>NC_083684.1:0-5000000 GCF_033118175.1 Dama dama | reverse complement strand
AAGTGGAATGGACACCGAGATGCTCTGATTCGAAGTAAGGCCGTATATCCCTGCAGTGAATTGCATATAGGCACGTCTTGCATCTCCCAAGACGAAGGGATGTCTGAATCCCCTGTGGAGACCACAGAGAAAGACCTAGTTGCCGCCTCATCGCGACAGGAGGTCTCACATCTTTGAAAACTCTAGAGGTCCGCGGAGATCAATGCTTCCAAAGGAGACGATACCTGACTTCTCTTGAAAGTGGATACGAGTCCCAGGATCCGTGTGGCACGTGGAAAGGGACCCTGGGTCTCCCGCCTCACGTGGAGACGCGTCCCAATTGCCATGCCAGGACTCGAGGAGAATCCCTATGTGTCCCTTGCACCTAGGCAGGAGTCCTGACGTCGCTGAACAAACACGTGTCTGGAAGAGCCCTCCCCATCATAACTCGAGAATATACCCCAGGTTATGGCGGCAACTCGAGGAAAACCATGAGATTTCCCCTCGCCGCGAGATGATGCCCGATTCGCCTACACTGGGTGCAGAGCAGTTCCGTGTTCCACATCAAACGTGAAAGGAGCCTTGATTTCCTTAATGGCACTCCAGAGAATACCCAAGATCACTGTCTCAAGTCTAGAGGGATCCTGAGGTCACTGTAGCAACACGAAAGGGCTCCGTGGACCCCAAATCAACTCGAGATGAGAGCTCAGTCCCTGCCTTCGACTCAAGAGGAATACCAACTTTCCACAAGCACCTCAAGAGGAGGCTTCTCTCAGCTACAGGTATGTGAGAGGGACCCTGAGTTTGTGGCCTGAAGTGCAATGGACACCGAGATGCTCTGACTCGAAGTAAGGCCGGATATCCCTGCAGTGAATTGAATGCAGGCTCGTCTTGCATCTCCCAAGACGAAGGGATATCTGAATCCCCTGTGCAGACCACAGAGAAAGACCTAGTCCTCCGCCTCATCGCGACCGGAGGCCTCACATCCTTTGAAAACTCGAGAGGTCTGCAGAGATCAATGCTTCCAAAGGAGACGATGCCTGACTCCTCTTGAAAATGGATAGGAGTCCCAGGATCCCTGTGGCACGTGGAAAGGGACCCTGGGTCTCCCGCCTCCCGTGGAGACGCGTCCCAATTGCCATGACAAGACTCGAGGAGAATCCCGAGGTGTCCCTCGCACCTAGGCAGGAGTCCTGACGTCGCTGAACAAACACGTGTCTGGAAGGGCCCTCCCCGTCGTAACTCGAGAATATACCCCAGGTTCCGGCCGCAACTCGAGAAAAACCATGAGACTTCCCCCTCGCCACGAGATGAGGCCCGATTCCCCTGCACTGTGTGCAGAGCAATTCCGTGTTCCACATCAAACGTGAAAGGAGCCTTGATTTCCTTGATGGCACTCCAGAGGAAACTGATCACTGTCTCAAGTCTAGAGGGATCCTGAGGTCACTGTAGCAACAAGAAAGGGCTCCGTGGACGCCAAATCAACTTCAGATGAGAGCTTAGTCCCTGGCTTCGACTCAAGAGGAATACCAACTTTCCACAAGCACCTCAAGAGGAGGCTTCTCTCAGCTACAGGTATGTCAGAGGGCCCCTGAGTTTGTGGCCTCAAGTGGAATGGACACCGAGATGCTCTGACTCGAAGTAAGGCCGGATATCCCTGCAGTGAATTGAATGCAGGCTCGTCCCGCATCTCCCAAGAAGAAGGGTTGTAGGAATCCCCTGTGGAGACCACAGAGAAAGACCTAGTTCTCTGCCTCATCGCGACCGGAGGCCTCACATCCTTTGAAAACTCGAGAGGTCCGCGGAGATCAATGCTTCCAAAGGAGACGATTCTTGAGTCCTCTTGGAAATGGATAGGATTCCCCGGATCCCTGTGGCAAGTGCAAAGGGACCCTGGGTCCCCCGCCTCATGTGGAGACGCGACTCAAATGCCATTCCAAGACTCGAGGAGAATCCCGAGTTGTCCCTCGCACCTAGGCAGGAGTCCTGACGTCGCTGAACAAACACGTGTCTGGAAGGGCCCTCCCCGTCGTAACTCGCGAATATACCCCAGGTTCCGGCCGCAACTCGGGAAAAACCATGAGACTTCACCCTCGCCACAAGATGAGGCCCGATTCCCCTGCACTGCATGCAGAGCAATTCCGTGTTCCACATCAAACGAGAAAGGAGCCTTGATTTCCTTGATGCCACTCCAGAGAAAACCCAAGATCACTGTATCAAGTCTAGAGGGATCCTGAGGTCACTGGAGCAACAAAGAAGGGCTCCGTGGACCCCAAATCAACTCGAGATGAGAGCTTAGTCCCTGGCTTCGATTCAAGAGGAATACCAACTTTCCACAAGCACCTCAAGAGGAGGCTTCTCTCAGCTACAGGTATGTGAGAGGGACCCTGAGTAAGTGGCCTCAAGTGGAATGGACACCGAGTTGTTCTGACTCGACATAAGGCCAGATATCCCTGCAGTGAATTGAATACCGGCTCGTCTTGCATCTCCCAAGACGAAGGGATGTCTAAATCCCCTGTGGAGACCACAGAGAAAGACCTAGTTCTCCGACTCATCGCGACCGGAGGCCTCACATCCTTTGAAAACTCGAGAGGTCCGCGGAGATCAATGCTTTCAAAGGAGACATTGCCTGACTCCTCTTGAAAATGGATAGGAGTCCCAGGATCCCTGTGGCACGTGGAAAGGGAACATGGGTCTCCCGCCTCACGTTGAGACGCGTCCCAATTGCCATGCCAAGACTCGAGGAGAATCCCGAGGTGTCCCTCGCACCTAGGCAGGAGTCCTGACGTCGCTGAACAAACACGTGTCTGGAAGGGCCCTCCCCGTCGTAACTCGAGAATATAAATCAGGTTCCGGCCGCAACTCGAGAAAAAATATGAGACTTCCCCCTCGCCGCGAGATGAGGCCCGATTCCCCTGCACTGCGTGCAGAGCAATTCCGTGTTCCACATCAAACGTGAAAGGAGCCTTGATTTCCTTGATGGCACTCCAGAGAAAACCCGAGATCACTGTCTCAAGTCTAGAGGGAACCTGAGGTCACTGGGGCAACACGAAAAGGCTCCGTGGACCCCAAATCAACTCGAGATGAGAGCTTAGTCCCTGGCTTCGACTCAAGAGGAATATCAACTTTCCACAAGCACCTCAAGAGGAGGCTTTTCTCAGCTACAGGTATGTAAGAGGGACCCTGAATTTGTGGCCTCAAGTGGTATGGACACCGAGATGCTCTGACTCGAAGTAAGGCTGGATATCCCAACAGTGAAATGAATGCAGGCTCGTCTTGCATCTCCCAAGACGAAGGGATGTCTGAATCCCCTGTGGAGACAACAGAGAAAGACCCAGTTCTCTGCATCATCGCGACCGGAGGCCTCACATCCATTGAAAACTCGAGAGGTCCGCAGTGATCAATGCTTCCAAAGGAGACGATGCCTGACTCCTCTTGAAAATGGATAGGAGTCACAGGATCCCTGTGGCACGTGGAAAGGGACCCTGGGTCTCCCGCCTCACGTGGAGATGCGTCCCAATTGCCATGCCAAGACTGGAGGAGAATCCTGAGTTGTCCCTAGCACCTAGGCAGGAGTCCTGACGTCGCTGAACAAACACATGTCTGGAAGGGCCCTCCCCGTCGTAACTCGAGAATATACCCCAGGTTCGGTCCGCAACTCGAGAAAAACCATGAGACTTCCCCCTCGCAGCGAGATGAGGCCCGATTCCCCTGCACTGCGTGCAGAGCAATTCCGTGTTCCACATCAAACGTGAAAGGAGCCTTGATTTCCTTGATGGCACTCCAGAGGAAACTCAAGATCACTGTCTCAAGTCTAGAGGGATCCTGAGGTCACTAGAGCAAGACGAAAGGGCTCCGTTGACCCCAAATCAACTCGAGATGAGAGCTTAGTGTTTGGCTTCGACTCAAGAGGAATATCAACTTTCCACAAGCACCTCAAGAGGAGGCTTCTCTCAGCTACAGGTATGTGAGAGGGACCATGAGTGTGTGGCCTCAAGTGGAATGGACACCGAGATGCTCTGACTCGAAGTAAGGCCGGATATCCCTGCAGTGAATTGAATGCAGGCTCGCCTTGCCTCTCCCAAGACGAAGGGTTGTCTGAATCCCCTGTGGAGACCACAGAGAAAGACCTAGTCCTCCGCCTCATCGCGACCGGAGGCCTCACATCCTTTGAAAACTCGAGAGGTCCGCGGAGATCAATGCTTCCAAAGGAGACGATGCCTGACTCCTCTTGAAAATGGATAGGAGTCCCAGGATCCCTGTGGACGTGGGAAGGGACCCTGGGTCTCCCGCCTCACGTGGAGACGCGTCCCAATTGCCATGCCAAGACTCGAGGAGAATCCCGAGGTGTCCCTCGCACCTAGGCAGGAGTCCTGACGTCGCTGAGCAAACACATGTCTGGAAGGGCCCTCCCCGTCGTTACTCGAGAATATACCCCAGGTTCCGGCCGCAACTCGAGAAAAACCATGAGACTTCCCCCTCGCCGCGAGATGAGGCCCGATTCCCCTGCACTGTGTGCAGAGCAATTCCGTGTTCCACATCAAACGTGAAAGGAGCCTTGATTTCCTTGATGGCACTCCAGAGAAAACCCGAGATCACTGTCTCAAGTCTAGAGGGATCCTGAGGTCACTGGAGCAACATGAAAGGGCTCCGTGGACCCCAAATCAACTCGAGATGAGAGCTTAGTCCCTGGCTTCGACTCAAGAGGAATACCAACTTTTCACAAGCACCTCAAGAGGAGGCTTCTCTCAGCTACAGGTATGTGAGAGGGACCCTGAATTTGTGGCCTCAAGTGGAATGGACACCGAGATGCTCTGACTCGAAGTAAGGCCAGATATCCCTGCAGTGAATTGAATGCAGGCTCGCCTTGCCTCTCCCAAGACGAAGGGTTGTCTGAATCCCCTGTGGAGACCACAGAGAAAGACCTAGTCCTCCGCCTCATCGCGACCGGAGGCCTCACATCCTTTGAAAACTCGAGAGGTCCGCAGAGATCAATGCTTCCAAAGGAGACGATGCCTGACTCCCCTTGAAAATGGATAGGAGTCCCAGGATCCCTGCGGCACGTGGAAAGGAACACTGGGTCTCCCGCCTCACGTGGAGACGCGTCCCAATTGCCATGCGAAGACTCGAGGAGAATCCCGAGGTGTCCCTCGCACCTAGGCAGGAGTGCTGACGTCGCTGAACAAACACGTGTCTGGAAGGGCCCGCCCCGTCGTAACTCGAGAATATACCCCAGGTTCCGGCCGCAACTCGAGAAAAACCATGAGACTTCCCCCTCGCCGCGAGATGAGGCCCGATTCCCCTGCACTGCGTGCAGAGCAATTCCGTGTTCCACATCAAACGTGAAAGGAGCCTTGATTTCCTTGATGGCACTCCAGAGAAACCCCAAGATCACTGTCTCAAGTCTAGAGGGATCCTGAGGTCACTGTACCAAGACGAAAGGGCTCCGTGGACCCCAAATCAACACGAGATGAGAGCTCAGTCCCTGGCTGCGACTCAGGAGGAATACCAATTTTCCACAAGCACCTGAAGAGGAGGCTTGTCTCAGCTACAGGAATGTGAGTGGGACCCTGAGTTTTTGGCCTCAAGTGGAATGGACACCGAGAAGCTCTGACTCGAAGTAAGGCCGGATATCCCTGCAGTGAATTGACTGCAGGCTCGTCTTGCATCTCCAAAGACGAAGGGATGTCTGAATCCCCAGTGGAGACCACAGAGAAAGACCTAGTTTTCTGCCTCATCGCGACCGGAGGCCACACATCCTTTGAAAACTCGAGAGGTCCGCGGAGATCAATGCTTCCAAAGGAGACGATTCTTGAGTCCTCTTGGAAATGGATAGGATTCCCCGGATCCCTGTGGTAAATGCAAAGGGACCCTGGGTCCCCCGCCTCATGTGGAGACGCGACCCAAATGCCATTCCAAGACTCGAGGAGAATCCCGAGTTGTCCCTCGCACCTAGGCAGGAGTCCTGACGTCGCTGAACAAACACGTGTCTGGAAGGGCCCTCCCCTTCGTAACTCGCGAATATACCCCAGGTTCCGGCCGCAACTCGAGAAAAACCATGAGACTTCACCCTCGCCACGAGATGAGGCCCGATTCCCCTGCACTGCATGCAGAGCAATTCCGTGTTCCACATCAAACGAGAAAGGAGCCTTGATTTCCTTGATGCCACTCCAGAGAAAACCCAAGATAACTGTCTCAAGTCTAGAGGGATCCTGAGGTCACTGGAGCAACAAAGAAGGGCTCCGTGGACCCCAAATCAACTCGAGATGAGAACTTAGTCCCTGGCTTCGACTCAAGAGGAATACCAACTTTCCACAAGCACCTCAAGAGGAGGCTTCTCTCAGCTACAGGTATGTGAGAGGGACCCTGAGTAAGTGGCCTCAAGTGGAATGGACACCGAGATGTTCTGACTCGACATAAGGCCAGATATCCCTGCAGTGAATTGAATACCGGCTCGTCTTGCATCTCCCAAGACGAAGGGATGTCTAAATCCCCTGTGGAGACCACAGAGAAAGACCTAGTTCTCCGACTCATCGCGACCGGAGGCCTCACATCCTTTGAAAACTCGAGAGGTCCGCGGAGATCAATGTTTCCAAAGGAGACGATGCCTGACTCCTCTTGAAAATGGATAGGAGTCCCAGGATCCCTGTGGCACGTGGAAAGGGAACATGGGTCTCCTGCCTCACGTGGAGACGCGTCCCAATTGCCATGCCAAGACTCGAGGAGAATCCCGAGGTGTCCCTCGCACCTAGGCAGGAGTCCTGACGTCGCTGAACAAACACGTGTCTGGAAGGGCCCTCCCCGTCGTAACTCGAGAATATAAATCAGGTTCCGGCCGCAACTCGAGAAAAAATATGAGACTTCCCCCTCGCCGCGAGATGAGGCCCGATTCCCCTGCACTGCGTGCAGAGCAATTCCGTGTTCCACATCAAACGTGAAAGGAGACTTGATTTCCGTGATGGCACTCCAGGGAAAACCCAAGATCACTGTCTCAAGTCTAGAGGGATCCTGAGGTCACTGGAGCAACACGAAAGGGATCCGTGGACCCCCAAATCAACTCGAGATGAGAGCTTAGTCCCTCGCTTTGACTCAAGAGGAATATCAACTTTCCACAAGCACCTCAAGAGGAGGCTTCTCTCAGCTACAGGTATGTAAGAGGGACCCTGAATTTGTGGCCTCAAGTGGTATGGACACCGAGATGCTCTGACTCGAAGTAAGGCTGGATATCCCAACAGTGAAATGAATGCAGGCTCGTCTTGCATCTCCCAAGACGAAGGGATGTCTGAATCCCCTGTGGAGACAACAGAGAAAGACCCAGTTCTCCGCCTCATCGCGACCGGAGGCCTCACATCCTTTGAAAACTCGAGAGGTCCGCAGAGATCAATGCTTCCAAAGGAGACGATGCCTGACTCCTCTTGAAAATGGATAGGAGTCCCAGGATCCCTGTGGCACGTGGAAAGGGAACCTGGGTCTCCCGCCTCACGTTGAGATGCGTCCCAATTTCCATGCCAAGACTGGAGGAGAATCCTGAGTTGTCCCTTGCACCTAGGCAGGAGTCCTCACGTCGCTGAACAAACACGTGTCTGGAAGGGCCCTCCCCGTCGTAACTCGAGAATATACCCCAGGTTCGGTCCGCAACTCGAGAAAAACCATGAGACTACCCCTCGCAGCGAGATGAGGCCCGATTCCCCTGCACTGCGTGCAGAGCAATTCCGTGTTCCACATCAAACGTGAAAGGAGCCTTGATTTCCTTGATGGCACTCCAGAGGAAACTCAAGATCACTGTCTCAAGTCTAGAGGGATCCTGAGGTCACTGGAGCAAGACGAAAGGGCTCCGTTGACCCCAAATCAACTCGAGATGAGAGCTTAGTGTTTGGCTTCGACTCAAGAGGAATATCAACTTTCCACAAGCACCTCAAGAGGAGGCTTCTCTCAGCTACAGGTATGTGAGAGGGACCCTGAGTTTGTGGCCTCAAGTGAAATGGACACCGAGATGCTCTGACTCGAAGTAAGGCCGGATATCCCTGCAGTGAATTGAATGCAGGCTCGTCTTGCATCTCCCAAGACGAAGGGATGTCTGAATGCCCTGTGGAGACCACAGAGAAAGACCTAGTTCTCCGCCTCATCGCGACCGGAGGCCTCACATCCTTTGAAAACTCGAGAGGTCCGCGGAGATCAATGTTTCCAAAGGAGACGGTGCCTGACTCCTCTTGAAAATGGATAGGAGTCCCAGGATCCCTGTGGACGTGGGAAGGGACCCTGGGTCTCCCGCCTCACGTGGAGACGCGTCCCAATTGCCATGCCAAGACTCGAGGAGAATCCCGATGTGTCCCTCGCACCAAGGCAGGTGTCTTGACGTCGCTGAACAAACACGTGTATGGAAGGGCCTTTCCCATTGTAACTCTAGACTATACCCAAGCTTCCGGCCGCAACTCGAGAAGAACCATGAGACTTCCCCCTCGCTGCGAGATGAGGCCCGATTCACCTGCACTACATGCAGAGCAATTCCGTGTTCCACATCAAACATGAAAGGAGACTTGATTTCCTTGATGGCACTCCAGAGAAAACCCAAGATCACTGTCTCAAGTCTAGAGGGATCCTGAGGTCACTGGAGCAACACGAAAGCGCTCCGTGGACCCCAAATCAACTCGAGATGAGAGCTTAGTCCCTGGCTTCGACTCAAGAGGAATACCAGCTTTCCACAAGCACCTCAAGAGGAGGCTTCTCTCAGCTACAGGTATGTGAGAGGGACCCTGAGTTTGTGGCCTCAAGTGGAATGGGCACCGAGAAGCTCTGACTCGAAGTAAGGCCGAATATCCCTGCAGTGAATTAAATGCACGCTCGTCTTGCATCTCCCAAGACGAAGGGAAGTCTGAATCCCCTGTGGAGACCACAGAGAAAGACCGAGTTCTCCGCCTCATTGCGACCTGAGGCCTCACTTCCTTTGAAAACTCGAGAGGTCCGCAGAGATCAATGCTTCCAAAGGAGACGATGCCTGACTCCTCTTGAAAATGGATAGGAGTCCCAGGATCCCTGTGGCACGTGGAAAGGGACCCTGGGTCTCCTGCCTCACGTGGAGACGCGTCCCAATTGCCATGCCAAGACTCGAGGAGAATCCCGAGGTGTTCCTCGCACCTAGGCAGGAGTCCTGACGTCGCTGAACAAACACGTGTCTGGAAGGGCCCTCCCCGTTGTAACTCGAGAATATAACCCAGGTTCCGTCCGCAACTCGAGAAAAACCATGAGACTTCCCTTTCGGTGCGATATGAGGCCCGATTCCCCTGCACTGCCTGCAGAGCAATTCTGTGTTCCACATCAAACGTGAAAGGAGCCTTGATTTCCTTGATGGCACTCCAGAGAAAACCCAAGATCACTGTCTCAAGTCTAGAGGGATCCTGAGGTCACTGGAGCAACACAAAAGGGCTCCGTGGAAACCAAGTAAACTCGAGATGAGAGCTTAGTCCCTGGCTTCGATTCAAGAGGAATACCAACTTTCCACAAGCACCTCAAGAGGAGGCTTCTCTCAACTACAGGTATGTGAGAGGACCCTGAGTTTGTGGCCTCAAGTGGAATGGACACCGAGATGCTCTGACTCGAAGTAAGGACAGATATCCCTGCAGTGAATTGTATGCAGGCTCGTCTTCCATCTCCCAAGACGAAGGGATGTCTGAATCCCCTGTGGAGACCACAGAGAAAGACCTAGTTCTCCGCCTCATCGCGACCGGAGGCCTCACATCCTTTCAAAACTGGAGAGGTCCGAGGAGATCAATGCTTCCAAAGGAAACGATGCCTGACTCCTCTTGAAAATGGATAGGAGTCCCAGGACCCTGTGGCACGTGGAAAGGGACACTGGGTCTCCCGCCTCACCTGGAGACGCGTCCCAATTCCTATGCCAAGCCGCGGGGAGAATACCGAGGTGTCCATCAAACCTAGGCAGGAGTCCTGACGTCGCTGAACAAACACATGTCTGGAAGGGCCCTCCCCGTCGTAACTCGAGAATATACCCCAGGTTCCGGCCGCAACTCGAGAAAAAATATGAGACGTCCCCCTCGCCATGAGATGAGGCCCGATTCCCCTGCACTGCGTGCAGGGCAATTCCGTGTTCCACATCAAACATGAAAGGAGCCTTGATTTCCTTGATGGCACTCCAGAGAAACCCCAAGATCACTGTCTCAAGTCTAGAGGGATCCTGAGGTCACTGGAGCAACACAAAAGGGCTCCGTGGAAACCAAGTAAACTCGAGATGAGAGCTTAGTCCCTGGCTTCGATTCAAGAGGAATACCAACTTTCCACAAGCACCTCAAGAGGAGGCTTCTCTCAGCTACAGGTATGTGAGAGGGACCCTGAGTTTTTGGCCTCAAGTGGAATGGACACCGGGATGCTCGGACTCGAAGTAAGGCCGGATATCCCTGCAGTGAATTGAAAGCAGGCTCGTCTTTCATCTCCCAAGATGAAGGGATGTCTGAATCCCCTGTGGAGACCACAGAGAAAGAACTATTTCTCCACCTCATCGCGACCAAAGGCCTCACATCCTTTGAAAATTCGAGAGGTCCGCGGAGATCAATGCTTCCACAGGAGACAATGCCTGACTCCTCTTGAAAATAGATAGGAGTCCCAGGATCCCTGTGGCACGTGGAAAGGGACCCTAGGTCTCCCGCCTCACGTGGAGACGCGTCCCAATTGCCATGCCAAGCCTCGGGGAGATACCGAGGTGTCCATCGAACGTAGGCATTGGTTCTGACGTCGCTGAACAAATACGTGTCTGGAAGGGCCCTCCCCGTCGTAACTCGAGAATATACCACAGGTTCCGGCCGCAACTCGAGAAAAACCATGAGACTGCCCCCTCGCTGCGAGATGAGGCCCGATTCCCCTACACTGCGTGCAGAGGAATTCCTTGTTCCACTTCAAATGTGAACGGAGCCTTGATTTCTTTGATGGCACTCCAGAGAAAACCCAAGATCACTGTCTCAAGTCTAGAGGGATCCTGAGGTCACTGGAGCAATACGAAAATGCTCCGTGGACCCTAAATCAACTCGAGATGAGAGCTTAGTCCCTCGCTTCGACTCAAGAGAAATACCAAGTTTCCACAACCACCTCAAGAGGAGGATTCTCTCAGCTACATGTATGTGAGAGGTACCCTGAGTTTGTGGCCTCAAATCGAATGGACACCGAGATGCTCTGACTCGAATTTAGGCCGGATATCCCTGGAGTGAAGTGAATGCAGGTTCGTCTTGCATCTCCCAAGACGAAGGGATGTCTGAATCCCCTGTGGAGACCACAGAGAACGACCTAGTTCTCCGCCTCATCGCGACCGGAGGCCTCACATCCTTCGAAAACTCGAGAGGTCCGCGGAGATCAATGCTTCCAAAGGAGACGATGCCTGACTCCTCTTGAAAATGGTTAGGAGTCCCAGGATCCCTGTCCACATGGACGGGGACCCTGGGTCTCCCGCTTCACGTGGAGACGCGTCCCAATTGCCATGCCAAGACTCGAGGAGAATCCCGAGGTGTCCCTCGCATCTAGGCAGGAGTCCTGACGTCGCTGAACAAACACGTGTCTGGAAGGGCCCTCCCCGTCGTAACTAGAGAATATACCCCAGGTTCCGGCGCAACTCGAGAAAAACCATGAGACTTCCCCCTCGTCGCGAGATGAGGCCCGATTCCCCTGCACTGCGTGCAGAGCAATTCCGTGTTCCACATCAAACGTGAAAGGAGCCTTGATTTCCTTGATGGCACTCCAGAGAAAACCCAAGATCACTGTCTCAAGTCTAGAGGGATCCTAAGGTCACTGGAGCAACAGGAAAGGGATTCGTGGACCCCAAATTAACTTGAGATGAGAGCTTAGTCCCTGGCTTCGACTCAAGAGGAATACCAACTTTCCACAAGCACCTCAAGAGGAGGCTTCTCTCAGCTACAGGTATGTGAGAGGGACCCTGAGTTTGTGGCCTCAAGTGGAATGGACACCGAGATGCTCTGACTCGAAGTAAGGCCGGATATCGCAGCAGTGAATTGAATGCAGGCTCGTCTTGCATCTCCCAAGACGAAGGGATGTCTGAATCCCCTGTGGAGACCACAGAGAAAGACCTAGTCCTCTGCCTCATCACGACCGGAGGCCTCACATCCTTTGAAAACTCGAGAGGTCCGCGGAGATCAATGCTTTCAAAGGAGACGATGCCTGACTCCTCTTGAAAATGGATAGGAGTCCCAGCATCCCTGTGGCACGTGGAAAGGGACCCTGGGTCTCCCGCCTAACGTGGAGACGTGTCCCAATTGCCATGCCAGACTCGAGGAGAATCCCGAGGTGTCCCTCGCACCTAGGCAGGAGTCCTGACGTCGCTGAACAAACACGTGTCTGGAAGGGCTCTCCCCGTCGTAACTCGAGAATATACCCCAGGTTCCGGCCGCAACTCGAGAAAAACCATGAGACTTCCCCCTCGCCACGAGATGAGGCCCGATTCCCCTGCACTGCGTGCAGAGCAATTCCGTGTTCCACATCAAATGTGAAAGGAGCCTTGATTTCCTTGATGGCACTCCAGAGAAAACCCAAGATCACTGTCTCAAGCCTAGAGGGATCGTGAGGTCACTGGAGCAACACGAAAATTCTCCGTTGACCCGAAATCAACTCGAGATGAGAGCTTAGTCCCTGGCTTCGACTCAAGAGGAATACCAACTTTCCACAAGCTCCTCAAGTGGAGGCTTCCCTCAGCTACAGGTATGTGAGAGGGACCCTGAGTTTGAGGCCTCAAGTGGAATGGACAACGAGATGCTCTGACTTGAAGTAAGGCCGGATATCCCTGCAGTGAATTGAATGCAGGCTCGTCTTGCATCTCCCAAGACGAAGGGATGTCTGAATCCCCTGTGGAGACCACAGAGAAAGACCTAGTCCTCTGCCTCATCGCGACCGGAGGCCTCACATCCTTTGAAAACTCGAGAGGTCCGCAGAGATCAATGCTTCCAAAGGAGACGATTCCTGACTACTCTTGGAAAGGGATAGGAATACCAGGATCCCTGTGGCACTTGGAAAGGGACCCTGGGTCTGCCTCCTCACGTGGAGACACGTCCCAATGGCCATGCCAAGACTCGAGGACAATCCCGAGGTGTCCCACGCACCTAGGCAGGAGTCCTGACGTCGCTGAACAAACACGTGTCTGGAAGGGCCCTCCCCGTCGTAACTCGAGAATATACCCCAGGTTGCGGCCGCAACTCGAGAAAAACCATGAGACTTCCCCCTCGCCGCGAGATGAGGCCCGATTCCCCTGCACTGCGTGCAGAGCAATTCCGTGTTCCACATCAAACATGAAAGGAGCCTTGATTTCCTTGATGGCACTCCAGAGAACAACCAAGATCACTGTCTCAAATCTAGAGGGATCCTGAGGTCACTGTAGCAACACGAAAGTGCTCCGTGGACCCCAAATCATCTCAGGAAGAGAGCTTCGTCCCTGGCTTCGACTCAAGAGGAATACCCACTTTCCACAAGCACCTCAAGAGGAGGCTTCTCTCAGCTACAGGTATGTGAGAGGGACCCTGAGTTTGTGGCCTCAAGTGGAATGGACACCGAGATGCTCTGACTCGGAGGAAGGCCGGATATCCCGGCAGAGAATTGAATGCAGGCTCGTCTTGCATCTCCTACGACGAAGGGATGTCTGAATCCCCTGTGGAGACCACAGAGAAAGACATAGTTCTCCACCTCATCGCGACCGGAGGCCTCACGTCCTTTGAAAACTCGAGAGGTCCGGGGAGATCAATGCTTCCAAAGGAGACGATGCCTGACTCCTCTTGAAAATGGATAGGAGTCCCAGGATCCCGGTGGCACGTGGAAAGGGACCCTGGGTCTCCCGCCTCACGTGGAGACGCGTCCCAATGGCCATGCGAAGACTCGAGGAGAATCCCGAGGTGTCCCTCGCACCTAGGCAGGAGTCCTGACGTCGCTGAACAAACACGTGTCTGGAAGGGCCCTCCCCGTCGTAACTGGAGAATATAACCCAGGTTCCGGCCGCAACTCGAGAAAAACCATGAGACTTCCCCCTCACCACGAGATGAGGCCCGATTCCCCTGCACTGCGTGCAAAGCAATTCCGTGTTCCACATCAAACATGAAAGGAGCCTTGATTTCCTCGATGGCACTCCAGAGAAAACCCAAGATCACTGTCTCAAGTCTAGAGGGATCCTGATGTCACTGTAGCAACACAAAAGGGTTCCGTGGACCCCAATCAACTCGAGATGAGAGCTTCATTCTTGGCTTCGACTCAAGAGGAATACCCACTTTCCACAAGCACCTCAAGTGGAGGCTTCTCTCAGTTACAGGTATGTGAGAGGAATTCTGAGTTTGTGGCCTCAAGTGGAATGGACACCGAGATGCTCTGACTCGAAGGAAGGCTGGATATCCTTGCAGTGAATTGAATGCAGGCTCGTCTTGCATCTCCCACGACGAAGGGATGTCTGAAACCCCTGTGGAGACCACAGAGAAAGACCTAGTTCTCCGCCTCATTGCGACCGGAGGCCTCACGTCCTTTGAAAACTCGAGAGGTCCGCGGATATCAATGCTTCCAAAGGATACGATGCCTGACTCCTCTTGAAAATGGATAGGAGTCCCAGGATCCCTGTGGCACGTGGAAAGGGACCCTGGGTCTCCCGCCTCACGTGGAGACGCGTCCCTATGGCCATGCCAAGACTCGAGGAGAATCCCGAGGTGTCCCTCGCACCTAGGCAGAAGTCCTGACGTTGCTGAACAAACACGTGTCTGGAAGGGCCCTCCCCATCGTAACTCGAGAATATACCCCAGGTTCCGGCCGCAAATCGAGAAAAACCATGAGATTTCCCCCCCGCGGCGAGATGAGGCCCGATTCCCCTGCACTGCGTGCAAAGCAATTCCGTGTTCCACATCAAACATGAAAGGAGCCTTGATTTCCTTGATGGCCTTCCAGAAAACACCCAAGATCACTGTCTCAAGTCTAGAGAGATCCTGAGGTCACTGTAGCAAAAGGAAAGGGCTTCGTAGACCCCAAATCAACTCGAGATGAGAGATTCGTCCCTGGCTTTGACTCAAGAGGGAATACCCACTTTCCATAAGCACCTCAAGAGGAGGCTTCTCTCAGCTACAGGTATGTGAGAGGGACCCTGAGTTTGTGGCCTCAAGTGGAATGGACACCGAGATGCTCTGACTCGAAGGAAGCCCGGATATCCCTGCAGTGAATTGAATGCAGGCTCGTCTTGCATCTCCCACGACGAAGGGATGTCTGAATCCCCTGTGGAGCCCACAGAGAAAGACCTAGTTCTCCGCCACATCGCGACCGGATGCCTCACGTCCTTTGGAAACTCGAGAGGTCCGCGGAGATCAGTGCTTTCAAAGGAGACAATGCCTGACTCCTCTTGAAAATGGATAGGAGTCCCAGGATCCCTGTGGCGCGTGGAAAGGGTCCCTGGGTCTCCCGCCTCACGTGGAGACGCGTCCCAATTGCCATGCCAAGACTCGAGGAGAATACCGAGGTATCCATCGAACCTAGGTAGGAGTCCTGACGTCGTTGAACAAACACGTGTCTGGAAGGGCCCTCCCCATCATAACTCGAGAATATAACCCTGGTTCCTACCGCAACTAGAGAAAAACCATGAGACTTCCCCCTCGCCGCGAGATGAGGCCCGATTCCCCTGCACTGCGTGCAGAGCAATTCCGTGTTCCACATCAAACATGAAAGGAGCCTTGATTTCGTTGATGGCACTCCAGAGAAAACCCAAGATCCCTGTCTCAAGTCTAGAGGGATCCTGAGGTCATTGGACCAACACGAAAGGGCTCCGTGGACCCCAAATCAACTCGAGATGAGAGCTTTGTACCTGTCTTCGACTCAAGGGGAATACCAACTTACCACAAGCACCTCAAGAGGAGGCTTCTCTCAGCTACAGGTATGTGAGAGGGACCCTGAGTTGTGGCCTCAAGTGGAATGAACACCGAGATGCTCTGTCTCGAAGTAAGGCTGGATATCCCTGCAGTGAATTGAATGCAGGCTCGTCTTGCATCTCCCAAGACGAAGGGATGTCTGAATCCCCTGTGGAGACCACAGAGAAAGACCTAGTTCTCCGCCTCATCGCCACCGGAGGCCTCATATACTTTGAAAACTCGAGAGGTCCGCGGAGATGAATGCTTCCAAAGGAGACGATGCCTGACTCCTCTTTAAAATGGATAGGAGTCCCAGGATCCCTGTGGCACGTTGGAAGGGACCCTGGGTCTCCCGCCTCACGTGGAGACGCGTCCCAATTGCCATGCGAAGACTCGAGGAGAATCCCGAGGTGTCCCTCGCACCTAGGCAGGAGTCCTGATGTCGCTGAACAAACACGTGTCTGGAAGGGCACTCCCCGTCGTAACTCGAGAATATACCCCAGGTTCTGGCCGCAACTCGAGTAAAACCATGAGACTTCCCCCTCGCCGCGAGATGAGGCCCGATTCCCCTGCACTGAGTGCAGAGCAATTTCGTGTTCCACATGAAACGTGAAAGGAGCCTTGATTTCCTTGATGGCACTCCAGAGAAAACCCAAGATCACTGTCTCAAGTATAGAGGAATCCTGATCAGTGGAGCAACACGAAAGGGCTCCTTGGACCCCAAATCAACTCGAGATGAGAGCTTAGTCCCTGGCTTCGACACAAGAGGAATACTAACTTTCCACAAGCACCTCAAGAGGAGGCTTCTCTCAGCTACAGGTATCTGAGAGGGACCCTGATTTTGTGGCCTCAAGTGGAATGGACACCGAGATGCTCTGACTCGAAGTAAGGCCGGATATCCCTGCAGTGAATTGAATGCAGGCTCGTCCTGCATCTCCCAAGACGAAGGGATGTCTGAATCCCCTGTGGAGACCACAGAGAAAGACCTATTCCTCCGCCTCATCGCGATCGGAGGCCTCACATCCTTTGAAAACTCGAGAGGTCCACGGAGATCAATGCTTCCAAAGGAGACGATGCCTGACTCCTCTTGAAAATGGATAGGAGTTCCAGGATGTCTGTGGCACGTGGAAAGGGACCCTGGGTCTCCCGCCTCACTTGGGGACGCGTCCCAATTGCCATGCCAAGACTCGAGGAGAATCCCGAGGTGTCCCTCGCACCTAGGCAGGAGTCCTGACTTCGCTGAACAAACACGTGTCTGGAAGGGCCATCCCCGTCGTAACTCGAGGATATTCCCCAGGTTCCGGCCGCAACTCGAGGAAAACCATGAGACTTCCTCCTAGCCGCGAGATGAGGCCCGATTCCTCTGCACTGCGTGCAGAGAAATTCCGTGTTCCACATCAAACGTGAAAGGAGCCTTGATTTCCTTGATGGCACTCCAGAGAAAACCCAAGATCACTGTCTCAAGTCTAGAGGGATCCTGAGGTCACTGTAGCAACAGGAAAGGGCTCCATGGACCCCAAATCAACTCGAGATGAGTGCTTAGTCCCTGGCTTCGACTCAAGAGGAATACCAACTTTCCACAAGCACATCAAGAGGAGGCTTCTCTCAGCTACAGGTATGTGAGAGGGACCCTGAGTTTGTGGCCTCAAGTGGAATGGACACCGAGATGCTCTGACTCGAAGTAAGGCCGGATATCCCCACAGTGTGTTGAATGCAGGCTCGTCTTGCACCTTCCAAGACGAAGGGATGTCTGAATCCCCTGTGGACCCACAGAGAAAGATCTAGTTTTCTGCCTCATCGCGACAGGAGGACTGACATCCTTTGAAACCTCGAGAGGTCCGCGGAGATCAATGCTTCCAAAGTAGACGATGCCTGTCTCCTCTTGAAAATGGATAGGAGTCCCAGGATCACTGTGGCACGTGGAAAGGGACCCTGCGTCTCCCGCCTCACGTGGAGACGCGTCCCAATTGCCATGCCAAGACTCGAGGAGAATCCCGAGGTGTCCCTCACACCTAGGCAGGAGTCCTGACGTCGCTGAACAAACACGTGTGTGGAAGGGCCCTCCCCGTCATAACTGGAGAATATACCCCAGGTTCCGGACGCAACTCGAGAAAAACCATGAGACTTCCCCCTCGGCGCGAGATGAGGCCCGATTCCCCTGCACTGCGTGCAGAGCAATTCCGTGTTCCACCTCAAACGAGAAAGGAGCCTAGATTTCCTAGACGGCACTCCAGAGAAAACCCAAGATCACTGTCTCAAGACTGGACGGATCCTGATGTCACTGGAGCAACATGAAAGGGCTCCGGGGACCCCAAATAAACTCGAGATGAGAGCTTAGTCCCTGGCTTCGACTCAAGAGGAACACCAACTTTCCACAAGCACCTCAAGAGGAGGTTTCTCTCAGCTACAGGTATGTGAGAGGGACCCTGAGTTTGTGGCCTGAGGTGGAATGTACACTGAGATGCTGTGACTCGAAGTAAGGCCAGATATCCCTGCAGTGAATTGAATGCAGGCTCGTCTTGCATCTCCGAAGACGAAGGGATGTCTGAATCCCCTGTGGAGACCACAGAGAAAGACCTAGTTGTTCGCCTCATCGCGACCGGAGGCCTCACATCCTTTGAAACCTGGAGAGGTCCGCGGAGATCAATGCTTCCACAGGAGACGATGCCTGACTCCTCTTGAAAATCATAGGAGTCCCAGGATCCCTGTGGCATGTGGAAAGGGACACTGTGTCTCCCGCCTCACGTGGAGACGCGTTGCAATTGCCATGCCAAGACTCGAGGAGAATCCCGAGGTGTCCCTCACACCTAGGCAGGAGTCCTGACGTCGCTGAAAAAACACGTGTCTGGAAGGGCCCTCCCCGTCGTTACTCGAGAATAGACCCCAGGTTCCGGCCGCAACTCGAGAAAAAACATGAGACTTCCCCCTCGCCGCGAGATGAGGCCCGATTCCCCTGCACTGCGTGCAGAGCAATTCCGTGTTCCACATCAAAAGTGAAAGGAGCCTTGATTTCCTTGATGGCACTGCAGAGAAAACCCACGATCACTGTCTCAAGTGTAGAGGGATCCTTAGGAAACTGGAGCAACACGAATGGGCTCCGTGGACCCCAAATCAACTCGAGATGAGAGCTTAGTCCCTGGCTTCAACTCAAGAGGAATACCAACTTTCCACAAGCACCTCAAGAGGAGGCTTCTCTCAGCAACAGGTATGTGAGAGGGACCCTGAGTTTGTGGCCTCAAGTGGAATGGACACCGAGATGCTCTGACTCGAAGTAAGGCCGGATATCCCGGCAGTGAATTGAATGCAGGCTCGTCTTGCATTTCCCAAGTCGAAGGGATATCTGAATCCCCTCTGGAGACAACAGAGAAAGACCTAGTTCTCCGCCTCATCGCGACCTGAGGCCTCACATTCTTTGAAAACTCGAGAGGTCCGAGGAGATCAATGCTTCCGAAGGAGACGATGCCTGACTCCTCCTGAAAATGGATAGGAGTCCCAGGATCCCTGTGGAACGTGGAAAGGGACCCTGGGTCTCCCGCCTCACGTGGAGACGCGTCCCAATTGCCATGCCAAGACTCGAGGAGAATCCCGAGGTGTCCCTCGCACCTAGGCAGGAGTCCTGATGTCGCTGAACAAACACGTGTCTGGAAGGGCCCTCCCCGTCGTAACTCAAGAATATACCCCAGGTTCCGGCCGCAACTCGAGAAAAACCATGAGACTTCCCCCTCGCTGCGAGATGAGGCCCGATTCCCCTGCACTGCGTGCAGAGCAATTCCGTGTTCCACATCAAACGTGAAAGGAGCCTTGATTTCCTTGATGGCACTCCTGAGAAAACCCAAGATCACTGTCTCAAGTCTAGAGGAATCCTGAGGTCACTGGAGCAACACGAAAGGGTTCCGTGGACCCCAAATCAACTCGAGATGAGAGCTGTGTCCCTGGCTTCAACTCAAGAGGAATACCAACTTTCCACAAGCACCTCAAGAGGAGGCTTCTCTCAGCTACAGGTATGTGAGAGGGACCCTGAGTTTGTGGCCTCAAGTGGAATGGACACCGAGGTGCTCTGACTCGAAGTAAGGCCGGATATCCCTGCAGTGAATTGAATGCAGGCTCGTCTTGAATCTCCCAAGAAGAAGGATGTCTGAATCCCCTGTGGAGGTGACAGAGAAAGACCTAGTCCTCCGCCTCATCGCGACCGGAGGCCTCACATCCTTTGAAAACTCGAGAGGTCCGCGGAGATCAATGCTTCCAAAGGAGACGATGCCTGACTCCTCTTGAAAATGGATAGGAGTCCCAGGATCCCTGTGGCACGTGGAAAGGGACACTGGGTCTCCCTCCTCAAGTGGAGACGCGTCCCAATTGCCATGCCAAGACTGCAGGAGAATCCCGAGGTGTCCCTCGCACCTAGGAAGGAGTCCTGACGTCGCTGAACAAACACGTGTCTGGAAGGGCCCTCCCTGTCGTAACTCGAGAATATACCCCAGGTTCCGGCCGCAACTCGAGAAAAACCATGAGACTTCCCCCTCGCCGAGAGTTGAGGCCCGATTCCCCTGCACTGCATGCAGAGCATTTCCGTGTTCCACATCAAACGTGAAAGGAGCCTTGATTTCCTTGATGGCACTCCAGAGAAAACCCAAGATCACTGTCTCAATTCTAGAGGGATCCTGAGGTCACTGGAGCAACACGAAAGGGCTCCGTGGACCACAAATCAACTCGAGATGGGACCTTAGTCCCTGGCTTCGAGTAAAGAGGAATACCAACTTTCCACAAGCACCTCAAGAGGAGGCTTCTCTCAGCTACAGGTATGTGAGAGGGACCCTGAGTTTGTGGCCTCAAGTGGAATGGACCCCGAGATGATCTGACTTGAAGTAAGGCCGGATATCCCTGCAGTGAATTGAATGCAGGCTCGTCTTCCATCTCCCAAGACGCAGGGATGTCTGAATCCCCTGTGGAGACCACAGAGAAAGACCTAGTCCTCCGCCTCAATGCGACCGGAGGCCTCACATCCTTTGAAAACTCGAGAGGTCCGCGGAGATCAATGCTTCCAAAGGAGACAATGCCTGACTCCTCTTGAAAATGGATAGCAGTCCCAGGATCCCTGTGGCACGTGGAAAGGGACCCTGGGACTTCCGCCTCACGTGGAGACGCGTCCCAATTGCCATGCCAAGACTCGAGGAGAATCCCGAGGTGTCCCTCACACCTAGGCAGGAGTCCTGACGTCGCTGAACAAACACGTGCCTGGAGGGGCCCTCCCCGTCGTAACTCGAGAATGTACCCCAGGTTCCGGCCGCAACTCGAGAAAAACCATGAGACTTCCCCATCGCAGCGAGATGAGGCCCGATTCCCCTGCACTGCGTGCAGAGCAATTCCGTGTTCCACATCAAACGTGAAAGGAGCCTTGATTTCCTTGATGGCACTCCAGAGAAAACCCAAGATCACTGTCTCAAGTCTAGAGGGATCCTGAGGGCACTGGAGCAACACGAAAGGGCTCCGTGGACCCCAAATCAACTCGAGATGAGAGCTTAGTCCCTGGCTTCGACTCAAGAGGAATACCAACTTTCCACAAGCACCTCAAGAGGAGGCTTCTCTCAGCAACAGGTATGTGAGAGGGACCCTGAGTTTGTGGCCTCAAGTGGAATGGACACCGAGATGCTCTGACTCGAAGTAAGGCCGGATATCCCTGCAGTGAATTGAATGCAGGCTCGTCTTGCATCTCCCAAGACGAAGGGATGTCTGAATCCCCTGTGGAGACTACAGAGAAAGACCTAGTCTTCCGCCTCAACGCGACCGGAGGCCTCACTACTTTTGAAAATTCGAGAGGTCCGCGGAGATCAATGCTTCCAAAGGAGACGATGCCTGACTCCTCTTGAAAATGGATTGTAGTCCCAGGATCCCTGTGGCACGTGTATAGGGACCCTGGATCTCCCGCTTCACGTGGAGACGCGTCCCAATTGCCATGTCAAGACTCGAGGAGAATCCCGAGGTGTCCCTCGCACCTAGGCAGGAGTCCTGACGTCGCTGAACAAACACGTGTCTGGAAGGGCCCTCCCCGTCATAACTCGAGAATGTACCCCAGGTTCCGGCCGCAACTCGAGAAAAACCATGAGACTTCCCCCTCGCCGCGAGATGAGGCCCGATTCCCCTGCACTGCGTGCAGAGCAATTCCGTGTTCCACATCAAACGTGAAAGGAGCCTTGATTTCCTTGATGGCACTCCAGAGAAAACCCAAGATCACTGTCTCAAGTCTAGAGGGATCCTGAGGGCACTGGAGCAACACGAAAGGGCTCCGTGGACCCCAAATCAACTCGAGATGAGAGCTTAGTCCCTGGCTTCGACTCAAGAGGAATACCAACTTTCCACAAGCACCTCAAGAGGAGGCTTCTCTCAGCAACAGGTATGTGAGAGGGACCCTGAGTTTGTGGCCTCAAGTGGAATGGACACCGAGATGCTCTGACTCGAAGTAAGGCCGGATATCCCAACAGTGAAATGAATGCAGGCTCGTCTTGCATGTCCCAAGACGAAGGGTTGTCTGAATCCCCTGTGGAGACCACAGAGAAAGACCTAGTCCTCCGCCTCAACCCTACCGGACGCCTCACATCCTTTGAAAACTCGAGAGGTCTGCGGAGATCAATGCTTCCAAAGGAGACGATGCCTGACTCCTCTTTAAAATGGATAGGAGTCCCAGGATCCCTGTGGCACGTGGAAAGGGACCCTGGGTCTCCCGCCTCACGTGGATACGCATCCCAATTGCCATGCCAAGACTCGAGGAGAATCCCGAGGTGTCCCTCGCACCTAGGCAGGAGTCCTGACGTCGCTGAACAAACACGTGTCTGGAAGGGCCCTCCCCGTCGTAACTCGAGAATATATCCCAGGTTCCGCCCGCAACTCGAGAAAAACCATGAGACTTCCCCCTCGTCGCTAGATGGGGCCCGATTCCACTGCACTGCTTGCAGAGCAATTCCGTGTTCCACATCAAACGTGAAAGGAGCCTTGATTACCTTGATGGCACACCAGAGAAAACCCAAGATCACTGTCTCAAGTCTAGAGGGATCCTGAGGTCACTGGAGCAACACGAAAGATCTCCGTGGAACCCAAATCAACTCGAGATGAGAGCTTAGTCCCTGGCTTCGACTCAAGAGGAATACCAACCTTTCACAAGCACCTCAAGAGGAGGCTTCTCTCAGCTACAGGTATGTGAGAGGGACCCTGAGTTTGTGGCCTCAAGTGGAATGGACCCCGAGATGATCTGACTTGAAGTAAGGCCGGATATCCCTGCAGTGAATTGAATGCAGGCTCGTCTTCCATCTCCCAAGACGAAGGGATGTCTGAATCCCCTGTGGAGACCACAGAGAAAGACCTAGTCCTCCGCCTATATGCGACCGGAGGCCTCACATCCTTTGAAAACTCGAGAGGTCCGCGGAGATCAATGCTTCCAAAGGAGATGATGCCTGACTCCTCTTGCAAATGGATAGGAGTCCCAGGATCCTTGTGGCATGTGGAAAGGGACTCTGGGTCTCCCGCCTCACGTGGAGACGCGTCCCAATTGCCATGCTAAGACTCGAGGAGAATCCCGAGGTGTCCCTCGCACCTGGGCAGGTGTCCTGACGTCGCTGAACAAACACGTGTCTGGAAGGGCCCTCCCCGTCGTAACTCGACAATATACCCCAGGTTCCGGCCGCAACTCGAGAAAAACCATGAGACTTCCCCCTCGCAGCGAGATGAGGCCCGATTCCCCTGCACTGCGTGCAGAGCAATTCCGTGTTCCACATCAAACATGAAAGGAGCCTTGATTTCCTTGATGGCACTCCAGAGAAAACCCAAGATCACTGTCTCAAGTCTAGAGGGATCCTGAGGTCACTGGAGCAACATGAAAGGGCTCCGTGGACCCCAAATCAACTCGAGATGAGAGCTTCGTCCCTGGCTTCGACTCAAGAGGAATACCAACTTTCCACAAGCACCTCAAGAGGAGGCTTCTCTCAGCAACAGGTATGTGAGAGGGACCCTGAGTTTGTGGCCTCAAGTGGAATGGACACCGAGATGCTCTGACTCGAAGTAAGGCCGGATATCCCTGCAGTGAATTGAATGCAGGCTCGTCATCCATCTCCCAAGACGAAGGGATGTCTGAATCCCCTGTGGAGACCACAGAGAAAGACCTAGTCCTCCGCCTCAATGCGACCGGAGGCCTCACATCCTTTGAAAACTCGAGAGGTCCGCGGAGATCAATGCTTCCAAAGGAGACAATGCCTGACTCCTCTTGAAAATGGATAGGAGTCCCAGGATCCCTGTGGCACGTGGAAAGGGATCCTGGGTCTCCCGCCTCACGTGGAGACGCGTCCCAATTGCCATGCCAAGACTCGTGGAGAATCCCGAGGTGTCCCTCGCACCTAGGCAGGAGTCTTGACGTCGCTGAACAAACACATGTCTGGAAGGGCCCTCCCCGTCGTAACTCGAGAATATACCCCAGGTTCCGGCCGCAACTCGAGAAAAACCATGAGACATCCCCCTTGCCACTAGATGAGGCCCGATTCCCTTGCACTGCGTGCAGAGCAATTCCGTGTTCCACATCAAACGTGAAAGGAGCCTTGATTTCCTTGATGGCACTCCAGAGAAAACCCAAGATCACTGTCTCAATTCTAGAGGGATCCTGAGGTCACTGTACCAACACGAAAGGGCTCTGTGGACCCCAAATCAACTCGAGATGAGAACTTATTCCCTGGCTTCGAGTCAAGAGGAATACCAACTTTCCACAAGCACGTCAAGAGGAGGCTTCTCTCAGCTACAAGTATGTGAGAGGAACCCTGAGTTTGTGGTCTCAAGTGGAATGGACACCGAGAGGCTCTGACTCGAAGTAAGGCCGGATATCCCTGCAGTGAATTGAATGCAGGCTCGTCTTGCATCTCCCAAGATAAAAGGATGTCTGAATCCCCTGTGGAGACCATAGAGAAAGACCTAGTTCTCCGCCTCATGGCGACCGGAGGCCTCACATCCTTTGAAAACTCTAGCGGTCCACAGAGATCAATGCTTCCAAAGGAGACGATTCCTGACTCCTCTTGAGAATGGATAGGAGTCCCAGGATCCCTGTGGCACGTGGAAAGGGACCCTGGGTCTCCCGCCTCACGTGGAGACGCGTCCCAATTGCCATGCCAAGACTCGAGGAGAATCCCGAGGTGTCCCTCGCACCTAGGCCCGAGTCCTGACGTCGCTGAAGAAACACGTTTCTGGAAGGGCCTTCGCCGTCGTAACTCGAGAATATACCCCAGGTTCCGGCCGCAACTCGAGAAAAACCATGAGACTTCCCCCTCGCCGCTAGATGGGGCCCGATTCCACTACACTGCTTGCAGAGCAATTCCGTGTTCCACATCAAACGTGAAAGGAGCCTTGATTTCCTTGATGGCACACCAGAGAAAACCCTAGATCACTGTCTCAAGTCTAGAGGTATCCTGAGGTCACTGGAGCAACACGAAATATCTCCGTGGAACCCAAATCAACTCGAGATGAGAGCTTAGTCCCTGGCTTCGACTCAAGAGGCATACCAACTTTTCACAAGCACCTCAAGAGGAGGCTTCTCTCAGCTACAGGTATGTGAGAGGGACCCTGAGTTTGTGGCCTCAAGTGGAATGGACCCCGAGATGATCTGACTTGAAGTAAGGCCGGATATCCCTGCAGTGAATTGAATGCCGGCTCGTCTTCCATCTCCCAAGACGAAGGGATGTCTGAATCCCCTGTGGAGACCACAGAGAAAGACCTAGTCCTCCGCCTCAATGCGACCGGAGGCCTCACATCCTTTGAAAACTCGAGAGGTCCGCGGAGATCAATGCTTCCAAAGGAGACAATGCCTGACTCCTCTTGAAAATGGATAGCAGTCCCAGGATCCCTGTGGCACGTGGAAAGGGACCCTGGGACTTCCGCCTCATGTGGAGACGCGTCCCAATTGCCATGCCAGACTCGAGGAGAATCCCGAAGTGTCCCTCCTACCTAGGCAGGAGTCCTGACGTCGCTGAACAAACATGTGCCTGGAGGGGCCCTCCCCGTTGTAACTCGAGAATGTACCCCAGGTTCCGGCCCCAACTCGAGAAAAACCATGAGACTTCCCCATCGCAGCGAGATGAGGCCCGATTCCCCTGCACTGCGTGCAGAGCAATTCCGTGTTCCACATCAAACGTGAAAGGAGCCTTGATTTCCTTGATGGCACTCCAGAGAAAACCCAAGATCACTGTCTCAATTCTAGAGGGATCCTGAGGTCACTGGAGCAACACGAAAGGGCTCCGTGGACCCCAAATCAACTCGAGATGAGAGCTTAGTCCCTGGCTTCGACTCAAGAGGAATACCAACTTTCCACAAGCACCTCAAGAGGAGGCTTCTCTCAGCTACAGGTATGTGAGAGGGACCCTGAGTCTGTGGCCTCAAGTGGAATGGACACCGAGATGCTCTGACTTGAAGTAAAGCCGGATATCCCTGCAGCGAATTGAATGCAGGCTCGTCTTGCATCTCCCAAGAAGAAGGGATGTCTGAATCCGCTGTGGAGACGACAGAGAAAGACCTAGTCTTCTGCTTCATCGCGACCGGAGGCCTCACATCCTTTGAAAATTCGAGAGGTATGCGGAGATCAATGCTTCCAAAGGAGACGATGCTTGACTCCTCTTGAAAATGGATAGGAGTCCCAGGATCCCTGTGGCACGTGGAAAGGGACCCTGGGTCTCCCGCCTCACGTGGAGACGCGTCCCAATTGCCATGCCAAGACTCGAGGAGAATCCCGAGGTGTCCCTCGCACCTAGGCAGGAGTCCTGACGTCGCTGAACAAACACGTGTCTGGAAGGGCCCTCCCCGTCTTAACTCGAGAATATACCCCAGGTTCCGGCCGCAACTCGAGAAAAACCATGAGACTTCCCCCTCGCCGCGAGATGAGGCCCGATTCCCCTGCACTGCGTGCAGACCAATTCCGTGTTCCACATCAAACGTGAAAGGAGCTTTGATTTCCTTAATGGCACTCCAGGGAAAACCCAAGATCACTGTTTCAAGTCTAGAGTGATCCTGAGGTCACTGTAGCAACACGAAAGGGCTCCGTGTACCCCAAATCAACTCGAGATGAGAGCTTAGTCCATGGCTTCGACTCAAGAGGAATACCAACTTTACACAAGCTCCTCAAGTGGAGGCTTCTCTCAGCTAATGGTATGTGAGAGGGACCCTGAGTTTGTCCCCTCAAGTGGAATGGCCACCGAGATGCTCTGACTCGAAGTAAGGCCAGATATCCCTGCAGTGATTTGAAAGCAGGCTCGTCTTGCATCTCCCAAGACGAAGGGTTCTCTGAATCCCCTGTGGAGACCACAGAGAAAGACCTACTCCTCCGCCTCAACGCAACCGGAGGCCTCATATCATTTGAAAACTCGAGAGGACCGCGGAGATCAATACTTCCGAAGGAGACGATGCATGACGCCTCTTGAAAATGGATAGGAGTCCCAGGATCTCTGTGGCACGTGGAAAGGGACCCTGGGTCTCCCGCCTCACGTGGAGATGCGTCCCAATTGCCATGACAAGACTCGAGGAGAATCCCGAGGTGTCCCTCGCACCTAGGCAGGAGTCCTCACGTCGCTGAACAAACACGTGTCTGGAAGGGACCTCCCCGTCGTAATTCGAGAATATACCCCAGGTTCGGGCCGCAACTCGAGAAAAACCATGAGATTTCCCCCTCCCCGCGAGTTCAGGCCTGATTCCCTGCACTGCATGCAGAGCAATTCCGTGTTCCACATCAAACGTGAAAGGAGCCTTGATTTCCTTGATGGCACCAGAGAAAACCCAAGATCACTGTCTCAAGTCTAGAGGGATCCTGAGGTCACTGGAGCAACAGGAAAGGGCTCCGTGGACCCCAAATCAACTCGAGATGAGAGCTTAGTCCCTGGCTTCGACTCAAGAGGAATACCAACTTTCCACAAGCACCTCAAGAGGAGGCTTCTCTCAGCTACAGGTATGTGAGAGGGACCCTGAGTTTGTGGCCTCAAGTGGAATGGACACCGAGATGCTCTGACTCGAAGTAAGGCCGGATATCCCTGCAGTGAATTGAATGCAGGCTCGTCTTGCATCTCCCAAGACGAAGGGTGGTCTGAATCCCCTGTGGAGACCACAGAGAAAGACCTAGTCCTCCGCCTCATCGCGACCAGAGGCCTCACATCCTTAGAAAACTTGAGAGGTCCGCGGGGAACAACGCTTCCAAAGGAGACGATGCCTGACTCCTCTTGAAAATGGATAGGAGTCCCAGGATCCCTTTGGCACGTGGAAAGGGACCCTGGGTCTCCCGCCTCACGTGGAGACGCGTCCCAATTGCCATGCCAAGACTCGAGGAGAATCCCGGGTGTCCATCCCACCTAGGCAGGAGTCCTGACGTCGCTGAATAAACACGTGTCTGGAAGGGCCCTCCCCATCGTAACTCGAGAATATATCCCAGGTTCCGGCCACAAGTCGAGAAAAACCATGAGACTTCCCCCTCGTCACGAGATGAATCCCTATTCCCCTGCACTGCGTGCAGCGCAATTCCGTGTTCCACCTCAAACGTGAAAGGAGCATTGATTTACTTGATGGCACTCCAGAGAAAACCCAAGATCACTGTCTCAAGTCTAGAGGGATCCTGAGGTTACTGGAGCAACACGAAAGGGCTCCATTGACCCGAAATCAACTCGAGATGAGAGCTTAGTCCCTGGCTTCGACTCAAGAGGAATACCAACTTTCCACAAGCACCTCAAGAGGAGGCTTCTCTCAGCTACAGGTATGTGAGAGGGACCCTGAGTTTGTGGCATCAAGTCGAATGGACACCGAGATGCTCTGACTCGAAGTAAGGCTGGATATCCCTGCAGTGAATTGAATGCAGGCTCATCTTGCATTTCCCAAGACGAAGGGATGTCTGAATCCCCTGTGCAGAACACAGAGAAAGACCTAGTCCTCCGCCTCAATGTGACCGGAGGTCTCACATCCGTTGAAAACTCGAGAGGTCCGCGAAGATCAATGCTTCCAAAGGAGACGATGCCTGCCTCCTCTTGAAAATGGATAGGAGTCCCAGGATCCCTGTGGCACGTGGAAAGGGACCCTGGGTCTCCCGCCTCACGAGGATATGCGTCTAAATTGCCATGCCAAGACTAGAGGAGAATCCCGAGGTGTCCCTCGCACCTAGGCAGGAGTCCTGACGTCGCTGAACAAACACGTGTCTGGAAGGGCCCTCCCCGTCGTAACTCGAGAATATACCCCAGGTTCCGGCCGCAACTCGAGAAAAACCATGAGACTTCCCCCTCGCCGCGAGATGAGGCCCGATTCCCCTGCACTGCGTGCAGAGCAATTCCGTGTTCCACATCAAACGTGAAAGGAGCCTTGATTTCCTTGATAGAAATCCGGAGAAAACCCAAGATCACTGTCTCAAGTCTAGAGGGATCCTGAGGTCACTGGAGCAACAAGAAAGTGCTCCGTGGACCCCAAATCAACTCGAGATGAGAGCTTAGTCCCTGGCTTCGACTCAAGAGAAATACCAACTTTCCACAAGCACCTCAAGAGGAGGCTTCTCTCAGCTACAGGTATGTGAGAGGGACCCTGAGTTTGTGGCCTCAAGTGGAATGGACACCGAGATGCTCTGACTCGAAGTAAGGCCGGATATCCCTGCAGTGAATTGAATACAGGCTCCTCTTGCATCTCCCAAGACGAAGGGATGTCTGAATCCCCTGTGGAGACCACAGAGAAAGACCTAGTCCTCCGCCTCATCGCGAGCGGAGGCCTCACATCCTTTGAAAACTCGAGAGGTCCGCGGAGATCAATGCTTCCAAAGGAGACGATGCCTGACTCCTCTTGAAAATGGATAGGAGTCCCAGGATCCCTGTGGCACGTGGAAAGGGACCCTGGGTCTCCCGCCTCAAGTGGAGACGCGTCCCAATTGCCATGCTAAGACTCGAGGAGAATCCCGAGGTGTCCCTCGCACCTAGGCCGGAGTCCTGAGGTCGCTAAACAAACACGTGTCTGGAAGGGCCCTCCCTATCGTAATACGAGAATATACCCCAGGTTCAGGCCGCAACTCGAGAAAAACCATGAGACTTCCCCCTCGCCGCGAGATGAGGCCCGATTGCCCTGCACTGCGTGCAGAGCAATTCCGTGTTCCACATCAAACGTGAAAGGAGCCTTGATTTCCTTGATGTCACTCCAGAGAAAATCCAAGATCACTGTCTCAAGTCTAGAGGGATCCTGAGGTCACGGGAGCTACACGAAAGGGCTACGTGGACCCCAAATCAACTCGAAATGAAAGCTTAGTCCCTGGGTTCGACTCAAGAGGAATACCAACTTTCCACAAGCACCTCAGAGGAGGCTTCTCTCAGATACAAGTATGTGAGAGGGACCCTGAGTTTGTGGCCTCAAGTGGAATGGACACCGAGATGCTCTGACTCGAAGTAAGGCCGGATATCCCTGCAGTGAATTGAATGCAGGCTCGTCTTGCATCTCCCAAGACGAAGGGATGTCTGAATCCCCTGTGGAGACCACAGAGAAAGACCTAGTTCTCCAAATCATCGCGACCGGAGGCCTCACATCCTTTGAAAACTCGAGAGATCCGCGGAGATCAATGATTCTAAAGGAGACGATGCCTGACTCCTCTTGAAAATGGATAGGAGTCCCAGGATCCCTGTGGCACGTGGAAAGGGACCCTGGGTCTCCCGCCTCACGTGGAGATGCGTCCCAATTGCCATGCCAAGACTCGAGGAGAATCCCGAGGTGTCCATTGCACCAAGGCAGGAGTCTTGACGCCGCTGAACAAACACGTGTCTGGAAGGGCACTCCCCATCCAAACTCGAGAATATACCCCAGGTTCTGGCCGCAACTCTAGAAAAACCATGAGACTTCCCCCTCGCTGCGAGATGAGGCCCGATTCCCCTGCACTGCGTGCAGAGCAATTCCGTGTTCCACATCAAACGTGAAAGGAGCCTTGATTTCCTTGATGGCACTCCAGAGAAAACCCAAGATCAGTGTCTCAAGTCGAGAGGGATCCTGAGGTCACTGGAGCAACACGAAACAGTTCCATGGACCCCAAATGAACTCTAGATGAGAGCTTAGTCCCTGGCTTCGACTCAAGAGGAATACCAACTTTCCACAAGCACCTCAAGAGGAGGCTTCTCGCAGCTACAGGTATGTAAGAGGGACCCTGAGATTGTGGCCTCAAGTGGAATGGACACTGAGATGCTCTGACTCGTTGTAAGGCCGGATTTCGTTGTAGTGAATTGAATGCAGGCTCGTCTTGCATCTCCCAAGACGAAGGGATGTCTGAAACCCCTGTGGAGACCACAGAGAGAGACCTAGTTCTCCGCCTCATCGCGCCCGGAGGCCTCACATCTTTGAAAACTCGAGAGGTCCGCGGAGATCAATGCTTCCAAAGGAGACGATGCCTGACTCCTCTTGAAAATGGATAGGAGTCCCAGGATCCCTGTGGCACGTGGAAAGGGACCCTGGGTCTCCCGCCTCACGTGGAGACGCATCCCATTGCCATGCCAAGAGTCGAGGGGAATCCCGAGGTGTCCCTCGAACCAAGGCACAGTCTTGACGTCGCTGAACAAACATGTGTCTGGAAGGGCCCTCCCCATCGTCACTCGAGAACATACCCCTAGGTTCTGGCCGCAACAAGAGAAAAACCATGAGACTTTTCCCGCGCCGCGAGATGAGGCCCGATTCCCCTGCACTGCGTGCAGAGCAATTCCGAGTTCCACATCAAACGTGAAAGGAGCCTTGATTTCCTTTAAGGCACTCCAGAGAAAACCCAAGATCACTCTCTCATGTCTAGAGGGATCCTGAGGTCACTGTTGCAACACGAAAGGGCTCCGTGGACCCCAAATAAACTCGAGATGAGAGCTTAGTCACTGGCTTCCACTCAAGAGGAATACCAACTTTCCACAAGCACCTCTAGAGGAGGCTTCTCTCAGCTACAGGTATGTGAGAGGGACCCTGAGTTTGTGGCCTCAAGTGGAATGGACACCAAGATGCTCTGACTCGAAGTAAGGCCGGATATCCCTGCAGTGAATTGAATGCAGGCTCGTCTTGCATCTCCCAAGACGAAGGGATGCCTGAATCCCCTGAGGAGACCAGAGAGAAAGACCTAGTCCTCTGCCTCATCGCGAGCGGAGGCCTCACATCCTTTGAAAACTCGAGAGGTCCGCGGAGATCAATGCTTCCAAAGGAGACGATGCCTGACTCCTCTTGAAAATGGATAGGAGTCCCAGGATCCCTGTGGCACGTGGAAAGGGACCCTGGGTCTCCCGCCTCAAGTGGAGACGCGTCCCAATTGCCATGCTAAGACTCGAGGAGAATCCCGAGGTGTCCCTCGCACCTAGGCCGGAGTCCTGAGGTCGCTAAACAAACACGTGTCTGGAAGGGCCCTCCCTATCGTAATACGAGAATATACCCCAGGTTCAGGCCGCAACTCGAGAAAAACCATGAGACTTCCCCCTCGCCGCGAGATGAGGCCCGATTGCCCTGCACTGCGTGCAGAGCAATTCCGTGTTCCACATCAAACGTGAAAGGAGCCTTGATTTCCTTGATGTCACTCCAGAGAAAATCCAAGATCACTGTCTCAAGTCTAGAGGGATCCTGAGGTCACGGGAGCTACACGAAAGGGCTACGTGGACCCCAAATCAACTCGAAATGAAAGCTTAGTCCCTGGGTTCGACTCAAGAGGAATACCAACTTTCCACAAGCACCTCAGAGGAGGCTTCTCTCAGATACAAGTATGTGAGAGGGACCCTGAGTTTGTGGCCTCAAGTGGAATGGACACCGAGATGCTCTGACTCGAAGTAAGGCCGGATATCCCTGCAGTGAATTGAATGCAGGCTCGTCTTGCATCTCCCAAGACGAAGGGATGTCTGAATCCCCTGTGGAGACCACAGAGAAAGACCTAGTTCTCCAAATCATCGCGACCGGAGGCCTCACATCCTTTGAAAACTCGAGAGATCCGCGGAGATCAATGATTCTAAAGGAGACGATGCCTGACTCCTCTTGAAAATGGATAGGAGTCCCAGGATCCCTGTGGCACGTGGAAAGGGACCCTGGGTCTCCCGCCTCACGTGGAGATGCGTCCCAATTGCCATGCCAAGACTCGAGGAGAATCCCGAGGTGTCCATTGCACCAAGGCAGGAGTCTTGACGCCGCTGAACAAACACGTGTCTGGAAGGGCACTCCCCATCCAAACTCGAGAATATACCCCAGGTTCTGGCCGCAACTCTAGAAAAACCATGAGACTTCCCCCTCGCTGCGAGATGAGGCCCGATTCCCCTGCACTGCGTGCAGAGCAATTCCGTGTTCCACATCAAACGTGAAAGGAGCCTTGATTTCCTTGATGGCACTCCAGAGAAAACCCAAGATCAGTGTCTCAAGTCGAGAGGGATCCTGAGGTCACTGGAGCAACACGAAACAGTTCCATGGACCCCAAATGAACTCTAGATGAGAGCTTAGTCCCTGGCTTCGACTCAAGAGGAATACCAACTTTCCACAAGCACCTCAAGAGGAGGCTTCTCGCAGCTACAGGTATGTAAGAGGGACCCTGAGATTGTGGCCTCAAGTGGAATGGACACTGAGATGCTCTGACTCGTTGTAAGGCCGGATTTCGTTGTAGTGAATTGAATGCAGGCTCGTCTTGCATCTCCCAAGACGAAGGGATGTCTGAAACCCCTGTGGAGACCACAGAGAGAGACCTAGTTCTCCGCCTCATCGCGCCCGGAGGCCTCACATCTTTGAAAACTCGAGAGGTCCGCGGAGATCAATGCTTCCAAAGGAGACGATGCCTGACTCCTCTTGAAAATGGATAGGAGTCCCAGGATCCCTGTGGCACGTGGAAAGGGACCCTGGGTCTCCCGCCTCACGTGGAGACGCATCCCATTGCCATGCCAAGAGTCGAGGGGAATCCCGAGGTGTCCCTCGAACCAAGGCACAGTCTTGACGTCGCTGAACAAACATGTGTCTGGAAGGGCCCTCCCCATCGTCACTCGAGAACATACCCCTAGGTTCTGGCCGCAACAAGAGAAAAACCATGAGACTTTTCCCGCGCCGCGAGATGAGGCCCGATTCCCCTGCACTGCGTGCAGAGCAATTCCGAGTTCCACATCAAACGTGAAAGGAGCCTTGATTTCCTTTAAGGCACTCCAGAGAAAACCCAAGATCACTCTCTCATGTCTAGAGGGATCCTGAGGTCACTGTTGCAACACGAAAGGGCTCCGTGGACCCCAAATAAACTCGAGATGAGAGCTTAGTCACTGGCTTCCACTCAAGAGGAATACCAACTTTCCACAAGCACCTCTAGAGGAGGCTTCTCTCAGCTACAGGTATGTGAGAGGGACCCTGAGTTTGTGGCCTCAAGTGGAATGGACACCAAGATGCTCTGACTCGAAGTAAGGCCGGATATCCCTGCAGTGAATTGAATGCAGGCTCGTCTTGCATCTCCCAAGACGAAGGGATGCCTGAATCCCCTGAGGAGACCAGAGAGAAAGACCTAGTCCTCTGCCTCATCGCGAACGGAGGCCTCACATCCTTTGAAAACTCGGAAAGGTCCGTGGAGTTCAATGCTTCCAAAGGAGAAGATGCCTGACTCCTCTTGAAAATGGATAGGATTCCCAGGATCCCTGTGGCACTTGGAAAGCGACACTGGGTCTCCCGCCTCACGTGGAGACGCGTCCCAATTGCCATGCCAAGACTCGAGGAGAATACCGAGGTGTCCCTCGCACCAAGGCAGGAGTCCTGACGTCGCTGAACAAACACGTGTCTGGAAGGGCCCTCCCCGTCGTAACTCGAGAATATACCCCAGGTTCCGGCTGAAACTCGAGAAAAACCATGAGACTTCCCCCTCGCCGCGAGATGAGGCCCGATCCCCTGCACTGCGTGCAGAGCAATTCCGAGTTCCACATCAAACGTGAAAGGAGCCTTGATTTCCTTGATGGCACTCCAGAGAAAACCCAAGATCACTGTCTCAAGTCTAGAGGGATCCTGAGGTCACTCGAGCAACACGAAAGGGCTCCGTGGACCCCAAATCAACTCGAGATGAGAGCTTAGTCCCTGGCTTCGACTCAAGAGGAATACCAACTTTCCACAAGCACCTCAAGAGGAGACTTCTCTCAGCTACAGGTATGTGAGAGGGACCCTGAGTTTGTGGCCTCAAGTGGAATGGACACCGAGATGCTCTGACTCGAAGGAAGGCCGGATATCCCTGCAGTGAATTGAATGCAGGCTCGTCTTGCATCTCCCACGACAAAGGGATGTCTGAATCCCCTGTGGAGACCACAGAGGAAGACCTACTTCTCCGCCTCATCGCGACCGGAGGCCTCACGTCCTTTGAAAACTCGAGAGGTCCGCGGAGATCAATGCTTCCAAAGGAGACGATGCCTGATTCCTCTTGAAAATGGATAGGAGTCCCAGGATCCCTGTGGCTCGTCGAAAGGGACAATGGGTCTCCCGCCTCACGTGGAGACGCGTCCAAGTTGCCATGCCGAGACTCGAGGAGAATCCCGAGGTGTCCCTCGCACCTAGGCAGGAGTCCTGACGTTGCTGAACAAACACGTGTCTGGAAGGGCCCTCCCCGTCGTAACTCGAGAATATACCCCAGGTTCCGGCCCCAACTCGAGAAAAACCATGAGAATTCCCCCTCGCCGTGAGATGAGGCCCGATTCCCCTGGTCTGCGTGCAGAGCAATACCGTGTTCCACATCAATTGTGAAAGGAGCCTTGATTTCCTTGATCGCACTCCAGAGAAAACCGAAGATCACTGTCTCAAGTCTAGAGGAATCCTGAGGTCACTGGAGCAACATGAAAGTGCTTTAAGGACCCAAAATCAACTCGAGATGAGAGCTTAGTCCCTCGCTACGACTCAAGAGGAATACCAACTTTCCACAAGCACCTCAAGAGGAGGCTTCTCTCAGCTACATGTATGTGAGAGGGACCCTGAGTTTGTGGCCTCAAGTGGAATGGACACCGAGATGCTCTGACTCGAAGTAAGGCCGGATATCCCTGCAGTGAATTGAATGCAGGCTCGTCTTGCATCTCCCAAGACGAAGGGATGTCTGAATCCCCTGTGGAGACCACAGAGAAAGCCCGAGTTCTCCGCCTCATCGCGACTGGAGGCCTCACATCCTTTGAAAACTCGAGAGGTCCGCGAAGATCAATGCTTCCAAAGGAGACGATGCCTGACTCCTCTTGAAAATGGATAGAAGTCCCAGGATCCCAGTGGCACGTGGAAAGGGACCCTGGGTCTCCCGGCAAACGTGGAGACGTGTCCCAATTGCCATGCCAAGACTCGAGGAGAATCCCGAGGTGTCCCTCGCACCTAGGCAGGAGTCCTGACGTCGCTGAACAAACACGTGTCTGGAAGGGCACTCCCAATTGTAACTCGAGAATATAACCCAGGTTCAGGCCGCAACTCGAGAAAAACCATGAGACATCCCCCTCGCCGCGAGATGAGGCCCGATTCCCCTGCACTGCATGCAGAGCAATTCCGTGTTCCACATCAAACGTGAAAGGAGCCTTGATTACCTTGATGGCACTCCAGAGAAAACCCAAGATCACTGTCTCAAGTCTAGAGGGATCCTGAGGTCACTGGACCAACAGGAAAGGGCTCCCTGGACCACAAATCAACTCGAGATGAGAGCTTAGTCCCTGGCTTAGACTCAAGAGGAATACCAACTTTCCACAAGCACCTCAAGAGGAGGCTTCTCTCAGCTACAGGTATATTTGAGGTACCTCGAGTTTGTGGCCTCAAGAGGAATGGACACCGAGATGTTCTGACTCGAAGTAAGGCCGGATATTCCTGCAGTGAATTGAATGCAGGCTCGTCTTGCATCTCCCAAGACGAAGGGATGTCTGAATCCCCTGTTGAGACCACAGAGAAAGACCTAATTCTCCGCCTCATCGTGAGCGGAGGCCTCACATCCTTTGAAAACTCGAGAGGTCCGCGGAGATCAATGCTTCCAAGGGAGACGATGCCTGACTCCTCTTGAAAATGGATAGGAGTCCAAGGATCCCTGTGGCACGTGGAAAGGGACGCTGGGACTCCCGCCTCACGTGGAGACGCGTCCCAATTGCCATGCCAAGACTCGAGGAGAATCACGAGGTGTCCCTCACACCTAGGCAGGAGTCCTGACGTCGCTGAACAAACACGTGTCTGGAAGGGCCCTCCCCGTCGTAACTCGAGAATATATCCCAGGTTCCGCCCGCTACTTAGAAAAACCATGAGACTTCCCCCTCGCCACGAGATGAGGCCCGATTCCCCTGCACTGCATGTACAGCAATTCCGTGTTCCACATCTATTGTGAAAGGAGCCTTGATTTCCTTAATGGCACTCCAGAGAAAACCCAAGATCACTGTCTCAAGTCTAGAGGGATCCTGATGTCACTGGACCAACAGGAAAGGGCTCCGTGGACCCCAAATCAACTCGAGATGAGAGCTTAGTCCCTGGCTTCGACTCAAGAGGAATACCAACTTTCCACAAGCACCTCAAGAGGAGGCTTCTCTCAGCTACAGGTATATTTGAGGGACCCTGAGTTTGTGGCCTCAAGTGGAATCGACACCGAGATGCTCTGACTCGAAGTAAGGCCGGATATCCCTGCATTGAATTGAATGCAGGCTCGTCTTGCATCTCCCAATACAAAGGGTTGTCTGAATCCCCTGTGGAGACCACAGAGAAAGACCTAGTCCTCCACCTCAACGCAACCGGAGGCCTCATATACTTTGAAAATTCGAGAGGTCCGCGGAGATCAATACTTCCGAAGGAGACGATGCCTAACTCCTCTTGAAAATGGATAGGAGTCCCAGGATCCCTGTGGCACGTGGAAAGGGACCCTGGGTCTCCGGCCGCACGTGGAGACGCGTCCCAATTGCCATGCCAAGACTCGAGCAGAATCCTGAGGTGTCCCTCGCACCTAGGCAGGAGTCCTGACGTCGCTGAACAAACACGTGTCTGGAAGGGCCCTCCCCGTCGTAACTCGAGAATATACCCCAGGTTCCGGCCGCAACTCGAGAAAAACCATGAGACTTCCACCTCGCCGCGAGATGAGGCCCGATTCCCCTACACTGCGTGCAGAGCAATTTCGTTTTCCACATCAAACGTGAAAGGAGCCTTGATTTCCTTGATGGCACTCCAGAGAAAACCCAAGTTCACTTTCTCAACTCTAGAGGGATCCTGAGGTCACTGGAGCAACACCAAAGGGCTCCGTGGACCCCAAATCAACTCGAGATGAGAGCTTAGTCCCTGGCTTCGACTCAAGAGGAATACCAACTTTCCACAAGCCCCTCAAGAGGAGGCTTCTCTCAGCTACAGGTATGTGAGAGGGACCCTAAGTTTGTGGCCTCAAGTAGAATGGACACCGAGATGCTCTGACTCGAAGTAAGGCCGGATATCACTACAGTGAATTGAATGCAGGCTCGTCTTGCATCTCCCAAGACGAAGGGATGTCTGAATCCACTGTGGAGACCACAGAGATAGACCTAGTTCTCCGCCTTATCGCGACCGGAGGCCTCACATACTTTGAAAAGTCGAGAGGTCCGCTCAGATCAATGCTTCCAAAGGAGACGATGCGTGACTCCTCTTGAAAGCGGATAGGAGTCCCAGGATCCCTGTGGCACGTGGAAAGGGACCCTGGGTCTCCCGCCTCACGTGGAGACGCATCCCAATTGCCATGCCAAGACTCGAGGAGAATCCCGAGGTGTCCCTCGCACCTAGGCAGGAGTCCTGACGTCGCTGAACAAACACGTGTCTGGAAGGGCCCTCCCCGTCGTAACTCGAGAATATACCCCAGGTTTCGGCCGCAACTTCAGAAAAACCATGAGACTTCCCCCTTGCCGCGAGATGAGGCCCGATTCCCCTGCACTGTGTGCAGAGCAATTCCGTGTTCCACATCAAACGTGAAAGGAGCCTTGATTTCCTTGATGGCACTCCAGAGAAAGCCCAAGATCACTGTCTCAAGTCCAGAGGGATCCTGAGGTCACTGGAGCAACACGAAAGTTCTCCATGGACCCCAAATCAACTCGAGATGAGAGCTTAGTCCCTGGCTTCGACTCAAGAGGAATACGAACTTTCCACAACCACCTCAAGAGGAGGCTTCTCTCAGCTACAGGTATGTGAGAGGGATCCTGAGTTTGTGGCCTCAAGTGGAATGGACACCGAGATGCTCTGACTCGAAGTAAGGCCGGATATCCCTGCAGTGAATTGAATGCAGGCTCGTCTTGCATGTCCCAAGGCGAAGGGTTGTCTGAATCCCCTGTGGAGACCACAGAGAAAGACCGAGTTCTCCGCCTCTTCGCTACCGGAGGCCTCACATCCTTGGAAAACTCGAGAGGTCCGCGGAGATCAATGCTTCCAAAGGAGACGATGCCTGACTCCTCTTGAAAATGGATAGGAGTCCCAGGATCCCTGTGGCACGTGGAAAGGGACCCTCGGTCTCCAGCCTCACGTGGAGACTCGTCCAAATTGCCATGCCAAGACTCGAGGAGAATCCCTAGGTGTCCCTCGCACCTAGGCAGGAGTCCTGACGTCGCTGAACAAACACGTGTCTGGAAGGGCCCTCCCCGTCGTAACTCGAGAATATACCCCATGTTCCGGCCGCCACTCGAGAAAAACCATGAGACTTCCCCCTCGCCGCGAGATGAGGCCCGATTCCCCTGCACTGCGTGCAGAGCAATTCCGTGTTCCACATCAAACGTGAAAGGAGCCTTGATTTCCTTGATGGCACTCCAGAGAAAACCCAAGTTCACTGTCTCAAGTCTAGAGGGATCCTGAGGTCACTGGAGCAACACGAAAGGGCTCCGTGGAGCCCAAATCAAACCGAGATGAGAGCTTAGTCCCTGGCTTCAACTCAAGAGGAATACCAACTTTCCACAAGCACCTCAAGAGGAGGCTTTTCTCAGCTACAGGTATGTGAGAGGGCCCCTGAGTTTGTTGCCTCAAGTGGAATGGACACCGAGATGCTCTGACTCGAAGTAAGGCTGGATATCCCTGCAGTGAATTGAATGCAGGCTCGTCTTGCATCTCCCAAGACGAAGGGATGTCTGAATCCCCTGTGGAGATAACAGAGAAAGACTGAGTTCTCCGCCTCATCGCGATCGGAGGCCTCACATCCTTTGAAAACTCGAGAGGTCCGCGGAGATCAATGCTTCCAAAGGAGACGATGCCTGACTCCTCTTGAAAATGGATAGGAGTCCCAGGATCCCTGTGGCACGTGGAAAGGGACACTGGGTCTCCCTCCTCACGTGGAGACGCCTCCCAATTGCCATGCCAAGACTCGACGAGAATCCCGAGGTGTCCTTTGCTCCTAGGCAGGAGTCCTAAAGTCACTGAACAAACACGTGTCTGCAAGGGCCCTCCCCGTCGTAACTCGAGAATATACCTTAGATTCCGGTCGCAACTCGAGAAAAACCATGAGACTTCCCCCTCGCCGCGACATGCGGCCCGATTCCCCTGGTCTGCGTGCAGAGCAATTCCGTGTTCCACATCAAACGTGAAAGGAGACTTGATTTCCTTGATGGCACTCCAGAGAAAACCGAAGATCACTGTCTCAAGTCTAGAGGGATCCTGAGGTCACTGGAACAACAGGAAAGGGCTCCGTGGACCCCAAATCAACTCGAGATGAGAGCTTAGTCCCTGGCTTAGACTCAAGAGGAATACCAACTTTCCACAAGCACCTCAAGAGGAGGCTTCTCTCAGCTACAAGTATATTTGAGGGACCCCGAGTTTGTGGCCTCAAGTGGAATGGACACCGAGATGCTCTGACTCGAAGTAAGGCCGGATATCCCTGCAGTGAATTGAATGCAGGCTCGTCTTGCATCTCCCAAGACGAAGGGATGTCTGAATCCCCTGTGGAGACCACAGAGAAAGACCTAATTCTCCGCCTCATCGCGAGCGGAGGCCTCACATCCTTGGAAAACTCGAGAGGTCCGCGGAGATCAATGCTTCCAAAGGAGACGATGCCTGACTCCTCTTGAAAATGGATAGGAGTCCCAGGATCCCTGTGCACGTGGAAAGGGACCCTGGGTCTCCCGCCTCACGTGGAGACGCCTCCCAATTGCCATGCCAAGACTTGACGAGAATCCCGAGGTGTCCTTCGCTCCTAGGCAGGAGTCCTAAAGTCGCTGAACAAACACGTGTCTGGAAGGGCCCTCCCCGTCGTAACTCGAGAATATACCCCAGATTCCGGCCGCAACTCGAGAAAAACCATGAGACTTCCCCCTCGCCGCGACATGAGGCCCGATTCCCCTGTTCTGCGTGCAGAGCAATTCCGTGTTCCACGTCAAACGTGAAAGGAGACTTGATTTCCTTGATGGCACTCCAGAGAAAACCCAAGATCACTGTCTCAAGTCTAGAGGGATCCTGAGGTCACTGTAGCAACACGAAAGGGATCCGTGGACCCCAAATCAACTCGAGATGAGAGCTTAGTCCCTGGCTTCGGCTCAAGAGGAATACCAACTTTCCACAAGCACCTCAAGAGGAGGCTTCTCTCAGCTACAGGTATGTGAGAGGGATCCTGAGTTTGTGGCCTCAAGTGGAATGGACACCGAGATGCTCTGACTCGAAATAAGGCCTGATATCCCTCCAGTCAATTGAATGCAGGCTCGTCTTGCATCTCCCAAGGCGAAGGGTTGTCTGAATCCCCTGTGGAGACCACAGAGAAAGACCGAGTTCTCCGCATCATCGCGACCGGAGGCCTCACATCCTTGGAAAACTCGAGAGGTCCGCGGAGATCAATGCTTCCAAAGGAGACGATGCCTGACTCCTCTTTAAAATGGATAGGAGTCCCAGGATCCCTGTGGCACGTGGAAAGGGACGCTGGGTCTCCCGCCTCACGTGGAGACGCATCCCAATTGCCATGCCAAGACTCGAGGAGAATCCCGAGGTGTCCCTCGCACCTAGGCAGGAGTCCTGACGTCGCTGAACAAACACGTGTCTGGAAGGGCCCTCCCCGTCGTAACTCGAGAATATACCCCAGGTTTCGGCCGCAACTTCAGAAAAACCATGAGACTTCCCCCTCGCCGCGAGATGAGGCCCGATTCCCCTGCACTGTGTGCAGAGCAATTCCGTGTTCCACATCAAACGTGAAAGGAGCCTTGATTTCCTTGATGGCACTCCAGAGAAAACCCAAGATCACTGTCTCAAGTCTAGAGGGATCCTGAGGTCACTGGAGCAACACGAAAGTTCTCCATGGACCCCAAATCAACTCGAGATGAGAGCTTACTCCCTGGCTTAGACTCAAGAGGAATACCAACTTTCCACAAGCACCTCAAGAGGAGGCTTCTCTCAGCTACAAGTATATTTGAGGGACCCCGAGTTTGTGGCCTCAAGTGGAATGGACACCGAGATGCTCTGACTCGAAGTAAGGCCGGATATCCCTGCAGTGAATTGAATCCAGGCTCGTCTTGCATGTCCCAAGGCGAAGGGTTGTCTGAATCCCCTGTGGAGACCACAGAGAAAGACCGAGTTCTCCGCCTCTTCGCTACCGGAGGCCTCACATCCTTGGAAAACTCAAGAGGTCCGCGGAGATCAATGCTTCCAAAGGAGACGATGCCTGACTCCTCTTGAAAATGGATAGGAGTCCCAGGATCCCTGTGGCACGTGGAAAGGGACCCTGGGTCTCCCGCCTCACGTGGAGACTCGTCCAAATTGCCATGCCAACACTCGAGGAGAATCCCGAGGTGTCCCTCGCACCTAGGCAGGAGTCTTGACGTCGCTGAACAAACACGTGTCTGGAAGGGCCCTCCCCATCGTAACTCGAGAATATAACCCAGGTTCTGGCCACAACTCGAGAAAAACCATGAGATTTCCCCCTCGCCGCGAGATGAGGCCCGATTCCCCTGCACTGCTTGCAGAGCAATTCCGTGTTCTACATCAAACGTGAAAGGAGCCTTGATTTCCTTGATGGCACTCCAGACAAAACCCAAGATCACTGTCTCAAGTCTAGAGGGATACTGAGGTCACTGTAGCAACAAGAAAGGGATCCGTGGACCACAAATTAACTCGAGATGAGAGCTTAGTCCCTGGCTTCGACTAAAGAGGAATACCAACTTTCCACAAGCCCCTCAAGAGGAGGCTTCTCTCAGCTACAGGTATCTGAGAGGGACCCTGAATTTGTGGCCTCAAGTGGAATGGACACTGACATGCTCTGACTCAAAGTAAGGCCGGATATCCCAACAGTGAATTGAATGCAGGCTCTTCTTGGATCTCCCAAGACGAAGGGATGTCTGAATCCCCTGTGGAGACCACAGAGAAAGACCTAGTTCTCTGCTTCATCACGAGCAGAGGCCTCACATCCTTTGAAAACTCGAGAGGTCTGTGGAGATCAATGCTTCCAAAGGAGCCGATGCCTGACTCCTCTTGAAAATGGATAGGAGTCCCAGGATCCCTGTGGCACGTGGAAAGGGACCCAGGGACTCCCGCCACACGTGGAGACGAGTCCCAATTGTCATGCCAAGACTCGAGGAGAATCCCGAGTTGTCCCTCGCACCTAGGCCCGAGTCCTGACGTCGCTGAACAAACACGTGCCTGGAAGGGCCCTCCCCGTCGTAACTCGAGAATATACCCCAGGTTCTGGCCGCAACTCGAGAAAAACCATGAGACTTCCCCCTCGCTGCGAGATGAGGCCCGATTCCCCTGCAGTGCGAGCAGACCAATTCCGTCTTACACATCAAACATGAAAGGAGGCTTGATTTCCTTCATGGCATCGCATAGAAAACAGAAGATCACTGTCTCAAGTCTAGAGGGATCTTGAGGTTACTGGAGCAAGAATAAAGGGTTCCGTGGAAACCAAATCAACTCGAGATGAGAGCTTAGTCCCTGGCTTCGACTCAAGAGGAATATAAACTTTCCACAAGCACCTCAAGAGGAGGCTTCTCTCAGCTACAGGTATGTGAGAGGGACCCTTAGTTTGTGGCCTCAATTGGAATGGACACCGAGATGTTCTGACTCGAAGTAAGGCCGGATATCCCAAGAGTTAATTGAATGCAGGCTTGTCTTGCATCTCCCAAGACGAAGGGATGTCTGCATCCCCTGTGGAGACCAGAGAGAAAGACCTAGTTCTCCGCCTCATCGCGACCGGAGGCCTCACATCCTTTGAAAATTCGAGAGGTCCGCGGAGATCAATGCTTCCAAAGGAGACGATGCCTGACTCCTCTTGAAAATGGATAGGAGTCCCAGGATCCATGTGGCATGTGGAAAGGGACGCTGGGTCTCCCGCCTCACGTCGAGACGCGTCCCAATTGCCATGCCAAGACTCGAGGAGAACACCTAGGTGTCCCTCGCACCTAGGCAGGAGTCCTGACGTCGCTGAACAAACACGTGTCTGGAAGGGCCCTCCCCGTCGTAACTCGAGAATATACCGCAAGTTCCGGCCGCAACTCGAGAAAAACCATGCGACTTCCCCCTCGCCGAGAGATGAGGCCCGATTCCCTGCGCTGCATGCAGAGCAATTCCGTGTTCCACATCAAACGTGAAAGGAGCCTTGATTTCCTTGATGGCATTCCAGAGAAACCCCAAGATCACTGTCTCAAGTCTAGAGGGATCCTGAGGTCACTGGAGCAACACGAAAGGGCTCCGTGGACCCCAAATCAACTCTAGATGAGAGCTTAGTCCCTGGCTTCGACTCAAGAGGAATACCAACTTTCCACAAGCACCTCAAGAGGAGGCTTCTCTCAGCTCCAGGTATGTGAGAGGGACCCTGAGTTTGTTGCTTCAAGTGGAATGGACACCGAGATGCTCTGACTCAAATTAAGGCCGGATATCCCTGCAGTGAATTGAATGCAGGCTCGTCTTGCATCTCCCAAGACGAAGAGATGTCTGATTCCCCTGTGGAGACCACAGAGAAAGACCTAGTTCTCCGCCTCATCGCGATCGGAGGCCTCACATCCTTTGAAAACTCGAGAGGTCCGCGGAGATCAATGCTTCCAAAGGAGACGATGCCTGACTCCTCTTGAAAATGCATAGGAGTCCCAGGATCCCTGTGGCACGTGGAAAGGGACCCTGTGTCTCCCGCCTCACGTGGAGACGCGTCCCAATTGCCATGCCAAGACTCGAGGAGAATCCTGAGGTGTCCCTCACACCTAGGCAGGAGTCCTGACGTCGCTGAACGAACACGTGTCTGGAAGGGCCCTCCCCGTCGTAACTCGAGAATATACCCCAGGTTCCGGCCGCAACTCGAGAAAAACCATGAGACTTCTCCCTCGCCGCGAGATGAGGCCCGATTCCCCTGCACTGCGTGCAGAGCAATTCCGTGTTCCACATGAAACGTGAAAGGAGCCTTGATTTCCTTGATGGCACTCCAGAGAAAATCCAAGATCACTGTCTCAAGTCTAGAGGCATCCTGAAGTCACTGGAGCAACACGAAAGGGCTCCGTGGACCCCAAATCAACTCGAGATGAGAGCTTAGTCCTTGGCTTCGACTCAAGGGGACTACCAACTTTCCACAAGCACCTTAAGAGGAGGCTTCTCTAAGCTACAGGTATGTGAGAGGGACCCTGAATTTGTGGCCTCAAGTGGAATGGACACCGAGATGCTCTGACTCAAAGTAAGGCCGGATATCCCTGCAGTGAATTGAATGCAGGCTCGTCTTGCATCTCCCAAGACGACGGGATGTCTGAATCCTCTGTGGAGACCACAGAGAAAGACCTAGTCCTCTGCCTCATCGCGACCGGAGGCCTCATATCCTTTGAAAACTCGAGACGTCCGTTGAGATCAATACTTCCGAAGGAGACGATGCCTGGCTCCTCTTGAATATGGATAGGAGTCCCAGGATATCTGTGCCACGTGGAAAGGGACCCTGGGTCTCCCGCCTCACGTGGAGACGCGTCCCAATTGCAATGCCAAGACTCGAGGAGAATCCCGAGTTGTCCCTCGCACCTAGGCAGGAGTCCTGACGTCGCTGAACAAACACGTGTCTGGAAGGGTCCTCCCCGTCGTAACTCGAGAATATACCCCAGGTTCCGGCCGCAACTCGAGAAAAACCATGAGACTTCCCCCTCGCCGCGAGATGAGGCCCGATTCCACTGCACTGCGTGCAGAGCAATACCGTGTTCCACATCAAACGTGAAAGGAGCCTTGATTTCCTTGATGGCACTCCAGAGAAAACCCAAGATCACTGGCTCAAGTCTAGAGGGATCCTGAGGTCACTGGAGCAACACGAAAGGTCTCCGTGGACCCCAAATCAACTCGAGATGAGAGCTTAGTCCCTGGCTTCGACTCAAGAGGAATACCAACTTTCCACAAGCACCTCAAGAGGAGGCTTCTCTCAGCTACAGGTATGTGAGAGGGACCCTGAGTTTGTGGCCTCAAGTGGAATGGACACGGAGATGCTCTGACTCAAAGTAAGGCCGGATATCCCTGCAGTGAATTGAATGCAGGCTCGTCTTGCATCTCCCAAGAGGAACGGATGTCTGAATCCCCTGTGGAGACCACAGAGAAGACCTAGTTCTCCGCCTCATCGCGACCGGAGGCCTCACATCCTTTGAAAACTCGAGAGGTCCGCGGAGAACAATGCTTCCAAAGGAGACGATGCCTGACTCCTCTTGAAAATGGATAGGATTCCCAGGATCCATGTGGCATGTGGAAAGGGACCCTGGGTCTCCCGCCTCTCGTGGAGAAGCGTCCCAATTGCCATGCCAAGACTCGAGGAGAATCCCGAGGTGTCCCTCGCACCTAGGCAGGAGTCCTGACGTCGATGAACAAACACGTGTCTGGAAGGACCCTCCCCGTCGTAACTCGAGAATATATCCCAGGTTCCGGCCGCAACTCGAGAAAAACCATGAGACTTCCCCCTCGCCGCGAGATGAGGCCCGATTCCCCTGCACTGCGTGCAGAGCAATTCCGTGTTCCACCTCAAACCTGAAAGGAGCCTTGATTTCCTTGATGGCACTCCAGAGGAAACCCAAGATCACTGGCTCTAGTCTAGAGGGATCCTGAGGTCACTGGAGCAACACGAAAGGGCTATGTGGACCCCAAATCAACTCGAGATGAGAGCTTAGTCCCTGGCTTCGACTCAAGAGGAATACCAACTTTCCACAAGCACCTCAAGAGGAGGCTTCTCTCAGCTACCGGTATGTGAGAGGGACCCTGAGTGTGTGGCCTCAAGTGGAAAGGACACCGATATGCTCTGACTCGAACTAAGGCTGGAAATCCTTGCAGTGAATTGAATGCAGGCTCATCTTGCATCTCCCAAGACGAAGGGATGTCTGAATCCCCTGTGGAGACCACAGAGAAAGACCTAGTCCTCCGCTTCATCGCGACTGGAGGCCTCACATCCTTTGAAAACTCGAGAGGTCCGCGGAGATCAATGCTTCCAAAGGAGACGATGCCTGACTCCTCTTGAAAATGGATAGGAGTCCCAGGATCCCTGTGGCACGTGGAAAGGGACCCTGGGTCTCCCGCCTCACGGGGAGACGCGTCCCAATTGCCATGCCAAGACTCGAGGAGAATCCCGAGGTGTCCCTCGCACCTAGACAGGAGTCCTTACGTCGCTGAACAAACACGTGTCAGGAAGGGCCCTCCCCGTCGTAACTCGAGAATATACCCCAGGTTCTGGCCGCAACTAGAGAAAAAGCATGAGACTTCCCCCTCGCCGCGAGATGAGGCCTGATTCCCCTGCACTGCGTGCAGAGCAATTCCGTGTTCCACATCAAACGTGAAAGGAGCCTTGATTTCCTTGATGGCACTCCAGAGAAAACCCATGATAACTGTCTGAAGTCTAGAGGGATCCTGAGGTCACTGGAGCAACACGAAAGGGCTCCGTGGACCCCAAATAAACTCGAGATGAGAGCTTAGTCCCTGGCTTCAACTCAAGAGGAATACCAACTTTCCACAAGCACCTCAAGAGGAGGCTTCTCTCAGCTACAGGTATGTGAGAGGGACCCTGAGTTTGTGGCCTCAAGTGGAATGGACACCGATATGCTCTGACTCGAAGTTCGGCCAGATATCCCTGCAGTGAATTGAATGCAGGCACGTCTTGCATCTCCCAAGACAAAGGGATGTCTGAATCCCCTGTGGAGACCACAGAGAAAGACCTAGTCCTCCGCCTCATCGCGACCGGAGGCCTCACATCCTTTGAAAACTCGAGAGGTCCGCGGAGATCAATGCTTCCAAAGGAGACGATGCCTGACTCCTCTTGAAAATGGATAGGAGTCCCAGGATCCCTGTGGCACGTGGAAAGGGACCCTGGGTCTCCCGCCTCACGTGGAGACGCGTCCCAATTGCCATGCCAAGACTCGAGGAGAATCCCGAGGTGTCCCTCGCACCTAGGCAGCAGTCTTGACTTCGCTGAACAAACACGTGTCTGGAAGGGCCCTCTCCGTCGAAACTCGAGACAATACCCCAGGTTCCAGCCGCAACTCGAGAAAAACCATGAGACTTCCCCATCGCCGCGAGATGAGTCCCGATTTCCTTGCACTGCGTGCACAGCAATTCCGTGTTCCACATCAAACGTGAAAGGAGCCTTGATTTCCTTGATGGCACTCCAGAGAAAACCCAAGATCACTGTCTCAAGTCTAGAGGGATCCTGAGGTCACTGGAGCAACACGAAAGGTCTACGTGGACCCCAAATCAACTCGAGATGAGAGCTTCGTCCCTGGCTTCGACTCAAGAGGAATACCAACATTCCACAAGCACCTCAAGAGGAGGCTTCTCTCAGCTCCAGGTATGTGAGAGGGACCCTGAGTTTGTTGCTTCAAGTGGAATGGACACCGAGATGCTCTGACTCAAAGTAAGGCCGGATATCCCTGCAGTGAATTGAATGCAGGCTCGTCTTGCATCTCCCAAGACGAAGAGATGTCTGATTCCCCTGTGGAGACCACAGAGAAAGACCTAGTTCTCCGCCTCATCGCGATCGGAGGCCTCACATCCTTTGAAAACTCGAGAGGTCCGCGGAGATCAATGCTTCCAAAGGAGACGATGCCTGACTCCTCTTGAAAATGCATAGGAGTCCCAGGATCCCTGTGGCACGTGGAAAGGGACCCTGGGTCTCCCGCCTCACGTGGAGACGCGTCCCAATTGCCATGCCAAGACTCGAGGAGAATCCTGAGGTGTCCCTCACACCTAGGCAGGAGTCCTGACGTCGCTGAACAAATAAATATCTGGAATTGCCCTCCCCGTCGTAACTCGAGAATATACCCCAGGTTCCGGCCGCAACTCGAGAAAAACCATGAGACTTTCCCCTCGCCACGAGATGAGGCCCGATTCCCCTGCACTGTGTGCAGAGCAATTCCGTGTTCCACATCAAACGTGAAAGGAGCCTTGATTTCCTTGATGGCACTCCAGAGAAAACTGATCACTGTCTCAAGTCTAGAGGGATCCTGAGGTCACTTTAGCAACAAGAAAGGGCTCCGTGGACGCCAAATCAACTCGAGATGAGAGCTTCGTCCCTGGCTTCGACTCAAGAGGAATACCAACTTTCCACAAGCACCTCAAGACGAGGCTTCTCTCAGCTACAGGTATGTCAGAGGGCCCCTGAGTTTGTGGCCTCAAGTGGAATGGACACCGAGATGCTCTGACTCGAAGTAAGGCCGGATATCCCTGCAGTGAATTGAATGCAGGCTCGTCCCGCATCTCCCAAGACGAAGGGTTGTAGGAATCCCCTGTGGAGACCACAGAGAAAGACCTAGTCCTCCGCCTCCTCGCGACCGGAGGCCTCATATCCTTTGAAAACTCGAGAGGTCCGTTGAGATCAATACTTCCGAAGGAGACGATGCCTGGCTCCTCTTGAAAATCGATAGGAGTCCCAGGATATCTGTGCCACGTGGAAAGGGACCCTCGTTCTCCCGCCTCACGTGGAGACGCGTCCCAATTGCAATGCCAAGATTCGAGGAGAATCCCGAGTTGTCCCTCGCACCTAGGCAGGAGTCCTGACGTCGCTGAACAAACACGTGTCTGGAAGGGTCCTCCCCGTCGTAACTCGAGAATATACCCCAGGTTCCGGCCGCAACTCGAGAAAAACCATGAGACTTCCCCCTCGCCGCGAGATGAGGCCCGATTCCACTGCACTGCGTGCAGAGCAATACCGTGTTCCACATCAAACGTGAAAGGAGCCTTGATTTCCTTGATGGCACTCCAGAGAAAACCCAAGATCACTGGCTCAAGTCTAGAGGGATCCTGAGGTCACTGGAGCAACACGAAAGGTCTCCGTGGACCCCAAATCAACTCGAGATGAGAGCTTAGTCCCTGGCTTCGACTCAAGAGGAATACCAACTTTCCACAAGCACCTCAAGAGGAGGCTTCTCTCAGCTACAGGTATGTGAGAGGGACCCTGAGTTTGTGGCCTCAAGTGGAATGGACACGGAGATGCTCTGACTCAAAGTAAGGCCGGATATCCCTGCAGTGAATTGAATGCAGGCTCGTCTTGCATCTCCCAAGACGAACGGATGTCTGAATCCCCTGTGGAGACCACAGAGAAGACCTAGTTCTCCGCCTCATCGCGATCGGAGGCCTCACATCCTTTGAAAACTCGAGAAGTCCGCGGAGAACAATGCTTCCAAAGGAGACGATGCCTGACTCCACTTGAAAATGGATAGGAGTCCCAGGATCCATGTGGCATGTGGAAAGGGACCCTGGGTCTCCCGCCTCACGTGGAGACGCGTCCCAATTGCCATGCCAAGACTCGAGGAGAATCCCGAGGTGTCCCTCGCACCTAGGCAGGAGTCCTGACGTCGATGAAAAAACACGTGTCTGGAAGGACCCTCCCCGTCGTAACTCGAGAATATACCCCAGGTTCCGGCCGCAACTAGAGAAAAACCATGAGACTTCCCACTCGCCGCGAGATGAGGCCCGATTCCCCTGCACTGCGTGCAGAGCAATTCCGTATCCCACATCAAACGTGAAAGGAGCCTTGATTTCCTTGATGGCACTCCAGACAAAACAAAAGATCACTGTCTCAAGTCTAGAGGGATCCTGAGGTCACTGGAGCAACACGAAAGGGCTCCGTGGACCCCAAATCTACTCGAGATGAGAACTTAGTCCCTGGCTTCGACTCAAGAGGAATTCCAACTTTCCACAGGCACCTCAAGAGGAGTCTTCTCTCAGCCACAGGTATGTGACAGGGACACTGAGTTTGTGGCCTCATGTGGAATGGACAATGAGATGCACTGATTCGAAGTAAGGCCAGATATCCCTGCAGTGAATTGAATGCAGGCTCGTCTTGCATCTCCCAAGACGAAGGGATGTCTGAATCCCCTGTGGAGACCACAGAGAAAGACCTAGTTCTCCGCCTCATCGCGACCGGAGGCTCACATCCTTTGAAAACTCGAGAGGTCCGCGGAGATCAATGCTTCCAAAGGAGATGATGCCTGACACCTCTTGAAAATGGATAGGAGTCCCAGGATCCCTGTGGCACGTAGAAAGGGACCCTTGGTCTCCCGCCTCACGTGGAGAGGCGTCCCAATTGCCATGCCAAGACTCTAGGAGAATCCCGAGGTGTCCCTCGCACCTAGGCCCGAGTCCTGACGTCACTGAACTAACACGTGTCTGGAAGGGCCCTCCCCGTCGTAACTCGAGAATATATTCCAGGTTCCGGCCGCAACTCGAGAAAAACCATGAGACTTCCCCCTCGCCGCGAGATGAGGCCCGATTCCCCTGCACTGCGTGCAGAGCAATTCCGTGTTCCACCTCAAACCTGAAAGGAGCCTTGATTTCCTTGATGGCACTCCAGAGGAAACCCAAGATCACTGGCTCTAGTCTAGAGGGATCCTGAGGTCACTGGAGCAACACGAAAGGGCTATGTGGACGCCAAATCAACTCGAGATGAGAGCTTAGTCCCTGGCTTCGACTCAAGAGGAATACCAACTTTCCACAAGCACCTCAAGAGGAGGCTTCTCTCAGCTACCGGTATGTGAGAGGGACCCTGAGTGTGTGGCCTCAAGTGGAATGGACACCCATATGCTCTGACTCGAACTAAGGCTGGAAATCCTTGCAGTGAATTGAATGCAGGCTCATCTTGCATCTCCCAAAACGAAGGGATGTCTGAATCCCCTGTGGAGACCACAGAGAAAGACCTAGTCCTTTGCTTCATCGCGACCGGAGGCCTCACATCCTTTGAAAACTCGAGAGGTCCGCGGAGATCAATGCTTCCAAAGGAGACGATGCCTGACTCCTCTTGAAAATGGATAGGAGTCCCAGGATCCCTGTGGCACGTGGAAAGGGACCCTGGGTCTCCCGCCTCACGGGGAGACGCGTCCCAATTGCCATGCCAAGACTCGAGGAGAATCCCGAGGTGTCCCTCGCACCTAGGCAGGAGTCCTGACGTCGCTGAACAAACACGTGTCAGGAAGGGCCCTCCCCGTCGTAACTCGAGAATATACCCCAGGTTCTGGCCGCAACTAGAGAAAAAGCATGAGACTTCCCCCTCGCCGCGAGATGAGGCCTGATTCCCCTGCACTGCGTGCAGAGCAATTCCGTGTTCCACATCAAACGTGAAAGGAGACTTGATTTCCTTGATGGCACTCCAGAGAAAACCCATGATAACTGTCTGAAGTCTAGAGGGATCCTGAGGTCACTGGATCAACAAGAAAGGGCTCCGTGGACCCCAAATCAACTCGAGATGAGAGCTTAGTCCCTGGCTTCACCTCAAGAGGAATACCAACTTTCCACAAGCACCTCAAGAGGAGGCTTCTCTCAGCTACAGGTATGTGAGAGGGACCCTGAGTTTGTGGCCTCAAGTGGAATGGACACCGATATGCTCTGACTCGAAGTTCGGCCGGATATCCCTGCCGTGAATTGAATGCAGGCTCGTCTTGCATCTCCCAAGACAAGGGATGTCTGAATGCCCTGTGGAGACCACAGAGAAAGACCTAATTTTCCGCCTCATTGCGACCGGAGGCCTCACATCCTTTGAAAACTCGAGAGGATCGCGGAGATCAGTGCTTCCAAAGGAGTCGATGCCTGACTCCTCTTGAAAATGGATAGGAGTCCCAGGATCCCTGTGGCACGTGGAAAGGGACACTGGGTCTCCCGCCTCACGTGGAGACGTGTCCCAATTTCCATGACAAGACTCGAGGAGAATCCCGAGGTGTCCCTCGCACCTAGGCAGGAGTCCTGACGTTGCTGAACAAATAAATATCTGGAATTGCCCTCCCCGTCGTAACTCGAGAATATACCCCAGGTTCCGGCCGCAACTCGAGAAAAACCATGAGACTTCCCCGTCGCCACGAGATGAGGCCCGATTCCCCTGCCCTGTGTGCAGAGCAATTCCGTGTTCCACATCAAACGTGAAAGGAGCCTTGATTTCCTTGATGGCACTCCAGAGAAAACTGATCACTGTCTCAAGTCTAGAGGGATCCTGAGGTCACTCTAGCAACAAGAAAGGGCTCCGTGGACGCCAAATCAACTCGAGATGAGAGCTTAGTCCCTGGCTTCGACTCAAGAGGAATACCAACTTTCCACAAGCACCTCAAGAGGAGGCTTCTCTCAGCTACAGGTATGTCAGAGGGCCCCTGAGTTTTTGGCCTCAAGTGGAATGGACACCGAGATGCTCTGACTCGAAGTAAGGCCGGATATCCCTGCAGTGAACTGAATGCAGACTCGCCTTGCATCTCCCAAGACGAAGGGTTGTCTGAATCCCCTGTGGAGACCACAGAGAATGACCTAGTCCTAGGCCTCAACGCGAACGGAGGCCTCAAATCCTTTGAAAACTCGAGAGGTCCGCGGAGATCAATGCTTCCAAAGGAGTCGATGCCTGACTCCTCTTGAAAGTGGATAGGAGTCCCAGGATCCCTGTGGCACGTGGAAAGGGACCCTGGGTCTCCCGCCTCACGTGGAGACGCGTCCCAATTGCCATGCCAAGACTAGAGGAGAATCCCGAGGTGTCCCTCGCATCTAGGCAGGAGTCCTGACTTCGCTGAACAAACACGTGTCTGGAAGGGCCCTCCCCGTCGTAACTCGAGAATATACCCCAGGTTCCGGCCGCAACTCGAGCAAAACCATGAGACTTCCCCCTCGCCGCGACATGAGGCCCGATTACCCTGCACTGCATGCAGAGCAATTCCGTGTTCCACATCAAACGTGAAAGGAGCCTTGATTTCCTTGATGGCACTCCAGAGAAAACCCAAGATCACTGTCTCAAGTCTAGAGGGATCCTCAGGTCACAGGAGATACAAGAAAGGGCTCCGTGGACCCCAAATCAACTCGAGATGAGAGCTTAGTCCCTGGCTTCGACTCAAGAGGAATACCAACTTTCCACAAGCACCTCAAGAGGAGGCTTCTCTCAACTACAGGTATGTGAGAGGACCCTGAGTTGTGGCCTCAAGTGGAATGGACACCGAGATGCTCTGACTCGAAGTAAGGCTGGATATCCCTGCAGTGAATTGAATGCAGGCTCGTCTTGCATCTCCCAAGATGAAGGGATGTCTGAATCCCCAGTGGAGACCACAGAGAAAGTCCTAGTTCTCCTATTCATCGCGACCAGAGGCCTCATATCCTTTGAAAACTCGAGAGGTCCGCGGAGATCAATGCTTCCAAAGGAGACGATGCCTGACTCTTCTTGAAAATGGATAGGAGTCCCAGGATCCCTTTGGCACGTGGAAAGGGACCCTGGGTTTCCGCCTCACGTGGAGACGCGTCCGAAAGGCCATGCCAATACTCGAGGAGAATCCCGAGGTGTCCCTCGCACCTAGGCAGAAGTCCTGACGTCGCTGAACACACACGTGTCTGGAAGGGCCCTCCCCGTCGTAACTCGAGAATATACCCCAGGTTCCCGCCGCAACTCGAGAAAAAGCATGAAACTTCCCATTCGCTGCGAGATAATGCCCGATTCCCCTGCACTGCGTGCAGAGCAATTCGGTGTTCCACATCAAACGTGAAAGGAGCCTTGATTTCCTTGATGGCACTCCAGAGAAAACCCAAGATCACTGTCTCAAGTCTAGAGGGATCCTGAGGTCACTGGAGCAACACGAAAGGGCTCCGTGGACCCCAAATCAACTCGAGATGAGAGTTTAGTCTCTGGCTTCGACTCAAGAGGAATACCAACTTTCCACAAGCACCTCAAGAAGAGGCTTCTCTCAGCTACAGATATGTGAGAGGGACCCTGAGTTTGTGGCCTCAAGTGGAATGAACACCGAGATGCTCTGACTCGAAGTAAGGCCGGATATGCCTGCAGTGAATTGAATGCAGGCTCGTCTTGCATCTCCGAAGACGAAGGGATGTCTGAATCCCCTGTGGAGACCACAGAGAAAGACCTAGTCGTCCGACACAACGCGACCGGAGGCCTCACATCCTTTGAAAACTCGAGAGGTCCGCGGAGATCAATGCTTCCAAAGGAGACGATGCCTGACTCCTCTTGAAAATGGATAGGAGTCCCAGGATCCCTGTGGCATGTGGAAAGGGACCCTGGGTCTCCCGCCTCACGTGGAGACGCGTCCCAATTGCCATGCCAAGACTCGAGGAGAATCCCGAGGTGTCCCTCGCACCTAGGCAGGAGTACTGACGTCGCTGAACAAACACGTGTCTGGAAGGGCCCTCCCCGTCGTAACTCGAGAATATACCCCAGGTTCCGGCCGCAACTCGAGAAAAACCATGAGACTTCCCCCGCGCCGCGAGATGAGGCCCAATTCCCCTGCACTGCGTGCAGAGCAATTCCGAGTTCCACATCTAGCCTGAAAGGAGCCTAGATTTCCTTGATGGCACTCCAGAGAAAACACAAGAACACTCTCTCAAGTCTAGAGGGATCCTGAGGTCACTATACCAACACGAAAGGGTTCCGTGGACCCCAAATCAACTCGAGATGAGAGCTTAGTCCCTGGCTTCGACTCAAGAGGAATACCAACTTTCCACAAACACCTCAAGAGGAGGCTTCTCTCAGCTACAGGTATGTGAGAGGGACCCTGAATTTGTGGCCTCAAGTGTAATGGAAACCAAGATATTCTGACTCGAAGTAACGCCGGATATCCCTGCAGTGAATTGAATGCAGGCTCGTCTTGCATCTCCCAAGACGAAGGGATGTCTGAATCCCCTGTGGAGACCACAAAGAAAGACCTAGTCCTCCGCCTCATCGTGACCGGAGGCCTCACATCCTTTGAAAACTCGAGAGGTCTGCGGAGATCAATGCTTCCAAAGGAGACGATGCCTGACTCCTTTTGAAAATGGATAGAAGTCCCAGGATCCCTGTGGCACGTGGAAAGGGACCCTGGGTCTCCCGCCTCACGTGGAGACGCGTCCCAATTGCCATGCCAAGAATCGAGGAGAATCCCGAGGTGTCCCTCGCACCTAGGCAGGAGTCCTGTCGTCGCTGAACAAACACGTGTCTGGAAGGGCCCTCCCCGTCGTAACTCGAGAATATACCCCAGGTTCCGGCCGCAACTCGGGAAAAACCATGAGACTTCCCCCTCGCGGCGAGATGAGGCCCGATTCCCCTGCACTGCGTGCAGAGCAATTCCGTGTTCCACATCAAACGTGAAAGGAGCCTTGATTTCCTTGATGGCACTCCAGAGAAAACCCAAGATCACTGTCTCAAGTCTATTGGGATCCTGAGGTCACTGGAGCAACCCGAAAGGGCTCTGTGGACCCCAAATCAACTCGAGATGAGAGCTTAGTCCCTGGCTTCAACACAAGAGGAATACCAACTTTCCACAAGCACCTCAAGAGGAGGCTTCTCTCAGCTACAGGTATGTCAGAGGGACCCTGAGTTTGTGGCCTCAAGTGGAATGGACACCGAAATGCTCTGACTCGAACTAAGGCCGGATATCCATGCAGTGAATTGAATGCAGGCTCGTCTTGCATCTCCCAAGACGAAGGGATGTCTGAATCCCCTGTAGAGACCACAGAGAAAGACCTAGTCGTCCGACACAACGCGACCGGAGGCCTCACATCCTTTGAAAACTCGAGAGGTCCCCGCAGAACAAAGCTTCCAATGGAGACGATGCCTGACTCCTCTTGAAAATGGATAGGAGTCCCAGGATCCCTGTGGCACGTGGAAAGGGACCCTGGGTCTCCCGCCTCACGTGGAGACGCGTCCCAATTGCCAAGCAAAGACTCGAGGAGAATCCCGAGGTATCCCTCGCACCTAGGCAGGAGTCATGACGTCGCTGAACAAACACGTGTCTGGAAGGGACCTCCCCGTCGTAACTCGAGAATATAAATCAGGTTCCGGCCGCAACTCGAGAAAAAATATGAGACTTCCCCCTCGCCGCGAGATGAGGCCCGATGCCCCTGCACTGCGTGCAGAGCAATTCCGTGTTCCACATCAAACGTGAAAGGAGCCTTGATTTCCTTGATGGCACTCCAGAGAAAACCCAAGATCACTGTCTCAAGTCTAGAGGGATCCTGAGGTCACTGGAGCAACACGAAAGGGCTCCGTGGACCCCAAATCAACTCGGGATGAGAGCTTAGTCCCTGGCTTCGTCTGAAGAGGAATACCAATTTTCCAGAAGCACATCAAGAGGAGGCTTCTCTAAGCTACAGGTATGTGAGAGGGACATTGAGCTTGTGGCCTCAAGTGGAATGGACACCGAGATGCTCTGACTCGAAGTAAGGCCGGATATGCCTGCAGTGAATGGAATGCAGGCTCGTCTTGCATCTCCGAAGACGAAGGGATGTCTGAATCCCCTGTGGAGACCACAGAGAAAGAACTAGTCGTCCGACTCCACGCGACCGGAGGCCTCACATCCTTTGAAAACTCGAGAGGTCCGCGGAGATCAATGCTTCCAAAGGAGACGATGCCTCACTCCTCTTGAAAATGGATAGGAGTCCCAGGATCCCTGTGGCACGTGGAAAGGGACCCTGGGTCTCCCGCCTCACATGGAGACGCGTCCCTATTGCCATGCCAAGACTCGAGGAGAATCCCGAGGTGTCCCTCGCACCTAGGCAGGAGTCCTGACGTCGCTGAACAAACACGTGTCTGGAAGGGCCCTCCCCGTCGTAACTCGAGAATATACCCCAGGTTCCGGCCGCAACTCGAGAAAAACCATGACACTTCCCCCTCGCCGCGAGATGAGGCCTGATTCCAATGCACTGCGTGCAGAGCAATTCCGTGTTCCACATCAAACGTGAAAGGAGCCTTGATTTCCTTGATGGCACTCCAGAGAAACCCCAAGATCACTGTCTCAAATCTAGAGGGATCCTGAGGTCACTGGAGCAACACGAAAGGGCTCCGTGGACCCCAAATCAACTCGAGATGAGAGCTTTTCCCTGGCTTCGACTCAAGAGGAATACCAACTTTCCACAAGCACCTCAAGAGGAGGCTTCTCTCAGCTACAGGTATGTGAGAGGGACCCTGATTTTGTGGCCTCAAGTGGAATGGACACCGAGATGCTCTGACTCGAAGTAAGGCCGGATATCCCTGCAGTGAATTGAATGCAGGCTCGTCTTGCATCTCCCAAGATGAAGGGATGTCTGAATCCCCTGTGGAGACCACAGAGAAAGACCTAGTTCTCCGCCTCATCGCGACCGGAGGCCTCACATCCTTTGAAAACTCGCGAGGTCCGCGGAGATCAATGCTTCCAAAGGAGACGATGCCTGACTCTTCTTGAAAATGGATAAGAGTCCCAGGATCCCTGTGGCACTTGGAAAGGGACCCTGGGACTCCCGCCTCACGTGGAGACGCATCCCAATTGCCATGCCAAGACTCGAGGAGAATCCCGAGGTGTCCCTCGCACCTAGGCAGGAGTCCTGACGTCGCTGAACAAACACGTGTCTGGAAGGGCCCTCCCCGTCGTAACTCGAGAATATACCCCAGGTTCCGGCCGGAACTCGAGAAAAACCATGAGATTTACCCCTCGCCGCGACATGAGGCACGATTCCCCTGCACTGCGTGCAGAGCAATTCCGTGTTCCACATCAAACGTGAAAGGAGCCTTGATTTCCTTGATGGCACTCCAGAGAAAACCCAAGATCACTGTCCCAAGTCTAGAGGGATCCTGAGGTCACTGGAGCAACACGAAAGGGCTCCGTGGACCCCAAATCAACTCGACATGAGAGCATAGTCCCTGGCTTCGACTCAAGAGGAATACCAACTTTCCACAAGCACCTCAAGAGGAGGCTTCTCTCATCTACAGGTATGTGAGAGGGACCCTGAGTTTGTGGCCTCAAGTGGAATGGACACCGAGATGCTCTGACTCGAAGTAAGGCCGGATATCCCTGCAGTGAATTGAATGCAGGCTCGTCTTGCATCTCCCAAGACGAAGGGATGTCTGAATCCCCTGTGGAGACCACAGAGAAAGACCTAGTTCTCCGCCTCATCGCGAGCGGAGGCCTCACATCCTTTGAAAACTCGAGAGGTCCGCGGAGATCAATGCTTCCAAAGGAAACGATGCCTGACTCCTCTTGAAAATGGATAGGAGTGCCAGGATCCCTGTGGCACGTGGAAAGGGACCCTGGATCTCCCGCCTCACGTGGAGACGCGTCCCAATTGCCATGCCAAGACTCGAGGAGAATCCCGAGGTGTCCCTCGCACCTAGGCAGGAGTCCTGACGTTGCTGAACAAACACGTGTCTGGAAGGGCCCTCCCCGTCGTAACTCGAGAATATACCCCAGGGTCCGTCCGCAACTCGAGAAAAACCATGAGACTTCCCCATCGCCCCGAGATGAGGCCCGATTCCGTGCACTGCGTGCAGAGCAATTCCATGTTCCACATCAAATGTGAACGGAGCCTTGATTTCCTTGATGGCACTCCAGAGAAAACCCAAGATCACTGTCTCAAGTCTAGAGGGATCCTGAGGTAACTGGAGCAACACGAAAGGGCTCCGTGGACCCCAAGTCAACTCGAGATGAGAGCTTAGTCCCTGGCTTCGACTCAAGAGGAATACCAACTTTGCACAAGCACCTCAAGAGGAGGCTTCTCTCAGCCACAGGTATGTGAGAGGGACCCTGAGTTTGTGGCCTAAAGTGGAATGGACACATAGATTCTCTGACTCGAAGTAAGGCCGGATATCCCTGCAGTGAATTGAATGCAGGCTTGTCTTGCATCTCCCAAGACGAAGGGATGTCTGAATCCCCTGTGGAGACGATAGAGAAAGACCTATTCCTCCGCCTCATCGCGACCGGAGGCCTCACATCCTTTGAAAACTCGAGAGTTCCGCGGAGATCAATGCTTCCAAAGGAGACGATGCCTGACTCCTCTTGAAAATGGATAGGAGTCCCAGGATCCCTGTGGCACATGGAAAGGGACCCTGGGTCTCCCGCCTCACTTGGAGACACGTCCCAATTGCCATGCCAAGACTCGAGGAGAATCCCGAGGTGTCCCTCGCACCTAGGCATGAGTCCTGACGTCGCTGAACAAACACGTGTCTTGAAGGGCCCTCGCCGTCGTAACTCGAGAATATACCGCAGGTTCCGGCCGCATCTCGAGAAAAACCATGAGACTTCCCCTCGCCACAACATGAGGCCCGATTCCCCTGCACTGCGTGCAGAGCAATTCTGTGTTCCACATCAAACGTGAAAGGAGTCTTGATTTCCTTGATGGCACTCCAGAGAAAACCCAAGATCACTGTCTCAAGTCTAGAGGGATCCTGAGGTCAATGGGGCAACACGAAAGGGCTCCGTGGACCCCAAATCAACTCGAGATGAGAGCTTAGTCCCTGGCTTCAACTCAAGGGGAATACCAACTTTCAACAAGAACGTCAAGAGGAGGCTTCTCTCAGCTACAGGTATGTGAGAGGCACCATGTGTTTCTGGCCTCAAGTGGAATGGACACCGAGATGCTCTGACTCGAAGTAAGGACAGATATCCCTGCAGTGAATTGGATGCAGGCTCGCCTTCCATCTCCCAAGACGAAGGGATGTCTGAATCAACTGTGGAGACAACAGAGAAAGACCTAGTTCTCGCCACATCGCGACTGGAGGCCTCACATCCTTTGAAAACTCGAGAGGTCCGAGGAGATCAATGCTTCCAAAGGAAACGATGCCTGACTCCTCTTGAAAATGGATAGGATTCCCAGGACCCTGTGGCACGTGGAAAGGGACACTGGGTCTCCCGCCTCACCTGGAGACGCGTCCCAATTGCCATGCCAAGCCGCGGGGAGAATCCCGAGGTGTCCCTCGCACCTAGGCAGGACTCCTGACGTCGCTGAACAAACACGTGTCTGGAAGGGCCCTCCCCGTCATAACTCGAGAATATACCCCAGGTTCCGGCCGCAACTCGAGAAAAACCATGAGACTTCCCCCTCGTCGTGAGATGAGGCCCGATTCCCCTACACTGCGTGCAGAGCAATTCCGAGTTCCACATCTAGCCTGAAAGGAGCCTAGATTTCCTTGATGGCACTCCAGAGAAAACCCAAGATCACTCTCTCAAGTCTAGAGGGATCCTGAGGTCACTATACCAACACGAAAGGGTTCCGTGGACCCCAAATCAACTCGAGATGAGAGCTTAGTCCCTGGCTTCGACTCAAGAGGAATACCAACTTTCCACAAGCACCTCAAGAGGAGGCTTCTCTCATCTACAAGTATGTGAGAGGGACCCTGAGTTTGTGGCCTCAAGTGGACTGGACACCGAGATGCTCTGACTCGAAGTAAGGCCGGATATCCCTGCAGTGTATTGAATGCAGGCTCGTCTTGCATCTCCCAAGATGAATGGATGTCTGAATCCCCTGTGGAGAACACAGAGAAAGACCTATTTCTCAACGTCATCGCGACGGGAGGCCTCACATCCTTTGAAAACTCGAGAGGTCTGCGGAGATCAATGCTTCCGAAGGAGACGATGCCTGACTCCTCTTGAATATGCATAGGAGTCCCAGGATCCCTGTGGCACGTGGAAAGGGACCCGGGGTCTCCCGCGTTACGTGGTGACGCGTCCCAATTGCCATGCCAAGATTCGAGGAGAATCCCGAGGTGTCCCTCACACCTAGGCAGGAGTCCTGACGTCGCTGAACAAACACGTGTCTGGAAGGGCCCTCCCCGTCGTAACTCGAGAATATACCCCAGGGTCCGTCCGCAACTCGAGAAAAATCATGAGACTTCCCACTCGCCCCGAGATGAGGCCCGAATCCGTGCACTGCGTGCAGAGCAATTCCATGTTCCACATCAAATGTGAACAGAGACTTGATTTCCTTGATGGCACTCCAGAGAAAACCCGAGATCACTGTCTCAAGTCTAAAGGGATCCTGAGGTCACTGGAGAAACATGAAAGGGCTCCGTGGACCCCAAATCAACTCGAGATGAGAGCTTAGTCCCTGGCTTCGACTCAAGAGGAATACCAACTTTTCACAAGCCCCTCAAGAGGAGGCTTCTCTCAGCTACAGGTATGTGAGAGGGACCCTGAGTTTGTGGCCTCAAGTGGAATGGACACCGAGATGCTCTGACTCGAAGTAAGGCCGGATATCCCTGCAGTGAATTGAATGCAGGCTCGTCTTGCATCTCCCAAGACGAAGGGATGTCTGAATCACCTGTGGAGACCACAGAGAAAGACCTAGTTCTCCTCCTCATCGCGACCGGAGGCCTCACATCCTTTGAAAACTCGAGAGGTCCGCAGATATCAATGCTTCCAAAGGAGACGATGCCTGACTCCTCTTGAAAATGGATAGGAGTTCCAGGATCCCTGTGGAACTTGGAAAGGTACCCTGGGTCTCCCGCCTCACGTGGAGACGCGTCCTAATTGCCAGGCCAAACTCGAAGAGAATCCCGAGGTGTCCCTCGCACCTAGGCAGGAATCCTGACGTCGCTGAACAAACACGTGTCTGGAAGGGCCCTCCCCATCGTAACTCGAGAATATACCCCAGGTTCCGGCCGCAACTCGAGAAAAACCATGAGACGGCCCCCTCGCCGCGAGATGAGGCCCGATTCCCCTACACTGCGTGCAGAGGAATTCCGTGTTCCACATCAAATGTGAACGGAGCCTTGATTTCCTTGATGGCACTCCAGAGAAAACCCAAGATCACTGTCTCAAGTCTAGAGGGATCCTGAAGTCACTGTCGAAATACGAAAGGGCTCCGTGGACCCCAAATCAACTCGAGATGAGAGCTTGCTTAGTCCCTGGCTTCAACTAAAGAGGAATACCAACTTTCCACCAGCACCTCAAGAGGAGGCTTCTCTCAGCTACAGGTATCTGAGAGGGACCCTGAATTTGTGGCCTCAAGTGGAATGGACACTGAGATGCTCTGACTCGAAGTAAGGCCGGATATCCCAACAGTGAATTGAATGCAGGCTCGTCTTGCATCTCCCAAGACGAAGGGATGTCTGAATCCCCTTTGGAGACCACAGAGAAAGACCTAGTTCTCCGCCTCATCGCGACCGGAGTCCTCACATCCTTTGAAAACTCGAGAGATCCACGGAGATCAATGCTTCCAAAGGAGACGATGCCTGACTCCTCTTGAAAATGGATAGGAGTCCCAGGATCCCTGTGGCACGTGGGAAGGGACCCTGGGTCTCCCGCCTCATGTGGAGACGCGTCCCAATTGCCATGCCAAGACTCGAGGAGAATCCCGAGGTGTCCCTCGCACCTAGGCAGGAGTCCTGACGTCGCTGAACAAACACGTGTCTGGAAGGGCCCTCCCCGTCGTAACTCGAGAATATACCCCAGGTTCCGGACACAACTCGAGAAAAACCATGAGACTGCCCCCTCGCTGCGAGATGAGGCCCGATTCCCCTACACTGCGTGCAGAGGAATTCCGTGTTCCACATCAAATGTGAACGGAGCCTTGATTTCCTTGATGGCACTCCAGAGAAAACCCAAGATGACTGTCTCAAGTCTAGAGGGATGCTGAAGTCACTGTAGAAATACGAAAAGGCTCCGTGGACCCCAAATCAACTCGAGATGAGAGCTTAGTCCCTGGCTTCAACTCAAGGGGAATACCAAGTTTCCACCAGCACCTCAAGAGGAGGCTTCTCTCAGCTACAGGTATCTGAGAGGGACCATGAATTTGTGGCCTCAAGTGGAATGGACACTGAGATGCTCTGACTCGAAGTAAGGCCGGATATCCCAACAGTGAATTGAATGCAGGCTCGTCTTGCATCTCCCAAGACGAAGGGTGTCTGAATCCCCTTTGGAGACCACAGAGAAAGACCTAGTTCTCCGCCTCATCGCGACCGGAGTTCTCACATCCTTTGAAAATTCGAGAGATCCACGGAGATCAATGCTTCCAAAGGAGACGATGCCTGACTCCTCTTGAAAATGGATAGGAGTCCCAGGATCCCTGTGGCACGTGGAAAGGGACACTGGGTCTCCCGCCTCACGTGGAGACGCGTCCCAATTGCCATGCCAAGACTCGAGGAGAATCCCCAGGTGTCCCTCGCACCTAGGCAGGAGTCCTGACGTCGCTGATCAAACACGTGTCTGGAAGGGCCCTCCCCGTCGTAACTCGAGAATATACCCCAGGTTCCGGCCGCAACTCGAGAAAAACCATGAGACTTCCCCCTCGCCGCGAGATGAGGCCCGATTCCCCTGCACTGCGTGCAGAGCAAATCCGTGTTCCACATCAAACGTGAAAGGAGCCTTGATTTCCTTGATGGCACCCCAGAGAAAACCCAAGATCACTGGCTCAAGTCTAGAGTGATCCTGAGTTCACTGGAGCAACACGAAAAGGCTCCGTGGACCCCAAATCAACTCGAGATGAGAGCTTAGTCGCTGGCTTCGACTCAAGAGGAATACCAACTTTCCACAAGCACCTCAAGAGGAGGCTTCTCTCAGCTACAGGTAGGTGAGAGGGACCCTGAGTTTGTGGCCTCAAATCGAATGGACACCGAGATGCTCTGACTCGAAATAAGGCCGGATATCCCTGCAGTGAATTGAATGCAAGCTCGTCTTGCATCTCCCAAGATGAAGGGATGTCTGAATCCCCTGTGGAGACCACAGAGAAAGACCTAGTCCTCCGCCTCAACGCGAACGGAGGCCTCACATCCTTTGAAAACTCGAGAGGTTCGCGGAGATCAATGCTTCCAAAGGAGACGATGCCTGACTCCTCTTGAAAATGGATAGGAGTCCCAGGATCCCTGTGGCACGTGGAAAGGGACCCTGGGTCTCCCGCCTCACGTGGAGACGCGTCCCAATTGCCATGCCAAGACTCGAGGAGAATCCCGAGTTGTCCCTCGCACCTAGGCAGGAGTCCTGACGTTGCTGAACAAATAAATATCTGGAATTGCCCTCCCCGTCGTAACTCGAGAATATACCCCAGGTTCCGGCCGGAACTCGAGAAAAACCATGAGACTTCCCCCTCGCCGTGAGATGAGGCCCGAGTCCCCTGCACTGCGGGCAGAGCAATTCCGTGTTCCAAATCAAACGTGAAAGGAGCCTTGATTTCCTTGATGGCACTCCAGAGAAACCCCGAGATCACTGTCTCAAGTCTAGGGGGATCCTGAGGTCACTGGAGCAACACGAAAGGGCTCCGTGGACCCCAAATCAACTCGAGATGAGAGCTTAGTCCCTGGCTTCGAATCAAGAGGAATACCAACTTTCCACAAGCACCTCAAGAGGAGGCTTCTCTCAGCTACAGGTATGTGAGAGGGACCCTGAGTTTGTGGCCTCAAGTGGAATGGACACCGAGATGCTCTGACTCGAAGTAAGGCCGGATATCCCTGCAGTGAATTGAATGCAGGCTCGTATTTCATCTCCCAAGACGAAGGGATGTCTGAATCCCATGTGGAGACCACAGAGAAAGACGGAGTTCTCCGCCTCATCGCGACCGGAGGCCTCACATCCTTTGAAAACTCGAGAGGTCCGCGAAGATCAATGCTTCCAAAGGAGATGATGCCTGACTACTTTTGAAAATGGATAGGAGTCACAGGATCCCTGTGGCACGTGGAAAGGGACACTGGGTCTCCCGCCTCACGTGGAGACGCATCCCAATTGCCATGCCAAGACTCGAGGAGAATCCCGATGTGTCCCTCACACCTAGGCAGGAATCCTGACGTCGCTGAACAAACACGTGTCTGGAAGGCCCCTCCCCGTCGTAACTCGAGAATATACCCCAGGTTCCGGCCGCAATTCGAGAAAAACCATGAGACTTCCCCCTCGCCGCGAGATGAGGCCCGATTCCCCTGCACTGCCTGCAGAGCAATTCCGTGTTCCACATCAAACGTGAAAGGAGACTTGATTTCCTTAATGGCACTCCAGAGAAAACCCAAGATCACAGTCTCAAGTCTAGAGGGATCCTGAAGTCACTGTAGCAACAGGAAAGGTCTCCGTGGACCCCAAATCAACTCGAGATGAGAGCTGAGTCCCTGGCTTCGACTCAAGAGGAATACCAACTTTCCACAAGCACCTCAAGTGGAGGCTTCTCTCAGCTACAGGTATGTGAGAGGGACCCTGAGTTTGTGGCCTCAAGTGGAATGGACACCGAGATGCTCTGACTCGAAGTAAGGCCGGATATCCCTGCAGTGAATTGAATGCAGGCTCGTCTTGCATCTCCCAAGACGAAGGGATGTCTGCATCCCCTGTGGAGACCACAGAGAAAGACCTAGTTCTCCGCCTCATCGCGACCGGAGGCCTCACATACTTTGAAAACTCGAGAGGTCCACGGAGATCAATGCTTCCAAAGGAGACGATGCCTGACTCCTCTTGAAAATGGATAGGAGTCCCAGGATCCCTGTGGCACGTGGAAAGGGATACTGTGTCTTCCGCCTCACGTGGAGACGCGTCCCAATTGCCATGCCAAGACTCGAGGAGAATCCCGAGTTCTCCCTCGCACCTGGGCAGGAGTCCTGACGTCGCTGAACAAACACGTGTCTGGAAGGGCCCTCCCCGTCGTAACTCGAGAATATACCCCAGGTTCCGGCCGCAACTCGAGAAAAACCATGAGACTTCCCCCTCGCCGCGAGATGAGGCCCGATTCCCCTGCACTGCGTGCAGCACAATTCCGTGATCGACATCAAACGTGAAAAGAGCCTTGATTTTACTGATGGCACTCCAGAGAAAACCCAAGATCACTGTCTCAAGTCTAGAGGGATCCTGAGGTCACTGTAGCAACAGGAAAGGGCTCCAACTACCCCAAATCAACTTGAGATGAGAGCTTAGTCCCTGGCTTCAACTCAAGAGGAATACGAACTTTCCACAAGCACCTCAAGAGGAGGCTTCTCTCAGCTACAGGTATGTGAGAGGGACCCTGAGTTTGTGGCCTCAAGTGAAATGGACACCGAGATGCTCTGATTCGAAGTAAGGCCGGATATACCTGCAGTGAATTGAATGCAGGCTCGTCTTGCATCTCCCAAGACGAAGTGATGTCTGAATCCCCTGTGGAGACGACAGAGAAAGACCTAGTTCTCCGCCTCATCGCGACCGGAAGCCTCACATCCTTTGAAAACTCGAGAGGTCCGCGGAGATCAATGCTTCCAAAGGAGTCGATGCCTGACTCCTCTTGAAAATGGATAGGAGGCCCAGGATCCCTGTGGCTCGTGGAAAGGGAACCTGGGTCTCCCGCCTCACGTGTAGACGCGTCCCAATTGCCATGCCAAGACTGGAGGAGAATCCCGAGTTGTCCCTCGCACCTAGGCAGGAGTCCAGAAGTCGCTGAAGAAACACGTGTCTGGAGGGGCCCTCCCCGTCGTAACTCGAGAATATACCCCAGGTTCCGGCCGCAACTCGAGAAAAACCATGAGACTTCCCCCTCGCCGCGAGAAGAGGCCCGATTCCCCTGCACTGCGTGCAGAGCAATTCCGTGTTCCACATCAAACGTGAAAGGAGCCTTGATTTCCTTGATGGCACTCCAGAGAAAACCCAAGATCACTGTCTCAAGTCTAGAGGGATCCTGAGGTCACTGGAGCAACACGAAAGGGCTCCGTGGACCCCAAATCAACTCGACATGAGAGCTTAGTCCCTGGCTTCGACTCAAGAGGAATACCAACTTTCCACAAGCACCTCAAGAGGAGGCTTCTCTCAGCTACAGGTATGTGAGAGGGACCCTGAGTTTGTGGCCTCAAGTGGAATGGACACCGAGATGCTCTGACTCGAAGTAAGGCTGGATATCCCTGCAGTGAATTGAATGCAGGCTCATCTTGCATCTCCCAAGACGAAGGGATGTCTGAATCCCCTGTGGAGACCACAGAGAAAGACCTAGTCCTCCGCTTCATCGCGATCGGAGGCCTCACATCCTTTGAATACTCGAGAGGTCCGCGGAAATCAATGCTTCCAAAGGAGACGATGCCTGACTCCTCTTGAAAATGGATAGGAGTCCCAGGATCCCTGTGGCACGTGGAAAGGGACCCTGGGTCTCCCGCCTCACGTGGAGACGCGTCCCAATTGCCATGCCAAGACTCGAGGAGAATCCCGAGGTGTCCCTCGCACCTAGGCAGGAGTCCTGACGTCGCTGAACAAACACGTGTCTGGAAGGGCCCTCCCCGTCGTAACTCGAGAATATACCCCAGGTTCCGGCCGCAACTCGAGAAAAACCATGAGACTTCCCCCTCGCCGCGAGATGAGGCCCGATTCCCCTGCACTGTGTGCAGAGCAATTCCGAGTTGCACATCAAACGTGAAAGGAGCCTTGATTTACTTGATGGCATTCCAGAGAAAACCTAAGATCACTGTCTCAAACCTAGAGGGATCCTGACGTCACTGGAGCAGCACGAAAGGGCTCCGTGGACCCCAAATCAACTCGAGATGAGATCTTAGTCCCTGGCTTCGACTCAAGAAGAATACCAACTTTCCAAAAGCACCTCAAGAGGAGGCTTTTCTCAGCTACAGGTATGTGAGAGGGACCCTGAGTTTGTGGCCTCAAGTGGAATGGACACCGAGACGCTCTGACTCGAAGTAAGGCCGGATATCCCTGCAGTGAATTGAATACAGGCTCATCTTGCATCTCCCAAGATGAAGGGATGTCTGAATCCCCTGTGGAGACCACAGAGAAAGACCTAGTCCTCCGCCTCATCGCGACTGGAGGCCTCACACCCTTTGAAAGCTCGAGAGGTCCGCGGAGATCAATGCTTCCAAAGGAGACGATGCCTGACTCCTCTTGCAAATGGATAGGAGTCCCAGGATCCCTGTGGCACGTGGCAAGGGACCCTGGGTCTCCCGACTCACGTGGAGACACGTCCCAATTGCCATGTCAAGACTCGAGGAGAATCCCGAGGTGTCCCTCGCACCTAGGCAGGAGTCCTGTCGTCGCTGAACAAACACGTGTCTGGAAGGGCCCTCCCCGTCGTAACTCGAGAATATACCCCAGGTTCCGGCCGCAACTCGAGAAAAACCATGAGACTTCCCCCTCGCGGCGAGATGAGGCCCGATTCCCCTGCACTGCGTGCAGAGCAATTCCGTGTTCCACATCAAACGTGAAAGGAGCCTTGATTTCCTTGATGGCACTCCAGAGAAACCCCAAGATCACTGTCTCAAGTCTAGAGGGATCCTGAGGTCACTGGAGCAACAGGAAAGGGCTCCGTGGACCCCAAATCAACTCGAGATGAGAGCTCAGTCCCTGGCTGCGACTCAAGAGGAATACCAACTTTCCACAAGCACCTCAAGAGGAGGCTTGTCTCAGCTACAGGAATGTGAGAGGGACCCTGAGTTTTTGGCCTCAAGTGGAATGGACACCGAGAAGCTCTGACTCGAAGTAAGGCCGGATATCCCTGCAGTGAATTGAATGCAGGCTCGTCTTGCATCTGCAAAGACGAAGGGATGTCTGAATCCCCAGTGGAGACCACAGAGAAAGACCTAGTTCTCTGCCTCATCGCGACCGGAGGCCTCACATCCTTTGAAAACTCGAGAGGTCCGCGGAGATCAATGCTTCCAAAGGAGACGATTCTTGAGTCCTCTTGGAAATGGATAGGATTCCCCGGATCCCTGTGGCAAGTGCAAAGGGACCCTGGGTCCCCCGCCTCATGTGGAGACGCGACCCAAATGCCATTCCAAGACTCGAGGAGAATCCCGAATTGTCCCTCGCACCTAGGCAGGAGTCCTGACATCGCTGAACAAACACGTGTCTGGAAGGGCCCTCCCCGTCGTAACTCGGGAATATACCCCAGGTTCCGGCCGCAACTCGAGAAAAACCATGAGACTTCCCCCTCGCCAGGAGATGAGTCCCGATTCCGCTACACTGCATGCAGAGCAATTCCGTATCCCAGATCAAACGTGAAAAGAGCCTTGATTTCCTTGATGGCACTCCAGAGAAAACCCAAGATCACAGACTCAAGTCTAGAGGGATCCTGAGGTCACTGTAGCAACAGGAAAGGGCTCTGCAGACCCAAATCAACACGAGATGAGAGGTTAGTCCCTGGCTTCGACTCAAGAGGAATACCAACTTTCCACAAGCACCTCAGGGGAGGCTTCTCTCAGCTACAGGTATGTGAGAGGGACCCTGAGTTTGTGGCCTCAAGTGGAATGAACACCGAGATGCTCTGACTCAAAGTAAGGACAGATATCCCTGCAGTGAATTGAATGCAGGCTCGTCTTGCATCTCCAAGACGAAGGGATGTCTGCATGCCCTGTGGAGACCAGAGAGAAAGACCTAGTTCTCCGCCTCATCACTGACGGAGGCCTCACATCCTTTGAAAACTCGAGAGGTCCGCGAGATCAATGCTTCCAAAGGAGAAGATGCCTGACTCCTCTTGAAAATGGATAGGAGTCCCAGGATCCCTGTGGCACGTGGAAAGGGACCCTGGGTCTCCCGCCTCACGTGGAGACGCATCCCAATTGCCATGCCAAGACTCGAGGAGAATCCCGAGGTGTCCCTCGCACCTAGGAAGGAGTCCTGTTGTCGCTGAACAAACACGTGTCTGGAAGGGCCCTCCCCGTCGTAACTCGAGAATATACCCCAGGTTACGGCCGCAACTCGAGAAAAACCATTCGCCTTCCCCCTCGATGCGAGATGAGGCCCGATTTCCCTGCGCTGCATGCAGAGCAATTCCGTGTTCCACATCAAACGTGAAAGGAGCCTTGATTTCCTTGATGGCACTCCAGAGAAAACCCAAGATCACTGTCTCAAGTCTAGAGGGATCCTGAGGTCACTGGTGCAACACGAAAGGGCTCCGTGCACCCCAAATCAACTCGAGATGAGAGCTTAGTCCCTGGCTTCGACTCAAGAGGAATACAAACTTTCCACAAGCACCTCAAGAGGAGGCTTCTCTCAGCTACAGGTATGTGAGATTGACCCTGAGTTTGTGGCCTCAAGTGGAATGGACACCGAGATGCTCTGAATAGAAGTAAGGCCGGATATCCCTGCAGTGAATTGAATGCAGGCTCGTCTTGCATCTCCCAAGACGAAGGGATGTCTGCATCCCCTGTGGAGACCACAGAGAAAGACCCAGTTCTCCGCCTCATCGCGACCGGAGGCCTCACATCATTTGAAAACTCGAGAGGTCCGCGGAGATCAATGCTTCCAAAGGAGACGATGCCTGACTCCTCTTGAAAATGGATAGGAGTCCCAGGATCCATGTGGCACGTGGAAAGGGACCCTGGGTCTCCCGCCCCACGTGGAGACGCGTCCCAATTGCCATGCCAAGACTCGAGGAGAATGCCGAGGTGTCCCTCGCACCTAGGCAGGAGTCCAGATGTCGCTGAACAAACACGTGTCTGGAAGGGCCCTCCCCGTCGTAACTCGAGAATATACCCCAGGTTCCGGCCTAAACTCGAGAAAAACCATGAGACTTCAACCTCGCCCCAAGATGAGGCACGATTTCCCTGCACTGCATGCAGAGCAATTTCGTGTTCCACATCAAACGTGAAAGGAGCCTTGATTTCCTTGATGGCAGTCCAGAGAAAACCCAAGATCACTGTCTCAAGTCTAGAGGGATCCTGAGGTCACTGGAGCAATACGAAAATGCTCCGTGGACCCTAAATCAACTCGAGATGAGAGCTTAGTCCCCGGCTTCGACTCAAGAGGAATACCAGCTTTCCACAAGCACCTCAAGAGAAGGCTTCTCTCAGCTACAGGTATGTGAGATTGACCCTGAGTTTGTGGCCTCAAGTGGAATGGACACCGAGATGCTCTGACTCGAAGTAAGGCCGGATATCCTTGCAGTGAATTGAATGCAGGCTCGTTTTGCATCTCCCAAGACGAAGGGATGTCTGATTCCCCTGTGGAGACCACAGAGAAAGACGTAATTCTCTGCCTCATCGCGACCGGAGGCCTCACATCCTTTGAAAACTCGAGAGGTCCGCGGAGATCAATGCTTTCAAAGGAGACGATGCCTGACTACTTTGAAAATGGATGCGAGTCCCAGGATCCCTGTGGCACGTGGAAAGGGACCCTGGGTCTCCCGCCTCACGTGGAGACGCGTCCCAATTGCCATGAGAAGACTCGAGGAGAATCCCGAGGTGTCCCTCGCACCTAGGCAGGAGTGCTGACGTCGCTGAACAAACACGTGTCTGGAAGGGCCCGCCCCATCGTACCTCGAGAATATACCCCATGTTCCGGCCGCAACTCGAGAAAAACCATGAGACTTCCCCCTCGCCGCGAGATGAGGCCCGATTCCCCTGCACTGCATGCAGAGCAATTCCGTGTTCCACATCAAACGTGAAAGGAGCCTTGATTTCCTTGATGGCACTCCAGAGAAACCCCAAGATCACTGTCTCAAGTCTAGAGGGATCCTGAGGTCACTGTAGCAAGAAGAAAGGGCTCCGTGGACCCCAAATCAACTCGAGATGAGAGCTCAGTCCCTGGCTGCAACTCAAGAGGAATACCAACTTTCCACAAGCACCTCAAGAGGAGGCTTCTCTCAGCTACAGGTATGTGAGAGGGACCCTGAGTTTGTGGCCTCAAGTGGAATGGACACCGAGATGCTCTGACTCGAAGTAAGGCCGGATATCCCTGCAGTGAATTGAATGCAGGCTCGTCTTGCATCTCCCAAGACGAAGGGATGTCTGAATCCCCGGTGGAGAACACAGAGAAAGACCTAGTTCTCCGCCTCAACACGAACGGAGGCCTCACATCCTTTGAAAACTCGAGAGGTCCGCGGAGATCAATGCTTCCAAAGGAGACGTTGCCTGACTCCTCTTGAAAATTGATAGGAGTCCAAGGATCCCTGTGGCACGTGGAAATGGACACTGGGTCTCCCGCCTCACGTGGAGACGCGTCCCAATTGCCATGCCAAGACTCGAGGAGAATCCCGAGGTGTCCCTCGCACCTAGGCAGGAGTCCTGACGTCGCTGAACCAACATGTGTCTGGAAGGGAACTCCCCGTCGTAACTCAAGAATATACCCCAGGTTCCGGCCGCAACTCGAGAAAAACCATGAGACTTCCCCCTCGCCGCGAGATGTGGCCTGATTCCCCTGCACTGCATGCAGAGCAATTCCGTTTTCCACATCAAACGTGAAAGGAGCCTTGATTTCCTTGATGGGACTCCAGAGGAAACTCAAGATCACTGTCTCAAGTCTAGAGGGGTCCTGAGGTCACTGGAGCAACACGAAAGGGCTCCGTGGACCCCAAATCAACTCGAGATGAGATCTTAGTGTCTGGCTTCGACTCAAGAGGAATACCAACTTTCCACAAGCACCTCAAGAGGAAGCTTCTCTCAGCTACAGGTATGTGAGAGGGACCCTGAGTTTGTGGCCTCAAGTGGAATGGACACCGAGATGCTCTGACTCGAAGTAAGGACGGATATCCCTGCAGTGAATTGAATGCAGGCTCGTCTTGCATCTCCCATGACGAAGGGGTGTCTGAATCACCTGTGGTGACCACAGAGAAAGACCTAGTTGTCCGCCTCATCGCCACCGGAGGCCTCACATCCTTGGAAAACTCGAGAGGTCCGCGGAGATCAATGCTTCCAAAGGAGACGATGCCTGACTCCTCTTGAAAATGGATAGGAGTCCCAGGATCCCTGTGGCACGTGGATAGGGAACCTGGGTCTCCCGCCTTACGTGGAGACGCGTCCCAATTGCCATGCCAACACTCGTGGAGAATCCCGAGTTGTCCCTCGCACCAAGGCAGGTGTCTTGACGTCGCTGAACAAACACGTGTATGGAAGGGCCTTTCCCATTGTAACTCTAGACTATACCCAAGCTTCCGGCCGCAACTCGAGAAGAACCATGAGACTTCCCCCTCGCCGCGAGCTGAGGCCCGATTCCCCTGCACTACATGCAGAGCAATTCCGTGTTCCACATCAAACATGAAAGGAGACTTGATTTCCTTGATGGCACTCCAGAGAAAACCCAAGATCACTGTCTCAAGTCTAGAGGGATCCTGAGGTCACTGGAGCAACACGAAAAGGCTCCGTGGACCCCAAATCAACTCGAGATGCGAGGTTAGTCCCTGGCTTCGACTCAAGAGGAATACCAGCTTTCCACAAGCACCTGAAGAGTAGGCTTCTCTCAGCTACAGGTATGTGAGAGGGACCCTGAGTTTGTGGCCTCAAGTGGAATGGGCACCGAGATGCTCTGACTCGAAGTAAGGCCGGATATCCCTGCAGTGAATTAAATGCATGCTCGTCTTGCATCTCCCAAGACGAAGGGATGTCTGAATCACCTGTGGAGACCACAGAGAAAGACCGAGTTCTCCGCCTCATTGCGACCTGAGGCCTCAATTCCTTTGAAAATTCGAGAGGTCCACGGAGATCAATGCTTCCAAAGGAGACGATGCCTGACTCCTCTTGAAAATGGATAGGAGTCCCAGCATCCCTGCGGCACGTGGAAAGGGACCCTTGGTCTCCTGCGTCACGTGGAGACGCGTCCCAATTGCCATGCCAAGACTCGAGGAGAATCCCGAGGTGTCCCTCGCACCTAGGCAGGAGTCCTGACGTGGCTGAACAAACACTTGTCTGGAAGGGCCCTCCCCGTTGTAACTCGAGAATATAACCGAGGTTCCGTCCGCAACTCGAGAAAAACCATGAGACTTCCCCTTCGGTGCGATATGAGGCCCGATTCCCCTGCACTGCGTGCAGAGCAATTCTGTGTTCCACATCAAACGTGAAAGGAGCCTTGATTTCCTTGATGGCACTCCAGAGAAAACCCAAGATCACTGTCTCAAGTCTAGAGGGATCCTCAGGTCACTGGAACAACACGAAAGGGCTCCGTGCACCCCAAATCAACTCGAGATGAGAGCTTAGTCCCTGGCTTCGACTCAAGAGGAATACCAACTTTCCACAAGCACCTCAAGAGGAGGCTTCTCTCAGCAACAGGTATGTGAGAGGGACCCTGAGTTTGTGGCCTCAAGTGGAATGGACACCGAGATGCTCTGACTCGAAGTAAGGCCGGATATCCCAACAGTCAAATGAATGCAGGCTCGTCTTGCATCTCCCAAGACGAAGGGTTGTCTGAATCCACTGTGGAGACCACAGAGAAAGACCTAGTCCTCCGCCTCAACCCGACCGGAGGCCTCACATCCTTTGAAAACTCGAGAGGTCTGCGGAGATCAATGCTTCCAAAGGAGACGATGCCTGACTCCTCTTTAAAATGGATAGGAGTCCCAGGATCCCTGTGGCACGTGGAAAGGGACCCTGGGTCTCACGCCTCACGTGGAGACGCGTCCCAATTGCCATGCCAAGACTCGAGGAGGATCCCGAGGTGTCCCTCGCACCTAGGCAGGAGTCCTGACGTCGCTGAACAAACACGTGTCTGGAAGGGCTCTCCCCGTCGTAACTCGAGAATATATCCCAGGTTCCGGCCGCAACTCGAGAAAAACCATGAGACTTCCCCCTCGCCGCTAGATGGGGCCCGATTCCACTGCACTGCTTGCAGAGCAATTCCGTGTTCCACATCAAACGTGAAAGGAGCCTTGATTTCCTTGATGGCACACCAGAGAAAACCCAAGATCACTGTCTCAAGTCTAGAGGGATCCTGAGGTCACTGGAGCAACACGAAAGATCTCCGTGGAACCCAAATCAACTCGAGATGAGAGCTTAGTCCCTGGCTTCGACTCAAGAGGAATACCAACTTTCCACAAGCACCTCAAGAGGAGGCTTCTCTCAGCAACAGGTATGTGAGAGGGACCCTGAGTTTGTGGCCTCAAGTGGAATGGACACCGAGATGCTCTGACTCGAAGTAAGGCCGGATATCCCTGCAGTGAAATGAATGCAGGCTCGTCTTGCATCTCCCAAGACGAAGGGTTGTCTGAATCCCCTGTGGAGACCACAGAGAAAGACCTAGTCCTCCGCCTCAACACGACCGGAGGCCTCACATTCTTTGAAAACTCGAGAGGTCTGTGGAGATCAATGCTTCCAAAGGAGACGATGCCTGACTCCTCATGAAAATGGATAGGAGTCCCAGGATCCCTGTGGCAGGTGGAAAGGGACACTGGGTCTCCCGCCTCACGTGGAGACGAGTCCCAATTGCCATGCCAAGACTCGAGGAGAATCCCGAGGTGTCCCTCGCACCTAGGCAGGAGTCCTGACGTCGCTGAACAAACACGTGTCTGGAAGGGCCCTCCCCGTCGTAACTCGAGAATATATCCCAGGTTCCGGACGCAACTCGAGAAAAACCATGAGACTTCCCCCTCACCGCTAAATGGGGCCCGATTCCCCTGCACTGCTTGCAGAGCAATTCCGTGTTCCACATCAAACGTGAAAGGAGCCTTGATTTCCTTGATGGCACACCAGAGAAAACCCAAGATCACTGTCTCAAGTCTAGAGGGATCCTGAGGTCACTGGAGCAACACGAAAGATCTCCGTGGAACCCAAATCAACTCGAGATGAGAGCTTAGTCCCTGGCTTCGACTCAAGAGGAATACCAACTTTTCACAAGCACCTCAAGAGGAGGCTTCTCTCAGCTACAGGTATGTGAGAGGGACCCTGAGTTTGTGGCCTCAAGTGGAATGGACCCCGAGATGATCTGACTTGAAGTAAGGCCGGATATCCCTGCAGTGAATTGAATGCAGGCTCGGCTTCCATCTCCCAAGACGAAGGGATGTCTGAATCCCCTGTGGAGACCACAGAGAAAGACCTAGTCCTCCGCCTCAACGCTACCGGAGGCCTCACATCCTTTGAAAACTCGAGAGTTCCGCGGAGATCAATGCTTCCAAAGGAGATGATGCCTGACTCCTCTTGCAAATGGATAGGAGTCCCAGGATCCTTGTGGCACGTGGAAAGGGACCCTGGGTCTCCCGCCTCACGTGGAGACGCGTCCCAATTGCCATGCCAAGACTCGAGGAGAATCCCGAGGTGTCCCTCGCACCTGGGCAGGAGTCCTGACGTCGCTGAACAAACATGTGTCTGGAAGGGCCCTCCCAGTCGTAACTCGAGAATATACCCCAGGTTCCGGCCGCAACTCGAGAAAAACCATGAGACGTCCCCCTCGCAGCGAGATGAGGCCCGATTCCCCTGCACTGCGTGCAGAGCTATTCCGTGTTCCACATCAAACGTGAAAGGATCCTTGATTTCCTTGATGGCACTCTAGAGAAAACCCAAGATCACTGTCTCAAGTCTAGAGGGATCCTGAGGTCACTGGAGCAACACGAAAGGGCTCTGCAGACCCAAATCAACTCCAGATGAGAGCTTAGTCCCTGTCTTCGACTCAAGAGGAATACCAACTTTCCACAAGCACCTCAAGAGGAGGCTTCTCTCAGCTACAGGTATGTGAGAGGGACCCTTAGTTTGTGGCCTCAAGTGGAATGGACACCGAGATGCTCTGACTCGAAGTAAGGCCAGATATCCCTGCAGTGAATTGAATGCAGGCTCGTCTTGCATCTCCCAAGACGAAGGGATGTAGGAATCCCCTGTGGAGACCACAGAGAAAGACCTAGTTCTCCGCCTCATCGGGACCGGAAGCCTCACATCCTGTGAAAACTCGAGAGGTCCGCGGAGATCAATGCTTCCAAAGGAGACGATGCCTGACTCCTCTTGAAAATGGATAGGAGTCCCAGGATCCCTGTGGCACGTGGCAAGGGACCCTGGGTCTCCAGCCTCACGTGGAGACGCGTCCCAATTGCCATGCCAAGACTCGAGGAGAATCCCGAGGTGTCCCTCGCACCTAGGCAGGAGTCCTGACGTCGCTGAACAAACACGAGTCTGGAAGGGGACTCCCCGTCGTAACTCGAGAATATACCCCAGGTTCCGGCCGCAACTCGAGAAAAACCGTGACACTTCCCACTCGCCGAGAGAAGAGGCGCGATTCCCCTGCACTGCGTGCAGAGCAATTCCGTGTTCAACATCAAACGTGAAAGGAGCCTTGATTTCCTTGATGGCACTCCAGAGAAAACCCAAGATCACTGTCTCAAGTCTAGAGGGATCCTGAGGTCACTGGAGCAACACGAAAGGGCTCGGTGGACCCCAAATCAACTCGAGATGAGAGCTTAGTCCCTGGCTTCGACTCAAGAGGAATACCAACTTTCCACAAGCACCTCAAGAGGAGGCTTCTCTCAGCAACAGGTATGTGAGAGGGACCCTGAGTTTGTGGCCTCAAGTGGAATGGACACCGAGATGCTCTGACTCGAAGTAAGGCCGGATATCCCTGCAGTGAAATGAATGCAGGCTCGTCTTGCATCTCCCAAGACGAAGGGTTGTCTGAATCCCCTGTGGAGACCACAGAGAAAGACCTAGTCCTCCGCCTCAACCCGACCGGAGGCCTCACATCCTTTGAAAAATCGAGAGGTCTGTGGAGATCAATGCTTCCAAAGGAGACGATGCCTGACTCCTCATGAAAATGGATAGGAGTCCCAGGATCCCTGTGGCAGGTGGAAAGGGACACTGGGTCTCCCGCCTCACGTGGAGACGAGTCCCAATTGCCATGCCAAGACTCGAGGAGAATCCCGAGGTGTCCCTCGCACCTAGGCAGGAGTCCTGACGTCGCTGAACAAACACGTGTCTGGAAGGGCTCTCCCCGTCGTAACTCGAGAATATATCCCAGGTCCCGGACGCAACTCGAGAAAAACCATGAGACTTCCCCCTCACCGCTAGATGGGGCCCGATTCCCCTGCACTGCTTGCAGAGCAATTCCGTGTTCCACATCAAACGTGAAAGGAGCCTTGATTTCCTTGATGGCACACCAGAGAAAACCCAAGATCACTGTCTCAAGTCTAGAGGGATCCTGAGGTCACTGGAGCAACACGAAAGATCTCCGTGGAACCCAAATCAACTCGAGATGAGAGCTTAGTCCCTGGCTTCGACTCAAGAGGAATACCAACTTTTCACAAGCACCTCAAGAGGAGGCTTCTCTCAGCTACAGGTATGTGAGAGGGACCCTGAGTTTGTGGCCTCAAGTGGAATGGACCCCGAGATGATCTGACTTGAAGTAAGGCCGGATATCCCTGCAGTGAATTGAATGCAGGCTCGGCTTCCATCTCTCAAGACGAAGGGATGTCTGAATCCCCTGTGGAGACCACAGAGAAAGACCTAGTCCTCCGCCTCAACGCTACCGGAGGCCTCACATCCTTTGAAAACTCGAGAGGTCTGCGGAGATCAATGCTTCCAAAGGAGATGATGCCTGACTCCTCTTGCAAATGGATAGGAGTCCCAGGATCCCTGTGGCACGTGGAAAGGGCCCTGGGTCTCCCGCCTCACGTGGAGACGCGTCCCAATTGCCATGCCAAGACTTGAGGAGAATCCCGAGGTGTCCCTCGCACCTGGGCAGGAGTCCTGACGTCGCTGAACAAACATGTGTCTGGAAGGGCCCTCCCAGTCGTAACTCGAGAATATACCCCAGGTTCCGGCCGCAACTCGAGAAAAACCATGAGACGTCCCCCTCGCAGCGAGATGAGGCCCGATTCCCCTGCACTGCGTGCAGAGCTATTCCGTGTTCCACATCAAACGTGAAAGGATCCTTGATTTCCTTGATGGCACTCTAGAGAAAACCCAAGATCACTGTCTCAAGTCTAGAGGGATCCTGAGGTCACTGGAGCAACACGAAAGGGCTCCGTGGACCCCAAATCAACTCGAGATGAGAGCTTAGTCCCTGGCTTCGACTCAAGAGGAATACCAACTTTCCACAAGCATCTCAAGAGGAGGCTTCTCTCAGCTACAGGTATGTGAGAGGGACCCTTAGTTTGTGGCCTCAAGTGGAATGGACACCGAGATGCTCTGACTCGAAGTAAGGCCAGATATCCCTGCAGTGAATTGAATGCAGGCTCGTCTTGCATCTCCCAAGACGAAGGGATGTAGGAATCCCCTGTGGAGACCACAGAGAAAGACCTAGTTCTCCGCCTCATCGGGACCGGAAGCCTCACATCCTGTGAAAACTCGAGAGGTCCGCGGAGATCAATGCTTCCAAAGGAGACGATGCCTGACTCCTCTTGAAAATGGATAGGAGTCCCAGGATCCCTGTGGCACGTGGCAAGGGACCCTGGGTCTCCCGCCTCACGTGGAGACGCGTCCCAATTGCCATGCCAAGACTCGAGGAGAATCCCGAGGTGTCCCTCGCACCTAGGCAGGAGTCCTGACGTCGCTGAACAAACACGAGTCTGGAAGGGGACTCCCCGTCGTAACTCGAGAATATACCCCAGGTTCCGGCCGCAACTCGAGAAAAACCGTGACACTTCCCACTCGCCGAGAGAAGAGGCGCGATTCCCCTGCACTGCGTGCAGAGCAATTCCGTGTTCAACATCAAACGTGAAAGGAGCCTTGATTTCCTTAATGGCACTCCAGAGAAAACCCAAGATCACTGTCTCAAGTCTAGAGGGATCCTGAGGTCACTGGAGCAACACGAAAGGGCTCCGTGGACCCCAAATCAACTGGAGATGAGGGCTTAGGCCCTGGCTTCGATTCAAGAGGAATAGCAACTTTCCACAAGCACCTCAAGAGGAGGCTTCTCTCAGCTACAGGTATGTGAGAGGGACCCTGAGTTTGTGGCCTCAGGTGGAATGGACACCGAGATGCTCTGACTCGAAGTAAGGCCGGATATCCCTGCAGTGAATTGAATGCAGGCTCGTCTTGCATCTCCCAAGACGAAGGGATGTCTGAATCCCCTGTGGAGACCAAAGAGAAAGACCTAGTTCTCCGCCTCATCGCGACCGGAGGCCTCACATCCTTTGAAAACTCGAGAGGTCCGCGGAGATCAATGCTTCCAAAGGAGACGATGACTTGAAAATGGATAGGAGTCCCAGGATCCCTGTGGCACTTGGAAAGGGACCCTGGGTCTCCCGCCTCACGTAGAGACGCGTCCCAATTGCCATGCCAAGACTCGAGGAGAATCCCGAGGTGTCCCTCGCACCTAGGCAGGAGTCCTGATGTCGCTGAACAAACACGTGTCTGGAAGGGCCCTCCCCGTCGTAACTCGAGAATATACCCCAGATTCTGGCCGCAACTCGAGAAAAACCATGAGACTTCCCCCTCGCCGCGAGATGAGGCCCGATCCCCTGCACTGCGTGCAGAGCAATTCCGAGTTCCACATCAAACGTGAAAGGAGCCTTGATTTCCTTGATGGCACTCCAGAGAAAACCCAAGATCACTGTCTCAAGTCTAGAGGGATCCTGAGGTCACTGGAGCAAAACGAAAAGGCTCCGTGGACCCCAAATCAAATCGAGATGAGAGCTTAGTCCCTGGCTTCGACTCAAGTGGATACCAACTTTCCACAAGCACCTCAAGAGGAGGCTTCTCTCAGCTACAGGTATGTGAGAGGGACCCTGAGTTTGTGGCCTCAAGTGGAATGGACACCGAGATGCTCTGACTCGAAGTAAGGCCGGATATCCCTGCATTGAATTGAATGCAGGCTCGTCTTGCATCTCCCAAGACGAAGGGATGTCTGAATCCCCTGTGGAGTCCACAGAGAAAGACCTAGTTCTCCTCCTCATCGCGACCGGAGGCCTCACATCCTTTGAAAACTCGAGAGGTTTACGGAGATCAATGCTTCCAAAGGAGACGATGCCTGACTCCTCTTGAAAATGGATAGGAGTCCCAGGATCACTGTGGCACGTGGAAAGGGACCCTGGGTCTCCCGCCTCACGTGGAGACGCGTCCCAATTGCCATGCCAAGACTCGTGGAGAATCCCGAGGTGTCCCTCACACTTAGGCAGGAGTCCTGACGTCGCTGAACAAACACGTGTCTGGAAGGGCCCTCCCCGTCGTAACTCGAGAATATACCCCAGGTTCGGGCCGCAACTCGAGAAAAACCATGAGATTTCCCCCTCCCCGCGAGTTCAGGCCTGATTCCCTGCACTGCATGCAGAGCAATTCCGTGGTCCACATCAAACGTGAAAGGAGCCTTGATTTCCTTGAAGGCACCAGAGAAAACCCAAGATCACTGTCTCAAGTCTAGAGGGATCCTGAGGTCACTGGAGCAACAGGAAAGGGCTCCGTGGACCCCAAATCAACTCGAGATGAGAGCTTAGTCCCTGGCTTCGACTCAAGAGGAATACCAACTTTCCACAAGCACCTCAAGAGGAGGCTTCTCTCAGCTACAGGTATGTGAGAGGGACCCTGAGTTTGTGGCCTCAAGTGGAATGGACACCGAGATGCTCTGACTCGAAGTAAGGCCGGATATCCCTGCAGTGAATTGAATGCAGGCTCGTCTTGCATCTCCCAAGACGAAGGGTTTTCTGAATCCCCTGTGGAGACCACAGAGAAAGACCTAGTCCTCCACCTCAACGCAAAGGGAGGCCTCATATACTTTGAAAACTCGAGAGGTCCGCGGAGATGAATGCTTCCAAAGGAGACGATGCCTGACTCCTCTTGAACATGGATAGGAGTCCCAGAATCCCTGTGGCACGTGGAAAGGGACCCTGGGTCTCCGGCCTCACGTGGAGACGTGTCCCAATTGCCATGCCAAGACTTGAGGAAAATCCCGAGGTGTCCCTCGCACCTAGGAAGGGGTCCTGACGTCGCTGAACAAACACGTGTCTGGAAGGGCCCTCCCCGTCGTAACTCGAGAATATACCCCAGGTTCTGGCCAGAACTCGAGAAACACCATGAGACTTCCCCCTCGGCGAGAGATGAGGCCCGATTCCCCTGCACTGCGTGCAGAGCAATTCCGTGTTCCACATCAAACGTGAAAGGAGCCTTGATTTCCTTGATGGCACTCCAGAGAAAACTCAAGATCACTGTCTCAAGTCTAGAGGCATCCTGAGGTCACTGGAGCAACATGAAAGGGCTCCGTGTACCCCAAATCAACTCGAGATGAGAGCTTAGTCCCTGGCTTCGACTCAAGAGGAATACCATCTTTCCACAAGCACCTCAAGAGGAGGCTTCTCTCAGCTACAGTATGTGAGAGGGACCCTGAGTTTGTGGCCTCAAGTTGAATGGACACTGAGATGCGCTTACTCGAAGTAAGGCCGGATATCCCTGCAGTGAATTGAATGCAGGCTCGTCTTGCATCTCCCAAGACGAAGGGTTGTCTGAATCCCCTGTGGAGACCACAGAGAAAGACCTAGTCCTCCGCCTCATCGCGACCAGAGGCCTCACATCCTTAGAAAACTTGAGAGGTCCGCGGGGAACAACGCTTCCAAAGGAGACGATGCCTGACTCCTCTTGAAAATGGATAGGAGTCCCAGGATCCCTGTGGCACGTGGAAAGGGACCCTGGGTCTCCCGCCTCACGTGGAGACGCGTCCCAATTGCCATGCCAAGACTCGAAGAGAATCCCGGGTGTCCATCCCACCTAGGCAGGAGTCCTGACGTCGCTGAATAAACACGTGTCTCGAAGGGCCCTCCCCATCGTAACTCGAGAATATATCCCAGGTTCCGGCAACAACTCGAGAAAAACCATGAGACTTCCCCCTCGTCACGGGATGAATCCCTATTCCCCTGCACTGCGTGCAGCGCAATTCCGTGTTCCACCTCAAACGTGAAAGGAGCATTGATTTACTTGATGGCACTCCAGAGAAAACCCAAGATCACTGTCTCAAGTCTAGAGGGATCCTGAGGTTACTGGAGCAACACGAAAGGGCTCCATTGACCCGAAATCAACTCGAGATGAGAGCTTAGTCCCTGGCTTCGACTCAAGAGGAATACCAACTTTCCACAAGCACCTCAAGAGGAGGCTTCTCTCAGCTACCGGTATGTGAGAGGGACCCTGAGTTTGTGGCATCAAGTCGAATGGACACCGAGATGCTCTGACTCGAAGTAAGGCTGGATATCCCTGCAGTGAATTGAATGCAGGCTCATCTTGCATTTCCCAAGACGAAGGGATGTCTGAATCCCCTGTGCAGAACACAGAGAAAGACCTAGTCCTCCGCCTCAATGTGACCGGAGGTCTCACATCCGTTGAAAACTCGAGAGGTCTGCGGAGATCAATGCTTCCAAAGGAGACGATGCCTGCCTCCTCTTGAAAATGGATAGGAGTCCCAGGATCCCTGTGGCACGTGGAAAGGGACCCTGGGTCTCCCGCCTCACGAGGATATGCGTCTAAATTGCCATGCCAAGACTAGAGGAGAATCCCGAGGTGTCCCTCGCACCTAGGCAGGAGTCCTGATGTCGCTGAACAAACACGTGTCTGGAAGGGCCCTCCCCGTCGTAACTCGAGAATATACCCCAGGTTCCGGCCGCAACTCGAGAAAAACCATGAGACTTCCCCCTCGCCGCGAGATGAGGCCCGATTGCCCTGCACTGCGTGCAGAGCAATTCCGTGTTCCACATCAAACGTGAAAGGAGCCTTGATTTCCTTGATAGAAATCCGGAGAAAACCCAAGATCACTGTCTCAAGTCTAGAGGGATCCTGAGGTCACTGGAGCAACAAGAAAGTGCTCCGTGGACCCCAAATCAACTCGAGATGAGAGCTTAGTCCCTGGCTTAGACTCAAGAGGAATACCAACTTTCCACAAGCACCTCAAGAGGAGGCTTCTCTCAGCTACAAGTATATTTGAGGGACCCCGAGTTTCTGGCCTCAAGTGGAATGGACACCGAGATGCTCTGACTCGAAGTAATGCCGGATATCCCTGCAGTGAATTGAATGCAGGCTCGTCTTGCATCTCCCAAGACGAAGGGATGTCTGAATCCCCTGTTGAGACCACAGAGAAAGACCTAATTCTCCGCCTCATCGCGAGCGGAGGCCTCACATCCTTTGAAAACTCGAGAGGTCCGCGGAGATCAATGCTTCCAAAGGCGACGATGCCTGACTCCTCTTGAAAATGGATAGGAGTCCCAGGATCCCTGTGGCACGTGGAAAGGGACCCTGGGTCTCCCGCCTCACGTGGAGACGCCTCCCAATTGCCATGCCAAGACTTGACGAGAATCCCGAGGTGTCCTTCGCTCCTAGGCAGGAGTCCTAAAGTCGCTGAACAAACACGTGTCTGCAAGGGCCCTCCCCGTCGTAACTCGAGAATATACCCCAGATTCCGGCCGCAACTCGAGAAAAACCATGAGACTTCCCCCTCGCCGCGACATGAGGCCCGATTCCCCTGTTCTGCGTGCAGAGCAATTCCGTGTTCCACGTCAAACGTGAAAGGAGACTTGATTTCCTTGATGGCACTCCAGAGAAAACCCAAGATCACTGTCTCAAGTCTAGAGGGATCCTGAGGTCACTGTAGCAACACAAAAGGGATCCGTGGACCCCAAATCAACTCGAGATGAGAGCTTAGTCCCTGGCTTCGGCTCAAGAGGAATACCAACTTTCCACAAGCACCTCAAGAGGAGGCTTCTCTCAGCTACAGGTATGTGAGAGGGATCCTGAGTTTGTGGCCTCAAGTGGAATGGACACCGAGATGCTCTGACTCGAAGTAAGGCCTGATATCCCTGCAGTCAATTGAATGCAGGCTCGTCTTGCATCTCCCAAGGCGAAGGGTTGTCTGAATCCCCTGTGGAGACCACAGAGAAAGACCGAGTTCTCCGCCTCATCGCGACCGGAGGCCTCACATCCTTGGAAAACTCGAGAGGTCCGCGGAGATCAATGCTTCCAAAGGAGACGATGCCTGACTCCTCTTTAAAATGGATAGGAGTCCCAGGATCCCTGTGGCACGTGGAAAGGGACGCTGGGTCTCCCGCCTCACGTGGAGACGCATCCCAATTGCCATGCCAAGACTCGAGGAGAATCCCGAGGTGTCCCTCGCACCTAGGCAGGAGTCCTGACGTCGCTGAACAAACACGTGTCTGGAAGGGCCCTCCCCGTCGTAACTCGAGAATATACCCCAGGTTTCGGCCGCAACTTCAGAAAAACCATGAGACTTCCCCCTTGCCGCGAGATGAGGCCCGATTCCCCTGCACTATGTGCAGAGCAATTCCGTGTTCCACATCAAACGTGAAAGGAGCCTTGATTTCCTTGATGGCACTCCAGAGAAAACCCAAGATCACTGTCTCAAGTCTAGAGGGATCCTGAGGTCACTGGAGCAACACGAAAGTTCTCCATGGACCCCAAATCAACTTGAGATGAGAGCTTAGTCCCTGGCTTCGACTCAAGAGGAATACGAACTTTCCACAACCACCTCAAGAGGAGGCTTCTCTCAGCTACAGGTATGTGAGAGGGACCCTGAGTTTGTGGCCTCAAGTGGAATGGACACCGAGATGCTCTGACTCGAAGTAAGGCCGGATATCCCTGCAGTGAATTGAATCCAGGCTCGTCTTGCATGTCCCAAGGCGAAGGGTTGTTTGAATCCCCTGTGGAGACCACAGAGAAAGACCGAGTTCTCCGCCTCTTCGCTCCCGGAGGCCTCACATCCTTGGAAAACTCAAGAGGTCCGCGGAGATCAATGCTTCCAAAGGAGACGATGCCTGACTCCTCTTGAAAATGGATAGGAGTCCCAGGATCCCTGTGGCACGTGGAAAGGGACCCTGGGTCTCCCGCCTCACGTGGAGACTCGTCCAAATTGCCATGCCAAGACTCGAGGAGAATCCCGAGGTGTCCCTCGCACCTAGGCAGGAGTCTTGACGTCGCTGAAAAAACACGTGTCTGGAAGGGCCCTCCCCATCGTAACTCGAGAATATAACCCAGGTTCTGCCCACAACTCGAGAAAAACCATGAGATTTCCCCCTCGCCGCGAGATGAGGCCCGATTCCCCTGCACTGCATGCAGAGCAATTACGTGTTCCACATCAAACGTGAAAGGAGCCTTGATTTCCTTGATGGCACTCCAGAGAAAACCCAAGATCACTGTCTCAAGTCTAGAGGGATCCTGAGGTCACTGGAACAACAGGAAAGGGCTCCGTGGACCCCAAATCAACTCGAGATGAGAGCTTAGTCCCTGGCTTAGACTCAAGAGGAATACCAACTTTCCACAAGCACCTCAAGAGGAGGCTTCTCTCAGCTACAAGTATATTTGAGGGACCCCGAGTTTGTGGCCTCAAGTGGAATGGACACCGAGATGCTCTGACTCGAAGTAAGGCCGGATATCCCTGCAGTGAATTGAATGCAGGCTCGTCTTGCATCTCCCAAGAGGAAGGGATGTCTGAATCCCCTGTGGAGACCACAGAGAAAGACTTAATTCTCCGCCTCATCGCGAGCGGAGGCCTCACATCCTTTGAAAACTCGAGAGGTCCGCGGAGATCAATGCTTCCAAAGGAGACGATGCCTGACTCCTCTTGAAAATGGATAGGATTCCCAGGATCACTGTGGCACGTGGAAAGGGACCCTGGGTCTCCCGCCTCACGTGGAGACGCGTCCCAATTGCCATGCCAAGACTCGTGCAGAATCCCGAGGTGTCCCTCGCACCTAGGCAGGAATCCTGACGTCGCTGAACAAACACGTGTCTGGAAGGGCCCTCCCCGTCGTAACTCGAGAATATACCCCATGTTCCGGCCGCCACTCGAGAAAAACCATGAGACTTCCCCCTCGCCGCGAGATGAGGCCCGATTCCCCTGCACTGCGTGCAGAGCAATTCCGTGTTCCACATCAAACGTGAAAGGAGCCTTGATTTCCTTGATGGCACTCCAGAGAAAACCCAAGTTCACTGTCTCAAGTCTAGAGGGATCCTGAGGTCACTGGAGCAACACGAAAGGGCTCCGTGGAGCCCAAATCAAACCGAGATGAGAGCTTAGTCCCTGGCTTCAACTCAAGCGGAATACCAACTTTCCACAAGCACCTCAAGAGGAGGCTTCTCTCAGCTACAGGTATGTGAGAGGGCCCCTGAGTTTGTTGCCTCAAGTGGAATGGACACCGAGATGCTCTGACTCGAAGTAAGGCTGGATATCCCTGCAGTGAATTGAATGCAGGCTCGTCTTGCATCTCCCAAGACGATGGGATGTCTGAATCCCCTGTGGAGATAACAGAGAAAGACTGAGTTCTCCGCCTCATCGCGATCGGAGGCCTCACATCCTTTGAAAACTCGAGAGGTCCGCGGAGATCAATGCTTCCAAAGGAGACGATGCCTGACTCCTCTTGAAAATGGATAGGAGTCCCAGGATCCCTGTGGCACGTGGAAAGGGACACGGGGTCTCCCGCCTCACGTGGAGACGCCTCCCAATTGCCATGCCAAGACTCGACGAGAATCCCGAGGTGTCCTTTGCTCCTAGGCAGGAGTCCTAAAGTCACTGAACAAACACGTGTCTGCAAGGGCCCTCCCCGTCGTAACTCGAGAATATACCTCAGATTCCGGCCGCAACTCGAGAAAAACCATGAGACTTCCCCCTCGCCGCGACATGCGGCCCGTTTCCCCTGGTCTGCGTGCAGAGCAATTCCGTGTTCCACATCAAACGTGAAAGGAGACTTGATTTCCTTGATGGCACTCCAGAGAAAACCGAAGATCACTGTCTCAAGTCTAGAGGGATCCTGAGGTCACTGGAACAACAGGAAAGGGCTCCGTGGACCCCAATTCAACTCGAGATGAGAGCTTAGTCCCTGGCTTAGACTCAAGAGGAATACCAACTTTCCACAAGCACCTCAAGAGGAGGCTTCTCTCAGCTACAAGTATATTTGAGGGACCCCGAGTTTGTGGCCTCAAGTGGAATGGACACCGAGATGCTCTGACTCGAAGTAAGGCCGGATATCCCTGCAGTGAATTGAATGCAGGCTCGTCTTGCATCTCCCAAGACGAAGGGATATCTGAATCCCCTGTGGAGACCACAGAGAAAGACCTAATTCTCCGCCTCATCGCGAGCGGAGGCCTCACATCCTTTGAAAACTCGAGAGGTCCGCGGAGATCAATGCTTCCAAAGGAGACGATGCCTGACTCCTCTTGAAAATGGATAGGAGTCCCAGGATCACTGTGGCACGTGGAAAGGGACCCTGGGTCTCCCGCCTCACGTGGAGACGCGTCCCAATTGCCATGCCAAGACTCGTGCAGAATCCCGAGGTGTCCCTCGCACCTAGGCAGGAATCCTGACGTCGCTGAACAAACACGTGTCTGGAAGGGCCCTCCCCGTCGTAACTCGAGAATATACCCCATGTTCCGGCCGCCACTCGAGAAAAACCATGAGACTTCCCCCTCGCCGCGAGATGAGGCCCGATTCCCCTGCACTGCGTGCAGAGCAATTCCGTGTTCCACATCAAACGTGAAAGGAGCCTTGATTTCCTTGATGGCACTCCAGAGAAAACCCAAGTTCACTGTCTCAAGTCTAGAGGGATCCTGAGGTCACTGGAGCAACACGAAAGGGCTCCGTGGAGCCCAAATCAAACCGAGATGAGAGCTTAGTCCCTGGCTTCAACTCAAGAGGAATACCAACTTTCCACAAGCACCTCAAGAGGAGGCTTCTCTCAGCTACAGGTATGTGAGAGGGCCCCTGAGTTTGTTGCCTCAAGTGGAATGGACACCGAGATGCTCTTACTCGAAGTAAGGCTGGATATCCCTGCAGTGAATTGAATGCAGGCTCATCTTGCATCTCCCAAGACGAAGGGATGTCTAAATCCCCTGTGGAGATAACAGAGAAAGACCGAGTTCTCCGCCTCATCGCGATCGGATTCCTCACATCCTTTGAAAATTCGAGAGGTCCGCGGAGATCAATGCTTCCAAAGGAGACGATGCCTGACTCCTCTTGAAAATGGATAGGAGTCCCAGGATCCCTGTGGCACGTGGAAAGGGACACTGGGTCTCCCGCCTCACGTGGAGACGCCTCCCAATTGCCATGCCAAGACTCGACGAGAATCCCGAGGTGTCCTTCGCTCCTAGGCAGGAGTCCTAAAGTCGCTGAACAAACACGTGTCTGGAAGGGCCCTCCCCGTCGTAACTCGAGAATATACCCCAGGTTCCGGCCGAAACTCGAGAAAAAGTATGAGACATCCCCTCGCGGCAGGATGAGGCCCGATTTCCCTGCACTGCGTGCAGAGCAATTCCGTGTTCCACATCAAACGTGAAAGGAGCCTTGATTTCCTTGATGGCACTCCAGAGAAAACCCAAGTTCACTGTCTCAAGTCTAGAGCGATCCTGAGGTGACTGGAGCAACACGAAAAGGCTCCGTGGACCCCAAATCAACTCGAGATGAGAGCTTAGTCCCTGGGTTCGACTCAAGAGGAATACCAACTTTCCACAAGCACCTCAAGAGGAGGCTTCTCTCAGCTACACGTATGTGAGAGGGCCCCTGCGTTTGTTGCCTCAAGTGGAATGGAGACCGAGATGTTCTTACTCGAAGTAAGGCCTGATATCCCTGCAGTGAATTGAATGCAGGCTCGTCTTGCATCTCCCAAGACAAAGGGATGTCTGAATCCCCTGTGGAGATGACAGAGAAAGACCTAGTTCTCCGCCTCATCGCGAGCGGAGGCCTCACATCCTTTGAAAACTCGAGAGGTCCGCGGAGATCAATGCTTCCAAAGGAGAAGATGCCTGACTCATCTTGAAAATGGATAGGAGTCCCAGGATCCCTGTGGCACGTGGAAAGGGACCCTGGGTCTCCCGCCTCACGTGGAGACGCGTCCCAATTGCCATGCCAAGACTCGAGGAGAATCCCGAGGTGTCCCTCGCACCTAGGCAGGAGTCCTGACGTCGCTGAACAAACACGTGTCTGGAAGGGCCCTCCCCGTCGTAACTCGAGAATATACCCCAGGTTTCGGCCGCAACTTTAGAAAAACCATGAGACTTCCCCCTTGCCGCGAGATGAGGCCCGATTCCCCTGCACTGTGTGCAGAGCAATTCCGTGTTCCACATCAAACGTGAAAGGAGACTTGATTTCCTTGATGGCACTCCAGAGAAAACCCAAGATCACTGTCTCAAATCTAGAGGGATCCTGAGGTCACTGGAGCAACACGAAAGTTCTCCATGGACCCCAAATCAACTCGAGATGAGAGCTTAGTCCCTGGCTTCGACTCAAGAGGAATACGAACTTTCCACAAGCACCTCAAGAGGAGGCTTCTCTCAGCTACAGGTATGTGAGAGGGACCCTGAGTTTGTGGCCTCAAGTGGAATGGACACCGAGATGCTCTGACTCGAAGTAAGGCCGGATATCCCTGCAGTGAATTGAATGCAGGCTCGTCTTGCATCTCCCAAGGCGAAGGGATGTCTGAATCCCCTGTGGAGACAACAGAGAAGAAACTAGTTCTCTGCCTCATCGCGACCGGAGGCCTCACATCCTTTGAAAACTCGAGAGGTCCGCGGAGATCAATGCTTCCAAAGGAGACGATGCCTGACTCCTCTTGAAAATGGATAGGAGTCCAAGGATCCCTGTGGCACATGGAAAGGGACCCTGCGACTCCCGCCTCACGTGGAGACGCGTCAAAATTGCCATGCCAAGACTCGTGGAGAATACCGAGGTGTCCCTCGCACCTAGGCAGGAGTCCTGACGTCGCTGACAAACACGTGTCTGGAAGGGCCCTGCCCGTCGTAAATCGAGAATATACCCCACGTTCAGGCCGCAACTAGAGAACAACCATGAGACTTCCCCCTCGCCGCGAGATGAGGCTCGATTCCCCTGCACTGCGTGCAAAGCAATTCCGTGTTCCACATCAAACTAGAAAGGCCCCTTGATTTCCTTGATGGCACTCCAGAGAAAACCCAAGATCACTGTCTCAAGTCTAGAGGGATCCTGAGGTCACTGTAGCAACAGGAAAGGGCTCCGTGGACCCCAAATCAACTCGAGATGAGAGCTTAGTCCCTAGCTTCGACTCAAGAGGAATACCAACTTTCCATGAGCACCTCAAGAGGAGGCTTCTCTCAGCTACAGGTATGTGAGAGGGACCCCGAGTTTGTGGCCTCAGGTGGAATGGACACCGAGATGCTCTGACTCGAAGTAAGGCCGGATATCCCTGCAGTGAATTGAATGCAGGCTCATCTTGCATCTCCCAAGACGAACGGAAGTCTGAATCCCCTGTGGAGACCACAGAGAAGACCTAGTTCTCCGCCTCATCGCGATCGGAGGCCTCACATCCTTTGAAAACTCGAGAGGTCCGCGGAGATCAATGCTTCCAAAGGAGACGATGCCTGACTCCTCTTGAAAATGTATAGGAGTCCCAAGATCCATGTGGCATGTGGAAAGAGACCCTGGGTCTCCCGCCTCACGTGGAGACGCGTCCCAATTGCCATGCCAAGGCTCGAGGAGAATCCCGAGGTGTCCCTCGCACCTAGGCAGGAGTCCTGACTTTGCTAAACAAATAAATATCTGGAATTGCCCTCCCCGTCGTACCTCGAGAATATACCCCAGGTTCCGGCCGCAACTCGAGAAAAACCAAGAGACTTCCCCATCGCCACGAGATGAGGCCCGATTCCCCTGCACTGCGTGCAGAGCAATTCCGTGTTCCACATCAAACGTGAAAGGAGCCTTGATTTCCTTGATGGCACTCCAGAGAAAACCCAAGATCACTGTCTCAAGTCTAGAGGGATCCTGAGGTCACTGGAGCAACACGAAAGGGCTCCGTGGACCCCAAATCAACTCGAGATGAGAGCTTAGTCCCTGGCTTCGACTCAAGAGGAATACCAACTTTCCAAAAGCACCTCAAGAGGAGGCTTCTCTCAGCTACAGGTATTTGAGAGGCACCCTGAGCTTGTGGCTGCAAGTGAAATGGACACCGAGATGCTCTGACTCGAAGTAAGGCCGGATATCCCGGCAGTTAATTGAGTGCAGGCTCGTCTTGCATCTCCCAAGACGAAGGGATGTCTGCATCCCCTGTGGAGACCACAGAGAAAGACCTAGTTCTCCGCCTCATCGCGACCGGAGGCCTCACATTCTTTGAAAACTCGAGAGGTCCGCGGAGATCAATGTTTCCAAAGGAGACGATGCCTGACTCCTCTTGAAAATGGATAGGAGTCCCAGGATGACTGTGGCACGTCGAAAGGGACCCTGGTCTCCCGCCTCACGTGAAGACGCGTCCCAATTGCCATGCCAAGGCTCGAGGAGAATCCCGAGGTGTCCATCCCACCTAGGCAGGAGTCCTGACGTCGCTGAAAAACACGTGTCTGGAAGGGCCCTCCCCGTCGTAACTCGAGAATATACCCCAGGTTCCGGCCGCAACTCGAGAAAAACCATGAGACTTCCCCCTCGCCGCGAGAAGAGTCCCGATTCCCCTGCACTGCGTGCAGAGCAATTCCGTGTTCCACATCAAACGTGAATGGAGCCTTGATTTCCTTGATGGCACTCCAGAGAAAACCCAAGATCACTGTCTCAAGTCTAGAGGGATCCTGAGGTCACTGTAGCAACACGAAAGTGCTCCGTGTACCCCAAATCAACTCGAGATGAGAGCTTAGTCCCTGGCTTCGACTCAAGAGGAATACCAACTTTCCACAACCACCTCAAGAGGAGGCTTCTCTCAGCTACAGGTATGTGAGAGGGACCCTGAGTTTGTGGCCTCAAGTGGAATGGACACCGAGATGCTCTGACTCGAAATAAGGCTGTATATCCCTGAAGTGAATTGAATGCAGGCTCATCTTGCATCTCCCAAGACGAAGGAATGTCTGCATCCCCTGTGGAGACCACAGAGAAAGGCCTAGTTCTCCGCCTCATCGCGACCGGAGGCCTCACATCCCTTGAAAACTCGAGAGGTGCCCGGAGATCAATGTTTCCAAAGGAGACGATGCCTGACTCCTCTTGAAAATGGATAGGAGTCCCAGGATCCCTGTGGCAGGTGGAAAGGGACCCTGGGTCTCCCGCCTCACGTGGACGCGTCCAATTGCCATGCCAAGACTCGAGGAGAATCCAGAGGTGTCCCTCGCCCCTAGGCAGGAGTCCTGACGTCGCTGAACAAACACGTGTCTGGAAGGGCCCTCCCCGTCGTAACTCGAGAATATACCCCAGGTTCCGGCCGCAACTCGAGAAAAACCATCAGACTTCCCACTCGCCGTGAGATGAGGCCCGATTTCCCTGCGCTGCATGCAGAGCAATTCCGTGTTCCACATCAAACGTGAAAGGAGCCTTGATTTCCTTGATGGCACTCCAGACAAAACCCAAGATCACTGTCTCAAGTCTAGAGGGATACTGAGGTCACTGTAGCAACAAGAAAGGGATCCGTGGACCACAAATTAACTCGAGATGAGAGCTTAGTCCCTGGCTTCGACTAAAGAGGAATACCAACTTTCCACAAGCCCCTCAAGAGGAGGCTTCTCTCAGCTACAGGTATCTGAGAGGGACCCTGAATTTGTGGCCTCAAGTCGAATGGACACTGACATGCTCTGACTCAAAGTAAGGCCGGATATCCCAACAGTGAATTGAATGCAGGCTCGTCTTGGATCTCCCAAGACGAAGGGATGTCTGAATCCCCTGTGGAGACCACAGAGAAAGACCTAGTTCTCTGCTTCATCACGAGCAGAGGCCTCACATCCTTTGAAAACTCGAGAGGTCTGTGGAGATCAATGCTTCCAAAGGAGCCGATGAATGACTCCTCTTGAAAATGGATAGGAGTCCCAGGATCCCTGTGGCACGTGGAAAGGTACCCAGGGACTCCCGCCACACGTGGAGACGAGTCCCAATTGTCATGCCAAGACTCGAGGAGAATCCCGAGTTGTCCCTCGCACCTAGGCCCGAGTCCTGACGTCGCTGAACAAACACGTGCCTGGAAGGGCCCTCCCCGTCGTAACTCGAGAATATACCCCAGGTTCCGGCCGCAACTCGAGAAAAACCATGAGACTTCCCCCTCGCTGCGAGATGAGGCCCGATTCCCCTGCAGTGCGAGCAGACCAATTCCGTCTTACACATCAAACATGAAAGGAGGCTTGATTTCCTTCATGGCATCGCATAGAAAACAGAAGATCACTGTCTCAAGTCTAGAGGGATCTTGAGGTTACTGGAGCAAGAATAAAGGGTTTCGTGGAAACCAAATCAACTCGAGATGAGAGCTTAGTCCCTGGCTTCGACTCAAGAGGAATACCAACTTTCCACAAGCACCTCAAGAGGAGGCTTCTCTCAGCTACAGGTATGTGAGAGGGACCCTTAGTTTGTGGCCTCAATTGGAATGGACACCGAGATGCTCTGACTCGAAGTAAGGCCGGATATCCCAATAGTTAATTGAATGCAGGCTTGTCTTGCATCTCCCAAGACGAAGGGATGTCTGCATCCCCTGTGGAGACCAGAGAGAAAGACCTAGTTCTCCGCCTCATCGCGACCGGAGGCCTCACATCCTTTGAAAATTCGAGAGGTCCGCGGAGATCAATGCTTCCAAAGGAGACGATGCCTGACTCCTCTTGAAAATGGATAGGAGTCCCAGGATCCATGTGGCATGTGGAAAGGGACGCTGGGTCTCCCGCCTCACGTCGAGACGCGTCCCAATTGCCATGCCAAGACTCGAGGAGAATCCCGAGGTGTCCCTCGCACCTAGGCAGGAGTCCTGACGTTGCTGAACAAATAAATATCTGGAATTGCCCTCACAGTCGTAACTCGAGAATATACCCCAGGTTCCAGCCGCAACTCGAGAAAAACCATGACACTTCCCCCTCGCCGCGAGATGAGTCCCGATTCCCCTGCAATGTGTGCAGAGCAATTCCGTGTTCCACATCAAACGTGAAAGGAGCCTTGATTTTCTTGATGGCACTTCAGAGAAAACCCAAGATCACTGTCTCAAGTCTAGAGGGATCCTGAGGTCACTGGAGCAACACGAAAGGGCTCTGTGGACCCCAAATCAACTCGAGATGAGAGCTTAGTCCCTGGCTTCGACTCAAGAGGAATACCAACTTTCCACAAGCACCTCAAGAGGAGGCTTCTCTCAGCTACAGGTATATGAGAGGGACCCTGAGTTTGTGGCCTCAAGTGGAATGGACACGGAGATGCTCTCACTCGAAGTAAGCCCGGATATCCCTGCAGTGAATTGAATGCAGGCTCGTATTTCATCTCCCAAGACGAAGGGATGTCTGAATCCCATGTGGAGACCACAGAGAAAGACGGAGTTCTCCGCCTCATCGCGACCGGAGGCCTCACATCCTTTGAAAACTCGAGAGGTCCGCGAAGATCAATGCTTCCAAAGGAGACGATGCCTGACTCCTCTTGCAAATGGATCGGAGTCCCAGGATCCCTGTGGCATGTGGAAAGGGACCCTGGGTCTCCCGCCTCACGTGGAGACGCGTCCCAATTGCCATGCCAAGACTCGAGGAGAATCCCGAGGTGTCCCTCGCACCTAGGCAGGAGTCCTGACGTTGCTGAACAAACACGTGTCTGGAAGGGCCCTCCCCGTCCTAACTCGAGAATATAACCCAGGTTCCGGCCGCAACTCGAGAAAAACCATGAGACTTCCCCCTCGCCGCGAGATGAGGCCCGATTCCCGTGCATTGCATGCAGAACAATACCGTGTTCCACATCAAACGTGAAAGGAGCCTTGATTTCCTTGATGGCACTCCAGAGAAAACCCAAGATCACTGTCTCAAGTCTAGAGGGATCCTGAGGTCACTGGAGCAACATGAAAGGGCTCCGTGGACCCCAAATCAACTCGAGATGAGAGCTTAGTCCCTGGCTTCGACTCAAGAGGAATACCAACTTTCCACAAACACCTCGAGAGGAGGCTTCTCTCAGCTACAGGTATGTGAGAGGGACCCTGAGTTTGTGGCCTCAAGTGGAATGGACACCGAGATGCTCTGACTCGAATTAAGGCCGAATATCCCTGCAGTGAATTGAATGCAGGCTCGTCTTGCATTTCCCAAGACGAAGGGATGTCTGAATCCCCTGTGGAAACGACAGAGGAAGACCTAATTCTCCGCCTCATCGCGACCGGAGTCCTCACATCCTTTGAAAACTCGAGAGGTTCGCGGAGATCAATGCTTCCAAAGGATACGATGCCTGACTCCTCTTGAAAATGGATAGGAGTCCCAGGAGCCGTGTGGCACGTGGAAAGGGACACTGGGTCTCCCGCCTCACGTGGAGACGCATCCCAATTGCCATGCCAAGACTCGAGGAGAATCCCGAGGTGTCCCTCGCACCTAGGCCCGAGTCCTGACGTCGCTGAACAAACACGTGTCTGGAAGGGCCCTCCCCGTCGTAACTCGAGAATATACCCCAGGTTCCGGCCGCAACTCGAGAAAAACCATGAGACTTCCCCCTCACCACGAGATGAGGCCCGATTCCCCTGCACTGCGTGCAGAGCAATTCCGTGTTCCACCTCAAACGTGAAAGGAGCCTTGATTTCCTTGATGGCACTCCAGAGAAAACCCAAGATCACTGTCTCAAGTCTAGAGGGATCCTGAGGTCACTGGAGCAACACGAAAGAGCTGAGTGGACCCCAAATCAACTCGAGATGAGAGCTTAGTCCCTGGCTTCGACTCAAGAGGAATACCAACTTTCCACAAGCACCTCAAGAGGAGGCTTCTCTCAGCTACAGGTATGTGAGAGGGTCCCTGAGTTTATGGCCTCAAGTGGAATGGACACCGAGGTGCTCTGACTCGAAGTAAGGCCGGATATCCCTGCAGTGTATTGAATGCAGGCTCGTCTTGCATCTCCCAACATGAATGGATGTGTGAATCCCCTGTGGAGAACACAGAGAAAGACCTAGTTCTCCGCCTCATCGCGACGGGAGGCCTCACATCCTTTGAAAACTCGAGAGGACTGCGGAGATCAATGCTTCCGAAGGAGACGATGCCTGTCTCCTCTTGAAAATGCATAGGAGTCCCAGGATCCCTGTGGCACGTGGAAAGGGACGCTGGGTCTCCCGCCTCACGTGGAGATGCGTCCCAATTGCCATGCCAAGACTCGAGGAGAATCCCGAGGTGTCCCTCGCCCCTAGGCAGGAGTCATGACGTCGCTGAACAAACACGTGTCTGGAAGGGCCCTCCCCGTCGTAATTCGAGAATATACCACAGGTTCCGGCCGCAACTAGAGAAAAATCATGAGACTTCCCCCTCGGCGCAACATGAGGCCCGATTCCCCTGCACTGCGTGCAGAGCAATTCCGTGTTCCACATCAAACGTGAATGGAGCCTTGATTTCCTTGATGGCACTCCAGAGAAAACCCAAGTTCACTGTCTCAAGTCTAGAGGGATCCTGAGGTCACTGGAGCAACACGAAAGGGCTCCGTGGAACCCAAATCAAACCGAGATGAGAGCTTAGTCCCTGGCTTCAACTCAAGAGGAATACCAACTTTCCATAAGCACCTCAAGAGGAGGCTTCTCTCAGCTACAGGTATGTGAGAGGGCCCCTGAGTTTGTTGCCTCAAGTGGAATGGACACCGAGATGCTCTTACTCGAAGTAAGGCTGGATATCCCTGCAGTGAATTGAATGCAGGCTCATCTTGCATCTCCCAAGACGAAGGGATGTCTAAATCCCCTGTGGAGATAACAGAGAAAGACCGAGTTCTCCGCCTCATCGCGATCGGATTCCTCACATCCTTTGAAAATTCGAGAGGTCCGCGGAGATCAATGCTTCCAAAGGAGACGATGCCTGACTCCTCTTGAAAATGGATAGGAGTCCCAGGATCCCTGTGGCACGTGGAAAGGGACACTGGGTCTCCCGCCTCACGTGGAGACGCCTCCCAATTGCCATGCCAAGACTCGACGAGAATCCCGAGGTGTCCTTCGCTCCTAGGCAGGAGTCCTAAAGTCGCTGAACAAACACGTGTCTGGAAGGGCCCTCCCCGTCGTAACTCGAGAATATACCCCAGGTTCCGGCCGAAACTCGAGAAAAAGTATGAGACATCCCCTCGCGGCAGGATGAGGCCCGATTTCCCTGCACTGCGTGCAGAGCAATTCCGTGTTCCACATCAAACGTGAAAGGAGCCTTGATTTCCTTGATGGCACTCCAGAGAAAACCCAAGTTCACTGTCTCAAGTCTAGAGCGATCCTGAGGTGACTGGAGCAACACGAAAGGGCTCCGTGGACCCCAAATCAACTCGAGATGAGAGCTTAGTCCCTGGGTTCGACTCAAGAGGAATACCAACTTTCCACAAGCACCTCAAGAGGAGGCTTCTCTCAGCTACACGTATGTGAGAGGGCCCCTGCGTTTGTTGCCTCAAGTGGAATGGAGACCGAGATGTTCTTACTCGAAGTAAGGCCTGATATCCCTGCAGTGAATTGAATGCAGGCTCGTCTTGCATCTCCCAAGACAAAGGGATGTCTGAATCCCCTGTGGAGATGACAGAGAAAGACCGAGTTCTCCGCCTCATCGCGAGCGGAGGCCTCACATCCTTTGAAAACTCGAGAGGTCCGCGGAGATCAATGCTTCCAAAGGAGAAGATGCCTGACTCATCTTGAAAATGGATAGGAGTCCCAGGATCCCTGTGGCACGTGGAAAGGGACCCTGGGTCTCCCGCCTCACGTGGAGACGCGTCCCAATTGCCATGCCAAGACTCGAGGAGAATCCCGAGGTGTCCCTCGCACCTAGGCAGGAGTCCTGACGTCGCTGAACAAACACGTGTCTGGAAGGGCCCTCCCCGTCGTAACTCGAGAATATACCCCAGGTTTCGGCCGCAACTTTAGAAAAACCATGAGACTTCCCCCTTGCCGCGAGATGAGGCCCGATTCCCCTGCACTGTGTGCAGAGCAATTCCGTGTTCCACATCAAACGTGAAAGGAGCCTTGATTTCCTTGATGGCACTCCAGAGAAAACCCAAGATCACTGTCTCAAATCTAGAGGGATCCTGAGGTCACTGGAGCAACACGAAAGTTCTCCATGGACCCCAAATCAACTCGAGATGAGAGCTTAGTCCCTGGCTTCGACTCAAGAGGAATACGAACTTTCCACAAGCACCTCAAGAGGAGGCTTCTCTCAGCTACAGGTATGTGAGAGGGACCCTGAGTTTGTGGCCTCAAGTGGAATGGACACCGAGATGCTCTGACTCGAAGTAAGGCCGGATATCCCTGCAGTGAATTGAATGCAGGCTCGTCTTGCATCTCCCAAGGCGAAGGGATGTCTGAATCCCCTGTGGAGACAACAGAGAAGAAACTAGTTCTCTGCCTCATCGCGACCGGAGGCCTCACATCCTTTGAAAACTCGAGAGGTCCGCGGAGATCAATGCTTCCAAAGGAGACGATGCCTGACTCCTCTTGAAAATGGATAGGAGTCCAAGGATCCCTGTGGCACATGGAAAGGGACCCTGCGACTCCCGCCTCACGTGGAGACGCGTCAAAATTGCCATGCCAAGACTCGTGGAGAATACCGAGGTGTCCCTCGCACCTAGGCAGGAGTCCTGACGTCGCTGACAAACACGTGTCTGGAAGGGCCCTCCCCGTCGTAAATCGAGAATATACCCCACGTTCAGGCCGCAACTAGAGAACAACCATGAGACTTCCCCCTCGCCGCGAGATGAGGCTCGATTCCCCTGCACTGCGTGCAAAGCAATTCCGTGTTCCACATCAAACTAGAAAGGCCCCTTTATTTCCTTGATGGCACTCCAGAGAAAACCCAAGATCACTGTCTCAAGTCTAGAGGGATCCTGAGGTCACTGTAGCAACAGGAAAGGGCTCCGTGGACCCCAAATCAACTCGAGATGAGAGCTTAGTCCCTAGCTTCGACTCAAGAGGAATACCAACTTTCCATGAGCACCTCAAGAGGAGGCTTCTCTCAGCTACAGGTATGTGAGAGGGACCCTGAGTTTGTGGCCTCAAGTGGAATGGACACCGAGATGCTCTGACTCGAAGTAAGGCCGGATATCCCTGCAGTGAATTGAATGCAGGCTCGTCTTGCATCTCCCAAGACGAACGGAAGTCTGAATCCCCTGTGGAGACCACAGAGAAGACCTAGTTCTCCGCCTCATCGCGATCGGAGGCCTCACATCCTTTGAAAACTCGAGAGGTCCGCGGAGATCAATGCTTCCAAAGGAGACGATGCCTGACTCCTCTTGAAAATGTATAGGAGTCCCAGGATCCATGTGGCATGTGGAAAGAGACCCTGGGTCTCCCGCCTCACGTGGAGACGCGTCCCAATTGCCATGCCAAGGCTCGAGGAGAATCCCGAGGTGTCCCTCGCACCTAGGCAGGAGTCCTGACTTTGCTAAACAAATAAATATCTGGAATTGCCCTCCCCGTCGTACCTCGAGAATATACCCCAGGTTCCGGCCGCAACTCGAGAAAAACCAAGAGACTTCCCCATCGCCACGAGATGAGGCCCGATTCCCCTGCACTGCGTGCAGAGCAATTCCGTGTTCCACATCAAACGTGAAAGGAGCCTTGATTTCCTTGATGGCACTCCAGAGAAAACCCAAGATCACTGTCTCAAGTCTAGAGGGATCCTGAGGTCACTGGAGCAACACGAAAGGGCTCCGTGGACCCCAAATCAACTCGAGATGAGAGCTTAGTCCCTGGCTTCGACTCAAGAGGAATACCAACTTTCCAAAAGCACCTCAAGAGGAGGCTTCTCTCAGCTACAGGTATTTGAGAGGCACCCTGAGCTTGTGGCTGCAAGTGAAATGGACACCGAGATGCTCTGACTCGAAGTAAGGCCGGATATCCCGGCAGTTAATTGAGTGCAGGCTCGTCTTGCATCTCCCAAGACGAAGGGATGTCTGAATCCCCTGTGGAGACCACAGAGAAAGACCTAGTTCTCCGCCTCATCGCGACCGGAGGCCTCACATTCTTTGAAAACTCGAGAGGTCCGCGGAGATCAATGTTTCCAAAGGAGACGATGCCTGACTCCTCTTGAAAATGGATAGGAGTCCCAGGATGACTGTGGCACGTCGAAAGGGACCCTGGTCTCCCGCCTCACGTGAAGACGCGTCCCAATTGCCATGCCAAGGCTCGAGGAGAATCCCGAGGTGTCCATCCCACCTAGGCAGGAGTCCTGACGTCGCTGAAAAACACGTGTCTGGAAGGGCCCTTCCCGTCGTAACTCGAGAATATACCCCAGGTTTCGGCCGCAACTCGAGAAAAACCATGAGACTTCCCCCTCGCCGCGAGAAGAGTCCCGATTCCCCTGCACTGCGTGCAGAGCAATTCCGTGTTCCACATCAAACGTGAATGGAGCCTTGATTTCCTTGATGGCACTCCAGAGAAAACCCAAGATCACTGTCTCAAGTCTAGAGGGATCCTGAGGTCACTGTAGCAACACGAAAGGGCTCCGTGTACCCCAAATCAACTCGAGATGAGAGCTTAGTCCCTGGCTTCGACTCAAGAGGAATACCAACTTTCCACAACCACCTCAAGAGGAGGCTTCTCTCAGCTACAGGTATGTGAGAGGGACCCTGAGTTTGTGGCCTCAAGTGGAATGGACACCGAGATGCTCTGACTCGAAATAAGGCTGTATATCCCTGAAGTGAATTGAATGCAGGCTCATCTTGCATCTCCCAAGACGAAGGAATGTCTGCATCCCCTGTGGAGACCACAGAGAAAGGCCTAGTTCTCCGCCTCATCGCGACCGGAGGCCTCACATCCCTTGAAAACTCGAGAGGTGCCCGGAGATCAATGTTTCCAAAGGAGACGATGCCTGACTCCTCTTGAAAATGGATAGGAGTCCCAGGATCCCTGTGGCAGGTGGAAAGGGACCCTGGGTCTCCCGCCTCACGTGGACGCGTCCAATTGCCATGCCAAGACTCGAGGAGAATCCAGAGGTGTCCCTCGCCCCTAGGCAGGAGTCCTGACGTCGCTGAACAAACACGTGTCTGGAAGGGCCCTCCCCGTCGTAACTCGAGAATATACCCCAGGTTCCGGCCGCAACTCGAGAAAAACCATCAGACTTCCCACTCGCCGTGAGATGAGGCCCGATTTCCCTGCGCTGCATGCAGAGCAATTCCGTGTTCCACATCAAACGTGAAAGGAGCCTTGATTTCCTTGATGGCACTCCAGACAAAACCCAAGATCACTGTCTCAAGTCTAGAGGGATACTGAGGTCACTGTAGCAACAAGAAAGGGATCCGTGGACCACAAATTAACTCGAGATGAGAGCTTAGTCCCTGGCTTCGACTAAAGAGGAATACCAACTTTCCACAAGCCCCTCAAGAGGAGGCTTCTCTCAGCTACAGGTATCTGAGAGGGACCCTGAATTTGTGGCCTCAAGTGGAATGGACACTGACATGCTCTGACTCAAAGTAAGGCCGGATATCCCAACAGTGAATTGAATGCAGGCTCGTCTTGGATCTCCCAAGACGAAGGGATGTCTGAATCCCCTGTGGAGACCACAGAGAAAGACCTAGTTCTCTGCTTCATCACGAGCAGAGGCCTCACATCCTTTGAAAACTCGAGAGGTCTGTGGAGATCAATGCTTCCAAAGGAGCCGATGCCTGACTCCTCTTGAAAATGGATAGGAGTCCCAGGATCCCTGTGGCACGTGGAAAGGTACCCAGGGACTCCCGCCACACGTGGAGACGAGTCCCAATTGTCATGCCAAGACTCGAGGAGAATCCCGAGTTGTCCCTCGCACCTAGGCCCGAGTCCTGACGTCGCTGAACAAACACGTGCCTGGAAGGGCCCTCCCCGTCGTAACTCGAGAATATACCCCAGGTTCCGGCCGCAACTCGAGAAAAACCATGAGACTTCCCCCTCGCTGCGAGATGAGGCCCGATTCCCCTGCAGTGCGAGCAGACCAATTCCGTCTTACACATCAAACATGAAAGGAGGCTTGATTTCCTTCATGGCATCGCATAGAAAACAGAAGATCACTGTCTCAAGTCTAGAGGGATCTTGAGGTTACTGGAGCAAGAATAAAGGGTTCCGTGGAAACCAAATCAACTCGAGATGAGAGCTTAGTCCCTGGCTTCGACTCAAGAGGAATACCAACTTTCCACAAGCACCTCAAGAGGAGGCTTCTCTCAGCTACAGGTATGTGAGAGGGACCCTTAGTTTGTGGCCTCAATTGGAATGGACACCGAGATGCTCTGACTCGAAGTAAGGCCGGATATCCCAATAGTTAATTGAATGCAGGCTTGTCTTGCATCTCCCAAGACGAAGGGATGTCTGCATCCCCTGTGGAGACCAGAGAGAAAGACCTAGTTCTCCGCCTCATCGCGACCGGAGGCCTCACATCCTTTGAAAATTCGAGAGGTCCGCGGAGATCAATGCTTCCAAAGGAGACGATGCCTGACTCCTCTTGAAAATGGATAGGAGTCCCAGGATCCATGTGGCATGTGGAAAGGGACGCTGGGTCTCCCGCCTCACGTCGAGACGCGTCCCAATTGCCATGCCAAGACTCGAGGAGAATCCCGAGGTGTCCCTCGCACCTAGGCAGGAGTCTTGACGTTGCTGAACAAATAAATATCTGGAATTGCCCTCACAGTCGTAACTCGAGAATATACCCCAGGTTCCGGCCGCAACTCGAGAAAAACCATGACACTTCCCCCTCGCCGCGAGATGAGTCCCGATTCCCCTGCAATGTGTGCAGAGCAATTCCGTGTTCCACATCAAACGTGAAAGGAGCCTTGATTTTCTTGATGGCACTTCAGAGAAAACCCAAGATCACTGTCTCAAGTCTAGAGGGATCCTGAGGTCACTGGAGCAACACGAAAGGGCTCTGTGGACCCCAAATCAACTCGAGATGAGAGCTTAGTCCCTGGCTTCGACTCAAGAGGAATACCAACTTTCCACAAGCACCTCAAGAGGAGGCTTCTCTCAGCTACAGGTATATGAGAGGGACCCTGAGTTTGTGGCCTCAAGTGGAATGGACACGGAGACGCTCTCACTCGAAGTAAGCCCGGATATCCCTGCAGTGAATTGAATGCAGGCTCGTATTTCATCTCCCAAGACGAAGGGATGTCTGAATCCCATGTGGAGACCACAGAGAAAGACGGAGTTCTCCGCCTCATCGCGACCGGGGGCCTCACATCCTTTGAAAACTCGAGAGGTCCGCGAAGATCAATGCTTCCAAAGGAGACGATGCCTGACTCCTCTTGCAAATGGATCGGAGTCCCAGGATCCCTGTGGCATGTGGAAAGGGACCCTGGGTCTCCCGCCTCACGTGGAGACGCGTCCCAATTGCCATGCCAAGACTCGAGGAGAATCCCGAGGTGTCCCTCGCACCTAGGCAGGAGTCCTGACGTTGCTGAACAAACACGTGTCTGGAAGGGCCCTCCCCGTCCTAACTCGAGAATATAACCCAGGTTCCGGCCGCAACTCGAGAAAAACCATGAGACTTCCCCCTCGCCGCGAGATGAGGCCCGATTCCCGTGCATTGCATGCAGAACAATACCGTGTTCCACATCAAACGTGAAAGGAGCCTTGATTTCCTTGATGGCACTCCAGAGAAAACCCAAGATCACTGTCTCAAGTCTAGAGGGATCCTGAGGTCACTGGAGCAACATGAAAGGGCTCCGTGGACCCCAAATCAACTCGAGATGAGAGCTTAGTCCCTGGCTTCGACTCAAGAGGAATACCAACTTTCCACAAACACCTCGAGAGGAGGCTTCTCTCAGCTACAGGTATGTGAGAGGGACCCTGAGTTTGTGGCCTCAAGTGGAATGGACACCGAGATGCTCTGACTCGAATTAAGGCCGAATATCCCTGCAGTGAATTGAATGCAGGCTCGTCTTGCATTTCCCAAGACGAAGGGATGTCTGAATCCCCTGTGGAAACGACAGAGGAAGACCTAATTCTCCGCCTCATCGCGACCGGAGTCCTCACATCCTTTGAAAACTCGAGAGGTTCGCGGAGATCAATGCTTCCAAAGGAGACGATGCCTGACTCCTCTTGAAAATGGATAGGAGTCCCAGGAGCCGTGTGGCACGTGGAAAGGGACACTGGGTCTCCCGCCTCACGTGGAGACGCATCCCAATTGCCATGCCAAGACTCGAGGAGAATCCCGAGGTGTCCCTCGCACCTAGGCCCGAGTCCTGACGTCGCTGAACAAACACGTGTCTGGAAGGGCCCTCCCCGTCGTAACTCGAGAATATACCCCAGGTTCCGGCCGCAACTCGAGAAAAACCATGAGACTTCCCCCTCACCACGAGATGAGGCCCGATTCCCCTGCACTGCGTGCAGAGCAATTCCGTGTTCCACCTCAAACGTGAAAGGAGCCTTGATTTCCTTGATGGCACTCCAGAGAAAACCCAAGATCACTGTCTCAAGTCTAGAGGGATCCTGAGGTCACTGGAGCAACACGAAAGAGCTGAGTGGACCCCAAATCAACTCGAGATGAGAGCTTAGTCCCTGGCTTCGACTCAAGAGGAATACCAACTTTCCACAAGCACCTCAAGAGGAGGCTTCTCTCAGCTACAGGTATGTGAGAGGGACCCTGAATTTGTGGCCTCAAGTGGAATAGACACTGACATGCTCTGACTCAAAATAAGGCCGGATATCCCAACAGTGAATTGAATGCAGGCTCGTCTTGGATCTCCCAAGACGAAGGGATGTCTGAATCCCCTGTGGAGACCACAGAGAAAGACCTAGTTCTCTGCTTCATCACGAGCAGAGGCCTCACATCCTTTGAAAACTCGAGAGGTCTGTGGAGATCAATGCTTCCAAAGGAGCCGATGCCTGACTCCTCTTGAAAATGGATAGGAGTCCCAGGATCCCTGTGGCACGTGGAAAGGGACCCAGGGACTCCCGCCACACGTGGAGACGAGTCCCAATTGTCATGCCAAGACTCGAGGAGAATCCCGAATTGTCCCTCGCACCTAGGCCCGAGTCCTGACGTCGCTGAACAAACACGTGCCTGGAAGGGCCCTCCCCATCGTAACTCGAGAATATACCCCAGGTTCTGGCCGCAACTCGAGAAAAACCATGAGACTTCCCCCTCGCTGCGAGATGAGGCCCGATTCCCCTGCAGTGCGAGCAGACCAATTCCGTCTTACACATCAAACATGAAAGGAGGCTTGATTTCCTTCATGGCATCGCATAGAAAACAGAAGATCACTGTCTCAAGTCTAGAGGGATCTTGAGGTTACTGGAGCAAGAATAAAGGGCTCCATGGACCCCAAATCAACTCGAGATGAGAGCTTAGTCCCTGGCTTCGACTCAAGAGGAATACCAACTTTCCACAAGCACCTCAAGAGGAGGCTTCTCTCAGCTACATGTATGTGAGAGGGACCCGGAGTTTGTGGCCTCAAGTGGAATGGAAACCGAGATGCTCTGACTCGGAGTAAGGCCGGATATCCCTGCAGTGAATTGAATGCAGGCTTGTCTTGCACCTCTCAATCCGAAGGGATGTCTGAATCCCCTGTGGAGACCACAGAGAAAGACCTAGTTCTCCGCCTCATCGCGACCGAAGGCCTCACATCCTTTGAAAACTCGAGAGTTCCGCGGAGATCAATGCTTCCAAAGGAGACGATGCCTGACTCCTCTTGAAAATGGATAGGAGTCCCAGGATCCCTGTGGCACGTGGAAAGGGACCCTGGGTCTCGCGCCTCACGTGGAGACGCGTCCCAATTGCCATGCCAAGACTCGAGGAGAATCCCGAGGTGTCCCTCCCAACTAGGCCCGAGTCCTGACCTCGCTGAACAAACACGTGTCTGGAAGGGCCCTCCTCATCGTAACTCGAGAATATACCCCTGGTTCCGGCCGCAACTAGAGAAAAATCATGAGACTTCCACCTCGACACGAGATGAGGCACGATTCCCCTGCACTGCGTGCAGAGCAATTCCGTGTTCCACATCAAACGTGAAAGGAGCCTTGATTTCCTTGATGGCACTCCAGAGAAAACCCAAGATCCCTGTCTCACGTCTAGAGGGATCCTGAGGTCACTGGAGTAACACGAAAGGGTTCCGTGGAAACCAAATCAACTCGAGATGAGAGCTTAGTCCCTGGCTTCGACTCAAGAGGAATACCAACTTTCCACAAGCACCTCAAGAGGAGGCTTCTCTCAGCTACAGGTATGTGAGAGGGACCCGGAGTTTGTGGCCTCAAGTGGAATGGACACCGAGATGCTCTGACTCGGAGTAAGGCCGGATATCCCTGCAGTGAATTGAATACAGGCTCGTCTTGCATCTCCCAAGACGAAGGGATGTTTCAATCCCCTGTGGAGACCACAGAGAAAGACCTAGTTCTCCGCCTCATCGCGACCTGAGGCCTCACATCCTTTGAAAACTCGAGAGGTCCGCGGAGATCAATGCTTCCAAAGGAGACGATGCCTGACTCCTCTTGTAAATGGATAGGAGTCCCAGGATCCCTGTGGCACGTGGAAAGGGACCCTGGGTCTCGCGCCTCACGTGGAGACGCATCCCAATTGCCATGCCAAGACTCGAGGAGAATCCCGAGGTGTCCCTCGCACCTAGGCCCGAGTCCTGACGTCGCTGAACAAACACGTGTCTGGAAGGGCCCTCCTCGTCGTAACTCGAGAATATACCCCAGGTTCCGGCCGCAACTCGAGAATAACCATGAGACTTCCCCGTCGCCGCGAGATGAGGCCCGATTCCCCTGCACTGCGTGCAGAGCAATTCCGTGTTCCACATCAAACGTGAAAGGAGCCTTGATTTCCTTGATGGCACTCCAGAGAAAACCCAAGATCACTGTCTCAATTCTAGAGGGATCCTGAGGTCACTGGAGCAACACGAAAGGGCTCCGTGGACCCCAAATCAACTCGAGATGAGAGCTTAGTCCCTGGCTTCGACTCAAGAGGAATACCAACTTTCCACAAGCACCTCAAGAGGAGGCTTCTCTCAGCTACAGGTACGTGAGAGGGACCCTGAGTTTGTGGCCTCAAGTGGAATGGACACCGAGATGCTCTGACTCAAAGTAAGGCCGGATATCCCTGCAGTGAATTGAATGCAGGCTCGTCTTCCATCTCCCAAGACGAAGGGTTGTCTGAATCCCCTGTGGAGACCACAGAGAAAGACCTAGTCCTCCGCCTCAACGCGACCGGAGGCCTGACATCCTTTGAAAACTCGAGAGGTCCGCGGAGATCAATGCTTCCAAAGGAGACAATGCCTGGCGCCTCTTGAAAATAGATAGGAGTCCCAGAATCCCTGTGGCCCGTGGAAAGGGAACCTGGGTCTCCCGCCTCACGTGGAGACGCGTCCCAATCGCCATGCCAAGACTCGAGGAAAATCCCGAGTTTTCCCTCGCACCTAGGCAGGAGTCCTGAGGTCGCTGAACAAACACGTGTCTGGAAGGGCTCTCCCCGTCGTAACTCGAGAATATACCCCAGGTTCCGGCCGCAACTTGAGAAAAACCATGAGACTTCCCCGTCGCCGCGAGATGTGGCCCGATTCCCCTGCACAGCGTGCAGAGCAATTCCGTGTTCCACATCAAACGTGAAAGGAGCCTTGATTTCCTTGATGGCACTCCAGAGAAAACCCAAGATCACTGTCTCAATTCTAGAGGGATCCTGAGGTCACTGGAGCAACAGGAAAGGGCTCCGTGGACCCCAAATCAACTCGAGATGAGAGCTTAGTCCCTGGCTTCGACTCAAGAGTCATACCAACTTTCCACAAGCACCTCAAGAGGAGGCTTCTCTCAGCTACAAGTATGTGAGAGGGACCCTGAGTTTGTGGCCTCAAGTGGAAGGGACACCGAGATGCTCTGACTCGAAGTAAGGCCGGATATCCCTGCAGTGAATTGAATGCAGGCTCGTCTTCCATCTCCCAAGACGATGGGATGTCTGAATCCCCTGTGGAGATAACAGAGAAAGACTGAGTTCTCCGCCTCATCGCGATCGGAGACCTCACATCCTTTGAAAACTCGAGAGGTCCGCGGAGATCAATGCTTCCAAAGGAGACGATGCCTGACTCCTCTTGAAAATGGATAGGAGTCCCAGGATCCCTGTGGCACGTGGAAAGGGACACTGGGTCTCCCGCCTCACGTGGAGACGCCTCCCAATTGCCATGCCAAGACTCGACGAGAATCCCGAGGTGTCCCTCGCACCTAGGCAGGAGTCCTGACGTCGCTGAACAAACACGTGTCTGGAAGGGCCCTCCCCGTCGTAACTCGAGAATATACCCCAGGTTCCGGCCGCAACTCGAGAAAAACCATGAGACTTCCCCCTCGCCGCGAGATGAGGCCCAATTCCCCTGCACTGCGTGAAGAGCAATTCCGTGTTCCACATCAAACGTTAAAGGATCCTTGATTTCCTTGGTGGCACTCCAGAGAAAACCCAAGATCACTGTCTCAAGTCTAGAGGGATCCTGAGATCACTGGAGCAACACCAAAGGTCTGGGTGGACCCCAAATCAACTCGAGATGAGAGCTTACTCCCTGGATTCGACTCAAGAGGAATACCAACTTTCCACAAGCACCTCAAGAGGAGGCTTCTCTCAGCTACAGGTATGTGAGAGGGACCCTGAATGTGTGGCCTCAAGTGGAATGGACACCGAGATGCTCTGACTCGAAGTAAGGCCGTGTATCCCTGCAGTGAATTGAATGCAGGCTCGTCTTGTATCTCCCAAGACGAAGGGTTGTCTGAATCCCATGTGGAGACCACAGAGAAAGACCTAGTCCTCCGCCTCAACGCGACCGGAGGCCTCACATCCTTTGAAAACTCGAGAGGTCCGCGGAGATCAATGCTTCCAAAGGAGACAATGCCTGACTCTTCTTGAAAATGGATAGGAGTCCCAGGATCCCTGTGGCACGTGGAAAGGGACCCTGGGTCTCCCGCCTCACGTGGAGACGCGTCCCAATTGCCATGCCAAGACTCGAGGAGAATCCCGAGGTGTCCCTCGCACCTAGGCAGGAGTCTTGACGTCGCTGAACAAACACATGTCTGGAAGGGCCCTCCCCGTCGTAACTCGAGAATATACCCCAGGTTCCGGCCGCAACTTGAGAAAAACCATGAGACATCCCCCTTGCCACTAGATGAGGCCCGATTCCCCTGCACTGCATGCAGAGCAATTCCGTGTTCCACATCAAACGTGAAAGGAGCCTTGATTTCCTTGATGTCACTCCAGAGAAAACCCAAGATCACTGTCTCAAGTCTAGAGGGATCCTGAGGTCACTGTACCAACACGAAAGGGCTCTGTGGACCCCAAATCAACTCGAGATGAGAGCTTAGTCCCTGGCTTCGAGTCAAGAGGAATACCAACTTTCCACAAGCACGTCAAGAGGAGGCTTCTCTCAGCTACAGGTATGTGAGAGGGACCCTGAGTTTGTGGTCTCAAGTGGAATGGACACCGAGAGGCTCTGACTCGAAGTAAGGCCGGATATCCCTGCAGTGAATTGAATGCAGGCTCGTCTTGCATCTCCCAAGAAAAAGGGATGTCTGAATCCCCTGTGGAGACCATAGAGAAAGACCTAGTTCTCCGCCTCATGGCGACCGGTGGCCTCACATCCTTTGAAAACTCTAGCGGTCCACAGAGATCAATGCTTCCAAAGGAGACGATTCCTGACTCCTCTTGAGAATGGATAGGAGTCCCAGGATCCCTGTGGCACGTGGAAAGGGACCCTGGGTCTCCCGCCTCACGTGGAGACGCGTCCCAATTGCCATGCCAAGATTCGAGTAGAATCCCGAGGTGTCCCTCGCACCTAGGCCCGAGTCCTGACGTCGCTGAAGAAACACGTTTCTGGAAGGGCCCTCGCCGTCGTAACTCGAGAATATACCCCAGGTTCCGGCCGCAACTCGAGAAAAACCATGAGACTTCCCCCTCGCCGCGAGATGAGGCCCGATTCCCCTGCACTGCGTGGAGAGCAATTCCGTGTTCCACATCAAACTTGAAAGGAGCCTTGATTTCCTTGATGGCACTCCAGAGAAAACCCAAGATCACTGTCTCAAGTCTAGAGGGATGCTGAGGTCACTGTAGCAGCACGAAAGGGCTCCGTGGACTCCAAATCAACTCGAGATGAGAGCTTAGTCCCTGGCTTCGACTCAAGAGGAATACCAACTTTCCACAAGCACCTCAAGAGAAGGCTTCTCTCAGCTACAGGTATGTGAGAGGGCCCCTGGGTTTGTGACCTCAAGTGGAATGGACACCGAGATGCTCTGACTCGAAGTAAGGCCGGATATCCCTGCAGTGAATTGAATGCAGGCTCGTCTTGCATCTCCCAAGACGAAGGGATGTCTGAATCCCCTGTGGAGACCACAGAGAAAGACCTAGTTCTCTGCCTCATCCCGACCGGTGGCCTCACATCCTTTGAAAACTCGAGAGGTCCGCGGAGATCAATGCTTCCAAAGGAGACGATGCCTGACGCCTCTTGAAAATGGATAGGAGTCCCAGGATCCCTGTCCACGTGGAAAGGGACCCTGGGTCTCCCGCCTCACGTGGAGACGCGTCCCAATTGCCATGCCAAGACTCGAGGAGAATCCCAAGGTTTCCCTCGCACTTAGGCAGGAGTCATGACGTCGCTGAACAAACACGTGTCTGGAAGGGCCCTCCCCGTCGTAACTCGAGACTATACCCCAGGTTCCGGCCGCAACTCGAGAAAAACCATGAGACTTCCCCCTCGCCGTGAGATGAGGCCCGATTCCGCTGCACTGCATGCAGAGCAATTCAGTGTTCCACATCAAACGTGAAAGGAGCCTTGATTTCCTTGATGGCACTCCAGAGAAAACCCAAGATCACTGTCTCAAGTCTAGAGGGATCCTGTGGTCACTGGAGCAACATGAAAGGGCTCTGTGGACCCCAAATCAACTCGAGATGAGAGCTTAGTCCCTGGCTTCGACTCAAGAGTAACACCAACTTTCCGCAAGCACCTCAAGAGTAGGCTTCTCTCAGCTACAGGTATGTTAGAGGGACCCTAAGTTTGTGGCCTCAAGTGGAATGGACACCGAGATGGTCTGACTCGAAGTAAGGCTGGATATCCCTGCAGTGAATTGAATGCAGGCTCGTCTTGCATCTCCCAAGACGAAGGGATGTCTGAATCCCCTGTGGAGACTACAGAGAAAGACCTAGTCCTCCGCCTCAACGCGACCGGAGGCCTCACTACCTTTGAAAATTCGAGAGGTCCGCGGAGATCAATGCTTCCAAAGGAGACGATGCCTGACTCCTCTTGAAAATGGATTGTAGTCCCAGGATCCCTGTGGCACGTGTATAGGGACCCTGGATCTCCCGCTTCACGTGGAGACGCGTCCCAATTGCCATGTCAAGACTCGAGGAGAATCCCGAGGTGTCCCTCGCACCTAGGCAGGAGTCCTGACGTCGCTGAACAAACACGTGTCTGGAAGGGCCCTCCCCGTCGTAACTCGAGAATGTACCCCAGGTTCCGGCCGCAACTCGAGAAAAACCATGAGACTTCCCCCTCGCCGCGAGATGAGGCCCGATTCCCCTGCACTGCGTGCAGAGCAATTCCGTGTTCCACATCAAACGTGAAAGGAGCCTTGATTTCCTTGATGGCCCTCCAGAGAAAACCCAAGATCACTGTTTCAAGTCTAGAGGGATCCTGAAGTCACTGGAGCAACATGAAAGGGCTCTGTGGACCCCAAATCAACTCGAGATGAGAGCTTAGTCCCTGGCTTCGACTCAAGAGGAATACCAACTTTCCACAAGCACCTCAAGAGGAGGCTTCTCTCAGCTACAGGTATGTGAGAGGGACCCTGATTTTGTGTCCTCAAGTGGAATGGACACCGAGATGCTCTGACTCGAAGTAAGGCCGGATATCACTGCAGTGAATTGAATGCAGGCTCGTCTTGCATCTCCCAAAACGAAGGGATGTCTGAATCCCCTGTGGAGACCACCGAGAAAGACCTAGTTCTCCGCCTCATCACGACCGGTGGCCTCACATCCTTTGAAAACTCGAGAGGTCCGCGGAGATCAATGCTTCCAAAGGAGACGATGCCTGACGCCTCTTGAAAATGGATAGGAGTCCCAGGATCCATGTCCACGTGGAAAGGGACCCTGGGTCTCCCACCTCACGTGGAGACGCGTCCCAATTGCCATGCCAAGACTCGAGGAGAATCCCAAGGTTTCCCTCGCACTTAGGCTGGAGTCATGACGTCGCTGAACAAACACGTGTCTGGAAGGGCCCTCCCCGTCGTAACTCGAGAATATACCCCAGGTTCCGGCCGCAACTCGAGAAAAACCATGAGACTTCCCCCTCGCCGTGAGATGAGGCCCGATTCTCCTGCACTGCATGCAGAGCAATTCGGTGTTCCACATCAAACGTGAAAGGAGCCTTGATTTCCTTGATGGCACTCCAGAGAAAACACAAGATCACGGTCTCAAGTCTAGAGGGATCCTGTGGTCACTGGAGCAACATGAAAGGGCTCTGTGGACCCCAAATCAACTCGAGATGAGAGCTTAGTCCCTGGCTTCGACTCAAGTGTAACACCAACTTTCCGCAAGCACCTCAAGAGTAGGCTTCTCTCAGCTACAGATATGTGAGAGGGACCCTAAGTTTGTGGCCTCAAGTGGAATGGACACCGAGATGGTCTGACTCGAAGTAAGGCCGGATATCCCTGCAGTGAATTGAATGCAGGCTCGTCTTGCATCTCCCAAGACGAAGGGATGTCTGAATCCCCTGTGGAGACCACAGAGAAAGTCCTAGTTCTCCGCCTCATCGCGACCGGAGGCCTCACATCCTTTGAAAACTCGAGAGGTCCGCGGAGATCAATGCTTCCAAAGGAGACGATGCCTGACTCTTCTTGAAAATGGATAGGAGTCCCAGGATCCCTGTGGCACGTGGAAAGGGACCCTGGGTTTCCCGCCTCACGTAGAGACGCGTCATAACTGCCATGCCAAGACTCGTGGAGAATCCCGAGGTGTCCCTCGCACCTAGGCAGGAGTCTTGACGTCGCTGAACAAACACATGTCTGGAAGGGCCCTCCCCGTCGTAACTCGAGAATATACCCCAGGTTCCGGCCGCAACTCGAGAAAAACCATGAGACATCCCCCTTGCCACTAGATGAGGCCCGATTCCCTTGCACTGCGTGCAGAGCAATTCCGTGTTCCACATCAAACGTGAAAGGAGCCTTGATTTCCTTGATGGCACTCCAGAGAAAACCCAAGATCACTGTCTCAATTCTAGAGGGATCCTGAGGTCACTGTACCAACACGAAAGGGCTCTGTGGACCCCAAATCAACTCGAGATGAGAACTTATTCCCTGGCTTCGAGTCAAGAGGAATACCAACTTTCCACAAGCACGTCAAGAGGAGGCTTCTCTCAGCTACAAGTATGTGAGAGGAACCCTGAGTTTGTGGTCTCAAGTGGAATGGACACCGAGAGGCTCTGACTCGAAGTAAGGCCGGATATCCCTGCAGTGAATTGAATGCAGGCTCGTCTTGCATCTCCCAAGATAAAAGGATGTCTGAATCCCCTGTGGAGACCATAGAGAAAGACCTAGTTCTCCGCCTCATGGCGACCGGAGGCCTCACATCCTTTGAAAACTCTAGCGGTCCACAGAGATCAATGCTTCCAAAGGAGACGATTCCTGACTCCTCTTGAGAATGGATAGGAGTCCCAGGATCCCTGTGGCACGTGGAAAGGGACCCTGGGTCTCCCGCCTCACGTGGAGACGCGTCCCAATTGCCATGCCAAGACTCGAGGAGAATCCCGAGGTGTCCCTCGCACCTAGGCCCGAGTCCTGACGTCGCTGAAGAAACACGTTTCTGGAAGGGCCTTCGCCGTCGTAACTCGAGAATATACCCCAGGTTCCGGCCGCAACTCGAGAAAAACCATGAGACTTCCCCCTCGCCGCTAGATGGGGCCCGATTCCACTACACTGCTTGCAGAGCAATTCCGTGTTCCACATCAAACGTGAAAGGAGCCTTGATTTCCTTGATGGCACACCAGAGAAAACCCTAGATCACTGTCTCAAGTCTAGAGGTATCCTGAGGTCACTGGAGCAACACGAAATATCTCCGTGGAACCCAAATCAACTCGAGATGAGAGCTTAGTCCCTGGCTTCGACTCAAGAGGCATACCAACTTTTCACAAGCACCTCAAGAGGAGGCTTCTCTCAGCTACAGGTATGTGAGAGGGACCCTGAGTTTGTGGCCTCAAGTGGAATGGACCCCGAGATGATCTGACTTGAAGTAAGGCCGGATATCCCTGCAGTGAATTGAATGCCGGCTCGTCTTCCATCTCCCAAGACGAAGGGATGTCTGAATCCCCTGTGGAGACCACAGAGAAAGACCTAGTCCTCCGCCTCAATGCGACCGGAGGCCTCACATCCTTTGAAAACTCGAGAGGTCCGCGGAGATCAATGCTTCCAAAGGAGACAATGCCTGACTCCTCTTGAAAATGGATAGCAGTCCCAGGATCCCTGTGGCACGTGGAAAGGGACCCTGGGACTTCCGCCTCATGTGGAGACGCGTCCCAATTGCCATGCCAGACTCGAGGAGAATCCCGAAGTGTCCCTCCTACCTAGGCAGGAGTCCTGACGTCGCTGAACAAACATGTGCCTGGAGGGGCCCTCCCCGTTGTAACTCGAGAATGTACCCCAGGTTCCGGCCCCAACTCGAGAAAAACCATGAGACTTCCCCATCGCAGCGAGATGAGGCCCGATTCCCCTGCACTGCGTGCAGAGCAATTCCGTGTTCCACATCAAACGTGAAAGGAGCCTTGATTTCCTTGATGGCACTCCAGAGAAAACCCAAGATCACTGTCTCAATTCTAGAGGGATCCTGAGGTCACTGGAGCAACACGAAAGGGCTCCGTGGACCCCAAATCAACTCGAGATGAGAGCTTAGTCCCTGGCTTCGACTCAAGAGGAATACCAACTTTCCACAAGCACCTCAAGAGGAGGCTTCTCTCAGCTACAGGTATGTGAGAGGGACCCTGAGTCTGTGGCCTCAAGTGGAATGGACACCGAGATGCTCTGACTTGAAGTAAAGCCGGATATCCCTGCAGCGAATTGAATGCAGGCTCGTCTTGCATCTCCCAAGAAGAAGGGGTGTCTGAATCCGCTGTGGAGACGACAGAGAAAGACCTAGTCTTCTGCTTCATCGCGACCGGAGGCCTCACATCCTTTGAAAATTCGAGAGGTATGCGGAGATCAATGCTTCCAAAGGAGACGATGCTTGACTCCTCTTGAAAATGGATAGGAGTCCCAGGATCCCTGTGGCACGTGGAAAGGGACCCTGGGTCTCCCGCCTCACGTGGAGACGCGTCCCAATTGCCATGCCAAGACTCGAGGAGAATCCCGAGGTGTCCCTCGCACCTAGGCAGGAGTCCTGACGTCGCTGAACAAACACGTGTCTGGAAGGGCCCTCCCCGTCTTAACTCGAGAATATACCCCAGGTTCCGGCCGCAACTCGAGAAAAACCATGAGACTTCCCCCTCGCCGCGAGATGAGGCCCGATTCCCCTGCACTGCGTGCAGACCAATTCCGTGTTCCACATCAAACGTGAAAGGAGCTTTGATTTCCTTAATGGCACTCCAGGGAAAACCCAAGATCACTGTTTCAAGTCTAGAGTGATCCTGAGGTCACTGTAGCAACACGAAAGGGCTCCGTGTACCCCAAATCAACTCGAGATGAGAGCTTAGTCCATGGCTTCGACTCAAGAGGAATACCAACTTTACACAAGCTCCTCAAGTGGAGGCTTCTCTCAGCTAATGGTATGTGAGAGGGACCCTGAGTTTGTCCCCTCAAGTGGAATGGCCACCGAGATGCTCTGACTCGAAGTAAGGCCAGATATCCCTGCAGTGATTTGAAAGCAGGCTCGTCTTGCATCTCCCAAGACGAAGGGTTCTCTGAATCCCCTGTGGAGACCACAGAGAAAGACCTACTCCTCCGCCTCAACGCAACCGGAGGCCTCATATCATTTGAAAACTCGAGAGGACCGCGGAGATCAATACTTCCGAAGGAGACGATGCATGACGCCTCTTGAAAATGGATAGGAGTCCCAGGATCTCTGTGGCACGTGGAAAGGGACCCTGGGTCTCCCGCCTCACGTGGAGATGCGTCCCAATTGCCATGACAAGACTCGAGGAGAATCCCGAGGTGTCCCTCGCACCTAGGCAGGAGTCCTCACGTCGCTGAACAAACACGTGTCTGGAAGGGACCTCCCCGTCGTAATTCGAGAATATACCCCAGGTTCGGGCCGCAACTCGAGAAAAACCATGAGATTTCCCCCTCCCCGCGAGTTCAGGCCTGATTCCCTGCACTGCATGCAGAGCAATTCCGTGTTCCACATCAAACGTGAAAGGAGCCTTGATTTCCTTGATGGCACCAGAGAAAACCCAAGATCACTGTCTCAAGTCTAGAGGGATCCTGAGGTCACTGGAGCAACAGGAAAGGGCTCCGTGGACCCCAAATCAACTCGAGATGAGAGCTTAGTCCCTGGCTTCGACTCAAGAGGAATACCAACTTTCCACAAGCACCTCAAGAGGAGGCTTCTCTCAGCTACAGGTATGTGAGAGGGACCCTGAGTTTGTGGCCTCAAGTGGAATGGACACCGAGATGCTCTGACTCGAAGTAAGGCCGGATATCCCTGCAGTGAATTGAATGCAGGCTCGTCTTGCATCTCCCAAGACGAAGGGTTGTCTGAATCCCCTGTGGAGACCACAGAGAAAGACCTAGTCCTCCGCCTCATCGCGACCAGAGGCCTCACATCCTTAGAAAACTTGAGAGGTCCGCGGGGAACAACGCTTCCAAAGGAGACGATGCCTGACTCCTCTTGAAAATGGATAGGAGTCCCAGGATCCCTTTGGCACGTGGAAAGGGACCCTGGGTCTCCCGCCTCACGTGGAGACGCGTCCCAATTGCCATGCCAAGACTCGAGGAGAATCCCGGGTGTCCATCCCACCTAGGCAGGAGTCCTGACGTCGCTGAATAAACACGTGTCTGGAAGGGCCCTCCCCATCGTAACTCGAGAATATATCCCAGGTTCCGGCCACAAGTCGAGAAAAACCATGAGACTTCCCCCTCGTCACGAGATGAATCCCTATTCCCCTGCACTGCGTGCAGCGCAATTCCGTGTTCCACCTCAAACGTGAAAGGAGCATTGATTTACTTGATGGCACTCCAGAGAAAACCCAAGATCACTGTCTCAAGTCTAGAGGGATCCTGAGGTTACTGGAGCAACACGAAAGGGCTCCATTGACCCGAAATCAACTCGAGATGAGAGCTTAGTCCCTGGCTTCGACTCAAGAGGAATACCAACTTTCCACAAGCACCTCAAGAGGAGGCTTCTCTCAGCTACAGGTATGTGAGAGGGACCCTGAGTTTGTGGCATCAAGTCGAATGGACACCGAGATGCTCTGACTCGAAGTAAGGCTGGATATCCCTGCAGTGAATTGAATGCAGGCTCATCTTGCATTTCCCAAGACGAAGGGATGTCTGAATCCCCTGTGCAGAACACAGAGAAAGACCTAGTCCTCCGCCTCAATGTGACCGGAGGTCTCACATCCGTTGAAAACTCGAGAGGTCCGCGAAGATCAATGCTTCCAAAGGAGACGATGCCTGCCTCCTCTTGAAAATGGATAGGAGTCCCAGGATCCCTGTGGCACGTGGAAAGGGACCCTGGGTCTCCCGCCTCACGAGGATATGCGTCTAAATTGCCATGCCAAGACTAGAGGAGAATCCCGAGGTGTCCCTCGCACCTAGGCAGGAGTCCTGATGTCGCTGAACAAACACGTGTCTGGAAGGGCCCTCCCCGTCGTAACTCGAGAATATACCCCAGGTTCCGGCCGCAACTCGAGAAAAACCATGAGACTTCCCCCTCGCCGCGAGATGAGGCCCGATTCCCCTGCACTGCGTGCAGAGCAATTCCGTGTTCCACATCAAACGTGAAAGGAGCCTTGATTTCCTTGATAGAAATCCGGAGAAAACCCAAGATCACTGTCTCAAGTCTAGAGGGATCCTGAGGTCACTGGAGCAACAAGAAAGTGCTCCGTGGACCCCAAATCAACTCGAGATGAGAGCTTAGTCCCTGGCTTCGACTCAAGAGAAATACCAACTTTCCACAAGCACCTCAAGAGGAGGCTTCTCTCAGCTACAGGTATGTGAGAGGGACCCTGAGTTTGTGGCCTCAAGTGGAATGGACACCGAGATGCTCTGACTCGAAGTAAGGCCGGATATCCCTGCAGTGAATTGAATACAGGCTCCTCTTGCATCTCCCAAGACGAAGGGATGTCTGAATCCCCTGTGGAGACCACAGAGAAAGACCTAGTCCTCCGCCTCATCGCGAGCGGAGGCCTCACATCCTTTGAAAACTCGAGAGGTCCGCGGAGATCAATGCTTCCAAAGGAGACGATGCCTGACTCCTCTTGAAAATGGATAGGAGTCCCAGGATCCCTGTGGCACGTGGAAAGGGACCCTGGGTCTCCCGCCTCAAGTGGAGACGCGTCCCAATTGCCATGCTAAGACTCGAGGAGAATCCCGAGGTGTCCCTCGCACCTAGGCCGGAGTCCTGAGGTCGCTAAACAAACACGTGTCTGGAAGGGCCCTCCCTATCGTAATACGAGAATATACCCCAGGTTCAGGCCGCAACTCGAGAAAAACCATGAGACTTCCCCCTCGCCGCGAGATGAGGCCCGATTGCCCTGCACTGCGTGCAGAGCAATTCCGTGTTCCACATCAAACGTGAAAGGAGCCTTGATTTCCTTGATGTCACTCCAGAGAAAATCCAAGATCACTGTCTCAAGTCTAGAGGGATCCTGAGGTCACGGGAGCTACACGAAAGGGCTACGTGGACCCCAAATCAACTCGAAATGAAAGCTTAGTCCCTGGGTTCGACTCAAGAGGAATACCAACTTTCCACAAGCACCTCAGAGGAGGCTTCTCTCAGATACAAGTATGTGAGAGGGACCCTGAGTTTGTGGCCTCAAGTGGAATGGACACCGAGATGCTCTGACTCGAAGTAAGGCCGGATATCCCTGCAGTGAATTGAATGCAGGCTCGTCTTGCATCTCCCAAGACGAAGGGATGTCTGAATCCCCTGTGGAGACCACAGAGAAAGACCTAGTTCTCCAAATCATCGCGACCGGAGGCCTCACATCCTTTGAAAACTCGAGAGATCCGCGGAGATCAATGATTCTAAAGGAGACGATGCCTGACTCCTCTTGAAAATGGATAGGAGTCCCAGGATCCCTGTGGCACGTGGAAAGGGACCCTGGGTCTCCCGCCTCACGTGGAGATGCGTCCCAATTGCCATGCCAAGACTCGAGGAGAATCCCGAGGTGTCCATTGCACCAAGGCAGGAGTCTTGACGCCGCTGAACAAACACGTGTCTGGAAGGGCACTCCCCATCCAAACTCGAGAATATACCCCAGGTTCTGGCCGCAACTCTAGAAAAACCATGAGACTTCCCCCTCGCTGCGAGATGAGGCCCGATTCCCCTGCACTGCGTGCAGAGCAATTCCGTGTTCCACATCAAACGTGAAAGGAGCCTTGATTTCCTTGATGGCACTCCAGAGAAAACCCAAGATCAGTGTCTCAAGTCGAGAGGGATCCTGAGGTCACTGGAGCAACACGAAACAGTTCCATGGACCCCAAATGAACTCTAGATGAGAGCTTAGTCCCTGGCTTCGACTCAAGAGGAATACCAACTTTCCACAAGCACCTCAAGAGGAGGCTTCTCGCAGCTACAGGTATGTAAGAGGGACCCTGAGATTGTGGCCTCAAGTGGAATGGACACTGAGATGCTCTGACTCGTTGTAAGGCCGGATTTCGTTGTAGTGAATTGAATGCAGGCTCGTCTTGCATCTCCCAAGACGAAGGGATGTCTGAAACCCCTGTGGAGACCACAGAGAGAGACCTAGTTCTCCGCCTCATCGCGCCCGGAGGCCTCACATCTTTGAAAACTCGAGAGGTCCGTGGAGATCAATGCTTCCAAAGGAGACGATGCCTGACTCCTCTTGAAAATGGATAGGAGTCCCAGGATCCCTGTGGCACGTGGAAAGGGACCCTGGGTCTCCCGCCTCACGTGGAGACGCATCCCATTGCCATGCCAAGAGTCGAGGGGAATCCCGAGGTGTCCCTCGAACCAAGGCACAGTCTTGACGTCGCTGAACAAACATGTGTCTGGAAGGGCCCTCCCCATCGTCACTCGAGAACATACCCCTAGGTTCTGGCCGCAACAAGAGAAAAACCATGAGACTTTTCCCGCGCCGCGAGATGAGGCCCGATTCCCCTGCACTGCGTGCAGAGCAATTCCGAGTTCCACATCAAACGTGAAAGGAGCCTTGATTTCCTTTAAGGCACTCCAGAGAAAACCCAAGATCACTCTCTCATGTCTAGAGGGATCCTGAGGTCACTGTTGCAACACGAAAGGGCTCCGTGGACCCCAAATAAACTCGAGATGAGAGCTTAGTCACTGGCTTCCACTCAAGAGGAATACCAACTTTCCACAAGCACCTCTAGAGGAGGCTTCTCTCAGCTACAGGTATGTGAGAGGGACCCTGAGTTTGTGGCCTCAAGTGGAATGGACACCAAGATGCTCTGACTCGAAGTAAGGCCGGATATCCCTGCAGTGAATTGAATGCAGGCTCGTCTTGCATCTCCCAAGACGAAGGGATGCCTGAATCCCCTGAGGAGACCAGAGAGAAAGACCTAGTCCTCTGCCTCATCGCGAGCGGAGGCCTCACATCCTTTGAAAACTCGAGAGGTCCGCGGAGATCAATGCTTCCAAAGGAGACGATGCCTGACTCCTCTTGAAAATGGATAGGAGTCCCAGGATCCCTGTGGCACGTGGAAAGGGACCCTGGGTCTCCCGCCTCAAGTGGAGACGCGTCCCAATTGCCATGCTAAGACTCGAGGAGAATCCCGAGGTGTCCCTCGCACCTAGGCCGGAGTCCTGAGGTCGCTAAACAAACACGTGTCTGGAAGGGCCCTCCCTATCGTAATACGAGAATATACCCCAGGTTCAGGCCGCAACTCGAGAAAAACCATGAGACTTCCCCCTCGCCGCGAGATGAGGCCCGATTGCCCTGCACTGCGTGCAGAGCAATTCCGTGTTCCACATCAAACGTGAAAGGAGCCTTGATTTCCTTGATGTCACTCCAGAGAAAATCCAAGATCACTGTCTCAAGTCTAGAGGGATCCTGAGGTCACGGGAGCTACACGAAAGGGCTACGTGGACCCCAAATCAACTCGAAATGAAAGCTTAGTCCCTGGGTTCGACTCAAGAGGAATACCAACTTTCCACAAGCACCTCAGAGGAGGCTTCTCTCAGATACAAGTATGTGAGAGGGACCCTGAGTTTGTGGCCTCAAGTGGAATGGACACCGAGATGCTCTGACTCGAAGTAAGGCCGGATATCCCTGCAGTGAATTGAATGCAGGCTCGTCTTGCATCTCCCAAGACGAAGGGATGTCTGAATCCCCTGTGGAGACCACAGAGAAAGACCTAGTTCTCCAAATCATCGCGACCGGAGGCCTCACATCCTTTGAAAACTCGAGAGATCCGCGGAGATCAATGATTCTAAAGGAGACGATGCCTGACTCCTCTTGAAAATGGATAGGAGTCCCAGGATCCCTGTGGCACGTGGAAAGGGACCCTGGGTCTCCCGCCTCACGTGGAGATGCGTCCCAATTGCCATGCCAAGACTCGAGGAGAATCCCGAGGTGTCCATTGCACCAAGGCAGGAGTCTTGACGCCGCTGAACAAACACGTGTCTGGAAGGGCACTCCCCATCCAAACTCGAGAATATACCCCAGGTTCTGGCCGCAACTCTAGAAAAACCATGAGACTTCCCCCTCGCTGCGAGATGAGGCCCGATTCCCCTGCACTGCGTGCAGAGCAATTCCGTGTTCCACATCAAACGTGAAAGGAGCCTTGATTTCCTTGATGGCACTCCAGAGAAAACCCAAGATCAGTGTCTCAAGTCGAGAGGGATCCTGAGGTCACTGGAGCAACACGAAACAGTTCCATGGACCCCAAATGAACTCTAGATGAGAGCTTAGTCCCTGGCTTCGACTCAAGAGGAATACCAACTTTCCACAAGCACCTCAAGAGGAGGCTTCTCGCAGCTACAGGTATGTAAGAGGGACCCTGAGATTGTGGCCTCAAGTGGAATGGACACTGAGATGCTCTGACTCGTTGTAAGGCCGGATTTCGTTGTAGTGAATTGAATGCAGGCTCGTCTTGCATCTCCCAAGACGAAGGGATGTCTGAAACCCCTGTGGAGACCACAGAGAGAGACCTAGTTCTCCGCCTCATCGCGCCCGGAGGCCTCACATCTTTGAAAACTCGAGAGGTCCGCGGAGATCAATGCTTCCAAAGGAGACGATGCCTGACTCCTCTTGAAAATGGATAGGAGTCCCAGGATCCCTGTGGCACGTGGAAAGGGACCCTGGGTCTCCCGCCTCACGTGGAGACGCATCCCATTGCCATGCCAAGAGTCGAGGGGAATCCCGAGGTGTCCCTCGAACCAAGGCACAGTCTTGACGTCGCTGAACAAACATGTGTCTGGAAGGGCCCTCCCCATCGTCACTCGAGAACATACCCCTAGGTTCTGGCCGCAACAAGAGAAAAACCATGAGACTTTTCCCGCGCCGCGAGATGAGGCCCGATTCCCCTGCACTGCGTGCAGAGCAATTCCGAGTTCCACATCAAACGTGAAAGGAGCCTTGATTTCCTTTAAGGCACTCCAGAGAAAACCCAAGATCACTCTCTCATGTCTAGAGGGATCCTGAGGTCACTGTTGCAACACGAAAGGGCTCCGTGGACCCCAAATAAACTCGAGATGAGAGCTTAGTCACTGGCTTCCACTCAAGAGGAATACCAACTTTCCACAAGCACCTCTAGAGGAGGCTTCTCTCAGCTACAGGTATGTGAGAGGGACCCTGAGTTTGTGGCCTCAAGTGGAATGGACACCAAGATGCTCTGACTCGAAGTAAGGCCGGATATCCCTGCAGTGAATTGAATGCAGGCTCGTCTTGCATCTCCCAAGACGAAGGGATGCCTGAATCCCCTGAGGAGACCAGAGAGAAAGACCTAGTCCTCTGCCTCATCGCGAACGGAGGCCTCACATCCTTTGAAAACTCGGAAAGGTCCGTGGAGTTCAATGCTTCCAAAGGAGAAGATGCCTGACTCCTCTTGAAAATGGATAGGATTCCCAGGATCCCTGTGGCACTTGGAAAGCGACACTGGGTCTCCCGCCTCACGTGGAGACGCGTCCCAATTGCCATGCCAAGACTCGAGGAGAATACCGAGGTGTCCCTCGCACCAAGGCAGGAGTCCTGACGTCGCTGAACAAACACGTGTCTGGAAGGGCCCTCCCCGTCGTAACTCGAGAATATACCCCAGGTTCCGGCTGAAACTCGAGAAAAACCATGAGACTTCCCCCTCGCCGCGAGATGAGGCCCGATCCCCTGCACTGCGTGCAGAGCAATTCCGAGTTCCACATCAAACGTGAAAGGAGCCTTGATTTCCTTGATGGCACTCCAGAGAAAACCCAAGATCACTGTCTCAAGTCTAGAGGGATCCTGAGGTCACTCGAGCAACACGAAAGGGCTCCGTGGACCCCAAATCAACTCGAGATGAGAGCTTAGTCCCTGGCTTCGACTCAAGAGGAATACCAACTTTCCACAAGCACCTCAAGAGGAGACTTCTCTCAGCTACAGGTATGTGAGAGGGACCCTGAGTTTGTGGCCTCAAGTGGAATGGACACCGAGATGCTCTGACTCGAAGGAAGGCCGGATATCCCTGCAGTGAATTGAATGCAGGCTCGTCTTGCATCTCCCACGACAAAGGGATGTCTGAATCCCCTGTGGAGACCACAGAGGAAGACCTACTTCTCCGCCTCATCGCGACCGGAGGCCTCACGTCCTTTGAAAACTCGAGAGGTCCGCGGAGATCAATGCTTCCAAAGGAGACGATGCCTGATTCCTCTTGAAAATGGATAGGAGTCCCAGGATCCCTGTGGCTCGTCGAAAGGGACAATGGGTCTCCCGCCTCACGTGGAGACGCGTCCAAGTTGCCATGCCGAGACTCGAGGAGAATCCCGAGGTGTCCCTCGCACCTAGGCAGGAGTCCTGACGTTGCTGAACAAACACGTGTCTGGAAGGGCCCTCCCCGTCGTAACTCGAGAATATACCCCAGGTTCCGGCCCCAACTCGAGAAAAACCATGAGAATTCCCCCTCGCCGTGAGATGAGGCCCGATTCCCCTGGTCTGCGTGCAGAGCAATACCGTGTTCCACATCAATTGTGAAAGGAGCCTTGATTTCCTTGATCGCACTCCAGAGAAAACCGAAGATCACTGTCTCAAGTCTAGAGGAATCCTGAGGTCACTGGAGCAACATGAAAGTGCTTTAAGGACCCAAAATCAACTCGAGATGAGAGCTTAGTCCCTCGCTACGACTCAAGAGGAATACCAACTTTCCACAAGCACCTCAAGAGGAGGCTTCTCTCAGCTACATGTATGTGAGAGGGACCCTGAGTTTGTGGCCTCAAGTGGAATGGACACCGAGATGCTCTGACTCGAAGTAAGGCCGGATATCCCTGCAGTGAATTGAATGCAGGCTCGTCTTGCATCTCCCAAGACGAAGGGATGTCTGAATCCCCTGTGGAGACCACAGAGAAAGCCCGAGTTCTCCGCCTCATCGCGACTGGAGGCCTCACATCCTTTGAAAACTCGAGAGGTCCGCGAAGATCAATGCTTCCAAAGGAGACGATGCCTGACTCCTCTTGAAAATGGATAGAAGTCCCAGGATCCCAGTGGCACGTGGAAAGGGACCCTGGGTCTCCCGGCAAACGTGGAGACGTGTCCCAATTGCCATGCCAAGACTCGAGGAGAATCCCGAGGGGTCCCTCGCACCTAGGCAGGAGTCCTGACGTCGCTGAACAAACACGTGTCTGGAAGGGCACTCCCAATTGTATCTCGAGAATATAACCCAGGTTCAGGCCGCAACTCGAGAAAAACCATGAGACATCCCCCTCGCCGCGAGATGAGGCCCGATTCCCCTGCACTGCATGCAGAGCAATTCCGTGTTCCACATCAAACGTGAAAGGAGCCTTGATTTCCTTGATGGCACTCCAGAGAAAACCCAAGATCACTGTCTCAAGTCTAGAGGGATCCTGAGGTCACTGGACCAACAGGAAAGGGCTCCCTGGACCACAAATCAACTCGAGATGAGAGCTTAGTCCCTGGCTTAGACTCAAGAGGAATACCAACTTTCCACAAGCACCTCAAGAGGAGGCTTCTCTCAGCTACAGGTATATTTGAGGTACCTCGAGTTTGTGGCCTCAAGAGGAATGGACACCGAGATGTTCTGACTCGAAGTAAGGCCGGATATTCCTGCAGTGAATTGAATGCAGGCTCGTCTTGCATCTCCCAAGACGAAGGGATGTCTGAATCCCCTGTTGAGACCACAGAGAAAGACCTAATTCTCCGCCTCATCGTGAGCGGAGGCCTCACATCCTTTGAAAACTCGAGAGGTCCGCGGAGATCAATGCTTCCAAGGGAGACGATGCCTGACTCCTCTTGAAAATGGATAGGAGTCCAAGGATCCCTGTGGCACGTGGAAAGGGACGCTGGGACTCCCGCCTCACGTGGAGACGCGTCCCAATTGCCATGCCAAGACTCGAGGAGAATCACGAGGTGTCCCTCACACCTAGGCAGGAGTCCTGACGTCGCTGAACAAACACGTGTCTGGAAGGGCCCTCCCCGTCGTAACTCGAGAATATATCCCAGGTTCCGCCCGCTACTTAGAAAAACCATGAGACTTCCCCCTCGCCACGAGATGAGGCCCGATTCCCCTGCACTGCATGTACAGCAATTCCGTGTTCCACATCTATTGTGAAAGGAGCCTTGATTTCCTTAATGGCACTCCAGAGAAAACCCAAGATCACTGTCTCAAGTCTAGAGGGATCCTGATGTCACTGGACCAACAGGAAAGGGCTCCGTGGACCCCAAATCAACTCGAGATGAGAGCTTAGTCCCTGGCTTCGACTCAAGAGGAATACCAACTTTCCACAAGCACCTCAAGAGGAGGCTTCTCTCAGCTACAGGTATATTTGAGGGACCCTGAGTTTGTGGCCTCAAGTGGAATCGACACCGAGATGCTCTGACTCGAAGTAAGGCCGGATATCCCTGCATTGAATTGAATGCAGGCTCGTCTTGCATCTCCCAATACAAAGGGTTGTCTGAATCCCCTGTGGAGACCACAGAGAAAGACCTAGTCCTCCACCTCAACGCAACCGGAGGCCTCATATACTTTGAAAATTCGAGAGGTCCGCGGAGATCAATACTTCCGAAGGAGACGATGCCTAACTCCTCTTGAAAATGGATAGGAGTCCCAGGATCCCTGTGGCACGTGGAAAGGGACCCTGGGTGTCCGGCCGCACGTTGAGACGCGTCCCAATTGCCATGCCAAGACTCGAGCAGAATCCTGAGGTGTCCCTCGCACCTAGGCAGGAGTCCTGACGTCGCTGAACAAACACGTGTCTGGAAGGGCCCTCCCCGTCGTAACTCGAGAATATACCCCAGGTTCCGGCCGCAACTCGAGAAAAACCATGAGACTTCCACCTCGCCGCGAGATGAGGCCCGATTCCCCTACACTGCGTGCAGAGCAATTTCGTTTTCCACATCAAACGTGAAAGGAGCCTTGATTTCCTTGATGGCACTCCAGAGAAAACCCAAGTTCACTTTCTCAACTCTAGAGGGATCCTGAGGTCACTGGAGCAACACCAAAGGGCTCCGTGGACCCCAAATCAACTCGAGATGAGAGCTTAGTCCCTGGCTTCGACTCAAGAGGAATACCAACTTTCCACAAGCCCCTCAAGAGGAGGCTTCTCTCAGCTACAGGTATGTGAGAGGGACCCTAAGTTTGTGGCCTCAAGTAGAATGGACACCGAGATGCTCTGACTCGAAGTAAGGCCGGATATCACTACAGTGAATTGAATGCAGGCTCGTCTTGCATCTCCCAAGACGAAGGGATGTCTGAATCCACTGTGGAGACCACAGAGATAGACCTAGTTCTCCGCCTTATCGCGACCGGAGGCCTCACATACTTTGAAAAGTCGAGAGGTCCGCTCAGATCAATGCTTCCAAAGGAGACGATGCGTGACTCCTCTTGAAAGCGGATAGGAGTCCCAGGATCCCTGTGGCACGTGGAAAGGGACCCTGGGTCTCCCGCCTCAAGTGGAGACGCGTCCCAATTGCCATGCTAAGACTCGAGGAGAATCCCGAGGTGTCCCTCGCACCTAGGCCGGAGTCCGGAGGTCGCTGAACAAACACGTGTCTGGAAGGGCCCTCCCTATCGTAATACGAGAATATACCCCAGGTTCAGGCCGCAACTCGAGAAAAACCATGAGACTTCCCCCTCGCCGCGAGATGAGGCCCGATTCCCCTGCACTGCGTGCAGAGCAATTCCGTGTTCCACATCAAACGTGAAAGGAGCCTTGATTTCCTTGATGGCACTCCAGAGAAAATCCAAGATCACTGTCTCAAGTCTAGAGGGATCCTGAGGTCACGGGAGCTACACGAAAGGGCTACGTGGACCCCAAATGAACTCGAAATGAAAGCTTAGTCCCTGGGTTCGACTCAAGAGGAATACCAACTTTCCACAAGCACCTCAGAGGAGGCTTCTCGCAGCTACAGGTATGTAAGAGGGACCCTGAGATTGTGGCCTCAAGTGGAATGGACACTGAGATGCTCTTACTCGTTGTAAGGCCGGATTTCGTTGCAGTGAATTGAATGCAGGCTCGTCTTGCATCTCCCAAGACGAAGGGATGTCTGAATCCCGTGTGGAGACCACAGAGAGAGAACTAGTTCTCCGCCTCATCGTGCTCGGAGGCCTCACATCCTTTGAAAACTCGAGAGGTCCACGGAGATCAATGCTTCCAAAGGAGACGATGCCTGACTCCTCTTGAAAATGGATAGGAGTCCCAGGATCCCTGTGGCACGTGGAAAGGGACCCTGGGTCTCCCGCCTCACGTGGAGACGCGTCCCAATTGCCATGCCAAGACTCGTGCAGAATCCCGAGGAGTCCCTCGCACCTAGGCAGGAGTCCTGACGTCGATGAACAAACACGTGTCTGGAAGGGCCCTCCCCGTCGTAACTCGAGAATATACCCCAGGTTCCGGCCGCAACTCGAGAAAAACCATGAGACTTCCCCCTCGCCGCGAGATGAGGCCCGATTCCCCTGCACTGCGTGCAGAGCAATTCCGTTTTCCACATTAAACATGAAAGGAGCTTTGATTTCCTTGATGGCACTCCAGAGAAAACCCAAGTTCACTGTCTCAAGTCTAGAGGGATCCTGAGGTCACTGGAGCAAAACGAAAGGGCTCCGTGGAGCCCAAATCAAACCGAGATGAGAGCTTAGTCCCTGGCTTCGACTCAAGAGGAATACCAACTTTCCACAAGCACCTCAAGAGGAGACTTCTCTCAGCTACAGGTATGTGAGAGGGCCCCTGAGTTTGTTGCCTCAAGTGGAATGGACACCGAGATGCTCTGACTCGAAGTAAGGCTGGATATCCCTGCAGTGAATTGAATGCAGGCTCGTCTTGCATCTCCCAAGACGAAGGGATGTCTGAATCCCCTGTGGAGATGACAGAGAAAGACCGAGTTCTCCGCTTCTTCGCGATCGGAGGCCTCACATCCTTTGAAAATTCGAGAGGTCTGCGGAGATCAATGCTTCCAAAGGAGACGATGCCTGACTCCTCTTGAAAATGGATAGGAGTCCCAGGATCCCTGTGGCACGTGGAAAGGGACCCTGGGTCTCCCGCCTCACGTGGAGACGCATCCCAATTGCCATGCCAAGACTCGAGGAGAATCCCGAGGTGTCCCTCGCACCTAGGCAGGAGTCCTGACGTCGCTGAACAAACACGTGTCTGGAAGGGCCCTCCCCGTCGTAACTCGAGAATATACCCCAGGTTTCGGCCGCAACTTCAGAAAAACCATGAGACTTCCCCCTTGCCGCGAGATGAGGCCCGATTCCCCTGCACTGTGTGCAGAGCAATTCCGTGTTCCACATCAAACGTGAAAGGAGCCTTGATTTCCTTGATGGCACTCCAGAGAAAGCCCAAGATCACTGTCTCAAGTCCAGAGGGATCCTGAGGTCACTGGAGCAACACGAAAGTTCTCCATGGACCCCAAATCAACTCGAGATGAGAGCTTAGTCCCTGGCTTCGACTCAAGAGGAATACGAACTTTCCACAACCACCTCAAGAGGAGGCTTCTCTCAGCTACAGGTATGTGAGAGGGATCCTGAGTTTGTGGCCTCAAGTGGAATGGACACCGAGATGCTCTGACTCGAAGTAAGGCCGGATATCCCTGCAGTGAATTGAATGCAGGCTCGTCTTGCATGTCCCAAGGCGAAGGGTTGTCTGAATCCCCTGTGGAGACCACAGAGAAAGACCGAGTTCTCCGCCTCTTCGCTACCGGAGGCCTCACATCCTTGGAAAACTCGAGAGGTCCGCGGAGATCAATGCTTCCAAAGGAGACGATGCCTGACTCCTCTTGAAAATGGATAGGAGTCCCAGGATCCCTGTGGCACGTGGAAAGGGACCCTGGGTCTCCAGCCTCACGTGGAGACTCGTCCAAATTGCCATGCCAAGACTCGAGGAGAATCCCTAGGTGTCCCTCGCACCTAGGCAGGAGTCCTGACGTCGCTGAACAAACACGTGTCTGGAAGGGCCCTCCCCGTCGTAACTCGAGAATATACCCCATGTTCCGGCCGCCACTCGAGAAAAACCATGAGACTTCCCCCTCGCCGCGAGATGAGGCCCGATTCCCCTGCACTGCGTGCAGAGCAATTCCGTGTTCCACATCAAACGTGAAAGGAGCCTTGATTTCCTTGATGGCACTCCAGAGAAAACCCAAGTTCACTGTCTCAAGTCTAGAGGGATCCTGAGGTCACTGGAGCAACACGAAAGGGCTCCGTGGAGCCCAAATCAAACCGAGATGAGAGCTTAGTCCCTGGCTTCAACTCAAGAGGAATACCAACTTTCCACAAGCACCTCAAGAGGAGGCTTTTCTCAGCTACAGGTATGTGAGAGGGCCCCTGAGTTTGTTGCCTCAAGTGGAATGGACACCGAGATGCTCTGACTCGAAGTAAGGCTGGATATCCCTGCAGTGAATTGAATGCAGGCTCGTCTTGCATCTCCCAAGACGAAGGGATGTCTGAATCCCCTGTGGAGATAACAGAGAAAGACTGAGTTCTCCGCCTCATCGCGATCGGAGGCCTCACATCCTTTGAAAACTCGAGAGGTCCGCGGAGATCAATGCTTCCAAAGGAGACGATGCCTGACTCCTCTTGAAAATGGATAGGAGTCCCAGGATCCCTGTGGCACGTGGAAAGGGACACTGGGTCTCCCTCCTCACGTGGAGACGCCTCCCAATTGCCATGCCAAGACTCGACGAGAATCCCGAGGTGTCCTTTGCTCCTAGGCAGGAGTCCTAAAGTCACTGAACAAACACGTGTCTGCAAGGGCCCTCCCCGTCGTAACTCGAGAATATACCTTAGATTCCGGTCGCAACTCGAGAAAAACCATGAGACTTCCCCCTCGCCGCGACATGCGGCCCGATTCCCCTGGTCTGCGTGCAGAGCAATTCCGTGTTCCACATCAAACGTGAAAGGAGACTTGATTTCCTTGATGGCACTCCAGAGAAAACCGAAGATCACTGTCTCAAGTCTAGAGGGATCCTGAGGTCACTGGAACAACAGGAAAGGGCTCCGTGGACCCCAAATCAACTCGAGATGAGAGCTTAGTCCCTGGCTTAGACTCAAGAGGAATACCAACTTTCCACAAGCACCTCAAGAGGAGGCTTCTCTCAGCTACAAGTATATTTGAGGGACCCCGAGTTTGTGGCCTCAAGTGGAATGGACACCGAGATGCTCTGACTCGAAGTAAGGCCGGATATCCCTGCAGTGAATTGAATGCAGGCTCGTCTTGCATCTCCCAAGACGAAGGGATGTCTGAATCCCCTGTGGAGACCACAGAGAAAGACCTAATTCTCCGCCTCATCGCGAGCGGAGGCCTCACATCCTTGGAAAACTCGAGAGGTCCGCGGAGATCAATGCTTCCAAAGGAGACGATGCCTGACTCCTCTTGAAAATGGATAGGAGTCCCAGGATCCCTGTGGCACGTGGAAAGGGACCCTGGGTCTCCCGCCTCACGTGGAGACGCCTCCCAATTGCCATGCCAAGACTTGACGAGAATCCCGAGGTGTCCTTCGCTCCTAGGCAGGAGTCCTAAAGTCGCTGAACAAACACGTGTCTGGAAGGGCCCTCCCCGTCGTAACTCGAGAATATACCCCAGATTCCGGCCGCAACTCGAGAAAAACCATGAGACTTCCCCCTCGCCGCGACATGAGGCCCGATTCCCCTGTTCTGCGTGCAGAGCAATTCCGTGTTCCACGTCAAACGTGAAAGGAGACTTGATTTCCTTGATGGCACTCCAGAGAAAACCCAAGATCACTGTCTCAAGTCTAGAGGGATCCTGAGGTCACTGTAGCAACACGAAAGGGATCCGTGGACCCCAAATCAACTCGAGATGAGAGCTTAGTCCCTGGCTTCGGCTCAAGAGGAATACCAACTTTCCACAAGCACCTCAAGAGGAGGCTTCTCTCAGCTACAGGTATGTGAGAGGGATCCTGAGTTTGTGGCCTCAAGTGGAATGGACACCGAGATGCTCTGACTCGAAATAAGGCCTGATATCCCTCCAGTCAATTGAATGCAGGCTCGTCTTGCATCTCCCAAGGCGAAGGGTTGTCTGAATCCCCTGTGGAGACCACAGAGAAAGACCGAGTTCTCCGCATCATCGCGACCGGAGGCCTCACATCCTTGGAAAACTCGAGAGGTCCGCGGAGATCAATGCTTCCAAAGGAGACGATGCCTGACTCCTCTTTAAAATGGATAGGAGTCCCAGGATCCCTGTGGCACGTGGAAAGGGACGCTGGGTCTCCCGCCTCACGTGGAGACGCATCCCAATTGCCATGCCAAGACTCGAGGAGAATCCCGAGGTGTCCCTCGCACCTAGGCAGGAGTCCTGACGTCGCTGAACAAACACGTGTCTGGAAGGGCCCTCCCCGTCGTAACTCGAGAATATACCCCAGGTTTCGGCCGCAACTTCAGAAAAACCATGAGACTTCCCCCTCGCCGCGAGATGAGGCCCGATTCCCCTGCACTGTGTGCAGAGCAATTCCGTGTTCCACATCAAACGTGAAAGGAGCCTTGATTTCCTTGATGGCACTCCAGAGAAAACCCAAGATCACTGTCTCAAGTCTAGAGGGATCCTGAGGTCACTGGAGCAACACGAAAGTTCTCCATGGACCCCAAATCAACTCGAGATGAGAGCTTAGTCCCTGGCTTAGACTCAAGAGGAATACCAACTTTCCACAAGCACCTCAAGAGGAGGCTTCTCTCAGCTACAAGTATATTTGAGGGACCCCGAGTTTGTGGCCTCAAGTGGAATGGACACCGAGATGCTCTGACTCGAAGTAAGGCCGGATATCCCTGCAGTGAATTGAATCCAGGCTCGTCTTGCATGTCCCAAGGCGAAGGGTTGTCTGAATCCCCTGTGGAGACCACAGAGAAAGACCGAGTTCTCCGCCTCTTCGCTACCGGAGGCCTCACATCCTTGGAAAACTCAAGAGGTCCGCGGAGATCAATGCTTCCAAAGGAGACGATGCCTGACTCCTCTTGAAAATGGATAGGAGTCCCAGGATCCCTGTGGCACGTGGAAAGGGACCCTGGGTCTCCCGCCTCACGTGGAGACTCGTCCAAATTGCCATGCCAAGACTCGAGGAGAATCCCGAGGTGTCCCTCGCACCTAGGCAGGAGTCTTGACGTCGCTGAACAAACACGTGTCTGGAAGGGCCCTCCCCATCGTAACTCGAGAATATAACCCAGGTTCTGGCCACAACTCGAGAAAAACCATGAGATTTCCCCCTCGCCGCGAGATGAGGCCCGATTCCCCTGCACTGCTTGCAGAGCAATTCCGTGTTCTACATCAAACGTGAAAGGAGCCTTGATTTCCTTGATGGCACTCCAGACAAAACCCAAGATCACTGTCTCAAGTCTAGAGGGATACTGAGGTCACTGTAGCAACAAGAAAGGGATCCGTGGACCACAAATTAACTCGAGATGAGAGCTTAGTCCCTGGCTTCGACTAAAGAGGAATACCAACTTTCCACAAGCCCCTCAAGAGGAGGCTTCTCTCAGCTACAGGTATCTGAGAGGGACCCTGAATTTGTGGCCTCAAGTGGAATGGACACTGACATGCTCTGACTCAAAGTAAGGCCGGATATCCCAACAGTGAATTGAATGCAGGCTCTTCTTGGATCTCCCAAGACGAAGGGATGTCTGAATCCCCTGTGGAGACCACAGAGAAAGACCTAGTTCTCTGCTTCATCACGAGCAGAGGCCTCACATCCTTTGAAAACTCGAGAGGTCTGTGGAGATCAATGCTTCCAAAGGAGCCGATGCCTGACTCCTCTTGAAAATGGATAGGAGTCCCAGGATCCCTGTGGCACGTGGAAAGGGACCCAGGGACTCCCGCCACACGTGGAGACGAGTCCCAATTGTCATGCCAAGACTCGAGGAGAATCCCGAGTGGTCCCTCGCACCTAGGCCCGAGTCCTGACGTCGCTGAACAAACACGTGCCTGGAAGGGCCCTCCCCGTCGTAACTCGAGAATATACCCCAGGTTCTGGCCGCAACTCGAGAAAAACCATGAGACTTCCCCCTCGCTGCGAGATGAGGCCCGATTCCCCTGCAGTGCGAGCAGACCAATTCCGTCTTACACATCAAACATGAAAGGAGGCTTGATTTCCTTCATGGCATCGCATAGAAAACAGAAGATCACTGTCTCAAGTCTAGAGGGATCTTGAGGTTACTGGAGCAAGAATAAAGGGTTCCGTGGAAACCAAATCAACTCGAGATGAGAGCTTAGTCCCTGGCTTCGACTCAAGAGGAATATAAACTTTCCACAAGCACCTCAAGAGGAGGCTTCTCTCAGCTACAGGTATGTGAGAGGGACCCTTAGTTTGTGGCCTCAATTGGAATGGACACCGAGATGTTCTGACTCGAAGTAAGGCCGGATATCCCAAGAGTTAATTGAATGCAGGCTTGTCTTGCATCTCCCAAGACGAAGGGATGTCTGCATCCCCTGTGGAGACCAGAGAGAAAGACCTAGTTCTCCGCCTCATCGCGACCGGAGGCCTCACATCCTTTGAAAATTCGAGAGGTCCGCGGAGATCAATGCTTCCAAAGGAGACGATGCCTGACTCCTCTTGAAAATGGATAGGAGTCCCAGGATCCATGTGGCATGTGGAAAGGGACGCTGGGTCTCCCGCCTCACGTCGAGACGCGTCCCAATTGCCATGCCAAGACTCGAGGAGAACACCTAGGTGTCCCTCGCACCTAGGCAGGAGTCCTGACGTCGCTGAACAAACACGTGTCTGGAAGGGCCCTCCCCGTCGTAACTCGAGAATATACCGCAAGTTCCGGCCGCAACTCGAGAAAAACCATGCGACTTCCCCCTCGCCGAGAGATGAGGCCCGATTCCCTGCGCTGCATGCAGAGCAATTCCGTGTTCCACATCAAACGTGAAAGGAGCCTTGATTTCCTTGATGGCATTCCAGAGAAACCCCAAGATCACTGTCTCAAGTCTAGAGGGATCCTGAGGTCACTGGAGCAACACGAAAGGGCTCCGTGGACCCCAAATCAACTCTAGATGAGAGCTTAGTCCCTGGCTTCGACTCAAGAGGAATACCAACTTTCCACAAGCACCTCAAGAGGAGGCTTCTCTCAGCTCCAGGTATGTGAGAGGGACCCTGAGTTTGTTGCTTCAAGTGGAATGGACACCGAGATGCTCTGACTCAAATTAAGGCCGGATATCCCTGCAGTGAATTGAATGCAGGCTCGTCTTGCATCTCCCAAGACGAAGAGATGTCTGATTCCCCTGTGGAGACCACAGAGAAAGACCTAGTTCTCCGCCTCATCGCGATCGGAGGCCTCACATCCTTTGAAAACTCGAGAGGTCCGCGGAGATCAATGCTTCCAAAGGAGACGATGCCTGACTCCTCTTGAAAATGCATAGGAGTCCCAGGATCCCTGTGGCACGTGGAAAGGGACCCTGTGTCTCCCGCCTCACGTGGAGACGCGTCCCAATTGCCATGCCAAGACTCGAGGAGAATCCTGAGGTGTCCCTCACACCTAGGCAGGAGTCCTGACGTCGCTGAACGAACACGTGTCTGGAAGGGCCCTCCCCGTCGTAACTCGAGAATATACCCCAGGTTCCGGCCGCAACTCGAGAAAAACCATGAGACTTCTCCCTCGCCGCGAGATGAGGCCCGATTCCCCTGCACTGCGTGCAGAGCAATTCCGTGTTCCACATGAAACGTGAAAGGAGCCTTGATTTCCTTGATGGCACTCCAGAGAAAATCCAAGATCACTGTCTCAAGTCTAGAGGCATCCTGAAGTCACTGGAGCAACACGAAAGGGCTCCGTGGACCCCAAATCAACTCGAGATGAGAGCTTAGTCCTTGGCTTCGACTCAAGGGGACTACCAACTTTCCACAAGCACCTATAAGAGGAGGCTTCTCTAAGCTACAGGTATGTGAGAGGGACCCTGAATTTGTGGCCTCAAGTGGAAAGGACACCGATATGCTCTGACTCGAACTAAGGCTGGAAATCCTTGCAGTGAATTGAATGCAGGCTCATCTTGCATCTCCCAAGACGAAGGGATGTCTGAATCCCCTGTGGAGACCACAGAGAAAGACCTAGTCCTCCGCTTCATCGCGACTGGAGGCCTCACATCCTTTGAAAACTCGAGAGGTCCGCGGAGATCAATGCTTCCAAAGGAGACGATGCCTGACTCCTCTTGAAAATGGATAGGAGTCCCAGGATCCCTGTGGCACGTGGAAAGGGACCCTGGGTCTCCCGCCTCACGGGGAGACGCGTCCCAATTGCCATGCCAAGACTCGAGGAGAATCCCGAGGTGTCCCTCGCACCTAGACAGGAGTCCTTACGTCGCTGAACAAACACGTGTCAGGAAGGGCCCTCCCCGTCGTAACTCGAGAATATACCCCAGGTTCTGGCCGCAACTAGAGAAAAAGCATGAGACTTCCCCCTCGCCGCGAGATGAGGCCTGATTCCCCTGCACTGCGTGCAGAGCAATTCCGTGTTCCACATCAAACGTGAAAGGAGCCTTGATTTCCTTGATGGCACTCCAGAGAAAACCCATGATAACTGTCTGAAGTCTAGAGGGATCCTGAGGTCACTGGAGCAACACGAAAGGGCTCCGTGGACCCCAAATAAACTCGAGATGAGAGCTTAGTCCCTGGCTTCAACTCAAGAGGAATACCAACTTTCCACAAGCACCTCAAGAGGAGGCTTCTCTCAGCTACAGGTATGTGAGAGGGACCCTGAGTTTGTGGCCTCAAGTGGAATGGACACCGATATGCTCTGACTCGAAGTTCGGCCAGATATCCCTGCAGTGAATTGAATGCAGGCACGTCTTGCATCTCCCAAGACAAAGGGATGTCTGAATCCCCTGTGGAGACCACAGAGAAAGACCTAGTCCTCCGCCTCATCGCGACCGGAGGCCTCACATCCTTTGAAAACTCGAGAGGTCCGCGGAGATCAATGCTTCCAAAGGAGACGATGCCTGACTCCTCTTGAAAATGGATAGGAGTCCCAGGATCCCTGTGGCACGTGGAAAGGGACCCTGGGTCTCCCGCCTCACGTGGAGACGCGTCCCAATTGCCATGCCAAGACTCGAGGAGAATCCCGAGGTGTCCCTCGCACCTAGGCAGCAGTCTTGACTTCGCTGAACAAACACGTGTCTGGAAGGGCCCTCTCCGTCGAAACTCGAGACAATACCCCAGGTTCCAGCCGCAACTCGAGAAAAACCATGAGACTTCCCCATCGCCGCGAGATGAGTCCCGATTTCCTTGCACTGCGTGCACAGCAATTCCGTGTTCCACATCAAACGTGAAAGGAGCCTTGATTTCCTTGATGGCACTCCAGAGAAAACCCAAGATCACTGTCTCAAGTCTAGAGGGATCCTGAGGTCACTGGAGCAACACGAAAGGTCTACGTGGACCCCAAATCAACTCGAGATGAGAGCTTCGTCCCTGGCTTCGACTCAAGAGGAATACCAACATTCCACAAGCACCTCAAGAGGAGGCTTCTCTCAGCTCCAGGTATGTGAGATGGACCCTCAGTTTGTGGCCTCAAGTGGAATGGACACCGAGATGCTCTGACTCGAAGTAAGGCCGAATGTCCCTGCAGTGAATTGAATGCAGGCTCAACTTGCATCTCCCAAGACGAAGGGATGTCTGAATCCCCTGTGGAGACCACAGAGAAAGACCTAGTTCTCCGCCTCATCGCGACCGGAGGCCTCACATCCTTTGAAACCTCGAGAGGTCCGCGGAGATCAATGCTTCCAAAGGAGACGATGCCTGACTCCTCTTGAAAATGGATAGGAGTCCCAGGATCCCTGTGGCACGTGGAAAGGGATCCTGGGTCTCCCGCCTCACGTGGAGGCGCGTCCCAATTGCCATGCCAAGACTCGAGGAGAATCCCGAGTTGTCCCTCACACCTAGGCAGGAGTCCTGACCTCGCTGAACAAACTCGTGTCTGGAAGGGCCCTTCCCGTCATAACTCGAGAATATACCCCAGGTTCCGGCCGAAACTTGAGAAAAACCATGAGATTTCCCGCTCGCCGCGAGATGAGGCCCGATTCCCCTGCACTGCGTGCAGAGAAATTCCGTGTTCCACATCAAACGTGAAAGGAGCCTTGATTTCCTTGATGGCACTCCAGAGAAAACCCAAGATCACTGTCTCAAGTCTAGAAGGATCCTGAGGGCACTGGAGCAACAAGAAAGGGCTCCGTGGACCCCAAATCAACTCGAGATGAGAGCTTAGTCCCTGGCTTCGACTCAAGAGGAATACCAACTTTCCACAAGCACCTCAAGAGGAGGCTTCTCTCAGCTACAGGTATCTGAGAGGGACCCTGAATTTGTGGCCTCTAGTGGAATGGACACCGAGATGCTCTGACTCGAAGTAAGGCCGGAATCCCAACAGTGAATTGAATGCAGGCTCGTCTTGCATTTCCCAAGACGTGGGGATGTCTGAATCCCCTGTGGAGACCACAGAGAAAGACCTAGTTTTCTGCTTCATCGCGAGCAGAGGCCTCACATCCTTTGAAAACTCGAGAGGGCCGAGGAGATCAATGCTTCCAAAGGAGACGATGCCTGACTCCTCTTGAAAATGGATAGGTGTCCCAGGATCCCTGTGGCACGTGGAAAGGGACCCTGGGTCTCCCGCCTCACGTGAAGACGGGTCCAAATTGCCATGCCAAGACTCGAGGAGAATCCCGAGGTGTCCCTCGCACCTAGGCAGTAGTCCTGACGTCGCTGAACAAACACGTGTCTGGAAGGGCCCTCCCCGTCGTAACTCGAGAATATACCCCAGGTTCCGGGCGCAACTCGAGAAAAACCATGAGATTTCCCCCTCGCCGCGAGTTGAGGCCCGATTCCCCTGCACTGCATGCAGAGCAATTCCGTGTTCCACATCAAACGTGAAAGGAGCCTTGATTTCCTTGATGGCACTCCAGAGAAAACCCAAGATCACTGTCTCAAGTATAGAGGGATCCTGAGGTCACTGGAGCAACACGAAAGGGCTCCGTGGACCCAAATCAACTCGAGATGAGAGCTTAGTCCCTGGCTTCGACTCAAGAGGAATACCAACTTTCCACAAGCACCTGAAGAGGAGGCTTCTCTCAGCTACAGGTATGTGAGAGGGACCCTGAGTGTGTGGCCTCAAGTGGAATGGACACCGAGATGCTCTGACTCGAAGTAAGGCCGGATATCCCTGCAGTGAATTGAATGCAGGCTGGTCTTGCATCTCCCAAGACGAAGGGATGTCTGAATCCCCTTTGGAGACCACAGAGACAGACCTAGTTCACCGCCTCATCGCAACTGGAGGCCTCCCGTCCTTTGAAAACTAGAGAGGTCCCTGGAGATCAATGCTTCCAAAGGAGAAGATGCCTGACTCCTCTTGAAAAGGGATAGGAGTCCCAGGATCCCTGTGGCACGTGGAAAGGGACCCTGGGTCTCCCGCCTCACGTGGAGTCTCGTCCCAATTGCCATGCCAAGACTCGAGGAGAATCACGAGGTGTCGCTCGCACCTAGGCAGGAGTCCTGACGTCGCTGAACAAACACGTGTCTGGAAGGGCCCTCCCCGTCGTAACTCGAGAATATACCCCAGGTTCCGGCCGCAACTCGAGGAAAACCATGAGACTTCCCCCTCGCCGCGAGATGAGGCCCGATTCCCCTGCAATGCGTGCTGAGCAATTCCGTGTTCCACATCAAACGTGAAAGGAGCCTTGATTTCCTTGATGGCACTCCAGAGAAAACCCAAGATCACTGTTTCAAGTCTAGATGGATCCTGAGGTCACTGGAGCAACACGAAAGGGCTATGTGGACCCCAAATCAACTCGAGATGAGAGATTAGTCCCTGGCTTCAACTCAAGAGGAATACGAACTTTCCACAAGCCCCTCAAGAGGAGGCTTCTCTCAGCTACAGGTATGTGAGAGGAACCCTGAGTTTGTGGCCTCAAGTGGAATGGACACCGAGATGCTCTGACTCGAAGTAAGGCCGGATATCCCTGCAGTGAATTGAATGCAGGCTCATCTTGCATCTCCCAAGACGAAGGGATGTCTGAATCTCCTGTGCTGAACACAGAGAAAGACCTAGACCTCCGCCTCAACGCGACCGGAGGCCTCACATCTTTTGAAAACTCGAGAGGTCCGCGGAGATCAATGCTTCCAAAGGAGACGATGCGTGACTCCTCTTGAAAATGGATAGGAGTCCCAGGATCCCTGTGGCACGTGGAAAGGGACCCGGGGTCTCCCGCCTCACGTGGAGACACGTCCCAATTGCCATGCCAAGACTCGAGGAGAATCCCGAGGTGTCCCTCGCACCTAGGCAGGAGTCCTGACGTCGCTGAACAAACACGTGTCTGGAAGGGCCCTCCCCGTCGTAACTCGAGAATATACCCCAGGTTCCGGCCGCAACTCGAGAAAAACCATGAGACTTCCCCCTCGCCGCGAGATGAGGCCCGATTCCCCTGGGCTGCGTGCAGAGGAATTCCGTGTTCCACATCAAAAGTGATAGGAGCCTTGATTTCCTTGATGGCACTCCAGAGAAAACCCAAGATCACTGTCTCAAGTCTAGAGGGATCCTGAGGTCATTGGAGCAACACGAAAGGGCTCCGTGGACCCAAAATCAACTCGAGATGAGAGCTTAGTCCCTGGCTTCGACTCAAGAGCAATACCAACTTTCCACAAGCACCTCAAGAGGAGGCTTCTCTCAGCTACAGGTATGTGAGAGGGACCCTGAGTTTGTGGCCTCAAGGTGAATGGACACCGAGATGCTCTGACTCGAAGTAAGGCCGGATATCCCTGCAGTGAATTGAATGCAGGCTCGTCTTGCATCTGCCAAGACGAATGGATGTCTGAATACCCTGTGGAGCCCACAGAGAAAGACCTAGTTCTCCGCCTCATCGCGACCGGAGGAATCACATCCTTTGAAAACTCGAGAGGTCTGCGGAGATCAATGCTTCCAAAAGAGACGATGCCGTACTCCTCTTGAAAATGTATAGGAGTCCCAGGATCCCTGTGCCACGTGGAAAGGGACCCTGGGTCTCCGGCCTCACGTGGAGAGGCATCCCAATTGCCATGGGAAGACTCGAGGAGAATCCCGAGGTGTCCCTTGCACCTAGGCAGGAGTACTGACGTCGCTGAACAAACTCGTGTCTGGAAGGGCACCCCCCGTCGTAACTCGAGAATATACCCCAGGTTCCGGCCGCAACTCGAGAAAAACCATGAGACTTCCCCCTCGCCGCGAGATGAGGCCTGATTCCCCTGCACTGCGTGCAGAGCAATTCCGTCTTCCACATGAAACGTGAAAGGAGCCTTGATTTCCTTGATGGCATTCCAGAGAAAACCCAAGATCACTGTCTCAAGTCTAGAGGGATCCTGAGGTCACTGGAGCAACACGAAAGGGCTCCGTGGACCGCAAATCAACTCGAGATGAGAGCTTAGTCCCTGGCTTCGACTCAAGAGGAATACCAACTTTCCACAAGCAGCTCAAGAGGAGGATTCTCTCAGCTACAGGTATGTGAGATGGACCCTCAGTTTGTGGCCTCAAGTGGAATGGACACCGAGATGCTCTGACTCGAAGTAAGGCCGAATGTCCCTGCAGTGAATTGAATGCAGGCTCAACTTGCATCTCCCAAGACGAAGGGATGTCTGAATCCCCTGTGGAGACCACAGAGAAAGACCTAGTTCTCCGCCTCATCGCGACCGGAGGCCTCACATCCTTTGAAACCTCGAGAGGTCCGCGGAGATCAATGCTTCCAAAGGAGACGATGCCTGACTCCTCTTGAAAATGGATAGGAGTCCCAGGATCCCTGTGGCACGTGGAAAGGGATCCTGGGTCTCCCGCCTCACGTGGAGGCGCGTCCCAATTGCCATGCCAAGACTCGAGGAGAATCCCGAGTTGTCCCTCACACCTAGGCAGGAGTCCTGACCTCGCTGAACAAACTCGTGTCTGGAAGGGCCCTTCCCGTCATAACTCGAGAATATACCCCAGGTTCCGGCCGAAACTTGAGAAAAACCATGAGATTTCCCGCTCGCCGCGAGATGAGGCCCGATTCCCCTGCACTGCGTGCAGAGAAATTCCGTGTTCCACATCAAACGTGAAAGGAGCCTTGATTTCCTTGATGGCACTCCAGAGAAAACCCAAGATCACTGTCTCAAGTCTAGAAGGATCCTGAGGGCACTGGAGCAACAAGAAAGGGCTCCGTGGACCCCAAATCAACTCGAGATGAGAGCTTAGTCCCTGGCTTCGACTCAAGAGGAATACCAACTTTCCACAAGCACCTCAAGAGGAGGCTTCTCTCAGCTACAGGTATCTGAGAGGGACCCTGAATTTGTGGCCTCTAGTGGAATGGACACCGAGATGCTCTGACTCGAAGTAAGGCCGGAATCCCAACAGTGAATTGAATGCAGGCTCGTCTTGCATTTCCCAAGACGTGGGGATGTCTGAATCCCCTGTGGAGACCACAGAGAAAGACCTAGTTTTCTGCTTCATCGCGAGCAGAGGCCTCACATCCTTTGAAAACTCGAGAGGGCCGAGGAGATCAATGCTTCCAAAGGAGACGATGCCTGACTCCTCTTGAAAATGGATAGGTGTCCCAGGATCCCTGTGGCACGTGGAAAGGGACCCTGGGTCTCCCGCCTCACGTGAAGACGGGTCCAAATTGCCATGCCAAGACTCGAGGAGAATCCCGAGGTGTCCCTCGCACCTAGGCAGTAGTCCTGACGTCGCTGAACAAACACGTGTCTGGAAGGGCCCTCCCCGTCGTAACTCGAGAATATACCCCAGGTTCCGGGCGCAACTCGAGAAAAACCATGAGATTTCCCCCTCGCCGCGAGTTGAGGCCCGATTCCCCTGCACTGCATGCAGAGCAATTCCGTGTTCCACATCAAACGTGAAAGGAGCCTTGATTTCCTTGATGGCACTCCAGAGAAAACCCAAGATCACTGTCTCAAGTATAGAGGGATCCTGAGGTCACTGGAGCAACACGAAAGGGCTCCGTGGACCCAAATCAACTCGAGATGAGAGCTTAGTCCCTGGCTTCGACTCAAGAGGAATACCAACTTTCCACAAGCACCTGAAGAGGAGGCTTCTCTCAGCTACAGGTATGTGAGAGGGACCCTGAGTGTGTGGCCTCAAGTGGAATGGACACCGAGATGCTCTGACTCGAAGTAAGGCCGGATATCCCTGCAGTGAATTGAATGCAGGCTGGTCTTGCATCTCCCAAGACGAAGGGATGTCTGAATCCCCTTTGGAGACCACAGAGACAGACCTAGTTCACCGCCTCATCGCAACTGGAGGCCTCCCGTCCTTTGAAAACTAGAGAGGTCCCTGGAGATCAATGCTTCCAAAGGAGAAGATGCCTGACTCCTCTTGAAAAGGGATAGGAGTCCCAGGATCCCTGTGGCACGTGGAAAGGGACCCTGGGTCTCCCGCCTCACGTGGAGTCTCGTCCCAATTGCCATGCCAAGACTCGAGGAGAATCACGAGTTGTCGCTCGCACCTAGGCAGGAGTCCTGACGTCGCTGAACAAACACGTGTCTGGAAGGGCCCACCCCGCTGTAACTCGAGAATATACCCCTGGTTCCAGCCGCAACTCGAGAAAAACCATGAGAATTCCCCCTCGCCATGAGATGTGGCCCGATTCCCCTGCCCTGCGTGCATAGCAATACCTTGTTCCACATTAAGCGTGAAAGGAGCCTTGATTTCCTTCATGGCACTCCAGAGAAAACCCAAGATCACTGTCTCAAGTCAAGAGGGATCCTGAGGTCACTGGAGCAACACGAAAGGGCTCCGTGGACCCCAAATCAACTCGAGATGAGAGCTTAGTCCCTGGCTTCGACTCAAGAGGAATACCAACTTTCCACAAGCACCTCAAGAGGAGGCTTCTCTCAGCTACAAGTATGTGAGAGGGACCCTGAGTTTGTGGCCTCAGGTGGAATGGACACCGAGATGCTCTGACTCGATGTAAGGCCGGATATCCCTGCAGTGAATTGAATGCAGGCTCGTCTTGCATCTCCCAAGCTGAAGGGTTGTCTGAATCCCCTGTGGAGACCACAGAGAAAGACCGAGTTCTCAGCCTCATCGCAACCGGAGGCCTCACATCTTTGAAAACTCGAGAGGTCCGCGGAGATCAATGCATCCAAAGGATACGATGACTGACTCCTCTTGCAAATGGATAGGAGTCCCCGGATCCCTGTGGCACGTCGAAAGGGACCCTGGGTCTCCCGCCTCACGTGGAGACGCGTCCCAATTGCCATGCCAAGACTCGAGGAGAATCCCGAGGAGTCCCTCGCACCTAGGCAGGAATCCTGACGTCGCTGAACAAACTCGTGTCTGGAAGGGCCCTCCCCGTCGTAACTCGAGAATATACCCCAGGTTCCGGCCGCAACTCGAGAAAAACCATGAGACTTCCCCCTCTCTGCGAGATGAGGCCGATTCCCCTGCACTGCATGCATAGCAATTCCGTGTTCCACATCAAATGAGAAAGGAGCCTTGATTTCCTTGATTGCACTCCAGAGAAAACCCAAGATCACTGTCCCAATTCTAGAGGGACCCTGAGGTCACTGGAGCAACAAGAAAGGGCTCCGTGTGCCCCAAATCAACTCGAGATGAGAGCTTAGTCCCTGGCGTCGACTCAAGAGGAATACCAACTTTCCACAAGCACCTCAAGAGGAGGCTTCTCTCAGCTACAGGTATGTGAGAGGGACCCTGAGTTTGTGGCCTCAAGTGGAATGGACACCGAGATGCTCTGACTCGAAGTAAGGCCAGATATCCCTGCAGTGAATTGAATGCAGGCTCGTCTTACATCTCCCAAGACGAAGGGATGTCTGAATCCCCTGTGGAGACCACAGAGAAACACCTACATCTCCGCCTCTTAGCGACCGGAGGCCTCACATCCTTTGAAACCTCGAGAGGTCCGCGGAGATCAATGCTTCCAAAGGAGACGATGCCTGACTCCTCTTGAAAATGGATAGGAGTCCCAGGATCCCTGTGGCACGTGGAAAGGGATCTTGGGTCTCCCGCCTCACGTGGAGGCGCGTCCCAATTGCCATGCCAAGACTCGAGGAGAATCCCGAGGTGTCCCTCGCACCTAGGCAGGAGTCCTGACCTCGCTGAACAAACTCGTGTCTGGAAGGGCCCTTCCCGTCATAACTCGAGAATATACCCCAGGTTCCGGCCGAAACTTGAGAAAAACCATGAGATTTCCCGCTCGCCGCGAGACGAGGCCCGATTCCCCTGCACTGCGTGCAGAGAAATTCCGTGTTCCACATCAAACGTGAAAGGAGCCTTGATTTCCTTGATGGCACTCCAGAGAAACCCCAAGATCACTGTCTCAAGTCTAGAAGGATCCTGAGGGCACTGGAGCAACATGAAAGGGCTCCGTGGACCCCAAATCAACTCGAGATGAGAGCTTAGTCCCTGGCTTCGACTCAAGAGCAATACCAACTTTCCACAAGCACCTCAAGAGGAGGCTTCTCTCAGCTACAGGTATGTGAGAGGGACCCTGAGTTTGTGGCCTCAAGTTGAATGGACACCGAGATGCTCTGACTCGAAGTAAGGCCGGATATCCCTGCAGTGAATTGAATGCAGGCTCGTCTTGCATCTGCCAAGACGAATGGATGTCTGAATACCCTGTGGAGCCCACAGAGAAAGACCTAGTTCTCCGCCTCATCGCGACCGGAGGAATCACATCCTTTGAAAACTCGAGAGGTCTGCGGAGATCAATGCTTCCAAAAGAGACGATGCCGTACTCCTCTTGAAAATGTATAGGAGTCCCAGGATCCCTGTGCCACGTGGAAAGGGACCCTGGGTCTCCGGCCTCACGTGGAGAGGCATCCCAATTGCCATGGGAAGACTCGAGGAGAATCCCGAGGTGTCCCTTGCACCTAGGCAGGAGTACTGACGTCGCTGAACAAACTCGTGTCTGGAAGGGCACCCCCCGTCGTAACTCGAGAATATACCCCAGGTTCCGGCCGCAACTCGAGAAAAACCATGAGACTTCCCCCTCGACGCGAGATGAGGCCTGATTCCCCTGCACTGCGTGCAGAGCAATTCCGTCTTCCACATGAAACGTGAAAGGAGCCTTGATTTCCTTGATGGCATTCCAGAGAAAACCCAAGATCACTGTCTCAAGTCTAGAGGGATCCTGAGGTCACTGGAGCAACACGAAAGGGCTCCGTGGACCGCAAATCAACTCGAGATGAGAGCTTAGTCCCTGGCTTCGACTCAAGAGGAATACCAACTTTCCACAAGCAGCTCAAGAGGAGGATTCTCTCAGCTACAGGTATGTGAGAGGGACCCTGAGTTTGTGGCCTCAAGTGGAATGGACACCGAGATGCTCTGACTCGAAGTAAGGCCGAATGTCCCTGCAGTGAATTGAATGCAGGCTCAACTTGCATCTCCCAAGACGAAGGGATGTGTGAATCCCCTGTGGAGACCACAGAGAAAGACCTAGTTCTCCGCCTCATCGCGACCGGAGGCCTCACATCCTTTGAAACCTCGAGAGGTCCGCGGAGATCAATGCTTCCAAAGGAGACGATTCCTGACTCCTCTTGAAAATGGATAGGAGTCCCAGGATCCCTGTGGCACGTGGAAAGGGATCCTGGGTCTCCCGCCTCACGTGGAGGCGCGTCCCAATTGCCATGCCAAGACTCGAGGAGAATCCCGAGTTGTCCCTCACACCTAGGCAGGAGTCCTGACCTCGCTGAACAAACTCGTGTCTGGAAGGGCCCTTCCCGTCATAACTCGAGAATATACCCCAGGTTCCGGCCGAAACTTGAGAAAAACCATGAGATTTCCCGCTCGCCGCGAGATGAGGCCCGATTCCCCTGCACTGCGTGCAGAGAAATTCCGTGTTCCACATCAAACGTGAAAGGAGCCTTGATTTCCTTGATGGCACTCCAGAGAAAACCCAAGATCACTGTCTCAAGTCTAGAAGGATCCTGAGGGCACTGGAGCAACAAGAAAGGGCTCCGTGGACCCCAAATCAACTCGAGATGAGAGCTTAGTCCCTGGCTTCGACTCAAGAGGAATACCAACTTTCCACAAGCACCTCAAGAGGAGGCTTCTCTCAGCTACAGGTATCTGAGAGGGACCCTGAATTTGTGGCCTCTAGTGGAATGGACACCGAGATGCTCTGACTCGATGTAAGGCCGGAATCCCAACAGTGAATTGAATGCAGGCTCGTCTTGCATTTCCCAAGACGTGGGGACGTCTGAATCCCCTGTGGAGACCACAGAGAAAGACCTAGTTTTCTGCTTCATCGCGAGCAGAGGCCTCACATCCTTTGAAAACTCGAGAGGGCCGAGGAGATCAATGCTTCCAAAGGAGACGATGCCTGACTCCTCTTGAAAATGGATAGGTGTCCCAGGATCCCTGTGGCACGTGGAAAGGGACCCTGGGTCTCCCGCCTCACGTGAAGACGGGTCCAAATTGCCATGCCAAGACTCGAGGAGAATCCCGAGGTGTCCCTCGCACCTAGGCAGTAGTCCTGACGTCGCTGAACAAACACGTGTCTGGAAGGGCCCTCCCCGTCGTAACTCGAGAATATACCCCACGTTTCAGCCGCAAATCGAATAAAACCATGAGATTTCCCCCTCACCGCGAGATGAGGCCCGATTCCCCTGCCCTGCGTGCAGAGCAATACCGAGTTCGACATCAAAATTGAAAGGAGCCTTGATTTCCTTGATGGCACTCCAGAGAAAACCCAAGATCACTGTCTCAAGTCTAGAGGGATACTGAGGTCACTGTAGCAACACGAAAGGGCTCCGTGGACCACAAATCAACTCGAGATGAGAGCTGAGTCCCTGGCTTCGACTCAAGAGGAATACCAACTTTCCACAAGCACCTCAAGAGGAGGCTTCTCTCAGCTACAGGTATATTTGAGGGACCCCGAGGTTGTGGCCTCAAGTGGAATGGACACCGAGATGCTCTGACTCGAAGTAAGGCCGGATATCCCTGCAGTGAATTGAATGCCGGCTCGTCTTGCATCTCCCAAGACGAAGGGATGTCTGAATCACCTGTGGAGACCACAGAGAAAGACCTAGTTATCCGCCTCATCGCGACCGGAGGCCTCACATCCTTTGAAAACTCGAGAGGTCCGCGGAGATCAATGCTTCCAAAGGAGACGATGCCTGACTCCTCTTGAAAATGGATAGGAGTCCCAGGATCCCTGTGGCACGTGGAAAGGGACTCTGGGTCTCCCGCCTCACGTGGAGACGCGTCCCCATTGCCATGCCAAGACTCCAGGAGAATCCCGAGGTGTCCCTCACACCTAGGCAGGAGTGCTGACGTCGCTGAACAAACACGTGTCTGGAAGGGCCCTCCCCGTCGTAACTCGAGAATATACCCCAGGTTCCGGCCGCAACTCAAGAAAAACCATGAGATTTCCCCCTTGCCTCGAGTTGAGGCCCGATTCCCCTGCACAGCATACAGAGCAATTCCGTGTTCCACATCAAACGTAAAAGGAGCCTTGATTTACTTGATGGCACTCCAGAGGAAACTCAAGATCACTGTCTCAAGTCTAGAGGGATCCTGAGGTCACTGGACCAACAGGAAAGGGCTCCGTGGACCCCAAATCAACTCGAGATGAGAGCTTAGTCCCTGGCTTAAACTCAAGAGGAATAACAACTTTCAACAAGCACCTCAAGAGGAGGATTCTCTCAAGTACAGGTATGTGAGAGGGACCCTGATTTTGTGGCCTCAAGTGGAATGGACACCGAGATGCTCTGACTCGAAGTAAGGCCGGATATCCCTGCAGTGAATTGAATGCAGGCTCGTCTTGCATCTCCCAAGAAGAAGGGATGTCTGAATCCCCTTTGGAGACCACAGAAAAAGACCGAGTTCTCCGCCTCATCGCGACTAGAGGCCTCACATCCTTTGAAAACTCGAGAGGTCCGCGGAGATCAATGCTTCCAAAGGAGACGATGCCTGACTCCTCTTGAAAATGGATAGGAGTCCCAGGATCCCTGTGGCACGTGGAAAGGAACATTGGGTCTCTCGCCTGACATGGAGTCGCGTCCCAATTGCCATGCCAAGACTCGAGGAGAATCCCGAGGTGTCCCTCGCACCTAGGCAGGAGTCCTGACGTCACTGAACAAACACGTGTCTGGAAGGGCCCTCCCCTTCGTAACTCGAGAATATACCCCAGGTTCCGGCCGCAACTCGAGAAAAACCATGAGACTTCCCCCTCGCCGCGAGTTGAGGCCCGATTCCCCTGCACTGCATGCAGAGCAATTCCGTGTTCCACATCAAAATTGAAAGGAGCCTTGATTTCCTTGATGGCACTCCAGAGAAAACCCAAGAACACTGTCTCAAGTCTAGAGGGATCCTGAGGTCATTGGAACAACAGGAAAGGGCTCCGTGGACCCCAAATCAACTCGAGATGAGAGCTTAGTCCCCGGCTTCGACTCAAGAGGAATACCAACTTTCCACAATCACCTCAAGAGGAGGCTTCTCTCATTTACAGGTATGTGAGAGGGACCCTGAGTTTGTGGCCTCAAGTGGAATGGACACCAAGATGCTCTGACTCGAAGTAAGGCCGGATATCCCTGCAATGAATTGAATGCAGGCTCGTCTTGCATCTCCCAAGAAGAAGGGATGTCTGAATCCCCTGTGGAGACCACAGAGAAAGACCTAATTCTCCGCCTCATCGCGAGCGGAGGCCTCACATCCTTTGAAAACTCGAGAGGACTGCAGAGATCAATGCTTCCAAAGGAGAAGATGCCTGACTCCTCTTGAAAATGGATAGGAGTCCCAGGATCCCTGTGGCACGTGGAAAGGGACACTGGGTCTCCCGCCTCACGTGGAGTTTCGTCCCAATTGCCATGCCAAGACTCGAGGAGAATCACGAGGTGTCGCTCGCACCTAGGCAGGAGTCCTGACGTCGCTGAACAAACACGTGTCTGGAAGGGCCCACCCCGCTGTAACTCGAGAATATACCCCTGGTTCCGGCCGCAACTCGAGAAAAACCATGAGACTTCCCCCTCGCCATGAGATGTGGCCCGATTCCCCTGCCCTGCGTGCAGAGCAATACCTTGTTCCACATTAAGCGTGAAAGGAGCCTTGATTTCCTTCATGGCACTCCAGAGAAAACCCAAGATCACTGTCTTAAGTCAAGAGGGATCCTGAGGTCACTGGAGCAACACGAAAGGGCTCCGTGGACCACAAATCAACTCGAGATGAGAGCTTAGTCCCTGGCTTCGACTCAAGAGGAATACCAACTTTCCACAAGCACCTCAAGAGGAGGCTTCTCTCAGCTACAAGTATGTGAGAGGGACCCTGAGTTTGTGGCCTCAGGTGGAATGGACACCGAGATGCTCTGACTCGAAGTAAGGCCGTATATCCCTGCAGTGAATTGAATGCAGGCTCGTCTTGCATCTCCCAAGCTGAAGGGTTGTCTGAATCCCCTGTGGAGACCACAGAGAAAGACCGAGTTCTCAGCCTCATCGCAACCGGAGGCCTCACATCCTTTGAAAACTCGAGAGGTCCGCGGAGATCAATGCATCCAAAGGATACGATGACTGACTCCTCTTGCAAATGGATAGGAGTCCCCGGATCCCTGTGGCACGTCGAAAGGGACACTGGGTCTCCCTCCTCACATGGAGACGCATCCCAATTGTCATGCCAAGACTCGAGGAGAATCCCGAGGTTTCCCTCGCACCTAGGCAGGAGTCCTGACGTCGCTGAACAAACACGTGTCTGGAAGGGGCCTCCCCGTCGTAACTCGAGAATATACCCCAGGTTCCGGCCGCAACTCGAGAAAAACCATGAGACTTACCCCTCGCCGCGAGATGAGGCCCGATTCCCCTGCACTGCGTGCAGAGCAATTCCGTGTTCCACATCAAACGAGAAAGGAACCTTGATTTCCTTGATGGCACTCCAGAGAAAACCCAAGATCACTGTCTCAAGTCTAGAGGGATCCTGAGGTCACTGGAGCAACACGAAAGGGCTCCCTGGACCCCAATTCAACTCGAGATGAGAGATTAGTCCCTGGCTTCGACTCAAGAGGAATACAAACTTTCCACAAGCACCTCAAGAGGAGGCTTCTCTCAGCTACAGGTATGTGAGAGGAACCCTGAGTTTGTGGCCTCAAGTGGAATGGACACCGAGATGCTCTGACTCGAAGTAAGGCCGGATATCCCTGCAGTGAATTGAATGCAGGCTCGTCTTGCATCTCCCAAGGCGAAGGGATGTCTGAAACCCCTGTGGAGACAACAGAGAAAGACCTAGTTCTCCTCCTCATCGCGACCGGAGTCCTGACATTCTTTGAAAACTCGAAGGTCCGCGGAGATCAATGCTTCCAAAAGAGACGATGCCGGACTCCTCTTGAAAATGGATAGGAGTCCCAGTATCCCTGCGCCACGTGGAAAGGGACCCTGGGTCTCCCGCCTCACGTGGAGACGCGTCCCAATTGCCATGCCAAGACTCGAGGAGAATCCCGAGGAGTCCCTCGCACCTAGGCAGGAATCCTGACGTCGCTGAACAAACTCGTGTCTGGAAGGGCCCTCCCCGTCGTAACTCGAGAATATACCCCAGGTTCCGGCCGCAACTCGAGAAAAACCATGAGACTTCCCCCTCTCTGCGAGATGAGGCCGATTCCCCTGCACTGCATGCATAGCAATTCCGTGTTCCACATCAAATGAGAAAGGAGCCTTGATTTCCTTGATTGCACTCCAGAGAAAACCCAAGATCACTGTCCCAATTCTAGAGGGACCCTGAGGTCACTGGAGCAACAAGAAAGGGCTCCGTGGGCCCCAAATCAACTCGAGATGAGAGCTTAGTCCCTGGCGTCGACTCAAGAGGAATACCAACTTTCCACAAGCACCTCAAGAGGAGGCTTCTCTCAGCTACAGGTATGTGAGAGGGACCCTGAGTTTGTGGCCTCAAGTGGAATGGACACCGAGATGCTCTGACTCGAAGTAAGGCCAGATATCCCTGCAGTGAATTGAATGCAGGCTCGTCTTACATCTCCCAAGACGAAGGGATGTCTGAATCCCCTGTGGAGACCACAGAGAAACACCTACATCTCCGCCTCTTAGCGACCGGAGGCCTCACATCCATTGAAACCTCGAGAGGTCCGCGGAGATCAATGCTTCCAAAGGAGACGATGCCTGACTCCTCTTGAAAATGGATAGGAGTCCCAGGATCCCTGTGGCACGTGGAAAGGGATCTTGGGTCTCCCGCCTCACGTGGAGACGCGTCCCAATTGCCATGCCAAGACTCGAGGAGAATCCCGAGGTGTCCCCCGCACCTAGGCAGGAGTCCTGACCTCGCTGAACAAACTCGTGTCTGGAAGGGCCCTTCCCGTCATAACTCGAGAATATACCCCAGGTTCCGGCCGAAACTTGAGAAAAACCATGAGATTTCCCGCTCGCCGCGAGATGAGGCCCGATTCCCCTGCACTGCGTGCAGAGAAATTCCGTGTTCCACATCAAACGTGAAAGGAGCCTTGATTTCCTTGATGGCACTCCAGAGAAACCCCAAGATCACTGTCTCAAGTCTAGAAGGATCCTGAGGGCACTGGAGCAACATGAAAGGGCTCCGTGGACCCCAAATCACCTCGAGATGAGAGCTTAGTGCCTGGCTTCGACTCAAGAGCAATACCAACTTTCCACAAGCACCTCAAGAGGAGGCTTCTCTCAGCTACAGGTATGTGAGAGGGACCCTGAGTTTGTGGCCTCAAGTTGAATGGACACCGAGATGCTCTGACTCGAAGTAAGGCCGGATATCCCTGCAGTGAATTGAATGCAGGCTCCTCTTGCATCTGCCAAGACGAATGGATGTCTGAATACCCTGTGGAGCCCACAGAGAAAGACCTAGTTCTCCGCCTCATCGCGTCCGGAGGAATCACATACTTTGAAAACTCGAGAGGTCTGCGGAGATCAATGCTTCCAAAAGAGACGATGCCGTACTCCTCTTGAAAATGTATAGGAGTCCCAGGATCCCTGTGCCACGTGGAAAGGGACCCTGGGTCTCCGGCCTCACGTGGAGAGGCATCCCAATTGCCATGGGAAGACTCGAGGAGAATCCCGAGGTGTCCCTTGCACCTAGGCAGGAGTACTGACGTCGCTGAACAAACTCGTGTCTGGAAGGGCACCCCCCGTCGTAACTCGAGAATATACCCCAGGTTCCGGCCGCAACTCGAGAAAAACCATGAGACTTCCCCCTCGCCGCGAGATGAGGCCCGATTCCCCTGCACTGCGTGCAGAGCAATTCCGTCTTCCACATCAAACGTGAAAGGAGCCTTGATTTCCTTGATGGCATTCCAGAGAAAACCCAAGATCACTGTCTCAAGTCTAGAGGGATCCTGAGGTCACTGGAGCAACACGAAAGGGCTCCGTGGACCGCAAATCAACTCGAGATGAGAGCTTAGTCCCTGGCTTCGACTCAAGAGGAATACCAACTTTCCACAAGCACCTCAAGAGGAGGATTCTCTCAGCTACAAGTATGTGAGAGGGACCCTGAGTTTGTGGCCTCAAGTGGAATGGACACCGAGATGCTCTGACTCGAAGTAAGGCCGAATGTCCCTGCAGTGAATTGAATGCAGGCTCAACTTGCATCTCCCAAGACGAAGGGATGTCTGAATCCCCTGTGGAGACCACAGAGAAAGACCTAGTTCTCCGCCTCATCGCGACCGGAGGCCTCACATCCTTTGAAACCTCGAGAGGTCCGCGGAGATCAATGCTTCCAAAGGAGACGATGCCTGACTCCTCTTGAAAATGGATAGGAGTCCCAGGATCCCTGTGGCACGTGGAAAGGGATCCTGGGTCTCCCGCCTCACGTGGAGGCGCGTCCCAATTGCCATGCCAAGACTCGAGGAGAATCCCGAGGTGTCCCTCACACCTAGGCAGGAGTCCTGACCTCGCTGAACAAACTCGTGTCTGGAAGGGCCCTTCCCGTCATAACTCGAGAATATACCCCAGGTTCCGGCCGCAACTTGAGAAAAACCATGAGATTTCCCGCTCGCCGCGAGATGAGGCCCGATTCCCCTGCACTGCGTGCAGAGAAATTCCGTGTTCCACATCAAACGTGAAAGGAGCCTTGATTTCCTTGATGGCACTCCAGAGAAAACCCAAGATCACTGTCTCAAGTCTAGAAGGATCCTGAGGGCACTGGAGCAACATGAAAGGGCTCCGTGGACCCCAAATCAACTCGAGATGAGAGCTTAGTCCCTGGCTTTGACTCAAGAGGAATACCAACTTTCCACAAGCACCTCAAGAGGAGGATTCTCTCAGCTACAGGTATGTGAGAGGGACCCTGAGTTTGTGGCCTCAAGTGGAATGGACACCGAGATGCTCTGACTCGAAGTAACGCCGATTGTCCCTGCAGTGAATTGAATGCAGGCTCAACTTGCATCTCCCAAGACGAAGGGATGTCTGAATCCCCTGTGGAGACCACAGAGAAAGACCTAGTTCTCCGCCTCATCGCGACCGGAGGCCTCACATCCTTTGAAAACTCGAGAGGTCCGCGGAGATCAATGCTTCCAAAGGAGACGATGCCTGACTCCTCTTGAAAATGGATAGGAGTCCCAGGATCCCTGTGGCACGTGGAAAGGGACCCTGGGTCTCCCGCCTCACGTGGAGACGTGTCCCAATTGCCATGCCAAGACTCGAGGAGAATCCTGAGGTGTCCCTCGCACCTAGGCAGGAGTCCTGACGTCGCTGAACAAACACGTGTCTGGAAGGCCCCTCCCCGTCGTAACTCGAGAATATACCCCAGGTTTCGGTCGCAACTCGAGAAAAAAAATGAGACTTCCCCCTTGCCGCAAGATGAGGCCCGATTCCCCTGCACTGCGTGCAGAGAAATTCCGTGTTCCACATCAAACTTGAAAGGACCCTTGATTTCCTTGATGGCACTCCAGAGAAAACCCAAGATCACTGTCTCAAGTCTAGAAGGATCCTGAGGGCACTGGAGCAACAAGAAAGGGCTCCGTGGACCCCAAATCAACTCGAAATGAGAGCTTAGTCCCTGGCTTCGACTAAAGAGGAATACCAACTTTCCACAAGCACCTCAAGAGGAGGCTTCTCTCAGCTACAGGTATCTGAGAGGGACCCTGAATTTGTGGCCTCTAGTGGAATGGACACCGAGATGCTCTGACTCGAAGTAAGGCCGGAATCCCAACAGTGAATTGAATGCAGGCTCGTCTTGCATTTCCCAAGACGTGGGGATGTCTGAATCCCCTGTGGAGACCACAGAGAAAGACCTAGTTTTCTGCTTCATCGCGAGCAGAGGCCTCACATCCTTTGAAAACTCGAGAGGGCCGAGGAGATCAATGCTTCCAAAGGAGACGATGCCTGACTCCTCTTGAAAATGGATAGGTGTCCCAGGATCCCTGTGGCACGTGGAAAGGGACCCTGGGTCTCCCGCCTCACGTGAAGACGGGTCCAAATTGCCATGCCAAGACTCGAGGAGAATCCCGAGGTGTCCCTCGCACCTAGGCAGGAGTCCTGACGTCGCTGAACAAACACGTGTCTGGAAGGGCCCTCCCCGTCGTAACTCGAGAATATACCCCAGGTTTCGGCCGCAAATCGAATAAAACCATGAGATTTCCCCCTCACCGCGAGATGAGGCCCGATTCCCCTGCCCTGCGTGCAGAGCAATACCGAGTTCGACATCAAAATTGAAAGGAGCCTTGATTTCCTTGATGGCACTCCAGAGAAAACCCAAGATCACTGTCTCAAGTCTAGAGGGATCCTGAGGTCACTGTAGCAACACGAAAGGGCTCCGTGGACCACAAATCAACTCGAGATGAGAGCTGAGTCCCTGGCTTCGACTCAAGAGGAATACCAACTTTCCACAAGCACCTCAAGAGGAGGCTTCTCGCAGCTACAGGTATATTTGAGGGACCCCGAGTTTGTGGCCTCAAGTGGAATGGACACCGAGATGCTCTGACTCGAAGTAAGGCCGGATATCCCTGCAGTGAATTGAATGCCGGCTGGTCTTGCATCTCCCAAGACGAAGGGATGTCTGAATCACCTGTGGAGACCACAGAGAAAGACCTAGTTATCCGCCTCATCGCGACCGGAGGCCTCACATCCTTTGAAAACTCGAGAGGTCCGCGGAGATCAATGCTTCCAAAGGAGACGATGCCTGACTCCTCTTGAAAATGGATTGGAGTCCCAGGATCCCTGTGGCACGTGGAAAGGGACTCTGGGTCTCCCGCCTCACGTGGAGACGCGTCCCCATTGCCATGCCAAGACTCCAGGAGAATCCCGAGGTGTCCCTCACACCTAGGCAGGAGTGCTGACGTCGCTGAACAAACACGTGTCTGGAAGGGCCCTCCCCGTCGTAACTTGAGAATATACCCCAGGTTCCGGCCGCAACTCAAGAAAAACCATGAGATTTCCCCCTTGCCTCGAGTTGAGGCCCGATTCCCCTGCACAGCATACAGAGCAATTCCGTGTTCCACATCAAACGTAAAAGGAGCCTTGATTTACTTGATGGCACTCCAGAGGAAACTCAAGATCACGGTCTCAAGTCTAGAGGGATCCTGAGGTCACTGGACCAACAGGAAAGGGCTCCGTGGACCCCAAATCAACTCGAGATGAGAGCTTAGTCCCCGGCTTCGACTCAAGAGGAATACCAACTTTCCACAAGCACCTCAAGAGGAGGCTTCTCTCAGTTACAGGTATGTGAGAGGGACCCTGAGTTTGTGGCCTCAAGTGGAATGGACACCGAGATGCTCTGACTCGATGTAAGGCCGGATATCCCTGCAGTGAATTGAATGCAGGCTCGTCTTGCATCTCCCAAGACAAAGGGATGTCTGAATCACCTGTGGAGACCACAGAGAAAGACCTAGTTCTCTGCCTCATCGCGACCGGAGGCCTCACATCCTTTGAAAATTCGACAGGTCCGCGGAGATCAATGCTTTCAAAGGAGAAGATGCCTGACTCCTCTTGAAAATGGATAGGAGTCCCAGGATCCCTGTGGCACGTGGAAAGGGACCCTGGGTCTCCCGCCTCACGGGGAGACGCGTCCCAATTGCCATGTCAAGACTCCAGGAGAATCCGGAGGTGTCCCTCGCACCTAGGCAGGAGTTCTGACGTAGGTGAACAAACACGTGTCTGGAAGGGCCCTCCCCGTCATAACTCGAGAATATACACCAGGTTCCGGCCGCAACTCGAGAAAAACCATGAGATTTCCCCCTCGCCGCGAGATGAGGCCCGATTCCCCTGCAATGCATGCAGAGCAATTCCCTGTTCCACATCAAACTTGAACGGAGCCTTGATTTCCTTGATGGCACTCCAGAGAAAACCCAAGATCACTGTCTCAATCTAGAGGGATCCTGAGGTCACTGGAGCAACAAGAAAGGGCTCTGTGGACCCCAAATCAACTCGTGATGAGAGCTTAGTCCCTGGCTTTGACTCAAGAGGAATACCAACTTTTCACAAGCACCTCAAGAGGAGGCTTCTCTCAGCTACAGGTATGTGAGAGGGACCCTGAGTTTGTGGCCTCAAGTGGAATGGACACCGAGATGCTCTGACTCGAAGTTAGGCCGGATATCACTGCATTGAATTGAATGCAGCCTCGTCTTGCATCTCCCAAGATGAAGGGATGTCTGAATCCCCTGTGGAGACCACAGAGAAAGACCGAGTTCTCCGCCTCATGGCGGCCGGAGGCCTCACATCCTTTGAAAACTCGAGAGGTCCGCGGAGATCAATGCTTCCAACGGAGACGATGCCTAACTCCTCTTGAAAATGGATAGGAGTCCCAGGATCCCTGTGGCACGTGGAAAGGGACCCTGGATCTCCCGGCTCACGTTAAGACGAGTCCCAATTGCCATGCCAAGACTCGAGGAGAATCCCGAGGTGTCCCTCGCACCTAGGCAGGAGTCCTGACGTCGCTGAACAAACACGTGTCTGGAAGGGCCCTCCCCGTCGTAACTCGAGAATATACCACAGGTTCCGGCCGCAACTCGAGAAAAACCATGAGATTTCCCCCTCGCGCGAGATGAGGCCCGATTCCCCTGGACTGCGTGCAGAGCAATTCCGTGTTCCACATCAAACATGAAAGCAGCCTTGATTTCCTGGATGGCACTCCAGAGAAAACCCAAGATCATTGTGTCAAGTCTAGAGGGATCCTGAGGTCACTGTAGCAACTCGAAAGGGCTCCGTGGACCCCAAATCCACTTGAGATGAGAGCTTAGTCAATGGCTTCGACTCAAGAGGAATACCAACTTTCCACAAGCACCTCAAGAGGAGGCTTCTCTCAGCAACAGGTATGTGAGAGGGACCCTGAGTTTGTGGCCTCAAGAGGAATGGACAACGAGATGCTCTGACTCGAAGTAAGGCGGGATATCCCTGTAGTGAATTGAATGCAGGCTCGTCTTGCATCTCCCAAGACGAAGGGATGTCTTAATCCCCTGTGGATACCACAGAGAAAGACCTAGTTCTCCGTCTCATCACTACCGGAGGCCTCACATCCTTTGAAAACACGAGAGGTCGGCAGAGATCAATGCTTCCAAAGGAGACGATGCCTGACTCCACTTGAAAATGGATAGGAGTTCCAGGATCCCTGTGGCACGTGGAAAGGGACCCTATGTCTCCCGCCTCAGGTGGAGACGCGTCCCAATTGCCATGCCAAGACTCGAGGAAAATCCCGAAGTGTCCCTCGCACCTAGTCAGGAGTGCTGACGTCGCTGAACAAACACGTGTCTGCAAGGGCCCTCACGATCGTAACTCGAGAATACACCCCAGGTTCAGGCCGCAACTCGACAAAAACCATGAGACTTCCACCTCGCCGCGAGATGAGGCCCGGTTCCCCTGCATTGCATGCAGAGCAATTCCGTGTTCCACATCAAACATGAAAGGAGCCTTGATTTCCTTGATGGCACTCCAGAGAACACCCAAGATCACTGTCTCAATTCTAGAGGGATCCTGAGGTCACTGTAGCAACACGAAAGGGCTCCGTGGACCCCAAATCAACTCGAGATGAGGGCGTCGTCCCTGGCTTCGCTCAAGAGGAATACCCACTTTCCACAAGCACCTCAAGAGGAGGCTTCTCTCAGCTACAGGTATGTGAGAGGGACCCTGAGTTTGTGGCCTCAAGTGGAATGGACACCGAAATGCTCTGACTCGAAGGAAGGCCGGATATCCCTGCAGTGAATTGAATGCAGGCTCGTCTTGCATGTCCCACGACGAAGGGATGTCTGAATCCCCTGTGGAGACCACAGAGAAAGACCTAGTTCTCCGCCTCATCGTGACCGGAGGCCTCACGTCCTTTGAAAACTCGAGAGGTCCGCGGAGATCAATGCTTCCAAAGGAGACGATGCCTGACTCCTCTTGAAAATGGATAGGAGTCCCAGGATCCCTGTGGCACGTGGAAAGGGACCCTGGGTCTCCCGCCTCACGTGGAGACGCGTCCCAATGGCCATGCCAAGACTGGAGGAGAATCCCGAGGTGTCCCTCGCACCCAGGCAGGAGTCCTGACATCGCTGAATAAACACGTGTCTGGAAAGGCCCTTCAGGTCGTAACTCGAGAATGTACCCCAGGTTCCGGGCGCAACTCGAGAAAAAACATGGGACTTCCCCCTCGCCGCGAGATGAGGCCCGATTCTCCTGCACTGCATGCCGAGCAATTCCGTGTTCCACATCAAACGTGAAAGGAGCCTTGATTTCCTTGATGGCACTCCAGAGAAAACCCAAGATCACTGTCTCAAGTCTAGAGGGTTCCTGAGGTCACTGTAGCAACACGAAAGGGCTCCGTGGACCCAAAATCAACTCGAGGTGAGAGCTTAGTCCCTGGCTTCGACTCAAGAGGAATACCAACTTTCCACAAGCACCTCAAGAGGAGGCTTCTCTCAGCTACAGGTATGTGAGAGTGACCCTGAGTTTGTGGCCTCAAGTGGAATGGACACCGAGATGCTCTGACTCGAAGTAAGGCCGGATATCCCTGCAGTGAATTGAATGCAGGCTCGTCTTTCATCTCCCAAGACGAAGGGTTGTCTGAATCCCCTGTGGAGATGACAGAGAAAGACCTAGTTCTCCCCCTCATCGCGACCGGAGGCCTCATATCCTTTGAAAACTCGAGAGGTCCACGGAGATCAATACTTCTGAAGGAGACGATGCCTGACTCCTCTTGAAAATGGATAGGAGTCCCAGGATCCCTGTGGCACGTGGGAAGGGACCCTGGGTCTCCCGCCTCACGTGGAGACGCGTCCCAATTGCCATGCCAAGACTCGAGGAGAATCCCGAGGTGTCCCTCGCACCTAGGCCGGAGTCCTGACGTCGCTCAACAAACACGTGTCTGGAAGGGCCCTCCCCGTCTTAAATCGAGAATATACCCCAGGTTCCGGCCGCAACTAGAGAAAAACCATGAGACTTCCCCCTCGCCGCGAGATGAGGCCCGATTCCCCTGCACTGCGTGCAGAGCAATTCCGTGTTCCACATCAAACGTGAAAGGAGCCTTGATTTCCTTGATGGCACTCCAGAGAAAACCCACGATCACTGTCTCAAGTCTAGAGGGATCCTGAGGTCACTGGAGCAACACGAAAGGGCTCCAGGGACCCCAAATCAACTCGAGATGAGAGCTTAGTCCTTGGCTTCGACTCAAGAGGAACACCAACTTTCCACAAGCACCTCAAGAGTAGGCTTCTCTCAGCTACAGGTATGTGAGAGGGACCATGAGTTTGTGGCCTCAAGTGGAATGGACACCGAGATGCTCTGACTCGAAGTAAGACCGGATATCCCTGAAGTGAATTGAATGCAGGCTCGCCTTGCATCTCCCAAGACGAAGGGATATCTGAATCCCCTGTGGAGACCACAGAAAAAGACCTAGTCCTCCGCTTCATCGCGACCGGAGGCCTCACATCCTTTGAAAACTCGAGAGGTCCGCGGAGATCAATGCTTCCAAAGTAGACGATGCCTGACTTCTCTTGAAAATGGATAGGAGTCCCAGAATCCCTGTGGCACGTGGGAAGGGACCCTGGGTCTCCCTCCTCACGTGGAGACGCGTCCCAATTGCCATGCCAAGACTCGAGGAGAATCCCGAGGTGTCCCTCGCACCTAGGCAGGAGTCCCGACGTCGCTGAACAAACACTTGTCTGGAAGGGCCCTCCCCGTTGTAACTCGAGAATATACCCCAGGTTCCGGCCGCAACTCGAGAAAAACCATGAGACTTCCCTCTCGCCGAGAGATGAGGCCCGAATCCCCTACACTGCGTGCAGAGCAATTCCGTGTTCCACATCAAACTTGACAGGAGCCTTGATTTCCTTGATGGCACTCCAGAGAAAACCCAGGATCACTGGCTCAAGTCTAGAGGGATAATGAGGTCACTGGAGCAACACGAAAGGGATCCGTGGACCCCAAATCAACTCGAGATGAGAGCTTAGTCCCTGGCTTCGACTCAAGGGGAATACCAACTTTCCACAAGCACCTCAAGAGGAAGCTTCTCTCAGCTACAGGTATGTGAGAGGGACCCTGAGTTTGTGGCCTCAAGTGGAATGGACACCGAGATGCTCTGACTCGAAGTTAGGCCGGATATCACTGCATTGAATTGAATGCAGCCTCGTCTTGCATCTCCCAAGATGAAGGGATGTCTGAATCCCCTGTGGAGACCACAGAGAAAGACCGAGTTCTCCGCCTCATGGCGGCCGGAGGCCTCACATCCTTTGAAAACTCGAGAGGTCCGCGGAGATCAATGCTTCCAACGGAGACGATGCCTAACTCCTCTTGAAAATGGATAGGAGTCCCAGGATCCCTGTGGCACGTGGAAAGGGACCCTGGATCTCCCGGCTCACGTTAAGACGAGTCCCAATTGCCATGCCAAGACTCGAGGAGAATCCCGAGGTGTCCCTCGCACCTAGGCAGGAGTCCTGACGTCGCTGAACAAACACGTGTCTGGAAGGGCCCTCCCCGTCGTAACTCGAGAATATACCACAGGTTCCGGCCGCAACTCGAGAAAAACCATGAGATTTCCCCCTCGCGCGAGATGAGGCCCGATTCCCCTGGACTGCGTGCAGAGCAATTCCGTGTTCCACATCAAACATGAAAGCAGCCTTGATTTCCTGGATGGCACTCCAGAGAAAACCCAAGATCATTGTGTCAAGTCTAGAGGGATCCTGAGGTCACTGTAGCAACTCGAAAGGGCTCCGTGGACCCCAAATCCACTTGAGATGAGAGCTTAGTCAATGGCTTCGACTCAAGAGGAATACCAACTTTCCACAAGCACCTCAAGAGGAGGCTTCTCTCAGCAACAGGTATGTGAGAGGGACCCTGAGTTTGTGGCCTCAAGAGGAATGGACAACGAGATGCTCTGACTCGAAGTAAGGCGGGATATCCCTGTAGTGAATTGAATGCAGGCTCGTCTTGCATCTCCCAAGACGAAGGGATGTCTTAATCCCCTGTGGATACCACAGAGAAAGACCTAGTTCTCCGTCTCATCACTACCGGAGGCCTCACATCCTTTGAAAACACGAGAGGTCGGCAGAGATCAATGCTTCCAAAGGAGACGATGCCTGACTCCACTTGAAAATGGATAGGAGTTCCAGGATCCCTGTGGCACGTGGAAAGGGACCCTATGTCTCCCGCCTCAGGTGGAGACGCGTCCCAATTGCCATGCCAAGACTCGAGGAAAATCCCGAAGTGTCCCTCGCACCTAGTCAGGAGTGCTGACGTCGCTGAACAAACACGTGTCTGCAAGGGCCCTCACGATCGTAACTCGAGAATACACCCCAGGTTCAGGCCGCAACTCGACAAAAACCATGAGACTTCCACCTCGCCGCGAGATGAGGCCCGGTTCCCCTGCATTGCATGCAGAGCAATTCCGTGTTCCACATCAAACATGAAAGGAGCCTTGATTTCCTTGATGGCACTCCAGAGAACACCCAAGATCACTGTCTCAATTCTAGAGGGATCCTGAGGTCACTGTAGCAACACGAAAGGGCTCCGTGGACCCCAAATCAACTCGAGATGAGGGCGTCGTCCCTGGCTTCGCTCAAGAGGAATACCCACTTTCCACAAGCACCTCAAGAGGAGGCTTCTCTCAGCTACAGGTATGTGAGAGGGACCCTGAGTTTGTGGCCTCAAGTGGAATGGACACCGAAATGCTCTGACTCGAAGGAAGGCCGGATATCCCTGCAGTGAATTGAATGCAGGCTCGTCTTGCATGTCCCACGACGAAGGGATGTCTGAATCCCCTGTGGAGACCACAGAGAAAGACCTAGTTCTCCGCCTCATCGTGACCGGAGGCCTCACGTCCTTTGAAAACTCGAGAGGTCCGCGGAGATCAATGCTTCCAAAGGAGACGATGCCTGACTCCTCTTGAAAATGGATAGGAGTCCCAGGATCCCTGTGGCACGTGGAAAGGGACCCTGGGTCTCCCGCCTCACGTGGAGACGCGTCCCAATGGCCATGCCAAGACTGGAGGAGAATCCCGAGGTGTCCCTCGCACCCAGGCAGGAGTCCTGACATCGCTGAATAAACACGTGTCTGGAAAGGCCCTTCAGGTCGTAACTCGAGAATGTACCCCAGGTTCCGGGCGCAACTCGAGAAAAAACATGGGACTTCCCCCTCGCCGCGAGATGAGGCCCGATTCTCCTGCACTGCATGCCGAGCAATTCCGTGTTCCACATCAAACGTGAAAGGAGCCTTGATTTCCTTGATGGCACTCCAGAGAAAACCCAAGATCACTGTCTCAAGTCTAGAGGGTTCCTGAGGTCACTGTAGCAACACGAAAGGGCTCCGTGGACCCAAAATCAACTCGAGGTGAGAGCTTAGTCCCTGGCTTCGACTCAAGAGGAATACCAACTTTCCACAAGCACCTCAAGAGGAGGCTTCTCTCAGCTACAGGTATGTGAGAGTGACCCTGAGTTTGTGGCCTCAAGTGGAATGGACACCGAGATGCTCTGACTCGAAGTAAGGCCGGATATCCCTGCAGTGAATTGAATGCAGGCTCGTCTTTCATCTCCCAAGACGAAGGGTTGTCTGAATCCCCTGTGGAGATGACAGAGAAAGACCTAGTTCTCCCCCTCATCGCGACCGGAGGCCTCATATCCTTTGAAAACTCGAGAGGTCCACGGAGATCAATACTTCTGAAGGAGACGATGCCTGACTCCTCTTGAAAATGGATAGGAGTCCCAGGATCCCTGTGGCACGTGGGAAGGGACCCTGGGTCTCCCGCCTCACGTGGAGACGCGTCCCAATTGCCATGCCAAGACTCGAGGAGAATCCCGAGGTGTCCCTCGCACCTAGGCCGGAGTCCTGACGTCGCTCAACAAACACGTGTCTGGAAGGGCCCTCCCCGTCTTAAATCGAGAATATACCCCAGGTTCCGGCCGCAACTAGAGAAAAACCATGAGACTTCCCCCTCGCCGCGAGATGAGGCCCGATTCCCCTGCACTGCGTGCAGAGCAATTCCGTGTTCCACATCAAACGTGAAAGGAGCCTTGATTTCCTTGATGGCACTCCAGAGAAAACCCACGATCACTGTCTCAAGTCTAGAGGGATCCTGAGGTCACTGGAGCAACACGAAAGGGCTCCAGGGACCCCAAATCAACTCGAGATGAGAGCTTAGTCCTTGGCTTCGACTCAAGAGGAACACCAACTTTCCACAAGCACCTCAAGAGTAGGCTTCTCTCAGCTACAGGTATGTGAGAGGGACCATGAGTTTGTGGCCTCAAGTGGAATGGACACCGAGATGCTCTGACTCGAAGTAAGACCGGATATCCCTGAAGTGAATTGAATGCAGGCTCGCCTTGCATCTCCCAAGACGAAGGGATATCTGAATCCCCTGTGGAGACCACAGAAAAAGACCTAGTCCTCCGCTTCATCGCGACCGGAGGCCTCACATCCTTTGAAAACTCGAGAGGTCCGCGGAGATCAATGCTTCCAAAGTAGACGATGCCTGACTTCTCTTGAAAATGGATAGGAGTCCCAGAATCCCTGTGGCACGTGGGAAGGGACCCTGGGTCTCCCTCCTCACGTGGAGACGCGTCCCAATTGCCATGCCAAGACTCGAGGAGAATCCCGAGGTGTCCCTCGCACCTAGGCAGGAGTCCCGACGTCGCTGAACAAACACTTGTCTGGAAGGGCCCTCCCCGTTGTAACTCGAGAATATACCCCAGGTTCCGGCCGCAACTCGAGAAAAACCATGAGACTTCCCTCTCGCCGAGAGATGAGGCCCGAATCCCCTACACTGCGTGCAGAGCAATTCCGTGTTCCACATCAAACTTGACAGGAGCCTTGATTTCCTTGATGGCACTCCAGAGAAAACCCAGGATCACTGGCTCAAGTCTAGAGGGATAATGAGGTCACTGGAGCAACACGAAAGGGATCCGTGGACCCCAAATCAACTCGAGATGAGAGCTTAGTCCCTGGCTTCGACTCAAGGGGAATACCAACTTTCCACAAGCACCTCAAGAGGAAGCTTCTCTCAGCTACAGGTATGTGAGAGGGACCCTGAGTTTGTGGCCTCAAGTGGAATGGACACCGAGATGCTCTGACTCGAAGTTAGGCCGGATATCACTGCATTGAATTGAATGCAGCCTCGTCTTGCATCTCCCAAGATGAAGGGATGTCTGAATCCCCTGTGGAGACCACAGAGAAAGACCGAGTTCTCCGCCTCATGGCGGCCGGAGGCCTCACATCCTTTGAAAACTCGAGAGGTCCGCGGAGATCAATGCTTCCAACGGAGACGATGCCTAACTCCTCTTGAAAATGGATAGGAGTCCCAGGATCCCTGTGGCACGTGGAAAGGGACCCTGGATCTCCCGGCTCACGTTAAGACGAGTCCCAATTGCCATGCCAAGACTCGAGGAGAATCCCGAGGTGTCCCTCGCACCTAGGCAGGAGTCCTGACGTCGCTGAACAAACACGTGTCTGGAAGGGCCCTCCCCGTCGTAACTCGAGAATATACCACAGGTTCCGGCCGCAACTCGAGAAAAACCATGAGATTTCCCCCTCGCGCGAGATGAGGCCCGATTCCCCTGGACTGCGTGCAGAGCAATTCCGTGTTCCACATCAAACATGAAAGCAGCCTTGATTTCCTGGATGGCACTCCAGAGAAAACCCAAGATCATTGTGTCAAGTCTAGAGGGATCCTGAGGTCACTGTAGCAACTCGAAAGGGCTCCGTGGACCCCAAATCCACTTGAGATGAGAGCTTAGTCAATGGCTTCGACTCAAGAGGAATACCAACTTTCCACAAGCACCTCAAGAGGAGGCTTCTCTCAGCAACAGGTATGTGAGAGGGACCCTGAGTTTGTGGCCTCAAGAGGAATGGACAACGAGATGCTCTGACTCGAAGTAAGGCGGGATATCCCTGTAGTGAATTGAATGCAGGCTCGTCTTGCATCTCCCAAGACGAAGGGATGTCTTAATCCCCTGTGGATACCACAGAGAAAGACCTAGTTCTCCGTCTCATCACTACCGGAGGCCTCACATCCTTTGAAAACACGAGAGGTCGGCAGAGATCAATGCTTCCAAAGGAGACGATGCCTGACTCCACTTGAAAATGGATAGGAGTTCCAGGATCCCTGTGGCACGTGGAAAGGGACCCTATGTCTCCCGCCTCAGGTGGAGACGCGTCCCAATTGCCATGCCAAGACTCGAGGAAAATCCCGAAGTGTCCCTCGCACCTAGTCAGGAGTGCTGACGTCGCTGAACAAACACGTGTCTGCAAGGGCCCTCACGATCGTAACTCGAGAATACACCCCAGGTTCAGGCCGCAACTCGACAAAAACCATGAGACTTCCACCTCGCCGCGAGATGAGGCCCGGTTCCCCTGCATTGCATGCAGAGCAATTCCGTGTTCCACATCAAACATGAAAGGAGCCTTGATTTCCTTGATGGCACTCCAGAGAACACCCAAGATCACTGTCTCAATTCTAGAGGGATCCTGAGGTCACTGTAGCAACACGAAAGGGCTCCGTGGACCCCAAATCAACTCGAGATGAGGGCGTCGTCCCTGGCTTCGCTCAAGAGGAATACCCACTTTCCACAAGCACCTCAAGAGGAGGCTTCTCTCAGCTACAGGTATGTGAGAGGGACCCTGAGTTTGTGGCCTCAAGTGGAATGGACACCGAAATGCTCTGACTCGAAGGAAGGCCGGATATCCCTGCAGTGAATTGAATGCAGGCTCGTCTTGCATGTCCCACGACGAAGGGATGTCTGAATCCCCTGTGGAGACCACAGAGAAAGACCTAGTTCTCCGCCTCATCGTGACCGGAGGCCTCACGTCCTTTGAAAACTCGAGAGGTCCGCGGAGATCAATGCTTCCAAAGGAGACGATGCCTGACTCCTCTTGAAAATGGATAGGAGTCCCAGGATCCCTGTGGCACGTGGAAAGGGACCCTGGGTCTCCCGCCTCACGTGGAGACGCGTCCCAATGGCCATGCCAAGACTGGAGGAGAATCCCGAGGTGTCCCTCGCACCCAGGCAGGAGTCCTGACATCGCTGAATAAACACGTGTCTGGAAAGGCCCTTCAGGTCGTAACTCGAGAATGTACCCCAGGTTCCGGGCGCAACTCGAGAAAAAACATGGGACTTCCCCCTCGCCGCGAGATGAGGCCCGATTCTCCTGCACTGCATGCCGAGCAATTCCGTGTTCCACATCAAACGTGAAAGGAGCCTTGATTTCCTTGATGGCACTCCAGAGAAAACCCAAGATCACTGTCTCAAGTCTAGAGGGTTCCTGAGGTCACTGTAGCAACACGAAAGGGCTCCGTTGACCCAAAATCAACTCGAGGTGAGAGCTTAGTCCCTGGCTTCGACTCAAGAGGAATACCAACTTTCCACAAGCACCTCAAGAGGAGGCTTCTCTCAGCTACAGGTATGTGAGAGTGACCCTGAGTTTGTGGCCTCAAGTGGAATGGACACCGAGATGCTCTGACTCGAAGTAAGGCCGGATATCCCTGCAGTGAATTGAATGCAGGCTCGTCTTTCATCTCCCAAGACGAAGGGTTGTCTGAATCCCCTGTGGAGATGACAGAGAAAGACCTAGTTCTCCCCCTCATCGCGACCGGAGGCCTCATATCCTTTGAAAACTCGAGAGGTCCACGGAGATCAATACTTCTGAAGGAGACGATGCCTGACTCCTCTTGAAAATGGATAGGAGTCCCAGGATCCCTGTGGCACGTGGGAAGGGACCCTGGGTCTCCCGCCTCACGTGGAGACGCGTCCCAATTGCCATGCCAAGACTCGAGGAGAATCCCGAGGTGTCCCTCGCACCTAGGCCGGAGTCCTGACGTCGCTCAACAAACACGTGTCTGGAAGGGCCCTCCCCGTCTTAAATCGAGAATATACCCCAGGTTCCGGCCGCAACTAGAGAAAAACCATGAGACTTCCCCCTCGCCGCGAGATGAGGCCCGATTCCCCTGCACTGCGTGCAGAGCAATTCCGTGTTCCACATCAAACGTGAAAGGAGCCTTGATTTCCTTGATGGCACTCCAGAGAAAACCCACGATCACTGTCTCAAGTCTAGAGGGATCCTTAGGTCACTGGAGCAACACGAAAGGGCTCCAGGGACCCCAAATCAACTCGAGATGAGAGCTTAGTCCTTGGCTTCGACTCAAGAGGAACACCAACTTTCCACAAGCACCTCAAGAGTAGGCTTCTCTCAGCTACAGGTATGTGAGAGGGACCATGAGTTTGTGGCCTCAAGTGGAATGGACACCGAGATGCTCTGACTCGAAGTAAGACCGGATATCCCTGAAGTGAATTGAATGCAGGCTCGCCTTGCATCTCCCAAGACGAAGGGATATCTGAATCCCCTGTGGAGACCACAGAAAAAGACCTAGTCCTCCGCTTCATCGCGACCGGAGGCCTCACATCCTTTGAAAACTCGAGAGGTCCGCGGAGATCAATGCTTCCAAAGGAGACGATGCCTGACTTCTCTTGAAAATGGATAGGAGTCCCAGAATCCCTGTGGCACGTGGGAAGGGACCCTGGGTCTCCCTCCTCACGTGGAGACGCGTCCCAATTGCCATGCCAAGACTCGAGGAGAATCCCGAGGTGTCCCTCGCACCTAGGCAGGAGTCCCGACGTCGCTGAACAAACACTTGTCTGGAAGGGCCCTCCCCGTTGTAACTCGAGAATATACCCCAGGTTCCGGCCGCAACTCGAGAAAAACCATGAGACTTCCCTCTCGCCGAGAGATGAGGCCCGAATCCCCTACACTGCGTGCAGAGCAATTCCGTGTTCCACATCAAACTTGACAGGAGCCTTGATTTCCTTGATGGCACTCCAGAGAAAACCCAGGATCACTGGCTCAAGTCTAGAGGGATAATGAGGTCACTGGAGCAACACGAAAGGGATCCGTGGACCCCAAATCAACTCGAGATGAGAGCTTAGTCCCTGGCTTCGACTCAAGGGGAATACCAACTTTCCACAAGCACCTCAAGAGGAAGCTTCTCTCAGCTACAGGTATGTGAGAGGGACCCTGAGTTTGTGGCCTCAAGTGGAATGGACACCGAGATGCTCTGACTCGAAGTAAGGCCGGATATCCCTGCAGTGAATTGAATGCAGGCTCGTCTTGCATCTCCCAAGACGAAGGGATGTCTGAATCCCCTGTGGAGACCACAGAGAAAGACCTAGTCCTCAGCCTCAACGCGAACGGAGGCCTCACATCCTTTCAAAACTCGAGAGGTCCGAGGAGATCAATGCTTCCAAAGGAGACGATGCCTGACTCCTCTTGAAAGTGGATAGGAGTCCCAGGATCCCGGTGGGACGTGGAAAGGGACCCTGGGTCTCCCGCCTCACGTGGCGACGCATCCCAATTGCCATGCCAAGACTCGAGCAGAAACCCGAGGTGTCCCTCCCACCTAGGCAGGAGTCCTGACATCGCTGAACAAACATGTGTTTGGAAGGGCCCTACCCGTCGTAACTCGAGAATATACCCCAGGTTCCGGCCGCAACTCGAGAAAAACCATGAGACTTCTCCCTCGCCAAGAGATGAGGCCCGATTCCCCTTCACTGCGTGCAGAGCAGTTCCGTGTTCCACATCAAACCTGAACGGAGCCTTGATTTCCTTGATGGTACTCCAGAGAAAACCCAAGATCACTGTCTCAAGTCTAGAGGGATCCTGAGGTCACTGGAGCAACAGGAAAGGGCTCCGTGGACCCCTAATAAACTCGAGATGAGAGCTTAGTCCCTGGCTTCGACTCAAGAGGAATACCAACTTTCCACAAGCACCTCAAGAGGAGGCTTCTCTCAGCTACAGGTATGTGAGAGGGACCCTGAGTTTGTGGCCTCATGTGGAATGGACACCGAGATGCCCTGACTCGAAGTAAGGCCGGATATCCCTCCAGTGAATTAAATGCATTCTCGCCTTGCATCTCCCAAGACGAAGGGATGTCTGAATGCCCTGTGGAGAACACAGAGAAAGACCTAGTTCTCCGCCTCATCATGACCGGAGGCCTCACATACTTTGAAAACTCGAGAGGTCCGCGGAGATCAATGCTTCCAAAGGAGATGATTCCTGACTCCTCTCGAAAATGGATAGGAGTCCCAGGATCCCTGTGGCACGTGGAACGGGACATTGGGTCTCCCGCCTCACGTGGAGACGCGTCCCAATTGCCATGCCAAGACTCGAGGAGAATCCCGAGGTGTCCCTCCCACCTAGGCAGGAGTCCTGACGTCGCTGAACAAACATGTGTTTGGAAGGGCCCTCCCCGTCGTAACTCGAGAATATACCCCAGGTTCCGGCCGCAACTCGAGAAAAACCAAGAGACTTCTCCCTCGCCAAGAGATGAGGCCCGATTCCCCTGCACTGCGTGCAGAGCAATTCCGTGATCCTCATCAAACGTGAAAGGAGCCTTGATTTCCTTGATGGCACTCCAGAGAAAACCCAAGATCAATGTCTCAACTCTAGAGGGATCCTGAGGTCACTGTAGCAACACGAAAGGGCTCCGTGGACACCAAATCTACTCGAGATGAGAGCTTAGTCCCTGGCTTCCACTCAAGAGGAATACCGACTTTCCAGAAGCACCTCAAGAGGAGGCTTCTCTCAGCTACAGGTATGTGAGAGGGACCCTGAGTTTGTGGCCTCAAGTGGAATGGACACCGAGATGCTCTGAATCGAAGTAAGGCTGGATATCCCGGCAGTGAATTGAATGCAGGCTCGTCTTGCATCTCCCAAGACGAAGGGATGTCTGAATCCCCTGTGGAGAGCACAGAGAAAGACCTAGTTCTCCCCATCATCGCGACCGGAGGCCTCACATCCCTTGAAAACTCGAGAGGTCTGCGGAGATCAATGCTTCCAAAGGAGACGATGCCTGACACCTCTTGAAAATGGATAGGAGTCCCAGGATCCCTGTGGCACGTGGAAAGGGACTCTGGGTCTCCCGGCTCATGTGCAGACGCGTCCCAATTGCCATGCCAAGATTCGAGGAGAATCCCAAGGTGTCCCTCGCACCTAGGCAGGAGTCCTGACATCCCTGAACAAACACGTGTCTGGAAGGGCCCTCCCCGTCGTAACTCGAGAATATACCCCAGGTTCCGGCCGCAACATGAGAAAAAGCATGAGACTTCCCCCTCGCCGCGAGATGAGCGCCGATTCCCCTGCACTGAGTGCAGAGCAATTCCGTGTTCCACATCAAACGTGAAAGGAGCCTTGATTTCCTTGATGGCACTCCAGAGAAAACCCAAGATCACTGTCTCAAGTCTAGAGGGATCCTGACGTCACTAGAGCAACAAGAAAGGGCTCCGTGGACCCCAATTCAACTCGAGATGAGAGCTTAGTCCGTGGCTTCGACTCAAGAGGAATACCACCTTTCCACAAGCACCCCAAGAGGAGGCTTCTCTCAGCTACAGGTATGTGAGAGGGACCCTGAGTTTGTGGCCGCAAGTGGAATGGACACCGAGATGCTCTGACTCAAAGTTAGGCCAGATATCCCTGCAGTGAATTGAATGCAGGCTCGTCTTGCATCTCCCAAGACGAAGGGAAGTCTGAATCCCCTATGGAGACCACAGAGAAAGACCTAGTTCTCCGCCTCATCGCGACCGGGGCCTCACGTCCTTTGAAAACTCGAGAGGTCGGCGGAGATCAATGCTTCCAAAGGCGACGATGCCTGACTCCTCTTGAAATGGATAGGAGTCCCAGGATCCCTGTGGCACGTGGAAAGGGACCCTGGGTCTCCCGCCTCACGTGGAGACGCGTCCCAATTGCCATGCCAAGACTCGAGGAGAATCCCGAGGTGTCCCTCGCACCTAGGCAGGAGTCCTGAAGTCGCTGAACAAACACGTCTCTGGAAGGGCCCTCCCCGTCGTATCTCGAGAATATACCCCAGGTTCCGGCCGCAACTCGAGAAAAACCATGAGAATTCCCCCTCGGCGCGAGATGAGGCCCGATTCCCCTGCACTGCGTGCAGAGCTATTCCGTGTTCCACATCAAACGTAAAAGGAGCCTTGATTTCCTTGATGGCACTCCAGAGAAAACCCAAGATCACTGTCTCAAGTCTAGAGGGATCCTGAGGTCACTGTAGCAACACGAAAGGGCTCCGTGAACCCCAAATCAACTCGAGATGAGACCTTAGTCCCTGGCTTCAACTCAAGAGGAAGACCAACTTTCCACAAGCACCTCAAGAGGAGGCTTCTCTCAGCTACAGGTATGTGAGAGGGCCCCTGAGTTAGTGGCCTCAAGTGGAATGGACACCGAGATGCTCTGACTCGAAGTAAGGCCGGATATCCCTGCAGTGAATTGAATGCAGGCTCGTTTTGCATCTCCCAAGACGAAGGGATGTCTGAATCCCCTGTGGAGACCACAGAGAAAGACCTAGTCCTCCACCTCAGGAAACCGGAGTCCTCATATCCTTTGAAAACTCGAGAGGTCTGCGGAGATCAATGCTTCCAAAGGAGACGATACCTGACTCCTCTTGAAAATGGATAGGAGTCCCAGGATCCCTGTGGCACGTGGAAAGGGACCCTGGGTCTCCCGCCTCACGTGGAGACGCGTCCCAATTGCCATGCCAAGACTCGAGAAGAATCCCAAGGTGTCCCTCACACCTAGGCAGGAGTCCTGACGTCGCTGAACAAACACGTGTCTGGAAGGGCCCTCCCCGTCCTAACTCGAGAATATACCCCAGGTTTCGGCCGCAACTCGAATAAAACCATGAGACTTCCCCCTCACCGCGAGATGAGGCCCGATTCCCCTGCCCTGCATGCAGAGCAATGCCGTGTTCCACTTCAAACGTGAAAGGAGCCTTGATTTCCTTGATGGCACTCCAGAGAAAACCCAAGATCACTGTCTCAAGTCTAGAGGGATCCTGAGGTCACTGGAGCAACACGAAAGGGCTCCGTGGACCCCAAATCAACGCGAGATGAGAGCTTAGTCCCTGGCTTAGACTCAAGAGGAATACCAACTTTCCACAAGCACCTCAAGAGGAGGCTTCTCTCAGCTACAGGTAAGTGAGAGGGACCCTGAGTTTGTGGCCTCAAGTGCAATGGACACCGAGATGCTCTGACTCGAAGTAAGGCCGGATATCCCTGCAGTGAATTGAATGCAGGCTCGTCTTGCTTCTCCCAAGAAGAAGGGATGTCTGAATCCCCTGTGGAGACCACAGAGAAAGACTTAGTCCTCCGCCTCATCGCGCCAGAGGCCTCACATCCTTTGAAAACTCGAGAGGTCTGCAGAGATCAATGCTTCCAAAGGAGCCGATGCCCGACTCCTCTTGAAAATGGATAGGAGTCCCAGGATCCCTGTGGCACGTGGAAAGGGACCCTGGGCCTCCCGCCTCATGTGGAGACGCATCCCAATTGCCATGCCAAGACTCGAGGAGAATCCCGAGGTGTCCCTCGCACCTAGGCAGGAGTCCTGACGTCGTTGAACAAACACGTGTCTGGAAGGGCCCTCCCCGTCGTTACTCTAGAATATACCCCAGGTTCCGGCCGCAACTCGAGAAAAACCATGAGATTTCCCCCTCGCCGCGAGATGAGACCCGATTCCCCTGCAATGCGTGCAGAGCAATTCCGTGTTCCACATCAAATGTGAAAGGAGCCTTGATTTCCTTGATGGCACTAGAGAAAACCCAAGATCACTGTCTCTAGTCTAGAGGGATCTTGAGGTCACTGTGGCAACACGAAAGGGCTCCGTGGACCCCAAATCAACTCGAGATGAGAGCTTAGTCACTGGCTTTGACTCAAGAGGAATACCAACTTTCCACAAGCACCTCAAGAGGAGGCTTCTCTCAGCTACAGGTATGTGAGAGGGAACCTGAGTTTGTGGCCTCAAGTGCAATGGACACCGAGATGCTCTGACTCGAAGTAAGGCCGGATATCCCTGCAGTGAATTGAATGCAGACTCGTTTTGCATCTCCCAAGACGAAGGGATGTCTGAATCCCCTGTGGAGACCACAGAGAATGACCTAGTCCTCAACCTCAGGAAACCGGAGTCCTCATATCCTTTGAAAACTCGAGAGGTCCACGGAGATCAATACTTCCGAAGGAGACGATGCCTGACTCCTCTTGAAAATGGATAGGAGTCCCAGGATCCCTGTGGCACGTGGAAAGGGACACTGGGTCTCACCCCTGACATGGAGTCGCGTCCCAATTGCCATGCCAAGACTCGAGGAGAATCCCGAGGTGTCCCTCGCACCTAGGCAGGAGTCCTGTCTTCGCTGAAAAACACGTGTCTGGAAGGGCCCTTCCCGTCATAACTCGAGAATATACCCCAGGTTCCGGGCGCAACTCGAGAAAAACCATGAGACTTTTCCCTCGCCGCGAGATGAGGCCCGATTCCCCTGCACTGCATGCAGAGCAATTCCGTGTTCCACATCAAACGGGAAAGGGGCCTTGATTTCCTTGATGGCACTCCAGAGAAAACCCAAGATCACTGTCTCAAGTCAAGAGGGATCCTGAGGTCACTGGACCAACAGCAAAGGGCTCCGTGGACCCCAAATCAACTCGAGATGTGAGCTTAGTCCCTGGCTTAGACTCAAGAGGAATACCAACTTTCCACAAGCACCTCAAGAGGAGGCTTCTCTCAGCTACAGGTATATTTGAGGGAACCCGAGTTTGTGGCCTCAAGTGGAATGGACACCGAGATGCTCTGACTCGAAGTAAGGCCGGATATCCCTGCAGTGAATTGAATGCAGGCTCGTCTTGCTTCTCCCAAGACGAAGGGATGTCTGAATCCCCTGTGGAGACCACAGAGAAAGACTTAGTCCTCCGCCTCATCGCGCCAGAGGCCTCACATCCTTTGAAAACTCGAGAGGTCTGCAGAGATCAATGCTTCCAAAGGAGCCAATGCCCGACTCCTCTTGAAAATGGATAGGAGTCCCAGGATCCCTGTGGCACGTGGAAAGGGACCGTGGGTCTCCCGCCTCATGTGGAGACGCATCCCAATTGCCATGCCAAGACTCGAGGAGAATCCCGAGGTGTCCCTCGCACCTAGGCAGGAGTCCTGACGTCGCTGAACAAACACGTGTCTGGAAGGGCCCTCCCCGTCGTAACTCGAGAATATACCTCAGGTTCCGGCCGAAACTCGAGAAAAACCATGAGACTTCCCCCTCGCCGCGAGATGAGACCCTATTCCCCTGCACTGCGTGCAGAGCAATTCCGTTTTCCACATCAAACGTGAAAGGAGCCTTGATTTCCTTGATGGCACTCCAGAGAAACCCAAGATCACTGTCTCTAGTCTAGAGGGATCCTGAGGTCACTGTAGCAAAGCGAAAGGGCTCCGTGTACGCCAAAACAACTCGAGATGAGAGCTTAGTCCCTGGCTTCGACTCAAGAGGAATACCAACGTTCCACAAGCACCTCAAGAGGAGTCTTCTCTCAGCTACAGGTATGTGAGTGGGACCCTGAGTTTGAGGCCTCAAGTGGAATGGACACCAAGATGCTCTGACTCGAAGTAAGGCCGGATATCCCTGCAGTGAATTGAATGCAGGCTCGTCTTGCATCTCCCAAGACGAAGGGATGTCTGAATACCCTGTGGAGTCCACAGAGAAAGACCTAGTCCTCCGCCTCAATGCGAACGGAGGCCTCACGTCCTTTGAAAATTCGAAAGGTCCGCGGAGATCAATGCTTCCAAAGGTGACGATGACTTGGAAATGGATAGGAGTTCCAAGGTCCCTGTGGCACGTGGAAAGGGACCCTGGGTCTCCCGCCTCACGTGGAGACGCGTCCCAATTGCCATGCCAAGACTCGAGGAGAATCCTGAAGTGTCCCTCGCACCTAGGCAGGAATCCTGACGTCGCTGAACAAACACGAGTCTGGAAGGGTCCTCCCCGTCGTAACTCGAGAATATACCCCAGGTTCCGGCCGCAACTCGAGAAAAAGCATGAGAATTCCCCCTCGCCGCGAGAGGAGGACCGATTCCCCTGCACTGCGTGCAGAGCAATTCCGTGTTCCACATCAAACGTGAAAGGAGACTTGATTTCCTTGATGGCACTCCAGAGAAAACCCAAGATCACTGTTTCAAGTCTAGAGGGATCCTGAGGTCACTGTAGCAACACGAAAGGCTCTGTGGACCCCAAATCAACTCGAGATGAGAGCTTAGTCCCTGGCTTCGACTCAAGAGGAATACCAACTTTCCACAAGCACCTCAAGAGGAGGCTTCTCTCAGCTACAGGTATGTGAGAGGGACCCTGAGTTTGTGGCCTCAAGTGGAATGGACACCGAGATGCTCTGACTCACGGTAAGGCCGGATATCCCTGCAGTGAATTGAATGCAGGCTCGTCTTGCATCTCCCAAGACGAAGGGATGTCTGAATCCCCTGTGGAGACCACAGAGAAAGACCTAGTCCTCCGCCTCATCGCGACCGGAGGCCTCACATCCTTTGAAAACTCGAGAGGTCTGCGGAGATCAATGCTTCCAAAGGAGACGATGCCCGACTCCTCTTGAAAATGGGTAGGAGTCCCAGGATCCCTGTGGCACGTGGAAAGGGACCCTGGGTCTCCCGCCTCACGTGGAGACGCCTCCCAATTGCCATGCGAAGACTCGAGGGGAATCCCGAGGTGTCCCTCGCACCTAGGCAGGAGTCCTAACCTCGCTGAACAAACACGAGTCTGGAAGGGACCTCCCCGTCGTAACTCGAGAATATACCCCAGGTTCCGGCCGCAACTCGAGAAAAAGCATGAGAATTCCCCCTCGCCGCGAGAGGAGGCCCGATTCCCCTGCACTGCGTGCAGAGCAATTCCGTGTTCCACATGCAACGTGAAAGGAGACTTGATTTCCTTGATGGCACTCCAGAGAAAACCCAAGATCACTGTCTCAAGTCTAGAGGGATCCTGAGGTCACTGGAGCAACAAGAAAGTGCTCAGTGGAGCCCAAATCAACTCGAGATGAGAGCTTAGTCCCTGGCTTCCACTCAAGAGGAATACCAACTTTCCACAAGCACCTCATGAGAAGGCTTCTCTCAGCTACAGGTATGTGAGAGGGACCCTGAGTTTGTGGCCTCAAGTGGAATGGACACCGAGATGCTCTGAGTCGAAGTAAAGCCGGATATCCCTGCAGTGAATTGAATGCAGGCTCGTCTTGCATCTCCCAAGACGAAGGGATGTCTGAATCCCCTGTGGAGACCACAGAGAAAGACCTAGTCCTCCGCCTCATCGCGACCGGAGGCCTCACATCTTTTGAAATCTCGAGAGGTCCGCGGAGATCAATGCTTCCAAAGGAGACGATGCCTGACTCCTCTTGAAAATGGTTAGGAGTCCCAGGATCCCTGTGGCACATGGAATGGGACCCTGGGTCTCCCGCCTCACGTGGAGACGCGTCCCAATTGCCATGCCAACACTCGAGGAGAATCCCGAGGTGTCCCTCGCACCTAGGCAGGAGTCCTGACGTCGCTGAACAAACACGTTTCTGGACGGGCCCTCCCCGTCGTAACTCGAGAATATAGCCCAGGTTCCGGCCGCAACTCGAGAAAAACCATGAGACTTCCCCCTCGCCGAGAGATGAGGCCCGAATCCCCTGCACTGCGTGCAGAGCAATTCCGTGTTCCACATCAAACTTGAAAGGAGCCTTGATTTCCTTGATGGCACTCCAGAGAAAACCCAAGATCACTGTCTCAAGTCTAGAGGGATCCTGAGGTCACTGGAGCAACAAGAAAGGCTCAGTGGACCCCAAATGAACTCGAGATGAGAACTTAGTCCCTTGCTTCGACTCAAGAGGAATACCAACTTTCCACAATCACCTCAAGATGAGGCTTCTCTCAGCTAAAGGTATGTGAGAGGGCCCCTGAGTTTGTGGCCTCAAGTGGAATGGACACCGTGATGCTCTGTCTTGAAGTAAAGCCGGATATCCTGCAGTGAATTGAATGCAGGCTCGTCTTGCATCTCGCAAGACGAAGGGTTGTCTGAATACCCTGTGGAGTCCACAGAGAAAGACCTAGTCCTCCGCCTCAATGCGAACGGAGGCCTCACGTCCTTTGAAAATTCGAAAGGTCCGCGGAGATCAATGCTTCCAAAGGTGACGATGACTTGGAAATGGATAGGAGTTCCAAGGTCCCTGTGGCACGTGGAAAGGGACCCTGGGTCTCCCGCCTCACGTGGAGACGCGTCCCAATTGCCATGCCAAGACTCGAGGAGAATCCTGAAGTGTCCCTCGCACCTAGGCAGGAATCCTGACGTCGCTGAACAAACACGAGTCTGGAAGGGTCCTCCCCGTCGTAACTCGAGAATATACCCCAGGTTCCGGCCGCAACTCGAGAAAAAGCATGAGAATTCCCCCTCGCCGCGAGAGGAGGACCGATTCCCCTGCACTGCGTGCAGAGCAATTCCGTGTTCCACATCAAACGTGAAAGGAGACTTGATTTCCTTGATGGCACTCCAGAGAAAACCCAAGATCACTGTTTCAAGTCTAGAGGGATCCTGAGGTCACTGTAGCAACACGAAAGGGCTCCGTGGACCCCAAATCAACTCGAGATGAGAGCTTAGTCCCTGGCTTCGACTCAAGAGGAATACCAACTTTCCAGAAGCACCTCAAGAGGAGGCTTCTCTCAGCTACAGGTATGTGAGAGGGACCCTGAGTTTGTGGCCTCAAGTGGAATGGACACCGAGATGCTCTGACTCACGGTAAGGCCGGATATCCCTGCAGTGAATTGAATGCAGGCTCGTCTTGCATCTCCCAAGACGAAGGGATGTCTGAATCCCCTGTGGAGACCACAGAGAAAGACCTAGTCCTCCGCCTCATCGCGACCGGAGGCCTCACATCCTTTGAAAACTCGAGAGGTCTGCGGAGATCAATGCTTCCAAAGGAGACGATGCCCGACTCCTCTTGAAAATGGGTAGGAGTCCCAGGATCCCTGTGGCACGTGGAAAGGGACCCTGGGTCTCCCGCCTCACGTGGAGACGCCTCCCAATTGCCATGCGAAGACTCGAGGGGAATCCCGAGGTGTCCCTCGCACCTAGGCAGGAGTCCTGACCTCGCTGAACAAACACGAGTCTGGAAGGGACCTCCCCGTCGTAACTCGAGAATATACCCCAGGTTCCGGCCGCAACTCGAGAAAAAGCATGAGAATTCCCCCTCGCCGCGAGAGGAGGCCCGATTCCCCTGCACTGCGTGCAGAGCAATTCCGTGTTCCACATGCAACGTGAAAGGAGACTTGATTTCCTTGATGGCACTCCAGAGAAAACCCAAGATCACTGTCTCAAGTCTAGAGGGATCCTGAGGTCACTGGAGCAACAACAAAGTGCTCAGTGGAGCCCAAATCAACTCGAGATGAGAGCTTAGTCCCTGGCTTCGACTCAAGAGGAATACCAACTTTCCACAAGCACCTCATGAGAAGGCTTCTCTCAGCTACAGGTATGTGAGAGGGACCCTGAGTTTGTGGCCTCAAGTGGAATGGACACCGAGATGCTCTGAGTCGAAGTAAAGCCGGATATCCCTGCAGTGAATTGAATGCAGGCTCGTCTTGCATCTCCCAAGACGAAGGGATGTCTGAATCCCCTGTGGAGACCACAGAGAAAGACCTAGTCCTCCGCCTCATCGCGACCGGAGGCCTCACATCTTTTGAAATCTCGAGAGGTCCACGGAGATCAATGCTTCCAAAGGAGACGATGCTTCACTCCTCTTGAAAATGGTTAGGAGTCCCAGGATCCCTGTGGCACGTGGAATGGGACCCTGGGTCTCCCGCCTCACGTGGAGACATGTCCCATTTGCCATGTCAAGACTCGAGGAGAATCCCGAGGTGTCCCTCGCACCTAGGCAGGAGTCCTGACGTCGCTGAACAAACACGTGTCTGGAAGGGCCCTCCCCGTCGTAACTCGAGAATATAGCCCAGGTTCCGGCCGCAACTCGAGAAAAACCATGAGACTTCCCCCTCGCCGAGAGATGAGGCCCGAATCCCCTGCACTGCGTGCAGAGCAATTCCGTGTTCCACATCAAACTTGAAAGGAGCCTTGATTTCCTTGATGGCACTCCAGAGAAAACCCAAGATCACTGTCTCAAGTCTAGAGGGATCCTGAGGTCACTGGAGCAACAAGAAAGGCTCAGTGGACCCCAAATGAACTCGAGATGAGAACTTAGTCCCTTGCTTCGACTCAAGAGGAATACCAACTTTCCACAATCACCTCAAGATGAGGCTTCTCTCAGCTACAGGTATGTGAGAGGGCCCCTGAGTTTGTGGCCTCAAGTGGAATGGACACCGTGATGCTCTGTCTTGAAGTAAAGCCGGATATCCTGCAGTGAATTGAATGCAGGCTCGTCTTGCATCTCGCAAGACGAAGGTTTGTCTGAATACCCTGTGGAGTCCACAGAGAAAGACCTAGTCCTCAGCCTCAATGCGAACGGAGGCCTCACGTCCTTTGAAAATTCGAAAGGTCCGCGGAGATCAATGCTTCCAAAGGTGACGATGACTTGGAAATGGATAGGAGTTCCAGGATCCCTGTGGCACGTGGAAAGGGACCCTGGGTCTCCCGCCTCACGTGGAGACGCGTCCCAATTGCCATGCCAAGACTCGAGGAGAATCCTGAAGTGTCCCTCGCACCTAGGCAGGAATCCTGACGTCGCTGAACAAACACGAGTCTGGAAGGGTCCTCCCCGTCGTAACTCGAGAATATACCCCAGGTTCCGGCCGCAACTCGAGAAAAAGCATGAGAATTCCCCCTCGCCGCGAGAGGAGGTCCGATTCCCCTGCACTGCGTGCAGAGCAATTCCGTGTTCCACATCCAACGTGAAAGGAGCCTTGATTTCCTTGATGGCACTCCAGAGAAAACCCAAGATCACTGGCTCAAGTCTAGAGGGATCCTGAGGTCACTGGAGCAACATGAAAGGGCTCCGTGAAACCCAAATAAACTCGAGATGAGAGCTTAGTCCCTGGCTTCGACTCAAGAGGAATACCAACTTTCCACAAGCACCTCAACAGGAGGCTTCTCTCAGCTACAGGTATGTGAGAGGGACCCTGAGTTTGTGGCCTCAAATGGAATGGACACCGAGATGCTCTGACTCGAAGTAAGGCCGGATATCCCTGCAGTGAATTGAATGCAGGCTCGACTTACATATCCCAAGACGAAGGGATGTCTGAATCCCTTTTGTAGACCACAGAGAAAGACCTAGTCCTCCGCCTCATCACGACCGGAGGCCTCACATCCTTTGAATATTCGAGAGGTATGCGGAAATCAATGCTTCCAAAGGAGATGATGCCTGACTCCTCTTGAAAATGGGTAGGAGTCCCAGGATCCCTGTGGCACGTGGAAAGGGACCCTGGGTCTCCGGCCTCAGGTCGAGACGCGTCCAAATTGCCATGCCAAGACTCGAGGAGAATCCCGAGGTGTCCCTCGCACCTAAGCAGGAGTCCTGACGTCGCTGAACAAACACGTGTCTGGAAGGGCCCTCCCCGTCGTAACTCGAGAATATACCCCAGGTTCCTGCCGCAACTCGAGAAAAGCCATGAGACTTCCCCCTCGCCGCGAGATGAGGCCCGATTCCCCTGCACTGCGTGCAGAGCAGTTCCGCGTTCCACATCAAACGTGAAAGGAGGCTTGATTTCCTTGATGGCACTCCAGAGAAAACCCAAGATCACTGTCTCAAGTCTAGAGGGTTCCTGAGGTCACTGGAGCAACACGAAAGGGTTCCATGGACCCCAAATCAACTCGAGATGAGAGCTTAGTCCCTGGCTTCGACTCAAGAGGAATACCAACTTTCCACAAGCACCTCAAGAGGAGGCTTCTCTCAGCTACAGGTATGTGAGAGTGACCCTGAGTTTGTGGCCTCAAGTGGAATGGACACCGAGATGCTCTGACTCGAAGTAAGGCCGGATATCCCTGCAGTGAATTGAATGCAGGCTCGTCTTTCATCTCCCAAGACGAAGGGTTGTCTGAATCCCCTGTGGAGATGACAGAGAAAGACCTAGTCCTCCACCTCAATGCAACCGGAGGCCTCATATCCTTTGAAAACTCGAGAGGTCCACGGAGATCAATACTTCTGAAGGAGACGATGCCTGACTCCTCTTGAAAATGGATAGGAGTCCCAGGATCCCAGTGGCACGTGGAAAGGGACCCTGGGTCTCCCTCCTCACGTGGAGACGCTTCCCAATTGCCATGCCAAGACTCGAGGAGAATCCCGAGGTGTCCCTCGCACCTAGGCGGGAGTGCTGACGTCGCTGAACAAACACGTGTCTGGAAGGGCCCTCCCCGTCGTAACTCGAGAATATACCCCAGGTTCCGTCCGCAACTCGAGAAAAACCATGACACTTCCCCCTCGCCGCGAGATGAGGCCCGATTCCCCTGCATTGCGTGCAGAGCAATTCCGTGTTCCACATCAAACGTGAAAGGAGCCTTGATTTCCTTGATGGCACTGCAGAGAAAACCGAAGATCACTGTCTCAAGTCTAGAGGGATCCTGAGGTCACTGGAGCAACAAGAAAGGCTCAGTGGACCCCAAATGAACTCGAGATGAGAACTTAGTCCCTTGCTTCGACTCAAGAGGAATACCAACTTTCCACAATCACCTCAAGATGAGGCTTCTCTCAGCTACAGGTATGTGAGAGGGCCCCTGAGTTTGTGGCCTCAAGTGGAATGGACACCGTGATGCTCTGTCTTGAAGTAAAGCCGGATATCCTGCAGTGAATTGAATGCAGGCTCGTCTTGCATCTCGCAAGACGAAGGGTTGTCTGAATACCCTGTGGAGTCCACAGAGAAAGAACTAGTCCTCCGCCTCAATGCGAACGGAGGCCTCACGTCCTTTGAAAATTCGAAAGGTCCGCGGAGATCAATGCTTCCAAAGGTGACGATGACTTGGAAATGGATAGGAGTTCCAGGATCCCTGTGGCACGTGGAAAGGGACCCTGGGTTCCCGCCTCACGTGGAGACGCGTCCCAATTGCCATGCCAAGACTCGAGGAGAATCCTGAAGTGTCCCTCGCACCTAGGCAGGAATCCTGACGTCGCTGAACAAACACGAGTCTGGAAGGGTCCTCCCCGTCGTAACTCGAGAATATACCCCAGGTTCCGGCCGCAACTCGAGAAAAAGCATGAGAATTCCCCCTCGCCGCGAGAGGAGGTCCGATTCCCCTGCACTGCGTGCAGAGCAATTCCGTGTTCCACATCCAACGTGAAAGGAGCCTTGATTTCCTTGATGGCACTCCAGAGAAAACCCAAGATCACTGGCTCAAGTCTAGAGGGATCCTGAGGTCACTGGAGCAACATGAAAGGGCTCCGTGGAACCCAAATAAACTCGAGATGAGAGCTTAGTCCCTGGCTTCGACTCAAGAGGAATACCAACTTTCCACAAGCACCTCAACAGGAGGCTTCTCTCAGCTACAGGTATGTGAGAGGGACCCTGAGTTTGTGGCCTCAAATGGAATGGACACCGAGATGCTCTGACTCAAAGTAAGGCCGGATATCCCTGCAGTGAATTGAATGCAGGCTCGGCTTACATATCCCAAGACGAAGGGATGTCTGAATCCCCTTTGTAGACCACAGAGAAAGACCTAGTCCTCCGCCTCATCGCGACCGGAGGCCTCACATCCTTTGAATATTCGAGAGGTATGCGGAAATCAATGCTTCCAAAGGAGATGATCCCTGACTCCTCTTGAAAATGGGTAGGAGTCCCAGGATCCCTGTGGCACGTGGAAAGGGACCCTGGGTCTCCCGCCTCAGGTCGAGACGCGTCCAAATTGCCATGCCAAGACTCGAGGAGAATCCCGAGGTGTCCCTCGCACCTAAGCAGGAGTCCTGACGTCGCTGAACAAACACGTGTCTGGAAGGGCCCTCCCCGTCGTAACTCGAGAATATACCCCAGGTTCCTGCCGCAACTCGAGAAAAGCCATGAGACTTCCCCCTCGCCGCGAGATGAGGCCCGATTCCCCTGCACTGCGTGCAGAGCAATTCCGCGTTCCACATCAAACGTGAAAGGAGGCTTGATTTCCTTGATGGCACTCCAGAGAAAACCCAAGATCACTGTCTCAAGTCTAGAGGGATCCTGAGGTCACTGGAGCAACACGAAAGGGTTCCGTGGACCCCAAATCAACTCGAGATGAGAGCTTAGTCCCTGGCTTCGACTCAAGAGGAATACCAACTTTCCACAAGCACCTCAAGAGGAGGCTTCTCTCAGCTACAGGTATGTGAGAGTGACCCTGAGTTTGTGGCCTCAAGTGGAATGGACACCGAGATGCTCTGACTCGAAGTAAGGCCGGATATCCCTGCAGTGAATTGAATGCAGGCTCGTCTTTCATCTCCCAAGACGAAGGGTTGTCTGAATCCCCTGTGGAGATGACAGAGAAAGACCTAGTCCTCCACCTCAATGCAACCGGAGGCCTCATATCCTTTGAAAACTCGAGAGGTCCACGGAGATCAATACTTCTGAAGGAGACGATGCCTGACTCCTCTTGAAAATGGATAGGAGTCCCAGGATCCCAGTGGCACGTGGAAAGGGACCCTGGGTCTCCCTCCTCACGTGGAGACGCGTCCCAATTGCCATGCCAAGACTCGAGGAGAATCCCGAGGTGTCCCTCGCACCTAGGCGGGAGTGCTGACGTCGCTGAACAAACACGTGTCTGGAAGGGCCCTCCCCGTCGTAACTCGAGAATATACCCCAGGTTCCGGCCGCAACTCGAGAAAAACCATGAGACATCCCCCTCGCCGCGAGATGAGGCCCGATTCCCCTGCACTGATTGCAGAGCAATTCCGTTTTCCACATCAAACGTGAAAGGAGCCTTGATTTCCTTGATGGCACTCCAGAGAAAACCCAAGTTCACTGTCTCAAGTCTAGAGGGTTCCTGAGGTAACTGGAGCAACACGAAAGGGCTCCGTGGACCCCAAATCAACTCGAGATGAGAGCTTAGTCCCTGGCTTCGACTCAAGAGGAATACCAACTTTCCACAAGCACCTCAAGAGGAGGCTTCTCTCAGCTACATGTGTGTGAGAGGGCCCCTGAATTTGTGGCCTCAAGTGGAATGGACACCGAGATGCTCTGACTCGAAGTAAGGCCGGATATCCCTGCAGTGAATTGAATGCAGGCTCGTCTTGCATCTCCCAAGACGATGGGATGTCTGAATCCCCTGTGGAGACCACAGAGAAAGACCTAGTCCTCCGCCTCATCGCGACGGGAGGCCTCACATCCTTTGAAAACTCAGGAGGTCTGCGGAGATCAATGCTTCCAAAGGAGACGATGCCTGACTCCTACTGAAAATGGATAGGAGTCCCAGGATCCCTGTGGCACGTGGAAAGGGACCCTGGGTCTCCCGCCTCACGTGGAGACGCCTCCCAATTGCCATGCGAAGACTCGAGGGGAATCCCGAGGTATCCCTCGCACCTAGGCAGGAGTCCTGACCTCGCTGAACAAACACGATTCTGGAAGGGACCTCCCCGTCGTAACTCGAGAATATACCCCAGGTTCCGGCCGCAACTCGAGAAAAAGCATGAGACTTCCCCCTCGCCGCGAGATGAGGCCTGATTCCCCTTCCCTGCGTGCAGAGCAATTCCGGATTCCACATCAAACGTGAAAGGAGCCTTGATTTCCTTGATGGCACCCCAGAGGAATCCCAAGATCACTGTCTCAAGTCTAGAGGGATCCTGAGGTCACTGGAGCAACAGGAAATTTCCCCTTGGACCCCAAATCAACTCGAGGTGAGAGCTTAGTCCCTGGCTTCGACTCAAGAGGAATACCAACTTTCCACAAGCACCTTAAGAGGAGGCTTCTCTCAGCTACAGGTATGTGAGAGGGACCCTGAGTTTGTGGCCTCAAGTGGAATGGACAGCGAGATGCTCTGACTCGAAGTAAGGCCGGATATCCCTGCAGTGAATTGAATGCAGGCTCGTCTTGCATCTCCCAAGACGAAGGGATGTCTGAATCCACTCTGTAGGCCACAGAGAAAGACCTAGTCCTCCGCCTCATCGCGACCGGAGGCCTCACATCCTTTGAAAACTCGAGAGGTCCGCGGAGATCAATGCTTCCAAAGGAGACGATGGCTGACTCCTCTTGAAAATGGATAGGAGTCCCAGGATCCCTGGGGCACGTGGAAAGGGACCCTGGGTCTCCCGCCTCACGTGGAGACGCGTCCCCATTGCCATGCCAAGACTCGAGGAGAATCCGGAGGTGTCCCTCGTACCTAGGCAGGAGTCCTGACGTCGCTGATCAAACACGTGTCTGGAAGGGCCCTCCCCGTCGTAACTCGAGAATATACCCCAGGTTCCGGCCGCAACTCGAGAAAAACCATGAGACTTCCCCCTCGCCGCGAGATGAGGCCCGATTCCCCTGCACTGCGTGCAGAGCAATTCTGTGTTCCACATCAAACGTGAAAGGAGCCTTGATTTCCTTGATGGCACTCCAGAGAAAACCCAAGATCACTGTCTCAAGTCTAGAGGGATCCTGAGGTCACTGGAGCAACAAGAAAGGGCTCCGTGGACCTCAAATAAACTCGAGATGAGAGCTTAGTCCCTGGCTTCGACTCAAGAGGAATACCAACTTTTCACAAGCACCTCAAGAGGAGGCTTCTCTCAGCTACAGGTATGTGAGAGGGACCCTGAGTTTGTGGCCTCAAGTGGAATGGACACCGAGATGCTCTGACTCGAAGTAAGGCTGGATATTCCTGCAGTGAATTGAATGCAGGCTCGTCTTGCATCTCCCAAGACGAAGGGATGTCTGAATCCCCTGTGGAGACCTCAGAAACAGACCGACTTCTCCGCCTCATCACGACCGGAGGCCTCACATCCTTTGAAAATTCGAGAGGTATGCGGAGATCAATGCTTCCAAAGGAGACGATGCCTGACTCCTCTTAAAAATGGATAGGAGTCCCAGGATCCCTGTGGCACGTGGAAAGAGACCCTGGGTCTCCCGCCTCACGTGGAGACACCTCCAAATTGCCATGCCAAGACTCGAGGAGAATCCCGAGGTGTCCCTCAACCTAGGCAGGAGTCCTGACGTTGCTGAACAAACACGTGTCTGGAAGGGCCCTCCCCGTCGTAACTCGAGAATATACCCCATGTTCCGGCCGCAACTCGAGGAAAACCATGAGACTTCCCCCTCGCCGCGAGATGAGACCCGATTCCCCTGCACTGCGTGCAGAGCAATTGGGTGTTCCACATCAAACGTGAAAGGAGCCTTGATTTCCTTGATGGCACTCCAGAGAAAACCCAAGATCACTGTCTCAAGTCTAGAGGGATTCTGAGGTCACTGGAGCAACAAGAAAGGGCTCCGTGGACCCCAAATCAACTCGAGATGAGAGCTTAGTCCCTGGCTTCGACTCAAGAGGAATACCAACTTTTCACAACACCTCAAGAGGAGGTTTCTCTCAGATACAGGTATGTGAGAGGGACCCTGAGTTTGTGGCCCCAACTGGAATGGACACCGAGATGTTCTGACTCGAAGTAAGGCCGGATATCCCAACAGTGAATTGAATGTAGGCTCGTCTTGCATCTCCCAAGATGAAGGGATGTCTGAATCCCCTGTGGAGACGACAGAGAAAGTACCAGTCCTCCTCCTCATCTCCACCGGAGACCTCACATCCTTTGAAAACTCGAGAGGTATGCGGAGATCAATGCTTCCAAAGGAGACGATGCCTGACTCCTCTTAAAAATGGATAGGAGTCCCAGGATCCCTGTGGCACGTGGAAAGGGACCCTGGGTCTCCCGCCTCACGTGGAGACGCGTCCCCATTGCCATGCCAAGACTCCAGGAGAATCCCGAGGTGTCCCTCGGACCTAGGCAGGAGTCCTGACGTCGCTGAACAAACACGTGTCTGGAAGGGCCCTCCCCGTCGTAACTCGAGAATATACCCCAGATTCCGGCCGCAACTCGAGAAAAACCATGAGACTTCCCCCTCGCCGCGAGATGAGGCCCGATTCCCCTGCACTGCGTGCAGAGTAATTCCGTGTTCCACATCAAACGTGAAAGGAGCCTTGATTTCCTTGATGGCATTCCAGAGAAAACCCAAGATCACTGTCTCAAGTCTAGAGGGATCCTGAGGTCACTGGAGCAACACGAAACGGCTCCGTGGACCCCAAATCAACTCGAGATGAGAGCTTAGTCCCTGGCTTCGACTCAACAGGAATACCAACTTTTCACAAGCACCTCAAGAGGAGGCTTCTCTCAGCTACAGGTATGTGAGAGGGACCGTGAGTTTGTGGCCTCAAGTGGAATGGACAACGAGATGCTCTGACTCGAAGTAAGGCCGGATATCCCTGCAGTGAATTGAATGCAGTCTCTTCTTGCATCTCCCAAGACGACGGGATGTCTGAATCCCCTGTGGAGACCACAGAGAAAGTCCTAGTCCTCCGCCTCATCGCGACCGGAGGCCTCACATCCTTTGAAAACTCAAGAGGTCCGCGGAGATCAATGCTTCCAAAGGAGACGATGCCTGACTCCTCTTGAAAATGGATCGGAGTCCCAGGATCCCTGTGGCATGTGGAAAGGGACCCTGGGTCTCCCGCCTCACGTGGAGACGCGTCCCAATTGCCATGCCAAGACTCGAGGAGAATCCCGAGGTGTCCCTCGCCCCTAGGCAGGAGTCCTGACGTCGCTGAACAAACACGTGTCTGGAAGGGCCCTCCCCGTCGTAACTCGAGAATATACCACAGGTTCCGTCCGCAACTCGAGAAAAACCATGAGATTTCCCCCTCGCCGCGAGATGAGGCCCGATTCCCCTGCACTGCGTGCAGAGCAATTCCGTGTTCCACATCAAACGTGAAAGGAGCCTTGATTTCCTTGATGGCACTCCAGAGAAAACCCAAGATCACTGTCTCAAGTCTAGAGGGATCCTGAGGTCACTGGAGCAACACGAAATTTCCCCTTGGACCCCAAATAAACTCGAGATGACAGCTTAGTCCCTGGCTTCGTCTCAAGAGGAATACCAACTTTCCATAAGCACCTCAAGAGGAGGCTTCTCTCAGCTACAGGTATGTGAAAGGAACCCTGAGTTTGTGGCCTCAAGTGGAATGGACACCGAGATGCTCTGACTCGAAGTAAGGCCGGATATCCCTGCAGTGAATTGAATGCAGGCTTGTCTTGCATCTCCAAAAACGAAGGGATGCCTGAATCCCCTGTGGAGACCACAGAGAAAGACCTAGTCCTCCCCATCATCAAGACCGGAGGCCTCACATCCTTTGAAAATTCGAGAGGTCTGCGGAGATCAATGCTTCCAAAGGAGACGATGCCTGACTCTTCTTGAAAATGGATAGGAGTCCCACGATCCCTGTGGCACGTGGAAAGGGACCCTGGGTCTCCCGGCTCCCGTGGAGACGCGTCCCCATTGCCATGCCAAGACTCCAGGAGAATCCCGAGGTGTCCCTCAACCTAGGCAGGAGTCCTGACGTTGCTGAACAAACACGTGTCTAGAAGGGCCCTCCCCGTCGTAACTCGAGAATATACCCCATGTTCCGGCCGCAACTCGAGGAAAACCATGAGACTTCCCCCTCGCCGCGAGATGAGACCCGATTCCCCTGCACTGCGTGCAGAGCAATTGGGTGTTCCACATCAAACGTGAAAGGAGCCTTGATTTCCTTGATGGCACTCCAGAGAAAACCCAAGATCACTGTCTCAAGTCTAGAGGGATTCTGAGGTCACTGGAGCAACAAGAAAGGGCTCCGTGGACCCCAAATCAACTCGAGATGAGAGCTTAGTCCCTGGCTTCGACTCAAGAGGAATACCAAATTTTCACAACACCTCAAGAGGAGGTTTCTCTCAGATACAGGTATGTGAGAGGGACCCTGAGTTTGTGGCCCCAACTGGAATGGACACCGAGATGTTCTGACTCGAAGTAAGGCCGGATATCCCAACAGTGAATTGAATGTAGGCTCGTCTTGCATCTCCCAAGATGAAGGGATGTCTGAATCCCCTGTGGAGACGACAGAGAAAGTACCAGTCCTCCTCCTCATCTCCACCGGAGACCTCACATCCTTTGAAAACTCGAGAGGTATGCGGAGATCAATGCTTCCAAAGGAGACGATGCCTGACTCCTCTTAAAAATGGATAGGAGTCCCAGGATCCCTGTGGCACGTGGAAAGGGACCCTGGGTCTCCCGCCTCACGTGGAGACGCGTCCCCATTGCCATGCCAAGACTCCAGGAGAATCCCGAGGTGTCCCTCGGACCTAGGCAGGAGTCCTGACGTCGCTGAACAAACACGTGTCTGGAAGGGCCCTCCACGTCGTAACTCGAGAATATACCCCAGATTCCGGCCGCAACTCGAGAAAAACCATGAGACTTCCCCCTCGCCGCGAGATGAGGCCCGATTCCCCTGCACTGCATGCAGAGCAATTCCGTGTTCCACATCAAACGTGAAAGGAGCCTTGATTTCCTTGATGGCACTGCAGAGAAAACCCAAGATCACTGTCTCAAGTCTAGAGGGATCCTGAGGTCACTGGAGCAACAAGAAAGGCTCAGTGGACCCCAAATGAACTCGAGATGAGAACTTAGTCCCTTGCTTCGACTCAAGAGGAATACCAACTTTCCACAATCACCTCAAGATGAGGCTTCTCTCAGCTACAGGTATGTGAGAGGGCCCCTGAGTTTGTGGCCTCAAGTGGAATGGACACTGAGATGCTCTGTCTTGAAGTAAAGCCGGATATCCCTGCAGTGAATTGAATGCAGGCTCGTCTTGCATCTCGCAAGACGAAGGGTTGTCTGAATACCCTGTGGAGTCCACAGAGAAAGACCTAGTCCTCCGCCTCAATGCGAACGGAGGCCTCACGTCCTTTGAAAATTCGAAAGGTCCGCGGAGATCAATGCTTCCAAAGGTGACGATGACTTGGAAATGGATAGGAGTTCCAGGATCCCTGTGGCACGTGGAAAGGGACCCTGGGTCTCCCGCCTCACGTGGAGACGCGTCCCAATTGCCATGCCAAGACTCGAGGAGAATCCTGAAGTGTCCCTCGCACCTAGGCAGGAATCCTGACGTCACTGAACAAACACGAGTCTGGAAGGGTCCTCCCCGTCGTAACTCGAGAATATACCCCAGGTTCCGGACGCAACTCGAGAAAAAGCATGAGAATTCCCCCTCGCCGCGAGAGGAGGTCCGATTCCCCTGCACTGCGTGCAGAGCAATTCCGTGTTCCACATCAAACGTGAAAGGAGCCTTGATTTCCTTGATGGCACTCCAGAGAAAACCCAAGATCACTGTTTCAAGTCTAGAGGGATCCTGAGGTCACTGGAGCAACAAGAAAGGGCTCCGTGGAACCCAAATCAACTCGAGATGAGAGCTTAGTCCCTGGCTTCGACTCAAGAGAAATACCAACTTTCCACAAGCACCTCAAGAGGAGGCTTCTCTCAGCTACAGGTATGTGAGAGGGACCCTGAGTTTGTGGCCTCAAGTGGAATGGACACCGAGATGCTCTGACTCGAAGTAAGGCCGGATATCCCTGCAGTGAATTGAATGCAGGCTCGTCTTGCATCTCCCAAGACGAAGGGATGTCTGAATCCCCTGTGGAGACCACAGAGAAAGACCTAGTCCTCCGCCTCATCGCGACCGGAGGCCTCACATCCTTTGAAAACTCGAGAGGTCTGCGGAGATCAATGCTTCCAAAGGATACGATGCCTGACTTCTCTTGAAAATGGATAGGAGTCCCAGGATCCCTGTGGAACGTGAAAAGGGACCCTGGGTCTCCCGCCTCACGTGGAGACGCCTCCCAATTGCCATGCGAAGACTCGAGGGGAATCCCGAGGTATCCCTCGCACCTAGGCAGGAGTCCTGACCTCGCTGAACAAACACGAGTCTGGAAGGGACCTCCCCGTCGTAACTCGAGAATATACCCCAGGTTCCGGCTGCAACTCGAGAAAAAGCATGAGAATTCCCCCTCGCCGCGAGAGGAGGCCCGATTCCCCTGCACTGCGTGCAGAGCAATTCCGTGTTCCACATGCAACGTGAAAGGAGACTTGATTTCCTTGATGGCACTCCAGAGAAAACCCAAGATCACTGTCTCAAGTCTAGAGGGATCCTGAGGTCAATGGAGCAACAAGAAAGTGCTCAGTGGAGCCCAAATCAACTCGAGATGAGAGCTTAGTCCCTGGCTTCGACTCAAGAGGAATACCAACTTTCCACAAGCACCTCATGAGAAGGCTTCTCTCAGCTACAGGTATGTGAGAGGGACCCTGAGTTTGTGGCCTCAAGTGGAATGGACACCGAGATGCTCTGACTCGAAGTAAAGCCGGATATCCCAGCAGTGAATTGAATGCAGGCTCGTCTTGCATCTCCCAAGACGAACGGTTGTCTGAATACCCTGTGGAGTCCACAGAGAAAGACCTAGTCCTCCGCCTCAACGCGAACGGAGGCCTCACGTCCTTTGAAAATTCGAGAGGTCCGCGGAGATCAATGCTTCCAAAGGTGACGATGACTTGAAAATGGATAGGAGTCCCAGGATCCCTGTGGCATGTGGAAAGGGACCCTGGGTCTCCCGCCTCACGTCGAGACGCGTCCCAATTGCCATGCCAAGACTCGAGGAGAATCCTGAAGTGTCCCTCACACCTAGGCAGAAATCTTGACGTCGCTGAACAAACACGAGTCTGGAAGGGTCCTCCCCGTCGTAACTCGAGAATATACCCCAGGTTCCGGCCGCAACTCGAGAAAAACCATGAGAATTCCCCCTCGCCGCGAGAGGAGGCCCGATTCCCCTGCACTGCGTGCAGAGCCATTCCGTGTTCCACATCAAACGTGAAAGGAGACTTGATTTCCTTGATGGCACTCCAGAGAAAACCCAAGATCACTCTTTCAAGTCTAGAGGGATCGTGAGGTCACTGGAGCAACACTAAAGGGCTCCATGGAGCCCAAATCAACTCGAGATGAGAGCTTAGTCCCTGGCTTCGACTCAAGAGGAATACCAACTTTCCACAAGCACCTCAAGAGGAGGCTTCTCTCAGCTACAGTGATGTGAGAGAGACCCTGAGTTTGTGGCCTCAAGTGGAATGGACACCGAGATGCTCTGACTCGAAGTAAGGCTGGATATCCCTGCAGTGAATTGAATGCAGGCTCGTCTTGCATCTCCCAAGACGAAGGGATGTCTGAACCACCTGTGGAGACCACAGAGAAGACCTAGTTCTCCACCTCTTCACTACTGGAGGCCTCACATCCTTTGAAAACTCGAGAGGTCTGCGGAGATAAATGCTTCCAAAGGAGACGATGCCTGACTACCCTTGAAAATGGATAGGAGTCCCAGGATTCCTGTGGCACGTGGAAAGGGACCCTGGGTCTCCCGCCTCACGTGGAGACGCGTCCCAATTGCCATGCCAAGACTCGAGGAGAATCCCGAGGTGTCCCTTGCACCTAGGCAGGAGTCCTGACCTCGCTGAACAAACACGTGTCTGGAAGGGACCTCCCCGTCATAACTCGAGAATATACCCCAGGTTCCGGCCTCAACTCGAGAAAAACGATGAGACTTCCCCCTCGCCGCGAGAGGAGGCCCGATTCCCCTGCACTGCGTGCAAAGAAATTCTGTTTTCAACATCCAACGTGAAAGGAGCCTTGATTTCCTTGATGGCACTCCAGAGAAAACCCAAGATCACTGGCTCAAGTCTAGAGGGATCCTGAGGTCACTGGAGCAACATGAAAGGGCTCCGTGGAACCCAAATAAACTCGAGATGAGAGCTTAGTCCCTGGCTTCGACTCAAGAGAAATACCAACTTTCCACAAGCACCTCAAGAGAAGGCTTCCCTCAGCTACATGTATGTGAGAGGGACCCTGAGTTTGTGGCCTCAAGTTGAATGGACACCGAGATGCTCTGACTCGAAGTAAGGCCGGATATCCCTGCAGTGAATTGAATGCAGGCTCGTCTTGCATCTCCCAAGACGAAGGGATGTCTGAATCCCCTGTGGAGACGACAGAGAAAGACCTAGTCCTCCGCCTCAATGAGACCGGAGGCCTCACATCCTTTGAAAACTCGAGAGGTCCGCGGAGATCAATGCTTCCAAAGGAGACGATGCCTGACTCCTCTTGAAAATGGATAGGAGTCCCAGGATCCCTGTGGCACGTGGAAAGGGACCCTGGGTCTCCCGCCTCACGTGGATACGCCTCCCAATTGCCATGCCAAGACTCGAGGGGAATCGCGAGGTGTCCCTCGCACCTAGCCAGGAGTCCTGACGTCGCAGAACAAACACGTGTATGGAAGGGCCCTCCCCGTCGTAACTCGAGAATATACCCCAGGTTTCGGCCGAAACTCGAGAAAAACCATGAGACTTCCCCCTCGCCGCGAGATGAGGCCCGATTCCCCTGCACTGTGTGCAGAGCAATTCCGTGTTCCACATCAAACGTGAAAGGAGCCTTGATTTCCTTGATGGCACTCCAGAGAAAACCCAAGATCACTGTCTCAAGTCTAGAGGGATCCTGAGGTCACTGGAGCAACAAGAATGTGCTCAGTGGAGCCCAAATCAACTCGAGATGAGAGCTTAGTCCCTGGCTTCGACTCAAAAGGAATACCAACTTTCCACAAGCACCTCATGAGAAGGCTTCTCTCAGCTACAGGTATGTGACAGGGACCCTGAGTTTGTGGCCTCAAGTAGAATGGAAACCGAGATGCTCTGACTCGAAGTAAAGCCGGATATCCCTGCAGTGAATTGAATGCAGGCTCGTCTTGCATCGCCCACGACGAACGGTTGTCTGAATACCCTGTGGAGTCCACAGAGAAAGACCTAGTCCTCCGCCTCAACGCGAACGGAGGCCTCACGTCCTTTGAAAATTCGAGAGGTCCACGGAGATCAATGCTTCCAAAGGTGACGATGACTTGAAAATGGATAGGAGCCCCAGGATACCTGTGGCATGTGGAAAGGGACCCTGGGTCTCCCGCCTCACGTGGAGACGCGTCCCAATTGCCATGCCAAGACTCGTGGAGAATCCTGAAGTGTCCCTCACACCTAGGCAGGAATCTTGAAGTCGCTGAACAAACACGAGGCTGGAAGGGGCCTCCCCGTTGTAACTCGAGAATATACCCCAGGTTCCGGCCGCAACTCGAGAAAAACCATGAGAATTCCCCCTCGCCGCGAGAGGAGGCCTGATTCCCCTGCACTGCGTGCAGAGCAATTCCGTGTTCCATATCAAACGTGAAAGGAGCCTTGATTTCCTTGATGGCACTCCAGAGAAAACCCAGGATCACTGGCTCAAGTCTAGAGGGATAATGAGGTCACTGGAGCAACACGAAAGGGATCCGTGGACCCCAAATCAACTCGAGATGAGAGCTTAGTCCCTGGCTTCGACTCAAGAGGAATACGAACTTTCCACAGGCCCCTCAAGAGGAGGCTTCTCTCAGCTACAGGTATGTGAGAGGGACCCTGAGTTTGTGGCCAAAGTGGAATGGACAGCGAGATGCTCTGACTCGAAGTAAGGGCGGATATGCCTGCAGTGAATTGAATGCAGGCTCGTCTTGCATCTCCCAAAACGAAGGGTTGTCTGAATCCCCTGTGGAGACCACAGAGAAAGACCTAGTTCTCCGCCTCATCGCGACCGGAGGCCTCACATCCTTTGAAAACTCGAGAGGTCCGCGGAGATCAATGCTTCCAAAAGAGAAGATGCCTGACTCTTCTTGAAAATGGATATGAGTCCCAGGATCCCTGTGGCACGTGGAAAGGGACCCTGGGTCTCCCGTCTCACGTGGAGACGCGTCCCAATTGCAATGCAAAGACTCGAGGAGAATCCCGAGGTGCCTTCGCACCTAGGCAGTAGTCCTGACGTCGCTGAACAAACACGTGTCTGGAAGGGCCCTCCACGTCGTAACTCGAGAATATACCCCAGGTTCCGGCCGCTACATAGAAAAACCATGAGACATCCTCCTTGCCGCGAGATGAGGCCCGATTCCCCTGCACTGCGTGCAGAGCAATTCCGTGTTCCACATCAAACGTGAAAGGAGCCTTGATTTCCTTGATGGCACTCCAGAGAAAACCCAAGATCACTGTCTCAAGTCTAGAGGGATCCTGAGGTCACTGGACCAACAGGAAAGGGCTCCGTGGACCCCAAATCAACTCGAGATGAGAGCTTAGTCCCTGGCTTCGACTCAAGAGGAATACCAACTTTCCACAAGCACCTCAAGAGGAGGCTTCCCTCAGCTACAGGTATGTGAGACGGACCCTGAGTTTGTGGCCTCAAGTGGAATGGACACCGAGATGCTCTGATTCGAAGTAAGGCCGGATATCCCTGCAGTGAATTGAATGCAGGCTCGTCTTGCATCTCCCAAGACGAAGGGATGTCTGAATCCCCTGTGGAGACCGCAGAGAAAGACCGAGTTCTCCGCCACATCGCGACCGGAGGCCTCACATCCTTTGAAAACTCGAGAGGTCCGCGGAGATCAATGCTTACAAAGGAGACGATGCCTGACTCCTCTTGAAAATGTAAAGGAGTACCAGGATCCCTGTGGCACGTGGAAAGGGACCCTGGGTCTCCCGCCTCACGTGGAGACGCGTCCAAATTGCCATGCAAAGACTCGAGGAGAATCCCGAGGTGTCCCTCGCACCTAGGCAGGAGTCCTGACGTCGCTGAACAAACACGTGTCTGGAAGGGCCCTCCCCGTCGTAACTCGAGAATATACCTAAGGTTCCGGCCGCAACTCGAGAAAAACCATGAGATTTCCCCCTCGCCGCGAGTTGAGGCCCGATTCCCCTGCACTGCATGCAGAGCAATTCCGTGTTCCACATCAAACGTGAAAGGAGCCTTGATTTCCTTAATGGCACTACAGAGAAAACCCAAGATCACTGTCTCAAGTCTAGAGGGATTCTGAGGTCACTGGACCAACAGGAAAGGGCTTCGTGGACCCCAAATCAACTCGAGATGAGAGCTTAGTCCCTGGCTTAGACTCAAGAGGAATAGCAACTTTCCACAAGCACCAAAGAGGAGGCTTCTCTCAGCTACAGGTATATTTGAGGGACGCCGAGTTTGTGGCCTCAAGTGGAATGGACACCGAGATGCTCTGACTCGAGGTAAGGCCGGATATCCCTGCAGTGAATAGAATGCAGGCTCGTCTTGCATCTCCCAAGACGAAGGAATGTCTGAATCCCCTGTGGAGATGACAGAGAAAGACCGAGTTCTCCGCCTCATCGCGACCGGAGGCCTCACATCCTTTGAAAACTCGAGAGGTCCCCGGAGATCAATGCTTCCAAAGGAGACGATGCCTGACTCCTCTTGAAAATGAATAGGAGTCCCAGGATCCCTGTGGCACGTGGAAAGGGACCCAGGGTCTCCCGCCTCACGTGGAGACGCATCCCAATTGCCATGCGAAGACTCGAGGAGAATCTCGAGGAGTCTCTCGCACCTAGGCAGGAGTCCTGACGTCGCTGAACAAACACGTGTCTGGAAGGGCCCTCCCCGTCGTTACTCGAGAATATATCCCAGGTTCCGGCCGCAACTCGAGAAAAGCCATGAGATTTCCCCCTCGCCGCGACATGAGGCCCGATTATCCTGGACTGCGAGCAGAGCAATTCCGTGTTCCACATCAAACGTGAAAGGAGACTTGATTTCCTTGATGGCACTCCAGAGAAAACCCAAGATCACTGTCTCAAGTCTAGAGGGATCCTGAGGTCACTGTAGCAACACGAAAGGGCTCCGTGGACCCCAAATCAACTCGAGATGAGAGCTTAGTCCCTGGCTTCGACTCAAGAGGAATGCCAACTTTCCACAAGCACCTCAAGAGGAGGCTTCTCTCAGCTACAGGTATGTGAGAGGGACCCTGAGTTTGTGGCCTCAAGTGGAATGGACACCGAGATGCTCTGACTCGAAGTAAGGCCGGATAACCCTGCAGTGAATTGAATGCAGGCTCGTCTTGCATCTCCCAAGACGAAGGGATGTCTGAATCCCCTGTGGAGATGACAGAGAAAGACCGAGTTCTCCGCCTCATCGCGAGCGGAGGCCTCACATCCTTTGAAAACTCGAGAGGTCCACGGAGATCAATGCTTCCAAAGGAGACGACGCCTGACTCCTCTGGAAATTGGAGAGGAGTCCCAGGATCCGTGTGGCACGTGGAAAGGGACACTGGGTCTCCCGCCTCACGTGGAGACGCGTCCCATTTGCCATGCCAAGCCTCGAGGAGAATCCCGAGGTGTCCCTCGCACCTAGGCAGGAGTCCTGACGTCGCTGAAAAAACACGTATCTGGAAGGGCCCTCCCCGTCGTAACTCGAGAATATACCCCTGGTTCTGGCCGCAACTCGAGAAAAGCCATGAGATTTCCCCCTCGCCGCGAGTTGAGGCCCGATTCCCCTGCACTGCATGCAGAGCAATTCCGTGTTCCACATCAAACGTGAAAGGAGCCTTGATTTCCTTAATGGCACTACAGAGAAAACCCAAGATCACTGTCTCAAGTCTAGAGGGATCCTGAGGTCACTGGACCAACAGGAAAGGGCTCCGTGGACCCCAAATCAACTCGAGATGAGAGCTCAGTCCCTGGCTTCGACTCAAGAGGAATACCAACTTTCCACAAGCACCTCAAGAGGAGGCTTCTCTCAGCTACAGGTATGTGAGAGGGACCCTGAGTTTGTGGCCTCAAGTGGAATGGACACCGAGATGCTCTGACTCGAAGTAAGGCCGGATATCCCTGCAGTGAATTGAATGCAGGCTCGTCTTGCATCTCCCAAGACGAAGGGATGTCTGAATCCCCAGTGGAGGCGACAGAGAAAGAAGTAGTCCTCCGCCTCATCGCGTCCGGAGGCCTCACATCCTTTGAAAACTCGAGAGGTCCCCGGAGATCAATGCTTCCAAAGGAGACGATGCCTGACACCTCCAGAATATGGATAGGAGTCCCCGGATCCCTGTGGCACGTGGAAAGGGACCCTGGGTCTCCCGCCTCACGTGGAGACGCGTCCCAAATGCCATGCCAAGACTCGAGGAGAATCCCGAGGTGTCCCTCGCACCCAGGCATGAGTCCTGACGTCGCTGAACAAACACGTGTCTGGAAGGGCCCTCCCCGTCGTAACTCGAGAATATACCCCAGGTTCGGGCCACAACTCGGGAAAAACCATGAGACTTCCCCCTCGCCGCGATATGAGGCCCGATTCCCCTGCACTGCGTGCAGAGCAATTCCGTATTCAACATCAAAAATGAAAGGAGCCTTGATTTCCTTGATGGCACTCCAGAGAAAACCCAAGATCACTGTCTCAAGTCGAGAGGGATCCTGAGGTCACTGGAGCAACAGGAAAGGGTTCCATGGACCTCACATCAACTCGAGATGAGAGCTTAGTCCCTGGCTTCGACTCAAGAGGAATACGAACTTTCCACAGGCCCCTCAAGAGGAGGCTTCTCTCAGCTACAGGTATGTGAGAGGGACCCTGAGTTTGTGGCCAAAGTGGAATGGACAGCGAGATGCTCTGACTCGAAGTAAGGCCGGATATGCCTGCAGTGAATTGAATGCAGGCTCGTCTTGCATCTTCCAAGACGAAGGGTTGTCTGAATCCCCTGTGGAGACCACAGAGAAAGACCTAGTTCTCCGCCTCATCGCGACCGGAGGCCTCACATCCTTTGAAAATTCGAGAGGTCCGCGGAGATCAATGCTTCCAAAGGAGAAGATGCCTGACTCTTCTTGAAAATGGATAGGAGTCCCAGGATCCCTGTGGCACGTGGAAAGGGACACTGGGTCTCCCGCCTCACGTGGAGACGCGTCCCAATTGCCATGCCAAGACTCGAGGAGAATCCCGAGGTGTCCCTAGCACCTAGGCAGTAGTTGTGACGTCGCTGAACAAACACGTGTCTGGAAGGGCCCTCCGCGTCGGAACTCGAGAATATACCCCAGGTTCCGGCCGCTACTTAGAAAAACCATGAGACATCCTCCTTGCCGCGAGATGAGGCCCGATTCCCCTGCACTGCGTGCAGAGCAATTCCGTGTTCCACATCAAACGTGAAAGGAGCCTTGATTTCCTTGATGGCACTCCAGAGAAAACCCAAGATCACTGTCTCAAGTCTAGAGGGATCCTGAGGTCACTGGACCAACAGGAAAGGGCTCTGTGGACCCCAAATCAACTCGAGATGAGAGCTTAGTCCCTGGCTTAGACTCAAGAGGAATACCAACTTTCCACAAGCACCTCAAGAGGAGGCTTCTCTCAGCTACAGGTATATTTGAGGGACCCCGAGTTTGTGGCCTCAAGTGGAATGGACACCGAGATGCTCTGACTCGAGGTAAGGCCGGATATCCCTGCAGTGAATAGAATGCAGGCTCGTCTTGCATCTCCCAAGACGAAGGGATGTCTGAATCCCCTGTGGAGATGACAGAGAAAGATCGAGTTCTCCGCCTCATCGCGACCGGAGGCCTCACATCCTTTGAAAACTCGAGAGGTCCCCGGAGATCAATGCTTCCAAAGGAGACGATGCCTGACTCCTCTTGAAAATGAATAGGAGTCCCAGGATCCCTGTGGCACGTGGAAAGGGACCCAGGGTCTCCCGCCTCACGTGGAGACGCATCCCAATTGCCATGCGAAGACTCGAGGAGAATCTCGAGGTGTCTCTCGCACCTAGACGGGAGTCCTGACGTCGCTGAACAAACACGTGTCTGGAAGGGCCCTCCCCGTCGTTACTCGAGAATATATCCCAGGTTCCGGCCGCAACTCGAGAAAAGCCATGAGACTTCCCCCTCGCCGCGACATGAGGCCCGATTATCCTGGACTGCGTGCAGAGCAATTCCGTGTCCACATCAGACGTGAAAGGAAACTTGATTTCCTTGATGGCACTCCAGAGAAAACCCAAGATCACTGTCTCAAGTCTAGAGGGATCCTGAGGTCACTGTAGCAACAAGAAAGGGCTCCGTGGACCCCAAATCAACTCGAGATGAGAGCTTAGTCCCTGGCTTCGACTCAAGAGGAATGTCAACTTTCCACAAGCACCTCAAGAGGAGGCTTCTCTCAGCTACAGGTATGTGAGAGGGACCCTGAGTTTGTGGCCTCCAGTGGAATGGACACTGAGATGCTCTGACTCGAAGTAAGGCCGGATATCCCTGCAGTGAATTGAATGCAGGCTCGTCTTGCATCTCCCAAGACGAAGGGTTGTCTGAATCCCCTGTGGAGACCACAGAGAAAGTCCTAGTCCTCCGCCTCCTCGCGACCGGAGACCTCATATCCTTTGAAAACTCGAGAGGTCCGCTGAGATCAATACTTCCAAAGGAGACGATGCCTGACTCCTCTTGAAAATGGATAGGAGTCCCAGGATCCCTGTGGCACGTGGAAAGGGACCCTGGGTCTCACGCCTCACGTGGAGACGCGTCCCAATTGCCATGCCAAGACTCGAGGGGAATCCCGAGGTGTCCCTCGCACCTAGGCAGGAGTCCTGACGTCGCTGAAAAAACACGTGTCTGGAAGGGCCCACCCCGTCGTAACTCGAGAATATACCCCTGGTTCTGGCCGCAACTCGAGAAAAACCATGAGATTTCCCCCTCGCCGCGAGTTGAGGCCCGATTCCCCTGCAATGCGTGCAGAGCAATTCCGTGTTCCACATCAAACGTGAAAGGAGCCTTGATTTCCTTGATGGCACTACAGAGAAAACCCAAGATCACTGTCTCAAGTCTAGAGGGATCCTGAGGTCACTGGACCAACAGGAAAGGGCTCCGTGGACCCCAAATCAACTCGAGATGAGAGCTTAGTCCCTGGCTTCGACTCAAGAGGAATACCAACTTTCCACAAGCACTTCAAGAGGAGGCTTCTCTCAGCTACAGGTATGTGAGAGGGACCCTGAGTTTGTGGCCTCAAGGGGAATGGACACCGAGATGCTCTGACTCGAAGTAAGGCCGGATATCCCTGCAGTGAATTGAATGCAGGCTCGTCTTGCATCTCCTAGGATGAAGGGTTGTCTGAATCCCCTGTGGAGACCACAGAGAAAGACCTAGTCCTCCGCCTCAATGCGACCGGAGGCCTCACATCCTTTGAAAATTCAAGAGGTCCGCGGAGATCAATGCTTTCAAAGGAGACGATGCCTGACTCCTCTTGAAAATGGATAGGAGTCCCAGGATCCCTGTGGCACGTGGAAAGGGACCCTGGGTCTCCCGCCTCACGTGGAGACGCGTCCCAATTGCCATGCCAAGACTCGAGGGGAATCCCGAGGTGTCCCTCGCACCTAGGCAGGAGTCCTGACGTCGCTGAACAAACACGTGTCTGGAAGGGCCATTACCGTCGTAACTCGAGAATATACCCCAGGTTCGGTCTGCAACTCGAGAAAAACCATGAGACTTCCCCCTCGCAGCGAGATGAGACCCGATTCCCCTGCACTGCGTGCAGAGCATTTCCGTGTTCCACATCAAACGTGAAAGGAGCCTTGATTTCCTTGATGGCACTCCAGAGAAAACCCAAGATCACTGTCTCAATACTAGAGGGATCCTAAGGTCACTGGAGCAACACGAAAGGGCTCCGTGGACCCCAAATCAACTCGAGATGAGAGCTTAGTGTCTGACTTCGACTCAAGAGGATTACCAACTTTCCACAAGCACCTCAAGAGGAGGCTTCTCTCAGCTACATGTATGTGAGAGGGACCCTGAGTTTGTGGCCTCAAATGGACTGGACACCGAGATGCTCTGACTCGAAGTAAGGCCGGATATCCCTGCAGTGAATTGAATGCAGGCTCGTCTTGCATCTCCCAAGTCGAAGGGATGTGTGAATCCCCTGTTTAGACCACAGAGAAAGACCAAGTTCTCCGCCTCATCGCGACCAGAGGCCTCACATCCTTTGAAAACTCGAGAGGTCCGTGGAGATCAATGCGTCGAAAGGAGACGATGCCTGACTCCTCTTGAAAATGGATAGGAGTCCCAGGATCCCTGTGGCACGTGGAAAGGGACCCTGGGTCTCCCGCCTCACACGGAGACGCGTCCAAGTTACCATGCCAAAACTCGAGGAGAATCTCGAGGTGTCCCTCGCACCTAGGCAGGAGTCCTGATGTCGCTGAACAAACACGTGTCTGGAAGGGCCATCCCCGTCGTAACTCGAGAATATACCCCAGGTTCCGGCCGCAACTCGAGAAAAACCATGAGATTTCCCCCTCGCCACGAGTTGAGGCCCGATTCCCCTGCACTGAATGCAGAGCAATTCCGTGTTCCACATCAAACGTGAAAGGAGCCTTGATTTCCTTGATGGCACTCCAGAGAAAACCCAAGATCACTGTCTCAAGTCTAGAGGGATCCTGAAGTCACTGGAGCAACACGAAAGGGCTCCGTGGACCCCAAATCAACTCGAGATGAGAGCTTAGACCCTGGCTTAGATTCAAGAGGAATACCAACTTTCCACAAGGACCTCAAGAGGAGGCTTCTCTCAGCTACAGGTATATTTGAGGGACCCTGAGTTTGTGGCCTCAAGTGAAATGGACACCGAGAGGCTCTGACTCGAAGTACGGCCAGATATCCCTGCAGTGAATTGAATGCAGGCTCTTCTTGCCTCTCCTAAGACGAAGGGATGTCTGAATCCCTTGTGGAGACCACAGAGAAAGACCTAGTCCTCCGCCTCATCGCGACTGGAGGCCTCACATCCTTTGAAAACTCGAGAGGACCGCTGAGATCAATGCTTCCAAAGGAGACGATGCCTGACTCCTCTTGAAAATGGATAGGAGTCCCAGGATCCCTGTGGCACTTGGAAAGGGACCCTGGGTCTCCCGCCTCACGTGGAGACGCGTCCCAATTGCCATGCCAAGACTCGAGGAGAATCCCGAGGTGTCCCTCGCACCTAGGCAGGAGTCCTGACGTCGCTGAACAAACACGTGTCTGGAAGGGCCCTCCCCGTCGTAACTCGAGAATATACCCCAGGTTCCGGCCGCAACTCGAGAAAAACCATGAGACTTCCTCCTCGCCGCGAAATGAGGCCCGATTCCCCTGCACTGCGTGAAGAGCTATTCCGTGATCCACATCAAACATGAAAGGAGCCTTGATTTCCTTGATGGCACTCCAGAGAAAACCCAAGATCACTGTCTCAAGTCTAGAGGGATCCTCAGGTCACTGTAGCAACAGGAAAGGGCTCCGTGGACCCCAAATCAACTCGAGATGAGAGCTTAGTCCCTGGCTTCGACTCAAGAGGAATACCAACTTTCCACAAGCACCTCAAGAGGATGCTTCTCCCAGCTACAGGTATGTGAGAGGGACCCTGAGTTTGTGGCCTCAAGTGGAATGGACACCGAGATGCTCTGACTCGAAGTAAGGCTGGATATCCCTGCAGTGAATTGAATGCAGGCTCGTCTTTCATCTCCCAATACGAAGGCATATCTGAATCCCGTGTGGAGACCACAGAGAAAGACCTAGCTCTCCGCCTCATCGCTACCGGAGGCCTCACATCCTTTGAAAACTCGAGAGGTCCGCGGAGATCAATGCTTCCAAAGGAGACGATGCCTGACTCCTCTTGAAAATGAATAGGAGTCCCAGGATCCCTGTGGCACGTGGAAAGGGACCCTGGGTCTCCCGCCTCACGTGGAGACGCGTCCCAATTGCCATGCCAAAACTCGAGGAGAATCCCGAGGTGTCGCTCGCACCTAGGCAGGAGTCCTGACGTTGCTGAACAAACACCTTTCTGGAATTTCCCTCCCCGTCGTAACTCGAGAATATACCCCAGGTTCCGGCCGCAACTCGAGAAAAACCATGAGACTTCCTCCTCGCCGCGAAATGAGGCCCGATTCCCCTGCACTGCGTGAAGAGCTATTCCGTGTTCCACATCAAACATGAAAGGAGCCTTGATTTCCTTGATGGCACTCCAGAGAAAACCCAAGATCACTGTCTCAAGTCTAGAGGGATCCTGAGGTCACTGGAGCAACATTAAAGGGCTCCATGGACCCAAAAGCAACCCGAGATGAGAGCTTAGTCCCTGGCTTCGACTCAAGAGGAGTACCAACTTTCCACAACACCTCAAGAGGAGGCTTCTCTCAGCTACAGGTATGTGAGAGGGACCCCGAATTTGTGGCCTCAAGTGGAATGGACACCGAGATGCTCTGACTCGAAGTAAGGCCGGATATCCCTGCAGTGAATTGAATGCATGCTCGTCTTGCATCTTCCAAGACGAAGGGATGTCTGAATCCCCAGTGGAGACCACAGAGAATGACCTAGTTCTCCGCCTCATCGCGACCGGAGGCCTCACATCCTTTGAAAACTCGAGAGGTCCGAGGAGATCAATGCTTCCAAAGGAGACGATGCCTGACTCCTCTTGAAAATGAATAGATGTCCCAGGATCCCTGTGGCACGTGGAAAGGGACCCTGGGTCTCCCGCCTCACGTGGAGACGCGTCCCAATTACCATGCCAAGACTCGAGGAGAATCCCGAGGTGTCCCTCGCACCTAGGCAGGAGTCCTGACGTCGCTGAACAAACACGTGTCTGGAAAGGCCCTCCCCATCGTAACTCGAGAATATACCACAGGTTCCGTCCGCAACTCGAGAAAAACCATGAGACTTCCCCCTCGCCGCGAGATGAGGCCCGATTCCCCTGCACTGCGTGCAGAGAAATTCCGTGTTCCACATCAAATGTGAAAGGAGCCTTGATTTCCTTGATGGCACTCCAGAGAAAACCCAAGATCACTGTCTCAAGTCTAGAGGGATCCTGAGGTCACTGGAGCAACACGAAAGGGCTCCGTGGACCCCAAATCAACTCGAGATGCGAGCTTAGTCACTGGCTTCGACTCAAGAGGAATACCAACTTTCCACACGCACCTCAAGAGGAGGCTTCTCTCAGCTACAGGTATGTGAGAGGGACCCTGAGTTTGTGGCCTCAAGTGGAATGGACATCGAGATGCTCTGACTCGAAGTAAGGCCGGATATCCCTGCAGTGAATTGAATGCATGCTTGTCTTGCATCTTCCAAGACGAAGGGATGTCTGAATCCCCTGTGGAGACCACAGAGAAAGACCTAGTCCTCCGCCTCATCGCGACCGGAGGCCTCACATCCTTTGAAAACTCGAGAGGTCCGAGGAGATCAATGCTTCCAAAGGAGACGATGCCTGACTCCTCTTGAAAATGGATAGGAGTCCCAGGATCCCTGTGGCACGTGGAAAGGGACTCTGGGTCTCCCGCCTCACGTGGAGACGCGTACCAATTGCCATGCCAAGACTCGAGGAGAATCCCGATGTGTCCCTCACACCTAGGCAGGAGTCCTGACGTCGCTGAACAAACACGTGTCTGGAAAGGCCCTCCCCGTCGTAACTCGAGAATATACCACAGGTTCCAGCCGCAACTCGAGAAAAACCATGAAACTTCCCCCTCGCCGCGAGATGAGGCCTGATTCCCATGCACTGCGTGCAGAGCAATTCCGTTTTCCACATCAAACGTGAAAGGAGCCTTGATTTCCTTGATGGCACTCCAGAGAAAACCCAAGATCACTGTCTCAAGTCTAGAGGGATCCTGAGGTCACTGGAGCAACACGAAAGGGCTCCGTGGACCCCAAATCAACTCGAGATGAGAGCTTTGTCCCTGGCTTCGACTCAAGAGGAATACCAACTTTCCACAAGCACCTCAAGCGGAGGCTTTTCTCAGCTACAGGTATGTGAGAGGGACCCTGAGTTTGTGGCCTCAAGTGGAATGGACACTGAGATGCTCTGACTCGAAGTAAGGCCGGATATCCCTACAGTGAATTGAATGCAGGCTCGTCTTGCATCTCCCAAGACGAAGGGATGTCTGAATCCCCTGTTGAGACCACAGAGAAAGAACTAGTTCTCCGCCTCATCGCGACCAGAGGCCTCACATGCTTTGAAAACTCGAGAGGTCCGCGGAGATCAATGCTTCCAAAGGAGACGATGCCTGACTCCTCTGGAAAATGGATAGGAGTCCCAGGATTCCTGTGGCACGTTGAAAGGGACCCTTTGGTCTGCCGCCACACGTGGAGACGCCTCCCAATTGCCATGCCAAGACTTGAGGAAAATCCCGAGGTGTCCCTCGCACCTAGACAGGAGTCCTGACATCCCTGAACAAACAGGTGTCTAGAAGGGCCCTCCCCGTCGTAACTCGAAAATATACCCCAGGTTCCGGCCGCAACTCGAGAAAAACCATGAGACTTCCCCCTCGCCGCGAGATGAGGCCCGATTTCCCTGCACTGCGTGCAGAGCAATTCCGTGTTCCACATCAAACGTGAAAGGAGCCATGATTTCCTTGATGGCACTCCAGAGAAAACCCAAGATCACTGTCTCAAGTCTAGAGGGATCCTCAGGTCACTGTAGCAACACGAAAGGGCTCCGTGGACCCCAAATCAACTCGAGATGAGAGCTTAGTCCCTGGCTTCAACTCAAGAGGAATACGAACTTTCCACAAGCACCTCAAGAGGAGACTTCTCTCAGCTACATGTATGTGAGAGGGACCCTGAGTTTGTGGCCTCAAGTGGAATGGACACCGAGATGCTCTGACTCGAAGTAAGGCCGGATATCCCTGCAGTGAATTGAATGCAGGCTCGTCTTGCATCTCCCATGACGAAGGGATGTCTGAATCCCCTGTGGAGGCCACAGAGAAAGACCTAGTTCCCCGCCTCATCGCGACCGGAGGCCTCACATCCTTTGAAAACTCCAGAGGTACGCGGACGTCAGTGCTTCAAAAGGAGACGATGCCTGACACCTCTTTAATATGGATAGTAGTCCCAGGATTCCTGTGGCAAGTGGAACGGGACCCCTGGTCTCCCTCCTCAGCTGGAGAGACATCCCAATTGCCCTGCCAAGCCTCGAGGAGAGTCCCGAGGTGTCGCTCGCATCTAGGCACAAGTCCTGACGTCGCTCTTCACGCTCTTCATATTTTTCAGACCTTTTCATGCTCTTCATATGTTTCACACCTTATCATGCTCTTCATATTTTTCACACCTTTTCATGCTGTTAATATTTTTCACACCTTTTTATGCTCCTCATATTTAACACACCTTTCCATGCTCTTCTTATTTTTCAGACCTTTTCATGCTCCTTATATTTTTCAGACCTTTTCATGCTCTTCGTATTGTTCACAACTTTTCCTGCTCCTCGTATTGTTCACACCATTTCATGCTCCTCGTATTGTTCACACCTTTTTATGCTCCTCATATTTAACACACCTTTCCATGCTCTTCTTATTTTTCAGACCTTTTCATGCTCCTTATATTTTTCAGACCTTTTCATGCTCTTCGTATTGTTCACAACTTTTCCTGCTCCTCGTATTGTTCACACCATTTCATGCTCCTCGTATTGTTCACACCGTTTCATGCTCCTCATAATTTTCACACCTTTTCATGCTCTTCATATTTTTCACAGCATTTCATGCTCTTCATATTTTTCACACTTTTTCAATCACTTCATATTTTTCAGATCTTTTCATGCTCTTAAAATTTTTCGGACCTTTTCATGCTCTTCATAGTTTTCAGACTGTTTCATGCTCCTCGTATTTTTCTGACCTTTTCATGCTCTTCTTATTTTTCAGATCTTTTCATGCTCCTCGTATTTTTTAGACCTCCTCATGCTCTTAGTATTTTTCAGACCTCTTCATGCTCCTCTGATATTTCAGACCTATTCATGCTCTTCGTATTTTTCAGAACTCTTCATGCTACTCGTATTTTTCAGAAATTTTCATGCTCTTCATACTGTTCACACATTTTCATGCTCTTCGTATATTTCAGACCTTTTCAAGTTCTTGATATTTTTCAGACCTTTTCATGCTCTTCGTATTTTTCAGACCATTTCATGCTCCTCATATTTTTCACACCTGTTCATGCTCTTCGTGTTTTTGACACCTTTTCATACTCCTCGCATTTTTCACACCTTTTTATGCTCCTTCTATTTTTCAGACCTTTTCATGCTCCTCGTATTTTTCACAGCTTTTCATGCTCTTTTTATTTTTCACATCTTTTCATGGTCTTCGTAATTTTTTACAACTTTTCCTGCACTTCGTAATTTTTCACACCTTTTCATGCTCTTCGTATATTTCACACCTTTTCATGCTACTCGTATTTTTCAGACTTTTGCAAGCTCCTCATATTTTTCAGACCTTTGCATGCTCCTCGTATTTTTCAGAACTTTTCACGCTCCTCATGTTTTTCACAGCTTCTCATGCTCCTCACATTGTTCACACCTTTTCATACTCCTCATATTATTCACACCTTTTTATGCTCCTGGTATTTTTCAGACCTTTTCATGCTCCTCCTATTTTTCAGAACTTTTCATTCTGCTCGTAAATCACAGCTTTTTATGCTCCTGGTATTTTTCACACCTTTTCATGCTCTTCATATTTACACACCGTTTCATGCTCTTCATATTTTTCACACCATTTCATGAACCTCATATTGTTCACAACTTTTCATGCTCTTCATAGTTTTCAAACCTTTGCATGCTCTTCGTATGTTTCAGAATTTTTCATGCTCTTCGTATTGTTCACAGCTTTTCATGCTCCTGGTATTTTTCACACCTTTTCATGCTCTTCATATTTTTCAGAACTTTTCAAGCTCTTCCTATTTTTCACAGCGTTTCATGCACTTTGTATTTTTCACACCGTTTAATGCTCTTCATATTTTTCACACCTTTTCATGCTCTTCGTATTTTTCACAGCTTTTCATGCTCTTTGTATTTTTCACATCTTTTCATGGTCTTCGTAATTTTTCACAACTTTTCATGCACTTCATAATTTTTCACACCTTTTCATGCTCTTTGTATATTTCACACCTTTTCATGCTTTTTGTATTATTCACACCTTTTCATGCTCCTTGTATGTTTTAGACCCTTTCATGCTCCTCGTATTATTCACACCTTTTCATGCTCCTCGTATATTTTAGACCTTTTCATGCTACTCGTATTTTTCAGACCTTTGCAAGCTCCTCGTATTTTTTAGACCTTTGCATGCTCCTCGTATTTTTCAGAACTTTTCACGCTCCTTGTGTTTTTCACAACTTCCCATGCTCCTCATATTGTTCACACCTTTTCATACTCCTCATATTATTCACAACTTTTTATGCTCCTGGTATTTTTCAGACCTTTTCATGCTCCTCGCATTTTTCACACCTTTTCATGCTCCTCCTATTTTTCAGAACTTTTCATTCTCCTCGTAAATCACAGCTTTTCATGCTCCTGGTATTTTTCACACCTTTTCATGCTTTTCATACTTTACACACCGTTTCATGCTCTTCATATTTTTCACACCATTTCATGAACCTCATATTGTTCACAACTTTTCATGCTCTTCATAGTTTTCAGACCTTTACATGCTCTTCGTATTTTTCACACCTTTTCATGCTCCTGGTATTTTTCACACCTTTTCATGTTCTTCATATACTTCAGAACTTTTCAAGCTCTTGATATTTTTCAGACTTTTTCAAGCTCTTCGTAGTTTTCATAACCTTTCATGCTCTGCACATTTTTCACACCGTTTCAGGCTCTTCGTATGTTTCACACCTTTTCATGCACTTCGTGTTTTTCACAACTTTTCATGCTCTTCGTATTTTTCACACCTCTTCAGGCTCTTCGAAATTTTTCACACTTTTTCATGCTCTTCATATTTTTCACACATTTTCATCCTCTTCTCATTTTTCACACCGTTTCATGCTCAATGTATTTTTCAGACCTTTTCATGCTCTTTGTATTTTTCAGACCTTTTCATGCTCCTCGTATTTTTCAGACCTTTGCATGTTCCTCATATTTTTCTGAACTTTTCACGCTCCTCGTATTTTTCACAACTTCTCATTCTCCTCATATTGTTCACACCTTTCATACTCCTCATATTATTCACAACTTTTCATGCTCATTATATTTTTCACACCTTTTCAGCTCTTCATATTTTTCAGAAATTTTCATGCTCTTCATGCTCTTCGTATTTTTCAGACCTTTTCATGCTCTTCGTATTTTTCAGAACTTTTCATGCTCTTCGTATTTTTCACACCTTTTCATGCTCTTGATATTTTTCAGAAGTTTTCATGTTCTTGATATTTTTCAGACCTTTTCATGCTCTTCAATTTTTCACAACTTTTCATGCCTTTCATATTTTTCAGACCTTTTCAATCTCTTGATATTTTTCAGACCTTTTCATGCTCTTCGTATTTTTCAGACCTTTTCATGCTCTTCATATTTTTTACAGCTTTTCATGCTCTTCTTATTTTTCACACCATTTCATGCTCCTCATATATTTCACATCTTTTCATGAGCTTCATGTTGTCACACCGTTTCATGCTCCTCAGATTTTTCACACCTTTTCATGCTCTTCATATTTTTCAGACCTTTTCATGCTCCACATATTATTCACACGTTTACATGCTCTTCATATTTTACACAACTTCTCATGCTCTTCTTATTTTTTAAACCTTTTCTTGCTCTTCTTATTTTTCACACCGTTTCATGCTCTTCATATTTTTCACACCTTGTCATGCTTTTCAAATTTTTCACACCTTTTCATGCTCTTCGTATTTTTTAAACCTTTTCTTGCTCCTCATATTTTACACAACTTTTCATGCTCTTCATATTTTTTAAACCTTTTCTTGCTCTTCATATTTTACACACCGTTTCATGCTCTTCATATTTTTCACACCTTGTCATGCTTTTCAAATTTTTTACACCTTTTCATGCTCTTCGTATTTTTCAGGTTTTATCATTCTCTTCGTATTTTTCAGATCTTTTCATGCTCTTTGTATTTTTCACACCGTTTCATGCTCTTCGTATTTATCAGATGTTTTCATGATCTTCTTATTTTTCACACCGTTTCATGCTTTTCGTATTTATCAGAACTTTTCGTGATCTCCATATTTTTCAGAACTTTTCATGCTCTTCGCATTTTTCACACCGTTTCATGCACTTCATATTTTTCACACCTTTTCATGCTATTCATATTTTTCACACTGTTTCATAATCTTCATATTTTTCACTTCTTTTCATGCTCTTCATATATTTCACACTGTTTCATGCTCTTCATGTGTTCACACCATTACATGCTCCTCATATTTATCATAGTTTCATGCTCTTAAAATTTTTCACACCTTTACATGCTCCTCATATTTTTGACACCATTTCTTGCTCCTCGTATTTTTCAGAACTTTTCATGCTCTTCATATTTTTCACACCTTTACATGCTCCTCATATTTTTGACACCTTTTCTTGCTCCTCATATTTTTCACACCGTTTCATGCTCTTCATATTTTTCACACCTTTTCCTGCTCTTCATATTTTTCATACCGTTTCATGCTCTTCATATTCTCACACTGTTTCATGCTCCTCATATTTTTCAGACCTTTTCATGGTCCTCGTATTTTTCAGACCTTTTCATGCTCCTCATAATTTTCAGACCTTGGCATGCTCCTCGTATTTTCCAGACCTTTTCATCCTCCTCATATTTTTCACACCTTTTCACGCTCTTTGTATTTTTCAGGCCTTTGCATGCTCCCTGTATTTTTCACACATTTTCATGCTCCTCGTATTTTTCAGAACTTTTCATGCTCCTCATATTTTGCACACCTTTTCATGCTCTTCGTATTTTTCAGATGTTTGCATGCTCTTCGTATTTTTCAGACCTTTTCATGCTCTTGATAGTTTTGAAACCTTTTCAGGCTCCTCGTATTTTTCAGACCTTTTCATGCTCCTCGTATTTTTCACACATTTCCATGCTCCTCGTATTTTTCACACCTTTTCACGACCCTTGTATTTTTCAGACCTTTCCATGCTCCTCGTATTTTTCACACCGTTTCATGCTCTTCATATTTTCAGATAGTTTCATGCTCCTCATATTTTTCACACGTTTCATGCTCTTCATATTTTTCAGAAAGCTCTTTGTATTTTTCAGACTTTTTCATGTTCTTGGTAATTTTTCACATCTTTTAATGCTCTCTGAATTTTTCACAACTTTTCATGCTTTTCGTGATTTTTCACAACGTTTCATGCTCTTCATATTTTTCACACCGTTTGATGCGTTTGTACTTTTCACACTTTTTCATGCTCTTTGTATTTTTCACACATTTTAATGCTCTTCGTATATTTCACACCTTTTCATGCACTTCGTATGATTCACACCTTTTCATGCTCTTCATATTTTTCACACCGTTTCATGCTCTTCATATTTTTCACACCTTTTCATGCTCTTCATATTTTTCACACCATTTCATGCTCTTCATATTTTTCACACCGTTTCATGCTGTTCATATTGTTCACAACTTTTCAGGCTCCCCGTATTTTTCAGACCTTTTCATGCTCCTTGTGTTTTTCAGACCTTTTCATGCTCCTCGTATTTTTCAGACCTTTTCATCCTCCTCGTATTTATCAGACCTTTTCATGCTTCTCGTATTTTTCACACCTTTTCATGCTCCTCGTATTTTTCACACTTTTTCATTCTCCTCGTATTTTTCACACCTTTATATGCTCTTTGTATTTTTCACACCTTTTCATGCTCTTCCTGTTTTTCACACCTTTTCATGCTCTTCGTGTTTTTCACTCCTTTTAATGCTCTTCATATTTTTCAGGCCTTTTCATGCTCTTGATATTTTCCACACCTTTTCATGCTCTCCATGTTTTTCACACCGTTTCTTGCTCTTCGTGTTTTTCACACATTTCATGCTCCTATTTTTCACACTTTTCATGCTCTTCATATTTTTCACACCTTTTCATGCTCCTCGTATTTTTCACACTTTTTCACGCTCCTCATATTTTTCAAACCTTTTCATGCTCTTCGAATTTTTCATTCATTTTCATGCTCTTCGTGTTTTTCACACCTTTTCATGCTCCTCGTATTTTTCACACTTTTTCATGCTCCTCATATTTTTCACACCTTTTCATGCTCCTCGTATTTTTCAGACCTTTTCATGCTCCTCGTATTTTTCAGACCTTGCCTGGTCCTCGTATTTTATAGACCTTTCCATGCTCTTACTATTTTTCAGACATCTTCATGCTCCTCTTATTTTTCAGACCTATTCATGCTCTTCGTATTTTTCAGAACTCTTCATGCTACTCGTATTTTTCAGAACTCTTCATGCTCTTCATACTGTTCACACGTTTTCATGCTCTTCGTATATTTCAGACCTTTTCAAATTCTTGATATTTTTCAGACCATTTCATGCTCCTCATATTTTTCACACCTTTTCATGCTCTTTGTAATATTTCACACCTGTTCATGCTCTTCGTATTTTTGACACCTTTTCATACCCCTCGTATTTTTCACACCTTTTCATGCTCCTCGTATTTTTCAGACCTTTTCATGCTCCCCGTATTTTTCAGACCTTTTTATGCTACTTCTATTTTTCAGACCTTTACATGCTCCTCGTATTTTTCACACCTTTTCATGCTCTTCGTGATTTTCACGCATTTTCATGGTTCTTGTATTTTTTACACCATTTCATGTTCCTCGTTTTTTTTCAGACCTTTTCATGCTCCTCGTATTTTTCACACATTTTCATGCTCCTCGTATTTTTCACACCTTTGCATGCTCTTCGTGATTTTCACGCCTTTTCATGCTCTTTGTATTTTTCAGACCTTTTCATGCTCCGGGTATTTTTCAGAACTTTTCATGCTCTTCATATTTTTCAGAATTTTTCAACCTCCTCGTATTTTTCAGATCGTTTCATGCTCCTCAAATTTTTCAGACCTTTCAAGCTCCTCTTATTTTTCAGACCTTTTCATGCTCCTCATATTTTTCACACCTTTTCATGCTCTTCATATAGTTCACACCTTTTCATGCTCTTCATATTGTTCAGAACTTTTCATGCTCCTCGTATTTTTCACAACTTCTCATGCTCCTCATATTGTTCACACCTTTTCATGCTCGTCATAATATTCACACATTTTCATGCTCTTCATATTTTTCACAACTTTTCATGCTCTTCATATTTTTCAGAACTTTTCATTCTCTTCATGCTCTTCGTATTTTCAGAGCTATTCATGCTCCTCCTATTTTTCAGACCTTTTCATATTCTGCGTATTTTTCACACCTTTTCTTGCTCTTCATATTTTACACACCGTTTCATGCTCTTCATATTTTTCACACCATTTCATTAACCTTATATTATTCACACCTTTTCATGCTCTTCATATTTTACACACCGTTTCAGGCTCTTCGTATGTTTCACACCTTTTCATGCACTTCTTATTTTTCACAAATTTTCATGCTCTTCGTATTTTTCACACCTTTTCAGGCTCTTCGAAATTTTTCACCCCTTTTCATGCTCTTCGTATTTTTCACACCCTGTCATGCTCTTCATATTTTTTAAATCTTTTCATCCTCTTCGTATTTGTCCCATCTTTTCATGTTCTTCGTATTTTTCAGAACTTTTCATGCTCTTCGTATTTTTCACACTATTTCATGCTCTTCGTATTTTTCAGACATTCTGATGCTTCGTATTTTTCACAGCATTTCATGCACTTCGTATTTTTCACACCGTTTAATGCTCTTCATATTTTTCACACCTTTTCATGCTCTTCGTATTTTTCACACCTTTTCATGCTCTTTTTATTTTTCACATCTTTTCATGGTCTTCGTAATTTTTCACAAATTTTCATGCACTTTGTAATTTTTCACACCTTTTCATGCTCTTCGTATTTTTCACACCTTTTCATGCTTTTCGTATTATTCACACCTTTTCATGCTCCTTGTATATTTTAGACCTTTTCATGCTCCTCGTATTATTCACACCTTTTCATGCTCCTCGTATATTTTAGACCTTTTCATGCTACTCGTATTTTTCAGACGTTTGCAAGCTCCTCGTATTTTTCAGACCTTTGCATGCTCCTCGTATTTTTCAGAACTTTTCACGCTCCTCGTGTTTTTCACAACTTCTCATGCTCCTCATATTGTTCACACCTTTTCATACTCCTCATATTATTCACAACTTTTTATGCTTCTGGTATTTTTCAGACCTTTTCATGCTCCTCCTATTTTTCAGAACTTTTCATTGTCCTTGTAAATCACAGCTTTTCATGCTCCTGGTATTTTTCACACCGTTTCATGCTCTTCATATTTTACACACCGTTTCATGCTCTTCATATTTTTCACACCATTTCATGAACCTCATATTGTTCACAACTTTTCATGCTCTTCATAGTTTTCAAACCTTTACATGCTCTTCGTATGTTTCAGAATTTTTCATGCTCTTCGTATTGTTCACAGCTTTTCATGCTCCTGGGATTTTTCACACCTTTTCATGCTCTTCATATTTTTCAGAACTTTTCAAGCTCTTCCTATTTTTCACAGCGTTTCATGCACTTCGTATTTTTCACACCGTTTAATGCTCTTCATATTTATCACACCTTTTCATGCTCTTTGTATTTTTCACCTTTTCATGCTCTTTGTATTTTTCACATCTTTTCATGTTCCTCGTAATTTTTCACAACTTTTCTTGCACTTCGTAATTTTTCACACCTTTTCATGCTCTTCGTATTTTTCACAACTTTTCGTGCTTTTTGTATTATTCACACCTTTTCATGCTCCTTGTATATTTTAGACCTTTTCATGCTCCTCGTATTATTCACACCTTTTCATGCTCCTCGTATATTTTAGACCTTTTCATGCTACTCGTATTTTTCAGACCTTTGCATGCTCCTCGTATTTTTCAGACCTTTTCACGCTCCTTGTGTTTTTCACAACTTCCCATGCTCCTCATATTGTACACCTTTTCATACTCCTCATATTATTCACAACTTTTTATGCTCCTGGTATTTTTCAGACCTTTTCATGCTCCTCGCATTTTTCACACCTTTTCATGCTCCTCCTATTTTTCAGAACTTTTCATTCTCCTCGTAAATCACAGCTTTTCATGCTCCTGGTATTTTTCAAACCTTTTCATGCTCTTCATATTTTACACACCGTTTCATGCTCTTCATATTTTTCACACCATTTCATGAACCTCATATTGTTCACAACTTTTCATGCTCTTCATAGTTTTCAGACCTTTACATGCTCTTCGTATTTTTCAGAATTTTTCTTGCTCTTCGTATTTTTCACAGCTTTTCATGCTCCTGGTATTTTTCACACCTTTTCATGCTCTTCATATACTTCAGAACTTTTCAAGCTCTTGATATTTTTCAGACCTTTTCAAGCTCTTCGTAGTTTTCACAACCTTTCATGCTCTGCACATTTTTCACACCATTTCAGGCTCTTCGTATGTTTCACACCTTTTCAAGCACTTCGTATTTTTCACAACTTTTCATGCTCTTCGTATTTTTCACACCTCTTCAGGCTCTTCGAAATTTTTCACACCTTTTCATATTTTTCACACCTTTTCATCCTCTTCTCATTTTTCCGTTTCATGCTTTTTGTATTTTTCAGACCTTTTCATGCTTTTTGTATTTTTCAGACCTTTTCATGCTCCTCGTATTTTTCAGACCTTTGCATGCTCCTCGTATTTTTCTGAACTTTTCACGCTCCTCGTATTTTTCACAACTTCTCATCCTCCTCATATTGTTCACAACTTTCATACTCCTCATATTATTCACAACTTTTCATGCTCATTATATTTTTCACACCTTTTCAGCTCTTCATATTTTTCAGAAATTTTCATGCTCTTCATGCTCTTCGTATTTTCAGAACTTTTCATGCTCTTCATATTTTTCATACCTTTTCATGCTCTTGATATTTTTCAGAAGTTTTCATGTTCTTGATATTTTTCAGACCTTTTCATGCTCTTCAATTTTTCACAACTTTTCATGCCTTTCATATTTTTCAGACCTTTTCAATCTCTTGATATTTTTCAGACCTTTTCATGCTCCTCCTATTTTTCAGAACTTTTCATGCTCTTCGTATATTTCCCACCTTTTCATGCTCTTTGTATTTTTCACACCTTTTCATGCTCCTCATATTTTTCACACCTTTTCATGCTCTTCATATTTTTTAGAGCTTTTCATGCTCTTCTTATTTTTCACACCATTTCATGCTCCTCATATTTTTCACATCTTTTCATGAGCTTCATATTGTCACACCGTTTCATGCTCCTCAGATTTTTCACAGCTTTTCATGCTCTTCATATTTTTCAGACCTTTTCATGCTCCACATATTTTTCACACGTTTACATGCTCTTCATATTTTACACAACTTCTCATGCTCTTCTTATTTTTTAAACCTTTTCTTGCTCTTCTTATTTTTCACACCGTTTCATGCTCTTCATATTTTTCACACCTTGTCATGCATTTCAAATTTTTCACACCTTTTCACGCTCTTCATATTTTTTAAACCTTTTCTTGCTCCTCATATTTTACACAAATTTTCATGCTCTTCATATTTTTCAGAACTTTTCATTCTCTTCATGCTCTTCGTATTTTCAGACCTATTCATGCTCCTCCTATTTTTCAGACCTTTTCATGCTCTTCGTATATTTCACTCCTCTTCATGCTCCTCGTATTTTTCAGACCTTTTCATGCTCCACATATTTTTCACACGTTTACATGCTCTTCATATTTTACACAACTTCTCATGCTCTTCTTATTTTTTAAACCTATTCTTGCTCTTCTTATTTTTCACACCGTTAGATGCTCTTCATATTTTTCACACCTTGTCATGCTTTTCAATTTTTCACACCTTTTCATGCTCTTCGTATTTTTTAAACCTTTTCTTGCTCTTCATATTTTACACAACTTTTCATGCTCTTCATATTTTTCAGAACTTTTCATTCTCTTCATGCTCTTCGTATTTTCAGACCTATTCATGCTCCTCCTATTTTTCAGACCTTTTCATGCTCTTTGTATTTTTCACTCCTCTTCATGCTCCTCGTATTTTTCAGACCTTTTCATGCTCCACATATTTTTCACACGTTTACATGCTCTTCATATTTTACACAACTTCTCATGCTCTTCTTATTTTTTAAACCTTTTCTTGCTCTTCTTATTTTTCACACCGTTTCATTAACCTCATATTATTCACAACTTTTCATGCTCTTCATATTTTACACACCGTTCAGGCTATTCGTATGTTTCACACCTTTAATGCACTTCGTATTTTTCACAAATTTTCATGCTCTTCGTATTTTTCACACCTTTTCAGGTTCTTCGAAATTTTTCACACCTTTTTATGCTCTTCATATTTTTCACACCTTTTCATCCTCTTCTCTTTTTTCACAACGTTTCATGCTCTACTTATTTTTCACACCTTGTCATGCACTTCATATTTTTTACATCTTTTCATGCTCTTCGTATTTGTCCCATGTTTTCAAGCTCTTCGTATTTTTCAGACCTTTTCATGCTCTTCGTATTTTTCACACCTTTTCATGCTCTTCGTATTTTTCACACCTTTTCATGCTCATGTTTTTCACTCCTTTTAATGCTCTTCATATTTTTCAGGCCTTTTCACGCTCTTGATATTTTTCACACCTTTTCATGCTCTCTGTGTTTTTCACACCTTTTCTTGCTCTTCGTGTTTTTCACACGTTTTCATGCTCCTCATATTTTTCACACCATTTCATGCTCTTCATATTTTCACACCGTTTCATGCTAGTCATATTTTTGACACCTTTTCATGCTCCTAATATTTTTCAGACCTTTTAATGCTCCTCGTGTTTTTCAGACGTATTCACGCTCCTCGTATTTTTCAGACATTCTGGCCCCTCGTATTTTTCAGACCTTTTCATGCTCCTCATATTTTCAGACCATTTCATGCTCCTCATATTTTTCAAACCGTTTCATGCTCCTCATATTTATCACACCGTTTCGTGCTCCTTGTGTTTTACAGACATTTTCATGCTTCTCGTATTTTTCAGAACTTTTCATGCTCCTCGTGTTTTTCAGACCTTTTCATGCTCCTCGTATTTTTCACACATTTTCATACTCCTCGTATTTTTCACACCTTATCACGCTCATCGTATTTTTCAGACATTAAGGCCCCTCGTATTTTTCAGACCTTTCCATGCTCATCGTATTTTTCATACCTTTTCATGATCCTCATATTTTTCACACCTTTTAATGCTCTTAATATTTTTCAGGCCGTTTCATGCTCCTCATATTTTTCACACCTTTTCATGCTCTTCATATTTTTCACAACATTTCATGCTCTTCATGTTTCCACACTGTTTCATGCTCCTCATATTTTTCAGATATTTTCAAGCTCCTCGTATTTTCCAGACCTTTTCATGCTCCTCGTAATGTTCACAACTTTTCATGCTCCTTGTAGTTTTCAGACCTTTTCATGCTCCTCATATTTCTCACACCTTTCATGTTCTTCATATTTTTCACACCGTTTCATGCTCTTTATATTTTCACACTGTTTCATGCTCCTCATATTTTTGACACCTTTTCATGCTCCTCTTATTTTTCAGACCTTTTCATGCTAGTCGTATTTTTCAGACCTTTTCATGCTCCCCGTATTTTTCATACCTTTCTTGGTCCTCGTATTTTTCAGAACGATTCATGCTTCTCGTATTTTTCACACCTTTTCTTGTTCCTCGTATTTTTCAGACCTTTTCATGCTCCTCGTATTTTTCAGACCTTTTTTTGCTCCTCGTATTTTTACACCTTTTCATGCTCCTTGTATTTTTCAGCCCGTTTCATGCTCCTCGTATTTTTCAGAACTTTTCATTCTCCTCGTATTTTACAGAGCTTTTCATGCTCCTCTTATTTTTCAGAATTTTTCGTGCTCCTCATATTTTCAGACCTTTTCGTGCTCCTCGAATTTTTCACACCTTTTCTTGCTCCTCGTATTTTTCACACCTTTTCATGCTCCTCATGTTTTCCACACCTTTCATGCTCTTCATATTTTTCACAGCGTTTCATGCTCTTCATATTTTCACACCGTTTGATCCTCCTCATATTTTTGAGACGTTTTCATGCTCCTCATGTTTTTCACACATTTTCATGCTCCTCGTATTTTCCAGACATTTTCATGCTCCTCGTATTTTTCACACCTTTTCTTGCTCCTCATATTTTTCAGACCTTTTCATGCTCCTCGTATTTTTCAGACCTTTTCATGCTCCTCGTATTTTTCAGACCATTTCATGCTCCTCATATTTTTCAGACCTTTTCATTCTCCTAGTATTTTTCCGATATTTTCATGCTCCTTGTACTTTTCAAACCTTTTCATGCTCCTCATATTTCTCACACCTTTCATGCTCTTCATATTTTTCACACGGTTTCATGCTCATGATATTTTCACACCGTTTCATGCTCCTCATATTTTTGATAACTTTTCATGCTCCTCTTATTTTTCACAACTTTTCATGCTCCTCGTATTTTTCAGACCTTTTCATGCTCCCTTTATTTTTCATAACATTCATGGTCCTCGTATTTTTCAGACCGTTTCATGCTTCTCGTATTTTTCACACCTTTTCATGCTCTTCCTGTTTTTCACACCTTTTCATGCTCTTCGTGTTTTTCACTCCTTTTAATGCTCTTCATATTTTTCAGGCCTTTTCACGCTCTTGATATTTTACACACCTTTTCATGCTCTCCATGTTTTTCACACCTTTTCTTGCTCTTCGTGTTTTCCACACCTTTTCATGCTCCTGATATTTCTTCACAGCACTTCATGCTCTTTATATTTTCACAGCATTTCATGCTAGTCATATTTTTGACACCTTTTTATGCTCCTCATATTTTTCAGACCTTTTCATGCTCCTCGTATTTTTCAGACCTTTTCACGCTCCTCGTATTTTTCAGACATTCAGGCCCCTCATATTTTTCAGACATTTTCATGCTCCTCGTGTTTTTCAGACCTTTTCATGCTCCTCGTATTTTTAACACATTTTCATATTCCTCCGATTTTTCACACCTTTTCACGCTCCTCGTATTTTTCAGACATTAAGGCCCCTCATATTTTTCAGACCTTTTCATGATCCTCGTATTTTTCACACCTTTTCATGCTCCTCATATTGTTCACAACTTTTCATGCTCTTCATATTTTTCACATCTTTTCATGCTTTTCATATTTTTCATACCTTTTCATGCTCCTCGTATTTTTCAGACCTTTTCATGCTCCTCGTATTTTACAGAGCTTTTCATGCTCCTCGTATTTTTCAGAACTTTTCGTGCTCCTCGTATTTTCAGACCTTTTTGTGTTCCTCGAATTTTTCACACCTTTTCATGCTCCTCATGTTTTCCACACCTTTCATGCTCTTCATATTTTTCACAGCGTTTCATGCTCTTCATATTTTCACAGCGTTTCATCCTCTTCATATTTTTGAGACGTTTTCATGCTCCTCATGTTTTTCACACATTTTCATGCTCCTCGTATTTTCCATACTTTTTCATGCTCCTCGTATTTTTCAGACCTTTTCATGTTCCTCGTATTTTTGAAATCTTTTCATGCTCCTCGTAATTTTCATACCATTTCATGCTCCTCATATTTTTCAAACCTTTTCATGCTCCTCGTATTTTTCACAACTTTTCATGCTCCTCGTATTTTTCAGACCTTTTCATGCTCCCTTTATTTTTCATAACATTCATGGTCCTCGTATTTTTCAGACCGTTTCATGCTTCTCGTATTTTTCACACCTTTTCATGCTCTTCGTGTTTTTCACTCCTTTTAATGCTCTTCATATTTTTCAGGCCTTTTCACGCTCTTGATATTTTACACACCTTTTCATGCTCTCCATGTTTTTCACACCTTTTCTTGCTCTTCGTGTTTTCCACACCTTTTCATGCTCCTGATATTTCTTCACAGCACTTCATGCTCTTCATATTTTCACAGCATTTCATGCTAGTCATATTTTTGACACCTTTTTATGCTCCTCATATTTTTCAGACCTTTTCATGCTCCTCGTATTTTTCAGACCTTTTCATGCTCCTCGTATTTTTCAGACCATTTCATGCTCCTCATATTTTTCAGACCTTTTCATTCTCCTAGTATTTTTCCGATATTTTCATGCTCCTTGTACTTTTCAAACCTTTTCATGCTCCTCATATTTCTCACACCTTTCATGCTCTTCATATTTTTCACACGGTTTCATGCTCATGATATTTTCACACCGTTTCATGCTCCTCATATTTTTGATAACTTTTCATGCTCCTCTTATTTTTCACAACTTTTCATGCTCCTCGTATTTTTCAGACCTTTTCATGCTCCCTTTATTTTTCATAACATTCATGGTCCTCGTATTTTTCAGACCGTTTCATGCTTCTCGTATTTTTCACACCTTTTCATGCTCTTCCTGTTTTTCACACCTTTTCATGCTCTTCGTGTTTTTCACTCCTTTTAATGCTCTTCATATTTTTCAGGCCTTTTCACGCTCTTGATATTTTACACACCTTTTCATGCTCTCCATGTTTTTCACACCTTTTCTTGCTCTTCGTGTTTTCCACACCTTTTCATGCTCCTGATATTTCTTCACAGCACTTCATGCTCTTTATATTTTCACAGCATTTCATGCTAGTCATATTTTTGACACCTTTTTATGCTCCTCATATTTTTCAGACCTTTTCATGCTCCTCGTATTTTTCAGACCTTTTCACGCTCCTCGTATTTTTCAGACATTCAGGCCCCTCATATTTTTCAGACATTTTCATGCTCCTCGTGTTTTTCAGACCTTTTCATGCTCCTCGTATTTTTAACACATTTTCATATTCCTCCGATTTTTCACACCTTTTCACGCTCCTCGTATTTTTCAGACATTAAGGCCCCTCATATTTTTCAGACCTTTTCATGATCCTCGTATTTTTCACACCTTTTCATGCTCCTCATATTGTTCACAACTTTTCATGCTCTTCATATTTTTCACATCTTTTCATGCTTTTCATATTTTTCATACCTTTTCATGCTCCTCGTATTTTTCAGACCTTTTCATGCTCCTCGTATTTTACAGAGCTTTTCATGCTCCTCGTATTTTTCAGAACTTTTCGTGCTCCTCGTATTTTCAGACCTTTTCGTGTTCCTCGAATTTTTCACACCTTTTCATGCTCCTCATGTTTTCCACACCTTTCATGCTCTTCATATTTTTCACAGCGTTTCATGCTCTTCATATTTTCACAGCGTTTCATCCTCTTCATATTTTTGAGACGTTTTCATGCTCCTCATGTTTTTCACACATTTTCATGCTCCTCGTATTTTCCATACTTTTTCATGCTCCTCGTATTTTTCAGACCTTTTCATGTTCCTCGTATTTTTGAAATCTTTTCATGCTCCTCGTAATTTTCATACCATTTCATGCTCCTCATATTTTTCAAACCTTTTCATGCTCCTCGTATTTTTCACAACTTTTCATGCTCCTCGTATTTTTCAGACCTTTTCATGCTCCCTTTATTTTTCATAACATTCATGGTCCTCGTATTTTTCAGACCGTTTCATGCTTCTCGTATTTTTCACACCTTTTCATGCTCTTCGTGTTTTTCACTCCTTTTAATGCTCTTCATATTTTTCAGGCCTTTTCACGCTCTTGATATTTTACACACCTTTTCATGCTCTCCATGTTTTTCACACCTTTTCTTGCTCTTCGTGTTTTCCACACCTTTTCATGCTCCTGATATTTCTTCACAGCACTTCATGCTCTTCATATTTTCACAGCATTTCATGCTAGTCATATTTTTGACACCTTTTTATGCTCCTCATATTTTTCAGACCTTTTCATGCTCCTCGTATTTTTCAGACCTTTTCACGCTCCTCGTATTTTTCAGACATTCAGGCCCCTCATATTTTTCAGACATTTTCATGCTCCTCGTGTTTTTCAGACCTTTTCATGCTCCTCGTATTTTTAACACATTTTCATATTCCTCCGATTTTTCACACCTTTTCACGCTCCTCGTATTTTTCAGACATTAAGGCCCCTCGTATTTTTCAGACCTTTTCATGATCCTCGTATTTTTCACACCTTTTCATGCTCCTCATATTGTTCACAACTTTTCATGCTCTTCATATTTTTCACATCTTTTCATGCTTTTCATATTTTTCATACCTTTTCATGCTCCTCGTATTTTTCAGACCTTTTCATGCTCCCTGTATTTTCATACCTTTCATGGTCCTCATATTTTTCAGACCGTTTCATGCTTCTCGAATTTTTCACACCTTTTCATGCTCTTCCTGTTTTTCACACCTTTTCATGCTCTTCGTGTTTTTCACTCCTTTTCTTGCTCTTCGTGTTTCCACACCTTGTCCTGCTCCTCATATTCTTCACACCATTTCATGCTCTTCATATTTTCACAGCATTTCATGCTAGTCATATTTTTGACACCTTTTCATGCTCCTCATATTTTTCAGACATTTTCATGCTCCTCGGGTTTTTCAGACCTTTTCACGCTCCTCGTATTTTTCAGACATTCAGGCCCCTCGTATTTTTCAGACATTTTCATGCTCCTCGTGTTTTTCAGACCTTTTCATGCTCCTCGTATTTTTCACACCTTTTCATGCTCCTCATATTGTTCACAACTTTTCATGCTCTTCATATTTTTCACATATTTTCATGCTTTTCATATTTTTCATACCTTTTCATGCTCCTCGTATTTTCAGACCTTTTCGTGTTCCTCGAATTTTTCACACCTTTTCATGCTCCTCATGTTTTCCACACCTTTCATGCTCTTCATATTTTTCACAGCGTTTCATGCTCTTCATATTTTCACAGCGTTTCATCCTCTTCATATTTTTGAGACGTTTTCATGCTCCTCATGTTTTTCACACATTTTCATGCTCCTCGTATTTTCCATACTTTTTCATGCTCCTCGTATTTTTCAGACCTTTTCATGTTCCTCGTATTTTTGAAATTTTTTCATGCTCCTCGTAATTTTCATACCATTTCATGCTCCTCATATTTTTCAAACCTTTTCATGCTCCTCGTATTTTTCACACATTTTCATGCTCTTGTGTTTTTCACACCTTTTCATGCTCCTCGCATTTTTCAGACCTTTTCATGCTCCTTGTAATTTTCAGACCTTTTCATGCTCCTCGTATTATATAGACCTTTTCATGCTCCGAGTATTTTTCAGACCTTTTCATGCTCCTCGTATTTTTCAGACCTTTTTTTGCTCCTCGTATTTTTACACCTTTTCATGCTCCTTGTATTTTTCAGACCGTTTCATGCTCCTCGTATTTTTCAGACCTTTTCATGCTCCTCGTATTTTACAGAGCTTTTCATGCTCCTCGTATTTTTCAGAACTTTTCGTGCTCCTTGTATTTTTCAGACCTTTTCATTTTCCTCGTATTTTTGACATCTTTTCATGCTCCTCGTAATTTTCAGACCGTTTCATGCTCCTCGTATTTTTCAGACCTTTTCATGCTCCTCGTATTTTACAGAGCTTTTCATGCTCCTCGTATTTTTCAGAACTTTTCATGCTCCTCGTATTTTTCAGACCTTTTCATTTTCCTCGTATTTTTGACATCTTTTCATGCTCCTCGTAATTTTCAGACCATTTCATGCTCCTCATATTTTTCAGACCTTTTCATTCTCCTAGTATTTTTCCGATCTTTTCCTGCTCCTTGTACTTTTCAGACCTTTTCATGCTCCTCATATTTCTCACACCTTTCATGCTCTTCATATTTTTCACACGGTTTCATGCTCATAATATTTTCACACCGTTTCATGCTCCTCATATTTTTGATAACATTTCATGCTCCTCTTATTTTTCACACCTTTTCATGCTTCCCGTATTTTCCAGACCTTTTCATGCTCCTCGTATTTTTCAGACATTTACATGCTCCTCGTGTTTTTCAGACCTTTTCATGCTCCTCGTATTTTTCACACATTTTCATATTCCTCCTATTTTTCACACCTTTTCACGCTCCTTGTATTTTTCAGACATTAAGGCCCCTCGTACTTTTCACACCTTTTCATGCTCCTCGTATTTTTCACACCTTTTCATGCTCCTCATATTGTTCACACCTTTTCTTGCTCTTCATATTTTTCACATCTTTTAATGCTCCTCATATTTTTCATACCTTTTCATGCTCCTCGTATTTTTCAGACCTTTTCATGCTCCCTGTATTTTTCATACCTTTCATGGTCCTCGTATTTTTCAGACCGTTTCATGCTTCTCATATTTTTCACACCTTTTCATGCTCTTCCTGTTTTTCACACCTTTTCATGCTCTTCGTGTTTTTCACTCCTTTTAATGCTCTTCATATTTTTCAGGACTTTTCACGCTCTTGATATTTTTCTCACCTTTTCATGCTCTCCGTGTTTTTCACAACTTTTCTTGCTCTTCGTGTTTTCCACACCTTTTCCTCTCCTCATATTTCTTCACACCATTTCATGCTCTTCATATTTTCACAGCATTTCATTCTAGTCATATTTTTGACACCTTTTCATGCTCCTCATATTTTTCAGACCGTTTCATGCTCCTCGTGTTTTTCAGACCTTTTCACGCTCCTCATATTTTTCAGACATTCAGGCCCCTCGTATTTTTCAGACATTTTCATGCTCCTCGTGTTTTTCAGACCTTTTCACGCTCCTCGTATTTTTCAGACATTCAGGCCCCTCGTATTTTTCAGAACTTTTCATGGTCCTCGTATTTTTCAGACCTTTTCATGCTCCTCGTATTTTTCACACATTTTCATATTCCTCGTATTTTTCACACCTTTTCACGCTCCTCGTATTTTTCAGACATTAAGACCCCTCGTATTTTTCAGACCTTTTCATGCTCCTCGTATTTTTCACACCTTTTCATGCTCCTCATATTGTTCACAACTTTTCATGCTCTTCATATTTTTCACATCTTTTCATGCTCCTCATATTTTTCATACCGTTTCATGATCCTCATATATTTCACACCTTTTCATGCTTCTCATATTTTTGACACCTTTTCATGATCCTTGTATTTTTCAGACTGTTTCATGCTTCTCATATTTTTCACACCTTTTCATGCTCCTCGTATTTTTCACAACTTTTCATGCTCATCGTATTTTTCATACCTTTTCATGATCCTCATATTTTTCACACCTTTTCATGCTCTTCATATTTTTCACACCGTTTCATGCTCTTCATGTTTCCATACTGTTTCATGCTCCTCATATTTTTCAGATATTTTCATGCTCCTCGTATTTTCCACACCTTTTCATGCTCCTCGTACTTTTCACAACTTTTCATGCTCCTTGTACTTTTCAGACCTTTTCATGCTCCTCATATTTCTCACACCTTTCATGCTCTTCATATTTTTCACACCGTTTCATGCTCTTTATATTTTCACACCGTTTCATGCTCCTCATATTTTTGATACCGTTTCATACTCCTCTTATTTTTCAGACCTTTTCATGCTCCTCGTATTTTTCAGACCTTTTCATGCTCCCCGTATTTTTCATACCTTTCATGGTCCTCGTATTTTACAGAACGATTCATGCTCCCCGTATTTTTCATACCTTTCATGGTCCTCGTATTTTTCAGACCTTTTCATGCTCCTCGTATTTTTCACACCTTTTCATGCTCCTCGTATTTTTCACACCTTTTCATGCTCCTCATATTTCACAACTTTTCATGCTCTTCATATTTTTTACATATTTTCATGCTCCTCATTTTTCTCATAGCATTTCATGCTCCTCATATTTTTCACATCTTTTCATGGTCCTCATGTTTTTGACACGTTTTAAACGTCTTCATATTTTCACACCGTTTCATGCTCCTCACGTTTTTTAGACCTTTTCATGCTCCTCATATTTTTCAGACCTTTATATGCTCCTCGTATTTTTCACACCTTTTCATGCTTCTAGTATTTTACAGAGCTTTTCATGATCCTTGTATTTTTCACACCTTTTCATGCTCCTTGTATTTTTCACACCTTTTCATGCTACTCGTATTTTTCACACCTTTTCATGCTCCCCATATTTTCAGACCTTTTCATGCTCCTACTATTTTTCACACCTTTTTATGCTACTCGTATTTTTCACACCTTTTCATGCTCCTCGTATTTTTCAGACATTTTCATGCTCCTCGTATTTTTCAGACCTTTTCATGCTCCTCGTATTTTTCAGACCTTTTCATGCTCCTCGTATTTTTCAGACCTTTTCATGCTCCTACTATTTTTCACACCTTTTCATGCTCCTCACATTTTCACACATTTTCATGCTCTTCGTATTTTTCACACATTTTCATGCTCTTTGTATTTTTCAGACATTTTCATGCTCTTGGTAATTTTTCACACCTTTTCATGCTCTTCATATATTTCTCACCTTTTCATGCTCTTCGTATTTTTCACACCTTTTCCTGCTCTTCATATTTTTCACACCGTTTCATGCTCTTCATATTTTTCACACCTTTTCATGCTCTTCATGTTTTTCACACGTTTTCATGCTTTTCATATTTTTCACACAGTTTCATGCTCTTCATATTTTTCACACCTTTTCATGCTCTTCATATTTTTCACTCCGTTCTATGCTCCTCATATTTTCACATCGTTTCATGCTCCTCATATTTTTACACCGTTTCATGCTCTTCATCTTTTTCACACCATATCATGCTCTTCGTATTTTTCACACCTTTTCATGCTCTTTATATATTTTACAACTTTTCATGCACTTCGTATGTTTCACACCTTATCATGCTTCTCATATTATTCACACCTTTTCATGCTCATCATATTTTTCACATCTTTTATTGCTCTTCATATTTTTCAGACCTTTTCATGCTCCTCATATTTTTCACACCGTTTCATGCTCCTCATATTTTCACACCGTTTCATGTCTTCATATTTTTCACACCATTTCATGCTTTTCATATTTTTCACACCTTTTCATGCTCTTTGTATATTTCACACCTTTTCATGCACTTCGTATGTTTCACACCTTATCATGCTCCTCATATTATTCACACCTGTTCATGCTCATCATATTTTTCACATCTTTTATTGCTCTTCATATTTTTCAGACCTTTTCATGCTCCTCATATTTTTCACACCGTTTCATGCTCCTCATATTTTCACACCGTTTCATGTCTTCATATTTTTCACACCATTTCATGCTTTTCATATTTTTCACACCTTTTCATGCTCTTTGTATATTTCACACCTTTTCATGCACTTCGTATGTTTCACACCTTATCATGCTCCTCATATTATTCACACCTGTTCATGCTCCTCGTGTTTTTCAGAACTTTTCATGCTCCTCATATTTTTCAGACCTTTTCATGCTCCTCGTATTTTTCACACCTTTTCATGCTCCTTGTATTTTTCACACCTTTTCATGCTCCTTGTATTTTTCAGACCTTTTCATGCTCTTCATATTTTTCAAAACATTTCATGCTTTCGCATTTTTCACACCGTTTCATGCTCTGCATATTTTTCACACCTTTTCATGAACTTCGTATTTTTCAAACCTTTTCATGCTCTTTGTATTTTTCACAACTTTTCATTCTTTTCATAATTTTGCACACCTTTTCATGGTCTTCATATATTTCACACCAGTCATGCTCTTCGTATTTTTCACACTTTTTCAAGCTCTTCATACTTTTCAAACCGTTTCATGCTCTTCATATTTTTCACATCTTTTCATGCTCTTCATATTTTTCACACCGTTTCATGCTCTTCATATTTTTCACACCTTTTCATGGTCTTCATTTTTACACCGTCTCATGCTCCTCATATTTTTCACACGTTTCATGCTCTTCATATTTTTACACCGTTTCATGCTCCTCCTATTTTTCACACATTTTCATGTTCTTTGTATTTTTCAGACATTTTCATGCTCTTGGTAATTTTTCACACCTTTTCATGCTTTTCGTAATTTTTCACACCTGTAAATGCTCTTCGTATATTTCACACCTTTTCATGTTCCTCATATTTCTCACACAGTTTCATGCTCTTCATATTATTCACACCTTTTCATGCTCTTCATATTTTTCACACTTTTTCATGCTTTTCATATTTTTCACACAGTTTCATGCTCTTCATAATTTTCACACCTTTTCATGCTCTTCATATTTTTCACTCCGTTCTATGCTCCTCATATTTTCAGACCATTTTATGATCCTCATATTTTCACCCCGTTTCATGCTCTTCATATTTTTCAAACCATTTCATGCTCTTCGTATTTTTCACACCTTTTCATGATCTTTGTATATTTCACACCTTTTCATGCTCTTCGTTTTTTTCACACCGTTTCATGTTCTTCATATTTTTCACACAGTTTCATGCTCTTCATATTTTCACACCTTTTCATGGTCTTCATTTTTACACCATTTCATGCTCCTCATATTTTTCACACGTTTCATGCTCTTCATATTTTTACACCGTTTCATGCTCCTCCTATTTTTCACACCTTTTCATGCTCTTCATATTTTTCACACGTTTTCATGCTTTTCATATTTTTCACACAGTTTCATGCTTTTCATATTTTTCACACAGTTTCATGCTCTTCATAATTTTCACACCTTTTCATGCTCTTCATATTTTTCACTCCGTTCTATGCTCCTCATATTTTCAGACCATTTTATGATCCTCATATTTTCACCCCGTTTCATGCTCTTCATATTTTTCAAACCATTTCATGCTCTTCGTATTTTTCACACCTTTTCATGATCTTTGTATATTTCACACCTTTTCATGCTCTTCGTTTTTTTCACACCGTTTCATGTTCTTCATATTTTTCACACAGTTTCATGCTCTTCATATTTTCACACCTTTTCATGCTCTTCATATTTTTCACACTTTTTCATGCTTTTCATATTTTTCATACAGTTTCATGCTCTTCATAATTTTCACACCTTTTCTTGCTCTTCATATTTTTCACTCCGTTCTATGCTCCTCATATTTTCAGACCTTTTCATGCTCCTCATATTTTCACACCGTTTCATGCTCTTTGTATTTTTCACACATTTTCATGCTCTTTGTATTTTTCAGACATTTTCATGCTCTTGGTAATTTTTCACACCTTTTCATGCTTTTCGTAATTTTTCACACCTTTTCTTGCTCTTCGTATTTTTCAAACCGTTTCATGCTCTTCAGATTTTTCACATCTTTTCATGCTCTTCATATTTTTCACACGTTTTCATGCTTTTCATATTTTTCCCACCGTTTCATGCTCTTCATATTTTTCACACAGTTTCATGCTCTTCATATTTTTCACACATTTTCATGCTCTTCATAATTTTCACACCTTTTCATGCTCCTCGTATTTTTCACAACTTTTCATGCTCATCGTATTTTTCATACCTTTTCATGATCCTCATATTTTTCACACCTTTTAATGCTCTTCATATTTTTCACACCGTTTCATGCTCTTCATGTTTCCATACTGTTTCATGCTCCTCATATTTTTCAGATATTTTCATGCTCCTCGTATTTTCCACACCTTTTCATGCTCCTCGTACTTTTCACAACTTTTCATGCTCCTTGTACTTTTCAGACCTTTTCATGCTCCTCATATTTCTCACACCTTTCATGCTCTTCATATTTTTCACACCGTTTCATGCTCTTTATATTTTCACACCGTTTCATGCTCCTCATATTTTTGATACCGTTTCATACTCCTCTTATTTTTCAGACCTTTTCATGCTCCTGGTATTTTTCAGACCTTTTCATGCTCCCCGTATTTTTCATACCTTTCATGGTCCTCGTATTTTACAGAACGATTCATGCTCCCCGTATTTTTCATACCTTTCATGGTCCTCGTATTTTTCAGACCTTTTCATGCTCCTCGTATTTTTCACACCTTTTCATGCTCCTCGTATTTTTCACACCTTTTCATGCTCCTCATATTTCACAACTTTTCATGCTCTTCATATTTTTTACATATTTTCATGCTCCTCATTTTTCTCATAGCATTTCATGCTCCTCATATTTTTCACATCTTTTCATGGTCCTCATGTTTTTGACACGTTTTAAACGTCTTCATATTTTCACACCGTTTCATGCTCCTCACGTTTTTCAGACCTTTTCATGCTCCTCATATTTTTCAGACCTTTATATGCTCCTCGTATTTTTCACACCTTTTCATGCTTCTAGTATTTTACAGAGCTTTTCATGATCCTTGTATTTTTCACACCTTTTCATGCTCCTTGTATTTTTCACACCTTTTCATGCTACTCGTATTTTTCACACCTTTTCATGCTCCCCATATTTTCAGACCTTTTCATGCTCCTACTATTTTTCACACCTTTTTATGCTACTCGTATTTTTCACACCTTTTCATGCTCCTCGTATTTTTCAGACATTTTCATGCTCCTCGTATTTTTCAGACCTTTTCATGCTCCTCGTATTTTTCAGACCTTTTCATGCTCCTCGTATTTTTCAGACCTTTTCATGCTCCTACTATTTTTCACACCTTTTCATGCTCCTCACATTTTCACACATTTTCATGCTCTTCGTATTTTTCACACATTTTCATGCTCTTTGTATTTTTCAGACATTTTCATGCTCTTGGTAATTTTTCACACCTTTTCATGCTCTTCATATATTTCTCACCTTTTCATGCTCTTCGTATTTTTCACACCTTTTCCTGCTCTTCATATTTTTCACACCGTTTCATGCTCTTCATATTTTTCACACCTTTTCATGCTCTTCATGTTTTTCACACGTTTTCATGCTTTTCATATTTTTCACACAGTTTCATGCTTTTCATATTTTTCACACAGTTTCATGCTCTTCATATTTTTCACACCTTTTCATGCTCTTCATATTTTTCACTCCGTTCTATGCTCCTCATATTTTCACATCGTTTCATGCTCCTCATATTTTTACACCGTTTCATGCTCTTCATCTTTTTCACACCATATCATGCTCTTTGTATTTTTCACACCTTTTCATGCTCTTTATATATTTTACAACTTTTCATGCACTTCGTATGTTTCACACCTTATCATGCTTCTCATATTATTCACACCTTTTCATGCTCATCATATTTTTCACATCTTTTATTGCTCTTCATATTTTTCAGACCTTTTCATGCTCCTCATATTTTTCACACCGTTTCATGCTCCTCATATTTTCACACCGTTTCATGTCTTCATATTTTTCACACCATTTCATGCTTTTCATATTTTTCACACCTTTTCATGCTCTTTGTATATTTCACACCTTTTCATGCACTTCGTATGTTTCACACCTTATCATGCTCCTCATATTATTCACACCTGTTCATGCTCCTCGTGTTTTTCAGAACTTTTCATGCTCCTCATATTTTTCAGACCTTTTCATGCTCCTCGTATTTTTCACACCTTTTCATGCTCCTTGTATTTTTCACACCTTTTCATGCTCCTTGTATTTTTCAGACCTTTTCATGCTCTTCATATTTTTCAAAACATTTCATGCTTTCGCATTTTTCACACCGTTTCATGCTCTGCATATTTTTCACACCTTTTCATGAACTTCGTATTTTTCAAACCTTTTCATGCTCTTTGTATATTTCACACCTTTTCATGCACTTCGTATGTTTCACACCTTATCATGCTCCTCATATTATTCACACCTGTTCATGCTCATCATATTTTTCACATCTTTTATTGCTCTTCATATTTTTCAGACCTTTTCATGCTCCTCATATTTTTCACACCGTTTCATGCTCCTCATATTTTCACACCGTTTCATGTCTTCATATTTTTCACACCATTTCATGCTTTTCATATTTTTCACACCTTTTCATGCTCTTTGTATATTTCACACCTTTTCATGCACTTCGTATGTTTCACACCTTATCATGCTCCTCATATTATTCACACCTGTTCATGCTCCTCGTGTTTTTCAGAACTTTTCATGCTCCTCATATTTTTCAGACCTTTTCATGCTCCTCGTATTTTTCACACCTTTTCATGCTCCTTGTATTTTTCACACCTTTTCATGCTCCTTGTATTTTTCAGACCTTTTCATGCTCTTCATATTTTTCAAAACATTTCATGCTTTCGCATTTTTCACACCGTTTCATGCTCTGCATATTTTTCACACCTTTTCATGAACTTCGTATTTTTCAAACCTTTTCATGCTCTTTGTATTTTTCACAACTTTTCATTCTTTTCATAATTTTGCACACCTTTTCATGGTCTTCATATATTTCACACCAGTCATGCTCTTCGTATTTTTCACACTTTTTCAAGCTCTTCATACTTTTCAAACCGTTTCATGCTCTTCATATTTTTCACATCTTTTCATGCTCTTCATATTTTTCACACCGTTTCATGCTCTTCATATTTTTCACACCTTTTCATGGTCTTCATTTTTACACCGTCTCATGCTCCTCATATTTTTCACACGTTTCATGCTCTTCATATTTTTACACCGTTTCATGCTCCTCCTATTTTTCACACATTTTCATGTTCTTTGTATTTTTCAGACATTTTCATGCTCTTGGTAATTTTTCACACCTTTTCATGCTTTTCGTAATTTTTCACACCTGTAAATGCTCTTCGTATATTTCACACCTTTTCATGTTCCTCATATTTCTCACACAGTTTCATGCTCTTCATATTATTCACACCTTTTCATGCTCTTCATATTTTTCACACTTTTTCATGCTCTTCATATTTTTACACCGTTTCATGCTCCTCCTATTTTTCACACATTTTCATGTTCTTTGTATTTTTCAGACATTTTCATGCTCTTGGTAATTTTTCACACCTTTTCATGCTTTTCGTAATTTTTCACACCTGTAAATGCTCTTCGTATATTTCACACCTTTTCATGTTCCTCATATTTCTCACACAGTTTCATGCTCTTCATATTATTCACACCTTTTCATGCTCTTCATGTTTTTCACACGTTTTCATGCTTTTCATATTTTTCACACAGTTTCATGCTTTTCATATTTTTCACACAGTTTCATGCTCTTCATATTTTTCACACCTTTTCATGCTCTTCATATTTTTCACTCCGTTCTATGCTCCTCATATTTTCACATCGTTTCATGCTCCTCATATTTTTACACCGTTTCATGCTCTTCATCTTTTTCACACCATATCATGCTCTTCGTATTTTTCACACCTTTTCATGCTCTTTATATATTTTACAACTTTTCATGCACTTCGTATGTTTCACACCTTATCATGCTTCTCATATTATTCACACCTTTTCATGCTCATCATATTTTTCACATCTTTTATTGCTCTTCATATTTTTCAGACCTTTTCATGCTCCTCATATTTTTCACACCGTTTCATGCTCCTCATATTTTCACACCGTTTCATGTCTTCATATTTTTCACACCATTTCATGCTTTTCATATTTTTCACACCTTTTCATGCTCTTTGTATATTTCACACCTTTTCATGCACTTCGTATGTTTCACACCTTATCATGCTCCTCATATTATTCACACCTGTTCATGCTCCTCGTGTTTTTCAGAACTTTTCATGCTCCTCATATTTTTCAGACCTTTTCATGCTCCTCGTATTTTTCACACCTTTTCATGCTCCTTGTATTTTTCACACCTTTTCATGCTCCTTGTATTTTTCAGACCTTTTCATGCTCTTCATATTTTTCAAAACATTTCATGCTTTCGCATTTTTCACACCGTTTCATGCTCTGCATATTTTTCACACCTTTTCATGAACTTCGTATTTTTCAAACCTTTTCATGCTCTTTGTATATTTCACACCTTTTCATGCACTTCGTATGTTTCACACCTTATCATGCTCCTCATATTATTCACACCTGTTCATGCTCATCATATTTTTCACATCTTTTTTGCTCTTCATATTTTTCAGAACTTTTCATGCTCCTCATATTTTTCACACCGTTTCATGCTCCTCATATTTTCACACCGTTTCATGTCTTCATATTTTTCACACCATTTCATGCTTTTCATATTTTTCACACCTTTTCATGCTCTTTGTATATTTCACACCTTTTCATGCACTTCGTATGTTTCACACCTTATCATGCTCCTCATATTATTCACACCTGTTCATGCTCCTCGTGTTTTTCAGAACTTTTCATGCTCCTCATATTTTTCAGACCTTTTCATGCTCCTCGTATTTTTCACACCTTTTCATGCTCCTTGTATTTTTCACACCTTTTCATGCTCCTTGTATTTTTCAGACCTTTTCATGCTCTTCATATTTTTCAAAACATTTCATGCTTTCGCATTTTTCACACCGTTTCATGCTCTGCATATTTTTCACACCTTTTCATGAACTTCGTATTTTTCAAACCTTTTCATGCTCTTTGTATTTTTCACAACTTTTCATTCTTTTCATAATTTTGCACACCTTTTCATGGTCTTCATATATTTCACACCAGTCATGCTCTTCGTATTTTTCACACTTTTTCAAGCTCTTCATACTTTTCAAACCGTTTCATGCTCTTCATATTTTTCACATCTTTTCATGCTCTTCATATTTTTCACACCGTTTCATGCTCTTCATATTTTTCACACCTTTTCATGGTCTTCATTTTTACACCGTCTCATGCTCCTCATATTTTTCACACGTTTCATGCTCTTCATATTTTTACACCGTTTCATGCTCCTCCTATTTTTCACACATTTTCATGTTCTTTGTATTTTTCAGACATTTTCATGCTCTTGGTAATTTTTCACACCTTTTCATGCTTTTCGTAATTTTTCACACCTGTAAATGCTCTTCGTATATTTCACACCTTTTCATGTTCCTCATATTTCTCACACAGTTTCATGCTCTTCATATTATTCACACCTTTTCATGCTCTTCATATTTTTCACACTTTTTCATGCTTTTCATATTTTTCACACAGTTTCATGCTCTTCATAATTTTCACACCTTTTCATGCTCTTCATATTTTTCACTCCGTTCTATGCTCCTCATATTTTCAGACCATTTTATGATCCTCATATTTTCACCCCGTTTCATGCTCTTCATATTTTTCAAACCATTTCATGCTCTTCGTATTTTTCACACCTTTTCATGATCTTTGTATATTTCACACCTTTTCATGCTCTTCGTTTTTTTCACACCGTTTCATGTTCTTCATATTTTTCACACAGTTTCATGCTCTTCATATTTTCACACCTTTTCATGGTCTTCATTTTTACACCATTTCATGCTCCTCATATTTTTCACACGTTTCATGCTCTTCATATTTTTCACACAGTTTCATGCTTTTCATATTTTTCACACAGTTTCATGCTCTTCATAATTTTCACACCTTTTCATGTTCCTCATATTTCTCACACAGTTTCATGCTCCTCCTATTTTTCACACCTTTTCATGCTCTTCATATTTTTCACACGTTTTCATGCTTTTCATATTTTTCACACAGTTTCATGCTTTTCATATTTTTCACACAGTTTCATGCTCTTCATAATTTTCACACCTTTTCATGCTCTTCATATTTTTCACTCCGTTCTATGCTCCTCATATTTTCAGACCATTTTATGATCCTCATATTTTCACCCCGTTTCATGCTCTTCATATTTTTCAAACCATTTCATGCTCTTCGTATTTTTCACACCTTTTCATGATCTTTGTATAGTTCACACCTTTTCATGCTCTTCGTTTTTTTCACACCGTTTCATGTTCTTCATATTTTTCACACAGTTTCATGCTCTTCATATTTTCACACCTTTTCATGCTCTTCATATTTTTCACACTTTTTCATGCTTTTCATATTTTTCATACAGTTTCATGCTCTTCATAATTTTCACACCTTTTCTTGCTCTTCATATTTTTCACTCCGTTCTATGCTCCTCATATTTTCAGACCTTTTCATGCTCCTCATATTTTCACACCGTTTCATGCTCTTTGTATTTTTCACACATTTTCATGCTCTTTGTATTTTTCAGACATTTTCATGCTCTTGGTAATTTTTCACACCTTTTCATGCTTTTCGTAATTTTTCACACCTTTTCATGCTCTTCATATATTTCACACCTTTTCTTGCTCTTCGTATTTTTCAAACCGTTTCATGCTCTTCAGATTTTTCACATCTTTTCATGCTCTTCATATTTTTCACACGTTTTCATGCTTTTCATATTTTTCCCACCGTTTCATGCTCTTCATATTTTTCACACAGTTTCATGCTCTTCATATTTTTCACACATTTTCATGCTCTTCATAATTTTCACACCTTTTCATGCTCCTCGTATTTTTCACAACTTTTCATGCTCATCGTATTTTTCATACCTTTTCATGATCCTCATATTTTTCACACCTTTTAATGCTCTTCACATTTTTCACACCGTTTCATGCTCTTCATGTTTCCATACTGTTTCATGCTCCTCATATTTTTCAGATATTTTCATGCTCCTCGTATTTTCCACACCTTTTCATGCTCCTCGTACTTTTCACAACTTTTCATGCTCCTTGTACTTTTCAGACCTTTTCATGCTCCTCATATTTCTCACACCTTTCATGCTCTTCATATTTTTCACACCGTTTCATGCTCTTTATATTTTCACACCGTTTCATGCTCCTCATATTTTTGATACCGTTTCATACTCCTCTTATTTTTCAGACCTTTTCATGCTCCTCGTATTTTTCAGACCTTTTCATGCTCCCCGTATTTTTCATACCTTTCATGGTCCTCGTATTTTACAGAACGATTCATGCTCCCCGTATTTTTCATACCTTTCATGGTCCTCGTATTTTTCAGACCTTTTCATGCTCCTCGTATTTTTCACACCTTTTCATGCTCCTCGTATTTTTCACACCTTTTCATGCTCCTCATATTTCACAACTTTTCATGCTCTTCATATTTTTTACATATTTTCATGCTCCTCATTTTTCTCATAGCATTTCATGCTCCTCATATTTTTCACATCTTTTCATGGTCCTCATGTTTTTGACACGTTTTAAACGTCTTCATATTTTCACACCGTTTCATGCTCCTCACGTTTTTTAGACCTTTTCATGCTCCTCATATTTTTCAGACCTTTATATGCTCCTCGTATTTTTCACACCTTTTCATGCTTCTAGTATTTTACAGAGCTTTTCATGATCCTTGTATTTTTCACACCTTTTCATGCTCCTTGTATTTTTCACACCTTTTCATGCTACTCGTATTTTTCACACCTTTTCATGCTCCCCATATTTTCAGACCTTTTCATGCTCCTACTATTTTTCACACCTTTTTATGCTACTCGTATTTTTCACACCTTTTCATGCTCCTCGTATTTTTCAGACATTTTCATGCTCCTCGTATTTTTCAGACCTTTTCATGCTCCTCGTATTTTTCAGACCTTTTCATGCTCCTCGTATTTTTCAGACCTTTTCATGCTCCTACTATTTTTCACACCTTTTCATGCTCCTCACATTTTCACACATTTTCATGCTCTTCGTATTTTTCACACATTTTCATGCTCTTTGTATTTTTCAGACATTTTCATGCTCTTGGTAATTTTTCACACCTTTTCATGCTCTTCATATATTTCTCACCTTTTCATGCTCTTCGTATTTTTGACACCTTTTCCTGCTCTTCATATTTTTCACACCGTTTCATGCTCTTCATATTTTTCACACCTTTTCATGCTCTTCATGTTTTTCACACGTTTTCATGCTTTTCATATTTTTCACACAGTTTCATGCTCTTCATATTTTTCACACCTTTTCATGCTCTTCATATTTTTCACTCTGTTCTATGCTCCTCATATTTTCACATCGTTTCATGCTCCTCATATTTTTACACCGTTTCATGCTCTTCATCTTTTTCACACCATATCATGCTCTTCGTATTTTTCACACCTTTTCATGCTCTTTATATATTTTACAACTTTTCATGCACTTCGTATGTTTCACACCTTATCATGCTTCTCATATTATTCACACCTTTTCATGCTCATCATATTTTTCACATCTTTTATTGCTCTTCATATTTTTCAGACCTTTTCATGCTCCTCATATTTTCACACCGTTTCATGTCTTCATATTTTTCACACCATTTCATGCTTTTCATATTTTTCACACCTTTTCATGCTCTTTGTATATTTCACACCTTTTCATGCACTTCGTATGTTTCACACCTTATCATGCTCCTCATATTATTCACACCTGTTCATGCTCCTCGTGTTTTTCAGAACTTTTCATGCTCCTCATATTTTTCAGACCTTTTCATGCTCCTCGTATTTTTCACACCTTTTCATGCTCCTTGTATTTTTCACACCTTTTCATGCTCCTTGTATTTTTCAGACCTTTTCATGCTCTTCATATTTTTCAAAACATTTCATGCTTTCGCATTTTTCACACCGTTTCATGCTCTGCATATTTTTCACACCTTTTCATGAACTTCGTATTTTTCAAACCTTTTCATGCTCTTTGTATTTTTCACAACTTTTCATTCTTTTCATAATTTTGCACACCTTTTCATGGTCTTCATATATTTCACACCAGTCATGCTCTTCGTATTTTTCACACTTTTTCAAGCTCTTCATACTTTTCAAACCGTTTCATGCTCTTCATATTTTTCACATCTTTTCATGCTCTTCATATTTTTCACACCGTTTCATGCTCTTCATATTTTTCACACCTTTTCATGGTCTTCATTTTTACACCGTCTCATGCTCCTCATATTTTTCACACGTTTCATGCTCTTCATATTTTTACACCGTTTCATGCTCCTCCTATTTTTCACACATTTTCATGTTCTTTGTATTTTTCAGACATTTTCATGCTCTTGGTAATTTTTCACACCTTTTCATGCTTTTCGTAATTTTTCACACCTGTAAATGCTCTTCGTATATTTCACACCTTTTCATGTTCCTCATATTTCTCACACAGTTTCATGCTCTTCATATTATTCACACCTTTTCATGCTCTTCATATTTTTCACACTTTTTCATGCTTTTCATATTTTTCACACAGTTTCATGCTCTTCATAATTTTCACACCTTTTCATGCTCTTCATATTTTTCACTCCGTTCTATGCTCCTCATATTTTCAGACCATTTTATGATCCTCATATTTTCACCCCGTTTCATGCTCTTCATATTTTTCAAACCATTTCATGCTCTTCGTATTTTTCACACCTTTTCATGCTCCTCATATTGTTCACAACTTTTCATGCTCTTCATATTTTTCACATCTTTTCATGCTCCTCATATTTTTCATACCGTTTCATGATCCTCATATATTTCACACCTTTTCATGCTTCTCATATTTTTGACACCTTTTCATGATCCTTGTATTTTTCAGACTGTTTCATGCTTCTCATATTTTTCACACCTTTTCATGCTCCTCGTATTTTTCACAACTTTTCATGCTCATCGTATTTTTCATACCTTTTCATGATCCTCATATTTTTCACACCTTTTAATGCTCTTCATATTTTTCAGGCCGTTTCATGCTCCTCATATTTTTCACACCTTTTCATGCTCTTCATATTTTTCACACCGTTTCATGCTCTTCATGTTTCCATACTGTTTCATGCTCCTCATATTTTTCAGATATTTTCATGCTCCTCGTATTTTCCACACCTTTTCATGCTCCTCGTACTTTTCACAACTTTTCATGCTCCTTGTACTTTTCAGACCTTTTCATGCTCCTCATATTTCTCACACCTTTCATGCTCTTCATATTTTTCACACCGTTTCATGCTCTTTATATTTTCACACCGTTTCATGCTCCTCATATTTTTGATACCGTTTCATACTCCTCTTATTTTTCAGACCTTTTCACGCTCCTCGTATTTTTCAGACATTAAGGCCCCTCGTAATTTTCAGACCTTTTCATGCTCCTCGTATTTTTCACACCTTTTCATGCTCCTCATATTGTTCACAACTTTTCATGCTCTTCATATTTTTCACATCTTTTCATGCTCCTCATATTTTTCATACCGTTTCATGATCCTCATATATTTCACACCTTTTCATGCTTCTCATATTTTTGACACCTTTTCATGATCCTTGTATTTTTCAGACTGTTTCATGCTTCTCATATTTTTCACACCTTTTCATGCTCCTCGTATTTTTCACACCTTTTCATGCTCCTCACATTTTCACACATTTTCATGCTCTTCGTATTTTTCACACATTTTCATGCTCTTTGTATTTTTCAGACATTTTCATGCTCTTGGTAATTTTTCACACCTTTTCATGCTCTTCATATATTTCTCACCTTTTCATGCTCTTCGTATTTTTCACACCTTTTCCTGCTCTTCATATTTTTCACACCGTTTCATGCTCTTCATATTTTTCACACCTTTTCATGCTCTTCATGTTTTTCACACGTTTTCATGCTTTTCATATTTTTCACACAGTTTCATGCTTTTCATATTTTTCACACAGTTTCATGCTCTTCATATTTTTCACACCTTTTCATGCTCTTCATATTTTTCACTCCGTTCTATGCTCCTCATATTTTCACATCGTTTCATGCTCCTCATATTTTTACACCGTTTCATGCTCTTCATCTTTTTCACACCATATCATGCTCTTCGTATTTTTCACACCTTTTCATGCTCTTTATATATTTTACAACTTTTCATGCACTTCGTATGTTTCACACCTTATCATGCTTCTCATATTATTCACACCTTTTCATGCTCATCATATTTTTCACATCTTTTATTGCTCTTCATATTTTTCAGACCTTTTCATGCTCCTCATATTTTTCACACCGTTTCATGCTCCTCATATTTTCACACCGTTTCATGTCTTCATATTTTTCACACCATTTCATGCTTTTCATATTTTTCACACCTTTTCATGCTCTTTGTATATTTCACACCTTTTCATGCACTTCGTATGTTTCACACCTTATCATGCTCCTCATATTATTCACACCTGTTCATGCTCCTCGTGTTTTTCAGAACTTTTCATGCTCCTCATATTTTTCAGACCTTTTCATGCTCCTCGTATTTTTCACACCTTTTCATGCTCCTTGTATTTTTCACACCTTTTCATGCTCCTTGTATTTTTCAGACCTTTTCATGCTCTTCATATTTTTCAAAACATTTCATGCTTTCGCATTTTTCACACCGTTTCATGCTCTGCATATTTTTCACACCTTTTCATGAACTTCGTATTTTTCAAACCTTTTCATGCTCTTTGTATTTTTCACAACTTTTCATTCTTTTCATAATTTTGCACACCTTTTCATGGTCTTCATATATTTCACACCAGTCATGCTCTTCGTATTTTTCACACTTTTTCAAGCTCTTCATACTTTTCAAACCGTTTCATGCTCTTCATATTTTTCACATCTTTTCATGCTCTTCATATTTTTCACACCTTTTCATGGTCTTCATTTTTACACCGTCTCATGCTCCTCATATTTTTCACACGTTTCATGCTCTTCATATTTTTACACCGTTTCATGCTCCTCCTATTTTTCACACATTTTCATGTTCTTTGTATTTTTCAGACATTTTCATGCTCTTGGTAATTTTTCACACCTTTTCATGCTTTTCGTAATTTTTCACACCTGTAAATGCTCTTCGTATATTTCACACCTTTTCATGTTCCTCATATTTCTCACACAGTTTCATGCTCTTCATATTATTCACACCTTTTCATGCTCTTCATATTTTTCACACTTTTTCATGCTTTTCATATTTTTCACACAGTTTCATGCTCTTCATAATTTTCACACCTTTTCATGCTCTTCATATTTTTCACTCCGTTCTATGCTCCTCATATTTTCAGACCATTTTATGATCCTCATATTTTCACCCCGTTTCATGCTCTTCATATTTTTCAAACCATTTCATGCTCTTCGTATTTTTCACACCTTTTCATGCTCCTCATATTGTTCACAACTTTTCATGCTCTTCATATTTTTCACATCTTTTCATGCTCCTCATATTTTTCATACCGTTTCATGATCCTCATATATTTCACACCTTTTCATGCTTCTCATATTTTTGACACCTTTTGATGATCCTTGTATTTTTCAGACTGTTTCATGCTTCTCATATTTTTCACACCTTTTCATGCTCCTCGTATTTTTCACAACTTTTCATGCTCATCGTATTTTTCATACCTTTTCATGATCCTCATATTTTTCACACCTTTTAATGCTCTTCATATTTTTCAGGCCGTTTCATGCTCCTCATATTTTTCACACCTTTTCATGCTCTTCATATTTTTCACACCGTTTCATGCTCTTCATGTTTCCATACTGTTTCATGCTCCTCATATTTTTCAGATATTTTCATGCTCCTCGTATTTTCCACACCTTTTCATGCTCCTCGTACTTTTCACAACTTTTCATGCTCCTTGTACTTTTCAGACCTTTTCATGCTCCTCATATTTCTCACACCTTTCATGCTCTTCATATTTTTCACACCGTTTCATGCTCTTTATATTTTCACACCGTTTCATGCTCCTCATATTTTTGATACCGTTTCATACTCCTCTTATTTTTCAGACCTTTTCACGCTCCTCGTATTTTTCAGACATTAAGGCCCCTCGTATTTTTCAGACCTTTTCATGCTCCTCGTATTTTTCACACCTTTTCATGCTCCTCATATTGTTCACAACTTTTCATGCTCTTCATATTTTTCACATCTTTTCATGCTCCTCATATTTTTCATACCGTTTCATGATCCTCATATATTTCACACCTTTTCATGCTTCTCATATTTTTGACACCTTTTCATGATCCTTGTATTTTTCAGACTGTTTCATGCTTCTCATATTTTTCACACCTTTTCATGCTCCTCGTATTTTTCACAACTTTTCATGCTCATCGTATTTTTCATACCTTTTCATGATCCTCATATTTTTCACACCTTTTAATGCTCTTCATATTTTTCAGGCCGTTTCATGCTCCTCATATTTTTCACACCGTTTCATGCTCTTCATATTTTTCACACCTTTTCATGCTCTTCATGTTTTTCACACGTTTTCATGCTTTTCATATTTTTCACACAGTTTCATGCTTTTCATATTTTTCACACAGTTTCATGCTCTTCATATTTTTCACACCTTTTCATGCTCTTCATATTTTTCACTCCGTTCTATGCTCCTCATATTTTCACATTGTTTCATGCTCCTCATATTTTTACACCGTTTCATGCTCTTCATCTTTTTCACACCATATCATGCTCTTCGTATTTTTCACACCTTTTCATGCTCTTAATATATTTTACAACTTTTCATGCACTTCGTATGTTTCACACCTTATCATGCTTCTCATATTATTCACACCTTTTCATGCTCATCATATTTTTCACATCTTTTATTGCTCTTCATATTTTTCAGACCTTTTCATGCTCCTCATATTTTTCACACCGTTTCATGCTCCTCATATTTTCACACCGTTTCATGTCTTCATATTTTTCACACCATTTCATGCTTTTCATATTTTTCACACCTTTTCATGCTCTTTGTATATTTCACACCTTTTCATGCACTTCGTATGTTTCACACCTTATCATGCTCCTCATATTATTCACACCTGTTCATGCTCCTCGTGTTTTTCAGAACTTTTCATGCTCCTCATATTTTTCAGACCTTTTCATGCTCCTCGTATTTTTCACACCTTTTCATGCTCCTTGTATTTTTCACACCTTTTCATGCTCCTTGTATTTTTCAGACCTTTTCATGCTCTTCATATTTTTCAAAACATTTCATGCTTTCGCATTTTTCACACCGTTTCATGCTCTGCATATTTTTCACACCTTTTCATGAACTTCGTATTTTTCAAACCTTTTCATGCTCTTTGTATTTTTCACAACTTTTCATTCTTTTCATAATTTTGCACACCTTTTCATGGTCTTCATATATTTCACACCAGTCATGCTCTTCGTATTTTTCACACTTTTTCAAGCTCTTCATACTTTTCAAACCGTTTCATGCTCTTCATATTTTTCACACCATTTCATGCTCTTCATATTTTTCACACCTTTTCATGGTCTTCATTTTTACACCGTCTCATGCTCCTCATATTTTTCACACGTTTCATGCTCTTCATATTTTTACACCGTTTCATGCTCCTCCTATTTTTCACACATTTTCATGTTCTTTGTATTTTTCAGACATTTTCATGCTCTTGGTAATTTTTCACACCTTTTCATGCTTTTCGTAATTTTTCACACCTGTAAATGCTCTTCGTATATTTCACACCTTTTCATGTTCCTCATATTTCTCACACAGTTTCATGCTCTTCATATTATTCACACCTTTTCATGCTCTTCATATTTTTCACACTTTTTCATGCTTTTCATATTTTTCACACAGTTTCATGCTCTTCATAATTTTCACACCTTTTCATGCTCTTCATATTTTTCACTCCGTTCTATGCTCCTCATATTTTCAGACCATTTTATGATCCTCATATTTTCACCCCGTTTCATGCTCTTCATATTTTTCAAACCATTTCATGCTCTTCGTATTTTTCACACCTTTTCATGCTCCTCATATTGTTCACAACTTTTCATGCTCTTCATATTTTTCACATCTTTTCATGCTCCTCATATTTTTCATACCGTTTCATGATCCTCATATATTTCACACCTTTTCATGCTTCTCATATTTTTGACACCTTTTCATGATCCTTGTATTTTTCAGACTGTTTCATGCTTCTCATATTTTTCACACCTTTTCATGCTCCTCGTATTTTTCACAACTTTTCATGCTCATCGTATTTTTCATACCTTTTCATGATCCTCATATTTTTCACACCTTTTAATGCTCTTCATATTTTTCAGGCCGTTTCATGCTCCTCATATTTTTCACACCTTTTCATGCTCTTCATATTTTTCACACCGTTTCATGCTCTTCATGTTTCCATACTGTTTCATGCTCCTCATATTTTTCAGATATTTTCATGCTCCTCGTATTTTCCACACCTTTTCATGCTCCTCGTACTTTTCACAACTTTTCATGCTCCTTGTACTTTTCAGACCTTTTCATGCTCCTCATATTTCTCACACCTTTCATGCTCTTCATATTTTTCACACCGTTTCATGCTCTTTATATTTTCACACCGTTTCATGCTCCTCATATTTTTGATACCGTTTCATACTCCTCTTATTTTTCAGACCTTTTCACGCTCCTCGTATTTTTCAGACATTAAGGCCCCTCGTATTTTTCAGACCTTTTCATGCTCCTCGTGTTTTTCACACCTTTTCATGCTCCTCATATTGTTCACAACTTTTCATGCTCTTCATATTTTTCACATCTTTTCATGCTCCTCATATTTTTCATACCGTTTCATGATCCTCATATATTTCACACCTTTTCATGCTTCTCATATTTTTGACACCTTTTCATGATCCTTGTATTTTTCAGACTGTTTCATGCTTCTCATATTTTTCACACCTTTTCATGCTCCTCGTATTTTTCACAACTTTTCATGCTCATCGTATTTTTCATACCTTTTCATGATCCTCATATTTTTCACACCTTTTAATGCTCTTCATATTTTTCAGGCCGTTTCATGCTCCTCATATTTTTCACACCTTTTCATGCTCTTCATATTTTTCACACCGTTTCATGCTCTTCATGTTTCCATACTGTTTCATGCTCCTCATATTTTTCAGATATTTTCATGCTCCTCGTATTTTCCACACCTTTTCATGCTCCTCGTACTTTTCACAACTTTTCATGCTCCTTGTACTTTTCAGACCTTTTCATGCTCCTCATATTTCTCACACCTTTCATGCTCTTCATATTTTTCACACCGTTTCATGCTCTTTATATTTTCACACCGTTTCATGCTCCTCATATTTTTGATACCGTTTCATACTCCTCTTATTTTTCAGACCTTTTCATGCTCCTCGTATTTTTCAGACCTTTTCATGCTCCCCGTATTTTTCATACCTTTCATGGTCCTCGTATTTTACAGAACGATTCATGCTCCCCGTATTTTTCATACCTTTCATGGTCCTCGTATTTTTCAGACCTTTTCATGCTCCTCGTATTTTTCACACCTTTTCATGCTCCTCGTATTTTTCACACCTTTTCATGCTCCTCATATTTCACAACTTTTCATGCTCTTCATATTTTTTACATATTTTCATGCTCCTCATTTTTCTCATAGCATTTCATGCTCCTCATATTTTTCACATCTTTTCATGGTCCTCATGTTTTTGACACGTTTTAAACGTCTTCATATTTTCACACCGTTTCATGCTCCTCACGTTTTTTAGACCTTTTCATGCTCCTCATATTTTTCAGACCTTTATATGCTCCTCGTATTTTTCACACCTTTTCATGCTTCTAGTATTTTACAGAGCTTTTCATGATCCTTGTATTTTTCACACCTTTTCATGCTCCTTGTATTTTTCACACCTTTTCATGCTACTCGTATTTTTCACACCTTTTCATGCTCCCCATATTTTCAGACCTTTTCATGCTCCTACTATTTTTCACACCTTTTTATGCTACTCGTATTTTTCACACCTTTTCATGCTCCTCGTATTTTTCAGACATTTTCATGCTCCTCGTATTTTTCAGACCTTTTCATGCTCCTCGTATTTTTCAGACCTTTTCATGCTCCTCGTATTTTTCAGACCTTTTCATGCTCCTACTATTTTTCACACCTTTTCATGCTCCTCACATTTTCACACATTTTCATGCTCTTCGTATTTTTCACACATTTTCATGCTCTTTGTATTTTTCAGACATTTTCATGCTCTTGGTAATTTTTCACACCTTTTCATGCTCTTCATATATTTCTCACCTTTTCATGCTCTTCGTATTTTTCACACCTTTTCCTGCTCTTCATATTTTTCACACCGTTTCATGCTCTTCATATTTTTCACACCTTTTCATGCTCTTCATGTTTTTCACTCCGTTCTATGCTCCTCATATTTTCACATCGTTTCATGCTCCTCATATTTTTACACCGTTTCATGCTCTTCATCTTTTTCACACCATATCATGCTCTTCGTATTTTTCACACCTTTTCATGCTCTTTATATATTTTACAACTTTTCATGCACTTCGTATGTTTCACACCTTATCATGCTTCTCATATTATTCACACCTTTTCATGCTCATCATATTTTTCACATCTTTTATTGCTCTTCATATTTTTCAGACCTTTTCATGCTCCTCATATTTTCACACCGTTTCATGTCTTCATATTTTTCACACCATTTCATGCTTTTCATATTTTTCACACCTTTTCATGCTCTTTGTATATTTCACACCTTTTCATGCACTTCGTATGTTTCACACCTTATCATGCTCCTCATATTATTCACACCTGTTCATGCTCCTCGTGTTTTTCAGAACTTTTCATGCTCCTCATATTTTTCAGACCTTTTCATGCTCCTCGTATTTTTCATACCTTTTCATGCTCCTTGTATTTTTCACACCTTTTCATGCTCCTTGTATTTTTCAGACCTTTTCATGCTCTTCATATTTTTCAAAACATTTCATGCTTTCGCATTTTTCACACCGTTTCATGCTCTGCATATTTTTCACACCTTTTCATGAACTTCGTATTTTTCAAACCTTTTCATGCTCTTTGTATTTTTCACAACTTTTCATTCTTTTCATAATTTTGCACACCTTTTCATGGTCTTCATATATTTCACACCAGTCATGCTCTTCGTATTTTTCACACTTTTTCAAGCTCTTCATACTTTTCAAACCGTTTCATGCTCTTCATATTTTTCACATCTTTTCATGCTCTTCATATTTTTCACACCGTTTCATGCTCTTCATATTTTTCACACCTTTTCATGGTCTTCATTTTTACACCGTCTCATGCTCCTCATATTTTTCACACGTTTCATGCTCTTCATATTTTTACACCGTTTCATGCTCCTCCTATTTTTCACACATTTTCATGTTCTTTGTATTTTTCAGACATTTTCATGCTCTTGGTAATTTTTCACACCTTTTCATGCTTTTCGTAATTTTTCACACCTGTAAATGCTCTTCGTATATTTCACACCTTTTCATGTTCCTCATATTTCTCACACAGTTTCATGCTCTTCATATTATTCACACCTTTTCATGCTCTTCATATTTTTCACACTTTTTCATGCTTTTCATATTTTTCACACAGTTTCATGCTCTTCATAATTTTCACACCTTTTCATGCTCTTCATATTTTTCACTCCGTTCTATGCTCCTCATATTTTCAGACCATTTTATGATCCTCATATTTTCACCCCGTTTCATGCTCTTCATATTTTTCAAACCATTTCATGCTCTTCGTATTTTTCACACCTTTTCATGCTCCTCATATTGTTCACAACTTTTCATGCTCTTCATATTTTTCACATCTTTTCATGCTCCTCATATTTTTCATACCGTTTCATGATCCTCATATATTTCACACCTTTTCATGCTTCTCATATTTTTGACACCTTTTGATGATCCTTGTATTTTTCAGACTGTTTCATGCTTCTCATATTTTTCACACCTTTTCATGCTCCTCGTATTTTTCACAACTTTTCATGCTCATCGTATTTTTCATACCTTTTCATGATCCTCATATTTTTCACACCTTTTAATGCTCTTCATATTTTTCAGGCCGTTTCATGCTCCTCATATTTTTCACACCTTTTCATGCTCTTCATATTTTTCACACCGTTTCATGCTCTTCATGTTTCCATACTGTTTCATGCTCCTCATATTTTTCAGATATTTTCATGCTCCTCGTATTTTCCACACCTTTTCATGCTCCTCGTACTTTTCACAACTTTTCATGCTCCTTGTACTTTTCAGACCTTTTCATGCTCCTCATATTTCTCACACCTTTCATGCTCTTCATATTTTTCACACCGTTTCATGCTCTTTATATTTTCACACCGTTTCATGCTCCTCATATTTTTGATACCGTTTCATACTCCTCTTATTTTTCAGACCTTTTCACGCTCCTCGTATTTTTCAGACATTAAGGCCCCTCGTATTTTTCAGACCTTTTCATGCTCCTCGTATTTTTCACACCTTTTCATGCTCCTCATATTGTTCACAACTTTTCATGCTCTTCATATTTTTCACATCTTTTCATGCTCCTCATATTTTTCATACCGTTTCATGATCCTCATATATTTCACACCTTTTCATGCTTCTCATATTTTTGACACCTTTTCATGATCCTTGTATTTTTCAGACTGTTTCATGCTTCTCATATTTTTCACACCTTTTCATGCTCCTCGTATTTTTCACAACTTTTCATGCTCATCGTATTTTTCATACCTTTTCATGATCCTCATATTTTTCACACCTTTTCATGCTCTTCATATTTTTCACACCGTTTCATGCTCTTCATGTTTCCATACTGTTTCATGCTCCTCATATTTTTCAGATATTTTCATGCTCCTCGTATTTTCCACACCTTTTCATGCTCCTCGTACTTTTCACAACTTTTCATGCTCCTTGTACTTTTCAGACCTTTTCATGCTCCTCATATTTCTCACACCTTTCATGCTCTTCATATTTTTCACACCGTTTCATGCTCTTTATATTTTCACACCGTTTCATGCTCCTCATATTTTTGATACCGTTTCATACTCCTCTTATTTTTCAGACCTTTTCATGCTCCTCGTATTTTTCAGACCTTTTCATGCTCCCCGTATTTTTCATACCTTTCATGGTCCTCGTATTTTACAGAACGATTCATGCTCCCCGTATTTTTCATACCTTTCATGGTCCTCGTATTTTTCAGACCTTTTCATGCTCCTCGTATTTTTCACACCTTTTCATGCTCCTCGTATTTTTCACACCTTTTCATGCTCCTCATATTTCACAACTTTTCATGCTCTTCATATTTTTTACATATTTTCATGCTCCTCATTTTTCTCATAGCATTTCATGCTCCTCATATTTTTCACATCTTTTCATGGTCCTCATGTTTTTGACACGTTTTAAACGTCTTCATATTTTCACACCGTTTCATGCTCCTCACGTTTTTTAGACCTTTTCATGCTCCTCATATTTTTCAGACCTTTATATGCTCCTCGTATTTTTCACACCTTTTCATGCTTCTAGTATTTTACAGAGCTTTTCATGATCCTTGTATTTTTCACACCTTTTCATGCTCCTTGTATTTTTCACACCTTTTCATGCTACTCGTATTTTTCACAACTTTTCATGCTCCCCATATTTTCAGACCTTTTCATGCTCCTACTATTTTTCACACCTTTTTATGCTACTCGTATTTTTCACACCTTTTCATGCTCCTCGTATTTTTCAGACATTTTCATGCTCCTCGTATTTTTCAGACCTTTTCATGCTCCTCGTATTTTTCAGACCTTTTCATGCTCCTCGTATTTTTCAGACCTTTTCATGCTCCTACTATTTTTCACACCTTTTCATGCTCCTCACATTTTCACACATTTTCATGCTCTTCGTATTTTTCACACATTTTCATGCTCTTTGTATTTTTCAGACATTTTCATGCTTTTGGTAATTTTTCACACCTTTTCATGCTCTTCATATATTTCTCACCTTTTCATGCTCTTCGTATTTTTCACACCTTTTCCTGCTCTTCATATTTTTCACACCGTTTCATGCTCTTCATATTTTTCACACCTTTTCATGCTCTTCATGTTTTTCACACGTTTTCATGCTTTTCATATTTTTCACACAGTTTCATGCTTCTCATATTATTCACACCTTTTCATGCTCATCATATTTTTCACATCTTTTATTGCTCTTCATATTTTTCAGACCTTTTCATGCTCCTCATATTTTTCACACCGTTTCATGCTCCTCATATTTTCACACCGTTTCATGTCTTCATATTTTTCACACCATTTCATGCTTTTCATATTTTTCACACCTTTTCATGCTCTTTGTATATTTCACACCTTTTCATGCACTTCGTATGTTTCACACCTTATCATGCTCCTCATATTATTCACACCTGTTCATGCTCCTCGTGTTTTTCAGAACTTTTCATGCTCCTCATATTTTTCAGACCTTTTCATGCTCCTCGTATTTTTCACACCTTTTCATGCTCCTTGTATTTTTCACACCTTTTCATGCTCCTTGTATTTTTCAGACCTTTTCATGCTCTTCATATTTTTCAAAACATTTCATGCTTTCGCATTTTTCACACCGTTTCATGCTCTGCATATTTTTCACACCTTTTCATGAACTTCGTATTTTTCAAACCTTTTCATGCTCTTTGTATTTTTCACAACTTTTCATTCTTTTCATAATTTTGCACACCTTTTCATGGTCTTCATATATTTCACACCAGTCATGCTCTTCGTATTTTTCACACTTTTTCAAGCTCTTCATACTTTTCCAACCGTTTCATGCTCTTCATATTTTTCACACCGTTTCATGCTCTTCATATTTTTCACACCTTTTCATGGTCTTCATTTTTACACCGTCTCATGCTCCTCATATTTTTCACACGTTTCATGCTCTTCATATTTTTACACCGTTTCATGCTCCTCCTATTTTTCACACATTTTCATGTTCTTTGTATTTTTCAGACATTTTCATGCTCTTGGTAATTTTTCACACCTTTTCATGCTTTTCGTAATTTTTCACACCTGTAAATGCTCTTCGTATATTTCACACCTTTTCATGTTCCTCATATTTCTCACACAGTTTCATGCTCTTCATATTATTCACACCTTTTCATGCTCTTCATATTTTTCACACTTTTTCATGCTTTTCATATTTTTCACACAGTTTCATGCTCTTCATAATTTTCACACCTTTTCATGCTCTTCATATTTTTCACTCCGTTCTATGCTCCTCATATTTTCAGACCATTTTATGATCCTCATATTTTCACCCCGTTTCATGCTCTTCATATTTTTCAAACCATTTCATGCTCTTCGTATTTTTCACACCTTTTCATGATCTTTGTATATTTCACACCTTTTCATGCTCTTCGTTTTTTTCACACCGTTTCATGTTCTTCATATTTTTCACACAGTTTCATGCTCTTCATATTTTCACACCTTTTCATGGTCTTCATTTTTACACCATTTCATGCTCCTCATATTTTTCACACGTTTCATGCTCTTCATATTTTTACACCGTTTCATGCTCCTCCTATTTTTCACACCTTTTCATGCTCTTCATATTTTTCACACGTTTTCATGCTTTTCATATTTTTCACACAGTTTCATGCTTTTCATATTTTTCACACAGTTTCATGCTCTTCATAATTTTCACACCTTTTCATGCTCTTCATATTTTTCACTCCGTTCTATGCTCCTCATATTTTCAGACCATTTTATGATCCTCATATTTTCACCCCGTTTCATGCTCTTCATATTTTTCAAACCATTTCATGCTCTTCGTATTTTTCACACCTTTTCATGATCTTTGTATATTTCACACCTTTTCATGCTCTTCGTTTTTTTCACACCGTTTCATGTTCTTCATATTTTTCACACAGTTTCATGCTCTTCATATTTTCACACCTTTTCATGCTCTTCATATTTTTCACACTTTTTCATGCTTTTCATATTTTTCATACAGTTTCATGCTCTTCATAATTTTCACACCTTTTCTTGCTCTTCATATTTTTCACTCCGTTCTATGCTCCTCATATTTTCAGACCTTTTCATGCTCCTCATATTTTCACACCGTTTCATGCTCTTTGTATTTTTCACACATTTTCATGCTCTTTGTATTTTTCAGACATTTTCATGCTCTTGGTAATTTTTCACACCTTTTCATGCTTTTCATAATTTTTCACACCTTTTCTTGCTCTTCGTATTTTTCACACCGTTTCATGCTCTTCAGATTTTTCACATCTTTTCATGCTCTTCATAATTTTCACACGTTTTCATGCTTTTCATATTTTTCCCACCGTTTCATGCTCTTCATATTTTTCACACAGTTTCATGCTCTTCATATTTTTCACACATTTTCATGCTCTTCATATTTTTCACACGTTTTCATGCTTTTCATATTTTTCACACAGTTTCATGCTTTTCATATTTTTCACACCTTTTCATGCTCTTCGTATTTTTCCCACCTTTTCATGCTCTTCATATTTTTCAAATCTTTTCATGCTTTTTGAATTTTTCATACATTTTCATGGTCTTCGTGTTTTTCACACATTTTCATGCTCTTCGTATTTTTTACACTTTTTCATGGTCCTCATATTTTTCAAACCTTTTCATGCTCATCATAGTTTTCACACCTTTTCATGGTCCTCGTATATTTCAGACCTTTTCGTGCTCCTCGGATTTTTCACACCTTTTCATCCTCTTCGAATTTTTCACACATTTTCATGCACTTCGTTTTATCCACAACTTTTCATGCTGCTAGTGTTTTTCACACCATTTCATGCTCTTCCTATTTTTCAGACCGTTTCTTGCTCCTCATATTTATCACACCTTTCTATGCTCTTCATAATTTTCACACCGTTTCATGCTCTTCATTTTTTCACACCTTTTCAGGCTCCTCATATTTTTGAGACCTTTTCATGCTCTTCGTATTTTTCACACTTTTTAATGCTCCTCCTGTTTTCCAGACCTTTTCATGCTCCTCGTATTTTTCAGACCTTTTCATGCTCCTCGTATTTTTGACACCTTTTCATGGTCCTCATATTTTTCAGACCTTTTCATGCTCCTCATATTTTTAACACCTTTTCATTCTCCTAGAATTTTTCAGATCTATCATGCTCCTAGTATTTTTCAGACCTTTTCATGGTCCTCGTATATTTCAGACTCTTCGTACTCCTCGGATTTTTCACACCTTTTCATGCTCCTCGTTTTTTTCACACATGTTCATGCTCTTCGTGTTTTTCACACCTATTCATGCTCCTCGTGTTTTTCACACCTTTTCATGCTCCTCGTATTTTTCACACCTTTTCATGCTCTTCGTATTTTTCAACCCTTTTCATGCTCTTTGAATTTTTCATACAATTTCATGCTCTTCGTGTTTTTCACACATTTTCATGCTCTTCGTGTTTTTCACACAGTTTCATGCTCTTCGTGTTTTTTACACTCTTTCATGGTCCTCATATTTTTCAAACCTTTTCGTGCTCTTAGTATTTTTCACACCTTTTCATGGTCCTCGTATATTTCAGACCTTTTTGTGCTCCTCGCATTTTTCACACCTTTTCATGCTCTTCGAATTTTTCACACATTTTCATGCACTTCGTTTTATCCACAACTTTTCATGCTGCTCGTGTTTTTCACACCATTTCATGCTCTTCCTATTTTTCAGACCGTTTCATGCTCCTCCTATTTATCACACCTTTCCATGCTCTTCGTAATTTTCACACCGTTTCATGCTCTTCATATTTTCACACCGTTTCATGCTCTTCATATTTTTCAGACCTTTTCATGCTCCTCGTATTTTGCCCACCGTTTCACGTTCTTCGTGTTTTCACACCATTTCAAGCCCTTTGTATTTTTCACACCTTTTCGTGCTCTTCATATTGTTCACACCTTTTCATGCTCCAAGTAATTTTTAGACCTTTTCATGCTCCTCGTGTTTTTCAGAACTTTTCATGCTCCTCGTATTTTTCAGACCTTTTCATGCTCCTCGTATTTTTCAGACCTTTTCATGCTCCTCGTATTTTTCAGACCTTTACATGCTCCTCATATTTTTCACACATTTTCATGCTCTTCGTGTTTTTCACACCTATTCATGCTCCTTGTGTTTTTAACATCTTTTCATGCTCCTCGTGTTTTGCAGAGCTTTTCATGCTCCTCGTATTTTTCAGACATTTTCATGTTCCTCGTATTTTTGACACCTTTTCATGCTCCTCATATTTTTCAGAACTTTTCATGCTCCTGGTATTTTTCAGACCTTTTCACGCTCCTTGTATTTTTCAGACCTTTTCGGGCTCCTCCTATTTTCAGGCCTTTTCATGCTCCTCGTATGTTTCACACCTTTTCATGCTCCTCATATATTTCACAACTTTTTATGCTCTTCATATTTTTTACATATTTCATGCTCCTCATATTTTTCATACCATTTCATGCTACTCATATTTTTCACATCTTTTCATGCTCCTCATATTTTTGACACCTTTTAAAGGTCATCATATTTTTCTACCGTTTCATGCTCTTGATATTTTCACACGGTTTCATGCTCCTCGTATTTTTCAGACCTTTTCATGCTCCTACTATTTTTCCTACCTTTTCATGCTCCTTGTATTTTTCACACATTTTCTTTCTCATCGTATTTTTCACACCTTTTCATGCTCCTCGTATTTGTGACACCTTTAATGCTCCTCGTATTTTTCACACCTTTATATGCTCTTCGTATTTTCAATCCTTTTCATGCTCTTCGAATTTTTCACACATTTTCATGCACTTCGTGTTTTCCACATTTTTTCATGCTGCTCGTGTTTTTCACACCATTTCATGCTCTTCATATTTTTAACACCGTTTCATGCTCTTCATATTTTCACACCTTTTCATGCTCCTCATATTTTTCACATCTTTTCATGCTCCTCGTATTTTTCACACCCATTCATGCTCCTTGTATTTTTCAGACCTTTTCATGCTCTTCGTATTTTTCACACCTTTTCATGCTCCTCATATTTTTGAAACCTTTTCATGTTCCTCATATTAATCACACCGTTTCATACTCCTCATATTTTTCACACCTTTTCATGTTCCTCGTATTTTTCAAACCTTTTCATGCTCCTCATATTTTTCAGACATTTTCATGCTCCTAGTATTGTTCACACCTTTTCATGCTCCTCGTATTTTTCACACCTATTCATGCTCCTTGTATTTTTCAGACCTTTTCGTGCTCTTCATATTTTTCACAGCATTTCATGCTTTCGCATTTTAACACCGCTTCATGCTCCTCGTATTTTTCACACCTTGTCATGCACTTTGTATTTTTCAAACCTTTTCATGCTCTTTGTATTTTTCACAACTTTTCATGCTTTTCATAATTTTTCACACCTTTTCATTGTCTTCGTATATTTCACACCAGTCATGCTCTTTGTATTTTTCACACCTTTTCAAGCTCTTCATACTTTTAAAACCATTTCATGCTCTTCATATTTTTCACAACTTTTCATGCTCTTCATATTTTTTACATATTTCATGCTTCTCATATTTTTCATACCATTTCATGCTCCTCATATTTTTCACATCTTTTCATGCTCCTCATATTTTTGACACCTTTTGAAGTCTTCATATTTTTCACACCGTTTCATGCTCTTTATATTTTCACACCGTTTCATGTTCCTCGTATTTTTCAGACCTTTTCATGCTCCTACTATTTTTCCCACCTGTTCATGCTCCTTGTATTTTTAGCACATTTTCTTTCTCATCGTATTTTTTACACCTTTTCATGCTCCTCGTATTTTTCACACCTTTAATGCTCCTCGTATTTTTCACACCTTTACATGCTGTTCGTATTTTTCAAACCTTTTCATGCTCTTCGAATTTTTCACACATTTTCATGCACTTCGTGTTTTCCACATTTTTTCTTGCTGCTCGTGTTTTTCAAACCGTTTCATGCTCTTCATATTTTTAACACCGTTTCATGCTCTTCATATTTTCACACCGTTTCATGCTCCTCATATTTTTCACACCTTTTCATGCTTCTCATATTTTTAAGATCTTTTCATGCTTCTCGTATTTTTCAGACATTTTCATGCTCCTAGTATTTTTCACACGTTTTCATGCACCTCGTATTTTTCACACCTTTTCATGCTCTTCGTAGTTTTCACACCTTTTCATGCTCCTCATATTTTTCAGACCTTTTCGTGCTCCTCATATTTGCAGACCTTTTCGTACTCCTCATATTTTTCACACCTTTTCATGCTCATCATATATTTCACAATTTTTCATGCTCTTCATATTATTGACATATTTTAATGCTCCTCATATTTTTCACATCTTTTCATGCTCCTCATATTTTTGACACGTTTAAAAGGTCTTCATATTTTTCACACCGTTTCATGATCTTCATATTTTCACACCATTTCATGCTCATCAAATTTTTTAGACTTTTTCATGCTCCTCATATTTTTCAGACCTTTATATGCTCCTCGTATTTTTCACACCTTTTCATGCTCTTCGTATTTTTCGCACATTTTCTTTCTCATCGTATTTTTCACACCTTTTCATGCTCCTCGTATTTTTCATACCTTTTCATGCTCCTCGTTTTTTTCAGACATTTTCATGCTCCTAGTATTGTTCACACCTTTTCATGCTCCTCATATTTTTCACACCTATTAATGCTCCTTGTATTTTTCAGACCTTTTCATGCTCTTCGTATTTTTCACAGCATTTCATGCTTTCACATATTTCACACCGTTTCATGCTCCTCGTATTTTTCACATGTTTTCATGCACTTTGTATTTTTCAGACCTTTTCATGCTCTTTGTATTTTTCACAACTTTTCATGCTTTTGATAATTTTTCACACCTTTTCATTGTCTTCATATATTTCACACCAGTCATGCTGTTTGTATTTTTCACATCTTTTCAAGCTCTTCATACTTTTAAAACCATTTCATGCTCTTCATATTTTTCACAACTTTTCATGCTCTTCATATTTTTTACATATTTCATTCTTCTTATATTTTTCATACCATTTCATGCTCCTCATATTTTTCACATCTTTTCATGCTCCTCATATTTTTGACACCTTTTGAAGTCTTCATATTTTTCACACCGTTTCATGCTCTTTATATTTTCACACCGTTTCATATTCCTCGTATTTTTCAGACCTTTTCATGCTCCTACTGTTTTTCCCACCTGTTCATGCTCCTTGTATTTTTAGCACATTTTCTTTCTCATCGTATTTTTCACACCTTTTCATGCTCCTCGTATTTTTCACACCTTTAATGCTCCTCGTATTTTTCACACCTTTACATGCTGTTCGTATTTTTCAAACCTTTTCATGCTCTTCGAATTTTTCACACATTTTCATGCACTTCGTGTTTTCCACATATTTTCTTGCTGCTCGTGTTTTTCACACCGTTTCATGCTCTTCATATTTTTAACACCATTTCATGCTCTTCATATTTTCACACCGTTTCATGCTCCTCATATTTTTCACACCTTTTCATGCTTCTCATATTTTTAAGATCTTTTCATGCTTCTCGTATTTTTCAGACATTTTCATGCTCCTAGTATTTTTCACACGTTTTCATGCACCTCGTATTTTTCACACCTTTTCATGCTCTTCGTAGTTTTCACACCTTTTCATGCTCCTCATATTTTTCAGGCCTTTTCGTGCTCCTCATATTTGCAGACCTTTTCGTACTCCTCATATTTTTCACACCTTTTCATGCTCATCATATATTTCACAACTTTTCATGCTCTTCATATTATTGACATATTTTAATGCTTCTCATATTTTTCACATCTTTTCATGCTCCTCATATTTTTGACACGTTTAAAAGGTCTTCATATTTTTCACACCGTTTCATGATCTTCATATTTTCACACCACTTCATGCTCATCAAATTTTTAGACTTTTTCATGCTCCTCATATTTTTCAGACCTTTATATGCTCCTCGTATTTTTCACACCTTTTCATGCTCCTCGTGTTTTTCACACCTTTTCATGCTCCTCGTATTTTTTTCAGACCTTTTCATGCTCCTGTTTTTTTCACACATTTTCATGCTCCTCATATTTTTCACACCTTTTCATGCTCTTCGTATTTTTCGCACCTTTTCTTTCTCATCGTATTTTTCACACCTTTTCATGCTCCTCGTATTTTTTTCAGACCTTTTCATGCTCCTGTTTTTTTCGCACCTTTTCATGCTCCTCGTATTTTTCATACCTTTTCATGCTCCTCGTTTTTTTCAGACATTTTAATGCACCTCGTATTTTTCACACCTTTTCATGCTCTTCGTAGTTTTCACACCTTTTCATGCTCCTCATATTTTTCAGACCTCTTTGTGCTTCTCGTATTTGCAGACCTTTTCGTACTCGTATTTTTCACACCTTTTCATGCTCCTCATATATTTCACAACTTTTCATGGTCTTCATATTATTGACATATTTTAATGCTCCTCATATTTTTCACATCTTTTCATGCTCCTCATATTTTTGACACGTTTAAAAGGTCTTTATATTTTTCACACCGTTTCATGATCTTCATATTTTCACACCGTTTCATGCTCCTCAAATTTTTTAGACCTTTTCATGCTCCTCATATTTTTCAGACCTTTATATGCTCCTCGTATTTTTCACACCTTTTCATGCTCCTATTATTTTTCACACCTTTTCATGCTCCTCATATTTTTCGCACATTTTCTTTCTCATCGTATTTTTCACACCTTTTCATGCTCGTCGTATTTTACAGACCTTTTCATGCTCCTGTTTTTTTCACACCTTTTCATGCTCCTCGTATTTTCACAACTTTTCATGCTCCTCGTATTTTTCACACCTTTTCATGCTCCTCGTGTTTTTCACACCTTTTCATGCTCCTATTATTTTTCACACCTTTTCATGCTCCTCGTATTTTTCGCACATTTTCTTTCTCATCGTATTTTTCACACCTTTTCTTGCTCGTCGTATTTTACAGACCTTTTCATGCTCCTGTTTTTTTCACACCTTTTCATGCTCCTCGTATTTTCACAACTTTTCATGCTCCTCGTATTTTTCAGACCTTTTCATGCTCCTACTATTGTTCCCACCTTTTCATGCTCTTCGTATTTTTCGCACATTTTCTTTCTCATCGTATTTTTCACACCTTTTCATGCTCCTTGTATTTTTCACACCTCTTCATGGTCTTCGTATTTTTCACACCTTTTCATGCTCCTCATATTTTTCAGACCTTTTCATGCTTCTCATATTTTTCACACCTTGTCATGTTACTCGTATTTTTTAGAACTTTTCATGGTCCTCGTATATTTCAGACCTTTTCGTGCTCCTTGGATTTTTCACATCTTTTCATGCTCCTCGTATTTTACAGACCTTTTCATGTTCCTCGTATTGTTCCCACCTTTTCATGCTCTTTGTGTTTTTCAAACCTTTTCATGCTCTTTGAATTTTTATACATTTTCATGCTCTTCGTGTTTTTCACACATTTTCATGCTATTCGTGTTTTTCACACTTTTTCATGCTCCTCATATATTTCACATCTTTTCATGCTCCTCGTATTTTTCACACCTTTTCATGCTCCTCGTATTTTTCTGACCTTTATATGCTCCTCATATTTTATAGACCTTTTCATGCTCCACGCATTTTTCAGACCTTTTCATAGTCCTCGTACTTTCAAACCTTTTCGTGCTCCTCGTATTTTTCACACCTTTTCATGCTCCATGTATTTTTCACACCTTTTCATGCTCCTCATATATTTCACAACTTTTCATGCTCTTCATATTTTTGATACATTTTCATGCTCCTCCTATTTTTCATACCTTTTCATGCTCCTCATATTTTTCACATCTTTTCATGGTCCTCATATTTCTGACATGTTTTAAAGGTCTTCATGTTTTTCACACCATTTCATGCTCTTTATATTTTCACACCGTTTCATGCTCCTCACATTATTTAGACCGTTGCATGCTCCTCATATTTTTCAGACATTTATATGCTCCTCGTATTTTTCACACCTTTTCATGCTCCTCGTATTTTACAGAGCTTTTCATGCTCCTTTTTTTTCTCACACCTTTTAATGCTCTACGTATTTTTCACAACTTTTCATGGTCCTCGTATTTTTCACACCTTTTCATGCTCCTCGTATTTTTCACACCTTTAATGCTCCTCATATATTTCACACCTTTACATGCTCTTCGTATTTTGCAAACCTTTTCATGCTCTTCAAATTTTTCACACATTTACATGCACTTCGTGTTTTCCACAACTTTTCATGCTGCTCGTGTTTTTCACACCATTTCATGCTCTTCATATTTTTCAGACCGTTTCATGCTCCTCAAATTTTTCACACCTTTCCATGCTCCTCGTATTTTTCAAACTTTTTCATGCTCCTGTATTTTTCACACTGTTTCCTGCTCTTCATGTTTTTCACACCTATTCATGCTCCTCGTGTTTTTCACAGCTTTTCATGCTCCTCTTTTTTTTCACATCTTTTCATGCTCCTCGTATTTTTCACACCTTTTCATGCTCCTTATATTTTTCACACCTTTTCATGCTCCTTATATTTTTCACACCTTTTCAGGCTCCTTATATTTTTGAGACCTTTTCATGCTCTTCGTATTTTTCACACCTTTTTATGCTCCTCCTGTTTTCCAGACCTTTTCATGCTCCTCGTATTTTTCAGACTTTTTCCTGCTCCTCGTATTTTTGACACCTTTTCATGCTCCTCGTATTTTTCAGACCTTTTCATGCTCTTTGTATTTTTCACAGCATTTCATGCTTTCGCATTTTTCACACCGTTTCATGCTCCTCATATTTTTCACACCTTTTCATGCACTTTGTATTTTTCAAACCTTTTCATGCTCTTTGTATTTTTCACAACTTCATGCTCCTCGTGTTTTCCAGACCTTTTTATGCTCCTTATATTTTTCACACCTTTTCATGCTCCTCCTATTTTTCACACCTCTTCATGCTCCTTATATTTTTCACACCTTTTCATACTGCTCGTATTTTTCACACCTTTTCATGCTTCTTATATTTTTCACACCTTTTCAGGCTCCTCGTATTTTTCACACCTTTTCAGGCTCCTCATATTTTTGAGAACTTTTCATGCTCTTCATATTTTTCACACCTTTTTATACTCCTCCTGTTTTCCAGACCTTTTCATGCTCCTCGTATTTTTCAGACCTTTTCATGCTCCTCGTTTTTTTCAGACATTGTCATGCTCCTCGTATTTTTCAGACCTTTTCATACTCCTAGTATTTTAGAGATCTTTTCATGCCTCTCGTATTTTTCAGACCTTTACATGGTCCTCGTATATTTCAGACCTTTTCGTTCTTCTCGGATTATTCACACCTTTTCAGGCTCCTCATATTTTTGAGACCTTTTCATCCTGTTCGTGTTTTCACACCTTTTCAAGCTCTTTGTATTTTTCACACTTTTTCGTGCTCTTCATATTGTTCACATCTTTTCATGCTCCAAGTATTTTTTAGACCTTTTCATGCTCCTCGTATTTTTCACAGCTTTTCATTCTCCTCGTATTTTTCAGACCTTTTCATGCTCCTCGTATTTTTCACACATTTTCATGCTCTTCGTGTTTTTCACACCTATTCATGCTCCTTATGTTTTTAACACCTTTTCATGCTCCCTATATTTTTCACACCTTTTCAGGCTCCTCATATTTTTGAGACCTTTTCATGTTCTTCGTGTTTTCACACCTTTTCAAGCTCTTTGTATTTTTCACACTTTTTCGTGCTCTTCATATTGTTCACACCCTTTCATGCTCCACGTATTTTTTAGACCTTCTCATGCTCCTCGCGTTTTTCAGAACTTTTCATGCTTCTCGTATTTTTCAGACCTTTTCATGCTCCTCGTATTTTTCAGACCTTTTCATGCTCCTCATATTTTTCAGACCTTTTCATGCTCCTCGTGTTTTGCAGACCTTTTCATGCTCCTCGTATTTTTCAGACCTTTTCATGCTCCTCGTATTTTTGACACCTATTCATGCTCCTCATATTTTTCAGAACTTTTCATGCTCCTGGTATTTTTCAGACCTTTTCATGCTCCTGGTATTTTTCAGACCTTTTCATTCCCCTCCTATTTTCAGACCTTTTTTGCTCCTCATATTTTTCATACCATTTCATGCTACTCATATTTTTCACATCTTTTCATGCTCCTCATATTTTTGACACCTTTTAAAGGTCTTCATATTTTTCACACCGTTTCATGCTCTTTATATTTTCACACCGTTTCATGTTGCTCGTATTTTTCAGACCTTTTCATGCTCCTACTATTTTTCCTACCTTTTCATGCTCCTCGTATTTTTCTCACATTTCCTTTCACATCGTATTTTTCACAGCTTTTCATGCTCCTCATATTTTTCACACCTTTTCATGCTCCTCGTATTTTTCACACCCATTCATGCTCCTTGTATTTTTCAGACCTTTTCATGCTCTTCGTATTTTTCACACCTTTTCATGCTCCTCATATTTTTGAAACCTTTTCATGTTCCTCATATTTATCACACCGTTTCATACTCCTCATATTTTTCACACCTTTTTATGTTCCTCGTATTTTTCAAACCTTTTCATGCTCCTCATATTTTTCAGACATTTTCATGCTCCTAGTATTGTTCACACCTTTTCATGCTCCTCGTTTTTTTCACACCTTTTCATATTCCTCGTATTTTTCACAATTATTCATGCTCCTTGTATTTTTCAGACCGTTTCATGCTCTTCATATTTTTCACAGCATTTCATGCTTTCGCATTTTTAACACCGTTTCAAGCTCCTCGTATTTTTCACACCTTGTCATGCACTTTGTATTTTTCAAACCTTTTCATGCTCTTTGTATTTTTCACACCTTTTCAAGCTCTTCATACTTTTAAAACCATTTCATGCTCTTCATATTTTTCACAACTTTTCATGCTCTTCATATTTTTTACATATTTCATGCTTCTCATATTTTTCATACCATTTCATGCTCCTCATATTTTTCACATCTTTTCATGCTCCTCATATTTTTGACACCTTTTGAAGTCTTCATATTTTTCACACCGTTTCATGCTCTTTATATTTTCACACCGTTTCATGTTCCTCGTATTTTTCAGACCTTTTCATGCTCCTACTATTTTTCCCACCTGTTCATGCTCCTTGTATTTTTAGCACATTTTCTTTCTCATCGTATTTTTCACACCTTTTCATGCTCCTCGTATTTTTCACACCTTTAATGCTCCTCGTATTTTTCACACCTTTACATGCTGTTCGTATTTTTCAAACCTTTTCATGCTCTTCGAATTTTTCACACATTTTCATGCACTTCGTGTTTTCCACATTTTTTCTTGCTGCTCGTGTTTTTCACACCGTTTCATGCTCTTCATATTTTTAACACCGTTTCGTGCTCTTCATATTTTCACACCATTTCATGCTCCTCATATTTTTCACACCTTTTCATGCTTCTCATATTTTTAAGATCTTTTCATGCTTCTCGTATTTTTCAGACATTTTCATGCTCCTAGTATTTTTCACACGTTTTCATGCACCTCGTAGTTTTCAAACCTTTTCATGCTCCTCATATTTTTCAGACCTTTTCGTGCTCCTCATATTTGCAGACCTTTTCGTACTCCTCATATTTTTCACACCTTTTCATGCTCATCATATATTTCACAACTTTTCATGCTCTTCATATTATTGACATATTTTAATGCTCCTCAAATTTTTCACATCTTTTCATGCTCCTCATATTTTTGACACGTTTAAAAGGTCTTCATATTTTTCACACCGTTTCATGATCTTCATATTTTCACACCATTTCATGCTCCTCAAATTTTTTAGACTTTTTCATGCTCCTCATATTTTTCAGACCTTTATATGCTCCTCGTATTTTTCACACCTTTTCATGCTCCTCGTGTTTTTCACACCTTTTCATGCTCCTCGTATTTTTTTCAGACCTTTTCATGCTCCTGTTTTTTTCACACATTTTCATGCTCCTCGTATTTTTCACACCTTTTCATGCTCCTCGTATTTTTCAGCCCTTTTCATGCTCCTACTATTGTTCACACCTTTTCATGCTCTTCGTATTTTTCGCACATTTTCTTTCTCATCGTATTTTTCACACCTTTTCATGCTCCTTGTATTTTTCACACCTTTTCATGCTCTTCGTATTTTTCACACCTTTTCATGCTCCTCGTATTTTTCAGACCTTTTCATGCTTCTCGTATTTTTCACACCTTGTCACGCTACTCGTATTTTTTAGAACTTTTCATGGTCGTCGTATATTTCAGACCTTTTCGTGCTCCTCGGATTTTTCAGACCTTTTCGTGCTCCTCGGATTTTTCACATCTTTTCATGCTCCTCGTATTTTTCAGACCTTTTCATGCTCCTACTATTGTTCACACCTGTTCGTGCTCCTCGTATTTTTTGCACATTTTCTTTCTCATCGTATTTTTCACACCTTTTCATGCCAGTCGTATTTTTTAGAACTTTTCATGGTCCTCGTATATTTCAGACCTTTTCGTGCTCCTCGGATTTTTCACATCTTTTCATGCTCCTCGTATTTTACAGACCTTTTCATGCTCCTCGTATTGTTCCCACCTTTTCATGCTCTTTGTGTTTTTCAAACCTTTTCATGCTCTTCGAATTTTTATACATTTTCATGCTCTTCGTGTTTTTCACACATTTTCATGCTATTCGTGTTTTTTACACTTTTTCATGCTCCTCTTATATTTCACACCTTTTCATGCTCCTCGTATTTTTCACACCTTTTCATGCTCCTCGTATTTTTCTGACCTTTACATGCTCCTCATATTTTATAGACCTTTTCATGCTCCACGCATTTTTCAGACCTTTTCATGGTCCTCGTACTTTCAAACCTTTTCGTGCTCCTCGTATTTTTCACACCTTTACATGCTCCATGTATTTTTCACACCTTTTCATGCTCCTCATATATTTCACAACTTTTCATGCTCTTCATATTTTTGACATATTTTCATGCTCCTCCTATTTTTCATACCGTTTCATGCTCCTCATATTTTTCACATCTTTTCATGGTCCTCATATTTCTGACATGTTTTAAAGGTCTTCATGTTTTTCACACCATTTCATGCTCTTTATATTTTCACACCGTTTCATGCTCCTCACATTATTTAGACCGTTTCATGCTCCTCATATTTTTCAGACCTTTATATGCTCCTCGTATTTTTCACACCTTTTCATGCTCTCGTGTTTTTCACACCTTTTCATGCTCCTATTATTTTTCACACCTTTTCATGCTCCTCGTATTTTTCGCACATTTTCTTTCTCATCGTATTTTTCACACCTTTTCATGCTCCTCGTATTTTACAGAGCTTTTCATGCTCCTTGTTTTTCTCACACCTTTTAATGCTCTACGTATTTTTCACAACTTTTCATGGTCCTCGTATTTTTCAGACCTTTTCATGCTCCTACTATTTTTCACACCTTTTCATGCTCCTCGTATTTTTCACACCTTTAATGCTCCTCGTATATTTCACACCTTTACATGCTCTTCGTATTTTGCAAACCTTTTCATGCTCTTCAAATTTTTCACACATTTACATGCACTTCGTGTTTTCCACAACTTTTCATGCTGCTCGTGTTTTTCACACCATTTCATGCTCTTCATATTTTTCAGACCGTTTCATGCTCCTCAAATTTTTCACACTTTTCCATGCTCCTCGTATTTTTCAAACTTTTTCATGCTCCTGTATTTTTCACACTGTTTCCTGCTCTTCATGTTTTTCACACCTATTCATGCTCCTCGTGTTTTTCACAGCTTTTCATGCTCCTCTTTTTTTTCACATCTTTTCATGCTCCTCGTATTTTTCACACCTTTTCATGCTCCTTATATTTTTCAGACCTTTTCATGCTCCTCGTATTTTTCACACATTTTCATGCTCTTCGTGTTTTTCACACCTATTCATGCTCCTTATGTTTTTAACACCTTTTCATGCTCCCTATATTTTTCACACCTTTTCAGGCTCCTCATATTTTTGAGACCTTTTCATGTTCTTCGTGTTTTCACACCTTTTCAAGCTCTTTGTATTTTTCACACTTTTTCATGCTCTTCATATTGTTCACACCTTTTCATGCTCCACGTATTTTTTAGACCTTCTCATGCTCCTCGCGTTTTTCAGAACTTTTCATGCTTCTCGTATTTTTCAGACCTTTTCATGCTCCTCGTATTTTTCAGACCTTTTCATGCTCCTCATATTTTTCAGACCTTTTCATGCTCCTCGTGTTTTGCAGACCTTTTCATGCTCCTCGTATTTTTCAGACCTTTTCATGCTCCTCGTATTTTTGACACCTATTCATGCTCCTCATATTTTTCAGACCTTTCATGCTCCTGGTATTTTTCAGACCTTTTCATGCTCCTCGTATTTTTCAGACCTTTTCATTCCCCTCCTATTTTCAGACCTTTTTTGCTCCTCATATTTTTCATACCATTTCATGCTACTCATATTTTTCACATCTTTTCATGCTCCTCATATTTTTGACACCTTTTAAAGGTCTTCATATTTTTCACACCGTTTCATGCTCTTTATATTTTCACACCGTTTCATGTTGCTCGTATTTTTCAGACCTTTTCATGCTCCTACTATTTTTCCTACCTTTTCATGCTCCTCGTATTTTTCTCACATTTCCTTTCTCATCGTATTTTTCACACCTTTTCATGCTCCTCGTATTTTTCACACCTTTAATGCTCCTCGTATTTTTCACACCTTTACATGCTCTTCGTGTTTTTCAAACCTTTTAATGCTCTTCGAATTTTTCACACATTTTCATTCACTTCGTGTTTTCCACATTTTTTCATGCTGCTCGTGTTTTTCACAACGTTTCATGCTCTTCATATTTTTAACACCGTTTCATGCTCTTCATATTGCTCACACCTTTTCATGCTCCACATATTTTTCAAACCTTTCATGCTCCTCGTGTTTTTCAGAACTTTTCATGCTCCTCATATTTTTCCGACCTTTTCATGCTCCTCGTATTTTTCAGACCTTTTCATGCTCCTCGTGTTTTTCAGAACTTTTCATGCTCCTCGTATTTTTCACACCGTTTCATGCTCCTCGTAATTTTCACACCGTTTCATGCACTTTGTATTTTTCAAACCTTTTCATGCTCTTTGTATTTTTCACAACTTTTCATGCTTTTCATAATTTTTCACACCTTTTCATTGTCTTCGTATATTTCACATCCATCATGCTCTTTGTATTTTTCACACCTTTTCAAGCTTTTCATACTTTTCAAACCATTTCATGCTCTTCATATTTTTCACATCTTTTCATCCTCTTCATATTTTTCACAACTTTTCATGCTCTTCATATTTTTTACATATTTCATGCTCCTCATATTTTTCATACCATTTCATGCTCCTCATATTTTTCACATCTTTTCATGCTCCTCATATTTTTGACACCTTTTAAAGGTCTTCATATTTTTCACACCGTTTCATGTTCCTCGTATTTTTCAGACCTTTTCATGCTCCTACTATTTTTCCCACCTTTTCATGCGCCTCGTATTTTTAGCACATTTTCTTTCTCATCGTATTTTTCACACCTTTTCATGCTCCTCGTATTTTTCACACCTTTAATTCTCCTCGTATTTTTCACACCTTTAAATGCTCTTCGTATTTTTCAAACCTTTTCATGCTCTTCATATTTTTCACACATTTTCATGCACTTCGTTGTTTTCACACCTTTTCATTCTCCTCATATTTTCAGACCTTTTCATACTCCTCGTATTTGCAGACCTTTTCGTACTCCTCGTGTTTTTCACACCATTTCATGCTCCTCATATATTTCACAACTTTTCATGCTCTTCATATTATTGACATATTTTAATGCTCCTCATATTTTTCCCATCTTTTCATGCTCCTCATATTTTTGACACGTTTAAAAGGTCTTCATATTTTTCACACTGTTTCATGATCTTCATATTTTCACACCGTTTCATGCTCTTCAAATTTTTTAGACCTTTTCATGCTCCTGTTTTTTTCACACCTTTTCATGCTCCTCGCATTTTTCACACCTTTTCATGCTCCTCGTATTTTCAGACCTTTTCATGCTCCTAATATTGTTCACACCTTTTCATGCTTCTCGTATTTTTCGCACATTATCTTTCTCATCGTATTTTTCACACCTTTTCATGCTCCTTGTATTTTTCACACCTTTTCATGCTCCTCGTATTTTTCTGACCTTTACATGCTCCTCATATTTTATAGACCTTTTCATGCTCCTCGTATTTTTCAGATCTTTTCATGGTCCTCGTACTTTCAGACCTTTTTGTGCTCCTCGTATTTTTCACACCTTTTCATGCTTCTCATATATTTAACAACTTTTCATGCTCTTCATATTTTTGACACATTTTCATGCTCCTCCTATTTTTCATACCGTTTCATGCTCCTCATATTTTTCACACCTTTTCATGCACTTTGTATTTTTCAAACCTTTTCATGCTCTTTGTATTTTTCACAACTTTTCATGCTCCTCGTGTTTTCCAGACCTTTTTATGCTCCTTATATTTTTCACACCTTTTCATGCTCCTCCTATTTTTCACACCTTTTCATGCTCCTTATATTTTTCACACCTTTTCATACTCCTCGTATTTTTCACACCTTTTCAGGATCCTCGTATTTTTCACACCTTTTCAGGCTCCTCATATTTTTGAGAACTTTTCATGCTCTTCGTATTTTTCACACCTTTTTATACTCCTCCTGTTTTCCAGACCTTTTCATGCTCCTCGTATTTTTCAGACCTTTTCATGCTCCTCGTTTTTTTCAGGTCTTTTCATGCCTCTCGTATTTTTCAGACCTTTACATGGTCCTCGTATATTTCAGACCTTTTCGTTCTTCTCGGATTATTCACACCTTTTCAGGCTCCTCATATTTTTGAGACCTTTTCATCCTGTTCGTGTTTTCACACCTTTTCAAGCTCTTTGTATTTTTCACACTTTTTCGTGCTCTTCATATTGTTCACATCTTTTCATGCTCCAAGTATTTTTTAGACCTTTTCATGCTCCTCATGTTTTTCAGAACTTTTCATGCTTCTCGTATTTTTCAGACCTTTTCATGCTCCTCGTATTTTTCACAGCTTTTCATTCTCCTCGTATTTTTCAGACCTTTTCATGCTCCTCGTGTTTTTCAGAACTTTTCATGCTCCTCGTATTTTTCACACCGTTTCATGCTCCTCGTAATTTTCACACCGTTTCATGCACTTTGTATTTTTCAAACCTTTTCATGCTCTTTGTATTTTTCACAACTTTTCATGCTTTTCATAATTTTTCACACCTTTTCATTGTCTTCGTATATTTCACATCCATCATGCTCTTTGTATTTTTCACACCTTTTCAAGCTTTTCATACTTTTCAAACCATTTCATGCTCTTCATATTTTTCACATCTTTTCATCCTCTTCATATTTTTCACAACTTTTCATGCTCTTCATATTTTTTACATATTTCATGCTCCTCATATTTTTCATACCATTTCATGCTCCTCATATTTTTCACATCTTTTCATGCTCCTCATATTTTTGACACCTTTTAAAGGTCTTCATATTTTTCACACCGTTTCATGTTCCTCGTATTTTTCAGACCTTTTCATGCTCCTACTATTTTTCCCACCTTTTCATGCGCCTCGTATTTTTAGCACATTTTCTTTCTCATCGTATTTTTCACACCTTTTCATGCTCCTCGTATTTTTCACACCTTTAATTCTCCTCGTATTTTTCACACCTTTAAATGCTCTTCGTATTTTTCAAACCTTTTCATGCTCTTCATATTTTTCACACATTTTCATGCACTTCGTTGTTTTCACACCTTTTCATTCTCCTCATATTTTCAGACCTTTTCATACTCCTCGTATTTGCAGACCTTTTCGTACTCCTCGTGTTTTTCACACCATTTCATGCTCCTCATATATTTCACAACTTTTCATGCTCTTCATATTATTGACATATTTTAATGCTCCTCATATTTTTCCCATCTTTTCATGCTCCTCATATTTTTGACACGTTTAAAAGGTCTTCATATTTTTCACACTGTTTCATGATCTTCATATTTTCACACCGTTTCATGCTCTTCAAATTTTTTAGACCTTTTCATGCTCCTGTTTTTTTCACACCTTTTCATGCTCCTCGCATTTTTCACACCTTTTCATGCTCCTCGTATTTTCAGACCTTTTCATGCTCCTAATATTGTTCACACCTTTTCATGCTTCTCGTATTTTTCGCACATTATCTTTCTCATCGTATTTTTCACACCTTTTCATGCTCCTTGTATTTTTCACACCTTTTCATGCTCCTCGTATTTTTCTGACCTTTACATGCTCCTCATATTTTATAGACCTTTTCATGCTCCTCGTATTTTTCAGATCTTTTCATGGTCCTCGTACTTTCAGACCTTTTTGTGCTCCTCGTATTTTTCACACCTTTTCATGCTTCTCATATATTTAACAACTTTTCATGCTCTTCATATTTTTGACACATTTTCATGCTCCTCCTATTTTTCATACCGTTTCATGCTCCTCATATTTTTCACACCTTTTCATGCACTTTGTATTTTTCAAACCTTTTCATGCTCTTTGTATTTTTCACAACTTTTCATGCTCCTCGTGTTTTCCAGACCTTTTTATGCTCCTTATATTTTTCACACCTTTTCATGCTCCTCCTATTTTTCACACCTTTTCATGCTCCTTATATTTTTCACACCTTTTCATACTCCTCGTATTTTTCACACCTTTTCAGGATCCTCGTATTTTTCACACCTTTTCAGGCTCCTCATATTTTGAGAACTTTTCATGCTCTTCGTATTTTTCACACCTTTTTATACTCCTCCTGTTTTCCAGACCTTTTCATGCTCCTCGTATTTTTCAGACCTTTTCATGCTCCTCGTTTTTTTCAGGTCTTTTCATGCCTCTCGTATTTTTCAGACCTTTACATGGTCCTCGTATATTTCAGACCTTTTCGTTCTTCTCGGATTATTCACACCTTTTCAGGCTCCTCATATTTTTGAGACCTTTTCATCCTGTTCGTGTTTTCACACCTTTTCAAGCTCTTTGTATTTTTCACACTTTTTCGTGCTCTTCATATTGTTCACATCTTTTCATGCTCCAAGTATTTTTTAGACCTTTTCATGCTCCTCATGTTTTTCAGAACTTTTCATGCTTCTCGTATTTTTCAGACCTTTTCATGCTCCTCGTATTTTTCACAGCTTTTCATTCTCCTCGTATTTTTCAGACCTTTTCATGCTCCTCGTATTTTTCACACATTTTCATGCTCTTCGTGTTTTTCACACCTATTCATGCTCCTTATGTTTTTAACACCTTTTCATGCTCCCTATATTTTTCACACCTTTTCAGGCTCCTCATATTTTTGAGACCTTTTCATGTTCTTCGTGTTTTCACACCTTTTCAAGCTCTTTGTATTTTTCACACTTTTTCATGCTCTTCATATTGTTCACACCTTTTCATGCTCCACGTATTTTTTAGACCTTCTCATGCTCCTCGCGTTTTTCAGAACTTTTCATGCTTCTCGTATTTTTCAGACCTTTTCATGCTCCTCGTATTTTTCAGACCTTTTCATGCTCCTCATATTTTTCAGACCTTTTCATGCTCCTCGTGTTTTGCAGACCTTTTCATGCTCCTCGTATGTTTCAGACCTTTTCATGCTCCTCGTATTTTTGACACCTATTCATGCTCCTCATATTTTTCAGACCTTTCATGCTCCTGGTATTTTTCAGACCTTTTCATGCTCCTCGTATTTTTCAGACCTTTTCATTCCCCTCCTATTTTCAGACCTTTTTTGCTCCTCATATTTTTCATACCATTTCATGCTACTCATATTTTTCACATCTTTTCAAGCTCCTCATATTTTTGACACCTTTTAAAGGTCTTCATATTTTTCACACCGTTTCATGCTCTTTATATTTTCACACCGTTTCATGTTGCTCGTATTTTTCAGACCTTTTCATGCTCCTACTATTTATCCTACCTTTTCATGCTCCTCGTATTTTTCTCACATTTCCTTTCTCATCATATTTTTCACACCTTTTCATGCTCCTCGTATTTTTCACACCTTTAATGCTCCTCGTATTTTTCACACCTTTACATGCTCTTCGTGTTTTTCAAACCTTTTAATGCTCTTCGAATTTTTCACACATTTTCATTCACTTCGTGTTTTCCACATTTTTTCATGCTGCTCGTGTTTTTCACAACGTTTCATGCTCTTCATATTTTTAACACCGTTTCATGCTCTTCATATTGCTCACACCTTTTCATGCTCCACATATTTTTCAAACCTTTCATGCTCCTCGTGTTTTTCAGAACTTTTCATGCTCCTCGTATTTTTCACACCGTTTCATGCTCCTCGTAATTTTCACACCTTTTCATGCACTTTGTATTTTTCAAACCTTTTCATGCTCTTTGTATTTTTCACAACTTTTCATGCTTTTCATAATTTTTCACACCTTTTCATTGTCTTCGTATATTTCACACCCATCATGCTCTTTGTATTTTTCACACCTTTTCAAGCTTTTCATACTTTTCAAACCATTTCATGCTCTTCATATTTTTCACATCTTTTCATCCTCTTCATATTTTTCACAACTTTTCATGCTCTTCATATTTTTTACATATTTCATGCTCCTCATATTTTTCATACCATTTCATGCTCCTCATATTTTTCACATCTTTTCATGCTCCTCATATTTTTGACACCTTTTAAAGGTCTTCATATTTTTCACACCGTTTCATGTTCCTCGTATTTTTCAGACCTTTTCATGCTCCTACTATTTTTCCCACCTTTTCATGCGCCTCGTATTTTTAGCACATTTTCTTTCTCATCGTATTTTTCACACCTTTTCATGCTCCTCGTATTTTTCACACCTTTAATTCTCCTCGTATTTTTCACACCTTTAAATGCTCTTCGTATTTTTCAAACCTTTTCATGCTCTTCATATTTTTCACACATTTTCATGCACTTCGTTGTTTTCACACCTTTTCATTCTCCTCATATTTTCAGACCTTTTCATACTCCTCGTATTTGCAGACCTTTTCGTACTCCTCGTGTTTTTCACACCATTTCATGCTCCTCATATATTTCACAACTTTTCATGCTCTTCATATTATTGACATATTTTAATGCTCCTCATATTTTTCCCATCTTTTCATGCTCCTCATATTTTTGACACGTTTAAAAGGTCTTCATATTTTTCACACTGTTTCATGATCTTCATATTTTCACACCGTTTCATGCTCTTCAAATTTTTTAGACCTTTTCATGCTCCTGTTTTTTTCACACCTTTTCATGCTCCTCGCATTTTTCACACCTTTTCATGCTCCTCGTATTTTTCAGACCTTTTCATGCTCCTAATATTGTTCACACCTTTTCATGCTTCTCGTATTTTTCGCACATTTTCTTTCTCATCGTATTTTTCACACCTTTTCATGCTCCTTGTATTTTTCACACCTTTTCATGCTCCTCGTATTTTTCTGACCTTTACATGCTCCTCATATTTTATAGACCTTTTCATGCTCCTCGTATTTTTCAGATCTTTTCATGGTCCTCGTACTTTCAGACCTTTTTGTGCTCCTCGTATTTTTCACACCTTTTCATGCTTCTCATATATTTAACAACTTTTCATGCTCTTCATATTTTTGACACATTTTCATGCTCCTCCTATTTTTCATACCGTTTCATGCTCCTTATATTTTTCACATCTTTTCATGGTCCTCATATTTCTGACACGTTTTTAAGGTCTTCATGTTTTTCACACCGTTTCATGCTCTTTATATTTTCACACCGTTTCACGCTCCTCACATTTTTTAGACCGTTTCATGCTCCTCATATTTTTCAGACCTTTATATGCTCCTCGTATTTTTCACACCTTTTCATGCTCCTCGTATTTTACAGAGCTTTTCATGCTCCTTGTTTTTCTCACACCTTTTAATGCTCTACGTATTTTTCACAACTTTTCATGGTCCTCATATTTTTCAGACCTTTTCATGCTCCTACTATTTTTCACACCTTTTCATGCTCCTCGTATTTTTCACACCTTTAATGCTCCTCGTATATTTCACAACTTTACATGCTCTTTGTAATTTGCAAACCTTTTCATGCTCTTCGAATTTTTCACACATTTACATGCACTTCGTGTTTTCCACAACTTTTCATGCTGCTCGTGTTTTTCACACCATTTCATGCTCTTCATATTTTTCAGACCGTTTCATGCTCCTCAAATTTTTCACATCTTTCCATGCTCCTCGTATTTTTCGTACCTTTTCACGCTCCTGTATTTTTCACACTGTTTCATGCTTTTCATGTTTTTCACACCTATTCATGCTCCTCGTGTTTTTCACAGCTTTTCATGCTCCTTTTATTTTTCACATATTTTCATGCTCCTCGTATTTTTCACACCTTTTCATGCTCCTTATATTTTTCACACCTTTTCATGCTCCTCGTATTTTTCACACCTTTTCATGCACTTTATGTTTTTCCACACCGTTTCCTGCTCCTCCTATTTTTCAGACCGTTTCATGCTCCTCATATTTTTGATACCTTTTGAAGCTCTTCATATTTTTCACACCTTTTCATATTCCTCCTATTTTGCAGACCGTTTCATGCTCCTCCTATTTTTCAGACCTTTTCATGCTCCTCATATTTTTGACACCTTTTGAAGCTCTTAATGTTTTTCAACATCGTTTCATGCTCCTCCTATTTTTCAGACCGTTTCATGCTTCTCATTTTTTGACACCTTTTGAAGCTCTTCATGTTTTTCAACACCGTTACATGCTCCTTCATATTTTTCAGACCGTTTCATGCTCCTCCTATTTTTGACAGCTTTTGAAGCTCTTCATGTATTTCACACCTTTTCAGGCTCTTCATGTTTTTAAACACCACTTCATGCTCCTCCTATTTTTCAGACCGTTTCATGCTCCTCATATATTTCACAGGTTTGGAGCTCTTCATATTTTTCACACCTTTTAGGCCCTGCATGTTTTTCAACACAATTTCATGCTCCTTATATTTTCAGACCATTTCATGCTCCTCTTTTTTTTGAGACCGTTTCATGCTCCTCATATTTTTGACAACTTTTGAAGCTTTTCATATTATTCACACCTTTTCAGGCTCTTCATGTTCTCAACATCGTTTCATGCTCCTCATATTTTTCAGACCGTTACATGCTCCTCATATTTTTGACACATTTTGAAGCTCTAAATGTTTTTCAACACAGTTTCATGCTCCTCCTATTTTACAGACGGTTTCATGCTCCTCCTATTTTTCAGACCGTTTCATGCCCCTTATATTTTTGACACCTTTTGAAGCTCTTGATATTTTTCACACCTTTTCAGGCTCTTCATGTTTTTCATCACCATTTCATGCTACTCCTATATTTCAGACCGTTTCATGCTTCTCATATTTTTGACATCTTTTGAAGCTCTACATATATTTCACACCTTTTCATGCTCTTCATGTTTTTCAACACCGTTTCATGCTCCTCCTATCTTTCAGACCGTTTCTTGCTCCTCATATTTTTGACACCTTTTGAAGCTCTTCATGTTTTTCAACACCGTTTCATGCTTCTCATATTTTTCAGAACGTTTCATGCTCCTCATATTTTTTACACCTTTTGAACCTCTTCATATTTTTCACACCTTTTCATGCTCTAAATATTTTTCACATCTCTTCATGTGCTCCATATTTTTCACACCGTTTCATGGGCTTCCTTTTTACACCGTTTCATGCTCCTCATATTTTTCACACCGTTTCATGCTCTTCGTATTTTTCACACATTTTCATGCTCTTTGTATTTTTCAGACATTTTCATTCTCTTGGTAATTTTTCACACCTTTTCATGCTCTTCGTATTTTTCACACCTTTTCATGTTCCTCATATTTTTGAAACCGTTTCATGCTCCTCATATTTATCACACCGTTTCATACTCCGCATATTTTTCACACCTTTTCATGCTCATCGTATTTTTCAGACATTTTCATGCTCCTAGTATTGTTCACACCTTTTCATGCTCCTCGTATCTTTCACACCTTTTCATGCTCCTCGTATTTTTCACACCTTTTCATGCTCCTCATATTTTTCAGACCTTTTCCTGCTCCTCGTATTTTTCACAGCATTTCATGCTTTCGCATTTTTCACACCGTTTCATGCTCCTCGTATTTTTCACACCTTTTCATGCACTTTGTATTTTTCAAACCTTTTCATGCTCTTTGTATTTTTCACAACTTTTCATGCTTTTCATAATTTTTCACACCTTTTCATTGTCTTCGTATATTTCACACCCATCATGCTCTTTGTATTTTTCACACCTTTTCAAGCTTTTCATACTTTTCAAACCATTTCATGCTCTTCATATTTTTCACATCTTTTCATCCTCTTCATATTTTTCACAACTTTTCATGCTCTTCATATTTTTTACATATTTCATGCTCCTCATATTTTTCATACCATTTCATGCTCCTCATATTTTTCACATCTTTTCATGCTCCTCATATTTTTGACACCTTTTAAAGGTCTTCATATTTTTCACACCATTTCATGTTCCTCGTATTTTTCAGACCTTTTCATGCTCCTACTATTTTTCCCACCTTTTCATGCGCCTCGTATTTTTAGCACATTTTCTTTCTCATCGTATTTTTCACACCTTTTCATGCTCCTCGTATTTTTCACACCTTTAATTCTCCTCGTATTTTTCACACCTTTAAATGCTCTTCGTATTTTTCAAACCTTTTCATGCTCTTCATATTTTTCACACATTTTCATGCACTTCGTAGTTTTCACACCTTTTCATTCTCCTCATATTTTCAGACCTTTTCATACTCCTCGTATTTGCAGACCTTTTCGTACTCCTCGTGTTTTTCACACCATTTCATGCTCCTCATATATTTCACAACTTTTCATGCTCTTCATATTATTGACATATTTTAATGCTCCTCATATTTTTCCCATCTTTTCATGCTCCTCATATTTTTGACACGTTTAAAAGGTCTTCATATTTTTCACACTGTTTCATGATCTTCATATTTTCACACCGTTTCATGCTCTTCAAATTTTTTAGACCTTTTCATGCTCCTGTTTTTTTCACACCTTTTCATGCTCCTCGCATTTTTCACACCTTTTCATGCTCCTCGTATTTTTCAGACCTTTTCATGCTCCTAATATTGTTCACACCTTTTCATGCTTCTCGTATTTTTCGCACATTTTCTTTCTCATCGTATTTTTCACACCTTTTCATGCTCCTTGTATTTTTCACACCTTTTCATGCTCTTCGTACTTTTCACACCTTTTCATGCTCTTCGTATTTTTCCCACCTTGTCATGCCAGTCGTATTTTTTAGAACTTTTCATGGTCCTCGTATATTTCAGACCTTTTCATGCTCCTCGGATTTTTCACATCTTTTCATGCTCCTCGTATTTTACAGACCTTTTCATGCTCCTTGTATTGTTCCCACCTTTTCATGCTCTTCGTGTTTTTCAAACCTTTTCATGCTCTTCGAATTTTTATACATTTTCATGCTCTTCGTGTTTTTCACACATTTTCATACTCTTCGTGTTTTTTACAATTTTTCATGCTCCTCATATATTTCACACCTTTTCATGCTCCTCGTATTTTTCACACCTTTTCATGCTCCTCGTATTTTTCTGACCTTTACATGCTCCTCATATTTTATAGACCTTTTCATGCTCCTCGTATTTTTCAGATCTTTTCATGGTCCTCGTACTTTCAGACCTTTTTGTGCTCCTCGTATTTTTCACACCTTTTCATGCTTCTCATATATTTAACAACTTTTCATGCTCTTCATATTTTTGACACATTTTCATGCTCCTCCTATTTTTCATACCGTTTCATGCTCCTCATATTTTTCAGACCTTTATATGCTCCTCGTATTTTTCACACCTTTTCATGCTCCTCGTATTTTACAGAGCTTTTCATGCTCCTTGTTTTTCTCACACCTTTTAATGCTCTACGTATTTTTCACAACTTTTCATGGTCCTCATATTTTTCAGACCTTTTCATGCTCCTACTATTTTTCACACCTTTTCATGCTCCTCGTATTTTTCACACCTTTAATGCTCCTCGTATATTTCACACCTTTACATGCTCTTCGTATTTTGCAAACCGTTTCATGCTCTTCGAATTTTTCACACATTTACATGCACTTCGTGTTTTCCACAACTTTTCATGCTGCTCATGTTTTTCACACCATTTCATGCTCTTCATATTTTTCAGACCGTTTCATGTTCCTCAAATTTTTCACACCTTTCCATGCTCCTCGTATTTTTCGTACCTTTTCATGCTCCTGTATTTTTCACACTGTTTCATGCTTTTCATGTTTTTCACACCTATTCATGCTCCTCGTGTTTTTCACAGCTTTTCATGCTCCTTTTATTTTTCACATATTTTCATGCTCCTCGTATTTTTCACACCTTTTCATGCTCCTTATATTTTTCACACCTTTTCATGCTCCTCGTATTTTTCACACCTTTTCATGCACTTTATGTTTTTCCACACCGTTTCCTGCTCCTCCTATTTTTCAGACCGTTTCATGCTCCTCATATTTTTGATACCTTTTGAAGCTCTTCATATTTTTCACACCTTTTCATATTCCTCCTATTTTGCAGACCTTTTCATGCTCCTCATATTTTTGACACCTTTTGAAGCTCTTAATGTTTTTCAACATCGTTTCATGCTCCTCCTATTTTTCAGACCGTTTCATGCTTCTCATTTTTTGACACCTTTTGAAGCTCTTCATGTTTTTCAACACCGTTACATGCTCCTTCATATTTTTCAGACCGTTTCATGCTCCTCCTATTTTTGACAGCTTTTGAAGCTCTTCATGTATTTCACACCTTTTCAGGCTCTTCATGTTTTTAAACACCACTTCATGCTCCTCCTATTTTTCAGACCGTTTCATGCTCCTCATATATTTCACAGGTTTGGAGCTCTTCATATTTTTCACACCTTTTAGGCCCTGCATGTTTTTCAACACAATTTCATGCTCCTTATATTTTCAGACCATTTCATGCTCCTCTTTTTTTTGAGACCGTTTCATGCTCCTCATATTTTTGACAACTTTTGAAGCTTTTCATATTATTCACACCTTTTCAGGCTCTTCATGTTCTCAACATCGTTTCATGCTCCTCATATTTTTCAGACCGTTACATGCTCCTCATATTTTTGACACATTTTGAAGCTCTAAATGTTTTTCAACACAGTTTCATGCTCCTCCTATTTTACAGACGGTTTCATGCTCCTCCTATTTTTCAGACCGTTTCATGCCCCTTATATTTTTGACACCTTTGAAGCTCTTGATATTTTTCACACCTTTTCAGGCTCTTCATGTTTTTCATCACCATTTCATGCTACTCCTATATTTCAGACCGTTTCATGCTTCTCATATTTTTGACATCTTTTGAAGCTCTACATATATTTCACACCTTTTCATGCTCTTCATGTTTTTCAACACCGTTTCATGCTCCTCCTATCTTTCAGACCGTTTCTTGCTCCTCATATTTTTGACACCTTTTGAAGCTCTTCATGTTTTTCAACACCGTTTCATGCTTCTCATATTTTTCAGAACGTTTCATGCTCCTCATATTTTTTACACCTTTTGAACCTCTTCATATTTTTCACACCTTTTCATGCTCTAAATATTTTTCACATCTCTTCATGTGCTCCATATTTTTCACACCGTTTCATGGGCTTCCTTTTTACACCGTTTCATGCTCCTCATATTTTTCACACCGTTTCATGCTCTTCGTATTTTTCACACATTTTCATGCTCTTTGTATTTTTCAGACATTTTCATTCTCTTGGTAATTTTTCACACCTTTTTATGCTCTTCGTATATTTCACACCTTTTCATGCTCTTCGTATTTTTCACACCTTTTCATGTTCCTCATATTTTTGAAACCGTTTCATGCTCCTCATATTTATCACACCGTTTCATACTCCGCATATTTTTCACACCTTTTCATGCTCATCGTATTTTTCAGACATTTTCATGCTCCTAGTATTGTTCACACCTTTTCATGCTCCTCGTATCTTTCACACCTTTTCATGCTCCTCGTATTTTTCACACCTTTTCATGCTCCTCGTATTTTTCAGACCTTTTCCTGCTCCTCGTATTTTTCACAGCATTTCATGCTTTCGCATTTTTCACACCGTTTCATGCTCCTCGTATTTTTCACACCTTTTCATGCACTTTGTATTTTTCAAACCTTTTCATGCTCTTTGTATTTTTCACAACTTTTCATGCTTTTCATAATTTTTCACACCTTTTCATTGTCTTCGTATATTTCACACCCATCATGCTCTTTGTATTTTTCACACCTTTTCAAGCTTTTCATACTTTTCAAACCATTTCATGCTCTTCATATTTTTCACATCTTTTCATCCTCTTCATATTTTTCACAACTTTTCATGCTCTTCATATTTTTTACATATTTCATGCTCCTCATATTTTTCATACCATTTCATGCTCCTCATATTTTTCACATCTTTTCATGCTCCTCATATTTTTGACACCTTTTAAAGGTCTTCATATTTTTCACACCGTTTCATGTTCCTCGTATTTTTCAGACCTTTTCATGCTCCTACTATTTTTCCCACCTTTTCATGCGCCTCGTATTTTTAGCACATTTTCTTTCTCATCGTATTTTTCACACCTTTTCATGCTCCTCGTATTTTTCACACCTTTAATTCTCCTCGTATTTTTCACACCTTTAAATGCTCTTCGTATTTTTCAAACCTTTTCATGCTCTTCATATTTTTCACACATTTTCATGCACTTCGTTGTTTTCACACCTTTTCATTCTCCTCATATTTTCAGACCTTTTCATACTCCTCGTATTTGCAGACCTTTTCGTACTCCTCGTGTTTTTCACACCATTTCATGCTCCTCATATATTTCACAACTTTTCATGCTCTTCATATTATTGACATATTTTAATGCTCCTCATATTTTTCCCATCTTTTCATGCTCCTCATATTTTTGACACGTTTAAAAGGTCTTCATATTTTTCACACTGTTTCATGATCTTCATATTTTCACACCGTTTCATGCTCTTCAAATTTTTTAGACCTTTTCATGCTCCTGTTTTTTTCACACCTTTTCATGCTCCTCGCATTTTTCACACCTTTTCATGCTCCTCGTATTTTTCAGACCTTTTCATGCTCCTAATATTGTTCACACCTTTTCATGCTTCTCGTATTTTTCGCACATTTTCTTTCTCATCGTATTTTTCACACCTTTTCATGCTCCTTGTATTTTTCACACCTTTTCATGCTCCTCGTATTTTTCTGACCTTTACATGCTCCTCATATTTTATAGACCTTTTCATGCTCCTCGTATTTTTCAGATCTTTTCATGGTCCTCGTACTTTCAGACCTTTTTGTGCTCCTCGTATTTTTCACACCTTTTCATGCTTCTCATATATTTAACAACTTTTCATGCTCTTCATATTTTTGACACATTTTCATGCTCCTCCTATTTTTCATACCGTTTCATGCTCCTTATATTTTTCACATCTTTTCATGGTCCTCATATTTCTGACACGTTTTTAAGGTCTTCATGTTTTTCACACCGTTTCATGCTCTTTATATTTTCACACCGTTTCACGCTCCTCACATTTTTTAGACCGTTTCATGCTCCTCATATTTTTCAGACCTTTATATGCTCCTCGTATTTTTCACACCTTTTCATGCTCCTCGTATTTTACAGAGCTTTTCATGCTCCTTGTTTTTCTCACACCTTTTAATGCTCTACGTATTTTTCACAACTTTTCATGGTCCTCATATTTTTCAGACCTTTTCATGCTCCTACTATTTTTCACACCTTTTCATGCTCCTCGTATTTTTCACACCTTTAATGCTCCTCGTATATTTCACAACTTTACATGCTCTTTGTAATTTGCAAACCTTTTCATGCTCTTCGAATTTTTCACACATTTACATGCACTTCGTGTTTTCCACAACTTTTCATGCTGCTCGTGTTTTTCACACCATTTCATGCTCTTCATATTTTTCAGACCGTTTCATGCTCCTCAAATTTTTCACATCTTTCCATGCTCCTCGTATTTTTCGTACCTTTTCACGCTCCTGTATTTTTCACACTGTTTCATGCTTTTCATGTTTTTCACACCTATTCATGCTCCTCGTGTTTTTCACAGCTTTTCATGCTCCTTTTATTTTTCACATATTTTCATGCTCCTCGTATTTTTCACACCTTTTCATGCTCCTTATATTTTTCACACCTTTTCATGCTCCTCGTATTTTTCACACCTTTTCATGCACTTTATGTTTTTCCACACCGTTTCCTGCTCCTCCTATTTTTCAGACCGTTTCATGCTCCTCATATTTTTGATACCTTTTGAAGCTCTTCATATTTTTCACACCTTTTCATATTCCTCCTATTTTGCAGACCGTTTCATGCTCCTCCTATTTTTCAGACCTTTTCATGCTCCTCATATTTTTGACACCTTTTGAAGCTCTTAATGTTTTTCAACATCGTTTCATGCTCCTCCTATTTTTCAGACCGTTTCATGCTTCTCATTTTTTGACACCTTTTGAAGCTCTTCATGTTTTTCAACACCGTTACATGCTCCTTCATATTTTTCAGACCGTTTCATGCTCCTCCTATTTTTGACAGCTTTTGAAGCTCTTCATGTATTTCACACCTTTTCAGGCTCTTCATGTTTTTAAACACCACTTCATGCTCCTCCTATTTTTCAGACCGTTTCATGCTCCTCATATATTTCACAGGTTTGGAGCTCTTCATATTTTTCACACCTTTTAGGCCCTGCATGTTTTTCAACACAATTTCATGCTCCTTATATTTTCAGACCATTTCATGCTCCTCTTTTTTTTGAGACCGTTTCATGCTCCTCATATTTTTGACAACTTTTGAAGCTTTTCATATTATTCACACCTTTTCAGGCTCTTCATGTTCTCAACATCGTTTCATGCTCCTCATATTTTTCAGACCGTTACATGCTCCTCATATTTTTGACACATTTTGAAGCTCTAAATGTTTTTCAACACAGTTTCATGCTCCTCCTATTTTACAGACGGTTTCATGCTCCTCCTATTTTTCAGACCGTTTCATGCCCCTTATATTTTTGACACCTTTTGAAGCTCTTGATATTTTTCACACCTTTTCAGGCTCTTCATGTTTTTCATCACCATTTCATGCTACTCCTATATTTCAGACCGTTTCATGCTTCTCATATTTTTGACATCTTTTGAAGCTCTACATATATTTCACACCTTTTCATGCTCTTCATGTTTTTCAACACCGTTTCATGCTCCTCCTATCTTTCAGACCGTTTCTTGCTCCTCATATTTTTGACACCTTTTGAAGCTCTTCATGTTTTTCAACACCGTTTCATGCTTCTCATATTTTTCAGAACGTTTCATGCTCCTCATATTTTTTACACCTTTTGAACCTCTTCATATTTTTCACACCTTTTCATGCTCTAAATATTTTTCACATCTCTTCATGTGCTCCATATTTTTCACACCGTTTCATGGGCTTCCTTTTTACACCGTTTCATGCTCCTCATATTTTTCACACCGTTTCATGCTCTTCGTATTTTTCACACATTTTCATGCTCTTTGTATTTTTCAGACATTTTCATTCTCTTGGTAATTTTTCACACCTTTTCATGCTCTTCGTATTTTTCACACCTTTTCATGTTCCTCATATTTTTGAAACCGTTTCATGCTCCTCATATTTATCACACCGTTTCATACTCCGCATATTTTTCACACCTTTTCATGCTCATCGTATTTTTCAGACATTTTCATGCTCCTAGTATTGTTCACACCTTTTCATGCTCCTCGTATCTTTCACACCTTTTCATGCTCCTCGTATTTTTCACACCTTTTCATGCTCCTCATATTTTTCAGACCTTTTCCTGCTCCTCGTATTTTTCACAGCATTTCATGCTTTCGCATTTTTCACACCGTTTCATGCTCCTCGTATTTTTCACACCTTTTCATGCACTTTGTATTTTTCAAACCTTTTCATGCTCTTTGTATTTTTCACAACTTTTCATGCTTTTCATAATTTTTCACACCTTTTCATTGTCTTCGTATATTTCACACCCATCATGCTCTTTGTATTTTTCACACCTTTTCAAGCTTTTCATACTTTTCAAACCATTTCATGCTCTTCATATTTTTCACATCTTTTCATCCTCTTCATATTTTTCACAACTTTTCATGCTCTTCATATTTTTTACATATTTCATGCTCCTCATATTTTTCATACCATTTCATGCTCCTCATATTTTTCACATCTTTTCATGCTCCTCATATTTTTGACACCTTTTAAAGGTCTTCATATTTTTCACACCATTTCATGTTCCTCGTATTTTTCAGACCTTTTCATGCTCCTACTATTTTTCCCACCTTTTCATGCGCCTCGTATTTTTAGCACATTTTCTTTCTCATCGTATTTTTCACACCTTTTCATGCTCCTCGTATTTTTCACACCTTTAATTCTCCTCGTATTTTTCACACCTTTAAATGCTCTTCGTATTTTTCAAACCTTTTCATGCTCTTCATATTTTTCACACATTTTCATGCACTTCGTAGTTTTCACACCTTTTCATTCTCCTCATATTTTCAGACCTTTTCATACTCCTCGTATTTGCAGACCTTTTCGTACTCCTCGTGTTTTTCACACCATTTCATGCTCCTCATATATTTCACAACTTTTCATGCTCTTCATATTATTGACATATTTTAATGCTCCTCATATTTTTCCCATCTTTTCATGCTCCTCATATTTTTGACACGTTTAAAAGGTCTTCATATTTTTCACACTGTTTCATGATCTTCATATTTTCACACCGTTTCATGCTCTTCAAATTTTTTAGACCTTTTCATGCTCCTGTTTTTTTCACACCTTTTCATGCTCCTCGCATTTTTCACACCTTTTCATGCTCCTCGTATTTTTCAGACCTTTTCATGCTCCTAATATTGTTCACACCTTTTCATGCTTCTCGTATTTTTCGCACATTTTCTTTCTCATCGTATTTTTCACACCTTTTCATGCTCCTTGTATTTTTCACACCTTTTCATGCTCTTCGTACTTTTCACACCTTTTCATGCTCTTCGTATTTTTCCCACCTTGTCATGCCAGTCGTATTTTTTAGAACTTTTCATGGTCCTCGTATATTTCAGACCTTTTCATGCTCCTCGGATTTTTCACATCTTTTCATGCTCCTCGTATTTTACAGACCTTTTCATGCTCCTTGTATTGTTCCCACCTTTTCATGCTCTTCGTGTTTTTCAAACCTTTTCATGCTCTTCGAATTTTTATACATTTTCATGCTCTTCGTGTTTTTCACACATTTTCATACTCTTCGTGTTTTTTACAATTTTTCATGCTCCTCATATATTTCACACCTTTTCATGCTCCTCGTATTTTTCACACCTTTTCATGCTCCTCGTATTTTTCTGACCTTTACATGCTCCTCATATTTTATAGACCTTTTCATGCTCCTCGTATTTTTCAGATCTTTTCATGGTCCTCGTACTTTCAGACCTTTTTGTGCTCCTCGTATTTTTCACACCTTTTCATGCTTCTCATATATTTAACAACTTTTCATGCTCTTCATATTTTTGACACATTTTCATGCTCCTCCTATTTTTCATACCGTTTCATGCTCCTCATATTTTTCAGACCTTTATATGCTCCTCGTATTTTTCACACCTTTTCATGCTCCTCGTATTTTACAGAGCTTTTCATGCTCCTTGTTTTTCTCACACCTTTTAATGCTCTACGTATTTTTCACAACTTTTCATGGTCCTCATATTTTTCAGACCTTTTCATGCTCCTACTATTTTTCACACCTTTTCATGCTCCTCGTATTTTTCACACCTTTAATGCTCCTCGTATATTTCACACCTTTACATGCTCTTCGTATTTTGCAAACCGTTTCATGCTCTTCGAATTTTTCACACATTTACATGCACTTCGTGTTTTCCACAACTTTTCATGCTGCTCATGTTTTTCACACCATTTCATGCTCTTCATATTTTTCAGACCGTTTCATGTTCCTCAAATTTTTCACACCTTTCCATGCTCCTCGTATTTTTCGTACCTTTTCATGCTCCTGTATTTTTCACACTGTTTCATGCTTTTCATGTTTTTCACACCTATTCATGCTCCTCGTGTTTTTCACAGCTTTTCATGCTCCTTTTATTTTTCACATATTTTCATGCTCCTCGTATTTTTCACACCTTTTCATGCTCCTTATATTTTTCACACCTTTTCATGCTCCTCGTATTTTTCACACCTTTTCATGCACTTTATGTTTTTCCACACCGTTTCCTGCTCCTCCTATTTTTCAGACCGTTTCATGCTCCTCATATTTTTGATACCTTTTGAAGCTCTTCATATTTTTCACACCTTTTCATATTCCTCCTATTTTGCAGACCTTTTCATGCTCCTCATATTTTTGACACCTTTTGAAGCTCTTAATGTTTTTCAACATCGTTTCATGCTCCTCCTATTTTTCAGACCGTTTCATGCTTCTCATTTTTTGACACCTTTTGAAGCTCTTCATGTTTTTCAACACCGTTACATGCTCCTTCATATTTTTCAGACCGTTTCATGCTCCTCCTATTTTTGACAGCTTTTGAAGCTCTTCATGTATTTCACACCTTTTCAGGCTCTTCATGTTTTTAAACACCACTTCATGCTCCTCCTATTTTTCAGACCGTTTCATGCTCCTCATATATTTCACAGGTTTGGAGCTCTTCATATTTTTCACACCTTTTAGGCCCTGCATGTTTTTCAACACAATTTCATGCTCCTTATATTTTCAGACCATTTCATGCTCCTCTTTTTTTTGAGACCGTTTCATGCTCCTCATATTTTTGACAACTTTTGAAGCTTTTCATATTATTCACACCTTTTCAGGCTCTTCATGTTCTCAACATCGTTTCATGCTCCTCATATTTTTCAGACCGTTACATGCTCCTCATATTTTTGACACATTTTGAAGCTCTAAATGTTTTTCAACACAGTTTCATGCTCCTCCTATTTTACAGACGGTTTCATGCTCCTCCTATTTTTCAGACCGTTTCATGCCCCTTATATTTTTGACACCTTTGAAGCTCTTGATATTTTTCACACCTTTTCAGGCTCTTCATGTTTTTCATCACCATTTCATGCTACTCCTATATTTCAGACCGTTTCATGCTTCTCATATTTTTGACATCTTTTGAAGCTCTACATATATTTCACACCTTTTCATGCTCTTCATGTTTTTCAACACCGTTTCATGCTCCTCCTATCTTTCAGACCGTTTCTTGCTCCTCATATTTTTGACACCTTTTGAAGCTCTTCATGTTTTTCAACACCGTTTCATGCTTCTCATATTTTTCAGAACGTTTCATGCTCCTCATATTTTTTACACCTTTTGAACCTCTTCATATTTTTCACACCTTTTCATGCTCTAAATATTTTTCACATCTCTTCATGTGCTCCATATTTTTCACACCGTTTCATGGGCTTCCTTTTTACACCGTTTCATGCTCCTCATATTTTTCACACCGTTTCATGCTCTTCGTATTTTTCACACATTTTCATGCTCTTTGTATTTTTCAGACATTTTCATTCTCTTGGTAATTTTTCACACCTTTTTATGCTCTTCGTATATTTCACACCTTTTCATGCTCTTCGTATTTTTCACACCTTTTCATGTTCCTCATATTTTTGAAACCGTTTCATGCTCCTCATATTTATCACACCGTTTCATACTCCGCATATTTTTCACACCTTTTCATGCTCATCGTATTTTTCAGACATTTTCATGCTCCTAGTATTGTTCACACCTTTTCATGCTCCTCGTATCTTTCACACCTTTTCATGCTCCTCGTATTTTTCACACCTTTTCATGCTCCTCGTATTTTTCAGACCTTTTCCTGCTCCTCGTATTTTTCACAGCATTTCATGCTTTCGCATTTTTCACACCGTTTCATGCTCCTCGTATTTTTCACACCTTTTCATGCACTTTGTATTTTTCAAACCTTTTCATGCTCTTTGTATTTTTCACAACTTTTCATGCTTTTCATAATTTTTCACACCTTTTCATTGTCTTCGTATATTTCACACCCATCATGCTCTTTGTATTTTTCACACCTTTTCAAGCTTTTCATACTTTTCAAACCATTTCATGCTCTTCATATTTTTCACATCTTTTCATCCTCTTCATATTTTTCACAACTTTTCATGCTCTTCATATTTTTTACATATTTCATGCTCCTCATATTTTTCATACCATTTCATGCTCCTCATATTTTTCACATCTTTTCATGCTCCTCATATTTTTGACACCTTTTAAAGGTCTTCATATTTTTCACACCGTTTCATGTTCCTCGTATTTTTCAGACCTTTTCATGCTCCTACTATTTTTCCCACCTTTTCATGCGCCTCGTATTTTTAGCACATTTTCTTTCTCATCGTATTTTTCACACCTTTTCATGCTCCTCGTATTTTTCACACCTTTAATTCTCCTCGTATTTTTCACACCTTTAAATGCTCTTCGTATTTTTCAAACCTTTTCATGCTCTTCATATTTTTCACACATTTTCATGCACTTCGTAGTTTTCACACCTTTTCATTCTCCTCATATTTTCAGACCTTTTCATACTCCTCGTATTTGCAGACCTTTTCGTACTCCTCGTGTTTTTCACACCATTTCATGCTCCTCATATATTTCACAACTTTTCATGCTCTTCATATTATTGACATATTTTAATGCTCCTCATATTTTTCCCATCTTTTCATGCTCCTCATATTTTTGACACGTTTAAAAGGTCTTCATATTTTTCACACTGTTTCATGATCTTCATATTTTCACACCGTTTCATGCTCTTCAAATTTTTTAGACCTTTTCATGCTCCTGTTTTTTTCACACCTTTTCATGCTCCTCGCATTTTTCACACCTTTTCATGCTCCTCGTATTTTTCAGACCTTTTCATGCTCCTAATATTGTTCACACCTTTTCATGCTTCTCGTATTTTTCGCACATTTTCTTTCTCATCGTATTTTTCACACCTTTTCATGCTCCTTGTATTTTTCACACCTTTTCATGCTCTTCGTACTTTTCACACCTTTTCATGCTCTTCGTATTTTTCCCACCTTGTCATGCCAGTCGTATTTTTTAGAACTTTTCATGGTCCTCGTATATTTCAGACCTTTTCATGCTCCTCGGATTTTTCACATCTTTTCATGCTCCTCGTATTTTACAGACCTTTTCATGCTCCTTGTATTGTTCCCACCTTTTCATGCTCTTCGTGTTTTTCAAACCTTTTCATGCTCTTCGAATTTTTATACATTTTCATGCTCTTCGTGTTTTTCACACATTTTCATGCTCTTCGTGTTTTTTACAATTTTTCATGCTCCTCACATATTTCACACCTTTTCATGCTCCTCGTATTTTTCACACCTTTTCATGCTCCTCGTATTTTTCTGATCTTTACATGCTCCTCATATTTTATAGACCTTTTCATGCTCCTCGTATTTTTCAGACCTTTTCATGGTCCTCGTACTTTCAGACCTTTTTGTGCTCCTCGTATTTTTCACACCTTTTCATGCTTCTCATATATTTAACAACTTTTCATGCTCTTCATATTTTTGACACATTTTCATGCTCCTCCTATTTTTCATACCGTTTTATGCTCCTTATATTTTTCACATCTTTTCATGGTCCTCATATTTCTGACACGTTTTTAAGGTCTTCATGTTTTTCACACCGTTTCATGCTCTTTATATTTTCACACCGTTTCACGCTCCTCACATTTTTTAGACCGTTTCATGCTCCTCATATTTTTCAGACCTTTATATGCTCCTCGTATTTTTCACACCTTTTCATGCTCCTCGTATTTTACAGAGCTTTTCATGCTCCTTGTTTTTCTCACACCTTTTAATGCTCTACGTATTTTTCACAACTTTTCATGGTCCTCATATTTTTCAGACCTTTTCATGCTCCTACTATTTTTCACACCTTTTCATGCTCCTCGTATTTTTCACACCTTTAATGCTCCTCGTATATTTCACACCTTTACATGCTCTTCGTATTTTGCAAACCTTTTCATGCTCTTCGAATTTTTCACACATTTACATGCACTTCATGTTTTCCACAACTTTTCATGCTGCTCATGTTTTTCACACCATTTCATGCTCTTCATATTTTTCAGACCGTTTCATGCTCCTCAAATTTTTCACACCTTTCCATGCTCCTCGTATTTTTCGTACCTTTTCATGCTCCTGTATTTTTCACACTGTTTCATGCTTTTCATGTTTTTCACACCTATTCATGCTCCTCGTGTTTTTCACAGCTTTTCATGCTCCTTTTATTTTTCACATATTTTCATGCTCCTCGTATTTTTCACACCTTTTCATGCTCCTTATATTTTTCACACCTTTTCATGCTCCTCGTATTTTTCACACCTTTTCATGCACTTTATGTTTTTCCACACCGTTTCCTGCTCCTCCTATTTTTCAGACCGTTTCATGCTCCTCATATTTTTGATACCTTTTGAAGCTCTTCATATTTTTCACACCTTTTCATATTCCTCCTATTTTGCAGACCGTTTCATGCTCCTCCTATTTTTCAGACCTTTTCATGCTCCTCATATTTTTGACACCTTTTGAAGCTCTTAATGTTTTTCAACATCGTTTCATGCTCCTCCTATTTTTCAGACCGTTTCATGCTTCTCATTTTTTGACACCTTTTGAAGCTCTTCATGTTTTTCAACACCGTTACATGCTCCTTCATATTTTTCAGACCGTTTCATGCTCCTCCTATTTTTGACAGCTTTTGAAGCTCTTCATGTATTTCACACCTTTTCAGGCTCTTCATGTTTTTAAACACCACTTCATGCTCCTCCTATTTTTCAGACCGTTTCATGCTCCTCATATATTTCACAGGTTTCGAGCTCTTCATATTTTTCACACCTTTTAGGCCCTGCATGTTTTTCAACACAATTTCATGCTCCTTATATTTTCAGACCATTTCATGCTCCTCTTTTTTTTGAGACCGTTTCATGCTCCTCATATTTTTGACAACTTTTGAAGCTTTTCATATTATTCACACCTTTTCAGGCTCTTCATGTTCTCAACATCGTTTCATGCTCCTCATATTTTTCAGACCGTTACATGCTCCTCATATTTTTCAGACCGTTACATGCTCCTCATATTTTTGACACATTTTGAAGCTCTAAATGTTTTTCAACACAGTTTCATGCTCCTCCTATTTTACAGACGGTTTCATGCTCCTCCTATTTTTCAGACCGTTTCATGCCCCTTATATTTTTGACACCTTTTGAAGCTCTTGATATTTTTCACACCTTTTCAGGCTCTTCATGTTTTTCATCACCATTTCATGCTACTCCTATATTTCAGACCGTTTCATGCTTCTCATATTTTTGACATCTTTTGAAGCTCTACATATATTTCACACCTTTTCATGCTCTTCATGTTTTTCAACACCGTTTCATGCTCCTCCTATCTTTCAGACCATTTCTTGCTCCTCATATTTTTGACACCTTTTGAAGCTCTTCATGTTTTTCAACACCGTTTCATGCTTCTCATATTTTTCAGAACGTTTCATGCTCCTCATATTTTTTACACCTTTTGAACCTCTTCATATTTTTCACACCTTTTCATGCTCTAAATATTTTTCACATCTCTTCATGTGCTCCATATTTTTCACACCGTTTCATGGGCTTCATTTTTACACCGTTTCATGCTCCTCATATTTTTCACACCGTTTCATGCTCTTCGTATTTTTCACACATTTTCATGCTCTTTGTATTTTTCAGACATTTTCATTCTCTTGGTAATTTTTCACACCTTTTTATGCTCTTCGTATATTTCACACCTTTTCATGCTCTTCGTATTTTTCACACCTTTTCATGTTCCTCATATTTTTGAAACCGTTTCATGCTCCTCATATTTATCACACCGTTTCATACTCCGCATATTTTTCACACCTTTTCATGCTTATCGTATTTTTCAGACATTTTCATGCTCCTAGTATTGTTCACACCTTTTCATGCTCCTCGTATCTTTCACACCTTTTCATGCCCCTCGTATTTTTCAAACCTTTTCATGCTCCTCGTATTTTTCAGACCTTTTCCTGCTCCTCGTATTTTTCACAGCATTTCATGCTTTCGCATTTTTCACACCGTTTCATGCTCCTCGTATTTTTCACACCTTTTCATGCACTGTGTATTTTTCAAACCTTTTCATGCTCTTTGTATTTTTCACAACTTTTCATGCTTTTCATAATTTTTCACACCTTTTCATTGTCTTCGTATATTTCACACCCATCATGCTCTTTGTATTTTTCACACCTTTTCAAGCTTTTCATACTTTTCAAACCATTTCATGCTCTTCATATTTTTCACATCTTTTCATCCTCTTCATATTTTTCACAACTTTTCATGCTCTTCATATTTTTTACATATTTCATGCTCCTCATATATTTCATACCATTTCATGCTCCTCATATTTTTCACATCTTTTCATGCTCCTCATATTTTTGACACCTTTTAAAGGTCTTCATATTTTTCACACCGTTTCATGTTCCTCGTATTTTTCAGACCTTTTCATGCTCCTACTATTTTTCCCACCTTTTCATGCGCCTCGTATTTTTAGCACATTTTCTTTCTCATCGTATTTTTCACACCTTTTCATGCTCCTCGTATTTTTCACACCTTTAATTCTCCTCGTATTTTTCACACCTTTAAATGCTCTTCGTATTTTTCAAACCTTTTCATGCTCTTCATATTTTTCACACATTTTCATGCACTTCGTAGTTTTCACACCTTTTCATTCTCCTCATATTTTCAGACCTTTTCATACTCCTCGTATTTGCAGACCTTTTCGTACTCCTCGTGTTTTTCACACCATTTCATGCTCCTCATATATTTCACAACTTTTCATGCTCTTCATATTATTGACATATTTTAATGCTCCTCATATTTTTCCCATCTTTTCATGCTCCTCATATTTTTGACACGTTTAAAAGGTCTTCATATTTTTCACACTGTTTCATGATCTTCATATTTTCACACCGTTTCATGCTCTTCAAATTTTTTAGACCTTTTCATGCTCCTGTTTTTTTCACACCTTTTCATGCTCTTCGTACTTTTCACACCTTTTCATGCTCTTCGTATTTTTCAGACCTTTTCATGCTCCTTGTATTTTTCACACCTTTTCATGCTCTTCGTACTTTTCACACCTTTTCATGCTCTTCGTATTTTTCACACATTTTCATGCTCTTTGTATTTTTCAGACATTTTCATTCTCTTGGTAATTTTTCACACCTTTTTATGCTCTTCGTATATTTCACACCTTTTCATGCTCTTCGTATTTTTCACACCTTTTCATGTTCCTCATATTTTTGAAACCGTTTCATGCTCCTCATATTTATCACACCGTTTCATACTCCGCATATTTTTCACACCTTTTCATGCTTATCGTATTTTTCAGACATTTTCATGCTCCTAGTATTGTTCACACCTTTTCATGCTCCTCGTATCTTTCACACCTTTTCATGCTCCTCGTATTTTTCACACCTTTTCATGCTCCTCGTATTTTTCAGACCTTTTCCTGCTCCTCGTATTTTTCACAGCATTTCATGCTTTCGCATTTTTCACACCGTTTCATGCTCCTCGTATTTTTCACACCTTTTCATGCACTGTGTATTTTTCAAACCTTTTCATGCTCTTTGTATTTTTCACAACTTTTCATGCTTTTCATAATTTTTCACACCTTTTCATTGTCTTCGTATATTTCACACCCATCATGCTCTTTGTATTTTTCACACCTTTTCAAGCTTTTCATACTTTTCAAACCATTTCATGCTCTTCATATTTTTCACATCTTTTCATCCTCTTCATATTTTTCACAACTTTTCATGCTCTTCATATTTTTTACATATTTCATGCTCCTCATATATTTCATACCATTTCATGCTCCTCATATTTTTCACATCTTTTCATGCTCCTCATATTTTTGACACCTTTTAAAGGTCTTCATATTTTTCACACCGTTTCATGTTCCTCGTATTTTTCAGACCTTTTCATGCTCCTACTATTTTTCCCACCTTTTCATGCGCCTCGTATTTTTAGCACATTTTCTTTCTCATCGTATTTTTCACACCTTTTCATGCTCCTCGTATTTTTCACACCTTTAATTCTCCTCGTATTTTTCACACCTTTAAATGCTCTTCGTATTTTTCAAACCTTTTCATGCTCTTCATATTTTTCACACATTTTCATGCACTTCGTAGTTTTCACACCTTTTCATTCTCCTCATATTTTCAGACCTTTTCATACTCCTCGTATTTGCAGACCTTTTCGTACTCCTCGTGTTTTTCACACCATTTCATGCTCCTCATATATTTCACAACTTTTCATGCTCTTCATATTATTGACATATTTTAATGCTCCTCATATTTTTCCCATCTTTTCATGCTCCTCATATTTTTGACACGTTTAAAAGGTCTTCATATTTTTCACACTGTTTCATGATCTTCATATTTTCACACCGTTTCATGCTCTTCAAATTTTTTAGACCTTTTCATGCTCCTGTTTTTTTCACACCTTTTCATGCTCCTCGCATTTTTCACACCTTTTCATGCTCCTCGTATTTTTCAGACCTTTTCATGCTCCTTGTATTTTTCACACCTTTTCATGCTCTTCGTACTTTTCACACCTTTTCATGCTCTTCGTATTTTTCCCACCTTGTCATGCCAGTCGTATTTTTTAGAACTTTTCATGGTCCTCGTATATTTCAGACCTTTTCATGCTCCTCGGATTTTTCACATCTTTTCATGCTCCTCGTATTTTACAGACCTTTTCATGCTCCTTGTATTTTTCCCACCTTTTCATGCTCTTCGTGTTTTTCAAACCTTTTCATGCTCTTCGAATTTTTATACATTTTCATGCTCTTCGTGTTTTTCACACATTTTCATGCTCTTCGTGTTTTTTACAATTTTTCATGCTCCTCATATATTTCACACCTTTTCATGCTCCTCGTATTTTTCACACCTTTTCATGCTCCTCGTATTTTTCTGACCTTTACATGCTCCTCATATTTTATAGACCTTTTCATGCTCCTCGTATTTTTCAGACCTTTTCATGGTCCTCGTACTTTCAGACCTTTTTGTGCTCCTCGTATTTTTCACACCTTTTCATGCTTCTCATATATTTAACAACTTTTCATGCTCTTCATATTTTTGACACATTTTCATGCTCCTCCTATTTTTCATACCGTTTCATGCTCCTTATATTTTTCACATCTTTTCATGGTCCTCATATTTCTGACACGTTTTTAAGGTCTTCATGTTTTTCACACCGTTTCATGCTCTTTATATTTTCACACCGATTCACGCTCCTCACATTTTTTAGACCGTTTCATGCTCCTCATATTTTTCAGACCTTTATATGCTCCTCGTATTTTTCACACCTTTTCATGCTCCTCGTATTCTACAGAGCTTTTCATGCTCCTTGTTTTTCTCACACCTTTTAATGCTCTACGTATTTTTCACAACTTTTCATGGTCCTCATATTTTTCAGACCTTTTCATGCTCCTACTATTTTTCACACCTTTTCATGCTCCTCGTATTTTTCACACCTTTAATGCTCCTCGTATATTTCACACCTTTACATGCTCTTCGTATTTTGCAAACCTTTTCATGCTCTTCGAATTTTTCACACATTTACATGCACTTCGTGTTTTCCACAACTTTTCATGCTGCTCATGTTTTTCACACCATTTCATGCTCTTCATATTTTTCAGACCGTTTCATGCTCCTCAAATTTTTCACACCTTTCCATGCTCCTCGTATTTTTCGTACCTTTTCATGCTCCTGTATTTTTCACACTGTTTCATGCTTTTCATGTTTTTCACACCTATTCATGCTCCTCGTGTTTTTCACAGCTTTTCATGCTCCTTTTATTTTTCACATATTTTCATGCTCCTCGTATTTTTCACACCTTTTCATGCTCCTTATATTTTTCACACCTTTTCATGCTCCTCGTATTTTTCACACCTTTTCATGCACTTTATGTTTTTCCACACCGTTTCCTGCTCCTCCTATTTTTCAGACCGTTTCATGCTCCTCATATTTTTGATACCTTTTGAAGCTCTTCATATTTTTCACACCTTTTCATATTCCTCCTATTTTGCAGACCGTTTCATGCTCCTCCTATTTTTCAGACCTTTTCATGCTCCTCATATTTTTGACACCTTTTGAAGCTCTTAATGTTTTTCAACATCGTTTCATGCTCCTCCTATTTTTCAGACCGTTTCATGCTTCTCATTTTTTGACACCTTTTGAAGCTCTTCATGTTTTTCAACACCGTTACATGCTCCTTCATATTTTTCAGACCGTTTCATGCTCCTCCTATTTTTGACAGCTTTTGAAGCTCTTCATGTATTTCACACCTTTTCAGGCTCTTCATGTTTTTAAACACCACTTCATGCTCCTCCTATTTTTCAGACCGTTTCATGCTCCTCATATATTTCACAGGTTTCGAGCTCTTCATATTTTTCACACCTTTTAGGCCCTGCATGTTTTTCAACACAATTTCATGCTCCTTATATTTTCAGACCATTTCATGCTCCTCTTTTTTTTGAGACCGTTTCATGCTCCTCATATTTTTGACAACTTTTGAAGCTTTTCATATTATTCACACCTTTTCAGGCTCTTCATGTTCTCAACATCGTTTCATGCTCCTCCTATTTTTCAGAGTGTTTCATGCTCCTCCTATTTTTCAGACCATTTCATGCTCCTCTATTTATCAGACCGTTTCATGTTCCTCATTTTTGACATTCTTTGAAGCTCTTCATATTTTTCACACCTTTTCATGCTCTTCATGTTTTTCAACACCCTTTCATGCTCCTCATATTTTTCAGATCGTATCGTTGTCCTCATGTTCTTAACACCTTTTGAAGCTCTTCATATTTGTCACACCTTTTCATGCTCTTCAAGTTTTTCAACACCGTTTCATGCTCATGATATTTTTCAGACAGTTTCATGCTCCTCATATTTTTGACACCTTTTGAAGCTCTTCATATTTTTCACACCTTTTCATGCTCTTCATGTTTTTCAACACCGTTTCATGCTCCTCCAATTTTTGACAACTTTTGAAGCTCTTCATTTATTTGAACACCGTTTCATGCTACTACTATTTTGCAGACCGTTTCAAGCTCCTCATATTTTTCAGACCGTTTCATCCTCCTCAAATTTTTGACACCTTTTGAAGCTCTTCATGTTTTTCAAAACCATTTAATGCTCCGCCTATTTTCCAGACCGTTTCATGCTCCTCCTATTATCAGACAGTTTCATGCACCTCATATTTTGGACACTTTTTGAAGCTCTTCATATTTTTCACAGCTTTTCAGTCTCTTCATGTTTTTCAACATAGTTTCATGCTCCTCCGATTTTTCAGACCGTTTCATGCTCCACATATTTTTGACACCTTTTGAAGCTCTTCATATATTTCTCCACTGTTTCATGCTCCTCCTATTTTTCAGACCGTTTCATGCTCCTCCTATTTTTCAGACAGTTTCATGCTCCTCATATTTTTCAGACCGTTTCATGCTCCTCGTATAATTGAAACCTTTTGAAGCTCTTCATATTTTACACACCTCTTAGGCCCTTCATGTTTTTCAACACAATTTCATGCTCCTCCTATTTTTCAGACTGTTTCATGCTCCTCCTATTTTTCAGACCATTTCATGCTCCTCCTATATTTAAAACCGTTTCATCCTCCTCATATTTTTGACATCTTTTGAAGCTCTTCATATTATTCACACCTTTTCAAGCTCTTTGTGTTCTCAACACCTTTTCATGCTCCTCCTATTTTTCAGACCGTTTCATGCTCCTCATATTTTTGACACATTTTGAAGCTATTCATATTTCTCACACCTTTTCATGCTCTTCATGTTTTCAACACCGTTTCATGCTCCTCCTATTTTTCTGACCGTTTCTTTCTCCTCATATTTTTGACACCTTTTGAAGCTCTTCATTTTCTTCACACCTTTTCATGCTCTTTATGTTTTTCAACACCGTTTCATGCTCCTCCTATTTTTCAGTTTCGTGCTCCCCCTATTTTTCAGACCGTTTTGTGCTCCTCTTATTTTTCAGACAGTATCATGCTCCTCCTATTTTTCAGACTGTTTCATGCTCCTCTTATTTTTCAGACAGTATCGTGCTCTTCCTATTTTTGACAACTTTTGAAGCTCTTCATGTTTTTCACCACGTTTCATGCTCCTCCTATTTTTCAAACCGTTTCATGCTCCTTCATATTTTTCAGACCGTTTCATGCTCCTCATAATTTTGACACCTTTTGAAGCTTTTCATGTTTTTCACATCTTTTCAGGCTCTTCTTGTTTTTCAGCAATGCTTCAGGCTCCTCCTATTTTTCAGACCGTTTCATGCTCCTCATATTGTTGACACCTTTTGAAGCTCTTCTTATATTTCACAGCTTTTCAGGCTCTTCATCTTTTTCACATCGCTTCAGGCTCCTCCTATTTTTCAGACCGTTTCATGCTCCTCATATTTTTGACACTTTTTGAAGCTCTTCATATTTTTCACACCTTTTCAGGCTCTTCATGTTTTTCACACCGCTTCATGTTTCTCCTATTTTTCAGACCGTTTCATGCTCCTCATATTTTTGACACCTTTTGAAGCTCTTCATATTTTCACACCTTTTCAGGCTCTTCATGTTTTTCATTACAGCTTCATGCTCCTCCTATTTTTCAGACCGTTTCATGCTCCTCATATTTTTGACACCTTTTGAAGCTCTTCATATATTTCTCCACTGTTTCATGCTCCTCCTATTTTTCAGACCGTTTCATGCTCCTCCTATTTTTCAGACAGTTTCCTGCTCCTCTTTTTTTTCAGACAGTATCATGCTCCTCCTATTTTTCAGACTGTTTCATGCTCCTCTTATTTTTCAGACAGTATCGTGCTCCTCCTATTTTTGACACCTTTTGAAGCTCTTCATGTTTTTCACCACGTTTCATGCTCCTCCTATTTGTCAAACCGTTTCATGCTCTTTCATATTTTTCAGACCGTTTCATGCTCCTCATAATTTTGACACCTTTTGAAGCTCTTCATGTTTTTCAACACCGTTACATGCTCCTTCATATTTTTCAGACCGTTTCATGCTCCTCCTATTTTTGGCAGCTTTTGACGCTCTTCATATTTTTCACAATTTTCAGGCTCTTCATGTTTTTCAACACCGTTTCATGCTCCTCCTATATGGCAGACCGTTTCATGCTCCTCATATGTATCAGACCGTTTCATGCTCCTCAAATTTTGACCACCTTTTGAAGCTCTTCATATTTTTCACACCTCTTCATGCTCTTCATGTTCCTCAACACCGTTTCATGCTCCTCCTATTTTTCAGACCGTTTCATGCTCCTCATATTTCTGACACATTTTGAATCTCTTCATGTTTTTCAACACCGTTTCATGCTCCTCCTATTTTTCAGACCGTTTCATGCTACTCATTATTTTGACACCTTTTGAAGCTCTTCATATATTTCACACCTTTTCATGTCTTCATGTATTTCAACATCGTATCATGCTCCTCCTATTTTTCAGACCGTTTCATGCTCCTCATTTTTTGACACCTTTTGAAGCTCTTCATGTTTTTCAACACCATTTCATGCTCCTCATATTTTTAGACGGTTTCATGCTCCTCATATTTTTGAAACCTTTTGAAGCTCTTCATATTTTTCACACCATGTCAGGCTCTTCATGTTTTTCAACACCGCTTCATGCTCGTCCTATTTTTCAGACCATTTCGTCTTCCTCATATTTTTGACACCTTTTGAAGCTCTACATATTTTTCTCACCTTTTCATGCTCTTCATGTTTTTCAACACCGTTTCATGGTCCTCCTATTTTTCAGAACGTTTCGTGCTCCTCACATTTTCAGACCGTTTCATGCTCATCATATTTTTAACACTTTTTGAAGCTCTTCATATTTTTCACATCTTTTAATGCTCTTCATCTTTTTCAACAACGTTTCATGCTCCTCCTATTTTTCAGACAGTTTCGTGCTCCTCATATTTTTCTGACCATTTCATGCTCCTCATATTTTTGACACCTTTTGAAGCTCTTCAAGATTTTCAACACCGTACATGCTCCTCCTATTTTGCAGACCATTTCATGCTCTTCATATTTTTCAGACCGTTTCATACTCCTCATATTTTTAACACCTTTTGAAGCTCTTCATATTTTTCACTCCTTTTCATGCTCTTCATATTTTTCAACACCGTTTCATGCTCCCCTTATTTTTCACACCGTTTCAGGCTCCTCCTATTTTTCAGACCGTTTCATGCTCCTTCTATTTTTCAGACAGTTTCCTGCTCCTCTTATTTTTCAGACAGTATCATGCTCCTCCTATTTTTCAGATTGTTTCATGCTCCTCTTATTTTTCAGACAGTATCGTGCTCCTCCTATTTTTGACACCTTTTGAAGCTCTTCATGTTTTTCACCACGTTTCATGCTCCTCCTATTTGTCAAACCGTTTCATGCTCTTTCATATTTTTCAGACCGTTTCATGCTCCTCCTATTTTTGGCAGCTTTTGATGCTCTTCATATTTTTCACAATTTTCAGGCTCTTCATGTTTTTCAACACCGTTTCATGCTCCTCCTATATGGCAGACCGTTTCATGCTCCTCATATGTATCAGACCGTTTCATGCTCCTCAAATTTTGGCCACCTTTTGAAGCTCTTCATATTTTTCACACCTCTTCATGCTCTTCATGTTTCTCAACACCGTTTCATGCTCCTCCGATTTTTCAGACCGTTTCAAGCTCCTCATATTTCTGACACATTTTCAATCTCTTCATGTTTTCCAACACCGTTTCATGCTCGTCCTATTTTTCAGACCGTTTCATGCTCCTCATATTTTTGACACCTTTTGAAGCTCTTCATATTTTCACACCTTTTCAGGCTCTTCATGTTTTTAAACACCACTTCATCCTCCTCCTATTTTGCAGAGAGTTTCATGCTCCTCATGTTTTTTACTAGTTTTGAAGCGATTCATATTTTTCACACCTTTTCAGGCTCTTCATGTTTTTCAACAGCGTTTCATGCTCCTCCTATTTTCCAGACCGTTTCATGTACCTCATATTTTTGACGCCGTTTGAAGCTCTTCATATTTTTCTCTCCTTTTCAGGCTCTTCATGTTTTTCAACACCGCTTCATGCTTCTCCTATTTTTCAGACCGTTTCATGCTCCTCATATTTTTGACACCTTTGGAAGCTCTTCATATATTTGACACCTTTTCAGGCTCTTCATGTTTTTCAACACCGCTTCATGCTCCTCCTATTTTTCAAAGCGTTTCATGCTCCTTATATATTTCACACCTTTTGAAATTCTGCATATTTTTCACACCTTTTCAGGCTCTTGATGTTTTTGAACACTACTTCATGCTCCTCCTACTTTTCAGACCGTTTCATGCTCCTCATATTTTTGACACGTTTTGTAGCTTTTCATATTTTTCAAAACTTTTCAGGCTCTTCATGTTTTTGATCACCGTTGTCATGCTCCACCTATTTTTCAGACCGTTTCATGCTCCTCATAAATTTGACACCTTTTGAAGCTCTTCCTATTTTTCACACCTTTTCAGGCTCTTCATGTTTTTGAACACCATTTCATGCCTCTCTTATTTTTGACACCTTTTGAAGCTCTTCATATTTTTCACACCTTTTGAAGCACTTCATATTTTTCACACCGTTTCAGGCTCTTCATATTTTTGAACGCCGTTCATGCTCCTCCTATCTTTCAGACCGTTTCATGCTCCTCATATTTTTTACGTTTTTGAAGCTCTTCATATTTTTCACACCTTTTCAGGTTCTTCATGTTTTTGAACACCGCTTCATGCTCCTCCTATTTTTCAGTCAGTTTCATGCTCCTCATATTTTTCACACCTTTTTAAGCTCCTCATATTTTTCACACCTTTTTAAGCTCCTCATATTTTTCACACCTTTTGAAGCTCTTCATATTTTCAACAACTTTTCAGGCTCTTCGTTTTTTTGAACACCGTTTCATGCTCCTCCTATTTTTCACACGGTTTCATGCTCCTCATGTTTTTTAGTCGTTTTGAAGCTCTTCATATTTTCAGACATTTTCAGGCTCTTCAGGTTTTTCAACAACGCTTCATGCCTCTCCTATTTTCGAGACCGTTCCATGCTCCTCATATTTTTGACACGTTTTGTAGCTTTTCATATTTTTCAAAACTTTTCAGTCTCTTCATGTTTTTGATCACCATTGTCATGCTCCACGTATTTTTCAGACCGTTTCATGCTCCTCATAAATTTGACACCTTTTGAAGCTCTTCCTATTTTTCACACCTTTTCAGGCTCTTCATGTTTTTGAACACCATTTCATGCCTCTCTTATTTTTGACACCTTTTGAAGCTCTTCATATTTTTCACACCTTTTGAAGCACTTCATATTTTTCACACCGTTTCAGGCTCTTCATATTTTTGAACGCCGTTCATGCTCCTCCTATCTTTCAGACCGTTTCATGCTCCTCATATTTTTTACGTTTTTGAAGCTCTTCATATTTTTCACACCTTTTCAGGTTCTTCATGTTTTTGAACACCGCTTCATGCTCCTCCTATTTTTCAGTCAGTTTCATGCTCCTCATATTTTTCACACCTTTTTAAGCTCCTCATATTTTTCACACCTTTTTAAGCTCCTCATATTTTTCACACCTTTTGAAGCTCTTCCTATTTTTAACAACTTTTCAGGCTCTTCGTTTTTTTGAACACTGTTTCATGCTCCTCCTATTTTTCACACGGTTTCATGCTCCTCATGTTTTTTACTCGTTTTGAAGCTCTTCATATTTTCAGACATTTTCAGGCTCTTCAGGTTTTTCAACAACGCTTCATGCTTCTCCTATTTTTCAGACCGTTTCATGCTCCTCATTTTTTTGACCCCTTTTGAAGCTCTTCATATTTTTCACACCTTTTCAGGCTCTTCATGTTATTCAACACGACTTCATGCTCCTCCTATTTTTCAGACCGTTTAATGCTCCTCATATTTTTGACACCTTTGGAAGCTCTTCATATATTTCACACCTTTTCAGGCTCTTCATGTTTTTCAACACCACTTCATGCTCCTCTTTTTTTTCAGACAGTTTCATGCTCTTCTCATTTTTGACACGGTTTGAAGCTCTTCATATTTTTCACACCTTTGGAAGCTCTTCATACATTTCACACCTTTTCATGTTCTTCATGTTTTTCAACACCTCTTCATGCTCCTCCTAATTTTCAGACCGTTTCATGCTCCTCATATTTTTGAGACCTTTTGAAGCTCTTCATATTGTTCACACATTTTCAGGCTCTTCATGTTTTTAAACAACGTTTCATGCTTCTCCTATTTTTTCAGACTGTTTCATGCTTCTCTTATTTTTGACACCTTTTGAAGCTTTCATAATATTCACACCTCTTCAGGTTCTTAATGTTTTTCAACAACGCTTCATGCTCCTCCTATTTTTTAGACCGTTTCTTGCTCCTCTTCCTTTTCACACCTTTTGAAGCTCCTCTTATTTTTCACACCTTTTTAGGCTCTTCATGTTTTTTAACACCGTTTCATGCTCCTCCTATTTTTCAGACGGTTTCATGTTCCTCATTTTTTTACTCGTTTTGAAACGCTTCAATTTTTCACACCTTTTCATGCTCCTCCTATTTTCCAGACCGTTTCATGCTCCTCATATTTTTGAAAACCTTTGGAAGCTCTTCATATTTTTCACACCTTTTCAGGCTCTTCATATTTTTAAACACCGCTTCATGCTCCTACTATATTTCAGACCGTTTCATGTTCTTCATGTTGTTGACACCTTTGAAGCTCTTCATATATTTCAAACCTTTTCAGGCTTTTCATCTTGTTCTAAAACGCTTCATGCTCCTCCTATTTTTCAGACGGTTTCATGTTCCTTATATTTTTGACACATTTTGAAACTCTTCATATTTTTCACATCTTTTCAGGCTCCTCATGTTTTTGAACACCGCTTCATGCTCCTCCTATTTTCCAGACCGTTTCATGCTCCAAACTTTTGACACCTTTTGAAGCTCTTCATATTTTTCACACATTTTCATGCTCTTCATGTTTTTCAACACCGTTTCTTGCTCCTCCTATTTTTCAGACTGTTTCATGCACATCTATTATTGACACCTTTTGAAGCTCTTCATATTTTTCACACCTTTTCAGGCTCTTCATGTTTGTCAACAATGCTTCATGCTCCTCATTTTTTACAGACCGTTTCATGCACCTCATATTTTTCAAACCTTTTGAAGCTCTTCATATTTTTCACACCTTTTCAGGCTCTTCATGTTTTTGTACACTACTTCATGCTCCTCCTATTTTTCAGTCGTTTCATGCTTCTCATATTTTTGACACCTTTTGAAGCTCTTCATATTTTTCACACCTTTTCAGGCACTTCATGTTTTTGACCACCACTTCATGCTCCTCCTATTTTTCAGTCGTTTCATGTTTCTCATATTTTTGACACCTGTTGAAGCTCCTCATATTTTTCACACATTTTCATGCTCTTCATCTTTTTCAAAACCATTTCATGCTCATCCTATTTTTAAGGGTGTTTCATGCTCCACATATTTTTGACACCTTTTTAAGCTCTTCATATATTTCAAACCTTTTCAGGCTCTTCAAGTTTTTCATCACCACTTCATGCTCCTCCTATTTTTCAGTCGTTTCATGCTTCTCATATTTTTAAAAACTCTAGAAGCTCTTCATATATTTCAAACCTTTTCAGGCTCTTCAAGTTTTTCAACACCGCTTCATGCTCCTCCTATTTTTCAGGCTGTTTCATGCTCCTCATATTTTTGACACCTTTTTAAGCTCTTCATGTTTTTTACACCTTTTCAGGCTCTTCATGTTTTTGACCACCGCTTCATGCTCCTCCTATTTTGAGACCGTTTCATGCTCCTCATAATTTTGACACCTTTTGAAGCTCTTCATATATTTCAAACATTTTCAGGCTCTTAATGTTTTTCAGCACCTCTTTATGCTCCTCCTATTTTTCATTCGTTTCATGCTTCTCATATTTTTGACACCTTTTGAAGCTCTTCATATTTTTCACACCTTTTCAGGCTCTTCAGGTTTTTGAACAGCGTTTCATGCTCCTCCTATTTTTCATACCGTTTCATGCTCCTCATATTTTTGACACCTTTTGAAGCTCTTCATATTTTTCACTTCTTTTTAGGCTATTCATGTTTTTCAACACCGCTTAATGCTTCTCCTATTTTTCAGAGTGTTTCATGCTCCTCCTAGTTTTGACACCTTTGAAGCTCTTCATATATTTCAAACCTTTTCAGGTTCTTCATGTTTTTCAACACCGCTTCATGCTCCTCCTATTTTTCAGTCGTTTCATGCTTCTCATATTTTTAACTCATTTAGAAGCTCTTCATGTTTTTCACCCCTTTTCAGGCTCTTCATGTTTTTAACCACCGCTTCATGCTCCTCGTATTTTTCAGACCGTTTCATGCTCCTCATATTTTTGACACATTTTGAAGCTCTTCATATTTTTCACACCTTTTCAGGCTCTTCATGTCTTTGAGAACTGCTTCATGCTCCTCCTATTTTTCAGACCATTTCATGTTCCTCATATTTTTGACACGTTTGAAGTTCTTCATATATTTCAAAACTTTTCATGCTCTTCATGTTTTTCAACACGGCTTCATGCTCCTCCTCTGTTTCAGCCTGTTTCATACTCCTCATATTTTTGACACCTTTTGAAGCTCCTCATATTTTTCACACCTTTTCAGGCTCTTCATGTTTTTGACCACCGCTTCATGCTTCTCCTATTTTTCAGACCGTTTCCTGCTCCTCATATTTTTGACACCTTTTGAAGCTCTTCATATTTTTCACACATTTTCATGCTCTGCATGTTTTTCAACAACGCTTCATGCTTCTCCTATTTTTCAGTCGTTTCATGCTTCTCATATTTTTAACACCTTTAGAAGCTCTTCAGGTTTTTCACACCTTTTCAGGCTCTTCATGTTTTTGACCACCGCTTCGTGCTCCTCCTATTTTTCAGACCGTTTCATGCTCCACATATTTTTGAGATCTTTAGAAGCTTTTCATATTTTTCACACGTTTTCAGGCTCTTCATGTTTTTTAACACCGCTTCATGCTCCTACTATTTTTCAGACCGTTTCATGCTCCTCATATTTTTGACATCTTTTGAAGCTCTTCATTTATTTCACACTTTTTCAGGCTCTTCATGTTTTTAAAAACCGGTTCATGCTCCTCCTATTTTTGAGACCGTTTCATGCTTCTCATATTTTTGACACCCTTTGAAATTCTTCATATTTTTCACACCTTTTCATGCTCTTCATGTTTTTAAACACCGCTTCATGCTCCTCCTATTTTTCAGACCGTTTCATGCTCCTCATATTTTGGACACGTTTTTAAAGCTCTTCATATATTTCACACCTTTTCAGGCTCTTCATGTTTTTCAACATTGTTTCATGCTCCTCCTGTTTTTCAGACCGTTTCAATCTACTCATATTATTGACACCTTCGAAGCTGCTCATATTTTTCACACCTTTTGAAGCTGTTCATATATTTCACACCTTTTCAAACACTTCAAGTTTTTCAACACCACCTCATGCTCCTCCTATTTTTCAGACCGTTTCATGCTCTTCATGTTTTTCAAGACCGTTTCATGCTCCTCCTATTTTTCAGACCGTTTCATGCACCTCATATTTTCACACGTGTTGAAGCTCTTCAAATTTTGCACACCTTTTCAGGCTCTTCATGTTTTTGAACACCGTTTCATGCTACTCCTATTTGACACCTTTTGAAGCTCTTCATATTTTTCACACCTTTTCATGCTCTTCATGTTTTTCAACACCGTTTCATGCTCCTCCTATTTTCAGACTGTTTCATGCTCCTCATATTTTTGACACCTTTTCAGGCTCTTAATGATTTTGAACACCGTTTCATACTCCTCTTATTTTTCAGACAGTTTCATGCTCCTCATATATTTGACACCTTTTGAAGCTCTTCATATTTTTCACAGCTTTTCGGGCTCTTCATGTTTTTGAACACCACTTCATGCTCCTCTTATTTTTCAGACCGTTTCATGCTCCTCATATTTTGACACCTTTTTAATCTCTTCATTTTTTTCACACCTTTTCATGCTCTTCATGTTGTTCAACACCGTTTCATACTCCTCTTATTTTTCAGAATGTTTCGTGCTCCTCATATTTTGACACCTTTTGAAGCTCTTCATATTTTTCACATCTTTTCAGTATCTTCAAGTTTTTGAACACCGTTTCATGCTCCTCCTATTTTTCAGACCGTTTCCTGCTCCTCATATTTTTGACAACTTTTGGAGCTCTTCATATTTTTCACACCTTTTCAGGCTCTGCATGTTTTGAACACTCCTTCATGCTCCTCCAATGTTTCAGACCGTTTCATGCTCCTCATATTTTTTCACCTTTTGAAGCTCTTCATATGTTTCACACATTTTCAGACCCTTCATGTTTTTCAACACCGCTTTATGCTGCACCTATTTTTCAGAACAGTTTCATGCTCCTCATATTTTTGACACTTTTTGAACCTCTTCATATTTTTCACACCTTGTCAGGCTCTTCATGTTTTTGAACACCGCTTCATGCTCCACATATTTTTAAGACCGTTTCATGCTCCTCATATTTTTCACACATTTTCAGGCTCTTCATGTTTTTGAACACCATTTCATGCTTCTCATATTTATGACACCTTTTGAAGCTCTTCATGTTTTTCACTCTTTTCAGGCTCTTCGTGGTTTTCAACACCATTACATGCTCCTCCTATTTTTCAGACCATTTCATGCTCCTCATATTTTTGACACCTTTTGAAGCTCTTCATATTTTTCAAACCTTTTCAGGCTCTCCATGTTTTTCAGCACCATTTGATGCTCCTCCTATTTTCAGAATGTTTCATGATCCTAATATTTTTCACACCTTTTCAGGCTATTCATTTTTTTCAACTCCACTTCATGCTCCTCCTATTTTTCAGACCGTTTCATGTTCCTCCTATTTATGACACTTTTGAATCTCTTCATATATTTCACACCTTTCCAGGCTCTTCATGTTTTTCAACACTGCTTCATGCTCCTCCTATTTTTGAGACCGTATCATGCTCCTCATATTTTTGACACATTTTCAAGCTCTTCATGTTTTTCAACTCCGCTTCATGCTCCTTCTATTTTTGACACCTTTTGAAGCTCTTCATATTTTTCACACATTTTCAGACTCTTCATGTTTTTCAACACCGTTTCATACTCCTCCTATTTTTAAGACCGTTTCATGCTTCTTATATTTTTGACACCTTTTGAAGCTCTTCATATATTTCACACCTTTTCAGGCTCTTCATGTTTTTCAACACCGCTTCATGCTCCTCCTATTTTTCAGACCATGTCATGCTCCTCATATTTTTGACACCTTTTGAAGCTCTTCATATATTTCACACCTTTTCTGGCTCTTCATGTTTTTCAACACCGCTTCATGCTCCTCCTATTTTTCAGACCTTTTCATGCTCCTCATATTTTTGACACCTTTTGAAGCTCTTCATATATTTCACACCTTTTCAGGCTCTTCTTGTTTTTCAACACCTTTCATGCTCCTCCTATTTTTCAGACCGTTTCATTCTCCTCATATTTTTTACACCTATTGAAACTCTTCATATTTTTCACACCTTTTGAAGCTCTTCATGTTTTCACACGTTTTCAGGCTCTTCATGTTTTTCAACACCGCTTCATGCTCCTCCTATTTTTCACACCATTTCATGCTCCTCATATTTTTGAAACCTTTTAAGCTTTCATATTTTTAACACATTTTCAGGCTCTTCAAGTTTTTGAACACCGCTTCATGCTACTCCTATTTATGAAAACTTTTGAAGCTCTTCATATTTTTCAATCCTTTTCATGCTCTTCATGTTTTTCAACATGGTTTCATGCTCCTCGTATTTTTCAGACCGGTTCATGCTCGTCATAATTTTGACACGTTTTGAAGCTCTTCATGTTTTCACACATTTTCAGGCTCTTCATGTTTTTCAACACAGCTTCATGCTACTCGTATTTTTCATACCGTTTCATGCTCGTCATAATTTTGACACGTTTTGAAGCCCTGCATATTTTTCACACCTTTCAGACTCTTCATGTTTTTGAACACCGTTCATGCTCCTCCTATTTTTCAGACCATTTCATGCTTCTCATAATTTTGACAGCTTTTAAGCTCTTAATATTTTTAACACATTTTCAGGCTCTTCAAGATTTGGAACACCGCTTCATGTTACTCCTATTTTAGACACCATTTGAAGGTGTTCATATTTTTCACACCTTTTCAGGCTCTTCATGTTTTTCAACATCGATTCATGCTTGTCCTATTTTTCAGACCGTTTCATGCTCCTCATATTTTTAAAACCTTTTGAAGCTCTTCATGTTTTTCACACCTTTGCAGTCTCTTCATGTTTTGAACACCGCTTGATGCTCCTCCTATTTTTCAGATCGTTTCATGCTCCTCATATTTTTGACACCTTTTGAAGCTCTTCATATTTTTCACACCTTTTCAGGCTCTTCATGTTTTTGAACACCATTGCATGCTCAACCTATTTTTCAGACCATTTCATGTTCCTCATATATTTGAAACCTTTTAAGCTCTTCATATTTTTAACACATTTTCAGGCTCTTCAAGTTTTTGAACACCGCTTCATGCTACTCCTATTTTGCACACCTTTTGAAGCTCTTCATATTTTTCAATCCTTTTCATGCTCTTCATGTTTTTCAACACCGTTTCATGCTCCTCCTATTTTTCAGCCCGGTTCATGCTCCTCATATTTTTGACACCTTTTGAAGCTCTTGATATTTTTCACACATTTTCAGGCTCTTCATGTTTTTCAACATGGTTTCATGCTCCTCCTATTTTTCAGACTGTTTCATGCTCCTCCTATTTTTGACACATTTTTGAAGCTCTTGATATTTTTCACACGTTTTCAGGCTCTTTATGTTTTTCAACACCGTTTCATGCTCCTCCTATTTTCAGACCGTTTCATGCTCCTCATAATTTTCACACCTTTTGAAGCTCTTCATATTTTTCACACTTTTTGAAGCTCTTCATATTTTTCAAACCTTTTCAGTCTCTTCATGGTTTTCAACACCAGTTCATGCTACTCCTATATTTCAGATCGTTTCATGCTCCTCATATTTTTGACACCTTTTGAAGCTCTTCATATTTTTCACACCTTTTCATGCTCTTCATGTTTTCAACACCGTTTCATGCTCCTCCTATTTTTCAGACCGTTTCATGCTCCTCATATTTTTCACACCTTGTGAAGCTCTTCATATTTTTCACACCTTCAGGCTCTTCATGTTTCTGAACACCATTTCATGCTCCTCCTATTTTTCACACCGTTTCATGCTCCTCATATATTTCACACCTTTTGAAGCTCTTCATATATTTCACACCTTTTCAGGCTCTTCATGTTTTTGAACACCGCTTCATGCTCCTCCTATTTTTAAGATCGTTTCATGCTCCTCATATTTTTGACACCTTTTGAAGCTCTTCCTGTTTTCCACACCTTTTCAGCCTCTTCATGTTTTAGAACACCGCTTCATGCTCCTCATATTTTTCATACCGTTTCATGCTCATCTCATTTTTGACACCTTTTGAAGCTCTTGATATTTTTCACACCTTTTGAAGCTCTTCATATTTTTCACACCTTTTCAGGATCTTCATGTTTTTAAACACCGCTTCATGCTCCCCCTATTTTTCAGACCTGTTCATGCTCCTCATATTTTTCAAATCTTTTGAAGCTCTTCATATTTTTCGCACCTTTCCAGGCTCTCCATGTTTTTGAACACCGCTTCATGCTCCTCCTATTTTACAGACCGTTTCATTCTCTTTATGTATTTCACACCGTTTGAAGCTCTTCCTATTTTTCAAAACTTTTCAGGTTCTTCATGTTTTTCAACACCTTTTCATGCTCCTCCTCTTTTTCAGACTGTTTCAAGTTCCTCATATTTTGACACCTTTTGAAGCTCTTCATATTTATCACAGCTTTTCAGGCTCTTCATGTTTTACAACACCGCATCATGCTCCACCTATTTTTCAGACTGTTTCATGCTCCTCATATATTTGACACCTTTTGAAGCTCTTCATATTTTTCACACCTTTTCAAGCTCTTCATGTTTTTCAACACTGCTTCATGCTCCTCCTATTTTTCAGACCGTTTCATGCGCCTCATATTTTTCACACGTTTTGAAGCTCTTCATATTTTTCACACCTTTTCAGGCTCTTCATGTTTTTCAACACCGCATCATGCTCCTCCTATTTTCAGACTGTTTCATGCTCCTCATATTTTTCACACGTTTTTGAAGCTCTTCATATTTTTCTCACCTTTTCAGTCCCTTCATGTTTTTGAACACAGCTTCATGCTCCTCCTATTTTTCAGACCATTCATGAGCCTCATATTTTTGAAATATTTTGAAGCTCTTCATAATTTTCACACCTTTTAAGGCTCTTCATGTTTTTCAACGCCGCTTCATGCTCCTAGAGTTTTTCAGACCGTTCATGCTCCTCATATTTTTGACACCTTTTGAAGCTCTTCATATTTTTCATACCTTTTCAGGCTCTCCATATTTTTGAACACCGCTTCGTGCTCCTCCTAATTTTGAGATGGTTTCATGCTCCTCATATTTATGACACATTTTGAGCTCTTCATATTATTCACACCTTTTCATGCTCTTCATGTTTCTAACACCGTTTCATACTTCTCCTATTTTTCAGACCATTTAATGCTCCTCATATTTTTCACACCTTTTGAATCTCTTTATATTTGTCACACCTTTTCATGTTCTTCATGTTTTTCACAACTTTTCAGGCTCTTCATGTTTTTAAACACCGCTTCATGCTCCCCCTATTTTTCAGACCTGGTCATGCTCCTCATATTTTTCAAATCTTTTGAAGCTCTTCATTTTTTTCGCACCTTTCCAGGCTCTCCATGTTTTTGAACACCGCTTCATGCTCCTCCTATTTTACAGACCGTTTCATTCTCCTCATGTATTTCACACCGTTTGAATCTCTTCCTATTTTTCAAAACTTTTCAGGCTCTTCATGTTTTTCAACATCTTTTCATGCTCCTCCTCTTTTTCAGACTGTTTCAAGTTCCTCATATTTTGACACCTTTTGAAGCTGTTCATATTTTTCACAGCTTTTCAGGCTCTTCATGTTTTACAACACCGCATCATGCTCCACCTATTTTTCAGACTGTTTCATGCTCCTCATATATTTGACACCTTTTGAAGCTCTTCATATTTTTCACACCTTTTCAAGCTCTTCATGTTTTTCAACACTGCTTCATGCTCCTCCTATTTTTCAGACCGTTTCATGGTCCTCATATTTTTCACACGTTTTGAAGCTCTTCATATTTTTCACACCTTTTCAGGCTCTTCATGTTTTTCAACACTGCATCATGCTCCTCCTATTTTTCAGACCGTTCATGCCCCTCATATTTTTGAAATATTTTGAAGCTCTTCATATTTTTCACACCTTTTCAGGCTCTTCATGTTTTTCCACCACACTTCATGCTCCTAGAGTTTTTCAGACAGTTCATTCTCCTCATATTTATGACACCTTTTGAAGCTCTTCATATTTTTCACACCTTTTCAGGCTATTCATGTTTTTCAACACCGCTTCATGCTCCTCCTACATTTCAGACCGTTTCATTCTCCTCCTATTTTTCAGACCGTTTTATGCTCCTCATATTTTTGACACCTTTTGAAGCTCTTCATATTTTTCACACCTTTTCAGGCTATTCATGTTTTTCAACACCACTTTATGCTCCTCCTATTTTTCAGACCGTTTCATGCTCATCTCATTTTTTACACCTTTTGAAGCTCTTCATATTTTTCACACCTTTTCAGGCTCTTCATATTTTTGAACACCGCTTCATGCTCCTCCTATTTTTCCGACCGTTTCATGCTCCTCATACATTTCACACCTTTTGAAGCTCTTCATATTTTTAACACCTTTTCAGGCTCTTCATGATTTTCAACACCGCCTCATGCTTCTCGTATTTTTCAGACCATTTCATGCTCCTCAAATTTTTGACATCTTTTGAAGCTGTTCATATTTTTCACTCCTTTTCAGGCACTTCATGTTTTTGAACACCGTTTCATGCTCCTCCTATTTTTCAGACCGTTTCATGCTCTTCATATTTTAGACACCTTTTGAGGCTCTTCATATTTTTCATACCTTTTCAGGCTCTCCATATTTTTGAACACCGCTTCGTGCTCCTCCTGATTTTGAGACGGTTTCATGCTCCTCATATTTATGACACATTTTGAGCTCTTCATATTATTCACACCTTTTCATGCTCTTCATGTTTCTACCACCGTTTCATGCTTCTCCTATTTTTCAGACCATTTAATGCTCCTCATATTTTTCACACCTTTTGAATCTCTTTATATTTGTCACACATTTTCATGCTCTTCATGTTTTTCACACCTTTTCAGGCTCTTCATGTTTTTGAACACCACTTCATGCTCCTCCTATTTTTCTGACCGTTTCATGCTCCTCATATTTTTGACACCTTTTGAAGCTCCTCCTATTTTTCACACGTTTTCAGGCTCTTCATGTTTTTCAACACCGTTTCATGCTCCTCCTATTTTTCCTACCGTTTCATGCTCCTCCTATTTTTCAGACCGTTTCATGCTCCTCATATTTTTGACAATTTTGGAAGCTCTTCATATTTTTCACACCTTTTCAGGCTCTTCATGTTTTTCAATACCGTTTCATGCTCCTCCTATTTTTCCTACCGTTTCATGCTCCTCCCATTTTTCAGACCATTTCATGCTCCTCATATTTTTGACAATTTTGGAAGCTCTTCATATTTTTCAAACGTTTTCAGGCTCTTCATGTTTTTCAACACCGCTATATGCTCCTACTAATTTTCAGACTGTTTCATGCTCCTCATGTATTTCACACCTTTTGAAGCTCTTCATAGTTTTCACACCTTTTCAGGCTCTTAATGTTTTTCAACACCACTTCATGTTCCTCCTATTATTCAGACCGTTTCATGCTCATCTCAATTTTGACAGCTTTTGAACCTCTTGATATTTTTCACACCTTTTGAAGCTCTTCATATTTTTCACACCTTTTCAGGCTCTTCATATTTTTAAACACAGCTTCATGCTCCTCCTATTTTTCAGACCGTTCATGCCCCTCATATTTTTAAAATATTTTGAAGCTCTTCATATTTTTCACACCTTTTCAGGCTCTTCATGTTTTTCAACGCCGCTTCATGCTCCTAGAGTTTTTCAGACCGTTTATGCTCCTCATATTTTTGACACCTTTTGAAGCTCTTCATATTTTTCACACCTTTTCAGGCTCTTCATGTTTTTGAACACCGTTTCATGCTCCTCCTATTTTTCAGACCGTTTTATGCTCCTCATATTTTTGACACCTTTTGAATCTCTTCATATTTTTCACACCTTTTCAGTCTATTCATGTTTTTCAACACCACTTCATGCTCCTCCCATTTTTCAGACCGTTTCATGCTCAACTCATTTTTTACACCTTTTGAACCTGTTCATATTTTTCACACATTTTGAAGCTCTTCATATTTTTCACACCTTTTCAGGCTCTTCATATTTTTGAACACCGCTTCATGCTCCTTCCATTGTTCCGACCGTTTCATGCTCCTCATACTTTTCACACCTTTTGAAGCTCTTCATGTTTTTCACCCCTTTTCAGGCTCTTCATGTTTTTCAACACCGCTTCATGCTCCTCCTATTTTTCAGACCGTTTCATGCTCCTCCTATTTTTGAGACCGTTTCAGGTTCCTCATATTTTAACACCTTTTGAAGCTCTTCATATTTTCCATACCTTTTCAGGCTCTTCATGTTTTTGAACACCGTTTCATGCTCCTCCTATTTTTCAGACCGTTTCATGTTCCTCATATTTTTGACACCTTTTGAAGCTCTTCATATTTTTCACAGCTTTACAGGCTCTTCATGTTTTTAAACACCGCTTCATGCGCCTTCTAATTTTCAGACCGTTTCATGTTCCTCATATTTTTGACACTTTTTGAAGCTCTTCATATTTTTCACACCTTTTCAGGCTCTTCATGTTTTTCAATACCGTTTCATGCTCCTCCTATTTTTCCTACCGTTTCATGCTCCTCCTATTTTTCAGACCGTTTCATGCTCCTCATATTTTTGACAATTTTGGAAGCTCTTCATATTTTTCACACGTTTTCAGGCTCTTCATGTTTTTCAACACCGCTATATGCTCCTACTAAATTTCAGACTGTTTCATGCTCCTCATGTATTTCACACCTTTTGAAGCTCTTCATAGTTTTCACACCTTTTCAGGCTCTTAAAGTTTTTCAACACCACTTCATGTTCCTCCTATTATTCAGACCGTTTCATGCTCATCTCAATTTTGACAGCTTTTGAACCTCTTGATATTTTTCACACCTTTTGAAGCTCTTCATATTTTTCACACCTTTTCAGGCTCTTCATGTTTTTAAACACAGCTTCATGCTCCTCCTATTTTTCAGACCGTTCATGCCCCTCATATTTTTAAAATATTTTGAAGCTCTTCATATTTTTCACACCTTTTCAGGCTCTTCATGTTTTTCAACGCCGCTTCATGCTCCTAGAGTTGTTCAGACCGTTCATGCTCCTCATATTTTTGACACCTTTTGAAGCTCTTCATATTTTTCACACCTTTTCAGGCTCTTCATGTTTTTCAACACCGTTTCATGCTCCTCCTATTTTTCAGACCGTTTCGTGTTCCTCATATTTTTGACACCTTTTGAAGCTCTTCATATTTTTCACAGCTTTACAGGCTCTTCATGTTTTTAAACACCGCTTCATATGCCTTCTATTTTTCAGACCGTTTCATGTTCCTCATATTTTTCACACCTTTTGAAGCTCTTCATATTTTTCACACCTTTTCAGGCTCTTCATGTTTTTCAACACCGCTTCATGCTCCTCCTATTTTCAGAACGTTTCATTTTCTTCATATTTTTGACAACTTTTGAAGCTCTTCATATTTTTCACACCTTTTCAGGCTCTTCGTGTTTTTCAACACCGCTTCATGCTCCTCCTATTTTCAGACCGTTTCATGCTCCTCATATTTTTGACATCTTTTGAAGCTGTTCATGTTTTTCACTCCTTTTCAGGCACTTCATGTTTTTGAACACCGTTTCATGCTCCTCCTATTTTTCAGACCGTTTCATGCTCTTCATATTTTAGACACCTTTTGAGGCTCTTCATATTTCTCATAGCTTTTCAGGCTTTCCATATTTTTGAACACCGCTTCGTGCTCCTCCTAATTTTGAGACGGTTTCATGCTCCTCATATTTATGACACATTTTGAAGCTCTTCATATTATTCACACCTTTTCAGGCTCTTCATGGTTTTGAACACCGCTTTATGCTCCTCCTATTTTTCAGACAGTTTCATGCTCTTCATATATTTCACAGCTTTTGAAGCTCTTCATATTTTTCACACCTTTTCAGGCTCATCATGTTTTTCCACACCGCTTCATGCTCCTTCTATTTTTCAAAACGTTTCATGTTCCTCATATTTTTGACACCTTTTGAATCTCTTTATATTTGTCACACCTTTTCAGGCTCTTCATGTTTTTCAACACCGCTTCATGCTCCTCCTATTTTTCAGATCGTTTCTTTCTCCTCCTATATTTCAAACTGTTTCATGCACCTCTTATTATTGACACCTTTTGAAGCTCTTCATATTTTTCACACCTTTTCAGGCTCTTCATGTTTTCCAACACCACTTCATGCTCCTCCTATTTTTGAGACCGGTTCATGCTCCTCATATGTTTCACACGTTTAGAAGCTCTTCATATTTTTCCCACCTTCCCAGGCTCTTCATGTATTTGAGCACAGCTTCATGCTCCTCCTATTTTTCAGACCGTTTCATGCTCCTCATATTTTTGATACCTTTTGAAGCTCTTCATATTTTTCACACCTTTTCAGGCTCTTCATGTTTTTGAACACCATTTCATGCTGCTCCTATTTTTCAGACCGTTTCATGCTTCTCATGTTTTCGACACGTTTTGGGGCTCTTCATATTTTTCACACCATTGCAGGCTCTTCATGTTTTTGAACAGCGTTTCATGCTCCTCCTATATTTCAGACCGTTTCATGCTCCTCATATTTTTGACACCTTTTGAAGCTCTTCATATTTTTCACACCTTTTGAAGCTCTTCATATTTTTCACAACATTTCAGGCTCTTCATGTTTTTGAACACCTTTTCATGCTCCTCCTATATTTCAGACCATTTCATGCTCCTCATATTTTTGACACCTTTTGAAGCTCTTCATATTTTTCACACTTTTTCAGGCTCTTCATGTTTTTGAAGACCGCTTCATGCTCCTCCTATTTTTCAGACCGTTTCATGCTCCTCATGTATTTCACACCCTTTGAAGCTCTTCATATATTTCACACCTTTTCAGGCTCTTCATGTTTTTCAACACCGTTTTATGATCCTCCTATTTTTCATACCGTTTCATGCTCCTCTTGTATTTCCCACCTTTTGAAGGTTTCATATTTTTCACAACTCTTCAGGCTATTCATGTTTTTGAACACCGCTTCATGCTCCTACTATTTTTCAGACCGTTTTTGCTCCTCATATATTTCACACCTTTTGAAGCACTTCATATGTTTCACACATTTTCAGGCTCTTCATGTTTTGAACACCGATTCATGCTCCTCTATTTCTCAGACCGTTTCATGCTCTTCTTATTGTAGACACCTTTTGAAAGTCCTCATATATTTCACACCTTTTCAGGCTATTAAAGTTTTTCAACACTGCTTCACGCTCCTCCTATTTTTCAGATCGTTTCATGCTCCTCATATTTTTGACAACTTTTGAAGCTCTCCCTATTTTTCACACCTTTACAGGCTCTTCATGATTTTGAACACCGCTTCATGCTCCTAATATTTTCAGACCGTTTCAAGCTCCTCATGTATTTCACACCTTTTGAAGCTCTTCATATTTTTCACACCTTTTCAGGCTCTTGATGTTATTAAACACCGTTTCATGCTCCTCCTACTTTTCAGACCGTTTCATACTCCTCATATTTTTGACACATTTTGAAGCTCTTCATATATTTCACACCTTTTCAGGCTCTTCATGTTTTTCAACACCACTTCATGCTCCTCCTATTTTTCAGATCGCTTCATGCTCATCTCCTTTTTGACACCTTTTGAAGCTGTTCATATTTTTCACACCTTTTGAAGCTCTTCATATTTTTCACAAGTTTTCAGGCTCTTCATGTTTTTGAACACCGCTTCTTGCTCCTCTTATTTTTCAGACCGTTGCATGCTCCTCATCTTTTTGACACATTTTGAAGCTCTTCATATTTTTCACACCTTTTCAGGCTCTTGATGTTATTAAACACCGTTTCATGCTGCTCCTACTTTTCAGACCGTTTCATGCTCCTCATCTTTTTGACACATTTTGAAGCTCTTCATATTTTTCACATCTTTTCAAGCTCTTCATGTTTTTAACACCGTTTCATGCTCCTCCTATTTTTCAGACCGATTCATGCTCTTCATGTGTTTCACACCTTTTGATGCTCTTCATATTTTTCACACTTTTTCAGGCTCTTCATGTTTTTCAACACCGCTTCATGTTCCTCCTATTTTCAGACCGTTTCATGCTCCTCATATTTTTGGCACTGTTTGAAGCTCTTCATATTTTTCACACGTTTTCAGGCTCTTCATCTTTTTCAACACCACTTAATGCTCCTCCTACTTTTGAGACCATTTCATGCTCTTCATGTATTTCTGACTTTTTGAAGCTCTTCATATTTTTCACACGTTTTCAGGCTCTTCATGTTTTTGAAGACCGCTTCATGCTCCTCCTATTTTTCAGAGAGTTTCATGCTCTTCATGTATTTCACACCTTTTGAAGCTCTTCATATTTCTCACACCTTTTCAGGCTCTCATGTGTTTCAATACAGCTTCATGCTCCTCCTATTTTTCAGACCGTTTCAGGCTCCTCATATATTTCACACCTTTTGAAGCTCTGCATATTTTTCACACATTTTCAGGCTCTTCATGTTTTTGAACACTGTTTCATGATCCTCCTAATTTTCAGACCGTTTCATGCTCCTCATATTTTTGACACCTTTTGAAGCTCTTCATAATTTTCACACCTTTTCAGGCTCTTCATATTTTTCAACACCACTTCATGCTCCTCCTATTTTTCAGATCGCTTCATGCTCATCTCATTTTTTACACCTTTTGAAGCTGTTCATATTTTTCACACCTTTTGAAGATCTTCATATTTTTCACACGTTTTCAGGCTCTTCATGTTTTTCTACACCGCCTGATGCTCCTCCTATTTTTTAGACCGTTTCATGCTCCTCATAATTTTGACACTTTTTAAAGCTCTTCATATTTTTCACACCATTTCAGGCACTTCATGTATTTCAACACCGTTTCATGCTCCTCCTATTTTTCAGACCGTTTCATGCTCCTCATATTTTTGACACCTTTTGAAGCTCTTCATATTTTTCACACCTTTTCAGGCTCTACATGTTTTTGAAAGCTGCTTCATGTTCCTCCTATTTTTCAGACAGTTTGATTCCCCGCATACTTTTGACACCATTTGAAGCTCCTCATATTTTTCACACCTTTTGAAGCTCTTCATATTTTTACACCTTTTCAGGCTCTTCATGATTTTCAACACCGCCTGATGCTCCTCCTATTTTTCAGACCGTTTCATGCTCCTCATATTTTGACACCTTTTTATGCTCTTCATATTTTTCACAATTTTTCAGGCTCTTCATATTTTTGAAAACCCCTACATGCTCCTCGTATTTTTCAGAACGTTTCATGCTCCTCATGTATTTCACACCTTTTGAAGCTCTTCATATTTTTCACACGTTTTCAGGCTCTTCATGTTTTTGAACACCGCTTCATGCTCCTCCTATTTTTCTGATCGCTTCATGCTCATCTCATTTTTGACACCTTTTGAAGCTGTTCATATTTTTGACACCTTTTCAAGCTCTTCATATTTTTAACACGTTTTCAGGCTCTTCATGTTTTTGAACACCGTTTCATGCCTCTCTAATTTTTCACACCGTATCATGCTCCTCATATTTTTCACACCTTCTGAAGCTCTTCATATTTTTGACACGTTTTGAGGCTCTTCATATTTTTCAGACATTTTCAGTCTCTTCATGTTTTTGAACCCCGTTTCATGCTCCTCACATTTTTGACACCTTTTGTAGCTCTTCATATTTTTCACACCTTTTCAGGCTCCTCATGTTTTTGAACACCGCTTCATGCTCCTCCTATTTTTCAGACCGTTTCATCCTCCTCATATTTTTGACACCTTTTGAAGCTCTTCATATTTTTCACACCATTTAAGGTTCTTCATGGTTTTGAACACCGCTTCATACTCCTCCTATTTTTCAGACCGTTTCATGCTCCTCATATTTTTCAAACCTTTTGAAGCTCTTCATATTTTTCACACCTTTTCAGGCTCTTCATATTTTTGAACACTGCTTCCTGCTCCTCCTATTTTTCAGGTCGTTTCATGCTCCTCATGTATTTCACACCTTTTGAAGCTCTTCATATGTTTCACACCTTTTCCGGCTCTTCATGTTTTTGAACACCGTTTCATGTTCCTCCTATTTTTCAGACCGTTTCATTCTCCTCATGTATTTCACACCTTTTGAACCTCTTCATATTTTTCACACCTTTTCAGGCTCTCATGTTTTTGAAAACACCTTCCTGGTCCTCCTATTTTTCAGACCGTTTCATGCTCCTCATGAATTTCACACCTTTTGAAGCTCTTCAAATTTTTCACACCTTTTCAGGCTATTCATGTTTTTGAACACCGCTTCATGCTCCTCCTATTTTTCAGACCGTTTCATGTTCCTCCTATTTTTCAGATCATTTCATGCTCCTCATATTTTTGACACCTTTTGAAGCTCTTCTTATTTTTCACACCTTTTCAGGCTCTTCATGTTTTTGAACACCGCTTCATCCTCTTCCAATTTTTCAGTCCGTTTCTTGCTCCTCATGTATTTCCCACCTTTTGAAGCTCTTCATATTTTTCACACCTTTTCAAGCTCTTCATGTTTTTGAACACAACTTCAGGCAACTCCTATTTTTCAGACGGTTTCATGCTCCTCATATTTTTAACACATTTTGAATATCTTCATATTTTTCACACCTTTTCAGGCTTTTCATGTTTTTGAACACCGCTTCATGCGCCTTCTATTTTTCAGACCGTTTCATGCTCCTCCTATTTTTCAGACCGTTGCATGCTCCTCATATTTTGACAATTTTGGAAGCTCTTCATATTTTTCACACCTTTTCAGGCTCTTCATGTTTTTCAATACCGTTTCATGCTCCTCCTATTTTTCCTACCGTTTCATGCTCCTCCTATTTTTCAGACCGTTGCATGCTCCTCATATTTTTGACAATTTTGGAAGCTCTTCATATTTTTCACACGTTTTCAGGCTCTTCATGTTTTTCAACACCGCTATATGCTCCTACTAAATTTCAGACTGTTTCATGCTCCTCATGTATTTCACACCTTTTGAAGCTCTTCATAGTTTTCACACCTTTTCAGGCTCTTAAAGTTTTTCAACACCACTTCATGTTCCTCCTATTATTCAGACCGTTTCATGCTCATCTCAATTTTGACAGCTTTTGAACCTCTTGATATTTTTCACACCTTTTGAAGCTCTTCATATTTTTCACACCTTTTCAGGCTCTTCATGTTTTTAAACACAGCTTCATGCTCCTCCTATTTTTCAGACCGTTCATGCCCCTCATATTTTTAAAATATTTTGAAGCTCTTCATATTTTTCACACCTTTTCAGGCTCTTCATGTTTTTCAACGCCACTTCATGCTCCTAGAGTTTTTCAGACCGTTCATGCTCCTCATATTTTTGACACCTTTTGAAGCTCTTCATATTTTTCACACCTTTTCAGGCTCTTCATGTTTTTCAACACCGTTTCATACTCCTCCTATTTTTCAGACCGTTTCGTGTTCCTCATATTTTTGACACCTTTTGAAGCTCTTCATATTTTTCACAGCTTTACAGGCTCTTCATGTTTTTAAACACCGCTTCATACGCCTTCTATTTTTCAGACCGTTTCATGTTCCTCATATTTTTGACACCTTTTGAAGCTCTTCATAATTTTCACACCTTTTCAGGCTCTTCATGTTTTTCAACACCGCTTCATGCTCCTCCTATTTTCAGAACGTTTCATGCTCTTCATATTTTTGACAACTTTTGAAGCTCTTCATATTTTTCACACCTTTTCAGGCTCTTCATGTTTTTCAACACCGCTTCATGCTCCTCCTATTTTCAGACCGTTTCATGCTCCTCATATTTTTGACATCTTTTGAAGCTGTTCATATTTTTCACTCCTTTTCAGGCTCTTCATGTTTTTGAACAGCGTTTCATGCTCCTCCTATGTTTCAGACCGTTTCATGCTCCTCATATTTTTGACACCTTTAGAAGCTCTTCATATTTTTCACACCTTTTGAAGTTCTTCATATTTTTCACAACATTTCAGGCTCTTCATGTTTTTGAGCACCTTTTCATGCTCCTCCTATATTTCAGACCATTTCATGCTCCTCATATTTTTGACACCTTTTGAAGCTCTTCATATTTTTCACACCTTTTCAAGCTCTTCATGTTTTTGAACACAACTTCAGGCAACTCCTATTTTTCAGACGGTTTCATGCTCCTCATATTTTTAACACATTTTGAAGATCTTCATATTTTTCACACCTTTTCAGGCTTTTCATGTTTTTGAACACCGCTTCATGCGCCTTCTATTTTTCAGACCGTTTCATGCTCCTCCTATTTTTCAGACCGTTGCATGCTCCTCATATTTTGACAATTTTGGAAGCTCTTCATATTTTTCACACCTTTTCAGGCTCTTCATGTTTTTGAACACCGCTTCATGCGCCTTCTATTTTTCAGACCGTTTCATGCTCCTCCTATTTTTCAGACCGTTGCATGCTCCTCATATTTTTGACAATTTTGGAAGCTCTTCATATTTTTCACACGTTTTCAGGCTCTTCATGTTTTTCAACACCGCTATATGCTCCTACTAAATTTCAGACTGTTTCATGCTCCTCATGTATTTCACACCTTTTGAAGCTCTTCATAGTTTTCACACCTTTTCAGGCTCTTAAAGTTTTTCAACACCACTTCATGTTCCTCCTATTATTCAGACCGTTTCATGCTCATCTCAATTTTGACAGCTTTTGAACCTCTTGATATTTTTCACACCTTTTGAAGCTCTTCATATTTTTCACACCTTTTCAGGCTCTTCATGTTTTTAAACACAGCTTCATGCTCCTCCTATTTTTCAGACCGTTCATGCCCCTCATATTTTTAAAATATTTTGAAGCTCTTCATATTTTTCACACCTTTTCAGGCTCTTCATGTTTTTCAACGCCACTTCATGCTCCTAGAGTTTTTCAGACCGTTCATGCTCCTCATATTTTGACACCTTTTGAAGCTCTTCATATTTTTCACACCTTTTCAGGCTCTTCATGTTTTTCAACACCGTTTCATACTCCTCCTATTTTTCAGACCGTTTCGTGTTCCTCATATTTTTGACACCTTTTGAAGCTCTTCATATTTTTCACAGCTTTACAGGCTCTTCATGTTTTTAAACACCGCTTCATACGCCTTCTATTTTTCAGACCGTTTCATGTTCCTCATATTTTTGACACCTTTTGAAGCTCTTCATAATTTTCACACCTTTTCAGGCTCTTCATGTTTTTCAACACCGCTTCATGCTCCTCCTATTTTCAGAACGTTTCATGCTCTTCATATTTTTGACAACTTTTGAAGCTCTTCATATTTTTCACACCTTTTCAGGCTCTTCATGTTTTTCAACACCGCTTCATGCTCCTCCTATTTTCAGACCGTTTCATGCTCCTCATATTTTTGACATCTTTTGAAGCTGTTCATATTTTTCACTCCTTTTCAGGCTCTTCATGTTTTTGAACAGCGTTTCATGCTCCTCCTATGTTTCAGACCGTTTCATGCTCCTCATATTTTTGACACCTTTTGAAGCTCTTCATATTTTTCACACCTTTTGAAGTTCTTCATATTTTTCACAACATTTCAGGCTCTTCATGTTTTTGAGCACCTTTTCATGCTCCTCCTATATTTCAGACCATTTCATGCTCCTCATATTTTTGACACCTTTTGAAGCTCTTCATATTTTTCACACTTTTTCAGGCTATTCATGTTTTTGAAGACCGCTTCATGCTCCTCCTATTTTTCAGACGGTTTCATGCTCCTCATGTATTTCACACCCTTTGAAGCTCTTCATATATTTCACACCTTTTCAGGCTCTTCATGTTTTTCAACACCGTTTTATGATCCTCCTATTTTTCATACCGTTTCATGCTCCTCTTGTATTTCCCACCTTTTGAAGGTTTCATATTTTTCACAACTTTTCAGGCTATTCATGTTTTTGAACACCGCTTCATGCTCCTACTATTTTTCAGACCGTTTTTGCTCCTCATATATTTCACACCTTTTGAAGCACTTCATATGTTTCACACATTTTCAGGCTCTTCATGTTTTGAACACCGCTTCATGCTCCTCTATTTTTCAGACCATTTCATGCTCTTCTTATTGTAGACACCTTTTGAAAGTCCTCATATATTTCACACCTTTTCAGGCTCTTAAAGTTTTTGAACACTGCTTCACGCTCCTCCTATTTTTCAGATCGTTTCATGCTCCTCATATTTTTGACAACTTTTGAAGCTCTTCCTATTTTTCACACCTTTACAGGCTCTTCATGAATTTGAACACCGCTTCATGCTCCTAATATTTTCAGACCGTTTCAAGCTCCTCATGTATTTCACACCTTTTGAAGCTCTTCATATTTTTCACACCTTTTCAGGCTCTTGATGTTATTAAACCCCGTTTCATGCTGCTCCTACTTTTCAGACCGTTTCATACTCCTCATATTTTTGACACATTTTGAAGCTCTTCATATATTTCACACCTTTTCAGGCTCTTCATATTTTTCAACACCACTTCATGCTCCTCCTATTTTTCAGATCGCTTCATGCTCATCTCCTTTTTGACACCTTTTGAAGCTGTTCATATTTTTCACACCTTTTGAAGCTCTTCATATTTTTCACAAGTTTTCAGGCTCTTCATGTTTTTGAACACCGCTTCATGCTCCTCCTATTTTTCAGACCGTTTCATGCTCCTCATCTTTTTGACACATTTTGAAGCTCTTCATATTTTTCACACCTTTTCAGGCTCTTGATGTTATTAAACACCGTTTCATGCTGCTCCTACTTTTCAGACCGTTTCATGCTCCTCATCTTTTTGACACATTTTGAAGCTCTTCATATTTTTCACATCTTTTCAAGCTCTTCATGTTTTTGGACACCGTTTCATGCTCCTCCTATTTTTCAGACCGATTCATGCTCTTCATGTGTTTCACACCTTTTGAAGCTCTTCATATTTTTCACACTTTTTCAGGCTCTTCATGTTTTTCGACACCGTTTCATGCTCCTCCTATTTTCAGACCGTTTCATGCTCCTCCTAATTTTGACACTTGTTGATGCTGTTCATATTTTTCACACCTTTTGAAGCTCTTCTAATTTTTCACACTTTTTCAGACTCTTCATGTTTTTCAACACCGCTTCATGCTCGTGCTATTTTTCAGACCGTTTCATGCTCCTCATGTATTTCACATCTTTTGAAGCTCTTCATATTTTTCACACCTTTTCAGGCTCTTCATGTTTTACAACACCGCTTCATGCTCCTCCTAATTTGCAGACCATTTCATGCTCCTCATATTTTTCACACCTTTTGAAGCTCTTCATATTTTCACACCTTTTCAGTCTCTTCATGTTTTTCAACACCGCCTCATGATCCTCCTATTTTTCAGACCGTTTCATGTTCTCCATGTATTTCACACATTTTGAAGCTCTTCATATACTTCACACCTTTTCAGGCTCTGCATGTTTTTGAACACCGTTTCATGCTCCTCCTATTTTTCAGACCGTTTCATGCTCATCTCATTTTTGACACCTTTTGAAGCTCTTCATATTTTTAACACCTTTTGAAGCTCTTCATAGATTTGACACGTTTTCAGGCTCTTCATGTTTTTCAACACCGTTTCATTCTCCTCCTATTTTTCAGACCGTTTCATGCTCCTCATAATTTTGACACCTTATTAAGCTCTTCAGATTTTTCACAGTTTTTCAGGCTCTTCATGTGTTTCAACACTGCTTCATTCTCCTCCTATTTTTCAGACCGTTTCATTCTCCTCATATTTTTGACACCTTTGAAGCTCTTCATATATTTCAAACGTTTTACGGCTCTTCATGTTTTTCAACACCGCTTCATGCTCCTCCTATTTTTCAGAACGTTTTATGCTCCTCATAATTTTAACACTCGTGAAGCTCTTCATATTTTTCACACCTTTTCAGGCTCTTCATGTTTTTCAACACCGCGTCATGCTCCTCCTATTTTTCAGACAATTTCATGCTCATCTCATTTTTGACACCCTTTGAAGCTCTTCATATTTTTCACAATTTGAAGTTCTTCATATTTTTCAGATTTTTGAAACTCCTCATATTTTCACACGTTTTCAGACTCTTCATGTTTTTCAACACCGCTTCATGCTCCTGAAATTTTTCAGACCGTTTCATGCTCCTCATATTTTTGACACCTTTTGAAGCTCTTCATATTTCTCACACCTTTTCAGACTCTTCATGTTTTTCAACACCGCGTCATGCTCCTCCTATTTTTCAGACCATTTCATGCTCATCTCATTTTTGACACCTTTTGAAGGTTTTCATATTTTTCACACCTTTTCAGGCTCTTCATGTTTTTGAACACCGCTTCATGCTCCTCCTATTTTTCAGACCGTTTCATGCTCCTCATATTTTTCGCACCTTTTGAAGCTCTTCATTTTTCACACCTTTTCAGGCTCTTCATGTTTTTAAACACCGTTTTATGCTTCTCCTATTTTTCAGACCGTTTAATGCTCCTCATGTATTTCACACCGTTTGAAGCTCTTCATATTTTTCACACCTTTTCAGGCTCTTCATGTTTTGGAACACCGTTTCATGCTCCTTCGATTTTTCAGACCGTTTCATGCTCCTCATATATTTGACACCTTTTGAAGCTCGTCATATTTTTCACTCCTTTTCAGGCTCTTCCATTTTTTCAACACCGCTTCATGCTCCTCCTATTTTTCAAACCGTTTCATGCTCCTCGTATTTTTGACACCTTGTGAAGGTCTTCATATTTTTCACACCTTTTCATGCTCTTCATGTTTTTTCAACACCGTTTCATGCTCCTCATATTTTTCAGACCATTTCATGCTTCTCAAATTTTGACACCGTTTGAAAATCTTCATATTTTTCACAGCTTTTCATGCTCATCATGTTTTTCAACACAGTTTCACACTCCTTTTATTTTTGACACGTTTTGAAGCTCTGCATATTTTTCACACCTTTTCAGGCTCTTCATGTTTTTCAACACCGCTTCATGCTCCTCCTATTTTTCAGACCGTTTCATGCTCCTCATATTTTGACACCTTTTGAAGCTCTTCATATATTTCATAACTTTTCAGGCTCTTCATATTTTTCAAAACTGCTTCATGATCCTCCTCTTTTTCAGACCGTTTCATGCTCTTCATATTTTTGGTACATTTTGAAGCTCTTCATATTTTTCACAACTTTTCATGCTCTTCATTTTTTTTCCCACACCGTTTCATGCTCCTCATATATTTGAGACCATTTCATGCTTCTCAAATTTTGACACGTTTTGAAGATCTTCATATTTTTCACACCTTTTCATTCTTGTCATGTTTTTCAACACAGTTTCACACTCCTCATATTTTTGACACCTTTTGAACTCTTCATATTTTTCACACCTTTTCAGGCTCTTCATGTTTTTGAACACCGTTTCATGCTTCTCCTATTTTTCAGACCGTTTCATGCTCCTCATATTTTCGACACCTTTTGAAGCTCTTCATATTTTTCACACCTTTTCAGGTTCTTCAAGTTTTTCAACACCGTTTCATGCTCCTCGTATTTTTCAGACCGTTTCATGCTCCTCATATTTTTGACACCTTTTGAAGCTCTTCCTATTTTTAACACCTTTTGAAGCTCTTCATAGATTTGACACGTTTTCAGGCTCTTCATGTTTTTCAACACCGTTTCATTCTCCTCCTATTTTTCAGACCGTTTCATGCTCCTCATAATTTTGACACCTTATTAAGCTCTTCAGATTTTTCACAGTTTTTCAGGCTCTTCATGTGTTTCAACACTGCTTCATTCTCCTCCTATTTTTCAGACCTTTTCATTCTCCTCATATTTTTGACACCTTTGAAGCTCTTCATATATTTCAAACGTTTTACGGCTCTTCATGTCTTTCAACACCGCTTCATGCTCCTCCTATTTTTCAGACCGTTTTATGCTCCTCATAATTTTAACACCCTTGAAGCTCTTCATATTTTTCACACCTTTTCAGGCTCTTCATGTTTTTCAACACCGCGTCATGCTCCTCCTATTTTTCAGACAATTTCATGCTCATCTCATTTTTGACACCCTTTGAAGCTCTTCATATTTTTCACAATTTGAAGTTCTTCATATTTTTCATATTTTTGAAACTCCTCATATTTTCACACGTTTTCAGACTCTTCATGTTTTTCAACACCGCTTCATGCTCCTGAAATTTTTCAGACCGTTTCATGCTCCTCATATTTTTGACACCTTTTGAAGCTCTTCATATTTCTCACACCTTTTCAGACTCTTCATGTTTTTCAACACCGCGTCATGCTCCTCCTATTTTTCAGACCATTTCATGCTCATCTCATTTTTGACACCTTTTGAAGGTTTTCATATTTTTCACACCTTTTCAGGCTCTTCATGTTTTTGAACACCGCTTCATGCTCCTCCTATTTTTCAGACCGTTTCATGCTCCTCATATTTTTCGCACCTTTTGAAGCTCTTCATTTTTCACACCTTTTCAGGCTCTTCATGTTTTTAAACACCGTTTTATGCTTCTCCTATTTTTCAGACCGTTTAATGCTCCTCATGTATTTCACACCTTTTGAAGCTCTTCATATTTTTCACACCTTTTCAGGCTCTTCATGTTTTGGAACACCGTTTCATGCTCCTTCGATTTTTCAGACCGTCTCATGCTCCTCATATATTTGACACCTTTTGCAGCTCGTCATATTTTTCACTCCTTTTCAGGCTCTTCCATTTTTTCAACACCGCTTCATGCTCCTCCTATTTTTCAGACCGTTTCATGCTCCTCATATTTTGACACCTTTTGAAGCTCTTCATATATTTCATAACATTTCAGGCTCTTCATATTTTTCAAAACTGCTTCATGATCCTCCTCTTTTTCAGACCGTTTCATGCTCTTCATATTTTTGGTACATTTTGAAGCTCTTCATATTTTTCACAACTTTTCATGCTCTTCATGTTTTTTCCACACCGTTTCATGCTCCTCATATATTTGAGACCATTTCATGCTTCTCAAATTTTGACACGTTTTGAAGATCTTCATATTTTTCACACCTTTTCATTCTTGTCATGTTTTTCAACACAGTTTCACACTCCTCATATTTTTGACACCTTTTGAAGCTCTTCATATTTTTCACACCTTTTCAGGTTCTTCAAGTTTTTCAACACCGTTTCATGCTCCTCGTATTTTTCAGATCGTTTCATGCTCCTCATATTTTTCACACCTTTTGAAGCTCTTCATATTTTTCACACCTTTTCAGGCTCTTCATGTTTTTCAACACCGCTATATGCTCCTACTAATTTTCAGACTGTTTCATGCTCCTGGTATTTTTCACACCTTTTGAAGCTCTTCATATTTTTCACACCTTTTCAGGCTCTTCATGTTTTAAAACACCGCTTCATGCTCCTTCTATTTTTCATACCGTTTCATGCTCCTCTCATTTTTCACACCTTTTGAAGCTCTTCATATTTTTCACACCTTTTCAGGCTCTTCATGTTTTTCAACACCGCTATATGCTCCTACTAATTTTCAGACTGTTTCATGCTCCTGGTATTTTTCACACCTTTTGAAGCTCTTCATATTTTTCACACCTTTTCAGGCTCTTCATGTTTTGGAGCACACCTTCATGCTCCTCCCATTTTTCAGACCGTCTCATGTTCCTCATGTATTTCACACCATTTGAAGCACTTAATATTTTTCACACCTTTTCAGTCTCTTCATGTTTTTCAACACCACTTCATGTTCCTCCTATTATTCAGACCGTTTCATGCTCATCTCATTTTTGACACCTTTTGAAGCTCTTGATATTTTTCACACCATTTGAAGCTCTTCATATTTTTCACACCTTTTCAGTATCTTCATGTTTTTAAACACCGCTTCATGCTCCTCCTATTTTTCAGACCTTTTCATGCTCCTCATATTTTTTAAATCTTTTGAAGCTCTTCATATTTTTCGCACCTTTCCAGGCTCTTCATGTTTTTGAACATCGCTTCATGCTTCTGCTATTTTCAGACCGTTTCATTCTCCTCATATATTTCACACCTTTTGAAGCTCTTCCTATTTTTCAAAACTTTTCAGGCTCTTCATGTTTTTCAACACCGTTTCATGGTCCTGCTATTTTTCAGACTGTTTCATGCTCCTCATATTTTGACACCTTTTGAAGCTCTTCGTATTTTTCACAGCTCTTCAGGCTCTTCATGTTTTTAACACCACTTCATCCTCCTCCTAATTTTCAGACCATTTCATGCTCATCTCATTTTTGACACCTTTTGAAGGTTTTCATATTTTTCACACCTTTTCAGGCTCTTCATGTTTTTGAACACCGCTTCATGCTCCTCCTATTTTTCAGACCGTTTCATGCTCCTCATATTTTTCGCACCTTTTGAAGCTCTTCATTTTTCACACCTTTTCAGGCTCTTCATGTTTTTAAACACCGTTTTATGCTTCTCCTATTTTTCAGACCGTTTAATGCTCCTCATGTATTTCACACCGTTTGAAGCTCTTCATATTTTTCACACCTTTTCAGGCTCTTCATGTTTTGGAACACCATTTCATGCTCCTTCGATTTTTCAGACCGTTTCATGCTCCTCATATATTTGACACCTTTTGAAGCTCTTCATATTTTTCACTCCTTTTCAGGCTCTTCCATTTTTTCAACACCGCTTCATGCTCCTCCTATTTTTCAAACCGTTTCATGCTCCTCGTATTTTTGACACCTTGTGAAGGTCTTCATATTTTTCACACCTTTTCATGCTCTTCATGTTTTTTCAACACCGTTTCATGCTCCTCATATTTTTCAGACCATTTCATGCTTCTCAAATTTTGACACCGTTTGAAAATCTTCATATTTTTCACAGCTTTTCATGCTCATCATGTTTTTCAACACAGTTTCACACTCCTTTTATTTTTGACACGTTTTGAAGCTCTGCATATTTTTCACACCTTTTCAGGCTCTTCATGTTTTTCAACACCGCTTCATGCTCCTCCTATTTTTCAGACCGTTTCATGCTCCTCATATTTTGACACCTTTTGAAGCTCTTCATATATTTCATAACTTTTCAGGCTCTTCATATTTTTCAAAACTGCTTCATGATCCTCCTCTTTTTCAGACCGTTTCATGCTCTTCATATTTTTGGTACATTTTGAAGCTCTTCATATTTTTCACAACTTTTCATGCTCTTCATTTTTTTTCCCACACCGTTTCATGCTCCTCATATATTTGAGACCATTTCATGCTTCTCAAATTTTGACACGTTTTGAAGATCTTCATATTTTTCACACCTTTTCATTCTTGTCATGTTTTTCAACACAGTTTCACACTCCTCATATTTTTGACACCTTTTGAACTCTTCATATTTTTCACACCTTTTCAGGCTCTTCATGTTTTTGAACACCGTTTCATGCTTCTCCTATTTTTCAGACCGTTTCATGCTCCTCATATTTTCGACACCTTTTGAAGCTCTTCATATTTTTCACACCTTTTCAGGTTCTTCAAGTTTTTCAACACCGTTTCATGCTCCTCGTATTTTTCAGACCGTTTCATGCTCCTCATATTTTTGACACCTTTTGAAGCTCTTCCTATTTTTAACACCTTTTGAAGCTCTTCATAGATTTGACACGTTTTCAGGCTCTTCATGTTTTTCAACACCGTTTCATTCTCCTCCTATTTTTCAGACCGTTTCATGCTCCTCATAATTTTGACACCTTATTAAGCTCTTCAGATTTTTCACAGTTTTTCAGGCTCTTCATGTGTTTCAACACTGCTTCATTCTCCTCCTATTTTTCAGACCGTTTCATTCTCCTCATATTTTTGACACCTTTGAAGCTCTTCATATATTTCAAACGTTTTACGGCTCTTCATGTCTTTCAACACCGCTTCATGCTCCTCCTATTTTTCAGACCGTTTTATGCTCCTCATAATTTTAACACCCTTGAAGCTCTTCATATTTTTCACACCTTTTCAGGCTCTTCATGTTTTTCAACACCGCGTCATGCTCCTCCTATTTTTCAGACAATTTCATGCTCATCTCATTTTTGACACCCTTTGAAGCTCTTCATATTTTTCACAATTTGAAGTTCTTCATATTTTTCATATTTTTGAAACTCCTCATATTTTCACACGTTTTCAGACTCTTCATGTTTTTCAACACCGCTTCATGCTCCTGAAATTTTTCAGACCGTTTCATGCTCCTCATATTTTTGACACCTTTTGAAGCTCTTCATATTTCTCACACCTTTTCAGACTCTTCATGTTTTTCAACACCGCGTCATGCTCCTCCTATTTTTCAGACCATTTCATGCTCATCTCATTTTTGACACCTTTTGAAGGTTTTCATATTTTTCACACCTTTTCAGGCTCTTCATGTTTTTGAACACTGCTTCATGCTCCTCCTATTTTTCAGACCGTTTCATGCTCCTCATATTTTTCGCACCTTTTGAAGCTCTTCATTTTTCACACCTTTTCAGGCTCTTCATGTTTTTAAACACCGTTTTATGCTTCTCCTATTTTTCAGACCGTTTAATGCTCCTCATGTATTTCACACCTTTTGAAGCTCTTCATATTTTTCACACCTTTTCAGGCTCTTCATGTTTTGGAACACCGTTTCATGCTCCTTCGATTTTTCAGACCGTCTCATGCTCCTCATATATTTGACACCTTTTGCAGCTCGTCATATTTTTCACTCCTTTTCAGGCTCTTCCATTTTTTCAACACCGCTTCATGCTCCTCCTATTTTTCAGACCGTTTCATGCTCCTCATATTTTGACACCTTTTGAAGCTCTTCATATATTTCATAACATTTCAGGCTCTTCATATTTTTCAAAACTGCTTCATGATCCTCCTCTTTTTCAGACCGTTTCATGCTCTTCATATTTTTGGTACATTTTGAAGCTCTTCATATTTTTCACAACTTTTCATGCTCTTCATGTTTTTTCCACACCGTTTCATGCTCCTCATATATTTGAGACCATTTCATGCTTCTCAAATTTTGACACGTTTTGAAGATCTTCATATTTTTCACACCTTTTCATTCTTGTCATGTTTTTCAACACAGTTTCACACTCCTCATATTTTTGACACCTTTTGAAGCTCTTCATATTTTTCACACCTTTTCAGGTTCTTCAAGTTTTTCAACACCGTTTCATGCTCCTCGTATTTTTCAGATCGTTTCATGCTCCTCATATTTTTCACACCTTTTGAAGCTCTTCATATTTTTCACACCTTTTCAGGCTCTTCATGTTTTTCAACACCGCTATATGCTCCTACTAATTTTCAGACTGTTTCATGCTCCTGGTATTTTTCACACCTTTTGAAGCCCTTCATATTTTTCACACCTTTTCAGGCTCTTCATGTTTTAAAACACCGCTTCATGCTCCTTCTATTTTTCATACCGTTTCATGCTCCTCTCATTTTTCACACCTTTTGAAGCTCTTCATATTTTTCACACCTTTTCAGGCTCTTCATGTTTTTCAACACCGCTATATGCTCCTACTAATTTTCAGACTGTTTCATGCTCCTGGTATTTTTCACACCTTTTGAAGCTCTTCATATTTTTCACACCTTTTCAGGCTCTTCATGTTTTGGAGCACACCTTCATGCTCCTCCCATTTTTCAGACCGTCTCATGTTCCTCATGTATTTCACACCATTTGAAGCACTTAATATTTTTCACACCTTTTCAGTCTCTTCATGTTTTTCAACACCACTTCATGTTCCTCCTATTATTCAGACCGTTTCATGCTCATCTCATTTTTGACACCTTTTGAAGCTCTTGATATTTTTCACACCATTTGAAGCTCTTCATATTTTTCACACCTTTTCAGTATCTTCATGTTTTTAAACACCGCTTCATGCTCCTCCTATTTTTCAGACCTTTTCATGCTCCTCATATTTTTTAAATCTTTTGAAGCTCTTCATATTTTTCGCACCTTTCCAGGCTCTTCATGTTTTTGAACATCGCTTCATGCTTCTGCTATTTTCAGACCGTTTCATTCTCCTCATATATTTCACACCATTTGAAGCTCTTCCTATTTTTCAAAACTTTTCAGGCTCTTCATGTTTTTCAACACCGTTTCATGGTCCTGCTATTTTTCAGACTGTTTCATGCTCCTCATATTTTGACACCTTTTGAAGCTCTTCGTATTTTTCACAGCTCTTCAGGCTCTTCATGTTTTTAACACCACTTCATCCTCCTCCTATTTTTCAGACCGTTTCATGCTCATCTCATTTTTGACACCTTTTGAAGCTCTTCATATATTTCACACCTTTTCAGGCTCTTCATGTTTTCAACATCGCTTCATGCTCCTCCAATTTTTCAGACCGTTTCATGCTCCTCATATTTTTGATACCTTTTGAAGCTCTTCATATATTTCACACCTTTTCATGCTCTTCATGTTTTCAACACCACTTCATCCTCCTCCTGTTTTTCAGACCGTTTCATGCTCATCTCATTTTTGACACCTTTTGAAGCTCTTCATATTTTTCACAGCTTTTGAAACTCCTCATATTTTTCACACCTTTTCAGGCTCTTCATGTTTTTAAACACCGTTTTATGCTTCTCCTATTTTTCAGACCGTTTAATGCTCCTCATGTATTTCACACCTTTTGAAGCTCTTCACATTTTTCACAACTTTTCAGGATCTTCATGTTTTGGAACACCGTTTCATGCTCCTCCGATTTTTCAGACCGTTTCATGCTCTTCATATATTTGACACCTTTTGAAGCTCGTCATATTTTTCACTCCTTTTCAGGCTCTTCCATTTTTTCAACACCGCTTCATGCTCCTCCTATTTTTCAAACCGTTTCATGCTCCTCGTATTTTTGACACCTTGTGAAGGTCTCATATTTTTCACACATTTTCATGCTCTTCATGTTTTTTCAACACCGTTTCATGCTCCTCATATTTTTCAGACCATTTCATGCTTCTCAAATTTTGACACCGTTTGTAAATCTTCATATTTTTCACACCTTTTCATGCTCATCATGTTTTTCAACACAGTTTCACACTCCTTTTATTTTTGACACGTTTTGAAGCTCTGCATATTTTTCACACCTTTTCAGGCTCTTCATGTTTTTCAACACCGCTTCATGCTCCTCCTATTTTTCAGACCGTTTCATGCTCCTCATATTTTGACACCTTTTGAAGCTCTTCATATATTTCATAACTTTTCAGGCTCTTCATATTTTTCAAAACTGCTTCATGATCCTCCTCTTTTTCAGACCGTTTCATGCTCTTCATATTTTTGGTACATTTTGAAGCTCTTCATATTTTTCACAACTTTTCATGCTCTTCATGTTTTTTCCACACCGTTTCATGCTCCTCATATATTTGAGACCATTTCATGCTTCTCAAATTTTGACACGTTTTGAAGATCTTCATATTTTTCACACCTTTTTATTCTTGTCATGTTTTTCAACACAGTTTCACACTCCTCATATTTTTGACACCTTTTGAACTCTTCATATTTTTCACACCTTTTCAGGCTCTTCATGTTTTTGATCACCGTTTCATGCTCCTCCTATTTTTCAGACCGTTTCATGCTCATCTCATTTTTGACACCTTTTGAAACTCTTCATATATTTCACACCTTTAAGGCTCTTCAGGTTTTTGGAGACCGCTTCATGCTCCTCCTATTTTTCAGCCGTTTCATGTTCCTCCTATTTTTCAGATCATTTCATGCTCCTCATATTTTTGACACCTTTTGAAGCTCTTCATATTTTTCACACCTTTTCAGGCTCGTCATGTTTTTGAACACCGCTTCATACTCCTCCTAGTTTTCAGGCGGTTTCATACTCCTCATATTTTTGACACCTTTTGAAGCTCCTCATATATTTCACACATTTTTAGGCTGTTCATGTTTTTCAACACCACTACATTCTCCTGCTATTTTTCAGACCGTTTCAGGCTCATGTCATTTTTGACACATTTTGAAGCTTTTCATATTGTTCACACCTTTTGAAGTTCTTCATATTTTTCACAAGTTTTCAGGCTCTTCATGTTTTTCAACACCGCTTCATGCTCCTCCTATTTTTGAGACCGTTTCATGCTTCTAATATTTTTGACACGTTTTGAAGCTCTTCATATTTTCCACACCTTTTCAAGCTTTCATGTTTTGGAACACCGTTTCATGCTCCTCCTATTTTTCAGACCGTTTCTTGCTCCTCATATTTGACACATTTTGAAGCTCTTCATATTTTTCACACCTTTTCAGACTCTTCATGTTTTGAACACCGCTTCATGCTCCTCCTATTTTTCAGAGCGTTTCATGCTCCTCATATTTTTCACACCTTTTGAAGCTCTTTATATTTTCACACCTTTTCGTGCTCTTCATGTTTTTGAACACCACTTCATTCTCCTCCTATTTTTCAGACCGTTTCATGCTCATCTCAATTTTGACAGCTTTTGAAGCTGTTCATAATTTTCACACCTTTTGAAGCTCTTCATATTTTTCACACCTTTTCAGGCTCTTCATGTTTTTGAACACCGTTTCATGCTCCTCCTTTTTTTCAGACCGTTTCATGCTCCTCATATTTTTGACACATTTTGAAGCTTTTCATATTTTTCACACCTTTTCAGGCTCTTCATGTTTTTGAACACCGCTTCATACTCCTCCTATTTTTCAGGCGGTTTCATGCTCCTCATATTTTTGACACCTTTTGAAGCCTTCTCATATTGTTCACACCTTTTGAAGCTCTTCATATATTTCACACTTTCTCAGGCTTTTCATGTTTTTCAACACCACTTCATGCTCCTCCTATTTTTCAGACCGCTTCATGCTCATCTCATTTTTGACACCTTTTGAAGCTGTTCATATTTTTCACACCTTTTCAAGCTCTTCATATTTTTCACACCTTTTCAGGCTCTTCATGTTTTTGAACACCGTTTCATGCTCCTCCTATTTTTCAGACCGTTTCATGTTCCTCCTATTTTTCAGATCATTTCATGCTCCTCATATTTTTGACACCTTTTGAAGCTCTTCATATATTTCACACCTTTTCAGGCTCTTCATTTTTTTCAACCCCACTTCATGCTCCTCCTATTTTTCAGACCGTTTCATGATCACATCACTTTTGACACCTTTTGAAGCTCTTCTTATTTTTCACATCTTTTGAAACTCTTCATATGTTTCACACGTTTTCAGGCTCTTCATGTTTTCAAAACCGTTTCATGCTTCTCCTATTTTTCAGACCGTTTCATGCTCCTTATATGTTTGTCTCCTTTTGAAGCTCTTCATATTTTTCACAGCTTTTGAAGCTCTTCATATTTTTCACACCTTTTCAGGCTCTTCATGGTTTTCAACACCACTTCATGGTCCTCCAATTTTTCAGACCGCTTCATTATCATCTCATTTTTGACACCTTTTGAAGCTCTTCATATATTTCACACCTTTTCAGACTCTTCTTGTTTTTCAACACAGCTTCTTGCTCCTCCTATTTTTCAGACCGTTTCATGCTCCTCATATTTTTGACACCTTTTGAGGCTCTTCATATTTTTCACACCTTTTGAAGCTCTTCATATTTTTCACACTTTTTCATGCTCTTCATGATTTAAAACACCACTTCATGCTCCTCCTGTTTTTCAGAGCGTTTCAAGCTCCTCATATATTTCACACCTTTTGAAGCTCTTCATATTTTTCACACCTTTTCAGGCTCTTCATGTTTTTCAACACCGCTTCATGCTCCTCCTATTTTTCACACCTTTTGAAGCTCTTCATATTTTTCACACCTTTTCAGGCTCTTCATGTTTTTCAACACCGCTTCATGCTCCTCCTATTTTTCAGACCGTTACATGCACCTCATATTTTTCTCACCTTTTGAAGCTCTTCATATTTTTCACACCTTTTCAGGCTCCTCATGTTTTGCAACACCGCTTCATGCTCCTCCTATTTTTCAGACCGTTTCATACTCCTCATATTTTTGACACCTTTTGTTGCTCTTCATATTTTTCACAACTTTTCAGGCTCTTCATGTTTTGAACACCGCTTCATGCTCCTCCTATTTTTCAGACCGTATCATGCTCTTCATATTTTTCACACCTTTTGAAGCTCTTCATATTTTTCACACCTTTTCAGGCTCTTCATATTTTTGAACACCTCTTCATCCCCTCCTATGTTTCAGACCGTTGCTTGCTCCTCATGTATTTCACACCTTTTGAAGCTCTTCATATTTTTCACACCTTTTCAGTCTCTTGACTTTTTTCCACACCACTTCATGCTTCTCCTATTTTTCAACCCGTTTCATGCTCCTCATGTATTTCACACCTTTTGAAGCTCTTCACATTTTTCACACCTTTTCAGGCTCTTCATGTTTTTGATCACCGTTTCATGCTCCTCCTATTTTTCAGACCGTTTCATGCTCCTCATATTTTTGACACTCTTTGAAGCTCTTCATATTTTTCACACCTTTTCAGGCTCTTCATGTTTTTGAACACCTCTTCATGCTCCTCCTATATTTCACACCTTTGAAGCTCTTCATATTTTTCAAACCTTTTCAGGCTCTTCATGTTTTTGAACACCGCTTCATGCTCCTCCTATTTTTCAGACCGTTTAATGCTCCTCCTGTATTTCATACCTTTTGAAGCTCTTCATATTTTTCACACCTTTTCAGGCTCTTCATGTTTTTCAAGGCCGCTTCATGCTCCTAGAGTTTTTCAGACCGTTCATGCTCCTCATATTTTTGACACCTTTTGAAGCTCTTCATATTTTTCACACCTTTTCAGGCTCTTCATGTTTTTCAACACCGCTTCATACGCCTTCTATTTTTCATACCGTTTCATGTTCCTCATATTTTTGATACCTTTTGAAGCTCTTCATAATTTTCACACCTTTTCAGGCTCTTCATGTTTTTCAACACCGCTTCATGCTCCTCCTATTTTCAGAACGTTTCATGCTCTTCATATTTTTGACAACTTTTGAAGCTCTTCATATTTTTCACACCTTTTCAGGCTCTTCATGTTTTTCAACACCGCTTCATGCTCCTCCTATTTTCAGACCGTTTCATGCTCCTCATATTTTTGACATCTTTTGAAGCTGTTCATATTTTTCACTCCTTTTCAGGCACTTCATGTTTTTGAACACCGTTTCATGCTCCTCCTATTTTTCAGACCGTTTCATGCTCTTCATATTTTAGACACCTTTTGAGGCTCTTCATATTTCTCATACCTTTTCAGGCTTTCCATATTTTTGAACACCGCTTCGTGCTCCTCCTAATTTTGAGACGGTTTCATGCTCCTCATATTTATGACACATTTTGAAGCTCTTCATATTATTCACACCTTTTCAGGCTCTTCATGGTTTTGAACACCGCTTTATGCTCCTCCTATTTTTCAGACCGTTTCATGCTCTTCATCTTTTTCACACCTTTTGAAGCTCTTCATATTTTTCACACCTTTTCAGGCTCATCATGTTTTTCCACACCGCTTCATGCTCCTTCTATTTTTCAAAGCGTTTCATGTTCGTCATATTTTTGACATCTTTTGAAGCTCTTCATATTTTTCACACCTTTTCAGGCTCTTCATGTTTTTGAACACCATTTCATGCTGCTCCTATTTTTCAGACCGTTTCATGCTTCTCATGTTTTCGACACGTTTTGGGGCTCTTCATATTTTTCACACCGTTGCAGGCTCTTCATGTTTTTGAACAGCGTTTCATGCTCCTCCTATATTTCAGACCGTTTCATGCTCCTCATATTTTTGACACCTTTTGAAGCTCTTCATATTTTTCACACCTTTTGAAGTTCTTCATATTTTTCACAACATTTCAGGCTCTTCATGTTTTTGAGCACCTTTTCATGCTCCTCCTATATTTCAGACCATTTCATGCTCCTCATATTTTTGACACATTTTGAAGCTCTTCATATTTTTCACACTTTTTCAGGCTCTTCATGTTTTTGAAGACCGCTTCATGCTCCTCCTATTTTTCAGACGGTTTCATGCTCCTCATGTATTTCACACCCTTTGACGCTCTTCATATTTTTCACACCTTTTCAGGCTCTTCATGTTTTTCAACACCGTTTTATGATCCTCCTATTTTTCATACCGTTTCATGCTCCTCTTGTATTTCCCACCTTTTGAAGGTTTCATATTTTTCACAACTTTTCAGGCTATTCATGTTTTTGAACACCGCTTCATGCTCCTACTATTTTTCAGACCGTTTTTGCTCCTCATATATTTCACACCTTTTGAAGCACTTCATATGTTTCACACATTTTCAGGCTCTTCATGTTTTGAACACCGCTTCATGCTCCTCTATTTTTCAGACCGTTTCATGCTCTTCTTATTGTAGACACCTTTTGAAAGTCCTCATATATTTCACACCTTTTCAGGCTCTTAAAGTTTTTGAACACTGCTTCACGCTCCTCCTATTTTTCAGATCGTTTCATGCTCCTCATATTTTTGACAACTTTTGAAGCTCTTCCTATTTTTCACACCTTTACAGGCTCTTCATGAATTTGAACACCGCTTCATGCTCCTACTATTTTCAGACCGTTTCAAGCTCCTCATGTATTTCACACCTTTTGAAGCTCTTCATATTTTTCACACCTTTTCAGGCTCTTGATGTTATTAAACACCGTTTCATGCTGTTCCTACTTTTCAGACCGTTTCATACTCCTCATATTTTTGACACATTTTGAAGCTCTTCATATATTTCACACCTTTTCAGGCTCTTCATGTTTTTCAACTCCACTTCATGCTCCTCCTATTTTTCAGATCGCTTCATGCTCATCTCCTTTTTGACACCTTTTGAAGCTGTTCATATTTTTCACACCTTTTGAAGCTCTTCATATTTTTCACAAGTTTTCAGGCTCTTCATGTTTTTGAACACCGCTTCATGCTCCTCCTATTTTTCAGACCGTTTCATGCTCCTCATCTTTTTGACACATTTTGAAGCTCTTCATATTTTTCACACCTTTTCAGGCTCTTGATGTTATTAAACACCGTTTCATGCTGCTCCTACTTTTCAGACCGTTTCATGCTCCTCATCTTTTTGACACATTTTGAAGCTCTTCATATTTTTCACATCTTTTCAAGCTCTTCATGTTTTTGGACACCGTTTCATGCTCCTCCTATTTTTCAGACCGATTCATGCTCTTCATGTGTTTCACACCTTTTGAAGCTCTTCATATTTTTCACACTTTTTCCGGCTCTTCATGTTTTTCAACACCGCTTCATGCTCCTCCTACTTTCAGACCGTTTCATGCTCCTCATATTTTTGGCACTGTTTGAAGCTCTTCATATTTTTCACACGTTTTCAGGCTCTTCATCTTTTTCAACACCACTTAATGCTCCTCCTACTTTTGAGACCGTTTCATGCTCTTCATGTATTTCTGACTTTTTGAAGCTCTTCATATTTTTCACACGTTTTCAGGCTCTTCATGTTTTTGACGACCGCTTCATGCTCCTCCTATTTTTCAGAGAGTTTCATGCTCTTCATGTATTTCACACCTTTTGAAGCTCTTCATATTTCTCACACCTTTTCAGGCTCTCATGTGTTTGAACACAGCTTCATGCTCCTCCTATTTTTCAGACCGTTTCAGGCTCCTCATATATTTCACACCTTTTGAAGCTCTGCATATTTTTCACACATTTTCAGGCTCTTCATGTTTTTGAACACTGTTTCATGATCCTCCTAATTTTCAGACCGTTTCATGCTCCTCATATTTTTGACACCTTTTGAAGCTCTTCATAATTTTCACACCTTTTCAGGCTCTTCATATTTTTCAACACCACTTCATGCTCCTCCTATTTTTCAGATCGCTTCATGCTCATCTCATTTTTTACACCTTTTGAAGCTGTTCATATTTTTCACACCTTTTGAAGATCTTCATATTTTTCACACGTTTTCAGGCTCTTCATGTTTTTCTACACCGCCTGATGCTCCTATTTTTTAGACCGTTTCATGCTCCTCATACTTTTGACACTTTTTAAAGCTCTTCATATTTTTCACACCATTTCAGGCACTTCATGTATTTCAACACCGTTTCATGCTCCTCCTATTTTTCAGACCGTTTCATGCTCCTCATATTTTTGACAACTTTTGAAGCTCTTCATATTTTTCACACCTTTTCAGGCTCTACATGTTTTTGAAAGCTGCTTCATGTTCCTCCTATTTTTCAGACAGTTTGATGCCCCGCATACTTTTGACACCATTTGAAGCTCCTCATATTTTTCACACCTTTTGAAGCTCTTCATATTTTTACACCTTTTCAGGCTCTTCATGATTTTCAACACCGCCTGATGCTCCTCCTATTTTTCAGACCGTTTCATGCTCCTCATATTTTGACACCTTTTTATGCTCTTCATATTTTTCACAATTTTTCAGGCTCTTCATATTTTTGAAAACCGCTACATGCTCCTCGTATTTTTCAGACCGTTTCATGCTCCTCATGTATTTCACACCTTTTGAAGCTCTTCATATTTTTCACACGTTTTCAGGCTCCTCATGTTTTTGAACACCGCTTCATGCTCCTCCTATTTTTCTGATCGCTTCATGCTCATCTCATTTTTGACACCTTTTGAAGCTGTTCATATTTTTGACACCTTTTCAAGCTCTTCATATTTTTAACACGTTTTCAGGCTCTTCATGTTTTTGAACACCGTTTCATGCCTCTCTAATTTTTCACACCGTATCATGCTCCTCATATTTTTCACACCTTCTGAAGCTCTTCATATTTTTGACACGTTTTGAGGCTCCTCATATTTTTCAGACATTTTCAGTCTCTTCATTTTTTTGAACCCCGTTTCATGCTCCTCACATTTTTGACACCTTTTGTAGCTCTTCATATTTTTCACACCTTTTCAGGCTCCTCATGTTTTTGAACACTGCTTCATGCTCCTCCTATTTTTCAGACCGTTTCATCCTCCTCATATTTTTGACACCTTTTGAAGCTCTTCATATTTTTCACACCATTTAAGGTTCTTCATGTTTTTGAACACCGCTTCATACTCCTCCTATTTTTCAGACCGTTTCATGCTCCTCATATTTTTCAAACCTTTTGAAGCTCTTCATATTTTTCACACCTTTTCAGGCTCTTCATATTTTTGAACACAGCTTTCTGCTCCTCCTATTTTTCAGGCCGTTTCATGCTCCTCATGTATTTCACACCTTTTGAAGCTCTTCATATGTTTCACACCTTTTCCGGCTCTTCATGTTTTTGAACACCGTTTCATGTTCCTCCTATTTTTCAGACCGTTTCATGCTCCTCATGTATTTCACACCTTTTGAACCTCTTCATATTTTTCACACCTTTTCAGGCTCTCATGTTTTTGAAAACAGCTTCCTGCTCCACCTATTTTTCAGACCGTTTCATGCTCCTCATGGATTTCACACCTTTTGAAGCTCTTCAAATTTTTCACACCTTTTCAGGCCATTCATGTTTTTGAACACCGCTTCATGCTCCTCCTATTTTTCAGACCGTTTCATGTTCCTCCTATTTTTCAGATCATTTCATGCTCCTCATATTTTTGACACCTTTTGAAGCTCTTCTTATTTTTCACACCTTTTCAGGCTCTTCATGTTTTTGAACACAACTTCATGCAACTCCTATTTTTCAGACGGTTTCATGCTCCTCATATTTTTAACACATTTTGAAGCTCTTCATATTTTTCACACCTTTTCAGGCTTTTCATGTTTTTGAACACCGCTTCATGCTCCTCCTATTTTTCAGTCCGTTTCTTGCTCCTCATGTATTTCCCACCTTTTGAAGCTCTTCATATTTTTCACACCTTTTCAAGCTCTTCATGTTTTTGAACACAACTTCATGCAACTCCTATCTTTCAGACCGTTTCATGTTCCTCCTATTTTTCAGATCATTTCATGCTCCTCATATTTTTGACACCTTTTGAAGCTCTTCATATTTTTCACACCTTTTCAGGCTCTTCATGTTTTTGAACACAATTTCACGCAACTCCTATCTTTCAGACCGTTTCATGTTCCTCCTATTTTTCAGATCATTTCATGCTCCTCATATTTTTCACACCTTTTGAAGCTCTTCATATTTTTCACACCTTTTCAGGCTCTTTATGTTTGTCAACAATAATTCATGCTCCTCCTATGTTTCAGACCGTTTCATGCTCCTCATATTTTTTACACCTTTTGAAGCTCTTCATATAATACACACCTTTTCATGCCCTTCATGTTTTCAACACGACTTCATCCTCCTCCTATTTTTCAGACCGTTTCATGCTCATCTCATTTTTGACACCTTTTGAAGCTCTTCATATATTTCACACCTTTTCAGGCTCTTCATGTTTTCAACACCGCTTCATGCTCCTCCTATTTTTCAGACCGTTTCATGCTCATCTCATTTTTGACACCTTTTGAAGCTCTTCATATATTTCACACCTTTTCAGGCTCTTCATGTTTTCAACACCGCTTCATGCTCCTCCTATTTTTCAGACCGTTTCATGCTCCTCATATTTTTGATACCTTTTGAAGCTCTTCACATATTCAACACCTTTTCATGCTCTTCATGTTTTCAACACCACTTCATCCTCCTCCTATTTTTCCTACCGTTTCATGCTCCTCGTATTTTTCAGACCGTTTCATGCTCCTCATATTTTTCACACATTTTGAAGCTCTTCATACTTTTCACTCCTTTTCAGGCTCTTCATGTTTTTGAACACCGCTTCATGCTTCTGCTATTTTACAGACTGTTTCATTCTCCTCATGTATTTCAAACCTTTTGAAGCTCTTCCTATTTTTCAAAACTTTTCAGGCTCTTCATGTTTTTCAACACCGTTTCATGCTCCTCCTATTTTTCAGACTGTTTCATGCTCCTCATATTTTGACACCTTTTGAAGCTCTTCATATTTTTCACACCTCTTCAGGCTCTTCATGTTTTCAACACCCCTTCATCCTCCTCCTATTTTTCAGACCTTTTCAGGCTCATCTCATTTTTGACACCTTTTGAAGCTCTGCATATTTTTCACAAGTTTTCAGGCTCTTCATGTTTTCAACACCGCTTCATGCTCCTCCTATTTTTCATACCGTTTCATGCTCCTCATATTTTTGATACCTTTTGAAGCTCTTCATATATTTCACATCTTTTCATGCTCTTCATGTTTTCAACACCACTTCATGCTCCTCCTAATTTGCAGACCGTTTCATGCTCCTCCTAATTTTGACACCTGTTGATGCTGTTCATATTTTTCACACCTTTTGAAGCTCTTCTAATTTTTCACACGTTTTCAGACTCTTCATGTTTTTCAACACCGCTTCATGCTCGTGCTATTTTTCAGACCGTTTCATGCTCCTCATGTATTTCACATCTTTTGAAGGTCTTCATATTTTTCACACCTTTTCAGGCTCTTCACGTTTTACAACACCGCTTCATGCTCCTCCTAATTTGCAGACCATTTCATGCTCCTCATATTTTTCACACCTTTTGAAGCTCTTCATATTTTCACACCTTTTCAGTCTCTTCATGTTTTTCAACACCGCCTCATGATCCTCCTATTTTTCAGACCGTTTCATGTTCTCCATGTATTTCACACATTTTGAAGCTCTTCATATACTTCACACCTTTTCAGGCTCTGCATGTTTTTGAACACCGTTTCATGCTCCTCCTATTTTTCAGACCGTTTCATGCTCATCTCATTTTTGACACCTTTTGAAGCTCTTCATATTTTTAACACCTTTTGAAGCTCTTCATAGATTTGACACGTTTTCAGGCTCTTCATGTTTTTCAACACCGTTTCATTCTCCTCCTATTTTTCAGACCGTTTCATGCTCCTCATAATTTTGACACCTTATTAAGCTCTTCAGATTTTTCACAGTTTTTCAGGCTCTTCATGTGTTTCAACACTGCTTCATTCTCCTCCTATTTTTCAGACCGTTTCATTCTCCTCATATTTTTGACACCTTTGAAGCTCTTCATATATTTCAAACGTTTTACGGCTCTTCATGTTTTTCAACACCGCTTCATGCTCCTCCTATTTTTCAGACCGTTTTATGCTCCTCATAATTTTAACACCCTTGAAGCTCTTCATATTTTTCACACCTTTTCAGGCTCTTCATGTTTTTCAACACCGCGTCATGCTCCTCCTATTTTTCAGACCATTTCATACTCCTCATGTAGTTCACACCTTTTGAAGCTCTTCATATTTTTCACATCTTTTCAGGCTCTTCATGTTTTTGAACAAGGTTTCATGCTCCTCCTAATTTTCTGATCTTTTCATGCTCCTCATATTTTTGACATCTTTTGAAGGTTTTCATATTTTTCCACACCTTTTCTGGCTGTTCATGTTTTTTAACAACTCTTCATGCTCCTCCTATTTTTCTGACCGTTTCATGCTCCTCATGTATTTCACACCTTTTGAAGCTCTTCATATTTTTCACACCTTTTCAGGCTCTTCATGTTTTTTAACTTCGCTTCATGTTTCTCCTATTTTTCAAACCATTTCATGCTCCTCATATTTTTGACACCTTTTGAAGTTCTTCATATTTTTCACACCTTTTCAGGCTCTTCATGTTTTTGAAGACCGCTTCATGTGCCTCCTATTTTTCAGACCGTTTCATGCTCCTCATATTTTTGACACCTTTTGAAGCTCTTTATATTTTTCACACGTTTTCAGGCTCTTCATGTTTTTGAACACCTCTTCATGCTCCTCCTATATTTCACACCTTTTGAAGCTCTTCATATTTTTCAAACCTTTTCAGGCTCTTCATGTTTTTGAACACCGCTTCATGCTCCTCCTATTTTTCAGACCGTTTAATGCTCCTCCTGTATTTCATACCTTTTGAAGCTCTTCATATTTTTCACACCTTTTCAGGCTCTTCATGTTTTTCAACACTGCTTCATGCTCCTCCTATTTTTCAGACCGTTTAATGCTCCTCATGTATTTCTCACCTTTTGAAGCTCTTCATATTTTCACACCTTTTCAGGCTCTTCATGTTATTCAACAACACTTATGCTCCTCTTATATTTCAGACCGCTTCATCCTGATCTCATTTTTGACACATTTTGAAGCTGTTCATATTTTTCACACCTTTTGAAGCTCTTCATAATTTTCACAAGTTTTCATGCTCTTTATGTTTTTCAACACCGCTTCATGCTCCTCCTATTTTTCACACCTTTTGAAGCTCTTCATATTTTTCACACCTTTTCAGGCTCTTCATGTTTTTGTACACCGCTTCTTGATCCTCCTATTTTTGAGACCGTTTCTTGCTCCTCATGTATTTCACACCTTTTGAAGCTCTTCATGTTTTTCACACCATTTAAAATCTTCATGATTTTCAACACCGCTTCATACTGCTCCTATTTTTCAGACCGTTTCATGCTCCGCATATTTTTGACACCTTTTGAAGCTCTTCATATTTTTCACACCTTTTCAGGCTATTCATGTTTCTGAACACCGTTTCATCCTCCTCATATTTTTGACATGTTTTGAACCTCTTCATATTTTTCACACCTTTTCAGGCGCTTCAGATTTTCAACACCGTTTCATGCTCCGCATATTTTTGATACCTTTTGAAGCTCTTCATATTTTTCACAACTTTTCAGACCTTTCATGTTTTCAACACAGTTTCATGCTCCGCCTATTTTTCAGCACTTTTCATGCTCCTCATATTTTTCACGACTTTTGAAGCTCTTCATATATTTCACACTTTTTCAGGCTCTTCATGTTTTGGAACACCGCTTCTTGCTTCTCCTATATTTCACACCGTTTCATAATCTTCATATTTTTGACACCTTTTGAAGCTCTTCGTATTTTTCACACCTTTTCAGGCTCTTCATGTTTATGAACAAAGTTTCATGCTCCTCCTATTTTTCAAACTGTTTCAAGCTTCTCATATTTTTGACACCTTTTGAAGCTCTTCATATTTTTCACACATTCTCAGGCTCTTCATGTTGTTGAACACGGTTTCATGCTTCTCCTATGTTTCAGACCGTTTCATGCTCCTCATATTTTTGACACCTTTTGAAGCTCTTCATATTTTTCACACCTTTTGAAACTCTTCATATTTTTCACACCTTTTCAGCCTCTTCATGTTTTTGAACACCGCTTCATGCTCCTCCAATTTTTCAGAACGTTTCCTGCTCCTCATATTTTTGACACCTTTTGAAGCTCTTCATATTTTTCACACCTTTTCAGGCTCTTCATGTTTTTGAACACCGTTTCATGCTCCTCCTATTTTTCAGACTGTTTCATGCTCCTCATAATTTTCACACCTTTTGAAGCTCTTCATATTTTTCACACCTTTTCAGACTCTTAATGTTTTTCAACACAGTTTCATGCTCCTCCTATTTTTCAAACCGTTTCAAGCTTCTCATATTTTTGACACCTTTTGAAGCTCTTCATATTTTTCACACCTTTTCAGGCTCTTCATGTTGTTGAACACGGTTTCATGCTTCTCCTATGTTTAAGACCGTTTCATGCTCCTCATATTTTTGACACCTTTTGAAGCTCTTCATATTTTTCACACCTTTTCAGGCTCTTCATGTTGTTGAACACGGTTTCATGCTTCTCCTATGTTTCAGACCGTTTCATGCTCCTCATAATTTTGACACCTTTTGAAGGTCTTCATATTTTTCACACCTTTTCAGGCTCTTCATGTTTTTGAACACTGCTTCATACTCCCCCTATTTTTCACACCGTTCCCTGCTGTTCATATTTCTGACACTTTTTGAAGCTGTTCATATTTTTCACACATTTTCAGGCTCTTCATGTTTTTGAACATGGTTTCATGCTTCTCCTATTTTTCAGACCGTTTCATGCTACTCATATTTTTGACACCTTTTGAAGCTCTTCATAGTTTTCACACCTTTTGAAGCTCTTCATATTTTTCACACCTTTTCAGGCTCTTCATGTTTTCCAACACCACTTCATGCTCCTCCTATTTTTCAGACCATTTCATGCTCCTCATATTTTTGACTCGTTTTGAAACTCTTTATATTTTTCACACCTTTTCAGGCTCTTCATGTTTTTCAACAGTGCCTCATGCTCCTCGTAATTTTCAGACCGTTTCATGCTCCTAATATTTTTGACACATTTTGAAGCTCTTCATATTTTTGACACCTTTTCACGCTCTTCATGTTTTCAACACCGCTTCATGCTCCTCCTATTTTTCAGACCGTTTCATGCCCCTCATATTTTTGATACCATTTGAACCTCTTCATATTTTTGACACCTTTTCAGGTTCTTCATGTTTTTGAACACCGCTTCATGCTCCTCCTATTTTTCAAACCGTTTCATGCTCCTCATATTTTTGACACCTTTTGCAGTCTTCATATATTTCACACCTTTTCAGGCTGTTTATGTTTTTCAACACCGTTTCATTCTGCTCCTATTTTTCAGACTGTTTCATGCTCCTCATATATTTTACACATTTTGAAGCTCTTCATATATTTCACAACTTTTCAGGCTCTTCATGTTTTTCAACACTGCTTCTTTCCACTCCTATTTTTGAGACCGTTTCTTGCGCCTCATATTTTTGAAAGCTTTTGAAGCTCTTCCTGTTTTTCACACCTTTTCAGGTTCTTCATTTTTCAACACCGCTTCATGATCCTCCTATTTTTCAGACCGTTTCATGCTCCGCCTATTTTTGACACGTTTTGAAGCTCTTCATATATTTCACACCTTTTGAAGCTCTTCATATTTTTCACACCTTTTCAGGCTCTTCATATTTGTCAACACTGTTTCATGCTCCTATTATTTTTCAGACCGTTTCATGCTCCTCATATTTTTGACACCTTTTGAAACTCTTCCTGTTTTTCACACCTTTTCAGGGTCTTCTACTTTTTCAACAACGCTTCATGATCCTCCTATTTTTCAGACCATTTCATCCTCCTCATATATTTGACACCTTTTGAAGCGCTTCATATTATTCACAACTTTTCAATCTCTTCATGTTTTCAAAAACACTTCATGCTCCTCATATTTTTCAGACCGTTTCATGCTCCTCATATTTTTGACACTTTTTGAAGCTGTTCATTTTTTTCACACCTTTTCAGGCTCTTCATGTTTTTCAACACCGTTTCATGCTCCTCATATTTTTGACACCTTTTGAATCTCTTCATATTTTTCACACCTTTTCAGGCTCTTCATGTTTTTCAACACCGCTTCATGCTCCTCCTATTATTCAGATCGTTTCATTCTCCTCATATTTTTGACACCTTTTGAAGGTCTTCATATATTTCACACCTTTTCAGCCTCTTCTATTTTTTCAACACCACTTCATGCTCCTCTTATTTTTCAGACTGTTTCATGCTCATCTCAATTTTGACACATTTGAAGCTCTTCATATATTTCACACCTTTTGAAGCTCTTCATATTTTTCACAACTTTTCAGGCTCTTCATGTTTTTCAACAACGCTTCATGCTCCTCCTATTTTTCAGACCGTTTCATGCTCCTCATATTTTTCACACCTTTTGAAGCTCTTCATATTTTTCACACCTTTTCAGGCTCTTTATGTTTGTCAACAATAATTCATGCTCCTCCTATGTTTCAGACCGTTTCATGCTCCTCATATTTTTTACACCTTTTGAAGCTCTTCATATAATACACACCTTTTCATGCCCTTCATGTTTTCAACACGACTTCATCCTCCTCCTATTTTTCAGACCGTTTCATGCTCATCTCATTTTTGACACCTTTTGAAGCTCTTCATATATTTCACACCTTTTCAGGCTCTTCATGTTTTCAACACCGCTTCATGCTCCTCCTATTTTTCAGACCGTTTCATGCTCATCTCATTTTTGACACCTTTTGAAGCTCTTCATATATTTCACACCTTTTCAGGCTCTTCATGTTTTCAACACCGCTTCATGCTCCTCCTATTTTTCAGACCGTTTCATGCTCCTCATATTTTTGATACCTTTTGAAGCTCTTCACATATTCAACACCTTTTCATGCTCTTCATGTTTTCAACACCACTTCATCCTCCTCCTATTTTTCCTACCGTTTCATGCTCCTCGTATTTTTCAGACCGTTTCATGCTCCTCATATTTTTCACACATTTTGAAGCTCTTCATACTTTTCACTCCTTTTCAGGCTCTTCATGTTTTTGAACACCGCTTCATGCTTCTGCTATTTTACAGACTGTTTCATTCTCCTCATGTATTTCAAACCTTTTGAAGCTCTTCCTATTTTTCAAAACTTTTCAGGCTCTTCATGTTTTTCAACACCGTTTCATGCTCCTCCTATTTTTCAGACTGTTTCATGCTCCTCATATTTTGACACCTTTTGAAGCTCTTCATATTTTTCACACCTCTTCAGGCTCTTCATGTTTTCAACACCCCTTCATCCTCCTCCTATTTTTCAGACCTTTTCAGGCTCATCTCATTTTTGACACCTTTTGAAGCTCTGCATATTTTTCACAAGTTTTCAGGCTCTTCATGTTTTCAACACCGCTTCATGCTCCTCCTATTTTTCATACCGTTTCATGCTCCTCATATTTTTGATACCTTTTGAAGCTCTTCATATATTTCACATCTTTTCATGCTCTTCATGTTTTCAACACCACTTCATGCTCCTCCTAATTTGCAGACCGTTTCATGCTCCTCCTAATTTTGACACCTGTTGATGCTGTTCATATTTTTCACACCTTTTGAAGCTCTTCTAATTTTTCACACGTTTTCAGACTCTTCATGTTTTTCAACACCGCTTCATGCTCGTGCTATTTTTCAGACCGTTTCATGCTCCTCATGTATTTCACATCTTTTGAAGGTCTTCATATTTTTCACACCTTTTCAGGCTCTTCACGTTTTACAACACCGCTTCATGCTCCTCCTAATTTGCAGACCATTTCATGCTCCTCATATTTTTCACACCTTTTGAAGCTCTTCATATTTTCACACCTTTTCAGTCTCTTCATGTTTTTCAACACCGCCTCATGATCCTCCTATTTTTCAGACCGTTTCATGTTCTCCATGTATTTCACACATTTTGAAGCTCTTCATATACTTCACACCTTTTCAGGCTCTGCATGTTTTTGAACACCGTTTCATGCTCCTCCTATTTTTCAGACCGTTTCATGCTCATCTCATTTTTGACACCTTTTGAAGCTCTTCATATTTTTAACACCTTTTGAAGCTCTTCATAGATTTGACACGTTTTCAGGCTCTTCATGTTTTTCAACACCGTTTCATTCTCCTCCTATTTTTCAGACCGTTTCATGCTCCTCATAATTTTGACACCTTATTAAGCTCTTCAGATTTTTCACAGTTTTTCAGGCTCTTCATGTGTTTCAACACTGCTTCATTCTCCTCCTATTTTTCAGACCGTTTCATTCTCCTCATATTTTTGACACCTTTGAAGCTCTTCATATATTTCAAACGTTTTACGGCTCTTCATGTTTTTCAACACCGCTTCATGCTCCTCCTATTTTTCAGACCGTTTTATGCTCCTCATAATTTTAACACCCTTGAAGCTCTTCATATTTTTCACACCTTTTCAGGCTCTTCATGTTTTTCAACACCGCGTCATGCTCCTCCTATTTTTCAGACCATTTCATACTCCTCATGTAGTTCACACCTTTTGAAGCTCTTCATATTTTTCACATCTTTTCAGGCTCTTCATGTTTTTGAACAAGGTTTCATGCTCCTCCTAATTTTCTGATCTTTTCATGCTCCTCATATTTTTGACATCTTTTGAAGGTTTTCATATTTTTCCACACCTTTTCTGGCTGTTCATGTTTTTTAACAACTCTTCATGCTCCTCCTATTTTTCTGACCGTTTCATGCTCCTCATGTATTTCACACCTTTTGAAGCTCTTCATATTTTTCACACCTTTTCAGGCTCTTCATGTTTTTTAACTTCGCTTCATGTTTCTCCTATTTTTCAAACCATTTCATGCTCCTCATATTTTTGACACCTTTTGAAGTTCTTCATATTTTTCACACCTTTTCAGGCTCTTCATGTTTTTGAAGACCGCTTCATGTGCCTCCTATTTTTCAGACCGTTTCATGCTCCTCATATTTTTGACACCTTTTGAAGCTCTTTATATTTTTCACACGTTTTCAGGCTCTTCATGTTTTTGAACACCTCTTCATGCTCCTCCTATATTTCACACCTTTTGAAGCTCTTCATATTTTTCAAACCTTTTCAGGCTCTTCATGTTTTTGAACACCGCTTCATGCTCCTCCTATTTTTCAGACCGTTTAATGCTCCTCCTGTATTTCATACCTTTTGAAGCTCTTCATATTTTTCACACCTTTTCAGGCTCTTCATGTTTTTCAACACTGCTTCATGCTCCTCCTATTTTTCAGACCGTTTAATGCTCCTCATGTATTTCTCACCTTTTGAAGCTCTTCATATTTTCACACCTTTTCAGGCTCTTCATGTTATTCAACAACACTTATGCTCCTCTTATATTTCAGACCGCTTCATCCTGATCTCATTTTTGACACATTTTGAAGCTGTTCATATTTTTCACACCTTTTGAAGCTCTTCATAATTTTCACAAGTTTTCATGCTCTTTATGTTTTTCAACACCGCTTCATGCTCCTCCTATTTTTCACACCTTTTGAAGCTCTTCATATTTTTCACACCTTTTCAGGCTCTTCATGTTTTTGTACACCGCTTCTTGATCCTCCTATTTTTGAGACCGTTTCTTGCTCCTCATGTATTTCACACCTTTTGAAGCTCTTCATGTTTTTCACACCATTTAAAATCTTCATGATTTTCAACACCGCTTCATACTGCTCCTATTTTTCAGACCGTTTCATGCTCCGCATATTTTTGACACCTTTTGAAGCTCTTCATATTTTTCACACCTTTTCAGGCTATTCATGTTTCTGAACACCGTTTCATCCTCCTCATATTTTTGACATGTTTTGAACCTCTTCATATTTTTCACACCTTTTCAGGCGCTTCAGATTTTCAACACCGTTTCATGCTCCGCATATTTTTGATACCTTTTGAAGCTCTTCATATTTTTCACAACTTTTCAGACCTTTCATGTTTTCAACACAGTTTCATGCTCCGCCTATTTTTCAGCACTTTTCATGCTCCTCATATTTTTCACGACTTTTGAAGCTCTTCATATATTTCACACTTTTTCAGGCTCTTCATGTTTTGGAACACCGCTTCTTGCTTCTCCTATATTTCACACCGTTTCATAATCTTCATATTTTTGACACCTTTTGAAGCTCTTCGTATTTTTCACACCTTTTCAGGCTCTTCATGTTTATGAACAAAGTTTCATGCTCCTCCTATTTTTCAAACTGTTTCAAGCTTCTCATATTTTTGACACCTTTTGAAGCTCTTCATATTTTTCACACATTCTCAGGCTCTTCATGTTGTTGAACACGGTTTCATGCTTCTCCTATGTTTCAGACCGTTTCATGCTCCTCATATTTTTGACACCTTTTGAAGCTCTTCATATTTTTCACACCTTTTGAAACTCTTCATATTTTTCACACCTTTTCAGCCTCTTCATGTTTTTGAACACCGCTTCATGCTCCTCCAATTTTTCAGAACGTTTCCTGCTCCTCATATTTTTGACACCTTTTGAAGCTCTTCATATTTTTCACACCTTTTCAGGCTCTTCATGTTTTTGAACACCGTTTCATGCTCCTCCTATTTTTCAGACTGTTTCATGCTCCTCATAATTTTCACACCTTTTGAAGCTCTTCATATTTTTCACACCTTTTCAGACTCTTAATGTTTTTCAACACAGTTTCATGCTCCTCCTATTTTTCAAACCGTTTCAAGCTTCTCATATTTTTGACACCTTTTGAAGCTCTTCATATTTTTCACACCTTTTCAGGCTCTTCATGTTGTTGAACACGGTTTCATGCTTCTCCTATGTTTAAGACCGTTTCATGCTCCTCATATTTTTGACACCTTTTGAAGCTCTTCATATTTTTCACACCTTTTCAGGCTCTTCATGTTGTTGAACACGGTTTCATGCTTCTCCTATGTTTCAGACCGTTTCATGCTCCTCATAATTTTGACACCTTTTGAAGGTCTTCATATTTTTCACACCTTTTCAGGCTCTTCATGTTTTTGAACACTGCTTCATACTCCCCCTATTTTTCACACCGTTCCCTGCTGTTCATATTTCTGACACTTTTTGAAGCTGTTCATATTTTTCACACATTTTCAGGCTCTTCATGTTTTTGAACATGGTTTCATGCTTCTCCTATTTTTCAGACCGTTTCATGCTACTCATATTTTTGACACCTTTTGAAGCTCTTCATAGTTTTCACACCTTTTGAAGCTCTTCATATTTTTCACACCTTTTCAGGCTCTTCATGTTTTCCAACACCACTTCATGCTCCTCCTATTTTTCAGACCATTTCATGCTCCTCATATTTTTGACTCGTTTTGAAACTCTTTATATTTTTCACACCTTTTCAGGCTCTTCATGTTTTTCAACAGTGCCTCATGCTCCTCGTAATTTTCAGACCGTTTCATGCTCCTAATATTTTTGACACATTTTGAAGCTCTTCATATTTTTGACACCTTTTCACGCTCTTCATGTTTTCAACACCGCTTCATGCTCCTCCTATTTTTCAGACCGTTTCATGCCCCTCATATTTTTGATACCATTTGAACCTCTTCATATTTTTGACACCTTTTCAGGTTCTTCATGTTTTTGAACACCGCTTCATGCTCCTCCTATTTTTCAAACCGTTTCATGCTCCTCATATTTTTGACACCTTTTGCAGTCTTCATATATTTCACACCTTTTCAGGCTGTTTATGTTTTTCAACACCGTTTCATTCTGCTCCTATTTTTCAGACTGTTTCATGCTCCTCATATATTTTACACATTTTGAAGCTCTTCATATATTTCACAACTTTTCAGGCTCTTCATGTTTTTCAACACTGCTTCTTTCCACTCCTATTTTTGAGACCGTTTCTTGCGCCTCATATTTTTGAAAGCTTTTGAAGCTCTTCCTGTTTTTCACACCTTTTCAGGTTCTTCATTTTTCAACACCGCTTCATGATCCTCCTATTTTTCAGACCGTTTCATGCTCCGCCTATTTTTGACACGTTTTGAAGCTCTTCATATATTTCACACCTTTTGAAGCTCTTCATATTTTTCACACCTTTTCAGGCTCTTCATATTTGTCAACACTGTTTCATGCTCCTATTATTTTTCAGACCGTTTCATGCTCCTCATATTTTTGACACCTTTTGAAACTCTTCCTGTTTTTCACACCTTTTCAGGGTCTTCTACTTTTTCAACAACGCTTCATGATCCTCCTATTTTTCAGACCATTTCATCCTCCTCATATATTTGACACCTTTTGAAGCGCTTCATATTATTCACAACTTTTCAATCTCTTCATGTTTTCAAAAACACTTCATGCTCCTCATATTTTTCAGACCGTTTCATGCTCCTCATATTTTTGACACTTTTTGAAGCTGTTCATTTTTTTCACACCTTTTCAGGCTCTTCATGTTTTTCAACACCGTTTCATGCTCCTCATATTTTTGACACCTTTTGAATCTCTTCATATTTTTCACACCTTTTCAGGCTCTTCATGTTTTTCAACACCGCTTCATGCTCCTCCTATTATTCAGATCGTTTCATTCTCCTCATATTTTTGACACCTTTTGAAGGTCTTCATATATTTCACACCTTTTCAGCCTCTTCTATTTTTTCAACACCACTTCATGCTCCTCTTATTTTTCAGACTGTTTCATGCTCATCTCAATTTTGACACATTTGAAGCTCTTCATATATTTCACACCTTTTGAAGCTCTTCATATTTTTCACAACTTTTCAGGCTCTTCATGTTTTTCAACAACGCTTCATGCTCCTCCTATTTTTCAGACCGTTTCATGCTCCTCATATTTTTGACACTTTTTGAAGCTCTTCACATTTTTCACAACTTTTTAGGCTATTCATGTTTTTCAACACCGATTCATGCTCCTCCTCTTTTTCAGACCGTTTCATGTTCCTCATATTTTGACACATTTTGAAGCTCTTCATATTTTTCACACCTTTTCAGGCTATTCATGTTTTTGAACAGCGCTTCATTCTCCTCCTATTTTTCAGACCGTTTCATGCTCCACATATTTTTACCACCTTTTGAAGCTTTTCATATTTTTCACACATTTTCTGGTTGTTCAAGTTTTTCAACACCACTTCATACTCCTCCTTTTTTGCAGACCGTTTCATGCTCCCATATTTTTTACACCTTTTGAAGCTCTTCATATTTTTCACACGTATTCAAGCTCTTCATGTTTTTCAAGACCGCTTCATGCTCCTCCTATTTTTCAGACCGTTTCATGCTCCTCATATTTTTGACACTTTTTGAAGCTCTTCATATTTTTCACACCTTTTCAGACTCTTCATGTTTTTGAACACCACTACATGCTCCTCCTATTTTTCAGAGAGTTTCATGCTCTTCATGTATATCACACCTTTTGAAGCTCTTCATATTTTTCACACCTTTTCAGGCTCTTCATGTTTTTGAACACCGTTTCATGCTCCTCCTATTTTTCAGATCGTTTCATGCTCCTCATATATTTGACACCTTTTGAAGCTCTTCATATTTTTCACACCTTTTCAGGCTCTTCATGTTTTTGACGACAGCTTCATGCTCCTCCTATTTTTCAGACCGTTTCATGCTCCTCATATTTTTGACACCTTTTGAAGCTCTTAATATTTTTCATACCTTTTCATGCTTTTCATCTTTTTCAAAACCGTTTCATGCTCCTCCTAATTTTCAGACTGTTTCATGCTCCTCATATGTTTGACACCTTTGAATCTCTTCATATTTTTCACACCTTTTCAGGCTCTTCATATTTGTCAACACCGTTTCATGCTCCTATTATTTTTCAGACCGTTTCATGCTCCTCATATCTTTGACACCTTTTGAAACTCTTCCTGTTTTTCACACCTTTTCAGGCTCTTCTACTTTTTCAACACCGCTTCATGATTCTCCTATTTTTCAGACCATTTCATCCTCCTCATATATTTGACACCTTTTGAAGCGCTTCATATTATTCAGAACATTTCAATCTCTTCATGTTTTCAACAACACTTCATGCTCCTCCTATTTTTCAGACCGTTTCATGCTCCTCATATATTTGACACCTTTTGACGCTCTTCATATTTTTCACAACATTTCAATCTCTTCATGTTTTCAACAACACTTCATGCTCATATTATTTTTCAGACTGTTTCATGCTCCTCATATGTTTGACACCTTTTGAATCTCTTCATATTTTTCATACGTTTTCAGGCTCTTCATGTTTTTCAACACCGCTTCATGCTCTTCGTATTTTTCAGACCGTTTAATGCTCCTCAAGTATTTCAAAACTTTTGAAGCTTTTCATATTTTTCACAACTTTTCAGGCTCTTCATGTTTTTGAACACCGCTTCATGCTCCTCCGATTTTTCAGACCGTTTCATGCTCCTCATATTTTTAACACCTTTTGAAGCTCTTCATATTTTTCACACCTTTTCAGGCTTTTCATGTATTTGAACACGCTTCATGCTTCTCCTTGTTTGCAGACCGTTTTTTGCTCCTCATATTTTTGACACCTTTTGAAGCTCTTCATATTTTTCACACGTTTTCAGCTCTTCATGTTTTTCAACACCGCTTCATGCTCTTCCTATTTTTCAGACCGTTTCAAGCTCATCTCATTTTTGACAACTTTTGAAGCTTTTCATATTTTTCACAACATTTCAGGCTCTTCATGTTTTTGAACACCGCTTCATGCTCCTCCTAATTTTCAGAGAGTTTCATGCTCCTCATGTATTTCACACCTTTTGAAGCTCTTCATATTTTTGACACGTTTTCAGTCTCTTCATGTTTTGGAACACCGCTTCATGCTCCTCCTGTTTTTCATACTGTTTCATGCTCCTCACATTTTTGACACCTTTTGAAGCTTTTCCTATTTTTCACACCTTTTCAGGGTCTTTATTTTTTTCAACACCTTTTCATGATCCTCCTTTTTTTCAGACCGTTTCATGCTCATCTAATTTTTGACACCTTTTGAAGCTCTTAATATTTTTCACACCTTTTGAAGCTCTTCATATTATTCACACCTTTTAAAGCTCTTCATATTTTTCACACGTTTTCAGGCTCTTCATGTTTTTCAACACCACCTCATGCTCCTCCTATTTTTCAGACGGTTTCATGTTCTTCATATTTTTGACCCCTTTTGAAGTTTTTCATATTTTTCAAAACTTTTCAGGCTCTTCATGTTTTTGAACACTGCTTGATGCTCCTCCTATTTTTGAGACCGTTTCATGCTCCTCATATTTTTGACACATTTTGAAGCTCTTCATATATTTCACACCTTTTGAAGCTCTTCATATTTTTCACACCTTTTAAAGCTCTTCATATTTTTCACACGTTTTCAGGCTCTTCATGTTTTTCAACACCACCTCATGCTCCTCCTATTTTTCAGACCGTTTCATACTCCTCATATTTTTGACACCTTTGGAAGGTCTTCATATATTTCACACCTTTTCAGGCTCTTCTTTTTTTTCAACTCCACTTCATGCTCCTCTTATTTTTCAGACCGTTTCATGCTCATCTCATTTTTGACACATTTGAAGCTCTTCATATTTTTCACACCTTTTGAAGCTCTTCATATTTTTCACACCTTTTCAGGCCCTTCATGTTTTTCAACACCGCTTCATGCCCCTCCTATTATTCAGATCGTTTCATTCTCCTCATATTTTTGACACCTTTTGAAGGTCTTCATATGTTTCACACCTTTTCAGCCTTTTCTATTTTTTCAACACCACTTCATGCTCCTCTTATTTTTCAGACCGTTTCATGCTCATCTCATTTTTGACACATTTGAAGCTCTTCATATTTTTCACACCTTTTGAAGCTCTTCATATTTTTCACAACTTTTCAGGCTCTTCATGTTTTTCAACAACGCTTCATACTCCTCCTATTTTCAGACCGTTTCATGCTCCTCATATTTTTGACACTTTTTGAAGCTCTTCACATTTTTCACAACTTTTTAGGCTATTCATGTTTTTCAACACCGATTCATGCTCCTCCTCTTTTTCAGACCGTTTCATGCTCCTCATATTTTGACACATTTTGAAGCTCTTCATATTTTTCACACCTTTTCAGGCTATTCATGTTTTTGAACACCGCTTCATTCTCCTCCTATTTTTCAGACCGTTTCATGCTCCGCATATTTTTACCACCTTTTGAAGCTTTTCATATTTTTCACACATTTTCTGGTTGTTCAAGTTTTTCAACACCACTTCATACTCCTCCTTTTTTGCAGACCGTTTCATGCTCCCATATTTTTTACACCTTTTGAAGCTCTTCATATTTTTCACACGTATTCAGGCTCTTCATGTTTTTCAAGACCGCTGCATTCTCCTCCTATTTTTCAGACCGTTTCATGCTCCTCATATTTTTGACACTTTTTGAAGCTTTTAATATTTTTCACACCTTTTCAGACTCTTCATGTTTTTGAACACCACTACATGCTCCTCCTATTTTTCAGAGAGTTTCATGCTCTTCATGTATTTCACACCTTTTGAAGCTCTTCATATTTTTCACACCTTTTCAGGCTCTTCATGTTTTTGAACACCGTTTCATGCTCCTCCTATTTTTCAGATCGTTTCATGCTCCTCATATATTTGACACCTTTTGAAGCTCTTCATATTATTCACAACTTTTCAGGCTCTTCATGTTTTTCATCACCGTTTCATGCTGCTTCTATTTTTCAGATCGTTTCATGCTCCTCATATTTTTCACATCTTCTGAAGCTCTTCATATTTTTCACAACTTTTCAGGCTCTTCATGTTTTTGACGACAGCTTCATGCTCCTCCTATTTTTCAGACCGTTTCATGCTCCTCATATTTTTGACACCTTTTGAAGCTCTTAATATTTTTCACATCTTTTCATGCTTTTCATCTTTTTCAAAACCGTTTCATGCTCCTCCTATTTTTCAGACTGTTTCATGCTCCTCATATGTTTGACACCTTTTGAATCTCTTCATATTTTTCACACCTTTTCAGGCTCTTAATATTTGTCAACACCGTTTCATGCCCTTATTATTTTTCAGACCGTTTCATGCTCCTCATATCTTTGACACCTTTTGAAACTCTTCCTGTTTTTCACACCTTTTCAGACTCTTCATGTTTTTGAACACCAGTACATGCTCCTCCTATTTTTCAGATCGTTTCATGCTCCTCATGTATTTCACACCTTTTGAAGCTCTTCATATATTTCAAAGCTTTTCAAGCTCTTCATGTTTTTCAACATAGCTTCATGCTCCTCATATTTTTCAGACCGTTTCATGCTCCTCATATTTTTTATACCTTTTGAAGCTCTTCATATTTTTCACACTTTTTCAGACTCTTCATGTTTTTCAACACCGCTTCATGCTCCTCCTATTTTTCAGACCGTTTCATGCTCCTCATATTTCTGACACGTTTTGAGGCTTGTCCTATTTTTCACACCTTTAAAGGCTCTTCATGTTTTTGAACACCGCTTCATCCTCCTCCTCTTTTTAAGACCGTTTCATGCTTCTCATATATTTGACACCTTTTGAAGCTCTTCATATTTTTCACACCTTTTCAGGCTCTTTATGTTTTTGAACACCGCTTCATGCTCCTCCTATTTTTCAGACCGTTTCATGCTCTTCATATTTTTGACACCTTTTGAAGCTCTTCATATTTTTCACACATTTTCAGTCTCTTCATGTTTTTGAACACCGCTTCATGCTCCTCCTATTTTTCATACCGTTTCATGCTCCTCATATTTTTGACACCTTTTGAAGCTTTTCATATTTTTCACACCTTTTCAGGGTCTTTATTTTTTTCAACACCTTTTCATGATCCTCCTTTTTTTCAGACCGTTTCATGCTCATCTAATTTTGACACCTTTTGAAGCTCTTAATATTTTTCACACCTTTTGAAGCTCTACATATTCTTCACACGTTTTCAGGCTCTTCATGTTTTTCAACACCGCTTCATGCTGCTTCTATTTTTCAGACCGTTTCATGCTCCTCATATTTTTGACACTTTTTGAAGCTCTTCATATTTTTCAAACCTTTTCCGGCTCTTCATGTTTTTCAATACCACTTCATGCTCCTCCTATTTTTCAGACCGTTTCATGCTCCTCATATTTTTGACACCTTTTGAAGCTCTTAACATTTTTCACACCTTTTCAGGCTCTTCATGTTTTTCAACACCGCTTCCTGATCCTCCTATATTTCAGACCGTTTCATGCTCCTCATATTTTTGACACGTTTTGAAGCTCTTCGTATTTTTCACACCTTTTCAGACTCTTCATGTTTTTCAACCCCGCTTCATGCTTCTCCTATTTTTCAGAACGTTTCACTCTCCTCATATTTTTGACACGTTTTGACGCTCTTCATATTTTTCACACCTTTTCAGGCTCTTCATGTTTTTGAACACTGCTTCATGCTCCTCATATTTTTCAGATCGTTTCATGCTCCTCATATTTTTGACACCTTTGAAGCTCTTCATATTTTTCACACCTTTTCTGGCTCCTCATGTTTTTGAACACCGCTTCATGCTCCTCATATTTTTCAGATCGTTTCATGCTCCTCATATTTTTGACACCTTGTGACGCTCTTCATATTTTTCATACCTTTTTAAGCTCTTCGTATTTTTCACACGTTTTCAGTCTCTTCATGTTTTTCAACACCGTTTCATGCTCCTCCTATTTTTCAGACCGTTTCATGCTCTTCATATTTTTCACACCTTTTGAAGCTCTTCATATTTTTCGCACCTTTTCAGGCTCTTCATGTTTTTGAACACCGTTTCACGCTCCTCCTATTTTTCAGACCGTTTCATGCTCCTCATATTTTTGACACCTTTTGAAGCTCTTCATATTTTTCACACCTTTTCAGGCTCTTCATGTTTTTCAACACCGCTTCATGCTCCTACTATTTTTCATACCGTTTTATGCTCATCGTATTTTTCATACCTTCTAAAGCTCTTCATATTTTTCACGCCTTTTCAAGCTCTCATGTTTTTGAACACAGCTTCATGCTCCTCCTATTTTTCAGACCGTTTCATGCTCCTCATGTATTTCACACCTTTTGAAGCTCTTCCTATTTTTCACACCTTTTCAGGCTCTTCATATATTTGAAAACCTTTTCATGCTCCTCCTATTTTTCAGACCGTTTCATGCTCCACATATTTCTGACAGCTTTCAAGATCCTCATATTTTTCACACCTTTTGAGGCTCATCATGTTTTTGAACACCGCTTCATCCTCCTCATATTTTTCAGATCGTTTCATCCTCCTCATATTTTTGACACCTTTTCACGCTCTTCATAATTTTCACATTTTTTTAGGCTCTTCATGTTTTTGAACACTGCTTCATGCTTCTACTATTTTCAGACCGTTTCATGTTCCTCATAATTTTGAGACCTTTTGAAGCTCTTCATATTTTTCACACCTTTTCAGGCTCTTCATGTTTTTGATCACCGTTTCATGCTCCTCCTAATTTTCAGCCCGTTTCATGCTCCTCATATTTTTGACACCTTTTGAAGCTCTTAACATTTTTCACACCTTTTCAGGCTCTTGATGTTTTTCAACACCGCTTCCTGATCCTCCTATATTTCAGACCGTTTCATGCTCCTCATATTTTTGACACGTTTTGAAGCTCTTCGTATTTTTCACACCTTTTCAGAGTCTTCATGTTTTTCAACAACGCTTCATGCTCCTCCTATTTTTCAGACCGTTTCATGCTCATATCTTTTTTGACACCTTTTGAAGCTCTTCATATTTTGCATAACTTTTGAAGCTCTTCATATTTTTGAACACCGTTTCATGCTCCTCCTATTTTTCGGACCGTTTCATGCTCCTCATATTTTTGACACCTTTTGAAGCTCTTCATATTTTTCACACCTTTTCAGGCTCCTCATGTTTTTGAACACCGCTTCTTGCTTCTCCTATTTTTCAGACCGTTTCATGCTCCTCATATTTTTCACACGTTTTGAAGCTCTTCACGTTTTTCACATCTTTTCAGGCTCTTCATGTTTTCGAACTCTGCGTCATGCTCCTCCAATTTTTCAAACCGTTTCATGATCCTCATATATTTCACACCTTTGAACCTCTTCATATTTTTCAAACCTTTTCAGGCTCTTCATGTTTTTGAACTCTGCTTCATGCTCCTCCATTTTTTCAAACCGTTTCATGATCCTCATGTATTTCACACCTTTGAACCTCTTCATATTTTTCACACCTCTTCAGGCTCTTCATGTTTTTCAACACCGTTTCATGTTCCTCCTATTTTTAAGACCGTTTCGTGCTCCTCATGTATTTCACACCTTCTGAAGCTCTTCAGAATTTTCACACATTTTCAGGCTCTTCATGTTTTTCAACACCACTTCATGCTCCTCTTATTTTTCAGACCGTTTCATGTTCCTCATATTTTGACACCTTTTGAAGCTCTTCATATTTTTCACACCTTTTCATGCTCTTCATGTTTTTGAACTCCGCTTCATGCTCCTCCTATTTTTCAGTCCGTTTCATGTTCCTCATGTATTTCACACCTTTTGAAGCTCTTCATATTTTTCACACCTTTTCAGGCTCTTCATATTTTTCCACAGCACTTCATGCTTCTCTTATTTTTCAGCCCGTTTCTTGCTCCTCATGTATTTCACACCTTTTGAAGCTCTTCATATATTTCACACCTTTTCAGGCTCTTCATGTTTTTGATCACCGTTTCATGCTCCTTCTATTTTTCAGACCGTTTCATGCTCCTCATATTTTTGACACCTTTTGAAGCTCTTCATATTTTTCACACCTTTTCAGGCTCTTCATGTTTTTGAACACCGCTTCATGATCCTCCTATATTTCAGACACTTTCATGCTCCTCATATTTTTGACACCTTTAGAAACTCTTCATATTTTTCACACCTTTTTAGGCTCTTCATGTTTTTCACACGTTTTCAGACTCTTCATGTTTTTCAACAACGCTTCATGCTCCTGCTATTTTTCACACCGTTTCATGCTCTTCATATTTTTGACACATTTTGAAGCTCTTCATATTTTTCACACCTTTTCAGGCTCTTCATGTTTTTCAACACAGTTTCATGCTGCTTCTATTATTCAGACAGTTTCATGCTCCTCATATTTTTGACACCTTTTGAAGCTCTTCATATTTTTCACACCTTTTCCTGCTCTTCATCTTTTTCAAAACCGTTTCATGCTCATCCTGTTTTTCAGAGTGTTTCATGCTCCTCATATGTTTGACACCTTAAGAAGCTCTTCATATTTTTCACACCTTTTCAGGCTCTTCATGTTTGTCAAGACCGTTTCATGCTCATATTATTTTTCAGAACGTTTCATGCTCCTCATATTTTTGACACCTTTTGAAGCTCTTCGTATTTTTCACATCTTTTCAGGCTCTTCTTATTTTTCAACACCACTTCATGATCCTCCTATTTGTCAGACCGTTTCATGCTCCTCATATATTTGACACCTTTTGAAGCTCTTCATATTATTCACAACTTTTCAGGCTCTTCATGTTTTTCATCATCGTTTCATGCTGCTTCTATTTTTCAGACCGTTTCATGCTCTTCATATTTTTCACATCTTTTGAAGCTCTTCATATATTTCACACCTTTTCAGGCTCTTCATTTTTTTCAACACCACTTCATGCTCCTCCTCTTTTTCAGACCGTTTCATTCTCATCTCATTTTGACACCTTTTGAAGCTCTTCATATATTTCACACCTTTTCAGGCTCTTCATTTTTTTCAACATCACTCCATGCTCCTCCTATTTTTCACACCGTTTCATTCTCCTCATATTTTTCACACCTTTTGAAGCTCTTTATATTTTTCACACCTTTTCAGGCTCTTCTTGATTTTCAACATCGCTTCTTGCTCCTCCTATTTTTCAGACCTTTTCATGCTCATCTCATTTTTTTTACCTTTTGAAGCTCTTCATATTTGTCACACCTTTTGAACCTCTTCATATTTTTCATATTTTTGAAGCTCTTCATATTTTCACACCTTTTGAGGCTCTTCATGTTTTTCAACACCGCTTCATTCTCCTCCTATTTTTCAGACCGTTTCATGCTCATCTCATTTTGACACCTTTTGAAGCTCTTCATATTTTTCACACATTTTGAAGCTCTTCATGTTTTTCACACTTTTTCCGGCTCTTCATATTTTTCAACACCACTTCATGCTACTCCTATTTTTAGACCGTTTCATGCTCATCTAATTTTTGACACTTTTTGAAGCTCTTCATATTTTTCACACCTTTTGAAGCTCTTCATATTTTTCACACGTTTTCAGGCTCTTCATGTTTTTCAACACCACTTCATGCTCCTCCTATTTTTCAGACCGTTTCATTCTCCTCATATTTTTGACACCTTTGGAGCACTTCATATATTTCACACCTTTTCAGGCTTTTCATTTTTTCAACCCCACTTCATGCTCCTCCTATTTTTCAGACAGGTTCATGCTCATCTCATTTTGATACCTTTTGAAGCTCTTCATATTTCTCATATTTTTGAAGCTCTTCTTATTTTCACACGTTTTCAGACTCTTCATGTTTTTCAACACCACTTCATGCTCCTGCAATTTTTCAGACCGTTTCATGCTCCTCATATTTTTGACACTTTGTGAGGCTTTTACTATTTTTCACACCTTTTCAGGCTCTTCTTGTTTTTGAACACCGTTTCATAATCCTCCTATTTTTCAGACCATTTCTTGCTCCTCATATTTTTCACACCTTTTGAAGCTCTTCATATTTTTCACAACTTTTCAGGCTCTTCATGTTTTTCCACACTACTTCATGCTTCTCCTATTTTTCAGCCCGTTTCATGCTCCTCGTGTATTTCACAGCTTTTGAATCTCTTCATGTTTTTCACACCTTTTCAGGCTCTTCATGTTTTTGATCACCGTTTCATGCTCCTCATATTTTTCAGACCGTTTCATGCTCCTCATATATTTGACACCTTTTGAAGCTCTTCATATATTTCACACCTTTTCAGGCTCTTCACTTTTTTGAACACCAGTTCATGCTCCTCCTATTTTTTAGACCATTTAATGCTCCTCATCTATTTCACACCTTTTGAAGCTCTTCATATTTTTAACACCTTTTTAGGCTCTTGATGTTTTTCAACACCGCTTCATTCTCCTCCTCTTTATCAGAACGTTTCATGCTCCTCATATTTTTGACACCTTTTGAAGCTCTTCATATTTTTCATATTTTTGAAGGTCTTCATATTTTCACACCTTTTCAGACTCTTCATGTTTTTCAACACCGCTTCATCCTCCTCCTATTTTTCAGAACGTTTCATGCTCCTCATATTTTTGACACCTTTTGAAGCTCTTCATATTTTTCACATCTTTTGAAGCTTTTCATATTTTTCACACCTTTTCAGGCTCTTCATGATTTTCAACACCGCATCATGCTCCTCCTATTTTTCAGACAGTTTCATGCTCATCTCATTTTTGACACCTTTTGAAGCTCTTCATATTTTTCACACCTTTCCAGGCTCTTCATGATTTACAACACCGCTTCATGCTCCTCCTATTTTTCAGACCGTTTCATTCTCATCTCATTTTTGACACCTTTTGAAACTCTTCATATTTTTCACACCTTTCCAGGCTCTTCATGATTTACAACACCGCTTCATGCTCCTCCTATTTTTCCGACCGTTTCATTCTCATCTCATTTTTGACACCTTTTGAAGCTCTTCATGTTTTTCACACCTTTTGAAGCTCTTCATATTTTTCATATTTTTGAAGGTCTTCATATTTTCACACCTTTTCAGACTCTTCATGTTTTTCAACACCGCTTCATCCTCCTCCTATTTTTCAGAACGTTTCATGCTCCTCATATTTTTGACACCTTTTGAAGCTCTTCATATTTTTCACACCTTTTCAGGCTTTTCATGTTTTTGAACACAGCTTCATGTTCCTCCTATTTTTCAGACCGTTTCATGCTCCTCATATTCTTGACACGTTTTGAAGCTCTTCATATTTTTCACACCTTTTCAGGCTCTTCATGTTTTTGAACACCGCTTCATGCTCCTCCTATTTTTCAGGCCGTTTCAGGCTCCTCATAATTTTAACACCTTTTGAAGCTCTTCATATTTCTCACACCTTTTCAGGCTCTTCATGTTTTTCAACACCGCTTCATGCTCCTCCTATTTTTCAGACCGTATCATGCTCCTCATATTTTTCACACCTTTTGAAGCACTTCATATTTTTCACACCTTATCAGGCTCTTCATAGTTTTGAACACGACTTCATGCCCCTCTTATTTTTCAGACCGTTTCATGCTCATCTCTTTTTTGACATCTTTTGAAGCTTTGCATATTATTCACATCTTTTGAAGCTCTTCATATTTTTCACATTTTTGAAGCTCTTCATATTTTTCACACGATTTCAGACTCTTCATGTTTTTCAACACCGGTTCATGCTCCTGCTATTTATAATGCCGTTTCATACTCCTCATATTTTTGACACGTTTAGAGACTCTTCATATATTTCACACTTTTCAGGCTCTTGATGTTTTTCAACACCGCTTCATGCTCCGCCTATTTTTCAGGCCGTTTCATGCTCCTCATATTTTTGAAACCTTTAGAAGCTCTTCATATTATTCACACCTTTTCAGGCTCTTCATGTTTTTGATCACCGCTTCATGCTCCTCCTATTTTTCAGACCTTTTCATGTTCATTTCTTTTTTCACACCTTTTCAAGGTCTTCATATTTTTCACACCTTTTGAAGCTCTTCAGATATTTCACACCTTTTCAGGCTCTTCATTTTTTTTCAACACCAATTCATGATCATCATATTTTTCAAATCGTTTCACGCTCCTCATGTATTTCACACATTTTGAAGCTCTTCATATGTTTCACACCTTTTCAGACTCTTCATGTTCTTCAATACAGCTTCATGCTCCTTCTATTTTTCAGACCGTTTCGCTCCTCATGTATTTCACACCTTTTGAAGCTCTTCATATTTTTCACACCTTTTCAGGCTCTTCATATTTTTGAACACAGCTTCATGCTCCTCCTATTTTTCAGACCGTTTCATGCTCCTCATATTTTTGACACCTTTTGAAGCTCTTCATATTTTTCACATCTTTTGAAGCTTTTCATATTTTTCACACATTTTCAGGCTCTTCATGATTTTCAACACCGCTTCATGCTCCTCCTATTTTTCAGACCTTTTCATGCTCATCTCTTTTTGACACCTTTTTATGCTCTTCATGTTTTTCACACCTTTTCAGGCTCTTGATGATTTTCAACACCTCTTCATTCTCCTCCTATTTTTCAGAACGTTTCATGCTCATCTCATTTTGACACCTTTAGAAACTCTTCATATTTTTCACACCTTTTCAGGCTCTTCATGTTTTTTAACACCGCTTCATGCTCCTCCTATTTTTCAGACCGTTTCATGCTCCTCATATTTTTGACACCTTTTCAAGCTCTTCATATATTTCACACCTTTTCAGGCTCTTCATATTTTTGAACACCGCTTCATGCTCCTCCTATATTTCAGATTGTTTCATGCTCCTCATATTTTAGACACCTTTTGTAGCTCTTCATATTTCTCACACCTTTTCAGGCTCTTGATGATTTTCAACATCGCTTCATTCCCCTCCTGTTTTTCAGACCATTTCATGCTCATCTCATTTTGACACCTTTTGAAGCTCTTCATATTTTTCACACCTTTTCAGGCTCTTCATGTTTTTGAACACCGCTTCATGCTCCTCCTATTTTTCAGACCGTTTCATGCTCCTCATATTTTTGACACCTTTTGAAGCTCTTCATATATTTCACACCTTTTCAGGCTCTTCATTTTTTTCAACACCACTTCATGCTCCTCCTATTTTTCAGACCGTTTCATCCTCCTCATATTTTTGACACCTTTTGAAGCTCTTCATATTTTTCACACGTTTTCAGGATCTTCATGTTTTTCAACACCGCTTCATTCTCCTCCTATTTTTCAGACCGTTTCATGCTCATCTCATTTTGACACCTTTTGAAGCTCTTCATATTTTTCACACATTTTGAAGCTCTTCATATTTTTCACACGTTTTCACGCTCTTCATATTTTTCAACACCACTTCATGCTACTCCTATTTTTAGACCGTTTCATGCTCATCTAATTTTTGACACTTTTTGAAGCTCTTCATATTTTTCACACCTTTTGAAGCTCTTCATATTTTTCACACGTTTTCAGGCTCTTCATGTTTTTCAACACCACTTCATGCTCCTCCTATTTTTCAGACCGTTTCATTCTCCTCATATTTTTGACACCTTTGGAGCACTTCATATATTTCACACCTTTTCAGGCTTTTCATTTTTTCAACCCCACTTCATGCTCCTCCTATTTTTCAGACAGGTTCATGCTCATCTCATTTTGATACCTTTTGAAGCTCTTCATATTTCTCATATTTTTGAAGCTCTTCTTATTTTCACACGTTTTCAGACTCTTCATGTTTTTCAACACCACTTCATGCTCCTGCAATTTTTCAGACCGTTTCATGCTCCTCATATTTTTGACACTTTGTGAGGCTTTTACTATTTTTCACACCTTTTCAGGCTCTTCTTGTTTTTGAACACCGTTTCATAATCCTCCTATTTTTCAGACCATTTCTTGCTCCTCATATTTTTCACACCTTTTGAAGCTCTTCATATTTTTCACAACTTTTCAGGCTCTTCATGTTTTTCCACACTACTTCATGCTTCTCCTATTTTTCAGCCCGTTTCATGCTCCTCGTGTATTTCACAGCTTTTGAATCTCTTCATGTTTTTCACACCTTTTCAGGCTCTTCATGTTTTTGATCACCGTTTCATGCTCCTCATATTTTTCAGACCGTTTCATGCTCCTCATATATTTGACACCTTTTGAAGCTCTTCATATATTTCACACCTTTTCAGGCTCTTCACTTTTTTGAACACCAGTTCATGCTCCTCCTATTTTTTAGACCATTTAATGCTCCTCATCTATTTCACACCTTTTGAAGCTCTTCATATTTTTCACACCTTTTTAGGCTCTTGATGTTTTTCAACACCGCTTCATTCTCCTCCTCTTTATCAGAACGTTTCATGCTCCTCATATTTTTGACACCTTTTGAAGCTCTTCATATTTTTCATATTTTTGAAGGTCTTCATATTTTCACACCTTTTCAGACTCTTCATGTTTTTCAACACCGCTTCATCCTCCTCCTATTTTTCAGAAAGTTTCATGCTCCTCATATTTTTGACACCTTTTGAAGCTCTTCATATTTTTCACATCTTTTGAAGCTTTTCATATTTTTCACACCGTTTCAGGCTCTTCATGATTTTCAACACCGCATCATGCTCCTCCTATTTTTCAGACAGTTTCATGCTCATCTCATTTTTGACACCTTTTGAAGCTCTTCATATTTTTCACACCTTTTGAAGCGCTTCATATTTTTCATATTTTTGAAGCTCTTCATATTTTCACACTTTTCAGACACTTCATGTTTTTCAACACCGCTTCATGCTCCTGCTATTTTTCAGATCGTTTCATTCTCCTCATGTATCTCACACGTTTTGAAGCTCTTCATATATTTCACACCTTTTCAGGGTTTTCATTTTTTTCAACACCACTTCATGCTCCTCCTATTTTTCAGACCTTTTCATGCTCATCTCTTTTTGACACCTTTTTAAGCTCTTCATATTTTTCACACCTTTTCAGGCTCTTGATGATTTTCAACACCTCTTCATTCTCCTCCTATTTTTCAGAACGTTTCATGCTCATCTCATTTTGACACCTTTAGAAACTCTTCATATTTTTCACACCTTTTCAGGCTCTTCATGTTTTTTAACACCGCTTCATGCTCCTCCTGTTTTTCAGACCGTTTCATGCTCCTCATATTTTTGACACCTTTTCAAGCTCTTCATATATTTCACACCTTTTCAGGCTTTTCATGTTTTTGAACAACGCTTCATGTTCCTCCTATTTTTCAGACCTTTTCATGCTCCTCATATTTTTGACACCTTTTGAAGCTCTTCATATATTTCACACCTTTTCAGGCTCTTCATATTTTTGAACACCGCTTCATGCTCCTCCTCTTTTTCAGATTGTTTCATGCTCCTCATATTTTAGACACCTTTTGAAGCTCTTCATATTTCTCACACCTTTTCAGGCTCTTGATGATTTTCAACATCGCTTCACTCCCCTCCTGTTTTTCAGACCGTTTCATGCTCATCTCATTTTGACACCTTTTGAAGCTCTTCATATTTTTCACACCTTTTCAGGCTCTTCATGTTTTTCAACACCGCTTCATTCTCCTCCTATTTTTCAGACCGTTTCTTGCTCATCTCATTTTGACACCTTTTGAAGCTCTTCATATTTTTCACACATTTTGAAGCTCTTCATATTTTTCACACGTTTTCAGGCTCTTCATATTTTTCAACACCACTTCATGCTACTTCTATTTTCAGACCGTTTCATGCTCATCTAATTTTTGACACTTTTTGAAGCTCTTCATATTTTTCACACCTTTTGAAGCTCTTCATATTTTTCACACGTTTTTAGGCTCTTCATGTTTTACAACACCGCTTCATGCTCCTCCTATGTTTCAGACCGTTTAATCCTCCTCATGTATTTCACAACTTTTGAATCACTTCATATTGTTCACACCTTTTCAGGCTCTTCATGTTTTTGAACACCATTTCATGCTCCTCCTATGTTGCAGCCCGTTTCATTCTCCTCATATTTTTGACACGTTTTGAAGCTCTTCATATTTTCACACCTTTTGAAGCTCTTCATATTTCTCACAGCTTTTCGGGCTCTTCATGTTTTTCAACACCACTCCATGCTCCTCCTATTTTTCACACCGTTTCGTTCTCCTCATATTTTTCACACCTTTTGAAGCTCTTCATATATTTCACACCTTTTCAGGCTCTTCATTTTTTTCAACACCATTTCATGCTCCTCGTCTTTTTCAGACCGTTTCATTCTCATCTCATTTTGACACCTTTTGAAGCTCTTCATATTTTCACACCTTTTGAAGCTCTTCATATTTCTCACAGCTTTTCAGGCTCTTCATGTTTTTCAACACCACTCCATGCTCCTCCTATTTTTCACACCGTTTCGTTCTCCTCATATTTTTCACACCTTTTGAAGCTCTTCATATATTTCACACCTTTTCAGGCTCTTCATGGTTTTGAACACCAGTTCATGCTCCTCCTATTTTTTAGACCATTTAGTGCTCCTCATCTATTTCACACCTTTTGAAGCTCTTCATATTTTTCACACCTTTTCAGGCTCTTGATGTTTTTCAACACCGCTTCATTCTCCTCCTCTTTATCAGAACGTTTCATGCTCCTCATATTTTTGACACCTTTTGAAGCTCTTCATATATTTCACACCTTTTCAGGCTCTTCATGTTTTAGAACACCGCTTCATGCTCCTCCTAATTTTCAGACCGTTTAATGCTCCTCATGTATTTCGCACCTTTTGAAGATCTTCATATTTTTCACACCTTTTCAGGCTCTTGATGATTTTCAACACCGCTTCATTCTCCTCCTGTTTTTCAGACCGTTTCATGCTCATCTCATTTTGACACCTTTTGAAGCTCTTCATATTTTTCACACCTTTTGAAGCTCTTCATATTTTTCACACCTTTTGAAGCTCTTCATATTTTTCACACCTTTTCAGGCTCTTCATGATTTTCAACACCGCTTCATGCTCCTCCTATTTTTCAGACCGTTTCATGCTCATCTCATTTTTGATACCTTTTGAAGCTCTTCATATTTGTCACACTTTTTGAAGCTCTTCATATTTTTCATGTTTTTGAATCTCTTCATATTTTCACACCTTTTCAGGCTCTTCATGTTTTTCAACACCGCTTCATGCTCCTCCTATTTTTCAGACCGTTTCATGCTCATCTCATTTTGACACCTTTTGAAGCTCTTCATATTTTTCACACCTTTTGAAGCTCTTTATATTTTTCACACCTTTTCAGGCTCTTCTTGATTTTCAACATCGCTTCATGCTCCTCCTATTTTTCAGACCTTTTCATGCTCATCTCTTTTTTGATACCTTTTGAAGCTCTTCATATTTGTCACAGCTTTTGAACCTCTTCATATTTTTCATATTTTTGAAGCTCTTCATATTTTCACACGTTTTGAGGCTCTTCATGTTTTTCAACACCGCTTCATGCTCCTCCTTTTTTTCAGACCTTTTAATGCTCCTCATGTATTTCACACTTTTTAAGCTCCTCATATTTTTCACACCTTTTCAGGCTCTTCATGTTTTTGAACACCGCTTCATGCTCCTTCTATTTTTCAGAGAGTTTCATGCTCTTCATGTATTTCACACCTTTTCAGACTCTTCATATTTTTCACACCATTTCAGGCTTTTCATGATTTTCAACACCGCTTCATGCTGCTCCTATTTTTCAGACCTTTTCATGCTCATTTCTTTTTCACACCTTTAGAAGCTCTTCATATTTTTCACACATTTTCAGGCTCTTCATGTTTTGAACACCGTTTCATGCTCCTCCTATTTTTCAGACCGTTTCATTCTCATCTCATTTTTGACACCTTTTGAAGCTCTTCATGTTTTTCACACCTTTTGAAGCTCTTCATATTTTTCATATTTTTGAAGGTCTTCATATTTTCACACCTTTTCAGACTCTTCATGTTTTTCAACACCGCTTCATCCTCCTCCTATTTTTCAGAACGTTTCATGCTCCTCATATTTTTGACACCTTTTGAAGCTCTTCATATTTTTCACACCTTTTCAGGATTTTCATGTTTTTGAACACAGCTTCATGTACCTCCTATTTTTCAGACCGTTTCATGCTCCTCATATTCTTGACACCTTTTGAAGCTCTTCATATTTTTCACACCTTTTCAGGCTCTTCATGGTTTTGAACACCGCTTCATGCTCCTCTTATTTTTCAGGCCGTTTCAGGCTCCTCATAATTTTAACACCTTTTGAAGCTCTTCATATTTCTCACATCTTTTCAGGCTCTTCATGTTTTTCAACACCGCTTCATGCTCCTCCTATTTTTCAGACCGTATCATGCTCCTCATATTTTTCACACCTTTTGAAGCACTTCATATTTTTCACACCTTATCAGGCTCTTCATAGTTTTGAACACGACTTCATGCCCCTCTTATTTTTCAGATCGTTTCATGCTCATCTCATTTTTGACATCTTTTGAAGCTTTGCATATTATTCACATCTTTTGAAGTTCTTCATATTTTTCACAGTTTTGAAGCTCTTCATATTTTTCACGCGATTTCAGACTCTTCATGTTTTTCAACACCGGTTCATGCTCCTGCTATTTATCATGCCGTTTCATACTCCTCATATTTTTGACACGTTTTGAGACTCTTCATATATTTCACACTTTTCAGGCTCTTGATGTTTTTCAACACCGCTTCATGCTCCGCCTATTTTTCAGGCCGTTTCATGCTCCTCATATTTTTGAAACCTTTAGAAGCTCTTCATATTTTTCACACCTTTTCAGGCTCTTCATGTTTTTGAACACCGCTTGATGCTCCTCCTATTTTTCAGACTTTTTCATGCTCCTCATGTATTTCACACGTTTTGAAGCTCTTCATATTTTACAGACGTTTTCAGCCTCTTCATGATTTTGAACACCGCATCATGATCCTCCTATTTTTCAGAATGTTTCATGCTCCTCATATTTTTGACAACTTTTGAAGCTTTTCATATTTTTCACAACTTTTCAGGATCTTCATGTTTTTGAACAGAGCTTCATGCTCCTCCTATTTTTCAGACCGTATCATACTCGTCATATTTTTCACACCTTTTGAACCTCTTCATATTTTTCACACCTTTTCAGTCTCTTCATGTTTTTCAACACAACTTCATGCTCATCCTATTTTCCAGACCGTTTCATGTTCCTCATGTATTTTACACCTTTTGAAGCTCTTCATATTTTTCACACGTTTTCAGGCTCTTCATGCATTTGAACACCCTTTCATGCTCCTCCTATTTTTCAGACCGTTTCATGATCCTCATAGTTTTGACACCTTTTGAAGCTCTTCATATTTTTCACACCTTTTCAGGTTCTTCATGTTTTTCAACACCGCTTCATGCTCCTCCTATTTTTCAGACCGTTTCATGCTCCTCATATTTTTGACACCTTTTGAAGCTCTTCATATATTTCACACCTTTTCATACTCTTCATGATTTCCAACACCGCTTCATCCTCCTCATATTTTTCAGACCGTTTCATGCTCATCTCATTTTTATCACCTTTTGAAGCTCTTCATATTTTTCACACCTTTTGAAGCTCTTCATATTTTTCACACGTTTTCAGGCTCTTCATGTTTTTCAACACCGATTCATGCTCCTCATATTTTTGACACCTTTTGAATCTCTTCATATTTTTCACACCTTTTCAGCCTCTTCATGATTTTGAACACCGCTTCATGATCCTCCTATTTTTCAGAATGTTTCATGCTCCTCATATTTTTGACAACTTTTGAAGCTTTTCATATTTTCCACAACTTTTCAGGATCTTCATGTTTTTGAACAGAGCTTCATTCTCCTCCTATTTTTCAGACCGTATCATACTCGTCATATTTTTCACACCTTTTGAACCTCTTCATATTTTTCAAACCTTTTCAGTCTCTTCATGTTTTTCAACACAACTTCATGCTCATCCTATTTTCCAGACCGTTTCATGTTCCTCATGTATTTTACACCTTTTGAAGCTCTTCATATTTTTCACTACTTTTCAGGCTCTTCATGCATTTGAACACCCTTTCATGCTCCTCCTATTTTTCAGACCGTTTCATGCTCCTCATAGTTTTGACACTTTTTGAAGCTCCTCATATATTTCACACCTTTTCATACTCTTCATGATTTCCAACAACGCTTCATCCTCCTCATATTTTTCAGACCGTTTCATGTTCATCTCATTTTTATCACCTTTTGAAGCTCTTCATATTTTTCACACCTTTTGAAGCTCTTCATATTTTTCACACGTTTTCAGGCTCTTCATGTTTTTCAACACCACTTCATGCTTCTCCTATTTTTCAGACCGTTTCATGCTCCTCATATTTTTGACACCTTTTGAAGCTCTTCATATTTTATCCACCTTTTCAGGCTCTTCATGTTTTTCAACACCGCTTCATGCTCTTCCTATTTTCCAGACCGTTTCATGCTCCTCATGTATTTCCAACCTTTTGAAGCTCTTCAAATTTTTCACACCTTTGCAGCCTCCCCATGTTTTTCAACACGGCTTCATGATCCTCCTGTTTTTCAGACCGTTTCATGCTCCTCATATTTTGACACGTTTTGAAGATCTTCATATTTTTCACACATTTTCAGGCTCTTCATGTTTTTCAAAACCGATTCATGCTCCTCCTATGTTTCAGACCGTTTCATGCTCCTCATACTTTGACACCTTTTGAAGCTCTTCATATTTTTCACACCTATTCAGTCTCTTCATGTTTTTAAACACTACTTCATGCTCCTCCTATTTTTCAGAACGATTCATTCTCCTCATGTATTTCACACCTTTTGAAGCTCTTCATATTTTACCCACCTTTTCAGGCTCGTCATGTTATTCAAGACGGTTTCATGCTCCTCATGTATTTCCAACCGTTTGAAGCTCTTCATATTTTTCACAACTTTTCAGGCTCTTCATGTTTTTGAACACGGTTTCATGCTCCTCCTATTTTTCAGACCATTTCATGCTCCTCATATTTTTGACACCTTTTGAAGCTCTTCATATTTTTCACACCTTTTCAGGCTCCCCATGTTTTTCAACACGGCTTCATGATCAAACTCTTTTTCAGACCGTTTAATGCTCCTCATATTTTTGACACCTTTTGAAGCTCTTCATATTTTTCACACCTTTTCAGGCTCCCCATGTTTTTCAACACGGCTTCATGATCAAACTCTTTTTCAGACCGTTTCATGCTCCTCATATTTTTGACTCGTTTTGAAGCTCTTCATATTTTTCACACCTTTTTAGGCTCTTCATGTTTTTCAACATCACTTCATGCTCCTCCTATTTTTCAGACCGTTTCATGCTCTTCATATTTTTGACACTTTTTGAAGCTCTTCATATTTTTCACACCTTTTCTGGCTCTTCATGTTTTCAACACCGCTTAATGCTCCTCCTATTTTCCAGACCGTTTCATGCTCGTCTCATTTTTGACACCTTTTGAAGCTCTTCATATTTCTCACAACTTTTAAGCTCTTCATGTTTTTCACACGTTTTCAGGCTCTTCATGTTTTTCAACATTGCTTCATGCTCCTCCCATTTTTCAGACCGTTTCATGCTCCTCCTATTTTTCAGACCGTTTCATGCTCCTCATATTTTTGACACCTTTTGAAGCTCTTCATATTTTTCACACCTTTTCATGCTCTTCATGTTTTTGAACAACGCTTCATGCTCCTCCTATTTTTCAGACCGGTTCATGCTCCTCATATTTTTGACACCTTTTGAAGCTCTTCATATTTTTCACACCTTTTCATGCTCTTCATGTTTTTGAACACCGCTTCATGCTCCTCCTATTTTTCAGAGCGGTTCATGCTCCTCATATTTTTGACACCTTTTGAAGCTCTTCATATTTTTCACACCTTTTCATGCTCTTCATGTTTTTGAACACCGCTTCATGCTCCTCCTATTTTTCAGACCGGTTCATGCTCCTCATATTTTTGACACCTTTTGAAGCTCTTCATATTTTTCACACCTTTTCATGCTCTTCATATTTTTGAACAACGCTTCATGCTCCTCCTATTTTTCACACCGGTTCATGCTCCTCATATTTTTGACACCTTTTGAAGCTCTTCATATTTTTCACACCTTTTCATGTTCTTCATGTTTTTCAACACCGCTTCATGCTTCTCCTATTTTTCAGACCGTTTCATGCTCCTCATATTTTTGACACCTTTTGAAGCTCTTCATATTTTTCACACATTTTCAGGCTCTTCATGTTTTTCAACACCGATTCATGCTCCTCATATTTTTGACACCTTTTGAATCTCTTCATATTTTTCACACCTTTTCAGTCTCTTCATGTTTTTCAATGCCACTTCATGCTCCTCCTATTTTTCAGGCCGTTTCATTCTCCTCATATTTTTGACACCTTTGAAGCTCTTCAAAATTTTGACACCTTTTGAAGCTCTTCATATATTTCACACCTTTTCAGTCTCTTCATGTTTTTCAATGCCACTTCATGCTCCTCCTATTTTTCAGGCCGTTTCATGCTCCTCATATTTTTGACACCTTTGAAGCTCTTCATAATTTTGACACCTTTTGAAGCTCTTCATATTTTTCACACCTTTTCAGGCTCTTCCTTTTTTTCAATACCGCTTCCTGCTTCTCCTATTTTTCAGACCGTTTCATGCTCCTCATATTTTTCACACCTTTTGAAGCTCTTCATATTTTTCACACCTTTTCAGGCTCTTCATGTTTTTCAACACTGCTTCATGCTTCACCTATTTTTCAGACCGTTTCATGCTCCTCATATTTTTCACACCTTTTGAAGCTCTTCATATTTTTCACACCTTTTCAGGCTCTTCATGTTTTTCAACACCGCTTCATGCTCCTCCTATTTTTCAGATCTTAACATTCTCCTCATAATTTTGACACCTTTTGAAGCTCTTAATATTTTTCACACAATTTCAGGCTCTTCATGTTTTTGAACACGCTTTCATGCTCCTCCTATTTTCCAGATCGTTTCATGCTCCTCATATTTTTGACACCTTTTGAAGCTCTTAATATTTTTCACAGCTTTTCAGGCTCTTCATGTTTCTCAACACCGCTTCATGGTCCTCCTATTTTTCAGACTGTTTCCTGCTCCTCATGTATTTCACACCTTTTGAAGCTCTTCATATATTTCACTCCTTTTGAAACTCTTCATATATTTCACAGCTTTTCAGGCTCTTCATGTTTTTGAACACCGTTTCATACTCCTCCTATTTTTCAGACCATTTCATGCTCCTCCTTTATTTCAGACCGTTTCATGCTCCTCATATTTTTGGCACCTTTTGAAGTTCTTCATATTTTTCACACCTTTTCAGGTTCTTCATGTTTTTCAACACCGCTTTATGCTCCTCCTTTTTTTCAGACCGTTTCATGCTCCTCTTGTATTTCACACCTTTTGAAGCTCTTCACATTTTTCACACCTTTTCAGGCTCTTCATGTTTTTGAACACCGCTTCATGCTCGTCCTATTTTTCAGACCACTTCTTGTTCCTCATGTTTATCACACCTATTGAAGCTCTTCATGTTTTTCACACCTTTTCAGGCTTTTCATGTTTTTCAACATCGCTTCATGATCCTCCTACATTTCTGAGCGTTTCATGCTCCTCATATTTTTGAAACCTTTTGAATCACTTCATATATTTCACACCTTTTCAGGCTCTTCATGTTTTTGAACACCGCTTCACGCTCCTCTTATTTTTCAGACCGTTTCATGCTCCTCATGTATTCCACACATTTTGAAGCTCTTCATATTTTTCACACCTTTTGAAGCTCTTCATATTTTTCGAAGCTTTTCAGGCTCTTCATGTTCTTGAACACCGTTTCATGCTCCTCATGTATTCCACACATTTTGAAGCTCTTCATATTTTTCACACCTTTTGAAGCTCTTCATATTTTTCACACCTTATGAAGCTCTTCATATTTCTCAAACGTTTTCAGGCTCTTCATGTTTTTCAACACCCGTTCTTGCTCATCCTATTTTTCAGAGCGTTTCATGTTTCTATCATTTCTGACAACTTTTGAAGCTCTTCATATATTTCACACATTTTCAGGCTCTTCATGTTTTTCAACACCACTTCATGCTCCTCCTATTTTTCAGACCGTTTCATGCTCATCTCACTTTGACACATTTTGAAGCTCTTCATATTTTCCACACCTTTTGAAGCTCTTCATATTTTTCAAACTTTTTCAGGCTCTTCATTTTTTTCAACACTGCTTCTTGCTCCTCCTATTTTTCAGAACTTTTCATGCTCCTCATATTTTTGACACATTTTGAACCTCTTCATTTTTTTCACACCTTTTGAAGCTCTTCATATTTTTCACACCTTTTCATGCTCTTCATGTTTTTGAACACCGCTTCATGCTCCTCCTATTTTTCAGACCGGTTCATGCTCCTCATATTTTGACACCTTTTGAAGGTCTTCATATCTTTCACACCTTTTCAGGCTCTTCATGTTTTTTATACCGCTTCATGCTGCTCCTATTTTTCAGACCGTTTCATGCTCCTCCTATTTTTGACACCTTTTGAAGCACTTCATATGTTTCACACCTTTTCAGGCTCTTCATGTTTTTGAACACCGTTTCATGCTCCTCCTATTTTTCAGACCGTTTCATGCTTCTGATATTTTTGACACCTTTTGAAGCTCTTCATATTTTTCACACCTTTTGAGGCTCTTCATGTTTTTGAACACCGCTTCATGTTCCTCCTATTTTTCAGACCGTTTCATGTTCCTCATATTTTTGACACCTTTTGAAGCTCTTCATATTTTTCACACCTTTTCAGGATCTTCATGTTTTTTACACCGCTTCATGCTCCTCCTATTTTTCAGACTGTTTCATGCTCCTCCTATTTTTGACACCTTTTGAAGCTCTTCATATTTCACACCATTTCAGGCTATTCATGTTTTTGAACACCGTTTAATGCTCCTCCTATTTTTCAGACCATTTCATGCTCCTCATATTTTTGACACCTTTTGAAGCTCTTCATATTTTACCCACCTTTTCAGGCTCTTCATGTTTTTCAACACCGTTTCATGCTCCTCATGTATTTCCAACCGTTTGAAGCTCTTCATATTTTTCACAACTTTTCAGGCTCTTCATGTTTTTGAACACGGTTTCATGCTCCTCCTATTTTTCAGACCGTTTCATGCTCCTCATGTATTTCACACCTTTTAAAGCTCTTCATATTTTTCACACCTTTTCAGGCTCTTCATGTTTTTGAACACCTTTTCATTCTCCTCCTATTTTTCAGACTGTTTCATGCTCCTCATATTTTTGACACCTTTTGAATCTCTTCATATTTTTCACAACTTTTCAGGCTCCCCATGTTTTTCAACACGGCTTCATGATCCTACTCTTTTTCAGACCGTTTCATGCTCCTCATATTTTTGACACTTTTTGAAGCTCTTCATATTTTTCACACCTTTTCTGGCTCTTCATGTTTTCAACACCGCTTCATGCTCGTCCTCTTTTCCAGACCGTTTCATGCTCCTCTCATTTTTTCACACCTTTTGAAGCTCTTCATATTTCTCACAACTTTTAAGCTCTTCATGTTTTTCACACGTTTTCAGGCTCTTCATGTTTTTCAACACCGCTTCATGCTCCTCCCATTTTTCAGACCATTTCATGCTCCTCCTATTTTTCAGACCGTTTCATGCTCCTCATATTTTTGACACCTTTTGAAGCTCTTCACATTTTTCACACCTTTTCAGCCTCTTCATGTTTTTCAACACTGCTTCATGCTCTTCCTATTTTTCCGACCGTTTCATGTTCCTCATATTTTTGACACCTTTTGAAGGTCTTCATATTTTTCAAACGTTTTCACGCTCTTCATGTTTTTCAACACCGCTTCTTGCTCCTCCTATTTTTCAGACCGTTTCATGCTCCTCATATTTTTGAAACATTTTGAAGCTCTTCATATTTTTCACACCTTTTCAGGCTCTTCATGTTTTTGTGCACCGTTTCATGCTCCTCCTATTTTTCAGATCGTTTCATGCTCCTCATATTTTTGACATCTTTTGAAGCTCTTCATATTTTTCACACCTTTTAATGCTCTTCATGATTTTGAACACCGCTTGATGCTCCTCCTATTATTCAGACCGTTACATGCTCCTCATATTTTTGACACCTTTTGAAGCTCTTCATATTTTTGACACCTTTTGAAGCTCTTCAAATTTTACACACTTTTTCAGACTCTTCATGTTTTTCCACACCGCTTCATGCTCCTCATATTTTTCAGCCAGTTTCATGTGCCTCCTCTTTTTAACACCTTTTGAAGGTCTTCATATTTTTCACACCTTTTCAGGCTCTTCATGTTTTTCCGCACCGCTTCCTGCTCTTCCTTTTTTTCAGACCGTTCCATGCTCCTCATATTTTTGACACATTTTGAAGCTCTTCGTATTTTGCACACCTTTTCAGGCTCTTTATGTTTTTCAACACCACTTCATGCTCCTCCTTTTTTTCAGACCGTTTCATACTCCTCTTATTTTTGACACCTTTTGAAGCTCTTCATATTTTTCAAACCTTTTCAGGTTCTTCATGTTTTTCAACACCGCTTCATGCTCCTCCTATTTTTCAGATAGTTTCATGCCCCCTCTATTTTTGTCACCTTGTGAAGCTCTTCATATTTTTCACACCTTTTCAGGCTCTTCATGTTTTTGAACACTGCTTCATGTTCTTCCTATTTTTCAGACCGTTTCATGCTCGTCATATTTTTGACACCTTTTCAGGCTCTTCAGGTTTTTGAACAACGCTTCAAGCTCCTCCTATTTTTCAGACCGTTTCCTGCTCTTCATATTTTTGACACATTTTGAAGCTCTTCATATTTTTCACACCTTTTCAGGCTCTTCATGTTTTTCAACACCGTTTCATGCTCCTCCTATTTTTCAGACCGTTTCATGCTCCTCATATTTTTGGCACCTTTTGAAGCTCTTCATATTCTTCACACCTTTTCAGGATCTTCATGTTTTTCAACACCACTTTATGCTCCTCCTCTTTTTCAGACCGTTTCGTGCTCCTCATGTTTTTGACACCTTTTGAAGCTCTTAATATTTTTCACATCTTTTCAGGCTTTTCATGTTTTGCAATACTGCTTCATGCTCCTCCTATTTTTCAGACCGTTTCATTCTCCTCATATTTTTGACACCTTTTGAAGCTCTTCATATATTTCACACCTTTTCAGGCTCTTCATGTTTTTCAACACCACTTCATGCTCCTCCTATTTTTCAGATCTTAACACTCTCCTCATAATTTTGACACCTTTTGAAGGTCTTAATATTTTTCACACATTTTCAGGCTCTTCATGTTTTTGAACACGGTTTCATGCTCCTCCTATTTTCCAGACCGTTTCATGCTCCTCATATTTTTGACACCTTTTGAAGCTCTTAATATTTTTCACAGCTTTTCAGGCTCTTCATGTTTCTCAACACCGCTTCATGGTCCTCCTATTTTTCAGACTGTTTCTTGCTCCTCATGTATTTCACACCTTTTGAAGCTCTTCATATATTTCACTCCTTTTGAAACTCTTCATATATTTCACAGCTTTTCAGGCTCTTCATGTTTTTGAACACCGTTTCATACTCCTCCTATTTTTCAGACCGTTTCATGCTCCTCCTTTATTTCAGACCGTTTCATGCTCCTCATATTTTTGGCACCTTTTGAAGTTCTTCATATTTTTCACACCTTTTCAGGTTCTTCATGTTTTTCAACACCGCTTTATGCTCCTCCTTTTTTTCAGACCGTTTCATGCTCCTCTTGTATTTCACACCTTTTGAAGCTCTTCATATTTTTCACACATTTTCAGGCTATTCATGTTTTTGAACACCGCTTTATGCTCCTCCTATTTTTCAGACCACTTCTTGTTCCTCATGTTTATCACACCTATTGAAGCTCTTCATGTTTTTCACACCTTTTCAGGCTTTTCATGTTTTTCAACATCGCTTCATGATCCTCCTACTTTTCTGAGCGTTTCATGCTCCTCATATTTTTGAAACCTTTTGAATCACTTCATATATTTCACACCTTATCAGGCTCTTCATGTTTTTGAACACCGCTTCACGCTCCACTTATTTTTCAGACCGTTTCATGCTCCTCATGTATTCCACACATTTTGAAGCTCTTCATGTTTTTCACACCTTTTGAAGCTCTTCATATTTTTCGAAGCTTTTCAGGCTCTTCATGTTCTTGAACACCGTTTCATGCTCCTCCTATTTTTCAGACCGTTTCATGCTCCTCATATTTTTGACACCTTTTGAAGCTCTTCATATTTTTCACACCTTTTCATGCTCTTCATGTTTTTGAACACGGCTTCATGCTTCTCCTATTTTTCAGGCCGGTTCATGCTCCTCATATTTTTGACACCTTTTGAAGCTCTTCATATTTTTCACACCTTTTCAGGCTCTTCATGTTTTTCAACATCACTTCATGCTCCTCCTATTTTTCAGACCGTTTCATGCTCCTCTCATTTCTGACACCTTTTGAAGCTCTTCATATATTTCACACATTTTCAGGCTCTTCATGTTTTTCAACACTACTTCATGCTCCTCCTATTTTTCAGACCGTTTCATGGTCCTCTTATTTTTGACAGATTTTGAAGCTCTTCATATTTTCCACACCTTTTGAAGCTCTTCATATTTTTCAAACGTTTTCATGCTCTTCATGTTTTTCAACACCGCTTCTTGCTCCTCCTATTTTTCAGACCGTTTCATGCTCGTCATATTTTTGACACCTTTTCAGGCTCTTCAGGTTTTTGAACACCGCTTCATGTTCTTCCTATTTTTCAGACCGTTTCATGCTCGTCATATTTTTGACACCTTTTCAGGCTCTTCATGTTTTTCAACACCGCTTCATGCTCCTCCTATTTTTCAGACCTTTTCATGCTCCTCATGTATTTCACACCTTTTGAAGCTCTGCGTATTTTTCACACCTTTTCAGGCTCTTCATGTTGTTGAACACCGCTTCATGCTCCTCCTATTTTTCAGACCGTTTCATGCTCCTCATGTATTTCACACCTTGTGTAGCTCTTCATATTTTTCACACCTTTTCAGGCTCTTCATGTTTTTGAAATCCGTTTCATGCTCCTCCTATTTTTCAGATCATTTCATACTCCTCATAATTTTGAGACCTTTTGAAGCTCTTCATGTATTTCACACCTTTTGAAGCTCCTCATGTTTTAGGACAACGCTTCATGCTCCTACTATTTTTCCGACCATATCATGCTCCTCATATTTTTCACACCTTTTGAAGCTCTTCATATTTTTCACACCTTTCAGGCTGTTCATATTTTTGAACACCACTTCATGCTCCTACTATTTTTCAGAGAGTTTCATGCTCCTCATGTATTTCACATCTTTTGAAGCTCTTCATATTTTTCACACCTTTTCAGGCTCTTCATGTGTTTCAACACCGCTTCAGACTCATCCTATTTTTCAGAAATTTTCATGCTCCTCATATTTTTGACACCTTTTAAAGCTCTTCATATTTTTCACACCTTTTCAGGCTCTTCATGTTTTTCAACACCACTTCATGCTCCTCCTATTTTTCAGAGCGTTTCATGCTCATCTCATTTTTGACAACTTTTGAAGCTCTTCATATTTTTCACACCTTTTGAAACTCTTCATATTTTTCACACTTTTTCAAACTCTTCATGTTTTTCAACACCGCTTCATGCTACTCCTATTTTTCAGGCCGTTTCATGCTCCTCATATTTTTGACCCCTTTTGAATCTCTTCATATGTTTCACACCTTTTCAGGCTCTTCATGTTTTTCAACACCGCTTCATGCTCCTCCTATTTTTCAGACCGTTTCATGCTCCTCATATTTTTGACACCTTTTGAAGCTCTTCATATTTTTCACACCTTTTGAAACTCTTCATTTTTTGACACAATTTCAGCCTCTTCATGTTTCTTAACACCGTTTCATGTTCTTCCTATTTTTCAGATCGTTTCATGCTCATCTCTTTTTTGACACCTTTTGAAGCTCTTCGTATTTTTCACACCTTGTGTAGCTCTTCATATTTTTCACACCTTTTCAGGCTCTTCATGTTTTTGAACACCCTTTAATGCTCCTCCTGTTTTTCAGACCGTTTCATGCTCCTCATAATTTTGACATCTTTTGAAGCTCTTCATATATTTCACATCTTTTCAGACTCTTCATGTTTTTGAACACCACTTCATGCTTCTCCTATTTTTCAAACCGTTTCATTCTCCTCATGTATTTTACACCTTTTGAAGCTATTCAAATTTTTGACAGCTTTTCAGGCTCTTCATGATTTTCAACACCGCTTCATGCTCCTCCTATTTTTCAGATTGTTTCATGTTTCTCATATTTTTGAAACCTTTTGAAACTCTTCATATATTTCACAGCTTTTCAGGCTCTTCATGTTTTTGAACACCGTTTCATGCTCCTCCTATTTTTCAGACCGTTTCATGCTCCTCCTTTATTTCAGACCGTTTCATGCTCCTCATATTTTTGGCACCTTTTGAAGTTCTTCGTATTTTTCACACCTTTTCAGTTTCTTCATGTTTTTCAACACCGCTTTATGCTCCTCCTTTTTTTCAGACCGTTTCATGCTCTTCTTGTATTTCACACCTTTTGAAGCTCTTCACATTTTTCACACCTTTTCAGGCTCTTCATGTTTTTGAACACCGCTTCATGCTCCTCCTATTTTTCAGACCACTTCTTGTTTCTCATGTTTATGACACCTATTGAAGCTCTTCATGTTTTTCACACCTTTTCAGGCTTTTCATGTTTTTCAACATCGCTTCATGATCCTCCTACTTTTCTGAGCGTTTCATGCTCCTCATATTTTTGAAACCTTTTGAATCTCTTCATATATTTCACACCTTTTCAGGTTCTTCATGTTTTTGAACACCGCTTCACGCTCCTCTTATTTTTCAGACCGTTTCATGCTCCTCATGTATTCCACACATTTTGAAGCTCTTCATATTTTTCACACCTTTTGAAGCTCTTCATATTTTTCGAAGCTTTTCAGGCTCTTCATGTTCTTGAACACCGTTTCATGCTCCTCCTATTTTTCAGACCGTTTCATGCTCCGCCTATTTTTCAGACCGTTTCAACTCATCTCATTTTTGACAGCTTTTGAAATTTTTCATATTTTTCACAACTTTTGAAGCTCTTCATGTTTTTCAACACCGCTTCTTGCTCCTCTTATTTTTCAGACCGTTTCATGCTCCTCATATTTGTCACACCTTTTGAAGCTCTTCATATTTTTCACACCTTTTCAGGCTCTTCATGTTTTTCAACACTGCTTCATGCTCCTCCTATTTTTCAAAGGGTTTCATGCTCCTCATATTTTTGACACCTTTTGAAGCTCTTCATATTTTTCACACCTTTTCAGGCTCTTCATATTTTTCACAGCTTTTCAGGCTATTCATGTTTTTGAACACCGCTTCATGCTCCTCCTATTTTTCAGACCGTTTCATGCTCCTCATGTATTTCACACCTTTTGAAGCTCTTTATATTTTTCACACCTTTTCAGGCTCTTCATGTTTTTCAACGCCACTTCATGCTCCTCCTATTTTTCAGACCGCTTCATGCTCATCTCATTTTTGACACCTTTTGAAGCTCTTCATATTTTTCACACCTTTTAAGGCTCTTCATGTTTTTCAACACTGCTTCATGCTCCTCCTATTTTTCTGACCGTTTCATGCGCCTCATATTTTTGACACTTTTTGAAGCTCTTCGTATTTTTCACACCTTTTCATGCTCTTTATGTTTTCAACACCGTTTGATGCTCCTCCTATTTTTCAGAGCGTTTCATGCTCCTCCTATTTTTCAAACCGTTTCATGCTCTTCTCATTTTTGACACCTTCTGAAGCTCTTCATATTTTTCACACCTTTTGAACCTCTTCATATTTTTCACACCTTTTGAAACTCTTCATATATTTCACGCTTTTTCAAGCTCTTCATGTTTTTCAACACCACTCCAAGCTCTTCCTATTTTTCAGACCTTTTGATGCTCATCTCATTTTTGACACCTTTTGAAGCTCTTCATATTTTTGACACCTTTTGAAGCTCTTCATATTTTTCACACCTTTGGAAGCTCTTCATATTTTTCACACCTTTTCAGGCTCTTCATGTTTTTCAACACCAATACATGCTCCTCCTATTTTTCAGACCATTTCCTGCTCCTCATATTTTTCACACCTTTTGAAGCTCTTCAGATTTTTCACGCATTTTCACGCTTTTCATGTTCCTGAACAATGCTTCATGCTCCTCCTATTTTTCACAGCTATTGAAGCTCTTCATATTTTTCACACCTTTTCAGGCTCTTCATGTTTCTCAACACCGCTTCATGCTCCTTTTATTTTTCAGAACGTTTCATGGTCCTCATGTATTTCACACCTTTTGAAGCTCTGCGTATTTTTCACACCTTTTCAGGCTCTTCATGTTGTTGAACACCGCTTCATGCTCCTCCTATTTTTCAGACCGTTTCATGCTCCTCATGTATTTCACACCTTGTGAAGCTCTTCATATTTTTCACACCTTTTCAGGCTCTTCATGTTTTTGAAATCCGTTTCATGCTCCTCCTATTTTTCAGATCGTTTCATACTCCTCATAATTTTGAGACCTTTTGAAGCTCTTCATGTATTTCACACCTTTTCAGGCTCTTCATGTTTTAGGACAACGCTTCATGCTCCTACTATTTTTGCGACCATATCGTGCTCCTCATATTTTTCACACCTTTTGAAGCTCTTCACATTTTTCACACCTTTTCAAGCTCTTCATGTTTTTCAACACCGCTTCATGCTCCTTTTATTGTTCAGAACGTTTCATGGTCCTCATGTATTTCACACCTTTTGAAGCTCTGCGTATTTTTCACACCTTTTCAGGCTCTTCATGTTGTTGAACACCGCTTCATGCTCCTCCTATTTTTCAGACCGTTTCATGCTCCTCATGTATTTCACACCTTGTGAAGCTCTTCATATTTTTCACACCTTTTCAGGCTCTTCATGTTTTTGAAATCCGTTTCATGCTCCTCCTATTTTTCAGATCGTTTCATACTCCTCATGATTTTGAGACCTTTTGAAGCTCTTCATGTATTTCACACCTTTTCAAGCTGTTCATATTTTTGAACACCACTTCATGCTCCTAGTATTTTTCAGAGAGTTTCATGCTCCTCATGTATTTCACAACTTTTGAAGCTCTTCATATTTTTCACACCTTTTCAGGCTCTTCATGTGTTTCAACACTGCTTCAGGCTCGTCCTATTTTTCAGAACTTTTCATGCTCCTCATATTTTTGACACCTTTTGAAGCTCTTCATATTTTTCACACCTTTTCAGGCTCTTCATGTTTTTCAACACCACTTCATGCTCCTCCTATTTTTCAGACCGTTTCATGCTCATCTCATTTTTGACAACTTTTGAAGCTCTTCATATTTTTCACACCTTTTGAAACTCTTCATATTTTTCACACTTTTTCAAACTCTTCATGTTTTTCAACACCGCTTCATGCTCCTCCTATTTTTCAGGCCGTTTCATGCTCCTCATATTTTTGACCACTTTTGAATCTCTTCATATTTTTCACACCTTTTCAGGCTCTTCATGTTTTTCACCACCGCTTCATGCTCCTCCTATTTTTCAGACCGTTTCATGCTCCTCATATTTTTGACACCTTTTGAAGCTCTTCATATTTTTCACACCTTTTCAGGCTTTTCATGTTTTTGAACACCGCTTCATGCTCCTCCTATTTTTCAGACCGTTTCATGCTCCTCCTATTTTTCACAACTTTTGAACCTCTTCATATTTTTTACACCTTTTCAGGCTCCTCAGGTTTTTGAACACCGCTTCATGCTCCTCCTATTTTTCACAACTTTTGAACCTCTTCATATTTTTTACACCTTTTCAGGCTCCTCAGGTTTTTGAACACCGCTTCATGCTCCTCCTCTTTTTCAGACCGTTTCATGCTCCTCATGTATTTCACACCTTGTGAAGCTCTTCATATTTTTCACACCTTTTCAGGCTCTTCATGTTTTTGAAATCCGTTTCATGCTCCTCCTATATTTCAGACCATTTCATGCTCTTCATATTTTTGACACCTTTTGAAGTTCTTCATATTTTTCACACCTTTTGAACCTCTTCATATATTTCACACCTTTTCAGGCTCTTCATGTTTTTCAACACCACTTCATGCTCCTCCTATTTTTCAGACGGTTTCATGCTCATCTCATTTTCGACACCTTTTGAAGCTCTTCATATTTTTCACATCTTTTGAAGCTCTTCATATTTTTCACACGTTTTCAGGCTCTTCATGTTGTTCAACACCCTTTCTTGCTCCTCCTATTTTTCAGACCGTTTCATGCTCCTCATGTATTTCACACCTTTTGAAGCTCTTTATATTTTTCACACCTTTTCAGGCTCTTCATGTTTTTCAACGCCACTTCATGCTCCTCCTATTTTTCAGACCGCTTCATGCTCATCTCATTTTTGACACCTTTTGAAGCTCTTCATATTTTTCACACCTTTTAAGGCTCTTCATGTTTTTCAACACCGCTTCATGCTCCTCCTATTTTTCTGACCGTTTCATGCGCCTCATATTTTTGACACTTTTTGAAGCTCTTCGTATTTTTCACACCTTTTCATGCTCTTTATGTTTTCAACACCGTTTCATGCTCCTCCTATTTTTCAGATCGTTTCATGCTCCTCCTATTTTTCAAACCGTTTCATGCTCTTCTCATTTTTGACATCTTCTGAAGCTCTTCATATTTTTCACACCTTTTGAACCTCTTCATATTTTTCACACCTTTTGAAACTCTTCATATATTTCACGCTTTTTCAAGCTCTTCATGTTTTTCAACACCACTCCAAGCTCTTCCTATTTTTCAGACCTTTTTTATGCTCATCTCATTTTTGACACCTTTTGAAGCTCTTCATATTTTTGACACCTTTTGAAGCTCTTCATATTTTTCACACCTTTGGAAGCTCTTCATATTTTTCACACCTTTTCAGGCTCTTCATGTTTTTCAACACCAATACATGCTCCTCCTATTTTTCAGACCATTTCCTGCTCCTCATATTTTTCACACCTTTTGAAGCTCTTCAGATTTTTCACGCATTTTCACGCTTTTCATGTTCCTGAACAATGCTTCATGCTCCTCCTATTTTTCACAGCTATTGAAGCTCTTCATATTTTTCACACCTTTTCAGGCTCTTCATGTTTCTCAACACCGCTTCATGCTCCTTTTATTTTTCAGAACGTTTCATGGTCCTCATGTATTTCACACCTTTTGAAGCTCTGCGTATTTTTCACACCTTTTCAGGCTCTTCATGTTGTTGAACACCGCTTCATGCTCCTCCTATTTTTCAGACCATTTCATGCTCCTCATGTATTTCACACCTTGTGAAGCTCTTCATATTTTTCACACCTTTTCAGGCTCTTCATGTTTTTGAAATCCGTTTCATGCTCCTCCTATTTTTCAGATCGTTTCATACTCCTCATGATTTTGAGACCTTTTGAAGCTCTTCATGTATTTCACACCTTTTCAAGCTGTTCATATTTTTGAACACCACTTCATGCTCCTAGTATTTTTCAGAGAGTTTCATGCTCCTCATGTATTTCACAACTTTTGAAGCTCTTCATATTTTTCACACCTTTTCAGGCTCTTCATGTGTTTCAACACCGCTTCAGGCTCGTCCTATTTTTCAGAACTTTTCATGCTCCTCATATTTTTGACACCTTTTGAAGCTCTTCATATTTTTCACACCTTTTCAGGCTCTTCATGTTTTTCAACACCACTTCATGCTCCTCCTATTTTTCAGACCGTTTCATGCTCATCTCATTTTTGACAACTTTTGAAGCTCTTCATATTTTTCACACCTTTTGAAACTCTTCATATTTTTCACACTTTTTCAAACTCTTCATGTTTTTCAACACCGCTTCATGCTCCTCCTATTTTTCAGGCCGTTTCATGCTCCTCATATTTTTGACCCCTTTTGAATCTCTTCATATTTTTCACACCTTTTCAGGCTCTTCATGTTTTTCACCACCGCTTCATGCTCCTCCTATTTTTCAGACCGTTTCATGCTCCTCATATTTTTGACACCTTTTGAAGCTCTTCATATTTTTCACACCTTTTCAGGCTTTTCATGTTTTTGAACACCGCTTCATGCTCCTCCTATTTTTCACAACTTTTGAACCTCTTCATATTTTTTACACCTTTTCAGGCTCCTCAGGTTTTTGAACACCGCTTCATGCTCCTCCTATTTTTCACAACTTTTGAACCTCTTCATATTTTTTACACCTTTTCAGGCTCCTCAGGTTTTTGAACACCGCTTCATGCTCCTCCTCTTTTTCAGACCGTTTCATGCTCCTCATGTATTTCACACCTTGTGAAGCTCTTCATATTTTTCACACCTTTTCAGGCTCTTCATGTTTTTGAAATCCGTTTCATGCTCCTCCTATATTTCAGACCATTTCATGCTCTTCATATTTTTGACACCTTTTGAAGTTCTTCATATTTTTCACACCTTTTGAACCTCTTCATATATTTCACACCTTTTCAGGCTCTTCATGTTTTTCAACACCACTTCATGCTCCTCCTATTTTTCAGACGGTTTCATGCTCATCTCATTTTCGACACCTTTTGAAGCTCTTCATATTTTTCACATCTTTTGAAGCTCTTCATATTTTTCACACGTTTTCAGGCTCTTCATGTTGTTCAACACCCTTTATTGCTCCTCCTATTTTTCAGACCGTTTCATGTTCCTCATATTTTTGACATGTTTTGAAGCTCTTCATATTTTTCACACCTTTTCAGGCTCTTAATGTTTTTCAACACCACTTCATGCTCCTCCTATTTTTCAGACCGTTTCATGCTCATCTCATTTTTGACAACTTTTGAAGCTCTTCATATTTTTCACACCTTTTGAAACTCTTCATATTTTTCACACTTTTTCAAACTCTTCATGTTTTTCAACACCGCTTCATGCTCCTCCTATTTTTCAGGCCGTTTCATGCTCCTCATATTTTTGACCCCTTTTGAATCTCTTCATATTTTTCACACCTTTTCAGGCTCTTCATGTTTTTCACCACCGCTTCATGCTCCTCCTATTTTTCAGACCGTTTCATGCTCCTCATATTTTTGACACCTTTTGAAGCTCTTCATATTTTTCACACCTTTTCAGGCTTTTCATGTTTTTGAACACCGCTTCATGCTTCTCCTATTTTTCACAACTTTTGAACCTCTTCATATTTTTTACACCTTTTCAGGCTCCTCAGGTTTTTGAACACCGCTTCATGCTCCTCCTATTTTTCACAACTTTTGAACCTCTTCATATTTTTTACACCTTTTCAGGCTCCTCAGGTTTTTGAACACCGCTTCATGCTCCTCCTCTTTTTCAGACCGTTTCATGCTCCTCATGTATTTCACACCTTGTGAAGCTCTTCATATTTTTCACACCTTTTCAGGCTCTTCATGTTTTTGAAATCCGTTTCATGCTCCTCCTATATTTCAGACCATTTCATGCTCTTCATATTTTTGACACCTTTTGAAGTTCTTCATATATTTCACACCTTTTGAACCTCTTCATATATTTCACACCTTTTCAGGCTCTTCATGTTTTTCAACACCACTTCATGCTCCTCCTATTTTTCAGACGGTTTCATGCTCATCTCATTGTCGACACCTTTTGAAGCTCTTCATATTTTTCACATCTTTTGAAGCTCTTCATATTTTTCACACGGTTTCAGGCTCTTCATGTTGTTCAACACCCTTTCTTGCTCCTCCTATTTTTCAGACCGTTTCATGCTCCTCATGTATTTCACACCTTTTGAAGCTCTTTATATTTTTCACACCTTTTCAGGCTCTTCATGTTTTTCAACGCCACTTCATGCTCCTCCTATTTTTCAGACCGCTTCATGCTCATCTCATTTTTGACACCTTTTGAAGCTCTTCATATTTTTCACACCTTTTAAGGCTCTTCATGTTTTTCAACACCGCTTCATGCTCCTCCTATTTTTCTGACCGTTTCATGCGCCTCATATTTTTGACACTTTTTGAAGCTCTTCGTATTTTTCACAACTTTTCATGCTCTTTATGTTTTCAACACCGTTTCATGCTCCTCCTATTTTTCAGATCGTTTCATGCTCCTCCTATTTTTCAAACCGTTTCATGCTCTTCTCATTTTTGACACCTTCTGAAGCTCTTCATATTTTTCACACCTTTTGAACCTCTTCATATTTTTCACACCTTTTGAAACTCTTCATATATTTCACGCTTTTTCAAGCTCTTCATGTTTTTCAACACCACTCCAAGCTCTTCCTATTTTTCAGACCTTTTGATGCTCATCTCATTTTTGACACCTTTTGAAGCTCTTCATATTTTTGACACCTTTTGAAGCTCTTCATATTTTTCACACCTTTGGAAGCTCTTCATATTTTTCACACCTTTTCAGGCTCTTCATGTTTTTCAACACCAATACATGCTCCTCCTATTTTTCAGACCATTTCCTGCTCCTCATATTTTTCACACCTTTTGAAGCTCTTCAGATTTTTCACGCATTTTCACGCTTTTCATGTTCCTGAACAATGCTTCATGCTCCTCCTATTTTTCACAGCTATTGAAGCTCTTCATATTTTTCACACCTTTTCAGGCTCTTCATGTTTCTCAACACCGCTTCATGCTCCTTTTATTTTTCAGAACGTTTCATGGTCCTCATGTATTTCACACCTTTTGAAGCTCTGCGTATTTTTCACACCTTTTCAGGCTCTTCATGTTGTTGAACACCGCTTCATGCTCCTCCTATTTTTCAGACCGTTTCATGCTCCTCATGTATTTCACACCTTGTGAAGCTCTTCATATTTTTCACACCTTTTCAGGCTCTTCATGTTTTTGAAATCCGTTTCATGCTCCTCCTATTTTTCAGATCGTTTCATACTCCTCATAATTTTGAGACCTTTTGAAGCTCTTCATGTATTTCACACCTTTTCAGGCTCTTCATGTTTTAGGACAACGCTTCATGCTCCTACTATTTTTCCGACCATATCATGCTCCTCATATTTTTCACACCTTTTGAAGCTCTTCACATTTTTCACACCTTTTCAAGCTCTTCATGTTTTTCAACACCGCTTCATGCTCCTTTTATTGTTCAGAACGTTTCATGGTCCTCATGTATTTCACACCTTTTGAAGCTCTGCGTATTTTTCACACCTTTTCAGGCTCTTCATGTTGTTGAACACCGCTTCATGCTCCTCCTATTTTTCAGACCGTTTCATGCTCCTCATGTATTTCACACCTTGTGAAGCTCTTCATATTTTTCACACCTTTTCAGGCTCTTCATGTTTTTGAAATCCGTTTCATGCTCCTCCTATTTTTCAGATCGTTTCATACTCCTCATGATTTTGAGACCTTTTGAAGCTCTTCATGTATTTCACACCTTTTCAAGCTGTTCATATTTTTGAACACCACTTCATGCTCCTAGTATTTTTCAGAGAGTTTCATGCTCCTCATGTATTTCACAACTTTTGAAGCTCTTCATATTTTTCACACCTTTTCAGGCTCTTCATGTGTTTCAACACCGCTTCAGGCTCGTCCTATTTTTCAGAACTTTTCATGCTCCTCATATTTTTGACACCTTTTGAAGCTCTTCATATTTTTCACACCTTTTCAGGCTCTTCATGTTTTTCAACACCACTTCATGCTCCTCCTATTTTTCAGACCGTTTCATGCTCATCTCATTTTTGACAACTTTTGAAGCTCTTCATATTTTTCACACCTTTTGAAACTCTTCATATTTTTCACACCTTTTCAGGCTCTTCATGTTTTTCACCACCGCTTCATGCTCCTCCTATTTTTCAGACCGTTTCATGCTCCTCATATTTTTGACACCTTTTGAAGCTCTTCATATTTTTCACACCTTTTCAGGCTTTTCATGTTTTTGAACACCGCTTCATGCTCCTCCTATTTTTCACAACTTTTGAACCTCTTCATATTTTTTACACCTTTTCAGGCTCCTCAGGTTTTTGAACACCGCTTCATGCTCCTCCTATTTTTCACAACTTTTGAACCTCTTCATATTTTTTACACCTTTTCAGGCTCCTCAGGTTTTTGAACACCGCTTCATGCTCCTCCTCTTTTTCAGACCGTTTCATGCTCCTCATGTATTTCACACCTTGTGAAGCTCTTCATATTTTTCACACCTTTTCAGGCTCTTCATGTTTTTGAAATCCGTTTCATGCTCCTCCTATATTTCAGACCATTTCATGCTCTTCATATTTTTGACACCTTTTGAAGTTCTTCATATTTTTCACACCTTTTGAACCTCTTCATATATTTCACACCTTTTCAGGCTCTTCATGTTTTTCAACACCACTTCATGCTCCTCCTATTTTTCAGACGGTTTCATGCTCATCTCATTTTCGACACCTTTTGAAGCTCTTCATATTTTTCACATCTTTTGAAGCTCTTCATATTTTTCACACGTTTTCAGGCTCTTCATGTTGTTCAACACCCTTTCTTGCTCCTCCTATTTTTCAGACCGTTTCATGTTCCTCATATTTTTGACATGTTTTGAAGCTCTTCATATTTTTCACACCTTTTCAGGCTCTTCATGTTTTTCAACACCACTTCATGCTCCTCCTATTTTTCAGACCGTTTCATGCTCATCTCATTTTTGACAACTTTTGAAGCTCTTCATATTTTTCACACCTTTTGAAACTCTTCATATTTTTCACACTTTTTCAAACTCTTCATGTTTTTCAACACCGCTTCATGCTCCTCCTATTTTTCAGGCCGTTTCATGCTCCTCATATTTTTAACCCCTTTTGAATCTCTTCATATTTTTCACACCTTTTCAGGCTCTTCATGTTTTTCAACACCGCTTCATGCTCCTCCTATTTTTCAGACCGTTTCATGCTCCTCATATTTTTGACACCTTTTGAAGCTCTTCATATTTTTCACACCTTTTCAGGCTTTTCATGTTTTTGAACACCGCTTCATGCTCCTCCTATTTTTCACAACTTTTGAACCTCTTCATATTTTTTACACCTTTTCAGGCTCCTCAGGTTTTTGAACACCGCTTCATGCTCCTCCTATTTTTCACAACTTTTGAACCTCTTCATATTTTTTACACCTTTTCAGGCTCCTCAGGTTTTTGAACACCGCTTCATGCTCCTCCTCTTTTTCAGACCGTTTCATACTCCTCATGTATTTCACACCTTGTGAAGCTCTTCATATTTTTCACACCTTTTCAGGCTCTTCATGTTTTTGAAATCCGTTTCATGCTCCTCCTATATTTCAGACCATTTCATGCTCTTCATATTTTTGACACCTTTTGAAGTTCTTCATATTTTTCACACCTTTTGAACCTCTTCATATATTTCACACCTTTTCAGGCTCTTCATGTTTTTCAACACCACTTCATGCTCCTCCTATTTTTCAGACGGTTTCATGCTCATCTCATTTTCGACACCTTTTGAAGCTCTTCATATTTTTCACATTTTTTGAAGCTCTTCATATTTTTCACACGTTTTCAGGCTCTTCATGTTGTTCAACACCCTTTCTTGCTCTTCCTATTTTTCAGACCGTTTCATGTTCCTCATATTTTTGACATGTTTTGAAGCTCTTCATATTTTTCACACCTTTTCAGGCTCTTAATGTTTTTCAACACCACTTCATGCTCCTCCTATTTTTCAGACCGTTTCATGCTCATCTCATTTTTGACAACTTTTGAAGCTCTTCATATTTTTCACACCTTTTGAAACTCTTCATATTTTTCACACTTTTTCAAACTCTTCATGTTTTTCAACACCGCTTCATGCTCCTCCTATTTTTCAGGCCGTTTCATGCTCCTCATATTTTTGACCCCTTTTGAAGCTCTTCATATTTTTCACACCTTTTCAGGCTCTTCATGTTTTTCAACACCGCTTCATGCTCCTCCTATTTTTCAGACCGTTTCATGCTCCTCATATTTTTGACACCTTTTGAAGCTCTTCATATTTTTCACACCTTTTCAGGCTTTTCATGTTTTTGAACACCGCTTCATGCTTCTCCTATTTTTCACAACTTTTGAACCTCTTCATATTTTTTACACCTTTTCAGGCTCCTCAGGTTTTTGAACACCGCTTCATGCTCCTCCTATTTTTCACAACTTTTGAACCTCTTCATATTTTTTACACCTTTTCAGGCTCCTCAGGTTTTTGAACACCGCTTCATGCTCCTCCTCTTTTTCAGACCGTTTCATGCTCCTCATGTATTTCACACCTTGTGAAGCTCTTCATATTTTTCACACCTTTTCAGGCTCTTCATGTTTTTGAAATCCGTTTCATGCTCCTCCTATATTTCAGACCATTTCATGCTCTTCATATTTTTGACACCTTTTGAAGTTCTTCATATTTTTCACACCTTTTGAACCTCTTCATATATTTCACACCTTTTCAGGCTCTTCATGTTTTTCAACACCACTTCATGCTCCTCCTATTTTTCAGACGGTTTCATGCTCATCTCATTTTCGACACCTTTTGAAGCTCTTCATATTTTTCACATCTTTTGAAGCTCTTCATATTTTTCACACGTTTTCAGGCTCTTCATGTTGTTCAACACCCTTTCTTGCTCCTCCTATTTTTCAGACCGTTACATGTTCCTCATATTTTTGACATGTTTTGAAGCTCTTCATATTTTTCACAACTTTTCAGGCTCTTCATGTTTTTGAACACCGTTTCATAATCCTCCTATTTTTCAGAACCTTTCATGCTCCTCATATTTTTGATACCTTTTGAAGCTCTTCATATTTTTCACTACTTTTCAGGCTCTTCCTGTTTTTGAACAGCGCTTCATGCTCCTCCTATTTTTCAGAACTTTTCATGCTCCTCATATTTTTGACACGTTTTGAAGCTCTTCATATTTTTCAACCTTTCCAGACTCTTCATGTTTTTGAACACCATTTCATGCTGCTCCTATTTTACAGACCGTTTCATTCTCCTCATATTTTTGACACCTTTTGAAGCTCTTCATATTTTTCACACCTTTTCAGGCTTTTCATTATATTCAACACCACTTCATGCTCTTGTTATTTTTCAGACCGTTTCATGCTCATCTCATTTTGACACCTTTTGAAGCTCTTCATGTTTTTCACATCTTCTGAAGCTCTTCATATTTTTCACAAATTTTCAGGCTCTTTATGATTATCAACTCCGCTTCATGCTCCTCCTATTTTTCAAACCGTTTCATGTTCATCTCATTTTGACACCTTTTGAAGCTCTTCATATTTTTCACACGTTTTGAAGCTCTTCATATTTTTCATATATTTGAAGTTCTTCATAATTTCACACGTTTTCAGACTCTTCATGTTTTTCAACACCACTTCATGCTCCTCCAATTTTCAAACCGTATCATGCTCCTCATATTTTTCACACCTTTTGAGCTCTTCGTATTTTTCACACATTTTCAGGCTCTTCATGTTTTTGAACACCACATCATGCTCCTTGTATTTTTCAGAGAGTTTCATGCTCCTCATGTATTTCACACCTTTTGAAGCTCTTCATATTTTTCACACCTTTTCAGGCTCTTCATGTTTTTCCACACCACTTCATGCTTCTCCTATTTTACAGCCCGTTTCATGCTCCTCATGTATTTCATACCTTTTGAAGCTCTTTATATTTTTCACACCTTTTCAGGCTCTTCATGTTTTTGATCACCGCTTCATGCTCCTCCTATTTTTCAGACCGTTTCATGCTCCTCATATTTTTGACACCTTTTGAAGCTCTTCATATTTTTCACACATTTTCATGCTCTTCATGTTTTTCAATACCGTTTCATGCTTCTCATATTTTTCAGACCATTTCGTTCTCGTCATATTTTTGACACATTTTCAAGCTCTTCATATTTTTCAAACATTTTCAGGCTCTTCATGCTTTTCAACAAGACTTCATGTTCTTCCTTTTTTTCAAACCGTTTCATGCTCCTTGTATTTTCGACACCTTTTGAAGCTCTTCATACATTTCACACCTTTTCAGGCTCTTCATGTTTTTCATCAAAACTTCATGCTCCTCCTATTTTTCAGACCGTTTCATGCTCCTCATATATTTGACACCTTTTGAAGCTCTTCATATTTTTCACACATTTTCATGCTCTTCATGTTTTTGAACACCTTTTCAAGCTCCTCATATTTTTGACACGCTTTGAAGCTGTTCATATTTTTCACACCTTTTTATGCTCTTCATGTTTTTCAACACCGTTTCATGCTCCTTCTATTTTCAGACTGTTTCATGCTCCTCATATTTTTGACACCTTTTGAAGCTCTTCATATATTTCACACCTTTTCATGTTCTTCATGTTTTTGAACAAAGCTTCATGCTCCTCCTAATTTTCACACCTTTTGAAGCTCTTCATATATTTCACACCTTTTCAAGCTGTTCATGTTTTTGAACACCTTTTCATGCTCCTCCTATGTTTCAGGCCGTTTCATGCTCCTCATACTTTTGACACCTTTTGAAGCTCTTCATATTTTTCACACCTTTTCCGGCTCTTCATGTTTTTCAAAACCGCTTCATGCTGCTCCTATTTTTCAAATCGTTTCATGCACCTCATATTTTGACAACTTTTGAAGCACTTCACATTTTTCACACCTTTTGAAGCTCTTCATATTGTTCCCACCTTTTCAGGCTCTTCATGTTTTTCAACACCGCTTCATGCTCCTCCTATTTTTCAGACCGTTTCATGCTCCTCATATTTTTGACACCTTTTGAAGCTCTTCGTATATTTCACTCATTTCAGGCTCTTCATGTTTTTCAACACCCTTTCTTGCTCCTCCTATTTTTCAGACCGTTTCATGCTCCTCATATTTTTGACACCTTTTGAAGCTCTTCATATTTTTCAAACCTTTTCAGGCTCTTCATGTTTTTCAACACCTCTTCATTCTCCTCCTATTTTTCAGGCCGTTTCAAGCTCCTCATATTTTTGAAACCTTTTGAACCTCTTTTTATATTTCACACATTTTCAGGCTCTTCATATTTTTCAACACTGTTTCTTGCTCCTCCTATTTTTCAGACCGTTTCATGCTCCTCATATTTTTGACACCTTTTGAAGCTCTTCATATTTTTCACACCTTTTCTTGCCCTTCACGTTTTTCAACACCCTTTCATCCTCCTCCTATTTTCAGACCGTTTCATGCTCCTCATACTTTTGACACCTTTTGAAGCTCTTCATATATTTCACACCTTATCAGGCTTTTCATGTTTTTGAACACCGCTTTTTGCGCCTCCTATTTTTCACACATTTTGAAGCTCTTAGTATATTTCATACCTTTTCAAGCTCTTCATGTTTTTGAACACCACTTCATGCTCCTCATATTTTTCACACCTTTTGAAGCTCTTCATATTTTTCACACATTTTCAGGCGCTTCATGTTTTTGAACACCTTTTCATGCTCCTCCTATTTTTCAGACCGTTTCATGCTCCTCATATTTTTGACACGTTTTGACGCTCTTCATATTTTTCACACCTTTTCAGGCTCTTCATGTTTTTCAACACCGCTTCAATCTTCTCCTATTTTTCAGATCGTTTCATGCTCCTCATATTTTTGACACGTTCTGAACCTATACATACATTTCACACCTTTTCAGGCTCTTCATGTTTTTCAACACAGTTTCATTCTCCTCCTATTTTTCAGACCGTTTCATGCTCCTCATATTTTTCACACCTTTTGAAGCTCTTCATATTTTTCACACCTTTTGAAGCTCTTAATAATTTTCACATTTTTTCAGTCTCTTCATGTTTTTGAACACCATTTCATGCTCCTCCTATTTTTCAGACAGTTTCATGCTCCTCATATTTTTGACACCATTTGAAATTCTTCATATTTTTCACACATTTTCATGCTCTTCATGTTTTTGAACACCTTTTCAAGCTCCTCATATTTTTGACACCTCTTGAAGCTCTTCATATTTTTCACACCTTTTCAGGCTCTTCATGTTTTTGAACACCGATTCGTGCTCCTCCTATTTTTCAGACCGTTTCATGCTCCTCAGATTTTTGACACCTTTTGAATCTCTTCATATTTTTCACACCTTTTCATGCTCTTCATGTTTTTCAACACGGTTACATCCTCCTCCTATTTTCAGAGCGTTTCATGCTCCTCATACTTTTGACATCTTTTGAAGCTTTTCATATATTTCACACTTTTTCAGGCTTTTCATGTTTTTGAACACCGATTCGTGCTCCTCCTATATTTCAGACCGTTTCATGCTCCTCATATTTTCCACACCTTTTGAAGCTCTTCATATTTTTCACAGGTTTTCAGTCTCTTCATGTTTTTGAACACCATTTCATGCTCCTCCTATTTTTCAGACCGTTTCATGCTCTCATATTTTTGACACCATTTGAAACTCTTCATATTTTTCATACATTTTCATTCTCTTCATGTTTTTGAACCCTTTTCAAGCTCCTCATATTTTTGACACCTTTTTAAGCTGTTCATATTTTTCACACCTTTTCAGGCTCTTCATGTTTTTGAACACCATTTCATCCTCCTCATATTTTTGACACCTTTGAAGCTCTTCATATTGTTCACAACTTTTCAGACTCTTCATGTTTTTCAACTCCGCTTCATGCTCCTCCTATTTTTCAGACCGTTTCATGCTCCTCATATTTTTGACACCTTTTGAAGCTCTTCATATTTTTCACACCTTTTCAGGCTCTTCATGTTTTTCAAAACCGCTTCATGCTCCTCCTATTTTTCAGACCGTTTCATACTCCTCATATTTTTGAAACCTTTGAAGCTCTTCATATTGTTCACACCTTTTCAGGCTCTCATGTTTTTGAACAGCTATTCATGCTCCTCCTATTTTTCAGACGGTTTCATGCTCCTCATATTTTTGACACCTTTTGAAGCTCTTCATATATTTCACACCTTTCAGGCTCTTCATGTTTTTAAACACCGCTTCATGCTCCTTCTAATTTTCAGACCCTTTCCTGCTCCTCATATTTTTGACACCTTTTGAAGCTCTTCATATTTTTCACACATTTTCATGCTCTTCATGTTTTTGAACACCTTTTCAAGCTCCTCATATTTTTGACACGCTTTGAAGCTGTTCATATTTTTCACACCTTTTTATGCTCTTCATGTTTTTCAACACCGTTTCATGCTCCTTCTATTTTCAGACTGTTTCATGCTCCTCATATTTTTGACACCTTTTGAAGCTCTTCATATATTTCACACCTTTTCATGTTCTTCATGTTTTTGAACAAAGCTTCATGCTCCTCCTAATTTTCACACCTTTTGAAGCTCTTCATATATTTCACACCTTTTCAAGCTGTTCATGTTTTTGAACACCTTTTCATGCTCCTCCTATGTTTCAGGCCGTTTCATGCTCCTCATACTTTTGACACCTTTTGAAGCTCTTCATATTTTTCACACCTTTTCCGGCTCTTCATGTTTTTCAAAACCGCTTCATGCTGCTCCTATTTTTCAAATCGTTTCATGCACCTCATATTTTGACAACTTTTGAAGCACTTCACATTTTTCACACCTTTTGAAGCTCTTCATATTGTTCCCACCTTTTCAGGCTCTTCATGTTTTTCAACACCGCTTCATGCTCCTCCTATTTTTCAGACCGTTTCATGCTCCTCATATTTTTGACACCTTTTGAAGCTCTTCGTATATTTCACTCATTTCAGGCTCTTCATGTTTTTCAACACCATTTCATGCTCCTCCTATTTTTCAGACCGTTTCATGCTCCTCATATTTTTGACACCTTTTGAAGCTCTTCATATTTTTCAAACCTTTTCAGGCTCTTCATGTTTTTCAACACCTCTTCATTCTCCTCCTATTTTTCAGGCCGTTTCAAGCTCCTCATATTTTTGAAACCTTTTGAACCTCTTTTTATATTTCACACATTTTCAAGCTCTTCATATTTTTCAACACTGTTTCTTGCTCCTCCTATTTTTCAGACCGTTTCATGCTCCTCATATTTTTGACACCTTTTGAAGCTCTTCATATTTTTCACACCTTTTCTTGCCCTTCACGTTTTTCAACACCCTTTCATCCTCCTCCTATTTTCAGACCGTTTCATGCTCCTCATACTTTTGACACCTTTTGAAGCTCTTCATATATTTCACACCTTATCAGGCTTTTCATGTTTTTGAACACCGCTTTTTGCGCCTCCTATTTTTCACACATTTTGAAGCTCTTAGTATATTTCATACCTTTTCAAGCTCTTCATGTTTTTGAACACCACTTCATGCTCCTCATATTTTTCACACCTTTTGAAGCTCTTCATATTTTTCACACATTTTCAGGCGCTTCATGTTTTTGAACACCTTTTCATGCTCCTCCTATTTTTCAGACCGTTTCATGCTCCTCATATTTTTGACACGTTTTGACGCTCTTCATATTTTTCACACCTTTTCAGGCTCTTCATGTTTTTCAACACCGCTTCAATCTTCTCCTATTTTTCAGATCGTTTCATGCTCCTCATATTTTTGACACGTTCTGAACCTATACATACATTTCACACCTTTTCAGGCTCTTCATGTTTTTCAACACAGTTTCATTCTCCTCCTATTTTTCAGACCGTTTCATGCTCCTCATATTTTTCACACCTTTTGAAGCTCTTCATATTTTTCACACCTTTTGAAGCTCTTAATAATTTTCACATTTTTTCAGTCTCTTCATGTTTTTGAACACCATTTCATGCTCCTCCTATTTTTCAGACAGTTTCATGCTCCTCATATTTTTGACACCATTTGAAATTCTTCATATTTTTCACACATTTTCATGCTCTTCATGTTTTTGAACACCTTTTCAAGCTCCTCATATTTTTGACACCTCTTGAAGCTCTTCATATTTTTCACACCTTTTCAGGCTCTTCATGTTTTTGAACACCGATTCGTGCTCCTCCTATTTTTCAGACCGTTTCATGCTCCTCAGATTTTTGACACCTTTTGAATCTCTTCATATTTTTCACACCTTTTCATGCTCTTCATGTTTTTCAACACGGTTACATCCTCCTCCTATTTTCAGAGCGTTTCATGCTCCTCATACTTTTGACATCTTTTGAAGCTTTTCATATATTTCACACTTTTTCAGGCTTTTCATGTTTTTGAACACCGATTCGTGCTCCTCCTATATTTCAGACCGTTTCATGCTCCTCATATTTTCCACACCTTTTGAAGCTCTTCATATTTTTCACAGGTTTTCAGTCTCTTCATGTTTTTGAACACCATTTCATGCTCCTCCTATTTTTCAGACCGTTTCATGCTCTCATATTTTTGACACCATTTGAAACTCTTCATATTTTTCATACATTTTCATGCTCTTCATGTTTTTGAACCCTTTTCAAGCTCCTCATATTTTTGACACCTTTTTAAGCTGTTCATATTTTTCACACCTTTTCAGGCTCTTCATGTTTTTGAACACCATTTCATCCTCCTCATATTTTTGACACCTTTGAAGCTCTTCATATTGTTCACAACTTTTCAGACTCTTCATGTTTTTCAACTCCGCTTCATGCTCCTCCTATTTTTCAGACCGTTTCATGCTCCTCATATTTTTGACACCTTTTGAAGCTCTTCATATTTTTCACACCTTTTCAGGCTCTTCATGTTTTTCAAAACCGCTTCATGCTCCTCCTATTTTTCAGACCGTTTCATACTCCTCATATTTTTGAAACCTTTGAAGCTCTTCATATTGTTCACACCTTTTCAGGCTCTCATGTTTTTGAACAGCTATTCATGCTCCTCCTATTTTTCAGACGGTTTCATGCTCCTCATATTTTTGACACCTTTTGAAGCTCTTCATATATTTCACACCTTTCAGGCTCTTCATGTTTTTAAACACCGCTTCATGCTCCTTCTAATTTTCAGACCCTTTCCTGCTCCTCATATATTTGACACCTTTTGAAGCTCTTCATATTTTTCACACATTTTCATGCTCTTCATGTTTTTGAACACCTTTTCAAGCTCCTCATATTTTTGACACGCTTTGAAGCTGTTCATATTTTTCACACCTTTTTATGCTCTTCATGTTTTTCAACACCGTTTCATGCTCCTTCTATTTTCAGACTGTTTCATGCTCCTCATATTTTTGACACCTTTTGAAGCTCTTCATATATTTCACACCTTTTCATGTTCTTCATGTTTTTGAACAAAGCTTCATGCTCCTCCTAATTTTCACACCTTTTGAAGCTCTTCATATATTTCACACCTTTTCAAGCTGTTCATGTTTTTGAACACCTTTTCATGCTCCTCCTATGTTTCAGGCCGTTTCATGCTCCTCATACTTTTGACACCTTTTGAAGCTCTTCATATTTTTCACACCTTTTCCGGCTCTTCATGTTTTTCAAAACCGCTTCATGCTGCTCCTATTTTTCAAATCGTTTCATGCACCTCATATTTTGACAACTTTTGAAGCACTTCACATTTTTCACACCTTTTGAAGCTCTTCATATTGTTCCCACCTTTTCAGGCTCTTCATGTTTTTCAACACCGCTTCATGCTCCTCCTATTTTTCAGACCGTTTCATGCTCCTCATATTTTTGACACCTTTTGAAGCTCTTCGTATATTTCACTCATTTCAGGCTCTTCATGTTTTTCAACACCATTTCATGCTCCTCCTATTTTTCAGACCGTTTCATGCTCCTCATATTTTTGACACCTTTTGAAGCTCTTCATATTTTTCAAACCTTTTCAGGCTCTTCATGTTTTTCAACACCTCTTCATTCTCCTCCTATTTTTCAGGCCGTTTCAAGCTCCTCATATTTTTGAAACCTTTTGAACCTCTTTTTATATTTCACACATTTTCAGGCTCTTCATATTTTTCAACACTGTTTCTTGCTCCTCCTATTTTTCAGACCGTTTCATGCTCCTCATATTTTTGACACCTTTTGAAGCTCTTCATATTTTTCACACCTTTTCTTGCCCTTCACGTTTTTCAACACCCTTTCATCCTCCTCCTATTTTCAGACCGTTTCATGCTCCTCATACTTTTGACACCTTTTGAAGCTCTTCATATATTTCACACCTTATCAGGCTTTTCATGTTTTTGAACACCGCTTTTTGCGCCTCCTATTTTTCACACATTTTGAAGCTCTTAGTATATTTCATACCTTTTCAAGCTCTTCATGTTTTTGAACACCACTTCATGCTCCTCATATTTTTCACACCTTTTGAAGCTCTTCATATTTTTCACACATTTTCAGGCGCTTCATGTTTTTGAACACCTTTTCATGCTCCTCCTATTTTTCAGACCGTTTCATGCTCCTCATATTTTTGACACGTTTTGACGCTCTTCATATTTTTCACACCTTTTCAGGCTCTTCATGTTTTTCAACACCGCTTCAATCTTCTCCTATTTTTCAGATCGTTTCATGCTCCTCATATTTTTGACACGTTCTGAACCTATACATACATTTCACACCTTTTCAGGCTCTTCATGTTTTTCAACACAGTTTCATTCTCCTCCTATTTTTCAGACCGTTTCATGCTCCTCATATTTTTCACACCTTTTGAAGCTCTTCATATTTTTCACACCTTTTGAAGCTCTTAATAATTTTCACATTTTTTCAGTCTCTTCATGTTTTTGAACACCATTTCATGCTCCTCCTATTTTTCAGACAGTTTCATGCTCCTCATATTTTTGACACCATTTGAAATTCTTCATATTTTTCACACATTTTCATGCTCTTCATGTTTTTGAACACCTTTTCAAGCTCCTCATATTTTTGACACCTCTTGAAGCTCTTCATATTTTTCACACCTTTTCAGGCTCTTCATGTTTTTGAACACCGATTCGTGCTCCTCCTATTTTTCAGACCGTTTCATGCTCCTCAGATTTTTGACACCTTTTGAATCTCTTCATATTTTTCACACCTTTTCATGCTCTTCATGTTTTTCAACACGGTTACATCCTCCTCCTATTTTCAGAGCGTTTCATGCTCCTCATACTTTTGACATCTTTTGAAGCTTTTCATATATTTCACACTTTTTCAGGCTTTTCATGTTTTTGAACACCGATTCGTGCTCCTCCTATATTTCAGACCGTTTCATGCTCCTCATATTTTCCACACCTTTTGAAGCTCTTCATATTTTTCACAGGTTTTCAGTCTCTTCATGTTTTTGAACACCATTTCATGCTCCTCCTATTTTTCAGACCGTTTCATGCTCTCATATTTTTGACACCATTTGAAACTCTTCATATTTTTCATACATTTTCATGCTCTTCATGTTTTTGAACCCTTTTCAAGCTCCTCATATTTTTGACACCTTTTTAAGCTGTTCATATTTTTCACACCTTTTCAGGCTCTTCATGTTTTTGAACACCATTTCATCCTCCTCATATTTTTGACACCTTTGAAGCTCTTCATATTGTTCACAACTTTTCAGACTCTTCATGTTTTTCAACTCCGCTTCATGCTCCTCCTATTTTTCAGACCGTTTCATGCTCCTCATATTTTTGACACCTTTTGAAGCTCTTCATATTTTTCACACCTTTTCAGGCTCTTCATGTTTTTCAAAACCGCTTCATGCTCCTCCTATTTTTCAGACCGTTTCATACTCCTCATATTTTTGAAACCTTTGAAGCTCTTCATATTGTTCACACCTTTCAGGCTCTCATGTTTTTGAACAGCTATTCATGCTCCTCCTATTTTTCAGACGGTTTCATGCTCCTCATATTTTTGACACCTTTTGAAGCTCTTCATATATTTCACACCTTTCAGGCTCTTCATGTTTTTAAACACCGCTTCATGCTCCTTCTAATTTTCAGACCCTTTCCTGCTCCTCATATTTTTGACACCTTTTGAAGCTCTTCATATTTTTCACAACTTTTCAGGCTCTTCATGTTTTTCAACACGGCTTCATGCTCCTCTAATTTTTGACAACTTTTGAAGCTCTTCATATATTTCACACCTTTCAGGCTCTTCATTTTTTTCAACACCGCTTCATGCTCCTCCTAATTTTCAGACCGTTTCATGCTCCTCATATTTTTCACACCTTTTCATGCTCTTCATGTTTTTCAACACCGCTTCATGCTCCTCTTATTTTTCATACCGTTTCATGCTCCTCATATTTTTGACACCTTTTGAAGCTCTTCATATATTTCACACAATTTCAGGCGCTTCATGTTTTTCAACACCACTTCTTGCTCCTCCTTTTTTCAGACAGTTTCATGCTCCTCATATATTTGACAACTTTTGAAGCTCTTCATATTTTTCACACCTTTTCAGGCTCTTCATGATTTTCAACACTGCTTCATGCTCCTTCTATTTTTCAGACCTTTTCATGCTCCTCATATTTTTGACAATTTTTGCAGCTCTTCATATTTTTCACACATTTTCAGGCTCTTCATCTTTTTCAACAGCGCTTCTTGCTCCTCTTATTTTTCAGACCGTTTCATGCTCCTCATATTTTTGACACCTTTTGAAGCTCTTCATATTTTTCACCCCTTTTCAGGCTCTTCATGTTTTTCAACACCGCTTCATGCTCCTCCTATTTTTGACACCTTTTGAAGCTCTTCATATATTTCACACGTTTTCAGGCTCTTCATGATTTTCACCACTGTTTCATGCTCCTCCTATATTTCAGACCGTTTCATGCTCCTCAAATTTTTGACACCTTTTGAAGCTCTTCATATATTTCACACGTTTTCAGACTCTTCATATTTTTCACACCTTTTCAGGCTCTTCATGTTTTTCAACTCCGCTTCATGCTCCTCTTATTTTTCAGACCGTTACTTGCTCCTCATATTTTTCACACATTTTCAGGCTCTTCATGTTTTTCAACACCGATTCATGCTCCTCCTATTTTTCAGACCGTTTCATGCTCCTCATTTTATTGACATCTTTTGAAGCTCTTCATTTATTTCACAGATTTCAGTCGCTTCATCTTTTTCAACACCACCTCTTGCTCCTCCTTTTTTTCAGACCCTTTCCTGCTCCTCTTATTTTTGACTCATTTTGACGCTCTTCATATTTTTCACACCTTTTCAGGCTCTTCATGTTTTCAACACCGTTTCATGCTCCTCCTATTTTTCAGAAGGTTTCATGGTCCTCATATTTTTAACACGTTTTGAAGCCCTTCATATTTTTCACACCTTTTCAGGCTGTCATGTTTTTGAACACCATTTCATGCTCCTCCTATTTTTCAGACCGTTTCATGCTCCTCATATTTTTGACACCTTTTGTAGCTCTTCATATTTTTCATACATTTTCAGGCTCTTCATGTTTTCAACACCGCTTCATGCTCCTCCTATTTTTCAGACGGTTTCATGCTCCTCATATTTTTGACACCTTTTGAAGCTCTTAATATATTTCACATCTTTCAGGCTCTTCATGTTTTTCAACACCGCTTCATGCTCCTCCTAATTTTCAGACCGTTTCATGCTCCTCAAATTTTTCACACCTTTTGAAGCACTTCATATTTTTTACAACTTTTGAGGCTCTTTATGTTTTTCAAAACCACTTCATGCTCCTCTTATTTTTCAGAGCGTTTCATTCTCCTCATATTTTGACAACTTTTGAAGCTCTTCATATATTTCACACATTTTCAGTCGCTTGATGTTTTTCAACACCCCTTCTTGCTCCTCCTTTTTTTCAGACCGTTTCCTTTTCCTCATATTTTTCACACCTTTTCAGGTTCTTCATGTGTTTAAACACCGCTTCATGCTCCTCCTATTTTTGAGACCTTTTCATTCTCCTCATATTTTTGACACCTTTTGAAACTCTTCATGATTTTCACACCTTTTCAGGCTCTTCATCTTTGCAACACCGCTCCATGCTCCTCCTATTTTTCAGACCGTTTCATGCTCCTCATATTTTTGAAACCTTTTGAAGCTCTTCATATATTTCACACATTTTCCGGTGCTTCATGTTTTTCAACACCACTTCATGGTCCACCTATTTTTCAGCCCGTTTCCTGCTCCACATAATTTTCACACCTTTTAAGCTCTTCATTTTTTTCACAACTTGTCAGGCTCTTCATGTTTTTCAACACCACTTCACGCTCCTACAATTTTTTCAGATCGTTTATTGCTCCTCATAATTTTGACACGTTTTAAAGCTCTTCATATTTTTCACACCTTTTCAGGCTCTTCTTGTTTTTGAACACCGTTTCATGCTCCTCCTATTTTTCAGACCGTTTCATGCTCCTCATATTTTTCACACCTTTTCAGGCTCTTCATGTTTTTCAACACCGCCTCATGCTCCACCTATTTTTCAGACCGTTTCTTGCTCCTAATATTTTTCACACCTTTTCAGGCTTCATGTTTTTCAACACCATTTCATTCTCCTCCAATTTTTCAGACCGTTTCATGCACCTCATATATTGGACACCTTTTGAAGCTCTTCATGTTTTTCACACCTTTTCAGGCTCTTCATGTTTTTCAACACCGCTTCATGCTCCTCCTATTTTTCAGACCGTATCATGCTCCTCAAATTTTAACACCTTTGAAGCTCTTCATGTATTTCACACTTTTTCAGGCTCTTCATGTTTTTCATCACCGCTTCATGCTCCACCTATTTTTCAGACCGTTTCATGCTCCTCATATTTTTGACACCTTTTGAAGCTCTTCATTTATTTCACTCTTTTCAGGCTCTTCATGTTTTTCAACACCGTTTCATGCTCCTCATATTTTTGACACTTTTTGAGTCTCTTCAAATTTTTCACACCTTTTCAGGCTCTTCAAGTTTTTCAACACCGCTTCGTGCTCCTCCTATTTTTCAGACCGTTATATACTCCTCATATTTTTGACAACTTTTGAAGCTCTTCATGTTTTTCACACCTTTTCAGGCTCTTCTTGTTTTTCAACACCGCTTCATGCTCCTCCTATTTTTGAGACCGTTTCATGCTCTTCATATTTTTGACAACTTTTGAAGCTCTTCATATATTTCACACCTTTTCAGGCTCTTCATATTTTTAAACAACATTTCATGCTTTTCCTATTTTTCAGACCGTTACATGCTTCTCATATTTTTGACAACTTTTTAAGCTCTTCATATTTTCCACAGCTTTTCATGCGCTTCATCTTTTTCAAAACAGTTTCTTTCTCATTCTATTTTTCAGACTGTTTCATTCTCCTCATATTTTTGACACCTTTTGAAGCTCTTGATATTTTTAACACATTTTCTGGCCCCTCATGTTTTTCAACTCAGCTTCATGCTCCTGCTATTTTTCATGCCGTTTCATGCTCCTCATATTTTTCACACCTTTTGAAGCTCTTCATATACTTCACACATTTACAGGCGCTTCATGTTTTTCATCACCACTTCATGCTCCTAACATATTTGACACCTTTTGAAGCTATTAATATATTTCACACCTTTTCAGACTCTTCATGTTTTTCAAACCTTTTCAGGCTCTTCATGTTTTTCAACACTGCTTCTTGCTCCTCCTATTTTTCAGACCGTATCATGCTCCTCATATTTTTCAAACCTTTTGAAGCTCTTCATATATTTGACACCTTTTCAGACTCTTCATGTTTTTCACACATTTTCAGGCTCTTCATGTTTTTCAACACCGCTTCATGCTCCACCTATTTTTCAGACCGTATCATGCTCCTCATATTTTTCCCACCTTTTCAGGCGCTTCATATTTTTGAACACCGCTTCATGCTCCTCCTATTTTTCTGGCCGTTTCATGCTCCTCATATTTTTGACACCTTTTGAAGCTCTTCTTGTTTTTCACATCTTTTCAGGCTTTTCAAGTTTTTCAACACCGCTTCATGCGCCTCCTATTTTTCAGACTGTTTCAGGCTCCTAATATTGTTAACACCTTTTCAGGCTCTTCAAGTTTTTCAACACCACTTCATGCTCCACCTATTTTTCAGACCGTTTCATGCTCCTAATATTTTTAACACCTTTTCAGGCTCTTCATATTTTTCAACACCGCTTCATGCTCCTCCTATCTTTCAGACCGTATCATGCTCCTCAAATTTTAACACCTTTTGAAGCTCTTCATATATTTCACACTTTTTCAGTCTCATCATGTTTTTCAGCACCGCTTCATGCTCCACCTATTTTTCAGACCGTTTCATGCTCCTAATATTTTTAACACCTTTTCAGGCTCTTCAAGTTTTTCAACACCGCTTCATGACCCACCTATTTTTCAGATGGTTTCATGCTCCTCATATTTTTGACACCTTTTGAAGCTCTTCATATATTTCACTCTTTTCAGGCTCTTCATATTTTTCACACCTTTTCAGGCTCTTCAAGTTTTTCAACACCGCTTCGTGCTCCTCCTATTTTTCAGACCGTTATATACTCCTCATATTTTTGACAACTTTTGAAGCTCTTCATGTTTTTCACACCTTTTCAGGCTCTTCTTGTTTTTCAACACCGCTTCATGCTCCTCCTATTTTTGAGACCGTTTCATGCTCTTCATATTTTTGACAACTTTTGAAGCTCTTCATATATTTCACACCTTTTCAGGCTCTTCATATTTTTAAACAACATTTCATGCTTTTCCTATTTTTCAGACCGTTACATGCTTCTCATATTTTTGACAACTTTTTAAGCTCTTCATATTTTCCACAGCTTTTCATGCGCTTCATCTTTTTCAAAACAGTTTCTTTCTCATTCTATTTTTCAGACTGTTTCATTCTCCTCATATTTTTGACACCTTTTGAAGCTCTTGATATTTTTCACACATTTTCTGGCCCCTCATGTTTTTCAACTCAGCTTCATGCTCCTGCTATTTTTCATGCCGTTTCATGCTCCTCATATTTTTCACACCTTTTGAAGCTCTTCATATACTTCACACATTTACAGGCGCTTCATGTTTTTCATCACCACTTCATGCTCCTAACATATTTGACACCTTTTGAAGCTATTAATATATTTCACACCTTTTCAGACTCTTCATGTTTTTCAAACCTTTTCAGGCTCTTCATGTTTTTCAACACTGCTTCTTGCTCCTCCTATTTTTCAGACCGTATCATGCTCCTCATATTTTTCAAACCTTTTGAAGCTCTTCATATATTTGACACCTTTTCAGACTCTTCATGTTTTTCACACATTTTCAGGCTCTTCATGTTTTTCAACACCGCTTCATGCTCCACCTATTTTTCAGACCGTATCATGCTCCTCATATTTTTCCCACCTTTTCAGGCGCTTCATATTTTTGAACACCGCTTCATGCTCCTCCTATTTTTCTGGCCGTTTCATGCTCCTCATATTTTTGACACCTTTTGAAGCTCTTCTTGTTTTTCACATCTTTTCAGGCTTTTCAAGTTTTTCAACACCGCTTCATGCGCCTCCTATTTTTCAGACTGTTTCAGGCTCCTAATATTGTTAACACCTTTTCAGGCTCTTCAAGTTTTTCAACACCACTTCATGCTCCACCTATTTTTCAGACCGTTTCATGCTCCTAATATTTTTAACACCTTTTCAGGCTCTTCATATTTTTCAACACCGCTTCATGCTCCTCCTATCTTTCAGACCGTATCATGCTCCTCAAATTTTAACACCTTTTGAAGCTCTTCATATATTTCACACTTTTTCAGTCTCATCATGTTTTTCAGCACCGCTTCATGCTCCACCTATTTTTCAGACCGTTTCATGCTCCTAATATTTTTAACACCTTTTCAGGCTCTTCAAGTTTTTCAACACCGCTTCATGACCCACCTATTTTTCAGATGGTTTCATGCTCCTCATATTTTTGACACCTTTTGAAGCTCTTCATATATTTCACTCTTTTCAGGCTCTTCATATTTTTCACACCTTTTCAGGCTCTTCAAGTATTTCAACACCGCTTCATGTTCCCTCTATTTTTCATACCGTTTCATGCTCCTCATATTTTTGACACTTTTTGAAGTTCTTCATGTTTTTCACACTTTTTCAGAGAATTAATGTCTTTCAAGACCGATTCATGGTCCTCCAGTTTTTCAGACTGTTTCATGCTCCTCATATTTTTGACATCTTTTGAAGCTCTTCATATTTTTGACACCATGTCAGGGTATTCATGTCTTTCAAGACCGCTTCATGCTCCTCCAAATTTTCAGACCGTTTCATGCTCCTCATATTTTTGACACCTTTTGAAGCTCTTCATATATTTCACAACCTTTCAGGCTCTTCATGCTTTTCAACAGCGCTTCATGCTCCTCCTATTTTTCAGAACGTTCCATACTCCTAACATTTTTGACACCTTTTGAAGCTCTTCATATATTTCACACCTTTTCAGGCTCTTCATGTTTTTCAACACCGCTTCATGCTCCACCTCTTTTTCAAACCGTTTCATGCTCCTCATATTTTTGACACCTTTTCAGGCTCTTCAAGTTTTTCAACACCGCTTCATGACCCACCTATTTTTCAGATCGTTTCATGCTCCTCATATTTTTGACACCTTTTGAAGTTCTTCATATATTTCACTCTTTTCAGGCTCTTCATATTTTTCACACCTTTTCAGGCTCTTCAAATATTTCAACACCGCTTCATGTTCCCTCTATTTTTCAGACCGTTTCATGCTCCTCATATTTTTGACAAATTTTGAAACTCTTCATATGTTTCACACCTTTTCAGGCTCTTCATGTTTTTGAACACCTCTTCATGCTCCTCCTATTTTTCAGACCGTTTCATGCTCCTCATATTTTTGACACTTTTTGAAGCTCTTCATATTTCACACCTTTTCAGAGTCTTCATGTTTTTCAACACCGCTTCATGCTGCTCCTATTTTTCAGACCGTATCATGCTCCTCAAATTTTAACACCTTTGAAGCTCTTCATGTATTTCACACTTTTTCAGGCTCTTCATGTTTTTCATCACCCTTCATGCTCTACCTATTTTTCAGACCGTTTCATGCTCCTCATATTTTTGACACCTTTTGAAGCTCTTCATTTATTTCACTCTTTTCAGGCTCTTCATGTTTTTCAACACCGTTTCATGCTCCTCATATTTTTGACACTTTTATAGCTCTTCATATTTTTCACACCTTTTCAGGCTCTTCATGTGAACACCGCTTCATGCTCCACGTATTTTTCAGACCGTATCATGCTCCTCATATTTTTCCCACCTTTTCAGGTGCTTCATATTTCTGAACACCGCTTCATGCTCCTCCAAATTTTCAGACCGTTTCATGCTCCTCATATTTTTGATACATTTTGAAGCTCTAAATATATTTCACAACTTTTCAGGCTCTTCATGCTTTTCAACAGCGCTTCATGCTCCTCCTATTTTTCAGAACGTTCCATACTCCTAACTTTTTTGACACCTTTTGAAGCTCTTCATATATTTCACACCTTTTCAGGCTCTTCATGTTTTTCAACACCGCTTCATGCTCCTCCAATTTTTCAGACCGTTTCATGCTCCTCATATTTTTGATACATTTTGAAGCTCTTCATATATTTCACACCTTTTCAGGCTCTTCATGTTTTTCAACACCACTTCATGCTCCTAACATTTTTGACACCTTTTGAAGCTCTTCATATATTTCACACCTTTTCAGACTCTTCATGTTTTTCAAACCTTTTCAGGCTCTTCATGTTTTTCAACACTGCTTCTTGCTCCTCCTATTTTTCAAACCGTATCATTCTCCTCAAATTTTAACACCTTTGAAGCTCTTCATGTATTTCACACTTTTTCAGGCTCTTCATGTTTTTCATCACCGCTTCATGCTCCACCTATTTTTCAGACGGTTTCATGCTCTTCATATTTTTGACACCTTTTGAAGCTCTTCATTTATTTCACTCTTTTCAGGCTCTTCATGTTTTTCAACACCGTTTCATGCTCCTCATATTTTTGACACTTTTTTAAGCTCTTCATATTTTTCACACCTTTTCAGGCTCTTCATGTGAACACCGCTTCATGCTCCAACTATTTTTCAGAACGTATCATGCTCCTCATATTTTTCCCACCTTTTCAGGCGCTTCATATTTCTGAACACCGCTTCATGCTCCTCCTATTTTTCTGGCCGTTTTATGCTCCTCATATTTTTGACACCTTTTGAAGCTCTTCATGTTTTTCACACCTTTTCAGGCTGTTCATGTTTTTCAACACCGCTTCATGCTCCTCCTTGTTTTCTGCCCGTATCATTCTCCTCATATTTTTCACATCTTTTGAAGCTCTTCATATATTACACAACTTTTCAGGCTCTTCATGTTTTTCAACCCCGCTTCATGCTCCTCCTATTTTTCAGACCGTTTCATGTTCCTCATATTTTTGACACCTTGTGAAGCTCTTCATATATTTCACTCTTTTCAGGCTCTTCATGTTTTTCAACACCGTTTCATGCTCCTCCTATTTTTCAGACCGTTTCATGCTCCTCATATTTTTGACACTTTTGAAGCTCTTCATGTTTTTCACACCTTTTCAGGCTTTTCAAGTTTTTCAACACCGCTTTATGCACCTCCTATTTTTCAGACCGTTTCAGGCTCCTAATATTGTTAACACCTTTTCAGGATCTTCAAGTTTTTCAACACCACTTCATGCTCCACCTATTTTTCAAACCGTTTCATGCTCCTAATATTTTTAACACCTTTTCAGGCTCTTCATGTTTTTCAACACCGCTTCATGCTCCTCCTATCTTTCAGACCGTATCATGCTCCTCAAATTTTAACACCTTTTGAAGCTCTTCATATATTTCACACATTTTCAGTCTCGTCATGTTTTTCAGCACCGCTTCATGCTCCAGCTATTTTTCAGACCGTTTCATGCTCCTAATATTTTTAACACCTTTTCAGGATCTTCAAGTTTTTCAACACCGCTTCATGACCCACCTATTTTTCAGATCTTTTCATGCTCCTCATATTTTTGACACCTTTTGAAGCTCTTCATATATTTCACTCTTTTCAGGCTCTTCATATTTTTCACACCTTTTCAGGCTCTTCAAGTATTTCAACACCGCTTCATGTTCCCTCTATTTTTCAGACCGTTTCATGCTCCTCATATTTTTGACAAATTTTGAAACTCTTCATATTTTTCACACCTTTTCAGGCTCTTCATGTTTTTGAACACCTCTTCATGCTCCTCCTATTTTTCAGACCGTTTCATGCTCCTCATATTTTTGACACTTTTTGAAGCTCTTCATATTTTTCACACCTTTTCAGAGTCTTCATGTTTTTCAACACCGCTTCATGCTGCTCCTATTTTTCAGACCGTATCATGCTCCTCAAATTTTAACACCTTTGAAGCTCTTCATGTATTTCACACTTTTTCAGGCTCTTCATGTTTTTCATCACGCTTCATGCTCCACCTATTTTTCAGACCGTTTCATGCTCCTCATATTTTTGACACCTTTTGAAGCTCTTCATTTATTTCACTCTTTTCAGGCTCTTCATGTTTTTCAACACCGTTTCATGCTCCTAATATTTTAAACACCTTTTCAGGCTCTTCAAGTTTTTCAACACCGCTTCATTACCCACCTATTTTTCAGATCGTTTCATGCTCCTCATATTTTTGACACCTTTTGAAGCTCTTCATATTTTTCACACCTTTTCATGCTCTTCATGTTTTTGAACACGTCTTCATGCTCCTCCTATTTTTCAGACCGTTTCATGCTCCTCATGTTTTTGACACCTTTTGAAGTTCTTCATGTTTTTCAACACCATTTCATGCTCCTCCTATTTTTCACATCGTTTCATGCTCCTCTTAATTTTCAGACCATTTGATCCTCCTCTTATTTTTCAGACCGTTTCATGCTCCTCATATTTTTGACACCTTTTGAAGCTCTTCATATTTTTCACACCTTTTCAGGCTCTTCATGTTTTTCAACACCATTTCATGCTCCTCATATTTTTGATAGCTTTTTAAGCTCTTCATATTTTTCACACCTTCTCAGGCTTTTCATGTTTCTGAACACCGTTTCATGCTAATCCTATTTTTCAGACAGTTTCACGCTCCTCATATTTTTGAAACCTTTTGAAGCTCTTCATATTTTTAACACCTTTTCAGGCTCTTCAAGTAATTCAACAACGTTTCATGGTCCTCCTATTTTTCAGACCCATTCATGCTCCTGATATTTTTGACACCTTTTGAAGCTCTTCATATTTTTCACACCCTTTGAGGTTCTTCATGTTTGACAACACCGTTTCATGCCAATCCTATTTTTCAGACGGTTTCACGCTCCTCATATTTTTGACACCGTTTGAAGCTCTTCATATTTTTATCACCTTTTCAGGCTCTTAAAGTTTTTCAACAACGTTTCATGCTCCTCCTGTTTTTCAGACGTTTACATCCTCCTCATTTTCTTGAAACTTTTTGAAGCTTTTCATATTTTTCACATCTTTTCATGCTCTTCATGTTTTTCAACACGGTTTCATGCTCCTCCTGTTTTTCAGACCGTTTCATGCTCCTCGTATTTTTGACACTTTTTGAAGCTCTTCATATTTTTCAACACCGTTTCATGCTTGTCCTATTTTTCAGACCGTTTCATGGTCCTCATTATTTCAGACCGTTTCATGCTTCTCATATTTTTGACACCTTTTGCAGCTCTTCATATTTTTCACACCTTTTCAGGTTCTTCATGTTTTTCAACATCGTTTCATGCTCCTCCTATTTTTCAGACCTTTTCATGCTCCTCATATTTTTGACACCTTTGAAGCTCTTCATGATTTTCCAACCTTTTCAGGTTCTTCATGTTTTTCAACACCGTCTCATGCTCCTCCTATTTTTCAGACCGTTTCATGCTCCTCATATTTTTGACACCTCTTGAATCTCTTCATATTTTTCACACCTTTTCATGCTCTTCATGTTTTCATACAACGTTTCATGCTCCTCCCATTTTTCAGACCATTTCGTGCTCCTCATATTTTTCAGACCGTCTCATGCTCCTCTTATTTATGACAGCTCTTGAAGCTCTTCATATTTTTCACACTTTTTGAAGCTCTTCATGTTTTTCAACACCGTTTCATGCTCCTCCAATGTTTATGACCCTTTCATGCTCCTCATATTTTTAACATCTTTTGAAGCTCTTCATATTTTTCATACCTTTTCAAGCAATTCATGTGTTCAACACAATTTTATGCTCCTCCTATTTTTCAGACCCTTTCATGATCCTCATATTATTGACACCTTCTGAAACTCTTCTTATTCTTCACAGCTTTTCAGGCTCTTCATGATTTTCAACACCGTTTCATGCTCCTCCTATTTTTCAGATGGTTTCAGGCTCCTCATATTTTTGACACCTTTTGAAGCTCTTCATGTTTTTCAACACCGTTTCATGCTCGTCCTATTTTTTAGACCGTTTCATGGTCCTCATATTTTTCTGACAGTTTCATGTTCCTCATATTTTTGACACCTTTGAAGCTCTTCATATTTTTCCAACGTTTTCAGGTTCTTCATGTTTTTACACCGTCTCATGCTTCTCCTATTTTTAAGACCGTTTCACGCTCCTCATATTTTTGAAACCTTTTGAAGCTCTTCATATTTTTCACACCTTTTCATTCTCTTCATGTTTTTCAACACCGTTTCATGCTCCTCCTCTTTTCCAGACCGTTTCTTGCTCCTCATATTTTTGACAGCTTTTGAAGCAGTTTATATTTTTCACACTTTTAATGCTCCTCATGTTTTTCAACACCGTTTCATGCTCCTCATATATTTGACACCTTTTGAAGCTCTTCATATTTTTCACCTTTTCAGGCTTTTCATGTTTTTGAACACCGTTTCATGCTCCTCATATTTTTTACACCTTTTGAACTCTTGATATATTTCACACATTTTCAGGCTCTTCATGTTTTTGAACACTGTTTAATGCTCCTCCTATTTTTCAGACAGTTGCATGCTCCTCATATTTTTGACACATTTTGAAGCTCTTCATATATTTCACACCTTTTCATGCTCTTCAGGTTTTTCACCACCGTTTCATGCTGTTCCAAATTTTCAGACAGTTTCATGCTCCTCTTTTTTTTTGACACCTTTTGAAGCTCTTCATATTTTTCACACCTTTTTATTCTCTTCAAGTTTTTCAACACCGTTTCATGCTCCTCCTATTTTTCAGAACGTTTCATGCTCCTCATATTTTTGACACCTTTTGAACTCTTGATATATTTCACACCTTTTCAGGCTCTTCATGTTTAAACACTGTTTAATGCTCCTCCTATTTTTCAGACAGTTGCATGCTCCTCATATTTTTGACACCTTTTGAAGCTCTTCATATTTTTCACACCTTTTCATGCTCTTCATGTTTTTCACCACCGTTTCATGCTGTTCCTATTTTTCAGACAGTTTCATGCTCCTCTTTTTTTTGACACCTTTTGAAGCTTTTCATATTTTTCACACCTTTTCATGCTGTTCATATTTTTCAACACGTTTTCATGCTCTTCGTGTTTTTCAGACCGTTTCATGCTCCTCATATTTTTGACACCTTTTGAAGCTCTTCATATTTTTCACACCTTTTCATTCTCTTCATGTTTTTCAACACCGTTTCATGCTCCTTCTATTTTTCAGACCGTTTCTTGCTCCTCATAATTTTGACAGCTTTTGAAGCTCTTTATATTTTTCTCACTTTAAATTGTTTTTATGTTTTTGAACACCGTTTCATGTTCCGCGTATATTTGACTCCTTTTGAAGCTCTTAATATTTTGCACACCTTTTCATGCTCTTCATGTATTTGAATACCACTTCATGCTCCTCCTATATTTCAGACCGTTTCATGCTCCTAATATTTTTGACACTTTTTGAAGCTATTCATATTTCTCACACATTTTTAGGCTCTTCATGTTTTTCAACATGGTTTCATGCTCCTCCTATTTTTCAGACCGTTTCATGCTCCTCCTATTTTTCAGAACGTTTCATGCTCCTCAAATTTTGGCACCTTTTGAAGCTCTTTATATTTTTAACTCTTATCATGCTCTTCATGTTTTTCAACACCGTTTCATGCTCCTCCTATTTTTCAGACCGTTTCATGCTCCTCATATTTTTGACACCTTGACAGCTCTTCATATATTTCCAGCCTTTTCAGGTTCTTCATGTTTTTCAACACCATCTCATGCTCCTACTATTTTTGAGACCGTTCCATGCTCCTCATATTTTTGACACCTTTTGAAACTCTTCATATTTTTCACACTTTTAATCCTCTTCATGTTTTTCAACAGCGTTACATGCTCCTCATATTTTTGACACCTTTTGCAGCTCTTCAAATTTTTCACACCTTTTCATGCTCTTCATGTATACATACAAAGTTTCATGCTCCTCCTATTTTCAGTCGCTTTCATGCTCCTCATATTTTTGATAACTTTTGAACCTCTTCATATTTTTCACACCTTTTCATGCTCTTCATGTTTTTCAACACCGTCTCATGCTCCTCCTTTTTTTGAAACCTTTTGAAGCTCTTCATATATTTCACACCTTTTCAGGATCTTCATGTTTTTCAACACCGTCTCATGCTCCTCCTATTTTTTTTACCCGTTTCATGCGACTAATAATTTTGAAACCTTTTGAAGCTCTTCATATTTTTCACACCTTTTCATGCTCTTTATGTTTTTCAACACCGTTTCATACTCCTCCTATATTTCAGACCGTTTCATGATCCTCATATTTTTGACGCCTTTTGAAGCTCTTTATATTTTTCACACCTTTTCTGGCTCTTCATGTTTTTTAACAGCGCTTCATGCTCCTCCTATTTTTCAGACCATATCATGCTCCTCATATTTTTCACACCTTTTGAAGTTCTTCACATTTTTCACACCTTTTTAGGCTCTTCATGTTTTTCAACAACGCTTCAAGCTCCTCCTATTTGTCTGACTGTTTCATGCTCCTCATATTTTTTACACATTTTGAAGCTCTTCATATTTTTCACACCTTTTCAGGCTCATCATGTTTTTGAACACCTTTTCATGCTCCTCATCTTTTTGAAACCTTTAGAAGCTCTTCATATTTTTCACACCTTTTCAGGCTCTTCATGTTTTTCAACACCGCTTCATGCTCCTCCTATTTTCAGACCGTTTCATGCTCCTCTCACTTTTGACACCTTTTGAAGCTCTTCATATTTTTCACACATTTTGAAGCTCTTTATATTTTTTACACTTTTTTAAGCTCTTCATATTTTTCAAAACTTTTCAGCCTCTTCATATTTTTGAACATCTTTTCAGGCTCTTCATTTTTTTCAACACCGCTTGATGCTCCTCCTATTTTTCAGACCATTTCATGCTCCTCATAATTTTGACACCTTTTGAAGCTTTTGATATTTTTCACACATTTTCAGGCTCTTCATGTTGTTCAACACCACTTCATGCTCCTCCTATTTTTCAGACTGTTTCATGCTCCTCATATTTTTGACACCTTTTGAAGCTCTTCATGTTTTTCACAACTTTTCAGGCTCTTCATGTTTTTGAACACCATTTCCTGCTCCTTAATTTTTGGAGATAGTTTCATGCTTCTCATATTTTTGACACCTTTTGAAGCTCTTCATATTTTTCACACCTTTTAAGGCTCTGCATGCTTTTCAATACTGCTTCATGCTACTCCTATTTTTCAGACCGTTTCATGCTCCTCATATTTTTGACACCGTTTGAAGCTCTTCATTTTTTTCACACCTTTTCAGGCTCCTCAGGTTTTTCAAAACCGCTTCATGCTCCTCCTATTTTTCAGACCGTTTCATGCTCCTCATATTTTTCACACCTTTTATGGCTCTTCGTATTTTTCACAGCTTTTCAGGCTCTTCGTGTTTTTCAACACTGCTTCATGCTCCTCCTATTTTTCAGACCATTTCATGCTACTCATAATTTTCACACCTTTTGAAGCTCTTCATATTTTTCACACATTTTCAGGCTCTTCTAGTTTTTCAACACCGCTTCATTCTCCTCCTATTTTTCAGACTGTTTCATGCTCCTCATATTTTTGACACCGTTTGAAGCTCTTCATATTTTTCACACGTTTTCAGGCTCTTCATGTTTTTCAACACCGCTTCTTGCTCCTCCTATTTTTCAGACAGTTTCATGCTCCTCATATTTTTCAGACTTTCTGAAGCTCTTCAGATTTTTCACACCTTTTCAGGCTCTTCATGTTTTTGAACACCGTTTGATACTCCTCATAATTTTCAGGCCGTTTCATGCTCCTCATATTTTTGGCACCTTTTGAAGCTCTTCACGTTTTTCAACACCGTTTCATGCTCCTCTTAATTTTCAGACCATTTGATCCTCCTCTTATTTTTCAGACCGTTTCATGCTCCTCATATTTTTGACACCTTTTGAAGCTCTTCATATTTTTCACACCTTTTCAGGCTCTTCATGTTTTTCAACACCATTTCATGCTCCTCATATTTTTGATAGATTTTTAAGCTCTTCATAATTTTCACACCTTCTCAGGCTTTTCAAGTTTCTGAACACCGTTTCATGCTAATCCTATTTTTCAGACCGTTTCACGCTCCTCATTTTTTTGAAACCTTTTGAAAGTCTTCATATTTTTAACACCTTTTCAGGCTCTTCAAGTAATTCAACAACGTTTCATGCTCCTCCTATTTTTCAGACCGTTTCATGCCCCTCATATATTTGACACCTTTTGAAGCTCTTCATATTTTTCACACCTTTTCTGGCTCTTCATGTTTTTCAACACCGATTCATGCTCCTCCTATTTTTCAGACCGTTTCATGTTCCTGATATTTTTGATACCTTTTGAAAGTCTTCATATTTTTCACACCTTTTCAGGCCCTTCATGTTTTTGAACAACGTTTCATGCTCCTCCTATTTTTCAGAACGTTTCATGCTCCTCATATTTTTCACACCCTTTGAAGCTCTTCATATATTTCACACCTTTTCAGGCTCTTCATGTTTTTCAACACGGCTTCATGCTCCTCTTATTTTTCAGACCGTTTCATGCTCCTCATATTTTTGACACCTTTTAAAGCTCTTCATATTTTTCACACCTTTTCAGGCTCTTAATGTTTTCCAACACCGCTTCATGCTCCTCCTATTTTTCAGACTGTTTCATGCTCCTCATATTTTTGACACCTTTTGAAAGTCTTCATATTTTTCACACCTTTTCAGGCTCTTCCATTTTTCAACACCACTTAATGCTCCTCCTATTTTTCAGACCGTTTCATGCTCCTCTCATTTTTGACACCTTTTAAAGCTCTTCATGTTTTTCACATCTTTTGAAGCTCTTCATATTTTTCAACATATTGAAGCTCTTCATATTTTACACACATTTTCAGGCTCTTCATGTTTTTGAACACCGCTTCATGATCCTCCTATTTTTCAGACAGTTTCATGCTCCTCATATTTTTGGCACCTTTTGAAGCGCTTCATATTTTTCACACCTGTTTAGGATCTTCATGTTTTTGAACACTGTTTCATGCTCCTCCTACATTTGACACATTTTGAAGATCTTCATATTTTTCACACCATTTCACGCTCTTCATGTTTTTCAACACCAATTCATGCTCCTCCAATTTGTCACACCATTTCAATCTCCTCATATTTTTGACACCTTTTGAAACTCTTCATATATTTCACTCTTTTCAGGCTCTTCATGTTTTTCAACACCGCTTCATGCTCCTCCTATATTTTAGAACTTTTCATGCTCCTCATATTTTTGATACCTTTTGAAGCTCTTCATATATTTCACACAGTTTCAGGCTCTTCATGTTTTTCAACACCGCTTCATGCTCCTCTTATTTTTCTGACCATTTCATGCTCCTCGTACTTTTGACACCTTTTGAAGCTCTTCATATTTTTCACCCCTTTTCAGGCTCTTCATGTTCTTTAACACCTTTTCATGCTCCTCTCATTTTTGACACCTTTTGAAGCTCTTCATGTTTTTCACATCTTTTGAAGCTCTTCACATTTTTCAACCTATTGAAGCTCCTCATTTTTTACACACCTTTTGAAGCTCTTCATATTTTTCACACGTTTTCAGGCTCTTGATGTTTTTTAACACCGTTTCATGCTCCTCCTATTTTTTAGACCGCTTCATGCTCCTCATATTTTTGAACACATTTTGAAGCTCTTCATATTTTTCACACCTTTTCAGGCTCTTAATATTTTTCAACACCGCTTCATGCTCCTCCTATTTTTTTGACCGTTTCATGCTCCTCATATTTTTGACACTTTTTCAAGCTCCTCATACTTTTCACACCTTTTCAGGGTCTTCATGTTTTTCAACACCGTTTCATGTTCCTCATCTTTTTGAAACCTTTTGAAGCTCTTCATATTTTTCACCGCTTTTCAGGCTCTTCATGTTTTTGAACACCGCTTCATGCTCCTCCTATTTTTCAGACCGTTTCATGCTCCACATATTTTTGGCACCTTTTGAAGCTCTTCATATTTTTCACACCTTTTCAGGCTCTTCATGATTTGAACACTGTTTCATGTTCCTCCTATATTTGACACCGTTTTAAGCTCTTCATATTTTTCACCGCTTTTCAGGCTCTTCATGTTTTTGAACACTGTTTCATGCTCCTCTTATATTTGACACATTTTGAAGCTCTTCATATTTTTCACACCATTTCAAAAACTCTCACTGTTTGCAGATGACATGATCCTCTACATAGAAAACCCTAAAGACTCTACCGGAAAATTACTAGAGCTAATCAATGAATATAGTAAAGTTGCAGGATATAAAATTAACACACAGAAATCCCTTGCATTCCTATATACTAACAATGAAAAAACAGACAGAGAAATTAAGGAAACAATACCATTCACCATTGCAACAAAAAGAATAAAATACTTAGGAGTATATCTACCTAAAGAAACAAAGGACCTATACATAGAAAACTATAAAACACTGATGAAAGAAATCAAAGAGGACACAAACAGATGGAGAAACATACCGTGTTCATGGATTGGAAGAATTAATATTGTCAAAATGGCTATTCTACCCAAAGCAGTCTATAGATTCAATGCAATCCCTATCAAGCTACCAACGGTATTTTTCACAGAACTAGACCAAAGAATTTCACAATTTGTATGGAAATACAAAAAACCTCGAATAGCCAAAGTAATCTTGAGAAAGAAGAATGGAGCTGGAGGAATCAACCTGCCTGACTTCAGACTCTACTACAAAGCCACAGTCATCAAGACAGTATGGTACTGGCACAAAGACAGAAATATAGATCAATGGAACAGAATAGAAAGCCCAGAGATAAATCCACGAACCTATGGACACCTTATCTTTGACAAAGGAGGCAAGGATATACAATGGAAAAAAGACAACCTCTTTAACAAGTGGTGCTGGGAAAACTGGTCAACCACTTGTAAAAGAATGAAACTAGAACACTTTCTAACACCATACACAAAAATAAACTCAAAATGGATTAAAGATCTAAATGTAAGACCAGAAATTATAAAACTCCTAGAGGAGAACATAGGCAAAACACTCTCCGACATAAATCAAAGCAAGATCCTCTATGACCCACCTCCCAGAATATTGGAAATATAAGCAAAACTAAACAAATGGGACCTAATGAAACTTAAAAGCTTTTGCACTACAAAGGAAACTATAAGTAAGGTGAAAAGGCAGCCCTCAGATTGGGAGAAAATAATAGCAAATGAAGAAACAGACAAAGGATTAATCTCAAAAATATACAAGCAACTCCTGCAGCTCAATTCCAGAAAAATAAATGACCCAATCAAAAAATGGGCCAAAGAACTAAACAGACATTTCTCCAAAGAAGACATACAGATGGCTAACAAACACATGAAAAGATGCTCAACATCACTCATTATTAGAGAAATGCAAATCAAAACGCTCTTCATTTTTTATCACCGTTTCATGCTCCTCCTATTTTTCAGACCGTTTAATGCTCCACATGTATTTCACACCTTTTGAAGCTCCTCATATATTTCACACCTTTTCAGGCTCTTCTTGTTTTTGAACACCGCTTCATGCTCCTCCTATTTTTCAGACCGTTTAATGCTCCACATGTATTTCAAACCTTTTGAATCTCCTCATATTTTTCACACCTTTTCAGGCTCTTCTTGTTTTTGCACACCGCTTCATGCTCCTCCTGTTTTTCAGACCGTTTAATGCTCCACATGTATTTCACACCTTTTGAAGCTCCTCATATTTTTCACACCTTTTCAGGCTCTTCTTGTTTTTGAACACCGCTTCATGCTCCTCCTATTTTTGAGACAGTTTCATGCTCCCCATATTTTGACACCTTTTGAAGCTTTTCATATTTTTCAAACCTTTTCAGGCTCTTCATTTTTTTCAAACCACTTCATGCTCCTCCTATTTTTCAGACCGTTTCATGCTCTTCTAATTTTTGACACCTTTTGAAGCTCTTCATATTTTTCACACCTTCTGAATCTCTTCATATTTTTCACATGTTTTCAGGCCTTCATGTTCTTCAACACCGCTTAATGCTCCTCCTATTTTTCAGACCGTTTAATCCTCCTCATGTATTTCACACTTTTTGAAGCTCTTCATATTTTTCACATCTTTTGAAGCTTTTCTTATTTTTTCACACCTTTTCAGACTCTTCATGATTTTCAACAGTGCTTCATGCTCCTCCTATTTTTCAGACCGTCATGCTCATCTAATTTTTGACCCCTTTTGAAGCTCTTCATATTTTTCAGAACTTTTGAACCTCTTCATATTTTCACACGTTTTCAGACTATTCATGTTTTTCAACACCGCTTCATGCTCCTGCAATTTTTCAGACAGTTTCATGCTCCTCATATTCTTGACACATTTTGAAGCTCTTCATATTTTTCAAACCTCTTCAGGCTCTTTATGTTTTTGAACACCGCTTCATGCTCCTCCTTTTTTTCAGACCGTTTCATGCTCCTCATATTCTTGACACCTTTTGAAGCTCTTCATATTTTTCAAACCTCTTCAGGCTCTTTATGTTTTTGAACACCGCTTCATGCTCCTCCTATTTTTTGAGACCGTTTCATGCTCCTCATATTTTTGACACCTTTTGAAGCTTTCCATATTTTTCACACCTTTTCAGGCTCTTCATTTTTTTCCACACCACTTCATGCTCCTCCTATTTTTCAGACCGTTTCGTGCTCATCTACTTTTTGACACCTTTTGAAGCTCTTCATATTTTTCACACCTTTTGAAAGTCTTCATATTTTTCACACGTTTTCAGGCTCTTCATGTTTTTCAACACCTCTTCATGCTGCTGCTATTTTTCAGACCGTTTCATGCTCATCTACTTTTTGACACCTTTTGAAGCTCTTCATATTTTTCACACCTTTTGAAACTCTTCATATTTTTCACACGTTTTCAGGCTCTTCATGTTTTTGATCACCGTTTCATGCTCCTCCTATTTTTCAGACCGTTTCATGCTCCACATATTTTTGGCACCTTTTGAAACTCTTCATATTTTTCACACCTTTTCAGGCTATTCATGTTTTTGAACACCGTTTCATGCTATTCCTATTTTTCAAACTGTTTCATGGTCCTCATATTTGTTACACCTTTTGAAGCTTTTCATATATTTCACACCTTTTCAGGCTCTTCTTGTTTTTCAACACAGCTTCATTCTCCTCCTATTTTACAGACCGTTTCATGCTCCTCATATTTTTGACACCTTTTGAAGGTCTTCATATTTTTCACACTTTTCAGGCTCTTCATTTATTTGAAAACCGCCTCATGCTCCTCCTATTTTTCAGACCGTTTCATGTCCAAATGTATTTCACACCTTTTGAAGCTCTTTTTATTTTTCAAAACTTTTCAGGCTCTTCATGTGTTTGATCTAAATGTAAGACCAGAAATTATAAAACTCCTAGAGGAGAACATAGGCAAAACACTCTCCGACAGAAATCAAAGCAAGATCCTCTATGACCCACCTCCCAGAATATTGGAAATATAAGCAAAACTAAACAAATGGGACCTAATGAAACTTAAAAGCTTTTGCACTACAAAGGAAACTATAAGTAAGGTGAAAAGGCAGCCCTCAGATTGGGAGAAAATAATAGCAAATGAAGAAACAGACAAAGGATTAATCTCAAAAATATACAAGCAACTCCTGCAGCTCAATTCCAGAAAAATAAATGACCCAATCAAAAAATGGGCCAAAGAACTAAACAGACATTTCTCCAAAGAAGACATACAGATGGCTAACAAACACATGAAAAGATGCTCAACATCACTCATTATTAGAGAAATGCAAATCAAAACGCTCTTCATTTTTTATCACCGTTTCATGCTCCTCCTATTTTTCAGACCGTTTAATGCTCCACATGTATTTCACACCTTTTGAAGCTCCTCATATATTTCACACCTTTTCAGGCTCTTCTTGTTTTTGAACACCGCTTCATGCTCCTCCTATTTTTCAGACCGTTTAATGCTCCACATGTATTTCAAACCTTTTGAATCTCCTCATATTTTTCACACCTTTTCAGGCTCTTCTTGTTTTTGCACACCGCTTCATGCTCCTCCTGTTTTTCAGACCGTTTAATGCTCCACATGTATTTCACACCTTTTGAAGCTCCTCATATTTTTCACACCTTTTCAGGCTCTTGTTGTTTTTGAACACCGTTTCATGCTCCTCCTATTTTTCAGACCGTTTAATGCTCCACATGTATTTCACACGTTTTGAAGCTCCTCATATTTTTCATAACTTTTCAGGCTCTTCTTGTTTTGGAACACCATTTCATGCTCCTGTTATTTTTCAGACCGTTTCCTGGTCCTCATATATTTGACACCCTTTGAAACTCTTCATATATTTCACACCTTTTCAGGATCTTCATGTTTTTCAACACCGCTTCATGCTCCTCCTTTATTTCAGACCGTTTCATGCTCCTCATATTTTTGACACTTTTTGAAGCTCTTCATATTTTTCACAACTTTTCAGGCTCTTCATGTTTTTCAACACCACTTCTTGCTCCTCCGATTTTTCAGACCGTTTCATGCTCCTCATTTTTTCACACCTTTTGAAGCTCTTCATATTTTTCACACCTTTTCATGCTCTTCATGTTTTGATACAACGTTTCATGCTCCTCCCATTTTTCAGACCATTTCATGCTCCGCATATTTTTCAGACCGTCTCATGCTCCTCATATTTATGACAGCTTTTGAAGCTCTTCATATTTTTCACACTCTTTGAAGCTCTTCATGTTTTTCAACACCGTTTCATGCTCCTCCAATGTTTATGACCCTTTCATGCTCCTCATATTTTTAACATCTTTTGAAGCTCTTCATATTTTTCATACCTTTTCAAGCAATTCATGTGTTCAACACCATTTCATGCTCCTCCTGTTTTTCAGACCCTTTCATGCTCCTCATATTATTGACACCTTCTGAAGCTCTTCTTATTTGCACACCTTTTCACGCTCTTCATGATTTTCAACACCGTTTCATGCTCGTCCTATTTTTTAGACCGTTTCATGTTCCTCATATTTTTCTGACAGTTTCATGTTCCTCATATTTTTGACACCTTTGAAGCTTGTCATATTTTTCCAACGTTTTCAGGTTCTTCATGTTTTTACACCGTCTCATGCTTCTCCTATTTTTAAGACCGTTTCATGCTCCTCATATTTTTGACACCTTTTGAAGCTCTTCATATTTTTCACACCTTTTCATTCTCTTCATGTTTTTCAACACCGTTTCATGCTCCTCCTCTTTTTCAGACCATTTCTTGCTCCTCATATTTTTGACAGCTTTTGAAGCTGTTTATATTTTTCACACTTTTAATGCTCCTCATGTTTTTCAACACCGTTTCATGCTCCTCATATATTTGACACCTTTTGAAGCTCTTCATATATTTCGCACCTTTTCAGGCTTTTCATGTATTTGAACACCGTTTCATGCTCCTCATATTTTTGACACCTTTTGAACTCTTGATATATTTCACACCTTTTCAGGCTCTTCATGTTTTTGAACACTGTTTAATGCTCCTCCTATTTTTCAGACAGTTGCATGCTTCTCATATTTTTGACACCTTTTGAAACTCTTTATATTTTTCACACCTTTTCATGCTCTTCATGTTTTTCAACACCGTTTCATGCTCCTCGTATATTTGACTCCTTTTGAAGCTCTTAATATTTTGCACACCTTTTCAGGCTCTTCATGTATTTGAATACCGCTTCATGCTCCTCCTATATTTCAGACCGTTTCATGCTCCTCATATTTTTGACACTTTTTGAAGCTATTCATATTTTTCACACCTTTTCAGGCTCTTCATGCTTTTAAACATGGTTTCATGCTCCTCCTATTTTTCAGACCGTTTCATGCTCCTCAAATTTTGGCACCTTTTGAAGCTCTTTATATTTTTAACACTTATCATGCTCTTCATGTTTTTCAACACCGTTTCATGTTTCTCCTATTTTTCAGACCGTTTCATGCTCCTCATATTTTTGACACCTTGAAAGCTCTTCATATATTTCCAACCTTTTCAGGTTCTTCAGGTTTTTCAACACCATCTCATGCTCCTACTATTTTTCAGACCGTTTCATGCTCCTCATATTTTTGACACCTTTTGAAGCTTTTCATATTTTTCACACTTTTAATGCTCTTCATGTTTTTCAACACCGTTACATGCTCCTCATATTTTTGACACCTTTTGCAGCTCTTCAAATTTTTCACACCTTTTCATGCTCTTCATGTATACATACAAAGTTTCATGCTCCTCCTATTTTCAGACCCTTTCATGCTCCTCATATTTTTGATAACTTTTGAACCTCTTCATATTTTTCACACCTTTTCATGCTCTTCATGTTTTTCAACACCGTCTCATGCTCCTCCTTTTTTTGAAACCTTTTGAAGCTCTTCATATATTTCACACCTTTTCAGGATCTTCATGTTTTTCAACACCGTCTCATGCTCCTCCTATTTTTTTTACCCGTTTCATGTGACTAATAATTTTGAAACCTTTTGAAGCTCTTCATATTTTTCACACCTTTTCAGGCTCTTCATGTTTTGAACGACTTTTCATGCTCCTCTTATTTTTCAGACCGTTTCATGCCCCTCATATTTTTGACAATTTTGAAGTCTTCATATTTTTCACACCTTTTCAGGCTCTACCGTTTTTCAACACCGCTTCATGCTCCTCCTATTTTTCAGACCGATTCATGCTCCTCTCAATTTTGACACCTTTTGAAGCTCTTCATATTTTTCACACCTTTTGAAGCTCTTCATATTTTTCACACCTTTTCAGGCTCTTCATGTTTTTCTACACCGCTTCGTGCTGCTCATATTTTTCAGACCGTTTCATGCTCATCTCATTTTTGACACCTTTTGAAGCTCTTTATATTTTTCCCATCTTTTGAAGCTCTTCATATTTTTCACACCTTTTGAAGCTCTTCATATTTTTCACACCTTTTCAGGCTCTTCATATTTTTCAACACTGCTTCATGCTCCTCCTATTTTTCAGACCGTTTCATGCTCCTCATATTTTTCACACCTTTTGAAGCTCTTCATATTTTTCACACCTTTTGAAACTCTTTATATTTTTCACACGTTTTAAGTCTCTTCATGTTTTTCAACACCGCTTCATGCTCCTCCTATTTTTCAGACCGTGTCATGCTCCTCATATTTTTCACACCTTTTGAAGCTCTTCATATATTTCAAACCTTTTCAGGCTCTCCATGTTTTTCAACACCAGTTCATGCTCCTCCTATTTTTCAGACCGTTTCATGCTCCTCATATTTTTGACACCTTTAGAAACTCTTCATATTTTTCACACCTTTTCAAGCTCTTCATGTTTTTCAACACCGCTACATGCTCCTCCTATTTTTCAGACCGTTTAATGCTCCACATGTATTTCACACCTTTTGAAGCTCCTCATTTTTTTCACACCTTTTCAGGCTCTTCTTGTTTTTGAACACCGCTTCATGCTCCTCCTATTTTTGAGACAGTTTCATGCTCCCCATATTTTGACACCTTTTGAAGCTTTTCATATTTTTCAAACCTTTTCAGGCTCTTCATTTTTTTCAACACCACTTCATGCTCCTCCTATTTTTCAGACCGTTTCATGCTCTTCTAATTTTTGACACCTTTTGAAGCTCTTCATATTTTTCACACCTTCTGAATCTCTTCATATTTTTCACATGTTTTCAGGCCTTCTTGTTCTTCAACACCGCTTAATGCTCCTCCTATTTTTCAGACCGTTTTATCCTCCTCATGTATTTCACACTTTTTGAAGCTCTTCATATTTTTCACATCTTTTGAAGCTTTTCATATTTTTCACACCTTTTCAGACTCTTCATGATTTTCAACAGTGCTTCATGCTCCTCTTATTTTTCAGACCGTCATGCTCATCTAATTTTTGACCCTTTTTGAAGCTCTTCATATTTTTCAGAACTTTTGAACCTCTTCATATTTTCACAAGTTTTCAGACTATTCATGTTTTTCAACACCGCTTCATGCTCCTGCAATTTTTCAGACCGTTTCATGCTCCTCATATTTTTGACACGTTTTGAGGCTTTTCCTAATTTTCACACCTTTTCAGGCTCTTCATGTTTTTGAACACCGCTTCATCCTCCTCCTATTTTTAAGACCGTTTCATGCTCCTCATATTCTTGACACCTTTTGAAGCTCTTCATATTTTTCAAACCTCTTCAGGCTCTTTATGTTTTTGAACACCGCTTCATGCTCCTCCTTTTTTTCAGACCGTTTCATGCTCCTCATATTCTTGACACCTTTTGAAGCTCTTCATATTTTTCAAACCTCTTCAGGCTCTTTATGTTTTTGAACACCGCTTCATGCTCCTCCTATTTTTTGAGACCGTTTCATGCTCCTCATATTTTTGACACCTTTTGAAGCTTTCCATATTTTTCACACCTTTTCAGGCTCTTCATTTTTTTCCACACCACTTCATGCTCCTCCTATTTTTCAGACCGTTTCGTGCTCATCTACTTTTTGACACCTTTTGAAGCTCTTCATATTTTTCACACCTTTTGAAAGTCTTCATATTTTTCACACGTTTTCAGGCTCTTCATGTTTTTCAACACCTCTTCATGCTGCTGCTATTTTTCAGACCGTTTCATGCTCATCTACTTTTTGACACCTTTTGAAGCTCTTCATATTTTTCACACCTTTTGAAACTCTTCATATTTTTCACACGTTTTCAGGCTCTTCATGTTTTTGATCACCGTTTCATGCTCCTCCTATTTTTCAGACTGTTGCATGCTTCTCATATTTTTTTTTCCAGTGGGTTTTGTCATACATTGATATGAATCAGCCATGGATTTACATGTATTCCCAATCCCGATCCCCCCTCCCACCTCCCTCTCCCCCCGATTCCTCTGGGTCTTCCCAGTGCACCAGGCCGGAGCACTTGTCTCGTTCATCCCACCTGGGCTGGTGATCTGTTTCACCATAGATAGGATACATGCTGTTCTTTTGAAATATCCCACCCTCACATTCTCCCACAAAGTTCAAAAGTCTGTTCTGTATTTCTGTGTCTCTTTTTCTGTTCTGCATATAGGGTTATCGTTATCACCTTTCTAAATTCCATATACATGTGTCAGTATGCTGTAATGTTCTTTATCTTTCTGGCTTACTTCACTCTGTATAATGGGCTTCAGCTTCATCCATCTCATTAGGACTGGTTCAAATGAATTCTTTTTAATGGCTGAGTAATATTCCATGGTGTATATGTACCACAGCTTCCTTATCCATTCATCTGCTGATGGGCATCTAGGTTGCTTCCATGTCCTGGCTATTATAAACAGTGCTGCGATGAACACTGGGGTGCACGTGTCTCTTTCAGTTCTGGTTTCCTCAGTGTGTATGCCCAGAAGTGGGATTGCTGGGTCATATGGCAGTTCTATTTCCAGTTTTTTAAGAAATCTCCACACTGTTTTCCATAGCGGCTGTACTAGTTTGCATTCCCACCAACAGTGTAAGAGGGTTCCCTTTTCTCCACACCCTCTCCAGCATTTATTGCTTGTAGACTTTTGGATAGCAGCCATCCTGACTGGCGTGTAATGGTACCTCATTGTGGTTTTGATTTGTATTTCTCTAATAATGAGTGATGTTGAGCATCTTTTCATGTGTTTGTTAGCCATCTGTATGTCTTCTTTGGAGAAATGTCTGTTTAGTTCTTTGGCCCATTTTTTGATTGGGTCATTTATTTTTCTGGAATTGAGCTGCAGGAGTTGCTTGTATATTTTTGAGATTAATCCTTTGTCTGTTTCTTCATTTGCTATTATTTTCTCCCAATCTGAGGGCTGTCTTTTCACCTTACTTATAGTTTCCTTTGTAGTGCAAAAGCTTTTAAGTTTCATTAGGTCCCATTTGTTTAGTTTTGCTTATATTTCCAATATTCTGGGAGGTGGGTCATAGAGGATCTTGCTTTGATTTATGTCGGAGAGTGTTTTGCCTATGTTCTCCTCTAGGAGTTTTATAGTTTCTGGTCTTACATTTAGATCTTTAATCCATTTTGAGTTTATTTTTGTGTATGGTGTTAGAAAGTGTTCTAGTTTCATTCTTTTACAAGTGGTTGACCAGTTTTCCCAGCACCACTTGTTAAAGAGGTTGTCTTTTTTCCATTGTATATCCTTGCCTCCTTTGTCAAAGATAAGGTGTCCATAGGTTCGTGGATTTATCTCTGGGCTTTCTATTCTGTTCCATTGATCTATATTTCTGTCTTTGTGCCAGTACCATACTGTCTTGATGACTGTGGCTTTGTAGTAGAGTCTGAAGTCAGGCAGGTTGATTCCTCCAGCTCCATTCTTCTTTCTCAAGATTACTTTGGCTATTCGAGGTTTTTTGTATTTCCATACAAATTGTGAAATTCTTTGGTCTAGTTCTGTGAAAAATACCATTGGTAGCTTGATAGGGATTGCATTGAATCTATAGACTGCTTTGGGTAGAATAGCCATTTTGACAATATTAATTCTTCCAATCCATGAACACGGTATGTTTCTCCATCTGTTTGTGTCCTCTTTGATTTCTTTCATCAGTGTTTTATAGTTTTCTATGTATAGGTCCTTTGTTTCTTTAGGTAGATATACTCCTAAGTATTTTATTCTTTTTGTTGCAATGGTGAATGGTATTGTTTCCTTAATTTCTCTGTCTGTTTTTTCATTGTTAGTATATAGGAATGCAAGGGATTTCTGTGTGTTAATTTTATATCCTGCAACTTTACTATATTCATTGATTAGTTCTAGTAATTTTCTGGTAGAGTCTTTAGGGTTTTCTATGTAGAGGATCATGTCATCTGCAAACAGTGAGAGTTTTACTTCTTCTTTTCCTATTTGGATTCCTTTTACTTCTTTTTCTGCTCTGATTGCTGTGGCCAGAACTTCCAACACTATGTTGAATAGTAGTGGTGAGAGTGGGCATCCTTGTCTTGTTCCTGATTTCAGGGGAAATGCCTTCAATTTTGACAACTTCTGAAGATCTTCATATTTTTCACAACTTTTCAGGCTCTTCATGTTTTGAACACAGTTTCATGCTCCTCATATTTTTCACATATTTTTATGCTCTTCATATTTTTCACATATTTTCAGGCTATTCATATTTCTCAAAACCGTTTCATGCTCCTCATATTTTTGACACCTTTTGAAGCTCTTCATATTTTTCACACCTTTTCAGGCTCTTCTTGTTTTTGAACACCGCTTCATGCTCCTCCTATTTTTGAGACAGTTTCATGCTCCTCATATTTTTGACACCTTTTGAAGCTTTTCATATTTTTCAAACCTTTTCAGGCTCTTCGTTTTTTTCAACATCACTTCATGCTCCTCCTATTTTTCAGACCGTTTCATGCTCATCTAATTTTTGACACCTTTTGAAGCTCTTCATATTTTTCACACCTTTTGAAGCTCTTCATATTTTTCAAACCGTTTAGGCTCTTCATGTTTTTGAACACCACTTCATGCTCCTTCTATTTTTCAGAGAGTTTCATGCTCCTCATGTATTTCACACCTTTTGAAGATCTTCATATTTTTCACACCTTTTCAGGCTCTTCATGTTTTTCCACACCACTTCATGCTTCTCCTATTTTTCAGCCCATTTCATGCTCCTCATGTATTTCACACCTTTTGAAGCTCTGCATATTTTTCACACATTTTCAGGCTCTTCATGTTTTTGATCACTGTTTCATGCTCCTCCTATTTTACAGACCGTTTCATGCTCCTCATATATTTGAAATCTTTTGAAGCTCTTCATATTTTTCAAACGTTTTCAGGCTCTTCATGTTTTTGAACACCACTTCATGCTCCTCCTATTTTTCAGACCGTTTCATGCTCCTCATATTTTTGACAGGTTTTGAAGCTCTTCATATTTTTCACACATTTTCAGGCTCTTCATGTTTTGAACACCACTTCATGCTCGTCCTATTTTTCAAACCGTTTCAGACTCATGTCATTTTTGACTCCTTTTGAAGCTCTTCATATTTTTCACACCTTTTGAAGCTCTTCATATTTTTCACACCTTTTCAGGCTCTTCATGTTTTTCAACACCGCTTCATGCTCCTCCTATTTTCAGACAGTTTATTGCTCCTCATATTTTTGACACTTTTTGAAGCTCTTCATACTTTTCACACCATTTCAGGCTCTTCATGTTTTGAACATGGCTTCATGCTCCTCCTATGTTCAGACCGTTTCATACTCCTCATAATTTTGACACCTTTTGAAGCTCTTCATATTTTTCACACTTTTTCATGCTCTTCATGTTTTTCAACACCGCTTCATGCTCCCTCTTTTTTCAGACCGTTTAATGTACCTCATATTTTTCACACCTTTTGAAGCTCTTCATATTTTTCACACCTTTTCAGGCTCTTCATGTTTTTCAACACCGCTTCATGCTCCTCCTATTTTTCAGGCCGTTTCATGCTCATCTAATTTTTGACACCTTTTGAAACTCTTCATATTTTTCACACCTTTTGAAGCTCTTCATATTTTTCACACCTTTTCAGGCTCTTCATGTTTTTCAGCACCTCTTCATGCTCCTCCTATTTTTCAAACCGTTTAATCCTCCTCATGTATTTCACACTTTTTGAAGCTCTTCATATTTTTCACACCTTTTGAAGCTCTTCATATTTTTCACACCTTTTCAGGCTCTTCATGTTTTGTGACACCGTTTAAAAATCCTCCTATTGTTCAGACTGTTTCATGCTTCTCATATTTTTGACACCTTTTGAAGCTCTTCATATTTTTCACACCTTTTCATTCTTTTCATGTTTTTCAACACCGTGTCATGCTCCTTCTATTTTTCAGACCGTTTCTTGCTCCTCATAATTTTGACAGCTTTTGAAGCTCTTTATATTTTTCACACTTTAAATTGTTTTTATGTTTTTTAACACCGTTTCATGTTGCGCGTATATTTGACTCCTTTTGAAGCTCTTAATATTTTGCACACCTTTTCATGCTCTTCATGTATTTGAATACCGCTTCATGCTCCTCCTATATTTCAGACCGTTTCATGCTCCTAATATTTTTGACACTTTTTGAAGCTATTCATATTTCTCACACATTTTTAGGCTCTTCATGTTTTTCAACATGGTTTCATGCTCCTCCTATATTTCAGACCGTTTCATGCTCCTAATATTTTTGACACTTTTTGAAGCTCTTCATATTTTTCAAACCTCTTCAGGCTCTTTATGTTTTTGAACACCGCTTCATGCTCCTCCTATTTTTTGAGACCGTTTCATGCTCCTCATATTTTTGACACCTTTTGAAGCTTTCCATATTTTTCACACCTTTTCAGGCTCTTCATTTTTTTCCACACCACTTCATGCTCCTCCTATTTTTCAGACCGTTTCGTGCTCATCTACTTTTTGACACCTTTTGAAGCTCTTCATATTTTTCACACCTTTTGAAAGTCTTCATATTTTTCACACGTTTTCAGGCTCTTCATGTTTTTCAACACCTCTTCATGCTGCTGCTATTTTTCAGACCGTTTCATGCTCATCTACTTTTTGACACCTTTTGAAGCTCTTCATATTTTTCACACCTTTTGAAACTCTTCATATTTTTCACACGTTTTCAGGCTCTTCATGTTTTTGATCACCGTTTCATGCTCCTCCTATTTTTCAGACCGTTTCATGCTCCACATATTTTTGGCACCTTTTGAAACTCTTCATATTTTTCACACCTTTTCAGGCTATTCATGTTTTTGAACACCGTTTCATGCTATTCCTATTTTTCAAACTGTTTCATGGTCCTCATATTTGTTACACCTTTTGAAGCTTTTCATATATTTCACACCTTTTCAGGCTCTTCTTGTTTTTCAACACAGCTTCATTCTCCTCCTATTTTACAGACCGTTTCATGCTCCTCATATTTTTGACACCTTTTGAAGGTCTTCATATTTTTCACACTTTTCAGGCTCTTCATTTATTTGAAAACCGCCTCATGCTCCTCCTATTTTTCAGACCGTTTCATGTCCAAATGTATTTCACACCTTTTGAAGCTCTTTTTATTTTTCAAAACTTTTCAGGCTCTTCATGTGTTTGATCAGCATTTCATGCTCCTCCTATTTTTCAGACCATTTCATGCTCCTCATAATTTTGACACCTTTTGAAGCTCTTCATATTTTTCACACCTTTTCAGGCTCTTCATATTTTTCAACACCCCTTCATGCTCCTCCTATTTTTCAGCCGTTTCATTCTCTTCATATTTTTGACACCTTTTGAAGCTCTTCATATATTTCACACCTTTTCAGGCTCTTCTTTTTTGTCAACACCACTTCATGCTCGTCCTATTTGTCAGACCGTTTCATGCTCATCTCATTTTTGACCCCTTTTTAAGCTCTTCATATTTTTCACACCTTTTGAAGCTCTTCATATTTTCCACACGTTTTCAGGCTCTTCATGTTTTTGAACACCGCTTCATGCTCCTCATATTTTTCAGACCGTTTCGTGCTCCTCATATTCTTGACACCTTATGAAGCTCTTTAAATTTTTCACACCTTTTCAGGCTCTTTATTTTTGAAAACCGATTCATGCTCCTCCTATATTTCAGACAGTTTCATTCTCCTCATAGTTTTCACACCTTTTGAAGCTCTTCATATTTTTCACACCTTTTCAGACTCTTCATGTTTTTCAACACCGCTTCATGCTTCTCCTATTTTTCAGATCGTTTCATGCTCATCTCATTTTTGACACCTATTGAAGCTTTTCATATTTTTGACAACTTTTCAGGCTCTTCATGTTTTTGAACACCGATTCATGCTCCTCCTATTTTTCAGACCGTATCATGCTCCTCATATGTTTTAACACCTTTTATAGCTCTTCATATTTTTCACGCCTTTTCAGGCTCTTCATGTTTTTGAACACCTCTTCATGCTCCTCCTATTTTTCAGACCGTTTCATGCTCCTCATATTTTTGACACCTTTTGAAGCTCTTCATATTTTTCACAACTTTTCAGGCTCTTCATGTTTTTGAACACCGCTTCATGCTCCTCCTATTTTTCAGACCGTTTCATGCTCCTCATATTTTTGACACCTTTTGAAGCTCTTCATATTTGTCATATCTTTTCAGGCTCTTCATGTTTTTGAACACCGTTTCTTGATCCTCCTATTTTTCAGACCGCTTCATGCTCATTTCATTTTTGACACCTTTTGAAGCTCTTTATATTTTTCACACCTTTTCAGGCTCTTCATTTTTTTCAACACTACTTCTTGCTCCTTCAATTTTTCAGACCGTTTCATGCTCATCTAATTTTTGACACATGTTGAAGCTCTTCATATTTTTCACACCTTCTGAAGCTCTTCATATTTTTCACACTTTTTCAGTCTCTTCATGTTTTTCAACACCACTTCATGCTTCTCCTATTTTTCAGCCCGTTTCATTCTCCTCGTGTTTTTCACACCTTTTGAAGCTCGTCATATTTTTCACACCTTTTCAGGCTCTTCATGTTTTTGATCACCGTTTCTTGCTCCTCCTATTTTTCAGACCATTTCATGCTCCTCATATTTTTGACACCTTTTGAAGCTCTTCATAATTTTCACACCCTTTCAGCCTCTTCATGTTTTTCAACACCACTTCATGCTCCTCCTATTTTTCAGACCGTTTCATGCTCCTCATATTTTTGACATCTTTAGAAACTCTTCATATCTTTCACACCTTTTCAGACTCTTCATGTTTTTCAACACTGCTTCATGCTCCTCCTTTATTTCAGACAGTTTCATTCTGTTCCTATTTTTGACACCTTTTAAGCTCTTCATATATTTCACACCTTTTCTAGCTCTTCATGTTTTTGAATACTGCTTCATGCTCCTCCTCTTCTTCTGACCGTTTCATGCTCCTCGAATTTTTGACACCTTTTGAAGCTCTTCATATATTTCACACCTTTTCAGGCTCTTTATTTTTTTCAACACCACTTCATGCTCCTCCTATATTTCAGACCGTTTCATGCTCATCTCATTTTTGACACCTTTTGAAGCTCTACATATTTTTCACAAGTTCTCAGGCTCCTCATGTTTTTCAACACCGCTTCATGCTCCTCCTCTTTTTCAGACCGTTTCATGCTCCTCATGTATTTCACACCTTTTGAAGCTCTTCATATTTTTCACACCTTTTCAGGCTCTTCACGTTTTGATCACCATTTCATGCTCCTTTATTTTTCAGACCTTTTCATGCTCATCTCATTTTTGACACCTTTTGAAGCTCTTCATATATTTCACACATTTTCAAGCTCTTCATTTTTTTTCAACACAGTTTCATGCTGCTTCTATTTTTCAGACCGTTTCATGCTCCTCATATTTTTCACACCTTTTGAATCTCTTCATATTTTTCACCCCTTTTCAGGCTCTTCATATTTTTGAACACCGCTTCTCTCTCCTCCTATTTTTCAGACCGTTTCATGCTCATCTCATTTTTGACACCTTTTGTAGCTCTTCATATTTTACACGTTTTCAGGCTCTTCATGTTTTTCAACACCGTTTCTTGATCCTCCTATTTTTCAGACCGCTTCATTCTCCACATATTTTGACACCTTTTGAAGCTCTTCATATATTTCACACCTTTACAGGCTCTTCTTTTTTTTCAACCCCACTTCATGCTCCTCCTATATTTCAGACCGTTTCATGCTCATCTCATTTTTGACAGCTTTTGAAGCTCTTCATATTTTTCACCCCCTTTGAAGCTCTTCATATTTTTGACACCTTTTGAAGCTCTTCATATTTTTCACACCTTTTCAGGCTCCTCATGTTTTGAACACCGTTTTATGCTCCTACTATTTTTCAGACCGTTTCATGCTCCTCATATTTTTGAAACCTTTTGAAGCTCTTCATATTTTTCACACCTTTTCAGGCTCTTCATGTTTTTGAACACCGTTTCTCGCTCCTCCTATTTTTCAAACCGTTTCATGCTCATCTCATTTTTGACACCTATTGTAGCTCTTCATATTTTTCACACGTTTTCTGGCTCTTCATGTTTTTCAACACCGTTTCTTGATCCTCCTATTTTTCAGACCGTTACATGCTCATCTCATCTTTAACACCTTTAGAAGCTTTTCATATTTTTCACAACATTTCATGCTCTTCAGGTTTTTCAACACCGCTTCATGCTCCTATTATTTTTCAGACCGTTTCATGCTCCTCATATTTTTGACACCTTTTGAAGCTCTTCATATTTTTCACAATTTTTCAGGCTCTTCATGTTTTTGAACACCGCTTCATGCTCCTCCTATTTTTCAGACCGTTTCATGCTCCTCATATTTTTGATACCTTTTGAAGCTCTTCATATTTGTCATATCTTTTCAGGCTCTCCATGTTTTTGAACACCGCTTCATGCTCCTCTTATTTTTTAGACCGTTTCATGCTCATTTCATTTTTGACACCTTTTGAAGCTCTTCATATTTTTCACACCTTTTCAGGCTCTTCATGTTTTTCAACACCGTTTCATGCTCCTCCTATTTTTCAGACCGTTTCGTGCCCCTCATATTTTTGACACCTTTTGAAGCTCTTCATATATTTCACACCTTTTCAGGCTCTTCTTTTTTTTCAACAAGACTTCATGCTCCTCCTATTTTTCAAACCGTTTCATGCGCAGGGCATTTTTGACACCTTTTGAATCTCTTCATATTTTTCACACCTTTTGAAGCTCTTCATATTTTTCACACCTTTTCAGGCTCTTCATGTTTTTCAACAGCGCTTCATGCTCCTCCTATTATTCAGACCGTTTCATGCTCCTCATATTTTTGACACCTTTTGAAGCTCTTCATATTTTTCACACCTTTTCACGCTCTTCATGTTTTTCAACACCGCTTCATGCTCCTCCTATATTTCAGACCGTTTCATGCTCTTCATATTTTTGACACCTTTTGAAGCTCTTCATATATTTCACACCTTTTCAGGCTCTCCTTTTTTTTTCAACACCACTTCATGCTCCTCCTTTTTTTCAGACCGTTTCACGCTTATCTCATATTTGACACTTTTTGAAGCTCTTCATATTCTTCACACCTTTTGAAGCTCTTCATATTTTTTCACACGTTTTCAGGCTCTTCATGTTTTTCAACACCGCTTCATGCTCCTCCTGTTTTTCAGACCGTTTCATGCTCCTCATATTTTTGACACCTTTTGAAGCTCTTCATGTTTTTCACACTTTTCAGGCTCTTCATGTTTTTCAACACCACTTCATGCTCCTCCTATTTTTCAGACCTTCATGCTCCTCATATTTTTGACACCTTTAGAAGGTCTTCATATTTTTCACACGTTTTCAGGCTCTTCACGTTTTTCAACAACGCTTAATGCTCCTCCTATTTTTCAGACCGTTTCATGCTCGTCATATATTTGACACGTTTTGAAGATCTTCATATTTTTCACACCTTTTCAGGCTCTTCATGTTTTTGAACACCGTTTCATGCTATTCCTATTTTTCAAACTGTTTCATGGTCCTCATATTTGTTACACCTTTTGAAGCTATTCATATATTTCACACCTTTTCAGGCTCTTCTTGTTTTTCAACACAGCTTCATTCTCCTCCTATTTTACAGCCCGTTTCATGCTCCTCATGTTTTTGACACCTTTTGAAGCACTTCATGTTTTTCACACTTTTCAGGCTCTTCATGTATTTGAAAACCGCCTCATGCTCCTCCTATTTTTCAGACCGTTTCATGTCCAAATGTATTTCACACATTTTGAAGCTCTTTATATTTTTCAAAACTTTTCAGGCCCTTCATGTGTTTGATCAGCATTTCATGCTCCTCCTATTTCTCAGACCGTTTCATGCTCCTCATATTTTTGACACCTTTTGAAGCTCTTCATATTTTTCACACCTTTTGAAACTCTTCATATTTTCCACACGTTTTCAGGCTCTTCATGTTTTTGAACACCGCTTCATGCTCCTCAAATTTTTCAGACCGTTTCGTGCTCCTCATATTCTTGACACCTTATGAAGCTCTTCATATTTTTCACACCTTTTCAGGCTCTTCATGTTTTTGAACACCGCTTCATGCTCCTCCTATATTTCAGACCGTTTCATTCTTCTCATAGTTTTCACACCTTTTGAAGCTCTTCATATTTTTCACAACTTTTCAAGCTCTTCATGGAATTAAACACCGCTTCATGCTCCTCCTATTTTTCAGACCGTTTCATGCTCCTCATATTTTTGACACCTTTTGAAGCTCTTCATATTTTTCACACCTTTTCAGGCTCTTGATGTTTTTCAACACTGCTTCATGCTTCTCCTATTTTTCAGATTGTTTCATGCTCATCTCATTTTTGACACCTTTTGAAGCTTTTCATATTTTTGACAACTTTTCAGGCTCTTCATGTTTTTGAACACCGCTTCATGCTCCTCCTATTTTTCAGACCATATCAGGCTCCTCATATTTTTTAACACCTTTTGAAGCTCTTCATATTTTTCACGGCTTTTCAGGCTCTTCATTTTTTTGAACACCTCTTCATGCTCCTCCTATTTTTCAGACCGTTTCATGCTCCTCATATTTTTGACACCTTTTGAAGCTCTTCATATTTTTCACAACTTTTCAGGCTCTTCATGTTTTTGAACACCGTTTTTCGCTCCTCCTATTTTTCAAACCGTTTCATGCTCATCTCATTTTTGACACCTTTTGTAGCTCTTCATATTTTTCACACGTTTTCTGGCTCTTCATGTTTTTCAACACCGTTTCTTGATCCTCCTATTTTTCAGACCGTTACATGCTCATCTCATCTTTAACACCTTTAGAAGCTTTTCATATTTTTCACAACATTTCATGCTCTTCAGGTTTTTCAACACCGCTTCATGCTCCTCTTATTTTTCAGACCGTTTCATGCTCCTCATATTTTTGACACCTTTTGAAGCTCTTCATATTTTTCACAACTTTTCAGGCTCTTCATGTTTTTGAACACCGCTTCATGCTCCTCATATTTTTCAGACCGTTTCATGCTCCTCATATTTTTGACACCTTTTGAAGCTCTTCATATTTGTCATATCTTTTCAGGCTCTCCATGTTTTTGAACACCGCTTCATGCTCCTCTTATTTTTTAGACCGTTTCATGCTCATTTCATTTTTGACACCTTTTGAAGCTCTTCATATTTTTCACACCTTTTCAAGCTCTTCATGTTTTTCAACACCGTTTCATGCTCCTCCTATTTTTCAGACCATTTCATGCTCATCTCATTTTTGACACCTTTTGAAACTCTTCATATTCTTCACACCTTTTGAAGCTTTTCATATTTTTTCACACGTTTTCAGGCTCTTCATGTTTTTCAACACCGCTTCATGCTCCTCCTATTTTTCAGAACTTTTCATGCTCCTCATATTTTTGACACCTTTTGAAGCTCTTCATATTTTTCACACTTTTCTGGCTCTTCATGTTTTTCAACACCACTTCATGCTCCTCCTATTTTTCAGACCTTCATGCTCCTCATATTTTTGACACCTTTAGAAGCCCTTCATATTTTTCACACTTTTCTGGCTCTTCATGTTTTTCCACACCACTTCATGCTTCTCCTATTTTTCGGCCTGTTTCATGCTCCTAATGTATTTCACACCTTTTGAAGCTCTTCATATTTTTCACACCTTTTCAGGCTCTTCATGTTTTTAATCACCGTTTCATCCTCCTCCTATTTTTCAGACCATTTCATGCTCCTCATATATTTGACACATTTTGAAGCTCTGAATATTTTTCACACATTTTCAGGCTCTTCATGTTTTTGAACACTGGTTCATAATCCTCCTATTTTTCAGACGGTTTCATGCTCTTCATATGTTTGACACCTTTTGAAGCTCTTCATATTTTTCACAACTTTTCAGGCTCTTCATGTTTGTCAACAGCACTTCATGTTTCTCCTAATTTCAGACCGTTTCATGCTCCTCATGTATTTCACACCTTTTAAAGCTCTTCATATTTTTCCCACCTTTTCAGCTCTTCATGTTTTTGAACACCATTTCATGCCACTTCTATTTTTCAGACCGTTTCATGCTCCTCATATTTTTCACACCTTTTGAAGCTCTTCATATTTTTCACACCTTTTCAGGCTCTTCATATTTTTGAACACAGCTTCTCGCTCCTCCTATTTTTCAGACCGTTTCATGCTCATCTCATTTTTGACACCTTTTGTAGCTCTTCATATTTTTCACACGTTTTCAGGCTCTTCATGTTTTTCAACACCGTTTCTTGATCCTCCTATTTTTCAGACCGTTTCATTCTCATCTCATTTTTAACACCTTTTGAAGCTTTTCATATTTTTCACATCTTTTCAGGCTCTTCATGTTTTTGAACACCGTTTCATGCTCCTCCTAATTTTCAGACTGTTTCATGCTCCTCATAACTTTGACACCTTTTGAAGCTCTTCATATTTTTCACACCTTTTCAGTTTCTTCAGGTTTTTGAACACGGCTTCATGCTCCTCGTATTTTTCAGACCGTTTCATGCTCCTCATATTTTTCACACTTTTTCATGCTCTTCATATTTTTCACATCTTTTCATGCTCTTCATGTTTCTCAACACCGTTTCATGCTCTTCAGGTTTTGAACACGGCTTCATGCTCCTCGTATTTTTCAGGCCGTTTCATGCTCCTCATATTTTTGACACTTTTCGAAGCTCTTCATATTTTTCATACCTTTTCAGGCTCTTAATGTTTTGGAACACCGCTTCATGCTCCTCCTATTTTTCAGACCGTTTCATGCTCCTCATATTTTTAACCCTATTGAAGCTCTTCATATTTTTCACAACTTTTCAGGCTCTTCAGTTTTTTGAACACGGCTTCAGGCTCCTCGTATTTTTCAGACCGTTTCATGCTCCTCATATATTTCACACCGTTTAAAGCTCTTCATATTTTTCACACCTTTTCAGGCTCCTCAAGTTTTTGAAAACCGCTTCATGCTCCTCCTATTTTTCAGAACTTTTCATGCTCCTCATATTTTTGACACGTTTTGAAACACTTCATATTTTTCACACCTTTTCAGGCTCTTCATATTTTTGAACACCGCTTCATGCTCCTCCTATTTTCATACGGTTTCCTGCTCCTCATGTTTTTGAGACGTTTTGAAACTCTTCATATTTATCATACCTTTTCAGGCTCCTCAGGTTTTTGAAAACCGCTTCATGCTCCTCCTATTTTTCAGAACTTTTCATGCTCCTCATATTTTTGACACGTTTTGAAACACTTCATATTTTTCACACCTTTTCAGGCTCTTCATATTTTTGAACACCGCTTCATGCTCCTCCTATTTTTCATATCGTTTCATGCTCCTCATATTTTTGACACCTTTTGAAGCTCTTCATATTTTTCACACCTTTTCAGGCTCTTCATGTTTTTGAACGCCGTTTCATGCTCCTCCTATTTTTCAGACCGTTTCATGCTCCTCATATCTTTGACACCTTTGAAGCTCTTCATGTTTTTCACACCTTTTCAGGCTCTTCATGTTTTTCAGGACTGCTTCATGCTCCTCCTACATTTCAGACCGTTCCCTGCTCCTCTTTTTTTTGACACCTTTTGAAGCTCTTCATATTTTTTACGCCTTTTCAGACTCTTCATGTTTTTCAACACTGTTTCTTGCTCCTCCTGTTTTTCAGACCTTTTCGTGCTCCTCCTATTTTTCAGACCGTTTCATGCTCCTCATATTTTTGACAACTTTTGAAGCTCTTCATATTTTTCACTATTTTTCAGGCTCTTCATGTTTTTGAACACCTATTCATGCTCCTCCTATTTTTCAGACCGTTTCAGGCACCTCATATTTTTGACCCCTTTTGAAGTTCTTCATATTTTTCACAACTTTTCAGGCTCTTCATGTTTTTCAACACCGCTTCATGCTCCTCCTATTTTTCAGACCGTTTCATGCTCATCTAATTTTTGAGACCTTTTGAAGCTCTTCATACTTTTCACACCTTTTGAAACTCTTCATATTTTTCACACGTTTTAAGTCTCTTCATGTTTTTCAGCACCGCTTCATGCTCCTCCCATTTTTCAGACCGTGTCATGCTCCTCATATTTTTCACACCTTCTGAAGCTCTTCATATTTTTCAAACCTTTTCAGGCTCTCCATGTTTTTCAACACCAGTTCATGCTCCTCCTATTTTTCAGACCGTTTCATGCTCCTCATATTTTTGACACCTTTAGAAACTCTTCATATTTTTCACACCTTTTCAAGCTCTTCATGTTTTTCAACACCGCTTCATGCTCCTCCTATTTTTCAGACCGTTTAATGCTCCACATGTATTTCACACCTTTTGAAGCTCCTCATATTTTTCACACCTTTTCAGGCTCTTCTTGTTTTTGAACACCGCTTCATGCTCCTCCTATTTTTGAGACAGTTTCATGCTCCCCATATTTTGACACCTTTTGAAGCTTTTCATATTTTTCAAACCTTTTCAGGCTCTTCATTTTTTTCAACACCACTTCATGCTCCTCCTATTTTTCAGACCGTTTCATGCTCTTCTAATTTTTGACACCTTTTGAAGCTCTTCATATTTTTCACACCTTCTGAATCTCTTCATATTTTTCACATGTTTTCAGGCCTTCATGTTCTTCAACACCGCTTAATGCTCCTCCTATTTTTCAGACCGTTTAATCCTCCTCATGTATTTCACACTTTTTGAAGCTCTTCATATTTTTCACATCTTTTGAAGCTTTTCATATTTTTCACACCTTTTCAGACTCTTCATGATTTTCAACAGTGCTTCATGCTCCTCCTATTTTTCAGACCGTCATGCTCATCTAATTTTTGACCCCTTTTGAAGCTCTTCATATTTTTCAGAACTTTTGAACCTCTTCATATTTTCACACGTTTTCAGACTATTCATGTTTTTCAACACAGCTTCATGCTCCTGCAATTTTTCAGACCGTTTCATGCTCCTCATATTTTTGACACGTTTTGAGGCTTTTCCTAATTTTCACACCTTTTCAGGCTCTTCATGTTTTTGAACACCGCTTCATCCTCCTCCTATTTTTAAGACCGTTTCATGCTCCTCATATTTTTGACACCTTTTGAAGCTCTTCATATTTTTCAAACCTCTTCAGGCTCTTTATGTTTTTGAACACCGCTTCATGCTCCTCCTATTTTTTGAGACCGTTTCATGCTCCTCATATTTTTGACACCTTTTGAAGCTTTCCATATTTTTCACACCTTTTCAGGCTCTTCATATTTTTCCACACCACTTCATGCTCCTCCTATTTTTCAGACCGTTTCGTGCTCATCTACTTTTTGACACCTTTTGAAGCTCTTCATATTTTTCACACCTTTTGAAAGTCTTCATATTTTTCACACGTTTTCAGGCTCTTCATGTTTTTCAACACCTCTTCATGCTGCTGCTATTTTTCAGACCGTTTCATGCTCATCTACTTTTTGACACCTTTTGAAGCTCTTCATATTTTTCACACCTTTTGAAACTCTTCATATTTTTCACACGTTTTCAGGCTCTTCATGTTTTTGATCACCGTTTCATGCTCCTCCTATTTTTCAGACTGTTGCATGCTTCTCATATTTTTTTTTCCAGTGGGTTTTGTCATACATTGATATGAATCAGCCATGGATTTACATGTATTCCCAATCCCGATCCCCCCTCCCACCTCCCTCTCCCCCCGATTCCTCTGGGTCTTCCCAGTGCACCAGGCCGGAGCACTTGTCTCGTTCATCCCACCTGGGCTGGTGATCTGTTTCACCATAGATAGGATACATGCTGTTCTTTTGAAATATCCCACCCTCACATTCTCCCACAAAGTTCAAAAGTCTGTTCTGTATTTCTGTGTCTCTTTTTCTGTTCTGCATATAGGGTTATCGTTATCACCTTTCTAAATTCCATATACATGTGTCAGTATGCTGTAATGTTCTTTATCTTTCTGGCTTACTTCACTCTGTATAATGGGCTTCAGCTTCATCCATCTCATTAGGACTGGTTCAAATGAATTCTTTTTAATGGCTGAGTAATATTCCATGGTGTATATGTACCACAGCTTCCTTATCCATTCATCTGCTGATGGGCATCTAGGTTGCTTCCATGTCCTGGCTATTATAAACAGTGCTGCGATGAACACTGGGGTGCACGTGTCTCTTTCAGTTCTGGTTTCCTCAGTGTGTATGCCCAGAAGTGGGATTGCTGGGTCATATGGCAGTTCTATTTCCAGTTTTTTAAGAAATCTCCACACTGTTTTCCATAGCGGCTGTACTAGTTTGCATTCCCACCAACAGTGTAAGAGGGTTCCCTTTTCTCCACACCCTCTCCAGCATTTATTGCTTGTAGACTTTTGGATAGCAGCCATCCTGACTGGCGTGTAATGGTACCTCATTGTGGTTTTGATTTGTATTTCTCTAATAATGAGTGATGTTGAGCATCTTTTCATGTGTTTGTTAGCCATCTGTATGTCTTCTTTGGAGAAATGTCTGTTTAGTTCTTTGGCCCATTTTTTGATTGGGTCATTTATTTTTCTGGAATTGAGCTGCAGGAGTTGCTTGTATATTTTTGAGATTAATCCTTTGTCTGTTTCTTCATTTGCTATTATTTTCTCCCAATCTGAGGGCTGCCTTTTCACCTTACTTATAGTTTCCTTTGTAGTGCAAAAGCTTTTAAGTTTCATTAGGTCCCATTTGTTTAGTTTTGCTTATATTTCCAATATTCTGGGAGGTGGGTCATAGAGGATCTTGCTTTGATTTCTGTCGGAGAGTGTTTTGCCTATGTTCTCCTCTAGGAGTTTTATAGTTTCTGGTCTTACATTTAGATCTTTAATCCATTTTGAGTTTATTTTTGTGTATGGTGTTAGAAAGTGTTCTAGTTTCATTCTTTTACAAGTGGTTGACCAGTTTTCCCAGCACCACTTGTTAAAGAGGTTGTCTTTTTTCCATTGTATATCCTTGCCTCCTTTGTCAAAGATAAGGTGTCCATAGGTTCGTGGATTTATCTCTGGGCTTTCTATTCTGTTCCATTGATCTATATTTCTGTCTTTGTGCCAGTACCATACTGTCTTGATGACTGTGGCTTTGTAGTAGAGTCTGAAGTCAGGCAGGTTGATTCCTCCAGCTCCATTCTTCTTTCTCAAGATTACTTTGGCTATGCGAGGTTTTTTGTATTTCCATACAAATTGTGAAATTCTTTGGTCTAGTTCTGTGAAAAATACCGTTGGTAGCTTGATAGGGATTGCATTGAATCTATAGACTGCTTTGGGTAGAATAGCCATTTTGACAATATTAATTCTTCCAATCCATGAACACGGTATGTTTCTCCATCTGTTTGTGTCCTCTTTGATTTCTTTCATCAGTGTTTTATAGTTTTCTATGTATAGGTCCTTTGTTTCTTTAGGTAGATATACTCCTAAGTATTTTATTCTTTTTGTTGCAATGGTGAATGGTATTGTTTCCTTAATTTCTCTGTCTGTTTTTTCATTGTTAGTATATAGGAATGCAAGGGATTTCTGTGTGTTAATTTTATATCCTGCAACTTTACTATATTCATTGATTAGTTCTAGTAATTTTCTGGTAGAGTCTTTAGGGTTTTCTATGTAGAGGATCATGTCATCTGCAAACAGTGAGAATTTTACTGCTTCTTTTCCTATCTGGATTCTTTTTACTTCTTTTTCTGCTCTGATTGCTGTGGCTAGAACTTCCAACACTATGTTGAATAGTAGTGGTGAGAGTGGGCACCCTTGTCTTGTTCCTGATTTCAGGGGAAATGCCTTCAATTTTGACACCTTCTGAAGATCTTCATATTTTTCACACCTTTTCAGGCTCTTCATGTTTTGAACACAGTTTCATGCTCCTCATATTTTTCACATATTTTTATGCTCTTCATATTTTTCACATATTTTCAGGCTACTCATGTTTCTCAAAACCGTTTCATGCTCCTCATATTTTTCACATATTTTTATGCTCTTCATATTTTTCACATATATTCAGGCTATTCATATTTCTCAAAACCGTTTCATGCTCCTCATATTTTTGACACCTTTTGAAGCTCTTCATATTTTTCACACCTTTTCAGGCTCTTCTTGTTTTTGAACACCGCTTCATGCTCCTCCTATTTTTGAGACAGTTTCATGCTCCTCATATTTTTGACACCTTTTGAAGCTTTTTATATTTTTCAAACCTTTTCAGGCTCTTCATTTTTTTCAACATCACTTCATGCTCCTCCTATTTTTCAGACCGTTTCATGCTCATCTAATTTTTGACACCTTTTGAAGCTCTTCATATTTTTCACACCTTTTGAAGCTCTTCATATTTTTCAAACCTTTTCAGGCTCTTCATGTTTTTGAACACCACTTCATGCTCCTTCTATTTTTCAGAGAGTTTCATGCTCCTCATGTATTTCACACCTTTTGAAGATCTTCATATTTTTCACAACTTATCAGGCTCTTCATGTTTTTCCACACCACTTCATGCTTCTCCTATTTTTCAGCCCGTTTCGTGCTCCTCATGTATTTCACACCTTTTGAAGCTCTTCATATTTTTCACACATTTTCAGGCTCTTCATGTTTTTGATCACTGTTTCATGCTCCTCCTATTTTACAGACCGTTTCATGCTCCTCATATATTTGAAATCTTTTGAAGCTCTTCATATTTTTCAAACCTTTTCAGGCTCTTCATGTTTTTGAACACCGCTTCATGCTCCTCCTATTTTTCAGACCGTTTCATGCTCCTCATATTTTTGACAGGTTTTGAAGCTCTTCATATTTTTCACACATTTTCAGGCTCTTCATGTTTTGAACACCACTTCATGCTCGTCCTATTTTTCAAACCGTTTCAGACTCATGTCATTTTTGACTCCTTTTGAAGCTCTTCATATTTTTCACACCTTTTGAAGCTCTTCATATTTTTCACACGTTTTCAGGCTCTTCATGTTTTTCAACATCGCTTCATGCTCCTCCTATTTTTCAGAGAGTTTCATGCTCCTCATATTTTTGACACTTTTTGAAGCTCTTCATACTTTTCACACCATTTCAGGCTCTTCATGTTTTGAACATGGGTTCATGCTCCTCCTATGTTCAGACCGTTTCATACTCCTCATAATTTTGACACCTTTTGAAGCTCTTCATATTTTTCACACGTTTTCATGCTCTTCATGTTTTTCAACACCGCTTCATGCTCCCCCTTTTTTCAGACCGTTTAATGTACCTCATATTTTTCACACCTTTTGAAGCTCTTCATATTTTTCACACCTTTTCAGGCTCTTCATGTTTTTCAGCACCTCTTTATGCTCCTCCTATTTTTCAAACCGTTTAATCCTCCTCATGTATTTCACACTTTTTGAAGCTCTTCATATTTTTCACACCTTTTGAAGCTCTTCATATTTTTCACACCTTTTCAGGCTCTTCATGTTTTGTGACACCGTTTAATAATCCTCCTATTGTTCAGACTGTTTCATGCTTCTCATATTTTTGACACCTTTTGAAGCTCTTCATATTTTTCACACCTTTTCAGGCTCTTCATGTTTTTCAACACCGCTTCATGCTCCTCCTATTTTTCAGACGGTTTCATGCTCCTCATATTTTTGACACCTTTTGAAGCTCTTCATATTTTTCCACATCTTTTGAAGCTCTTCATATTTTTCACACTTTTTCAGGCTCTTCATGTTTTTCAACACCCCTTGTTGCTCCTCCTATGTTTCAGACCGTTTCATGCTCCTCATATTTTTGACACCTTTTGAAGCTCTTCATATTTTTCACACCTTTTCAGGCTCTTCATATTTTTGAACACCCCTTCATGCTCCTCCTATTTTTCAGACCGTTTCATGCTCCTCATATTTTTGACACCTTTTGAAGCTCTTCATATTTTTCACACCTTTTCAGGCTCTTCATGGTTTTCAACACCGCTTCATGCTCCTCCTTTATTTCAGACAGTTTCATTCTCCTCCTATTTTTGACACCTTTTGAAGCTCTTCATATATTTCACACCTTTTCAATCTCTTCATGTTTTTGAACACCAATACATGCTCCTCCTATTTTTCATACCGTTTCATGCTCCTCCTATTTTTCAGGCCGTTTCATGCTCCTCATATTTTGACACGTTTTAAAGCTCTTCGTATTTTTCACACATTGTCAGGCTCTTCATGTTTTTGAACACCACTGCATCTCCTCTTATTTTTCAGACCGTTTCATGCTCCTCATATTTGAGAAGTTTTGAAGCTCTTCATATATTTCACATCTTTTCAGGCTCTTCATGTTTTTCAACAGTGCTTTATGCACCTCCTATGTTTCAGACCGTTTCATGCTCCTCATAATTTTGACACCTTTTGAAGCTCTTCATATTTTTGACACCTTTTCAAGCTCTTCATGTTTTTCAACACCGCTTCATGCTCCTCCTATTTTTCAGATCGTTTCATGCTCATAATATTTTTGACACCATTCGAAGCTCTTCATATTTTTGACACCTTTTGATGCTCTTCATGTTTTTCAACACCACGTCATGCTCCTCATATTTTTCAGACCGTTTCTTGCTCCTCATATTTTTGACACCTTTTGAAGCTCTTCATATATTTCACACGTTTTCAGGCTCTTCATGTTTTTCAAAACCGCTTCATGCTTCTCCTATTTTTCAGAACGTTTCATGCTCCTCATATTTTTGATACCTTTTGAAGCTCTTCATATTTTTCACACCTTTTCATGCTCTTCATGTTTTCAAAACCGATTTATGCTCCTCCTATTTTTCAGACCCTTTCATGCTCCTCCTATTTTTCAGGCCGTTTCATGCTCCGCATATATTTCACAGCTTTTGAAGCTCTTCATATTTTTCACACCTTTTCTAGTTCTCATGTATTTGAACACAGCTTCATGCTCCTCCTATTTTTCAGACCGTTTCATGCTCTTCATATATTTCACACCTTTTGAAGCTCTTCATATTTTTCATACCTTTTCATGATCTTCATGTTTTTCAACACCGCTTCATGCTCCTCCTATTTTTCCGACCGTTTCATGCTGCTCCCATTTTTGATACCTTTTGAAGCTCTTCATATTTTTGGCACCTTTTCATGCTCTTCATGTTTTTCAACACCGCTTCATGCTCCTCCTATACTTCAGAACGTTTTATGCTCCTCATATTTTTAACACCATTTGAAGCTCTTCATATTTTGGGCATCTTTTCATGCTCTTCATGTTTTTCAACACCGCTTCATGCTCCTCCTGTTTTTCAGACGGTCTCTTGCTCCTCAAATTTTTGACACATTTTGAAGCTCTTCATATTTTTCACACGCTTTCAGGCTCTTCATGTTTTTCAACACCGCTTCATGCTCCTCCTAATATTCAGACCGTTTCAGGCTCCTCATATTTTTGACACCTTTTAAAGCTCTTCATATATTTCACACCTCTTCAGGCTCTTCATGTTTTTAACACCACTTCATGTCCTCCTATTTTTCAGACCTTTTCATGCTCATCTCATTTTTGACACCTTTTGAAGCTCTTCATATTTTTCACACCTTTTGAAGCTCTTCATATTTTTTCACACGTTTTCAGGCTCTTCAGGTTTTTCAACACCGCTTCATGCTCCTCCTAATTTTCAGACCGTTTCATGCTCCTAATATTTTTGACACTTTTTAAAGCTCTTCATATTTTTCACACTTTTCAGGCTCTTCCTGTTTTTCAACACCACTTCATGCTTCTCCTATTTTTCAGACCTTTTCATGCTCCTCATATTTTTCACACCTTTAGAAGCTCTTCATATTTTTCACACCTTTTCAGGCTCTCCATTTTTTTCAGCACCTCTTCATGCTCCTCGTATTTTTCAGACCGTTTCTTGCTCCTCATATTTTTGACACTTTTTGAAGCTCCTCATATTTTTCACACATTTTGAAGCTCTTCATATATTTCACACCATTTCAGGCTCTTCATGTTTTTCAACACCACTTCATTCTCCTCCTATTTTTAGACCGTTTCATTCTCCTCATATTTTTGACACCTTTTGAAGCTCTTCTTATATTTCACACCTTTTCAGGCTCTTCATGTTTTTCCACACCACTTCATGCTTCTCCTATTTTTCAGCCCGTTTCATGCTCCTCATGTATTTCACACCTTTTGAAGCTCTTCATATTTTTCACACATTTTCAGGCTCTTCATGTTTTTGATCACTGTTTCATGCTCCTCCTATTTTACAGACCGTTTCATGCTCCTCATATATTTGAAATCTTTTGAAGCTCTTCATATTTTTCAAACCATTTCAGGCTCTTCATGTTTTTGAACACCGCTTCATGCTCCTCCTATTTTTCAGACCGTTTCATGCTCCTCATATTTTTGACAGGTTTTGAAGCTCTTCATATTTTTCACACATTTTCAGGCTCTTCATGTTTTGAACACCACTTCATGCTCGTCCTATTTTTCAAACCGTTTCAGACTCATGTCATTTTTGACTCCTTTTGAAGCTCTTCATATTTTTCACACCTTTTGAAGCTCTTCATATTTTTCACACGTTTTCAGGCTCTTCATGTTTTTCAACACCGCTTCATGCTCCTCCTATTTTTCAGACAGTTTCATGCTCCTCATATTTTTGACACTTTTTGAAGCTCTTCATACTTTTCACACCATTTCAGGCTCTTCATGTTTTGAACATGGGTTCATGCTCCTCCTATGTTCAGACCGTTTCATACTCCTCATAATTTTGACACCTTTTGAAGCTCTTCATATTTTTCACACGTTTTCATGCTCTTCATGTTTTTCAACACCGCTTCATGCTCCCCCTTTTTTCAGACCGTTTAATGTACCTCATATTTTTCACACCTTTTGAAGCTCTTCATATTTTTCACACCTTTTCAGGCTCTTCATGTTTTTCAGCACCTCTTTATGCTCCTCCTATTTTTCAAACCGTTTAATCCTCCTCATGTATTTCACACTTTTTGAAGCTCTTCATATTTTTCACACCTTTTGAAGCTCTTCATATTTTTCACACCTTTTCAGGCTCTTCATGTTTTGTGACACCGTTTAATAATCCTCCTATTGTTCAGACTGTTTCATGCTTCTCATATTTTTGACACCTTTTGAAGCTCTTCATATTTTTCACACCTTTTCAGGCTCTTCATGTTTTTCAACACCGCTTCATGCTCCTCCTATTTTTCAGACGGTTTCATGCTCCTCATATTTTTGACACCTTTTGAAGCTCTTCATATTTTTCCACATCTTTTGAAGCTCTTCATATTTTTCACACTTTTTCAGGCTCTTCATGTTTTTCAACACCCCTTGTTGCTCCTCCTATGTTTCAGGCCGTTTCATGCTCCTCATATTTTTGACACCTTTTGAAGCTCTTCTTATATTTCACACCTTTTCAGGCTCTTCATGTTTTTAACACCACTTCATGCTCCTCCTATTTTTCAGACCATTTCCTGCTCTTCGATTTTTGACACCTTTTGAAGTTCTTCATATTTTTCACACCTTTTGAAGCTCTTAATATTTTTCACATGTTTTCAGGCTCTTCACGTTTTTCAACAACGCTTCATGGTCCTCTTATTTTTCAGAGAGTTTCATGCTCCTCATGTATTTCACATCTTTTGAAGCTCTTCTTTTTTCTCACAACTTTTTAGGCTCTTCATATTTTTCCACACCACTTCATGCTTCTCCTATTTTTCAGCCTGTTTCATGCTCCTCATGTATTTCACACCTTTTGAAGCTCTTCATATTTTTCGAACCTTTTCAGGCTCTTCATGTTTTTGATCACCGTTTCATGCTCCTCCTATTTTTCAGACCGTTTCATGCTCCTCATATATTTGACACATTTTGAAGCTCTGAATATTTTTCACACCTTTCCAGGCTTTTCATTTTTTTCAACACCACATCATGCTCCTCCTATTTTTCACACCGTTTCATGCTCATCTCATTTTGACACCTTTTGAAGCTCTTCAAATTTTTCACATCTTTTGAAGCTCTTCATATTTTTCACAACTTTTCAGGCTCTTTATGATTTTCAACACCGCTTCATGCTCCTCCTATTTTTCAGACAGTTTCATGCTCATTTCATTTTGACACATTTTGAAGCTCTTCAAATTTTTCACACCTTTTGAAGCTCTTCATATTTTTCATATTTTTGAAGCTCTTCATATTTTCACACGTTTTCAGGCTCTCATGTTTTTCAACACCGCTTCATGCTATTTCTATTTTTCAGAAAGTTTCATGCTCCTCATGTATTTCACACCTTTTGAAGTTCTTCATATTTTTCAAACCTTTTCAGGCTCTTCATGTTTTTCCACACCCCTTCATGCTTCTCCTATTTTTCAGCCCGTTTCATGCTCCTCATGTATTTCACACCTTTTGAATCTCTTCATATTTTTCACACCTTTTCAGGCTCTTCATGTTTTTGATCACCGTTTCATGCTCCTCCTATTTTTCAGACCGTTTCATGCTCATCTCATTTTTGACACCTTTTGAAGCTCTTCATATATTTCACACCTTTTGAAGCTCTTCATATTTTGCACACCTTTCCAGGCTCTTCATATTTTTCAACACCGCTTCATGCTCCACCTATTTTTCAGCCCGTTTCATGCTCCTCATATTTTTGACACTTTTTGAAGCTTTTCATATTTTTCACACCTTTTCAGGCTCTTCAATTTTTTCAACATTACTTCTTGCTCCTCCAATTTTTCGGCCTGTTTCATGCTCATCTAATTTTTGACCCCTGTTGAAGCTCTTCATATTTTTCACACCTTCTGAAGCTCTTCACATTTTTCACACTTTTTCAGGCTCTTCATGTTTTTCAACACCACTTCATGCTTCTCCTATTTTTCAGCCCGTTTCATGCTCCTCATGTTTTCACACCTTTTGAAGCTCGTCATATTTTTCACACCTTTTCAGGCTGTTCATGTTTTTGATCACCGTTTCTTGCTCCTCCTATGTTTCAGACCGTTTCATGCTCCTCATATTTTTGACACCTTTTGAAGCTCTTCATATTTTTCACACCTTTTCAGGCTCTTCATGTTTTTGATCACCGCTTCATGCTCCTCCTATTTTTCAGACCGTTTCATGCTCATCTCATTTTTGACACCTTTTGAAGCTCTTCATATTTTTCACAAGTTCTCTGCCTCTTCATGTTTTTCAACACCGCTTCATGCTCCTCCTATTTTTTAGACCGTTTCATGCTTCTCATATTTTTGACACCTTTTGAAGCTTTTCATATTTTTCACACCTTTTCAGGCTCTTCACTTTTTTCAACACTACTTCTTGCTCCTCCAAATTTTCAGACCGTTTCATACTCATCTAATTTTTGACACCTTTTGAAGCTCTTCATATTTTTCACACCTTTTGAAGCTCTTCATATTTTCACACCTTTTCAGGCTCTTCATGTTTTTGAACACCGCTTCATGCTCCTTCTATTTTTCAGAGAGTTTCATGCTCCTCATGTATTTCTCAAGTTTTGAAGCTCTTCATATTTTTCACACCTTTTCAGGCTCTTCATGTTTTTCCACACCACTTCATGCTTCTCCTATTTTTCAGCCCGTTTCATGCTCCTCATGTATTTCTCAAGTTTTGAAGCTCTTCATAATTCTCACAGCTTTTTCGGCTCTTCATGTATTTCCACAACTTTTCAGCCTCTCCTATTTTTCAGTCCGTTTCTTGCTCCTCATATTTTTCACACATTTTGAAGCTCTTCATATATTTCACAACTTTTCAGGCTCTTCATGTATTTCAACATCGTTTCTTGCTTCTTCTATTTTACAGACCGTTTCATGCTCCTAATGTATTTCACACATTTTGAAGCTCTTCATATTTTTCACACCATTTCACGATCTTCATGTTTTTGAACACGGCTTCATGCTCCTCCTTTTTTTTAGACCGTTTCATGCTCCTCATATTTTTGACACCTTTTGAAGCTCTTCATATTTTTCGCACCTTTTCAGGCTCTTCATGTTTTTGAACTCCGTTTCATGCTCCTCCTATTTTCAGACCGTTTCTTGCTCTTCATGTATTTCACACCTTTTGAAGCTCTTCATATTTTTCACACCTTTTCAGGCTCTTCATGTTTTTGAACACCGCTTCATGCTCCTACTATTTTTCAGACCGTTTCATGCTCCTCATATTTTTGAAACCTTTTGAAGCTCTTCATATTTTTCACACCTTTTCAGGCTCCTCATGTTTTGAACACCGTTTTATGCTCCTACTATTTTTCAGACCGTTTCATTCTCCTCATATTTTGTCACCTTTTGAAGCCATTCATATTTTTCACACCTTTTGAAGCTCTTCATATATTTCACAGTTTTTCAGGCTCTTCATGTTTTTCAAAGGTACCTCATGCTCCTCCTATTTTTCAGATCGCTTCATGCTCATCTCATTTTTGACAGCTTTTGAAGGTCCTAATATTTTTCACACCTTTTGAAGCTCTTCATATATTTCACACTTTTTTAGGTTCTTCATGTTTTTCAGCACCACTTCATGCTCCTCCTATTTCTCAGACCGGTTCATGCTCCTCATATTGTTGACACATTTTGAAGCTCTTCATATATTTCACATCTTTTCAGGCTCTTCATGTATTTCAACACCACTTCATGCTCGTCCTATTTCCCAAACCGTTTCATGCTTCTCATATTTTTGACACCTTTTGAATCTCTTCATATATTTTACACCTTTTTAGGCTCTTCATGTTTTTCAACACCATTTCATGCTCCTCCTTCTTTCCAGACCATTTCATGCTCATCATATTTTTGGCACTTTGTGAAGCTCTTCATATTTTTAACACCTTTTGAATCTCTTCATATTTTTCACACCTTTTGAGGCTCTTCATATTTTTCAACACCGCTTCATGCTCCTCCTATTTTTCAGACCTTTTCATGCTCCTCATATTTTTGACACTTTTTGAAGCTCTTCATATATATCACACCTTTTTAGACTCTTCATGTTTTTGAACACCGCTTCATGCTCCTCGTATTTTTCAGACCGTTTCATGCTCCTCATATATTTCACACCTTTTGAAGCTCTTCAAATTTTCCACACCTTTTCAGGCTCTTCATGTTTTTGAACATCGCTTCATGCTCCTCCTATTTTTCAGACCGTTTCATGCTGCTCATAATTTTGACACCTTTTGAAGCTCTTCATATATTTCACACCTTTTCAGACTCTTGATGTTTTTGAACACCACTTCTTGCTCCTCCTATTTTTCATACCGTTTCATGCATCTCATGTATTTGAAACCTTGTGAAGCTCTTTAAATTTTTCACACCTTTTCAGGCTCTTCATATTTTTGAACACCGTTTCATTCTCCTCCTATTTTTCAGACCGTTTCATGCTCCTCATACTTTTGACATCTTTTGAAGCTCTTCATATTTTTCACATCATTTCAGGCTCTTCATGTTTTTAAACACCGCTTCATGCTCCTCCTATTTTTCAGGCCGTTTCATGCTCATTTCATTTTTGACACCTTTGGAAGCTCTTCATATGTTTCACACATGTTCAGGCTCTTCATGTTTTTGAACACCTATTCATGGTCCTCCTATTTTTCAGACCGTTTCATGCTTATATCATTTTTGACACCTTTTGAAGCTCTTCATATTTTTCACACCTTTTGAAGCTCTTCATATTTTTCACACGTTTTGGGGCTCTTCATGTTTTTCCACACCGCTTCATGCTCGTCTTATATTTCACACCATTTGAAGCTCTTAATATTTTTCACACTTTTTCAGGCTCTTCATGTTTTTGAACACCACTTCATGCTCCTCCTATTTTTCAGACCGTTTCATGCTCCTCATGTATTTCACACCTCTTGCATCTCTTCATATTTTTCACACCTTTTCAGGCTCTTAATATTTTTGAACACGGTTTCATGCGCCTCCCATTTTTCAGATCGTTTTATGCTCCTCATGTCTTTCACACCTTTTGAAGCTCTTCATATTTTTCACACCTTTTCAGGCTCTTCATGTTTTTGAACACCGTTTCATGCTCCTCCAATTTTTCAGACAGTTTCCTGCTCCTCATGTATTTCACACCTTTTGAAGCTCTTCGAATTTTTCACACCTTTTCAGGCTCTTCATGTTTTTTTACACCACTTCATGCTCCTCCAATTTTTCAGACCGTTTCATGCTCCTCATATTTTTGACAGCTTTTGAAGCTCTTCATATATTTCACACCTTTTCAGATTCTTAAAGGTTTTGAACACCGCTTCATGCTCCTCCTTTTTTTCAGACCGTTTCATGCTCCTCATGTATTTCACACATTTTGAAGCTCTTCAAATTTTTCACACCTTTTCAGGCTCTTCATGTTTTTGAACGCCGCTTCATGCTCCTCTTCTTTTTCAGACCGTTTCATACTACTCATATTTTTGACACCTTTTGAAGCTCTTCATATATTTCACAACTTTTCAGTCTCTTCATGTTTATCAACACCACTTCATGCTCCTCCTGTTTTTCAGACCATTTCATGTTCATCTCATTTTTGACACCTGTTGAAGCTCTTCATATTTCTCACACCTTTTGAAGCTCTTCATTTATTACACTCCTTTACAGGCTCTTCACGTTTTTCAACACCGCTTCACCTCCTCCTATTTTTTAGACCGTTTCATGCTCCTCATATATTACACACCTTTTGAAGCTCTTCATATTTTTCACACCTTTTCAGGCTCTTCATGTTTTTGAACACCGCTTCTTGCTCCTCCTATATTGCAGACCGTTTCATGCTCCTCATATTTTAGACACCTTTTGAAGCTCTTCATATATTTCACATCTTTTCAGACTCTTCAAGTTTTTGAACACCGCTTCATGCTCCTACTTTTTTTCAGACCGTTTCATGCTCCTCATAATTTCACACCTTTTGAAGCTCTTCAAATTTTTCACAACTTTTCAGGCTCTTCATGTTTTTGAACACCGCTTCATGCTCCTCCTATTTTTCAGACCTTTTCATGCTACTCATATTTTTGACTCCTTTTGAAGCTCTTCATATTTTTCACACCTTTTCAGGCTCTTCGTCTTTTTCAACACCACTTCATGCTTCTGCTATTTTTCAGAACGTTTCAGGCTCCTCATATTTTTGGCAGCTTTTGAATCTCTTCCTATTTTTCACACCTTTTCATGCTCTTCATATTTTTCAACACCGTGTCATGCTCCTCCTATTTTTCTGACGGTTTCATGCTCCTCATATTTTTCACACCTTTAAATCTCTTCATATTTTTCTCACATTTTAAGGCTCTTCATGTTTTTCAACACCGTGTCATGCTCCTCATATTTTTCAGACGGTTTCATGCTCCTCATAATTTTCACACCTTTAAAGCTCTTCATATTTTTCACACCTTTTCAGGCTCTACATGTTTTTCAACACGGCTTCATGCTCCTCTTATTTTTCAGACCGTTTCATGCTCCTCATATTTTTCACACCTTTTGAAGCTCTTCATATTTTTCACACCTTTTCAGGCTCTTCATGTTTTTCAACACCACTTCATGCTCTTCCTATTTTTCAGACCGTTTCATGCTCCTCATGTATTTCACTCCTTTTGAAGCTCTTCATATTTTTCACACATTTTTAGGGTCTTCATGTATTTCCACAAAGTTTCAGCCTCTCCTATATTTCAGACCGTTTCATGCCCCTCATATTTTTCACACCTTTTGAAGCTCTTCATATATTTCACACCTTTTCAGGCTCTTCATGTATTTCAACACCGTTTCATGATTCTCCTATTTTACAGACCGTTTCTTGCTCCTAATGTATTTCACACATTTTGAAGCTCTTCATATTTTTCACACCTTTTCAGGCTCTTCATGTTTTTCAACACTGCTTCATGCTCCTCCTACTTTTCAGACCGTTTCATGCTCCTATTGTATTTCACACCTTTTGAAGCTCTTCATATTTTTCACACCTTTTCAGGCTCTTCATGTTTTTGAACACCATTTCAAGCTCCTCTTATTTTTCAGACCGTTTCAGGTTACTCATATTTTTGACACATTTTCAAGCTCTTCATATTTTTCACACCTTTTCAGGCTCTTTATGTTTTTAAACACCGCTTCCTGCTCCTCCTATTTTTCAGACCGTTTCATTCTCCTCATATTTTGTCACCTTTTGAAGCTATTCATATTTTTCACACCTTTTGAAGCTCTTCATATATTTCACAGTTTTTCAGGCTCTTCATGTTTTTCAAAGGTACCTCATGCTCCTCCTATTTTTCAGATCGCTTCATGCTCATCTCATTTTTGACAGCTTTTGAAGGTCCTAATATTTTTCACACCTTTTGAAGGTCTTCATATATTTCACACTTTTTTAGGTTCTTCATGTTTTTCAGCACCACCATGCTCCTCCTATTTCTCAGACTGGTTCATGCTCCTCATATTGTTGACACCTTTTGAAGCTCTTCATATTTTTCACACCTTTTCAGGCTCTTCGTGTTTTTCAACACCACTTCATGCTTCTGCTATTTTTCAGAACGTTTCAGGCTCCTCATATTTTTGACAGCTTTTGAATCTCTTCCTATTTTTCACACCTTTTCATGCTCTTCATATTTTTCAACACCGTGTCATGCTCCTCCTATTTTTCTGACGGTTTCATGCTCCTCATATTTTTCACACCTTTAAATCTCTTCATATTTTTCTCACATTTTAAGGCTCTTCATGTTTTTCAACACCGTGTCATGCTCCTCATATTTTTCAGACGGTTTCATGCTCCTCATAATTTTCACACCTTTAAAGCTCTTCATATTTATCACACCTTTTCAGGCTCTTCATGTTTTTGAACACCATTTCATGCTCCTCATATTTTGACTACTATTGAAACTCTTCATATTTTTCAACCATTTCCTGCTCCTCATATTTTTGACACCTTTTCAAGCTCTTCATATATTTCACAGATTTCCAGGCTCTTCAGGTTTTTGAACATCGTTTCATGATCCTATTTTTCAGAACGTTCCATGCTCCTCATATTTTTCACACCTTTTGCAGCTCTTCATATTTTTCACACCTTTTCTGTCTCTTCATATTTTTAAACACCACTTAATGCTCCTCCTATGTTTAGAACGTCTAATGCTCCTCATAATTTTGACACCTTTTGCGGCTCTTCATATTTTTCACACTTTTTCTGGCTCTTCATATTTTTCCACACCACTTCATCCTCCTCCTATGTTTAGAACGTTTAATGCTCCTCATAATTTTGACACCTTTTGATGCTCTTCATATTTTTCACACCTTTTCAGTCTCTTCATGTTTTGAACACCGCTTCATGATCCTCCTATTTTTCAGAACCGTTTCATGCTCCGCATATATTTCACACCTTTTGAAGCTCTTCATATTTTTCACACCTTTTCTGGTTCTCATGTTTTTGAACACAGCATCATGCTTCTCCTATTTTTCAGACCGTTTTATGCTCCTCATATATTTCAAACCTTTTGAAGCTCTTCATATTTTTCACATCTTTTCAGGCTCTTCATGTTTTTCAACACCGCTTCATGCTCCTCCTTTATTTCAGACAGTTTCATTCTCTTCCTATTTTTGACACCTTTTAAGCTCTTCATATATTTCACACCTTTTCTAGCTCTTCATGTTTTTGAACACTGCTTCATGCTCCTCCACTTCTTCTGACCGTTTCATGCTCCTCGTATTTTTGACACCTTTTGAATCTCTTCATATTTTTCACACTTTTTCAGGCTCTTCATGTTTTAGAACACCGCTTCATGCTCCTCCTATTTTTCAGACCGTTTCATGCTCCTCATATTTTTGACACCTTCTGAAACTCTTCATATTTTTCACACCTTTTCAAGCTGTTCATGTTTTTAAAAACCGCTTCATGCTCCTCCTATTTTTCAGACCGTTTCATGCTCCTCATATTTTTGACACCTTTTTAAACTCTTCATATTTTTCACACCTTTTCAGGCTCTTCATGTTTCTGAACACCGTTTCATGCTCCTCCTATTTTTCAGGCCGTTTCATGTTCCTCATATTTTTCAGATCATTTCATGATCCTCATATTTTTGACAGCTTTTGAAGCTCTTCATATTTTTCACACCTTTTCAGGCTCTTCATCTTTTTCAACACCACTTCAAGCTCCTCCTATTTCTCAGACCGTTTCAGGCTCCTCATATTTTTGACAGCTTTTGAATCTCTTCATATTTTTCACACCTCCTCATGATCTTCATGTTTTTCAACACCGTGTCATGCTCCTCATATTTTTCAGACGGTTTCATGCTCCTCATATTTTTCACACTTTTAAACTCTTCATATTTTTCACACATTTTAAGGCTCTTCATGTTTTTCAACACCGTGTCATGCTCCTCCTATCTTCAGACGGTTTCATGCTCCTCATAATTTTCACACCTTTAAAGCTCTTCATATTTTTCACACCTTTTAAGGCTCTTCATGTTTTTGAACACCACTTCATGCTCCTCCTATTTTTCAGACCGTTTCATGCTCCTCATATTTTTGACACCTTTTGAAGCTCTTCATATTTTAACACCTTTTCAGGCTCTTCATGTTTTTGAACACCATTTCATGCTCCTCATATTTTGACAACTATTGAAACTCTTCATATTTTTCAGACAGTTTCATGCTCCTCATATTTTTGATACATTTTGAAGCTCTTCATATATTTTACAGCTTTTCAGGCTCTTCAGGTTTTTGAACATCGTTTCATGCTCCTCCTATTTTTCAGAACGTTCCACGCTCCTCATATTTTTCACACCTTTTGGAGCTCTTCATATTTTTTCACACCTTTTCGGCTCTTCATATTTTTCAACACCACTTCATGCTCCTCCTATGTTTAGAACGTTTAATGCTCCCCATAATTTTGACACCTTTTGAAACTCTTCATATTTTTCAAACCTTTTCAGGCTCTTCATGTTTCTAAACACCATTTCATGCTCTTCCTATTTCAGACCGTTTCATGCTCCTCATATTTTTGACACGTTTTGAAACTCTTCATTTTTTTATCACCGTTTCAGGCTCTTCATATTTTTCAACAGTGCTTCATTCTCCTCCTGTTTTTCAGACCGTTTCATGCTCCTCATATTTTTGACATCTTTTGTAGCTCTTCATATTTTTCACAGCTTTTCAGGCTCTTCATGTTTTTGAACACCCCTTCATGCTCCTCCTCGTTTTCAGACCGTTTCATACTCCTCATATTTTTTACACCTTTTGAAGCTCTTCATATATTTCATAACGTTTCAGGCTCTTCATATTTACAACACCACTTCATGCTCCTCCTGTTTTTCAGATCATTTCATGCTCATCTCATTTTTGACACCTGTTGAAGCTCTTCATATTTCTCACACCTTTTGAAGCTCTTCATTTATTTCACTCCTTTACTGGCTCTTCATGTTTTTCAACACCGCTTCATGCTCCTCCTATTTTTTAGACCGTTTCATGTTCCTCATATATTACACACCTTTTGAAGCTCTTCATAATTTTCACATTTTTCCAGGCTCTTCATGTTTTTGAACACCATTTCATGCTCCTCCTATTTTTCAGACCGTTCCTGCTCCTAATATTTTTGACACCTTTAGAAGCTCTTCATATTTTTCACACACTTTCAGGCTCTTCATGTTTTTGAACACCGCTTCATCCTCCTCCTATTTTTCAGACCGTTTCATGCTCCTCATATTTTTCACACCTTTTGAAGCTCTTCATATTTTTCACACCTTTTCAGTCTCTTCAGGTTTTGAACACCGCTTCATGATCCTCCTATATTTCAGACCGTTTCATGCTCCGCATATATTTCACACCTTTTGAAGATCTTCATATTTTTCACACCTTTTCTGGTTCGCATGTTTTTGAGCACAGCTTCATGCTTCTCCTATTTTTCAGACCGTTTCATGCACCTCATATATTTCACACCTTTTGAAGCTCTTCCTATTTTTCAGACCTTTTCAGCTCTTCATGTTTTTCAACAGCATTTCATGCTCCTCCTAGGTTTCAGACCCTTTCATACTCCTCATATTTTTGACAGCTTTTGAAGCTCTTCATTTTTTTCACACCTTTTCAGGCTCTTCATGTTTTTGAACACGGCTTCATGCTCCTCCTATTTTTCAGACCCTTTCATACTCCTCATATTTTTGACAGCTTTTGAAGCTCTTCATTTTTTTCACACCTTTTCAGGCTCTTCATGTTTTTGAACACGGCTTCATGCTCCTCCTATTTTTCAGACCGTTTCATGCTCCTCATATTTGACACGTTTTGAAGGTTTCATATATTTCACACCTTTTCAGGCTCTTCATGTTTTTCAACACGGCTTCATTCTCCTCCTATTTTTCAGACCGTTTCATGCTCCTCATATTTGACACGTTTTGAAGGTTTCATATATGTCACACGTTTTCAGGCTCTTCATGTTTTTCAAAACCGCTTTATGCTCCTCCTATTTTTCAGAACGTTTCATGCTCCTCATATTTTTGATACCTTTTGAAGCTCTTCATATTTTTCACACCTTTTCATGCTCTTCATGTTTTCAACACCGATTCTGGCTCCTCCTATTTTTCAGGCCGTTTCATGCTCCTCATATTTTGACACATTTTGAAGCTCTTCATATTTTTCACATTTTTGAAGCTCTTCATATTTTTCACATGTTTTCATCTTTTCATTTTTTTCAACACCACTTCATGCTCCTCATTTTTTCAGACCGTTTCATTCTCCTCATATTTTTGACACGTTTTTAGGCTCTTCATATTTTTCACACCTTTTCAGGCTCTTCATGTTTTTGAACACCGTTTCTTGCTCCTCCGAATTTTCAGACCGTTTCATGCTCCTCATATTTTTGACACCTTTTGAAGCTGTTCATATTTATCACACGTTTTCACGCTCTTCATGTTTTTCAAAACCACTTCATGCTCCTCGTGTTTTGCAGACCGTTTCATGCTCCTCATATTTTTGACACATTTTGAAGCTCTTCATATTTTTCACACCTTTTCCGGCTCTTCATGTTTTGAACACCACTTCATGCTCCTCCTATTTTTCAGACCTTTTCTTGCTCCTCTAATTTTTGACACCTTTTGAAGCTCTTCATATTTTTCACACCTTTTCAGGCTTTTCATGTATTTCAACACCGCTTCATGCTCCTCCTATTTTTCAGACCGTTTCATGCTCCTCGTATTTTTGACAGCTTTTGAAACTCTTCATATAAATCACACCTTTTCAGGCTCTTCATTTTTTGAACACCACTTCATGGTCCTCCTATTTTTCAGACCGTTTCATGCTCATCTAATTTTTGACACCTTTTGCAGCTTTTCAGATTTTTCACAACTTTTCAGGCTCTTCATGTTTTTGAACAACACTTCATGCTCCTCCTATTTTTCAGAGAGTTTCATGCTCCTCATATATTTCACACCTTTTGAAGCTCTTCATATTTTTCACACCTTTTCAGGCTTTTCATGTTTTTGAACACCGCTTCATGCTCCTCCTATTTTTCAGACCGTTTCATGCTCCTTATATTTTTGACACCTTTTGAAGCTCTTCAGATTTTTCTCACCTTTTCAGGCTCTTCATGATTTTGAACACCGCTTCATGCCCCTGCTATATTTCAGACCATTTCATGCTCCTCATATTTTTGACATCTTTTGAAGCTTTTCATATTTTTCACACCTTTTCAGTCTCTTCATGTTTTTCAAAAACGCTTCTTGCTCCTCCTATTTTTCAGACCGTTTCATACTCATCTCATTTTTGACACGGTTTGAAGCTCTTCATATTTTTCACAACTTTTGAAGCTCTTCATATTTTTCACACGTTTTCAGGCTCTTCATGTTTTTGAACACCGCTTCTTGCGACTCCTATTTTTCAGATCGTTTCATGCTCCTCACATTTTTGACACCTTTTGAAGCTCTTCATATTTTTCACAGCTTTTGAAGCTCTTTATATTTTTCACACGTTTTCAGGCTCTTCATGTTTTTGAAAACCGCTTCTTGCGACTCCTATTTTTCAGACCGTTTCATGCTCCTCATATTTTTGACACCTTTTGAAGCTCATCATATTTTTCACACCTTTTCAGGCTTTGCATGTTTTTCAACACCGCTTCATGCTCCTCCTATTTTTCAGACCGTTTCATGCTCCTCATATTTTTGACACCTTGTGAGGATCTTCATATCTTTCATACCTTTTAAAGCTCTTCGTATTTTTCACACGTTTTCAGTCTCTTCATGTTTTTCAACACCGTTTCATGCTCCTCCTATTTTTCAGACCGTTTCATGCTCTTCATATTTTTCACACCTTTTGAAGCTCTTCATATTTTTCACACCTTTTCAGGCTCTTCATGTTTTTGAAGACCGTTTCATGCTCCTCCTATTTTTCAGACCGTTTCATGCTCCTCATATTTTTAACACCTTTTGAAGCTCTTCATATTTTTCACACCTTTTAAAGCTCTTCATATTTTTCACACCTTTTCAAGCTCTCATGTTGTTGAACACAGCTTCATGCTCCTCCTATTTTTCAGACCGTTTCATGCTCCTCATGTATTTCACACCTTTTGAAGATCTTCCTATTTTTCACACCTTTTCAGGCTCTTCATATATTTGAAAACCTTTTCATGCTCCTCCTATTTTTTAGATCGTTTCATGCTCCACATATTTCTGTCAGCTTTGAAGCTCCTCATATTTTTCACACCTTTAGAGGCTCGTCATGTTTTTGAACACCGCTTCATGCTCGTCATATTTTTCAGATCGTTTCATCCTCCTCATATTTTTGACACCTTTTGACGCTCTTCATATTTTTCACACCTTTTCAGGCTTCTCATGTTTTTGAACACCGCTTCATGCTACTCATATTTTTCAGATCGTTTCATGCTCCTCATATTTTTGACACCTTTTGACGCTCTTCATATTTTTCACACCTTTTCAGGCTCTTCATGTTTTTGAACACCACTTCATGCTTCTACTATTTTCAGACCGTTTAATGCTCCTCATGTATTTCACACCTTTTTACGCTCTTCATATTTTTCACACCTTTTCAGGCTCTTCATGTTTTTCAACACCGTTTCATGCTCCTCCTATATTTCAGATCGTTTCATGCTCCTCATATATTTGACACCTTCTGAAGATCTTCATATTTTTCACACCTTTTCAGACTCTTCATGTTTTTGATCACCGTTTCATGCTCCTCCTAATTTTCAGACCGTTTCATGCTCCTCATATATTTGACACCTTTTGAAGCTCTTCATATATTTCACACATTTTCAGGCTCTTCATCTTTTTGCACACCGCTTCAAGCTCCTCCTATTTTTCACACCGTTTCATGCTCCTCTCATTATTGACACATTTCGAAGCTAATCATATTTTTCACACCTTTGGAAGCTCTTCATATTTTTCACACATTTTCAGGCTTTTCATGTTTTCAACACCGCTTCATACTCCTCCTTTTTTTCAGACCGTTTCATGCTCCTCATATTTTTGACACCTTTAATTCTCTTCATATTTTTCACACCTTTTCAGGCTCTTCATGTTTTTCAACACCGCTTCATGCTCCTCATATTTTTCAGATCGTTTCATGCTCCTCATATTTTTGACACCTTTTGACGCTCTTCATATTTTTCACACCTTTTCAGGCTCTTCATTTTTTTGAACACCACTTCATGCTTCTACTATTTTCAGACCGTTTAATGCTCCTCATGTATTTCACACCTTTTTACGCTCTTCATATTTTTCACACCTTTTCAGGCTCTTCATGTTTTTCAACCGTGCTTCATGTTCCTCCTATTTTTCAGATCGTTTCATGCTCCTCATGTTTTTGACACCTTTTGAAGATCTTAATATTTTTCACATCTTTTCAGGCTCTTCATGTTTTTGAACACCATTTCATGCTCCTCCTTTTTTTTGACACAATTTGAAGGTCTTCATAATTTTCAAACCTTTTCAGGCTCTTCATGTTTTTCAACACCATTTCATGCTCCTCCTATTTTTCAGATCATTTCATGCTCCTCATATATTTCACATCTTTTGTAGCTCTTCATATTTTTCACACCTTTTCAGTCTCTTCAGGTTTCTCAACATCACTTCATGCTTCTCCTATTTTTCACACCGTTTCATGCTCCTCATATTTTTGACACCTTTTCAAGCTCTTTATATATTTCCCACCTTTTCAGGCTCTTAACACCGCTTCATGCTCATCCTATTTTTCGGACCACTTCATGCTCCTCATATTTTTGACATCTTTTGAAGCTGTTCATATTTTTCACACCTTTTCAGGCTGTTCATATTTTTGAACACCACTTCATGCTCCTACTATTTTTCAGAGAGTTTAATGCTCCTCATGTATTTCACACCTTTTGAAGCTCTTCATATTTTTCACACCTTTTCAGGCTCTTCATGTTTTTCAACACCACTTCATGTTCCTCCTATTTTTCAGACCGTTTCATGCTCATCTCATTTTTGACAACTTTTGAAGCTCTTCATATTTTTCACACCTTTTGAAACTCTTCATATTTTTCACACTTTTTCAGACTCTTCATGTTTTTCAACACCGCTTCATGCTCCTCCTATTTTTCAGACCGTTTCATGCTCCTCATATTTTTGACCCCTTTTGAATCTCTTCATATTTTTCACAACTTTTCAGGCTCTTCATGTTTTTTAACACCGCTTCATGCTCCTCCTATTTTTCAGACCGTTTCTTGCTCCTCATATTTTTGACACCTATTGAAGCTCTTCATATTTTTCACACCTTTTCAGGCTTTTCTTATATTGCAACACTGCTTCATGCTCCTCCTATTTTTCAGACCGTTTCATGCTCCTCATATTTTTGACACCTTTTGAAGCTCTTCATATATTTCACACCTTTTCAGGCTCTTCATGTTTTTCAACACCACTTCCTGCTCCTCCTATTTTTCTGACCGTTTCATGGTCATCTCATTTTGGACACCTTATGAAGCTCTTCATATTTTTCACACCTTTTGAAGCTCTTCATATTCTTCATACGTTTTCATGCTCTTTATGTTTTTCAACACCGCTTCTTACTCCTCCTATTGTTCAGACCGTTTAATGCTTCTCATATTTTTGATACGTTTTGAAGATCTTCATATTTTTAACACCTTTTCAAGCTCTTCATGTCTTTCAAAACCGCTTCATGCTCCTCCTAATTTTCAGACTGTTTCATGCTCTTCATATTTTTGACACCTTTTGAAGCTCTTCATATTTTTCACACCTTTCTTTCTCTTCATTTTTTTGAACACCGCTTCATGCTCCTCCTATTTATCAGACAGTTTCATGCTCCTCATGTATTTCACATCTTTTGAGGCTCTACATATTTTTCACACCTTTTCAGGCTCTTCATGTTTTTCCACACCGTTTCTCGCTCCTCCTATTATTCAGACCGTTTTATGCTCCTCTTATTTTTCAGACCATTTCATGTTCCTCATATTTTTGACACCTTTTGAAGCTCTTCATATTTTTCACATTTTTGAAGCTCTTCATATTTTTCACACCTTTTCAGGCTCGTTATGATTTTCAACACAGCTTAATGCTCCTCCTATTTTTCAGACCGTTTCATGCTCATCTCATTTTTGACACCTTTTGAAGCTCTTCATATTTTTCACATCTTTTGAAGCTCTTCATATTTTTCACACATTTTCAGGCTCTTCATGTTTTTCAACACCCCTTCTTGCTCCTCCTATTTTTCAGACCGTTTCATGCTCCTCATATTTTTGACACGTTTTGAAGCTCTTCATATTTTTCACACCTTTTCAGGCTCTTCATGTTTTTGAACACCATTTCATGCTCCGCCTATTTTTCAGACCGTTTCATTCTCCTCATATTTTTGACACCTTTTGAAGCTCTTCATATTTTTCACACCTTTTGAAGCTCTTCATATTGTTCACACCTTTTCAGGCTGTTCATGTTTTTCAACACCGCTTCATGCTCCTGCTATTTTTCAGACCGTTTCATACTCCTCATATTTTTGACATTTTTTAAGGCTCTTCATATTTTTCACACCTTTTCAGGCTCTTCATGTTTTTGAACACGGTTTCATGATCCTCCTATTTTTCAGAAAGTTTCATGCTCCTCATATTTTTGACACCTTTTAAACCTCTTCATATTTTTCACACTTTTTCAAGCTCTTCAAGATTTTCAACAACGCTTCCTGCTCCTCCTTTTTTTCAGACCGTTTCATGCTCATCTCATTTTTGACTGCTTTTGAAGCTCTTCATATTTTTCACACCTTTTCAGGCTCTTCATGTTTTTGAACACCGCTTCATTCTCCTCCTTTTTTTCAGACCGTTTCTTTCTCCTCATATATTTGACACTTTTTGAAGCTCTTCATATTTTTCACACCTTTTCAGGCTCTTCATGTTTTTGAACACCGATCCATGCTCCTCCTATTTTTCAGACCGTTTCATGCTCATCTCATTTGACAGCTTTTGAAGCTCTTCATATTTTTCACGCCTTTTGAAGCTCTTCATATATTTCACACCTTTTCAGGCTCTTTATGTTTTTGAACGCCACTTCATGCTCCTCGCATGTTTCAGACCGTTTCATGCTCCTCATATTTTTAACACGTTTTGTGGCTCTCATATTTTTCACACCATTTCCAGGCTCTTCATATTTTTGAACACCGTTTCATGCTCCTCCTATATTTCAGAACGTTTCATGCTCCTCATATTTTTCACACCTTTTGAAGCTCTTCATATTTTTCGCACCTTCTCAGGTGCTTCATGTATTTGAGCACAGATTCATGCTCCTCCTATATTTCAGACCGTTTCATGCGCCTCCTATTTTTCAGACTGTTTCATGCACGTCTTATTATTGACACCTTTTGAAGCTCTTCATATTTTTCACCCCTTTTCAGGCTCTTCATGATTTTGAACACCGCTTCATGCTCCTGCTATTTTTCAGACCGTTTCATGCTCATCTCATTTGACAGCTTTTGAAGCTCTTCATATTTTTCAAACCTTTTGAAGCTCTTCATATTTTTCACACATTTTCAGGCTCTTCATGTTTTTCAACACCGCTTCTTGCTCCTCCTATTTTTCAGACCGTTTCATGCTCCTCATATTTTGACACGTTTTGAAGCTCTTCATATTTTTCACACCTTTTCAGGCTCTTCATGTTTTTGAACACCGTTTCATGCTCCGCCTATTTTTCAGACCGTTTCATTCTCCTCATATTTTTGACACATTTTGAAGCTCTTCATATTTTTCACACCTTTTGAAGCTCTTCATATTTTTCACACCTTTTCAGGCTCTTCATGTTTTTCAACACCGCTTCATGATCCTCCTATTTTTCAGAAAGTTTCATGCTCCTCATATTTTTGACACCTTTTAAACGTCTTCATATTTTTCACACCTTTTCAGGCTCTTCATGTTTTTCAAAACCATTTCATGCTCCTCTTATTTTTAAGACCGTTTCATGTTGCTCCTATTTTTCAGACCGTTTCATGATCCTCATATTTTTGAAACCTTTTGAAGCTCTTCATATTTTTCACACCTTTTAAGCTCTTCAAGATTTTCAACAACGCTTCATGCTCCTGCTTTTTTTCAGACCGTTTCATGCTCATCTCATTTTTGACAGCTTTTGAAGCTCTTCATATTTTTCACACCTTTTCAGGCTCTTCATGTTTTTGAACACAGCTTCATGCTCCTCCTATTTTTCAGATCGTTTCATGCTCCTCCTATTTTTCAGTCCGTTTCATGCTCTTCCTATTTTTCAGACCGTTTCATGCTCCTCCTATTTTTCAGACCGTTTCCTTCTCCTCATATATTTGACACATTTTCAAGCTCTTCCTATTTTTCCACACCTTTTCAGGCTCTTCATGTTTTTGAACACCGCTTCATGCTCCTCCTTTTTTTCAGACCGTTTCTTTCTCCTCATATATTTGACACTTTTTGAAGCTCTTCATATTTTTCACAACTTTTCAGGCTCTTCATGTTTTTGAACACCGATCCATGCTCCTCCTATTTTTCAGACCGTTTCATGCTCCTCATATTTTTCACACCTTTTGAAGCTCTTCATATTTTTCACACCTTTTCAGGCTCTTCAGGTTTTTCAGCTCCACTTCATGCTCCTCCTATTTTTCAGACCGTTTCATGCTGCTCAAATTTTTTACACCTTTTGAAGCTCTTCATATTTTTCACACCTTTTCAGGCTCTTCATGTTTTTGAACACAGCTTCATGCTCCTCCTATTTTTCAGATCGTTTCATGCTCCTCCTATTTTCCAACCGTTTCTTGCTCCTCATATTTTTGACACTTTTTGAAGCTCTTCATATTTTTCACACCTTTTCTGGCTCTTCATGTTTTTGAACACAGCTTCATGCTCCTCCAATTTTTCAGAAAGTTTCATGCTCGTCATATTTTTCACACCTTTTAAAGCTCTTCATATTTTTCACACCTTTTCAGGCTCTTCATGTTGTTCAGCACAAGTTCATGCTCCTCTTATTTTTCAGACCGTTTTATGCTCATCTCATTTTTTACACCTTTTGAAGCTCTTCATATTTTGCACACCTTTTCAAGCTCTTCAAGATTTTCAACAACGCTTCATGCTCCTGCTTTTTTTCAGACCGTTTCATGCTCATCTCATTTTTGACAGCTTTTGAAGCTCTTCATATTTTTCACACCTTTTCAGGCTCTTCATGTTTTTGAACACCACTTCATGCTCCTCCTTTTTTTCAGACCGTTTCTTTCTCCTCATATATTTGACACTTTTTGAAGCTCTTCATATTTTTCACACCTTTTCAGGCTCTTCATGTTTTTGAACACTGATCTATGCTCCTCCTATTTTTCAGATCGTTTCTTTCTCCTCATATTTTTCACACCTTTTGAAGCTCTTCATATTTTTTACACCTTTTCAGGCTCTTCATGTTTTTCAGCACCATTTAATGTCCTCCTATTTTTCAGACCGTTTCATGCTCATCTCATTTTTTACACCTTTTGAAGCTCTTCATATATTGCACACCTTTTCAGGCACTTCATGTTTTTCAGCTCCACTTCATGCTCCTCCTATTTTTCAGACCGTTTCATGCTGCTCAAATATTTTACACCTTTTGAAGCTCTTCATATTTTTCACACCTTTTCAGGCTCTTCATGTTTTTGAACACAGCTTCATGCTCCTCCTATTTTTCAGATCGTTTCATGCTCCTCCTATTTTCCAACCGTTTCTTGCTCCTCATATTTTTGACACATTTTGAAGCTCTTCATATTTTTCACACCTTTTCTGGCTCTTCATGTTTTTGAACACAGCTTCATGCTCCTCCAATTTTTCAGAAAGTTTCATGCTAGTCATATTTTTCACACCTTTTAAAGCTCTTCATATTTTTTCACACCTTTTCAGGCTCTTCATGTTGTTCAGCACAAGTTCATGCTCCTCTTATTTTTCAGACCGTTTTATGCTCATCTCATTTTTTACACCTTTTGAAGCTCTTCATATTTTGCACACCTTTTCAGGCACTTCATGTTTTTCAGCTCCACTTCATGCTCCTCCTATTTTTCAGACCGTTTCATGCTGCTCTCATTTTTTACACCTTTTGAAGCTCTTCATATTTTTCACACCTTTTCAGGCTCTTCATGTTTTTCAACACAGCTTCATGCTCCTCCTATTTTTCAGATCGTTTCATGCTACTCCTATTTTTCAGACCGTTTCTTGCTCCTCATATTTTTGACACTTTTTGAAGCTCTTCATATTTTTCACACTTTGTCTGGCTCATCATGTTTTTGAACACAGCTTCATGCTCCTCCTATTTTTCAGACCGTTTCATTCTCCTCAAGTTTTTGACACCTGTTGAAGCTCTTCACATTTTTCACACCATTTCAGGCTCTTCACGATTTTCAACACCGCTTCATGATCCTCCTATTTTTCAGACCGTTTCATGCTCTTCCTATTTTTCAGACCGTTTCATGCTCCTCCTATTTTTCAGACAGTTTCATTCTCCTCATATATTTGACACATTTTGAAGCTCTTCCTATTATTCCACACCTTTTCAGGCTCTTCATGTTTTTCCACACCATTTAATGCTCCTCCTATTTTTCAGACCGTTTCATGCTCCTCATAATTTTGACACCTTTTTAAGCTCTTCACATTTTTCACCCCTTTTCAGGCTCTTCATGTTTTTGAACACCGCTTCATGCTCCTGCTATTTTTCAGACCGTTTCATGCTCATCTAATTTGACAGCTTTTGAAGCTCTTCATATTTTTCACACCTTTTGAAGCTCTTCATGTTTTTCACACCTTTTCAGGCTCTTCATGTTTTTCAACACCGCTTCATGCTCCTGCTATTTTACAGACCATTTCATACTCCTCATATTTTTGACATTTTTTAAGGCTCTTCATATTTTTCACACCTTTTCAGGCTCTTCATGTTTTTGAACACGGTTTCATGATCCTCCTATTTTTCAGAAAGTTTCATGCTCCTCATATTTTTGACACCTTTTAAACCTCTTCATATTTTTCACACCTTTTCAGGCTCTTCATGTTTTTCAACACCGGTTCATGCTCCTCCTCTTTTTCAGAAAGTTTCATGCTCCTCATATTTTTGAAACCTTTTGAAGCTGTTCATATTTTTCTCACATTTTCAGGCTCTTCCTGTTTTTCAACACCATTTCATGCTCCTCTTATTTTTCAGACCGTTTCATGTTGCTCCTATTTTTCAGACCGTTTCATGATCCTCTTATATTTGACACTTTTTGAAACTCTTCATATTTTTCACACCTTTTCAGGCTCTTCATATTTTTCGCACCTTTTCAGTCTCTTCATGTTTTTGAACACAGCTTCATGCTCCTCCTATTTTTCAGACCGTTTCATGCTCCTCATGTATTTCACACCTTTTGAAGCTCTTCATATTTCCCATACCTTTTCAGGCTCTTCATGTTTTTCAAAACGGCTTCATGCTCCTCCTATTTTTCAGACCGTTTCATGCTCCTCATATTTTTGAAACCTTTTGAAACTCTTCATATATTTCACACCATTTCAGGCTGTTCATGTTTTTCAACACAGTTTCATGCCCTCATATTTTTCAGACCGTTTCATGCTCCTCCTATTCTTGAGACCGTTTCATGCTCCTCATATTTTTGACACGTTTTGAAGCTCTTCATATTTTTCACACCTTTTCAGGCTCTCCATGTTTTTCATCAGCGATTCATACTCCTCCTATTTTTGAGGCCATTTCATGCTCCTCATATTTTTGACACCTTTTGAAGCTCTTCATATTTTTCACACGTTTTCAGGCTCTTCATGTTTTTGAACACCGTTTCATGCTCGTCCTATTTTTCAAATCGATTCATGCTCCTAATATATTTCACAACTTTTGAAGCTCTTCATATTTTTCACACCTTTTCAGGCTCTTCATGATTTGAACACCACTTCATGCTCCTCCTTTTTTTCAGACCGTTTCTTTCTCCTCATATATTTGACACTTTTTGAAGCTCTTCATATTTTTCACACCTTTTCAGGCTCTTCATGTTTTTCAACACCGCTTCTTGCTCCTCCTATTTTTCAGACCGTTTCATGCTCCACATAATTTGACACGTTTTGAAGCTCTTCATATTTTTCACACCTTTTCAGGCTCTTCATGTTTTTGAACACCGTTTCATGCTCCGCCTATTTTTCAGACCGTTTCATTCTCCTCATATTTTTGACACCTTTTGAAGCTCTTCATATTTTTCACACCTTTTGAAGCTCTTCATGTTTTTCACACCTTTTCAGGCTCTTCATGTTTTTCAACACCGCTTCATGCTCCTGCTATTTTACAGACCATTTCATACTCCTCATATTTTTGACATTTTTTAAGGCTCTTCATATTTTTCACACCTTTTCAGGCTCTTCATGTTTTTGAACACGGTTTCATGATCCTCCTATTTTTCAGAAAGTTTCATGCTCCTCATATTTTTGACACCTTTTAAACCTCTTCATATTTTTCACACCTTTTCAGGCTCTTCATGTCTTTGAACACCGCTTCATGCTCCTCCTTTTTTTCAGACCGTTTCTTTCTCCTCATATATTTGACACTTTTTGAAACTCTTCATATTTTTCACAACTTTTCAGGCTCTTCATGTTTTTGAACACCGATCCATGCTCCTCCTATTTTTCAGACCGTTTCATGCTCCTCATATTTTTCACACCTTTTGAAGCTCTTCATATTTTTCACACCTTTTCAGGCTCTTCAGGTTTTTCAGCTCCACTTCATGCTCCTCCTATTTTTCAGACCGTTTCATGCTGCTCAAATTTTTTACACCTTTTGAAGCTCTTCATATTTTTCACACCTTTTCAGGCTCTTCATGTTTTTGAACACAGCTTCATGCTCCTCCTATTTTTCAGATCGTTTCATGCTCCTCCTATTTTCCAACCGTTTCTTGCTCCTCATATTTTTGACACTTTTTGAAGCTCTTCATATTTTTCACACCTTTTCTGGCTCTTCATGTTTTTGAACACAGCTTCATGCTCCTCCAATTTTTCAGAAAGTTTCATGCTCGTCATATTTTTCACACCTTTTAAAGCTCTTCATATTTTTCACACCTTTTCAGGCTCTTCATGTTGTTCAGCACAAGTTCATGTTCCTCTTATTTTTCAGACCGTTTTATGCTCATCTCATTTTTTACACCTTTTGAAGCTCTTCATATTTTGCACACCTTTTCAGGCACTTCATGTTTTTCAGCTCCACTTCATGCTCCTCCTATTTTTCAGACCGTTTCATGCTGCTCTCATTTTTTACAACTTTTGAAGCTCTTCATATTTTTCACACCTTTTCAGGCTCTTCATGTTTTTCAACACAGCTTCATGCTCCTCCTATTTTTCAGATCGTTTCATGCTACTCCTATTTTTCAGACCGTTTCTTGCTCCTCATATTTTTGACACTTTTTGAAGCTCTTCATATTTTTCACACTTTGTCTGGCTCATCATGTTTTTGAACACAGCTTCATGCTCCTCCTATTTTTCAGACCGTTTCATTCTCCTCAAGTTTGTGACACCTGTTGAAGCTCTTCACATTTTTCACACCATTTCAGGCTCTTCACGATTTTCAACACCGCTTCATGATCCTCCTATTTTTCAGACCGTTTCATGCTCTTCCTATTTTTCAGACCGTTTCATGCTCCTCCTATTTTTCAGACCGTTTCATTCTCCTCATATATTTGACACATTTTGAAGCTCTTCCTATTTTTCCACACCTTTTCAGGCTCTTCATGTTTTTCCACACCATTTAATGCTCCTCCTATTTTTCAGACCGTTTCATGCTCCTCATAATTTTGACACCTTTTTAAGCTCTTCACATTTTTCACCCCTTTTCAAGCTCTTCATGTTTTTGAACACCGCTTCATGCTCCTGCTATTTTTCAGACCGTTTCATGCTCATCTAATTTGACAGCTTTTGAAGCTCTTCATATTTTTCACACCTTTTGAAGCTCTTCATATTTTTCACACATTTTCAGGCTCTTCATGTTTTTCAACACCGCTTCTTGCTCCTCCTATTTTTCAGACCGTTTCATGCTCCACATAATTTGACACGTTTTGAAGCTCTTCATATTTTTCACACCTTTTCAGGCTCTTCATGTTTTTGAACACCGTTTCATGCTCCGCCTATTTTTCAGACCGTTTCATTCTCCTCATATTTTTGACACCTTTTGAAGCTCTTCATATTTTTCACACCTTTTGAAGCTCTTCATGTTTTTCACACCTTTTCAGGCTCTTCATGTTTTTCAACACCGCTTCATGCTCCTGCTATTTTACAGACCATTTCATACTCCTCATATTTTTGACATTTTTTAAGGCTCTTCATATTTTTCACACCTTTTCAGGCTCTTCATGTTTTTGAACACGGTTTCATGATCCTCCTATTTTTCAGAAAGTTTCATGCTCCTCATATTTTTGACACCTTTTAAACCTCTTCATATTTTTCACACCTTTTCAGGCTCTTCATGTTTTTCAACACCGGTTCATGCTCCTCCTCTTTTTCAGAAAGTTTCATGCTCCTCATATTTTTGAAACCTTTTGAAGCTGTTCATATTTTTCTCACATTTTCAGGCTCTTCCTGTTTTTCAACACCATTTCATGCTCCTCTTATTTTTCAGACCGTTTCATGTTGCTCCTATTTTTCAGACCGTTTCATGATCCTCTTATATTTGACACTTTTTGAAGCTCTTCATATTTTTCACACCTTTTCAGGCTCTTCATATTTTTCGCACCTTTTCAGTCTCTTCATGTTTTTGAACACAGCTTCATGCTCCTCCTATTTTTCAGACCGTTTCATGCTCCTCATGTATTTCACACCTTTTGAAGCTCTTCATATTTCCCATACCTTTTCAGGCTCTTCATGTTTTTCAAAACGGCTTCATGCTCCTCCTATTTTTCAGACCGTTTCATGCTCCTCATATTTTTGAAACCTTTTGAAACTCTTCATATATTTCACACCATTTCAGGCTGTTCATGTTTTTCAACACAGTTTCATGCCCTCATATTTTTCAGACCGTTTCATGTTCCTCCTATTCTTGAGACCGTTTCATGCTCCTCATATTTTTGACACGTTTTGAAGCTCTTCATATTTTTCACACCTTTTGAGGCTCTCCATGTTTTTCATCAGCGATTCATACTCCTCCTATTTTTGAGGCCATTTCATGCTCCTCATATTTTTGACAACTTTTGAAGCTCTTCATATTTTTCACACGTTTTCAGGCTCTTCATGTTTTTGAACACCGTTTCATGCTCGTCCTATTTTTCAAATCGATTCATGCTCCTAATATATTTCACAACTTTTGAAGCTCTTCATATTTTTCACACCTTTTCAGGCTCTTCATGATTTGAACACCACTTCATGCTCCTCCTTTTTTTCAGACCGTTTCTTTCTCCTCATATATTTGACACTTTTTGAAGCTCTTCATATTTTTCACACCTTTTCAGGCTCTTCATGTTTTTCAGCACCAGTTCATGCTCCTCCTATTTTTCAGACCGTTTCATGCTCCTCATATTTTTCACACCTTTTGAAGCTCTTCATATTTTTCACACCTTTTCAGGCTCTTCATGTTTTTCAGCACCAGTTCATGCTCCTCCTATTTTTCAGACCGTTTCATGCTCATCTCGTTTTTTACACCTTTTGAAGCTCTTCATATTTTGCACACCTTTTCAGGCACTTCATGTTTTTCAGCTCCACTTCATGCTCCTCCTATTTTTCATGCTGCTCAAATTTTTTACACTTTTTGAAGCTCTTCATATATTTCACACCTTTTCAGGCTCTTTATGTTTTTGAACGCCACTTCATGCTCCTCGTATGTTTCAGACCGTTTCATGCTCCTCATATTTTTAACACGTTTTGGGGCTCTCATATTTTTCACACCATTTCCAGGCTCTTCATATTTTTGAACACCGTTTCATGCTCCTCCTATTTTTCAGAACGTTTCATGCTCCTCATATTTTTCACACCTTTTGAAGCTCTTCATATTTTTCGCAACTTCTCAGGCGCTTCATGTATTTGAGCACAGATTCATGCTCCTCCTATATTTCAGACCGTTTCATGCTCCTCCTATTTTTCAGACTGTTTCATGCACGTCTTATTATTGACACCTTTTGAAGCTCTTCATATTTTTCACCCCTTTTCAGGCTCTTCATGATTTTGAACACCGCTTCATGCTCCTGCTATTTTTCAGACCGTTTCATGCTCATCTCATTTGACAGCTTTTGAAACTCTTCATATTTTTCAAACCTTTTGAAGCTCTTCATATTTTTCACACATTTTCAGGCTCTTCATGTTTTTCAACACCGCTTCTTGCTCCTACTATTTTTCAGACCGTTTCAAGCTCCTCATGTATTTCACACCATTTGAAGCTCTTCATATTTTCCACACCTTTTCAGGCTCTTCATGTTTTTCAACACCGCTTCATGCTCCTCCTATCTTTCAGACCATTTCATGCTCATCTCATTTTTGACACCTTTTGAAGCTCCTCATATATTTCACACCTTTTGAAGCTCTTCAGAATTTTCACACGTTTTCAGGCTCTTCATGTTTTTCAACCCGGCTTCATGCTCCTCCTATTTTTCTGATCGTTTCCCGTTTCTCATATGTTTCACACCTTTTGAATCTCTTCATGTTTTTTAACACCTTTTCATCCTCCTCCTATATTTCAGACAGTTTCATGCTCCTCATATTTTGACACCTTTTGAAGCTCTTCATATTTTTCACACCTTTTCACGGTCTTCATGTTTTTCTACACCACTTCATGCTCCTCCTATTTTTCAGACCGTTTCCTGCTCCTCGTATTTTTGACACCTTTTGAAGCTCTTTATATGTTTCACACCTTTTGTAGCTCTTCATGTTTTTTAACACCGTTTCATGCTCCTCCTATTTTTCAGACCGTTTCATGCCCCTCATATTTTTGACACCTTTTGAAGCTCTTCATATACTTCACACCTTTTCAGGCTCTTCATGTTCTTTAACACCGCTTCATGCTCCTACTATTTTTCAGACCGTTTCCTGCTCCTCATATTTTTCACACCTTTTGAAGCTTGACATAATTTCACAGCTTTTCAGGCTCTTCATGTTTTTGAATACCGCTTCATGCTCCTCCTATTTTTCAGACCGTTTCATGCTGCTCATATATATGACACATTTTGAGGCTCTTCATATTTTTCACACCTTTTCAGGCTCTTCATGTTTTTGAACTCCTTTTCTTGCTCCTCCGATATTTCAGACCGTTTCATTCTCCTCATATTTTTGACACCTTTTGAAACTCTTCATATTTTTCACACATTTTCAGGCTCTTCATGTTTTTCTACACCGCTTCATGCTCCTCCTATTTTTCAGACCGTTTCATGCTCCTCATATTTTTGACACCTTTTGAAGCTCTTCCTATTTTTCACACCTTTTCAGGTTCTTCATGTTTTTCAACCCAACTTCATGCTCCTCGTAATTTTCAGACCGTTACATGCTCCTCATATTTTTGAAACCTTTTGAAGCTCTTCATATATTTCACACCTGTTCAGGCTCTTCATGTATTTCAACACCGTTTCATGCTACTCCTATTTTTCAGACCGTTTCATGCTCCTCATATTTTTGACACCTTTTGAAGGTCTTCATATTTTTCACACCTTTTCAGTCTCTTCATGTTTTTCAACACCATTTCATGCTCCTCCTCTTTTTCAGACCGTTTCATGCTCCTCATATTTTTGCCACCTTTTGAAGCTCTTCATATTTTTCACACCTTTTCAGGCTCTTCTTGTTTTTCAACACCGCTTCATGCTCCTCCTATTTTTCATACCGTTTCATGCTCCTCATATTTTTGACACCTTTTGAAGCTCTTCATATGTTTCACACCTTTTGAAGCTCTTCATGTTTTTTAACACCGTTTCATGCTCCTCCTATTTTTCTGATCGTTTCCCGCTCCTCATATGTTTCACACGTTTTGAAGCTCTTCATGTTTTTTAACACCTTTTCATGCTCCTCCTATATTTCAGACAGTTTCAGGCTCCTCATATTTTGACACCTTTTGAAGCTCTTCATATTTTTCACACCTTTTCAGGCTCTTCTTGTTTTTCAACACCGCTTCATGCTCCTCCTATTTTTCATACCGTTTCATGCTCCTCATATTTTTGACACCTTTTGAAGCTCTTCATATGTTTCACACCTTTTGAAGCTCTTCATGTTTTTTAACACCGTTTCATGCTCCTCCTATTTTTCTGATCATTTCCCGCTCCTCATATGTTTCACACGGTTTGAAGCTCTTCATGTTTTTTAACACCTTTTCATGCTCCTCCTATTTTTCAGACAGTTTCCTGCTCCTCATATTTTTGACACCATTTAAAGCTCTTTATATGTTTCACACCTTTTGAAGCTCTTCATGTTTTTAACACCATTTCATGCTCCTCCTATTTTTCAGACCGTTTCATGCCCCTCATATTGTTGACACCTTTTGAAGCTCTTCATATACTTCACAACTTTTCAGGCTCCTCATGTTCTTTATCACCATTTCATGCTCCTCCTATTTTTCAGACCGTTTCCTGCTCCTTATATTTTTGACACCTTTTGAAGCTCTTCATATTTTTCACACCTTTTCTGGCTCTTCATGTTTTTGAATATCGCTTCATGCTCCTCCTATTTTTCAGACCGTTTCATGCTCCTCATATATATGACAACTTTTGAAGCTCTTCATATTTTTCACACCTTTTCAGGCTCTTCATGTTTTTGAACACCGCTTCATGCTCCTCCTATTTTTCAGACCATTCATGCTCCTCATATATTTGACACCTGTTGAAGCTCTTCATATTTTACACACCTTTTCAGGCTCTTCATGTTTGTCAACACAGCTTCATGCTCCTCCTATTTTTCAGACCGTTTCATTCTCCTCATATATTTGACACATTTTGAAGCTCCTCCTATTTTTCCACACCTTTTCTGGCTCTTCATGTTTCTCCACGCCGTTTAATGCTCCTCCTATTTTTCAGACCGTTTCATGCTCATCTAATTTTTGACACCTTTTGAAGCTCTTCATATTTTTCACACCTTTTCAGGCTCTTCATATTTTTCGCACCTTTTCTGTCTCTTCATGTTGTTGAACACAGCTTCATGCTCTTCCTATTTTTCAGACCGTTTCATGCTCCTCATAATTTTGACACCTTTTGAAGCTCTTCATATTTTTCACACCTTTTGACGCTCTTCATATTTTTCACACCTTTTCAGGCTCTTCATGTTTTTCAACACCGCTTCATGCTCCTGCTATTTTTCAGACGGTTTCATACTCCTCATATTTTTGACATTTTTTAAGGCTCTTCATATTTTTCACACCTTTTCAGGCTCTTCATGTTTTTGAACACGGTTTCATGATCCTCCTATTTTTCAGAATGTTTCATGCTCCTCATATTTTTGACACCTTTTAAACCTCTTCATATTTTTCACACCTTTTCAGGCTCTTCATGTTTTTCAACACCGGTTCATGCTCCTCCTCTTTTTCAGAAAGTTTCATGCTCCTCATATTTTTGAAACCTTTTGAAGCTCTTCATATTTTTCTTGCATTTTCAGGCTCTTCCTGTTTTTCAACACCATTTCATGCTCCTCTTATTTTTCAGACCGTTTCATGCTCCTCATATTTTTCACAAATCTTGAAGCTCTTTATATTTGTCACACCTTTTCAGGCTCTTCATGTTTTTTAACACCGCTTCATGCTCCTCCTATTTTTGAGATCGTTTCATGGTCCTCATATTTTTCCCACCTTTTGAAGCTCTGCATATTTTTCGCACCTTCTCAGGCGCTTCATGTATTTGAGCACAGATTCATGTTCCTCCTATTTTTCAGACCGTTTCATGCTCCTCATATTTTTGACACCTTTTGAAGCTCTTCATATTTTTCACACCTTTTCATGCTCTTCATGTTTTTCACACCGATTCATGCTCCTCCTATTTTTGAGACCGTTTCATGCTCCTCATATTTTTGACACCTTTTGAAGCTCTTCATTTTTTTCACACCTTTTCAGGCTCTTCATGTTTTTCAACACCGATTCATGCTCCTCCTATTTTTGAGACCGTTTCATGCTCCTCATATTTTTGACACCTTTTGAAGCTCTTCATATATTTCCCACTTTTTCAGGCTCATCATATTTTTCAACACCACTTCATGCTCCTCCTATTTTTCAGACCGTTTCATGCTCCTCATATTTTTGACACCTTTTGAAGCTCTTCATATATTTCCCACTTTTTCAGGCTCATCATATTTTTCAACACCACTTCATGCTCCTCCTATTTTTCAGGCCGTTTCATGCTCCTTATATTTTTGACACCTTTTGAAGCTCTTCATATTTGTCACACCTTTTCAGGCTCTTCATGGTTTTCAACACCGCTTCATGCTCCTCCTATTTTTCAGACCGTTTCATGCTCCTCATATTTTTGACACCTTTTGAAGCTCTTCATATATTTCCCACTTTTTCAGGCTCATCATATTTTTCAACACCACTTCATGCTCCTCCTTTTTTTCAGACCGTTTCATGCTCCTCATATTTCTGACACCTTTTGAAGCTCTTCATATATTTCCCACTTTTTCAGGCTCATCATATTTTTCAACACCACTTCATGCTCCTCCTATTTTTCAGGCCGTTTCATGCTCATCTCATTTTTGACACTTTTTGAAGCTCTTCATATTTTTCACACCTTTAGAAGCTCTTCATATTGTTCACACTTTCTCAGGCTCTTCATGTTTTTCAAGACCGCTTCATGCACCTCCTTTTTTTCAGACCGTTTCATGCTCATCTCATTTTTGACACGTTTTGAAGGTCTTCATATTTTTCACAAATTTTCATGCTCTTCATGTTTTCGAACACCGTTTCATGCTCCTCCTATTTTTCAGACCGTTTCATGCTCCTCATATTTTTCACATTTTGAAGCTCTTCATATTTTTCACACATTTTTAGGCTCTTCACGTTTTTCAACACCACTTCATGCTCCTCCTATTTTTCAGACAGTTTCATGCTCCTAATATTTTTGACACCTTATGAAGCTCTTAATATTTTCCACACCTTTTCAGACTCTTCATGCTTTTCAAAACCGCTTCATGCTCCTCCTATTTTTCAGACCGGTTCATGCTCCTCATATTTTTCACATCTTTTGATGCTCTTCATATTTTTCACATCTTTTCAGGCTCTTCATGTTTTCAAACATCACTTCTTGCTCCTCCTATTTTTCAGACCATTTCATGCTCCTCAAATTTTTGACACATTTTGAAGATCTTCATATTTCTCACACCTTTTCAGGCTCTTCATGTTTTTCAACACCGCTTCATGCCCCTCCTATCTTTCAGACCATTTCATGCTCATCTCATTTTTGATACCTTTTGAAGCTCTTCATATATTTCACACCTTTTGAAGCTCTTCATAATTTTCACACGTTTTCAGGCTCTTCATGTTTTTCAACAAGATTTCATGCTCCTCCTATTTTTCAGACCGATTCAAGCTCCTCATATATTTCACACCATTTGAAGCTCTTCATATTTTTCACACCTTTTCAGGATCTTCATGTTTTTCTACACCACTTCAAGCTCCTCCTATTTTTCAGACCATTTCCTGCTCCTCATATTTTTGACACCTTTTGAAGCTCTTCATATTTTTCACACCTTTTCAGGGTCTTTATGTTTTTCTACACCACTTCATGCTCCCCCTATTTTTTAGACCGTTTCCTGCTCCTCATATTTTTGACACTTTTTGAAGCTCTTCATATATTTCATACCTTTTCAGGCTCTTCATGTTCTTTAACACCGTTTCATGCTTCTACTATTTTTCAGACCGTTTCCTGCTCCTCATATTTTTGACACCTTTTGAAGCTCTTCATATATTTCACACCTTTTCAGGCTCTTCATGTTCTTTAACACCGTTTCATGCTCCTATTATTTTTCAGACCGTTTCCTGCTCCTCATATTTTTCACACCTTTTGAAGCTTGACATAATTTCACAGCTTTTCAGGCTCTTCATGTTTTTGAATACCGCTTCATGCTCCCCCTTTTTTTCAGACCGTTTCATGCTCCTCATATATATGGCACATTTTGAAGCTCTTCATATTTTTCACACCTTTTCAGGCTCTTCATGTTTTTGAACTCCGTTTCTTGCTCCTCCGATATTTCACACCGTTTCATTCTCCTCATATTTTTGACACCTTTTGAAGCTCTTCATATTTTTCACACATTTTCAGGCTCTTCATGTTTTTCTACACCGCTTCATGCTCCTCCTATTTTTCAGACCGTTTCATGCTCCTCATATTTTTGACACCTTTTGAACCTCTTCATATTTTTCACACATTTTCAGGTTCTTCATGTTTTTCAACACAACTTCATGCTCGTCCTATTTTTCAGACCGTTTCATGCTCCTCATATTTTTGAAAACTTTTGAAGCTCTTCATATATTTCACACCTTTTCAGGCTCTTCTTGTTTTTCAACACCACTTCATGCTCCTCCTATTTTTCATACCGTTTCATGCTCCTCATATTTTTGACACCTTTTGAAGCTCTTCATATGTTTCACACCTTTTGAAGCTCTTCATGTTTTTTAACACCGTTTCATGCTCCTCCTATATTTCAGACAGTTTCATGCTCCTCATATTTTGACACCTTTTGAAGCTCTTCATATTTTTCACACCTTTTCAGGGTCTTCATGTTTTTCTACACCACTTCATGCTCCTCCTATTTTTCAGACCATTTCCTGCTCCTCATATTTTTGACACCATTTGAAGCTCTTTATATGTTTCACACCTTTTGAAGCTCTTCATGTTTTTTAACACCGTTTCATGCTCCTCCTATATTTCAGACAGTTTCATGCTCCTCATATTTTCACACCTTTTGAAGCTCTTCATATTTTTCACACCTTTTCAGGCTCTTCATGTTTTTCAACACCGCTTCATGCTCCTCCTATCTTTCAGACCATTTCATGCTCATCTCATTTTTGACACCTTTTGAAGCTCTTCATATATTTCACACCTTTTGAAGCTCTTCAGAATTTTCACACGTTTTCAGGCTCTTCATGTTTTTCAACACGGCTTCATGCTCCTCCTATTTTTCTGATCGTTTCCCGGTTCTCATATGTTTCACACCTTTTGAAGCTCTTCATGTTTTTTAACACCTTTTCATCCTCCTCCTATATTTCAGACAGTTTCATGCTCCTCATATTTTGACACCTTTTGAAGCTCTTCATATTTTTCACACCTTTTCACGGTCTTCATGTTTTTCTACACCACTTCATGCTCCTCCTATTTTTCAGACCGTTTCCTGCTCCTCATATTTTTGACACCTTTTGAAACTCTTTATATGATTCACAACTTTTGTAGCTCTTCATGTTTTTTAACACCGTTTCATGCTCCTCCTATTTTTCAGACCGTTTCATGCCCCTCATATTTTTGACACCTTTTGAAGCTCTTCATATACTTCACACCTTTTCAGGCTCTTCATGTTCTTTAACACCGCTTCATGCTCCTACTATTTTTCAGACCTTTTCCTGCTCCTCATATTTTTCACACCTTTTGAAGCTTGACATAATTTCACAGCTTTTCAGGCTCTTCATGTTTTTGAATACCGCTTCATGCTCCTCCTATTTTTCAGACCGTTTCATGCTCCTCATATATATGACACATTTTGAGGCTCTTCATATTTTTCACACCTTTTCAGGCTCTTCATGTTTTTGAACTCCTTTTCTTGCTCCTCCCATATTTCAGACCGTTTCATTCTCCTCATATTTTTGACACCTTTTGAAGCTCTTCATATTTTTCACACATTTTCAGGCTCTTCATGTTTTTCTAAACCGCTTCATGCTCCTCCTATTTTTCAGACCGTTTCATGCTCCTCATATTTTTGACACCTTTTGAAGCTCTTCCTATTTTTCACACCTTTTCAGGTTCTTCATGTTTTTCAACACATCTTCATGCTCCTCGTAATTTTCAGACCGTTACATGCTCCTCATATTTTTGAAACCTTTTGAAGCTCTTCATATATTTCACACCTGTTCAGGCTCTTCATGTATTTCAACACCGTTTCATGCTACTCCTATTTTTCAGACCGTTTCATGCTCCTCATATTTTTGACACCTTTTGAAGCTCTTCATATTTTTCACACCTTTTCAGGCTCTTCATGTTTTTCAACACCATTTCCTGCTCCTCCTCTTTTTCAGACCGTTTCATGCTCCTCATATTTTTGCCACCTTTTGAAGCTCTTCATATTTTTCACACCTTTTCAGGCTCTTCTTGTTTTTCAACACCGCTTCATGCTCCTCCTATTTTTCATACCGTTTCATGCTCCTCATATTTTTGACACCTTTTGAAGCTCTTCATATGTTTCACAACTTTTGAAGCTCTTCAAGTTTTTTAACACCGTTTCATGCTCCTCCTATTTTTCTGATCGATTCCCGCTCCTCATATGTTTCACACGTTTTGAAGCTCTTCATGTTTTTTAACACCTTTTCATGCTCCTCCTATATTTCAGACAGTTTCATGCTCCTCATATTTTGACACCTTTTGAAGATCTTCATATTTTTCACACCTTTTGAAGCTCTTCATGTTTTTGAATACCGCTTCATGCTCCTCCTATTTTTCAGACCGTTTCATGCTCCTCATATATATGACAACTTTTGAAGCTCTTCATATTTTTCACACCTTTTCTGGCTCTTCATGTTTTTGAATACCGCTTCATGCTCCTCCTATTTTTCAGACCGTTTCATGCTCCTCATATATATGACAACTTTTGAAGCTCTTCATATTTTTCACACCTTTTCAGGCTCTTCATGTTTTTGAACACCGCTTCATGCTCCTCCTATTTTTCAGGCCATTCATGCTCCTCATATTTTTGACAACCTTTGAAGCACTTCATATTTTTCACATCTTTTCTAGCTCTTCATGTTTTTGAACTCCGTTTCTTGCTCCTCCAATATTTCAGACCGTTTCATTCTCCTCATGTTTTTGACACCTTTTGAAGCTCTTCATATTTGTCACACCTTTTCAGGCTCTTCAGGTTTTTCAACACCGCTTCATGCTCCTCCTATTTTTCAGACAGTTTCATGCTCCTCATATTTTTCACACCTTTTGAAGCTTGACATAATTGCACAGCTTTTCAGGCTCTTCATGTTTTTGAATACCGCTTCATGCTCCTCCTATTTTTCAGACCGTTTCATGCTCCTTATATTTTTGACACCTTTTGAAGCTCTTCATATTTTTCACATCTTTTCAGGCAATTCATGTTTTTCAACACCACTTCATTCTTCTCCTATTTTTCAGACCGTTTCATGCTCCTCATATTTTTGACACCTTTTGAAGCTCTTCATATATTTCCCACTTTTTCAGGCTCATCATATTTTTCAACACCACTTCATGCTCCTACTATTTTTCAGGCCGTTTCATGCTCATCTCATTTTTGACATCTTTTGAAGCTCTTCATATTTTTCACACCTTTAGAAGCTCTTCATATTTTTCACACGTTCTCAGGCTCTTCAAGTTTTTCAACACCGCTTCATGCTCCTCCTATTTTTCAGACCGTTTCCTGCTCCTCATATATTTGACACCTTTTGAAGCTCTTCATATGTTTCACACCTTTTGAAGCTCTTCATATTTTTTAACACCGTTTCATGCTCCTCGTATTTTTCTGAACGTATCCCACTCCTCATATGTTTCACACCTTTTGAAGCTCTTCATGTTTTTTAACACCTTTTCACGTTCCTCCTATATTTCAGACAGTTTCCTGCTCCTCATATATTTGACACCTTTTGAAGCTCTTTATATGTTTCACACCTTTTAAAGCTCTTCATGTTTTTTAACACCGTTTCATGCTCCTCCTATTTTTCAGACAGTTTCATGCGCCTCATATTTTTGAGACCTTTTGAAGCTCTTCATATATTTCACACCTTTTCAGGCTCTTCATGTTCTTTATCACCGCTTCATGCTCCTACTATTTTTCAGACCGTTTCCTGCTCCTCATATTTTTCACACCTTTTGAAGCTTGACATAATTTCTCAGCTTTTCAGGCACTTCATGTTTTTCAACACCGCTTAATGCTCCTCATATTTTTCAGACCGTATCATGCTCCTCATATTTTTGACACCTTTTGAAGCTCTTCATATTTTTCACACCTTTTTAGGCTCTTCACGTTTTTCAACACCACTTCATGCTCCTCCTATTTTTCAGACAGTTTCATGCTCCTAATATTTTTGACACCTTATGAAGGTCTTCATATTTTCCACACCTTTTCAGACTCTTCATGCTTTTCAAAACCGCTTCATGCTCCTCCTATTTTTCAGACCGGTTCATGCTCCTCATATTTTTGACACCTTTTGAAGCTCTTCATATGTTTCACAACTTTTGAAGCTCTTCATGTTTTTTAACACCGTTTCATGCTCCTCCTATTTTTCTGATCGATTCCCGCTCCTCATATGTTTCACACGTTTTGAAGCTCTTCATGTTTTTTAACACCTTTTCATGCTCCTACTATATTTCAGACAGTTTCATGCTCCTCATATTTTGAAACCTTTTGAAGCTCTTCATATATTTCACACCTTTTCAGGCTCTTCTTGTTTTTCAACACCACTTCATGCTCCTCCTATTTTTCATACCGTTTCATGCTCCTCATATTTTTGACACCTTTTGAAGCTCTTCATATGTTTCACACCTTTTGAAGCTCTTCATGTTTTTTAACACCGTTTCATGCTCCTCCTATATTTCAGACAGTTTCATGCTCCTCATATTTTGACACCTTTTGAAGCTCTTCATGTTTTTCACACCTTTTCAGGGTCTTCATGTTTTTCTACACCACTTCATGCTCCTCCTATTTTTCAGACCATTTCCTGCTCCTCATATTTTTGACACCATTTGAAGCTCTTTATATGTTTCACACCTTTTGAAGCTCTTCATGTTTTTTAACACCATTTCATGCTCCTCCTATTTTTCAGACCGTTTCATGCCCCTCATATTTTTGACACCTTTTGAAGCTCTTCATATATTTCACACCTTTTCAGGCTATTCATGTTCTTTAACACAGCTTCATGCTCCGACTATTTTTCAGACCGTTTCCTGCTCCTCATATTTTTCACATCTTTTGAAGCTTGACATAATTTCACAGCTTTTCAGGCTCTTCATGTTTTTGAATACCGCTTCATGCTCCTCTTATTTTATAGACCGTTTCATGCTCCTTATATTTTTGACACCTTTTGAAGCTCTTCATATTTTTCACACCTTTTCTGGCTCTTCATGTTTTTCAACACCACTTCATTCTTCTCCTATTTTTCAGACCCTTTCATGCTAAACTAATTTTGACACCTTATGAAGCTCTTCATGTTTTTCACACCTTTTCATGCTCTTTATGTTTTTGAACACCGGTTCATGCTACTCCTATTTTTCAACTAGTTTCATGCTCCTCCTACTTTTTACACCTTTTGAAGCTCTTCATATTTTTCACACGTTTTCAGGCTCTTCATGTTTTCAACATCACTTCATGCTCCCCCTGTTTTTCAGACCGTTACATGCTCCTCGTATTTTTGACAACTTTTCAAGCTCTTCATATTTTTCACCCCTTTTCAGGCTCTTCCTGTTTTTGAACACCACTTCATGCTCCTCCTAATTTTCAGATTGTTTCATGCTCGTCATATTTTCGACACCTTTGGAGCTCTTCATATTTTTCACTCCTTTTCAGGCTCTTCATGTTTTTGAACACCACTTCATGCTCTTCCTAATTTTCAGACTGTTTCATGCTACTCATATTTTTGACACCTTTTGAAACTCTTCATATCTTTCACACCTTTTCAGGCTCTTCATGTTTTTCAACAGCGCTTCATGCTCCTCCTATTTTTCAGAACGTTTCATGCTCCTTATATTTTTCACACCTTTTGAAGCTCTTCATACTTTTCAGAAATTTTCAGGCTCTTCATTATTTTGAACACCGTTTCATGCTCCTCCTATTTTTCAGACCGTTTCATGCTCCCCATATATTTGACACCTTTTGACGCTCTTCATATTTTTCACATCTTTTAAGGCTCTTCATGGTTTGAACACCATTTCATGCTCCTCCTATATTTCAGACCGTTTCATGCTCCCCATATATTTGACACCTTTTGACGCTCTTCATATTTTTCACATCTTTTAAGGCTCTTCATGTTTTGAACACCACTTCATGCTCCTCGTATTTTTCAGACCGTTTAATGCTCCTCATGAATTTCACATCTTTTGAAGCTCTTCATATTTTTCACACCTTTTCAGGCTCTTCATGTTTGAACACCGTTTAATGCTCCTCATGTATTTCCCATCTTTTGAAGCTCTTCATATTTTTCACACCTTTTCTGGCTCTTCATGTTTTTGAACTCCGTTTCTTGCTCCTCCAATATTTCAGACCGTTTCATTCTCCTCATATTTTTCACACCTTTTGAAGCTCTTCATATTTTTCACACATTTTCAGGCTCTTCATGTTTTTCAACACCGATTCATGCTCCTCCTATTTTCCAGACCGTTCATGATCCTCATATTTTTGACACCTTTTGAAGCTCTTCATATGTTTCACACCTTTTGAAGCTCTTCATGTTTTTTAACACCGTTTCATGCTATTCCTATTTTTCAAACCGTTTCATGCTCCTCATATTTTTGAAACCTATTGAAGCTCTTCATATTTTTCACTCATTTTCCGGGTCTTCATGTTTTTCTACACCACTTCATTCTCCTCCTATTTTTCAGACCGTTTCATGCTCGTCATATTTTTGACACATTTTGAAGCTCTTCACATTTTTCAAATCTTTTCAGGCTCTTCATGTTTTTGAATACCGATTCATGCTCCTCCTATTTTTCAGACCGTTTCATGCTCCTCATATTTTTGACACGTTTTGAAGCTCTTCATATTTTTCACACCTTTTCAGGCTCTTCATGTTTTTCAACACCGCTTCATGCTCCTCCTATTTTTCAGACGGTTCATGCTCCTCATATTTTTGACAACTTTTGTAGCTCTTCATATTTTTCACATCTCTTCTGGCTCTTCATGTTTTTGAACTCCGTTTCTTGCTCTTCCAATTTTTCAGACCGTTTCATGCCCCTCATATTTTGGCACCTTTTGAAGCTCTTCATATTTGTCACACATTTTCAGGCCCTTCATGTTTTTCAACACTGCTTCATGCTCCTCCAATTTTTCAGACCGTTCATGCTCCTCATATTTTTGACACATTTTGAAGCTCTTCATATTTTTCACACCTTTTCAGGTTCTTCATGTTTTTCAAAACCGCTTCATGCTCCTCCTATTTTTCAGACCGTTTCATGCTCCTCATATTTTTGACACCTTTTGAAGCTCTTCATGTTTTTCACACCTTTTCAGGCTCTTCATGATTTTCAACACCACTTCATTCTTCTCCTATTTTTCAGACCGTTTCAGGCTCCTCATATTTTTGACACCTTTTGAAGCTCTTCATATTTTTCACACCTTTTAGGCTCTTCATGTTTTTCAAAACCACTTCATGCTACTCGTATTTTTCAGACCGTTTCATTCTCGTCATATTTTTGACACCTTTTGAAGCTCTTCATATTTTTCACACCTTTTGAATCTTTTCATATTTTTCATATTTTTGAAGCTCTTCATATTTTTCACACTTTTTCAGGCTCTTCATGTTTTTGAACACCGTTTAATGCTCCTCATGTATTTCCCATTTTTGAAGCTCTTCATATTTTTCACACCTTTTCTGGCTCTTTATGTTTTTGAACACCATTTCTTGCTCCTACTATTTTTCAGACCGTTTCATGCTCCTCATATTTTTGACACGTTTTGAAGCTCTTCATATTTTTCACACCTTTTCAGGCTCTTCATGTTTTTCAACACCGCTTCATGCTCCTCCTATTTTTCAGACGGTTCATGCTCCTCATATTTTTGACAACTTTTGTAGCTCTTCATATTTTTCACATCTCTTCTGGCTCTTCATGTTTTTGAACTCCGTTTCTTGCTCTTCCAATTTTTCAGACCGTTTCATGCCCCTCATATTTTTGACACCTTTTGAAGCTCTTCATATTTGTCACACATTTTCAGGCTCTTCATGTTTTTCAACACTGCTTCATGCTCCTCCAATTTTTCAGACCGTTCATGCTCCTCATATTTTTGACACCTTTTGAAGCTCTTCATATTTTTCACACCTTTTCAGGTTCTTCATGTTTTTCAAAACCGCTTCATGCTCCTCCTATTTTTCAGACCGTTTCATGATCCCCATATATTTGACACCTTTTGACGCTCTTCATATTTTTCACATCTTTTAAGGCTCTTCATGTTTTGAACACCGCTTCATGCTCCTCCTATTTTTCAGACCGTTTCATGCTCCTCAAATTTCTGACACCTTTTGAAGCTCTTCATACTTTTCACACCTTTTCAGGCTCTTCATGTTTTTCAACACCACTTCATGCTCCTCCTTTTTTTCAGACCGTTTCATGCTCCTCATGCAATTCACACATTTTGAAGCTCTTCATATTTTTCACACCTTTTCTGGCTCTTCATGTTTTTGTACAGCGCTTCATGCTCCTCGTATTTTTCAGACCGTTTAATGCTCCTCATGTATTTCACATCTTTTGAAGCTCTTCATATTTTTCACACCTTTTCAGGCTCTTCATGTTTTTGAACACCGTTTAATGCTCCTCATGTATTTCCCATCTTTTGAAGCTCTTCATATTTTTCACACCTTTTCTGGCTCTTCATGTTTTTGAACTCCGTTTCTTGCTCCTCCAATATTTCAGACCGTTTCATTCTCCTCATATTTTTCACACCTTTTGAAGCTCTTCATATTTTTCACACATTTTCAGGCTCTTCATGTTTTTCAACACCGATTCATGCTCCTCCTATTTTTCAGACCGTTCATGCTCCTCATATTTTTGACACCTTTTCAAGCTGTTCATATTTTTCACACCTTTTCAGTTTCTCCATGTTCTTCAACACAACTTCATGCTCCTCCTATTGTTCAGACCGTTTCATGATCCTCATATTTTTGACACCTTTTGAAGCTCTTCATATGTTTCACACCTTTTGAAGCTCTTCATGTTTTTTAACACCGTTTCATGCTCTTCCTATTTTTCAAACCGTTTCATGCTCCTCATATTTTTGAAACCTATTGAAGCTCTTCATATTTTTCACTCATTTTCCGGGTCTTCATGTTTTTCTACACCACTTCATTCTCCTCCTATTTTTCAGACCGTTTCATGCTTGTCATATTTTTGACACCTTTTGAAGCTCTTCATATTTTTCACACCTTTTCAGGCTCTTCATGTTTTTCAACACCGCTTCATGCTCCTCCTAGTTTTCAGACGGTTCATGCTCCTCATATTTTTGACAACTTTTGTAGCTCTTCATATTTTTCACATCTCTTCTGGCTCTTCATGTTTTTGAACTCCGTTTCTTGCTCTTCCAATTTTTCAGACCGTTTCATGCCCCTCATATTTTTGACACCTTTTGAAGCTCTTCATATTTGTCACACATTTTCAGGCTCTTCATGTTTTTCAACACTGCTTCATCCTCCTCCAATTTTTCAGACCGTTCATGCTCCTCATATTTTTGACACCTTTTTAAGCTCTTCATATTTTTCACACCTTTTCAGGTTTTTCATGTTTTTCAAAACCGCTTCATGCTCCTCCTATTTTTCAGACCGTTTCATGCTCCTCATATTTTTGACACCTTTTGAAGCTCTTCATGTTTTTCACACCTTTTCAGGCTCTTCATGTTTTTCAACACCACTTCATTCTTCTCCTATTTTTCAGACCGTTTCATGCTCCTCATATTTTTGACACCTTTTGAAGCTCTTCATATTTTTCACACCTTTTAGGCTCTTCATGTTTTTCAACACCACTTCATGCTCCTTGTATTTTTCAGACCGTTTCATTCTCGTCATATTTTTGACACCTTTTGAAGCTCTGCCTATTTTTCACACCTTTTCAGGCTCTTCATGATTTTCAACACCGCTTCATGCTCCTCCTATTTTTCAGACCGTTTCATGCTCATCTCATTTTTGACATCTTTTGAAGCTCTTCATATTTTTCACACCTTTTGAATCTTTTCATATTTTTCATATTTTTGAAGCTCTTCATATTTTTCACACGTTTTCAGGCTCTTCATGTTTTCAACATCACTTCATGCTCCCCCTGTTTTTCAGACCGTTACATGCTCCTCGTATTTTTGACAACTTTTCAAGCTCTTCATATTTTTCACCCCTTTTCAGGCTCTTCCTGTTTTTGAACACCACTTCATGCTCTTCCTAATTTTCAGACTGTTTCAGGCTCGTCATATTTTTGACACCTTTGGAGCTCTTCATATTTTTCACTCCTTTTCAGGCTCTTCATGTTTTTGAACACGACTTCATGCTCTTCCTAATTTTCAGACTGTTTCATGCTACTCATATTTTTGACACCTTTTGAAACTCTTCATATCTTTCACACCTTTTCAGGCTCTTCAAGTTTTTCAACAGCGCTTCATGCTCCTCCTATTTTTCAGAACGTTTCATGCTCCTTATATTTTTCACACCTTTAGAAGCTCTTCATACTTTTCAGAACTTTTCAGGCTCTTCATGATTTTGAACACCGTTTCATGCTCCTCCTATTTTTCAGACCGTTTCATGATCCCCATATATTTGACACCTTTTGACGCTCTTCATATTTTTCACATCTTTTAAGGCTCTTCATGTTTTTCAACACCGATTCATGCTCCTCCTATTTTTCAGACCGTTCATGCTCCTCATATTTTTGACACCTTTTCAAGCTGTTCATATTTTTCACACCTTTTCAGTTTCTACATGTTCTTCAACACAACTTCATGCTCCTCCTATTGTTCAGACCGTTTCATCATCCTCATATTTTTGACACCTTTTGAAGCTCTTCATATGTTTCACACCTTTTGAAGCTCTTCATGTTTTTTAATACCGTTTCATGCTCTTCCTATTTTTCAAACCGTTTCATGCTCCTCATATTTTTGAAACCTATTGAAGCTCTTCATATTTTTCACTCATTTTCCGGGTCTTCATGTTTTACTACACCACTTCATTCTCCTCCTATTTTTCAGACCGTTTCATGCTTGTCATATTTTTGACACCTTTTGAAGCTCTTCATATTTTTCACACCTTTTCAGGCTCTTCATGTTTTTCAACACCGCTTCATGCTCCTCCTATTTTTCAGACGGTTCATGCTCCTCATATTTTTGACAACTTTTGTAGCTCTTCATATTTTTCACATCTCTTCTGGCTCTTCATGTTTTTGAACTCCTTTTCTTGCTCTTCCAATTTTTCAGACCGTTTCATGCCCCTCATATTTTTGACACCTTTTGAAGCTCTTCATATTTGTCACACATTTTCAGGCTCTTCATGTTTTTCAACACTGCTTCATGCTCCTCCAATTTTTCAGACCGTTCATGCTCCTCATATTTTTGACACCTTTTGAAGCTCTTCATATTTTTCACACCTTTTCAGGTTCTTCATGTTTTTCAAAACCGCTTCATGCTCCTCCTATTTTTCAGACCGTTTCATGCTCCTCATATTTTTGACACCTTTTGAAGCTCTTCATGTTTTTCACACCTTTTCAGGCTCTTCATGTTTTTCAACACCACTTCATTCTTCTCCTATTTTTCAGACCGTTTCATGCTCCTCATATTTTTGACACCTTTTGAAGCTCTTCATATTTTTCACACCTTTTAGGCTCTTCATGTTTTTCAACACCACTTCATGCTCCTTGTATTTTTCAGACCGTTTCATTCTCGTCATATTTTGGACACCTTTTGAAGCTCTGCCTACTTTTCACACCTTTTCAGGCTCTTCATGATTTTCAACACCGCTTCATGCTCCTCCTATTTTTCAGACCGTTTCATGCTCATCTCATTTTTGACATCTTTTGAAGCTCTTCATATTTTTCACACCTTTTGAATCTTTTCATATTTTTCATATTTTTGAAGCTCTTCATATTTTTCACACCTTTTGAATCTTTTCATATTTTTCATATTTTTGAAGCTCTTCATATTTTTCACACGTTTTCAGGCTCTTCATGTTTTCAACATCACTTCATGCTCCCCCTGTTTTTCAGACCGTTACATGCTCCTCGTATTTTTGACAACTTTTCAAGCTCTTCATATTTTTCACCCCTTTTCAGGCTCTTCCTGTTTTTGAACACCACTTCATGCTCTTCCTAATTTTCAGACTGTTTCAGGCTCATCATATTTTTGACACCTTTGGAGCTCTTCATATTTTTCACTCCTTTTCAGGCTCTTCATGTTTTTGAACACCACTTCATGCTCTTCCTAATTTTCAGACTGTTTCATGCTACTCATATTTTTGACACCTTTTGAAACTCTTCATATCTTTCACACCTTTTCAGGCTCTTCAAGTTTTTCAACTGCGCTTCATGCTCCTCCTATTTTTCAGAACGTTTCATGCTCCTTATATTTTTCACACCTTTAGAAGCTCTTCATACTTTTCAGAACTTTTCAGGCTCTTCATGATTTTGAACACCGTTTCATGCTCCTCCTATTTTTCAGACCGTTTCATGATCCCCATATATTTGACACCTTTTGACGCTCTTCATATTTTTCACATCTTTTAAGGCTCTTCATGTTTTTCAACACCGATTCATGCTCCTCCTATTTTTCAGACCGTTCATGCTCCTCATATTTTTGACACCTTTTCAAGCTGTTCATATTTTTCACACCTTTTCAGTTTCTACATGTTCTTCAACACAACTTCATGCTCCTCCTATTGTTCAGACCATTTCATCATCCTCATATTTTTGACACCTTTTGAAGCTCTTCATATGTTTCACACCTTTTGAAGCTCTTCATGTTTTTTAACACCGTTTCATGCTCTTCCTATTTTTCAAACCGTTTCATGCTCCTCATATTTTTGAAACCTATTGAAGCTCTTCATATTTTTCACTCATTTTCCAGGTCTTCATGTTTTTCTACACCACTTCATTCTCCTCCTATTTTTCAGACCGTTTCATGCTTGTCAGATTTTTGACACCTTTTGAAGCTCTTCATATTTTTCACACCTTTTCAGGCTCTTCATGTTTTTCAACACCGCTTCATGCTCCTCCTATTTTTCAGACGGTGCATGCTCCTCATATTTTTGACAACTTTTGTAGCTCTTCATATTTTTCACATCTCTTCTGGCTCTTCATGTTTTTGAACTCCGTTTCTTGCTCTTCCAATGTTTCAGACCGTTTCGTGCCCCTCATATTTTTGACACCTTTTGAAGCTCTTCATATTTGTCACACATTTTCAGGCTCTTCATGTTTTTCAACACTGCTTCATCCTCCTCCAATTTTTCAGACCGTTCATGCTCCTCATATTTTTGACACCTTTTGAAGCTCTTCATATTTTTCACACCTTTTCAGGTTCTTCATGTTTTTCAAAAACCGCTTCATGCTCCTCCTATTTTTCAGACCGTTTCATGCTCCTCATATTTTTGACACCTTTTGAAGCTCTTCATGTTTTTCACACCTTTTCAGGCTCTTCATGTTTTTCAACACCACTTCATTCTTCTCCTATTTTTCAGACCGTTTCATGCTCCTCATATTTTTGACACCTTTTGAAGCTCTTCATATTTTTCACACCTTTTAGGCTCTTCATGTTTTTCAACACCACTTCATGCTCCTTGTATTTTTCAGACCGTTTCATTCTCGTCATATTTTTGACACCTTTTGAAGCTCTGCCTATTTTTCACACCTTTTCAGGCTCTTCATGATTTTCAACACCGCTTCATGCTCCTCCTATTTTTCAGACCGTTTCATGCTCATCTCATTTTTGACATCTTTTGAAGCTCTTCATAATTTTCACACCTTTTGAATCTTTTCATATTTTTCATATTTTTGAAGCTCTTCATATTTTTCACACGTTTTCAGGCTCTTCATGTTTTCAACATCACTTCATGCTCCCCCTGTTTTTCAGACCGTTACATGCTCCTCGTATTTTTGACAACTTTTCAAGCTCTTCATATTTTTCACCCCTTTTCAGGCTCTTCCTGTTTTTGAACACCACTTCATGCTCTTCCTAATTTTCAGACTGTTTCAGGCTCGTCATATTTTTGACACCTTTGGAGCTCTTCATATTTTTCACTCCTTTTCAGGCTCTTCATGTTTTTGAACACGACTTCATGCTCTTCCTAATTTTCAGACTGTTTCATGCTACTCATATTTTTGACACCTTTTGAAACTCTTCATATCTTTCACACCTTTTCAGGCTCTTCAAGTTTTTCAACAGCGCTTCATGCTCCTCCTATTTTTCAGAACGTTTCATGCTCCTTATATTTTTCACACCTTTAGAAGCTCTTCATACTTTTCAGAACTTTTCAGGCTCTTCATGATTTTGAACACCGTTTCATGCTCCTCCTATTTTTCAGACCGTTTCATGATCCCCATATATTTGACACCTTTTGACGCTCTTCATATTTTTCACATCTTTTAAGGCTCTTCATGTTTTTCAACACCGATTCATGCTCCTCCTATTTTTCAGACCGTTCATGCTCCTCATATTTTTGACACCTTTTCAAGCTGTTCATATTTTTCACACCTTTTCAGTTTCTACATGTTCTTCAACACAACTTCATGCTCCTCCTATTGTTCAGACCGTTTCATCATCCTCATATTTTTGACACCTTTTGAAGCTCTTCATATGTTTCACACCTTTTGAAGCTCTTCATGTTTTTTAATACCGTTTCATGCTCTTCCTATTTTTCAAACCGTTTCATGCTCCTCATATTTTTGAAACCTATTGAAGCTCTTCATATTTTTCACTCATTTTCCGGGTCTTCATGTTTTACTACACCACTTCATTCTCCTCCTATTTTTCAGACCGTTTCATGCTTGTCATATTTTTGACACCTTTTGAAGCTCTTCATATTTTTCACACCTTTTCAGGCTCTTCATGTTTTTCAACACCGCTTCATGCTCCTCCTATTTTTCAGACGGTTCATGCTCCTCATATTTTTGACAACTTTTGTAGCTCTTCATATTTTTCACATCTCTTCTGGCTCTTCATGTTTTTGAACTCCTTTTCTTGCTCTTCCAATTTTTCAGACCGTTTCATGCCCCTCATATTTTTGACACCTTTTGAAGCTCTTCATATTTGTCACACATTTTCAGGCTCTTCATGTTTTTCAACACTGCTTCATGCTCCTCCAATTTTTCAGACCGTTCATGCTCCTCATATTTTTGACACCTTTTGAAGCTCTTCATATTTTTCACACCTTTTCAGGTTCTTCATGTTTTTCAAAACCGCTTCATGCTCCTCCTATTTTTCAGACCGTTTCATGCTCCTCATATTTTTGACACCTTTTGAAGCTCTTCATGTTTTTCACACCTTTTCAGGCTCTTCATGTTTTTCAACACCACTTCATTCTTCTCCTATTTTTCAGACCGTTTCATGCTCCTCATATTTTTGACACCTTTTGAAGCTCTTCATATTTTTCACACCTTTTAGGCTCTTCATGTTTTTCAACACCACTTCATGCTCCTTGTATTTTTCAGACCGTTTCATTCTCGTCATATTTTGGACACCTTTTGAAGCTCTGCCTATTTTTCACACCTTTTCAGGCTCTTCATGATTTTCAACACCGCTTCATGCTCCTCCTATTTTTCAGACCGTTTCATGCTCATCTCATTTTTGACATCTTTTGAAGCTCTTCATATTTTTCACACCTTTTGAATCTTTTCATATTTTTCATATTTTTGAAGCTCTTCATATTTTTCACACGTTTTCAGGCTCTTCATGTTTTCAACATCACTTCATGCTCCCCCTGTTTTTCAGACCGTTACATGCTCCTCGTATTTTTGACAACTTTTCAAGCTCTTCATATTTTTCACCCCTTTTCAGGCTCTTCCTGTTTTTGAACACCACTTCATGCTCTTCCTAATTTTCAGACTGTTTCAGGCTCGTCATATTTTTGACACCTTTGGAGCTCTTCATATTTTTCACTCCTTTTCAGGCTCTTCATGTTTTTGAACACCACTTCATGCTCTTCCTAATTTTCAGACTGTTTCATGCTACTCATATTTTTGACACCTTTTGAAACTCTTCATATCTTTCACACCTTTTCAGGCTCTTCAAGTTTTTCAACTGCGCTTCATGCTCCTCCTATTTTTCAGAACGTTTCATGCTCCTTATATTTTTCACACCTTTAGAAGCTCTTCATACTTTTCAGAACTTTTCAGGCTCTTCATGATTTTGAACACCGTTTCATGCTCCTCCTATTTTTCAGACCGTTTCATGATCCCCATATATTTGACACCTTTTGACGCTCTTCATATTTTTCACATCTTTTAAGGCTCTTCATGTTTTTCAACACCAATTCATGCTCCTCCTATTTTTCAGACCGTTCATGCTCCTCATATTTTTGACACCTTTTCAAGCTGTTCATATTTTTCACACCTTTTCAGTTTCTACATGTTCTTCAACACAACTTCATGCTCCTCCTATTGTTCAGACCATTTCATCATCCTCATATTTTTGACACCTTTTGAAGCTCTTCATATGTTTCACACCTTTTGAAGCTCTTCATGTTTTTTAACACCGTTTCATGCTCTTCCTATTTTTCAAACCGTTTCATGCTCCTCATATTTTTGAAACCTATTGAAGCTCTTCATATTTTTCACTCATTTTCCAGGTCTTCATGTTTTTCTACACCACTTCATTCTCCTCCTATTTTTCAGACCGTTTCATGCTTGTCAGATTTTTGACACCTTTTGAAGCTCTTCATATTTTTCACACCTTTTCAGGCTCTTCATGTTTTTCAACACCGCTTCATGCTCCTCCTATTTTTCAGACGGTTCATGCTCCTCATATTTTTGACAACTTTTGTAGCTCTTCATATTTTTCACATCTCTTCTGGCTCTTCATGTTTTTGAACTCCGTTTCTTGCTCTTCCAATGTTTCAGACCGTTTCGTGCCCCTCATATTTTTGACACCTTTTGAAGCTCTTCATATTTGTCACACATTTTCAGGCTCTTCATGTTTTTCAACACTGCTTCATCCTCCTCCAATTTTTCAGACCGTTCATGCTCCTCATATTTTTGACACCTTTTGAAGCTCTTCATATTTTTCACACCTTTTCAGGTTCTTCATGTTTTTCAAAAACCGCTTCATGCTCCTCCTATTTTTCAGACCGTTTCATGCTCCTCATATTTTTGACACCTTTTGAAGCTCTTCATGTTTTTCACACCTTTTCAGGCTCTTCATGTTTGTCAACACCACTTCATTCTTCTCCTATTTTTCAGACCGTTTCATGCTCCTCATATTTTTGACACCTTTTGAAGCTCTTCATATTTTTCACACCTTTTAGGCTCTTCATGTTTTTCAACACCACTTCATGCTCCTTGTATTTTTCAGACCGTTTCATTCTCGTCATATTTTTGACACCTTTTGAAGCTCTGCCTATTTTTCACACCTTTTCAGGCTCTTCATGATTTTCAACACCGCTTCATGCTCCTCCTATTTTTCAGACCGTTTCATGCTCATCTCATTTTTGACATCTTTTGAAGCTCTTCATAATTTTCACACCTTTTGAATCTTTTCATATTTTTCATATTTTTGAAGCTCTTCATATTTTTCACACGTTTTCAGGCTCTTCATGTTTTCAACATCACTTCATGCTCCCCCTGTTTTTCAGACCGTTACATGCTCCTCGTATTTTTGACAACTTTTCAAGCTCTTCATATTTTTCACCCCTTTTCAGGCTCTTCCTGTTTTTGAACACCACTTCATGCTCTTCCTAATTTTCAGACTGTTTCAGGCTCGTCATATTTTTGACACCTTTGGAGCTCTTCATATTTTTCACTCCTTTTCAGGCTCTTCATGTTTTTGAACACGACTTCATGCTCTTCCTAATTTTCAGACTGTTTCATGCTACTCATATTTTTGACACCTTTTGAAACTCTTCATATCTTTCACACCTTTTCAGGCTCTTCAAGTTTTTCAACAGCGCTTCATGCTCCTCCTATTTTTCAGAACGTTTCATGCTCCTTATATTTTTCACACCTTTAGAAGCTCTTCATACTTTTCAGAACTTTTCAGGCTCTTCATGATTTTGAACACCGTTTCATGCTCCTCCTATTTTTCAGACCGTTTCATGATCCCCATATATTTGACACTTTTTGACGCTCTTCATATTTTTCACATCTTTTAAGGCTCTTCATTTTTTTCAACACCGATTCATGCTCCTCCTATTTTTCAGACCGTTCATGCTCCTCATATTTTTGACACCTTTTCAAGCTGTTCATATTTTTCACACCTTTTCAGTTTCTACATGTTCTTCAACACAACTTCATGCTCCTCCTATTGTTCAGACCGTTTCATGATCCTCATATTTTTGACACCTTTTGAAGCTCTTCATATGTTTCACACCTTTTGAAGCTCTTCATGTTTTTTAACACCGTTTCATGCTCTTCCTATTTTTCAAACCGTTTCATGCTCCTCATATTTTTGCAACCTATTGAAGCTCTTCATATTTTTCATTCATTTTCCGGGTCTTCATGTTTTTCTACACCACTTCATTCTCCTCCTATTTTTCAGACCGTTTCATGCTTGTCATATTTTTGACACCTTTTGAAGCTCTTCATATTTTTCACACCTTTTCAGGCTCTTCATGTTTTTCAACACCGCTTCATGCTCCTCCTATTTTTCAGACGGTTCATACTCCTCATATTTTTGACAACTTTTGTAGCTCTTCATATTTTTCACATCTCTTCTGGCTCTTCATGTTTTTGAACTCCGTTTCTTGCTCTTCCAATTTTTCAGACCGTTTCATGCCCCTCATATTTTTGACACCTTTTGAAGCTCTTCATATTTGTCACACATTTTCAGGCTCTTCATGTTTTTCAACACTGCTTCATGCTCCTCCAATTTTTCAGACCGTTCATGCTCCTCATATTTTTGACACCTTTTGAAGCTCTTCATATTTTTCACACCTTTTCAGGTTCTTCATGTTTTTCAAAACCGCTTCATGCTCCTCCTATTTTTCAGACCGTTTCATGCTCCTCATATTTTTGACACCTTTTGAAGCTCTTCATGTTTTTCACACCTTTTCAGGCTCTTCATGTTTTTCAACACCACTTCATTCTTCTCCTATTTTTCAGACGGTTTCATGCTCCTCATATTTTTGACACCTTTTGAAGCTCTTCATATTTTTCACACCTTTTAGGCTCTTCATGTTTTTCAACACCACTTCATGCTCCTTGTATTTTTCAGACCGTTTCATTCTCGTCATATTTTTGACACCTTTTGAAGCTCTGCCTATTTTTCACACCTTTTCAGGCTCTTCATGATTTTCAACACCGCTTCATGCTCCTCCTATTTTTCAGACCGTTTCATGCTCATCTCATTTTTGACATCTTTTGAAGCTCTTCATATTTTTCACACCTTTTGAATCTTTTCATATTTTTCATATTTTTGAAGCTCTTCATATTTTTCACACGTTTTCAGGCTCTTCATGTTTTCAACATCACTTCATGCTCCCCCTGTTTTTCAGACCGTTACATGCTCCTCGTATTTTTGACAACTTTTCAAGCTCTTCATATTTTTCACCCCTTTTCAGGCTCTTCCTGTTTTTGAACACCACTTCATGCTCTTCCTAATTTTCAGACTGTTTCAGGCTCGTCATATTTTTGACACCTTTGGAGCTCTTCATATTTTTCACTCCTTTTCAGGCTCTTCATGTTTTTGAACACCACTTCATGCTCTTCCTAATTTTCAGACTGTTTCATGCTACTCATATTTTTGACACCTTTTGAAACTCTTCATATCTTTCACACCTTTTCAGGCTCTTCAAGTTTTTCAACAGCGCTTCATGCTCCTCCTATTTTTCAGATCGTTTCATGCTCCTTATATTTTTCACACCTTTAGAAGCTCTTCATACTTTTCAGAACTTTTCAGGCTCTTCATGATTTTGAACACCGTTTCATGCTCCTCCTATTTTTCAGACCGTTTCATGCTCCTCAAATTTCTGACACCTTTTGAAGCTCTTCATATTTTTCACACCTTTTGAGGCTCTTCATGTTTTTCAACACCACTTCATGCTCCTCCTTTTTTTCAGGCCGTTTCATGCTCCTCATGCATTTCACACATTTTGAAGCTCTTCATATTTTTCACACCTTTTCTGGCTCTTCATGTTTTTGAACAGCGCTTCATGCTCCTCGTATTTTTCAGACCGTTTAATGCTCCTCATGTATTTCCCATCTTTTGAAGCTCTTCATATTTTTCACACCTTTTCAGGCTCTTCATGTTTTTGAACACCGTTTAAAGCTCCTCATGTATTTCCCATCTTTTGAAGCTCTTCATATTTTTCACACCTTTTCTGGCTCTTCATGTTTTTGAACTCCGTTTCTTGCTCCTCCAATATTTCAGACCGTTTCATTCTCCTCATATTTTTCACACCTTTTGAAGCTCTTCATATTTTTCACACATTTTCAGGCTCTTCATGTTTTTCAACACCGATTCATGCTCCTCCTATTTTTCAGACCGTTCATGCTCCTCATATTTTTGACACCTTTTCAAGCTGTTCATATTTTTCACACCTTTTCAGTTTCTACATGTTCTTCAACACAACTTCATGCTCCTCCTATTGTTCAGACCGTTTCATGATCCTCATATTTTTGACACCTTTTGAAGCTCTTCATATGTTTCACACCTTTTGAAGCTCTTCATGTTTTTTAACACCGTTTCATGCTCTTCCTATTTTTCAAAACGTTTCATGCTCCTCATATTTTTGAAACCTATTGAAGCTCTTCATATTTTTCACTCATTTTCCGGGTCTTCATGTTTTTCTACACCACTTCATTCTCCTCCTATTTTTCAGACCGTTTCATGCTCGTCATATTTTGACACCTTTTGAAGCTCTTCATATTTTTCAAATATTTTCAGGCTCTTCATGTTTTTGAATACCGATTCATGCTCCTCCTATTTTTCAGACCGTTTCATGCTCCTCATATTTTTGCAACCTATTGAAGCTCTTCATATTTTTCACACCTTTTCTGGCTCTTTATGTTTTTGAACACCATTTCTTGCTCCTACTATTTTTCAGACCGTTTCATGCTCCTCATATTTTTGACACGTTTTGAAGCTCTTCATATTTTTCACACCTTTTCAGGCTCTTCATGTTTTTCAACACCGCTTCATGCTCCTCCTATTTTTCAGACGGTTCATGCTCCTCATATTTTTGACAACTTTTGTAGCTCTTCATATTTTTCACATCTCTTCTGGCTCTTCATGTTTTTGAACTCCGTTTCTTGCTCTTCCAATTTTTCAGACCGTTTCATGCCCCTCATAGTTTTGACACCTTTTGAAGCTCTTCATATTTGTCACACATTTTCAGGCTCTTCATGTTTTTCAACACTGCTTCATGCTCCTCCAATTTTTCAGACCGTTCATGCTCCTCATATTTTTGACACGTTTTGAAGCTCTTCATATTTTTCACACCTTTTCAGGCTCTTCATGTTTTTCAACACCGCTTCATGCTCCTCCTATTTTTCAGACCGTTCATGCTCCTCATATTTTTGACAACTTTTGTAGCTCTTCATATTTTTCACATCTCTTCTGGCTCTTCATGTTTTTGAACTCCGTTTCTTGCTCTTCCAATTTTTCAGACCGTTTCATGCCCCTCATAGTTTTGACACCTTTTGAAGCTCTTCATATTTGTCACACATTTTCAGGCTCTTCATGTTTTTCAACACTGCTTCATGCTCCTCCAATTTTTCAGACCGTTCATGCTCCTCATATTTTTGACACCTTTTGAAGCTCTTCATATTTTTCACACCTTTTCAGGTTCTTCATGTTTTTCAAAACCGCTTCATGCTCCTCCTATTTTTCAGACCGTTTCATGCTCCTCATATTTTTGACAACTTTTGAAGCTCTTCATGATTTTCACACCTTTTCAGGGTCTTCATGTTTTTCAACACCACTTCATTCTTCTCCTAATTTTTCAGACCGTTTCATGCTCCTCATATTTTTGACACCTTTTGAAGCTCTTCATATTTTTCACACCTTTTAGGCTCTTCATGTTTTTCAACACCACTTCATGCTCCTCGTATTTTTCAGACCGTTTCATTCTCGTCACATTTTTGACACCTTTTGAAGCTCGCCCTATTTTTCACACCTTTTCAGGCTCTTCATGATTTTCAACACCGCTTCATGCTCTTCCTATTTTTCAGACCGTTTCATGCTCATCTCATTTTTGACATCTTTTGAAGCTCTTCATATTTTTCACACCTTTTGAATCTTTTCATATTTTTCATATTTTTGAAGCTCTTCATATTTTTCACACGTTTTCAGGTTCTTCATGTTTTCAACATCACTTCATGCTCCCCCTGTTTTTCAGACCGTTACATGCTCCTCGTATTTTTGACAACTTTTCAAGCTCTTCATATTTTTCACCCCTTTTCAGGCTCTTCCTGTTTTTGAACACCACTTCATGCTCTTCCTAATTTTCAGACTGTTTCAGGCTCGTCATATTTTTGACACCTTTGTAGCTCTTCATATTTTTCACTCCTTTTCAGGCTCTTCATGTTTTTGAACAGCGCTTCATGCTCCTCATATTTTTCAGACCGTTTAATGCTCCTCATGTATTTCACATCTTTTGAAGCTCTTCATATTTTTCACACCTTTTCAGGCTCTTCATGTTTTTGAACACCGTTTAAAGCTCCTCATGTATTTCCCATCTTTTGAAGCTCTTCATATTTTTCACACCTTTTCTGGCTCTTCATGTTTTTGAACTCCGTTTCTTGCTCCTCCAATATTTCAGACCGTTTCATTCTCCTCATATTTTTCACACCTTTTGAAGCTCTTCATATTTTTCACACATTTTCAGGCTCTTCATGTTTTTCCACACCATTTCATGCAGCTTCTATTTTTCAGGCCTTTTCATGCTCCTCATATTTTTCACCCCTTTTGAAGCTCTTCATATTTTTCACACCTTTTCAGGCTCTTCATATTTTTCCACACCACTTCATGCTTCTCCTATTTTTCAGCCCGTTTCATGCTCCTCATGTATTTCACCACTTTTGAAGCTCTTCATATTTTTCACACCTTTTCAGGCTCTTGATTTTATTCAACACCACTTGATGCTACTCCTCTATTTCAGACCGTTTCATGCTCCTCATATTTTTGACACCTTTAGAAGCTCTTCATATTTTTAACACCTTTTCAGGCTCTTCATATTTTTCAACACCGTTTCTTGATCCTCCTATTTTTCAGACCGTGTCATGCTCCTCATATTTTTGACACCTTTTGAAACTCTTCATATTTTTCACACCTTTTCAGGCTCTTCATGTTTTTCAACACCGTTTCATGATCCTCCTATTTTTCAGACCGTTTCATGCTCATCTCATTTTTGACACCTTTTGAAGCTCTTCATATTTTTCACACCTTTTCAGGCTCTTCATGTTTTTGAACACCGCTTCATGCTCCTCCTATTTTTCAGAGAGTTTCATGCTCCTAATGTATTTCACTCCTTTTGAAGCTCTTCATATTTTTCACACCTTTTCAGGCTCTTCATGTTTTTCCACACCACTTCATGCTTCTTTTTTTCAGCTCGTTTCATGCTCCTCATGTATTTCACACGTTTTGAAGCTGTACATATTTTTCACACGTTTTCACTCTCTTCATGTTTTTCAACACCATTTCATGCCGCATCTATTTTTCAGACCGTTTCATGCTCTTCATATTTTTGACACCTTTTGAAGCTTTTCATATTTTTCACACCTTTTCAGGCTCTTCATGTTTTTCCACACCACTTCATGCTTCTCCTATTTTTCAGACCGTTTCATGCTCCTCATGAATTTCACACCTTTTGAAGCTCTTCATATTTTTCACAACTTTTCAGGTTCTTCATGTTTCTGATCACCGTTTCATGCTCCTCCTATTTTTCAGACCGTTTCATGATCCCCATATATTTGACACCTTTTGAAGCTCTTCATACTTTTCAGAACTTTTCAGGCTCTTCATGATTTTGAACACCGTTTCATGCTCCTCCTATTTTTCAGACCGTTTCATGATCCCCATATATTTGACACCTTTTGACGCTCTTCATATTTTTCACACCTTTTCTGGCTCTTCATGTTTTTGAACAGCGCTTCATGCTCCTCATATTTTTAGACCGTTTAATGCTCCTCATGTATTTCACATCTTTTGAAGCTCTTCATATTTTTCACACCTTTTCAGGCTCTTCATGTTTTTGAACACCGTTTAATGCTCCTCATGTATTTCCCATCTTTTGAAGCTCTTCATATTTTTCACAACTTTTCAGGCTCTTCATGTTTTTGAACACCGTTTAATGCTCCTCATGTATTTCCCATTTTTGAAGCTCTTCATATTTTTCACACCTTTTCTGGCTCTTTATGTTTTTGAACACCATTTCTTGCTCCTACTATTTTTCAGACCGTTTCATGCTCCTCATATTTTTGACACGTTTTGAAGCTCTTCATATTTTTCACACCTTTTCAGGCTCTTCATGTTTTTCAACACCGCTTCATGCTCCTCCTATTTTTCAGACCGTTCATGCTCCTCATATTTTTGACAACTTTTGTAGCTCTTCATATTTTTCACATCTCTTCTGGCTCTTCATGTTTTTGAACTCCGTTTCTTGCTCTTCCAATTTTTCAGACCGTTTCATGCCCCTCATAGTTTTGACACCTTTTGAAGCTCTTCATATTTGTCACACATTTTCAGGCTCTTCATGTTTTTCAACACTGCTTCATGCTCCTCCAATTTTTCAGACCGTTCATGCTCCTCATATTTTTGACACCTTTTGAAGCTCTTCATATTTTTCACACCTTTTCAGGTTCTTCATGTTTTTCAAAACCGCTTCATGCTCCTCCTATTTTTCAGACCGTTTCATGATCCCCATATATTTGACACATTTTGACGCTCTTCATATTTTTCACATCTTTTAAGGCTCTTCATGTTTTGAACACCGCTTCATGCTCCTCCTATTTTTCAGACCGTTTCATGCTCCTCAAATTTCTGACACCTTTTGAAGCTCTTCATACTTTTCACACCTTTTCTGGCTCTTCATGTTTTTGTACAGCGCTTCATGCTCCTCGTATTTTTCAGACCGTTTCATGCTCCTCATGCAATTCACACCTTTTGAAGCTCTTCATATTTTTCACACCTTTTCTGGCTCTTCATGTTTTTGTACAGCGCTTCATGCTCCTCGTATTTTTCAGACCGTTTAATGCTCCTCATGTATTTCACATCTTTTGAAGCTCTTCATATTTTTCACACCTTTTCAGGCTCTTCATGTTTTTGAACACCGTTTAATGCTCCTCATGTATTTCCCATCTTTTGAAGCTCTTCATATTTTTCACACCTTTTCTGGCTCTTCATGTTTTTGAACTCCGTTTCTTGCTCCTCCAATATTTCAGACCGTTTCATTCTCCTCATATTTTTCACACCTTTTGAAGCTCTTCATATTTTTCACACATTTTCAGGCTCTTCATGTTTTTCAACACCGATTCATGCTCCTCCTATTTTTCAGACCGTTCATGCTCCTCATATTTTTGACACCTTTTCAAGCTGTTCATATTTTTCACACCTTTTCAGTTTCTACATGTTCTTTAACACAACTTCATGCTCCTCCTATTGTTCAGACCGTTTCATGATCCTAATATTTTTGACACCTTTTGAAGCTCTTCATATGTTTCACACCTTTTGAAGCTCTTCATGTTTTTTAACACCGTTTCATGCTCTTCCTATTTTTCAAACCGTTTCATGCCCCTCATATTTTTGACACCTTTTGAAGCTCTTCATATTTGTCACACATTTTCAGGCTCTTCATGTTTTTCAACACTGCTTCATGCTCCTCCAATTTTTCAGACCGTTCATGCTCCTCATATTTTTGACACCTTTTGAAGCTCTTCATATTTTTCACACCTTTTCAGGTTCTTCATGTTTTTCAAAACCGCTTCATGCTCCTCCTATTTTTCAGACCGTTTCATGCTCCTCATATTTTTGACACCTTTTGAAGCTCTTCATGTTTTTCACACCTTTTCAGGCTCTTCATGTTTTTCAACACCACTTCATTCTTCTCCTATTTTTCAGACCGTTTCATTCTCGTCATATTTTTGACACCTTTTGAAGCTCTGCCTATTTTTCACACCTTTTCAGGCTCTTCATGATTTTCAACACCGCTTCATGCTCCTCCTATTTTTCAGACCGTTTCATGCTCATCTCATTTTTGACATCTTTTGAAGCTCTTCATATTTTTCACACCTTTTGAATCTTTTCATATTTTTCATATTTTTGAAGCTCTTCATATTTTTCACACGTTTTCAGGCTCTTCATGTTTTCAACATCACTTCATGCTCCCCCTGTTTTTCAGACCGTTACATGCTCCTCGTATTTTTGACAACTTTTCAAGCTCTTCATATTTTTCACTCCTTTTCAGGCTCTTCATGTTTTTGAACACCACATCATGCTCTTCCTAATTTTCAGACTGTTTCATGCTACTCATATTTTTGACACCTTTTGAAACTCTTCATATCTTTCACACCTTTTCAGGTTCTTCAAGTTTTTCAACAGCGCTTCATGCTCCTCCTATTTTTCAGAACGTTTCATGCTCCTTATATTTTTCACACCTTTAGAAGCTCTTCATACTTTTCAGAACTTTTCAGGCTCTTCATGATTTTGAACACCGTTTCATGCTCCTCCTATTTTTCAGACCGTTTCATGATCCCCATATATTTGACACCTTTTGACGCTCTTCATATTTTTCACATCTTTTAAGGCTCTTCATGTTTTGAACACCGCTTCATGCTCCTCCTATTTTTTAGACCGTTTCATGCTCCTCAAATTTCTGACACCTTTTGAAGCTCTTCATATTTTTCACACCTTTTCAGGCTCTTCATGTTTTTCAACACCACTTCATGCTCCTCCTTTTTTTCAGGCCGTTTCATGCTCCTCATGCATTTCACACCTTTTGAAGCTCTTCATATTTTTCACACCTTTTCTGGCTCTTCATGTTTTTGAACAGCGCTTCATGCTCCTCATATTTTTCAGACCGTTTAATGCTCCTCATGTATTTCACATCTTTTGAAGCTCTTCATATTTTTCACACCTTTTCAGGCTCTTCATGTTTTTGAACACCGTTTAAAGCTCCTCATGTATTTCCCATCTTTTGAAGCTCTTCATATTTTTCACACCTTTTCTGGCTCTTCATGTTTTTGAACTCCGTTTCTTGCTCCTCCAATATTTCAGACCGTTTCATTCTCCTCATATTTTTCACACCTTTTGAAGCTCTTCATATTTTTCACACATTTTCAGGCTCTTCATGTTTTTCAACACCGATTCATGCTCCTCCTATTTTTCAGACCGTTCATGCTCCTCATATTTTTGACACCTTTTCAAGCTGTTCATATTTTTCACACCTTTTCAGTTTCTACATGTTCTTCAACACAACTTCATGCTCCTCCTATTGTTCAGACCGTTTCATGATCCTCATATTTTTGACACCTTTTGAAGCTCTTCATATGTTTCACACCTTTTGAAGCTCTTCATGTTTTTTAACACCGTTTCATGCTCTTCCTATTTTTCAAAACGTTTCATGCTCCTCATATTTTTGAAACCTATTGAAGCTCTTCATATTTTTCACTCATTTTCTGGGTCTTCATGTTTTTCTACACCACTTCATTCTCCTCCTATTTTTCAGACCGTTTCATGCTCGTCATATTTTTGACACCTTTTGAAGCTCTTCATATTGTTCAAATCTTTTCAGGCTCTTCATGTTTTTGAATACCGATTCATGCTCCTCCTATTTTTCAGACCGTTTCATGCTCCTCATATTTTTGACACCTTTTGAAGCTCTTCATATTTTTCACACCTTTTCTGGCTCTTTATGTTTTTGAACACCATTTCTTGCTCCTACTATTTTTCAGACCGTTTCATGCTCCTCATATTTTTGACACGTTTTGAAGCTCTTCATATTTTTCACACCTTTTCAGGCTCTTAATGTTTTTCAACACCGCTTCATGCTCCTCCTATTTTTCAGACGGTTCATGCTCCTCATATTTTTGACAACTTTTGTAGCTCTTCATATTTTTCACATCTCTTCTGGCTCTTCATGTTTTTGAACTCCGTTTCTTGCTCTTCCAATTTTTCAGACCGTTTCATGCCCCTCATAGTTTTGACACCTTTTGAAGCCCTTCATATTTGTCACACATTTTCAGGCTCTTCATGTTTTTCAACACTGCTTCATGCTCCTCCAATTTTTCAGACCGTTCATGCTCCTCATATTTTTGACACGTTTTGAAGCTCTTCATATTTTTCACACCTTTTCAGGCTCTTCATGTTTTTCAACACCGCTTCATGCTCCTCCTATTTTTCAGACCGTTCATGCTCCTCATATTTTTGACAACTTTTGTAGCTCTTCATATTTTTCACATCTCTTCTGGCTCTTCATGTTTTTGAACTCCGTTTCTTGCTCTTCCAATTTTTCAGACCGTTTCATGCCCCTCATAGTTTTGACACCTTTTGAAGCTCTTCATATTTGTCACACATTTTCAGGCTCTTCATGTTTTTCAACACTGCTTCATGCTCCTCCAATTTTTCAGACCGTTCATGCTCCTCATATTTTTGACACCTTTTGAAGCTCTTCATATTTTTCACACCTTTTCAGGTTCTTCATGTTTTTCAAAACCGCTTCATGCTCCTCCTATTTTTCAGACCGTTTCATGCTCCTCATATTTTTGACAACTTTTGAAGCTCTTCATGATTTTCACACCTTTTCAGGCTCTTCATGTTTTTCAACACCACTTCATTCTTCTCCTATTTTTTCAGACCGTTTCATGCTCCTCATATTTTTGACACCTTTTGAAGCTCTTCATATTTTTCACACCTTTTAGGCTCTTCATGTTTTTCAACACCACTTCATGCTCCTCGTATTTTTCAAACCGTTTCATTCTCGTCACATTTTTGACACCTTTTGAAGCTCGGCCTATTTTTCACACCTTTTCAGGCTCTTCATGATTTTCAACACCGCTTCATGCTCCTCCTATTTTTCAGACCGTTTCATGCTCATCTCATTTTTGACATCTTTTGAAGCTCTTCATATTTTTCACACCTTTTGAATCTTTTCATATTTTTCATATTTTTGAAGCTCTTCATATTTTTCACACGTTTTCAGGCTCCTCATGTTTTCAACATCACTTCATGCTCCCCCTGTTTTTCAGACCGTTACATGCTCCTCGTATTTTTGACAACTTTTCAAGCTCTTCATATTTTTCACCCCTTTTCAGGCTCTTCCTGTTTTTGAACACCACTTCATGCTCTTCCTAATTTTCAGACTGTTTCAGGCTCGTCATATTTTTGACACCTTTGTAGCTCTTCATATTTTTCACTCCTTTTCAGGCTCTTCATGTTTTTGAACACCACTTCATGCTCTTCCTAATTTTCAGACTGTTTCATGCTACTCATATTTTTGACACCTTTTGAAACTCTTCATATCTTTCACACCTTTTCAGGCTCTTCATGTTTTTTAACAGCGCTTCATGCTCCTCATATTTTTCAGACCGTTTAATGCTCCTCATGTATTTCACATCTTTTGAAGCTCTTCATATTTTTCACACCTTTTCAGGCTCTTCATGTTTTTGAACACCGTTTAAAGCTCCTCATGTATTTCCCATCTTTTGAAGCTCTTCATATTTTTCACACCTTTTCTGGCTCTTCATGTTTTTGAACTCCGTTTCTTGCTCCTCCAATATTTCAGACCGTTTCATTCTCCTCATATTTTTCACACCTTTTGAAGCTCTTCATATTTTTCACACATTTTCAGGCTCTTCATGTTTTTCAACACCGATTCATGCTCCTCCTATTTTTCAGACCGTTCATGCTCCTCATATTTTTGACACCTTTTCAAGCTGTTCATATTTTTCACACCTTTTCAGTTTCTACATGTTCTTCAACACAACTTCATGCTCCTCCTATTGTTCAGACCGTTTCATGATCCTCATATTTTTGACACCTTTTGAAGCTCTTCATATGTTTCACACCTTTTGAAGCTCTTCATGTTTTTTAACACCGTTTCATGCTCTTCCTATTTTTCAAAACGTTTCATGCTCCTCATATTTTTGAAACCTATTGAAGCTCTTCATATTTTTCACTCATTTTCCGGGTCTTCATGTTTTTCTACACCACTTCATTCTCCTCCTATTTTTCAGACCGTTTCATGCTCGTCATATTTTTGACACCTTTTGAAGCTCTTCATATTGTTCAAATCTTTTCAGGCTCTTCATGTTTTTGAATACCGATTCATGCTCCTCCTATTTTTCAGACCGTTTCATGCTCCTCATATTTTTGACACCTTTTGAAGCTCTTCATATTTTTCACACCTTTTCAGGTTCTTCATGTTTTTCAAAACCGCTTCATGCTCCTCCTATTTTTCAGACCGTTTCATGCTCCTCATATTTTTGACAACTTTTGAAGCTCTTCATGATTTTCACACCTTTTCAGGCTCTTCATGTTTTTCAACACCACTTCATTCTTCTCCTATTTTTCAGACCGTTTCATGCTCCTCATGTATTTCACACCTTTTGAAGCGCTTCATATATTTCGCATGTTTTCAGGCTCTTCATGTTTTTCAAAACCAATTCATGCTCCTCCTATTTTTCATACTGTTTCATGCTCCTCAAATTTTTGACACCTTTTGAAGCTCTTCATATATTTTCCACCTTTTCAGGCTCTTCATTTTTCTGAACTCCGCTTCATGCTCCTCCTTTTCTTCAGACCGTTTCATGCTCAACTCATTTTTGACATCTTTTGAAGCTCTTCATATTTTTCACACCTTTTGAATCTCTTCATATTTTTCATATTTTTGAAGCTCTTCATATTTTTCACACGTTTTCAGGCTCCTCATGTTTTTCAACACCGCTTCATGCTTCTCCTGTTTTTCAGACCGTTTCATGCTACTCATATTTTTGACACATTTTGAAGCTCTTCATATTTTTCACATCTTTTCAGGCTCTTCATGTTTTTCAACACCACCTCATGCTCCTCGTATTTTTCAGACCTTTTCATGCTCCTCATATTTTTGACACCTTTTGAAGCTCTTCATATATTTCACACCTTTTGAAGCTCTTCGTATTTTTCACACCTTTTCAGGCTCTTCATGTTTTTCAACACCGCTTCATGCTCCTCCTATTTTTCACAACTTTTGAAGCTCTTCATATTTTTCACACCTTTTCAGGCTCTTCATGTTTTTCAACACCACTTCATGCTGCTCCTATTTTTCAGACCGTTTCATGCTCCTCATATTTTTGAAAGCTTTTGAAGCTCTTCATATTTTTCACACCTTTTCAGTCTCTTCATATTTTTCAACACCGCTTCATGATCCTCCTATTTTTCAGACCGTTTCATGCTCCTCATGTATTTCACACCTTTTGAAGCTCTTCATATTTTTCACACGTTTTCAGGCTCCTCATGTTTTTCATCAATGCTTCATGCTCCTTCTCTTTTTCAGACCGTTTCATGCTCCTCATATTTTTCACACCTTTTGAAGCTCTTCATATTTTTCACACCTTTGCAGGCTCTTCACTTTTTTCAAGACCGTCTCATGCTCCTCCTATTTTTCAGAGAGTTTCATGCTCCTAATGTATTTCACATCTTTTGAAGCTCTTCATATTTTTCTCACCGTTTCAGGCTCTTCATGTTTTTGAACACCGCTTCATGCTCCTCCTATTTTATACACCGTTTCATGCTCCTCATGTATTTCACACCTTTTGTAGCTCTTCATATATTTTACACCTTTTCAAACTCTTCATGTTTTTGAACAGCGCTTCATGCTCCTCCTATTTCAGACAGTTTCATGCTCCTCATGTATTTCACATCTTTTGAAGCTCTTCGTATTTTTCACACCTTTTCAGGATCTTCATGTTTTTGAACACCGCTTCATGCTCCTCCTATTTTTCAAACCGTTACCTGCTCCACATATTTTTGACACCTTTTGAAGCTCTTTATTTTTCACACCTTTTCAGGCTCTTCATGTTTTTGAACACAGTTTTATGCTCCTCATATTTTTCAGACCGTTTCATGCTCCTCATAATTTTGACATCTTTTGAAGCTCTTCATATATTTCACTCCTTTTCATACTCTTCATGTTTTTCAACACCACTTCATGCTCCTCCTATTTTTCAGACCGTTTCATGCTCCTCATTTTTTTGACTCGTTTTGAAGGTCTTCATATTTTACACACCTTTTCAGGCTCTTCATGATTTTCAACCCCACTTCATGCTCCTCCGATTTTTCAGACCGTTTCATGCTCATCTCATTTTTGACACCATTTTAAGCTCTTCATATTTTTCTCACCTTTTCAGGCTTTCATGTTTTTGAACACCTTTTCATGCTCCTCCTATTTTTCAGACCGTTTCATGCTAATCTAAATTTTGACACCTTTTGAAGCTCTTCATGTTTTTCACACCTTTTCAGGCTCTTCATGTTTTTAAACACCGCTTCAACATCCTCCTTTTTCAGACCGTTTCATGCTTCTCATGTATTTCACACCTTTTGAAGCTCTTCATATTTTTCACATCTTTTCAGGCTCTTCATGTTTTTCAACACCACTTCATGCTGTTCCTATTTTCCAAACCGTTACGTGCTCCTCAAGTATTTCACAACTTTTGAGGCTCTTCATGTTTTTCAAAACCACTTCATGCTCCACCTATTTTTCAGACCGTTTCATTCTCATCTCATTTTTGACACCTTTTGAAGCTCTTCATATTTTTCACACCTTTTGAAACTCTTCATATTTTTCACAAGTTTTGAGATCTTCATGTTTTTCAACACCGCTTCTTGATCCTCCTATTTTTCAGATTGTTTCATGCTCCTCATATTTTTGACACGTTTTGAAGCTCTTCATATTTTACAAACATTTTCAGGCTTTTCATGTTTTTGAACACCGCTTCATGCTCCTCCTAATTTTCACACCTTTTGAAGCACCTCAAATTTTTCACACCTTTTCAGGTTTTCATGTTTTTCAACACCGCTTCATGCTCCTCCTATTTTTCAGACCGTTTCATGCTCCTCATGTATTTCACATCTTTTGAAGCTCTTCATATTTTTCGCACCTTTTGAAGCTCTTCATATTTTTCACACCTTTTGAAGCTCTTCATATTTCTCACACCTTTTCAGGCTCTTCATGTTTATGAACACCGTTTCATGCTCCTCCTATATTTCAGACCGTTTCATGCTCCACATATTTTTGACACCTTTTGAAGCTCTTCATATTTTTCACCCCTTTTCAGGCTCTTCATGTTTTTCAACACCACTTCATGCTCCTCCTATTTTTCAGACCGTTTCATGCTCATCTCATTTTTGACACCTTTTGAAGCTCTTCATATTTTTTTCACCTTTTCAGGCTCTTCATGTTTATGAACACCGTTTCATGCTCCTCCTATATTTCAGTCCGTTTCATGCTCCTCATGTTTTTGACACCTTTTGAAGTTCTTCATATTTTTCACACCTTTTCAGGCTCTTCATGTTTTTCAACACAACTTCATGCCCCTCCTATTTTTCAGACCGTTTCATGCTCATCTCATTTTTGACAGCTTTTGAAGCTCTTCATATTTTTCACACCTTTTGAGGCTCTTCATATTTTTCACAGCTTTTCATGCTCTTCATGTTTTTCAACACCGCTTCATGATCCTCCTAATTTTCAGACAGTTTCATGCTCCTCATATATTTGACACCTTTTGAAGCTCTTCATATATTTCACACCTTTTCAGGCTCTTCATGTACTTCAACACCACTTCATGCTCCTCCTATTTTTCAGACCGTTTCATGCTCATCTCATTTTTGACACCTTTTGAAGCTCTTCATATTTTTCACAAGTTCTCAGGCTCCTCATGTTTTTCAACACCGCTTCATGCTCCTCCTATTTTTCAGACCGTTTCATGCTTCTCATATTTTTGACACCTTTTGAAGCTCTTCATATTTTTCACACCTTTTAAGGCTCTTCATGTTTTGAACACCACTTCATGCTCCTCCTGTTTTTCAGACCGTTTCATGCACCTCTTTTTTTTGACACTTTTTGTAGCTCTTCATATTTTTCACACCTTTTAAAGCTCTTCATATTTTTGAACACCGCTTCATGCTCCTCCTATTTTTCAGACCGTTTCATGCTCCTCATATTTTTGACACCTTTTGAAGCTCTTCATATTTTTCACACCTTTTCAGGCTCTTCAGGTTTTTCAACACCGCTTCATGCTCTCCTATTTTTCAGACCGTTTCTTGCTCCTCATATATTTGACACCTTTTGAATCTCTTCATATATTTCACACCTTTTCAGGCTCTTCATGTACTTCAACACCACTTCATGCTCCTCCTATTTTTCAGACCGTTTCATGCTCATCTCATTTTTGACACTTTTTGAAGCTCTTCATATTTTTCACAAGTTCTCAGGCTCCTCATGTTTTTCAACACCGCTTCATGCTCCTCCTATTTTTCAGACCGTTTCATGCTCATCTCATTTTTGACACCTTTTGAAGCTCTTCATATTTTTCACAAGATTTCAGGCTCTTCATGTTTTTCAATACCGCTTCATGCTCGTCCTATTTTTCAGGCTGTTTCATGCTCCTCATATTTTTGACACCTTTTGAAGCTCTTCATATTTTTCACACATTTTCAGGCTCTTCATATTTTTGAACACCGCTTCATGCTCCTCGTATTTTTCAGACCGTTTCATGCTCCTCATATATTTCACACATTTTCAGGCTATTCATGTTTTTCAACATCACTTCATGCTCCTCATATTTTTGACACCTTTTGAAGCTCTTCATATTTCTCAAACATTTTCAGGCTCTTCATGTTTTTGAGCACAGCTTCATGCTCTTCCTATTTTTCAGACCGTTACATGCTACTCATATTTTTGACACCTTTTGAAGCTCTTCATATTTCTCAAACATTTTCAGGCTCTTCATGTTTTTGAGCACAGCTTCATGCTCTTCCTATTTTTCAGACCGTTACATGCTACTCATATTTTTGACACCTTTTGAAGCTCTTCATATTTCTCAAACATTTTCAGGCTCTTCATGTTTTTGAGCACAGCTTCATGCTCTTCCTATTTTTCAGACCGTTACATGCTACTCATATTTTTGACACCTATTGAAGCTCTTCATATCTCTCACAACTTTTCAGGTTCTTCATCTTTTTCAACACCGCTTCATGCTCCTCCTATTTTTCAAACCGTTTCTTGCTCATCTTATTTTTGACACCTTTTGAAGCTCTTCATATTTTTCACATCTTTTGAAGCTCTTTATATTTTTCACACATTTTCAGGCTCTTCATGTTTTTCAACACTCCTTCTTGCTCCACCTATTTTTCACACCGTTTCATGCTCCTCATATTTTTGACACCTTTTGAAGCTCTTCATATTTTTCACACCTTTTCAGGCTCTTCATGTTTTTCAACACCACTTCATGCTCCTCCTATTTTTCAGACCGTTTCATGCTCCTCATATTTTTGATACCTTTTGAAGCTCTTCATATTTTTCACACATTTTCAGGCTCTTCATATTTTTGAACACTGCTTCATGCTCCTCCTATTTTTCAGACTGTTTCATGCTCCTCGTATTTTTGACATCTTTTGAAGCTCTTCATATTTTTCACACATTTTCTGGCTCTTCATGTTTTTGAACACCACTTCATGCTCCTTCTATTTTTCAGAGAATTTCATTCTCCTCATGTATTTCACACCTTTTGAAGCTCTTCATATTTTTCACACCTTTTCAGGCTCTTCATGTTTTTCAATACCGCTTCATGCTCCTCCTATTTTTCAGGCTGTTTCATGCTCCTCATATTTTTCACACCTTTTGAAGCTCTTCATATTTTTCACACCTTTTTAGGCTCTTCATGTTTTTTAACACAGCTTCATGCTCTTCCTATTTTTCAGACCGATTCATGCTCCTCATATTTTTGACACCTTTTGAAGCTCTTCATATTTTTCACACATTTTCAGGCACTTCATATTTTTGAACACCGCTTCATGCTCCTCGTATTTTTCAGACCGTTTCATGCTCCTCATATATTTCACACATTTTCAGGCTATTCATGTTTTTCAACATCACTTCATGCTCCTCATATTTTTGACACCTTTTGAAGCTCTTCATATTTTTCAAACATTTTCAGGCTCTTCATGTTTTTGAGCACAGCTTCATGCTCTTCCTATTTTTCAGACCGTTACATGCTACTCATATTTATGACAGCTTTAGAAGCTCTTCATATTTTTCACTACTTTTCAGGTTCTTCATGTTTTTCAACACCGCTTCATGCTCCTCCTCTTTTTCAGAGCGTTTCATGCTCCTCATATTTTTGACACCTATTGAAGCTCTTCATATCTCTCACAACTTTTCAGGTTCTTCATCTTTTTCAACACCGCTTCATGCTCCTCCTATTTTTCAAACCGTTTCTTGCTCATCTCATTTTTGACACCTTTTGAAGCTCTTCATATTTTTCACATCTTTTGAAGCTCTTTATATTTTTCACACATTTTCAGGCTCTTCATGTTTTTCAACACTCCTTCTTGCTCCACCTATTTTTCACACCGTTTCATGCTCCTCATATTTTTGACACCTTTTGAAGCTCTTCATATTTTTCACACCTTTTCAGGCTCTTCATGTTTTTCAACACCACTTCATGCTCCTCCTATTTTTCAGACCGTTTCATGCTCATCTCATTTTTGACACCTTTTGAAGCTCTTCATATTTTTTTCACCTTTTCAGGCTCTTCATGTTTATGAACACCGTTTCATGCTCCTCCTATATTTCAGTCCGTTTCATGCTCCTCATGTTTTTGACACCTTTTGAAGTTCTTCATATTTTTCACACCTTTTCAGGCTCTTCATGTTTTTCAACACAACTTCATGCCCCTCCTATTTTTCATACCGTTTCATGCTCATCTCATTTTTGACAGCTTTTGAAGCTCTTCATATTTTTCACACCTTTTGAGGCTCTTCATATTTTTCACAGCTTTTCATGCTCTTCATGTTTTTCAACACCGCTTCATGATCCTCCTAATTTTCAGACAGTTTCATGCTCCTCATATATTTGACACCTTTTGAAGCTCTTCATATATTTCACACCTTTTCAGGCTCTTCATGTACTTCAACACCACTTCATGCTCCTCCTATTTTTCAGACCGTTTCATGCTCATCTCATTTTTGACACCTTTTGAAGCTCTTCATATTTTTCACAAGTTCTCAGGCTCCTCATGTTTTTCAACACCGCTTCATGCTCCTCCTATTTTTCAGACCGTTTCATGCTTCTCATATTTTTGACACCTTTTGAAGCTCTTCATATTTTTCACACCTTTTAAGGCTCTTCATATTTTGAACACCACTTCATGCTCCTCCTCTTTTTCAGACCGTTTCATGCACCTCTTTTTTTTGACACTTTTTGTAGCTCTTCATATTTTTCACACCTTTTAAAGCTCTTCATATTTTTGAACACCGCTTCATGCTCCTCCTATTTTTCAGACCGTTTCATGCTCCTCATATTTTTGACACCTTTTGAAGCTCTTCATATTTTTCACACCTTTTCAGGCTCTTCAGGTTTTTCAACACCGCTTCATGCTCTCCTATTTTTCAGACCGTTTCTTGCTCCTCATATATTTGACACCTTTTGAATCTCTTCATATATTTCACACCTTTTCAGGCTCTTCATGTACTTCAACACCACTTCATGCTCCTCCTATTTTTCAGACCGTTTCATGCTCATCTCATTTTTGACACTTTTTGAAGCTCTTCATATTTTTCACAAGTTCTCAGGCTCCTCATGGTTTTCAACACCGCTTCATGCTCATCCTATTTTTCAGACCGTTTCATGCTCATCTCATTTTTGACACCTTTTGAAGCTCTTCATATTTTTCACAAGATTTCAGGCTCTTCATGTTTTTCAATACCGCTTCATGCTCGTCCTATTTTTCAGGCTGTTTCATGCTCCTCATATTTTTGACACCTTTTGAAGCTCTTCATATTTTTCACACATTTTCAGGCTCTTCATATTTTTGAACACCGCTTCATGCTCCTCGTATTTTTCAGACCGTTTCATGCTCCTCATATATTTCACACATTTTCAGGCTATTCATGTTTTTCAACATCACTTCATGCTCCTCATATTTTTGACACCTTTTGAAGCTCTTCATATTTCTCAAACATTTTCAGGCTCTTCATGTTTTTGAGCACAGCTTCATGCTCTTCCTATTTTTCAGACCGTTACATGCTACTCATATTTTTGACACCTTTAGAAGCTCTTCATATTTTTCACTACTTTTCAGGTTCTTCATGTTTTTCAACACCGCTTCATGCTCCTCCTCTTTTTCAGAGCGTTTCATGCTCCTCATATTTTTGATACCTATTGAAGCTCTTCATATCTCTCACAACTTTTCAGGTTCTTCATCTTTTTCAACACCGCTTCATGCTCCTCCTATTTTTCAAACCGTTTCTTGCTCATCTCATTTTTGACACCTTTTGAAGCTCTTCATATTTTTCACATCTTTTGAAGCTCTTTATATTTTTCACACATTTTCAGGCTCTTCATGTTTTTCAACACTCCTTCTTGCTCCACCTATTTTTCACACCGTTTCATGCTCCTCATATTTTTGACACCTTTTGAAGCTCTTCATATTTTTCACACCTTTTCAGGCTCTTCATGTTTTTCAACACCACTTCATGCTCCTCCTATTTTTCAGACCATTTCATGCTCCTCATATTTTTGATACCTTTTGAAGCTCTTCATATTTTTCACACATTTTCAGGCTCTTCATATTTTTGAACACTGCTTCATGCTCCTCCTATTTTTCAGACTGTTTCATGCTCCTCGTATTTTTGACATCTTTTGAAGCTCTTCATATTTTTCACACATTTTCTGGCTCTTCATGTTTTTGAACACCACTTCATGCTCCTTCTATTTTTCAGAGAATTTCATTCTCCTCATGTATTTCACACCTTTTGAAGCTCTTCATATTTTTCACACCTTTTCAGGCTCTTCATGTTTTTCAATACCGCTTCATGCTCCTCCTATTTTTCAGGCTGTTTCATGCTCCTCATATTTTTCACACCTTTTGAAGCTCTTCATATTTTTCACACCTTTTTAGGCTCTTCATGTTTTTTAACACAGCTTCATGCTCTTCCTATTTTTCAGACCGATTCATGCTCCTCATATTTTTGACACCTTTTGAAGCTCTTCATATTTTTCACACATTTTCAGGCACTTCATATTTTTGAACACCGCTTCATGCTCCTCGTATTTTTCAGACCGTTTCATGCTCCTCATATATTTCACACATTTTCAGGCTATTCATGTTTTTCAACATCACTTCAGCTCCTCATATTTTTGACACCTATTGAAGCTCTTCATATTTTTCAAACATTTTCAGGCTCTTCATGTTTTTGAGCACAGCTTCATGCTCTTCCTATTTTTCAGACCGTTACATGCTACTCATATTTTTGACAGCTTTAGAAGCTCTTCATATTTTTCACTACTTTTCAGGTTCTTCATGTTTTTCAACACCGCTTCATGCTCCTCCTCTTTTTCAGAGCGTTTCATGCTCCTCATATTTTTGACACCTATTGAAGCTCTTCATATCTCTCACAACTTTTCAGGTTCTTCATCTTTTTCAACACCGCTTCATGCTCCTCCTATTTTTCAAACCGTTTCTTGCTCATCTCATTTTTGACACCTTTTGAAGCTCTTCATATTTTTCACATCTTTTGAAGCTCTTTATATTTTTCACACATTTTCAGGCTCTTCATGTTTTTCAACACTCCTTCTTGCTCCACCTATTTTTCACACCGTTTCATGCACCTCATATTTTTGACACCTTTTGAAGCTCTTCATATTTTTCACACCTTTTCAGGCTCTTCATGTTTTTCAACACCACTTCATGCTCCTCCTATTTTTCAGACCGTTTCATGCTCCTCATATTTTTGATACCTTTTGAAGCTCTTCATATTTTTCACACATTTTCAGGCTCTTCATATTTTTGAACACTGCTTCATGCTCCTCCTATTTTTCAGACTGTTTCATGCTCCTCGTATTTTTGACATCTTTTGAAGCTCTTCATATTTTTCACACATATTCTGGCTCTTCATGTTTTTGAACACCACTTCATGCTCCTTCTATTTTTCAGAGAATTTCATTCTCCTCATGTATTTCACACCTTTTGAAGCTTTTCATATTTTTCACACCTTTTCAGGCTCTTCATGTTTTTCAATACCGCTTCATGCTTCTCCTATTTTTCAGGCTGTTTTATGCTCCTCATATTTTTCACACCTTTTGAAGCTCTTCATATTTTTCACACCTTTTTAGGCTCTTCATGTTTTTGAACACAGCTTCATGCTCTTCCTATTTTTCAGACCGATTCATGCTCCTCATATTTTTGACACCTTTTGAAGCTCTTCATATTTTTCACACATTTTCAGGCTCTTCATATTTTTGAACACCGCTTCATGCTCCTCGTGTTTTTCAGACCGTTTCATGCTCCTCATATATTTCACACATTTTCAGGCTATTCATGTTTTTCAACATCACTTCATGCTCCTCATATTTTTGACACCTTTTGAAGCTCTTCATATTTTTCACACCTTTTCAGGCTCTTCATGTTTTTCAAAACCACTTCATGCTCCTCCTATTTTTCAGACCGTTTCATGCTCCTCATATTTTTGATACCTTTTGAAGCTCTTCATATTTTTCACACATTTTCAGGCTCTTCATATTTTTGAACACTGCTTCATGCTCCTCCTATTTTTCAGACTGTTTCATGCTCCTCGTATTTTTGACATCTTTTGAAGCTCTTCATATTTTTCACACATTTTCTGGCTCTTCATGTTTTTGCACACCACTTCATGCTCCTTCTATTTTTCAGAGAATTTCATTCTCCTCATGTATTTCACACCTTTTGAAGCTCTTCATATTTTTCACACCTTTTCAGGCTTTTCATGTTTTTCCACACCACTTCATGCTTCTCCTTTTTTTCAGCCCGTTTCATGCTCCCCATATATTTCACACCTTTTGAAGCTCTTCATATTTTTCAGAACTTTTCAGGCTCTTCATATTTTTGATCACCGCTTCATACTCCTCCTATTTTTCAGACCGTATCATGCTCCTCATATTTTTGACACCCTTTGAAGCTCTTCATATTTTTCACCCTTTTCAGGCTCTTCATGTTTTTGAACACCGCTTCATGCTCCTCCTATTTTTTCAGACCGTTACATGCTCCTCATATTTTTGACTCCTTTTGAAGCTCTTCATATTTTTCACACCTTTTCAGACTCTTCATGTTTCTCAACACCACTTCATGCTCCTCCTATTTTTCAGACCGTGTCATGTTCCTCATGTATTTCACACATTTTGAAGCTCTTCATATTTTACAAACCTTTTCAGGCTCTTCATGAATTTCAACACCACTTCCTGCTCCTCCTATTTTTCAGACCATTTCATGCTCCTCATATTTTTCACACCTTTTGAAGCTCTTCATATTTTTCACACCTGTTCAGGCTCTTCATGTTTTTCTACACCGCTTCATGATCCTCCTATTTTTCAGACCGTTTCATGCTCCTGATATTTTTGACAATTTTAGAAGCTCTTCATATTTTTCAACACCACTTCAAGCTCCTCCTATTTTTCAGACCGTTTCATTCTCCTCATAATTTTCACACCTTTTTCAGGCTCTTCATTTTTTTCAACACCACTTCATGCTCCTCCTATTTTTCAGACCGTTTCATGCTCCTCATATTTTTGACACCTTTTGAAGCTCTTCATATTTTTCACACCTTTCCAGGCTCTTCATGTTTTTGAACACCGTTTAATGCTCCTCTCATTTTTCAGACCGTTTCTTGCTACTCATATTTTTGAACACCGTTTAATGCTCCTCCTATTTTTCAGGCCGTTTCTTGCTCCTCATATTTTTGACACCTTCTGAAGCTATTCATATATTTCACACATTTTCAGGCTCTTCATATTATTGAACACCGCTTCATGCTCCTCCTATTTTTCAGAGAGTTTCATGCTCGTCATGTATTTCACACCTTTTGAAGCTCTTCATATTTTTCACACCTTTTCTGGCTCTTCATGTTTTTGAACACCGCTTCTTGCGACTCCTATTTTTCAGACCGTTTCATGCTCCTCATATTTTTCACACCTTTTGAAGCTCTTCATATTTTTCACCCCTTTTCAGGCTTTTCATGTTTTTCAACACCGCTTCATGCTCCTCCTATTTTTCAGACTGTTTCATGCTCCTCATATTTTTCACACCTTTTGAAGCTCTTGATATTTTTCACACCTTTTCAGGCTCTTCATTTTTTGAACAACACTTCATGCTCCTCCTATTTTTCAGACCGTGTCATACTCCTCATATTTCCACACCTTTTGAAGCTCTTCATATTTTTCACATTTTTGAAGCTCTTCATATTTTTCACACATTTTCAGACTCTTCATGTTTTTCACCACCGCTTCATGCTCCTTCTATTTTTCAGAACGTTTCATACTCCTCATATTTTTCACACTTTTTGAACCTCTTCATATTTTTCACATTTTTGAAGCTTTTCATATTTTTCACACCTTTTCAGGCTCTTCATGTTTTTGATCATCGTTTAATGCTCCTCCTATTTTTCAGACCTTTTCTTGCTCATCTAATTTTTGACACCTAATGAAGCTCTTCATATTTTTCACAACTTTTAAAGCTCTTCATATTTTTCACATTTTTGAAGCTCTTCATATTTTTCACACATTTTCAGACTCTTCATGTTTTTCACCACCGCTTCATGCTCCTTCTATTTTTCAGAACGTTTCATACTCCTCATATTTTCCACACTCTTTGAAGCTCTTCATATTTTTCACATTTTTGAAGCTTTTCATATTTTTCACACCTTTTCAGGCTCTTCATATTTTGAACACCACTTCATGCTCCTCCTATTATTCAGAGAGTTTCATGCTCCTCATGTATTTCACACCTTTTGAAGCTCTTCATATTTTTCACACCTTTTGAAGATCTTCATATATTTCACACCTTTTCAGGCTCTTCATGTTTTTTTAACAACGTTTCATCCTCCTCCTATTTTTGACACATTTTGAAGCTCTTCATATTTTTCACATCTTTTAAGACTCTTCATGTTTTTCAACACCGATTCATGGTCCTCCTATTTTTCAGACCGTTTCCTGCTCCTCATATTTTGACACCTTTTGAAGCTCTTCATATTTTTTGCACCTTTTTAGGCTCTTCAAGTTTTCAACACCGCTTCATGCTCCTCGATTTTTTCAGACCGTTTCATGCTCCTCATATTTTTGACACCTTTTGAAGCTCTTCATATTTTTCACACCTTTTGAAGCTCTTCATATTATTCACAAATTTTAAGGCTCTTCATGTTTTTCAACACCGCTTCATGCTCCTCCTATTTTTCAGGCCGTTTCATGCTCCTCATATTTTTGACACCTTTTGAAGCTCATCATGTATTTCACAACTTTTCAGGCTCTTCATGCTTTTCAACACGGCATCATGCTCTTCCTATTTTTCAGATAGATTCATGCACCTCAATGTTTGACAAGTTTTGAAGCTCTTCATATTTTTCACACCTTTTCAGGCTGTTCATGTTTTGAACAACGTTTCATGCTCCTCCTATTTTTCAGAAAGTTACATGCTCCTCATATATTTGAGACATTTTAAAGCTCTTCATATTTTTCACACTTTTTCAGGCTCTTCATGTTTTTCAACACTACTTCATGCTCCTCCTATTTTTCAGACCGTTTCATGCTCCTCATATTTTTGACACTTTTGAAGCTCTTCATGTCTTTCAACACTGTTTCATGCTGCTCCTATTTTTCAGACCGTTTCATGTTCCTCATATTTTTCACGCCTTTGGAAGCTCTTCATATTTTACAAAACTTTTCAGGTTCTTCATGTTATTGACGACTGCTTCATGCTCCTCCTATTTTTCAGACCGTTTCATGCTCCTCATATATTTGACACCTTGTGAAGCTCTTCCTATTTTTCACACCTTTTCAGGCTCTTCATGTTTTTCAACACCGTTTCATGCTCCTCCTATTTTTCAGACCGTTTCATGCTCCTCATATTTTTGACACCTTTTGAACCTCCTCATTTTTTAACAACTTTTGAAGCTCTTCATATATTTCACACCTTTTCAGGCACTTCATGATTTTCACGACCACTTCATGCTCCTCCTATTTTTTAGACCTTTTCATGCTCATCTCATTTTTGACACCTTTGGAAGCTCTTCATATATTTCACACCTTTTGAAGCTCTTCATATTTTTCACACTTTTTCAGGCTCTTCATGTTTTTCAACACCGCTTCATGCTCCTCCTATTTTTCAGACCGTTTCATGCTCTTCATATTTTTGACACGTTTTGAGGCTCTTCATGTTTTTCACACCTTTTCAGGATCTTCATGTTTTTGAACACAACTTCATGCTCCTCCTATTTTTCAGATCATTTCATGCTCCTCATATTTTTGACCCCTTTTGAAGATATTCATGTTTTTCACACCTTTTCAGGCTCTTCATATTTTTGAACACCGTATGATGCTCCTCCTATTTTTCAGACCGTTTCAGGCTCCTCATATTTTTGACACCTTTTGAAGCTCCTCATATTTTTCACACCTTTTGAAACTCTTCATATATTTCACAACATTTCAGGCACTTCATGTTTTTCAACACCACTTCATGCTCCTCCTATTTTTCAGACCGGTTCATTCTCCTCATATTTTTGACACCTTTTGAAGCTCTTCATATTTTTCACACCTTTTCAGGCTCTTCATGTTTTTCAACACCTCTTCATGCTCCTCCTATATTTCAGACCGGTTCATGCTCCTCATATTTTTGACACCTTTTGTAGCTCTTCATATATTTCACACCTTTTGAAGCTCTTCATATTTTTCACACGTTTTCAGGCTCTTCATGTTTTTCAACGCCGCTTCATGCTCCTACTATTTTCAGACCGTTTCGACCTCCTCATGTATTTCACACCTTTTGAAGCTCTTCATATATGTCACACCTTTTAGGCTTTTCGTCTTTTTAAAACCGTTTCATGCTCATCCTATTTTTCACACTGTTTCATGCTCCTCATATATTTGAGACCTTTTGAAGCTCTTCATATTTTTCACACCTTTTCAGGCTCTTCATGTTTATCAACACAGTTTCATGCTCTTCCTAATTTTCAGACCGTTTCATGCTCCTCATATTGTTGACACTTTTTGAAGCTCTTCATATTTTTCCACCTTTTCAGGCTTTTCATGTTTTTCAACACCGCTTCATGCTTCTCCTATTTTTCAGACTGTTTCATGCTCCTCATATTTTTGACAAATTTTGAAGCTCTTCATACATTTCACACCTTTTCAGGCTCTTCATGTTTTTCAACACCGCTTCATGCTCCTCCAATTTTTCAGAAAGTTTCATGCTCCTCATATTTTTAACATCTTTTGAAAATCTTCATATTTTTCACACCTTTTCATGCTCTTCATCTTTTTCAAAAAAGTTTCATGCTCATCCTATGTTTCATACTGTTTCATGCATCTAATATTTTTGACACCTTCTGAAGCTCTTTATATTTTTCACACCTTTTCAGGCTCTTCATGTTTTTGACCACCGCATCATGCTCCTCCTATTTTTCAGTCGTTTCATGCTTCTCATAATTTTTAAACCTTTTGAAGCTCTTCATGTTTTTCACACCTTTTCATGCTCTTCATCTTTTTCAAAACCATCTCATTCTCATCCTATTTTAAAGACTGTTTCATGCTCCTCATATTTTTGACACCTTTAGAACCTCTACATATTTTTCACAACTTTTCAGGGTCTTCATGTTTTTCAACACTGCTTCATGCTCCTCCTATATCTCAGACAATTTCATGCTCCTCATATATTTGACACCTTTTGAAGCTCTTCAGATTTTTCACAACTTTTCAGGCTCTTCATGTTTTTCAACACCACTTCATGCTCCTCCTATTTTTCAGACCGCTTCATGCTCATCTCATTTTTGACACCTTTTGAAGCTGTTCATATTTTTCACACCTTTTGAAGCTCTTCATATTTTTCACACCTTTTCAGGCTCTTTATGTTTTTGAACACCGTTTCATGCTCCTCCTATTTTTCAGACCGTTTCATGTTCCTCCTATTTTTTAGATCATTTCATGCTCCTCATATTTTTGACACCTTTTGAAGCTCTTCATATATTTCACACCTTTTCAGGCTCTTCATTTTTTTCATATTTTTGAATCTCTTCATATTTTCACACCTTTTCAGGCTCTTCATGTTTTTCAACACCGCTTCATGCTCCTCCTATTTTTCAGACCGTATCATGCTCCTCATAGTTTTCACACCTTTTGAAGCTCTTCATACTTTTCATATTTTTGAAGATCTTCATATTTTTCACACGATTTCAGACTCTTCCTGTTTTTCAACACCGCTTCATGCTCCTGCTATTTATCATACCGTTTCATACTTCTCATATTTTTGACACGTTTTGAGGCTCTTCATTTTTTTCACACCTTTTCAGTCTCTGCATGTTTTGAACACCGTTTCATGTTCCTCATGTATTTCACACCTTTGAAGCTCTTCATATTTTGCACACCTTTTCAGGCTCTTCATGTTGTTGAACACCGCTTCATCCTCCTCCTATTTTTAAGAGGGTTTCATGCTCGTCATATTTTTGACACATTTTGAAGCTCCTCATATTTTTCACACCTTTTGAAGCTCTTCATACTTTTCAAACCTTTTCAGGCTCTTCATGTTTTTCAACACCACTTCATGTTCCTCCTATTTTTCAGACCCTTTCATGCTAATCTAATTTTTGACACCTTTTGAAGCTCTTCATATTTTTCACACCTTTTCAGGCTCTTCATGTTTTTCCACACCATTTCATGCAGCTTCTATTTTTCAGGCCTTTTCATGCTCCTCATATTTTTCACCCCTTTTGAAGCTCTTCATATTTTTCACACCTTTTCAGGCTCTTCATATTTTTCCACACCACTTCATGCTTCTCCTATTTTTCAGCCCGTTTCATGCTCCTCATGTATTTCACCCCTTTTGAAGCTCTTCATATTTTTCACACCTTTTCAGGCTCTTGATTTTATTCAACACCACTTGATGCTACTCCTCTATTTCAGACCGTTTCATGCTCCTCATATTTTTGACACCTTTAGAAGCTCTTCATATTTTTCACACCTTTTCAGGCTCTTCATATTTTTCCACACCACTTCATGCTTCTCCTATTTTTCAGCCCGTTTCATGCTCCTCATGTATTTCACCCCTTTTGAAACTCTTCATATTTTTCACACCTTTTCAGGCTCTTCATGTTTTTCAACACCGTTTCATGATCCTCCTATTTTTCAGACCGTTTCATGCTCATCTCATTTTTGACACCTTTTGAAGCTCTTCATATTTTTCACACCTTTTCAGGCTCTTCATGTTTTTGAACACCGCTTCATGCTCCTCCTATTTTTCAGAGAGTTTCATGCTCCTAATGTATTTCACTCCTTTTGAAGCTCTTCATATTTTTCACACCTTTTCAGGCTCTTCATGTTTTTCCACACCACTTCATGCTTCTTTTTTTCAGCTCGTTTCATGCTCCTCATGTATTTCACACGTTTTGAAGCTGTACATATTTTTCACACGTTTTCACTCTCTTCATGTTTTTCAACACCATTTCATGCCGCATCTATTTTTCAGACCGTTTCATGCTCTTCATATTTTTGACACCTTTTGAAGCTTTTCATATTTTTCACACCTTTTCAGGCTCTTCATGTTTTTCCACACCACTTCATGCTTCTCCTATTTTTCAGACCGTTTCATGCTCCTCATGAATTTCACACCTTTTGAAGCTCTTCATATTTTTCACAACTTTTCAGGTTCTTCATGTTTCTGATCACCGTTTCATGCTCCTCCTATTTTTCAGACCGTTTCATGATCCCCATATATTTGACACCTTTTGAAGCTCTTCATACTTTTCAGAACTTTTCAGGCTCTTCATGATTTTGAACACCGTTTCATGCTCCTCCTATTTTTCAGACCGTTTCATGATCCCCATATATTTGACACCTTTTGACGCTCTTCATATTTTTCACATCTTTTAAGGCTCTTCATGTTTTGAACACCGCTTCATGATCCTCCTATTTTTCAGACCGTTTCATGCTCCTCAAATTTCTGACACCTTTTGAAGCTCTTCATATTTTTCACACCTTTTCAGGCTCTTCATGTTTTTCAACACCACTTCATGCTCCTCCTTTTTTTCAGACCGTTTCATGCTCCTCATGCATTTCACACCTTTTGAAGCTCTTCATATTTTTCACACCTTTTCTGGCTCTTCATGTTTTTGAACAGCGCTTCATGCTCCTCATATTTTTAGACCGTTTAATGCTCCTCATGTATTTCACATCTTTTGAAGCTCTTCATATTTTTCACACCTTTTCAGGCTCTTCATGTTTTTGAACACCGTTTAATGCTCCTCATGTATTTCCCATCTTTTGAAGCTCTTCATATTTTTCACAACTTTTCAGGCTCTTCATGTTTTTGAACACCGTTTAATGCTCCTCATGTATTTCCCATTTTTGAAGCTCTTCATATTTTTCACACCTTTTCTGGCTCTTTATGTTTTTGAACACCATTTCTTGCTCCTACTATTTTTCAGACCGTTTCATGCTCCTCATATTTTTGACACGTTTTGAAGCTCTTCATATTTTTCACACCTTTTCAGGCTCTTCATGTTTTTCAACACCGCTTCATGCTCCTCCTATTTTTCAGACCGTTCATGCTCCTCATATTTTTGACAACTTTTGTAGCTCTTCATATTTTTCACATCTCTTCTGGCTCTTCATGTTTTTGAACTCCGTTTCTTGCTCTTCCAATTTTTCAGACCGTTTCATGCCCCTCATAGTTTTGACACCTTTTGAAGCTCTTCATATTTGTCACACATTTTCAGGCTCTTCATGTTTTTCAACACTGCTTCATGCTCCTCCAATTTTTCAGACCGTTCATGCTCCTCATATTTTTGACACCTTTTGAAGCTCTTCATATTTTTCACACCTTTTCAGGTTCTTCATGTTTTTCAAAACCGCTTCATGCTCCTCCTATTTTTCAGACCGTTTCATGATCCCCATATATTTGACACCTTTTGACGCTCTTCATATTTTTCACATCTTTTAAGGCTCTTCATGTTTTGAACACCGCTTCATGCTCCTCCTATTTTTCAGACCGTTTCATGCTCCTCAAATTTCTGACACCTTTTGAAGCTCTTCATACTTTTCACACCTTTTCTGGCTCTTCATGTTTTTGTACAGCGCTTCATGCTCCTCGTATTTTTCAGACCGTTTCATGCTCCTCATGCAATTCACACATTTTGAAGCTCTTCATATTTTTCACACCTTTTCTGGCTCTTCATGTTTTTGTACAGCGCTTCATGCTCCTCGTATTTTTCAGACCGTTTAATGCTCCTCATGTATTTCACATCTTTTGAAGCTCTTCATATTTTTCACACCTTTTCAGGCTCTTCATGTTTTTGAACACCGTTTAATGCTCCTCATGTATTTCCCATCTTTTGAAGCTCTTCATATTTTTCACACCTTTTCTGGCTCTTCATGTTTTTGAACTCCGTTTCTTGCTCCTCCAATATTTCAGACCGTTTCATTCTCCTCATATTTTTCACACCTTTTAAAGCTCTTCATATTTTTCACACATTTTCAGGCTCTTCATGTTTTTCAACACCGATTCATGCTCCTCCTATTTTTCAGACCGTTCATGCTCCTCATATTTTTGACACCTTTTCAAGCTGTTCATATTTTTCACACCTTTTCAGTTTCTACATGTTCTTTAACACAACTTCATGCTCCTCCTATTGTTCAGACCGTTTCATGATCCTCATATTTTTGACACCTTTTGAAGCTCTTCATATGTTTCACACCTTTTGAAGCTCTTCATGTTTTTTAACACCGTTTCATGCTCTTCCTATTTTTCAAACCGTTTCATGCCCCTCATATTTTTGACACCTTTTGAAGCTCTTCATATTTGTCACACATTTTCAGGCTCTTCATGTTTTTCAACACTGCTTCATGCTCCTCCAATTTTTCAGACCGTTCATGCTCCTCATATTTTTGACACCTTTTGAAGCTCTTCATATTTTTCACACCTTTTCAGGTTCTTCATGTTTTTCAAAACCGCTTCATGCTCCTCCTATTTTTCAGACCGTTTCATGCTCCTCATATTTTTGACACCTTTTGAAGCTCTTCATGTTTTTCACACCTTTTCAGGCTCTTCATGTTTTTCAACACCACTTCATTCTTCTCCTATTTTTCAGACCGTTTCATTCTCGTCATATTTTTGACACCTTTTGAAGCTCTGCCTATTTTTCACACCTTTTCAGGCTCTTCATGATTTTCAACACCGCTTCATGCTCCTCCTATTTTTCAGACCGTTTCATGCTCATCTCATTTTTGACATCTTTTGAAGCTCTTCATATTTTTCACACCTTTTGAATCTTTTCATATTTTTCATATTTTTGAAGCTCTTCATATTTTTCACACGTTTTCAGGCTCTTCATGTTTTCAACATCACTTCATGCTCCCCCTGTTTTTCAGACCGTTACATGCTCCTCGTATTTTTGACAACTTTTCAAGCTCTTCATATTTTTCACTCCTTTTCAGGCTCTTCATGTTTTTGAACACCACTTCATGCTCTTCCTAATTTTCAGACTGTTTCATGCTACTCATATTTTTGACACCTTTTGAAACTCTTCATATCTTTCACACCTTTTCAGGTTCTTCAAGTTTTTCAACAGCGCTTCATGCTCCTCCTATTTTTCAGAACGTTTCATGCTCCTTATATTTTTCACACCTTTAGAAGCTCTTCATACTTTTCAGAACTTTTCAGGCTCTTCATGATTTTGAACACCGTTTCATGCTCCTCCTATTTTTCAGACCGTTTCATGATCCCCATATATTTGACACCTTTTGACGCTCTTCATATTTTTCACATCTTTTAAGGCTCTTCATGTTTTGAACACCGCTTCATGCTCCTCCTATTTTTTAGACCGTTTCATGCTCCTCAAATTTCTGACACCTTTTGAAGCTCTTCATATTTTTCACACCTTTTCAGGCTCTTCATGTTTTTCAACACCACTTCATGCTCCTCCTTTTTTTCAGGCCGTTTCATGCTCCTCATGCATTTCACACCTTTTGAAGCTCTTCATATTTTTCACATCTTTTCTGGCTCTTCATGTTTTTGAACAGCGCTTCATGCTCCTCATATTTTTCAGACCGTTTAATGCTCCTCATGTATTTCACATCTTTTGAAGCTCTTCATATTTTTCACACCTTTTCAGGCTCTTCATGTTTTTGAACACCGTTTAAAGCTCCTCATGTATTTCCCATCTTTTGAAGCTCTTCATATTTTTCACACCTTTTCTGGCTCTTCATGTTTTTGAACTCCGTTTCTTGCTCCTCCAATATTTCAGACCGTTTCATTCTCCTCATATTTTTCACACCTTTTGAAGCTCTTCATATTTTTCACACATTTTCAGGCTCTTCATGTTTTTCAACACCGATTCATGCTCCTCCTATTTTTCAGACCGTTCATGCTCCTCATATTTTTGACACCTTTTCAAGCTGTTCATATTTTTCACACCCTTTCAGTTTCTACATGTTCTTCAACACAACTTCATGCTCCTCCTATTGTTCAGACCGTTTCATGATCCTCATATTTTTGACACCTTTTGAAGCTCTTCATATGTTTCACACCTTTTGAAGCTCTTCATGTTTTTTAACACCGTTTCATGCTCTTCCTATTTTTCAAAACGTTTCATGCTCCTCATATTTTTGAAACCTATTGAAGCTCTTCATATTTTTCACTCATTTTCCGGGTCTTCATGTTTTTCTACACCACTTCATTCTCCTCCTATTTTTCAGACCGTTTCATGCTCGTCATATTTTTGACACCTTTTGAAGCTCTTCATATTTTTCAAATCTTTTCAGGCTCTTCATGTTTTTGAATACCGATTCATGCTCCTCCTATTTTTCAGACCGTTTCATGCTCCTCATATTTTTGACACCTTTTGAAGCTCTTCATATTTTTCACACCTTTTCAGGCTCTTCATGTTTTTCCACACCACTTCATGCTTCTCCTATTTTTCAGACCGTTTCATGCTCCTCATGAATTTCACACCTTTTGAAGCTCTTCATATTTTTCACAACTTTTCAGGTTCTTCATGTTTCTGATCACCGTTTCATGCTCCTCCTATTTTTCAGACCGTTTCATGATCCCCATATATTTGACACCTTTTGAAGCTCTTCATACTTTTCAGAACTTTTCAGGCTCTTCATGATTTTGAACACCGTTTCATGCTCCTCCTATTTTTCAGACCGTTTCATGATCCCCATATATTTGACACCTTTTGACGCTCTTCATATTTTTCACATCTTTTAAGGCTCTTCATGTTTTGAACACCGCTTCATGATCCTCCTATTTTTCAGACCGTTTCATGCTCCTCAAATTTCTGACACCTTTTGAAGCTCTTCATATTTTTCACACCTTTTCAGGCTCTTCATGTTTTTCAACACCACTTCATGCTCCTCCTTTTTTTCAGACCGTTTCATGCTCCTCATGCATTTCACACCTTTTGAAGCTCTTCATATTTTTCACACCTTTTCTGGCTCTTCATGTTTTTGAACAGCGCTTCATGCTCCTCATATTTTTAGACCGTTTAATGCTCCTCATGTATTTCACATCTTTTGAAGCTCTTCATATTTTTCACACCTTTTCAGGCTCTTCATGTTTTTGAACACCGTTTAATGCTCCTCATGTATTTCCCATCTTTTGAAGCTCTTCATATTTTTCACAACTTTTTAGGCTCTTCATGTTTTTGAACACCGTTTAATGCTCCTCATGTATTTCCCATTTTTGAAGCTCTTCATATTTTTCACACCTTTTCTGGCTCTTTATGTTTTTGAACACCATTTCTTGCTCTTACTATTTTTCAGACCGTTTCATGCTCCTCATATTTTTGACACGTTTTGAAGCTCTTCATATTTTTCACACCTTTTCAGGCTCTTCATGTTTTTCAACACCGCTTCATGCTCCTCCTATTTTTCAGACCGTTCATGCTCCTCATATTTTTGACAACTTTTGTAGCTCTTCATATTTTTCACATCTCTTCTGGCTCTTCATGTTTTTGAACTCCGTTTCTTGCTCTTCCAATTTTTCAGACCGTTTCATGCCCCTCATAGTTTTGACACCTTTTGAAGCTCTTCATATTTGTCACACATTTTCAGGCTCTTCATGTTTTTCAACACTGCTTCATGCTCCTCCAATTTTTCAGACCGTTCATGCTCCTCATATTTTTGACACCTTTTGAAGCTCTTCATATTTTTCACACCTTTTCAGGTTCTTCATGTTTTTCAAAACCGCTTCATGCTCCTCCTATTTTTCAGACCGTTTCATGCTCCTCATATTTTTGACACCTTTTGAAGCTCTTCATGTTTTTCACACCTTTTCAGGCTCTTCATGTTTTTCAACACCACTTCATTCTTCTCCTATTTTTCAGACCGTTTCATTCTCGTCATATTTTTGACACCTTTTGAAGCTCTGCCTATTTTTCACACCTTTTCAGGCTCTTCATGATTTTCAACACCGCTTCATGCTTCTCCTATTTTTCAGACCGTTTCATGCTCATCTCATTTTTGACATCTTTTGAAGCTCTTCATATTTTTCACACCTTTTGAATCTTTTCATATTTTTCATATTTTTGAAGCTCTTCATATTTTTCACACGTTTTCAGGCTCTTCATGTTTTCAACATCACTTCATGCTCCCCCTGTTTTTCAGACCGTTACATGCTCCTCGTATTTTTGACAACTTTTCAAGCTCTTCATATTTTTCACTCCTTTTCAGGCTCTTCATGTTTTTGAACACCACTTCATGCTCTTCCTAATTTTCAGACTGTTTCATGCTACTCATATTTTTGACACCTTTTGAAACTCTTCATATCTTTCACACCTTTTCAGGTTCTTCAAGTTTTTCAACAGCGCTTCATGCTCCTCCTATTTTTCAGAACGTTTCATGCTCCTTATATTTTTCACACCTTTAGAAGCTCTTCATACTTTTCAGAACTTTTCAGGCTCTTCATGATTTTGAACACCGTTTCATGCTCCTCCTATTTTTCAGACCGTTTCATGATCCCCATATATTTGACACCTTTTGACGCTCTTCATATTTTTCACATCTTTTAAGGCTCTTCATGTTTTGAACACCGCTTCATGCTCCTCCTATTTTTTAGACCGTTTCATGCTCCTCAAATTTCTGACACCTTTTGAAGCTCTTCATATTTTTCACACCTTTTCAGGCTCTTCATGTTTTTCAACACCACTTCATGCTCCTCCTTTTTTTCAGGCCGTTTCATGCTCCTCATGCATTTCACACCTTTTGAAGCTCTTCATATTTTTCACATCTTTTCTGGCTCTTCATGTTTTTGAACAGCGCTTCATGCTCCTCATATTTTTCAGACCGTTTAATGCTCCTCATGTATTTCACATCTTTTGAAGCTCTTCATATTTTTCACACCTTTTCAGGCTCTTCATGTTTTTGAACACCGTTTAAAGCTCCTCATGTATTTCCCATCTTTTGAAGCTCTTCATATTTTTCACACCTTTTCTGGCTCTTCATGTTTTTGAACTCCGTTTCTTGCTCCTCCAATATTTCAGACCGTTTCATTCTCCTCATATTTTTCACACCTTTTGAAGCTCTTCATATTTTTCACACATTTTCAGGCTCTTCATGTTTTTCAACACCGATTCATGCTCCTCCTATTTTTCAGACCGTTCATGCTCCTCATATTTTTGACACCTTTTCAAGCTGTTCATATTTTTCACACCTTTTCAGTTTCTACATGTTCTTCAACACAACTTCATGCTCCTCCTATTGTTCAGACCGTTTCATGATCCTCATATTTTTGACACCTTTTGAAGCTCTTCATATGTTTCACACCTTTTGAAGCTCTTCATGTTTTTTAACACCGTTTCATGCTCTTCCTATTTTTCAAAACGTTTCATGCTCCTCATATTTTTGAAACCTATTGAAGCTCTTCATATTTTTCACTCATTTTCCGGGTCTTCATGTTTTTCTACACCACTTCATTCTCCTCCTATTTTTCAGACCGTTTCATGCTCGTCATATTTTTGACACCTTTTGAAGCTCTTCATATTTTTCAAATCTTTTCAGGCTCTTCATGTTTTTGAATACCGATTCATGCTCCTCCTATTTTTCAGACCGTTTCATGCTCCTCATATTTTTGACACCTTTTGAAGCTCTTCATATTTTTCACACCTTTTCAGGCTCTTCATGTTTTTCCACACCACTTCATGCTTCTCCTATTTTTCAGACCGTTTCATGCTCCTCATGAATTTCACACCTTTTGAAGCTCTTCATATTTTTCACAACTTTTCAGGTTCTTCATGTTTCTGATCACCGTTTCATGCTCCTCCTATTTTTCAGACCGTTTCATGATCCCCATATATTTGACACCTTTTGAAGCTCTTCATACTTTTCAGAACTTTTCAGGCTCTTCATGATTTTGAACACCGTTTCATGCTCCTCCTATTTTTCAGACCGTTTCATGATCCCCATATATTTGACACCTTTTGACGCTCTTCATATTTTTCACATCTTTTAAGGCTCTTCATGTTTTGAACACCGCTTCATGATCCTCCTATTTTTCAGACCGTTTCATGCTCCTCAAATTTCTGACACCTTTTGAAGCTCTTCATATTTTTCACACCTTTTCAGGCTCTTCATGTTTTTCAACACCACTTCATGCTCCTCCTTTTTTTCAGACCGTTTCATGCTCCTCATGCATTTCACACCTTTTGAAGCTCTTCATATTTTTCACACCTTTTCTGGCTCTTCATGTTTTTGAACAGCGCTTCATGCTCCTCATATTTTTAGACCGTTTAATGCTCCTCATGTATTTCACATCTTTTGAAGCTCTTCATATTTTTCACACCTTTTCAGGCTCTTCATGTTTTTGAACACCGTTTAATGCTCCTCATGTATTTCCCATCTTTTGAAGCTCTTCATATTTTTCACAACTTTTCAGGCTCTTCATGTTTTTGAACACCGTTTAATGCTCCTCATGTATTTCCCATTTTTGAAGCTCTTCATATTTTTCACACCTTTTCTGGCTCTTTATGTTTTTGAACACCATTTCTTGCTCCTACTATTTTTCAGACCGTTTCATGCTCCTCATATTTTTGACACGTTTTGAAGCTCTTCATATTTTTCACACCTTTTCAGGCTCTTCATGTTTTTCAACACCGCTTCATGCTCCTCCTATTTTTCAGACCGTTCATGCTCCTCATATTTTTGACAACTTTTGTAGCTCTTCATATTTTTCACATCTCTTCTGGCTCTTCATGTTTTTGAACTCCGTTTCTTGCTCTTCCAATTTTTCAGACCGTTTCATGCCCCTCATAGTTTTGACACCTTTTGAAGCTCTTCATATTTGTCACACATTTTCAGGCTCTTCATGTTTTTCAACACTGCTTCATGCTCCTCCAATTTTTCAGACCGTTCATGCTCCTCATATTTTTGACACCTTTTGAAGCTCTTCATATTTTTCACACCTTTTCAGGTTCTTCATGTTTTTCAAAACCGCTTCATGCTCCTCCTATTTTTCAGACCGTTTCATGATCCCCATATATTTGACACCTTTTGACGCTCTTCATATTTTTCACATCTTTTAAGGCTCTTCATGTTTTGAACACCGCTTCATGCTCCTCCTATTTTTCAGACCGTTTCATGCTCCTCAAATTTCTGACACCTTTTGAAGCTCTTCATACTTTTCACACCTTTTCTGGCTCTTCATGTTTTTGTACAGCGCTTCATGCTCCTCGTATTTTTCAGACCGTTTCATGCTCCTCATGCAATTCACACATTTTGAAGCTCTTCATATTTTTCACACCTTTTCTGGCTCTTCATGTTTTTGTACAGCGCTTCATGCTCCTCGTATTTTTCAGACCGTTTAATGCTCCTCATGTATTTCACATCTTTTGAAGCTCTTCATATTTTTCACACCTTTTCAGGCTCTTCATGTTTTTGAACACCGTTTAATGCTCCTCATGTATTTCCCATCTTTTGAAGCTCTTCATATTTTTCACACCTTTTCTGGCTCTTCATGTTTTTGAACTCCGTTTCTTGCTCCTCCAATATTTCAGACCGTTTCATTCTCCTCATATTTTTCACACCTTTTGAAGCTCTTCATATTTTTCACACATTTTCAGGCTCTTCATGTTTTTCAACACCGATTCATGCTCCTCCTATTTTTCAGACCGTTCATGCTCCTCATATTTTTGACACCTTTTCAAGCTGTTCATATTTTTCACACCTTTTCAGTTTCTACATGTTCTTTAACACAACTTCATGCTCCTCCTATTGTTCAGACCGTTTCATGATCCTCATATTTTTGACACCTTTTGAAGCTCTTCATATGTTTCACACCTTTTGAAGCTCTTCATGTTTTTTAACACCGTTTCATGCTCTTCCTATTTTTCAAACCGTTTCATGCCCCTCATATTTTTGACACCTTTTGAAGCTCTTCATATTTGTCACACATTTTCAGGCTCTTCATGTTTTTCAACACTGCTTCATGCTCCTCCAATTTTTCAGACCGTTCATGCTCCTCATATTTTTGACACCTTTTGAAGCTCTTCATATTTTTCACACCTTTTCAGGTTCTTCATGTTTTTCAAAACCGCTTCATGCTCCTCCTATTTTTCAGACCGTTTCATGCTCCTCATATTTTTGACACCTTTTGAAGCTCTTCATGTTTTTCACACCTTTTCAGGCTCTTCATGTTTTTCAACACCACTTCATTCTTCTCCTATTTTTCAGACCGTTTCATTCTCGTCATATTTTTGACACCTTTTGAAGCTCTGCCTATTTTTCACACCTTTTCAGGCTCTTCATGATTTTCAACACCGCTTCATGCTCCTCCTATTTTTCAGACCGTTTCATGCTCATCTCATTTTTGACATCTTTTGAAGCTCTTCATATTTTTCACACCTTTTGAATCTTTTCATATTTTTCATATTTTTGAAGCTCTTCATATTTTTCACACGTTTTCAGGCTCTTCATGTTTTCAACATCACTTCATGCTCCCCCTGTTTTTCAGACCGTTACATGCTCCTCGTATTTTTGACAACTTTTCAAGCTCTTCATATTTTTCACTCCTTTTCAGGCTCTTCATGTTTTTGAACACCACTTCATGCTCTTCCTAATTTTCAGACTGTTTCATGCTACTCATATTTTTGACACCTTTTGAAACTCTTCATATCTTTCACACCTTTTCAGGTTCTTCAAGTTTTTCAACAGCGCTTCATGCTCCTCCTATTTTTCAGAACGTTTCATGCTCCTTATATTTTTCACACCTTTAAAAGCTCTTCATACTTTTCAGAACTTTTCAGGCTCTTCATGATTTTGAACACCGTTTCATGCTCCTCCTATTTTTCAGACCGTTTCATGATCCCCATATATTTGACACCTTTTGACGCTCTTCATATTTTTCACATCTTTTAAGGCTCTTCATGTTTTGAACACCGCTTCATGCTCCTCCTATTTTTTAGACCGTTTCATGCTCCTCAAATTTCTGACACCTTTTGAAGCTCTTCATATTTTTCACACCTTTTCAGGCTCTTCATGTTTTTCAACACCACTTCATGCTCCTCCTTTTTTTCAGGCCGTTTCATGCTCCTCATGCATTTCACACCTTTTGAAGCTCTTCATATTTTTCACACCTTTTCTGGCTCTTCATGTTTTTGAACAGCGCTTCATGCTCCTCATATTTTTCAGACCGTTTAATGCTCCTCATGTATTTCACATCTTTTGAAGCTCTTCATATTTTTCACACCTTTTCAGGCTCTTCATGTTTTTGAACACCGTTTAAAGCTCCTCATGTATTTCCCATCTTTTGAAGCTCTTCATATTTTTCACACCTTTTCTGGCTCTTCATGTTTTTGAACTCCGTTTCTTGCTCCTCCAATATTTCAGACCGTTTCATTCTCCTCATATTTTTCACACCTTTTGAAGCTCTTCATATTTTTCACACATTTTCAGGCTCTTCATGTTTTTCAACACCGATTCATGCTCCTCCTATTTTTCAGACCGTTCATGCTCCTCATATTTTTGACACCTTTTCAAGCTGTTCATATTTTTCACACCTTTTCAGTTTCTACATGTTCTTCAACACAACTTCATGCTCCTCCTATTGTTCAGACCGTTTCATGATCCTCATATTTTTGACACCTTTTGAAGCTCTTCATATGTTTCACACCTTTTGAAGCTCTTCATGTTTTTTAACACCGTTTCATGCTCTTCCTATTTTTCAAACCGTTTCATGCTCCTCATATTTTTGAAACCTATTGAAGCTCTTCATATTTTTCACTCATTTTCCGGGTCTTCATGTTTTTCTACACCACTTCATTCTCCTCCTATTTTTCAGACCGTTTCATGCTCGTCATATTTTTGACACCTTTTGAAGCTCTTCATATTTTTCAAATCTTTTCAGGCTCTTCATGTTTTTGAATACCGATTCATGCTCCTCCTATTTTTCAGACCGTTTCATGCTCCTCATATTTTTGACACCTTTTGAAGCTCTTCATATTTTTCACACCTTTTCTGGCTCTTTATGTTTTTGAACACCATTTCTTGCTCCTACTATTTTTCAGACCGTTTCATGCTCCTCATATTTTTGACACGTTTTGAAGCTCTTCATATTTTTCACACCTTTTCAGGCTCTTAATGTTTTTCAACACCGCTTCATGCTCCTCCTATTTTTCAGACGGTTCATGCTCCTCATATTTTTGACAACTTTTGTAGCTCTTCATATTTTTCACATCTCTTCTGGCTCTTCATGTTTTTGAACTCCGTTTCTTGCTCTTCCAATTTTTCAGACCGTTTCATGCCCCTCATAGTTTTGACACCTTTTGAAGCTCTTCATGATTTTCACACCTTTTCAGGCTCTTCATGTTTTTCAACACCACTTCATTCTTCTCCTATTTTTTCAGACCGTTTCATGCTCCTCATATTTTTGACAACTTTTGAAGCTCTTCATGATTTTCACACCTTTTCAGGCTCTTCATGTTTTTCAACACCACTTCATTCTTCTCCTATTTTTTCAGACCGTTTCATGCTCCTCATATTTTTGACAACTTTTGAAGCTCTTCATGATTTTCACACCTTTTCAGGCTCTTCATGTTTTTCAACACCACTTCATTCTTCTCCTATTTTTTCAGACCGTTTCATGCCCCTCATAGTTTTGACACCTTTTGAAGCTCTTCATGATTTTCACATCTTTTCAGGCTCTTCATGTTTTTCAACACCACTTCATTCTTCTCCTATTTTTTCAGACCGTTTCATGCTCCTCATATTTTTGACAACTTTTGAAGCTCTTCATGATTTTCACACCTTTTCAGGCTCTTCATGTTTTTCAACACCACTTCATTCTTCTCCTATTTTTTCAGACCGTTTCATGCTCCTCATATTTTTGACACCTTTTGAAGCTCTTCATATTTTTCACACCTTTTAGGCTCTTCATGTTTTTCAACACCACTTCATGCTCCTCGTATTTTTCAGACCGTTTCATTCTCGTCACATTTTTGACACCTTTTGAAGCTCGGCCTATTTTTCACACCTTTTCAGGCTCTTCATGATTTTCAACACCGCTTCATGCTCCTCCTATTTTTCAGACCGTTTCATGCTCATCTCATTTTTGACATCTTTTGAAGCTCTTCATATTTTTCACACCTTTTGAATCTTTTCATATTTTTCATATTTTTGAAGCTCTTCATATTTTTCACACGTTTTCAGGTTCTTCATGTTTTCAACATCACTTCATGCTCCCCCTGTTTTTCAGACCGTTACATGCTCCTCGTATTTTTGACAGCTTTTCAAGCTCTTCATATTTTTCACCCCTTTTCAGGCTCTTCCTGTTTTTGAACACCACTTCATGCTCTTCCTAATTTTCAGACTGTTTCAGGCTCGTCATATTTTTGACACCTTTGTAGCTCTTCATATTTTTCACTCCTTTTCAGGCTCTTCATGTTTTTGAACACCACTTCATGCTCTTCCTAATTTTCAGACTGTTTCATGCTACTCATATTTTTGACACCTTTTGAAACTCTTCATATCTTTCACACCTTTTCAGGCTCTTCATGTTTTTGAACAGCGCTTCATGCTCCTCATATTTTTCAGACCGTTTAATGCTCCTCATGTATTTCACATCTTTTGAAGCTCTTCATATTTTTCACACCTTTTCAGGCTCTTCATGTTTTTGAACACCGTTTAAAGCTCCTCATGTATTTCCCATCTTTTGAAGCTCTTCATATTTTTCACACCTTTTCTGGCTCTTCATGTTTTTGAACTCCGTTTCTTGCTCCTCCAATATTTCAGACCGTTTCATTCTCCTCATATTTTTCACACCTTTTGAAGCTCTTCATATTTTTCACACATTTTCAGGCTCTTCATGTTTTTCAACACCGATTCATGCTCCTCCTATTTTTCAGACCGTTCATGCTCCTCATATTTTTGACACCTTTTCAAGCTGTTCATATTTTTCACACCTTTTCAGTTTCTACATGTTCTTCAACACAACTTCATGCTCCTCCTATTGTTCAGACCGTTTCATGATCCTCATATTTTTGACACCTTTTGAAGCTCTTCATATGTTTCACACCTTTTGAAGCTCTTCATGTTTTTTAACACCGTTTCATGCTCTTCCTATTTTTCAAAACGTTTCATGCTCCTCATATTTTTGAAACCTATTGAAGCTCTTCATATTTTTCACTCATTTTCCGGGTCTTCATGTTTTTCTACACCACTTCATTCTCCTCCTATTTTTCAGACCGTTTCATGCTCGTCATATTTTTGACACCTTTTGAAGCTCTTCATATTTTTCAAATCTTTTCAGGCTCTTCATGTTTTTGAATACCGATTCATGCTCCTCCTATTTTTCAGACCGTTTCATGCTCCTCATATTTTTGACACCTTTTGAAGCTCTTCATATTTTTCACACCTTTTCAGGTTCTTCATGTTTTTCAAAACCGCTTCATGCTCCTCCTATTTTTCAGACCGTTTCATGCTCCTCATATTTTTGACAACTTTTGAAGCTCTTCATGATTTTCACACCTTTTCAGGCTCTTCATGTTTTTCAACACCACTTCATTCTTCTCCTATTTTTCAGACCGTTTCATGCTCCTCATGTATTTCACACCTTTTGAAGCGCTTCATATATTTCGCATGTTTTCAGGCTCTTCATGTTTTTCAAAACCAATTCATGCTCCTCCTATTTTTCATACTGTTTCATGCTCCTCAAATTTTTGACACCTTTTGAAGCTCTTCATATATTTTCCACCTTTTCAGGCTCTTCATTTTTCTGAACTCCGCTTCATGCTCCTCCTTTTCTTCAGACCGTTTCATGCTCAACTCTTTTTTGACATCTTTTGAAGCTCTTCATATTTTTCACACCTTTTGAATCTCTTCATATTTTTCATATTTTTGAAGCTCTTCATATTTTTCACACGTTTTCAGGCTCCTCATGTTTTTCAACACCGCTTCATGCTTCTCCTGTTTTTCAGACCGTTTCATGCTACTCATATTTTTGACACATTTTGAAGCTCTTCATATTTTTCACATCTTTTCAGGCTCTTCATGTTTTTCAACACCACCTCATGCTCCTCGTATTTTTCAGACCTTTTCATGCTCCTCATATTTTTGACACCTTTTGAAGCTCTTCATATATTTCACACCTTTTGAAGCTCTTCGTATTTTTCACACCTTTTCAGGCTCTTCATGTTTTTCAACACCGCTTCATGCTCCTCCTATTTTTCACAACTTTTGAAGCTCTTCATATTTTTCACACCTTTTCAGGCTCTTCATGTTTTTCAACACCACTTCATGCTGCTCCTATTTTTCAGACCGTTTCATGCTCCTCATATTTTTGAAAGCTTTTGAAGCTCTTCATATTTTTCACACCTTTTCAGTCTCTTCATATTTTTCAACACCGCTTCATGATCCTCCTATTTTTCAGACCGTTTCATGCTCCTCATGTATTTCACACCTTTTGAAGCTCTTCATATTTTTCACACGTTTTCAGGCTCCTCATGTTTTTCATCAATGCTTCATGCTCCTTCTCTTTTTCAGACCGTTTCATGCTCCTCATATTTTTCACACCTTTTGAAGCTCTTCATATTTTTCACACCTTTGCAGGCTCTTCACTTTTTCAAGACCGTCTCATGCTCCTCCTATTTTTCAGAGAGTTTCATGCTCCTAATGTATTTCACATCTTTTGAAGCTCTTCATATTTTTCACACCGTTTCAGGCTCTTCATGTTTTTGAACACCGCTTCATGCTCCTCCTATTTTATACACCGTTTCATGCTCCTCATGTATTTCACACCTTTTGTAGCTCTTCATATATTTTACACCTTTTCAAACTCTTCATGTTTTTGAACAGCGCTTCATGCTCCTCCTATTTCAGACAGTTTCATGCTCCTCAAGTATTTCACATCTTTTGAAGCTCTTCGTATTTTTCACACCTTTTCAGGATCTTCATGTTTTTGAACACCGCTTCATGCTCCTCCTATTTTTCAAACCGTTACCTGCTCCACATATTTTTGACACCTTTTGAAGCTCTTTATTTTTCACACCTTTTCAGGCTCTTCATGTTTTTGAACACAGTTTTATGCTCCTCATATTTTTCAGACCGTTTCATGCTCCTCATAATTTTGACATCTTTTGAAGCTCTTCATATATTTCACTCCTTTTCATACTCTTCATGTTTTTCAACACCACTTCATGCTCCTCCTATTTTTCAGACCGTTTCATGCTCCTCATTTTTTTGACTCGTTTTGAAGGTCTTCATATTTTACACACCTTTTCAGGCTCTTCATGATTTTCAACCCCACTTCATGCTCCTCCGATTTTTCAGACCGTTTCATGCTCATCTCATTTTTGCCACCATTTTAAGCTCTTCATATTTTTCTCACCTTTTCAGGCTTTCATGTTTTTGAACACCTTTTCATGCTCCTCCTATTTTTCAGACCGTTTCATGCTAATCTAAATTTTGACACCTTTTGAAGCTCTTCATGTTTTTCACACCTTTTCAGGCTCTTCATGATTTTAAACACCGCTTCAACATCCTCCTTTTTCAGACCGTTTCATGCTTCTCATGTATTTCACACCTTTTGAAGCTCTTCATATTTTTCACATCTTTTCAGGCTCTTCATGTTTTTCAACACCACTTCATGCTGTTCCCATTTTCCAAACCGTTACGTGCTCCTCAAGTATTTCACAACTTTTGAGGCTCTTCATGTTTTTCAAAACCACTTCATGCTCCACCTATTTTTCAGACCGTTTCATTCTCATCTCATTTTTGACACCTTTTGAAGCTCTTCATATTTTTCACACCTTTTGAAACTCTTCATATTTTTCACAAGTTTTGAGATCTTCATGTTTTTCAACACCGCTTCTTGATCCTCCTATTTTTCAGATTGTTTCATGCTCCTCATATTTTTGACACGTTTTGAAGCTCTTCATATTTTACAAACATTTTCAGGCTTTTCATGTTTTTGAACACCGCTTCATGCTCCTCCTAATTTTCACACCTTTTGAAGCACCTCAAATTTTTCACACCTTTTCAGGTTTTCATGTTTTTCAACCCCACTTCATGCTCCTCCTATTTTTCAGACCGTTTCATGCTCCTCATGTATTTCACATCTTTTGAAGCTCTTCATATTTTTCGCACCTTTTGAAGCTCTTCATATTTTTCACACCTTTTGAAGCTCTTCATATTTCTCACACCTTTTCAGGCTCTTCATGTTTATGAACACCGTTTCATGCTCCTCCTATATTTCAGACCGTTTCATGCTCCACATATTTTTGACACCTTTTGAAGCTCTTCATATTTCTCACCCCTTTTCAGGCTCTTCATGTTTTTCAACACCACTTCATGCTCCTCCTATTTTTCAGACCGTTTCATGCTCATCTCATTTTTGACACCTTTTGAAGCTCTTCATATTTTTTTCACCTTTTCAGGCTCTTCATGTTTATGAACACCGTTTCATGCTCCTCCTATATTTCAGTCCGTTTCATGCTCCTCATGTTTTTGACACCTTTTGAAGTTCTTCATATTTTTCACACCTTTTCAGGCTCTTCATGTTTTTCAACACAACTTCATGCCCCTCCTATTTTTCAGACCGTTTCATGCTCATCTCATTTTTGACAGCTTTTGAAGCTCTTCATATTTTTCACACCTTTTGAGGCTCTTCATATTTTTCACAGCTTTTCATGCTCTTCATGTTTTTCAACACCGCTTCATGATCCTCCTAATTTTCAGACAGTTTCATGCTCCTCATATATTTGACACCTTTTGAAGCTCTTCATATATTTCACACCTTTTCAGGCTCTTCATGTACTTCAACACCACTTCATGCTCCTCCTATTTTTCAGACCGTTTCATGCTCATCTCATTTTTGACACCTTTTGAAGCTCTTCATATTTATCACAAGTTCTCAGGCTCCTCATGTTTTTCAACACCGCTTCATGCTCCTCCTATTTTTCAGACCGTTTCATGCTTCTCATATTTTTGACACCTTTTGAAGCTCTTCATATTTTTCACACCTTTTAAGGCTCTTCATGTTTTGAACACCACTTCATGCTCCTCCTCTTTTTCAGACCGTTTCATGCACCTCTTTTTTTTGACACTTTTTGTAGCTCTTCATATTTTTCACACCTTTTAAAGCTCTTCATATTTTTGAACACCGCTTCATGCTCCTCCTATTTTTCAGACCGTTTCATGCTCCTCATATTTTTGACACCTTTTGAATCTCTTCATATATTTCACACCTTTTCAGGCTCTTCATGTACTTCAACACCACTTCATGCTCCTCCTATTTTTCAGACCGTTTCATGCTCATCTCATTTTTGACACTTTTTGAAGCTCTTCATATTTTTCACAAGTTCTCAGGCTCCTCATGTTTTTCAACACCGCTTCATGCTCCTCCTATTTTTCAGACCGTTTCATGCTCATCTCATTTTTGACACCTTTTGAAGCTCTTCATATTTTTCACAAGATTTCAGGCTCTTCATGTTTTTCAATACCGCTTCATGCTCGTCCTATTTTTCAGGCTGTTTCATGCTCCTCATATTTTTGACACCTTTTGAAGCTCTTCATATTTTTCACACATTTTCAGGCTCTTCATATTTTTGAACACCGCTTCATGCTCCTCGTATTTTTCAGACCGTTTCATGCTCCTCATATATTTCACACATTTTCAGGCTATTCATGTTTTTCAACATCACTTCATGCTCCTCATATTTTTGACACCTTTTGAAGCTCTTCATATTTCTCAAACATTTTCAGGCTCTTCATGTTTTTGAGCACAGCTTCATGCTCTTCCTATTTTTCAGACCGTTACATGCTACTCATATTTTTGACACCTTTAGAAGCTCTTCATATTTTTCACTACTTTTCAGGTTCTTCATGTTTTTCAACACCGCTTCATGCTCCTCCTCTTTTTCAGAGCGTTTCATGCTCCTCATATTTTTGACACCTATTGAAGCTCTTCATATCTCTCACAACTTTTCAGGTTCTTCATCTTTTTCAACACCGCTTCATGCTCCTCCTATTTTTCAAACCGTTTCTTGCTCATCTCATTTTTGACACCTTTTGAAGCTCTTCATATTTTTCACATCTTTTGAAGCTCTTTATATTTTTCACACATTTTCAGGCTCTTCATGTTTTTCAACACTCCTTCTTGCTCCACCTATTTTTCACACCGTTTCATGCTCCTCATATTTTTGACACCTTTTGAAGCTCTTCATATTTTTCACACCTTTTCAGGCTCTTCATGTTTTTCAACACCACTTCATGCTCCTCCTATTTTTCAGACCGTTTCATGCTCCTCATATTTTTGATACCTTTTGAAGCTCTTCATATTTTTCACACATTTTCAGGCTCTTCATATTTTTGAACACTGCTTCATGCTCCTCCTATTTTTCAGACTGTTTCATGCTCCTCGTATTTTTGACATCTTTTGAAGCTCTTCATATTTTTCACACATTTTCTGGCTCTTCATGTTTTTGAACACCACTTCATGCTCCTTCTATTTTTCAGAGAATTTCATTCTCCTCATGTATTTCACACCTTTTGAAGCTCTTCATATTTTTCACACCTTTTCAGGCTCTTCATGTTTTTCAATACCGCTTCATGCTCCTCCTATTTTTCAGGCTGTTTCATGCTCCTCATATTTTTCACACCTTTTGAAGCTCTTCATATTTTTCACACCTTTTTAGGCTCTTCATGTTTTTTAACACAGCTTCATGCTCTTCCTATTTTTCAGACCGATTCATGCTCCTCATATTTTTGACACCTTTTGAAGCTCTTCATATTTTTCACACATTTTCAGGCACTTCATATTTTTGAACACCGCTTCATGCTCCTCGTATTTTTCAGACCGTTTCATGCTCCTCATATATTTCACACATTTTCAGGCTATTCATGTTTTTCAACATCACTTCATGCTCCTCATATTTTTGACACCTTTTGAAGCTCTTCATATTTTTCAAACATTTTCAGGCTCTTCATGTTTTTGAGCACAGCTTCATGCTCTTCCTATTTTTCAGACCGTTACATGCTACTCATATTTTTGACAGCTTTAGAAGCTCTTCATATTTTTCACTACTTTTCAGGTTCTTCATGTTTTTCAACACCGCTTCATGCTCCTCCTCTTTTTCAGAGCGTTTCATGCTCCTCATATTTTTGACACCTATTGAAGCTCTTCATATCTCTCACAACTTTTCAGGTTCTTCATCTTTTTCAACACCGCTTCATGCTCCTCCTATTTTTCAAACCGTTTCTTGCTCATCTCATTTTTGACACCTTTTGAAGCTCTTCATATTTTTCACATCTTTTGAAGCTCTTTATATTTTTCACACATTTTCAGGCTCTTCATGTTTTTCAACACTCCTTCTTGCTCCACCTATTTTTCACACCGTTTCATGCTCCTCATATTTTTGACACCTTTTGAAGCTCTTCATATTTTTCACACCTTTTCAGGCTCTTCATGTTTTTCAACACCACTTCATGCTCCTCCTATTTTTCAGACCGTTTCATGCTCCTCATATTTTTGATACCTTTTGAAGCTCTTCATATTTTTCACACATTTTCAGGCTCTTCATATTTTTGAACACTGCTTCATGCTCCTCCTATTTTTCAGACTGTTTCATGCTCCTCGTATTTTTGACATCTTTTGAAGCTCTTCATATTTTTCACACATATTCTGGCTCTTCATGTTTTTGAACACCACTTCATGCTCCTTCTATTTTTCAGAGAATTTCATTCTCCTCATGTATTTCACACCTTTTGAAGCTTTTCATATTTTTCACACCTTTTCAGGCTCTTCATGTTTTTCAATACCGCTTCATGCTTCTCCTATTTTTCAGGCTGTTTTATGCTCCTCATATTTTTCACACCTTTTGAAGCTCTTCATATTTTTCACACCTTTTTAGGCTCTTCATGTTTTTGAACACAGCTTCATGCTCTTCCTATTTTTCAGACCGATTCATGCTCCTCATATTTTTGACACCTTTTGAAGCTCTTCATATTTTTCACACATTTTCAGGCTCTTCATATTTTTGAACACCGCTTCATGCTCCTCGTGTTTTTCAGACCGTTTCATGCTCCTCATATATTTCACACATTTTCAGGCTATTCATGTTTTTCAACATCACTTCATGCTCCTCATATTTTTGACACCTTTTGAAGCTCTTCATATTTTTCACACCTTTTCAGGCTCTTCATGTTTTTCAAAACCACTTCATGCTCCTCCTATTTTTCAGACCGTTTCATGCTCCTCATATTTTTGATACCTTTTGAAGCTCTTCATATTTTTCACACATTTTCAGGCTCTTCATATTTTTGAACACTGCTTCATGCTCCTCCTATTTTTCAGACTGTTTCATGCTCCTCGTATTTTTGACATCTTTTGAAGCTCTTCATATTTTTCACACATTTTCTGGCTCTTCATGTTTTTGCACACCACTTCATGCTCCTTCTATTTTTCAGAGAATTTCATTCTCCTCATGTATTTCACACCTTTTGAAGCTCTTCATATTTTTCACACCTTTTCAGGCTTTTCATGTTTTTCCACACCACTTCATGCTTCTCCTTTTTTCAGCCCGTTTCATGCTCCCCATATATTTCACACCTTTTGAAGCTCTTCATATTTTTCAGAACTTTTCAGGCTCTTCATATTTTTGATCACCGCTTCATACTCCTCCTATTTTTCAGACCGTATCATGCTCCTCATATTTTTGACACCCTTTGAAGCTCTTCATATTTTTCACCCTTTTCAGGCTCTTCATGTTTTTGAACACCGCTTCATGCTCCTCCTATTTTTTCAGACCGTTACATGCTCCTCATATTTTTGACTCCTTTTGAAGCTCTTCATATTTTTCACACCTTTTCAGACTCTTCATGTTTCTCAACACCACTTCATGCTCCTCCTATTTTTCAGACCGTTTCATGTTCCTCATGTATTTCACACATTTTGAAGCTCTTCATATTTTACAAACCTTTTCAGGCTCTTCATGAATTTCAACACCACTTCCTGCTCCTCCTATTTTTCAGACCATTTCATGCTCCTCATATTTTTCACACCTTTTGAAGCTCTTCATATTTTTCACACCTGTTCAGGCTCTTCATGTTTTTCTACACCGCTTCATGATCCTCCTATTTTTCAGACCGTTTCATGCTCCTGATATTTTTGACAATTTTAGAAGCTCTTCATATTTTTCAACACCACTTCAAGCTCCTCCTATTTTTCAGACCGTTTCATTCTCCTCATAATTTTCACACCTTTTTCAGGCTCTTCATTTTTTTCAACACCACTTCATGCTCCTCCTATTTTTCAGACCGTTTCATGCTCCTCATATTTTTGACACCTTTTGAAGCTCTTCATATTTTTCACACCTTTCCAGGCTCTTCATGTTTTTGAACACCGTTTAATGCTCCTCTCATTTTTCAGACCGTTTCTTGCTACTCATATTTTTGAACACCGTTTAATGCTCCTCCTATTTTTCAGGCCGTTTCTTGCTCCTCATATTTTTGACACCTTCTGAAGCTATTCATATATTTCACACATTTTCAGGCTCTTCATATTATTGAACACCGCTTCATGCTCCTCCTATTTTTCAGAGAGTTTCATGCTCGTCATGTATTTCACACCTTTTGAAGCTCTTCATATTTTTCACACCTTTTCTGGCTCTTCATGTTTTTGAACACCGCTTCTTGCGACTCCTATTTTTCAGACCGTTTCATGCTCCTCATATTTTTCACACCTTTTGAAGCTCTTCATATTTTTCACCCCTTTTCAGGCTTTTCATGTTTTTCAACACCGCTTCATGCTCCTCCTATTTTTCAGACTGTTTCATGCTCCTCATATTTTTCACACCTTTTGAAGCTCTTGATATTTTTCACACCTTTTCAGGCTCTTCATTTTTTGAACAACACTTCATGCTCCTCCTATTTTTCAGACCGTGTCATACTCCTCATATTTCCACACCTTTTGAAGCTCTTCATATTTTTCACATTTTTGAAGCTCTTCATATTTTTCACACATTTTCAGACTCTTCATGTTTTTCACCACCGCTTCATGCTCCTTCTATTTTTCAGAACGTTTCATACTCCTCATATTTTTCACACTTTTTGAACCTCTTCATATTTTTCACATTTTTGAAGCTTTTCATATTTTTCACACCTTTTCAGGCTCTTCATGTTTTTGATCATCGTTTAATGCTCCTCCTATTTTTCAGACCTTTTCTTGCTCATCTAATTTTTGACACCTAATGAAGCTCTTCATATTTTTCACAACTTTTAAAGCTCTTCATATTTTTCACATTTTTGAAGCTCTTCATATTTTTCACACATTTTCAGACTCTTCATGTTTTTCACCACCGCTTCATGCTCCTTCTATTTTTCAGAACGTTTCATACTCCTCATATTTTCCACACTCTTTGAAGCTCTTCATATTTTTCACATTTTTGAAGCTTTTCATATTTTTCACACCTTTTCAGGCTCTTCATATTTTGAACACCACTTCATGCTCCTCCTATTATTCAGAGAGTTTCATGCTCCTCATGTATTTCACACCTTTTGAAGCTCTTCATATTTTTCACACCTTTTGAAGATCTTCATATATTTCACACCTTTTCAGGCTCTTCATGTTTTTTTAACAACGTTTCATCCTCCTCCTATTTTTGACACATTTTGAAGCTCTTCATATTTTTCACATCTTTTAAGACTCTTCATGTTTTTCAACACCGATTCATGGTCCTCCTATTTTTCAGACCGTTTCCTGCTCCTCATATTTTGACACCTTTTGAAGCTCTTCATATTTTTTGCACCTTTTTAGGCTCTTCAAGTTTTCAACACCGCTTCATGCTCCTCGATTTTTTCAGACCGTTTCATGCTCCTCATATTTTTGACACCTTTTGAAGCTCTTCATATTTTTCACAAATTTTCAGGCTCTTCATGTTTTTGAACACCGCTTTATGCTTATCCTATTTTTCACACTGTTTCATGCTCCTCTTATTTTTCACACGTTTTGAAGCTCTTCATATTTTTCACACCTTTTCAGGCTCTTCATGTTTTTGAAAACCTTTTCACACTCTTAATGTTTTTCAACACCGCTTCATGCTCCTCCTATTTTTCAGACCATTTCATGCTCCTCATATATTTGACACCTTTTGAAGCTCTTCAAATTGTTCACAGCTTTTCAGGCTCTTCATGTTTTTCAACACAGCTTCATGCTTCTCCTATTTTTCACACCGTTTCATGCTCCTCTCATTTTTGACACCTTTTGAAGCTCTTCATATTTTTCACACCTTTTGAAGCTCTTCATATTATTCACAAATTTTAAGGCTCTTCATGTTTTTCAACACCGCTTCATGCTCCTCCTATTTTTCAGGCCGTTTCATGCTCCTCATATTTTTGACACCTTTTGAAGCTCATCATGTATTTCACAACTTTTCAGGCTCTTCATGCTTTTCAACACGGCATCATGCTCTTCCTATTTTTCAGATAGATTCATGCACCTCAATGTTTGACAAGTTTTGAAGCTCTTCATATTTTTCACACCTTTTCAGGCTGTTCATGTTTTGAACACCGTTTCATGCTCCTCCTATTTTTCAGAAAGTTACATGCTCCTCATATATTTGAGACATTTTAAAGCTCTTCATATTTTTCACACTTTTTCAGGCTCTTCATGTTTTTCAACACTACTTCATGCTCCTCCTATTTTTCAGACCGTTTCATGCTCCTCATATTTTTGACACTTTTGAAGCTCTTCATGTCTTTCAACACTGTTTCATGCTGCTCCTATTTTTCAGACCGTTTCATGTTCCTCATATTTTTCACGCCTTTGGAAGCTCTTCATATTTTACAAAACTTTTCAGGTTCTTCATGTTATTGACGACTGCTTCATGCTCCTCCTATTTTTCAGACCGTTTCATGCTCCTCATATATTTGACACCTTGTGAAGCTCTTCCTATTTTTCACACCTTTTCAGGCTCTTCATGTTTTTCAACACCGTTTCATGCTCCTCCTATTTTTCAGACCGTTTCATGCTCCTCATATTTTTGACACCTTTTGAACCTCCTCATTTTTTAACAACTTTTGAAGCTCTTCATATATTTCACACCTTTTCAGGCACTTCATGATTTTCACGACCACTTCATGCTCCTCCTATTTTTTAGACCTTTTCATGCTCATCTCATTTTTGACACCTTTGGAAGCTCTTCATATATTTCACACCTTTTGAAGCTCTTCATATTTTTCACACTTTTTCAGGCTCTTCATGTTTTTCAACACCGCTTCATGCTCCTCCTATTTTTCAGACCGTTTCATGCTCTTCATATTTTTGACACGTTTTGAGGCTCTTCATGTTTTTCACACCTTTTCAGGATCTTCATGTTTTTGAACACAACTTCATGCTCCTCCTATTTTTCAGATCGTTTCATGCTCCTCATATTTTTGACCCCTTTTGAAGATATTCATGTTTTTCACACCTTTTCAGGCTCTTCATATTTTTGAACACCGTATGATGCTCCTCCTATTTTTCAGACCGTTTCAGGCTCCTCATATTTTTGACACCTTTTGAAGCTCCTCATATTTTTCACACCTTTTGAAACTCTTCATATATTTCACAACATTTCAGGCACTTCATGTTTTTCAACACCACTTCATGCTCCTCCTATTTTTCAGACCGGTTCATTCTCCTCATATTTTTGACACCTTTTGAAGCTCTTCATATTTTTCACACCTTTTCAGGCTCTTCATGTTTTTCAACACCTCTTCATGCTCCTCCTATATTTCAGACCGGTTCATGCTCCTCATATTTTTGACACCTTTTGTAGCTCTTCATATATTTCACACCTTTTGAAGCTCTTCATATTTTTCACACGTTTTCAGGCTCTTCATGTTTTTCAACGCCGCTTCATGCTCCTACTATTTTCAGACCGTTTCGACCTCCTCATGTATTTCACACCTTTTGAAGCTCTTCATATATGTCACACCTTTTAGGCTTTTCGTCTTTTTAAAACCGTTTCATGCTCATCCTATTTTTCACACTGTTTCATGCTCCTCATATATTTGAGACCTTTTGAAGCTCTTCATATTTTTCACACCTTTTCAGGCTCTTCATGTTTATCAACACAGTTTCATGCTCTTCCTAATTTTCAGACCGTTTCATGCTCCTCATATTGTTGACACTTTTTGAAGCTCTTCATATTTTTCCACCTTTTCAGGCTTTTCATGTTTTTCAACACCGCTTCATGCTTCTCCTATTTTTCAGACTGTTTCATGCTCCTCATATTTTTGACAAATTTTGAAGCTCTTCATACATTTCACACCTTTTCAGGCTCTTCATGTTTTTCAACACCGCTTCATGCTCCTCCAATTTTTCAGAAAGTTTCATGCTCCTCATATTTTTAACATCTTTTGAAAATCTTCATATTTTTCACACCTTTTCATGCTCTTCATCTTTTTCAAAAAAGTTTCATGCTCATCCTATGTTTCATACTGTTTCATGCATCTAATATTTTTGACACCTTCTGAAGCTCTTTATATTTTTCACACCTTTTCAGGCTCTTCATGTTTTTGACCACCGCATCATGCTCCTCCTATTTTTCAGTCGTTTCATGCTTCTCATAATTTTTAAACCTTTTGAAGCTCTTCATGTTTTTCACACCTTTTCATGCTCTTCATCTTTTTCAAAACCATCTCATTCTCATCCTATTTTAAAGACTGTTTCATGCTCCTCATATTTTTGACACCTTTAGAACCTCTACATATTTTTCACAACTTTTCAGGGTCTTCATGTTTTTCAACACTGCTTCATGCTCCTCCTATATCTCAGACAATTTCATGCTCCTCATATATTTGACACCTTTTGAAGCTCTTCAGATTTTTCACAACTTTTCAGGCTCTTCATGTTTTTCAACACCACTTCATGCTCCTCCTATTTTTCAGACCGCTTCATGCTCATCTCATTTTTGACACCTTTTGAAGCTGTTCATATTTTTCACACCTTTTGAAGCTCTTCATATTTTTCACACCTTTTCAGGCTCTTTATGTTTTTGAACACCGTTTCATGCTCCTCCTATTTTTCAGACCGTTTCATGTTCCTCCTATTTTTTAGATCATTTCATGCTCCTCATATTTTTGACACCTTTTGAAGCTCTTCATATATTTCACACCTTTTCAGGCTCTTCATTTTTTTCATATTTTTGAATCTCTTCATATTTTCACACCTTTTCAGGCTCTTCATGTTTTTCAACACCGCTTCATGCTCCTCCTATTTTTCAGACCGTATCATGCTCCTCATAGTTTTCACACCTTTTGAAGCTCTTCATACTTTTCATATTTTTGAAGATCTTCATATTTTTCACACGATTTCAGACTCTTCCTGTTTTTCAACACCGCTTCATGCTCCTGCTATTTATCATACCGTTTCATACTTCTCATATTTTTGACACGTTTTGAGGCTCTTCATTTTTTTCACACCTTTTCAGTCTCTGCATGTTTTGAACACCGTTTCATGTTCCTCATGTATTTCACACCTTTGAAGCTCTTCATATTTTGCACACCTTTTCAGGCTCTTCATGTTGTTGAACACCGCTTCATCCTCCTCCTATTTTTAAGAGGGTTTCATGCTCGTCATATTTTTGACACATTTTGAAGCTCCTCATATTTTTCACACCTTTTGAAGCTCTTCATACTTTTCAAACCTTTTCAGGCTCTTCATGTTTTTCAACACCACTTCATGTTCCTCCTATTTTTCAGACCCTTTCATGCTAATCTAATTTTTGACACCTTTTGAAGCTCTTCATATTTTTCACACCTTTTCAGGCTCTTCATGTTTTTCCACACCATTTCATGCAGCTTCTATTTTTCAGGCCTTTTCATGCTCCTCATATTTTTCACCCCTTTTGAAGCTCTTCATATTTTTCACACCTTTTCAGGCTCTTCATATTTTTCCACACCACTTCATGCTTCTCCTATTTTTCAGCCCGTTTCATGCTCCTCATGTATTTCACCCCTTTTGAAGCTCTTCATATTTTTCACACCTTTTCAGGCTCTTGATTTTATTCAACACCACTTGATGCTACTCCTCTATTTCAGACCGTTTCATGCTCCTCATATTTTTGACACCTTTAGAAGCTCTTCATATTTTTAACACCTTTTCAGGCTCTTCATATTTTTCAACACCGTTTCTTGATCCTCCTATTTTTCAGACCGTTTCATGCTCCTCATATTTTTGACACCTTTTAAACTCTTCATAATTTTCACACCTTTTCAGGCTCTTCATGTTTTTCAACACCGTTTCATGATCCTCCTATTTTTCAGACCGTTTCATGCTCATCTCATTTTTGACACCTTTTGAAGCTCTTCATATTTTTCACACCTTTTCAGGCTCTTCATGTTTTTGAACACCGCTTCATGCTCCTCCTATTTTTCAGACCGTTTCATGCTCTTCATATTTTTGACACGTTTTGAGGCTCTTCATGTTTTTCACACCTTTTCAGGATCTTCATGTTTTTGAACACAACTTCATGCTCCTCCTATTTTTCAGATCGTTTCATGCTCCTCATATTTTTGACCCCTTTTGAAGATATTCATGTTTTTCACACCTTTTCAGGCTCTTCATATTTTTGAACACCGTATGATGCTCCTCCTATTTTTCAGACCGTTTCAGGCTCCTCATATTTTTGACACCTTTTGAAGCTCCTCATATTTTTCACACCTTTTGAAACTCTTCATATATTTCACAACATTTCAGGCACTTCATGTTTTTCAACACCACTTCATGCTCCTCCTATTTTTCAGACCGGTTCATTCTCCTCATATTTTTGACACCTTTTGAAGCTCTTCATATTTTTCACACCTTTTCAGGCTCTTCATGTTTTTCAACACCTCTTCATGCTCCTCCTATATTTCAGACCGGTTCATGCTCCTCATATTTTTGACACCTTTTGTAGCTCTTCATATATTTCACACCTTTTGAAGCTCTTCATATTTTTCACACGTTTTCAGGCTCTTCATGTTTTTCAACGCCGCTTCATGCTCCTACTATTTTCAGACCGTTTCGACCTCCTCATGTATTTCACACCTTTTGAAGCTCTTCATATATGTCACACCTTTTAGGCTTTTCGTCTTTTTAAAACCGTTTCATGCTCATCCTATTTTTCACACTGTTTCATGCTCCTCATATATTTGAGACCTTTTGAAGCTCTTCATATTTTTCACACCTTTTCAGGCTCTTCATGTTTATCAACACAGTTTCATGCTCTTCCTAATTTTCAGACCGTTTCATGCTCCTCATATTGTTGACACTTTTTGAAGCTCTTCATATTTTTCCACCTTTTCAGGCTTTTCATGTTTTTCAACACCGCTTCATGCTTCTCCTATTTTTCAGACTGTTTCATGCTCCTCATATTTTTGACAAATTTTGAAGCTCTTCATACATTTCACACCTTTTCAGGCTCTTCATGTTTTTCAACACCGCTTCATGCTCCTCCAATTTTTCAGAAAGTTTCATGCTCCTCATATTTTTAACATCTTTTGAAAATCTTCATATTTTTCACACCTTTTCATGCTCTTCATCTTTTTCAAAAAAGTTTCATGCTCATCCTATGTTTCATACTGTTTCATGCATCTAATATTTTTGACACCTTCTGAAGCTCTTTATATTTTTCACACCTTTTCAGGCTCTTCATGTTTTTGACCACCGCATCATGCTCCTCCTATTTTTCAGTCGTTTCATGCTTCTCATAATTTTTAAACCTTTTGAAGCTCTTCATGTTTTTCACACCTTTTCATGCTCTTCATCTTTTTCAAAACCATCTCATTCTCATCCTATTTTAAAGACTGTTTCATGCTCCTCATATTTTTGACACCTTTAGAACCTCTACATATTTTTCACAACTTTTCAGGGTCTTCATGTTTTTCAACACTGCTTCATGCTCCTCCTATATCTCAGACAATTTCATGCTCCTCATATATTTGACACCTTTTGAAGCTCTTCAGATTTTTCACAACTTTTCAGGCTCTTCATGTTTTTCAACACCACTTCATGCTCCTCCTATTTTTCAGACCGCTTCATGCTCATCTCATTTTTGACACCTTTTGAAGCTGTTCATATTTTTCACACCTTTTGAAGCTCTTCATATTTTTCACACCTTTTCAGGCTCTTTATGTTTTTGAACACCGTTTCATGCTCCTCCTATTTTTCAGACCGTTTCATGTTCCTCCTATTTTTTAGATCATTTCATGCTCCTCATATTTTTGACACCTTTTGAAGCTCTTCATATATTTCACACCTTTTCAGGCTCTTCATTTTTTTCATATTTTTGAATCTCTTCATATTTTCACACCTTTTCAGGCTCTTCATGTTTTTCAACACCGCTTCATGCTCCTCCTATTTTTCAGACCGTATCATGCTCCTCATAGTTTTCACACCTTTTGAAGCTCTTCATACTTTTCATATTTTTGAAGATCTTCATATTTTTCACACGATTTCAGACTCTTCCTGTTTTTCAACACCGCTTCATGCTCCTGCTATTTATCATACCGTTTCATACTTCTCATATTTTTGACACGTTTTGAGGCTCTTCATTTTTTTCACACCTTTTCAGTCTCTGCATGTTTTGAACACCGTTTCATGTTCCTCATGTATTTCACACCTTTGAAGCTCTTCATATTTTGCACACCTTTTCAGGCTCTTCATGTTGTTGAACACCGCTTCATCCTCCTCCTATTTTTAAGAGGGTTTCATGCTCGTCATATTTTTGACACATTTTGAAGCTCCTCATATTTTTCACACCTTTTGAAGCTCTTCATACTTTTCAAACCTTTTCAGGCTCTTCATGTTTTTCAACACCACTTCATGTTCCTCCTATTTTTCAGACCCTTTCATGCTAATCTAATTTTTGACACCTTTTGAAGCTCTTCATATTTTTCACACCTTTTCAGGCTCTTCATGTTTTTCCACACCATTTCATGCAGCTTCTATTTTTCAGGCCTTTTCATGCTCCTCATATTTTTCACCCCTTTTGAAGCTCTTCATATTTTTCACACCTTTTCAGGCTCTTCATATTTTTCCACACCACTTCATGCTTCTCCTATTTTTCAGCCCGTTTCATGCTCCTCATGTATTTCACCCCTTTTGAAGCTCTTCATATTTTTCACACCTTTTCAGGCTCTTGATTTTATTCAACACCACTTGATGCTACTCCTCTATTTCAGACCGTTTCATGCTCCTCATATTTTTGACACCTTTAGAAGCTCTTCATATTTTTAACACCTTTTCAGGCTCTTCATATTTTTCAACACCGTTTCTTGATCCTCCTATTTTTCAGACCGTTTCATGCTCATCTCATTTTTGACACCTTTTGAAGCTCTTCATATTTTTCACACCTTTTCAGGCTCTTCATGTTTTTGAACACCGCTTCATGCTCCTCCTATTTTTCAGAGAGTTTCATGCTCCTAATGTATTTCACTCCTTTTGAAGCTCTTCATAATTTTCACACGTTTTCACTCTCTTCATGTTTTTCAACACCATTTCATGCCGCATCTATTTTTCAGACCGTTTCATGCTCTTCATATTTTTGACACCTTTTGAAGCTTTTCATATTTTTCAAACCTTTTCAGGCTCTTCATGTTTTTCCACACCACTTCATGCTTCTCCTATTTTTCAGACCGTTTCATGCTCCTCATGAATTTCACACCTTTTGAAGCTCTTCATATTTTTCACAACTTTTCAGGTTCTTCATGTTTCTGATCACCGTTTCATGCTCCTCCTATTTTTCAGAACGTTACATGGTCCTCATATTTTTGACACCATTTGAAGCTCTTCATATTTTTCACACCTTTTCAGGCTCTTCATGTTTTTCCACACCACTTCATGCTTCTCATATTTTTCAGACCGTTTCATGCTCCTCATGTATTTCACAACTTTTGAAGCTCTTCATATTTTTCACATCTTTTCAGGCTCCTCATATTTTCATCACCGCTCATGATCCTCCAAATTTTCAGACCGTTTCATGCTCTTCATATTTTTGACCCCTTTTGAAGCTCTTCATATTTTTCACACCTTTTCAGGCTCTTCATGTTTTTGAACACCGCTCATGATCCTCCAAATTTTCAGACCGTTTCATGCTCTTCATATTTTTGACACCTTTTGAAGCTCATCATATTTTTCACACCTTTTAAGGCTCTTCATGTTTTTCCACACCACTTCTTGCTTCTCATATTTTTCAGACCGTTTCATGCTCCTCATGAATTTCACACCTTTTGAAGCTCTTCATATTTTTCACAGCTTTTCAGGCTTCTCATGTTTTTGATCCCCGTTTCTTGCTCCTCCTATTTTTCAGACCGTTTCATGCTCCTCATATTTTTGGCACCTTTTGAAGCTCTTCATATTTTTCACACCTTTTCAGGTCTTCATGTTTTTGAACACCATTTCATGCTCCTCCTATTTTTCAGACCGTTTCATGCTCTTCATATTTTTGGCACCTTTTGAAGCTCTTCATATTTTTCACACCTTTTCAGGCTCTTCATGTTTTTCAACACCGCTTCATGCTCCTCCTATGTTTCAGACCGTTTTATGCTCCTCATATTTGACACCTTTTGAAGCTCTTCATATATTTCACACCTTTTCAGGCTCTTCATGTTTTTCAACACCACTTCATGCTCCTCCTATTTTTCAGACCGTTTCATGCTCATCTAATTTTTGACACCTTTTGAAGCTCTTCATATATTTCACAACTTTTGAAGCTCTACATATTTTTCACATTTTTGAACCTTTCCATATTTTTCACACTTTTTCAGGCTCTTCATGTTTTTGAACACCGCTTCATGCTCCTGCTATTTTTCACACCGTTTCATACTCCTCATATTTTTGACACGTTTTGAGGCTCTTCATATATTTCACACCTTTTGAAGCTTTTCATATTTTTCACATTTTTGCAGCTCTTCATATTTTTCACACCTTTTCAGGCTCATCATGTTTTTCAACACCGCTCATGCTCCTCCTATTTTTCAGACCGTTTCATTCTCCTCATATTTTTGACACCTTTTGAAGCTCTTCATGTTTTTCACACCTTTTCAGGCTCTTCTTTTTTTTCAACAGCACTTCGTGCTCGTCCTATTTTTCAGACCGTTTCATGCTCATCTCATTTTTGACACCTTTTGAATCTCTTCATATTTTTCACACCTTTTCAGGCTCTTCATGTTCTCTAACACCGCTTCATGCTCCTCCTGTTTTTCAGACCGTTTCGTGCTCCTCCTATTCTTGTCAGCTTTTGAAGCTCTTCATATTTTCACACCTTTTCAGGCTCTTCATGTTTTTCAACACCGCTTTATGCTCCTCCTATTTTTCAGACCGTTTCATGATCCTCATATTTTTGACACCTTTTGAAGCTTTTCATATTTTTCACACTTTTCAGGCTCCTCATGTTTTTCAACACCATTTCATGCTCCTCCTATTTTTCAGACCGTTTCATGCTCCTCATATTTCTGACACTTTTTGAAGCTCCTCATATTTTTCACACATTGTGAAGCTGTTCATATATTTCACACCATTTCAGGATCTTCATGTTTTTCAACACCACTTCACGCTCCTCCTATTTTTCAGACTGTTTCATTCTCCTCATATTTTTGACACCTTTTGAAGCTCTTCATATATTTCACACCTTTTCAGGCTCTTCATGTTTTTAACACCACTTCATGCTCCTCCTATTTTTCAGACCATTTCCTGCTCATCGATTTTTGACACCTTTTGAAGCTCTTCATATTTTTCACACCTTTTGAAGCTCTTAATATTTTTCACACCTTTTCAGGCTCTTCATGTTTCTGAACACCGCTTCATGCTTCTCCTATTTTTCAGACCCTTTCATGCTAATCTAATATTTGACACCTTTTGAAGGTCTTCATATTTTTCACATTTTTGAAGCTTTTCATATTTTTCACACCTTTTCAGGCTCTTAATGTTTCTGAACACCGCTTCATGCTCCTCCTATTTTTCAGACCGTTTCATGCTCATCCCATTTTTGACACCTTTTGAAGCACTTCATATTTTTCACAGCTTTTGAAGCTCTTCATATTTCTCATACGTTTTCAGGCTATTCATGTTTTTCAACACCACTTCTTGCCCCTCCTAATTTTCAGACCGTTTCATGCTCCTCATATTTTTGACACGTTTTGAAGCTCTTCATATTTTTCACACCTTTTCAGGATCTTCAAGTTTTTGAACACCGTTTCATGCTGCTCCTATTTTTCAGACCGTTTAATGCTCCTCATATTTTTGACATTTTTTGAAGCTCTTCATATTTTTCACACCTTTTCAGGCTCTTCATGTTTTTGAACACTGCTTCATGCTCCTCCTATTTTTCAGACCGTTTCATGCTCCTCATGTATTTCACACATTTTGAAGCTCTTCATATTTTTCACACCTTTTCAGCCTCTTCATGATTTTGAACACCGCTTCATGATCCTCCTATTTTTCAGAATGTTTCATGCTCCTCATATTTTTGACAACTTTTGAAGCTTTTCATATTTTTCACAACTTTTCAGGCTCTTCATGTTTTTGAACAGAGCTTCATGCTCCTCTTTTTTTTCAGACCGTATCATACTCGTCATATTTTTCACACCTTTTGAACCTCTTCATATTTTTCACACCTTTTCAGGCTCTTCATGTTTTTCAACACAACTTCATGCTCATCCTATTTTCCAGACCGTTTCATGTTCCTCATGTATTTTACACCTTTTGAAGCTCTTCATAATTTTCACACCTTTTCAGTTTCTTCATGTTTTTCCACACCGCTTCATGCTCCTCCTATTTTTCAGACCGTTTCATGCTCCTCATATTTTTGACACCTTTTGAAGCTCTTAATATATTTCACACCTTTTCAGACTCTTCATGATTTCCAACACCGCTTCATGCTCCTCATATTTTTCAGACCATTTCATGCTCATCTCATTTTTATCACCTTTTGAAGCTCTTCATATTTTTCACACCTTTTGAAGCTCTTCATATTTTTCACACGTTTTCAGGCTCTTCATGTTTTTCAACACCACTTCCTGCTTCTCCTATATTTCAGACCGTTTCATGATCCTCATATTTTTGACACATTTTGAAGCTCTTCATATTTTTCACACCTTTTCAGGCTCTTCATGTTTTTCAACACCGCTTCATGCTCCTCCATTTTTTCAGACCGTTTCATGCTCCTCATATTTTTGACACCTTTTGATGCTCTTCGTATTTTTCACACCTTTTCAGACTCTTCATGATTTTCAAAACGGCTTCATGCTCCTCATATTTTCACACCATTTCATGCTCATCTCATTTTTGACACCCTTTGAAGCTCCTCTACTTTTGACCCCTTTAGAAGCTCTTCATATTTTTGACAACTTTTCAGGCTCTTCATGTTTTTCAACACCGCTTCATGCTCCCCCTAATTTTCAGACCGTTTCATGACACTCATATTTTTGACACCTTTTGAAGCTTCTCATATATTTCATACCTTTTCAGACTCTTCATGATTTCCAACACCGCTTCATGCTCCTCATTTTTTTCACACCGTTTAATGCTCATCTCATTTTTGACACCTTTTGAAGCTCTTCATATTTTTGACACCTTTAGAAGCTCTTCATATGTTTTACACATTTTCAGGCTCTTCATATTTTTCAACACCGCTTATTGCTCCTCCTATTTTTCAGACCGTTTCATGCTCATCTCATTTTTGACAACTTTTGAAGCTCTTCATATTTTTCACATATTTTGAAGCTCTTCATATTTTACACACCTTTTCAGGCTCTTCATGTTTTTCAACACCGCTTCATGCTCCTCCTATTTTTCAAACCGTTTCATGCTCCTCATATTTTTGACACCTTTGAAGCTCTTCATATTTTTACACCTTTTCAGACTCTTCATGTTTTTCAACACTGCTTCATGCTCCTCCTATTTGTCAGACCGTTTCATGCTCCTCCTATTTTTCAGACCGTTTCATGCTTCTCATATTTTGACACCTTTTGAAGCTCTTCATATTTTTCACAACTTTTCAGGCTCTTCCTGTTTTTCAATACCGCTTCATGCTCCTCCACTTTGTCAGACCGTTTCATGCTCCTCATATTTTTGGCACCTTTTGAAGCTCTCCATATATTTCACACCTTTTCAGGTCTTCATGTTTTTGAACACCATTTCATGCTCCTCCTATTTTTCAGACCGTTTCATGCTCTTCATATTTTTGGCACCTTTTGAAGCTCTTCATATTTTTCACACCTTTTCAGGCTCTTCATGTTTTTCAACACCGCTTCATGCTCCTCCTATGTTTCAGACCGTTTTATGCTCCTCATATTTGACACCTTTTGAAGCTCTTCATAATTTCCACACCTTTTCAGGCTCTTCATGTTTTTGAACACCATTTCATGCTCCTCTTATTTTTTTTTTTATTGTTATTTTTTTTTAATTTTTTTTAATTATTTTTATTTTTTTTTCCCTGTCGGTTTTGTCATACATTGATATGAATCAGCCATGGATTTACATGTATTCCCAATCCCAATCCCCCCTCCCACCTCCCTCTCCACCCGGTTCCTCTCGGTCTTCCCAGTGCACCAAGCCGGAGCACTTGTCTCTTGCATCCTACCTGGGCTGGTGATCTGTTTCACCATAGATAGCATACATGCTGTTCTTTTGAAATATCCCAACCTCGCATTCTCCCACAAAGTTCAAAAGTCTGTTCTGTATTTCTGTGTCTCTTTTTCTGTTCTGCATATAGGGTTATCGTTATCACTTTTCTAAATTCCATATACATGTGTCAGCATGCTCTAATGTTCTTTATCTTTCTGGCTTACTTCACTCTGTATAATGGGCTCCAGCTTCATCCATCTCATTAGGACTGATTCAAATGAATTCTTTTTAATGGCTGAGTAATATTCCATGGTGTATATGTACCACAGCTTTCTTATCCATTCATCTGCTGACGGGCATCTAGGTTGCTTCCATGTCCTGGCTATTATAAACAGTGCTGCGATGAACATTGGGGTGCACGTGTCTCTATCAGACGAACCTATGGACACCTTATCTTTGACAAAGGAGGCAAGGATATACAATGGAAAAAAGACAACCTCTTTAACAAGTGGTGCTGGGAAAACTGGTCAACCACTTGTAAAAGAATGAAAATAGAACACTTTCTAACACCATACACAAAAATAAACTCAAAATGGATTAAAGATCTAAATGTAAGACCAGAAACTATAAAACTCCTAGAGGAGAACATAGGCAAAACACTCTCCGACATAAATCAAAGCAAGATCCTCTATGACCCACCTCCCAGAATATTGGAAATAAAAGCAAAACTAAACAAATGGGACCTAATGAAACTTAAAAGCTTTTGCACTACAAAGGAAACTATAAGTAAGGTGAAAAGACAGCCCTCAGATTGGGAGAAAATAATAGCAAATGAAGAAACAGACAAAGGATTAATCTCAAAAATATACAAGCAAATCCTGCAGCTCAATTCCAGAAAAATAAATGACCCAATAAAAAATGAGCCAAAGAACTAAACAGACATTTCTCCAAAGAAGACATACAGATGGATAACAAACACATGAAAAGATGCTCAACATCACTCATTATTAGAGAAATGCAAATCAAAACCACAATGAGGTACCATTACACGCCAGCCAGGATGGCTGCTATCCAAAAGTCTACAAGCAATAAATGCTGGAGATGGTGTGGAGAAAAGGGAACCCTCTTACACTGTTGGTGGGAATGCACACTAGTACAGCCCCTATGGAAAACAGTGTGGAGATTTCTTAAAAAACTGGAAATAGAACTGCCATATGACCCAGCAATCCCACTTCTGGGCATACACACTGAGGAAACCAGATCCTCCCATTTTTCAGACCGTTTCATACTCCTCATATATTTGACACCTTTTGAAGCTCTTCATATTTTTCACAACTTTTCAGGTTCTTCATGTTTTCAACACCACTTCATGCTCCTCCTATATTTCTGAACCGTGTCATGCTCCTCATATTTTTGACATCTTTTGAAGCTCTTCATATTTTTCACGCCTTTTCAGACTCTTCATGTTTTTCTACACCGCTTCATGCTCCTCCTATTTTTGACATCTTTTGAAGCTCTTCATGTATTTCACACCTTTTCAGGGTTTTCATGTTTTTGAACACCGTTTCATGCTCCTCATATTTTTCAGACCGTTTCATGCTCCTCATATTTTTGACACCTTTTGAGCTCTTCATATTTTTCACACCTTTTCAGGCTCTTCATGTTTTCAACACCGTTTCATGCTCCTCCTATTTTTCAGACCATTTCTTGCTCCTCATATTTTGACACCTTTTGAAGCTCTTCATATTTTTCACACCTTTTCAGGCTCTTCATATTTTTCAACAAGGTTTCATGCTCCTCCTATATTTCAGACCGTTTTATGCTCCCCATAATTTTGACACCTTTTGAAGCGCTTCATAATTATCACACCTTTTCAGGCTCTTCATGTTTTTCAACACCGCTTTATTCTCCTCCTATTTTTCAGACCGTTTCATGCTCCTCATATTTTTGACACCTTTTGAAGCTCTTCATATTTTTCACACTTTTTCAGCCTCTTCATGTTTTTCAACACCGTTTCATGCTCCTCCTATTTTTTAGACCATTTCATGCTCCACATATATTGACACCTCTTGATGCTCTTCATAGTTTTTCACAGCTTTTCAGGCTTTTCATGTATTTGAACACTGATTCATGCTCCTCATATTTTTCAGACCGTTTCATGCTCCTAATATTTGTGACATCTTTTGAAGCTCTTCATATTTTTCACACCTTTTCAGGCTCTTCATGTTTTTGAACACCACCTCATGCTCCTCATAATATTCAGACCATTACATGCTCCTCATATATTTGATATCTTTTGAAGATCTTCATATTTTTCACACATTTTTATGCACTTCATGTTTTCAACACCACATCATGCTCCTTCTATTTTTCAAACCGATTCATGCTCCTCATATTTTGGACATCTTTTGAAGCTCGTCATATTTCTCACACCTTTTCAGGCTCTTCATGTTTTCAACACAGTTTCATGCTCCTCCTACATTTCAGACCGTTTCATGCTCCTCATATTTTGACTCCTTTTGAAGCTCTTCATATTTTTCACACCTTTTCAGGCTCTTCATGTTTTTCAACACCGCTTTATTCTCCTCCTATTTTTCAGACCGTTTCATGCTCCTCATATTTTTGACACCTTTTGAAGCTCTTCATATTTTTCACACCTTTTCAGGCTCTTCATGTTTTTCTACACCTCTTCATGCTCCCCCTATTTTTGACACCTTTTGAAGCTCTTCATATTTCTCAAACGTTTTCAGGCTCTTCATGTTTTTCAACACCCCTTCTTGCTCATCCTATTTTTCAGACCGTTTCATGCTTCTCTCATTTCTGACACATTTTGAAGTTCTTCATATATTTCACACATTTTCAGGCTCTTCATGTTTTTCAACACCACTTCATGCTCCTCCGATTTTTCAGACCGTTTCATGCTCATCTAACTTTTGAAACATTTTGAAGCTCTTCATATTTTCCACACCTTTTGAAGCTCTTCATATTTTTCAAACGTTTTCAGGCTCTTCATTTTTTTCAACACCGCTTCTTGCTCCTCCTATTTTTCAGATCGTTTCATGCTCCTCATATTTTTGACACGTTTTGAAGCTCTTCACATTTTTCACACCTTTTCAGGCTCTTCATGTCTTTGAACACCGTTTCTTGCTGCTCCTATTTTTCAGATCGTTTCATGCTCCTCATATTTTTGACAGATTTTGAAGCTCCTCATTTTTTTCACACCTTTTGAAGCTCTTCATATTTTTCACACCTTTTAACGCTCTTCATGATTTTGAACACCACTTTATCCTCCTCCTATTATTCAGACCGCTTCATTCTCCTCATTATTTTTGACACCTTTTGAAGCTCTTCATATTTTTGAACACCTTTTGAAGCTCTTCATATTTTTCACACTTTTTCAGGCTCTTCATGTTTTTCCACACCGCTTCATGCTCCTCCTATTTTTCAGACAGTTTCATGTGCCTCCTCTTTTTGACACCTTTTTAAGGTCTTCATTTTTTTCACACCTTTTCAGGCTCTTCATGTTTCTCAACACCGTTTCATGCTCCTCCTATTTTAAAGATAGTTTCATGCTCCTCATATATTTGAAAACTTTTGAAGCTATTCATATTTTTCACACCTTTTCAGCCTCTTCATGTTTCTCAACACCACTTCATGCTCCTCCTGTTTTTCACACCGTTTCATGATCCTCATATTTTTGACACCTTTAGAAGCTCTTCATATTTTTCACACCTTTTCAGTCTCTTCATGTTTTTCTACACCACTTCAAACTCCTCCTATTTTTCAGACCGTTTCATGCTACTCATATTTTTGACACTTTTTGAAGCTCTTCATATTTTTCACACCTTTTCAGGCTGTTCATGTTTTTCAACACCGCTTCATGCTCCTCATATTTTTCAGACCCTTTCATGCTCCTCATAATTTTGACACCTTTTGAAGCTCTTCATATTATTCACACCTTTTCATGCTCTACATGGTTTTCAACACCGCTTCATGCTCCTCCTATTTTTCAGACCGTTTCATGCTCCTCATATTTTTGACACCATTTGAAGCTCTTCATATTTTTCACACTTTTTCAGGCTCTTCATGTTTTTCAACACCGCTTCATGCTCTTCCTATTTTTCAGACCGTTTCATGCTCCTCATATTTTTGACACCTTTTGAAGCTCTTCATATTTTTCACACCTTTTCATGCTCTTCATGTTTTTGAACACCGCTTCATGCTCCTCCTATTTTTCAGACCGTTTCATGCTCCTCATATTTTTGACACCTTTTGAAGCTCTTCATATTTTTCACACCTTTTCATGTTCTTCATGTTTTTCAACACCGCTTCATGCTTCTCCTATTTTTCAGACCGTTTCATGCTCCTCATATTTTTGACACCTTTTGAGGCTCTTCATATTTTTCACACATTTTCACGCTCTTCATGTTTTTCAACACCGATTCATGCTCCTCATATGTTTGACACCTTTTGAATCTCTTCATATATTTCACACATTTTCAGGTTCTTTATGTTTTTCAACACCACTTCATGCTCCTCCTATTTTTCAGACCGTTTCATACTCATCTCACTTTTGACACATTTTGAAGCTCTTCATATTTTCCACACCTTTTGAAGCTCTTCATATTTTTCAAACGTTTTCAGGCTCTTAATCTTTTTCAACACCGCTTCTTGCTCCTCCTATTTTTCAGACCGTTTCATGCTCCTCATATTTTTGACACGTTTTGAAGCTCTTCATATTTTTCAAACCTTTTCAGGCTCTTCATGTTTTTGAACACCGCTTCCTGCTCCTCCTATTTTTCAGACCGTTTCATGCTACTCATATTTTTGACACCTTTTGAAGCTCTTCATATTTTTCACATCTTTTCAGGCTCTTCATGTGTTTCAAAGCCACTTCATGCTTCTCCTATTTTTCATACCGTTTCATGCTCCTCTCATTTCTGACACCTTTTGAAGCTCTTCATACATTTCACACATTTTCAGGCTCTTCATGTTTTTCAACACCACTTCATGCTCCTCCTATTTTTCAGACCGTTTCATGCACCTCATGTATTTCACACCTTTTGAAGCTCTTTATATTTTTCACACCGTTTTAGGCTCTTCATGTTTTTGAACACGATTTCAGGCTCCTCCTATTTTTCGGACTGTTTCATGCTCATCTCATTTTTGACACCTTTTGAAGCTCTTCATATTTTTCACACCTTTTGAATCTATTCATATTTCTCAAACGTTTTCAGGCGCTTCATGTTTTTCAACACCCCTTCTTGCTCATCCTATTTTTCAGATCGTTTCATGCTCCTCATATTTTTGACACGCTTTGAAGCTCTTCATATTTTTCACACCTTTTCAGGCTCTTCATGTCTTTGAACACCGTTTCATGCTGCTCCTATTTTTCAAATCGTTTCATGCTCCTCATATTTTTGACAGATTTTGAACCTCTTCATTTTTTCACACTTTTTCAGGCTCTTCATGTCTTTGAACACCGTTTCATGCTGCTCCTATTTTTCAAATCGTTTCATGCTTCTCATATTTTTGACAGATTTTGAAGCTCTTCATTTTTTCACACCTTTTGAAGCTCTTCATATTTTTCACACCTTTTCAGGCTCTTCATGTCTTTGAACACCGTTTCATGCTGCTCCTCTTTTTCAGATCGTTTCATGCTCCTCATATTTTTGACAGATTTTGAAGCTCTTCATTTTTTTCACACCTTTTGAAGCTCTTCATATTTTTCACTCCTTTTAAGGTTCTGCATGATTTTGATCACCACTTTATGCTCCTCCTATTATTCAGACCGTTTCATTCTCCTCATTATTTTTGACACTTTTTGAAGCTCTTCATATTTTTCACACCTTTTCGGGCTCTTCATGTATTTGAACACCGTTTCATGCTCCTCCTATTTTTCTGACAGTTTAATGCTCCTCGTAATTTTGACACCTTTTGAAGCTCTTCATATTTTTCACACCTTTTCAGGCTCTTCATGTTTTTCAACACCGCTTCATGCTCCTCCATTTTTTCAGACCGTTTCATGCTCCTCATATTTTTCACAATTTTTGAAGCTCTTCATATATTTCACACCTTTTCAGGCTCTTCATGTTTTTGAACACTGTTTCATGCTGCTCCTATTTTTCAGACCGTTTCATGCTCCTCATATTTTTGACACCTTTTGAAGCTCACCATATTTTTCACCCCTTTTGAAGCTCTTCATATATTTCACACTTTTTCAGGCTCTTCATGTTTTTCAACACCACTTCATGCTCTTCCTATTTTTCAGAGCTTTTCATGCTCATCTCATTTTTGACATCTTTTGAAGCTCTTCATATTTTTCACACCTTTTGAAGCTCTTCATATTTTTCACAGTTTTCAGGCTCTTCATGTTTTTGAACACCGCTTCATGCCCCTCCTATTTTTCAGACCGTTTCATGCTCCTCATGTATTTCACACCTTTTGAAGCTCTTTATATTTTTCACACCTTTTCAAGCTCTTCATGTTTTGAATGCTGTTTCATGCTCCTCCTATTTTTCAGACCGTTTCATGCTCCTCATATATTGACACCTTTTGAAGCTCCCCATATTTTTCACACCTTTTGAAACTCTTCATATATTTCACACTTTTTCAGACTCTTCATGTTTTTCAACACCGCATCATGCGTCTCCTATATTTCAGACCGTTTCATGCTCCTCATATTTTTGACACTTTTTGAAGCTCTTCATATTTTTCACACCTTTTCATGCTCTTCATGTTTTTCAACACCGTTTCAGGCTCCTCCTATTTTTGACATCTTTTGAATCTCTTCGTATTTTTCACACCTTTTAAGGCTCTTCACGTTTTTGAACACCGTTTCTCTCTCCTTATATTTTTGACACCTTTTGAAGCTCTTCATATATTTCACAACTTTTCAGGCTCTTCATGTTCTTCACCACTGCTTCATGCTCCTCCTACTTTTCAGAACATTTCATGCTCCTCATTCTTTTGACAGGTTTTGAAGCTCTTCATATTTTTCACACCTTTTCAAGCTCTTCATGTTTTGAATACCGTTTCATGCTCCTGCTGTTTTTCAGACCGTTTCATGCTCCTCATGTATTTCACACCTTTTGAAGCTCTTTATATTTTTCACACCTTTTCAGGCTCTTCATGTTTTTCAACACCGCTTCATGCTCCTCCTGTTTTTCATACCATTTCATGCTCCCTTTATTTTTGACACCTTTTGAAGCTCCTCATATTTTTCACACCTTTTTAGTCTCTGCATATTTTTGAACACCGTTTCATGCTCCTCATGTATTTCACACCTTTTGAAGCTCTTCATATTTTGCACACCTTTTCAGGCTCTTCATGTTTTTGAACACCGCTATCCTCCTCCTAATTTTAAGAGGGTTTCATGCTCGTCATATTTTAGACACATTTTGAAGCTCTTCATATTTTTCTCACCTTTTCAGGCTCTTCATGTTTTCGAACACCCCTTCATGCTCCTCCTATTTTTCAGACCATTTCATACTCCTCATATATTTGACAACTTTGAAGCTCTTCATATTTTTCCCAATTTTTCAGGCTCTACATGTTTTACAACACCACTTCATGCTCCTCCTATTTTTCAGACCGTATCATGCTCCTCATAATTTTGACACCTTTTGAAGCTCTTCATATTTTTCACACCTTTTCAGGTTCTTCATGTTTTTCAACATCGCTTCATGCTCCTTCTATTTTTCAGACCGTTTCATGCTCCTCATGTATTTCACACCTTTTGAAGCTCTTTATATTTTTCACACATTTTCAGGCTCTTCATGTTTTTCAACACCACTTCATGCTCCTCCTCTTTTTCAGACCATTTCATGCTCCTTTTATTTTTGACACGTTTTGAAGCTCTTCATATTTTTCACACTTTTTCAGGCTCTTCATGTTTTTCAACACCACTTCATGCTCCTCCTATTTTTCAGACTGTTTCATACTCATCTCATTTTTGACATCTTTTGAAGCTCTTTATATTTTTCACACCTTTTGAAGCTCTTCATAATTTTCATATTTTTGAAGCTCTTCATATTTTTCACACTTTTTCAAGCTCTTCATGTTTTTCAACAAAACTTCAGGCTCCTCCTATTTTTCAGACCCATTCATGCTAATCTAATTTTTGACACTTTTTGAAGCTCTTCATATTTTTCACACCTTTTCAGTCTCTGCATGTTTTTGAACACCGTTTCATGCTCCTCATATATTTCACACATTTTGAAGCTCTTCATATTTTGCACACCTTTTCAGGCTCTTCATGTTTTTGAACACCGTTTCATGCTCCTCGTATTTTTCAGACCGTTTCATGCTCCTCATATTTTTGACACCTTTTTAAGCTCTTCATATATTTTACACCTTTTGAAGCTCTTCATATATTTCACACCTTTTCAGGCTCTTCATGTTTTTCAACAGCACTTCATGCTCCTCCTATTTTTCAGACCCTTTCATGCTAATCTAATTTTGACACCTTTTGAAGCTCTTCATAATTTTCACACCTTTTGAAGCTCTTCATATTTTTCACACCTTTTCAGTCTGTTCATGTTTTAAACACCGCTTCATGCTCCTCCTATTTTTCAGACCAGTTCATGCTAATCTAATTTTTGACACCTTTTGAAGCTCTTCATATTTTTCACACCTTTTCAGGCTGTTCATGTTTTTGAACACCGGTTATGCTCCTCCTATTTTTCAGACCGTTTCATGCTCCTCATATTTTTGACACCTTTTGAAGCTCTTCATATTTTTCACACCTTTTCAGGCTCTTCATGTTTTTCAAGACCGCTTCATGATCCTGTTATTTTTCGGACCGTTTCATGCTCCTCATATTTTTGACACCTTTTGAAGCTCTTCATATTTTTCACACCTTTTCAGGCTCTTCATGTTTTTAAACACCACTTCATGCTCCTCCTATTTTTCAGACCCTTTCATGCTAATCTAATTTTTGACACTTTTTGAAGCTCCTCATATTTTTCACACCTTTTTAGTCTCTGCATATTTTTGAACACCGTTTCATGCTCCTCATGTATTTCACACCTTTTGAAGCTCTTCATATTTTGCACACCTTTTCAGGCTCTTCATGTTTTCGAACACCCCTTCATGCTCCTCCTATTTTTCAGACCGTTTCATACTCCTCATATATTTGACAACTTTGAAGCTCTTCATATTTTTCCCAATTTTTCAGGCTCTACATGTTTTACAACACCACTTCATGCTCCTCCTATTTTTCAGACCGTATCATGCTCCTCATAATTTTGACACCTTTTGAAGCTCTTCATATTTTTCACACTTTTTCAGGCTCTTCATGTTTTTGAACACCGCTTCATGTTCCTCCTATTTTTCACAGCTTTTCATGCTCCTCATATAATTCACCCCTTTTGAAGCTCTTCATATTTTTCACAACATTTCAGGCTCTTCATGTTTTTCAACACCGTTTCATGTTCCTCCTATTTTCAGACCGTTTCATGCTCCTCATATTTTTGACACCTTTTGAAGCTCTTCATATTTTTCACACCTTTTCAGGCTCTTCATGTTTTTCAACACCGCTTGATGCTCCACCTATTTTTCAGACCGTTTCATGCTCCTCATGTATTTCACACCATTTGAAGCTCTTCATATTTTTCACACCTTTTCAGGCTCTTCATGTTTTTCAACACCGCTTCATGCTCCTCGTATTTTTCAGACCGTTTCATTCTCCTCAAATTTTTGACACCTTTTGAAGCTCTGCATATTTTTCACACCTTTTCAGGCTCTTCATGATTTTCAACACCACTTCATGCTCCTCCTATTTTTCAGACCGTTTCATGCTCATCTCATTTTTGACATCTTTTGAAGCTCTTTATATTTTTCACACCTTTTGAAGCTCTTCATAATTTTCATATTTTTGAAGCTCTTCATATTTTTCACACCTTTTCAAGCTCTTCATGTTTTGAATGCTGTTTCATGCTCCTCCTATTTTTCAGACCGTTTCATGCTCCTCATATATTGACACCTTTTGAAGCTCCCCATATTTTTCACACCTTTTGAAACTCTTCATATATTTCACACTTTTTCAGACTCTTCATGTTTTTCAACACCGCATCATGCGTCTCCTATATTTCAGATCGTTTCATGCTCCTCATATTTTTGACACCTTTTGAAGCTCTTCATATTTTTCACACCTTTTCATGCTCTTCATGTTTTTCAACACCGTTTCAGGCTCCTCCTATTTTTGACATCTTTTGAATCTCTTCGTATTTTTCACACCTTTTAAGGCTCTTCACGTTTTTGAACACCGTTTCTCTCTCCTGATATTTTTGACACCTTTTGAAGCTCTTCATATATTTCACAACTTTTCAGGCTCTTCATGTTCTTCAACACTGCTTCATGCTCCTCCTACTTTTCAGACCATTTCATGCTCCTCATTCTTTTGACAGGTTTTGAAGCTCTTCATATTTTTCACAACTTTTCAAGCTCTTCATGTTTTGAATACCGTTTCATGCTCCTGCTGTTTTTCAGACCGTTTCATGCTCCTCATGTATTTCACACCTTTTGAAGCTCTTTATATTTTTCACACCTTTTCAGGCTCTTCATGTTTTTCAACACCGCTTCATGCTCCTCCTGTATTTCATACCATTTCATGCTCCCTTTATTTTTGACACCTTTTGAAGCTCTTCATATTTTTTACACCTTTTCAGGTTCTTCATGTTTTTCAACACCGCTTCATGCTCCTCCTATTTTCAGACCGTTTCATCCCCCTCATCTGTTTGACACCTTTTGAAGCTCTTCATATATTTCACACTTTTTCAGGCTCTTCATGTTTTTCAACACCACTTGATGCTCCTCCTATTTTTCAGACCGTTTCATGGTCCCCATATATTTGACAGCTTTTGAAGCTCTTCATATATTTCACACCTTTTCAGGCTCTTCATGTTTTTCACACCTTTTCAGGCACTTCATGTTTTTCAACAACGTTTCATGCTCCTCCTATTTTTAACACCGTTTCATGCTCCTCATATTTTTTGACACCTTTTAAAACTCTTCATATTTTTCACACCTTTTCAGGCTCTTCATGTTATTCAACACCTCTTCATGCTCCTCCTATTTTTCAGACCTTTTAATTCTCCTCATATATTTCACACATTTTGAAGCTCTTCATATATTTCACATCTTTTCAGGCTCCTCATGCTTTAGAGCACCGCTTCATGCTCCTCCTATTTTTAACACCGTTTCATGCTCCTCATATTTTTGACACCTTTTGAAACTCTTCATATTTTTCACACCTTTTCAGGCTCATCATGTTTTTCAACACCATTTCATACTCCTACTATTTTTCAGACCGTTTCATCGTCCCCATATTTTTGACACCTTTTGAAGCTCTTCACATTTTTCACACCATTCCAGTCTCTTCATGTTTTTCAACACCGCTTCATGCTCCTCCATTTTTTCAGACCGTTTCATGCTCCTCATATTTTTCACACTTTTTGAAGCTCTTCATATATTTCACACTTTTTCAGGCTCTTCATGTTTTTGAACACTGTTTCATGCTGCTCCTATTTTTCAGACCGTTTAATGCTCCTCGTAATTTTAACACCTTTTGAAGCTCCCCATATTTTTCACACCTTTTGAAGCTCTTCATATATTTCACACTTATTCAGGCTCTTCATGTTTTTCATCACCACTTCATGCTCTTCCTATTTTTCAGAACTTTTCATGCTCATCTCATTTTTCACACCTTTTGAAGCTCTTCATATTTTTCACACCTTTTGAAGCTCTTCATATTTTTGACACCTTTTGAAGCTCTTCATATATTTCACACCTTTTCAGGCTCTTCATGTTTTTCACACCTTTTCAGGCACTTCATGTTTTTCAACAACGTTTCATGCTCCTCCTATTTTTAACACCGTTTCATGCTCCTCATATTTTTGACACCTTTTGAAGCTCTTCATATTTTTCACACCTTTTCAGGCTCTTCATGTTTTTAAACACCACTTCATGCTCCTCCTATTTTTCAGACCCTTTCATGCTAATCTAATATTTGACACTTTTTGAAGCTCCTCATATTTTTCACACCTTTATAGTCTCTGCATATTTTTGAACACCGTTTCATGCTCCTCATGTATTTCACACCTTTTGAAGCTCTTCATATTTTGCACACCTTTTCAGGCTCTTCATGTTTTTGAACACCGCTATCCTCCTCCTAATTTTAAGAGGGTTTCATGCTCGTCATATTTTAGACACATTTTGAAGCTCTTCATATTTTTCTCACCTTTTCAGGCTCTTCATGTTTTCGAACACCTCTTCATGCTCCTCCTATTTTTCAGACCGTTTCATACTCCTCATATATTTGACAACTTTGAAGCTCTTCATATTTTTCCCAATTTTTCAGGCTCTACATGTTTTACAACACCACTTCATGCTCCTCCTATTTTTCAGACCGTATCATGCTCCTCATAATTTTGACACCTTTTGAAGCTCTTCATATTTTTCACACTTTTTCAGGCTCTTCATGTTTTTCAACACCACTTCATGCTCCTCCTATTTTTCAGACCGTTTCATGGTCCCCATATTTTTGACACCTTTTGAAGCTCTTCATATTTTTCACATCATTTCAGTCTCTTCATGTTTTTCAACACCGCTTCATGCTCCTCCAATTTTTCAGAATGTTTCATGCTCCTCATATTTTTCATACTTTTTGAAGCTCTTCATATTTTTCTCACTTTTCAGGCTCTTCATGTTTTTCAACACCACTTCATGCTCCTCGTATTTTTCAGACCGTTTCAGGCTCCTCATAATTTTAACACCTTTTGAACCTCTTCCTATTTTTCACACATTTTCAGGCTCTTCAGGTTTTGAACACCTTTTCTTGCTCCTCCTATTTTGCAGACCGATTCATGCTCCTCATATTTTGGACAATTTTGAAGCTCTTCATATTTTTCACACCTTTTCATGCTCTTCATATTTTTCAACACCACTTCATGCTCCTCCTATTTTTCAGACCGTTTCATGCTCCTCATATTTTTCACACCTTTTGAAGCTCTTCATATTTTTCTCACTTTTCAGGCTCTTCATGTTTTTCAACACCACTTCATGCTCCTCGTATTTTTCAGACCGTTTCATTCTCCTCAAATTTTTGACACCTTTTGAAGCTCTGCATATTTTTCACACCTTTTCAGGCTCTTCATGATTTTCAACACCACTTCATGCTCCTCCTATTTTTCAGACCGTTTCATGCTCATCTCATTTTTGACATCTTTTGAAGCTCTTTATATTTTTCACACCTTTTGAAGCTCTTCATAATTTTCATATTTTTGAAGCTCTTCATATTTTTCACACTTTTTCAAGCTCTTCATGTTTTTTAACAAAACTTCAGGCTCCTCCTATTTTTCAGACCCTTTCATGCTAATCTAATTTTGACACCTTTTGAAGCTCTTCATAATTTTCACACCTTTTGAAGCTCTTCATATTTTTCACACCTTTTCAGTCTGTTCATGTTTTAAACACCGCTTCATGCTCCTCCTATTTTTCAGACCAGTTCATGCTAATCTAATTTTTGACACCTTTTGAAGCTCTTCATATTTTTCACACCTTTTGAAGCTCTTCATATTTTTCACACCTTTTCAGGCTGTTCATGTTTTTGAACACCGGTTATGCTCCTCCTATTTTTCAGACCTTTTAATTCTCCTCATATATTTCACACATTTTGAAGCTCTTCATATATTTCACATCTTTTCAGGCTCCTCATGCTTTAGAGCACCGCTTCATGCTCCTCCTATTTTTAACACCGTTTCATCCTCCTCATATTTTTGACACCTTTTGAAGCTCTTCATATTTTTCACACCTTTTCAGGCTCTTCATGTTTTTAAACACCACTTCATGCTCCTCCTATTTTTCAGACCCTTTCATGCTAATCTAATTTTTGACACTTTTTGAAGCTCCTCATATTTTTCACACCTTTTTAGTCTCTGCATATTTTTGAACACCGTTTCATGCTCCTCATGTATTTCACACCTTTTGAAGCTCTTCATATTTTGCACACCTTTTCAGGCTCTTCATGTTTTTGAACACCGCTATCCTCCTCCTAATTTTAAGAGGCTTTCATGCTCGTCATATTTTAGACACATTTTGAAGCTCTTCATATTTTTCTCACCTTTTCAGGCTCTTCATGTTTTCGAACACCCCTTCATGCTCCTCCTATTTTTCAGACCGTTTCATACTCCTCATATATTTGACAACTTTGAAGCTCTTCATATTTTTCCCAATTTTTCAGGCTCTACATGTTTTACAACACCACTTCATGCTCCTCCTATTTTTCAGACCGTATCATGCTCCTCATAATTTTGACACCTTTTGAAGCTCTTCATATTTTTCACACCTTTTCAGGTTCTTCATGTTTTTCAACATCGCTTCATGCTCCTTCTATTTTTCAGACCGTTTCATGCTCCTCATGTATTTCACACCTTTTGAAGCTCTTTATATTTTTCACACATTTTCAGGCTCTTCATGTTTTTCAACACCGCTTCATGCTCCTCCTCTTTTTCAGACCATTTCATGCTCCTTTTATTTTGACACCTTTTGAAGCTCTTCATATTTTTCACACTTTTTCAGGCTCTTCATGTTTTTCAACACCACTTCATGCTCCTCCTATTTTTCAGACTGTTTCATGCTCATCTCATTTTTGACATCTTTTGAAGCTCTTTATATTTTTCACACCTTTTGAAGCTCTTCATAATTTTCATATTTTTGAAGCTCTTCATATTTTTCACACTTTTTCAAGCTCTTCATGTTTTTCAACAAAACTTCAGGCTCCTCCTATTTTTCAGACCCATTCATGCTAATCTAATTTTTGACACTTTTTGAAGCTCTTCATATTTTTCACACCTTTTCAGTCTCTGCATGTTTTTGAACACCGTTTCATGCTCCTCATATATTTCACACCTTTTGAAGCTCTTCATATTTTGCACACCTTTTCAGGCTCTTCATGTTTTTGAACACCGTTTCATGCTCCTCGTATTTTTCAGACCGTTTCATGCTCCTCATATTTTTGACACCTTTTTAAGCTCTTCATATATTTTACACCTTTTGAAGCTCTTCATATATTTCACACCTTTTCAGGCTCTTCATGTTTTTCAACATCACTTCATGCTCCTCCTATTTTTCAGACCCTTTCATGCTAATCTAATTTTGACACCTTTTGAAGCTCTTCATAATTTTCACACCTTTTGAAGCTCTTCATATTTTTCACACCTTTTCAGTCTGTTCATGTTTTAAACACCGCTTCATGCTCCTCCTATTTTTCAGACCAGTTCATGCTAATCTAATTTTTGACACCTTTTGAAGCTCTTCATATTTTTCACACCTTTTGAAGCTCTTCATATTTTTCACACCTTTTCAGGCTGTTCATGTTTTTGAACACCGGTTATGCTCCTCCTATTTTTCAGACCGTTTCATGCTCCTCATATTTTTGACACCTTTTGAAGCTCTTCATATTTTTCACACCTTTTCAGGCTCTTCATGTTTTTCAAGACCGCTTCATGATCCTGTTATTTTTCGGACCGTTTCATGCTCCTCATATTTTTGACACCTTTTGAAGCTCTTCATATTTTTCACACATTTTCAGGCTCTTCATGTTTTTAAACACCACTTCATGCTCCTCCTATTTTTCAGACCCTTTCATGCTAATCTAATTTTTGACACTTTTTGAAGCTCCTCATATTTTTCACACCTTTTTAGTCTCTGCATATTTTTGAACACCGTTTCATGCTCCTCATGTATTTCACACCTTTTGAAGCTCTTCATATTTTGCACACCTTTTCAGGCTCTTCATGTTTTCGAACACCCCTTCATGCTCCTCCTATTTTTCAGACCGTTTCATGCTCCTCATAATTTTGACACCTTTTGAAGCTCTTCATATTTTTCACACTTTTTCAGGCTCTTCATGTTTTTGAACACCGCTTCATGTTCCTCCTATTTTTCACAACTTTTCATGCTCCTCATATAATTCACCCCTTTTGAAGCTCTTCATATTTTTCACAACTTTTCAGGCTCTTCATGTTTTTCAACACCGTTTCATGTTCCTCCTATTTTCAGACCGTTTCATGCTCCTCATATTTTTGACACCTTTTGAAGCTCTTCATATTTTTTACACCTTTTCAGGCTCTTCATGTTTTTCAACACCGCTTGATGCTCCACCTATTTTTCAGACCGTTTCATGCTCCTCATGTATTTCACACCATTTGAAGCTCTTCATATTTTTTCACACCTTTTCAGGCTCTTCATGTTTTTCAACACCGCTTCATGCTCCTCGTATTTTTCAGACCGTTTCATTCTCCTCAAATTTTTGACACCTTTTGAAGCTCTGCATATTTTTCACACCTTTTCAGGCTCTTCATGATTTTCAACACCACTTCATGCTCCTCCTATTTTTCAGACCGTTTCATGCTCATCTCATTTTTGACATCTTTTGAAGCTCTTTATATTTTTCACACCTTTTGAAGCTCTTCATAATTTTCATATTTTTGAAGCTCTTCATATTTTTCACACCTTTTCAAGCTCTTCATGTTTTGAATGCTGTTTCATGCTCCTCCTATTTTTCAGACCGTTTCATGCTCCTCATATATTGACACCTTTTGAAGCTCCCCATATTTTTCACACCTTTTGAAACTCTTCATATATTTCACACTTTTTCAGACTCTTCATGTTTTTCAACACCGCATCATGCGTCTCCTATATTTCAGACCGTTTCATGCTCCTCATATTTTTGACACCTTTTGAAGCTCTTCATATTTTTCACACCTTTTCATGCTCTTCATGTTTTTCAACACCGTTTCAGGCTCCTCCTATTTTTGACATCTTTTGAATCTCTTCGTATTTTTCACACCTTTTAAGGCTCTTCACGTTTTTGAACACCGTTTCTCTCTCCTGATATTTTTGACACCTTTTGAAGCTCTTCATATATTTCACAACTTTTCAGGCTCTTCATGTTCTTCAACACTGCTTCATGCTCCTCCTACTTTTCAGACCATTTCATGCTCCTCATTCTTTTGACAGGTTTTGAAGCTTTTCATATTTTTCACACCTTTTCAAGCTCTTCATGTTTTGAATACCGTTTCATGCTCCTGCTGTTTTTCAGACCGTTTCATGCTCCTCATGTATTTCACACGTTTTGAAGCTCTTTATATTTTTCACACCTTTTCAGGCTCTTCATGTTTTTCAACACCGCTTCATGCTCCCCCTGTTTTTCATACCATTTCATGCTCCCTTTATTTTTGACACCTTTTGAAGCTCTTCATATTTTTTACACCTTTTCAGGTTCTTCATGTTTTTCAACACCGCTTCATGCTCCTCCTATTTTTCAGACCGTTTCATCCTTTTCATCTGTTTGACACCTTTTGAAGCTCTTCATATATTTCACACTTTTTCAGGCTCTTCATGTTTTTCAACACCACTTGATGCTCCTCCTATTTTTCAGACCGTTTCATGGTCCCCATATTTTTGACAGCTTTTGAAGCTCTTCATATATTTCACACCTTTTCAGGCTCTTCATGTTTTTCACACCTTTTCAGGCACTTCATGTTTTTCAACAACGTTTCATGCTCCTCCTATTTTTAACACCGTTTCATGCTCCTCATATTTTTTGACACCTTTTAAAACTCTTCATATTTTTCACACCTTTTCAGGCTCTTCATGTTATTCAACACCTCTTCATGCTCCTCCTATTTTTCAGACCTTTTAATTCTCCTCATATATTTCACACATTTTGAAGCTCTTCATATATTTCACATCTTTTCAGGCTCCTCATGCTTTAGAGCACCGCTTCATGCTCCTCCTATTTTTAACACCGTTTCATGCTCCTCATATTTTTGACACCTTTTGAAACTCTTCATATTTTTCACACCTTTTCAGGCACTTCATGTTTTTCAACAACGTTTCATGGTCCTCCTATTTTTAACACCGTTTCATGCTCCTCATATTTTTGACTCTTTGAAGCTCTTCATATTTTTCACACCTTTTCAGGCTCATCATGTTTTTCAACACCACTTCATACTCCTACTATTTTTCAGACCGTTTCATCGTCCCCATATTTTTGACACCTTTTGAAGCTCTTCACATTTTTCACACCATTCCAGTCTCTTCATGTTTTTCAACACCGCTTCATGCTCCTCCATTTTTTCAGACCGTTTCATGCTCCTCATATTTTTCACACTTTTTGAAGCTCTTCATATATTTCACACTTTTTCAGGCTCTTCATGTTTTTGAACACTGTTTCATGCTGCTCCTACTTTTCAGACCGTTTAATGCTCCTCGTAATTTTGACACCTTTTGAAGCTCCCCATATTTTTCACACCTTTTGAAGCTCTTCATATATTTCACACTTATTCACGCTCTTCATGTTTTTCATCACCACTTCATGCTCTTCCTATTTTTCAGAACTTTTCATGCTCATCTCATTTTTCACACCTTTTGTAGCTCTTCATATTTTTCACACCTTTTGAAGCTCTTCATATTTTTGACACCTTTTGAAGCTCTTCATATATTTCACACCTTTTCAGGCTCTTCATGTTTTTCACACCTTTTCAGGCCCTTCATGTTTTTCAACAACGTTTCATGCTCCTCCTATTTTTAACACCGTTTCATGCTCCTCATATTTTTGACACCTTTTGAAGCTCTTCATATTTTTCACACCTTTTCAGGCTCTTCATGTTTTTAAACACCACTTCATGCTCCTCCTATTTTTCAGACCCTTTCATGCTAATCTAATTTTTGACACTTTTTGAAGCTCCTCATATTTTTCACACCTTTTTAGTCTCTGCATATTTTTGAACACCGTTTCATGCTCCTCATGTATTTCACACCTTTTGAAGCTCTTCATATTTTGCACACCTTTTCAGGCTCTTCATGTTTTTGAACACCGCTATCCTCCTCCTAATTTTAAGAGGGTTTCATGCTCGTCATATTTTAGACACATTTTGAAGCTCTTCATATTTTTCTCACCTTTTCAGGCTCTTCATGTTTTCGAACACCCCTTCATGCTCCTCCTATTTTTCAGACCGTTTCATACTCCTCATATATTTGACAACTTTGAAGCTCTTCATATTTTTCCCAATTTTTCAGGCTCTACATGTTTTACAACACCACTTCATGCTCCTCCTATTTTTCAGACCGTATCATGCTCCTCATAATTTTGACACCTTTTGAAGCTCTTCATATTTTTCACACCTTTTCAGGTTCTTCATGTTTTTCAACATCTCTTCATGCTCCTTCTATTTTTCAGACCGTTTCATGCTCCTCATGTATTTCACACCTTTTGAAGCTCTTTATATTTTTCACACCTTTTCAGGCTCTTCATGTTTTTCAACACCACTTCATGCTCCTCCTATTTTTCAGACCGTTTCATGGTCCCCATATTTTTGACACCTTTTGAAGCTCTTCATATTTTTCACATCATTTCAGTCTCTTCATGTTTTTCAACACCGCTTCATGCTCCTCCAATTTTTCAGAATGTTTCATGCTCCTCATATTTTTCACACTTTTTGAAGCTCTTTATATATTTCACACCTTTTCAGGCTCTTCATATTTTTCACACCTTTTCAGGCTCTTCATATTTTTGAACACCGCTTCATGCTCCTCCTATTTTTCAGACCGTTTCAGGCTCCTCATAATTTTAACACCTTTTGAACCTCTTCCTATTTTTCACACATTTTCAGGCTCTTCATGTTTTGAACACCTTTTCTTGCTCCTCCTATTTTGCAGACCGATTCATGCTCCTCATATTTTGGACAATTTTGAAGCTCTTCATATTTTTCACACCTTTTCAGGCTCTTCATGTTTTTCAACACCGCTTCATGCTCCTCCTATTTTTCAGACCGTTTCATACTCCTCATATTTTTGACATCTTTTGAAGCTCTTCATATTTTTCACAACTTTTCAGGGTCTTCATGTTTTTGAACACTGGTTCATGCTCCTGTATTTTTCAGACCGTTTCATGCTCCTCATATTTTTCACACCTTTTGAAGCTCTTCATATTTTCTCACATTTTCAGGCTCTTCATGTTTTTCAACACCACTTCATGCTCCTCATATTTTTCAGACCGTTTCATTCTTCTCAAATTTTTGACACCTTTTGAAGCTCTGCATATTTTTCACACCTTTTCAGGCTCTTCATGATTTTCAACAACACTTCATGCTCCTCCTATTTTTCAGACCGTTTCATGCTCATCTCATTTTTGACATCTTTTGAAGCTCTTTATATTTTTCACACCTTTTGAAGCTCTTCATAATTTTCATATTTTTGAAGCTCTTCATATTTTTCACACTTTTTCAAGCTCTTCATGTTTTTCAACAAAACTTCAGGCTCCTCCTATTTTTCAGACCCATTCATGCTAATCTAATTTTTGACACTTTTTGAAGCTCTTCATATTTTTCACACCTTTTCAGTCTCTGCATGTTTTTGAACACCGTTTCATGCTCCTCATATATTTCACACCTTTTGAAGCTCTTCATATTTTGCACACCTTTTCAGGCTCTTCATGTTTTTGAACACCGTTTCATGCTCCTCGTATTTTTCAGACCGTTTCATGCTCCTCATATTTTTGACACCTTTTTAAGCTCTTCATATATTTTACACCTTTTGAAGCTCTTCATATATTTCACACCTTTTCAGGCTCTTCATGTTTTTCAACAGCACTTCATGCTCCTCCTATTTTTCAGACCCTTTCATGCTAATCTAATTTTGACACCTTATGAAGCTCTTCATAATTTTCACACCTTTTGAAGCTCTTCATATTTTTCACACCTTTTCAGTCTGTTCATGTTTTAAACACCGCTTCATGCTCCTCCTATTTTTCAGACCAGTTCATGCTAATCTAATTTTTGACACCTTTTGAAGCTCTTCATATTTTTCACACCTTTTGAAGCTCTTCATATTTTTCACACCTTTTCAGGCTGTTCATGTTTTTGAACACCGGTTATGCTCCTCCTATTTTTCAGACCGTTTCATGCTCCTCATATTTTTGACACCTTTTGAAGCTCTTCATATTTTTCACACCTTTTCAGGCTCTTCATGTTTTTCAAGACCGCTTCATGATCCTGTTATTTTTCGGACCGTTTCATGCTCCTCATATTTTTGACACCTTTTGAAGCTCTTCATATTTTTCACACCTTTTCAGGCTCTTCATGTTTTTAAACACCACTTCATGCTCCTCCTATTTTTCAGACCCTTTCATGCTAATCTAATTATTGACACTTTTTGAAGCTCCTCATATTTTTCACACCTTTTTAGTCTCTGCATATTTTTGAACACCGTTTCATGCTCCTCATGTATTTCACACCTTTTGAAGCTCTTCATATTTTGCACACCTTTTCAGGCTCTTCATGTTTTCGAACACCCCTTCATGCTCCTCCTATTTTTCAGACCGTTTCATACTCCTCATATATTTGACAACTTTGAAGCTCTTCATATTTTTCCCAATTTTTCAGGCTCTACATGTTTTACAACACCACTTCATGCTCCTCCTATTTTTCAGACCGTATCATGCCTCTCATAATTTTGACACCTTTTGAAGCTCTTCATATTTTTCACACTTTTTCAGGCTCTTCATGTTTTTGAACACCGCTTCATGTTCCTCCTATTTTTCACAACTTTTCATGCTCCTCATATAATTCACCCCTTTTGAAGCTCTTCATATTTTTCACAACTTTTCAGGCTCTTCATGTTTTTCAACACCGTTTCATGTTCCTCCTATTTTCAGACCGTTTCATGCTCCTCATATTTTTGACACCTTTTGAAGCTCTTCATATTTTTCACACCTTTTCAGGCTCTTCATGTTTTTCAACACCGCTTGATGCTCCACCTATTTTTCAGACCGTTTCATGCTCCTCATGTATTTCACACCATTTGAAGCTCTTCATATTTTTCACACCTTTTCAGGCTCTTCATGTTTTTCAACACCGCTTCATGCTCCTCGTATTTTTCAGACCGTTTCATGCTCCTCATATATTTGACACCTTTTGAAGCTCTTCATATTTTTCACACTTTTTCATTCTCTTCATATTTTTAAACACCACTTCATGCTCCTCCTATTTTTCAGGCCGTTTCATGCTCCTCATATTTTTGACACCTTTACAAGCTCTTCATATTATTCACACCTTTTCATGCTCTTCATGTTTTTGATCACCGCTTCATGCTCCGCCTATTTTTCAGACCGTTTCATTCTCCTCATATTTTTGACACCTTTTGAAGCTCTTCAGATATTTCACACCTTTTCAGGCTCTTCATTTTTTTCAACACCAATTCATGCTCCTCCTATTTTTCAAATCGTTTCATGCTCATCTCATTTTGACACCTTTTGAAGCTCTTCATATATTTCACACCTTATGAAGCTCTTCATATTTTTCATACCTTTTCAGGCTCTTCATGATTTTCAACACCGCTTCATGCTCCTCGTATTTTTCAGACCTTTTCATGCTCATCTCTTTTTTGACACCTATTGAAGCTCTTCATATTTTTCACACCTTTTGAAGCTCTTCATATTTTTCACATTTTTGAAGCTCTTCATAATTTTCACACGTTTTCAGACTCTTCATGTTTTTCAACACCGCTTCATGCTCCTGCTATTTTTCCGACCGTTTCATACTCCTCATATTTTTGACACGTATTGAGTCTCTTCATATTTTTCACACCTTTTCAGGCTCTTCATGTTTTTGAACACCACTTCATCCTCCTAATCTTTTTAAGACTGTATCATGCTCCTCATATTTTTAACACCTTTTGAAGCTCTTCATATTTTTCACATTTTTGAAGCTCCTCATATTTTTCACACGTATTCAGGCTCTTCAAGTTTTTGAACACCACTTCATGGTCCTCCTATTTTTCAGACCTTTTCATGCTCCTCATGTATTTCACACCATTTGAAGCTCTTCATATTTTTCATACCTTTTCAGGCTCTTCATGTTTTTGAACACCGCTTCATGCTCCTCTTATTTTTCAGACCGTTTCATGCTCCTCATGTATTTAACACCTTTTGAAGCTTTACATATTTTCCACACCTTTTCAGACTGTTCATGTTTTTCAACACCGCTTCATGCCTCTCCTATTTTTCACCGTTTGATGCTCCTCATATTTTTGACACCTTTTGAAGCTCTTCATATTTTTCACACCTTTTCAGGCTCTTCATGTTTTTCAAGACCGCTTCATGATCCTGTTATTTTTCGGACCGTTTCATGCTCCTCATATTTTTGACACCTTTTGAAGCTCTTCATATTTTTCACACCTTTTCAGGCTCTTCATGTTTTTAAACACCACTTCATGCTCCTCCTATTTTTCAGACCCTTTCATGCTAATCTAATTTTTGACACTTTTTGAAGCTCCTCATATTTTTCACACCTTTTTAGTCTCTACATATTTTTGAACACCGTTTCATGCTCCTCATGTATTTCACACCTTTTGAAGCTCTTCATATTTTGCACACCTTTTCAGGCTCTTCATGTTTTCGAACACCCCTTCATGCTCCTCCTATTTTTCAGACCGTTTCATACTCCTCATATATTTGACAACTTTGAAGCTCTTCATATTTTTCCCAATTTTTCAGGCTCTACATGTTTTACAACACCACTTCATGCTCCTCCTATTTTTCAGACCGTATCATGCCTCTCATAATTTTGACACCTTTTGAAGCTCTTCATATTTTTCACACTTTTTCAGGCTCTTCATGTTTTTGAACACCGCTTCATGTTCCTCCTATTTTTCACAACTTTTCATGCTCCTCATATAATTCACCCCTTTTGAAGCTCTTCATATTTTTCACAACTTTTCAGGCTCTTCATGTTTTTCAACACCGTTTCATGTTCCTCCTATTTTCAGACCGTTTCATGCTCCTCATATTTTTGACACCTTTTGAAGCTCTTCATATTTTTCACACCTTTTCAGGCTCTTCATGTTTTTCAACACCGCTTGATGCTCCACCTATTTTTCAGACCGTTTCATGCTCCTCATGTATTTCACACCATTTGAAGCTCTTCATATTTTTCACACCTTTTCAGGCTCTTCATGTTTTTCAACACCGCTTCATGCTCCTCGTATTTTTCAGACCGTTTCATGCTCCTCATATATTTGACACCTTTTGAAGCTCTTCATATTTTTCACACTTTTTCATTCTCTTCATATTTTTAAACACCACTTCATGCTCCTCCTATTTTTCAGGCCGTTTCATGCTCCTCATATTTTTGACACCTTTACAAGCTCTTCATATTATTCACACCTTTTCATGCTCTTCATGTTTTTGATCACCGCTTCATGCTCCGCCTATTTTTCAGACCGTTTCATTCTCCTCATATTTTTGACACCTTTTGAAGCTCTTCAGATATTTCACACCTTTTCAGGCTCTTCATTTTTTTCAACACCAATTCATGCTCCTCCTATTTTTCAAATCGTTTCATGCTCATCTCATTTTGACACCTTTTGAAGCTCTTCATATATTTCACACCTTATGAAGCTCTTCATATTTTTCATACCTTTACAGGCTCTTCATGATTTTCAACACCGCTTCATGCTCCTCGTATTTTTCAGACCTTTTCATGCTCATCTCTTTTTTGACACCTTTTGAAGCTCTTCATATTTTTCACACCTTTTGAAGCTCTTCATATTTTTCACATTTTTGAAGCTCTTCATAATTTTCACACGTTTTCAGACTCTTCATGTTTTTCAACACCGCTTCATGCTCCTGCTATTTTTCCGACCGTTTCATACTCCTCATATTTTTGACACGTATTGAGTCTCTTCATATTTTTCACACCTTTTCAGGCTCTTCATGTTTTTGAACACCACTTCATCCTCCTAATCTTTTTAAGACTGTATCATGCTCCTCATATTTTTAACACCTTTTGAAGCTGTTCATATTTTTCACATTTTTTAAGCTCCTCATATTTTTCACATGTATTCAGGCTCTTCATGTTTTTGAACACCACTTCATGGTCCTCCTATTTTTCAGACCTTTTCATGCTCCTCATGTATTTCACACATTTTGAAGCTCTTCATATTTTTCACACCTTTTCAGGCTCTTCATGTTTTTGAACACCGCTTCATGCTCCTCTTATTTTTCAGACCGTTTCATGCTCCTCATGTATTTAACACCTTTTGAAGCTATACATATTTTCCACACCTTTTCAGACTGTTCATGTTTTTCAACACCGCTTCATGCCTCTCCTATTTTTCACCGTTTCATGCTCCTCATATTTTTCACACATTTTGAAGCTGTTCATATTTTTGACACCTTTTCAGGCTCTTCATGTTTTTCAACACTGCTTCATGCTCCTCCTATTTTTCAGACCGTTTCATGCTCCTCATGTATTTCACACCTTTTGAAGCTCTTCATATTTTTCACACCTTTTCAGGCTCTTCATGTTTTTCAACACCGCTTCATGCTCCTCGTATTTTTCAGACCGTTTCATTCTCCTCAAATTTTTGACACCTTTTGAAGCTCTGCATATTTTTCACACCTTTTCAGGCTCTTCATGATTTTCAACACCACTTCATGCTCCTCCTATTTTTCAGACCGTTTCATGCTCATCTCATTTTTGACATCTTTTGAAGCTCTTTATATTTTTCACACCTTTTGAAGCTCTTCATAATTTTCATATTTTTGAAGCTCTTCATATTTTTCACACTTTTTCAAGCTCTTCATGTTTTTCAACAAAACTTCAGGCTCCTCCTATTTTTCAGACCCATTCATGCTAATCTAATTTTTGACACTTTTTGAAGCTCTTCATATTTTTCACACCTTTTCAGTCTCTGCATGTTTTTGAACACCGTTTCATGCTCCTCATATATTTCACACCTTTTGAAGCTCTTCATATTTTGCACACCTTTTCAGGCTCTTCATGTTTTTGAACACCGTTTCATGCTCCTCGTATTTTTCAGACCGTTTCATGCTCCTCATATTTTTGACACCTTTTTAAGCTCTTCATATATTTTACACCTTTTGAAGCTCTTCATATATTTCACACCTTTTCAGGCTCTTCATGTTTTTCAACAGCACTTCATGCTCCTCCTATTTTTCAGACCCTTTCATGCTAATCTAATTTTGACACCTTTTGAAGCTCTTCATAATTTTCACACCTTTTGAAGCTCTTCATATTTTTCACACCTTTTCAGTCTGTTCATGTTTTAAACACCGCTTCATGCTCCTCCTATTTTTCAGACCAGTTCATGCTAATCTAATTTTTGACACCTTTGGAAGCTCTTCATATTTTTCACACCTTTTGAAGCTCTTCATATTTTTCACACCTTTTCAGGCTGTTCATGTTTTTGAACACCGGTTATGCTCCTCCTATTTTTCAGACCGTTTCATGCTCCTCATATTTTTGACACCTTTTGAAGCTCTTCATATTTTTCACACCTTTTCAGGCTCTTCATGTTTTTCAAGACCGCTTCATGATCCTGTTATTTTTCGGACCGTTTCATGCTCCTCATATTTTTGACACCTTTTGAAGCTCTTCATATTTTTCACACCTTTTCAGGCTCTTCATGTTTTTAAACACCACTTCATGCTCCTCCTATTTTTCAGACCCTTTCATGCTAATCTAATTATTGACACTTTTTGAAGCTCCTCATATTTTTCACACCTTTTTAGTCTCTGCATATTTTTGAACACTGTTTCATGCTCCTCATGTATTTCACACCTTTTGAAGCTCTTCATATTTTGCACACCTTTTCAGGCTCTTCATGTTTTCGAACACCCCTTCATGCTCCTCCTATTTTTCAGACCGTTTCATACTCCTCATATATTTGACAACTTTGAAGCTCTTCATATTTTTCCCAATTTTTCAGGCTCTACATGTTTTACAACACCACTTCATGCTCCTCCTATTTTTCAGACCGTATCATGCCTCTCATAATTTTGACACCTTTTGAAGCTCTTCATATTTTTCACACTTTTTCAGGCTCTTCATGTTTTTGAACACCGCTTCATGTTCCTCCTATTTTTCACAACTTTTCATGCTCCTCATATAATTCACCCCTTTTGAAGCTCTTCATATTTTTCACAACTTTTCAGGCTCTTCATGTTTTTCAACACCGTTTCATGTTCCTCCTATTTTCAGACCGTTTCATGCTCCTCATATTTTTGACACCTTTTGAAGCTCTTCATATTTTTCACACCTTTTCAGGCTCTTCATGTTTTTCAACACCGCTTGATGCTCCACCTATTTTTCAGACCGTTTCATGCTCCTCATGTATTTCACACCATTTGAAGCTCTTCATATTTTTCACACCTTTTCAGGCTCTTCATGTTTTTCAACACCGCTTCATGCTCCTCGTATTTTTCAGACCGTTTCATGCTCCTCATATATTTGACACCTTTTGAAGCTCTTCATATTTTTCACACTTTTTCATTCTCTTCATATTTTTAAACACCACTTCATGCTCCTCCTATTTTTCAGGCCGTTTCATGCTCCTCATATTTTTGACACCTTTACAAGCTCTTCATATTATTCACACCTTTTCATGCTCTTCATGTTTTTGATCACCGCTTCATGCTCCGCCTATTTTTCAGACCGTTTCATTCTCCTCATATTTTTGACACCTTTTGAAGCTCTTCAGATATTTCACACCTTTTCAGGCTCTTCATTTTTTTCAACACCAATTCATGCTCCTCCTATTTTTCAAATCGTTTCATGCTCATCTCATTTTGACACCTTTTGAAGCTCTTCATATATTTCACACCTTATGAAGCTCTTCATATTTTTCATACCTTTTCAGTGTCTTCATGATTTTCAACACCGCTTCATGCTCCTCGTATTTTTCAGACCTTTTCATGCTCATCTCTTTTTTGACACCTTTTGAAGCTCTTCATATTTTTCACACCTTTTGAAGCTCTTCATATTTTTCACACCTTTTCAGGCTCTTCATGTTTTTGAACACGGGTTCATGCTCCTCCTATATTTCAGACCGTTTCATGCTCCTCATATTTTTCTCACCATTTGAAGCTCTTCATATTTTTCACACTTTTTGAAGCGCTTCATATTTTTCACACCTTTTCAGGCTCTTCATGTTTTTCAACACTGCTTCATGCTCCTCCTATTTTTCGGACCGTTTCATGCTCCTCATATTTTTGACACCTTTTGAAGCTCTACATATTTTTCACAATTTTCAGGCTCTTCATGTTTTTCAACACCACTTCATGCTCCTCGTATTTTTCAGACCGTTTCATTCTCCTCATATTTTTGACACCTTTTGAAGCTCTGCATATTTTTCACACCTTTTCAGGCTCTTCATGATTTTCACCACCACTTCATGCTCCTCCTATTTTTCAGACCGTTTCATGCTCATCTCATTTTTGACATCTTTTGAAGCTCTTCATATTTTTCACACCTTTTGAAGCTCTTCATAATTTTCATATTTTTGAAGCTCTTCATATTTTTCACACTTTTTCAAGCTCTTCATGTTTTTCAACAAAACTTCAGGCTCCTATTATTTTTCAGACCCATTCATGCTAATCTAATTTTTGACACTTTTTGAAGCTCTTCATGTTTTTCACACCTTTTCAGGCTCTTCATGTTTTTCAAGACCGCTTCATGATCCTGTTATTTTTCGGACCGTTTCATGCTCCTCATATTTTTGACACCTTTTGAAGCTCTTCATATTTTTCACACCTTTTCAGGCTCTTCATGTTTTTAAACACCACTTCATGCTCCTCCTATTTTTCAGACCCTTTCATGCTAATCTAATTTTTGACACTTTTTGAAGCTCCTCATATTTTTCACACCTTTTTAGTCTCTGCATATTTTTGAACACCGTTTCATGCTCCTCATGTATTTCACACCTTTTGAAGCTCTTCATATTTTGCACACCTTTTCAGGCTCTTCATGTTTTCGAACACCCCTTCATGCTCCTCCTATTTTTCAGACCGTTTCATACTCCTCATATATTTGACAACTTTGAAGCTCTTCATATTTTTCCCAATTTTTCAGGCTCTACATGTTTTACAACACCACTTCATGCTCCTCCTATTTTTCAGACCGTATCATGCCTCTCATAATTTTGACACCTTTTGAAGCTCTTCATATTTTTCACACTTTTTCAGGCTCTTCATGTTTTTGAACACCGCTTCATGTTCCTCCTATTTTTCACAACTTTTCATGCTCCTCATATAATTCACCCCTTTTGAAGCTCTTCATATTTTTCACAACTTTTCAGGCTCTTCATGTTTTTCAACACCGTTTCATGTTCCTCCTATTTTCAGACCGTTTCATGCTCCTCATATTTTTGACACCTTTTGAAGCTCTTCATATTTTTCACACCTTTTCAGGCTCTTCATGTTTTTCAACACCGCTTGATGCTCCACCTATTTTTCAGACCGTTTCATGCTCCTCATGTATTTCACACCATTTGAAGCTCTTCATATTTTTCACACCTTTTCAGGCTCTTCATGTTTTTCAACACCGCTTCATGCTCCTCGTATTTTTCAGACCGTTTCATGCTCCTCATATATTTGACACCTTTTGAAGCTCTTCATATTTTTCACACTTTTTCATTCTCTTCATATTTTTAAACACCACTTCATGCTCCTCCTATTTTTCAGGCCGTTTCATGCTCCTCATATTTTTGACACCTTTACAAGCTCTTCATATTATTCACACCTTTTCATGCTCTTCATGTTTTTGATCACCGCTTCATGCTCCGCCTATTTTTCAGACCGTTTCATTCTCCTCATATTTTTGACACCTTTTGAAGCTCTTCAGATATTTCACACCTTTTCAGGCTCTTCATTTTTTTCAACACCAATTCATGCTCCTCCTATTTTTCAAATCGTTTCATGCTCATCTCATTTTGACACCTTTTGAAGCTCTTCATATATTTCACACCTTATGAAGCTCTTCATATTTTTCATACCTTTACAGGCTCTTCATGATTTTCAACACCGCTTCATGCTCCTCGTATTTTTCAGACCTTTTCATGCTCATCTCTTTTTTGACACCTTTTGAAGCTCTTCATATTTTTCACACCTTTTGAAGCTCTTCATATTTTTCACATTTTTGAAGCTCTTCATAATTTTCACACGTTTTCAGACTCTTCATGTTTTTCAACACCGCTTCATGCTCCTGCTATTTTTCCGACCGTTTCATACTCCTCATATTTTTGACACGTATTGAGTCTCTTCATATTTTTCACACCTTTTCAGGCTCTTCATGTTTTTGAACACCACTTCATCCTCCTAATCTTTTTAAGACTGTATCATGCTCCTCATATTTTTAACACCTTTTGAAGCTCTTCATATTTTTCACACCTTTTCAGGCTCTTCATGTTTTTCAAGACCGCTTCATGATCCTGTTATTTTTCGGACCGTTTCATGCTCCTCATATTTTTGACACCTTTTGAAGCTCTTCATATTTTTCACACCTTTTCAGGCTCTTCATGTTTTTAAACACCACTTCATGCTCCTCCTATTTTTCAGACCCTTTCATGCTAATCTAATTTTTGACACTTTTTGAAGCTCCTCATATTTTTCACACCTTTTTAGTCTCTACATATTTTTGAACACCGTTTCATGCTCCTCATGTATTTCACACCTTTTGAAGCTCTTCATATTTTGCACACCTTTTCAGGCTCTTCATGTTTTCGAACACCCCTTCATGCTCCTCCTATTTTTCAGACCGTTTCATACTCCTCATATATTTGACAACTTTGAAGCTCTTCATATTTTTCCCAATTTTTCAGGCTCTACATGTTTTACAACACCACTTCATGCTCCTCCTATTTTTCAGACCGTATCATGCCTCTCATAATTTTGACACCTTTTGAAGCTCTTCATATTTTTCACACTTTTTCAGGCTCTTCATGTTTTTGAACACCGCTTCATGTTCCTCCTATTTTTCACAACTTTTCATGCTCCTCATATAATTCACCCCTTTTGAAGCTCTTCATATTTTTCACAACTTTTCAGGCTCTTCATGTTTTTCAACACCGTTTCATGTTCCTCCTATTTTCAGACCGTTTCATGCTCCTCATATTTTTGACACCTTTTGAAGCTCTTCATATTTTTCACACCTTTTCAGGCTCTTCATGTTTTTCAACACCGCTTGATGCTCCACCTATTTTTCAGACCGTTTCATGCTCCTCATGTATTTCACACCATTTGAAGCTCTTCATATTTTTCACACCTTTTCAGGCTCTTCATGTTTTTCAACACCGCTTCATGCTCCTCGTATTTTTCAGACCGTTTCATGCTCCTCATATATTTGACACCTTTTGAAGCTCTTCATATTTTTCACACTTTTTCATTCTCTTCATATTTTTAAACACCACTTCATGCTCCTCCTATTTTTCAGGCCGTTTCATGCTCCTCATATTTTTGACACCTTTACAAGCTCTTCATATTATTCACACCTTTTCATGCTCTTCATGTTTTTGATCACCGCTTCATGCTCCGCCTATTTTTCAGACCGTTTCATTCTCCTCATATTTTTGACACCTTTTGAAGCTCTTCAGATATTTCACACCTTTTCAGGCTCTTCATTTTTTTCAACACCAATTCATGCTCCTCCTATTTTTCAAATCGTTTCATGCTCATCTCATTTTGACACCTTTTGAAGCTCTTCATATATTTCACACCTTATGAAGCTCTTCATATTTTTCATACCTTTACAGGCTCTTCATGATTTTCAACACCGCTTCATGCTCCTCGTATTTTTCAGACCTTTTCATGCTCATCTCTTTTTTGACACCTTTTGAAGCTCTTCATATTTTTCACACCTTTTGAAGCTCTTCATATTTTTCACATTTTTGAAGCTCTTCATAATTTTCACACGTTTTCAGACTCTTCATGTTTTTCAACACCGCTTCATGCTCCTGCTATTTTTCCGACCGTTTCATACTCCTCATATTTTTGACACGTATTGAGTCTCTTCATATTTTTCACACCTTTTCAGGCTCTTCATGTTTTTGAACACCACTTCATCCTCCTAATCTTTTTAAGACTGTATCATGCTCCTCATCTTTTTAAGACCTTTTGAAGCTCTTCATATTTTTCACATTTTTGAAGCTCCTCATATTTTTCACACGTATTCAGGCTCTTCATGTTTTTGAACACCACTTCATGGTCCTCCTATTTTTCAGACCTTTTCATGCTCCTCATGTATTTCACACATTTTGAAGCTCTTCATATTTTTCACACCTTTTCAGGCTCTTCATGTTTTTGAACACCGCTTCATGCTCCTCTTATTTTTCAGACCGTTTCATGCTCCTCATGTATTTAACACCTTTTGAAGCTATACATATTTTCCACACCTTTTCAGACTGTTCATGTTTTTCAACACCGCTTCATGCCTCTCCTATTTTTCACCGTTTCATGCTCCTCATATTTTTCACACATTTTGAAGCTGTTCATATTTTTGACACCTTTTCAGGCTCTTCATGTTTTTCAACACTGCTTCATGCTCCTCCTATTTTTCAGACCGTTTCATGCTCCTCATGTATTTCACACCTTTTGAAGCTCTTCATATTTTTCACACCTTTTCAGGCTCTTCATGTTTTTCAACACCGCTTCATGCTCCTCGTATTTTTCAGACCGTTTCATTCTCCTCAAATTTTTGACACCTTTTGAAGCTCTGCATATTTTTCACACCTTTTCAGGCTCTTCATGATTTTCAACACCACTTCATGCTCCTCCTATTTTTCAGACCGTTTCATGCTCATCTCATTTTTGACATCTTTTGAAGCTCTTTATATTTTTCACACCTTTTGAAGCTCTTCATAATTTTCATATTTTTGAAGCTCTTCATATTTTTCACACTTTTTCAAGCTCTTCATGTTTTTCAACAAAACTTCACGCTCCTCCTATTTTTCAGACCCATTCATGCTAATCTAATTTTTGACACTTTTTGAAGCTCTTCATATTTTTCACACCTTTTCAGTCTCTGCATGTTTTTGAACACCGTTTCATGCTCCTCATATATTTCACACCTTTTGAAGCTCTTCATATTTTGCACACCTTTTCAGGCTCTTCATGTTTTTGAACACCGTTTCATGCTCCTCGTATTTTTCAGACCGTTTCATGCTCCTCATATTTTTGACACCTTTTTAAGCTCTTCATATATTTTACACCTTTTGAAGCTCTTCATATATTTCACACCTTTTCAGGCTCTTCATGTTTTTCAACAGCACTTCATGCTCCTCCTATTTTTCAGACCCTTTCATGCTAATCTAATTTTGACACCTTTTGAAGCTCTTAATAATTTTCACACCTTTTGAAGCTCTTCATATTTTTCACACCTTTTCAGTCTGTTCATGTTTTAAACACCGCTTCATGCTCCTCCTATTTTTCAAACCAGTTCATGCTAATCTAATTTTTGACACCTTTTGAAGCTCTTCATATTTTTCACACCTTTTGAAGCTCTTCATATTTTTCACACCTTTTCAGGCTGTTCATGTTTTTGAACACCGGTTATGCTCCTCCTATTTTTCAGACCGTTTCATGCTCCTCATATTTTTGACACCTTTTGAAGCTCTTCATATTTTTCACACCTTTTCAGGCTCTTCATGTTTTTCAAGACCGCTTCATGATCCTGTTATTTTTCGGACCGTTTCATGCTCCTCATATTTTTGACACCTTTTGAAGCTCTTCATATTTTTCACACCTTTTCAGGCTCTTCATGTTTTTAAACACCACTTCATGCTCCTCCTATTTTTCAGACCCTTTCATGCTAATCTAATTTTTGACACTTTTTGAAGCTCCTCATATTTTTCACACCTTTTTAGTCTCTGCATATTTTTGAACACCGTTTCATGCTCCTCATGTATTTCACACCTTTTGAAGCTCTTCATATTTTGCACACCTTTTCAGGCTCTTCATGTTTTCGAACACCCCTTCATGCTCCTCCTATTTTTCAGACCGTTTCATACTCCTCATATATTTGACAACTTTGAAGCTCTTCATATTTTTCCCAATTTTTCAGGCTCTACATGTTTTACAACACCACTTCATGCTCCTCCTATTTTTCAGACCGTATCATGCCTCTCATAATTTTGACACCTTTTGAAGCTCTTCATATTTTTCACACTTTTTCAGGCTCTTCATGTTTTTGAACACCGCTTCAGGTTCCTCCTATTTTTCACAACTTTTCATGCTCCTCATATAATTCACCCCTTTTGAAGCTCTTCATATTTTTCACAACTTTTCAGGCTCTTCATGTTTTTCAACACCGTTTCATGTTCCTCCTATTTTCAGACCGTTTCATGCTCCTCATATTTTTGACACCTTTTGAAGCTCTTCATATTTTTCACACCTTTTCAGGCTCTTCATGTTTTTCAACACCGCTTGATGCTCCACCTATTTTTCAGACCGTTTCATGCTCCTCATGTATTTCACACCATTTGAAGCTCTTCATATTTTTCACACCTTTTCAGGCTCTTCATGTTTTTCAACACCGCTTCATGCTCCTCGTATTTTTCAGACCGTTTCATGCTCCTCATATATTTGACACCTTTTGAAGCTCTTCATATTTTTCACACTTTTTCATTCTCTTCATATTTTTAAACACCACTTCATGCTCCTCCTATTTTTCAGGCCGTTTCATGCTCCTCATATTTTTGACACCTTTACAAGCTCTTCATATTATTCACACCTTTTCATGCTCTTCATGTTTTTGATCACCGCTTCATGCTCCGCCTATTTTTCAGACCGTTTCATTCTCCTCATATTTTTGACACCTTTTGAAGCTCTTCAGATATTTCACACCTTTTCAGGCTCTTCATTTTTTTCAACACCAATTCATGCTCCTCCTATTTTTCAAATCGTTTCATGCTCATCTCATTTTGACACCTTTTGAAGCTCTTCATATATTTCACACCTTATGAAGCTCTTCATATTTTTCATACCTTTTCAGGCTCTTCATGATTTTCAACACCGCTTCATGCTCCTCGTATTTTTCAGACCTTTTCATGCTCATCTCTTTTTTGACACCTTTTGAAGCTCTTCATATTTTTCACACCTTTTGAAGCTCTTCATATTTTTCACATTTTTGAAGCTCTTCATAATTTTCACACGTTTTCAGACTCTTCATGTTTTTCAACACCGCTTCATGCTCCTGCTATTTTTCCGACCGTTTCATACTCCTCATATTTTTGACACGTATTGAGTCTCTTCATATTTTTCACACCTTTTCAGGCTCTTCATGTTTTTGAACACCACTTCATCCTCCTAATCTTTTTAAGACTGTATCATGCTCCTCATCTTTTTAACACCTTTTGAAGCTCTTCATATTTTTCACATTTTTGAAGCTCCTCATATTTTTCACACGTATTCAGGCTCTTCATGTTTTTGAACACCACTTCATGGTCCTCCTATTTTTCAGACCTTTTCATGCTCCTCATGTATTTCACACATTTTGAAGCTCTTCATATTTTTCACACCTTTTCAGGCTCTTCATGTTTTTGAACACCGCTTCATGCTCCTCTTATTTTTCAGACCGTTTCATGCTCCTCATGTATTTAACACCTTTTGAAGCTATACATATTTTCCACACCTTTTCAGACTGTTCATGTTTTTCAACACCGCTTCATGCCTCTCCTATTTTTCACCGTTTCATGCTCCTCATATTTTTCACACATTTTGAAGCTGTTCATATTTTTGACACCTTTTCAGGCTCTTCATGTTTTTCAACACTGCTTCATGCTCCTCCTATTTTTCAGACCGTTTCATGCTCCTCATGTATTTCACACCTTTTGAAGCTCTTCATATTTTTCACACCTTTTCAGGCTCTTCATGTTTTTCAACACCGCTTCATGCTCCTCGTATTTTTCAGACCGTTTCATTCTCCTCAAATTTTTGACACCTTTTGAAGCTCTGCATATTTTTCACACCTTTTCAGGCTCTTCATGATTTTCAACACCACTTCATGCTCCTCCTATTTTTCAGACCGTTTCATGCTCATCTCATTTTTGACATCTTTTGAAGCTCTTTATATTTTTCACACCTTTTGAAGCTCTTCATAATTTTCATATTTTTGAAGCTCTTCATATTTTTCACACTTTTTCAAGCTCTTCATGTTTTTCAACAAAACTTCAGGCTCCTCCTATTTTTCAGACCCATTCATGCTAATCTAATTTTTGACACTTTTTGAAGCTCTTCATATTTTTCACACCTTTTCAGTCTCTGCATGTTTTTGAACACCGTTTCATGCTCCTCATATATTTCACACCTTTTGAAGCTCTTCATATTTTGCACACCTTTTCAGGCTCTTCATGTTTTTGAACACCGTTTCATGCTCCTCGTATTTTTCAGACCGTTTCATGCTCCTCATATTTTTGACACCTTTTTAAGCTCTTCATATATTTTACACCTTTTGAAGTTCTTCATATATTTCACACCTTTTCAGGCTCTTCATGTTTTTCAACAGCACTTCATGCTCCTCCTATTTTTCAGACCCTTTCATGCTAATCTAATTTTGACACCTTTTGAAGCTCTTCATAATTTTCACACCTTTTGAAGCTCTTCATATTTTTCACACCTTTTCAGTCTGTTCATGTTTTAAACACCGCTTCATGCTCCTCCTATTTTTCAGACCAGTTCATGCTAATCTAATTTTTGACACCTTTTGAAGCTCTTCATATTTTTCACACCTTTTGAAGCTCTTCATATTTTTCACACCTTTTCAGGCTGTTCATGTTTTTGAACACCGGTTATGCTCCTCCTATTTTTCAGACCGTTTCATGCTCCTCATATTTTTGACACCTTTTGAAGCTCTTCATATTTTTCACACCTTTTCAGGCTCTTCATGTTTTTCAAGACCGCTTCATGATCCTGTTATTTTTCGGACCGTTTCATGCTCCTCATATTTTTGACACATTTTGAAGCTCTTCATATTTTTCACACCTTTTCAGGCTCTTCATGTTTTTAAACACCACTTCATGCTCCTCCTATTTTTCAGACCCTTTCATGCTAATCTAATTATTGAAACTTTTTGAAGCTCCTCATATTTTTCACACCTTTTTAGTCTCTGCATATTTTTGAACACCGTTTCATGCTCCTCATGTATTTCACACCTTTTGAAGCTCTTCATATTTTGCACACCTTTTCCGGCTCTTCATGTTTTCGAACACCCCTTCATGCTCCTCCTCTTTTTCAGACCGTTTCATACTCCTCATATATTTGACAACTTTGAAGCTCTTCATATTTTTCCCAATTTTTCAGGCTCTACATGTTTTACAACACCACTTCATGCTCCTCCTATTTTTCAGACCGTATCATGCCTCTCATAATTTTGACACCTTTTGAAGCTCTTCATATTTTTCACACTTTTTCAGGCTCTTCATGTTTTTGAACACCGCTTCATGTTCCTCCTATTTTTCACAACTTTTCATGCTCCTCATATAATTCACCCCTTTTGAAGCTCTTCATATTTTTCACAACTTTTCAGGCTCTTCATGTTTTTCAACACCGTTTCATGTTCCTCCTATTTTCAGACCGTTTCATGCTCCTCATATTTTTGACACCTTTTGAAGCTCTTCATATTTTTCACACCTTTTCAGGCTCTTCATGTTTTTCAACACCGCTTGATGCTCCACCTATTTTTCAGACCGTTTCATGCTCCTCATGTATTTCACACCATTTGAAGCTCTTCATATTTTTCACACCTTTTCAGGCTCTTCATGTTTTTCAACACCGCTTCATGCTCCTCGTATTTTTCAGACCGTTTCATGCTCCTCATATATTTGACACCTTTTGAAGCTCTTCATATTTTTCACACTTTTTCATTCTCTTCATATTTTTAAACACCACTTCATGCTCCTCCTATTTTTCAGGCCGTTTCATGCTCCTCATATTTTTGACACCTTTACAAGCTCTTCATATTATTCACACCTTTTCATGCTCTTCATGTTTTTGATCACCGCTTCATGCTCCGCCTATTTTTCAGACCGTTTCATTCTCCTCATATTTTTGACACCTTTTGAAGCTCTTCAGATATTTCACACCTTTTCAGGCTCTTCATTTTTTTCAACACCAATTCATGCTCCTCCTATTTTTCAAATCGTTTCATGCTCATCTCATTTTGACACCTTTTGAAGCTCTTCATATATTTCACACCTTATGAAGCTCTTCATATTTTTCATACCTTTTCAGGCTCTTCATGATTTTCAACACCGCTTCATGCTCCTCGTATTTTTCAGACCTTTTCATGCTCATCTCTTTTTTGACACCTTTTGAAGCTCTTCATATTTTTCACACCTTTTGAAGCTCTTCATATTTTTCACACCTTTTCAGGCTCTTCATGTTTTTGAACACGGGTTCATGCTCCTCCTATATTTCAGACCGTTTCATGCTCCTCATATTTTTCTCACCATTTGAAGCTCTTCATATTTTTCACACTTTTTGAAGCGCTTCATATTTTTCACACCTTTTCAGGCTCTTCATGTTTTTCAACACTGCTTCATGCTCCTCCTATTTTTCGGACCGTTTCATGCTCCTCATATTTTTGACACCTTTTGAAGCTCTACATATTTTTCACAATTTTCAGGCTCTTCATGTTTTTCAACACCACTTCATGCTCCTCGTATTTTTCAGACCGTTTCATTCTCCTCATATTTTTGACACCTTTTGAAGCTCTGCATATTTTTCACACCTTTTCTGGCTCTTCATGATTTTCACCACCACTTCATGCTCCTCCTGTTTTTCAGACCGTTTCATGCTCATCTCATTTTTGACATCTTTTGAAGCTCTTCATATTTCTCACAGCTATTCAGGCTCTTCATGATTTTCAACACCACTTCATGCTCCTCCTATTTTTCAAACCGTATCAATCTCCTCATATTTTTGACACCTTTTGAAGCTCTTCATATATATCACACCTTTTCAGGCTCTTCATTTTCTTCAACACCACTTCATGCTCCTCCTATTTTTCAGACCGTTTCATGCTCATCTCATTTTTGACACCTTTTGAAGCTCTTCATATTTTTGACACCTTTTGAAGCTCTTCATATTTTTCACATTTTTGAAGCTCTTCATAATTTTCACACGTTTTCAGACTCTTCATGTTTTTGAACACCGCTTCATGCTCCTGCTATTTTTCCGACCGTTTCATACTCCTCATATTTTTGACACGTATTGAGTCTCTTCATATTTTTCACACCTTTTCAGGCTCTTCATGTTTTTGAACACCACTTCATCCGCCTCCTATTTTTAAGGCCGTTTCATGCTCCTCATATTTTTGACACCTTTTGAAGCTCTTCATATTTTTCACATTTTTGAAGCTCCTCATATTTTTCACACGTTTTCAGGCTCATCATGTTTTTGAACACCACTTCATGCTCCTCCTATTTTTCAGAACTTTTCATGCTCCTCATGTATTTCACACATTTTGAAGCTCTTCATATTTTTCACACCTTTTCAGGCTCTTCATGTTTTTGAACACCGCTTCATGCTCCTCTTATTTTTCAGACCGTTTCATGCTCCTCATGTATTTAACACCTTTTGAAGCTATACATATTTTCCACACCTTTTCAGACTGTTCATGTTTTTCAACACCCCTTCATGCTCCTCCTATTTTTCACCGTTTCATTCTCCTCATATTTTTCACACATTTTGAAGCTGTTCATATTTTTCACACCTTTTCAGGCTCTTCATGTTTTTCAACACCCCTTCATGCTCCTCCTATTTTTCTGACCGTTTCATGCTCCTCATGTATTTCACACCTTTTGAAGCTCTTCATATTTACCACACCTTTTCAGACTGTTCATGTTTTTCAACACTGCTTCATGCTCCTCCTATTTTTCACCTTTTCATGCTCCTCATATTTTTGACACCTTTTGAAGGTCTTCATATTTTTCACACCTTTTCAAGCTCTTCATGTTTTTCAACACCGCTTCATGCTCCTCCTATTTTTCAGATGATTCCATGCTCCTCATATTTTTGACACCTTTTGAAGCTCTTCATATTTTTCACACCTTTTCATGCTCTTCATGTTTTTGAACACTGGTTCATGCTTCTCCTATATTTCAGATCGTTTCATGCTCCTCATATTTTTCACACCATTTGAAGCTCTTCATATTTTTCACACCTTTTAAAGCGCTTCATATTTTTCACACCTTTTCAGGCTCTTCATGTTTTTCAACACCGCTTCATGATCTTCCTATTTTTCGGACCGTTTCATGCTCCTCATATTTTTGACACCTTTTGAAACTCTTCGTATTTTTCACACTTTTCAGGCTCTTCATGTTTTTCAACACCAGTTCATGCTCCTCGTATTTTTCAGACCGTTTCATGCTCCTCATATTTTTGACACCTTTTGAAGCTCTTCATATTTCTCACAGCTTTTCAGGCTCTTTATGTTTTTCAGCACCGCTTCATGCTCCTCCTATTTTTCCAACCGTTTCATTCTCCTCATATTTTTGACACGTTTTGAACTCTTCATATTTTTCACACCTTTTCAGGCTCTTCATGTTTTTGAACACCGTTTCATAATCCTCCTATTTTTCAGACCGTTTCATGCTCCTCATATTTTTGACACCTTTTAAAACTCTTCATATTTTTCACACCGTTTCAGGCTCTTCATGTTTTAGAACACTGCTTCATGCTAATCTTATTTTTCAGACCGTTTCATGCTCCTCATGTATTTAACACCTTTTGAAGCTACACATATTTTCCACACCTTTTCAGGCTGTTCATGTTATTGAACACCGCTTCATGCTCCTCATATTTTTCAGACCGTATCATGCTCGTCATATTTTTCACACCTTTTGAAGCTCTTCATATTTTTCACACCTTTTCAGGCTCTTCATATTTTTGAACACGATTTCATGCCCCTCTTATTTTTCAGACTGTTTCATTTTCTTCTCATTTTTGACATCTTTTGAAGCTTTGCACATTATTCACATCTTTTGAAGCTCTTCATATTTTTCCCATTTTTGAAGCTCTTCATATTTTTCACACGATTTCAAACTCTTCATGTTTTTCAACACCGGTTCATGCTCCTGCTATTATTCATACCGTTTCATACTCCTCATATTTTTGACACGTTTTGAGGCTCTTCATATTTTTCACACCATTTAAGGCTCTTCATGTTTTTGAACACCGTTTGATAATCCTCCTATTTTTCAGACCGTTTCATGTTCCTCATATTTTTGACACCTTTTAAAGCTCTTCATATTTTTCACACCTTTTCATCCTCTTCAAGTTTCTGAACACCGCTTCAACCTCCTCCTATTTTTAAGACCGTTTCATGCTCCTCATATTTTTGACACCTTTTGAAGCTCTTCATATTTTTCACACCTTTTTATCCTCTTCAAGTTTTTGAACACCGCTTCATCCTTCTCCTATTTTTAAGACCGTTTCATGCTCCTCATATTTTTGACACCTTTTGAAGCTCTTCGTAATTTTCACACCTTTTCAGGGTCTTCATGTTTTTCAACACCGCTTCATGCTCCTCCTATTTTTCAGACCGTTTCATGCTCCTCATATTTTTGACACCTTTTGAAGCTCTTCATATTTTTCACTACTTTTCAGGCTCTTCATGTTTTTAAACACCGCTTCATACTCCTCCTATTTTTCAGACCGTTTCATGCTCCTCATATATTTCACACCTTTTGAAGCTCTTCATATATTTCACACCTTTTCAGGCTCTTCATGTTTTTCAACAGCACTTCATGCTCCTCCTATTTTTCAGACCCTTTCATGCTAATCTAATTTTGACACCTTTTGAAGCTCTTCATAATTTTCACACCTTTTGAAGCTCTTCATATTTTTCACACCTTTTCAGTCTGTTCATGTTTTAAACACCGCTTCATGCTCCTCCTATTTTTCAGACCAGTTCATGCTAATCTAATTTTTGACACCTTTGGAAGCTCTTCATATTTTTCACACCTTTTGAAGCTCTTCATATTTTTCACACCTTTTCAGGCTGTTCATGTTTTTGAACACCGGTTATGCTCCTCCTATTTTTCATACCGTTTCATGCTCCTCATATTTTTGACACCTTTTGAAGCTCTTCATATTTTTCACACCTTTTCAGGCTCTTCATGTTTTTCAAGACCGCTTCATGATCCTGTTATTTTTCGGACCGTTTCATGCTCCTCATATTTTTGACACCTTTTGAAGCTCTTCATATTTTTCACACCTTTTCAGGCTCTTCATGTTTTTAAACACCACTTCATGCTCCTCCTATTTTTCAGACCCTTTCATGCTAATCTAATTATTGACACTTTTTGAAGCTCCTCATATTTTTCACACCTTTTTAGTCTCTGCATATTTTTGAACACCGTTTCATGCTCCTCATGTATTTCACACCTTTTGAAGCTCTTCATATTTTGCACACCTTTTCAGGCTCTTCATGTTTTCGAACACCCCTTCATGCTCCTCCTATTTTTCAGACCGTTTCATACTCCTCATATATTTGACAACTTTGAAGCTCTTCATATTTTTCCCAATTTTTCAGGCTCTACATGTTTTACAACACCACTTCATGCTCCTCCTATTTTTCAGACCGTATCATGCCTCTCATAATTTTGACACCTTTTGAAGCTCTTCATATTTTTCACACTTTTTCAGGCTCTTCATGTTTTTGAACACCGCTTCATGTTCCTCCTATTTTTCACAACTTTTCATGCTCCTCATATAATTCACCCCTTTTGAAGCTCTTCATATTTTTCACAACTTTTCAGGCTCTTCATGTTTTTCAACACCGTTTCATGTTCCTCCTATTTTCAGACCGTTTCATGCTCCTCATATTTTTGACACCTTTTGAAGCTCTTCATATTTTTCACACCTTTTCAGGCTCTTCATGTTTTTCAACACCGCTTGATGCTCCACCTATTTTTCAGACCGTTTCATGCTCCTCATGTATTTCACACCATTTGAAGCTCTTCATATTTTTCACACCTTTTCAGGCTCTTCATGTTTTTCAACACCGCTTCATGCTCCTCGTATTTTTCAGACCGTTTCATGCTCCTCATATATTTGACACCTTTTGAAGCTCTTCATATTTTTCACACTTTTTCATTCTCTTCATATTTTTAAACACCACTTCATGCTCCTCCTATTTTTCAGGCCGTTTCATGCTCCTCATATTTTTGACACCTTTACAAGCTCTTCATATTATTCACACCTTTTCATGCTCTTCATGTTTTTGATCACCGCTTCATGCTCCGCCTATTTTTCAGACCGTTTCATTCTCCTCATATTTTTGACACCTTTTGAAGCTCTTCAGATATTTCACACCTTTTCAGGCTCTTCATTTTTTTCAACACCAATTCATGCTCCTCCTATTTTTCAAATCGTTTCATGCTCATCTCATTTTGACACCTTTTGAAGCTCTTCATATATTTCACACCTTATGAAGCTCTTCATATTTTTCATACCTTTTCAGGCTCTTCATGATTTTCAACACCGCTTCATGCTCCTCGTATTTTTCAGACCTTTTCATGCTCATCTCTTTTTTGACACCTATTGAAGCTCTTCATATTTTTCACACCTTTTGAAGCTCTTCATATTTTTCACATTTTTGAAGCTCTTCATAATTTTCACACGTTTTCAGACTCTTCATGTTTTTCAACACCGCTTCATGCTCCTGCTATTTTTCCGACCGTTTCATACTCCTCATATTTTTGACACGTATTGAGTCTCTTCATATTTTTCACACCTTTTCAGGCTCTTCATGTTTTTGAACACCACTTCATCCTCCTAATCTTTTTAAGACTGTATCATGCTCCTCATCTTTTTAACACCTTTTGAAGCTCTTCATATTTTTCACATTTTTGAAGCTCCTCATATTTTTCACACGTATTCAGGCTCTTCAAGTTTTTGAACACCACTTCATGGTCCTCCTATTTTTCAGACCTTTTCATGCTCCTCATGTATTTCACACCATTTGAAGCTCTTCATATTTTTCATACCTTTTCAGGCTCTTCATGTTTTTGAACACCGCTTCATGCTCCTCTTATTTTTCAGACCGTTTCATGCTCCTCATGTATTTAACACCTTTTGAAGCTTTACATATTTTCCACACCTTTTCAGACTGTTCATGTTTTTCAACACCGCTTCATGCCTCTCCTATTTTTCACCGTTTGATGCTCCTCATATTTTTGACACCTTTTGAAGCTCTTCATATTTTTCACACCTTTTCAGGCTCTTCATGTTTTTCAACACTGCTTCATGCTCCTCCTATTTTTCAGACCGTTTCATGCTCCTCATGTATTTCACACCTTTTGAAGCTCTTCATATTTTTCACACCTTTTCAGGCTCTTCATGATTTTCAACACCGCTTCATGCTCCTCGTATTTTTCAGACCGTTTCATTCTCCTCAAATTTTTGACACCTTTGAAGCTCTTTATATTTTTCACACCTTTTGAAGCTCTTCATAATTTTCATATTTTTGAAGCTCTTCATATTTTTCACACTTTTTCAAGCTCTTCATGTTTTTCAACAAAACTTCAGGCTCCTCCTATTTTTCAGACCCATTCATGCTAATCTAATTTTTGACACTTTTTGAAGCTCTTCATATTTTTCACACCTTTTCAGTCTCTGCATGTTTTTGAACACCGTTTCATGCTCCTCATATATTTCACACCTTTTGAAGCTCTTCATATTTTGCACACCTTTTCAGGCTCTTCATGTTTTTGAACACCGTTTCATGCTCCTCGTATTTTTCAGACCGTTTCATGCTCCTCATATTTTTGACACCTTTTTAAGCTCTTCATATATTTTACACCTTTTGAAGCTCTTCATATATTTCACACCTTTTCAGGCTCTTCATGTTTTTCAACAGCACTTCATGCTCCTCCTATTTTTCAGACCCTTTCATGCTAATCTAATTTTGACACCTTTTGAAGCTCTTCATAATTTTCACACCTTTTGAAGCTCTTCATATTTTTCACACCTTTTCAGTCTGTTCATGTTTTAAACACCGCTTCATGCTCCTCCTATTTTTCAGACCAGTTCATGCTAATCTAATTTTTGACACCTTTTGAAGCTCTTCATATTTTTCACACCTTTTGAAGCTCTTCATATTTTTCACACCTTTTCAGGCTGTTCATGTTTTTGAACACCGGTTATGCTCCTCCTATTTTTCAGACCGTTTCATGCTCCTCATATTTTTGACACCTTTTGAAGCTCTTCATATTTTTCACACCTTTTCAGGCTCTTCATGTTTTTCAAGACCGCTTCATGATCCTGTTATTTTTCGGACCGTTTCATGCTCCTCATATTTTTGACACCTTTTGAAGCTCTTCATATTTTTCACACCTTTTCAGGCTCTTCATGTTTTTAAACACCACTTCATGCTCCTCCTATTTTTCAGACCCTTTCATGCTAATCTAATTATTGACACTTTTTGAAGCTCCTCATATTTTTCACACCTTTTTAGTCTCTGCATATTTTTGAACACCGTTTCATGCTCCTCATGTATTTCACACCTTTTGAAGCTCTTCATATTTTGCACACCTTTTCAGGCTCTTCATGTTTTCGAACACCCCTTCATGCTCCTCCTATTTTTCAGACCGTTTCATACTCCTCATATATTTGACAACTTTGAAGCTCTTCATATTTTTCCCAATTTTTCAGGCTCTACATGTTTTACAACACCACTTCATGCTCCTCCTATTTTTCAGACCGTATCATGCCTCTCATAATTTTGACACCTTTTGAAGCTCTTCATATTTTTCACACTTTTTCAGGCTCTTCATGTTTTTGAACACCGCTTCATGTTCCTCCTATTTTTCACAACTTTTCATGCTCCTCATATAATTCACCCCTTTTGAAGCTCTTCATATTTTTCACAACTTTTCAGGCTCTTCATGTTTTTCAACACCGTTTCATGTTCCTCCTATTTTCAGACCGTTTCATGCTCCTCATATTTTTGACACCATTTGAAGCTCTTCATATTTTTCACACCTTTTCAGGCTCTTCATGTTTTTCAACACCGCTTCATGCTCCTCGTATTTTTCAGACCGTTTCATGCTCCTCATATATTTGACACCTTTTGAAGCTCTTCATATTTTTCACACTTTTTCATTCTCTTCATATTTTTAAACACCACTTCATGCTCCTCCTATTTTTCAGGCCGTTTCATGCTCCTCATATTTTTGACACCTTTACAAGCTCTTCATATTATTCACACCTTTTCAGGCTCTTCATGTTTTTGATCACCGCTTCATGCTCCGCCTATTTTTCAGACCGTTTCATTCTCCTCATATTTTTGACACCTTTTGAAGCTCTTCAGATATTTCACACCTTTTCAGGCTCTTCATTTTTTTCAACACCAATTCATGCTCCTCCTATTTTTCAAATCGTTTCATGCTCATCTCATTTTGACACCTTTTGAAGCTCTTCATATATTTCACACCTTATGAAGCTCTTCATATTTTTCATACCTTTACAGGCTCTTCATGATTTTCAACACCGCTTCATGCTCCTCGTATTTTTCAGACCTTTTCATGCTCATCTCTTTTTTGACACCTTTTGAAGCTCTTCATATTTTTCACACCTTTTGAAGCTCTTCATATTTTTCACACCTTTTCAGGCTCTTCATGTTTTTGAACACGGGTTCATGCTCCTCCTATATTTCAGACCGTTTCATGCTCCTCATATTTTTCTCACCATTTGAAGCTCTTCATATTTTTCACACTTTTTGAAGCGCTTCATATTTTTCACACCTTTTCAGGCTCTTCATGTTTTTCAACACTGCTTCATGCTCCTCCTATTTTTCGGACCGTTTCATGCTCCTCATATTTTTGACACCTTTTGAAGCTCTACATATTTTTCACAATTTTCAGGCTCTTCATGTTTTTCAACACCACTTCATGCTCCTCGTATTTTTCAGACCGTTTCATTCTCCTCATATTTTTGACACCTTTTGAAGCTCTGCATATTTTTCACACCTTTTCAGGCTCTTCATGATTTTCACCACCACTTCATGCTCCTCCTATTTTTCAGACCGTTTCATGCTCATCTCATTTTTGACATCTTTTGAAGCTCTTCATATTGTTCACACCTTTTGAAGCTCTTCATAATTTTCATATTTTTGAAGCTCTTCATATTTTTCACACTTTTTCAAGCTCTTCATGTTTTTCAACAAAACTTCAGGCTCCTATTATTTTTCAGACCCATTCATGCTAATCTAATTTTTGACACTTTTTGAAGCTCTTCATATTTTTCACACCTTTTCAGGCTCTTCATGTTTTTCAAGACCGCTTCATGATCCTGTTATTTTTCGGACCGTTTCATGCTCCTCATATTTTTGACACCTTTTGAAGCTCTTCATATTTTTCACACCTTTTCAGGCTCTTCATGTTTTTAAACACCACTTCATGCTCCTCCTATTTTTCAGACCCTTTCATGCTAATCTAATTTTTGACACTTTTTGAAGCTCCTCATATTTTTCACACCTTTTTAGTCTCTGCATATTTTTGAACACCGTTTCATGCTCCTCATGTATTTCACACCTTTTGAAGCTCTTCATATTTTGCACACCTTTTCAGGCTCTTCATGTTTTCGAACACCCCTTCATGCTCCTCCTATTTTTCAGACCGTTTCATACTCCTCATATATTTGACAACTTTGAAGCTCTTCATATTTTTCCCAATTTTTCAGGCTCTACATGTTTTACAACACCACTTCATGCTCCTCCTATTTTTCAGACCGTATCATGCCTCTCATAATTTTGACACCTTTTGAAGCTCTTCATATTTTTCACACTTTTTCAGGCTCTTCATGTTTTTGAACACCGCTTCATGTTCCTCCTATTTTTCACAACTTTTCATGCTCCTCATATAATTCACCCCTTTTGAAGCTCTTCATATTTTTCACAACTTTTCAGGCTCTTCATGTTTTTCAACACCGTTTCATGTTCCTCCTATTTTCAGACCGTTTCATGCTCCTCATATTTTTGACACCTTTTGAAGCTCTTCATATTTTTCACACCTTTTCAGGCTCTTCATGTTTTTCAACACCGCTTGATGCTCCACCTATTTTTCAGACCGTTTCATGCTCCTCATGTATTTCACACCATTTGAAGCTCTTCATATTTTTCACACCTTTTCAGGCTCTTCATGTTTTTCAACACCGCTTCATGCTCCTCGTATTTTTCAGACCGTTTCATGCTCCTCATATATTTGACACCTTTTGAAGCTCTTCATATTTTTCACACTTTTTCATTCTCTTCATATTTTTAAACACCACTTCATGCTCCTCCTATTTTTCAGGCCGTTTCATGCTCCTCATATTTTTGACACCTTTACAAGCTCTTCATATTATTCACACCTTTTCATGCTCTTCATGTTTTTGATCACCGCTTCATGCTCCGCCTATTTTTCAGACCGTTTCATTCTCCTCATATTTTTGACACCTTTTGAAGCTCTTCAGATATTTCACACCTTTTCAGGCTCTTCATTTTTTTCAACACCAATTCATGCTCCTCCTATTTTTCAAATCGTTTCATGCTCATCTCATTTTGACACCTTTTGAAGCTCTTCATATATTTCACACCTTATGAAGCTCTTCATATTTTTCATACCTTTACAGGCTCTTCATGATTTTCAACACCGCTTCATGCTCCTCGTATTTTTCAGACCTTTTCATGCTCATCTCTTTTTTGACACCTTTTGAAGCTCTTCATATTTTTCACACCTTTTGAAGCTCTTCATATTTTTCACATTTTTGAAGCTCTTCATAATTTTCACACGTTTTCAGACTCTTCATGTTTTTCAACACCGCTTCATGCTCCTGCTATTTTTCCGACCGTTTCATACTCCTCATATTTTTGACACGTATTGAGTCTCTTCATATTTTTCACACCTTTTCAGGCTCTTCATGTTTTTGAACACCACTTCATCCTCCTAATCTTTTTAAGACTGTATCATGCTCCTCATATTTTTAACACCTTTTGAAGCTCTTCATATTTTTCACACCTTTTCAGGCTCTTCATGTTTTTCAAGACCGCTTCATGATCCTGTTATTTTTCGGACCGTTTCATGCTCCTCATATTTTTGACACCTTTTGAAGCTCTTCATATTTTTCACACCTTTTCAGGCTCTTCATGTTTTTAAACACCACTTCATGCTCCTCCTATTTTTCAGACCCTTTCATGCTAATCTAATTTTTGACACTTTTTGAAGCTCCTCATATTTTTCACACCTTTTTAGTCTCTGCATATTTTTGAACACCGTTTCATGCTCCTCATGTATTTCACACCTTTTGAAGCTCTTCATATTTTGCACACCTTTTCAGGCTCTTCATGTTTTCGAACACCCCTTCATGCTCCTCCTATTTTTCAGACCGTTTCATACTCCTCATATATTTGACAACTTTGAAGCTCTTCATATTTTTCCCAATTTTTCAGGCTCTACATGTTTTACAACACCACTTCATGCTCCTCCTATTTTTCAGACCGTATCATGCCTCTCATAATTTTGACACCTTTTGAAGCTCTTCATATTTTTCACACTTTTTCAGGCTCTTCATGTTTTTGAACACCGCTTCATGTTCCTCCTATTTTTCACAACTTTTCATGCTCCTCATATAATTCACCCCTTTTGAAGCTCTTCATATTTTTCACAACTTTTCAGGCTCTTCATGTTTTTCAACACCGTTTCATGTTCCTCCTATTTTCAGACCGTTTCATGCTCCTCATATTTTTGACACCTTTTGAAGCTCTTCATATTTTTCACACCTTTTCAGGCTCTTCATGTTTTTCAACACCGCTTGATGCTCCACCTATTTTTCAGACCGTTTCATGCTCCTCATGTATTTCACACCATTTGAAGCTCTTCATATTTTTCACACCTTTTCAGGCTCTTCATGTTTTTCAACACCGCTTCATGCTCCTCGTATTTTTCAGACCGTTTCATGCTCCTCATATATTTGACACCTTTTGAAGCTCTTCATATTTTTCACACTTTTTCATTCTCTTCATATTTTTAAACACCACTTCATGCTCCTCCTATTTTTCAGGCCGTTTCATGCTCCTCATATTTTTGACACCTTTACAAGCTCTTCATATTATTCACACCTTTTCAGGCTCTTCATGTTTTTGATCACCGCTTCATGCTCCGCCTATTTTTCAGACCGTTTCATTCTCCTCATATTTTTGACACCTTTTGAAGCTCTTCAGATATTTCACACCTTTTCAGGCTCTTCATTTTTTTCAACACCAATTCATGATCCTCCTATTTTTCAAATCGTTTCATGCTCATCTCATTTTGACACCTTTTGAAGCTCTTCATATATTTCACACCTTATGAAGCTCTTCATATTTTTCATACCTTTACAGGCTCTTCATGATTTTCAACACCGCTTCATGCTCCTCGTATTTTTCAGACCTTTTCATGCTCATCTCTTTTTTGACACCTTTTGAAGCTCTTCATATTTTTCACACCTTTTGAAGCTCTTCATATTTTTCACATTTTTGAAGCTCTTCATAATTTTCACACGTTTTCAGACTCTTCATGTTTTTCAACACCGCTTCATGCTCCTGCTATTTTTCCGACCGTTTCATACTCCTCATATTTTTGACACGTATTGAGTCTCTTCATATTTTTCACACCTTTTCAGGCTCTTCATGTTTTTGAACACCACTTCATCCTCCTAATCTTTTTAAGACTGTATCATGCTCCTCATCTTTTTAAGACCTTTTGAAGCTCTTCATATTTTTCACATTTTTGAAGCTCCTCATATTTTTCACACGTATTCAGGCTCTTCATGTTTTTGAACACCACTTCATGGTCCTCCTATTTTTCAGACCTTTTCATGCTCCTCATGTATTTCACACATTTTGAAGCTCTTCATATTTTTCACACCTTTTCAGGCTCTTCATGTTTTTGAACACCGCTTCATGCTCCTCTTATTTTTCAGACCGTTTCATGCTCCTCATGTATTTAACACCTTTTGAAGCTATACATATTTTCCACACCTTTTCAGACTGTTCATGTTTTTCAACACCGCTTCATGCCTCTCCTATTTTTCACCGTTTCATGCTCCTCATATTTTTCACACATTTTGAAGCTGTTCATATTTTTGACACCTTTTCAGGCTCTTCATGTTTTTCAACACTGCTTCATGCTCCTCCTATTTTTCAGACCGTTTCATGCTCCTCATGTATTTCACACCTTTTGAAGCTCTTCATATTTTTCACACCTTTTCAGGCTCTTCATGTTTTTCAACACCGCTTCATGCTCCTCGTATTTTTCAGACCGTTTCATTCTCCTCAAATTTTTGACACCTTTTGAAGCTCTGCATATTTTTCACACCTTTTCAGGCTCTTCATGATTTTCAACACCACTTCATGCTCCTCCTATTTTTCAGACCGTTTCATGCTCATCTCATTTTTGACATCTTTTGAAGCTCTTTATATTTTTCACACCTTTTGAAGCTCTTCATAATTTTCATATTTTTGAAGCTCTTCATATTTTTCACACTTTTTCAAGCTCTTCATGTTTTTCAACAAAACTTCACGCTCCTCCTATTTTTCAGACCCATTCATGCTAATCTAATTTTTGACACTTTTTGAAGCTCTTCATATTTTTCACACCTTTTCAGTCTCTGCATGTTTTTGAACACCGTTTCATGCTCCTCATATATTTCACACCTTTTGAAGCTCTTCATATTTTGCACACCTTTTCAGGCTCTTCATGTTTTTGAACACCGTTTCATGCTCCTCGTATTTTTCAGACCGTTTCATGCTCCTCATATTTTTGACACCTTTTGAAGCTCTTCATATATTTCACACCTTTTCAGGCTCTTCATGTTTTTCAACAGCACTTCATGCTCCTCCTATTTTTCAGACCCTTTCATGCTAATCTAATTTTGAACCTTTTGAAGCTCTTAATAATTTTCACACCTTTTGAAGCTCTTCATATTTTTCACACCTTTTCAGTCTGTTCATGTTTTAAACACCGCTTCATGCTCCTCCTATTTTTCAAACCAGTTCATGCTAATCTAATTTTTGACACCTTTTGAAGCTCTTCATATTTTTCACACCTTTTGAAGCTCTTCATATTTTTCACACCTTTTCAGGCTGTTCATGTTTTTGAACACCGGTTATGCTCCTCCTATTTTTCAGACCGTTTCATGCTCCTCATATTTTTGACACCTTTTGAAGCTCTTCATATTTTTCACACCTTTTCAGGCTCTTCATGTTTTTCAAGACCGCTTCATGATCCTGTTATTTTTCGGACCGTTTCATGCTCCTCATATTTTTGACACCTTTTGAAGCTCTTCATATTTTTCACACCTTTTCAGGCTCTTCATGTTTTTAAACACCACTTCATGCTCCTCCTATTTTTCAGACCCTTTCATGCTAATCTAATTTTTGACACTTTTTGAAGCTCCTCATATTTTTCACACCTTTTTAGTCTCTGCATATTTTTGAACACCGTTTCATGCTCCTCATGTATTTCACACCTTTTGAAGCTCTTCATATTTTGCACACCTTTTCAGGCTCTTCATGTTTTCGAACACCCCTTCATGCTCCTCCTATTTTTCAGACCGTTTCATACTCCTCATATATTTGACAACTTTGAAGCTCTTCATATTTTTCCCAATTTTTCAGGCTCTACATGTTTTACAACACCACTTCATGCTCCTCCTATTTTTCAGACCGTATCATGCCTCTCATAATTTTGACACCTTTTGAAGCTCTTCATATTTTTCACACTTTTTCAGGCTCTTCATGTTTTTGAACACCGCTTCATGTTCCTCCTATTTTTCACAACTTTTCATGCTCCTCATATAATTCACCCCTTTTGAAGCTCTTCATATTTTTCACAACTTTTCAGGCTCTTCATGTTTTTCAACACCGTTTCATGTTCCTCCTATTTTCAGACCGTTTCATGCTCCTCATATTTTTGACACCTTTTGAAGCTCTTCATATTTTTCACACCTTTTCAGGCTCTTCATGTTTTTCAACACCGCTTGATGCTCCACCTATTTTTCAGACCGTTTCATGCTCCTCATGTATTTCACACCATTTGAAGCTCTTCATATTTTTCACACCTTTTCAGGCTCTTCATGTTTTTCAACACCGCTTCATGCTCCTCGTATTTTTCAGACCGTTTCATGCTCCTCATATATTTGACACCTTTTGAAGCTCTTCATATTTTTCACACTTTTTCATTCTCTTCATATTTTTAAACACCACTTCATGCTCCTCCTATTTTTCAGGCCGTTTCATGCTCCTCATATTTTTGACACCTTTACAAGCTCTTCATATTATTCACACCTTTTCATGCTCTTCATGTTTTTGATCACCGCTTCATGCTCCGCCTATTTTTCAGACCGTTTCATTCTCCTCATATTTTTGACACCTTTTGAAGCTCTTCAGATATTTCACACCTTTTCAGGCTCTTCATTTTTTTCAACACCAATTCATGCTCCTCCTATTTTTCAAATCGTTTCATGCTCATCTCATTTTGACACCTTTTGAAGCTCTTCATATATTTCACACCTTATGAAGCTCTTCATATTTTTCATACCTTTTCAGGCTCTTCATGATTTTCAACACCGCTTCATGCTCCTCGTATTTTTCAGACCTTTTCATGCTCATCTCTTTTTTGACACCTTTTGAAGCTCTTCATATTTTTCACACCTTTTGAAGCTCTTCATATTTTTCACATTTTTGAAGCTCTTCATAATTTTCACACGTTTTCAGACTCTTCATGTTTTTCAACACCGCTTCATGCTCCTGCTATTTTTCCGACCGTTTCATACTCCTCATATTTTTGACACGTATTGAGTCTCTTCATATTTTTCACACCTTTTCAGGCTCTTCATGTTTTTGAACACCACTTCATCCTCCTAATCTTTTTAAGACTGTATCATGCTCCTCATCTTTTTAACACCTTTTGAAGCTCTTCATATTTTTCACATTTTTGAAGCTCCTCATATTTTTCACACGTATTCAGGCTCTTCATGTTTTTGAACACCACTTCATGGTCCTCCTATTTTTCAGACCTTTTCATGCTCCTCATGTATTTCACACATTTTGAAGCTCTTCATATTTTTCACACCTTTTCAGGCTCTTCATGTTTTTGAACACCGCTTCATGCTCCTCTTATTTTTCAGACCGTTTCATGCTCCTCATGTATTTAACACCTTTTGAAGCTATACATATTTTCCACACCTTTTCAGACTGTTCATGTTTTTCAACACCGCTTCATGCCTCTCCTATTTTTCACCGTTTCATGCTCCTCATATTTTTCACACATTTTGAAGCTGTTCATATTTTTGACACCTTTTCAGGCTCTTCATGTTTTTCAACACTGCTTCATGCTCCTCCTATTTTTCAGACCGTTTCATGCTCCTCATGTATTTCACACCTTTTGAAGCTCTTCATATTTTTCACACCTTTTCAGGCTCTTCATGTTTTTCAACACCGCTTCATGCTCCTCGTATTTTTCAGACCGTTTCATTCTCCTCAAATTTTTGACACCTTTTGAAGCTCTGCATATTTTTCACACCTTTTCAGGCTCTTCATGATTTTCAACACCACTTCATGCTCCTCCTATTTTTCAGACCGTTTCATGCTCATCTCATTTTTGACATCTTTTGAAGCTCTTTATATTTTTCACACCTTTTGAAGCTCTTCATAATTTTCATATTTTTGAAGCTCTTCATATTTTTCACACTTTTTCAAGCTCTTCATGTTTTTCAACAAAACTTCAGGCTCCTCCTATTTTTCAGACCCATTCATGCTAATCTAATTTTTGACACTTTTTGAAGCTCTTCATATTTTTCACACCTTTTCAGTCTCTGCATGTTTTTGAACACCGTTTCATGCTCCTCATATATTTCACACCTTTTGAAGCTCTTCATATTTTGCACACCTTTTCAGGCTCTTCATGTTTTTGAACACCGTTTCATGCTCCTCGTATTTTTCAGACCGTTTCATGCTCCTCATATTTTTGACACCTTTTTAAGCTCTTCATATATTTTACACCTTTTGAAGTTCTTCATATATTTCACACCTTTTCAGGCTCTTCATGTTTTTCAACAGCACTTCATGCTCCTCCTATTTTTCAGACCCTTTCATGCTAATCTAATTTTGACACCTTTTGAAGCTCTTCATAATTTTCACACCTTTTGAAGCTCTTCATATTTTTCACACCTTTTCAGTCTGTTCATGTTTTAAACACCGCTTCATGCTCCTCCTATTTTTCAGACCAGTTCATGCTAATCTAATTTTTGACACCTTTTGAAGCTCTTCATATTTTTCACACCTTTTGAAGCTCTTCATATTTTTCACACCTTTTCAGGCTGTTCATGTTTTTGAACACCGGTTATGCTCCTCCTATTTTTCAGACCGTTTCATGCTCCTCATATTTTTGACACCTTTTGAAGCTCTTCATATTTTTCACACCTTTTCAGGCTCTTCATGTTTTTCAAGACCGCTTCATGATCCTGTTATTTTTCGGACCGTTTCATGCTCCTCATATTTTTGACACATTTTGAAGCTCTTCATATTTTTCACACCTTTTCAGGCTCTTCATGTTTTTAAACACCACTTCATGCTCCTCCTATTTTTCAGACCCTTTCATGCTAATCTAATTATTGAAACTTTTTGAAGCTCCTCATATTTTTCACACCTTTTTAGTCTCTGCATATTTTTGAACACCGTTTCATGCTCCTCATGTATTTCACACCTTTTGAAGCTCTTCATATTTTGCACACCTTTTCCGGCTCTTCATGTTTTCGAACACCCCTTCATGCTCCTCCTATTTTTCAGACCGTTTCATACTCCTCATATATTTGACAACTTTGAAGCTCTTCATATTTTTCCCAATTTTTCAGGCTCTACATGTTTTACAACACCACTTCATGCTCCTCCTATTTTTCAGACCGTATCATGCCTCTCATAATTTTGACACCTTTTGAAGCTCTTCATATTTTTCACACTTTTTCAGGCTCTTCATGTTTTTGAACACCGCTTCATGTTCCTCCTATTTTTCACAACTTTTCATGCTCCTCATATAATTCACCCCTTTTGAAGCTCTTCATATTTTTCACAACTTTTCAGGCTCTTCATGTTTTTCAACACCGTTTCATGTTCCTCCTATTTTCAGACCGTTTCATGCTCCTCATATTTTTGACACCTTTTGAAGCTCTTCATATTTTTCACACCTTTTCAGGCTCTTCATGTTTTTCAACACCGCTTGATGCTCCACCTATTTTTCAGACCGTTTCATGCTCCTCATGTATTTCACACCATTTGAAGCTCTTCATATTTTTCACACCTTTTCAGGCTCTTCATGTTTTTCAACACCGCTTCATGCTCCTCGTATTTTTCAGACCGTTTCATGCTCCTCATATATTTGACACCTTTTGAAGCTCTTCATATTTTTCACACTTTTTCATTCTCTTCATATTTTTAAACACCACTTCATGCTCCTCCTATTTTTCAGGCCGTTTCATGCTCCTCATATTTTTGACACCTTTACAAGCTCTTCATATTATTCACACCTTTTCATGCTCTTCATGTTTTTGATCACCGCTTCATGCTCCGCCTATTTTTCAGACCGTTTCATTCTCCTCATATTTTTGACACCTTTTGAAGCTCTTCAGATATTTCACACCTTTTCAGGCTCTTCATTTTTTTCAACACCAATTCATGCTCCTCCTATTTTTCAAATCGTTTCATGCTCATCTCATTTTGACACCTTTTGAAGCTCTTCATATATTTCACACCTTATGAAGCTCTTCATATTTTTCATACCTTTTCAGGCTCTTCATGATTTTCAACACCGCTTCATGCTCCTCGTATTTTTCAGACCTTTTCATGCTCATCTCTTTTTTGACACCTTTTGAAGCTCTTCATATTTTTCACACCTTTTGAAGCTCTTCATATTTTTCACACCTTTTCAGGCTCTTCATGTTTTTGAACACGGGTTCATGCTCCTCCTATATTTCAGACCGTTTCATGCTCCTCATATTTTTCTCACCATTTGAAGCTCTTCATATTTTTCACACTTTTTGAAGCGCTTCATATTTTTCACACCTTTTCAGGCTCTTCATGTTTTTCAACACTGCTTCATGCTCCTCCTATTTTTCGGACCGTTTCATGCTCCTCATATTTTTGACACCTTTTGAAGCTCTACATATTTTTCACAATTTTCAGGCTCTTCATGTTTTTCAACACCACTTCATGCTCCTCGTATTTTTCAGACCGTTTCATTCTCCTCATATTTTTGACACCTTTTGAAGCTCTGCATATTTTTCACACCTTTTCTGGCTCTTCATGATTTTCACCACCACTTCATGCTCCTCCTGTTTTTCAGACCGTTTCATGCTCATCTCATTTTTGACATCTTTTGAAGCTCTTCATATTTTTCACACCTTTTGAAGCTCTTCATAATTTTCATATTTTTGAAGCTCTTCATATTTTTCACACTTTTTCAAGCTCTTCATGTTTTTCAACAAAACTTCAGGCTGCTATTATTTTTCAGACCCATTCATGCTAATCTAATTTTTGACACTTTTTGAAGCTCTTCATATTTTTCACACCTTTTCAGGCTCTTGAGGTTTTTCAACACCGCTTCATTATCCTCCTATTTTTCAGACCGTTTCATGCTCCTCATATTTTTGACACCTTTTGAAGCTCTTCATGTTTTTCATATTTTTGAAGCTCTTCGAATTTTCACACGTTTTCAGACTCTTCATGTTTTTCAACACCGCTTCATGCTCCTGCTATTTTTCAGACCGTTTCATGCTCCTCATATTTTTGACAACTTTTGAAGCTCTTCATATTTCTCACAGCTATTCAGGCTCTTCATGATTTTCAACACCACTTCATGCTCCTCCTATTTTTCAAACCGTATCAATCTCCTCATATTTTTGACACCTTTTGAAGCTCTTCATATATATCACACCTTTTCAGGCTCTTCATTTTCTTCAACACCACTTCATGCTCCTCCTATTTTTCAGACCGTTTCATGCTCATCTCATTTTTGACACCTTTTGAAGCTCTTCATATTTTTGACACCTTTTGAAGCTCTTCATATTTTTCACATTTTTGAAGCTCTTCATAATTTTCACACGTTTTCAGACTCTTCATGTTTTTGAACACCGCTTCATGCTCCTGCTATTTTTCCGACCGTTTCATACTCCTCATATTTTTGACACGTATTGAGTCTCTTCATATTTTTCACACCTTTTCAGGCTCTTCATGTTTTTGAACACCACTTCATCCGCCTCCTATTTTTAAGGCCGTTTCATGCTCCTCATATTTTTGACACCTTTTGAAGCTCTTCATATTTTTCACATTTTTGAAGCTCCTCATATTTTTCACACGTTTTCAGGCTCATCATGTTTTTGAACACCACTTCATGCTCCTCCTATTTTTCAGAACTTTTCATGCTCCTCATGTATTTCACACATTTTGAAGCTCTTCATATTTTTCACACCTTTTCAGGCTCTTCATGTTTTTGAACACCGCTTCATGCTCCTCTTATTTTTCAGACCGTTTCATGCTCCTCATGTATTTAACACCTTTTGAAGCTATACATATTTTCCACACCTTTTCAGACTGTTCATGTTTTTCAACACCCCTTCATGCTCCTCCTATTTTTCACCGTTTCATTCTCCTCATATTTTTCACACATTTTGAAGCTGTTCATATTTTTCACACCTTTTCAGGCTCTTCATGTTTTTCAACACCCCTTCATGCTCCTCCTATTTTTCTGACCGTTTCATGCTCCTCATGTATTTCACACCTTTTGAAGCTCTTCATATTTACCACACCTTTTCAGACTGTTCATGTTTTTCAACACTGCTTCATGCTCCTCCTATTTTTCACCTTTTCATGCTCCTCATATTTTTGACACCTTTTGAAGGTCTTCATATTTTTCACACCTTTTCAAGCTCTTCATGTTTTTCAACACCGCTTCATGCTCCTCCTATTTTTCAGATGATTCCATGCTCCTCATATTTTTGACACCTTTTGAAGCTCTTCATATTTTTCACACCTTTTCATGCTCTTCATGTTTTTGAACACTGGTTCATGCTTCTCCTATATTTCAGATCGTTTCATGCTCCTCATATTTTTCACACCATTTGAAGCTCTTCATATTTTTCACACCTTTTAAAGCGCTTCATATTTTTCACACCTTTTCAGGCTCTTCATGTTTTTCAACACCGCTTCATGATCTTCCTATTTTTCGGACCGTTTCATGCTCCTCATATTTTTGACACCTTTTGAAACTCTTCGTATTTTTCACACTTTTCAGGCTCTTCATGTTTTTCAACACCAGTTCATGCTCCTCGTATTTTTCAGACCGTTTCATGCTCCTCATATTTTTGACACCTTTTGAAGCTCTTCATATTTCTCACAGCTTTTCAGGCTCTTTATGTTTTTCAGCACCGCTTCATGCTCCTCCTATTTTTCCAACCGTTTCATTCTCCTCATATTTTTGACACGTTTTGAACTCTTCATATTTTTCACACCTTTTCAGGCTCTTCATGTTTTTGAACACCGTTTCATAATCCTCCTATTTTTCAGACCGTTTCATGCTCCTCATATTTTTGACACCTTTTAAAACTCTTCATATTTTTCACACCGTTTCAGGCTCTTCATGTTTTAGAACACTGCTTCATGCTAATCTTATTTTTCAGACCGTTTCATGCTCCTCATGTATTTAACACCTTTTGAAGCTACACATATTTTCCACACCTTTTCAGGCTGTTCATGTTATTGAACACCGCTTCATGCTCCTCATATTTTTCAGACCGTATCATGCTCGTCATATTTTTCACACCTTTTGAAGCTCTTCATATTTTTCACACCTTTTCAGGCTCTTCATATTTTTGAACACGATTTCATGCCCCTCTTATTTTTCAGACTGTTTCATTTTCTTCTCATTTTTGACATCTTTTGAAGCTTTGCACATTATTCACATCTTTTGAAGCTCTTCATATTTTTCCCATTTTTGAAGCTCTTCATATTTTTCACACGATTTCAAACTCTTCATGTTTTTCAACACCGGTTCATGCTCCTGCTATTATTCATACCGTTTCATACTCCTCATATTTTTGACACGTTTTGAGGCTCTTCATATTTTTCACACCATTTAAGGCTCTTCATGTTTTTGAACACCGTTTGATAATCCTCCTATTTTTCAGACCGTTTCATGTTCCTCATATTTTTGACACCTTTTAAAGCTCTTCATATTTTTCACACCTTTTCATCCTCTTCAAGTTTCTGAACACCGCTTCAACCTCCTCCTATTTTTAAGACCGTTTCATGCTCCTCATATTTTTGACACCTTTTGAAGCTCTTCATATTTTTCACACCTTTTTATCCTCTTCAAGTTTTTGAACACCGCTTCATCCTTCTCCTATTTTTAAGACCGTTTCATGCTCCTCATATTTTTGACACCTTTTGAAGCTCTTCGTAATTTTCACACCTTTTCAGGGTCTTCATGTTTTTCAACACCGCTTCATGCTCCTCCTATTTTTCAGACCGTTTCATGCTCCTCATATTTTTGACACCTTTTGAAGCTCTTCATATTTTTCACTACTTTTCAGGCTCTTCATGTTTTTAAACACCGCTTCATACTCCTCCTATTTTTCAGACCGTTTCATGCTCCTCATATATTTCACACCTTTTGAAGCTCTTCATATTTCTCACAGCTTTTCAGGCTCTTCATGTTTTTCAACACCGCTTCATGCTCCTCCTATTTTTCAGACGATTCCATGCTCCTCATATTTTTGACACCTTTTGAAGCTCTTCATATTTTTCAAAGCTTTTCAGGCTCTTCATGTTTTTGAACACCGGTTCATGTTCCTCATATATTTCTGACCGTTTCATGCTCCTCATATTTTTCACAGCATTTGAAGTTCTTCATATTTTTCACACCTTTTGAAGCGCTTCATATTTTTCACACCTTTTCAGGCTCTTCATGTTTTTCAACACCGCTTCATGATCCTCCTATTTTTCAGACCGTTTCATGCTCCTCATATTTTTGGCACCTTTTGAAGCTCTTCATATTTTTCACACTTTTCAGGCTCTTCATGTTTTTCAACACCACTTCATGCTCCTCGTATTTTTCAGACCGTTTCATGCTCCTCATATTTTTGACACCTTTTGAAGCTCTTCATATTTCTCACAGCTTTTCAGGCTCTTTATGTTTTTCAGCACCGCTTCATGCTCCTCCTATTTTTCCAACCGTTTCGTTCTCCTCATATTTCGGACACGTTTTGAGGCTCTTCATATTTTCACACCTTTTCAGGCTCTTCATGTTTTTGAACACCGTTTCATAATCCTCCTATTTTTCAGATCGTTTCATGCTCCTCATATTTTTGACACCTTTTAAAGCTCTTCATATTTTTCACACCTTTTCAGGCTCTTCATGTTTTTGAACACTGCTTCATGCTAATCTTATTTTTGAGACGGTTTCATGATCCTCATGTATTTAACAACTTTTGAAGCTACACATATTTTCCACACCTTTTCAGGCTGTTCATGTTATTGAACACCGCTTCATGCTCCTCCTATTTTTCACACCTTTTGAAGCTCTTCATATTTTTCACACCTTTTCAGGCTCTTCATGGTTTTGAACACGATTTCATGCCCCTCTTATTTTTCAGACTGTTTCATGCTCATCTCATTTTTGACATCTTTTGAAGCTTTGCATATTATTCACATCTTTTGAAGCTCTTCATATTTTTCCCATTTTTGAAACTCTTAATATTTTTCACACGATTTCAGACTCTTCATGTTTTTCAACACCGGTTCATGCTCCTGCTATTTATCATACCTTTCATACTCCTCATATTTTTGACACGGTTTGAGGCTCTTCATATTTTTCACACCTTTTAAGGCTCTTCATGTTTTTGAAAACCGTTTCATAATCCTCCTATTTTTCAGACCGTTTCATGCTCCTCATATTTTGAACACTTTTTAAAGCTCTTCATATTTTTCACACCTTTTCATCCTCTTCAAGTTTTTGAACACCGCTTCATCCTCCTCCTATTTTTAAGACCGTTTCATGCTCCTCATATTTTTGACAACTTTTGAAGCTCTTCATATTTTTCACACCTTTTCATCCTCTTCAAGTTTTTGAACACCGCTTCATCCTCCTCCTATTTTTAAGACCGTTTCATGCTCCACATATTTTTGACACCTTTTGAAGCTCTTCATATTTTCACACTTTTTCAGGCTCTTCATGTTTTTCAACACCGCTTCATGCTCCTCCTATTTTTCAGACCATTACATGCAACTCATATTTTTCACACCTTTTGAAGCTCTTCATATTTTTCACACCTTTTCAGGCTCTTCATGTTTTTGAACGCCACTTCATGCTCTTCCTATTTTTCAGACCGTTACATACTCCTCAGATTTTTGACACATTTTGAAGCTCTTCGTATTTTTCACACCTTTTCAGGCTCTTCATGTTTTTCCAAACCGCTTCATGCTCCTCCTATTTTTCAGACCGTTTCATGCTCCTCATGTATTTCACACCTTTTGAAGCTCTTCATATTTTTCACACATTTTCAGGCTCTTCATGTTTTTCAACACCGCTTCATGCTCCTTGTATTTTTCAGACCGTTTCATGCTCCTCATATATTTGACACCTTTTGAAGCTCTTCATATTTTTCACAACTTTTCAGGCTCTTCAAGTTTTTAAACACCGCTTCATGCTCCTCCTATTTTTCAGAACGTTTCATGCTCCTCATATTTTCACACCTTTTGAAGCTCTTCATATTTTTCACACTTTTCAGGCTCTTGATGTTTTTCAACACCGCTTCATGCTTCGCCTATTTTTCAGGCCGTTTCATGCTCCTCATATTCTTGACACTTTTAGAAGCTCTTCATATTATTCACACCTTTTGAATCTCTTCATAATTTTCATATTTTTGAAGCTCTTCATATTTTTCAACTTTTTCAAGCTTTTCATGTTTTTCAACAAAACTTCAAGCTCCTCCTATTTTTCAGACCCATTCATGCTAATCTAATTTTTGACACTTTTTGAAGCTCTTCATATTTCTCACACCTTTTCAGACTCTTGAGGTTTTTCAACACCGCTTCATTATCCTCCTATTTTTCAGACCGTTTCCTGCTCCTCATATTTTTGACACCTTTTGAAGCTCTTCATGTTTTTCATATTTTTGAAGCTCTTCTAATTTTCACACGTTTTCAGACTCTTCATGTTTTTCAACACCGCTTCATGCTCCTGCTATTTTTCAGACCGTTTCATGCTCCTCATATTTTTGACAACTTTTGAAGCTCTTCATATTTCTCACAGCTATTCAGGCTCTTCATGATTTTCACCACCACTTCATGCTCCTCCTATTTTTCAAACCGTATCAATCTCCTCATATTTTTGACACCTTTTGAGGCTCTTCATATATATCAGACCTTTTCAGGCTCGTCATTGTTTTCAACACCACTTCATGCTCCTCCTATTTTTCAGACCGTTTCATGCTCATCTCATTTTTGACACCTTTTGAAGCTCTTCATATTTTCACACCTTTTGAAGCTCTTCATATTTTTCACACGTTTTCAGGCTCTTCATGTTTTTCAACACCGCTTCATGCTCCTCCTATTTTTCAGACCATTACATGCAACTCATATTTTTCACACCTTTTGAAGCTCTTCATATTTTTCACACCTTTTCAGGCTCTTCATGTTTTTGAACGCCACTTCATGCTCTTCCTATTTTTCAGACCGTTACATACTCCTCAGATTTTTGACACATTTTGAAGCTCTTCGTATTTTTCACACCTTTTCAGGCTCTTCATGTTTTTCCAAACCGCTTCATGCTCCTCCTATTTTTCAGACCGTTTCATGCTCCTCATGTATTTCACACCTTTTGAAGCTCTTCATATTTTTCACACCTTTTCAGGCTCTTCATGTTTTTCAACACCGCTTCATGCTCCTTGTATTTTTCAGACCGTTTCATGCTCCTCATATATTTGACACCTTTTGAAGCTCTTCATATTTTTCACAACTTTTCAGGCTCTTCATGTTTTTAAACACCGCTTCATGCTCCTCCTATTTTTCAGAACGTTTCATGCTCCTCATATTTTCACACCTTTTGAAGCTCTTCATATTTTTCACACTTTTCAGGCTCTTAATGTTTTTCAACACCACTTCATGCTTCGCCTATTTTTCAGGCCGTTTCATGCTCCTCATATTTTTGACACCTTTAGAAGCTCTTCATATTATTCACACCTTTTCATGCTCTTCATGTTTTTGATCACCGCTTCATGCTCCGCTTATTTTTCAGACCGTTTCATTCTCCTCATATCTTTGACACCTTTTGAAGCTCTTCAGATATTTCACACCTTTTCAGGCTCTTCATTTTTTTCAACACCAATTCATGCTCCTCCTATTTTTCAAATCGTTTCATGCTCATCTCATTTTGACACCTTTTGAATCTCTTCATATATTTCACACCTTATGAAGCTCTTCATATTTTTCATACCTTTTCAGGCTCTTCATGATTTTCAACACCGCTTCATGCTCCTCGTATTTTTCAGACCTTTTCATGCTCATCTCTTTTTTGACACATTTTGAAGCTCTTCATATTTTTCACACCTTTTGAAGCTCTTCATATTTTTCACATTTTTGAAGCTCTTCTTAATTTTCACACGTTTTCAGACTCTTCATGTTTTTCAACACCGCTTCATGCTCCTGCTATTTTTCCGACCATTTCATACTCCTCATATTTTTGACACGTATTGAGTCTCTTCATATTTTTCACACCTTTTCAGGCTCTTCATGTTTTTGAACACCACTTCATCCTCCTCCTATTTTTAAGACCGTTTCATGCTCCTCATATTTTTGACACCTTTTGAAGCTCTTCATATTTTTCACATTTTTGAAGCTCCTCATATTTTTCACACGTTTTCAGGCTCATCATGTTTTTGAACAGCACTTCATGCTCCTCCTATTTTTCAGAACTTTTCATGCTCCTCATGTATTTAACACCTTTTGAAGCTATACATATTTTCCACACCTTTTCAGACTGTTCATGTTTTTCAACACCGCTTCATGCTCCTCCTATTTTTCACCGTTTCATGCTCCTCATAATTTTCACACATTTTGAAGCTGTTCATATTTTCCACACCTTTTCAGACTGTTCATGTTTTTCAACACCGCTTCATGCTCCTCCTATTTTTCTGACCGTTTCATGCTCCTCATGTATTTCACACCTTTTGAAGCTCTTCATGTTTTTCACACCTTTTCAGGCTCTTCATGTTTTTCAACACCGCTTCATGATCCTCCTATTTTTCGGACCGTTTCATGCTCCTCATATTTTTAACACCTTTTGAAGGTCTTCATATTTTTCACACCTTTTCAGGCTCTTCATGTTTTTCAACACCGCTTCATGCTCCTCCTGTTTTTCAGATGATTCCATGCTCCTCATATTTTTGACACCTTTTGAAGCTCTTCATATTTTTCACACCTTTTCATGCTCTTCATGTTTTTGAACACCGGTTCATGCTCCTCCTATATTTCAGATCGTTTCATGCTCCTCATATTTTTCACACCATTTGAAGCTCTTCATATTTTTCACACCTTTTGAAGCGCTTCATATTTTTCACACCTTTTCAGGCTCTTCATGTTTTTCAACACCGCTTCATGATCCTCCTATTTTTCGGACCGTTTCATGCTCCTCATATTTTTGACACCTTTTGAAGCTCTTCATATTTTCCACACCTTTTCATCCTATTCAAGTTTTTGAACACCGCTTCATCCTCCTCCTATTTTTAAGACCGTTTCATGCTCCTCATATTTTTGACACCTTTTGAAGCTCTTCATATTATTCACACCTTTTCAGGCTCTTCATGTTTTTGATCACCGCTTCATGCTCCGCCTATTTTTCAGACCGTTTCATTCTCCTCATATATTTGACACCTTTTGAAGCTCTTCAGATATTTCACACCTTTTCAGGCTCTTCATTTTTTTCAACACCAATTCATGATCCTCCTATTTTTCAAATCGTTTCATGCTCATCTCATTTTGACACCTTTTGAAGCTCTTCATATATTTCACACCTTATGAAGCTCTTCATATTTTTCATACCTTTTCAGGCTCTTCATGATTTTCAACACCGCTTCATGCTCCTTGTATTTTTCAGACCTTTTCATGCTCATCTCATTTTTGACACCTTTTGAAGCTCTTCATATTTTTCACACCTTTTGAAGCTCTTCATATTTTTCACATTTTTGAAGCTCTTCATACTTTTCACACTTTTTCAGACTCTTCATGTTTTTCAACACCGCTTCATGCTCCTGCTATTTTTCTGACCGTTTCATACTCCTCATGCATTTCACACATTTTGAAGCTCTTCCTATTTTTCAGACCGTTTCATGCTCCTCATATTTTTGACACCTTTTGAATCTCTTCATATATTTCACACCTTTTCAGGCTCTTCATATTTTTGAACACCGCTTCATGCTCCTCCTATTTTTCAGACCGTTTCAGGCTCCTCATAATTTTCACACCTTTTGAAACTCTTCATATTTCTCACACCTTTTCAGGCTCTTCATGTTTTTCATCACCACTTCATGCTTCTCCTATTTTTCAGACCGTTTCATGCTCATCTAATATTTGACACTTTTGAAGCTCTTCATATTTTTGACACCTTTTGAAGCTCTTCACATTTTTCACACCTTTTCAGGCTCTTCATGTTTTTGAACACCGTTTCATTCTCCTCCTATTTTTCAGACAGTTTCTTACTCCTCATATTTTTGACACGTTTTGAGGCTCTTCATATTTTTCACACCTTTTCAGGCTCTTCATGATTTTGAACAACGTTTCATGATCCTCCTATTTTTCAGAACGTTTCATGTTCCTCATAATTTTGACACCTTTTCAAGCTATTCATATTTTTCACACCTTTTCAGGCTCTTCATGTTTTTGAACACCGCTTCATGCTCCTCCTATTTTTCAGACCGTTTCATGCTCATCTATTTTTTGACACCTTTTGAAGCACTTCATATTTTTCACACCTTTTGAAGCTCTTCACATTTTTCACACCTTTTCAGGCTCTTCATGTTTTTGAACACCATTTCATTCTCCTCCTATTTTTCAGACCCTTTCATGCTCCTCATATTTTTGACACCTTTTGAAGCTCTTCATATTTTTCACAATTTTGAACCTCTTCATATATTTCACACCTTTTCAGGCTCTTCATGTTTTTCATCACCACTTCATGCTTCTCCTATTTTTCAGACCGTTTCATGCTCATCTAATATTTGACACTTTTGAAGCTCTTCATATTTTTGACACCTTTTGAAGCTCTTCACATTTTTCACACCTTTTCAGGCTCTTCATGTTTTTGAACACCACTTCATGCTCTTCCAATTTTTCAGATCGTTTCATGCTCCTCGTATTTTTGACACCTTTTCAAGCTCTTCATATTTTTCACAACTTTTCAGGCTCTTCATGTTTTTGAACACCACTTCATGCTCCTCCTATTTTTCAGACAATTTCATTCTCCTCATATTTTTCACACCTTTTCAGGCTCTTCATGTTTTTGAACACAGCTTCATGCTCCTGTCATTTTTCAGACCGTTTCATGCTCCTCATATTATTGACACCATTTGAATCTCTTCATATTTTTCACACATTTTCAGGCTCTTCATGTTTTTCAACACCGCCTTATGCTCCTCCTTATTTTCAGACTGTTTCATGCTCCTCATGTAATTCACAACTTTTGAAGCTGTTTATATTTTTCACACATTTTCAGGCTCTTCATGTTTTTCAAAACCACTTCATGCTCCTCCTATTTTTCAGACCGTTTCATGCTCATCTAATATTTGACACTTTTGAAGCTCTTCATATTTTTGACACCTTTTGAAGCTCTTCACATTTTTCACACCTTTTCAGGCTCTTCATGTTTTTGAACACCGTTTTATTCTCCTCCTATTTTTCAGACAGTTTCTTACTCCTCATATTTTTGACACGTTTTGAGGCTCTTCATATTTTTCACTCCTTTTCAGGCTCTTCATGATTTTGAACAACGTTTCATGATCCTCCTATTTTTCACAACGTTTCATGTTCCTCATAATTTTGACACCTTTTAAAGCTTTTCATGTTTTTCACACCTTTTCAGGCTCTTCATGTTTTTGAACACCGTTTTATTCTCCTCCTATTTTTCAGACAGTTTCTTACTCCTCATATTTTTGACACGTTTTGAGGCTCTTCATATTTTTCACTCCTTTTCAGGCTCTTCATGATTTTGAACAACGTTTCATGATCCTCCTATTTTTCACAACGTTTCATGTTCCTCATAATTTTGACACCTTTTAAAGCTTTTCATATTTTTCATACCTTTTCAGGCTCTTCATGATTTTCAACACGGCTTCATGCTCCTTGTATTTTTCAGACCTTTTCATGCTCATCTCATTTTTGACACCTTTTGAAGCTCTTCATATTTTTCACACCTTTTGAAGCTCTTCATATTTTTCACATTTTTGAAGCTCTTCATACTTTTCACAATTTTTCAGACTCTTCATGTTTTTCAACACCGCTTCATGCTCCTGCTATTTTTCTGACCGTTTCATACTCCTCATGCATTTCACACATTTTGAAGCTCTTCCTATTTTTCAGACCGTTTCATGCTCCTCATATTTTTGACACCTTTTGAATCTCTTCATAAATTTCACACCTTTTCAGGCTCTTCATATTTTTGAACACCACTTCATGCTCCTCCTATTTTTCAGACCGTTTCAGGCTCCTCATAATTTTCACACCTTTTGAAACTCTTCATATTTCTCACACCTTTTCAGGCTCTTCATGTTTTTCATCACCACTTCATGCTTCTCCTATTTTTCAGACCGTTTCATGCTCATCTAATATTTGACACTTTTGAAGCTCTTCATATTTTTGACACCTTTTGAAGCTCTTCACATTTTTCACACCTTTTCAGGCTCTTCATGTTTTTGAACACCGTTTCATTCTCCTCCTATTTTTCAGACAGTTTCTTACTCCTCATATTTTTGACACGTTTTGAGGCTCTTCATATTTTTCACTCCTTTTCAGGCTCTTCATGATTTTGAACAACGTTTCATGATCCTCCTATTTTTCACAACGTTTCATGTTCCTCATAATTTTGACACCTTTTAAAGCTTTTCATATTTTTCACACCTTTTCAGGCTCTTCATGTTTTTGAACACCATTTCATGCTCTTCCGATTTTTCAGATCGTTTCATGCTCCTCGTATTTTTGACACCTTTTCAAGCTCTTCATATTTTTCACAACTTTTCAGGCTCTTCATGTTTTTGAACACCACTTCATGCTCCTCCTATTTTTCAGACAATTTCATTCTCCTCATATTTTTCACACCTTTTCAGGCTCTTCATGTTTTTGAACACAGCTTCATGCTCCTGTCATTTTTCAGACCGTTTCATGCTCCTCATATTATTGACACCATTTGAATCTCTTCATATTTTTCACACATTTTCAGGCTCTTCATGTTTTTCAACACCGCCTTATACTCCTCCTTATTTTCAGACTGTTTCATGCTCCTCATGTAATTCACAACTTTTGAAGCTGTTTATATTTTTCACACATTTTCAGGCTCTTCATGTTTTTCAAAACCACTTCATGCTCCTCCTATTTTTCAGACCGTTTCATGCTCATCTAATATTTGACACTTTTGAAGCTCTTCATATTTTTGACACCTTTTGAAGCTCTTCACATTTTTCACACCTTTTCAGGCTCTTCATGTTTTTGAACACCGTTTTATTCTCCTCCTATTTTTCAGACAGTTTCTTACTCCTCATATTTTTGACACGTTTTGAGGCTCTTCATATTTTTCACTCCTTTTCAGGCTCTTCATGATTTTGAACAACGTTTCATGATCCTCCTATTTTTCACAACGTTTCATGTTCCTCATAATTTTGACACCTTTTAAAGCTTTTCATGTTTTTCACACCTTTTCAGGCTCTTCATGTTTTTGAACACCGTTTTATTCTCCTCCTATTTTTCAGACAGTTTCTTACTCCTCATATTTTTGACACGTTTTGAGGCTCTTCATATTTTTCACTCCTTTTCAGGCTCTTCATGATTTTGAACAACGTTTCATGATCCTCCTATTTTTCACAACGTTTCATGTTCCTCATAATTTTGACACCTTTTAAAGCTTTTCATATTTTTCATACCTTTTCAGGCTCTTCATGATTTTCAACACCGCTTCATGCTCCTTGTATTTTTCAGACCTTTTCATGCTCATCTCATTTTTGACACCTTTTGAAGCTCTTCATATTTTTCACACCTTTTGAAGCTCTTCATATTTTTCACATTTTTGAAGCTCTTCATACTTTTCACACTTTTTCAGACTCTTCATGTTTTTCAACACCGCTTCATGCTCCTGCTATTTTTCTGACCGTTTCATACTCCTCATGCATTTCACACATTTTGAAGCTCTTCCTATTTTTCAGACCGTTTCATGCTCCTCATATTTTTGACACCTTTTGAATCTCTTCATATATTTCACACCTTTTCAGGCTCTTCATATTTTTGAACACCGCTTCATGCTCCTCCTATTTTTCAGACCGTTTCAGGCTCCTCATAATTTTCACACCTTTTGAAACTCTTCATATTTCTCACACCTTTTCAGGCTCTTCATGTTTTTCATCACCACTTCATGCTTCTCCTATTTTTCAGACCGTTTCATGCTCATCTAATATTTGACACTTTTGAAGCTCTTCATATTTTTGACACCTTTTGAAGCTCTTCACATTTTTCACACCTTTTCAGGCTCTTCATGTTTTTGAACACCGTTTCATTCTCCTCCTATTTTTCAGACAGTTTCTTACTCCTCATATTTTTGACACGTTTTGAGGCTCTTCATATTTTTCACACCTTTTCAGGCTCTTCATGATTTTGAACAACGTTTCATGATCCTCCTATTTTTCAGAACGTTTCATGTTCCTCATAATTTTGACACCTTTTCAAGCTATTCATATTTTTCACACCTTTTCAGGCTCTTCATGTTTTTGAACACCGCTTCATGCTCCTCCTATTTTCAGACCGTTTCATGCTCATCTATTTTTTGACACCTTTTGAAGCACTTCATATTTTTCACACCTTTTGAAGCTCTTCACATTTTTCACACCTTTTCAGGCTCTTCATGTTTTTGAACACCATTTCATTCTCCTCCTATTTTTCAGACCCTTTCATGCTCCTCATATTTTTGACACCTTTTGAAGCTCTTCATATTTTTCACAATTTTGAACCTCTTCATATATTTCACACCTTTTCAGGCTCTTCATGTTTTTCATCACCACTTCATGCTTCTCCTATTTTTCAGACCGTTTCATGCTCATCTAATATTTGACACTTTTGAAGCTCTTCATATTTTTGACACCTTTTGAAGCTCTTCACATTTTTCACACGTTTTCAGGCTCTTCATGTTTTTGAACACCGTTTTATTCTCCTCCTATTTTTCAGACAGTTTCTTACTCCTCATATTTTTGACACGTTTTGAGGCTCTTCATATTTTTCACTCCTTTTCAGGCTCTTCATGATTTTGAACAACGTTTCATGATCCTCCTATTTTTCACAACGTTTCATGTTCCTCATAATTTTGACACATTTTAAAGCTTTTCATATTTTTCACAGCTTTTCAGGCTCTTCATGTTTTTGAACACCACTTCATGCTCTTCCGATTTTTCAGATCGTTTCATGCTCCTCGTATTTTTGACACCTTTTGAAGCTCTTCATATTTTTCACACCTTTTCATCCTCTTCAAATTTTTGAACACCGCTTCATCCTCCTCCTATTTTTAAGACCGTTTCATGCTCCTCATATTTTTGACGCCTTTTGAAGCTCTTCATATTTTTCACACCTTTTCATCCTCTTCAATTTTTTGAACACCGCTTCATCCTTCTCCTATTTTTAAGACCGTTTCATGCTCCTCATATTTTTGACACCTTTTGAAGCTCTTCGTAATTTTCACACCTTTTCAGGGTCTTCATGTTTTTCAACACCGCTTCATGCTCCTCGTATTTTTCAGACCGTTTCATGCTCCTCATATTTTTGACACCTTTTGAAGCTCTTCATATTTTTCACTACTTTTCAGGCTCTTCATGTTTTTGAACACCACTTCATGCTCTTCCGATTTTTCAGATCGTTTCATGCTCCTCGTATTTTTGACACCTTTTGAAGCTCTTCATATTTTTCACAACTTTTCAGGCTCTTCATGTTTTTGAACACCACTTCATGCTCCTCCTATTTTTCAGACAATTTCATTCTCCTCATATTTTTCACACCTTTTCAGGCTCTTCATGTTTTTGAACACAGCTTCATGCTCCTGTCATTTTTCAGACCGTTTCATGCTCCTCATATTATTGACACCATTTGAATCTCTTCATATTTTTCACACATTTTCAGGCTCTTCATGTTTTTCAACACCGCCTTATGCTCCTCCTTATTTTCAGACTGTTTCATGCTCCTCATGTAATTCACACCTTTTGAAGGTGTTTATATTTTTCACACATTTTCAGGCTCTTCATGTTTTTCAAAACCACTTCATGCTCCTCCTATTTTTCAGACCGTTTCATGCTCATCTAATATTTGACACTTTTGAAGCTCTTCATATTTTTGACACCTTTTGAAGCTCTTCACATTTTTCACACCTTTTCAGGCTCTTCATGTTTTTGAACACCGTTTTATTCTCCTCCTATTTTTCAGACAGTTTCTTACTCCTCATATTTTTGACACGTTTTGAGGCTCTTCATATTTTTCACTCCTTTTCAGGCTCTTCATGATTTTGAACAACGTTTCATGATCCTCCTATTTTTCACAACGTTTCATGTTCCTCATAATTTTGACACCTTTTAAAGCTATTCATATTTTTCACACCTTTTCAGGCTCTTCATGTTTTTGAACACCGCTTCATGCTCCTCCTATTTTTCAGACCGTTTCATGCTCATCTATTTTTTGACACCTTTTGAAGCACTTCATATTTTTCACACCTTTTGAAGCTCTTCATATTTTTCACACCTTTTCAGGCTCTTCATGTTTTTGAACACCGTTTCATAATCCTCCTATTTTTCAGACCGTTTCATGCTCCTCATAATTTTGACACCTTTTAAAGCTCTTCATATTTTTCATACCGTTTCAGGCTCTTCATGTTTTAGAACACTGCTTCATGCTAATCTTATTTTTCAGACCGTTTCATGCTCCTCATGTATTTAACACCTTTTGAAGCTACACATATTTTCCACACCTTTTCAGGCTGTTCATGTTATTGAACACCGCTTCATGCTCCTCCTATTTTTCAGAGCGTATCATGCTCCTCATATTTTTCACACCTTTTGAAGCTCTTCATATTTTTCACACCTTTTCAGGCTCTTCATATTTTTGAACACGATTTCATGCCCCTCTTATTTTTCAGACTGTTTCATTCTCTTCTCATTTTTGACATCTTTTGAAGCTTTGCACATTATTCACATCTTTTGAAGCTCTTCATATTTTTCCCATTTTTGAAGCTCTTCATATTTTTCACACGATTTCAGACTCTTCATGTTTTTCAACACCGGTTCATGCTCCTGCTATTTATCATACCGTTTCATACTCCTCATATTTTTGACACGTTTTGAGGCTCTTCATATTTTTCACACCTTTTAAGGCTCTTCATGTTTTTGAACACCGTTTCATAATCCTCCTATTTTTCAGACCGTTTCATGTTCCTCATATTTTTGACACCTTTTAAAGCTCTTCATATTTTTCACACCTTTTCATCCTCTTCAAATTTTTGAACACCGCTTCATCCTCCTCCTATTTTTAAGACCGTTTCATGCTCCTCATATTTTTGACGCCTTTTGAAGCTCTTCATATTTTTCACACCTTTTCATCCTCTTCAATTTTTTGAACACCGCTTCATCCTTCTCCTATTTTTAAGACCGTTTCATGCTCCTCATATTTTTGACACCTTTTGAAGCTCTTCGTAATTTTCACACCTTTTCAGGGTCTTCATGTTTTTCAACACCTCTTCATGCTCCTCGTATTTTTCAGACCGTTTCATGCTCCTCATATTTTTGACACCTTTTGAAGCTCTTCATATTTTTCACTACTTTTCAGGCTCTTCATGTTTTTAAACACCGCTTCATGCTCCTCCTATTTTTCAGACCGTTTCATGCTCCTCATATATTTCACACCTTTTGAAGCTCTTCATATTTTTCACACCTTTTCAGGCTCTTCATGTTTTTCAACACCGCTTCATGCTCCTCCTATATTTCTGACCGTTTCATGCTCCTCATATTTTTCACTCCATTTGAAGCTCTTCATATTTTTCACACCTTTTCAGGCTCTTCATGTTTTTCAACATTGCTTCATGATCCTCCTATTTTTCAGACCGTTTCATCCTCCTCATATTTTTGACACATTTTGAAGCTCTTCATATTTTTCACACCTTTTCAGGCTCTTCATGTTTTTGAACACCGGTTCATGTTCCTCCTATATTTCTGACCGTTTCATGCTCCTCATATTTTTCACACCATTTGAAGCTCTTCATATTTTTCACACCTTTTCACGCTCTTCATGTTTTTCAACACCGCTTCATGATCCTCCTATTTTTCAGACCGTTTCATGCTCCTCATTTTTTTGACACCTTTTGAAGCTCTTCATATTTCTCACAGCTTTTCAGGCTCTTTATGTTTTTCAGCACCGCTTCATGCTCCTCCTATTTTTCCAACCGTTTCGTTCTCCTCATATTTTGGACACGTTTTGAGGCTCTTCATATTTTTCACACCTTTTCACGCTCTTCATGTTTTTGAACACCATTTCATAATCCTCCTATTTTTCAGATCGTTTCATGCTCCTCATATTTTTGACACCTTTTAAAGCTCTTCATATTTTTCACACCTTTTCAGGCTCTTCATGTTTTTGAACACTGATTCATGCTAATCTTATTTTTCAGACGGTTTCATGATCCTCATGTATTTAACACCTTTTGAAGCTACACATATTTTCCACACCTTTTCAGGCTGTTCATGTTATTGAACACCGCTTCATGCTCCTCCTATTTTTCACACCTTTTGAAGCTCTTCATATTTTTCACACCTTTTCAGGCTCTTCATATTTTTGAACACGATTTCATGCCCCTCTTATTTTTCAGACTGTTTCATGCTCATCTCATTTTTGACATCTTTTGAAGCTTTGCATATTATTCACATCTTTTGAAGCTCTTCATATTTTTCCCATTTTTGAAGCTCTTAATATTTTTCACACGATTTCAGACTCTTCATGTTTTTCAACACCGGTTCATGCTCCTGCTTTTTATCATACCGTTTCATACTCCTCATATTTTTGACACGTTTTGAGGCTCTTCAAATTTTTCACACCTTTTAAGGCTCTTCATGTTTTTGAACACCGTTTCATAATCCTCCTATTTTTCAGACCGTTTCATGCTCCTCATATTTTTAACACCTTTTAAAGCTCTTCATATTTTTCACACCTTTTCATCCTCTTCAAGTTTTTGAACACCGCTTCATCCTCCTCCTATTTTTAAGACCGTTTCATGCTCCTCATATTTTTGACACCTTTTGAAGCTCTTCATATTTTCCACACCTTTTCATCCTATTCAAGTTTTTGAACACCGCTTCATCCTCCTCCTATTTTTAAGACCGTTTCATGCTCCTCATATTTTTGACACCTTTTGAAGCTCTTCATATTATTCACACCTTTTCAGGCTCTTCATGTTTTTGATCACCGCTTCATGCTCCGCCTATTTTTCAGACCGTTTCATTCTCCTCATATATTTGACACCTTTTGAAGCTCTTCAGATATTTCACACCTTTTCAGGCTCTTCATTTTTTTCAACACCAATTCATGATCCTCCTATTTTTCAAATCGTTTCATGCTCATCTCATTTTGACACCTTTTGAAGCTCTTCATATATTTCACACCTTATGAAGCTCTTCATATTTTTCATACCTTTTCAGGCTCTTCATGATTTTCAACACCGCTTCATGCTCCTTGTATTTTTCAGACCTTTTCATGCTCATCTCATTTTTGACACCTTTTGAAGCTCTTCATATTTTTCACACCTTTTGAAGCTCTTCATATTTTTCACATTTTTGAAGCTCTTCATACTTTTCACACTTTTTCAGACTCTTCATGTTTTTCAACACCGCTTCATGCTCCTGCTATTTTTCTGACCGTTTCATACTCCTCATGCATTTCACACATTTTGAAGCTCTTCCTATTTTTCAGACCGTTTCATGCTCCTCATATTTTTGACACCTTTTGAATCTCTTCATATATTTCACACCTTTTCAGGCTCTTCATGTTTTTCATCACCACTTCATGCTTCTCCTATTTTTCAGACCGTTTCATGCTCATCTAATATTTGACACTTTTGAAGCTCTTCATATTTTTGACACCTTTTGAAGCTCTTCACATTTTTCACACCTTTTCAGGCTCTTCATGTTTTTGAACACCGTTTTATTCTCCTCCTATTTTTCAGACAGTTTCTTACTCCTCATATTTTTGACACGTTTTGAGGCTCTTCATATTTTTCACTCCTTTTCAGGCTCTTCATGATTTTGAACAACGTTTCATGATCCTCCTATTTTTCACAACGTTTCATGTTCCTCATAATTTTGACACCTTTTAAAGCTTTTCATGTTTTTCACACCTTTTCAGGCTCTTCATGTTTTTGAACACCGTTTTATTCTCCTCCTATTTTTCAGACAGTTTCTTACTCCTCATATTTTTGACACGTTTTGAGGCTCTTCATATTTTTCACTCCTTTTCAGGCTCTTCATGATTTTGAACAACGTTTCATGATCCTCCTATTTTTCACAACGTTTCATGTTCCTCATAATTTTGACACCTTTTAAAGCTTTTCATATTTTTCATACCTTTTCAGGCTCTTCATGATTTTCAACACCGCTTCATGCTCCTTGTATTTTTCAGACCTTTTCATGCTCATCTCATTTTTGACACCTTTTGAAGCTCTTCATATTTTTCACACCTTTTGAAGCTCTTCATATTTTTCACATTTTTGAAGCTCTTCATACTTTTCACACTTTTTCAGACTCTTCATGTTTTTCAACACCGCTTCATGCTCCTGCTATTTTTCTGACCGTTTCATACTCCTCATGCATTTCACACATTTTGAAGCTCTTCCTATTTTTCAGACCGTTTCATGCTCCTCATATTTTTGACACCTTTTGAATCTCTTCATATATTTCACACCTTTTCAGGCTCTTCATATTTTTGAACACCGCTTCATGCTCCTCCTATTTTCAGACCGTTTCAGGCTCCTCATAATTTTCACACCTTTTGAAACTCTTCATATTTCTCACACCTTCTCAGGCTCTTCATGTTTTTCATCACCACTTCATGCTTCTCCTATTTTTCAGACCGTTTCATGCTCATCTAATATTTGACACTTTTGAAGCTCTTCATATTTTTGACACCTTTTGAAGCTCTTCACATTTTTCACACCTTTTCAGGCTCTTCATGTTTTTGAACACCGTTTCATTCTCCTCCTATTTTTCAGACAGTTTCTTACTCCTCATATTTTTGACACGTTTTGAGGCTCTTCATATTTTTCACACCTTTTCAGGCTCTTCATGATTTTGAACAACGTTTCATGATCCTCCTATTTTTCAGAACGTTTCATGTTCCTCATAATTTTGACACCTTTTCAAGCTATTCATATTTTTCACACCTTTTCAGGCTCTTCATGTTTTTGAACACCGCTTCATGCTCCTCCTATTTTTCAGACCGTTTCATGCTCATCTATTTTTTGACACCTTTTGAAGCACTTCATATTTTTCACACCTTTTGAAGCTCTTCACATTTTTCACACCTTTTCAGGCTCTTCATGTTTTTGAACACCATTTCATTCTCCTCCTATTTTTCAGACCCTTTCATGCTCCTCATATTTTTGACACCTTTTGAAGCTCTTCATATTTTTCACAATTTTGAACCTCTTCATATATTTCACACCTTTTCAGGCTCTTCATGTTTTTCATCACCACTTCATGCTTCTCCTATTTTTCAGACCGTTTCATGCTCATCTAATATTTGACACTTTTGAAGCTCTTCATATTTTTGACACCTTTAGAAGCTCTTCACATTTTTCACACCTTTTCAGGCTCTTCATGTTTTTGAACACCGTTTTATTCTCCTCCTATTTTTCAGACAGTTTCTTACTCCTCATATTTTTGACACGTTTTGAGGCTCTTCATATTTTTCACTCCTTTTCAGGCTCTTCATGATTTTGAACAACGTTTCATGATCCTCCTATTTTTCACAACGTTTCATGTTCCTCATAATTTTGACACATTTTAAAGCTTTTCATATTTTTCACACCTTTTCAGGCTCTTCATGTTTTTGAACACCACTTCATGCTCTTCCGATTTTTCAGATCGTTTCATGCTCCTCGTATTTTTGACACCTTTTGAAGCTCTTCATATTTTTCACAACTTTTCAGGCTCTTCATGTTTTTGAACACCACTTCATGCTCCTCCTATTTTTCAGACAATTTCATTCTCCTCATATTTTTCACACCTTTTCAGGCTCTTCATGTTTTTGAACACAGCTTCATGCTCCTGTCATTTTTCAGACCGTTTCATGCTCCTCATATTATTGACACCATTTGAATCTCTTCATATTTTTCACACATTTTCAGGCTCTTCATGTTTTTCAACACCGCCTTATGCTCCTCCTTATTTTCAGACTGTTTCATGCTCCTCATGCAATTCACACCTTTTGAAGGTGTTTATATTTTTCACACATTTTCAGGCTCTTCATGTTTTTCAAAACCACTTCATGCTCCTCCTATTTTTCAGACCGTTTCATGCTCATCTATTTTTTGACACCTTTTGAAGCACTTCATATTTTTCACACCTTTTGAAGCTCTTCATATTTTTCACACCTTTTCAGGCTCTTCATGTTTTTGAACACCGTTTCATAATCCTCCTATTTTTCAGACCGTTTCATGCTCCTCATAATTTTGACACCTTTTAAAGCTCTTCATATTTTTCATACCGTTTCAGGCTCTTCATGTTTTAGAACACTGCTTCATGCTAATCTTATTTTTCAGACCGTTTCATGCTCCTCATGTATTTAACACCTTTTGAAGCTACACATATTTTCCACACCTTTTCAGGCTGTTCATGTTATTGAACACCGCTTCATGCTCCTCCTATTTTTCAGAGCGTATCATGCTCCTCATATTTTTCACACCTTTTGAAGCTCTTCATATTTTTCACACCTTTTCAGGCTCTTCATATTTTTGAACACGATTTCATGCCCCTCTTATTTTTCAGACTGTTTCATTCTCTTCTCATTTTTGACATTTTTTGAAGCTTTGCACATTATTCACATCTTTTGAAGCTCTTCATATTTTTCCCATTTTTGAAGCTCTTCATATTTTTCACACGATTTCAGACTCTTCATGTTTTTCAACACCGGTTCATGCTCCTGCTATTTATCATACCGTTTCATACTCCTCATATTTTTGACACGTTTTGAGGCTCTTCATATTTTTCACACCTTTTAAGGCTCTTCATGTTTTTGAACACCGTTTCATAATCCTCCTATTTTTCAGACCGTTTCATGTTCCTCATATTTTTGACACCTTTTAAAGCTCTTCATATTTTTCACACCTTTTCATCCTCTTCAAATTTTTGAACACCGCTTCATCCTCCTCCTATTTTTAAGACCGTTTCATGCTCCTCATATTTTTGACGCCTTTTGAAGCTCTTCATATTTTTCACACCTTTTCATCCTCTTCAATTTTTTGAACACCGCTTCATCCTTCTCCTATTTTTAAGACCGTTTCATGCTCCTCATATTTTTGACACCTTTTGAAGCTCTTCGTAATTTTCACACCTTTTCAGGGTCTTCATGTTTTTCAACACCGCTTCATGCTCCTCGTATTTTTCAGACCGTTTCATGCTCCTCATATTTTTGACACCTTTTGAAGCTCTTCATATTTTTCACTACTTTTCAGGCTCTTCATGTTTTTGAACACCACTTCATGCTCTTCCGATTTTTCAGATCGTTTCATGCTCCTCGTATTTTTGACACCTTTTGAAGCTCTTCATATTTTTCACAACTTTTCAGGCTCTTCATGTTTTTGAACACCACTTCATGCTCCTCCTATTTTTCAGACAATTTCATTCTCCTCATATTTTTCACACCTTTTCAGGCTCTTCATGTTTTTGAACACAGCTTCATGCTCCTGTCATTTTTCAGACCGTTTCATGCTCCTCATATTATTGACACCATTTGAATCTCTTCATATTTTTCACACATTTTCAGGCTCTTCATGTTTTTCAACACCGCCTTATGCTCCTCCTTATTTTCAGACTGTTTCATGCTCCTCATGTAATTCACACCTTTTGAAGGTGTTTATATTTTTCACACATTTTCAGGCTCTTCATGTTTTTCAAAACCACTTCATGCTCCTCCTATTTTTCAGACCGTTTCATGCTCATCTAATATTTGACACTTTTGAAGCTCTTCATATTTTTGACACCTTTTGAAGCTCTTCACATTTTTCACACCTTTTCAGGCTCTTCATGTTTTTGAACACCGTTTTATTCTCCTCCTATTTTTCAGACAGTTTCTTACTCCTCATATTTTTGACACGTTTTGAGGCTCTTCATATTTTTCACTCCTTTTCAGGCTCTTCATGATTTTGAACAACGTTTCATGATCCTCCTATTTTTCACAACGTTTCATGTTCCTCATAATTTTGACACCTTTTAAAGCTATTCATATTTTTCACACCTTTTCAGGCTCTTCATGTTTTTGAAAACCGTTTCATAATCCTCCTATTTTTCAGACCGTTTCATGCTCCTCATAATTTTGACACCTTTTAAAGCTCTTCATATTTTTCATACCGTTTCAGGCTCTTCATGTTTTAGAACACTGCTTCATGCTAATCTTATTTTTCAGACCGTTTCATGCTCCTCATGTATTTAACACCTTTTGAAGCTACACATATTTTCCACACCTTTTCAGGCTGTTCATGTTATTGAACACCGCTTCATGCTCCTCCTATTTTTCTGAGCGTATCATGCTCCTCATATTTTTCACACCTTTTGAAGCTCTTCATATTTTTCACACCTTTTCAGGCTCTTCATATTTTTGAACACGATTTCATGCCCCTCTTATTTTTCAGACTGTTTCATTCTCTTCTCATTTTTGACATTTTTTGAAGCTTTGCACGTTATTCACATCTTTTGAAGCTCTTCATATTTTTCCCATTTTTGAAGCTCTTCATATTTTTCACACGATTTCAGACTCTTCATGTTTTTCAACACCGGTTCATGCTCCTGCTATTTATCATACCGTTTCATACTCCTCATATTTTTGACACGTTTTGAGGCTCTTCATATTTTTCACACCTTTTAAGGCTCTTCATGTTTTTGAACACCGTTTCATAATCCTCCTATTTTTCAGACCGTTTCATGTTCCTCATATTTTTGACACCTTTTAAAGCTCTTCATATTTTTCACACCTTTTCATCCTCTTCAAATTTTTGAACACCGCTTCATCCTCCTCCTATTTTTAAGACCGTTTCATGCTCCTCATATTTTTGACGCCTTTTGAAGCTCTTCATATTTTTCACACCTTTTCATCCTCTTCAATTTTTTGAACACCGCTTCATCCTTCTCCTATTTTTAAGACCGTTTCATGCTCCTCATATATTTGACACCTTTTGAAGCTCTTCGTAATTTTCACACCTTTTCAGGGTCTTCATGTTTTTCAACACCGCTTCATGCTCCTCGTATTTTTCAGACCGTTTCATGCTCCTCATATTTTTGACACCTTTTGAAGCTCTTCATATTTTTCACTACTTTTCAGGCTCTTCATGTTTTTGAACACCACTTCATGCTCTTCCGATTTTTCAGATCGTTTCATGCTCCTCGTATTTTTGACACCTTTTGAAGCTCTTCATATTTTTCACAACTTTTCAGGCTCTTCATGTTTTTGAACACCACTTCATGCTCCTCCTATTTTTCAGACAATTTCATTCTCCTCATATTTTTCACACCTTTTCAGGCTCTTCATGTTTTTGAACACAGCTTCATGCTCCTGTCATTTTTCAGACCGTTTCATGCTCCTCATATTATTGACACCATTTGAATCTCTTCATATTTTTCACACATTTTCAGGCTCTTCATGTTTTTCAACACCGCCTTATGCTCCTCCTTATTTTCAGAATGTTTCATGCTCCTCATGTAATTCACACCTTTTGAAGGTGTTTATATTTTTCACACATTTTCAGGCTCTTCATGTTTTTCAAAACCACTTCATGCTCCTCCTATTTTTCAGACCGTTTCATGCTCATCTAATATTTGACACTTTTGAAGCTCTTCATATTTTTGACACCTTTTGAAGCTCTTCACATTTTTCACACCTTTTCAGGCTCTTCATGTTTTTGAACACCGTTTTATTCTCCTCCTATTTTTCAGACAGTTTCTTACTCCTCATATTTTTGACACGTTTTGAGGCTCTTCATATTTTTCACTCCTTTTCAGGCTCTTCATGATTTTGAACAACGTTTCATGATCCTCCTATTTTTCACAACGTTTCATGTTCCTCATAATTTTGACACCTTTTAAAGCTATTCATATTTTTCACACCTTTTCAGGCTCTTCATGTTTTTGAACACCGCTTCATGCTCCTCCTATTTTTCAGACCGTTTCATGCTCATCTATTTTTTGACACCTTTTGAAGCACTTCATATTTTTCACACCTTTTGAAGCTCTTCATATTTTTCACACCTTTTCAGGCTCTTCATGTTTTTGAACACCGTTTCATAATCCTCCTATTTTTCAGACCGTTTCATGCTCCTCATAATTTTGACACCTTTTAAAGCTCTTCATATTTTTCATACCGTTTCAGGCTCTTCATGTTTTAGAACACTGCTTCATGCTAATCTTATTTTTCAGACCGTTTCATGCTCCTCATGTATTTAACACCTTTTGAAGCTACACATATTTTCCACACCTTTTCAGGCTGTTCATGTTATTGAACACCGCTTCATGCTCCTCCTATTTTTCAGAGCGTATCATGCTCCTCATATTTTTCACACCTTTTGAAGCTCTTCATATTTTTCACACCTTTTCAGGCTCTTCATATTTTTGAACACGATTTCATGCCCCTCTTATTTTTCAGACTGTTTCATTCTCTTCTCATTTTTGACATCTTTTGAAGCTTTGCACATTATTCACATCTTTTGAAGCTCTTCATATTTTTCCCATTTTTGAAGCTCTTCATATTTTTCACACGATTTCAGACTCTTCATGTTTTTCAACACCGGTTCATGCTCCTGCTATTTATCATACCGTTTCATACTCCTCATATTTTTGACACGTTTTGAGGCTCTTCATATTTTTCACACCTTTTAAGGCTCTTCATGTTTTTGAACACCGTTTCATAATCCTCCTATTTTTCAGACCGTTTCATGTTCCTCATATTTTTGACACCTTTTAAAGCTCTTCATATTTTTCACACCTTTTCATCCTCTTCAAATTTTTGAACACCGCTTCATCCTCCTCCTATTTTTAAGACCGTTTCATGCTCCTCATATTTTTGACGCCTTTTGAAGCTCTTCATATTTTTCACACCTTTTCATCCTCTTCAATTTTTTGAACACCGCTTCATCCTTCTCCTATTTTTAAGACCGTTTCATGCTCCTCATATTTTTGACACCTTTTGAAGCTCTTCGTAATTTTCACACCTTTTCAGGGTCTTCATGTTTTTCAACACCGCTTCATGCTCCTCGTATTTTTCAGACCGTTTCATGCTCCTCATATTTTTGACACCTTTTGAAGCTCTTCATATTTTTCACTACTTTTCAGGCTCTTCATGTTTTTAAACACCGCTTCATGCTCCTCCTATTTTTCAGACCGTTTCATGCTCCTCATATATTTCACACCTTTTGAAGCTCTTCATATTTTTCACACCTTTTCAGGCTCTTCATGTTTTTCAACACCGCTTCATGCTCCTCCTATATTTCTGACCGTTTCATGCTCCTCATATTTTTCACTCCATTTGAAGCTCTTCATATTTTTCACACCTTTTCAGTCTCTTCATGTTTTTCAACATCGCTTCATGATCCTCCTATTTTTCAGACCGTTTCATCCTCCTCATATTTTTGACACCTTTTGAAGCTCTTCATATTTTTCACACCTTTTCAGGCTCTTCATGTTTTTGAACACCGGTTCATGTTCCTCCTATATTTCTGACCGTTTCATGCTCCTCATATTTTTCACACCATTTGAAGCTCTTCATATTTTTCACACCTTTTCACGCTCTTCATGTTTTTCAACACCGCTTCATGATCCTCCTATTTTTCAGACCGTTTCATGCTCCTCATTTTTTTGACACCTTTTGAAGCTCTTCATATTTTTCACACTTTTCAGGCTCTTCATGTTTTTCAACACCACTTCATGCTCCTCGTATTTTTCAGACCGTTTCATGCTCCTCATATTTTTGACACCTTTTGAAGCTCTTCATATTTCTCACAGCTTTTCAGGCTCTTTATGTTTTTCAGCACCGCTTCATGCTCCTCCTATTTTTCCAACCGTTTCGTTCTCCTCATATTTTGGACACGTTTTGAGGCTCTTCATATTTTTCACACCTTTTCAGGCTCTTCATGTTTTTGAACACCATTTCATAATCCTCCTATTTTTCAGATCGTTTCATGCTCCTCATATTTTTGACACCTTTTAAAGCTCTTCATATTTTTCACACCTTTTCAGGCTCTTCATGTTTTTGAACACCGCTTCATCCTCCTCCTATTTTTAAGACCGTTTCATGCTCCTCATATTTTTGACACCTTTTGAAGCTCTTCATATTTTCCACACCTTTTCATCCTATTCAAGTTTTTGAACACCGCTTCATCCTCCTCCTATTTTTAAGACCGTTTCATGCTCCTCATATTTTTGACACCTTTTGAAGCTCTTCATATTATTCACACCTTTTCAGGCTCTTCATGTTTTTGAACACCATTTCATAATCCTCCTATTTTTCAGACCGTTTCATGCTCCTCATATTTTTAACACCTTTTAAAGCTCTTCATATTTTTCACACCTTTTCATCCTCTTCAAGTTTTTGAACACCGCTTCATCCTCCTCCTATTTTTAAGACCGTTTCATGCTCCTCATATTTTTGACACCTTTTGAAGCTCTTCATATTTTCCACACCTTTTCATCCTATTCAAGTTTTTGAACACCGCTTCATCCTCCTCCTATTTTTAAGACCGTTTCATGCTCCTCATATTTTTGACACCTTTTGAAGCTCTTCATATTATTCACACCTTTTCAGGCTCTTCATGTTTTTGATCACCGCTTCATGCTCCGCCTATTTTTCAGACCGTTTCATTCTCCTCATATATTTGACACCTTTTGAAGCTCTTCAGATATTTCACACCTTTTCAGGCTCTTCATTTTTTTCAACACCAATTCATGATCCTCCTATTTTTCAAATCGTTTCATGCTCATCTCATTTTGACACCTTTTGAAGCTCTTCATATATTTCACACCTTATGAAGCTCTTCATATTTTTCATACCTTTTCAGGCTCTTCATGATTTTCAACACCGCTTCATGCTCCTTGTATTTTTCAGACCTTTTCATGCTCATCTCATTTTTGACACCTTTTGAAGCTCTTCATATTTTTCACACCTTTTGAAGCTCTTCATATTTTTCACATTTTTGAAGCTCTTCATACTTTTCACACTTTTTCAGACTCTTCATGTTTTTCAACACCGCTTCATGCTCCTGCTATTTTTCTGACCGTTTCATACTCCTCATGCATTTCACACATTTTGAAGCTCTTCCTATTTTTCAGACCGTTTCATGCTCCTCATATTTTTGACACCTTTTGAATCTCTTCATATATTTCACACCTTTTCAGGCTCTTCATATTTTTGAACACCGCTTCATGCTCCTCCTATTTTTCAGACCGTTTCAGGCTCCTCATAATTTTCACACCTTTTGAAACTCTTCATATTTCTCACACCTTTTCAGGCTCTTCATGTTTTTCATCACCACTTCATGCTTCTCCTATTTTTCAGACCGTTTCATGCTCATCTAATATTTGACACTTTTGAAGCTCTTCATATTTTTGACACCTTTTGAAGCTCTTCACATTTTTCACACCTTTTCAGGCTCTTCATGTTTTTGAACACCGCTTCATGCTCCTCCTATTTTTCAGACCGTTTCATGCTCATCTATTTTTTGACACCTTTTGAAGCACTTCATATTTTTCACACCTTTTGAAGCTCTTCACATTTTTCACACCTTTTCAGGCTCTTCATGTTTTTGAACACCATTTCATTCTCCTCCTATTTTTCAGACCCTTTCATGCTCCTCATATTTTTGACACCTTTTGAAGCTCTTCATATTTTTCACAATTTTGAACCTCTTCATATATTTCACACCTTTTCAGGCTCTTCATGTTTTTCATCACCACTTCATGCTTCTCCTATTTTTCAGACCGTTTCATGCTCATCTAATATTTGACACTTTTGAAGCTCTTCATATTTTTGACACCTTTTGAAGCTCTTCACATTTTTCACACCTTTTCAGGCTCTTCATGTTTTTGAACACCGTTTTATTCTCCTCCTATTTTTCAGACAGTTTCTTACTCCTCATATTTTTGACACGTTTTGAGGCTCTTCATATTTTTCACTCCTTTTCAGGCTCTTCATGATTTTGAACAACGTTTCATGATCCTCCTATTTTTCACAACGTTTCATGTTCCTCATAATTTTGACACCTTTTAAAGCTTTTCATGTTTTTCACACCTTTTCAGGCTCTTCATGTTTTTGAACACCGTTTTATTCTCCTCCTATTTTTCAGACAGTTTCTTACTCCTCATATTTTTGACACGTTTTGAGGCTCTTCATATTTTTCACTCCTTTTCAGGCTCTTCATGATTTTGAACAACGTTTCATGATCCTCCTATTTTTCACAACGTTTCATGTTCCTCATAATTTTGACACCTTTTAAAGCTTTTCATATTTTTCATACCTTTTCAGGCTCTTCATGATTTTCAACACCGCTTCATGCTCCTTGTATTTTTCAGACCTTTTCATGCTCATCTCATTTTTGACACCTTTTGAAGCTCTTCATATTTTTCACACCTTTTGAAGCTCTTCATATTTTTCACATTTTTGAAGCTCTTCATACTTTTCACACTTTTTCAGACTCTTCATGTTTTTCAACACCGCTTCATGCTCCTGCTATTTTTCTGACCGTTTCATACTCCTCATGCATTTCACACATTTTGAAGCTCTTCCTATTTTTCAGACCGTTTCATGCTCCTCATATTTTTGACACCTTTTGAATCTCTTCATATATTTCACACCTTTTCAGGCTCTTCATATTTTTGAACACCGCTTCATGCTCCTCCTATTTTTCAGACCGTTTCAGGCTCCTCATAATTTTCACACCTTTTGAAACTCTTCATATTTCTCACACCTTTTCAGGCTCTTCATGTTTTTCATCACCACTTCATGCTTCTCCTATTTTTCAGACCGTTTCATGCTCATCTAATATTTGACACTTTTGAAGCTCTTCATATTTTTGACACCTTTTGAAGCTCTTCACATTTTTCACACCTTTTCAGGCTCTTCATGTTTTTGAACACCGTTTCATTCTCCTCCTATTTTTCAGACAGTTTCCTACTCCTCATATTTTTGACACGTTTTGAGGCTCTTCATATTTTTCACACCTTTTCAGGCTCTTCATGATTTTGAACAACGTTTCATGATCCTCCTATTTTTCAGAACGTTTCATGTTCCTCATAATTTTGACACCTTTTAAAGCTATTCATATTTTTCACACCTTTTCAGGCTCTTCATGTTTTTGAACACCGCTTCATGCTCCTCCTATTTTTCAGACCGTTTCATGCTCATCTATTTTTTGACACCTTTTGAAGCACTTCATATTTTTCACACCTTTTGAAGCTCTTCACATTTTTCACACCTTTTCAGGCTCTTCATGTTTTTGAACACCATTTCATTCTCCTCCTATTTTTCAGACCCTTTCATGCTCCTCATATTTTTGACACCTTTTGAAGCTCTTCATATTTTTCACAATTTTGAACCTCTTCATATATTTCACACCTTTTCAGGCTCTTCATGTTTTTCATCACCACTTCATGCTTCTCCTATTTTTCAGACCGTTTCATGCTCATCTAATATTTGACACTTTTGAAGCTCTTCATATTTTTGACACCTTTTGAAGCTCTTCACATTTTTCACACCTTTTCAGGCTCTTCATGTTTTTGAACACCGTTTTATTCTCCTCCTATTTTTCAGACAGTTTCTTACTCCTCATATTTTTGACACGTTTTGAGGCTCTTCATATTTTTCACTCCTTTTCAGGCTCTTCATGATTTTGAACAACGTTTCATGATCCTCCTATTTTTCACAACGTTTCATGTTCCTCATAATTTTGACACCTTTTAAAGCTTTTCATATTTTTCACACCTTTTCAGGCTCTTCATGTTTTTGAACACCACTTCATGCTCTTCCGATTTTTCAGATCGTTTCATGCTCCTCGTATTTTTGACACCTTTTGAAGCTCTTCATATTTTTCACAACTTTTCAGGCTCTTCATGTTTTTGAACACCACTTCATGCTCCTCCTATTTTTCAGACAATTTCATTCTCCTCATATTTTTCGCACCTTTTCAGGCTCTTCATGTTTTTGAACACAGCTTCATGCTCCTGTCATTTTTCAGACCGTTTCATGCTGCTCATATTATTGACACCATTTGAATCTCTTCATATTTTTCACACATTTTCAGGCTCTTCATGTTTTTCAACACCGCCTTATGCTCCTCCTTATTTTCAGACTGTTTCATGCTCCTCATGTAATTCACACCTTTTTAAGCTGTTTATATTTTTCACACATTTTCAGGCTCTTCATGTTTTTCAAAACCACTTCATGCTCCTCCTATTTTTCAGACCGTTTCATGCTCATCTAATATTTGACACTTTTGAAGCTCTTCATATTTTTGACACCTTTTGAAGCTCTTCACATTTTTCACACCTTTTCAGGCTCTTCATGTTTTTGAACACCGTTTTATTCTCCTCCTATTTTTCAGACAGTTTCTTACTCCTCATATTTTTGACACGTTTTGAGGCTCTTCATATTTTTCACTCCTTTTCAGGCTCTTCATGATTTTGAACAACGTTTCATGATCCTCCTATTTTTCACAACGTTTCATGTTCCTCATAATTTTGACACCTTTTAAAGCTTTTCATATTTTTCACACCTTTTCAGGCTCTTCATGTTTTTGAACACCACTTCATGCTCTTCCGATTTTTCAGATCGTTTCATGCTCCTCGTATTTTTGACACCTTTTGAAGCTCTTCATATTTTTCACAACTTTTCAGGCTCTTCATGTTTTTGAACACCACTTCATGCTCCTCCTATTTTTCAGACAATTTCATTCTCCTCATATTTTTCGCACCTTTTCAGGCTCTTCATGTTTTTGAACACAGCTTCATGCTCCTGTCATTTTTCAGACCGTTTCATGCTGCTCATATTATTGACACCATTTGAATCTCTTCATATTTTTCACACATTTTCAGGCTCTTCATGTTTTTCAACACCGCCTTATGCTCCTCCTTATTTTCAGACTGTTTCATGCTCCTCATGTAATTCACACCTTTTGAAGCTGTTTATATTTTTCACACATTTTCAGGCTCTTCATGTTTTTCAAAACCACTTCATGCTCCTCCTATTTTTCAGACCGTTTCATGCTCATCTAATATTTGACACTTTTGAAGCTCTTCATTTTTTTGACACCTTTTGAAGCTCTTCACATTTTTCACACCTTTTCAGGCTCTTCATGTTTTTGAACACCGTTTTATTCTCCTCCTATTTTTCAGACAGTTTCTTACTCCTCATATTTTTGACACGTTTTGAGGCTCTTCATATTTTTCACTCCTTTTCAGGCTCTTCATGATTTTGAACAACGTTTCATGATCCTCCTATTTTTCAGAACGTTTCATGTTCCTCATAATTTTGACACCTTTTAAAGCTTTTCATGTTTTTCACACCTTTTCAGGCTCTTCATGTTTTTGAACACCGTTTTATTCTCCTCCTATTTTTCAGACAGTTTCTTACTCCTCATATTTTTGACACGTTTTGAGGCTCTTCATATTTTTCACTCCTTTTCAGGCTCTTCATGATTTTGAACAACGTTTCATGATCCTCCTATTTTTCACAACGTTTCATGTTCCTCATAATTTTGACACCTTTTAAAGCTTTTCATATTTTTCATACCTTTTCAGGCTCTTCATGATTTTCAACACCGCTTCATGCTCCTTGTATTTTTCAGACCTTTTCATGCTCATCTCATTTTTGACACCTTTTGAAGCTCTTCATATTTTTCACACCTTTTGAAGCTCTTCATATTTTTCACAACTTTTCAGGCTCTTCATGTTTTTGAACACCACTTCATGCTCCTCCTATTTTTCAGACAATTTCATTCTCCTCATATTTTTCACACCTTTTCAGGCTCTTCATGTTTTTGAACACAGCTTCATGCTCCTGTCATTTTTCAGACCGTTTCATGCTCCTCATATAATTGACACCATTTGAATCTCTTCACATTTTTCACACCTTTTCAGGCTCTTCATGTTTTTGAACACCGTTTTATTCTCCTCCTATTTTTCAGACAGTTTCTTACTCCTCATATTTTTGACACGTTTTGAGGCTCTTCATATTTTTCACTCCTTTTCAGGCTCTTCATGATTTTGAACAACGTTTCATGATCCTCCTATTTTTCACAACGTTTCATGTTCCTCATAATTTTGACACCTTTTAAAGCTTTTCATATTTTTCACACCTTTTCAGGCTCTTCATGTTTTTGAACACCACTTCATGCTCTTCCGATTTTTCAGATCGTTTCATGCTCCTCGTATTTTTGACACCTTTTGAAACTCTTCATATTTTTCACAGCTTTTCAGGCTCTTCATGTTTTTGAACACCACTTCATGCTCCTCCTATTTTTCAGACAATTTCATTCTCCTCATATTTTTCACACCTTTTCAGGCTCTTCATGTTTTTGAACACAGCTTCATGCTCCTGTCATTTTTCAGACCGTTTCATGCTCCTCATATTATTGACACCATTTGAATCTCTTCATATTTTTCACACATTTTCAGGCTCTTCATGTTTTTCAACACCGCCTTATGCTCCTCCTTATTTTCAGACTGTTTCATGCTCCTCATGTAATTCACACCTTTTGAAGCTGTTTATATTTTTCACACCTTTTCAGGCTCTTCATGTTTTTCATCACCACTTCATGCTTCTCCTATTTTTCAGACCGTTTCATGCTCATCTAATATTTGACACTTTTGAAGCTCTTCATATTTTTGACACCTTTTGAAGCTCTTCACATTTTTCACACGTTTTCAGGCTCTTCATGTTTTTGAACACCGTTTTATTCTCCTCCTATTTTTCAGACAGTTTCTTACTCCTCATATTTTTGACACGTTTTGAGGCTCTTCATATTTTTCACTCCTTTTCAGGCTCTTCATGATTTTGAACAACGTTTCATGATCCTCCTATTTTTCACAACGTTTCATGTTCCTCATAATTTTGACACCTTTTAAAGCTTTTCATATTTTTCATACCTTTTCAGGCTCTTCATGATTTTCAACACCGCTTCATGCTCCTTGTATTTTTCAGACCTTTTCATGCTCATCTCATTTTTGACACCTTTTGAAGCTCTTCATATTTTTCACACCTTTTGAAGCTCTTCATATTTTTCACATTTTTGAAGCTCTTCATACTTTTCACACTTTTTCAGACTCTTCATGTTTTTCAACACCGCTTCATGCTCCTGCTATTTTTCTGACCGTTTCATACTCCTCATGCATTTCACACATTTTGAAGCTCTTCCTATTTTTCAGACCGTTTCATGCTCCTCATATTTTTGACACCTTTTGAATCTCTTCATATATTTCACACCTTTTCAGGCTCTTCATATTTTTGAACACCGCTTCATGCTCCTCCTATTTTTCAGACCGTTTCAGGCTCCTCATAATTTTCACACCTTTTGAAACTCTTCATATTTCTCACACCTTTTCAGGCTCTTCATGTTTTTCATCACCACTTCATGCTTCTCCTATTTTTCAGACCGTTTCATGCTCATCTAATATTTGACACTTTTGAAGCTCTTCATATTTTTGACACCTTTTGAAGCTCTTCACATTTTTCACACCTTTTCAGGCTCTTCATGTTTTTGAACACCGTTTCATTCTCCTCCTATTTTTCAGACAGTTTCCTACTCCTCATATTTTTGACACGTTTTGAGGCTCTTCATATTTTTCACACCTTTTCAGGCTCTTCATGATTTTGAACAACGTTTCATGATCCTCCTATTTTTCAGAACGTTTCATGTTCCTCATAATTTTGACACCTTTTAAAGCTATTCATATTTTTCACACCTTTTCAGGCTCTTCATGTTTTTGAACACCGCTTCATGCTCCTCCTATTTTTCAGACCGTTTCATGCTCATCTATTTTTTGACACCTTTTGAAGCACTTCATATTTTTCACACCTTTTGAAGCTCTTCACATTTTTCACACCTTTTCAGGCTCTTCATGTTTTTGAACACCATTTCATTCTCCTCCTATTTTTCAGACCCTTTCATGCTCCTCATATTTTTGACACCTTTTGAAGCTCTTCATATTTTTCACAATTTTGAACCTCTTCATATATTTCACACCTTTTCAGGCTCTTCATGTTTTTCATCACCACTTCATGCTTCTCCTATTTTTCAGACCGTTTCATGCTCATCTAATATTTGACACTTTTGAAGCTCTTCATATTTTTGACACCTTTTGAAGCTCTTCACATTTTTCACACCTTTTCAGGCTCTTCATGTTTTTGAACACCGTTTTATTCTCCTCCTATTTTTCAGACAGTTTCTTACTCCTCATATTTTTGACACGTTTTGAGGCTCTTCATATTTTTCACTCCTTTTCAGGCTCTTCATGATTTTGAACAACGTTTCATGATCCTCCTATTTTTCACAACGTTTCATGTTCCTCATAATTTTGACACCTTTTAAAGCTTTTCATATTTTTCACACCTTTTCAGGCTCTTCATGTTTTTGAACACCACTTCATGCTCTTCCGATTTTTCAGATCGTTTCATGCTCCTCGTATTTTTGACACCTTTTGAAGCTCTTCATATTTTTCACAACTTTTCAGGCTCTTCATGTTTTTGAACACCACTTCATGCTCCTCCTATTTTTCAGACAATTTCATTCTCCTCATATTTTTCGCACCTTTTCAGGCTCTTCATGTTTTTGAACACAGCTTCATGCTCCTGTCATTTTTCAGACCGTTTCATGCTGCTCATATTATTGACACCATTTGAATCTCTTCATATTTTTCACACATTTTCAGGCTCTTCATGTTTTTCAACACCGCCTTATGCTCCTCCTTATTTTCAGACTGTTTCATGCTCCTCATGTAATTCACACCTTTTTAAGCTGTTTATATTTTTCACACATTTTCAGGCTCTTCATGTTTTTCAAAACCACTTCATGCTCCTCCTATTTTTCAGACCGTTTCATGCTCATCTAATATTTGACACTTTTGAAGCTCTTCATATTTTTGACACCTTTTGAAGCTCTTCACATTTTTCACACCTTTTCAGGCTCTTCATGTTTTTGAACACCGTTTTATTCTCCTCCTATTTTTCAGACAGTTTCTTACTCCTCATATTTTTGACACGTTTTGAGGCTCTTCATATTTTTCACTCCTTTTCAGGCTCTTCATGATTTTGAACAACGTTTCATGATCCTCCTATTTTTCACAACGTTTCATGTTCCTCATAATTTTGACACCTTTTAAAGCTTTTCATATTTTTCACACCTTTTCAGGCTCTTCATGTTTTTGAACACCACTTCATGCTCTTCCGATTTTTCAGATCGTTTCATGCTCCTCGTATTTTTGACACCTTTTGAAGCTCTTCATATTTTTCACAACTTTTCAGGCTCTTCATGTTTTTGAACACCACTTCATGCTCCTCCTATTTTTCAGACAATTTCATTCTCCTCATATTTTTCGCACCTTTTCAGGCTCTTCATGTTTTTGAACACAGCTTCATGCTCCTGTCATTTTTCAGACCGTTTCATGCTGCTCATATTATTGACACCATTTGAATCTCTTCATATTTTTCACACATTTTCAGGCTCTTCATGTTTTTCAACACCGCCTTATGCTCCTCCTTATTTTCAGACTGTTTCATGCTCCTCATGTAATTCACACCTTTTGAAGCTGTTTATATTTTTCACACATTTTCAGGCTCTTCATGTTTTTCAAAACCACTTCATGCTCCTCCTATTTTTCAGACCGTTTCATGCTCATCTAATATTTGACACTTTTGAAGCTCTTCATTTTTTTGACACCTTTTGAAGCTCTTCACATTTTTCACACCTTTTCAGGCTCTTCATGTTTTTGAACACCGTTTTATTCTCCTCCTATTTTTGAGACAGTTTCTTACTCCTCATATTTTTGACACGTTTTGAGGCTCTTCATATTTTTCACTCCTTTTCAGGCTCTTCATGATTTTGAACAACGTTTCATGATCCTCCTATTTTTCAGAACGTTTCATGTTCCTCATAATTTTGACACCTTTTAAAGCTTTTCATGTTTTTCACACCTTTTCAGGCTCTTCATGTTTTTGAACACCGTTTTATTCTCCTCCTATTTTTCAGACAGTTTCTTACTCCTCATATTTTTGACACGTTTTGAGGCTCTTCATATTTTTCACTCCTTTTCAGGCTCTTCATGATTTTGAACAACGTTTCATGATCCTCCTATTTTTCACAACGTTTCATGTTCCTCATAATTTTGACACCTTTTAAAGCTTTTCATATTTTTCATACCTTTTCAGGCTCTTCATGATTTTCAACACCGCTTCATGCTCCTTGTATTTTTCAGACCTTTTCATGCTCATCTCATTTTTGACACCTTTTGAAGCTCTTCATATTTTTCACACCTTTTGAAGCTCTTCATATTTTTCACAACTTTTCAGGCTCTTCATGTTTTTGAACACCACTTCATGCTCCTCCTATTTTTCAGACAATTTCATTCTCCTCATATTTTTCACACCTTTTCAGGCTCTTCATGTTTTTGAACACAGCTTCATGCTCCTGTCATTTTTCAGACCGTTTCATGCTCCTCATATAATTGACACCATTTGAATCTCTTCACATTTTTCACACCTTTTCAGGCTCTTCATGTTTTTGAACACCGTTTTATTCTCCTCCTATTTTTCAGACAGTTTCTTACTCCTCATATTTTTGACACGTTTTGAGGCTCTTCATATTTTTCACTCCTTTTCAGGCTCTTCATGATTTTGAACAACGTTTCATGATCCTCCTATTTTTCACAACGTTTCATGTTCCTCATAATTTTGACACCTTTTAAAGCTTTTCATATTTTTCACACCTTTTCAGGCTCTTCATGTTTTTGAACACCACTTCATGCTCTTCCGATTTTTCAGATCGTTTCATGCTCCTCGTATTTTTGACACCTTTTGAAACTCTTCATATTTTTCACAGCTTTTCAGGCTCTTCATGTTTTTGAACACCACTTCATGCTCCTCCTATTTTTCAGACAATTTCATTCTCCTCATATTTTTCACACCTTTTCAGGCTCTTCATGTTTTTGAACACAGCTTCATGCTCCTGTCATTTTTCAGACCGTTTCATGCTCCTCATATTATTGACACCATTTGAATCTCTTCATATTTTTCACACATTTTCAGGCTCTTCATGTTTTTCAACACCGCCTTATGCTCCTCCTTATTTTCAGACTGTTTCATGCTCCTCATGTAATTCACACCTTTTGAAGCTGTTTATATTTTTCACACCTTTTCAGGCTCTTCATGTTTTTCATCACCACTTCATGCTTCTCCTATTTTTCAGACCGTTTCATGCTCATCTAATATTTGACACTTTTGAAGCTCTTCATATTTTTGACACCTTTTGAAGCTCTTCACATTTTTCACACGTTTTCAGGCTCTTCATGTTTTTGAACACCGTTTTATTCTCCTCCTATTTTTCAGACAGTTTCTTACTCCTCATATTTTTGACACGTTTTGAGGCTCTTCATATTTTTCACTCCTTTTCAGGCTCTTCATGATTTTGAACAACGTTTCATGATCCTCCTATTTTTCACAACGTTTCATGTTCCTCATAATTTTGACACCTTTTAAAGCTTTTCATATTTTTCATACCTTTTCAGGCTCTTCATGATTTTCAACACCGCTTCATGCTCCTTGTATTTTTCAGACCTTTTCATGCTCATCTCATTTTTGACACCTTTTGAAGCTCTTCATATTTTTCACACCTTTTGAAGCTCTTCATATTTTTCACATTTTTGAAGCTCTTCATACTTTTCACACTTTTTCAGACTCTTCATGTTTTTCAACACCGCTTCATGCTCCTGCTATTTTTCTGACCGTTTCATACTCCTCATGCATTTCACACATTTTGAAGCTCTTCCTATTTTTCAGACCGTTTCATGCTCCTCATATTTTTGACACCTTTTGAATCTCTTCATATATTTCACACCTTTTCAGGCTCTTCATATTTTTGAACACCGCTTCATGCTCCTCCTATTTTTCAGACCGTTTCAGGCTCCTCATAATTTTCACACCTTTTGAAACTCTTCATATTTCTCACACCTTTTCAGGCTCTTCATGTTTTTCATCACCACTTCATGCTTCTCCTATTTTTCAGACCGTTTCATGCTCATCTAATATTTGACACTTTTGAAGCTCTTCATATTTTTGACACCTTTTGAAGCTCTTCACATTTTTCACACCTTTTCAGGCTCTTCATGTTTTTGAACACCGTTTCATTCTCCTCCTATTTTTCAGACAGTTTCCTACTCCTCATATTTTTGACACGTTTTGAGGCTCTTCATATTTTTCACACCTTTTCAGGCTCTTCATGATTTTGAACAACGTTTCATGATCCTCCTATTTTTCAGAACGTTTCATGTTCCTCATAATTTTGACACCTTTTAAAGCTATTCATATTTTTCACACCTTTTCAGGCTCTTCATGTTTTTGAACACCGCTTCATGCTCCTCCTATTTTTCAGACCGTTTCATGCTCATCTATTTTTTGACACCTTTTGAAGCACTTCATATTTTTCACACCTTTTGAAGCTCTTCACATTTTTCACACCTTTTCAGGCTCTTCATGTTTTTGAACACCATTTCATTCTCCTCCTATTTTTCAGACCCTTTCATGCTCCTCATATTTTTGACACCTTTTGAAGCTCTTCATATTTTTCACAATTTTGAACCTCTTCATATATTTCACACCTTTTCAGGCTCTTCATGTTTTTCATCACCACTTCATGCTTCTCCTATTTTTCAGACCGTTTCATGCTCATCTAATATTTGACACTTTTGAAGCTCTTCATATTTTTGACACCTTTTGAAGCTCTTCACATTTTTCACACGTTTTCAGGCTCTTCATGTTTTTGAACACCGTTTTATTCTCCTCCTATTTTTCAGACAGTTTCTTACTCCTCATATTTTTGACACGTTTTGAGGCTCTTCATATTTTTCACTCCTTTTCAGGCTCTTCATGATTTTGAACAACGTTTCATGATCCTCCTATTTTTCACAACGTTTCATGTTCCTCATAATTTTGACACCTTTTAAAGCTTTTCATATTTTTCACACCTTTTCAGGCTCTTCATGTTTTTGAACACCACTTCATGCTCTTCCGATTTTTCAGATCGTTTCATGCTCCTCGTATTTTTGACACCTTTTGAAGCTCTTCATATTTTTCACAACTTTTCAGGCTCTTCATGTTTTTGAACACCACTTCATGCTCCTCCTATTTTTCAGACAATTTCATTCTCCTCATATTTTTCGCACCTTTTCAGGCTCTTCATGTTTTTGAACACAGCTTCATGCTCCTGTCATTTTTCAGACCGTTTCATGCTGCTCATATTATTGACACCATTTGAATCTCTTCATATTTTTCACACATTTTCAGGCTCTTCATGTTTTTCAACACCGCCTTATGCTCCTCCTTATTTTCAGACTGTTTCATGCTCCTCATGTAATTCACACCTTTTTAAGCTGTTTATATTTTTCACACATTTTCAGGCTCTTCATGTTTTTCAAAACCACTTCATGCTCCTCCTATTTTTCAGACCGTTTCATGCTCATCTAATATTTGACACTTTTGAAGCTCTTCATATTTTTGACACCTTTTGAAGCTCTTCACATTTTTCACACCTTTTCAGGCTCTTCATGTTTTTGAACACCGTTTTATTCTCCTCCTATTTTTCAGACAGTTTCTTACTCCTCATATTTTTGACACGTTTTGAGGCTCTTCATATTTTTCACTCCTTTTCAGGCTCTTCATGATTTTGAACAACGTTTCATGATCCTCCTATTTTTCACAACGTTTCATGTTCCTCATAATTTTGACACCTTTTAAAGCTTTTCATATTTTTCACACCTTTTCAGGCTCTTCATGTTTTTGAACACCACTTCATGCTCTTCCGATTTTTCAGATCGTTTCATGCTCCTCGTATTTTTGACACCTTTTGAAGCTCTTCATATTTTTCACAACTTTTCAGGCTCTTCATGTTTTTGAACACCACTTCATGCTCCTCCTATTTTTCAGACAATTTCATTCTCCTCATATTTTTCGCACCTTTTCAGGCTCTTCATGTTTTTGAACACAGCTTCATGCTCCTGTCATTTTTCAGACCGTTTCATGCTGCTCATATTATTGACACCATTTGAATCTCTTCATATTTTTCACACATTTTCAGGCTCTTCATGTTTTTCAACACCGCCTTATGCTCCTCCTTATTTTCAGACTGTTTCATGCTCCTCATGTAATTCACACCTTTTGAAGCTGTTTATATTTTTCACACATTTTCAGGCTCTTCATGTTTTTCAAAACCACTTCATGCTCCTCCTATTTTTCAGACCGTTTCATGCTCATCTAATATTTGACACTTTTGAAGCTCTTCATTTTTTTGACACCTTTTGAAGCTCTTCACATTTTTCACACCTTTTCAGGCTCTTCATGTTTTTGAACACCGTTTTATTCTCCTCCTATTTTTCAGACAGTTTCTTACTCCTCATATTTTTGACACGTTTTGAGGCTCTTCATATTTTTCACTCCTTTTCAGGCTCTTCATGATTTTGAACAACGTTTCATGATCCTCCTATTTTTCAGAACGTTTCATGTTCCTCATAATTTTGACACCTTTTAAAGCTTTTCATGTTTTTCACACCTTTTCAGGCTCTTCATGTTTTTGAACACCGTTTTATTCTCCTCCTATTTTTCAGACAGTTTCTTACTCCTCATATTTTTGACACGTTTTGAGGCTCTTCATATTTTTCACTCCTTTTCAGGCTCTTCATGATTTTGAACAACGTTTCATGATCCTCCTATTTTTCACAACGTTTCATGTTCCTCATAATTTTGACACCTTTTAAAGCTTTTCATATTTTTCATACCTTTTCAGGCTCTTCATGATTTTCAACACCGCTTCATGCTCCTTGTATTTTTCAGACCTTTTCATGCTCATCTCATTTTTGACACCTTTTGAAGCTCTTCATATTTTTCACACCTTTTGAAGCTCTTCATATTTTTCACAACTTTTCAGGCTCTTCATGTTTTTGAACACCACTTCATGCTCCTCCTATTTTTCAGACAATTTCATTCTCCTCATATTTTTCACACCTTTTCAGGCTCTTCATGTTTTTGAACACAGCTTCATGCTCCTGTCATTTTTCAGACCGTTTCATGCTCCTCATATAATTGACACCATTTGAATCTCTTCACATTTTTCACACCTTTTCAGGCTCTTCATGTTTTTGAACACCGTTTTATTCTCCTCCTATTTTTCAGACAGTTTCTTACTCCTCATATTTTTGACACGTTTTGAGGCTCTTCATATTTTTCACTCCTTTTCAGGCTCTTCATGATTTTGAACAACGTTTCATGATCCTCCTATTTTTCACAACGTTTCATGTTCCTCATAATTTTGACACCTTTTAAAGCTTTTCATATTTTTCACACCTTTTCAGGCTCTTCATGTTTTTGAACACCACTTCATGCTCTTCCGATTTTTCAGATCGTTTCATGCTCCTCGTATTTTTGACACCTTTTGAAACTCTTCATATTTTTCACAGCTTTTCAGGCTCTTCATGTTTTTGAACACCACTTCATGCTCCTCCTATTTTTCAGACAATTTCATTCTCCTCATATTTTTCACACCTTTTCAGGCTCTTCATGTTTTTGAACACAGCTTCATGCTCCTGTCATTTTTCAGACCGTTTCATGCTCCTCATATTATTGACACCTTTTGAATCTCTTCATATTTTTCACACATTTTCAGGCTCTTCATGTTTTTCAACACCGCCTTATGCTCCTCCTTATTTTCAGACTGTTTCATGCTCCTCATGTAATTCACACCTTTTGAAGCTGTTTATATTTTTCACACCTTTTCAGGCTCTTCATGTTTTTCATCACCACTTCATGCTTCTCCTATTTTTCAGACCGTTTCATGCTCATCTAATATTTGACACTTTTGAAGCTCTTCATATTTTTGACACCTTTTGAAGCTCTTCACATTTTTCACACCTTTTCAGGCTCTTCATGTTTTTGAACACCGTTTTATTCTCCTCCTATTTTTCAGACAGTTTCTTACTCCTCATATTTTTGACACGTTTTGAGGCTCTTCATATTTTTCACTCCTTTTCAGGCTCTTCATGATTTTGAACAACGTTTCATGATCCTCCTATTTTTCACAACGTTTCATATTCCTCATAATTTTGACACCTTTTAAAGCTTTTCATATTTTTCACACCTTTTCAGGCTCTTCATGTTTTTGAACACCACTTCATGCTCTTCCGATTTTTCAGATCGTTTCATGCTCCTCGTATTTTTGACACCTTTTGAAGCTCTTCATATTTTTCACAACTTTTCAGGCTCTTCATGTTTTTGAACACCACTTCATGCTCCTCCTATTTTTCAGACAATTTCATTTTCCTCATATTTTTCACACCTTTTCAGGCTCTTCATGTTTTTGAACACAGCTTCATGCTCCTGTCATTTTTCAGACCGTTTCATGCTCCTCATATTATTGACACCATTTGAATCTCTTCATATTTTTCACACATTTTCAGGCTCTTCATGTTTTTCAACACCGCCTTATGCTCCTCCTTATTTTCAGACTGTTTCATGCTCCTCATGTAATTCACACCTTTTGAAGCTGTTTATATTTTTCACACATTTTCAGGCTCTTCATGTTTTTCAAAACCACTTCATGCTCCTCCTATTTTTCAGACCGTTTCATGCTCATCTAATATTTGACACTTTTGAAGCTCTTCATATTTTTGACACCTTTTGAAGCTCTTCACATTTTTCACACCTTTTCAGGCTCTTCATGTTTTTGAACACCGTTTTATTCTCCTCCTATTTTTCAGACAGTTTCTTACTCCTCATATTTTTGACACGTTTTGAGGCTCTTCATATTTTTCACTCCTTTTCAGGCTCTTCATGATTTTCAACAACGTTTCATGATCCTCCTATTTTTCAGAACGTTTCATGTTCCTCATAATTTTGACACCTTTTAAAGCTATTCATATTTTTCACACCTTTTCAGGCTCTTCATGTTTTGAACACCGCTTCATGCTCCTCCTATTTTTCAGACCGTTTCATGCTCATCTATTTTTTGACACCTTTTGAAGCACTTCATATTTTTCACACCTTTTGAAGCTCTTCACATTTTTCACACCTTTTCAGGCTCTTCATGTTTTTGAACACCATTTCATTCTCCTTCTATTTTTCAGACCCTTTCATGCTCCTCATATTTTTGACACCTTTTGAAGCTCTTCATATTTTTCACAATTTTGAACCTCTTCATATATTTCACACCTTTTCAGGCTCTTCATGTTTTTCATCACCACTTCATGCTTCTCCTATTTTTCAGACCGTTTCATGCTCATCTAATATTTGACACTTTTGAAGCTCTTCATATTTTTGACACCTTTTGAAGCTCTTCACATTTTTCACACCTTTTCAGGCTCTTCATGTTTTTGAACACCGTTTTATTCTCCTCCTATTTTTCAGACAGTTTCTTACTCCTCATATTTTTGACACGTTTTGAGGCTCTTCATATTTTTCACTCCTTTTCAGGCTCTTCATGATTTTGAACAACGTTTCATGATCCTCCTATTTTTCACAACGTTTCATGTTCCTCATAATTTTGACACATTTTAAAGCTTTTCATATTTTTCACACCTTTTCAGGCTCTTCATGTTTTTGAACACCACTTCATGCTCTTCCGATTTTTCAGATCGTTTCATGCTCCTCGTATTTTTGACACCTTTTGAAGCTCTTCATATTTTTCACAACTTTTCAGGCTCTTCATGTTTTTGAACACCACTTCATGCTCCTCCTATTTTTCAGACAATTTCATTCTCCTCATATTTTTCACACCTTTTCAGGCTCTTCATGTTTTTGAACACAGCTTCATGCTCCTGTCATTTTTCAGACCGTTTCATGCTCCTCATATTATTGACACCATTTGAATCTCTTCATATTTTTCACACATTTTCAGGCTCTTCATGTTTTTCAACACCGCCTTATGCTCCTCCTTATTTTCAGACTGTTTCATGCTCCTCATGTAATTCACACCTTTTGAAGCTGTTTATATTTTTCACACATTTTCAGGCTCTTCATGTTTTTCAAAACCACTTCATGCTCCTCCTATTTTTCAGACCGTTTCATGCTCATCTAATATTTGACACTTTTGAAGCTCTTCATATTTTTGACACGTTTTGAAGCTCTTCACATTTTTCACACCTTTTCAGGCTCTTCATGTTTTTGAACACCGTTTTATTCTCCTCCTATTTTTCAGACAGTTTCTTACTCCTCATATTTTTGACACGTTTTGAGGCTCTTCATATTTTTCACTCCTTTTCAGGCTCTTCATGATTTTGAACAACGTTTCATGATCCTCCTATTTTTCAGAACGTTTCATGTTCCTCATAATTTTGACACCTTTTAAAGCTTTTCATATTTTTCACACCTTTTCAGGCTCTTCATGTTTTTGAACACCGTTTTATTCTCCTCCTATTTTTCAGACAGTTTCTTACTCCTCATATTTTTGACACGTTTTGAGGCTCTTCATATTTTTCACTCCTTTTCAGGCTCTTCATGATTTTGAACAACGTTTCATGATCCTCCTATTTTTCACAACGTTTCATGTTCCTCATAATTTTGACACCTTTTAAAGCTTTTCATATTTTTCATACCTTTTCAGGCTCTTCATGATTTTCAACACCGCTTCATGCTCCTTGTATTTTTCAGACCTTTTCATGCTCATCTCATTTTTGACACCTTTTGAAGCTCTTCATATTTTTCACACCTTTTGAAGCTCTTCATATTTTTCACATTTTTGAAGCTCTTCATACTTTTCACACTTTTTCAGACTCTTCATGTTTTTCAACACTGCTTCATGCTCCTGCTATTTTTCTGACCGTTTCATACTCCTCATGCATTTCACACATTTTGAAGCTCTTCCTATTTTTCAGACCGTTTCATGCTCTTCATATTTTTGACACCTTTTGAATCTCTTCATATATTTCACACCTTTTCAGGCTCTTCATATTTTTGAACACCGCTTCATGCTCCTCCTATTTTTCAGACCGTTTCAGGCTCCTCATAATTTTCACACCTTTTGAAACTCTTCATATTTCTCACACCTTTTCAGGCTCTTCATGTTTTTCATCACCACTTCATGCTTCTCCTATTTTTCAGACCGTTTCATGCTCATCTAATATTTGACACTTTTGAAGCTCTTCATATTTTTGACACCTTTTGAAGCTCTTCACATTTTTCACACCTTTTCAGGCTCTTCATGTTTTTGAACACCGCTTCATGCTCCTCCTATTTTCCATACCGTTTCATGCTCCTCATATTTTTGACACATTTTGAAGCTCTTCATATTTTTCACACCTTTTGAAGCTCTTCATATTTTTCACACCTTTTCAGGCTGTTCATGTTTTTGAACACCTCATCATGCTCTTCCTATTTTTCAGAATGTTTCATGCTCCTCATGTATTTCACACCTTTTGAAGCTCTTCATATTGTTCACACCTTTTCAGGCTCTTCATGTTTTTGAACACCGCATCATACTCCTCCTATTTTTCAGAATGTTTCATGCTCCTCATGTATTTCACACATTTTGAAGCTCTTCATATTTTTCACACCTTTTCAGGCTCTTCATGTTTTTGAACACCATTTCATGCTCCTCCTATTTTTCATACCGTTTCAAGCTCATCTATTTTTTGACACCTTTTGAAGCTCTTCATATTTTTCACACCTTTTGAAGCTCTTCACATTTTTCACACCTTTTCAGGCTCTTCATGTTTTTGAACACCGTTTCATTCTCCTCCTATTTTTCAGACCCTTTCATGCTCCTCATATTTTTGACACCTTTTGAAGCTCTTCATATTTTTCACAATTTTGAACCTCTTCATATATTTCACACCTTTTCAGGCTCCTCATGTTTTTCATCACCACTTCATGCTTCTTCTATTTTTCAGACCGTTTCATGCTCATCTAATATTTGACACTTTTGAAGCTCTTCATAATTTTGACACCTTTTTAAGCTCTTCACATTTTTCACACCTTTTCAGGCTCTTCATGATTTTGAACAACGTTTAATGATCCACCTATTTTTCAGAACCTTTCATGTTCCTCATAATTTTGACACCTTTTAAAGCTTTTCATATTTTTCACACCTTTTCAGGCTCTTCATGTTTTTGAACAGCGCTTCATGCTCCTCCTATTTTTCAGACCGTTTCATGCTCCTCATATTTTTGACACCTTTTGATGCTCTTCATATTTTTCACACCTTTTGAAGCTCTTTATATATTTCACACCATTTCAGGCTCTTCATGTTTTCAACATCACTTCATGTGCCTCCTATTGTTCAGACCCTTTCATGCTAAACTAATTTTGACACCTTATGAAACTCTTCATATTTTTCACACCTTTTCAGGCTCTGCATGTTTTTGAACACCGCTTCATGCTCCTCCTATTTTTCAGACCGTTTCATGCTCCTCATAATTTTCACACCTTTTGAAGCTCTTCATATTTTTCACACCTTTTCAGGCTCTTCATGTTTCTGAACAACGCTTCATGCTCCTCCTAATTTTCAGACCGTTTAATGCTCCTCATGTGTTTCACACCTTTTGAAGCTCTTCATATATTTCACACCTTTTCAGGCTCTTCTTTTTTTTCAACACCACTTCATGCTCCTCCTTTTTTTCAGACCGTTTCATGCTCATCTCATTTTTGACACCTTTTGAAGGTCTTCATATTTTTCACTCCTTTTGAAGCTCTTCAAAATTTTCACACGTTTTCAGGCTCTTCATGTTATCCAACACCGCATCATGCTCCTCATATATTTCAGACCGTTTCTTGCTCCTCATGTTTTTGAAACCTTTAGAATCTCTTCATATTTTTCACACCGTTTCAGGCTCTTTATGTTTTTCAACACCGCTTGATGCTCCTCCTATTTTTCAGACCGTTTCATGCTCATCTCATTTTTGACACCTTTTCAAACTTTTCATATTTTTCACACCTTTTCAGGCTCTTCATGTTTTTCATCACCACTTCATGCTCCTCCTATTTTTCAGAGAGTTTCATGCTCCTCATGTATTTCACACCTTTTCAAGCTCTTCAGATTTTTCACAACTTTTCAGGCTCTTCATGTTTCTGATCACCGTTTCATGCTCCTCCTATCTTTCAGACCGTTTCAGGCTTCTCATATTTTTGACACCATTTGAAGCTCTTCATATTTTTCACACCTTTTCATGCTCCTCATGTTTTTGAACACTGCTCATGATCCTCCGAATTTTCAGACCGTTTCATGCTCTTCATATTTTTGACACCTTTTGAAGCTCTTCATATTTCTCACACCTTTTCAGCCTCCTCATGTTTTTGGTCACCGTTTCATGCTCCTCCTATTTTTCAGAAAGTTTCATGCTCCTCATATTTTTGACACCTTTTGAAGTTCTTCATATTTTTCACACGTTTTCAGGCTCTTCATGATTTTGAACAACGCTTCATGAACCTCCTATTTTACAGACCGTTTCATGCTCTTTATATTTTTGACCCCTTTTGAAGCTCTTCATATTTTTCACACCTTTTCAGGCTCTTCATATTTTTCAACACCGTTTCATCCTGCTTCTATTTTTCAGGCCGTTTCATGCTCCTCATATTTTTGACACCTTTTGAAGCTCTTCATATTTTTCACACCTTTTCAGGCTCGTCATGTTTTTGAACACCGCTTCATGCTCCTCCTATTTTTCAGACCGTTTAATGCTCCTCACATTTTTGACACCTTTTGAAGCTCTTCATATTTTTCACACCTTTTCAGGCTCTTCATGTTTTTGAACACCGCGTCATGCTCCTCCTATTTTTCAGACCTATTCATGCTCCTCATATTTTTGACAAATTTTGAAGCTCTTCATATTTTTCACACCTTTTCAGGCTCTTCACGTTTTTGAACACCGCTTCATGCTCCTCCTATTTTTCAGACTGTTTCATGCTCATCTAATTTTTGACACTTTTTGAAGCTTTTCATATTTTTCACACCTTTTGAAGCTCTTCATATTTTTCACACCTTTTCAGGCTCTTCATGTTTTTGAACACCGCTTCATGCTGCTTCTATTTTTCAGACCGTTTCATGCTCCTCATATTTTTGACACGTTTTGAAGCTCTTCATATTTTCCACACCTTTTCAGGCTCTTCACGTTTTTGAACAACGCTTCATGCTCCTCCTATTTTTCAGACCGTTTCATGCTCCTCGTATTTTTGACACCTTTTGAAGCTCTTCATATTTTTCACAACTTTTCAGGTTCTTCATGTTTTTGAACACCACTTCATGCTCCTCCTATTTTTCAGACAATTTCATGCTCCTCATATTTTTCACACCTTTTCAGGCTCTTCATGTTTTTGAACACCGTTTCATGCTCCTCCCATTTTTCAGACCGTTTCATGCTCCTCATATTTTTCACACCTTTTGAAGCTCTTCATATTTTTCACACCTTTTCAGGCTCTTCATGTTTTTGAACACAGCTTCATGCTCCTCCCATTTTTCAGACCGTTTCATGCTCCTCATATTTTTCACACCTTTTGAAGCTCTTCATATTTTTCACACCTTTTCAGGCTCTTCATGTTTTTGAACACCGTTTCATGCTCCTCCCATTTTTCAGACCGTTTCATGCTCCTCATATTTTTGACACCTTTTGAAGCTCTTCATATTTTTCACACCTTTTCAGGCTCTTCTTGTTTTTGAACACCGTTTCATGCTCCTCCTATTTTTCAGACCGTTTCATGCTCCTCATATTTTTCACACCTTTTCAGGCTCTTCATGTTTTTCAACACCGCCTCATGCTCCACCTATTTTTCAGACCGTATCTTGCTCCTAATATTTTTCACACCTTTTCAGGCTTCATGTTTTTCAACACAGCTTCATGCGCCTCCTATTTTTCAGAGCGTTTTATGTTCCTCATATATTTCACCCGTTTTGAAGCTCTTCATATATTTCACACCTTTTCAGGCTCTTCATGTTTTTCAACACCGCTTCATACTCCTCCTATTTTTCAGAGCGTTTTATGTTCCTCATATATTTCACGCGTTTTGAAGCTCTTCATATATTTCACAACTTTTCAGGCTCTTCATGTTTTTCAACACCGCTTCATGCTCCTCCTATTTTTCAGAGCGATTTATGTTCCTTATATATTACACGCGTTTTGAAGCTCTTCATATATTTCACACCTTTTCAGGCTCTTCAGGTTTTTCAACACCACTTCTTGCTCCTCCTACTTTTCAGACCGTTTCATGCTCCTCATAAATTTGACACCTTTTGAAGCTCTTCATATTTTTCACACCTTTTCAGGGTCTTCATATTTTCCAACACCGCTTCATGCTCCATCTATATTTCAGACCGTTTCATGCTCTGCTTATTTTTCACACCTTCTGAAGCTCTTCATATTTTTCACACCTTTTCAGGCTCTTCATGTTTTTCAACAAAGCTTCATGCTCCTCCCATTTTTCAGACCGTTTCATGCTCCTCATATTTTTCACACCTTTTGAAGCTCTTCATATATTTCACACTTTTTCAGGGTCTTCATATTTTCCAACACCGCTTCATGCTCCATCTATATTTCAGACCGTTTCATGCTCTGCATATTTTTCACACCTTTTGAAGCTCTTCATATTTTTCACACCTTTTCAGGCTCTTCGGTTTTTCAACACAGCTTCATGCTCCTCCAATTTTTCAGAAGGTTTCATGCTCTTCATATATTTGACACCTTTTGAAGCTTTTCATATTTTTCACACATTTTCAGGCGCTTCATGTTTTTCACAACCGCTTTATGCTCCTCCTATTTTTCAGACCGTTTCCTGCTCCACATATTTTTAACACATTTTGAAGCTCTCCATATTTTGCACACCTTTTCATGCTCTTCATGTTTTTCAACACCGCTTCATGCTCCTCCTATTTTTGAGACCTTTTCATTCTCCTCATATTTTTGACACCTTTTGAAACTCTTCATTATTTTCACACCTTTTCAGGCTCTTCATCTTTGCAACACCGCTTCATGCTCCTCCTATTTTCAGACCGTTTCATGCTCCTCATATTTTTGAAACCTTTTGAAGCTCTTCATATATTTCACAAATTTTCCAGTGCTTCATGTTTTTCAACACCACTTCATGCTCCACCTATTTTTCAGCCCGTTTCCTGCTCCTCATAATTTTCACACCTTTTGAAGCTCTTCATTTTTTTCACAACTTGTCAGGCTCTTCATGTTTTTCAACACCACTTCACGCTCCTACAATTTTTTCAGATCGTTTATTGCTCCTCATAATTTTGACACGTTTTGAAGCTCTTCATATTTTTCACACCTTTTCAGGCTCTTCTTGTTTTTGAACACCGTTTCATGCTCCTCCTATTTTTCAGACCGTTTCATGCTCCTCATATTTTTCACACCTTTTCAGGCTCTTCATGTTTTTCAACACCGCCTCATGCTCCACCTATTTTTCAGACCGTATCTTGCTCCTAATATTTTTCACACCTTTTCAGGCTTCATGTTTTTCAACACCGTTTCATTCTCCTCCTATTTTTCAGACCGTTTCATGCACCTCATATTTTTGACACCTTTTGAAGCTCTTCATGTATTTCACACTTTTTCAGGCTCTTCATATTTTTCATCACCGCTTCATGCTCCACCTATTTTTCAGACCGTTTCATGCTCCTCATATTTTTGACACCTTTTGAAGCTCTTCATTTATTTCACTCTTTTCAGGCTCTTCATGTTTTTCAACACCGTTTCATGCTCCTCATATTTTTGACACTTTTTGAGTCTCTTCAAATTTTTCACACCTTTTCAGGCTCTTCAAGTTTTTCAACACCGCTTCGTGCTCCTCCTATTTTTCAGACCGTTATATACTCCTCATATTTTTGACAACTTTTGAAGCTCTTCATGTTTTTCACAACTTTTCAGGCTCTTCTTGTTTTTGAACACCGTTTCATGCTCCTCCTATTATTCAGACCGTTTCATGCTCCTCATATTTTTCACACTCTTTGAAGCTCCTCATATTTTTCACACTCTTTGAAGCTCTTCATATTTTTCACAACTTTTCAGGCTCTTCTTGTTTTTGAACACCGCTTCATGCTTCTCCTTTTTTTCAGACCGTTTCATGCTCCTCATATTTTTCACACTCTTTGAAGCTCTTCATATTTTTCACACCTGTCAGGCTCTTCAAGTTTTTGAACACCGCTTCATGCTCCACCTATTTTTCAGACCGTATCATGCTCCTCATATTTTCCCCACATTTTCAGGCTCTTCATATTTTCGAACACCGCTTCATGCTCCTCCTATTTTTCAGGCCGTTTCATGCTCCTCATATTTTTGACACCTTTTGAAGCTCTTCATGTTTTTCACACCTTTTCAGGCTGTTCATGTTTTTCAACACCGCTTCATGCTCCTCCATTTTTTCAGCTGGTATCATTCTCCTCATATTTTTCACACTCTTTGAAGCTCTTCATATTTTTCACACCTATCAGGCTCTTCAAGTTTTTCAACACCGCTTCATGCTCCACCTATTTTTCAGACCGTATCATGCTCCTCATATTTTCCCCACATTTTCAGGCTCTTCATATTTTCGAACACCGCTTCATGCTCCTCCTATTTTTCAGAGTGTCATGCTCCTCATTTTTTTGACACCTTTTGAAGCTCTTCATATTTTTCACACCTTTTCAGGCTCTTCATGTTTTTCAACACCGTTTCATGCTCCTCCTATTTTTCAGAATTTTTCATGCTTCTCATATTTTTGACACGTTTTGAAGCTCTTCATATTTTTCACACCTTTTCAGGCTCTTCATGTTTTTGCACACCGTTTCATTCTCCTCCTTTTTTTCAGACCGTTTCATGCTCCTCATATTTTTGACACCTTTTGAAGCTCTTCATATTTTTCACACTTTTTCAGGGAATTAATGTCTTTCAAGACTGATTCATTGTCCTCCAGTTTTTCAGACTGTTTCATGCTCCTCATATTTTTGACATCTTTTGAAGCTCTTCATATTTTTGACACCATTTCAGGGTATTCATGTCTTTCAAGACCGCTTCATGCTCCTCCAAATTTTCAGACCGTTTCATGCTCCTCATATTTTTGACATCTTTTGAAGCTCTTCATATTTTTGACACCATTTCAGGGTATTCATGTCTTTCAAGACCGCTTCATGCTCCTCCAAATTTTCAGACCGTTTCATGCTCCTCATATTTTTGACACCTTTTGAAACTCTTCATATGATTCACACCTTTTCAGGCTCTTCATGTTTTTGAACACCTCTTCATGCTCCTCCTATTTTTCAGACCGTTTCATGCTCCTCATATTTTTGACACTTTTTGAAGCTCTTCATATTTTTCACACCTTTTCAGAATCTTCATGTTTTTCAACACCACTTCATGTTCCTCCTATTTTTCAGACCGTATCATGCTCCTCAAATTTTAACACCTTTGAAGCTCTTCATGTATTTCACACTTTTTCAGGCTCTTCATGTTTTTCATCACCCTTCATGCTCCACCTATTTTTAAGACCGTTTCATGCTCCTCATATTTTCGACACCTTTTGAAGCTCTTCATTTATTTCACTCTTTTCAGGCTCTTCATGTTTTTCAACACCGTTTCATGCTCCTCATATTTTTGACACTTTTTTAAGCTCTTCATATTTTTCACACCTTTTCAGGCTCTTCATGTGAACACCGCTTCATGCTCCACCTATTTTTCACACCGTATCATGCTCCTCATATTTTTCCCACCTTTTCAGGCCCTTCATATTTCTGAACACCGCTTCATGCTCCTCCTATTTTTCTGGCCGTTTCATGCTCCTCATATTTTTGACACCTTTTGAAGCTCTTCATGTTTTTCACACCGTTTCAGGCTGTTCATGTTTTTCAACACCGCTTCATGCTCCTCCTTCTTTTCAGCCCGTATCATTCTCCTCATATTTTTCACATCTTTTGAAGCTCTTCATATATTACACAACTTTTCAGGCTCTTCATGTTTTCAACCCCGCTTCATGCTCCTCCTATTTTTCAGACCGTTTCATGTTCCTCATATTTTTGACACCTTTTGAAGCTCTTCATATATTTCACTCGTTTCAGGCTCTTCATGTTTTTCAACACCGTTTCATGCTCCTCCTATTTTTCAGACCGTTTCATGCTCCTCATAATTTTGACACTTCTTGAAGCTCTTCATGTTTTTCACACCTTTTCAGGCTTTTCAAGTTTTTCAACACCCCTTTATGCGCCTCCTATTTTTCAGACCGTTTCAGGCTCCTAATATTGTTAACACCTTTTCAGGCTCTTCAAGTTTTTCAACACCACTTCATGCTCCACCTATTTTTCAAACCGTTTCATGCTCCTCATATTTTTCCACCTTTTCAGGCGCTTCATATTTCTGAACACCGCTTCATGCTCCTCCTATTTTTCTGGCCGTTTCATGCTCCTCATATTTTTGACACCTTTTGAAGCTCTTCATGTTTTTCACACCTTTTCAGGCTGTTCATGTTTTTCAACACCGCTTCATGCTCCTCCTTCTTTTCAGCCCGTATCATTCTCCTCATATTTTTTACATCTTTTGAAGCTCTTCATATATTACACAACTTTTCAGGCTCTTCATGTTTTTCAACCCCGCTTCATGCTCCTCCTATTTTTCAGACCGTTTCATGTTCCTCATATTTTTGACACCTTTTGAAGCTCTTCATATATTTCACTCTTTTCAGGCTCTTCATGTTTTTCAACACCGTTTCATGCTCCTCTTATTTTTCAGACCGTTTCATGCTCCTCATATTTTTGACACCTTTTGAAGCTCTTCATGTTTTTCACACCTTTTCAGGCTTTTCAAGCTTTTCAACTCTGCTTTATGCGCCTCCTATTTTTCAGACCGTTTCAGGCTCCTAATATTGTTAACACCTTTTCAGGCTCTTCATATTCTTCAACACCGCTTCATTCTCCTACTGTTTCTCAGAGCGTTTCAGGTTCCTCATATATTTCACGCCTTTTTAAGCTCGTCATATATTTCACACCTTTTCAGGCTCTTCATATTTTTCAACACCGATTCATTCTCCTCCTGTTTCTCAGAGCGTTTCAGGGTCCTCATATATTTCCCGCCTTTTTAAGCTCTTCATATATTTCACACCTTTTCAGGCTCTTCATATTTTTCAACACCGCTTCATGCTCCTCCAATTTTTCAGACCGTTTCATGCTCCTAAAATTTTTGACACCTTTTGAAGCTCTTCATATATTTCACAACTTTTCAGGATCTTCATATTTTTCAACACCGCTTCATTCTCCTCCTGTTTTTCAGAGCGTTTCAGGGTCCTCATATATTTCCCGCCTTTTTAAGCTCTTCATATATTTCACACCTTTTCAGGCTCTTCATATTTTTCAACACCGCTTCTTGCTCCTCCTATTTTTCAGACCGTTTCATGCTCCTCATATTTTTGACACTTTTTGAAGCTCTTCATATTTTTCACACCTTTTCAGAGTCTTCATGTTTTTCAACACCGCTTCATGCTCCTCCTATTTTTCAGACCGTATCATGCTCCTCAAATTTTAACACCTTTGAAGCTCTTCATGTATTTCACACTTTTTCAGGCTCTTCATGTTTTTCATCACCCTTCATGCTCCACCTATTTTTCAGACCGTTTCATGCTCCTCATATTTTTGACACCTTTTGAAGCTCTTCATTTATTTCACTCTTTTCAGGCTCTTCATGTTTTTCAACCCCGCTTCATGCTCCTCCAATTTTTCAGACCGTTCCATGCTCCTCATATTTTTGACACCTTTTGAATCTCTTCATATTTTTCACACCTTTTCAGGCTCTTCTTGTTTTTGAACACTGTTTCATGCTCCTCCTATATTTGACACCTTTTGAAGCTCTTCATATTTTTCACACTTTTTCAGGCTCTTCATATTTTTAAACAGCGCTTCATGCTCCTCATATTTTTGATACATTTTGAAGCTCTTCATATTTTTCACACCTTTTCAGGCTCTTCATGTTTTTCAACACCACTTCATGCTCCTAACATATTTGACACCTTTTGAAGCTATTCATATATTTCACACCTTTTCAGACTCTTCATGTTTTTCAAACCTTTTCAGGCTCTTCATGTTTTTCAACACTGCTTCTTGCTTCTCCTATTTTTCAGACAGTATCATGCTCCTCATATTTTTCAAACCTTTTGAAGCTCTTCATATATTTGACACATTTTCAGACTCTTCATGTTTTTCACACCTTTTCAGGCTCTTCATGTTTTTCAACCCCGCTTCATGCGCCTCCTATTTTTCAGACCGTTTCAGGCTCCTAATATTGCTAACACCTTTTCAGGCTCTTCAAGTTTTTCAACACCACTTCATGCTCCACCTATTTTTCAAACCGTTTCATGCTCCTAATATTTTTAACACCTTTTCAGGCTCTTCATGTTTTTCAACACCGCTTCATGATCCTCCTATCTTTCAGACCGTATCATGCTCCTCAAATTTTAACACCTTTTGAAGCTCTTCATATATTTCACACTTTTTCAGTCTCGTCATGTTTTTCAGCACCGCTTCATGCTCCACCTATTTTTCAGACCGTTTCATGCTCCTCATATTTTTCACACCTTCTGAAGCGGTTCATATTTTTCACACATTTACAGGCTCTTCATGTTTTCAACACCGTTTCATACTCCTCCTATTTTTCAGATCGCTTCATGCTCCTCATATTTTTGACACGTTTTGAAGCTCTTCATATTTTTCACAGCTTTTCATGCTCTTCATGTTTTTGAACACCGTTTCATGCTCCTCCTATTTTTCAGACCGTTTCATGCTCCTCATATTTTTGACACTTCTTGAAGCTCTTCATGTTTTTCACACCTTTTCAGGCTTTTCAAGTTTTTCAACACTGCTTTATGCGCCTCCTATTTTTCAGACCGTTTCAGGCTCCTAATATTGTTAACACCTTTTCAGGCTCTTCATATTCTTCAACACCGCTTCATTCTCCTACTGTTTCTCAGAGCGTTTCAGGTTCCTCATATATTTCACGCCTTTTTAAGCTCGTCATATATTTCACACCTTTTCAGGCTCTTCATATTTTTCAACACCGATTCATTCTCCTCCTGTTTCTCAGAGCGTTTCAGGTTCCTCATATATTTCCCGCCTTTTTAAGCTCTTCATATATTTCACACCTTTTCAGGCTCTTCATATTTTTCAACACCGCTTCATGCTCCTCCAATTTTTCAGACAGTTTCATGCTCCTAAAATTTTTGACACCTTTTGAAGCTCTTTATATATTTCACAACTTTTCAGGCTCTTCATATTTTTCAACACCGCTTCATTCTCCTCCTGTTTTTCAGAGCGTTTCAGGTTCCTTATACATTTCATGCCTTTTTAAGCTCTTCATATATTTCACACCTTTTCAGGCTCTTCAGGTTTTTCAACACCGCTTCTTGCTCCTCCTATTTTTCAGACCGTTTCATGCTCCTCATATTTTTGACACTTTTTGAAGCTCTTCATATTTTTCACACCTTTTCAGAGTCTTCATGTTTTTCAACACCGCTTCATGCTCCTCCTATTTTTCAAACCGTATCATGCTCCTCAAATTTTAACACCTTTGAAGCTCTTCATGTATTTCACACTTTTTCAGGCTCTTCATGTTTTTCCTCACCCTTCATGCTCCACCTATTTTTCAGTCCGTTTCATGCTCCTCATATTTTTGACACCTTTTGAAGCTCTTCATTTATTTCACTCTTTTCAGGCTCTTCATGTTTTTCAACACCGTTTAATGCTCCTCATATTTTTGACACTTTTTTAAGCTCTTCACATTTTTGACACCTTTTCAGGCTCTTCATGTGAACACCGCTTCATGCTCCACCTATTTTTCAGACCGTATCATGCTCCTCATATTTTTCCCACCTTTTCAGGCGCTTCATATTTCTGAACACCGCTTCATGCTCCTCCTATTTTTCTGGCCGTTTCATGCTCCTCATATTTTTGACACCTTTTGAAGCTCTTCATGTTTTTCACACCGTTTCAGGCTGTTCATGTTTTTCAACACCGCTTCATGCTCCTCCTTCTTTTCAGCCCGTATCATTCTCCTCATATTTTTCACATCTTTTGAAGGTCTTCATATATTACACAACTTTTCAGGCTCTTCATGTTTTCAACCCCGCTTCATGCTCCTCCTATTTTTCAGACCGTTTCATGTTCCTCATATTTTTGACACCTTTTGAAGCTCTTCATATATTTCACTCTTTTCAGGCTCTTCATGTTTTTCAACACCGTTTCATGCTCCTCCTATTTTTCAGACCGTTTCATGCTCCTCATATTTTTGACACTTCTTGAAGCTCTTCATGTTTTTCACACCTTTTCAGGCTTTTCAAGATTTCCAACACCGCTTTATGCGCCTCCTATTTTTCAGACCGTTTCAGGCTCCTAATATTGTTAACACCTTTTCAGGTCTTCAAGTTTTTCAACACCACTTCATGCTCCACCTATTTTTCAAACCGTTTCATGCTCCTCATATTTTTCCACCTTTTCAGGCGCTTCATATTTCTGAACACCGCTTCATGCTCCTCCTATTTTTCTTGCCGTTTCATGCTCCTCATATTTTTGACACCTTTTGAAGCTCTTCTTGTTTTTCACACCTTTTCAGGCTGTTCATGTTTTTCAACACCGCTTCATGCTCCTCCTTCTTTTCTGCCCGTATCATTCTCCTCATATTTTTCACATCTTTTGAAGCTCTTCATATATTACACAACTTTTCAGGCTCTTCATGTTTTTCAACCCCGCTTCATGCTCCTCCTATTTTTCAGACCGTTTCATGTTCCTCATATTTTTGACACTTTTGAAGCTCTTCATATATTTCACTCTTTTCAGGCTATTCATGTTTTTCAACACCGTTTCATGCTTCTCCTATTTTTCAGACCGTTTCATGCTCCTCATATTTTTGACACTTTTTGAAGCTCTTCATGTTTTTCACACCTTTTCAGGCTTTTCAAGTTTTTCAACACCGCTTTATGCGCCTCCTATTTTTGAGAACGTTTCAGGCTCCTAATATTGCTAACACCTTTTCAGGCTCTTCAAGTTTTTCAACACCACTTCATGCTCCACCTATTTTTCAAACCGTTTCATGCTCCTAATATTTTTAACACCTTTTCAGGCTCTTCATGTTTTTCAACACCGCTTCATGATCCTCCTATCTTTCAGACAGTATCATGCTCCTCAAATTTTAACACCTTTTGAAGCTCTTCATATATTTCACACTTTTTCAGTCTCGTCATGTTTTTCAGCACCGCTTCATGCTCCACCTATTTTTCAAACCGTTTCATGCTCCTCATATTTTTGACATCTTTTGAAGCTCTTCATATTTTTGACACCATTTCAGGGTATTCATGTCTTTCAAGACCGCTTCATGCTCCTCCAAATTTTCAGACCGTTTCATGCTCCTCATATTTTTGACACCTTTTGAAACTCTTCATATGATTCACACCTTTTCAGGCTCTTCATGTTTTTGAACACCTCTTCATGCTCCTCCTATTTTTCAGACCGTTTCATGCTCCTCATATTTTTGACACTTTTTGAAGCTCTTCATATTTTTCACACCTTTTCAGAATCTTCATGTTTTTCAACACCGCTTCATGTTCCTCCTATTTTTCAGACCGTATCATGCTCCTCAAATTTTAACACCTTTGAAGCTCTTCATGTATTTCACACTTTTTCAGGCTCTTCATGTTTTTCATCACCCTTCATGCTCCACCTATTTTTAAGACCGTTTCATGCTCCTCATATTTTCGACACCTTTTGAAGCTCTTCATTTATTTCACTCTTTTCAGGCTCTTCATGTTTTTCAACACCGTTTCATGCTCCTCATATTTTTGACACTTTTTTAAGCTCTTCATATTTTTCACACCTTTTCAGGCTCTTCATGTGAACACCGCTTCATGCTACACCTATTTTTCACACCGTATCATGCTCCTCATGTTTTTCTCACCTTTTCAGGCCCTTCATATTTCTGAACACCGCTTCATGCTCCTCCTATTTTTCTGGCCGTTTCATGCTCCTCATATTTTTGACACCTTTTGAAGCTCTTCATGTTTTTCACACCGTTTCAGGCTGTTCATGTTTTTCAACACCGCTTCATGCTCCTCCTTCTTTTCAGCCCGTATCATTCTCCTCATATTTTTCACATCTTTTGAAGCTCTTCATATATTACACAACTTTTCAGGCTCTTCATGTTTTCAACCCCGCTTCATGCTCCTCCTATTTTTCAGACCGTTTCATGTTCCTCATATTTTTGACACCTTTTGAAGCTCTTCATATATTTCACTCGTTTCAGGCTCTTCATGTTTTTCAACACCGTTTCATGCTCCTCCTATTTTTCAGACCGTTTCATGCTCCTCATAATTTTGACACTTCTTGAAGCTCTTCATGTTTTTCACACCTTTTCAGGCTTTTCAAGTTTTTCAACACCCCTTTATGCGCCTCCTATTTTTCAGACCGTTTCAGGCTCCTAATATTGTTAACACCTTTTCAGGCTCTTCAAGTTTTTCAACACCACTTCATGCTCCACCTATTTTTCAAACCGTTTCATGCTCCTCATATTTTTCCACCTTTTCAGGCGCTTCATATTTCTGAACACCGCTTCATGCTCCTCCTATTTTTCTGGCCATTTCATGCTCCTCATATTTTTGACACCTTTTGAAGCTCTTCATGTTTTTCACACCTTTTCAGGCTGTTCATGTTTTTCAACACCGCTTCATGCTCCTCCTTCTTTTCAGCCCGTATCATTCTCCTCATATTTTTTACATCTTTTGAAGCTCTTCATATATTACACAACTTGTCAGGCTCTTCATGTTTTTCAACCCCGCTTCATGCTCCTCCTATTTTTCAGACCGTTTCATGTTCCTCATATTTTTGACACCTTTTGAAGCTCTTCATATATTTCACTCTTTTCAGGCTCTTCATGTTTTTCAACACCGTTTCATGCTCCTCCTATTTTTCAGACCGTTTCATGCTCCTCATATTTTTGACACCTTTTGAAGCTCTTCATGTTTTTCACACCTTTTCAGGCTTTTCAAGCTTTTCAACTCTGCTTTATGCGCCTCCTATTTTTCAGACCGTTTCAGGCTCCTAATATTGTTAACACCTTTTCAGGCTCTTCATATTCTTCAACACCGCTTCATTCTCCTACTGTTTCTCAGAGCGTTTCAGGTTCCTCATATATTTCACGCCTTTTTAAGCTCGTCATATATTTCACACCTTTTCAGGCTCTTCATATTTTTCAACACCGATTCATTCTCCTCCTGTTTCTCAGAGCGTTTCAGGGTCCTCATATATTTCCCGCCTTTTTAAGCTCTTCATATATTTCACACCTTTTCAGGCTCTTCATGTTTTTCAACACCGCTTCATGCTCCTCCAATTTTTCAGACCGTTTCATGCTCCTAAAATTTTTGACACCTTTTGAAGCTCTTCATATATTTCACAACTTTTCAGGATCTTCATATTTTTCAACACCGCTTCATTCTCCTCCTGTTTTTCAGAGCGTTTCAGGGTCCTCATATATTTCCCGCCTTTTTAAGCTCTTCATATATTTCACACCTTTTCAGGCTCTTCATGTTTTTGAACACCGCTTCTTGCTCCTCCTATTTTTCAGACCGTTTCATGCTCCTCATATTTTTGACACTTTTTGAAGCTCTTCATATTTTTCACACCTTTTCAGAGTCTTCATGTTTTTCAACACCGCTTCATGCTCCTCCTATTTTTCAGACCGTATCATGCTCCTCAAATTTTAACACCTTTGAAGCTCTTCATGTATTTCACACTTTTTCAGGCTCTTCATGTTTTTCATCACCCTTCATGCTCCACCTATTTTTCAGACCGTTTCATGCTCCTCATATTTTTGACACCTTTTGAAGCTCTTCATTTATTTCACTCTTTTCAGGCTCTTCATGTTTTTCAACCCCGCTTCATGCTCCTCCAATTTTTCAGACCGTTTCATGCTCCTCATATTTTTGACACCTTTTGAATCTCTTCATATTTTTCACACCTTTTCAGGCTCTTCTTGTTTTTGAACACTGTTTCATGCTCCTCCTATATTTGACACCTTTTGAAGCTCTTCATATTTTTCACACTTTTTCAGGCTCTTCATATTTTTAAACAGCGCTTCATGCTCCTCATATTTTTGATACATTTTGAAGCTCTTCATATTTTTCACACCTTTTCAGGCTCTTCATGTTTTTCAACACCACTTCATGCTCCTAACATATTTGACACCTTTTGAAGCTATTCATATATTTCACACCTTTTCAGACTCTTCATGTTTTTCAAACCTTTTCAGGCTCTTCATGTTTTTCAACACTGCTTCTTGCTTCTCCTATTTTTCAGACAGTATCATGCTCCTCATATTTTTCAAACCTTTTGAAGCTCTTCATATATTTGACACATTTTCAGACTCTTCATGTTTTTCACACCTTTTCAGGCTCTTCATGTTTTTCAACCCCGCTTCATGCGCCTCCTATTTTTCAGACCGTTTCAGGCTCCTAATATTGCTAACACCTTTTCAGGCTCTTCAAGTTTTTCAACACCACTTCATGCTCCACCTATTTTTCAAACCGTTTCATGCTCCTAATATTTTTAACACCTTTTCAGGCTCTTCATGTTTTTCAACACCGCTTCATGATCCTCCTATCTTTCAGACCGTATCATGCTCCTCAAATTTTAACACCTTTTGAAGCTCTTCATATATTTCACACTTTTTCAGTCTCGTCATGTTTTTCAGCACCGCTTCATGCTCCACCTATTTTTCAGACCGTTTCATGCTCCTCATATTTTTCACACCTTCTGAAGCGGTTCATATTTTTCACACATTTACAGGCTCTTCATGTTTTCAACACCGTTTCATACTCCTCCTATTTTTCAGATCGCTTCATGCTCCTCATATTTTTGACACGTTTTGAAGCTCTTCATATTTTTCACAGCTTTTCATGCTCTTCATGTTTTTGAACACCGTTTCATGCTCCTCCTATTTTTCAGACCGTTTCATGCTCCTCATATTTTTGACACTTCTTGAAGCTCTTCATGTTTTTCACACCTTTTCAGGCTTTTCAAGTTTTTCAACACTGCTTTATGCGCCTCCTATTTTTCAGACCGTTTCAGGCTCCTAATATTGTTAACACCTTTTCAGGCTCTTCATATTCTTCAACACCGCTTCATTCTCCTACTGTTTCTCAGAGCGTTTCAGGTTCCTCATATATTTCACGCCTTTTTAAGCTCGTCATATATTTCACACCTTTTCAGGCTCTTCATATTTTTCAACACCGATTCATTCTCCTCCTGTTTCTCAGAGCGTTTCAGGTTCCTCATATATTTCCCGCCTTTTTAAGCTCTTCATATATTTCACACCTTTTCAGGCTCTTCATATTTTTCAACACCGCTTCATGCTCCTCCAATTTTTCAGACAGTTTCATGCTCCTAAAATTTTTGACACCTTTTGAAGCTCTTCATATATTTCACAACTTTTCAGGCTCTTCATATTTTTCAACACCGCTTCATTCTCCTCCTGTTTTTCAGAGCGTTTCAGGTTCCTTATACATTTCATGCCTTTTTAAGCTCTTCATATATTTCACACCTTTTCAGGCTCTTCAGGTTTTTCAACACCGCTTCTTGCTCCTCCTATTTTTCAGACCGTTTCATGCTCCTCATATTTTTGACACTTTTTGAAGCTCTTCATATTTTTCACACCTTTTCAGAGTCTTCATGTTTTTCAACACCACTTCATGCTCCTCCTATTTTTCAAACCGTATCATGCTCCTCAAATTTTAACACCTTTGAAGCTCTTCATGTATTTCACACTTTTTCAGGCTCTTCATGTTTTTCCTCACCCTTCATGCTCCACCTATTTTTCAGTCCGTTTCATGCTCCTCATATTTTTGACACCTTTTGAAGCTCTTCATTTATTTCACTCTTTTCAGGCTCTTCATGTTTTTCAACACCGTTTAATGCTCCTCATATTTTTGACACTTTTTTAAGCTCTTCACATTTTTGACACCTTTTCAGGCTCTTCATGTGAACACCGCTTCATGCTCCACCTATTTTTCAGACCGTATCATGCTCCTCATATTTTTCCCACCTTTTCAGGCGCTTCATATTTCTGAACACCGCTTCATGCTCCTCCTATTTTTCTGGCCGTTTCATGCTCCTCATATTTTTGACACCTTTTGAAGCTCTTCATGTTTTTCACACCGTTTCAGGCTGTTCATGTTTTTCAACACCGCTTCATGCTCCTCCTTCTTTTCAGCCCGTATCATTCTCCTCATATTTTTCACATCTTTTGAAGGTCTTCATATATTACACAACTTTTCAGGCTCTTCATGTTTTCAACCCCGCTTCATGCTCCTCCTATTTTTCAGACCGTTTCATGTTCCTCATATTTTTGACACCTTTTGAAGCTCTTCATATATTTCACTCTTTTCAGGCTCTTCATGTTTTTCAACACCGTTTCATGCTCCTCCTATTTTTCAGACCGTTTCATGCTCCTCATATTTTTGACACTTCTTGAAGCTCTTCATGTTTTTCACACCTTTTCAGGCTTTTCAAGATTTCCAACACCGCTTTATGCGCCTCCTATTTTTCAGACCGTTTCAGGCTCCTAATATTGTTAACACCTTTTCAGGTCTTCAAGTTTTTCAACACCACTTCATGCTCCACCTATTTTTCAAACCGTTTCATGCTCCTCATATTTTTCCACCTTTTCAGGCGCTTCATATTTCTGAACACCGCTTCATGCTCCTCCTATTTTTCTTGCCGTTTCATGCTCCTCATATTTTTGACACCTTTTGAAGCTCTTCTTGTTTTTCACACCTTTTCAGGCTGTTCATGTTTTTCAACACCGCTTCATGCTCCTCCTTCTTTTCTGCCCGTATCATTCTCCTCATATTTTTCACATCTTTTGAAGCTCTTCATATATTACACAACTTTTCAGGCTCTTCATGTTTTTCAACCCCGCTTCATGCTCCTCCTATTTTTCAGACCGTTTCATGTTCCTCATATTTTTGACACTTTTGAAGCTCTTCATATATTTCACTCTTTTCAGGCTATTCATGTTTTTCAACACCGTTTCATGCTTCTCCTATTTTTCAGACCGTTTCATGCTCCTCATATTTTTGACACTTTTTGAAGCTCTTCATGTTTTTCACACCTTTTCAGGCTTTTCAAGTTTTTCAACACCGCTTTATGCGCCTCCTATTTTTGAGAACGTTTCAGGCTCCTAATATTGCTAACACCTTTTCAGGCTCTTCAAGTTTTTCAACACCACTTCATGCTCCACCTATTTTTCAAACCGTTTCATGCTCCTAATATTTTTAACACCTTTTCAGGCTCTTCATGTTTTTCAACACCGCTTCATGATCCTCCTATCTTTCAGACCGTATCATGCTCCTCAAATTTTAACACCTTTTGAAGCTCTTCATATATTTCACACTTTTTCAGTCTCGTCATGTTTTTCAGCACCGCTTCATGCTCCACCTATTTTTCAGACCGTTTCATGCTCCTAATATTTTTAACACCTTTTCAGGCTCTTCAAGTTTTTCAACACCGCTTCATGACCCACCTATTTTTCAGATCGTTTCATGCTCCTCATATTTTTGACACCTTTTTAAGCTCTTCATATATTTCACTCTTTTCAGGCTCTTCATATTTTTCACACCTTTTCAGGCTCTTCAAGTATTTCAACACCACTTCATGTTCCCTCTATTTTTCAGACCATTTCCTGCTCCTCATATTTTTGACAAATTTTGAAACTCTTCATATGTTTCACACCTTTTCAGGCTCTTCATGTTTTTGAACACCTCTTCATGCTCCTCCTATTTTTCAGACCGTTTCATGCTCCTCATATTTTTGACACTTTTTGAAGCTCTTCATATTTTTCACACCTTTTCAGAATCTTCATGTTTTTCAACACCGCTTCATGCTCCTCCTATTTTTCAGACCGTATCATGCTCCTCAAATTTTAACACCTTTGAAGCTCTTCATGTATTTCACACTTTTTCAGGCTCTTCATGTTTTTCATCACCCTTCATGCTCCACCTATTTTTCAGACCGTTTCATGCTCCTCATATTTTTGACACCTTTTGAAGCTCTTCATTTATTTCACTCTTTTCAGGCTCTTCATGTTTTTCAACCCCGCTTCATGCTCCTCCAATTTTTCAGACCGTTTCATGCTCCTCATATTTTTGACACCTTTTGAATCTCTTCATATTTTTCACACCTTTTCAGGCTCTTCTTGTTTTTGAACACTGTTTCATGCTCCTCCTATATTTGACACCTTTTGAAGCTCTTCATATTTTTCACACTTTTTCAGGCTCTTCATATTTTTAAACAGCGCTTCATGCTCCTCATATTTTTGATACATTTTGAAGCTCTTCATATTTTTCACACCTTTTCAGGCTCTTCATGTTTTTCAACACCACTTCATGCTCCTAACATATTTGACACCTTTTGAAGCTATTCATATATTTCACACCGTTTCAGACTCTTCATGTTTTTCAAACCTTTTCAGGCTCTTCATGTTTTTCAACACTGCTTCTTGCTTCTCCTATTTTTCAGACAGTATCATGCTCCTCATATTTTTCAAACCTTTTGAAGCTCTTCATATATTTGACACATTTTCAGACTCTTCATGTTTTTCACACCTTTTCAGGCTCTTCATGTTTTTCAACCCCGCTTCATGCGCCTCCTATTTTTCAGACCGTTTCAGGCTCCTAATATTGCTAACACCTTTTCAGGCTCTTCAAGTTTTTCAACACCACTTCATGCTCCACCTATTTTTCAAACCGTTTCATGCTCCTAATATTTTTAACACCTTTTCAGGCTCTTCATGTTTTTCAACACCGCTTCATGATCCTCCTATCTTTCAGACCGTATCATGCTCCTCAAATTTTAACACCTTTTGAAGCTCTTCATATATTTCACACTTTTTCAGTCTCGTCATGTTTTTCAGCACCGCTTCATGCTCCACCTATTTTTCAGACCGTTTCATGCTCCTCATATTTTTCACACCTTCTGAAGCGGTTCATATTTTTCACACATTTACAGGCTCTTCATGTTTTCAACACCGTTTCATACTCCTCCTATTTTTCAGATCGCTTCATGCTCCTCATATTTTTGACACGTTTTGAAGCTCTTCATATTTTTCACAGCTTTTCATGCTCTTCATGTTTTTGAACACCGTTTCATGCTCCTCCTATTTTTCAGACCGTTTCATGCTCCTCATATTTTTGACACTTCTTGAAGCTCTTCATGTTTTTCACACCTTTTCAGGCTTTTCAAGTTTTTCAACACTGCTTTATGCGCCTCCTATTTTTCAGACCGTTTCAGGCTCCTAATATTGTTAACACCTTTTCAGGCTCTTCATATTCTTCAACACCGCTTCATTCTCCTACTGTTTCTCAGAGCGTTTCAGGTTCCTCATATATTTCACGCCTTTTTAAGCTCGTCATATATTTCACACCTTTTCAGGCTCTTCATATTTTTCAACACCGATTCATTCTCCTCCTGTTTCTCAGAGCGTTTCAGGTTCCTCATATATTTCCCGCCTTTTTAAGCTCTTCATATATTTCACACCTTTTCAGGCTCTTCATATTTTTCAACACCGCTTCATGCTCCTCCAATTTTTCAGACAGTTTCATGCTCCTAAAATTTTTGACACCTTTTGAAGCTCTTCATATATTTCACAACTTTTCAGGCTCTTCATATTTTTCAACACCGCTTCATTCTCCTCCTGTTTTTCAGAGCGTTTCAGGTTCCTTATACATTTCATGCCTTTTTAAGCTCTTCATATATTTCACACCTTTTCAGGCTCTTCAGGTTTTTCAACACCGCTTCTTGCTCCTCCTATTTTTCAGACCGTTTCATGCTCCTCATATTTTTGACACTTTTTGAAGCTCTTCATATTTTTCACACCTTTTCAGAGTCTTCATGTTTTTCAACACCGCTTCATGCTCCTCCTATTTTTCAAACCGTATCATGCTCCTCAAATTTTAACACCTTTGAAGCTCTTCATGTATTTCACACTTTTTCAGGCTCTTCATGTTTTTCCTCACCCTTCATGCTCCACCTATTTTTCAGTCCGTTTCATGCTCCTCATATTTTTGACACCTTTTGAAGCTCTTCATTTATTTCACTCTTTTCAGGCTCTTCATGTTTTTCAACACCATTTAATGCTCCTCATATTTTTGACACTTTTTTAAGCTCTTCACATTTTTGACACCTTTTCAGGCTCTTCATGTGAACACCGCTTCATGCTCCACCTATTTTTCAGACCGTATCATGCTCCTCATATTTTTCCCACCTTTTCAGGCGCTTCATATTTCTGAACACCGCTTCATGCTCCTCCTATTTTTCTGGCCGTTTCATGCTCCTCATATTTTTGACACCTTTTGAAGCTCTTCATGTTTTTCACACCGTTTCAGGCTGTTCATGTTTTTCAACACCGCTTCATGCTCCTCCTTCTTTTCAGCCCGTATCATTCTCCTCATATTTTTCACATCTTTTGAAGGTCTTCATATATTACACAACTTTTCAGGCTCTTCATGTTTTCAACCCCGCTTCATGCTCCTCCTATTTTTCAGACCGTTTCATGTTCCTCATATTTTTGACACCTTTTGAAGCTCTTCATATATTTCACTCTTTTCAGGCTCTTCATGTTTTTCAACACCGTTTCATGCTCCTCCTATTTTTCAGACCGTTTCATGCTCCTCATATTTTTGACACTTCTTGAAGCTCTTCATGTTTTTCACACCTTTTCAGGCTTTTCAAGATTTCCAACACCGCTTTATGCGCCTCCTATTTTTCAGACCGTTTCAGGCTCCTAATATTGTTAACACCTTTTCAGGTCTTCAAGTTTTTCAACACCACTTCATGCTCCACCTATTTTTCAAACCGTTTCATGCTCCTCATATTTTTCCACCTTTTCAGGCGCTTCATATTTCTGAACACCGCTTCATGCTCCTCCTATTTTTCTTGCCGTTTCATGCTCCTCATATTTTTGACACCTTTTGAAGCTCTTCTTGTTTTTCACACCTTTTCAGGCTGTTCATGTTTTTCAACACCGCTTCATGCTCCTCCTTCTTTTCTGCCCGTATCATTCTCCTCATATTTTTCACATCTTTTGAAGCTCTTCATATATTACACAACTTTTCAGGCTCTTCATGTTTTTCAACCCCGCTTCATGCTCCTCCTATTTTTCAGACCGTTTCATGTTCCTCATATTTTTGACACTTTTGAAGCTCTTCATATATTTCACTCTTTTCAGGCTATTCATGTTTTTCAACACCGTTTCATGCTTCTCCTATTTTTCAGACCGTTTCATGCTCCTCATATTTTTGACACTTTTTGAAGCTCTTCATGTTTTTCACACCTTTTCAGGCTTTTCAAGTTTTTCAACACCGCTTTATGCGCCTCCTATTTTTGAGAACGTTTCAGGCTCCTAATATTGCTAACACCTTTTCAGGCTCTTCAAGTTTTTCAACACCACTTCATGCTCCACCTATTTTTCAAACCGTTTCATGCTCCTAATATTTTTAACACCTTTTCAGGCTCTTCATGTTTTTCAACACCGCTTCATGATCCTCCTATCTTTCAGACCGTATCATGCTCCTCAAATTTTAACACCTTTTGAAGCTCTTCATATATTTCACACTTTTTCAGTCTCGTCATGTTTTTCAGCACCGCTTCATGCTCCACCTATTTTTCAAACCGTTTCATGCTCCTCATATTTTTGACATCTTTTGAAGCTCTTCATATTTTTGACACCATTTCAGGGTATTCATGTCTTTCAAGACCGCTTCATGCTCCTCCAAATTTTCAGACCGTTTCATGCTCCTCATATTTTTGACACCTTTTGAAACTCTTCATATGATTCACACCTTTTCAGGCTCTTCATGTTTTTGAACACCTCTTCATGCTCCTCTTATTTTTCAGACCGTTTCATGCTCCTCATATTTTTGACACTTTTTGAAGCTCTTCATATTTTTCACACCTTTTCAGAATCTTCATGTTTTTCAACACCGCTTCATGTTCCTCCTATTTTTCAGACCGTATCATGCTCCTCAAATTTTAACACCTTTGAAGCTCTTCATGTATTTCACACTTTTTCAGGCTCTTCATGTTTTTCATCACCCTTCATGCTCCACCTATTTTTAAGACCGTTTCATGCTCCTCATATTTTCGACACCTTTTGAAGCTCTTCATTTATTTCACTCTTTTCAGGCTCTTCATGTTTTTCAACACCGTTTCATGCTCCTCATATTTTTGACACTTTTTTAAGCTCTTCATATTTTTCACACCTTTTCAGGCTCTTCATGTGAACACCGCTTCATGCTACACCTATTTTTCACACCGTATCATGCTCCTCATGTTTTTCCCACCTTTTCAGGCCCTTCATATTTCTGAACACCGCTTCATGCTCCTCCTATTTTTCTGGCCGTTTCATGCTCCTCATATTTTTGACACCTTTTGAAGCTCTTCATGTTTTTCACACCGTTTCAGGCTGTTCATGTTTTTCAACACCGCTTCATGCTCCTCCTTCTTTTCAGCCCGTATCATTCTCCTCATATTTTTCACATCTTTTGAAGCTCTTCATATATTACACAACTTTTCAGGCTCTTCATGTTTTCAACCCCGCTTCATGCTCCTCCTATTTTTCAGACCGTTTCATGTTCCTCATATTTTTGACACCTTTTGAAGCTCTTCATATATTTCACTCGTTTCAGGCTCTTCATGTTTTTCAACACCGTTTCATGCTCCTCCTATTTTTCAGACCGTTTCATGCTCCTCATAATTTTGACACTTCTTGAAGCTCTTCATGTTTTTCACACCTTTTCAGGCTTTTCAAGTTTTTCAACACCCCTTTATGCGCCTCCTATTTTTCAGACCGTTTCAGGCTCCTAATATTGTTAACACCTTTTCAGGCTCTTCAAGTTTTTCAACACCACTTCATGCTCCACCTATTTTTCAAACCGTTTCATGCTCCTCATATTTTTCCACCTTTTCAGGCGCTTCATATTTCTGAACACCGCTTCATGCTCCTCCTATTTTTCTGGCCATTTCATGCTCCTCATATTTTTGACACCTTTTGAAGCTCTTCATGTTTTTCACACCTTTTCAGGCTGTTCATGTTTTTCAACACCGCTTCATGCTCCTCCTTCTTTTCAGCCCGTATCATTCTCCTCATATTTTTTACATCTTTTGAAGCTCTTCATATATTACACAACTTGTCAGGCTCTTCATGTTTTTCAACCCCGCTTCATGCTCCTCCTATTTTTCAGACCGTTTCATGTTCCTCATATTTTTGACACCTTTTGAAGCTCTTCATATATTTCACTCTTTTCAGGCTCTTCATGTTTTTCAACACCGTTTCATGCTCCTCCTATTTTTCAGACCGTTTCATGCTCCTCATATTTTTGACACCTTTTGAAGCTCTTCATGTTTTTCACACCTTTTCAGGCTTTTCAAGCTTTTCAACTCTGCTTTATGCGCCTCCTATTTTTCAGACCGTTTCAGGCTCCTAATATTGTTAACACCTTTTCAGGCTCTTCATATTCTTCAACACCGCTTCATTCTCCTACTGTTTCTCAGAGCGTTTCAGGTTCCTCATATATTTCACGCCTTTTTAAGCTCGTCATATATTTCACACCTTTTCAGGCTCTTCATATTTTTCAACACCGATTCATTCTCCTCCTGTTTCTCAGAGCGTTTCAGGGTCCTCATATATTTCCCGCCTTTTTAAGCTCTTCATATATTTCACACCTTTTCAGGCTCTTCATGTTTTTCAACACCGCTTCATGCTCCTCCAATTTTTCAGACCGTTTCATGCTCCTAAAATTTTTGACACCTTTTGAAGCTCTTCATATATTTCACAACTTTTCAGGATCTTCATATTTTTCAACACCGCTTCATTCTCCTCCTGTTTTTCAGAGCGTTTCAGGGTCCTCATATATTTCCCGCCTTTTTAAGCTCTTCATATATTTCACACCTTTTCAGGCTCTTCATGTTTTTGAACACCGCTTCTTGCTCCTCCTATTTTTCAGACCGTTTCATGCTCCTCATATTTTTGACACTTTTTGAAGCTCTTCATATTTTTCACACCTTTTCAGAGTCTTCATGTTTTTCAACACCGCTTCATGCTCCTCCTATTTTTCAGACCGTATCATGCTCCTCAAATTTTAACACCTTTGAAGCTCTTCATGTATTTCACACTTTTTCAGGCTCTTCATGTTTTTCATCACCCTTCATGCTCCACCTATTTTTCAGACCGTTTCATGCTCCTCATATTTTTGACACCTTTTGAAGCTCTTCATTTATTTCACTCTTTTCAGGCTCTTCATGTTTTTCAACCCCGCTTCATGCTCCTCCAATTTTTCAGACCGTTTCATGCTCCTCATATTTTTGACACCTTTTGAATCTCTTCATATTTTTCACACCTTTTCAGGCTCTTCTTGTTTTTGAACACTGTTTCATGCTCCTCCTATATTTGACACCTTTTGAAGCTCTTCATATTTTTCACACTTTTTCAGGCTCTTCATATTTTTAAACAGCGCTTCATGCTCCTCATATTTTTGATACATTTTGAAGCTCTTCATATTTTTCACACCTTTTCAGGCTCTTCATGTTTTTCAACACCACTTCATGCTCCTAACATATTTGACACCTTTTGAAGCTATTCATATATTTCACACCTTTTCAGACTCTTCATGTTTTTCAAACCTTTTCAGGCTCTTCATGTTTTTCAACACTGCTTCTTGCTTCTCCTATTTTTCAGACAGTATCATGCTCCTCATATTTTTCAAACCTTTTGAAGCTCTTCATATATTTGACACATTTTCAGACTCTTCATGTTTTTCACACCTTTTCAGGCTCTTCATGTTTTTCAACCCCGCTTCATGCGCCTCCTATTTTTCAGACCGTTTCAGGCTCCTAATATTGCTAACACCTTTTCAGGCTCTTCAAGTTTTTCAACACCACTTCATGCTCCACCTATTTTTCAAACCGTTTCATGCTCCTAATATTTTTAACACCTTTTCAGGCTCTTCATGTTTTTCAACACCGCTTCATGATCCTCCTATCTTTCAGACCGTATCATGCTCCTCAAATTTTAACACCTTTTGAAGCTCTTCATATATTTCACACTTTTTCAGTCTCGTCATGTTTTTCAGCACCGCTTCATGCTCCACCTATTTTTCAGACCGTTTCATGCTCCTCATATTTTTCACACCTTCTGAAGCGGTTCATATTTTTCACACATTTACAGGCTCTTCATGTTTTCAACACCGTTTCATACTCCTCCTATTTTTCAGATCGCTTCATGCTCCTCATATTTTTGACACGTTTTGAAGCTCTTCATATTTTTCACAGCTTTTCATGCTCTTCATGTTTTTGAACACCGTTTCATGCTCCTCCTATTTTTCAGACCGTTTCATGCTCCTCATATTTTTGACACTTCTTGAAGCTCTTCATGTTTTTCACACCTTTTCAGGCTTTTCAAGTTTTTCAACACTGCTTTATGCGCCTCCTATTTTTCAGACCGTTTCAGGCTCCTAATATTGTTAACACCTTTTCAGGCTCTTCATATTCTTCAACACCGCTTCATTCTCCTACTGTTTCTCAGAGCGTTTCAGGTTCCTCATATATTTCACGCCTTTTTAAGCTCGTCATATATTTCACACCTTTTCAGGCTCTTCATATTTTTCAACACCGATTCATTCTCCTCCTGTTTCTCAGAGCGTTTCAGGTTCCTCATATATTTCCCGCCTTTTTAAGCTCTTCATATATTTCACACCTTTTCAGGCTCTTCATATTTTTCAACACCGCTTCATGCTCCTCCAATTTTTCAGACAGTTTCATGCTCCTAAAATTTTTGACACCTTTTGAAGCTCTTCATATATTTCACAACTTTTCAGGCTCTTCATATTTTTCAACACCGCTTCATTCTCCTCCTGTTTTTCAGAGCGTTTCAGGTTCCTTATACATTTCATGCCTTTTTAAGCTCTTCATATATTTCACACCTTTTCAGGCTCTTCAGGTTTTTCAACACCGCTTCTTGCTCCTCCTATTTTTCAGACCGTTTCATGCTCCTCATATTTTTGACACTTTTTGAAGCTCTTCATATTTTTCACACCTTTTCAGAGTCTTCATGTTTTTCAACACCGCTTCATGCTCCTCCTATTTTTCAAACCGTATCATGCTCCTCAAATTTTAACACCTTTGAAGCTCTACATGTATTTCACACTTTTTCAGGCTCTTCATGTTTTTCCTCACCCTTCATGCTCCACCTATTTTTCAGTCCGTTTCATGCTCCTCATATTTTTGACACCTTTTGAAGCTCTTCATTTATTTCACTCTTTTCAGGCTCTTCATGTTTTTCAACACCGTTTAATGCTCCTCATATTTTTGACACTTTTTTAAGCTCTTCACATTTTTGACACCTTTTCAGGCTCTTCATGTGAACACCGCTTCATGCTCCACCTATTTTTCAGACCGTATCATGCTCCTCATATTTTTCCCACCTTTTCAGGCGCTTCATATTTCTGAACACCGCTTCATGCTCCTCCTATTTTTCTGGCCGTTTCATGCTCCTCATATTTTTGACACCTTTTGAAGCTCTTCATGTTTTTCACACCGTTTCAGGCTGTTCATGTTTTTCAACACCGCTTCATGCTCCTCCTTCTTTTCAGCCCGTATCATTCTCCTCATATTTTTCACATCTTTTGAAGGTCTTCATATATTACACAACTTTTCAGGCTCTTCATGTTTTCAACCCCGCTTCATGCTCCTCCTATTTTTCAGACCGTTTCATGTTCCTCATATTTTTGACACCTTTTGAAGCTCTTCATATATTTCACTCTTTTCAGGCTCTTCATGTTTTTCAACACCGTTTCATGCTCCTCCTATTTTTCAGACCGTTTCATGCTCCTCATATTTTTGACACTTCTTGAAGCTCTTCATGTTTTTCACACCTTTTCAGGCTTTTCAAGATTTCCAACACCGCTTTATGCGCCTCCTATTTTTCAGACCGTTTCAGGCTCCTAATATTGTTAACACCTTTTCAGGTCTTCAAGTTTTTCAACACCACTTCATGCTCCACCTATTTTTCAAACCGTTTCATGCTCCTCATATTTTTCCACCTTTTCAGGCGCTTCATATTTCTGAACACCGCTTCATGCTCCTCCTATTTTTCTTGCCGTTTCATGCTCCTCATATTTTTGACACCTTTTGAAGCTCTTCTTGTTTTTCACACCTTTTCAGGCTGTTCATGTTTTTCAACACCGCTTCATGCTCCTCCTTCTTTTCTGCCCGTATCATTCTCCTCATATTTTTCACATCTTTTGAAGCTCTTCATATATTACACAACTTTTCAGGCTCTTCATGTTTTTCAACCCCGCTTCATGCTCCTCCTATTTTTCAGACCGTTTCATGTTCCTCATATTTTTGACACTTTTGAAGCTCTTCATATATTTCACTCTTTTCAGGCTATTCATGTTTTTCAACACCGTTTCATGCTTCTCCTATTTTTCAGACCGTTTCATGCTCCTCATATTTTTGACACTTTTTGAAGCTCTTCATGTTTTTCACACCTTTTCAGGCTTTTCAAGTTTTTCAACACCGCTTTATGCGCCTCCTATTTTTGAGAACGTTTCAGGCTCCTAATATTGCTAACACCTTTTCAGGCTCTTCAAGTTTTTCAACACCACTTCATGCTCCACCTATTTTTCAAACCGTTTCATGCTCCTAATATTTTTAACACCTTTTCAGGCTCTTCATGTTTTTCAACACCGCTTCATGATCCTCCTATCTTTCAGACCGTATCATGCTCCTCAAATTTTAACACCTTTTGAAGCTCTTCATATATTTCACACTTTTTCAGTCTCGTCATGTTTTTCAGCACCGCTTCATGCTCCACCTATTTTTCAGACCGTTTCATGCTCCTAATATTTTTAACACCTTTTCAGGCTCTTCAAGTTTTTCAACACCGCTTCATGACCCACCTATTTTTCAGATCGTTTCATGCTCCTCATATTTTTGACACCTTTTTAAGCTCTTCATATATTTCACTCTTTTCAGGCTCTTCATATTTTTCACACCTTTTCAGGCTCTTCAAGTATTTCAACACCACTTCATGTTCCCTCTATTTTTCAGACCATTTCCTGCTCCTCATATTTTTGACAAATTTTGAAACTCTTCATATGTTTCACACCTTTTCAGGCTCTTCATGTTTTTGAACACCTCTTCATGCTCCTCCTATTTTTCAGACCGTTTCATGCTCCTCATATTTTTGACACTTTTTGAAGCTCTTCATATTTTTCACACCTTTTCAGAATCTTCATGTTTTTCAACACCGCTTCATGCTCCTCCTATTTTTCAGACCGTATCATGCTCCTCAAATTTTAACACCTTTGAAGCTCTTCATGTATTTCACACTTTTTCAGGCTCTTCATGTTTTTCATCACCCTTCATGCTCCACCTATTTTTCAGACCGTTTCATGCTCCTCATATTTTTGACACCTTTTGAAGCTCTTCATTTATTTCACTCTTTTCAGGCTCTTCATGTTTTTCAACCCCGCTTCATGCTCCTCCAATTTTTCAGACCGTTTCATGCTCCTCATATTTTTGACACCTTTTGAATCTCTTCATATTTTTCACACCTTTTCAGGCTCTTCTTGTTTTTGAACACTGTTTCATGCTCCTCCTATATTTGACACCTTTTGAAGCTCTTCATATTTTTCACACTTTTTCAGGCTCTTCATATTTTTAAACAACGCTTCATGCTCCTCATATTTTTGATACATTTTGAAGCTCTTCATATTTTTCACACCTTTTCAGGCTCTTCATGTTTTTCAACACCACTTCATGCTCCTAACATATTTGACACCTTTTGAAGCTATTCATATATTTCACACCTTTTCAGACTCTTCATGTTTTTCAAACCTTTTCAGGCTCTTCATGTTTTTCAACACTGCTTCTTGCTTCTCCTATTTTTCAGACAGTATCATGCTCCTCATATTTTTCAAACCTTTTGAAGCTCTTCATATATTTGACACATTTTCAGACTCTTCATGTTTTTCACACCTTTTCAGGCTCTTCATGTTTTTCAACCCCGCTTCATGCGCCTCCTATTTTTCAGACCGTTTCAGGCTCCTAATATTGCTAACACCTTTTCAGGCTCTTCAAGTTTTTCAACACCACTTCATGCTCCACCTATTTTTCAAACCGTTTCATGCTCCTAATATTTTTAACACCTTTTCAGGCTCTTCATGTTTTTCAACACCGCTTCATGATCCTCCTATCTTTCAGACCGTATCATGCTCCTCAAATTTTAACACCTTTTGAAGCTCTTCATATATTTCACACTTTTTCAGTCTCGTCATGTTTTTCAGCACCGCTTCATGCTCCACCTATTTTTCAGACCGTTTCATGCTCCTCATATTTTTCACACCTTCTGAAGCGGTTCATATTTTTCACACATTTACAGGCTCTTCATGTTTTCAACACCGTTTCATACTCCTCCTATTTTTCAGATCGCTTCATGCTCCTCATATTTTTGACACGTTTTGAAGCTCTTCATATTTTTCACAGCTTTTCATGCTCTTCATGTTTTTGAACACCGTTTCATGCTCCTCCTATTTTTCAGACCGTTTCATGCTCCTCATATTTTTGACACTTCTTGAAGCTCTTCATGTTTTTCACACCTTTTCAGGCTTTTCAAGTTTTTCAACACTGCTTTATGCGCCTCCTATTTTTCAGACCGTTTCAGGCTCCTAATATTGTTAACACCTTTTCAGGCTCTTCATATTCTTCAACACCGCTTCATTCTCCTACTGTTTCTCAGAGCGTTTCAGGTTCCTCATATATTTCACGCCTTTTTAAGCTCGTCATATATTTCACACCTTTTCAGGCTCTTCATATTTTTCAACACCGATTCATTCTCCTCCTGTTTCTCAGAGCGTTTCAGGTTCCTCATATATTTCCCGCCTTTTTAAGCTCTTCATATATTTCACACCTTTTCAGGCTCTTCATATTTTTCAACACCGCTTCATGCTCCTCCAATTTTTCAGACAGTTTCATGCTCCTAAAATTTTTGACACCTTTTGAAGCTCTTCATATATTTCACAACTTTTCAGGCTCTTCATATTTTTCAACACCGCTTCATTCTCCTCCTGTTTTTCAGAGCGTTTCAGGTTCCTTATACATTTCATGCCTTTTTAAGCTCTTCATATATTTCACACCTTTTCAGGCTCTTCAGGTTTTTCAACACCGCTTCTTGCTCCTCCTATTTTTCAGACCGTTTCATGCTCCTCATATTTTTGACACTTTTTGAAGCTCTTCATATTTTTCACACCTTTTCAGAGTCTTCATGTTTTTCAACACCGCTTCATGCTCCTCCTATTTTTCAAACCGTATCATGCTCCTCAAATTTTAACACCTTTGAAGCTCTTCATGTATTTCACACTTTTTCAGGCTCTTCATGTTTTTCCTCACCCTTCATGCTCCACCTATTTTTCAGTCCGTTTCATGCTCCTCATATTTTTGACACCTTTTGAAGCTCTTCATTTATTTCACTCTTTTCAGGCTCTTCATGTTTTTCAACACCGTTTAATGCTCCTCATATTTTTGACACTTTTTTAAGCTCTTCACATTTTTGACACCTTTTCAGGCTCTTCATGTGAACACCGCTTCATGCTCCACCTATTTTTCAGACCGTATCATGCTCCTCATATTTTTCCCACCTTTTCAGGCGCTTCATATTTCTGAACACCGCTTCATGCTCCTCCTATTTTTCTGGCCGTTTCATGCTCCTCATATTTTTGACACCTTTTGAAGCTCTTCATGTTTTTCACACCGTTTCAGGCTGTTCATGTTTTTCAACACCGCTTCATGCTCCTCCTTCTTTTCAGCCCGTATCATTCTCCTCATATTTTTCACATCTTTTGAAGGTCTTCATATATTACACAACTTTTCAGGCTCTTCATGTTTTCAACCCCGCTTCATGCTCCTCCTATTTTTCAGACCGTTTCATGTTCCTCATATTTTTGACACCTTTTGAAGCTCTTCATATATTTCACTCTTTTCAGGCTCTTCATGTTTTTCAACACCGTTTCATGCTCCTCCTATTTTTCAGACCGTTTCATGCTCCTCATATTTTTGACACTTCTTGAAGCTCTTCATGTTTTTCACACCTTTTCAGGCTTTTCAAGATTTCCAACACCGCTTTATGCGCCTCCTATTTTTCAGACCGTTTCAGGCTCCTAATATTGTTAACACCTTTTCAGGTCTTCAAGTTTTTCAACACCACTTCATGCTCCACCTATTTTTCAAACCGTTTCATGCTCCTCATATTTTTCCACCTTTTCAGGCGCTTCATATTTCTGAACACCGCTTCATGCTCCTCCTATTTTTCTTGCCGTTTCATGCTCCTCATATTTTTGACACCTTTTGAAGCTCTTCTTGTTTTTCACACCTTTTCAGGCTGTTCATGTTTTTCAACACCGCTTCATGCTCCTCCTTCTTTTCTGCCCGTATCATTCTCCTCATATTTTTCACATCTTTTGAAGCTCTTCATATATTACACAACTTTTCAGGCTCTTCATGTTTTTCAACCCCGCTTCATGCTCCTCCTATTTTTCAGACCGTTTCATGTTCCTCATATTTTTGACACTTTTGAAGCTCTTCATATATTTCACTCTTTTCAGGCTATTCATGTTTTTCAACACCGTTTCATGCTTCTCCTATTTTTCAGACCGTTTCATGCTCCTCATATTTTTGACACTTTTTGAAGCTCTTCATGTTTTTCACACCTTTTCAGGCTTTTCAAGTTTTTCAACACCGCTTTATGCGCCTCCTATTTTTGAGAACGTTTCAGGCTCCTAATACTGCTAACACCTTTTCAGGCTCTTCAAGTTTTTCAACACCACTTCATGCTCCACCTATTTTTCAAACCGTTTCATGCTCCTAATATTTTTAACACCTTTTCAGGCTCTTCATGTTTTTCAACACCGCTTCATGATCCTCCTATCTTTCAGACCGTATCATGCTCCTCAAATTTTAACACCTTTTGAAGCTCTTCATATATTTCACACTTTTTCAGTCTCGTCATGTTTTTCAGCACCGCTTCATGCTCCACCTATTTTTCAGACCGTTTCATGCTCCTAATATTTTTAACACCTTTTCAGGCTCTTCAAGTTTTTCAACACCGCTTCATGACCCACCTATTTTTCAGATCGTTTCATGCTCCTCATATTTTTGACACCTTTTGAAGCTCTTCATATATTTCACTCTTTTCAGGCTCTTCATATTTTTCACACCTTTTCAGGCTCTTCAAGTATTTCAACACCACTTCATGTTCCCTCTATTTTTCAGACCATTTCATGCTCCTCATATTTTTGACAAATTTTGAAACTCTTCATATGTTTCACACCTTTTCAGGCTCTTCATGTTTTTGAACACCTCTTCATGCTCCTCCTATTTTTCAGACCGTTTCATGCTCCTCATATTTTTGACACTTTTTGAAGCTCTTCATATTTTTCACACCTTTTTAGAATCTTCATGTTTTTCAACACCGCTTCATGCTCCTCCTATTTTTCAGACCGTATCATGCTCCTCAAATTTTAACACCTTTGAAGCTCTTCATGTATTTCACACTTTTTCAGGCTCTTCATGTTTTTCATCACCCTTCATGCTCCACCTATTTTTCAGACCGTTTCATGCTCCTCATATTTTTGACACCTTTTGAAGCTCTTCATTTATTTCACTCTTTTCAGGCTCTTCATGTTTTTCAACCCCGCTTCATGCTCCTCCAATTTTTCAGACCGTTTCATGCTCCTCATATTTTTGACACCTTTTGAATCTCTTCATATTTTTCACACCTTTTCAGGCTCTTCTTGTTTTTGAACACTGTTTCATGCTCCTCCTATATTTGACACCTTTTGAAGCTCTTCATATTTTTCACACTTTTTCAGGCTCTTCATATTTTTAAACAGCGCTTCATGCTCCTCATATTTTTGATACATTTTGAAGCTCTTCATATTTTTCACACCTTTTCAGGCTCTTCATGTTTTTCAACACCACTTCATGCTCCTAACATATTTGACACCTTTTGAAGCTATTCATATATTTCACACCTTTTCAGACTCTTCATGTTTTTCAAACCTTTTCAGGCTCTTCATGTTTTTCAACACTGCTTCTTGCTTCTCCTATTTTTCAGACAGTATCATGCTCCTCATATTTTTCAAACCTTTTGAAGCTCTTCATATATTTGACACATTTTCAGACTCTTCATGTTTTTCACACCTTTTCAGGCTCTTCATGTTTTTCAACCCCGCTTCATGCGCCTCCTATTTTTCAGACCGTTTCAGGCTCCTAATATTGCTAACACCTTTTCAGGCTCTTCAAGTTTTTCAACACCACTTCATGCTCCACCTATTTTTCAAACCGTTTCATGCTCCTAATATTTTTAACACCTTTTCAGGCTCTTCATGTTTTTCAACACCGCTTCATGATCCTCCTATCTTTCAGACCGTATCATGCTCCTCAAATTTTAACACCTTTTGAAGCTCTTCATATATTTCACACTTTTTCAGTCTCGTCATGTTTTTCAGCACCGCTTCATGCTCCACCTATTTTTCAGACCGTTTCATGCTCCTCATATTTTTCACACCTTCTGATGCGGTTCATATTTTTCACACATTTACAGGCTCTTCATGATTTCAACACCGTTTCATACTCCTCCTATTTTTCAGATCGCTTCATGCTCCTCATATATTTGACACGTTTTGAAGCTCTTCATATTTTTCACATCTTTTCAGAGTCTTCATGTTTTTCAACACCGCTTCATGCTCCACCTATTTTTCAGACCGTTTCATGCTCCTAATATATTTAACACCTTTTCAGGCTCTTCAAGTTTTTCAATACCGCTTCATGACCCACCTATTTTTCAGATCGTTTCATGCTCCTCATATTTTTGACACCTTTTGAAGCTCTTCATATATTTCACACTTTTTCAGTCTCGTCATGTTTTTCAGCACCGCTTCATGCTCCACCTATTTTTCAGACCGTTTCATGCTCCTAATATTTTTAACACCTTTTCAGGCTCTTCAAGTTTTTCAACACCGCTTCATGACCCACCTATTTTTCAGATCGTTTCATGCTCCTCATATTTTTGACACCTTTTTAAGCTCTTCATATATTTCACTCTTTTCAGGCTCTTCATATTTTTCACACCTTTTCAGGCTCTTCAAGTATTTCAACACCACTTCATGTTCCCTCTATTTTTCAGACCATTTCATGCTCCTCATATTTTTGACAAATTTTGAAACTCTTCATATGTTTCACACCTTTTCTGGCTCTTCATGTTTTTGAACACCTCTTCATGCTCCTCCTATTTTTCAGACCGTTTCATGCTCCTCATATTTTTGACACTTTTTGAAGCTCTTCATATTTTTCACACCTTTTCAGAATCTTCATGTTTTTCAACACCGCTTCATGCTCCTCCTATTTTTCAGACCGTATCATGCTCGTCAAATTTTAACACCTTTGAAGCTCTTCATGTATTTCACACTTTTTCAGGCTCTTCATGTTTTTCATCACCCTTCATGCTCCACCTATTTTTCAGACCGTTTCATGCTCCTCATATTTTTGACACCTTTTGAAGCTCTTCATTTATTTCACTCTTTTCAGGCTCTTCATGTTTTTCAACCCCGCTTCATGCTCCTCCAATTTTTCAGACCGTTTCATGCTCCTCATATTTTTGACACCTTTTGAATCTCTTCATATTTTTCACACCTTTTCAGGCTCTTCTTGTTTTTGAACACTGTTTCATGCTCCTCCTATATTTGACACCTTTTGAAGCTCTTCATATTTTTCACACTTTTTCAGGCTCTTCATATTTTTAAACAGCGCTTCATGCTCCTCATATTTTTGATACATTTTGAAGCTCTTCATATTTTTCACACCTTTTCAGGCTCTTCATGTTTTTCAACACCACTTCATGCTCCTAACATATTTGACACCTTTTGAAGCTATTCATATATTTCACACCTTTTCAGACTCTTCATGTTTTTCAAACCTTTTCAGGCTCTTCATGTTTTTCAACACTGCTTCTTGCTTCTCCTATTTTTCAGACAGTATCATGCTCCTCATATTTTTCAAACCTTTTGAAGCTCTTCATATATTTGACACATTTTCAGACTCTTCATGTTTTTCACACCTTTTCAGGCTCTTCATGTTTTTCAACCCCGCTTCATGCGCCTCCTATTTTTCAGACCGTTTCAGGCTCCTAATATTGTTAACACCTTTTCAGGCTCTTCAAGTTTTTCAACACCACTTCATGCTCCACCTATTTTTCAAACCGTTTCATGCTCCTAATATTTTTAACACCTTTTCAGGCTCTTCATGTTTTTCAACACCGCTTCATGATCCTCCTATCTTTCAGACCGTATCATGCTCCTCAAATTTTAACACCTTTTGAAGCTCTTCATATATTTCACACTTTTTCAGTCTCGTCATGTTTTTCAGCACCGCTTCATGCTCCAACTATTTTTCAGACCGTTTCATGCTCCTCATATTTTTCACACCTTCTGATGCGGTTCATATTTTTCACACATTTACAGGCTCTTCATGTTTTCAACACCGTTTCATACTCCTCCTATTTTTCAGATCGCTTCATGCTCCTCATATTTTTGACACGTTTTGAAGCTCTTCATATTTTTCACAGCTTTTCATGCTCTTCATGTTTTTGAACACCGTTTCATGCTCCTCTTATTTTTCAGACCGTTTCATGCTCCTCATATTTTTGACACTTCTTGAAGCTCTTCATGTTTTTCACACCTTTTCAGGCTTTTCAAGTTTTTCAACACTGCTTTATGCGCCTCCTATTTTTCAGACCGTTTCAGGCTCCTAATATTGTTAACACCTTTTCAGGCTCTTCATATTCTTCAACACCGCTTCATTCTCCTACTGTTTCTCAGAGCGTTTCAGGTTCCTCATATATTTCACGCCTTTTTAAGCTCGTCATATATTTCACACCCTTTCAGGCTCTTCATATTTTTCAACACCGATTCATTCTCCTCCTGTTTCTCAGAGCGTTTCAGGTTCCTCATATATTTCCCGCCTTTTTAAGCTCTTCATATATTTCACACCTTTTCAGGCTCTTCATATTTTTCAACACCGCTTCATGCTCCTCCAATTTTTCAGACAGTTTCATGCTCCTAAAATTTTTGACACCTTTTGAAGCTCTTCATATATTTCACAACTTTTCAGGCTCTTCATATTTTTCAACACCGCTTCATTCTCCTCCTGTTTTTCAGAGCGTTTCAGGTTCCTTATACATTTCATGCCTTTTTAAGCTCTTCATATATTTCACACCTTTTCAGGCTCTTCAGGTTTTTCAACACCGCTTCTTGCTCCTCCTATTTTTCAGACCGTTTCATGCTCCTCATATTTTTGACACTTTTTGAAGCTCTTCATATTTTTCACACCTTTTCAGAGTCTTCATGTTTTTCAACACCGCTTCATGCTCCTCCTATTTTTCAAACCGTATCATGCTCCTCAAATTTTAACACCTATGAAGCTCTTCATGTATTTCACACTTTTTCAGGCTCTTCATGTTTTTCCTCACCCTTCATGCTCCACCTATTTTTCAGTCCGTTTCATGCTCCTCATATTTTCGACACCTTTTGAAGCTCTTCATTTATTTCACTCTTTTCAGGCTCTTCATGTTTTTCAACACCGTTTAATGCTCCTCATATTTTTGACACTTTTTTAAGCTCTTCACATTTTTGACACCTTTTCAGGCTCTTCATGTGAACACCGCTTCATGCTCCAACTATTTTTCAGACCGTATCATGCTCCTCATATTTTTCCCACCTTTTCAGGCGCTTCATATTTCTGAACACCGCTTCATGCTCCTCCTATTTTTCTGGCCGTTTCATGCTCCTCATATTTTTGACACCTTTTGAAGCTCTTCATGTTTTTCACACCGTTTCAGGCTGTTCATGTTTTTCAACACCGCTTCATGCTCCTCCTTCTTTTCAGCCCGTATCATTCTCCTCATATTTTTCACATCTTTTGAAGGTCTTCATATATTACACAACTTTTCAGGCTCTTCATGTTTTCAACCCCGCTTCATGCTCCTCCTATTTTTCAGACCGTTTCATGTTCCTCATATTTTTGACACCTTTTGAAGCTCTTCATATATTTCACTCTTTTCAGGCTCTTCATGTTTTTCAACACCGTTTCATGCTCCCCCTATTTTTCAGACCGTTTCAGGCTCCTAATATTGTTAACACCTTTTCAGGTCTTCAAGTTTTTCAACACCACTTCATGCTCCACCTATTTTTCAAACCGTTTCATGCTCCTCATATTTTTCCACCTTTTCAGGCGCTTCATATTTCTGAACACCGCTTCATGCTCCTCCTATTTTTCTTGCCGTTTCATGCTCCTCATATTTTTGACACCTTTTGAAGCTCTTCTTGTTTTTCACACCTTTTCAGGCTGTTCATGTTTTTCAACACCGCTTCATGCTCCTCCTTCTTTTCTGCCCGTATCATTCTCCTCATATTTTTCACATCTTTTGAAGCTCTTCATATATTACACAACTTTTCAGGCTTTTCATGGTTTTCAACCCCGCTTCATGCTCCTCCTATTTTTCAGACCGTTTCATGTTCCTCATATTTTTGACACTTTTGAAGCTCTTCATATATTTCACTCTTTTCAGGCTATTCATGTTTTTCAACACCGTTTCATGCTTCTCCTATTTTTCAGACCGTTTCATGCTCCTCATATTTTTGACACTTTTTGAAGCTCTTCATGTTTTTCACACCTTTTCAGGCTTTTCAAGTTTTTCAACACCGCTTTATGCACCTCCTATTTTTCAGACCGTTTCAGGCTCCTAATATTGCTAACACCTTTTCAGGCTCTTCAAGTTTTTCAACACCACTTCATGCTCCACCTATTTTTCAAACCGTTTCATGCTCCTAATATTTTTAACACCTTTTCAGGCTCTTCATGTTTTTCAACACCGCTTCATGATCCTCCTATCTTTCAGACCGTATCATGCTCCTCAAATTTTAACACCTTTTGAAGCTCTTCATATATTTCACACTTTTTCAGTCTCGTCATGTTTTTCAGCACCGCTTCATGCTCCACCTATTTTTCAGACCGTTTCATGCTCCTAATATTTTTAACACCTTTTCAGGCTCTTCAAGTTTTTCAACACCGCTTCATGACCCACCTATTTTTCAGATCGTTTCATGCTCCTCATATTTTTGACACCTTTTGAAGCTCTTCATATATTTCACTCTTTTCAGGCTCTTCATATTTTTCACACCTTTTCAGGCTCTTCAAGTATTTCAACACCACTTCATGTTCCCTCTATTTTTCAGACCGTTTCATGCTCCTCATATTTTTGACAAATTTTGAAACTCTTCATATGTTTCACACCTTTTCAGGCTCTTCATGTTTTTGAACACCTCTTCATGCTCCTCCTATTTTTCAGACCGTTTCATGCTCCTCATATTTTTGACACTTTTTGAAGCTCTTCATATTTTTCGCACCTTTTCAGAATCTTCATGTTTTTCAACACCGCTTCATGCTCCTCCTATTTTTCAGAACGTATCATGCTCCTCAAATTTTAACACCTTTGAAGCTCTTCATGTATTTCACACTTTTTCAGGCTCTTCATGTTTTTCATCACCCTTCATGCTCCACCTATTTTTCAGACCGTTTCATGCTCCTCATATTTTTGACACCTTTTGAAGCTCTTCATTTATTTCACTCTTTTCAGGCTCTTCATGTTTTTCAACACTGCTTCATGCTCCTCTTGTTTTTCAGACCGTTTCATGGTCCTCATATTTTTCACACCTTCTGAAGCGGTTCATATTTTTCACACATTTACAGGCTCTTCATGTTTTCAACACCGTTTCATACTCCCCCTATTTTTCAGATCGCTTCATGCTCCTCATATTTTTGACACGTTTTGAAGCTCTTCATATATTTCACAGCTTTTCATGCTCTTCATGTTTTTGAACACCGTTTCATGCTCCTCCTATTTTTCAGACCGTTTCATGCTCCTCATATTTTTGACACTTCTTGAAGCTCTTCATGTTTTTCACACCTTTTCAGGCTTTTCAAGTTTTTCAACACTGCTTTATGCGCCTCCTATTTTTCAGACCGTTTCAGGCTCCTAATATTGTTAACACCTTTTCAGGCTCTTCATATTCTTCAACACCGCTTCATTCTCCTACTGTTTCTCAGAGCGTTTCAGGTTCCTCATATATTTCATGCCTTTTTAAGCTTGTCATATATTTCACACCTTTTCAGGCTCTTCATATTTTTCAACACCGATTCATTCTCCTCCTGTTTCTCAGAGCGTTTCAGATTCCTCATATATTTCCCGCCTTTTTAAGCTCTTCATATATTTCACACCTTTTCAGGATCTTCATATTTATCAACACCGCTTCATTCTCCTCCTGTTTTTCAGAGCGTTTCAGGTTCCTTATACATTTCATGCCTTTTTAAGCTCTTCATATATTTCACACCTTTTCAGGCTCTTCAGGTTTTTCAACACCGCTTCTTGCTCCTCCTATTTTTCAGACCGTTTCATGCTCCTCATATTTTTGACACTTTTTGAAGCTCTTCATATTTTTCACACCTTTTCAGAGTCTTCATGTTTTTCAACACCGCTTCATGCTCCTCCTATTTTTCAGACCGTATCATGCTCCTCAAATTTTAACACCTTTGAAGCTCTTCATGTATTTCACACTTTTTCAGGCTCTTCATGTTTTTCCTCACCCTTCATGCTCCACCTATTTTTCAGACCGTTTCATGCTCCTCATATTTTTGACACCTTTTGAAGCTCTTCATTTATTTCACTCTTTTCAGGCTCTTCATGTTTTTCAACACCGTTTAATGCTCCTCATATTTTTGACACTTTTTTAAGCTCTTCACATTTTTGACACCTTTTCAGGCTCTTCATGTGAACACCGCTTCATGATCCACCTATTTTTCAGACCGTATCATGCTCCTCATATTTTTCCCACCTTTTCAGACGCTTCATATTTCTGAACACCGCTTCATGCTCCTCCTATTTTTCTGGCCGTTTCATGCTCCTCATATTTTTGACACCTTTTGAAGCTCTTCATGTTTTTCACACCGTTTCAGGCTGTTCATGTTTTTCAACACCGCTTCATGCTCCTCCTTCTTTTCAGCCCGTATCATTCTCCTCATATTTTTCACATCTTTTGAAGGTCTTCATATATTACACAACTTTTCAGGCTCTTCATGTTTTCAACCCCGCTTCATGCTCCTCCTATTTTTCAGACCGTTTCATGTTCCTCATATTTTTGACACCTTTTGAAGCTCTTCATATATTTCACTCTTTTCAGGCTCTTCATGTTTTTCAACACCGTTTCATGCTCCTCCTATTTTTCAGACCGTTTCATGCTCCTCATATTTTTGACACTTCTTGAAGCTCTTCATGTTTTTCACACCTTTTCAGGCTTTTCAAGATTTCCAACACCGCTTTATGCACCTCCTATTTTTCAGACCGTTTCAGGCTCCTAATATTGTTAACACCTTTTCAGGTCTTCAAGTTTTTCAACACCACTTCATGCTCCACCTATTTTTCAAACCGTTTCATGCTCCTCATATTTTTCCACCTTTTCAGGCGCTTCATATTTCTGAACACCGCTTCATGCTCCTCCTATTTTTCTTGCCGTTTCATGCTCCTCATATTTTTGACACCTTTTGAAGCTCTTCTTGTTTTTCACACCTTTTCAGGCTGTTCATGTTTTTCAACACCGCTTCATGCTCCTCCTTCTTTTCTGCCCGTATCATTCTCCTCATATTTTTCACATCTTTTGAAGCTCTTCATATATTACACAACTTTTCAGGCTCTTCATGTTTTTCAACCCCGCTTCATGCTCCTCCTATTTTTCAGACCGTTTCATGTTCCTCATATTTTTGACACTTTTGAAGCTCTTCATATATTTCACTCTTTTCAGGCTATTCATGTTTTTCAACACCGTTTCATGCTTCTCCTATTTTTCAGACCGTTTCATGCTCCTCATATTTTTGACACTTTTTGAAGCTCTTCATGTTTTTCACACCTTTTCAGGCTTTTCAAGTTTTTCAACACCACTTTATGCGCCTCCTATTTTTCAGACCGTTTCAGGCTCCTAATATTGCTAACACCTTTTCAGGCTCTTCAAGTTTTTCAACACCACTTCATGCTCCACCTATTTTTCAAACCGTTTCATGCTCCTAATATTTTTAACACCTTTTCAGGCTCTTCATGTTTTTCAACACCGCTTCATGATCCTCCTATCTTTCAGACCGTATCATGCTCCTCAAATTTTAACACCTTTTGAAGCTCTTCATATATTTCACACTTTTTCAGTCTCGTCATGTTTTTCAGCACCGCTTCATGCTCCACCTATTTTTCAGACCGTTTCATGCTCCTAATATTTTTAACACCTTTTCAGGCTCTTCAAGTTTTTCAACACCGCTTCATGACCCACCTATTTTTCAGATCGTTTCATGCTCCTCATATTTTTGACACCTTTTGAAGCTCTTCATATATTTCACTCTTTTCAGGCTCTTCATATTTTTCACACCTTTTCAGGCTCTTCAAGTATTTCAACACCACTTCATGTTCCCTCTATTTTTCAGACCGTTTCATGCTCCTCATATTTTTGACAAATTTTGAAACTCTTCATATGTTTCACACCTTTTCAGGCTCTTCATGTTTTTGAACACCTCTTCATGCTCCTCCTATTTTTCAGACCGTTTCATGCTCCTCATATTTTTGACACTTTTTGAAGCTCTTCATATTTTTCACAGCTTTTCAGAATCTTCATGTTTTTCAACACCGCTTCATGCTCCTCCTTTTTTTCAGACCGTATCATGCTCCTCAAATTTTAACACCTTTGAAGCTCTTCATGTATTTCACACTTTTTCAGGCTCTTCATGTTTTTCATCACCCTTCATGCTCCACCTATTTTTCAGACCGTTTCATGCTCCTCATATTTTTGACACCTTTTGAAGCTCTTCATTTATTTCACTCTTTTCAGGCTCTTCATGTTTTTCAACACTGCTTCATGCTCCTCTTGTTTTTCAGACCGTTTCATGCTCCTCATATTTTTCACACCTTCTGAAGCGGTTCATATTTTTCACACATTTACAGGCTCTTCATGTTTTCAACACCGTTTCATACTCCTCCTATTTTTCAGATCGCTTCATGCTCCTCATATTTTTGACACGTTTTGAAGCTCTTCATATTTTTCACAGCTTTTCATGCTCTTCATGTTTTTGAACACCGTTTCATGCTCCTCCTATTTTTCAGACCGTTTCATGCTCCTCATATTTTTGACACTTCTTGAAGCTCTTCATGTTTTTCACACCTTTTCAGGTTTTTCAAGTTTTTCAACACTGCTTTATGCGCCTCCTATTTTTCAGACCGTTTCAGGCTCCTAATATTGTTAACACCTTTTCAGGCTCTTCATATTCTTCAACACCGCTTCATTCTCCTACTGTTTCTCAGAGCGTTTCAGGTTCCTCATATATTTCACGCCTTTTTAAGCTCGTCATATATTTCACACCTTTTCAGGCTCTTCATATTTTTCAACACCGATTCATTCTCCTCCTGTTTCTCAGAGCGTTTCAGGTTCCTCATATATTTCCCGCCTTTTTAAGCTCTTCATATATTTCACACCTTTTCAGGATCTTCATATTTTTCAACACCGCTTCATTCTCCTCCTGTTTTTCAGAGCGTTTCAGGTTCCTTATACATTTCATGCCTTTTTAAGCTCTTCATATATTTCACACCTTTTCAGGCTCTTCAGGTTTTTCAACACCGCTTCTTGCTCCTCCTATTTTTCAGACCGTTTCATGCTCCTCATATTTTTGACACTTTTTGAAGCTCTTCATATTTTTCACATCTTTTCAGAGTCTTCATGTTTTTCAACACCGCTTCATGCTCCACCTATTTTTCAGACCGTTTCATGCTCCTAATATATTTAACACCTTTTCAGGCTCTTCAAGTTTTTCAACACCGCTTCATGACCCACCTATTTTTCAGATCGTTTCATGCTCCTCATATTTTTGACACCTTTTGAAGCTCTTCATATATTTCACACTTTTTCAGTCTCGTCATGTTTTTCAGCACCGCTTCATGCTCCACCTATTTTTCAGACCGTTTCATGCTCCTAATATTTTTAACACCTTTTCAGGCTCTTCAAGTTTTTCAACACCGCTTCATGACCCACCTATTTTTCAGATCGTTTCATGCTCCTCATATTTTTGACACCTTTTGAAGCTCTTCATATATTTCACTCTTTTCAGGCTCTTCATATTTTTCACACCTTTTCAGGCTCTTCAAGTATTTCAACACCACTTCATGTTCCCTCTATTTTTCAGACCGTTTCATGCTCCTCATATTTTTGACAAATTTTGAAACTCTTCATATGTTTCACACCTTTTCAGGCTCTTCATGTTTTTGAACACCTCTTCATGCTCCTCCTATTTTTCAGACCGTTTCATGCTCCTCATATTTTTGACACCTTTTGAAGCTCTTCATATATTTCACACTTTTTCAGTCTCGTCATGTTTTTCAGCACCACTTCATGCTCCACCTATTTTTCAGACCGTTTCATGCTCCTAATATTTTTCACATCTTTTCATGCTCTTCATGTTTTTCAACACGGTTTCGTGCTCCTCCTGTTTTTCAGACCGTTTCATGCTCCTCGTATTTTTGACACTTTTTGAAGCTCTTCATATTTTTCAACACCGTTTCATGCTTGTCCTATTTTTCAGACCGTTTCATGGTCCTCATTATTTCAGACCGTTTCATGCTTCTCATATTTTTGACACCTTTTGCAGCTCTTCATATTTTTCACACCTTTTCAGGTTCTTCATTTTTTTCAACATCGTTTCATGCTCCTCCTATTTTTCAGACCTTTTTATGCTCCTCATATTTTTGACACCTTTGAAGCTCTTCATGATTTTCCAACCTTGTCAGGTTCTTCATGTTTTTCAACACCGTCTCATGCTCCTCCTATTTTTCAGACCGTTTCATGCTCCTCATATTTTTGACACCTCTTGAATCTCTTCATATTTTTCACACCTTTTCATGCTCTTCATGTTTTCATACAACGTTTCATGCTCCTCCCATTTTTCAGACCATTTCGTGCTCCTCATATTTTTCAGACCGTCTCATGCTCCTCTTATTTATGACAGCTTTTGAAGCTCTTCATATTTTTCACACTTTTTGAAGCTCTTCATGTTTTTCAACACCGTTTCATTCTCCTCCAATGTTTATGACCCTTTCATGCTCCTCATATTTTTAACATCTTTTGAAGCTCTTCATATTTTTCAGACCTCTTCAAGCAATTCATGTGTTCAACACCATTTTATGCTCCTCCTATTTTTCAGACCCTTTCATGCTCCTCATATAATTGACACCTTCTGAAGCTCTTCTTATTGTTCACAGCTTTTCAGGCTCTTCATGATTTTCAACACCGTTTCATGCTCCTCCTATTTTTCAGATGGTTTCAGGCTCCTCATATTTTTGACACCTTTTGAAGCTCTTCATGTTTTTCAACACTGTTTCATGCTCGTCCTATTTTTTAGACCGTTTCATGGTCCTCATATTTTTCTGACAGTTTCATGTTCCTCATATTTTTGACACCTTTGAAGTTCTTCTTATTTTTCCAACGTTTTCAGGTTCTTCATGTTTTTACACCGTCTCATGCTTCTCCTATATTTAAGACCGTTTCATGCTCCTCATATTTTTGACACCTTTTGAAGCTCTTCATATTTTTCACACCTTTTCATTCTCTTCATGTTTTTCAACACCGTTTCATGCTCCTCCCCTTTTCAGGACCGTTTCTTGCTCCTCATATTTTTGACAGCTTTTGAAGCTGTTTATATTTTTCACACTTTTAATGCTCCTCATGTTTTTCAACACCGTTTCATGCTCCTCATATATTTGACACCTTTTGAAGCTCTTCATATTTTTCACCTTTTCAGGCTTTTCATGATTTTGAACACCGTTTCATGCTCCTCATATTTTTGACACCTTTTGAACTCTTGATATATTTCACACCTTTTCAGGCTCTTCATGTTTAAACACTGTTTAATGCTCCTCCTATTTTTCAGACAGTTGCATGCTCCTCATATTTTTGACACCTTTTGAAGCTGTTCATATTTTGCACACCTTTTCATGCTCTTCATGTATTTGAATACCGCTTCATGCTCCTCCTATATTTCAGACCGTTTCATGCTCCTAATATTTTTGACAATTTTTGAAGCTATTCATATTTCTCACACATTTTTAGGCTCTTCATGTTTTTCAACATGGTTTCATGCTCCTCCTATTTTTCAGACCGTTTCATGCTCCTCCTATTTTTCAGAACGTTTCATGCTCCTCAAATTTTGGCCCCTTTTGAAGCTCTTTATATTTTTAACACTTATCATGCTCTTCATGTTTTTCAACACCGTTTCATGCTCCTCCTATTTTTCAGACCGTTTCATGCTCCTCATATTTTTGACACCTTGAAAGCTCTTCATATATTTCCAGCCTTTTCAGGTTCTTCATGTTTTTCAACACCATCTCATGCTCCTACTATTTTTGAGACCGTTCCATGCTCCTCATATTTTTGACACCTTTTGAAACTCTTCATATTTTTCACACTTTTAATCCTCTTCATGTTTTTCAACACCGTTACATACTCCTCATATTTTTGACACCTTTTGCAGCTCTTCAAATTTTTCACACCTTTTCATGCTCTTCATGTATACATACAAAGTTTCATGCTCCTCCTATTTTCAGTCCCTTTCATGCTCCTCATATTTTTGATAACTTTTGAACCTCTTCATATTTTTCACACCTTTTCATGCTCTTCATGTTTTTCAACAGCGTCTCATGCCCCTCCTTTTTTTGAAAACTTTTGAAGCTCTTCATATATTTCACACCTTTTCAGGATCTTCATGTTTTTCAACACCGTCTCATGCTCCTCCTATTTTTTTTACCCGTTTCATGCGACTAATAATTTTGAAACCTTTTGAAGCTCTTCATATTTTTCACACCTTTTCATGCTCTTTATGTTTTTCAACACCGTTTCATACTCCTCCTATATTTCAGACCGTTTCATGATCCTCATATTTTTGACACCTTTTGAAGCTCTTCATATTTTTCACACCTTTTCAGGCTCTTCATTTTTTTCAACATCGTTTCCTGCTCCTCCTATTTTTCAGACCGTTTCATGCTCCTCATATTTTTGACACCTTTTGGAGATTTTCATATATTTCACACTTTTTCAGGCTCTTCATGTTTTTCAACACCACTTCATGATCCTCCTATTTTTCAGACCGTTTCTTGCTCCTCTAATTTTTGACACCTTTTGAAGCTCTTCATATTTTTCTCACCTTTTGAAACTCTTCATATTTTTCACACCCTTTGAAGCTCTTCATATTTTTCACACCTTTTCAGGCTCTTCATGTTTTTGAACACCGTTTCATGCTCCTCCTATTTGTGACAACTTTTGAAGCTCTTCATATTTTTCACACCTTTTCAGGCTCTTCATGTTTTTCAACACCGCTTCATTCTCCTCGTATTTTTCAGACCGTTTAATGCTCCTCATATTTTTCACACCTTTTGAAGCTCTTCATATATTTCACACCTTTTCAGGCTCTTCATGTTTTCCAACACCGCTTCATGCTCCTCCTATATTTTAGAACTTTTCATGCTCCTCATATTTTTGATACCTTTTGAAGCTCTTCATATATTTCACACAGTTTCAGGCTCTTCATGTTTTTCAACACCGCTTCATGCTCCTCCTATATTTTAGAACTTTTCATGCTCCTCATATTTTTGATACCTTTTGAAGCTCTTCATATATTTCACACAGTTTCAGGCTCTTCATGTTTTTCAACACCGCTTCATGCTCCTCCTATATTTTAGAACTTTTCATGCTCCTCATATTTTTGATACCTTTTGAAGCTCTTCATATATTTCACACAGTTTCAGGCTCTTCATGTTTTTCAACACCGCTTCATGCTCCTCCTATATTTTAGAACTTTTCATGCTCCTCATATTTTTGATACCTTTTGAAGCTCTTCATATATTTCACACAGTAGCAGGCTCTTCATGTTTTTCAACACCGCTTCATGCTCCTCTTATTTTTCTGACCATTTCATGCTCCTCGTACTTTTGACACCTTTTGAAGCTCTTCATATTTTTCACCCCTTTTCAGGCTCTTCATGTTTTTTAACACCTTTTCATGCTCCTCTCATTTTTGACACCTTTTGACGCTCTTCATGTTTTTCACATCTTTTGAAGCTCTTCATATTTTTCAACCTATTGAAGCTCTTCATATTTTACACACCTTTTGAAGCTCTTCATATTTTTCACAAGTTTTCAGGCTCTTGATGTTTTTTAACACCGTTTCATGCTCCATTTATTTTTAGACCGTTTCATGCTCCTCATATTTTTGACACCTTTTCAAGCTCTTCATATTTTTTACACATTTTCAGGCACTTCATGATTTTCAACACCACTTCATGCTCCTCCTTTTTTTCAGACCGTTTCATGCTCCTCTCATTTTTGACACCTTTTGAAGCTCTTCATGTGTTTCACATCTTTTGAAGCTCTTCATATTTTTCAACCTATTGAAGCTCTTCATATTTTACACACCTTTTGAAACTCTTCATATATTTCACACCTTTTCAGGCTATTAATGTTTTTCAACACCAGTTCATGCTCCTCCTATATTTCAGTCGTTTCATGCTCCTCGCATTTTTGACACCTTTTGAACCTCTTCATATATTTCACACCTTTTCAGGCTCTTTATGTTTTTCAACACCGCTTCATGCTCCTCCTATTTTTCAGACCGTTTCATGCTCATCTTATTTTTGTCACATTTGGAAGCTATTCATATTTTTCACACCTTTACTGGCTCTTCATGTTTTTGAACACCGTTTCATGCTCCTCCTATTTGTGACACTTTTGAAGCTCTTCATATTTTTCACACCTATTCAGGCTCTTCATATTTTTCAACACCGTTTGATGCTCGTCCTATTTTTCAGACCTTTTCATGCCCCTCATAATTTTGACACCTTTTGAAAGTCTTCATATTTTTCCACATCATTTCAAGCCCTTCATGTTTTTGAACAACATTTCATGCTCCTCCTATTTTTCAGACCGTTTCATGCTCCTCATATTTTTGACACCCTTTGAAGCTCGTCATATATTTCACACCTTTTCAGGCTCTTCATGTTTTTCAAAACCGCTTCATGCTCCTCCTATTTTTCAGATCGTTTCATGATCTTCATATTTTTCACAGCTTTTGAAAGTCTTCATATTTTTCACACATTTTCAGGCTCTTCATGTTTTTGAACTACGTTTCATGCTCCTCCTATTTTTCAGACCGTTTCATGCCCCTCATATTTTTGACACATTTTGAAGCTCTTCATATTTTTCACACCTTTTCAGGCTTTTTTTTTTTCAACACCGCTTCATGCTCTTCCTATTTTTTAGACCGTTTCATGCTCCTCATATTTTTGAACACATTTTGAAGCTCTTCATATTTTTCACACCTTTTCAGGCTCTTAATATTTTTCAACACTGCTTCATGCTCCTCCTATTTTTCAGACTGTTTCATGCTCCTCATATTTTTGACAACTTTTGAAGTCTTCATATTTTTCACACCTTTTCAGGCTCTACCGTTTTTCAACACCGCTTCATGCTCCTCCTATTTTTCTGACCGTTTCATGCTCCTCATATTTTTGACACTTTTTCAAGTTCCTCATACTTTTCACACCTTTTCAGGGTCTTCATGTTTTTCAACACCGTTTCATGTTCCTCATCTTTTTGAAACCTTTTGAAGCTCTTCATATTTTTCACCGCTTTTCAGGCTCTTCATGTTTTTGAACACTGCTTCATGCTCCTCCTATTTTTCAGACCGTTTCATGCTCCACATATTTTTGGGACCTTTTGAAGCTCTTCATATTTTTCACACCTTTTCAGGCTCTTCATGATTTGAACACTGTTTCATGTTCCTCCTATATTTGACACCGTTTTAAGCTCTTCATATTTTTCACCGCTTTTCAGACTCTTCATGTTTTTGAACACTGTTTCATGCTCTTCTTATATTTGACACATTTTGAAGCTCTTCATATTTTTCACACCATTTCAAAAACTCTCACTGTTTGCAGATGACATGATCCTCTACATAGAAAACCCTAAAGACTCTACCAGAAAATTACTAGAGCTAATCAATGAATATAGTAAAGTTGCAGGATATAAAATTAACACACAGAAATCCCTTGCATTCCTATATACTAACAATGAAAAAACAGACAGAGAAATTAAGGAAACAATACCATTCACCATTGCAACAAAGGAATAAAATACTTAGGAGTATATCTACCTAAAGAAACAAAGGACCTATACATAGAAAACTATAAAACACTGATGAAAGATATCAAAGAGGACACAAACAGATGGAGAAACATACCGTGTTCATGGATTGGAAGAATTAATATTGTCAAAATGGCTATTCTACCCAAAGCAGTCTATAGATTCAATGCAATCCCTATCAAGCTACCAATGGTATTTTTCACAGAACTAGACCAAAGAATTTCACAATTTGTATGGAAATACAAAAAACCTCGAATAGCCAAAGTAATCTTGAGAAAGAAGAATGGAGCTGGAGGAATCAACCTGCCTGACTTCAGATTCTACTACAAAGCCACAGTCATCAAGACAGTATGGTACTGGCACAAAGACAGAAATATAGATCAATGGAACAGAATAGAAAGCCCAGAGATAAATCCACGAACCTATGGACACCTTATCTTTGACAAAGGAGGCAAGGATATACAATGGAAAAAAGACAACCTCTTTAACAAGTGGTGCTGGGAAAACTGGTCAACCACTTGTAAAAGAATGAAACTAGAACACTTTCTAACACCATACACAAAAATGAACTCAAAATGGATTAAAGATCTAAATGTAAGACCAGAAACTATAAAACTCCTAGAGGAGAACATAGGCAAAACACTCTCTGACATAAATCAAAGCAAGATCCTCTATGACCCACCTCCCAGAATATTGGAAATATAAGCAAAACTAAACAAATGGGACCTAATGAAACTTAAAAGCTTTTGCACTACAAAGGAAACTATAAGTAAGGTGAAAAGACAGCCCTCAGATTGGGAGAAAATAATAGCAAATGAAGAAACAGACAAAGGATTAATCTCAAAAATATACAAGCAACTCCTGCAGCTCAATTCCAGAAAAATAAATGACCCAATCAAAAAATGGGCCAAAGAACTAAACAGACATTTCTCCAAAGAAGACATACAGATGGCTAACAAACACATGAAAAGATGCTCAACATCACTCATTATTAGAGAAATGCAAATCAAAACGCTCTTCATTTTTTATCACCGTTTCATGCTCCTCCTATTTTTCAGACCGTTTAATGTTCCACATGTATTTCACACCTTTTGAAGCTCCTCATATTTTTCACACCTTTTCAGGCTCTTCTTGTTTTTGAACACCGCTTCATGCTCCTCCTATTTTTCAGACCGTTTAATGCTCCACATGTATTTCACACCTTTTGAATCTCCTCATATTTTTCACACCTTTTCAGGCTCTTCTTGTTTTTGCACACCGCTTCATGCTCCTCCTGTTTTTCAGACCGTTTAATGCTCCACATGTATTTCACACCTTTTGAAGCTCCTCATATTTTTCACACCTTTTCAGGCTCTTCATGTTTTTCAACACCGCTTCATGCTCCTCCTATTTTTCAGACCATTTAATGCTCCACATGTATTTCACACCTTTTGAAGCTCTTCATATTTTTCACACCTTTTGAAGCTCTTCATATTTTTCACATGTTTTCAGGCCTTCATGTTTTTCAACACCGCTTAATGCTCCTCCTATCTTTCAGACCGTTTAATCCTCCTCATGTATTTCACACTTTTTGAAGCTCTTCATATTTTTCACACCTTTTCAGGCTCTTCATGTTTTTGAACACGGCTTCATGCTCCTCCTATTTTTCAGACCGTTTCATGCTCCTCATATTTTTGACACGTTTTGAAGCTCTTCATATTTTTCACACCTTTTCAGGCTCTTCAGTTTTTTTCAACACCACTTCATGCTCCTCCTATTTTTCAGACCGTTTAATCCTCCTCATGTATTTCACACTTTTTGAAGCTCTTCATATTTTTCACACCTTTTGAAGCTCTTCATATTTTTCACACGTTTTCAGGCTCTTCATGTTTTTCAACACCGCTTCATGCTCCTCCTATTTTTCAGACCGTATCATGCTCCTCATATTTTTCACACCTTTTGAAGATCTTCATATTTTTCACACCTTTTCAGGCTATTCATGTTTTTGAACACCACTTCATGCTCCTTCTATTTTTCAGAGAGTTTCATGCTCCTCATGTATTTCACACCGTTTGAAGCTCTTCATATTTTTCACACCTTTTCAGGCTCTTCATGTTTTTGATCACCGTTTCATGCTCCTCCTATTTTTCAGACTGTTTCATGCTCCTCATATTTTTTTTTCCCATTGGGTTTTGTCATACATTGATATGAATCAGCCATGGATTTACATGTATTCCCAATCCCGATCCCCCCTCCCACCTCCCTCTCCCCCCGATTCCTCTGGGTCTTCCCAGTGCACCAGGCCGGAGCACTTGTCTCATTCATCCTACCTGGGCTGGTGATCTGTTTCACCATAGATAGGATACATGCTGTTCTTTTGAAATATCCCACCCTCACATTCTTCCACAAAGTTCAAAAGTCTGTTCTGTATTTCTGTGTCTCTTTTTCTGTTCTGCATATAGGGTTATCGTTATCACCTTTCTAAATTCCATATACATGTGTCAGTATGCTGTAATGTTCTTTATCTTTCTGGCTTACTTCACTCTGTATAATGGGCTTCAGCTTCATCCATCTCATTAGGACTGGTTCAAATGAATTCTTTTTAATGGCTGAGTAATAGTCCATGGTGTATATGTACCACAGCTTCCTTATCCATTCATCTGCTGATGGGCATCTAGGTTGCTTCCATGTCCTGGCTATTATAAACAGTGCTGCGATGAACACTGGGGTGCACGTGTCTCTTTCAGTTCTGGTTTCCTCAGTGTGTATGCCCAGAAGTGGGATTGCTGGGTCATATGGCAGTTCTATTTCCAGTTTTTTAAGAAATCTCCACACTGTTTTCCATAGCGGCTGTACTAGTTTGCATTCCCACCAACAGTGTAAGAGGGTTCCCTTTTCTCCACACCCTCTCCAGCATTTATTGCTTGTAGACTTTTGGATAGCAGCCATCCTGACTGGCGTGTAATGGTACCTCATTGTGGTTTTGATTTGTATTTCTCTAATAATGAGTGATGTTGAGCATCTTTTCATGTGTTTGTTAGCCATCTGTATGTCTTCTTTGGAGAAATGTCTGCTTAGTTCTTTGGCCCATTTTTTGATTGGGTCATTTATTTTTCTGAAATTGAGCTGCAGGAGTTGCTTGTATATTTTTGAGATTAATCCTTTGTCTGTTTCTTCATTTGCTATTATTTTCTCCCAATCTGAGGGCTGTCTTTTCACCTTACTTATAGTTTCCTTTGTAGTGCAAAAGCTTTTAAGTTTCATTAGGTCCCATTTGTTTAGTTTTGCTTATATTTCCAATATTCTGGGAGGTGGGTCATAGAGGATCTTGCTTTGATTTATGTCAGAGAGTGTTTTGCCTATGTTCTCCTCTAGGAGTTTTATAGTTTCTGGTCTTACATTTAGATCTTTAATCCATTTTGAGTTTATTTTTGTGTATGGTGTTAGAAAGTGTTCTAGTTTCATTCTTTTACAAGTGGTTGACCAGTTTTCCCAGCACCACTTGTTAAAGAGGTTGTCTTTTTTCCATTGTATATCCTTGCCTCCTTTGTCAAAGATAAGGTGTCCATAGGTTCGTGGATTTATCTCTGGGCTTTCTATTCTGTTCCATTGATCTATATTTCTGTCTTTGTGCCAGTACCATACTGTCTTGATGACTGTGGCTTTGTAGTAGAGTCTGAAGTCAGGCAGGTTGATTCCTCCAGCTCCATTCTTCTTTCTCAAGATTACTTTGGCTATTCGAGGTTTTTTGTATTTCCATACAAATTGTGAAATTCTTTGGTCTAGTTCTGTGAAAAATACCATTGGTAGCTTGATAGGGATTGCATTGAATCTATAGACTGCTTTGGGTAGAATAGCCATTTTGACAATATTAATTCTTCCAATCCATGAACACGGTATGTTTCTCCATCTGTTTGTGTCCTCTTTGATTTCTTTCATCAGTGTTTTATAGTTTTCTATGTATAGGTCCTTTGTTTCTTTAGGTAGATATACTCCTAAGTATTTTATTCTTTTTGTTGCAATGGTGAATGGTATTGTTTCCTTAATTTCTCTGTCTGTTTTTTCATTGTTAGTATATAGGAATGCAAGGGATTTCTGTGTGTTAATTTTATATCCTGCAACTTTACTATATTCATTGATTAGTTCTAGTAATTTTCTGGTAGAGTCTTTAGGGTTTTCTATGTAGAGGATCATGTCATCTGCAAACAGTGAGAGTTTTACTTCTTCTTTTCCTATCTGGATTCCTTTTACTTCTTTTTCTGCTCTGATTGCTGTGGCCAGAACTTCCAACACTATGTTGAATAGTAGTGGTGAGAGTGGGCACCCTTGTCTTGTTCCTGATTTCAGGGGAAATGCCTTCAATTTTGACACCTTCTGAAGATCTTCATATTTTTCACACCTTTTCAGGCTCTTCATGTTTTGAACATAGTTTCATGCTCCTCATATTTTTCACATATTTTTATGCTCTTCATATTTTTCACATATTTTCAGGCTATTCATGTTTCTCAAAACCGTTTCATGCTCCTCATATTTTTGACACCTTTTGAAGCTCTTCATATTTTACACACCTTTTCAGGCTCTTCTTGTTTTTGAACACCGCTTCATGCTCCTCCTATATTTGAGACAGTTTCATGCTCCTCATATTTTTGACACGTTTTGAAGCTTTTCATATTTTTCAAACCTTTTCAGTCTCTTCATTTTTTTCAACACCACTTCATGCTCCTCCTATTTTTCAGACCGTTTCATGCTCATCAAATTTTTGACACCTTTTGAAGCTCTTCATATTTTTCACAATTTTTGAAGCTCTTCATATTTTTCACAACTTTTGAAGCTTTCATATTTTTCACACGTTTTCAGGCCTTCATGTTTTTCAACACCGCTTCATGCTCCTCCTATTTTTCAGACAGTTTAATTCTCCTCATGTATTTCACACTTTTTGAAACTGTTCATATTTTTCACACCTTTTCATGCTCTTCATGTTTTTGAACACCATTTCATGCTCCTCCTATTTTTCAGACCGTTTAATTCTCCTCATGTATTTCACACTTTTTGAAACTGTTCATATTTTTCACACCTTTTCAGGCTCTTCATGTTGTTGAACACCATTTCATGCTCCTCCTATTTTGCAGACCGTTTCATTCTCCTCATATTTTTGACACCTTTTGAAGCTCTTCATATATTTCACACATTTTAAGGCTTTTCATTTTTTTCAACACCACTTCATGCTCCTCCTATTTTTCAGACCGTTTCATGCTCATCTCATTTTGACACCTTTTGAAGCTCTTCATATTTTTCACATTTTTGAAGCTTTTCATATTTTTCACACCTTTTCAGGCTCTTCATGATTTTCAACACCGCTTCATGCTCCTCCTATTTTTCAGACAGTTTCATGCTCATCTCATTTTGACACCTTTTGAAGCTCTTCATATTTTTCACATTTTTGAAGCTTTTCATATTTTTCACACCTTTTCAGGCTCTTCATGATTTTCAACACCGCTTCATGATCCTCCTATTTTTCAGACCGTTTAATGCTCCACATGTATTTCACACCTTTTGAAGCTCCTCATATTTTTCATACCTTTTCAGGCTCTTCTTGTTTTTGAACACCATTTCATGCTCCTGTTATTTTTCAGACCGTTTCCTGGTCCTCATATATTTGACACCCTTTGAAACTCTTCATATATTTCACACCTTTTCAGGATCTTCATGTTTTTCAACACCGCTTCATGCTCCTCCTTTATTTCAGACCATTTCATGCTCCTCATATTTTTGACACTTTTTGAAGCTCTTCATATTTTTCACAACTTTTCAGGCTCTTCATGTTTTTCAACACCACTTCTTGCTCCTCCGATTTTTCAGACCGTTTCATGCTCCTCAGATTTTTCACACCTTTTGAAGCTCTTCATATTTTTCACACCTTTTCATGCTCTTCATGTTTTGATACAACGTTTCATGCTCCTCCCATTTTTCAGACCATTTCGTGCTCCTCATATTTTTCAGACCGTCTCATGCTCCTCATATTTATGACAGCTTTTGAAGCTCTTCATATTTTTCACACTCTTTGAAGCTCTTCATGTTTTTCAACACCGTTTCATGCTCCTCCAATGTTTATGACCCTTTCATGCTCCTCATATTTTTAACATCTTTTGAAGCTCTCATATTTTTCATACCTTTTCAAGCAATTCATGTGTTCAACACCATTTCATGCTCCTCCTGTTTTTCAGACCCTTTCATGCTCCTCATATTATTGACACCTTCTGAAGCTCTTATTGTGCACACCTTTTCACGCTCTTCATGATTTTCAACACTGTTTCATGCTCGTCCTATTTTTTAGACCGTTTCATGTTCCTCATATTTTTCTGACAGTTTCATGTTCCTCATATTTTTGACACCTTTGAAGCTTGTCATATTCTTCCAACGTTTTCAGGTTCTTCATGATTTTACACCGTCTCATGCTTCTCCTATTTTTAAGACCGTTTCATGCTCCTCATATTTTTGACACCTTTTGAAGCTCTTCATATTTTTCACACCATTTCATTCTCTTCATGTTTTTCAACACCGTTTCATGCTCCTCCTCTTTTTCAGACCGTTTCTTGCTCCTCATATTTTTGACAGCTTTTGAAGCTGTTTATATTTTTCACACTTTTAATGCTCCTCATGTTTTTCAACACCGTTTCATGATCCTCATATATTTGACACCTTTTGAAGCTCTTCATATATTTCGCACCTTTTCAGGCTTTTCATGTATTTGAACACCGTTTCATGCTCCTCATATTTTTGACACCTTTTGAACTCTTGATATATTTCACACCTTTTCAGGCTCTTCATGTTTTTGAACACTGTTTAATGCTCCTCCTATTTTTCAGACAGTTGCATGCTTCTCATATTTTTGACACCTTTTGAAACTCTTCATATTTTTCACACCTTTTCATGCTCTTCATGTTTTTCAACACCGTTTCATGCTCCTCGTATATTTGACTCCTTTTGAAGCTCTTAATATTTTGCACACCTTTTCAGGCTCTTCATGTATTTGAATACCGCTTCATGCTCCTCCTATATTTCAGACCGTTTCATTCTCCTCATATTTTTGACACTTTTTGAAGCTATTCATATTTTTCACACCTTTTCAGGCTCTTCATGCTTTTAAACATGGTTTCATGCTCCTCCTATTTTTCAGACCGTTTCATGCTCCTCAAATTTTGGCACCTTTTGAAGCTCTTTATATTTTTAACACTTATCATGCTCTTCATGTTTTTCAACACCGTTTCATGTTTCTCCTATTTTTCAGACCGTTTCATGCTCCTCAGATTTTTGACACCTTGAAAGCTCTTCATATATTTCCAACCTTTTCAGGTTCTTCAGGTTTTTCAACACCATCTCATGCTCCTACTATTTTTCAGACCGTTTCATGCTCCTCATATTTTTGACACCTTTTGAAGCTTTTCATATTTTTCACACTTTTAATGCTCTTCATGTTTTTCAACACCGTTACATGCTCCTCATATTTTTGACACCTTTTGCAGCTCTTCAAATTTTTCACACCTTTTCATGCTCTTCATGTATACATACAAAGTTTCATGCTCCTCCTATTTTCAGACCCTTTCATGCTCCTCATATTTTTGATAACTTTTGAACCTCTTCATATTTTTCACACATTTTCATGCTCTTCATGTTTTTCAACACCGTCTCATGCTCCTCCTTTTTTTGAAACCTTTTGAAGCTCTTCATATATTTCACACCTTTTCAGGATCTTCATGTTTTTCAACACCGTCTCATGCTCCTCCTATTTTTTTTACCCGTTTCATGCGACTAATAATTTTGAAACCTTTTGAAGCTCTTCATATTTTTCACACCTTTTCAGGCTCTTCATGTTTTTGAACTACTTTTCATGCTCCTCCTATTTTTCAGACCGTTTCATGCCCCTCATATTTTTGACACATTTTGAAGCTCTTCATATTTTTCACACCTTTTCAGGCTCTTAATATTTTTCAACACCGCTTCATGCTCCTCCTATTTTTCAGACCGTTTCATGCTCCTCATATTTTTGACAACTTTTGAAGTCTTCATATTTTTCACACCTTTTCAGGCTCTACCGTTTTTCAACACCGCTTCATGCTCCTCCTATTTTTCAGACCGATTCATGCTCCTCTCAATTTTGACACCTTTTGAAGCTCTTCATATTTTTCACATCTTTTGAAGCTCTTCATATTTTTCACACCTTTTGAAGCTCTTCATATTTTTCACACCTTTTCAGGCTCTTCATGTTTTTCTACACCGCTTCGTGCTGCTTGTATTTTTCAGACCGTTTCATGCTCATCTCATTTTTGACACAATTTGAAGGTCTTCATATTTTTCACACCTTTTGAAGCTCTTCATAGTTTTCACACTTTTTGAAGCCCTTCATATATTTCAAACCTTTTCAACTCTTCATATTTTTGAACACCTTTTCAGGCTCTTCATATTTTTCAACACCGCTTCATGCTCCTCCTATTTTTCAGACCGTTTCATGCTCCTCTTATTTTTGACACATTTTGAAGCTCTTCATATTTTTCACACCTTTTCAGGCTCTTCATTTATTTTAACACCGTTTCATGCTTCTCCTATTTTTCAGACCGTATCATGCTCCTCATATTTTTGATACATTTTGAAGCTCTTCATATTTTTCACACCTTTTCAGGCTCTTCATTTATTTTAACACCGTCTCATGCTCCTCCTATTTTTAAGACGATTTCATGCTCCTCATATTTTTGACACCTTTAGAATCTCTTCATATTTTTCACACCTTTTCAGGCGCTTCATGTTTTTCAAAAACGCTTCATGCTCCTCCTATCTTGCAGACTGTTTAATCCTCCTCATGTATTTCACACCTTTTGAAGCTCTTCATATTTTTCACACCTTTTCAGTCTCTTCATGTTTATGAACACCATTTCATGCTCCTCCTATTTTGCAGACCGTTTCATTCTCCTCATATTTTTGACACCTTTTGAAGCTCTTCATATTTTTCACACCTTTTCAGGCTCTTTAGGTTTTCTAACACCGCTTCATGCTCCTCCTATTTTTCAAAAGGTTTCATGTTCCTCATATTTTTGACACTTTTTGAAGCTCTTCATATATTTTACACCTTTTCAGGCTCTTCATGTTTTTGAACACCGCTTCATGCTCCTCCTTTTTCAGACAGTTTCATGCTCCTCATATTTTTGACACGTTTTGAAGTTATTCATATTTTTCACACCTTTTCAGGCTCTGCATTTTTTTGAACACAGTTTCATGCTCCTCTTATTTTTCACACATTTCATGCTCTTCATATTTTTCACACCTTTCAGGCTCTTCATGTTTTTGAACACCATTTCATGCTCCTCCTATTTTTCAGACGGTTTCATGCTCCTCATAACTTTGACACCTTTTGAAGCTCTTCATATTTTTCACACCTTTTCAGTTTCTTCAGGTTTTTTAACACGGCTTCATGCTCCTCGTATTTTTCAGACCGTTTCATGCTCCTCATATTTTTCACACTTTTTCATGCTCTTCATATTTTTCACATCTTTTCATGCTCTTCATGTTTCTCAACACCGTTTCACGCTCTTCAGGTTTTTGAACACGGCTTCATGCTCCTCGTATTTTTCAGACCGTTTCATGCTCCTCATATTTTTGACACTTTTTGAATCTCTTCATATTTTTCATACCTTTTCAGGCTCTTAATGTTTTGGAACACCGCTTCATGCTCCTCATATTTTTCAGACCGTTTCATGCTCCTCATATTTTTAACCCTATTGAAGCTCTTCATATTTTTCACAACTTTTCAGGATCTTCAGTTTTTTGAACACGGCTTCATGCTCCTCGTATTTTTCAGACCGTTTCATGCTCCTCATATATTTCACACCGTTTGAAGCTCTTCATATTTTTCACACGTTTTCAGGCTCTTCAGGTTTTTGAACACCGCTTCATGCTCCTCCATTTTTCAGAACTTTTCATGCTCCTCATATTTTTGACACGTTTTGAAACACTTCATTTTTTTCACACCTTTTCAGGCTCTTCATATTTGTGAACACTGCTTCATGGTCCTCCTATTTTCATACGGTTTCATGCTCCTCATATTTTTGACACCTTTTGAAGCTCTTCATATTTTTCACACCTTTTCAGGCTCTTCATGTTTTTCAACACCGCTTCATGCTCCTCCTATTTTTCAGACCGTTTCATGCTCCATATATTTTTGGCACCTTTTGAAGCTCTTCATATTTTTCACAGCTTTTCAGGCTCTTCATGTTTTTGAACACTGTTTCATGTTCCTCTTATATTTGACACATTTTGAAGCTCTTCATATTTTTCACACCATTTCACGCTCTTCATTTTTTATCACCGATTCATGCTCCTCCTATTTTTCAGACCGTTTAATGCTCCACATGTATTTCACACCTTTTGAAGCTCCTCATATTTTTCACACCTTTTCAGGCTCTTCTTGTTTTTGAACACCGCTTCATGCTCCTCCTATTTTTCAGACCGTTTAATGCTCCATATGTATTTCACACCTTTTGAAGCTCCTCATATTTTTCACACCTTTTCAGGCTCTTCTTGTTTTTGAACACCACTTCATGCTCCTCCTGTTTTTCAGACCGTTTAATGCTCCACATGTATTTCACACCTTTTGAAGCTCCTCATATTTTTCACACCTTTTCAGGCTCTTCATGTTTTTCAACACCGCTTCATGATCCTCCTATTTTTCAGACCGTTTAATGCTCCACATGTATTTCACACCTTTTGAAGCTTCTCATATTTTTCATACCTTTTCAGGCTCTTCTTGTTTTTGAACACCATTTCATGCTCCTGTTATTTTTCAGACCGTTTCCTGGTCCTCATATATTTGACACCCTTTGAAACTCTTCATATATTTCACACCTTTTCAGGATCTTCATGTTTTTCAACACCGCTTCATGCTCCTCCTGTATTTCAGACCGTTTCATGCTCCTCATATTTTTGACACTTTTTGAAGCTCTTCATATTTTTCACAACTTTTCAGGCTCTTCATGTTTTTCAACACCACTTCTTGCTCCTCCGATTTTTCAGACCGTTTCATGCTCCTCAGATTTTTCACACCTTTTGAAGCTCTTCATATTTTTCACACCTTTTCATGCTCTTCATGTTTTGATACAACGTTTCATGCTCCTCCCATTTTTCAGACCATTTCGTGCTCCTCATATTTTTCAGACCGTCTCATGCTCCTCATATTTATGACAGCTTTTGAAGCTCTTCATATTTTTCACACTCTTTGAAGCTCTTCATGTTTTTCAACACCGTTTCATGCTCCTCCAATGTTTATGACCCTTTCATGCTCCTCATATTTTTAACATCTTTTGAAGCTCTCATATTTTTCATACCTTTTCAAGCAATTCATGTGTTCAACACCATTTCATGCTCCTCCTGTTTTTCAGACCCTTTCATGCTCCTCATATTATTGACACCTTCTGAAGCTCTTCTTATTGTTCACACCTTTTCACGCTCTTCATGATTTTCAACACTGTTTCATGCTCGTCCTATTTTTTAGACCGTTTCATGTTCCTCATATTTTTCTGACAGTTTCATGATCCTCATATTTTTGACACCTTTGAAGCTTGTCATATTCTTCCAACGTTTTCAGGTTCTTCATGTTTTTACACCGTCTCATGCTTCTCCTATTTTTAAGACCGTTTCATGCTCCTCATATTTTTGACACCTTTTGAAGCTCTTCATATTTTTCACACCTTTTCATTCTCTTCATGTTTTTCAACACCGTTTCATGCTCCTCCTCTTTTTCAGACCGTTTCTTGCTCCTCATATTTTTGACAGCTTTTGAAGCTGTTTATATTTTTCACACTTTTAATGCTCCTCATGTTTTTCAACACCGTTTCATGCTCCTCATATTTTTGACACCTTTTGCAGCTCTTCAAATTTTTCACACCTTTTCATGCTCTTCATGTATACATACAAAGTTTCATGCTCCTCCTATTTTCAGACCCTTTCATGCTCCTCATATTTTTGATAACTTTTGAACCTCTTCATATTTTTCACACATTTTCATGCTCTTCATGTTTTTCAACACCGTCTCATGCTCCTCCTTTTTTTGAAACCTTTTGAAGCTCTTCATATATTTCACACCTTTTCAGGATCTTCATGTTTTTCAACACCGTCTCATGCTCCTCCTATTTTTTTTACCCGTTTCATGCGACTAATAATTTTGAAACCTTTTGAAGCTCTTCATATTTTTCACACCTTTTCAGGCTCTTCATGTTTTTGAACTACTTTTCATGCTCCTCCTATTTTTCAGACCGTTTCATGCCCCTCATATTTTTGACACATTTTGAAGCTCTTCATATTTTTCACACCTTTTCAGGCTCTTAATATTTTTCAACACCGCTTCATGCTCCTCCTATTTTTCAGACCGTTTCATGCTCCTCATATTTTTGACAACTTTTGAAGTCTTCATATTTTTCACACCTTTTCAGGCTCTACCGTTTTTCAACACCGCTTCATGCTCCTCCTATTTTTCAGACCGATTCATGCTCCTCTCAATTTTGACACCTTTTGAAGCTCTTCATATTTTTCACATCTTTTGAAGCTCTTCATATTTTTCACACCTTTTGAAGCTCTTCATATTTTTCACACCTTTTCAGGCTCTTCATGTTTTTCTACACCGCTTCGTGCTGCTTGTATTTTTCAGACCGTTTCATGCTCATCTCATTTTTGACACAATTTGAAGGTCTTCATATTTTTCACACCTTTTGAAGCTCTTCATAGTTTTCACACTTTTTGAAGCCCTTCATATATTTCAAACCTTTTCAACTCTTCATATTTTTGAACACCTTTTCAGGCTCTTCATATTTTTCAACACCGCTTCATGCTCCTCCTATTTTTCAGACCGTTTCATGCTCCTCTTATTTTTGACACATTTTGAAGCTCTTCATATTTTTCACACCTTTTCAGGCTCTTCATTTATTTTAACACCGTTTCATGCTTCTCCTATTTTTCAGACCGTTTCATGCTCCTCATATTTTTGATACATTTTGAAGCTCTTCATATTTTTCACATCTTTTCAGGCTATTCATGTTTTTGAACACTGTTTCATGCTCCTCCTATATTTGACACATTTTGAAGTTCTTCATATTTTTCACACAATTTCACGCTCTTCATGTTTTTCAACACCGTTTCATGCTCCTCCTATTTTTCAGACCGTTTCATGCTCCTCTTATTTTTGACACGTTTTGAAGCTCTTCATACTTTTCACACCATTTCAGGCTCTTCATGTTTTTAAACACCGCTTCATGCTCGTCGTATTTTTCACACCGTTTAATATTCCTCATATTTTTCACACCTTTTGAAGCTCTTTATATTTTTCACACCTTTTCAGGCTCTTCAGGTTTTTGAACACCGCTTCATGCTTCTCCTATTTTTCAGACCGTTTCATGCTCCACATATTTTTGGCACCTTTTGAAGCTCTTCATATTTTTCACAGCTTTTCAGGCTCTTCATGATTTTGAACACTGTTTCATGTTCCTCCTATATTTGACACCTTTTTAAGCTCTTCATATTTTTCACACTTTTTCAGACTCTTCATGTTTTTAAACAGCGATTCATGCTCCTCATATTTTTGAAACGTTTTGAAGCTCTTCATATTTTTCACACCTTTTCAGGCTCTTCATGTTTTTCAGCACCGCTTCATGGTCTCCTATTTTTGAGACCGTTTAATGCTCCTCATATTTTGCACACCTTTTGAAGCTCTTCATATTTTGCAAAACTTTTCAGGCTCTTCATGTTTTTGAACACCGCTTCATGCTCCTCCTATTGTTCAGACTGTTTCATGCTCCTCATATTTTTGACACGTTTTGAAGCTCTTCATATTTTTCACACCTTTTCAGCCTCTTCATATTTTTGAACACCGTTTCATGCTCCTCCTATATTTCAGACCGTTTCATGCTCCTCATATTTTACACAACTTTTGAGCTCTTCATATTTTTCACACCTTTTCAGTCTCTTTAGGTTTTCTAACACCGCTTCATGCTGCTCCTATTTTTCAAAAGGTTTCATGCTCCTCATATTTTTGACACTTTTTGAAGCTCTTCATATATTTTACACCTTTTCAGGCTCTTCATGTTTTTGAACACCGCTTCATACTCCTCCTATTTTCAGACAGTTTCATGCTCCTTACATTTTTGACACGTTTTGAAGTTCTTCATATTTTGCACACCTTTTCAGGCTCTGCATTTTTTTGAACACATTTTCATGCTCCTCATATTTTTCACACATTTTCATGCTCTTCATATTTTTCAACCTTTCAGGCTCTTCATGTTTTTGAACACCGTTTCATGCTCTTCCTATTTTTCAGACTGTTTCATGCTCCTCATAACTTTGACACCTTTTGAAGCTCTTCATATTTGTCACACCTTTTCAGTTTCTTCAGGTTTTTGAACACTGCTTCATGCTCCTCGTATTTTTCAGACCGTTTCATGCTCCTCATATTTTTCACACTTTTTCATGCTCTTCATATTTTTCACATCTGTTCATGCTCTTCATGTTTCTCAACACCGTTTCATGCTCTTCAGGTTTTCAACACGGCTTCATGCTCCTCGTATTTTTCAGACAGTTTCATGCTCCTCATATTTTTGACACTTTTTGAAGCTCTTCATATTTTTCATACCTTTTCAGGCTCTTAATGTTTTGGAACACCGCTTCATGCTCCTCCTATTTTTCAGACCGTTTCATGCTCCTCATATTTTTAACCCTATTGAAGCTCTTCATATTTTTCACAACTTTTCAGGCTCTTCAGTTTTTTGAACACGGCTTCATGCTCCTCGTATTTTTCAGACCGTTTCATGCTCCTCATATATTTCACACCGTTTAAAGCTCTTCATATTTTTCAAACCTTTTCAGGCTCCTCAAGTTTTTGAAAACCGCTTCATGCTCCTCCTATTTTTCAGAACTTTTCATGCTCCTCATGTATTTCACATCTTTTGAAGCTCTTCATATTTTTCACACTTTTTCAGGCTCTTCATCTTTTTCCACACCACTTCATGCTTCTCCTATTTTTCAGACTGTTTCATGCTCCTCATGTATTTTACACCTTTTGAAGCTCTTCATATGTTTCACATCTTTTCAGTCTCTTCATGTTTTTGATCAGCATTTCATGCTCCTTCTATTTTTCAGACCGTTTCATGTTCCTCATATTTTTGACACCTTTTGAAGCTCTTCATATTTTTCACACATTTTCAGGCTCTTCATGTTTTGAACACCGCTTCATGCTCCTCCTCTTTTTCAGACCGTTTCATGCTCCTCATATTTTTGACACCTTATGAAGCTCTTCATATTTTTCACACTTTTCAGGCTCTTCATGTTTTTCAACACCACTTCATGCTCCTCCTATTTTTCAGACCTTTTCATGCTCCTCATATTTTTGACACCTTTAGAAGCTCTTCATATTTTTCACACCTTTTCAGGCTCTTCATTTTTTTCAACACCTCTTCATGCTCCTCGTATTTTTCAACACCGCTTCATGCTCCTCCTATTTTTCAGACCGTTTCATGCTCATCTCATTTTTACACCTTTTGAAGCTCTTCATATTTTTCACACCTTTTCAAGCTCTTCATATTTTTCATATTTTGAAGTTCTTCGTATTTTCACACGTTTTCAGACTCTTCATGTTTTTCAACACCGCTTCATGCTCCTGCTATTTTTCAGACCGTTTCATGCTCTTCATAATTTTGACAGGTTTTTAGGCTTTTCATATTTTTCACACCTTTTCAGGCTCTTCATGTTTTTGAACACCGCTTCATGCTCCTCCTATTTTTCAAAACGTTTCATGCTCCTAATATTTTGACACATTTTGAAGCTCTTCATATATTTCACACCTTTTCAGGCTCTTCCTGTTTTTCAACACCACTTCATGCTCCTCCTATTTTTCAGACCGTTTCCTGCTCCTCATAATATTGACACCTTTTGAAGCTCTTCATATTTTTCACACCTTTTCAGGCTCTTTATGTGTTTGAGCCCAGCTTCATGCTCTTCCTATTTTTCAAGCCGTTTCATGCTCCTCATATATTTCACATCCTTTGAAGCTCTTCATATTTCTCACACCTTTTCAGGCACTTCATGATTGTGAACACCGCTTCATGCTCCTCCTATTTTTCAGACCGTTTCATGCTCATCTATTTTTGACACCTTTTGAAGCTCTTCATATTTTTCACACCTCTTCAGGCTCTTCATGTTTTTGAACACCGCTTCAAGCTTCTCCTATTTTTCAGACCGATTCATGCTCCTCATATTTTTCACACCTTTTGAAGCTCTTCATATTTTTCAAACCTTTTCAGGCTTTCATGTTTTTCAGCACCAGTTCATGCTCCTCCTATTTTTCAGACCGTTTCATGCTCCTCATATTCTTGACACCTTTTGAAGGTCTTCATATTTTGCACACCTTTTCAGGCTCTTCATGTTTTTCAGCTCCACTTCATGCTCCTCCTATTTTTCAGACCGTTTCATGCTGCTCTCATTTTTACACCTTTTGAAGCTCTTCATATTTTGCACACCTTTTCAGGCTCTTCATGTTTTTCAGCACCAGTTCATGCTCCTCCTATTTTTGAGACCGTTTCATGCTCATCTCATTTTTTACACCTTTTGAAGCTCTTCATATTTTGCACACCTTTTCAGGCTCTTCATGTTTTTCAGCTCCACTTCATGCTCCTCCTATTTTTCAGACCGTTTCATGCTCCTCATATTTTTCACACCTTTTGAAGGTCTTCATATTTTTCAAACCTTTTCAGGCTCTTCATGTTTTTCAGCACCAGTTCATGCTCCTCCTATTTTTCAGACCGTTACATGCTCATCTCATTTTTTACACCTTTTGAAGCTCTTCATATTTTGCACACCTTTTCAGACTCTTCATATTTTTCAGCTCCACTTCATGCTCCTCCTATTTTTCAGACCGTTACTTGCTCCTCATATTTTTGACACTGTTTGAAGCTCTTCATATTTTTCACACCTTTTCTGGCTCTTCATATTTTTGAACACAGCTTCAAGCTCCTCCTATTTTTCAGACCGTTTCATTCTCCTCATGTTTTTGACACCTGTTGAAGCTCTTCACATTTTTCACACCTTTTCAGGCTCTTCACGATTTTCAACACCGCTTCATGATCCTCCTATGTTTCAGACCGTTTCATGCTCTTCCTATTTTTGAGACTGTTTCAGACTCCTCATATTTTTGACAGGTTTTGAAGCTCTTCATATTTTTCACACCTTTTCAGGCTCTTCATGTTTTTCAACACCGCTTCATGCTCCTCCTATATTTCAGACCGTTTCATTCTTCTCATGTATTTCCAACCTTTTGAAGCTCTTCATATTTTTCACACCATTTCAGGCTCTTCATGTTTTTGAACACCGTTTAATGCTCCTCCTATTTTCAGACCGTTTCATGCTCCTCATATTTTTGACACCTTTTGAAGCTCTTCATATTTTACCCACATTTTCAGGCTCTTCATGTTTTTCAACAACGCTTCATGCTCCTCCTTTTTTTCAGACCGTTTCATGCTCCTCATGTATTTCCAACCTATTGAAGCTCTTCATATTTTTGACACCTTTTCAGGCTCTTCATGTTTTTGAACACCGCTTCGTGCTCCTCCTATTTTTCAGACCGTTTCATGCTCCTCATAATTTTCACACCTCTTGAAGCCCTTCATATTTTTCACACCTTTTCAGGCTCTTCTTGTTTTTGATCACAGTTTCCTGCTCCTCCTAATTTTCAGACCGTTTCATGCTCCTCATATTTTTGACACCTTTTGAAGCTCTTCATATTTTTCACACCTTTTCAGGCTCTTCATGTTTTTCAACACCGCTTCATACTCCTCCCATTTTTCAGATCGTTTCATGCTCCTCCTATTTTTCAGACCGTTTCATGCTCCTCATATTTTTGACTTCTTTTGAAGCTCTTCATATTTTTCACACGTTTTCACGCTCTTTATGTTTTTGAACACCGCTTCATGCTCCTCCTATTTTTCAGACCGTTTCATGATCCTCATATATTTGTAACCTTTTGAAGCTCTTCATATTTTTCACATCTTTTCAGGCTCTTCATGTTTTTCAAAACGGCTTCATGCTCCTCGTATTCTTCAGAAATTTTCATGATCCTCATATATTTGACATCTTTTGAAGCTCTGCATATTTTTCACACCTTCTCAGACTCTTCATGTTTTTCAACACCGCTTCATACTCCTCCTATTTTTCAGACTGTTTCATGCTTTTCATATTTTTCCCAACTTTTGAAGCTCTTCATATTTTTCTCACCTTTTCAACTCTTCATGTTTTCGAACACCGCTTCACGCTCCTCCTATTTTTCAGACCGTTTCATGCTCCTCAAATTTTTGACACCTTTTGAAGCTCTTCATATTTTTTCCACCTTTTCAGGCTCTTCATTTTTTTGAACTCTGCTTCATGTTCCTCCTATTTTTCAGACCGTTTCATGCTCCTCATATTTTTGACACCTTTTGAAGCTCTTCCTATTTTTCACACATTTTCAGGCTCTTCATGTTTTTCAATACCACTTCATGCTCCTCTATTTTTCAGACCGTTTCATGCTCCTCATATATTTCACATATTTTCAGGCTCTTCAAGTTTTTGAACACCGCTTCATGATCCTCCTATTTTTCAGACCGTTTCATACTCCTCATATTTTTCACACCTTTTGAAGCTCTTCATATATTTCACACCTTTTCAGGCTCTTCATGATTTTCAACACCGCTTCATGCTCCTCCTATTTTTCAGACCGTTTCATGCTCCTTATATTTTTCACACCTTTTGTAGCTCTTCATATTTTTCAGAACTTTTCAGGCTCTTCATGTTTTAGAACACCGTTTCATGCTCCCCCTATTTTTAAGACCGTTTCATGCTCCTCATATTGTTGACACCTTTTGAAGCTCTTCATATTTTGCACACCTTTTGAAGCTCTTCATATATTTCACACCTTTTCAGGCTCTTCATGTTTTCAACACCACTTCATGCTCCTCCTATTTTTCAGACCCTTTCATGTAAACTAATTTTGACACCTTATGAAGCTCTTCATGTTTTTCACACCTTTTCATACTCTTTAGGTTTTTGAACACCCGTTCATGCTCCTCCTATTTTTCAACCCGATTCATGCTCCTCCTATTTTTTACACCTTTTGAAGCTCTTCATATTTTTCACAATTTTTCAGTCTCTGTTTTTTTGAACACCGCTTCATGCTCCTCCTATTTTTCAGACCGTTTCATGCTCATCTCATTTTTGACACCTTTTGAAGCTCTTCATATTTTTTACACCTTTTGAAGCTCTTCATATTTTTCACACCTTTTCAGGCTCTTCATGTTTTTGAACACCGCTTCATCCTCCTCCTATTTTTAAGAGGGTTTCATGCTCGTCATATTTTTGACACATTTTGAAGCTCTTCATATTTTTCACAATTTTTCAGGCTCTTCATGTTTTTGAACACCACTTCATGCTCTTCCAAATTTTCAGACCGTTTCATGCTCCTCATATTTTTGACAACTTTTGAAGCTCTTCATATTTCTCACAGCTTTTAAGCTCTTCATATTTTTCACACCTTTTCAGGCTCTTCATGTTTTTGAACACTGCTTCATGCTCCTCATATTTTTCATACCGTTTCATGCTCCTCATAATTTTCACACCGTATGAAGCTCTTCATATTTTTCACATCTTTTCCGGTTCTTCATGTTTTTGAACACTGCTTCATGCTCCTCATATTTTTCATACCGTTTCATGCTCCTCATGTATTTCACACCTTTAGAAGCTATTCATATTTTTCACAGCTTTTCAGGCTCTTCATGTTTTTGAACACCGTTTCATGCTTCTCCTATTTTTCAGACCGTTTCATGCTCCTCATATTTTTGAGACCTTTTGAAGCTCTTCATATTTTTCACACCTTTTCAGGCTCCCCTTGTTTTTCAACACGGCTTCATGTTCCTCCTGTTTTTCAGACCGTTTCATGCTCCTCATATTTTGACGCGTTTTGAAGCTCTTCATATTTTTCACACCTTTTTAGGCTCTTCATGTTTTTGAACACCGTTTCATGCTCCTCCTATTTTTCAGACCGTTTCATGATCCTCATATTTTGACGCGTTTTGAGGCCCTTCATATTTTTAACACCTTTTCAGGCTCTTCATGATTTTCAACACCGCTTCATGCTCCTCGTATTTTTCAGATCGTTTCATGCTCATGTCATTTTTGACACATTTTGAATCTCTTCACATTATTCACACCTATTGAAGCTCTTCATATTTTTCATAATTTTGAAGCTCTTCATATTTTTCACACGTTTTCAGGTTCCTCATGTTTTTCAACACTGCTTCATGCTTCTCCTGTTTTTCAGACCGTTTCATGCTCCTCATATTTTTGACACATTTTGAAGCTCTTCATATTTTTCACATCTTTTCAGGCTCTTCATGTTTTTCAACACCACTTCATGCTCCTCCTATTTTTCAGACCTTTTCATGCTCCTCATATTTTTGACACCTTTTGAAGCTCTTCATATTTTTCACACCTTTTGAAGCTCTTCGTATTTTTCACACCTTTTCAGGCTCTTCATGTTTTTCAACACGGCTTCATGCTCCTCCTATTTTTCAGACCGTTTCATGCTCCTCCTATTTTTCAGACCGTTTCATGCTCCTCATATTTTTGACACCTTTTGAAGCTCTTCATATTTTTCACACCATTTCAGGCTCTTCAAGTTTTTGAACAATGCTACAATGCTCCTCCTATTTTTCAGACCGTTTCATGCTCCTCATATTTTTGACACCTTTTGAAGCTCTTCATATTTTTCACACCTTTTGAAGCTCTTCATATATTTCACACTTTTTCAGGCTCTTCATGTTTTTCAACACCACTTCATGCTTCTCCTATTTCTCAGACCGTTTCATGCTCATCTCATTTTTGACAGCATTTGAAGCTCTTCATATTTTTCACAACTTTTGAAGCTCTTCATATGTTTCACACATTTTCAGGCTCCTCATGTTTTTCAACACCGCTTCATGCTCCTCCTATTTGTCAGACCGTTTCATGCTCCTTTCATTTCTGAAATCTTTTGAAGCTCTTCATATATTTCACACATTTTCAGGCTCTTAATGTTTTTCAACACCACTTCATGCTCCTCCTATTTTTCAGACCGTTTCATGCTCATCTAATTTTTGACACCTTCTGAAGCTCTTCATAGTTTTCACAAAATTTCAGGCTCTTCATATTTTTGAACACCGCTTCATGCTCCTTCTATTTTTCAGACCGTTTCATGCTCCTCATGTATTTCACACATTTTGAAGCTTTTCATATTTTACGCACCTTTTAAGGCTCGTCATGATTTTCAACACCACTTCATGCTGCTCCTATTTTCAGACCGTTTTTACTCCTGATATATTTGACACCTTTTGAAACTCTTCATATATTTCACACCATTTCAGGCTCTTCAAATTTTTGAACACCACTTCATGCTCCTCCTATTTTTCACACCGTTTCATGCTCATCTAATTTTTGACACCTTTTGAAGATCTTCATATATTTCACACCTTTTGAAGCTCTTCATATTTTTCACATTTTTGAAGATCTTTAAATTTTTCACACGTTTTCAGGCTCTTCATGTTTTTGAACACCGCTTCATGCTCCTCATATATTTCAGACCGTTTCATGCTCCTCATATTTGTTACACCTTTTGAAGCTCTTCGTATTTTTCTCACATTTTCAAGCTCTTCATGTTTTTCAACATGACTTCATGCTCCTCCTATTTTTCAGACCGTTTCATGCTCCTCATATTTTTGACACCTTTTGAAATCTTCATATACTTCACACCTTTTCAGGTTCTTCATTTTTTTGCAAAGAACTTCATGTTCCTTCTATTTCTCAGACCGTTTCATGGTCATCTCATTTTTGACAGCTTTTGAAGCTCTTCATATTTTTCAACACCGCATCATACTCCTCCTATTTTTCAGAGAGTTTCATGCTCCTCTTATTTTTGACACGTTTTGAAGCTCTTCATATTTTTCACATCTTTTCAGGCTCTTCATGTTTTTCAACACTGTTTCATGATCCTCCTATTTTTCAGACCGTTTCATGCTCCTCATAATTTTGACACCTTTTGAAGCTCTTCTTATATTTCACACCTTTTCAGACTCTTAATGTTTTCGAAAACCACTTCAAGTTCCTCCTATTTGTGCGACCGTTTCATGCTCTTCATATTTTTGACAGCTTTTGAAGCTCTTCATATTTTTCACACCTTTTGAAGCTCTTCATATATTTCACACATTTTCAGGCTCTTCATGTTTTTCAACACCACTTCATGCTCCTCCTATTTTTCAGACCGTTTCATGCTCTTCATATTTTTGACACCTTTTGAAGCTGTTCATATTTTTCACACCTTTTGAACCTCTTCATATATTTCACACCTTTTGAAGCTCTTCATATTTTTCACATTTTTGAAGCTCTTCAAATTTTTCACACCTTTTCATGCTCTTCATGATTTTGAACACCGCTTCATGCTCCTCCGGTTTTTCAGACCGTTTCATACTCCTCATATATTTGACACCTTTTGAAGCTCTTCATATTTTTCACACTTTTTCAGGCTCTTCATGTTTTTCAACACAACTTCATGCTCCTCCTATTTTGCAGACAGTATAATGCTCCTCATATTTTTGACACCTTTTGAAGCTCTTCATATTTCTCACACCTTTTCAGGCTCTTCATGTTTTTGAACACCACTTCATGCTCCTCCTCTTTTTCAGACCGTTTCATGCCTCTCATGTATTTCACACCTTTTGAGGCTCTTCATATTTTTAACACCTTTTCAGGCTCTTCATGATTTTCATCACCGCTTCATGCTCCTCGTATTTTTCAGACCGTTTCATGCTCATGTCATTTTTGACACATTATGAATCTCTTCACATTTTTCACACCTATTGAAGCTCTTCATATTTTTCATAATTTTGAAGCTCTTCATATTTTTCACATGTTTTCAGGCTCTTCATCTTTTCAACACCGCTTCATGCTCCTGCTATTTTCCAGACCGTTTCATACTCCTCATATTTTTGACACCTTTTAAAGCTCTTCATATTTTTCACACCTTTCAAGCTCTTCGTGTTTTTGAACACCGCTTCATGCTCCTCCTATTTTTCAACTGTTTCATGCTCCTCATGTATTTCACACATTTTGAAGCGCTTCATATATTTCGCATGTTTTCAGGCTCTTCATGTTTTTCAAAACCAATTCATGCTCCTCCTATTTTTCAGACTGTTTCATGCTCTTCAAATTTATGACACCTTTTGAAGCTCTTCATATATTTTCCACCTTTTCAGGCTCTTCATTTTTGTGAACTCCGCTTCATGCTCCTCCTTTTCTTCAGACCGTTTCATGCTCATCTCATTTTTGACATCTTTTGAAGCTCTTCATATTTTTCACACCTTTTGAATCTCTTCATATTTTTCATATTTTTGAAGTTCTTCATATTTTTCACACGTTTTCAGGCTCCTCATGTTTTTCAACACCGCTTCATGCTTCTCCTGTTTTTCAGACCGTTTCATGCTCCTCATATTTTTGACACATTTTGAAGCTCTTCATATTTTTCACATCTTTTCAGGCTCTTCATGTTTTTCAACACCACTTCATGCTCCTCGTATTTTTCAGACCTTTTCATGCTCCTCATATTTTTGACACCTTTTGAAGCTCTTCATATTTTTCACACCTTTTGAAGCTCTTCGTATTTTTCACACCTTTTCAGGCTCTTCATGTTTTTCAACACCACTTCATGCTCCTCCTATTTTTCACAACTTTTGAAGCTCTTCATATTTTTCACACCTTTTCAGACTCTTCATGTTTTTCAACATCACTTCATGCTGCTCTTATTTTTCAGACCGTTTCATGCTCCTCATAATTTTGAAAGCTTTTGAAGCTCTTCATATTTTTAACACCTTTTCAGACTCTTCATGATTTTCAACACCGCTTCATGCTCCTCGTATTTTTCAGATCGTTTCATGCTCATGTCATTTTTGACACATTTTGAATCTCTTCACATTATTCACACCTATTGAAGCTCTTCATATTTTTCATAATTTTGAAGCTCTTCCTATTTTTCACACGTTTTCAGGTTCCTCATGTTTTTCAACACTGCTTCATGCTTCTCCTGTTTTTCAGACCGTTTCATGCTCCTCATATTTTTGACACATTTTGAAGCTCTTCATATTTTTCACATCTTTTCAGGCTCTTCATGTTTTTCAACACCACTTCATGCTCCTCCTATTTTTCAGACCTTTTCATGCTCCTCATATTTTTGACACCTTTTGAAGCTCTTCATATTTTTCACACCTTTTGAAGCTCTTCGTATTTTTCACACCTTTTCAGGCTCTTCATGTTTTTCAACACGGCTTCATGCTCCTCCTATTTTTCAGACCGTTTCATGCTCCTCCTATTTTTCAGACCGTTTCATGCTCCTCATATTTTTGACACCTTTTGAAGCTCTTCATATTTTTCACACCATTTCAGGCTCTTCAAGTTTTTGAACAATGCTACAATGCTCCTCCTATTTTTCAGACCGTTTCATGCTCCTCATATTTTTGACACCTTTTGAAGCTCTTCATATTTTTCACACCTTTTGAAGCTCTTCATATATTTCACACTTTTTCAGGCTCTTCATGTTTTTCAACACCACTTCATGCTTCTCCTATTTCTCAGACCGTTTCATGCTCATCTCATTTTTGACAGCATTTGAAGCTCTTCATATTTTTCACAACTTTTTAAGCTCTTCATATGTTTCACACCTTTTCAGGCTCCTCATGTTTTTCAACACCGCTTCATGCTCCTCCTATTTGTCAGACCGTTTCATGCTCCTTTAATTTCTGAAATCTTTTGAAGCTCTTCATATATTTCACACATTTTCAGGCTCTTAATGTTTTTCAACACCACTTCATGCTCCTCCTATTTTTCAGACCGTTTCATGCTCATCTAATTTTTGACACCTTCTGAAGCTCTTCATAGTTTTCACAAAATTTCAGGCTCTTCATATTTTTGAACACCGCTTCATGCTCCTTCTATTTTTCAGACCGTTTCATGCTCCTCATGTATTTCACACATTTTGAAGCTTTTCATATTTTACGCACCTTTTAAGGCTCGTCATGATTTTCAACACCACTTCATGCTGCTCCTATTTTCAGACCGTTTTTGCTCCTGATATATTTGACACCTTTTGAAACTCTTCATATATTTCACACCATTTCAGGCTCTTCAAATTTTTGAACACCACTTCATGCTCCTCCTATTTTTCACACCGTTTCATGCTCATCTAATTTTTGACACCTTTTGAAGATCTTCATATATTTCACACCTTTTGAAGCTCTTCATATTTTTCACATTTTTGAAGATCTTTAAATTTTTCACACGTTTTCAGGCTCTTCATGTTTTTGAACACCGCTTCATGCTCCTCATATATTTCAGACCGTTTCATGCTCCTCATATTTGTTACACCTTTTGAAGCTCTTCGTATTTTTCTCACATTTTCAAGCTCTTCATGTTTTTCAACATGACTTCATGCTCCTCCTATTTTTCAGACCGTTTCATGCTCCTCATATTTTTGACACCTTTTGAAATCTTCATATACTTCACACCTTTTCAGGTTCTTCATTTTTTTGCAAAGAACTTCATGTTCCTTCTATTTCTCAGACCGTTTCATGGTCATCTCATTTTTGACAGCTTTTGAAGCTCTTCATATTTTCCAACACCGCATCATACTCCTCCTATTTTTCAGAGAGTTTCATGCTCCTCTTATTTTTGACACGTTTTGAAGCTCTTCATATTTTTCACATCTTTTCAGGCTCTTCATGTTTTTCAACACTGTTTCATGATCCTCCTATTTTTCAGACCGTTTCATGCTCCTCATAATTTTGACACCTTTTGAAGCTCTTCTTATATTTCACACCTTTTCAGACTCTTAATGTTTTCGAAAACCACTTCAAGTTCCTCCTATTTGTGCGACCGTTTCATGCTCTTCATATTTTTGACAGCTTTTGAAGCTCTTCATATTTTTCACACCTTTTGAAGCTCTTCATATATTTCACACATTTTCAGGCTCTTCATGTTTTTCAACACCACTTCATGCTCCTCCTATTTTTCAGACCGTTTCATGCTCTTCATATTTTTGACACCTTTTGAAGCTGTTCATATTTTTCACACCTTTTGAACCTCTTCATATATTTCACACCTTTTGAAGCTCTTCATATTTTTCACATTTTTGAAGCTCTTCAAATTTTTCACACCTTTTCATGCTCTTCATGATTTTGAACACCGCTTCATGCTCCTCCGGTTTTTCAGACCGTTTCATACTCCTCATATATTTGACACCTTTTGAAGCTCTTCATATTTTTCACACTTTTTCAGGCTCTTCATGTTTTTCAACACAACTTCATGCTCCTCCTATTTTGCAGACAGTATAATGCTCCTCATATTTTTGACACCTTTTGAAGCTCTTCATATTTCTCACACCTTTTCAGGCTCTTCATGTTTTTGAACACCACTTCATGCTCCTCCTCTTTTTCAGACCGTTTCATGCCTCTCATGTATTTCACACCTTTTGAGGCTCTTCATATTTTTAACACCTTTTCAGGCTCTTCATGATTTTCATCACCGCTTCATGCTCCTCGTATTTTTCAGACCGTTTCATGCTCATGTCATTTTTGACACATTATGAATCTCTTCACATTTTTCACACCTATTGAAGCTCTTCATATTTTTCATAATTTTGAAGCTCTTCATATTTTTCACACGTTTTCAGGCTCTTCATCTTTTCAACACCGCTTCATGCTCCTGCTATTTTCCAGACCGTTTCATACTCCTCATATTTTTGACACCTTTTAAAGCTCTTCATATTTTTCACACCTTTCAAGCTCTTCGTGTTTTTGAACACCGCTTCATGCTCCTCCTATTTTTCAACTGTTTCATGCTCCTCATGTATTTCACACATTTTGAAGCGCTTCATATATTTCGCATGTTTTCAGGCTCTTCATGTTTTTCAAAACCAATTCATGCTCCTCCTATTTTTCAGACTGTTTCATGCTCTTCAAATTTATGACATCTTTTGAAGCTCTTCATATATTTTCCACCTTTTCAGGCTCTTCATTTTTGTGAACTCCGCTTCATGCTCCTCCTTTTCTTCAGACCGTTTCATGCTCATCTCATTTTTGACATCTTTTGAAGCTCTTCATATTTTTCACACCTTTTGAATCTCTTCATATTTTTCATATTTTTGAAGTTCTTCATATTTTTCACACGTTTTCAGGCTCCTCATGTTTTTCAACACCGCTTCATGCTTCTCCTGTTTTTCAGACCGTTTCATGCTCCTCATATTTTTGACACATTTTGAAGCTCTTCATATTTTTCACATCTTTTCAGGCTCTTCATGTTTTTCAACACCACTTCATGCTCCTCGTATTTTTCAGACCTTTTCATGCTCCTCATATTTTTGACACCTTTTGAAGCTCTTCATATTTTTCACACCTTTTGAAGCTCTTCGTATTTTTCACACCTTTTCAGGCTCTTCATGTTTTTCAACACCACTTCATGCTCCTCCTATTTTTCACAACTTTTGAAGCTCTTCATATTTTTCACACCTTTTCAGACTCTTCATGTTTTTCAACACCACTTCATGCTGCTCTTATTTTTCAGACCGTTTCATGCTCCTCATATTTTTGAAAGCTTTTGAAGCTCTTCATATTTTTCACACCTTTTCAGGCTCTTCATATTTTTCAACACCGCTTCATGATCCTCCTATTTTTCAAACCGTTTCATGCTCCTCATGTATTTCACACCTTTTGAAGCTCTTCATATTTTTCACACGTTTTCAGCCTCCTCATGTTTTTCATCAATGCTTCATGCTCCTTCTCTTTTTCAGACCGTTTCATGCTCCTCATAGTTTTGACACGTTTTGAAGCTCTTCATATTTTTCACAGCTTTTCAGGCTCTTCATGTTTTTAAACACCACTTCATGCTCCTCCTATTTTTCAGACCGTTTCATGCTCCTCATAATTTTGACACCTTTTGAAGCTCTTCTTATATTTCACACCTTTTCAGACTCTTAATGTTTTCGAAAACCACTTCAAGTTCCTCCTATTTGTGAGACCGTTTCATGCTCTTCATATTTTTGACAGCTTTTGAAGCTCTTCATATTTTTCACACCTTTTGAAGCTCTTCATATATTTCACACATTTTCAGGCTCTTCATGTTTTTCAACACCACTTCATGCTCCTCCTATTTTTCAGACCGTTTCATGCTCTTCATATTTTTGACACCTTTTGAAGCTGTTCATATTTTTCACACCTTTTGAACCTCTTCATATATTTCACACCTTTTGAAGCTCTTCATATTTTTCACATTTTTGAAGCTCTTCAAATTTTTCACACCTTTTCATGCTCTTCAGGATTTTGAACACCGCTTCATGCTCCTCCGGTTTTTCAGACCGTTTCATACTCCTCATATATTTGACACCTTTTGAAGCTCTTCATATTTTTCACACTTTTTCAGGCTCTTCATGTTTTTCAACACAACTTCATGCTCCTCCTATTTTGCAGACAGTATAATGCTCCTCATATTTTTGACACCTTTTGAAGCTCTTCATATTTCTCACACCTTTTCAGGCTCTTCATGTTTTTGAACACCACTTCATGGTCCTCCTCTTTTTCAGACCGTTTCATGCTCCTCATGTATTTCACACCTTTTGAGGCTCTTCATATTTTTAACACCTTTTCAGGCTCTTCATGATTTTCAACACCGCTTCATGCTCCTCGTATTTTTCAGACCGTTTCATGCTCATGTCATTTTTGACACATTATGAATCTCTTCACATTTTTCACACCTATTGAAGCTCTTCATATTTTTCATAATTTTGAAGCTCTTCATATTTTTCACACGTTTTCAGGCTCTTCATCTTTTCAACACCGCTTCATGCTCCTGCTATTTTCCAGACCGTTTCATACTCCTCATATTTTTGACACGTTTTGAGGCTCTTCATATTTTTCACACCTTTTCAAGCTCTTCATGTTTTTGAACAACGTTTCATGATCCTCCTATTTTTCTGAACGTTTCATGCTCCTCATGTATTTCACACCTTTTGAAGCTCTTCATTTTTCACACCTTTCCAGGCTCTTCATGTTTTTGACACGGTTTCATGCTCCTCCTATTTTTCAGACCGTTTCATGCTCCTCACATTTTTGACACCTTTTGAAGCTCTTCATATTTTTCACATGATTTCAGGCTCTTCATGATTTTCAACAACACTTCATGCTCCACCATTTTTCAGACCGCTTCATGCTCATCTCATTTTTGACACTTTTTGAAAGTGTTCATATTTTTCACACCTTTTGAAGCTCTTCATATTTTTCACACCTTTTCAGGCTCTTCATGTTTTTGAACAGCGCTTCATGCTGCTCCTTTTTTTCAGACCGTTTCATCCTTCTCATATTTTTGACACGTTTTGAAGCTCTTCATATTTTTCACACATTTTCAGGCTCTTCATGTATTTCAACACCACTTCATGCTCCTCCTATTTTTCAGACCGTTTCATGCTCCTCATATTTTTGACACCTTTTGAAGCTCTTCATATTTTTCACACTTTGTCAGGCTGTACATGTTTTTGAACACCTCTTCATGCTCTTCCTATTTTTCTGACCGTTTCATGCTCATGTCAATTTTCACACCTTTCAGGCTCTTCTTATTTTTCAAACCAGTGAAGCTCTTCATATTTTTCACACTTTTTCAGGCTTTTCATGTTTAGAACACCGCTTCATGCTCCTCCTATTTTTCAGACCCTTTCATGCTCATCTCATTTTTGACAGCTTTTCAGGCTCTTCATATTTTTCAAACCTTTTGAAGCTCTTCATATTTTTCACACGTTTTTAGGCTCTTCATGATTTTGAACACGGCTTCATGCTCCTCCTCCTTTTCAGACCGTTTCATGCTCCTCATGTATTTAACACCTTTTGAAGCTCTTCATATTTTTCTCACCTTTTCAGGCTTTCATGTTTTTGAACACCTTTTCATGCTCCTCCTATTTTTCAGACCGTTTCATGCTCCACATGTATTTCACAGCTTTTCAAGCTCTTTATATTTTTCACACCTTTTCAGGCTCTTCATGTTTTTGAACACCGTTTCATGCTGCTCCTATTTTTCAGACCGTTTCATGCTCATCTCATTTTTGACACCATTTTAAGCTCTTCATATTTTTCACACCTTTTGAACCTCTTCATATTTTTCACACGTTTTCACGCTCTTCATGTTTTTCAACACAGCTTCTTTTTTTTTTATTTTTTATTTTTTTTTTTATTATTATTTTTTTTTCCCAGTGGGTTTTGTCATACATTGATATGAATCAGCCATGGATTTACATGTATTCCCAATCCCGATCCCTCCTCCCACCTCCCTCTCCACCCGATTCCTCTGGGTCTTCCCAGTGCACCAGGCCCGAGCACTTGTCTCGTGCATCCCACCTGGGCTGGTGATCTGTTTCACCATAGATAGTATACATGCTGTTCTTTTGAAATATCCCACCCTCACATTCTCCCACAAAGTTCAAAAGTCTGTTCTGTGTTTCTGTGTCTCTTTTTCTGTTCTGCATATAGGGTTATCGTTATCACCTTTCTAAATTCCATATACATGTGTCAGTATGCTGTAATGTTCTTTATCTTTCTGGCTTACATCACTCTGTATAATGGGCTCCAGCTTCATCCATCTCATTAGGACTGGTTCAAATGAATTCTTTTTAATGGCTGAGTAATATTCCATGGTGTATATGTACCACAGCTTCCTTATCCATTCATCTGCTGATGGGCATCTCGGTTGCTTCCATGTCCTGGCTATTATAAACAGTGCTGCGATGAACATTGGGGTGCACGTGTCTCTTTCAGATCTGGTTTCCTCAGTGTGTATGCCCAGAAGTGGGATTGCTGGGTCATATGGCAGTTCTATTTCCAGTTTTTTAAGAAATCTCCACACTGTTTTCCATAGCGGCTGTACTAGTTTGCATTCCCACCAACAGTGTAAGAGGGTTCCCTTTTCTCCACACCCTCTCCAGCATTTATTGCTTGTAGACTTTTGGATAGCAGCCATCCTGACTGGCGTGTAATGGTACCTCATTGTGGTTTTGATTTGCATTTCTCTAATAATGAGTGATGTTGAGCCTCTTTTCATGTGTTTGTTAGCCATCTGTATGTCTTCTTTGGAGAAATGTCTGTTTAGTTCTTTGGCCCATTTTTTGATTGGGTCATTTATTTTTCTGGAATTGAGCTGCAGGAGTTGCTTGTATATTTTTGAGATTAATCCTTTGTCTGTTTCTTCATTTGCTATTGTTTTCTCCCAATCTGAGGGCTGTCTTTTCACCTTACTTATAGTTTCCTTTGTAGTGCAAAAGCTTTTAAGTTTCATTAGGTCCCATTTGTTTAGTTTTGCTTTTATTTCCAATATTCTGGGAGGTGGGTCATAGAGGATCTTGCTTTGATTTATGTCGGAGAGTGTTTTGCCTATGTTCTCCTCTAGGAGTTTTATAGTTTCTGGTCTTACATTTAGATCTTTAATCCATTTTGAGTTTATTTTTGTGTATGGTGTTAGAAAGTGTTCTAGTTTCATTCTTTTACAAGTGGTTGACCAGTTTTCCCAGCACCACTTGTTAAAGAGGTTGTCTTTTTTCCATTGTATATCCTTGCCTCCTTTGTCAAAAATAAGGTGTCCATAGGTTCGTGGATTTATCTCTGGGCTTTCTATTCTGTTCCATTGATCTATATTTCTGTCTTTGTGCCAGTACCATACTGTCTTGATGACTGCGGCTTTGTAGTAGAGTCTGAAGTCAGGCAGGTTGATTCCTCCAGTTCCATTCTTCTTTCTCAAGATTACTTTGGCTATTCGAAGTTTTTTGTATTTCCATACAAATTGTGAAATTCTTTGGTCTAGTTCTGTGAAAAATACCGTTGGTAGCTTGATAGGGATTGCATTGAATCTATAGACTGCTTTGGGTAGAATAGCCATTTTGACAATATTAATTCTTCCAATCCATGAACACGGTATGTTTCTCCATCTGTTTGTCAACACCGCTTCTTGATCCACCTATTTTTCAGAACGTTTCATGCTCCTCATATTTTTGACACGTTTTGAAGCTCTTCATATTTTACACACATTTTCAGGCTCTTCATGTTTTTGAACACCGCTTCATGCTCCTCCTATATTTAACACCTTTTGAAGCTCTTCATATATTTTACACTTTTTCAGGCTCTTCATGTTTTTCAACACCACTTCTTGCTCGTCCTATTTTCCAAACCGTTACATGCTCCTCATATTTTTGACACCTTTTGAATCTCTTCATATATTTCACACCTTTTCAGGCTCTTCATGTTTTTGACACAGTTTCATGCTCCTCCTATTTTTCAGACCGTTTAATGCTCCTCACATTTTTGACACCTTTGTAAGCTCTTCATATTTTTAACACCTTTTCAGGTTCTTCATGTTTTTCAACACCGCTTCATGCTCCTCCTATTTTTCTGACCGTTTCATGCTCCTCATGTATCTCACACCTTTTGAAGCTCTTCATATCTTTCACACCTTTTGAGCTCTTCATATTTTTCACACCTTTTCAGGCTATTCATGTTTTTGAACACCGTTTCATGCTCCTCCTATAATTCAGACGGTTTCATGCTCCTCATGTATTTCACTCCTTTTGAAGCTCTTCATATTTTACACACCTTTTCAGGCTCTTCATGATTTTCAACCCCACTTCATGCTCCTCCGATTTTTCAGACCGTTTCATGCTCATCTCATTTTTGACACCTTTTGAAGCTCTTCATATTTTTCACACCTTTTGAAGCTGTTCATATTTTTAACACCTTTTCAGGCTCTTCATGTTTTTGAACATGATTTCATGCTCCTCCTATTTTTCACACCGTTTCATGCTCCTCCCATTTTTGACACCTTTGAAGCTCTTCATATTTTTCACAACTTTTCAGGCTCTTCATGTTTTTCAACACAAATTCATGCCTCTCCTATTTTTCAGACCGTTTCATGCTCCTCATATTTTTGACACCTTTTGAACCTCTTCATATTTTTCACACCTTTTGAAGCTCTTCATATTTTTCACACTTTTTTAGGCTCTTCATGATTTTGAACACGGCTTCATGCTCCTCCTCCTTTTCAGATCGTTTCATGCTCCTCATGTATTTCACACATTTTGAAGCTCTTCATGTATTTCACACCTTTTCAGGCTCTTCATGTTTTTGAACACGATTTCATGCTCCTCCTATTTTTCAGACCGTTTCATGCTCCTCCCATTTTTGACACCATTGAAGCTCTTCATATTTTTCACAACTTTTCAGGCTCTTCATGTTTTTCAACACCGCTTCATGATCCTCCAATTTTTCAGACCGTTTCAAGCTCCTCATATTTTTGACACCTTTTCAGGCTCTTCATGTTTTTCAACACCACTTCATGCTCCTCCTTTTTCACACCATTTCATGCTCATCTCATTTGTCACACTTTTTGAAGCTCTTCATATTTTTGACACCTTTTGAAGCTCTTCATATTTTTCACACCTTTTGAAGCTCTTCGTATTTTTCACACCTTTTCAGGCTCTTCATGTTTTTCAACACCACTTCATGCTCCTCCTATTTTTCACAACTTTTGAAGCTCTTCATATTTTTCACACCTTTTCAGACTCTTCATGTTTTTCAACACCACTTCATGCTGCTCTTATTTTTCAGACCGTTTCATGCTCCTCATATTTTTGAAAGCTTTTGAAGCTCTTCATATTTTTCACACCTTTTCAGGCTCTTCATATTTTTCAACACCGCTTCATGATCCTCCTATTTTTCAAACCGTTTCATGCTCCTCATGTATTTCACACCTTTTGAAGCTCTTCATATTTTTCACACGTTTTCAGCCTCCTCATGTTTTTCATCAATGCTTCATGCTCCTTCTCTTTTTCAGACCGTTTCATGCTCCTCATAGTTTTGACACGTTTTGAAGCTCTTCATATTTTTCACAGCTTTTCAGGCTCTTCATGTTTTTAAACACCACTTCATGCTCCTCCTATTTTTCAGACCGTTTCATGCTCCTCATAATTTTGACACCTTTTGAAGCTCTTCTTATATTTCACACCTTTTCAGACTCTTAATGTTTTCGAAAACCACTTCAAGTTCCTCCTATTTGTGAGACCGTTTCATGCTCTTCATATTTTTGACAGCTTTTGAAGCTCTTCATATTTTTCACACCTTTTGAAGCTCTTCATATATTTCACACATTTTCAGGCTCTTCATGTTTTTCAACACCACTTCATGCTCCTCCTATTTTTCAGACCGTTTCATGCTCTTCATATTTTTGACACCTTTTGAAGCTGTTCATATTTTTCACACCTTTTGAACCTCTTCATATATTTCACACCTTTTGAAGCTCTTCATATTTTTCACATTTTTGAAGCTCTTCAAATTTTTCACACCTTTTCATGCTCTTCAGGATTTTGAACACCGCTTCATGCTCCTCCGGTTTTTCAGACCGTTTCATACTCCTCATATATTTGACACCTTTTGAAGCTCTTCATATTTTTCACACTTTTTCAGGCTCTTCATGTTTTTCAACACAACTTCATGCTCCTCCTATTTTGCAGACAGTATAATGCTCCTCATATTTTTGACACCTTTTGAAGCTCTTCATATTTCTCACACCTTTTCAGGCTCTTCATGTTTTTGAACACCACTTCATGGTCCTCCTCTTTTTCAGACCGTTTCATGCTCCTCATGTATTTCACACCTTTTGAGGCTCTTCATATTTTTAACACCTTTTCAGGCTCTTCATGATTTTCAACACCGCTTCATGCTCCTCGTATTTTTCAGACCGTTTCATGCTCATGTCATTTTTGACACATTATGAATCTCTTCACATTTTTCACACCTATTGAAGCTCTTCATATTTTTTATAATTTTGAAGCTCTTCATATTTTTCACACGTTTTCAGGCTCTTCATCTTTTCAACACCGCTTCATGCTCCTGCTATTTTCCAGACCGTTTCATACTCCTCATATTTTTGACACGTTTTGAGGCTCTTCATATTTTTCACACCTTTTCAAGCTCTTCATGTTTTTGAACAACGTTTCATGATCCTCCTATTTTTCTGAACGTTTCATGCTCCTCATGTATTTCACACCTTTTGAAGCTCTTCATTTTTCACACCTTTCCAGGCTCTTCATGTTTTTGACACGGTTTCATGCTCCTCCTATTTTTCAGACCGTTTCATGCTCCTCACATTTTTGACACCTTTTGAAGCTCTTCATATTTTTCACATGATTTCAGGCTCTTCATGATTTTCAACAACACTTCATGCTCCACCATTTTTCAGACCGCTTCATGCTCATCTCATTTTTGACACTTTTTGAAAGTGTTCATATTTTTCACACCTTTTGAAGCTCTTCATATTTTTCACACCTTTTCAGGCTCTTCATGTTTTTGAACAGCGCTTCATGCTGCTCCTTTTTTTCAGACCGTTTCATCCTTCTCATATTTTTGACACGTTTTGAAGCTCTTCATATTTTTCACACATTTTCAGGCTCTTCATGTATTTCAACACCACTTCATGCTCCTCCTATTTTTCAGACCGTTTCATGCTCCTCATATTTTTGACACCTTTTGAAGCTCTTCATATTTTTCACACTTTGTCAGGCTGTACATGTTTTTGAACACCTCTTCATGCTCTTCCTATTTTTCTGACCGTTTCATGCTCATGTCAATTTTCACACCTTTCAGGCTCTTCTTATTTTTCAAACCAGTGAAGCTCTTCATATTTTTCACACTTTTTCAGGCTTTTCATGTTTAGAACACCGCTTCATGCTCCTCCTATTTTTCAGACCCTTTCATGCTCATCTCATTTTTGACAGCTTTTCAGGCTCTTCATATTTTTCAAACCTTTTGAAGCTCTTCATATTTTTCACACGTTTTTAGGCTCTTCATGATTTTGAACACGGCTTCATGCTCCTCCTCCTTTTCAGACCGTTTCATGCTCCTCATGTATTTAACACCTTTTGAAGCTCTTCATATTTTTCTCACCTTTTCAGGCTTTCATGTTTTTGAACACCTTTTCATGCTCCTCCTATTTTTCAGACCGTTTCATGCTCCACATGTATTTCACAGCTTTTCAAGCTCTTTATATTTTTCACACCTTTTCAGGCTCTTCATGTTTTTGAACACCGTTTCATGCTGCTCCTATTTTTCAGACCGTTTCATGCTCATCTCATTTTTGACACCATTTTAAGCTCTTCATATTTTTCACACCTTTTGAACCTCTTCATATTTTTCACACGTTTTCACGCTCTTCATGTTTTTCAACACAGCTTCTTTTTTTTTTTATTTTTTATTTTTTTTTATTATTATTATTTTTTCCCAGTGGGTTTTGTCATACATTGATATGAATCAGCCATGGATTTACATGTATTCCCAATCCCGATCCCCCCTCCCACCTCCCTCTCCACCCGATTCCTCTGGGTCTTCCCAGTGCACCAGGCCCGAGCACTTGTCTCGTGCATCCCACCTGGGCTGGTGATCTGTTTCACCATAGATAGTATACATGCTGTTCTTTTGAAATATCCCACCCTCACATTCTCCCACAAAGTTCAAAAGTCTGTTCTGTGTTTCTGTGTCTCTTTTTCTGTTCTGCATATAGGGTTATCGTTATCACCTTTCTAAATTCCATATACATGTGTCAGTATGCTGTAATGTTCTTTATCTTTCTGGCTTACATCACTCTGTATAATGGGCTCCAGCTTCATCCATCTCATTAGGACTGGTTCAAATGAATTCTTTTTAATGGCTGAGTAATATTCCATGGTGTATATGTACCACAGCTTCCTTATCCATTCATCTGCTGATGGGCATCTCGGTTGCTTCCATGTCCTGGCTATTATAAACAGTGCTGCGATGAACATTGGGGTGCACGTGTCTCTTTCAGATCTGGTTTCCTCAGTGTGTATGCCCAGAAGTGGGATTGCTGGGTCATATGGCAGTTCTATTTCCAGTTTTTTAAGAAATCTCCACACTGTTTTCCATAGCGGCTGTACTAGTTTGCATTCCCACCAACAGTGTAAGAGGGTTCCCTTTTCTCCACACCCTCTCCAGCATTTATTGCTTGTAGACTTTTGGATAGCAGCCATCCTGACTGGCGTGTAATGGTACCTCATTGTGGTTTTGATTTGCATTTCTCTAATAATGAGTGATGTTGAGCCTCTTTTCATGTGTTTGTTAGCCATCTGTATGTCTTCTTTGGAGAAATGTCTGTTTAGTTCTTTGGCCCATTTTTTGATTGGGTCATTTATTTTTCTGGAATTGAGCTGCAGGAGTTGCTTGTATATTTTTGAGATTAATCCTTTGTCTGTTTCTTCATTTGCTATTGTTTTCTCCCAATCTGAGGGCTGTCTTTTCACCTTACTTATAGTTTCCTTTGTAGTGCAAAAGCTTTTAAGTTTCATTAGGTCCCATTTGTTTAGTTTTGCTTTTATTTCCAATATTCTGGGAGGTGGGTCATAGAGGATCTTGCTTTGATTTCTGTCGGAGAGTGTTTTGCCTATGTTCTCCTCTAGGAGTTTTATAGTTTCTGGTCTTACATTTAGATCTTTAATCCATTTTGAGTTTATTTTTGTGTATGGTGTTAGAAAGTGTTCTAGTTTCATTCTTTTACAAGTGGTTGACCAGTTTTCCCAGCACCACTTGTTAAAGAGGTTGTCTTTTTTCCATTGTATATCCTTGCCTCCTTTGTCAAAGATAAGGTGTCCATAGGTTCGTGGATTTATCTCTGGGCTTTCTATTCTGTTCCATTGATCTATATTTCTGTCTTTGTGCCAGTACCATACTGTCTTGATGACTGCGGCTTTGTAGTAGAGTCTGAAGTCAGGCAGGTTGATTCCTCCAGTTCCATTCTTCTTTCTCAAGATTACTTTGGCTATTCGAAGTTTTTTGTATTTCCATACAAATTGTGAAATTCTTTGGTCTAGTTCTGTGAAAAATACCGTTGGTAGCTTGATAGGGATTGCATTGAATCTATAGACTGCTTTGGGTAGAATAGCCATTTTGACAATATTAATTCTTCCAATCCATGAACACGGTATGTTTCTCCATCTGTTTGTCAACACCGCTTCTTGATCCACCTATTTTTCAGAACGTTTCATGCTCCTCATATTTTTGACACGTTTTGAAGCTCTTCATATTTTACACACATTTTCAGGCTCTTCATGTTTTTGAACACCGCTTCATGCTCCTCCTATATTTAACACCTTTTGAAGCTCTTCATATATTTTACACTTTTTCAGGCTCTTCATGTTTTTCAACACCACTTCTTGCTCGTCCTATTTTCCAAACCGTTACATGCTCCTCATATTTTTGACACCTTTTGAATCTCTTCATATATTTCACACCTTTTCAGGCTCTTCATGTTTTTGACACAGTTTCATGCTCCTCCTATTTTTCAGACCGTTTAATGCTCCTCACATTTTTGACACCTTTGTAAGCTCTTCATATTTTTAACACCTTTTCAGGTTCTTCATGTTTTTCAACACCGCTTCATGCTCCTCCTATTTTTCTGACCGTTTCATGCTCCTCATGTATCTCACACCTTTTGAAGCTCTTCATATCTTTCACACCTTTTGAGCTCTTCATATTTTTCACACCTTTTCAGGCTATTCATGTTTTTGAACACCGTTTCATGCTCCTCCTATAATTCAGACGGTTTCATGCTCCTCATGTATTTCACTCCTTTTGAAGCTCTTCATATTTTACACACCTTTTCAGGCTCTTCATGATTTTCAACCCCACTTCATGCTCCTCCGATTTTTCAGACCGTTTCATGCTCATCTCATTTTTGACACCTTTTGAAGCTCTTCATATTTTTCACACCTTTTGAAGCTGTTCATATTTTTAACACCTTTTCAGGCTCTTCATGTTTTTGAACATGATTTCATGCTCCTCCTATTTTTCACACCGTTTCATGCTCCTCCCATTTTTGACACCTTTGAAGCTCTTCATATTTTTCACAACTTTTCAGGCTCTTCATGTTTTTCAACACAAATTCATGCCTCTCCTATTTTTCAGACCGTTTCATGCTCCTCATATTTTTGACACCTTTTGAACCTCTTCATATTTTTCACACCTTTTGAAGCTCTTCATATTTTTCACACTTTTTTAGGCTCTTCATGATTTTGAACACGGCTTCATGCTCCTCCTCCTTTTCAGATCGTTTCATGCTCCTCATGTATTTCACACATTTTGAAGCTCTTCATGTATTTCACACCTTTTCAGGCTCTTCATGTTTTTGAACACGATTTCATGCTCCTCCTATTTTTCAGACCGTTTCATGCTCCTCCCATTTTTGACACCATTGAAGCTCTTCATATTTTTCACAACTTTTCAGGCTCTTCATGTTTTTCAACACCGCTTCATGATCCTCCAATTTTTCAGACCGTTTCAAGCTCCTCATATTTTTGACACCTTTTCAGGCTCTTCATGTTTTTCAACACCACTTCATGCTCCTCCTTTTTCACACCATTTCATGCTCATCTCATTTGTCACACTTTTTGAAGCTCTTCATATTTTTGACACCTTTTGAGCTCTTCATATTTTTCACACCTTTTGAGGCTCTTCATGTTTTTCAACACCGTTTCATGCTCCTCCTATAATTCAGACGGTTTCATGCTCCTCAAGTCTTTCACTCCTTTTGAAGCTCTTCATATTTTACACACCTTTTCAGGCTCTTCATGATTTTCAACCCCACTTCATGCTCCTCCGATTTTTCAGACCGTTTCATGCTCATCTCATTTTTGACAGCTTTTGAAGCTCTTCATATTTTTCACACCTTTTGAAGCTGTTCATATTTTTCACACCATTTCAGGCTCTTCATGTTTTTGAACACGGTTTCATGCTCCTCCTCTTTTTCAGACCGTTTCATGCTCCTCATATTTTTGACACCTTTAAAAGCTCTTCATATTTTTCACACCTTTTCAGGTTCTTTATGTTTTGAAGACCGTTTCATGATGCTCCTATTTTTCAGACCGTTTCATGCTCCTCATATTTTTGACACATTTTGAACCTTTTCATATTTTTCACACTTTTTCAGTCTCTTCATGTTTTGGAAAACCGCTTCATGACCCTCCTAATTTTCACACCTTTTGAAGCTCTTCATATTTTTCACACGTTTTCAGATCTTCATGTTTTTCAACACCGCTTCTTGATCCTCCTATTTTTTCAGACCGTTTCATGCTCCTCATATTTTTGACACGTTTTGAAGCTCTTCATATTTTACACACATTTTCAGGCTCTTCATGTTTTGGAAAACCGCTTCATGACCCTCCTAATTTTCACACCTTTTGAAGCACTTCAAATTTTTCACACCTTTTCAGGCTCTTCATACTTTTGAACACGGTTTCCTGCTCCTCATTTTTTTTCAGACCGTTTCATGCTCCTCATATTTTTGACACCTTTTGAATCTCTTCATATATTTCACACGTTTTCAGGCTCTTCATGTATTGGAACACCGCTTCATGCTCCTCCTATTTTTCAGACGGTTTCATTCTCCTCATGTACCTCACACCTTTTGAAGCTCTTCATATATTTCACACTTTTTCAGGCTCTTCATGTTTTTCAACACCACTTCATGCTCCTCCTATTTTTCAGACCGTTTCATGCTCATCTCATTTTTGACACCTTCTGAAGCTCTTCATATTTGTTACACCCTTTCAGTCTATTTATGTTTTTCAACACGGCTTCATGCTCCTCCTATTTTTCAGACCGTTTCATGCTCCTCATATTTTTCACACCTTTTGAAGCTCTTCATATTTTTCACACCTTTTCAGGTTCTTCATGTTTTTCAACACCGCTTTAGGCTCCTCCTATTTTTCAGACCGTTTGATGCTCCTCATATATTTCACAACTTTTGAAGCTCTTCATATTTTTCACACTTTTTGAAGCTCTTCATATATTTCACACGTTTTAAGTCTCTTCATGTTTTTCAACACCGCTTCATGCTCTTCCTATTTTTCAGACCGTTTCATGCTTCTCTTATTTTTGACACGTTTTGAGGCTCTTCATATATTTCACACCTTTTCAGGCTCTTCATGTTTTTGAACACCGCTTCATGCTCCTCCTATTTTTCAGACCGTTTCATGCTCCTCATATTTTGACACCTTTTGAAGCTCTTCATATTTTTCACACCTTTTCAGGCTCTTCATTTTTTTGAACACCGTTTCATGCTCCTCCTATATTTCAGACCGTTTCATGCTCCACATATTTTTGACACCTTTTGAAGCTCTTCCTATTTTTCACGCCTTTTCAGGCTCTTCATGTTTTTCAACACAACTTCATGCCCCTCCTATTTTTCAGACCGTTTCATGCTCATCTCATTTTTGACAGCTTTTGAAGCTCTTCATATTTTTCAAACCTTTTGAGGCTCTTCATATTTTTCACACCTTTTCTGGCTCTTCAGGTTTTTGAACACCGTTTCATGAATCTCCTATTTTTCAGACCGTTTCATGCTTCTCATATTTTTGACACGTTTTGAAGCTCTTCATATTTTTCTCACCTTTTCAGGCTCTTCATGGTTTTCAACACCACTTCATTTTCCTCCTATTTTTTCAGACCGTTTCATGCTCCCATATTTTTGACACCTTTTGAAGCTCTTCATATTTTTCACACTTTTTCTGGCTCGTCATGTTTGTGAACAGCACTTCATGCTCCTCCTATTTTTCAGATCGTTTCATGCTTCTCATATTTTTGACAACTTTTGAATCTCTTCATATTTTTAACACCTTTTCAGGCTCTTCATGTTTTTGAACACCGTTTCATGCTGCTCCTATTTTTCAGACCGTTTCATACTCCTCATAGTTTTGACACCTTTTGAATCTCTTCATATTTTTCACACCTTTTCAGGCTCTTCATGTTTTTCAACACGGCTTCATGCTCCTCCTATTTTTCAGACCGTTTCATGCTCCTCAAGTATTTCACACCTTGAGGCTCTTCATATTTTTCACAGCTTTTCAGGCTCTTCATGTTTTTGAACACCGTTTCATGCTCCTCCTATTTTTCAGACCGTTTCATTCTCCTCATATTTTTGACACATTTTGAAGGTCTTCATATTTTTAACACCTTTTCAGGTTCTTCATGTTTTTGAACACCGTTTCATGCTCCTCCTATTTTTCAGACCGTTTCATGCTCCTCATATTTTTGACACATTTTGAAGCCCTTCATATTTTTCACACCTTTTCAGGCTCTTCAATTTTTTCAACAATGTTACAATGCTCCTCCTATTTTTCAGACCGTTTCATGCTCCTCATATTTTTCACACCTTTTCAGGCTCTTCATGTTTTTCAACACCGCTTCATGCTCCTCCTATTTTCCAGACCGTTTCATGCTCCTCATGTATTTCACACCTTTTGAAGCTCTTCATATTTTTCCCAAATTTTCAGGCTCTTTTTGTTTTTGAACACTGCTTCTTGATCCTCCTATTTTTCATACCGTTTCATGCTCCTCATATTTTTGACACCTTTTGTAGCTCTTCATATTTTTCACACCTTTTAAGGCTCTTCATGTTTTTCAACACCGTTTCATGCTCCTCCTATTTTCAGACAGTTTCTTGCTCCTCATAATTTTGACACCTTTGAATGTCTTCATATTTTTCACACCTTTTGAAGCTGTTCATATTTTTCACACCTTTTCAGGCTCTTCATGTTTTTCTACACGGCATCATGCTCCTCCTATTTTTCAGACTGTTTCATGCTCCTCTTATTTTTGACACCTTTTGAAGCTATTCATATTTTTCACAACTTTTCAGGCTCTTCATGTTTTTCTACACCGCTTCATGCTCCTCCTATTTTTCACACCATTTCATGCTCATCTCATTCTTGACACTTTTTGCAGCTCTTCATATTTTTCACACGTTTTCAGGCTCTTCATATTTTTCAACACCGCTTCATGATCCTCCTATTTTTCAGACCGTTTTATGCTCCTCATGTATTTCACACCTGTGAAGCTCTTCATATTTTTCAGACCTTTTCAGACTCTTCATATTTTTGAACACGGTTTCATGCTCCTCCTATTTTTCAGAACGTTTCATGCTCCTCTAATTTTTACACCTTTGGAAGCTCTTCACATATTTCACACCTTTTCAGGCTCTTCATGTTTTTCAACACCGCTTCTTGATCCTCCTATTTTTCAGACCGTTTCATGCTCATCTCATTTTTGACACCTCAGGAAGCTCTTCATATTTTTCACACCTTTTGAAGCTCTTCATATTTTTCACAACTTTTCAGGCTCTTCATGTTTTTCAACACCGCTTCATGATCCTCCAATTTTTCAGACCATTTCAAGCTCCTCATATTTTTGACACCTTTTGAATCTCTTCATATATTTTACACCTTTTCAGGCTCTTCATGTTTTTCAACACCACTTCATGCTCCTCCTTTTTCACACCATTTCATGCTCATCTCATTTGTCACACTTTTTGAAGCTCTTCATATTTTTGACACCTTTTGAGCTCTTCATATTTTTCACACCTTTTGAGGCTCTTCATGTTTTTCAACACTGTTTCATGCACCTCCTATAATTCAGACGGTTTCATGCTCCTCAAGTCTTTCACTCCTTTTGAAGCTCTTCATATTTTACACACCTTTTCAGGCTCTTCATGATTTTCAACCCCACTTCATGCTCCTCCGATTTTTCAGACCCTTTCATGCTCCTCATATTTTTGACACCTTTAAAAGCTCTTCATATTTTTCATACCTTTTCAGGTTCTTTATGTTTTGAAGACTGTTTCATGGTCCTCCTATTTTTCAGACCGTTTCATGCTCCTCATATTTTTGACACATTTTGAACCTTTTCATATTTTTCACACGTTTTCAGGCTCTTCATGTTTTTGAACACCGCTTCATGCTCCTCCTAATTTTCAGACCGTTTCATGCTCCTCATGTATTTAACACCTTTTGAAGCTCTTCATATTTTTCTCACCTTTTAGGCTTTCATGTTTTTGAACACCTTTTCATGCTCCTCCTATTTTTCAGACCGTTTCATGCTCCGCATGTATTTCACAGCTTTTGAAGCTCTTTATATTTTTCACACCTTTTCAGGCTCTTCATGTTTTTGAACACCGTTTCATGCTGCTCTTATTTTTCAGACCGTTTCATGCTCATCTCATTTTTGACACCATTTTAAGCTCTTCATATTTTTCACACCTTTTGAGCCTCTTCATATTTTTCACACGTTTTCACGCTCTTCATGTTTTTCAACATCGCTTCTTGATCCACCTATATTTCAGACCGTTTCATGCTCCTCATATTTTTGACACGTTTTGAAGCTCTTCATAGTTTACACACATTTTCAGGCTCTTCATGTTTTTGAACACCGCTTCATGCTCCTCTATTTTTAACACCTTTTGAAGCTCTTCATATATTTTACCCTTTTTCAGGCTCTTCATGTTTTTCAACACCACTTCATGCTCCTCCTATTTTACAGACCGTTTCATGCTAATCTAATTTTTGACACCTTTTGAAGCTCTTCATATTTTACACACATTTTCAGGCTCTTCATGTTTTTAAACACCACTTCATGCTCCTCCTATTTTTCAGACCGTTTCATGCTCCTCATGTATTTCACACCTTTTGAAGCTCTTCATTTTTCACACCTTTCCAGGCTCTTCATGTTTTTGAAACGGTTTCAAGCTCCTCCTATTTTTCAGACCGTTTCATGCTCCTCACATTTTTGACACCTTTTGAAGCTCTTCATATTTTTCACAACTTTTCAGACTCTTCATGTTTTTCAACACCGCTTCATGATCCTCCAATTTTTCAGACCGTTTCATGCTCCTCATATTTGTGACATCTTTTGAAGCTTTTCTAATTTTTCACACCTTTTGAAGCTCTTCATATTTTTCACACCTTTTGTAGCTCTTCATATTTTTCACACCTTTTCAGGCTATTCATGTTTTTGAACACCGTTTCATGCTCCTCCTATAATTCAGACGGTTTCAGGCTCCTCATGTATTTCACTCCTTTTGAAGCTCTTCATATTTTACACACCTTTTCAGGCTCTTCATGATTTTCAACCCCACTTCATGCTCCTCCAATTTTTCAGACCGTTTCATGCTCATCTCATTTTTGACACCTTTTGAATCTCTTCATATATTTTACACCTTTTCAGGCTCTTCATGTTTTTCAACACCACTTCATGCTCCTCCTATTTTTCAGACCATTTCATGCTCCGCATGTATTTCACAGCTTTTGAATCTCTTATATTTTTCACATCTGTTCAGGCTCTTCATGTTCTTGAACACCTTTTCATGCTCCTCCTATTTTTCAGACCGTTTCATGCTCCTCATATTTTTGACACCTTTAGAAGCTCTTCATATTTTTCACAACTTTTGAAGCTCTTCATTTATTTCACAACTTTTCAGGCTCTTCATGTTTTTCAACAACACTTCATGCTCCTCTTATTTTTCAGACCGTTTAATGCTCCGCATGTATTTCACACCTTTTGATGCTCTTTATATTTTTCACACCTTTTCAGGCTCTTCAAGTTCTTGAAAACCTTTTCATGCTCCTCCTATTTTTCAGACAGTTTCATGCTCCTCATGTATTTCACACCTTTTGAAGCTCTTCATATTTTCACACCTTTTCAGGCTCTTCATGTTTTGAACACCGCTTCATGCTCCTCCTATTTTTCACACCGTATCATGCTCCTCATATTTTTCACACCTTTTGAACCTCTTCATATTATTCACACCTTTTCAGGCTCTTCATGTTTTTGAACACGATTTCATGCCTCTCCTATTTTTCAGACCGTTTCATGCTCCTCATATTTTTGACACCTTTTGAACCTCTTCATATTTTTCACACCTTTGAAGCTCTTCATATTTTTCACAACTTTTCAGGCTCTTCAAGTTTTTCAACACCGCTTCATGAATCTCCAATTTTTCAGACCGTTTCATGCTCCTCATATTTTTGACACCTTTTGAATATCTTCATATATTTTACACCTTTTCAGGCTCTTCATGTTTTTCAACACCACTTCATGCTCCTCCTTTTTCAGACCATTTCATGCTCATCTCATTTATCACACTTTTTGAAGCTCTTCATATTTTTGACACCTTTTGAGCTCTTCATATCTTTCACACCTTTTGAGGCTCTTCATGTTTTTCAACACCGTTTCATGCTCCTCCTATAATTCAGACGGTTTCATGCTCCTCAAGTCTTTCACTCCTTTTGAAGCTCTTCATATTTTACACACCTTTTCAGGCTCTTCATGATTTTCAACCCCACTTCATGCTCCTCCGATTTTTCAGACCGTTTCATGCTCATCTCATTTTTGACACCTTTTGAAGCTCTTCATATTTTTCACACCTTTTGAAGCTGTTCATATTTTTCACACCTTTTCAGGCTCTTCATGTTTTTGAACACGGTTTCATGCTCCTCCTCTTTTTCAGACCGTTTCATGCTCCTCATATTTTTGACACCTTTAAAAGCTCTTCATATTTTTCACACCTTTTCAGGTTCTTTATGATTTGAAGACCGTTACATGGTCCTCCTATTTTTCAGACCGTTTCATGCTCCTCATATTTTTGACACATTTTGAACCTTTTCATATTTTTCACACGTTTTCAGGCTCTTCATGTTTTTGAACACCGCTTCATGCTCCTCCTAATTTTCAGACCGTTTCATGCTCCTCATGTATTTAACACCTTTTGAAGCTCTTCATATTTTTCTCACCTTTTCAGGCTTTCATGTTTTTGAACACCTTTTCATGCTCCTCCTATTTTTCAGACCGTTTCATGCTCCACATGTATTTCACAGCTTTTGAAGCTCTTCTTATTTTTCACAACTTTTCAGACTCTTCATGTTTTTCAACACCGCTTCATGATCCTCCAATTTTTGAGACCGTTTCATGCTCCTCATATTTGTGACATCTTTTGAAGCTTTTCTTATTTTTCACACCTTTTAGGCTCTTCATGTTTTTCAGCACCACTTAATGCTCCTCCTATTTCTCAGACAGTTTCTTGCTCCTCATATTGTGGACACCTTTTGAAGCTCTTCATATTTTTCACATCTTTTCAGTCTCTTCATGTTTTTCAACACCACTTCATGCTCCACCTATTTTTCAGACCGTTTCATGCTCATCTCATTTTTGACACCTTTTGAAGCTCTTCATATTTTTCACACCTTTTGAAGCTCTTCATATTTTTCACACGTTTTCAGATCTTCATGTTTTTCAACACCGCTTCTTGATCCTCCTATTTTTTCAGACCGTTTCATGCTCCACATGTATTTCACAGCTTTTGAAGCTCTTCATATTTTTCACAACTTTTCAGACTCTTCATGTTTTTCAACACCGCTTCATGATCCTCCAATTTTTGAGACCGTTTAATGCTCCTCATATTTGTGACATCTTTTGAAGCTTTTCTTATTTTTCACACCTTTTAGGCTCTTCATGTTTTTCAGCACCACTTCATGCTCCTCCTATTTCTCAGACAGTTTCTTGCTCCTCATATTGTGGACACCTTTTGAAGCTCTTCATATTTTTCACATCTTTTCAGTCTCTTCATGTTTTTCAACACCACTTCATGCTCCACCTATTTTTCAGACCGTTTCATGCTCATCTCATTTTTGACACCTTTTGAAGCTCTTCATATTTTTCACACCTTTTGAAGCTCTTCATATTTTTCACACGTTTTCAGATCTTCATGTTTTTCAACACCGCTTCTTGATCCTCCTATTTTTTCAGACCGTTTCATGCTCCTCATATTTTTGACACTTTTTGAAGCTCTTCATATTTTACACACATTTTCAGGCTCTTCATGTTTTGGAACACCGCTTCATGACCCTCCTAATTTTCACACCTTTTGAAGCACTTCAAATTTTTCACACTTTTTCAGGCTCTTCATACTTTTGAACACGGTTTCCTGCTCCTCATTTTTTTCAGACCGTTTCATGCTCCTCATATTTTTGACACCTTTTGAATCTCTTCATATATTTCACACGTTTTCAGGGTCTTCATGTATTGGAACACCGCTTCATGCTCCTCCTATTTTTCAGTCGGTTTCATTCTCCTCATGTACCTCACACCTTTTGAAGCTCTTCATATATTTCACACTTTTTCAGGCTCTTCATGTTTTTCAACACCACTTCATGCTCCTCCTATTTTTCAGACCGTTTCATGCTCATCTCATTTTTGACACCTTCTGAAGCTCTTCATATTTGTTACACCCTTTCAGGCTCTTCATGTTTTTCAACACGGCTTCATGCTCCTCCTATTTTTCAGACCGTTTCATGCTCCTCATATTTTTCACACCTTTTGAAGCTCTTCATATTTTTCACACCTTTTCAGGTTCTTCATGTTTTTCAACACCACTTCATGCTTCTCCTATTTCTCAGACCATTTCATGCTCATCTCATTTTTGACAGCTTTTGAAGTTCTTCATATTTTTCACATCTTTTGAAACTATTCATATTTTTCACACCTTTTCAGGCTCTTCACGTTTTTCAACACCCCTTCATGCTTCTCCTATTTTTCAGACCGTTTCATGCTCCTCTCATTTCTGAAATCTTTTGAAGCTTGTCATATATTTCACACATTTTCAGGCTCTCAATGTTTTTCAACACCACTTCATGCTCCTCCTATTTTTCAGACCGTTTCATGCTCATCTCATTTTTGACACCTTCTGAAGCGCTTCATAGTTTTCACAAATTTTCAGGCTCTTCATATTTTTGAACACCTCTTCATGCTTCTCCTATTTTTCAGACCGTTTCATGCTCCTCATGTATTTCACACATTTTGAAGCTCTTCATATTTTTTACAACTTTTCAGGATCTTCATGTTTTTCTACACCACTTCATGCTCCTCCTATTTTTCAGACCATTTCATGCTCATCTCATTCTTGACACTTTTTGCAGCTCTTCGTATTTTTCACACGTTTTCAGGCTCTTCATATTTTTCAACACCGCTTCATGATCCTCCTATTTTTCAGACCGTTTCATGCTCCTCATGTATTTCACATCTTTTGAAGCTCTTCATATTTTTTAGACCTTTTCAGACTCTTCATATTTTTGAACACGGTTTCATGCTCTTCATATTTTTCAGAACGTTTCATGCTCCTCAAGTATTTCACAGCTTGAGGCTCTTCATATTTTACACAGCTTTTCAGGCTCTTCATGTTTTTGAACACTGCTTCTTGATCCTCCTATTTTTCAGACCGTTTCATGCTCCTCATATATTTCTCACCATTTGAAGTTCTTCATATATTTCACACCTTTTGAAGCTCTTCATATATTTCACACCATTTCAGGCACTTCATGTTTTCAACACCACTTCATGCTCCTCCTATTTTTCAGTCCGTTTCATGCTCCTCATATATTTCTCACCATTTGAAGCTCTTCATATATTTCACACTTTTTGAAGCTCTTCATATATTTCACACCATTTCAGGCACTTCATGTTTTTCAACACCACTTCATGCTCCTCCTATTTTTCAGACCGTTTCACGCTCATCTCATTTTTGACACCTCTGGAAGCTCTTCATATTTTTCACACCTTTTGAAGCTCTTCATATTTTTCACAACTTTTCAGGCTCTTCATATTTTTCAACACCGCTTCATGATCGTCCTGTTTTTCAGACCGTTTCATGCTCCTCATATTATTGACAGCTTTTGAAGCTCTTCATATTTTTCACACTTTTTCAGGCTCTTCATGTTTATGAACACCGTTTCATGCTCCTCCTATTTTTCAGACCGTTTCATGCAGCTCATATTGTTGACACCTTTTGAAGCTCTTCATATTTTTCACAACTTTTCAGGCTCTTCATGGTTTTGAACACCGTTTCATGCTCCTCCTATTTTTCAGACCGTTTCATGCTCCTCATTTTTTTGACACCTTTTGAATCTCTTCATATATTTCACACCTTTTCAGGCTCTTCATGTTTTTGAACACAGCTTCAAGCTCTTCCTATTTTTCAGACCGTTTCATGCTCCTCATGTACTTCACACATTTTGCGGCTCTTCATATTTTACACACCTTTTCAGGTTCTTCATTATTTTCAACACCACTTCATGCTCCTCCTATTTTTCAGACGGTTTCATGTTCCTTATATTTTTGACACCTTTTGAAGCTCTTCATATTTTTTACACCCTTCCAGGCTCTTCATGTTTTTCAACACGGCTTCATGCTCCTCCTATTTTTCAGACCGTTTCATGCTCCTCATATTTTTCACACCTTTTGAAGCTCTTCATATTTTTCACACCTTTTCAGGCTCTTCATGTTTTTCAACACCGCTTCATGCTCCTCCTATTTTTCAGACCGTTTCATGCTTCTCATGTATTTCACACCTTTTGAAGCTCTTCATATTTTTCACACCTTTTCAGGCTCTTCATGTTTTTGAACACAGCTTCAAGCTCTTCCTATTTTTAAGACAGTTTCATGATCCTCATATATTTCTCACCTTTTGAAGCTCTTCATATATTTCACAACTTTAAGGCTCTTTATGTTTTTGACCACCGCTTCATGCTCCTCCTATTTTTCAGACCGTTTCATGCTCCTCATATTTTTGACACCTTTTGAAGCTCTTCATATTTTTCACAAATTTTCAGGCTCTTCATATTTTTGAACACCGCTTCATGCTCCTCCTATTTTTCAGAGCTTTTCATGATCCTCATGTATTTCACAACTTTTGAAGCTCTTCGTATTTTACACAGCCTTTCAGGATCTTCATGAACTTCAACACCACTTCATGCTCCTCCTATTTTCAGACCGTTTCATGCTCCTCATATTTTTGGCACCTTTTGAAGCTCTTCATATTTTTCACACTTTTTCAGGCTCTTCATGTTTTACAACACCGCTTCATGCTCCTCCTATTTTTCAGACCGTTTCATGCTCCTCATGTATTTCACACATTTTGAAACTCTTCATATCTTTCACAACTTTTCAGCCTCTTCATGTTTTTGAATACCGTTTCATGCTCTTCCTATTTTTCAGATGGATTCATGCTCCTCATATTTTTGACACATTTTGAAGCTCTTCATATTTTTCATACCCTTTCAGTCTCTTCATGTTTTTCAACACCGCTTGATGATCCTCCTATTTTTCAGACCGTTTACTGCTCCTCATATTTTTCACTCGTTTTGAAGCTCTTCATATTTTTCACAGCTTTTCAGGCTCTTCATGTTTTTGAACACCGCTTCATGCTCCTCCAATTTTTCAGACTGTTTCAAGCTCCTCATATTTTTGACACGTTTTGAAGCTCTTCATATTTTTCACAGCTTTTCAGGTTTTTCTTGTTTTTCAACACCGCTTCATGCTCCTCCTATTTTTCAGACCGTTTCATGCTCCTCATATTTTTGACACTGTTTGAAGCTCTTCATATTTTTCACACCTTTTGAAGCTCTTCATATATTTCACACGTTTTCAATCTCTTCAGGTTTTTCAACACCGCTTCTTGCTCCTCCTATATTTCAGACCGTTTCATGCTCCTCATATTTTTGACACCTTTTGAAGCTCTTCATATTTTTCACACATTTTCAGGCTCTTCATTTTTTTCAACATGGCTTCATGATCCTCCTATATTTCAGATCTTTTCATGCTCCTCATATTTTTGACACATTTTGAAGCTCTTCATATTTTTCACACCTTTTCAGGCTCTTCATGTCTTTCAACACCACTTCATGCCTCTGCTATTTTTCAGACCGTTTCATGTTCCTCCTATTTTTCAGATCATTTCATGCTCCTGATATTTTTGACACCTTTTGAAGCTCTTCATATTTTTTTCATATTTTAAGGCTCTTCATGTTTTCAACACCGTGTCATGTTCCTCCTATTTTTCAGATCATTTCATGCTCCTGATATTTTTGACTCCTTTTGAAGCTCTTCATATTTTTCACACCTTTTCAGGCTCTTCATCCTTTTCAACCCCACTTCATGCTCCTTCTATTTTGCAGACCGTTTCAGGCTCCTCATATTTTTGACAGCTTTTGAATCTCTTCATATTTTTCACACCTTTTCATGCTCTTCATGTTTTTCAACACCGTGTCATGCTCCTCCTATTTTTCAGACTGTTTCATGCTCCTCATATTTTTCACACCTTTAAAGCTCTTCATATGTTTCACACCTTTTCAGACTCTTCAAGTTTTTGAACACCGCTTCATTCTCCTCCTTTTTTTCAGACCGTTTCATGCTCCTCATGTATTTCCCACATTTTGAAGCTCTTCAAATTTTTCACATCTTTTCAGGCTCTTCATGTTTTTGAACACCGCTTCATGCTCCTCCTATTTTTCAGACCGTTTCATGCTCCTCATATTTTTGACAGCTTTTGAAGCTCTTCATATATTTCATACCTTTTCAGACTCTTCATGTTTTTGAACACCGCTTCATGCTCCTCCTGTTTTTCAGACCGTTTCATGTTCCTCCTATTTTTCAGATCATTTCATGCTCCTCATATTTTTGACACCTTTTGAAGCTCTTCATATTTTTCACACTTTTTCAGGCTCTTCATGTTTTTCAACACCGCTTCATGCTCCTCCTATTTTCAGACCTTTTCATGCTCCTCATATTTTTGACTCCTTTTGAAGCTCTTCATATTTTTCACACCTTTCCATGCTCTTCATATTTTTCAACACCGTGTCATGCTCCTCCTATTTTTCACACGGTTTCATGCTCCTCATATTTTTCACACCTTAAAACTCTTCATATTTTTCTCACATTTTAAGGCTCTTCATGTTTTTCAACACTGTGTCATGCTCCTCCTATTTTTCAGACCGTTTCATGTTCCTCATATATTTGACACCTTTTGAAGCTCTTCATATTTTTAAAACTTTTCAAGCTCTTCATGTTTTCAACACCGCTTCAGGATCCTCCTATTTTTCTGACCGTTTCATGCTCCTCATATTTTTGACACCTTTTGAAGCTCTTCATATTTTTCACACATTTTCATGCTCTTCATGTTTTTCAACACCGCTTCATGCTCCTCCTATTTTTCAGACAGTTTCATGCTCCTCATGTATTTCACACCTTTTGAAGCTATTCATATTTTTCATACCTTTTCAGGCTCTTCATGTTTTTCCACACCACTTCATGCTTCTCCTATTTTTCAGCCCATTTCATGCTCCTGATGTATTTCACACCTTTTGAAGCTCTTCATATTTTTCACACCTTTTCAGGTTTTCCATGTTTTTGAACCCCGCTTCATGATCCTCCTATTTTTCAGACCGTTTCATGCTCCTCGTATTTTTGACACCTTTTGAAGCTCTTCATATTTTTCACACCTTCAGGCTCTTCATGTTTTTCAACACCACTTCATGCTCTTCCCATTTTTCAGACCGTTTCATGCTCCTCATATATTTCATACCTTTAGAAGCTCTTCATATTTTTCAAACCTTTTCAGGCTCTTCATGTTTCTCAACACAGCTTCATGCTCCTCCTATTTTTGAGACGCTTTCATTCTCCTCATATTTTTGACACTGTTAGAAGCTCTTCATATATTTCACACCTTTTCAGTGTCTTCTTTTTTTTCAACACCACTTCATGCTACTCCTATTTTTCAGACAGTTTCATCCTCTTCTCAATTTTGACACGTTTTGAGGCTCTTCATATTTTTCAAACCTTTTCAGGCTTTTCATGTTTTTGAACCCCGCTTCATGCTCCTCCTATTTTTCAGACCGTTTCATGCTGCTCATATTTTTGACACCTTTTGAAGCTGTCATATTTTTCACAAATTTTCATGCTCTTCCTATTTTTGAACACCGTTTCATGCTCCTCCTATTTTTCAGACCATTTCATGATCCTCATGTATTTCACACGTTTTGAAGCTCTTCATATTTTTCACACGTTTTCAGGCTCTTCATGTTTTTCAACACCGCTTCATGCTCCTCCTATTTTTCAGACCGTTTCCTGCTCCTCATGTATTTCACACCTTTTGAAGCTCTTCATATTTTTCACACGTTTTCAGGCTCTTCATGTTTTTGAACACTGCTTCATGCTCCTCCTATTTTTCGGACCGTTTCATGCTCCTCATTTTTTGACACCTTTTCAAGCTCTTCATATTTTTCACACATTTTCAGGCTCTTCATGTTTTTGAACAATGCTTCCTTTCCTCCTATTTTTCACACCTTTTGAAGCTCTTCATATTTTTCACACCTTTTCAGGCTCTTCATGTTATTGAACATCGCTTTATACTCCTCCTATTTTTCAGACCGTTTCATGCTCCTCCTATATTTCGCACCTTTTGAAGCTCTTCATATTTTTCACACCTTTTCAGGCTCTGCATGTTTTTCAACACCACTTCATGCTCCTCCCATTTTTCAGACCGTTTCCAGCTCCTCATATTTTTGACACCTTTTGAAGCTCTTCATATTTTTCACACATTATCAGGCTCTTCATGTTTTTCAACACCACTTCATGCTCCTCCTATTTTTTAGACCGTTTGATGCTCCTCATATATTTGACAGCTTTTGAAGCTCTTCATATTTTTCACATTGTAGTGGCTCTTCATGTTTTTGAACACCGTTCCATGCTACTCCTATTTTTCAGACCCTTTCATGCTCATCTCATTTTTGACACCTTTTGAAGCTCTTCATATTTTTCACACGTTTTCAGGCTTTTCATGTTTTTCAACACCACTTCATGCTCCTCATATTTTTCAGACCGTTTCATGCTCATCTCATTTTTGACAGCTTTTGAAGTTCTTCATATTTTTCACACCTTTTGAAGCCCTTCATATTTTTCACACCTTTTCAGGCTCTTCATGTTTGAACACCGTTTCATGCTCCTCCCATTTTTCAGACCATTTCATGCTCGTCATAATTTTGACACCTTTTGAAGCTCTTCATATTTTTCACACTTTTTCAGGCTCTTCATGTTTTTCAACACCGCTTCATGTTCCTCCTCTTTTTCAGACCGTATCATGCTCCTCATAATTTGACAACTTTTGAAGCTCTTCATATATTTAACACCTTTTCAGACTCTTCATTTTTCTACAACGCTTCATGCTCCTCCTCTCTTTCAGACCGTTTCATGCTCATCTCATTTTTGACACCTTTTGAAGCTCTTCATATTTTTCACACTTTTTGAATCTCTTCTTATATTTCACAACTTTTCAGGCTCTTCATGTTTTGAAAACCGTTTCATGCTCCTCCTATTTTTCAGATCATTTCATGTTCCTCATATTTTTCACACCTTTTGAAGCTCCTCATATTTTTCATATTTTTGAAGCTGTTGATATTTTTCACACCTTTTCAGGCTCTTCATGTTTTTGAACACCGTTTCATGCTCCTCCTATTTTTCAGACTGTTAATGCTCCTCATATTTTTGACACCTTTTGAAGCTCTTCATATTTTTCACACCTTTTGAAGCTCTTCATATTTTTCACACCTTTTGAAGCTCTTCATATTTTCCACACCTTTTCAGGCTCTTCATGTTTTTGATCACAGCTTTATTCTCCTCGTATTTTTCAGACCGTTTCATGCTCCTCATGAATTTAACACCTTTTGAAGCTCTTCATATTTTTCACACCTTTTCATGCTCTTCATCTTTTTCAAAAAAGTTTCATGCTCATCCTATTTTTCAGACCGTTTCATGCTCCTCATATTTCTGACACTTTTTGAAGCTCCTCATATTTTTTACACATTGTGAAGCTCTTCATATATTTCACACCATTTCAGGATCTTCATGTTTTTCTACACCACTTCATGCTCCTCCTATTTTTTAGACCGTTTCATGCTACTCATATTTTTGACACCTTTTGAAGCTCTTCATATTTTTCACACCTTTTCAGGCTCTTCATGTTTTTCAACACCGCTTCGTGCTCCTCATATTTTTGAGACCGTTTCATGCTCCTCATATTTTTGACACCTTTTGAATCTCTTCATATTTTTCACACCTTTTCAGGCTCTTCATGTTTTTCAACACCGCTTCTTGCTCCTCCTATTTTTCAGACCGTTTCATGCTCCTCATATTTTTGACACCTTTTGAAGCTCTTCATATTTTTCACACCTTTTCATGCTCTTCATGTTTTTGAACACCGCTTCATGCTCCTCCTATTTTTCAGACCGGTTCATGCTCCTCATATTTTTGACACCTTTTGAAGCTCTTCATATTTTTCACACCTTTTCAAGTTATTCATGATTTTCAACACCGCATCATGATCCTCCTATGTTTGAGACCGTTTCATGCTCCTCATATTTTTGACAACTTTTGAAGCTCCACATATTTTTCACACCTTTTTAGGCACTTCATGTTTTTCTAAACCACTTCATGCTCCTCCTATTTTTCAGACCGTTTCATGCTCCTCATATTTTTGACACCTTTTGAAGCTCTTCATATTTTTCATAACTTTTCAGGCTCTTCATGGTTTTGAACACCATTTCATGCTACTCCTATTTTCCAGACCATTTCATGCTCCTCATATTTTTGACACTTTTTGAAGCTCTTCATATATTACACCTTTTCAGGCTCTTCATGTTTTTGAACAGCATTTCATGCTCCTCCTATTTTCCAGACCATTTCATGCTCCTCATATTTTGACACTTTTTGAAGCTCTTCATATTTTTCTCACCTTTTCAGGCTCTTCATGTTTTTCAACACCGCTTCATGCTCCTCCTATATTTCAGACCGTTTCATGCTCCTCATATTTTGACACTTTTTGAAGCTCTTCATATTTTTCACACATTTTCATGCTCTTCATGTTTTTCAACACCGTTTCAGGTTCTTCCTATTTTTGACATCTTTTGAATCTCTTCGTATTTTTCACATCTTTTCAAGCTTTTCATGTTTTGAATACCGTTTCATGCTCCTCCTGTTTTTCAGAACGTTTCATGCTCCTCATATTTTTGACACCTGTTGAAGCTCTTCATATTTTTCACACCTTTTCAGCCTCTTCATGTTTTTCAACACCAGTTAATGTTCCTCCTATTTTTCAGACCGTTTCTTGCTCCTCATATTTTTGACAACTTGTGAAGCTCCTCATATTTTTCACATCTTTTGAAGCTCTTCATATTTTTCACACCTTTTTAGGCTCTTCATGTTTTTGAACAACGTTTCATGCCCCTCCTATTGTTCAGACCGTTTCATGCTCCTCCTTTATTTCAGACCGTTTCATGCTCCTCATGTATTTCACACATTTTGAAGCTCTTTATATTTTTCACACGTTTTCAGGCTCCTCATGTTTTTGAACACGATTTCTTGCTCCTCCTATTTTTCAGACCGTTTCATGCTCCTCATATTTTTGACACCTTTTGAAGCTCTTCATATTTTTCACACCTTTTCAGGCTTTTCATGTTTTTCAACACCGCTTCATGATCCTCCTACTTTTCTGAGCGTTTCATGCTCCTCATATTTTTGAAACCTTTTGAATCTCTTCATATATTTCACACCTTTTCCGGTTCTTCATGTTTTTGAACACCGCTTCACGCTCCTCCTATTTTTCAGACCGTTTCATGCTCCTCATGTATTCCACACATTTTGAAGCTCTTAATAATTTTCACACATTTTAAAGCTCTTCATATTTTTCACACCTTTTCTTGCTCTTCATGTTTTTCAACACCGTTTCAGGCTCCTCCTATTTTTGACATCTTTTGAATCTCTTCGTATTTTTCACACCTTTTAAGGCTCTTCACGTTTTTGAACACCGTTTCTCTCTCCTGATATTTTTGACACCTTTTGAAGCTCTTCATATATTTCACAACTTTTCAGGCTCTTCATGTTCTTCAACACTGCTTCATGCTCCTCCTACTTTTCAGACCATTTCATGCTCCTCATTCTTTTGACAGGTTTTGAAGCTCTTCATATTTTCCCCCCTTTTCAAGCTCTTCATGTTTTGAATACCGTTTCATGCTCCTCCTGTTTTTCAGAACGTTTCATGCTCCTCATATTTTTGACACCTGTTGAAGCTCTTCATATTTTTCACACCATTTCAGGCTCTTCATGTTTCTCAACACCACTTAATGTTCCTCCTATTTTTCAGACCGTTTCATGCTCCTCATATTTTTGACAACTTGTGAAGCTCCTCATATTTTTCACACCTTTTGAAGCTCTTCATATTTTTCACACCTTTTCAAGTTATTCATGATTTTCAACAACGCATCATGATCCTCCTATGTTTGAGACCGTTTCATGCTCCTCATATTTTTGACACCTTTTGAAGCTCCACATATTTTTCACACCTTTTTAGGCACTTCATGTTTTTCTAAACCACTTCATGCTCCTCCTATTTTTCAGACCGTTTCATGCTCCTCATATTTTTGACACCTTTTGAAGCTCTTCATATTTTTCATAACTTTTCAGGCTCTTCATGGTTTTGAACACCATTTCATGCTACTCCTATTTTCCAGACCATTTCATGCTCCTCATATTTTTGACACCATTTGAATCTCTTCATATATCACACCTTTTCAGGCTCTTCATGTTTTTGAACAGCATTTCATGCTCCTCCTATTTTCCAGACCATTTCATGCTCCTCATATTTTGACACCTTTTGAAGCTCTTCATATTTTTCTCACCTTTTCATGCTCTTCATGTTTTTCAACACCGCTTCATGCTCCTCCTATATTTCAGACCGTTTCATGCTCCTCATATTTTGACACTTTTTGAAGCTCTTCATATTTTTCACACCTTTTCATGCTCTTCATGTTTTTCAACACCGTTTCAGGTTCTTCCTATTTTTGACATCTTTTGAATCTCTTCGTATTTTTCACATCTTTTCAGGCTCTTCACGTTTTTGAACACCGTTTCTCTCTCCTGATATTTTTGACACCTTTTGAAGCTCTTCATATATTTCACAACTTTTCAGGCTCTTCATGTTTTTCAACACTGCTTCATGCTCCTCCTACCTTTCAGACCATTTCATGCTCCTCATACTTTTGACAGGTTTTGAAGCTCTTCATATTTTTCACACCTTTTCAAGCTCTTCATGTTTTGAATACCGTTTCATGCTCCTCCTGTTTTTCAGAACGTTTCATGCTCCTCATATTTTTGACACCTGTTGAAGCTCTTCATATTTTTCACACCTTTTCAACCTCTTCATGTTTTTCAACACCAGTTAATGTTCCTCCTATTTTTCAGACCGTTTCATGCTCCTCCTTTATTTCAGACCGTTTCATGCTCCTCATGTATTTCACACATTTTGAAGCTCTTTATATTTTTCACACGTTTTCAGACTCCTCATGTTTTTGAACACGATTTCTTGCTCCTCCTATTTTTCAGACCGTTTCATGCTCCTCCTTTATTTCAGACCGTTTCATGCTCCTCATATTTTTGGCACCTTTTGAAGTTCTTCATATTTTTCACACCTTTTCAGGCTCTTCATGTTTTTCAACACCGCTTCATGCTCCTCCTATTTTTCAGACCGTTTCATGCTCCTCATGTATTTCACACATTTTGAAGCTCTTTATATTTTTCACACGTTTTCAGGCTCCTCATGTTTTTGAACACGATTTCTTGCTCCTCCTATTTTTCAGACCGTTTCATGCTCCTCATATTTTTGACACCTTTTGAAGCTCTTCATATTTTTCACACCTTTTCAGGCTTTTCATGTTTTTCAACACCGCTTCATGATCCTCCTACTTTTCTGAGCGTTTCATGCTCCTCATATTTTTGAAACCTTTTGAATCTCTTCATATATTTCACACCTTTTCAGGCTCTTCATGTTTTTGAACACCGCTTCACGCTCCTCCTATTTTTCAGACCGATTCATGCTCCTCATGTATTCCACACATTTTGAAGCTCTTAATATTTTTCACACCTTTTGAAGCGCTTCATATTTTTCACACCTTTTCAGGCTCTTCATGTTCTTCAACACCCCTTCATGCTCCTCCTATTTTTCAGACCGTTTCATGCTCCTCATATTTTTGACACCTTTTGAAGCGCTTCATGTTTTTCTCACTATTTCAGGCACTTCATGTTTTTCAACACCGCTTCATGTTCCTCCAATTCATCAGAACTTTTCATGATCCTCATATTTTTGAAATCTTTTGAAGCTCTTCATCATTTTCACACCTTTTCAGACTCTTCAAGTTTTTCAACACCGCTTCATGCTCCTCCTATTTTTCAGACCGTTTCATGCTCTCCATGTATTTCCAACCCTTTGAAGCTCTTCATATTTTTCACACCTTTTCAGGCTCTTCATGTTTTTGAACACAGTTTCATGCTCCTCCTATTATTCAGACCGTTTCATGCTCCTGATATTTTTGACACCTTTTGAAGTTCTTCATATTTTTCACACCTTTTCAGGCTCTTCATGTTTTTCAACACCGCTTCATGCTTCTCCTATTTTTCACACCTTTTGAAGCTCTTCATATTTTTCACACGTTTTCAGGCTCTTCATGTTTTTGAACACCTCTGCATGCTGCTCCTATTTTTCAGATGTTTCATGCTCATCTCATTTTTGACACCTTTTGAAGCTCTTCATATTTTTCACTCCTTTTGAAGCTCTTCATATTTTACACACCTTTTCAGGCTCTTCATGATTTTCATCCCCACTTAATGCTCCTCCGATTTTTCAGACCGTTTCATGCTCATCTCATTTTTGACACCTTTTGAAGCTCTTCATATTTTTGACTCCTTTTGAAGCTCTTTATATTTTTCACACCTTTTCAGGCTCTTCATATTCTTGAACACCTTTTCATGCTCCTCCTATTTTTCAGACCGTTTCATGCTCCTCATATTTTTGACACCTTTAGAAGCTCTTCGTATTTTTCACACCTTTTGAAGCTCTTCATTTATTTCACACCTTTTCAGGCTCTTCATGTTTTTCAACACCACTTCATGCTCCTCTTATTTTTCAGACCGTTTAATGCTCCGCATGTATTTCACACCTTTTGATGCTCTTTATATTTTTCACACCTTTTCAGGCTCTTCATATTCTTGAACACCTTTTCATGCTCCTCCTATTTTTCAGACAGTTTCATGCTCCTCATGTATTTCACACCGTTTGAAGCTCTTCATATTTTTCACACCTTTTCAGGTTCTTCATGTTTTGAACACCGCTTCATGCTCCTCCTATTTTTCACACCGTATCATGCTCCTCATATTTTTCACACCTTTTGAACCTCTTCATATTATTCACACCTTTTCAGGCTCTTCATGTTTTTGAACACCAGTTCATGAACCTCCTATTTTTCAGACAGTTTCATGCTCCTCATGTATTTCACACCTTTTGAAGCTCTTCATATTTTTCACACCTTTTTGGGCTCTTCATGTTTTTCAACACAAATTCATGCCTCTCCTATTTTTCAGACCGTTTCATGCTTCTCATATTTTTGACACCTTTTGAACCTCTTCATATTTTTCACACCTTTTGAAGCTCTTCATATTTTTCACACGTTTTTAGGCTCTTCATGATTTTGAACATGGCTTCATGCTCCTCCTCCTTTTCAGACCGTTTCATGCTCCTCATGTATTTCAGACATTTTGAAGCTCTTCATATGTTTCACACCTTTTCAGCCTCTTCATGTTTTTGAACACGATTTCATGCTCCTCCTATTTTTCAGACCGTTTCATGCTCCTCACATTTTTGACACCTTTGAAGCTCTTCATATTTTTCACAACTTTTCAGGCTCTTCATGTTTTTCAACACCACTTCATGCTCCTCCTTTTTCAGACCATTTCATGCTCATCTCATTTTTCACACTTTTTGAAGCTCTTCATATTTTTGACACCTTTTGAGCTCTTCATATTTTTCACACCTTTTGAGGCTCTTCATGTTTTTCAACACCGTTTCATGCTGCTCCTATTTTTCAGACCGTTTCATACTCCTCATAGTTTTGACACCTTTTGAAGCTCTTCATATTTTTCACACCTTTTCAGGCTCTTCATATTTTTAAACACCGCTTCATGCTCCTCCTATTTTTCAGACGGTTTCATGCTTCTCATGTATTTCACACCTTTTGAAGCTCTTCATTTTTCACACCTTTTCAGGCTCTTCATGTTTTTGACACGGTTTCATGCTCCTCCTATTTTTCAGACCGTTTCATGCTCCTCACATTTTTGACAACTTTTGAAGCTCTTCATATTTTTCACAACTTTTCAGGCTCTTCATGTTTTTCAATACTGCTTCATGATCATCCAATTTTTCATACCGTTTCATGCTCCTCATATTTATGACATCTTTTGAAGCTTTTCATATTTTTCACACCTTTTAGGCTCTTCATGTTTTTCAGCACCACTTCTTGCTCCTCCTATTTCTCAGACAGTTTCATGCTCCTCATATTGTGGACACTTTTTGAAGCTCTTCATATTTTTCACATCTTTTCAGGCTCTTCATGTTTTTCAACACCACTTCATGCTCTTCCTATTTTCCAAACCGTTACGTGCTCCTCATATTTTTGACAGCTTTTGAATCTCTTCATATATTTCACACCTTTTCAGGCTCTTCATGTTTTTCAACACCGCTTCATGCTCCTCCTATTTTTCAGACCGATTCATGCTCCTCAAGTATTTCACACCTTTTGAGGCTCTTCATGTTTTTCAACACCACTTCTTGCTCCACCTCTTTTTCAGACCGTTTCATGCTCATCTCATTTTTGACACCTTTTGAAGCTCTGCATATTTTTCACACCTTTTGAAGCTCTTCATATTTTTCACAAGTTTTCAGATCTTCATGTTTTTCAACACCGCTTCTTGATCCTCCTATTTTTCAGACCGTTTAATGCTCCTCATATTTTTGACACGTTTTGAAGCTCTTCATATTTTACAAACATTTTCAGGCTTTTCATGTTTTTGAACACCGCTTCATGCTCCTCCTAATTTTCTCACCTTTTGAAGCACCTCAAATTTTTCACACCTTTTCAGGCTCTTCATGTTTTTGAACACGATTTCCTGATCCTCCTTTTTTTCAGACCGTTTCATGCTCCTCATATTTTTGACACCTTTTGAATCTCTTCATATATTTCACACCTTTTCAGGCTCTTCATGTATTGGAACACCGCTTCATGCTCCTCCAATTTTTCAGACGGTTTCATTCTCCTCATGAACTTTACACCTTTTGAAGCTCTTCATATATTTCACACTTTTTCAGGCTCTTCATGTTTTTCAACACCACTTCATGCTCCTCCTATTTCTCAGACCGTTTCATGCTCATCTCATTTTTGACACCTTCTTAATCTCTTCATATTTGTTACACCCTTTCAGGTTCTTCATGTTTTTCAACACGGCTTCATGCTCCTCCTATTTTTCAGACCGTTTCATGCTCCTCATATTTTTCACACCTTTGAAGATCTTGATATTTTTCACAATTTTCAGGCTCTTCATGTTTTTCAACACCACTTCATGCTCCTCCTATTTTTCAGACCGTTTCATGCTCCTCATGTTTTTCACACCTTTTGAAGCTCTTCATATTTTTCACACTTTTTGAAACTCTTCATATATTTCACACGTTTTAAGTCTCTTCATGTTTTTCAACACCGCTTCATGCTCCTCCTATTGTACAGACCGATTCATGCTCCTCTTATTTTTGACACGTTTTGAGGCTCTTCATATATTTCACATCTTTTCAGGCTCTTCATTTTTTTGAACACCGCTTCATGCTCCTCCTATTTTTCAGACCGTTTCATGCTCCTCATATATTTGACACCTTTTGAAGCCCTTCATATTTTTCACACCTTTTCAGGTTTTCAGGTTTTTCAACACCGCTTCATGCTCCTCCTATTTTTCAGACCGTTTCATGCTCCTCATGTATTTCACATCTTTTGAAGCTCTTCATATTTTTCACACCTTTTGAATCTCTTCATATTTTTCACACCTTTTGCAGCTCTTCATATTTTTCACACCTTTTCAGGCTCTTCATGTTTATGAACACCGTTTCATGCTCCTCTTATATTTCAGACCGTTTCATGCTCCACATATTTTTGACACCTTTTGAAGCTCTTCATATTTTTCACACCTTTTCAGACTCTTCATGTTTTTCAACACAACTTCATGCCCCTCCTATTTTTCAGACCGTTTCATGCTCATCTCATTTTTGACAGCTTTTGAAGCTCTTCATATTTTTCACACCTTTTGAGTCTCTTCATATTTTTCACTCCTTTTCAGGCTCTTCATGTTTTTCAACACCGTTTCATGCTGCTCCTATTTTTCAGACCGTTTCATGCTTCTCATATTTTTGACACCTTTTGAAGCTCTTAATATTTTTCACAGCTTTTCATGCTCTTCCTGTTTTTCAACACCGCTTCATGATCCTCCTATTTTTCAGACAGTTTCATGCTCCTCATGGGTTTCACAGCTTTTGAAGCCCTTCATATTTTTCACACCTTTTCATGCTCTTCATGTTTTTGAACACCGCTACAATCCTCCTCCTATTCTTCAGACCGTTTCATGCTCCTCATATTTTTCACACCTTTTGAAGCTCTTCATATATTTAACACCTTTTCAGGCTCTTCATGTTTTTCAACACCGCTTCATGCTCCTCCTATTTTTCAGACCGTTTCATGCTCCTATTGTATTTCACACCTTTTGAAGCTCTTCATATTTTTCACACCTTTTCAGGCGCTTCATGTTTTTGATCACCATTTGAATCTGCTCCTATTTTTCAGACCGTTTCAGGCTCCTCATATTTTTCAGACCGTTTCATGCTCCTATTGTATTTCACACCTTTTCAAGCTCTTCATATTTTTCACACCTTTACAGGCTCTTCATGTTTTTAAACAATGCTTCATGATCCTCCTATTTTTCAGACCGTTTCATTCTCCTCATATTGTTGTCACCTTTTGAAGCTCTTCATATTTTTCACAACTTTTGAATCTCTTCATTATTTCACACTTATTCAGGCTCTTCATGTTTTTCAACACCACTTCATGCTCCTCCTATTTTTCAGATCGTTTCATGCTCATCTCATTTTTGACAGCTTTTGAAGCTCTTCATATTTTTCACACCTTTGAAGCTCTTCATATTTTTCAAAGGTTTTCAGGCTCTTCATGTTTTTGAACCCCGCTTCATGATCCTTCAATATTTCAGACCGTTTCATGCTCTTCATATTTGTGACATCTTTTGAAGCTTTTCATATTTTTCACACCTTTTAGGCTCTTCATGTTTTTCACACCATTTCAGGCTCTTCATGTTTTTGAACACGGCTTCATGCTCCTCCTATTTTTCAGACCGTTTCATGCTCCTCATATTTTTGACACCTTTTGAAGCTCTTCATATTTTTCAGCCCTTTTCTGGCTCTTCATGTTTCTGAACTGCGCTTCATGCTCCTCCTATTTTTCAGATCGTTTCATGCTCCTCATATTTTTGACAACTTTTGAAGCTACTTCATATTTTTCACACCTTTTGAAGCTCTTCATATATTTCACAATGTTTCAAGCTCTTCATGTTTTTCAACACCACTTCATGCTTCTCCTATTTCTCAGACCATTTCATGCTCATCTCATTTTTGACACCATTTTAAGCTTTTCATATTTTTCACACCGTTTGAAGCTCTTCATATTTTTCACACGTTTTCACGCTCTTCATGTTTTTCAAGACCGATTCTTGATCCACCTATTTTTCAGACCGTTTCATGCTCCTCATATTTTTGACACATTTTGAAGCTCTTCATAGTTTACACACATTTTCAGGCTCTTCATGTTTTTGAACACCGCTTCATGCTCCTCCTATTTTTAATACCTTTTGAAGGTCTTCATATTTTTCACACCTTTTCAGGCTCTTCATGTTTTTGAACACGGTTTCCTGCTCCTCCTTTTATTCAGACCGTTTCATGCTCCTAATATTTTTGACACCTTTTGAATCTCTTCATATTTTTCACACCTTTTCAGGCTCTTCAATTTTTTCAACAATGTTACAATGCTCCTCCTATTTTTCAGACCGTTTCATGCTCCTCATATTTTTGACACCTTTTGAAGCTACTTCATATTTTTCACACCTTTTGAAGCTCTTCATATATTTCACAATGTTTCAAGCTCTTCATGTTTTTCAACACCACTTCATGCTTCTCCTATTTCTCAGACCATTTCATGCTCATCTCATTTTTGACAGCTTTTGAAGTTCTTCATATTTTTCACATCTTTTGAAACTATTCATATTTTTCACACCTTTTCAGGCTCTTCATGTTTTTCAACACCGCTTTATACTCCCTCTATTTTTCAGACCGTTTCATGCTCCTCTCATTTCTGAAATCTTTTGAAGCTCTTCAGATATTTCACACATTTTCAGGCTCTTAATGTTTTTCAACACCACTTCATGCTCCTCCTATTTTTCAGACCGTTTCATGCTCATCTCATTTTTGACACCTTCTGAAGCGCTTCATAGTTTTCACAAATTTTCAGGCTCTTCATATTTTTGAACACCGCTTCATGCTCCTCCTATTTTTCAGACCGTTTCATGCTCCTCATATTTTTCACACCTTTTGAAGCTCTTCATATTTTTCACACCTTTTCAGGCTCTTCATGTTTTTCAACACTGCTTCATGCTCCTCCTATTTTTCAGACCTTTTCATGCTCCTCATATTTTTGACACCTTTTGAAGCTCTTCATATTTTTCACACCTTTTCATGCTCTTCAATTTTTTCAACAATGTTACAATGCTCCTCCTATTTTTCACACCGTTTCATGCTCCTCATATTTTTGACACCTTTTGAAGCTCTTCATATTTTTCACACCTTATCAGGCTCTTCATGTTTTTCAACATCGCTTCCAGCTCCTCCTATTTTTCAGACCTTTTCATGCTCATCTAATTTTTGACACTTTTTGAAGCTCTTCATATTTTTCACACCTTTTCAGGCTCTTCAATTTTTTCGACAATGTTACAATGCTCCTCCTATTTTTCAGACCGTTTCATTCTCCTCATATTTTTGACACCTTTTGAAGCTCTTCATATTTTTCACACCTTTTGAAGCTCTTCATATATTTCACACTTTTTCAAGCTCTTCATGTTTTTCAACACCACTTCATGCTTCTCCTATTTCTCAGACCGTTTCATGCTCATCTCATTTTTGACAGCTTTTGAAGTTCTTCATATTTTTCACTTCTTTTGAAACTCTTCATATTTTTCACACCTTTTCAGGCTCTTCATGTTTTTCAACACCGCTTCATGCTTCTCCTATTTTTCAGACCGTTTCATGTCCAAATGTATTTCACACCTTTTGAAGCTCTTTATATTTTTCAAAACTTTTCAGGCCCTTCATGTGTTTGATCAGCATTTCATGCTCCTCCTATTTTTCAGACCGTTTCACGCTCCTCATATTTTTGACACCTTTTGTAGCACTTCATATTTTACACGTATTCAGGCTCTTCATGTTTTTCAACACCGTTTCTTGATCCTCCTATTTTTCAGACCGTTTCATGCTCCTCATGTTTTTGATACCTTTAGAAGCTCTTCATATTTTTCACACATTTTCACGCTCTTCATGTTTTTCAACACCGCTTCATGCTCCTCCTATTTTTCAGACCGTTTCGTGCTCCTCATATTTTGACACCTTTTGAAGCTCTTCATATATTTCACAGCTTTTCAGGCTCTTCTTTTTTTTTCAACACGACTTCATGCTCCTCCTATTTTTCAGACCGTTTCATGCTCATCTCATTTTTGACACCTTTTGAAGCTCTTCATATTCTTCACACCTTTTGAAGCTCTTCATATTTTTTCACACGTGTTCAGGCTCTTCATGTTTTTCAACACCGCTTCATGCTCCTCCTATTTTTCAGACCGTTTCATGCTCCTCATATTTTTGACACCTTTTCAAGCTCTTCATATTTTTCACACTTTTCCGGCTCTTCATGTTTTTCAACACCACTTCATGCTCTTCCTATTTTTCAGACCTTCATGCTCCTCATATTTTTGACACCTTTAGAAGCTCTTCATATTTTTCACACCTTTTCAGGCTCTTCATTTTCTTCAACACCTCTTCATGCTCCTCGTATTTTTCAGACCGTTTCTTGCTCCTCATATTTTTGACACTTTTTGAAGCTCCTCATATTTTTCACACATTTTGAAGCTCTTCATGTATATCACACCATTTCAGGCTCTTCATGTTTTTCAACACCACTTCATGCTCCTCCTATTTTTCAGACCGTTTCATGCTCCTCATATATTTGACACGTTTTGAAGCTCTTCATATTTTTCACACCTTTTCAGGCTCTTCATGTTTTTGAACACCGTTTCATGCTATTCCTATTTTTCAAACTGTTTCATGGTCCTCATATTTGTTACACCTTTTGAAGCTATTCATATATTTCACACCTTTTCAGGCTCTTCTTGTTTTTCAACACAGCTTCATGCTCCTCCTATTTTTCAGACCGTTTCATGCTCCTCATATTTTTGACACCTTTTGAAGCTCTTCATATTTTTCACACTTTTCAGGCTCTTCATGTATTTCAAAAACGCCTCATGTTCCTCCTATTTTTCAGACCGTTTCATGTCCAAATGTATTTCACACCTTTTGAAGCTCTTTATATTTTTCAAATCTTTTCTGGCCCTTCATGTGTTTGATCAGCATTTCATGCACCTCCTATTTTTCAGACCGTTTCATGCTCCTCATATTTTTGACACCTTTTGAAGCTCTTCATATATTTCACACCTTTTCAGGCTCTTCCTTTTTTTCAACACCACTTCATGCTCGTTCTATTTGTCAGACCGTTTCATGCTCATCTCATTTTTGACACGTTTTGAAGCACTTCATATTTTTCACACCTTTTGAAGCTGTTCATATTTTCCACACGTTTTCAGGCTCTTCATGTTTTTGAACACCGCTTCATGCTCCTCATATTTTTCAGACCGTTTCGTTCTCCTCATATTCTTGACAACTTATGAAGCTCTTCATATTTTTCACACCTTTTCAGGCTCTTCATGTTTTTCAACACCGCTTCATGCTCCTCCTATATTTCAGACCGTTTCATTCTCCTCATAGTTTTCACACCTTTTGAAGCTCTTCATATTTTTCACAACTTTTCAAGCTCTTCATGTAATTGAACACCGCTTCATGCTCCTCCTATTTTTCAGACCGTTTCATGCTCATCTCATCTTTAACACCTTTAGAAGCTTTTCATATTTTTCACAAATTTTCAGGCTCTTCATGTTTTTGAACACCACTTCATGCTCCTCCTATTTTTCAGACAGTTTCGGCTCCTCATGAATTTCACACCTTTTGAAGCTCTTCATATTTTTCTTAAGTTTTCAGGCTCTTCAGGTTTTTCAACACCGCTTCATGCTTCTCCTATTTTTCAGACCGTTTCATGCTCCTCATATTTTTGACACCTTTAGAGGCTCTTCATATTTTTCACAACTTTTCAGGCTCTTCATGTTTTTGAACACCGCTTCATGCTCCTCCTATTTTTCAGACCGTTTCATGCTCCTCATATTTTTGACAGCTTTTGAAGCTCTTCATATTTGTCATATCTTTTCAGGCTCTTCATGTTTTTGAACACCGCTTCATGCTCCTCTTATTTTTCAGACCATTTCATGCTCATTTCATTTTTGACACCTTTTGAAGCTCTTCATATTTTTCACACCTTTTCAAGCTCTTCATATTTTTCAACACCGTTTCATGCTCCTGCTATTTTTCAGACCGTTTCATGCTCATCTCATTTTTGACACCTTTTGAAGCTCTTCATATTCTTCACACCTTTTGAAGCTCTTCATATTTTTTCACACGTGTTCAGGCTCTTCATGTTTTTCAACACCGCTTCATGCTCCTCCGATTTTTCAGACCGTTTCATGCTCCTCATATTTTTGACACCTTTTGAAGATCTTCATATTTTTCACACTTTTCAGTCTCTTCATGTTTTTCAACACCACTTTATGCTCCTCCTACTTTTCAGACCTCATGCTCCTCATATTTTTGACACCTTTAGAAGCTCGTCATATTTTTCACACCTTTTCTGGTTCTTCATTTTCTTCAACATCTCTTCATGCTCCTCGTATTTTTCAGACCGTTTCTTGCTCCTCCTATTTTTGACACTTTTTGAAGCTCCTCATATTTTTCACACAATTTGAAGCTCTTCATATTTTTCACACCTTTTCAGGCACTTCATGTTTTTGAACACCGCTTCAGGCTCCTTCTATTTTTCAGTGAGTTTCATGCTCCTCATGTATTTCACACCTTTTGAAGCTCTTCATATTTTCCACACCTTTTGAAGCTCTTCATATTTTTCACACGTTTTCAGGCTCTTCATGTTTTTCAACACTGCTTCATGCTCCTCTTGTTTTTCAGACCGTTTCAAGCTCCTCATGCATTTCACACCTTTTGAAGCTCTTCATATTTTTCACACCTTTTCAGGCTCTTCATGTTTTTCCACACCGCTTCATGATCCTCCTATCTTTCAGACCGTTTCCTGCTCCTCATAATTTTCACACCTTTTGAAGCTCTTCATATTTTTCACAACTTTTCAGGCTCTTCATGTTTTTCAACACTGCTTCATGCTCCTCCTATTTTTCAGACCGTTTCATCCTCCTCATGTATTTCACACCTTTTGAAGCTCTTCATATTTTTCACACCTTTTCATGCTCTTCATGTTTTTCAACACCGCTTCATGCTCCTACTATTTTTGACACTGTTTCATGCTCCTCATATTTTTGACACCTTTTAAAGCTCTTCGTATATTTCACACCATTTCAGGCTCTTCATGTTTTTCAACACCACTACATGCTTCTCGTATAATTCAGACTGTTTCATACTCATCTCTTTTTTTACACCTTTTGAAGCTCTTCATATGTTTCACACATTTTGAAGCTCTTCATGTTATTCAACACCGGTTCATGCTCCTCCTATTTTTCAGACCGTTTCATGCTCCTCATATATTTGACACCTTTTGAAGCTCTTCATATTTTTCACAACTTTTCAGGCTCTTCATGTTTTGAACACCGCTTCATGCTCCTCCTATTTTTCAGACCTTTTCATCCTCCTCATATTTTTGACACATTTTGAAGCTCTTCATATTTTTCACAACTTTTCAGGCTCTTCATGGTTTTCAACACCGCTTCATGCTCCTCCTATTTTTCAGACCGTTTCATGCTCAACATATTTTTGACACGATTTGAAGCTCTTCATATTTTTCACACCTTTTCAGGCTCTTCATGTTTTTCAACACCGCTTCATGCTCCTCCTAATTATCAGACCGTTTCATGCCCCTCATTTATTTCACACCTTTGGAAGCTCTTCATAATTTTCACACCTTTTCAGGCTCTTCATGTTTTTCAACACCGTTTCATGCTTCCCCTTTTTTCAGACCGTTTCATGCTCCTCATATTTTTGACACCTTTTGAAGCTCCTCATATTTTTCACACATTTTGAAGCTCTTCATATTTTTCACACCTTTTGAAGCTCTTCATATTTTTCACAACATTTCAGGCTCTTCATGTTTTTGAACACCGTTTCATGCTCCTCCTATATTTCAGAACATTTCATGCTCCTCATATTTTTGACACATTTTGAAGCTCTTCATATTTTTCACATCTTTTCAGGCTCTTCATGTTTTTCAACACCGCTTCATGCTCCTCCTATTTTTCAGACCGTTTCATGCTCCTCTCATTTCTGACACATTTTGAAGCTCTTCAAATATTTCACACATATTCAGGCTCTTCATGTTTTTCAACACCACTTCATGCTCCTCCTATATTTCAGACCGTTTCATGCTCATCTCATTTTTGACACCTTTTCAAGCTCTTCATATTTTTCACAACTTTTGAATCTTTTCATATTTTTCACACATTTTCAGGCTCTTCAGGTTTTTCAACACCGCTTCTACCTCCTCCTAATTTTCAGACCGTTTCATGCTCCTCATATTTTTGACACCTTTTGAAGTTCTTCATATTTTTCACACCTTTTCAGGCTCTTCATGTTTTTGAACACCGCTTCATGCTCCTCCTATTTTTGACACCTTTTGAAGCTCTTCATATTTTTCACACCTTTTCAAAATCTCATGTTTTTGAACACAGCTTCATGCTCGTCCTTTTTTTAAGGTTGTTTCATGGTCCTCATGTATTGCACACCTTTTGAAGCTCTTCATATATTTCACACCTTTTCAGGCTCTTCATGTTTTTGAACACCGCTTCATGCTCCTCCTATTTTTCAGACCGCTTCATGCTCCTCCTATTTTTCAGACTGCTTCATGCTCCTCATATTTTTGACACCTTTTGAAGCTCTTCATATTTTTCACACCTTTTCAGGCTCTCATATTTTTGAACACGGCTTCATGCTCCTCCTATTTTTCAGTCCGTTTCATGCTCCTCATATATTTCACACCTTTTGAATCTCTTCATATTTTTCACACATTTTCAGGCTCTTCAGGTTTTTCAACACCGCTTCTAGCTCCTCCTAATTTTCAGACTGCTTCATGCTCCTCATATTTTTGACACCTTTTGAAGCTCTTTATATTTTTGACACCTTTTCAGGCTCTTCATGTTTTTGTAAACCGCTTCATGCTCCTCCTATTTTTCAGACCGCTTCCTGATCCTCATAATTTTCACACCTTTTGAAGCTCTTCATATTTTTCACACCTTTTTAGGCTCTTCATATTTTTCAACACCGTTTCATGCTCCTGCTATTTTTCATACGGTTTTCTCCTACTCATAATTTTGACTCGTTTTGAAGCTCTTCATATTTTTCACACATTTTCAGGCTCTTCATGTTTTTAAACACCGCTTCATTCTCCTCCTATTTTTCAGACCTTTTCATCCTCCTCATATTTTTGACACATTTTGAAGCTCTTCATATATTTCACAGTGTTTCAGGCTCTTCATGTTTTGGACCACCGCTTCATGCTCCTCCTTTTTTTCAGACCATTTCATGCTCCTTATAATTTTGACACCTTTTGAAGCTGTTCATATTTTTCACACCTTTTCAGGCTCTTCATGTTTTTCAAACCTCTTCATGCTCCTCCAATTTTCGATCATTTCATGCTTCTCATATTTTTGACACCTTTTGAAGCTCTTCATATTTTTCACACCTTTTCAGGTTCTTCATGTTTTTCAACACCACTTCATGTTCCTCATATTACTCAGACCATTTCATTCTCATCGCATTTTTGACACCTTTTGAAGCTCTTCATATTTTTCACACCTTTTGAAGCTCTTCATTTTTTTCACACCTTTTCAGCCTCCTCATGTTTTTGAACACCGCTTCATGCTCCTCCTATTTTTCAGTCCGTTTCATGGTCCTCATGTATTTCCCACTTTTGAAGCTCTTCATATTTTTCACACCTTTTGACGCTCTTCATTTTTTTCAACATCGCCTCATGCTCCTCCTCTTATTCAGACCATTTCATGCCCCTCATATTTTTGACACCTTTTGAAGCTCTTCATATTTTTCACACCTTTTCAGGCTCTTCAAGTTTTTGAACACTGCTTCATGCTCTTCCTATTTTTCAGATCGTTTCATGCTCCTCATGTATTTCACACATTTTTAAGCTCTTCATATTTTTCACACCTTTTCAGGCTCCTCATGTTTTTCAACACCACTATATGCTTCTCCTATTTTTCAGACCGTTTCATGCTCCTAATATTTTTCACACCATTTGAAGCTCTTCATATTTTTGAACACCGCTTCATGCTCCTCTTCTTTTTCAGACCGTTTCATGCTCCTCATATTTTTCACACCTTTTGAAGCTCTTCATATTTTTCACTCCTTTTCAGGCTCTTCATGTTTTTCAACACCGCTTCTTGCTCCTCCTGTTTTTGAGACCGTTTCATGCTCATCTCTTTTTTGACAGCCTTTGAAGCTCATGATACTTATCACACCTTTTGAAGCTCTTCATATATTTCACACCTTTTCATGCTCTTAATGTTTTCATCACCGACTCATGCTCCTCCTATTTTTCAGACCGTTTCATGCTCCTCCTATTTTTCAGGCCGTTTCATGCTCCTCATATTTTGACAACTTTTGAAGCTCTTCATATTTTTCACACCTTTTCAGGCTTTTCATGTTTTTCAACACCGCTTCTTGCTCCTCCTCTTTTTCAGACCGTTTCATGCTCCTCATATTTTTGACACCTGTTGAAGCTCTTCATATTTCTCACACCTTTTCAGGCTCTTCATGATTTTCAACACTGCTTCATGCTCCTCGTATTTTTCAGACCGTTTCATGCTCCTCATATTTTTGACACCTTTAGAACCTCGTAATATTTTACACACCTTTTCAGGCTCTTCATGTTTTTCAACACCGCTTCATACTCCTCCTCTTTTTCAGACCGTTTCATGCTCCTCATATTTTTGACAGGATTTGAGGCTTTTCATATATTTCACACATTTTCACGCTCTTCATGTTTTTCAACTCCATTTCATTCTCCTCGTATTTTTAAGAACGTTTCATGCTCCTCATATTTTTTACACCTTTAGAACCTCTTAATATTTTACACACCTTTTCAGGTTCTTCATGTTTTTCAACACCGCTTCATACTCCTCCTCTTTTTCAGACCGTTTCTTGCTCCTCATATATTTGACACCTTTTGAAGCTCTTCATATTTCTCACACCTTTTGAAGCTCTTCGTATTTTTCACACGTTTTCAGGCTCTACATGTTTTTCAACCCTGCTTCTTGCTTCTCCTATTTTTCAGACCGTTTCATGCTCCTCATATTTTTGACAACTTTTGAAGCTCTTCATATTTTTCACACCTTTTCAGGCTCTTCATGTATTTGAACACCGTTTCATGCTCCTCCTATTTTTCAGACCGTTTCGTGCTCCTCATATTTTTGACACGTTTTGAAGCTCTTCATATTTTTCACACCTTTTCAGGCTCTTCATGTTTTTCAACACCGCTTCATGCCCTCCTATATTTCAGACCGTTTCATGCTCATCTAATTTTTGACACCTTTTGAAGCTCTTCATATTTTTCACACCTTTTGAAGCTCTTCATATTTTTCACACTTTTTCAGGCTCTTCATGTTTTTCAACACCGTTTCATGCTGCTTCTATTTTTCAGACCGTTTCATGCTCCTCATATTTTTGACACCTTTTGAAGCTCTCAATATTTTTCACACCTTTTCAGGCTCTTCATGTTTTTGAACAACGCTTCATGCTCCTCCTATTTTTCAGACCGTTTCATGCTCCTCAAATTTTTTACACATTTTGAAGCTTTTCATATTTTTCACACCTTTTCATGCTTTTCGTGTTTTTGACCACCGCTTCATGCTCCTCCTATTTTTGAGACCGTTTCATGCTCCTCATATTTTTGACACCTTTTGAAGCTCTTCATATTTTTCACACCTGTTCAGGCTCTTCATATTTTTGACCACCGGTTCATGCTCCTCGTATTTTTCAGACAGTTTTATGCTCCTCATAATTTTGTCTCCTTTTTAAGCTCTTCATATTTTTCACACCTTTTCAGGCTCTTCATGTTTTTGAACACCGTTTCATGCTCCTCCTATTTTTCAGACCGTTTCGTGCTCCTCATATTTTTGACACGTTTTGAAGCTCTTCATATTTTTCACACCTTTTCAGGCTCTTCATGTTTTTCAACACTGCTTCATGCCCTACTATATTTCAGAGCGTTTCATGCTCATCTAATATTTGACACCTTTTGAAGCTCTTCATATTTTTCACACTTTTTGAAGCTCTTCATACTTTTCACACTTTTTCAGGCTCTTCATGTTTTTCAACACCGTTTCATGCTGCTTCTATTTTTCACACCGTTTCATGCTCCTCATATTTTTGACACCTTTTGAAGCTCTCAATATTTTTCACACCTTTTCAGGCTCTTCATGTTTTTCAACACCGCTTCATGCTCCTCCTAGTTTTCAGACCGTTTTATGCTCCTCCTAATTTTAACACCCTTGAAGCTCTTCATATTTTTCACACCTTTTCAGGCTCTTCATGTTTTTGAACACCGCTTCATGCTCCTCCTATTTGTCAGACGGATTCATGCTCCTCATATTTTTGAAACCTTTTGAAGCTCTTCATATTTTTCACACCTTTTCAGGCTCCTCATGATTTTCAACACCACTATATGCTTCTCCTATTTTTCAGACCGTTTCACGCTCCTCATATTTTTCACACCTTTTGAAGCTCTTCATATTTTTCACTCCTTTTCAGGCTCTTCATGTTTTTCAACACCGCTTCTTGCTCCTCCTGTTTTTCAGACCGTTTCATGCTCATCTCTTTTTTGACAGCCTTTGAAGCTCATGATACTTATCACACCTTTTGAAGCTCTTCATATATTTCACACCTTTTCATGCTCTTAATGTTTTCATCACCGACTCATGCTCCTCCTATTTTTCAGACCGTTTCATGCTCCTCCTATTTTTCAAGCCGTTTCATGCTCCTCATATTTTTGACACCTGTTGAAGCTCTTCATATTTCTCACAACTTTTCAGGTTCTTCATGTTTTTCAACACCGCTTCATGCTCCTCCTATTTTTCAGAGCGTTTCATGCTCATCTCATTTTTGACACCTTTTGAAGCTCTTCATATTTTTCACATCTTTTGAAGCTCTTTATATTTTTCACAATTTTCAGGCTCTTCATGTGTTTCAACACCCCTTCTTGCCCCTCCTATTTTTCACACCGTTTCATGCTCCTCATATTTTTGACACGTTTTGAAGCTGTTCATATATTTCACACCTTTTCAGGCTCTTCATGTTTTTGAACACCGCCTCTTGCTCCTCCTATTTTTCAGACCGTTTTATGCTCCTCACATTTTTCACACCTTTTGAAGCTCTTCATATTTTTCACACCTCTTCTGGCTCTTCATGTTTTTGAACACCGCTTCATGCTCCTCCTATTTTTCAGACCATTTAATCCTCCTCATGTATTTCACAACTTTTGAAGCTCTCCATATTGTTCACACCTTTTCATGCTCTTCATGTTTTTGAACACCATTTCATTTTCCTCCTATTTTGCAGACCGTTTCATTCTCATCTCATTTTACACCTTTTGAAGCTCTTCATATTTTTCACGCTTTTTCACGCTCTTCATGATTTTCAACACTGCTTCATGCTCCTCGTCTTTTTCAGACCCTTTCATGCTCCTCATATTTTTGACACCTTTAGAACCTCTTAATATTTTACACACGTTTTCAGGCTCTTCATGTTTTTCAACACCGCTTCATACTCCTCCTCTTTTTCAGACCGCTTCATGCTCCTCATATATTTGACACCTTTTGAAGCTCTTCATATTTCTCACACCTTTTCAGGTTCTTCATGTTTTTCAACACCGCTTCATTCTCCTACTATTTTTCAGACCGTTTCATGGTCATCTCATTTTTGACACCTTTTAAAGCTCTTCATATTTTTCACATCTTTTGAAGCTCTTCGTATTTTTCACACGTTTTCAGGCTCTACATGATTTTCAACCCTGCTTCTTGCTTCTCCTATTTTTCAGACCGCTTCATGCTCCTCATATTTTTGACAACTTTTGAAGCTCTTCATATTTTTCACACCTTTTCAGGCTCTTCATGTTTTTGAACACCGTTTCATGCTCCTCCTATTTTTCAGACCGTTTCGTGCTCCTCATATTTTTGACACGTTTTGAAGCTCTTCATATTTTTCACACCTTTTCAGGCTCTTCATGTTTTTCAACACCGCTTCATGCCCTCCTATATTTCAGACCGTTTCATGCTCATCTAATTTTTGACACCTTTTGAAGCTCTTCATATTTTTCACACCTTTTGAAGCTCTTCATATTTTTCACACTTTTTCAGGCTCTTCATGTTTTTCAACACCGTTTCATGCTGCTTCTATTTTTCAGACCGTTTCATGCTCCTCATATTTTTGACACCTTTTGAAGCTCTCAATATTTTTCACACCTTTTCAGGCTCTTCATGTTTTTGAACAACGCTTCATGCTCCTCCTATTTTTCAGACCGTTTCATGCTCATCTAATTTTTGACACCTTTTGAAGCTCTTCATATTTTTCAAACCTTTTCAGGCTCTTCATATTTTTGACCACCGCTTCATGCTGCTCCTATTTTTCTGACCGTTTCATGCTCCTCATATTTTTGAGACCTTTTGAAGCTCTTCATATATTTCAAACCTTTTCAGGTTCTTCATGTTTTTTTACACGGCTTCATGCTCCTCCTATTTTTCAGACCATTTCATTCCCCTCATATTTTTGACACCTTTGAAGCTCTTCACATATTTCACAACTTTTAAGGCTCCTCATGTTTTTCAACACCACTTCATGCTCCTCCTATTTTTCAGTCGTTTCATGCTTCTCATATTTTTGACACCTTTTGAAGCTCTTCATATTTTTCACACCTTTTCAGGATCTTCATATTTTTGACGTCTGCTTCATGCCCCTGCTATTTTTCAGAATGTTTCATGCACCTCATATTTTTTAAACCTTTGGAAGCTCTTCATATTTTTCACACCTTTTCAGGCTCTTCATGTTTTTCAACACCGCTTCATGCTCCTCCTATTTTTCAGACCGTTTTATGCTCCTCCTAATTTTAACACCCTTGAAGCTCTTCATATTTTTCACACCTTTTCAGGCTCTTCATGTTTTTGAACACCGCTTCATGCTCCTCCTAATTGTCAGACCGATTCATGCTCCTCATACTTTTGAAACATTTTGAAGCTTTTCATATTTTTCACACCTTTTCAGGGTTTCATGTTTTGAACACCGCTTCATGCTCCTCCTATTTTTCAGACTGTTTTATGCTCCTCATATATTTGACACCTTTTGAAGCTCTTCAGATATTTCACACCTTTTCAGGCTCTTCATGTTGTTTAACACCGCTTTTTGCTCCTCTATTTTTCAGATAGTTTCATGTTCCTCCTATTGTTCAGACCGTTTCATGCTCCTCATATTTTTGACAACTTTTGAAGCTCTTCATATTTTTCACACCTTTTCAGGCTCTTCATGTTTTTGAACACCGTTTCAAGCTCCTCCTATTTTTCAGACCGTTTCGTACTCCTCATATTTTTGACACGTTTTGAAGCTCTTCATATTTTTCACACCTTTTCAGGCTCTTCATGTTTTTCAACACCGCTTCATGCCCTCCTATATTTCAGACCGTTTCATGCTCATCTAATTTTTGACACCTTTTGAAGCTCTTCATATTTTTTACACCTTTTGAAGCTCTTCATATTTTTCACACTTTTTCAGGCTCTTCATGCTTTTCTACACCGTTTCATGCTGCTTCTATTTTTCAGACCATTTCATGCTCCTCATATTTTTGACACCTTTTCAAGCTCTCAATATTTTTCACACCTTTTCAGGCTCTTCATGTTTTTGAACAACGCTTCATGCTCCTCCTATTTTTCAGACCGTTTCATGCTCCTCAAATTTTTTACACATTTTGAAGCTTTTCATATTTTTCACACCTTTTCATGCTCTTCGTGTTTTTGACCACCGCTTCATGCTCCTCCTATTTTTCAGACCGTTTCATGCTCCTCAAATTTTTGACACGTTTTGAAGCTCTTCATATTTTTCACACCTTTTCAAGCTCTTCATGTTTTTAAACACCGCTTCATTCTCCTCCTATTTTTGAGACCGTTTCATGCTCCTCATATTTTTGACACCTTTTTAAGCTCTTCATATTTTTCACACCTGTTCAGGCTCTTCATGTTTTTCACCCCCGGTTCATGCTCCTCGTATTTTTCAGACAGTTTTATGCTCGTCATAATTTTCTCTCCTTTTTAAACTCTGCATATTTTTCACACCTTTTCAGTCTCTTCATGTATTTGAGGACCGCTTCATGCTCCTCCTGTTTTTCAGACCGTTTCATGCTCCTGATATTTTTGACACCTTTTTAAGCTCTTCATATTTTTCACACTTTTTCAGGCTCTTCATGTGTTTCAACACCGCTTAATTCTCATCGTATTTTTCAGAATCTTTCTTTCTCCTCATATTTTTGACCCCTTTTGAAGCTCTTCATATTTTTCAAACCTTTTCAGGCTCTTCATATTTTGACCACCGCTTCATGCTGCTCCTATTTTTATGACCGTTTCATGCTCCTCATATTTTTGAGACCTTTTGAAGCTCTTCATATATTTCAAACCTTTTCAGGATCTTCATGTTTTTTTACACGGCTTCATGCTCCTCCTATTTTTCAGACCGTTTCATTCCCCTCATATGTTTGACACCTTTGAAGCTCTTCACATATTTCACAACTTTTAAGGCTCCTCATGTTTTTCAACACCGCTTCATGCTCCTCCTATTTTTCAGTCGTTTCATGCTTCTCATATTTTTGACACCTTTTGAAGCTCTTCATATTTTTCACACCTTTTCAGGATCTTCATATTTTTGACGTCTGCTTCATGCCCCTGTTATTTTTCAGAATGTTTCATGCACCTCATATTTTTGAAACCTTTTGAAGCTCTTCATATTTTTCACACCTTTTCAGGCTCTTCATGTTTTTCAACACCGCTTCATGCTCCTCCTATTTTTCAGACCTTTTTATGCTCCTCCTAATTTTAACACCCTTGAAGCTCTTCATATTTTTCACACCTTTTCAGGCTCTTCATGTTTTTGAACACCGCTTCATGCTCCTCCTATTTTTCAGACCGTTTTATGCTCCTCCTAATTTTAACACCCTTGAAGCTCTTCATATTTTTCACACCTTTTCAGGCTCTTCATGTTTTTGAACACCGTTTCATGCTCCTCCTATTTTTCAGACTGTTTTATGCTCCTCATATATTTGACACCTTTTGAAGCTCTTCAGATATTTCACACCTTTTCAGGCTCTTCATGTTGTTTAACACCGCTTTTTGCTCCTCTATTTTTCAGATAGTTTCATGTTCCTCCTATTGTTCAGACCGTTTCATCCACCTCATATTTTTCACAACTTTTGAAGCTCTTCATATTTTTCACACCTTTTCAGGCTCTTCATGTTATTCAACACAGCTTCATGCTCCTCCTATTTTTCAGACCGTTTCATGCACCTCATATTTTTCACACCTTTTGTAGCTCTTCATATTTTTCACACCTTTTCAGGCTCTTCATGTTTTTCAACACCGCTTCTTGCTCCTCCTATTTTTCAGACCCTTTCATTCTCATTGCATTTTTGACAACTTTTGAAGCTCTTCATATTTTCCACACCTTTTGAAGCTCTTCATATATTATACACCTTTTAGGTTCTTCATGTTTTTCAACACCACTTCATGTTCCTCCTATTATTCAGACCATTTCATTCTCTTCGCATTTTTGACACCTTTTGAAGCTCTTAATATTTTTCACACCTTTTGAAGCTCTTCATATTTTTCACACGTTTTCAGGCTCTTCATGTTCTTCAACAATGCTTCATGCTCCTCTTGTTTTTCAGACCGTTTCAAGCTCCTCATGCATTTCACAACTTTTGAAGCTCTTCATATTTTTCACACCTTTTCAGGCTCTTCATGTTTTTCAACACTGCTTCATGCTCCTCCTATTTTTCAGACCGTTTCATCCTCCTCATGTATTTCACACCTTTTGAAGCTCTTCATATTTTTCACACCTTTTCATGCTCTTCATGTTTTTCAACACCGCTTCATGCTCCTACTATTTTTCACACTGTTTCATGCTCCTCATATTTTTGACACATTTTAAAGCTCTTCGTATATTTCACACCATTTCAGGCTCTTCATGTTTTTCAACACCACTACATGCTTCTCGTATATTTCAGACTGTTTCATACTCATCTCTTTTTTTACACCTTTTAAGCTCTTCATATGTTTCACACCTTTTGAAGCTCTTCATGTTTTTCAACACCGCTTCATGCTCCTCCTATTTTTCAGAACGTTTCATGCTCCTCATATATTTGACACCTTTTGAAGCTCTTCATATTTTTCACAACTTTTCAGGCTCTTCATGTTTTGAACACCGCTTCTTGCTCCTCCTATTTTACAGACCTTTTCATTCCTCTCATGTATTTCAACCTTTTGAAGCTCTTCCTATTTTTCACAACTTTTCAGGCTCTTCATGTTTTTCAACACCGTTTCATGATCCTCCTATTTTTCAGACTTTTTCCTGCTCCTCATATTTTTCACACATTTTGAAACTCTTCACATTTTTCACACCTTTTCAGGCTCTTCATGTTTTACAACAATGCATCATGCTCCTCCTATTTTTCTGACTGTTTCATGCTCCTCATATTTTTGACACCTTTTGATGCTCTTCATATTTTTAACACCTTTTCAAGCTCTTCATGTTTTTCAACAACGCTTCATGCTCCTCCTATTTTTCAGACCATTTAATGCACCTCATGTATTTCACGTCTTTTGAAGCTCTTCATATTCTTCACACATTTTCAGGCTCTTCATGTTTTTGAACAACGTTTCATGCTCCTCCTATTTTTCAGACTGTTTCATGCTCCTCATATTTTTGACACCTTTTGAAGCTCTTCATATTTTTCACACCTTTTCAGCCTCTTCATATTTTTGAACACAGCTTACTGCTCCTCCTATTTTTCAGACCGTTTCATGCTCCTCATATTTAACACGTTTTGAATCTCTTCAGTTATTCCACACCTTTTCAGGCTCTTCATGATTTTAAACAGCGCTTCATGTTCCTAATATTTTTCAGTCGTTTCATGCTTCTCATATTTTTGACACCTTTTGAAGCTCTTCATATTTTTCACACCTTTTCACGCTCCTAATGTTTTTCAACACCGCTTCATGATCCTCCTATTTTTCAGACAGTTTCATGCTAATCATGTATTTCACGTCTTTTGAAGCTCTTCATATTTTTCACACATTTTCAGGCTCTTCATGTTTTTGAACAACGTTTCATGCTCCTCCTATTTTTCAGACTGTTTCATGCTCCTCATATTTTTGACACCTTTTGAAGCTCTTCATATTTTTCACACCTTTTCAGGCTCTTCATGTTTTTCAACACTGCTTCATGCTCCTCCTATTTTTCAGCCCGTATTATGCTCCTCACATTTTTGTAACCCTTGAAGCTCTTCATATTTTTCACACATTTTCAGGCTCTTCATGTTTTTGAACCCCGCTTCAATGCTCATCCTATTTTTCAGACCATTTCATGCTCCTCATAGTTTTTGACACGTTTTGTAGCTCTTCATATTTTCCACAACTTTTCAGGCTCTTCATGTTTTTGAACACCGCTTCATGCTCCTCCTATTTTACTGACCGTTTCAGTCTCCTCCTGTATTTCACACCATTTGAAGCTCTTCATATTTTTCACACCTTTTCAGGCTCTTCATGTTTTTGAACACCGCTTCATGCTCCTCCTATTTTTCAGACCGTTTCATGCTCCTCATATTTTTGACACGATTTGAAGCTCTTCATATTTTTCACACCTTTTCAGGCTCTTCATGTTTTTCAACACCGCTTCATGCTCCTCCTATTTATCAGACCGTTTCATGCCCCTCATTTATTTCACACCTTTGGAAGCTCTTCATAATTTTCACACCTTTTCAGGCTCTTCATGTTTTTCTACACCGTTTCATGCTTCCCCTTTTTTCAGACCGTTTCATGCTCCTCATATTTTTGACACCTTTTGAAGCTCCTCATATTTTTCACACCTTTTGAAGCTCTTCATATTTTTCACACCTTTTGAAGTTCTTCATATTTCTCACACGTTTTCAGTCTCTTCATGTCTGAACACCGCTTCATGCTCCTCCTATTTTTCAGACCGCTTCATGCTCCTCCTATTTTTCAGACCGCTTCATGCTCCTCCTATTTTTCAGACTGCTTCATGCTCCTCATATTTTTGACACCTTCTGAAGCTCTTCATATTTTTGACACCTTGTGAAGTACTTCATATTTCTCACACGTTTTCAGGCTCTTCATGTTTTTCAACACCGCTTCATGCTCCTCCGATTTTTCAGACCGTTTCATGCTCCTCATATTTTTGACACCTTTTGAAGCTCTTCATATTTTTCACACCTTTTGAAGTTCTTCATATATTTCACACCTTTTCAGGCTCTTCATTTTTTTGAACACCACTTCACGCTCCTCCTATTTTTCAGACCATTTCATGCTCATCTCATTTTTGATACCTTTTGAAGCTCTTCATATTTTTCACACCTTTTGAAGCTCTTCATATTTTTCACACATTTTCAGGCTCTACATGTTTTTGAACACTGCTTCATATTCCTCCTATTTTTCAAACCTTTCATGCCCCTGTTATTTTTGACACGTTTTGAAGCTCTTCATATTTTTCACACCTTTTCAGGCTCTTCAAGTTTTTGAACACCGTTTCATGCTCCTCCTATATTTCAGACCGTTACAGGCTCCTCATATTTTTGACACCTTTTGAAGCTCTTCATATTTTTCACACCTTTTCAGGCTCTTCAAGTTTTTGAACACCGTTTCATGCTCCTCCTATTTTTCAGACCGTTTCATGCTCTTCATGTATTTCACACCTTTTGAAGTTCTTCATATTTTTCACACATTTTCAGGCTCTCATGTTTTTGAACACGGCTTCATGCTCCTCCTATTTTTCAGTCCGTTTCATGCTCCTCATATATTTCACACCTTTTGAAGCTCTGCATATTTTTCACACCTTTTCAGGCTCTTCATGTTTTTGAACACCGTTTCATGATCCTCCTAATTTTCAGACCGTTTCATGCTCCTCATATTTTTGACACCTTTTGAAGCTCTTCATATTTTTCACACCTTTTCAGGCTCTTCATATTTTTTAACACCACTTCATGCTCCTCCTATTTTTCAGATCGCTTCATGCTCATCTCATTTTTTACACCTTTTGAAGCTGTTCATATTTTTCACACCTTTTGAAGATCTTCATATTTTTCATACGTTTTCAGGCTCTACATGTTTTTCAACACCACCTCATGCTCCTCCTATTTTTCAGACCGTATCATGCTCCTCATATTTTTGACACGTTTTAAAGCTCTTCATATTTTTCACACCATTTCAGGCACTTCATGTATTTCAACACCATTTCATGCTCCTCCTATTGTTCAGACCGTTTCATGCTCCTCATATTTTTGACACCTTTTGAAGCTCTTCATTTTTTTCACACCTTTTCAGGCTCTACATGTTTTTGAAAACTGCTTCATGTTACTCCTATTTTTCAGACAGTTTCATGCCCCTCATATTTTTGACACCATTTGAAGCTCTTCATATTTTTGACACCTTTTCAGGCTTTTCAAGTTTTTGAACACCTTTTCATGCTCCTCCTATTTTTCAGACCGTTACATGCTCCTCATGTTTTTGAAACCTTTTGAAGCTCTTCATATTTTTCAGCCCTTTTCAGTCTCTTCATGTTTTTGAACACCGTTTCATGCTCCTCACATTTTTGACACATTTTGAAGCTCTTCATATTTTTCACACCTTTTCAGCCTCCTCATGTTTTTGAACACCGCTTCATGCTCCTCCTATTTTTCAGTCCGTTTCATGGTCCCCTATATTTCCCACTTTTGAAGCTCTTCATATTTTTCACACCTTTTGACGCTCTTCATTTTTTTCAACATCGCCTCATGCTCCTCCTCTTATTCAGACCATTTCATGCCCCTCATATTTTTGACACCCTTTGAAGCTCTTCATATTTTTCACACCATTTCAGGCTCTTCAAGTTTTTGAACACTGCTTCATGCTCTTCCTATTTTTCAGATCGTTTCATGCTCCTCATGTATTTCACACATTTTTAAGCTTTTCATATTTTTCACACCTTTTCAGGCTCCTCATGTTTTTCAACACCACTATATGCTTCTCCTATTTTTCAGACCGTTTCATGCTCCTCATATTTTTCACACCTTTTGAAGCTCTTCATATTTTTGAACACCGCTTCATGCTCCTCTTCTTTTTCTGACCATTTCACGCTCCTCATATTTTTCACACCTTTTGAAGCTCTTCATATTTTTCACGCCTTTTCAGGCTCTTCATGATTTTCAACACCGCTTCATGCTCCTCGTATTTTTCAGACCGTTTCATGCTCATCTCATTTTTGACACCTTTTGAAGCTCTTCATATTTTTCATATTTTTGAAGCTCTTCATACTTTCACACGTTTTCAGACTCTTCATGTTTTTCAACACCGCTTCATGCTCCTCCTATTTTTCAGACCGTTTCATGCTCCTCATATTTTTGACAACTTTTGGAACTCTTCATATTTTTCACACCTTTTCAGGCTCTTCATGTTTTTCAACACCGTTTCATGCTCCTCCTATTTTTCAGACCTTTGCATGCTCCTCATATTTTTGAAAATTTTGAAGTTCTTCATATTTTTCACACGTTTTCAGGCTCTTCATATTATTGAACACCGCTTCATGCTCCTATTTTTCAGACTGTTTCATGCTCCTCATATTTTTCACACCTTTTGAAGTTCTTCATATTTTTCACGCCTTCTGAGTCTCTTCATGTTTTTGAGCACAGCTTCAAGCTCCTCCTATATTTCAGACCGTTTCACCCTCCTCATGTATTTCAAACATTTTGAAGCTCTTCATATATTTCACACATTTTCAGGCTCTTCATGATTTTCAACACCACTTCATGCTCCTTGTATTTATAAGACCGTTTCATGCTCCTCATATTTTTGACTCCTTTAGAAGCTCTTCATATTTTTCACACCTTTTCAGGCTCTTCATGTTTTTCTATACCGCTTCATGCTCCTCCTCTTTTTCAGACCGTTTCATGCTGCTCATATTTTTGACACTTTTTGAAGCTCTTCATATTTCTCACACCTTTTCAGGTTCTTCATGTTTTTCAACACCGCTTCATGCTCCTACTATTTTTCAGACCGTTTCATCATCATCTCATTTTTGACACCTTTTGAAGCTCTTCATATTTTTCACACATTTTCAGGCTCTTCAGGTTTTTCCACACCACTTCATGCTTCTCATATTTTTCAGCCCATTTCATGGTCCCCATGTATTTCACACCTTTTGAAGCTCTTCATATTTTTCACACCTTTTCATGCTCTTCATGTTTTTCAACACCACTTCATGCTCCTCCTATTTTTCAGACCGTTTAATGCTCCTCATATTTTTGACACCTTTAGAAACTCCTCATAATTTTCACACCTTTTCAGGCTCTTCATGTTTTTAAACACCGATTCATGCTCCTCCTATTTTTCAGACCATTTCATTCTCCTCATATTTTTGCCACCTTTTGATGCTCTTAATATTTTACACACCTTTTCAGGCTCTTCATGTTTTTCAACACCACTTCATGTTCCTCCTCTTTTTCAGACCGTTTCATGCTCCTCATATTTTTGACACGATTTGAAGCTTTTCATATATTTCACACATTTTCACGCTCTTCATGTTTTTCAACTCCACTTCATTCTCCTCGTATTTTTAAGACCGTTTCATGCTCCTCATATTTTTTACACCTTTAGAACCTCTTAATATTTTACACACCTTTTCAGGCTCTTCATGTTTTTCAACACCGCTTCATACTCCTCCTCTTTTTCAGACCGTTACATGCTCCTCATATATTTGACACCTTTTGAAGTTCTTCATATTTCTCACACCTTTTCAGGTTCTTCATGTTTTTAAACACCGCTTTATTCTCCTACTATTTTTCAGACCGTTTCATGATCATCTCATTTTTGACACCTTTTAAAGCTCTTCATATTTTTCACATCTTTTGAAGCTCTTCGTATTTTTCCCACGTTTTCAGGCTCTACATGTTTTTCAACCCTGCTTCTTGCTCCTCCTATTTTTCAGACCGTTTCATGCTCCTCATATTTTTGACAACTTTTGAAGCTCTTCATATTTTTCACACCTTTTCAGGCTCTTCATGTTTTTGAAGACCGTTTCATGCTCTTCCTATTTTTCAGACCGTTTCGTGCTCCTCATATTTTTGACACGTTTTGAAGCTCTTCATATTTTTCACACCTTTTCAGGCTCTTCATGTTTTTCAACACCGCTTCATGCCCTCCTATATTTCAGACCGTTTCATGCTCATCTAATTTTTGACACCTTTTGAAGCTCTTCATATTTTTCACACCTTTTGAAGCTCTTAATATTTTTCACACTTTTTCAGGCTCTTCATGTTTTTCAACACCGTTTCATGCTGCTTCTATTTTTCAGACCGTTTCATGCTCATCTCATTTTGACACCTTTTGAAGCTCTTCATATTTTTCACATCTTTGAAGCTCTTCATATTTTTCACGCCTTTTCAGGCTCTTCATGATTTTCAACACCGCATCATGCTCCTCGTATTTTTCAGACCGTTTCATGCTCATCTCATTTTTGACAACTTTTGAAGCTCTTCATATTTTTCACACCTTTTGAAGCTGTTCATATTTTTCATATTTTTGAAGCTCTTCATACTTTCACACGTTTTCAGACTCTTCATGTTTTTCAACACCGCTTCATGCTCCTCCTATTTTTCAGACTGTTTCATGCTCCTCATATTTTTGACAACTTTTGGAACTCCTCATATTTTTCACACCTTTTCAGGCTCTTCATGTTTTAGAACACGGTTTCATGCTCCTCCTATTTTTCTGACCGTTTCATGCTCCTCATATTTTTCACACCTTTTGAAGCTCTTCATATTTTTGAACACCGCTTCATGCTCCTCCTCTTTTTCAGACCGTTTAACGCTCCTCATATTTTTCACACCTTTTGAAGCTCTTCATATTTTTCACACCTTTTCAGGCTTCATGTTTTTGAACACCGTTTCATGCTCCTCCTGTTTTTCAAACCATTTCATGCTCCTCATATTTTTGACACCTTTTGAAGCTCCTCATATTTTTCACACCTTTTGAAGCTCTTCATATATTTCACACCTTTTCATGCTCTTAATGTTGTCATCACTGACTCATGCTCCTCCTCTTTTTCAGACCGATTCATGCTCCTCATATTTTTGACACCTTTAGAAGCTCTTCATATTTTTCACACCTTTTGAGGCTCTTCATGTTTTTCATCACCGCTTCTTGCTCCTCCTCTTTTTCAGACCTTTTCATTCTCCTCATATTTTTGACACCTGTTGAAGCTCTTCATATTTCTCACAACTTTTCAGGTTCTTCATGTTTTTCAACACCGCTTCATGCTCCTCATATTTTTCAGAGCGTTTCTTGCTCATCTCATTTTTGACTCCTTTTGAAGCTCTTCATATTTTTCACATCTTTTGAAGCTCTTTATATTTTTCACACATTTTCAGGCTCTTCATGTTTTTCAACACCCCTTCTTGCTCCTCCTTTTTTTAAGACCCTGTCATGCTTCTCATAATTTTGACACCTTTTGAAGCTCTTCATATTTCTCACACCTTTCAGGCTGTTCATGTTTTTCAACACCGATTCATGCACCTCCTGTTTTTCAGACCGTTTCATGCTCATCTCATTTTTGACACCTTTTGAAGCTTTTCATATTTTTCACAACTTTTCAGGCTCTTCAGGTTTTTGAACACCGCTTCCTGCTAATCCTATTTTTCAAACCATATCATGCTCCTCATATTTCTCACACCTTTTGAAGCTTTTCATATTTTTCACACATTTTCAGGCTCTTCAGGTTTTTCCACACCACTTCATGCTTCTCATATTTTTCAGCCCATTTCATGCTCCCCATGTATTTCACAACTTTTGAAGCTCTTCATATTTTTCACACCTTTTCCGGCTCTTCATGTTTTTGAACACCGCTTTATTTTCCTCCTATTTTTCAGACCGTTTCATGCTCCTCATATTTTTGACACCTTTTGAAGCTCTTCATATTTTTCGCACCTTTTCATGCTCTTCATGTTTTTCAACACCACTTCATGCTCCTCCTATTTTTCAGACCGTTTAATGCTCCTCATATTTTTGACACCTTTAGAAACTCCTCATAATTTTCACACCTTTTCAGGCTCTTCATGTTTTTAAACACCGATTCATGCTCCTCCTATTTTTCAGACCATTTCATTCTCCTCATATTTTTGCCACCTTTTGAATCTCTTCATATATTTCACACCTTTTCAGGCTCTTCATTTTTTTCAACACCACTTCATGCTCCTCCTATTATTCAGACCGTTTCATGCTCATCTCATTTTTGAAACCTTTTAAAGCTCTTCGTATTTTTCACACCTTTTGAAGCCCTTCATATTTTTCACACCTTTTCAGACTCTTCATGTTTTTCAACACCGCTTCATGCTCCTCCTATTTTTCAGACCGTTTCATGCTCCTCATATTTTTGACACCTTTTGAAGCTCTTCATATTTATCACACGTTTTCAGGCTCTTCATGTTTTTCAACAACACTTCATGCTCCTCCTATTTTTAAGACCGTTTCATGCTCCTCATATTTTTGACACCTTTTGAAGCTCTTCATATTTTTCACACTTTTTCAGGCTCTTCATGATTTTCAACACCGCTTCATGCTCCTCGTATTTTTCAGAACGTTTCATGCTCATCTCATTTTTTACACCTTTTGAAGCTCTTCATATTTTTCACACCTTTTGAAGCTCTTCATATTTTTCATATTTTTGAAGCTCTTCATACTTTCACACGTTTTCAGACTCTTCATGTTTTTCAACACCGCTTCATGCTCCTCCTATTTTTCAGACCGTTTCATGCTCCTCTTATTTTTGACAACTTTTGGAACTCTTCATATTTTTCACACCTTTTCAGGCTCTTCATGTTTTTCAACACCGTTTCATGCTCCTCCTATTTTTCAGATCTTTTCATGCTCCTCATATTTTTGAAAATTTTGAAGTTCTTCATATTTTTCACACGTTTTCAGGCTCTTCATATTACTGAACACCGCTTCATGCTCCTATTTTTCAGACGGTTTCATGCTCCTCATATTTTTCACACTTTTTGAAGTTCTTCATATTTTTCACGCCTTCTGAGGCTCTTCATGTTTTTGAGCACAGCTTCATGCTCCTCCTATATTTCAGACCGTTTCATGCTCCTCATATATTTCAAACCTTTTGAAGCTCTTCATATATTTCACACCTTTTCAGTCTCTTCATGATTTTCAACACCACTTCATGCTCCTCGTATTTTTAAGACCGTTACATGCTCCTCATATTTTTGACTCCTTTAGAAGCTCTTCATATTTTTCACACCTTTTCAGGCTCTTCATGTTTTTCAATACCGCTTCATGCTCCTCCTCTTTTTCAGACCGTTTCATGCTCCTCATATTTTTGACACTTTTTGAAGCTCTTCATATTTCTCACACCTTTTCAGGTTCTTCATGTTTTTCAACACCGCTTCATGCTCCTACTATTTTTCAGACCGTTTCATGCTCATCTCATTTTTGACACCTTTTGAAGCTCTTCATATTTTTCACATCTTTTGAAGTTCTTCATATTTTTCACATGTTTTCAGGCTCTTCATGTTTTTCAACACCGTTTCATGCTGCTTCTATTTTTCAGACCGTTTCATGCTCATCTCATTTTGACACCTTTTGAAGCTCTTCATATTTCTCACACCTTTCAGGCTGTTCATGTTTTTCAACACCGCTTCATGCACCTCCTATTTTTCTGAAAGTTTCATGCTCATCTCATTTTTGACAACTTTTGAAGCTTTTCATATTTTTCACAACTTTTCAGGCTCTTCAGGTTTTTGAACACCGCTTCATGCTAATCCTATTTTTCAAACCATAACATGCTCCTCATATTTCTCACACCTTTTGAAGCTCTTCATATTTTTACACCTTTTCAGGCTTTTCATGTTTTTGAAAACCACTTCATGCTCCTTCTATTTTCCAGAGAGTTTCATGCTCCTCATGTATTTCACACCTTTTCAAGCTCTTCATATTTTTCACACCTTTTCAGGCTCTTCAGGTTTTTCCACACCACTTCATGCTTCTCCTATTTTTCAGCCCGTTTCATGCTCCCCATGTATTTCACACCTTTTGAAGCTCTTCATATTTATCACACCTTTTCTGGCTCTTCATGTTTTTGGTCACCGTTACATGCTCCTCCTATTTTTCAGACCGTTTCATGCTCCTCATATTTTTAACACCTATTGAAGCTCTTCATATTTTTCACACCTTTTCAGGCTCTTCATGTTTTTGAAAACCGCTTCATGTTCCTCCTATTTTTCAGACCGTTTCATGCTCCTCATATTTTTGACTCCTTTAGAAGCTCTTCATATTTTTGAAACCTTTTCAGGCTCTTCATGTTTTTGAACAACGCTTCATGCTCCTCCTATTTTTCAAACCGTTTCATGCTCCTCATGTATTTCACAATTTTTGAAGCTCTTCATACTTTTCCCACCTTTTCAGGCTCTTCATGTTTTAGAACAGGGTTTCATGCTCCTCCTATTTTTCAGACCGTTTCATGCTCCTTATATTTTTCACACCTTTTGAAGCTCTTCATATTTTTGAACACCGCTTCATGCTCCTCCTCTTTTTCAGACCGTTTCACGCTTCTCATATTTTTCGCACCTTTTGAAGCTCTTCATATTTTTCACTCCTTTTCAGGCTCTTCATGTTTTTCAACACCGCTTCTTGCTCCTCCTATTTTCAGACCGTTTCATGCTCATTTCTTTTTTGACAGCTTTTGAAGCTCATGATATTTATCACACCTTTTGAATCTCTTCATATATTTCACACCTTTTCATGCTCTTAATGTTTTCATCACCGACTCATGCTCCTCCTATTTTTCAGACCGTTTCATGCTCCTCCTATTTTTCAGGCCGTTTCATGCTCCTCATATTTTGACAACTTTTGAAGCTCTTCATATTTTTCACACCTTTTCAGGCTCTTCATGTTTTTCAACACCGCTTCATGCTCCTCCTCTTTTTCAGACCCTTTCATGCTCCTCATATTTTTGAAACCTTTAGAAGCTCTTCATATTTTTCACACCTTTTCAGGCTCTTCATGTTTTTCAACACCGCTTCTTGCTCCTCCTCTTCTTCAGACCGTTTCATGCTCCTCATATTTTTGACACCTGTTGAAGTTCTTCATATTTCTCACAACTTTTCAGGTTCTTCATGTTTTTCAACACCGCTTCATGCTCCTCCTATTTTTCAGAGCGTTTCATGCTCATCTCATTTTTGACACTTTTTGAAGCTCTTCATATTTTTCACATCTTTTGAATCTCTTTATATTTTTCACACATTTTCAGGCTCTTCATGTTTTTCAACACCCCTTCCTGCTCCTCCTATTTTTTACATCGTTTCATGCTCCTCATATTTTTGACACCTTTTGAAGCTCTTCATATTTCTCACATCTTTTGAATCTCTTTATATTTTTCACACATTTTCAGGCTCTTCATGTTTTTCAACACCCCTTCCTGCTCCTCCTATTTTTTACACCGTTTCATGCTCCTCATATTTTTGACACCTTTTGAAGCTCTTCATATTTCTCACACCTTTTCAGGCTCTTCATGTTTTTCAACATCGTTTCTTGCTCCTCCTATTTTTCAGACCGTTTCATGCTCCTAATATTTTTGACACCTTTTGAAGCTCTTCATATTTTTCACACGTTTTCAGGCTCTTCATGTTTTTGAACACCGCTTCTTGCTCCTCCTATTTTTCAGACCGTTTCATGCTCCTCATGTATTTCACACCTTTTGAAGCTCTTCATATTTTTCACACCTCTTGAGCCTCTTCATGTTGTTGAACACCACTTCATGCTCCTCCTATTTTTCAGACAGTTTCATGCTCCTCATGTATTTTATACCTTTTGAAGCTCTTAATATTTTTCACCCCTTTTCAGGCTCTTCATGTTTTTCAACACCGCTTCATGCTTCTCCTCTTTTTCAGACCGTTTCATGCTCCTCATTTATTTCACACCTTTTGAGCTCTTCATATTTTGCACACCTTTACAGGCTCTTCATGTATTTCAACTCCACTTCATGCTCCTCCTATTTTTCAGTTCGTTTCATGCACTTCTCATTTTTGACACCTTTTGAAGCTCTTCATATATTTCACACCTTTTCAGGCTCTTCATTTTTTTGAACACCGCTTCATGCTCCTCCTATTTTTCAGACCGTTTCATGCTCCTCATATTTTTGACACGTTTTGAGACTCTTCATATTTATCACACATTTCCAGGCTCTTCATGTTTCTGAACAAATTTTCATGCTACTCCTTTTTCAGAACGTTTCATGCTCCTCATACTTTTGACACCTTTTGAAGCTCTTCATATTTTTCACACTTTTTCAGGCTCTTCTTGTTTTTCAACACCGCTTCATGCTCCTCCTATTTTTCAGACCGTTTCATGCTCCTCATATTTTTGACACCTTTTGAAGCTCTTCATATTTTTCACACCTTTTCAGGCTCTTCATGTTTTTGAGCCCAGCTTCATGCTCCTCCTATTTTTCAGACCGTTTCATGCTCCTCATGTATTTCACACACTTTGAAGCTCTTCATATTTTTCACACCTTTTCAGGCTCTTCTTGTTTTTCAACACCGCTTCATGCTCCTCCTATTTTTCAGACCGTTTCATGCTCCTCATGTATTTCACACACTTTGAAGCTCTTCATATTTTTCACACCTTTTCAGGCTCTTCATGTTTTTGAGCCCAGCTTCATGCTCCTCCTATTTTTCAGACCGTTTCATGCTCCTCATGTATTTCACACACTTTGAAGCTCTTCATATTTTTCACACCTTTTCAGGCTCTTCTTGTTTTTCAACACCGCTTCATGCTCCTCCTATTTTTCAGACCGTTTCATGCTCCTCATATTTTTGACACCTTTTGAAGCTCTTCATATTTTTCATAGCTTTTCAGGCTCTTCATGTTTTTCAACACCGCTTCATGTTCCTCCTATTTTCAGACCGTTTCATGCTCCTCATATTTTGGACACCTTTTGAAGCTCTCCATATTTTTCATAGCTTTTCAGGCTCTTCATGTTTTTCAACACCGCTTCATGCTCCTCCTGTTTTTCAGACCGTTTCATGCTCCTCATGTATTTCACACACTTGAAGCTCTTCATATTTTTCACAACTTTTCAGGCTCTTCTTATTTTTCAACACCGCTTCATGCTCCACCTATTTTTGAGACCGTTTCATGCTCCTCATGTATTTCACACCCTTTGAAGCTCTTCATATTTTTCACACCTTTTCAGGCTCTTCTTGTTTTTCAACACTGCTTCATGCTCCTCCTATTTTTCAGACCGTTTCATGCTCCTCATATTTTTGACACTTTTTGAAGCTCTTCATATTTTTCATAGCTTTTCAGGCTCTTCATGTTTTTCAACACTGCTTCATGCTCCTCCTATTTTTCAGACCGTTTCATGCTCCTCATATTTTTGACACCTTTTGAAGCTCTTCATATTTTTCAAACTTTTCAGGCTCTTCATGTTTTTGAACACCACTTCATGCTCCTCCTGTTTTTCAGACCGTTTCATGCTCCTCATATTTTTCACACCTTTTGAAGCTCTTCAAATTTTTCACACCTTTTCAGACTCTTCATGTTTTGCAACACCGCTTCATGCTCCTCCTATTTTTCAGACCGTTTCATGCTCCTCATATTTTTCACAACTTTTGAAGCTCTTCATATTTTTCACACCTTTTCAGGCTCTTCAAGTTTTTCACACGTTTTCAGTCTCTTCATGTTTTTGAACACCACTTCATGCTCCTCCTATTTTTCAGACTGTTTCATGCTCCTCGTATTTTTGACACCTTTTGAAGCTCTTCATATTTTTCACACCTTTTCAGACTCTTCTGTTTTAAACACCACTTCATGCTCCTCCTATTTTTCAGACGGTTTCATGCTCCTCATATTTTTCACACCATTTGAAGCTCTTCATATATTTCACACCTTTTCAGGCTCTTCATGTTTTTCAACACGGCTTCATGCTCCTCCTATTTTTCAGAGCGTTTCATGCTCCTCATATTTTTGACACCTTTTGAAGCTCTCCATATTTTTCACACCTTTTCAGGCTCTTCATGTTTTACAGCACCACTTCATGCTCCTCCTATTTTTCACACCGTTTCATGCTCATCTCATTTTTTACACCTTTTGAAGCTCTTAATATATTTCACACCTTTTGAAGCTCTTCATATTGTTCACACGTTTTCACGCTCTTCATGTTTTTCAACACTGCTTCATGCTCCTCTGATTTTTCAGATCGTTTCATGCTCCTCATTTTTTTGACACGTTTTGAGGCTCTTCATATTGTTCACACATTTCCAGGCTCTTCATGTTTTTGAACAACGTTTCATGCTACTCCTTTTTCAGAACGTTTCATGCTCCTCATATTTTTGACACCTTTTGAAGCTCTTCATATTTCTCACACCTTTTCAGGCTCTTCATGTTTTTCAACATCGTTTCTTGCTCCTCCTATTTTTCAGACCGTTTCATGCTCCTAATATTTTTGACACCTTTTGAAGCTCTTCATATTTTTCACACCTCTTGAGCCTCTTCATGTTGTTGAACACCACTTCATGCTCCTCCTATTTTTCAGACAGTTTCATGCTCCTCATGTATTTTATACCTTTTGAAGCACTTAATATTTTTCACACCTTTTCAGGCTCTTCATGTTTTTCAACACCGCATCATGCTTCTCCTCTTTTTCAGACCGTTTCATGCTCCTCATTTATTTCACACCTTTGAGCTCTTCATATTTTGCACACCTTTACAGGCTCTTCATGTATTTCAACTCCACTTCATGCTCCTCCTATTTTTCAGTTCGTTTCATGCACTTCTCATTTTTGACACCTTTTGAAGCTCTTCATATATTTCACACCTTTTCAGGCTCTTCATTTTTTTGAACACCGCTTCATGCTCTTCCTATTTTTCAGACCGTTTCATGCTCCTCATATTTTTGACACGTTTTGAGACTCTTCATATTTATCACACATTTCCAGGCTCTTCATGTTTTTGAACAAATTTTCATGCTACTCCTTTTTCAGAATGTTTAATGCTCCTCATACTTTGACACCTTTTGAAGCTCTTCATATTTTTCACACGTTTTCAGGCTCTTCTTGTTTTTCAACACCGCGTCATGCTCCTCCTATTTTTCAGACCGTTTCATGCTCCTCATATTTTTGACCCCTTTTGAAGCTCTTCATATTTTTCACACCTTTTCAGGCTCTTCATGTTTTTGAGCCCAGCTTCATGCTCCTCCTATTTTTCAGACCGTTTCATGCTCCTCATGTATTTCACACACTTTGAAGCTCTTCATATTTTTCACACCTTTTCAGGCTCTTCTTGTTTTTCAACACCGCTTCATGCTCCTCCTATTTTTCAGACCGTTTCATGCTCCTCATATTTTTGACACTTTTTGAAGCTCTTCATATTTTTCATAGCTTTTCAGGCTCTTCATGTTTTTCAACACTGCTTCATGCTCCTCCTATTTTTCAGACCGTTTCATGCTCCTCATATTTTTGACACCTTTTGAAGCTCTTCATATTTTTCAAACTTTTCAGGCTCTTCATGTTTTTGAACACCACTTCATGCTCCTCCTGTTTTTCAGACCGTTTCATGCTCCTCATATTTTTGACACCTTTTGAAGCTCTTCAAATTTTTCACACCTTTTCAGACTCTTCATGTTTTGCAACACCGCTTCATGCTCCTCCTATTTTTCAGACCGTTTCATGCTCCTCATATTTTTCACAACTTTTGAAGCTCTTCATATTTTTCACACCTTTTCAGGCTCTTCATGTTTTTCACACGTTTTCAGTCTCTTCATGTTTTTGAACACCACTTCATGCTCCTCCTATTTTTCAGACTGTTTCATGCTCCTCGTATTTTTGACACCTTTTGAAGCTCTTCATATTTTTCACACCTTTTCAGACTCTTCTGTTTTAAACACCACTTCATGCTCCTCCTATTTTTCAGACGGTTTCATGCTCCTCATATTTTTCACACCATTTGAAGCTCTTCATATATTTCACACCTTTTCAGGCTCTTCATGTTTTTCAACACGGCTTCATGCTCCTCCTATTTTTCAGACGGTTTCATGCTCCTCATATTTTTCACACCATTTGAAGCTCTCCATATATTTCACACCTTTTCAGGCTCTTCATGTTTTTCAACACGGCTTCATGCTCCTCCTATTTTTCAGAGCGTTTCATGCTCATCTCATTTTTCACACCTTTTGAAGCTCTTAATATATTTCACACCTTTTGAAGCTCTTCATATTTTTCACACGTTTTCACGCTCTTCATGTTTTTCAACATTGCTTCATGCTCCTCTGATTTTTCAGATCGTTTCATGCTCCTCATTTTTTTGACACGTTTTGAGGCTCTTCATATTGTTCACACATTTCCAGGCTCTTCATGTTTTTCAACACCACTTCATGCTCCTCGTATTTTTCAGACCGTTTCATGCTCATCTCAATTTTGACACCTTTTGAAGCTCTTGATATTTTTCACACGTTTTCAGGCTCTTCATGTTTTTCAACACCGCTTCATGCTCCTCCTATTTTTCAGACCGTTTCATGATACTCATATTTTTGACACCTTTTGAGGCTCTTCATATTTTTCACACCTTTTCCGGCTCTTCATGTTTTTGAACACCGTTTCATGCTCCTCCTATTTTTCAAACCGTTTCATGCTCCTCATATGTTTGAAAACTTTTGATGCTCTTCATATTTTTCACACCTTTACAGGCTTTCTATGTTTTTGAACATCACTTCATGCTTCTCCTATTTTTCTGACCGTTTCATGCTCCTCATGTATTTCACACCTTTAGAAGCTCTTCATATTTTTCACACCTTTTCAGGCTCATCATGTTTTTCAACACCACTTCATGCTCCTCCTATTTTTCAGACCGTTTCATGCTCTTTTCATTTTTGACACCTTTTGAAGCTCTTCATATTTCTCACAGCTTTCGAAGCTCTTCATATTTTTCAAACGTTTTCAGGCTCTTCATATTTGTCAACACCGCTTCAAGCTCCTCCTATTTTTCAAACCGTTTCATGCTTCTCATATTTTTGACACCTTTTGAAGCTCTTCATATTTTTCACACCTTTTCAGGTTCTTCATGTTTTTGAACACTGCTTCATGCTCCTCCTATTTTTTAGACTGTTTCATGCTCCTCATGTATTTCACACCTTTTGAAGCGCTTCATATATTTCACATGTTTTCAGGATCTTCATGTTTTTCGAAACCAATTCATGCTCCTCCTATTTTTCAGACTGTTTCATGCTCCTCATAATTTTGACATCTTTTGAAGCGCTTCATATTTTTCACACCTTTTAGGCTCTTCATGTTCTTCAACACCACTTCATGCTCTTCCTATTTTTCAGACCGTTTCATGCTCCTCATATATTTGACACCTTTTGAAGCGCTTCATGTTTTTCACACCATTTCAGGCTCTTCATGTTTTTCAACACAGCTTCATGCTCCTCCTATTCTTCAGAAATTTTCATGATCCTCATATTTTTGACACCTTTTGAAGCTCTTCATATTTTTCACACCTTTCAGACTCTTCATGTTTTTCAACACCGCTTCATGCTCCTCCTATTTTTCAGACCGTTTCATGATCCTCATATTTTTGACACCTTTTGAAGCTCTTCATATTTTTCACACCTTTTCAGGCTCTTCATGTTTTTGAACACCGCTTCATGCTCCTCGTATTTTTCAGACCGTTTCATGATCCTCATATTTTTGACACCTTTTGAAGCTCTTCATATTTTTCACACCTTTTCAGGGTCTTCATGTTTTTTACACCGCTTCATGCTCCTCCTATTTTTCAGACCGTTTCATGCTCCTCCTATTTTTGACAGCTTTTGAAGCTCTTCATATTTTTCACACCATTTCAGGCTCTTCATGTTTTTGAACACCGTTTAATGCTCCTCCTATTTTTCAGACCGTTTCATGCTCCTCCTATTTTTGACACCTTTTGAAGCTCTTCATATTTTACCCACCTTTTCAGGCTCTTCATGTTTTTCAACACCGCTTCATGCTCCTCTTATTTATCAGACCGTTTCATGCTCTCCATGTATTTCCAACTCTTTGAAGCTCTTCATATTTTTCACACCTTTTCAGGCTCTTCATGTTTTTGAACACCGTTTCATGCTCCTCCTATTTTTCAGACCGTTTCATGATCCTCATATTTTTGACACCTTTTGAAGCTCTTCATATTTTTCACACCTTTTCAGGCTCTTCATGTTTTTGAACACTGCTTCATGCTCCTCCTATTTTTCAGACCGTTTCATGATCCTCATATTTTTGACACCTTTTGAAGCTCTTCATAATTTTCACACCTTTTCAGGGTCTTCATGTTTTTTACACCGCTTCATGGTCCTCCTATTTTTCAGACCGTTTCATGCTCCTCCTATTTTTGACAGCTTTTGAAGCTCTTCATATTTTTCACACCATTTCAGGCTCTTCATGTTTTTGAACACCGTTTAATGCTCCTCCTATTTTTCAGACCGTTTCATGCTCCTCATATTTTTGACACCTTTTGAAGCTCTTCATATTTTACCCACCTTTTCAGGCTTTTCATGTTTTTCAACACCGCTTCATGATCCTCTTATTTATCAGACCGTTTCATGCTCTCCATGAATTTCCAACCCTTTGAAGCTCTTCATATTTTTCACACCTTTTCAGGCTCTTCATGTTTTTGAACACCGTTTCATGCTCCTCCTATTATTCAGACCGTTTCATGCTCCTCATAATTTTCACACATTTTGAAGCTCTTCATATTTTTCACACCTTTTCCGGTTCTTCATGTTTTTGAACACTGCTTCATGCTCCTCCTATTTTTCAACTGTTTCATGCTCCTCATGTATTTCACACCTTTTGAAGCGCTTCATATATTTCGCATGTTTTCAGGCTCTTCATGTTTTTAAAACGAATTCATGCTCCTCCTATTTTTCAGACTGTTTCATGCTCCTCATAATTTTGACATCTTTTGAAGCGCTTCATATTTTTCACACCTTTTCAGGCTCTTCATGTTCTTCAACACCGCTTCATGATCCTCCTATTTTTCAGACCGTTTCATGCTCATCTCATTTTTGACACCTTTTGATGCACTTCATATTTTTCACACATTTTGAAGCTCTTCGTATATTTCACACCTTTTCAGGGTCTTCATGTTTTCAACACCACTTCATGCTCCTCCTATTTTTCAGACCCTTTCATTCTAAACTAATTTTGACACCTTATGAAGATCTTCATGTTTTTCACACCTCTTCATGCTCTTTATGTCTTTGAACACTGGTTCATGCTCCTCCTATTTTTCAACCCGTTTCATGCTCCTCCTATTTTTCACACTTTTTGAAGCTCTTCATATTTTTCACACCTTTTCAGGCTCTTCATGTTTTTCACACGTTTTCAGTCTCTTCATGTTTTTGAACACCACTTCATGCTCCTCCTATTTTTCAGACTGTTTCATGCTCCTCGTATTTTTGACACCTTTTGAAGCTCTTCATATTTTTCACACCTTTTCAGACTCTTCTGTTTTAAACACCACTTCATGCTCCTCCTATTTTTCAGACGGTTTCATGCTCCTCATATTTTTCACACCATTTGAAGCTCTTCATATATTTCACACCTTTTCAGGCTCTTCATGTTTTTCAACACGGCTTCATGCTCCTCCTATTTTTCAGACGGTTTCATGCTCCTCATATTTTTCACACCATTTGAAGCTCTCCATATATTTCACACCTTTTCAGGCTCTTCATGTTTTTCAACACGGCTTCATGCTCCTCCTATTTTTCAGAGCGTTTCATGCTCATCTCATTTTTCACACCTTTTGAAGCTCTTAATATATTTCACACCTTTTGAAGCTCTTCATATTTTTCACACGTTTTCACGCTCTTCATGTTTTTCAACATTGCTTCATGCTCCTCTGATTTTTCAGATCGTTTCATGCTCCTCATTTTTTTGACACGTTTTGAGGCTCTTCATATTGTTCACACATTTCCAGGCTCTTCATGTTTTTCAACACCACTTCATGCTCCTCGTATTTTTCAGACCGTTTCATGCTCATCTCAATTTTGACACCTTTTGAAGCTCTTGATATTTTTCACACGTTTTCAGGCTCTTCATGTTTTTCAACACCGCTTCATGCTCCTCCTATTTTTCAGACCGTTTCATGATACTCATATTTTTGACACCTTTTGAGGCTCTTCATATTTTTCACACCTTTTCCGGCTCTTCATGTTTTTGAACACCGTTTCATGCTCCTCCTATTTTTCAAACCGTTTCATGCTCCTCATATGTTTGAAAACTTTTGATGCTCTTCATATTTTTCACACCTTTACAGGCTTTCTATGTTTTTGAACATCACTTCATGCTTCTCCTATTTTTCTGACCGTTTCATGCTCCTCATGTATTTCACACCTTTAGAAGCTCTTCATATTTTTCACACCTTTTCAGGCTCATCATGTTTTTCAACACCACTTCATGCTCCTCCTATTTTTCAGACCGTTTCATGCTCTTTTCATTTTTGACACCTTTTGAAGCTCTTCATATTTCTCACAGCTTTCGAAGCTCTTCATATTTTTCAAACGTTTTCAGGCTCTTCATATTTGTCAACACCGCTTCAAGCTCCTCCTATTTTTCAAACCGTTTCATGCTTCTCATATTTTTGACAACTTTTGAAGCTCTTCATATTTTTCACACCTTTTCAGGTTCTTCATGTTTTTGAACACTGCTTCATGCTCCTCCTATTTTTTAGACTGTTTCATGCTCCTCATGTATTTCACACCTTTTGAAGCGCTTCATATATTTCACATGTTTTCAGGATCTTCATGTTTTTCGAAACCAATTCATGCTCCTCCTATTTTTCAGACTGTTTCATGCTCCTCATAATTTTGACATCTTTTGAAGCGCTTCATATTTTTCACACCTTTTAGGCTCTTCATGTTCTTCAACACCACTTCATGCTCTTCCTATTTTTCAGACCGTTTCATGCTCCTCATATATTTGACACCTTTTGAAGCGCTTCATATTTTTCACACCATTTCAGGCTCTTCATGTTTTTCAACACAGCTTCATGCTCCTCCTATTCTTCAGAAATTTTCATGATCCTCATATTTTTGACACCTTTTGAAGCTCTTCATATTTTTCACACCTTTCAGACTCTTCATGTTTTTCAACACCGCTTCATGCTCCTCCTATTTTTCAGACCGTTTCATGATCCTCATATTTTTGACACCTTTTGAAGCTCTTCATATTTTTCACACCTTTTCAGGCTCTTCATGTTTTTGAACACCGCTTCATGCTCCTCGTATTTTTCAGACCGTTTCATGATCCTCATATTTTTGACACCTTTTGAAGCTCTTCATATTTTTCACACCTTTTCAGGGTCTTCATGTTTTTTACACCGCTTCATGCTCCTCCTATTTTTCAGACCGTTTCATGCTCCTCCTATTTTTGACAGCTTTTGAAGCTCTTCATATTTTTCACACCATTTCAGGCTCTTCATGTTTTTGAACACCGTTTAATGCTCCTCCTATTTTTCAGACCGTTTCATGCTCCTCCTATTTTTGACACCTTTTGAAGCTCTTCATATTTTACCCACCTTTTCAGGCTCTTCATGTTTTTCAACACCGCTTCATGCTCCTCTTATTTATCAGACCGTTTCATGCTCTCCATGTATTTCCAACTCTTTGAAGCTCTTCATATTTTTCACACCTTTTCAGGCTCTTCATGTTTTTGAACACCGTTTCATGCTCCTCCTATTTTTCAGACCGTTTCATGATCCTCATATTTTTGACACCTTTTGAAGCTCTTCATATTTTTCACACCTTTTCAGGCTCTTCATGTTTTTGAACACTGCTTCATGCTCCTCCTATTTTTCAGACCGTTTCATGATCCTCATATTTTTGACACCTTTTGAAGCTCTTCATAATTTTCACACCTTTTCAGGGTCTTCATGTTTTTTACACCGCTTCATGGTCCTCCTATTTTTCAGACCGTTTCATGCTCCTCCTATTTTTGACAGCTTTTGAAGCTCTTCATATTTTTCACACCATTTCAGGCTCTTCATGTTTTTGAACACCGTTTAATGCTCCTCCTATTTTTCAGACCGTTTCATGCTCCTCATATTTTTGACACCTTTTGAAGCTCTTCATATTTTACCCACCTTTTCAGGCTTTTCATGTTTTTCAACACCGCTTCATGATCCTCTTATTTATCAGACCGTTTCATGCTCTCCATGAATTTCCAACCCTTTGAAGCTCTTCATATTTTTCACACCTTTTCAGGCTCTTCATGTTTTTGAACACCGTTTCATGCTCCTCCTATTATTCAGACCGTTTCATGCTCCTCATAATTTTCACACATTTTGAAGCTCTTCATATTTTTCACACCTTTTCCGGTTCTTCATGTTTTTGAACACTGCTTCATGCTCCTCCTATTTTTCAACTGTTTCATGCTCCTCATGTATTTCACACCTTTTGAAGCGCTTCATATATTTCGCATGTTTTCAGGCTCTTCATGTTTTTAAAACGAATTCATGCTCCTCCTATTTTTCAGACTGTTTCATGCTCCTCATAATTTTGACATCTTTTGAAGCGCTTCATATTTTTCACACCTTTTCAGGCTCTTCATGTTCTTCAACACCGCTTCATGCTCCTCCTATTTTTCAGACCGTTTCATGCTCATCTCATTTTTGACACCTTTTGATGCACTTCATATTTTTCACACATTTTGAAGCTCTTCGTATATTTCACACCTTTTCAGGGTCTTCATGTTTTCAACACCACTTCATGCTCCTCCTATTTTTCAGACCCTTTCATTCTAAACTAATTTTGACACCTTATGAAGATCTTCATGTTTTTCACACCTCTTCATGCTCTTTATGTCTTTGAACACTGGTTCATGCTCCTCCTATTTTTCAACCCGTTTCATGATCCTCCTATTTTTTACACCCTTTGAAGCTCTTCATATTTTTCACAATTTTTCAGTGTCTGCATTTTTTTGAACACCGCTTCATGCTCCTCCTATTTTTTAGACCGTTTCATGCTCATATCATTTTTGACACCTTTTGAAGCTCTTCATATTTTTTACACCTTTTGAAGCTCTTCATATTTTTCACACCTTTTCAGGCTCTTCATGTTTTTGAACACCGCTTCATCCTCCTCCTATTTTTAAGAGGGTTTCTTGCTCGTCATATTTTTGACACATTTTGAAGCTCTTCATATTTTTCACACCTTTTCAGGCTCTTCATGTTTTTGAACACAGCTTCATGCTCGTCCTATTTGCAGACCGTTTCATGCTCCTCATATTTTTGATACCTTTTGAAGCTCTTCATATTTTTCACACCTTTTCAGGCTCTTCATGTTTTTGAACACCGCTTTATGCTCCTCCTATTTTTCAGAACGTTTCATACTCCTCATATATTTGACACCTTTTGAAGCTCTTCGTATTTTTCACACTTTTTCAAGCTCTTCATGTTTTTCAACACAACTTCATGCTCCTCCTATTTTGCAGACAGTATCATGCTCCTCATATTTTTGACACATTTTGAAGCTCTTCATATTTCTCACACCTTTTTAGGCTCTTCATGTTTTTGAACACCACTTCATGCTCCTCCTATTTTTCAGACCATTTCATGCTCATGTCATTTTTGACACATTTTGAATCTCTTCACATTTTTCACACCTATTGAAGCTCTTCATATTTTTCATAATTTTGAAGCTCTTCATATTTTTCACACGTTTTCAGGCTCTTCATCTTTTTCAACATCATTTCATGCTCCTCCTATTTTTCAGACCGTTTCATGCTCCTCATATTTTTGACACGTTTTGAGCTCTTCATATTTTTCAAACAGTTCAGGTTCTTGGTGTTTTTGAAAACCGTTTCATGCTCCTCCTATTTTTCAGACCGTTTCATGCTCCTCATATTTTTGACGCCTTTTGAAGCTCTTCATATTTTTCACACCTTTTCAGGCTCTTCATGTTTTTAAACACTGCTTCATGCTCCACCTATTTTTCAGACCGTTTCATTCTCCTCATATTTTTGACACCTTTTGAAGCTATTCATATTTTTCACATCTTTTCAGGCTCTTCATGTTTATCAACACAGCTTCATGCTCCTTCTGTTTTTCAGACCGTTTCATGCCCCTATGTATTTCACACCTTTTGAAGCTCTTCATATTTTTCACACCTTTTCAGGCCCTTCGTGTTTTTCAAAACCGTTTCATGCTCCTCCTATTTTTCAGACCGTTTCATGCTCCTCATTTTTTTGACCTCTTTTGAAGCTCCTAATATTTTTCACACCTTTTGAAGCTCTTCATATATTTTACACTTTTTCAGCCTCTTCATGTTTTTCAACACCACTTCATGCTCCTCCTATTTTTCAGACCGTTTCATGCTTCTCATATTTTTGACACCTTTTGAAGCTCTTCATATTTTTCACACCTTTTCAGGCTCTTCATGGTTTTCAACACCGCTTCATTTTCCTCCTATTTTTCAGACCGTTTCATGCTCCCATATTTTCGACACCTTTTGAAGCTCTTCATATTTTTCACAGCTTTTCATGCTCTTCATGTTTTTCAACACCGCTTCATGATCCTCCAATTTTTAAGACTGTTTCATGCTCCTCATATTTGTGACATCTTTTGAAGCTTTTCATATTTTTCACACCTTTTAGGCTCTTCATGTTTTTCACACCATTTCAGATCTTCAGAAAACCCAAGATCACTATTTCAAGTCTAGAGGGATCCTGAGGTCACTGGAGCAACAAGAAAGGGCTCCGTGGACCCCAAATCACCTCGCGATGAGAGCTTAGTCCCTGGCTTCGAGTCAAGAGGAATACCAACTTTCCACAAGTACCTCAAGAGGAGGCTTCTCTCAGCTACAGGTATGTTAGAGGGACCCTGAGTTTGTGGCCTCAAGTGGAATGGACACCGAGATGCTCTGACTCGAAGTAAGGCCGGATATCCCTGCAGTGAATTGAATGCAGGCTCGTCTTGCATCTCCCAAGACGAAGGGTTGTCTGAATCCCTTGTGGAGACCACAGAGAAAGACCTACTCCTCCGCCTCAACGGGACCGGAGGCCTCACATCCTTTGAAAACTCAAGAGGTCCGCGGAGATCAATGCTTCCAAAGGAGACGATGCCTCACTCCTCTTGAAAATGGATAGGAGTCTCAGAATCGTGTGGCACGTGGAAAGGAACCCTGGGTCTCCCGCCTCACGTGGAGAAGCGTCCCAATTGCCATGCCAAGACTCGAGGAGAATCCCGAGGTGTCCCTCGCAACTAGGCAGGAGTCCTGACGTCGCTGAACAAACACGTGTCTGGAACGGCCCTCCCCGTCGTAACTCGAGAATATACCCCAGGTTCCGGTCGGAACTCAAGAAAAACCATGAGACTTCCCCCTCGCCGCGAGATGATGGCCGATTCCCCTGCACTGTGTGCAGAGCAATTCCGTGTTCCACATCAAACGTGAAAGGAGCCTTGATTTCCTTGATAGCACTCCAGAGAAAACCCAAGATCACTGTCTCAAGTCTAGAGGGATCCTGAGGTCACTGGAGCAACACGAAAGGGCTCCGTGGACCCCAAATCAACTCGAGATGAGAGCTTAGTCTCTGGCTTCGACTCAAGAGGAATACCAACTTTCCACAAGCACCTCAAGAGGAGGCTTCTCTCAGCTACAGGTATGTGAGAGGACCCTGAGTTTGTGGCCTCAAGTGGAATGGACACCGAGATGCTCTGACTCGAAGTAAGGCCGGATATCCCTGCAGTGAATTGAATGCAGGCTCGTCTTGCATCTCCCAAGACGAAGGGTTGTCTGAATCCCCTGTGGAGACCACAGAGAAAGACCTAGTTCTCCGCCTCATCGCGATCGGAGGCCTCACATCCTTTGAAAACTCGAGAGGTACGCGCAGAACAATGCTTCCAAAGGAGACGATTCCTGACTCCTCTTGAAAATGGATAGGATTCCCAGGATCCCTGTGGCACGTGGAAAGGGACACTGGGTCTCCCGCCTCATGTGGAGTCGCGTCCCAATTGCCATGCCAAGACTCATGGAGAATCCCGAGGTGTCCCTCGCACCTAGGCAGGAGTCCTGACGTTGCTGAACAAACACGTGTCTGGAAGGGCCCTCCCCGTCGTAACTCGAGAATATAAATCAGGTTCCGGCCGCAACTCGAGAAAAAATATGAGACTTCCCCCTCGCCGCGAGATGAGGCCCGATACCCCTGCACTGCGTGCAGAGCAATTCCTTGTTCCACATCAAACGTGAAAGGAGCTTTGATTTCCTTGATGGCACTCCAGAGAAAACCCAAGATCACTGTCTCAAGTCTAGAGGGATCCTGAGGTCACTGGAGCAACACGAAAGGGCTCCGTGGACCCCAAATCAACTGGAGATGATAGCTTAGTCCCTGGCTTCGACTCAAGAGGAATACCAACTTTCCACAAGCACCTCAAGAGGAGGCTTCTCTCAGCAACAGGTATGTGAGAGGCACCCTGAGTTTGTGGCCTCAAGTGGAATGGACACCGAGATGCTCTGACTCGAAGTAAGGCCGGATATCCCTGCAGTGAATTGAATGCAGGCTCCTCTTGCATCTCCCAAGACGAAGGGAGGTCTGAATCCACTGTGGAGACCACAGAGAAAGACCTAGTTCTCTGCCTCATCGAGACCGGAGGCCTCTCATCCTTTGAAATCTCGAGAGGTCCGCGGAGATCAATGCTTCCAAAGGAGACGATGCCTGACTCCTCTTGAAAATGGATAGGAGTCCCAGGATCCCTGTGGCACGTGGAAAGGGCCCCTAGGTCTCCCGCCTCACTTGGAGACGCGTCACAATTGCCATGCCAAGACTCGAGGAGAATCCTGAGGTGTCCCTCACACCTAGGAAGGAGTCCTGATGTCGTTGAACAAACACGTGTCTGGAAGGGCCCTCCCCGTCGTAAGTCGAGAATATGCCCCAGGTTCCGGCCGCAACTCGAGTAAAACCATGAGACTTCCCCCTCGCCGCGAGATGAGGACAGATTCCCCTGCACTGCGTGCAGAGCAATTCCGTGTTCCACATCAAACGTGAAAGGAGCCTTGATTTCCTTGATGGCACTCCAGAGAAAACCCAAGATCACTGTCTCAAGTCTAGAGGGATCCTGAGGTCACTGGAGCAACATGAAAGGGCTCCATGGACCCCAAATCAACTCGAGATGAGAGATTAGTCCCTGGCTTCGACTCAAGAGGAATACCAACTTTCCACAAGCACCTCAAGAGGAGGTTTCTCTCAGCTACAGGTATGTGAGAGGGACCCTGAGTTTGTGGCCTCAAGTGGAATGGACACCGAGATGCTCTGACTCGAAGTAAGGCCGGATATCCCTGCAGTGAATTGAATGCAGGCTCGTCTTGCATCTCCCAAGACGAAGGGTTGTCTGAATCCCTTGTGGAGACCACAGAGAAAGACCTAGTCCTCCGCCTCAACGCGACCGGAGGCCTCAAATCCTTTGAAAACTCAAGAGGTCCGCAGAGATCAATGCTTCCAAAGGAGACGAGGCCTCACTCCTCTTGAAAATGGATAGGAGTCCCAGGATCCCTGTGGCACGTGGAAAGGGACCCTGGGTCTCCCGCCTCACGTGGAGACGCGTCCCAATTGCCATGCCAAGACTCGAGGAGAATCGCGAGGTGTCCCTCGCACCTAGGCAGGAGTCCTGACGTCGCTGAACAAACACGTGTCTGGAAGGGCCCTCCCCGTCGTAACTCGAAAATATACCCCAGGTTCCGGCCGCAACTCGAGAAAAACCATGAGACTTCCCCCTCGCCGCGAGATGAGGCCCGATTTCCCTGCACTGCGTGCAGAGCAATTCCGTGTTCCACATCAAACGTGAAAGGAGCCTTGATTTCCTTGATGGCACACCAGAGAAAACCCAAGATCACTGTCTCAAGTCTAGAGGGATCCTGAGGTCACTGGAGCAACACTAAAGGGTTCTGTGGACCCCAAATCAACTCGAGATGAGAGCTTAGTCCCTGGCTTCGACTCAAGAGGAATACCAACTTTCCACAAGCACCTCAAGAGGACGCTTCTGTCAGCTACACGTATGTGAGAGGGACACTGAATTTGTGGCCTCAAGTAGAATAGACACCGAGATGCTCTGACTCGAAGTAAGGCCGGATATCCCTGCAGTGAATTGAATGCAGGCTCGTCTTGCATCTCCCAAGACGAAGGGTTGTCTGAATCCCCTGTGGAGACCACAGAGGAAGACCTAGGTCTCCGCCTCATCGCGACCGGAGGCCTCACATCCTTTGAAAATTCGAGAGGTCCACGGAGATCAATGCTTCCAAAGGAAACGATGCCTGACTCCTCTTGAAAATGGATAAGAGTCCCAGGATCCCTGTGGCACGTGGAAAGGGAAACTGGGTCTCCTGCCTCACGTGGAGACGCGTGCCAATTGCCATGCCAAGACTCGAGGAGAATCTGGAGGTGTCAATCGCACCTAGGCAGGAGTCCTGACGTCGCTGAACAAACACGTGTCTGGAAGGGCCCTCCCCATCGTAACTCGAGAATATATCCCAGGTTCCGGCCGCAACTCGAGAAAAACCATGAGACTTCCCCCTCGCCGCGAGATGAGGCCCGATTCCCCTGCACTGCGTGCAGAGCAATTGCGTGTTCCACATCAAACGTGAAAGGAGCCTTGATTTCCTTGATGGCACTCCAGAGAAAACCCAAGATGACTGGCTCAAGTCTGGAGGGATCCTGAGGTCACTGGAGCAACACGAAAGGGCTCCGTGGACCCCAAATCAACTCGAGATGAGAGCTTAGTCCCTGGCTTCGACTCAAGGGGAATACCAACTTTCCACAAGCACCTCAAGAGGAGGCTTCTCTCAGCTACAGGTATGTGAGAGGGACCGTGAGTTTGTGGCCTCAAGTGGAATGGACACCGAGATGCTCTGATTGGAAGTAAGGCCGGATATCCCTGCTGTGAATTGAAAGCAGGCTCGTCTTCCATCTCCCAAGATGAAGGGATGTCTGAATCCCCTGTGGAGACCACAGAGAAAGACCTAGTTCTCCAACTCATCGCGACTGGAGGCCTCACATCCTTTGAAAACTCGAGAGGTCCGCGGAGATCAATGCTTCCAAAGGAGACGATGCCTGACTCCTCTTGAAAATGGATAGGAGTCCCAGGATCCCTGTGGCACGTGGAAAGGGACCCTGGTTCTCCTGCCTCATGTGGAGACGCGTCCCAATTGCCATGCCAAGACTCGAGGAGAATCCCGAGGTGTCCCTCGCACCTAGGCAGGAGTCCTGACTTCGCTGAACAAACACGTGTCTGGAAGGGCCCTCCCCGTCGTAACTCGAGAATATACCAGAGGTTCCGGCCGCAACTCGAGAAAAACCATGAGACTTCCCCTTCGCCGCGAGATGAGGCCCAATTCCCCTGCACTGCGTGCAGAGCAATTCCGTGTTCCACATCAAACGTGAAAGGAGCCTTGATTTCCTTGATGGCCCTCCAGAGAAAACCCAAGATCACTGTCTCAAGTCTAGAGGGATCTTGAGGTCACTGGAGCAACACGAAAAGGCTCCGTGGAACCCAAATCAACTAGAGATGAGAGCTTAGTCCCTGGCTTCGACTCAAGAGGAATACCAACTTTTCACAAGCACCTCAAGCGGAGGCTTCTCTCAGCTACAGGTATGTGAGAGGGACCCTGAGTTTGTGGCCTCAAGTGGAATGGACACCGAGATGCTCTGACTCGAAGTAAGGCCGGATATCCCTGCATTGAATTGAATTCAGGCACGTCTTGCATCTCCCAAGACGAAGGGATGTCTGAATCCCCTGTGGAGACCAGAGAGAAAGATCTAGTCCTCCGCCTCAACGCTACCGGAGGCCTCACATCCTTTGAAAACTCGAGAGGTCCGCGGAGATCAATGCTTCCAAAGGAGACGATGCCTGACTCCTCTTGAAAATGGATAGGAGTCCCAGGATCCCTGTGGCACGTGGAAAGGGACCCTGGGTCTCCCGCCAATTGCCATGCCAAGACTCTAGGAGAATCCCGAGGTGTCCCTCGTACCTAGGCAGGAGTCCTGATGTCGCTGAACAAACACGAGTCTGGAAGGGCCTTCCCCGTCGTAACTCGAGAATATACCCCAGGTTCCGGCCGCAACTCGAGAAAAACCATCAGACTTCCCCCTCGCCGCGAGATGAGGCCCGATTCCCCTGCACTGCGTGCAGAGCAATTCCGTGTTCCACATCAAACGTGAAAGGAGCCTTGATTTCCTTGATGGCACTCCAGAGAAAACCCAAGATCACTGTCTCAAGTCTACAGGGATCCTGAGGTCAATGGAGCAACACGAAAGGGCTCTGTGGACCCCAAATCAACTCGAGATGAGAGCTTAGTCCCTGGCTTCGACTCAAGAGGAATACCAACTTTCCACAAGCACATCAAGAGGAGTCTTCTCTCAGCTACAGGTATGTGAGAGGGCCCCTGAGGTTGTGGCCTCAAGTGGAATGGACACCGAGATGCTCTGACTCGAAGTAAGGCCGGATATCCCTGCAGTGAATTGAATGCAGGCTCGTCTTGAATCTCCCAAGACGAAGGGATGACTGAATCCCCTGTGGAGACCACAGAGAAAGACCTAGTTCTCTGCCTCATCGCGACCGTAGGCCTCACACCCTTGAAAACTCGAGAGGTCCACGGAGATCAATGCTTCCAAAGGAGACTATGCCTGACTCCTCTTGAAAAAGGATAGGAGTCCCAGGATCCCTGTGGCACGTGGAAAGGGACCCTGGGTCTCCCGCCTCACGTGGAGACGCGTCCCAATTGCCATGCCAAGACTCGAGGAGAATCCCGAGGTGTCCCTCGCACCTAGGCAGGAGTCCTGACGTCGCTGAACAAACACGTGTCTGGAAGGGCCCTCCCCGTCGTAACTCGAGAATATACCCCAGGTTCCGGCCGCAACTCGAGAAAAACCATGAGACTTCCCCCTCGCCGCGACATGAGGCCCGATTCCCCTGCACTGCGTGCAGAGCAATTCCGTGTTCCACATCAAACCTGAAAGGAGCCTTGATTTCCTTGATGGCACTCCAGAGAAAACCCAAGATCACTGTCTCAAGTCTAGAGGGATCCTGAGGTCACTGGAGCAACAGGAAAGGGCTCCGTGGACCCCAAATCAACTCGAGATCAGAGCTTAGTCCCTGGCTTCGACTCAAGAGGAATACCAACTTTCCACAAGCACCTCAAGAGGAGTCTTCTTTCAGCTACAGGTATGTGAGAGGGCCCCTGAGGTTGTGGCCTCAAGTGGAATGGACACCGAGATGCTCTGACTCGAAGTAAGGCCGGATATCCCTGCAGTGAATTGAATGAAGGCTCGTCTTGCATCTCCCAAGACGAAGGGATCTCTGAATCCCCTCTGGAGACCACAGAGAAAGACCTAGTCCTCCCCCTCATCGCGACCGGAGGCCTCACATTCTTTGAAAACTCGAGAGGTCCGCGGAGATCAATGCTTCCAAAGGAGACGTTGCCTGACTCCTCTTGAAAATGGATAGGAGTCCCAGGATCCCTGTGGCACTTTGAAAGCGACCCGGGTCTCCCGCCTCACGTGGAGACGCGTCCCAATTGCCATGCCAAGACTCGTGGAGAATCCCGAAGTGTCCCTCGCACCTAGGCAGGAGTCCTGACGTCGCTGAACAAACACGTGTCTGGAAGGGCCCTCCCAGTCGTAACTCCAGAATATACCCCAGGTTCCGGTCGCAACTCGAGAAAAACCATGAGAATTCCCCCTCGCCGCGAGATGAGGCCCGATTCCCCTGCACTGCGTGCAGAGCAATTCCGTGTTCCACATCAAACGTGAAAGGAGCCTTTATTTTTTGATGGCACTCCAGAGAAAACCCAAGATCACTGTCTCAAGTGTAGAGGGATCCTGAGATCACTGGAGCAACACGAAAGGGCTCCGTGGACCCCAAATCAACTCGAGATGAGAGCTTAGTCCTTGGCTTCGACTCAAGAGGAATACCAACTTTCCACAAGCACCTCAAGAGGAGGCTTCTCTCAGCTACATGTATGTGAGAGGTACCCTGAGTTTGTGGCCTCAGGTGGAATGGACACCGAGATGCTCTGACTCGAAGTAAGGCCGGATATCGCTGCAGTGAATTGAATGCAAGCTCGCCTTGCATCTCCCAAGACGAAGGCATGTCTGAATCCCCTGTGGAGACCACAGAGAAAGACCTAGTTCTCCGCCTCATCGAGACCGGAGGCCTCACATCCTTTGAAAACTCGAGAGGTCCGCGGAGATCAATGCTTCCAAAGGAGACGATGCCTGACTCCTCTTGAAAATGGATAGGAGTCCGAGGATCCCTGTGGCACGTGGAAAGGGACGCTGGGTCTCCCGCCTCACGTGGAGACGCATCCCAATTGCCATGCCAAGACTCGAGGAGAATGCCGAGGTGTCCCTCGCACCTAGGCAGGAGTCCTGACGTCGCTGAACAAACACGTGTCTGGAAGGGCCCTCCCCGTCGTAACTCGAGAATATACCCCAGGTTCCGGCCGTAAATCGAGAAAAACCATGAGACTTCCCCCTCGCCGCGAGATGAGGCCCGATTCCCCTGCACTGCGTGCAGAGCAATTCCGTGTTCCACATCAAACTTGAAAGGAGCCTTGATTTCCTTGATGGCACTCCAGAGAAAACCCAAGATCACTGGCTCAAGTCTATAGGGATCCCGAGTTCACTGGAGCAACACGAAAGGGCTCCGTGAAACCCAAATCAACTCGAGATGAGAGCTTAGTCCCTGGCTTCGACTCAAGAGGAATACCAACTTTCCACAAGCACCTCAAGAGGAGGCTTCTCTCAGCTACAGGTATGTGAGAGGGACCCTGAGTTTGTGGCCTCAAGTGGAATGGACTCCGAGATGCTCTGACTCGAAGTAAGGCCGGATATCCCTGCAGTGAATTGAATGCAGGCTCGACTTGCATCTCCCAAGACGAAGGGATGTCTGAATCCCCTGTGGAGACCACAGAGAAAGACCTAGTCCTCCGCCTCAATGCGAACGGAGGCCTCACATCCTTTTAAAACTCGAGATGTCCGCGGAGATCAATGCTTCCAAAGGAGACGATGCCTGACTCCTCTTGAAAATGGATAGGAGTCCCAGGATCCCTGTGGCACGTGGAAAGGGACCCTGGGTCTCCCGCCTCACGTGGAGACGCGTCCCAATTGCCATGCCAAGACTCGAGGAGAATCCCGAGGTGTCCCTCGCACCTAGGCAGGAGTCCTGACGTCGCTGAACAAACACGTGTCTGGAAGGGCCCTCCCCGTCGTAACTCGAGAATATACCCCAGGTTCCGGCCGTAACTCGAGAGAAACCATGAGACTTCCCCCTCGCCGCGAGATGAGGCCCGATTCCCCTGCACTGCGTGCAGAGCAATTCCGTATTCCACATCAAAAGTGAAAGGAGCCTTGATTTCCTTGAAGGCACTCAGAGAAAACCCAAGATCACTGTCTCAAGTCTAGGGGGATCCTGAGGTCACTGTACCAACACGAAAGGGCTCCGTGGAACCCAAATCAACTCGAAATGAGAGCTTAGTCCCTGGCTTCGACTCAAGAGGAATACCAACTTTCCACAAGCACCTCAAGAGGAGGCTTCTCTCAGCTACAGGTATGTGAGAGGGACCCTGAGTTTGTGGCCTCAAGTGGAATGGACACCCAGATGCTCTGACTCGAAGTAAGGCCGGATATCCCTGCAGTGAATTGAATGCAGGCTCGTCTTGCATCTCCCAAGACGAAGGGTTGTCTGAATCCCCTGTGGAGACCACAGAGAAAGACCTAGTCCTCCGCCTCAACGCGAACGGAGGCCTCACATCCTTTGAAAACTCGAGAGGTCCGCGGAGATCAATGCTTCCAAAGGAGACGATGCCTGACTCCTCTTGAAAATGGATAGGAGTCCCAGGATCCCTGTGGCACGTGGAAAAGGCCCCTGGGTCTCCCGCCTCACGTGGAGACGCGTCCCAATTGCCATGCCAAGGCTCGAGGAGAATCCCGAGTTGTCCCTTGCACCTAGGCAGGTGTCCTGACGTCGCTGAACAAACACGTGTCTGGAAGGGCCCTCCCCGTCGTAACTCGAGAATATACCCCAGGTTCCGGCCGCAACTGGAGAAAAACCATGAGACTTCCCCCTCGCCGCGAGATGAGGCCCAATTCCCCTGCACTGCATGCAGAGCAATTTCGTGTTCCACATCAAGCATGAAAGGAGCCTTGATTTCCTTGATGGCACTCCAGAGAAAACCCAAGATCACTGTCTGAAGTCTAGAGGGATCCTGAGGTCACTGTAGCAACACGAAAGGGCTCCGTGGAACCCAAATCAACTCGAAATGAGAGCTTAGTCCCTGGCTTCGACTCAAGAGGAATACCAAATTTCCACAAGCACCTCAAGAGGAGGCTTCTCTCAGCTACAGGTATGTGAGAGGGACCCTGAGTTTGTGGCCTCAAGTGGAATGGACACCCAGATGCTCTGACTCGAAGGAAGGCCGGATATCCCTGCAGAGAATTGAATGCAGGCTCGTCTTGCATCTCCCAAGACGAAGGGTTGTCTGAATCCCCTGTGGAGACCACAGAGAAAGACCTAGTCCTCCGCCTCAACGCGAACGGAGGCCTCACATCCTTTGAAAACTCGAGAGGTCCGCGGAGATCAATGCTTCCAAAGGAGACGATGCCTGACTCCTCTTGAAAATGGATAGGAGTCCCAGGATCCCTGTGGCACGTCGAAAGGGACGCTGGTTCTCCCGCCTCACGTGGAGACGCGTCCCAATTGCCATGCCAAGACTCGAGGAGAATCCCGAGGTGTCCCTCCCACCTAGGCAGGAGTCCTGACGTCGCTGAACAAACACGTATCTGGAAGGGCACTCCCTGTCGTAACTCGAGAATATACCCCAGGTTCCGGCCGCAACTCGAGAAAAACCATGAGACTTCCCCCTCGCCGCGAGATGAGGCTCGATTTCCCTGCACTGCGTGCAGAGCAATTCCGTGTTCCACATCAAGCCTGAAAGGAGCCTTGATTTCCTTGATGGCACTCCAGAGAAAACCCAAAGTCACTGTCTCAAGTCTAGAGGGATCCTGAGGCCACTGTAGCAGCTCGAAAGGGCTCCGTGGACCCCAAATCAACTCGAGATGAGAGCTTAGTCCCTGGCTTCGACTCAAGAGGAATACCAACTTTCCACAAGCACCTCAAGAGGAGGCTTCTCTCAGCTACAGGTATTTGAGAGGGCCCCTGAGTTTGTGGCCACAAGTGGAATGGACACCGAGATGCATTGACTCGAAGTAAGGCCGGATATCCCTGCAGTGAATTGAATGCAGGCTCGTCTTGAATCTCCCAAGACGAAGGGATGACTGAATCCCCTGTGGAGACCACAGAGAAAGACCTAGTTCTCTGCCTCATCGCGACCGTAGGCCTCACATCCTTTGAAAACTCGAGAGGTCCACGGAGATCAATGCTTCCAAAGGAGACTATGCCTGACTCCTCTTGAAAAAGGATAGGAGTCCCAGGATCCCTGTGGCACGTGGAAAGGGACCCTGGGTCTCCCGCCTCACGTGGAGACGCGTCCCAATTGCCATGCCAAGACTCGAGGAGAATCCCGAGGTGTCCCTCTCACCTAGGCAGGAGTCCTGACGTCGCTGAACAAACACGTGTCTGGAAGGGCCCTACCCGTCGTAACTCGAGAATATACCCCAGGTTCCGGCCGCAACTCGAGAAAAACCATGAGACTTCCCCCTCGCCGCGACATGAGGCCCGATTCCCCTGCACTGCATGCAGAGCAATTCCGTGTTCCACATCAAACGTGAAAGGAGCCTTGATTTCCTTGATGGCACTCCAGAGAAAACCCACGATCACTGTCTCAAGTCTAGAGGGATCCTGAGGTCACTGGAGCAACACGAAAGGGCTCCGTGGACCCCAAATCAACTCGAGATCAGAGCTTAGTGCCTGGCTTCGACTCAAGAGGAATACCAACTTTCCACAAGCACCTCAAGAGGAGGCTTCTCTCAGCTACAAGTATGTGAGAGGGCCCCTGAGGTTGTGGCCTCAAGTGGAATGGACACCGAGATGCTCTGACTCGAAGTAAGGCCGGATATCCCTGCAGTGAATTGAATGAAGGCTCGTCTTGCATCTCCGAAGACGAAGGGATCTCTGAATCCCCTCTGGAGACCACAGAGAAAGACCTAGTCCTCCCCCTCATCGCGACCGGAGGCCTCACATCCTTTGAAAACTCGAGAGGTCCGCGGAGATCAATGCTTCCAAAGGAGACGATGCCTGACTCCTCTTGAAAATGGATAGGAGTCCCAGGATCCCTGTGGCACTTTGAAAGCGACCCGGGTCTCCCGCCTCACGTGGAGACGCGTCCCAATTGCCATGCCAAGACTCGTGGAGAATCCCGAAGTGTCCCTCGCACCTAGGCAGGAGTCCTGACGTCGCTGAACAAACACGTGTCTGGAAGGGCCCTCCCAGTCGTAACTCCAGAATATACCCCAGGTTCCGGTCGCAACTCGAGAAAAACCATGAGAATTCCCCCTCGCCGCGAGATGAGGCCCGATTCCCCTGCACTGCGTGCAGAGCAATTCCGTGTTCCACATCAAACGTGAAAGGAGCCTTTATTTTTTGATGGCACTCCAGAGAAAACCCAAGATCACTGTCTCAAGTGTAGAGGGATCCTGAGGTCACTGGAGCAACAGGAAAGGGCTCCGTGGACCCCAAATCAACTCGAGATGGGAGCTTAGTCCCTGGCTTCCCCTCAAGAGGAATACCAACTTTCGACAAGCACCTCAAGAGGAGGCTTCTCTCAGCTACCGTTATTTGAGAGAGACCCTGAGTTTGTGGCCTCAAATCGAATGGACACCGAGATGCTCTGACTCGAAATAAGGCCGGATATCTCTGCAGTGAATTGAATGCAGGCTCGTCTTGCATCTCCCAAGATGAAGGGATGTCTGAACCCCTGTGGAGACCACAGAGAAAGACCTAGTCCTCCGCCTCAATGCGAACGGAGGCCTCACATCCTTTTAAAACTCGAGATGTCCGCGGAGATCAATGCTTCCAAAGGAGACGATGCCTGACTCCTCTTGAAAATGGATAGGAGTCCCAGGATCCCTGTGGCACGTGGAAAGGGACCCTGGGTCTCCCGCCTCACGTGGAGACGCGTCCCAATTGCCATGCCAAGACTCGAGGAGAATCCCGAGGTGTCCCTCGCACCTAGGCAGGAGTCCTGACGTCGCTGAACAAACACGTGTCTGGAAGGGCCCTCCCCGTCGTAACTCGAGAATATACCCCAGGTTCCGACCGTAACTCGAGAGAAACAATGAGACTTCCCCCTCGCCGCGAGATGAGGCCCGATTCCCCTGCACTGCGTGCAGAGCAATTCCGTATTCCACATCAAAAGTGAAAGGAGCCTTGATTTCCTTGAAGGCACTCAGAGAAAACCCAAGATCACTGTCTCAAGTCTAGGGGGATCCTGAGGTCACTGTACCAACACGAAAGGGCTCCGTGGAACCCAAATCAACTCGAAATGAGAGCTTAGTCCCTGGCTTCGACTCAAGAGGAATACCAACTTTCCACAAGCACCTCAAGAGGAGGCTTCTCTCAGCTACAGGTATGTGAGAGGGACCCTGAGTTTGTGGCCTCAAGTGGAATGGACACCCAGATGCTCTGACTCGAAGTAAGGCCGGATATCCCTGCAGTGAATTGAATGCAGGCTCGTCTTGCATCTCCCAAGACGAAGGGTTGTCTGAATCCCCTGTGGAGACCACAGAGAAAGACCTAGTCCTCCGCCTCAACGCGAACGGAGGCCTCACATCCTTTGAAAACTCGAGAGGTCCGCGGAGATCAATGCTTCCAAAGGAGACGATGCCTGACTCCTCTTGAAAATGGATAGGAGTCCCAGGATCCCTGTGGCACGTGGAAAGGGCCCCTGGGTCTCCCGCCTCACGTGGAGACGCGTCCCAATTGCCATGCCAAGGCTCGAGGAGAATCCCGAGGTGTCCCTCGCACCTAGGCAGGTGTCCTGACGTCGCTGAACAAACACGTGTCTGGAAGGGCCCTCCCCGTCGTAACTCGAGAATATACCCCAGGTTCCGGCCGCAACTGGAGAAAAAACATGAGACTTCCCCCTCGCCGCGAGATGAGGCCCAATTCCCCTGCACTGCATGCAGAGCAATTCCGTGTTCCACATCAAGCATGAAAGGAGCCTTGATTTCCTTGATGGCACTCCAGAGAAAACCCAAGATCACTGTCTCAAGTCTAGAGAGATCCTGAGGTCACTGTAGCAACACGAAAGGGCTCCGTGGAACCCAAATCAACTCGAAATGAGAGCTTAGTCCCTGGCTTCGACTCAAGAGGAATACCAAATTTCCACAAGCACCTCAAGAGGAGGCTTCTCTCAGCTACAGGTATGTGAGAGGGACCCTGAGTTTGTGGCCTCAAGTGGAATGGACACCCAGATGCTCTGACTCGAAGGAAGGCCAGATATCCCTGCAGTGAATTGAATGCAGGCTCGTCTTGCATCTCCCAAGACGAAGGGGTGTCTGAATCCCCTGTGGAGACCACAGAGAAAGACCTAGTCCTCCGCCTCAACGCGAACGGAGGCCTCACATCCTTTGAAAACTCGAGAGGTCCGCGGAGATCAATGCTTCCAAAGGAGACGATGCCTGACTCCTCTTGAAAATGGATAGGAGTCCCAGGATCCCTGTGGCACGTCGAATGGGACGCTGGTTCTCCCGCCTCACGTGGATACGCGTCCCAATTGCCATGCCAAGACTCGAGGAGAATCCCGAGGTGTCCCTCCCACCTAGGCAGGAGTCCTGACGTCGCTGAACAAACACGTATCTGGAAGGGCACTCCCCGTCGTAACTCGAGAATATACCCCAGGTTCCGGCCGCAACTCGAGAAAAACCATGAGACTTCCCCCTCGCCGCGAGATGAGGCTCGATTTCCCTGCACTGCGTGCAGAGCAATTCCGTGTTCCACATCAAGCCTGAAAGGAGCCTTTATTTCCTTGATGGCACTCCAGAGAAAACCCAAGATCACTGTCTCAAGTCTAGAGGGATCCTGAGGTCACTGGAGCAACACGAAAGGGCTCCGTGGACCCCAAATCAACTCGAGATGAGAGCTTAGTCCCTGGCTTCGACTCAAGAGGAATACCAACTTTCCACAAGCACCTCAAGAGGAGGCTTCTCTCAGCTACAGGTATGTGAGAGGGACCCTGAGTTTGTGGCCTCAAATCGAATGGACACCGAGATGCTCTGACTCGAAGTTAGGCTGGATATCCCTGCAGTGAATTGAATGCAGGCTCGTCTTGCATCTCCCAAGACGAAGGGATGTCTGAATCCCCTGTGGAGACCACCGAGAAAGACCTAGTTCTCCGCCTCATCGCGACCGGAGGCCTCACATCCTTTGAAAACTCGAGAGGTCCGCGGAGATCAATGCTTCCAAAGGAGACGATGCCTGACTCCTCTTGAAAATGGATAGGAGTCCCAGGATCCCTGTGGCACGTGGAAAGGGACTCTGGGTCTCCCGCCTCACGTGGAGACGCCTCCCAATTGCCATGCCAAGACTCGTGGAGAATCCCGAAGTGTCCCACGCACCTAGGCAGGAGTCCTGACGTCGCTGAACAAACACGTGTCTGGAAGGGCCCTCCCCGTCGTAACTCGAGAATATACCCCAGGTTCCGGCCGCAACTCGAGAAAAACCATGAGAATTCCCCCTCACCGCGAGATGAGGCCCGATTCCCCTGCACTGCGTGCAGAGCAATTCCTGAGCAGCGCAGACGGAGAGAGCAGCGCCAACCCCTCCCCGCAGCGCCAGCCCGTCTCCGCAGCACAAGCCCCTCCCCCCGGAGCGACGGAACTAGCTACCTGAATAAGAGTCCACCTCCGCCCGCCTGTGTCAGGGCGGAAATGAGGCTCTGAAGAGACCGGCAAACAGAAGCCAAATAAACAAAGGGAACCGCTTCAGAAGGGACTGGTGCAACAGATTAAAATCCCTCTAGGAAACATTGACTACACCGGAGGAGCCTGTAGATATCGAGAAGCGTAAGCTGGAACGAGGAACTATCTGAAACTGAGCCGAACCCACACTGACCGCAACAGCTCCAGAGAAACTCGTAGATATAATTTTACTTTTTTCTCTTTTTTTAATTTTTTTTTCTTTTTTTCTTTTTTCTTTTTTATTTTTTCTCTTTTATTTTCCTTTAAAATCCCCTATTACTCCCCCATTACTCCTTAACTTTCATTTCCATAGACTTTTACAATTTTTTAATTAGGGGGAAAAAAAAAATTTTTTTTTCTTTTTTTTTTTTTCTTTTTTTCCTGTTTTTTTTCTTTTTCTTTCTTTTTTTTTTCTTTTTTTTCTTTCCTTTTTCTCTTCTATTTTCTATTTTTCTTTTTCTCTTATTTCGTTTAAATTCCTCTAGTACTCCTCTACTACTCCTTAATTTTCATTTTCAATGCACTATAACCTTACAAAAAAAAAAAAAAGAAGAAGAGAAGCCCTATTTTTAAACTGAAGATTATTCTCTCCCAATCTTGACTCTCTGTTTTCTACCTCAGAACACCTCTATTTCCTCCTTTCCCCTTCTCTTCCCAATCCAATTCTGTGAATCTTTGTAGGTGACTGGGCTACGGAGAACACTCTGGGAACAGACAGCTGTGAAGATCTGTCTCTCTCCTCTTGAGTCCCCCTTTTTCTCCTCCTGTTCATCTCTATCTCCCTCCTCCCTCTCCTCTTCTTCATGTGACTCTGTGAACCTCTCTGGGTGTCCCTAACGGGGGAGAATCTTTTAGCCATTAACCTAGAAGTTTTCTTATCAGGGCTGCATAGTTGGAGAAGTCCTGAGACTACAGGAAGAATAAAACTGAAATCCAGAGGCAGGAGACTTAAGCCCAAAACCTGAGAACACCAGAAAACTCCTGACTACAAGGAACTTTAAGTGATAAGTGACTGTCCAAAAGCCTCCATACCTACACTGAAACCAACTACCACACAAGAGCCAATAAGTTTTAGAGCAAGACATACCACGCAAATTCTCCAGCAACGCAGGAACATAGCCCTGAACATCAACATACAGGCTGCCCAAGGTCACACCTAACACATAGACCCATCTCAAAACTCATTACTGGGCACTCCATTGCTTTCCAAAGAGAAGAAATCAAGTTCCACACACCAGAACACTGATGCAAGCTTCCCTAACCAGGAAACCTTGACAAGCCAATCGTCTAACCCCATCCACTGGGTTAATCCTCCACAACAAAAAGGAACCACAGACCTCCAGAATACAGAAAGCCCACTCCAGATACAGCAATCTAAACAAGATGAAAAGGCAAAGAAATACCCAACAGGTAAAGGAACATGAAAAATGCCCACCAAGTCAAACAAAAGAGGAGGAGATAGGGAATCTACCTGAAAAAGAATTTAGAATAATGATAATAAAAATGATCCAAAATCTTGAAAACAAAATGGAGTTACAGATAAATAGCCTGGAAACAAAGATTGAAAAGATTCAAGAACTGTTTAATAAAGACCTAGAAGAAATAAAAAAGAGTCAATTACAAATGAATAATGCAATGAATGAGATCAAAAACACTTTGGAGGGAACCAAGAGTAGAATAACGGAGGCAGAAGATAGGATAAGTGAGGTAGAAGATAAAATGGTGGAAATAAATGAAGCAGAGAGGAAAAAAGAAAAAAGGATCAAAAGAAATGAGGACAACCTCAGGGACCTCTGGGACACTGTGAAACGCCCCAACATTCGAATCATAGGAGTTCCAGAAGAAGAAGACAAAAAGAAGGGCCATGAGAAAATACTCGAGGAGATAATAGCTGAAAACTTCCCTAAAATGGGGAAGGAAATAGCCACCCAAATCCAAGAAACCCAGAGAGTCCCAAACAGGATAAACCCAAGGCGAAACACCCCAAGACACATATTAATCAAATTAACAAAGATCAAACACAAAGAACAAATATTAAAAGCAGCAAGGGAAAAACAACAAATAACACACAAAGGGATTCCCATAAGGATAACAGCTGATCTATCAATAGAAACCCTCCAGGCCAGAAGGGAATGGCAGGACGTACTGAAAGTAATGAAAGAAAATAACCTACAACCTAGATTACTGTATCCAGCAAGGATCTCATTCAGATATGAAGGAGAATTCAAAAGCTTTACAGATAAGCAAAAGCTGAGAGAATTCAGCACCACCAAACCAGCTCTTCAACAAATGCTAAAGGATCTTCTCTAGACAGGAAATGCAGAAAGGTTTTATAAATGTGAACCCAAAACAACAAAGTAAATGGCAACGGGAACACACCTATCAATAATTACCCTAAATGTAAATGGGTTGAATGCCCCAACCAAAAGACAAAGATTGGCTGAATGGATACAAAAACAAGACCCCTATATATGCTGTCTACAAGAGACCCACCTCAAAACAAGAGACACATACAGACTAAAAGTGAAGGGCTGGAAAAAAATATTTCATGCAAACGGAGACCAAAAGAAAGCAGGAGTCGCAATACTCATATCAGATAAAATAGACTTTCAAATAAAGGAAGTGAAAAGAGACAAAGAAGGACACTACATAATGATCAAAGGATCAATCAAAAAAGAAGATATAACAATTATAAATATATATGCACCCAACATAGGAGCACCGCAATATGTACGGCAAACGCTAACAAGTATGAAAGAGGAAATTAATAGTAACACAATAATAGTGGGAGACTTTAATACCCCACTCACAACTATGGATAGATCAACTAAACAGAAAATTAACAAGGAAACACAAACCTTAAATGACACAATGGACCAGCTAGACCTAATTGATATCTATAGGACATTTCACCCCAAAACAATCAACTTCACCTTTTTCTCAAGTGCACACGGAACATTCTCCAGAATAGATCACATCCTGGGCCATAAATCTGGTCTTGGAAAATTCAAAAAAATTGAAATCATTCCAGTCATCTTTTCTGACCACAGTGCAGTAAGATTAGATCTCAATTACAGGGAAAAAATTGTTAAAACTTCAAACATATGGAGGCTAAATAACACGCTTCTGAATAACCAACAAATCATAGAAGAAATCAAAAAAGAAATCAAAATATGTATAGAAATGAATGAAAATGAAAACACAACAACCCAAAACCTATGGGACACTGTAAAAGCAGTGCTAAGGGGAAGGTTCATAGCATTACAGGCTTACATCAAGAAACAGGAAAAAAACCAATTAAATAACCTAACTCTACACCTAAAGCAATTAGAGAAGGAAGAAATGAAGAACCCCAGAGTTAGCAGAAGGAAAGAAATCTTAAAAATCAGGGCAGAAATAAATGCAAAAGAAACTAAAGAGACCATAGCAAAAATCAACAAAGCTAAAAGCTGGTTTTTTGAAAAAATAAACAAAATTGACAAACCATTAGCAAGACTCATTAAGAAACAAAGAGAGAAAAACCAAATTAACAAAATTAGAAATGAAAATGGAGAGATCACAACAGACAACACTGAAATACAAAGGATCATAAGAGACTACTACCAGCAGCTCTATGCCAATAAAATGGACAACTTGGATGAAATGGACAAATTCTTAGAAAAGTATAACTTTCCAAAACTGAACCAGGAAGAAATAGAAGATCTTAACAGACCCATCACAAGCAAGGAAATCGAAACTGTCATCAAAAATCTTCCAGCAAACAAAAGCCCAGGACCAGATGGCTTCACAGCTGAATTCTACCAAAAATTTAGAGAAGAGCTAACACCTATCTTACTCAAACTCTTCCAGAAAATTGCAGAAGAAGGTAAGCTTCCAAACTCATTCTATGAGGCCACCATCACCCTAATTCCAAAACCAGACAAAGATGTCACAAAAAAAGAAAACTACAGGCCAATATCACTGATGAACATAGATGCAAAAATCCTTAACAAAATTCTAGCAAACAGAATCCAACAACATATTAAAAAAATCATACACCATGACCAAGTGGGCTTTATCCCAGGAATGCAAGGATTCTTTAATATCCGCAAATCAATCAATGTAATACACCACATTAACAAATTGAAAGATAAAAACCATATGATTATCTCAATAGATGCAGAGAAAGCCTTTGACAAAATTCAACACTCATTTATGATTAAAACTCTCCAAAAAGCAGGAATAGAAGGAACATACCTCAACATAATAAAAGCTATATATGACAAACCCACAGCAAGCATCACCCTCAATGGTGAAATATTGAAGGCATTTCCCCTGAAATCAGGAACAAGACAAGGGTGCCCACTCTCACCACTACTATTCAACATAGTGTTGGAAGTGCTGGCCACAGCAATCAGAGCAGAAAAAGAAGTAAAAGGAATCCAGATAGGAAAAGAAGAAGTAAAACTCTCACTGTTTGCAGATGACATGATCCTCTACATAGAAAACCCTAAAGATTCTACCAGAAAATTACTAGAGCTAATCAATGAATATAGTAAAGTTGCAGGATATAAAATTAACACACAGAAATCCCTTGCATTCCTATATACTAACAATGAAAAAACAGACAGAGAAATTAAGGAAACAATACCATTCACCATTGCAACAAAAAGAATAAAATACTTAGGAGTATATCTACCTAAAGAAACAAAGGACCTATACATAGAAAACTATAAAACACTGATGAAAGAAATCAAAGAGGACACAAACAGATGGAGAAACATACCGTGTTCATGGATTGGAAGAATTAATATTGTCAAAATGGCTATTCTACCTAAAGCAGTCTATAGATTCAATGCAATCCCTATCAAGCTACCAACGGTATTTTTCACAGAACTAGACCAAAGAATTTCACAATTTGTATGGAAATACAAAAAACCTCGAATAGCCAAAGTAATCTTGAGAAAGAAGAATGGAACTGGAGGAATCAACCTGCCTGACTTCAGACTCTACTACAAAGCCACAGTCATCAAGACAGTATGGTACTGGCACAAAGACAGAAATATAGATCAATGGAACAGAATAGAAAGCCCAGAGATAAATCCACGAACCTATGGACACCTTATCTTTGACAAAGGAGGCAAGGATATACAATGGAAAAAAGACAACCTCTTTAACAAGTGGTGCTGGGAAAACTGGTCAACCACTTGTAAAAGAATGAAACTAGAACACTTTCTAACACCATACACAAAAATAAACTCAAAATGGATTAAAGATCTAAATGTAAGACCAGAAACTATAAAACTCCTAGAGGAGAACATAGGCAAAACACTCTCCGACATAAATCAAAGCAAGATCCTCTATGACCCACCTCCCAGAATATTGGAAATAAAAGCAAAACTAAACAAATGGGACCTAATGAAACTTAAAAGCTTTTGCACTACAAAGGAAACTATAAGTAAGATGAAAAGACAGCCCTCAGATGGGAGAAAATAATAGCAAATGAAGAAACAGACAAAGGACTAATCTCAAAAATATACAAGCAACTCCTGCAGCTCAATTCCAGAAAAATAAATGATCCAATCAAAAAATGGGCCAAAGAACTAAACAGACATTTCTCCAAGGAAGACATACAGATGACTAACAAACACATGAAAAGATGCTCAACATCACTCATTATTAGAGAAATGCAAATCAAAACCACAATGAGGTACCATTACACGCCAGTCAGGATGGCTGCTATCCAAAAGTCTACAAGCAATAAATGCTGGAGAGGGTGTGGAAAAAAGGGAACCCTCTTACACTGTTGGTGGGAATGCAAACTAGTACAGCCGCTATGGAAAACAGTGTGGAGATTTCTTAAAAAACTGGACATAGAACTGCCATATGACCCAGCAATCCCACTTCTGGGCATACACACTGAGGAAACCAGATCTGAAAGAGACACGTGCACCCCAATGTTCATTGCAGCACTGTTTATAATAGCCAGGACATGGAAGCAACCTAGATGCCCATCAGCAGATGAATGGATAAGGAAGCTGTGGTACATATATACCATGGAATATTACTCAGCCATTAAAAAGAATTCATTTGATCCAGTCCTAATGAGATGGATGAAGCTGGAGCCCCTTATACAGAGTGAAGTAAGCCAGAAAGATAAAGAACATTACAGCATACTGACACATGTATATGGAATTTAGAAAGGTGATAACGATAACCCTATATGCAGAACAGAAAAAGAGACACAGAAATACAGAACAGACTTTTGAACTTTGTGGGAGAATGTGAGGGTGGGATATTTCAAAAGAACAGCATGTATACTATCTATGGTGAAACAGATCACCAGCCCAGGTGGGATGCACGAGACAAGTGCTCCGGCCTGGTGCACTGGGAAGACCCAGAGGAATCGGGTGGAGAGGGAGGTGGGAGGGGGGATCGGGATTGGGAATACATGTAAATCCATGGCTGATTCATATCAATGTATGAAAAAACCCACTGGAAAAAAAAATAATAATAATAAAAATTAAAAAAAAAATAAAAAAAAAATAAAAAAAAAAAAAGAAAATGGATAGGAGTCCCAGGATCCCTGTGGCACGTGGAAAGGGACCCTGGGTCTCCTGCCTCACGTGGAGACGCGTCCCAATTGCCATGCCAAGACCCGAGGAGAATCCCGAGGTGTCCCTCGCACCTAGGCAGGAGTCCTGACGTCGCTGAACAAACACGTGTCGGGAAGGGCCCTCCCCGTCGTAACTCGAGAATATACCCGAGGTTCCGGACGCAACTCGAGAAAAACCATGAGACTTCCCCCTCGCCGCGAGATGAGGCCCGATTCCGCTGCACTGCGTGCAGAGCAATTCCGTGTTCCACATCAAACGTGAAAGGAGCCTTGATTTCCTGGATGGCACTCCAGAGAAAACCCAAGATCACTGTCTCAAGTCTAGAGGGATCCTGAGGTCACTGGAGCAACACGAAAGGGCTCCGTGGACCCCAAATCAACTCGAGATGAGAGCTTAGTCCCTGGCTTCGACTCAAGAGGAATACCAACTTTCCACAAGCACCTCAAGAGGAGGCTTCTCACAGCTACAGGTATGTGAGAGGACCCTGAGTTTGTGGCCTCAAGTGGAATGGACACCGAGATGCTCTGACTCGAAGTAAGGCCGGATATCCCTGCAGTGAATTGAATGCAGGCTCCTCTTGCATCTCCCAAGACGAAGGGATGTCTGAATCCCCTGTGGAGACCACAGAGAAAGACCTAGTTCTCCGCCTCATCGAGACCGGAGGCCTCACATCCTTTGAAAATTCGAGAGGTCCGCGGAGATCAATGCTTCCAAAGGAGACGATGCCTGACTCCTCTTGAAAATGGATAGGAGTCCCAGGATCCCTGTGGCACATGGAAAGGGACACTGGGTCTCCCGCCTCACGTGGAGACGCGTCCCAATTGCCATGCCAAGACTCGAGGAGAATCCTGAGGTGTCCCTCGCACCTACGCAGGAGTCCTGACGTCGCTGTACAAACACGTGTCTGGAAGGGCCCTCCCCGTCGTAACTCGAGAATATACCCCAGGTTCCGTCCGCAACTCGAGAAAAACCATGAGACTTCCCCCTCGCCGCGAGATGAAAACCGATTCCCCTGCCCTGAATGCAGAGCAATTCCGTGTTCCACATCAAACGTGAAAGGAGCCTTGATTTCCTTAATGGCACTCCAGAGAAAACCCAAGATCACTGTCTCAAGTCTAGAGGGATCCTGAGGTCACTGGAGCAAAACGAAAAGGCTCAGTGGACCCCAAATCAACTCGAGATGAGAGCTTAGTCCCTGGCTTCGACTCAAGAGGAATACCAACTTTCCACAAGCACTTCAAGAGGAGGCTTCTCTCAGCTACAGGTATGTGAGAGGGACCCTGAGTTTGTGGCCTCAAGGGGAATGGACACCGAGATGCTCTGACTCGAAGTAAGGCCGGATATCCCTGCAGTGAATTGAATGCAGGCTCGTCTTGCATCTCCTAGGATGAAGGGTTGTCTGAATCCCCTGTGGAGACCACAGAGAAAGACCTAGTCCTCCGCCTCAATGCGACCGGAGGCCTCACATCCTTTGAAAATTCAAGAGGTCCGCGGAGATCAATGCTTTCAAAGGAGACGATGCCTGACTCCTCTTGAAAATGGATAGGAGTCCCAGGATCCCTGTGGCACGTGGAAAGGGACCCTGGGTCTCCCGCCTCACGTGGAGACGCGTCCCAATTTCCATGCCAAGACTCGAGGAGAAGCGAGAGGTATCCGTTGCACCTAGGCAGGAGTCCTGACGTCGCTGAAAAAACACGTGTCTGGAAGGGCCATTACCGTCGTAACTCGAGAATATACCCCAGGTTCGGTCTGCAACTCGAGAAAAACCATGAGACTTCCCCCTCGCAGCGAGATGAGACCCGATTCCCCTGCACTGCGTGCAGAGCATTTCCGTGTTCCACATCAAACGTGAAAGGAGCCTTGATTTCCTTGATGGCACTCCAGAGAAAACCCAAGATCACTGTCTCAATTCTAGAGGGATCCTAAGGTCACTGGAGCAACACGAAAGGGCTCCGTGGACCCCAAATCAACTCGAGATGAGAGCTTAGTGTCTGACTTCGACTCAAGAGGATTACCAACTATCCACAAGCACCTCAAGAGGAGGCTTCTCTCAGCTTCATGTATGTGAGAGGGACCCTGAGTTTGTGGCCTCAAGTGGACTGGACACCGAGATGCTCTGACTCGAAGTAAGGCCGGATATCCCTGCAGTGAATTGAATGCAGGCTCGTCTTGCATCTCCCAAGTCGAAGGGATGTGTGAATCCCCTGTGGAGATCACAGAGAAAGACCAAGTTCTCCGCCTCATCGCGACCGGAGGCCTCACATCCTTTGAAAACTCGAGAGGTCCGTGGAGATCAATGCGTCGAAAGGAGACGATGCCTGACTCCTCTTGAAAATGGATAGGAGTCCCAGGATCCCTGTGGCACGTGGAAAGGGACCCTGGGTCTCCCGCCTCACACGGAGACGCGTCCAAGTTACCATGCCAAGACTCGAGGAGAATCTCGAGGTGTCCCTCGCACCTAGGCAGGAGTCCTGATGTCGCTGCACAAACACGTGTCTGGAAGGGCCATCCCCGTCGTAACTCGAGAATATACCCCAGGTTCCGGCCGCAACTCGAGAAAAACCATGAGATTTCCCCCTCGCCACGAGTTGAGGCCCGATTCCCCTGCACTGAATGCAGAGCAATTCCGTGTTCCACATCAAACGTGAAAGGAGCCTTGATTTCCTTGATGGCACTCCAGAGAAAACCCAAGATCACTGTCTCAAGTCTAGAGGGATCCTGAAGTCACTGGACCTACAGGAAAGGGCTTCGTGGACCCCAAATCAACTCGAGATGAGAGCTTAGACCCTGGCTTAGACTCAAGAGGAATACCAACTTTCCACAAGGACCTCAAGAGGAGGTTTCTCTCAGCTACAGGTATATTTGAGGGACCCTGAGTTTGTGGCCTAAAGTGGAATGGACACCGAGATGCGCTGACTCGAAGTAAGGCCGGATATCCCTGCAGTGAATTGAATGCAGGCTCGTCTTGCATCTCCCAAGACGAAGGGATGTCTGAATCCCCTGTGGAGACCACAGAGAAAGACCTAATTCTCGGCCTCATAGCGACCGGGGGCTTCACATCCTTTGAAAATTCGAGAGGTCCGCGGAGATCAATGCTTCCAAAGGAGACGATGCCTGACTCCTCTTGAAAATGGATAGGAGTCCCAGGATCCCTGTGGCACGTGGAAAGGGACCCTGGGTCTCCCGCCTCACGTGGAGACGCCTCCCAATTGCCATGCCAAGACTCGAGGAGAATCCCGAGGTGTCCCTCACACCTTGGCAGGAGTCCTGACGTCGCTGAACAAACACGTGTCTGGAAGGGCCCTCCCCGTCGTAACTCGAGAATATACCCCAGGTTCCGGCCGCAACTCGAGAAAAACCATGAGATATCCCCCTCGCCGCGAGTTGAGGCCCGATTCCCCTGCACTGCATGCAGAGCAATTCCGTGTTCCACATCAAACGTGAAAGGAGCCTTGATTTCCTTGATGGCACTCCAGAGAAAACCCAAGATCACTCTCTCAAGTCTAGAGGGATCCTGAGGTCACTGGAGCAACAGGAAATTTCCCCTTGGACCCCAAATCAACTCTAGATGAGAGCTTAGTCCCTGGCTTCGACTCAAGAGGAATACCAACTTTCCACAAGCACCTCAAGAGGAGGCTTCTCTCAGCTACAGGTATGTGAGAGGGACCCTGAGTTGCTGGCCTCAAGTGGAATGGACACCGAGATGGTCTGACTTGAAGTAAGGCCGGATATCCCTGCAGTGAATTGAATGCAGGCTCGTCTTGCATCTCCCAAGACGAAGGGATGTCTGAATCCCCTGTGGAGACCACAGAGAAAGACCTAATTCTCCGCCTCATCGCGACCGGAGGCCTCACATCCTTTGAAAACTCGAGAGGTCCGCGGAGATCAATGCTGCCAAAGGAGACGATGCCTGACAACTCTTGAAAATAGATAGGAGTCCCAGGATCCCTGTGGCAGGTGGAAAGGGACCGTGGGTCTCCCGCCTCACGTGGAGACGCTTCCCCATTGCCATGCCAAGACTCGAGGAGAATCCGGAGGTGTCCCTCGGACCTAGGCAGGAGTCCTGACGTCGCTGAACAAACACGTGTCTGGAAGGGCCCTCCCCGTCGTAACTCGAGAATATACCCCAGGTTGCGGCCGCAACTCGACAAAAATCATGAGACTTCCCCCTCGCCGCGAGATGAGGCCCGATTCCCCTGCACTGCGTGCAGAGCAATTCCGTCTTCCACATCAAAAATGAAAGGAGCCTTGATTTCCTCGATGGCACTCCAGAGAAAACCCAAGATCACTCTCTCAAGTCTAGAGGGATCCTGAGGTCACTGGAGCAACAGGAAATTTCCCCTTGGACCCCAAATCAACTCTAGATGAGAGCTTAGTCCCTGGCTTCGACTCAAGAGGAATACCAACTTTCCACAAGCACCTCAAGAGGAGGCTTCTCTCAGCTACAGGTATGTGAGAGGGACCCTGAGTTGCTGGCCTCAAGTGGAATGGACACCGAGATGGTCTGACTTGAAGTAAGGCAGGATATCCCTGCAGTGAATTGAATGCAGGCTCGTCTTGCATCTCCGAAGACGAAGGGATGTCTGAATCCCCTGTGGAGACCACAGAGAAAGACCTAATTCTCCGCCTCATCGCGACCGGAGGCCTCACATCCTTTGAAAACTCGAGAGGTCCGCGGAGATCAATGCTTCCAAAGGAGACGATGCCTGACTCCTCTTGAAAATAGATAGGAGTCCCAGGATCCCTGTGGCAGGTGGAAAGGGACCGTGGGTCTCCCGCCTCACGTGGAGACGCTTCCCCATTGCCATGCCAAGACTCGAGGGGAATCCCGAGGTGTCCCTCGCACCTAGGCAGTAGTCCTGACGTCGCTGCACAAACACGTGTCTGGAAGGGCCGCCCCGCCGTAACTCGAGAATATACCCCAGGTTCCGGCCGCAACTCGAGAAAAACCATGAGACTTACCCCTCGGCACGAGATGAGGCCCGATTCCCCTGCACTGCGGGCAGAGCAATTCCGTGTTCCACATCAAAAATGAAAGGAGCCTTGATTTCCTTGATGGCACTCCAGAGAAAACCCAAGATCACTGTCTCTCGTCTAGAGGGAAACTGAGGTCACTCTAGCAACATGAAAGGGCTCCGTGGATCCCTAATCAACTCGAGATGAGAGCTTAGTCCCTGGCTTCGACTCAAGAGGAATACCAACTTTCCACAAGCACCTCAAGAGGAGGCTTCTCTCAGCTACATGTATGTGAGAGGGACCCTGAGTTTGTGGCCTCAAGTGCAATGGACACCGAGATGCTCTGACTCGAAGTCAGACCGGATATCCCTGCAGTGAATTGAATGCAGGCTCGTCTTGCATCTCCCAAGACGAAGGGATGTCTGAATCCCCTGTGGAGACCACAGAGAAAGTCCTAGTCCTCAGCCTCATCGCGACCGTAGGCCTCACATCCTTTAAAAACGCGAGATGTCTACGGAGATCAATGCTTCCAAAGGAGACGATGCCTGACTCCTCTTGAAAATGGATAGGATTCCCAGGATCCCTGTGGCACGTGGAAAGGGACCCTGGGTCACCCCCTCACGTGGAGACGTGTCCCAAATGCCATGCCAAGACTCGAGGAGAATCCCGAGGTGTCCCTCGCACCTAGGCAAGAGTCCTGACGTCGCTGAACAAACACGTGTCTGGAAGGGCCCTCCCCGTCGTAACTCGAGAATATACCCCAGGTTCCGGCCGCAACTCGAGAAAAACCATGAGACTTCCCCCTCGACGCGAGATGAGGCCCAATTCCCCTGCACTGCGTGCAGAGCAATTCCGTGTTCCACATCAAACATGAAAGGAGCCTTGATTTCCTTGATGGCACTCCAGAGAAAACCCAAGATCACTGTCTCAAGTCTAGAGGGATCCTGAGGTCACTGGAGCAACACGAAAGGGCTCCGTGGACCCAAAATCTACTCAAGATGAGAGCTTAGTCCCTGGCTTTGACGGAAGGGGAATACCAACTTTCCACAAGCACCTCAAGAGGAGCCTTCTCTCAGCTACAGGTATGTGAGAGGGACCCTGAGTTTGTGGCCTCAAGGGCAATGGACACTGAGATGCTCTGACTCGAAGTAAGGCCAGATATTCCTGCAGTGAATTGAATGCAGGCTCGTCTTGCATCTCCCAAGACGAAGGGATGTCTGAATCCCCTGTGGAGACCACAGAGAAAGACCTAGTTCTCCGCCTCATCGCGAGCGGAGGCCTCACATCCTTTGAAAACTCGAGAGGTCCGCGAAGATCAATGCTTCGAAAGGAGACGATGCCTGACTCCTCTTGAAAATGGATAGGAGTCCCAGGATCCCTGTGGCACGTGGAAAGGGACCCTGGGTTTCCCGCCTCACGTGGAGACGCGTCCCAATTGCCATGCCAAGACTCGAGGAGAATCCCGAGGTGTCCCTTGCACCTAGGCAGGAGTCCTGACGTCGCTGAACAAACACGTGTCTGGAAGGGCCCTCCCGGTCGTAACTCGAGAATATACCCCAGGTTCTGGCCGCAACTCGAGAAAAACCATGAGACTTCCCCCTCGCCGCGAGATGAGGCCCGATTCTCCTGCAATGCATGCAGAGCATTTCCGTGTTCCACATCAAACGTGAAAGGAGCCTTGATTTCCTTTATGGCACCCCAGAGAAAACCCAAGATCACTGTCTCAAGTCTAGAGGGATCCTGAGGTCACTGGAGCAACACGAAAGGGCTCAGTGGACCCCAAATCAACTCGAGATGAGAGATTAGTCCCTGGCTTCAACTCAAGAGGAATACGAACTTTCCACAAGCCCCTCAGGAGGAGGCTTCTCTCAGCTACAGGTATGTGAGACGGACCCTGAATTTTTGGCATCAAGTGGAATGGACACCGAGATGCTCTGACTCGAAGTAAGGCCAGATATCCCTGCAGTGAATTGAATGCAGGCTCATCTTGCATCTCCCATGACGAAGGGATGTCTGAATCCCCTGTGCAGAACAGAGAGAAAGATCTAGTCCTCCGCCTCATCGCGACCGGAGGCCTCACATCCTTTGAAAACTCGAGAGGTCTGCAGAGATCAATGCTTCCAAAGGAGACTATGCCTGACTCCTCGTGAAAATGGATAGGAGTCCCAGGATCCCTGTGGCACGTGGAAAGGGACCCTGGGTCTCCCGCCTCACGTGGAGACGCGTCCCAATTGCCATGCCAAGACTCGAGGAGAATCCCGAGGTGTCCCTCGCACCTAGGCAGGAGTCCTGACGTCGCTGAACAAACACGTGTCTGGAAGGGCCCTCCCCGTCGTAACTCGAGAATATACCCCTGGTTCCGGCCGCAACTCGAGAAAAACCATGAGACTTCCCCCTCGCCGCGACATGAGGACCGATTCCACTGCACTGCGTGCAGAGCAATTCCGTGTTCCACATTAAACGTGAAAGGAGCCTTGATTTCCTTGATGGCACTCCAGAGAAAACCCAAGTTCACTGTCTCAAGTCTAGAGGGATCCTGAGGTCACTGGAGCAACAGGAAAGGGCTCCGTTGACCCCAAATCAACTCGAGTTAAGAGCTTGTCCCTGGCTTCGACTCAAGAGGAATACCAACTTTCCACAAGCACCTCAAGATGAGGCTTCTCTCAGCTACAGGTATGTGAGAGGGCCCCTTAGTTTGTTGCCTCAAGTGGAATGGACACCAAGATGCTCTGACTCGAAGTAAGGCCGGATATCCCTGCAGTGAATTGAATGCAGGCTCGTCTTGCATCTCCCAAGACAAAGGGATGTCTGAACACCCTGTGCCGACCACAGAGAAAGACCTAGTTCTCCGCCTCATCGCGACCGGAGGCCTCACATCCTTTGAAAACTCGAGAGGTCCGCGGAGATCAATGCTTCCAAAGGAGACGATGCCTGACTCCTCTTGAAAATGGATAGGAGTCCCAGGATCCCTGTGGCACGTGGAAAGGGACTCTGGGTCTCCCGCCTCACGTGGAGACGTGTCCCAATTGCCATGCCAAGACTCGAGGGGAATCCCGAGGTGTCCCTCGCACCTAGGCAGGAGTCCTGACGTCGCTGAACAAACTCGTGTCTGGAAGGGCCCTCCCAGTCGTAACTCGAGAATATACCGCAGGTTCCGGCCGCAACTCGAGAAAAACCATGAGTCTTCCCCTTCGCCGCGAGATGAGGCCCGATTCCCCTGCACTGGATGCAGAGCAATTCGTTGTTCCACATCATAGGTGAAAGGAGCCTTGATTTCCTTGATGGCACTCCAGAGAAAACCCAAGATCACTGTCTCAAGTCTAGAGGGATCCTGAGGTCACTGGAGCAACACGAAAGGGCTCCGTGGACCCCAAATCAACTCGAGATGAGAGCTTAGTCCCTGGCTTCGACTCAAGAGGAATACCAACTTTCCACAAGCACCTCAAGAGGAGGCTTCTGTCAGCTACATGTATGTGAGAGGGACCCTGAGTTTGTGGCCTCAAGTGGAATGGACACCGAGATGCTCTGACTCGATGTAATGCCAGATATCCCTGCAGTGAATTGAATGCAGGCTTGTCTTGCATCTCCCAAGACGAAGGGATGTCTGAATCCCCTGTGGAGACCACAGAGAATGTCCAATCCTCCGCCTCATCGCGACCGTAGGCCTCACATCCTATAAAAACTCGAGAGGTCTGTGGAGATCAGTGCTTCCAAAGGAGAGGATGCCTGACTCCTCTTGAAAATGGATAGGAGTCCTAGGATCCCTGTGGCACGTGGAACGGGACACTGCGTCTCCCGCCTCACGTGGAGACACGTGCCAATTGCCATGCCAGGACTCGAGGAGAATCCCGAGGTGTCCCTCGCACCTAGGCAGGAGTCCTGACGTCGCTGAACAAACACGTGTCTGGAAGGGCCCTCCCCGTCGTAACTCGAGAATATAACCAAGGTTCCGGCCGCAACTCGAGAAAAACCATGAGACTTCCCCCTCGCTGCGAGATGAGGCCCGATTCCCCTGCACTGCGTGCAGAGCAATTCCATGATCCACATCAAACGTGAAAGGAGCCTTGATTTCCTTGATGGCATTCCAGAGAAAACCCAAGATCACTGTCTCAAGTCTAGAGGGATCCTGACGTCACTGGAGCAACACGAAAGGGCTCCGTGGACCCCAAATCCACTCGAGATGAGAGCTTAGTCCCTAGCTTCGACACAAGAGGAATACCAACTTTCCACAAGCACCTCAAGAGGAGGCTTTTCTCAGCTACAGGTATGTGAGAGGGACCCTGAGTTTGTGGCCTCAAGTTGAATGAACACCGAGATGCTCTGATTCGAAGTAAGGCCGGATATCCCTGCAGTGAATGGAATGCAGGCTCGTCTTGCATCTCCCAAGACGAAGAGATGTCTGAATCCTCTGTGGAGACCACAGAGAAAGACCTAGTCCTCCGCCTCCACGCGACCGGATGCCTCACATCCTTTGAAAACTCGAGAGGTCTGCCGAGATCAATGCTTCCAAAGGAGACGATGCCTGACTCCTCTTGAAAATGGATAGGAGTCCCAGGATCCCTGTGGCACGTGGAAAGGGACCCTGGGTCTCCCGCCTCAAGTGGAGACGCGTCCCAATTGCCATGCGAAGACTCGAGGAGAATCCCCAGTTGTCCCTCGCATCTAGGCTGGAGTCCTTACGTCGCTGAACAAACACGTGTCTGGAATGGCCCTCCCCGTCGTAACTCGAGAATATTCCCCAGGTTCCAGCCGCAACTCGAGAAAAACCATGAGACTTCCCCCTTGCCGCGAGATGAGGCCCGATTCACCTGCACTGAGTGCAGAGCAATTCCGTGTTCCACATCAAACGTGGAAGGAGCCTTGATTTCCTTGATGGCACTCCAGAGAAAACCCAAGATCACTGTCTCAAGTCTAGAGGGATCCTGAGGTCACTGGAGCAACAGGAAAGGGCTCCGTGGACCCCAAATTAACTCGAGATGAGAGCTTAGTCCCTGGCTTCGACTCAAGAGGAATACCAACTTTCCACAAGCACCTCAAGAGGAGGCTTCTCTTAGCTACAGGTATGTGAGAGGGACCCTGAGTTTCTGGCCTCAAGTGGAATGCACACCGAGATGCTCTGACTCAAAGTAAGGCCGGATATCCCTGCAGTGAATTGAATGCAGGCTCGTCTTGCATCTCCCAAGACGAAGGGATGTCTGAATCCCCTGTGGAGACCACAGAGAAAGACCTAGTCCTCCGCCTCAACGCGACCGGAGGCCTCACATCCTTTGAAAACATGAGAGGTCCGCGAGATCAATGCTTCCAAAGGAGACGATGCCTGTCTCCTCTTGAAAATAGATAGGAGTCCCAGGATCCCTGTGGCACGCTGAAAGGGACATTGGGTCTCCCGCCTCACGTGGAGACGCGTCCCAATTGCCATGCCAAGACTCGAGGAGAATCCCGAGGTGTCCCTCGCACCTAGGCAGGAGTCCTGACGTCGCTGAACAAACACGTGTATGGAAAGGCCCTCCCCGTCGTAACTCGAGAATATACCCCAGGTTCTGGCCGCAACTCTAGAAAAACCATGAGACTTCCCCCTCGCCGCGAGATGAGGCCCAATTCCCCTGCACTGCGTGCAGAGCAATTCCGTGTTCCACATCAAACGTGAAAGGAGCCTTGATTTCCTTGATGGCACTCCAGAGAAAACCCAAGATCACTGTCTCAAGTCTAGAGGGATCCTGAGGTCACTGGAGCAACACGAAAGGGCTCCGTGGACCCCAAATCAACTCGAGATGAGAGCTTAGTCCCTGGCTTCTACTCAAGAGGAATACCAACTTTCCACAAGCACCTCAAGAGGAGGCTTCTCTCAGCTACAGGTATGTGAGAGGGACACTGAGTTTGTGGCCTCAAGTGGAATGGACACTGAGATGCTCTGTCTCGAAGTAAGGCCGGATATCCCTGCAGTGAATTGAATGCAGGCTCGTCTTACATCTCCCAAGACGAAGGGTTGTCTGAATCCCCTGTGGAGACCACAGAGAAAGACCTAGTCCTCCGACTCATCGCGACCGGTGGCCTCACATTCTTTGAAAACTCGAGAGGTCCCTGGAGATCAATGCTTCCAAAGGAGAAGATGCCTGACGCCTCTTGAAAATGGATAGGAGTCCCAGGATACCTGTCCAAGTGGAAAGGGACCCTGGGTCTCCCGACTCACGTGGAGAGGCGTCCCCTTTGCCATGCCAAGACTCGAGGAGAATCCCGAAGTGACCCTCGCACCTAGGCAGGAGTCATGACGTCGCTGAACAAACACGTGTCTGGAAGGGCCCTCCCCGTCGTAACTCGAGAATATACCCCAGGTTCTGGCCGCAACTATAGAAAAACCATGAGACTTCCCACTCGCCGCGAGATGAGGCCCGATTCCCCTGCACTGCGTGCAGAGCAGTTCCGTGTTCCACTTCAAACGTGAAAGGAGCCTTGATTTCCTTGATGGCACTCCAGAGAAAACCCAAGATCACTGTTTCAAGTCTAGAGGGATCCTGAGGTCACTGGAGCAACACGAAAGGGCTCCGTGGACCCCAAATCAACTCGAGATGAGAGCTTAGTCCCTGGCTTTGACTTAAGAGGAATACCAACTTTCCACAAGCACCTCAAGAGGAGGCTTCTCTCAGCTACAGGTATGTGAGAGGGACCCTGAGTTTGTGGCCTCAAGTGGAATGGGCACCGAGATGCTCTGACTCGAAGTAAGGCCGGATATCCCTGCAGTGAATTGAATGCAGGCTCGTCTTGCATCTCCCAAGACGAAGGGTTGTCTGAATCCCCTGTGGAGACCACAGAGAAAGACCTAGTCCTCCGCCTCATCGCGACCTGTGGCCTCACATCCTTTGAAAACTCGAGAGGTCCGCGGAGATCAATGCTTTCAAAGGAGACGATGCCTGACGCCTCTTGAAAATGGATAGGAGTCCCAGGATCCCTGTCCACGTGGAAAGGGACACTGGGTCTCCCGACTCACGTGGAGAGGCGTCCCCTTTGCCATGCCAAGACTCGAGGAGAATCCCGAGGTGACCCTCGCACCTAGGCAGGAGTCATGACGTTGCTGAACAAACACGTGTCTGGAAGGGCCCTCCCCGTCGTAACTCGAGAATATTTCCCAGGTTCCGGCCGCAACTCGAGAAAAACCATGAGACTACCCCCTCGCAGTGAGATGAGTTCCGATTCCCCTGCACTGCGTGCAGAGCAATTCCGTGTTCCACATCAAACGTGAAAGGAGCCTTGATTTCCTTGATGGCACTCCAGAGAAAACCCAAGATCACTGTCTCAAGTCTAGAGGAATCCTGAGGTCACTGGAGCAACAGGAAAGGGCTCCGTGGACTCCAAATCAACTCGAGACGAGAGTTTAGTCCCTGGCTTCGACTCAAGAGGAATACCAACTTTCCAGAAGCACCTCAAGAGGAGGCTTCTCTCAGCTACAGGTATGTGAGAGGGACCTGAGTTTGTGGCCTCAAGTGGAATGGACACCGAGATGCTCTGACTCGAAGTAAGGCCGGATATCCCTGCAGCGAATTGAATGCAGGCTCGCCTTGCATCTCCCAAGACGAAGGGATGTCTGAATCCCTTGTGGAGACCACAGATAAAGACCTAGTTCTCCGCCTCATGGCGACCGGAGGCCTCACATCCTTTGAAAACTCGAGAGGTCCGCGGAGATCAATACTTCCAAAGGAGACGATGCCTGACTCCTCTTGAAAATGGATAGGAGTCCCAGGATCCCTGTGGCACGTGGAAAGGGAAACTGGGTCTCCCGCCTCAAGTGGAGACGCGTCCCAATTGCCATGCCAAGACTCGAGGAGAATCCCGAGGTGTCCCTCGCACCTAGGCAGGAGTCCTGACGTCGCTGAACAAACACGTGTCTGGAAGGTCCCTCGCCGTCGTAACTCGAGAATATACCCCAGGTTCCGGCCGCAACTCGAGAAAAATCATGAGACTTCCCCCTCGCCGCGAGATGAGGTCCGATTCCCTTGCACTGCGTGCAGAGCTATTCCGTGTTCCACATCAAACGTGAAAGGAGCCTTGATTTCCTTGATGGCACTCCAGAGAAAATCCGAGAACACTGTCTCAAGTCTAGAGGGATCCTGAGGTCACTGGAGCAACACAAAAGGGTTCCGTGGACGACAAATCAACTCGAGATGAGAACTTTGTCCCTGGCTTCGACTCAAGAGGAATACTAACTTTCCACAAGCACCTCAAGAGGAGGCTTCTCCCAACTACAGGTATGTGAGAGGGACCCTGAGTTTGTGGCCTCAAGTGGAATGGACACCGAGATGCTCTGACTCGAAGTAAGGCCGGATATCCCTGTAGTGAATTGAATGCAGGCTCGTCTTGCATCTCCCAAGACGAAGGGATGTCTGAATCCCCAGTGGAGACCACAGAGAATGACCTAGTTCTCCGCCTCATCGCGACCGGAGGCCTCACATCCTTTGAAAACTCGAGAGGTCCGAGGAGATCAATGCTTCCAAAGGAGACGATGCCTGACTCATCTTGAAAATGAATAGATGTCCCAAGATCCCTGTGGCACGTGGAAAGGGACCCTGGGTCTCCCGCCTCAAGTGGAGACGCGTCCCAATTCCCATGCCAAGACTCGAGGAGAATCCCGAGGTGTCCCTCGCACCTAGGCAGGAGTCCTGACGTTGCTGAAAAAACACCGGTCTGGAATTGCCCTCGCCGTCGTAACTCGAGAATATACCCCAGGTTCCGGCCGCAACTCGAGAAAAACCATGAGACTTCCCCCTAGCCGCGAGATGAGGCCCGATTCCCCTTCACTGCGTGCAGAGCAATTCTGTCTACCACATCAAACGTGAAAGGAGCCTTGATTTCCTTGATGGCACTCAAGAGAAAACCCAAGATCACTATTTCAAGTCTAGAGGGATCCTGAGGTCACTGGAACATCAAGAAAAGGCTCCGTGGACCCCAAATCAACTCGAGATGAGAGCTTAGTTCCTGACTTCAACTCAAGAGGAACACCAACTTTCAACAAGCACCTCAAGAGGAGGTTTCTCTCAGCTACATGTAGGTGAGAGGGACCCTGAGTTTGTGGCCTCAAGTGGAATGGACACCGAGATGCTCTGACTCGAACTACGGCCAGATATCCCTGCAGTGAATTGAATGCAGGTTGGTCTTGCATCTCCTAAGACAAAGGGATGTCTGAATCCCTTGTGGAGACCACAGAGAAAGACCTAGTCTTCCGCCTCATTGCGACCGGAGGCATCACATCCTTTGAAAACTCGAGAGGTCTGCAGAGATCAATGCTTCCAAAGGAGACGATGCCTGACTCCTCTTGTAAATGGATAGGAGTCCCAGGATACCTGTGGCACGTGGAAAGGGACCCTGGGTCTCCCGCCTCACGTGGAGACGCTTCCCAATTGCCATGCCAAGACTCGAGGAGAATCCCGAGGTGTCCCTCGCACCTAGGCAGGAGGGCTGACGTCGCTGAACAAACACGTGTCTGGAAGGGCCCTCCCAGTCGTAACTCGAGAATATACCCCAGGTTCCGGCCGTAACTCGAGAAAAACCATGAGACTTCTGCCTCGCCTCGAGATGAGGCCCGATTCCCCAGCACTGCGTGCAGAGCAATTCCGTGTTCCACATCAAACATGAAAGGAGCCTTGATTTCCTTGATGGCACTCCAGAGAAAACCCAAGACCACTGTCTCAAGTCTAGAGGGATCCTCAGGTCACTGTAGCAACAGGAAAGGGCTCCGTGGACCCCAAATCAACTCGAGATGAGAGCTTAGTCCCTGGCTTCGACTCAAGAGGAATACCAACTTTCCACAAGGACCTAAAGAGGATGCTTCTCCCAGCTACAGGTATGTGAGAGGGACCCTGAGTTTGTGGCCTCAAGTGGAATGGACACCGAGATGCTCTGACTCGAAGTAAGGCCGGATATCCCTGCAGTGAATTGAATGCAGGCTCATCTTGCATCTCCCAAGACGAAGGGATGTCTGAATCCCCTGTGGAGACCACAGAGAAAGACCTAGCTCTCCGCCTCATCGCTACCGGAGGCCTCACATCCTTTGAAAACTCGAGAGGTCCGCGGAGATCAATCCTTCTAAAGGAGACGATGCCTGACTCCTCTTGAAAATGAATAGGAGTCCCAGGATCCCTGTGGCACGTGGAAAGGGACCCTGGGTCTCCCGCCTCACGTGGAGACGCGTCCCAATTGCCATGCCAAAACTCGAGGAGAATTCCGAGGTGTCGCTCGCACCTAGGCAGGAGTCCTGACGTTGCTGAACAAACACCTTTCTGGAATTTCCCTCCCCGTCGTAACTCGAGAATATACCACAGGTTCCGGCCGCAACTCTAGAAAAACCATGAGACTTCCCCCTCGCCGCGAGATGAGGCCCGATTCCCGTACACTGCGTGCAGAGCAATTCCGTGTTCCACATCAAACGTGAAAGGAGCCTTGATTTCCTTGATGGCACTCCAGAGAAAACCCAAGATCACTGTCTCAAGTCTAGAGGGATCCGGAGGTCACTGGAGCAACACGAAAGGGCTCCGTGGACGACAAATCAACTCGAGATGAGAGCTTAGACCCTGGCTTCGACTCAAGAGGAATACCAAGTTTCCACAAGCACCTCAAGAGGAGGCTTCTCTCAGCTACAGGAATGTGAGAGGGACCCTGAGTTTGTGGCCTCAAGTGAAATGGACACCGAGAGGCTCTGACTCGAAGTACGGCCAGATATCCCTGCAGTGAATTGAATGCAGGCTCATCTTGCCTCTCCTAAGACGAAGGGATGTCTGAATCCCTTGTGGAGACCACAGAGAAAGACCTAGTCCTCCGCCTCATCGCGACTGGAGGCCTCACATCCTTTGAAAACTCGAGAGGACCGCTGAGATCAATGCTTCCAAAGGAGACGATGCCTGACTCCTCTTGAAAATGGATAGGAGTCCCAGGATCCCTGTGGCACGTGGAAAGGGACCCTGGGTCTCCCGCCTCACGTGGAGACGCGTCCCAATTGCCATGCCAAGACTCGAGGAGAATCCCGAGGTGTCCCTCGCACCTAGGCAGGAGGGCTGACGTCGCTGAACAAACACGTGTCTGGAAGGGCCCTCCCAGTCGTAACTCGAGAATATACCCCAGCTTCCGGCCGCAACTCGAGAAAAACCATGAGACTTCTGCCTCGCCTCGAGATGAGGCCCGATTCCCCAGCACTGCGTGCAGAGCAATTCCGTGTTCCACATCAAACATGAAAGGAGCCTTGATTTCCTTGATGGCACTCCAGAGAAAACCCAAGATCACTGTCTCAAGTCTAGAGGGATCCTCAGGTCACTGTAGCAACAGGAAAGGGCTCCGTGGACCCCAAATCAACTCGAGATGAGAGCTTAGTCCCTGGCTTCGACTCAAGAGGAATACCAACTTTCCACAAGCACCTCAAGAGGATGCTTCTCCCTGCTACAGGTATGTGAGAGGGACCCTGAGTTTGTGGCCTCAAGTGGAATGGACACCGAGATGCTCTGACTCGAAGTAAGGCTGGATATCCCTGCAGTGAATTGAATGCAGGCTCGTCTTGCATCTCCCAAGACGAAGGCATATCTGAACCCGTGTGGAGACCACAGAGAAAGACCTAGCTCTCCGCCTCATCGCTACCGGAGGCCTCACATCCTTTGAAAACTCGAGAGGTCCGCGGAGATCAATGCTTCCAAAGGAGACGATGCCTGACTCCTCTTGAAAATGAATAGGAGTCCCAGGATCCCTGTGGCACGTGGAAAGGGACCCTGGGTCTCCTGCCTCACGTGGAGACGCGTCCCAATTGCCATGCCAAAACTCGAGGAGAATCCCGATGTGTCGCTCGCACCTAGGCAGGAGTCCTGACGTTGCTGAACAAACACCTTTCTGGAATTTCCCTCCCCGTCGTAACTCGAGAATATACCCCAGGTTCCGGCCGCAACTCGAGAAAAACCATGAGACTTCCTCCTCGCAGCGAAATGAGGCCCGATTCCCCTGCACTGCGTGAAGAGCTATTCCGTGTTCCACATCAAACATGAAAGGAGCCTTGATTTCCTTGATGGCACTCCAGAGAAAACCCAAGATCACTGTCTCAAGTCTAGAGGGATCCTGAGGTCACTGGAGCAACATTAAAGGGCTCCATGGACCCAAAAGCAACCCGAGATGAGAGCTTAGTCCCTGGCTTCGACTCAAGAGGAGTACCAACTTTCCACAACACCTCAAGAGGAGGCTTCTCTCAGCTACAGGTATGTGAGAGGGACCCCCAGTTTGTGGCCTCAAGTGAAATGGGCACCGAGATGCTCTGACGGGAAGTAAGGCCGGATATCCCTGCAGTGAATTGAATGCAGGCTCGTCTTGCATCTCCCAAGACGAAGGGATGTCTGAATCCCCAGTGGAGACCACAGAGAATGACCTAGTTCTCCGCCTCATCGCGACCGGAGGCCTCACATCCTTTGTAAACTCGAGAGGTCCGCGGAGATCAATGCTTCCAAAGGAGACGATGCCTGACTCCTCTTGAAAATGAATAGATGTCCCAGGATCCCTGTGGCACGTGGAAAGGGACCCTGGGTCTCCCGCCTCACGTGGAGACGCGTCCCAATTGCCATGCCAAGACTCGAGGAGAATCCCGAGGTGTCCCTCGCACCTAGGCAGGAGTCCTGACGTCGCTGAACAAACACGTGTCTGGAAAGGCCCTCCCCGTCGTAACTCGAGAATATACCACAGGTTCCGTCCGCAACTCGAGAAAAACCATGAGACTTCCCCCTCGCCGAGAGATGAGGCCCGATTCCCCTGCACTGCGTGCAGAGCAATTCCGTGTTCCACATCAAACGTGAAAGGAGCCTTGATTTCCTTGATGGCACTCCAGAGAAAACCCAAGATCACTGTCTCAAGTCTAGAGGGATCCTGAGGTCACTGGAGCAACACGAAAGGGCTCCGTGGACCCCAAATCAACTCGAGATGCGAGCTTAGTCACTGGCTTCGACTCAAGAGGAATACCAACTTTCCACACGCACCTCAAGAGGAGGCTTCTCTCAGCTACAGGTATGTGAGAGGGACCCTGAGTTTGTGGCCTCAAGTGGAATGGACATCGAGATGCTCTGACTCGAAGTAAGGCCGGATATCCCTGCAGTGAATTGAATGCATGCTCGTCTTGCATCTTCCAAGACGAAGGGATGTCTGAATCCCCTGTGGAGACCACAGAGAAAGACCTAGTCCTCCGCCTCATCGCGACCGGAGGCCTCACATCCTTTGAAAACTCGAGAGGTCCGAGGAGATCAATGCTTCCAAAGGAGACGATGCCTGACTCCTCTTGAAAATGGATAGGAGTCCCAGGATCCCTGTGGCACGTGGAAAGGGACTCTGGGTCTCCCGCCTTACGTGGAGACGCGTACCAATTGCCATGCCAAGACTCGAGGAGAATCCCGAGGTGTCCCTCACACCTAGGCAGGAGTCCTGACGTCGCTGAACAAACACGTGTCTGGAAAGGCCCTCCCCGTCGTAACTCGAGAATATACCACAGGTTCCGGCCGCAACTCGAGAAAAACCATGAGACTTCTTCATCGCCGCGAAATGAGGCCCGATTCCCCTGCACTGCGTGCAGAGCAATTCCGTGTTCCACATCAAACGTGAAAGGAGCCTTGATTTCCTTGATGGCATTCCAGAGAAAACCCAAGATCACTGTCCCAAGTCTAGAGGGATCCTGAGGTCACTGGAGCAACACAAATGGGCTCCGTGGACCCCAAATCTACTCTAGATGAGAGCTTTTTCCCTGGCTTCGACTCAAGAGGAATACCAACTTTCCACAAGCACCTCAAGAGGAGGCTTCTCTCAGGTACAGGTATGTGAGAGGGACCCTGAGTTTGTGGCCTCAAGTGAAATGGACACCGAGATGCTCTGACTCGAAGTACGGCCAGATATCCCTGCAGTGAATTGAATGCAGGCTCGTCTTGCATCTCCCAAGACGAAGGGATGTCTGAATCCCCTGTGGAGACCACAGAGAAAGACCTAGCTCTCCGCCTCATCGCTACCGGAGGCCTCACATCCTTTGAAAACTCGAGAGGTCCGCGGAGATCAATCCTTCTAAAGGAGACGATGCCTGACTCCTCTTGAAAATGAATAGGAGTCCCAGGATCCCTGTGGCACGTGGAAAGGGACCCTGGGTCTCCCGCCTCACGTGGAGACGCGTCCCAATTGCCATGCCAAAACTCGAGGAGAATTCCGAGGTGTCGCTCGCACCTAGGCAGGAGTCCTGACGTTGCTGAACAAACACCTTTCTGGAATTTCCCTCCCCGTCGTAACTCGAGAATATACCACAGGTTCCGGCCGCAACTCTAGAAAAACCATGAGACTTCCCCCTCGCCGCGAGATGAGGCCCGATTCCCGTACACTGCGTGCAGAGCAATTCCGTGTTCCACATCAAACGTGAAAGGAGCCTTGATTTCCTTGATGGCACTCCAGAGAAAACCCAAGATCACTGTCTCAAGTCTAGAGGGATCCGGAGGTCACTGGAGCAACACGAAAGGGCTCCGTGGACGACAAATCAACTCGAGATGAGAGCTTAGACCCTGGCTTCGACTCAAGAGGAATACCAAGTTTCCACAAGCACCTCAAGAGGAGGCTTCTCTCAGCTACAGGAATGTGAGAGGGACCCTGAGTTTGTGGCCTCAAGTGAAATGGACACCGAGAGGCTCTGACTCGAAGTACGGCCAGATATCCCTGCAGTGAATTGAATGCAGGCTCATCTTGCCTCTCCTAAGACGAAGGGATGTCTGAATCCCTTGTGGAGACCACAGAGAAAGACCTAGTCCTCCGCCTCATCGCGACTGGAGGCCTCACATCCTTTGAAAACTCGAGAGGACCGCTGAGATCAATGCTTCCAAAGGAGACGATGCCTGACTCCTCTTGAAAATGGATAGGAGTCCCAGGATCCCTGTGGCACGTGGAAAGGGACCCTGGGTCTCCCGCCTCACGTGGAGACGCGTCCCAATTGCCATGCCAAGACTCGAGGAGAATCCCGAGGTGTCCCTCGCACCTAGGCAGGAGGGCTGACGTCGCTGAACAAACACGTGTCTGGAAGGGCCCTCCCAGTCGTAACTCGAGAATATACCCCAGCTTCCGGCCGCAACTCGAGAAAAACCATGAGACTTCTGCCTCGCCTCGAGATGAGGCCCGATTCCCCAGCACTGCGTGCAGAGCAATTCCGTGTTCCACATCAAACATGAAAGGAGCCTTGATTTCCTTGATGGCACTCCAGAGAAAACCCAAGATCACTGTCTCAAGTCTAGAGGGATCCTCAGGTCACTGTAGCAACAGGAAAGGGCTCCGTGGACCCCAAATCAACTCGAGATGAGAGCTTAGTCCCTGGCTTCGACTCAAGAGGAATACCAACTTTCCACAAGCACCTCAAGAGGATGCTTCTCCCTGCTACAGGTATGTGAGAGGGACCCTGAGTTTGTGGCCTCAAGTGGAATGGACACCGAGATGCTCTGACTCGAAGTAAGGCTGGATATCCCTGCAGTGAATTGAATGCAGGCTCGTCTTGCATCTCCCAAGACGAAGGCATATCTGAACCCGTGTGGAGACCACAGAGAAAGACCTAGCTCTCCGCCTCATCGCTACCGGAGGCCTCACATCCTTTGAAAACTCGAGAGGTCCGCGGAGATCAATGCTTCCAAAGGAGACGATGCCTGACTCCTCTTGAAAATGAATAGGAGTCCCAGGATCCCTGTGGCACGTGGAAAGGGACCCTGGGTCTCCTGCCTCACGTGGAGACGCGTCCCAATTGCCATGCCAAAACTCGAGGAGAATCCCGATGTGTCGCTCGCACCTAGGCAGGAGTCCTGACGTTGCTGAACAAACACCTTTCTGGAATTTCCCTCCCCGTCGTAACTCGAGAATATACCCCAGGTTCCGGCCGCAACTCGAGAAAAACCATGAGACTTCCTCCTCGCAGCGAAATGAGGCCCGATTCCCCTGCACTGCGTGAAGAGCTATTCCGTGTTCCACATCAAACATGAAAGGAGCCTTGATTTCCTTGATGGCACTCCAGAGAAAACCCAAGATCACTGTCTCAAGTCTAGAGGGATCCTGAGGTCACTGGAGCAACATTAAAGGGCTCCATGGACCCAAAAGCAACCCGAGATGAGAGCTTAGTCCCTGGCTTCGACTCAAGAGGAGTACCAACTTTCCACAACACCTCAAGAGGAGGCTTCTCTCAGCTACAGGTATGTGAGAGGGACCCCCAGTTTGTGGCCTCAAGTGAAATGGGCACCGAGATGCTCTGACGGGAAGTAAGGCCGGATATCCCTGCAGTGAATTGAATGCAGGCTCGTCTTGCATCTCCCAAGACGAAGGGATGTCTGAATCCCCAGTGGAGACCACAGAGAATGACCTAGTTCTCCGCCTCATCGCGACCGGAGGCCTCACATCCTTTGTAAACTCGAGAGGTCCGCGGAGATCAATGCTTCCAAAGGAGACGATGCCTGACTCCTCTTGAAAATGAATAGATGTCCCAGGATCCCTGTGGCACGTGGAAAGGGACCCTGGGTCTCCCGCCTCACGTGGAGACGCGTCCCAATTGCCATGCCAAGACTCGAGGAGAATCCCGAGGTGTCCCTCGCACCTAGGCAGGAGTCCTGACGTCGCTGAACAAACACGTGTCTGGAAAGGCCCTCCCCGTCGTAACTCGAGAATATACCACAGGTTCCGTCCGCAACTCGAGAAAAACCATGAGACTTCCCCCTCGCCGAGAGATGAGGCCCGATTCCCCTGCACTGCGTGCAGAGCAATTCCGTGTTCCACATCAAACGTGAAAGGAGCCTTGATTTCCTTGATGGCACTCCAGAGAAAACCCAAGATCACTGTCTCAAGTCTAGAGGGATCCTGAGGTCACTGGAGCAACACGAAAGGGCTCCGTGGACCCCAAATCAACTCGAGATGCGAGCTTAGTCACTGGCTTCGACTCAAGAGGAATACCAACTTTCCACACGCACCTCAAGAGGAGGCTTCTCTCAGCTACAGGTATGTGAGAGGGACCCTGAGTTTGTGGCCTCAAGTGGAATGGACATCGAGATGCTCTGACTCGAAGTAAGGCCGGATATCCCTGCAGTGAATTGAATGCATGCTCGTCTTGCATCTTCCAAGACGAAGGGATGTCTGAATCCCCTGTGGAGACCACAGAGAAAGACCTAGTCCTCCGCCTCATCGCGACCGGAGGCCTCACATCCTTTGAAAACTCGAGAGGTCCGAGGAGATCAATGCTTCCAAAGGAGACGATGCCTGACTCCTCTTGAAAATGGATAGGAGTCCCAGGATCCCTGTGGCACGTGGAAAGGGACTCTGGGTCTCCCGCCTTACGTGGAGACGCGTACCAATTGCCATGCCAAGACTCGAGGAGAATCCCGAGGTGTCCCTCACACCTAGGCAGGAGTCCTGACGTCGCTGAACAAACACGTGTCTGGAAAGGCCCTCCCCGTCGTAACTCGAGAATATACCACAGGTTCCGGCCGCAACTCGAGAAAAACCATGAGACTTCTTCATCGCCGGGAAATGAGGCCCGATTCCCCTGCACTGCGTGCAGAGCAATTCCGTGTTCCACATCAAACGTGAAAGGAGCCTTGATTTCCTTGATGGCATTCCAGAGAAAACCCAAGATCACTGTCCCAAGTCTAGAGGGATCCTGAGGTCACTGGAGCAACACAAATGGGCTCCGTGGACCCCAAATCTACTCTAGATGAGAGCTTTTTCCCTGGCTTCGACTCAAGAGGAATACCAACTTTCCACAAGCACCTCAAGAGGAGGCTTCTCTCAGGTACAGGTATGTGATAGGGACCCTGAGTTTGTGGCCTCAAGTGAAATGGACACCGAGATGCTCTGACTCGAAGTACGGCCAGATATCCCTGCAGTGAATTGAATGCAGGCTCGTCTTGCATCTCCCAAGACGAAGGGATGTCTGAATCCCCTGTGGAGACCACAGAGAAAGACCTAGCTCTCCGCCTCATCGCTACCGGAGGCCTCACATCCTTTGAAAACTCGAGAGGTCCGCGGAGATCAATGCTTCCAAAGGAGACGATGCCTGACTCCTCTTGAAAATGAATAGGAGTCCCAGGATCCCTGTGGCACGTGGAAAGGGACCCTGGGTCTCCCGCCTCACGTGGAGACGCGTCCCAATTGCCATGCCAAAACTCGAGGAGAATCCCGAGGTGTCGCTCACACCTAGGCAGGAGTCCTGACGTCGCTGAACAAACACGTGTCTGGAAAGGCCCTCCCCGTCGTAACTCGAGAATATACCACAGGTTCCGGCCGCAACTCTAGAAAAACCATGAGACTTCCCCCTCGCCGCGAGATGAGGCCTGATTCCCATGCACTGCGTGCAGAGCAATTCCGTTTTCCACATCAAACGTGAAAGGAGCCTTGATTTCCTTGATGGCACTCCAGAGAAAACCCAAGATCACTGTCTCAAGTCTAGAGGGATCCTGAGGTCACTGGAGCAACACGAAAGGGCTCCGTGGACCCCAAATCAACTCGAGATGAGAGCTTTGTCCCTGGCTTCGACTCAAGAGGAATACCAACTTTCCACAAGCACCTCAAGAGGAGGCTTTTCTCAGCTACAGGTATGTGAGAGGGACCCTGAGTTTGTGGCCTCAAGTGGAATGGACACCGAGATGCTCTGACTCGAGGTAAGGCCGGATATCCCTGCAATGAATTGAATGCAGGCTCCTCTTGCATCTCCCAAGACGAAGGGTTGTCTGAATCCCCTGTGGAGACCACAGAGAAAGACCTAGTCCTCCGCCTGAACGCGAACGGAGGCCTCACATCCTTTGAAAACTCGAGAGGTCCGCGGAGATCAATGCTTCCAAAGGAGACGATGCCTGACTCCTCTTGAAAATGGATAGGAGTCCCAGGATCCCTGTGGCACGTGAAAAGGGACCCGGGGTCTCCCGCCTCACATGGAGACGCGTCCCAATTGCCATGCCAAGACTCGAGGAGAATCCCGAGGTGTCCCTCGCACCTAGGCAGGAGTCCTGACGTCGCTGAACAAACACGTGTCTGGAAGGGCGCTCCCCGTCGTAACTCGAGAATATACCCCAGGTTCCGGCCGGAACTCAAGAAAAACCATGAGACTTCCCCCTCGCCGCGAGATGAGGCCCGATTCCCCTGCACTGCGTGCAGAGCAATTCCGTGTTCCACATCAAACGTGAAAGGAGCCTTGATTTCCTTGATGGCACTCCAGAGAAAACCCAAGATCACTGTCTCAAGTCTAGAGGGATCCTGAGGTCACTGTAGCAACAAGAAAGGGCTCCGTGAACCCCAAATCAACTCGAGATGAGAGCTTAGTCCCTGGCTTCGACTCTAGAGGAATACCAACTTTCCACAAGCACCTCAAGAGGAGGCTTCTCTCAGCTACAGGTATGGGAGAGGGACCCTGAATTTGTGGCCTCAAGTGGAATGGACACTGAGATGCTCTGACTCGAAGTAAGGCCGGATATCCCTACAGTGAATTGAATGCAGGCTCGTCTTGCATCTCCCAAGACGAAGGGATGTCTGAATCCCCTGTTGAGACCACAGAGAAAGAACTAGTTCTCCGCCTCATCGCGACCAGAGGCCTCACATGCTTTGAAAACTCGAGAGGTCCGCGGAGATCAATGCTTCCAAAGGAGACGATGCCTGATTCCTCTTGAAAATGGATAGGAGTCCCAGGATTCCTGTGGCACGTTGAAAGGGACCCTTTGGTCTGCCACCACACGTGGAGACGCCTCCCAATTGCCATGCCAAGACTTGAGGAAAATCCCGAGGTGTCCCTCGTACCTAGACAGGAGTCCTGACATCCCTGAACAAACAGGTGTCTAGAAGGGCCCTCCCCGTCGTAACTCGAAAATATACCCCAGGTTCCGGCCGCAACTCGAGAAAAACCATGAGACTTCCCCCTCGCCGCGAGATGAGGCCCGATTTCCCTGCACTGCGTGCAGAGCAATTCCGTGTTCCACATCAAACGTGAAAGGAGCCATGATTTCCTTGATGGCACTCCAGAGAAAACCCAAGATCACTGTCTCAAGTCTAGAGGGATCCTCAGGTCACTGTAGCAACACGAAAGGGCTCCGTGGACCCCAAATCAACTCGAGATGAGAGCTTAGTCCCTGGCTTCAACTCAAGTGGAATACGAACTTTCCACAAGCACCTCAAGAGGAGACTTCTCTCAGCTACATGTATGTGAGAGGGACCCTGAGTTTGTGGCCTCAAGTGGAATGGACACCGAGATGCTCTGACTCGAAGTAAGGCCGGATATCCCTGCAGTGAATTGAATGCAGGCTCGTCTTGCATCTCCCATGACGAAGGGATGTCTGAATCCCCTGTGGAGGCCACAGAGAAAGACCTAGTTCCCCGCCTCATCGCGACCGGAGGCCTCACATCCTTTGAAAACTCCAGAGGTACGCGGACGTCAGTGCTTCAAAAGGAGACGATGCCTGACACCTCTTTAATATGGATAGTAGTCCCAGGATTCCTGTGGCAGGTGGAACGGGACCCCTGGTCTCCCTCCTCAGCTGGAGAGACATCCCAATTGCCCTGCCAAGCCTCGAGGAGAGTCCCGAGGTGTCGCTCGCATCTAGGCACAAGTCCTGACGTCGCTCTTCACGCTCTTCATATTTTTCAGACCTTTTCATGCTCTTCATATGTTTCACACCTTATCATGCTCTTCATATTTTTCACACCTTTTCATGCTGTTAATATTTTTCACACCTTTTTATGCTCCTCATATTTAACACACCTTTCCATGCTCTTCTTATTTTTCAGACCTTTTCATGCTCCTTATATTTTTCAGACCTTTTCATGCTCTTCGTATTGTTCACAACTTTTCCTGCTCCTCGTATTGTTCACACCATTTCATGCTCCTCGTATTGTTCACACCTTTTTATGCTCCTCATATTTAACACACCTTTCCATGCTCTTCTTATTTTTCAGACCTTTTCATGCTCCTTATATTTTTCAGACCTTTTCATGCTCTTCGTATTGTTCACAACTTTTCCTGCTCCTCGTATTTTTCACACCATTTCATGCTCCTCGTATTGTTCACACCGTTTCATGCTCCTCATAATTTTCACACCTTTTCATGCTCTTCATATTTTTCACAGCATTTCATGCTCTTCATATTTTTCACACTTTTTCAATCACTTCATATTTTTCAGATCTTTTCATGCTCTTAAAATTTTTCGGACCTTTTCATGCTCTTCATAGTTTTCAGACTGTTTCATGCTACTCGTATTTTTCTGACCTTTTCATGCTCTTCTTATTTTTCAGATCTTTTCATGCTCCTCGTATTTTTTAGACCTCCTCATGCTCTTAGTATTTTTCAGACCTCTTCATGCTCCTCTGATATTTCAGACCTATTCATGCTCTTCGTATTTTTCAGAACTCTTCATGCTACTCGTATTTTTCAGAAATTTTCATGCTCTTCATACTGTTCACACATTTTCATGCTCTTCGTATATTTCAGACCTTTTCAAGTTCTTGATATTTTTCAGACCTTTTCATGCTCTTCGTATTTTTCAGACCATTTCATGCTCCTCATATTTTTCACACCTGTTCATGCTCTTCGTGTTTTTGACACCTTTTCATACTCCTCGCATTTTTCACACCTTTTTATGCTCCTTCTATTTTTCAGACCTTTTCATGCTCCTCGTATTTTTCACAGCTTTTCATGCTCTTTTTATTTTTCACATCTTTTCATGGTCTTCGTAATTTTTTACAACTTTTCCTGCACTTCGTAATTTTTCACACCTTTTCATGCTCTTCGTATATTTCACACCTTTTCATGCTACTCGTATTTTTCAGACTTTTGCAAGCTCCTCATATTTTTCAGACCTTTGCATGCTCCTCGTATTTTTCAGAACTTTTCACGCTCCTCATGTTTTTCACAGCTTCTCATGCTCCTCACATTGTTCACACCTTTTCATACTCCTCATATTATTCACACCTTTTTATGCTCCTGGTATTTTTCAGACCTTTTCATGCTCCTCCTATTTTTCAGAACTTTTCATTCTGCTCGTAAATCACAGCTTTTTATGCTCCTGGTATTTTTCACACCTTTTCATGCTCTTCATATTTACACACCGTTTCATGCTCTTCATATTTTTCACACCATTTCATGAACCTCATATTGTTCACAACTTTTCATGCTCTTCATAGTTTTCAAACCTTTGCATGCTCTTCGTATGTTTCAGAATTTTTCATGCTCTTCGTATTGTTCACAGCTTTTCATGCTCCTGGTATTTTTCACACCTTTTCATGCTCTTCATATTTTTCAGAACTTTTCAAGCTCTTCCTATTTTTCACAGCGTTTCATGCACTTTGTATTTTTCACACCGTTTAATGCTCTTCATATTTTTCACACCTTTTCATGCTCTTCGTATTTTTCACAGCTTTTCATGCTCTTTGTATTTTTCACATCTTTTCATGGTCTTCGTAATTTTTCACAACTTTTCATGCACTTCATAATTTTTCACACCTTTTCATGCTCTTTGTATATTTCACACCTTTTCATGCTTTTTGTATTATTCACACCTTTTCATGCTCCTTGTATGTTTTAGACCCTTTCATGCTCCTCGTATTTTTCACACCTTTTCATGCTCCTCGTATATTTTAGACCTTTTCATGCTACTCGTATTTTTCAGACCTTTGCAAGCTCCTCGTATTTTTTAGACCTTTGCATGCTCCTCGTATTTTTCAGAACTTTTCACGCTCCTTGTGTTTTTCACAACTTCCCATGCTCCTCATATTGTTCACACCTTTTCATACTCCTCATATTATTCACAACTTTTTATGCTCCTGGTATTTTTCAGACCTTTTCATGCTCCTCGCATTTTTCACACCTTTTCATGCTCCTCCTATTTTTCAGAACTTTTCATTCTCCTCGTAAATCACAGCTTTTCATGCTCCTGGTATTTTTCACACCTTTTCATGCTTTTCATACTTTACACACCGTTTCATGCTCTTCATATTTTTCACACCATTTCATGAACCTCATATTGTTCACAACTTTTCATGCTCTTCATAGTTTTCAGACCTTTACATGCTCTTCGTATTTTTCACACCTTTTCATGCTCCTGGTATTTTTCACACCTTTTCATGTTCTTCATATACTTCAGAACTTTTCAAGCTCTTGATATTTTTCAGACTTTTTCAAGCTCTTCGTAGTTTTCATAACCTTTCATGCTCTGCACATTTTTCACACCGTTTCAGGCTCTTCGTATGTTTCACACCTTTTCATGCACTTCGTGTTTTTCACAACTTTTCATGCTCTTCGTATTTTTCACACCTCTTCAGGCTCTTCGAAATTTTTCACACTTTTTCATGCTCTTCATATTTTTCACACATTTTCATCCTCTTCTCATTTTTCACACCGTTTCATGCTCAATGTATTTTTCAGACCTTTTCATGCTCTTTGTATTTTTCAGACCTTTTCATGCTCCTCGTATTTTTCAGACCTTTGCATGTTCCTCATATTTTTCTGAACTTTTCACGCTCCTCGTATTTTTCACAACTTCTCATTCTCCTCATATTGTTCACACCTTTCATACTCCTCATATTATTCACAACTTTTCATGCTCATTATATTTTTCACACCTTTTCAGCTCTTCATATTTTTCAGAAATTTTCATGCTCTTCATGCTCTTCGTATTTTTCAGACCTTTTCATGCTCTTCGTATTTTTCAGAACTTTTCATGCTCTTCGTATTTTTCACACCTTTTCATGCTCTTGATATTTTTCAGAAGTTTTCATGTTCTTGATATTTTTCAGACCTTTTCATGCTCTTCAATTTTTCACAACTTTTCATGCCTTTCATATTTTTCAGACCTTTTCAATCTCTTGATATTTTTCAGACCTTTTCATGCTCTTCGTATTTTTCAGACCTTTTCATGCTCTTCATATTTTTTACAGCTTTTCTTGCTCTTCTTATTTTTCACACCATTTCATGCTCCTCATATATTTCACATCTTTTCATGAGCTTCATGTTGTCACACCGTTTCATGCTCCTCAGATTTTTCACACCTTTTCATGCTCTTCATATTTTTCAGACCTTTTCATGCTCCACATATTATTCACACGTTTACATGCTCTTCATATTTTACACAACTTCTCATGCTCTTCTTATTTTTTAAACCTTTTCTTGCTCTTCTTATTTTTCACACCGTTTCATGCTCTTCATATTTTTCACACCTTGTCATGCTTTTCAAATTTTTCACACCTTTTCATGCTCTTCGTATTTTTTAAACCTTTTCTTGCTCCTCATATTTTACACAACTTTTCATGCTCTTCATATTTTTTAAACCTTTTCTTGCTCTTCATATTTTACACACCGTTTCATGCTCTTCATATTTTTCACACCTTGTCATGCTTTTCAAATTTTTTACACCTTTTCATGCTCTTCGTATTTTTCAGGTTTTATCATTCTCTTCGTATTTTTCAGATCTTTTCATGCTCTTTGTATTTTTCACACCGTTTCATGCTCTTCGTATTTATCAGATGTTTTCATGATCTTCTTATTTTTCACACCGTTTCATGCTTTTCGTATTTATCAGAACTTTTCGTGATCTCCATATTTTTCAGAACTTTTCATGCTCTTCGCATTTTTCACACCGTTTCATGCACTTCATATTTTTCACACCTTTTCATGCTATTCATATTTTTCACACTGTTTCATAATCTTCATATTTTTCACTTCTTTTCATGCTCTTCATATATTTCACACTGTTTCATGCTCTTCATATGTTCACACCATTACATGCTCCTCATATTTATCATAGTTTCATGCTCTTAAAATTTTTCACACCTTTACATGCTCCTCATATTTTTGACACCATTTCTTGCTCCTCGTATTTTTCAGAACTTTTCATGCTCTTCATATTTTTCACACCTTTACATGCTCCTCATATTTTTAGACACCTTTTCTTGCTCCTCATATTTTTCACACCGTTTCATGCTCTTCATATTTTTCACACCTTTTCCTGCTCTTCATATTTTTCATACCGTTTCATGCTCTTCATATTCTCACACTGTTTCATGCTCCTCATATTTTTCAGACCTTTTCATGGTCCTCGTATTTTTCAGACCTTTTCATGCTCCTCATAATTTTCAGACCTTGGCATGCTCCTCGTATTTTCCAGACCTTTTCATCCTCCTCATATTTTTCACACCTTTTCACGCTCTTTGTATTTTTCAGGCCTTTGCATGCTCCCTGTATTTTTCACACATTTTCATGCTCCTCGTATTTTTCAGAACTTTTCATGCTCCTCATATTTTGCACACCTTTTCATGCTCTTCGTATTTTTCAGATGTTTGCATGCTCTTCGTATTTTTCAGACCTTTTCATGCTCTTGATAGTTTTGAAACCTTTTCAGGCTCCTCGTATTTTTCAGACCTTTTCATGCTCCTCGTATTTTTCACACATTTCCATGCTCCTCGTATTTTTCACACCTTTTCACGACCCTTGTATTTTTCAGACCTTTCCATGCTCCTCGTATTTTTCACACCGTTTCATGCTCTTCATATTTTCAGATAGTTTCATGCTCCTCATATTTTTCACACGTTTCATGCTCTTCATATTTTTCAGAAAGCTCTTTGTATTTTTCAGACTTTTTCATGTTCTTGGTAATTTTTCACATCTTTTAATGCTCTCTGAATTTTTCACAACTTTTCATGCTTTTAGTGATTTTTCACAACGTTTCATGCTCTTCATATTTTTCACACCGTTTGATGCGTTTGTACTTTTCACACTTTTTCGTGCTCTTTGTATTTTTCACACATTTTAATGCTCTTCGTATATTTCACACCTTTTCATGCACTTCGTATGATTCACACCTTTTCATGCTCTTCATATTTTTCACACCGTTTCATGCTCTTCATATTTTTCACACCTTTTCATGCTCTTCATATTTTTCACACCATTTCATGCTCTTCATATTTTTCACACCGTTTCATGCTGTTCATATTGTTCACAACTTTTCAGGCTCCCCGTATTTTTCAGACCTTTTCATGCTCCTTGTGTTTTTCAGACCTTTTCATGCTCCTCGTATTTTTCAGACCTTTTCATCCTCCTCGTATTTATCAGACCTTTTCATGCTTCTCGTATTTTTCACACCTTTTCATGCTCCTCGTATTTTTCACACTTTTTCATTCTCCTCGTATTTTTCACACCTATATATGCTCTTTGTATTTTTCACACCTTTTCATGCTCTTCCTGTTTTTCACACCTTTTCATGCTCTTCGTGTTTTTCACTCCTTTTAATGCTCTTCATATTTTTCAGGCCTTTTCATGCTCTTGATATTTTCCACACCTTTTCATGCTCTCCATGTTTTTCACACCGTTTCTTGCTCTTCGTGTTTTTCACACATTTCATGCTCCTATTTTTCACACTTTTCATGCTCTTCATATTTTTCACACCTTTTCATGCTCCTCGTATTTTTCACACTGTTTCATGCTCCTCATATTTTTCAAACCTTTTCATGCTCTTCGAATTTTTCATTCATTTTCATGCTCTTCGTGTTTTTCACACCTTTTCATGCTCCTCGTATTTTTCACACTTTTTCATGCTCCTCATATTTTTCACACCTTTTCATGCTCCTCGTATTTTTCAGACCTTTTCATGCTCCTCGTATTTTTCAGACCTTGCCTGGTCCTCGTATTTTATAGACCTTTCCATGCTCTTACTATTTTTCAGACATCTTCATGCTCCTCTTATTTTTCAGACCTATTCATGCTCTTCGTATTTTTCAGAACTCTTCATGCTACTCGTATTTTTCAGAACTCTTCATGCTCTTCATACTGTTCACACGTTTTCATGCTCTTCGTATATTTCAGACCTTTTCAAATTCTTGATATTTTTCAGACCATTTCATGCTCCTCATATTTTTCACACCTTTTCATGCTCTTTGTAATATTTCACACCTGTTCATGCTCTTCGTATTTTTGACACCTTTTCATACCCCTCGTATTTTTCACACCTTTTCATGCTCCTCGTATTTTTCAGACCTTTTCATGCTCCCCGTATTTTTCAGACCTTTTTATGCTACTTCTATTTTTCAGACCTTTACATGCTCCTCGTATTTTTCACACCTTTTCATGCTCTTCGTGATTTTCACGCATTTTCATGGTTCTCGTATTTTTTACACCATTTCATGTTCCTCGTTTTTTTTCAGACCTTTTCATGCTCCTCGTATTTTTCACACATTTTCATGCTCCTCGTATTTTTCACACCTTTGCATGCTCTTCGTGATTTTCACGCCTTTTCATGCTCTTTGTATTTTTCAGACCTTTTCATGCTCCGGGTATTTTTCAGAACTTTTCATGCTCTTCATATTTTTCAGAATTTTTCAACCTCCTCGTATTTTTCAGATCGTTTCATGCTCCTCAAATTTTTCAGACCTTTCAAGCTCCTTTTATTTTTCAGACCTTTTCATGCTCCTCATATTTTTCACACCTTTTCATGCTCTTCATATAGTTCACACCTTTTCATGCTCTTCATATTGTTCAGAACTTTTCATGCTCCTCGTATTTTTCACAACTTCTCATGCTCCTCATATTGTTCACACCTTTTCATGCTCGTCATAATATTCACACATTTTCATGCTCTTCATATTTTTCACAACTTTTCATGCTCTTCATATTTTTCAGAACTTTTCATTCTCTTCATGCTCTTCGTATTTTCAGAGCTATTCATGCTCCTCCTATTTTTCAGACCTTTTCATATTCTGCGTATTTTTCACACCTTTTCTTGCTCTTCATATTTTACACACCGTTTCATGCTCTTCATATTTTTCACACCATTTCATTAACCTTATATTATTCACACCTTTTCATGCTCTTCATATTTTACACACCGTTTCAGGCTCTTCGTATGTTTCACACCATTTCATGCACTTCTTATTTTTCACAAATTTTCATGCTCTTCGTATTTTTCACACCTTTTCAGGCTCTTCGAAATTTTTCACCCCTTTTCATGCTCTTCGTATTTTTCACACCTTTTCAGGCTCTTCGAAATTTTTCACCCCTTTTCATGCTCTTCGTATTTTTCACACCCTGTCATGCTCTTCATATTTTTTACATCTTTTCATCCTCTTCGTATTTGTCACATCTTTTCATGTTCTTCGTATTTTTCAGAACTTTTCATGCTCTTCGTATTTTTCACACTATTTCATGCTCTTCGTATTTTTCAGACATTCTGATGCTTCATATTTTTCACAGCATTTCATGCACTTCGTATTTTTCACACCGTTTAATGCTCTTCATATTTTTCACACATTTTCATGCTCTTCGTATTTTTCACACCTTTTCATGCTCTTTTTATTTTTCACATCTTTTCATGGTCTTCGTAATTTTTCACAAATTTTCATGCACTTTGTAATTTTTCACACCTTTTCATGCTCTTCGTATTTTTCACACCTTTTCATGCTTTTCGTATTATTCACACCTTTTCATGCTCCTTGTATATTTTAGACCTTTTCATGCTCCTCGTATTATTCACACCTTTTCATGCTCCTCGTATATTTTAGACCTTTTCATGCTACTCGTATTTTTCAGACGTTTGCAAGCTCCTCGTATTTTTCAGACCTTTGCATGCTCCTCGTATTTTTCAGAACTTTTCACGCTCCTCGTGTTTTTCACAACTTCTCATGCTCCTCATATTGTTCACACCTTTTCATACTCCTCATATTATTCACAACTTTTTATGCTTCTGGTATTTTTCAGACCTTTTCATGCTCCTCCTATTTTTCAGAACTTTTCATTGTCCTTGTAAATCACAGCTTTTCATGCTCCTGGTATTTTTCACACCGTTTCATGCTCTTCATATTTTACACACCGTTTCATGCTCTTCATATTTTTCACACCATTTCATGAACCTCATATTGTTCACAACTTTTCATGCTCTTCATAGTTTTCAAACCTTTACATGCTCTTCGTATGTTTCAGAATTTTTCATGCTCTTCGTATTGTTCACAGCTTTTCATGCTCCTGGGATTTTTCACACCTTTTCATGCTCTTCATATTTTTCAGAACTTTTCAAGCTCTTCCTATTTTTCACAGCGTTTCATGCACTTCGTATTTTTCACACCGTTTAATGCTCTTCATATTTATCACACCTTTTCATGCTCTTTGTATTTTTCACCTTTTCATGCTCTTTGTATTTTTCACATCTTTTCATGTTCCTCGTAATTTTTCACAACTTTTCTTGCACTTCGTAATTTTTCACACCTTTTCATGCTCTTCGTATTTTTCACAACTTTTCGTGCTTTTTGTATTATTCACACCTTTTCATGCTCCTTGTATATTTTAGACCTTTTCATGCTCCTCGTATTATTCACACCTTTTCATGCTCCTCGTATATTTTAGACCTTTTCATGCTACTCGTATTTTTCAGACCTTTGCAAGCTCCTCGTATTTTTTAGACCTTTGCATGCTCCTCGTACTTTTCAGACCTTTTCACGCTCCTTGTGTTTTTCACAACTTCCCATGCTCCTCATATTGTACACCTTTTCATACTCCTCATATTATTCACAACTTTTTATGCTCCTGGTATTTTTCAGACCTTTTCATGCTCCTCGCATTTTTCACACCTTTTCATGCTCCTCCTATTTTTCAGAACTTTTCATTCTCCTCGTAAATCACAGCTTTTCATGCTCCTGGTATTTTTCAAACCTTTTCATGCTCTTCATATTTTACACACCGTTTCATGCTCTTCATATTTTTCACACCATTTCATGAACCTCATATTGTTCACAACTTTTCATGCTCTTCATAGTTTTCAGACCTTTACATGCTCTTCGTATTTTTCAGAATTTTTCTTGCTCTTCGTATTTTTCACAGCTTTTCATGCTCCTGGTATTTTTCACACCTTTTCATGCTCTTCATATACTTCAGAACTTTTCAAGCTCTTGATATTTTTCAGACCTTTTCAAGCTCTTCGTAGTTTTCACAACCTTTCATGCTCTGCACATTTTTCACACCATTTCAGGCTCTTCGTATGTTTCACACCTTTTCAAGCACTTCGTATTTTTCACAACTTTTCATGCTCTTCGTATTTTTCACACCTCTTCAGGCTCTTCGAAATTTTTCACACCTTTTCATATTTTTCACACCTTTTCATCCTCTTCTCATTTTTCCGTTTCATGCTTTTTGTATTTTTCAGACCTTTTCATGCTTTTTGTATTTTTCAGACCTTTTCATGCTCCTCGTATTTTTCAGACCTTTGCATGCTCCTCGTATTTTTCTGAACTTTTCATGCTCCTCGTATTTTTCACAACTTCTCATCCTCCTCATATTGTTCACAACTTTCATACTCCTCATATTATTCACAACTTTTCATGCTCATTATATTTTTCACACCTTTTCAGCTCTTCATATTTTTCAGAAATTTTCATGCTCTTCATGCTCTTCGTATTTTCAGAACTTTTCATGCTCTTCATATTTTTCATACCTTTTCATGCTCTTGATATTTTTCAGAAGTTTTCATGTTCTTGATATTTTTCAGACCTTTTCATGCTCTTCAATTTTTCACAACTTTTCATGCCTTTCATATTTTTCAGACCTTTTCAATCTCTTGATATTTTTCAGACCTTTTCATGCTCCTCCTATTTTTCAGAACTTTTCATGCTCTTCGTATATTTCCCACCTTTTCATGCTCTTTGTATTTTTCACACCTTTTCATGCTCTTCATATTTTTTAGAGCTTTTCATGCTCTTCTTATTTTTCACACCATTTCATGCTCCTCATATTTTTCACATCTTTTCATGAGCTTCATATTGTCACACCGTTTCATGCTCCTCAGATTTTTCACAGCTTTTCATGCTCTTCATATTTTTCAGACCTTTTCATGCTCCACATATTTTTCACACGTTTACATGCTCTTCATATTTTACACAACTTCTCATGCTCTTCTTATTTTTTAAACCTTTTCTTGCTCTTCTTATTTTTCACACCGTTTCATGCTCTTCATATTTTTCACACCTTGTCATGCATTTCAAATTTTTCACACCTTTTCACGCTCTTCGTATTTTTTAAACCTTTTCTTGCTCCTCATATTTTACACAACTTTTCATGCTCTTCATATTTTTCAGAACTTTTCATTCTCTTCATGCTCTTCGTATTTTCAGACCTATTCATGCTCCTCCTATTTTTCAGACCTTTTCATGCTCTTCGTATATTTCACTCCTCTTCATGCTCCTCGTATTTTTCAGACCTTTTCATGCTCCACATATTTTTCACACGTTTACATGCTCTTCATATTTTACACAACTTCTCATGCTCTTCTTATTTTTTAAACCTATTCTTGCTCTTCTTATTTTTCACACCGTTAGATGCTCTTCATATTTTTCACACCTTGTCATGCTTTTCAATTTTTCACACCTTTTCGTGCTCTTCGTATTTTTTAAACCTTTTCTTGCTCTTCATATTTTACACAACTTTTCATGCTCTTCATATTTTTCAGAACTTTTCATTCTCTTCATGCTCTTCGTATTTTCAGACCTATTCATGCTCCTCCTATTTTTCAGACCTTTTCATGCTCTTTGTATTTTTCACTCCTCTTCATGCTCCTCGTATTTTTCAGACCTTTTCATGCTCCACATATTTTTCACACGTTTACATGCTCTTCATATTTTACACAACTTCTCATGCTCTTCTTATTTTTTAAACCTTTTCTTGCTCTTCTTATTTTTCACACCGTTTCATTAACCTCATATTATTCACAACTTTTCATGCTCTTCATATTTTACACACCGTTCAGGCTATTCGTATGTTTCACACCTTTAATGCACTTCGTATTTTTCACAAATTTTCATGCTCTTCGTATTTTTCACACCTTTTCAGGTTCTTCGAAATTTTTCACACCTTTTTATGCTCTTCATATTTTTCACACCTTTTCATCCTCTTCTCTTTTTTCACAACGTTTCATGCTCTACTTATTTTTCACACCTTGTCATGCACTTCATATTTTTTACATCTTTTCATGCTCTTTGTATTTGTCCCATGTTTTCAAGCTCTTCGTATTTTTCAGACCTTTTCATGCTCTTCGTATTTTTCACACCTTTTCATGCTCTTCGTATTTTTCACACCTTTTCATGCTCATGTTTTTCACTCCTTTTAATGCTCTTCATATTTTTCAGGCCTTTTCACGCTCTTGATATTTTTCACACCTTTTCATGCTCTCTGTGTTTTTCACACCTTTTCTTGCTCTTCGTGTTTTTCACACGTTTTCATGCTCCTCATATTTTTCACACCATTTCATGCTCTTCATATTTTCACACCGTTTCATGCTAGTCATATTTTTGACACCTTTTCATGCTCCTAATATTTTTCAGACCTTTTAATGCTCCTCGTGTTTTTCAGACGTATTCACGCTCCTCGTATTTTTCAGACATTCTGGCCCCTCGTATTTTTCAGACCTTTTCATGCTCCTCATATTTTCAGACCGTTTCATGCTCCTCATATTTTTCAAACCGTTTCATGCTCCTCATATTTATCACACCGTTTCGTGCTCCTTGTGTTTTACAGACATTTTCATGCTTCTCGTATTTTTCAGAACTTTTCATGCTCCTCGTGTTTTTCAGACCTTTTCATGCTCCTCGTATTTTTCACACATTTTCATACTCCTCGTATTTTTCACACCTTATCACGCTCATCGTATTTTTCAGACATTAAGGCCCCTCGTATTTTTCAGACCTTTCCATGCTCATCGTATTTTTCATACCTTTTCATGATCCTCATATTTTTCACACCTTTTAATGCTCTTAATATTTTTCAGGCCGTTTCATGCTCCTCATATTTTTCACACCTTTTCATGCTCTTCATATTTTTCACAACATTTCATGCTCTTCATGTTTCCACACTGTTTCATGCTCCTCATATTTTTCAGATATTTTCAAGCTCCTCGTATTTTCCAGACCTTTTCATGCTCCTCGTAATGTTCACAACTTTTCATGCTCCTTGTAGTTTTCAGACCTTTTCATGCTCCTCATATTTCTCACACCTTTCATGTTCTTCATATTTTTCACACCGTTTCATGCTCTTTATATTTTCACACTGTTTCATGCTCCTCATATTTTTGACACCTTTTCATGCTCCTCTTATTTTTCAGACCTTTTCATGCTAGTCGTATTTTTCAGACCTTTTCATGCTCCCCGTATTTTTCATACCTTTCTTGGTCCTCGTATTTTTCAGAACGATTCATGCTTCTCGTATTTTTCACACCTTTTCTTGTTCCTCGTATTTTTCAGACCTTTTCATGCTCCTCGTATTTTTCAGACCTTTTTTTGCTCCTCGTATTTTTACACCTTTTCATGCTCCTTGTATTTTTCAGCCCGTTTCATGCTCCTCGTATTTTTCAGAACTTTTCATTCTCCTCGTATTTTACAGAGCTTTTCATGCTCCTCTTATTTTTCAGAATTTTTCGTGCTCCTCATATTTTCAGACCTTTTCGTGCTCCTCGAATTTTTCACACCTTTTCTTGCTCCTCGTATTTTTCACACCTTTTCATGCTCCTCATGTTTTCCACCTTTCATGCTCTTCATATTTTTCACAGCGTTTCATGCTCTTCATATTTTCACACCGTTTGATCCTCCTCATATTTTTGAGACGTTTTCATGCTCCTCATGTTTTTCACACATTTTCATGCTCCTCGTATTTTCCAGACATTTTCATGCTCCTCGTATTTTTCACACCTTTTCTTGCTCCTCATATTTTTCAGACCTTTTCATGCTCCTCGTATTTTTCAGACCTTTTCATGCTCCTCGTATTTTTCAGACCATTTCATGCTCCTCATATTTTTCAGACCTTTTCATTCTCCTAGTATTTTTCCGATCTTTTCATGCTCCTTGTACTTTTCAAACCTTTTCATGCTCCTCATATTTCTCACACCTTTCATGCTCTTCATATTTTTCACACGGTTTCATGCTCATGATATTTTCACACCGTTTCATGCTCCTCATATTTTTGATAACTTTTCATGCTCCTCTTATTTTTCACAACTTTTCATGCTCCTCGTATTTTTCAGACCTTTTCATGCTCCCTTTATTTTTCATAACATTCATGGTCCTCGTATTTTTCAGACCGTTTCATGCTTCTCGTATTTTTCACACCTTTTCATGCTCTTCCTGTTTTTCACACCTTTTCATGCTCTTCGTGTTTTTCACTCCTTTTAATGCTCTTCATATTTTTCAGGCCTTTTCACGCTCTTGATATTTTACACACCTTTTCATGCTCTCCATGTTTTTCACACCTTTTCTTGTTCTTCGTGTTTTCCACACCTTTTCATGCTCCTGATATTTCTTCACAGCACTTCATGCTCTTCATATTTTCACAGCATTTCATGCTAGTCATATTTTTGACACCTTTTTATGCTCCTCATATTTTTCAGACCTTTTCATGCTCCTCGTATTTTTCAGACCTTTTCACGCTCCTCGTATTTTTCAGACATTCAGGCCCCTCATATTTTTCAGACATTTTCATGCTCCTCGTGTTTTTCAGACCTTTTCATGCTCCTCGTATTTTTAACACATTTTCATATTCCTCCGATTTTTCACACCTTTTCACGCTCCTCGTATTTTTCAGACATTAAGGCCCCTCGTATTTTTCAGACCTTTTCATGCTCCTCGTATTTTTCACACCTTTTCATGCTCCTCATATTGTTCACAACTTTTCATGCTCTTCATATTTTTCACATCTTTTCATGCTTTTCATATTTTTCATACCTTTTCATGCTCCTCGTATTTTTCAGACCTTTTCATGCTCCTCGTATTTTACAGAGCTTTTCATGCTCCTCGTATTTTTCAGAACTTTTCGTGCTCCTCGTATTTTCAGACCTTTTCGTGTTCCTCGAATTTTTCACACCTTTTCATGCTCCTCATGTTTTCCACACCTTTCATGCTCTTCATATTTTTCACAGCGTTTCATGCTCTTCATATTTTCACAGCGTTTCATCCTCTTCATATTTTTGAAACGTTTTCATGCTCCTCATGTTTTTCACACATTTTCATGCTCCTCGTATTTTCCATACTTTTTCATGCTCCTCGTATTTTTCAGACCTTTTCATGTTCCTCGTATTTTTGAAATCTTTTCATGCTCCTCGTAATTTTCATACCATTTCATGCTCCTCATATTTTTCAAACCTTTTCATGCTCCTCGTATTTTTCACACATTTTCATGCTCTTGTGTTTTTCACACCTTTTCATGCTCCTCGCATTTTTCAGACCTTTTCATGCTCCTTGTAATTTTCAGACCTTTTCATGCTCCTCGTATTATATAGACCTTTTCATGCTCCGAGTATTTTTCAGACCTTTTCATGCTCCTCGTATTTTTCAGACCTTTTTTTGCTCCTCGTATTTTTACACCTTTTCATGCTCCTTGTATTTTTCAGACCGTTTCATGCTCCTCGTATTTTTCAGACCTTTTCATGCTCCTCGTATTTTACAGAGCTTTTCATGCTCCTCGTATTTTTCAGAACTTTTCGTGCTCCTTGTATTTTTCAGACCTTTTCATTTTCCTCGTATTTTTGACATCTTTTCATGCTCCTCGTAATTTTCAGACCGTTTCATGCTCCTCGTATTTTTCAGACCTTTTCATGCTCCTCGTATTTTACAGAGCTTTTCATGCTCCTCGTATTTTTCAGAACTTTTCATGCTCCTCGTATTTTTCAGACCTTTTCATTTTCCTCGTATTTTTGACATCTTTTCATGCTCCTCGTAATTTTCAGACCATTTCATGCTCCTCATATTTTTCAGACCTTTTGATTCTCCTAGTATTTTTCCAATCTTTTCCTGCTCCTTGTACTTTTCAGACCTTTTCATGCTCCTCATATTTCTCACACCTTTCATGCTCTTCATGTTTTTCACACGGTTTCATGCTCATGATATTTTCACACCGTTTCATGCTCCTCATATTTTTGATAACATTTCATGCTCCTCTTATTTTTCACACCTTTTCATGCTTCCCGTATTTTCCAGACCTTTTCATGCTCCTCGTATTTTTCAGACATTTACATGCTCCTCGTGTTTTTCAGACCTTTTCATGCTCCTCGTATTTTTCACACATTTTCATATTCCTCCTATTTTTCACACCTTTTCACGCTCCTTGTATTTTTCAGACATTAAGGCCCCTCGTACTTTTCACACCTTTTCATGCTCCTCGTATTTTTCACACCTTTTCATGCTCCTCATATTGTTCACACCTTTTCTTGCTCTTCATATTTTTCACATCTTTTAATGCTCCTCATATTTTTCATACCTTTTCATGCTCCTCGTATTTTTCAGACCTTTTCATGCTCCCTGTATTTTTCATACCTTTCATGGTCCTCGTATTTTTCAGACCGTTTCATGCTTCTCATATTTTTCACACCTTTTCATGCTCTTCCTGTTTTTCACACCTTTTCATGCTCTTCGTGTTTTTCACTCCTTTTAATGCTCTTCATATTTTTCAGGACTTTTCACGCTCTTGATATTTTTCTCACCTTTTCATGCTCTCCGTGTTTTTCACAACTTTTCTTGCTCTTCGTGTTTTCCACACCTTTTCCTCTCCTCATATTTCTTCACACCATTTCATGCTCTTCATATTTTCACAGCATTTCATTCTAGTCATATTTTTGACACCTTTTCATGCTCCTCATATTTTTCAGACCGTTTCATGCTCCTCGTGTTTTTCAGACCTTTTCACGCTCCTCATATTTTTCAGACATTCAGGCCCCTCATATTTTTCAGACAATTTCATGCTCCTCGTGTTTTTCAGACCTTTTCACGCTCCTCGTATTTTTCAGACATTCAGGCCCCTCGTATTTTTCAGAACTTTTCATGGTCCTCGTATTTTTCAGACCTTTTCATGCTCCTCGTATTTTTCACACATTTTCATATTCCTCGTATTTTTCACACCTTTTCACGCTCCTCGTATTTTTCAGACATTAAGACCCCTCGTATTTTTCAGACCTTTTCATGCTCCTCGTATTTTTCACACCTTTTCATGCTCCTCATATTGTTCACAACTTTTCATGCTCTTCATATTTTTCACATCTTTTCATGCTCCTCATATTTTTCATACCGTTTCATGATCCTCATATATTTCACACCTTTTCATGCTTCTCATATTTTTGACACCTTTTCATGATCCTTGTATTTTTCAGACTGTTTCATGCTTCTCATATTTTTCACACCTTTTCATGCTCCTCGTATTTTTCACAACTTTTCATGCTCATCGTATTTTTCATACCTTTTCATGATCCTCATATTTTTCACACCTTTTCATGCTCTTCATATTTTTCACACCGTTTCATGCTCTTCATGTTTCCATACTGTTTCATGCTCCTCATATTTTTCAGATATTTTCATGCTCCTCGTATTTTCCACACCTTTTCATGCTCCTCGTACTTTTCACAACTTTTCATGCTCCTTGTACTTTTCAGACCTTTTCATGCTCCTCATATTTCTCACACCTTTCATGCTCTTCATATTTTTCACACCGTTTCATGCTCTTTATATTTTCACACCGTTTCATGCTCCTCATATTTTTGATACCGTTTCATACTCCTCTTATTTTTCAGACCTTTTCATGCTCCTCGTATTTTTCAGACCTTTTCATGCTCCCCGTATTTTTCATACCTTTCATGGTCCTCGTATTTTACAGAACGATTCATGCTCCCCGTATTTTTCATACCTTTCATGGTCCTCGTATTTTTCAGACCTTTTCATGCTCCTCGTATTTTTCACACCTTTTCATGCTCCTCGTATTTTTCACACCTTTTCATGCTCCTCATATTTCACAACTTTTCATGCTCTTCATATTTTTTACATATTTTCATGCTCCTCATTTTTCTCATAGCATTTCATGCTCCTCATATTTTTCACATCTTTTCATGGTCCTCATGTTTTTGACACGTTTTAAACGTCTTCATATTTTCACACCGTTTCATGCTCCTCACGTTTTTTAGACCTTTTCATGCTCCTCATATTTTTCAGACCTTTATATGCTCCTCGTATTTTTCACACCTTTTCATGCTTCTAGTATTTTACAGAGCTTTTCATGATCCTTGTATTTTTCACACCTTTTCATGCTCCTCGTATTTTTCAGACCTTTTCATGCTCCTCGTATTTTTCAGACCTTTTCATGCTCCTCGTATTTTTCAGACCTTTTCATGCTCCTACTATTTTTCACACCTTTTCATGCTCCTCACATTTTCACTCATTTTCATGCTCTTCGTATTTTTCACACATTTTCATGCTCTTCATATATTTCTCACCTTTTCATGCTCTTCGTATTTTTCACACCTTTTCCTGCTCTTCATATTTTTCACACCGTTTCATGCTCTTCATATTTTTCACACCTTTTCATGCTCTTCATGTTTTTCACACGTTTTCATGCTTTTCATATTTTTCACACAGTTTCATGCTTTTCATATTTTTCACACAGTTTCATGCTCTTCATATTTTTCACACCTTTTCATGCTCTTCATATTTTTCACTCCGTTCTATGCTCCTCATATTTTCACATCGTTTCATGCTCCTCATATTTTTACACCGTTTCATGCTCTTCATCTTTTTCACACCATATCATGCTCTTCGTATTTTTCACACCTTTTCATGCTCTTTATATATTTTACAACTTTTCATGCACTTCGTATGTTTCACACCTTATCATGCTTCTCATATTATTCACACCTTTTCATGCTCATCATATTTTTCACATCTTTTATTGCTCTTCATATTTTTCAGACCTTTTCATGCTCCTCATATTTTTCACACCGTTTCATGCTCCTCATATTTTCACACCGTTTCATGTCTTCATATTTTTCACACCATTTCATGCTTTTCATATTTTTCACACCTTTTCATGCTCTTTGTATATTTCACACCTTTTCATGCACTTCGTATGTTTCACACCTTATCATGCTCCTCATATTATTCACACCTGTTCATGCTCCTCGTGTTTTTCAGAACTTTTCATGCTCCTCATATTTTTTCAGACCTTTTCATGCTCCTCGTATTTTTCACACCTTTTCATGCTCCTTGTATTTTTCACACCTTTTCATGCTCCTTGTATTTTTCAGACCTTTTCATGCTCTTCATATTTTTCAAAACATTTCATGCTTTCGCATTTTTCACACCGTTTCATGCTCTGCATATTTTTCACACCTTTTCATGAACTTCGTATTTTTCAAACCTTTTCATGCTCTTTGTATTTTTCACAACTTTTCATTCTTTTCATAATTTTGCACACCTTTTCATGGTCTTCATATATTTCACACCAGTCATGCTCTTCGTATTTTTCACACTTTTTCAAGCTCTTCATACTTTTCAAACCGTTTCATGCTCTTCATATTTTTCACATCTTTTCATGCTCTTCATATTTTTCACACCGTTTCATGCTCTTCATATTTTTCACATCTTTTCATGGTCTTCATTTTTACACCGTCTCATGCTCCTCATATTTTTCACACGTTTCATGCTCTTCATATTTTCACACCGTTTCATGCTCCACCTATTTTTCACACATTTTCATGTTCTTTGTATTTTTCAGACATTTTCATGCTCTTGGTAATTTTTCACACCTTTTCATGCTTTTCGTAATTTTTCACACCTGTAAATGCTCTTCGTATATTTCACACCTTTTCATGTTCCTCATATTTCTCACACAGTTTCATGCTCTTCATATTATTCACACCTTTTCATGCTCTTCATATTTTTCACACTTTTTCATGCTTTTCATATTTTTCACACAGTTTCATGCTCTTCATAATTTTCACACCTTTTCATGCTCTTCATATTTTTCACTCCGTTCTATGCTCCTCATATTTTCAGACCATTTTATGATCCTCATATTTTCACCCCGTTTCATGCTCTTCATATTTTTCAAACCATTTCATGCTCTTCGTATTTTTCACACCTTTTCATGATCTTTGTATATTTCACACCTTTTCATGCTCTTCGTTTTTTTCACACCGTTTCATGTTCTTCATATTTTTCACACGTTTCATGCTCTTCATATTTTCACACCTTTTCATGGTCTTCATTTTTACACCATTTCATGCTCCTCATATTTTTCACACGTTTCATGCTCTTCATATTTTTACACCGTTTCATGCTCCTCCTATTTTTCACACCTTTTCATGCTCTTCATATTTTTCACACTTTTTCATGCTCTTCATATATTTCACTCCTTTTCTTGCTCTTCATATTTTTCACTCCGTTCTATGCTCCTCATATTTTCAGACCTTTTCATGCTCCTCATATTTTCACACCGTTTCATGCTCTTTGTATTTTTCACACATTTTCATGCTCTTTGTATTTTTCAGACATTTTCATGCTCTTGGTAATTTTTCACACCTTTTCATGCTTTTCGTAATTTTTCACACCTTTTCATGCTCTTCATATATTTCACACCTTTTCTTGCTCTTCGTATTTTTCACACCGTTTCATGCTCTTCAGATTTTTCACATCTTTTCATGCTCTTCATATTTTTCACACGTTTTCATGCTTTTCATATTTTTCCCACCGTTTCATGCTCTTCATATTTTTCACACAGTTTCATGCTCTTCATATTTTTCACACATTTTCATGCTCTTCATATTTTTCACACCTTTTCATGCTCCTTGTATTTTTCACAACTTTTCATGCTCATCGTATTTTTCATACCTTTTCATGATCCTCATATTTTTCACACCTTTTAATGCTCTTCATATTTTTCACACCGTTTCATGCTCTTCATGTTTCCATACTGTTTCATGCTCCTCATATTTTTCAGATATTTTCATGCTCCTCGTATTTTCCACACCTTTTCATGCTCCTCGTACTTTTCACAACTTTTCATGCTCCTTGTACTTTTCAGACCTTTTCATGCTCCTCATATTTCTCACACCTTTCATGCTCTTCATATTTTTCACACCGTTTCATGCTCTTTATATTTTCACACCGTTTCATGCTCCTCATATTTTTGATACCGTTTCATACTCCTCTTATTTTTCAGACCTTTTCATGCTCCTCGTATTTTTCAGACCTTTTCATGCTCCCCGTATTTTTCATACCTTTCATGGTCCTCGTATTTTACAGAACGATTCATGCTCCCCGTATTTTTCATACCTTTCATGGTCCTCGTATTTTTCAGACCTTTTCATGCTCCTCGTATTTTTCACACCTTTTCATGCTCCTCGTATTTTTCACACCTTTTCATGCTCCTCATATTTCACAACTTTTCATGCTCTTCATATTTTTTACATATTTTCATGCTCCTCATTTTTCTCATAGCATTTCATGCTCCTCATATTTTTCACATCTTTTCATGGTCCTCATGTTTTTGACACGTTTTAAACGTCTTCATATTTTCACACCGTTTCATGCTCCTCACGTTTTTTAGACCTTTTCATGCTCCTCATATTTTTCAGACCTTTATATGCTCCTCGTATTTTTCACACCTTTTCATGCTTCTAGTATTTTACAGAGCTTTTCATGATCCTTGTATTTTTCACACCTTTTCATGCTCCTCGTATTTTTCAGACCTTTTCATGCTCCTCGTATTTTTCAGACCTTTTCATGCTCCTCGTATTTTTCAGACCTTTTCATGCTCCTACTATTTTTCACACCTTTTCATGCTCCTCACATTTTCACACATTTTCATGCTCTTCGTATTTTTCACACATTTTCATGCTCTTTGTATTTTTCAGACATTTTCATGCTCTTGGTAATTTTTCACACCTTTTCATGCTCTTCATATATTTCTCACCTTTTCATGCTCTTCGTATTTTTCACACCTTTTCCTGCTCTTCATATTTTTCACACCGTTTCATGCTCTTCATATTTTTCACACCTTTTCATGCTCTTCATGTTTTTCACACGTTTTCATGCTTTTCATATTTTTCACACAGTTTCATGCTTTTCATATTTTTCACACAGTTTCATGCTCTTCATATTTTTCACACCTTTTCATGCTCTTCATATTTTTCACTCCGTTCTATGCTCCTCATATTTTCACATTGTTTCATGCTCCTCATATTTTTACACCGTTTCATGCTCTTCATCTTTTTCACACCATATCATGCTCTTCGTATTTTTCACACCTTTTCATGCTCTTTATATATTTTACAACTTTTCATGCACTTCGTATGTTTCACACCTTATCATGCTTCTCATATTATTCACACCTTTTCATGCTCATCATATTTTTCACATCTTTTATTGCTCTTCATATTTTTCAGACCTTTTCATGCTCCTCATATTTTTCACACCGTTTCATGCTCCTCATATTTTCATACCGTTTCATGTCTTCATATTTTTCACACCATTTCATGCTTTTCATATTTTTCACACCTTTTTATGCTCTTTGTATATTTCACACCTTTTCATGCACTTCGTATGTTTCACACCTTATCATGCTCCTCATATTATTCACACCTGTTCATGCTCCTCGTGTTTTTCAGAACTTTTCATGCTCCTCATATTTTTCAGACCTTTTCATGCTCCTCGTATTTTTCACACCTTTTCATGCTCCTTGTATTTTTCAGACCTTTTCATGCTCCTTGTATTTTTCAGACCTTTTCATGCTCTTCATATTTTTCAAAACATTTCATGCTTTCGCATTTTTCACACCGTTTCATGCTCTGCATATTTTTCACACCTTTTCATGAACTTCGTATTTTTCAAACCTTTTCATGCTCTTTGTATTTTTCACAACTTTTCATTCTTTTCATAATTTTGCACACCTTTTCATGGTCTTCATATATTTCACACCAGTCATGCTCTTTGTATTTTTCACACTTTTTCAAGCTCTTCATACTTTTCAATCCGTTTCATGCTCTTCATATTTTTCACACCGTTTCATGCTCTTCATATTTTTCACACCTTTTCATGGTCTTCATTTTTACACCGTCTCATGCTCCTCATATTTTTCACACGTTTCATGCTCTTCATATTTTTACACCGTTTCATGCTCCTCCTATTTTTCACACATTTTCATGTTCTTTGTATTTTTCAGACATTTTCATGCTCTTGGTAATTTTTCACACCTTTTCATGCTTTTCGTAATTTTTCACACCTGTAAATGCTCTTCGTATATTTCACACCTTTTCATGTTCCTCATATTTCTCACACAGTTTCATGCTCTTCATATTATTCACACCTTTTCATGCTCTTCATATTTTTCACACTTTTTCATGCTTTTCATATTTTTCACACAGTTTCATGCTCTTCATAATTTTCACACCTTTTCATGCTCTTCATATTTTTCACTCCGTTCTATGCTCCTCATATTTTCAGACCATTTTATGATCCTCATATTTTCACCCCGTTTCATGCTCTTCATATTTTTCAAACCATTTCATGCTCTTCGTATTTTTCACACCTTTTCATGCTCCTCATATTGTTCACAACTTTTCATGCTCTTCATATTTTTCACATCTTTTCATGCTCCTCATATTTTTCATACCGTTTCATGATCCTCATATATTTCACACCTTTTCATGCTTCTCATATTTTTGACACCTTTTCATGATCCTTGTATTTTTCAGACTGTTTCATGCTTCTCATATTTTTCACACCTTTTCATGCTCCTCGTATTTTTCACAACTTTTCATGCTCATCGTATTTTTCATATCTTTTCATGATCCTCATATTTTTCACACCTTTTAATGCTCTTCATATTTTTCAGGCCGTTTCATGCTCCTCATATTTTTCACACCTTTTCATGCTCTTCATATTTTTCACACCGTTTCATGCTCTTCATGTTTCCATACTGTTTCATGCTCCTCATATTTTTCAGATATTTTCATGCCCCTCGTATTTTCCACACCTTTTCATGCTCCTCGTACTTTTCACAACTTTTCATGCTCCTTGTACTTTTCAGACCTTTTCATGCTCCTCATATTTCTCACACCTTTCATGCTCTTCATATTTTTCACACCGTTTCATGCTCTTTATATTTTCACACCGTTTCATGCTCCTCATATTTTTGATACCGTTTCATACTCCTCTTACTTTTCAGACCTTTTCACGCTCCTCGTATTTTTCAGACATTAAGGCCCCTCGTATTTTTCAGACCTTTTCATGCTCCTCGTATTTTTCACACCTTTTCATGCTCCTCATATTGTTCACAACTTTTCATGCTCTTCATATTTTTCACATCTTTTCATGCTCCTCATATTTTTCATACCGTTTCATGATCCTCATATATTTCACACCTTTTCATGCTTCTCATATTTTTGACACCTTTACATGATCCTTGTATTTTTCAGACTGTTTCATGCTTCTCATATTTTTCACACCTTTTCATGCTCCTCGTATTTTTCACAACTTTTCATGCTCATCGTATTTTTCATACCTTTTCATGATCCTCATATTTTTCACACCTTTTAATGCTCTTCATATTTTTCAGGCCGTTTCATGCTCCTCATATTTTTCACACCTTTTCATGCTCTTCATATTTTTCACACCGTTTCATGCTCTTCATGTTTCCATACTGTTTCATGCTCCTCATATTTTTCAGATATTTTCATGCTCCTCGTATTTTCCATACCTTTTCATGCTCCTCGTACTTTTCACAACTTTTCATGCTCCTTGTACTTTTCAGACCTTTTCATGCTCCTCATATTTCTCACACCTTTCATGCTCTTCATATTTTTCACACCGTTTCATGCTCTTTATATTTTCACACCGTTTCATGCTCCTCATATTTTTGATACCGTTTCATACTCCTCTTATTTTTCAGACCTTTTCATGCTCCTCGTAATTTTCAGACCTTTTCATGCTCCCCGTATTTTTCATACCTTTCATGGTCCTCGTATTTTACAGAACGATTCATGCTCCCCGTATTTTTCATACCTTTCATGGTCCTCGTATTTTTCAGACCTTTTCATGCTCCTCGTATTTTTCACACCTTTTCATGCTCCTCGTATTTTTCACACCTTTTCATGCTCCTCATATTTCACAACTTTTCATGCTCTTCATATTTTTTACATATTTTCATGCTCCTCATTTTTCTCATAGCATTTCATGCTCCTCATATTTTTCACATCTTTTCATGGTCCTCATGTTTTTGACACGTTTTAAACGTCTTCATATTTTCACACCGTTTCATGCTCCTCACGTTTTTTAGACCTTTTCATGCTCCTCATATTTTTCAGACCTTTATATGCTCCTCGTATTTTTCACACCTTTTCATGCTTCTAGTATTTTACAGAGCTTTTCATGATCCTTGTATTTTTCACACCTTTTCATGCTCCTTGTATTTTTCACACCTTTTCATGCTACTCGTATTTTTCACACCTTTTCATGCTCCCCATATTTTCAGACCTTTTCATGCTCCTACTATTTTTCACACCTTTTTATGCTACTCGTATTTTTCACACCTTTTCATGCTCCTCGTATTTTTCAGACATTTTCATGCTCCTCGTATTTTTCAGACCTTTTCATGCTCCTCGTATTTTTCAGACCTTTTCATGCTCCTCGTATTTTTCAGACCTTTTCATGCTCCTACTATTTTTCACACCTTTTCATGCTCCTCACATTTTCACACATTTTCATGCTCTTCGTATTTTTCACACATTTTCATGCTCTTTGTATTTTTCAGACATTTTCATGCTCTTGGTAATTTTTCACACCTTTTCATGCTCTTCATATATTTCTCACCTTTTCATGCTCTTCGTATTTTTCACACCTTTTCCTGCTCTTCATATTTTTCACACCGTTTCATGCTCTTCATATTTTTCACACCTTTTCATGCTCTTCATGTTTTTCACACGTTTTCATGCTTTTCATATTTTTCACACAGTTTCATGCTTTTCATATTTTTCACACAGTTTCATGCTCTTCATATTTTTCACACCTTTTCATGCTCTTCATATTTTTCACTCCGTTCTATGCTCCTCATATTTTCACATCGTTTCATGCTCCTCATATTTTTACACCGTTTCATGCTCTTCATCTTTTTCACACCATATCATGCTCTTCGTATTTTTCACACCTTTTCATGCTCTTTATATATTTTACAACTTTTCATGCACTTCGTATGTTTCACACCTTATCATGCTTCTCATATTATTCACACCTTTTCATGCTCATCATATTTTTCACATCTTTTATTGCTCTTCATATTTTTCAGACCTTTTCATGCTCCTCATATTTTTCACACCGTTTCATGCTCCTCATATTTTCACACCGTTTCATGTCTTCATATTTTTCACACCATTTCATGCTTTTCATATTTTTCACACCTTTTCATGCTCTTTGTATATTTCACACCTTTTCATGCACTTCGTATGTTTCACACCTTATCATGCTCCTCATATTATTCACACCTGTTCATGCTCCTCGTGTTTTTCAGAACTTTTCATGCTCCTCATATTTTTCAGACCTTTTCATGCTCCTCGTATTTTTCACAGCTTTTCATGCTCCTTGTATTTTTCACACCTTTTCATGCTCCTTGTATTTTTCAGACCTTTTCATGCTCTTCATATTTTTCAAAACATTTCATGCTTTCGCATTTTTCACACCGTTTCATGCTCTGCATATTTTTCACACCTTTTCATGAACTTCGTATTTTTCAAACCTTTTCATGCTCTTTGTATTTTTCACAACTTTTCATTCTTTTCATAATTTTGCACACCTTTTCATGGTCTTCATATATTTCACACCAGTCATGCTCTTCGTATTTTTCACACTTTTTCAAGCTCTTCATACTTTTCAAACCTTTTCATGCTCTTCATATTTTTCACATCTTTTCATGCTCTTCATATTTTTCACACCGTTTCATGCTCTTCATATTTTTCACACCTTTTCATGGTCTTCATTTTTACACCGTCTCATGCTCCTCATATTTTTCACACGTTTCATGCTCTTCATATTTTTACACCGTTTCATGCTCCTCCTATTTTTCACACATTTTCATGTTCTTTGTATTTTTCAGACATTTTCATGCTCTTGGTAATTTTTCACACCTTTTCATGCTTTTCGTAATTTTTCACACCTGTAAATGCTCTTCGTATATTTCACACCTTTTCATGTTCCTCATATTTCTCACACAGTTTCATGCTCTTCATATTATTCACACCTTTTCATGCTCTTCATATTTTTCACACTTTTTCATGCTTTTCATATTTTTCACACAGTTTCATGCTCTTCATAATTTTCACACCTTTTCATGCTCTTCATATTTTTCACTCCGTTCTATGCTCCTCATATTTTCAGACCATTTTATGATCCTCATATTTTCACCCCGTTTCATGCTCTTCATATTTTTCAAACCATTTCATGCTCTTCGTATTTTTCACACCTTTTCATGCTCCTCATATTGTTCACAACTTTTCATGCTCTTCATATTTTTCACATCTTTTCATGCTCCTCATATTTTTCATACCGTTTCATGATCCTCATATATTTCACACCGTTTCATGCTCTTCATGTTTCCATACTGTTTCATGCTCCTCATATTTTTCAGATATTTTCATGCTCCTCGTATTTTCCACACCTTTTCATGCTCCTCGTACTTTTCACAACTTTTCATGCTCCTTGTACTTTTCAGACCTTTTCATGCTCCTCATATTTCTCACACCTTTCATGCTCTTCATATTTTTCACACCGTTTCATGCTCTTTATATTTTCACACCGTTTCATGCTCCTCATATTTTTGATACCGTTTCATACTCCTCTTATTTTTCAGACCTTTTCACGCTCCTCGTATTTTTCAGACATTAAGGCCCCTCGTATTTTTCAGACCTTTTCATGCTCCTCGTATTTTTCACACCTTTTCATGCTCCTCATATTGTTCACAACTTTTCATGCTCTTCATATTTTTCACATCTTTTCATGCTCCTCATATTTTTCATACCGTTTCATGATCCTCATATATTTCACACCTTTTCATGCTTCTCATATTTTTGACACCTTTTCATGATCCTTGTATTTTTCAGACTGTTTCATGCTTCTCATATTTTTCACACCTTTTCATGCTCCTCGTATTTTTCACAACTTTTCATGCTCATCGTATTTTTCATACCTTTTCATGATCCTCATATTTTTCACACCTTTTCATGCTCTTCATATTTTTCAGGCCGTTTCATGCTCCTCATATTTTTCACACCTTTTCATGCTCTTCATATTTTTCACACCGTTTCATGCTCTTCATGTTTCCATACTGTTTCATGCTCCTCATATTTTTCAGATATTTTCATGCTCCTCGTATTTTCCACACCTTTTCATGCTCCTCGTACTTTTCACAACTTTTCATGCTCCTTGTACTTTTCAGACCTTTTCATGCTCCTCATATTTCTCACACCTTTCATGCTCTTCATATTTTTCACACCGTTTCATGCTCTTTATATTTTCACACCGTTTCATGCTCCTCATATTTTTGATACCGTTTCATACTCCTCTTATTTTTCAGACCTTTTCATGCTCCTCGTAATTTTCATACCTTTTCATGCTCCCCGTATTTTTCATACCTTTCATGGTCCTCGTATTTTACAGAACGATTCATGCTCCCCGTATTTTTCATACCTTTCATGGTCCTCGTATTTTTCAGACCTTTTCATGCTCCTCGTATTTTTCACACCTTTTCATGCTCCTCGTATTTTTCACACCTTTTCATGCTCCTCATATTTCACAACTTTTCATGCTCTTCATATTTTTTACATATTTTCATGCTCCTCATTTTTCTCATAGCATTTCATGCTCCTCATATTTTTCACATCTTTTCATGGTCCTCATGTTTTTGACACGTTTTAAACGTCTTCATATTTTCACACCGTTTCATGCTCCTCACGTTTTTTAGACCTTTTCATGCTCCTCATATTTTTCAGACCTTTATATGCTCCTCGTATTTTTCACACCTTTTCATGCTTCTAGTATTTTACAGAGCTTTTCATGATCCTTGTATTTTTCACACCTTTTCATGCTCCTTGTATTTTTCACACCTTTTCATGCTACTCGTATTTTTCACACCTTTTCATGCTCCCCATATTTTCAGACCTTTTCATGCTCCTACTATTTTTCACACCTTTTTATGCTACTCGTATTTTTCACACCTTTTCATGCTCCTCGTATTTTTCAGACATTTTCATGCTCCTCGTATTTTTCAGACCTTTTCATGCTCCTCGTATTTTTCAGACCTTTTCATGCTCCTCGTATTTTTCAGACCTTTTCATGCTCCTACTATTTTTCACACCTTTTCATGCTCCTCACATTTTCACACATTTTCATCCTCTTCGTATTTTTCACACATTTTCATGCTCTTTGTATTTTTCAGACATTTTCATGCTCTTGGTAATTTTTCACACCTTTTCATGCTCTTCATATATTTCTCACCTTTTCATGCTCTTCGTATTTTTCACACCTTTTCCTGCTCTTCATATTTTTCACACCGTTTCATGCTCTTCATATTTTTCACACCTTTTCATGCTCTTCATGTTTTTCACACGTTTTCATGCTTTTCATATTTTTCACACAGTTTCATGCTTTTCATATTTTTCACACAGTTTCATGCTCTTCATATTTTTCACACCTTTTCATGCTCTTCATATTTTTCACTCCGTTCTATGCTCCTCATATTTTCACATCGTTTCATGCTCCTCATATTTTTACACCGTTTCATGCTCTTCATCTTTTTCACACCATATCATGCTCTTCGTATTTTTCACACCTTTTCATGCTCTTTATATATTTTACAACTTTTCATGCACTTCGTATGTTTCACACCTTATCATGCTTCTCATATTATTCACACCTTTTCATGCTCATCATATTTTTCACATCTTTTATTGCTCTTCATATTTTTCAGACCTTTTCATGCTCCTCATATTTTTCACACCGTTTCATGCTCCTCATATTTTCACACCGTTTCATGTCTTCATATTTTTCACACCATTTCATGCTTTTCATATTTTTCACACCTTTTCATGCTCTTTGTATATTTCACACCTTTTCATGCACTTCGTATGTTTCACACCTTATCATGCTCCTCATATTATTCACACCTGTTCATGCTCCTCGTGTTTTTCAGAACTTTTCATGCTCCTCATATTTTTCAGACCTTTTCATGCTCCTCGTATTTTTCACACCTTTTCATGCTCCTTGTATTTTTCACACCTTTTCATGCTCCTTGTATTTTTCAGACCTTTTCATGCTCTTCATATTTTTCAAAACATTTCATGCTTTCGCATTTTTCACACCGTTTCATGCTCTGCATATTTTTCACACCTTTTCATGAACTTCGTATTTTTCAAACCTTTTCATGCTCTTTGTATTTTTCACAACTTTTCATTCTTTTCATAATTTTGCACACCTTTTCATGGTCTTCATATATTTCACACCAGTCATACTCTTCGTATTTTTCACACTTTTTCAAGCTCTTCATACTTTTCAAACCGTTTCATGCTCTTCATATTTTTCACATCTTTTCATGCTCTTCATATTTTTCACACCGTTTCATGCTCTTCATATTTTTCACACCTTTTCATGGTCTTCATTTTTACACCGTCTCATGCTCCTCATATTTTTCACACGTTTCATGCTCTTCATATTTTTACACCGTTTCATGCTCCTCCTATTTTTCACACATTTTCATGTTCTTTGTATTTTTCAGACATTTTCATGCTCTTGGTAATTTTTCACACCTTTTCATGCTTTTCGTAATTTTTCACACCTGTAAATGCTCTTCGTATATTTCACACCTTTTCATGTTCCTCATATTTCTCACACAGTTTCATGCTCTTCATATTATTCACACCTTTTCATGCTCTTCATATTTTTCACACTTTTTCATGCTTTTCATATTTTTCACACAGTTTCATGCTCTTCATAATTTTCACACCTTTTCATGCTCTTCATATTTTTCACTCCGTTCTATGCTCCTCATATTTTCAGACCATTTTATGATCCTCATATTTTCACCCCGTTTCATGCTCTTCATATTTTTCAAACCATTTCATGCTCTTCGTATTTTTCACACCTTTTCATGATCTTTGTATATTTCACACCTTTTCATGCTCTTCGTTTTTTTCACACCGTTTCATGTTCTTCATATTTTTCACACAGTTTCATGCTCTTCATATTTTCACACCTTTTCATGGTCTTCATTTTTACACCATTTCATGCTCCTCATATTTTTCACACGTTTCATGCTCTTCATATTTTTACACCGTTTCATGCTCCTCCTATTTTTCACACCTTTTCATGCTCTTCATATTTTTCACACGTTTTCATGCTTTTCATATTTTTCACACAGTTTCATGCTTTTCATATTTTTCACACAGTTTCATGCTCTTCATAATTTTCACACCTTTTCATGCTCTTCATATTTTTCACTCCGTTCTATGCTCCTCATATTTTCAGACCATTTTATGATCCTCATATTTTCACCCCGTTTCATGCTCTTCATATTTTTCAAACCATTTCATGCTCTTCGTATTTTTCACACCTTTTCATGATCTTTGTATATTTCACACCTTTTCATGCTCTTCGTTTTTTTCACACCGTTTCATGTTCTTCATATTTTTCACACAGTTTCATGCTCTTCATATTTTCACACCTTTTCATGCTCTTCATATTTTTCACACTTTTTCATGCTTTTCATATTTTTCATACAGTTTCATGCTCTTCATAATTTTCACACCTTTTCTTGCTCTTCATATTTTTCACTCCGTTCTATGCTCCTCATATTTTCAGACCTTTTCATGCTCCTCATATTTTCACACCGTTTCATGCTCTTTGTATTTTTCACACATTTTCATGGTCTTTGTATTTTTCAGACATTTTCATGCTCTTGGTAATTTTTCACACCTTTTCATGCTTTTCGTAATTTTTCACACCTTTTCATGCTCTTCATATATTTCACACCTTTTCTTGCTCTTCGTATTTTTCACACCGTTTCATGCTCTTCAGATTTTTCACATCTTTTCATGCTCTTCATATTTTTCACACGTTTTCATGCTTTTCATATTTTTCCCACCGTTTCATGCTCTTCATATTTTTCACTCCGTTCTATGCTCCTCATATTTTCAGACCATTTTATGATCCTCATATTTTCACCCCGTTTCATGCTCTTCATATTTTTCAAACCATTTCATGCTCTTCGTATTTTTCACACCTTTTCATGATCTTTGTATATTTCACACCTTTTCATGCTCTTCGTTTTTTTCACACCGTTTCATGTTCTTCATATTTTTCACACAGTTTCATGCTCTTCATATTTTCACACCTTTTCATGGTCTTCATTTTTACACCATTTCATGCTCCTCATATTTTTCACACGTTTCATGCTCTTCATATTTTTACACCGTTTCATGCTCCTCCTATTTTTCACACCTTTTCATGCTCTTCATATTTTTCACACGTTTTCATGCTTTTCATATTTTTCACACAGTTTCATGCTTTTCATATTTTTCACACAGTTTCATGCTCTTCATAATTTTCACACCTTTTCATGCTCTTCATATTTTTCACTCCGTTCTATGCTCCTCATATTTTCAGACCATTTTATGATCCTCATATTTTCACCCCGTTTCATGCTCTTCATATTTTTCAAACCATTTCATGCTCTTCGTATTTTTCACACCTTTTCATGATCTTTGTATATTTCACACCTTTTCATGCTCTTCGTTTTTTTCACACCGTTTCATGTTCTTCATATTTTTCACACAGTTTCATGCTCTTCATATTTTCACACCTTTTCATGCTCTTCATATTTTTCACACTTTTTCATGCTTTTCATATTTTTCATACAGTTTCATGCTCTTCATAATTTTCACACCTTTTCTTGCTCTTCATATTTTTCACTCCGTTCTATGCTCCTCATATTTTCAGACCTTTTCATGCTCCTCATATTTTCACACCGTTTCATGCTCTTTGTATTTTTCACACATTTTCATGGTCTTTGTATTTTTCAGACATTTTCATGCTCTTGGTAATTTTTCACACCTTTTCATGCTTTTCGTAATTTTTCACACCTTTTCATGCTCTTCATATATTTCACACCTTTTCTTGCTCTTCGTATTTTTCACACCGTTTCATGCTCTTCAGATTTTTCACATCTTTTCATGCTCTTCATATTTTTCACACGTTTTCATGCTTTTCATATTTTTCCCACCGTTTCATGCTCTTCATATTTTTCACACAGTTTCATGCTCTTCATATTTTTCACACATTTTCATGCTCTTCATATTTTTCACACGTTTTCATGCTTTTCATATTTTTCACACAGTTTCATGCTTTTCATATTTTTCACACCTTTTCATGCTCTTCGTATTTTTCCCACCTTTTCATGCTCTTCATATTTTTCAAATCTTTTCATGCTTTTTGAATTTTTCATACATTTTCATGGTCTTCGTGTTTTTCACACATTTTCATGCTCTTCGTATTTTTTACACTTTTTCATGGTCCTCATATTTTTCAAACCTTTTCATGCTCATCATAGTTTTCACACCTTTTCATGGTCCTCGTATATTTCAGACCTTTTCGTGCTCCTCGGATTTTTCACACCTTTTCATCCTCTTCGAATTTTTCACACATTTTCATGCACTTCGTTTTATCCACAACTTTTCATGCTGCTAGTGTTTTTGACACCATTTCATGCTCTTCATATTTTTCAGACCGTTTCTTGCTCCTCATATTTATCACACCTTTCTATGCTCTTCATAATTTTCACACCGTTTCATGCTCTTCATTTTTTCACACCTTTTCAGGCTCCTCATATTTTTGAGACCTTTTCATGCTCTTCGTATTTTTCACACTTTTTAATGCTCCTCCTGTTTTCCAGACCTTTTCATGCTCCTCGTATTTTTCAGACCTTTTCATGCTCCTCGTATTTTTGACACCTTTTCATGGTCCTCATATTTTTCAGACCTTTTCATGCTCCTCATATTTTTCACACCTTTTCATTCTCCTAGAATTTTTCAGATCTTTTCATGCTCCTAGTATTTTTCAGACCTTTTCATGGTCCTCGTATATTTCAGACTCTTCGTACTCCTCGGATTTTTCACACCTTTTCATGCTCCTCGTTTTTTTCACACATGTTCATGCTCTTCGTGTTTTTCACACCTATTCATGCTCCTCGTGTTTTTCACACCTTTTCATGCTCCTCGTATTTTTCACACCTTTTCATGCTCTTCGTATTTTTCAACCCTTTTCATGCTCTTTGAATTTTTCATACAATTTCATTCTCTTCGTGTTTTTCACACATTTTCATGCTCTTCGTGTTTTTCACACAGTTTCATGCTCTTCGTGTTTTTTACACCCTTTCATGGTCCTCATATTTTTCAAACCTTTTCGTGCTCTTAGTATTTTTCACACCTTTTCATGGTCCTCGTATATTTCAGACCTTTTTGTGCTCCTCGCATTTTTCACACCTTTTCATGCTCTTCGAATTTTTCACACATTTTCATGCACTTCGTTTTATCCACAACTTTTCATGCTGCTCGTGTTTTTCACACCATTTCATGCTCTTCCTATTTTTCAGACCGTTTCATGCTCCTCCTATTTATCACACCTTTCCATGCTCTTCATAATTTTCACACCGTTTCATGCTCTTCATATTTTCACACCGTTTCATGCTCTTCATATTTTTCAGACCTTTTCATGCTCCTCGTATTTTGCCCACCGTTTCACGTTCTTCGTGTTTTCACACCATTTCAAGCCCTTTGTATTTTTCACACCTTTTCGTGCTCTTCATATTGTTCACACCTTTTCATGCTCCAAGTAATTTTTAGACCTTTTCATGCTCCTCGTGTTTTTCAGAACTTTTCATGCTCCTCGTATTTTTCAGACCTTTTCATGCTCCTCGTATTTTTCAGACCTTTTCATGCTCCTCGTATTTTTCAGACCTTTACATGCTCCTCATATTTTTCACACATTTTCATGCTCTTCGTGTTTTTCACACCTATTCATGCTCCTTGTGTTTTTAACATCTTTTCATGCTCCTCGTGTTTTGCAGAGCTTTTCATGCTCCTCGTATTTTTCAGACCTTTTCATGTTCCTCGTATTTTTGACACCTTTTCATGCTCCTCATATTTTTCAGAACTTTTCATGCTCCTGGTATTTTTCAGACCTTTTCACGCTCCTTGTATTTTTCAGACCTTTTCGGGCTCCTCCTATTTTCAGGCCTTTTCATGCTCCTCGTATGTTTCAGACCTTTTCATGCTCCTCATATATTTCACAACTTTTTATGCTCTTCATATTTTTTACATATTTCATGCTCCTCATATTTTTCATACCATTTCATGCTACTCATATTTTTCACATCTTTTCATGCTCCTCATATTTTTGACACATTTTAAAGGTCATCATATTTTTCTACCGTTTCATGCTCTTGATATTTTCACACGGTTTCATGCTCCTCGTATTTTTCACACCTTTATATGCTCTTCGTATTTTCAATCCATTTCATGCTCTTCGAATTTTTCACACATTTTCATGCACTTCGTGTTTTCCACATTTTTTCATGCTGCTCGTGTTTTTCACACCATTTCATGCTCTTCATATTTTTAACACCGTTTCATGCTCTTCATATTTTCACACCTTTTCATGCTCCTCATATTTTTCACATCTTTTCATGCTCCTCGTATTTTTCACACCCATTCATGCTCCTTGTATTTTTCAGACCTTTTCATGCTCTTCGTATTTTTCACACCTTTTCATGCTCCTCATATTTTTGAAACCTTTTCATGTTCCTCATATTAATCACACCGTTTCATACTCCTCATATTTTTCACACCTTTTCATGTTCCTCGTATTTTTCAAACCTTTTCATGCTCCTCATATTTTTCAGACATTTTCATGCTCCTAGTATTGTTCACACCTTTTCATGCTCCTCGTTTTTTTCACACCTTTTCATATTCCTCGTATTTTTCACACCTATTCATGCTCCTTGTATTTTTCAGACCTTTTTGTGCTCTTCATATTTTTCACAGCATTTCATGCTTTCGCATTTTAACACCGCTTCATGCTCCTCGTATTTTTCACACCTTGTCATGCACTTTGTATTTTTCAAACTTTTTCATGCTCTTTGTATTTTTCACAACTTTTCATGCTTTTCATAATTTTTCACACCTTTTCATTGTCTTCGTATATTTCACACCAGTCATGCTCTTTGTGTTTTTCACACCTTTTCAAGCTCTTCATACTTTTAAAACCATTTCATGCTCTTCATATTTTTCACAACTTTTCATGCTCTTCATATTTTTTACATATTTCATGCTTCTCATATTTTTCATACCATTTCATGCTCCTCATATTTTTCACATCTTTTCATGCTCCTCATATTTTTGACACCTTTTGAAGTCTTCATATTTTTCACACCGTTTCATGCTCTTTATATTTTCACACCGTTTCATGTTCCTCGTATTTTTCAGACCTTTTCATGCTCCTACTATTTTTCCCACCTGTTCATGCTCCTTGTATTTTTAGCACATTTTCTTTCTCATCGTATTTTTTACACCTTTTCATGCTCCTCGTATTTTTCACACCTTTAATGCTCCTCGTATTTTTCACACCTTTACATGCTGTTCGTATTTTTCAAACCTTTTCATGCTCTTCGAATTTTTCACACATTTTCATGCACTTCGTGTTTTCCACATTTTTTCTTGCTGCTCGTGTTTTTCAAACCGTTTCATGCTCTTCATATTTTTAACACTGTTTCATGCTCTTCATATTTTCACACCGTTTCATGCTCCTCATATTTTTCACACCTTTTCATGCTTCTCATATTTTTAAGATCTTTTCATGCTTCTCGTATTTTTCAGACATTTTCATGCTCCTAGTATTTTTCACACGTTTTCATGCACCTCGTATTTTTCACACCTTTTCATGCTCTTCGTAGTTTTCACACCTTTTCATGCTCCTCATATTTTTCAGACCTTTTCGTGCTCCTCATATTTGCAGACCTTTTCGTACTCCTCATATTTTTCACACCTTTTCATGCTCATCATATATTTCACAATTTTTCATGCTCTTCATATTATTGACATATTTTAATGCTCCTCATATTTTTCACATCTTTTCATGCTCCTCATATTTTTGACACGTTTAAAAGGTCTTCATATTTTTCACACCGTTTCATGATCTTCATATTTTCACACCATTTCATGCTCATCAAATTTTTTAGACTTTTTCATGCTCCTCATATTTTTCAGACCTTTATATGCTCCTCGTATTTTTCACACCTTTTCATGCTCTTCGTATTTTTCGCACATTTTCTTTCTCATCGTATTTTTCACACCTTTTCATGCTCCTCGTATTTTTCATACCTTTTCATGCTCCTCGTTTTTTTCAGACATTTTCATGCTCCTAGTATTGTTCACACCTTTTCATGCTCCTCATATTTTTCACACCTATTAATGCTTCTTGTATTTTTCAGACCTTTTCATGCTCTTCGTATATTTCACAGCATTTCATGCTTTCACATATTTCACACCGTTTCATGCTCCTCGTATTTTTCACATGTTTTCATGCACTTTGTATTTTTCAGACCTTTTCATGCTCTTTGTATTTTTCACAACTTTTCATGCTTTTCATAATTTTTCACACCTTTTCATTGTCTTCATATATTTCACACCAGTCATGCTGTTTGTATTTTTCACACCTTTTCAAGCTCTTCATACTTTTAAAACCATTTCATGCTCTTCATATTTTTCACAACTTTTCATGCTCTTCATATTATTTACATATTTCATTCTTCTTATATTTTTCATACCATTTCATGCTCCTCATATTTTTCACATCTTTTCATGCTCCTCATATTTTTGACACCTTTTGAAGTCTTCATATTTTTCACACCGTTTCATGCTCTTTATATTTTCACACCGTTTCATATTCCTCGTATTTTTCAGACCTTTTCATGCTCCTACTATTTTTCCCACCTGTTCATGCTCCTTGTATTTTTAGCACATTTTCTTTCTCATCGTATTTTTCACACCTTTTCATGCTCCTCGTATTTTTCACACCTTTAATGCTCCTCGTATTTTTCACACCTTTACATGCTGTTCGTATTTTTCAAACCTTTTCATGCTCTTCGAATTTTTCACACATTTTCATGCACTTCGTGTTTTCCACATATTTTCTTGCTGCTCGTGTTTTTCACACCGTTTCATACTCTTCATATTTTTAACACCGTTTCATGCTCTTCATATTTTCACACCGTTTCATGCTCCTCATATTTTTCACACCTTTTCATGCTTCTCATATTTTTAAGATCTTTTCATGCTTCTCGTATTTTTCAGACATTTTCATGCTCCTAGTATTTTTCACACGTTTTCATGCACCTCGTATTTTTCACACCTTTTCATGCTCTTCGTAGTTTTCACACCTTTTCATGCTCCTCATATTTTTCAGACCTTTTCGTGCTCCTCATATTTGCAGACCTTTTCGTACTCCTCATATTTTTCACACCTTTTCATGCTCATCATATATTTCACAACTTTTCATGCTCTTCATATTATTGACATATTTTAATGCTTCTCATATTTTTCACATCTTTTCATGCTCCTCATATTTTTGACACGTTTAAAAGGTCTTCATATTTTTCACACCGTTTCATGATCTTCATATTTTCACACCACTTCATGCTCATCAAATTTTTAGACTTTTTCATGCTCCTCATATTTTTCAGACCTTTATATGCTCCTCGTATTTTTTACACCTTTTCATGCTCCTCGTGTTTTTCACACCTTTTCATGCTCCTCGTATTTTTTTCAGACCTTTTCATGCTCCTGTTTTTTTCACACATTTTCATGCTCCTCATATTTTTCACACCTTTTCATGCTCTTCGTATTTTTCGCACATTTTCTTTCTCATCGTATTTTTCACACCTTTTCATGCTCCTCGTATTTTTTTCAGACCTTTTCATGCTCCTGTTTTTTTCGCACCTTTTCATGCTCCTCGTATTTTTCATACCTTTTCATGCTCCTCGTTTTTTTCAGACATTTTAATGCACCTCGTATTTTTCACACCTTTTCATGCTCTTCGTAGTTTTCACACCTTTTCATGCTCCTCATATTTTTCAGACCTCTTTGTGCTTCTCGTATTTGCAGACCTTTTCGTACTCGTATTTTTCACACCTTTTCATGCTCCTCATATATTTCACAACTTTTCATGGTCTTCATATTATTGACATATTTTAATGCTCCTCATATTTTTCACATCTTTTCATGCTCCTTATATTTTTGACACGTTTAAAAGGTCTTCATATTTTTCACACCGTTTCATGATCTTCATATTTTCACACCGTTTCATGCTCCTCAAATTTTTTAGACCTTTTCATGCTCCTCATATTTTTCAGACCTTTATATGCTCCTCGTATTTTTCACACCTTTTCATGCTCCTCGTGTTTTTCACACCTTTTCATGCTCCTATTATTTTTCACACCTTTTCATGCTCCTCGTATTTTTCGCACATTTTCTTTCTCATCGTATTTTTCACACCTTTTCATGCTCGTCGTATTTTACAGACCTTTTCATGCTCCTGTTTTTTTCACACCTTTTCATGCTCCTCGTATTTTCACAACTTTTCATGCTCCTCGTATTTTTCAGACCTTTTCATGCTCCTACTATTGTTCCCACCTTTTCATGCTCTTCGTATTTTTCGCACATTTTCTTTCTCATCGTATTTTTCACACCTTTTCATGCTCCTTGTATTTTTCACACCTCTTCATGGTCTTCGTATTTTTCACACCTTTTCATGCTCCTCATATTTTTCAGACCTTTTCATGCTTCTCATATTTTTCACACCTTGTCATGCTACTCGTATTTTTTAGAACTTTTCATGGTCCTCGTATATTTCAGACCTTTTCGTGCTCCTTGGATTTTTCACATCTTTTCATGCTCCTCGTATTTTACAGACCTTTTCATGTTCCTCGTATTGTTCCCACCTTTTCATGCTCTTTGTGTTTTTCAAACCTTTTCATGCTCTTTGAATTTTTATACATTTTCATGCTCTTCGTGTTTTTCACACATTTTCATGCTATTCGTGTTTTTCACACTTTTTCATGCTCCTCATATATTTCACATCTTTTCATGCTCCTCGTATTTTTCACACCTTTTCATGCTCCTCGTATTTTTCTGACCTTTATATGCTCCTCATATTTTATAGACCTTTTCATGCTCCACGCATTTTTCAGACCTTTTCATAGTCCTCGTACTTTCAAACCTTTTCGTGCTCCTCGTATTTTTCACACCTTTTCATGCTCCATGTATTTTTCACACCTTTTCATGCTCCTCATATATTTCACAACTTTTCATGCTCTTCATATTTTTGATACATTTTCATGCTCCTCCTATTTTTCATACCTTTTCATGCTCCTCATATTTTTCACATCTTTTCATGGTCCTCATATTTCTGACATGTTTTAAAGGTCTTCATGTTTTTCACACCATTTCATGCTCTTTATATTTTCACACCGTTTCATGCTCCTCATATTTTTCAGACATTTATATGCTCCTCGTATTTTTCACACCTTTTCATGCTCCTCGTATTTTACAGAGCTTTTCATGCTCCTTTTTTTTCTCACACCTTTTAATGCTCTACGTATTTTTCACAACTTTTCATGGTCCTCGTATTTTTCACACCTTTTCATGCTCCTCGTATTTTTCACACCTTTAATGCTCCTCATATATTTCACACCTTTACATGCTCTTCGTATTTTGCAAACCTTTTCATGCTCTTCAAATTTTTCACACATTTACATGCACTTCGTGTTTTCCACAACTTTTCATGCTGCTCGTGTTTTTCACACCATTTCATGCTCTTCATATTTTTCAGACCGTTTCATGCTCCTCAAATTTTTCACACCTTTCCATGCTCCTCGTATTTTTCAAACTTTTTCATGCTCCTGTATTTTTCACACTGTTTCCTGCTCTTCATGTTTTTCACACCTATTCATGCTCCTCGTGTTTTTCACAGCTTTTCATGCTCCTCTTTTTTTTCACATCTTTTCATGCTCCTCGTATTTTTCACACCTTTTCATGCTCCTTATATTTTTCACACCTTTTCATGCTCCTTATATTTTTCACACCTTTTCAGGCTCCTTATATTTTTGAGACCTTTTCATGCTCTTCGTATTTTTCACACCTTTTTATGCTCCTCCTGTTTTCCAGACCTTTTCATGCTCCTCGTATTTTTCAGACCTTTTCCTGCTCCTCGTATTTTTGACACCTTTTCATGCTCCTCGTATTTTTCAGACCTTTTCATGCTCTTTGTATTTTTCACAGCATTTCATGCTTTCGCATTTTTCACACCGTTTCATGCTCCTCATATTTTTCACACCTTTTCATGCACTTTGTATTTTTCAAACCTTTTCATGCTCTTTGTATTTTTCACAACTTCATGCTCCTCGTGTTTTCCAGACCTTTTTATGCTCCTTATATTTTTCACACCTTTTCATGCTCCTCCTATTTTTCACACCTCTTCATGCTCCTTATATTTTTCACACCTTTTCATACTGCTCGTATTTTTCACACCTTTTCATGCTTCTTATATTTTTCACACCTTTTCAGGCTCCTCGTATTTTTCACACCTTTTCAGGCTCCTCATATTTTTGAGAACTTTTCATGCTCTTCATATTTTTCACACCTTTTTATACTCCTCCTGTTTTCCAGACCTTTTCATGCTCCTCGTATTTTTCAGACCTTTTCATGCTCCTCGTTTTTTTCAGACCTTGTCATGCTCCTCGTATTTTTCAGACCTTTTCATACTCCTAGTATTTTAGAGATCTTTTCATGCCTCTCGTATTTTTCAGACCTTTACATCGTCCTCATATATTTCAGACCTTTTCGTTCTTCTCGGATTATTCACACCTTTTCAGGCTCCTCATATTTTTGAGACCTTTTCATCCTGTTCGTGTTTTCACACCTTTTCAAGCTCTTTGTATTTTTCACACTTTTTCGTGCTCTTCATATTGTTCACATCTTTTCATGCTCCAAGTATTTTTTAGACCTTTTCATGCTCCTCGTATTTTTCACAGCTTTTCATTCTCCTCGTATTTTTCAGACCTTTTCATGCTCCTCGTATTTTTCACACATTTTCATGCTCTTCGTGTTTTTCACACCTATTCATGCTCCTTATGTTTTTAACACCTTTTCATGCTCCCTATATTTTTCACACCTTTTCAGGCTCCTCATATTTTTGAGACCTTTTCATGTTCTTCGTGTTTTCACACCTTTTCAAGCTCTTTGTATTTTTCACACTTTTTCGTGCTCTTCATATTGTTCACACCCTTTCATGCTCCACGTATTTTTTAGACCTTCTCATGCTCCTCGCGTTTTTCAGAACTTTTCATGCTTCTCGTATTTTTCAGACCTTTTCATGCTCCTCGTATTTTTCAGACCTTTTCATGCTCCTCATATTTTTCAGACCTTTTCATGCTCCTCGTGTTTTGCAGACCTTTTCATGCTCCTCGTATTTTTCAGACCTTTTCATGCTCCTCGTATTTTTGACACCTATTCATGCTCCTCATATTTTTCAGAACTTTTCATGCTCCTGTTATTTTTCAGACCTTTTCATGCTCCTCGTATTTTTCAGACCTTTTCATTCCCCTCCTATTTTCAGACCTTTTTTGCTCCTCATATTTTTCATACCATTTCATGCTACTCATATTTTTCACATCTTTTCATGCTCCTCATATTTTTGACACCTATTAAAGGTCTTCATATTTTTCACACCGTTTCATGCTCTTTATATTTTCACACCGTTTCATGTTGCTCGTATTTTTCAGACCTTTTCATGCTCCTACTATTTTTCCTACCTTTTCATGCTCCTCGTATTTTTCTCACATTTCCTTTCACATCGTATTTTTCACAGCTTTTCATGCTCCTCATATTTTTCACACCTTTTCATGCTCCTCGTATTTTTCACACCCATTCATGCTCCTTGTATTTTTCAGACCTTTTCATGCTCTTCGTATTTTTCACACCTTTTCATGCTCCTCATATTTTTGAAACCTTTTCATGTTCCTCATATTTATCACACCGTTTCATACTCCTCATATTTTTCACACCTTTTCATGTTCCTCGTATTTTTCAAACCTTTTCATGCTCCTCATATTTTTCAGACATTTTCATGCTCCTAGTATTGTTCACACCTTTTCATGCTCCTCGTTTTTTTCACACCTTTTCATATTCCTCGTATTTTTCACACCTATTCATGCTCCTTGTATTTTTCATACCGTTTCATGCTCTTCATATTTTTCACAGCATTTCATGCTTTCGCATTTTTAACACCGTTTCAAGCTCCTCGTATTTTTCACACCTTGTCATGCACTTTGTATTTTTCAAAACTTTTCATGCTCTTTGTATTTTTCACACCTTTTCAAGCTCTTCATACTTTTAAAACCATTTCATGCTCTTCATATTTTTCACAACTTTTCATGCTCTTCATATTTTTTACATATTTCATGCTTCTCATATTTTTCATACCATTTCATGCTCCTCATATTTTTCACATCTTTTCATGCTCCTCATATTTTTGACACCTTTTGAAGTCTTCATATTTTTCACACCGTTTCATGCTCTTTATATTTTCACACCGTTTCATGTTCCTCGTATTTTTCAGACCTTTTCATGCTCCTACTATTTTTCCCACCTGTTCATGCTCCTTGTATTTTTAGCACATTTTCTTTCTCATCGTATTTTTCACACCTTTTCATGCTCCTCGTATTTTTCACACCTTTAATGCTCCTCGTATTTTTCACACCTTTACATGCTGTTCGTATTTTTCAAACCTTTTCATGCTCTTCGAATTTTTCACACATTTTCATGCACTTCGTGTTTTCCACATTTTTTCTTGCTGCTCGTGTTTTTCACACCGTTTCATGCTCTTCATATTTTTAACACCGTTTCGTGCTCTTCATATTTTCACACCATTTCATGCTCCTCATATTTTTCACACCTTTTCATGCTTCTCATAATTTTAAGATCTTTTCATGCTTCTCGTATTTTTCAGACATTTTCATGCTCCTAGTATTTTTCACACGTTTTCATGCACCTCGTAATTTTCAAACCTTTTCATGCTCCTCATATTTTTCAGACCTTTTCGTGCTCCTCATATTTGCAGACCTTTTCGTACTCCTCATATTTTTCACACCTTTTCATGCTCATCATATATTTCACAACTTTTCATGCTCTTCATATTATTGACATATTTTAATGCTCCTCAAATTTTTCACATCTTTTCATGCTCCTCATATTTTTGACACGTTTAAAAGGTCTTCATATTTTTCACACCGTTTCATGATCTTCATATTTTCACACCATTTCATGCTCCTCAAATTTTTTAGACTTTTTCATGCTCCTCATATTTTTCAGACCTTTATATGCTCCTCGTATTTTTCACACCTTTTCATGCTCCTCGTGTTTTTCACACCTTTTCATGCTCCTCGTATTTTTTTCAGACCTTTTCATGCTCCTGTTTTTTTCACACATTTTCATGCTCCTCGTATTTTTCACACCTTTTCATGCTCCTCGTATTTTTCAGCCCTTTTCATGCTCCTACTATTGTTCACACCTTTTCATGCTCTTCGTATTTTTCGCACATTTTCTTTCTCATCGTATTTTTCACACCTTTTCATGCTCCTTGTATTTTTCACACCTTTTCATGCTCTTCGTATTTTTCACACCTTTTCATGCTCCTCGTATTTTTCAGACCTTTTCATGCTTCTCGTATTTTTCACACCTTGTCACGCTACTCGTATTTTTTAGAACTTTTCATGGTCGTCGTATATTTCAGACCTTTTCGTGCTTCTCGGATTTTTCACATCTTTTCATGCTACTCGTATTTTTCAGACCTTTTCATGCTCCTACTATTGTTCACACCTTTTCGTGCTCCTCGTATTTTTCACACCTTTTCGTGCTCCTCGTATTTTTCACACCTTTTCATGCTCCTCGTATTTATCACACCGTTTCATACTCCTCATATTTTTCACACCTTTTCATGCTCCTCGTATTTTTCAAACCTTTTCATGCTCCTCGTTTTTTTCAGACATTTTCATGCTCCTAGTATTGTTCACACCTTTTCATGCTCCTCGTATTTTTCACACCTATTAATGCTCCTTGTATTTTTCAGACCTTTTCATGCTCTTCGTATTTTTCACAGCATTTCATGCTTTCACATATTTCACACCGTTTCATGCTCCTCGTATTTTTCACATGTTTTCATGCACTTTGTATTTTTCAAACCTTTTCATGCTCTTTGTATTTTTCACAACTTTTCATGCTTTTCATAATTTTTCACACCTTTTCATTGTCTTCGTATATTTCACACCAGTCATGCTCTTTGTATTTTTCACACCTTTTCAAGCTCTTCATACTTTTAAAACCATTTCATGCTCTTCATATTTTTCACAACTTTTCATGCTCTTCATATTTTTTACATATTTCTTTCTCCTCATATTTTTCATACCATTTCATGCTCCTCTTATTTTTCACATCTTTTCATGCTCCTCATATTTTTGACACCTTTTAAAGGTCTTCATATTTTTCACACCGTTTCATGCTCTTTATATTTTCACACCGTTTCATGTTCCTCGTATTTTTCAGACCTTTTCATGCTCCTACTAGTTTTCCCACCTTTTCATGCTCCTTGTGTTTTTAGCAGATTTTCTTTCTCATCGTATTTTTCACACCTTTTCATGCTCCTCGTATTTTTCACACCTTTAATGCTCCTCGTATTTTTCACACCTTTACATGCTCTTCGAATTTTTCACACATTTTCATGCACTTCATGTTTTCCACATTTTTTCATGCTGCTCATGTTTTTCACACCGTTTCTTGCTCTTCATATTTTTAACACCGTTTCATGCTCTTCATATTTTCACACCTTTTCATGCTCCTCATTTTTTTCACACCTTTTCATATTCTCATATTTTTCACATCTTTTCATGCTTCTCATATTTTTGACACGTTTAAAAGGTCTTCATATTTTTCACACCGTTTCATGATCTTCATATTTTCACACCGTTTCATGCTCCTCAAATTTTTTAGACCTTTTCATGCTCCTCATATTTTTCAGACCTTTATATGCTCCTCGTATTTTTCACACCTTTTCATGCTCCTCGTATATTTCGCACATTTTCTTTCTCATCGTATTTTTCACACCTTTTCATGCTCGTCGTATTTTACAGACCTTTTCATGCTCCTGTTTTTTTCACACCTTTTCATGCTCCTCGTATTTTCACAACTTTTCATGCTCCTCGTATTTTTCAGACCTTTTCATGCTCCTACTATTGTTCCCACCTTTTCATGCTCTTCGTATTTTTCGCACATTTTCTTTCTCATCGTATTTTTCACACCTTTTCATGCTCCTTGTATTTTTCACACCTCTTCATGCTCTTCGTATTTTTCACACCTTTTCATGCTCCTCATATTTTTCCGACGTTTTCATGCTTCTCGTATTTTTCACACCTTGTCATGCTACTCATATTTTTTAGAACTTGTCATGGTCCTCGTATATTTCAGACCTTTTCGTGCTCCTCGGATTTTTCAGACCTTTTCGTGCTCCTCGGATTTTCCACATCTTTTCATGCTCCTCGTATTTTTCAGACCTTTTCATGCTCCTACTATTGTTCACACCTGTTCGTGCTCCTCGTATTTTTTGCACATTTTCTTTCTCATCGTATTTTTCACACCTTTTCATGCTCCTTATATTTTTCACACCTTTTCATGCTCCTTATATTTTTCACACCTTTTCAGGCTCCTTATATTTTTGAGACCTTTTCATGCTCTTCGTATTTTTCACACCTTTTTATGCTCCTCCTGTTTTCCAGACCTTTTCATGCTCCTCGTATTTTTCAGACCTTTTCCTGCTCCTCGTATTTTTGACACCTTTTCATGCTCCTCGTATTTTTCAGACCTTTTCATGCTCTTTGTATTTTTCACAGCATTTCATGCTTTCGCATTTTTCACACCGTTTCATGCTCCTCATATTTTTCACACCTTTTCATGCACTTTGTATTTTTCAAACCTTTTCATGCTCTTTGTATTTTTCACAACTTTTCATGCTCCTCGTGTTTTCCAGACCTTTTTATGCTCCTTATATTTTTCACACCTTTTCATGCTCCTCCTATTTTTCACACCTTTTCATGCTCCTTATATTTTTCACACCTTTTCATACTCCTCGTATTTTTCACACCTTTTCAGGATCCTCGTATTTTTCACACCTTTTCAGGCTCCTCATATTTTTGAGAACTTTTCATGCTCTTCGTATTTTTCACACCTTTTTATACTCCTCCTGTTTTCCAGACCTTTTCATGCTCCTCGTATTTTTCAGACCTTTTCATGCTCCTCGTTTTTTTCAGGTCTTTTCATGCCTCTCGTATTTTTCAGACCTTTACATGGTCCTCGTATATTTCAGACCTTTTCGTTCTTCTCGGATTATTCACACCTTTTCAGGCTCCTCATATTTTTGAGACCTTTTCATCCTGTTCGTGTTTTCACACCTTTTCAAGCTCTTTGTATTTTTCACACTTTTTCGTGCTCTTCATATTGTTCACATCTTTTCATGCTCCAAGTATTTTTTAGACCTTTTCATGCTCCTCGTGTTTTTCAGAACTTTTCATGCTTCTCGTATTTTTCAGACCTTTTCATGCTCCTCGTATTTTTCACAGCTTTTCATTCTCCTCGTATTTTTCAGACCTTTTCATGCTCCTCGTATTTTTCACACATTTTCATGCTCTTCGTGTTTTTCACACCTATTCATGCTCCTTATGTTTTTAACACCTTTTCATGCTCCCTATATTTTTCACACCTTTTCAGGCTCCTCATATTTTTGAGACCTTTTCATATTCTTCGTGTTTTCACACCTTTTCAAGCTCTTTGTATTTTTCACACTTTTTCATGCTCTTCATATTGTTCACACCTTTTCATGCTCCACGTATTTTTTAGACCTTCTCATGCTCCTCGCGTTTTTCAGAACTTTTCATGCTTCTCGTATTTTTCAGACCTTTTCATGCTCCTCGTATTTTTCAGACCTTTTCATGCTCCTCATATTTTTCAGACCTTTTCATGCTCCTCGTGTTTTGCAGACCTTTTCATGCTCCTCGTATTTTTCAGACCTTTTCATGCTCCTCGTATTTTTGACACCTATTCATGCTCCTCATATTTTTCAGACCTTTCATGCTCCTGGTATTTTTCAGACCTTTTCATGCTCCTCGTATTTTTCAGACCTTTTCATTCCCCTCCTATTTTCAGACCTTTTTTGCTCCTCATATTTTTCATACCATTTCATGCTACTCATATTTTTCACATCTTTTCATGCTCCTCATATTTTTGACACCTTTTAAAGGTCTTCATATTTTTCACACCGTTTCATGCTCTTTATATTTTCACACCGTTTCATGTTGCTCGTATTTTTCAGACCTTTTCATGCTCCTACTATTTTTCCTACCTTTTCATGCTCCTCGTATTTTTCTCACATTTCCTTTCTCATCGTATTTTTCACACCTTTTCATGCTCCTCGTATTTTTCACACCTTTACATGCTCTTCGTGTTTTTCAAACCTTTTAATGCTCTTCGAATTTTTCACACATTTTCATTCACTTCGTGTTTTCCACATTTTTTCATGCTGCTCATGTTTTTCACACCGTTTCATGCTCCTCATATTTTTAACACCGTTTCATGCTCTTCATATTTTCACACCGTTTCATGCTCCTCGTATTTTTCACACCTTTTCATGCTCCTCGTATTTTTCACACCCTTTCATGCTCCTTGTGTTTTTCAGACCTTTTCATGCTCTTCGTATTTTTCACAGCATTTCATGCTTTCGCATTTTTCACACCATTGCATGCTCCTCGTATTTTTCACACCTTTTCATGCACTTCGTATTTTTCAAACCTTTCATTCTCTTTGTATTTTTCACAGCTTTTCATGCATTTCATAATTTTTCAGACCTTTTCATGGTCTTCGTAGATTTCACACCAGTCATGCTCTTCGTATTTTTCACACCTTTTCAAGCTCTTCGTACTTTTCAAACCGTTTCTTGCTCTTCATATTTTTCACATATTTTCATGCTCTAAATATTTTTCACATCTCTTCATGCGCTTCATATTTTTCACATCTTTTCATCCTCTTCATATTTTTCACAACTTTTCATGCTCTTCATATTTTTTACATATTTCATGCTCCTCATATTTTTCATACCATTTCATGCTCCTCATATTTTTGACACCTTTTAAAGGTCTTCATATTTTTCACACCGTTTCATGCTCTTTATATTTTCACACCGTTTCATGTTCCTCGTATTTTTCAGACCTTTTCATGCTCCTACTAGTTTTCCCACCTTTTCATGCGCCTCGTATTTTTCACACCTTTACATGCTCCTCGTATTTTTCACACCTTTACATGCTCTTCGTATTTTTCAAACCTTTTCATGCTCTTCGAATTTTTCACACATTTTCATGCACTTCGTGTTTTCCACATTTTTTCATGCTGCTCGTGTTTTTCACAACGTTTCATGCTCTTCATATTTTTAACACCGTTTCATGCTCTTCATATTGCTCACACCTTTTCATGCTCCACATATTTTTCAAACCTTTCATTCTCCTCGTGTTTTTCAGAACTTTTCATGCTCCTCATATTTTTCCGACCTTTTCATGCTCCTCGTATTTTTTAGACCTTTTCATGCTCCTCGTGTTTTTCAGAACTTTTCATGCTCCTCGTATTTTTCACACCGTTTCATGCTCCTCGTATTTTTCACACCTTTTCATGCACTTTGTATTTTTCAAACCTTTTCATGCTCTTTGTATTTTTCACAACTTTTCATGCTTTTCATAATTTTTCACACCTTTTCATTGTCTTCGTATATTTCACACCCATCATGCTCTTTGTATTTTTCACACCTTTTCAAGCTTTTCATACTTTTCAAACCATTTCATGCTCTTCATATTTTTCACATCTTTTCATCCTCTTCATATTTTTTACAACTTTTCATGCTCTTCATATTTTTTACATATTTCATGCTCCTCATATTTTTCATACCATTTCATGCTCCTCATATTTTTCACATCTTTTCATGCTCCTCATATTTTTGACACCTTTTAAAGGTCTTCATATTTTTCACACCGTTTCATGTTCCTCGTATTTTTCAGACCTTTTCATGCTCCTACTATTTTTCCCACCTTTTCATGCGCCTCGTATTTTTAGCACATTTTCTTTCTCATCGTATTTTTCACACCTTTTCATGCTCCTCGTATTTTTCACACCTTTAATTCTCCTCGTATTTTTCACACCTTTAAATGCTCTTCGTATTTTTCAAACCTTTTCATGCTCTTCATATTTTCCACACATTTTCATGCACTTCGTTGTTTTCACACCTTTTCATTCTCCTCATATTTTCAGACCTTTTCATACTCCTCGTATTTGCAGACCTTTTCGTACTCCTCGTGTTTTTCACACCATTTCATGCTCCTCATATATTTCACAACTTTTCATGCTCTTCATATTATTGACATATTTTAATGCTCCTCATATTTTTCCCATCTTTTCATGCTCCTCATATTTTTGACACGTTTAAAAGGTCTTCATATTTTTCACACTGTTTCATGATCTTCATATTTTCACACCGTTTCATGCTCTTCAAATTTTTTAGACCTTTTCATGCTCCTGTTTTTTTCACACCTTTTCATGCTCCTCGCATTTTTCACACCTTTTCATGCTCCTCGTATTTTTCAGACCTTTTCATGCTCCTAATATTGTTCACACCTTTTCATGCTTCTCGTATTTTTCGCACATTTTCTTTCTCATCGTATTTTTCACACCTTTTCATGCTCCTTGTATTTTTCACACCTTTTCATGCTCTTCGTACTTTTCACACCTTTTCATGCTTTTCGTATTTTTCCCACCTTGTCATGCCAGTCGTATTTTTTAGAACTTTTCATGGTCCTCGTATATTTCAGACCTTTTCATGCTCCTCGGATTTTTCACATCTTTTCATGCTCCTCGTATTTTACAGACCTTTTCATGCTCCTTGTATTGTTCCCACCTTTTCATGCTCTTCGTGTTTTTCAAACCTTTTCATGCTCTTCGAATTTTTATACATTTTCATGCTCTTCGTGTTCTTCACACATTTTCATGCTCTTCGTGTTTTTTACAATTTTTCATGCTCCTCACATATTTCACACCTTTTCATGCTCCTCGTATTTTTCACACCTTTTCATGCTCCTCGTATTTTTCTGACCTTTACATGTTCCTCATATTTTATAGACCTTTTCATGCTCCTCGTAGTTTTCAGATCTTTTCATGGTCCTCGTACTTTCAGACCTTTTGGTGCTCCTCGTATTTTTCACACCTTTTAATGCTTCTCATATATTTAACAACTTTTCATGCTCTTCATATTTTTGACACATTTTCATGCTCCTCCTATTTTTCAGACCGTTTCATGCTCCTCATATTTTTGATACCTTTTGAAGCTCTTCATATTTTTCACACCTTTTCATATTCCTCCTATTTTGCAGACCGTTTCATGCTCCTCCTATTTTTCAGACCTTTTCATGCTCCTCATATTTTTGACACCTTTTGAAGCTCTTAATGTTTTTCAACATCGTTTCATGCTCCTCCTATTTTTCAGACCGTTTCATGCTTCTCATTTTTTGACACCTTTTGAAGCTCTTCATGTTTTTCAACACCGTTACATGCTCCTTCATATTTTTCAGACCGTTTCATGCTCCTCCTATTTTTGACAGCTTTTGAAGCTCTTCATGTATTTCACACCTTTTCAGGCTCTTCATGTTTTTAAGCACCACTTCATGCTCCTCCTATTTTTCAGACCGTTTCATGCTCCTCATATATTTCACAGGTTTGGAGCTCTTCATATTTTTCACACCTTTTAGGCCCTGCATGTTTTTCAACACAATTTCATGCTCCTTATATTTTCAGACCATTTCATGCTCCTCTTTTTTTTGAGACCGTTTCATGCTCCTCATATTTTTGACAACTTTTGAAGCTTTTCATATTATTCACACCTTTTCAGGCTCTTCATGTTCTCAACATCGTTTCATGCTCCTCATATTTTTCAGACCGTTACATGCTCCTCATATTTTTCAGACCGTTACATGCTCCTCATATTTTTGACACATTTTGAAGCTCTAAATGTTTTTCAACACAGTTTCATGCTCCTCCTATTTTACAGACGGTTTCATGCTCCTCCTATTTTTCAGACCGTTTCATGCCCCTTATATTTTTGACACCTTTTGAAGCTCTTGATATTTTTCACACCTTTTCAGGCTCTTCATGTTTTTCATCACCATTTCATGCTACTCCTATATTTCAGACCGTTTCATGCTTCTCATATTTTTGACATCTTTTGAAGCTCTACATATATTTCACACCTTTTCATGCTCTTCATGTTTTTCAACACCGTTTCATGCTCCTCCTATCTTTCAGACCGTTTCTTGCTCCTCATATTTTTGACACCTTTTGAAGCTCTTCATGTTTTTCAACACCGTTTCATCCTTCTCATATTTTTCAGAACGTTTCATGCTCCTCATATTTTTTACACCTTTTGAACCTCTTCATATTTTTCACACCTTTTCATGCTCTAAATATTTTTCACATCTCTTCATGTGCTCCATATTTTTCACACCGTTTCATGGGCTTCCTTTTTACACCGTTTCATGCTCCTCATATTTTTCACACCGTTTCATGCTCTTCGTATTTTTCACACATTTTCATGCTCTTTGTATTTTTCAGACATTTTCATTCTCTTGGTAATTTTTCACACCTTTTTATGCTCTTCGTATATTTCACACCTTTTCATGCTCTTCGTATTTTTCACACCTTTTCATGTTCCTCATATTTTTGAAACCGTTTCATGCTCCTCATATTTATCACACCGTTTCATACTCCGCATATTTTTCACACCTTTTCATGCTCATCGTATTTTTCAGACATTTTCATGCTCCTAGTATTGTTCACACCTTTTCATGCTCCTCGTATCTTTCACACCTTTTCATGTTCCTCGTATTTTTCACACCTTTTCATGCTCCTCGTATTTTTCAGACCTTTTCCTGCTCCTCGTATTTTTCACAGCATTTCATGCTTTCGCATTTTTCACACCGTTTCATGCTCCTCGTATTTTTCACACCTTTTCATGCACTTTGTATTTTTCAAACCTTTTCATGCTCTTTGTATTTTTCACAACTTTTCATGCTTTTCCTAATTTTTCACACCTTTTCATTGTCTTCGTATATTTCACACCCATCATGCTCTTTGTATTTTTCACACCTTTTCAAGCTTTTCATACTTTTCAAACCATTTCATGCTCTTCATATTTTTCACATCTTTTCATCCTCTTCATATTTTTCACAACTTTTCATGCTCTTCATATTTTTTACATATTTCATGCTCCTCATATTTTTCATACCATTTCATGCTCCTCATATTTTTCACATCTTTCCATGCTCCTCATATTTTTGACACCTTTTAAAGGTCTTCATATTTTTCACACCGTTTCATGTTCCTCGTATTTTTCAGACCTTTTCATGCTCCTACTATTTTTCCCACCTTTTCATGCGCCTCGTATTTTTAGCACATTTTCTTTCTCATCGTATTTTTCACACCTTTTCATGCTCCTCGTATTTTTCACACGTTTAATTCTCCTCGTATTTTTCACACCTTTAAATGCTCTTCGTATTTTTCAAACCTTTTCATGCTCTTCATATTTTCCACACATTTTCATGCACTTCGTTGTTTTCACACCTTTTCATTCTCCTCATATTTTCAGACCTTTTCATACTCCTCGTATTTGCAGACCTTTTCGTACTCCTCGTGTTTTTCACACCATTTCATGCTCCTCATATATTTCACAACTTTTCATGCTCTTCATATTATTGACATATTTTAATGCTCCTCATATTTTTCCCATCTTTTCATGCTCCTCATATTTTTGACACGTTTAAAAGGTCTTCATATTTTTCACACTGTTTCATGATCTTCATATTTTCACACCGTTTCATGCTCTTCAAATTTTTTAGACCTTTTCATGCTCCTGTTTTTTTCACACCTTTTCATGCTCCTCGCATTTTTCACACCTTTTCATGCTCCTCGTATTTTTCAGACCTTTTCATGCTCCTAATATTGTTCACACCTTTTCATGCTTCTCGTATTTTTCGCACATTTTCTTTCTCATCGTATTTTTCACACCTTTTCATGCTCCTTGTATTTTTCACACCTTTTCATGCTCTTCGTACTTTTCACACCTTTTCATGCTCTTCGTATTTTTCCCACCTTGTCATGCCAGTCGTATTTTTTAGAACTTTTCATGGTCCTCGTATATTTCAGACCTTTTCATGCTCCTCGGATTTTTCACATCTTTTCATGCTCCTCGTATTTTACAGACCTTTTCATGCTCCTTGTATTGTTCCCACCTTTTCATGCTCTTCGTGTTTTTCAAACCTTTTCATGCTCTTCGAATTTTTATACATTTTCATGCTCTTCGTGTTTTTCACACATTTTCATGCTCTTCGTGTTTTTTACAATTTTTCATGCTCCTCACATATTTCACACCTTTTCATGCTCCTCGTATTTTTCACACCTTTTCATGCTCCTCGTATTTTTCTGATCTTTACATGCTCCTCATATTTTATAGACCTTTTCATGCTCCTCCTATTTTTCAGACCTTTTCATGGTCCTCGTACTTTCAGACCTTTTTGTGCTCCTCGTATTTTTCACACCTTTTCATGCTTCTCATATATTTAACAACTTTTCATGCTCTTCATATTTTTGACACATTTTCATGCTCCTCCTATTTTTCATACCGTTTCATGCTCCTTATATTTTTCACATCTTTTCATGGTCCTCATATTTCTGACACGTTTTTAAGGTCTTCATGTTTTTCACACCGTTTCATGCTCTTTATATTTTCACACCGTTTCACGCTCCTCACATTTTTTAGACCGTTTCATGCTCCTCATATTTTTCAGACCTTTATATGCTCCTCGTATTTTTCACACCTTTTCATGCTCCTCGTATTTTACAGAGCTTTTCATGCTCCTTGTTTTTCTCACACCTTTTAATGCTCTACGTATTTTTCACAACTTTTCATGGTCCTCATATTTTTCAGACCTTTTCATGCTCCTACTATTTTTCACACCTTTTCATGCTCCTCGTATTTTTCACACCTTTAATGCTCCTCGTATATTTCACACCTTTACATGCTCTTCGTATTTTGCAAACCTTTTCATGCTCTTCGAATTTTTCACACATTTACATGCACTTCATGTTTTCCACAACTTTTCATGCTGCTCATGTTTTTCACACCATTTCATGCTCTTCATATTTTTCAGACCGTTTCATGCTCCTCAAATTTTTCACACCTTTCCATGCTCCTCGTATTTTTCGTACCTTTTCATGCTCCTGTATTTTTCACACTGTTTCATGCTTTTCATGTTTTTCACACCTATTCATGCTCCTCGTGTTTTTCACAGCTTTTCATGCTCCTTTTATTTTTCACATATTTTCATGCTCCTCGTATTTTTCACACCTTTTCATGCTCCTTATATTTTTCACACCTTTTCATGCTCCTCGTATTTTTCACACCTTTTCATGCACTTTATGTTTTTCCACACCGTTTCCTGCTCCTCCTATTTTTCAGACCGTTTCATGCTCCTCATATTTTTGATACCTTTTGAAGCTCTTCATATTTTTCACACCTTTTCATATTCCTCCTATTTTGCAGACCGTTTCATGCTCCTCCTATTTTTCAGACCTTTTCATGCTCCTCATATTTTTGACACCTTTTGAAGCTCTTAATGTTTTTCAACACCGTTACATGCTCCTTCATATTTTTCAGACCGTTTCATGCTCCTCCTATTTTTGACAGCTTTTGAAGCTCTTCATGTATTTCACACCTTTTCAGGCTCTTCATGTTTTTAAGCACCACTTCATGCTCCTCCTATTTTTCAGACCGTTTCATGCTCCTCATATATTTCACAGGTTTGGAGCTCTTCATATTTTTCACACCTTTTAGGCCCTGCATGTTTTTCAACACAATTTCATGCTCCTTATATTTTCAGACCATTTCATGCTCCTCTTTTTTTTGAGACCGTTTCATGCTCCTCATATTTTTGACAACTTTTGAAGCTTTTCATATTATTCACACCTTTTCAGGCTCTTCATGTTCTCAACATCGTTTCATGCTCCTCATATTTTTCAGACCGTTACATGCTCCTCATATTTTTCAGACCGTTACATGCTCCTCATATTTTTGACACATTTTGAAGCTCTAAATGTTTTTCAACACAGTTTCATGCTCCTCCTATTTTACAGACGGTTTCATGCTCCTCCTATTTTTCAGACCGTTTCATGCCCCTTATATTTTTGACACCTTTTGAAGCTCTTGATATTTTTCACACCTTTTCAGGCTCTTCATGTTTTTCATCACCATTTCATGCTACTCCTATATTTCAGACCGTTTCATGCTTCTCATATTTTTGACATCTTTTGAAGCTCTACATATATTTCACACCTTTTCATGCTCTTCATGTTTTTCAACACCGTTTCATGCTCCTCCTATCTTTCAGACCGTTTCTTGCTCCTCATATTTTTGACACCTTTTGAAGCTCTTCATGTTTTTCAACACCGTTTCATCCTTCTCATATTTTTCAGAACGTTTCATGCTCCTCATATTTTTTACACCTTTTGAACCTCTTCATATTTTTCACACCTTTTCATGCTCTAAATATTTTTCACATCTCTTCATGTGCTCCATATTTTTCACACCGTTTCATGGGCTTCATTTTTACACCGTTTCATGCTCCTCATATTTTTCACACCGTTTCATGCTCTTCGTATTTTTCACACATTTTCATGCTCTTTGTATTTTTCAGACATTTTCATTCTCTTGGTAATTTTTCACACCTTTTTATGCTCTTCGTATATTTCACACCTTTTCATGCTCTTCGTATTTTTCACACCTTTTCATGTTCCTCATATTTTTGAAACCGTTTCATGCTCCTCATATTTATCACACCGTTTCATACTCCGCATATTTTTCACACCTTTTCATGCTCATCGTATTTTTCAGACATTTTCATGCTCCTAGTATTGTTCACACCTTTTCATGCTCCTCGTATCTTTCACACCTTTTCATGCTCCTCGTATTTTTCACACCTTTTCATGCTCCTCGTATTTTTCAGACCTTTTCCTGCTCCTCATATTTTTCACAGCATTTCATGCTTTCGCATTTTTCACACCGTTTCATGCTCCTCGTATTTTTCACACCTTTTCATGCACTTTGTATTTTTCAAACCTTTTCATGCTCTTTGTATTTTTCACAACTTTTCATGCTTTTCCTAATTTTTCACACCTTTTCATTGTCTTCGTATATTTCACACCCATCATGCTCTTTGTATTTTTCACACCTTTTCAAGCTTTTCATACTTTTCAAACCATTTCATGCTCTTCATATTTTTCACATCTTTTCATCCTCTTCATATTTTTCACAACTTTTCATGCTCTTCATATTTTTTACATATTTCATGCTCCTCATATATTTCATACCATTTCATGCTCCTCATATTTTTCACATCTTTTCATGCTCCTCATATTTTTGACACCTTTTAAAGGTCTTCATATTTTTCACACCGTTTCATGTTCCTCGTATTTTTCAGACCTTTTCATGCTCCTACTATTTTTCCCACCTTTTCATGCGCCTCGTATTTTTAGCACATTTTCTTTCTCATCGTATTTTTCACACCTTTTCATGCTCCTCGTATTTTTCACACCTTTAATTCTCCTCGTATTTTTCACACCTTTAAATGCTCTTCGTATTTTTCAAACCTTTTCATGCTCTTCATATTTTCCACACATTTTCATGCACTTCGTTGTTTTCACACCTTTTCATTCTCCTCATATTTTCAGACCTTTTCATACTCCTCGTATTTGCAGACCTTTTCGTACTCCTCGTGTTTTTCACACCATTTCATGCTCCTCATATATTTCACAACTTTTCATGCTCTTCATATTATTGACATATTTTAATGCTCCTCATATTTTTCCCATCTTTTCATGCTCCTCATATTTTTGACACGTTTAAAAGGTCTTCATATTTTTCACACTGTTTCATGATCTTCATATTTTCACACCGTTTCATGCTCTTCAAATTTTTTAGACCTTTTCATGCTCCTGTTTTTTTCACACCTTTTCATGCTCCTGTTTTTTTCACACCTTTTCATGCTCCTCGCATTTTTCACACCTTTTCATGCTTCTCGTATTTTTCGCACATTTTCTTTCTCATCGTATTTTTCACACCTTTTCATGCTCCTTGTATTTTTCACACCTTTTCATGCTCTTCGTACTTTTCACACCTTTTCATGCTCTTCGTATTTTTCCCACCTTGTCATGCCAGTCGTATTTTTTAGAACTTTTCATGGTCCTCGTATATTTCAGACCTTTTCATGCTCCTCGGATTTTTCACATCTTTTCATGCTCCTCGTATTTTACAGACCTTTTCATGCTCCTTGTATTGTTCCCACCTTTTCATGCTCTTCGTGTTTTTCAAACCTTTTCATGCTCTTCGAATTTTTATACATTTTCATGCTCTTCGTGTTTTTCACACATTTTCATGCTCTTCGTGTTTTTTACAATTTTTCATGCTCCTCATATATTTCACACATTTTCATGCTCCTCGTATTTTTCACACCTTTTCATGCTCCTCGTATTTTTCTGACCTTTACATGCTCCTCATATTTTATAGACCTTTTCATGCTCCTCCTATTTTTCAGACCTTTTCATGGTCCTCGTACTTTCAGACCTTTTTGTGCTCCTCGTATTTTTCACACCTTTTCATGCTTCTCATATATTTAACAACTTTTCATGCTCTTCATATTTTTGACACATTTTCATGCTCCTCCTATTTTTCATACCGTTTCATGCTCCTTATATTTTTCACATCTTTTCATGGTCCTCATATTTCTGACACGTTTTTAAGGTCTTCATGTTTTTCACACCGTTTCATGCTCTTTATATTTTCACACCGTTTCACGCTCCTCACATTTTTTAGACCGTTTCATGCTCCTCATATTTTTCAGACCTTTATATGCTCCTCGTATTTTTCACACCTTTTCATGCTCCTCGTATTTTACAGAGCTTTTCATGCTCCTTGTTTTTCTCACACCTTTTAATGCTCTACGTATTTTTCACAACTTTTCATGGTCCTCATATTTTTCAGACCTTTTCATGCTCCTACTATTTTTCACACCTTTTCATGCTCCTCGTATTTTTCACACCTTTAATGCTCCTCGTATATTTCACACCTTTACATGCTCTTCGTATTTTGCAAACCTTTTCATGCTCTTCGAATTTTTCACACATTTACATGCACTTCATGTTTTCCACAACTTTTCATGCTGCTCATGTTTTTCACACCATTTCATGCTCTTCATATTTTTCAGACCGTTTCATGCTCCTCAAATTTTTCACACCTTTCCATGCTCTTCGTATTTTTCGTACCTTTTCATGCTCCTGTATTTTTCACACTGTTTCATGCTTTTCATGTTTTTCACACCTATTCATGCTCCTCGTGTTTTTCACAGCTTTTCATGCTCCTTTTATTTTTCACATATTTTCATGCTCCTCGTATTTTTCACACCTTTTCATGCTCCTTATATTTTTCACACCTTTTCATGCTCCTCGTATTTTTCACACCTTTTCATGCACTTTATGTTTTTCCACACCGTTTCCTGCTCCTCCTATTTTTCAGACCGTTTCATGCTCCTCATATTTTTGATACCTTTTGAAGCTCTTCATATTTTTCACACCTTTTCATATTCCTCCTATTTTGCAGACCGTTTCATGCTCCTCCTATTTTTCAGACCTTTTCATGCTCCTCATATTTTTGACACCTTTTGAAGCTCTTAATGTTTTTCAACATCGTTTCATGCTCCTCCTATTTTTCAGACCGTTTCATGCTTCTCATTTTTTGACACCTTTTGAAGCTCTTCATGTTTTTCAACACCGTTACATGCTCCTTCATATTTTTCAGACCGTTTCATGCTCCTCCTATTTTTGACAGCTTTTGAAGCTCTTCATGTATTTCACACCTTTTCAGGCTCTTCATGTTTTTAAACACCACTTCATGCTCCTCCTATTTTTCAGACCGTTTCATGCTCCTCATATATTTCACAGGTTTGGAGCTCTTCATATTTTTCACACCTTTTAGGCCCTGCATGTTTTTCAACACAATTTCATGCTCCTTATATTTTCAGACCATTTCATGCTCCTCTTTTTTTTGAGACCGTTTCATGCTCCTCATATTTTTGACAACTTTTGAAGCTTTTCATATTATTCACACCTTTTCAGGCTCTTCATGTTCTCAACATCGTTTCATGCTCCTCATATTTTTCAGACCGTTACATGCTCCTCATATTTTTCAGACCGTTACATGCTCCTCATATTTTTGACACATTTTGAAGCTCTAAATGTTTTTCAACACAGTTTCATGCTCCTCCTATTTTACAGACGGTTTCATGCTCCTCCTATTTTTCAGACCGTTTCATGCCCCTTATATTTTTGACACCTTTTGAAGCTCTTGATATTTTTCACACCTTTTCAGGCTCTTCATGTTTTTCATCACCATTTCATGCTACTCCTATATTTCAGACCGTTTCATGCTTCTCATATTTTTGACATCTTTTGAAGCTCTACATATATTTCACACCTTTTCATGCTCTTCATGTTTTTCAACACCGTTTCATGCTCCTCCTATCTTTCAGACCGTTTCTTGCTCCTCATATTTTTGACACCTTTTGAAGCTCTTCATGTTTTTCAACACCGTTTCATCCTTCTCATATTTTTCAGAACGTTTCATGCTCCTCATATTTTTTACACCTTTTGAACCTCTTCATATTTTTCACACCTTTTCATGCTCTAAATATTTTTCACATCTCTTCATGTGCTCCATATTTTTCACACCGTTTCATGGGCTTCATTTTTACACCGTTTCATGCTCCTCATATTTTTCACACCGTTTCATGCTCTTCGTATTTCTCACACATTTTCATGCTCTTTGTATTTTTCAGACATTTTCATTCTCTTGGTAATTTTTCACACCTTTTTATGCTCTTCGTATATTTCACACCTTTTCATGCTCTTCGTATTTTTCACACCTTTTCATGTTCCTCATATTTTTGAAACCGTTTCATGCTCCTCATATTTATCACACCGTTTCATACTCCGCATATTTTTTACACCTTTTCATGCTCATCGTATTTTTCAGACATTTTCATGCTCCTAGTATTGTTCACACCTTTTCATGCTCCTCGTATCTTTCACACCTTTTCATGCTCCTCGTATTTTTCACACCTTTTCATGCTCCTCGAATTTTTCAGACCTTTTCCTGCTCCTCATATTTTTCACAGCATTTCATGCTTTCGCATTTTTCACACCGTTTCATGCTCCTCGTATTTGTCACACCTTTTCATGCACTTTGTATTTTTCAAACCTTTTCATGCTCTTTGTATTTTTCACAACTTTTCATGCTTTTCATAATTTTTCACACCTTTTCATTGTCTTCGTATATTTCACACCCATCATGCTCTTTGTATTTTTCACACCTTTTCAAGCTTTTCATACTTTTCAAACCATTTCATGCTCTTCATATTTTTCACAACTTTTCATGCTCTTCATATTTTTTACATATTTCATGCTCCTCATATATTTCATACCATTTCATGCTCCTCATATTTTTCACATCTTTTCATGCTCCTCATATTTTTGACACCTTTTAAAGGTCTTCATATTTTTCACACCGTTTCATGTTCCTCGTATTTTTCAGACCTTTTCATGCTCCTACTATTTTTCCCACCTTTTCATGCACCTCGTATTTTTAGCACATTTTCTTTCTCATCGTATTTTTCACACCTTTAATTCTCCTCGTATTTTTCACACCTTTAAATGCTCTTCGTATTTTTCAAACCTTTTCATGCTCTTCATATTTTTCACACATTTTCATGCACTTCGTAGTTTTCACACCTTTTCATTCTCCTCATATTTTCAGACCTTTTCATACTCCTCGTATTTGCAGACCTTTTCGTACTCCTCGTGTTTTTCACACCATTTCATGCTCCTCATATATTTCACAACTTTTCATGCTCTTCATATTATTGACATATTTTAATGCTCCTCATATTTTTCCCATCTTTTCATGCTCCTCATATTTTTGACACGTTTAAAAGGTCTTCATATTTTTCACACTGTTTCATGATCTTCATATTTTCACACCGTTTCATGCTCTTCAAATTTTTTAGACCTTTTCATGCTCCTGTTTTTTTTCACACCTTTTCATGCTCCTCGCATTTTTCAGACCTTTTCATGGTCCTCGTACTTTCAGACCTTTTTGTGCTCCTCGTATTTTTCACACCTTTTCATGCTTCTCATATATTTAACAACTTTTCATGCTCTTCATATTTTTGACACATTTTCATGCTCCTCCTATTTTTCATACCGTTTCATGCTCCTTATATTTTTCACATCTTTTCATGGTCCTCATATTTCTGACACGTTTTTAAGGTCTTCATGTTTTTCACACCGTTTCATGCTCTTTATATTTTCACACCGTTTCACGCTCCTCACATTTTTTAGACCGTTTCATGCTCCTCATATTTTTCAGACCTTTATATGCTCCTCGTATTTTTCACACCTTTTCATGCTCCTCGTATTTTACAGAGCTTTTCATGCTCCTTGTTTTTCTCACACCTTTTAATGCTCTACGTATTTTTCACAACTTTTCATGGTCCTCATATTTTTCAGACCTTTTCATGCTCCTACTATTTTTCACACCTTTTCATGCTCCTCGTATTTTTCACACCTTTAATGCTCCTCGTATATTTCACACCTTTACATGCTCTTCGTATTTTGCAAACCTTTTCATGCTCTTCGAATTTTTCACACATTTACATGCACTTCGTGTTTTCCACAACTTTTCATGCTGCTCATGTTTTTCACACCATTTCATGCTCTTCATATTTTTCAGACCGTTTCATGTTCCTCAAATTTTTCACACCTTTCCATGCTCCTCGTATTTTTCGTACCTTTTCATGCTCCTGTATTTTTCACACTGTTTCATGCTTTTCATGTTTTTCACACCTATTCATGCTCCTCGTGTTTTTCACAGCTTTTCATGCTCCTTTTATTTTTCACATATTTTCATGCTCCTCGTATTTTTCACACCTTTTCATGCTCCTTATATTTTTCACACCTTTTCATGCTCCTCGTATTTTTCACACCTTTTCATGCACTTTATGTTTTTCCACACCGTTTCCTGCTCCTCCTATTTTTCAGACCGTTTCATGCTCCTCATATTTTTGATACCTTTTGAAGCTCTTCATATTTTTCACACCTTTTCATATTCCTCCTATTTTGCAGACCGTTTCATGCTCCTCCTATTTTTCAGACCTTTTCATGCTCCTCATATTTTTGACACCTTTTGAAGCTCTTAATGTTTTTCAACATCGTTTCATGCTCCTCCTATTTTTCAGACCGTTTCATGCTTCTCATTTTTTGACACCTTTTGAAGCTCTTCATGTTTTTCAACACCGTTACATGCTCCTTCATATTTTTCAGACCGTTTCATGCTCCTCCTATTTTTGACAGCTTTTGAAGCTCTTCATGTATTTCACACCTTTTCAGGCTCTTCATGTTTTTAAACACCACTTCATGCTCCTCCTATTTTTCAGACCGTTTCATGCTCCTCATATATTTCACAGGTTTGGAGCTCTTCATATTTTTCACACCTTTTAGGCCCTGCATGTTTTTCAACACAATTTCATGCTCCTTATATTTTCAGACCATTTCATGCTCCTCTTTTTTTTGAGACCGTTTCATGCTCCTCATATTTTTGACAACTTTTGAAGCTTTTCATATTATTCACACCTTTTCAGGCTCTTCAAGTTCTCAACATCGTTTCATGCTCCTCCTATTTTTCAGAGTGTTTCATGCTCCTCCTATTTTTCAGACCATTTCATGCTCCTCTATTTATCAGACCGTTTCATGTTCCTCATTTTTGACATTCTTTGAAGCTCTTCATATTTTTCACACCTTTTCATGCTCTTCATGTTTTTCAACACCCTTTCATGCTCCTCATATTTTTCAGATCGTATCGTTGTCCTCATGTTCTTAACACCTTTTGAAGCTCTTCATATTTGTCACACCTTTTCATGCTCTTCAAGTTTTTCAACACCGTTTCATGCTCATGATATTTTTCAGACAGTTTCATGCTCCTCATATTTTTGACACCTTTTGAAGCTCTTCATATTTTTCACACCTTTTCATGCTCTTCATGTTTTTCAACACCGTTTCATGCTCCTCCTATTTTTGACAACTTTTGAAGCTCTTCATGTATTTGAACACCGTTTCATGCTACTACTATTTTGCAGACCGTTTCATGCTCCTCATATTTTTCAGACCGTTTCATCCTCCTCAAATTTTTGACACCTTTTGAAGCTCTTCATGTTTTTCAAAACCATTTAATGCTTCATATTTTCCAGACCGTTTCATGCTCCTCCTATTATCAGACAGTTTCATGCACCTCATATTTTGGACACTTTTTGAAGCTCTTCATATTTTTCACAGCTTTTCAGTCTCTTCATGTTTTTCAACATAGTTTCATGCTCCTCCGATTTTTCAGACCGTTTCATGCTCCACATATTTTTGACACCTTTTGAAGCTCTTCATATATTTCTCCACTGTTTCATGCTCCTCCTATTTTTCAGACCGTTTCATGCTCCTCCTATTTTTCAGACAGTTTCATGCTCCTCATATTTTTCAGACCGTTTCATGCTCCTCGTATAATTGAAACCTTTTGAAGCTCTTCATATTTTACACACCTCTTAGGCCCTTCATGTTTTTCAACACAATTTCATGCTCCTCCTATTTTTCAGACTGTTTCATGCTCCTCCTATTTTTCAGACCATTTCATGCTCCTCCTATATTTAAAACCGTTTCATCCTCCTCATATTTTTGACACCTTTTGAAGCTCTTCATATTATTCACACCTTTTCAGGCTCTTTATGTTCTCAACACCTTTTCATGCTCCTCCTATTTTTCAGACCGTTTCATGCTCCTCATAATTTTGACACCTTTTGAAGCTTTTCATGTTTTTCACATCTTTTCAGGCTCTTCTTGTTTTTCAGCAATGCTTCAGGCTCCTCCTATTTTTCAGACCGTTTCATGCTCCTCATATTTTTGACACCTTTTGAAGCTCTTCTTATATTTCACAGCTTTTCAGGCTCTTCATCTTTTTCACATCGCTTCAGGCTCCTCCTATTTTTCAGACCGTTTCATGCTCCTCATATTTTTGACACCTTTTGAAGCTCTTCATATTTTCACACCTTTTCAGGCTCTTCATGTTTTTCATTACAGCTTCATGCTCCTCCTATTTTTCAGACCGTTTCATGCTCCTCATATTTTTGACACCTTTTGAAGCTCTTCATATATTTCTCCACTGTTTCATGCTCCTCCTATTTTTCAGACCGTTTCATGCTCCTCCTATTTTTCAGACAGTTTCCTGCTCCTCTTATTTTTCAGACAGTATCATGCTCCTCCTATTTTTCAGACTGTTTCATGCTCCTCTTATTTTTCAGACAGTATCGTGCTCCTCCTATTTTTGACACCTTTTGCAGCTCTTCATGTTTTTCACCACGTTTCATGCTCCTCCTATTTGTCAAACCGTTTCATGCTCTTTCATATTTTTAGACCGTTTCATGCTCCTCATAATTTTGACACCTTTTGAAGCTCTTCATGTTTTTCAACACCGTTACATGCTCCTTCATATTTTTCAGACCGTTTCATGCTCCTCCTATTTTTGGCAGCTTTTGACGCTCTTCATATTTTTCACAATTTTCAGGCTCTTCATGTTTTTCAACACCGTTTCATGCTCCTCCTATATGGCAGACCGTTTCATGCTCCTCATATGTATCAGACCGTTTCATGCTCCTCAAATTTTGACCACCTTTTGAAGCTCTTCATATTTTTCACACCTCTTCATGCTCTTCATGTTCCTCAACACCGTTTCATGCTCCTCCTATTTTTCAGACCGTTTCATGCTCCTCATATTTCTGACACATTTTGAATCTCTTCATGTTTTTCAACACCGTTTCATGCTCCTCCTATTTTTCAGACCGTTTCATGCTACTCATTATTTTGACACCTTTTGAAGCTCTTCATATATTTCACACCTTTTCATGTCTTCATGTATTTCAACATCGTATCATGCTCCTCCTATTTTTCAGACCGTTTCATGCTCCTCATTTTTTGACACCTTTTGAAGCTCTTCATATTTTTCACACCTTTTGAGGCTCTTCATGTTTTTCAACACCATTTCATGCTCCTCATATTTTTAGACGGTTTCATGCTCCTCATATTTTTGAAACCTTTTGAAGCTCTTCATATTTTTCACACCATGTCAGGCTCTTCATGTTTTTCAACACCGCTTCATGCTCGTCCTATTTTTCAGACCATTTCGTCTTCCTCATATTTTTGACACCTTTTGAAGCTCTACATATTTTTCTCACCTTTTCATGCTCTTCATGTTTTTCAACACCGTTTCATGGTCCTCCTATTTTTCAGAACGTTTCGTGCTCCTCACATTTTCAGACCGTTTCATGCTCATCATATTTTTAACACTTTTTGAAGCTCTTCATATTTTTCACATCTTTTAATGCTCTTCATCTTTTTCAACTACGTTTCATGCTCCTCCTATTTTTCAGACAGTTTCGTGCTCCTCATATTTTTCTGACCATTTCATGCTCCTCATATTTTTGACACCTTTTGAAGCTCTTCAAGATTTTCAACACCGTACATGCTCCTCCTATTTTGCAGACCATTTCATGCTCTTCATATTTTTCAGACCGTTTCATACTCCTCATATTTTTAACACCTTTTGAAGCTCTTCATATTTTTCACTCCTTTTCATGCTCTTCATATTTTTCAACACCGTTTCATGCTCCCCTTATTTTTCACACCGTTTCAGGCTCCTCCTATTTTTCAGACCGTTTCATGCTCCTTCTATTTTTCAGACAGTTTCCTGCTCCTCTTATTTTTCAGACAGTATCATGCTCCTCCTATTTTTCAGATTGTTTCATGCTCCTCTTATTTTTCAGACAGTATCGTGCTCCTCCTATTTTTGACACCTTTTGAAGCTCTTCATGTTTTTCACCACGTTTCATGCTCCTCCTATTTGTCAAACCGTTTCATGCTCTTTCATATTTTTCAGACCGTTTCATGCTCCTCCTATTTTTGGCAGCTTTTGATGCTCTTCATATTTTTCACAATTTTCAGGCTCTTCATGTTTTTCAACACCGTTTCATGCTCCTCCTATATGGCAGACCGTTTCATGCTCCTCATATGTATCAGACCGTTTCATGCTCCTCAAATTTTGGCCACCTTTTGAAGCTCTTCATATTTTTCACACCTCTTCATGCTCTTCATGTTTCTCAACACCGTTTCATGCTCCTCCGATTTTTCAGACCGTTTCAAGCTCCTCATATTTCTGACACATTTTCAATCTCTTCATGTTTTTCAACACCGTTTCATGCTCGTCCTATTTTTCAGACCGTTTCATGCTCCTCATATTTTTGACACCTTTTGAAGCTCTTCATATTTTCACACCTTTTCAGGCTCTTCATGTTTTTCATTACACCTTCATGCTCCTCCTATTTTTCAGACCGTTTCATGCTCCTCATATTTTTGACACCTTTTGAAGCTCTTCATATATTTCTCCCCTGTTTCATGCTCCTCCTATTTTTCAGACCGTTTCATGCTCCTCCTATTATCAGACAGTTTCATGCACCTCATATTTTGGACACTTTTTGAAGCTCTTCATATTTTTCACAGCTTTTCAGTCTCTTCATGTTTTTCAACATAGTTTCATGCTCCTCCGATTTTTCAGACCGTTTCATGCTCCACATATTTTTGACACCTTTTGAAGCTCTTCATATATTTCTCCACTGTTTCATGCTCCTCCTATTTTTCAGACCGTTTCATGCTCCTCCTATTTTTCAGACAGTTTCATGCTCCTCATATTTTTCAGACCGTTTCATGCTCCTCGTATAATTGAAACCTTTTGAAGCTCTTCATATTTTACACACCTCTTAGGCCCTTCATGTTTTTCAACACAATTTCATGCTCCTCCTATTTTTCAGACTGTTTCATGCTCCTCCTATTTTTCAGACCATTTCATGCTCCTCCTATATTTAAAACCGTTTCATCCTCCTCATATTTTTGACACCTTTTGAAGCTCTTCATATTATTCACACCTTTTCAGGCTCTTTATGTTCTCAACACCTTTTCATGCTCCTCCTATTTCTCAGACCGTTTCATGCTCCTCATATTTTTGACACATTTTGAAGCTATTCATATTTCTCACACCTTTTCATGCTCTTCATGTTTTCAACACCGTTTCATGCTCCTCCTATTTTTCTGACCGTTTCTTTCTCCTCATATTTTTGACACCTTTTGAAGCTCTTCATATTCTTCACACCTTTTCATGCTCTTTATGTTTTTCAACACCGTTTCATGCTCCTCCTATTTTTCAAACAGTTTCGTGCTCCCCCTATTTTTCAGACCGTTTTGTGCTCCTCTTATTTTTCAGACAGTATCATGCTCCTCCTATTTTTCAGACTGTTTCATGCTCCTCTTATTTTTCAGACAGTATCGTGCTCTTCCTATTTTTGACAACTTTTGAAGCTCTTCATGTTTTTCACCACGTTTCATGCTCCTCCTATTTTTCAAACCGTTTCATGCTCCTTCATATTTTTCAGACCGTTTCATGCTCCTCATAATTTTGACACCTTTTGAAGCTTTTCATGTTTTTCACATCTTTTCAGGCTCTTCTTGTTTTTCAGCAATGCTTCAGGCTCCTCCTATTTTTCAGACCGTTTCATGCTCCTCATATTGTTGACACCTTTTGAAGCTCTTCTTATATTTCACAGCTTTTCAGGCTCTTCATCTTTTTCACATCGCTTCAGGCTCCTCCTATTTTTCAGACCGTTTCATGCTCCTCATATTTTTGACACCTTTTGAAGCTCTTCATATTTTCACACCTTTTCAGGCTCTTCATGTTTTTCATTACAGCTTCATGCTCCTCCTATTTTTCAGACCGTTTCATGCTCCTCATATTTTTGACACCTTTTGAAGCTCTTCATATATTTCTCCACTGTTTCATGCTCCTCCTATTTTTCAGACCGTTTCATGCTCCTCCTATTTTTCAGACAGTTTCCTGCTCCTCTTATTTTTCAGACAGTATCATGCTCCTCCTATTTTTCAGACTGTTTCATGCTCCTCTTATTTTTCAGACAGTATCGTGCTCCTCCTATTTTTGACACCTTTTGCAGCTCTTCATGTTTTTCACCACGTTTCATGCTCCTCCTATTTGTCAAACCGTTTCATGCTCTTTCATATTTTTCAGACCGTTTCATGCTCCTCATAATTTTGACACCTTTTGAAGCTCTTCATGTTTTTCAACACCGTTACATGCTCCTTCATATTTTTCAGACCGTTTCATGCTCCTCCTATTTTTGGCAGCTTTTGACGCTCTTCATATTTTTCACAATTTTCAGGCTCTTCATGTTTTTCAACACCGTTTCATGCTCCTCCTATATGGCAGACCGTTTCATGCTCCTCATATGTATCAGACCGTTTCATGCTCCTCAAATTTTGACCACCTTTTGAAGCTCTTCATATTTTTCACACCTCTTCATGCTCTTCATGTTCCTCAACACCGTTTCATGCTCCTCCTATTTTTCAGACCGTTTCATGCTCCTCATATTTCTGACACATTTTGAATCTCTTCATGTTTTTCAACACCGTTTCATGCTCCTCCTATTTTTCAGACCGTTTCATGCTACTCATTATTTTGACACCTTTTGAAGCTCTTCATATATTTCACACCTTTTCATGTCTTCATGTATTTCAACATCGTATCATGCTCCTCCTATTTTTCAGACCGTTTCATGCTCCTCATTTTTTGACACCTTTTGAAGCTCTTCATATTTTTCACACCTTTTGAGGCTCTTCATGTTTTTCAACACCATTTCATGCTCCTCATATTTTTAGACGGTTTCATGCTCCTCATATTTTTGAAACCTTTTGAAGCTCTTCATATTTTTCACACCATGTCAGGCTCTTCATGTTTTTCAACACCGCTTCATGCTCGTCCTATTTTTCAGACCATTTCGTCTTCCTCATATTTTTGACACCTTTTGAAGCTCTACATATTTTTCTCACCTTTTCATGCTCTTCATGTTTTTCAACACCGTTTCATGGTCCTCCTATTTTTCAGAACGTTTCGTGCTCCTCACATTTTCAGACCGTTTCATGCTCATCATATTTTTAACACTTTTTGAAGCTCTTCATATTTTTCACATCTTTTAATGCTCTTCATCTTTTTCAACTACGTTTCATGCTCCTCCTATTTTTCAGACAGTTTCGTGCTCCTCATATTTTTCTGACCATTTCATGCTCCTCATATTTTTGACACCTTTTGAAGCTCTTCAAGATTTTCAACACCGTACATGCTCCTCCTATTTTGCAGACCATTTCATGCTCTTCATATTTTTCAGACCGTTTCATACTCCTCATATTTTTAACACCTTTTGAAGCTCTTCATATTTTTCACTCCTTTTCATGCTCTTCATATTTTTCAACACCGTTTCATGCTCCCCTTATTTTTCACACCGTTTCAGGCTCCTCCTATTTTTCAGACCGTTTCATGCTCCTTCTATTTTTCAGACAGTTTCCTGCTCCTCTTATTTTTCAGACAGTATCATGCTCCTCCTATTTTTCAGATTGTTTCATGCTCCTCTTATTTTTCAGACAGTATCGTGCTCCTCCTATTTTTGACACCTTTTGAAGCTCTTCATGTTTTTCACCACGTTTCATGCTCCTCCTATTTGTCAAACCGTTTCATGCTCTTTCATATTTTTCAGACCGTTTCATGCTCCTCCTATTTTTGGCAGCTTTTGATGCTCTTCATATTTTTCACAATTTTCAGGCTCTTCATGTTTTTCAACACCGTTTCATGCTCCTCCTATATGGCAGACCGTTTCATGCTCCTCATATGTATCAGACCGTTTCATGCTCCTCAAATTTTGGCCACCTTTTGAAGCTCTTCATATTTTTCACACCCCTCATGCTCTTCATGTTTCTCAACACCGTTTCATGCTCCTCCGATTTTTCAGACCGTTTCAAGCTCCTCATATTTCTGACACATTTTCAATCTCTTCATGTTTTTCAACACCGTTTCATGCTCGTCCTATTTTTCAGACCGTTTCATGCTCCTCATATTTTTGACACCTTTTGAAGCTCTTCATATTTTCACACCTTTTCAGGCTCTTCATGTTTTTCATTACACCTTCATGCTCCTCCTATTTTTCAGACCGTTTCATGCTCCTCATATTTTTGACACCTTTTGAAGCTCTTCATATATTTCTCCCCTGTTTCATGCTCCTCCTATTTTTCAGACCGTTTCATGCTCCTCCTATTATCAGACAGTTTCATGCACCTCATATTTTGGACACTTTTTGAAGCTCTTCATATTTTTCACAGCTTTTCAGTCTCTTCATGTTTTTCAACATAGTTTCATGCTCCTCCGATTTTTCAGACCGTTTCATGCTCCACATATTTTTGACACCTTTTGAAGCTCTTCATATATTTCTCCACTGTTTCATGCTCCTCCTATTTTTCAGACCGTTTCATGCTCCTCCTATTTTTCAGACAGTTTCATGCTCCTCATATTTTTCAGACCGTTTCATGCTCCTCGTATAATTGAAACCTTTTGAAGCTCTTCATATTTTACACACCTCTTAGGCCCTTCATGTTTTTCAACACAATTTCATGCTCCTCCTATTTTTCAGACTGTTTCATGCTCCTCCTATTTTTCAGACCATTTCATGCTCCTCCTATATTTAAAACCGTTTCATCCTCCTCATATTTTTGACACCTTTTGAAGCTCTTCATATTATTCACACCTTTTCAGGCTCTTTATGTTCTCAACACCTTTTCATGCTCCTCCTATTTTTCAGACCGTTTCATGCTCCTCATATTTTTGACACATTTTGAAGCTATTCATATTTCTCACACCTTTTCATGCTCTTCATGTTTTCAACACCGTTTCATGCTCCTCCTATTTTTCTGACCGTTTCTTTCTCCTCATATTTTTGACACCTTTTGAAGCTCTTCATATTCTTCACACCTTTTCATGCTCTTTATGTTTTTCAACACCGTTTCATGCTCCTCCTATTTTTCAAACAGTTTCGTGCTCCCCCTATTTTTCAGACCGTTTTGTGCTCCTCTTATTTTTCAGACAGTATCATGCTCCTCCTATTTTTCAGACTGTTTCATGCTCCTCTTATTTTTCAGACAGTATCGTGCTCTTCCTATTTTTGACAACTTTTGAAGCTCTTCATGTTTTTCACCACGTTTCATGCTCCTCCTATTTTTCAAACCGTTTCATGCTCCTTCATATTTTTCAGACCGTTTCATGCTCCTCATAATTTTGACACCTTTTGAAGCTTTTCATGTTTTTCACATCTTTTCAGGCTCTTCTTGTTTTTCAGCAATGCTTCAGGCTCCTCCTATTTTTCAGACCGTTTCATGCTCCTCATATTGTTGACACCTTTTGAAGCTCTTCTTATATTTCACAGCTTTTCAGGCTCTTCATCTTTTTCACATCGCTTCAGGCTCCTCCTATTTTTCAGACCGTTTCATGCTCCTCATATTTTTGACACTTTTTGAAGCTCTTCATATTTTTCACACCTTTTCAGGCTCTTCATGTTTTTCACACCGCTTCATGTTTCTCCTATTTTTCAGACCGTTTCATGCTCCTCATATTTTTGACACCTTTTGAAGCTCTTCATATTTTCACACCTTTTCAGGCTCTTCATGTTTTTCATTACAGCTTCATGCTCCTCCTATTTTTCAGACCGTTTCATGCTCCTCATATTTTTGACACCTTTTGAAGCTCTTCATATATTTCTCCACTGTTTCATGCTCCTCCTATTTTTCAGACCATATCATGCTCCTCCTATTTTTCAGACAGTTTCCTGCTCCTCTTATTTTTCAGACAGTATCATGCTCCTCCTATTTTTCAGACTGTTTCATGCTCCTCTTATTTTTCAGACAGTATCGTGCTCCTCCTATTTTTGACACCTTTTGCAGCTCTTCATGTTTTTCACCACGTTTCATGCTCCTCCTATTTATCAAACCGTTTCATGCTCTTTCATATTTTTCAGACCGTTTCATGCTCCTCATAATTTTGACACCTTTTGAAGCTCTTCATGTTTTTCAACACCGTTACATGCTCCTTCATATTTTTCAGACCGTTTCATGCTCCTCCTATTTTTGGCAGCTTTTGACGCTCTTCATATTTTTCACAATTTTCAGGCTCTTCATGTTTTTCAACACCGTTTCATGCTCCTCCTATATGGCAGACCGTTTCATGCTCCTCATATGTATCAGACCGTTTCATGCTCCTCAAATTTTGACCACCTTTTGAAGCTCTTCATATTTTTCACACCTCTTCATGCTCTTCATGTTCCTCAACACCGTTTCATGCTCCTCCTATTTTTCAGACCGTTTCATGCTCCTCCTATTTCTGACACATTTTGAATCTCTTCATGTTTTTCAACACCGTTTCATGCTCCTCCTATTTTTCAGACCGTTTCATGCTACTCATTATTTTGACACCTTTTGAAGCTCTTCATATATTTCACACCTTTTCATGTCTTCATGTATTTCAACATCGTATCATGCTCCTCCTATTTTTCAGACCGTTTCATGCTCCTCATTTTTTGACACCTTTTGAAGCTCTTCATGTTTTTCAACACCATTTCATGCTCCTCATATTTTTAGACGGTTTCATGCTCCTCATATTTTTGAAACCTTTTGAAGCTCTTCATATTTTTCACACCATGTCAGGCTCTTCATGTTTTTCAACACCGCTTCATGCTCGTCCTATTTTTCAGACCATTTCGTCTTCCTCATATTTTTGACACCTTTTGAAGCTCTACATATTTTTCTCACCTTTTCATGCTCTTCATGTTTTTCAACACCGTTTCATGGTCCTCCTATTTTTCAGAACGTTTCGTGCTCCTCACATTTTCAGACCGTTTCATGCTCATCATATTTTTAACACTTTTTGAAGCTCTTCATATTTTTCACATCTTTTAATGCTCTTCATCTTTTTCAACAACGTTTCATGCTCCTCCTATTTTTCAGACAGTTTCGTGCTCCTCATATTTTTCTGACCATTTCATGCTCCTCATATTTTTGACACCTTTTGAAGCTCTTCAAGATTTTCAACACCGTACATGCTCCTCCTATTTTGCAGACCATTTCATGCTCTTCATATTTTTCAGACCGTTTCATACTCCTCATATTTTTAACACCTTTTGAAGCTCTTCATATTTTTCACTCCTTTTCATGCTCTTCATATTTTTCAACACCGTTTCATGCTCCCCTTATTTTTCACACCGTTTCAGGCTCCTCCTATTTTTCAGACCGTTTCATGCTCCTTCTATTTTTCAGACAGTTTCCTGCTCCTCTTATTTTTCAGACAGTATCATGCTCCTCCTATTTTTCAGATTGTTTCATGCTCCTCTTATTTTTCAGACAGTATCGTGCTCCTCCTATTTTTGACACCTTTTGAAGCTCTTCATGTTTTTCACCACGTTTCATGCTCCTCCTATTTGTCAAACCGTTTCATGCTCTTTCATATTTTTCAGACCGTTTCATGCTCCTCCTATTTTTGGCAGCTTTTGATGCTCTTCATATTTTTCACAATTTTCAGGCTCTTCATGTTTTTCAACACCGTTTCATGCTCCTCCTATATGGCAGACCGTTTCATGCTCCTCATATGTATCAGACCGTTTCATGCTCCTCAAATTTTGGCCACCTTTTGAAGCTCTTCATATTTTTCACACCTCTTCATGCTCTTCATGTTTCTCAACACCGTTTCATGCTCCTCCGATTTTTCAGACCGTTTCAAGCTCCTCATATTTCTGACACATTTTCAATCTCTTCATGTTTTTCAACACCGTTTCATGCTCGTCCTATTTTTCAGACCGTTTCATGCTCCTCATATTTTTGACACCTTTTGAAGCTCTTCATATTTTCACACCTTTTCAGGCTCTTCATGTTTTTCATTACACCTTCATGCTCCTCCTATTTTTCAGACCGTTTCATGCTCCTCATATTTTTGACACCTTTTGAAGCTCTTCATATATTTCTCCCCTGTTTCATGCTCCTCCTATTTTTCAGACCGTTTCATGCTCCTCCTATTATCAGACAGTTTCATGCACCTCATATTTTGGACACTTTTTGAAGCTCTTCATATTTTTCACAGCTTTTCAGTCTCTTCATGTTTTTCAACATAGTTTCATGCTCCTCCGATTTTTCAGACCGTTTCATGCTCCACATATTTTTGACACCTTTTGAAGCTCTTCATATATTTCTCCACTGTTTCATGCTCCTCCTATTTTTCAGACCGTTTCATGCTCCTCCTATTTTTCAGACAGTTTCATGCTCCTCATATTTTTCAGACCGTTTCATGCTCCTCGTATAATTGAAACCTTTTGAAGCTCTTCATATTTTACACACCTCTTAGGCCCTTCATGTTTTTCAACACAATTTCATGCTCCTCCTATTTTTCAGACTGTTTCATGCTCCTCCTATTTTTCAGACCATTTCATGCTCCTCCTATATTTAAAACCGTTTCATCCTCCTCATATTTTTGACACCTTTTGAAGCTCTTCATATTATTCACACCTTTTCAGGCTCTTTATGTTCTCAACACCTTTTCATGCTCCTCCTATTTCTCAGACCGTTTCATGCTCCTCATATTTTTGACACATTTTGAAGCTATTCATATTTCTCACACCTTTTCATGCTCTTCATGTTTTCAACACCGTTTCATGCTCCTCCTATTTTTCTGACCGTTTCTTTCTCCTCATATTTTTGACACCTTTTGAAGCTCTTCATATTCTTCACACCTTTTCATGCTCTTTATGTTTTTCAACACCGTTTCATGCTCCTCCTATTTTTCAAACAGTTTCGTGCTCCCCCTATTTTTCAGACCGTTTTGTGCTCCTCTTATTTTTCAGACAGTATCATGCTCCTCCTATTTTTCAGACTGTTTCATGCTCCTCTTATTTTTCAGACAGTATCGTGCTCTTCCTATTTTTGACAACTTTTGAAGCTCTTCATGTTTTTCACCACGTTTCATGCTCCTCCTATTTTTCAAACCGTTTCATGCTCCTTCATATTTTTCAGACCGTTTCATGCTCCTCATAATTTTGACACCTTTTGAAGCTTTTCATGTTTTTCACATCTTTTCAGGCTCTTCTTGTTTTTCAGCAATGCTTCAGGCTCCTCCTATTTTTCAGACCGTTTCATGCTCCTCATATTGTTGACACCTTTTGAAGCTCTTCTTATATTTCACAGCTTTTCAGGCTCTTCATCTTTTTCACATCGCTTCAGGCTCCTCCTATTTTTCAGACCGTTTCATGCTCCTCATATTTTTGACACTTTTTGAAGCTCTTCATATTTTTCACACCTTTTCAGGCTCTTCATGTTTTTCACACCGCTTCATGTTTCTCCTATTTTTCAGACCGTTTCATGCTCCTCATATTTTTGACACCTTTTGAAGCTCTTCATATTTTCACACCTTTTCAGGCTCTTCATGTTTTTCATTACAGCTTCATGCTCCTCCTATTTTTCAGACCGTTTCATGCTCCTCATATTTTTGACACCTTTTGAAGCTCTTCATATATTTCTCCACTGTTTCATGCTCCTCCTATTTTTCAGACCGTATCATGCTCCTCCTATTTTTCAGACAGTTTCCTGCTCCTCTTATTTTTCAGACAGTATCATGCTCCTCCTATTTTTCAGACTGTTTCATGCTCCTCTTATTTTTCAGACAGTATCGTGCTCCTCCTATTTTTGACACCTTTTGCAGCTCTTCATGTTTTTCACCACGTTTCATGCTCCTCCTATTTGTCAAACCGTTTCATGCTCTTTCATATTTTTCAGACCGTTTCATGCTCCTCATAATTTTGACACCTTTTGAAGCTCTTCATGTTTTTCAACACCGTTACATGCTCCTTCATATTTTTCAGACCGTTTCATGCTCCTCCTATTTTTGGCAGCTTTTGACGCTCTTCATATTTTTCACAATTTTCAGGCTCTTCATGTTTTTCAACACCGTTTCATGCTCCTCCTATATGGCAGACCGTTTCATGCTCCTCATATGTATCAGACCGTTTCATGCTCCTCAAATTTTGACCACCTTTTGAAGCTCTTCATATTTTTCACACCTCTTCATGCTCTTCATGTTCCTCAACACCGTTTCATGCTCCTCCTATTTTTCAGACCGTTTCATGCTCCTCATATTTCTGACACATTTTGAATCTCTTCATGTTTTTCAACACCGTTTCATGCTCCTCCTATTTTTCAGACCGTTTCATGCTACTCATTATTTTGACACCTTTTGAAGCTCTTCATATATTTCACACCTTTTCATGTCTTCATGTATTTCAACATCGTATCATGCTCCTCCTATTTTTCAGACCGTTTCATGCTCCTCATTTTTTGACACCTTTTGAAGCTCTTCATGTTTTTCAACACCATTTCATGCTCCTCATATTTTTAGACGGTTTCATGCTCCTCATATTTTTGAAACCTTTTGAAGCTCTTCATATTTTTCACACCATGTCAGGCTCTTCATGTTTTTCAACACCGCTTCATGCTCGTCCTATTTTTCAGACCATTTCGTCTTCCTCATATTTTTGACACCTTTTGAAGCTCTACATATTTTTCTCACCTTTTCATGCTCTTCATGTTTTTCAACACCGTTTCATGGTCCTCCTATTTTTCAGAACGTTTCGTGCTCCTCACATTTTCAGACCGTTTCATGCTCATCATATTTTTAACACTTTTTGAAGCTCTTCATATTTTTCACATCTTTTAATGCTCTTCATCTTTTTCAACAACGTTTCATGCTCCTCCTATTTTTCAGAAAGTTTCGTGCTCCTCATATTTTTCTGACCATTTCATGCTCCTCATATTTTTGACACCTTTTGAAGCTCTTCAAGATTTTCAACACCGTACATGCTCCTCCTATTTTGCAGACCATTTCATGCTCTTCATATTTTTCAGACCGTTTCATACTCCTCATATTTTTAACACCTTTTGAAGCTCTTCATATTTTTCACTCCTTTTCATGCTCTTCATATTTTTCAACACCGTTTCATGCTCCCCTTATTTTTCACACCGTTTCAGGCTCCTCCTATTTTTCAGACCGTTTCATGCTCCTTCTATTTTTCAGACAGTTTCCTGCTCCTCTTATTTTTCAGACAGTATCATGCTCCTCCTATTTTTCAGATTGTTTCATGCTCCTCTTATTTTTCAGACAGTATCGTGCTCCTCCTATTTTTGACACCTTTTGAAGCTCTTCATGTTTTTCACCACGTTTCATGCTCCTCCTATTTGTCAAACCGTTTCATGCTCTTTCATATTTTTCAGACCGTTTCATGCTCCTCCTATTTTTGGCAGCTTTTGATGCTCTTCATATTTTTCACAATTTTCAGGCTCTTCATGTTTTTCAACACCGTTTCATGCTCCTCCTATATGGCAGACCGTTTCATGCTCCTCATATGTATCAGACCGTTTCATGCTCCTCAAATTTTGGCCACCTTTTGAAGCTCTTCATATTTTTCACACCTCTTCATGCTCTTCATGTTTCTCAACACCGTTTCATGCTCCTCCGATTTTTCAGACCGTTTCAAGCTCCTCATATTTCTGACACATTTTCAATCTCTTCATGTTTTTCAACACCGTTTCATGCTCGTCCTATTTTTCAGACCGTTTCATGCTCCTCATATTTTTGACACCTTTTGAAGCTCTTCATATTTTCACACCTTTTCAGGCTCTTCATGTTTTTCATTACACCTTCATGCTCCTCCTATTTTTCAGACCGTTTCATGCTCCTCATATTTTTGACACCTTTTGAAGCTCTTCATATATTTCTCCCCTGTTTCATGCTCCTCCTATTTTTCAGACCGTTTCATGCTCCTCCTATTATCAGACAGTTTCATGCACCTCATATTTTGGACACTTTTTGAAGCTCTTCATATTTTTCACAGCTTTTCAGTCTCTTCATGTTTTTCAACATAGTTTCATGCTCCTCCGATTTTTCAGACCGTTTCATGCTCCACATATTTTTGACACCTTTTGAAGCTCTTCATATATTTCTCCACTGTTTCATGCTCCTCCTATTTTTCAGACCGTTTCATGCTCCTCCTATTTTTCAGACAGTTTCATGCTCCTCATATTTTTCAGACCGTTTCATGCTCCTCGTATAATTGAAACCTTTTGAAGCTCTTCATATTTTACACACCTCTTAGGCCCTTCATGTTTTTCAACACAATTTCATGCTCCTCCTATTTTTCAGACTGTTTCATGCTCCTCCTATTTTTCAGACCATTTCATGCTCCTCCTATATTTAAAACCGTTTCATCCTCCTCATATTTTTGACACCTTTTGAAGCTCTTCATATTATTCACACCTTTTCAGGCTCTTTATGTTCTCAACACCTTTTCATGCTCCTCCTATTTTTCAGACCGTTTCATGCTCCTCATATTTTTGACACATTTTGAAGCTATTCATATTTCTCACACCTTTTCATGCTCTTCATGTTTTCAACACCGTTTCATGCTCCTCCTATTTTTCTGACCGTTTCTTTCTCCTCATATTTTTGACACCTTTTGAAGCTCTTCATATTCTTCACACCTTTTCATGCTCTTTATGTTTTTCAACACCGTTTCATGCTCCTCCTATTTTTCAAACAGTTTCGTGCTCCCCCTATTTTTCAGACCGTTTTGTGCTCCTCTTATTTTTCAGACAGTATCATGCTCCTCCTATTTTTCAGACTGTTTCATGCTCCTCTTATTTTTCAGACAGTATCGTGCTCTTCCTATTTTTGACAACTTTTGAAGCTCTTCATGTTTTTCACCACGTTTCATGCTCCTCCTATTTTTCAAACCGTTTCATGCTCCTTCATATTTTTCAGACCGTTTCATGCTCCTCATAATTTTGACACCTTTTGAAGCTTTTCATGTTTTTCACATCTTTTCAGGCTCTTCTTGTTTTTCAGCAATGCTTCAGGCTCCTCCTATTTTTCAGACCGTTTCATGCTCCTCATATTGTTGACACCTTTTGAAGCTCTTCTTATATTTCACAGCTTTTCAGGCTCTTCATCTTTTTCACATCGCTTCAGGCTCCTCCTATTTTTCAGACCGTTTCATGCTCCTCATATTTTTGACACTTTTTGAAGCTCTTCATATTTTTCACACCTTTTCAGGCTCTTCATGTTTTTCACACCGCTTCATGTTTCTCCTATTTTTCAGACCGTTTCATGCTCCTCATATTTTTGACACCTTTTGAAGCTCTTCATATTTTCACACCTTTTCAGGCTCTTCATGTTTTTCATTACAGCTTCATGCTCCTCCTATTTTTCAGACCGTTTCATGCTCCTCATATTTTTGACACCTTTTGAAGCTCTTCATATATTTCTCCACTGTTTCATGCTCCTCCTATTTTTCAGACCGTTTCATGCTCCTCCTATTTTTCAGACAGTTTCCTGCTCCTCTTATTTTTCAGACAGTATCATGCTCCTCCTATTTTTCAGACTGTTTCATGCTCCTCTTATTTTTCAGACAGTATCGTGCTCCTCCTATTTTTGACACCTTTTGCAGCTCTTCATGTTTTTCACCACGTTTCATGCTCCTCCTATTTGTCAAACCGTTTCATGCTCTTTCATATTTTTCAGACCGTTTCATGCTCCTCATAATTTTGACACCTTTTGAAGCTCTTCATGTTTTTCAACACCGTTACATGCTCCTTCATATTTTTCAGACCGTTTCATGCTCCTCCTATTTTTGGCAGCTTTTGACGCTCTTCATATTTTTCACAATTTTCAGGCTCTTCATGTTTTTCAACACCGTTTCATGCTCCTCCTATATGGCAGACCGTTTCATGCTCCTCATATGTATCAGACCGTTTCATGCTCCTCAAATTTTGACCACCTTTTGAAGCTCTTCATATTTTTCACACCTCTTCATGCTCTTCATGTTCCTCAACACCGTTTCATGCTCCTCCTATTTTTCAGACCGTTTCATGCTCCTCATATTTCTGACACATTTTGAATCTCTTCATGTTTTTCAACACCGTTTCATGCTCCTCCTATTTTTCAGACCGTTTCATGCTACTCATTATTTTGACACCTTTTGAAGCTCTTCATATATTTCACACCTTTTCATGTCTTCATGTATTTCAACATCGTATCATGCTCCTCCTATTTTTCAGACCGTTTCATGCTCCTCATTTTTTGACACCTTTTGAAGCTCTTCATGTTTTTCAACACCATTTCATGCTCCTCATATTTTTAGACGGTTTCATGCTCCTCATATTTTTGAAACCTTTTGAAGCTCTTCATATTTTTCACACCATGTCAGGCTCTTCATGTTTTTCAACACCGCTTCATGCTCGTCCTATTTTTCAGACCATTTCGTCTTCCTCATATTTTTGACACCTTTTGAAGCTCTACATATTTTTCTCACCTTTTCATGCTCTTCATGTTTTTCAACACCGTTTCATGGTCCTCCTATTTTTCAGAACGTTTCGTGCTCCTCACATTTTCAGACCGTTTCATGCTCATCATATTTTTAACACTTTTTGAAGCTCTTCATATTTTTCACATCTTTTAATGCTCTTCATCTTTTTCAACAACGTTTCATGCTCCTCCTATTTTTCAGAAAGTTTCGTGCTCCTCATATTTTTCTGACCATTTCATGCTCCTCATATTTTTGACACCTTTTGAAGCTCTTCAAGATTTTCAACACCGTACATGCTCCTCCTATTTTGCAGACCATTTCATGCTCTTCATATTTTTCAGACCGTTTCATACTCCTCATATTTTTAACACCTTTTGAAGCTCTTCATATTTTTCACTCCTTTTCATGCTCTTCATATTTTTCAACACCGTTTCATGCTCCCCTTATTTTTCACACCGTTTCAGGCTCCTCCTATTTTTCAGACCGTTTCATGCTCCTTCTATTTTTCAGACAGTTTCCTGCTCCTCTTATTTTTCAGACAGTATCATGCTCCTCCTATTTTTCAGATTGTTTCATGCTCCTCTTATTTTTCAGACAGTATCGTGCTCCTCCTATTTTTGACACCTTTTGAAGCTCTTCATGTTTTTCACCACGTTTCATGCTCCTCCTATTTGTCAAACCGTTTCATGCTCTTTCATATTTTTCAGACCGTTTCATGCTCCTCCTATTTTTGGCAGCTTTTGATGCTCTTCATATTTTTCACAATTTTCAGGCTCTTCATGTTTTTCAACACCGTTTCATGCTCCTCCTATATGGCAGACCGTTTCATGCTCCTCATATGTATCAGACCGTTTCATGCTCCTCAAATTTTGGCCACCTTTTGAAGCTCTTCATATTTTTCACACCTCTTCATGCTCTTCATGTTTCTCAACACCGTTTCATGCTCCTCCGATTTTTCAGACCGTTTCAAGCTCCTCATATTTCTGACACATTTTCAATCTCTTCATGTTTTTCAACACCGTTTCATGCTCGTCCTATTTTTCAGACCGTTTCATGCTCCTCATATTTTTGACACCTTTTGAAGCTCTTCATATTTTCACACCTTTTCAGGCTCTTCATGTTTTTCATTACACCTTCATGCTCCTCCTATTTTTCAGACCGTTTCATGCTCCTCATATTTTTGACACCTTTTGAAGCTCTTCATATTTTTCACACCTTTTCAGGCTCTTCATGTTTTGAACACCGCTTCATGCTCCTCCTATTTTTCAGACCATATCATGCTCCTCACATTTTTGACACCTTTTGAAGCTCTTCATGTTTTTTACATCTTTTCAGGCTCTTCATGTTTTTGAACATCGCTTCATGCTCCTCGTATTTTTCAGACCGTTTCATCCTCCTCATGTATTTCACACCATTTGAAGCTCTTCATATTTTTCACACCTTTTAAGGCTCTTCATGTTTTTCAACATTGGTTCATGCTCCTCCTGTTTTTCAGACCGTTTCAATCTCCTCATATTATTGACACTTTTTGAAGCTGCTCATATTTTTCACACCTTTTGAAGCTGTTCATATATTTCACACCTTTTCAAACACTTCATGTTTTTCAACACCACCTCATGCTCCTCCTATTTTTCACACCGTTTCATCTCATCTTATTTTCGACACCTTTGGAAGCTCTTCATATTTTTCACACCTTTTGAAGCTCTTCATATTTTTCACACGTTTTCAGGCTCTTCATGTTTTTCAACACCGCTTCATGCTCCTCCTAAATTTCAGACCGTTTCATTCTCCTCATATTTTTCTCACATTTGAAGCTCTTCATATTTTTCACACCTTTTTAGGCTCTTCATGTTTTCAACAACACTTCATGCTCCTCCTGATTTTCAGACCGTTTCATGCTCCTCATATTTTTGACACCTTTTGAAGCTCTTCATATTTTTCACACCTTTTCAGGTTCTTCATGTTTTTTAACACCACTTCATGCTCCTCCTGTTTTTCAGACCGTTTCAACCTACTCATATTTTTGACAGCATTTGAAGCTCTTCATATTTTTCACACCGTTTCAGGCTCTTCATGTTTTTCAACACCGCTTCATGCTCCTCCTAAATTTCAGACCGTTTCATTCTCCTCATATTTTTCTCACATTTGAAGCTCTTCATATTTTTCACACCTTTTTAGGCTCTTCATGTTTTTCAACACCACTTCATGCTCCTCCTGTTTTTCAGACCGTTTCATGCTCCTCATATTTTTGACACCTTTTGAAGCTCTTCATATTTTTCACACCTTTACAGGCTCTTTATGTTTTTCAACACCCCTTTATGCTCCTCCTATTTTTCAGACCGTTTCAACCTCCTCATATTTTTGACAGCATTTGAAGCTCTTCATATTTTTCACACCTTTTCAGGCTCTTCATGTTTTTGAACACCGTTTCATGCTGCTCCTATTTTTCATACCATTTCATACTCCTCATATATTTGACACCTTTTGAAGCTCTTCATATTTCTTACACCTTTTCAGGCTCTTCATGATTTTGAACACCGCTTCATGGTCCTTCTATTTTTCAGACCGTTTCATGCTCCTCATATATTTGACACCTTTTGAAGCTCTTCATATTTTTCACACCTTTTCAGGCTCTTCATGGTTTTGAAGAACACTTCATGCTTCTCCTATTTTTCAGACCGTTTATTGCTCCTCATATTTTTGACATGTTTTGAGGCTTTTCATATTTTTCACAAATTTTCAGACTCTTCATGTTTTTGAATACCTTTTCATGCTTCTCCTATTTTTCAGACCGTTTCATGCTCCTCATATTTTTGACACCTTTTGAGGCTTTTCATATTTTTCACAAATTTTCAGGCTCTTCATGTTTTTGCACACCGCTTCATGCTCCTCCTATTTAGCAGACCATTTCATGCTCCTCATTTTTTTGACACCTTTTGAAGCTCTTCATATATTTCACACCTTTTCAGGCTCTTCATGTTTTTGAACACCGCTTCATGCTCCTCCTATTTTTCAGACCGTTTCATGCTCATCTCATTTATGACACGTTTTGAAGCTCTTCATATTTTTCACACCTTTTGAAGCTCTTCATATTTTTCACACTTTTTCAGGCTCTTCATTATTTGCAAAACCTTTTCATGCTCATCATATTTTTCAGAACGTTTCATGCTCCTCATATTTTTGACACCTTTTGAAGCTCTTCATATTTTTCACACCTTTTCAGGCTCTTCATGTTTTGAACACCGCTTCATGCTCCTCCTATTTTTCATACCGTTTCATGCTCCTCATATTTTTGACACCTTTTGAAGCTCTTCATGTTTTTCACATCTTTTCAGGCTCTTCATGTTTTTGAACATCGCTTCATGCTCCTCGTATTTTTCAGACCGTTTCATCCTCCTCATGTATTTCACACCATTTGAAGCTCTTCATATTTTTCACAACTTTTAAGGCTCTTCATGTTTTTCAACATTGTTTCATTCTCCTCCTGTTTTTCAGACCGTTTCAATCTCCTCATATTATTGACACCTTCGAAGCTGCTCATATTTTTCACACCTTTTGAAGCTGTTCATATATTTCACACCTTTTCAAACACTTCAAGTTTTTCAACACCACCTCATGCTCCTCCTATTTTTCAGACCGTTTCATCTCATCTTATTTTCGACACCTTTGGAAGCTCTTCATATTTTTCACACCTTTTGAAGCTCTTCATATTTTTCACACGTTTTCAGGCTTTTCATGTTTTTCAACACCGCTTCATGCTCCTCCTAAATTTCAGACCGTTTCATTCTCCTCATATTTTTCTCACATTTGAAGCTCTTCATATTTTTCACACCTTTTTAGGCTCTTCATGTTTTTCAACACCACTTCATGCTCCTCCTGTTTTTCAGACCGTTTCATGCTCCTCATATTTTTGACACCTTTTCAAGCTCTTCATTTTTTTCACACCTTTTCAGGCTCTTCATGTTTTTCAACAACACTTCATGCTCCTCCTGTTTTTCAGACCGTTTCATGCTCCTCATATTTTTGACACCTTTTGAAGCTCTTCATATTTTTCACACCTTTACAGGCTCTTCATGTTTTTCAACACCTCTTTATGCTCCTCCTATTTTTCAGACCGTTTCAACCTCCTCATATTTTTGACAGCATTTGAAGCTCTTCATATTTTTCACACCTTATCAGGCTCTTCATGTTTTTGAACACCGTTTCATGCTCCTCATATTCTTGTGACCTTTTGAAGCGATCATACTTTTCACACCTTTTCATGCTCTTCATGTTTTTCAACACCACTTGGTGCTCCTCCTATTTTTCAGACCGTTTCATTCTCCTCATATTTTTCTCACATTTGAAGCTCTTCATATTTTTCACAAATTTTCAGGCTCTTCATGTTTTTGCACACCGCTTCATGCTCCTCCTATTTTTCAGACCGTTTTATGCTCCTCATATTTTTGACACCTTTTGAAGATCTTCTTATTATTCACACCTTTTCAGGCTCTTCATGTTTTTTCACACCACTTCATGCTCCTCGTATTTTTCAGACCGTTTCATGCTCCTCATGTATTTCACACCTTTTGAAGCTCTTCATATTTTTCACAACTTTTCAGGCTCTTCATGTTTTTGAACACCACTTCATTCTCCTACTATTTTCAGACCGTTTCATGCTCCTCGTGTATTTCACACCTTTTGAAGCTCTTCATATTTTTCACACCTTTTTAGGCTCTTCATATTTTTCAACACCACTTCATGCTCCTCCTGTTTTTCAGAACGTTTCATGCTCCTCATATTTTTGACACCTTTTGAAGCTCTTCATATTTTTCACACCTTTTCAGGCTCTTCATGTTTTTCAACACCACTTCATGCTCCTCCTGTTTTTCAGACCGTTTCAACCTCCTCATATTTTTGACAGCATTTGAAGCTCTTCATATTTTTCACACCTTTTCAGGCTCTTCATGTTTTTCAACATTGTTTCATGCTCCTCCTGTTTTTCAGACCGTTTCAATCTCCTCATATTATTGACACTTTTTGAAGCTGCTCATATTTTTCACACCTTTTGAAGCTGTTCATATATTTCACAACTTTTCAAACACTTCATGTTTTCCAACACCACCTCATGCTACTCCTATTTTTCACACCGTTTCATCTCATCTTATTTTCGACACCTTTGGAAGCTCTTCATATTTTTCACACCTTTTGAAACTCTTCATATTTTTCAAACGTTGTCAGGCTCTTCATGTTTTTCAACATCGCTTCATGCTCCTCCTAAATTTCAGACCGTTTCATTCTCCTCATATTTTTCTCACATTTGAAGCTCTTCATACTTTTCACACCTTTTCATGCTCTTCATGTTTTTCAACACCACTTGGTGCTCCTCCTATTTTTCAGACCGTTTCATGCTCCTCATATATTTGACACCTTTTGAAGTTCTTCATATTTTTCACACCTTTTCAGGCTCTTCATGTTTTTGAACACCGTTTCATGCTGCTCCTCTTTTTCATACCATTTCATACTCCTCATATTTTTGACACCTTTTGAAGCTCTTCATATTTCTTACACCTTTTCAGGCTCTTCATGATTTTGAACACCGCTTCATGCTCCTTCTATTTTTCAGACCGTTTCATGCTCCTCATATATTTGATACCTTTTGAAGCTCTTCATATTTTTCACACCTTTTCAGGCTCTTCATGGTTTTGAAGAACACTTCATGCTTCTCCTATTTTTCAGACCGTTTCATGCTCCTCATATTTTTGACACGTTTTGAGGCTTTTCATATTTTTCACAAATTTTCAGGCTCTTCATGTTTTTGAATACCGTTTCATGCTCCTCCTATTTTTCAGACCGTTTCATGCTCCTCATATTTTTGACACCTTTTGAGGCTTTTCATATTTTTCACAAATTTTCAGGCTCTTCATGTTTTTGCACACCGCTTCATGCTCCTCCTATTTTTCAGACCGTTTTATGCTCCTCATATTTTTGACACCTTTTGAAGATCTTCTTATTATTCACACCTTTTCAGGCTCTTCATGTTTTTGCACACCGCTTCATGCTTCTCGTATTTTTCAGACCGTTTCATGCTCCTCATGTATTTCACACCTTTTGAAGCTCTTCATATTTTTCACACCTTTTGAAGCTCTTCATATTTTTCACACTTTTTCAGGCTCTTAATGATTTGCAAAACCTTTTCATGCTCATCATATTTTTCAGAACGTTTCATGCTCCTCATATTTTTGACACCTTTTGAAGCTCTTCATATTTTTCACTCCTTTTCAGGCTCTTCATGTTCTTCAACACCGCTTCATGCTCCTCCTATTTTTCAGACCGGTTCATGCTCCTCATATTGTTGACACCTTTTGAAGCTCTTCATATATTTCAGATCTTTTCAGGCTCTCATGTTTTTGACACAGCTTCATGCTCCTCCTATTTTTCAGACTGTTTCATGCTCCTCATATTTTGACACCTTTTGAAGCTCTTCATATTTTTCACACCTTTTCAGGCTCTCATGTTTTTGACACAGCTTCATGCTCCTCCTATTTTTCAGACTGTTTCATGCTCCTCATATTTTGACACCTTTTGAAGCTCTTCATATTTTTCACACTTTTTCAGGCTCTTCATGTTTTTCAACACCGCTTCATGCTCCTCCTATTTTTCAGTCCATTTCATATTCCTCATATTTTTGACACCTTTTGAAGCTCTTCATGTTTTTCACATCTTTTCAGGCTCTTCATGTTTTTGTACACCGCTTAATGCTCCTCCTATTTTTCAGACCGTTTCATGATCCTCATGTTTTTGACACCTTTGAAGCTCTTCATATTATTCACCACTTTTCAGGCTCTTCAACTTTTTGAACACCGTTTCATGCTCCTCCTATTATTCAGACAGTTTCATGCTCCTCATAATTTTGACAACTTTTGAAGCTCTTCATATTTTTCACACCTTTTCAGGCTCTTCATGTTTTTCAACACCGCTTCATGCTCCTCCTATTTTTCAGACCGGTTCATGCTCCTCATAATTTTGACAACTTTTGAAGCTCTTCATATTTTTCACACCTTTTCAGTCTCTTCATGTTTTTGAACACCGCTTCATGCTCCTCCTATTTTTCACAGCTTTTGAAGCTCTTCATATTTTTCACACATTTTCAGGCTCTTAATTTTTTTGAACAACGCTTCATGCTCCTCCTATATTTGAGATCTTTTAATGCTCCTCATGTATTTCACACCCTTTGAAGCTCTTCATATTTTTTACACCTTTTCAGGCTATTCATGTTTTGCACACCGCTTCATGCTCCTCCTATTTTTCAGACTTTTTCATGCTCCTCATATTTTTGAAACATTTTGAAGCTCTTCATATTTTTCACACCTTTTCAGGCTCTTCATGTTTTTGAACACCGCTTCATGCTCTTCCAATTTTTCAGACCGGTTCATGCTCCTCATAATTTTGACACCTTTTGAAGCACTTCATATTTTTCACACGTTTTCAGGCTCTTCATATTTTTCAACACCGCTTCATTCTCCTCCTATTTTTCAGACCGTTTTATGCTCCTCATATTTTTGACACCTTTTGAAGCTCTTCATATTTTTCACAACTTTTCAGGCTCTTCACATTTTTCAACACCGCTTCATGCTCCTCCTAATTTTCAGACCGTTTCATGCACCTCACGTATTTCACACCTTTTGAAGCTCTTCATATTTTTCACACCTTTTCAGGCTCTTCATGTTTTTGAACACCGCTTCATGCTTCTCCTTTTTTTCAGACCGTTTCATACTCCTCATATTTTTGACACCTTTTGAAGCACTTCATGTATATTACACGTTTTCAGACTCTTCATCTCTTTCAACACCGGTTCATGATCCTCCTATTTTTCAGACTGTTTCATGCTCCTCATATTTTTGACACCTTTTGAAACACTTCATATTTTTCGCACCTTTTCAGGCTCTTCATGATTTTCAAAACCGCTTCATGCTCCTCCTATTATTCAGACTGTTTCATGCTCCTCATAATTTTGACACCTTTTGAATCTCTTCATATTTTTCACACCTTTTCAGGCTCTTCATGTTTTTGAACACCGCTTCATGCTCCTGTTATTTTTCAGACCGTTTCATGCTCCTCATATTTTGAAACATTTTGAAGCTCTTCATATTTTTCACACCTTTTCAGGCTCTTCATGTTTTTGAACACTGCTTCATGCTCCTCCTATTTTTCAGACCGTTTCATGCTCCTCATATTTTGAAACATTTTGAAGCTCTTCATATTTTTCACACCTTTTCAGGCTCTTCATGTTTTTGAACACCGCTTCATGCTCCTCCTATTTTTCAGATCGTTTCATGCTCCTCATATTTTTGACACCTTTTGAAGCTCTTCGTAGTTTTCACAGCTTTTCAGGCTCTTCATGTTTTTCAACACCGCTTCATGCTCCTCCTATTTCTCAGATCATTTCATGCTCATCTCATTTTTGACACCTTTTGAAGCTCTTCATATTTTTCACAGCTTGTCAGGCTCTACATGTTTTTGCACACCGCTTCATGCTCCTCCTATTTTTCAGACCGTTTATTCTCCTCATGTATTTCACACCCTTTGAAGCTCTTCATATTTTTCACACCTTTTCAATCTCTTCATGTTTTTGAACACCATTTCATGCTCCTCCTATTTTCAGACCTTTTTATGCTCCTCATAATTTTGACACATTTTGAAGCTCTTCTTATTATTCACACCTTTTCAGGCTCTTTATGTTTGTCAAAACCACTTCATGCTACTCCTATTTTTAGACCGTTTCATTCTCATTTCATTTTTGACACATTGTGAAGCTCTTCATATTTTTCACACCTTTTGAAACTCTTCATGTTTTTCACAGGTTTTCAAGCTCTTCATGTTTTTCAACACCGCTTCATTCTTCTCCGATTTTTCAGACCGTTTCATGGTCCTCATATTTTGACACGTTTTGAAGCTCTTCTTGTTTTTCATAACTTTTCAGGCTCTTATTGTTTTTCAACACCGCATCATGCTCCTCCTATTTTTCAGACCGTTTCATGCTCCTCATATTTTTGATACCTTTTGAAGCTCGTCATATTTTTCACACCTTTTCAGGCTCTTCATGATTTGAACACCCTTTCATTCTCCTACTATTTTTCAGAGCGTTTCAAGTTCCTCATATTTTTGACACCTTTTGAAGCTCTTCATATTTTTCACACCTTTTCATGATCTTCATGATTCTCAACACCGCTTCATGTTCCTCTATTTTTCAGACGCTTTTAGGCTCCTCATAATTTTGACTCGTTTTGAAGGTCTTCATATTTTTCACACCTTTCCAGGCTCTTCATGTTTTTGAACACGATTTCATGCTCCTCATATTTTTGAAACCTTTTGAAACTCTTCATATTTTTCACACCTTTTCAGGCTCTTCATTTTTTGAACACCTTTTCAGGCTTCTCATGTTTTTCGACACCGCTGCATGCTCTTCCGATTTTTCAGACCGTTTCATGCTCTTCATATTTTTGACACCTTTTGAAACTCTTCATAAATTTCACACCTTTTCAGGCTCTTCATGTTTTTGAACACCGTTTCATGCTCCTAATATTTTTCAGAACAGTTTCATGCTCCTCATATTTTTGACACTTTTTGAACCTCTTCATATTTTTCACACCTTGTCAGGCTCCTCATGTTTTTGAACACCGCTTCATGCTCCACATATTTTTAAGACCGTTTCATGCTCCTCATATTTTTCACACATTTTCAGGCTCTTCATGTTTTTGAACACCATTTCATGCTTCTCATATTTATGACACCTTTTGAAGCTCTTCATGTATTTCACTCTTTTCAGGCTCTTCGTGGTTTTCAACACCATTACATGCTCCTCCTATTTTTCAGACCATTTCATGCTCCTCATATTTTTGACACCTTTTGAAGCTCTTCATATTTTTCAAACCTTTTCAGGCTCTCCATGTTTTTCAGCACCATTTGATGCTCCTCCTATTTTCAGAATGTTTCATGATCCTAATATTTTTCACACCTTTCAGGCTATTCATTTTTTTCAACTCCACTTCATGCTCCTCCTATTTTTCAGACCGTTTCATGTTCCTCCTATTTGTGACACTTTTGAATCTCTTCATATATTTCACACCTTTCCAGGCTCTTCATGTTTTTCAACACTGCTTCATGCTCCTCCTATTTTTGAGACCGTATCATGCTCCTCATATTTTTGACACATTTTCAAGCTCTTCATGTTTTTCAACTCCGCTTCATGCTCCTTCTATTTTTGACACCTTTTGAAGCTCTTCATATTTTTCACACATTTTCAGACTCTTCATGTTTTTCAACACCGTTTCATACTCCTCCTATTTTTAAGACCGTTTCATGCTTCTTATATTTTTGACACCTTTTGAAGCTCTTCATATATTTCACACCTTTTCAGGCTCTTCATGTTTTTCAACACTGCTTCATGCTCCTCCTATTTTTCAGACCATGTCATGCTCCTCATATTTTTGACACCTTTTGAAGCTCTTCATATATTTCACACCTTTTCAGGCTCTTCATATTTTTCAACACCGCTTCATGCTCCTCCTATTTTTCAGACCTTTTCATGCTCCTCATATTTTTGACACCTTTTGAAGCTCTTCATATATTTCACACCTTTTCAGGCTCTTCTTGTTTTTCAACACCTTTCATGCTCCTCCTATTTTTCAGACCGTTTCATTCTCCTCATATTTTTTACACCTATTGAAACTCTTCATATTTTTCACACCTTTTGAAGCTCTTCATGTTTTCACACGTTTTCAGGCTCTTCATGTTTTTCAACACCGCTTCATGCTCCTCCTATTTTTCACACCATTTCATGCTCCTCATATTTTTGAAACCTTTTAAGCTTTCATATTTTTAACACATTTTCAGGCTCTTCAAGTTTTTGAACACCGCTTCATGCTACTCCTATTTATGAAAACTTTTGAAGCTCTTAATATTTTTCAATCCTTTTCATGCTCTTCATGTTTTTCAACATGGTTTCATGCTCCTCGTATTTTTCAGACCGGTTCATGCTCGTCATAATTTTGACACGTTTTGAATCTCTTCATGTTTTCACACATTTTCAGGCTCTTCATGTTTTTCAACACAGCTTCATGCTACTCGTATTTTTCAGACCGTTTCATGCTCGTCATAATTTTGACACGTTTTGAAGCCCTGCATATTTTTCACACCTTTCAGACTCTTCATGTTTTTGAACACCATTCATGCTCCTCCTATTTTTCAGACCATTTCATGCTTCTCATAATTTTGACACCTTTTAAGCTCTTAATATTTTTAACACATTTTCAGGCTCTTCAAGATTTGGAACACCGCTTCATGTTACTCCTATTTTAGACACCATTTGAAGGTGTTCATATTTTTCACACCTTTTCAGGCTCTTCATGTTTTTCAACATCGATTCATGCTCGTCCTATTTTTCAGACCGTTTCATGCTCCTCATATTTTTAAAACCTTTTGAAGCTCTTCATGTTTTTCACAACTTTGCAGTCTCTTCATGTTTTGAACACCGCTTGATGCTCCTCCTATTTTTCAGATCGTTTCATGCTCCTCATATTTTTGACACCTTTTGAAGCTCTTCATATTTTTCACACCTTTTTAGGCTCTTCATGTTTTGAACACCACTTCATGCTCCTCCTATTTTTCAGACCGCTTCATGCTCCTCATATTTTTGACACCTTTTGAAGCTCTTCATATATTTCACCCCTTTTCAGGCTCTTCATGATTTTAAACAGCGCTTCGTGCTCCTCCTATTTTTCAGACCGTTTCATGCTCCTCATATTTTTGCTACGTTTTGAAGGCTTCATATTATTCACACCTTTCAGGCTCTTCATGTTTTTGAACACCCTTCCATGCTCAACCTATTTTTCAGACCATTTCATGTTCCTCATATATTTGAAACCTTTTAAGCTCTTCATATTTTTAACACATTTTCAGGCTCTTCAAGTTTTTGAACACCGCTTCATGCTACTCCTATTTTTCACACCTTTTGAAGCTCTTCATATTTTTCAATCCTTTTCATGCTCTTCATGTTTTTCAACACCGTTTCATGCTCCTCCTATTTTTCAGCCCGGTTCATGCTCCTCATATTTTTGACACCTTTTGAAGCTCTTGATATTTTTCACACATTTTCAGGCTCTTCATGTTTTTCAACATGGTTTCATGCTCCTCTTATTTTTCAGACTGTTTCATGCTCCTCCTATTTTTTAACACATTTTTGAAGCTCTTGATATTTTTCACACGTTTTCAGGCTCTTTATGTTTTTCAACACCGTTTCATGCTCCTCCTATTTTCAGACCGTTTCATGCTCCTCATAATTTTCACACCTTTTGAAGCTCTTCATATTTTTCACACCTTTTGAAGCTCTTCATATTTTTCAAACCTTTTCAGTCTCTTCATGGTTTTCAACACCAGTTCATGCTACTCCTATATTTCAGATCGTTTCATGCTCCTCATATTTTTGACACCTTTTGAAGCTCTTCATATTTTTCACACCTTTTCATGCTCTTCATGTTTTCAACACCGTTTCATGCTCCTCCTATTTTTCAGACCGTTTCATGCTCCTCATATTTTTCACACCTTGTGAAGCTCTTCATATTTTTCACACCTTCAGGCTCTTCATGTTTCTGAACACCATTTCATGCTCCTCCTATTTTTCACACCGTTTCATGCTCCTCATATATTTCACACCTTTTGAAGCTCTTCATATATTTCACACCTTTTCAGGCTCTTCATGTTTTTGAACACCGCTTCATGCTCCTCCTATTTTTAAGATCGTTTCATGATCCTCATATTTTGACACCTTTTGAAGGTCTTCATATTTTTTCACACCTTTTCAGGCTCTTCATGTTTTTCAACACCACTTCATGCTCCTCCTATTTTTCAGCCCGTTTCATGCTCTTCATATTTTTGACACCTTTTGAAGCTATTCATATTTTTCACACCTTTCAGGCTCTTCATGTTTTAGAACACCGTTTCATGCTCCTCCTATTTTTCAGACCATTTCATGCTCCTCATATTTTTGACACCTTTTAAGCTCTTCATATTTTTCACAGATTTTCAGGCTCTTCATGTGTTTCAACACCGCTTCATGCTACTCCTATTTTTCAGACCGTTATAGCCTCCTCATATTTTTGACACCATTTGAAGCTCTTCATATTTTTCACACCTTTTCAGGGTCTTCATGTTTTTGAACACCGCTTCATGCTCCTCCTAATTTTCAGACCATTTCATGTTCCTCATATTTTTGACACCTTTTATGCTCTTCATATTTTTAACACATTTTCAGGCTCTTCATGTTTTTCAACACAGCTTCATGCTACTCGTATTTTTCAGACCATTTCATGCTCGTCATAATTTTGACACGTTTTGAAGCCCTTCATATTTTTCACACCTTTCAGACTCTTCATGTTTTTGAACACCGTTTCATGCTCCTCCTATTTTTCAGACCATTTCATGCTCCTCATAATTTTGACACCTTTTAAGCTCTTCATATTTTTAACACATTTTCAGGCTCTTCAAGATTTGGAACACCGCTTCATGCTACTCCTATTTTAGACACCATTTGAAGCTCTTCATATTTTTCACACCATTTCAGGCTCTTCATGTTTCTGAACACCGTTTCATGCTCCTCATATTTTTACATGTTTTGAAACTCTTCATATTTTTCACACCTTTTCAGGCGCTTCAGGTTTTCAACACCGTTTCATGCTCCTAATATTTTTCAGACCGTTTCATGCTCCTCATATTTTTGACACATTTTGAAGCTCTTCATGTTTTTCAACTCCGCTTCATGCTCCTTCTATTTTTGACACCTTTTGAAGCTCTTCATATTTTTCACACATTTTCAGGCTCTTCATGTTTTTCAACACCGTTTCATGCTCCTCCTATTTTTAAGACCGTTTCATGCTTCTTATATTTTTGACACCTTTTGAAGCTCTTCATATATTTCACACCTTTTCAGGCTCTTCATGTTTTTCAACACCGCTTCATGCTCCTCCTCTTTTTCAGACCATGTCATGCTCCTCATATTTTTGACACCTTTTGAAGCTCTTCATATATTTCACACCTTTTCAGGCTCTTCATGTTTTTGAACAACGCTGCATGCTCCTACTATGTTTCATATCGTTTCATGCTCCTCATATTTTTGACACTTTTTGAAGCTCTTCATAGTTTTTACACTTTTTCAGGCTCTTCATGTTTTTCACACCTTTTCAGGCTCTTCATGTTTTGCAACACCCCTTCATGCTCTTCCTATTTTTCGGACCGTTTGAAATTCCTCCTATTTTTGACACGTTTTTAAGTTCTTCATATTTTTCACACCATTTCAGGTTCTTCATGTTTTTGAACGCCGTTTCATGCTCCTCATATTTTTCAGACTGTTTCATGATCCTCATATTTTTGACACCATTTGAAGCTCTTCATATATTTCACACATTTTCAGGCTCTTCATGTTTTTCACACCTTTTCAGGCTCTTCATGTTTTGCAACAACGCTTCATGCTCCTCCTATTTTTCAGACCGTTTCATGCTCCTCAGTTTTTTGACAATTTTGAAGCTCTTCATGTATTTCACACCTTTTCAGGCTCTTCATGTTTTTCAACACCGCTTCTTACTCCTCCTATTCTTCAGACCTTTTCATGCTCCTCATGTTTTTGACACCTTTTGAAGCTCTTCATATATTTCACACCTTTTCAGGCTCCTCATGTTTTTCACACCTTTTCGGGCTCTTCATGTTTTTGAACACCACTTCATGCTCCTCCTATTTTTCAGACCGTTTCATGCTCCTCATATTTTGACACCTTTTTAATCTCTTCATATTTTTCACACCTTTTCATGCTCTTCATGTTGTTCAACACCGTTTCATACTCCTCTTATTTTTCAGAATGTGTCGTGCTCCTCATATTTTGACACCTTTTGAAGCTCTTCATATTTTTCACATCTTTTCAGTATCTTCAAGTTTTTGAACACCGTTTCATGCTCCTCCTATTTTTCAGACCGTTTCCTGCTCCTCATATTTTTGACAACTTTTGGAGCTCTTCATATTTTTCACACCTTTTCAGGCTCTGCATGTTTTGAACACTCCTTCATGCTCCTCCTATGTTTCAGACCGTTTCATGCTCCTCATATTTTTTCACCTTTTGAAGCTCTTCATATGTTTCACACATTTTCAGACCCTTCATGTTTTTCAACACCGCTTTATGCTGCACCTATTTTTCAGAACAGTTTCATGCTCCTCATATTTTTGACACTTTTTGAACCTCTTCATATTTTTCACACCTTGTCAGGCTCTTCATGTTTTTGAACACCATTTCATCCTTCTCATATTTATGACACCTTTTGAAGCTCTTCATGTATTTCACTCCTCTTCAGGCTCTTCGTGGTTTTCAACACCATTACATGCTCCTCCTATTTTTCAGACCATTTCATGCTCCTCATATTTTTGACACCTTTTGAAGCTCTTCATATTTTTCAAACCTTTTCAGGCTCTCCATGTTTTTCAGCACCATTTGATGCTCCTCCTATTTTCAGAATGTTTCATGATCCTAATATTTTTCACACCTTTTCAGGCTAATCATTTTTTTAAACTCCACTTCATGCTCCTCCTATTTATCAGACCGTTTCATGTTCCTCCTATTTGTGACACTTTTGAATCTCTTCATATATTTCACACCTTTCCAGGCTCTTCATGTTTTTCAACACAGCTTCATGCTCCTCCTATTTTTGAGACCGTATCATGCTCCTCATATTTTTGACACATTTTGAAGCTCTTCATGTTTTTCAACTCCGCTTCATGCTCCTTCTATTTTTGACACCTTTTGAAGCTCTTCATATTTTTCACACATTTTCAGGCTCTTCATGTTTTTCAACACCGTTACATGCTCCTCCTATTTTTAAGACCGTTTCATGCTTCTTATATTTTTGACACCTTTTGTAGCTCTTCATATATTTCACACCTTGTCAGGCTCTTCATGTTTTTCAACACCGCTTCATGCTCCTCCTATTTTTCAGACCATGTCATGCTCCTCATATTTTTGACACCTTTTGAAGCTCTTCATATATTTCACACCTTTTCAGGCTCTTCATGTTTTTGAACAACGCTGCATGCTCCTACTATGTTTCAGATCGTTTCATGCTCCTCATATTTTTGACACTTTTTGAAGCTCTTCATATTTTTTACACCTTTTCAGGCTCTTCATGTTTTTCACACCTTTTCAGGCTCTTCATGTTTTGCAACACCCCTTCATGCTCTTCCTATTTTTCGGACCCTTTGAAACTCCTCCTATTTTTGACACGTTTTTAAGTTCTTCATATTTTTCACACCATTTCAGGTTCTTCATGTTTTTGAACGCCGTTTCATGCTCCTCATATTTTTCAGACTGCTTCATGATCCTCATATTTTTGACACCATTTGAAGCTCTTCATATATTTCACACATTTTCAGGCTCTTCATGTTTTTCACACCTTTTCAGGCTCTTCATGTTTTGCAACACCCCTTCATGCTCCTCCTATTTTTCAGACCGTTTCATGCTCTTCATATTTTTGACAATTTTGAAGCTCTTCATGTATTTCACACCTTTTCAGGCTCTTCATGTTTTTCAACACCGCTTCTTACTCCTCCTATTCTTCAGACCGTTTCATGCTCCTCATATTTTTGACACCTTTTGAAGCTCTTCAAATTTTTCACACCTTTTGAATCTCTTCATATATTTCACACCTTTTCAGGCTCTTCATGTTTGTCACACCTTTTCAGGCTCTTCATGTTTTTCAACACCGCTTCATGCTCCTCCTATTTTTCAGACCGTTTCATGCTCCTCATATTTTTGATACCGTTTGAAGCTCTTCATATATTTCACACCTGTTGAGGCTCTTCATGTTTTTCACACCTTTTCAGGCTCTTCATGATTTTCACAACTTTTCAGGCTCTTCATGTTTTTCAACACCGCTTCATGCTCCTCCAATTTTTCAGAACGTTTCAGGCTCCTCATATTTTTGACAGCTATTGAAGTGCTTCATATATTTCACACCTTTTCAGGCTCTTCATGCTTTTCAACACCGCATCATGCTCCTCCTATATTTCAGAGCGTTTCATGGTCCTCAAATTTTTGACATCTTTTGAAGCTCTTCGTTTATTTCACACCTTTTCAGGAATCATGTTTTTCAAAACGGCTTCATGCTCCTCCTATTTTTCAGACCGTTTCATGCTCCTCATATTTTTCACACCTTTTGAAGCTCTTCATATTTTTCACACCTTTTCAGCCTCTTCATGTTTTTCAACACCGCCTCATGCTCCTCCTATTTTTCAGAGCGTTTCATGCTCCTCCTATTTTTGACGCCTTTTGAAGCTCTTCATATATTTCACACCTTTTCAGGCTCTTTCAAGTTTTTCACACCGCTTCATGCTCCTCCTATTTTTCAGACGTTTTCATGCTCCTCATATTTTTGACACCTTTCGAAGCTCTTCATATTTTTCACATATTTTCATGCGCTTCATGTTTTTCAACACCACTTCTTGCTCCACCTATTTTTCAGATCGTTTCATGCTCCTCATATTTTTATACCTTTTGAAGCTCTTCATATATATCACACCTTTTGAGGCTCTTCATGTTTTTCACACCTTTTCAGGCTCTTCGTGTTTTTCACAACTTTTCAGGCTCTTCATGATTTTCAACACCGCTTCATGCTCCTCCTATTTTTCAGACCGTTTCATGCTCCTCATATTTTTGACACCTATTGAAGCTCTTCATATATTTCACACCTTTTGAGGCTCTTCATCTTTTTCACACCTTTTCAGGCTCTTCATGTTTTTCACACCTTTTCAGGCTCTTCATGTTTTTCAACACCGTTTCATGCTCCTTCTATTTTTCAGACTGTATCATGCTCCTCATATTTTTGACACCCTTGAAGCTCTTCATATATTTCACACCTTTTCAGGCTCTTCATGGTTTTGAACACCGCTTCATGCTCCTCCTATTTTTCAGACTGTTTCATACTCCTCATATTTATGACACGTTTTGAAGCTTTTCATATATTTCACACCTTTTCAGCCTCTTCATGTATTTCAACACCACTCATGCTCTTCCTATTTTTCAGACCGTTTCATGCTCCTCATATTTTTGACACCTTTTGACGCTCTTCCTATATTTCACACCTTTTCAGGCTCTTCATGGTTTTGAAAACGGCTTCATGTTCCTCCTATTTTTCAAACTGTTTGATGCTCCTCATATTTTTGACACCATTTGAAACTCTTCATATATTTCACACCTTTTAGGCTCTTCATGTTTTTCACACCTTTTCAGGCTCTTCATGTTTTTCACATCTTTTCAGCCTCTTCATGTTTTTCAACACCGCTTCATGCTCCTCCTATTTTTCAGAACGTTTCAGGCTCCTCATATTTTTGACAGCTATTGAAGCGCTTCATATATTTCACTCCTTTTCAGACTCTTCATGCTTTTCAACACCACATCATGCTCCTCCTATATTTCAGAGCGTTTCATGGTCTTCAAATTTTTGACACCTTTTGAAGCTCTTCATTTATTTCACACCTTTTCAGGCTCTTCATGTTTTTTACACCGTTTCATGCTCCTCCTATTTTTCAGATCGTTTCATGCTCCTCATATTTTTGACACCTTATGAAGCTCTTCGTATATTTCACACCTTTTCAGTCTCTTCATTGTTTTGAACACGCCTTCATGTTCCTCCTATTTTTCAAACTGTTTCATGCTCTTCACATTTTTGACACCTTTTGAAGCTCTTCATTTATTTCACACCTTTTCAGGCTCTTCATGTTTTTTGCACCGTTTCATGCTCCTCCTATTTTTCAGATCGTTTCATGCTCCTCATATTTTTGACACCTTTTGAAGCTCTTCGTATATTTCACACCTTTTCAGGCTCTTCATGGTTTTGAACTCAACTTCATGTTCCTCCTATTTTTCAAACTGTTTCATGCTCCTCATATTTCTGACACCTTTTGAAACTCTTCATATTTTTCACACCTTTTCAGGCTCTTCGTGTTTTTCAATACCTTTTCCTGCTCCTACTATTTTTTAGACTGTTTCATGCTCCTCATATTTTGACACCTTTTGAAGCTCTTCTTATTTTTCACATATTTTCAGGCTCTTCATGTTTTCAACACCGCTTCATGCACCTCCTATTTTTCAGATTGTATCATGCACCTCATATTTTTTACAGCTTTTGAAGCTCTTCATATATTTCACACCTTTTCAGGCTCTTCATGTTTTTGAACAACGCGTCATGCTTTTCCTATTTTTCAGACTGTTTCATGCACCTCATATTTTTGACACGTTTTGAAGCTCTTCATATTTTTCACACCTTTACAGGCTCTTCATGGTTTTGAACACGGTTTCATGCTCCTTCTATTTTTCAACCGTTTCATGTCCTCATATTTTTGACACCTTTTGAAGCTCTTCATATTTTTCACACCATTTCAGGCTCTTCATATTTTTGATCACCGCTTCATTCTCCTCCTATTTTTCAGACCGTTTCATGCTCGTCATATTTTTGACACCTTTTGAAGCTCTTCATATATTTCACACATTTTCAGGCTCTTCATGTTTTTCAATACCACTTCATGCTCGTCTTTTTTTTTCAGACCTTTTCATGCTCCTCATATTTTTCACACCTTTGGAAGCTCTTCGTATATTTCACACCTTTTCAGGCTCTTCATGTATTTCAACACCACTCATGCTCCTCCTATTTTTCAGACCGTTTCATGCTCCTCATGTTTTGGACAGCTTTTGAAGCTCTTTATATTTTTCAAAACTTTTCACGCTCTTCATGTTTTTCAACATCGTTTCATGCTCCTCCTATTTTTCAGACCGTTTCATGCTCCTCATATTTTTGACACCTTTTGAAGCTCTTCATATACTTTACACATTTTCAGGCTCTTCATGTTTTTCAACACAACCTTATGCTCCTTTTTTTTTTTTTCAGACCGTTTCATGCTCGTCATATTTTTGACACCTTTTTAAGCTCTTCATTTATTTCACACATTTTCAGGCTCTTCATGTTTTTCAATATCACTTCATGCTCCTCCTTTTTTTTCAGACCTTTTCATGCTCCTCATATTTTTCACACCTTTTGAAGCTCTTCATATTTTTCACACCTTTTCAGGCTCTTCATGGTTTTGAACACCGCTTCCTGCTCCTCCTATTTTTCAGACTGTTTCATGCTCCTCATATTTTGACACCTTCTGAAGCTCTTCATATTTTTCACACCTTTTCAGGCTCTTCATGTTTTTCAACACCGCTTCCTGCTCCTCCTATTTTTCAGACCGTTTCATGCTCCTCATATTTTTCCCAGTTTTTGAAGCTCTTCATATTTTTCACACCTTTTCAGGCTCTTCATGCTTTTCAACACCACTTCATGCTCCTCCTATTTTTCAGACCGTTTCATGCTCCTCATATTTTTGACACCTTTTGAAGCTCTTCATATCTTTCACACCTTTTCAGGCTCTTCATGATTTTGAACACCGCTTCATGATCCTCCTCTTTTTCAGACCGTTTCATGCTCCTCATATTTTTGACACCTTTTGAAGCTCTTCATATTTTTCACATCTTTTCAGGCTCTTCATGTTTTTGAACACCACCTCATGCTCCTCCTATTTTTCAGAGAGTTTCATGTTCCTCATGTATTTCACACCTTTTGAACCTCTTCATATATTTCACACCTTTTCAGGCTCTTCATGTTTGTCACACCTTTTCAGGCTCTTCATGTTTTTCAACACCGCTTCATGCTCCTCCTATTTTTCAGACCGTTTCATGCTCCTCATATTTTTGATACCGTTTGAAGCTCTTCATATATTTCACACCTGTTGAGGCTCTTCATGTTTTTCACACCTTTTCAGGCTCTTCATGATTTTCACAACTTTTCAGGCTCTTCATGTTTTTCAACACCGCTTCATGCTCCTCCAATTTTTCAGAACGTTTCAGGCTCCTCATATTTTTGACAGCTATTGAAGTGCTTCATATATTTCACACCTTTTCAGGCTCTTCATGCTTTTCAACACCGCATCATGCTCCTCCTATATTTCAGAGCGTTTCATGGTCCTCAAATTTTTGACATCTTTTGAAGCTCTTCGTTTATTTCACACCTTTTCAGGAATCATGTTTTTCAAAACGGCTTCATGTCCTCCTATTTTTCAGACCGTTTCATGCTCCTCATATTTTTCACACCTTTAGAAGCTCTTCATATTTTTCACACCTTTTCAGTCTCTTCATGTATTTGAACACCATTTCATGCTCCGCCTATTTTTCAGACCGTTTCATGCTCCTCATATTTTTCACACCTTTTGAAGCTCTTCATATTTTTCACACCTTTTCAGGCTCTTCATGTTTTTGAACAACACTTCATGTTCCTCCTATTCTTCAGACCGTTTTATGCTTCTCATAACTTTGACAAATTTTGAAGCTCTACAGATTTTTCACATCTTTTCATGCTCTTCGTCTTTAAAAACCGTTTCATGCTCATCCTATTTTTCAGAGAGTTTCACGCTCCTCATATTTTTGACACCTTTTGAAGCTCTTCATATTTTTCACACCTTTTCAGGCTCTTCATGTTTTTCAACACCGTTTCATGCTCCTCCTATTTTTCAGACTGTTACATGCTCCTCATATTTTTGACACCTTTTGAACTCTTCATATTTTTCACACGTTTTCAGGTTCTTCATGTTTTTCAACACCGTTTCATGCTCCTCCTATTTTTCAGACCGTTTCATGCTCCTTGTATTTTTGACACCTTTTGAAGCTCTTCATATTTTTCACAACTTTTCAGGCTCTTCATGTTTTTCAACACCATTTCATGCTCCTCTTATTTTTCAGACCGTTTCATACTCCTCATATTTTAGACACCTTTTGAAGCTCTTCATATTTTTCACACCTTTTCAGGCTCTTCATGTTTTTCAACACCGCTTCATGCTCCTCCTATTTTTCAGACCGTTACATGCTCCTCATATTTTTGACACCTTTTGAACTCTTCATATTTTTCACACGTTTTCAGGTTCTTCATGTTTTTCAACACCGTTTCATGCTCCTCCTATTTTTCAGACCGTTTCATGCTCCTTGTATTTTTGACACCTTTTGAAGCTCTTCATATTTTTCACAACTTGTCAGGCTCTTCATGATTTTCAACACCATTTCATGCTCCTCTTATTGTTCAGACCGTTTCATACTCCTCATATTTTTGACACCTTTTGAAGCTCTTCATATTTTTCACACCTTTTCAGGCTCTTCATGTTTTTCAACACCGCTTCATGCTCCTCCTATTTTTCAGACCGTTACATGCTCCTCATATTTTTGACACCTTTTGAACTCTTCATATTTTTCACACGTTTTCTGGTTCTTCATGTTTTTCAACACCGTTTCATGCTCCTCCTATTTTTCAGACCGTTTCATGCTCCTTGTATTTTTGACACCTTTTGAAGCTTTTCATATTTTTCACAACTTTTCAGGCTCTTCATGTTTTTCAACACCATTTCATGCTCCTCTTATTTTTCAGACCGTTTCATACTCCTCATATTTTTGACACCTTTTGAAGCTCTTCATATTTTTCACACCTTTTCGGGCTCTTCAAGTTTTTCAACAACACTTCATGCTCCTCCTACTTTTCAGACTGTTTCATCCTCATCCTATTTTTGACACCTTTTGAAGCTATTCATATATTTCTTACCATTTCAATCTCTTCCTGTTTTTCAACACCACTTCATGCTCCATCTATTTTTCAGTCGTTTCATGCTTTTCATATTTTGACACATTTTGAAGCTCTTCATATTTTTCACACCTTTTCAGGCTCTTCATGTTTTTCATCACCGCTTCATGCTCCTCCTATTTTTCAGACCGTTTCATGCTAATCAACTATTTCACACCTTTTCAGGCTCTTCATGTTTTTGAACACCGTTTCATGCTCCTCATATTTTTCACACCGTTTCATGTTTATCTCATTTTTGACACCTTTTGAAGCTCTTCATATTTTTCACACCTTTTCAGGCTCTTCATGTTTTTCAACACCGCTTCATGCTCATCCAATTTTTCAGACCGTTTCATGCTCCTCATATTTTGACACCTTTTGAAGCTCTTCATATTTTTCACACGTTTTCCGGCTCTTCAAGTTTTTGGGCACCGCTTCATGCTCCTCCTATTTTTCAGACCGTTTCATGCTCCTCATATATTTCACACATTTTGAAGCTCTTCATATTTTTCTCACCTTTTCCGGCTCTTCATGTTTTTGGGCACCGCTTCATGCTCCTCCTATTTTTCAGACCGTTTCATGCTCCTCATATTTTTCACACATTTTGAAGCTCTTCATATTTTTCACTCCTTTTCAGGCTCTTCATGTTTTTAAACAGAGCTTCATGCTCCTCCTATTTATCAGACCGTTTCATGCTCCTCATGTATTTCACACCGTTTGAAGTTCCTCCTATTTTTCACACATTTTCAGGCTCTTCATGTTTTTCAACACCATTCCATGCTCCTCCTATATTTCAGACCGTTTCATGTTATTCATATTTTTCAGACCGTTTCATGCTCCTCATATTTTTGACACTTTTGGAAACTCTTCATATTTTTCACACCTTTTCAGGCTCTTCATGTTTTTAAACAGAGCTTCATGCTCCTCCTATTTTTCAGACCGTTTCATGCTCCTCATATTTTTCACACCTTTTCACGCTCCTCATGTTTTTCAACACCATTTCATGCTCCTCCGATTTTTCAGACCGTTTCATGTTCCTCCTTTTTTTGAGACCATTTCATTCTCCTCATGTTTTTGACACCTTTTGTAGTTCTTCATATTTTTCACACCTTTTCAGGCTCTTCATGTTTTTGGGCACTGCTTCATGCTCCTCCTATTTTTCAGACCGTGTGATGCTACTCATATATTTGAAACCTTTTGAAGCTCTTCATATTTTTCACACCTTTTCATCCTCTTCAAGTTTTTGAACACCACTTCATCCTCCTCCTATTTTTAAGACTGTTTCATGCTCCTCATATTTTTGACACCTTTTGAAGCTCTTCATATTTTTCACACGTTTTCAGGCTCTTCATGTTTTTCAACACCGTTTCATGATCCTCCTGTTTTTCGTACAGTTTCATGCTCATCTCATTTTTGACACATTTTGAAGCTTTTCATATTTTTCACAACTTTTCAGGCTCTTCATGTTTTGGAACACCGCTTCATGCTCCTCCTATTTTTCAGAAAGTTTAATGCTCCTCATGTATTTCACACCTTTTGAAGCTCTTCATATTTTTCAGACCTTTTCAGGCTCTTCATGTTTTTGAACACCTCTTCATGCTCCTCCTATTTTACAGACCGTTTTATGCTCTTCATATTTTTGACACCTTTTGAAGCTCTTCATATTTTTCACACCTTTTCTGTCTCTGCATATTTTGAACACCGCTTCATGCTCCTTCTATTTTTCAGACCGTTTCATGATCCTCATTTTTTTGACACCTTTTGAAGCTTTTCATATTTTTCACACCTTTTCAGTCTCTTCATGTTTTTCAACACCACTTTATGTTCCTCCTATTATTCAGACCGTTTCATGCTCATCTCATTTTTGACACCTTTTGAAGCTCTTTATATTTTTCACACCTTTTGAAGCTCTTCATATTTTTCACACCTTTTCAGGATCTTCATGTTTTTAAACACCCCTTCATGCTCCTCCTATTTTTCAGACCTTTTCATGCTCCTCATATTTTTCAAATCTTTTGAAGCTCTTCATATTTTTCGCACCACTCCAGGCTCTTCATGTTTTTGAACACCGCTTCATGCTTCTCCTATTTTACAGACCGTTTCATTCTCCGCATGTATTTCACATCTTTTGAAGCTCTTCCTATTTTTCAAAATTTTTCAGGCTCTTCATGTTTTTCAACACCGTTTCATGCTCCTCCTATTTTTCAGACTGTTTCATGCTCCTCATATTTTGACACCATTTGAAGCTCTTCATATTTTCACAGCTTTTCAGGCTCTTCATGTTTTGCAACAACGCTTCATGCTCCTCCTATTTTTCAGACCGTTTCATGCTCCTCAGTTTTTTGACAATTTTGAAGCTCTTCATGTATTTCACACCTTTTCAGGCTCTTCATGTTTTTCAACACCGCTTCTTACTCCTCCTATTCTTCAGACCTTTTCATGCTCCTCATGTTTTTGACACCTTTTGAAGCTCTTCATATATTTCACACCTTTTCAGGCTCCTCATGTTTTTCACACCTTTTCGGGCTCTTCATGTTTTTGAACACCACTTCATGCTCCTCCTATTTTTCAGACCGTTTCATGCTCCTCATATTTTGACACCTTTTTAATCTCTTCATATTTTTCACACCTTTTCATGCTCTTCATGTTGTTCAACACCGTTTCATACTCCTCTTATTTTTCAGAATGTGTCGTGCTCCTCATATTTTGACACCTTTTGAAGCTCTTCATATTTTTCACATCTTTTCAGTATCTTCAAGTTTTTGAACACCGTTTCATGCTCCTCCTATTTTTCAGACCGTTTCCTGCTCCTCATATTTTTGACAACTTTTGGAGCTCTTCATATTTTTCACACCTTTTCAGGCTCTGCATGTTTTGAACACTCCTTCATGCTCCTCCTATGTTTCAGACCGTTTCATGCTCCTCATATTTTTTCACCTTTTGAAGCTCTTCATATGTTTCACACATTTTCAGACCCTTCATGTTTTTCAACACCGCTTTATGCTGCACCTATTTTTCAGAACAGTTTCATGCTCCTCATATTTTTGACACTTTTTGAACCTCTTCATATTTTTCACACCTTGTCAGGCTCTTCATGTTTTTGAACACCATTTCATCCTTCTCATATTTATGACACCTTTTGAAGCTCTTCATGTATTTCACTCCTCTTCAGGCTCTTCGTGGTTTTCAACACCATTACATGCTCCTCCTATTTTTCAGACCATTTCATGCTCCTCATATTTTTGACACCTTTTGAAGCTCTTCATATTTTTCAAACCTTTTCAGGCTCTCCATGTTTTTCAGCACCATTTGATGCTCCTCCTATTTTCAGAATGTTTCATGATCCTAATATTTTTCACACCTTTTCAGGCTAATCATTTTTTTAAACTCCACTTCATGCTCCTCCTATTTATCAGACCGTTTCATGTTCCTCCTATTTGTGACACTTTTGAATCTCTTCATATATTTCACACCTTTCCAGGCTCTTCATGTTTTTCAACACAGCTTCATGCTCCTCCTATTTTTGAGACCGTATCATGCTCCTCATATTTTTGACACATTTTGAAGCTCTTCATGTTTTTCAACTCCGCTTCATGCTCCTTCTATTTTTGACACCTTTTGAAGCTCTTCATATTTTTCACACATTTTCAGGCTCTTCATGTTTTTCAACACCGTTACATGCTCCTCCTATTTTTAAGACCGTTTCATGCTTCTTATATTTTTGACACCTTTTGTAGCTCTTCATATATTTCACACCTTGTCAGGCTCTTCATGTTTTTCAACACCGCTTCATGCTCCTCCTATTTTTCAGACCATGTCATGCTCCTCATATTTTTGACACCTTTTGAAGCTCTTCATATATTTCACACCTTTTCAGGCTCTTCATGTTTTTGAACAACGCTGCATGCTCCTACTATGTTTCAGATCGTTTCATGCTCCTCATATTTTTGACACTTTTTGAAGCTCTTCATATTTTTTACACCTTTTCAGGCTCTTCATGTTTTTCACACCTTTTCAGGCTCTTCATGTTTTGCAACACCCCTTCATGCTCTTCCTATTTTTCGGACCCTTTGAAACTCCTCCTATTTTTGACACGTTTTTAAGTTCTTCATATTTTTCACACCATTTCAGGTTCTTCATGTTTTTGAACGCCGTTTCATGCTCCTCATATTTTTCAGACTGCTTCATGATCCTCATATTTTTGACACCATTTGAAGCTCTTCATATATTTCACACATTTTCAGGCTCTTCATGTTTTTCACACCTTTTCAGGCTCTTCATGTTTTGCAACACCCCTTCATGCTCCTCCTATTTTTCAGACCGTTTCATGCTCTTCATATTTTTGACAATTTTGAAGCTCTTCATGTATTTCACACCTTTTCAGGCTCTTCATGTTTTTCAACACCGCTTCTTACTCCTCCTATTCTTCAGACCGTTTCATGCTCCTCATATTTTTGACACCTTTTGAAGCTCTTCAAATTTTTCACACCTTTTGAATCTCTTCATATATTTCACACCTTTTCAGGCTCTTCATGTTTGTCACACCTTTTCAGGCTCTTCATGTTTTTCAACACCGCTTCATGCTCCTCCTATTTTTCAGACCGTTTCATGCTCCTCATATTTTTGATACCGTTTGAAGCTCTTCATATATTTCACACCTGTTGAGGCTCTTCATGTTTTTCACACCTTTTCAGGCTCTTCATGATTTTCACAACTTTTCAGGCTCTTCATGTTTTTCAACACCGCTTCATGCTCCTCCAATTTTTCAGAACGTTTCAGGCTCCTCATATTTTTGACAGCTATTGAAGTGCTTCATATATTTCACACCTTTTCAGGCTCTTCATGCTTTTCAACACCGCATCATGCTCCTCCTATATTTCAGAGCGTTTCATGGTCCTCAAATTTTTGACATCTTTTGAAGCTCTTCGTTTATTTCACACCTTTTCAGGAATCATGTTTTTCAAAACGGCTTCATGCTCCTCCTATTTTTCAGACCGTTTCATGCTCCTCATATTTTTCACACCTTTTGAAGCTCTTCATATTTTTCACACCTTTTCAGCCTCTTCATGTTTTTCAACACCGCCTCATGCTCCTCCTATTTTTCAGAGCGTTTCATGCTCCTCCTATTTTTGACGCCTTTTGAAGCTCTTCATATATTTCACACCTTTTCAGGCTCTTTCAAGTTTTTCACACCGCTTCATGCTCCTCCTATTTTTCAGACGTTTTCATGCTCCTCATATTTTTGACACCTTTCGAAGCTCTTCATATTTTTCACATATTTTCATGCGCTTCATGTTTTTCAACACCACTTCTTGCTCCACCTATTTTTCAGATCGTTTCATGCTCCTCATATTTTTATACCTTTTGAAGCTCTTCATATATATCACACCTTTTGAGGCTCTTCATGTTTTTCACACCTTTTCAGGCTCTTCGTGTTTTTCACAACTTTTCAGGCTCTTCATGATTTTCAACACCGCTTCATGCTCCTCCTATTTTTCAGACCGTTTCATGCTCCTCATATTTTTGACACCTATTGAAGCTCTTCATATATTTCACACCTTTTGAGGCTCTTCATCTTTTTCACACCTTTTCAGGCTCTTCATGTTTTTCACACCTTTTCAGGCTCTTCATGTTTTTCAACACCGTTTCATGCTCCTTCTATTTTTCAGACTGTATCATGCTCCTCATATTTTTGACACCCTTGAAGCTCTTCATATATTTCACACCTTTTCAGGCTCTTCATGGTTTTGAACACCGCTTCATGCTCCTCCTATTTTTCAGACTGTTTCATACTCCTCATATTTATGACACGTTTTGAAGCTTTTCATATATTTCACACCTTTTCAGCCTCTTCATGTATTTCAACACCACTCATGCTCTTCCTATTTTTCAGACCGTTTCATGCTCCTCATATTTTTGACACCTTTTGACGCTCTTCCTATATTTCACACCTTTTCAGGCTCTTCATGGTTTTGAAAACGGCTTCATGTTCCTCCTATTTTTCAAACTGTTTGATGCTCCTCATATTTTTGACACCATTTGAAACTCTTCATATATTTCACACCTTTTAGGCTCTTCATGTTTTTCACACCTTTTCAGGCTCTTCATGTTTTTCACATCTTTTCAGCCTCTTCATGTTTTTCAACACCGCTTCATGCTCCTCCTATTTTTCAGAACGTTTCAGGCTCCTCATATTTTTGACAGCTATTGAAGCGCTTCATATATTTCACTCCTTTTCAGACTCTTCATGCTTTTCAACACCACATCATGCTCCTCCTATATTTCAGAGCGTTTCATGGTCTTCAAATTTTTGACACCTTTTGAAGCTCTTCATTTATTTCACACCTTTTCAGGCTCTTCATGTTTTTTACACCGTTTCATGCTCCTCCTATTTTTCAGATCGTTTCATGCTCCTCATATTTTTGACACCTTATGAAGCTCTTCGTATATTTCACACCTTTTCAGTCTCTTCATTGTTTTGAACACGCCTTCATGTTCCTCCTATTTTTCAAACTGTTTCATGCTCTTCACATTTTTGACACCTTTTGAAGCTCTTCATTTATTTCACACCTTTTCAGGCTCTTCATGTTTTTTGCACCGTTTCATGCTCCTCCTATTTTTCAGATCGTTTCATGCTCCTCATATTTTTGACACCTTTTGAAGCTCTTCGTATATTTCACACCTTTTCAGGCTCTTCATGGTTTTGAACTCAACTTCATGTTCCTCCTATTTTTCAAACTGTTTCATGCTCCTCATATTTCTGACACCTTTTGAAACTCTTCATATTTTTCACACCTTTTCAGGCTCTTCGTGTTTTTCAATACCTTTTCCTGCTCCTACTATTTTTTAGACTGTTTCATGCTCCTCATATTTTGACACCTTTTGAAGCTCTTCTTATTTTTCACATATTTTCAGGCTCTTCATGTTTTCAACACCGCTTCATGCACCTCCTATTTTTCAGATTGTATCATGCACCTCATATTTTTTACAGCTTTTGAAGCTCTTCATATATTTCACACCTTTTCAGGCTCTTCATGTTTTTGAACAACGCGTCATGCTTTTCCTATTTTTCAGACTGTTTCATGCACCTCATATTTTTGACACGTTTTGAAGCTCTTCATATTTTTCACACCTTTACAGGCTCTTCATGGTTTTGAACACGGTTTCATGCTCCTTCTATTTTTCAACCGTTTCATGTCCTCATATTTTTGACACCTTTTGAAGCTCTTCATATTTTTCACACCATTTCAGGCTCTTCATATTTTTGATCACCGCTTCATTCTCCTCCTATTTTTCAGACCGTTTCATGCTCGTCATATTTTTGACACCTTTTGAAGCTCTTCATATATTTCACACATTTTCAGGCTCTTCATGTTTTTCAATACCACTTCATGCTCGTCTTTTTTTTTCAGACCTTTTCATGCTCCTCATATTTTTCACACCTTTGGAAGCTCTTCGTATATTTCACACCTTTTCAGGCTCTTCATGTATTTCAACACCACTCATGCTCCTCCTATTTTTCAGACCGTTTCATGCTCCTCATGTTTTGGACAGCTTTTGAAGCTCTTTATATTTTTCAAAACTTTTCACGCTCTTCATGTTTTTCAACATCGTTTCATGCTCCTCCTATTTTTCAGACCGTTTCATGCTCCTCATATTTTTGACACCTTTTGAAGCTCTTCATATACTTTACACATTTTCAGGCTCTTCATGTTTTTCAACACAACCTTATGCTCCTTTTTTTTTTTTTCAGACCGTTTCATGCTCGTCATATTTTTGACACCTTTTTAAGCTCTTCATTTATTTCACACATTTTCAGGCTCTTCATGTTTTTCAATATCACTTCATGCTCCTCCTTTTTTTTCAGACCTTTTCATGCTCCTCATATTTTTCACACCTTTTGAAGCTCTTCATATTTTTCACACCTTTTCAGGCTCTTCATGGTTTTGAACACCGCTTCCTGCTCCTCCTATTTTTCAGACTGTTTCATGCTCCTCATATTTTGACACCTTCTGAAGCTCTTCATATTTTTCACACCTTTTCAGGCTCTTCATGTTTTTCAACACCGCTTCCTGCTCCTCCTATTTTTCAGACCGTTTCATGCTCCTCATATTTTTCCCAGTTTTTGAAGCTCTTCATATTTTTCACACCTTTTCAGGCTCTTCATGCTTTTCAACACCACTTCATGCTCCTCCTATTTTTCAGACCGTTTCATGCTCCTCATATTTTTGACACCTTTTGAAGCTCTTCATATCTTTCACACCTTTTCAGGCTCTTCATGATTTTGAACACCGCTTCATGATCCTCCTCTTTTTCAGACCGTTTCATGCTCCTCATATTTTTGACACCTTTTGAAGCTCTTCATATTTTTCACATCTTTTCAGGCTCTTCATGTTTTTGAACACCACCTCATGCTCCTCCTATTTTTCAGAGAGTTTCATGTTCCTCATGTATTTCACACCTTTTGAACCTCTTCATATATTTCACACCTTTTCAGGCTCTTCATGTTTGTCACACCTTTTCAGGCTCTTCATGTTTTTCAACACCGCTTCATGCTCCTCCTATTTTTCAGACCGTTTCATGCTCCTCATATTTTTGATACCGTTTGAAGCTCTTCATATATTTCACACCTGTTGAGGCTCTTCATGTTTTTCACACCTTTTCAGGCTCTTCATGATTTTCACAACTTTTCAGGCTCTTCATGTTTTTCAACACCGCTTCATGCTCCTCCAATTTTTCAGAACGTTTCAGGCTCCTCATATTTTTGACAGCTATTGAAGTGCTTCATATATTTCACACCTTTTCAGGCTCTTCATGCTTTTCAACACCGCATCATGCTCCTCCTATATTTCAGAGCGTTTCATGGTCCTCAAATTTTTGACATCTTTTGAAGCTCTTCGTTTATTTCACACCTTTTCAGGAATCATGTTTTTCAAAACGGCTTCATGTCCTCCTATTTTTCAGACCGTTTCATGCTCCTCATATTTTTCACACCTTTAGAAGCTCTTCATATTTTTCACACCTTTTCAGTCTCTTCATGTATTTGAACACCATTTCATGCTCCGCCTATTTTTCAGACCGTTTCATGCTCCTCATATTTTTCACACCTTTTGAAGCTCTTCATATTTTTCACACCTTTTCAGGCTCTTCATGTTTTTGAACAACACTTCATGTTCCTCCTATTCTTCAGACCGTTTTATGCTTCTCATAACTTTGACAAATTTTGAAGCTCTACAGATTTTTCACATCTTTTCATGCTCTTCGTCTTTAAAAACCGTTTCATGCTCATCCTATTTTTCAGAGAGTTTCACGCTCCTCATATTTTTGACACCTTTTGAAGCTCTTCATATTTTTCACACCTTTTCAGGCTCTTCATGTTTTTCAACACCGTTTCATGCTCCTCCTATTTTTCAGACTGTTACATGCTCCTCATATTTTTGACACCTTTTGAACTCTTCATATTTTTCACACGTTTTCAGGTTCTTCATGTTTTTCAACACCGTTTCATGCTCCTCCTATTTTTCAGACCGTTTCATGCTCCTTGTATTTTTGACACCTTTTGAAGCTCTTCATATTTTTCACAACTTTTCAGGCTCTTCATGTTTTTCAACACCATTTCATGCTCCTCTTATTTTTCAGACCGTTTCATACTCCTCATATTTTAGACACCTTTTGAAGCTCTTCATATTTTTCACACCTTTTCAGGCTCTTCATGTTTTTCAACACCGCTTCATGCTCCTCCTATTTTTCAGACCGTTACATGCTCCTCATATTTTTGACACCTTTTGAACTCTTCATATTTTTCACACGTTTTCAGGTTCTTCATGTTTTTCAACACCGTTTCATGCTCCTCCTATTTTTCAGACCGTTTCATGCTCCTTGTATTTTTGACACCTTTTGAAGCTCTTCATATTTTTCACAACTTGTCAGGCTCTTCATGATTTTCAACACCATTTCATGCTCCTCTTATTGTTCAGACCGTTTCATACTCCTCATATTTTTGACACCTTTTGAAGCTCTTCATATTTTTCACACCTTTTCAGGCTCTTCATGTTTTTCAACACCGCTTCATGCTCCTCCTATTTTTCAGACCGTTACATGCTCCTCATATTTTTGACACCTTTTGAACTCTTCATATTTTTCACACGTTTTCTGGTTCTTCATGTTTTTCAACACCGTTTCATGCTCCTCCTATTTTTCAGACCGTTTCATGCTCCTTGTATTTTTGACACCTTTTGAAGCTTTTCATATTTTTCACAACTTTTCAGGCTCTTCATGTTTTTCAACACCATTTCATGCTCCTCTTATTTTTCAGACCGTTTCATACTCCTCATATTTTTGACACCTTTTGAAGCTCTTCATATTTTTCACACCTTTTCGGGCTCTTCAAGTTTTTCAACAACACTTCATGCTCCTCCTACTTTTCAGACTGTTTCATCCTCATCCTATTTTTGACACCTTTTGAAGCTATTCATATATTTCTTACCATTTCAATCTCTTCCTGTTTTTCAACACCACTTCATGCTCCATCTATTTTTCAGTCGTTTCATGCTTTTCATATTTTGACACATTTTGAAGCTCTTCATATTTTTCACACCTTTTCAGGCTCTTCATGTTTTTCATCACCGCTTCATGCTCCTCCTATTTTTCAGACCGTTTCATGCTAATCAACTATTTCACACCTTTTCAGGCTCTTCATGTTTTTGAACACCGTTTCATGCTCCTCATATTTTTCACACCGTTTCATGTTTATCTCATTTTTGACACCTTTTGAAGCTCTTCATATTTTTCACACCTTTTCAGGCTCTTCATGTTTTTCAACACCGCTTCATGCTCATCCAATTTTTCAGACCGTTTCATGCTCCTCATATTTTGACACCTTTTGAAGCTCTTCATATTTTTCACACGTTTTCCGGCTCTTCAAGTTTTTGGGCACCGCTTCATGCTCCTCCTATTTTTCAGACCGTTTCATGCTCCTCATATATTTCACACATTTTGAAGCTCTTCATATTTTTCTCACCTTTTCCGGCTCTTCATGTTTTTGGGCACCGCTTCATGCTCCTCCTATTTTTCAGACCGTTTCATGCTCCTCATATTTTTCACACATTTTGAAGCTCTTCATATTTTTCACTCCTTTTCAGGCTCTTCATGTTTTTAAACAGAGCTTCATGCTCCTCCTATTTATCAGACCGTTTCATGCTCCTCATGTATTTCACACCGTTTGAAGTTCCTCCTATTTTTCACACATTTTCAGGCTCTTCATGTTTTTCAACACCATTCCATGCTCCTCCTATATTTCAGACCGTTTCATGTTATTCATATTTTTCAGACCGTTTCATGCTCCTCATATTTTTGACACTTTTGGAAACTCTTCATATTTTTCACACCTTTTCAGGCTCTTCATGTTTTTAAACAGAGCTTCATGCTCCTCCTATTTTTCAGACCGTTTCATGCTCCTCATATTTTTCACACCTTTTCACGCTCCTCATGTTTTTCAACACCATTTCATGCTCCTCCGATTTTTCAGACCGTTTCATGTTCCTCCTTTTTTTGAGACCATTTCATTCTCCTCATGTTTTTGACACCTTTTGTAGTTCTTCATATTTTTCACACCTTTTCAGGCTCTTCATGTTTTTGGGCACTGCTTCATGCTCCTCCTATTTTTCAGACCGTGTGATGCTACTCATATATTTGAAACCTTTTGAAGCTCTTCATATTTTTCACACCTTTTCATCCTCTTCAAGTTTTTGAACACCACTTCATCCTCCTCCTATTTTTAAGACTGTTTCATGCTCCTCATATTTTTGACACCTTTTGAAGCTCTTCATATTTTTCACACGTTTTCAGGCTCTTCATGTTTTTCAACACCGTTTCATGATCCTCCTGTTTTTCGTACAGTTTCATGCTCATCTCATTTTTGACACATTTTGAAGCTTTTCATATTTTTCACAACTTTTCAGGCTCTTCATGTTTTGGAACACCGCTTCATGCTCCTCCTATTTTTCAGAAAGTTTAATGCTCCTCATGTATTTCACACCTTTTGAAGCTCTTCATATTTTTCAGACCTTTTCAGGCTCTTCATGTTTTTGAACACCTCTTCATGCTCCTCCTATTTTACAGACCGTTTTATGCTCTTCATATTTTTGACACCTTTTGAAGCTCTTCATATTTTTCACACCTTTTCTGTCTCTGCATATTTTGAACACCGCTTCATGCTCCTTCTATTTTTCAGACCGTTTCATGATCCTCATTTTTTTGACACCTTTTGAAGCTTTTCATATTTTTCACACCTTTTCAGTCTCTTCATGTTTTTCAACACCACTTTATGTTCCTCCTATTATTCAGACCGTTTCATGCTCATCTCATTTTTGACACCTTTTGAAGCTCTTTATATTTTTCACACCTTTTGAAGCTCTTCATATTTTTCACACCTTTTCAGGATCTTCATGTTTTTAAACACCCCTTCATGCTCCTCCTATTTTTCAGACCTTTTCATGCTCCTCATATTTTTCAAATCTTTTGAAGCTCTTCATATTTTTCGCACCACTCCAGGCTCTTCATGTTTTTGAACACCGCTTCATGCTTCTCCTATTTTACAGACCGTTTCATTCTCCGCATGTATTTCACATCTTTTGAAGCTCTTCCTATTTTTCAAAATTTTTCAGGCTCTTCATGTTTTTCAACACCGTTTCATGCTCCTCCTATTTTTCAGACTGTTTCATGCTCCTCATATTTTGACACCATTTGAAGCTCTTCATATTTTCACAGCTTTTCAGGCTCTTCATGTTTTCAACACCACTTCATCCTCCTCCTATTTTTCAGACCGTTTCATGCTCATCTCAGTTTTGACACCTTTTGAAGCTCTTCATATATTTCACACCTTTTCAGGCTCTTCATGTTTTCAACACCGTTTCATGGTCGTCCTATTTTTCAGACCGTTTCATGCTCCTCATATTTTTGATACCTTTTGAAGCTCTTCATATATTTCACAGGTTTTCATGCTCTTCATGTTTTCAACACCACTTCATCCTCCTCCTATTTTTCACACCGTTTCATGCTCATGTCATTTTTGACACCTTTTGAAGCTCTTCATATTTTTCACAGCTTTTGAAGCTCTTCATATTTTTCACACCTTTTCAGGCTCTTCATGTTTTTGAACACCGTTTCATGCTTCTCCTATTTTTCAGACCGTTTCATGCTCCTCATATTTTTGACACCTTTTGAAGCTCTTCATATTTTTCAAACCTTTTCAGGTTCTTCAAGTTTTTCAACACCGTTTCATGCTCCTCATATTTTTCAGACCGTTTCATGCTCCTCATATTTTTGACACCTTTTGAAGCTCTTCCTGTTTTCCACACCTTTTCAGCCTCTTCATGTTTTAGAACACCGCTTCATGCTCCTTCTATTTTTCATACCATTTCATGCTCATCTCATTTTTGACACCTTTTGAAGCTCTTGATATTTTTCACACCTTTTGAAGCTCTTCATATTTTTCACACCTTTTCAGGATGTTCATGTTTTTAAACACCGCTTCATGCTCCCCCTATTTTTCAGACCTGTTCATGCTCCTCATATTTTTCAAATCTTTTGAAGCTCTTCATATTTTTCGCACCTTTCCAGGCTCTCCATGTTTTTGAACACCGCTTCATGCTCCTCTTATTTTACAGACCGTTTCATTCTCCTCATGTATTTCACACCGTTTGAAGCTCTTCCTATTTTTCAAAACTTTTCAGGCTCTTCATGTTTTTCAACACCTTTTCATGCTCCTCCTCTTTTTCAGACTGTTTCAAGTTCCTCATATTTTGACACCTTTTGAAGCTCTTCATATTTATCACAGCTTTTCAGGCTCTTCATGTTTTACAACACCGCATCATGCTCCACCTATTTTTCAGACTGTTTCATGCTCCTCATATATTTGACACCTTTTGAAGCTCTTCATATTTTTCACACCTTTTCAAGCTCTTCATGTTTTTCAACACTGCTTCATGCTCCTCCTATTTTTCAGACCGTTTCATGCGCCTCATATTTTTCACACGTTTTGAAGCTCTTCATATTTTTCACACCTTTTCAGGCTCTTCATGTTTTTCAACACCGCTTCATGCTCCTCCTATTTTTCACCGTTTCATGCTCCTCATATTTTTAACACCTTTTAAAGCTCTTCATATTTTTCACACCTTTTCATCCTCTTCAAGTTTTTGAACACCGCTTCATCCTCCTCCTATTTTTAAGACCGTTTCATGCTCCTCATATTTTTGACACCTTTTGAAGCTCTTCATATTTTTCACACCTTTTCATCCTCTTCAAGTTTTTGAACACCACTTCATCCTCCTCCTATTTTTAAGACTGTTTCATGCTCCTCATATTTTTGACACCTTTTGAAGCTCTTCATATTTTTCACACGTTTTCAGGCTCTTCATGTTTTTCAACACCGTTTCATGATCCTCCTGTTTTTCGTAAAGTTTCATGCTCATCTCATTTTTGACACATTTTGAAGCTTTTCATATTTTTCACAACTTTTCAGGCTCTTCATGTTTTGGAACACCGCTTCATGCTCCTCCTATTTTTCAGAAAGTTTAATGCTCCTCATGTATTTCACACCTTTTGAAGCTCTTCATATTTTTCAGACCTTTTCAGGCTCTTCATGTTTTTGAACACCTCTTCATGCTCCTCCTATTTTACAGACCGTTTTATGCTCTTCATATTTTTGACACCTTTTGAAGCTCTTCATATTTTTCACACCTTTTCTGTCTCTGCATATTTTGAACACCGCTTCATGCTCCTTCTATTTTTCAGACCGTTTCATGATCCTCATTTTTTGACACCTTTTGAAGCTTTTCATATTTTTCACACCTTTTCAGTCTCTTCATGTTTTTCAACACCACTTTATGTTCCTCCTATTATTCAGACCGTTTCATGCTCATCTCATTTTTGACACCTTTTGAAGCTCTTTATATTTTTCACACCTTTTGAAGCTCTTCATATTTTTCACACCTTTTCAGGATCTTCATGTTTTTAAACACCCCTTCATGCTCCTCCTATTTTTCAGACCTTTTCATGCTCCTCATATTTTTCAAATCTTTTGAAGCTCTTCATATTTTTCGCACCACTCCAGGCTCTTCATGTTTTTGAACACCGCTTCATGCTTCTCCTATTTTACAGACCGTTTCATTCTCCGCATGTATTTCACATCTTTTGAAGCTCTTCCTATTTTTCAAAATTTTTCAGGCTCTTCATATTTTTCAACACCGTTTCATGCTCCTCCTATTTTTCAGACTGTTTCATGCTCCTCATATTTTGACACCATTTGAAGCTCTTCATATTTTCACAGCTTTTCAGGCTCTTCATGTTTTCAACACCACTTCATCCTCCTCCTATTTTTCAGACCGTTTCATGCTCATCTCAGTTTTGACACCTTTTGAAGCTCTTCATATATTTCACACCTTTTCAGGCTCTTCATGTTTTCAACACCGCTTCATGGTCCTCCTATTTTTCAGACCGTTTCATGCTCCTCATATTTTTGATACCTTTTGAAGCTCTTCATATATTTCACACCTTTTCATGCTCTTCATGTTTTCAACACCACTTCATCCTCCTCCTATTTTTCAGACCGTTTCATGCTCATGTCATTTTTGACACCTTTTGAAGCTCTTCATATTTTTCACAGCTTTTGAAGCTCTTCATATTTTTCACACCTTTTCAGGCTCTTCATGTTTTTGAACACCGTTTCATGCTTCTCCTATTTTTCAGACCGTTTCATGCTCCTCATATTTTTGACACCTTTTGAAGCTCTTCCTGTTTTCCACACCTTTTCAGCCTCTTCATGTTTTAGAACACCGCTTCATGCTCCTTCTATTTTTCATACCGTTTCATGCTCATCTCATTTTTGACACCTTTTGAAGCTCTTGATATTTTTCACACCTTTTGAAGCTCTTCATATTTTTCACACCTTTTCAGGATCTTCATGTTTTTAAACACCGCTTCATGCTCCCCCTATTTTTCAGACCTGTTCATGCTCCTCATATTTTTCAAATCTTTTCAAGCTCTTCATATTTTTCGCACTTTTCCAGGCTCTCCATGTTTTTGAACACCGCTTCATGCTCCTCCTATTTTACAGACCGTTTCATTCTCCTTATGTATTTCACACCGTTTGAAGCTCTTCCTATTTTTCAAAACTTTTCAGGCTCTTCATGTTTTTCAACACCTTTTCATGCTCCTCCTCTTTTTCAGACTGTTTCAAGTTCCTCATATTTTGACACCTTTTGAAGCTCTTCATATTTATCACAGCTTTTCAGGCTCTTCATGTTTTTCAACACTGCTTCATGCTCCTCCTATTTTTCAGACCGTTTCATGCGCCTCATATTTTTCACACGTTTTGAAGCTCTTCATATTTTTCACACCTTTTCAGGCTCTTCATGTTTTTCAACACCGCATCATGCTCCTCCTATTTTTCAGACTGTTTCATGCTCCTCATATTTTTCACACGTTTTTGAAGCTCTTCATATTTTTCTCACCTTTTCAGTCACTTCATGTTTTTGAACACAGCTTCATGCTCCTCCTATTTTTCAGACCGTTCATGAGCCTCATATTTTTGAAATATTTTGAAGCTCTTCATAATTTTCACACCTTTTAAGGCTCTTCATGTTTTTCAACGCCGCTTCATGCTCCTAGAGATTTTCAGACCGTTCATGATCCTCATATTTTTGACACCTTTTGAAGCTCTTCATATTTTTCACACCTTTTCAGGCTATTCATGTTTTTCAACACCACTTCATGCTCCTCCTATTTTTCAGACCGTGTGATGCTACTCATATATTTGAAACCTTTTGAAGCTCTTCATATTTTTCACACCTTTTCATCCTCTTCAAGTTTTTGAACACCACTTCATCCTCCTCCTATTTTTAAGACTGTTTCATGCTCCTCATATTTTTGACACCTTTTGAAGCTCTTCATATTTTTCACACGTTTTCAGGCTCTTCATGTTTTTCAACACCGTTTCATGATCCTCCTGTTTTTCGTACAGTTTCATGCTCATCTCATTTTTGACACATTTTGAAGCTTTTCATATTTTTCACAACTTTTCAGGCTCTTCATGTTTTGGAACACCGCTTCATGCTCCTCCTATTTTTCAGAAAGTTTAATGCTCCTCATGTATTTCACACCTTTTGAAGCTCTTCATATTTTTCAGACCTTTTCAGGCTCTTCATGTTTTTGAACACCTCTTCATGCTCCTCCTATTTTACAGACCGTTTTATGCTCTTCATATTTTTGACACCTTTTGAAGCTCTTCATATTTTTCACACCTTTTCTGTCTCTGCATATTTTGAACACCGCTTCATGCTCCTTCTATTTTTCAGACCGTTTCATGATCCTCATTTTTTTGACACCTTTTGAAGCTTTTCATATTTTTCACACCTTTTCAGTCTCTTCATGTTTTTCAACACCACTTTATGTTCCTCCTATTATTCAGACCGTTTCATGCTCATCTCATTTTTGACACCTTTTGAAGCTCTTTATATTTTTCACACCTTTTGAAGCTCTTCATATTTTTCACACCTTTTCAGGATCTTCATGTTTTTAAACACCCCTTCATGCTCCTCCTATTTTTCAGACCTTTTCATGCTCCTCATATTTTTCAAATCTTTTGAAGCTCTTCATATTTTTCGCACCACTCCAGGCTCTTCATGTTTTTGAACACCGCTTCATGCTTCTCCTATTTTACAGACCGTTTCATTCTCCGCATGTATTTCACATCTTTTGAAGCTCTTCCTATTTTTCAAAATTTTTCAGGCTCTTCATGTTTTTCAACACCGTTTCATGCTCCTCCTATTTTTCAGACTGTTTCATGCTCCTCATATTTTGACACCATTTGAAGCTCTTCATATTTTCACAGCTTTTCAGGCTCTTCATGTTTTCAACACCACTTCATCCTCCTCCTATTTTTCAGACCGTTTCATGCTCATCTCAGTTTTGACACCTTTTGAAGCTCTTCATATATTTCACACCTTTTCAGGCTCTTCATGTTTTCAACACCGTTTCATGGTCGTCCTATTTTTCAGACCGTTTCATGCTCCTCATATTTTTGATACCTTTTGAAGCTCTTCATATATTTCACAGGTTTTCATGCTCTTCATGTTTTCAACACCACTTCATCCTCCTCCTATTTTTCACACCGTTTCATGCTCATGTCATTTTTGACACCTTTTGAAGCTCTTCATATTTTTCACAGCTTTTGAAGCTCTTCATATTTTTCACACCTTTTCAGGCTCTTCATGTTTTTGAACACCGTTTCATGCTTCTCCTATTTTTCAGACCGTTTCATGCTCCTCATATTTTTGACACCTTTTGAAGCTCTTCATATTTTTCAAACCTTTTCAGGTTCTTCAAGTTTTTCAACACCGTTTCATGCTCCTCATATTTTTCAGACCGTTTCATGCTCCTCATATTTTTGACACCTTTTGAAGCTCTTCCTGTTTTCCACACCTTTTCAGCCTCTTCATGTTTTAGAACACCGCTTCATGCTCCTTCTATTTTTCATACCATTTCATGCTCATCTCATTTTTGACACCTTTTGAAGCTCTTGATATTTTTCACACCTTTTGAAGCTCTTCATATTTTTCACACCTTTTCAGGATGTTCATGTTTTTAAACACCGCTTCATGCTCCCCCTATTTTTCAGACCTGTTCATGCTCCTCATATTTTTCAAATCTTTTGAAGCTCTTCATATTTTTCGCACCTTTCCAGGCTCTCCATGTTTTTGAACACCGCTTCATGCTCCTCTTATTTTACAGACCGTTTCATTCTCCTCATGTATTTCACACCGTTTGAAGCTCTTCCTATTTTTCAAAACTTTTCAGGCTCTTCATGTTTTTCAACACCTTTTCATGCTCCTCCTCTTTTTCAGACTGTTTCAAGTTCCTCATATTTTGACACCTTTTGAAGCTCTTCATATTTATCACAGCTTTTCAGGCTCTTCATGTTTTACAACACCGCATCATGCTCCACCTATTTTTCAGACTGTTTCATGCTCCTCATATATTTGACACCTTTTGAAGCTCTTCATATTTTTCACACCTTTTCAAGCTCTTCATGTTTTTCAACACTGCTTCATGCTCCTCCTATTTTTCAGACCGTTTCATGCGCCTCATATTTTTCACACGTTTTGAAGCTCTTCATATTTTTCACACCTTTTCAGGCTCTTCATGTTTTTCAACACCGCTTCATGCTCCTCCTATTTTTCACCGTTTCATGCTCCTCATATTTTTAACACCTTTTAAAGCTCTTCATATTTTTCACACCTTTTCATCCTCTTCAAGTTTTTGAACACCGCTTCATCCTCCTCCTATTTTTAAGACCGTTTCATGCTCCTCATATTTTTGACACCTTTTGAAGCTCTTCATATTTTTCACACCTTTTCATCCTCTTCAAGTTTTTGAACACCACTTCATCCTCCTCCTATTTTTAAGACTGTTTCATGCTCCTCATATTTTTGACACCTTTTGAAGCTCTTCATATTTTTCACACGTTTTCAGGCTCTTCATGTTTTTCAACACCGTTTCATGATCCTCCTGTTTTTCGTAAAGTTTCATGCTCATCTCATTTTTGACACATTTTGAAGCTTTTCATATTTTTCACAACTTTTCAGGCTCTTCATGTTTTGGAACACCGCTTCATGCTCCTCCTATTTTTCAGAAAGTTTAATGCTCCTCATGTATTTCACACCTTTTGAAGCTCTTCATATTTTTCAGACCTTTTCAGGCTCTTCATGTTTTTGAACACCTCTTCATGCTCCTCCTATTTTACAGACCGTTTTATGCTCTTCATATTTTTGACACCTTTTGAAGCTCTTCATATTTTTCACACCTTTTCTGTCTCTGCATATTTTGAACACCGCTTCATGCTCCTTCTATTTTTCAGACCGTTTCATGATCCTCATTTTTTGACACCTTTTGAAGCTTTTCATATTTTTCACACCTTTTCAGTCTCTTCATGTTTTTCAACACCACTTTATGTTCCTCCTATTATTCAGACCGTTTCATGCTCATCTCATTTTTGACACCTTTTGAAGCTCTTTATATTTTTCACACCTTTTGAAGCTCTTCATATTTTTCACACCTTTTCAGGATCTTCATGTTTTTAAACACCCCTTCATGCTCCTCCTATTTTTCAGACCTTTTCATGCTCCTCATATTTTTCAAATCTTTTGAAGCTCTTCATATTTTTCGCACCACTCCAGGCTCTTCATGTTTTTGAACACCGCTTCATGCTTCTCCTATTTTACAGACCGTTTCATTCTCCGCATGTATTTCACATCTTTTGAAGCTCTTCCTATTTTTCAAAATTTTTCAGGCTCTTCATATTTTTCAACACCGTTTCATGCTCCTCCTATTTTTCAGACTGTTTCATGCTCCTCATATTTTGACACCATTTGAAGCTCTTCATATTTTCACAGCTTTTCAGGCTCTTCATGTTTTCAACACCACTTCATCCTCCTCCTATTTTTCAGACCGTTTCATGCTCATCTCAGTTTTGACACCTTTTGAAGCTCTTCATATATTTCACACCTTTTCAGGCTCTTCATGTTTTCAACACCGCTTCATGGTCCTCCTATTTTTCAGACCGTTTCATGCTCCTCATATTTTTGATACCTTTTGAAGCTCTTCATATATTTCACACCTTTTCATGCTCTTCATGTTTTCAACACCACTTCATCCTCCTCCTATTTTTCAGACCGTTTCATGCTCATGTCATTTTTGACACCTTTTGAAGCTCTTCATATTTTTCACAGCTTTTGAAGCTCTTCATATTTTTCACACCTTTTCAGGCTCTTCATGTTTTTGAACACCGTTTCATGCTTCTCCTATTTTTCAGACCGTTTCATGCTCCTCATATTTTTGACACCTTTTGAAGCTCTTCCTGTTTTCCACACCTTTTCAGCCTCTTCATGTTTTAGAACACCGCTTCATGCTCCTTCTATTTTTCATACCGTTTCATGCTCATCTCATTTTTGACACCTTTTGAAGCTCTTGATATTTTTCACACCTTTTGAAGCTCTTCATATTTTTCACACCTTTTCAGGATCTTCATGTTTTTAAACACCGCTTCATGCTCCCCCTATTTTTCAGACCTGTTCATGCTCCTCATATTTTTCAAATCTTTTCAAGCTCTTCATATTTTTCGCACTTTTCCAGGCTCTCCATGTTTTTGAACACCGCTTCATGCTCCTCCTATTTTACAGACCGTTTCATTCTCCTTATGTATTTCACACCGTTTGAAGCTCTTCCTATTTTTCAAAACTTTTCAGGCTCTTCATGTTTTTCAACACCTTTTCATGCTCCTCCTCTTTTTCAGACTGTTTCAAGTTCCTCATATTTTGACACCTTTTGAAGCTCTTCATATTTATCACAGCTTTTCAGGCTCTTCATGTTTTTCAACACTGCTTCATGCTCCTCCTATTTTTCAGACCGTTTCATGCGCCTCATATTTTTCACACGTTTTGAAGCTCTTCATATTTTTCACACCTTTTCAGGCTCTTCATGTTTTTCAACACCGCATCATGCTCCTCCTATTTTTCAGACTGTTTCATGCTCCTCATATTTTTCACACGTTTTTGAAGCTCTTCATATTTTTCTCACCTTTTCAGTCACTTCATGTTTTTGAACACAGCTTCATGCTCCTCCTATTTTTCAGACCGTTCATGAGCCTCATATTTTTGAAATATTTTGAAGCTCTTCATAATTTTCACACCTTTTAAGGCTCTTCATGTTTTTCAACGCCGCTTCATGCTCCTAGAGATTTTCAGACCGTTCATGATCCTCATATTTTTGACACCTTTTGAAGCTCTTCATATTTTTCACACCTTTTCAGGCTATTCATGTTTTTCAACACCACTTCATGCTCCTCCTATTTTTCAGACCGTTTCATGCTCCTCATATTTTTGATACCTTTTGAAGCTCTTCATATATTTCACACCTTTTCATGCTCTTCATGTTTTCAACACCACTTCATCCTCCTCCTATTTTTCAGACCGTTTCATGCTCATCTCAGTTTTGACACCTTTTGAAGCTCTTCATATATTTCACACCTTTTCAGGCTCTTCATGTTTTCAACACCGCTTCATGGTCCTCCTATTTTTCAGACCGTTTCATGCTCCTCATATTTTTGATACCTTTTGAAGCTCTTCATATATTTCACACCTTTTCATGCTCTTCATGTTTTCAACACCACTTCATCCTCCTCCTATTTTTCAGACCGTTTCATTCTCATGTCATTTTTGACGCCTTTTGAAGCTCTTCATATTTTTCACAGCTTTTGAAGCTCTTCATATTTTTCACACCTTTTTAGGCTCCTCATGTTTTCAACACCACTTCATGCTCCTCCTATTTTTCAGACCGTTTCATGCTCCTCATATTTTTGATACCTTTTGAAGCTCTTCATATGTTTCACACCTTTTCATGCTCTTCATGTTTTCAACACCACTTCATCCTCCTCCTATTTTTCAGACCGTTTCATGCTCATCTCTGTTTTGACACCTTTTGAAGCTCTTCATATATTTCACACCTTTTCAGGCTCTTCATGTTTTCAACACCACTTCATGGTCCTCCTATTTTTCAGACCGTTTCATGCTCCTCATATTTTTGATACCTTTTGAAGCTCTTCATATATTTCACACCTTTTCATGCTCTTCATGTTTTCAACACCACTTCATCCTCCTCCTATTTTTCAGACCGTTTCATGCTCATGTCATTTTTGACACCTTTTGAAGCTCTTCATGTTTTTCACAGCTTTGAAGCTCTTCATATTTTTCACACCTTTTCAGGCTCTTCATGTTTTTGAACACCGTTTCATGCTTCTCCTATTTTTCAGACCGTTTCATGCTCCTCATATTTTTGACACCTTTTGAAGCTCTTCATATTTTTCAAACCTTTTCAGGTTCTTCAAGTTTTTCAACACCGTTTCATGCTCCTCATATTTTTCAGACCGTTTCATGCTCCTCATATTTTTGACACCTTTTGAAGCTCTTCCTCTTTTTCACACCTTTTCAGCCTCTTCATGTTTTAGAACACCGCTTCATGCTCCTTCTATTTTTCATACCGTTTCATGCTCATCTCATTTTTGACACCTTTTGAAGCTCTTGATATTTTTCACACCTTTTCAGTCACTTCATGTTTTTGAACACAGCTTCATGCTCCTCCTATTTTTCAGACCGTTCATGAGCCTCATATTTTTGAAATATTTTGAAGCTCTTCATAATTTTCACACCTTTTAAGGCTCTTCATGTTTTTCAACGCCGCTTCATGCTCCTAGAGTTTTTCAGACCGTTCATGCTCCTCATATTTTTGACACCTTTTGAAGCTCTTCATATTTTTCATACCTTTTCAGGCTCTCCATATTTTTGAACACCGCTTCGTGCTCCTAGAGTTTTTCAGACCGTTCATGCTCCTCATATTTTTGACACCTTTTGAAGCTCTTCATATTTTTCATACCTTTTCAGGCTCTCCATATTTTTGAACACCGCTTCGTGCTCCTAGAGTTTTTCAGACCGTTCATGCCCCTCATATTTTTAAAATATTTTGAAGCTCTTCATATTTTTCACACCTTTTCAGGCTCTTCATGTTTTTCAACGCCGCTTCATGCTCCTAGAGTTGTTCAGACCGTTCATGCTCCTCATATTTTTGACACCTTTTGAAGCTCTTCATATTTTTCACACCTTTTCAGGCTCTTCATGTTTTTCAACACCGTTTCATGCTCCTCCTATTTTTCAGACCGTTTCGTGTTCCTCATATTTTTGACACCTTTTGAAGCTCTTCATATTTTTCACAGCTTTACAGGCTCTTCATGTTTTTAAACACCGCTTCATATGCCTTCTAATTTTCAGACCGTTTCATGTTCCTCATATTTTTGACACCTTTTGAAGCTCTTCATATTTTTCACACCTTTTCAGGCTCTTCATGTTTTTCAACACCGCTTCATGCTCCTCCTATTTTCAAAACGTTTCATTTTCTTCATATTTTTGACAACTTTTGAAGCTCTTCATATTTTTCACACCTTTTCAGGCTCTTCATGTTTTTCAACACCGCTTCATGCTCCTCCTATTTTCAGACCGTTTCATGCTCCTCATATTTTTGACATCTGTTGAAGCTGTTCATATTTTTCACTCCTTTTCAGGCACTTCATGTTTTTGAACACCGTTTCATGCTCCTCCTATTTTTCAGACCGTTTCATGCTCTTCATATTTTAGACACCTTTTGAGGCTCTTCATATTTCTCATACCTTTTCAGGCTTTCCATATTTTTGAACACCGCTTCGTGCTCCTCCTAATTTTGAGACGGTTTCATGCTCCTCATATTTATGACACATTTTGAAGCTCTTCATATTATTCACACCTTTTCAGGCTCTTCATGGTTTTGAACACCGCTTTATGCTCCTCCTATTTTTCAGACCGTTTCATGCTCTTCATATATTTCACACCTTTTGAAGCTCTTCATATTTTTCACACCTTTTCAGGCTCATCATGTTTTTCCACACCGCTTCATGCTCCTTCTATTTTTCAAAACGTTACATGTTCCTCATATTTTTGACACCTTTTGAATCTCTTTATATTTGTCACACATTTTCAGGCTCTTCATGTTTTTCAACACCGCTTCATGCTCCTCCTATTTTTCAGATCGTTTCTTTCTCCTCCTATATTTCAAACTGTTTCATGCACCTCTTATTATTGACACCTTTTGAAGCTCTTCATATTTTTCACACCTTTTCAGGCTCTTCATGTTTTTCAACACCACTTCATGCTCCTCCTATTTTTGAGACCGGTTCATGCTCCTCATATGTTTCACACATTTAGAAGCTCTTCATATTTTTCCCACCTTCCCAGGCTCTTCATGTATTTGAGCACAGCTTCATGCTCCTCCTATTTTTCAGACCATTTCATGCTCCTCATATTTTTGATACCTTTTGAAGCTCTTCATATTTTTCACACCTTTTCAGGCTCTTCATGTTTTTGAACATCATTTCATGCTGCTCCTATTTTTCAGACCGTTTCATGCTTCTCATGTTTTCGACACGTTTTGGGGCTCTTCATATTTTTCACACCATTGCAGGCTCTTCATGTTTTTGAACAGCGTTTCATGCTCCTCCTATATTTCAGACCGTTTCATGCTCCTCATATTTTTGACACCTTTTGAAGCTCTTCATATTTTTCACACCTTTTGAAGCTCTTCATATTTTTCACAACATTTCAGGCTCTTCATGTTTTTGAACACCTTTTCATGCTCCTCCTATATTTCAGACCATTTCATGCTCCTCATATTTTTGACACCTTTTCAAGCTCTTCATATTTTTCACACTTTTCAGGCTCTTCATGTTTTTGAAGACCGCTTCATGCTCCTCCTATTTTTCAGACCGTTTCATGCTCCTCATGTATTTCACACCCTTTGAAGCTCTTCATATATTTCACACCTTTTCAGGCTCTTCATGTTTTTCAACACCGTTTTATGATCCTCCTATTTTTCATACCGTTTCATGCTCCTCTTGTATTTCCCACCTTTTGAAGGTTTCATATTTTTCACAACTTTTCAGGCTATTCATGTTTTTGAACACCGCTTCATGCTCCTACTATTTTTCAGACCGTTTTTGCTCCTCATATATTTCACACCTTTTGAAGCACTTCATATGTTTCACACATTTTCAGGCTCTTCATGTTTTGAACACCGATTCATGCTCCTCTATTTTTCAGACCGTTTCATGCTCTTCTTATTGTAGACACCTTTTGAAAGTCCTCATATATTTCACACCTTTTCAGGCTCTTAAAGTTTTTCAACACTGCTTCACGCTCCTCCTATTTTTCAGATCGTTTCATGCTCCTCATATTTTTGACAACTTTTGAAGCTCTTCCTATTTTTCACACCTTTACAGGCTCTTCATGATTTTGAACACCGCTTCATGCTCCTACTATTTTCAGACCGTTTCAAGCTCCTCATGTATTTCACACCTTTTGAAGCTCTTCATATTTTTCACACCTTTTCAGGCTCTTGATGTTATTAAACACCGTTTCATGCTCCTCCTACTTTTCAGACCGTTTCATACTCCTCATATTTTTGACACATTTTGAAGCTCTTCATATATTTCACACCTTTTCAGGCTCTTGATGTTATTAAACACCGCTTCTTGCTCCTCTTATTTTTCAGACCGTTGCATGCTCCTCATATTTATGACACATTTTGAAGCTCTTCATATTATTCACACCTTTTCAGGCTCTTCATGGTTTTGAACACCGCTTTATGCTCCTCCTATTTTTCAGACCGTTTCATGCTCTTCATATTTTTCACACCTTTTGAAGCTCTTCATATTTTTCACACCTTTTCAGGCTCATCATGTTTTTCCACACCGCTTCATGCTCCTTCTATTTTTCAAAGCGTTTCATGTTCCTCATATTTTTGACACCTTTTGAATCTCTTTATATTTGTCACACCTTTTCAGGCTCTTCATGTTTTTCAACACCGCTTCATGCTCCTCCTATTTTTCAGATCGTTTCTTTCTCCTCCTATATTTCAAACTGTTTCATGCACCTCTTATTATTGACACCTTTTGAAGCTCTTCATATTTTTCACACCTTTTCAGGCTCTTCATGTTTTTCAACACCACTTCATGCTCCTCCTATTTTTGAGACCGGTTCATGCTCCTCATTTGTTTCACACATTTAGAAGCTCTTCATATTTTTCCCACCTTCCCAGGCTCTTCATGTATTTGAGCACAGCTTCATGCTCCTCCTATTTTTCAGACCGTTTCATGCTCCTCATATTTTTGATACCTTTTGAAGCTCTTCATATTTTTCACACCTTTTCAGGCTCTTCATGTTTTTGAATACCATTTCATGCTGCTCCTATTTTTCAGACCGTTTCATGCTTCTTATGTTTTCGACACGTTTTGGGGCTCTTCATATTTTTCACACCATTGCAGGCTCTTCATGTTTTTGAACAGCGTTTCATGCTCCTCCTATGTTTCAGACCGTTTCATGCTCCTCATATTTTTGACACCTTTTGAAGCTCTTCATATTTTTCACACCTTTTGAAGTTCTTCATATTTTTCACAACATTTCAGGCTCTTCATGTTTTTGAGCACCTTTTCATGCTCCTCCTATATTTCAGACCATTTCATGCTCCTCATATTTTTGACACCTTTTGAAGCTCTTCATATTTTTCACACTTTTTCAGGCTCTTCATGTTTTTGAAGACCGCTTCATGCTCCTCCTATTTTTCAGACGGTTTCATGCTCCTCATGTATTTCACACCCTTTGAAGCTCTTCATATATTTCACACCTTTTCAGGCTCTTCATGTTTTTCAACAACGTTTTATGATCCTCCTATTTTTCATACCGTTTCATGCTCCTCTTGTATTTCCCACCTTTTGAAGGTTTCATATTTTTCACAATTTTCAGGCTATTCATGTTTTTGAACACCGCTTCATGCTCCTACTATTTTTCAGACCGTTTTTGCTCCTCATATATTTCACACCTTTTGAAGCACTTCATATGTTTCACACATTTTCAGGCTCTTCATGTTTTGAACACCGCTTCATGCTCCTCTATTTTTCAGACCGTTTCATGCTCTTCTTATTGTAGACACCTTTTGAAAGTCCTCATATATTTCACACCTTTTCAGGCTCTTAAAGTTTTTGAACACTGCTTCACGCTCCTCCTATTTTTCAGATCGTTTCATGCTCCTCATATTTTTGACAACTTTTGAAGCTCTTCCTATTTTTCACACCTTTACAGGCTCTTCATGATTTTGAACACCGCTTCATGCTCCTACTATTTTCAGACCGTTTCAAGCTCCTCATGTATTTCACACCTTTTGAAGCTCTTCATATTTTTCACACCTTTTCAGGCTCTTGATGTTATTAAACCCCGTTTCATGCTGCTCCTACTTTTCAGACCGTTTCATACTCCTCATATTTTTGACACATTTTGAAGCTCTTCATATATTTCACACCTTTTCAGGCTCTTCATATTTTTCAACACCACTTCATGCTCCTCCTATTTTTCAGATCGCTTCATGCTCATCTCCTTTTTGACACATTTTGAAGCTCTTCATATTTTTCACACGTTTTCAGGCTCTTCATCTTTTTCAACACCACTTAATGCTCCTCCTACTTTTGAGACCGTTTCATGCTCTTCATGTATTTCTGACTTTTTGAAGCCTTTCATATTTTTCACACGTTTTCAGGCTCTTCATGTTTTTGAAGACCGCTTCATGCTCCTCCTATTTTTCAGAGAGTTTCATGCTCTTCATGTATTTCACACCTTTTGAAGCTCTTCATATTTCTCACACCTTTTCAGGCTCTCATGTGTTTGAACACAGCTTCATGCTCCTCCTATTTTTCAGACCGTTTCAGGCTCCTCATATATTTCACACCTTTTGAAGCTCTGCATATTTTTCACACATTTTCAGGCTCTTCATGTTTTTGAACACTGTTTCATGATCCTCCTAATTTTCAGACCGTTTCATGCTCCTCATATTTTTGACACCTTTTGAAGCTCTTCATAATTTTCACACCTTTTCAGGCTCTTCATATTTTTCAACACCACTTCATGCTCCTCCTAATTTTCAGATCGCTTCATGCTCATCTCATTTTTTACACCTTTTGAAGCTGTTCATATTTTTCACACCTTTTGAAGATCTTCATATTTTTCACACGTTTTCAGGCTCTTCATGTTTTTCTACACCGCCTGATGCTCCTCCTATTTTTTAGACCGTTTCATGCTCCTCATACTTTTGACACTTTTTAAAGCTCTTCATATTTTTCACACCATTTCAGGCACTTCATGTATTTCAACACCGTTTCATGCTCCTCCTATTTTTCAGACCGTTTCATGCTCCTCATATTTTTGACACCTTTTGAAGCTCTTCATATTTTTCACACCTTTTCAGGCTCTACATATTTTTGAAAGCTGCTTCATGTTCCTCCTATTTTTCAGACAGTTTGATGCCCCGCATACTTTTGACACCATTTGAAGCTCCTCATATTTTTGACACATTTTGAAGCTCTTCATATATTTCACACCTTTTCAGGCTCTTCATATTTTTCAACACCACTTCATGCTCCTCCTATTTTTCAGATCGCTCATGCTCATCTCCTTTTTGACACATTTTGAAGCTCTTCATATTTTTCACACGTTTTCAGGCTCTTCATCTTTTTCAACACCACTTAATGCTCCTCCTACTTTTGAGACCGTTTCATGCTCTTCATGTATTTCTGACTTTTTGAAGCCTTTCATATTTTTCACACGTTTTCAGGCTCTTCATGTTTTTGAAGACCGCTTCATGCTCCTCCTATTTTTCAGAGAGTTTCATGCTCTTCATGTATTTCACACCTTTTGAAGCTCTTCATATTTCTCACACCTTTTCAGGCTCTCATGTGTTTGAACACAGCTTCATGCTCCTCCTATTTTTCAGACCGTTTCAGGCTCCTCATATATTTCACACCTTTTGAAGCTCTGCATATTTTTCACACATTTTCAGGCTCTTCATGTTTTTGAACACTGTTTCATGATCCTCCTAATTTTCAGACCGTTTCATGCTCCTCATATTTTTGACACCTTTTGAAGCTCTTCATAATTTTCACACCTTTTCAGGCTCTTCATATTTTTCAACACCACTTCATGCTCCTCCTAATTTTCAGATCGCTTCATGCTCATCTCATTTTTTACACCTTTTGAAGCTGTTCATATTTTTCACACCTTTTGAAGATCTTCATATTTTTCACACGTTTTCAGGCTCTTCATGTTTTTCTACACCGCCTGATGCTCCTCCTATTTTTTAGACCGTTTCATGCTCCTCATACTTTTGACACTTTTTAAAGCTCTTCATATTTTTCACACCATTTCAGGCACTTCATGTATTTCAACACCGTTTCATGCTCCTCCTATTTTTCAGACCGTTTCATGTTCCTCATATTTTTGACACCTTTTGAAGCTCTTCATATTTTTCACACCTTTTCAGGCTCTACATATTTTTGAAAGCTGCTTCATGTTCCTCCTATTTTTCAGACAGTTTGATGCCCCGCATACTTTTGACACCATTTGAAGCTCCTCATAGTTTTCACACCTTTTGAAGCTCTTCATATTTTTACACCTTTTCAGGCTCTTCATGTTTTTCAACACCGCCTCACGCTCCTCCTATTTTTCTGATCGCTTCATGCTCATCTCATTTTTGACACCTTTTGAAGCTGTTCATATTTTTGACACCTTTTCAAGCTCTTCATATTTTTAACACGTTTTCAGGCTCTTCATATTTTTGAACACCCTTTCATGCCTCTCTAATTTTTCACACCGTATCATGCTCCTCATATTTTTCACACCTTCTGAAGCTCTTCATATTTTTGACACGTTTTGAGGCTCTTCATATTTTTCAGACATTTTCAGTCTCTTCATGTTTTTGAACCCCGTTTCATGCTCCTCACATTTTTGACACCTTTTGTAGCTCTTCATATTTTTCACACCTTTTCAGGCTCCTCATGTTTTTGAACACTGCTTCATGCTCCTCCTATTTTTCAGACCGTTTCATCCTCCTCATATTTTTGACACCTTTTGAAGCTCTTCATAATTTTCACACCATTTAAGGTTCTTCATGTTTTTGAACACCGCTTCATACTCCTCCTATTTTTCAGACCGTTTCATGCTCCTCATATTTTTCAAACCTTTTGAAGCTCTTCATATTTTTCACACCTTTTCAGGCTCTTCATATTTTTGAACACAGCTTCCTGCTCCTCCTATTTTTCAGGCCGTTTCATGCTCCTCATGTATTTCACACCTTTTGAAGCTCTTCATATGTTTCACACCTTTTCCGGCTCTTCATGTTTTTGAACACCGTTTCATGTTCCTCCTATTTTTCAGACCGTTTCATGCTCCTCATGTATTTCACACCTTTTGAACCTCTTCATATTTTTCACACCTTTTCAGGCTCTCATGTTTTTGAAAACAGCTTCCTGCTCCTCCTATTTTTCAGACCGTTTCATGCTCCTCATGGATTTCACACCTTTTGAAGCTCTTCAAATTTTTCACACCTTTTCAGGCCATTCATGTTTTTGAACACCGCTTCATGCTCCTCCTATTTTTCAGACCGTTTCATGTTCCTCCTATTTTTCAGATCATTTCATGCTCCTCATATTTTTGACACCTTTTGAAGCTCTTCTTATTTTTCACACCTTTTCAGGCTCTTCATGTTTTTGAACACCGCTTCATCCTCTTCCTATTTTTCAGTCCGTTTCTTGCTCCTCATGTATTTCCCACCTTTTGAAGCTCTTCATATTTTTCACACCTTTTCAAGCTCTTCATGTTTTTGAACACAACTTCATGCAACTCCTATCTTTCAGACCGTTTCATGTTCCTCCTATTTTTCAGATCATTTCATGCTCCTCATATTTTTGACACCTTTTGAAGCTCTTCATATTTTTCACACCTTTTCAGGCTCTTCATGTTTTTGAACACAATTTCACGCAACTCCTATCTTTCAGACCGTTTCATGTTCCTCCTATTTTTCAGATCATTTCATGCTCCTCATATTTTTCACACCTTTTGAAGCTCTTCATATTTTTCACACCTTTTCAGGCTCTTTATGTTTGTCAACAATAATTCATGCTCCTCCTATGTTTCAGACCGTTTCATGCTCCTCATATTTTTTACACCTTTTGAAGCTCTTCATATATTACACACCTTTTCATGCCCTTCATGTTTTCAACACGACTTCATCCTCCTCCTATTTTTCAGACCGTTTCATGCTCATCTCATTTTTGACACCTTTTGAAGCTCTTCATATATTTCACACCTTTTCAGGCTCTTCATGTTTTCAACACCGCTTCATGCTCCTCCTATTTTTCAGACCGTTTCATGCTCCTCATATTTTTGATACCTTTTGAAGCTCTTCACATATTCAACACCTTTTCATGCTCTTCATGTTTTCAACACCACTTCATGCTCCTCCTAATTTGCAGACCGTTTCATGCTCCTCCTAATTTTGACACCTGTTGATGCTGTTCATATTTTTCACACCTTTTGAAGCTTTTCTAATTTTTCACACGTTTTCAGACTCTTCATGTTTTTCAACACCGCTTCATGCTCGTGCTATTTTTCAGACCGTTTCATGCTCCTCATGTATTTCACATCTTTTGAAGCTCTTCATATTTTTCACACCTTTTCAGGCTCTTCATGTTTTACAACACCGCTTCATGCTCCTCCTAATTTGCAGACCATTTCATGCTCCTCATATTTTTCACACCTTTTGAAGCTCTTCATATTTTCACACCTTTTCAGTCTCTTCATGTTTTTCAACACCGCCTCATGATCCTCCTATTTTTCAGACCGTTTCATGTTCTCCATGTATTTCACACATTTTGAAGCTCTTCATATACTTCACACCTTTTCAGGCTCTGCATGTTTTTGAACACCGTTTCATGCTCCTCCTATTTTTCAGACCGTTTCATGCTCATCTCATTTTTGACACCTTTTGAAGCTCTTCATATTTTTAACACCTTTTGAAGCTCTTCATATATTTGACACGTTTTCAGGCTCTTCATGTTTTTCAACACCGTTTCATTTTCCTCCTATTTTTCAGACCGTTTCATGCTCCTCATAATTTTGACACCTTATTAAGCTCTTCAGATTTTTCACAGTTTTTCAGGCTCTTCATGTGTTTCAACACTGCTTCATTCTCCTCCTATTTTTCAGACCGTTTCATTCTCCTCATATTTTTGACACCTTTGAAGCTCTTCATATATTTCAAACGTTTTACGGCTCTTCATGTTTTTCAACACCGCGTCATGCTCCTCCTATTTTTCAGACAATTTCATGCTCATCTCATTTTTGACACCCTTTGAAGCTCTTCATATTTTTCACAATTTGAAGTTCTTCATATTTTTCATATTTTTGAAACTCCTCATATTTTCACACGTTTTCAGACTCTTCATGTTTTTCAACACCGCTTCATGCTCCTGAAATTTTTCAGACCGTTTCATGCTCCTCATATTTTGGACACCTTTTGAAGCTCTTCATATTTCTCACACCTTTTCAGACTCTTCATGTTTTTCAACACCGCGTCATGCTCCTCCTATTTTTCAGACCATTTCATGCTCATCTCATTTTTGACACCTTTTGAAGGTTTTCATATTTTTCACACCTTTTCAGGCTCTTCATGTTTTTGAACACCGCTTCATGCTCCTCCTATTTTTCAGACCGTTTCATGCTCCTCATGTATTTCACACCTTTTGAAGCTCTTCATATTTTTCACACCTTTTCAGGCTCTTCATGTTTTGGAACACCGTTTCATGCTCCTTCGATTTTTCAGACCGTTTCATGCTCCTCATATATTTGACACATTTTGAAGCTCGTCATATTTTTCACTCCTTTTCAGGCTCTTCCATTTTTTCAACACCGCTTCATGCTCCTCCTATTTTTCAAACCGTTTCATGCTCCTCGTATTTTTGACACCGTTTGAAAATCTTCATATTTTTCACACCTTTTCATGCTCATCATGTTTTTCAACACAGTTTCACACTCCTTTTATTTTTGACACGTTTTGAAGCTCTGCATATTTTTCACACCTTTTCAGGCTCTTCATGTTTTTCAACACCGCTTCATGCTCCTCCTATTTTTCAGACCGTTTCATGCTCCTCATGTATTTCACACCTTTTGAAGCTCTTCATATTTTTCACACCTTTTCAGGCTCTTCATGTTTTGGAACACCGTTTCATGCTCCTTCGATTTTTCAGACCGTTTCATGCTCCTCATATATTTGACACCTTTTGAAGGTCTTCATATTTTTCACACCTTTTCATGCTCTTCATGTTTTTTCAACACCGTTTCATGCTCCTCATATTTTTCAGACCATTTCATGCTTCTCAAATTTTGACACCGTTTGAAAATCTTCATATTTTTCACACCTTTTCATGCTCATCATGTTTTTCAACACAGTTTCACACTCCTTTTATTTTTGACACGTTTTGAAGCTCTGCATATTTTTCACACCTTTTCAGGCTCTTCATGTTTTTCAACACCGCTTCATGCTCCTCCTATTTTTCAGACCGTTTCATGCTCCTCATATTTTGACACCTTTTGAAGCTCTTCATTATTTCATAACTTTTCTGGCTCTTCATATTTTTCAAAACTGCTTCATGATCCTCCTCTTTTTCAGACCGTTTCATGCTCTTCATATTTTTGGTACATTTTGAAGCTCTTCATATTTTTCACAACTTTTCATGCTCTTCATGTTTTTTCCACACCGTTTCATGCTCCTCATATATTTGAGACCATTTCATGCTTCTCAAATTTTGACACGTTTTGAAGATCTTCATATTTTTCACACCTTTTCATTCTTGTCATGTTTTTCAACACAGTTTCACACTCCTCATATTTTTGACACCTTTTGAACTCTTCATATTTTTCACACCTTTTCAGGCTCTTCATGTTTTTGAACACCGTTTCATGCTTCTCCTATTTTTCAGACCGTTTCATGCTCCTCATATTTTCGACACCTTTTGAAGCTCTTCATATTTTTCACACCTTTTCAGGTTCTTCAAGTTTTTCAACACCGTTTCATGCTCCTCGTATTTTTCAGACCGTTTCATGCTCCTCATATTTTTGACACCTTTTGAAGCTCTTCCTATTTTCCACACCTTTCAGGCTCTTCATGTTTTAAAACACCGCTTCATGCTCCTTCTATTTTTCATACCGTTTCATGCTCCTCTCATTTTTCACACCTTTTGAAGCTCTTCATATTTTTCACACCTTTTCAGGTTCTTCAAGTTTTTCAACACCGTTTCATGCTCCTCGTATTTTTCAGACCGTTTCATGCTCCTCATATTTTTGACACCTTTTGAAGCTCTTCCTATTTTCCACACCTTTCAGGCTCTTCATGTTTTAAAACACCGCTTCATGCTCCTTCTATTTTTCATACCGTTTCATGCTCCTCTCATTTTTCACACCTTTTGAAGCTCTTCATATTTTTCACACCTTTTCAGGCTCTTCATGTTTTTCAACACCGCTATATGCTCCTACTAATTTTCAGACTGTTTCATGCTCCTCGTATTTTTCACACCTTTTGAAGCTCTTCATATTTTTCACACCTTTTCAGGCTCTTCATGTTTTGGAGCACACCTTCATGCTCCTCCCATTTTTCAGACCGTTTCATGCTCCTCATGTATTTCACACCATTTGAAGCACTTCATATTTTTCACACCTTTTCAGTCTCTTCATGTTTTTCAACACCACTTCATGTTCCTCCTATTATTCAGACCATTTCATGCTCATCTCATTTTTGACACCTTTTGAAGCTCTTGATATTTTTCACACCATTTGAAGCTCTTCATATTTTTCACACCTTTTCAGTATCTTCATGTTTTTAAACACCGCTTCATGCTCCTCCTATTTTTCAGACCTTTTCATGCTCCTCATAATTTTTAAATCTTTTGAAGCTCTTCATATTTTTCGCATCTTTCCAGGCTCTTCATGTTTTTGAACACCGCTTCATGCTTCTGCTATTTTACAGACCGTTTCATTCTCCTCATATATTTCACACCTTTTGAAGCTCTTCCTATTTTTCAAAACTTTTCAGGCTCTTCATGTTTTTCAACACCGTTTCATGGTCCTGCTATTTTTCAGACTGTTTCATGCTCCTCATATTTTGACACCTTTTGAAGCTCTTCGTATTTTTCACAGCTCTTCAGGCTTTTCATGTTTTCAACACCACTTCATCCTCCTCCTATTTTTCAGACCGTTTCATGCTCATCTCATTTTTGACACCTTTTGAAGCTCTTCATATATTTCACACCTTTTCAGGCTCTTCAGGTTTTCCACATCGCTTCATTCTCCTCCAATTTTTCAGACCGTTTCATGCTCCTCATATTTTTGATACCTTTTGAAGCTCTTCATATATTTCACACCTTTTCATGCTCTTCATGTTTTCAACACCACTTCATCCTCCTCCTATTTTTCAGACCGTTTCATGCTCATCTCATTTTTGACACCTTTTGAAGCTCTTCATATTTTTCACAGCTTTTGAAACTCTTCATATTTTTCACACCTTTTCAGGCTCTCCTTTTTTTTAAACACCGTTTTATGCTTCTCCTATTTTTCAGACCGTTTAATGCTCCTCATGTATTTCACACCTTTTGAAGCTCTTCATATTTTTCACACCTTTTCAGGCTCTTCATGTTTTGGAACACCGTTTCATGCTCCTCCGATTTTTCAGACCGTTTCATGCTCCTCATATATTTGACACCTTTTGAAGCTCGTCATATTTTTCACTCCTTTTCAGGCTCTTCCATTTTTTCAACACCGCTTCATGCTCCTCCTATTTTTCAAACCGTTTCATGCTCCTCGTATTTTTGACACCTTGTGAAGGTCTTCATATTTTTTACACCTTTTCATGCTCTTCATGTTTTTTCAACACCGTTTCATGCTCCTCATATTTTTCAGACCATTTCATGCTTCTCAAATTTTGACACCGTTTGAAAATCTTCATATTTTTCACACCTTTTCATGCTCATCATGTTTTTCAACACAGTTTCACACTCCTTTTATTTTTGACACGTTTTGAAGCTCTGCATATTTTTCACACCTTTTCAGGCTCTTCATGTTTTTCAACACCGCTTCATGCTCCTCCTATTTTTCAGACCGTTTCATGCTCCTCATATTTTGACACCTTTTGAAGCTCTTCATATATTTCATAACTTTTCAGGCTCTTCATATTTTTCAAAACTGCTTCATGATCCTCCTCTTTTTCAGACCGTTTCATACTCTTCATATTTTTGGTACATTTTGAAGCTCTTCATATTTTTCACAACTTTTCATGCTCTTCATGTTTTTTCCACACCGTTTCATGCTCCTCATATATTTGAGACCATTTCATGCTTCTCAAATTTTGACACGTTTTGAAGATCTTCATATTTTTCACACCTTTTTATTCTTGTCATGTTTTTCAACACAGTTTCACACTCCTCATATTTTTGACACCTTTTGAACTCTTCATATTTTTCACACCTTTTCAGGCTCTTCATGTTTTTGAACACCGTTTCATGCTTCTCCTATTTTTCAGACCGTTTCATGCTCCTCATATTTTCGACACCTTTTGAAGCTCTTCATATTTTTCACACCTTTTCAGGTTCTTCAAGTTTTTCAACACCGTTTCATGCTCCTCGTATTTTTCAGACCGTTTCATGCTCCTCATATTTTTGACACCTTTTGAAGCTCTTCCTATTTTCCACACCTTTCAGGCTCTTCATGTTTTAAAACACCGCTTCATGCTCCTTCTATTTTTCATACCGTTTCATGCTCCTCTCATTTTTCACACCTTTTGAAGCTCTTCATATTTTTCACACCTTTTCAGGTTCTTCAAGTTTTTCAACACCGTTTCATGCTCCTCGTATTTTTCAGGCCGTTTCATGCTCCTCATATTTTTGACACCTTTTGAAGCTCTTCCTATTTTCCACACCTTTCAGGCTCTTCATGTTTTAAAACACCGCTTCATGCTCCTTCTATTTTTCATACCGTTTCATGCTCCTCTCATTTTTCACACCTTTTGAAGCTCTTCATATTTTTCACACCTTTTCAGGCTCTTCATGTTTTTCAACACCGCTATATGCTCCTACTAATTTTCAGACTGTTTCATGCTCCTCGTATTTTTCACACCTTTTGAAGCTCTTCATATTTTTCACACCTTTTCAGGCTCTTCATGTTTTGGAGCACACCTTCATGCTCCTCCCATTTTTCAGACCGTTTCATGCTCCTCATGTATTTCACACCATTTGAAGCACTTCATATTTTTCACACCTTTTCAGTCTCTTCATGTTTTTCAACACCACTTCATGTTCCTCCTATTATTCAGACCGTTTCATGCTCATCTCATTTTTGACACCTTTTGAAGCTCTTGATATTTTTCACACCATTTGAAGCTCTTCATATTTTTCACACCTTTTCAGTATCTTCATGTTTTTAAACACCGCTTCATGCTCCTCCTATTTTTCAGACCTTTTCATGCTCCTCATAATTTTTAAATCTTTTGAAGCTCTTCATATTTTTCGCATCTTTCCAGGCTCTTCATGTTTTTGAACACCGCTTCATGCTTCTGCTATTTTACAGACCGTTTCATTCTCCTCATATATTTCACACCTTTTGAAGCTCTTCCTATTTTTCAAAACTTTTCAGGCTCTTCATGTTTTTCAACACCGTTTCATGGTCCTGCTATTTTTCAGACTGTTTCATGCTCCTCATATTTTGACACCTTTTGAAGCTCTTCGTATTTTTCACAGCTCTTCAGGCTTTTCATGTTTTCAACACCACTTCATCCTCCTCCTATTTTTCAGACCGTTTCATGCTCATCTCATTTTTGACACCTTTTGAAGCTCTTCATATATTTCACACCTTTTCAGGCTCTTCAGGTTTTCCACATCGCTTCATTCTCCTCCAATTTTTCAGACCGTTTCATGCTCCTCATATTTTTGATACCTTTTGAAGCTCTTCATATATTTCACACCTTTTCATGCTCTTCATGTTTTCAACACCACTTCATCCTCCTCCTATTTTTCAGACCGTTTCATGCTCATCTCATTTTTGACACCTTTTGAAGCTCTTCATATTTTTCACAGCTTTTGAAACTCTTCATATTTTTCACACCTTTTCAGGCTCTCCTTTTTTTTAAACACCGTTTTATGCTTCTCCTATTTTTCAGACCGTTTAATGCTCCTCATGTATTTCACACCTTTTGAAGCTCTTCATATTTTTCACACCTTTTCAGGCTCTTCATGTTTTGGAACACCGTTTCATGCTCCTCCGATTTTTCAGACCGTTTCATGCTCCTCATATATTTGACACCTTTTGAAGCTCGTCATATTTTTCACTCCTTTTCAGGCTCTTCCATTTTTTCAACACCGCTTCATGCTCCTCCTATTTTTCAAACCGTTTCATGCTCCTCCTATTTTTGACACCTTGTGAAGGTCTTCATATTTTTTACACCTTTTCATGCTCTTCATGTTTTTTCAACACCGTTTCATGCTCCTCATATTTTTCAGACCATTTCATGCTTCTCAAATTTTGACACCGTTTGAAAATCTTCATATTTTTCACACCTTTTCATGCTCATCATGTTTTTCAACACAGTTTCACACTCCTTTTATTTTTGACACGTTTTGAAGCTCTGCATATTTTTCACACCTTTTCAGGCTCTTCATGTTTTTCAACACCGCTTCATGCTCCTCCTATTTTTCAGACCGTTTCATGCTCCTCATATTTTGACACCTTTTGAAGCTCTTCATATATTTCATAACTTTTCAGGCTCTTCATATTTTTCAAAACTGCTTCATGATCCTCCTCTTTTTCAGACCGTTTCATACTCTTCATATTTTTGGTACATTTTGAAGCTCTTCATATTTTTCACAACTTTTCATGCTCTTCATGTTTTTTCCACACCGTTTCATGCTCCTCATATATTTGAGACCATTTCATGCTTCTCAAATTTTGACACGTTTTGAAGATCTTCATATTTTTCACACCTTTTTATTCTTGTCATGTTTTTCAACACAGTTTCACACTCCTCATATTTTTGACACCTTTTGAACTCTTCATATTTTTCACACCTTTTCAGGCTCTTCATGTTTTTGAACACCGTTTCATGCTTCTCCTATTTTTCAGACCGTTTCATGCTCCTCATATTTTCGACACCTTTTGAAGCTCTTCATATTTTTCACACCTTTTCAGGTTCTTCAAGTTTTTCAACACCGTTTCATGCTCCTCGTATTTTTCAGACCGTTTCATGCTCCTCATATTTTTGACACCTTTTGAAGCTCTTCCTATTTTCCACACCTTTCAGGCTCTTCATGTTTTAAAACACCGCTTCATGCTCCTTCTATTTTTCATACCGTTTCATGCTCCTCTCATTTTTCACACCTTTTGAAGCTCTTCATATTTTTCACACCTTTTCAGGTTCTTCAAGTTTTTCAACACCGTTTCATGCTCCTCGTATTTTTCAGGCTGTTTCATGCTCCTCATATTTTTGACACCTTTTGAAGCTCTTCCTATTTTCCACACCTTTCAGGCTCTTCATGTTTTAAAACACCGCTTCATGCTCCTTCTATTTTTCATACCGTTTCATGCTCCTCTCATTTTTCACACCTTTTGAAGCTCTTCATATTTTTCACACCTTTTCAGGCTCTTCATGTTTTTCAACACCGCTATATGCTCCTACTAATTTTCAGACTGTTTCATGCTCCTCGTATTTTTCACACCTTTTGAAGCTCTTCATATTTTTCACACCATTTCAGGCTCTTCATGTTTTGGAGCACACCTTCATGCTCCTCCCATTTTTCAGACCGTTTCATGCTCCTCATGTATTTCACACCATTTGAAGCACTTCATATTTTTCACACCTTTTCAGTCTCTTCATGTTTTTCAACACCACTTCATGTTCCTCCTATTATTCAGACCGTTTCATGCTCATCTCATTTTTGACACCTTTTGAAGCTCTTGATATTTTTCACACCATTTGAAGCTCTTCATATTTTTCACACCTTTTCAGTATCTTCATGTTTTTAAACACCGCTTCATGCTCCTCCTATTTTTCAGACCTTTTCATGCTCCTCATAATTTTTAAATCTTTTGAAGCTCTTCATATTTTTCGCATCTTTCCAGGCTCTTCATGTTTTTGAACACCGCTTCATGCTTCTGCTATTTTACAGACCGTTTCATTCTCCTCATATATTTCACACCTTTTGAAGCTCTTCCTATTTTTCAAAACTTTTCAGGCTCTTCATGTTTTTCAACACCGTTTCATGGTCCTGCTATTTTTCAGACTGTTTCATGCTCCTCATATTTTGACACCTTTTGAAGCTCTTCGTATTTTTCACAGCTCTTCAGGCTTTTCATGTTTTCAACACCACTTCATCCTCCTCCTATTTTTCAGACCGTTTCATGCTCATCTCATTTTTGACACCTTTTGAAGCTCTTCATATATTTCACACCTTTTCAGGCTCTTCAGGTTTTCCACATCGCTTCATTCTCCTCCAATTTTTCAGACCGTTTCATGCTCCTCATATTTTTGATACCTTTTGAAGCTCTTCATATATTTCACACCTTTTCATGCTCTTCATGTTTTCAACACCACTTCATCCTCCTCCTATTTTTCAGACCGTTTCATGCTCATCTCATTTTTGACACCTTTTGAAGCTCTTCATATTTTTCACAGCTTTTGAAACTCTTCATATTTTTCACACCTTTTCAGGCTCTCCTTTTTTTTAAACACCGTTTTATGCTTCTCCTATTTTTCAGACCGTTTAATGCTCCTCATGTATTTCACACCTTTTGAAGCTCTTCATATTTTTCACACCTTTTCAGGCTCTTCATGTTTTGGAACACCGTTTCATGCTCCTCCGATTTTTCAGACCGTTTCATGCTCCTCATATATTTGACACCTTTTGAAGCTCGTCATATTTTTCACTCCTTTTCAGGCTCTTCCATTTTTTCAACACCGCTTCATGCTCCTCCTATTTTTCAAACCGTTTCATGCTCCTCCTATTTTTGACACCTTGTGAAGGTCTTCATATTTTTTACACCTTTTCATGCTCTTCATGTTTTTTCAACACCGTTTCATGCTCCTCATATTTTTCAGACCATTTCATGCTTCTCAAATTTTGACACCGTTTGAAAATCTTCATATTTTTCACACCTTTTCATGCTCATCATGTTTTTCAACACAGTTTCACACTCCTTTTATTTTTGACACGTTTTGAAGCTCTGCATATTTTTCACACCTTTTCAGGCTCTTCAAGTTTTTCAACACCGCTTCATGCTCCTCCTATTTTTCAGACCGTTTCATGCTCCTCATATTTTGACACCTTTTGAAGCTCTTCATATATTTCATAACTTTTCAGTCTCTTCATATTTTTCAAAACTGCTTCATGATCCTCCTCTTTTTCAGACCGTTTCATACTCTTCATATTTTTGGTACATTTTGAAGCTCTTCATATTTTTCACAACTTTTCATGCTCTTCATGTTTTTTCCACACCGTTTCATGCTCCTCATATATTTGAGACCATTTCATGCTTCTCAAATTTTGACACGTTTTGAAGATCTTCATATTTTTCACACCTTTTTATTCTTGTCATGTTTTTCAACACAGTTTCACACTCCTCATATTTTTGACACCTTTTGAACTCTTCATATTTTTCACACCTTTTCAGGCTCTTCATGTTTTTGATCACCGTTTCATGCTCCTCCTATTTTTCAGACCGTTTCATGCTCATCTCATTTTTGACACCTTTTGAAACTCTTCATATATTTCACACCTTTAAGGCTCTTCAGGTTTTTGGAGACCGGTCGCTTCATGCTCCTCCTATATTTCAGCCGTTTCATGTTCCTCCTATTTTTCAGATCATTTCATGCTCCTCATATTTTTGACACCTTTTGAAGCTCTTCATATTTTTCACACCTTTTCAGGCTCGTCATGTTTTTGAACACCGCTTAATACTCCTCCTAGTTTTCAGGCGGTTTCATACTCCTCATATTTTTGACACCTTTTGAAGCTCCTCATATATTTCACACATTTTTAGGCTGTTCATGTTTTTCAACACCACTACATTCTCCTGCTATTTTTCAGACCGTTTCAGGCTCATGTCATTTTTGACACATTTTGAAGCTTTTCATATTGTTCACACCTTTTGAAGTTCTTCATATTTTTCACAAGTTTTCAGGCTCTTCATGTTTTTCAACACCGCTTCATGCTCCTCCTATTTTTGAGACCGTTTCATGCTTCTAATATTTTTGACACGTTTTGAAGCTCTTCATATTTTCCACACCTTTTCAAGCTTTCATGTTTTGGAACACCGTTTCATGCTCCTCCTATTTTTCAGACCGTTTCTTGCTCCTCATATTTGACACATTTTGAAGCTCTTCATATTTTTCACACCTTTTCAGACTCTTCATGTTTTGAACACCGCTTCATGCTCCTCCTATTTTTCAGAGCGTTTCATGCTCCTCATATTTTTCACACCTTTTGAAGCTCTTTATATTTTCACACCTTTTCGTGCTCTTCATGTTTTTGAACACCACTTCATTCTCCTCCTATTTTTCAGACCGTTTCATGCTCATCTCAATTTTGACAGCTTTTGAAGCTGTTCATAATTTTCACACCTTTTGAAGCTCTTCATATTTTTCACACCTTTTCAGGCTCTTCATGTTTTTGAACACCGTTTCATGCTCCTCCTTTTTTTCAGACCGTTTCATGCTCCTCATATTTTTGACACATTTTGAAGCTCTTCATATTTTTCACACCTTTTCAGGCTCTTCATGTTTTTGAACACCGCTTCATACTCCTCCTATTTTTCAGGCGGTTTCATGCTCCTCATATTTTTGACACCTTTTGAAGCCTTCTCATATTGTTCACACCTTTTGAAGCTCTTCATATATTTCACACTTTCTCAGGCTTTTCATGTTTTTCAACACCACTTCATGCTCCTCCTATTTTTCAGACCGCTTCATGCTCATCTCATTTTTGACACCTTTTGAAGCTGTTCATATTTTTCACACCTTTTCAAGCTCTTCATATTTTTCACACCTTTTCAGGCTCTTCATGTTTTTGAACACCGTTTCATGCTCCTCCTATTTTTCAGACCGTTTCATGTTCCTCCTATTTTTCAGATCATTTCATGCTCCTCATATTTTTGACACCTTTTGAAGCTCTTCATATATTTCACACCTTTTCAGGCTCTTCATTTTTTTCAACCCCACTTCATGCTCCTCCTATTTTTCAGACCGTTTCATGATCACTTCACTTTTGACACCTTTTGAAGCTCTTCTTATTTTTCACATCTTTTGAAACTCTTCATATGTTTCACACGTTTTCAGGCTCTTCATGTTTTCAAAACCGTTTCATGCTTCTCCTATTTTTCAGACCGTTTCATGCTCCTTATATGTTTGTCTCCTTTTGAAGCTCTTCATATTTTTCACAGCTTTTGAAGCTCTTCATATTTTTCACACCTTTTCAGGCTCTTCATGGTTTTCAACACCACTTCATGCTCCTCCAATTTTTCAGACCGCTTCATTATCATCTCATTTTTGACACCTTTTGAAGCTCTTCATATATTTCACACCTTTTCAGACTCTTCTTGTTTTTCAACACAGCTTCTTGCTCCTCCTATTTTTCAGACCGTTTCATGCTCCTCATATTTTTGACACCTTTTGAAGCTCTTCATATTTTTCACACCTTTTGAAGCTCTTCATATTTTTCACACTTTTTCATGCTCTTCATGATTTTCAACACCACTTCATGCTCCTCCTGTTTTTCAGAGCGTTTCAAGCTCCTCATATATTTCACACCTTTTGAAGCTCTTCATATTTTTCACACCTTTTCAGGCTCTTCATGTTTTTCAACACCGCTTCATGAACCTCCTATTTTTCAGACCGTTTCCTGCTCCACATAATTTTCACATCTTTTGAAGCTCTTCATATATTTCACACCTTTTCAGGCTCTTCAAGTTTTTCAACACCGCTTCATGCTCCTCCTAGGTTTCAGACCGTTTCATCCTCCTCATGTATTTCACACCTTTTGAAGCTCTTCATATTTATCACACCTTTTCAGGCTCTTCATGTTTTTGAACACTGCTTCATGCTCCTCCTATTTTTCAGACCGTTTTATGCTCCTCATATTTTTCACACCTTTTGAAGCTCTTCACATTTTTCACAACTTTTCAGGATCTTCATGTTTTTGAACACCGCTTCATGCTCCTCCTATTTTTCAGACCATTTCATACTCCTCATGTAGTTCACACCTTTTGAAGCTCTTCATATTTTTCACATCTTTTCAGGCTCTTCATGTTTTTGAACAAGGTTTCATGCTCCTCCTAAATTTCTGATCGTTTCATGCTCCTCATATTTTTGACATCTTTTGAAGGTTTTCATATTTTTCACACCTTTTCTGGCTGTTCATGTTTTTTATCAACTCTTCATGCTCCTCCTATTTTTCTGACCGTTTCATGCTCCTCATGTATTTCACACCTTTTGAAGCTCTTCATATTTTTCACACCTTTTCAGGCTCTTGATGTTTTTCAACTTCGCTTCATGTTTCTCCTATTTTTCAAACCATTTCATGCTCCTCATATTTTTGACACCTTTTGAAGTTCTTCATATTTTTCACACGTTTTCAGGCTCTTCATGTTTTTGAACACCTCTTCATGCTCCTCCTATATTTCACACCTTTTGAAGCTCTTCATATTTTTCAAACCTTTTCAGGCTCTCCATGTTTTTGAACACCGCTTCATGCTCCTCCTATTTTTCAGACCGTTTAATGCTCCTCCTATATTTCATACCTTTTGAAGCTCTTCATATTTTTCACACCTTTTCAGGCTCTTCATGTTTTTCAACACTGCTTCATGCTCCTCCTATTTTTCAGACCGTTTAATGCTCCTCATGTATTTCTCACCTTTTGAAGCTCTTCATATTTTCACACCTTTTCAGGCTCTTCATGTTATTCAACATCACTTTATGCTCCTCTTATATTTCAGACCGCTTCATCCTGATCTCATTTTTGACACTTTTTGAAGCTGTTCATATTTTTCACACCTTTTGAAGCTCTTCATAATTTTCACAAGTTTTCATGCTCTTTATGTTTTTCAACACCGCTTCATGCTCCTCCTATTTTTCACCCCTTTTGAAGCTCTTCATATTTTTCACACCTTTTCAGGCTCTTCATGTTTTTGAACACCGCTTCTTGATCCTCCTATTTTTCAGACAGTTTCTTGCTCCTCATGTATTTCACACCTTTTGAAGCTCTTCATGTTTTTCACACCATTTAAAATCTTCATGATTTTCAACACCGCTTCATACTGCTCCTATTTTTCAGACCGTTTCATGCTCCGCATATTTTTGACACCTTTTGAAGCTCTTCATATTTTTCACACCTTTTCAGGCTATTCATGTTTCTGAACACCGTTTCATCCTCCTCATATTTTTGACATGTTTTGAACCTCTTCATATTTTTCACACCTTTTCAGGCGCTTCAGATTTTCAACACAGTTTCATGCTCCTCATATTTTTCAGACCGTTTCATGCTCCTCATATTTTTGATACCTTTTGAAGCTCTTCATATTTTTCACAACTTTTCAGACCTTTCATGTTTTCAACACAGTTTCATGCTCCGCCTATTTTTCAGCACTTTTCATGCTCCTCATATTTTTCACGACTTTTGAAGCTCTTCATATTTATCACACCTTTTCAGGCTCTTCATGTTTTTGAACACCGCTTCATGCTCCTCCTATTTTTCAGACCGTTTTATGCTCCTCATATTTTTCACACCTTTTGAAGCTCTTCACATTTTTCACAACTTTTCAGGATCTTCATGTTTTTGAACACCGCTTCATGCTCCTCCTATTTTTCAGACCATTTCATACTCCTCATGTATTTCACACGTTTTGAAGCTCTTCATATTTTTCACATCTTTTCAGGCTCTTCATGTTTTTGAACAAGGTTTCATGCTCCTCCTAATTTTCTGATCGTTTCATGCTCCTCATATTTTTGACATCTTTTGAAGGTTTTCATATTTTTCACACCTTTTCTGGCTGTTCATGTTTTTTAACAACTCTTCATGCTCCTCCTATTTTTCTGACCGTTTCATGCTCCTCATGTATTTCACACCTTTTGAAGCTCTTCAAATTTTTCACAAGTTTTCATGGTCTTTATGTTTTTCAACACCGCTTCATGCTCCTCCTATTTTTCACACCTTTTGAAGCTCTTCATATTTTTCACACCTTTTCAGGCTCTTCATGTTTTTCAACACCGCTTCATGCTCCTCCTATTTTTCAGACCGTTACATGCACCTCATATTTTTTCACCTTTTGAAGCTCTTCATATTTTTCACACCTTTTCAGGCTCCTCATGTTTTGCAACACCGCTTCATGCTCCTCCTATTTTTCAGACCGTTTCATACTCCTCATATTTTTGACACCTTTTGTTGCTCTTCATATTTTTTACACCTTTTCAGGCTCTTCATTTTTTCAGCACCGCTTCATGCTCCTCCTATTTTTCAGACCGTTTCATACTCCTCATATTTTTGACACCTTTTGTTGCTCTTCATATTTTTCACAACTTTTCAGGCTCTTCATGTTTTGAACACCGCTTCATGCTCCTCCTATTTTTCAGACCGTATCATGCTCTTCATATTTTTCACACCTTTTGAAGCTCGTCATATTTTTCACTCCTTTTCAGGCTCTTCCATTTTTTCAGCACCGCTTCATGCTCCTCCTATTTTTCAGACCGTTTCATGCTCTTCATATATTTGACACCTTTTGAAGCTCGTCATATTTTTCACTCCTTTTCAGGCTCTTCCATTTTTTCAACACCGCTTCATGCTCCTCCTATTTTTCAAACCGTTTCATGCTCCTCGTATTTTTGACACCTTGTGAATGTCTCATATTTTTCACACCTTTTCATACTCTTCATGTTTTTTCAACACCGTTTCATGCTCCTCATATTTTTCAGACCATTTCATGCTTCTCAAATTTTGACACCGTTTGAAAATCTTCATATTTTTCACACCTTTTCAGGCTCTTCATGTTTTTGATCACCGTTTCATGCTCCTCCTATTTTTCAGACCGTTTCATGCTCATCTCATTTTTGACACCTTTTGAAACTCTTCATATATTTCACACCTTTAAGGCTCTTCAGGTTTTTGGAGACCGGTCGCTTCATGCTCCTCCTATATTTCAGCCGTTTCATGTTCCTCCTATTTTTCAGATCATTTCATGCTCCTCATATTTTTGACACCTTTTGAAGCTCTTCATATTTTTCACACCTTTTCAGGCTCGTCATGTTTTTGAACACCGCTTCATACTCCTCCTAGTTTTCAGGCGGTTTCATACTCCTCATATTTTTGACACCTTTTGAAGCTCCTCATATATTTCACACATTTTTAGGCTGTTCATGTTTTTCAACACCACTACATTCTCCTGCTATTTTTCAGACCGTTTCAGGCTCATGTCATTTTTGACACATTTTGAAGCTTTTCATATTGTTCACACCTTTTGAAGTTCTTCATATTTTTCACAAGTTTTCAGGCTCTTCATGTTTTTCAACACCGCTTCATGCTCCTCCTATTTTTGAGACCGTTTCATGCTTCTAATATTTTTGACACGTTTTGAAGCTCTTCATATTTTCCACACCTTTTCAAGCTTTCATGTTTTGGAACACCGTTTCATGCTCCTCCTATTTTTCAGACCGTTTCTTGCTCCTCATATTTGACACATTTTGAAGCTCTTCATATTTTTCACACCTTTTCAGACTCTTCATGTTTTGAACACCGCTTCATGCTCCTCCTATTTTTCAGAGCGTTTCATGCTCCTCATATTTTTCACACCTTTTGAAGCTCTTTATATTTTCACACCTTTTCGTGCTCTTCATGTTTTTGAACACCACTTCATTCTCCTCCTATTTTTCAGACCGTTTCATGCTCATCTCAATTTTGACAGCTTTTGAAGCTGTTCATAATTTTCACACCTTTTGAAGCTCTTCATATTTTTCACACCTTTTCAGGCTCTTCATGTTTTTGAACACCGTTTCATGCTCCTCCTTTTTTTCAGACCGTTTCATGCTCCTCATATTTTTGACACATTTTGAAGCTCTTCATATTTTTCACACCTTTTCAGGCTCTTCATGTTTTTGAACACCGCTTCATACTCCTCCTATTTTTCAGGCGGTTTCATGCTCCTCATATTTTTGACACCTTTTGAAGCCTTCTCATATTGTTCACACCTTTTGAAGCTCTTCATATATTTCACACTTTCTCAGGCTTTTCATGTTTTTCAACACCACTTCATGCTCCTCCTATTTTTCAGACCGCTTCATGCTCATCTCATTTTTGACACCTTTTGAAGCTGTTCATATTTTTCACACCTTTTCAAGCTCTTCATATTTTTCACACCTTTTCAGGCTCTTCATGTTTTTGAACACCGTTTCATGCTCCTCCTATTTTTCAGACCGTTTCATGTTCCTCCTATTTTTCAGATCATTTCATGCTCCTCATATTTTTGACACCTTTTGAAGCTCTTCATATATTTCACACCTTTTCAGGCTCTTCATTTTTTTCAACCCCACTTCATGCTCCTCCTATTTTTCAGACCGTTTCATGATCACTTCACTTTTGACACCTTTTGAAGCTCTTCTTATTTTTCACATCTTTTGAAACTCTTCATATGTTTCACACGTTTTCAGGCTCTTCATGTTTTCAAAACCGTTTCATGCTTCTCCTATTTTTCAGACCGTTTCATGCTCCTTATATGTTTGTCTCCTTTTGAAGCTCTTCATATTTTTCACAGCTTTTGAAGCTCTTCATATTTTTCACACCTTTTCAGGCTCTTCATGGTTTTCAACACCACTTCATGCTCCTCCAATTTTTCAGACCGCTTCATTATCATCTCATTTTTGACACCTTTTGAAGCTCTTCATATATTTCACACCTTTTCAGACTCTTCTTGTTTTTCAACACAGCTTCTTGCTCCTCCTATTTTTCAGACCGTTTCATGCTCCTCATATTTTTGACACCTTTTGAAGCTCTTCATATTTTTCACACCTTTTGAAGCTCTTCATATTTTTCACACTTTTTCATGCTCTTCATGATTTTCAACACCACTTCATGCTCCTCCTGTTTTTCAGAGCGTTTCAAGCTCCTCATATATTTCACACCTTTTGAAGCTCTTCATATTTTTCACACCTTTTCAGGCTCTTCATGTTTTTCAACACCGCTTCATGAACCTCCTATTTTTCAGACCGTTTCCTGCTCCACATAATTTTCACATCTTTTGAAGCTCTTCATATATTTCACACCTTTTCAGGCTCTTCAAGTTTTTCAACACCGCTTCATGCTCCTCCTAGGTTTCAGACCGTTTCATCCTCCTCATGTATTTCACACCTTTTGAAGCTCTTCATATTTATCACACCTTTTCAGGCTCTTCATGTTTTTGAACACTGCTTCATGCTCCTCCTATTTTTCAGACCGTTTTATGCTCCTCATATTTTTCACACCTTTTGAAGCTCTTCACATTTTTCACAACTTTTCAGGATCTTCATGTTTTTGAACACCGCTTCATGCTCCTCCTATTTTTCAGACCATTTCATACTCCTCATGTAGTTCACACCTTTTGAAGCTCTTCATATTTTTCACATCTTTTCAGGCTCTTCATGTTTTTGAACAAGGTTTCATGCTCCTCCTAAATTTCTGATCGTTTCATGCTCCTCATATTTTTGACATCTTTTGAAGGTTTTCATATTTTTCACACCTTTTCTGGCTGTTCATGTTTTTTATCAACTCTTCATGCTCCTCCTATTTTTCTGACCGTTTCATGCTCCTCATGTATTTCACACCTTTTGAAGCTCTTCATATTTTTCACACCTTTTCAGGCTCTTGATGTTTTTCAACTTCGCTTCATGTTTCTCCTATTTTTCAAACCATTTCATGCTCCTCATATTTTTGACACCTTTTGAACTTCTTCATATTTTTCACACGTTTTCAGGCTCTTCATGTTTTTGAACACCTCTTCATGCTCCTCCTATATTTCACACCTTTTGAAGCTCTTCATATTTTTCAAACCTTTTCAGGCTCTTCATGTTTTTGAACACCGCTTCATGCTCCTCCTATTTTTCAGACCGTTTAATGCTCCTCCTGTATTTCATACCTTTTGAAGCTCTTCATATTTTTCACACCTTTTCAGGCTCTTCATGTTTTTCAACACTGCTTCATGCTCCTCCTATTTTTCAGACCGTTTAATGCTCCTCATGTATTTCTCACCTTTTGAAGCTCTTCATATTTTCACACCTTTTCAGGCTCTTCATGTTATTCAACATCACTTTATGCTCCTCTTATATTTCAGACCGCTTCATCCTGATCTCATTTTTGACACTTTTTGAAGCTGTTCATATTTTTCACACCTTTTGAAGCTCTTCATAATTTTCACAAGTTTTCATGCTCTTTATGTTTTTCAACACCGCTTCATGCTCCTCCTATTTTTCACCCCTTTTGAAGCTCTTCATATTTTTCACACCTTTTCAGGCTCTTCATGTTTTTGAACACCGCTTCTTGATCCTCCTATTTTTCAGACAGTTTCTTGCTCCTCATGTATTTCACACCTTTTGAAGCTCTTCATGTTTTTCACACCATTTAAAATCTTCATGATTTTCAACACCGCTTCATACTGCTCCTATTTTTCAGACCGTTTCATGCTCCGCATATTTTTGACACCTTTTGAAGCTCTTCATATTTTTCACACCTTTTCAGGCTATTCATGTTTCTGAACACCGTTTCATCCTCCTCATATTTTTGACATGTTTTGAACCTCTTCATATTTTTCACACCTTTTCAGGCGCTTCAGATTTTCAACACCGTTTCATGCTCCTCATATTTTTCAGACCGTTTCATGCTCCTCATATTTTTGATACCTTTTGAAGCTCTTCATATTTTTCACAACTTTTCAGACCTTTCATGTTTTCAACACAGTTTCATGCTCCGCCTATTTTTCAGCACTTTTCATGCTCCTCATATTTTTCACGACTTTTGAAGCTCTTCATATTTATCACACCTTTTCAGGCTCTTCATGTTTTTGAACACCGCTTCATGCTCCTCCTATTTTTCAGACCGTTTTATGCTCCTCATATTTTTCACACCTTTTGAAGCTCTTCACATTTTTCACAACTTTTCAGGATCTTCATGTTTTTGAACACCGCTTCATGCTCCTCCTATTTTTCAGACCATTTCATACTCCTCATGTATTTCACACGTTTTGAAGCTCTTCATATTTTTCACATCTTTTCAGGCTCTTCATGTTTTTGAACAAGGTTTCATGCTCCTCCTAATTTTCTGATCGTTTCATGCTCCTCATATTTTTGACATCTTTTGAAGGTTTTCATATTTTTCACACCTTTTCTGGCTGTTCATGTTTTTTAACAACTCTTCATGCTCCTCCTATTTTTCTGACCGTTTCATGCTCCTCATGTATTTCACACCTTTTGAAGCTCTTCAAATTTTTCACAAGTTTTCATGGTCTTTATGTTTTTCAACACCGCTTCATGCTCCTCCTATTTTTCACACCTTTTGAAGCTCTTCATATTTTTCACACCTTTTCAGGCTCTTCATGTTTTTCAACACCGCTTCATGCTCCTCCTATTTTTCAGACCGTTACATGCACCTCATATTTTTTCACCTTTTGAAGCTCTTCATATTTTTCACACCTTTTCAGGCTCCTCATGTTTTGCAACACCGCTTCATGCTCCTCCTATTTTTCAGACCGTTTCATACTCCTCATATTTTTGACACCTTTTGTTGCTCTTCATATTTTTTACACCTTTTCAGGCTCTTCATTTTTTCAGCACCGCTTCATGCTCCTCCTATTTTTCAGACCGTTTCATACTCCTCATATTTTTGACACCTTTTGTTGCTCTTCATATTTTTCACAACTTTTCAGGCTCTTCATGTTTTGAACACCGCTTCATGCTCCTCCTATTTTTCAGACCGTATCATGCTCTTCATATTTTTCACACCTTTTGAAGCTCGTCATATTTTTCACTCCTTTTCAGGCTCTTCCATTTTTTCAGCACCGCTTCATGCTCCTCCTATTTTTCAGACCGTTTCATGCTCTTCATATATTTGACACCTTTTGAAGCTCGTCATATTTTTCACTCCTTTTCAGGCTCTTCCATTTTTTCAACACCGCTTCATGCTCCTCCTATTTTTCAAACCGTTTCATGCTCCTCGTATTTTTGACACCTTGTGAATGTCTCATATTTTTCACACCTTTTCATGCTCTTCATTTTTTTTCAACACCGTTTCATGCTCCTCATATTTTTCAGACCATTTCATGCTTCTCAAATTTTGACACCGTTTGAAAATCTTCATATTTTTCACACCTTTTCATGCTCATCATGTTTTTCAACACAGTTTCACACTCCTTTTATTTTTGACACGTTTTGAAGCTCTGCATATTTTTCACACCTTTTCAGGCTCTTCATGTTTTTCAACACCGCTTCATGCTCCTCCTATTTTTCAGACCGTTTCATTCTCCTCATATATTTCACACCTTTTGAAGCTCTTCCTATTTTTCACACCTTTTCAGGCTCTTCATGTTTTTCAACACCGCTTCATGCTCCTCCTATTTTTCAGACCGTTTCATGCTCCTCATATTTTGACACCTTTTGAAGCTCTTCATATATTTCATAACTTTTCAGGCTCTTCATATTTTTCAAAACTGCTTCATGATCCTCCTCTTTTTCAGACCGTTTCATGCTCTTCATATTTTTGGTACATTTTGAAGCTCTTCATATTTTTCACAACTTTTCATGCTCTTCATGTTTTTTCCACACCGTTTCATGCTCCTCATATATTTGAGACCATTTCATGCTTCTCAAATTTTGACACGTTTTGAAGATCTTCATATTTTTCACACCTTTTCATTCTTGTCATGTTTTTCAACACAGTTTCACACTCCTCATATTTTTGACACCTTTTGAACTCTTCATATTTTTCACACCTTTTCAGGCTCTTCATGTTTTTGAACACCGTTTCATGCTTCTCCTATTTTTCAGACCGTTTCATGCTCCTCATATTTTCGACACCTTTTGAAGCTCTTCATATTTTTCACACCTTTTCAGGTTCTTCAAGTTTTTCAACACCGTTTCATGCTCCTCGTATTTTTCAGACCGTTTCATGCTCCTCATATTTTTGACACCTTTTGAAGCTCTTCCTATTTTCCACACCTTTTCAGGCTCTTCATGTTTTAAAACACCGCTTCATGCTCCTTCTATTTTTCATACCGTTTCATGCTCCTCTCATTTTTCACACCTTTTGAAGCTCTTCATATTTTTCACACCTTTTCAGGCTCTTCATGTTTTTCAACACCGCTATATGCTCCTACTAATTTTCAGACTGTTTCATGCTCCTCGTATTTTTCACACCTTTTGAAGCTCTTCATATTTTTCACACCTTTTCAGGCTCTTCATGTTTTGGAGCACACCTTCATGCTCCTCCCATTTTTCAGACCGTCTCATGCTCCTCATGTATTTCACACCATTTGAAGCACTTAATATTTTTCACACCTTTTCAGTCTCTTCATGTTTTTCAACACCACTTCATGTTCCTCCTATTATTCAGACCGTTTCATGCTCATCTCATTTTTGACACCTTTTGAAGCTCTTGATATTTTTCACACCATTTGAAGCTCTTCATATTTTTCACACCTTTTCAGTATCTTCATGTTTTTAAACACCGCTTCATGCTCCTCCTATTTTTCACACCTTTTCATGCTCCTCATATTTTTTAAATCTTTTGAAGCTCTTCATATTTTTCGCACCTTTCCAGGCTCTTCATGTTTTTGAACACCGCTTCATGCTTCTGCTATTTTACAGACCGTTTCATTCTCCTCATATATTTCACACCTTTTGAAGCTCTTCCTATTTTTCAAAACTTTTCAGGCTCTTCATGTTTTTCAACACCGTTTCATGGTCCTGCTATTTTTCAGACTGTTTCATGCTCCTCATATTTTGACACCTTTTGAAGCTCTTCGTATTTTTCACAGCTCTTCAGGCTCTTCATGTTTTTAACACCACTTCATCCTCCTCCTATTTTTCAGACCGTTTCATGCTCATCTCATTTTTGACACCTTTTGAAGCTCTTCATATATTTCACACCTTTTCAGGCTCTTCATGTTTTCAACATCGCTTCATGCTCCTCCAATTTTTCAGACCGTTTCATGCTCCTCATATTTTTGATACCTTTTGAAGCTCTTCATATATTTCACACCTTTTCATGCTTTTCATGTTTTCAACACCACTTCATCCTCCTCCTATTTTTCAGACCGTTTCATGCTCATCTCATTTTTGACACCTTTTGAAGCTCTTCATATTTTTCACAGCTTTTGAAACTCCTCATATTTTTCACACCTTTTCAGGCTCTTCATGTTTTTAAACACCGTTTTATGCTTCTCCTATTTTTCAGACCGTTTAATGCTCCTAATGTATTTCACACCTTTTGAAGCTCTTCACATTTTTCACAACTTTTCAGGATCTTCATGTTTTGGAACACCGTTTCATGCTCCTCCGATTTTTCAGACCGTTTCATGCTCTTCATATATTTGACACCTTTTGAAGCTCGTCATATTTTTCACTCCTTTTCAGGCTCTTCCATTTTTTCAACACCGCTTCATGCTCCTCCTATTTTTCAAACCGTTTCATGCTCCTCGTATTTTTGACACCTTGTGAATGTCTCATATTTTTCACACCTTTTCATGCTCTTCTTGTTTTTTCAACACCGTTTCATGCTCCTCATATTTTTCAGACCATTTCATGCTTCTCAAATTTTGACACCGTTTGAAAATCTTCATATTTTTCACACCTTTTCATGCTCATCATGTTTTTCAACACAGTTTCACACTCCATTTATTTTTGACACGTTTTGAAGCTCTGCATATTTTTCACACCTTTTCAGGCTCTTCATGTTTTTCAACACCGCTTCATGCTCCTCCTATTTTTCAGACCGTTTCATGCTCCTCATATTTTGACACCTTTTGAAGCTCTTCATATATTTCATAACTTTTCAGGCTCTTCATATTTTTCAAAACTGCTTCATGATCCTCCTCTTTTTCAGACCGTTTCATGCTCTTCATATTTTTGGTACATTTTGAAGCTCTTCATATTTTTCACAACTTTTCATGCTCTTCATGTTTTTTCCACACCGTTTCATGCTCCTCATATATTTGAGACCATTTCATGCTTCTCAAATTTTGAAACGTTTTGAAGATCTTCATATTTTTCACACCTTTTTATTCTTGTCATGTTTTTCAACACAGTTTCACACTCCTCATATTTTTGACACCTTTTGAACTCTTCATATTTTTCACACCTTTTCAGGCTCTTCATGTTTTTGATCACCGTTTCATGCTCCTCCTATTTTTCAGACCGTTTCATGCTCATCTCATTTTTGACACCTTTTGAAACTCTTCATATATTTCACACCTTTAAGGCTCTTCAGGTTTTTGGAGACCGCTTCATGCTCCTCCTATATTTCAGCCGTTTCATGTTCCTCCTATTTTTCAGATCATTTCATGCTCCTCATATTTTTGACACCTTTTGAAGCTCTTCATATTTTTCACACCTTTTCAGGCTCGTCATGTTTTTGAACACCGCTTCATACTCCTCCTAGTTTTCAGGCGGTTTCATACTCCTCATATTTTTGACACCTTTTGAAGCTCCTCATATATTTCACACATTTTTAGGCTGTTCATGTTTTTCAACACCACTACATTCTCCTGCTATTTTTCAGACCGTTTCAGGCTCATGTCATTTTTGACACATTTTGAAGCTTTTCATATTGTTCACACCTTTTGAAGTTCTTCATATTTTTCACAAGTTTTCAGGCTCTTCATGTTTTTCAACACCGCTTCATGCTCCTCCTATTTTTGAGACCGTTTCATGCTTCTAATATTTTTGACACGTTTTGAAGCTCTTCATATTTTCCACACCTTTTCAAGCTTTCATGTTTTGGAACACCGTTTCATGCTCCTCCTATTTTTCAGACCGTTTCTTGCTCCTCATATTTGACACATTTTGAAGCTCTTCATATTTTTCACACCTTTTCAGACTCTTCATGTTTTGAACACCGCTTCATGCTCCTCATATTTTTCAGAGCGTTTCATGCTCCTCATATTTTTCACACCTTTTGAAGCTCTTTATATTTTCACACCTTTTCGTGCTCTTCATGTTTTTGAACACCACTTCATTCTCCTCCTATTTTTCAGACCGTTTCATGCTCATCTCAATTTTGACAGCTTTTGAAGCTGTTCATAATTTTCACACCTTTTGAAGCTCTTCATATTTTTCACACCTTTTCAGGCTCTTCATGTTTTTGAACACCGTTTCATGCTCCTCCTTTTTTTCAGACCGTTTCATGCTCCTCATATTTTTGACACATTTTGAAGCTCTTCATATTTTTCACACCTTTTCAGGCTCTTCATGTTTTTGAACACCGCTTCATACTCCTCCTATTTTTCAGGCGGTTTCATGCTCCTCATATTTTTGACACCTTTTGAAGCCTTCTCATATTGTTCACACCTTTTGAAGCTCTTCATATATTTCACACTTTCTCAGGCTTTTCATGTTTTTCAACACCACTACATGCTCCTCCTATTTTTCAGACCGCTTCATGCTCATCTCATTTTTGACACCTTTTGAAGCTGTTCATATTTTTCACACCTTTTCAAGCTCTTCATATTTTTCACAGCTTTTCAGGCTCTTCATGTTTTTGAACACCGTTTCATGCTCCTCCTATTTTTCAGACCGTTTCATGTTCCTCCTATTTTTCAGATCATTTCATGCTCCTCATATTTTTGACACCTTTTGAAGCTCTTCATATATTTCACACCTTTTCAGGCTCTTCATTTTTTTCAACCCCACTTCATGCTCCTCCTATTTTTCAGACCGTTTCATGATCACTTCACTTTTGACACCTTTTGAAGCTCTTCTTATTTTTCACATCTTTTGAAACTCTTCATATGTTTCACACGTTTTCAGGCTCTTCATGTTTTCAAAACCGTTTCATGCTTCTCCTATTTTTCAGACCGTTTCATGCTCCTTATATGTTTGTCTCCTTTTGAAGCTCTTCATATTTTTCACAGCTTTTGAAGCTCTTCATATTTTTCACACCTTTTCAGGCTCTTCATGGTTTTCAACACCACTTCATGCTCCTCCAATTTTTCAGACCGCTTCATTATCATCTCATTTTTGACACCTTTTGAAGCTCTTCATATATTTCACACCTTTTCAGACTCTTCTTGTTTTTCAACACAGCTTCTTGCTCCTCCTATTTCTCAGACCGTTTCATGCTCCTCATATTTTTGACACCTTTTGAAGCTCTTCATATTTTTCACACCTTTTGAAGCTCTTCATATTTTTCACACTTTTTCATGTTCTTCATGATTTTCAACACCACTTCATGCTCCTCCTGTTTTTCAGAGCGTTTCAAGCTCCTCATATATTTCACACCTTTTGAAGCTCTTCATATTTTTCACACCTTTTCAGGCTCTTCATGTTTTTCAACACCGCTTCATGAACCTCCTATTTTTCAGACCGTTTCCTGCTCCACATAATTTTCACATCTTTTGAAGCTCTTCATATATTTCACACCTTTTCAGGCTCTTCAAGTTTTTCAACACCGCTTCATGCTCCTCCTAGGTTTCAGACCGTTTCATCCTCCTCATGTATTTCACACCTTTTGAAGCTCTTCATATTTATCACACCTTTTCAGGCTCTTCATGTTTTTGAACACTGCTTCATGCTCCTCCTATTTTTCAGACCGTTTCATGCTCATCTCAATTTTGACAGCTTTTGAAGCTGTTCATAATTTTCACACCTTTTGAAGCTCTTCATATTTTTCACACCTTTTCAGGCTCTTCATGTTTTTGAACACCGTTTCATGCTCCTCCTTTTTTTCAGACCGTTTCATGCTCCTCATATTTTTGACACATTTTGAAGCTCTTCATATTTTTCACACCTTTTCAGGCTCTTCATGTTTTTGAACACCGCTTCATACTCCTCCTATTTTTCAGGCGGTTTCATGCTCCTCATATTTTTGACACCTTTTGAAGCCTTCTCATATTGTTCACACCTTTTGAAGCTCTTCATATATTTCACACTTTCTCAGGCTTTTCATGTTTTTCAACACCACTACATGCTCCTCCTATTTTTCAGACCGCTTCATGCTCATCTCATTTTTGACACCTTTTGAAGCTGTTCATATTTTTCACACCTTTTCAAGCTCTTCATATTTTTCACAGCTTTTCAGGCTCTTCATGTTTTTGAACACCGTTTCATGCTCCTCCTATTTTTCAGACCGTTTCATGTTCCTCCTATTTTTCAGATCATTTCATGCTCCTCATATTTTTGACACCTTTTGAAGCTCTTCATATATTTCACACCTTTTCAGGCTCTTCATTTTTTTCAACCCCACTTCATGCTCCTCCTATTTTTCAGACCGTTTCATGATCACTTCACTTTTGACACCTTTTGAAGCTCTTCTTATTTTTCACATCTTTTGAAACTCTTCATATGTTTCACACGTTTTCAGGCTCTTCATGTTTTCAAAACCGTTTCATGCTTCTCCTATTTTTCAGACCGTTTCATGCTCCTTATATGTTTGTCTCCTTTTGAAGCTCTTCATATTTTTCACAGCTTTTGAAGCTCTTCATATTTTTCACACCTTTTCAGGCTCTTCATGGTTTTCAACACCACTTCATGCTCCTCCAATTTTTCAGACCGCTTCATTATCATCTCATTTTTGACACCTTTTGAAGCTCTTCATATATTTCACACCTTTTCAGACTCTTCTTGTTTTTCAACACAGCTTCTTGCTCCTCCTATTTCTCAGACCGTTTCATGCTCCTCATATTTTTGACACCTTTTGAAGCTCTTCATATTTTTCACACCTTTTGAAGCTCTTCATATTTTTCACACTTTTTCATGTTCTTCATGATTTTCAACACCACTTCATGCTCCTCCTGTTTTTCAGAGCGTTTCAAGCTCCTCATATATTTCACACCTTTTGAAGCTCTTCATATTTTTCACACCTTTTCAGGCTCTTCATGTTTTTCAACACCGCTTCATGAACCTCCTATTTTTCAGACCGTTTCCTGCTCCACATAATTTTCACATCTTTTGAAGCTCTTCATATATTTCACACCTTTTCAGGCTCTTCAAGTTTTTCAACACCGCTTCATGCTCCTCCTAGGTTTCAGACCGTTTCATCCTCCTCATGTATTTCACACCTTTTGAAGCTCTTCATATTTATCACACCTTTTCAGGCTCTTCATGTTTTTGAACACTGCTTCATGCTCCTCCTATTTTTCAGACCGTTTTATGCTCCTCATATTTTTCACACCTTTTGAAGCTCTTCACATTTTTCACAACTTTTCAGGATCTTCATGTTTTTGAACACCGCTTCATGCTCCTCCTATTTTTCAGACCATTTCATACTCCTCATGTAGTTCACACCTTTTGAAGCTCTTCATATTTTTCACATCTTTTCAGGCTCTTCATGTTTTTGAACAAGGTTTCATGCTCCTCCTAATTTTCTGATCGTTTCATGCTCCTCATATTTTTGACATCTTTTGAAGGTTTTCATATTTTTCACACCTTTTCTGGCTGTTCATGTTTTTTATCAACTCTTCATGCTCCTCCTATTTTTCTGACCGTTTCATGCTCCTCATGTATTTCACACCTTTTGAAGCTCTTCATATTTTTCACACCTTTTCAGGCTCTTGATGTTTTTCAACTTCGCTTCATGTTTCTCCTATTTTTCAAACCATTTCATGCTCCTCATATTTTTGACACCTTTTGAAGTTCTTCATATTTTTCAAACCTTTTCAGGCTCTTCATGTTTTTGAAGACCGCTTCATGTGCCTCCTATTTTTCAGACCGTTTCATGCTCCTCATATTTTTGACACCTTTTGAAGCTCTTTATATTTTTCACACGTTTTCAGGCTCTTCATGTTTTTGAACACCTCTTCATGCTCCTCCTATATTTCACACCTTTTGAAGCTCTTCATATTTTTCAAACCTTTTCAGGCTCTTCATGTTTTTGAACACCGCTTCATGCTCCTCCTATTTTTCAGACCGTTTAATGCTCCTCCTATATTTCATACCTTTTGAAGCTCTTCATATTTTTCACACCTTTTCAGGCTCTTCATGTTTTTCAACACTGCTTCATGCTCCTCCTATTTTTCAGACCGTTTAATGCTCCTCATGTATTTCTCACCTTTTGAAGCTCTTCATATTTTCACACCTTTTCAGGCTCTTCATGTTATTCAACAACACTTTATGCTCCTCTTATATTTCAGACCGCTTCATCCTGATCTCATTTTTGACACTTTTTGAAGCTGTTCATATTTTTCACACCTTTTGAAGCTCTTCATAATTTTCACAAGTTTTCATGCTCTTTATGTTTTTCAACACCGCTTCATGCTCCTCCTATTTTTCACCCCTTTTGAAGCTCTTCATATTTTTCACACCTTTTCAGGCTCTTCATGTTTTTGAACACCGCTTCTTGATCCTCCTATTTTTCAGACAGTTTCCTGCTCCTCATGTATTTCACACCTTTTGAAGCTCTTCATGTTTTTCACACCATTTAAAATCTTCATGATTTTCAACACCGCTTCATACTGCTCCTATTTTTCAGACCGTTTCATGCTCCGCATATTTTTGACACCTTTTGAAGCTCTTCATATTTTTCACACCTTTTCAGGCTATTCATGTTTCTGAACACCGTTTCATCCTCCTCATATTTTTGACATGTTTTGAACCTCTTAATATTTTTCACACCTTTTCAGGCGCTTCAGATTTTCAACACCGTTTCATGCTCCTCCTATTTTTCAGACCGTTTCATGCTCCTCATATTTTTGATACCTTTTGAAGCTCTTCATATTTTTCACAACTTTTCAGACCTTTCATGTTTTCAACACAGTTTCATGCTCCGCCTATTTTTCAGCACTTTCCATGCTCCTCATATTTTTCACGACTTTTGAAGCTCTTCATATTTATCACACCTTTTCAGGCTCTTCATGTTTTTGAACACCGCTTCATGCTCCTCCTATTTTTCAGACCGTTTTATGCTCCTCATATTTTTCACACCTTTTGAAGCTCTTCACATTTTTCACAACTTTTCAGGATCTTCATGTTTTTGAACACCGCTTCATGCTCCTCCTATTTTTCAGACCATTTCATACTCCTCATGTATTTCACATGTTTTGAAGCTCTTCATATTTTTCACATCTTTTCAGGCTCTTCATGTTTTTGAAAAAGGTTTCATGCTCCTCCTAATTTTCTTATCGTTTCATGCTCCTCATATTTTTGACATCTTTTGAAGGTTTTCATATTTTTCACACCTTTTCTGGCTGTTCATGTTTTTTAACAACTCTTAATGCTCCTCCTATTTTTCTGACCGTTTCATGCTCCTCATGTATTTCACACATTTTGAAGCTCTTCAAATTTTTCACAAGTTTTCATGGTCTTTATGTTTTTCAACACCGCTTCATGCTCCTCCTAATTTTCACACCTTTTGAAGCTCTTCATATTTTTCACACCTTTTCAGGCTCTTCATGTTTTTCAACACCGCTTCATGCTCCTCCTATTTTTCAGACCGTTACATGCACCTCATATTTTTCTCACCTTTTGAAGCTCTTCATATTTTTCACAACTTTTCAGGCTCCTCATGTTTTGCAACACCGCTTCATGCTCCTCCTATTTTTCAGACCGTTTCATACTCCTCATATTTTTGACACCTTTTGTTGCTCTTCATATTATTTACACCTTTTCAGGCTCTTCATTTTTTCAACACCTCTTCATCCCCTCCTATTTTTCAGACCGTTGCTTGCTCCTCATGTATTTCACACCTTTTGAAGCTCTTCATATTTTTCACACCTTTTCAGTCTCTTGACGTTTTTCCACACCACTTCATGCTTCTCCTATTTTTCAACCCGTTTCATGCTCCTCATGTATTTCACACCTTTTGAAGCTCTTCATATTTTTCACACCTTTTCAGTCTCTTGACGTTTTTCCACACCACTTCATGCTTCTCCTATTTTTCAACCCGTTTCATGCTCCTCATGTATTTCACACCTTTTGAAGCTCTTCAAATTTTTCACACCTTCTCAGGGTCTTCATGTTTTTGATCACCGTTTCATGCTCCTCCTATTTTTCAGACTGTTTCATGCTCCTCATATTTTTGACACTCTTTGAAGCTCTTCATATTTTTCACACCTTTTCAGGCTCTTCATGTTTTTGAACACCTCTTCATGCTCCTCCTATATTTCACACCTTTGAAGCTCTTCATATTTTTCAAACCTTTTCAGGCTCTTCATGTTTTTGAACACCGCTTCATGCTCCTCCTATTTTTCAGACCGTTTAATGCTCCTCCTGTATTTCATACCTTTTGAAGCTCTTCATATTTTTCACACCTTTTCAGGCTTTTCATGTTTTTCAACGCCGCTTCATGCTCCTAGAGTTTTTCAGACCGTTCATGCTCCTCATATTTTTGACACCTTTTGAAGCTCTTCATATTTTTCACACCTTTTCAGGCTCTTCATGTTTTTCAACACCGTTTCATACTCCTCCTATTTTTCAGACCGTTTCGTGTTCCTCATATTTTTGACACCTTTTGAAGCTCTTCATATTTTTCACAGCTTTACAGGCTCTTCATGTTTTTAAACACCGCTTCATACGCCTTCTATTTTTCAGACCATTTCATGTTCCTCATATTTTTGACACCTTTTGAAGCTCTTCATAATTTTCACACCTTTTCAGGCTCTTCATGTTTTTCAACACCGCTTCATGCTCCTCCTATTTTCAGAACGTTTCATGCTCTTCATATTTTTGACAACTTTTGAAGCTCTTCATATTTTTCACACCTTTTCAGGCTCTTCATGTTTTTCAACACCGCTTCATGCTCCTCCTATTTTCAGACCGTTTCATGCTCCTCATATTTTTGACATCTTTTGAAGCTGTTCATATTTTTCACTCCTTTTCAGGCACTTCATGTTTTTGAACACCGTTTCATGCTCCTCCTATTTTTCAGACCGTTTCATGCTCTTCATATTTTAGACACCTTTTGAGGCTCTTCATATTTCTCATACCTTTTCAGGCTTTCCATATTTTTGAACACCGCTTCGTGCTCCTCCTAATTTTGAGACGGTTTCATGCTCCTCATATTTATGACACATTTTGAAGCTCTTCATATTATTCACACCTTTTCAGGCTCTTCATGGTTTTGAACACCGCTTTATGCTCCTCCTATTTTTCAGACCGTTTCATGCTCTTCATATTTTTCACAACTTTTGAAGCTCTTCATATTTTTCACACCTTTTCAGGCTCATCATGTTTTTCCACACCGCTTCATGCTCCTTCTATTTTTCAAAGCGTTTCATGCTCCTCATATTTTTGACATCTTTTGAAGCTCTTCATATTTTTCACACCTTTTCAGGCTCTTCATGTTTTTGAACACCATTTCATGCTGCTCCTATTTTTCAGACCGTTTCATGCTTCTCTTTTTTTCGACACGTTTTGGGGCTCTTCATATTTTTCACACCGTTGCAGGCTCTTCATGTTTTTGAACAGCGTTTCATGCTCCTCCTATATTTCAGACCGTTTCATGCTCCTCATATTTTTGACACCTTTTGAAGCTCTTCATATTTTTCACACCTTTTGAAGTTCTTCATATTTTTCACAACATTTCAGGCTCTTCATGTTTTTGAGCACCTTTTCATGCTCCTCCTATATTTCAGACCATTTCATGCTCCTCATATTTTTGACACCTTTTGAAGCTCTTCATATTTTTCACACTTTTTCAGGCTCTTCATGTTTTTGAAGACCGCTTCATGCTCCTCCTATTTTTCAGACGGTTTCATGCTCCTCATGTATTTCACACCCTTTGAAGCTCTTCATATTTTTCACACCTTTTCAGGCTCTTCATGTTTTTCAACACCGTTTTATGATCCTCCTATTTTTCATACCGTTTCATGCTCCTCTTGTATTTCCCACCTTTTGAAGGTTTCATATTTTTCACAACTTTTCAGGCTATTCATGTTTTTGAACACCGCTTCATGCTCCTACTATTTTTCAGACCGTTTTTGCTCCTCATATATTTCACACCTTTTGAAGCACTTCATATGTTTCACACATTTTCAGGCTCTTCATGTTTTGAACACCGCTTCATGCTCCTCTATTTTTCAGACCGTTTCATGCTCTTCTTATTGTAGACACCTTTTGAAAGTCCTCATATATTTCACACCTTTTCAAGCTCTTAAAGTTTTTGAACACTCCTTCACGCTCCTCCTATTTTTCAGATCGTTTCATGCTCCTCATATTTTTGACAACTTTTGAAGCTCTTCCTATTTTTCACACCTTTACAGGCTCTTCATGATTTTGAACACCGCTTCATGCTCCTACTATTTTCAGACCGTTTCAAGCTCCTCATGTATTTCACACCTTTTGAAGCTCTTCATATTTTTCACACCTTTTCAGGCTCTTGATGTTATTAAACACCGTTTCATGCTGCTCCTACTTTTCAGACCGTTTCATACTCCTCATATTTTTGACACATTTTGAAGCTCTTCATATATTTCACACCTTTTCAGGCTCTTCATGTTTTTCAACTCCACTTCAGGCTCCTCCTATTTTTCAGATCGCTTCATGCTCATCTCCTTTTTGACACCTTTTGAAGCTGTTCATATTTTTCACACCTTTTGAAGCTCTTCATATTTTTCACAAGTTTTCAGGCTCTTCATGTTTTTGAACACCGCTTCATGCTCCTCCTATTTTTCAGACCGTTTCATGCTCCTCATCTTTTTGACACATTTTGAAGCTCTTCATATTTTTCACACCTTTTCAGGCTCTTGATGTTATTAAACACCGTTTCATGCTGCTCCTCCTTTTCAGACCGTTTCATGCTCCTCATCTTTTTGACACATTTTGAAGCTCTTCATATTTTTCACATCTTTTCAAGCTCTTCATGTTTTTGGACACCGTTTCATGCTCCTCCTATTTTTCAGACCGATTCATGCTCTTCATGTGTTTCACACCTTTTGAAGCTCTTCATATTTCTCACACCTTTTCAGGCTCTCATGTGTTTGAACACAGCTTCATGCTCCTCCTATTTTTCAGACCGTTTCAGGCTCCTCATATATTTCACACCTTTTGAAGCTCTGCATATTTTTCACACATTTTCAGGCTCTTCATGTTTTTGAACACTGTTTCATGATCCTCCTAATTTTCAGACCGTTTCATGCTCCTCATATTTTTGACACCTTTTGAAGCTCTTCATAATTTTCACACCTTTTCAGGCTCTTCATATTTTTCAACACCACTTCATGCTCCTCCTATTTTTCAGATCGCTTCATGCTCATCTCATTTTTTACACCTTTTGAAGCTGTTCATATTTTTCACACCTTTTGAAGATCTTCATATTTTTCACACGTTTTCAGGCTCTTCATGTTTTTCTACACCCGCTGATGCTCCTCCTATTTTTTAGACCGTTTCATGCTCCTCATACTTTTGACACTTTTTAAAGCTCTTCATATTTTTCACACCATTTCAGGCACTTCATGTATTTCAACACCGTTTCATGCTCCTCCTATTTTTCAGACCGTTTCATGCTCCTCATATTTTTGACACCTTTTGAAGCTCTTCATATTTTTCACACCTTTTCAGGCTCTACATGTTTTTGAAAGCTGCTTCATGTTCCTCCTATTTTTCAGACAGTTTGATGCCCCGCATACTTTTGACACCATTTGAAGCTCCTCATATTTTTCACACCTTTTGAAGCTCTTCATATTTTTACACCTTTTCAGGCTCTTCATGATTTTCAACACCGCCTGATGCTCCTCCTATTTTTCAGACCGTTTCATGCTCCTCATATTTTGACACCTTTTTATGCTCTTCATATTTTTCACAATTTTTCAGGCTCTTCATATTTTTGAAAACCGCTACATGCTCCTCGTATTTTTCAGACCGTTTCATGCTCCTCATGTATTTCACACCTTTTGAAGCTCTGCATATTTTTCACAAGTTTTCAGGCTCTTCATATTTTCAACACCGCTTCATGCTCCTCCTACTTTTCATACCGTTTCATGCTCCTCATATTTGATACCTTTTGAAGCTCTTCATATATTTCACATCTTTTCATGCTCTTCATGTTTTCAACACCACTTCATGCTCCTCCTAATTTGCAGACCGTTTCATGCTCCTCCTAATTTTGACACCTGTTGATGCTGTTCATATTTTTCACACCTTTTGAAGCTCTTCTAATTTTTCACACGTTTTCAGACTCTTCATGTTTTTCAACACCGCTTCATGCTCGTGCTATTTTTCAGACCGTTTCATGCTCCTCATGTATTTCACATCTTTTGAAGCTCTTCATATTTTTCACACCTTTTCAGGCTCTTCACGTTTTACAACACCGCTTCATGCTCCTCCTAATTTGCAGACCATTTCATGCTCCTCATATTTTTCACACCTTTTGAAGCTCTTCATATTTTCACACCTTTTCAGTCTCTTCATGTTTTTCAACACCGCCTCATGATCCTCCTATTTTTCAGACCGTTTCATGTTCTCCATGTATTTCACACATTTTGAAGCTCTTCATATACTTCACACCTTTTCAGACTCTGCATGTTTTTGAACACCGTTTCATGCTCCTCCTATTTTTCAGACCGTTTCATGCTCATCTCATTTTTGACACCTTTTGAAGCTCTTCATATTTTTAACACCTTTTGAAGCTCTTCATAGATTTGACACGTTTTCAGGCTCTTCATGTTTTTCAACACCGTTTCATTCTCCTCCTATTTTTCAGACCGTTTCATGCTCCTCATAATTTTGACACCTTATTAAGCTCTTCAGATTTTTCACAGTTTTTCAGGCTCTTCATGTGTTTCAACACTGCTTCATTCTCCTCCTATTTTTCTGACCGTTTCATTCTCCTCATATTTTTGACACCTTTGAAGCTCTTCATATATTTCAAACGTTTTACGGCTCTTCATGTTTTTCAACACCGCTTCATGCTCCTCCTATTTTTCAGACCGTTTTATGCTCCTCATAATTTTAACACCCTTGAAGCTCTTCATATTTTTCACACCTTTTCAGGCTCTTCATGTTTTTCAACACCGCGTCATGCTCCTCCTATTTTTCAGACAATTTCATGCTCATCTCATTTTTGACACCCTTTGAAGCTCTTCATATTTTTCACAATTTGAAGTTCTTCATATTTTTCATATTTTTGAAACTCCTCATATTTTCACACGTTTTCAGACTCTTCATGTTTTTCAACACCGCTTCATGCTCCTGAAATTTTTCAGACCGTTTCATGCTCCTCATATTTTTGACACCTTTTGAAGCTCTTCATATTTCTCACACCTTTTCAGACTCTTCATGTTTTTCAACACCGCGTCATGCTCCTCCTATTTTTCAGACCATTTCATGCTCATCTCATTTTTGACACCTTTTGAAGGTTTTCATATTTTTCACACCTTTTCAGGCTCTTCATGTTTTTGAACACCGCTTCATGCTTCTCCTATTTTTCAGACCGTTTAATGCTCCTCATGTATTTCACACCTTTTGAAGCTCTTCATATTTTTCACACCTTTTCAGGCTCTTCATGTTTTGGAACACCGTTTCATGCTCCTTCGATTTTTCAGACCGTTTCATGCTCCTCATATATTTGACACCTTTTGAAGCTCATCATATTTTTCACTCCTTTTCAGGCTCTTCCATTTTTTCAACACCGCTTCATGCTCCTCCTATTTTTCAAACCGTTTCATGCTCCTCGTATTTTTGACACCTTGTGAAGGTCTTCATATTTTTCACACCTTTTCATGCTCTTCATGTTTTTTCAACACCGTTTCATGCTCCTCATATTTTTCAGACCATTTCATGCTTCTCAAATTTTGACACCGTTTGAAAATCTTCATATTTTTCACACCTTTTCATGCTCATCATGTTTTTCAACACAGTTTCACACTCCTTTTATTTTTGACACGTTTTGAAGCTCTGCATATTTTTCACACCTTTTCAGGCTCTTCATGTTTTTGAACACCGCTTCATGCTCCTCCTATTTTTCAGACCGTTTCATGCTCCTCATATTTTGACACCTTTTGAAGCTCTTCATATATTTCATAACTTTTCAGGCTCTTCATATTTTTCAAAACTGCTTCATGATCCTCCTCTTTTTCAGACCGTTTCATGCTCTTCATATTTTTGGTACATTTTGAAGCTCTTCATATTTTTCACAACTTTTCATGCTCTTCATGTTTTTTCCACACCGTTTCATGCTCCTCATATATTTGAGACCATTTCATGCTTCTCAAATTTTGACACGTTTTGAAGATCTTCATATTTTTCACACCTTTTCATTCTTGTCATGTTTTTCAACACAGTTTCACACTCCTCATATTTTTGACACCTTTTGAACTCTTCATATTTTTCACACCTTTTCAGGCTCTTCATGTTTTTGAACACCGTTTCATGCTTCTCCTATTTTTCAGACCGTTTCATGCTCCTCATATTTTCGACACCTTTTGAAGCTCTTCATATTTTTCACACCTTTTCAGGTTCTTCAAGTTTTTCAACACCGTTTCATGCTCCTCGTATTTTTCAGACCGTTTCATGCTCCTCATATTTTTGACACCTTTTGAAGCTCTTCCTATTTTCCACACCTTTTCAGGCTCTTCATGTTTTAAAACACCGCTTCATGCTCCTTCTATTTTTCATACCGTTTCATGCTCCTCTCATTTTTCACACCTTTTGAAGCTCTTCATATTTTTCACACCTTTTCAGGCTCTTCATGTTTTTCAACACCGCTATATGCTCCTACTAATTTTCAGACTGTTTCATGCTCCTCGTATTTTTCACACCTTTTGAAGCTCTTCATATTTTTCACACCTTTTCAGGCTCTTCATGTTTTGGAGCACACCTTCATGCTCCTCCCATTTTTCAGACCGTCTCATGCTCCTCATGTATTTCACACCATTTGAAGCACTTAATATTTTTCACACCTTTTCAGTCTCTTCATGTTTTTCAACACCACTTCATGTTCCTCCTATTATTCAGACCGTTTCATGCTCATCTCATTTTTGACACCTTTTGAAGCTCTTGATATTTTTCACACCATTTGAAGCTCTTCATATTTTTCACACCTTTTCAGTATCTTCATGTTTTTAAACACCGCTTCATGCTCCTCCTATTTTTCACACCTTTTCATGCTCCTCATATTTTTTAAATCTTTTGAAGCTCTTCATATTTTTCGCACCTTTCCAGGCTCTTCATGTTTTTGAACACCGCTTCATGCTTCTGCTATTTTACAGACCGTTTCATTCTCCTCATATATTTCACACCTTTTGAAGCTCTTCCTATTTTTCAAAACTTTTCAGGCTCTTCATGTTTTTCAACACCGTTTCATGGTCCTGCTATTTTTCAGACTGTTTCATGCTCCTCATATTTTGACACCTTTTGAAGCTCTTCGTATTTTTCACAGCTCTTCAGGCTCTTCATGTTTTTAACACCACTTCATCCTCCTCCTCTTTTTCAGACCGTTTCATGCTCATCTCATTTTTGACACCTTTTGAAGCTCTTCATATATTTCACACCTTTTCAGGCTCTTCATGTTTTCAACATCGCTTCATGCTCCTCCAATTTTTCAGACCGTTTCATGCTCCTCATATTTTTGATACCTTTTGAAGCTCTTCATATATTTCACACCTTTTCATGCTCTTCATGTTTTCAACACCACTTCATCCTCCTCCTATTTTTCAGACCGTTTCATGCTCATCTCATTTTTGACACCTTTTGAAGCTCTTCATATTTTTCACAGCTTTTGAAACTCCTCATATTTTTCACACCTTTTCAGGCTCTTCATGTTTTTAAACACCTTTTTATGCTTCTCCTATTTTTCAGACCGTTTAATGCTCCTCATGTATTTCACACCTTTTGAAGCTCTTCATATTTTTCACACCTTTTCAGGCTCTTCATGTTTTGGAACACCGTTTCATGCTCCTCCGATTTTTCAGACCGTTTCATGCTCTTCATATATTTGACACCTTTTGAAGCTCGTCATATTTTTCACTCCTTTTCAGGCTCTTCCATTTTTTCAACACCGCTTCATGCTCCTCCTATTTTTCAAACCGTTTCATGCTCCTCGTATTTTTGACACCTTGTGAAGGTCTCATATTTTTCACACCTTTTCATGCTCTTCATGTTTTTTCAACACCGTTTCATGCTCCTCATATTTTTCAGACCATTTCATGCTTCTCAAATTTTGACACCGTTTGAAAATCTTCATATTTTTCACACCTTTTCATGCTCATCATGTTTTTCAACACAGTTTCACACTCCTTTTATTTTTGACACGTTTTGAAGCTCTGCATATTTTTCACACCTTTTCAGGCTCTTCAAGTTTTTCAACACCGCTTCATGCTCCTCCTATTTTTCAGACCGTTTCATGCTCCTCATATTTTGACACCTTTTGAAGCTCTTCATATATTTCATAACTTTTCAGGCTCTTCATATTTTTCAAAACTGCTTCATGATCCTCCTCTTTTTCACACCGTTTCATGCTCTTCATATTTTTGGTACATTTTGAACTCTTCATATTTTTCACAACTTTTCATGCTCTTCATGTTTTTTCCACACCGTTTCATGCTCCTCATATATTTGAGACCATTTCATGCTTCTCAAATTTTGACACGTTTTGAAGATCTTCATATTTTTCACACCTTTTTATTCTTGTCATGTTTTTCAACACAGTTTCACACTTCTCATATTTTTGACACCTTTTGAACTCTTCATATTTTTCACACCTTTTCAGGCTCTTCATGTTTTTGATCACCGTTTCATGCTCCTCCTATTTTTCAGACCGTTTCATGCTCATCTCATTTTTGACACCTTTTGAAACTCTTCATATATTTCACACCTTTAAGGCTCTTCAGGTTTTTGGAGACCGCTTCATGCTCCTCCTATTTTTCAGCCGTTTCATGTTCCTCCTATTTTTCAGATCATTTCATGCTCCTCATATTTTTGACACCTTTTGAAGCTGTTCATATTTTTCACACCTTTTCAGGCTCTTCATGTTTTTGAACACCGCTTCATACTCCTCCTAGTTTTCAGGCGGTTTCATACTCCTCATATTTTTGACACCTTTTGAAGCTCCTCATATATTTCACACATTTTTAGTCTGTTCATGTTTTTCAACACCACTACATTCTCCTGCTATTTTTCAGACCGTTTCAGGCTCATGTCATTTTTGACACATTTTGAAGCTTTTCATATTATTCACACCTTTTGAAGTTCTTCATATTTTTCACAAGTTTTCAGGCTCTTCATGTTTTTCAACACCGCTTCATGCTCCTCCTATTTTTGAGACCGTTTCATGCTTCTAATATTTTTGACACGTTTTGAAGCTCTTCATATTTTCCACACCTTTTCAAGCTTTCATGTTTTGGAACACCGTTTCATGCTCCTCCTATTTTTCAGACCGTTTCTTGCTCCTCATATTTGACACATTTTGAAGCTCTTCATATTTTTCACACCTTTTCAGACTCTTCATGTTTTGAACACCGCTTCATGCTCCTCCTATTTTTCAGAGCGTTTCATGCTCATCTCAATTTTGACAGCTTTTGAAGCTGTTCATAATTTTCACACCTTTTGAAGCTCTTCATATTTTTCACACCTTTTCAGGCTCTTCATGTTTTTGAACACCGTTTCATGCTCCTCCTTTTTTTCAGGCGGTTTCATGCTCCTCATATTTTTGACACATTTTGAAGCTCTTCATATTTTTCACACCTTTTCAGGCTCTTCATGTTTTTGAACACCGCTTCATACTCCTCCGATTTTTCAGGCGGTTTCATGCTCCTCATATTTTTGACACCTTTTGAAGCCCTCTCATATTGTTCACACCTTTTGAAGCTCTTCATATATTTCACACTTTCTCAGGCTTTTCATGTTTTTCAACACCACTTCATGCTCCTCCTATTTTTCAGACCGCTTCATGCTCATCTCATTTTTGACACCTTTTGAAGCTGTTCATATTTTTCACACCTTTTCAAGCTCTTCATATTTTTCACACCTTTTCAGGCTCTTCATGTTTTTGAACACCGTTTCATGCTCCTCCTATTTTTCAGACCGTTTCTTGTTCCTCCTATTTTTCAGATCATTTCATGCTCCTCATATTTTTGACACCTTTTGAAGCTCTTCATATATTTCACACCTTTTCAGGCTCTTCATTTTTTTCAACCCCACTTCATGCTCCTCCTATTTTTCAGACCGTTTCATGATCACATCACTTTTGACACCTTTTGAAGTTCTTCTTATTTTTCACATCTTTTGAAACTCTTCATATGTTTCACACGTTTTCAGGCTCTTCATGTTTTCAAAACCGTTTCATGCTTCTCCTATTTTTCAGACCGTTTCATGCTCCTTATATGTTTGTCTCCTTTTGGAGCTCTTCATATTTTTCACAGCTTTTGAAGCTCTTCATGTTTTTCACACCTTTTCAGGCTCTTCATGGTTTTCAACACCGCTTCATGCTCCTCCTAGGTTTCAGACCGTTTCATCCTCCTCATGTATTTCACACCTTTTGAAGATCTTCATATTTTTCACACCTTTTCAGGCTATTTATGTTTGTCAACAATAATTCATGCTCCTCCTATGTTTCAGACCATTTCATGCTCCTCATATTTTTGACACCTTTTGAAGCTCTTCATATATTTCACACCGTTTCATGCCCTTCATGTTTTCAACACCACTTCATCCTCCTCCTATTTTTCAGACCGTTTCATGCTCATCTCATTTTTGACACCTTTTGAAGCTCTTCATATATTTCACACCTTTTCAGGCTCTTCATGTTTTCAACACCGCTTCATGCTCCTCCTATTTTTCAGACCGTTTCATGCTCCTCATATTTTTGATACCTTTTGAAACTCTTCATATATTCAACACATTTTCATGCTCTTCATGTTTTCAACACCACTTCATCCTCCTACTATTTTTCAGACCGTTTCATGCTCATCTCATTTTTGACACCTTTTGAAGCTCTTCATATTTTTTACAGCTTTTGAAGCTGTTCATATTTTTCACACCTTTTCAGGCTCTTCATGTTTTTGAACACCGTTTCATGCTTCTCCTATTTTTCAGACCGTTTCATGCTCCTCATATTTTCGACACCTTTTGAAGCTCTTCATATTTTTCACACCTTTTCAGGTTCTTCAAGTTTTTCAACACCGTTTCATGCTCCTCGTATTTTTCAGGCTGTTTCATGCTCCTCATATTTTTGACACCTTTTGAAGCTCTTCCTATTTTCCACACCTTTTCAGGCTCTTCATGTTTTAAAACACCGCTTCATGCTCCTTCTATTTTTCATACCTTTTCATGCTCCTCTCATTTTTCACACCTTTTGAAGCTCTTCATATTTTTCACACCTTTTCAGGCTCTTCATGTTTTTCAACACCGCTATATGCTCCTACTAATTTTCAGACTGTTTCATGCTCCTCGTATTTTTCACACCTTTTGAAGCTCTTCATATATTTCACACCTTTTCAGGCTCTTCATGTTTTGGAGCACACCTTCATGCTCCTCCCATTTTTCAGACCGTTTCATGCTCCTCATGTATTTCACACCATTTGAAGCACTTCATATTTTTCACACCTTTTCAGTCTCTTCATGTTTTTCAACACCACTTCATGTTCCTCCTATTATTCAGACCGTTTCATGCTCATCTCATTTTTGACACCTTTTGAAGCTCTTGATATTTTTCACACCATTTGAAGCTCTTCATATTTTTCACACCTTTTCAGTATCTTCATGTTTTTAAACACCGCTTCATGCTCCTCCTATTTTTCAGACCTTTTCATGCTCCTCATATTTTTCAAATCTTTGAAGCTCTTCATATTTTTCTCACCTTTCCAGGCTCTTCATGTTTTTGAACACCGCTTCATGCTTCTGCTATTTTACAGACCGTTTCATTCTCCTCATATATTTCACACCTTTTGAAGCTCTTCCTATTTTTCAAAACTTTTCAGGCTCTTCATGTTTTTCAACACCGTTTCATGCTCCTGCTATTTTTCAGACTGTTTCATGCTCCTCATATTTTGACACCTTTTGAAGCTCTTCATATTTTTCACAGCTCTTCAGGCTCTTCATGTTTTCAACACCACTTCATCCTCCTCCTATTTTTCAGACCGTTTCATGCTCATCTCATTTTTGACACCTTTTGAAGCTCTTCATATATTTCACACCTTTTCAGGCTCTTCATGTTTTCAACATCGCTTCATGCTCCTCCAATTTTTCAGACCGTTTCATGCTCCTCATATTTTTGATACCTTTTGAAGCTCTTCATATATTTCACACCTTTTCATGCTCTTCATGTTTTCAACACCATTTCATCCTCCTCCTATTTTTCAGACCGTTTCATGCTCATGTCATTTTTGACACCTTTTGAAGCTCTTCATATTTTTCACAGCTTTTGAAACTCTTCATATTTTTCACACCTTTTCAGGCTCTTCATGTTTTTGAACACCGTTTTAAGCTTCTCCTATTTTTCAGACCGTTTCATGCTCCTCATATTTTTGACACCTATTGAAGCTCTTCATATTTTTCACACCTTTTCAGGTTCTTCAAGTTTTTCAACACCGTTTCATGCTCCTCGTATTTTTCAGAGCGTTTCATGCTCCTCATATTTTTGACACCTTTTGAAGCTCTTCCTATTTTCCACACCTTTTCAGGCTCTTCATGTTTTAGAACACCGCTTCATGCTCCTTCTATTTTTCATACCGTTTCATGCTCATCTCATTTTTGACACCTTTTGAAGCTCTTGATATATTTCACACCTTTTGAAGCTCTTCACTTTTTCACACCTTTTCAGAATCTTCATGTTTTTAAACACCGCTTCATGCTCCTCCTATTTTTCAGACCTTTTCATGCTCCTCATATTTTTCAAATCTTTTGAAGCTCTTCATATTTTTCGCACCTTTCCAGGGTCTTCATGTTTTTAAACACCGCTTCATGCTCCTCCTATTTTACAGACCGTTTCATTCTCCTCATGTATTTCACACATTTTGAAGCTCTTCCTATTTTTCAAAACTATTCAGGCTCTTCATGTTTTTCAACACCGTTTCATGCTCCTCCAATTTTTCAGACTGTTTCATGCTCCTCATATTTTGACACCATTGAAGCTCTTCATATTTTTCACCGCTTTTCAGGCTGTTCATGTTTTACAACACCGCATCATGCTCCACCTATTTTTCAGACTGATTCATGCTCCTCATATTTTTGACACCTGTTGAAGCTCTTCATATTTTTCACACCTCTTCAAGCTCTTCATGTTTTTCAACACTGCTTCATGCTCCTCCTATTTTTCAGACCGTTTCATGCTCCTCATATTTTCACACGTTTTGAAGCTCTTCATATTTTTCACACCTTTTCAGGCTCTTCATGTTTTGAACACCACTTCATGCTCCTCCTATTTTTCAGACCGTTTCATGCTCCTCATATTTTTGACATCTTTTGAAGCTTTTCATATTTTTCACACCTTTTCAGGCTCTTCAAGTTTTTCAACACCACTTCATGCTCCTCCTATTTTGCAGACCGTTTCATGCTCCTCATATTTTTGATACCTTTTGATGCTCTTCATATTTTTCACACCTTTTCAGCCTCTTAATTTTTTCAACACCGCTTCATGCTCCTCCTATTTTGCAGACCGTTTCATGCTCCTCATGTTTTTGACACCTTTGGAAGCTCTTCATTATTTTTCACACCTTTTCAGGCTCTTCATATTTTTGAACACCGCTTCATGCTCCTCCAATTTTTCAGACCGTTTCATGCTCCTCATGTATTTCACACCTTTTGAAGCTCTTCATATTTTTCACACCTTTTCCGGCTCTTCATGTTTTTGAACAACGCTTCATGCTCCTCCTATTTTTCAGACCGTTTCATTCTCCTCATATTTTTGACACCTATTGAAGCTCTTCCTATATTTCACACCTTTTCAGGCTCTTCATGTTTTTCAACAACGCTTCATGCTCCTCGTATTTTTCAGAGCGTTTCATGCTCCTCATATTTTTGACACCTTTTGAAGCTCTTCCTATTTTCCACACCTTTTCAGGCTCTTCATGTTTTAGAACACCGCTTCATGCTCCTTCTATTTTTCATACCGTTTCATGCTCATCTCATTTTTGACACCTTTTGAAGCTCTTGATATATTTCACACCTTTTGAAGCTCTTCACTTTTTCACACCTTTTCAGAATCTTCATGTTTTTAAACACCGCTTCATGCTCCTCCTATTTTTCAGACCTTTTCATGCTCCTCATATTTTTCAAATCTTTTGAAGCTCTTCATATTTTTCGCACCTTTCCAGGGTCTTCATGTTTTTAAACACCGCTTCATGCTCCTCCTATTTTATAGACCGTTTCATTCTCCTCATGTATTTCACACATTTTGAAGCTCTTCCTATTTTTCAAAACTATTCAGGCTCTTCATGTTTTTCAACACCGTCTCATGCTCCTCCAATTTTTCAGACTGTTTCATGCTCCTCATATTTTGACACCATTGAAGCTCTTCATATTTTTCACCGCTTTTCAGGCTGTTCATGTTTTACAACACCGCATCATGCTCCACCTATTTTTCAGACTGATTCATGCTCCTCATATTTTTGACACCTGTTGAAGCTCTTCATATTTTTCACACCTCTTCAAGCTCTTCATGTTTTTCAACACTGCTTCATGCTCCTCCTATTTTTCAGACCGTTTCATGCTCCTCATATTTTCACACGTTTTGAAGCTCTTCATATTTTTCACACCTTTTCAGGCTCTTCATGTTTTTCAACACCGCATCATGCTCCTCCTATTTTTCAGACTGTTTCATGCTCCTCATATTTTTCACACGTTTTGAAGCTCTTCATATTTTTCACACCTTTTCAGTCTCTTCATGTTTTTGAACACAGCTTCATGCTCCTCCTATTTTTTAGACAGTTCATGCCCCTCATATTTTTGAAATATTTTGAAGCTCTTCATATTTTTCACACCTTTTCAGGCTCTTCATGTTTTTCAATGCCGCTTCATGCTCCTAGTGGTTTTCAGACCGTTCATGCTATCATATTTTTGACACCTTTTGAAGCTCTTCATATTTTTCACACCTTTTCAGGCTCTTCATGGTTTTCAACACCGCTTCATGCTCCTCCTATTTTTCAGACCGTTTCATGCTCCTCCTATTTTTCAGACCGTTTTATCCTCCTCATATTTTTGACACCTTTTGAAGCTCTTCATATTTTTCACACCTTTTCAGGCTATTCATGTTTTCCAACACCACTTCATGCTCCTCCGATTTTTCAGACCGTTTCATGCTCATCTCATATTTACACCTTTTGAACCTGTTCATATTTTTCACACATTTTGAAGCTCTTCATATTTTTCACACCTTTTCAGGTTCTTCATATTTTTGAACACTGCTTCATGCTCCTCCTATTTTTCAGACTGTTTCATGCTCCTCATATTTTTGACACGTTTTGAGTCTCTTCATATTTTTCACTCCTTTTCAGGCTCTTCATATTTTTGAACAACGTTTCATGCTCCTCCTATTTTTCAGACCGTTTCATGCTCCTCATATTTTCACACGTTTTGAAGCTCTTCATATTTTCACACCTCTTCAAGCTCTTCATGTTTTTCAACACTGCTTCATGCTCCTCCTATTTTTCAGACCGTTTCATGCTCCTCATATTTTCACACGTTTTGAAGCTCTTCATATTTTTCACACCTTTTCAGGCTCTTCATGTTTTTCAACACCGCATCATGCTCCTCCTATTTTTCAGACTGTTTCATGCTCCTCATATTTTTCACACGTTTTGAAGCTCTTCATATTTTTCACACCTTTTCAGTCTCTTCATGTTTTTGAACACAGCTTCATGCTCCTCCTATTTTTTAGACCGTTCATGCCCCTCATATTTTTGAAATATTTTGAAGCTCTTCATATTTTTCACACCTTTTCAGGCTCTTCATGTTTTTCAATGCCGCTTCATGCTCCTAGTGGTTTTCAGACCGTTCATGCTATCATATTTTTGACACCTTTTGAAGCTCTTCATATTTTTCACACCTTTTCAGGCTCTTCATGTTTTTCAACACCGCTTCATGCTCCTCCTATTTTTCAGACCGCTTCATGCTCCTCCTATTTTTCAGACCGTTTCATGCTCCTCCTATTTTTCAGACCGTTTTATGCTCCTCATATTTTGGACACTTTTTGAAGCTCTTCATATTTTTCACCGCTTTTCAGGCTGTTCATGTTTTACAACACCGCATCATGCTCCACCTATTTTTCAGACTGATTCATGCTCCTCATATTTTTGACACCTGTTGAAGCTCTTCATATTTTTCACACCTCTTCAAGCTCTTCATGTTTTTCAGCACTGCTTCATGCTCCTCCTATTTTTCAGACCGTTTCATGCTCCTCATATATTCACACGTTTTGAAGCTCTTCATATTTTTCACACCTTTTCAGGCTCTTCATGTTTTTCAACACCGCATCATGCTCCTCCTATTTTTCAGACTGTTTCATGCTCCTCATATTTTTCACACGTTTTGAAGCTCTTCATATTTTTCACACCTTTTCAGTCTCTTCATGTTTTTGAACACAGCTTCATGCTCCTCCTATTTTTTAGACCGTTCATGCCTCTCATATTTTTGAAATATTTTGAAGCTCTTCATATTTTTCACACCTTTTCAGGCTCTTCATGTTTTTCAATGCCGCTTCATGCTCCTAGTGGTTTTCAGACCGTTCATGCTATCATATTTTTGACACCTTTTGAAGCTCTTCATATTTTTCACACCTTTTCAGGCTCTTCATGTTTTTCAACACCGCTTCATGCTCCTCCTATTTTTCAGACCGTTTCATGCTCCTCCTATTTTTCAGACCGTTTCCTGCTCCTCATATTTTTGACACCTTTTGAAGCTCTTCATATTTTTCACACCTTTTCAGGCTATTCATGTTTTCCAACACCACTTCATGCTCCTCCTATTTTTCAGACCGTTTCATGCTCCTCATATTTTTCACACCTTTTGAAGCTCTTCATATTTTTCACACCTTTTCAGACTCTTAATGTTTTTCAACACAGTTTCATGCTCCTCCTATTTTTCAAACCGTTTCAAGCTTCTCATATTTTTGACACCTTTTGAAGCTCTTCATATTTTTCACAGCTTTTCAGGCTCTTCATGTTGTTGAACACGGTTTCATGCTTCTCCTATGTTTCAGACCGTTTCATGCTCCTCATATTTTTGACACCTTTTGAAGCTCTTCATATTTTTCACACCTTTTCAGGCTCTTCATGTTGTTGAACACGGTTTCATGCTTCTCCTATGTTTCAGACCGTTTCATGCTCCTCATAATTTTGACACCTTTTGAAGGTCTTCATATTTTTCACACCTTTTCGGGCTCTTCATGTTTTTGAACACTGCTTCATACTCCCCCTATTTTTCACACCGTTCCCTGCTGTTCATATTTCTGACACTTTTTGAAGCTGTTCATATTTTTCACACATTTTCAGGCTCTTCATGTTTTTGAACATGGTTTCATGCTTCTCCTATTTTTCAGAGCGTTTCATGCTACTCATATTTTTGACACCTTTTGAAGCTCTTCATAGTTTTCACACCTTTTGAAGCTCTTCATATTTTTCACACCTTTTCAGGCTCTTCATGTTTTCCAACACCACTTCATGCTCCTCCTATTTTTCAGACCATTTCATGCTCCTCATATTTTTGACTCGTTTTGAAACTCTTTATATTTTTCACACCTTTTCAGGCTCTTCATGTTTTTCAACAGTGCCTCATGCTCCTCGTAATTTTCAGACCGTTTCATGCTCCTAATATTTTTGACACATTTTGAAGCTCTTCATATTTTTGACACCTTTTCACGCTCTTCATGTTTTCAACACCGCTTCATGCTCCTCCTATTTTTCAGACCGTTTCATGCCCCTCATATTTTTGATACCATTTGAACCTCTTCATATTTTTGACACCTTTTCAGGTTCTTCATGTTTTTGAACACCGCTTCATGCTCCTCCTATTTTTCAAACCGTTTCATGCTCCTCATATTTTTGACACCTTTTGCAGTCTTCATATATTTCACACCTTTTCAGGCTGTTTATGTTTTTCAAAACCGTTTCATTCTGCTCCTATTTTTCAGACTGTTTCATGCTCCTCATATATTTTACACATTTTGAAGCTCTTCATATATTTCACAACTTTTCAGGCTCTTCATGTTTTTCAACACTGCTTCTTTCCACTCCTATTTTTGAGACCGTTTCTTGCGCCTCATATTTTTGAAAGCTTTTGAAGCTCTTCCTGTTTTTCACACCTTTTCAGGCTCTTCATTTTTCAACACCGCTTCATGCTCCTCCTATTTTTCAGACCGTTTCATGCTCCTCCTATTTTTGACACGTTTTGAAATTCTTCATTTATTTCACACCTTTTCAGGCTCTTCATGTTTTTCAACACCGCTTCATGCTCTTCCTATTTTTAAGACCGTTTCATGCACCTCATAATTTTGAAACCTTTTGAAGCTCTACATATTTTTCACAACTTTTCAGTCTCTTCATGTTTTTGAACACAGTTTCATGCTTCTCCTATTTTTCAGACTGTTTCATGCTCCTCATATTTTTGAAACCTTTTGAAGCTCTTCATATATTTTACACCTTTTCAGGCTCTTCATGTTTTTGAACACCGTTTCATGCTCCTCATATTTTTGACATGTTTTGAAACTCTTCATATTTTTCACACCTTTTCATTTGCTTCAGGGTTTCAACACCGTTTCATGCTCCTCCTATTTTTCAGACCGTTTCATACTCCTCATAATTTTTACACCTTTTGAAGCTCTTCATATTTTTCACACCTTTTGAAGCTCTTCATATTTTTCACACCTTTTCAGGCTCTTCATGTTTTGAACACCGCTTCATGCTCCTCCTATTTTTCAGACCGTTTCATGCTCCTCATATTTTTGTCATCTTTTGAAGCTTTTCATATTTTTCACACCTTTTCAGGCTCTTCAAGTTTTTCAACACCACTTCATGCTCCTCCTATTTTGCAGACCGTTTCATGCTCCTCATATTTTTGATACCTTTTGATGCTCTTCCTATTTTTCACACCTTTTCAGGCTCTTCATTTTTTCAACACCGCTTCATGCTCCTCCTATTTTTCAGACCGTTTCATGCTCATCTCATTTTTGACACCTTTTGAAGCTTTTCATATTTTTCACACCTTTTCAGGCTCTTCATGTTTTTGAAAACCGCTTCATGCTCCTCCTATTTTTCAGACCGTTTCATGCTCCTCATATTTCACACCTTTTGAAGCTCTTCATATTTTTCACACCTTTTCAGGCTCTTCATGTTTTTGATCACCGTTACTTTCTCCTCCTATTATTCAGACCGTTTCATGCTCCTCATATTTTTGACACTTTTTGAAGCTCTTTATATATTTCCCACCTTTTCAGGCTCTTCATGTTTTTGATCACCGTTACATTCTCCTCCTATTATTCAGACCGTTTCATGCTCCTCATATTTTTGACACTTTTTGAAGCTCTTTATATATTTCACACATTTTCAGGCTCTTCATGTTTTGAACACAGCCTCATGCTCCTCCTATTTTTCAGACCGTTTCATGCTCCTCTTGTATTTCACACCTTTTGAAGCTCTTCATATTTATCACAACTTTTCAGGCTCTTCATGTTTTTGAACACCGCTTCATGCTCCTCCTATTTTTCAGACCATTTCATGCTCCTCCTATTTTTCACATGAAGCTCTTTATATTTTTCACACCTTTTGAAGCTCTTCATATTTTTCACACGTTTTCAAACTCTTCATGTTTTTCAACACCGCTTCTTGCTCCTCCTGTTTTTCATTCGGTTTCAGCTCCTCATGTTTTTGACACCTTTTGAGGCTCTTCATATTTTTCACACTTTTTCAGGCTCTTCATGTTTTTCAACACCGCTTCATGATCCTTCTATTTTTCAGACCGTTTCATGCTCATCATATTTTTGACACATTTTGAAGCTCTTCATATTTTTCACACTTTTTCAACCTCTTAATGTTTCTCAACACCACTTCATGGTCCTCCTATTTTTCAGATCGCTTCATGCTCATCTCATTTTTGACACCTTTTGAAGCTCTTCGTATTTTTCACACTTTTTCAACCTCTTCATGTTTTTCAACACCACTTCATGCTCCTCCTATTGTTCAGACCGTTTCATGCTCCTCGTATGTTTGACATGTTTTGAGTCTCTTCATATTTTTCACATCTTTTCAGGCTCTTCATATTTTTGAACACCGTTTCATGTTCCTCCTATTTTTCAGACCGTTTCATGCTCCTCATATATTTCACACCTTTTGAAGCTCTTCCTATTTTTCACACCTTTTCAGGCTCTTCATGTTTTTGAACACCGTTTGATGCTGCTCCTATTTTTCAGACCGTTTCATGCTCCTCATATATTTTAAAGCTTTTGAATCTCTTCATATTTTTACCACCTTTTCAGGCTGTTCATGTTTTTCAATACCGCTTCATGATCCTCCTATTTTTCAGAGCGTTTCATGCTCCTCATATTTTTCACACCTTTTGAAACTCTTCATATTTTTCACACCTTTTCAGGGTCTTCATGTTTTTGAACACCGTTTTATGCTGCTCCTAATTTTCAGACCATTTCATGCTCCTCATATTGTAAAACTTTTGAAACTCTTCATATTTTTCACACCTTTTCAAGCTGTTCATGTTTTTCAACACCACTTCATGCTCCTCCTATTTTTCAGACCATTTCATGCTCCTCATATTTTTGACACCTTTGGAAGCTCTTCATTTTTTTTCACTCCTTTTCAGGCTCTTCGTATTTTTGAACACCGCTTCATGCTCCTCCGATTTTTCAGACCGTTTCATGCTCATCATGTATTTCACACCTTTGAAGCTCTTCATATTTTTAACACCTTTTCAGGCTCTTCATGTTTTTGAACAACGCTTCATGCTCCTCCTATTTTTCAGACCATTTCATTCTCCTCATATTTTTCACACCTTTTGAAGCTCTTCCTATATTTCACACCTTTTCAGGCTCTTCATGTTTTTCAACAACGCTTCATGCTCCTCCTATTTTTCACACCGTTTATTGCTCCTCATGTATTTCACACCTCTTGAAGCTCTTCATATTTTTCACATCTTTTCAGGCTCTTCATGTTTTTGAACAAGGTTTCATGCTCCTCTTATTTTTCAGACCGTTTCATGCTCCTCATATTTTTGACACGTTTTGAGTCTCTTCATATTTTTCACTCCTTTTCAGACTCTTCATATTTTTGAACACCGTTTCATGCTCCTCCTATTTTTCAGACCGTTTCATGCTGCTCAAATATTTGACACCTTTGAAGCTCTTCATATTTTTCACACCTTTTCAGGCTCTTCATGTTTCTGAACACGCTTCATGCTCCTCCTATTTTTCAGACCGTTTCATGCTCCTCATGTATTTCACACCTATTGAAACTCTTCATATTTTTCACACCTTTTCAGGCTCTTCATGTTTTTCAACAACGCTTCATGCTCATCCTATTTTTCACTCCGTTTAATGCTCCTTATGTATTTCACACCTCTTGAAGCTCTTCATATTTTTCACACCTTTTCAGGCTGTTCATGTTTTTCAACACAACTTCATACTCCTCCTATTTTTCAGACCATTTCATGCTCCTCATATTTTTGACACGTTTTGAGTCTCTTCATATTTTTCACTCCTTTTCAGGCTCTTCATATTTTTGAACACCGTTTCATGCTCTTCCTATTTTTCAGACCGTTTCATGCTCCACATTTTTTGACACCTTTTGAAGCTCTTCATATTTCACACTTTTTAAGGCTCTTCATGTTTTTGACACCGCTTCATGCTCCTCATATTTTTGACACCTTTTGAAACTCTTCATATATTTCACACCTTTTCAGGCTCTTCATTTCTTTGAACACCACTTCATGCTCCTGCTATTTTTCAGACCGTTTCATGCTCATCTCATTTTTGACACCTTTTGAAGCTCTTCATATTTTTCACACCTTTTTTAGTTCTTCATATTTTTCACACCTTTTCAGGCTCTTCATGTTTTTCAACACCGCTTCATGCTCCTCCTATTTTTCAGACCGTTTCATGCTCCTCCTATTTTTCAGACCGTTTCCTGCTCCTCATATTTTTGACACCTTTTGAAGCTCTTCATATTTTTCACACCTTTTCAGGCTATTCATGTTTTCCAACACCACTTCATGCTCCTCCTATTTTTCAGACCGTTTCATGCTCCTCATATTTTTCACACCTTTTGAAGCTCTTCATATTTTTCACACCTTTTCAGACTCTTAATGTTTTTCAACACAGTTTCATGCTCCTCCTATTTTTCAAACCGTTTCAAGCTTCTCATATTTTTGACACCTTTTGAAGCTCTTCATATTTTTCACAGCTTTTCAGGCTCTTCATGTTGTTGAACACGGTTTCATGCTTCTCCTATGTTTCAGACCGTTTCATGCTCCTCATATTTTTGACACCTTTTGAAGCTCTTCATATTTTTCACACCTTTTCAGGCTCTTCATGTTGTTGAACACGGTTTCATGCTTCTCCTATGTTTCAGACCGTTTCATGCTCCTCATAATTTTGACACCTTTTGAAGGTCTTCATATTTTTCACACCTTTTCGGGCTCTTCATGTTTTTGAACACTGCTTCATACTCCCCCTATTTTTCACACCGTTCCCTGCTGTTCATATTTCTGACACTTTTTGAAGCTGTTCATATTTTTCACACATTTTCAGGCTCTTCATGTTTTTGAACATGGTTTCATGCTTCTCCTATTTTTCAGAGCGTTTCATGCTACTCATATTTTTGACACCTTTTGAAGCTCTTCATAGTTTTCACACCTTTTGAAGCTCTTCATATTTTTCACACCTTTTCAGGCTCTTCATGTTTTCCAACACCACTTCATGCTCCTCCTATTTTTCAGACCATTTCATGCTCCTCATATTTTTGACTCGTTTTGAAACTCTTTATATTTTTCACACCTTTTCAGGCTCTTCATGTTTTTCAACAGTGCCTCATGCTCCTCGTAATTTTCAGACCGTTTCATGCTCCTAATATTTTTGACACATTTTGAAGCTCTTCATATTTTTGACACCTTTTCACGCTCTTCATGTTTTCAACACCGCTTCATGCTCCTCCTATTTTTCAGACCGTTTCATGCCCCTCATATTTTTGATACCATTTGAACCTCTTCATATTTTTGACACCTTTTCAGGTTCTTCATGTTTTTGAACACCGCTTCATGCTCCTCCTATTTTTCAAACCGTTTCATGCTCCTCATATTTTTGACACCTTTTGCAGTCTTCATATATTTCACACCTTTTCAGGCTGTTTATGTTTTTCAAAACCGTTTCATTCTGCTCCTATTTTTCAGACTGTTTCATGCTCCTCATATATTTTACACATTTTGAAGCTCTTCATATATTTCACAACTTTTCAGGCTCTTCATGTTTTTCAACACTGCTTCTTTCCACTCCTATTTTTGAGACCGTTTCTTGCGCCTCATATTTTTGAAAGCTTTTGAAGCTCTTCCTGTTTTTCACACCTTTTCAGGCTCTTCATTTTTCAACACCGCTTCATGCTCCTCCTATTTTTCAGACCGTTTCATGCTCCTCCTATTTTTGACACGTTTTGAAATTCTTCATTTATTTCACACCTTTTCAGGCTCTTCATGTTTTTCAACACCGCTTCATGCTCTTCCTATTTTTAAGACCGTTTCATGCACCTCATAATTTTGAAACCTTTTGAAGCTCTACATATTTTTCACAACTTTTCAGTCTCTTCATGTTTTTGAACACAGTTTCATGCTTCTCCTATTTTTCAGACTGTTTCATGCTCCTCATATTTTTGAAACCTTTTGAAGCTCTTCATATATTTTACACCTTTTCAGGCTCTTCATGTTTTTGAACACCGTTTCATGCTCCTCATATTTTTGACATGTTTTGAAACTCTTCATATTTTTCACACCTTTTCATTTGCTTCAGGGTTTCAACACCGTTTCATGCTCCTCCTATTTTTCAGACCGTTTCATACTCCTCATAATTTTTACACCTTTTGAAGCTCTTCATATTTTTCACACCTTTTGAAGCTCTTCATATTTTTCACACCTTTTCAGGCTCTTCATGTTTTGAACACCGCTTCATGCTCCTCCTATTTTTCAGACCGTTTCATGCTCCTCATATTTTTGTCATCTTTTGAAGCTTTTCATATTTTTCACACCTTTTCAGGCTCTTCAAGTTTTTCAACACCACTTCATGCTCCTCCTATTTTGCAGACCGTTTCATGCTCCTCATATTTTTGATACCTTTTGATGCTCTTCCTATTTTTCACACCTTTTCAGGCTCTTCATTTTTTCAACACCGCTTCATGCTCCTCCTATTTTTCAGACCGTTTCATGCTCATCTCATTTTTGACACCTTTTGAAGCTTTTCATATTTTTCACACCTTTTCAGGCTCTTCATGTTTTTGAAAACCGCTTCATGCTCCTCCTATTTTTCAGACCGTTTCATGCTCCTCATATTTCACACCTTTTGAAGCTCTTCATATTTTTCACACCTTTTCAGGCTCTTCATGTTTTTGATCACCGTTACTTTCTCCTCCTATTATTCAGACCGTTTCATGCTCCTCATATTTTTGACACTTTTTGAAGCTCTTTATATATTTCCCACCTTTTCAGGCTCTTCATGTTTTTGATCACCGTTACATTCTCCTCCTATTATTCAGACCGTTTCATGCTCCTCATATTTTTGACACTTTTTGAAGCTCTTTATATATTTCACACATTTTCAGGCTCTTCATGTTTTGAACACAGCCTCATGCTCCTCCTATTTTTCAGACCGTTTCATGCTCCTCTTGTATTTCACACCTTTTGAAGCTCTTCATATTTATCACAACTTTTCAGGCTCTTCATGTTTTTGAACACCGCTTCATGCTCCTCCTATTTTTCAGACCATTTCATGCTCCTCCTATTTTTCACATGAAGCTCTTTATATTTTTCACACCTTTTGAAGCTCTTCATATTTTTCACACGTTTTCAAACTCTTCATGTTTTTCAACACCGCTTCTTGCTCCTCCTGTTTTTCATTCGGTTTCAGCTCCTCATGTTTTTGACACCTTTTGAGGCTCTTCATATTTTTCACACTTTTTCAGGCTCTTCATGTTTTTCAACACCGCTTCATGATCCTTCTATTTTTCAGACCGTTTCATGCTCATCATATTTTTGACACATTTTGAAGCTCTTCATATTTTTCACACTTTTTCAACCTCTTAATGTTTCTCAACACCACTTCATGGTCCTCCTATTTTTCAGATCGCTTCATGCTCATCTCATTTTTGACACCTTTTGAAGCTCTTCGTATTTTTCACACTTTTTCAACCTCTTCATGTTTTTCAACACCACTTCATGCTCCTCCTATTGTTCAGACCGTTTCATGCTCCTCGTATGTTTGACATGTTTTGAGTCTCTTCATATTTTTCACATCTTTTCAGGCTCTTCATATTTTTGAACACCGTTTCATGTTCCTCCTATTTTTCAGACCGTTTCATGCTCCTCATATATTTCACACCTTTTGAAGCTCTTCCTATTTTTCACACCTTTTCAGGCTCTTCATGTTTTTGAACACCGTTTGATGCTGCTCCTATTTTTCAGACCGTTTCATGCTCCTCATATATTTTAAAGCTTTTGAATCTCTTCATATTTTTACCACCTTTTCAGGCTGTTCATGTTTTTCAATACCGCTTCATGATCCTCCTATTTTTCAGAGCGTTTCATGCTCCTCATATTTTTCACACCTTTTGAAACTCTTCATATTTTTCACACCTTTTCAGGGTCTTCATGTTTTTGAACACCGTTTTATGCTGCTCCTAATTTTCAGACCATTTCATGCTCCTCATATTGTAAAACTTTTGAAACTCTTCATATTTTTCACACCTTTTCAAGCTGTTCATGTTTTTCAACACCACTTCATGCTCCTCCTATTTTTCAGACCATTTCATGCTCCTCATATTTTTGACACCTTTGGAAGCTCTTCATTTTTTTTCACTCCTTTTCAGGCTCTTCGTATTTTTGAACACCGCTTCATGCTCCTCCGATTTTTCAGACCGTTTCATGCTCATCATGTATTTCACACCTTTGAAGCTCTTCATATTTTTAACACCTTTTCAGGCTCTTCATGTTTTTGAACAACGCTTCATGCTCCTCCTATTTTTCAGACCATTTCATTCTCCTCATATTTTTCACACCTTTTGAAGCTCTTCCTATATTTCACACCTTTTCAGGCTCTTCATGTTTTTCAACAACGCTTCATGCTCCTCCTATTTTTCACACCGTTTATTGCTCCTCATGTATTTCACACCTCTTGAAGCTCTTCATATTTTTCACATCTTTTCAGGCTCTTCATGTTTTTGAACAAGGTTTCATGCTCCTCTTATTTTTCAGACCGTTTCATGCTCCTCATATTTTTGACACGTTTTGAGTCTCTTCATATTTTTCACTCCTTTTCAGACTCTTCATATTTTTGAACACCGTTTCATGCTCCTCCTATTTTTCAGACCGTTTCATGCTGCTCAAATATTTGACACCTTTGAAGCTCTTCATATTTTTCACACCTTTTCAGGCTCTTCATGTTTCTGAACACGCTTCATGCTCCTCCTATTTTTCAGACCGTTTCATGCTCCTCATGTATTTCACACCTATTGAAACTCTTCATATTTTTCACACCTTTTCAGGCTCTTCATGTTTTTCAACAACGCTTCATGCTCATCCTATTTTTCACTCCGTTTAATGCTCCTTATGTATTTCACACCTCTTGAAGCTCTTCATATTTTTCACACCTTTTCAGGCTGTTCATGTTTTTCAACACAACTTCATACTCCTCCTATTTTTCAGACCATTTCATGCTCCTCATATTTTTGACACGTTTTGAGTCTCTTCATATTTTTCACTCCTTTTCAGGCTCTTCATATTTTTGAACACCGTTTCATGCTCTTCCTATTTTTCAGACCGTTTCATGCTCCACATTTTTTGACACCTTTTGAAGCTCTTCATATTTCACACTTTTTAAGGCTCTTCATGTTTTTGACACCGCTTCATGCTCCTCATATTTTTGACACCTTTTGAAACTCTTCATATATTTCACACCTTTTCAGGCTCTTCATTTCTTTGAACACCACTTCATGCTCCTGCTATTTTTCAGACCGTTTCATGCTCATCTCATTTTTGACACCTTTTGAAGCTCTTCATATTTTTCACACCTTTTTTAGTTCTTCATATTTTTCACACCTTTTCAGGCTCTTCATGTTTTTCAACACCGCTTCATGCGCCTCCTATTTTTCAGACCGTTTAATGCTCCTCCTGTATTTCATACCTTTTGAAGCTCTTCATATTTTTCACACCTTTTCAGGCTCTTCATGTTTTTCAACACTGCTTCATGCTCCTCCTATTTTTCAGACCGTTTCATGCTCCTCATGTATTTCACACCTTTTGAAGCTCTTCATATTTTTCACACCTTTTCAGGCTCTTCAAATTTTTGAACACCGCTTCTTGATCCTCCTATTTTGCAGATCGTTTCTTGCTCCTCATGTATTTCACACCTTTTGAAGCTCTTCATATTTTTCACACCTTTTCAGGCTCTTGATGTTTTTCCACACCACTTCATGCTTCTCCTATTTTTCAACCCGTTTCATGCTCCTCATGTATTTCACACCTTTTGAAGCTCTTCATATTTTTCACACCTTTTCAGGCTCTTCATGTTTTTCAACACCGCTTCATGCTCCTCCTATTTTTCAGACCGTTACATGCACCTCATATTTTTCTCACCTTTTGAAGCTCTTCATATTTTTCACACCTCTTCAGGCTCCTCATGTTTTGCAACACCGCTTCATGCTCCTCCTATTTTTCAGACCGTTTCATACTCCTCATATTTTTGACACCTTTTGTTGCTCTTCATGTTTTTTTCACCTTTTCAGGCTCTTCATTTTTTCAACACCGCTTCATGCTCCTCCTATTTTTCAGACCGTTTCATACTCCTCATATTTTTGACACCTTTTGTTGCTCTTCATATATTTCACAACTTTTCAGGCTCTTCATGTTTTGAACACCGCTTCATGCTCCTCCTATTTTTCAGACCGTATCATGCTCTTCATATTTTTCACACCTTTTGAAGCTCTTCATATTTTTCACACCTTTTCAGGCTCTTCATATTTTTGAACACCTCTTCATCCCCTCCTATTTTTCAGACCTTTGCTTGCTCCTCATGTATTTCACACCTTTTGAAGCTCTTCATATTTTTCACACCTTTTCAGTCTCTTGATGTTTTTCCACACCACTTCATGCTTCTCCTATTTTTCAACCCGTTTCATGCTCCTCATGTATTTCACACCTTTTGAAGCTCTTCACATTTTTCACACCTTTTCAGGCTCTTCATGTTTTTGATCACCGTTTCATGCTCCTCCTATTTTTCCGACCGTTTCATGATCCTCATATTTTTGACACTCTTTGAAGCTCTTCATATTTTTCACACCTTTTCAGTCTCTTGATGTTTTTCCACACCGCTTCATGCTTCACCTATTTTTCAGACCGTTTAATGCTCCTCATGTATTTCACACTTTTTGAAGCTCTTCATATATTTCACACCTTTTCAGTCTCTTCCGTTTTTTCAACACCAGATCATACTCCTTCTATTTTTCAGACCGTTTCATGCTCATTTCATTTTTGAAACCTTTTGAAATCTTCATATTTTTCACACATTTTTTTTGCTCTTCATGTTTTTGAACACCACTTCATGCTCCTCCTATTTTTCAGACCATTTAATGCTCCTCATGTATTTCACACCTATTGAAGCTCTTCATATTTTTCACACGTTTTCAGGCTCTTCATGTTTTTCAACACCGCTTCATGCTCCTCCTATTTTTCAGACCGTTTCATGCTCCTCATATTTTTTACACCTTTTGAAGCTCTTCATATTTTTCACACCTTTTTAGGCTCTTCATGTTTTCAACACCGCTTCATGATCCTCCTATTTTTCAGACCGTTTCATGCTCCTCATATTTTGACACCTTTTGAAGCTCTTCATATTTTTCACACCTTTTCAGGCTCTTCATGTTTTTGAACACTGCTTCATGCTCCTCCTATATTTCAGACCGCATCATTCTCCTCATATTTTTGACACCTTTTGAAGCCCTTCATATATTTCACACCTTTTCCGTCTCTTCTTTTTTTTCAACACCACTTCATGCTCCTCCTATTTTTCAGACCGTTTCATGCTCATCTCATTTTTGAAACCTTTTGAAGCTCTTCATATTTTTCACACCTTTTCAGGCTTTTCATGTTTTTGAACACCGCTTCATGCTCCTCCTATTTTTCAGACCGCTTTATACTCCTCTCATTTTTGACACCTTTTGAAGCTCTTCATATTTTTGACACCTTTTGAAGCTCTTCATATTTCTCACACGTTTTCAGGCTCTTCATGATTTTCAACACAGATTCATGCTCCCCCTTTTTTCAGACCGTTTCATGCTCCTCATATTTTTGACACCTTTTGAATCTCCTCATACTTTTTACACCTTTTGAAGCTCTTCAAGTATTTCACAATTTTTCAGGCTCTTCATGTTTTTCAACACGGCTTCATGCTCCTCCTATTTTTCAGACCGTTTCATGCTCCTCATATTTTTCACACCTTTTGAAGCTCTTCATATTTTTCACACCTTTTCAGGCTCTTCATATTTTTGAACACCTCTTCATCCCCTCCTATTTTTCAGACCATTGCTTGCTCCTCATGTATTTCACACCTTTTGAAGCTCTTCATATTTTTCACACCTTTTCAGTCTCTTGATGTTTTTCCACACCACTTCATGCTTCTCCTATTTTTCAACCCGTTTCATGCTCCTCATGTATTTCACACCTTTTGAAGCTCTTCACATTTTTCACACCTTTTCAGGCTCTTCATGTTTTTGATCACCGTTTCATGCTCCTCCTATTTTTCAGACCGTTTCATGCTCCTCATATTTTTGACACTCTTTGAAGCTCTTCATATTTTTCACACCTTTTCAGGCTCTTCATGTTTTTGAACACCTCTTCATGCTCCTCCTATATTTCACACCTTTGAAGCTCTTCATATTTTTCAAACCTTTTCAGGCTCTTCATGTTTTTGAACACCGCTTCATGCTCCTCCTATTTCAGACCGTTTAATGCTCCTCCTGTATTTCATACCTTTTGAAGCTCTTCATATTTTTCACACCTTTTCAGGCTCTTCATGTTTTTCAACACTGCTTCATGCTCCTCCTATTTTTCAGACCGTTTCATGCTTCTCATGTATTTCACACCTTTTGAAGCTCTTCATATTTTCACACCTTTTCAGGCTCTTCATGTTATTCAACAACACTTTATGCTCCTCTTATATTTCAGACCGCTTCATCCTGATCTCATTTTTGACACTTTTTGAAGCTGTTCATATTTTTCAATCCTTTTGAAGCTCTTCATAATTTTCACAAGTTTTCATGCACTTTATGTTTTTCAACACCGCTTCATGCTCCTCCTATTTTTCACACTTTTTGAAGCTCTTCATATTTTTCACACCTTTTCAGGCTCTTCATGTTTTTGAACACCGCTTCTTGATCCTCCTATTTTTCAGATCGTTTCTTGCTCCTCATGTATTTCACACCTTTTGAAGCTCTTCATATTTTTCACACCTTTTCAGGCTCTTGATGTTTTTCCACACCACTTCAAGCTTCTCCTATTTTTCAACCCGTTTCATGCTCCTCATGTATTTCACACCTTTTGAAGCTCTTCATATTTTTCACACCTTTTCAGGCTCTTCATGTTTTTCAACATCGCTTCATGCTCCTCCTATTTTTCAGACCGTTACATGCACCTTATATTTTTCTCACCTTTTGAAGCTCTTCATATTTTTCACACCTTTTCAGGCTCCTCATGTTTTGCAACACCGCTTCATGCTCCTCCTATTTTTCAGACCGTTTCATACTCCTCATATTTTTGACACCTTTTGTTGCTCTTCATGTATTTTACACCTTTTCAGGCTCTTCATTTATTCAACACCGCTTCATGCTCCTCCTATTTTTCAGACCGTTTCATACTCCTCATATTTTTGACACCTTTTGTTGCTCTTCATATTTTTCATAACTTTTCAGGCTCTTCATGTTTTGAACACCGCTTCATGCTCCTCCTATTTTTCAGACCGTATCATGCTCTTCATATTTTTCACACCTTTTGAAGCTCTTCATATTTTTCACACCTTTTCAGACTCTTCATATTTTTGAACTCCTCTTCATCCCCTCCTATTTTTCAGACCGTTGCTTGCTCCTCATGTATTTCACACCTTTTGAAGCTCTTCATATTTTTCACACCTTTTCAGTCTCTTGATGTTTTTCCACACCACTTCATGCTACTCCTATTTTTCAACCCGTTTCATGCTCCTCATGTATTTCACACCTTTTGAAGCTCTTCACATTTTTCACACCTTTTCAGGCTCTTCATGTTTTTGATCACCGTTTCATGCTCCTCCTATTTTTCAGAACGTTTCATGCTCCTCATATTTTTGACACTCTTTGAAGCTCTTCATATTTTTCACACCTTTTCAGGCTCTTCATGTTTTTGAACACCGCTTCATGATCCTCCTATTTTTCAGACCGTTTCATGCTCCTCATATTTTGACACCTTTTGAAGCTCTTCATATATTTCACACCTTTTCAGTCCCTTCTTTTTTTTCAACACCACCTCATGCACCTCCTATTTTTCAGACCGTTTCATGCTCCTCATATTTTTGACACCTTTTGAAGCTCTTCATATTTTTCATACCTTTTCCGGCTCCTCATTTTTTTCAACACCACTTCATTCTCCTCCTATTTTTCAGACAGTTTCATGCTCATCTCTTTTTTGACACCTTTTGAAGCTCTTCATATTTTTCACACCTTTTCAGGCTCTTCGTGTTTTTCAACACCGCTTCATGCTCCTCCTATTTTTCAGACCGTTTCTTGCACCTCATATATTTCACACCTTTTGAAGCTCTTCATATTTTTCACATCTTTTCAGGCTCTTCATGTTTTTCAACACCACTTCATGCTCCTCTTATTTTTAAAACCGTATCATGCTCCTCATATTTTTCACACCTTTTGAAGCTCTTTGTATTTTTCACACGTTTTCAGGCTCTTCATGTTTTTGAACACCACATCATGCTTCTTCTATTTTTCAGAGAGTTTCATGCTCCTCATGTATTTCACACCTTTTGAAGCTCTTCATATTTTTCACACCTTTTCAGGCTCTTCATGTTTTTGAACCCCTCTTCATGCTCCTCCTATTTTTCAGACCGTTTCATGCTCCTCATATTTTTGACAACTTTTGAAGCTCTTCATATTTTTCACAACTTTTCAGGCTCTTCCTGTTTTTGAACCCCTCTTCATGCTTCTCCTATTTTTCAGACCGTTTAATGCTCCTCATGTATTTCACACGTTTTGAAGCTCTTCATATTTTTCACACGTTTTCAGGCTCTTCATGTTTTTGAACACCGCTTCATGCTTCACCTATTTTTCAGACCGTTTAATGCTCCTCATGTATTTCACACTTTTTGAAGCTCTTCATATATTTCACACCTTTTCAGTCTCTTCCTTTTTTTCAACACCAGATCATACTCCTTCTATTTTTCAGACCGTTTCATGCTCATTTCATTTTTGAAACCTTTTGAAATCTTCATATTTTTCACACCTTTTTTTTTGCTCTTCATGTTTTTGAACACCACTTCATGCTCCTCCTATTTTTCAGACCATTTAATGCTCCTCATGTATTTCACACCTATTGAAGCTCTTCATATTTTTCACACGTTTTCAGGCTCTTCATGTTTTTCAACACTGCTTCATGCTCCTCCTATTTTTCAGACCGTTTCATGCTCCTCATATTTTTGACACCTTTTGAAGCTCTTCATATTTTTCACACCTTTTCAGGCTCTTCATGTTTTCAACACCGCTTCATGATCCTCCTATTTTTCAGACCGTTTCATGCTCCTCATATTTTTGACACCTTTTGAAGCTCTTCATATTTTTCACACCTTTTCAGGCTCTTCATGTTTTTGAACACCGCTTCATGCTCCTCCTATTTTTCAGACCGCATCATTCTCCTCATATTTTTGACACCTTTTGAAGCCCTTCATATATTTCACACCTTTTCCGTCTCTTCTTTTTTTTCAACACCACTTCATGCTCCTCCTATTTTTCAGACCGTTTCATGCTCATCTCATTTTTGAAACCTTTTGAAGCTCTTCATATTTTTCACACCTTTTCAGGCTCTTCATGTTTTTGAACACCGCTTCATGCTCCTCCTATTTTTCAGACCGCTTCATACTCCTCTCATTTTTGACACCTTTTGAAGCTCTTCATATTTTTGACACCTTTTGAAGCTCTTCATATTTCTCACACGTTTTCAGGCTCTTCATGATTTTCAACACAGATTCATGCTCCCCCTTTTTTCAGACCGTTTCATGCTCCTCATATTTTTGACACCTTTTGAATCTCCTCATACTTTTTACACCTTTTGAAGCTCTTCATGTATTTCACAATTTTTCAGGCTCTTCATGTTTTTCAACACGGCTTCATGCTCCTCCTATTTTTCAGACCGTTTCATGCTCCTCATATTTTTCACACCTTTTGAAGCTCTTCATATTTTTCACACCTTTTAAGCCTCTTCATGTTTTTTAACACCGCTTCATGCTCCTCCTATTTTCAAGACAGTTTCATACTCCTCATGTATTTCATACCTTTTGAAGCTCTTCATATTTTTCACACCTTTTCAGGCTCTTCATATTTTTGAACACCGCTACATGCTCCTCCTATTTTTAAGACCGTTTCATGCACCCCATATATTTCACACCTTTTGAAGTTCTTCATATTTTTCACACCTTTTCAGGCTCTGCATGTTTTTCAACACTGTTTCATGCTCCTCCTATTTTTCAGACCGTTTCATGCTCCTCATATTTTTGACACCTTTTGAAGCTCTTCATATATTTGACACCATTTGAAGCTCTTCATATGTTTCACAACTTTTCACGCTCTGCATATTTTTGAACACCGTTTCATCCTACTCCTATATTTCAGACCGATACTTGCTGCTCATATATTTGACACCTTTTGAATCTCTTCATATTTTTAACACCTTTTCAGGCTTTTCATGTTTTTGAACACCGCTTCATGCTCCTCCTATTTTTCACACCTTTTGAAGCTCTTCATATTTTTCAAACCTTTTCAGGCTCTTTATGTTTTTGAAAACTGCTTCATGCTCCTCGTATTTTTCAGACCGTTTCATGCTCCTCATGATTTTGACAACTTTTGAAACTCTTCATATTTTTCAAACCTTTTCAGGCTCTTCATGTTTTTGAACACCGCTTCATGCTCCTCCTATTTTTCAAACCATTTCATGATCCTCATGTATTTCACACCTTTGAACCTCTTCATATTTTTCACACCTTTTCAGGCTCTTCATGTGTTTCAACACCACTTCATGCTTCTCATCTTTTTCAGACCGTTTCATGCTCATCTCATTTTTGAAACATTTTGAAGCTGTTCATATTTTTCACACCTTTTGAAGCTCTTCATATTTTTCACACGTTTTCAGGCTCTTCATGTTTTTGAACACCGCTTCATGCTTCACCTATTTTTCAGACCGTTTAATGCTCCTCATGTATTTCACACTTTTTGAAGCTCTTCATATATTTCACACCTTTTCAGTCTCTTCCTTTTTTTCAACACCAGATCATACTCCTTCTATTTTTCAGACCGTTTCATGCTCATTTCATTTTTGAAACCTTTTGAAATCTTCATATTTTTCACACCTTTTTTTTGCTCTTCATGTTTTTGAACACCACTTCATGCTCCTCCTATTTTACAGACCGTTTCATTCTCCTCATATTTTTGACACCTTTTGAAGCTCTTCATATATTTCACACCTTTTCAGGCTTTTCATTATTTTCAACACCACTTCATGCTCCTCTTATTTTTCAGACCGTTTCATGCTCATCTCATTTTGACACCTTTTGAAGCTCTTCATGTTTTTCACAGCTTCTGAAGCTCTTCATATTTTTCACAAATTTTCAGGCTCTTTATGATTTCCAACACCGTTTCATGCTCCTTCTATTTTTCAGACCGTTTCATGTTCATCTCAGTTTGACACCTTTTGAAGCTCTTCATATTTTTCACACCTTTTGAAGCTCTTCATATTTTTCATATTTTTGAAGTTCTTCATAATTTCACACGTTTTCAGACTCTTCATGTTTTTCAACACCGCTTCATGCTCCTCCTATTTTTCAAACCGTATCATCCTCCTCATATTTTTCACACCTTTTGAAGCTCTTCGTATTTTTCACACGTTTTCAGGCTCTTCATGTTTTTGAACACCACATCATGCTCCTTCTATTTTTCAGAGAGTTTCATGCTCCTCATGTATTTCACACCTTTTGAAGCTCTTCATATTTTTCACACCTTTTCAGGCTCTTCATGTTTTTGAACACTTCTTCATGCTCCTCCTATTTTTCAGACCGTTTCATGCTCCTCATATTTTTGACAACTTTTGAAGCTCTTCATATTTTTCACAACTTTTCAAGCTCTTCCTGTTTTTGAACCCCTCTTCATGCTTCTCCTATTTTTCAGACCGTTTAATGTTCCTCATGTATTTCACACCTTTTGAAGCTCTTCATATTTTTCACACGTTTTCAGGCTCTTCATGTTTTTGAACACCGCTTCATGCTTCTCTATTTTTCAGACCGTTTAATGCTCCTCATGTATTTCACACTTTTTGAAGCTCTTCATATATTTCACACCTTTTCAGTCTCTTCTTTGTTTTCAACACCACATCATACTCCTTCTATTTTTCAGACCGTTTCATGCTCATTTCATTTTTGAAACCTTTTGAAATCTTCATATTTTTCACACCTTTTTTAGGCTCTTCATGTTTTTGAACACCACTTCATGCTCCTCCTATTTTTCAGACCATTTAATGCTCCTCATGTATTTCACACCTATTGAAGCTCTTCATATTTTTCACACGTTTTCAGGCTCTTCATGTTTTTCAACACCGCTTCATGCTCCTCCTATTTTTCAGACCGTTTCATGCTCCTCATATTTTTGACACCTTTTGAAGCTCTTCATATTTTTCACACCTTTTCAGGCTCTTCATGTTTTTCCACACCGCTTCATGATCCTCCTATTTTTCAGACCTTTTCATGATCCTCGTATTTTTGACACCTTTTGAAGTTCTTCATATTTTGCACACATTTTCAGGCTCTTCATGTTTTTGAACACCGCTTCATGATCCTTCTATTTTTCTGACCTTTTCATGCTCCTCATATTTTTGACAACTTTTGAAGCTCTTCATATTTTTCACAACTTTTCAGGCTTTTCCTGTTTTTGAACACCGCTTCATGATCCTCCTATTTTTCTGACCTTTTCATGCTCCTCATATTTTTGACACCTTTTGAAACTCTTCCTGTTTTTCACACCTTTTCAGGCTCTTCTACTTATTCAACACCGCTTCATGTTCCTCCTATTTTTCAGACCATTTCATCCTCCTCATATATTTGACACCTTTTGAAGCTCCTCATATTTTTCACATCTTTTCAGGGTCTTCATGTTTTTGAACACCACTTCATGCTCCTCCTTTTTTTCTGACCGTTTCATGCTCATCTCATTTTTGACACCTTTTGAAGTTTTTCATATTTTTCAAAACTTTTCAGGCTCTTCATGTTTTTGAACACTGCTTGATGCTCCTCCTATTTTTGAGACCGTTTCATGCTCCTCATATTTTTGACACATTTTGAAGCTCTTCATATATTTCACACCTTTTGAAGCTCTTCATATTTTTCACACCTTTTAAAGCTCTTCATATTTTTCACACGTTTTCAGGCTCTTCATGTTTTTCAACACCACCTCATGCTCCTCCTATTTTTCAGACGGTTTCATGTTCTTCATATTTTTGACCCCTTTTGAAGCTCTTCATATTTTTCACAGGTTTTCAGGCTCTTCATGTTTTTGAACAGTGCTTCTTGCTCCTCCTATTTTTCAGACAGTTTCATGCTCCTCATGTATTTCACACCTTTTGAAGCCTTTCATATTTTTCACACCTTTTCAGGCTCTTCATGTTTTTGCACACCACTTCATGGTTCTCCTATTTTTCAGCCCGTTACATGCTCCTCATATATTTCACGCCTTTTGAAGCTCTTCATATTTTTCACACCTTTTCAGGCTCTTCATGTTTTTGATCAGCATTTCATGCTTCTCCTATTTTTCAGACCGTTTCATGCTCCTCATATTTTTGACACCTTTTAAAGCTCCTCATATTTTTCACACCTTTTCAGGCTCTTCAAGTTTTTCAACACCACTTCATGCTCCTCCTTTTTGCAGACCTTTTCATGCTCCTCATATTTTTCACACCTTTTAAAGCTCTTCATATTTTTCACACCTTTTCAGTCTCTTCATTTTTTTCAACACCAATTCATGCTCCTCCTATTTTTCAAACCGTTTCATGCTCATCTCATTTTTGACACCTTTTGAAGCTTTTCATATTTTTCAAAACTTTTCAAGCTCTTCATGTTTTTGAACACCGCTTCATGCTCCTCATATTTTTGAGACCGTTTCATTCTCCTCATATTTTTGACACCTTTTGATGCTCTTCATATTTTTCACACCTTTTCAGGCTCTTCATGTTTTTCAAAACCACTTCAAGCTCCTCCTATTTTTCAGACCGTTTCATGCTCATCTCATTTTTGACACATTTGAAGCTCTTCATATTTTTCACACATTTTGAAGCTCTTCATATTTTTCACACGTTTTCAGGCTCTTCATGTTTTTCAACACCGCTTCATGCTCCTCCTATTTTTCAGACCGTTTCATGCTCCTCATATTTTCGACACTTTTTGAAGCTGTTCATATTTTTCACACCTTTTCAGGCTTCTCATGTTTTTCAACACCGTTTCATGCTCCTCATATTTTTGACACCTTTTGAATCTCTTCATATTTTTCACACCTTTTCAGGCTCTTCATGTTTTTCAACACCGCTTTATGCTCCTCCTATTTTTCAGACCGTTTCCTACTCCTCATATTTTTGACACCTTTTGAAGGTCTTCATATATTTCACACCTTTTCAGGCTCTTCTTTTTTTTCAACTCCACTTCATGCTCCTCTTATTTTTCAGACCGTTTCATGCTCATCTCATTTTTGACACATTTGAAGCTCTTCATATTTTTCACACCTTTTGAAGCTCTTCATATTTTTCACACCTTTTCAGGCTCTTCATGTTGTTCAACACCGCTTATTGCCCCTCCTATTATTCAGATCGTTTCATTCTCCTCATATTTTTGACACCTTTTGAAGGTCTTCATATATTTCACACCTTTTCAGCCTTTTATATTTTTTCAACACCACTTCATGCTCCTCTTATTTTTCAGACCGTTTCATGCTCATCTCATTTTTGACACATTTGAAGCTCTTCATATTTTTCACACCTTTTGAAGCTCTTCATATTTTTCACAACTTTTCAGGCTCTTCATGTTTTTCAACAACGCTTCATACTCCTCCTATTTTCAGACCGTTTCATGCTCCTCATATTTTTGACACTTTTTGAAGCTCTTCACATTTTTCACAACTTTTTAGGCTATTCATGTTTTTCAACACCGATTCATGCTCCTCCTCTTTTTCATACCGTTTCATGCTCCTCATATTTTGACACATTTTGAAGCTCTTCATATTTTTCACACCTTTTCAGGCTATTCATGTTTTTGAACACCGCTTCATTCTCCTCCTATTTTTCAGACCGTTTCATGCTCCACATATTTTTACCACCTTTTGAAGCTTTTCATATTTTTCACACATTTTCTAGTTGTTCAAGTTTTTCAACACCACTTCATACTCCTCCTTTTTTGCAGACCGTTTCATGCTCCCATATTTTTTACACCTTTTGAAGCTCTTCATATTTTTCACACGTATTCAGGCTCTTCATGTTTTTCAGGACCGCTGCATTCTCCTCCTATTTTTCAGACCGTTTCATGCTCCTCATATTTTTGACACTTTTTGAAGCTTTTAATATTTTTCACACCTTTTCAGACTCTTCATGTTTTTGAACACCACTACATGCTCCTTCTATTTTTCAGAGAGTTTCATGCTCTTCATGTATTTCACACCTTTTGAAGCTCTTCAAATTTTTCACACCTTTTCAGGCTCTTCATGTTTTTGAACACCGTTTCATGCTCCTCCTATTTTTCAGATCGTTTCATGCTCCTCATATATTTGACACCTTTTGAAGCTCTTCATATTATTCACAACTTTTCAGGCTCTTCATGTTTTTGAACACCGTTTCATGCTCCTCCTATTTTTCAGACCGTTTCATGCTCCTCATATTTTTCACATCTTTTGAAGCTCTTCATATTTTTCACAACTTTTCAGGCTCTTCATGTTTTTGACGACAGCTTCATGCCCCTCCTATTTTTCAGACCGTTTCATGCTCCTCATATTTTTGACACCTTTTCAAGCTCTTAATATTTTTCACATCTTTTCATGCTTTTCATCTTTTTCAAAACCGTTTCATGCTCCTCCTATTTTTCAGACTGTTTCATGCTCCTCATATGTTTGACACCTTTTGAATCTCTTCATATTTTTCACACCTTTTCAGGCTCTTAATATTTGTCAACACCGTTTCATGCCCTTATTATTTTTCAGACCGTTTCATGCTCCTCATATCTTTGACACCTTTTGAAACTCTTCCTGTTTTTCACACCTTTTCAGACTCTTCATGTTTTTGAACACCAGTACATGCTCCTCCTATTTTTCAGATCGTTTCATGCTCCTCATGTATTTCACACCTTTTGAAGCTCTTCATATATTTCAAAGCTTTTCAAGCTCTTCATGTTTTTCAACATAGCTTCATGCTCCTCATATTTTTCAGACCGTTTCATGCTCCTCATATTTTTTATACCTTTTGAAGCGCTTCATATTTTTCACACTTTTTCAGACTCTTCATGTTTTTCAACACCGCTTCATGCTCCTATTATTTTTCAGACCGTTTCATGCTCCTCATATTTCTGACACGTTTTGAGGCTTGTCCTATTTTTCACACCTTTAAAGGCTCTTCATGTTTTTGAACACCGCTTATCCTCCTCCTCTTTTTAAGACCGTTTCATGCTTCTCATATTTTTGACACCTTTTGAAGCTCTTCATATTTTTCACACCTTTTCAGGCTCTTTATGTTTTTGAACACCGCTTCATGCTCCTCCTATTTTTCAGACCGTTTCATGCTCTTCATATTTTTGACACCTTTTGCAGCTCTTCAATTTTTCACACGTTTTCAGTCTCTTCATGTTTTTGAACACCGCTTCATGCTCCTCCTATTTTTCATACCGTTTCATGGTCCTCATATTTTTGACACCTTTTGAAGCTTTTCATATTTTTCACACCTTTTCAGGGTCTTTATTTTTTTCAACACCTTTTCATGATCCTCTTTTTTTCAGACCGTTTCATGCTCATCTAATTTTTGACACCTTTTGAAGCTCTTAATATTTTTCACACCTTTTGAAGCTCTACATATTCTTCACACGTTTTCAGGCTCTTCATGTTTTTCAACACCGCTTCATGCTGCTTCTATTTTTCAGACCGTTTCATGCTCCTCATATTTTTGACACGTTTTGAAGCTCTTCATATTTTTCACACCTTTTCAGCCTCTTCATATTTTTGAACACCGCTTCAGGCTCCTCCTATTTTTCACACCGTTTCATGCTCCTCATATATTTGACACCTTTTTAAGCTCTTCATATTTTTCACACCTTTTCCTGCTCTTCATCTTTTTCAAAACCGTTTCATGCTCATCCTGTTTTTCAGAGTGTTTCATGCTCCTCATATGTTTGACACCTTAAGAAGCTCTTCATATTTTTCACACCTTTTCAGGCTCTTCATGTTTGTCAAGACCGTTTCATGCTCATATTATTTTTCAGAACGTTTCATGCTCCTCATATTTTTGACACCTTTTGAAGCTCTTCGTATTTTTCACACCTTTTCAGGCTCTTCTTATTTTTCAACACCACTTCATGATCCTCCTATTTGTCAGACCGTTTCATGCTCCTCATATATTTGACACCTTTTGAAGCTCTTCATATTATTCACAACTTTTCAGGCTCTTCATGTTTTTCATCACCGTTTCATGCTGCTTCTATTTTTCAGACCGTTTCATGCTCCTCATATTTTTGACACTTTTTGAAGCTCTTCATATTTTTCAAACCTTTTCCGGCTCTTCATGTTTTTCAATACCACTTCATGCTCCTCCTATTTTTCAGACCGTTTCATGCTCCTCATATTTTTGACACCTTTTGAAGCTCTTAATATATTTCACACCTTTTCAGGCTCTTCATGTTTTTGAACACAGTTTCATGCTCCTCCTATTTTTCAGACCGTTTCATGCTCCTCATGTTTTTGACACCTTTTGAAGCTCTTAACATTTTTCACACCTTTTCAGGCTCTTCATGTTTTTCAACACCGCTTCCTGATCCTCCGATATTTCAGATCGTTTCATGCTCCTCATATTTTTGACACCTTCTTAAGCTCTTCATACTTTTCAGACCTTTTGAAGCGCTTCATATTTTTCATATTTTTGAAGCTCTTCATATTTTCACACTTTTCAGACACTTCATGTTTTTCAACACCGCTTCATGCTCCTGCAATTTTTCAGATCGTTTCATTCTGCTCATGTATCTCACACCTTTTGAAGCTCTTCATATATTTCACACCTTTTCAGGGTTTTCATTTTTTTCAACACCACTTCATGCTCCTCCTATTTTTCAGACCTTTTCATGCTCATCTCTTTTTGACACCTTTTTAAGCTCTTCATATTTTTCACACCTTTTCAGGCTCTTGATGATTTTCAACACCTCTTCATTCTCCTCCTAGTTTTCAGAACGTTTCATGCTCATCTCATTTTGACACCTTTAGAAACTCTTCATATTTTTCACACCTTTTCAGGCTCTTCATGTTTTTTAACAACGCTTCATGCTCCTCCTATTTTTCAGACCGTTTCATGCTCATCTCATTTTGACACCTTTTGAAGCTCTTCATATTTTTCACACATTTTGAAGCTCTTCATATTTTTCACACGTTTTCAGGCTCTTCATATTTTTCAACACCACTTCATGCTACTCCTATTTTTCAGACCGTTTCATGCTCATCTAATTTTTGACACTTTTTGAAGCTCTTCATATTTTTCACACCTTTTGAAGCTCTTCATATTTTTCACACGTTTTTAGGCTCTTCATGTTTTACAACACCGCTTCATGCTCCTCCTATGTTTCAGACCGTTTAATCCTCCTCATGTATTTCACAACTTTCGAATCACTTCATATTTTTCACACCTTTTCAGGCTCTTCATGTTTTTGAACACCATTTCATGCTCCTCCTATGTTGCAGCCCGTTTCATTCTCCTCATATTTTTGACCCGTTTTGAAGCTCTTCATATTTTTCACACCATTTGAAGCTCTTCATATTTCTCACAGCTTTTCAGGCTCTTCATGTTTTTCAACACCACTCCATGCTCCTTCTATTTTTCACACCATTTCATTCTCCTCATATTTTTCGCACCTTTTGTAGCTCTTCATATATTTCACACCTTTTCAGGCTCTTCATTTTTTTCAACACCACTTCATGCTCCTCCTCTTTTTCAGACCGTTTCATTCTCATCTCATTTTGACACCTTTTGAAGCTCTTCATATTTTTCACACCTTTTCTGGCTCTTCATGTTTTTCAACACCGCTTCATGCTCCTCCTATTTTTCAGACCGTTTCATGATCCTCATATTTTGGACACCTTTTGAAGCTCTTCATATTTTTCACAACTTTTCAGGCTCTTCATGTTTTACAACAACTCTTCATGCTCCTTCTATTTTTCAGAGAGTTTCATGCTCCTCATTTATTTCACACCTTTTGAAGCTCTTCATATTTTTCACACCTTTTCAGGCTTCTCATTTTTTTCAACACCACTTCTTGCTCCTCCTATTTTTCAGACCTTTTCATGCTCATCCCTATTTGACACCTTTTGAAGCTCCTCATATTTTTCACACCTTTTCATGCTCTTGATGATTTTCAACACCGCTTCATTCTCCTCCTGTTGTTCCGATCGTTTCATGCTCATCTCATTTTGACACCTTTTGAAGCTCTTCATATTTTTCACACCTTTTCAGGCTCTTCATGATTTTCAACACCGCTTCATGCTCCTCCTATTTTTCAGACCTTTTCATGCTCATCTCTTTTTTCACACCTTTTGAAACTCTTCATATTTTTCACACTTTTTGAAGGTCTTCATATTTTTCACACGTTTTCAGGCTCTTCATGTTTTTCAACACCACTTCATGCTCCTCCTATTTTTCAGACCATTTCATTCTCCTCATATTTTTGACACCTTTGAAGCACTTCATACATTCACACCTTTTCAGGCTTTTCATTTTTTCAACCCCACTTCATGCTCCTCCTATTTTTCAGACCGGTTCATGCTCATCTCATTTTGATACCTTTTGAAGCTCTTCATATTTCTCATATTTTTGAAGCTCTTCTTATTTTCACACGTTTTCAGACTCTTTATGTTTTTCCACACCACTTCATGCTTCTCCTATTTTTCAGCCCGTTTCATGCTCCTCGTGTATTTCACAGCTTTTGAATCTCTTCATGTTTTTCACACCTTTTCAGGCTCTTGACGTTTTTGATCACCGTTTCATGCTCCTCCTATTTTTCAGACCGTTTCATGCTCCTCATATTTTTGACACCTTTTGAAGCTCTTCATATTTTTCACACCTTTTCAGGCTCTTCATGTTTTTGATCACCGTTTCATGCTCCTCCTATTTTCCAGACCGTTTCATGCTCCTCATATTTTTGACACGTTTTGAAGCTCTTCATATTTTTCACACCTTTTCACGCTCTTCATGTTTTTGAACACCGTTTCATGCTCCTCCTATTTTTCAGACCGTTTCATGCTCCTCATATATTTGACACCTTTTGAAGCTCTTCATATTTTTCACACCTTTTCAGGCTCTTCATGTTTTTGATCACCGTTTCATGCTCCTCCTATTTTCCAGACCGTTTCATGCTCCTCATATTTTTGACACGTTTTGAAGCTCTTCATATTTTTCACACCTTTTCACGCTCTTCATGTTTTTGAACACCGTTTCATGCTCCTCCTATTTTTCAGACCGTTTCATGCTCCTCATATATTTGACACCTTTTTAAGCTCTTCATATTTTTCACACCTTTTCAGGCTCTTCATGTTTTTGATCACCGTTTCATGCTCCTCCTATTTTTCAGACCGTTTCATGCTCCTCATATTTTGACACCTTTTGAAGCTCTTCATATATTTCACACCTTTTCAGGCTCTTCATGTTTTTGAACACCAGTTCATGCTCCTCCTATTTTTTAGACCATTTAATGCTCCTCATCTATTTCACACCTTTTGAAGCTCTTCATATTTTTCACACCTTTTCAGGCTCTTGATGTTTTTCAACACCGCTTCATTCTCCTCCTCTTTATCAGAACGTTTCATGCTCCTCATATTTTTGACACCTTTTGAAGCTCTTCATATATTTCACACCTTTTCAGGCACTTCATGTTTTAGAACACCGCTTCATGCTCCTCCTAATTTTCAGACCGTTTAATGCTCCTCATGTATTTCACACCTTTTGAAGATCTTCATATTTTTCACACCTTTTCAGGCTCTTGATGATTTTCAACACCGCTTCATTCTCCTCCTGTTTTTCAGACCGTTTCATGCTCATCTCATTTTGACACCTTTTGAAGCTCTTCATATTTTTCACACCTTTTGAAGCTCTTCATATTTTTCACACCTTTTGAAGCTCTTCATATTTTTCACACCTTTTCAGGCTCTTCATGATTTTCAACACCGCTTCATGCTCCTCCTATTTTTCAGACCGTTTCATGCTCATCTCATTTTTGATACCTTTTGAAGCTCTTCATATTTGTCACACTTTTTGAAGCTCTTCATATTTTTCATGTTTTTGAATCTCTTCATATTTTCACACCTTTTCAGACTCTTCATGTTTTTCAACACCGCTTCATGATCCTCCTATTTTTCAGACCATTTCATGCTCATCTCATTTTGACACCTTTTGAAGCTCTTCATATTTTTCACACCTTTTGAAGCTCTTTATATTTTTCACACCTTTTCAGGCTCTTCTTGATTTTCAACATCGCTTCATGCTCCTCCTATTTTTCAGACCTTTTCATGCTCATCTCATTTTTGATACCTTTTGAAGCTCTTCATATTTGTCACACCTTTTGAACCTCTTCATATTTTTCATATTTTTGAAGCTCTTCATATTTTCACACCTTTTGAGGCTCTTCATGTTTTTGAACACCGCTTCATGCTCCTCCTATTTTTCAGACGGTTTAATCCTCCTCATGTATTTCACACCTTTTGAATCTCTTCATATTTTTCATACCTTTTCAGGCTCTTCATGTTTTTGAACACCGCTTCATGCTGCTTCTATTTTTGAGACCATTTCATGCTCCTCATATTTTTGACACGTTTTGAAGCTCTTCATATTTTTCACACCTTTTCAGGCTCTTCATGTTTTTGAACACCGTTTCATGTTCCTCCTTTTTTCAGACCGTTTCATGCTCCTCATATATTTGACACCTTTTTAAGCTCTTCATATTTTTCACACCTTTTCAGGCTCTTCATGGTTTTGAACACCACTTCATGCTCCTCCTAATTTTCAGACCGTTTCATGCTCCTCATATTTTTCACACCTTTTGAAGCTCTTCATATTTTTCACACCTTTCACGCTCTTCATGTCTTTGAAAATAGCTTCATGCTCCTCCTATTTTTCAGACCGTTTCATGCTCCTCATATTTTTGACACCTTTTGTAGCTCTTCATATTTTTCACAACTTTTCAGGCTCTTCATGTTTTTCAACACCGTTTCATGCTCCTCCTATTTTTCAGACCATTTCATGCTCCTCATATATTTGACACCTTTTGAAGCTCTTCATATATTTCACACCTTTTCAGGCTCTTCATGTTTTTCAACACCACTTCATGCTCCTCGTATTTTTAAGACCGTTTTATGCTCCTCATATTTTTGACACCTTTAGTAGCTCTTCATATTTTTCACACCTTTCAGGCTCTTCATGTTTTTCAACACCGCTTCATGCTCCTCCTATTTTTCAGACCGTTTAATCCTCCTCATGTATTTCACACCTTTTGAAGCTCTTCATATTTTTCACACATTTTCAGGCTCTTCATGTTTTGAAAACCTTTTCTTGCTCCTCCTATTTTGCAGACCGATTCATGCTCCTCATATTTTGGACAATTTTGAAGCTCTTCATATTTTTCACACCTTTTCAGGCTCTTCATGTTTTTCAACACCGCGTCATGCTCCTCCTATTTTTCAGAACTTTTCATGCTCCTCATATTTTGGACACCTTTTGAAGCTCTTCATATTTTTCACACCTTTTCAGGCTCTTCATGTTTTTCAACACCACTTCATGCTCCTTCTATTTTTCAGAGAGTTTCATGCTCTTCATGTATTTCACACCTTTTCAGACTCTTCATATTTTTCACACCATTTCAGGCTCTTCATGATTTTCAACACCGCTTCATGCTCCTCCTATTTTTCAGACCTTTTCATGCTCATTTCTTTTTCACACCTTTAGAAGCTCTTCATATTTTTCACACATTTTCAGGCTCTTCATGTTTTGAACACCGTTTCATGCTCCTCCTATTTTGCAGACCGTTTCATTCCTCTCATATTTTTGACCCCTTTTGAAGCTCTTCACATATTTCTCACCTTCTCAGGCTTTTCATTTTTTTCAACACCACTTCATGCTTCTCCTATTTTTCAGAGCGTTTCATGCTCATCTGATTTTGACACCTTTTGAAACTCTTCATATTTTTCACACCTTTCCAGGCTCTTCATGATTTACAACACCGCTTCATGCTCCTCCTATTTTTCAGACCGTTTCATTCTCATCTCATTTTTGACACCTTTTGAAGCTCTTCATGTTTTTCACATCTTTTGAAGCTCTTCATATTTTTCATATTTTTGAAGGTCTTCATATTTTCACACCTTTTCAGACTCTTCATGTTTTTCAACACCGCTTCATCCTCCTCCTATTTTTCAGAACGTTTCATGCTCCTCATATTTTTGACACCTTTTGAAGCTCTTCATATTTTTCACACCTTTTCAGGCTTTTCATGTTTTTGAACACAGCTTCATGTTCCTCCTATTTTTCAGACCGTTTCATGCTCCTCATATTCTTGACACCTTTTGAAGCTCTTCATATTTTTCACACCTTTTCAGGCTCTTCATGTTTTTGAACACCGCTTCATGCTCCTCCTATTTTTCAGGCCGTTTCAGGCTCCTCATAATTTTAACACCTTTTGAAGCTCTTCATATTTCTCACACCTTTTCAGGCTCTTCATGTTTTTCAACACCGCTTCATGCTCCTCCTATTTTTCAGACCGTATCATGCTCCTCATATTTTTCACACCTTTTGAAGCACTTCATATTTTTCACACCTTATCAGGCTCTTCATAGTTTTGAACACGACTTCATGCCCCTCTTATTTTTCAGACCGTTTCATGCTCATCTCTTTTTTGACATCTTTTGAAGCTTTGCATATTATTCACATCTTTTGAAGCTCTTCATATTTTTCACATTTTTGAAGCTCTTCATATTTTTCACACGATTTCAGACTCTTCATGTTTTTCAACACCGGTTCATGCTCCTGCTATTTATAATGCCGTTTCATACTCCTCATATTTTTGACACGTTTAGAGACTCTTCATATATTTCACACTTTTCAGGCTCTTGATGTTTTTCAACACCACTTCATGCTCCGCCTATTTTTCAGGCCGTTTCATGCTCCTCATATTTTTGAAACCTTTAGAAGCTCTTCATATTATTCACACCTTTTCAGGCTCTTCATGTTTTTGATCACCGCTTCATGCTCCTCCTATTTTTCAGACCTTTTCATGCTCATTTCTTTTTTCACACCTTTTCAAGGTCTTCATATTTTTCACACCTTTTGAAGCTCTTCAGATATTTCACACCTTTTCAGGCTCTTCATTTTTTTTCAACACCAATTCATGATCATCGTATTTTTCAAATCGTTTCACGCTCCTCATGTATTTCACACATTTTGAAGCTCTTCATATGTTTCACACCTTTTCAGACTCTTCATGTTCTTCAATACAGCTTCATGCTCCTTCTATTTTTCAGACCGTTTCATGCTCCTCATGTATTTCACACCTTTTGAAGCTCTTCATATTTTTCACACCTTTTCAGGCTCTTCATGATTTTCAACACCGCTTCATGCTCCTCCTATTTTTCAGACCTTTTCATGCTCATCTCTTTTTGACAATTTTTTATGCTCTTCATGTTTTTCACACCTTTTCAGGCTCTTGATGATTTTCAACACCTCTTCATTCTCCTCCTATTTTTCAGAACGTTTCATGCTCATCTCATTTTGACACCTTTAGAAACTCTTCATATTTTTCACACCTTTTCAGGCTCTTCATGTTTTTTAACACCGCTTCATGCTACTCCTATTTTTCAGACCGTTTCATGCTCCTCATATTTTTGACACCTTTTCAAGCTCTTCATATATTTCACACCTTTTCAGGCTCTTCATATTTTTGAACACCGCTTCATGCTCCTCCTATATTTCAGATTGTTTCATGCTCCTCATATTTTAGACACCTTTTGTAGCTCTTCATATTTCTCACACCTTTTCAGGCTCTTGATGATTTTCAACATCGCTTCATTCCCCTCCTGTTTTTCAGACCATTTCATGCTCATCTCATTTTGACACCTTTTGAAGCTCTTCATATTTTTCACACCTTTTCAGGCTCTTCATGTTTTTGAACACCGCTTCATGCTCCTCCTATTTTTCAGACCGTTTCATGCTCCTCATATTTTTGACACCTTTTGAAGCCCTTCATATATTTCACACCTTTTCAGGCTCTTCATTTCTTTCAACACCAATTCATGCTCCTCCTATTTTTCAAATCGTTTCATGCTCATCTCATTTTGACACCTTTTGAATCTCTTCATATATTTCACACCTTTTGAAGCTCTTCATATTTTTCATACCTTTTCAGGCTCTTCATGATTTTCAACACCGCTTCATGCTCCTCGTATTTTTCAGACCTTTTCATGCTCATCTCTTTTTTGACACCTTTTTAAGCTCTTCATATTTTTCACACCTTTTCAGGCTCTTCATGTTTTTGAACACCACTTCATGCTCCTCCTAATTTTCAGACCGTTTCATGCTCCTCATATTTTTCACACCTTTTGAAGCTCTTCATATTTTTCACACCTTTCATGCTCTTCATGATTTTGAAAATAGCTTCATGCTCCTCCTATTTTTCAGACCGTTTCATGCTCCTCAGATTTTTGACACCTTTTGTAGCTCTTCATATTTTTCACACGTTTTCATGCTCTTCATATTTTTGATCACCGCTTCATGCTCCTCTTATTTTTCAGACCGTTTCATGCTCCTCATGTATTTAACACCTTTTGAAGCTATACATATTTTCCACACCTTTTCAGACTGTTCATGTTTTTCAACACCGCTTCATGCTCCTCCTATTTTTCACCGTTTCATGCTCCTCATATTTTTCACACATTTTGAAGCTGTTCATATTTTTCACACCTTTTCAGGCTCTTCATGTTTTTCAACACCACTTCATGCTCCTCCTATTTTTCAGACCATTACATGCACCTCATATTTTTCACATCTTTTGAAACTCTTCATATTTTTCACACCTTTTCAGGCTCTTCATGTTTTTGAACACCACTTCATGCTCTTCCTATTTTTCAGACCGTTACATACTCCTCAGATTTTTGACACATTTTGAAGCTCTTCGTATTTTTCACACCTTTTCAGGCTCTTCATGTTTTTCCAAACCGCTTCATGCTGCTCCTATTTTTCAGACCGTTTCATGCTCCTCATGTATTTCACACCTTTTGAAGCTCTTCATACTTTTCACACCTTTTCAGGCTCTTCATGTTTTTCAACACCGCTTCATGCTCCTTGTATTTTTCAGACCGTTTCATGCTCCTCATGTATTTGACACCTTTTGAAGCTCTTCATATTTTTCACAAATTTTCAGGCTCTTCATGTTTTTAAACACCGCTTCATGCTCCTCCTATTTTTCAGAACGTTTCATGCTCCTCATATTTTCACACCTTTTGAAGCTCTTCATGTTTTTCACACTTTTCAGGCTCTTGATGTTTTTCAACACCGCTTCATGCTTCGCCTATTTTTCAGGCCGTTTCATGCTCCTCATATTTTTGACACCTTTAGAAGCTCTTCATATTATTCACACCTTTTCATGCTCTTCATGTTTTTGATCACCGCTTCATGCTCCGCTTATTTTTCAGACTGTTTCATTCTCCTCATATCTTTGACACCTTTTGAAGCTCTTCAGATATTTCACACCTTTTCAGGCTCTTCATTTTTTTCAACACCAATTCATGCTCCTCCTATTTTTCAAATCGTTTCATGCTCATCTCATTTTGACACCTTTTGAATCTCTTCATATATTTCACACCTTATGAAGCTCTTCATATTTTTCATACCTTTTCAGGCTCTTCATGATTTTCAACACCGCTTCATGCTCCTCGTATTTTTCAGACCTTTTCATGCTCATCTCTTTTTTGACACCTTTTGAAGCTCTTCATATTTTTCACACCTTTTGAAGCTCTTCATATTTTTCACATTTTTGAAGCTCTTCATAATTTTCACACGTTTTCAGACTCTTCATGTTTTTCAACACCGCTTCATGCTCCTGCTATTTTTCCGACCGTTTCATACTCCTCATATTTTTGACACGTATTGAGTCTCTTCATATTTTTCACACCTTTTCAGGCTCTTCATGTTTTTGAACACCAATTCATCCTCCTCCTATTTTTAAGACCGTTTCATGCTCCTCATATTTTTGACACCTTTTGAAGCTCTTCATATTTTTCACATTTTTGAAGCTCCTCATATTTTTCACACGTTTTCAGGCTCATCATGTTTTTGAACACCACTTCATGCTCCTCCTATTTTTCAGAACTTTTCATGCTCCTCATGTATTTCACAAATTTTGAAGCTCTTCATATTTTTCACACCTTTTCAGGCTCTTCATGTTTTTGAACACCGCTTCATGCTCCTCTTATTTTTCAGACCGTTTCATGCTCCTCATGTATTTAACACCTTTTGAAGCTATACATATTTTCCACACCTTATCAGACTGTTCATGTTTTTCAACACCGCTTCATGCTCCTCCTATTTTTCACCGTTTCATGCTCCTCATATTTTTAACACCTTTTAAAGCTCTTCATATTTTTCACACCTTTTCATCCACTTCAAGTTTTTGAACACCGCTTCATCCTCCTCCTATTTTTAAGACCGTTTCATGCTCCTCATATTTTTGACACCTTTTGAAGCTCTTCATATTTTTCACACCTTTTCATCCTCTTCAAGTTTTTGAACACCACTTCTTCCTCCTCCTATTTTTAAGACTGTTTCATGCTCCTCATATTTTTGACACCTTTTGAAGCTCTTCATATTTTTCACACGTTTTCAGGCTCTTCATGTTTTTCAACACCGCTTCATGCTCCTCCTATTTTTAAGACTGTTTCATGCTCCTCATATTTTTGACACCTTTTGAAGCTCTTCATATTTTTCACACCTTTTCATCCTCTTCAAGTTTTTGAACACCACTTCATCCTCCTCCTATTTTTAAGACTGTTTCATGCTCCTCATATTTTTGACACCTTTTGAAGCTCCTCATATTTTTCACACGTTTTCAGGCTCTTGATGTTTTTCAACACTGCTTCATTCTCCTCCTCTTTTTCAGAACGTTTCATGCTCCTCATATTTTTGACACCTTTGAAGCTCTTCATATATTTCACACCTTTTCAGGCTCTTCATGTTTTAGAACACCGCTTCATGCTCCTCCTATTTTTCAGACCGTTTAATGCTCCTCATGTATTTCACACCTTTTGAAGCTCTTCATATATTTCACACCTTTTCAGGCTCTTCATGTTTTTGAACACCGCTTCATGCTGCTTCTATTTTTGAGACCGTTTCATGCTCCTCATATTTTTGACACGTTTTGAAGCTCTTCATATTTTTCACACCTTTTCCGGCTCTTCATGTTTTTGAACACTGTTTCATGCTCCTCCTATTTTTCAGACCGTTTCATGCTCCTCATATATTTGACACCTTTTTAAGCTCTTCATATTTTTCACACCTTTTCAGGCTCTTCATGTTTTTGAACACCACTTCATGCTCCTCCTAATTTTCAGACCGTTTCATGCTCCTCATATTTTTCACACCTTTTGAAGCTCTTCATATTTTTCACACCTTTCATGCTCTTCATGATTTTGAAAATAGCTTCATGCTCCTCCTATTTTTCAGACCGTTTCATGCTCCTCAGATTTTTGACACCTTTTGTAGCTCTTCATATTTTTCACACGTTTTCAGGCTCTTCATGTTTTTCAACACCGCTTCATGCTCCTAATATTTTTCAGACCGTTTCGTGCACCTCATATATTTCACACCTTTTGAAACTCTTCATATTTTTCACACCTTTTCAGGCTCTTCATGTTTGTGAACACCGCTTCATGCTGCTCCTATTTTTCAGACCGTTTCATTCTCTTCATGTTTTTGACACCTTTTGAAGTTCTTAATATTTTTCACACCTTTTCAGGCTCTTCATGATTTTCAACACCGCTTCATGCTCCTAATAATTTTCAGACCTTTTCTTGCACCTCATATATTTCACACCTTTTGTAACTCTTCATATTTTTCACACCTTTTCAGGCTCTTCTTGTTTTTCAACACCGCTTCATGTTCCTAATATTTTTCAGACAGTTTCATGCTCATCTCATTTTTGACACCTTCTGAAGATCTTCATATTTTTCAGACCTTTTGAAGCGCTTCATATTTTTCATATTTTTGAAGCTCTTCATATTTTCACACTTTTCAGACACTTCATGTTTTTCAACACCGCTTCATGCTCCTGCAATTTTTCAGATCGTTTCATTCTCCTCATGTATCTCACACCTTTTGAAGCTCTTCATATATTTCACACCTTTTCAGGGTTTTCATTTTTTTCAACACCACTTCATGCTCCTCCTATTTTTCAGACCTTTTCATGCTCATCACTTTTTGACACCTTTTTAATCTCTTCATATTTTTCACACCTTTTCAGGTTCTTGATGATTTTCAACACCTCTTCATTCTCCTCCTATTTTTCAGAACGTTTCATGCTCATCTCATTTTGACACCTTTAGAAACTCTTCATATTTTTCACACCTTTTCAGGCTCTTCATGTTTTTTAACAACGCTTCATGCTCCTCCTATTTTTCAGACCGTTTCATGCTCCTCATATTTTTGACACCTTTTCAAGCTCTTCATATATTTCACACCTTTTCAGGCTTTACATGTTTTTGAACACCGCTTCATGTTCCTCCTATTTTTCAGCCCGTTTCATGCTCCTCATATTTTTGACACCTTTTGAAGCTCTTCATATATTTCACACCTTTTCAGGCTCTTCATATTTTTGAACACCGCTTCATGCTCCTCCTATTTTTCAGATTGTTTCATGCTCCTCATATTTTAGACACCTTTTGAAGCTCTTCATATTTCTCACACCTTTTCAGGCTCTTGATGATTTTCAACATCGCTTCTTTCCCCTCCTGTTTTTCAGACCGTTTCATGCTCATCTCATTTTGACACCTTTTGAAGCTCTTCATATTTTTCACACCTTTTCAGGCTCTTCATGTTTTTGAACACCGCTTCATGCTCCTCCTATTTTTCAGACCGTTTCATGCTCCTCATATTTTAGACACCTTTTGAAGCTCTTCATATTTCTCACACCTTTTCAGGCTCTTGATGATTTTCAACATCGCTTCTTTCCCCTCCTGTTTTTCAGACCGTTTCATGCTCATCTCATTTTGACACCTTTTGAAGCTCTTCATATTTTTCACACCTTTTCAGGCTCTTCATGTTTTTGAACACCGCTTCATGCTCCTCCTATTTTTCAGACCGTTTCATGCTCCTCATATTTTTGACACCTTTTGAAGCTTTTCATATTTTTCACACCTCTTCAGGCTCTTCATTTTTTTTCAACACCACTTCAAGCTCCTCCTATTTTTCAGACCGTTTCAGGCTCATCTAATATTTGACACCATTTGAAGCTCTTCATATTTTTCACACCTTTTGAAGCTCTTCATATTTTTCACACGTTTTCAGGCTCTTCATGTTTTTCAACACCGCTTCATTCTCCTCCTATTTTTCAGACCGTTTCATGCTCATCTCATTTTGACACCTTTTGAAGCTCTTCATATTTTTCACACATTTTGAAGCTCTTCATATTTTTCACACGTTTTCAGGCTCTTCATATTTTTCAACACCACTTCATGCTACTCCTATTTTTCAGACCGTTTCATGCTCATCTAATTTTTGACAATTTTGAAGCTCTTCATATTTTTCACACCTTTTGAAGCTCTTCATATTTTTCACACGTTTTTAGGCTCTTCATGTTTTACAACACCGCTTCATGCTCCTCCTATGTTTCAGACCGTTTAATCCTCCTCATGTATTTCACAACTTTTGAATCACTTCATATTTTTCACACCTTTTCAGGCTCTTCATGTTTTTGAACACCATTTCATGCTCCTCCTATGTTGCAGCCCGTTTCATTCTCCTCATATTTTTGACACGTTTTGAAGCTCTTCATATTTTTCACACCTTTTGAAGCTCTTCATATTTCTCACAGCTTTTCAGGCTCTTCATGTTTTTCAACACCACTCCATTCTCCTCCTATTTTTCACACCGTTTCATTCTCCTCATATTTTTCACACCTTTTGAAGCTCTTCATATATTTCACACCTTTTCAGGCTCTTCATTTTTTTCAACACCACTTCATGCTCCTCCTCTTTTTCAGACCGTTTCATTCTCATCTCATTTTGACACCTTTTGAAGCTCTTCATATTTTTCACACCTTTTGAAGCTCTTCATATTTTTCACAAGTTTTCAGGCTCTTCATGTTTTACAACACCGCTTCATGCTCCTCCTATTTTTCAGACAGTTTAATGCTCCTCATGTATTTCACACCGTTTGAAGTTCCTCATATTTTTCACACCTTTTCAGGCTCTTCATGTTTTTGAACACGGCGTCATGCTCCTCCTATTTTTCAGACCGTTTCATGCTCCTCATATTTTTGGCACCTTTTGAAGCTCTTCATATTTTTCACACCTTTTCAGGCTCTTCAGGTTTTTAAACACCGCTTCATGCTCCTCCTATTTTTCAGACCGTTTCATGCTCCTCCTATTTTGGACACCTTTTGAAGCTCTTCATATTTTTCACACCTTTTCTGGCTCTTCATGTTTTTCAACACCGCTTCATGCTCCTCCTATTTTTCAGACCGTTTCATGCTCCTCATATTTTTGACACCTTTTGAAGCCCTTCATATATTTCACACCTTTTCAGGCTCTTCATTTCTTTCAACACCAATTCATGCTCCTCCTATTTTTCAAATCGTTTCATGCTCATCTCATTTTGACACCTTTTGAATCTCTTCATATATTTCACACCTTTTGAAGCTCTTCATATTTTTCATACCTTTTCAGGCTCTTCATGATTTTCAACACCGCTTCATGCTCCTCGTATTTTTCAGACCTTTTCATGCTCATCTCTTTTTTGACACCTTTTTAAGCTCTTCATATTTTTCACACCTTTTCAGGCTCTTCATGTTTTTGAACACCACTTCATGCTCCTCCTAATTTTCAGACCGTTTCATGCTCCTCATATTTTTCACACCTTTTGAAGCTCTTCATATTTTTCACACCTTTCATGCTCTTCATGATTTTGAAAATAGCTTCATGCTCCTCCTATTTTTCAGACCGTTTCATGCTCCTCAGATTTTTGACACCTTTTGTAGCTCTTCATATTTTTCACACGTTTTCATGCTCTTCATATTTTTGATCACCGCTTCATGCTCCTCTTATTTTTCAGACCGTTTCATGCTCCTCATGTATTTAACACCTTTTGAAGCTATACATATTTTCCACACCTTTTCAGACTGTTCATGTTTTTCAACACCGCTTCATGCTCCTCCTATTTTTCACCGTTTCATGCTCCTCATATTTTTCACACATTTTGAAGCTGTTCATATTTTTCACACCTTTTCAGGCTCTTCATGTTTTTCAACACCACTTCATGCTCCTCCTATTTTTCAGACCATTACATGCACCTCATATTTTTCACATCTTTTGAAACTCTTCATATTTTTCACACCTTTTCAGGCTCTTCATGTTTTTGAACACCACTTCATGCTCTTCCTATTTTTCAGACCGTTACATACTCCTCAGATTTTTGACACATTTTGAAGCTCTTCGTATTTTTCACACCTTTTCAGGCTCTTCATGTTTTTCCAAACCGCTTCATGCTGCTCCTATTTTTCAGACCGTTTCATGCTCCTCATGTATTTCACACCTTTTGAAGCTCTTCATACTTTTCACACCTTTTCAGGCTCTTCATGTTTTTCAACACCGCTTCATGCTCCTTGTATTTTTCAGACCGTTTCATGCTCCTCATGTATTTGACACCTTTTGAAGCTCTTCATATTTTTCACAAATTTTCAGGCTCTTCATGTTTTTAAACACCGCTTCATGCTCCTCCTATTTTTCAGAACGTTTCATGCTCCTCATATTTTCACACCTTTTGAAGCTCTTCATGTTTTTCACACTTTTCAGGCTCTTGATGTTTTTCAACACCGCTTCATGCTTCGCCTATTTTTCAGGCCGTTTCATGCTCCTCATATTTTTGACACCTTTAGAAGCTCTTCATATTATTCACACCTTTTCATGCTCTTCATGTTTTTGATCACCGCTTCATGCTCCGCTTATTTTTCAGACTGTTTCATTCTCCTCATATCTTTGACACCTTTTGAAGCTCTTCAGATATTTCACACCTTTTCAGGCTCTTCATTTTTTTCAACACCAATTCATGCTCCTCCTATTTTTCAAATCGTTTCATGCTCATCTCATTTTGACACCTTTTGAATCTCTTCATATATTTCACACCTTATGAAGCTCTTCATATTTTTCATACCTTTTCAGGCTCTTCATGATTTTCAACACCGCTTCATGCTCCTCGTATTTTTCAGACCTTTTCATGCTCATCTCTTTTTTGACACCTTTTGAAGCTCTTCATATTTTTCACACCTTTTGAAGCTCTTCATATTTTTCACATTTTTGAAGCTCTTCATAATTTTCACACGTTTTCAGACTCTTCATGTTTTTCAACACCGCTTCATGCTCCTGCTATTTTTCCGACCGTTTCATACTCCTCATATTTTTGACACGTATTGAGTCTCTTCATATTTTTCACACCTTTTCAGGCTCTTCATGTTTTTGAACACCAATTCATCCTCCTCCTATTTTTAAGACCGTTTCATGCTCCTCATATTTTTGACACCTTTTGAAGCTCTTCATATTTTTCACATTTTTGAAGCTCCTCATATTTTTCACACGTTTTCAGGCTCATCATGTTTTTGAACACCACTTCATGCTCCTCCTATTTTTCAGAACTTTTCATGCTCCTCATGTATTTCACAAATTTTGAAGCTCTTCATATTTTTCACACCTTTTCAGGCTCTTCATGTTTTTGAACACCGCTTCATGCTCCTCTTATTTTTCAGACCGTTTCATGCTCCTCATGTATTTAACACCTTTTGAAGCTATACATATTTTCCACACCTTATCAGACTGTTCATGTTTTTCAACACCGCTTCATGCTCCTCCTATTTTTCACCGTTTCATGCTCCTCATATTTTTAACACCTTTTAAAGCTCTTCATATTTTTCACACCTTTTCATCCACTTCAAGTTTTTGAACACCGCTTCATCCTCCTCCTATTTTTAAGACCGTTTCATGCTCCTCATATTTTTGACACCTTTTGAAGCTCTTCATATTTTTCACACCTTTTCATCCTCTTCAAGTTTTTGAACACCACTTCTTCCTCCTCCTATTTTTAAGACTGTTTCATGCTCCTCATATTTTTGACACCTTTTGAAGCTCTTCATATTTTTCACACGTTTTCAGGCTCTTCATGTTTTTCAACACCGCTTCATGCTCCTCCTATTTTTAAGACTGTTTCATGCTCCTCATATTTTTGACACCTTTTGAAGCTCTTCATATTTTTCACACCTTTTCATCCTCTTCAAGTTTTTGAACACCACTTCATCCTCCTCCTATTTTTAAGACTGTTTCATGCTCCTCATATTTTTGACACCTTTTGAAGCTCCTCATATTTTTCACACGTTTTCAGGCTCTTGATGTTTTTCAACACTGCTTCATTCTCCTCCTCTTTTTCAGAACGTTTCATGCTCCTCATATTTTTGACACCTTTGAAGCTCTTCATATATTTCACACCTTTTCAGGCTCTTCATGTTTTAGAACACCGCTTCATGCTCCTCCTATTTTTCAGACCGTTTAATGCTCCTCATGTATTTCACACCTTTTGAAGCTCTTCATATATTTCACACCTTTTCAGGCTCTTCATGTTTTTGAACACCGCTTCATGCTGCTTCTATTTTTGAGACCGTTTCATGCTCCTCATATTTTTGACACGTTTTGAAGCTCTTCATATTTTTCACACCTTTTCCGGCTCTTCATGTTTTTGAACACTGTTTCATGCTCCTCCTATTTTTCAGACCGTTTCATGCTCCTCATATATTTGACACCTTTTTAAGCTCTTCATATTTTTCACACCTTTTCAGGCTCTTCATGTTTTTGAACACCACTTCATGCTCCTCCTAATTTTCAGACCGTTTCATGCTCCTCATATTTTTCACACCTTTTGAAGCTCTTCATATTTTTCACACCTTTCATGCTCTTCATGATTTTGAAAATAGCTTCATGCTCCTCCTATTTTTCAGACCGTTTCATGCTCCTCAGATTTTTGACACCTTTTGTAGCTCTTCATATTTTTCACACGTTTTCAGGCTCTTCATGTTTTTCAACACCGCTTCATGCTCCTAATATTTTTCAGACCGTTTCGTGCACCTCATATATTTCACACCTTTTGAAACTCTTCATATTTTTCACACCTTTTCAGGCTCTTCATGTTTGTGAACACCGCTTCATGCTGCTCCTATTTTTCAGACCGTTTCATTCTCTTCATGTTTTTGACACCTTTTGAAGTTCTTAATATTTTTCACACCTTTTCAGGCTCTTCATGATTTTCAACACCGCTTCATGCTCCTAATAATTTTCAGACCTTTTCTTGCACCTCATATATTTCACACCTTTTGTAACTCTTCATATTTTTCACACCTTTTCAGGCTCTTCTTGTTTTTCAACACCGCTTCATGTTCCTAATATTTTTCAGACAGTTTCATGCTCATCTCATTTTTGACACCTTCTGAAGATCTTCATATTTTTCAGACCTTTTGAAGCGCTTCATATTTTTCATATTTTTGAAGCTCTTCATATTTTCACACTTTTCAGACACTTCATGTTTTTCAACACCGCTTCATGCTCCTGCAATTTTTCAGATCGTTTCATTCTCCTCATGTATCTCACACCTTTTGAAGCTCTTCATATATTTCACACCTTTTCAGGGTTTTCATTTTTTTCAACACCACTTCATGCTCCTCCTATTTTTCAGACCTTTTCATGCTCATCACTTTTTGACACCTTTTTAATCTCTTCATATTTTTCACACCTTTTCAGGTTCTTGATGATTTTCAACACCTCTTCATTCTCCTCCTATTTTTCAGAACGTTTCATGCTCATCTCATTTTGACACCTTTAGAAACTCTTCATATTTTTCACACCTTTTCAGGCTCTTCATGTTTTTTAACAACGCTTCATGCTCCTCCTATTTTTCAGACCGTTTCATGCTCCTCATATTTTTGACACCTTTTCAAGCTCTTCATATATTTCACACCTTTTCAGGCTTTACATGTTTTTGAACACCGCTTCATGTTCCTCCTATTTTTCAGCCCGTTTCATGCTCCTCATATTTTTGACACCTTTTGAAGCTCTTCATATATTTCACACCTTTTCAGGCTCTTCATATTTTTGAACACCGCTTCATGCTCCTCCTATTTTTCAGATTGTTTCATGCTCCTCATATTTTAGACACCTTTTGAAGCTCTTCATATTTCTCACACCTTTTCAGGCTCTTGATGATTTTCAACATCGCTTCTTTCCCCTCCTGTTTTTCAGACCGTTTCATGCTCATCTCATTTTGACACCTTTTGAAGCTCTTCATATTTTTCACACCTTTTCAGGCTCTTCATGTTTTTGAACACCGCTTCATGCTCCTCCTATTTTTCAGACCGTTTCATGCTCCTCATATTTTAGACACCTTTTGAAGCTCTTCATATTTCTCACACCTTTTCAGGCTCTTGATGATTTTCAACATCGCTTCTTTCCCCTCCTGTTTTTCAGACCGTTTCATGCTCATCTCATTTTGACACCTTTTGAAGCTCTTCATATTTTTCACACCTTTTCAGGCTCTTCATGTTTTTGAACACCGCTTCATGCTCCTCCTATTTTTCAGACCGTTTCATGCTCCTCATATTTTTGACACCTTTTGAAGCTTTTCATATTTTTCACACCTCTTCAGGCTCTTCATTTTTTTTCAACACCACTTCAAGCTCCTCCTATTTTTCAGACCGTTTCAGGCTCATCTAATATTTGACACCATTTGAAGCTCTTCATATTTTTCACACCTTTTGAAGCTCTTCATATTTTTCACACGTTTTCAGGCTCTTCATGTTTTTCAACACCGCTTCATTCTCCTCCTATTTTTCAGACCGTTTCATGCTCATCTCATTTTGACACCTTTTGAAGCTCTTCATATTTTTCACACATTTTGAAGCTCTTCATATTTTTCACACGTTTTCAGGCTCTTCATATTTTTCAACACCACTTCATGCTACTCCTATTTTTCAGACCGTTTCATGCTCATCTAATTTTTGACAATTTTGAAGCTCTTCATATTTTTCACACCTTTTGAAGCTCTTCATATTTTTCACACGTTTTTAGGCTCTTCATGTTTTACAACACCGCTTCATGCTCCTCCTATGTTTCAGACCGTTTAATCCTCCTCATGTATTTCACAACTTTTGAATCACTTCATATTTTTCACACCTTTTCAGGCTCTTCATGTTTTTGAACACCATTTCATGCTCCTCCTATGTTGCAGCCCGTTTCATTCTCCTCATATTTTTGACACGTTTTGAAGCTCTTCATATTTTTCACACCTTTTGAAGCTCTTCATATTTCTCACAGCTTTTCAGGCTCTTCATGTTTTTCAACACCACTCCATTCTCCTCCTATTTTTCACACCGTTTCATTCTCCTCATATTTTTCACACCTTTTGAAGCTCTTCATATATTTCACACCTTTTCAGGCTCTTCATTTTTTTCAACACCACTTCATGCTCCTCCTCTTTTTCAGACCGTTTCATTCTCATCTCATTTTGACACCTTTTGAAGCTCTTCATATTTTTCACACCTTTTGAAGCTCTTCATATTTTTCACAAGTTTTCAGGCTCTTCATGTTTTACAACACCGCTTCATGCTCCTCCTATTTTTCAGACAGTTTAATGCTCCTCATGTATTTCACACCGTTTGAAGTTCCTCATATTTTTCACACCTTTTCAGGCTCTTCATGTTTTTGAACACGGCGTCATGCTCCTCCTATTTTTCAGACCGTTTCATGCTCCTCATATTTTTGGCACCTTTTGAAGCTCTTCATATTTTTCACACCTTTTCAGGCTCTTCAGGTTTTTAAACACCGCTTCATGCTCCTCCTATTTTTCAGACCGTTTCATGCTCCTCCTATTTTGGACACCTTTTGAAGCTCTTCATATTTTTCACACCTTTTCTGGCTCTTCATGTTTTTCAACACCGCTTCATGCTCCTCCTATTTTTCAGACCGTTTCATGCTCCTCATATTTTGGACACCTTTTGAAGCTCTTCATATTTTTCACAACTTTTCAGGCTCTTCATGTTTTACAACAACTCTTCATGCTCCTTCTATTTTTCAGAGAGTTTCATGCTACTCATTTATTGCACACCTTTTGAAGCTCTTCATATATTTCACACCTTTTCCGGCTTCTCATTTTTTTCAACACCACTTCTTGCTCCTCCTATTTTTCAGACCTTTTCATGCTCATCCCTATTTGACACATTTTTAAGCTCCTCATATTTTTCACACCTTTTCATGCTCTTGATGATTTTCAACACCGCTTCATTCTCCTCCTGTTGTTCCGATCGTTTCATGCTCATCTCATTTTGATACCTTTTGAAGCTCTTCATATTTTTCACACCTTTTCAGGCTCTTCATGATTTTCAACACCGCTTCATGCTCCTCCTATTTTTCAGACCTTTTCATGCTCATCTCTTTTTTCACACCTTTTGAAACTCTTCATATTTTTCACACTTTTTGAAGGTCTTCATATTTTTCACACGTTTTCAGGCTCTTCATGATTTTCAACACCACTTCATTCTCCTCCTATTTTTCAGACCATTTCATTCTCCTCATATTTTTGACACCTTTGAAGCACTTCATATATTTCACACCTTTTCAAGCTTTTCATTTTTTCAACCCCACTTCATGCTCCTCCTATTTTTCAGACCGGTTCATGCTCATCTCATTTTGATACCTTTTGAAGCTCTTCATATTTCTCATATTTTTGAAGCTCTTCTTATTTTCACACGTTTTCAGACTCTTCATGTTTTTCCACCCCACTTCATGCTTCTCCTATTTTTCAGCCCGTTTCATGCTCCTCGTGTATTTCACAGCTTTTGAATCTCTTCATGTTTTTCACACCTTTTCAGGCTCTTGATGTTTTTGATCACCGTTTCATGCTCCTCCTATTTTTCAGACCGTTTCATTCTCCTCATATTTTTGACACCTTTTGAAGCTCTTCATATTTTTCACACCTTTTCAGGCTCTTCATGTTTTTGATCACCGTTTCATGCTCCTCCTATTTTCCAGACCGTTTCATGCTCCTCATATTTTTGACACGTTTTGAAGCTCTTCATATTTTTCACACCTTTTCACGCTCTTCATGTTTTTGAACACCGTTTCATGCTCCTCCTATTTTTCAGACCGTTTCATGCTCCTCATATATTTGACACCTTTTTACGCTCTTCATATTTTTCACACCTTTTCAGGCTCTTCATGTTTTTGATCACCGTTTCATGCCCCTCCTATTTTACAGACCGTTTCATGCTCCTCATATTTTGACACCTTTTGAAGCTCTTCATATATTTCACACCTTTTCAGGCTCTTCATGGTTTTGAACACCAGTTCATGCTCCTCCTATTTTTTAGACCATTTAATGCTCCTCATCTATTTCACACCTTTTGAAGCTCTTCATATTTTACACACCTTTTCAGGCTCTTGATGTTTTTCAACACCGCTTCATTCTCCTCCTCTTTATCAGAACGTTTCATGCTCCTCATATTTTTGACACCTTTTGAAGCTCTTCATATATTTCACACCTTTTCAGGCTCTTCATGTTTTAGAACACCGCTTCATGCTCCTCCTAATTTTCAGACCGTTTAATGCTCCTCATGTATTTCACACCTTTTGAAGATCTTCATATTTTTCACACCTTTTCAGGCTCTTGATGATTTTCAACACCGCTTCATTCTCCTCCTGTTTTTCAGACCGTTTCATGCTCATCTCATTTTGACACCTTTTGAAGCTCTTCATATTTTTCACACCTTTTGAAGCTCTTCATATTTTTCACACCTTTTGAAGCTCTTCATATTTTTCACACCTTTTCAGGCTCTTCATGATTTTCAACACCGCTTCATGCTCCTCCTATTTTTCAGACCTTTTCATGCTCATCTCATTTTTGATACCTTTTGAAGCTCTTCATATTTGTCACACTTTTTGAAGCTCTTCATATTTTTCATGTTTTTGAATCTCTTCATATTTTCACACCTTTTCAGGCTCTTCATGTTTTTCAACACCGCTTCATGCTCCTCCTATTTTTCAGACCGTTTCATGCTCATCTCATTTTGACACCTTTTGAAGCTCTTCATATTTTTCACACCTTTTGAAGCTCTTTATATTTTTCACACCTTTTCAGGCTCTTCTTGATTTTCAACATCGCTTCATGCTCCTCCTATTTTTCAGACCTTTTCATGCTCATCTCATTTTTGATACCTTTTGAAGCTCTTCATATTTGTCACACCTTTTGAACCTCTTCATATTTTTCATATTTTTGAAGCTCTTCATATTTTCACACGTTTTGAGGCTCTTCATGTTTTTCAACACCGCTTCATGCTCCTCCTTTTTTTCAGACCTTTTAATGCTCCTCATGTATTTCACACTTTTTAAGCTCCTCATATTTTTCACACCTTTTCAGGCTCTTCATGTTTTTGAACACCGCTTCATGCTCCTATATTTTTGAGACCCTTTCATGCTCCTCATATTTTTGACACCTTTTGAAGCTTTTCATATTTTTCACACCTTTTCGGGCTCTTCATGTTTTTCAACACCACTTCATGCTCCTCCTATTTTTCAGACCCTTTCGTGCTCATCTCATTTTTGATACCTTTTGAAGCTCTTCATATTTGTCACACCTTTTGAAGCTCTTCATATTTTTCATATTTTTGAAGCTCTTCATATTTTCACAGCTTTTCAGGCTCTTCGTATTTTTCAACACCGCTTCATGCTCCTCCTATTTTTCAGACGGTTTAATCCACCTCATGTATTTCACACCTTTTGAATCTCTTCATATTTTTCATACCTTTTCAGGCTCTTCATGTTTTTGAACACCGCTTCATGCTGCTTCTATTTTTGAGACCATTTCATGCTCCTCATATTTTTGACACGTTTTGAAGCTCTTCATATTTTTCACACCTTTTCAGGCTCTTCATGTTTTTGAACACCGTTTCATGTTCCTCCTTTTTTTCAGACCGTTTCATGCTCCTCATATATTTGACACCTTTTTAAGCTCTTCATATTTTTCACACCTTTTCAGGCTCTTCATGTTTTTGAACACCGTTTTATTCTCCTCCTATTTTTCAGACAGTTTCTTACTCCTCATATTTTTGACACGTTTTGAGGCTCTTCATATTTTTCACTCCTTTTCAGGCTCTTCATGATTTTGAACAACGTTTCATGATCCTCCTATTTTTCACAACGTTTCATGTTCCTCATAATTTTGACACCTTTTAAAGCTTTTCATATTTTTCACACCTTTTCAGGCTCTTCATGTTTTTGAACACCACTTCATGCTCTTCCTATTTTTCAGACCGTTTCATGCTCCTCGTATTTTTGACACCTTTTGAAGCTCTTCATATTTTTCACAACTTTTCAGGCTCTTCATGTTTTTGAACACCACTTCATGCTCCTCCTATTTTTCAGACAATTTCATTCTCCTCATATTTTTCACACCTTTTCAGGCTCTTCATGTTTTTGAACACAGCTTCATGCTCCTCCCATTTTTCAGACCGTTTCATGCTCCTCATATTATTGACACCTTTTGAATCTCTTCATATTTTTCACACATTTTCAGGCTCTTCATGTTTTTAAACACCGCCTTATGCTCCTCCTTATTTTCAGACTGTTTCATGCTCCTCATGTAATTCACACCTTTTGAAGCTGTTAATATTTTTCACACATTTTCAGGCTCTTCATGTTTTTCAAAACCACTTCATGCTCCTTCTATTTTTCAGACCGTTTCATGCTCATCTAATTTTTAACACCTTTTGAAACTCTTCATATATTTCACACCTTTAGAAGCTCTTCATATTTTTCACATTTTTGAAGCTCTTCATATTTTTCACACCTTTTCAGGATCTTCATGTTTTTCAACACCATTTCATGCTGCTTCTATTTTTCAGACCGTTTCATGCTCCTCATATTTTTCACACCTTTTGAAGCTCTTCATATTTTTCACACCTTTTCAGGCTCTTCATGTTTTTCAACACCACTTCATGCTCCTCGTATTTTTCAGACCGTTTCATGCCCCTAATAGTTTTGACACCTTTTGAAGCTCTTCATATTTTTCACACGTTTTCAGGCTCTTCATGTTTTTGAACACCGCTTCATGCTCCTCCTATTTTCCAGACCGTTTCATGCTCCTCATATTTTTGACACATTTTGAATCTCTTCATATTTTTCACACCTTTTCAGGCTCGTCACGTTTTTCAACACAACTTCATGCTCTTCCTATTTTTCAGACCGTTTCATCCTCCTCATATTTTTGACACCTTTAGAAGCTCTTCATTATTTCACAACTTTTCAGGCTCTTCATGTGTTTTAGCACCGCTTCATGCTCGTCCTATTTTTCAGAACTTTCATGCTCCTCATATTTTTCACACCTTTTGAAGCTCTGCATATTTTTCACACCTTTTCAGGCTCTTCATGATTTTGAACACAGCTTCATGCTCCTCCTATTTTTCAGACCGTTTCATGCTCCTCATATTTTTGACACCTTTTGAAACTCTTCATATTTTTCACACCTTTTCAGGCTCTTCATGTTTTTCAACACCGTTTCATGATCGTCCTATTTTTCAGACCGTTTCATGCTCATCTCATTTTTGACACCTTTTGAAGCTTTTCATATTTTTCACAACTTTTTAGGCTCTTCATGTTTTTGAACACCGCTCATGCTCCTCCTATTTTTCAGAGAGTTTCATGCTCCTAATATATTTCACTCCTTTTGAAGCTCTTCATATTTTTCACACCTTTTCAGGCTCTTCATGTTTTTCCACACCACTTCATACTTCTATTTTTCAGCCCGTTTCATGGACCTCATATATTTCACACCTTTTGAAGCTCTTCATATTTTTCACACCTTTTCAGGCTCTTCATGTTTTTCAACACCATTTCATGCCGCATCTTTCTTTCAGACCGTTTCATTCTTCTCATATTTTGGACACCATTTGAAGCTCTTCATATTTTTCACACCTTTTCAGGCTCTTCAGGTTTTTAAACACCGCTTCATGCTCCTCCTATTTTTCAGACCGTTTCATGCTCCTCATAATTTTCACACCTTTTGAAGCTCTTCGTATTTTTCACATTTTTGAAGCTCTTCATATTTTTCTCACCTTTTAAGGCTCTTCATGTTTTTCAACACCATTTCATGCTGCTTCTATTTTTCAGACCTTTTCATGCTCCTCATATTTTTCACATCTTTTGAAGCTCTTCATATTTTTCACACCTTTTCAGGCTCTTCATGTTTTTGAACACAGCTTCACGCTTCTCCTATTTTTCAGACCGTTTCATGCTCCTCATATTTTTGACACCTTTTGAAGCTCTTCATAATTTTCACACCTTTTCAGGCTCTTCATGTTTTTCAACACCACTTCATGCTCCTCGTATTTTTCAGACCGTTTCATGCCCCTAATAGATTTGACACCTTTTGAAGCTCTTCATATTTTTCACACGTTTTCAGACTCTTCATGTTTTTGAACACCGCTTCATGCTCCTCCTATTTTCCAGACCGTTTCATGCTCCTCATATTTTTGACACATTTTGAAGCTCTTTATACTTTTCACACCTTTTCAGGCTCTTCAGGTTTTTCAACACCACTTCATGCTCCTCCTATTTTTCAGACCGTTTCATCCTCCTCATATTTTTGACACCTTTAGAAGCTCTTCATTATTTCACAACTTTTCAGGCTCTTCATGTGTTTTAGCACCACTTCATGCTCGTCCTATTTTTCAGACCTTTCATGCTCCTCATATTTTTGACACCTTTTGAAGCTCTTCATATATTTCACACCTTTTCAGACTCTTCATGTTTTTGAACACCGTTTCATGCTCCTCCTATTTTTCAGACCGTTTCATGCTCCGCATATTTTTGACACTTATTGAAGCTCTTCATATTTTTCACACCTTTTCAGGCTCTTCATATTTTTCAACACCACTTCATGGTCCTCCTATTTTTCAGACAGTTTCATGCTCATCTCATTTTTGACACCTTTTGAAGCTTTTCAAATTTTTCACAACATTTCAGGCTCTTCATGTTTTTGAACACCACTTCATGCTCCTCCTATTTTTCAGAGAGTTTCATGCACCTCATATATTTCACACCTTTTGAACCTCTTCATATTTTTCACACCTTTTCAGGCGCTTCATGTTTTTCCACACCACTTCATGCTTCTCCTATTTTTCAGAAAGGTTTCATGCTCCTCCTGAATTTCACACCTTTTGAAGCTTATCATATTTTTCACAACTTTTCAGGCTCTTCATGTTTCTGATCACCGTTTCATGCTCCTCCTATCTTTCAGACCGTTTCATGCTTCTCATATTTTTGACACCATTTGAAGGTCTTCATATTTTTCACACATTTTCAGGCACTTCATGTTTTTGAACACCGCTCATGATCCTCCAAAATTTCAGACCGTTTCATGCTCTTCATATTTTTGACACCTTTTGAAGCTCTTCATATTTTTCACACCTTTTCAGGCTCTTGATGTGATTCAACACCACTTCATGCTACTCTTGTTTTTCAGACCATTTCATGCTCCTCATATTTTTGACACCTTTAGAAGCTCTTCATATTTTTAACACCTTTTCAGGCTCTTCATGTTTTTGAACACCGCTTCATGCTCCTCCTATATTTCAGACCGTTTCATGCTCCTCATTTATTTCACACCTTTTGAAGCTCTTCATATTTTTCACACCTTTTCAGGCTCGTCATGTTTTTGAACACCGCTTCATGCTCCTCCTATTTTTCAGACCATTTCATGTTCCTCATATTTTTCACACCTTTTGAAGCTCTTCATATTTCTCACAGCTTTTCATGCTCTTTGTGTTTTTGAACATCATTTCATGCTCCTCCTATTTTGCAGACCGTTTCTTTCTCCTCATATTTTTAACACCTTTTGAAGCTCTTCATATATTTCACACCATTTCAGACTTTTCATTTTTTTCAACACCACTTCATGCTCTTCCTATTTTTCAGAGATTTCATGCTCATCTCATTTTGACATCTTTTGATGCTCTTCATATTTTTCACATCTTTTGATGCTCTTCATATTTTTCATGCCTTTTCAGGTTTTTCATGATTTTCAACACACCTTCATGCTCCTCGTATTTTTCAGACCATTTCATGCTCATCTCATTTTTGACACCTTTTGAAGCTCTTCATATTTTTCACATCTTTGGAAGCTCTTCATATTTTTCACACGTTTTCAGTCTCTTCATGTTTTTCAACACCCTTTCTTGCTCTTCCTTTTTTCAGACCGTTTCTTACTCCTCATATTTTTGACACGTTTTGAATCTCGACATATTTTTCACACCATTTCAGGCTCTTCATGTTTTTGAACACCGCTTCTTGCTCCTCCTATTTATCAGACCGTTTCATGCTCCTCATATTTTTGACACCTTTTGAAGCTCTTCATATTTTTCACACATTTTCAGGCACTTCATGTTTTTGAAGACCGTTTCATGCTCCTTCTATTTTTCAGACCATTTGTTGCTCCTCATATTTTTGACACCTTTTGAAGCTCTTCATATTTTTCACACCTTTTCAGGCTCTTCATGTTTTTGAACACCGCTTCATGCTCCTCCTATTTTTCAGACCTATTCATGCTCCTCATATTTTTGACAACTTTTGAAGCTCTTCATATTTTTCACACCTTTTCAGGCTCTTCACGTTTTTGAACAACGCTTCATGCTCCTCCTATTTTTCAGACCGTTTCATGCTCATCTAATTTTTGACACTTTTTGAAGCTCTTAATATTTTTCACACCTTTTGAAGCTCTTCATATTTTTCACACGTTTTCAGGCTCTTCATGTTTTTGAACACCACTTCATGCTGCTTCTATTTTTCAGACCGTTTCATGCTCCTCATATTTTTGACACGTTTTGAAGCTCTTCATATTTTTCACACCTTTTCAGGCTCTTCACGTTTTTGAACACAGCTTCATGCTCCTCCCATTTTTCAGACAGTTTCATGCTCCTCATATTATTGACACCTTTTGAATCTCTTCATATTTTTCACACCTTTTCAGGCTCTTCATGTTTTTCAACACCACCTTATGCTCCTCCTTTTTTCAGACTTTTTCATGCTCCTCATGTAATTCACACCTTTTGAAGCTGTTAATATTTTTCACACCTTTTCAGGCTCTTCATGTTTTTCAACACCACTTCACGCTCCTCCTATATTTCAGACCGTTTCATGCTCTTCTAATTTTTAACACCTTTTGAAACTCTTCATATATTTCACACCTTTTGAAGCTCTTCATATTTTTCACATTTTTGAAGCTCTTCATATTTTTCACACCTTTTCAGGCTCTTCATGTTTTTCAACACCATTTCATGCTGCTTCTATTTTACAGACCTTTACATGCTCCTCATATTTTTCACACCTTTTGAAGCTCTTCACATTTTTCACACCTTTTCAGGCTCTTCATGTTTTTGAACACAGCTTCACGCTTCTCCTATTTTTCAGACCGTTTCATGCTCTTCATATTTTTAACACCTTTTGAAGCTCTTCATATTTTTCACACCTTTTCAGGCTCTTCATGATTTTGAACAACGTTTCATGATCCTCCTATTTTTCACAACGTTTCATGTTCCTCATAATTTTGACACCTTTTAAAGCTTTTCATATTTTTCACACCTTTTCAGGCTCTTCATGTTTTTGAACACCACTTCATGCTCTTCCTATTTTTCAGACCGTTTCATGCTCCTCGTATTTTTGACACCTTTTGAAGCTCTTCATATTTTTCACAACTTTTCAGGCTCTTCATGTTTTTGAACACCACTTCATGCTCCTCCTATTTTTCAGACAATTTCATTCTCCTCATATTTTTCACACCTTTTCAGGCTCTTCATGTTTTTGAACACAGCTTCATGCTCCTCCCATTTTTCAGACCGTTTCATGCTCCTCATATTATTGACACCTTTTGAATCTCTTCATATTTTTCACACATTTTCAGGCTCTTCATGTTTTTAAACACCGCCTTATGCTCCTCCTTATTTTCAGACTGTTTCATGCTCCTCATGTAATTCACACCTTTTGAAGCTGTTAATATTTTTCACACATTTTCAGGCTCTTCATGTTTTTCAAAACCACTTCATGCTCCTTCTATTTTTCAGACCGTTTCATGCTCATCTAATTTTTAACACCTTTTGAAACTCTTCATATATTTCACACCTTTAGAAGCTCTTCATATTTTTCACATTTTTGAAGCTCTTCATATTTTTCACACCTTTTCAGGATCTTCATGTTTTTCAACACCATTTCATGCTGCTTCTATTTTTCAGACCGTTTCATGCTCCTCATATTTTTCACACCTTTTGAAGCTCTTCATATTTTTCACACCTTTTCAGGCTCTTCATGTTTTTCAACACCACTTCATGCTCCTCGTATTTTTCAGACCGTTTCATGCCCCTAATAGTTTTGACACCTTTTGAAGCTCTTCATATTTTTCACACGTTTTCAGGCTCTTCATGTTTTTGAACACCGCTTCATGCTCCTCCTATTTTCCAGACCGTTTCATGCTCCTCATATTTTTGACACATTTTGAATCTCTTCATATTTTTCACACCTTTTCAGGCTCGTCACGTTTTTCAACACAACTTCATGCTCTTCCTATTTTTCAGACCGTTTCATCCTCCTCATATTTTTGACACCTTTAGAAGCTCTTCATTATTTCACAACTTTTCAGGCTCTTCATGTGTTTTAGCACCGCTTCATGCTCGTCCTATTTTTCAGAACTTTCATGCTCCTCATATTTTTCACACCTTTTGAAGCTCTGCATATTTTTCACACCTTTTCAGGCTCTTCATGATTTTGAACACAGCTTCATGCTCCTCCTATTTTTCAGACCGTTTCATGCTCCTCATATTTTTGACACCTTTTGAAACTCTTCATATTTTTCACACCTTTTCAGGCTCTTCATGTTTTTCAACACCGTTTCATGATCGTCCTATTTTTCAGACCGTTTCATGCTCATCTCATTTTTGACACCTTTTGAAGCTTTTCATATTTTTCACAACTTTTTAGGCTCTTCATGTTTTTGAACACCGCTCATGCTCCTCCTATTTTTCAGAGAGTTTCATGCTCCTAATATATTTCACTCCTTTTGAAGCTCTTCATATTTTTCACACCTTTTCAGGCTCTTCATGTTTTTCCACACCACTTCATACTTCTATTTTTCAGCCCGTTTCATGGACCTCATATATTTCACACCTTTTGAAGCTCTTCATATTTTTCACACCTTTTCAGGCTCTTCATGTTTTTCAACACCATTTCATGCCGCATCTTTCTTTCAGACCGTTTCATTCTTCTCATATTTTGGACACCATTTGAAGCTCTTCATATTTTTCACACCTTTTCAGGCTCTTCAGGTTTTTAAACACCGCTTCATGCTCCTCCTATTTTTCAGACCGTTTCATGCTCCTCATAATTTTCACACCTTTTGAAGCTCTTCGTATTTTTCACATTTTTGAAGCTCTTCATATTTTTCTCACCTTTTAAGGCTCTTCATGTTTTTCAACACCATTTCATGCTGCTTCTATTTTTCAGACCTTTTCATGCTCCTCATATTTTTCACATCTTTTGAAGCTCTTCATATTTTTCACACCTTTTCAGGCTCTTCATGTTTTTGAACACAGCTTCACGCTTCTCCTATTTTTCAGACCGTTTCATGCTCCTCATATTTTTGACACCTTTTGAAGCTCTTCATAATTTTCACACCTTTTCAGGCTCTTCATGTTTTTCAACACCACTTCATGCTCCTCGTATTTTTCAGACCGTTTCATGCCCCTAATAGATTTGACACCTTTTGAAGCTCTTCATATTTTTCACACGTTTTCAGACTCTTCATGTTTTTGAACACCGCTTCATGCTCCTCCTATTTTCCAGACCGTTTCATGCTCCTCATATTTTTGACACATTTTGAAGCTCTTTATACTTTTCACACCTTTTCAGGCTCTTCAGGTTTTTCAACACCACTTCATGCTCCTCCTATTTTTCAGACCGTTTCATCCTCCTCATATTTTTGACACCTTTAGAAGCTCTTCATTATTTCACAACTTTTCAGGCTCTTCATGTGTTTTAGCACCACTTCATGCTCGTCCTATTTTTCAGACCTTTCATGCTCCTCATATTTTTGACACCTTTTGAAGCTCTTCATATATTTCACACCTTTTCAGACTCTTCATGTTTTTGAACACCGTTTCATGCTCCTCCTATTTTTCAGACCGTTTCATGCTCCGCATATTTTTGACACTTATTGAAGCTCTTCATATTTTTCACACCTTTTCAGGCTCTTCATATTTTTCAACACCACTTCATGGTCCTCCTATTTTTCAGACAGTTTCATGCTCATCTCATTTTTGACACCTTTTGAAGCTTTTCAAATTTTTCACAACATTTCAGGCTCTTCATGTTTTTGAACACCACTTCATGCTCCTCCTATTTTTCAGAGAGTTTCATGCACCTCATATATTTCACACCTTTTGAACCTCTTCATATTTTTCACACCTTTTCAGGCGCTTCATGTTTTTCCACACCACTTCATGCTTCTCCTATTTTTCAGAAAGGTTTCATGCTCCTCCTGAATTTCACACCTTTTGAAGCTTATCATATTTTTCACAACTTTTCAGGCTCTTCATGTTTCTGATCACCGTTTCATGCTCCTCCTATCTTTCAGACCGTTTCATGCTTCTCATATTTTTGACACCATTTGAAGGTCTTCATATTTTTCACACATTTTCAGGCACTTCATGTTTTTGAACACCGCTCATGATCCTCCAAAATTTCAGACCGTTTCATGCTCTTCATATTTTTGACACCTTTTGAAGCTCTTCATATTTTTCACACCTTTTCAGGCTCTTGATGTGATTCAACACCACTTCATGCTACTCTTGTTTTTCAGACCATTTCATGCTCCTCATATTTTTGACACCTTTAGAAGCTCTTCATATTTTTAACACCTTTTCAGGCTCTTCATGTTTTTGAACACCGCTTCATGCTCCTCCTATATTTCAGACCGTTTCATGCTCCTCATTTATTTCACACCTTTTGAAGCTCTTCATATTTTTCACACCTTTTCAGGCTCGTCATGTTTTTGAACACCGCTTCATGCTCCTCCTATTTTTCAGACCATTTCATGTTCCTCATATTTTTCACACCTTTTGAAGCTCTTCATATTTCTCACAGCTTTTCATGCTCTTTGTGTTTTTGAACATCATTTCATGCTCCTCCTATTTTGCAGACCGTTTCTTTCTCCTCATATTTTTAACACCTTTTGAAGCTCTTCATATATTTCACACCATTTCAGACTTTTCATTTTTTTCAACACCACTTCATGCTCTTCCTATTTTTCAGAGATTTCATGCTCATCTCATTTTGACATCTTTTGATGCTCTTCATATTTTTCACATCTTTTGATGCTCTTCATATTTTTCATGCCTTTTCAGGTTTTTCATGATTTTCAACACACCTTCATGCTCCTCGTATTTTTCAGACCATTTCATGCTCATCTCATTTTTGACACCTTTTGAAGCTCTTCATATTTTTCACATCTTTGGAAGCTCTTCATATTTTTCACACGTTTTCAGTCTCTTCATGTTTTTCAACACCCTTTCTTGCTCTTCCTTTTTTCAGACCGTTTCTTACTCCTCATATTTTTCACATTTTTGAAGCTCTTCATATTTTTCACACCTTTTCAGGCTCTTCATGTTTTTGAACACCGCTTCATGCTCCTCCTATTTTTCAGACCTATTCATGCTCCTCATATTTTTGACACCTTTTGAAACTCTTCATATTTTTCACACCTTTTCAGGTTCTTCATGTTTTCCACACCACTTCATGCTTCTCGTATTTTTCAAACCTTTTCATGCTTCTCATGAATTTCACACATTTTGAAGCTCTTCATATTTTTCACAACGTTTCAGGCTCTTCATGTTTCTGATCACCGTTTCATGCTCCTCCTATCTTTCACACCGTTTCGTGCTCTTTATATTTTTGACCCCTTTTGAAGCTCTTCATATTTTTCACACCTTTTCAGGCTCTTCACATTTTTCAACACCGTTTCATGCTGCTTCTATTTTTCAGGCCGTTTCATGCTCCTCATATTTTTAACACCTTTTGAAGCTCTTCATATTTTTCACACCTTTTCATGCTCTTCATGTTTTTCAACACCGTTTCATGCTGCTTCTATTTTTCAGACCGTTTCATGCTCCTCATATTTTTCACACCTTTTGAAGCTCTTCATATTTTTCACACCTTTTCAGGCTCTTCATGTTTTTCAACACCATTTCATGCCGCATCTATCTTTCAGACCGTTTCATTCTTCTCATATTTTTGACACCATTTGAAGCTCTTCATATTTTTCACACCTTTTCAGGCTCTTCATGTTTTTGAACACCGCTCATGATCCTCCAAATTTTCAGACCGTTTCAAGCTCTTCATATTTTTAACACCTTTTGAAGCTCTTCATATTTTTCACACCTTTTCAGCTGCTTCATGTTTTTCCACACCACTTCATGCTTCTCCTATTTTTCAGAAAGGTTTCATGCTCCTCCTGAATATCACACCTTTTGAAGCTATTCATATTTTTCACAACTTTTCAGGCTCTTGATGTTTCTGATCACCGTTTCATGCTCCTCCTATCTTTCAGACCGTTTCATGCTTCTCATATTTTTGACACCATTTGAAGCTCTTCATATTTTTCACACATTTTAAGGCACTTCATGTTTTTGAACACCGCTCATGATCCTCCAAATTTTCAGACCGTTTCAAGCTCTTCATATTTTTAACACCTTTTGAAGCTCTTCATATTTTTCACACCTTTTCAGGCGCTTCATGTTTTTCCACACCACTTCATGCTTCTCCTATTTTTCAGAAAGGTTTCATGCTCCTCCTGAATTTCACACCTTTTGAAGCTATTCATATTTTTCACAACTTTTCAGGCTCTTCATGTTTCTGATCACCGTTTCATGCTCCTCCTATCTTTCAGACCGTTTCATGCTTCTCATATTTTTGACACCATTTGGAGCTCTTCATATTTTTCACACATTTTCAGGCACTTCATGTTTTTGAACACCGCTCATGATCCTCCAAAATTTCAGACCGTTTCATGCTCTTCATATTTTTGACACCTTTTGAAGCTCTTCATATTTTTCACACCTTTTCAGGCTCTTCATGTTTTTGAACACCGCTTCATGCTCCTCCTATTTTTCAGACCTATTCATGCTCCTCATATTTTTGACAACTTTTGAAGCTCTTCATATTTTTCACACCTTTTCAGGCTCTTCACGTTTTTGAACAACGCTTCATGCTCCTCCTATTTTTCAGACCGTTTCATGCTCATCTAATTTTTGACACTTTTTGAAGCTCTTCATATTTTTCACACCTTTTGAAGCTCTTCATATTTTTCACACGTTTTCAGGCTCTTCATGTTTTTGAACACCGCTTCAAGCTGCTTCTATTTTTCAGACCGTTTCATGCTCCTCATATTTTTGACACGTTTTGAAGCTCTTCATATTTTTCACACCTTTTCAGGCTCTTCACGAATTTGAACACAGCTTCATGCTCCTCCCATTTTTCAGACAGTTTCATGCTCCTCATATTATTGACACCTTTTGAAGCTCTTCATATATTTCACACCTTTTCAGGCTCTTCATGTTTTTCAACACCACTTCACGCTCCTCCTATTTTTCAGACCGTTTCATGCTCTTCTAATTTTTAACACCTTTTGAAACTCTTCATATATTTCACACCTTTTGAAGCTCTTCATATTTTTCACACCTTTTCAGGCTCTTGATGTGATTCAACACCACTTCATGCTACTCTTGTTTTTCAGACCGTTTCATGCTCCTCATATTTTTGACACCTTTAGAAGCTCTTCATATTTTTAACACCTTTTCAGGCTCTTCATGTTTTTGAACACCGCTTCATGCTCCTCCTATATTTCAGACCGTTTCATGCTCCTCATTTATTTCACACCTTTTGAAGCTCTTCATATTTTTCACACCTTTTCAGGCTTGTCATGTTTTTGAACACCACTTCATGCTCCTCCTATTTGTCAGACCATTTCATGCTCCTCATATTTTTCACACCTTTTGAAGCTCTTCATATTTCTCACAGCTTTTCATGCTCTTCGTGTTTTTGAACATCATTTCATGCTCCTCCTATTTTGCAGACCGTTTCTTTCTCCTCATATTTTTAACACCTTTTGAAGCTCTTCATATATTTCACACCATTTCAGACTTTTCATTTTTTTCAACACCACTTCATGCTCCTCCTATTTTTCAGACCGTTTCATGCTCATCTCATTTTGACATCTTTTGATGCTCTTCATATTTTTCACATCTTATGATGCTCTTCATATTTTTCATGCCTTTTCAGGCTTTTCATGATTTTTAACACACCTTCATGCTCCTCGTATTTTTCAGACCATTTCATGCTCATCTCATTTTTGACACCTTTTGAAGCTCTTCATATTTTTCACATCTTTGGAAGCTCTTCATATTTTTCACACCTTTTCAGGCTCTTCATGTTTTTGAAGACCGTTTCATGCTCCTTCTATTTTTCAGACCATTTCTTGCTCCTCATATTTTTGACACCTTTTGAAGCTCTTCATATTTTTCACACCTTTTCAGGCTCTTCATGTTTTTGAACACCGCTTCATGCTCCTCCTATTTTTCAGACCTATTCATGCTCCTCATATTTTTGACATCTTTTGAAGCTCTTTATATTTTTCACAACTTTTCAGGCTCTTCACGTTTTTGAACAACGCTTCATGCTCCTCCTATTTTTCAGACCGTTTCATGCGCCTCATATTTTTGACACCTTTTGAAGCTCTTCATATTTTATCCACCTTTTCATGCTCTTCATGTTTTTCAACACCGCTTCATGCTCTTCCTATTTTCCAGACCGTTTCATGCTCCTCATATATTTCCAACCTTTTGAAGCTCTTCATATTTTTCACACCTTTGCAGCCTCCCCATGTTTTTCAACACGGCTTCATGATCCTCCTGTTTTTCAGACCGTTTCATGCTCCTCATATTTTGACACGTTTTGAAGATCTTCATATTTATCACACCTTTTCAGACTCGTCATGTTTTTCAAGACGGTTTCACGCTCCTCATGTATTTCCAACCGTTTGAAGCTCTTCATATTTTTCACACCTTTTCAAGCTCTTCATGTTTTTCAAAGCCACTTCATGCTTCTCCTATTTTTCAGACCGTTTCATGCTCCTCTCATTTCTGACACCTTTTGAAGCTCTTCATATATTTCACACATTTTCAGGCTCTTCATGTTTTTCAACACCACTTCATGCTCCTCCTAATTTTCAGACCGTTTAATGCTCTTCCTGCATTTCACACCTTTTGAAGCTCTTTATATTTTTCACACCTTTTTAGGCTCTTCATGTTTTTGAACACGATTTCAGGCTCCTCCTATTTTTCAGACTGTTTCATGCTCATCTCATTTTTGACACCTTTTGAAGCTCTTCATAATTTTCACACCTTTTGAATCTCTTCATATTTCTCAAACGTTTTCACGCTCTTCATGTTTTTCAACACCCCTTCTTGCTCATCCTATTTTTCAGACGTTTCATGTTTCTATCATTTCTGACAACTTTTGAAGCTGTTCATATATTTCACACATTTTCAGGCTCTTCATGTTTTTCAATACCACTTCATGCTCCTCCTATTCTTCAGACCTTTTCATGCTCATCTCACTTTTGATACATTTTGAAGCTCTTCATATTTTCCACTCCTTTTGAAGCTCTTCATATTTTTCAAACGTTTTCAGGCTCTTCAGTTTTTTCAACACCGCTTCTTGCTCCTCCTATTTTTCAGATCGTTTCATGCTCCTCATATTTTTGACACGTTTTGAAGCTCTTCATATTTTTCACACCTTTTCAGGCTCTTCATGTCTTTGAACACCGTTTCATGCTGCTCCTATTTTTCAGATCGTTTCATGCTCCTCATATTTTTGACTCATTTTGAAGCTCTTCATTTTTTTCACACTTTTGAAGCTCTTCATATTTTTCACACCTTTTCAGGCTCTTCATGTTTATTACACCGCTTCATGCTGCTCCTATTTTTCAGACCGTTTCATGCTCCTCATATTTTTGACACCTTTTGAAGGTCTTCATATCTTTCACACCTTTTCAGGCACTTCATGTTTTTTACACCGCTTCATGCTGCTCCTATTTTTCACACCGTTTCATGCTCCTCCTATTTTTGACACCTTTTGAAGCTCTTCATATTTTTCACACCTTTTCAGGGTCTTCATGTTTTTTACACCGCTTCATGCTCCTCCTATTTTTCAGACTGTTTCATGCTCCTCCTATTTTTGACACCTTTTGAAGCTCTTCATATTTCACACCATTTCAGGCTCTTCATGTTTTTGAACACCGTTTAATGCTCCTCCTATTTTTCAGACCGTTTCATGCTCCTCATATATTTGACACCTTTTGAAGCTCTTCATATTTTTCACAACTTTTCAGGCTCTTCATGTTTTTGAACACGGTTTCATGCTCCTCCTATTTTTCAGACCGTTTCATGCTCCTCATGTATTTCACACCTTTTAAAGCTCTTCATATTTTTCACACCTTTTTGGCTCCCCATGTTTTTCAACACCGCTTCATGCGCGTCCTATTTTCCAGACCATTTCATGCTCGTATCATTTTTGACACCTTTTGCAGCTCTTCATATTTCTCACAACTTTTAAGCTCTTCAAGTTTTTCACACGTTTTCAGGCTCTTCATGTTTTTCAACACCGCTTCATGCTCCTCCCATTTTTCAGACCGGTTCATACTCCTCATATTTTTGACACCTTTTGAAGCTCTTCATATTTTTCACACCTTTTCATGCTCTTCATGTTTTTGAACACCGCTTCATGCTCCTCCTATTTTTCAGACCGGTTCATGTTCCTCATATTTTGACACCTTTTGAAGCTCTTCATATTTTTCACACCTTTTCATGTTCTTCATGTTTTTCAAGACCGCTTCATGCTTCTCCTATTTTTCAGACCGTTTCATGCTCCTCATATTTTTGACACCTTTTGAAGCTCTTCATATTTTTCACACATTTTCAGGCTCTTCATGTTTTTCAACACCGATTCATGCTCCTCATATTTTTGACACCTTTTGAAACTCTTCATATTTTTCACACCTTTTCAGGCTCTTCATGTTTTTGAACACCACTTGTGTTCCTCCTATTTTTCAGACCGTTTCATGCTCCTCATATATTTGACACCTTTTGAAGCTCTTCATATATTTCACACGTTTTCAGGCTCTTCATGTTTTTCAACACCACTTCATGCTTCTCCTATTTTTCAGACCTTTTTATGCTCCCCTTTTTTTTCACACCTTTTGAAGCTCTTCATATATTTCAACCTATTTAGACTCTTCGTGTTTTTGAACTCGGTTTCATGCTCCTCCTATTTTTCGCACTGTTTCATGCTCATCTCATTTTTGACACCTTTTGAAGCTCTTCATATTTTTCACACCTTATGAAGCTCTTCATATTTCTCAAACGTTTTCAGGCTCTTCATGTTTTTCAACACCCCTTCTTGCTCATCCTATTTTTCAGAGCGTTTCATGTTTCTATCATTTCTGACAACTTTTGAAGCTCTTCATATATTTCACACGTTTTCAGGCTCTTCATGTTTTTCAACAGCACTTCATGCTCCTCCTATTTTTCAGACCGTTTCATGCTCATCTCACTTTGACACATTTTGAAGCTCTTCATATTTTCCACACCTTTTGAAGCTCTTCATATTTTTCAAACGTTTTCAGGCTCTTCATTTTTTTCAACACTGCTTCTTGCTCCTCCTATTTTTCAGAACTTTTCATGCTCCTCATATTTTTGACACATTTTGAAGCTCTTCATTTTTTTCACACCTTTTGAAGCTCTTCATATTTTTCACACCTTTTCAGGCTCTTCATGTTTATTACACCGCTTCATGCTGCTCCTACTTTTCAGACCGTTTCATGCTCCTCATATTTTTGACACCTTTTGAAGGTCTTCATATCTTTCACACCTTTTCAGGCTCTTCATGTTTTTTATACCGCTTCATGCTGCTCCTATTTTTCAGACCGTTTCATGCTCCTCCTATTTTTGACACCTTTTGAAGCACTTCATATTTTTCACACCTTTTCATGCTCTTCATGTTTTTGAACACCGTTTCATGCTCCTCCTATTTTTCAGACCGTTTCATGCTTCTCATATTTTTGACACCTTTTGAAGCTCTTCATATTTTTCACACCTTTTGAGGCTCTTCATGTTTTTGAACACCGCTTCATGTTCCTCCTATTTTTCAGACCGTTTCATGCTCCTCATATTTTTGACACCTTTTGAAGCTCTTCATATTTTTCACACCTTTTCAGGCTCCCCATGTTTTTCAACACGGCTTCATGATCCTAGTCTTTTTCAGACCGTTTCATGCTCCTCATATTTTTGACACTTTTTGAAGCTCTTCATATTTTTCACACCTTTTCTGCCTCTTCATGTTTTCAACACCGCTTCATGCTCGTCCTCTTTTCCAGACCGTTTCATGCTCGTCTCATTTTTTCACACCTTTTGATGCTCTTCATATTTCTCACAACTTTTAAGCTCTTCATGTTTTTCACACGTTTTCAGGCTCTTCATGTTTTTCAACACCGCTTCATGCTCCTCCCATTTTTCAGACCATTTCATGCTCCTCCTATTTTTCAGACCGTTTCATGCTCCTCATATTTTTGACACCTTTTGAAGCTCTTCATATTTTTCACACCTTTTCAGCCTCTTCATGTTTTTCAACACTGCTTCATGCTCTTCCTATTTTTCCTACCGTTTCATGCTCCTCATATTTTTGACACCTTTTGAAGCTCTTCATATTTTTCACACCTTTTCAGGCTCGTCAAGTTTTTCAATACAACTTCATGCTCCTTCTATTTTTCAGACCGTTTCATGCTCCTCATGTATTTCACACCTTTTGAGGCTCTTCATATTTTTCACAACTATTCAGGCTCTTCATCTTTTTGAACACCGTTTCATGCTCCTCTTATTTTTCAGACCGGTTCATGCTCCTCATATTTTTGACACCTTTTGAAGCTCCTCATATTTTTCACACCTTTTCAGGCTCTTCATGTTTTTCAACACCGCTTCATGCTCCTCCTATTTTTCAAAGGGTTTCATGCTCCTCATATTTTTGACAACCTTTGAAGCTTTTCATATATTTCACATCTTTTCAGACTCTTCATGTTTTCCAACACCACTTCCTGCTGCTCCTATTTTTCAGTCCGTTTCATGGTCATCTCATTTTGGACACCTTTTGAAGCTCTTCATATTTTTCACACCTTTTGAAGCTCTTCATATTCTTCATACGTTTTCATGCTGTTTATGTTTTTCAACACCGCTTCTTACTCCTCCTATTGTTCAGACCATTTAATGCTTCTCATATTTTTGATACGTTTTGAAGCTCTTCATATTTTTCACACCTTTTCAGGCTCTTCATATTTTTGAACACCCTTTCATGCTCCTCCTATTTTTCAGACCGTTTCATGCTCCTCATATTTTTTACACCTTTTGAAGCTCTTCATATTTTTCACACCTTCTCAGGCTTTTCATGTTTTTGAACACCGCTTCATGCTCCTCATATTTTTCACACCTTTTGAAGCTCTTCATATTTTTGACACAATTTCAGGCTCTTTATGTTTTTTAACACCGTTTCATGCTGCTCCTATTTTTCAGACCGTTTCATGCTCCGCATATTTTTGGCACCTTTTGAAGCTCTTCATATTTTTCACACCTTTTCAGGCTCTTCATATTTTTCAACTCCGCCTCATGCTCCTTCTATTTTTCAGAACTTTACATGCTCCTCATGTATTTCACAGCTTTTGAAGCTTTTCATAATTTTCACACCTTTTCAGGCTCTTCATGTTTTTGAACACCGCTTCATGTTCTTCCTATTTTTCAGACCGTTTCATGCTCGTCATATTTTTGACACCTTTTCAGGCTCTTCAGGTTTTTGAACAACGCTTCAAGCTCCTCCTATTTTTCAGACCGTTTCATGCTCGTCATATTTTTGACACCTTTTCAGGCATTTCATGTTTTTGAACACCGTTTCATGCTCCTCATATTTTGACAGTTTTTGATGCTCTTCATATTTTTCACAGCTTTTCAGGCTCTTCATGTTTTGCAACACCACTTCATGCTCCTATTTTTCAGACCGTTTCCTGCTCCTCATATTTTTGACACATTTTCAAACTCTTCATATTTTTCACACCTTTTCAGGCTCTTCATGTTTTTCAACACCGGTTCATGCTCCTCCTATTTTTCATACCGCTTCATGCTCCTCCTATTTTTGACACCTTTTGAAGCTCTTCATATTTTTCACACCTTTTCTTGCTTTCCATATTTTTGAACACCGTTTCATGCTCCTCATATTTTTGACAATTTTGAAGCTCTTCAAAATTTTGACACCTTTTGAAGCTCTTCATATTTTTCACACATTTTCAGGCTCTTCATGTTTTTCAACACCACTTCATGCTCCTCCTATATTTCAGACCGTTTCATGCTCCTCATGTGTTTCACAACTTTTGAAGCTCTTTATATTTTTCACACCTTTTTAGGCTCTTCATGTTTTTGAACACGATTTCAGGCTCCTCCTATTTTTCGCACTGTTTCATGCTCATCTCATATTTGACACCTTTTGAAGCTCTTCATATTTTTCACACCTTTTCAGTCTCTTCATGTTTTTCAATGCCACTTCATGCTCCTCCTATTTTTCAGGCCGTTTCATGCTCCTCATATTTTTGACACCTTTGAAGCTCTTCAAAATTTTGACACCTTTTGAAGCTCTTCATATATTTCACACCTTTTCAGTCTGTTCATGTTTTTCAATGCCACTTCATGCTCCTCCTATTTTTCAGGCCGTTTCATGCTCCTCATATTTTTGACACCTTTGAAGCTCTTCATAATGTTGACACCTTTTGAAGCTCTTCATATTTTTCACACCTTTTCAGGCTCTTCCTTTTTTTCAACACCGCTTCATGCTTCTCCTATTTTTCAGACCGTTTCATGCTCCTCATATTTTTCACACCTTTTGAAGCTCTTCATATTTTTCACACCTTTTCAGGCTCTTCATGTTTTTCAACACTGCTTCATGCTTCTCCTATTTTTCAGACCGTTTCATGCTCCTCATATTTTTCACACCTTTTGAAGCTCTTCATATTTTTCACACCTTTTCAGGCTCTTCATGTTTTTCAACACCACTTCATGCTCCTCCTATTTTTCAGATCTTAACATTCTCCTCATAATTTTGACACGTTTTGAAGCTCTTAATATTTTTCACACATTTTCAGGCTCTTCATGTTTTTGAACACGCTTTCATGCTCCTCCTATTTTCCAGACCGTTTCATGCTCCTCATATTTTTGACACCTTTTGACGCTCTTAATATTTTTCACAGCTTTTCAGGCTCTTCATGTTTCTCAACACCGCTTCATGGTCCTCCTATTTTTCAGACTGTTTCCTGCTCCTCATGTATTTCACACCTTTTGAAGCTCTTCATATATTTCACTCCTTTTGAAACTCTTCATATTTTTCACAGCTTTTCAGGCTCTTCATGTTTTTGAACACCTTTTCATACTCCTCCTATTTTTCAGACCATTTCATGCTCCTCCTTTATTTCAGACCGTTTCATGCTCCTCATATTTTTGGCACCTTTTGAAGTTCTTCATATTTTTCACACCTTTTCAGGTTCTTCATGTTTTTCAACACCGCTTTATGCTCCTCCTTTTTTTCAGACCGTTTCATGCTCCTCTTGTATTTCACACCTTTTGAAGCTCTTCACATTTTTCACACCTTTTCAGGCTCTTCATGTTTTTGAACACCACTTCATGCTCGTCCTATTTTTCAGACCACTTCTTGTTCCTCATGTTTATCACACCTATTGAAGCTCTTCATGTTTTTCACACCTTTTCAGGCTTTTCATGTTTTTCAACATCGCTTCATGATCCTCCTACATTTCTGAGCGTTTCATGCTCCTCATATTTTTGAAACCTTTTGAATCACTTCATATATTTCACACCTTTTCAGGCTCTTCATGTTTTTGAACACCGCTTCACGCTCCTCTTATTTTTCAGACCGTTTCATGCTCCTCATGTATTCCACACATTTTGAAGCTCTTCATATTTTTCACACCTTTTTAAGCTCTTCATATTTTTCGAAGCTTTTCAGGCTGTTCATGTTCTTGAACACCGTTTCATGCTCCTCCTATTTTTCAGACCGTTTCATGCTCCGCCTATTTTTCAGACCGTTTCAACTCATCTCATTTTTGACAGCTTTTGAAATTTTTCATATTTTTCAGAACTTTTGAAGCTCTTCATGTTTTTCAACACCGCTTCTTGCTCCTCTTATTTTTCAGACCGTTTCATGCTCCTCATATTTGTCACACCTTTTGAAGCTCTTCATATTTTTCACACCTTTTCAGGCTCTTCATGTTTTTCAACATCGCTTCATGCTCCTCCTATTTTTCAAAGGGTTTCATGCTCCTCATATTTTTGACACCTTTTGAAGCTCTTCATATTTTTCACACCTTTTCAGGCTCTTCATATTTTTCACACCTTTTCAGGCTCTTCATGTTTTTCAACGCCACTTCATGCTCCTCCTATTTTTCAGACCGCTTCATGCTCATCTCATTTTTGACACCTTTTGAAACTCTTCATATTTTTCACACCTTTTCAGGCTCTTCATGTTTTTCAACACCGCTTCATGCTCCTCCTATTTTTCAAAGGGTTTCATGCTCCTCATATTTTTGACAACCTTTGAAGCTCTTCATATATTTCCCATCTTTTCAGACTCTTCATGTTTTTGAACACCACTTCATGCTTCTCCTATTTTTCAGACCGTTTCATTCTCCTAATGTATTTTACACCTTTTGAAGCTCTTCAAATTTTTCACACCTTTTCAGGCTCTTCATGATTTTCAACACTGCTTCATGCTCCTCCTATTTTTCAGATTGTTTCATGTTCCTCATATTTTTGAAACCTTTTGAAGCTCTTCATATTTTTCACACCTTTTCAGACTCGTCAAGTTTTTCAATACAACTTCATGCTCCTTCTATTTTTCAGACCGTTTCATGCTCCTCATGTATTTCACACCTTTTGAGGCTCTTCATATTTTTCACAACTATTCAGGCTCTTCATCTTTTTGAACACCGTTTCATGCTCCTCCTATTTTTCAGACCGTTTCATGCTCCTCATATTTTTGACACCTTTTGAAGCTCCTCATATTTTTCACACCTTTTCAGGCACTTCATGTTTTTCAACACCGCTTCATGCTCCTCCTATTTTTCAAAGGGTTTCATGCTCCTCATATTTTTGACAACCTTTGAAGCTTTTCATATATTTCACATCTTTTCAGACTCTTCATGTTTTTCAACACCACTTCCTGCTGCTCCTATTTTTCAGTCCGTTTCATGGTCATCTCATTTTGGACACCTTTTGAAGCTCTTCATATTCTTCATACGTTTTCATGCTGTTTATGTTTTTCAACACCGCTTCTTACTCCTCCTATTGTTCAGACCATTTAATGCTTCTCATATTTTTGATACGTTTTGAAGCTCTTCATATTTTTCACACCTTTTCAGGCTCTTCATATTTTTGAACACCCTTTCATGCTCCTCCTATTTTTCAGACCGTTTCATGCTCCTCATATTTTTGACACCTTTTGAAGCTCTTCATATTTTTCACACCTTCTCAGGCTTTTCATGTTTTTGAACACCGCTTCATGCTCCTCATATTTTTCACACCTTTTGAAGCTCTTCATATTTTTGACACAATTTCAGGCTCTTTATGTTTTTTAACACCGTTTCATGCTGCTCCTATTTTTCAGACCGTTTCATGCTCCTCATATTTTTGGCACCTTTTGAAGCTCTTCATATTTTTCACACCTTTTCAGGCTCTTCATATTTTTCAACTCCGCCTCATGCTCCTTCTATTTTTCAGAACTTTACATGCTCCTCATGTATTTCACAGCTTTTGAAGCTTTTCATAATTTTCACACCTTTTCAGGCTCTTCATGTTTTTGAACACCGCTTCATGCTCCTCCTATTTTTCAAACCGTTTCATGCTCGTCATATTTTTGACACCTTTTGAAGATCTTCATATTTTTCACACCTTTTCAGGCTCTTCATGTTTTTCAACACCAATACATGCTCCTCCTATTTTTCAGACCATTTCATGCTCCTCATATTTTTCACACCTTTTGAAGCTCTTCAGATTTTTCACGCATTTTCGCGCTTTTCATGTTCCTGAACAATGCTTCATGCTCCTCCTAATTTTCACAACTATTGAAGCTCTTCATATTTTTCACACCTTTTCAGGCTCTTCATGTTTTTCAACACCGCTTCATGCTCCTTTTATTTTTCAGACCGTTTCATGGTCCTCATGTATTTCACACCTTTTGAAGCTCTGCGTATTTTTCACACCTTTTCAGGCTCTTCATGTTGTTGAACACGGCTTCATGCTCGTCCTATTTTCCAGACCGTTTCATGCTCGTCTCATTTTTGACACCTTTTGTAGCTCTTCATATTTCTCTCAACTTTTAAGCTCTTCATGTTTTTCACACGTTTTTAGGCTCTTCATGTTTTTCAACACCGCTTCATGCTCCTCCCATTTTTCAGACCGTTTCATGCTCCTCCTATTTTTCAGACCGTTTCATGCTCCTCATATTTTTCACACCTTTTGAAGCTCTTCATATTTTTCACACCTTTTCAGGCTCTTCATGTTTTTCAACACGGCTTAATGCTCTTCCTATTTTTCAGACCGTTTCATGCTCCTCATATTTTTGACACCTTTTGAAGCTCTTCATATTTTTCACACCTTTTAAGGCTCTTCATGTTTTTGAACACGGCTTCATGCTCCTCCTATTTTTCAGACCGTTTCATGCGCCTCATATTTTTGACACTTTTTGAAGCTCTTCGTATTTTTCACACCTTTTCATGCTCTTTATGTTTTCAACACCGTTTCATGCTCCTCCTATTTTTCAGATCGTTTCATGCTCCTCCTATTTTTCAAATCGTTTCATGCTCTTCTCATTTTTGACACCTTCTGAAGCTCTTCATATTTTTCACACCTTTTGAACCTCTTCATATTTTTCAAACCTTTTGAAGCTCTTCATATTATTCACACGTTTTCAGTCTCTTCATGTTTTTAAACACCGCTTCATGCTCCTCCTATTTTTCAGACAGTTTCATGCTCCTCATATTTTTGACACGTTTTGAGGCTCTTCATATAATTCACACCTTTTCAGGCCCTTCATATTTTGAACACCGTTTCATGCTCCTCGTATTTTTCAGACCGTTTCATGCTCCTCATATTTTTGACACCTTTTGAAGGTCTTCATATTTTTCACACCTTTTCAGGCTCTTCATGTTTTTGAACACCGCTTCATGTTCTTCCTATTTTTCAGACCGTTTCATGCTCATCATATTTTTGACACCTTTTCAGGCTCTTCAGGTTTTTGAACAACGCTTCAAGCTCCTCCTATTTTTCAGACCGTTTCATGCTCTTCATATTTTTGACACATTTTGAAGCTCTTCATATTTTTCACACCTTTTCAGGCTCTTCATGTTTTTCAACACCGTTTCATGCTCCTCCTATTTTTCAGACCGTTTCATGCTCCTCATATTTTTGGCACCTTTTGAAGCTCTTCATATTTTTCACACCTTTTCAGGATCTTCATGTTTTTCAACACCACTTTATGCTCCTCCTCTTTTTCAGACCGTTTCGTGCTCCTCATGTTTTTGACACCTTTTGAAGCTCTTAATATTTTTCACATCTTTTCAGGCTTTTCATGTTTTGCAATACTGCTTCATGCTCCTCCTATTTTTCAGACCGTTTCATTCTCCTCATATTTTTGACACCTTTTGAAGCTCTTCATATATTTCACACCTTTTCAGGCTCTTCATGTTTTTCAACACCACTTCATGCTCCTCCTATTTTTCAGATCTTAACATTCTCCTCATAATTTTGACACCTTTTGAAGCTCTTAATATTTTCCACACATTTTCAGGCTCTTCATGTTTTTGAACACGCTTTCATGCTCCTCCTATTTTCCAGACCGTTTCATGCTCCTCATATTTTTGACACCTTTTGAAGCTCTTAATATTTTTCACAGCTTTTCAGGCTCTTCATGTTTCTCAACACCGCTTCATGGTCCTCCTATTTTTCAGACTGTTTCCTGCTCCTCATGTATTTCACACCTTTTGAAGCTCTTCATATATTTCACTCCTTTTGAAACTCTTCATATATTTCACAGCTTTTCAGGCTCTTCATGTTTTTGAACACCGTTTCATACTCCTCCTATTTTTCAGACCGTTTCATGCTCCTCCTTTATTTCAGACCGTTTCATGCTCCTCATATTTTTGGCACCTTTTGAAGTTCTTCATATTTTTCACACCTTTTCAGGTTCTTCATGTTTTTCAACACCGCTTTATGCTCCTCCTTTTTTTCAGACCGTTTCATGCTCCTCTTGTATTTCACACCTTTTGAAGCTCTTCATATTTTTCACACATTTTCAGGCTCTTCATGTTTTTGAACACCGCTTTATGCTCCTCCTATTTTTCAGACCACTTCTTGTTCCTCATGTTTATCACACCTATTGAAGCTCTTCATTTTTTTCACACCTTTTCAGGCTTTTCATGTTTTTCAACATCGCTTCATGATCCTCCTACTTTTCTGAGCGTTTCATGCTCCTCATATTTTTGAAACCTTTTGAATCACTTCATATATTTCACACCTTATCAGGCTCTTCATGTTTTTGAACACCGCTTCACGCTCCTCTTATTTTTCAGACCGTTTCATGCTCCTCATGTATTCCACACATTTTGAAGCTCTTCATGTTTTTCACACCTTTTGAAGCTCTTCATATTTTTCGAAGCTTTTCAGGCTCTTCATGTTCTTGAACACCGTTTCATGCTCCTCCTATTTTTCAGACCGTTTCATGCTCCGCCTATTTTTCAGACCGTTTCAACTCATCTCATTTTTGACAGCTTTTGAAATTTTTCATATTTTTCACAACTTTTGAAGCTCTTCATGTTTTTCAACACCGCTTCTTGCTCCTCTTATTTTTCAGACCGTTTCATGCTCCTCATATTTGTCACACCTTTTGAAGCTCTTCATATTTTTCACAGCTTTTCAGGCTCTTCATGTTTTTCAACACCGCTTCATGCTCCTCCTATTTTTCAAAGGGTTTCATGCTCCTCAAATTTTTGACACCTTTTGAAGCTCTTCATATTTTTCACATCTTTTCAGGCTCTTCATATTTTTCACAGCTTTTCAGGCTCTTCATGTTTTTGAACACCGCTTCATGCTCCTCCTATTTTTCAGACCGTTTCATGCTCCTCATGTATTTCACACCTTTTGAAGCTCTTTATATTTTTCACACCTTTTCAGGCTCTTCATGTTTTTCAACACCGCTTCATGCTCCTCCTATTTTTCAGACTGGTTCCTGCTCCTCATGTATTTCCCACCTTTTGAAGCTCTTCATATATTTCACACCTTTTGAAACTCTTCATATATTTCACAGCTTTTCAGGCTCTTCATGTTTTTGAACACCGTTTCATGCTCCTCCTATTTTTCAGACCGTTTCATGCTCCTCCTTTATTTCAGACCGTTTCATGCTCCTCATATTTTTGAAACATTTTGAAGCTCTTCATATTTTTCACACCTTTTCAGGCTCTTCATGTTTTTGCACACCGCTTCATGTTCTTCCTATTTTTCAGACCGTTTCATGCTCCTCATATTTTTGACACCTTTGAAGCTCTTCAAAATTTTGACACCTTTTGAAGCTCTTCAAATATTTCACACCTTTTCAGTCTTTTCATGTTTTTCAATGCCACTTCATGCTCCTCCTATTTTTCAGACCGTTTCATGCTCCTCATATTTTTGACACCTTTGAAGCTCTTCATAATTTTGACACCTTTTGAAGCTCTTCATATTTTTCACACCTTTTCAGGTTCTTCATGTTTTTCAACACTGCTTCATGATCCTCCTATTTTTCAGAGCGTTTCATGCTCCTCATATTTTTGACACCTTTTGAAGCTCTTCATATTTTTCACACCTTTTCAGGCTCTTCATGTTTTTCAACACCGCTTCATGCTCCTCCTATTTTTCAGATCTTAACATTCTCCTCATATATTTGACACCTTTTGAAGCTCTTCATATTTTTCACACCTTTTCAGGCACTTCATGTTTTTCAACACCACTTCATGCTCCTCCTATTTTTCAGACCGTTTCATGCTCATCTCATTTTTGACAACTTTTGAAGCTCTTCATATTTTTCACACCTTTTGAAACTCTTCATATTTTTCACACTTTTTCAAACTCTTCATGTTTTTCAACACCGCTTCATGCTCCTCCTATTTTTCAGGCCGTTTCATGCTCCTCATATTTTTGACCCCTTTTGAATCTCTTCATATGTTTCACACCTTTTCAGGCTCTTCATGTTTTTCAACACCGCTTTATGCTCCTCCTTTTTTTCAGACCGTTTCATGCTCCTCTTGTATTTCACACCTTTTGAAGCTCTTCACATTTTTCACTCCTTTTCAGGCTCTTCATGTTTTTGAACACCGCTTCATGCTCCTCCTATTTTTCAGACCACTTCTTGTTTCTCATGTTTATGACACCTATTGAAGCTCTTCATGTTTTTCACACCTTTTCAGGCTTTTCATGTTTTTCAACATCGCTTCATGATCCTCCTACTTTTCTGAGCGTTTCATGCTCCTCATATTTTTGAAACCTTTTGAAACTCTTCATATATTTCACACCTTTTCAGTTTGTTCATGTTTTTGAACACCGCTTCACGCTCCTCTTATTTTTCAGACCGTTTCATGCTCCTCATGTATTCCACACATTTTGAAGCTCTTCATATTTTTCACACCTTTTGAAGCTCTTCATATTTTTCGAAGCTTTTCAGGCTCTTCATGTTCTTGAACACCGTTTCATGCTCCTCCTATTTTTCAGACCGTTTCATGCTCCGCCTATTTTTCAGACCGTTTCAACTCATCTCATTTTTGACAGCTTTTGAAATTTTTCATATTTTTCACAACTTTTGAAGCTCTTCATGTTTTTCAACACCGCTTCTTGCTCCTCTTATTTTTCAGACCGTTTCATGCTCCTCATATTTGTCACACCTTTTGAAGCTCTTCATATTTTTCACACCTTTTCAGGCTCTTCATGTTTTTCAACACTGCTTCATGCTCCTCCTATTTTTCAAAGGGTTTCATGCTCCTCATATTTTTGACACCTTTTGAAGCTCTTCATATTTTTCACACCTTTTCAGGCTCTTCATATTTTTCACAGCTTTTCAGGCTATTCATGTTTTTGAACACCGCTTCATGCTCCTCCTATTTTTCAGACCGTTTCATGCTCCTCATGTATTTCACACCTTTTGAAGCTCTTTATATTTTTCACACCTTTTCAGGCTCTTTATGTTTTTCAACGCCACTTCATGCTCCTCCTATTTTTCAGACCGCTTCATGCTCATCTCATTTTTGACACCTTTTGAAGCTCTTCATATTTTTCACACCTTTTCAGGCTCTTCATGTTTTTGAACACAGCTTCATGCTCCTCCTATTTTTCAGACCGTTTCATTCTCCTAATGTATTTTACACCTTTTGAAGCTCTTCAAATTTTTCACACATTTTCAGGCTCTTCATGATTTTCAACATCGCTTCATGCTCCTCCCTTTTTTCAGAATCTTTCATGTTGCTCATATTTTTGAAAACTTTTGAAGCTCTTCATATTTTTCACACCTTATCAGGCTCTTCAAGTTTTTCAATACAACTTCACACTTCTTCTATTTTTCAGACCGTTTCATGCTCCTCATGTATTTCACACCTTTTGAGGCTCTTCATATTTTTCACACCTATTCAGGCTCTTCATCTTTTTGAACACCGTTTCATGCTCCTCCTATTTTTCTGACCGTTTCATGCTCCTCATATTTTTGACACCTTTTGAAGCTCCTCATATTTTTCACACCTTTTGAAGCTCTTTATATATTTCACACTTTTTCAGGCTCTTCATATTTTTCAACACCACTTCATGCTCCTCCTATTTTTCACACCGTTTCATGCTCATCTCATTTTTTACAGATTTTGAAGCTCTTCATATTTTTCACACCTTTTGAAGGTCTTCATATTTTTCACACCTTTTCAGGCTCTTCATGTATTTGAACACGGTTTCATGCTCCTCCTATTTTTCAGACCGTTTCATGCTCCTCATATTTTTGACACCTTTGAATCTCTTCATATTTTTCACACCTTTTGAAACTCTTCTTATTTTTCACACGTTTTCAGTCTCTAAATGTTTTTCAACACCGCGTCATGCTCCTCCTATTTTTCAGACCTTTTCATGCTCCTCATATTTTTGACACGTTTTGAGGATCTTCATATATTTCACACCTTTTCAGGCCCTTCATGTTTTTGAACACCGTTTTATGTTCCTCCTATTTTTCAGACCGTTTCATGCTTCTCATGTATTTCACACCTTTTGAAGCTCTCATATTTTTCACACCTATTCAGGCTCTTCATCTTTTTGAACACCGTTTCATGCTCCTCCTTTTTTTTCAGACCGTTTCATGCTCCTCATATTTTTGACACCTTTTGAAGCTCCCCATATTTTTCACACCTTTTAAGGCTCTTCATGTTTTTCAACACCGCTTCATGCTCCTCCTATTTTTCAGACCGTTTCATGCGCCTCATATTTTTGACACTTTTTGAAGCTCTTCGTATTTTTCACACCTTTTCATGCTCTTTATGTTTTCAACACCGCTTCATGCTCCTCATATTTTTCAGATCGTTTCATGCTCCTCCTATTTTTCAAACCGTTTCATGCTCTTCTCATTTTTGACACCTTCTGAAGCTCTTCATATTTTTCACACCTTTTGAACCTCTTCATATTTTTCAAACCTTTTGAAGCTCTTCATATTATTCACACGTTTTCAGTCTCTTCATGTTTTTAATCACCGCTTCATGCTCCTCCTATTTTTCAGACCGTTTCATGCTCCTCATATTTTTGACACGTTTTGAGGCTCTTCATATAATTCACACCTTTTCAGGCCCTTCATATTTTGAACACCGTTTCATGCTCCTCGTATTTTTCAGACCGTTTCATGCTCCTCATATTTTTGACACCTTTTGAAGGTCTTCATATTTTTCACACCTTTTCAGGCTCTTCATGTTTTTGAACACCGCTTCATGTTTTTCCTATTTTTCAGACCGTTTCATGCTCCTCATATTTTTGACACCTTTTGAAGCTCCCCATATTTTTCACACCTTTTGAAACTCTTCATATATTTCACGCTTTTTCAAGCTCTTCATGTTTTTCAACACCACTCCAAGCTCTTCCTATTTTTCAGACCTTTTGATGCTCATCTCATTTTTGACACCTTTTGAAGCTCTTCATATTTTTGACACCTTTTGAAGCTCTTCATATTTTTCACACCTTTGGAAGCTCTTCATATTTTTCACACCTTTTCAGGCTCTTCATGTTTTTCAACACCAATACATGCTCCTCCTATTTTTCAGACCATTTCCTGCTCCTCATATTTTTCACACCTTTTGAAGCTCTTCAGATTTTTCACGCATTTTCACGCTTTTCATGTTCCTGAACAATGCTTCATGCTCCTCCTATTTTTCACAGCTATTGAAGCTCTTCATATTTTTCACACCTTTTCAGGCTCTTCATGTTTCTCAACACCGCTTCATGCTCCTTTTATTTTTCAGAACGTTTCATGGTCCTCATGTATTTCACACCTTTTGAAGCTCTGCGTATTTTTCACACCTTTTCAGGCTCTTCATGTTGTTGAACACCGCTTCATGCTCCTCCTATTTTTCAGACCGTTTCATGCTCCTCATGTATTTCACACCTTGTGAAGCTCTTCATATTTTTCACACTTTTTCAGGCTCTTCATGTTTTTGAAATCCGTTTCATGCTCCTCCTATTTTTCAGATCGTTTCATACTCCTCATAATTTTGAGACCTTTTGAAGCTCTTCATGTATTTCACACCTTTTCAGGCTCTTCATGTTTTAGGACAACGCTTCATGCTCCTACTATTTTTCCGACCATATCATGCTCCTCATATTTTTCACACCTTTTGAAGCTCTTCACATTTTTCACACCTTTTCAAGCTCTTCATGTTTTTCAACACCGCTTCATGCTCCTTTTATTGTTCAGAACGTTTCATGGTCCTCATGTATTTCACACCTTTTGAAGCTCTGCGTATTTTTCACACCTTTTCAGGCTCTTCATGTTGTTGAACACCGCTTCATGCTCCTCCTATTTTTCAGACCGTTTCATGCTCCTCATGTATTTCACACCTTGTGAAGCTCTTCATATTTTTCACACCTTTTCAGGCTCTTCATGTTTTTGAAATCCGTTTCATGCTCCTCCTATTTTTCAGATCGTTTCATACTCCTCATAATTTTGAGACCTTTTGAAGCTCTTCATGTATTTCACACCTTTTCAGGCTGTTCATATTTTTGAACACCACTTCATGCTCCTAGTATTTTTCAGAGAGTTTCATGCTCCACGTGTATTTCACACCTTTTGAAGCTCTTCATATTTTTCACACCTTTTCAGGCTCTTCATGTGTTTCAACACCGCTTCAGGCTCGTCCTATTTTTCAGAACTTTTCATGCTCCTCATATTTTTGACACCTTTTGAAGCTCTTCATATTTTTCACACCTTTTCAGGCTCTTCATGTTTTTCAACACCACTTCATGCTCCTCCTATTTTTCAGACCGTTTCATGCTCATCTCATTTTTGACAACTTTTGAAGCTCTTCATATTTTTCACACTTTTTCAAACTCTTCATGTTTTTCAACACCGCTTCATGCTCCTCCTATTTTTCAGGCCGTTTCATCCTCCTCATATTTTTGACCCCTTTTGAATCTCTTCATATTTTTCACACCTTTTCAGGCTCTTCATGTTTTTCAACACCGCTTCATGCTCCTCCTATTTTTCAGACCGTTTCATGCTCCTCATATTTTTGACACCTTTTGAAGCTCTTCATATTTTTCACACCTTTTCAGGCTTTTCATGTTTTTGAACACCGCTTCATGCTCCTCCTATTTTTCACAACTTTTGAACCTCTTCATATTTTTTACACCTTTTCAGGCTCCTCAGGTTTTTGAACAACGCTTCATGCTCCTCCTATTTTTCACAACTTTTGAACCTCTTCATATTTTTTACACCTTTTCAGGCTCCTCAGGTTTTTGAACACCGCTTCATGCTCCTCCTCTTTTTCAGACCGTTTCATGCTCCTCATGTATTTCACACCTTGTGAAGCTCTTCATATTTTTCACACCTTTTCAGGCTCTTCATGTTTTTGAAATCCGTTTCATGCTCCTCCTATATTTCAGACCATTTCATGCTCTTCATATTTTTGACACCTTTTGAAGTTCTTCATATTTTTCACACCTTTTGAACCTCTTCATATATTTCACACCTTTTCAGGCTCTTCATGTTTTTCAACACCACTTCATGCTCCTCCTATTTTTCAGACGGTTTCATGCTCATCTCATTTTCGACACCTTTTGAAGCTCTTCATATTTTTCACATCTTTTGAAGCTCTTCATATTTTTCACACATTTTCAGGCTCTTCATGTTGTTCAACACCCTTTCTTGCTCCTCCTATTTTTCAGACCGTTTCATGTTCCTCATATTTTTGACATGTTTTGAAGCTCTTCATATTTTTCACACCTTTTCAGGCTCTTCATGGTTTTCAACACCACTTCATGCTCCTCCTATTTTTCAGACCGTTTCATGCTCATCTCATTTTTGACAACTTTTGAAGCTCTTCATATTTTTCACACCTTTTGAAACTCTTCATATTTTTCACACTTTTTCAAACTCTTCATGTTTTTCAACACCGCTTCATGCTCCTCCTATTTTTCAGGCCGTTTCATGCTCCTCATATTTTTGACCCCTTTTGAATCTCTTCATATTTTTCACACCTTTTCAGGCTCTTCATGTTTTTCAACACCGCTTCATGCTCCTCCTATTTTTCAGACCGTTTCATGCTCCTCATATTTTTGACACCTTTTGAAGCTCTTCACATTTTTCACACCTTTTCAGGCTCTTCATGTTTTTGATCACCGTTTCATGCTCCTCCTCTTTTTCAGAACTTTTCATGCTCCTCATATTTTTGACACGTTTTGAAGCTCTTCATATTTTTCAACCTTTCCAGACTCTTCATGTTTTTGAACACCATTTCATGCTGCTCCTATTTTACAGACCGTTTCATTCTCCTCATATTTTTGAAACCTTTTGAAGCTCTTCATATTTTTCACACCTTTTCAGGCTTTTCATTATATTCAACACCACTTCATGCTCTTGTTATTTTTCAGACCGTTTCATGCTCATCTCATTTTGACACCTTTTGAAGCTCTTCATATATTTCACACGTTTTGAAGCTCTTCATATTTTTCATATTTTTGAAGTTCTTCATAATTTCACACGTTTTCAGACTCTTCATGTTTTTCAACACCACTTCATGCTCCTCCAATTTTCAAACCGTATCATGCTCCTCATATTTTTCACACCTTTTGAGCTCTTCGTATTTTTCACACATTTTCAGGCTCTTCATGTTTTTGAACACCACATCATGCTCCTTCTATTTTTCAGAGAGTTTCATGCTCCTCATGTATTTCACACCTTTTGAAGCTCTTCATATTTTTCACATCTTTTCAGGCTCTTCATGTTTTTCCACACCACTTCATGCTTCTCCTATTTTACAGCCCGTTTCATGCTCCTCATGTATTTCATACCTTTTGAAGCTCTTTATATTTTTCACACCTTTTCAGGCTCTTCATGTTTTTGATCACCGCTTCATGCTCCTCCTATTTTTCAGACCGTTTCATGCTCCTCATATTTTTGACACCTTTTGAAGCTCTTCATATTTTTCACACCTTTTCAGGCTTTTTATGTTTTTGATCACCGATTCATACTCCTCCTACTTTTCAGGTCGTTTCATGCTCCTCTTTTTTATGACCCCTTTTGAAGCTCTTCATATTTTTCATTCCTTTTCAGGCTCCACATGTTTTTGAACAGCACATCATGCTCCTCCTATTTTCAGACCGTTTCATGCTCCTCATGTATTTCACACCTTTTGAAGCTCTTCATATTTTTCACACCTTTTCAGGATCTTCATGTTTTGGAACATCATTTCATGCTGCTCCTATTTTTCAGACCGTTTCATGCTCCTCATATTTTTGACACGTTTTGAGGCTCTTCTTATTTTTCATACCTTTTCAGGCTCTTCAAATTTTTGTCACCGCTTCATGCTCCTCCTATTTTTCAGGCCGTTTCATGCTCCTCATATTATTGACACCTTTTGAAAGTCTTTATATTTGTCACACCTTTTCAGGCTCTTCATGTTTTTCAACACCGCTTCATGCTCCTCCTGTTTTTCACACCGTTTCATGCCTCTCCTTTTTTTCAGACCGTTTCATGAACCTCTTATAATTGACACTTTTTGAAGCTCTTCATATATTTCACAACTTTTCAGGCTCTTCATGTTTTTCCACAGAACTTCATGCTTCTCCTATTTTTCAGAGCGTTTCATGCTCCTCATATTTTTGAAACCTTTTGAACTCCTGATATTTTTCACACGTTTTCAGGCTCTTCATGTTTTTCAACACCGCTTCACGCTCCTCCTATTTTTGAGATCGTTTCATGCTCCTCATATTTTTGACAACTTTTGAAGCTCTTCATATTTTTCATACCTTTTCGGGCTCTTCATATTTTTAACACAGCTTCATGCTCCTCCTATTTTTGAGAGTGTTTCATGCTCCTCATATTTTTGACACCTTTTGAAGCTCTTCATATTTTTCACACCTTTTCAGGCTCTTCAGGTTTTTGAGCACAATTTTATGCTCCTCATATTTTTCAGACCGTTTCATGCTCCTCATATTTTTGACACATTTTGAAGCTCTTCATATTTTTCACATCTTTTCAGGCTCTTCAAGTTTTTGAACACCATTTCATGCTGCTCCTATTTTTCAGACCGTTTCATGCTCCGCATATTTTTGACACGTTTTGAGGCTCTTCATATTCTTCACACCTTTCCAGGCTCTTCATGTTTTTGAACACCGTTTCATGCTCCTCCTATTTTTCAGACCGTTTCATGCTCCTCATATTTTTGAAACCTTTTGAAGCTCTTCATATTTTTCATACCTTTTCAGGCTCTCCATGTTTTTCAACACCGCTTCATGCTCCTCCTATTTTTGAGACCGTTTCATGCTTCTCATATTTATGACACCTATTGAAGCTCTTCATATTTGTCAAACCTTCTCAGTCTCTTCATGTTTTTCAACACCGCTTCATGCTCCTTCTATTTTTCAGACCGTTTCATGCTCCTCCTATTTTTCACTGTTTCATGCACCTCCTATTATTGACACCTTTTGAAGCTCTTCATATTTTCACACCTTTTCAGGCTCTTCATGTTTTTCAACACCGCTTCAAGCTCCTCCTATTTTTGAGACCGTTTCATGCTCCTCATACTTTTGACAAATTTTGGAGCTCTTCATATTTTTCACATCTTTTATGGCTCTCCAAGTTTTTGAACACCGCTTCAGGCTTCTCCATTTTTTGAGATCGTTTCATGCTCCTCATATTTTTGACACCTTTTGAAGCTCTTCATATTTTTCACACCTTTTCAGGCTCTTCATGTTTTTGAACACCGCTTCATGCTCCTGCTATTTTTCAGACCGTTTCATGCTCCTCATACTTTTCACACCTTTTGAAGCTCTTCATATTTTTCACACCTTTTCAAGCTCTTCATGTTTTTCAACACCGTTTCATGCTCCTTCTATTTTTCAGACCGTTTCATGCTCCTCCTATTTTTCACTGTTTCATGCACCTCCTATTATTGACACCTTTTGAAGCTCTTCATATTTTTCACACGTTTTCAGGCTCTCCAAGTTTTTGAACACCGCTTCATGCTCCTCCTATTTTTGAGAGTGTTTCATGCTCCTAATACTTTTGACACCTTTTGAAGCTCTTCATATTTTTCACACCTTTTCAGGCTCTTCATGTTTTTCAACCCCACTTCATGCTCCTCCTATTTTTCAGACCGTTTCATGCTCCTCATATTTTTCACAACTTTTGAAGCTCTTCACATTTTTCACACCTTTTCAGGTTCTTCATGTGTTTGAGCAAAGCTTCATGCTCCTCGGATTTTTCAGACCGTTTCATGCTCCGCATATTTTTGACACGTTTTGAGGCTTTTCATATTCTTCACACCTTTCCAGGCTCTTCATATTTTTGAACACCGCTTCATGCTCCTCCTATTTTTCAGAGCGTTTTATGTTCCTCATATATTTCACGCGTTTTGAAGCTCTTCATATATTTCACAACTTTTCAGGCTCTTCATGTTTTTCAACACCGTTTCATGCTCCTCCTATTTTTCAGAGCGTTTTATGTTCCTCATATATTTCACGCGTTTTGAAGCTCTTCATATATTTCACAACTTTTCAGGCTCTTCATATTTTTGAACACCGTTTCATGCTCCTCCTATTTTTCAGACTGTTTCATGCTCCTCATATTTTAAACACCTTTTGAAGCTCTTCATTTTTTTCACACCATTTCATGCTCTTCATGTTTTTCAACACCGTTTCATGCTCCTCCTATTTTTCAGACTGTTTCTTGCTCCTCATATTTTTGTCACCTTTTGAAGCTCTTCATAATTTTCAAACCTTTACAGGCTCTTCATATATTTCAACGCCGCTTCATGCTCCTCCAATTTTTCAGACTGTTTCTTGCTCGTCATATTTTTCAAACCTTTTGAAGCTCTTCATAATTTTCACCCCTTTTCATGCTCTTCATTTTTTCCACACTGTTTCATGCTCCTCCTATTTTTCAGACCGTTTCATGCTCCGCATATTTTTCACACCTTTTGAAGCTCTTCATACATTTCACACCTTTTCAGGCTCTTCATGTTTTTCAACACCGCTTCATGCTCTTCCTGTTTTTCAGACCGTTTCATGCTCCTCATATTTTTCAGACCATTTCGTTCTTGACATAATTTTGACACATTTTCAAGCTCTTCATATTTTTCAAACATTTTCAGGCTCTTCATGCTTTTCAACAAGACTTCATGTTCTTCCTTTTTTTCAAACCGTTTCATGCTCCTTGTATTTTCGACACCTTTTGAAGCTCTTCATACATTTCACACCTTTTCAGGCTCTTCATGTTTTTCATCAAAACTTCATGCTCCTCCTATTTTTCAGACCGTTTCATGCTCCTCATATATTTGACACCTTTTGAAGCTCTTCATATTTTTCACACATTTTCATGCTCTTCATGTTTTTGAACACCTTTTCAAGCTCCTCATATTTTTGACACCTTTTGAAGCTCTTCATATTTTTCACACCTTTTCAGGCTCTTCATGTTTTTGAACACCGATTCGTGCTCCTCCTATTTTTCAGACCGTTTCATGCTCCTCAGATTTTTGACACCTTTTGAAGCTCTTCATATTTTTCACACCTTTTCATGCTCTTCATGTTTTTCAACACGGTTACATCCTCCTCCTATTTTCAGAGCGTTTCATGCTCCTCATACTTTTGACATCTTTTGAAGCTTTTCATATATTTCACACTTTTTCAGGCTTTTCATGTTTTTGAACACCGATTCGTGCTCCTCCTATATTTCAGACCGTTTCATGCTCCTCATATTTTCCACACCTTTTGAAGCTCTTCATATTTTTCACAGGTTTTCAGTCTCTTCATGTTTTTGAACACCATTTCATGCTCCTCCTATTTTTCAGACCGTTTCATGCTCTCATATTTTTGACACCATTTGAAACTCTTCATATTTTTCATACATTTTCATGCTCTTCATGTTTTTGAACCCTTTTCAAGCTCCTCATATTTTTGACACCTTTTTAAGCTGTTCATATTTTTCACACCTTTTCAGGCTCTTCATGTTTTTGAACACCATTTCATCATCCTCATATTTCTGACACCTTTGAGCTCTTCATATTGTTCACAACTTTTCAGACTCTTCATGTTTTTCAACACCGCTTCATGCTCCTCCTATTTTTCAGACCGTTTCATGCTCCTCATATTTTTGACACCTTTTGAAGCTCTTCATATTTTTCACACGTTTTCAGGCTCTTCATGTTTTTCAAAACCGCTTCATGCTCCTCCTATTTTTCAGACCGTTTCATACTCCTCATATTTTTGAAACCTTTGAAGCTCTTCATATTGTTCACACCTTTTCAGGCTGTCATGTTTTTAAACAGCTATTCATGCTCCTCCTATTTTTCAGACGGTTTCATGCTCCTCATATTTTTGACACCTTTTGAAGCTCTTCATATATTTCACACCTTTCAGGCTCTTCATGTTTTTCAACACCGCTTCATGCTCCTCAAATTTTTGACACCTGTTGAAGCTCTTCATATATTTCACACCTTTCAGGCTCTTCATGTTTTTAAACACCGCTTCATGCTCCTTCTAATTTTCAGACCCTTTCCTGCTCCTCATATTTTTGACACCTTTTGAAGCTGTTCATATTTTTCACAACTTTTCAGGCTCTTCATGTTTTTCAACACGGCTTCATGCTCCTCTAATTTTTGACAACTTTTGAAGCTCTTCATATATTTCACACCTTTCAGGCTCTTCATGTTTTTCAACACCGCTTCATGCTCCTCCTAATTTTCAGACCGTTTCATGCTCCTCATATTTTTCACACCTTTTCATGCTCTTCATGTTTTTCAACACCGCTTCATGCTCCTCTTATTTTTCATACCGTTTCATGCTCCTCATATTTTTGACACCTTTTGAAGCTCTTCATATATTTCACACAATTTCAGGCGCTTCATGTTTTTCAACACCACTTCTTGCTCCTCCTTTTTTCAGACAGTTTCATGCTCCTCATATATTTGACAACTTTTGAAGCTCTTCATATTTTTCACACCTTTTCAGGCTCTTCATGATTTTCAACACTGCTTCATGCTCCTTCTATTTTTCAGACCTTTTCATGCTCCTCATATTTTTGACAATTTTTGCAGCTCTTCATATTTTTCACACATTTTCAGGCTCTTCATCTTTTTCAACAGCGCTTCTTGCTCCTCTTATTTTTCAGACCGTTTCATGCTCCTCATATATTTGACACCTTTTGAAGCTCTTCATATTTTTCACACCTTTTCAGGCTCTTCATGTTTTTCAACACCGCTTCATGCTCCTCCTATTATTGACACCTTTTGAAGCTCTTCATATATTTCACACGTTTTCAGGCTCTTCATGATTTTCACCACTGCTTCATGCTCCTCCTATATTTCAGACCGTTTCATGCTCCTCAAATTTTTGTCACCTTTTGAAGCTCTTCATATATTTCACACGTTTTCAGACTCTTCATATTTTTCACACCTTTTCAGGCTCTTCATGATTTTCAACACTGCTTCATGCTCCTTCTATTTTTCAGACCTTTTCATGCTCCTCATATTTTTGACAATTTTTGCAGCTCTTCATATTTTTCACACATTTTCAGGCTCTTCATCTTTTTCAACACCACCTCTTGCTCCTCCTTTTTTTCAGACCCTTTCCTGCTCCTCATATTTTTGACTCATTTTGACGCTCTTCATATTTTTCACACCTTTTCAGGCTCTTCATGTTTTCAACACCGTTTCATGCTCCTCCTATTTTTCAGAAGGTTTCATGGTCCTCATATTTTTAACACGTTTTGAAGCCCTTCATATTTTTCACACCTTTTCAGGCTGTCATGTTTTTGAACACCATTTCATGCTCCTCCTATTTTTCAGACCGTTTCATGCTCCTCATATTTTTGACACCTTTTGTAGCTCTTCATATTTTTCATACATTTTCAGGCTCTTCATGTTTTCAACACCGCTTCATGCTCCTCCTATTTTTCAGACGGTTTCATGCTCCTCATATTTTTGACACCTTTTGAAGCTCTTAATATATTTCACATCTTTCAGGCTCTTCATGTTTTTCAACACCGCTTCATGCTCCTCCTAATTTTCAGACCGTTTCATGCTCCTCAAATTTTTCACACCTTTTGAAGCTCTTCATATTTTTTACAACTTTTGAGGCTCTTTATGTTTTTCAACACCACTTCATGCTCCTCTTATTTTTCAGAGCGTTTCATTCTCCTCATATTTTGACAACTTTTGAAGCTCTTCATATATTTCACACATTTTCAGTCGCTTGATGTTTTTCAACACCCCTTCTTGCTCCTCCTTTTTTTCAGACCGTTTCCTTTTCCTCATATTTTTCACACCTTTTCAGGTTCTTCATGTGTTTAAACACCGCTTCATGCTCCTCCAATTTTTCACACAGCTTCATGCTCCTCTTATATTTGACACCTTTTGAAGCTCTTCATATTTTTCACACCTTTTCAGGCTGTCATGTTTTTGAACACCACTTCATGCTCCTCTTATTTTTCAGACCGTTTCATGCTCCTCATATTTTTCACAACTTTTGAAGCTCTTCACATTTTTCACACCTTTTCAGGTTCTTCATATGTTTGAGCAAAGCTTCATGCTCCTCGGATTTTTCAGACCGTTTCATGCTCCGCATATTTTTGACACGTTTTGAGGCTCTTCATATTCTTCACACCTTTCCAGGCTCTTCATGTTTTTCAACACCGCTTCATGCTTCTCCTATTTTTGAGATCGTTTCATGCTCCTCATATTTTTGACACCTTTTGAAGCTCTTCATATTTTCACACCTTTTCAGGCTCTTCATGTTTTTGAACACCGCTTCATGCTCCTCCTATTTCTGAGACCGTTTCATGCTTCTCATATTTATGCCACTTATTGCAGCTCTTCTTATTTGTCAAACCTTCTCAGGCTCTTCATGTTTTTCAACACCGCTTCATGCTCCTTCTATTTTTCAGACCGTTTCATGCTCCTCCTATTTTTCACTGCTTCATGCACCTCCTATTATTGACACCTTGTGAAGCTCTTCATATTTTTCACACGTTTTCAGGCTCTCCAAGTGTTTGACCACCGCTTCATGCTCCTCCTATTTTTGAGAGTGTTTCATGCTCCTCATATTTTTTACACATTTTTGAAGCTCTTCATATTTTTCACACCTTTTCAGGCTCTTCATGTTTTTCAACCCCACTTCATGCTCCTCCGATTTTTCAGACCGTTTCATGCTCCTCACATTTTTGACACCTTTTGAAGCTCCTCCTGTTTTTCACACCTTTTCAGGCTCTTCATGTGTTTGAGCAAAGCTTCATGCTCCTCCGATTTTTCAGACAGTTTCATGCTCCTCATATTTTTCACACCTTTTGAAGCTCCTGATATTTTTCAAACCTTTTCTGGCTCTTCATGTTTTTCAAGACCGCTTCATGCTCCTCCTATTTTTCAGACCGTTTCATGCTCCTCCTATTTTGAGACCGTTTCATGCTCCTCATATTTTTCACACCTTTAGAAGCTCTTCATATTTTTCATACCTTTTCAGGCTCTTCATGTTTTTGAACACTGCTTCATGCTCCTCATATTTTTCAGACCGTTTCATGCTCCTCATATTTTTTGACAGCTTTTGAAGCTCTTCATATTTTTCACACTTTTTCAGGCTCTTCATGTGTTTGAGCACAGCTTCATGCTCCTCCGATTTTTCAGACCGTTTCATGCTCCTCATGTATTTCACACCTTTTGAAGCTCTTCATATTTTTCACACCTTTTCAGGATCTTCATGTTTTGGAACATCATTTCATGCTGCTCCTATTTTTCAGACCGTTTCATGCTCCTCATATTTTTGACACGTTTTGAGGCTCTTCTTATTTTTCATACCTTTTCAGGCTCTTCAAATTTTTGTCACCGCTTCATGCTCCTCCTATTTTTCAGGCCGTTTCATGCTCCTCATATTAATGACACCTTTTGAAAGTCTTTATATTTGTCACACCTTTTCAGGCTCTTCATGTTTTTCAACATCGCTTCATGCTCCTCCTGTTTTTCACACCGTTTCATGCCTCTCCTTTTTTTCAGACCGTTTCATGAACCTCTTATAATTGACACTTTTTGAAGCTCTTCATATATTTCACACCTTTTCAGGCTCTTCATGTTTTTCAACACCGCTTCATGCTCCTCCTATTTTTCAGAGCGTTTTATGTTCCTCATATATTTCACGCGTTTTGAAGCTCTTCATATATTTCACAACTTTTCAGGCTCTTCATGTTTTTCAACACCGCTTCATGCTCCTCCTATTTTTCAGAGCGATTTATGTTCCTTATATATTACACGCGTTTTGAAGCTCTTCATATATTTCACACCTTTTCAGGCTCTTCAGGTTTTTCAACACCACTTCTTGCTCCTCCTACTTTTCAGACCGTTTCATGCTCTGCATATTTTTCACACCTTTTGAAGCTCTTCATATTTTTCACACCTTTTCAGGCTCTTCAGGTTTTTGAGCACAATTTCATGCTCCTCCAATTTTTCAGAAGGTTTCATGCTCTTCATATATTTGACACCTTTTGAAGCTTTTCATATTTTTCACACATTTTCAGGCGCTTCATGTTTTTCAACACCGCTTTATGCTCCTCCTATTTTTCAGACCGTTTCCTGCTCCACATATTTTTAACACATTTTGAAGCTCTCCATATTTTGCACACCTTTTCATGCTCTTCATGTTTTTCAACACCGCTTCATGCTCCTCCTATTTTTGAGACCTTTTCATTCTCCTCATATTTTTGACACCTTTTGAAACTCTTCATGATTTTCACACCTTTTCAGGCTCTTCATCTTTGCAACACCGCTCCATGCTCCTCCTATTTTTCAGACCGTTTCATGCTCCTCATATTTTTGAAACCTTTTGAAGCTCTTCATATATTTCACACATTTTCCGGTGCTTCATGTTTTTCAACACCACTTCATGGTCCACCTATTTTTCAGCCCGTTTCCTGCTCCACATAATTTTCACACCTTTTAAGCTCTTCATTTTTTTCACAACTTGTCAGGCTCTTCATGTTTTTCAACACCACTTCACTCTCCTACAATTTTTTCAGATCGTTTATTGCTCCTCATAATTTTGACACGTTTTAAAGCTCTTCATATTTTTCACACCTTTTCAGGCTCTTCTTGTTTTTGAACACCGTTTCATGCTCCTCCTATTTTTCAGACCGTTTCATGCTCCTCATATTTTTCACACCTTTTCAGGCTCTTCATGTTTTTCAACACCGCCTCATGCTCCACCTATTTTTCAGACCGTTTCTTGCTCCTAATATTTTTCACACCTTTTCAGGCTTCATGTTTTTCAACACCGTTTCATTCTCCTCCAATTTTTCAGACCGTTTCATGCACCTCATATATTGGACACCTTTGAAGCTCTTCATGTTTTTCACACCTTTTCAGGCTCTTCATGTTTTTCAACACCGCTTCATGCTCCTCCTATTTTTCAGACCGTATCATGCTCCTCAAATTTTAACACCTTTGAAGCTCTTCATGTATTTCACACTTTTTCAGGCTCTTCATGTTTTTCATCACCGCTTCATGCTCCACCTATTTTTCAGACCGTTTCATGCTCCTCATATTTTTGACACCTTTTGAAGCTCTTCATTTATTTCACTCTTTTCAGGCTCTTCATGTTTTTCAACACCGTTTCATGCTCCTCATATTTTTGACACTTTTTGAGTCTCTTCAAATTTTTCACACCTTTTCAGGCTCTTCAAGTTTTTCAACACCGCTTCGTGCTCCTCCTATTTTTCAGACCGTTATATACTCCTCATATTTTTGACAACTTTTGAAGCTCTTCATGTTTTTCACACCTTTTCAGGCGCTTCCTGTTTTTCAACACCGCTTCATGCTCCTCCTATTTTTGAGACCGTTTCATGCTCTTCATATTTTTGACAACTTTTGAAGCTCTTCATATATTTCACACCTTTTCAGGCTCTTCATATTTTTAAACAACATTTCATGCTTTTCCTATTTTTCAGACCGTTACATGCTTCTCATATTTTTGACAACTTTTTAAGCTCTTCATATTTTCCACAGCTTTTCATGCGCTTCATCTTTTTCAAAACAGTTTCTTTCTCATTCTATTTTTCAGACTGTTTCATTCTCCTCATATTTTTGACACCTTTTGAAGCTCTTGATATTTTTCACACATTTTCTGGCCCCTCATGTTTTTCAACTCAGCTTCATGCTCCTGCTATTTTTCATGCCATTTCATGCTCCTCATATTTTTCACACCTTTTGAAGCTCTTCATATACTTCACACATTTACAGGCGCTTCATGTTTTTCATCACCACTTCATGCTCCTAACATATTTGACACCTTTTGAAGCTCTTCATATATTTCACACCTTTTCAGACTCTTCATGTTTTTCAAACCTTTTCAGGCTCTTCATGTTTTTCAACACTGCTTCTTGCTCCTCCTATTTTTCAGACCGTATCATGCTCCTCATATTTTTCAAACCTTTTGAAGCTCTTCATATATTTGACACCTTTTCAGACTCTTCATGTTTTTCACACATTTTCAGGCTCTTCATGTTTTTCAACACCGCTTCATGCTCCACCTATTTTTCAGACCGTATCATGCTCCTCATATTTTTCCCACCTTTTCAGGCGCTTCATATTTTTGAACACCGCTTCATGCTCCTCCTATTTTTCTGGCCGTTTCATGCTCCTCATATTTTTGACACCTTTTGAAGCTCTTCTTGTTTTTCACATCTTTTCAGGCTTTTCAAGTTTTTCAACACCGCTTCATGCGCCTCCTATTTTTCAGACTGTTTCAGGCTCCTAATATTGTTAACACCTTTTCAGGCTCTTCAAGTTTTTCAACACCACTTCATGCTCCACCTATTTTTCAGACCGTTTCATGCTCCTAATATTTTTAACACCTTTTCAGGCTCTTCATATTTTTCAACACCGCTTCATGCTCCTCCTATCTTTCAGACCGTATCATGCTCCTCAAATTTTAACACCTTTTGAAGCTCTTCATATATTTCACACTTTTTCAGTCTCATCATGTTTTTCAGCACCGCTTCATGCTCCACCTATTTTTCAGACCGTTTCATGCTCCTAATATTTTTAACACCTTTTCAGGCTCTTCAAGTTTTTCAACACCGCTTCATGACCCACCTATTTTTCAGATGGTTTCATGCTCCTCATATTTTTGACACCTTTTGAAGCTCTTCATATATTTCACTCTTTTCAGGCTCTTCATATTTTTCACACCTTTTCAGGCTCTTCAAGTTTTTCAACACCGCTTCGTGCTCCTCCTATTTTTCAGACCGTTATATACTCCTCATATTTTTGACAACTTTTGAAGCTCTTCATGTTTTTCACACCTTTTCAGGCTCTTCTTGTTTTTCAACACCGCTTCATGCTCCTCCTATTTTTGAGACCGTTTCATGCTCTTCATATTTTTGACAACTTTTGAAGCTCTTCATATATTTCACACCTTTTCAGGCTCTTCATATTTTTAAACAACATTTCATGCTTTTCCTATTTTTCAGACCGTTACATGCTTCTCATATTTTTGACAACTTTTTAAGCTCTTCATATTTTCCACAGCTTTTCATGCGCTTCATCTTTTTCAAAACAGTTTCTTTCTCATTCTATTTTTCAGACTGTTTCATTCTCCTCATATTTTTGACACCTTTTGAAGCTCTTGATATTTTTCACACATTTTCTGGCCCCTCATGTTTTTCAACTCAGCTTCATGCTCCTGCTATTTTTCATGCCGTTTCATGCTCCTCATATTTTTCACACCTTTTGAAGCTCTTCATATACTTCACACATTTACAGTCGCTTCATGTTTTTCATCACCACTTCATGCTCCTAACATATTTGACACCTTTTGAAGCTATTAATATATTTCACACCTTTTCAGACTCTTCATGTTTTTCAAACCTTTTCAGGCTCTTCATGTTTTTCAACACTGCTTCTTGCTCCTCCTATTTTTCAGACCGTATCATGCTCCTCATATTTTTCAAACCTTTTGAAGCTCTTCATATATTTGACACCTTTTCAGACTCTTCATGTTTTTCACACATTTTCAGGCGCTTCATATTTTTGAACACCGCTTCATGCTCCTCCTATTTTTCTGGCCGTTTCATGCTCCTCATATTTTTGACACCTTTTGAAGCTCTTCTTGTTTTTCACATCTTTTCAGGCTTTTCAAGTTTTTCAACACCGCTTCATGCGCCTCCTATTTTTCAGACTGTTTCAGGCTCCTAATATTGTTAACACCTTTTCAGGCTCTTCAAGTTTTTCAACACCACTTCATGCTCCACCTATTTTTCAGACCGTTTCATGCTCCTAATATTTTTAACACCTTTTCAGGCTCTTCATATTTTTCAACACCGCTTCATGCTCCTCCTATATTTCAGACCGTATCATGCTCCTCAAATTTTAACACCTTTTGAAGCTCTTCATATATTTCACACTTTTTCAGTCTCATCATGTTTTTCAGCACCGCTTCATGCTCCACCTATTTTTCAGACCGTTTCATGCTCCTAATATTTTTAACACCTTTTCAGGCTCTTCAAGTTTTTCAACACCGCTTCATGACCCACCTATTTTTCAGATGGTTTCATGCTCCTCATATTTTTGACACCTTTTGAAGCTCTTCATATATTTCACTCTTTTCAGGCTCTTCATATTTTTCACACCTTTTCAGGCTTTTCAAGTTTTTCAACACCGCTTCGTGCTCCTCCTATTTTTCAGACCGTTATATACTCCTCATATTTTTGACAACTTTTGAAGCTCTTCATGTTTTTCACACCTTTTCAGGCTCTTCTTGTTTTTCAACACTGCTTCATGCTCCTCCTATTTTTGAGACCGTTTCATGCTCTTCATATTTTTGACAACTTTTGAAGCTCTTCATATATTTCACACCTTTTCAGGCTCTTCATATTTTTAAACAACATTTCATGCTTTTCTTATTTTTCAGACCGTTACATGCTTCTCATATTTTTGACAACTTTTTAAGCTCTTCATATTTTCCACAGCTTTTCATGCACTTCATCTTTTTCAAAACAGTTTCTTTCTCATTCTATTTTTCAGACTGTTTCATTCTCCTCATATTTTTGACACCTTTTGAAGCTCTTGATATTTTTCACACATTTTCTGGCCCCTCATGTTTTTCAACTCAGCTTCATGCTCCTGCTATTTTTCATGCCGTTTCATGCTCCTCATATTTTTCACACCTTTTGAAGCTCTTCATATACTTCACACATTTACAGGCGCTTCATGTTTTTCATCACCACTTCATGCTCCTAACATATTTGACACCTTTTGAAGCTATTAATATATTTCACACCTTTTCAGACTCTTCATGTTTTTCAAACCTTTTCAGGCTCTTCATGTTTTTCAACACTGCTTCTTGCTCCTCCTATTTTTCAGACCGTATCATGCTCCTCATATTTTTCAAACCTTTTGAAGCTCTTCATATATTTGACACCTTTTCAGACTCTTCATGTTTTTCACACATTTTCAGGCTCTTCATGTTTTTCAACACCGCTTCATGCTCCACCTATTTTTCAGACCGTATCATGCTCCTCATATTTTTCCCACCTTTTCAGGCGCTTCATATTTTTGAACACCGCTTCATGCTCCTCCTATTTTTCTGGCCGTTTCATGCTCCTCATATTTTTGACACCTTTTGAAGCTCTTCTTGTTTTTCACATCTTTTCAGGCTTTTCAAGTTTTTCAACACCGCTTCATGCGCCTCCTATTTTTCAGACTGTTTCAGGCTCCTAATATTGTTAACACCTTTTCAGGCTCTTCAAGTTTTTCAACACCACTTCATGCTCCACCTATTTTTCAGACCGTTTCATGCTCCTAATATTTTTAACACCTTTTCAGGCTCTTCATATTTTTCAACACCGCTTCATGCTCCTCCTATCTTTCAGACCGTATCATGCTCCTCAAATTTTAACACCTTTTGAAGCTCTTCATATATTTCACACTTTTTCAGTCTCATCATGTTTTTCAGCACCGCTTCATGCTCCACCTATTTTTCAGACCGTTTCATGCTCCTAGTATTTTTAACACCTTTTCAGGCTCTTCAAGTTTTTCAACACCGCTTCATGACCCACCTATTTTTCAGATCGTTTCATGCTCCTCATATTTTTGACACCTTTTGAAGCTCTTCATATATTTCACTCTTTTCAGGCTCTTCATATTTTTCACACCTTTTCAGGCTCTTCAAGTATTTCAACACCGCTTCATGTTCCCTCTATTTTTCATACCGTTTCATGCTCCTCATATTTTTGACACTTTTTGAAGTTCTTCATATTTTTCACACCTTTTCAGAGTATTCATGTTTTTCAACACCGCTTCATGCTCCTCCTATTTTTCAGACCGTATCATGCTCCTCAAATTTAAACACCTTTGAAGTTCTTCATGTATTTCACACTTTTTCAGGCTCTTCAAGTTTTTCATCACCCTTCATGCTCCACCTATTTTTCAGACCGTTTCATGCTCCTCATATTTTTGATACCTTTTGAAGCTCTTCATTTATTTCACTCTTTTCAGGCTCTTCATGTTTTTCAACACCGTTTCATGCTCCTCATATTTTTGACACTTTTTTAAGCTCTTCATATTTTTCACACCTTTTCAGGCTCTTCATGTGAACACCGCTTCATGCTCAACCTATTTTTCAGACCGTATCATGCTCCTCATATTTTTCCCACCTTTTCAGGCCCTTCATATTTCTGAACACCTCTTCATGCTCCTCCTATTTTTCTGGCAGTTTCATGCTCCTCATATTTTTGACACCTTTTGAAGCTCTTCATGTTTTTCACACCGTTTCAGGCTGTTCATGTTTTTCAACACCGCTTCATGCTCCTCCTTCTTTTCAGCCCGTATCATTCTCCTCATATTTTTCACATCTTTTGAAGCTCTTCATATATTACACAACTTTTCAGGCTCTTCATGTTTTTCAACCCCGCTTCATGCTCCTCCTATTTTTCAGACCGTTTCATGTTCCTCATATTTTTGACACCTTTTGAAGCTCTTCATATATTTCACTCTTTTCAGGCTCTTCATGTTTTTCAACACCGTTTCATGCTCCTCCTATTTTTCAGACCGTTTCATGCTCCTCATATTTTTGACACTTCTTGAAGCTCTTCATGTTTTTCACACCTTTTCAGGCTTTTCAAGTTTTTCAACACCGCTTTATGCGCCTCCTATTTTTCAGAACGTTTCAGGCTCCTAATATTGTTAACACCTTTTCAGGCTCTTCAAGTTTTTCAACACCACTTCATGCTCCACCTATTTTTCAAACCGTTTCATGCTCCTCATATTTTTCCCACCTTTTCAGGTGCTTCATATTTCTGAACACCGCTTCATGCTCCTCCTATTTTTCTGGCCGTTTCATGCTCCTCATATTTTTGACACCTTTTGAAGCTCTTCATGTTTTTCACACCTTTTCAGGCTGTTCATGTTTTTCAACACCGCTTCATGCTCCTCCTTCATTTCTGCCCGTATCATTCTCCTCATATTTTTCACATCTTTTGAAGCTCTTCATATATTACACAACTTTTCAGGCTCTTCATGTTTTTCAACCCCGCTTCATGCTCCTCCTATTTTTCAGACCGTTTCATGTTCCTCATATTTTTGACACCTTTTGAAGCTCTTCATATATTTCACTCTTTTCAGGCTCTTCATATTTTTCAACACCGTTTCATGCTCCTCCATTTTTCAGACCGTTTCATGCTCCTCATATTTTTGACACTTCTTGAAGCTCTTCATGTTTTTCTCACCTTTTCAGGCTTTTCAAGTTTTTCAACACCGCTTTATGCGCCTCCTATTTTTCAGACCGTTTCAGGCTCCTAATATTGTTAACACCTTTTCAGGCTCTTCATATTCTTCAACACCGCTTCATTCTCCTACTGTTTCTCAGAGCGTTTCAGGTTCCTCATATATTTCACGCCTTTTTAAGCTCGTCATATATTTCACACCTTTTCAGGCTCTTCATATTTTTCAACACCGCTTCTTGCTCCTCCAATTTTTCAGACCGTTTCATGCTCCTAAAATTTTTGACACCTTTTGAAGCTCTTCATATATTTCACAACTTTTCAGGCTCTTCATATTTTTCAACACCGCTTCATTCTCCTCCTGTTTTTCAGAGCGTTTCAGGATCGTTATACATTTCACGCCTTTTTAAGCTCTTCATATAATTCACACCTTTTCAGGCTCTTCATGTTTTTCAACACCGCTTCTTGCTCCTCCTATTTTTCAGACCGTTTCATGCTCCTCATAATTTTGACACCTTTTGACGCTCTTCATATTTTTCACAACTTTTCAGGGTCTTCATGTTCTTCAATACCATTTGATGCGCCTCCTATTTTTCAGACCGTTTCATGCTCCTCATCTTTTTGACGCCTTTTGTAGCTCTTCATATTTTTCACATCTTTTCAGGCTCTTCATGTTTTTGAATACCGTTTCATGCTCCTCATATTTTTGACACGTTTTGAAGCTCTTCATATATTTCACACCTTTTCAGGCTCTTCATGTTTTTCACAACCGCTTCATGCTCCACCTATTTTTAAGACCGTTTCATGCTCCTAATATTTTTAACACCTTTTCAAGCTCTTCATGTTTTTCAACACTGCTTCATGCTGCTCCTATTTATCAGACTGTTTCATCCTCTTCAAATTTTTGACACCTTTTGAAGCTCTTCATAATTTTCACACCTTTTCAGGCTCTTCATGTTTTTCAACGCCGCTTCATGCTCCTCCTATTTTTCAGACTGTCATGCTCCTCATTTTTTTGACACCTTTTGAAGCTCTTCATATTTTTCACACCTTTTCAGGCTCTTCATGTTTTTCAACACCGTTTCATGCTCCTCCTATTTTTCAGACTTTTTCATGCTTCTCATATTTTTGACACTTTTTGAAGCTCTTCATATTTTTCACACCTTTTCAGGCTCTTCATGTTTAGGCACACCGTTTCATGCTCCTCCTTTTTTTTCAGACCGTTTCATGCTCCTCATATTTTGACACCTTTTGAAGCTCTTCATATTTTTCACACCTTCTCAGGCTCTTCATATTTTTCAACACAGCTTCATCCTCCTACTATTTTTCAGACCGTTTCAGGCTCCTCATATTTTTGACACCTTTTGAAGCTCTTCATGTTTTTCACACTTTTTCAGAGAGTTAATGTCTTTCAAGACCGATTCATGGTCCTCCAGTTTTTCAGACTGTTTCATGCTCCTCATATTTTTGACATCTTTTGAAGCTCTTCATATTTTTGACACCATGTCAGGGTATTCATGTCTTTCAAGACCGCTTCATGCTCCTCCAAATTTTCAGACCGTTTCATGCTCCTCATATTTTTGACACCTTTTGAAGCTCTTCATATATTTCACAACCTTTCAGGCTCTTCATGCTTTTCAACAGCGCTTCATGCTCCTCCTATTTTTCAGAACGTTCCATACTCCTAACATTTTTGACACCTTTTGAAGCTCTTCATATATTTCACACCTTTTCAGGCTCTTCATGTTTTTCAACACCGCTTCATGCTCCACCTCTTTTTCAAACCTTTTCATGCTCCTCATATTTTTGACACCTTTTCAGGCTCTTCAAGTTTTTCAACACCGCTTCATGACCCACCTATTTTTCAGATCGTTTCATGCTCCTCATATTTTTGACACCTTTTGAAGCTCTTCATATATTTCACTCTTTTCAGGCTCTTCATATTTTTCACACCTTTTCAGGCTCTTCAAATATTTCAACACCGCTTCATGTTCCCTCTATTTTTCAGACCGTTTCATGCTCCTCATATTTTTGACAAATTTTGAAACTCTTCATATGTTTCACACCTTTTCAGGCTCTTCATGTTTTTGAACACCTCTTCATGCTCCTCCTATTTTTCAGACCGTTTCATGCTCCTCATATTTTTGACACTTTTTGAAACTCTTCATATTTCACACCTTTTCAGAGTCTTCATGTTTTTCAACACCGCTTCATGCTGCTCCTATTTTTCAGACCGTATCATGCTCCTCAAATTTTAACACCTTTGAAGCTCTTCATGTATTTCACACTTTTTCAGGCTCTTCATGTTTTTCATCACCCTTCATGCTCTACCTATTTTTCAGACCGTTTCATGCTCCTCATATTTTTGACACCTTTTGAAGCTCTTCATTTATTTCACTCTTTTCAGGCTCTTCATGTTTTTCAACACCGTTTCATGCTCCTCATATTTTTGACACTTTTATAGCTCTTCATATTTTTCACACCTTTTCAGGCTCTTCATGTGAACACCGCTTCATGCTCCACGTATTTTTCAGACCGTATCATGCTCCTCATATTTTTCCCACCTTTTCAGGTGCTTCATATTTCTGAACACCGCTTCATGCTCCTCCAAATTTTCAGACCGTTTCATGCTCCTCATGTTTTTGATACATTTTGAAGCTCTTCATATATTTCACAACTTTTCAGGCTCTTCATGCTTTTCAACAGCGCTTCATGCTCCTCCTATTTTTCAGAACGTTCCATACTCCTAACTTTTTTGACACCTTTTGAAGCTCTTCATATATTTCACACCTTTTCAGGCTCTTCATGTTTTTCAACACCGCTTCATGCTCCTCCAATTTTTCAGACCGTTTCATGCTCCTCATATTTTTGATACATTTTGAAGCTCTTCATATATTTCACACCTTTTCAGGCTCTTCATGTTTTTCAACACCACTTCATGCTCCTAACATTTTTGACACCTTTTGAAGCTCTTCATATATTTCACACCTTTTCAGACTCTTCATGTTTTTCAAACCTTTTCAGGCTCTTCATGTTTTTCAACACTGCTTCTTGCTCCTCCTATTTTTCAAACCGTATCATTCTCCTCAAATTTTAACACCTTTGAAGCTCTTCATGTATTTCACACTTTTTCAGGCTCTTCATGTTTTTCATCACCGCTTCATGCTCCACCTATTTTTCAGACGGTTTCATGCTCCTCATATTTTTGACACCTTTTGAAGCTCTTCATTTATTTCACTCTTTTCAGGCTCTTCATGTTTTTCAACACCGTTTCATGCTCCTCATATTTTTGACACTTTTTTAAGCTCTTCATATTTTTCACACCTTTTCAGGCTCTTCATGTGAACACCGCTTCATGCTCCAACTATTTTTCAGAACGTATCATGCTCCTCATATTTTTCCCACCTTTTCAGGCGCTTCATATTTCTGAACACCGCTTCATGCTCCTCCTATTTTTCTGGCCGTTTTATGCTCCTCATATTTTTGACACCTTTTGAAGCTCTTCATGTTTTTCACACCTTTTCAGGCTGTTCATGTTTTTCAACACCGCTTCATGCTCCTCCTTGTTTTCTGCCCGTATCATTCTCCTCATATTTTTCACATCTTTTGAAGCTCTTCATATAATACACAACTTTTCAGGCTCTTCATGTTTTTCAACTCCGCTTCATGCTCCTCCTATTTTTCAGACCGTTTCATGTTCCTCATATTTTTGACACCTTGTGAAGCTCTTCATATATTTCACTCTTTTCAGGCTCTTCATGTTTTTCAACACCGTTTCATGCTCCTCCTATTTTTCAGACCGTTTCATGCTCCTCATATTTTTGACACCTTTTGGAGATTTCATATATTTCACACTTTTTCAGGCTCGTCATGTTTTTCAACACCACTTCATGATCCTCCTACTTTTCAGACCGTTTCTTGCTCCTCTATTTTTTGACACCTTTTGAAGCTCTTCATATTTTTCACACCTTTTCAGGCTCTTCATGTTTTTGAACACCGTTTCATGCTCCTCCTATTTGTGACAACTTTTGAAGCTCTTGATATTTTTCACACCTTTTCAGGCTCTTCATGTTTTTGAACACCACTTCTTGCTCCTAATTTTTGGAGATAGTTTCATGCTTCTCATATTTTTGACACCTTTTGAAGCTCTTCATATTTTTCACACCTTTTAAGGCTCTGCATGCTTTTCAATACTGCTTCATGCTACTCCTATTTTTCAGACCGTTTCATGCTCCTCATATTTTTGACACCGTTTGAAGCTCTTCATATTTTTCACACCTTTTCAGGCTCCTCATGTTTTTCAAAACCGCTTCATGCTCCTCCTATTTTTCAGACCATTTCATGCTCCTCATATTTTTCACACCTTTTATGGCTCTTCGTATTTTTCACAGCTTTTCAGGCTCTTTGTGTTTTTCAACACTGCTTCATGCTCCTCCTATTTTTCAGACCGTTTCATGCTACTCATAATTTTCACACCTTTTGAAGCTCTTCATATTTTTCACACATTTTCAGGCTCTTCTAGTTTTTCAACACCGCTTCATTCTCCTCCTATTTTTCAGACTGTTTCATGCTCCTCATATTTTTGACACCGTTTGAAGCTCTTCATATTTTTCACACGTTTTCAGGCTCTTCATGTTTTTCAACACCGCTTCTTGCTCCTCCTATTTTTCAGATAGTTTCATGCTCCTCATATTTTTCAGACTTTCTGAAACTCTTCAGATTTTTCACACCTTTTCAGGCTCTTCATGTTTTTGAACACCGTTTGATACTCCTCATAATTTTCAGGCCGTTTCATGCTCCTCATATTTTTGACACCTTTTGAAGCTCTTCACGTTTTTCAACACCGTTTCATGCTCCTCTTAATTTTCAGACCATTTGATCCTCCTCTTATTTTTCAGACCGTTTCATGCTCCTCATATTTTTGACACCTTTTGAAGCTCTTCATATTTTTCACACCTTTTCAGGCTCTTCATGTTTTTCAACACCATTTCATGCTCCTCATATTTTTGATAGCTTTTTAAGCTCTTCATATTTTTCACACCTTCTCAGGCTTTTCATGTTTCTGAACACCGTTTCATGCTAATCCTATTTTTCAGACCGTTTCACGCTCCTCATATTTTTGAAACCTTTTGAAGCTCTTCATATTTTTAACACCTTTTCAGGCTCTTCAAGTAATTCAACAACGTTTCATGGTCCTCCTATTTTTCAGAGCCATTCATGCTCCTGATATTTTTGACACCTTTTGAAGCTCTTCATATTTTTCACACCCTTTGAGGTTCTTCATGTTTGACAACACCGTTTCATGCCAATCCTATTTTTCATACGGTTTCACGCTCCTCATATTTTTGACACCGTTTGAAGCTCTTCATATTTTTATCACCTTTTCAGGCTCTTAAAGTTTTTCAACAACGTTTCATGCTCCTCCTGTTTTTCAGACGTTTACATCCTCCTCATTTTCTTGAAACTTTTTGAAGCTTTTCATATTTTTCACATCTTTTCATGCTCTTCATGTTTTTCAACACGGTTTCATGCTCCTCCTGTTTTTCAGACCGTTTCATGCTCCTCGTATTTTTGACACTTTTTGAAGCTCTTCATATTTTTCAACACCGTTTCATGCTTGTCCTATTTTTCAGACCGTTTCATGGTCCTCATTATTTCAGACCGTTTCATGCTTCTCATATTTTTGACACCTTTTGCAGCTCTTCATATTTTTCACACCTTTTCAGGTTCTTCATGTTTTTCAACATCGTTTCATGCTCCTCCTATTTTTCAGACCTTTTCATGCTCCTCATATTTTTGACACCTTTGAAGCTCTTCATGATTTTCCAACCTTTTCAGGTTCTTCATGTTTTTCAACACCGTCTCATGCTCCTCCTATTTTTCAGACCGTTTCATGCTCCTCATATTTTTGACACCTCTTGAATCTCTTCATATTTTTCACACCTTTTCATGCTCTTCATGTTTTCATACAACGTTTCATGCTCCTCCCATTTTTCAGACCATTTCGTGCTCCTCATATTTTTCAGACCGTCTCATGCTCCTCTTATTTATGACAGCTTTTGAAGCTCTTCATATTTTTCACACTTTTTGAAGCTCTTCATGTTTTTCAACACCGTTTCATGCTCCTCCAATGTTTATGACCCTTTCATGCTCCTCATATTTTTAACATCTTTTGAAGCTCTTCATATTTTTCATACCTTTTCAAGCAATTCATGTGTTCAACACCATTTTATGCTCCTCCTATTTTTCAGACCCTTTCATGCTCCTCATATTATTGACACCTTCTGAAGCTCTTCTTATTGTTCACAGCTTTTCAGGCTCTTCATGATTTTCAACACCGTTTCATGCTCCTCCTATTTTTCAGATGGTTTCAGGCTCCTCATATTTTTGACACCTTTTGAAGCTCTTCATGTTTTTCAACACCGTTTCATGCTCGTCCTATTTTTTAGACCGTTTCATGGTCCTCATATTTTTCTGACAGTTTCATGTTCCTCATATTTTTGACACCTTTGAAGCTCTTCATATTTTTCCAACGTTTTCAGGTTCTTCATGTTTTTACACCGTCTCATGCTCCTCCTATTTTTCAGACCGTTTCATGCTCCTCATATTTTTGACACCTCTTGAATCTCTTCATATTTTTCACACCCTTTCATGCTCTTCATGTTTTCATACAACGTTTCATGCTCCTCCCATTTTTCAGACAGTTTCATGCTCCTCCTATTTTTCAGACCTTTTCATGCTCCTCATATTTTTGACACCTTTGAAGCTCTTCATGATTTTCCAACCTTTTCAGGTTCTTCATGTTTTTCAACACCATCTCATGCTCCTCCTATTTTTCAGACCGTTTCATGCTCCTCATATTTTTGACACCTCTTGAATCTCTTCATATTTTTCACACCTTTTCATGCTCTTCATGTTTTCATACAACGTTTCATGCTCCTCCCATTTTTCAGACCATTTCGTGCTCCTCATATTTTTCAGACCGTCTCATGCTCCTCTTATTTATGACAGCTCTTGAAGCTCTTCATATTTTTCACACTTTTTGAAGCTCTTCATGTTTTTCAACACCGTTTCATGCTCCTCCAATGTTTATGACCCTTTCATGCTCCTCATATTTTTAACATCTTTTGAAGCTCTTCATATTTTTCATACCTTTTCAAGCAATTCATGTGTTCAACACCATTTTATGCTCCTCCTATTTTTCAGACCCTTTCATGATCCTCATATTATTGACACCTTCTGAAACTCTTCTTATTCTTCACAGCTTTTCAGGCTCTTCATGATTTTCAACACCGTTTCATGCTCCTCCTATTTTTCAGATGGTTTCAGGCTCCTCATATTTTTGACACCTTTTGAAGCTCTTCATGTTTTTCAACACCGTTTCATGCTCGTCCTATTTTTTAGACCGTTTCATGGTCCTCATATTTTTCTGACAGTTTCATGTTCCTCATATTTTTGACACCTTTGAAGCTCTTCATATTTTTCCAACGTTTTCAGGTTCTTCATGTTTTTACACCATCTCATGCTTCTCCTATTTTTAAGACCGTTTCATGCTCCTCATATTTTTGAAACCTTTTGAAGCTCTTCATATTTTTCACACCTTTTCATTCTCTTCATGTTTTTCAACACCGTTTCATGCTCCTCCTCTTTTCCAGACCGTTTCTTGCTCCTCATATTTTTGACAGCTTTTGAAGCAGTTTATATTTTTCACACTTTTAATGCTCCTCATGTTTTTCAACACCGTTTCATGCTCCTCATATATTTGACACCTTTTGAAGCTCTTCATATTTTTCACCTTTTCAGGCTTTTCATGTTTTTGAACACCGTTTCATGCTCCTCATATTTTTGACACCTTTTGAACTCTTGATATATTTCACACCTTTTCAGGCTCTTCATGTTTTTGAACACTGTTTAATGCTCCTCCTATTTTTCAGACAGTTGCATGCTCCTCATATTTTTGACACATTTTGAAGCTCTTCATATTTTTCACACCTTTTCATGCTCTTCAGGTTTTTCACCACCGTTTCATGCTGTTCCAAATTTTCAGACAGTTTCATGCTCCTCTTTTTTTTGACACCTTTTGAAGCTCTTCATATTTTTCACACCTTTTTATTCTCTTCATGTTTTTCAACACCGTTTCATGCTCCTCCTATTTTTCAGAACGTTTCATGCTCCTCAAATTTTGGCACCTTTTGAAGCTCTTTATATTTTTAACACTTATCATGCTCTTCATGTTTTTCAACACCGTTTCCTGCTCCTCCTATTTTTCAGACCGTTTCATGCTCCTCATATTTTTGACACCTTGAAAACTCTTCATATATTTCCAACCTTTTCAGGTTCTTCATGTTTTTCAACACCATCTCATGCTCCTACTTTTTTTCAGACCGTTCCATCCTCCTCATATTTTTGACTCCTTTTGAAGATCTTCATATTTTTCAGAATTTTAATGCTCTTCATGTTATTCAAAACCGTTACATGCTCCTCATATTTTTGACACCTTTTGCAGCTCTTCAAATTTTTCACACCTTTTCAGGATCTTCATGTTTTTCAACACCGTCTCATGCTCCTCCTTTTTTTGAAACCTTTTGAAGCTCTTCATATATTTCACACCTTTTCAGGATCTTCATGTTTTTCAACACCGTCTCAAGCTCCTCCTATTTTTTTTACCCGTTTCATGCGACTAATAATTTTGAAACCTTTTGAAGCTCTTCATATTTTCCACACCTTTTCATGCTCTTCATGTATTTGAATACCACTTCATGCTCCTCCTATATTTCAGACCGTTTCATGCTCCTAATATTTTTGACACTTTTTGAAGCTATTCATATTTCTCACACATTTTTAGGCTCTTCATGTTTTTCAACATGGATTCATGCTCCTCCTATTTTTCAGACCGTTTCATGCTCCTCCTATTTTTCAGAACGTTTCATGCTCCTCAAATTTTGGCACCTTTTGAAGCTCTTTATATTTTTAACACTTATCATGCTCTTCATGTTTTTCAACACCGTTTCATGCTCCTCCTATTTTTCAGACCGTTTCATGCTCCTCATATTTTTGACACCTTGAAAGCTCTTCATATATTTCCAGCCTTTTCAGGTTCTTCATGTTTTTCAACATCATCTCATGCTCCTACTATTTTTGAGACCGTTCCATGCTCCTCATATTTTTGACACCTTTTGAAACTTTTCATATTTTTCACACTTTTAATCCTCTTCATGTTTTTCAACACCGTTACATGCTCCTCATATTTTTGACACCTTTTGCAGCTCTTCAAATTTTTCACACCTTTTCATGCTCTTCATGTATACATACAAAGTTTCATGCTCCTCCTATTTTCAGTCGCTTTCATGCTCCTCATATTTTTGATAACTTTTGAACCTCTTCATATTTTTCACACCTTTTCATGCTCTTCATGTTTTTCAACACCGTCTCATGCTCCTCCTTTTTTTAAACCTTTTGAAGCTCTTCATATATTTCACACCTTTTCAGGATCTTCATGTTTTTCAACACCGTCTCATGCTCCTCCTATTTTTTTTACCCGTTTCATGCGACTAATAATTTTGAAACCTTTTGAAGCTCTTCATATTTTTCACACCTTTTCATGCTCTTTATGTTTTCAACACCGTTTCATACTCCTCCTATATTTCAGACCGTTTCATGATCCTCATATTTTTGACGCCTTTTGAAGCTCTTTATATTTTTCACACCTTTTCTGGCTCTTCATGTTTTTTAACAGCGCTTCATGCTCCTCCTATTTTTCAGACCATATCATGCTCCTCATATTTTTCACACCTTTTGAAGTTCTTCACATTTTTCACACCTTTTTAGGCTCTTCATGTTTTTCAACAACGCTTCAAGCTCCTCCTATTTGTCTGACTGTTTCATGCTCCTCATATTTTTGACACATTTTGAAGCTCTTCATATTTTTCACACCTTTTCAGGCTCATCATGTTTTTGAACACCTTTTCATGCTCCTCATCTTTTTGAAACCTTTAGAAGCTCTTCATATTTTTCACACCTTTTCAGGCTCTTCATGTTTTTCAACACCGCTTCATGCTCCTCCTATTTTCAGACCGTTTCATGCTCCTCTCATTTTTGACACCATTTGAAGCTCTTCATATTTTTCACACATTTTGAAGCTCTTTATATTTTTTACACTTTTTTAAGCTCTTCATATTTTTCAAAACTTTTCAGCCTCTTCATATTTTTGAACATCTTTTCAGGCTCTTCATTTTTTTCAACACCGCTTGATGCTCCTCCTATTTTTCAGACCATTTCATGCTCCTCATAATTTTGACACCTTTTGAAGCTTTTGATATTTTTCACACATTTTCAGGCTCTTCATGTTGTTCAACACCGCTTCATGCTCCTCCTATTTTTCAGATTGTTTCATGCTCCTCATATTTTTGACACCTTTTGAAGCTCTTCATGTTTTTCACAACTTTTCAGGCTCTTCATGTTTTTGAACACCATTTCCTGCTCCTTAATTTTTGGAGATAGTTTCATGCTTCTCATATTTTTGACACCTTTTGAAGCTCTTCATATTTTTCACACCTTTTAAGGCTCTGCATGCTTTTCAATACTGCTTCATGCTACTCCTATTTTTCAGACCGTTTCATGCTCCTCATATTTTTGCCACCGTTTGAAGCTCTTCATTTTTTTCACACCTTTTCAGGCTCCTCATGTTTTTCAAAACCGCTTCATGCTCCTCCTATTTTTCAGACCGTTTCATGCTCCTCATATTTTTCACACCTTTTATGGCTCTTCGTATTTTTCACAGCTTTTCAGGCTCTTCGTGTTTTTCAACACTGCTTCATGCTCCTCCTATTTTTCAGACCGTTTCATGCTACTCATAATTTTCACACCTTTTGAAGCTCTTCATATTTTTCACACATTTTCAGGCTCTTCTAGTTTTTCAACACCGCTTCATTCTCCTCCTATTTTTCAGACTGTTTCATGCTCCTCATAATTTTGACACCGTTTGAAGCTCTTCATATTTTTCACACGTTTTCAGGCTCTTCATGTTTTTCAACACCGCTTCTTGCTCCTCCTATTTTTCAGACAGTTTCATGCTCCTCATATTTTTCAGACTTTCTGAAGCTCTTCACATTTTTCACACCTTTTCAGGCTCTTCATGTTTTTGAACACCGTTTGATACTCCTCATAATTTTCAGGCCGTTTCATGCTCCTCATATTTTTGACACCTTTTGAAGCTCTTCACGTTTTTCAACACCGTTTCATGCTCCTCTTAATTTTCAGACCATTTGATCCTCCTCTTATTTTTCAGACCGTTTCATGCTCCTCATATTTTTGACACCTTTTGAAGCTCTTTATATTTTTCACACCTTTTCAGGCTCTTCATGTTTTTCAACACCATTTCATGCTCCTCATATTTTTGATAGCTTTTTAAGCTCTTCATATTTTTCACACCTTCTCAGGCTTTTCAAGTTTCTGAACACCGTTTCATGCTAATCCTATTTTTCAGACCGTTTCACGCTCCTCATTTTTTTGAAACCTTTTGAAAGTCTTCATATTTTTAACACCTTTTCAGGCTCTTCAAGTAATTCAACAACGTTTCATGCTCCTCCTATTTTTCAGACCGTTTCATGCCCCTCATATATTTGACACCTTTTGAAGCTCTTCATATTTTTCACACCTTTTCTGGCTCTTCATGTTTTTCAACACCGATTCATGCTCCTCCTATTTTTCAGACCGTTTCATGTTCCTGATATTTTTGATACCTTTTGAAAGTCTTCATATTTTTCACACCTTTTCAGGCCCTTCATGTTTTTGAACAACGTTTCATGCTCCTCCTATTTTTCAGAACGTTTCATGCTCCTCATATTTTTCACACCCTTTGAAGCTCTTCATATATTTCACACCTTTTCAGGCTCTTCATGTTTTTCAACACGGCTTCATGCTCCTCTTATTTTTCAGACCGTTTCATGCTCCTCATATTTTTGACACCTCTTAAAGCTCTTCATATTTTTCACGCCTTTTCAGGCTCTTAATGTTTTCCAACACCGCTTCATGCTCCTCCTATTTTTCAGACTGTTTCATGCTCCTCATATTTTTGACACCTTTTGAAAGTCTTCATATTTTTCACACCTTTTCAGGCTCTTCCATTTTTCAACACCACTTAATGCTCCTCCTATTTTTCAGACCGTTTCATGCTCCTCTCATTTTTGACACCTTTTAAAGCTCTTCATGTTTTTCACATCTTTTGAAGCTCTTCATATTTTTCAACATATTGAAGCTCTTCATATTTTACACACATTTTCAGGCTCTTCATGTTTTTGAACACCGCTTCATGATCCTCCTATTTTTCAGACAGTTTCATGCTCCTCATATTTTTGGCACCTTTTGAAGCGCTTCATATTTTTCACACCTGTTTAGGATCTTCATGTTTTTGAACACTGTTTCATGCTCCTCCTACATTTGACACATTTTGAAGATCTTCATATTTTTCACACCATTTCACGCTCTTCATGTTTTTCAACACCAATTCATGCTCCTCCAATTTGTCACACCATTTCAATCTCCTCATATTTTTGACACCTTTTGAAACTCTTCATATATTTCACTCTTTTCAGGCTCTTCATGTTTTTCAACACCGCTTCATGCTCCTCCTATATTTTAGAACTTTTCATGCTCCTCATATTTTTGATACCTTTTGAAGCTCTTCATATATTTCACACAGTTTCAGGCTCTTCATGTTTTTCAACACCGCTTCATGCTTCTCTTATTTTTCTGACCATTTCATGCTCCTCGTACTTTTGACACCTTTTGAAGCTCTTCATATTTTTCACCCCTTTTCAGGCTCTTCATGTTCTTTAACACCTTTTCATGCTCCTCTCATTTTTGACACCTTTTGAAGCTCTTCATGTTTTTCACATCTTTTGAAGCTCTTCACATTTTTCAACCTATTGAAGCTCTTCATTTTTTACACACCTTTTGAAGCTCTTCATATTTTTCACACGTTTTCAGGCTCTTGATGTTTTTTAACACCGTTTCATGCTCCATTTATTTTTTAGACCGTTTCATGCTCCTCATATTTTTGACACCTTTTCAAGCTCTTCATATTTTTTACACATTTTCAGGCACTTCATGATTTTCAACACCACTTCATGCTCCTCCTTTTTTTCAGACCGTTTCATGCTCCTCTCATTTTTGACACCTTTTGAAGCTCTTCATGTGTTTCACATCTTTTGAAGCTCTTCATATTTTTCAACCTATTGAAGCTCTTCATATTTTACACACCTTTTGAAACTCTTCATATATTTCACACCTTTTCAGGCTATTAATGTTTTTCAACACCAGTTCATGCTCCTCCTATATTTCAGTCGTTTCATGCTCCTCGCATTTTTGACACCTTTTGAACCTCTTCATATATTTCACACCTTTTCAGGCTCTTCATGTTTTTCAACACCGCTTCATGCTCCTCCTATTTTTCAGACCGTTTCATGCTCATCTTATTTTTGTCACATTTGGAAGCTATTCATATTTTTCACACCTTTACTGGCTCTTCATGTTTTTGAAAACCGTTTCATGCTACTCCTATTTGTGACACTTTTGAAGCTCTTCATATTTTTCACACCTATTCAGGCTCTTCATATTTTTCAACACCGTTTGATGCTCGTCCTATTTTTCAGACCGTTTCATGCCCTTCATAATTTTGACACCTTTTGAAAGTCTTCATATTTTTCACATCATTTCAAGCCCTTCATGTTTTTGAACAACATTTCATGCTCCTCCTATTTTTCAGACCGTTTCATGCTCCTCATATTTTTGACACCCTTTGAAGCTCTTCATATATTTCACACCTTTTCAGGCTCTTCATGTTTTTCAAAACCGCTTCATGCTCCTCCTATTTTTCAGATCGTTTCATGATCTTCATATTTTTCACAGCTTTTGAAAGTCTTCATATTTTTCACATCATTTCAAGCCCTTCATGTTTTTGAACTACGTTTCCTGCTCCTCCTATTTTTCAGACCGTTTCATGCCCCTCATATTTTTGACACATTTTGAAGCTCTTCATATTTTTCACACCTTTTCAGGCTTTTTTTTTTTTTTTCAACACCGCTTCATGCTCCTCCTATTTTTTAGACCGTTTCATGCTCCTCATATTTTTGAACACATTTTGAAGCTCTTCATATTTTTCACACCTTTTCAGGCTCTTAATATTTTTCAACACCGCTTCATGCTCCTCCTATTTTTTTGACCGTTTCATGCTCCTCATATTTTTGACACTTTTTCAAGCTCCTCATACTTTTCACACCTTTTCAGGGTCTTCATGTTTTTCAACACCGTTTCATGTTCCTCATCTTTTTGAAACCTTTTGAAGCTCTTCATATTTTTCACCGCTTTTCAGGCTCTTCATGTTTTTGAACACCGCTTCATGCTCCTCCTATTTTTCAGACCGTTTCATGCTCCACATATTTTTGGCACCTTTTGAAGCTCTTCATATTTTTCACACCTTTTCAGGCTCTTCATGATTTGAACACTGTTTCATGTTCCTCCTATATTTGACACCGTTTTAAGCTCTTCATATTTTTCACCGCTTTTCAGGCTCTTCATGTTTTTGAACACTGTTTCATGCTCCTCTTATATTTGACACATTTTGAAGCTCTTCATATTTTTCACACCATTTCAAAAACTCTCACTGTTTGCAGATGACATGATCCTCTACATAGAAAACCCTAAAGACTCTACCAGAAAATTACTAGAGCTAATCAATGAATATAGTAAAGTTGCAGGATATAAAATTAACACACAGAAATCCCTTGCATTCCTATATACTAACAATGAAAAAACAGACAGAGAAATTAAGGAAACAATACCATTCACCATTGCAACAGAAAGAATAAAATACTTAGGAGTATATCTACCTAAAGAAACAAAGGACCTATACATAGAAAACTATAAAACACTGATGAAAGAAATCAAAGAGGACACAAACAGATGGAGAAACATACCGTGTTCATGGATTGGAAGAATTAATATTGTCAAAATGGCTATTCTACCCAAAGCAGTCTATAGATTCAATGCAATCCCTATCAAGCTACCAACGGTATTTTTCACAGAACTAGACCAAAGAATTTCACAATTTGTATGGAAATACAAAAAACCTCGAATAGCCAAAGTAATCTTGAGAAAGAAGAATGGAGCTGGAGGAATCAACCTGCCTGACTTCAGACTCTACTACAAAGCCACAGTCATCAAGACAGTATGGTACTGGCACAAAGACAGAAATATAGATCAATGGAACAGAATAGAAAGCCCAGAGATAAATCCACGAACCTATGGACACCTTATCTTTGACAAAGGAGGCAAGGATATACAATGGAAAAAAGACAACCTCTTTAACAAGTGGTGCTGGGAAAACTGGTCAACCACTTGTAAAAGAATGAAACTAGAACACTTTCTAACACCATACACAAAAATAAACTCAAAATGGATTAAAGATCTAAATGTAAGACCAGAAACTATAAAACTCCTAGAGGAGAACATAGGCAAAACACTCTCCGACATAAATCAAAGCAAGATCCTCTATGACCCACCTCCCAGAATATTGGAAATATAAGCAAAACTAAACAAATGGGACCTAATGAAACTTAAAAGCTTTTGCACTACAAAGGAAACTATAAGTAAGGTGAAAAGACAGCCCTCAGATTGGGAGAAAATAATAGCAAATGAAGAAACAGACAAAGGATTAATCTCAAAAATATACAAGCAACTCCTGCAGCTCAATTCCAGAAAAATAAATGACCCAATCAAAAAATGGGCCAAAGAACTAAACAGACATTTCTCCAAAGAAGACATACAGATGGCTAACAAACACATGAAAAGATGCTCAACATCACTCATTATTAGAGAAATGCAAATCAAAACGCTCTTCATTTTTTATCACCGTTTCATGCTCCTCCTATTTTTCAGACCGTTTAATGTTCCACATGTATTTCACACCTTTTGAAGCTCCTCATATATTTCACACCTTTTCAGGCTCTTCTTGTTTTTGAACACCGCTTCATGCTCCTCCTGTTTTTCAGACCGTTTAATGCTCCACATGTATTTCACACCTTTTGAAGCTCCTCATATTTTTCACACCTTTTCAGGCTCTTCATGTTTTTCAACACCGCTTCATGCTCCTCCTATTTTTCAGACCGTTTAATGCTCCACATGTATTTCACACCTTTTGAAGCTCTTCATATTTTTCACACCTTTTGAAGCTCTTCATATTTTTCACATGTTTTCAGGCCTTCATGTTTTTCAACACCGCTTAATGCTCCTCCTATCTTTCAGACCGTTTAATCCTCCTCATGTATTTCACACTTTTTGAAGCTCTTCATATTTTTCACACCTTTTCAGGCTCTTCATGTTTTTGAACACGGCTTCATGCTCCTCCTATTTTTCAGACCGTTTCATGCTCCTCATATTTTTGATACCTTGAAAGCTCTTCATATATTTCCAGCCTTTTCAGGTTCTTCATGTTTTTCAACACCATCTCATGCTCCTACAATTTTTGAGACCGTTCCATGCTCCTCATATTTTTGACACCTTTTGAAACTCTTCATATTTTTCACACTTTTAATCCTCTTCATGTTTTTCAACACCGTTACATGCTCCTCATATTTTTGACACCTTTTGCAGCTCTTCAAATTTTTCACACCTTTTCATGCTCTTCATGTATACATACAAAGTTTCATGCTCCTCCTATTTTCAGTCGCTTTCATGCTCCTCATATTTTTGATAACTTTTGAACCTCTTCATATTTTTCACACCTTTTCATGCTCTTCATGTTTTTCAACACCGTCTCATGCTCCTCCTTTTTTTGAAACCTTTTGAAGCTCTTCATATATTTCACACCTTTTCAGGATCTTCATGTTTTTCAACACCGTCTCATGCTCCTCCTATTTTTTTTACCCGTTTCATGCGACTAATAATTTTGAAACCTTTTGAAGCTCTTCATATTTTTCACACCTTTTCATGCTCTTTATGTTTTTCAACACCGTTTCATACTCCTCCTATATTTCAGACCGTTTCATGATCCTCATATTTTTGACGCCTTTTGAAGCTCTATATATTTTTCACACCTTTTCTGGCTCTTCATGTTTTTTAACAGCGCTTCATGCTCCTCCTATTTTTCAGACCATATCATGCTCCTCATATTTTTCACACCTTTTGAAGTTCTTCACATTTTTCACACCTTTTTAGGCTCTTCATGTTTTTCAACAACGCTTCAAGCTCCTCCTATTTGTCTGACTGTTTCATGCTCCTCATATTTTTGACACATTTTGAAGCTCTTCATATTTTTCACACCTTTTCAGGCTCATCATGTTTTTGAACACCTTTTCATGCTCCTCATCTTTTTGAAACCTTTAGAAGCTCTTCATATTTTTCACACCTTTTCAGGCTCTTCATGTTTTTCAACACCGCTTCATGCTCCTCCTATTTTCAGACCGTTTCATGCTCCTCTCATTTTTGACACCTTTTGAGGCTCTTCATATTTTTCACACATTTTGAAGCTCTTTATATTTTTTACACTTTTTTAAGCTCTTCATATTTTTCAAAACTTTTCAGCCTCTTCATATTTTTGAACATCTTTTCAGGCTCTTCATTTTTTTCAACACCGCTTGATGCTCCTCCTATTTTTCAGACCATTTCATGCTCCTCATAATTTTGACACCTTTTGAAGCTTTTGATATTTTTCACACATTTTCAGGCTCTTCATGTTGTTCAACACCGCTTCATGCTCCTCCTATTTTTCAGACTGTTTCATGCTCCTCATATTTTTGACACCTTTTGAAGCTCTTCATGTTTTTCACAACTTTTCAGGCTCTTCATGTTTTTGAACACCATTTCCTGCTCCTTAATTTTTGGAGATAGTTTCATGCTTCTCATATTTTTGACACCTTTTGAAGCTCTTCATATTTTTCACACCTTTTAAGGCTCTGCATGCTTTTCAATACTGCTTCATGCTACTCCTATTTTTCAGACCGTTTCATGCTCCTCATATTTTTGACACCGTTTGAAGCTCTTCATTTTTTCACACCTTTTCAGGCTCCTCATGTTTTTCAAAACCGCTTCATGCTCCTCCTATTTTTCAGACCGTTTCATGCTCCTCATATTTTTCACACCTTTTATGGCTCTTCGTATTTTTCACAGCTTTTCAGGCTCTTCGTGTTTTTCAACACTGCTTCATGCTCCTCCTATTTTTCAGACCGTTTCATGCTACTCATAATTTTCACACCTTTTGAAGCTCTTCATACTTTTCACACATTTTCAGGCTCTTCTAGTTTTTCAACACCGCTTCATTCTCCTCCTATTTTTCAGACAGTTTCATGCTCCTCATATTTTTCAGACTTTCTGAAGCTCTTCAGATTTTTCACACCTTTTCAGGCTCTTCATGTTTTTGAACACCGTTTGATACTCCTCATAATTTTCACGCCGTTTCATGCTCCTCATATTTTTGACACCTTTTGAAGCTCTTCATATTCTTCACACCTTTTCAGGGTCTTCGTGTTTTTCAACACCGCTTCATGATCCTCCTATTTGTCAGACCGTTTCACGCTCCTCATATATTTCACACCGTTTGAAGCTCTTCATATTTTTCACACGTTTTCAGGCTCTTCAGGTTTTTGAACACCGCTTCATGCTCCTCCTATTTTTCAGAACTTTTCATGCTCCTCATATTTTTGACACCTTTTGAAGCTCTTCATATTTTTCACACCTTTTCAGGCTCTTCATGTTTTTCTACACCGCTTCGTGCTGCTCGTATTTTTCAGACCGTTTCATGCTCATCTCATTTTTGACACCTTTTGAAGCTCTTCATATTTTTCACACCTTTTCAGGCTCTTCATGTTTCAACACCGCTTCATGCTCCTCCTATTTTTCAGACCGTTTCATGCTCCATATATTTTTGGCACCTTTTGAAGCTCTTCATATTTTTCACAGCTTTTCAGGCTCTTCATATTTTTGAACACTGTTTCATTCTCCTCTTATATTTGACACATTTTGAAGCTCTTCATATTTTTCACACCATTTCACGCTCTTCATTTTTTATCACCGTTTCATGCTCCTCCTATTTTTCAGACTGCTTAATGCTCCACATGTATTTCACACCTTTTGAAGCTCCTCATATTTTTCACACCTTTTCAGGCTCTTGTTGTTTTTGAACACCGTTTCATGCTCCTCCTATTTTTCAGACCGTTTAATGCTCCACATGTATTTCACACGTTTTGAAGCTCCTCATATTTTTCATAACTTTTCAGGCTCTTCTTGTTTTGGAACACCATTTCATGCTCCTGTTATTTTTCAGACCGTTTCCTGGTCCTCATATATTTGACACCCTTTGAAACTCTTCATATATTTCACACCTTTTCAGGATCTTCATGTTTTTCAACACCGCTTCATGCTACTCCTTTATTTCAGACCGTTTCATGCTCCTCATATTTTTGACACTTTTTGAAGCTCTTCATATTTTTCACAACTTTTCAGGCTCTTCATGTTTTTCAACACCACTTCTTGCTCCTCCGATTTTTCAGACCGTTTCATGCTCCTCATTTTTTCACACCTTTTGAAGCTCTTCATATTTTTCACACCTTTTCATGCTCTTCATGTTTTGATACAACGTTTCATGCTCCTCCCATTTTTCAGACCATTTCATGCTCCGCATATTTTTCAGACCGTCTCATGCTCCTCATATTTATGACAGCTTTTGAAGCTCTTCATATTTTTCACACTCTTTGAAGCTCTTCATGTTTTTCAACACCGTTTCATGCTCCTCCAATGTTTATGACCCTTTCATGCTCCTCATATTTTTAACATCTTTTGAAGCTCTTCATATTTTTCATACCTTTTCAAGCAATTCATGTGTTCAACACCATTTCATGCTCCTCCTGTTTTTCAGACCCTTTCATGCTCCTCATATTATTGACACCTTCTGAAGCTCTTCTTATTGTGCACACCTTTTCACGCTCTTCATGATTTTCAACACCGTTTCATGCTCGTCCTATTTTTTAGACCGTTTCATGTTCCTCATATTTTTCTGACAGTTTCATGTTCCTCATATTTTTGACACCTTTGAAGCTTGTCATATTTTTCCAACGTTTTCAGGTTCTTCATGTTTTTACACCGTCTCATGCTTCTCCTATTTTTAAGACCGTTTCATGCTCCTCATATTTTTGACACCTTTTGAAGCTCTTCATATTTTTCACACCTTTTCATTCTCTTCATGTTTTTCAACACCGTTTCATGTTCCTCCTCTTTTTCAGACCATTTCTTGCTCCTCATATTTTTGACAGCTTTTGAAGCTGTTTATATTTTTCACACTTTTAATGCTCCTCATGTTTTTCAACACCGTTTCATGCTCCTCATATATTTGACACCTTTTGAAGCTCTTCATATATTTCACACCTTTTCAGGCTTTTCATGTATTTGAACACCGTTTCATGCTCCTCATATTTTTGACACCTTTTGAACTCTTGATATATTTCACACCTTTTCAGGCTCTTCATGTTTTTGAACACTGTTTAATGCTCCTCCTATTTTTCAGACAGTTGCATGCTTCTCATATTTTTGACACCTTTTGAAACTCTTCATATTTTTCACACCTTTTCATGCTCTTCATGTTTTTCAACACCGTTTCATGCTCCTCGTATATTTGACTCCTTTTGAAGCTCTTAATATTTTGCACACCTTTTCAGGCTCTTCATGTATTTGAATACCGCTTCATGCTCCTCCTATATTTCAGACCGTTTCATGCTCCTCATATTTTTGACACTTTTTGAAGCTATTCATATTTTTCACACCTTTTCAGGCTCTTCATGCTTTTAAACATGGTTTCATGCTCCTCCTATTTTTCAGACCGTTTCATGCTCCTCAAATTTTGGCACCTTTTGAAGCTCTTTATATTTTTAACACTTATCATGCTCTTCATGTTTTTCAACACCGTTTCATGTTTCTCCTATTTTTCAGACCGTTTCATGCTCCTCATATTTTTGACACCTTGAAAGCTCTTCATATATTTCCAACCTTTTCAGGTTCTTGAGGTTTTTCCACACCATCTCATGCTCCTACTATTTTTCAGACCGTTTCATGCTCCTCATATTTTTGACACCTTTTGAAGCTTTTCATATTTTTCACACTTTTAATGCTCTTCATGTTTTTCAACACCGTTACATGCTCCTCATATTTTTGACACCTTTTGCAGCTCTTCAAATTTTTCACACCTTTTCATGCTCTTCATGTATACATACAAAGTTTCATGCTCCTCCTATTTTCAGACCCTTTCATGCTCCTCATATTTTTGATAACTTTTGAACCTCTTCATATTTTTCACACCTTTTCATGCTCTTCATGTTTTTCAACACCGTCTCATGCTCCTCCTTTTTTTGAAACCTTTTGAAGCTCTTCATATATTTCACACCTTTTCAGGATCTTCATGTTTTTCAACACCGTCTCATGCTCCTCCTATTTTTTTTACCCGTTTCATGCGACTAATAATTTTGAAACCTTTTGAAGCTCTTCATATTTTTCACACCTTTTCAGGCTCTTCATGTTTTTGAACTACTTTTCATGCTCCTCCTATTTTTCAGACCGTTTCATGCCCCTCATATTTTTGACAACTTTTGAAGTCTTCATATTTTTCACACCTTTTCAGGCTCTACCGTTTTTCAACACCGCTTCATGCTCCTCCTATTTTTCAGACCGATTCATGCTCCTCTCAATTTTGACACCTTTTGAAGCTCTTCATATTTTTCACACCTTTTGAAGCTCTTCATATTTTTCACACCTTTTCAGGCTCTTCATGTTTTTCTACACCGCTTCGTGCTGCTCGTATTTTTCAGACCGTTTCATGCTCATCTCATTTTTGACACCTTTTGAAGCTCTTCATATTTTTCACACCTTTTCAGGCTCTTCATGTTTCAACACCGCTTCATGCTCCTCCTATTTTTCAGACCGTTTCATGCTCCATATATTTTTGGCACCTTTTGAAGCTCTTCATATTTTTCACAGCTTTTCAGGCTCTTCATATTTTTGAACACTGTTTCATTCTCCTCTTATATTTGACACATTTTGAAGCTCTTCATATTTTTCACACCATTTCACGCTCTTCATTTTTTATCACCGTTTCATGCTCCTCCTATTTTTCAGACTGCTTAATGCTCCACATGTATTTCACACCTTTTGAAGCTCCTCATATTTTTCACACCTTTTCAGGCTCTTGTTGTTTTTGAACACCGTTTCATGCTCCTCCTATTTTTCAGACCGTTTAATGCTCCACATGTATTTCACACGTTTTGAAGCTCCTCATATTTTTCATAACTTTTCAGGCTCTTCTTGTTTTGGAACACCATTTCATGCTCCTGTTATTTTTCAGACCGTTTCCTGGTCCTCATATATTTGACACCCTTTGAAACTCTTCATATATTTCACACCTTTTCAGGATCTTCATGTTTTTCAACACCGCTTCATGCTACTCCTTTATTTCAGACCGTTTCATGCTCCTCATATTTTTGACACTTTTTGAAGCTCTTCATATTTTTCACAACTTTTCAGGCTCTTCATGTTTTTCAACACCACTTCTTGCTCCTCCGATTTTTCAGACCGTTTCATGCTCCTCATTTTTTCACACCTTTTGAAGCTCTTCATATTTTTCACACCTTTTCATGCTCTTCATGTTTTGATACAACGTTTCATGCTCCTCCCATTTTTCAGACCATTTCATGCTCCGCATATTTTTCAGACCGTCTCATGCTCCTCATATTTATGACAGCTTTTGAAGCTCTTCATATTTTTCACACTCTTTGAAGCTCTTCATGTTTTTCAACACCGTTTCATGCTCCTCCAATGTTTATGACCCTTTCATGCTCCTCATATTTTTAACATCTTTTGAAGCTCTTCATATTTTTCATACCTTTTCAAGCAATTCATGTGTTCAACACCATTTCATGCTCCTCCTGTTTTTCAGACCCTTTCATGCTCCTCATATTATTGACACCTTCTGAAGCTCTTCTTATTGTGCACACCTTTTCACGCTCTTCATGATTTTCAACACCGTTTCATGCTCGTCCTATTTTTTAGACCGTTTCATGTTCCTCATATTTTTCTGACAGTTTCATGTTCCTCATATTTTTGACACCTTTGAAGCTTGTCATATTTTTCCAACGTTTTCAGGTTCTTCATGTTTTTACACCGTCTCATGCTTCTCCTATTTTTAAGACCGTTTCATGCTCCTCATATTTTTGACACCTTTTGAAGCTCTTCATATTTTTCACACCTTTTCATTCTCTTCATGTTTTTCAACACCGTTTCATGTTCCTCCTCTTTTTCAGACCATTTCTTGCTCCTCATATTTTTGACAGCTTTTGAAGCTGTTTATATTTTTCACACTTTTAATGCTCCTCATGTTTTTCAACACCGTTTCATGCTCCTCATATATTTGACACCTTTTGAAGCTCTTCATATATTTCGCACCTTTTCAGGCTTTTCATGTATTTGAACACCGTTTCATGCTCCTCATATTTTTGACACCTTTTGAACTCTTGATATATTTCACACCTTTTCAGGCTCTTCATGTTTTTGAACACTGTTTAATGCTCCTCCTATTTTTCAGACAGTTGCATGCTTCTCATATTTTTGACACCTTTTGAAACTCTTCATATTTTTCACACCTTTTCATGCTCTTCATGTTTTTCAACACCGTTTCATGCTCCTCGTATATTTGACTCCTTTTGAAGCTCTTAATATTTTGCACACCTTTTCAGGCTCTTCATGTATTTGAATACCGCTTCATGCTCCTCCTATATTTCAGACCGTTTCATGCTCCTCATATTTTTGACACTTTTTGAAGCTATTCATATTTTTCACACCTTTTCAGGCTCTTCATGCTTTTAAACATGGTTTCATGCTCCTCCTATTTTTCAGACCGTTTCATGCTCCTCAAATTTTGGCACCTTTTGAAGCTCTTTATATTTTTAACACTTATCATGCTCTTCATGTTTTTCAACACCGTTTCATGTTTCTCCTATTTTTCAGACCGTTTCATGCTCCTCATATTTTTGACACCTTGAAAGCTCTTCATATATTTCCAACCTTTTCAGGTTCTTCAGGTTTTTCAACACCATCTCATGCTCCTACTATTTTTCAGACCGTTTCATGCTCCTCATATTTTTGACACCTTTTGAAGCTTTTCATATTTTTCACACTTTTAATGCTCTTCATGTTTTTCAACACCGTTACATGCTCCTCATATTTTTGACACCTTTTGCAGCTCTTCAAATTTTTCACACCTTTTCATGCTCTTCATGTATACATACAAAGTTTCATGCTCCTCCTATTTTCAGACCCTTTCATGCTCCTCATATTTTTGATAACTTTTGAACCTCTTCATATTTTTCACACCTTTTCATGCTCTTCATGTTTTTCAACACCGTCTCATGCTCCTCCTTTTTTTGAAACCTTTTGAAGCTCTTCATATATTTCACACCTTTTCAGGATCTTCATGTTTTTCAACACCGTCTCATGCTCCTCCTATTTTTTTTACCCGTTTCATGCGACTAATAATTTTGAAACCTTTTGAAGCTCTTCATATTTTTCACACCTTTTCAGGCTCTTCATGTTTTTGAACTACTTTTCATGCTCCTCCTATTTTTCAGACCGTTTCATGCCCCTCATATTTTTGACAACTTTTGAAGTCTTCATATTTTTCACACCTTTTCAGGCTCTACCGTTTTTCAACACCGCTTCATGCTCCTCCTATTTTTCAGACCGATTCATGCTCCTCTCAATTTTGACACCTTTTGAAGCTCTTCATATTTTTCACACCTTTTGAAGCTCTTCATATTTTTCACACCTTTTCAGGCTCTTCATGTTTTTCTACACCGCTTCGTGCTGCTCGTATTTTTCAGACCGTTTCATGCTCATCTCATTTTTGACACCTTTTGAAGCTCTTCATATTTTTCACATCTTTTGAAGCTCTTCATATTTTTCACACCTTTTGAAGCTCTTCATATTTTTCACACCTTTTCAGGCTCTTCATATTTTTCAACACCGCTTCATGCTCCTCCTATTTTTCAGACCGTTTCATGCTCCTCATATTTTTCACACCTTTTGAAGCTCTTCATATTTTTCACACCTTTTGAAACTCTTCATATTTTTCACACGTTTTAGGTCTCTTCATGTTTTTCAACACCGCTTCATGCTCCTCCTATTTTTCAGACCGTGTCATGCTCCTCATATTTTTCACACCTTTTGAAGCTCTTCATATATTTCAAACCTTTTCAGGCTCTCCATGTTTTTCAACACCAGTTCATGCTCCTCCTATTTTTCAGACCGTTTCATGCTCCTCATATTTTTGACACCTTTAGAAACTCTTCATATTTTTCACACCTTTTCAAGCTCTTCATGTTTTTCAACACGGCTTCATGCTCCTCCTATTTTTCAGACCGTTTAATGCTCCACATGTATTTCACACCTTTTGAAGCTCCTCATATTTTTCACACCTTTTCAGGCTCTTCTTGTTTTTGAACACCGCTTCATGCTCCTCCTATTTTTGAGACAGTTTCATGCTCCCCATATTTTGACACCTTTTGAAGCTTTTCATATTTTTCAAACCTTTTCAGGCTCTTCATTTTTTTCAACACCACTTCATGCTCCTCCTATTTTTCAGACCGTTTCATGCTCTTCTAATTTTTGACACCTTTTGAAGCTCTTCATATTTTTCACACCTTCTGAATCTCTTCATATTTTTCACATGTTTTCAGGCCTTCATGTTCTTCAACACCGCTTAATGCTCCTCCTATTTTTCAGACCGTTTAATCCTCCTCATGTATTTCACACTTTTTGAAGCTCTTCATATTTTTCACATCTTTTGAAGCTTTTCATATTTTTCACACCTTTTCAGACTCTTCATGATTTTCAACAGTGCTTCATGCTCCTCTTATTTTTCAGACCGTCATGCTCATCTAATTTTTGACCCCTTTTGAAGCTCTTCATATTTTTCAGAACTTTTGAACCTCTTCATATTTTCACACGTTTTCAGACTATTCATGTTTTTCAACACCGCTTCATGCTCCTGAAATTTTTCAGACCGTTTCATGCTCCTCATATTTTTGACACGTTTTGAGGCTTTTCCTAATTTTCACACCTTTTCAGGCTCTTCATGTTTTTGAACACCGCTTCATCCTCCTCCTATTTTTAAGACCGTTTCATGCTCCTCATATTCTTGACACCTTTTGAAGCTCTTCATATTTTTCAAACCTCTTCAGGCTCTTTATGTTTTTGAACACCGCTTCATGCTCCTCCTTTTTTTCAGACCGTTTCATGCTCCTCATATTCTTGACACCTTTTGAAGCTCTTCATATTTTTCAAACCTCTTCAGGCTCTTTATGTTTTTGAACACCGCTTCATGCTCCTCCTATTTTTTGAGACCGTTTCATGCTCCTCATATTTTTGACACCTTTTGAAGCTTTCCATATTTTTCACACCTTTTCAGGCTCTTCATTTTTTTCCACACCACTTCATGCTCCTCCTATTTTTCAGACCGTTTCGTGCTCATCTACTTTTTGACACCTTTTGAAGCTCTTCATATTTTTCACACCTTTTGAAAGTCTTCATATTTTTCACACGTTTTCAGGCTCTTCATGTTTTTCAACACCTCTTCATGCTGCTGCTATTTTTCAGACCGTTTCATGCTCATCTACTTTTTGACACCTTTTGAAGCTCTTCATATTTTTCACACCTTTTGAAACTCTTCATATTTTTCACACGTTTTCAGGCTCTTCATGTTTTTGATCACCGTTTCATGCTCCTCCTATTTTTCAGACTGTTTCATGCTTCTCATATTTTTTTTTCCAGTGGGTTTTGTCATACATTGATATGAATCAGCCATGGATTTACATGTATTCCCAATCCCGATCCCCCCTCCCACCTCCCTCTCCCCCCGATTCCTCTGGGTCTTCCCAGTGCACCAGGCCGGAGCACTTGTCTCGTTCATCCCACCTGGGCTGGTAATCTGTTTCACCATAGATAGGATACATGCTGTTCTTTTGAAATATCCCACCCTCACATTCTCCCACAAAGTTCAAAAGTCTGTTCTGTATTTCTGTGTCTCTTTTTCTGTTCTGCATATAGGGTTATCGTTATCACCTTTCTAAATTCCATATACATGTGTCAGTATGCTGTAATGTTCTTTATCTTTCTGGCTTACTTCACTCTGTATAATGGGCTTCAGCTTCATCCATCTCATTAGGACTGGTTCAAATGAATTCTTTTTAATGGCTGAGTAATATTCCATGGTGTATATGTACCACAGCTTCCTTATCCATTCATCTGCTGATGGGCATCTAGGTTGCTTCCATGTCCTGGCTATTATAAACAGTGCTGCGATGAACACTGGGGTGCACGTGTCTCTTTCAGTTCTGGTTTCCTCAGTGTGTATGCCCAGAAGTGGGATTGCTGGGTCATATGGCAGTTCTATTTCCAGTTTTTTAAGAAATCTCCACACTGTTTTCCATAGCGGCTGTACTAGTTTGCATTCCCACCAACAGTGTAAGAGGGTTCCCTTTTCTCCACACCCTCTCCAGCATTTATTGCTTGTAGACTTTTGGATAGCAGCCATCCTGACTGGCGTGTAATGGTACCTCATTGTGGTTTTGATTTGTATTTCTCTAATAATGAGTGATGTTGAGCATCTTTTCATGTGTTTGTTAGCCATCTGTATGTCTTCTTTGGAGAAATGTCTGTTTAGTTCTTTGGCCCATTTTTTGATTGGGTCATTTATTTTTCTGGAATTGAGCTGCAGGAGTTGCTTGTATATTTTTGAGATTAATCCTTTGTCTGTTTCTTCATTTGCTATTATTTTCTCCCAATCTGAGGGCTGTCTTTTCACCTTACTTATAGTTTCCTTTGTAGTGCAAAAGCTTTTAAGTTTCATTAGGTCCCATTTGTTTAGTTTTGCTTATATTTCCAATATTCTGGGAGGTGGGTCATAGAGGATCTTGCTTTGATTTATGTCGGAGAGTGTTTTGCCTATGTTCTCCTCTAGGAGTTTTATAGTTTCTGGTCTTACATTTAGATCTTTAATCCATTTTGAGTTTATTTTTGTGTATGGTGTTAGAAAGTGTTCTAGTTTCATTCTTTTACAAGTGGTTGACCAGTTTTCCCAGCACCACTTGTTAAAGAGGTTGTCTTTTTTCCATTGTATACCCTTGCCTCCTTTGTCAAAGATAAGGTGTCCATAGGTTCGTGGATTTATCTCTGGGCTTTCTATTCTGTTCCATTGATCTATATTTCTGTCTTTGTGCCAGTACCATACTGTCTTGATGACTGTGGCTTTGTAGTAGAGTCTGAAGTCAGGCAGGTTGATTCCTCCAGCTCCATTCTTCTTTCTCAAGATTACTTTGGCTATTCGAGGTTTTTTGTATTTCCATACAAATTGTGAAATTCTTTGGTCTAGTTCTGTGAAAAATACCATTTGTAGCTTGATAGGGATTGCATTGAATCTATAGACTGCTTTGGGTAGAATAGCCATTTTGACAATATTAATTCTTCCAATCCATGAACACGGTATGTTTCTCCATCTGTTTGTGTCCTCTTTGATTTCTTTCATCAGTGTTTTATAGTTTTCTATGTATAGGTCCTTTGTTTCTTTAGGTAGATATACTCCTAAGTATTTTATTCTTTTTGTTGCAATGGTGAATGGTATTGTTTCCTTAATTTCTCTGTCTGTTTTTTCATTGTTAGTATATAGGAATGCAAGGGATTTCTGTGTGTTAATTTTATATCCTGCAACTTTACTATATTCATTGATTAGCTCTAGTAATTTTCTGGTAGAGTCTTTAGGGTTTTCTATGTAGAGGATCATGTCATCTGCAAACAGTGAGAATTTTACTGCTTCTTTTCCTATCTGGATTCTTTTTACTTCTTTTTCTGCTCTGATTGCTGTGGCCAGAACTTCCAACACTATGTTGAATAGTAGTGGTGAGAGTGGGCACCCTTGTCTTGTTCCTGATTTCAGGGGAAATGCCTTCAATTTTGACACCTTCTGAAGATCTTCATATTTTTCACACCTTTTAAGGCTCTTCATGTTTTGAACACAGTTTCATGCTCCTCATATTTTTCACATATTTTTATGCTCTTCATATTTTTCACATATTTTCAGGCTACTCATGTTTCTCAAAACCGTTTCATGCTCCTCATATTTTTCACATATTTTTATGCTCTTCATATTTTTCACATATTTTCAGGCTATTCATATTTCTCAAAACCGTTTCATGCTCCTCATATTTTTGACACCTTTTGAAGCTCTTCATATTTTTCACACCTTTTCATTCTTTTCATGTTTTTCAACACCGTGTCATGCTCCTTCTATTTTTCAGACCGTTTCTTGCTCCTCATAATTTTGACAGCTTTTGAAGCTCTTTATATTTTTCACACTTTAAATTGTTTTTATGTTTTTTAACACCGTTTCATGTTCCACGTATATTTGACTCCTTTTGAAGCTCTTAATATTTTGCACACCTTTTCATGCTCTTCATGTATTTGAATACCGCTTCATGCTCCTCCTATATTTCAGACCGTTTCATGCTCCTAATATTTTTGACACTTTTTGAAGCTATTCATATTTCTCACACATTTTTAGGCTCTTCATGTTTTTCAACATGGTTTCATGCTCCTCCTATTTTTCAGACCGTTTCATGCTCCTCCTATTTTTCAGAACGTTTCATGCTCCTCAAATTTTGGCACCTTTTGAAGCTCTTTATATTTTTAACACTTATCATGCTCTTCATGTTTTTCAACACCGTTTCATGCTCCTCCTATTTTTCAGACCGTTTCATGCTCCTCATATTTTTGACACCTTGAAAGCTCTTCATATATTTCCAGCCTTTTCAGGTTCTTCATGTTTTTCAACACCATCTCATGCTCCTACTATTTTTGAGACCGTTCCATGCTCCTCATATTTTTGACACCTTTTGAAACTCTTCATATTTTTCACACTTTTAATCCTCTTCATGTTTTTCAACACCGTTACATGCTCCACATATTTTTGACAACTTTTGCAGCTCTTCAAATTTTTCACACCTTTTCATGCTCTTCATGTATACATACAAAGTTTCATGCTCCTCCTATTTTCAGACCCTTTCATGCTCCTCATATTTTTGATAACTTTTGAACCTCTTCATATTTTTCACACCTTTTCATGCTCTTCATGTTTTTCAACACCATCTCATGCTCCTCCTTTTTTTGAAACCTTTTGAAGCTCTTCATATATTTCACACCTTTTCAGGATCTTCATGTTTTTCAACACCGTCTCATGCTCCTCCTATTTTTTTTACCCGTTTCATGCGACTAATAATTTTGAAACCTTTTGAAGCTCTTCATATTTTTCACACCTTTTCATGCTCTTTATGTTTTTCAACACCGTTTCATACTCCTCCTATATTTCAGACCGTTTCATGATCCTCATATTTTTGACGCCTTTTGAAGCTCTTTATATTTTTCACACCTTTTCTGGCTCTTCATGTTTTTTAACAGCGCTTCATGCTCCTCCTATTTTTCAGACCATATCATGCTCCTCATATTTTTCACACCTTTTGAAGTTCTTCACATTTTTCACACCTTTTTAGGCTCTTCATGTTTTTCAACAACGCTTCAAGCTCCTCCTATTTGTCTGACTGTTTCATGCTCCTCATATTTTTGACACATTTTGAAGCTCTTCATATTTTTCACACCTTTTCAGGCTCATCATGTTTTTGAACACCTTTTCATGCTCCTCATCTTTTTGAAACCTTTAGAAGCTCTTCATATTTTTCACACCTTTTCAGGCTCTTCATGTTTTTCAACACCGCTTCATGCTCCTCCTATTTTCAGACCGTTTCATGCTCCTCTCATTTTTGACACCTTTTGAAGCTCTTCATATTTTTCACATATTTTGAAGCTCTTTATATTTTTTACACTTTTTTAAGCTCTTCATATTTTTCAAAACTTTTCAGCCTCTTCATATTTTTGAACATCTTTTCAGGCTCTTCATTTTTTTCAACACCGCTTGATGCTCCTCCTATTTTTCAGACCATTTCATGCTCCTCATAATTTTGACACCTTTTGAAGCTTTTGATATTTTTCACACATTTTCAGGCTCTTCATGTTGTTCAACACCGTTTCATTCTCCTCCTATTTTTCAGACCGTTTCATGCTCCTCATATTTTTCACACCTTTTATGGCTCTTCGTATTTTTCACAGCTTTTCAGGCTCTTCGTGTTTTTCAACACTGCTTCAGGCTCCTCCTATTTTTCAGACCGTTTCATGCTACTCATAATTTTCACACCTTTTGAAGCTCTTCATATTTTTCACACCTTTTCAGGCTCTTCATGTTTTTCAAAACCGTTTCATGCTCCTCTTAATTTTCAGACCATTTGATCCTCCTCTTATTTTTCAGACCGTTTCATGCTCCTCATATTTTTGACACCTTTTGAAGCTCTTCATATTTTTCACACCTTTTCAGGCTCTTCATGTTTTTCAACACCATTTCATGCTCCTCATATTTTTGATAGCTTTTTAAGCTCTTCATATTTTTCACACCTTCTCAGGCTTTTCAAGTTTCTGAACACCGTTTCATGCTAATCCTATTTTTCAGACCGTTTCACGCTCCTCATTTTTTTGAAACCTTTTGAAAGTCTTCATATTTTTAACACCTTTTCAGGCTCTTCAAGTAATTCAACAACGTTTCATGCTCCTCCTATTTTTCAGACCGTTTCATGCCCCTCATATATTTGACACCTTTTGAAGCTCTTCATATTTTTCACACCTTTTCTGGCTCTTCATGTTTTTCAACACCGATTCATGCTCCTCCTATTTTTCAGACCGTTTCATGTTCCTGATATTTTTGATACCTTTTGAAAGTCTTCATATTTTTCACACCTTTTCAGGCCCTTCATGTTTTTGAACAACGTTTCATGCTCCTCCTATTTTTCAGAACGTTTCATGCTCCTCATATTTTTCACACCCTTTGAAGCTCTTCATATATTTCACACCTTTTCAGGCTCTTCATGTTTTTCAACACGGCTTCATGCTCCTCTTATTTTTCAGACCGTTTCATGCTCCTCATATTTTTGACACCTTTTAAAGCTCTTCATATTTTTCACGCCTTTTCAGGCTCTTAATGTTTTCCAACACCGCTTCATGCTCCTCCTATTTTTCAGACTGTTTCATGCTCCTCATATTTTTGACACCTTTTGAAAGTCTTCATATTTTTCACACCTTTTCAGGCTCTTCCATTTTTCAACACCACTTAATGCTCCTCCTATTTTTCAGACCGTTTCATGCTCCTCTCATTTTTGACACCTTTTAAAGCTCTTCATGTTTTTCACATCTTTTGAAGCTCTTCATATTTTTCAACATATTGAAGCTCTTCATATTTTACACACATTTTCAGGCTCTTCATGTTTTTGAACACCGCTTCATGATCCTCCTATTTTTCAGACAGTTTCATGCTCCTCATATTTTTGGCACCTTTTGAAGCGCTTCATATTTTTCACACCTGTTTAGGATCTTCATGTTTTTGAACACTGTTTCATGCTCCTCCTACATTTGACACATTTTGAAGATCTTCATATTTTTCACACCATTTCACGCTCTTCATGTTTTTCAACACCAATTCATGCTCCTCCAATTTGTCACACCATTTCAATCTCCTCATATTTTTGACACCTTTTGAAACTCTTCATATATTTCACTCTTTTCAGGCTCTTCATGTTTTTCAACACCGCTTCATGCTCCTCCTATATTTTAGAACTTTTCATGCTCCTCATATTTTTGATACCTTTTGAAGCTCTTCATATATTTCACACAGTTTCAGGCTCTTCATGTTTTTCAACACCGCTTCATGCTCCTCTTATTTTTCTGACCATTTCATGCTCCTCGTACTTTTGACACCTTTTGAAGCTCTTCATATTTTTCACCCCTTTTCAGGCTCTTCATGTTCTTTAACACCTTTTCATGCTCCTCTCATTTTTGACACCTTTTGAAGCTCTTCATGTTTTTCACATCTTTTGAAGCTCTTCACATTTTTCAACCTATTGAAGCTCTTCATTTTTTACACACCTTTTGAAGCTCTTCATATTTTTCACAGTTTTCAGGCTCTTGATGTTTTTTAACACCGTTTCATGCTCCATTTATTTTTTAGACCGTTTCATGCTCCTCATATTTTTGACACCTTTTCAAGCTCTTCATATTTTTTACACATTTTCAGGCACTTCATGATTTTCAACACCACTTCATGCTCCTCCTTTTTTTCAGACCGTTTCATGCTCCTCTCATTTTTGACACCTTTTGAAGCTCTTCATGTGTTTCACATCTTTTGAAGCTCTTCATATTTTTCAACCTATTGAAGCTCTTCATATTTTACACACCTTTTGAAACTCTTCATATATTTCACACCTTTTCAGGCTATTAATGTTTTTCAACACCAGTTCATGCTCCTCCTATATTTCAGTCGTTTCATGCTCCTCGCATTTTTGACACCTTTTGAACCTCTTCATATATTTCACACCTTTTCAGGCTCTTCATGTTTTTCAACACCGCTTCATGCTCCTCCTATTTTTCAGACCGTTTCATGCTCATCTTATTTTTGTCACATTTGGAAGCTATTCATATTTTTCACACCTTTACTGGCTCTTCATGTTTTTGAAAACCGTTTCATGCTCCTCCTATTTGTGACACTTTTGAAGCTCTTCATATTTTTCACACCTATTCAGGCTCTTCATATTTTTCAACACCGTTTGATGCTCGTCCTATTTTTCAGACCGTTTCATGCCCTTCATAATTTTGACACCTTTTGAAAGTCTTCATATTTTTCACATCATTTCAAGCCCTTCATGTTTTTGAACAACATTTCATGCTCCTCCTATTTTTCAGACCGTTTCATGCTCCTCATATTTTTGACACCCTTTGAAGCTCTTCATATATTTCACTCCTTTTCAGGCTCTTCATGTTTTTCAAAACCGCTTCATGCTCCTCCTATTTTTCAGATCGTTTCATGATCTTCATATTTTTCACAGCTTTTGAAAGTCTTCATATTTTTCACATCATTTCAAGCCCTTCATGTTTTTGAACTACGTTTCATGCTCCTCCTATTTTTCAGACCGTTTCATGCCCCTCATATTTTTGACACATTTTGAAGCTCTTCATATTTTTCACACCTTTTCAGGCTTTTTTTTTTTTCAACACCGCTTCATGCTCCTCCTATTTTTTAGACCGTTTCATGCTCCTCATATTTTTGAACACATTTTGAAGCTCTTCATATTTTTCACACCTTTTCAGGCTCTTAATATTTTTCAACACCGCTTCATGCTCCTCCTATTTTTTTGACCGTTTCATGCTCCTCATATTTTTGACACTTTTTCAAGCTCCTCATACTTTTCACACCTTTTCAGGGTCTTCATGTTTTTCAACACCGTTTCATGTTCCTCATCTTTTTGAAACCTTTTGAAGCTCTTCATATTTTTCACCGCTTTTCAGGCTCTTCATGTTTTTGAACACCGCTTCATGCTCCTCCTATTTTTCAGACCGTTTCATGCTCCACATATTTTTGGCACCTTTTGAAGCTCTTCATATTTTTCACACCTTTTCAGGCTCTTCATGATTTGAACACTGTTTCATGTTCCTCCTATATTTGACACCGTTTTAAGCTCTTCATATTTTTCACCGCTTTTCAGGCTCTTCATGTTTTTGAACACTGTTTCATGCTCCTCTTATATTTGACACATTTTGAAGCTCTTCATATTTTTCACACCATTTCAAAAACTCTCACTGTTTGCAGATGACATGATCCTCTACATAGAAAACCCTAAAGACTCTACCAGAAAATTACTAGAGCTAATCAATGAATATAGTAAAGTTGCAGGATATAAAATTAACACACAGAAATCCCTTGCATTCCTATATACTAACAATGAAAAAACAGACAGAGAAATTAAGGAAACAATACCATTCACCATTGCAACAAAAAGAATAAAATACTTAGGAGTATATCTACCTAAAGAAACAAAGGACCTATACATAGAAAACTATAAAACACTGATGAAAGAAATCAAAGAGGACACAAACAGATGGAGAAACATACCGTGTTCATGGATTGGAAGAATTAATATTGTCAAAATGGCTATTCTACCCAAAGCAGTCTATAGATTCAATGCAATCCCTATCAAGCTACCAACGGTATTTTTCACAGAACTAGACCAAAGAATTTCACAATTTGTATGGAAATACAAAAAACCTCGAATAGCCAAAGTAATCTTGAGAAAGAAGAATGGAGCTGGAGGAATCAACCTGCCTGACTTCAGACTCTACTACAAAGCCACAGTCATCAAGACAGTATGGTACTGGCACAAAGACAGAAATATAGATCAATGGAACAGAATAGAAAGCCCAGAGATAAATCCACGAACCTATGGACACCTTATCTTTGACAAAGGAGGCAAGGATATACAATGGAAAAAAGACAACCTCTTTAACAAGTGGTGCTGGGAAAACTGGTCAACCACTTGTAAAAGAATGAAACTAGAACACTTTCTAACACCATACACAAAAATAAACTCAAAATGGATTAAAGATCTAAATGTAAGACCAGAAACTATAAAACTCCTAGAGGAGAACATAGGCAAAACACTCTCCAACATAAATCAAAGCAAGATCCTCTATGACCCACCTCCCAGAATATTGGAAATATAAGCAAAACTAAACAAATGGGACCTAATGAAACTTAAAAGCTTTTGCACTACAAAGGAAACTATAAGTAAGGTGAAAAGACAGCCCTCAGATTGGGAGAAAATAATAGCAAATGAAGAAACAGACAAAGGATTAATCTCAAAAATATACAAGCAACTCCTGCAGCTCAATTCCAGAAAAATAAATGACCCAATCAAAAAATGGGCCAAAGAACTAAACAGACATTTCTCCAAAGAAGACATACAGATGGCTAACAAACACATGAAAAGATGCTCAACATCACTCATTATTAGAGAAATGCAAATCAAAACGCTCTTCATTTTTTATCACCGTTTCATGCTCCTCCTATTTTTCAGACCGTTTAATGCTCCACATGTATTTCACACCTTTTGAAGCTCCTCATATATTTCACACCTTTTCAGGCTCTTCTTGTTTTTGAACACCGCTTCATGCTCCTCCTATTTTTCAGACCGTTTAATGCTCCACATGTATTTCAAACCTTTTGAATCTCCTCATATTTTTCACACCTTTTCAGGCTCTTGTTGTTTTTGCACACCGCTTCATGCTCCTCCTGTTTTTCAGACCGTTTAATGCTCCACATGTATTTCACACCTTTTGAAGCTCCTCATATTTTTCACACCTTTTCAGGCTCTTCTTGTTTTTGAACACCGCTTCATGCTCCTCCTATTTTTGAGACAGTTTCATGCTCCCCATATTTTGACACCTTTTGAAGCTTTTCATATTTTTCAAACCTTTTCAGGCTCTTCATTTTTTTCAACAGCGCTTCATGCTCCTCCTATTATTCAGACCGTTTCATGCTCCTCCTATTTTTGACACCTTTTGAAGCTCTTCATATTTTTCACACCTTTTCAGGGTCTTCATGTTTTTTACACCACTTCATGCTCCTCCTATTTTTCAGACTGTTTCATGCTCCTCCTATTTTTGACACCTTTTGAAGCTCTTCATATTTCACACCATTTCAGGCTCTTCATGTTTTTGAACACCGTTTAATGCTCCTCCTATTTTTCAGACCGTTTCATGCTCTTCTAATTTTTGACACCTTTTGAAGCTCTTCATATTTTTCACACCTTCTGAATCTCTTCATATTTTTCACATGTTTTCAGGCCTTCATGTTCTTCAACACCGCTTAATGCTCCTCCTATTTTTCAGACCGTTTAATCCTCCTCATGTATTTCACACTTTTTGAAGCTCTTCATATTTTTCACATCTTTTGAAGCTTTTCATATTTTTCACACCTTTTCAGACTCTTCATGATTTTCAACAGTGCTTCATGCTCCTCTTATTTTTCAGACCGTCATGCTCATCTAATTTTTGACCCCTTTTGAAGCTCTTCATATTTTTCAGAACTTTTGAACCTCTTCATATTTTCACACGTTTTCAGACTATTCATGTTTTTCAACACCGCTTCATGCTCCTGAAATTTTTCAGACCGTTTCATGCTCCTCATATTTTTGACACGTTTTGAGGCTTTTCCTAATTTTCACACCTTTTCAGGCTCTTCATGTTTTTGAACACCGCTTCATCCTCCTCCTATTTTTAAGACCGTTTCATGCTCCTCATATTCTTGACACCTTTTGAAGCTCTTCATATTTTTCAAACCTCTTCAGGCTCTTTATGTTTTTGAACACCGCTTCATGCTCCTCCTTTTTTTCAGACCGTTTCATGCTCCTCATATTCTTGACACCTTTTGAAGCTCTTCATATTTTTCAAACCTCTTCAGGCTCTTTATGTTTTTGAACACCGCTTCATGCTCCTCCTATTTTTTGAGACCGTTTCATGCTCCTCATATTTTTGACACCTTTTGAAGCTTTCCATATTTTTCACACCTTTTCAGGCTCTTCATTTTTTTCCACACCACTTCATGCTCCTCCTATTTTTCAGACCGTTTCGTGCTCATCTACTTTTTGACACCTTTTGAAGCTCTTCATATTTTTCACACCTTTTGAAAGTCTTCATATTTTTCACACGTTTTCAGGCTCTTCATGTTTTTCAACACCTCTTCATGCTGCTGCTATTTTTCAGACCGTTTCATGCTCATCTACTTTTTGACACCTTTTGCAGCTCTTCATATTTTTCACACCTTTTGAAACTCTTCATATTTTTCACACGTTTTCAGGCTCTTCATGTTTTTGATCACCGTTTCATGCTCCTCCTATTTTTCAGACCGTTTCATGCTCCACATATTTTTGGCACCTTTTGAAACTCTTCATATTTTTCACACCTTTTCAGGCTATTCATGTTTTTGAACACCGTTTCATGCTATTCCTATTTTTCAAACTGTTTCATGGTCCTCATATTTGTTACACCTTTTGAAGCTTTTCATATATTTCACACCTTTTCAGGCTCTTCTTGTTTTTCAACACAGCTTCATTCTCCTCCTATTTTACAGACCGTTTCATGCTCCTCATATTTTTGACACCTTTTGAAGGTCTTCATATTTTTCACACTTTTCAGGCTCTTCATTTATTTGAAAACCGCCTCATGCTCCTCCTATTTTTCAGACCGTTTCATGTCCAAATGTATTTCACACCTTTTGAAGCTCTTTTTATTTTTCAAAACTTTTCAGGCTCTTCATGTGTTTGATCAGCATTTCATGCTCCTCCTATTTTTCAGACCGTTTCATGCTCCTCATAATTTTGACACCTTTTGAAGCTCTTCATATTTTTCACACCTTTTCAGGCTCTTCATATTTTTGAACACCCCTTCATGCTCCTCCTATTTTTCAGCCGTTTCATTCTCTTCATATTTTTGACACCTTTTGAAGCTCTTCATATATTTCACACCTTTTCAGGCTCTTCTTTTTTTTCAACACCACTTCATGCTCGTCCTATTTGTCAGACCGTTTCATGCTCATCTCATTTTTGACCCCTTTTTAAGCTCTTCATATTTTTCACACCTTTTGAAGCTCTTCATATTTTCCACACGTTTTCAGGCTCTTCATGTTTTTGAACACCGCTTCATGCTCCTCATATTTTTCAGACCGTTTCGTGCTCCTCATATTCTTGACACCTTATGAAGCTCTTTAAATTTTTCACACCTTTTCAGGCTCTTTATTTTTGAACACCGGTTCATGCTCCTCCTATATTTCAGACAGTTTCATTCTCCTCATATTTTTCACACCTTTTGAAGCTCTTCATATTTTTCACACCTTTTCAGACTCTTCATGTTTTTCAACACCGCTTCATGCTTCTCCTATTTTTCAGATCGTTTCATGCTCATCTCATTTTTGACACCTATTGAAGCTTTTCATATTTTTGACAGCTTTTCAGGCTCTTCATGTTTTTGAACACCGATTCATGCTCCTCCTATTTTTCAGACCGTATCATGCTCCTCATATGTTTTAACACCTTTTATAGCTCTTCATATTTTTCACGCCTTTTCAGGCTCTTCATGTTTTTGAACACCTCTTCATGCTCCTCCTATTTTTCAGACCGTTTCATCCTCCTCATATTTTTGACACCTTTTGAAGCTCTTCATATTTTTCACAACTTTTCAGGCTCTTCATGTTTTTGAACACCGCTTCATGCTCCTCCTATTTTTCAGACCGTTTCATGCTCCTCATATTTTTGACACCTTTTGAAGCTCTTCATATTTGTCATATCTTTTCAGGCTCTTCATGTTTTTGAACACCGTTTCTTGATCCTCCTATTTTTCAGACCGCTTCATGCTCATTTCATTTTTGACACCTTTTGAAGCTCTTTATATTTTTCACACCTTTTCAGGCTCTTCATTTTTTTCAACACTACTTCTTGCTCCTTCAATTTTTCAGACCGTTTCATGCTCATCTAATTTTTGACACATGTTGAAGCTCTTCATATTTTTCACACCTTCTGAAGCTCTTCATATTTTTCACACTTTTTCAGGCTCTTCATGTTTTTCAACACCACTTCATGCTTCTCCTATTTTTCAGCCCGTTTCATTCTCCTCGTGTTTTTCACACCTTTTGAAGCTCGTCATATTTTTCACACCTTTTCAGGCTCTTCATGTTTTTGATCACCGTTTCTTGCTCCTCCTATTTTTCAGACCATTTCATGCTCCTCATATTTTTGACACCTTTTGAAGCTCTTCATAATTTTCACACCCTTTCAGCCTCTTCATGTTTTTCAACACCCCTTCATGCTCCTCCTATTTTTCAGACCGTTTCATGCTCCTCATATTTTTGACATCTTTAGAAACTCTTCATATCTTTCACACCTTTTCAGACTCTTCATGTTTTTCAACACAGCTTCATGATCCTCCTATTTTTCAGACCGTTTCATTCTCCTCATATTTTTGACACATTTTGAAGCTCTTCATATATTTCACACCTTTTCAGGCTCTTCATGTTTTTCAACACCACTTCATGCTCCTCCTCTATTTCAGACCGTTTCATGCTCATCTACTTTTTGACACCTTTTGCAGCTCTTCATATTTTTCACACCTTTTGAAACTCTTCATATTTTTCACACGTTTTCAGGCTCTTCATGTTTTTGATCACCGTTTCATGCTCCTCCTATTTTTCAGACCGTTTCATGCTCCACATATTTTTGGCACCTTTTGAAACTCTTCATATTTTTCACACCTTTTCAGGCTATTCATGTTTTTGAACACCGTTTCATGCTATTCCTATTTTTCAAACTGTTTCATGGTCCTCATATTTGTTACACCTTTTGAAGCTTTTCATATATTTCACACCTTTTCAGGCTCTTCTTGTTTTTCAACACAGCTTCATTCTCCTCCTATTTTACAGACCGTTTCATGCTCCTCATATTTTTGACACCTTTTGAAGGTCTTCATATTTTTCACACTTTTCAGGCTCTTCATTTATTTGAAAACCGCCTCATGCTCCTCCTATTTTTCAGACCGTTTCATGTCCAAATGTATTTCACACCTTTTGAAGCTCTTTTTATTTTTCAAAACTTTTCAGGCTCTTCATGTGTTTGATCAGCATTTCATGCTCCTCCTATTTTTCAGACCGTTTCATGCTCCTCATAATTTTGACACCTTTTGAAGCTCTTCATATTTTTCACACCTTTTCAGGCTCTTCATATTTTTGAACACCCCTTCATGCTCCTCCTATTTTTCAGCCGTTTCATTCTCTTCATATTTTTGACACCTTTTGAAGCTCTTCATATATTTCACACCTTTTCAGGCTCTTCTTTTTTTTCAACACCACTTCATGCTCGTCCTATTTGTCAGACCGTTTCATGCTCATCTCATTTTTGACCCCTTTTTAAGCTCTTCATATTTTTCACACCTTTTGAAGCTCTTCATATTTTCCACACGTTTTCAGGCTCTTCATGTTTTTGAACACCGCTTCATGCTCCTCATATTTTTCAGACCGTTTCGTGCTCCTCATATTCTTGACACCTTATGAAGCTCTTTAAATTTTTCACACCTTTTCAGGCTCTTTATTTTTGAACACCGGTTCATGCTCCTCCTATATTTCAGACAGTTTCATTCTCCTCATATTTTTCACACCTTTTGAAGCTCTTCATATTTTTCACACCTTTTCAGACTCTTCATGTTTTTCAACACCGCTTCATGCTTCTCCTATTTTTCAGATCGTTTCATGCTCATCTCATTTTTGACACCTATTGAAGCTTTTCATATTTTTGACAGCTTTTCAGGCTCTTCATGTTTTTGAACACCGATTCATGCTCCTCCTATTTTTCAGACCGTATCATGCTCCTCATATGTTTTAACACCTTTTATAGCTCTTCATATTTTTCACGCCTTTTCAGGCTCTTCATGTTTTTGAACACCTCTTCATGCTCCTCCTATTTTTCAGACCGTTTCATCCTCCTCATATTTTTGACACCTTTTGAAGCTCTTCATATTTTTCACAACTTTTCAGGCTCTTCATGTTTTTGAACACCGCTTCATGCTCCTCCTATTTTTCAGACCGTTTCATGCTCCTCATATTTTTGACACCTTTTGAAGCTCTTCATATTTGTCATATCTTTTCAGGCTCTTCATGTTTTTGAACACCGTTTCTTGATCCTCCTATTTTTCAGACCGCTTCATGCTCATTTCATTTTTGACACCTTTTGAAGCTCTTTATATTTTTCACACCTTTTCAGGCTCTTCATTTTTTTCAACACTACTTCTTGCTCCTTCAATTTTTCAGACCGTTTCATGCTCATCTAATTTTTGACACATGTTGAAGCTCTTCATATTTTTCACACCTTCTGAAGCTCTTCATATTTTTCACACTTTTTCAGGCTCTTCATGTTTTTCAACACCACTTCATGCTTCTCCTATTTTTCAGCCCGTTTCATTCTCCTCGTGTTTTTCACACCTTTTGAAGCTCGTCATATTTTTCACACCTTTTCAGGCTCTTCATGTTTTTGATCACCGTTTCTTGCTCCTCCTATTTTTCAGACCATTTCATGCTCCTCATATTTTTGACACCTTTTGAAGCTCTTCATAATTTTCACACCCTTTCAGCCTCTTCATGTTTTTCAACACCCCTTCATGCTCCTCCTATTTTTCAGACCGTTTCATGCTCCTCATATTTTTGACATCTTTAGAAACTCTTCATATCTTTCACACCTTTTCAGACTCTTCATGTTTTTCAACACAGCTTCATGATCCTCCTATTTTTCAGACCGTTTCATTCTCCTCATATTTTTGACACATTTTGAAGCTCTTCATATATTTCACACCTTTTCAGGCTCTTTATTTTTTTCAACACCACTTCATGCTCCTCCTCTATTTCAGACCGTTTCATGCTCATCTCATTTTTGACACCTTTTGAAGCTCTACATATTTTTCACAAGTTCTCAGGCTCCTCATGTTTTTCAACACCGCTTCATGCTCCTCCTCTTTTTCAGACCGTTTCATGCTCCTCATGTATTTCACACCTTTTGAAGCTCTTCATATTTTTCACACCTTTTCAGGCTCTTCACGTTTTGATCACCATTTCATGCTCCTTTATTTTTCAGACCTTTTCATGCTCATCTCATTTTTGACACCTTTTGAAGCTCTTCATATATTTCACACATTTTCAAGCTCTTCATTTTTTTTCAACACAGTTTCATGCTGCTTCTATTTTTCAGACCGTTTCATGCTCCTCATATTTTTCACACCTTTTGAATCTCTTCATATTTTTCACCCCTTTTCAGGCTCTTCATGTTTTTGAACACCGCTTCTCTCTCCTCCTATTTTTCAGACCGTTTCATGCTCATCTCATTTTTGACAACTTTTGTAGCTCTTCATATTTTACACGTTTTCAGGCTCTTCATGTTTTTCAACACCGTTTCTTGATCCTCCTATTTTTCAGACCGCTTCATTCTCCACATATTTTGACACCTTTTGAAGCTCTTCATATATTTCACACCTTTACAGGCTCTTCTTTTTTTTCAACACCACTTCATGCTCCTCCTATATTTCAGACCGTTTCATGCTCATCTCATTTTTGACAGCTTTTGAAGCTCTTCATATTTTTCACCCCCTTTGAAGCTCTTCATATTTTTGACACCTTTTGAAGCTCTTCATATTTTTCACACCTTTTCAGGCTCCTCATGTTTTGAACACCGTTTTATGCTCCTACTATTTTTCAGACCGTTTCATGCTCCTCATATTTTTGAAACCTTTTGAAGCTCTTCATATTTTTCACACCTTTTCAGGCTCTTCATGTTTTTGAACACCGTTTCTCGCTCCTCCTATTTTTCAAACCGTTTCATGCTCATCTCATTTTTGACACCTTTTGTAGCTCTTCATATTTTTCACACGTTTTCTGGCTCTTCATGTTTTTCAACACCGTTTCTTGATCCTCCTATTTTTCAGACCGTTACATGCTCATCTCATCTTTAACACCTTTAGAAGCTTTTCATATTTTTCACAACATTTCATGCTCTTCAGGTTTTTCAACACCGCTTCATGCTCCTCTTATTTTTCAGACCGTTTCATGCTCCTCATATTTTTGACACCTTTTGAAGCTCTTCATATTTTTCACAATTTTTCAGGCTCTTCATGTTTTTGAACACCGCTTCATGCTCCTCCTATTTTTCAGACCGTTTCATGCTCCTCATATTTTTGATACCTTTTGAAGCTCTTCATATTTGTCATTTCTTTTCAGGCTCTCCATGTTTTTGAACACCGCTTCATGCTCCTCTTATTTTTTAGACCGTTTCATGCTCATTTCATTTTTGACACCTTTTGAAGCTCTTCATATTTTTCACACCTTTTCAAGCTCTTCATGTTTTTCAACACCGTTTCATGCTCCTCCTATTTTTCAGACCGTTTCGTGCCCCTCATATTTTTGACACCTTTTGAAGCTCTTCATATATTTCACACCTTTTCAGGCTCTTCTTTTTTTTCAACAAGACTTCATGCTCCTCCTATTTTTCAAACCGTTTCATGCGCAGGGCATTTTTGACACCTTTTGAATGTCTTCATATTTTTCACACCTTTTGAAGCTCTTCATATTTTTCACACCTTTTCAGGCTCTTCATGTTTTTCAACAGCGCTTCATGCTCCTCCTATTATTCAGACCGTTTCATGCTCCTCATATTTTTGACACCTTTTGAAGCTCTTCATATTTTTCACACCTTTTCACGCTCTTCATGTTTTTCAACACCGCTTCATGCTCCTCCTATATTTCAGACCGTTTCATGCTCTTCATATTTTTGACACCTTTTGAAGCTCTTCATATATTTCACACCTTTTCAGGCTCTCCTTTTTTTTTCAACACCACTTCATGCTCCTCCTTTTTTTCAGACCGTTTCACGCTCATCTCATATTTGACACCTTTTGAAGCTCTTCATATTCTTCACACCTTTTGAAGCTCTTCATATTTTTTCACACGTTTTCAGGCTCTTCATGTTTTTCAACACCGCTTCATGCTCCTCCTGTTTTTCAGACCGTTTCATGCTCCTCATATTTTTGACACCTTTTGAAGCTCTTCATGTTTTTCACACTTTTCAGGCTCTTCATGTTTTTCAACACCACTTCATGCTCCTCCTATTTTTCAGACCTTCATGCTCCTCATATTTTTGACACCTTTAGAAGCTCTTCATATTTTTCACACGTTTTCAGGCTCTTCACGTTTTTCAACAACGCTTAATGCTCCTCCTATTTTTCAGACCGTTTCATGCTCGTCATATATTTGACACGTTTAGAAGATCTTCATATTTTTCACACCTTTTCAGGCTCTTCATGTTTTTGAACACCGTTTCATGCTATTCCTATTTTTCAGACTGTTTCATGGTCCTCATATTTGTTACACCTTTTGAAGCTATTCATATATTTCACACCTTTTCAGGCTCTTCTTGTTTTACAACACAGCTTCATTCTCCTCCTATTTTACAGCCCGTTTCATGCTCCTCATGTTTTTGACACCTTTTGAAGCACTTCATATTTTTCACACTTTTCAGGCTCTTCATGTATTTGAAAACCGCCTCATGCTCCTCCTATTTTTCAGACCGTTTCATGCTCCTCATATTTTTGACACCTTTTGAAGCTCTTCATATTTTTCACACCTTTTGAAGCTCTTCATATTTTCTACACGTTTTCAGGCTCTTCATGTTTTTGAACACCGCTTCATGCTCCTCAAATTTTTCAGACCGTTTCGTGCTCCTCATATTCTTGACACCTTTTGAAGCTCTTCATATTTTTCACACCTTTTCAGGCTCTTCATGTAATTGAACACCGCTTCATGCTCCTCCTATTTTTCAGACCATATCAGGCTCCTCATATTTTTTAACACCTTTTGAAGCTCTTCATATTTTTCACGGCTTTTCAGGCTCTTCATTTTTTTGAACACCTCTTCATGCTCCTCCTATTTTTCAGACCGTTTCATGCTCCTCATATTTTTGACACCTTTTGAAGCTCTTCATATTTTTCACAACTTTTCAGGCTCTTCATGTTTTTGAACACCGTTTCTCGCTCCTCCTATTTTTCAAACCGTTTCATGCTCATCTCATTTTTGACACCTTTTGTAGCTCTTCATATTTTTCACACGTTTTCTGGCTCTTCATGTTTTTCAACACCGTTTCTTGATCCTCCTATTTTCAGACCGTTACATGCTCATCTCATCTTTAACACCTTTAGAAGCTTTTCATATTTTTCACAACATTTCATGCTCTTCAGGTTTTTCAACAACGCTTCATGCTCCTCTTATTTTTCAGACCGTTTCATGCTCCTCATATTTTTGACACCTTTTGAAGCTCTTCATATTTTTCACAACTTTTCAGGCTCTTCATGTTTTTGAACACCGCTTCATGCTCCTCCTATTTTTCAGACCGTTTCATGCTCCTCATATTTTTGACACCTTTTGAAGCTCTTCATATTTGTCATATCTTTTCAGGCTCTCCATGTTTTTGAACACCGCTTCATGCTCCTCTTATTTTTTAGACCGTTTCATGCTCATTTCATTTTTGACACCTTTTGAAGCTCTTCATATTTTTCACACCTTTTCAAGCTCTTCATGTTTTTCAACACCGTTTCATGCTCCTCCTATTTTTCAGACCATTTCATGCTCATCTCATTTTTGACACCTTTTGAAACTCTTCATATTCTTCACACCTTTTGAAGCTTTTCATATTTTTTTACACGTTTTCAGGCTCTTCATGTTTTTCAACACCGCTTCATGCTCCTCCTATTTTTCAGAACTTTTCATGCTCCTCATATTTTTGACACCTTTTGAAGCTCTTCATATTTTTCACACTTTTCTGGCTCTTCATGTTTTTCAACACCACTTCATGCTCCTCCTATTTTTCAGACCTTCATGCTCCTCATATTTTTGACACCTTTAGAAGCCCTTCATATTTTTCACACTTTTCTGGCTCTTCATGTTTTTCCACACCACTTCATGCTTCTCCTATTTTTCGGCCTGTTTCATGCTCCTCATGTATTTCACACCTTTTGAAGCTCTTCATATTTTTCACACCTTTTCAGGCTCTTCATGTTTTTAATCACCGTTTCATCCTCCTCCTATTTTTCAGACCATTTCATGCTCCTCATATATTTGACACATTTTGAAGCTCTGAATATTTTTCACACATTTTCAGGCTCTTCATGTTTTTGAACACTGGTTCATGATCCTCCTATTTTTCAGACGGTTTCATGCTCTTCATATGTTTGACACCTTTTGCAGCTCTTCATATTTTTCACAACTTTTCAGGCTCTTCATGTTTGTCAACAGCACTTCATGTTTCTCCTAATTTCAGACCGTTTCATGCTCCTCATGTATTTCACACCTTTTGAAGCTCTTCATATTTTTCCCACATTTTCAGCTCTTCATGTTTTTGAACACCATTTCATGCCACTTCTATTTTTCAGACCGTTTCATGCTCCTCATATTTTTCACACCTTTTGAAGCTCTTCATATTTTTCACACCTTTTCAGGCTCTTCATATTTTTGAACACAGCTTCTCGCTCCTCCTATTTTTCAGACCGTTTCATGCTCATCTCATTTTTGACACCTTTTGTAGCTCTTCATATTTTTCACACGTTTTCAGGCTCTTCATGTTTTTCAACACCGTTTCTTGATCCTCCTATTTTTCAGACCGTTTCATTCTCATCTCATTTTTAACACCTTTTGAAGCTTTTCATATTTTTCACATCTTTTCAGGCTCTTCATGTTTTTGAACACCGTTTCATGCTCCTCCTAATTTTCAGACTGTTTCATGCTCCTCATATCTTTGACACCTTTTGAAGCTCTTCATATTTTTCACACCTTTTCAGTTTCTTCAGGTTTTTGAACACGGCTTCATGCTCCTCGTATTTTTCAGACCGTTTCATGCTCCTCATATTTTTCACATCTTTTCATGCTCTTCATGTTTCTCAACACCGTTTCATGCTCTTCAGGTTTTGAACACGGCTTCATGCTCCTCGTATTTTTCAGACCGTTTCATGCTCCTCATAATTTTGACACTTTTTGAAGCTCTTCATATTTTTCATACCTTTTCAGGCTCTTAATGTTTTGGAACACCGCTTCATGCTCCTCCTATTTTTCAGACCGTTTCATGCTCCTCATATTTTTAACCCTATTGAAGCTCTTCATATTTTTCAGAACTTTTCAGGCTCTTCAGTTTTTTGAACACGGCTTCAGGCTCCTCGTATTTTTCAGACCGTTTCATGCTCCTCATATATTTCACACCGTTTAAAGCTCTTCATATTTTTCACACCTTTTCAGGCTCCTCAAGTTTTTGAAAACCGCTTCATGCTCCTCCTATTTTTCAGAACTTTTCATGCTCCTCATATTTTTGACACGTTTTGAAACACTTCATATTTTTCACACCTTTTCAGGCTCTTCATATTTTTGAACACCGCTTCATGCTCCTCCTATTTTCATACGGTTTCCTGCTCCTCATGTTTTTGAGACGTTTTGAAGCTATTCATATTTATCATACCTTTTCAGGCTCCTCAGGTTTTGGAAAACCGCTTCATGCTCCTCCTATTTTTCAGAACTTTTATGCTCCTCATATTTTTGACACGTTTTGAAACACTTCATATTTTTCACACCTTTTCAGGCTCTTCATATTTTTGAACACCGCTTCATGCTCCTCCTGTTTTTCATATCGTTTCATGCTCCTCATATTTTTGACACCTTTTGAAGCTCTTCATATTTTTCACACCTTTTCAGGCTCTTCATGTTTTTGAACGCCGTATCATGCTCCTCCTATTTTTCAGACCGTTTCATGCTCCTCATAGCTTTGACACCTTTGAAGCTCTTCATGTTTTTCACACCTTTTCAGGCTGTTCATGTTTTTCAGGACTGCTTCATGCTCCTCCTACATTTCAGACCGTTCCCTGCTCCTCTTTTTTTTGACACCTTTTGAAGCTCTTCATATTTTTTACGCCTTTTCAGACTCTTCATGTTTTTCAACACTGTTTCTTGCTCCTCCTGTTTTTCAGACCTTTTCGTGCTCCTCCTATTTTTCAGACCGTTTCATGCTCCTCATATTTTTGACAACTTTTGAAGCTCTTCATATTTTTCACTATTTTTCAGGCTCTTCATGTTTTTGAACACCTATTCATGCTCCTCCTATTTTTCAGACCGTTTCAGGCACCTCATATTTTTGACCCCTTTTGAAGTTCTTCATATTTTTCACAACTTTTCAGGCTCTTCATATTTTTCAACACCGCTTCATGCTCCTCCTATTTTTCAGACCGTTTCATGCTCATCTAATTTTTGACACCTTTTGAAGCTCTTCATACTTTTCACACCTTTTGAAACTCTTCATATTTTTCACACGTTTTAAGTCTCTTCATGTTTTTCAGCACCGCTTCATGCTCCTCCTATTTTTCAGACCGTGTCATGCTCCTCATATTTTTCACACCTTCTGAAGCTCTTCATATTTTTCAAACCTTTTCAGGCTCTCCATGTTTTTCAACACCAGTTCATGCTCCTCCTATTTTTCAGACCGTTTCATGCTCCTCATATTTTTGACACCTTTAGAAACTCGTCATATTTTTCACGCCTTTTCAAGCTCTTCATGTTTTTCAACACCGCTTCATGCTCCTCCTATTTTTCAGACCGTTTAATGCTCCACATGTATTTCACACCTTTTGAAGCTCCTCATATTTTTCACACCTTTTCAGGCTCTTCTTGTTTTTGAACACCGCTTCATGCTCCTCCTATTTTTGAGACAGTTTCATGCTCCCCATATTTTGACACCTTTGAAGCTTTTCATAATTTTCAAACCTTTTCAGGCTCTTCATTTTTTTCAACACCACTTCATGCTCCTCCTATTTTTCAGACCGTTTCATGCTCTTCTAATTTTTGACACCTTTTGAAGCTCTTCATATTTTTCACACCTTCTGAATCTCTTCATATTTTTCACATGTTTTCAGGCCTTCATGTTCTTCAACACCGCTTAATGCTCCTCCTATTTTTCAGACCGTTTAATCCTCCTCATGTGTTTCACACTTTTTGAAGCTCTTCATATTTTTCACATCTTTTGAAGCTTTTCATATTTTTCACACCTTTTCAGACTCTTCATGATTTTCAACAGTGCTTCATGCTCCTCCTATTTTTCAGACCGTCATGCTCATCTAATTTTTGACCCCTTTTGAAGCTCTTCATATTTTTCAGAACTTTTGAACCTCTTCATATTTTCACACGTTTTCAGACTATTCATGTTTTTCAACACCGCTTCATGCTCCTGCAATTTTTCAGACCATTTCATGCTCCTCATATTTTTGACACGTTTTGAGGCTTTTCCTAATTTTCACACCTTTTCAGGCTCTTCATGTTTTTGAACACCGCTTCATCCTCCTCCTATTTTTATGACCGTTTCATGCTCCTCATATTTTTGACACCTTTTGAAGCTCTTCATATTTTTCAAACCTCTTCAGGCTCTTTATGTTTTTGAACACCGCTTCATGCTCCTCCTATTTTTTGAGACCGTTTCATGCTCCTCATATTTTTGACACCTTTTGAAGCTTTCCATATTTTTCACACCTTTTCAGGCTCTTCATTTTTTTCCACACCACTTCATGCTCCTCCTATTTTTCAGACCGTTTCGTGCTCATCTACTTTTTGACACCTTTTGAAGCTCTTCATATTTTTCACACCTTTTGAAAGTCTTCATATTTTTCACACGTTTTCAGGCTCTTCATGTTTTTCAACACCTCTTCATGCTGCTGCTATTTTTCATACCGTTTCATGCTCATCTACTTTTTGACACCTTTTGAAGCTCTTCATATTTTTCACACCTTTTGAAACTCTTCATATTTTTCACACGTTTTCAGGCTCTTCATGTTTTTGATCACCGTTTCATGCTCCTCCTATTTTTCAGACTGTTTCATGCTTCTCATATTTTTTTTTCCAGTGGGTTTTGTCATACATTGATATGAATCAGCCATGGATTTACATGTATTCCCAATCCCGATCCCCCCTCCCACCTCCCTCTCCCCCCGATTCCTCTGGGTCTTCCCAGTGCACCAGGCCGGAGCACTTGTCTCGTTCATCCCACCTGGGCTGGTGATCTGTTTCACCATAGATAGGATACATGCTGTTCTTTTGAAATATCCCACCCTCACATTCTCCCACAAAGTTCAAAAGTCTGTTCTGTATTTCTGTGTCTCTTTTTCTGTTCTGCATATAGGGTTATCGTTATCACCTTTCTAAATTCCATATACATGTGTCAGTATGCTGTAATGTTCTTTATCTTTCTGGCTTACTTCACTCTGTATAATGGGCTTCAGCTTCATCCATCTCATTAGGACTGGTTCAAATGAATTCTTTTTAATGGCTGAGTAATATTCCATGGTGTATATGTACCACAGCTTCCTTATCCATTCATCTGCTGATGGGCATCTAGGTTGCTTCCATGTCCTGGCTATTATAAACAGTGCTGCGATGAACACTGGGGTGCACGTGTCTCTTTCAGTTCTGGTTTCCTCAGTGTGTATGCCCAGAAGTGGGATTGCTGGGTCATATGGCAGTTCTATTTCCAGTTTTTTAAGAAATCTCCACACTGTTTTCCATAGCGGCTGTACTAGTTTGCATTCCCACCAACAGTGTAAGAGGGTTCCCTTTTCTCCACACCCTCTCCAGCATTTATTGCTTGTAGACTTTTGGATAGCAGCCATCCTGACTGGCGTGTAATGGTACCTCATTGTGGTTTTGATTTGTATTTCTCTAATAATGAGTGATGTTGAGCATCTTTTCATGTGTTTGTTAGCCATCTGTATGTCTTCTTTGGAGAAATGTCTGTTTAGTTCTTTGGCCCATTTTTTGATTGGGTCATTTATTTTTCTGGAATTGAGCTGCAGGAGTTGCTTGTATATTTTTGAGATTAATCCTTTGTCTGTTTCTTCATTTGCTATTATTTTCTCCCAATCTGAGGGCTGCCTTTTCACCTTACTTATAGTTTCCTTTGTAGTGCAAAAGCTTTTAAGTTTCATTAGGTCCCATTTGTTTAGTTTTGCTTATATTTCCAATATTCTGGGAGGTGGGTCATAGAGGATCTTGCTTTGATTTCTGTCGGAGAGTGTTTTGCCTATGTTCTCCTCTAGGAGTTTTATAGTTTCTGGTCTTACATTTAGATCTTTAATCCATTTTGAGTTTATTTTTGTGTATGGTGTTAGAAAGTGTTCTAGTTTCATTCTTTTACAAGTGGTTGACCAGTTTTCCCAGCACCACTTGTTAAAGAGGTTGTCTTTTTTCCATTGTATATCCTTGCCTCCTTTGTCAAAGATAAGGTGTCCATAGGTTCGTGGATTTATCTCTGGGCTTTCTATTCTGTTCCATTGATCTATATTTCTGTCTTTGTGCCAGTACCATACTGTCTTGATGACTGTGGCTTTGTAGTAGAGTCTGAAGTCAGGCAGGTTGATTCCTCCAGCTCCATTCTTCTTTCTCAAGATTACTTTGGCTATGCGAGGTTTTTTGTATTTCCATACAAATTGTGAAATTCTTTGGTCTAGTTCTGTGAAAAATACCGTTGGTAGCTTGATAGGGATTGCATTGAATCTATAGACTGCTTTGGGTAGAATAGCCATTTTGACAATATTAATTCTTCCAATCCATGAACACGGTATGTTTCTCCATCTGTTTGTGTCCTCTTTGATTTCTTTCATCAGTGTTTTATAGTTTTCTATGTATAGGTCCTTTGTTTCTTTAGGTAGATATACTCCTAAGTATTTTATTCTTTTTGTTGCAATGGTGAATGGTATTGTTTCCTTAATTTCTCTGTCTGTTTTTTCATTGTTAGTATATAGGAATGCAAGGGATTTCTGTGTGTTAATTTTATATCCTGCAACTTTACTATATTCATTGATTAGTTCTAGTAATTTTCTGGTAGAGTCTTTAGGGTTTTCTATGTAGAGGATCATGTCATCTGCAAACAGTGAGAATTTTACTGCTTCTTTTCCTATCTGGATTCTTTTTACTTCTTTTTCTGCTCTGATTGCTGTGGCCAGAACTTCCAACACTATGTTGAATAGTAGTGGTGAGAGTGGGCACCCTTGTCCTGTTCCTGATTTCAGGGCAAATGCCTTCAATTTTGACACCTTCTGAAGATCTTCATATTTTTCACACCTTTTCAGGCTCTTCATGTTTTGAACACAGTTTCATGCTCCTCATATTTTTCACATATTTTTATGCTCTTCATATTTTTCACATATTTTCAGGCTACTCATGTTTCTCAAAACCGTTTCATGCTCCTCATATTTTTCAAATATTTTTATGCTCTTCATATTTTTCACATATATTCAGGCTATTCATATTTCTCAAAACCGTTTCATGCTCCTCATATTTTTGACACCTTTTGAAGCTCTTCATATTTTTCACACCTTTTCAGGCTCTTCTTGTTTTTGAACACCGCTTCATGCTCCTCCTATTTTTGAGACAGTTTCATGCTCCTCATATTTTTGACACCTTTTGAAGCTTTTCATATTTTTCAAACCTTTTCAGGCTCTTCATTTTTTTCAACATCACTTCATGCTCCTCCTATTTTTCAGACCGTTTCATGCTCATCTAATTTTTGACACCTTTTGAAGCTCTACATATTTTTCACACCTTTTGAAGCTCTTCATATTTTTCAAACCTTTTCAGGCTCTTCATGTTTTTCCACACCACTTCATGCTTCTCCTATTTTTCAGCCCGTTTCATGCTCCTCATGTATTTCACACTTTTTGAAGCTCTTCATATTTTTCACACATTTTCAGGCTCTTCATGTTTTTGATCACTGTTTCATGCTCCTCCTATTTTACAGACCGTTTCATGCTCCTCATATATTTGAAATCTTTTGAAGCTCTTCATATTTTTCAAACCTTTTCAGGCTCTTCATGTTTTTGAACACCGCTTCATGCTCCTCCTATTTTTCAGACCGTTTCATGCTCCTCATGTATTTCACACCTTTTGAAGCTCTTCATATTTTTCACACATTTTCAGGCTCTTCATGTTTTTGATCACTGTTTCATGCTCCTCCTATTTTACAGACCGTTTCATGCTCCTCATATATTTGAAATCTTTTGAAGCTCTTCATATTTTTCAAACCTTTTCAGGCTCTTCATGTTTTTGAACACCGCTTCATGCTCCTCCTATTTTTCAGACCGTTTCATGCTCCTCATATTTTTGACAGGTTTTGAAGCTCTTCATATTTTTCACACATTTTCAGGCTCTTCATGTTTTGAACACCACTTCATGCTCGTCCTATTTTTCAAACCGTTTCAGACTCATGTCATTTTTGACTCCTTTTGAAGCTCTTCATATTTTTCACACCTTTTGAAGCTCTTCATATTTTTCACACGTTTTCAGGCTCTTCATGTTTTTCAACACCGCTTCATGCTCCTCCTATTTTTCAGACAGTTTCATGCTCCTCATTTTTTTGACACTTTTTGAAGCTCTTCATACTTTTCACACCATTTCAGGCTCTTCATGTTTTGAACATGGGTTCATGCTCCTCCTATGTTCAGACCGTTTCATACCCCTCATAATTTTGACACCTTTTGAAGCTCTTCATATTTTTCACACGTTTTCATGCTCTTCATGTTTTTCAACACCGCTTCATGCTCCCCCTTTTTTCAGACCGTTTAATGTACCTCATATTTTTCACACCTTTTGAAGCTCTTCATATTTTTCACACCTTTTCAGGCTCTTCATGTTTTTCAGCACCTCTTTATGCTCCTCCTATTTTTCAAACCGTTTAATCCTCCTCATGTATTTCACACTTTTTGAAGCTCTTCATATTTTTCACACCTTTTGAAGCTCTTCATATTTTTCACACCTTTTTAGGCTCTTCATGTTTTGTGACACCGTTTAATAATCCTCCTATTGTTCAGACTGTGTCATGCTTCTCATATTTTTGACACCTTTTGAAGCTCTTCATATTTTTCACACCTTTTCAGGCTCTTCATGTTTTTCAACACCGCTTCATGCTCCTCCTATTTTTCAGACGGTTTCATGCTCCTCATATTTTTGACACCTTTTGAAGCTCTTCATATTTTTCACACCTTTTCAGGCTCTTCATGTTTTTCAACACCGCTTCATGCTCCTCCTATTTTTCAGACGGTTTCATGCTCCTCATATTTTTGACACCTTTTGAAGCTCTTCATATTTTTCCACATCTTTTGAAGCTCTTCATATTTTTCACACTTTTTCAGGCTCTTCATGTTTTTCAACACCCCTTGTTGCTCCTCCTATGTTTCAGACCGTTTCATGCTCCTCATATTTTTGACACCTTTTGAAGCTCTTCATATTTTTCACACCTTTTCAGGCTCTTCATATTTTTGAACACCCCTTCATGCTCCTCCTATTTTTCAGACCGTTTCATGCTCCTCATATTTTTGACACCTTTTGAAGCTCTTCATATTTTTCACACCTTTTCAGGCTCTTCATGGTTTTCAACACCGCTTCATGCTCCTCCTTTATTTCAGACAGTTTCATTCTCCTCCTATTTTTGACACCATTTGAAGCTCTTCATATATTTCACACCTTTTCAATCTCTTCATGTTTTGAACACCAATTCATGCTCCTCCTATTTTTCATACCGTTTCATGCTCCTCCTATTTTTCAGGCCGTTTCATGCTCCTCATATTTTGACACGTTTTAAAGCTCTTCGTATTTTTCACACATTGTCAGGCTCTTCATGTTTTTGAACACCACTGCATCTCCTCTTATTTTTCAGACCGTTTCATGCTCCTCATATTTTTGACACCTTTTGAAGCTCTTCATATTTTTCACACCTTTTCAGGCTCTTGATGTTTTTCAACACTGCTTCATGCTTCTCCTATTTTTCAGATTGTTTCATGCTCATCTCATTTTTGACACCTTTTGAAGCTTTTCATATTTTTGACAACTTTTCAGGCTCTTCATGTTTTTGAACACCGCTTCATGCTCCTCCTATTTTTCAGACCATATCAGGCTCCTCATATTTTTTAACACCTTTTGAAGCTCTTCATATTTTTCACGGCTTTTCAGGCTCTTCATTTTTTTGAACACCTCTTCATGCTCCTCCTATTTTTCAGACCGTTTCATGCTCCTCATATTTTTGACACCTTTTGAAGCTCTTCATATTTTTCACAACTTTTCAGGCTCTTCATGTTTTTGAACACCGTTTCTCGCTCCTCCTATTTTTCAAACCGTTTCATGCTCATCTCATTTTTGACACCTTTTGTAGCTCTTCATATTTTTCACACGTTTTCTGGCTCTTCATGTTTTTCAACACCGTTTCTTGATCCTCCTATTTTCAGACCGTTACATGCTCATCTCATCTTTAACACCTTTAGAAGCTTTTCATATTTTTCACAACATTTCATGCTCTTCAGGTTTTTCAACAACGCTTCATGCTCCTCTTATTTTTCAGACCGTTTCATGCTCCTCATATTTTTGACACCTTTTGAAGCTCTTCATATTTTTCACAACTTTTCAGGCTCTTCATGTTTTTGAACACCGCTTCATGCTCCTCCTATTTTTCAGACCGTTTCATGCTCCTCATATTTTTGACACCTTTTGAAGCTCTTCATATTTGTCATATCTTTTCAGGCTCTCCATGTTTTTGAACACCGCTTCATGCTCCTCTTATTTTTTAGACCGTTTCATGCTCATTTCATTTTTGACACCTTTTGAAGCTCTTCATATTTTTCACACCTTTTCAAGCTCTTCATGTTTTTCAACACCGTTTCATGCTCCTCCTATTTTTCAGACCATTTCATGCGCATCTCATTTTTGACACCTTTTGAAACTCTTCATATTCTTCACACCTTTTGAAGCTTTTCATATTTTTTTACACGTTTTCAGGCTCTTCATGTTTTTCAACACCGCTTCATGCTCCTCCTATTTTTCAGAACTTTTCATGCTCCTCATATTTTTGACACCTTTTGAAGCTCTTCATATTTTTCACACTTTTCTGGCTCTTCATGTTTTTCAACACCACTTCATGCTCCTCCTATTTTTCAGACCTTCATGCTCCTCATATTTTTGACACCTTTTGAAGCTCTTCATATTTTTCACACTTTTCTGGCTCTTCATGTTTTTCCACACCACTTCATGCTTCTCCTATTTTTCGGCCTGTTTCATGCTCCTCATGTATTTCACACCTTTTGAAGCTCTTCATATTTTTCACACCTTTTCAGGCTCTTCATGTTTTTAATCACCGTTTCATCCTCCTCCTATTTTTCAGACCATTTCATGCTCCTCATATATTTGACACATTTTGAAGCTCTGAATATTTTTCACACATTTTCAGGCTCTTCATGTTTTTGAACACTGGTTCATGATCCTCCTATTTTTCAGACGGTTTCATGCTCTTCATATGTTTGACACCTTTTGCAGCTCTTCATATTTTTCACAACTTTTCAGGCTCTTCATGTTTGTCAACAGCACTTCATGTTTCTCCTAATTTCAGACCGTTTCATGCTCCTCATGTATTTCACACCTTTTGAAGCTCTTCATATTTTTCCCACCTTTTCAGCTCTTCATGTTTTTGAACACCATTTCATGCCACTTCTATTTTTCAGACCGTTTCATGCTCCTCATATTTTTCACACCTTTTGAAGCTCTTCATATTTTTCACACCTTTTCAGGCTCTTCATATTTTTGAACACAGCTTCTCGCTCCTCCTATTTTTCAGACCGTTTCATGCTCATCTCATTTTTGACACCTTTTGTAGCTCTTCATATTTTTCACACGTTTTCAGGCTCTTCATGTTTTTCAACACCGTTTCTTGATCCTCCTATTTTTCAGACCGTTTCATTCTCATCTCATTTTTAACACCTTTTGAAGCTTTTCATATTTTTCACATCTTTTCAGGCTCTTCATGTTTTTGAACACCGTTTCATGCTCCTCCTAATTTTCAGACTGTTTCATGCTCCTCATATCTTTGACACCTTTTGAAGCTCTTCATATTTTTCACACCTTTTCAGTTTCTTCAGGTTTTTGAACACGGCTTCATGCTCCTCGTATTTTTCAGACCGTTTCATGCTCCTCATATTTTTCACATCTTTTCATGCTCTTCATGTTTCTCAACACCGTTTCATGCTCTTCAGGTTTTGAACACGGCTTCATGCTCCTCGTATTTTTCAGACCGTTTCATGCTCCTCATAATTTTGACACTTTTTGAAGCTCTTCATATTTTTCATACCTTTTCAGGCTCTTAATGTTTTGGAACACCGCTTCATGCTCCTCCTATTTTTCAGACCGTTTCATGCTCCTCATATTTTTAACCCTATTGAAGCTCTTCATATTTTTCAGAACTTTTCAGGCTCTTCAGTTTTTTGAACACGGCTTCAGGCTCCTCGTATTTTTCAGACCGTTTCATGCTCCTCATATATTTCACACCGTTTAAAGCTCTTCATATTTTTCACACCTTTTCAGGCTCCTCAAGTTTTTGAAAACCGCTTCATGCTCCTCCTATTTTTCAGAACTTTTCATGCTCCTCATATTTTTGACACGTTTTGAAACACTTCATATTTTTCACACCTTTTCAGGCTCTTCATATTTTTGAACACCGCTTCATGCTCCTCCTATTTTCATACGGTTTCCTGCTCCTCATGTTTTTGAGACGTTTTGAAGCTCTTCATATTTATCATACCTTTTCAGGCTCCTCAGGTTTTTGAAAACCGCTTCATGCTCCTCCTATTTTTCAGAACTTTTATGCTCCTCATATTTTTGACACGTTTTGAAACACTTCATATTTTTCACACCTTTTCAGGCTCTTCATATTTTTGAACACCGCTTCATGCTCCTCCTGTTTTTCATATCGTTTCATGCTCCTCATATTTTTGACACCTTTTGAAGCTCTTCATATTTTTCACACCTTTTCAGGCTCTTCATGTTTTTGAACGCCGTATCATGCTCCTCCTATTTTTCAGACCGTTTCATGCTCCTCATAGCTTTGACACCTTTGAAGCTCTTCATGTTTTTCACACCTTTTCAGGCTGTTCATGTTTTTCAGGACTGCTTCATGCTCCTCCTACATTTCAGACCGTTCCCTGCTCCTCTTTTTTTTGACACCTTTTGAAGCTCTTCATATTTTTTACGCCTTTTCAGACTCTTCATGTTTTTCAACACTGTTTCTTGCTCCTCCTGTTTTTCAGACCTTTTCGTGCTCCTCCTATTTTTCAGACCGTTTCATGCTCCTCATATTTTTGACAACTTTTGAAGCTCTTCATATTTTTCACTATTTTTCAGGCTCTTCATGTTTTTGAACACCTATTCATGCTCCTCCTATTTTTCAGACCGTTTCAGGCACCTCATATTTTTGACCCCTTTTGAAGTTCTTCATATTTTTCACAACTTTTCAGGCTCTTCATATTTTTCAACACCGCTTCATGCTCCTCCTATTTTTCAGACCGTTTCATGCTCATCTAATTTTTGACACCTTTTGAAGCTCTTCATACTTTTCACACCTTTTGAAACTCTTCATATTTTTCACACGTTTTAAGTCTCTTCATGTTTTTCAGCACCGCTTCATGCTCCTCCTATTTTTCAGACCGTGTCATGCTCCTCATATTTTTCACACCTTCTGAAGCTCTTCATATTTTTCAAACCTTTTCAGGCTCTCCATGTTTTTCAACACCAGTTCATGCTCCTCCTATTTTTCAGACCGTTTCATGCTCCTCATATTTTTGACACCTTTAGAAACTCGTCATATTTTTCACACCTTTTCAAGCTCTTCATGTTTTTCAACACCGCTTCATGCTCCTCCTATTTTTCAGACCGTTTAATGCTCCACATGTATTTCACACCTTTTGAAGCTCCTCATATTTTTCACACCTTTTCAGGCTCTTCTTGTTTTTGAACACCGCTTCATGCTCCTCCTATTTTTGAGACAGTTTCATGCTCCCCATATTTTGACACCTTTGAAGCTTTTCATAATTTTCAAACCTTTTCAGGCTCTTCATTTTTTTCAACACCACTTCATGCTCCTCCTATTTTTCAGACCGTTTCATGCTCTTCTAATTTTTGACACCTTTTGAAGCTCTTCATATTTTTCACACCTTCTGAATCTCTTCATATTTTTCACATGTTTTCAGGCCTTCATGTTCTTCAACACCGCTTAATGCTCCTCCTATTTTTCAGACCGTTTAATCCTCCTCATGTGTTTCACACTTTTTGAAGCTCTTCATATTTTTCACATCTTTTGAAGCTTTTCATATTTTTCACACCTTTTCAGACTCTTCATGATTTTCAACAGTGCTTCATGCTCCTCCTATTTTTCAGACCGTCATGCTCATCTAATTTTTGACCCCTTTTGAAGCTCTTCATATTTTTCAGAACTTTTGAACCTCTTCATATTTTCACACGTTTTCAGACTATTCATGTTTTTCAACACCGCTTCATGCTCCTGCAATTTTTCAGACCATTTCATGCTCCTCATATTTTTGACACGTTTTGAGGCTTTTCCTAATTTTCACACCTTTTCAGGCTCTTCATGTTTTTGAACACCGCTTCATCCTCCTCCTATTTTTATGACCGTTTCATGCTCCTCATATTTTTGACACCTTTTGAAGCTCTTCATATTTTTCAAACCTCTTCAGGCTCTTTATGTTTTTGAACACCGCTTCATGCTCCTCCTATTTTTTGAGACCGTTTCATGCTCCTCATATTTTTGACACCTTTTGAAGCTTTCCATATTTTTCACACCTTTTCAGGCTCTTCATTTTTTTCCACACCACTTCATGCTCCTCCTATTTTTCAGACCGTTTCGTGCTCATCTACTTTTTGACACCTTTTGAAGCTCTTCATATTTTTCACACCTTTTGAAAGTCTTCATATTTTTCACACGTTTTCAGGCTCTTCATGTTTTTCAACACCTCTTCATGCTGCTGCTATTTTTCATACCGTTTCATGCTCATCTACTTTTTGACACCTTTTGAAGCTCTTCATATTTTTCACACCTTTTGAAACTCTTCATATTTTTCACACGTTTTCAGGCTCTTCATGTTTTTGATCACCGTTTCATGCTCCTCCTATTTTTCAGACTGTTTCATGCTTCTCATATTTTTTTTTCCAGTGGGTTTTGTCATACATTGATATGAATCAGCCATGGATTTACATGTATTCCCAATCCCGATCCCCCCTCCCACCTCCCTCTCCCCCCGATTCCTCTGGGTCTTCCCAGTGCACCAGGCCGGAGCACTTGTCTCGTTCATCCCACCTGGGCTGGTGATCTGTTTCACCATAGATAGGATACATGCTGTTCTTTTGAAATATCCCACCCTCACATTCTCCCACAAAGTTCAAAAGTCTGTTCTGTATTTCTGTGTCTCTTTTTCTGTTCTGCATATAGGGTTATCGTTATCACCTTTCTAAATTCCATATACATGTGTCAGTATGCTGTAATGTTCTTTATCTTTCTGGCTTACTTCACTCTGTATAATGGGCTTCAGCTTCATCCATCTCATTAGGACTGGTTCAAATGAATTCTTTTTAATGGCTGAGTAATATTCCATGGTGTATATGTACCACAGCTTCCTTATCCATTCATCTGCTGATGGGCATCTAGGTTGCTTCCATGTCCTGGCTATTATAAACAGTGCTGCGATGAACACTGGGGTGCACGTGTCTCTTTCAGTTCTGGTTTCCTCAGTGTGTATGCCCAGAAGTGGGATTGCTGGGTCATATGGCAGTTCTATTTCCAGTTTTTTAAGAAATCTCCACACTGTTTTCCATAGCGGCTGTACTAGTTTGCATTCCCACCAACAGTGTAAGAGGGTTCCCTTTTCTCCACACCCTCTCCAGCATTTATTGCTTGTAGACTTTTGGATAGCAGCCATCCTGACTGGCGTGTAATGGTACCTCATTGTGGTTTTGATTTGTATTTCTCTAATAATGAGTGATGTTGAGCATCTTTTCATGTGTTTGTTAGCCATCTGTATGTCTTCTTTGGAGAAATGTCTGTTTAGTTCTTTGGCCCATTTTTTGATTGGGTCATTTATTTTTCTGGAATTGAGCTGCAGGAGTTGCTTGTATATTTTTGAGATTAATCCTTTGTCTGTTTCTTCATTTGCTATTATTTTCTCCCAATCTGAGGGCTGCCTTTTCACCTTACTTATAGTTTCCTTTGTAGTGCAAAAGCTTTTAAGTTTCATTAGGTCCCATTTGTTTAGTTTTGCTTATATTTCCAATATTCTGGGAGGTGGGTCATAGAGGATCTTGCTTTGATTTCTGTCGGAGAGTGTTTTGCCTATGTTCTCCTCTAGGAGTTTTATAGTTTCTGGTCTTACATTTAGATCTTTAATCCATTTTGAGTTTATTTTTGTGTATGGTGTTAGAAAGTGTTCTAGTTTCATTCTTTTACAAGTGGTTGACCAGTTTTCCCAGCACCACTTGTTAAAGAGGTTGTCTTTTTTCCATTGTATATCCTTGCCTCCTTTGTCAAAGATAAGGTGTCCATAGGTTCGTGGATTTATCTCTGGGCTTTCTATTCTGTTCCATTGATCTATATTTCTGTCTTTGTGCCAGTACCATACTGTCTTGATGACTGTGGCTTTGTAGTAGAGTCTGAAGTCAGGCAGGTTGATTCCTCCAGCTCCATTCTTCTTTCTCAAGATTACTTTGGCTATGCGAGGTTTTTTGTATTTCCATACAAATTGTGAAATTCTTTGGTCTAGTTCTGTGAAAAATACCGTTGGTAGCTTGATAGGGATTGCATTGAATCTATAGACTGCTTTGGGTAGAATAGCCATTTTGACAATATTAATTCTTCCAATCCATGAACACGGTATGTTTCTCCATCTGTTTGTGTCCTCTTTGATTTCTTTCATCAGTGTTTTATAGTTTTCTATGTATAGGTCCTTTGTTTCTTTAGGTAGATATACTCCTAAGTATTTTATTCTTTTTGTTGCAATGGTGAATGGTATTGTTTCCTTAATTTCTCTGTCTGTTTTTTCATTGTTAGTATATAGGAATGCAAGGGATTTCTGTGTGTTAATTTTATATCCTGCAACTTTACTATATTCATTGATTAGTTCTAGTAATTTTCTGGTAGAGTCTTTAGGGTTTTCTATGTAGAGGATCATGTCATCTGCAAACAGTGAGAATTTTACTGCTTCTTTTCCTATCTGGATTCTTTTTACTTCTTTTTCTGCTCTGATTGCTGTGGCCAGAACTTCCAACACTATGTTGAATAGTAGTGGTGAGAGTGGGCACCCTTGTCCTGTTCCTGATTTCAGGGCAAATGCCTTCAATTTTGACACCTTCTGAAGATCTTCATATTTTTCACACCTTTTCAGGCTCTTCATGTTTTGAACACAGTTTCATGCTCCTCATATTTTTCACATATTTTTATGCTCTTCATATTTTTCACATATTTTCAGGCTACTCATGTTTCTCAAAACCGTTTCATGCTCCTCATATTTTTCAAATATTTTTATGCTCTTCATATTTTTCACATATATTCAGGCTATTCATATTTCTCAAAACCGTTTCATGCTCCTCATATTTTTGACACCTTTTGAAGCTCTTCATATTTTTCACACCTTTTCAGGCTCTTCTTGTTTTTGAACACCGCTTCATGCTCCTCCTATTTTTGAGACAGTTTCATGCTCCTCATATTTTTGACACCTTTTGAAGCTTTTCATATTTTTCAAACCTTTTCAGGCTCTTCATTTTTTTCAACATCACTTCATGCTCCTCCTATTTTTCAGACCGTTTCATGCTCATCTAATTTTTGACACCTTTTGAAGCTCTACATATTTTTCACACCTTTTGAAGCTCTTCATATTTTTCAAACCTTTTCAGGCTCTTCATGTTTTTCCACACCACTTCATGCTTCTCCTATTTTTCAGCCCGTTTCATGCTCCTCATGTATTTCACACTTTTTGAAGCTCTTCATATTTTTCACACATTTTCAGGCTCTTCATGTTTTTGATCACTGTTTCATGCTCCTCCTATTTTACAGACCGTTTCATGCTCCTCATATATTTGAAATCTTTTGAAGCTCTTCATATTTTTCAAACCTTTTCAGGCTCTTCATGTTTTTGAACACCGCTTCATGCTCCTCCTATTTTTCAGACCGTTTCATGCTCCTCATGTATTTCACACCTTTTGAAGCTCTTCATATTTTTCACACATTTTCAGGCTCTTCATGTTTTTGATCACTGTTTCATGCTCCTCCTATTTTACAGACCGTTTCATGCTCCTCATATATTTGAAATCTTTTGAAGCTCTTCATATTTTTCAAACCTTTTCAGGCTCTTCATGTTTTTGAACACCGCTTCATGCTCCTCCTATTTTTCAGACCGTTTCATGCTCCTCATATTTTTGACAGGTTTTGAAGCTCTTCATATTTTTCACACATTTTCAGGCTCTTCATGTTTTGAACACCACTTCATGCTCGTCCTATTTTTCAAACCGTTTCAGACTCATGTCATTTTTGACTCCTTTTGAAGCTCTTCATATTTTTCACACCTTTTGAAGCTCTTCATATTTTTCACACGTTTTCAGGCTCTTCATGTTTTTCAACACCGCTTCATGCTCCTCCTATTTTTCAGACAGTTTCATGCTCCTCATTTTTTTGACACTTTTTGAAGCTCTTCATACTTTTCACACCATTTCAGGCTCTTCATGTTTTGAACATGGGTTCATGCTCCTCCTATGTTCAGACCGTTTCATACCCCTCATAATTTTGACACCTTTTGAAGCTCTTCATATTATTCACACGTTTTCATGCTCTTCATGTTTTTCAACACCGCTTCATGCTCCCCCTTTTTTCAGACCGTTTAATGTACCTCATATTTTTCACACCTTTTGAAGCTCTTCATATTTTTCACACCTTTTCAGGCTCTTCATGTTTTTCAGCACCTCTTTATGCTCCTCCTATTTTTCAAACCGTTTAATCCTCCTCATGTATTTCACACTTTTTGAAGCTCTTCATATTTTTCACACCTTTTGAAGCTCTTCATATTTTTCACACCTTTTTAGGCTCTTCATGTTTTGTGACACCGTTTAATAATCCTCCTATTGTTCAGACTGTTTCATGCTTCTCATATTTTTGACACCTTTTGAAGCTCTTCATATTTTTCACACCTTTTCAGGCTCTTCATGTTTTTCAACACCGCTTCATGCTCCTCCTATTTTTCAGACGGTTTCATGCTCCTCATATTTTTGACACCTTTTGAAGCTCTTCATATTTTTCACACCTTTTCAGGCTCTTCATGTTTTTCAACACCGCTTCATGCTCCTCCTATTTTTCAGACGGTTTCATGCTCCTCATATTTTTGACACCTTTTGAAGCTCTTCATATTTTTCCCCATCTTTTGAAGCTCTTCATATTTTTCACACTTTTTCAGGCTCTTCATGTTTTTCAACACCCCTTGTTGCTCCTCCTATGTTTCAGACCGTTTCATGCTCCTCATATTTTTGACACCTTTTGAAGCTCTTCATATTTTTCACACCTTTTCAGGCTCTTCATATTTTTGAACACCCCTTCATGCTCCTCCTATTTTTCAGACCGTTTCATGCTCCTCATATTTTTGACACCTTTTGAAGCTCTTCATATTTTTCACACCTTTTCAGGCTCTTCATGGTTTTCAACACCGCTTCATGCTCCTCCTTTATTTCAGACAGTTTCATTCTCCTCCTATTTTTGACACCTTTTGAAGCTCTTCATATATTTCACACCTTTTCAATCTCTTCATGTTTTGAACACCAATTCATGCTCCTCCTATTTTTCATACCGTTTCATGCTCCTCCTATTTTTCAGGCCGTTTCATGCTCCTCATATTTTGACACGTTTTAAAGCTCTTCGTATTTTTCACACATTGTCAGGCTCTTCATGTTTTTGAACACCACTGCATCTCCTCTTATTTTTCAGACCGTTTCATGCTCCTCATATTTGAGAAGTTTTGAAGCTCTTCATATATTTCACATCTTTTCAGGCTCTTCATGTTTTTCAACAGTGCTTTATGCTCCTCCTATGTTTCAGACCGTTTCATGCTCCTCATAATTTTGACACCTTTTGAAGCTCTTCATATTTTTGACACCTTTTCAAGCTCTTCATGTTTTTCAACACCGCTTCATGCTCCTCCTATTTTTCAGATCGTTTCATGCTCATAATATTTTTGACACCATTCGAAGCTCTTCATATTTTTGACACCTTTTGATGCTCTTCATGTTTTTCAACACCACGTCATGCTCCTCATATTTTTCAGACCGTTTCTTGCTCCTCATATTTTTGACACCTTTTGAAGCTCTTCATATATTTCACACCTTTTCAGGCTCTTCATGTTTTTCAAAACCGCTTCATGCTTCTCCTATTTTTCAGAACGTTTCATGCTCCTCATATTTTTGATACCTTTTGAAGCTCTTCATATTTTTCACACCTTTTCATGCTCTTCATGTTTTCAAAACCGATTTATGCTCCTCCTATTTTTCAGACCCTTTCATGCTCCTCCTATTTTTCAGGCCGTTTCATGCTCCGCATATATTTCACACCTTTTGAAGCTCTTCATATTTTTCACACCTTTTCTAGTTCTCATGTATTTGAACACAGCTTCATGCTCCTCCTATTTTTCAGACCGTTTCATGCTCTTCATATATTTCACACCTTTTGAAGCTCTTCATATTTTTCATACCTTTTCAGGATCTTCATGTTTTTCAACACCGCTTCATGCTCCTCCTATTTTTCCGACCGTTTCATGCTGCTCCCATTTTTGATACCTTTTGAAGCTCTTCATATTTTTGGCACCTTTTCTTGGTCTTCATGTTTTTCAACACCGCTTCATGCTCCTCCTATACTTCAGAACGTTTTATGCTCCTCATATTTTTAACACCATTTGAAGCTCTTCATATTTTGGGCATCTTTTCATGCTCTTCATGTTTTTCAACACCGCTTCATGCTCCTCCTGTTTTTCAGACGGTCTCTTGCTCCTCAAATTTTTGACACATTTTGAAGCTCTTCATATTTTTCACACGCTTTCAGGCTCTTCATGTTTTTCAACACCGCTTCATGCTCCTCCTAATATTCAGACCGTTTCAGGCTCCTCATATTTTTGACACCTTTTAAAGCTCTTCATATATTTCACACCTCTTCAGGCTCTTCATGTTTTTAACACCCCTTCATGTCCTCCTATTTTTCAGACCTTTTCATGCTCATCTCATTTTTGACACCTTTTGAAGCTCTTCATATTTTTCACACCTTTTGAAACTCTTCATATTTTTTCACACGTTTTCAGGCTCTTCAGGTTTTTCAACACCGCTTCATGCTCCTCCTAATTTTCAGACCGTTTCATGGTCCTAATATTTTTGACACTTTTTGAAGCTCTTCATATTTTTCACACTTTTCAGGCTCTTCCTGTTTTTCAACACCACTTCATGCTTCTCCTATTTTTCAGACCTTTTCATGCTCCTCATATTTTTCACACCTTTAGAAGCTCTTCATATTTTTCACACCTTTTCAGGCTCTCCATTTTTTTCAGCACCTCTTCATGCTCCTCGTATTTTTCAGACCGTTTCTTGCTCCTCATATTTTTGACACTTTTTGAAGCTCCTCATATTTTTCACACATTTTGAAGCTCTTCATATATTTCACACCATTTCAGGCTCTTCATGTTTTTCAACACCACTTCATTCTCCTCCTATTTTTAGACCGTTTCATTCTCCTCATATTTTTGACACCTTTTGAAGCTCTTCTTATATTTCACACCTTTTCAGGCTCTTCATGTTTTTCCACACCACTTCATGCTTCTCCTATTTTTCAGCCCGTTTCATGCTCCTCATGTATTTCACACCTTTTGAAGCTCTTCATATTTTTCACACATTTTCAGGCTCTTCATGTTTTTGATCACTGTTTCATGCTCCTCCTATTTTACAGACCGTTTCATGCTCCTCATATATTTGAAATCTTTTGAAGCTCTTCATATTTTTCAAACCTTTTCAGGCTCTTCATGTTTTTGAACACCGCTTCATGCTCCTCCTATTTTTCAGACCGTTTCATGCTCCTCATATTTTTGACAGGTTTTGAAGCTCTTCATATTTTTCACACATTTTCAGGCTCTTCATGTTTTGAACACCACTTCATGCTCGTCCTATTTTTCAAACCGTTTCAGACTCATGTCATTTTTGACTCCTTTTGAAGCTCTTCATATTTTTCACACCTTTTGAAGCTCTTCATATTTTTCACACGTTTTCAGGCTCTTCATGTTTTTCAACACCGCTTCATGCTCCTCCTATTTTTCAGACAGTTTCATGCTCCTCATATTTTTGACACTTTTTGAAGCTCTTCATACTTTTCACACCATTTCAGGCTCTTCATGTTTTGAACATGGGTTCATGCTCCTCCTATGTTCAGACCGTTTCATACTCCTCATAATTTTGACACCTTTTGAAGCTCTTCATATTTTTCACACGTTTTCATGCTCTTCATGTTTTTCAACACCGCTTCATGCTCCCCCTTTTTTCAGACCGTTTAATGTACCTCATATTTTTCACACCTTTTGAAGCTCTTCATATTTTTCACACCTTTTCAGGCTCTTCATGTTTTTCAGCACCTCTTTATGCTCCTCCTATTTTTCAAACCGTTTAATCCTCCTCATGTATTTCACACCTTTTGAAGCTCTTCATATTTTTCACACCTTTTCAGGCTCTTCATGTTTTTCAAAACCGCTTCATGCTTCTCCTATTTTTCAGAACGTTTCATACTCCTCATATTTTTGATACCTTTTGAAGCTCTTCATATTTTTCACACCTTTTCATGCTCTTCATGTTTTCAAAACCGATTTATGCTCCTCCTATTTTTCAGACCCTTTCATGCTCCTCCTATTTTTCAGGCCGTTTCATGCTCCGCATATATTTCACACCTTTTGAAGCTCTTCATATTTTTCACACCTTTTCTAGTTCTCATGTATTTGAACACAGCTTCATGCTCCTCCTATTTTTCAGACCGTTTCATGCTCTTCATATATTTCACACCTTTTGAAGCTCTTCATATTTTTCATACCTTTTCAGGATCTTCATGTTTTTCAACACCGCTTCATGCTCCTCCTATTTTTCCGACCGTTTCATGCTGCTCCCATTTTTGATACCTTTTGAAGCTCTTCATATTTTTGGCAACTTTTCATGCTCTTCATGTTTTTCAACACCGCTTCATGCTCCTCCTATACTTCAGAACGTTTTATGCTCCTCATATTTTTAACACCATTTGAAGCTCTTCATATTTTGGGCATCTTTTCATGCTCTTCATGTTTTTCAACACCGCTTCATGCTCCTCTTGTTTTTCAGACGGTCTCTTGCTCCTCAAATTTTTGACACATTTTGAAGCTCTTCATATTTTTCACACGCTTTCAGGCTCTTCATGTTTTTCAACACCGCTTCATGCTCCTCCTAATATTCAGACCGTTTCAGGCTCCTCATATTTTTGACACCTTTTAAAGCTCTTCATATATTTCACACCTCTTCAGGCTCTTCATGTTTTTAACACCACTTCATGTCCTCCTATTTTTCAGACCTTTTCATGCTCATCTCATTTTTGACACCTTTTGAAGCTCTTCATATTTTTCACACCTTTTGAAGCTCTTCATATTTTTTCACACGTTTTCAGGCTCTTCAGGTTTTTCAACACCGCTTCATGCTCCTCCTAATTTTCAGACCGTTTCATGCTCCTAATATTTTTGACACTTTTTGAAGCTCTTCATATTTTTCACACTTTTCAGGCTCTTCCTGTTTTTCAACACCACTTCATGCTTCTCCTATTTTTCAGACCTTTTCATGCTCCTCATATTTTTCACACCTTTAGAAGCTCTTCATATTTTTCACACCTTTTCAGGCTCTCCATTTTTTTCAGCACCTCTTCATGCTCCTCGTATTTTTCAGACCGTTTCTTGCTCCTCATATTTTTGACACATTTTGAAGCTCCTCATATTTTTCACACATTTTGAAGCTCTTCATATATTTCACACCATTTCAGGCACTTCATGTTTTTCAACACCACTTCATTCTCCTCCTATTTTTAGACCGTTTCATTCTCCTCATATTTTTGACACCTTTTGAAGCTCTTCTTATATTTCACACCTTTTCAGGCTCTTCATGTTTTTAACACCACTTCATGCTCCTCCTATTTTTCAGACCATTTCCTGCTCTTCGATTTTTGACACCTTTTGAAGTTCTTCATATTTTTCACACCTTTTGAAGCTCTTAATATTTTTCACATGTTTTCAGGCTCTTCATGTTTTTCAACACCGCTTCATGCTCCTCCTATTTTTCAGACAGTTTCATGCTCCTCATATTTTTGACACTTTTTGAAGCTCTTCATACTTTTCACACCATTTCAGGCTCTTCATGTTTTGAACATGGGTTCATGCTCCTCCTATGTTCAGACCGTTTCATACTCCTCATAATTTTGACACCTTTTGAAGCTCTTCATATTTTTCACACGTTTTCATGCTCTTCATGTTTTTCAACACCGCTTCATGCTCCCCCTTTTTTCAGACCGTTTAATGTACCTCATATTTTTCACACCTTTTGAAGCTCTTCATATTTTTCACACCTTTTCAGGCTCTTCATGTTTTTCAGCACCTCTTTATGCTCCTCCTATTTTTCAAACCGTTTAATCCTCCTCATGTATTTCACACTTTTTGAAGCTCTTCATATTTTTCACACCTTTTGAAGCTCTTCATATTTTTCACACCTTTTCAGGCTCTTCATGTTTTGTGACACCGTTTAATAATCCTCCTATTGTTCAGACTGTTTCATGCTTCTCATATTTTTGACACCTTTTGAAGCTCTTCATATTTTTCACACCTTTTCAGGCTCTTCATGTTTTTCAACACCGCTTCATGCTCCTCCTATTTTTCAGACGGTTTCATGCTCCTCATATTTTTGACACCTTTTGAAGCTCTTCATATTTTTCCACATCTTTTGAAGCTCTTCATATTTTTCACACTTTTTCAGGCTCTTCATGTTTTTCAACACCCCTTGTTGCTCCTCCTATGTTTCAGACCGTTTCATGCTCCTCATATTTTTGACACCTTTTGAAGCTCTTCATATTTTTCACACCTTTTCAGGCTCTTCATATTTTTGAACACCCCTTCATGCTCCTCCTATTTTTCAGACCGTTTCATGCTCCTCATATTTTTGACACCTTTTGAAGCTCTTCATATTTTTCACACCTTTTCAGGCTCTTCATGGTTTTCAACACCGCTTCATGCTCCTCCTTTATTTCAGACAGTTTCATTCTCCTCCTATTTTTGACACCTTTTGAAGCTCTTCATATATTTCACACCTTTTCAATCTCTTCAAGTTTTTGAACACCAATTCATGCTCCTCCTATTTTTCATACCGTTTCATGCTCCTCCTATTTTTCAGGCCGTTTCATGCTCCTCATATTTTGACACGTTTTAAAGCTCTTCGTATTTTTCACACATTGTCAGGCTCTTCATGTTTTTGAACACCACTGCATCTCCTCTTATTTTTCAGACCGTTTCAAGCTCCTCATATTTGAGAAGTTTTGAAGCTCTTCATATATTTCACATCTTTTCAGGCTCTTCATGTTTTTCAACAGTGCTTTATGCTCCTCCTATGTTTCAGACCGTTTCATGCTCCTCATAATTTTGACACCTTTTGAAGCTCTTCATATTTTTGACACCTTTTCAAGCTCTTCATGTTTTTCAACACCGCTTCATGCTCCTCCTATTTTTCAGATCGTTTCATGCTCATAATATTTTTGACACCATTCGAAGCTCTTCATATTTTTGACACCTTTTGATGCTCTTCATGTTTTTCAACACCACGTCATGCTCCTCATATTTTTCAGACCGTTTCTTGCTCCTCATATTTTTGACACCTTTTGAAGCTCTTCATATATTTCACACCTTTTCAGGCTCTTCATGTTTTTCAAAACCGCTTCATGCTTCTCCTATTTTTCAGAACGTTTCATGCTCCTCATATTTTTGATACCTTTTGAAGCTCTTCATATTTTTCACACCTTTTCATGCTCTTCATGTTTTCAAAACCGATTTATGCTCCTCCTATTTTTCAGACCCTTTCATGCTCCTCCTATTTTTCAGGCCGTTTCATGCTCCGCATATATTTCACACCTTTTGAAGCTCTTCATATTTTTCACACCTTTTCTAGTTCTCATGTATTTGAACACAGCTTCATGCTCCTCCTATTTTTCAGACCGTTTCATGCTCTTCATATATTTCACACCTTTTGAAGCTCTTCATATTTTTCATACCTTTTCAGGATCTTCATGTTTTTCAACACCGCTTCATGCTCCTCCTATACTTCAGAACGTTTTATGCTCCTCATATTTTTAACACCATTTGAAGCTCTTCATATTTTGGGCATCTTTTCATGCTCTTCATGTTTTTCAACACCGCTTCATGCTCCTCCTGTTTTTCAGACGGTCTCTTGCTCCTCAAATTTTTGACACATTTTGAAGCTCTTCATATTTTTCACACGCTTTCAGGCTCTTCATGTTTTTCAACACCGCTTCATGCTCCTCCTAATATTCAGACCGTTTCAGGCTCCTCATAGTTTTGACACCTTTTAAAGCTCTTCATATATTTCACACCTCTTCAGGCTCTTCATGTTTTTAACACCACTTCATGTCCTCCTATTTTTCAGACCTTTTCATGCTCATCTCATTTTTGACACCTTTTGAAGCTCTTCATATTTTTCACACCTTTTGAAGCTCTTCATATTTTTTCACACGTTTTCAGGCTCTTCAGGTTTTTCAACACCGCTTCATGCTCCTCCTAATTTTCAGACCGTTTCATGCTCCTAATATTTTTGACACTTTTTGAAGCTCTTCATATTTTTCACACTTTTCAGGCTCTTCCTGTTTTTCAACACCACTTCATGCTTCTCCTATTTTTCAGACCTTTTCATGCTCCTCATATTTTTCACACCTTTAGAAGCTCTTCATATTTTTCACACCTTTTCAGGCTCTCCATTTTTTTCAGCACCTCTTCATGCTCCTCGTATTTTTCAGACCGTTTCTTGCTCCTCATATTTTTGACACATTTTGAAGCTCCTCATATTTTTCACACATTTTGAAGCTCTTCATATATTTCACACCATTTCAGGCACTTCATGTTTTTCAACACCACTTCATTCTCCTCCTATTTTTAGACCGTTTCATTCTCCTCATATTTTTGACACCTTTTGAAGCTCTTCTTATATTTCACACCTTTTCAGGCTCTTCATGTTTTTAACACCACTTCATGCTCCTCCTATTTTTCAGACCATTTCCTGCTCTTCGATTTTTGACACCTTTTGAAGTTCTTCATATTTTTCACACCTTTTGAAGCTCTTAATATTTTTCACATGTTTTCAGGCTCTTCACGTTTTTCAACAACGCTTCATGCTCCTCCTATTTTTCAGACCGTTTCATGCTCCTCATATATTTGACACGTTTTGAAGCTCTTCATATTTTTCACACCTTTTCAGGCTCTTCAAGTTTTTCCACACCACTTCATGCTTCTCCTATTTTTCAGCCCATTTCATGCTCATGATGTATTTCAAAACTTTTGAATCTCTTCACATTTTTCACACCTTTTCAGGCTCTTCATGTTTTTGATCACTGTTTCATGCACCTCCTATTTTTCAAACCGTTTCATGCTCCTCATATTTTTTCACATCTTTTGAAGCTCTTCATATTTTTCACATCTTTTCAGGCTCTTCATGTTTTTCCACATCGCTTCATGCTCCTCATATTTTTCAGACCGTTTTTTGCTCCTCATATTTTTGACACCTTTTGAAGCTCTTCATATATTTCACACCTTTTCTGGCTCTTCTTTTTTTTAACACCACTTCATGCTCCTCCTATTTTTCAGACCGTTTCGTGCTCCTCATATTTTTGACACCTTTTGAAGCTCTTCATATATTTCACACCTTTTCAGGCTCTTCTTTTTTTTCAACAAGACTTCATGCTCCTCCTATTTTTCAGACCGTTTCAAGCGCATCGCATTTTTGACACCTTTTGAATCTCTTCATATTTTTTCACACATTTTCAGGCTCTTCATGTTTTTCAACACCGCTTCATGCTCCTCCTATTATTCAGACCGTTTCATGCTCCTCATATTTTTGACACCTTTTGAAGCTCTTCATATTTTTCACACCTTTTCAGGCTCTTCAGGTTTTTGAACACCGCTTCATGCTCCATCCTATTTTTCAGACCGTTTCATGCTCCTCATATTTTTGACACCTTTTGAAGCTCTTCATATTTTTCACCTTTTCACGCTCTTCATGTTTTTCAACACCGCTTCATGCTCCTCCTATATTTCAGACCGTTTCATGCTCCTCATATTTTTGACACCTTTTGAAGCTCTTGAAATATTTCACACCTTTTCAGGCTCTTCTTTTTTTTTCAACACCACTTCATGCTCCTCCTATTTTTCAGACCGTTTCATGCTCATCTCATTTTTGACACCTTTTGAAGCTCTTAATATTCTTCACACCTTTTGAAGCTCTTCATATTTTTTCACACGTTTTCAGGCTCTTCATGTTTTTCAACACCGCTTCATGCTCCTCCTATTTTTCAGACCGTTTCATGCTCCTCATATTTTTGACACCTTTTGAAGCTCTTCATATTTTTCACACTTTTCAGGTTCTTCATGTTTTTCAACACCACTTCATGCTCCTCCTATTTTTCAGACCTTCATGCTCCTCATATTTTTCACACCTTTAGAAGCTCTTCATATTTTTCACACCATTTCAGGCTCTTCATTTTCTTCAACACCTCTTCATGCTCCTCGTATTTTTCAGACCGTTTCTTGCCCGTCATATTTTTGACACTTTTTGAAGCTCCTCATATTTTTCACACCTTTTGAAGCTTTTCATATATTTCACACCTTTTCAGGCTCTTCTTGTTTTTCAACACAGCTTCATTCCCCTTCTATTTACAGACCGTTTCAGGCTCCTCATATTTTTGACACATTTTGAAGGTCTTCATATTTTTCACACTTTTCAGGCTCTTCATTTATTTGAAAACCGCCTCATGCTCCTCCTATTTTTCAGACCGTTTCATGTCCAAATGTATTTCACACCTTTTGAAGCTCTTTATATTTTTCAAAACTTTTCAGGCTCTTCATGTGTTTGATCAGCATTTCATGCTCCTCCTATTTTTCAGACCGTTTCATGCTCCTCATATTTTTGACACCTTTTGAAGCTCTTCATATTTTTCACACCTTTTCAGGCTCTTCATATTTTTGAACACCCCTTCATGCTCCTCCTATTTTTCAGCCGTTTCATTCTCTTCATATTTTTGACACCTTTTGAAGCTCTTCATATATTTCACACCTTTTCAGGCTCTTCTTTTTTTTCAACACCACTTCATGCTCGTCCTATTTGTCAGACCGTTTCATGCTCATCTCATTTTTGACCCCTTTTGAAGCTCTTCATATTTTTCACACCTTTTGAAGCTCTTCATATTTTCCACACGTTTTCGGGCTCTTCATGTTTTTGAACACCGCTTCATGCTCCTCATATTTTTCAGACCGTTTCGTGCTCCTCATATTCTTGACACCTTATGAAGCTCTTTAAATTTTTCACACCTTTTCAGGCTCTTCATTTTTGAACACCGGTACATGCTCCTCCTATATTTCAGACAGTTTCATTCTCCTCATAGTTTTCACACCTTTTGAAGCTCTTCATATTTTTCACGCCTTTTCAGGCTCTTCATGTTTTTGAACACCTCTTCATGCTCCTCCTATTTTTCAGACCGTTTCATGCTCCTCATATTTTTGACACCTTTTGAAGCTCTTCATATTTTTCACAACTTTTCAGGCTCTTCATGTTTTTTAACACCGCTTCATGCTCCTCCTATTTTTCAGACCGTTTCATGCTCCTCATATTTTTGACACCTTTTGAAGCTCTTCATATTTGTCATATCTTTTCAGGCTCTTCATGTTTTTGAACACCACTTCATGCTCCTCTTATTTTTCAGACCTTTTCATGCTCATTTCATTTTTGACACCTTTTGAAGCTCTTTATATTTTTCACACCTTTTCAGGCTCTTCATTTTTTTCAACACTACTTCTTGCTCCTTCAATTTTTCAGACCGTTTCATGCTCATCTAATTTTTGACACATGTTGAAGCTCTTCATATTTTTCACACCTTCTGAAGCTCTTCATATTTTTCACACTTTTTCAGGCTCTTCATGTTTTTCAACACCACTTCATGCTTCTCCTATTTTTCAGCCCGTTTCATGCTCCTCGTGTTTTTCACACCTTTTGAAGCTCGTCATATTTTTCACACCTTTTCAGGCTCTTCATGTTTTTGATCACCGTTTCTTGCTCCTCCTATTTTTCAGACCGTTTCATGCTCCTCATATTTTTGACACCTTTTGAAGCTCTTCATAATTTTCACACCTTTTCAGGCTCTTCATGTTTTTCAACACTGCTTCATGCTCCTCCTTTATTTCAGACAGTTTCATTCTGTTCCTATTTTTGACACCTTTTAAGCTCTTCATATATTTCACACCTTTTCTAGCTCTTCATGTTTTTGAACACTGCTTCATGCTCCTCCTCTTCTTCTGACCGTTTCATGCTCCTCGAATTTTTGACACCTTTTGAAGATCTTCATATATTTCACACCTTTTCAGGCTCTTTATTTTTTTCAACACCACTTCATGCTCCTCCTATATTTCAGACCGTTTCATGCTCATCTCATTTTTGACACCTTTTGAAGCTCTACATATTTTTCACAAGTTCTCAGGCTCCTCATGTTTTTCAACACCGCTTCATGCTCCTCCTCTTTTTCAGACCGTTTCATGCTCCTCATGTATTTCACACCTTTTGAAGCTCTTCATATTTTTCACACCTTTTCAGGCTCTTCACGTTTTGATCACCATTTCATGCTGCTTCTATTTTTCAGACCGTTTCATGCTCCTCATATTTTTCACACCTTTTGAATCTCTTCATATTTTTCACCCCTTTTCAGGCTCTTCATGTTTTTGAACACCGCTTCTCTCTCCTCCTATTTTTCAGACCGTTTCATGCTCATCTCATTTTTGACACCTTTTGTAGCTCTTCATATTTTACACGTTTTCAGGCTCTTCATGTTTTTCAACACCGTTTCTTGATCCTCCTATTTTTCAGACCGCTTCATTCTCCACATATTTTGACACCTTTTGAAGCTCTTCATATATTTCACACCTTTACAGGCTCTTCTTTTTTTTCAACACCACTTCATGCTCCTCCTATATTTCAGACCGTTTCATGCTCATCTCATTTTTGACAGCTTTTGAAGCTCTTCATATTTTTCACCCCCTTTGAAGCTCTTCATATTTTTGACACCTTTTGAAGCTCTTCATATTTTTCACACCTTTTCAGGCTCCTCATGTTTTGAACACCGTTTTATGCTCCTACTATTTTTCGGACCGTTTCATGCTCCTCATATTTTTGAAACCTTTTGAAGCTCTTCATATTTTTCACACCTTTTCAGGCTCTTCATGTTTTTCCACACCCCTTCATGCTTCTCCTATTTTTCAGCCCGTTTCATGCTCCTCATGTATTTCACACCTTTTGAATCTCTTCATATTTTTCACACCTTTTCAGGCTCTTCATGTTTTTGATCACCGTTTCATGCTCCTCCTCTTTTTCAGACCGTTTCATGCTCATCTCATTTTTGACACCTTTTGAAGCTCTTCATATATTTCACACCTTTTGAAGCTCTTCATATTTTGCACACCTTTCCAGGCTCTTCATATTTTTCAACACCGCTTCATGCTCCACCTATTTCTCAGCCCGTTTCATGCTCCTCATATTTTTGACACCTTTTGAAGCTTTTCATATTTTTCACACCTTTTCAGGCTCTTCATTTTTTTCAACATTACTTCTTGCTCCTCCAATTTTTCGGCCTGTTTCATGCTCATCTAATTTTTGACCCCTGTTGAAGCTCTTCATATTTTTCACACCTTCTGAAGCTCTTCACATTTTTCACACTTTTTCAGGCTCTTCATTATTTTCAACACCACTTCATGCTTCTCCTATTTTTCAGCCCGTTTCATGCTCCTCATGTTTTCACACCTTTTGAAGCTCGTGATATTTTTCACACCTTTTCAGGCTGTTCATGTTTTTGATCACCGTTTCTTGCTCCTCCTATGTTTCAGACCGTTTCATGCTCCTCATATTTTTGACACCTTTTGAAGCTCTTCATATTTTTCACACCTTTTCAGGCTCTTCATGTTTTTGATCACCGCTTCATGCTCCTCCTAATTTTCAGACCGTTTCATGCTCATCTCATTTTTGTCACCTTTTGAAGCTCTTCATATTTTTCACAAGTTCTCTGCCTCTTCATGTTTTTCAACACCGCTTCATGCTCCTCCTATTTTTTAGACCGTTTCATGCTTCTCATATTTTTGACACCTTTTGAAGCTTTTCATATTTTTCACACCTTTTCAGGCTCTTCACTTTTTTCAACACTACTTCTTGCTCCTCCAAATTTTCAGACCGTTTCATACTCATCTAATTTTTGACACCTTTTGAAGCTCTTCATATTTTTCACACCTTTTGAAGCTCTTCATATTTTCACACCTTTTCAGGCTCTTCATCTTTTTGAACACCGCTTCATGCTCCTTCTATTTTTCAGAGAGTTTCATGCTCCTCATGTATTTCTCAAGTTTTGAAGCTCTTCATATTTTTCACACCTTTTCAGGCTCTTCATGTTTTTCCACACCACTTCATGCTCCTCCTATTTTTCAGCCCGTTTCATGCTCCTCATGTATTTCTCAAGTTTTGAAGCTCTTCATAATTCTCACACCTTTTTCGGCTCTTCATGTATTTCCACAACTTTTCAGCCTCTCCTATTTTTCAGTCCGTTTCTTGCTCCTCATATTTTTCACACATTTTGAAGCTCTTCATATATTTCACAACTTTTCAGGCTCTTCATGTATTTCAACACCGTTTCATGCTCCTCCTATTTTTCAGACCATTTCTTGCTCATCTCAATTTTGACACCTTTTGAAACTCTTCATATTCTTCACACCTTTTGAAGCTTTTCATATTTTTTCACACGTTTTCAGGCTCTTCATGTTTTTCAAAACCGCTTCATGCTCCTCCTATTTTTCAGAACTTTTCATGCTCCTCATATTTTTGACACCTTTTGAAGCTCTTCATATTTTTCACACTTTTCTGGCTCTTCATGTTTTTCAACACCACTTCATGCTCCTCCTATTTTTCAGACCTTCATGCTCCTCATATTTTTGACACCTTTAGAAGCCCTTCATATTTTTCACACTTTTCTGGCTCTTCATGTTTTTCCACACCACTTCATGCTTCTCCTATTTTTCTGCCTGTTTCATGCTCCTCATGTATTTCACACCTTTTGAAGCTCTTCATATTTTTCACACCTTTTCAGGCTCTTCATGTTTTTAATCACCGTTTCATCCTCCTCCTATTTTTCAGACCATTTCATGCTCCTCATATATTTGACACATTTTGAAGCTCTGAATATTTTTCACACATTTTCAGGCTCTTCATGTTTTTGAACACTGGTTCATGATCCTCCTATTTTTCAGACGGTTTCATGCTCTTCATATGTTTGACACCTTTTGAAGCTCTTCATATTTTTCACACATTTTCAGGCTCTTCATGTTTGTCAACAGCACTTCATGTTTCTCCTAATTTCAGACCGTTTCATGCTCCTCATGTATTTCACACCTTTTGAAGCTCTTCATATTTTGCCCACCTTTTCAGCTCTTCATGTTTTTGTACACCATTTCATGCCTCTTCTATTTTTCAGACCGTTTCATGCTCCTCATATTTTTCACACCTTTTGAAGCTCTTCATATTTTTCACACCTTTTCAGGCTCTTCATATTTTTGAACACAGCTTCTCGCTCCTCCTATTTTTCAGACCGTTTCATGCTCATCTCATTTTTGATACCTTTTGTAGCTCTTCATATTTTTCACACGTTTTCAGGCTCTTCATGTTTTTCAACACCGTTTCTTGATCCTCCTATTTTTCAGACCGTTTCATTCTCATCTCATTTTTAACACCTTTTGAAGCTTTTCATATTTTTCACATCTTTTCAGGCTCTTCATGTTTTTGAACACCGCTTCATGCTCCTCCTATTTTTCAGAGAGTTTCATGCTCCTTATGTATTTCACACATTTTGAAGCTCTTCATATTTTTCACACCTTTTCAGGCTCTTCATGTTTTTCAACACCGCTTCATGCTCCGCCTATTTTTCAGACCGTTTCATGCTTCTCATATATTTGACACCTTTTGAAGCTCTTCATATTTTTCACAACTTTTCAGGCTCTTCATGTTTTTGAACACCGCTTCATGCTCCTCCTATTTTTCAGACCGTTTCATGCTCCTCATATTTTTGACACCTTTTGAAGCTCTTCATATTTTTCACACCTTTTCAGGCTCTTCATGTTTTTGAACACCGCTTCATGCTCCTCTTATTTTTCAGACCGTTTCATGCTCATCTCATTTTTGACACCTTTTGAAGCTGTTCATATTTTTCACACCTTTTCAGGCTCATCTTGTTTTTCAACACCGTTTTATGATCCTCCTATTTTTAAGACCTTTTCATGCTCATCTCGTTTTTGACAACTTTTGAAGCTTTTCATGTTTTTAACAAATTTTCAGGCTCTTCATGTTTTTGAACCCCGCTTCATGGTCCTCTTATTTTTCAGAGAGTTTCATGCTCCTCATGTATTTCACACCTTTTGAAGCTCTTCATATATTTCACACCTTTTCAGGCTCTTCATGTTTTCCACACCACTTCATGCTTCTCCTATTTTTCAGCCCGTTTTATGCTCCTCATGTATTTCACACCTTTGAAGCTCTTCATATTTTTCACACCTTTTCAGGCTCTTCATGTTTTTGAACACTGGTTCATGCTCCTCCTTTTTTTCAGAACGTTTCTTGATCCTCATATTTTTGACACTTTTTGAAGCTCTTCATATTTTCCACACCTTTTCAGGTTTTTCATGTTTTTGAACACCCCTTCATGATCCTCCTATTTTTCACACCATTTCATGCTCCTCATATTTTTGACACCTTTTGAAGCTCTTCATATTTTTCACACCTTTTCAGGTTTTTCATGTTTTTGAACACCGCTTCATGATCCTCCTATTTTTCAGACCGTTTCATGCTCCTCATATTTTTGACACCTTTTGAAGCTCTTCATATTTTTCACACCTTCAGGCTCTTCATGTTTTTCAACACCACTTCATGCTCTTCCTATTTTTCAGACCGATTCATGCTCCTCATATTTTTCTCACCTTTAGAAGCTCTTCATATTTTTCACACCTTTTCAGGCTCTTCATGTTTTTCAACACAGCTTCTTGCTCCTCCTATTTTTCAGACGCTTTCATTCTCCTCATATTTTTGACACTGTTAGAAGCTCTTCATATATTTCACACCTTTTCAGGCTCTTCATGTTTTTCAACACCGTTACATGATCCTCCTATTTTTCAGACCGTTTCATGCTCATCTCATTTTTGACACCTTTTGAAGCTCTTCATATTACTCACAACTTTTTAGGCTCTTCATATTTTTGAACACCGCTTCATGCTCCTCCTATTTTTCAGAGAGTTTTATGCTCCTCATGTATTTCACATCTTTTGAACCTCTTCATATTTCTCACAACTTTTTAGGCTCTTCATGTTTTTCCACACCACTTCATGCTTCTCCTATTTTTCGTCCTGTTTCATGCTCCTCATGTTTTTCACACCTTTTGAAGCTCTTCATATTTTTCACACTTTTTCAGGCTCTTCATGTTTTTCAACACCACTTCTTGCTTCTCCTATTTTTCAGACCGTTTCATGCTCCTCATATATTTCACACCTTTTGAAGCTCCTCATATTTTTCACACCTTTTCAGGCTTTTTATGTTTTTCAACACCGTTACATGATCCTCCTATTTTTCAGACCGTTTCATGCTCATCTCATTTTTGACCCCTTTTGAAGCTTTTCATATTTTACACAACTTTTTAGGCTCTTCATGTTTTTCAACACCGCTTCATGCTCCTCTTATTTTTCAGACCGTTTCATGCTCATCTCATTTTTGACACCTTTTGAAGCTCTTCATATTTCTCTCAACTTTTTAGGTTCTTCATGTTTTTGACACCGCTTCATGCTCCTCCTATTTTTCAGAGAGTTTCATGCTCCTCATGTATTTCACATCTTTTGAAGCTCTGCTTATTTCTCACAACTTTTTAGGCTCTTCATATTTTTCCACACCACTTCATGCTTCTCCTATTTTTCGGCCTGTTTCATGCTCCTCATGTATTTCACACTTTTTGAAGCTCTTCATATTTTTCACACCTTTTCAGGCTCTTCATGTTTTTAATCACCGTTTCATGCTCCTCCTATTTTTCAGACCGTTTCATGCTCCTCATATATTTGAAACATTTTGAAGCTCTGAATATTTTTCACACCTTTCCAGGCTTTTCATTTTTTTCAACACCACATCATGCTCCTCCTATTTTTCACACCGTTTCATGCTCATCTCATTTTGACACCTTTTGAAGCTCTTCAAATTTTTCACATCTTTTGAAGCTCTTCATATTTTTCACAACTTTTCAGGCTCTTTATGATTTTCAACACCGCTTCATGCTCCTCCTATTTTTCAGACCGTTTCATGCTCATTTCATTTTGACACCTTTTGAAGCTCTTCAAATTTTTCACACCTTTTGAAGCTCTTCATATTTTTCATATTTTTGAAGCTCTTCATATTTTCACACGTTTTCAGGCTCTTCATGTTTTTCAACACCGCTTCATGGTATTTCTATTTTTCAGAAAGTTTCATGCTCCTCATGTATTTCACACCTTTTGAAGTTCTTCATATTTTTCAAACCTTTTCAGGCTCTTCATGTTTTTCCACACCCCTTCATGCTTCTCCTATTTTTTAGCCCGTTTCATGCTCCTCATATTTTTGACACCTTTTGAAGCTTTTCATATTTTTCACACCTTTTCAGGCTCTTCATATTTTTCAACACCGCTTCATGCTCCACCTATTTTTCGGCCTGTTTCATGCTCATCTAATTTTTGACCCCTGTTGAAGCTCTTCATATTTTTCACACCTTCTGAAGCTCTTCACATTTTTCACACTTTTTCAGGCTCTTTATGTTTTTCAACACCACTTCATGCTTCTCCTATTTTTCAGCCCGTTTCATGCTCCTCATGTTTTCACACCTTTTGAAGCTCGTCATATTTTTCACACCTTTTCAGGCTGTTCATGTTTTTGATCACCGTTTCTTGCTCCTCCTATGTTTCAGACCGTTTCATGCTCCTCATATTTTTGACACCTTTTGAAGCTCTTCATATTTTTCACACCTTTTCAGGCTCTTCATGTTTTTGATCACTGCTTCATGCTCCTCCTATTTTTCAGACCGTTTCATGCTCATCTCATTTTTGACACCTTTTGAAGCTCTTCATATTTTTCACAAGTTCTCTGCCTCTTCATGTTTTTCAACACCGCTTCATGCTCCTCCTATTTTTTAGACCGTTTCATGCTTCTCATATTTTTGACACCTTTTGAAGCTTTTCATATTTTTCACACCTTTTCAGGCTCTTCACTTTTTTCAACACTACTTCTTGCTCCTCCAAATTTTCAGACCGTTTCATACTCATCTAATTTTTGACACCTTTTGAAGCTCTTCATATTTTTCACACCTTTTGAAGCTCTTCATATTTTCACACCTTTTCAGGCTCTTCATCTTTTTGAACACCGCTTCATGCTCCTTCTATTTTTCAGAGAGTTTCATGCTCCTCATGTATTTCTCAAGTTTTGAAGCTCTTCATAATTCTCACACCTTTTTCGGCTCTTCATGTATTTCCACAACTTTTCAGCCTCTCCTATTTTTCAGTCCGTTTCTTGCTCCTCATATTTTTCACACATTTTGAAGCTCTTCATATATTTCACAACTTTTCAGGCTCTTCATGTATTTCAACATCGTTTCATGCTTCTTCTATTTTACAGACCGTTACATGCTCCTAATGTATTTCACACATTTTGAAGCTCTTCATATTTTTCACACCATTTCACGATCTTCATGTTTTTGAACACGGCTTCATGCTCCTCCTTTTTTTTAGACCGTTTCATGCTCCTCATATTTTTGACACCTTTTGAAGCTCTTGATATTTTTCGCACCTTTTCAGGCTCTTCATGTTTTTGAACTCCGTTTCATGCTCCTCCTATTTTCAGACCGTTTCTTGCTCTTCATGTATTTCACACCTTTTGAAGCTCTTCATATTTTTCACACCTTTTCAGGCTCTTCATGTTTTTGAACACCGCTTCATGCTCCTACTATTTTTCAGACCGTTTCATGCTCCTCATATTTTTGAAACCTTTTGAAGCTCTTCATATTTTTCACACCTTTTCAGGCTCCTCATGTTTTGAACACCGTTTTATGCTCCTACTATTTTTCAGACCGTTTCATGCTCCTCATATTTTTGAAACCTTTTGAAGCTCTTCATATTTTTCACACCTTTTCAGGCTCTTCATGTTTTTGAACACCGTTTCTCGCTCCTCCTATTTTTCAAACCGTTTCATGCTCATCTCATTTTTGACACCTTTTGTAGCTCTTCATATTTTTCACACGTTTTCTGGCTCTTCATGTTTTTCAACACCGTTTCTTGATCCTCCTATTTTTCAGACCGTTACATGCTCATCTCATCTTTAACACCTTTAGAAGCTTTTCATATTTTTCACAACATTTCATGCTCTTCAGGTTTTTCAACACCGCTTCATGCTCCTCTTATTTTTCAGACCGTTTCATGCTCCTCATATTTTTGACACCTTTTGAAGCTCTTCATATTTTTCACAATTTTTCAGGCTCTTCATGTTTTTGAACACCGCTTCATGCTCCTCCTATATTTCAGACCGTTTCATGCTCCTCATATTTTTGATACCTTTTGAAGCTCTTCATATTTGTCATATCTTTTCAGGCTCTCCATGTTTTTGAACACCGCTTCATGCTCCTCTTATTTTTTAGACCGTTTCATGCTCATTTCATTTTTGACACCTTTTGAAGCTCTTCATATTTTTCACACCTTTTCAAGCTCTTCATGTTTTTCAACACCGTTTCATGCTCCTCCTATTTCTCAGACCGTTTCGTGCCCCTCATATTTTTGACACCTTTTGAAGCTCTTCATATATTTCAAACCTTTTCAGGCTCTTCTTTTTTTTCAACAAGACTTCATGCTCCTCCTATTTTTCAGACCGTTTCATGCGCAGGGCATTTTTAACACCTTTTGAATCTCTTCATATTTTTCACACCTTTTGAAGCTCTTCATATTTTTCACACCTTTTCAGGCTCTTCATGTTTTTCAACACCGCTTCATGCTCCGCCTATTTTTCAGACCGTTTCATGCTTCTCATATATTTGACACCTTTTGAAGCTCTTCATATTTTTCACAACTTTTCAGGCTCTTCATGTTTTTGAACACCGCTTCATGCTCCTCCTATTTTTCAGACCGTTTCATGCTCCTCATATTTTTGACACCTTTTGAAGCTCTTCATATTTTTCACACCTTTTCAGGCTCTTCATGTTTTTGAACACCGCTTCATGCTCCTCTTATTTTTCAGACCGTTTCATGCTCATCTCATTTTTGACACCTTTTGAAGCTCTTCATATTTTTCACACCTTTTCAGGCTCATCTTGTTTTTCAACACCGTTTTATGATCCTCCTATTTTTAAGACCTTTTCATGCTCATCTCGTTTTTGACAACTTTTGAAGCTTTTCATGTTTTTAACAAATTTTCAGGCTCTTCATGTTTTTGAACCCCACTTCATGGTCCTCTTATTTTTCAGAGAGTTTCATGCTCCTCATGTATTTCACACCTTTTGACGCTCTTCATATATTTCACACCTTTTCAGGCTCTTCATGTTTTCCACACCACTTCATGCTTCTCCTATTTTTCAGCCCGTTTCATGCTCCTCATGTATTTCACACCTTTGAAGCTCTTCATATTTTTCACACCTTTTCAGGCTCTTCATGTTTTTGAACACTGGTTCATGCTCCTCCTTTTTTTCAGAACGTTTCTTGATCCTCATATTTTTGACACTTTTTGAAGCTCTTCATATTTTCCACACCTTTTCAGGTTTTTCATGTTTTTGAACACCCCTTCATGATCCTCCTATTTTTCACACCATTTCATGCTCCTCATATTTTTGACACCTTTTGAAGCTCTTCATATTTTTCACACCTTTTCAGGTTTTTCATGTTTTTGAACACCGCTTCATGATCCTCCTATTTTTCAGACCGTTTCATGCTCCTCATATTTTTGACACCTTTTGAAGCTCTTCATATTTTTCACACCTTCAGGCTCTTCATGTTTTTCAACACCACTTCATGCTCTTCCTATTTTTCAGACCGATTCATGCTCCTCATATTTTTCTCACCTTTAGAAGCTCTTCATATTTTTCACACCTTTTCAGGCTCTTCATGTTTTTCAACACAGCTTCTTGCTCCTCCTATTTTTCAGACGCTTTCATTCTCCTCATATTTTTGACACTGTTAGAAGCTCTTCATATATTTCACACCTTTTCAGGCTCTTCATGTTTTTCAACACCGTTACATGATCCTCCTATTTTTCAGACCGTTTCATGCTCATCTCATTTTTGACACCTTTTGAAGCTCTTCATATTACTCACAACTTTTTAGGCTCTTCATATTTTTGAACACCGCTTCATGCTCCTCCTATTTTTCAGAGAGTTTTATGCTCCTCATGTATTTCACATCTTTTGAACCTCTTCATATTTCTCACAACTTTTTAGGCTCTTCATGTTTTTCCACACCACTTCATGCTTCTCCTATTTTTCGTCCTGTTTCATGCTCCTCATGTTTTTCACACCTTTTGAAGCTCTTCATATTTTTCACACTTTTTCAGGCTCTTCATGTTTTTCAACACCACTTCTTGCTTCTCCTATTTTTCAGACCGTTTCATGCTCCTCATGTATTTCACACCTTTTGAAGCTCCTCATATTTTTCACACCTTTTCAGGCTTTTTATGTTTTTCAACACCGTTACATGATCCTCCTATTTTTCAGACCGTTTCATGCTCATCTCATTTTTGACCCCTTTTGAAGCTTTTCATATTTTACACAACTTTTTAGGCTCTTCATGTTTTTCAACACCGCTTCATGCTCCTCTTATTTTTCAGACCGTTTCATGCTCATCTCATTTTTGACACCTTTTGAAGCTCTTCATATTTCTCTCAACTTTTTAGGTTCTTCATGTTTTTGACACCGCTTCATGCTCCTCCTATTTTTCAGAGAGTTTCATGCTCCTCATGTATTTCACATCTTTTGAAGCTCTGCTTATTTCTCACAACTTTTTAGGCTCTTCATATTTTTCCACACCACTTCATGCTTCTCCTATTTTTCGGCCTGTTTCATGCTCCTCATGTATTTCACACTTTTTGAAGCTCTTCATATTTTTCACACCTTTTCAGGCTCTTCATGTTTTTAATCACCGTTTCATGCTCCTCCTATTTTTCAGACCGTTTCATGCTCCTCATATATTTGAAACATTTTGAAGCTCTGAATATTTTTCACACCTTTCCAGGCTTTTCATTTTTTTCAACACCACATCATGCTCCTCCTATTTTTCACACCGTTTCATGCTCATCTCATTTTGACACCTTTTGAAGCTCTTCAAATTTTTCACATCTTTTGAAGCTCTTCATATTTTTCACAACTTTTCAGGCTCTTTATGATTTTCAACACCGCTTCATGCTCCTCCTATTTTTCAGACCGTTTCATGCTCATTTCATTTTGACACCTTTTGAAGCTCTTCAAATTTTTCACACCTTTTGAAGCTCTTCATATTTTTCATATTTTTGAAGCTCTTCATATTTTCACACGTTTTCAGGCTCTTCATGTTTTTCAACACCGCTTCATATTATTTCTATTTTTCAGAAAGTTTCATGCTCCTCATGTATTTCACACCTTTTGAAGTTCTTCATATTTTTCAAACCTTTTCAGGCTCTTCATGTTTTTCCACACCCCTTCATGCTTCTCCTATTTTTTAGCCCGTTTCATGCTCCTCATATTTTTGACACCTTTTGAAGCTTTTCATATTTTTCACACCTTTTCAGGCTCTTCATATTTTTCAACACCGCTTCATGCTCCACCTATTTTTCGGCCTGTTTCATGCTCATCTAATTTTTGACCCCTGTTGAAGCTCTTCATATTTTTCACACCTTCTGAAGCTCTTCACATTTTTCACACTTTTTCAGGCTCTTCATGTTTTTCAACACCACTTCATGCTTCTCCTATTTTTCAGCCCGTTTCATGCTCCTCATGTTTTCACACCTTTTGAAGCTCGTCATATTTTTCACACCTTTTCAGGCTGTTCATGTTTTTGATCACCGTTTCTTGCTCCTCCTATGTTTCAGACCGTTTCATGCTCCTCATATTTTTGACACCTTTTGAAGCTCTTCATATTTTTCACACCTTTTCAGGCTCTTCATGTTTTTGATCACTGCTTCATGCTCCTCCTATTTTTCAGACCGTTTCATGCTCATCTCATTTTTGACACCTTTTGAAGCTCTTCATATTTTTCACAAGTTCTCTGCCTCTTCATGTTTTTCAACACCGCTTCATGCTCCTCCTATTTTTTAGACCGTTTCATGCTTCTCATATTTTTGACACCTTTTGAAGCTTTTCATATTTTTCACACCTTTTCAGGCTCTTCACTTTTTTCAACACTACTTCTTGCTCCTCCAAATTTTCAGACCGTTTCATACTCATCTAATTTTTGACACCTTTTGAAGCTCTTCATATTTTTCACACCTTTTGAAGCTCTTCATATTTTCACACCTTTTCAGGCTCTTCATCTTTTTGAACACCGCTTCATGCTCCTTCTATTTTTCAGAGAGTTTCATGCTCCTCATGTATTTCTCAAGTTTTGAAGCTCTTCATAATTCTCACACCTTTTTCGGCTCTTCATGTATTTCCACAACTTTTCAGCCTCTCCTATTTTTCAGTCCGTTTCTTGCTCCTCATATTTTTCACACATTTTGAAGCTCTTCATATATTTCACAACTTTTCAGGCTCTTCATGTATTTCAACATCGTTTCATGCTTCTTCTATTTTACAGACCGTTACATGCTCCTAATGTATTTCACACATTTTGAAGCTCTTCATATTTTTCACACCATTTCACGATCTTCATGTTTTTGAACACGGCTTCATGCTCCTCCTTTTTTTTAGACCGTTTCATGCTCCTCATATTTTTGACACCTTTTGAAGCTCTTGATATTTTTCGCACCTTTTCAGGCTCTTCATGTTTTTGAACTCCGTTTCATGCTCCTCCTATTTTCAGACCGTTTCTTGCTCTTCATGTATTTCACACCTTTTGAAGCTCTTCATATTTTTCACACCTTTTCAGGCTCTTCATGTTTTTGAACACCGCTTCATGCTCCTACTATTTTTCAGACCGTTTCATGCTCCTCATATTTTTGAAACCTTTTGAAGCTCTTCATATTTTTCACACCTTTTCAGGCTCCTCATGTTTTGAACACCGTTTTATGCTCCTACTATTTTTCAGACCGTTTCATGCTCCTCATATTTTTGAAACCTTTTGAAGCTCTTCATATTTTTCACACCTTTTCAGGCTCTTCATGTTTTTGAACACCGTTTCTCGCTCCTCCTATTTTTCAAACCGTTTCATGCTCATCTCATTTTTGACACCTTTTGTAGCTCTTCATATTTTTCACACGTTTTCTGGCTCTTCATGTTTTTCAACACCGTTTCTTGATCCTCCTATTTTTCAGACCGTTACATGCTCATCTCATCTTTAACACCTTTAGAAGCTTTTCATATTTTTCACAACATTTCATGCTCTTCAGGTTTTTCAACACCGCTTCATGCTCCTCTTATTTTTCAGACCGTTTCATGCTCCTCATATTTTTGACACCTTTTGAAGCTCTTCATATTTTTCACAATTTTTCAGGCTCTTCATGTTTTTGAACACCGCTTCATGCTCCTCCTATTTTTCAGACCGTTTCATGCTCCTCATATTTTTGATACCTTTTGAAGCTCTTCATATTTGTCATATCTTTTCAGGCTCTCCATGTTTTTGAACACCGCTTCATGCTCCTCTTATTTTTTAGACCGTTTCATGCTCATTTCATTTTTGACACCTTTTGAAGCTCTTCATATTTTTCACACCTTTTCAAGCTCTTCATGTTTTTCAACACCGTTTCATGCTCCTCCTATTTCTCAGACCGTTTCGTGCCCCTCATATTTTTGACACCTTTTGAAGCTCTTCATATATTTCAAACCTTTTCAGGCTCTTCTTTTTTTTCAACAAGACTTCATGCTCCTCCTATTTTTCAGACCGTTTCATGCGCAGGGCATTTTTGACACCTTTTGAATCTCTTCATATTTTTCACACCTTTTGAAGCTCTTCATATTTTTCACACCTTTTCAGGCTCTTCATGTTTTTCAACAGCGCTTCATGCTCCTCCTATTATTCAGACCGTTTCATGCTCCTCATATTTTTGGCACCTTTTGAAGCTCTTCATATTTTTCACATCTTTTCACGCTCTTCATGTTTTTCAACACCGCTTCATGCTCCTCCTATATTTCAGACCGTTTCATGCTCTTCATATTTTTGACACCTTTTGAAGCTCTTCATATATTTCACACCTTTTCAGGCTCTCCTTTTTTTTTCAACACCACTTCATGCTCCTCCTTTTTTTCAGACCGTTTCATGCTCATCTCATATTTGACACCTTTTGAAGCTCTTCATATTCTTCACACCTTTTGAAGCTCTTCATATTTTTTCACACGTTTTCAGGCTCTTCATGTTTTTCAACACCGCTTCATGCTCCTACTGTTTTTTCAGACCGTTTCATGCTCCTCATATTTTTGACACCTTTTGAAGCTCTTCATATTTTTCACACTTTTCAGGCTCTTCATGTTTTTCAACACCACTTCATGCTCCTCCTTTTTTTCATACCGTTTCATGCTCATCTCATATTTGACACCTTTTGAAGCTCTTCATATTCTTCACACCTTTTGAAGCTCTTCATATTTTTTCACACGTTTTCAGGCTCTTCATGTTTTTCAACACCGCTTCATGCTCCTCCTGTTTTTCAGACCGTTTCATGCTCCTCATATTTTTGACACCTTTTGAAGCTCTTCATATTTTTCACACCTTTTCAGGCTCTCCTTTTTTTTTTCAACACCACTTCATGCTCCTCCTTTTTTTCATACCGTTTCATGCTCATCTCATATTTGACACCTTTTGAAGCTCTTCATATTCTTCACACCTTTTGAAGCTCTTCATATTTTTTCACACGTTTTCAGGCTCTTCATGTTTTTCAACACCGCTTCATGCTCCTCCTGTTTTTCAGACCTTCATGCTCCTCATATTTTTGACACCTTTAGAAGCTCTTCATATTTTTCACACGTTTTCAGGCTCTTCACGTTTTTCAACAACGCTTAATGCTCCTCCTATTTTTCAGACCGTTTCATGCTTGTCATATATTTGACACGTTTCGAAGCTCTTCATATTTTTCACACCTTTTCAGGCTCTTCATGTTTTTGAACACCGTTTCATGCTATTCCTATTTTTCAAACTGTTTCATGGTCCTCATATTTGTTACACCTTTTGAAGCTATTCATATATTTCACACCTTTTCAGGCTCTTCTTGTTTTTCAACACAGCTTCATTCTCCTCCTATTTTACAGCCCGTTTCATGCTCCTCATGTTTTTGACACCTTTTGAAGCACTTCATATTTTTCACACTTTTCAGGCTCTTCATGTATTTGAAAACCGCCTCATGCTCCTCCTATTTTTCAGACGGTTTCATGTCCAAATGTATTTCACACATTTTGAAGCTCTTTATATTTTTCAAAACTTTTCAGGCTCTTCATGTGTTTGATCAGCATTTCATGCTCCTCCTATTTTTCAGACCGTTTCATGCTCCTCATATTTTTGACACCTTTTGAAGCTCTTCATATTTTTCACAACTTTTCAGGCTCTTCATGTTTTTGAACACTGCTTCATGCTCCTCCTATTTTTCAGAACGTTTCATGCTCCTCATATTTTTGACACCTTTTGAAGCTCTTCATATTTGTCATATCTTTTCAGGCTCTTCATGTTTTTGAACACCGCTTCATGCTCCTCTTATTTTTTAGACCGTTTCATGCTCATTTCATTTTTGATACCTTTTGAAGCTCTTCATATTTTTCACACCTTTTCAAGCTCTTCATGTTTTTCAACACCGTTTCATGCTCCTCCTATTTTTCAGACCATTTCATGCTCATCTCAATTTTGACACCTTTTGAAACTCTTCATATTCTTCACACCTTTTGAAGCTTTTCATATTTTTTCACACGTTTTCAGGCTCTTCATGTTTTTCAACACCGCTTCATGCTCCTCCTATTTTTCAGAACTTTTCATGCTCCTCATATTTTTGACACCTTTTGAAGCTCTTCATATTTTTCACACTTTTCAGGCTCTTCATGTTTTTGATCACTGCTTCATGCTCCTCCTATTTTTCAGACCGTTTCATGCTCATCTCATTTTTGACACCTTTTGAAGCTCTTCATATTTTTCACAAGTTCTCTGCCTCTTCATGTTTTTCAACACCGCTTCATGCTCCTCCTATTTTTTAGACCGTTTCATGCTTCTTATATTTTTGACACCTTTTGAAGCTTTTCATATTTTTCACACCTTTTCAGGCTCTTCACTTTTTTCAACACTACTTCTTGCTCCTCCAAATTTTCAGACCGTTTCATACTCATCTAATTTTTGACACCTTTTGAAGCTCTTCATATTTTTCACACCTTTTGAAGCTCTTCATATTTTCACACCTTTTCAGGCTCTTCATCTTTTTGAACACCGCTTCATGCTCCTTCTATTTTTCAGAGAGTTTCATGCTCCTCATGTATTTCTCAAGTTTTGAAGCTCTTCATAATTCTCACACCTTTTTCGGCTCTTCATGTATTTCCACAACTTTTCAGCCTCTCCTATTTTTCAGTCCGTTTCTTGCTCCTCATATTTTTCACACATTTTGAAGCTCTTCATATATTTCACAACTTTTCAGGCTCTTCATGTATTTCAACATCGTTTCATGCTTCTTCTATTTTACAGACCGTTTCATGCTCCTAATGTATTTCACACATTTTGAAGCTCTTCATATTTTTCACACCATTTCACGATCTTCATGTTTTTGAACACGGCTTCATGCTCCTCCTTTTTTTAGACCGTTTCATGCTCCTCATATTTTTGACACCTTTTGAAGCTCTTGATATTTTTCGCACCTTTTCAGGCTCTTCATGTTTTTGAACTCCGTTTCATGCTCCTCCTATTTTCAGACCGTTTCTTGCTCTTCATGTATTTCACACCTTTTGAAGCTCTTCATATTTTTCACACCTTTTCAGGCTCTTCATGTTTTTGAACACCGCTTCATGCTCCTACTATTTTTCAGACCGTTTCATGCTCCTCATATTTTTGAAACCTTTTGAAGCTCTTCATATTTTTCACACCTTTTCAGGCTCCTCATGTTTTGAACACCGTTTTATGCTCCTACTATTTTTCAGACCGTTTCATGCTCCTCATATTTTTGAAACCTTTTGAAGCTCTTCATATTTTTCACACCTTTTCAGGCTCTTCATGTTTTTGAACACCGTTTCTCGCTCCTCCTATTTTTCAAACCGTTTCATGCTCATCTCATTTTTGACACCTTTTGTAGCTCTTCATATTTTTCACACGTTTTCTGGCTCTTCATGTTTTTCAACACCGTTTCTTGATCCTCCTATTTTTCAGACCGTTACATGCTCATCTCATCTTTAACACCTTTAGAAGCTTTTCATATTTTTCACAACATTTCATGCTCTTCAGGTTTTTCAACACCGCTTCATGCTCCTCTTATTTTTCAGACCGTTTCATGCTCCTCATATTTTTGACACCTTTTGAAGCTCTTCATATTTTTCACAATTTTTCAGGCTCTTCATGTTTTTGAACACCGCTTCATGCTCCTCCTATTTTTCAGACCGTTTCATGCTCCTCATATTTTTGATACCTTTTGAAGCTCTTCATATTTGTCATATCTTTTCAGGCTCTCCATGTTTTTGAACACCGCTTCATGCTCCTCTTATTTTTTAGACCGTTTCATGCTCATTTCATGTTTGACACCTTTTGAAGCTCTTCATATTTTTCACACCTTTTCAAGCTCTTCATGTTTTTCAACACCGTTTCATGCTCCTCCTATTTCTCAGACCGTTTCGTGCCCCTCATATTTTTGACACCTTTTGAAGCTCTTCATATATTTCAAACCTTTTCAGGCTCTTCTTTTTTTTCAACAAGACTTCATGCTCCTCCTATTTTTCAGACCGTTTCATGCGCAGGGCATTTTTGACACCTTTTGAATCTCTTCATATTTTTCACACCTTTTGAAGCTCTTCATATTTTTCACACCTTTTCAGGCTCTTCATGTTTTTCAACAGCGCTTCATGCTCCTCCTATTATTCAGACCGTTTCATGCTCCTCATATTTTTGACACCTTTTGAAGCTCTTCATATTTTTCACACCTTTTCACGCTCTTCATGTTTTTCAACACCGCTTCATCCTCCTCCTATATTTCAGACCGTTTCATGCTCTTCATATTTTTGACACCTTTTGAAGCTCTTCATATATTTCACACCTTTTCAGGCTCTCCTTTTTTTTTCAACACCACTTCATGCTCCTCCTTTTTTTCAGACCGTTTCATGCTCATCTCATATTTGACACCTTTTGAAGCTCTTCATATACTTCACACCTTTTGAAGCTCTTCATATTTTTCACACCTTTTCAGGCTCTTGATGTTTTTCAACACCGCTTCATGCTTCTCCTATTTTTCCGATTGTTTCATGCTCATCTCATTTTTGACAGCTTTTGAAGCTTTTCATATTTTTGACAACTTTTCAGGCTCTTCATGTTTTTGAACACCGATTCATGCTCCTCCTATTTTTCAGACCATATCAGGCTCCTCATATTTTTTAACACCTTTTGAAGCTCTTCATATTTTTCACGGCTTTTCAGGGTCTTCATTTTTTTGAACACCTCTTCATGCTCCTCCTATTTTTCAGACCGTTTCATGCTCTTCATATTTTTGACACCTTTTGAAGCTCTTCATATTTTTCACCATTTCAGGCTCTTCATGTTTTTTAACACCGTTTTTCGCTCCTCCTATTTTTCAAACCGTTTCATGCTCATCTCATTTTTGACACCTTTTGTAGCTCTTCATATTTTTCACACGTTTTCTGGCTCTTCATGTTTTTCAATACCGTTTCTTGATCCTCCTATTTTTCAGACCGTTACATGCTCATCTCATCTTTAACACCTTTAGAAGCTTTTCATATTTTTCACAACATTTCATGCTCTTCAGGTTTTTCAACACCGCTTCATGCTCCTCCTATTTTTCAGACCGTTTCATGCTCCTCATATTTTTGACACCTTTTGAAGCTCTTCATATTTTTCACACTTTTCTGGCTCCTCATGTTTTTCAACACCACTTCATGCTCCTCCTATTTTTCAGACCTTCATGCTCCTCATATTTTTGACACCTTTAGAAGCCCTTCATATTTTTCACACTTTTCTGGCTCTTCATATTTTTCCACACCACTTCATGCTTCTCCTATTTTTCGGCCTGTTTCATGCTCCTCATGTATTTCACACCTTTTGAAGCTCTTCATATTTTTCACACCTTTTCAGGCTCTTCATGTTTTTAATCACCGTTTCATCCTCCTCCTATTTTTCAGTCCATTTCATGCTCCTCATATATTTGACACATTTTGAAGCTCTGAATATTTTTCACACATTTTCAGGCTCTTCATGTTTTTGAACACTGGTTCATGATCCTCCTATTTTTCAGACGGTTTCATGCTCTTCAGATGTTTGACACCTTTTGAAGCTCTTCATATTTTTCACACATTTTCAGGCTCTTCATGTTTGTCAACAGCACTTCATGTTTCTCCTAATTTCAGACCGTTTCATGCTCCTCATGTATTTCACACCTTTTGAAGCTCTTCATATTTTTCCCACCTTTTCAGCTCTTCATGTTTTTGAACACCATTTCATGCCACTTCTATTTTTCAGACCGTTTCATGCTCCTCATATTTTTCACACCTTTTGAAGCTCTTCATATTTTTCACACCTTTTCAGGCTCTTCATATTTTTGAACACAGCTTCTCGCTCCTCCTATTTTTCAGACCGTTTCATGCTCATCTCATTTTTGACACCTTTTGTAACTCTTCATATTTTTCACACGTTTTCAGGCTCTTCATGTTTTTCAACACCGTTTCTTGATCCTCCTATTTTTCAGACCGTTTCATTCTCATCTCATTTTTAACACCTTTTGAAGCTTTTCATATTTTTCACATCTTTTCAGGCTCTTCTTTTTTTTGAACACCGCTTCATGCTCCTCCTATTTTTCAGAGAGTTTCATGCTCCACATGTATTTCACACATTTTGAAGCTCTTCATATTTTTCACACCTTTTCAGGCTCTTCATGTTTTTCAACACCGCTTCATGCTCTGCCTATTTTTCAGACCGTTTCATGCTTCTCATATTTTTGACACCTTTTGAAGCTCTTCATATTTTTCACACCTTTTCAGGCTCTTCATGTTTTTGAACACCGCTTCATGCTCCTCCTATTTTTCAGACCGTTTCATGCTCCTCATATTTTTGACACCTTTTGAAGCTCTTCATATTTTTCACACCTTTTCAGGCTCTTCATGTTTTTGAACACCGCTTCATGCTCCTCTTATTTTTCAGACCGTTTCATGCTCATCTCATTTTTGACACCTTTTGAAGCTCTTCATATTTTTCACACCTTTTCACGCTCATCATGTTTTTCAACACCGTTTTATGATCCTCCTATTTTTAAGACCTTTTCATGCTCATCTCATTTTTGACAACTTTTGAAGCTTTTCATGTTTTTAACAAATTTTCAGGCTCTTCATGTTTTTGAACCCCGCTTCATGGTCCTCTTATTTTTCAGAGAGTTTCATGCTCCTCATGTATTTCACACCTTTTGAAGCTCTTCATATATTTCACACTTTTTTAGGTTCTTCATGTTTTTCAGCACCACTTCATGCTCCTCCTATTTCTCAGACCGGTTCATGCTCCTCATATTGTTGACACATTTTGAAGCTCTTCATATATTTCACATCTTTTCAGGCTCTTCATGTATTTCAACACCACTTCATGCTCGTCCTATTTCCCAAACCGTTTCATGCTCCTCATATTTTTGACACCTTTTGAATCTCTTCATATATTTTACACCTTTTTAGGCTCTTCATGTTTTTCAACACCATTTCATGCTCCTCCTTCTTTTCAGACCATTTCATGCTCATCATATTTTTGGCACTTTGTGAAGCTCTTCATATTTTTAACACCTTTTGAATCTCTTCATATTTTTCACACCTTTTGAGGCTCTTCATATTTTTCAACACCGCTTCATGCTCCTCCTATTTTTCAGACCTTTTCATGCTCCTCATATTTTTGACACTTTTTGAAGCTCTTCATATATATCACACCTTTTTAGACTCTTCATGTTTTTGAACACCGCTTCATGCTCCTCGTATTTTTCAGACCGTTTCATGCTCCTCATATATTTCACACCTTTTGAAGCTCTTCAAATTTTCCACACCTTTTCAGGCTCTTCATGTTTTTGAACATCGCTTCATGCTCCTCCTATTTTTCAGACCGTTTCATGCTGCTCATAATTTTGACACCTTTTGAAGCTCTTCATATATTTCACACCTTTTCAGACTCTTGATGTTTTTGAACACCGCTTCTTGCTCCTCCTATTTTTCATACCGTTTCATGCATCTCATGTATTTGACACCTTGTGAAGCTCTTTAAATTTTTCACAACTTTTCAGGCTCTTCATATTTTTGAACACCGTTTCATTCTCCTCCTATTTTTCAGACCGTTTCATGCTCCTCATACTTTTGACATCTTTTGAAGCTCTTCATATTTTTCACATCATTTCAGGCTCTTCATGTTTTTAAACACCGCTTCATGCTCCTCCTATTTTTCAGGCCGTTTCATGCTCATTTCTTTTTTGACACCTTTGGAAGCTCTTCATATGTTTCACACATGTTCAGGCTCTTCATGTTTTTGAACACCTATTCATGGTCCTCCTATTTTTCAGACCGTTTCATGCTTATTTCATTTTTGACACCTTTTGAAGCTCTTCATATTTTTCACACCTTTTGAAGCTCTTCATATTTTTCACACGTTTTGGGGCTCTTCATGTTTTTCCACACCGCTTCATGCTCGTCTTATATTTCACACCATTTGAAGCTCTTAATATTTTTCACACTTTTTCAGGCTCTTCATGTTTTTGAACACCACTTCATGCTCCTCCTATTTTTCAGACCGTTTCATGCTCCTCATGTATTTCACACCTCTTGCATCTCTTCATATTTTTCACACCTTTTCAGGCTCTTAATGTTTTTGAACACGGTTTCATGCGCCTCCCATTTTTCAGATCGTTTTATGCTCCTCATGTCTTTCACACCTTTTGAAGCTCTTCATATTTTTCACACCTTTTCAGGCTCTTCATGTTTTTGAACACCGTTTCATGCTCCTCCAATTTTTCAGACAGTTTCCTGCTCCTCATGTATTTCACACCTTTTGAAGCTCTTCGAATTTTTCACACCTTTTCAGGCTCTTCATGTTTTTTTACACCACTTCATGCTCCTCCAATTTTTCAGACCGTTTCATGCTCCTCATATTTTTGGCACTTTGTGAAGCTCTTCATATTTTTAACACCTTTCGAATCTCTTCATATTTTTCACACCTTTTGAGGCTCTTCATATTTTTCAACACCGCTTCATGCTCCTCCTATTTTTCAGACCTTTTCATGCTCCTCATATTTTTGACACTTTTTGAAGCTCTTCATATATATCACACCTTTTTAGACTCTTCATGTTTTTGAACACCGCTTCATGCTCCTCGTATTTTTCAGACCGTTTCATGCTCCTCATATATTTCACACCTTTTGAAGCTCTTCAAATTTTCCACACCTTTTCAGGCTCTTCATGTTTTTGAACATCGTTTCATGCTCCTCCTATTTTTCAGACCGTTTCATGCTGCTCATAATTTTGACACCTTTTGAAGCTCTTCATATATTTCACACCTTTTCAGACTCTTGATGTTTTTGAACACCGCTTCTTGCTCCTCCTATTTTTCATACCGTTTCATGCATCTCATGTATTTGACACCTTGTGAAGCTCTTTAAATTTTTCACAACTTTTCAGGCTCTTCATATTTTTGAACACCGTTTCATTCTCCTCCTATTTTTCAGACCGTTTCATGCTCCTCATACTTTTGACATCTTTTGAAGCTCTTCATATTTTTCACATCATTTCAGGCTCTTCATGTTTTTAAACACCGCTTCATGCTCCTCCTATTTTTCAGGCCGTTTCATGCTCATTTCATTTTTGACACCTTTGGAAGCTCTTCATATGTTTCACACATGTTCAGGCTCTTCATGTTTTTGAACACCTATTCATGGTCCTCCTATTTTTCAGACCGTTTCATGCTTATTTCATTTTTGACACCTTTTGAAGCTCTTCATATTTTTCACACCTTTTGAAGCTCTTCATATTTTTCACACGTTTTGGGGCTCTTCATGTTTTTCCACACCGCTTCATGCTCGTCTTATATTTCACACCATTTGAAGCTCTTAATATTTTTCACACTTTTTCAGGCTCTTCATGTTTTTGAACACCACTTCATGCTCCTCCTATTTTTCAGACCGTTTCATGCTCCTCATGTATTTCACACCTCTTGCATCTCTTCATATTTTTCACACCTTTTCAGGCTCTTAATGTTTTTGAACACGGTTTCATGCGCCTCCCATTTTTCAGATCGTTTTATGCTCCTCATGTCTTTCACACCTTTTGAAGCTCTTCATATTTTTCACACCTTTTCAGGCTCTTCATGTTTTTGAACACCGTTTCATGCTCCTCCAATTTTTCAGACAGTTTCCTGCTCCTCATGTATTTCACACCTTTTGAAGCTCTTCGAATTTTTCACACCTTTTCAGGCTCTTCATGTTTTTTTACACCACTTCATGCTCCTCCAATTTTTCAGACCGTTTCATGCTCCTCATATTTTTGACAGCTTTTGAAGCTCTTCATATATTTCACACCTTTTCAGATTCTTAAAGGTTTTGAACACCGCTTCATGCTCCTCCTTTTTTTCAGACCGTTTCATGCTCCTCATGTATTTCACACATTTTGAAGCTCTTCAAATTTTTCACACCTTTTCAGGCTCTTCATGTTTTTGAACGCCGCTTCATGCTCCTCTTCTTTTTCAGACCGTTTCATACTACTCATATTTTTGACACCTTTTGAAGCTCTTCATATATTTCACAACTTTTCAGTCTCTTCATGTTTATCAACACCACTTCATGCTCCTCCTGTTTTTCAGACCATTTCATGTTCATCTCATTTTTGACACCTGTTGAAGCTCTTCATATTTCTCACACCTTTTGAAGCTCTTCATTTATTACACTCCTTTACAGGCTCTTCACGTTTTTCAACACCGCTTCACCTCCTCCTATTTTTTAGACCGTTTCATGCTCCTCATATATTACACACCTTTTGAATCTCTTCATATTTTTCACACCTTTTCAGGCTCTTCATGTTTTTGAACACCGCTTCTTGCTCCTCCTATATTGCAGACCGTTTCATGCTCCTCATATTTTAGACACCTTTTGAAGCTCTTCATATATTTCACATCTTTTCAGACTCTTCAAGTTTTTGAACACCGCTTCATGCTCCTACTTTTTTTCAGACCGTTTCATGCTCCTCATGTATTTCACACCTTTTGAAGCTCTTCAAATTTTTCACAACTTTTCAGGCTCTTCATGTTTTTGAACACCGCTTCATGCTCCTCCTATTTTTCAGACCTTTTCATGCTCCTCATATTTTTGACTCCTTTCGAAGCTCTTCATATTTTTCACACCTTTTCAGGCTCTTCATGTTTTTGAACACCATTTCAAGCTCCTCTTATTTTTCAGACCGTTTCAGGTTACTCATATTTTTGACACATTTTCAAGCTCTTCATATTTTTCACACCTTTTCAGGCTCTTTATGTTTTTAAACACCGCTTCCTGCTCCTCCTATTTTTCAGACCGTTTCATTCTCCTCATATTTTGTCACCTTTTGAAGCTATTCATATTTTTCACACCTTTTGAAGCTCTTCATATATTTCACAGTTTTTCAGGCTCTTCATGTTTTTCAAAGGTACCTCATGCTCCTCCTATTTTTCAGATCGCTTCATGCTCATCTCATTTTTGACAGCTTTTGAAGGTCCTAATATTTTTCACACCTTTTGAAGGTCTTCATATATTTCACATTTTTTAGGTTCTTCATGTTTTTCAGCACCACCATGCTCCTCCTATTTCTCAGACCTTTTCATGCTCCTCATATTGTTGACACCTTTTGAAGCTCTTCATATTTTTCACACCTTTTCAGGCTCTTCGTGTTTTTCAACACCACTTCATGCTTCTGCTATTTTTCAGAACGTTTCAGGCTCCTCATATTTTTGACAGCTTTTGAATCTCTTCCTATTTTTCACACCTTTTCATGCTCTTCATATTTTTCAACACCGTGTCATGCTCCTCCTATTTTTCTGACGGTTTCATGCTCCTCATATTTTTCACACCTTTAAATCTCTTCATATTTTTCTCACATTTTAAGGCTCTTCATGTTTTTCAACACCGTGTCATGCTCCTCATATTTTTCAGACGGTTTCATGCTCCTCATAATTTTCACACTTTTAAAGCTCTTCATATTTATCACACCTTTTCAGGCTCTTCATGTTTTTGAACACCATTTCATGCTCCTCATATTTTGACTACTATTGAAACTCTTCATATTTTTCAACCATTTCCTGCTCCTCATATTTTTGACACCTTTTCAAGCTCTTCATATATTTCACAGATTTCCAGGCTCTTCAGGTTTTTGAACATCGTTTCATGATCCTATTTTTCAGAACGTTCCATGCTCCTCATATTTTTCACACCTTTTGCAGCTCTTCATATTTTTCACACCTTTTCTGTCTCTTCATATTTTTAAACACCACTTAATGCTCCTCCTATGTTTAGAACGTCTAATGCTCCTCATAATTTTGACACCTTTTGCAGCTCTTCATATTTTTCACACTTTTTCTGGCTCTTCATATTTTTCAACACCACTTCATCCTCCTCCTATGTTTAGAACGTTTAATGCTCCTCATAATTTTGACACCTTTTGATGCTCTTCATATTTTTCACACCTTTTCAGTCTCTTCATGTTTTGAAAACCGCTTCATGATCCTCCTATTTTTCAGAACCGTTTCATGCTCCGCATATATTTCACACCTTTTGAAGCTCTTCATATTTTTCACACCTTTTCTGGTTCTCATGTTTTTGAACACAGCATCATGCTTCTCCTATTTTTCAGACCGTTTTATGCTCCTCATATATTTCAAACCTTTTGAAGCTCTTCATATTTTTCACATCTTTTCAGGCTCTTCATGTTTTTCAACACCGCTTCATGCTCCTCCTTTATTTCAGACAGTTTCATTCTCTTCCTATTTTTGACACCTTTTAAGCTCTTCATATATTTCACACCTTTTCTAGCTCTTCATGTTTTTGAACACTGCTTCATGCTCCTCCACTTCTTCTGACCGTTTCATGCTCCTCGTATTTTTGACACCTTTTGAATCTCTTCATATTTTTCACACTTTTTCAGGCTCTTCATGTTTTAGAACACCGCTTCATGCTCCTCCTATTTTTCAGACCGTTTCATGCTCCTCATATTTTTGACACCTTCTGAAACTCTTCATATTTTTCACACCTTTTCAAGCTGTTCATGTTTTTGAACACTGCTTCATGCTCCTCCTATTTTTCAGACCGTTTCATGCTCCTCATATTTTTGACACCTTTTTAAACTCTTCATATTTTTCACACCTTTTCAGGCTCTTCATGTTTCTGAACACCGTTTCATGCTCCTCCTATTTTTCAGGCCGTTTCATGTTCCTCATATTTTTCAGATCATTTCATGATCCTCATATTTTTGACAGCTTTTGAAGCTCTTCATATTTTTCACACCTTTTCAGGCTCTTCATCTTTTTCAACACCACTTCATGCTCCTCCTATTTCTCAGACCGTTTCAGGCTCCTCATATTTTTGACAGCTTTTGAATCTCTTCATATTTTTCACACCTCCTCATGATCTTCATGTTTTTCAACACCGTGTCATGCTCCTCATATTTTTCAGACGGTTTCATGCTCCTCATATTTTTCACACTTTTAAACTCTTCATATTTTTCACACATTTTAAGGCTCTTCATGTTTTTCAACACCGTGTCATGCTCCTCCTATCTTCAGACGGTTTCATGCTCCTCATAATTTTCACACCTTTAAAGCTCTTCATATTTTTCACACCTTTTAAGGCTCTTCATGTTTTTGAACACCACTTCATGCTCCTCCTATTTTTCAGACCGTTTCATGCTCCTCATATTTTTGACACCTTTTGAAGCTCTTCATATTTTAACACCTTTTCAGGCTCTTCATGTTTTTGAACACCATTTCATGCTCCTCATATTTTGACAACTATTGAAACTCTTCATATTTTTCAGACAGTTTCATGCTCCTCATATTTTTGACACATTTTGAAGCTCTTCATATATTTTACAGCTTTTCAGGCTCTTCAGGTTTTTGAACATCGTTTCATGCTCCTCCTATTTTTCAGAACGTTCCACGCTCCTCATATTTTTCACACCTTTTGGAGCTCTTCATATTTTTTCACACCTTTTCGGCTCTTCATATTTTTCAACACCACTTCATGCTCCTCCTATGTTTAGAACGTTTAATGCTCCCCATGATTTTGACACCTTTTGAAACTCTTCATATTTTTCAAACCTTTTCAGGCTCTTCATGTTTCTAAACACCATTTCATGCTCTTCCTATTTCAGACCGTTTCATGCTCCTCATATTTTTGACACGTTTTGAAACTCTTCATTTTTTTATCACCGTTTCAGGCTCTTCATGTTTTTCAACAGTGCTTCATTCTCCTCCTGTTTTTCAGACCGTTTCATGCTCCTCATATTTTTGACACCTTTTGTAGCTCTTCATATTTTTCACAGCTTTTCAGGCTCTTCATGTTTTTGAACACCCCTTCATGCTCCTCCTCGTTTTCAGACCGTTTCATACTCCTCATATTTTTTACACCTTTTGAAGCTCTTCATATATTTCATAACTTTTCAGGCTCTTCATATTTATCAACACCACTTCATGCTCCTCCTGTTTTTCAGATCATTTCATGCTCATCTCATTTTTGACACCTGTTGAAGCTCTTCATATTTCTCACACCTTTTGAAGCTCTTCATTTATTTCACTCCTTTACTGGCTCTTCATGTTTTTCAACACCGCTTCATGCTCCTCCTATTTTTTAGACCGTTTCATGTTCCTCATATATTACACACCTTTTGAAGCTCTTCATAATTTTCACATTTTTCCAGGCTCTTCATGTTTTTGAACACCGTTTCATGCTCCTCCTATTTTTCAGACCGTTCCTGCTCCTAATATTTTTGACACCTTTAGAAGCTCTTCATATTTTTCACACACTTTCAGGCTCTTCATGTTTTTGAACACCGCTTCATCCTCCTCCTATTTTTCAGACCGTTTCATGCTCCTCATATTTTTCACACCTTTTGAAGCTCTTCATATTTTTCACACCTTTTCAGTCTCTTCAGGTTTTGAACACCGCTTCATGATCCTCCTATATTTCAGACCGTTTCATGCTCCGCATATATTTCACACCTTTTGAAGTTCTTCATATTTTTCACACCTTTTCTGGTTCGCATGTTTTTGAACACAGCTTCATGCTTCTCCTATTTTTCAGACCGTTTCATGCACCTCATATATTTCACACCTTTTGAAGCTCTTCCTATTTTTCAGACCTTTTCAGCTCTTCATGTTTTTCAACAGCATTTCATGCTCCTCCTAGGTTTCAGACCCTTTCATACTCCTCATATTTTTGACAGCTTTTGAAGCTCTTCATTTTTTTCACACCTTTTCAGGCTCTTCATATTTTTGAACACGGCTTCATGCTCCTCCTATTTTTCAGACCCTTTCATACTCCTCATATTTTTGACAGCTTTTGAAGCTCTTCATTTTTTTCACACCTTTTCAGGCTCTTCATGTTTTTGAACACGGCTTCATGCTCCTCCTATTTTTCAGACGGTTTCATGCTCCTCATATTTGACACGTTTTGAAGGTTTCATATATTTCACACCTTTTCAGGCTCTTCATGTTTTTCAACACGGCTTCATTCTCCTCCTATTTTTCAGACCGTTTCATGCTCCTCATATTTGACACGTTTTGAAGGTTTCATATATGTCACACGTTTTCAGGCTCTTCATGTTTTTCAAAACCGCTTTATGCTCCTCCTATTTTTCAGAACCTTTCATGCTCCTCATATTTTTGATACCTTTTGAAGCTCTTCATATTTTTCACACCTTTTCATGCTCTTCATGTTTTCAACACCGATTCTGGCTCCTCCTATTTTTCAGACCGTTTCATGCTCCTCCTATTTTTCAGGCCGTTTCATGCTCCTCATATTTTGACACATTTTGAAGCTCTTCATATTTTTCACATTTTTGAAGCTCTTCATATTTTTCACATGTTTTCATCTTTTCATTTTTTTCAACACCACTTCATGCTCCTCATTTTTTCAGACCGTTTCATTCTCCTCATATTTTTGACACGTTTTTAGGCTCTTCATATTTTTCACACCTTTTCAGGCTCTTCATGTTTTTGAACACCGTTTCTTGCTTCTCCGAATTTTCAGACCGTTTCATGCTCCTCATATTTTTGACACCTTTTGAAGCTGTTCATATTTATCACACGTTTTCACGCTCTTCATGTTTTTCAAAACCACTTCATGCTCCTCGTGTTTTGCAGACCGTTTCATGCTCCTCATATTTTTGACACATTTTGAAGCTCTTCATATTTTTCACACCTTTTCAGGCTCTTCATGTTTTGAACACCACTTCATGCTCCTCCTATTTTTCAGACCTTTTCTTGCTCCTCTAATTTTTGACACCTTTTGAAGCTCTTCATATTTTTCACACCTTTTCAGGCTTTTCATGTATTTCAACACCGCTTCATGCTCCTCCTATTTTTCAGACCGTTTCATGCTCCTCGTATTTTTGACAGCTTTTGAAACTCTTCATATAAATCACACCTTTTCAGGCTCTTCATTTTTTGAACACCACTTCATGGTCCTCCTATTTTTCAGACCGTTTCATGCTCATCTCATTTTTGACACCTTTTGCAGCTTTTCAGATTTTTCACAACTTTTCAGGCTCTTCATGTTTTTGAACAACACTTCATGCTCCTCCTATTTTTCAGAGAGTTTCATGCTCCTCATATATTTCACACCTTTTGAAGCTCTTCATATTTTTCACACCTTTTCAGGCTCTTCATGATTTTGAACACCGCTTCATGCCCCTGCTATATTTCAGTCCATTTCATGCTCCTCATATTTTTGACATCTTTTGAAGCTTTTCATATTTTTCACACCTTTTCAGTCTCTTCATGTTTTTCAAAAACGCTTCTTGCTCCTCCTATTTTTCAGACCGTTTTATACTCATCTCATTTTTGACACTGTTTGAAGCTCTTCATATTTTTCACAACTTTTGAAGCTCTTCATATTTTTCACACGTTTTCAGGCTCTTCATGTTTTTGAACACCGCTTATTGCGACTCCTATTTTTCAGATCGTTTCATGCTCCTCACATTTTTGACACCTTTTGAAGCTCTTCATATTTTTCACAGCTTTTGAAGCTCTTTATATTTTTCACACGTTTTCAGGCTCTTCATGTTTTTGAACACCGCTTCTTGCGACTCCTACTTTTCAGACCGTTTCATGCTCCTCATATTTTTGACACCTTTTGAAGCTCTTCATATTTTTCACACCTTTAAGGCTTTCATGTTTTTCTACAATGCTTCATGCTCCTCCTATTTTTCAGACCGTTTCATGCGCCTCATATTTTTGACACCTTTTGAAGCTCTTCGTATTTTTCACACCTTTTCATGCTCTTTATGTTTTCAACACCGTTTCATGCTCCTCCTAATTTTCAGATCGTTTCATGCTCCTCCTATTTTTCAAACCGTTTCATGCTCATCTCATTTTTGACACCTTCTGAAGCTCTTCATATTTTTCACCCCTTTTGAATCTCTTCATATTTTTCAAACCTTTTGAAGCTCTTCATATTATTCACACGTTTTCAGTCTCTTCATGTTTTTCAACACCGCTTCATGCTCCTCCTATTTTTCAGACAGTTTCATGCTCCTCATATTTTTGACACATTTTGAGGCTCTTCATATAATTCACACCTTTTCAGGCCCTTGATATTTTGAACACCGTTTCATGCTCCTCGTATTTTTCAGACCGTTTCATGCTCCTCATATTTTTGACACCTTTTGAAGGTCTTCATATTTTTCACACCTTTTCAGGCTCTTCATGTTTTTGAACACCGCTTCATGTTCTTCCTATTTTTCAGACCGTTTCATGCTCGCCATATTTTTGACACCTTTTCAGGCTCTTCAGGTTTTTGAACACCGCTTCAAGCTCCTCCTATTTTTCAGACCGTTTCATGCTCTTCATATTTTTGACACATTTTGAAGCTCTTCATATTTTTCACACCTTTTCAGGCTCTTCATGTTTTTCAACACCGTTTCATGCTCCTCCTATTTTTCAGACCGTTTCATGCTCCTCATATTTTTGGCACCTTTCGAAGCTCTTCATATTCTTCACACCTTTTCAGGTTCTTCAGGTTTTTGAACACCGCTTCAAGCTCCTCCTATTTTTCAGATCGTTTCATGCTCCTCATATTTTTGACACCTTTTGAAGCTCTTCATATTTTTCACATCTTTTCAGGCTTTTCTTATATTGCAACACTGCTTCATGCTCCTCCTATTTTTCAGACCGTTTCATGCTCCTCATATTTTTGACACCTTTTGAAGCTCTTCATATATTTCACACCTTTTCAGGCTCTTCATGTTTTTCAACACCACTTCCTGCTCCTCCTATTTTTCAGACCGTTTCATGGTCATCTCATTTTGGACACCTTATGAAGCTCTTCATATTTTTCACACCTTTTGAAGCTCTTCATATTCTTCATACGTTTTCATGCTCTTTATGTTTTTCAACACCGCTTCTTACTCCTCCTATTGTTCAGACCGTTTAAAGCTTCTCATATTTTTGATACGTTTTGAAGCTCTTCATATTTTTCACACCTTTTCAGGCTCTTCATATTTTTGAACACCCTTTCATGCTCCTCCTATTTTTCAGACCGTTTCATGCTCCTCATATTTTTGACACCTTTTGAAGCGCTTCATATTTTTCACACCTTTTCAGGCTTTTCATGTTTTTGAACACCGCTTCATGCTTCTCCTATTTTTCACACCTTTTGAACCTCTTCATATTTTTCACACCTTTTCAGGCTCTTCAGGTTTTTGAACACCGCTTCATGCTCCTCCTATTTTTCAGACCGTTTCATGCTCGTCATGTATTTCACACCTTTTGAAACTCTTCATTTTTTTGACACAATTTCAGCCTCTTCATGTTTCTGAACACCGTTTCATGCTCCTCCTATTTTTCAGACGGTTTCATGTCCTCATAATTTTGACACTTTTTGAAGCTCCTCATATTTTTCACACGTTATGAAGCTCTTCATATATTTCACAACATTTCAGGCTCTTCATGTTTTTCAAACCACTTCATGCTCCTCCTATTTTTCAGAGAGTTTCATGCTCCTCATGTATTTCACACCTTTTGAAGCTCTTCATATTTTTCACACCTTTTCAGGCTCTTCATATTTTTCAACACTACTTCTTGCTCCTCCAATTTTTCAGACCGTTTCATGCTCATCTAATTTTTGACACCTTTTGAAGCTATGCGTATTTTTCACAACTTTTCAGGCTCTTCATGTTTTTGAACACCACTGCATGCTTCTCCTATTTTTCAGACAGTATCATGCTATTCATTTTTTTCACTCCTTTTGAAGCTCTTCATATTTTTCACATCTTTTCAGGCTCTTCATGTTTTTGAACACCGCTTCATGCTCCTCCTATTTTTCAGAGAGTTTCATGCTCCTCATGTATTTCACACATTTTGAAGCTCTTCATTTATTTCACACCTTTTCAGGCTCTTCATGTTTTTGAACACCGCTTCATGCTCCTCCTATTTCTCAGACCATTTCATGCTCCTCATGTATTTCACACCTTTTGAAGCTCTTCATATTTTGCACACATTTTCAGGCTTTTCATGTTTTTCACAACCACTTCATGCTGCTCCTATTTTTCAGACCGTTTCATGCATATCTCATTTTTGACACCTTTTGAAGCTCTTCATATTTTTCACACCTTTTCTTGCTCTTCATGTTTTTCAACACCGCTTTATGATCCTCCTATTTTTCAGACCGTTTCATATTCCTCATATTTTTGAGACATTTTGAAGCTCTTCAAATTTTCCCACGTTTTCAAGCTCTTTATGGTTTTCAACACCACTTGATGCTCCTCCTATTTTTCATACCGTTTCATGGTCCTCATATTTTTCACACCTTTTGAAATTCTTCATATTTTTCACACATTTTCAGGCTTTTCATGTTTTTCAAAACCGCTTCATGCTTCTCCTATTTTTCAGACCGTTTCATGCTCCTTATAATTTTTACACATTTTGAAGCTCTTCATATTTTTCACCCCTTTTCAGGCTCTTCCTGTTTTTGAACACCACTTCATGCTCCCCCTTATTTTTCAGACCGTATCATGCTCCTCATATTTTTGACAACTTTTGAAGCTCTTCATAATTTTCACACCTTTTCAAGCTCTTCTTGACTTTGAACAACGCTTCATGCTCCTCCTATTTTTCAGACCGTTTCAAACTCCTCATATTTTTGACACCTTTTGAAGCTATTCACATTTTCCCACCTTTTCAGGCTCTTCATGTTTTTCAACACCATTTCATGCTCCTCCTATTTTTCAGACCGTTTCATGGTCATCTCTTTTTGACACCTTTTGAAGCTCTTCATATTTTTCACACTTTTTGAAGCTCTTCATGTTTTTCAACACTGCTTCATGCCCCTCCTAATTTTCAGACTGTTTCATGCTTCTCATATTTTTGACACCTTTTGAAGATCTTCATATTTTTGACACCTTTTCAAGCTCTTCATGTCTTTCAAAACCGCTTCATGCTCCTCCTAATTTTCAGACTGTTTCATGCTCTTCATATTTTTGACACCTTTTGAAGCTCTTCATATTTTTCACAACTTTCTTTCTCTTCATTTTTTTGAACACCGCTTCATGCTCCTCCTATTTATCAGACAGTTTCATGCTCCTCATGTATTTCACATCTTTTGAGGCTCTACATATTTTTCACACCTTTTCAGGCTCTTCATGTTTTTCCACACTGTTTCTCGCTCCTCCTATTATTCAGACCGTTTTATGCTCCTCTTATTCTTCAGACCATTTCATGTTCCTCATATTTTTGACACGTTTTGAAGCTCTTCATATTTTTCACACCTTTTCAGGCTCTTCATGTTTTTGAACACCGCTTCATGCTCCTCCTATTTTTCAGACCGTTTCATGCTCGTCATATTTTTAACACCTTTTGAAGCTCTTCATATTTTTCACACCTTTTCAGGTTCTTCATGTTTTTCAACACCACTTCATGCTCCTCCGTTTTTGCAGACCGTTTCATGCTCCTCATATTTTTGACACATTTTGTAGCTCTTCATATTTCTCACACCTTTTCATGCTCTTCATATTTTTCAACAACGCTTCATGCTCTTCCTATTTTTCAGACCGTTTCATGCTCATCTAATTTTTGACACCTTTTGAAGCTCTTCATATTTTTCACATTTTTGAAGCTCTTCATATTTTTCACACCTTTTCAGGCTCGTTATGATTTTCAACACAGCTTAATGCTCCTCCTATTTTTCAGACCGTTTCATGCTCATCTCATTTTTGACACCTTTTGAAGCTCTTCATATTTTTCACATCTTTTGAAGCTCTTCATATTTTTCACACATTTTCAGGCTCTTCATGTTTTTCAACACCCCTTCCTGCTCCTCCTATTTTTCAGACCGTTTCATGCTCCTCATATTTTTGACACGTTTTGAAGCTCTTCATATTTTTCACACCTTTTCAGGCTCTTCATGTTTTTGAACACCATTTCATGCTCCGCCTATTTTTCAGACCGTTTCATTCTCCTCATATTTTTGACACCTTTTGAAGCTCTTCATATTTTTCACACCTTTTGAAGCTCTTCATATTGTTCACACCTTTTCAGGCTGTTCATGTTTTTCAACACCGCTTCATGCTCCTGCTATTTTTCAGACCGTTTCATACTCCTCATATTTTTGACATTTTTTAAGGCTCTTCATATTTTTCACACCTTTTCAGGCTCTTCATGTTTTTGAACACGGTTTCATGATCCTCCTATTTTTCAGAAAGTTTCATGCTCCTCATATTTTTGACACCTTTTAAACCTCTTCATATTTTTCACACCTTTTCAAGCTCTTCAAGATTTTCAACAACGCTTCCTGCTCCTCCTTTTTTTCAGACCGTTTCATGCTCATCTCATTTTTGACTGCTTTTGAAGCTCTTCATATTTTTCACACCTTTTCAGGCTCTTCATGTTTTTGAACACCGCTTCATTCTCCTCCTTTTTTTCAGACCGTTTCTTTCTCCTCATATATTTGACACTTTTTGAAGCTCTTCATATTTTTCACACCTTTTCAGGCTCTTCATGTTTTTGAACACCGATCCATGCTCCTCCTATTTTTCAGACCGTTTCATGCTCATCTCATTTGACAGCTTTTGAAGCTCTTCATATTTTTCACGCCTTTTGAAGCTCTTCATATATTTCACACCTTTTCAGGCTCTTTATGTTTTTGAACGCCACTTCATGCTCCTCGCATGTTTCAGACCGTTTCATGCTCCTCATATTTTTAACACGTTTTGGGGCTCTCATATTTTTCACACCATTTCCAGGCTCTTCATATTTTTGAACACCGTTTCATGCTCCTCCTATTTTTCAGAACGTTTCATGCTCCTCATATTTTTCACACCTTTTGAAGCTCTTCATATTTTTCGCACCTTCTCAGGTGCTTCATGTATTTGAGCACAGATTCATGCTCCTCCTATATTTCAGTCCGTTTCATGCGCCTCCTATTTTTCAGACTGTTTCATGCACGTCTTATTATTGACACCTTTTGAAGCTCTTCATATTTTTCACCCCTTTTCAGGCTCTTCATGATTTTGAACACCGCTTCATGCTCCTGCTATTTTTCAGACCGTTTCATGCTCATCTCATTTGACAGCTTTTGAAGCTCTTCATATTTTTCAAACCTTTTGAAGCTCTTCATATTTTTCACACAGTTTCAGGCTCTTCATGTTTTTCAACACCGCTTCTTGCTCCTCCTATTTTTCAGACCGTTTCATGCTCCTCATATTTTGACACGTTTTGAAGCTCTTCATATTTTTCTCACCTTTTCTGGCTCTTCATGTTTTTGAACACCGTTTCATGCTCCGCCTATTTTTCAGACCGTTTCATTCTCCTCATATTTTTGACACATTTTGAAGCTCTTCATATTTTTCACACCTTTTGAAGCTCTTCATATTTTTCACACCTTTTCAGGCTCTTCATGTTTTTCAACACCGCTTCATGATCCTCCTATTTTTCAGAAAGTTTCATGCTCCTCATATTTTTGACACCTTTTAAACGTCTTCATATTTTTCACACCTTTTCAGGCTCTTCATGTTTTTCAAAACCATTTCATGCTCCTCTTATTTTTAAGACCGTTTCATGTTGCTCCTATTTTTCAGACCGTTTCATGATCCTCATATTTTTGAAACCTTTTGAAGCTCTTCATATTTTTCACACCTTTTAAGCTCTTCAAGATTTTCAACAACGCTTCATGCTCCTGCTTTTTTTCAGACCGTTTCATGCTCATCTCATTTTTGACAACTTTTGAAGCTCTTCATATTTTTCACACCTTTTCAGGCTCTTCATGTTTTTGAACACCACTTCATGCTCCTCCTTTTTTTCAGACCGTTTCTTTCTCCTCATATATTTGACACTTTTTGAAGCTCTTCATATTTTTCACACCTTTTCAGGCTCTTCATGTTTTTGAACACTGATCCATGCTCCTCCTATTTTTCAGATCGTTTCATGCTCCTCATATTTTTCACACCTTTTGAAGCTCTTCATATTTTTTACACCTTTTCAGGCTCTTCATGTTTTTCAGCACCATTTAATATCCTCCTATTTTTCAGACCGTTTCATGCTCATCTCATTTTTTACACCTTTTGAAGCTCTTCATATATTGCACACCTTTTCAGGCACTTCATGTTTTTCAGCTCCACTTCATGCTCCTCCTATTTTTCAGACCGTTTCATGCTGCTCAAATTTTTTACACCTTTTGAAGCTCTTCATATATTTCACACCTTTTCAGGCTCTTTATGTTTTTGAACGCCACTTCATGCTCCTCGTATGTTTCAGACCGTTTCATGCTCCTCATATTTTTGACACGTTTTGGGGCTCTCATATTTTTCACACCATTTCCAGGCTCTTCATATTTTTGAACACCGTTTCATACTCCTCCTATTTTTCAGAACGTTTCATGCTCCTCATATTTTTGACACGTTTTGGGCTCTTCATATTTTTCACACCATTCCAGGCTCTTCATATTTTTGAACACCGTTTCATACTCCTCCTATTTTTCAGACCGTTTCATGCTCCTCATATTTTTGACACCTTTAGAAGCTCTTCATATTTTTCACACCTTTTCAGGCTCTTCATGGTTTTCAACACAGCTTCATGCTCCTCTTATTTTTCAGATCGTTTCATGCTACTCCTGTTTTTCAGACCGTTTCTTGCTCCTCATATTTTTGACACTTTTTGAAGCTCTTCATATTTTTCACACTTTGTCTGGCTATTCATGTTTTTCAACACAGCTTCATGCTCCTCCTATTTTTCAGACCGTTTCATTCTCCTCAAGTTTTTGACACCTGTTGAAGCTCTTCACATTTTTCACACCATTTCAGGCTCTTCACGATTTTCAACACCACTTCATGATCCTCCTATTTTTCAGTCCGTTTCATGCTCTTCCTATTTTTCAGACCGTTTCATGCTCCTCCTATTTTTCAGACCGTTTCCTTCTCCTCATATATTTGACACATTTTCAAGCTCTTCCTATTTTTCCACACCTTTTCAGGCTCTTCATGTTTTTGAACACCGCTTCATGCTCCTCCTTTTTTTCAGACCGTTTCTTTCTCCTCATATATTTGACACTTTTTGAAGCTCTTCATATTTTTCACAACTTTTCAGGCTCTTCATGTTTTTGAACACCGATCCATGCTCCTCCTATTTTTCAGACCGTTTCATGCTCCTCATATTTTTCACACCTTTTGAAGCTCTTCATATTTTTCACACCTTTTCAGGCTCTTCAGGTTTTTCAGCTCCACTTCATGCTCCTCCTATTTTTCAGACCGTTTCATGCTGCTCAAATTTTTTACACCTTTTGAAGCTCTTCATATTTTTCACACCTTTTCAGGCTCTTCATGTTTTTGAACACAGCTTCATGCTCCTCCTATTTTTCAGATCGTTTCATGCTCCTCGTATTTTCCAACCGTTTCTTGCTCCTCATATTTTTGACACTTTTTGAAGCTCTTCATATTTTTCACACCTTTTCTGGCTCTTCATGTTTTTGAACACAGCTTCATGCTCCTCCAATTTTTCAGAACGTTTCATGCTCGTCATATTTTTCACACCTTTTAAAGCTCTTCATATTTTTCACACCTTTTCAGGCTCTTCATGTTGTTCAGAACAAGTTCATGCTCCTCTTTTTTTTCAGACCGTTTTATGCTCATCTCATTTTTTACACCTTTTGAAGCTCTTCATATTTTGCACACCTTTTCAGGCACTTCATGTTTTTCAGCTCCACTTCATGCTCCTCCTATTTTTCAGACGGTTTCATGCTGCTCTCATTTTTTACACCTTTTGAAGCTCTTCATATTTTTCATACCTTTTCAGGCTCTTCATGTTTTTCAACACCACTTCATGCTCCTCCTATTTTTCAGATCGTTTCATGCTACTCCTATTTTTCAGACCGTTTCTTGCTCCTCATATTTTTGACACTTTTTGAAGCTCTTCATATTTTTCACACTTTGTCTGGCTCATCATGTTTTTGAACACAGCTTCATGCTCCTCCTATTTTTCAGACCGTTTCATTCTCCTCAAGTTTTTGACACCTGTTGAAGCTCTTCACATTTTTCACACCATTTCAGGCTCTTCACGATTTTCAACACCGCTTCATGATCCTCCTATTTTTCAGACCGTTTCATGCTCTTCCTATTTTTCAGACCGTTTCATGCTCCTCCTATTTTTCAGACCGTTTCATTCTCCTCATATATTTGACATATTTTGAAGCTCTTCCTATTTTTCCACACCTTTTCAGGCTCTTCATGTTTTTCCACACCATTTAATGCTCCTCCTATTTTTCAGACCGTTTCATGCTCCTCATAATTTTGACACCTTTTTAAGCTCTTCACATTTTTCACCCCTTTTCAGGCTCTTCATGTTTTTGAACACCGGTTCATGCTCCTCCTCTTTTTCAGAAAGTTTCATGCTCCTCATATTTTTGAAACCTTTTGAAGCTGTTCATATTTTTCTCACATTTTCAGGCTCTTCCTGTTTTTCAACACCATTTCATGCTCCTCTTATTTTTCAGACCGTTTCATGTTGCTCCTATTTTTCAGACCGTTTCATGATCCTCTTATATTTGACACTTTTTGAAGCTCTTCATATTTTTCACACCTTTTCAGGCTCTTCATATTTTTCGCACCTTTTCAGTCTCTTCATGTTTTTGAACACAGCTTCATGCTCCTCCTATTTTTCAGACCGTTTCATGCTCCTCATGTATTTCACACCTTTTGAAGCTCTTCATATTTCCCATACCTTTTCAGGCTCTTCATGTTTTTCAAAACCGCTTCATGCTCCTCCTATTTTTCAGACCGTTTCATGCTCCTCATATTTTTGAAACCTTTTGAAACTCTTCATATATTTCACACCATTTCAGGCTGTTCATGTTTTTCAACACAGTTTCATGCCCTCATATTTTTCAGACCGTTTCATGCTCCTCCTATTCTTGAGACCGTTTCATGCTCCTCATATTTTTGACACGTTTTGAAGCTCTTCATATTTTTCACACCTTTTCAGGCTCTCCATGTTTTTCATCAGCGATTCATACTCCTCCTATTTTTGAGGACGTTTCATGCTCCTCATATTTTTGACACCTTTTGAAGCTCTTCATATTTTTCACACGTTTTCAGGCTCTTCATGTTTTTGAACACCGTTTCATGCTCGTCCTATTTTTCAAATCGATTCATGCTCCTAATATATTTCACAACTTTTGAAGCTCTTCATATTTTTCACACCTTTTCAGGCACTTCATGTTTTTCAACACCGCTTCATGATCCTCCTATTTTTCAGAAAGTTTCATGCTCCTCATATTTTTGACACCTTTTAAACGTCTTCATATTTTTCACACCTTTTCAGGCTCTTCATGTTTTTCAAAACCATTTCATGCTCCTCTTATTTTTAAAACCGTTTCATGTTGCTCCTATTTTTCAGACCGTTTCATGATCCTCATATTTTTGAAACCTTTTGAAGCTCTTCATATTTTTCACACCTTTTCAAGCTCTTCAAGATTTTCAACAACGCTTCATGCTGCTGCTTTTTTTCAGACCGTTTCATGCTCATCTCATTTTTGACAGCTTTTGAAGCTCTTCATATTTTTCACACCTTTTCAGGCTCTTCATGTTTTTGAACACCACTTCATGCTCCTCCTTTTTTTCAGACCGTTTCTTTCTCCTCATATATTTGACACTTTTTGAAGCTCTTCATATTTTTCACACCTTTTCAGGCTCTTCATGTTTTTGAACACTGATCCATGCTCCTCCTATTTTTCAGATCGTTTCATGCTCCTCATATTTTTCACACCTTTTGAAGCTCTTCATATTTTTTACACCTTTTCAGGCTCTTCATGTTTTTCAGCACCATTTAATGTCCTCCTATTTTTCAGACCGTTTCATGCTCATCTCATTTTTTACACCTTTTGAAGCTCTTCATATATTGCACACCTTTTCAGGCACTTCATGTTTTTCAGCTCCACTTCATGCTCCTCCTATTTTTCAGACCGTTTCATGCTGCTCAAATTTTTTACACCTTTTGAAGCTCTTCATATATTTCACACCTTTTCAGGCTCTTTATGTTTTTGAACGCCACTTCATGCTCCTCGTATGTTTCAGACCGTTTCATGCTCCTCATATTTTTGACACGTTTTGGGGCTCTCATATTTTTCACACCATTTCCAGGCTCTTCATATTTTTGAACACCGTTTCATGCTCCTCCTATTTTTCAGAACGTTTCATGCTCCTCATATTTTTGACACGTTTTGGGCTCTTCATATTTTTCACACCATTCCAGGCTCTTCATATTTTTGAACACCGTTTCATACTCCTCCTATTTTTCAGACCGTTTCATGCTCCTCATATTTTTGACACCTTTAGAAGCTCTTCATATTTTTCACACCTTTTCAGGCTCTTCATGGTTTTCAACACAGCTTCATGCGCCTCTTATTTTTCAGATCGTTTCATGCTACTCCTGTTTTTCAGACCGTTTCTTGCTCCTCATATTTTTGACACTTTTTGAAGCTCTTCATATTTTTCACACTTTGTCTGGCTATTCATGTTTTTCAACACAGCTTCATGCTCCTCCTATTTTTCAGACCGTTTCATTCTCCTCAAGTTTTTGACACCTGTTGAAGCTCTTCACATTTTTCACACCATTTCAGGCTCTTCATGATTTTCAACACCGCTTCATGATCCTCCTATTTTTCAGTCCGTTTCATGCTCTTCCTATTTTTCAGACCGTTTCATGCTCCTCCTATTTTTCAGACCGTTTCCTTCTCCTCATATATTTGACACATTTTCAAGCTCTTCCTATTTTTCCACAACTTTTCAGGCTCTTCATGTTTTTGAACACCGCTTCATGCTCCTCCTTTTTTTCAGACCGTTTCTTTCTCCTCATATATTTGACACTTTTTGAAGCTCTTCATATTTTTCACAACTTTTCAGGCTCTTCATGTTTTTGAACACCGATCCATGCTCCTCCTATTTTTCAGACCGTTTCATGCTCCTCATATTTTTCACACCTTTTGAAGCTCTTCATATTTTTCACACCTTTTCAGGCTCTTCAGGTTTTTCAGCTCCACTTCATGCTCCTCCTATTTTTCAGACCGTTTCATGCTGCTCAAATTTTTTACACATTTTGAAGCTCTTCATATTTTTCACACCTTTTCAGGCTCTTCATGTTTTTGAACACAGCTTCATGCTCCTCCTATTTTTCAGATCGTTTCATGCTCCTCCTATTTTCCAACCGTTTCTTGCTCCTCATATATTTCACACCTTTTGAAGCGCTTCATATTTTTCACACCTTTTCAGGCTTTTCATGTTTTTGAACACCGCTTCATGCTCCTCCTATTTTTCAGACCGTTTCATGCTCCTTATATTTTTGACACCTTTTGAAGCTCTTCAGATTTTTCTCACCTTTTCAGGCTCTTCATGATTTTGAACACCGCTTCATGCCCCTGCTATATTTCAGTCCATTTCATGCTCCTCATATTTTTGACATCTTTTGAAGCTTTTCATATTTTTCACACCTTTTCAGTCTCTTCATGTTTTTCAAAAACGCTTCTTGCTCCTCCTATTTTTCAGACCGTTTTATACTCATCTCATTTTTGACACGGTTTGAAGCTCTTCATATTTTTCACAACTTTTGAAGCTCTTCATATTTTTCACACGTTTTCAGGCTCTTCATGTTTTTGAACACCGCTTCTTGCGACTCCTATTTTTCAGATCGTTTCATGCTCCTCACATTTTTGACACCTTTTGAAGCTCTTCGTATTTTTCACAGCTTTTGAAGCTCTTTATATTTTTCACACGTTTTCAGGCTCTTCATGTTTTTGAACACCGCTTCTTGCGACTCCTATTTTTCAGACCGTTTCATGCTCCTCATATTTTTGACACCTTTTGAAGCTCTTCGTATTTTTCACAGCTTTTGAAGCTCTTCATATAATTCACACCTTTTCAGGCCCTTGATATTTTGAACACCGTTTCATGCTCCTCGTATTTTTCAGACCGTTTCATGCTCCTCATATTTTTGACACCTTTTGAAGGTCTTCATATTTTTCACACCTTTTCAGGCTCTTCATGTTTTTGAACACCGCTTCATGTTCTTCCTATTTTTCAGACCGTTTCATGCTCGCCATATTTTTGACACCTTTTCAGGCTCTTCAGGTTTTTGAACACCGCTTCAAGCTCCTCCTATTTTTCAGACCGTTTCATGCTCTTCATATTTTTGACACATTTTGAAGCTCTTCATATTTTTCACACCTTTTCAGGCTCTTCATGTTTTTCAACACCGTTTCATGCTCCTCCTATTTTTCAGACCGTTTCATGCTCCTCATATTTTTGGCACCTTTCGAAGCTCTTCATATTCTTCACACCTTTTCAGGTTCTTCAGGTTTTTGAACACCGCTTCAAGCTCCTCCTATTTTTCAGATCGTTTCATGCTCCTCATATTTTTGACACCTTTTGAAGCTCTTCATATTTTTCACATCTTTTCAGGCTTTTCTTATATTGCAACACTGCTTCATGCTCCTCCTATTTTTCAGACCGTTTCATGCTCCTCATATTTTTGACACCTTTTGAAGCTCTTCATATATTTCACACCTTTTCAGGCTCTTCATGTTTTTCAACACCACTTCCTGCTCCTCCTATTTTTCAGACCGTTTCATGGTCATCTCATTTTGGACACCTTATGAAGCTCTTCATATTTTTCACACCTTTTGAAGCTCTTCATATTCTTCATACGTTTTCATGCTCTTTATGTTTTTCAACACCGCTTCTTACTCCTCCTATTGTTCAGACCGTTTAAAGCTTCTCATATTTTTGATACGTTTTGAAGCTCTTCATATTTTTCACACCTTTTCAGGCTCTTCATATTTTTGAACACCCTTTCATGCTCCTTCTATTTTTCAGACCGTTTCATGCTCCTCATATTTTTGACACCTTTTGAAGCGCTTCATATTTTTCACACCTTTTCAGGCTTTTCATGTTTTTGAACACCGCTTCATGCTTCTCCTATTTTTCACACCTTTTGAACCTCTTCATATTTTTCACACCTTTTCAGGCTCTTCAGGTTTTTGAACACCGCTTCATGCTCCTCCTATTTTTCAGACCGTTTCATGCTCGTCATGTATTTCACACCTTTTGAAACTCTTCATTTTTTTGACACAATTTCAGCCTCTTCATGTTTCTGAACACCGTTTCATGCTCCTCCTATTTTTCAGACGGTTTCATGTCCTCATAATTTTGACACTTTTTGAAGCTCCTCATATTTTTCACACGTTATGAAGCTCTTCATATATTTCACAACATTTCAGGCTCTTCATGTTTTTCAAACCACTTCATGCTCCTCCTATTTTTCAGAGAGTTTCATGCTCCTCATGTATTTCACACCTTTTGAAGCTCTTCATATTTTTCACACCTTTTCAGGCTCTTCATATTTTTCAACACTACTTCTTGCTCCTCCAATTTTTCAGACCGTTTCATGCTCATCTAATTTTTGACACCTTTTGAAGCTGTGCGTATTTTTCACAACTTTTCAGGCTCTTCATGTTTTTGAACACCACTGCATGCTTCTCCTATTTTTCAGACAGTATCATGCTATTCATTTTTTTCACTCCTTTTGAAGCTCTTCATATTTTTCACATCTTTTCAGGCTCTTCATGTTTTTGAACACCGCTTCATGCTCCTCCTATTTTTCAGAGAGTTTCATGCTCCTCATGTATTTCACACATTTTGAAGCTCTTCATTTATTTCACACCTTTTCAGGCTCTTCATGTTTTTGAACACCGCTTCATGCTCCTCCTATTTCTCAGACCATTTCATGCTCCTCATGTATTTCACACCTTTTGAAGCTCTTCATATTTTGCACACATTTTCAGGCTTTTCATGTTTTTCACAACCACTTCATGCTGCTCCTATTTTTCAGACCGTTTCATGCATATCTCATTTTTGACACCTTTTGAAGCTCTTCATATTTTTCACACCTTTTCTTGCTCTTCATGTTTTTCAACACCGCTTTATGATCCTCCTATTTTTCAGACCGTTTCATATTCCTCATATTTTTGAGACATTTTGAAGCTCTTCAAATTTTCCCACGTTTTCAAGCTCTTTATGGTTTTCAACACCACTTGATGCTCCTCCTATTTTTCATACCGTTTCATGGTCCTCATATTTTTCACACCTTTTGAAATTCTTCATATTTTTCACACATTTTCAGGCTTTTCATGTTTTTCAAAACCGCTTCATGCTTCTCCTATTTTTCAGACCGTTTCATGCTCCTTATAATTTTTACACATTTTGAAGCTCTTCATATTTTTCACCCCTTTTCAGGCTCTTCCTGTTTTTGAACACCACTTCATGCTCCCCCTTATTTTTCAGACCGTATCATGCTCCTCATATTTTTGACAACTTTTGAAGCTCTTCATAATTTTCACACCTTTTCAAGCTCTTCTTGATTTTGAACAACGCTTCATGCTCCTCCTATTTTTCAGACCGTTTCAAACTCCTCATATTTTTGACACCTTTTGAAGCTATTCACATTTTCCCACCTTTTCAGGCTCTTCATGTTTTTCAACACCATTTCATGCTCCTCCTATTTTTCAGACCGTTTCATGGTCATCTCTTTTTGACACCTTTTGAAGCTCTTCATATTTTTCACACTTTTTGAAGCTCTTCATGTTTTTCAACACTGCTTCATGCCCCTCCTAATTTTCAGACTGTTTCATGCTTCTCATATTTTTGACACCTTTTGAAGATCTTCATATTTTTGACACCTTTTCAAGCTCTTCATGTCTTTCAAAACCGCTTCATGCTCCTCCTAATTTTCAGACTGTTTCATGCTCTTCATATTTTTGACACCTTTTGAAGCTCTTCATATTTTTCACACCTTTCTTTCTCTTCATTTTTTTGAACACCGCTTCATGCTCCTCCTATTTATCAGACAGTTTCATGCTCCTCATGTATTTCACATCTTTTGAGGCTCTACATATTTTTCACACCTTTTCAGGCTCTTCATGTTTTTCCACACCGTTTCTCGCTCCTCCTATTATTCAGACCGTTTTATGCTCCTCTTATTTTTCAGACCATTTCATGTTCCTCATATTTTTGACACGTTTTGAAGCTCTTCATATTTTTCACACCTTTTCAGGCTCTTCATGTTTTTGAACACCGCTTCATGCTCCTCCTATTTTTCAGACCGTTTCATGCTCGTCATATTTTTAACACCTTTTGAAGCTCTTCATATTTTTCACACCTTTTCAGGTTCTTCATGTTTTTCAACACCACTTCATGCTCCTCCGTTTTTGCAGACCGTTTCATGCTCCTCATATTTTTGACACATTTTGTAGCTCTTCATATTTCTCACACCTTTTCATGCTCTTCATATTTTTCAACAACGCTTCATGCTCTTCCTATTTTTCAGACCGTTTCATGCTCATCTAATTTTTGACACCTTTTGAAGCTCTTCATATTTTTCACATTTTTGAAGCTCTTCATATTTTTCACACCTTTTCAGGCTCGTTATGATTTTCAACACAGCTTAATGCTCCTCCTATTTTTCAGACCGTTTCATGCTCATCTCATTTTTGACACCTTTTGAAGCTCTTCATATTTTTCACATCTTTTGAAGCTCTTCATATTTTTCACACATTTTCAGGCTCTTCATGTTTTTCAACACCCCTTCCTGCTCCTCCTATTTTTCAGACCGTTTCATGCTCCTCATATTTTTGACACGTTTTGAAGCTCTTCATATTTTTCACACCTTTTCAGGCTCTTCATGTTTTTGAACACCATTTCATGCTCCGCCTATTTTTCAGACCGTTTCATTCTCCTCATATTTTTGACACCTTTTGAAGCTCTTCATATTTTTCACACCTTTTGAAGCTCTTCATATTGTTCACACCTTTTCAGGCTGTTCATGTTTTTCAACACCGCTTCATGCTCCTGCTATTTTTCAGACCGTTTCATACTCCTCATATTTTTGACATTTTTTAAGGCTCTTCATATTTTTCACACCTTTTCAGGCTCTTCATGTTTTTGAACACGGTTTCATGATCCTCCTATTTTTCAGAAAGTTTCATGCTCCTCATATTTTTGACACCTTTTAAACCTCTTCATATTTTTCACACCTTTTCAAGCTCTTCAAGATTTTCAACAACGCTTCCTGCTCCTCCTTTTTTTCAGACCGTTTCATGCTCATCTCATTTTTGACTGCTTTTGAAGCTCTTCATATTTTTCACACCTTTTCAGGCTCTTCATGTTTTTGAACACCGCTTCATTCTCCTCCTTTTTTTCAGACCGTTTCTTTCTCCTCATATATTTGACACTTTTTGAAGCTCTTCATATTTTTCACACCTTTTCAGGCTCTTCATGTTTTTGAACACCGATCCATGCTCCTCCTATTTTTCAGACCGTTTCATGCTCATCTCATTTGACAGCTTTTGAAGCTCTTCATATTTTTCACGCCTTTTGAAGCTCTTCATATATTTCACACCTTTTCAGGCTCTTTATGTTTTTGAACGCCACTTCATGCTCCTCGCATGTTTCAGACCGTTTCATGCTCCTCATATTTTTAACACATTTTGGGGCTCTCATATTTTTCACACCATTTCCAGGCTCTTCATATTTTTGAACACCGTTTCATGCTCCTCCTATTTTTCAGAACGTTTCATGCTCCTCATATTTTTCACACCTTTTGAAGCTCTTCATATTTTTCGCACCTTCTCAGGTGCTTCATGTATTTGAGCACAGATTCATGCTCCTCCTATATTTCAGACCGTTTCATGCGCCTCCTATTTTTCAGACTGTTTCATGCACGTCTTATTATTGACACCTTTTGAAGCTCTTCATATTTTTCACCCCTTTTCAGGCTCTTCATGATTTTGAACACCGCTTCATGCTCCTGCTATTTTTCAGACCGTTTCATGCTCATCTCATTTGACAGCTTTTGAAGCTCCTCATATTTTTCAACCTTTTGAAGCTCTTCATATTTTTCACACAGTTTCAGGCTCTTCATGTTTTTCAACACCGCTTCTTGCTCCTCCTATTTTTCAGACCGTTTCATGCTCCTCATATTTTGACACGTTTTGAAGCTCTTCATATTTTTCTCACCTTTTCTGGCTCTTCATGTTTTTGAACACCGTTTCATGCTCCGCCTATTTTTCAGACCGTTTCATTCTCCTCATATTTTTGACACATTTTGAAGCTCTTCATATTTTTCACACCTTTTGAAGCTCTTCATATTTTTCACACCTTTTCAGGCTCTTCATGTTTTTCAACACCGCTTCATGATCCTCCTATTTTTCAGAAAGTTTCATGCTCCTCATATTTTTGACACCTTTTAAACGTCTTCATATTTTTCACACCTTTTCAGGCTCTTCATGTTTTTCAAAACCATTTCATGCTCCTCTTATTTTTAAGACCGTTTCATGTTGCTCCTATTTTTCAGACCGTTTCATGATCCTCATATTTTTGAAACCTTTTGAATCTCTTCATATTTTTCACACCTTTTAAGCTCTTCAAGATTTTCAACAACGCTTCATGCTCCTGCTTTTTTTCAGACCGTTTCATGCTCATCTCATTTTTGACAACTTTTGAAGCTCTTCATATTTTTCACACCTTTTCAGGCTCTTCATGTTTTTGAACACCACTTCATGCTCCTCCTTTTTTTCAGACCGTTTCTTTCTCCTCATATATTTGACACTTTTTGAAGCTCTTCATATTTTTCACACCTTTTCAGGCTCTTCATGTTTTTGAACACTGATCCATGCTCCTCCTATTTTTCAGATCGTTTCATGCTCCTCATATTTTTCACACCTTTTGAAGCTCTTCATATTTTTTACACCTTTTCAGGCTCTTCATGTTTTTCAGCACCATTTAATATCCTCCTATTTTTCAGACCGTTTCATGCTCATCTCATTTTTTACACCTTTTGAAGCTCTTCATATATTGCACACCTTTTCAGGCACTTCATGTTTTTCAGCTCCACTTCATGCTCCTCCTATTTTTCAGACCGTTTCATGCTGCTCAAATTTTTTACACCTTTTGAAGCTCTTCATATATTTCACACCTTTTCAGGCTCTTTATGTTTTTGAACGCCACTTCATGCTCCTCGTATGTTTCAGACCGTTTCATGCTCCTCATATTTTTGACACGTTTTGGGGCTCTCATATTTTTCACACCATTTCCAGGCTCTTCATATTTTTGAACACCGTTTCATGCTCCTCCTATTTTTCAGAACGTTTCATGCTCCTCATATTTTTGACACGTTTTGGGCTCTTCATATTTTTCACACCATTCCAGGCTCTTCATATTTTTGAACACCGTTTCATACTCCTCCTATTTTTCAGACCGTTTCATGCTCCTCATATTTTTGACACCTTTAGAAGCTCTTCATATTTTTCACACCTTTTCAGGCTCTTCATGGTTTTCAACACAGCTTCATGCTCCTCTTATTTTTCAGATCGTTTCATGCTACTCCTGTTTTTCAGACCGTTTCTTGCTCCTCATATTTTTGACACTTTTTGAAGCTCTTCATATTTTTCACACTTTGTCTGGCTATTCATGTTTTTCAACACAGCTTCATGCTCCTCCTATTTTTCAGACCGTTTCATTCTCCTCAAGTTTTTGACACCTGTTGAAGCTCTTCACATTTTTCACACCATTTCAGGCTCTTCACGATTTTCAACACCACTTCATGATCCTCCTATTTTTCAGTCCGTTTCATGCTCTTCCTATTTTTCAGACCGTTTCATGCTCCTCCTATTTTTCAGACCGTTTCCTTCTCCTCATATATTTGACACATTTTCAAGCTCTTCCTATTTTTCCACACCTTTTCAGGCTCTTCATGTTTTTGAACACCGCTTCATGCTCCTCCTTTTTTTCAGACCGTTTCTTTCTCCTCATATGTTTGACACTTTTTGAAGCTCTTCATATTTTTCACAACTTTTCAGGCTCTTCATGTTTTTGAACACCGATCCATGCTCCTCCTATTTTTCAGACCGTTTCATGCTCCTCATATTTTTCACACCTTTTGAAGCTCTTCATATTTTTCACACCTTTTCAGGCTCTTCAGGTTTTTCAGCTCCACTTCATGCTCCTCCTATTTTTCAGACCGTTTCATGCTGCTCAAATTTTTTACACCTTTTGAAGCTCTTCATATTTTTCACACCTTTTCAGGCTCTTCATGTTTTTGAACACAGCTTCATGCTCCTCCTATTTTTCAGATCGTTTCATGCTCCTCGTATTTTCCAACCGTTTCTTGCTCCTCATATTTTTGACACTTTTTGAAGCTCTTCATATTTTTCACACCTTTTCTGGCTCTTCATGTTTTTGAACACAGCTTCATGCTCCTCCAATTTTTCAGAACGTTTCATGCTCGTCATATTTTTCACACCTTTTAAAGCTCTTCATATTTTTCACACCTTTTCAGGCTCTTCATGTTGTTCAGAACAAGTTCATGCTCCTCTTTTTTTTCAGACCGTTTTATGCTCATCTCATTTTTTACACCTTTTGAAGCTCTTCATATTTTGCACACCTTTTCAGGCACTTCATGTTTTTCAGCTCCACTTCATGCTCCTCCTATTTTTCAGACGGTTTCATGCTGCTCTCATTTTTTACACCTTTTGAAGCTCTTCATATTTTTCATACCTTTTCAGGCTCTTCATGTTTTTCAACACCACTTCATGCTCCTCCTATTTTTCAGATCGTTTCATGCTACTCCTATTTTTCAGACCGTTTCTTGCTCCTCATATTTTTGACACTTTTTGAAGCTCTTCATATTTTTCACACTTTGTCTGGCTCATCATGTTTTTGAACACAGCTTCATGCTCCTCCTATTTTTCAGACCGTTTCATTCTCCTCAAGTTTTTGACACCTGTTGAAGCTCTTCACATTTTTCAAACCATTTCAGGCTCTTCACGATTTTCAACACCGCTTCATGATCCTCCTATTTTTCAGACCGTTTCATGCTCTTCCTATTTTTCAGACCGTTTCATGCTCCTCCTATTTTTCAGACCGTTTCATTCTCCTCATATATTTGACATATTTTGAAGCTCTTCCTATTTTTCCACACCTTTTCAGGCTCTTCATGTTTTTCCACACCATTTAATGCTCCTCCTATTTTTCAGACCGTTTCATGCTCCTCATAATTTTGACACCTTTTTAAGCTCTTCACATTTTTCACCCCTTTTCAGGCTCTTCATGTTTTTGAACACCGGTTCATGCTCCTCCTCTTTTTCAGAAAGTTTCATGCTCCTCATATTTTTGAAACCTTTTGAAGCTGTTCATATTTTTCTCACATTTTCAGGCTCTTCCTGTTTTTCAACACCATTTCATGCTCCTCTTATTTTTCAGACCGTTTCATGTTGCTCCTATTTTTCAGACCGTTTCATGATCCTCTTATATTTGACACTTTTTGAAGCTCTTCATATTTTTCACACCTTTTCAGGCTCTTCATATTTTTCGCACCTTTTCAGTCTCTTCATGTTTTTGAACACAGCTTCATGCTCCTCCTATTTTTCAGACCGTTTCATGCTCCTCATGTATTTCACACCTTTTGAAGCTCTTCATATTTCCCATACCTTTTCAGGCTCTTCATGTTTTTCAAAACCGCTTCATGCTCCTCCTATTTTTCAGACCGTTTCATGCTCCTCATATTTTTGAAACCTTTTGAAACTCTTCATATATTTCACACCATTTCAGGCTGTTCATGTTTTTCAACACAGTTTCATGCCCTCATATTTTTCAGACCGTTTCATGCTCCTCCTATTCTTGAGACCGTTTCATGCTCCTCATATTTTTGACACGTTTTGAAACTCTTCATATTTTTCACACCTTTTCAGGCTCTCCATGTTTTTCATCAGCGATTCATACTCCTCCTATTTTTGAGGACGTTTCATGCTCCTCATATTTTTGACACCTTTTGAAGCTCTTCATATTTTTCACACGTTTTCAGGCTCTTCATGTTTTTGAACACCGTTTCATGCTCGTCCTATTTTTCAAATCGATTCATGCTCCTAATATATTTCACAACTTTTGAAGCTCTTCATATTTTTCACACCTTTTCAGGCACTTCATGTTTTTCAACACCGCTTCATGATCCTCCTATTTTTCAGAAAGTTTCATGCTCCTCATATTTGTGACACCTTTTAAACGTCTTCATATTTTTCACACCTTTTCAGGCTCTTCATGTTTTTCAAAACCATTTCATGCTCCTCTTATTTTTAAAACCGTTTCATGTTGCTCCTATTTTTCAGACCGTTTCATGATCCTCATATTTTTGAAACCTTTTGAAGCTCTTCATATTTTTCACACCTTTTCAAGCTCTTCAAGATTTTCAACAACGCTTCATGCTCCTGCTTTTTTTCAGACCGTTTCATGCTCATCTCATTTTTGACAGCTTTTGAAGCTCTTCATATTTTTCACACCTTTTCAGGCTCTTCATGTTTTTGAACACCACTTCATGCTCCTCCTTTTTTTCAGACCGTTTCTTTCTCCTCATATATTTGACACTTTTTGAAGCTCTTCATATTTTTCACACCTTTTCAGGCTCTTCATGTTTTTGAACACTGATCCATGCTCCTCCTATTTTTCAGATCGTTTCATGCTCCTCATATTTTTCACACCTTTTGAAGCTCTTCATATTTTTTTACCTTTTCAGGCTCTTCATGTTTTTCAGCACCATTTAATGTCCTCCTATTTTTCAGACCGTTTCATGCTCATCTCATTTTTTACACCTTTTGAAGCTCTTCATATATTGCACACCTTTTCAGGCACTTCATGTTTTTCAGCTCCACTTCATGCTCCTCCTATTTTTCAGACCGTTTCATGCTGCTCAAATTTTTTACACCTTTTGAAGCTCTTCATATATTTCACACCTTTTCAGGCTCTTTATGTTTTCGAACGCCACTTCATGCTCCTCGTATGTTTCAGACCGTTTCATGCTCCTCATATTTTTGACACGTTTTGGGGCTCTCATATTTTTCACACCATTTCCAGGCTCTTCATATTTTTGAACACCGTTTCATGCTCCTCCTATTTTTCAGAACGTTTCATGCTCCTCATATTTTTGACACGTTTTGGGCTCTTCATATTTTTCACACCATTCCAGGCTCTTCATATTTTTGAACACCGTTTCATACTCCTCCTATTTTTCAGACCGTTTCATGCTCCTCATATTTTTGACACCTTTAGAAGCTCTTCATATTTTTCACACCTTTTCAGGCTCTTCATGGTTTTCAACACAGCTTCATGCTCCTCTTATTTTTCAGATCGTTTCATGCTACTCCTGTTTTTCAGACCGTTTCTTGCTCCTCATATTTTTGACACTTTTTGAAGCTCTTCATATTTTTCACACTTTGTCTGGCTATTCATGTTTTTCAACACAGCTTCATGCTCCTCCTATTTTTCAGACCGTTTCATTCTCCTCAAGTTTTTGACACCTGTTGAAGCTCTTCACATTTTTCACACCATTTCAGGCTCTTCACGATTTTCAACACCGCTTCATGATCCTCCTATTTTTCAGTCCGTTTCATGCTCTTCCTATTTTTCAGACCGTTTCATGCTCCTCCTATTTTTCAGACCGTTTCCTTCTCCTCATATATTTGACACATTTTCAAGCTCTTCCTATTTTTCCACAACTTTTCAGGCTCTTCATGTTTTTGAACACCGCTTCATGCTCCTCCTTTTTTTCAGACCGTTTCTTTCTCCTCATATATTTGACACTTTTTGAAGCTCTTCATATTTTTCACAACTTTTCAGGCTCTTCATGTTTTTGAACACCGATCCATGCTCCTCCTATTTTTCAGACCGTTTCATGCTCCTCATATTTTTCACACCTTTTGAAGCTCTTCATATTTTTCACACCTTTTCAGGCTCTTCAGGTTTTTCAGCTCCACTTCATGCTCCTCCTATTTTTCAGACCGTTTCATGCTGCTCAAATTTTTTACACATTTTGAAGCTCTTCATATTTTTCACACCTTTTCAGGCTCTTCATGTTTTTGAACACAGCTTCATGCTCCTCCTATTTTTCAGATCGTTTCATGCTCCTCCTATTTTCCAACCGTTTCTTGCTCCTCATATTTTTGACACTTTTTGAAGCTCTTCATATTTTTCACACCTTTTCTGGCTCTTCATGTTTTTGAACACAGCTTCATGCTCCTCCAATTTTTCAGAACGTTTCATGCTCGTCATATTTTTCACACCTTTTAAAGCTCTTCATATTTTTCACACCTTTTCAGGCTCTTCATGTTGTTCAGAACAAGTTCATGCTCCTCTTTTTTTTCAGACCGTTTTATGCTCATCTCATTTTTTACACCTTTTGAAGCTCTTCATATTTTGCACACCTTTTCAGGCACTTCATGTTTTTCAGCTCCACTTCATGCTCCTCCTATTTTTCAGACGGTTTCATGCTGCTCTCATTTTTTACACCTTTTGAAGCTCTTCATATTTTTCACACCTTTTCAGGCTCTTCATGTTTTTCAACACAGCTTCATGCTCCTCCTATTTTTCAGATCGTTTCATGCTACTCCTATTTTTCAGACCGTTTCTTGCTCCTCATATTTTTGACACTTTTTGAAGCTCTTCATATTTTTCACACTTTGTCTGGCTCATCATGTTTTTGAACACAGCTTCATGCTCCTCCTATTTTTCAGACCGTTTCATTCTCCTCAAGTTTTTGACACCTGTTGAAGCTCTTCACATTTTTCACACCATTTCAGGCTCTTCACGATTTTCAACACCGCTTCATGATCCTCCTATTTTTCAGACCGTTTCATGCTCTTCCTATTTTTCAGACCGTTTCATGCTCCTCCTATTTTTCAGACCGTTTCATTCTCCTCATATATTTGACATATTTTGAAGCTCTTCCTATTTTTCCACACCTTTTCAGGCTCTTCATGTTTTTCCACACCATTTAATGCTCCTCCTATTTTTCAGACCGTTTCATGCTCCTCATAATTTTGACACCTTTTTAAGCTCTTCACATTTTTCACCCCTTTTCAGGCTCTTCATGTTTTTGAACACCGGTTCATGCTCCTCCTCTTTTTCAGAAAGTTTCATGCTCCTCATATTTTTGAAACCTTTTGAAGCTGTTCATATTTTTCTCACATTTTCAGGCTCTTCCTGTTTTTCAACACCATTTCATGCTCCTCTTATTTTTCAGACCGTTTCATGTTGCTCCTATTTTTCAGACCGTTTCATGATCCTCTTATATTTGACACTTTTTGAAGCTCTTCATATTTTTCACACCTTTTCAGGCTCTTCATATTTTTCGCACCTTTTCAGTCTCTTCATGTTTTTGAACACAGCTTCATGCTCCTCCTATTTTTCAGACCGTTTCATGCTCCTCATGTATTTCACACCTTTTGAAGCTCTTCATATTTCCCATACCTTTTCAGGCTCTTCATGTTTTTCAAAACCGCTTCATGCTCCTCCTATTTTTCAGACCGTTTCATGCTCCTCATATTTTTGAAACCTTTTGAAACTCTTCATATATTTCACACCATTTCAGGCTGTTCATGTTTTTCAACACAGTTTCATGCCCTCATATTTTTCAGACCGTTTCATGCTCCTCCTATTCTTGAGACCGTTTCATGCTCCTCATATTTTTGACACGTTTTGAAGCTCTTCATATTTTTCACACCTTTTCAGGCTCTCCATGTTTTTCATCAGCGATTCATACTCCTCCTATTTTTGAGGACGTTTCATGCTCCTCATATTTTTGACACCTTTTGAAGCTCTTCATATTTTTCACACGTTTTTAGGCTCTTCATGTTTTTGAACACCGTTTCATGCTCGTCCTATTTTTCAAATCGATTCATGCTCCTAATATATTTCACAACTTTTGAAGCTCTTCATATTTTTCACACCTTTTCAGGCTCTTCATGTTTTTCAACACCGCTTCATGATCCTCCTATTTTTCAGAAAGTTTCATGCTCCTCATATTTTTGACACCTTTTAAACGTCTTCATATTTTTCACACCTTTTCAGGCTCTTCATGTTTTTCAAAACCATTTCATGCTCCTCTTATTTTTAAAACCGTTTCATGTTGCTCCTATTTTTCAGACCGTTTCATGATCCTCATATTTTTGAAACCTTTTGAAGCTCTTCATATTTTTCACACCTTTTCAAGCTCTTCAAGATTTTCAACAACGCTTCATGCTCCTGCTTTTTTTCAGACCGTTTCATGCTCATCTCATTTTTGACAGCTTTTGAAGCTCTTCATATTTTTCACACCTTTTCAGGCTCTTCATGTTTTTGAACACCACTTCATGCTCCTCCTTTTTTTCAGACCGTTTCTTTCTCCTCATATATTTGACACTTTTTGAAGCTCTTCATATTTTTCACACCTTTTCAGGCTCTTCATGTTTTTGAACACTGATCCATGCTCCTCCTTTTTTTCAGACCGTTTCTTTCTCCTCATATATTTGACACTTTTTGAAGCTCTTCATATTTTTCACACCTTTTCAGGCTCTTCATGTTTTTGAACACTGATCCATGCTCCTCCTATTTTTCAGACCGTTTCATGCCCCTCATATTGTTGACACCTTTTGAAGCTCTTCATATACTTCACACCTTTTCAGGCTCCTCATGTTCTTTATCACCATTTCATGGTCCTCCTATTTTTCAGACCGTTTCCTGCTCCTTATATTTTTGACACCTTTTGAAGCTCTTCATATTTTTCACACCTTTTCTGGCTCTTCATGTTTTTGAATATCGCTTTATGCTCCTCGTATTTTTCAGACCGTTTCATGCTCCTCGTATATATGACACCTTTTGAAGCTCTTCATATTTTTCACACCTTTTCAGGCTCTTCATGTTTTTGAACACCGCTTCATGCTCCTCCTATTTTTCAGACCATTCATGCTCCTCATATTTTTGACACCTGTTGAAGCTCTTCATATTTTACACACCTTTTCAGGCTCTTCATGTTTGTCAACACAGCTTCATGCTCCTCCTATTTTTCAGACCGTTTCATTCTCCTCATATATTTGACACATTTTGAAGCTCCTCCTATTTTTCCACACCTTTTCTGGCTCTTCATGTTTCTCCACGCCGTTTAATGCTCCTCCTATTTTTCAGACCATTTCATGCTCATCTAATTTTTGACACCTTTTGAAGCTCTTCATATTTTTCACACCTTTTCAGGCTCTTCATATTTTTCGCACCTTTTAAGTCTCTTCATGTTGTTGAACACAGCTTCATGCTCTTCCTATTTTTCAGACCGTTTCATGCTCCTCATAATTTTGACACCTTTTGAAGCTGTTCATATTTTTCACACCTTTTCAGGCTCTTCATATTTTTCACACATTTTCAGGCTCTTCTTGTTTTTCAACACCGCTTCTTGCTCCTCCTATTTTTCAGACCGTTTCATGCTCCTCATATTTTGACACGTTTTGACGCTCTTCATATTTTTCACACCTTTTTAGGCTCTTCATGTTTTTGAACACCGTTTCATGCTCCGCCTATTTTTCAGACCGTTTCATTCTCCTCATATTTTTGACACCTTTTGAAGCTCTTCATATTTTTCACACCTTTTGACGCTCTTCATATTTTTCACACCTTTTCAGGCTCTTCATGTTTTTCAACACCGCTTCATGCTCCTGCTATTTTTCAGACGGTTTCATACTCCTCATATTTTTGACATTTTTTAAGGCTCTTCATATTTTTCACACCTTTTCAGGCTCTTCATGTTTTTGAACACGGTTTCATGATCCTCCTATTTTTCAGAATGTTTCATGCTCCTCATATTTTTGACACCTTTTAAACCTCTTCATATTTTTCACACCTTTTCAGGCTCTTCATGTTTTTCAACACCGGTTCATGCTCCTCCTCTTTTTCAGAAAGTTTCATGCTCCTCATATTTTTGAAACCTTTTGAAGCTCTTCATATTTTTCTCGCATTTTCAGGCTCTTCCTGTTTTTCAACACCATTTCATGCTCCTCTTATTTTTCAGACCGTTTCATGCTCCTCATATTTTTCACAAATCTTGAAGCTCTTTATATTTGTCACACCTTTTCAGGCTCTTCATGTTTTTTAACACCGCTTCATGCTCCTCCTATTTTTGAGATCGTTTCATGGTCCTCATATTTTTCCCACCTTTTGAAGCTCTGCATATTTTTCACACCTTCTCAGGCGCTTCATGTATTTGAGCACAGATTCATGTTCCTCCTATTTTTCAGACCGTTTCATGCTCCTCATATTTTTCACACATCTTGAAGCTCTTTATATTTGTCACACCTTTTCAGGCTCTTCATGTTTTTTAACACCGCTTCATGCTCCTCCTATTTTTGAGATCGTTTCATGGTCCTCATATTTTTCACACCTTTTGAAGCTCTTCATATTTTTCGCACCTTCTCAGGCGCTTCATGTATTTGAGCACAGATTCATGTTCCTCCTATTTTTCAGACCGTTTCATGCTCCTCATATTTTTGACACCTTTTGAAGCTCTTCATTTTTTTCACACCTTTTCAGGCTCTTCATGTTTTTCAACACCGCTTCATGCTCCTCCTATTTTTGAGACCGTTTCATGCTCCTCATATTTTTGACACCTTTTGAAGCTCTTCATATTTTTCACACCTTTTCATGCTCTTCATGTTTTTCACACCGTTTCATGCTCCTCCTATTTTTCAGACAGTTTCATGCTCCTCATATTTTTCACACCTTTTGAAGCTCTTCATATTTTTCACACCTTTTTAGGCTCTTCACGTTTTTCAACACCACTTCATGCTCCTCCTATTTTTCAGACAGTTTCATGCTCCTAATATTTTTGATACCTTATGAAGCCCTTCATATTTTCCACACCTTTTCAGACTCTTCATGCTTTTCAAAACCGCTTCATGCTCCTCCTATTTTTCAGACCGGTTCATGCTCCTCATATTTTTCACATCTTTTGATGCTCTTCATATTTTTCACACCTTTTCAGGCTCTTCATGTTTTTAAACATCACTTCTTGCTCCTCCTATTTTTCAGACCGTTTCATGTTCCTCATATTTTTGACACATTTTGAAGATCTTCATATTTCTCACACCTTTTCAGGCTCTTCATGTTTTTCGACACCACTTCATGCCCCTCCTATCTTTCAGACCATTTCATGCTCATCTCATTTTTGACACCTTTTGAAGCTCTTCATATATTTCACACCTTTTGAAGCTCTTCATAATTTTCACACGTTTTCAGGCTCTTCATGTTTTTCAACAAGATTTCATGCTCCTCCTATTTTTCAGACCGTTTCAAGCTCCTCATGTATTTCACACCATTTGAAGCTCTTCATATTTTTCACACCTTTTCAGGCTCTTCATGTTTTTCAACACCGCTTCATGCTCCTCCTATCTTTCAGACCATTTCATGCTCATCTCATTTTTGACACCTTTTGAAGCTCTTCATATATTTCACACCTTTTGAAGCTCTTCAGAATTTTCACACGTTTTCTGGCTCTTCATGTTTTTCAACACGGCTTCATGCTCCTCCTATTTTTCTGATCGTTTCCCGCTTCTCATATGTTTCACACCTTTTCAAGCTCTTCATGTTTTTTAACAAATTTTCATCCTCCTCCTATATTTCAGACAGTTTCATGCTCATCATATTTTGACACCTTTTGAAGCTCTTCATATATTTCACACCTTTTGAAGCTCTTCAGAATTTTCACACGTTTTCAGACTCTTCATGTTTTTCAACACGGCTTCATGCTCCTCCTATTTTTCTGATCGTTTCCCGCTTCTCATATGTTTCACAACTTTTGAAGCTCTTCATGTTTTTTAACACATTTTCATCCTCCTCCTATATTTCAGACAGTTTCATTCTCCTCATATTTTTGACACCTTTTGAAGCTCTTCATATTTTTCACACCTTTTCAGGCTCTTCATGTTTTTCAACACAACTTCATGCTCCTCGTAATTTTCAGACCGTTACATGCTCCTCATATTTTGACACCTTTTGAAGCTCTTCATATTTTTCACACCTTTTCACGGTCTTCATTATTTTTCTACACCACTTCATGCTCCTCCTATTTTTCAGACCGTTTCCTGCTCTTCATATTTTTCACACCTTTTGAGGCTCTTCATGTTTTTCAACACCACTTCATGCTCCTCCTTTTTTTCAGGCCGTTTCATGCTCCTCATGCATTTCACACCTTTTGAAGCTCTTCATATTTTTCACACCTTTTCTGGCTCTTCATGTTTTTGAACAGCGCTTCATGCTCCTCATATTTTTCAGACCGTTTAATGCTCCTCATGTATTTCACATCTTTTGAAGCTCTTCATATTTTTCACACCTTTTCAGGCTCTTCATGTTTTTGAACACCGTTTAAAGCTCCTCATGTATTTCCCATCTTTTGAAGCTCTTCATATTTTTCACACCTTTTCTGGCTCTTCATGTTTTTGAACTCCGTTTCTTGCTCCTCCAATATTTCAGACCGTTTCATTCTCCTCATATTTTTCACACCTTTTGAAGCTCTTCATATTTTTCACACATTTTCAGGCTCTTCATGTTTTTCAAAACCGATTCATGCTCCTCCTATTTTTCAGACCGTTCATGCTCCTCATATTTTTGACACCTTTTCAAGCTGTTCATATTTTTCACACCTTTTCAGTTTCTACATGTTCTTCAACATAACTTCATGCTCCTCCTATTGTTCAGACCGTTTCATGATCCTCATATTTTTGACACCTTTTGAAGCTCTTCATATGTTTCACACCTTTTGAAGCTCTTCATGTTTTTTAACACCGTTTCATGCTCTTCCTATTTTTCAAAACGTTTCATGCTCCTCATATATTTGAAACCTATTGAAGCTCTTCATATTTTTCACTCATTTTCCGGGTCTTCATGTTTTTCTACACCACTTCATTCTCCTCCTATTTTTCAGACCGTTTCATGCTCGTCATATTTTTGACACCTTTTGAAGCTCTTCATAATTTTCAAATCTTTTCAGGCTCTTCATGTTTTTGAATACCGATTCATGCTCCTCCTATTTTTCAGACCGTTTCATGCTCCTCATATTTTTGACACCTTTTGAAGCTCTTCATATTTTTCACACCTTTTCTGGCTCTTTATGTTTTTGAACACCATTTCTTGCTCCTACTATTTTTCAGACCGTTTCATGCTCCTCATATTTTTGACACGTTTTGAAGCTCTTCATATTTTTCACACCTTTTCAGGCTCTTCATGTTTTTCAACACCGCTTCATGCTCCTCCTATTTTTCAGACGGTTCATGCTCCTCATATTTTTGACAACTTTTGTAGCTCTTCATATTTTTCACATCTCTTCTGGCTCTTCATGTTTTTGAACTCCGTTTCTTGCTCTTCCAATTTTTCAGACCGTTTCATGCCCCTCATAGTTTTGACACCTTTTGAAGCTCTTCATATTTGTCACACATTTTCAGGCTCTTCATGTTTTTCAACACTGCTTCATGCTCCTCCAATTTTTCAGACCGTTCATGCTCCTCATATTTTTGACACCTTTTGAAGCTCTTCATATTTTTCACACCTTTTCAGGTTCTTCATGTTTTTCAAAACCGCTTCATGCTCCTCCTATTTTTCAGACCGTTTCATGCTCCTCATATTTTTGACACCTTTTGAAGCTCTTCATGTTTTTCACACCTTTTCAGGCTCTTCATGTTTTTCAACACCACTTCATTCTTCTCCTATTTTTCAGACCGTTTCATGCTCCTCATATTTTTGACACCTTTTGAAGCTCTTCATATTTTTCACACCTTTTAGGCTCTTCATGTTTTTCAACACCACTTCATGCTCCTTGTATTTTTCAGACCGTTTCATTCTCGTCATATTTTTGACACCTTTTGAAGCTCTGCCTATTTTTCACACCTTTTCAGGCTCTTCATGATTTTCAACACCGCTTCATGCTCCTCCTATTTTTCAGACCGTTTCATGCTCATCTCATTTTTGACATCTTTTGAAGCTCTTCATATTTTTCACACCTTTTGAATCTTTTCATATTTTTCATATTTTTGAAGCTCTTCATATTTTTCACCCCTTTTCAGGCTCTTCCTGTTTTTGAACACCACTTCATGCTCTTCCTAATTTTCAGACTGTTTCAGGCTCGTCATATTTTTGACACCTTTGGAGCTCTTCATATTTTTCACTCCTTTTCAGGCTCTTCATGTTTTTGAACACCACTTCATGCTCTTCCTAATTTTCAGACTGTTTCATGCTACTCATATTTTTGACACCTTTTGAAACTCTTCATATCTTTCACACCTTTTCAGGCTCTTCAAGTTTTTCAACAGCGCTTCATGCTCCTCCTATGTTTCAGAACGTTTCATGCTCCTTATATTTTTCACACCTTTAGAAGCTCTTCATACTTTTCAGAACTTTTCAGGCTCTTCATGATTTTGAACACCGTTTCATGCTCCTCCTATTTTTCAGACCGTTTCATGATCCCCATATATTTGACACCTTTTGACGCTCTTCATATTTTTCACATCTTTTAAGGCTCTTCATGTTTTGAACACCGCTTCATGCTCCTCCTATTTTTCAGACCGTTTCATGCTCCTCAAATTTCTGACACCTTTTGAAGCTCTTCATATTTTTCACACCTTTTCAGGCTCTTCATGTTTTTCAACACCACTTCATGCTCCTCCTTTTTTTCAGGCCGTTTCATGCTCCTCATGCATTTCACACCTTTTGAAGCTCTTCATATTTTTCACACCTTTTCTGGCTCTTCATGTTTTTGAACAGCGCTTCATGCTCCTCATATTTTTCAGACCGTTTAATGCTCCTCATGTATTTCACATCTTTTGAAGCTCTTCATATTTTTCACACCTTTTCAGGCTCTTCATGTTTTTGAACACCGTTTAAAGCTCCTCATGTATTTCCCATCTTTTGAAGCTCTTCATATTTTTCACACCTTTTCTGGCTCTTCATGTTTTTGAACTCCGTTTCTTGCTCCTCCAATATTTCAGACCGTTTCATTCTCCTCATATTTTTCACACCTTTTGAAGCTCTTCATATTTTTCACACATTTTCAGGCTCTTCATGTTTTTCAACACCGATTCACGCTCCTCCTATTTTTCAGACCGTTCATGCTCCTCATATTTTTGACACCTTTTCAAGCTGTTCATATTTTTCACACCTTTTCAGTTTCTACATCTTCTTCAACACAACTTCATGCTCCTCCTATTGTTCAGACCGTTTCATGATCCTCATATTTTTGACACCTTTTGAAGCTCTTCATATGTTTCACACCTTTTGAAGCTCTTCATGTTTTTTAACACCGTTTCATGCTCTTCCTATTTTTCAAAACGTTTCATGCTCCTCATATTTTTGAAACCTATTGAAGCTCTTCATATTTTTCACTCATTTTCCGGGTCTTCATGTTTTTCTACACCACTTCATTCTCCTCCTATTTTTCAGACCGTTTCATGCTCGTCATATTTTTGACACCTTTTGAAGCTCTTCATATTTTTCAAATCTTTTCAGGCTCTTCATGTTTTTGAATACCGATTCATGCTCCTCCTATTTTTCAGACCGTTTCATGCTCCTCATATTTTTGACACCTTTTGAAGCTCTTCATATTTTTCACACCTTTTCAGGTTCTTCATGTTTTTCAAAACCGCTTCATGCTCCTCCTATTTTTCAGACCGTTTCATGCTCCTCATATTTTTGACAACTTTTGAAGCTCTTCATGATTTTCACACCTTTTCAGGCTCTTCATGTTTTTCAACACCACTTCATTCTTCTCCTATTTTTCAGACCGTTTCATGCTCCTCATGTATTTCACACCTTTTGAAGCGCTTCATATATTTCGCATGTTTTCAGGCTCTTCATGTTTTTCAAAACCAATTCATGCTCCTCCTATTTTTCATACTGTTTCATGCTCCTCAAATTTTTGACACCTTTTGAAGCTCTTCATATATTTTCCACCTTTTCAGGCTCTTCATTTTTCTGAACTCCGCTTCATGCTCCTCCTTTTCTTCAGACCGTTCATGCTCAACTCATTTTTGACATCTTTTGAAGCTCTTCATATTATTCACACCTTTTGAATCTCTTCATATTTTTCATATTTTTGAAGCTCTTCATATTTTTCACACGTTTTCAGGCTCCTCATGTTTTTCAACACCGCTTCATGCTTCTCCTGTTTTTCAGACCGTTTCATGCTACTCATATTTTAGACACATTTTGAAGCTCTTCATATTTTTCACATGTTTTAAGGCTCTTCATGTTTTTCAACACCACCTCATGCTCCTCGTATTTTTCAGACCTTTTCATGCTCCTCATATTTTTGACACCTTTTGAAGCTCTTCATATATTTCACACCTTTTGAAGCTCTTCGTATTTTTCACACATTTTCAGGCTCTTCATGTTTTTCAACACCGCTTCATGCTCCTCCTATTTTTCACAACTTTTGAAGCTCTTCATATTTTTCACACCTTTTCAGGCTCTTCATGTTTTTCAACACCACTTCATGCTGCTCCTATTTTTCAGACCGTTTCATGCTCCTCATATTTTTGAAAGCTTTTGAAGCCCTTCATATTTTTCACACCTTTCAGGCTCTTCATATTTTTCAACACCGCTTCATGATCCTCCTATTTTTCAGACCGTTTCATGCTCCTCATGTATTTCACACCTTTTGAAGCTCTTCATATTTTTCACACGTTTACAGGCTCCTCATGTTTTTCATCAATGCTTCATGCTCCTTCTCTTTTTCAGACCGTTTCATGCGCCTCATATTTTTCACACCTTTTGATGCTCTTCATATTTTTCACACCTTTGCAGGCTCTTCACTTTTTTCAACACCGTCTCATGCTCCTCCTATTTTTCAGAGAGTTTCATGCTCCTAATGTATTTCACATCTTTTGAAGCTCTTCATATTTTTCACACCGTTTCAGGCTCTTCATGTTTTTGAACACCGCTTCATGCTCCTCCTATTTTATACACCGTTTCATGCTCCTCATGTATTTCACACCTTTTGTAGCTCTTCATATATATTACACCTTTTCAAACTCTTCATGTTTTTGAACAGCGCTTCATGCTCCTCCTATTTTTCAGACAGTTTCATGCTCCTCATGTATTTCACATCTTTTGAAGCTCTTCGTATTTTTCACACCTTTTCAGGATCTTCATGTTTTTTAACACCGCTTCATGCTCCTCCTATTTTTCAAACCATTACCTGCTCCACATATTTTTGACACCTTTTGAAGCTCTTTATTTTTCACACCTTTTCAGGCTCTTCATGTTTTTGAACACAGTTTTATGCTCCTCATATTTTTCAGACCGTTTCATGCTCCTCATATTTTTGACATCTTTTGAAGCTCTTCATATATTTCACTCCTTTTCATACTCTTCATGTTTTCCAACACCACTTCATGCTCCTCCTATTTTTCAGACCGTTTCATGCTCCTCATTTTTTTGACTCGTTTTGAAGGTCTTCATATTTTACACACCTTTTCAGGCTCTTCATGATTTTCAACCCCACTTCATGCTCCTCCGATTTTTCAACCGTTTCATGCTCATCTCATTTTTGACACCATTTTAAGCTCTTCATATTTTTCTCACCTTTTCAGGCTTTCATGTTTTTGAACACCTTTTCATGCTCCTCCTATTTTTCAGACCGTTTCATGCTAATCTAAATTTTGACACCTTTTGAAGCTCTTCATGTTTTTCACACCTTTTCAGGCTCTTCATGTTTTTAAACACCGCTTCAACATCCTCCTTTTTCAGACCGTTTCATGCTTCTCATGTATTTCACACCTTTTGAAGCTCCTCATATTTTTCACATCTTTTCAGGCTCTTCATGTTTTTCAACACCACTTCATGCTGTTCCTATTTTCCAAACCGTTACGTGCTCCTCAAGTATTTCACAACTTTTGAGGCTCTTCATGTTTTTCAACACCACTTCATGCTCCACCTATTTTTCAGACCGTTTCATTCTCATCTCATTTTTGACACCTTTTGAAGCTCTTCATATTTTTCACACCTTTTGAAACTCTTCATATTTTTCACAAGTTTTGAGATCTTCATGTTTTTCAACACCGCTTCTTGATCCTCCTATTTTTCAGATTGTTTCATGCTCCTCATATTTTTGACACGTTTTGAAGCTCTTCATATTTTACAAACATTTTCAGGCTTTTCATGTTTTTGAACACCGCTTCATGCTCCTCCTAATTTTCACACCTTTTGAAGCACCTCAAATTTTTCACACCTTTTCAGGTTTTCATGTTTTTCAACACCGCTTCATGCTCCTCCTATTTTTCAGACCGTTTCATGCTCCTCATGTATTTCACATCTTTTGAAGCTCTTCATATTTTTCGCACCTTTTGAAGCTCTTCATATTTTTCACACCTTTTGAAGCTCTTCATATTTCTCACACCTTTTCAGGCTCTTCATGTTTATGAACACCGCTTCATGCTCCTCCTAATTTTCACACCTTTTGAAGCACCTCAAATTTTTCACACCTTTTCAGGTTTTCATGTTTTTCAACACCGCTTCATGCTCCTTCTATTTTTCAGAGAATTTCATTCTCCTCATGTATTTCACACCTTTTGAAGCTTTTCATATTTTTCACACCTTTTCAGGCTCTTCATGTTTTTCAATACCGCTTCATGCTCCTCCTATTTTTCAGGCTGTTTCATGCTCCTCATATTTTTCACACCTTTTGAAGCTCTTCATATTTTTCACACCTTTTTAGGCTCTTCATGTTTTTGAACACAGCTTCATGCTCTTCCTATTTTTCAGACCGATTCATGCTCCTCATATTTTTGACACCTTTTGAAGCTCTTCATATTTTTCACACATTTTCAGGCTCTTCATATTTTTGAACACCGCTTCATGCTCCTCGTATTTTTCAGACCGTTTCATGCTCCTCATATATTTCACACATTTTCAGGCTATTCATGTTTTTCAACATCACTTCATGCTCCTCATATTTTTGACACCTTTTGAAGCTCTTCATATTTTTCAAACATTTTCAGGCTCTTCATGTTTTTGAGCACAGCTTCATGCTCTTCCTATTTTTCAGACCGTTACATGCTACTCATATTTTTGACACCTTTAGAAGCTCTTCATATTTTTCACTACTTTTCAGGTTCTTCATGTTTTTCAACACCGCTTCATGCTCCTCCTCTTTTTCAGAGCGTTTCATGCTCCTCATATTTTTGACACCTTTTGAAGCTCTTCATATTTCTCACACCTTTTCAGGCTCTTCATGTTTTTCAACTCCACTTCATGCTCCTCCTATTTTTCAGACCGTTTCATGCTCCTCATATTTTCATACCTTTTGAAGCTCTTCATATTTTTCACACATTTTCAGGCTCTTCATATTTTTGAACACTGCTTCATGCTCCTCCTATTTTTCAGACTGTTTCATGCTCCTCGTATTTTTGACATCTTTTGAAGCTCTTCATATTTTTCACACATTTTCTGGCTCTTCATGTTTTTGAACACCACTTCATGCTCCTTCTATTTTTCAGAGAATTTCATTCTCCTCATGTATTTCACACCTTTTGAAGCTCTTCATATTTTTCACACCTTTTCAGGCTTTTCATGTTTTTCCACACCACTTCATGCTTCTCCTTTTTTTCAGCCCGTTTCATGCTCCCCATGTATTTCACACCTTTTGAAGCTCTTCATATTTTTCAGAACTTTTCAGGCTCTTCATATTTTTGATCACCGCTTCATACTCCTCCTATTTTTCAGACCGTATCATGCTCCTCATATTTTTGACACCCTTTGAAGCTCTTCATATTTTTCACCCTTTTCAGGCTCTTCATGTTTTTGAACACCGCTTCATGCTCCTCCTATTTTTTCAGACCGTTACATGCTCCTCATATTTTTGACTCCTTTTGAAGCTCTTCATATTTTTCACACCTTTTCAGACTCTTCATGTTTCTCAACACCACTTCATGCTCCTCCTATTTTTCAGACCGTTTCATGTTCCTCATGTATTTCACACATTTTGAAGCTCTTCATATTTTACAAACCTTTTCAGGCTCTTCATGAATTTCAACACCACTTCCTGCTCCTCCTATTTTTCAGACCATTTCATGCTCCTCATATTTTTCACACCTTTTGAAGCTCTTCATATTTTTCACACCTGTTCAGGCTCTTCATGTTTTTCTACACCGCTTCATGATCCTCCTATTTTTCAGACCGTTTCATGCTCCTGATATTTTTGACAATTTTAGAAGTTCTTCATATTTTTCAACACCACTTCAAGCTCCTCCTATTTTTCAGACCGTTTCATTCTCCTCATAATTTTCACACCTTTTTCAGGCTCTTCATTTTTTTCAACACCACTTCATGCTCCTCCTATTTTTCAGACCGTTTCATGCTCCTCATATTTTTGACACCTTTTGAAGCTCTTCATGTTTTTCACACCTTTCCAGGCTCTTCATGTTTTTGAACACCGTTTAATGCTCCTCTCATTTTTCAGACCGTTTCTTGCTACTCATATTTTTGAACACCGTTTAATGCTCCTCCTATTTTTCAGGCCGTTTCTTGCTCCTCATATTTTTGACACCTTCTGAAGCTATTCATATATTTCACACATTTTCAGGCTCTTCATATTATTGAACACCGCTTCATGCTCCTCCTATTTTTCAGAGAGTTTCATGCTCGTCATGTATTTCACACCTTTTGAAGCTCTTCATATTTTTCACAGCTTTTGAAGCTCTTCATATTTTTCACACCTTTTCTGGCTCTTCATGTTTTTGAACACCGCTTCTTGCGACTCCTATTTTTCAGACCTTTTCATGCTCCTCATATTTTTCACACCTTTTGAAGCTCTTCATATTTTTCACCCCTTTTCAGGCTTTTCATGTTTTTCAACACCGCTTCATGCTCCTCCTATTTTTCAGACTCTTTCATGCTCCTCATATTTTTCACACCTTTTGAAGCTCTTGATATTTTTCACACCTTTTCAAGCTCTTCATTTTTTGAACAACACTTCATGCTCCTCCTATTTTTCAGACCGTGTCATACTCCTCATATTTCCACACCTTTTGAAGCTCTTCATATTTTTCACATTTTTGAAGCTCTTCATATTTTTCACACATTTTCAGACTCTTCATGTTTTTCACCACCGCTTCATGCTCCTTCTATTTTTCAGAACGTTTCATACTCCTCATATTTTTCACACTTTTTGAAGCTCTTCATATTTTTCACATTTTTGAAGCTTTTCATATTTTTCACACCTTTTCAGGCTCTTCATGTTTTTGATCACCGTTTAATGCTCCTCCTATTTTTCAGACCTTTCCTTGCTCATCTAATTTTTGACACCTAATGAAGCTCTTCATATTTTTCACAACTTTTAAAGCTCTTCATATTTTTCACATTTTTGAAGCTCTTCATATTTTTCACACATTTTCAGACTCTTCATGTTTTTCACCACCGCTTCATGCTCCTTCTATTTTTCAGAACGTTTCATACTCCTCATATTTTCCACACTCTTTGAAGCTCTTCATATTTTTCACATTTTTGAAGCTTTTCATATTTTTCACACCTTTTCAGGCTCTTCATATTTTGAACACCACTTCATGCTCCTCCTATTATTCAGAGAGTTTCATGCTCCTCATGTATTTCACACCTTTTGAAGCTCTTCATATTTTTCACACCTTTTGAAGCTCTTCATATATTTCACACCTTTTCAGGCTCTTCATGTTTTTTTAACAACGTTTCATCCTCCTCCTATTTTTGACACATTTTGAAGCTCTTCATATTTTTCACATCTTTTAAGACTCTTCATGTTTTTCAACACCGATTCATGGTCCTCCTATTTTTCAGACAGTTTCCTGCTCCTCATATTTTGACACCTTTTGAAGCTCTTCATATTTTTTGCACCTTTTTAGGCTCTTCAAGTTTTCAACACGGCTTCATGCTCCTCGATTTTTTCAGACCGTTTCATGCTCCTCATATTTTTGACACCTTTTGAAGCTCTTCATATTTTTCACAAATTTTCAGGCTCTTCATGTTTTTGAACACCGCTTTATGCTTATCCTATTTTTCACACTGTTTCATGCTCCTCTTATTTTTCACACGTTTTGAAGCTCTTCATATTTTTCACACCTTTTCAGGCTCTTCATGTTTTTGAAAACCTTTTCACACTCTTAATGTTTTTCAACACCGCTTCATGCTCCTCCTATTTTTCAGACCATTTCATGCTCCTCATATATTTGACACCTTTTGAAGCTCTTCAAATTGTTCACAGCTTTTCAGGCTCTTCATGTTTTTCAACACAGCTTCATGCTTCTCCTATTTTTCACACCGTTTCATGCTCCTCTCATTTTTGACACCTTTTGAAGCTCTTCATATTTTTCACACCTTTTGAAGCTCTTCATATTATTCACAAATTTTAAGGCTCTTCATGTTTTTCAACACCGCTTCATGCTCCTCCTATTTTTCAGGCCGTTTCATGCTCCTCATATTTTTGACACCTTTTGAAGCTCATCATGTATTTCACAACTTTTCAGGCTCTTCATGCTTTTCAACACGGCATCATGCTCTTCCTATTTTTCAGATAGATTCATGCACCTCAATGTTTGACAAGTTTTGAAGCTCTTCATATTTTTCACACCTTTTCAGGCTGTTCATGTTTTGAACACCGTTTCATGCTCCTCCTATTTTTCAGAAAGTTACATGCTCCTCATATATTTGAGACCTTTTAAAGCTCTTCATATTTTTCACACTTTTTCAGGCTCTTCATGTTTTTCAACACTACTTCATGCTCCTCCTATTTTTCAGACCGTTTCATGCTCCTCATATTTTTGACACTTTTGAAGCTCTTCATGTCTTTCAACACTGTTTCATGCTGCTCCTATTTTTCAGACCGTTTCATGTTCCTCATATTTTTCACGCCTTTGGAAGCTCTTCATATTTTACAAAACTTTTCAGGTTCTTCATGTTATTGACGACTGCTTCATGCTCCTCCTATTTTTCAGACCGTTTCATGCTCCTCATATATTTGACACCTTGTGAAGCTCTTCCTATTTTTCACACCTTTTCAGGCTCTTCATGTTTTTCAACACCGTTTCATGCTCCTCCTATTTTTCAGACCGTTTCATGCTCCTCATAATTTTGACACCTTTTGAACCTCCTCATTTTTTAACAACTTTTGAAGCTCTTCATATATTTCACACCTTTTCAGGCACTTCATGATTTTCACGACCACTTCATGCTCCTCCTATTTTTTAGACCTTTTCATGCTCATCTCATTTTTGACACCTTTGGAAGCTCTTCATATATTTCACACCTTTTGAAGCTCTTCATATTTTTCACACTTTTTCAGGCTCTTCATGTTTTTCAACACCGCTTCATGCTCCTCCTATTTTTCAGACCGTTTCATGCTCTTCATATTTTTGACACGTTTTGAGGCTCTTCATGTTTTTCACACCTTTTCAGGCTCTTCATGTTTTTGAACACCACTTCATGCTCCTCCTATTTTTCAGATCGTTTCATGCTCCTCATATTTTTGACCCCTTTTGAAGATATTCATGTTTTTCACACCTTTTCAGGCTCTTCATATTTTTGAACACCGTATGATGCTCCTCCTATTTTTCAGACCGTTTCAGGCTCCTCATATTTTTGACACCTTTTGAAGCTCCTCATATTTTTCACACCTTTTGAAACTCTTCATATATTTCACAACATTTCAGGCACTTCATGTTTTTCAACACCACTTCATGCTCCTCCTATTTTTCAGACCGGTTCATTCTCCTCATATTTTTGACACCTTTTGAAGCTCTTCATATTTTTCACACCTTTTCAGGCTCTTCATGTTTTTCAACACCTCTTCATGCTCCTCCTATATTTCAGACCGGTTCATGCTCCTCATATTTTTGACACCTTTTGTAGCTCTTCATATATTTCACACCTTTTGAAGCTCTTCATATTTTTCACACGTTTTCAGGCTCTTCATGTTTTTCAACGCCGCTTCATGCTCCTACTATTTTCAGACCGTTTCGACCTCCTCATGTATTTCACACCTTTTGAAGCTCTTCATATATGTCACACCTTTTAGGCTTTTCGTCTTTTTAAAACCGTTTCATGCTCATCCTATTTTTCACACTGTTTCATGCTCCTCATATATTTGAGACCTTTTGAAGCTCTTCATATTTTTCACACCTTTTCAGGCTCTTCATATTTATCAACACAGTTTCATGCTCTTCCTAATTTTCAGACCGTTTCATGCTCCTCATATTGTTGACACTTTTTGAAGCTCTTCATATTTTTCCACCTTTTCAGGCTTTTCATGTTTTTCAACACCGCTTCATGCTTCTCCTATTTTTCAGACTGTTTCATGCTCCTCATATTTTTGACAAATTTTGAAGCTCTTCATACATTTCACACCTTTTCAGGCTTTTCATGTTTTTCAACACCGCTTCATGCTCCTCCAATTTTTCAGAAAGTTTCATGCTCCTCATATTTTTAACATCTTTTGAAAATCTTCATATTTTTCACACCTTTTCATGCTCTTCATCTTTTTCAAAAAAGTTTCATGCTCATCCTATGTTTCATACTGTTTCATGCATCTAATATTTTTGACACCTTCTGAAGCTCTTTATATTTTTCACACCTTTTCAGGCTCTTCATGTTTTTGACCACCGCATCATGCTTCTCCTATTTTTCAGTCGTTTCATGCCTCTCATAATTTTTAAACCTTTTGAAGCTCTTCATGTTTTTCACACCTTTTCATGCTCTTCATCTTTTTCAAAACCATCTCATTCTCATCCTATTTTAAAGACTGTTTCATGCTCCTCATATTTTTGACACCTTTAGAACCTCTACATATTTTTCACAACTTTTCAGGGTCTTCATGTTTTTCAACACTGCTTCATGCTCCTCCTATATCTCAGACAATTTCATGACCCTCATATATTTGACACCTTTTGAAGCTCTTCAGATTTTTCACAACTTTTCAGGCTCTTCATGTTTTTGAACACAGTTTCATGCTCCTCCTGTTTTTCAGACCGTTTCATGCTCCTCATATTTTTCACACCTTTTGAAGCTCTTCATATTTTTCACACCTTTTCAGGCTCTTCATGTTTTTCAACACCACTTCATGCTCCTCCTATTTTTCAGACCGCTTCATGCTCATCTCATTTTTGACACCTTTTGAAGCTGTTCATATTTTTCACACCTTTTGAAGCTCTTCATATTTTTCACACCTTTTCAGGCTCTTTATGTTTTTGAACACCGTTTCATGCTCCTCCTATTTTTCAGACCGTTTCATGTTCCTCCTATTTTTTAGATCATTTCATGCTCCTCATATTTTTGACACCTTTTGAAGCTCTTCATATATTTCACACCTTTTCAGGCTCTTCATTTTTTTCATATTTTTGAATCTCTTCATATTTTCACACCTTTTCAGGCTCTTCATGTTTTTCAACACCGCTTCATGCTCCTCCTATTTTTCAGACCGTATCATGCTCCTCATAGTTTTCACACCTTTTGAAGCTCTTCATACTTTTCATATTTTTGAAGATCTTCATATTTTTCACACGATTTCAGACTCTTCCTGTTTTTCAACACCGCTTCATGCTCCTGCTATTTATCATACCGTTTCATACTTCTCATATTTTTGACACGTTTTGAGGCTCTTCATTTTTTTCACACCTTTTCAGTCTCTGCATGTTTTGAACACCGTTTCATGTTCCTCATGTATTTCACACCTTTGAAGCTCTTCATATTTTGCACACCTTTTCAGGCTCTTCATGTTGTTGAACACCGCTTCATCCTCCTCCTATTTTTAAGAGGGTTTCATGCTCGTCATATTTTTGACACATTTTGAAGCTCCTCATATTTTTCACACCTTTTGAAGCTCTTCATACTTTTCAAACCTTTTCAGGCTCTTCATGTTTTTCAACACCACTTCATGTTCCTCCTATTTTTCAGACCCTTTCATGCTAATCTAATTTTTGACACCTTTTGAAGCTCTTCATATTTTTCACACCTTTTCAGGCTCTTCATGTTTTTCCACACCGTTTCATGCAGCTTCTATTTTTCAGGCCTTTTCATGCTCCTCATATTTTTCACCCCTTTTGAAGCTCTTCATATTTTTCACACCTTTTCAGGCTCTTCATATTTTTCCACACCACTTCATGCTTCTCCTATTTTTCAGCCCGTTTCATGCTCCTCATGTATTTCACCCCTTTTGAAGCTCTTCATATTTTTCACACCTTTTCAGGCTCTTGATTTTATTCAACACCACTTGATGCTACTCCTCTATTTCAGACCGTTTCATGCTCCTCATATTTTTGACACCTTTAGAAGCTCTTCATATTTTTAACACCTTTTCAGGCTCTTCATATTTTTCAACACCGTTTCTTGATCCTCCTATTTTTCAGACCGTGTCATGCTCCTCATATTTTTGACACCTTTTGAAACTCTTCATATTTTTCACACCTTTTCAGGCTCTTCATGTTTTTGAACACAGTTTCATGCTCCTCCTATTTTTCAGACCGTTTCATGCTCCTCATATTTTTCACACCTTTTGAAGCTCTTCATATTTTTCACAACTTTTCAGGTTCTTCATGTTTCTGATCACCGTTTCATGCTCCTCCTATTTTTCAGAACGTTACATGGTCCTCATATTTTTGACACCATTTGAAGCTCTTCATATTTTTCACACCTTTTCAGGCTCTTCATGTTTTTCCACACCACTTCATGCTTCTCATATTTTTCAGACCGTTTCATGCTCCTCATGTATTTCACAACTTTTGAAGCTCTTCATATTTTTCACATCTTTTCAGGCTCCTCATATTTTGATCACCGCTCATGATCCTCCAAATTTTCAGACCGTTTCATGCTCTTCATATTTTTGACCCCTTTTGAAGCTCTTCATATTTTTCACACCTTTTCAGGCTCTTCATGTTTTTGAACACCGCTCATGATCCTCCAAATTTTCAGACCGTTTCATGCTCTTCATATTTTTGACACCTTTTGAAGCTCATCATATTTTTCACACCTTTTAAGGCTCTTCATGTTTTTCCACACCACTTCTTGCTTCTCATATTTTTCAGACCGTTTCATGCTCCTCATGAATTTCACACCTTTTGAAGCTCTTCATATTTTTCACAGCTTTTCAGGCTTCTCATGTTTTTGATCCCCGTTTCTTGCTCCTCCTATTTTTCAGACCGTTTCATGCTCTTCATATTTTTGACCCCTTTTGAAGCTCTTCATATTTTTCACAACTTTTCAGGCTCTTGATGTTTTCCACACCGTTTCATGCTGCTTCTATTTTTCAGGCCGTTTCATGCTCCTCATAAGTTTCACACCTTTTGAAGCTCTTTATATTTTTCAAACCTTTTCAGGCTCCTCATGTTTTTGAACACCGTTTCATGCTCCCCCTATTTTTCAGACCGTTTCATCCTCATCTCATTTTTGATACCTTTTGAAGCTCTTCATATTTTTCACACGTTTTGAAGCTCTTCATATTTTTCACACTTTTTCAGGCTCTTCATGTTTTTGAACACCGCTTCATGGTCCTCCTATTTTTCAGAACGTTTCATGCTCCTCCTGTATTTCACACCTTTTGAAGCTCTTTATATTTTTCAAACCTTTTCAGGCTCTTCATGTTTTTGAACACCATTTCATGCTCCCCATATTTTTCAGACCGTTTCATGCTCTTCATATTTTTGACACTTTTTGAAGCTCTTCATGTTTTTGACACCTTTTGAAGCTCTTCATATATTTCACACCTTTTCAGGCTCTTCATGTTTTTCAACACCACTTCATGCTCCTCCTATTTTTCAGACCGTTTCATGCTCATCTAATTTTTGACACCTTTTGAAGCTCTTCATATATTTCACACCTTTTGAAGCTCTTCATATTTTTCACATTTTTCAACCTCTTCATATTTTTCACACTTTTTCACGCTCTTCATGTTTTTCAACATCGCTTCATGCTCCTGCTATTTTTCACACCGTTTCATAATCCTCATATTTTTGACACGTTTTGAGGCTCTTCATATATTTCACACCTTTTGAAGCTCTTCATATTTTTCACATTTTTGCAGCTCTTCATATTTTTCACACCTTTTCAGGCTCTTCATGTTTTTCAACACCGCTCATGCTCCTCCTATTTTTCAGACCGTTTCATTCTCCTCATATTTTTGACACCTTTTGAAGCTCTTCATGTTTTTCACACCTTTTCAGGCTCTTCTTTTTTTTCAACACCACTTCATGCTCGTCCTATTTTTCAGACCGTTTCATGTTCCTCTCATTTTTGACACCTTTTGAAGCTCTTCATATTTTTCACACCTTTTCAGGCTCTTCATGTTTTTCAACACCGCTTCATGCTCCTCCTATTTTTCAGACCGTTTCATGCTCCTCCTATTCTTGACAGCTTTTGAAGCTCTTCATATTTTCACACATTTTCAGGCTCTTCATGTTTTTCAACACCGCTTCATGCTCCTCCTATTTTTCAGACCGTTTCATGCTCCTCATATTTCTGAAATTTTTGAAACTCCTCATATTTTTCACACATTGTGAAGCTCTTCATTTATTTCACACCATTTCAGGATCTTCATGTTTTTCAACAGCACTTCATGCTCCTCCTATTTTTCAGACCGTTATATTCTCCTCATATTTTTGACACCTTTTGAAGCTCTTCATATATTTCACACCTTTTCAGGCTCTTCATGTTTTTAACACCACTTCATGCTCCTCCTATTTTTCAGACCATTTCCTGCTCATCGATTTTTGACACCTTTTGAAGCTCTTCATATTTTTCACACCTTTTGAAGCTTTTTATATTTTTCACACATTTCAGGCTCTTCATGTTTTTGAACAACGCTTCATGCTCCTCTTATTTTTCAGACCGTTTCATGCTCCTCATATTTTTCACACATTTTGAAGCTCTTCATATTTTTCACACCTTTTCATGCTCTTCATGTTTTTCAACACCAGTTCATGCTCCTCATATTTTTCAGACCGTTTCATGCTCCTCATATTTTTGACACCTTTAGAAACTCTTCATATTTTTCACACCTTTTGAAGCTCTTCATATTTGTCACACCTTTGGATGCTCTTCATATTTTTCATATTTTTGAATCTCTTCATATTTTCACACCTTTTCAGGCTCTTCATGTTTTTCAACACCGCTTCATGCTCCTCCTATTTTTCAGACCGTATCATGCTCCTCATAGTATTCACACCTTTTGAAGCTCTTCATACTTTTCATATTTTTGAAGATCTTCATATTTTTCACACCTTTTCAGGCTTCTCATGTTTTTGATCCCCGTTTCATGCTCCTCCTATTTTTCAGACCGTTTCATCCTCATCTCATTTTTGATTCCTTTTGAAGCTCTTCATATTTTTCACACCTTTTCAGGCTCTTCATGTTTTTGAACACCGCTTCATGGTCCTGCTATTTTTCAGAACGTTTCATGCTCCTCCTGTATTTCACACCTTTTGAAGCTCTTTATATTTTTCAACCCTTTTCAGGCTTTTCATGTTTTTGAACACCGTTTCATGCTCCCCCTATTTTTCAGACCGTTTCATGCTCTTCATATTTTTGACACTTTTTGAAGCTCTTCATATTTTTGACACCTTTTGAAGCTCTTCATATATTTCACACCTTTTCAGGCTCTTCATGTTTTTCAACACCACTTCATGCTCCTCCTATTTTTCAGACCGTTTCATGCTCATCTAATTTTTGACACCTTTTGAAGCTCTTCATATATTTCACAACTTTTGAAGCTCTACATATTTTTCACATTTTTGAACCTTTCCATATTTTTCACACTTTTTCAGGCTCTTCATGTTCTCTAACACCGCTTCATGCTCCTCCTGTTTTTCAGACCGTTTCGTGCTCCTCCTATTCTTGTCAGCTTTTGAAGCTCTTCATATTTTCACACCTTTTCAGGCTCTTCATGTTTTTCAACACCGCTTCATGCTCCTCCTATTTTTCAGACCGTTTCATGATCCTCATATTTTTGACACCTTTTGAAGCTTTTCATATTTTTCACACTTTTCAGGCTCCTCATGTTTTTCAACACCATTTCATGCTCCTCCTATTTTTCAGACCGTTTCATGCTCCTCATATTTCTGACACTTTTTGAAGCTCCTCATATTTTTCACACATTGTGAAGCTGTTCATATATTTCACACCATTTCAGGATCTTCATGTTTTTCAACACCACTTCACGCTCCTCCTATTTTTCAGACTGTTTCATTCTCCTCATATTTTTGACACCTTTTGAAGCTCTTCATATATTTCACACCTTTTCAGGCTCTTCATGTTTTTAACACCACTTCATGCTCCTCCTATTTTTCAGACCATTTCCTGCTCATCGATTTTTGACACCTTTTGAAGCTCTTCATATTTTTCACACCTTTTGAAGCTCTTAATATTTTTCACACCTTTTCAGGCTCTTCATGTTTCTGAACACCGCTTCATGCTTCTCCTATTTTTCAGACCCTTTCATGCTAATCTAATATTTGACACCTTTTGAAGGTCTTCATATTTTTCACATTTTTGAAGCTTTTCATATTTTTCACACCTTTTCAGGCTCTTCATGTTTTTGAAAACCGCTTCATGTTCCTCCCTTTTTTCAGACCGTTTCATGCTCCTCATATTTTTGACACGTTTTGAAGCTCTTCATATATTTTAAACCTTTTCAGGCTCTTCATGTTTTTGAACACAGCTTCATGCTCCTCCTATTTTTCAGACCGTTCCATGCTCCTCATATTTTTGACACCTTTTGAAGCTTTTCATATTTTTCACAACTTTTCAGGCTCTTCATGTTTTTGAACACCGCTTCATGCTCCTCCTATTTTTCAGACCGTATCATGCTCCTCATAGGTTTCACACCTTTTGAACCTCCTCATATTTTTCACACGTTTTCAGCCTCTTCGTGTTTTTCAACACCACTTCATGCTCCTCCTATATTTCAGAGAGTTTCATGCTCCTCATGTATTTCACACCTTTTGAAGCTCTTCATATTTTTCATACCTTTTCAGCCTCTTCATGTTTTTCAACACAACTTCATGCTCCTCCTATTTTTCAGACCGTTTCATGCTCATCCCATTTTTGACACCTTTTGAAGCACTTCATATTTTTCACAGCTTTTGAAGCTCTTCATATTTCTCATACGTTTTCAGGCTATTCATGTTTTTCAACACCACTTCTTGCCCCTCCTAATTTTCAGACCGTTTCATGCTCCTCATATTTTTGACACGTTTTGAAGCTCTTCATATTTTTCACACCTTTCAGGATCTTCAAGTTTTTGAACACCGTTTCATGCTGCTCCTATTTTTCAGACCGTTTAATGCTCCTCATATTTTTGACATTTTTTGAAGCTCTTCATATTTTTCACACCTTTTCAGGCTCTTCATGTTTTTGAACACTGCTTCATGCTCCTCCTATTTTTCAGACCGTTTCATGCTCCTCATGTATTTCACACATTTTGAAGCTCTTCATATTTTTCACACCTTTTCAGCCTCTTCATGATTTTGAACACTGCTTCATGATCCTCCTATTTTTCAGAATGTTTCATGCTCCTCATATTTTTGACAACTTTTGAAGCTTTTCATATTTTTCACAACTTTTCAGGCTCTTCATGTTTTTGAACAGAGCTTCATGCTCCTCTTATTTTTCAGACCGTATCATACTCGTCATATTTTTCACACCTTTTGAACCTCTTCATATTTTTCACACCTTTTCAGGCTCTTCATGTTTTTCAACACAACTTCATGCTCATCCTATTTTCCAGACCGTTTCATGTTCCTCATGTATTTTACACCTTTTGAAGCTCTTCATAATTTTCACACCTTTTCAGTTTCTTCATGTTTTTCCACACCGCTTCATGCTCCTCCTATTTTTCAGACCGTTTCATGCTCCTCATATTTTTGACACCTTTTGAAGCTCTTAATATATTTCACACCTTTTCAGACTCTTCATGATTTCCAACACCGCTTCATGCTCCTCATATTTTTCAGACCGTTTCATGCTCATCTCATTTTTATCACCTTTTGAAGCTCTTCATATTTTTCACACCTTTTGAAGCTCTTCATATTTTTCACACGTTTTCAGGCTCTTCATGTTTTTCAACACCACTTCCTGCTTCTCCTATTTTTCAGACCGTTTCATGATCCTCATATTTTTGACACATTTTGAAGCTCTTCATATTTTTCACACCTTTTCAGGCTCTTCATGTTTTTCAACACCGCTTCATGCTCCTCCATTTTTTCAGACCGTTTCATGCTCCTCATATTTTTGACACCTTTTGATGCTCTTCATATTTTTCACACCTTTTCAGACTCTTCATGATTTTCAAAACGGCTTCATGCTCCTCATATTTTCACACCATTTCATGCTCATCTCATTTTTGACACCCTTTGAAGCTCCTCTACTTTTGACCCCTTTAGAAGCTCTTCATATTTTTGACAACTTTTCAGGCTCTTCATGTTTTTCAACACCGCCTCATGCTCCCCCTAATTTTCAGACCGTTTCATGACACTCATATTTTTGACACCTTTTGAAGCTTCTCATATATTTCATACCTTTTCAGACTCTTCATGATTTCCAACACCGCTTCATGCTCCTCATTTTTTTCACACCGTTTAATGCTCATCTCATTTTTGACACCTTTTGAAGCTCTTCATATTTTTGACACCTTTAGAAGCTCTTCATATGTTTTACACATTTTCAGGCTCTTCATATTTTTCAACACCGCTTATTGCTCCTCCTATTTTTCAGACCGTTTCATGCTCATCTCATTTTTGACAACTTTTGAAGCTCTTCATATTTTTCACATATTTTGAAGCTCTTCATATTTTACACACCTTTTCAGGCTCTTCATGTTTTTCAACACCGCTTCATGCTCCTCCTATTTTTCAAACCGTTTCATGCTCCTCATATTTTTGACACCTTTGAAGTTCTTCATATTTTTACACCTTTTCAGACTCTTCATGTTTTTCAACACTGCTTCATGCTCCTCCTATTTGTCAGACCGTTTCATGCTCCTCCTATTTTTCAGACCGTTTCATGCTTCTCATATTTTGACACCTTTTGAAGCTCTTCATATTTTTCACACCTTTTCAGGCTCTTCCTGTTTTTCAATACCGCTTCGTGCTCCTCCACTTTGTCAGACCGTTTCATGCTCCTCATATTTTTGGCACCTTTTGAAGCTCTTCATATTTTTCACACCTTTTCAGGTCTTCATGTTTTTGAACACCATTTCATGCTCCTCCTATTTTTCAGACCGTTTCATGCTCTTCATATTTTTGGCACCTTTTGAAGCTCTTCATATTTTTCACACCTTTTCAGGCTCTTCATGTTTTTCAACACCGCTTCATGCTCCTCCTATGTTTCAGACCGTTTTATGCTCCTCATATTTGACACCTTTTGAAGCTCTTTATATATTTCACACCTTTTCAGGCTCTTCATGTTTTTCAACACCACTTCATGCTCCTCCTATTTTTCAGACCGTTTCATGCTCATCTAATTTTTGACACCTTTTGAAGCTCTTCATATATTTCACAACTTTTGAAGCTCTACATATTTTTCACATTTTTGAACCTTTCCATATTTTTCACACTTTTTCAGGCTCTTCATGTTTTTGAACACCGCTTCATGCTCCTGCTATTTTTCACACCGTTTCATACTCCTCATATTTTTGACACGTTTTGAGGCTCTTCATATATTTCACACCTTTTGAAGCTTTTCATATTTTTCACATTTTTGCAGCTCTTCATATTTTTCACACCTTTTCAGGCTCATCATGTTTTTCAACACCGCTCATGCTCCTCCTATTTTTCAGACCGTTTCATTCTCCTCATATTTTTGACACCTTTTGAAGCTCTTCATATTTTCACACCTTTTCAGGCTCTTCTTTTTTTTCAACAGCACTTCGTGCTCGTCCTATTTTTCAGACCGTTTCATGCTCATCTCATTTTTGACACCTTTTGAATCTCTTCATATTTTTCACACCTTTTCAGGCTCTTCATGTTCTCTAACACCGCTTCATGCTCCTCCTGTTTTTCAGACCGTTTCGTGCTCCTCCTATTCTTGTCAGCTTTTGAAGCTCTTCATATTTTCACACCTTTTCAGGCTCTTCATGTTTTTCAACACCGCTTCATGCTCCTCCTATTTTTCAGACCGTTTCATGATCCTCATATTTTTGACACCTTTTGAAGCTTTTCATATTTTTCACACTTTTCAGGCTCCTCATGTTTTTCAACACCATTTCATGCTCCTCCTATTTTTCAGACCGTTTCATGCTCCTCATATTTCTGACACTTTTTGAAGCTCCTCATATTTTTCACACATTGTGAAGCTGTTCATATATTTCACACCATTTCAGGATCTTCATGTTTTTCAACACCACTTCACGCTCCTCCTATTTTTCAGACTGTTTCATTCTCCTCATATTTTTGACACCTTTTGAAGCTCTTCATATATTTCACACCTTTTCAGGCTCTTCATGTTTTTAACACCACTTCATGCTCCTCCTATTTTTCAGACCATTTCCTGCTCATCGATTTTTGACACCTTTTGAAGCTCTTCATATTTTTCACACCTTTTGAAGCTCTTAATATTTTTCACACCTTTTCAGGCTCTTCATGTTTCTGAACACCGCTTCATGCTTCTCCTATTTTTCAGACCCTTTCATGCTAATCTAATATTTGACACCTTTTGAAGGTCTTCATATTTTTCACATTTTTGAAGCTTTTCATATTTTTCACACCTTTTCAGGCTCTTCATGTTTTTGAAAACCGCTTCATGTTCCTCCCTTTTTTCAGACCGTTTCATGCTCCTCATATTTTTGACACGTTTTGAAGCTCTTCATATATTTTAAACCTTTTCAGGCTCTTCATGTTTTTGAACACAGCTTCATGCTCCTCCTATTTTTCAGACCGTTCCATGCTCCTCATATTTTTGACACCTTTTGAAGCTTTTCATATTTTTCACAACTTTTCAGGCTCTTCATGTTTTTGAACACCGCTTCATGCTCCTCCTATTTTTCAGACCGTATCATGCTCCTCATAGGTTTCACACCTTTTGAACCTCCTCATATTTTTCACACGTTTTCAGCCTCTTCGTGTTTTTCAACACCACTTCATGCTCCTCCTATATTTCAGAGAGTTTCATGCTCCTCATGTATTTCACACCTTTTGAAGCTCTTCATATTTTTCATACCTTTTCAGCCTCTTCATGTTTTTCAACACAACTTCATGCTCCTCCTATTTTTCAGACCGGTTCATGCTCATCCCATTTTTGACACCTTTAGAAGCACTTCATATTTTTCACAGCTTTTGAAGCTCTTCATATTTCTCATACGTTTTCAGGCTATTCATGTTTTTCAACACCACTTCTTGCCCCTCCTAATTTTCAGACCGTTTCATGCTCCTCATATTTTTGACACGTTTTGAAGCTCTTCATATTTTTCACACCTTTTCAGGATCTTCAAGTTTTTGAACACCGTTTCATGCTGCTCCTATTTTTCAGACCGTTTAATGCTCCTCATATTTTTGACATTTTTTGAAGCTCTTCATATTTTTCACACCTTTTCAGGCTCTTCATGTTTTTGAACACTGCTTCATGCTCCTCCTATTTTTCAGACCGTTTCATGCTCCTCATGTATTTCACACATTTTGAAGCTCTTCATATTTTTCACACCTTTTCAGCCTCTTCATGATTTTGAACACCGCTTCATGATCCTCCTATTTTTCAGAATGTTTCATGCTCCTCATATTTTTGACAACTTTTGAAGCTTTTCATATTTTTCACAACTTTTCAGGCTCTTCATGTTTTTGAACAGAGCTTCATGCTCCTCTTATTTTTCAGACCGTATCATACTCGTCATATTTTTCACACCTTTTGAACCTCTTCATATTTTTCACACCTTTTCAGGCTCTTCATGTTTTTCAACACAACTTCATGCTCATCCTATTTTCCAGACCGTTTCATGTTCCTCATGTATTTTACACCTTTTGAAGGTCTTCATAATTTTCACACCTTTTCAGTTTCTTCATGTTTTTCCACACCGCTTCATGCTCCTCCTATTTTTCAGACCGTTTCATGCTCCTCATATTTTTGACACCTTTTGAAGCTCTTAATATATTTCACACCTTTTCAGACTCTTCATGATTTCCAACACCGCTTCATGCTCCTCATATTTTTCAGACCGTTTCATGCTCATCTCATTTTTATCACCTTTTGAAGCTCTTCATATTTTTCACACCTTTTGAAGCTCTTCATATTTTTCACACGTTTTCAGGCTCTTCATGTTTTTCAACACCACTTCTTGCTTCTCCTATTTTTCAGACCGTTTCATGATCCTCATATTTTTGACACATTTTGAAGCTCTTCATATTTTTCACACCTTTTCAGGCTCTTCATGTTTTTCAACACCGCTTCATGCTCCTCCATTTTTTCAGACCGTTTCATGCTCCTCATATTTTTGACACCTTTTGATGCTCTTCATATTTTTCACACCTTTTCAGACTCTTCATGATTTTCAAAACGGCTTCATGCTCCTCATATTTTCACACCATTTCATGCTCATCTCATTTTTGACACCCTTTGAAGCTCCTCTACTTTTGACCCCTTTAGAAGCTCTTCATATTTTTGACAACTTTTCAGGCTCTTCATGTTTTTCAACACCGCCTCATGCTCCCCCTAATTTTCAGACCGTTTCATGACACTCATATTTTTGACACCTTTTGAAGCTTCTCATATATTTCATACCTTTTCAGACTCTTCATGATTTCCAACACCGCTTCATGCTCCTCATTTTTTTCACACCGTTTAATGCTCATCTCATTTTTGACACCTTTTGAAGCTCTTCATATTTTTGACACCTTTAGAAGCTCTTCATATGTTTTACACATTTTCAGGCTCTTCATATTTTTCAACACCGCTTATTGCTCCTCCTATTTTTCAGACCGTTTCATGCTCATCTCATTTTTGACAACTTTTGAAGCTCTTCATATTTTTCACATATTTTGAAGCTCTTCATATTTTACACACCTTTTCAGGCTCTTCATGTTTTTCAACACCGCTTCATGCTCCTCCTATTTTTCAAACCGTTTCATGCTCCTCATATTTTTGACACCTTTGAAGCTCTTCATATTTTTACACCTTTTCAGACTCTTCATGTTTTTCAACACTGCTTCATGCTCCTCCTATTTGTCAGACCGTTTCATGCTCCTCCTATTTTTCAGACCGTTTCATGCTTCTCATATTTTGACACCTTTTGAAGCTCTTCATATTTTTCACAACTTTTCAGGCTCTTCCTGTTTTTCAATACCGCTTCATGCTCCTCCACTTTGTCAGACCGTTTCATGCTCCTCATATTTTTGGCACCTTTTGAAGCTCTTCATATTTTTCACACCTTTTCAGGTCTTCATGTTTTTGAACACCATTTCATGCTCCTCCTATTTTTCAGACCGTTTCATGCTCTTCATATTTTTGGCACCTTTTGAAGCTCTTCATATTTTTCACACCTTTTCAGGCTCTTCATGTTTTTCAACACCGCTTCATGCTCCTCCTATGTTTCAGACCGTTTTATGCTCCTCATATTTGACACCTTTTGAAGCTCTTCATAATTTCCACACCTTTTCAGGCTCTTCATGTTTTTGAACACCATTTCATGCTCCTCTTATTTTTTTTTTATTGTTATTTTTTTTTAATTTTTTTTTAATTATTTTTATTTTTTTTTCCCTGTCGGTTTTGTCATACATTGATATGAATCAGCTATGGATTTACATGTATTCCCAATCCCAATCCCCCCTCCCACCTCCCTCTCCACCCGATTCCTCTCGGTCTTCCCAGTGCACCAAGCTGGAGCACTTGTCTCTTGCATCCTACCTGGGCTGGTGATCTGTTTCACCATAGATAGCATACATGCTGTTCTTTTGAAATATCCCAACCTCGCATTCTCCCACAAAGTTCAAAAGTCTGTTCTGTATTTCTGTGTCTCTTTTTCTGTTCTGCATATAGGGTTATCGTTATCACTTTTCTAAATTCCATATACATGTGTCAGCATGCTCTAATGTTCTTTATCTTTCTGGCTTACTTCACTCTGTATAATGGGCTCCAGCTTCATCCATCTCATTAGGACTGATTCAAATGAATTCTTTTTAATGGCTGAGTAATATTCCATGGTGTATATGTACCACAGCTTTCTTATCCATTCATCTGCTGACGGGCATCTAGGTTGCTTCCATGTCCTGGCTATTATAAACAGTGCTGCGATGAACATTGGGGTGCACGTGTCTCTTTCAGACGAACCTATGGACACCTTATCTTTGACAAAGGAGGCAAGGATATACAATGGAAAAAAGACAACCTCTTTAACAAGTGGTGCTGGGAAAACTGGTCAACCACTTGTAAAAGAATGAAAATAGAACACTTTCTAACACCATACACAAAAATAAACTCAAAATGGATTAAAGATCTAAATGTAAGACCAGAAACTATAAAACTCCTAGAGGAGAACATAGGCAAAACACTCTCCGACAGAAATCAAAGCAAGATCCTCTATGACCCACCTCCCAGAATATTGGAAATAAAAGCAAAACTAAACAAATGGGACCTAATGAAACTTAAAAGCTTTTGCACTACAAAGGAAACTATAAGTAAGGTGAAAAGACAGCCCTCAAATTGGGAGAAAATAATAGCAAATGAAGAAACAGACAAAGGATTAATCTCAAAAATATACAAGCAAATCCTGCAGCTCAATTCCAGAAAAATAAATGACCCAATAAAAAATGAGCCAAAGAACTAAACAGACATTTCTCCAAAGAAGACATACAGATGGATAACAAACACATGAAAAGATGCTCAACATCACTCATTATTAGAGAAATGCAAATCAAAACCACAATGAGGTACCATTACATGCCAGTCAGGATGGCTGCTATCCAAAAGTCTACAAGCAATAAATGCTGGAGATGGTGTGGAGAAAAGGGAACCCTCTTACACTGTTGGTGGGAATGCACACTAGTACAGCCCCTATGGAAAACAGTGTGGAGATTTCTTAAAAAACTGGAAATAGAACTGCCATATGACCCAGCAATCCCACTTCTGGGCATACACACTGAGGAAACCAGATCCTCCCATTTTTCAGACCGTTTCATACTCCTCATATATTTGACACCTTTTGAAGCTCTTCATATTTTTCACAACTTTTCAGGTTCTTCATGTTTTCAACACCACTTCATGCTCCTCCTATATTTCTGAACCGTGTCATGCTCCTCATATTTTTGACATCTTTTGAAGCTCTTCATATTTTTCACGCCTTTTCAGACTCTTCATGTTTTTCTACACCGCTTCATGCTCCTCCTATTTTTGACATCTTTTGAAGCTCTTCATATATTTCACACCTTTTCAGGGTTTTCATGTTTTTGAACACCGTTTCATGCTCCTCATATTTTTCAGACCGTTTCATGCTCCTCATATTTTTGACACCTTTTGAGCTCTTCATATTTTTCACACCTTTTCAGGCTCTTCATGTTTTCAACACCGTTTCATGCTCCTCCTATTTTTCAGACCGTTTCTTGCTCCTCATATTTTGACACCTTTTGAAGCTCTTCATATTTTTCACACCTTTTCAGGCTCTTCATATTTTTCAACAAGGTTTCATGCTCCTCCTATATTTCAGACCGTTTTATGCTCCCCATAATTTTGACACCTTTTGAAGCGCTTCATAATTATCACACCTTTTCAGGCTCTTCATGTTTTTCAAATCTGCTTCTGCTCCTCCTATTTTTCAGACTGTTTCATGCTCCTCATATTTTTGACACCTTTTGAAGCTCTTCATATTTTTCACACCTTTTCAGGCTCTTCATGTTTTTCAACACCGCTTTATTCTCCTCCTATTTTTCAGACCGTTTCATGCTCCTCATATTTTTGACACCTTTTGAAGCTCTTCATATTTTTCACACTTTTTCAGCCTCTTCATGTTTTTCAACACCGTTTCATGCTCCTCCTATTTTTTAGACCATTTCATGCTCCACATATATTGACACCTCTTGATGCTCTTCATAGTTTTTCACAGCTTTTCAGGCTTTTCATGTATTTGAACACTGATTCATGCTCCTCATATTTTTCAGACCGTTTCATGCTCCTCATATTTGTGACATCTTTTGAAGCTCTTCATATTTTTCACACCTTTTCAGGCTCTTCATGTTTTTGAACACCACCTCATGCTCCTCATAATATTCAGACCGTTACATGCTCCTCATATATTTGATATCTTTTGAAGCTCTTCATATTTTTCACACATTTTTATGCACTTCATGTTTTCAACACCACATCATGCTCCTTCTATTTTTCAAACCGATTCATGCTCCTCATATTTTGGACATCTTTTGAAGCTCGTCATATTTCTCACACCTTTTCAGGCTCTTCATGTTTTCAACACAGTTTCATGCTCCTCCTACATTTCAGACCGTTTCATGCTCCTCATATTTTGACTCCTTTTGAAGCTCTTCATATTTTTCACACCTTTTCAGGCTCTTCATGTTTTTCCACACCGTTTCATGCAGCTTCTATTTTTCAGGGCTTTTCATGCTCCTCATATTTTTCACCCCTTTTGAAGCTCTTCATATTTTTCACACCTTTTCAGGCTCTTCATATTTTTCCACACCACTTCATGCTTCTCCTATTTTTCAGCCCGTTTCATGCTCCTCATGTATTTCACCCCTTTTGAAGCTCTTCATATTTTTCACACCTTTTCAGGCTCTTGATTTTATTCAACACCACTTCATGCTACTCCTCTATTTCAGCCCGTTTCATGCTCCTCATATTTTTCACCCCTTTTGAAGCTCTTCATATTTTTAACACCTTTTCAGGCTCTTCATGTTTTTCAACACCGTTTCATGATCCTCCTATTTTTCAGAACGTGTCATGCTCCTCATATTTTTGACACCTTTTGAAACTCTTCATATTTTTCACACCTTTTCAGGCTCTTCATGTTTTTCAACACCGTTTCATGATCCTCCTATTTTTCAGACCGTTTCATGCTCATCTCATTTTTGACACCTTTTGAAGCTTTTCATATTTTTCACAACTCTTTAGGCTCTTCAGGTTTTTGAACACCGCTTCATGCTCTTCCTATTTTTCAGAGAGTTTCATGCTCCTAATGTATTTCACTCCTTTTGAAGCTCTTCATATTTTTCACACCTTTTCAGGCTCTTCATGTTTTTCCACACCACTTCATGCTTCTTTTTTTCAGCTCGTTTCATGCTCCTCATGTATTTCACACGTTTTGAAGCTCTACATATTTTTCACACGTTTTCACTCTCTTCATGTTTTTCAACACCATTTCATGCCGCATCTATTTTTCAGACCGTTTCATGCTCTTCATATTTTTGACACCTTTTGAAGCTTTTCATATTTTTCACACCTTTTCAGGCTCTTCATGTTTTTCCACACCACTTCATGCTTCTCCTATTTTTCAGACCGTTTCATGCTCCTCATGAATTTCACACCTTTTGAAGCTCTTCATATTTTTCACAACTTTTCAGGTTCTTCATGTTTCTGATCACCGTTTCATGCTCCTCCTATCTTTCAGACCGTTTCATGCTTCTCATATTTTTGACACCATTTGAAGCTCTTCATATTTTTCACACCTTTTCAGGCTCCTCATGTTTTTGAACACCGTTTCATGCTCCTCATATATTTCACACCTTTTGAAGCTCTTCATATTTTGCACACCTTTTCAGGCTCTTCATGTTTTTGAACACCGTTTCATGCTCCTCGTATTTTTCAGACCGTTTCATGCTCCTCATATTTTTGACACCTTTTTAAGCTCTTCATATATTTTACACCTTTTGAAGCTCTTCATATATTTCACACCTTTTCAGGCTCTTCATGTTTTTCAACAGCACTTCATGCTCCTCCTATTTTTCAGACCCTTTCATGCTAATCTAATTTTGACACCTTTTGAAGCTCTTCATAATTTTCACACCTTTTGAAGCTCTTCATATTTTTCACACCTTTTCAGTCTGTTCATGTTTTAAACACCGCTTCATGCTCCTCCTATTTTTCAGACCAGTTCATGCTAATCTAATTTTTGACACCTTTTGAAGCTCTTCATATTTTTCACACCTTTTGAAGCTCTTCATATTTTTCACACCTTTTCCGGCTGTTCATGTTTTTGAACACCGGTTATGCTCCTCCTATTTTTCAGACCGTTTCATGCTCCTCATATTTTTGACACCTTTTGAAGCTCTTCATATTTTTCACACCTTTTCAGGCTCTTCATGTTTTTAAACACCACTTCATGCTCCTCCTATTTTTCAGACCCTTTCATGCTAATCTAATTTTTGACACTTTTTGAAGCTCCTCATATTTTTCACTCCTTTTTAGTCTCTGCATATTTTTGAACACCGTTTCATGCTCCTCATGTATTTCACACCTTTTGAAGCTCTTCATATTTTGCACACCTTTTCAGGCTCTTCATGTTTTCGAACACCCCTTCATGCTCCTCCTATTTTTCAGACCGTTTCATACTCCTCATATATTTGACAACTTTGAAGCTCTTCATATTTTTCCCAATTTTTCAGGCTCTACATGTTTTACAACACCACTTCATGCTCCTCCTATTTTTCAGACCGTATCATGCTCCTCATAATTTTGACACCTTTTGAAGCTCTTCATATTTTTCACACTTTTTCAGGCTCTTCATGTTTTTGAACACCGCTTCATGTTCCTCCTATATTTCACAACTTTTCATGCTCCTCATATAATTCACCCCTTTTGAAGCTCTTCATATTTTTCACAACTTTTCAGGCTCTTCATGTTTTTCAACACCGTTTCATGTTCCTCCTATTTTCAGACCGTTTCATGCTCCTCATATTTTTGACACCTTTTGAAGCTCTTCATATTTTTCACACCTTTTCAGGCTCTTCATGTTTTTCAACACCGCTTGATGCTCCACCTATTTTTCAGATCGTTTCATGCTCCTCATGTATTTCACACCATTTGAAGCTCTTCATATTTTTCACACCTTTTCAGGCTCTTCATGTTTTTCAACACCGCTTCATGCTCCTCGTATTTTTCAGACCGTTTCATGCTCCTCATATATTTGACACCTTTTGAAGCTCTTCATTTTTTTCACACTTTTTCATTCTCTTCATATTTTTAAACACCACTTCATGCTCCTCCTATTTTTCAGGCCGTTTCATGCTCCTCATATTTTTGACACCTTTACAAGCTCTTCATATTATTCACACCTTTTCATGCTCTTCATGTTTTTGATCACCGCTTCATGCTCCGCCTATTTTTCAGACCGTTTCATTCTCCTCATATTTTTGACACCTTTTGAAGCTCTTCAGATATTTCACACCTTTTCAGGCTCTTCATTTTTTTCAACACCAATTCATGCTCCTCCTATTTTTCAAATCGTTTCATGCTCATCTCATTTTGACACCTTTTGAAGCTCTTCATATATTTCACACCTTATGAAGCTCTTCATATTTTTCATACCTTTTCAGGCTCTTCATGATTTTCAACACCGCTTCATGCTCCTCGTATTTTTCAGACCTTTTCATGCTCATCTCTTTTTTGACACCTTTTGAAGCTCTTCATATTTTTCACACCTTTTGAAGCTCTTCATATTTTTCACATTTTTGAAGCTCTTCATAATTTTCACAAGTTTTTAGACTCTTCATGTTTTTCAACACCGCTTCATGCTCCTGCTATTTTTCCGACCGTTTCATACTCCTCATATTTTTGACACGTATTGAGTCTCTTCATATTTTTCACACCTTTTCAGGCTCTTCATGCTTTTGAAAACCGCTTCATCCTCCTAATCTTTTTAAGACTGTATCATGCTCCTCATATTTTTAACACCTTTTGAAGCTCTTCATATTTTTCACATTTTTGAAGCTCCTCATATTTTTCACACGTATTCAGGCTCTTCATGTTTTTGAACACCACTTCATGGTCCTCCTATTTTTCAGACCTTTTCATGCTCCTCATGTATTTCACACATTTTGAAGCTCTTCATATTTTTCACACCTTTTCAGGCTCTTCATGTTTTTGAACACCGCTTCATGCTCCTCTTATTTTTCAGACCGTTTCATGCTCCTCATGTATTTAACACCTTTTGAAGCTATACATATTTTCCACACCTTTTCAGACTGTTCATGTTTTTCAACACCGCTTCATGCCTCTCCTATTTTTCACCGTTTCATGCTCCTCATATTTTTCACACATTTTGAAGCTGTTCATATTTTTCACACCTTTTCAGGCTCTTCATGTTTTTCAACACTGCTTCATGCTCCTCCTATTTTTCAGACCGTTTCATGCTCCTCGTGTATTTCACACCTTTTGAAGCTCTTCATATTTTTGACACCTTTTCAGGCTCTTCATGTTTTTCAACACCGCTTCATGCTCCTCGTATTTTTCAGACCGTTTCATTCTCCTCAAATTTTTGACACCTTTTGAAGCTCTGCATATTTTTCACACCTTTTCAGGCTCTTCATGATTTTCAACACCACTTCATGCTCCTCCTATTTTTCAGACCGTTTCATGCTCATCTCATTTTTGACATCTTTTGAAGCTCTTTATATTTTTCACACCTTTTGAAGCTCTTCATAATTTTCATATTTTTGAAGCTCTTCATATTTTTCACACTTTTTCAAGCTCTTCATGTTTTTCAACAAAACTTCAGGCTCCTCCTATTTTTCAGACCCATTCATGCTAATCTAATTTTTGACACTTTTTGAAGCTCTTCATATTTTTCACACCTTTTCAGTCTCTGCATGTTTTTGAACACCGTTTCATGCTCCTCATATATTTCACACCTTTTGAAGCTCTTCATATTTTGCACACCTTTTCAGGCTCTTCATGTTTTTGAACACCGTTTCATGCTCCTCGTATTTTTCAGACCGTTTCATGCTCCTCATATTTTTGACACCTTTTTAAGCTCTTCATATATTTCACACCTTTTGAAGCTCTTCATATTTTTCACACCTTTTCAGGCTCTTCATGTTTTTCAACACCGCTTCATGCTCCTCCTATTTTTCAGACCATTCCATGCTCCTCATATTTTTGACACCTTTTGAAGCTCTTCATATTTTTCACACCTTTTCAGGCTCTTCATGTTTTTGAACACCGGTTCATGCTCCTCCTATATTTCAGACCGTTTCATGCTCCTCATATTTTTCACACCATTTGAAGCTCTTCATATTTTTCACACCTTTTGAAGCGCTTCATATTTTTCACACCTTTTCAGGCTCTTCATGTTTTTCAACACCGCTTCATGCTCCTCCTATTATTCGGACCGTTTCATGCTCCTCATATTTTTGACACCTTTTGAAGCTCTACATATTTTTCACAATTTTCAGGCTCTTCATGTTTTTCAACACCACTTCATGCTCCTCGTATTTTTCAGACCGTTTCATTCTCCTCATATTTTTGACACCTTTTGAAGCTCTGCATATTTTTCACACCTTTTCAGGCTCTTCATGATTTTCACCACCACTTCATGCTCCTCCTATTTTTCAGACCGTTTCATGCTCATCTCATTTTTGACATCTTTTGAAGCTCTTCATATTTTTCACACCTTTTGAAGCTCTTCATAATTTTCATATTTTTGAAGCTCTTCATATTTTTCACACTTTTTCAAGCTCTTCATGTTTTTCAACAAAACTTCAGGCTCCTATTATTTTTCAGACCCATTCATGCTAATCTAATTTTTGACACTTTTTGAAGCTCTTCATATTTTTCACACCTTTTCAGGCTGTTGAGGTTTTTCAACACCGCTTCATTATCCTCCTATTTTTCAGACCGTTTCATGCTACTCATATTTTTGACACCTTTTGAAGCTCTTCATGTTTTTCATATTTTTGAAGCTCTTCGAATTTTCACACGTTTTCAGACTCTTCATGTTTTTCAACACCGCTTCATGCTCCTGCTATTTTTCAGACCGTTTCATGATCCTCATATTTTTGACAACTTTTGAAGCTCTTCATATTTCTCACAGGTATTCAGGCTCTTCATGATTTTCAACACCACTTCATGCTCCTCCTATTTTTCAAACCGTATCAATCTCCTCATATTTTTGACACCTTTTTAAGCTCTTCATATATATCACACCTTTTCAGGCTCTTCATTTTCTTCAACACCACTTCATGCTCCTCCTATTTTTCAGACCGTTTCATGCTCATCTCATTTTTGACACCTTTTGAAGCTCTTCATATTTTTGACACCTTTTGAAGCTCTTCATATTTTTCACACGTATTCAGGCTCTTCATGTTTTTCAACACCGCTTCATGCTCCTGCTATTTTTCAGACCGTTTCATCCTCCTCATATATTTGACACCTTTTGAAGCTCTTCATATTTTTCACAACTTTTCAGGCTCTTCATGTTTTTAAACACCGCTTCATGCTCCTCCTATTTTTCAGAACGTTTCATGCTCCTCATATTTTCACACCTTTGGAAGCTCTTCATATTTTTCACACTTTTCAGGCTGTTGATGTTTTTCAACACCGCTTCATGCTTCGCCTATTTTTCAGGCCGTTTCATGCTCCTCATATTTTTGACACCTTTAGAATCTCTTCATATTATTCACACCTTTTCATGCTCTTCATGTTTTTGATCACCGCTTCATGCTCCGCTTATTTTTCAGACCGTTTCATTCTCCTCATATCTTTGACACCTTTTGAAGCTCTTCAGATATTTCACACCTTTTCAGGCTCTTCATTTTTTTCAACACCAATTCATGCTCCTCCTATTTTTCAAATCGTTTCATGCTCATCTCATTTTGACACCTTTTGAATCTCTTCATATATTTCACACCTTATGAAGCTCTTCATATTTTTCATACCTTTTCAGGCTCTTCATGATTTTCAACACCGCTTCATGCTCCTCGTATTTTTCAGACCTTTTCATGCTCATCTCTTTTTTGACACCTTTTGAAGCTCTTCATATTTTTCACACCTTTTGAAGCTCTTCATATTTTTCACATTTTTGAAGCTCTTCATAATTTTCACACGTTTTCAGACTCTTCATGTTTTTGAACACCGCTTCAAGCTCCTGCTATTTTTCCGACCGTTTCATACTCCTCATATTTTTGACACGTATTGAGTCTCTTCATATTCTTCACACCTTTTCAGGCTCTTCATGTTTTTGAACACCACTTCATCCGCCTCCTATTTTTAAGGCCGTTTCATGCTCCTCATATTTTTGACACCTTTTGAAGCTCTTCATATCTTTCACATTTTTGAAGCTCCTCATATTTTTCACACGTTTTCAGGCTCATCATGTTTTTGAACACCACTTCATGCTCCTCCTATTTTTCAGAACTTTTCATGCTCCTCATGTATTTCACACATTTTGAAGCTCTTCATATTTTTCACACCTTTTCAGGCTCTTCATGTTTTTGAACACCGCTTCATGCTCCTCTTATTTTTCAGACCGTTTCATGCTCCTCATTTATTTAACACCTTTTGAAGCTATACATATTTTCCACACCTTTTCAGACTGTTCATGTTTTTCAACACCCCTTCATGCTCCTCCTATTTTTCACCGTTTCATTCTCCTCATATTTTTCACACATTTTGAAGCTGTTCATATTTTTCACACCTTTTCAGGCTCTTCATGTTTTTCAACACCCCTTCATGCTCCTCCTATTTTTCTGACCGTTTCATGCTCCTCATGTATTTCACACCTTTTGAAGCTCTTCATATTTTCCACACCTTTTCAGACTGTTCATGTTTTTCAACACTGCTTCATGCTCCTCCTATTTTTCACCGTTTCATGCTCCTCATATTTTTGACACCTTTTGAAGGTCTTCATATTTTTCACACCTTTTCAAGCTCTTCATGTTTTTCAACACCGCTTCATGCTCCTCCTATTTTTCAGATGATTCCATGCTCCTCATATTTTTGACACCTTTTGAAGCTCTTCATATTTTTCACACCTTTTCATGCTCTTCATGTTTTTGAACACTGGTTCATGCTTCTCCTATATTTCAGATCGTTTCATGCTCCTCATATTTTTCACACCATTTGAAGCTCTTCATATTTTTCACACCTTTTCAGGCTCTTCATGTTTTTCAACACCGCTTCATGATCTTCCTATTTTTCGGACCGTTTCATGCTCCTCATATTTTTGACACCTTTTGAAACTCTTCGTATTTTTCACACTTTTCAGGCTCTTCATGTTTTTCAACACCAGTTCATGCTCCTCGTATTTTTCAGACCGTTTCATGTTCCTCATATTTTTGACACCTTTTGAAGCTCTTCATATTTCTCACAGCTTTTCAGGCTCTTTATGTTTTTCAGCACCGCTTCATGCTCCTCCTATTTTTCCAACCGTTTCGTTCTCCTCATATTTTTGACACGTTTTGAACTCTTCATATTTTTCACACCTTTTCAGGCTCTTCATGTTTTTGAACACCGTTTCATAATCCTCCTATTTTTCAGACCGTTTCATGCTCCTCATATTTTTGACACCTTTTAAAACTCTTCATATTTTTCACACCGTTTCAGGCTCTTCATGTTTTAGAACACTGCTTCATGCTAATCTTATTTTTCAGACGGTTTCATGCTCCTCATATATTTAACACCTTTTGAAGCTACACATATTTTCCACACCTTTTCAGGCTGTTCATGTTATTGAACACCGCTTCATGCTCCTCATATTTTTCAGACCGTATCATGCTCCTCATATTTTTCACACCTTTTGAAGCTCTTCATATTTTTCACACCTTTTCAGGCTCTTCATATTTTTGAACACGATTTCATGCCCCTCTTATTTTTCAGACTGTTTCATTCTCTTCTCATTTTTGACATCTTTTGAAGCTTTGCACATTATTCACATCTTTTGAAGCTCTTCATATTTTTCCCATTTTTGAAGCTCTTCATATTTTTCACACGATTTCAAACTCTTCATGTTTTTCAACACCGGTTCATGCTCCTGCTATTATTCATACAGTTTCATACTCCTCATATTTTTGACAAGTTTTGAGGCTCTTCCTATTTTTCACACCTTTTAAGGCTCTTCATGTTTTTGAACACCGTTTGATAATCCTCCTATTTTTCAGACCGTTTCATGTTCCTCATATTTTTGACACCTTTTAAAGCTCTTCATATTTTTCACACCTTTTCATCCTCTTCAAGTTTCTGAACACCGCTTCAACCTCCTCCTATTTTTAAGACCGTTTCATGCTCCTCATATTTTTGACACCTTTTGAAGCTCTTCATATTTTTCACACCTTTTCATCCTCTTCAAGTTTTTGAACACCGCTTCATCCTTCTCCTATTTTTAAGACCGTTTCATGCTCCTCATATTTTTGACACCTTTTGAAGCTCTTCGTAATTTTCACACCTTTTCAGGGTCTTCATGTTTTTCAACACCGCTTCATGCTCCTCCTATTTTTCAGACCGTTTCATGCTCCTCATATTTTTGACACCTTTTGAAGCTCTTCATATTTTTCACTACTTTTCAGGCTCTTCATGTTTTTAAACACCGCTTCATGCTCCTCCTATTTTTCAGACCGTTTCATGCTCCTCATATATTTCACACCTTTTGAAGCTCTTCATATTTTTCACACCTTTTCAGGCTCTTCATGTTTTTCAACACCGCTTCATGCTCCTCCTATTTTTCAGACGATTCCATGCTCCTCATATTTTTGACACCTTTTGAAGCTCTTCATATTTTTCAAACCTTTTCAAGCTCTTCATGTTTTTGAACACCGGTTCATGATCCTCCTATATTTCTGACCGTTTCATGCTCCTCATATTTTTCACAGCATTTGAAGTTCTTCATATTTTTCACACCTTTTGAAGCGCTTCATATTTTTCACACCTTTTCAGGCTCTTCATGTTTTTCAACACCGCTTCATGATCCTCCTATTTTTCAGACCGTTTCATGCTCCTCATATTTTTGGCACCTTTTGAAGCTCTTCATATTTCTCACACCTTTTCAGGCTCTTCATGTTTTTCAACACCGCTTCATCCTCCTCCTATTTTTAAGACCGTTTCATGCTCCACATATTTTTGACACCTTTTGAAGCTCTTCATATTTTCACACGTTTTCAGGCTCTTCATGTTTTTCAACACCGCTTCATGCTCCTCCTATTTTTCAGACCATTACATGCAACTCATATTTTTCACACCTTTTGAAGCTCTTCATATTTTTCACACCTTTTCAGGCTCTTCATGTTTTTGAACGCCACTTCATGCTCTTCCTATTTTTCAGACCGTTACATACTCCTCAGATTTTTGACACATTTTGAAGCTCTTCGTATTTTTCACACCTTTTCAGGCTCTTCATGTTTTTCCAAACCGCTTCATGCTCCTCCTATTTTTCAGACCGTTTCATGCTCCTCATGTATTTCACACCTTTTGAAGCTCTTCATATTTTTCACACCTTTTCAGCCTCTTCATGTTTTTCAACACCGCTTCATGCTCCTTGTATTTTTCAGACCGTTTCATGCTCCTCATATATTTGACACCTTTTGAAGCTCTTCATATTTTTCACAACTTTTCAGGCTCTTCAAGTTTTTAAACACCGCTTCATGCTCCTCCTATTTTTCAGAACGTTTCATGCTCCTCATATTTTCACACCTTTTGAAGCTCTTCATATTTTTCACACTTTTCAGGCTCTTGATGTTTTTCAACACCGCTTCATGCTTCGCCTATTTTTCAGGCCGTTTCATGCTCCTCATATTCTTGACACCTTTAGAAGCTCTTCATATTATTCACACCTTTTGAAGCTCTTCATAATTTTCATATTTTTGAAGCTCTTCATATTTTTCAACTTTTTCAAGCTTTTCATGTTTTTCAACAAAACTTCAAGCTCCTCCTATTTTTCAGACCCATTCATGCTAATCTAATTTTTGACACTTTTTGAAGCTCTTCATATTATTCACACCTTTTCATGCTCTTCATGTTTTTGATCACCGCTTCATGCTCCGCTTATTTTTCAGACCGTTTCATTCTCCTCATATCTTTGACACCTTTTGAAGCTCTTCAGATATTTCACACCTTTTCAGGCTCTTCATTTTTTTCAACACCAATTCATGCTCCTCCTATTTTTCAAATCGTTTCATGCTCATCTCATTTTGACACCTTTTGAATCTCTTCATATATTTCACACCTTATGAAGCTCTTCATATTTTTCATACCTTTTCAGGCTCTTCATGATTTTCAACACCGCTTCATGCTCCTCGTATTTTTCAGACCTTTTCATGCTCATCTCTTTTTTGACACCTTTTGAAGCTCTTCATATTTTTCACACCTTTTGAAGCTCTTCATATTTTTCACATTTTTGAAGCTCTTCTTAATTTTCACACGTTTTCAGACTCTTCATGTTTTTCAACACCGCTTCATGCTCCTGCTATTTTTCCGACCGTTTCATACTCCTCATATTTTTGACACGTATTGAGTCTCTTCATATTTTTCACACCTTTTCAGGCTCTTCATGTTTTTGAACACCACTTCATCCTCCTCCTATTTTTAAGACCGTTTCATGCTCCTCATATTTTTGACACCTTTTGAAGCTCTTCATATTTTTCACATTTTTGAAGCTCCTCATATTTTTCACACGTTTTCAGGCTCATCATGTTTTTGAACAGCACTTCATGCTCCTCCTATTTTTCAGAACTTTTCATGCTCCTCATGTATTTAACACCTTTTGAAGCTATACATATTTTCCACACCTTTTCAGACTGTTCATGTTTTTCAACACCGCTTCATGCTCCTCTTATTTTTCACCGTTTCATGCTCCTCATAATTTTCACACATTTTGAAGCTGTTCATATTTTCCACACCTTTTCAGACTGTTCATGTTTTTCAACACCGCTTCATGCTCCTCCTATTTTTCTGACGGTTTCATGCTCCTCATGTATTTCACACCTTTTGAAGCTCTTCATGTTTTTCACACCTTTTCAGGCTCTTCATGTTTTTCAACACCGCTTCATGATCCTCCTATTTTTCGGACCGTTTCATGCTCCTCATATTTTTGACACCTTTTGAAGGTCTTCATATTTTTCACACCTTTTCAGGCTCTTCATGTTTTTCAACACCGCTTCATGCTCCTCCTGTTTTTCAGATGATTCCATGCTCCTCATATTTTTGACACCTTTTGAAGCTCTTCATATTTTTCACACCTTTTCATGCTCTTCATGTTTTTGAACACCGGTTCATGCTCCTCCTATATTTCAGATCGTTTCATGCTCCTCATATTTTTCACACCATTTGAAGCTCTTCATATTTTTCACACCTTTTGAAGCGCTTCATATTTTTCACACCTTTTCAGGCTCTTCATGTTTTTCAACACCGCTTCATGATCTTCCTATTTTTCGGACCGTTTCATGCTCCTCATATTTTTGACACCTTTTGAAGCTCTTCGTATTTTTCACACTTTTCAGGCTCTTCATGTTTTTCAACACCGGTTCATGCTCCTGCTATTTATCATACCGTTTCATACTTCTCATATTTTTGACACGTTTTGAGGCTCTTCATATTTTTCACACCTTTTAAGGCTCTTCATGTTTTTGAAAACCGTTTCATAATCCTCCTATTTTTCAGACCGTTTCATGCTCCTCATATTTTTAACACTTTTTAAAGCTCTTCATATTTTTCACACCTTTTCATCCTCTTCAAGTTTTTGAACACCGCTTCATCCTCCTCCTATTTTTAAGACCGTTTCATGCTCCTCATATTTTTGACACCTTTTGAAGCTCTTCATATTTTTCACACCTTTTCATCCTCTTCAAGTTTTTGAACACCGCTTCATCCTCCTCCTATTTTTAAGACCGTTTCATGCTCCACATATTTTTGACACCTTTTGAAGCTCTTCATATTTTTCACACGTTTTCAGGCTCTTCATGTTTTTCAACACCGCTTCATGCTCCTCCTATTTTTCAGACCATTACATACAACTCATATTTTTCACACCTTTTGAAGCTCTTCATATTTTTCACACCTTTTCAGGCTCTTCATGTTTTTCAACACCGCTTCATGCTCCTTGTATTTTTCAGACCGTTTCATGCTCCTTATATATTTGACACCTTTTGAAGCTCTTCATATTTTTCACAACTTTTCAGGCTCTTCATGTTTTTAAACACCGCTTCATGCTCCTCCTATTTTTCAGAACGTTTCATGCTCCTCATATTTTCACACCTTTTGAAGCTCTTCATATTTTTCACACATTTCAGGCTCTTAATGTTTTTCAACACCGCTTCATGCTTCGCCTATTTTTCAGGCCGTTTCATGCTCCTCATATTTTTGACACCTTTAGAAGCTCTTCATATTATTCACACCTTTTCATGCTCCTCATGTTTTTGATCACCGCTTCATGCTCCGCTTATTTTTCAGACCGTTTCATTCTCCTCATATCTTTGACACCTTTTGAAGCTCTTCAGATATTTCACACCTTTTCAGGCTCTTCATTTTTTCAACACCAATTCATGCTCCTCCTATTTTTCAAATCGTTTCATGCTCATCTCATTTTGACACCTTTTGAATCTCTTCATATATTTCACACCTTATGAAGCTCTTCATATTTTTCATACCTTTTCAGGCTCTTCATGATTTTCAACACCGCTTCATGCTCCTCGTATTTTTCAGACCTTTTCACGCTCATCTCTTTTTTGACACCTTTTGAAGCTCTTCATATTTTTCACACCTTTTGAAGCTCTTCATATTTTTCACATTTTTGAAGCTCTTCATAATTTTCACACGTTTTCAGACTCTTCATGTTTTTGAACACCGCTTCATGCTCCTGCTATTTTTCCGACCGTTTCATACTCCTCATATTTTTGACACGTATTGAGTCTCTTCATATTTTTCACACCTTTTCAGGCTCTTCATGTTTTGAACACCACTTCATCCTCCTCCTATTTTTAAGACCGTTTCATGCTCCTCATATTTTTGACACCTTTTGAAGCTCTTCATATTTTTCACATTTTTGAAGCTCCTCATATTTTTCACACGTTTTCAGGCTCATCATGTTTTTGAACAGCACTTCATGCTCCTCCTATTTTTCAGAACTTTTCATGCTCCTCATGTATTTAACACCTTTTGAAGCTATACATATTTTCCACACCTTTTCAAACTGTTCATGTTTTTCAACACCGCTTCATGCTCCTCCTATTTTTCACCGTTTCATGCTCCTCATAATTTTCACACATTTTGAAGCTGTTCATATTTTCCACACCTTTTCAGACTGTTCATGTTTTTCAACACCGCTTCATGCTCCTCCTATTTTTCTGACCGTTTCATGCTCATCATGTATTTCACACCTTTTGAAGCTCTTCATATTTTTCACACCTTTTCAGGCTCTTCATGTTTTTCAACACCGCTTCATGATCCTCCTATTTTTCGGACCGTTTCAGGCTCCTCATATTTTTGACACCTTTTGAAGGTCTTCATATTTTTCACACCTTTTCAGGCTCTTCATGTTTTTCAACACCGCTTCATGCTCCTCCTGTTTTTCAGATGATTCCATGCTCCTCATATTTTTGACACCTTTTGAAGCTCTTCATATTTTCCACACCTTTTCATGCTCTTCATGTTTTTGAACACCGGTTCATGCTCCTCCTATATTTCAGATCGTTTCATGCTCCTCATATTTTTCACACCATTTGAAGCTCTTCATATTTTTCACACCTTTTGAAGCGCTTCATATTTTTCACACCTTTTCAGGCTCTTCATGTTTTTCAACACCGCTTCATGATCTTCCTATTTTTCGGACCGTTTCATGCTCCTCATATTTTTGACACCTTTTGAAGCTCTTCGTATTTTTCACACTTTCAGGCTCTTCATTTTTTTCAACACCAGTTCATGCTCCTCCTATTTTTCAGACCGTTTCATGCTCCTCATATTTTTGACACCTTTTGAAGGTCTTCATATTTTTCACACCTTTTCAGGCTCTTCACGTTTTTGAACACCGCTTCATGCTCCTCCTATTTTTCAGACTGTTTCATGCTCATCTAATTTTTGACAATTTTTGAAGCTTTTCATATTTTTCACACCTTTTGAAGCTCTTCGTATTTTTCACACTTTCAGGCTCTTCATTTTTTTCAACACCAGTTCATGCTCCTCCTATTTTTCAGACCGTTTCATGCTCCTCATATTTTTGACACGTTTTGAAGCTCTTCATATTTTTCACAACTTTTCAGGTTCTTCATGTTTTTGAACACCACTTCATGCTCCTCCTATTTTTCAGACAATTTCATGCTCCTCATATTTTTCACACCTTTTCAGGCTCTTCATGTTTTTGAACACAGCTTCATGCTCCTCCCATTTTTCAGACCGTTTCATGCTCCTCATATTTTTCACACCTTTTGAAGCTCTTCATATTTTTCACACCTTTTCAGGCTCTTCATGTTTTTCAACACAGCTTCATGCTCCTCCCATTTTTCAGACCGTTTCATGCTCCTCATATTATTGACACCTTTTGAATCTCTTCATATTTTTCACACCTTTTCAGGCTCTTCATGTTTTTCAACACCGCCTTATGCTCCTCCTTTTCATCAGACTTTTTCATGTTCCTCATGTAATTCACACCTTTTGAAGCTCTTTATATTTTTCACACCTTTTCAGGCACTTCATGTTTTTGAACACAGCTTCATGCTCCTCCCATTTTTCAGACCGTTTCATGCTCCTCATATTTTTCACACCTTTTGAAGCTCTTCATATTTTTCACACCTTTTCAGGCTCTTCATGTGTTTTAGCACCGCTTCATGCTCGTCCTATTTTTCAGACCTTTCATGCTCCTCATATTTTTCACACCTTTTGAATCTCTTCATATTTTTCACACCTTTTCAGGCACTTCATGTTTTTGAACACCGCATCATACTCCTCCTATTTTTCAGAATGTTTCATGCTCCTCATGTATTTCACACATTTTGAAGCTCTTCATATTTTTCACACCTTTTCAGGCTCTTCATGTTTTTGAACACCATTTCATGCTCCTCCTATTTTTCATACCGTTTCATGCTCATCTATTTTTTGACACCTTTTGAAGCTCTTCATATTTTTCACACCTTTTGAAGCTCTTCACATTTTTCACACCTTTTCAGGCTCTTCATGTTTTTGAACACCGTTTCATTCTCCTCCTATTTTTCAGACCCTTTCATGCTCCTCATATTTTTGACACCTTTTGAAGCTCTTCATATTTTTCACAATTTTGAACCTCTTCATATATTTCACACCTTTTCAGGCTCCTCATGTTTTTCATCACCACTTCATGCTTCTTCTATTTTTCAGACCGTTTCATGCTCATCTAATATTTGACACTTTTGAAGCTCTTCATAATTTTGACACCTTTTTAAGCTCTTCACATTTTTCACACCTTTTCAGGCTCTTCATGATTTTGAATACCGTTTCATTCTCCTCCTATTTTTCAGACAGTTTCTTACTCCTCATATTTTTGACACGTTTTAAGGCTCTTCATATTTTTCACACCTTTTCAGGCTCTTCATGATTTTGAACAACGTTTAATGATCCTCCTATTTTTCAGAACGTTTCATGTTCCTCATAATTTTGACACCTTTTAAAGCTTTTCATATTTTTCACACCTTTTCAGGCTCTTCATGTTTTTGAACAGCGCTTCATGCTCCTCCTATTTTTCAGACCGTTTCATGCTCCTCATATTTTTGACACCTTTTGATGCTCTTCATATTTTTCACACCTTTTGAAGCTCTTTATATATTTCACACCATTTCAGGCTCTTCATGTTTTCAACATCACTTCATGTGCCTCCTATTGTTCAGACCCTTTCATGCTAAACTAATTTTGACACCTTATGAAACTCTTCATATTTTTCACACCTTTTCAGGCTCTGCATGTTTTTGAACACCGCTTCATGCTCCTCCTATTTTTCAGACCGTTTCATGCTCCTCATAATTTTCACACCTTTTGAAGCTCTTCATATTTTTCACACCTTTTCAGGCTCTTCATGTTTCTGAACAACGCTTCATGCTCCTCCTAATTTTCAGACCGTTTAATGCTCCTCATGTGTTTCACACCTTTTGAAGCTCTTCATATATTTCACACCTTTTCAGGCTCTTCTTTTTTTTCAACACCACTTCATGCTCCTCCTTTTTTTCAGACCGTTTCATGCTCATCTCATTTTTGACACCTTTTGAAGGTCTTCATATTTTTCACTCCTTTTGAAGCTCTTCAAAATTTTCACACGTTTTCAGGCTCTTCATGTTATCCAACACCGCATCATGCTCCTCATATATTTCAGACCGTTTCTTGCTCCTCATGTTTTTGAAACCTTTAGAATCTCTTCATATTTTTCACACCTTTTCAGGCTCTTTATGTTTTTCAACACCGCTTGATGCTCCTCCTATTTTTCAGACCGTTTCATGCTCATCTCATTTTTGACACCTTTTCAAACTTTTCATATTTTTCACACCTTTTCAGGCTCTTCATGTTTTTCATCACCACTTCATGCTCCTCCTATTTTTCAGAGAGTTTCATGCTCCTCATGTATTTCACACCTTTTCAAGCTCTTCAGATTTTTCACAACTTTTCAGGCTCTTCATGTTTCTGATCACCGTTTCATGCTCCTCCTATCTTTCAGACCGTTTCAGACTTCTCATATTTTTGACACCATTTGAAGCTCTTCATATTTTTCACACCTTTTCATGCTCCTCATGTTTTGGAACACTGCTCATGATCCTCCGAATTTTCAGACCGTTTCATGCTCTTCATATTTTTGACACCTTTTGAAGCTCTTCATATTTCTCACACCTTTTCAGGCTCCTCATGTTTTTGGTCACCGTTTCATGCTCCTCCTATTTTTCAGAAAGTTTCATGCTCCTCATATTTTTGACACCTTTTGAAGTTCTTCATATTTTTCACACGTTTTCAGGCTCTTCATGATTTTGAACAACGCTTCATGAACCTCCTATTTTACAGACCGTTTCATGCTCTTTATATTTTTGACCCCTTTTGAAGCTCTTCATATTTTTCACACCTTTTCAGGCTCTTCATATTTTTCAACACCGTTTCATCCTGCTTGTATTTTTCAGGCTGTTTCATGCTCCTCATATTTTTCACACCTTTTGAAGCTCTTCATATTTTTCACACCTTTTCAGGCTCGTCATGTTTTAGAACACCGCTTCATGCTCTTCCTATTTTTCAGACCGTTTAATGCTCCTCACATTTTTGACACCTTTTGAAGCTCTTCATATTTTTCACACCTTTTCAGGCTCTTCATGTTTTTGAACACCGCGTCATGCTCCTCCTATTTTTCAGACCTATTCATGCTCCTCATATTTTTGACAAATTTTGAAGCTCTTCATATTTTTCACACCTTTTCAGGCTCTTCACGTTTTTGAACACCGCTTCATGCTCCTCCTATTTTTCAGACTGTTTCATGCTCATCTAATTTTTGACAATTTTTGAAGCTTTTCATATTTTTCACACCTTTTGAAGCTCTTCATATTTTTCACACCTTTTCAGGCTCTTCATGTTTTTGAACACCGCTTCATGCTGCTTCTATTTTTCAGACCGTTTCATGCTCCTCATATTTTTGACACGTTTTGAAGCTCTTCATATTTTCCACACCTTATCAGGCTCTTCACGTTTTTGAACAACGCTTCATGCTCCTCCTATTTTTCAGACCATTTCATGCTCCTCGTATTTTTGACACCTTTTGAAGCTCTTCATATTTTTCACAACTTTTCAGGTTCTTCATGTTTTTGAACACCACTTCATGCTCCTCCTATTTTTCAGACAATTTCATGCTCCTCATATTTTTCACACCTTTTCAGGCTCTTCATGTTTTTGAACACAGCTTCATGCTCCTCCCATTTTTCAGACCGTTTCATGCTCCTCATATTTTTCACACCTTTTGAAGCTCTTCATATTTTTCACACCTTTTCAGGCTCTTCATGTTTTTGAACACAGCTTCATGCTCCTCCCATTTTTCAGACCGTTTCATGCTCCTCATATTATTGACACCTTTTGAATCTCTTCATATTTTTCACACCTTTTCAGGCTCTTCATGTTTTTCAACACCGCCTTATGCTCCTCCTTTTCATCAGACTTTTTCATGTTCCTCATGTAATTCACACCTTTTGAAGCTCTTTATATTTTTCACACCTTTTCAGGCACTTCATGTTTTTGAACACAGCTTCATGCTCCTCCCATTTTTCAGACCGTTTCATGCTCCTCATATTTTTCACACCTTTTGAAGCTCTTCATATTTTTCACACCTTTTCAGGCTCTTCATGTGTTTTAGCACCGCTTCATGCTCGTCCTATTTTTCAGACCTTTCATGCTCCTCATATTTTTCACACCTTTTGAATCTCTTCATATTTTTCACACCTTTTGAAGCTTTTCATATTTTTCACACCTTTTCAGGCTGTTCATGTTTTTGAACACCTCATCATGCTCTTCCTATTTTTCAGAATGTTTCATGCTCCTCATGTATTTCACACCTTTTGAAGCTCTTCATATTGTTCACACCTTTTCAGGCTCTTCATGTTTTTGAACACCGCATCATACTCCTCCTATTTTTCAGAATGTTTCATGCTCCTCATGTATTTCACACATTTTGAAGCTCTTCATATTTTTCACACCTTTTCAGGCTCTTCATGTTTTTGAACACCATTTCATGCTCCTCCTATTTTTCATACCGTTTCATGCTCATCTATTTTTTGACACCTTTTGAAGCTCTTCATATTTTTCACACCTTTTGAAGCTCTTCACATTTTTCACACCTTTTCAGGCTCTTCATGTTTTTGAACACCGTTTCATTCTCCTCCTATTTTTCAGACCCTTTCATGCTCCTCATATTTTTGACACCTTTTGAAGCTCTTCATATTTTTCACAATTTTGAACCTCTTCATATATTTCACACCTTTTCAGGCTCCTCATGTTTTTCATCACCACTTCATGCTTCTTCTATTTTTCAGACCGTTTCATGCTCATCTAATATTTGACACTTTTGAAGCTCTTCATAATTTTGACACCTTTTTAAGCTCTTCACATTTTTCACACCTTTTCAGGCTCTTCATGATTTTGAATACCGTTTCATTCTCCTCCTATTTTTCAGACAGTTTCTTACTCCTCATATTTTTGACACGTTTTAAGGCTCTTCATAATTTTCACACCTTTTCAGGCTCTTCATGATTTTGAACAACGTTTAATGATCCTCCTATTTTTCAGAACGTTTCATGTTCCTCATAATTTTGACACCTTTTAAAGCTTTTCATATTTTTCACACCTTTTCAGGCTCTTCATGTTTTTGAACAGCGCTTCATGCTCCTCCTATTTTTCAGACCGTTTCATGCTCCTCATATTTTTGACACCTTTTGATGCTCTTCATATTTTTCACACCTTTTGAAGCTCTTTATATATTTCACACCATTTCAGGCTCTTCATGTTTTCAACATCACTTCATGTGCCTCCTATTGTTCAGACCCTTTCAGGCTAAACTAATTTTGACACCTTATGAAACTCTTCATATTTTTCACACCTTTTCAGGCTCTGCATGTTTTTGAACACCGCTTCATGCTCCTCCTATTTTTCAGACCGTTTCATGCTCCTCATAATTTTCACACCTTTTGAAGCTCTTCATATTTTTCACACCTTTTCAGGCTCTTCATGTTTCTGAACAACGCTTCATGCTCCTCCTAATTTTCAGACCGTTTAATGCTCCTCATGTGTTTCACACCTTTTGAAGCTCTTCATATATTTCACACCTTTTCAGGCTCTTCTTTTTTTTCAACACCACTTCATGCTCCTCCTTTTTTTCAGACCGTTTCATGCTCATCTCATTTTTGACACCTTTTGAAGGTCTTCATATTTTTCACTCCTTTTGAAGCTCTTCAAAATTTTCACACATTTTCAGGCTCTTCATGTTATCCAACACCGCATCATGCTCCTCATATATTTCAGACCGTTTCTTGCTCCTCATGTTTTTGAAACCTTTAGAATCTCTTCATATTTTTCACACCTTTTCAGGCTCTTTATGTTTTTCAACACCGCTTGATGCTCCTCCTATTTTTCAGACCGTTTCATGCTCATCTCATTTTTGACACCTTTTCAAACTTTTCATATTTTTCACACCTTTTCAGGCTCTTCATGTTTTTCATCACCACTTCATGCTCCTCCTATTTTTCAGAGAGTTTCATGCTCCTCATGTATTTCACACCTTTTCAAGCTCTTCAGATTTTTCACAACTTTTCAGGCTCTTCATGTTTCTGATCACCGTTTCATGCTCCTCCTATCTTTCAGACCGTTTCAGGCTTCTCATATTTTTGACACCATTTGAAGCTCTTCATATTTTTCACACCTTTTCATGCTCCTCATGTTTTGGAACACTGCTCATGATCCTCCGAATTTTCAGACCGTTTCATGCTCTTCATATTTTTGACACCTTTTGAAGCTCTTCATATTTCTCACACCTTTTCAGGCTCCTCATGTTTTTGGTCACCGTTTCATGCTCCTCCTATTTTTCAGAAAGTTTCATGCTCCTCATATTTTTGACACCTTTTGAAGTTCTTCATATTTTTCACACGTTTTCAGGCTCTTCATGATTTTGAACAACGCTTCATGAACCTCCTATTTTACAGACCGTTTCATGCTCTTTATATTTTTGACCCCTTTTGAAGCTCTTCATATTTTTCACACCTTTTCAGGCTCTTCATATTTTTCAACACCGTTTCATCCTGCTTGTATTTTTCAGGCTGTTTCATGCTCCTCATATTTTTCACACCTTTTGAAGCTCTTCATATTTTTCACACCTTTTCAGGCTCGTCATTTTTTTGAACACCGCTTCATGCTCCTCCTATTTTTCAGACCGTTTAATGCTCCTCATATTTTTGACACCTTTTGAAGCTCTTCATATTTTTCACACCTTTTCAGGCTCTTCATGTTTTTGAAGACCGTTTCATGCTCCTTCTATTTTTCAGACCATTTCTTGCTCCTCATATTTTTGACACCTTTTGAAGCTCTTCATATTTTTCACACCTTTTCAGGCTCTTCATGTTTTTGAACACCGCGTCATGCTCCTCCTATTTTTCAGACCTATTCATGCTCCTCATATTTTTGACAAATTTTGAAGCTCTTCATATTTTTCACACCTTTTCAGGCTCTTCACGTTTTTGAACACCGCTTCATGCTCCTCCTATTTTTCAGACCGTTTCATGCTCCTCGTATTTTTGACACCTTTTGAAGCTCTTCATATTTTTCACAACTTTTCAGGTTCTTCATGTTTTTGAACACCACTTCATGCTCCTCCTATTTTTCAGACAATTTCATGCTCCTTATATTTTTCACACCTTTTCAGGCTCTTCATGTTTTTGAACACAGCTTCATGCTCCTCCCATTTTTCAGACCGTTTCATGCTCCTCATATTTTTCACACCTTTTGAAGCTCTTCATATTTTTCACACCTTTTCAGGCTCTTCATGTTTTTGAACACAGCTTCATGCTCCTCCCATTTTTCAGACCGTTTCATGCTCCTCATATTTTTCACACCTTTTGAAGCTCTTCATATTTTTCACACCTTTTCAGGCTCTTCATGTTTTTGAACAACACCGTTTCATGCTGCTTCTATTTTTCAGACCGTTTCATGCTCCTCATATTTTTCACACCTTTTGAAGCTCTTCATATTTTTCACACCTTTCCAGGCTCTTCATGTTTTTCAACACCATTTCATGCCGCATCTATATTTCAGACCGTTTCATTCTTCTCATATTTTTGAAAACATTTGAAACTCTTCATATTTTTCACACCTTTTCAGGCTCTTCATGTTTTTCAACACCGCCTTATGCTCCTCCTTTTCATCAGACTTTTTCATGTTCCTCATGTAATTCACACCTTTTGAAGCTCTTTATATTTTTCACACCTTTTCAGGCACTTCATGTTTTTGAACACAGCTTCATGCTCCTTCCATTTTTCAGACCGATTCATGTTCCTCATATTTTTGACACGTTTTGAGGCTGTTCATATTTTTCACACCTTTTCAGGCTCTTCATGTTTTTGAACACCTTTTCATTCTCCTCCTATTTTGCAGACCGTTTCATGCTCCTCATTTTTTGGACACTATTGAAGCTCTTCATATTTTTCACACCTTCTCAGGCTGTTCACGTTTTTGAACACCGCTTCATGCTACTCATATTTTTCAAAACGTTTCATGCTCTTCATATATTTGACACCTTTTGAAGCTCTTCATATTATTCACAAATTTTCAGGCTCTTCATGTTTTTCAACACCGTTTCATGCTCCACTTATTGTTCAGACCGTTTCATGCTCCTCATATTTTTTCCCCTTTGAAGCTCTTCATATTTTTCACACCTATTCAGGCTCTTCATGCTTTTCAACACCGTTTCATGCTCCTCGTATTTTCAGACTGTTTCATGCTGCTATATTTTTGACACCTTTTGAAGCTCTCCATATTTTTCACACATTTTCAGGCTCTTCATGCTTTTCAACACCGTTCCATGCTCCTCCTATTTTCAGACTGTTTCATGCTCCTCTTATTTTTGACACCTTTAGAAGCTATTCATATTTTTCACATCTTTTCATGCTCTTCATGTTTTTCAACACCATTTCATGCTCCTCCTATTTTTCAGACTATTTCATGCTCCCCATATTTTTGACACCTTTTGAAGCTCTTCATATATTTCACAACTTTTAAGGCTCTTCATGTTTTTGATCACCGCTTCATGCTCCTCCTATTTTTCACAACTTTTGAAGCTCTTCATATATTTCACACCTTTTCAAGCTCTTCATGTTTTTGAACACCGCTTCATGCTCCTCCTATATTTTTCAGACCGTTTCATGCTTCTCAAATTTTTGACACCTTTTGAAGCTCTTCATATTTTTCACACCTTTTCATGCTCTTCATGTTTTTGAAAACCGTTTCATTCTGCTCCTATTTTTCAGACCGTTTCATGCTCCGCATATTTTTCACACCTTTGAAGATCTTCAAATTTTTCACACCTTTTTAGACGCTTCATGTTTTTCAACACCGCTTCATGCTCCTCCTGTTTTTCAGACCGTTTCATGCTCCTCATATTTTTGACACCTTTTGAAGCTCTTCGTATTTTTCACACCTTTTCATGCTCTTCATGATTTCAACACAGTTTCATGCTCCTCCTATTTTTCAGACCGTTTCATGCTCCTCATATTATTGACACCTTTTGAAGCTCTTCATATTTTTCACACCTTTTGAGGATCTTCATGTTTTTGAACATTATTTCATGCTGCTCCTATTTTTCAGACCGTTTCATGCTCCTCATATTTTTGACACGTTTTGAGGCACTTCTTATTTTTCATACCTTTTCAGGCTCTTCAAATTTTTGTCACCGCTTCATGCTCCTTCTATTTATCAGACCGTTTCATGCTCCTCATATTTTTGACACCTTTTGAAGCTCTTCCTATTTTTCACACCTTTTCATGCTCTTCATTTTTCTCAACACCGTTTCATGCTCCTCCTATTATTCAGACCTTTTCATGCTCCTCATATTATTGACACCTTTTGAAAGTCTTTATATTTGTCACACCTTTTCAGGCTCTTCATGTTTTTCAACACCGCTTCATGCTCCTCCTGTTTTTCACACCTTTTCATGCCTATCCTTTTTTTCAGACCGTTTAATGCACCTCTTATAATTGACACTTTTTGAAGCTCTTCATATTTTTCACAACTTTTCAGGCTCTTCATGTTTTTCCACAGAACTTCATGCTTCTCCTATTTTTCAGAGCGTTTCATGCTCCTCATATTTTTGACACCTTTTGAAGCTGTTCATATTTTTCACGCATTTTCATGCTCTTCATGTTTTTGAACACCTTTTCAAGCTCCTCATATTTTTGACACGTTTTGAAGCTGTTCATATTTTTCACACATTTTCATGCTCTTCATGTTTTTGAACACCTTTTCAAGCTCCTCATATTTTTGACACCTTTTGAAGCTCTTCATATTTTTCACACATGTTCAGGCTCTTCATGTTTTTCAACAGCGCTTCATGCTCTTCCTATTTTTCAGACCGTTACATGCTCCTCATATTTTTCACACCTTTTGAAGCTCTTCATATATTTCACACTTTTTCAGGGTCTTCATATTTTCCACCACCGCTTCATGCTCCATCTATATTTCAGACCGTTTCATGCTCTGCATATTTTTCACACCTTTTGAAGCTCTTCATATTTTTCACATCTTTTCAGGCTCTTCATGTTTTTCAACAAAGCTTCATGCTCCTCCCATTTTTCAGACCGTTTCATGCTCCTCATATTTTCACACCTTTTGAACCTCTTCATATTTTTCACACCTTTTCATGCTCTTCTTGTTTTTGAACACCGTTTCATGCTCCTCCTATTTTTCAGACCTTTACATGCTCCTAATATTTTTGACACCTTTGTAAGCTCTTCATATTTTTCACACCTTTTCATGCTCTTCATGTTTTTCAACTCCGCTTCATGCTCCTCCTATTTTTAAGACCATTTCATGCTCCTCGTATTTTTGACACCTTTTGAAGCTTTTCATATTTTTCACACCTTTTCAGGCTCTTCATGTTTTTGAACAACGCTTCATGCTCCTCCTATTTTTGAGACCGTATCATGCTCCTCAAATGTTTGACACATTTGAAGCTCTTCATATTTTTCTCCCCTTTTCAGGCTCTTCATGTTTTTCAATACCCCTTCATGCTCCTTCTGTTTCTCAGACCGTTTCATGCTCCTCATATTTTTGACACTTTTTGAAGCTCTTCCTATTTTTCACACCTTTTCATGCTCTTCATGTTTTTCTACACCGTTTCATGCTCCTCCTATTTTTCAGAGCGTTTTATGTTCCTCATATATTTCACGCGTTTTGAAGCTCTTCATATATTTCACACCTTTTCAGGCTCTTCATGTTTTTCAACACAGCTTCATGCGTCTCCTATTTTTCAGAGCGTTTTATGTTCCTCATATATTTCACCCGTTTTGAAGCTCTTGATATATTTCACACCTTTTCAGGCTCTTCATGTTTTTCAACACAGCTTCATGCGTCTCCTATTTTTCAGAGCGTTTTATGTTCCTCATATATTTCACCCGTTTTGAAGCTCTTGATATATTTCACACCTTTTCAGGCTCTTCATGTTTTTCAACACCGTTTCATGCTCCTCCTATTTTTCAGACCGTTTCATGCTCCTCATAATTTTGACACTTCTTGAAGCTCTTCATGTTTTTCACACCTTTTCAGGCTTTTCAAGTTTTTCATCACCCCTTTATGCGCCTCGTATTTTTCAGACCGTTTCAGGCTCCTAATATTGTTAACACCTTTTCAGGCTCTTCAAGTTTTTCAACACCACTTCATGCTCCACCTATTTTTCAAACCGGTTCATGCTCCTCATATTTTTCCACCTTTTCAGGCGCTTCATATTTCTGAACACCGCTTCATGCTCCTCCTATTTTTCTGGCCGTTTCATGCTCCTCATATTTTTGACACCTTTTGAAGCTCTTCATGTTTTTCACACCTTTTCAGGCTGTTCATGTTTTTCAACACCGCTTCATGCTCCTCCTTCTTTTCAGCCCGTATCATTCTCCTCATATATTTCACATCTTTTGAAGCTCTTCATATATTACACAACTTTTCAGGCTCTTCATGCTTTTCAACCCCGCTTCATGCTCCTCCTATTTTTCAGACCGTTTCATGTTCCTCATATTTTTGACACCTTTTGAAGCTCTTCATATATTTCACTCTTTTCAGGCTCTTCATGTTTTTCAACACCGTTTCATGCTCCTCCTATTTTTCAGACCGTTTCATGCTCCTCATATTTTTGACACCTTTTGAAGCTCTTCATGTTTTTCACACCTTTTCAGGCTTTTCAAGCTTTTCAACACTGCTTTATGCGCCTCCTATTTTTCAGACCGTTTCAGGCTCCTAATATTGTTAACACCTTTTCAGGCTCTTCATATTCTTCAACACCGCTTCATTCTCCTACTGTTTCTCAGAGCGTTTCAGGTTCCTCATATATTTCACGCATTTTTAAGCTCGTCATATATTTCACACCTTTTCAGGCTCTTCATATTTTTCAACACCGATTCATTCTCCTGCTGTTTCTCAGAGCGTTTCAGGGTCCTCATATATTTCCCGCCTTTTTAAGCTCTTCATATATTTCACACCTTTTCAGGCTCTTCATATTTTTCAACACCGCTTCATGCTCCTCCAATTTTTCAGACCGTTTCATGCTCCTAAAATTTTTGACACCTTTTGAAGCTCTTCATATATTTCACAACTTTTCAGGATCTTCATATTTTTCAACACCGCTTCATTCTCCTCCTGTTTTTCAGAGCGTTTCAGGGTCCACATATATTTCCCGCCTTTTTAAGCTCTTCATATATTTCACACCTTTTCAGGCTCTTCATATTTTTCAACACCGCTTCTTGCTCCTCCTATTTTTAAAACCGTTTCATGCTCCTCATATTTTTGACACTTTTTGAAGCTCTTCATATTTTTCACACCTTTTCAGAGTCTTCATGTTTTTCAACACCGCTTCATGCTCCTCCTATTTTTCAGACCGTATCATGCTCCTCAAATTTTAACACCTTTGAAGCTCTTCATGTATTTCACACTTTTTCAGGCTCTTCATGTTTTTCATCACCCTTCATGCTCCACCTATTTTTCAGACCGTTTCATGCTCCTCATATTTTTGACACCTTTTGAAGCTCTTCATTTATTTCACTCTTTTCAGGCTCTTCATGTTTTTCAACCCCGCTTCATGCTCCTCCAATTTTTCAGACCGTTTCATGCTCCTCATATTTTTGACACCTTTTGAATCTCTTCATATTTTTCACACCTTTTCAGGCTCTTCTTGTTTTTGAACACTGTTTCATGCTCCTCCTATATTTGACACCTTTTGAAGCTCTTCATATTTTTCACACTTTTTCAGGCTCTTCATATTTTTAAACAGCGCTTCATGCTCCTCATATTTTTGATACATTTTGAAGCTCTTCATATTTTTCACACCTTTTCAGGCTCTTCATGTTTTTCAACACCACTTCATGCTCCTAACATATTTGACACCTTTTGAAGCTATTCATATATTTCACACCTTTTCAGACTCTTCATGTTTTTCAAACCTTTTCAGGCTCTTCATGTTTTTCAACACTGCTTCTTGCTTCTCCTATTTTTCAGACAGTATCATGCTCCTCATATTTTTCAAACCTTTTGAAGCTCTTCATATATTTGACACAATTTCAGACTCTTCATGTTTTTCACACCTTTTCAGGCTCTTCATGTTTTTCAACCCCGCTTCATGCGCCTCCTATTTTTCAGACCGTTTCAGGCTCCTAATATTGCTAACACCTTTTCAGGCTCTTCAAGTTTTTCAACACCACTTCATGCTCCACCTATTTTTCAAACCGTTTCATGCTCCTATTATTTTTAACACCTTTTCAGGCTCTTCATGTTTTTCAACACCGCTTCATGATCCTCCCATCTTTCAGACCGTATCATGCTCCTCAAATTTTAACACCTTTTGAAGCTCTTCATATATTTCACACTTTTTCAGTCTCGTCATGTTTTTCAGCACCGCTTCATGCTCCACCTATTTTTCAGACCGTTTCATGCTCCTCATATTTTTCAAACCTTCTGAAGCGGTTCATATTTTTCACACATTTACAGGCTCTTCATGTTTTCAACACCGTTTCATACTCCTCCTATTTTTCAGATCGCTTCATGCTCCTCATATTTTTGACACGTTTTGAAGCTCTTCATATTTTTCACAGCTTTTCATGCTCTTCATGTTTTTGAACACCGTTTCATGCTCCTCCTATTTTTCAGACCGTTTCATGCTCCTCATATTTTTGACACTTCTTGAAGCTCTTCATGTTTTTCACACCTTTTCAGGCTTTTCAAGTTTTTCAACACTGCTTTATGCGCCTCCTATTTTTCAGACCGTTTCAGGCTCCTAATATTGTTAACACCTTTTCAGGCTCTTCATATTCTTCAACACCGCTTCATTCTCCTACTGTTTCTCAGAGCGTTTCAGGTTCCTCATATATTTCCCGCCTTTTTAAGCTCTTCATATATTTCACACCTTTTCAGGCTCTTCATATTTTTCAACACCGCTTCATGCTCCTCCAATTTTTCAGACAGTTTCATGCTCCTAAAATTTTTGACACCTTTTGAAGCTCTTCATATATTTCACAACTTTTCAGGTTCTTCATATTTTTCAACACCGCTTCATTCTCCTTCTGTTTTTCAGAGCGTTTCAGGTTCCTTATACATTTCATGCCTTTTTAAGCTCTTCATATATTTCACACCTTTTCAGGCTCTTCAGGTTTTTCAACACCGCTTCTTGCTCCTCCTATTTTTCAGACCGTTTCATGCTCCTCATATTTTTGACACTTTTTGAAGCTCTTCATATTTTTCACACCTTTTCAGAGTCTTCATGTTTTTCAACACCGCTTCATGCTCCTCCTATTTTTCAAACCGTATCATGCTCCTCAAATTTTAACACCTTTGAAGCTCTTCATGTATTTCACACTTTTTCAGGCTCTTCATGTTTTTCCTCACCCTTCATGCTCCACCTATTTTTCAGACCGTTTCATGCTCCTCATATTTTTGACACCTTTTGAAACTCTTCATTTATTTCACTCTTTTCAGGCTCTTCATGTTTTTCAACACCGTTTAATGCTCCTCATATTTTTGACACTTTTTTAAGCTCTTCACATTTTTGACACCTTTTCAGGCTCTTCATGTGAACACCGCTTCATGCTCCACCTATTTTTCAGACCGTATCATGCTCCTCATATTTTTCCCACCTTTTCAGGCGCTTCATATTTCTGAACACCGCTTCATGCTCCTCCTATTTTTCTGGCCGTTTCATGCTCCTCATATTTTTGACACCTTTTGAAGCTCTTCATGTTTTTCACACCGTTTCAGGCTGTTCATGTTTTTCAACACCGCTTCATGCTCCTCCTTCTTTTCAGCCCGTATCATTCTCCTCATATTTTTCACATCTTTTGAAGCTCTTCATATATTACACAACTTTTCAGGCTCTTCATGTTTTCAACCCCGCTTCATGCTCCTCCTATTTTTCAGACCGTTTCATGTTCCTCATATTTTTGACACCTTTTGAAGCTCTTCATATATTTCACTCTTTTCAGGCTCTTCATGTTTTTCAACACCGTTTCATGCTCCTCCTATTTTTCAGACCGTTTCATGCTCCTCATATTTTTGACACTTCTTGAAGCTCTTCATGTTTTTCACACCTTTTCAGGCTTTTCAAGATTTCCAACACCGCTTTATGCGCCTCCTATTTTTCAGACCGTTTCAGGCTCCTAATATTGTTAACACCTTTTCAGGTCTTCAAGTTTTTCAACACCACTTCATGCTCCACCTATTTTTCAAACCGTTTCATGCTCCTCATATTTTTCCACCTTTTCAGGCGCTTCATATTTCTGAACACCGCTTCATGCTCCTCCTATTTTTCTTGCCGTTTCATGCTCCTCATATTTTTGACACCTTTTGAAGCTCTTCTTGTTTTTCACACCTTTTCAGGCTGTTCATGTTTTTCAACACCGCTTCATGCTCCTCCTTCTTTTCTGCCCGTATCATTCTCCTCATATTTTTCACATCTTTTGAAGCTCTTCATATATTACACAACTTTTCAGGCTCTTCATGTTTTCAACCCCGCTTCATGCTCCTCCTATTTTTCAGACCGTTTCATGTTCCTCATATTTTTGACACCTTTTGAAGCTCTTCATATATTTCACTCTTTTCAGGCTCTTCATGTTTTTCAACACCGTTTCATGCTCCTCCTATTTTTCAGACCGTTTCATGCTCCTCATATTTTTGACACTTCTTGAAGCTCTTAATGTTTTTCACACTTTTTCAGGCTTTTCAAGATTTCCAACACCGCTTTATGCGCCTCCTATTTTTCAGACCGTTTCAGGCTCCTAATATTGTTAACACCTTTTCAGGTCTTCAAGTTTTTCAACACCACTTCATGCTCCACCTATTTTTCAAACCGTTTCATGCTCCTCATATTTTTCCACCTTTTCAGGCGCTTCATATTTCTGAACACCGCTTCATGCTCCTCCTATTTTTCTTGCCGTTTCATGCTCCTCATATTTTTGACACCTTTTGAAGCTCTTCTTGTTTTTCACACTTTTTCAGGCTGTTCATGTTTTTCAACACCGCTTCATGCTCCTCCTTCTTTTCTGCCCGTATCATTCTCCTCATATTTTTCACATCTTTTGAAGCTCTTCATATATTACACAACTTTTCAGGCTCTTCATGTTTTTCAACCCCGCTTCATGCTCCTCCTCTTTTTCAGACCGTTTCATGTTCCTCATATTTTTGACACTTTTGAATCTCTTCATATATTTCACTCTTTTCAGGCTATTCATGTTTTTCAACACCGTTTCATGCTTCTCCTATTTTTCAGACCGTTTCATGCTTCTCATATTTTTGACACTTTTTGAAGCTCTTCATGTTTTTCACACCTTTTCAGGCTTTTCAAGTTTTTCAACACCACTTTATGCGCCTCCTATTTTTCAGACCGTTTCAGGCTCCTAATATTGCTAACACCTTTTCAGGCTCTTCAAGTTTTTCAACACCACTTCATGCTCCACCTATTTTTCAAACCGTTTCATGCTCCTAATATTTTTAACACCTTTTCAGGCTCTTCATGTTTTTCAACACCGCTTCATGATCCTCCTATCTTTCAGACCGTATCATGCTCCTCAAATTTTAACACCTTTTGAAGCTCTTCATATATTTCACACTTTTTCAGTCTCGTCATGTTTTTCAGCACCGCTTCATGCTCCACCTATTTTTCAGACCGTTTCATGCTCCTAATATTTTTAACACCTTTTCAGGCTCTTCAAGTTTTTCAACACCGCTTCATGACCCACCTATTTTTCAGATCGTTTCATGCTCCTCATATTTTTGACACCTTTTGAAGCTCTTCATATATTTCACTCTTTTCAGGCTCTTCATATTTTTCACACCTTTTCAGGCTCTTCAAGTATTTCAACACCACTTCATGTTCCCTCTATTTTTCAGACCGTTTCATGCTCCTCATATTTTTCACACCTTCTGAAGCGGTTCATATTTTTCACACATTTACAGGCTCTTCATTGTTTCAACACCGTTTCATACTCCTCCTATTTTTCAGATCGCTTCATGCTCCTCATATTTTTGACACGTTTTGAAGCTCTTCATATTTTTCACAGCTTTTCATGCTCTTCGTGTTTTTGAACACCGTTTCATGCTCCTCCTATTTTTCAGACCGTTTCATGCTCCTCATATTTTTGACACTTCTTGAAGCTCTTCATGTTTTTCACACCTTTTCAGGCTTTTCAAGTTTTTCAACAATGCTTTATGCGCCTCCTATTTTTCAGACCGTTTCAGGCTCCTAATATTGTTAACACCTTTTCAGGCTCTTCATATTCTTCAACACCGCTTCATTCTCCTACTGTTTCTCAGAGCGTTTCAGGTTCCTCATATATTTCACGCCTTTTTAAGCTCGTCATATATTTCACACCTTTTCAGGCTCTTCATATTTTTCAACACCGATTCATTCTCCTCCTGTTTCTCAGAGCGTTTCAGGTTCCTCATATATTTCCCGCCTTTTTAAGCTCTTCATATATTTCACACCTTTTCAGGATCTTCATATTTTTCAACACCGCTTCATTCTCCTCCTGTTTTTCAGAGCGTTTCAGGTTCCTTATACATTTCATGCCTTTTTAAGCTCTTCATATATTTCACACATTTTCAGGCTCTTCAGGGTTTGCAACACCGCTTCTTGCTCCTCCTATTTTTCAGACCGTTTCATGCTCCTCATATTTTTGACACTTTTTGAAGCTCTTCATATTTTTCACATCTTTTCAGAGTCTTCATGTTTTTCAACACCGCTTCATGCTCCACCTATTTTTCAGACCGTTTCATGCTCCTAATATTTTTAACACCTTTTCAGGCTCTTCAAGTTTTTCAACACCGCTTCATGACCCACCTATTTTTCAGATCGTTTCATGCTCCTCATATTTTTGACACCTTTTGAAGCTCTTCATATATTTCACACTTTTTCAGTCTCGTCATGTTTTTCAGCACCGCTTCATGCTCCACCTATTTTTCAGACCGTTTCATGCTCCTAATATTTTTAACACCTTTTCAGGCTCTTCAAGTTTTTCAACACCGCTTCATGACCCACCTATTTTTCAGATCGTTTCATGCTCCTCATATTTTTGACACCTTTTGAAGCTCTTCATATATTTCACTCTTTTCAGGCTCTTCATATTTTTCACACCTTTTCAGGCTCTTCAAGTATTTCAACACCACTTCATGTTCCCTCTATTTTTCAGACCGTTTCATGCTCCTCATATTTTTGACAAATTTTGAAACTCTTCATATGTTTCACACCTTTTCAGGCTCTTCATGTTTTTGAACACCTCTTCATGCTCCTCCTATTTTTCAGACCGTTTCATGCTCCTCATATTTTTGACACTTTTTGAAGCTCTTCATATTTTTCACACCTTTTCAGAATCTTCAGGTTTTTCAACACCGCTTCATGCTCCTCCTATTTTTCAGACCGATCATGCTCCTCAAATTTTAACACCTTTGAAGCTCTTCATGTATTTCACACTTTTTCAGGCTCTTCATGTTTTTCATCACCCTTCATGCTCCACCTATTTGTCAGACCGTTTCATGCTCCTCATATTTTTGACACCTTTTGAAGCTCTTCATTTATTTCACTCTTTTCAGGCTCTTCATGTTTTTCAACACCGTTTCATGCTCCTCATATTTTTGACACTTTTTTAAGCTCTTCATATTTTTCACACCTTTTCAGGCTCTTCCTGTGAACACCGCTTCATGCTCCACCTATTTTTCAGACCGTATCATGCTCCTCATATTTTTCCCACCTTTTCAGGCGCTTCATATTTCTGAACACCGCTTCATGCTCCTCCTATTTTTCTGGCCGTTTTAAGCTCCTCATATTTTTGACACCTTTTGAAGCTCTTCATGTATTTCACACCGTTTCAGGCTGTTCATGTTTTTCAACACCGCTTCATGCTCCTCCTTCTTTTCTGCCCGTATCATTCTCCTCATATTTTTCACATCTTTTGAAGCTCTTCATATATTACACAGCTTTTCAGGCTCTACATGTTTTTCAACCCCGCTTCATGCTCCTCCTCTTTTTCAGACCGTTTCATGTTCCTCATATTTTTGACACCTTTTGAAGCTCTTCATATATTTCACTCTTTTCAGGCTCTTCATGTTTTTCAACACCGTTTCATGCTCCTCCTATTTTTCAGACCGTTTCATGCTCCTCATATTTTTGACACTTCTTGAAGCTCTTCATGTTTTTCACACCTTTTCAGGCTTTTCAAGTTTTTCAACACTGCTTTATGCGCCTCCTATTTTTCAGACCGTTTCAGGCTCCTAATATTTTTAACACCTTTTCAGGCTCTTCATATTCTTCAACACCGCTTCATTCTCCTACTGTTTCTCAGAGCGTTTCAGGTTCCTCATATATTTCACACCTTTTTAAGCTCGTCATATATTTCACACCTTTTCAGGCTCTTCAGGTTTTTCAATACCGCTTCTTGCTCCTCCTATTTTTCAGACCGTTTCATGCTCCTCATAATTTTGACACCTTTTGATGCTCTTCATATTTTTCACAACTTTTCAGGATCTTCATGTTCTTCAATACCATTTGATGCTCCTCCTATTTTTCAGACCGTTTCATGCTCCTCATCTCTTTGACACCTTTTGTAGCTCTTCATATTTTTCACATTTTTTCAGGCTCTTCATGTTTTTGAATACCGTTTCATGCTCCTCATATTTTTTACACGTTTTGAAGCTCTTCATATATTTCACACCTTTTCAGGCTCTTCATGTTTTTCACAACCGCTTCATGCTCCACCTATTTTTAAGACCGTTTCATGCTCCTAATATTTTTAACACCTTTTCAGGCTTTTCATGTTTTTCAACACCGCTTCATGCTGCTCCTATTTATCAGACTGTTTCATTCTCTTCAAATTTTTGACACCTTTTGAAGCTCTTCATAATTTTCACACCTTTTCAGGCTCTTCATGTTTTTCAACACCGCTTCATGCTCCTCCTATTTTTCAGACTGTCATGCTCCTCATTTTTTTGACACCTTTTGAAGCTCTTCATATTTTTCACACCTTTTCAGGCTCTTCATGTTTTTCAACACCGTTTCATGCTCCTTCTATTTTTCAGACTTTTTCATGCTTCTCATATTTTTGACACCTTTTGAAGCTCTTCATATTTTTCACACCTTTTCAGGCTCTTCATGTTTTTCAACACCGCTTCATGCTCCTCCTATTTTCAGACCGTTTCATGCTCCTCTCATTTTTGACACCTTTTGAAGCTCTTCATATTTTTCACACATTTTGAAGCTCTTTATATTTTTTACACTTTTTTAAGCTCTTCATATTTTTCAAAACTTTTCAGCCTATTCATATTTTTGAACATCTTTTCAGGCTCTTCATTTGTTCCAACTCCGCTTGATGTTCCTCCTATTTTTCAGACCATTTCATGCTCCTCATAATTTTGACACCTTTTGAAGCTTTTGATATTTTTCACACATTTTCAGGCTCTTCATGTTGTTCAACACCGCTTCATGCTCCTCCTATTTTTCAGACTGTTTCATGCTCCTCATATTTTTGACACCTTTTGAAGCTCTTCATATTTTTCACACCTTTTCAGGCTCTTCATGTTTTTGAACACCACTTCTTGCTCCTTAATTTTTGGAGATAGTTTCATGCTTCTCATATTTTTGACACCTTTTGAAGCTCTTCATATTTTTCACACCTTTTCCGGCTCTGCATGCTTTTCAATTCTGCTTCATGCTACTCCTATTTTTCAGACCGTTTCATGCTCCTCATATTTTTGACACCGTTTGAAGCTCTTCATATTTTTCACACCTTTTCAGGCTCCTCATGTTTTTCAAAACCGCTTCATGCTCCTCCTATTTTTCAGACCGTTTCATGCTCCTCATATTTTTCACACCTTTTATGGCTCTTCGTATTTTTCACAGCTTTTCAGGCTCTTCGTGTTTTTCAACACTGCTTCATGCTCCTCCTATTTTTCAGACCGTTTCATGCTACTCATAATTTTCACACCTTTTGAAGCTCTTCATATTTTTCACACATTTTCCGGCTCTTCTACTTTTTCAACACCGCTTCATTCTCCTCCTATTTTTCAGACTGTTTCATGCTCCTCATATTTTTGACACCGTTTGAAGCTCTTCATATTTTTCACACGTTTTCAGGCTCTTCATGTTTTTCAACAGCGCTTCTTGCTCCTCCTATTTTTCAGACAGTTTCATGCTCCTCATATTTTTCAGACTTTCTGAAGCTCTTCAGATTTTTCACACCTTTTCAGGCTCTTCATGTTTTTGAACACCGTTTGATACTCCTCATAATTTTCAGGCCGTTTCATGCTCCTCATATTTTTGACACCTTTTGAAGCTCTTCAGGTTTTTCAACACCGTTTCATGCTCCTCTTAATTTTCAGACCATTTGATCCTCCTCTTATTTTTCAGACCGTTTCATGCTCCTCATATTTTTGACACCTTTTGAAGCTCTTCATATTTTTCACACCTTTTCAGGCTCTTCATGTTTTTCAACACCATTTCATGCTCCTCATATTTTTGATAGCTTTTTAAGCTCTTCATATTTTTCACACCTTCTCAGACTTTTCATGTTTCTGAACACCGTTTCATGCTAATCCTATTTTTCAGACCGTTTCACGCTCCTCATATTTTTGAAACCTTTTGAAGCTCTTCATATTTTTAACACCTTTTCAGGCTCTTCAAGTAATTCAACAACGTTTCATGCTCCTCCTATTTTTCAAACCCATTCATGCTCCTGATATTTTTGACACCTTTTGAAGCTCTTCATATTTTTCACACCCTTTCAGGTTCTTCATGTTTGTCAACACCGTTTCATGCCAATCCTATTTTTCAGACGGTTTCACGCTCCTCATATTTTTGACACCGTTTGAAGCTCTTCATATTTTTATCACCTTTTCATGCTCTTAAAGTTTTTCAACAACGTTTCATGCTCCTCCTGTTTTTCAGACGTTTACATCCTCCTCATTTTCTTGAAACTTTTTGAAGCTTTTCATATTTTTCACATCTTTTCATGCTCTTCATGTTTTTCAACACGGTTTCATGCTCCTCCTGTATTTCAGACCGTTTCATGCTCCTCGTATTTTTGACACTTTTTGAAGCTCTTCATATTTTTCAACACCGTTTCATGCTTGTCCTATTTTTCAGACCGTTTCATGGTCCTCATTATTTCAGACCGTTTCATGCTTCTCATATTTTTGACACCTTTTGCAGCTCTTCATATTTTTCACACCTTTTCAGGTTCTTCATTTTTTTCAACATCGTTTCATGCTCCTCCTATTTTTCAGACCTTTTTATGCTCCTCATATTTTTGACACCTTTGAAGCTCTTCATGATTTTCCAACCTTTTCAGGTTCTTCATGTTTTTCAACACCGTCTCATGCTCCTCCTATTTTTCAGACCGTTTCATGCTCCTCATATTTTTGACACCTCTTGAATCTCTTCATATTTTTCACACCTTTTCATGCTCTTCATGTTTTCATACAACGTTTCATGCTCCTCCCATTTTTCAGACCATTTCGTGCTCCTCATATTTTTCAGACCGTCTCATGCTCCTCTTATTTATGACAGCTTTTGAAGCTCTTCATATTTTTCACACTTTTTGAAGCTCTTCATGTTTTTCAACACCGTTTCATTCTCCTCCAATGTTTATGACCCTTTCATGCTCCTCATATTTTTGACCCCTTTTGAAGCTCTTCATATTTTTCACACCTTTTCATTCTCTTCATGTTTTTCAACACCGTTTCATGCTCCTCCCCTTTTCAGGACCGTTTCTTGCTCCTCATATTTTTGACAGCTTTTGAAGCTGTTTATATTTTTCACACTTTTAATGCTCCTCATGTTTTTCAACACCGTTTCATGCTCCTCATATATTTGACACCTTATGAAGCTCTTCATATTTTTCACCTTTTCAGGCTTTTCATGATTTTGAACACCGTTTCATGCTCCTCATATTTTTGACACCTTTTGAACTCTTGATATATTTCACACCTTTTCAGGCTCTTCATGTTTAAACACTGTTTAATGCTCCTCCTATTTTTCAGACAGTTGCATGCTCCTCATATTTTTGACACCTTTTGAAGCTGTTCATATTTTTCACACCTTTTCATGCTCTTCATGTTTTTCACCACCGTTTCATGCTGTTCCTATTTTTCAGACAGTTTCATGCTCCTCTTTTTTTTGACACCTTTTGAAGGTTTTCATATTTTTCAAACCTTTTCATGCTGTTCATATTTTTCAACACGTTTTCATGCTCCTCGTGTTTTTCAGACCGTTTCATGCTCCTCATATTTTTGACACCTTTTGAAGCTCTTCATATTTTTCACACCTTTTCATTCTCTTCATGTTTTTCAACACCGTGTCATGCTCCTTCTATTTTTCAGACCGTTTCTTGCTCCTCATAATTTTGACAGCTTTTGATGCTCTTTATATTTTTCACACTTTTAATTGTTTTTATGTTTTTTAACACCGTTTCATGTTCCGCGTATATTTGACTCCTTTTGAAGCTCTTAATATTTTGCACACCTTTTCATGCTCTTCATGTATTTGAATACCGCTTCATGCTCCTCCTATATTTCAGACCGTTTCATGCTCCTAATATTTTTGACACTTTTTGAAGCTATTCATATTTCTCACACATTTTTAGGCTCTTCATGTTTTTCAACATGGTTTCATGCTCCTCCTATTTTTCAGACCGTTTCATGCTCCTCCTATTTTTCAGAACGTTTCATGCTCCTCAAATTTTGGCCCCTTTTGAAGCTCTTTATATTTTTAACACTTATCATGCTCTTCATGTTTTTCAACACCGTTTCATGCTCCTCCTATTTTTCAGACCGTTTCATGCTCCTCATATTTTTGACACCTTGAAAGCTCTTCATATATTTCCAGCCTTTTCAGGTTCTTCATGTTTTTCAACACCATCTCATGCTCCTACTATTTTTGAGACCATTCCATGCTCCTCATATTTTTGACACCTTTTGAAACTCTTCATATTTTTCACACTTTTAATCCTCTTCATGTTTTTCAACACCGTTACATACTCCTCATATTTTTGACACCTTTTGCAGCTCTTCAAATTTTTCACACCTTTTCATGCTCTTCATGTATACATACAAAGTTTCATGCTCCTCCTCTTTTCAGTCCCTTTCATGCTCCTCATATTTTTGATAACTTTTGAACCTCTTCATATTTTTCACACCTTTTCATGCTCTTCATGTTTTTCAACAGCGTCTCATGCTCCTCCTTTTTTTGAAAACTTTTGAAGCTCTTCATATATTTCACACCTTTTCAGGATCTTCATGTTTTTCAACACCGTCTCATGCTCCTCCTATTTTTTTTACGCGTTTCATGCGACTAATAATTTTGAAACCTTTTGAAGCTCTTCATATTTTTCACACCTTTTCATGCTCTTTATGTTTTTCAACACCGTTTCATACTCCTCCTATATTTCAGACCGTTTCATGATCCTCATATTTTTGACACCTTTTGAAGCTCTTCATATTTTTCACACCTTTTCAGGCTTTTCATTTTTTTCAACATCGTTTCATGCTCCTCCTATTTTTCAGACCGTTTCATGGTCCTCATATTTTTGACACCTTTTGGAGATTTTCATATATTTCACACTTTTTCAGGCTCTTCATGTTTTTCAACACCACTTCATGATCCTCCTATTTTTCAGACCGTTTCTTGCTCCTCTAATTTTTGACACCTTTTGAAGCTCTTCATATTTTTCTCACCTTTTGAAACTCTTCATATTTTTCACACCCTTTGAAGGTCTTCATATTTTTCACACCTTTTCAGGCTCTTCATGTTTTTGAACACCGTTTCATGCTCCTCCTATTTGTGACAACTTTTGAAGCTCTTCATATTTTTCACACCTTTTCAGGCTCTTCATGTTTTTCAACACCGCTTCATTCTCCTCGTATTTTTCAGACCGTTTAATGCTCCTCATATTTTTCACACCTTTTGAAGCTCTTCATATTTTTCACACCTTTTCAGGCTCTTCATGTTTTTGAACACCACTTCTTGCTCCTTAATTTTTGGAGATAGTTTCATGCTTCTCATATTTTAGACACCTTTTGAAGCTCTTCATATTTTTCACACCTTTTCCGGCTCTGCATGCTTTTCAATTCTGCTTCATGCTACTCCTATTTTTCAGACCGTTTCATGCTCCTCATATTTTTGACACCGTTTGAAGCTCTTCATATTTTTCACACCTTTTCAGGCTCCTCATGTTTTTCAAAACCGCTTCATGCTCCTCCTATTTTTCAGACCGTTTCATGCTCCTCATATTTTTCACACCTTTTATGGCTCTTCGTATTTTTCACAGCTTTTCAGGCTCTTCGTGTTTTTCAACACTGCTTCATGCTCCTCCTATTTTTCAGACCGTTTCATGCTACTCATAATTTTCACACCTTTTGAAGCTCTTCATATTTTTCACACATTTTCCGGCTCTTCTACTTTTTCAACACCGCTTCATTCTCCTCCTATTTTTCAGACTGTTTCATGCTCCTCATATTTTTGACACCGTTTGAAGCTCTTCATATTTTTCACACGTTTTCAGGCTCTTCATGTTTTTCAACAGCGCTTCTTGCTCCTCCTATTTTTCAGACAGTTTCATGCTCCTCATATTTTTCAGACTTTCTGAAGCTCTTCAGATTTTTCACACCTTTTCAGGCTCTTCATGTTTTTGAACACCGTTTGATACTCCTCATAATTTTCAGGCCGTTTCATGCTCCTCATATTTTTGACACCTTTTGAAGCTCTTCAGGTTTTTCAACACCGTTTCATGCTCCTCTTAATTTTCAGACCATTTGATCCTCCTCTTATTTTTCAGACCGTTTCATGCTCCTCATATTTTTGACACCTTTTGAAGCTCTTCATATTTTTCACACCTTTTCAGGCTCTTCATGTTTTTCAACACCATTTCATGCTCCTCATATTTTTGATAGCTTTTTAAGCTCTTCATATTTTTCACACCTTCTCAGACTTTTCATGTTTCTGAACACCGTTTCATGCTAATCCTATTTTTCAGACCGTTTCACGCTCCTCATATTTTTGAAACCTTTTGAAGCTCTTCATATTTTTAACACCTTTTCAGGCTCTTCAAGTAATTCAACAACGTTTCATGCTCCTCCTATTTTTCAAACCCATTCATGCTCCTGATATTTTTGACACCTTTTGAAGCTCTTCATATTTTTCACACCCTTTCAGGTTCTTCATGTTTGTCAACACCGTTTCATGCCAATCCTATTTTTCAGACGGTTTCACGCTCCTCATATTTTTGACACCGTTTGAAGCTCTTCATATTTTTATCACCTTTTCATGCTCTTAAAGTTTTTCAACAACGTTTCATGCTCCTCCTGTTTTTCAGACGTTTACATCCTCCTCATTTTCTTGAAACTTTTTGAAGCTTTTCATATTTTTCACATCTTTTCATGCTCTTCATGTTTTTCAACACGGTTTCATGCTCCTCCTGTATTTCAGACCGTTTCATGCTCCTCGTATTTTTGACACTTTTTGAAGCTCTTCATATTTTTCAACACCGTTTCATGCTTGTCCTATTTTTCAGACCGTTTCATGGTCCTCATTATTTCAGACCGTTTCATGCTTCTCATATTTTTGACACCTTTTGCAGCTCTTCATATTTTTCACACCTTTTCAGGTTCTTCATTTTTTTCAACATCGTTTCATGCTCCTCCTATTTTTCAGACCTTTTTATGCTCCTCATATTTTTGACACCTTTGAAGCTCTTCATGATTTTCCAACCTTTTCAGGTTCTTCATGTTTTTCAACACCGTCTCATGCTCCTCCTATTTTTCAGACCGTTTCATGCTCCTCATATTTTTGACACCTCTTGAATCTCTTCATATTTTTCACACCTTTTCATGCTCTTCATGTTTTCATACAACGTTTCATGCTCCTCCCATTTTTCAGACCATTTCGTGCTCCTCATATTTTTCAGACCGTCTCATGCTCCTCTTATTTATGACAGCTTTTGAAGCTCTTCATATTTTTCACACTTTTTGAAGCTCTTCATGTTTTTCAACACCGTTTCATTCTCCTCCAATGTTTATGACCCTTTCATGCTCCTCATATTTTTGACCCCTTTTGAAGCTCTTCATATTTTTCACACCTTTTCATTCTCTTCATGTTTTTCAACACCGTTTCATGCTCCTCCCCTTTTCAGGACCGTTTCTTGCTCCTCATATTTTTGACAGCTTTTGAAGCTGTTTATATTTTTCACACTTTTAATGCTCCTCATGTTTTTCAACACCGTTTCATGCTCCTCATATATTTGACACCTTATGAAGCTCTTCATATTTTTCACCTTTTCAGGCTTTTCATGATTTTGAACACCGTTTCATGCTCCTCATATTTTTGACACCTTTTGAACTCTTGATATATTTCACACCTTTTCAGGCTCTTCATGTTTAAACACTGTTTAATGCTCCTCCTATTTTTCAGACAGTTGCATGCTCCTCATATTTTTGACACCTTTTGAAGCTGTTCATATTTTTCACACCTTTTCATGCTCTTCATGTTTTTCACCACCGTTTCATGCTGTTCCTATTTTTCAGACAGTTTCATGCTCCTCTTTTTTTTGACACCTTTTGAAGGTTTTCATATTTTTCAAACCTTTTCATGCTGTTCATATTTTTCAACACCACTTCATGCTCCTCCTATTTTTCAGACCGTTTAATCCTCCTCAAGTATTTCACACTTTTTGAAGCTCTTCATATTTTTCACACCTTTTGAAGCTCTTCATATTTTTCACACGTTTTCAGGCTCTTCATGTTTTTCAACACCGCTTCATGCTCCTCCTATTTTTCAGACCGTATCATGCTCCTCATATTTTTCACACCTTTTGAAGATCTTCATATTTTTCACACCTTTTCAGGCTATTCATGTTTTTGAACACCACTTCATGCTCCTTCTATTTTTCAGAGAGTTTCATGCTCCTCATGTATTTCACACCTTTTGAAGCTCTTCATGTTTTTCACACCTTTTCAGGCTCTTCATGTTTTTGATCACCGTTTCATGCTCCTCCTATTTTTCAGACTGTTTCATGCTCCTCATATTTTTTTTTCCAGTGGGTTTTGTCATACATTGATATGAATCAGCCATGGATTTACATGTATTCCCAATCCCGATCCCCCCTCCCACCTCCCTCTCCCCCCGATTCCTCTGGGTCTTCCCAGTGCACCAGGCCGGAGCACTTGTCTCATTCATCCTACCTGGGCTGGTGATCTGTTTCACCATAGATAGGATACATGCTGTTCTTTTGAAATATCCCACCCTCACATTCTTCCACAAAGTTCAAAAGTCTGTTCTGTATTTCTGTGTCTCTTTTTCTGTTCTGCATATAGGGTTATCGTTATCACCTTTCTAAATTCCATATACATGTGTCAGTATGCTGTAATGTTCTTTATCTTTCTGGCTTACTTCACTCTGTATAATGGGCTTCAGCTTCATCCATCTCATTAGGACTGGTTCAAATGAATTCTTTTTAATGGCTGAGTAATAGTCCATGGTGTATATGTACCACAGCTTCCTTATCCATTCATCTGCTGATGGGCATCTAGGTTGCTTCCATGTCCTGGCTATTATAAACAGTGCTGCGATGAACACTGGGGTGCACGTGTCTCTTTCAGTTCTGGTTTCCTCAGTGTGTATGCCCAGAAGTGGGATTGCTGGGTCATATGGCAGTTCTATTTCCAGTTTTTTAAGAAATCTCCACACTGTTTTCCATAGCGGCTGTACTAGTTTGCATTCCCACCAACAGTGTAAGAGGGTTCCCTTTTCTCCACACCCTCTCCAGTATTTATTGCTTGTAGACTTTTGGATAGCAGCCATCCTGACTGGCGTGTAATGGTACCTCATTGTGGTTTTGATTTGTATTTCTCTAATAATGAGTGATGTTGAGCATCTTTTCATGTGTTTGTTAGCCATCTGTATGTCTTCTTTGGAGAAATGTCTGTTTAGTTCTTTGGCCCATTTTTTGATTGGGTCATTTATTTTTCTGAAATTGAGCTGCAGGAGTTGCTTGTATATTTTTGAGATTAATCCTTTGTCTGTTTCTTCATTTGCTATTATTTTCTCCCAATCTGAGGGCTGTCTTTTCACCTTACTTATAGTTTCCTTTGTAGTGCAAAAGCTTTTAAGTTTCATTAGGTCCCATTTGTTTAGTTTTGCTTATATTTCCAATATTCTGGGAGGTGGGTCATAGAGGATCTTGCTTTGATTTCTGTCGGAGAGTGTTTTGCCTATGTTCTCCTCTAGGAGTTTTATAGTTTCTGGTCTTACATTTAGATCTTTAATCCATTTTGAGTTTATTTTTGTGTATGGTGTTAGAAAGTGTTCTAGTTTCATTCTTTTACAAGTGGTTGACCAGTTTTCCCAGCACCACTTGTTAAAGAGGTTGTCTTTTTTCCATTGTATATCCTTGCCTCCTTTGTCAAAGATAAGGTGTCCATAGGTTCGTGGATTTATCTCTGGGCTTTCTATTCTGTTCCATTGATCTATATTTCTGTCTTTGTGCCAGTACCATACTGTCTTGATGACTGTGGCTTTGTAGTAGAGTCTGAAGTCAGGCAGGTTGATTCCTCCAGCTCCATTCTTCTTTCTCAAGATTACTTTGGCTATTCGAGGTTTTTTGTATTTCCATACAAATTGTGAAATTCTTTGGTCTAGTTCTGTGAAAAATACCATTGGTAGCTTGATAGGGATTGCATTGAATCTATAGACTGCTTTGGGTAGAATAGCCATTTTGACAATATTAATTCTTCCAATCCATGAACACGGTATGTTTCTCCATCTGTTTGTGTCCTCTTTGATTTCTTTCATCAGTGTTTTATAGTTTTCTATGTATAGGTCCTTTGTTTCTTTAGGTAGATATACTCCTAAGTATTTTATTCTTTTTGTTGCAATGGTGAATGGTATTGTTTCCTTAATTTCTCTGTCTGTTTTTTCATTGTTAGTATATAGGAATGCAAGGGATTTCTGTGTGTTAATTTTATATCCTGCAACTTTACTATATTCATTGATTAGTTCTAGTAATTTTCTGGTAGAGTCTTTAGGGTTTTCTATGTAGAGGATCATGTTATCTGCAAACAGTGAGAGTTTTACTTCTTCTTTTCCTATCTGGATTCCTTTTACTGCTTTTTCTGCTCTGATTGCTGTGGCCAGAACTTCCAACACTATGTTGAATAGTAGTGGTGAGAGTGGGCACCCTTGTCTTGTTCCTGATTTCAGGGGAAATGCCTTCAATTTTGACACCTTCTGAAGATCTTCATATTTTTCACACCTTTTCAGGCTCTTCATGTTTTGAACATAGTTTCATGCTCCTCATATTTTTCACATATTTTTATGCTCTTCATATTTTTCACATATTTTCAGGCTATTCATGTTTCTCAAAACCGTTTCATGCTCCTCATATTTTTGACACCTTTTGAAGCTCTTCATATTTTTCACACCTTTTCAGGCTCTTCTTGTTTTTGAACACCGCTTCATGCTCCTCCTATATTTGAGACAGTTTCATGCTCCTCATATTTTTGACACATTTTGAAGCTTTTCATATTTTTCAAACCTTTTCAGTCTCTTCATTTTTTTCAACACCACTTCATGCTCCTCCTATTTTTCAGACCGTTTCATGCTCATCAAATTTTTGACACCTTTTGAAGCTCTTCATATTTTTCACAACTTTTGAAGCTCTTCATATTTTTCACAACTTTTGAAGCTTTCATATTTTTCACACGTTTTCAGGCCTTCATGTTTTTCAACACCGCTTCATGCTCCTCCTATTTTTCAGACAGTTTAATTCTCCTCATGTATTTCACACTTTTTGAAACTGTTCATATTTTTCACACCTTTTCATGCTCTTCATGTTTTTGAACACCATTTCATGCTCCTCCTATTTTTCAGACCGTTTAATTCTCCTCATGTATTTCACACTTTTTGAAACTGTTCATATTTTTCACACCTTTTCAGGCTCTTCATGTTGTTGAACACCAATTCATGCTCCTCCTATTTTGCAGACCGTTTCATTCTCCTCATATTTTTGACACCTTTTGAAGCTCTTCATATATTTCACACATTTTAAGGCTTTTCATTTTTTTCAACACCACTTCATGCTCCTCCTATTTTTCAGACCGTTTCATGCTCATCTCATTTTGACACCTTTTGAAGCTCTTCATATTTTTCACATTTTTGAAGCTTTTCATATTTTTCACACCTTTTAAGGCTCTTCATGATTTTCAACACCGCTTCATGCTCCTCCTATTTTTCAGACCGTTTCATGCTCCTCATATTTTTGACACCTTTTGAAGCTCTTCATATTTTTCACACCTTTTCAGGCTCTTCATGTTTTTCAACCCCGCTTCATGCTCCTCCTATTTTTCAGACCGTTTCATGCTCCTCATATTTTTGACACCTTTTGAAGCTCTTCATATTTTTCACACCTTTTCAGACTCTTCATGTTTTTCAACACCGCTTCATCCTCCTCCTTTTTTTAAGACCGTTTCATGCTCCTCATATTTTTGACACCTTTTGAAGTTCTTTGTATTTTTACACCTTTTCAGGCTCTTTATATTTTTGAACACCGCTTCATGCTCTCCTATTTTTTAGACCGGTTCATGCTCCTCATAATTTTGACACCTTTTGAAGCTCTTCATATTTTTCACACCTTTTCAGGCTCTACATGTTTTTGAACACCGCATCATGCTACTCCTATTTTTCAGACCGTTTTATGCTCCTCATATTTTTGACACCTTTTGAAGCTTTCCATATTTTTCACACCTTTTCAGGCTCTTCATTTTTTTCAACAGCGTTTCATGCTCCTCCTATTTTTCAGACCGTTTCATGCTCCTCATATATTTGACACCCTTTGAAGCTCTTCATATATTTCACACCATTTCAGGCTCTTCATGTTTTTCAACACCACTTCATGCTCCTCGTATTTTTAAGACCATTTCTTGCTCCTCATATTTTTGACACCTTTAGAATCTCTTCATATTTTTCACACCTTTTCAGGCGCTTCATGTTTTTCAAAAACGCTTCATGCTCCTCCTATCTTGCAGACTGTTTAATCCTCCTCATGTATTTCACACCTTTTGAAGCTCTTCATATTTTTCACACCTTTTCAGGCTCTTCATGTTTATGAACACCATTTCATGCTCCTCCTATTTTGCAGACCGTTTCATTCTCCTCATAATTTGACACCTTTTGAAGCTCTTCATATTTTTCACACCTTTTCAGGCTCTTTAGGTTTTCTAACACCGCTTCATGCTCCTCCTATTTTTCAAAAGGTTTCATGTTCCTCATATTTTTGACACTTTTTGAAGCTCTTCATATATTTTACACCTTTTCAGGCTCTTCATGTTTTTGAACACCGCTTCATGCTCCTCCTTTTTCAGACAGTTTCATGCTCCTCATATTTTTGACACGTTTTGAAGTTATTCATATTTTTCACACCTTTTCAGGCTCTGCATTTTTTTGAACACAGTTTCATGCTCCTCATATTTTTCACACATTTTCATGCTCTTCATATTTTTCACACCTTTCAGGCTCTTCATGTTTTTGAACACCATTTCATGCTCCTCCTATTTTTCAGACGGTTTCATGCTCCTCATAACTTTGACACCTTTTGAAGCTCTTCATATTTTTCACACTTTTTCAGTTTCTTCAGGTTTTTTAACACGGCTTCATGCTCCTCGTATTTTTCAGACCGTTTCATGCTCCTCATATTTTTCACACTTTTTCATGCTCTTCATATTTTTCACATCTTTTCATGCTCTTCATGTTTCTCAACACCGTTTCATGCTCTTCAGGTTTTTGAACACGGCTTCATGCTCCTCGTATTTTTCAGACCGTTTCATGCTCCTCATATTTTTGACACTTTTTGAAGCTCTTCATATTTTTCATACCTTTGCAGGCTCTTAATGTTTTGGAACACCGCTTCATGCTCCTCATATTTTTCAGACCGTTTCATGCTCCTCATATTTTTAACCCTATTGAAGCTCTTCATATTTTTCACAACTTTTCAGGATCTTCAGTTTTTTGAACACGGCTTCATGCTCTTCGTATTTTTCAGACCGTTTCATGCTCCTCATATATTTCACACCGTTTGAAGCTCTTCATATTTTTCACACGTTTTCAGGCTCTTCAGGTTTTTGAACACCGCTTCATGCTCCTCCATTTTTCAGAACTTTTCATGCTCCTCATATTTTTGACACGTTTTGAAACACTTCATATTTTTCACACCTTTTCAGGCTCTTCATATTTGTGAACACTGCTTCATGCTCCTCCTATTTTCATACGGTTTCATGCTCCTCATATTTTTGACACCTTTTGAAGCTCTTCATATTTTTCACACCTTTTCAGGCTCTTCATGTTTTTCAACACCGCTTCATGCTCCTCCTATTTTTCAGACCGTTTCATGCTCCATATATTTTTGGCACCTTTTGAAGCTCTTCATATTTTTCACAGCTTTTCAGGCTCTTCATGTTTTTGAACACTGTTTCATGTTCCTCTTATATTTGACACATTTTGAAGCTCTTCATATTTTTCACACCATTTCACGCTCTTCATTTTTTATCACCGTTTCATGCTCCTCCTATTTTTCAGACCGTTTAATGCTCCACATGTATTTCACACCTTTTGAAGCTCCTCATATTTTTCACACATTTTCAGGCTCTTCTTGTTTTTGAACACCACTTCATGCTCCTCCTGTTTTTCAGACCGTTTAATGCTCCACATGTATTTCACACCTTTTGAAGCTCCTCATATTTTTCACACCTTTTCAGGCTCTTCATGTTTTTCAACACCGCTTCATGATCCTCCTATTTTTCAGACCGTTTAATGCTCCACATGTATTTCACACCTTTTGAAGCTCCTCATATTTTTCATACCTTTTCAGGCTCTTCTTGTTTTTGAACACCATTTCATGCTCCTGTTATTTTTCAGACCGTTTCCTGGTCCTCATATATTTGACACCCTTTGAAACTCTTCATATATTTCACAACTTTTCAGGCTCTTCATGTTTTTCAACACCACTTCTTGCTCCTCCGATTTTTCAGACCGTTTCATGCTCCTCAGATTTTTCACACCTTTTGAAGCTCTTCATATTTTTCACACCTTTTCATGCTCTTCATGTTTTGATACAACGTTTCATGCTCCTCCCATTTTTCAGACCATTTCGTGCTCCTCATATTTTTCAGACCGTCTCATGCTCCTCATATTTATGACAGCTTTTGAAGCTCTTCATATTTTTCACACTCTTTGAAGCTCTTCATGTTTTTCAACACCGTTTCATGCTCCTCCAATGTTTATGACCCTTTCATGCTCCTCATATTTTTAACATCTTTTGAAGCTCTCATATTTTTCATACCTTTTCAAGCAATTCATGTGTTCAACACCATTTCATGCTCCTCCTGTTTTTCAGACCCTTTCATGCTCCTCATATTATTGACACCTTCTGAAGCTCTTCTTATTGTGCACACCTTTTCACGCTCTTCATGATTTTCAACACTGTTTCATGCTCGTCCTATTTTTTAGACCGTTTCATGTTCCTCATATTTTTCTGACAGTTTCATGTTCCTCACATTTTTGACACCTTTGAAGCTTGTCATATTTTTCCAACGTTTTCAGGTTCTTCATGTTTTTACACCGTCTCATGCTTCTCCTATTTTTAAGACCGTTTCATGCTCCTCATATTTTTGACACCTTTTGAAGCTCTTCATATTTTTCACACCTTTTCATTCTCTTCATGTTTTTCAACACCGTTTCATGCTCCTCCTCTTTTTCAGACCGTTTCTTGCTCCTCATATTTTTGACAGCTTTTGAAGCTGTTTATATTTTTCACACTTTTAATGCTCCTCATGTTTTTCAACACCGTTTCATGCTCCTCATATATTTGACACCTTTTGAAGCTCTTCATATATTTCGCACCTTTTCAGGCTTTTCATGTATTTGAACACCGTTTCATGCTCCTCATATTTTTGACACCTTTTGAACTCTTGATATATTTCACACCTTTTCAGGCTCTTCATGTTTTTGAACACTGTTTAATGCTCCTCCTATTTTTCAGACAGTTGCATGCTTCTCATATTTTTGACACCTTTTGAAACTCTTCATATTTTTCACACCTTTTCATGCTCTTCATGTTTTTCAACACCGTTTCATGCTCCTCGTATATTTGACTCCTTTTGAAGCTCTTAATATTTTGCACACCTTTTCAGGCTCTTCATGTATTTGAATACCGCTTCATGCTCCTCCTATATTTCAGACCGTTTCATTCTCCTCATATTTTTGACACTTTTTGAAGCTATTCATATTTTTCACACCTTTTCAGGCTCTTCATGCTTTTAAACATGGTTTCATGCTCCTCCTATTTTTCAGACCGTTTCATGCTCCTCAAATTTTGGCACCTTTTGAAGCTCTTTATATTTTTAACACTTATCATGCTCTTCATGTTTTTCAACACCGTTTCATGTTTCTCCTATTTTTCAGACCGTTTCATGCTCCTCATATTTTTGACACCTTGAAAGCTCTTCATATATTTCCAACCTTTTCAGGTTCTTCAGGTTTTCCAACACCATCTCATGCTCCTACTATTTTTCAGACCGTTTCATGCTCCTCATATTTTTGACACCTTTTGAAGCTTTTCATATTTTTCACACTTTTAATGCTCTTCATGTTTTTCAACACCGTTACATGCTCCTCATATTTTTGACACCTTTTGCAGCTCTTCAAATTTTTCACACCTTTTCATGCTCTTCATGTATACATACAAAGTTTCATGCTCCTCCTATTTTCAGACCCTTTCATGCTCCTCATATTTTTGATAACTTTTGAACCTCTTCATATTTTTCACACATTTTCATGCTCTTCATGTTTTTCAACACCGTCTCATGCTCCTCCTTTTTTTGAAACCTTTTGAAGCTCTTCATATATTTCACACCTTTTCAGGCTCTTCATGTTTTTGAACTACTTTTCATGCTCCTCCTATTTTTCAGACCGTTTCATGCCCCTCATATTTTTGACACATTTTGAAGCTCTTCATATTTTTCACACCTTTTCAGGCTCTTCATGTTTTTGAACTACTTTTCATGCTCCTCCTATTTTTCAGACCGTTTCATGCCCCTCATATTTTTGACACATTTTGAAGCTCTTCATATTTTTCACACCTTTTCAGGCTCTTAATATTTTTCAACACCGCTTCATGCTCCTCCTATTTTTCAGACCGTATCATGCTCCTCATATTTTTGACAACTTTTGAAGTCTTCATATTTTTCACACCTTTTCAGGCTCTACCGTTTTTCAACACCGCTTCATGCTCCTCCTATTTTTCAGACCGATTCATGCTCCTCTCAATTTTGACAGCTTTTGAAGCTCTTCATATTTTTCACATCTTTTGAAGCTCTTCATATTTTTCACACCTTTTGAAGCTCTTCATATTTTTCACACCTTTTCAGGCTCTTCATGTTTTTCTACACCGCTTCGTGCTGCTTGTATTTTTCAGACCGTTTCATGCTCATCTCATTTTTGACACAATTTGAAGGTCTTCATATTTTTCACACCTTTTGAAGCTCTTCATAGTTTTCACACTTTTTGAAGCCCTTCATATATTTCAAACCTTTTCAACTCTTCATATTTTTGAACACCTTTTCAGGCTCTTCATATTTTTCAACACCGCTTCATGCTCCTCCTTTTTTTCAGACCGTTTCATGCTCCTCTTATTTTTGACACATTTTGAAGCTCTTCATATTTTTCACACCTTTTCAGGCTCTTCATTTATTTTAACACCGTTTCATGCTTCTCCTATTTTTCAGACCGTTTCATGCTCCTCATATTTTTGATACATTTTGAAGCTCTTCATATTTTTCACACCTTTTCAGGCTCTTCATTTATTTTAACACCGTCTCATGCTCCTCCTATTTTTAAGACCATTTCATGCTCCTCATATTTTTGACACCTTTAGAATCTCTTCATATTTTTCACACCTTTTCAGGCGCTTCATGTTTTTCAAAAACGCTTCATGCTCCTCCTATCTTGCAGACTGTTTAATCCTCCTCATGTATTTCACACCTTTTGAAGCTCTTCATATTTTTCACACCTTTTCAGGCTCTTCATGTTTATGAACACCATTTCATGCTCCTCCTATTTTGCAGACCGTTTCATTCTCCTCATATTTTTGACACCTTTTGAAGCTCTTCATATTTTTCACACCTTTTCAGGCTCTTTAGGTTTTCTAACACCGCTTCATGCTCCTCCTATTTTTCAAAAGGTTTCATGTTCCTCATATTTTTGACACTTTTTGAAGCTCTTCATATATTTTACACCTTTTCAGGCTCTTCATGTTTTTGAACACCGCTTCATGCTCCTCCTTTTTCAGACAGTTTCATGCTCCTCATATTTTTGACACGTTTTGAAGTTATTCATATTTTTCACACCTTTTCAGGCTCTGCATTTTTTTGAACACAGTTTCATGCTCCTCATATTTTTCACACATTTTCATGCTCTTCATATTTTTCACACCTTTCAGGCTCTTCATGTTTTTGAACACCATTTCATGCTCCTCCTATTTTTCAGACGGTTTCATGCTCCTCATAACTTTGACACCTTTTGAAGCTCTTCATATTTTTCACACCTTTTCAGTTTCTTCAGGTTTTTTAACACGGCTTCATGCTCCTCGTATTTTTCAGACCGTTTCATGCTCCTCATATTTTTCACACTTTTTCATGCTCTTCATATTTTTCACATCTTTTCATGCTCTTCATGTTTCTCAACACCGTTTCATGCTCTTCAGGTTTTTGAACACGGCTTCATGCTCCTCGTATTTTTCAGACCGTTTCATGCTCCTCATATTTTTGACACTTTTTGAAGCTCTTCATATTTTTCATACCTTTTCAGGCTCTTAATGTTTTGGAACACCGCTTCATGCTCCTCATATTTTTCAGACCGTTTCATGCTCCTCATATTTTTAACCCTATTGAAGCTCTTCATATTTTTCACAACTTTTCAGGATCTTCAGTTTTTTGAACATGGCTTCATGCTCCTCGTATTTTTCAGACCGTTTCATGCTCCTCATATATTTCACACCGTTTGAAGCTCTTCATATTTTTCACACGTTTTCAGGCTCTTCAGGTTTTTGAACACCGCTTCATGCTCCTCCAATTTTAAGAACTTTTCATGCTCCTCATATTTTTGACACGTTTTGAAACACTTCATATTTTTCACACCTTTTCAGGCTCTTCATATTTGTGAACACTGCTTCATGCTCCTCCTATTTTCATACGGTTTCATGCTCCTCATATTTTTGACACCTTTTGAAGCTCTTCATATTTTTCACACCTTTTCAGGCTCTTCATATTTTTCAACACCGCTTCATGCTCCTCCTATTTTTCAGACCGTTTCATGCTCCATATATTTTTGGCACCTTTTGAAGCTCTTCATATTTTTCACAGCTTTTCAGGCTCTTCATGTTTTTGAACACTGTTTCATGTTCCTCTTATATTTGACACATTTTGAAGCTCTTCATATTTTTCACACCATTTCACGCTCTTCATTTTTTATCACCGTTTCATGCTCCTCCTATTTTTCAGACCGTTTAATGCTCCGCATGTATTTCACACCTTTTGAAGCTCCTCATATTTTTCACACCTTTTCAGGCTCTTCTTGTTTTTGAACACCGCTTCATGCTCCTCCTATTTTTCAGACCGTTTAATGCTCCATATGTATTTCACACCTTTTGAAGCTCCTCATATTTTTCACACCTTTTCAGGCTCTTCTTGTTTTTGAACACCGCTTCATGCTCCTCCTATTTTTCAGACCGTTTAATGCTCCATATGTATTTCACACCTTTTGAAGCTCCTCATATTTTTCACACCTTTTCAGGCTCTTCTTGTTTTTGAACACCACTTCATGCTCCTCCTGTTTTTCAGACCGTTTAATGCTCCACATGTATTTCACACCTTTTGAAGCTCCTCATATTTTTCACACCTTTTCAGGCTCTTCATGTTTTTCAACACCGCTTCATGATCCTCCTATTTTTCAGACCGTTTAATGCTCCACATGTATTTCATACCTTTTGAAGCTCCTCATATTTTTCACACCTTTTCAGGCTCTTCATGATTTTCAACACTGTTTCATGCTCGTCCTATTTTTTAGACCGTTTCATGTTCCTCATATTTTTCTGACAGTTTCATGTTCCTCACATTTTTGACACCTTTGAAGCTTGTCATATTTTTCCAACGTTTTCAGGTTCTTCATGTTTTTACACCGTCTCATGCTTCTCCTATTTTTAAGACCGTTTCATGCTCCTCATATTTTTGACACCTTTTGAAGCTCTTCATATTTTTCACACCTTTTCATTCTCTTCATGTTTTTCAACACCGTTTCATGCTCCTCCTCTTTTTCAGACCGTTTCTTGCTCCTCATATTTTTGACAGCTTTTGAAGCTGTTTATATTTTTCACACTTTTAATGCTCCTCATGTTTTTCAACACCGTTTCATGCTCCTCATATATTTGACACCTTTTGAAGCTCTTCATATATTTCGCACCTTTTCAGGCTTTTCATGTATTTGAACACCGTTTCATGCTCCTCATATTTTTGACACCTTTTGAACTCTTGATATATTTCACACCTTTTCAGGCTCTTCATGTTTTTGAACACTGTTTAATGCTCCTCCTATTTTTCAGACAGTTGCATGCTTCTCATATTTTTGACACCTTTTGAAACTCTTCATATTTTTCACACCTTTTCATGCTCTTCATGTTTTTCAACACCGTTTCATGCTCCTCGTATATTTGACTCCTTTTGAAGCTCTTAATATTTTGCACACCTTTTCAGGCTCTTCATGTATTTGAATACCGCTTCATGCTCCTCCTATATTTCAGACCGTTTCATTCTCCTCATATTTTTGACACTTTTTGAAGCTATTCATATTTTTCACACTTTTTCAGGCTCTTCATGCTTTTAAACATGGTTTCATGCTCCTCCTATTTTTCAGACCGTTTCATGCTCCTCAATTTTTGGCATCTTTTGAAGCTCTTTATATTTTTAACACTTATCATGCTCTTCATGTTTTTCAACACCGTTTCATGTTTCTCCTATTTTTCAGACCGTTTCATGCTCCTCATATTTTTGACACCTTGAAAGCTCTTCATATATTTCCAACCTTTTCAGGTTCTTCATGTTTTTCAACACCGTCTCATGCTCCTCCTATTTTTCAGACCGTTTCATGCTCCTCATATTTTTGACACCTCTTGAATCTCTTCATATTTTTCACACCTTTTCATGCTCTTCATGTTTTCATACAACGTTTCATGCTCCTCCCATTTTTCAGACCATTTCGTGCTCCTCATATTTTTCAGACCGTCTCATGCTCCTCTTATTTATGACAGCTTTTGAAGCTCTTCATATTTTTCACACTTTTTGAAGCTCTTCATGTTTTTCAACACCGTTTCATTCTCCTCCAATGTTTATGACCCTTTCATGCTCCTCATATTTTTGACCCCTTTTGAAGCTCTTCATATTTTTCACACCTTTTCATTCTCTTCATGTTTTTCAACACCGTTTCATGCTCCTCCCCTTTTCAGGACCGTTTCTTGCTCCTCATATTTTTGACAGCTTTTGAAGCTGTTTATATTTTTCACACTTTTAATGCTCCTCATGTTTTTCAACACCGTTTCATGCTCCTCATATATTTGACACCTTATGAAGCTCTTCATATTTTTCACCTTTTCAGGCTTTTCATGATTTTGAACACCGTTTCATGCTCCTCATATTTTTGACACCTTTTGAACTCTTGATATATTTCACACCTTTTCAGGCTCTTCATGTTTAAACACTGTTTAATGCTCCTCCTATTTTTCAGACAGTTGCATGCTCCTCATATTTTTGACACCTTTTGAAGCTGTTCATATTTTTCACACCTTTTCATGCTCTTCATGTTTTTCACCACCGTTTCATGCTGTTCCTATTTTTCAGACAGTTTCATGCTCCTCTTTTTTTTGACACCTTTTGAAGGTTTTCATATTTTTCAAACCTTTTCATGCTGTTCATATTTTTCAACACCACTTCATGCTCCTCCTATTTTTCAGACCGTTTAATCCTCCTCAAGTATTTCACACTTTTTGAAGCTCTTCATATTTTTCACACCTTTTGAAGCTCTTCATATTTTTCACACGTTTTCAGGCTCTTCATGTTTTTCAACACCGCTTCATGCTCCTCCTATTTTTCAGACCGTATCATGCTCCTCATATTTTTCACACCTTTTGAAGATCTTCATATTTTTCACACCTTTTCAGGCTATTCATGTTTTTGAACACCACTTCATGCTCCTTCTATTTTTCAGAGAGTTTCATGCTCCTCATGTATTTCACACCTTTTGAAGCTCTTCATGTTTTTCACACCTTTTCAGGCTCTTCATGTTTTTGATCACCGTTTCATGCTCCTCCTATTTTTCAGACTGTTTCATGCTCCTCATATTTTTTTTTCCAGTGGGTTTTGTCATACATTGATATGAATCAGCCATGGATTTACATGTATTCCCAATCCCGATCCCCCCTCCCACCTCCCTCTCCCCCCGATTCCTCTGGGTCTTCCCAGTGCACCAGGCCGGAGCACTTGTCTCATTCATCCTACCTGGGCTGGTGATCTGTTTCACCATAGATAGGATACATGCTGTTCTTTTGAAATATCCCACCCTCACATTCTTCCACAAAGTTCAAAAGTCTGTTCTGTATTTCTGTGTCTCTTTTTCTGTTCTGCATATAGGGTTATCGTTATCACCTTTCTAAATTCCATATACATGTGTCAGTATGCTGTAATGTTCTTTATCTTTCTGGCTTACTTCACTCTGTATAATGGGCTTCAGCTTCATCCATCTCATTAGGACTGGTTCAAATGAATTCTTTTTAATGGCTGAGTAATAGTCCATGGTGTATATGTACCACAGCTTCCTTATCCATTCATCTGCTGATGGGCATCTAGGTTGCTTCCATGTCCTGGCTATTATAAACAGTGCTGCGATGAACACTGGGGTGCACGTGTCTCTTTCAGTTCTGGTTTCCTCAGTGTGTATGCCCAGAAGTGGGATTGCTGGGTCATATGGCAGTTCTATTTCCAGTTTTTTAAGAAATCTCCACACTGTTTTCCATAGCGGCTGTACTAGTTTGCATTCCCACCAACAGTGTAAGAGGGTTCCCTTTTCTCCACACCCTCTCCAGTATTTATTGCTTGTAGACTTTTGGATAGCAGCCATCCTGACTGGCGTGTAATGGTACCTCATTGTGGTTTTGATTTGTATTTCTCTAATAATGAGTGATGTTGAGCATCTTTTCATGTGTTTGTTAGCCATCTGTATGTCTTCTTTGGAGAAATGTCTGTTTAGTTCTTTGGCCCATTTTTTGATTGGGTCATTTATTTTTCTGAAATTGAGCTGCAGGAGTTGCTTGTATATTTTTGAGATTAATCCTTTGTCTGTTTCTTCATTTGCTATTATTTTCTCCCAATCTGAGGGCTGTCTTTTCACCTTACTTATAGTTTCCTTTGTAGTGCAAAAGCTTTTAAGTTTCATTAGGTCCCATTTGTTTAGTTTTGCTTATATTTCCAATATTCTGGGAGGTGGGTCATAGAGGATCTTGCTTTGATTTCTGTCGGAGAGTGTTTTGCCTATGTTCTCCTCTAGGAGTTTTATAGTTTCTGGTCTTACATTTAGATCTTTAATCCATTTTGAGTTTATTTTTGTGTATGGTGTTAGAAAGTGTTCTAGTTTCATTCTTTTACAAGTGGTTGACCAGTTTTCCCAGCACCACTTGTTAAAGAGGTTGTCTTTTTTCCATTGTATATCCTTGCCTCCTTTGTCAAAGATAAGGTGTCCATAGGTTCGTGGATTTATCTCTGGGCTTTCTATTCTGTTCCATTGATCTATATTTCTGTCTTTGTGCCAGTACCATACTGTCTTGATGACTGTGGCTTTGTAGTAGAGTCTGAAGTCAGGCAGGTTGATTCCTCCAGCTCCATTCTTCTTTCTCAAGATTACTTTGGCTATTCGAGGTTTTTTGTATTTCCATACAAATTGTGAAATTCTTTGGTCTAGTTCTGTGAAAAATACCATTGGTAGCTTGATAGGGATTGCATTGAATCTATAGACTGCTTTGGGTAGAATAGCCATTTTGACAATATTAATTCTTCCAATCCATGAACACGGTATGTTTCTCCATCTGTTTGTGTCCTCTTTGATTTCTTTCATCAGTGTTTTATAGTTTTCTATGTATAGGTCCTTTGTTTCTTTAGGTAGATATACTCCTAAGTATTTTATTCTTTTTGTTGCAATGGTGAATGGTATTGTTTCCTTAATTTCTCTGTCTGTTTTTTCATTGTTAGTATATAGGAATGCAAGGGATTTCTGTGTGTTAATTTTATATCCTGCAACTTTACTATATTCATTGATTAGTTCTAGTAATTTTCTGGTAGAGTCTTTAGGGTTTTCTATGTAGAGGATCATGTTATCTGCAAACAGTGAGAGTTTTACTTCTTCTTTTCCTATCTGGATTCCTTTTACTGCTTTTTCTGCTCTGATTGCTGTGGCCAGAACTTCCAACACTATGTTGAATAGTAGTGGTGAGAGTGGGCACCCTTGTCTTGTTCCTGATTTCAGGGGAAATGCCTTCAATTTTGACACCTTCTGAAGATCTTCATATTTTTCACACCTTTTCAGGCTCTTCATGTTTTGAACATAGTTTCATGCTCCTCATATTTTTCACATATTTTTATGCTCTTCATATTTTTCACATATTTTCAGGCTATTCATGTTTCTCAAAACCGTTTCATGCTCCTCATATTTTTGACACCTTTTGAAGCTCTTCATATTTTTCACACCTTTTCAGGCTCTTCTTGTTTTTGAACACCGCTTCATGCTCCTCCTATATTTGAGACAGTTTCATGCTCCTCATATTTTTGACACATTTTGAAGCTTTTCATATTTTTCAAACCTTTTCAGTCTCTTCATTTTTTTCAACACCACTTCATGCTCCTCCTATTTTTCAGACCGTTTCATGCTCATCAAATTTTTGACACCTTTTGAAGCTCTTCATATTTTTCACAACTTTTGAAGCTCTTCATATTTTTCACAACTTTTGAAGCTTTCATATTTTTCACACGTTTTCAGGCCTTCATGTTTTTCAACACCGCTTCATGCTCCTCCTATTTTTCAGACAGTTTAATTCTCCTCATGTATTTCACACTTTTTGAAACTGTTCATATTTTTCACACCTTTTCATGCTCTTCATGTTTTTGAACACCATTTCATGCTCCTCCTATTTTTCAGACCGTTTAATTCTCCTCATGTATTTCACACTTTTTGAAACTGTTCATATTTTTCACACCTTTTCAGGCTCTTCATGTTGTTGAACACCAATTCATGCTCCTCCTATTTTGCAGACCGTTTCATTCTCCTCATATTTTTGACACCTTTTGAAGCTCTTCATATATTTCACACATTTTAAGGCTTTTCATTTTTTTCAACACCACTTCATGCTCCTCCTATTTTTCAGACCGTTTCATGCTCATCTCATTTTGACACCTTTTGAAGCTCTTCATATTTTTCACATTTTTGAAGCTTTTCATATTTTTCACACCTTTTCAGGCTCTTCATGATTTTCAACACCGCTTCATGCTCCTCCTATTTTTCAGACCGTTTCATGCTCCTCATATTTTTGACACCTTTTGAAGCTCTTCATATTTTTCACACCTTTTCAGGCTCTTCATGTTTTTCAACCCCGCTTCATGCTCCTCCTATTTTTCAGACCGTTTCATGCTCCTCATATTTTTGACACCTTTTGAAGCTCTTCATATTTTTCACACCTTTTCAGACTCTTCATGTTTTTCAACACCGCTTCATCCTCCTCCTTTTTTTAAGACCGTTTCATGCTCCTCATATTTTTGACACCTTTTGAAATTCTTTGTATTTTTACACCTTTTCAGGCTCTTTATATTTTTGAACACCGCTTCATGCTCTCCTATTTTTTAGACCGGTTCATGCTCCTCATAATTTTGACACCTTTTGAAGCTCTTCATATTTTTCACACCTTTTCAGGCTCTACATGTTTTTGAACACCGCATCATGCTACTCCTATTTTTCAGACCGTTTTATGCTCCTCATATTTTTGACACCTTTTGAAGCTTTCCATATTTTTCACACCTTTTCAGGCTCTTCATTTTTTTCAACAGCGTTTCATGCTCCTCCTATTTTTCAGACCGTTTCATGCTCCTCATATATTTGACACCCTTTGAAGCTCTTCATATATTTCACACCATTTCAGGCTCTTCATGTTTTTCAACACCACTTCATGCTCCTCGTATTTTTAAGACCATTTCTTGCTCCTCATATTTTTGACACCTTTAGAATCTCTTCATATTTTTCACACCTTTTCAGGCGCTTCATGTTTTTCAAAAACGCTTCATGCTCCTCCTATCTTGCAGACTGTTTAATCCTCCTCATGTATTTCACACCTTTTGAAGCTCTTCATATTTTTCACACCTTTTCAGGCTCTTCATGTTTATGAACACCATTTCATGCTCCTCCTATTTTGCAGACCGTTTCATTCTCCTCATAATTTGACACCTTTTGAAGCTCTTCATATTTTTCACACCTTTTCAGGCTCTTTAGGTTTTCTAACACCGCTTCATGCTCCTCCTATTTTTCAAAAGATTTCATGTTCCTCATATTTTTGACACTTTTTGAAGCTCTTCATATATTTTACACCTTTTCAGGCTCTTCATGTTTTTGAACACCGCTTCATGCTCCTCCTTTTTCAGACAGTTTCATGCTCCTCATATTTTTGACACGTTTTGAAGTTATTCATATTTTTCACACCTTTTCAGGCTCTGCATTTTTTTGAACACAGTTTCATGCTCCTCATATTTTTCACACATTTTCATGCTCTTCATATTTTTCACACCTTTCAGGCTCTTCATGTTTTTGAACACCATTTCATGCTCCTCCTATTTTTCAGACGGTTTCATGCTCCTCATAACTTTGACACCTTTTGAAGCTCTTCATATTTTTCACACTTTTTCAGTTTCTTCAGGTTTTTTAACACGGCTTCATGCTCCTCGTATTTTTCAGACCGTTTCATTCTCCTCATATTTTTCACACTTTTTCATGCTCTTCATATTTTTCACATCTTTTCATGCTCTTCATGTTTCTCAACACCGTTTCATGCTCTTCAGGTTTTTGAACACGGCTTCATGCTCCTCGTATTTTTCAGACCGTTTCATGCTCCTCATATTTTTGACACTTTTTGAAGCTCTTCATATTTTTCATACCTTTGCAGGCTCTTAATGTTTTGGAACACCGCTTCATGCTCCTCATATTTTTCAGACCGTTTCATGCTCCTCATATTTTTAACCCTATTGAAGCTCTTCATATTTTTCACAACTTTTCAGGATCTTCAGTTTTTTGAACACGGCTTCATGCTCTTCGTATTTTTCAGACCGTTTCATGCTCCTCATATATTTCACACCGTTTGAAGCTCTTCATATTTTTCACACGTTTTCAGGCTCTTCAGGTTTTTGAACACCGCTTCATGCTCCTCCATTTTTCAGAACTTTTCATGCTCCTCATATTTTTGACACGTTTTGAAACACTTCATATTTTTCACACCTTTTCAGGCTCTTCATATTTGTGAACACTGCTTCATGCTCCTCCTATTTTCATACGGTTTCATGCTCCTCATATTTTTGACACCTTTTGAAGCTCTTCATATTTTTCACACCTTTTCAGGCTCTTCATGTTTTTCAACACCGCTTCATGCTCCTCCTATTTTTCAGACCGTTTCATGCTCCATATATTTTTGGCACCTTTTGAAGCTCTTCATATTTTTCACAGCTTTTCAGGCTCTTCATGTTTTTGAACACTGTTTCATGTTCCTCTTATATTTGACACATTTTGAAGCTCTTCATATTTTTCACACCATTTCACGCTCTTCATTTTTTATCACCGTTTCATGCTCCTCCTATTTTTCAGACCGTTTAATGCTCCACATGTATTTCACACCTTTTGAAGCTCCTCATATTTTTCACACATTTTCAGGCTCTTCTTGTTTTTGAACACCACTTCATGCTCCTCCTGTTTTTCAGACCGTTTAATGCTCCACATGTATTTCACACCTTTTGAAGCTCCTCATATTTTTCACACCTTTTCAGGCTCTTCATGTTTTTCAACACCGCTTCATGATCCTCCTATTTTTCAGACCGTTTAATGCTCCACATGTATTTCACACCTTTTGAAGCTCCTCATATTTTTCATACCTTTTCAGGCTCTTCTTGTTTTTGAACACCATTTCATGCTCCTGTTATTTTTCAGACCGTTTCCTGGTCCTCATATATTTGACACCCTTTGAAACTCTTCATATATTTCACAACTTTTCAGGCTCTTCATGTTTTTCAACACCACTTCTTGCTCCTCCGATTTTTCAGACCGTTTCATGCTCCTCAGATTTTTCACACCTTTTGAAGCTCTTCATATTTTTCACACCTTTTCATGCTCTTCATGTTTTGATACAACGTTTCATGCTCCTCCCATTTTTCAGACCATTTCGTGCTCCTCATATTTTTCAGACCGTCTCATGCTCCTCATATTTATGACAGCTTTTGAAGCTCTTCATATTTTTCACACTCTTTGAAGCTCTTCATGTTTTTCAACACCGTTTCATGCTCCTCCAATGTTTATGACCCTTTCATGCTCCTCATATTTTTAACATCTTTTGAAGCTCTCATATTTTTCATACCTTTTCAAGCAATTCATGTGTTCAACACCATTTCATGCTCCTCCTGTTTTTCAGACCCTTTCATGCTCCTCATATTATTGACACCTTCTGAAGCTCTTCTTATTGTGCACACCTTTTCACGCTCTTCATGATTTTCAACACTGTTTCATGCTCGTCCTATTTTTTAGACCGTTTCATGTTCCTCATATTTTTCTGACAGTTTCATGTTCCTCATATTTTTGACACCTTTGAAGCTTGTCATATTTTTCCAACGTTTTCAGGTTCTTCATGTTTTTACACCGTCTCATGCTTCTCCTATTTTTAAGACCGTTTCATGCTCCTCATATTTTTGACACCTTTTGAAGCTCTTCATATTTTTCACACCTTTTCATTCTCTTCATGTTTTTCAACACCGTTTCATGCTCCTCCTCTTTTTCAGACCGTTTCTTGCTCCTCATATTTTTGACAGCTTTTGAAGCTGTTTATATTTTTCACACTTTTAATGCTCCTCATGTTTTTCAACACCGTTTCATGCTCCTCATATATTTGACACCTTTTGAAGCTCTTCATATATTTCGCACCTTTTCAGGCTTTTCATGTATTTGAACACCGTTTCATGCTCCTCATATTTTTGACACCTTTTGAACTCTTGATATATTTCACACCTTTTCAGGCTCTTCATGTTTTTGAACACTGTTTAATGCTCCTCCTATTTTTCAGACAGTTGCATGCTTCTCATATTTTTGACACCTTTTGAAACTCTTCATATTTTTCACACCTTTTCATGCTCTTCATGTTTTTCAACACCGTTTCATGCTCCTCGTATATTTGACTCCTTTTGAAGCTCTTAATATTTTGCACACCTTTTCAGGCTCTTCATGTATTTGAATACCGCTTCATGCTCCTCCTATATTTCAGACCGTTTCATTCTCCTCATATTTTTGACACTTTTTGAAGCTATTCATATTTTTCACACCTTTTCAGGCTCTTCATGCTTTTAAACATGGTTTCATGCTCCTCCTATTTTTCAGACCGTTTCATGCTCCTCAAATTTTGGCACCTTTTGAAGCTCTTTATATTTTTAACACTTATCATGCTCTTCATGTTTTTCAACACCGTTTCATGTTTCTCCTATTTTTCAGACCGTTTCATGCTCCTCATATTTTTGACACCTTGAAAGCTCTTCATATATTTCCAACCTTTTCAGGTTCTTCAGGTTTTCCAACACCATCTCATGCTCCTACTATTTTTCAGACCGTTTCATGCTCCTCATATTTTTGACACCTTTTGAAGCTTTTCATATTTTTCACACTTTTAATGCTCTTCATGTTTTTCAACACCGTTACATGCTCCTCATATTTTTGACACCTTTTGCAGCTCTTCAAATTTTTCACACCTTTTCATGCTCTTCATGTATACATACAAAGTTTCATGCTCCTCCTATTTTCAGACCCTTTCATGCTCCTCATATTTTTGATAACTTTTGAACCTCTTCATATTTTTCACACATTTTCATGCTCTTCATGTTTTTCAACACCGTCTCATGCTCCTCCTTTTTTTGAAACCTTTTGAAGCTCTTCATATATTTCACACCTTTTCAGGCTCTTCATGTTTTTGAACTACTTTTCATGCTCCTCCTATTTTTCAGACCGTTTCATGCCCCTCATATTTTTGACACATTTTGAAGCTCTTCATATTTTTCACACCTTTTCAGGCTCTTCATGTTTTTGAACTACTTTTCATGCTCCTCCTATTTTTCAGACCGTTTCATGCCCCTCATATTTTTGACACATTTTGAAGCTCTTCATATTTTTCACACCTTTTCAGGCTCTTAATATTTTTCAACACCGCTTCATGCTCCTCCTATTTTTCAGACCGTATCATGCTCCTCATATTTTTGACAACTTTTGAAGTCTTCATATTTTTCACACCTTTTCAGGCTCTACCGTTTTTCAACACCGCTTCATGCTCCTCCTATTTTTCAGACCGATTCATGCTCCTCTCAATTTTGACAGCTTTTGAAGCTCTTCATATTTTTCACATCTTTTGAAGCTCTTCATATTTTTCACACCTTTTGAAGCTCTTCATATTTTTCACACCTTTTCAGGCTCTTCATGTTTTTCTACACCGCTTCGTGCTGCTTGTATTTTTCAGACCGTTTCATGCTCATCTCATTTTTGACACAATTTGAAGGTCTTCATATTTTTCACACCTTTTGAAGCTCTTCATAGTTTTCACACTTTTTGAAGCCCTTCATATATTTCAAACCTTTTCAACTCTTCATATTTTTGAACACCTTTTCAGGCTCTTCATATTTTTCAACACCGCTTCATGCTCCTCCTTTTTTTCAGACCGTTTCATGCTCCTCTTATTTTTGACACATTTTGAAGCTCTTCATATTTTTCACACCTTTTCAGGCTCTTCATTTATTTTAACACCGTTTCATGCTTCTCCTATTTTTCAGACCGTTTCATGCTCCTCATATTTTTGATACATTTTGAAGCTCTTCATATTTTTCACACCTTTTCAGGCTCTTCATTTATTTTAACACCGTCTCATGCTCCTCCTATTTTTAAGACCATTTCATGCTCCTCATATTTTTGACACCTTTAGAATCTCTTCATATTTTTCACACCTTTTCAGGCGCTTCATGTTTTTCAAAAACGCTTCATGCTCCTCCTATCTTGCAGACTGTTTAATCCTCCTCATGTATTTCACACCTTTTGAAGCTCTTCATATTTTTCACACCTTTTCAGGCTCTTCATGTTTATGAACACCATTTCATGCTCCTCCTATTTTGCAGACCGTTTCATTCTCCTCATATTTTTGACACCTTTTGAAGCTCTTCATATTTTTCACACCTTTTCATGCTCTTTAGGTTTTCTAACACCGCTTCATGCTCCTCCTATTTTTCAAAAGGTTTCATGTTCCTCATATTTTTGACACTTTTTGAAGCTCTTCATATATTTTACACCTTTTCAGGCTCTTCATGTTTTTGAACACCGCTTCATGCTCCTCCTTTTTCAGACAGTTTCATGCTCCTCATATTTTTGACACGTTTTGAAGTTATTCATATTTTTCACACCTTTTCAGGCTCTGCATTTTTTTGAACACAGTTTCATGCTCCTCATATTTTTCACACATTTTCATGCTCTTCATATTTTTCACACCTTTCAGGCTCTTCATGTTTTTGAACACCATTTCATGCTCCTCCTATTTTTCAGACGGTTTCATGCTCCTCATAACTTTGACACCTTTTGAAGCTCTTCATATTTTTCACACCTTTTCAGTTTCTTCAGGTTTTTTAACACGGCTTCATGCTCCTCGTATTTTTCAGACCGTTTCATGCTCCTCATATTTTTCACACTTTTTCATGCTCTTCATATTTTTCACATCTTTTCATGCTCTTCATGTTTCTCAACACCGTTTCATGCTCTTCAGGTTTTTGAACACGGCTTCATGCTCCTCGTATTTTTCAGACCGTTTCATGCTCCTCATATTTTTGACACTTTTTGAAGCTCTTCATATTTTTCATACCTTTTCAGGCTCTTAATGTTTTGGAACACCGCTTCATGCTCCTCATATTTTTCAGACCGTTTCATGCTCCTCATATTTTTAACCCTATTGAAGCTCTTCATATTTTTCACAACTTTTCAGGATCTTCAGTTTTTTGAACATGGCTTCATGCTCCTCGTATTTTTCAGACCGTTTCATGCTCCTCATATATTTCACACCGTTTGAAGCTCTTCATATTTTTCACACGTTTTCAGGCTCTTCAGGTTTTTGAACACCGCTTCATGCTCCTCCAATTTTAAGAACTTTTCATGCTCCTCATATTTTTGACACGTTTTGAAACACTTCATATTTTTCACACCTTTTCAGGCTCTTCATATTTGTGAACACTGCTTCATGCTCCTCCTATTTTCATACGGTTTCATGCTCCTCATATTTTTGACACCTTTTGAAGCTCTTCATATTTTTCACACCTTTTCAGGCTCTTCATATTTTTCAACACCGCTTCATGCTCCTCCTATTTTTCAGACCGTTTCATGCTCCATATATTTTTGGCACCTTTTGAAGCTCTTCATATTTTTCACAGCTTTTCAGGCTCTTCATGTTTTTGAACACTGTTTCATGTTCCTCTTATATTTGACACATTTTGAAGCTCTTCATATTTTTCACACCATTTCACGCTCTTCATTTTTTATCACCGTTTCATGCTCCTCCTATTTTTCAGACCGTTTAATGCTCCGCATGTATTTCACACCTTTTGAAGCTCCTCATATTTTTCACACCTTTTCAGGCTCTTCTTGTTTTTGAACACCGCTTCATGCTCCTCCTATTTTTCAGACCGTTTAATGCTCCATATGTATTTCACACCTTTTGAAGCTCCTCATATTTTTCACACCTTTTCAGGCTCTTCTTGTTTTTGAACACCGCTTCATGCTCCTCCTATTTTTCAGACCGTTTAATGCTCCATATGTATTTCACACCTTTTGAAGCTCCTCATATTTTTCACACCTTTTCAGGCTCTTCTTGTTTTTGAACACCACTTCATGCTCCTCCTGTTTTTCAGACCGTTTAATGCTCCACATGTATTTCACACCTTTTGAAGCTCCTCATATTTTTCACACCTTTTCAGGCTCTTCATGTTTTTCAACACCGCTTCATGATCCTCCTATTTTTCAGACCGTTTAATGCTCCACATGTATTTCATACCTTTTGAAGCTCCTCATATTTTTCACACCTTTTCAGGCTCTTCATGATTTTCAACACTGTTTCATGCTCGTCCTATTTTTTAGACCGTTTCATGTTCCTCATATTTTTCTGACAGTTTCATGTTCCTCACATTTTTGACACCTTTGAAGCTTGTCATATTTTTCCAACGTTTTCAGGTTCTTCATGTTTTTACACCGTCTCATGCTTCTCCTATTTTTAAGACCGTTTCATGCTCCTCATATTTTTGACACCTTTTGAAGCTCTTCATATTTTTCACACCTTTTCATTCTCTTCATGTTTTTCAACACCGTTTCATGCTCCTCCTCTTTTTCAGACCGTTTCTTGCTCCTCATATTTTTGACAGCTTTTGAAGCTGTTTATATTTTTCACACTTTTAATGCTCCTCATGTTTTTCAACACCGTTTCATGCTCCTCATATATTTGACACCTTTTGAAGCTCTTCATATATTTCGCACCTTTTCAGGCTTTTCATGTATTTGAACACCGTTTCATGCTCCTCATATTTTTGACACCTTTTGAACTCTTGATATATTTCACACCTTTTCAGGCTCTTCATGTTTTTGAACACTGTTTAATGCTCCTCCTATTTTTCAGACAGTTGCATGCTTCTCATATTTTTGACACCTTTTGAAACTCTTCATATTTTTCACACCTTTTCATGCTCTTCATGTTTTTCAACACCGTTTCATGCTCCTCGTATATTTGACTCCTTTTGAAGCTCTTAATATTTTGCACACCTTTTCAGGCTCTTCATGTATTTGAATACCGCTTCATGCTCCTCCTATATTTCAGACCGTTTCATTCTCCTCATATTTTTGACACTTTTTGAAGCTATTCATATTTTTCACACTTTTTCAGGCTCTTCATGCTTTTAAACATGGTTTCATGCTCCTCCTATTTTTCAGACCGTTTCATGCTCCTCAATTTTTGGCATCTTTTGAAGCTCTTTATATTTTTAACACTTATCATGCTCTTCATGTTTTTCAACACCGTTTCATGTTTCTCCTATTTTTCAGACCGTTTCATGCTCCTCATATTTTTGACACCTTGAAAGCTCTTCATATATTTCCAACCTTTTCAGGTTCTTCAGGTTTTTCAACACCATCTCATGCTCCTACTATTTTTCAGACCGTTTCATGCTCCTCATATTTTTGACACCTTTTGAAGCTTTTCATATTTTTCACACTTTTAATGCTCTTCATGTTTTTCAACACCGTTACATGCTCCTCATATTTTTGACACCTTTTGCAGCTCTTCAAATTTTTCACACCTTTTCATGCTCTTCATGTATACATACAAAGTTTCATGCTCCTCCTATTTTCAGACCCTTTCATGCTCCTCATATTTTTGATAACTTTTGAACCTCTTCATATTTTTCACACATTTTCATGCTCTTAATGTTTTTCAACACCGTCTCATGCTCCTCCTTTTTTTGAAACCTTTTGAAGCTCTTCATATATTTCACACCTTTTCAGGATCTTCATGTTTTTCAACACCGTCTCATGCTCCTCCTATTTTTTTTACCCGTTTCATGCGACTAATAATTTTGAAGCCTTTTGAAGCTCTTCATATTTTTCACACCTTTTCAGGCTCTTCATGTTTTTGAACTACTTTTCATGCTCCTCCTATTTTTCAGACCGTTTCATGCCCCTCATATTTTTGACACATTTTGAAGCTCTTCATATTTTTCACACCTTTTCAGGCTCTTAATATTTTTCAACACCACTTCATGCTCCTCCTATTTTTCAGAACGTTTCATGCTCCTCATATTTTTGACAACTTTTGAAGTCTTCATATTTTTCACACCTTTTCAGGCTCTACCGTTTTTCAACACCGCTTCATGCTCCTCCTATTTTTCAGACCGATTCATGCTCCTCTCAATTTTGACATCTTTTGAAGCTCTTCATATTTTTCACATCTTTTGAAGCTCTTCATATTTTTCACACCTTTTGAAGCTCTTCATATTTTTCACACCTTTTCAGGCTCTTCATGTTTTTCTACACCGCTTCGTGCTGCTTGTATTTTTCAGACCGTTTCATGCTCATCTCATTTTTGACACAATTTGAAGGTCTTCATATTTTTCACACCTTTTGAAGCTCTTCATAGTTTTCACACTTTTTGAAGCCCTTCATATATTTCAAACCTTTTCAACTCTTCATATTTTTGAACACCTTTTCAGGCTCTTCATATTTTTCAACACCGCTTCATGCTCCTCCTATTTTTCAGACCGTTTCTTGCTCCTCTTATTTTTGACACATTTTGAAGCTCTTCATATTTTTCACACCTTTTCAGGCTCTTCATTTATTTTAACACCGTTTCATGCTTCTCCTATTTTTCAGACCGTTTCATGCTCCTCATATTTTTGATACATTTTGAAGCTCTTCATATTTTTCACATCTTTTCAGGCTATTCATGTTTTTGAACACTGTTTCATGCTCCTCCTATATTTGACACATTTTGAAGTTCTTCATATTTTTCACACAATTTCACGCTCTTCATGTTTTTCAACACCGTTTCATGCTCCTCCTATTTTTCAGACCGTTTCATGCTCCTCTTATTTTTGACACGTTTTGAAGCTCTTCATACTTTTCACACCATTTCAGGCTCTTCATGTTTTTAAACACCGCTTCATGCTCGTCGTATTTTTCACACCGTTTAATATTCCTCATATTTTTCACACCTTTTGAAGCTCTTTATATTTTTCACACCTTTTCAGGCTCTTCATGTTTTTGAACACCGCTTCATGCTTCTCCTATTTTTCAGACCGTTTCATGCTCCACATATTTTTGGCACCTTTTGAAGCTCTTCATATTTTTCACAGCTTTTCAGGCTCTTCATGATTTTGAACACTGTTTCATGTTCCTCCTATATTTGACACCTTTTTAAGCTCTTCATATTTTTCACACTTTTTCAGACTCTTCATGTTTTTAAACAGCGATTCATGCTCCTCATATTTTTGAAACGTTTTGAAGCTCTTCATATTTTTCACACCTTTTCAGGCTCTTCATGTTTTTCAGCACCGCTTCATGCTCTCCTATTTTTGAGACCGTTTAATGCTCCTCATATTTTGCACACCTTTTGAAGCTCTTCATATTTTGCAGAACTTTTCAGGCTCTTCATGTTTTTGAACACCGCTTCATGCTCCTCCTATTGTTCAGACTGTTTCATGCTCCTCATATTTTTGACACGTTTTGAAGCTCTTCATATTTTTCACACCTTTTCAGCCTCTTCATATTTTTGAACACCGTTTCATGCTCCTCCTATATTTCAGACCGTTTCATGCTCCTCATATTTTACACAACTTTTGAGCTCTTCATATTTTTCACACCTTTTCAGTCTCTTTAGGTTTTCTAACACCGCTTCATGCTGCTCCTATTTTTCAAAAGGTTTCATGCTCCTCATATTTTTAACACCTTTTGAAGCTCTTCATATATTTTACACCTTTTCATGCTCTTCATGTTTTTGAACACCGCTTCATGCTCCTCCTATTTTCAGACAGTTTCATGCTCCTCACATTTTTGACACGTTTTGAAGTTCTTCATATTTTGCACACCTTTTCAGGCTCTGCATTTTTTTGAACACATTTTCATGCTCCTCATATTTTTCACACATTTTCATGCTCTTCATATTTTTCAACCTTTCAGGCTCTTCATGTTTTTGAACACCGTTTCAGGCTCTTCCTATTTTTCAGACTGTTTCATGCTCCTCATAACTTTGACACCTTTTGAATCTCTTCATATTTTTCACAGCTTTTCAGTTTCTTCAGGTTTTTGAACACGGCTTCATGCTCCTCGTATTTTTCAGACCATTTCATGCTCCTCATATTTTTCACACTTTTTCATGCTCTTCATATTTTTCACATCTTTTCATGCTCTTCATGTTTCTCAACACCATTTCATGCTCTTCAGGTTTTCAACACGGCTTCATGCTCCTCGTATTTTTCAGACCGTTTCATGCTCCTCATATTTTTGACACTTTTTGAAGCTCTTCATATTTTTCATACCTTTTCAGGCTCTTAATGTTTTGGAACACCGCTTCATGCTCATCCTATTTTTCAGACCGTTTCATGCTCCTCATATTTTTAACCCTATTGAAGCTCTTCATATTTTTCACAACTTTTCAGGCTCTTCAGTTTTTTGAACACGGCTTCATGCTCCTCGTATTTTTCAGACCGTTTCATGCTCCTCATATATTTCACACCGTTTAAAGCTCTTCATATTTTTCACACCTTTTCAGGCTCCTCAAGTTTTTGAAAACCGCTTCATGCTCCTCCTATTTTTCAGAACTTTTCATGCTCCTCATGTATTTCACATCTTTTGAAGCTCTTCATATTTTTCACACTTTTTCAGGCTCTTCATCTTTTTCCACACCACTTCATGCTTCTCCTATTTTTCAGACTGTTTCATGCTCCTCATGTATTTTACACCTTTTGAAGCTCTTCATATGTTTCACATCTTTTCAGTCTCTTCATGTTTTTGATCAGCATTTCATGCTCCTTCTATTTTTCAGACCGTTTCATGTTCCTCATATTTTTGACACCTTTTGAAGCTCTTCATATTTTTCACACATTTTCAGGCTCTTCATGTTTTGAACACCGCTTCATGCTCCTCCTCTTTTTCAGACCGTTTCATGCTCCTCATATTTTTGACACCTTATGAAGCTCTTCATATTTTTCACACTTTTCAGGCTCTTCATGTTTTTCAACACCACTTCATGCTCCTCCTATTTTTCAGACCTTTTCATGCTCCTCATATTTTTGACACCTTTAGAAGCTCTTCATATTTTTCACACCTTTTCAGGCTCTTCATTTTTTTCAACACCTCTTCATGCTCCTCGTATTTTTCAACACCGCTTCATGCTCCTCCTATTTTTCAGACCGTTTCATGCTCCTCATAATTTTGATACTTTTTGAAGCTCCTCATATTTTTCACACGTTATGAAGGTCTTCATATATTTCACACCATTTCAGGCTCTTCATGTTTTTCAACACCACTTCATGCTCCTCCTATTTTTCAGAGAGTTTCATGCTCCTCATGTATTTCACACCTTTTGAAGTTCTTCATATTTTTCACACCTTTTCAGGCTCTTCATATTTTTCAACACTACTTCTTGCTCCTCCAATTTTTCAGACCGTTTCATGCTCATCTAATTTTTGACACCCTTTGAAGCTATGCGTATTTTTCACAACTTTTCAGGCTCTTCATGTTTTTGAACACCACTGCATGCTTCTCCTATTTTTCAGACAGTATCATGCTCCTAATATTTTGACACATTTTGAAGCTCTTCATATATTTCACACCTTTTCATGCTCTTCATGATTTTGAACTCCATTTCATGCTCTTCCTATTTTGAAGACCATTTCATTCTCCTCATATTTTTACACCTTTTGAAGCTCTTCATATATTTCACACGTTTTCAGGCTTTTCATTTTTTCAACACCACTTCATGCTCCTCCTATTTTTCAGACCGTTTCATGCTCATCTCATTTTTACACCTTTTGAAGCTCTTCATATTTTTCACACCTTTTCAAGCTCTTCATATTTTTCATATTTTTGAAGTTCTTCGTATTTTCACACGTTTTCAGACTCTTCATGTTTTTCAACACCGCTTCATGCTCCTGCTATTTTTCAGACCGTTTCATGCTCTTCATAATTTTGACAGGTTTTTAGGCTTTTCATATTTTTCACACCTTTTCAGGCTCTTCATGTTTTTGAACACCGCTTCATGCTCCTCCTATTTTTCAAACCGTTTCATGCTCCTAATATTTTGACACATTTTGAAGCTCTTCATATATTTCACACCTTTTCAGGCTCTTCCTGTTTTTCAACACCACTTCATGCTCCTCCTATTTTTCAGACCGTTTCCTGCTCCTCATAATATTGACAACTTTTGAAGCTCTTCATATTTTTCACACCTTTTCAGGCTCTTCATGTGTTTGAGCCCAGCTTCATGCTCTTCCTATTTTTCAAGCCGTTTCATGCTCCTCATATATTTCACATCCTTTGAAGCTCTTCATATTTCTCACACCTTTTCAGGCACTTCATGATTGTGAACACCACTTCATGCTCCTCCTATTTTTCAGACCGTTTCATGCTCATCTATTTTTGACACCTTTTGAAGCTCTTCATATTTTTCATACCTCTTCAGGCTCTTCATGTTTTTGAACACCGCTTCAAGCTTCTCCTATTTTTCAGACCGATTCATGCTCCTCATATTTTTCACACCTTTTGAAGCTCTTCATATTTTTCAAACCTTTTCAGGCTTTCATGTTTTTCAGCACCAGTTCATGCTCCTCCTATTTTTCAGACCGTTTCATGCTCCTCATATTCTTGACACCTTTTGAAGCTCTTCATATTTTGCACACCTTTTCAGGCTCTTCATGTTTTTCAGCTCCACTTCATGCTCCTCCTATTTTTCAGACCGTTTCATGCTGCTCTCATTTTACACCTTTTGAAGCTCTTCATATTTTGCACACCTTTTCAGGCTCTTCATGTTTTTCAGCACCAGTTCATGCTCCTCCTATTTTTGAGACCGTTTCATGCTCATCTCATTTTTTACACCTTTTGAAGCTCTTCATATTTTGCACACCTTTTCAGGCTCTTCATGTTTTTCAGCTCCGCTTCATGCTCCTCCTATTTTTCAGACCGTTTCATGCTCCTCATATTTTTGACACCTTTTGAAGCTTTTCATATTTTTCACACTTTTAATGCTCTTCATGTTTTTCAACACCGTTACATGCTCCTCATATTTTTGACACCTTTTGCAGCTCTTCAAATTTTTCACACCTTTTCATGCTCTTCATGTATACATACAAAGTTTCATGCTCCTCCTATTTTCAGACCTTTTCATGCTCCTCATATTTTTGATAACTTTTGAACCTCTTCATATTTTTCACACATTTTCATGCTCTTCATGTTTTTCAACACCGTCTCATGCTCCTCCTTTTTTTGAAACCTTTTGAAGCTCTTCATATATTTCACACCTTTTCAGGATCTTCATGTTTTTCAACACCGTCTCATGCTCCTCCTATTTTTTTTACCCGTTTCATGCGACTAATAATTTTGAAACCTTTTGAAGCTCTTCATATTTTTCACACCTTTTCAGGCTCTTCATGTTTTTGAACTACTTTTCATGCTCCTCCTATTTTTCAGACCGTTTCATGCCCCTCATATTTTTGACACATTTTGAAGCTCTTCATATTTTTCACACCTTTTCAGGCTCTTAATATTTTTCAACACCACTTCATGCTCCTCCTATTTTTCAGACCGTTTCATGCTCCTCATATTTTTGACAACTTTTGAAGTCTTCATATTTTTCACACCTTTTCAGGCTCTACCGTTTTTCAACACCGCTTCATGCTCCTCCTATTTTTCAGACCGATTCATGCTCCTCTCAATTTTGACATCTTTTGAAGCTCTTCATATTTTTCACATCTTTTGAAGCTCTTCATATTTTTCACACCTTTTGAAGCTCTTCATATTTTTCACACCTTTTCAGGCTCTTCATGTTTTTCTACACCGCTTCGTGCTGCTTGTATTTTTCAGACCGTTTCATGCTCATCTCATTTTTGACACAATTTGAAGGTCTTCATATTTTTCACACCTTTTGAAGCTCTTCATAGTTTTCACACTTTTTGAAGCCCTTCATATATTTCAAACCTTTTCAACTCTTCATATTTTTGAACACCTTTTCAGGCTCTTCATATTTTTCAACACCGCTTCATGCTCCTCCTATTTTTCAGACCGTTTCATGCTCCTCTTATTTTTGACACATTTTGAAGCTCTTCATATTTTTCACACCTTTTCAGGCTCTTCATTTATTTTAACACCGTTTCATGCTTCTCCTATTTTTCAGACCGTTTCATGCTCCTCATATTTTTGATACATTTTGAAGCTCTTCATATTTTTCACATCTTTTCAGGCTATTCATGTTTTTGAACACTGTTTCATGCTCCTCCTATATTTGACACATTTTGAAGTTCTTCATATTTTTCACACAATTTCACGCTCTTCATGTTTTTCAACACCGTTTCATATTCCTCCTATTTTTCAGACCGTTTCATGCTCCTCTTATTTTTGACACGTTTTGAAGCTCTTCATACTTTTCACACCATTTCAGGCTCTTCATGTTTTTAAACACCGCTTCATGCTCGTCGTATTTTTCACACCGTTTAATATTCCTCATATTTTTCACACCTTTTGAAGCTCTTTATATTTTTCACACCTTTTCAGGCTCTTCATGTTTTTGAACACCGCTTCATGCTTCTCCTATTTTTCAGACCGTTTCATGCTCCACATATTTTTGGCACCTTTTGAAGCTCTTCATATTTTTCACAGCTTTTCAGGCTCTTCATGATTTTGAACACTGTTTCATGTTCCTCCTATATTTGACACCTTTTTAAGCTCTTCATATTTTTCACACTTTTTCAGACTCTTCATGTTTTTAAACAGCGATTCATGCTCCTCATATTTTTGAAACGTTTTGAAGCTCTTCATATTTTTCACACCTTTTCAGGCTCTTCATGTTTTTCAGCACCGCTTCATGCTCTCCTATTTTTGAGACCGTTTAATGCTCCTCATATTTTGCACACCTTTTGAAGCTCTTCATATTTTGCAGAACTTTTCAGGCTCTTCATGTTTTTGAACACCGCTTCATGCTCCTCCTATTGTTCAGACTGTTTCATGCTCCTCATATTTTTGACACGTTTTGAAGCTCTTCATATTTTTCACACCTTTTCAGCCTCTTCATATTTTTGAACACGGTTTCATGCTCCTCCTATATTTCAGACCGTTTCATGCTCCTCATATTTTACACAACTTTTGAGCTCTTCATATTTTTCACACCTTTTCAGTCTCTTTAGGTTTTCTAACACCGCTTCATGCTGCTCCTATTTTCAAAAGGTTTCATGCTCCTCATATTTTTAACACCTTTTGAAGCTCTTCATATATTTTACACCTTTTCAGGCTCTTCATGTTTTTGAACACCGCTTCATGCTCCTCCTATTTTCAGACAGTTTCATGCTCCTCACATTTTTGACACGTTTTGAAGTTCTTCATATTTTGCACACCTTTTCAGGCTCTGCATTTTTTTGAACACATTTTCATGCTCCTCATATTTTTCACACATTTTCATGCTCTTCATATTTTTCAACCTTTCAGGCTCTTCATGTTTTTGAACACCGTTTCATGCTCTTCCTATTTTTCAGACTGTTTCATGCTCCTCATAACTTTGACACCTTTTGAATCTCTTCATATTTTTCACACCTTTTCAGTTTCTTCAGGTTTTTGAACACGGCTTCATGCTCCTCGTATTTTTCAGACCGTTTCATGCTCCTCATATTTTTGACACTTTTTGAAGCTCTTCATATTTTTCATACCTTTTCAGGCTCTTAATGTTTTGGAACACCGCTTCATGCTCCTCCTATTTTTCAGACCGTTTCATGCTCCTCATATTTTTAACCCTATTGAAGCTCTTCATATTTTTCACAACTTTTCAGGCTCTTCAGTTTTTTGAACACGGCTTCATGCTCCTCGTATTTTTCAGACCGTTTCATGCTCCTCATATATTTCACACCGTTTAAAGCTCTTCATATTTTTCACACCTTTTCAGGCTCCTCAAGTTTTTGAAACCGCTTCATGCTCCTCCTATTTTTCAGAACTTTTCATGCTCCTCATGTATTTCACATCTTTTGAAGCTCTTCATATTTTTCACACTTTTTCAGGCTCTTCATCTTTTTCCACACCACTTCATGCTTCTCCTATTTTTCAGACTGTTTCATGCTCCTCATGTATTTTACACCTTTTGAAGCTCTTCATATGTTTCACATCTTTTCAGTCTCTTCATGTTTTTGATCAGCATTTCATGCTCCTTCTATTTTTCAGACCGTTTCATGTTCCTCATATTTTTGACACCTTTTGAAGCTCTTCATATTTTTCACACATTTTCAGGCTCTTCATGTTTTGAACACCGCTTCATGCTCCTCCTCTTTTTCAGACCGTTTCATGCTCCTCATATTTTTGACACCTTATGAAGCTCTTCATATTTTTCACACTTTTCAGGCTCTTCATGTTTTTCAACACCACTTCATGCTCCTCCTATTTTTCAGACCTTTTCATGCTCCTCATATTTTTGACACCTTTAGAAGCTCTTCATATTTTTCACACCTTTTCAGGCTCTTCATTTTTTTCAACACCTCTTCATGCTCCTCGTATTTTTCAACACCGCTTCATGCTCCTCCTATTTTTCAGACCGTTTCATGCTCCTCATAATTTTGATACTTTTTGAAGCTCCTCATATTTTTCACACGTTATGAAGGTCTTCATATATTTCACACCATTTCAGGCTCTTCATGTTTTTCAACACCACTTCATGCTCCTCCTATTTTTCAGAGAGTTTCATGCTCCTCATGTATTTCACACCTTTTGAAGTTCTTCATATTTTTCACACCTTTTCAGGCTCTTCATATTTTTCAACACTACTTCTTGCTCCTCCAATTTTTCAGACCGTTTCATGCTCATCTAATTTTTGACACCCTTTGAAGCTATGCGTATTTTTCACAACTTTTCAGGCTCTTCATGTTTTTGAACACCACTGCATGCTTCTCCTATTTTTCAGACAGTATCATGCTCCTAATATTTTGACACATTTTGAAGCTTTTCATATATTTCACACCTTTTCATGCTCTTCATGATTTTGAACTCCATTTCATGCTCTTCCTATTTTGAAGACCATTTCATTCTCCTCATATTTTTACACCTTTTGAAGCTCTTCATATATTTCACACGTTTTCAGGCTTTTCATTTTTTCAACACCACTTCATGCTCCTCCTATTTTTCAGACCGTTTCATGCTCATCTCATTTTTACACCTTTTGAAGCTCTTCATATTTTTCACACCTTTTCAAGCTCTTCATATTTTTCATATTTTTGAAGTTCTTCGTATTTTCACACGTTTTCAGACTCTTCATGTTTTTCAACACCGCTTCATGCTCCTGCTATTTTTCAGACCGTTTCATGCTCTTCATAATTTTGACAGGTTTTTAGGCTTTTCATATTTTTCACACCTTTTCAGGCTCTTCATGTTTTTGAACACCGCTTCATGCTCCTCCTATTTTTCAAACCGTTTCATGCTCCTAATATTTTGACACATTTTGAAGCTCTTCATATATTTCACACCTTTTCAGGCTCTTCCTGTTTTTCAACACCACTTCATGCTCCTCCTATTTTTCAGACCGTTTCCTGCTCCTCATAATATTGACACCTTTTGAAGCTCTTCATATTTTTCACACCTTTTCAGGCTCTTCATGTGTTTGAGCCCAGCTTCATGCTCTTCCTATTTTTCAAGCCGTTTCATGCTCCTCATATATTTCACATCCTTTGAAGCTCTTCATATTTCTCACACCTTTTCAGGCACTTCATGATTGTGAACACCACTTCATGCTCCTCCTATTTTTCAGACCGTTTCATGCTCATCTATTTTTGACACCTTTTGAAGCTCTTCATATTTTTCATACCTCTTCAGGCTCTTCATGTTTTTGAACACCGCTTCAAGCTTCTCCTATTTTTCAGACCGATTCATGCTCCTCATATTTTTCACACCTTTTGAAGCTCTTCATATTTTTCAAACCTTTTCAGGCTTTCATGTTTTTCAGCACCAGTTCATGCTCCTCCTATTTTTCAGACCGTTTCATGCTCCTCATATTCTTGACACCTTTTGAAGCTCTTCATATTTTGCACACCTTTTCAGGCTCTTCATGTTTTTCAGCTCCACTTCATGCTCCTCCTATTTTTCAGACCGTTTCATGCTGCTCTCATTTTTACACCTTTTGAAGCTCTTCATATTTTGCACACCTTTTCAGGCTCTTCATGTTTTTCAGCACCAGTTCATGCTCCTCCTATTTTTGAGACCGTTTCATGCTCATCTCATTTTTTACACCTTTTGAAGCTCTTCATATTTTGCACACCTTTTCAGGCTCTTCATGTTTTTCAGCTCCACTTCATGCTCCTCCTATTTTTCAGACCGTTTCATGCTCCTCATATTTTTCACACCTTTTGAAGGTCTTCATATTTTTCAAACCTTTTCAGGCTCTTCATGTTTTTCAGCACCAGTTCATGCTCCTCCTATTTTTCAGACCGTTACATGCTCATCTCATTTTTTACACCTTTTGAAGCTCTTCATATTTTGCACACCTTTTCAGGCTCTTCATATTTTTCAGCTCCACTTCATGCTCCTCCTATTTTTCAGACCGTTACTTGCTCCTCATATTTTTGACACTGTTTGAAGCTCTTCATATTTTTCACACCTTTTCTGGCTCTTCATATTTTTGAACACAGCTTCAAGCTCCTCCTATTTTTCAGACCGTTTCATTCTCCTCATGTTTTTGACACCTGTTGAAGCTCTTCACATTTTTCACACCTTTTCAGGCTCTTCACGATTTTCAACACCGCTTCATGATCCTCCTATGTTTCAGACCGTTTCATGCTCTTCCTATTTTTGAGACTGTTTCAGGCTCCTAATATTTTTGACAGGTTTTGAAGCTCTTCATATTTTTCACACCTTTTCAGGCTCTTCATGTTTTTCAACACCGCTTCATGCTCCTCCTATTTTACAGACCGTTTCATGCTCCTCTCATTATTCACACCTTTTGAAGCTCTTCATATTTTTCACACCTTTTCAGGCTCTTCATGTTTTTGAACACCGCTTCATGCTCCTCCTATTTATCAGACCGTTTCATGTTACTCTTATTTTTCAGACCGTTTCAAGCTCCTCATATATTTGACACCTTTTGAAGCTCTTCATATTTTTCACAGCTTTTCAGGCTCTTCATGTTTTTCAACACTGTTTCATGCTCCTCCTATTTATCAGACCGTTTCATGCTCCTCATATTTTGACACCTTTTGAAGCTCTTCATATTTTTCACACGTTTTGAAGCTCTTCATGTTTTTTAACACCTTTTCATGCTCCTCCTATATTTCAGACAGTTTCATGCTCCTCATATTTTGACACCTTTTGAAGCTCTTCATATTTTTCACACCTTTTCAGGGTCTTCATGTTTTTCTACACCACTTCATGCTCCTCCTATTTTTCAGACCGTTTCCTGCTACTCATATTTTTGACACCATTTGAAGCTCTTTATATGTTTCACACCTTTTGAAGCTCTTGATGTTTTTTAACACCATTTCATGCTCCTCCTATTTTTCAGACCGTTTCATGCCCCTCATATTTTTGACACCTTTTGAAGCTCTTCATATATTTCACACCGTTTCAGGCTCTTCATGTTCTTTAACACCGCTTCATGCTCCTACTATTTTTCAGATCGTTTCATGCTCCTCATATTTTTGACACCTTTTAAAGCTCTTCATATTTTACCCACCTTTTCAGCTGTTCATGTTTTTCAACACAGCTTCATGCTCCTCCTATATTTCAGACCGTTTCATTCTTCTCATGTATTTCCAACCTTTTGAAGCACTTCATATTTTTCACACCATTTCAGGCTCTTCATGTTTTTGAACACCGTTTAATGCTCCTCCTATTTTCAGACCGTTTCATGCTCCTCATATTTTTGACACCTTTTGAAGCTCTTCATATTTTACCCACATTTTCAGGCTCTTCATGTTTTTCAACAACGCTTCATGCTCCTCCTTTTTTTCAGACCGTTTCATGCTCCTCATGTATTTCCAACCTATTGAAGCTCTTCATATTTTTGACACCTTTTCAGGCTCTTCATGTTTTTGAACACCGCTTCATGCTCCTCCTATTTTTCAGACCGTTTCATGCTCCTCATAATTTTCACACCTCTTGAAGCCCTTCATATTTTTCACACCTTTTCAGGCTCTTCTTGTTTTTGATCACAGTTTCTTGCTCCTCCTAATTTTCAGACCGTTTCATGCTCCTCATATTTTTGACACCTTTTGAAGCTCTTCATATTTTTCACACCTTTTCAGGCTCTTCATGTTTTTCAACACCGCTTCATACTCCTCCCATTTTTCAGATCGTTTCATGCTCCTCCTATTTTTCAGACCGTTTCATGCTCCTCATATTTTTGACTTCTTTTGAAGCTCTTCATATTTTTCACACGTTTTCACGCTCTTTATGTTTTTGAACACCGCTTCATGCTCCTCCTATTTTTCAGACCGTTTCATGATCCTCATATATTTGTAACCTTTTGAAGCTCTTCATATTTTTCACATCTTTTCAGGCTCTTCATGTTTTTCAAAACGGCTTCATGCTCCTCGTATTCTTCAGAAATTTTCATGATCCTCATATATTTGACATCTTTTGAAGCTCTGCATATTTTTCACAGCTTCTCAGACTCTTCATGTTTTTCAACACCGCTTCATACTCCTCCTATTTTTCAGACTGTTTCATGCTTTTCATATTTTTCCCAACTTTTGAAGCTCTTCATATTTTTCTCACCTTTTCAACTCTTCATGTTTTCGAACACCGCTTCACGCTCCTCCTATTTTTCAGACCGTTTCATGCTCATCTCATTTTTGACACCTTTTGAAGCTCTTCATATTTTTTACACCTTTTGAAGCTCTTCATATTTTTCACACCTTTTCAGGCTCTTCATGTTTTTGAACACCGCTTCATCCTCCTCCTATTTTTAAGAGGGTTTCATGCTCGTCATATTTTTGACACATTTTGAAGCTCTTCATATTTTTCACAATTTTTCAGGCTCTTCATGTTTTTGAACACCACTTCATGCTCTTCCAAATTTTCAGACTGTTTCATGCTCCTCATATTTTTGACAACTTTTGAAGCTCTTCATATTTTTCACAGCTTTTAAGCTCTTCATATTTTTCACACGTTTTCAGGCTCTTCATGTTTTTCCACACCGCTTCATCATCCTCCTGTTTTCAGATCATTTCATGCTCCTCATATTTTTCAGACCGTTTCATGCTCCTCATATTTTTGACAACTTTTGAAGCTCTTCATATTTCTCACAGCTTTTAAGCTCTTCATATTTTTCACACCTTTTCAGGCTCTTCATGTTTTTGAACACTGCTTCATGCTCCTCATATTTTTCATACCGTTTCATGCTCCTCATAATTTTCACACCGTATGAAGCTCTTCATATTTTTCACATCTTTTCCGGTTCTTCATGTTTTTGAACACTGCTTCATGCTCCTCATATTTTTCATACCGTTTCATGCTCCTCATGTATTTCACACCTTTAGAAGCTATTCATATTTTTCACAGCTTTTCAGGCTCTTCATGTTTTTCAACACCGTTTCATGCTTCTCCTATTTTTCAGACCGTTTCATGCTCCTCATATTTTTGAGACCTTTTGAAGCTCTTCATATTTTTCACACCTTTTCAGGCTCCCCTTGTTTTTCAACACGGCTTCATGATCCTCCTGTTTTTCAGACCGTTTCATGCTCCTCATATTTTGACGCGTTTTGAAGCTATTCATATTTTTCACACCTTTTTAGGCTCTTCATGTTTTTGAACACCGTTTCATGCTCCTCCTATTTTTCAGACCGTTTCATGATCCTCATATTTTGACGCGTTTTGAGGCCCTTCATATTTTTAACACCTTTTCAGGCTCTTCATGATTTTCAACACCGCTTCATGCTCCTCGTATTTTTCAGATCGTTTCATGCTCATGTCATTTTTGACACATTTTGAATCTCTTCACATTATTCACACCTATTGAAGCTCTTCATATTTTTCATAATTTTGAAGCTCTTCATATTTTTCACACGTTTTCATGCTCTTCATCTTTTTCAACACCGCTTCATGCTCCTGCTATTTTCCAGACCGTTTCATACTCCTCATATTTTTGACACGTTTTGAGGCTCTTCATATTTTTCACACCTTTTCAAGCTCTTCATGTTTTTGAACAACGTTTCATGATCCTCCTATTTTTCAGAACGTTTCATGCTCCTCATATTTTTGACACCTTTTAAAGCTCTTCATATTTTTCACACCTTTCAAGCTCTTCGTGTTTTTGAACACCGCTTCATGCTCCTCCTATTTTTCAACTGTTTCATGCTCCTCATGTATTTCACACCTTTTGAAGCGCTTCATATATTTCGCATGTTTTCAGGCTCTTCATGTTTTTCAAAACCAACTCATGCTCCTCCTATTTTTCAGATTGTTTCATGCTCCTCAAATTTTTGACACCTTTTGAAGCTCTTCATATATTTTCCACCTTTTCAGGCTCTTCATTTTTGTGAAATCCGCTTCATGCTCCTCCTTTTCTTCAGACCGTTTCATGCTCATCTCATTTTTGACATCTTTTGAAGCTCTTCATATTTTTCACACCTTTTGAATCTCTTCATATTTTTCATATTTTTGAAGCTCTTCATATTTTTCACACGTTTTCAGGTTCCTCATGTTTTTCAACACTGCTTCATGCTTCTCCTGTTTTTCAGACCGTTTCATGCTCCTCATATTTTTGACACATTTTGAAGCTCTTCATATTTTTCACATCTTTTCAGGCTCTTCATGTTTTTCAACACCACTTCATGCTCCTCCTATTTTTCAGACCTTTTCATGCTCCTCATATATTTGACACCTTTTGAAGCTCTTCATATTTTTCACACCTTTTGAAGCTCTTCGTATTTTTCACACCTTTTCAGGCTCTTCATGTTTTTCAACACCGCTTCATGCTCCTCCTATTTTTCACAACTTTTGAATCTCTTAATATTTTCACACCTTTTCAGGCTCTTCATGTTTTTGAACACTGCTTCATGCTCCTCCTATTTTTCAGACCGTTTCATGCTCCTTTCATTTCTGAAATCTTTTGAAGCTCTTCATATATTTCACACATTTTCAGGCTCTTAATGTTTTTCAACACCACTTCATGGTCCTCCTATTTTTCAGACCGTTTCATGCTCATCTAATTTTTGACACCTTCTGAAGCTCTTCATAGTTTTCACAAATTTTCAGGCTCTTCATATTTTTGAACACCGCTTCATGCTCCTCCTATTTTTCAGACCGTTTCATGCTCCTCATGTATTTCACACATTTTGAAGCTCTTCATATTTTACGCACCTTTTAAGGCTCGTCATGATTTTCAACACCACTTCATGCTGCTCCTATTTTCAGACCGTTTTTGCTCCTCATATATTTGACACCTTTTGAAACTCTTCATATATTTCACACCATTTCAGGCTCTTCAAATTTTTGAACACCACTTCATGCTCCTCCTATTTTGCAGACCGTTTCATGCTGATCTAATTTTTGACACCTTTTGAAGATCTTCATATATTTCACACCTTTTGAAGCTCTTCATATTTTCCACATTTTTGAAGATCTTCAAATTTTTCACACGTTTTCAGGCTCTTCCTGTTTTTCAACACCGCTTCATGCTCCTCATATATTTCAGACCGTTTCATGCTCCTCTTATTTGTGACACCTTTTGAAGCTCTTCGTATTTTTCTCACATTTTCAGGCTCTTCATGTTTTTCAACATGACTTCATGCTCCTCCTATTTTTCAGACCGTTTCATTCTCCTCATATTTTTGACACCTTTTGAAATCTTCATATACTTCACACCTTTTCAGGTTCTTCATTTTTTTGAAAAGAACTTCATGCTCCTTCTATTTCTCAGACCGTTTCATGGTCATCTCATTTTTGACAGCTTTTGAAGCTCTTCATATTTTTCAACACCGCATCATACTCCTCCTATTTTTCAGACAGTTTCATGCTCCTCATAGTTTTGTCACGTTTTGAAGCTCTTTATATTTTTCACAGCTTTTCAGGCTCTTCATGTTTTTAAACACCACTTCATGCTCCTCCTATTTTTCAGACCGTTTCATGCTCTTCATGTATTTCACACCTTTTGAGCTCTTCATTTTTCACACCTTTCCAGGCTCTTCATGTTTTTGACACGGTTTCATGCTCCTCCTATTTTTCAGACCGTTTCATGCTCCTCACATTTTTGACACCTTTTGAAGCTCTTCATATTTTTCACACATTTTCAGGCTCTTCATGTTTTTCAACACCACTTCATGCTCCTCCTATTTTTCAGACCGTTTCATGCTCCTCATATTTTTGACACCTTTTGAAGCTCTTCATATTTTTCACACCTTGTCAGGCTGTACATATTTTTGAACACCTCTTCATGGTCCTCCTATTTTTCAGACCCTTTCATGCTCATGTCAATTTTCACACCTTTTCAGGCTCTTCTTATTTTTCAAACCAGTGAAGCTCTTCATATTTTTCGCACTTTTTCAGGCTTTTCATGTTTAGAACACCGCTTCATGGTCCTCCTATTTTTCAGACCGTTTCATGCTCCTCATATTTTTGAAACCTATTGAAGCTCTTCATATATTTCACACCTTTTGAAGCTCTTCATATTTTTCACTCCTTTTCAAGCTCTTCATGTTTTTCAACACCGCTTCATGCTACTCCTATTTTTCAGACCGATTAATGCTCCTCATGTATTTCACACCTTTTTAAGCTGTTCATATTTTTCAAACGATTTCAGGCTCTTCATGTTTTTCAACAACACTTCATGCTCCACCATTTTTGAGACCGCTTCATGCTCATCTCATTTTTGACACTTTTTGAAGCTGTTCATATTTTTCACACCTTTTGAAGCTCTTCATATTTTTCACATGTTTTCAGGCTCTTCATGTTTTTGAACACCTCTTCATGCTCTTCCTATTTTTCAGATCGTTTCATGCTCATGTCAAGTTTCACACCTTTTCAGGCTCTTCTTAATTTTCAAACCAGTGAAGCTCTTCATATTTTTCACACTTTTTCAGGCTCTTCATGTTTTTCCACACCGCTTCATGCTTGTCCTATTTTCCAGACCGTTTCATGCTCCTCATGTATTTCCAACCTTTTGAAGCTCTTCATATTTTTCACACCTTTTCAGGCTCTTCATGTTTTTGAACACTGCTTCATGCTCCTCATATTTTTCATACCGTTTCATGCTCCTCATGTATTTCACACCTTTAGAAGCTCTTCATATTTTTCACAGCTTTTCAGGCTCTTCATGTTTTTGAACACCGTTTCATGCTTCTCCTATTTTTCAGACTGTTTCATGCTCCTCATATTTTTGAGACCTTTTGAAGCTCTTCATATTTTTCACACCTTTTCAGGCTCCCCATGTTTTTCAACACGGCTTCATGATCCTCCTGTTTTTCAGACCGTTTCATGCTCCTCATATTTTGACGTGTTTTGAAGCTCTTCATATTTTTCACACCTTTTTAGGCTCTTCGTGTTTTTGAACACCGTTTCATGCTCCTCCTATTTTTCAGACCGCTTCATGATCCTCATATTTTGATGCGTTTTGAGGCTCTTCATATTTTTAATACCTTTTCAGGCTCTTCATGATTTTCAACACCGCTTCATGCTCCTCGTATTTTTCAGATCGTTTCATGCTCATGTCATTTTTGACACATTTTGAATCTCTTCACATTATTCACACCTATTGTAGCTCTTCATATTTTTCATAATTTTGAAGCTCTTCATATTTTTCACACGTTTTCAGGCTCTTCATCTTTTCAACACCGCTTCATGCTCCTGCTATTTTCCAGACCGTTTCATACTCCTCATATTTTTGACACGTTTTGAGGCTCTTCATATTTTTCACACCTTTTCAAGCTCTTCATGTTTTTGAACAACGTTTCATGATCCTCCTATTTTTCAGAACGTTTCATGCTCCTCATATTTTTGACACCTTTTAAAGCTCTTCATATTTTTCACACCTTTCAAGCTCTTCGTGTTTTTGAACACCGCTTCATGCTCCTCCTATTTTTCAACTGTTTCATGCTCCTCATGTATTTCACACCTTTTGAAGAGCTTCATATATTTCGCATGTTTTCAGGCTCTACATGTTTTTCAAAACCAACTCATGCTCCTCCTATTTTTCAGATTGTTTCATGCTCCTCAAATTTTTGACACCTTTTGAAGCTCTTCATATATTTTCCACCTTTTCAGGCTCTTCATTTTTGTGAACTCCGCTTCATGCTCCTCTTTTTCTTCAGACCGTTTCATGCTCATCTCATTTTTGACATCTTTTGAAGCTCTTCATATTTTTCACACCTTTTGAATCTCTTCATATTTTTCATATTTTTGAAGCTCTTCATATTTTTCACACGTTTTCAGGCTCCTCATGTTTTTCAGCACCGCTTCATGCTTCTCCTGTTTTTCAGACCGTTTCATGCTCCTCATATTTTTGACACATTTTGAAGCTCTTCATATTTTTCACATGTTTTCAGGCTCTTCATGTTTTTCAACACCACTTCATGCTCCTCCTATTTTTCAGACCTTTTCATGCTCCTCATATTTTTGACACCTTTTGAAGCTCTTCATATTTTTCACACCTTTTGAAGCTCTTCGTATTTTTCACACCTTTTCAGGCTCTTCATGTTTTTCAACACCGCTTCATGCTCCTCCTATTTTTCACACCTTTTGAAGCTCTTCATATTTTTCACACCTTTTCAGGCTCTTCATGATTTTCAACACCACTTCATGCTGCTCATATTTTTCAGACCGTTTCATGCTCCTCATATTTTTGAAAGGTTTTGAAGCTCTTCATATTTTTCACATCTCTTCTGGCTCTTCATATTTTTCAACACCGCTTCATGATCCTCCTATTTTTCAGACCGATTCATGCTCCTCATGTATTTCACACCTTTTGAAGATCTTCATATTTTTCACACGTTTTCAGGCTCCTCAAGTTTTTCATCAATGCTTCATGCTCCTTCTCTTTTTCAGACCGTTTCATGCTCCTCATATTTTTCACACCTTTTGAAGCTCTTCATATTTTTCACACCTTTTAAGGCTCTTCACGTTTTTCAACACCGTCTCATGCTCCTCCTATTTTTCAGACAGTTTCATGCTCCTAATGTATTTCACATCTTTTGAAGCTCTTCATATTTTTCACACCTTTTCAGGCTCTTCATGTTTTTGAACACCGCTTCATGCTCCTCCTATTTTATACACCGTTTCATGCTCCTCATATATTTCACACCTTTTGTAGCTCTTCATATTTTTTACACCTTTTCAAGCTCTTCATGTTTTTGAACAGCGCTTCATGCTCCTCCTATTTTTCAGACAGTTTCATGCTCCTCATGTATTTCACATCTTTTGAAGCTCTTCGTATTTTTCACACCTTTTCAGGATCTTCATGTTTTTGAACACCGCTTCATGCTCCTCCTATTTTTCAAACCGTTACATGCTCCACATATTTTTGACACCTTTTGAAGCTCTTTATTTTTCACACCTTTTCAGGCTCTTCATGTTTTTCAACACGGCTTCATGCTCCTCCTATTTTTCAGACCGTTTCATGCTCCTCCTATTTTTCAGACCGTTTCATGCTCCTCATATTTTTGACACCTTTTGAAGCTCTTCATATTTTTCACACCATTTCAGGCTCTTCAAGTTTTTGAACAATGCTACAATGCTCCTCCTATTTTTCAGACCGTTTCATGCTCCTCATATTTTTGACACCTTTTGAAGCTCTTCATATTTTTCACACCTTTTGAAGCTCTTCATATTTTTCACACCTTTTAAGGCTCTTCACGTTTTTCAACACCGTCTCATGCTCCTCCTATTTTTCAGACCGTTTCATGCTCCTTTCATTTCTGAAATCTTTTGAAGCTCTTCATATATTTCACACATTTTCAGGCTCTTAAGGTTTTTCAACACCACTTCATGCTCCTCCTATTTTTCAGACCGTTTCATGCTCATCTAATTTTTGACACCTTCTGAAGCTCTTCATAGTTTTCACAAAATTTCAGGCTCTTCATATTTTTGAACACCGCTTCATGCTCCTCCTATTTTTCAGACCGTTTCATGCTCCTCATGTATTTCACACATTTTGAAGCTCTTCATATTTTACGCACCTTTTAAGGCTCGTCATGATTTTCAACACCACTTCATGCTGCTCCTATTTTCAGACCGTTTTTGCTCCTGATATATTTGACACCTTTTGAAACTCTTCATATATTTCACACCATTTCAGGCTCTTCAAATTTTTGAACACCACTTCATGCTCCTCCTATTTTTCACACCGTTTCATGCTCATCTAATTTTTGACACCTTTTGAAGATCTTCATATATTTCACACCTTTTGAAGCTCTTCATATTTTTCACATTTTTGAAGATCTTTAAATTTTTCACACGTTTTCAGGCTCTTCATGTTTTTGAACACCGCTTCATGCTCCTCATATATTTCAGACCATTTCATGCTCCTCATATTTGTGACACCTTTTGAAGCTCTTCGTATTTTTCTCACATTTTCAGCTCTTCATGTTTTTCAACATGACTTCATGCTCCTCCTATTTTTCAGACCGTTTCATGCTCCTCATATTTTTGACACCTTTTGAAATCTTCATATTCTTCACACCTTTTCAGGTTCTTCATTTTTTTGAAAAGAACTTCATGTTCCTTCTATTTCTCAGACCGTTTCATGGTCATCTCATTTTTGACAGCTTTTGAAGCTCTTCATATTTTTCAACACCGCATCATACTCCTCCTATTTTTCAGAGAGTTTCATGCTCCTCTTATTTTTGACACGTTTTGTAGCTCTTCATATTTTTCACATCTTTTCAGGCTCTTCATGTTTTTCAACACTGTTTCATGATCCTCCTATTTTTCAGACCGTTTCATGCTCCTCATAATTTTGACACCTTTTGAAGCTCTTCTTATATTTCACACCTTTTCAGACTCTTAATGTTTTCGAAAACCACTTCAAGTTCCTCCTATTTGTGCGACCGTTTCATGATCTTCATATTTTTGACAGCTTTTGAAGCTCTTCATATTTTTCACACCTTTTGAAGCTCTTCATATATTTCACACATTTTCAGGCTCTTCATGTTTTTCAACACCACTTCATGCTCCTCCTATTTTTCAGACCGTTTCATGCTCTTCATATTTTTGACACCTTTTGAAGCTGTTCATATTTTTCACACCTTTTGAACCTCTTCATATATTTCACACCTTTTGAAGCTCTTCATATTTTTCACATTTTTGAAGCTCTTCAAATTTTTCACACCTTTTCATGCTCTTCATGATTTTGAACACCGCTTCATGCTCCTCCGGTTTTTCAGACCGTTTCATACTCCTCATATATTTGACACCTTTTGAAGCTCTTCATATTTTTCACACTTCTTCAGGCTCTTCATGTTTTTCAACACAACTTCATGCTCCTCCTATTTTGCAGACAGTATAATGCTCCTCATATTTTTGACACCTTTTGAAGCTCTTCATATTTCTCACACCTTTTCAGGCTCTTCATGTTTTTGAACACCACTTCATGCTCCTCCTCTTTTTCAGACCGTTTCATGCTCCTCATGTATTTCACACCTTTTGAGGCTCTTCATATTTTTAACACCTTTTCAGGCTCTTCATGTTTTTGAACACCACTTCATGCTCCTGCTATTTTCCAGACCGTTTCATACTCCTCATATTTTTGACACGTTTTGAGGCTCTTCATATTTTTCACACCTTTTCAAGCTCTTCATGTTTTTGAACAACGTTTCATGATCCTCCTATTTTTCTGAACGTTTCATGCTCCTCATATTTTTGACACCTTTTAAAGCTCTTCATATTTTTCACACCTTTCAAGCTCTTCGTGTTTTTGAACACCGCTTCATGCTCCTCCTATTTTTCAACTGTTTCATGCTCCTCATGTATTTCACACCTTTTGAAGCGCTTCATATATTTCGCATGTTTTCAGGCTCTTCATGTTTTTAAACACCACTTCATGCTCCTCCTATTTTTCAGACCGTTTCATGCTCCTCATGTATTTCACACCTTTTGAAGCTCTTCATTTTTCACACCTTTCCAGGCTCTTCATGTTTTTGACACGGTTTCATGCTCCTCCTATTTTTCAGACCGTTTCATGCTCCTCACATTTTTGACACCTTTTGAAGCTCTTCATATTTTTCACATGATTTCAGGCTCTTCATGTTTTCCAACAACACTTCATGCTCCACCATTTTTCAGACCGCTTCATGCTCATCTCATTTTTGACACTTTTTGAAAGTGTTCATATTTTTCACACCTTTTGAAGCTCTTCATATTTTTCACACCTTTTCAGGCTCTTCATGTTTTTGAACAGCGCTTCATGCTGCTCCTTTTTTTCAGACCGTTTCATCCTTCTCATATTTTTGACACGTTTTGAAGCTCTTCATATTTTTCACACATTTTCAGGCTCTTCATGTATTTCAACACCACTTCATGCTCCTCCTATTTTTCAGACCGTTTCATGCTCCTCATATTTTTGACACCTTTTGAAGCTCTTCATATTTTTCACACCTTGTCAGGCTGTACATGTTTTTGAACACCTCTTCATTCTCTTCCTATTTTTCAGACCGTTTCATGCTCATGTCAATTTTCACACCTTTCAGGCTCTTCTTATTTTTCAAACCAGTGAAGCTCTTCATATTTTTCACACTTTTTCAGGCTTTTCATGTTTAGAACACCGCTTCATGCTCCTCCTATTTTTCAGACCCTTTCATGCTCATCTCATTTTTGACACCTTTTCAGGCTCTTCATATTTTTCAAACCTTTTGAAGCTCTTCATATTTTTCACACGTTTTTAGGCTCTTCATGATTTTGAACACGGCTTCATGCTCCTCCTCCTTTTCAGACCGTTTCATGCTCCTCATGTATTTAACACCTTTTGAAGCTCTTCATATTTTTCTCACCCTTTCAGGCTTTCATGTTTTTGAACACCTTTTCATGCTCCTCCTATTTTTCAGACCGTTTCATGCTCCACATGTATTTCACAGCTTTTCAAGCTCTTTATATTTTTCACACCTTTTCAGGCTCTTCATGTTTTTGAACACCGTTTCATGCTGCTCCTATTTTTCAGACCGTTTCATGCTCATCTCATTTTTGACACCATTTTAAGCTCTTCATATTTTTCACACCTTTTGAACCTCTTCATATTTTTCACACGTTTTCACGCTCTTCATGTTTTTCAACACAGCTTCTTTTTTTTTTTTATTTTTTATTTTTTTTTATTATTATTTTTTTTCCCAGTGGGTTTTGTCATACATTGATATGAATCAGCCATGGATTTACATGTATTCCCAATCCCGATCCCCCCTCCCACCTCCCTCTCCACCCGATTCCTCTGGGTCTTCCCAGTGCACCAGGCCCGAGCACTTGTCTCGTGCATCCCACCTGGGCTGGTGATCTGTTTCACCATAGATAGTATACATGCTGTTCTTTTGAAATATCCCACCCTCACATTCTCCCACAAAGTTCAAAAGTCTGTTCTGTGTTTCTGTGTCTCTTTTTCTGTTCTGCATATAGGGTTATCGTTATCACCTTTCTAAATTCCATATACATGTGTCAGTATGCTGTAATGTTCTTTATCTTTCTGGCTTACTTCACTCTGTATAATGGGCTCCAGCTTCATCCATCTCATTAGGACTGGTTCAAATGAATTCTTTTTAATGGCTGAGTAATATTCCATGGTGTATATGTACCACAGCTTCCTTATCCATTCATCTGCTGATGGGCATCTAGGTTGCTTCCATGTCCTGGCTATTATAAACAGTGCTGCGATGAACATTGGGGTGCACGTGTCTCTTTCAGATCTGGTTTCCTCAGTGTGTATGCCCAGAAGTGGGATTGCTGGGTCATATGGCAGTTCTATTTCCAGTTTTTTAAGAAATCTCCACACTGTTTTCCATAGCGGCTGTACTAGTTTGCATTCCCACCAACAGTGTAAGAGGGTTCCCTTTTCTCCACACCCTCTCCAGCATTTATTGCTTGTAGACTTTTGGATAGCAGCCATCCTGACTGGCGTGTAATGGTACCTCATTGTGGTTTTGATTTGTATTTCTCTAATAATGAGTGATGTTGAGCCTCTTTTCATGTGTTTGTTAGCCATCTGTATGTCTTCTTTGGAGAAATGTCTGTTTAGTTCTTTGGCCCATTTTTTGATTGGGTCATTTATTTTTCTGGAATTGAGCTGCAGGAGTTGCTTGTATATTTTTGAGATTAATCCTTTGTCTGTTTCTTCATTTGCTATTATTTTCTCCCAATCTGAGGGCTGTCTTTTCACCTTACTTATAGTTTCCTTTGTAGTGCAAAAGCTTTTAAGTTTCATTAGGTCCCATTTGTTTAGTTTTGCTTTTATTTCCAATATTCTGGGAGGTGGGTCATAGAGGATCTTGCTTTGATTTATGTCGGAGAGTGTTTTGCCTATGTTCTCCTCTAGGAGTTTTATAGTTTCTGGTCTTACATTTAGATCTTTAATCCATTTTGAGTTTATTTTTGTGTATGGTGTTAGAAAGTGTTCTAGTTTCATTCTTTTACAAGTGGTTGACCAGTTTTCCCAGCACCACTTGTTAAAGAGGTTGTCTTTTTTCCATTGTATATCCTTGCCTCCTTTGTCAAAGATAAGGTGTCCATAGGTTCGTGGATTTATCTCTGGGCTTTCTATTCTGTTCCATTGATCTATATTTCTGTCTTTGTGCCAGTACCATACTGTCTTGATGACTGCGGCTTTGTAGTAGAGTCTGAAGTCAGGCAGGTTGATTCCTCCAGTTCCATTCTTCTTTCTCAAGATTACTTTGGCTATTCGAAGTTTTTTGTATTTCCATACAAATTGTGAAATTCTTTGGTCTAGTTGTGTGAAAAATACCGTTGGTAGCTTGATAGGGATTGCATTGAATCTATAGACTGCTTTGGTTAGAATAGCCATTTTGACAATATTAATTCTTCCAATCCATGAACACGGTATGTTTCTCCATCTGTTTGTCAACACCGCTTCTTGATCCACCTATTTTTCAGAACGTTTCATGCTCCTCATATTTTTGACACGTTTTGAAGCTCTTCATATTTTACACACATTTTCAGGCTCTTCATGTTTTTGAACACCGCTTCATGCTCCTCCTATATTTAACACCTTTTGAAGCTCTTCATATATTTTACACTTTTTCAGGCTCTTCATGTTTTTCAACACCACTTCTTGCTCGTCCTATTTTCCAAACCGTTACATGCTCCTCATATTTTTGACACCTTTTGAATCTCTTCATATATTTCACACCTTTTCAGGCTCTTCATGTTTTTGACACAGTTTCATGCTCCTCCTATTTTTCAGACCGTTTAATGCTCCTCACATTTTTGACACCTTTGTAAGCTCTTCATATTTTTAACACCTTTTCAGGTTCTTCATGTTTTTCAACACCGCTTCATGCTCCTCCTATTTTTCTGACCGTTTCATGCTCCTCATGTATCTCACACCTTTTGAATCTCTTCATATCTTTCACACCTTTTGAGCTCTTCATATTTTTCACACCTTTTCAGGCTATTCATGTTTTTGAACACCGTTTCATGCTCCTCCTATAATTCAGACGGTTTCATGCTCCTCATGTATTTCACTCCTTTTGAAGCTCTTCATATTTTACACACCTTTTCAGGCTCTTCATGATTTTCAACCCCACTTCATGCTCCTCCGATTTTTCAGACCGTTTCATGCTCATCTCATTTTTGACACCTTTTGAAGCTCTTCATATTTTTCACACCTTTTGAAGCTGTTCATATTTTTAACACCTTTTCAGGCTCTTCATGTTTTTGAACATGATTTCATGCTCCTCCTATTTTTCACACCGTTTCATGCTCCTCCCATTTTTGACACCTTTGAAGCTCTTCATATTTTTCACAACTTTTCAGGCTCTTCATGTTTTTCAACACAAATTCATGCCTCTCCTATTTTTCAGACCGTTTCATGCTCCTCATATTTTTTACACCTTTTGAACCTCTTCATATTTTTCACACCTTTTGAAGCTCTTCATATTTTTCACACTTTTTTAGGCTCTTCATGATTTTGAACACGGCTTCATGCTCCTCCTCCTTTTCACATCGTTTCATGCTCCTCATGTATTTCACACATTTTGAAGCTCTTCATATATTTCACACCTTTTCAGGCTCTTCATGTTTTTGAACACGATTTCATGCTCCTCCTATTTTTCAGACCGTTTCATGCTCCTCCCATTTTTGACACCATTGAAGCTCTTCATATTTTTCACAACTTTTCAGGCTCTTCATGTTTTTCAACACCGCTTCATGATCCTCCAATTTTTCAGACCGTTTCAAGCTCCTCATATTTTTGACACCTTTTGAATCTCTTCATATATTTTACACCTTTTCAGGCTCTTCATGTTTTTCAACACCACTTCATGCTCCTCCTTTTTCACACCATTTCATGCTCATCTCATTTGTCACACTTTTTGAAGCTCTTCATATTTTTGACACCTTTTGAGCTCTTCATATTTTTCACACCTTTTGAGGCTCTTCATGTTTTTCAACACCGTTTCATGCTCCTCCTATAATTCAGACGGTTTCATGCTCCTCAAGTCTTTCACTCCTTTTGAAGCTCTTCATATTTTACACACCTTTTCAGGCTCTTCATGATTTTCAACCCCACTTCATGCTCCTCCGATTTTTCAGACCGTTTCATGCTCATCTCATTTTTGACAGCTTTTGAAGCTCTTCATATTTTTCACACCTTTTGAAGCTGTTCATATTTTTCACACCATTTCAGGCTCTTCATGTTTTTGAACACGGTTTCATGCTCCTCCTCTTTTTCAGACCGTTTCATGCTCCTCATATTTTTGACACCTTTAAAAGCTCTTCATATTTTTCACACCTTTTCAGGTTCTTTATGTTTTGAAGACCGTTTCATGATGCTCCTATTTTTCAGACCGTTTCATGCTCCTCATATTTTTGACACATTTTGAACCTTTTCATATTTTTCACACTTTTTCAGTCTCTTCATGTTTTGGAACACCGCTTCATGCTCCTCCTATTTTTCAGACCTTTTCATGCTCATCTCATTTTTGACACCTTTTGAAGCTCTTCATATTTTTCACACCTTTTGAAGCTCTTCATATTTTTCACACGTTTTCAGATCTTCATGTTTTTCAACACCGCTTCTTGATCCTCCTATTTTTTCAGACCGTTTCATGCTCCTCATATTTTTGACACGTTTTGAAGCTCTTCATATTTTACACACATTTTCAGGCTCTTCATGTTTTGGAACACCGCTTCATGACCCTCCTAATTTTCACACCTTTTGAAGCACTTCAAATTTTTCACACCTTTTCAGGCTCTTCATACTTTTGAACATGGTTTCCTGCTCCTCATTTTTTTTCAGACCGTTTCATGCTCCTCATATTTTTGACACCTTTTGAATCTCTTCATATATTTCACACGTTTTCAGGCTCTTCATGTTTTTCAACACCACTTCATGCTCCTCCTATTTTTCAGACCGTTTCATGCTCATCTCATTTTTGACACCTTCTGAAGCTCTTCATATTTGTTACACCCTTTCAGTCTCTTTATGTTTTTCAACACGGCTTCATGCTCCTCCTATTTTTCAGACCGTTTCATGCTCCTCATATTTTTCACACCTTTTGAAGCTCTTCATATTTTTCACACCTTTTCAGGTTCTTCATGTTTTTCAACACCGCTTTAGGCTCCTCCTATTTTTCAGACCGTTTCATGCTCCTCATGTATTTCACAACTTTTGAAGCTCTTCATATTTTTCACACTTTTTGAAGCTCTTCATATATTTCACACGTTTTAAGTCTCTTCATGTTTTTCAACACCGCTTCAGGCTCTTCCTATTTTTCAGACCGTTTCATGCTTCTCTTATTTTTGACACGTTTTGAGGCTCTTCATATATTTCACACCTTTTCAGGCTCTTCATGTTTTTGAACACCGCTTCATGCTCCTCCTATTTTTCAGACCGTTTCATGCTCCTCATATTTTGACACCTTTTGAAGCTCTTCATATTTTTCACACCTTTTCAGGCTCTTCATTTTTTTGAACACCGTTTCATGCTCCTCCTATATTTCAGACCGTTTCATGCTCCACATATTTTTGACACCTTTTGAAGCTCTTCCTATTTTTCACGCCTTTTCAGGCTCTTCATGTTTTTCAACACAACTTCATGCCCCTCCTATTTTTCAGACCGTTTCATGCTCATCTCATTTTTGACAGCTTTTGAAGCTCTTCATATTTTTCAAACCTTTTGAGGCTCTTCATATTTTTCACACCTTTTCTGGCTCTTCAGGTTTTTGAACACCGTTTCATGAATCTCCTATTTTTCAGACCGTTTCATGCTTCTCATATTTTTGACACGTTTTGAAGCTCTTCATATTTTTCTCACCTTTTCAGGCTCTTCATGGTTTTCAACACCGCTTCATTTTCCTCCTATTTTTTCAGACCGTTTCATGCTCCCATATTTTTGACACCTTTTGAAGCTCTTCATATTTTTCACACTTTTTCTGGCTCGTCATGTTTGTGAACACCACTTCATGCTCCTCCTATTTTTCAGATCGTTTCATGCTTCTCATATTTTTGACAACTTTTGAATCTCTTCATATTTTTAACACCTTTTCAGGCTCTTCATGTTTTTGAACACCGTTTCATGCTGCTCCTATTTTTCAGACCGTTTCATACTCCCCATAGTTTTGACACCTTTTGAATCTCTTCATATTTTTCACACCTTTTCAGGCTCTTCAAGTTTTTCAACACGGCTTCATGCTCCTCCTATTTTTCAGACCGATTCATGCTCCTCAAGTATTTCACACCTTGAGGCTCTTCATATTTTTCACAGCTTTTCAGGCTCTTCATGTTTTTGAACACCGTTTCATGCTCCTCCTATTTTTCAGACCGTTTCATGCTCCTCATATTTTTGACACATTTTGAAGGTCTTCATATTTTTAACACCTTTTCAGGTTCTTCATGTTTTTGAACACCGTTTCATGCTCCTCCTATTTTTCAGACCGTTTCATGCTCCTCATATTTTTGACACATTTTGAAGCTCTTCATATTTTTCACACCTTTTCAGGCTCTTCAATTTTTTCAACAATGTTACAATGCTCCTCCTATTTTTCAGACCGTTTCATGCTCCTCATATTTTTGACACCTTTTGAAGCTCTTCATATTTTTCACACCTTTTCAAGCTCTTCATATATTTCACACATTTTCAAGCTCTTCATGTTTTTCAACACCACTTCATGCTTCTCCTATTTCTCAGACCGTTTCATGCTCATCTCATTTTTGACAGCTTTTGAAGTTCTTCATATTTTTCACATCATTTGAAACTATTCATATTTTTCACACCTTTTCAGGCTCTTCATGTTTTTCAACACCGCTTTATGCTCCTCCTATTTTTCAGACCGTTTCATGCTCCTCTAATTTTTACACCTTTGGAAGCTCTTCACATATTTCACACCTTTTCAGGCTCTTCATGTTTTTCAACACCGCTTCTTGATCCTCCTATTTTTCAGACCGTTTCATGCTCATCTCATTTTTGACACCTCAGGAAGCTCTTCATATTTTTCACACCTTTTGAAGCTCTTCATATTTTTCACAACTTTTCAGGCTCTTCATGTTTTTCAACACCGCTTCATGATCCTCCAATTTTTCAGACCATTTCAAGCTCCTCATATTTTTGACACCTTTTGAATCTCTTCATATATTTTACACCTTTTCAGGCTCTTCATGTTTTTCAACACCACTTCATGCTCCTCCTTTTTCACACCATTTCATGCTCATCTCATTTGTCACACTTTTTGAAGCTCTTCATATTTTTGACACCTTTTGAGCTCTTCATATTTTTCACACCTTTTGAGGCTCTTCATGTTTTTCAACACTGTTTCATGCTCCTCCTATAATTCAGACGGTTTCATGCTCCTCAAGTCTTTCACTCCTTTTGAAGCTCTTCATATTTTACACACCTTTTCAGGCTCTTCATGATTTTCAACCCCACTTCATGCTCCTCCGATTTTTCAGACCGCTTCATGCTCAATTCATTTTTGACACCTTTTGAAGCTCTTCATATTTTTCACACCTTTTGAAGCTGTTCATATTTTTCACACCTTTTCAGGCTCTTCATGTTTTTGAACACGGTTTCATGCTCCTCCTCTTTTTCAGACCCTTTCATGCTCCTCATATTTTTGACACCTTTAAAAGCTCTTCATATTTTTCACACCTTTTCAGGTTCTTTATGTTTTGAAGACTGTTTCATGGTCCTCCTATTTTTCAGACCGTTTCATGCTCCTCATATTTTTGACACATTTTGAACCTTTTCATATTTTTCACACGTTTTCAGGCTCTTCATGTTTTTGAACACCGCTTCATGCTCCTCCTAATTTTCAGACCGTTTCATACTCCTCATGTATTTAACACCTTTTGAAGCTCTTCATATTTTTCTCACCTTTTAGGCTTTCATGTTTTTGAACACCTTTTCATGCTCCTCCTATTTTTCAGACCGTTTCATGCTCCGCATGTATTTCACAGCTTTTGAAGCTCTTTATATTTTTCACACCTTTTCAGGCTCTTCATGTTTTTGAACACCGTTTCATGCTGCTCTTATTTTTCAGACCGTTTCATGCTCCTCTCATTTTTGACACCATTTTAAGCTCTTCATATTTTTCACACCTTTTGAGCCTCTTCATATTTTTCACACGTTTTCACGCTCTTCATGTTTTTCAACATCGCTTCTTGATCCACCTATATTTCAGACCGTTTCATGCTCCTCATATATTTGACACGTTTTGAAGCTCTTCATAGTTTACACAAATTTTCAGGCTCTTCATGTTTTTGAACACCACTTCATGCTCCTCTATTTTTAACACCTTTTGAAGCTCTTCATATATTTTACACTTTTTCAGGCTCTTCATGTTTTTCAACACCACTTCATGCTCCTCCTATTTTACAGACCGTTTCATGCTAATCTAATTTTTGACACCTTTTGAAGCTCTTCATATTTTACACACATTTTCAGGCTCTTCATGTTTTTAAACACCGCTTCATGCTCCTCCTATTTTTCAGACCGTTTCATGCTCCTCATGTATTTCACACCTTTTGAAGCTCTTCATTTTTCACACCTTTCCAGGCTCTTCATGTTTTTGAAACGGTTTCAAGCTCCTCCTATTTTTCAGACCGTTTCATGCTCCTCACATTTTTGACACCTTTTGAAGCTCTTCATATTTTTCACAACTTTTCAGACTCTTCATGTTTTTCAACACCGCTTCATGATCCTCCAATTTTTCAGACCGTTTCATGCTCCTCATATTTGTGACATCTTTTGAAGCTTTTCTAATTTTTCACACCTTTTGAAGCTCTTCATATTTTTCACACCTTTTATAGCTCTTCATATTTTTCACACCTTTTCAGGCTATTCATGTTTTTGAACACCGTTTCATGCTCCTCCTATAATTCAGACGGTTTCAGGCTCCTCATGTATTTCACTCCTTTTGAAGCTCTTCATATTTTACACACCTTTTCAGGCTCTTCATGATTTTCAACCCCACTTCATGCTCCTCCGATTTTTCAGACCGTTTCATGCTCATCTCATTTTTGACACCTTTTGAATCTCTTCATATATTTTACACCATTTCAGGCTCTTCATGTTTTTCAACACCACTTCATGCTCCTCCTATTTTTCAGACCATTTCATGCTCCGCATGTATTTCACAGCTTTTGAAGCTCTTATATTTTTCACATCTGTTCAGGCTCTTCATGTTCTTGAACACCTTTTCATGCTCCTCCTATTTTTCACACCGTTTCATGCTCCTCATATTTTTGACACCTTTAGAAGCTCTTCATATTTTTCACAACTTTTGAAGCTCTTCATTTATTTCACAACTTTTCAGGCTCTTCATGTTTTTCAACAACACTTCATGCTCCTCTTATTTTTCAGACCGTTTAATGCTCCGCATGTATTTCACACCTTTTGATGCTCTTTATATTTTTCACACCTTTTCAGGCTCTTCAAGTTCTTGAAAACCTTTTCATGCTCCTCCTATTTTTCAGACAGTTTCATGCTCCTCATGTATTTCACACCTTTTGAAGCTCTTCATATTTTCACACCTTTTCAGGCTCTTCATGTTTTGAACACCGCTTCATGCTCCTCCTATTTTTCACACCGTATCATGCTCCTCATATTTTTGACACCTTTTGAAGCTCTTCATATTTTTCACACCTTTTCAGGCTCTTCATGTTTTTGAACACTGCTTCATGCTCCTCCTATTTTTCAGACCGTTTCATGCTCCTCAGATTTTTGACAACTTTGGAGGCTCTTCATGTTTTTGAACACCGCTTCATGCTCCTCCTATTTTTCAGACCGTTTCATGCTCCTCATGTATTTAACACCTTTTGAAGCTCTTCATATTTTTCTCACCTTTTAGGCTTTCATGTTTTTGAACACCTTTTCATGCTCCTCCTATTTTTCAGACCGTTTCATGCTCCGCATGTATTTCACACCTTTTGAACCTCTTCATATTATTCACACCCTTTCAGGCTCTTCATGTTTTTGAACACGATTTCATGCTCCTCCTATTTTTCACACCGTTTCATGCTCCTCCCATTTTTGACACCTTTGAAGCTCTTCATATTTTTCACAACTTTTCAGGCTCTTCATGTTTTTCAACACAAATTCATGCCTCTCCTATTTTTCAGACCGTTTCATGCTCCTCATATTTTTGACACCTTTTGAACCTCTTCATATTTTTCACACCTTTGAAGCTCTTCATATTTTTCACAACTTTTCAGGCTCTTCAAGTTTTTCAACACCGCTTCATGAATCTCCAATTTTTCAGACCGTTTCAAGCTCCTCATATTTTTGACACCTTTTGAATATCTTCATATATTTTACACCTTTTCAGGCTCTTCATGTTTTTCAACACCACTTCATGCTCCTCCTTTTTCAGACCATTTCATGCTCATCTCATTTGTCACACTTTTTGAAGCTCTTCATATTTTTGACACCTTTTGAGCTCTTCATATCTTTCACACCTTTTGAGGCTCTTCATGTTTTTCAACACCGTTTCATGCTCCTCCTATAATTCAGACGGTTTCATGCTCCTCAAGTCTTTCACTCCTTTTGAAGCTCTTCATATTTTACACACCTTTTCAGGCTCTTCATGATTTTCAACCCCACTTCATGCTCCTCCGATTTTTCAGACCGTTTCATGCTCATCTCATTTTTGACACCTTTTGAAGCTCTTCATATTTTTCACACCTTTTGAAGCTGTTCATATTTTTCACACCTTTTCAGGCTCTTCATGTTTTTGAACACGGTTTCATGCTCCTCCTCTTTTTCAGACCGTTTCATGCTCCTCATATTTTTGACACCTTTAAAAGCTCTTCATATTTTTCACACCTTTTCAGGTTCTTTATGTTTTGAAGACCGTTTCATGGTCCTCCTATTTTTCAGACCGTTTCATGCTCCTCATATTTTTGACACATTTTGAACCTTTTCATATTTTTCACACGTTTTCAGGCTCTTCATGTTTTTGAACACCGCTTCATGCTCCTCCTAATTTTCAGACCGTTTCATGCTCCTCATGTATTTAACACCTTTTGAAGCTCTTCATATTTTTCTCACCTTTTCAGGCTTTCATGTTTTTGAACACCTTTTCATGCTCCTCCTATTTTTCAGACCGTTTCATGCTCCACATGTATTTCACAGCTTTTGAAGCTCTTCATATTTTTCACAACTTTTCAGACTCTTCATGTTTTTCAACACCGCTTCATGATCCTCCAATTTTTGAGACCGTTTCATGCTCCTCATATTTGTGACATCTTTTGAAGCTTTTCTTATTTTTCACACCTTTTAGGCTCTTCATGTTTTTCAGCACCACTTAATGCTCCTCCTATTTCTCAGACAGTTTCTTGCTCCTCATATTGTGGACACCTTTTGAAGCTCTTCATATTTTTCACACCTTTTCATGCTCTTCATGTTTTTCAACACCACTTCATGCTCCACCTATTTTTCAGACCGTTTCATGCTCATCTCATTTTTGACACCTTTTGAAGCTCTTCATATTTTTCACACCTTTTGAAGCTCTTCATATTTTTCACACGTTTTCAGATCTTCATGTTTTTCAACACCGCTTCTTGATCCTCCTATTTTTTCAGACCGTTTCATGCTCCACATGTATTTCACAGCTTTTGAAGCTCTTCATATTTTTCACAACTTTTCAGACTCTTCATGTTTTTCAACACCGATTCATGATCCTCCAATTTTTGAGACCGTTTCATGCTCCTCATATTTGTGACATCTTTTGAAGCTTTTCTTATTTTTCACACCTTTTAGGCTCTTCATGTTTTTCAGCACCACTTCATGCTCCTCCTATTTCTCAGACAGTTTCTTGCTCCTCATATTGTGGACACCTTTTGAAGCTCTTCATATTTTTCACATCTTTTCAGTCTCTTCATGTTTTTCAACACCACTTCATGCTCCACCTATTTTTCAGACCGTTTCATGCTCCTCATATTTTTCACACTTTTGAAGCTCTTCATATTTTGCACACCTTTTCAGGCTCTTCATGTTTTGAACACCTTTTCATGCTCCTCCTATTTTTCAGACCGTTTCATGCTCCACATGTATTTCACAGCTTTTGAAGCTCTTCATATTTTTCACAACTTTTCAGACTCTTCATGTTTTTCAACACCGCTTCATGATCCTCCAATTTTTGAGACCGTTTCATGCTCCTCATATTTGTGACATCTTTTGAAGCTTTTCTTATTTTTCACACCTTTTAGGCTCTTCATGTTTTTCAGCACCACTTAATGCTCCTCCTATTTCTCAGACAGTTTCTTGCTCCTCATATTGTGGACACCTTTTGAAGCTCTTCATATTTTTCACATCTTTTCAGTCTCTTCATGTTTTTCAACACCACTTCATGCTCCACCTATTTTTCAGACCGTTTCATGCTCATCTCATTTTTGACACCTTTTGAAGCTCTTCATATTTTTCACACCTTTTGAAGCTCTTCATATTTTTCACACGTTTTCAGATCTTCATGTTTTTCAACACCGCTTCTTGATCCTCCTATTTTTTCAGACCGTTTCATGCTCCACATGTATTTCACAGCTTTTGAAGCTCTTCATATTTTTCACAACTTTTCAGACTCTTCATGTTTTTCAACACCGATTCATGATCCTCCAATTTTTGAGACCGTTTCATGCTCCTCATATTTGTGACATCTTTTGAAGCTTTTCTTATTTTTCACACCTTTTAGGCTCTTCATGTTTTTCAGCACCACTTCATGCTCCTCCTATTTCTCAGACAGTTTCTTGCTCCTCATATTGTGGACACCTTTTGAAGCTCTTCATATTTTTCACATCTTTTCAGTCTCTTCATGTTTTTCAACACCACTTCATGCTCCACCTATTTTTCAGACCGTTTCATGCTCATCTCATTTTTGACACCTTTTGAAGCTCTTCATATTTTTCACACCTTTTGAAGCTCTTCATATTTTTCACACGTTTTCAGATCTTCATGTTTTTCAACACCGCTTCTTGATCCTCCTATTTTTTCAGACCGTTTCATGCTCCTCATATTTTTGACACGTTTTGAAGCTCTTCATATTTTACACACATTTTCAGGCTCTTCATGTTTTGGAACACCGCTTCATGACCCTCCTAATTTTCACACCTTTTGAAGCACTTCAAATTTTTCACACTTTTTCAGGCTCTTCATACTTTTGAACACGGTTTCCTGCTCCTCATTTTTTTCAGACCGTTTCATGCTCCTCATATTTTTGACACCTTTTGAATCTCTTCATATATTTCACACGTTTTCAGGCTCTTCATGTATTGGAACACCACTTCATGCTCCTCCTATTTTTCAGTCGGTTTCATTCTCCTCATGTACCTCACACCTTTTGAAGCTCTTCATATATTTCACACTTTTTCAGGCTCTTCATGTTTTTCAACTCCACTTCATGCTCCTCCTATTTTTCAGACCGTTTCATGCTCATCTCATTTTTGACACCTTCTGAAGCTCTTCATATTTGTTACACCCTTTCAGGCTCTTCATGTTTTTCAACACGGCTTCATGCTCCTCCTATTTTTCAGACCGTTTCATGCTCCTCATATTTTTCACACCTTTTGAAGTTCTTCATATTTTTCACACCTTTTCAGGTTCTTCATGTTTTTCAACACCACTTCATGCTTCTCCTATTTCTCAGACCATTTCATGCTCATCTCATTTTTGACAGCTTTTGAAGTTCTTCATATTTTTCACATCTTTTGAAACTATTCATATTTTTCACACCTTTTCAGGCTCTTCACGTTTTTCAACACCCCTTCATGCTTCTCCTATTTTCAGACCGTTTCATGCTCCTCTCATTTCTGAAATCTTTTGAAGCTTGTCATATATTTCACACATTTTCAGGCTCTCAATGTTTTTCAACACCACTTCATGCTCCTCCTATTTTTCAGACCGTTTCATGCTCATCTCATTTTTGACACCTTCTGAAGCGCTTCATAGTTTTCACCAATTTTCAGGCTCTTCATATTTTTGAACACCTCTTCATGCTTCTCCTATTTTTCAGACCGTTTCATGCTCCTCATGTATTTCACACATTTTGAAGCTCTTCATATTTTTTTACAACTTTTCAGGATCTTCATGTTTTTCTACACCACTTCATGCTCCTCCTATTTTTCAGACCATTTCATGCTCATCTCATTCTTGACACTTTTTGCAGCTCTTCGTATTTTTCACACGTTTTCAGGCTCTTCATATTTTTCAACACCGCTTCATGATCCTCCTATTTTTCAGACCGTTTCATGCTCCTCATGTATTTCACATCTTTTGAAGCTCTTCATATTTTTTAGACCTTTTCAGACTCTTCATATTTTTGAACACGGTTTCATGCTCTTCATATTTTTCAGAACGTTTCATGCTCCTCAAGTATTTCACAGCTTGAGACTCTTCATATTTTACACAGCTTTTCAGGCTCTTCATGTTTTTGAACACTGCTTCTTGATCCTCCTATTTTTCAGACCGTTTCATGCTCCTCATATATTTCTCACCATTTGAAGTTCTTCATATATTTCACACCTTTTGAAGCTCTTCATATATTTCACACCATTTCAGGCACTTCATGTTTTCAACACCACTTCATGCTCCTCCTATTTTTCAGTCCGTTTCATGCTCCTCATATATTTCTCACCATTTGAAGCTCTTCATATATTTCACACTTTTTGAAGCTCTTCATATATTTCACACCATTTCAGGCACTTCATGTTTTTCAACACCACTTCATGCTCCTCCTATTTTTCAGACCGTTTCACGCTCATCTCATTTTTGACACCTCTGGAAGCTCTTCATATTTTTCACACCTTTTGAAGCTCTTCATATTTTTCACAACTTTTCAGGTTCTTCATTATTTTCAACACCACTTCATGCTCCTCCTATTTTTCAGACGGTTTCATGTTCCTTATATTTTTGACACCTTTTGAAGCTCTTCATATTTTTTACACCCTTCCAGGCTCTTCATGTTTTTCAACACGGCTTCATGCTCCTCCTATTTTTCAGACCGTTTCATGCTCCTCATATTTTTCACACCTTTTGAAGCTCTTCATATTTTTCACACCTTTTCAGGCTCTTCATGTTTTTCAACACCGCTTCATGCTCCTCCTATTTTTCAGACCGTTTCATGCTTCTCATGTATTTCACACCTTTTGAAGCTCTTCATATTTTTCACACCTTTTCAGGCTCTTCATGTTTTTGAACACAGCTTCAAGCTCTTCCTATTTTTAAGACAGTTTCATGATCCTCATATATTTCTCACCTTTTGAAGCTCTTCATATATTTCACAACTTTAAGGCTCTTTATGTTTTTGACCACCGCTTCATGCTCCTCCTATTTTTCAGACCGTTTCATGCTCCTCATATTTTTGACACCTTTTGAAGCTCTTCATATTTTTCACAAATTTTCAGGCTCTTCATATTTTTGAACACCGCTTCATGCTCCTCCTATTTTTCAGAGCTTTTCATGATCCTCATGTATTTCACAACTTTTGAAGATCTTCGTATTTTACACAGCCTTTCAGGATCTTCATGAACTTCAACACCACTTCATGCTCCTCCTATTTTCAGACCGTTTCATGCTCCTCATATTTTTGGCACCTTTTGAAGCTCTTCATATTTTTCACACTTTTTCAGGCTCTTCATGTTTTACAACACCGCTTCATGCTCCTCCTATTTTTCAGACCGTTTCATGCTCCTCATGTATTTCACACATTTTGAAACTCTTCATATCTTTCACAACTTTTCAGCCTCTTCATGTTTTTGAATACCGTTTCATTCTCTTCCTATTTTTCAGATGGATTCATGCTCCTCATATTTTTGACACATTTTGAAGCTCTTCATATTTTTCATACCCTTTCAGGCTCTTCATGTTTTTCAACACCGCTTGATGATCCTCCTATGTTTCAGACCGTTTACTGCTCCTCATATTTTTGACTCGTTTTGAAGCTCTTCATATTTTTCACAGCTTTTCAGGCTCTTCATGTTTTTCAACACCGCTTCATGCTCCTCCTATTTTTCAGACCGTTTCATGCTCCTCATGTATTTCACATCTTTTGAAGCTCTTCATATTTTTTAGACCTTTTCAGACTCTTCATATTTTTGAACACGGTTTCATGCTCTTCATATTTTTCAGAACGTTTCATGCTCCTCAAGTATTTCACAGCTTGAGGCTCTTCATATTTTACACAGCTTTTCAGGCTCTTCATGTTTTTGAACACTGCTTCTTGATCCTCCTATTTTTCAGACCGTTTCATGCTCCTCATATATTTCTCACCATTTGAAGTTCTTCATATATTTCACACCTTTTGAAGCTCTTCATATATTTCACACCATTTCAGGCACTTCATGTTTTCAACACCACTTCATGCTCCTCCTATTTTTCAGTCCGTTTCATGCTCCTCATATATTTCTCACCATTTGAAGCTCTTCATATATTTCACACTTTTTGAAGCTCTTCATATATTTCACACCATTTCAGGCACTTCATGTTTTTCAACACCACTTCATTCTCCTCCTATTTTTCAGACCGTTTCACACTCATCTCATTTTTGACACCTCTGGAAGCTCTTCATATTTTTCACAACTTTTGAAGCTCTTCATATTTTTCACAACTTCTCAGGCTCTTCATATTTTTCAACACCGCTTCATGATCGTCCTGTTTTTCAGACCGTTTCATGCTCCTCATATTATTGACAGCTTTTGAAGCTCTTCATATTTTTCACACTTTTTCAGGCTCTTCATGTTTATGAACACCGTTTCATGCTCCTCCTATTTTTCAGACCGTTTCATGCTGCTCATATTGTTGACACCTTTTGAAGCTCTTCATATTTTTCACACCTTTTCAGGCTCTTCATGGTTTTGAACACCGTTTCATGCTCCTCCTATTTTTCAGACCGTTTCATGCTCCTCATTTTTTTGACACCTTTTGAATCTCTTCATATATTTCACACCTTTTCAGGCTCTTCATGTTTTTGAACACAGCTTCAAGCTCTTCCTATTTTTCAGACCGTTTCATGCTCCTCATGTACTTCACACATTTTGCGGCTCTTCATATTTTACACACCTTTTCAGGTTCTTCATTATTTTCAACACCACTTCATGCTCCTCCTATTTTTCAGACGGTTTCATGTTCCTTATATTTTTGACACCTTTTGAACCTCTTCATATTTTTTACACCCTTCCAGGCTCTTCATGTTTTTCAACACGGCTTCATGCTCCTCCTATTTTTCAGACCGTTTCATGCTCCTCATATTTTTCACACCTTTTGAAGCTCTTCATATTTTTCACACCTTTTCAGGCTCTTCATGTTTTTCAACACCGCTTCATGCTCCTCCTATTTTTCAGACCGTTTCATGCTTCTCATGTATTTCACACCTTTTGAAGCTCTTCATATTTTTCACACCTTTTCAGGCTCTTCATGTTTTTGAACACAGCTTCAAGCTCTTCCTATTTTTAAGACAGTTTCATGATCCTCATATATTTCTCACCTTTTGAAGCTCTTCATATATTTCACAACTTTAAGGCTCTTTATGTTTTTGACCACCGCTTCATGCTCCTCCTATTTTTCAGACCGTTTCATGCTCCTCATATTTTTGACACCTTTTGAAGCTCTTCATATTTTTCACAAATTTTCAGGCTCTTCATATTTTTGAACACCGCTTCATGCTCCTCCTATTTTTCAGAGCTTTTCATGATCCTCATGTATTTCACAACTTTTGAAGCTCTTCGTATTTTACACAGCCTTTCAGGATCTTCATGAACTTCAACACCACTTCATGCTCCTCCTATTTTCAGACCGTTTCATGCTCCTCATATTTTTGGCACCTTTTGAAGCTCTTCATATTTTTCACACTTTTTCAGGCTCTTCATGTTTTACAACACCGCTTCATGCTCCTCCTATTTTTCAGACCGTTTCATGCTCCTCATGTATTTCACACATTTTGAAACTCTTCATATCTTTCACAACTTTTCAGCCTCTTCATGTTTTTGAATACCGTTTCATGCTCTTCCTATTTTTCAGATGGATTCATGCTCCTCATATTTTTGACACATTTTGAAGCTCTTCATATTTTTCATACCCTTTCAGGCTCTTCATGTTTTTCAACACCGCCTGATGATCCTCCTATTTTTCAGACCGTTTACTGCTCCTCATATTTTTGACTCGTTTTGAAGCTCTTCATATTTTTCACAGCTTTTCAGGCTCTTCATGTTTTTCAACACCGCTTCATGCTCCTCCAATTTTTCAGACTGTTTCAAGCTCCTCATATTTTTGACACGTTTTGAAGCTCTTCATATTTTTCACAGCTTTTCAGGTTTTTCTTGTTTTTCAACACCGCTTCATGCTCCTCCTATTTTTCAGACCGTTTCATGCTCCTCATATTTTTGACACTGTTTGAAGCTCTTCATATTTTTCACACCTTTTGAAGCTCTTCATATATTTCACACGTTTTCAATCTCTTCAGGTTTTTCAACACCGCTTCTTGCTCCTCCTATATTTCAGACCGTTTCATGCTCCTCATATTTTTGACACCTTTTGAAGCTCTTCATATTTTTCACACATTTTCAGGCTCTTCATTTTTTTCAACATGGCTTCATGATCCTCCTATATTTCAGATCTTTTCATGCTCCTCATATTTTTGACACATTTTGAAGCTCTTCATATTTTTCACACCTTTTCAGGCTCTTCATGTCTTTCAACACCACTTCATGCCTCTGCTATTTTTCAGACCGTTTCATGTTCCTCCTATTTTTCAGATCATTTCATGCTCCTGATATTTTTGACACCTTTTGAAGCTCTTCATATTTTTTTCATATTTTAAGGCTCTTCATGTTTTCAACACCGTGTCATGTTCCTCCTATTTTTCAGATCATTTCATGCTCCTCATATTTTTGACTCCTTTTGAAGCTCTTCATATTTTTCACACCTTTCCATGCTCTTCATATTTTTCAACACCGTGTCATGCTCCTCCTATTTTTCACACGGTTTCATGCTCCTCATATTTTTCACACCTTAAAACTCTTCATATTTTTCTCACATTTTAAGGCTCTTCATGTTTTTCAACAGTGTCATGCTCCTCCTATTTTTCAGACGGTTTCACGCTCTTCATAATTTTCACACCTTTAGCCCTTCATATTTTTCACACCTTTTCAGGCTCTTCATGTTTTTGAACACCACTTCATGCTCCGCCTATTTTTCAGACCGTTTCATGTTCCTCCTATTTTTCAGATCATTTCATGCTCCTGATATTTTTGACACCTTTTGAAGCTCTTCATATTTTTCACACCTTTTCAGGCTCTTCATGTTTTTCAACACTGCTTCATGCTCCTCCTATTTTTCAGAGCTTTTCATGCTCCTCATAATTTTGATTCTTTTTGAAGCTCTTCATATTTTTCACACCTTTTCAGGCTCTTCATCTTTTTCAACACCACTTCATGCTCCTCCTATTTTTCAGACCGTTTCAGGCTCCTCATATTTTTGACAGCTTTTGAATCTCTTCATATTTTTCACACCTTTTCATGCTCTTCATGTTTTTCAACACCGTGTCATGCTCCTCCTATTTTTCAGACGGTTTCATGCTCCTCATATTTTTCACACCTTTAAAGCTCTTCATATATTTGACACCTTTTCATGCTCTTCATGTTTTCAACACCGATTCATGCTTCTCCTATTTTTCAGACGGTTTCTTGCTCCTCATATTTTTGACACATTTTGAAGCTCTTCATATTTTTGACACCTTTTCATGCTCTTCATGTTTTCAACACCGATTCATGCTCCTCCTATTTTTCAGAGCGTTTCATGCTCCTCATATTTTTGACAGCTTTTGAATCTCTTCATATTTTTCACACCTTTTGAAGCTCTTCATGTTTTTCACACGTTTTCAGACTCTTCATGTTTTTCGACACTGCTTCGTGCTCCTCCTATTTTCCAGACCGTTTCATTCTCCTCATATTTTTGACACATTTTGAAGCTCTTCATATTTTTCACACCTTTTCAGGCTCTTCATGTTTTTGAACACCGTTTCATGCTCCTCCTATTTTTCAGACCGTTTCATGTTCCTCATATATTTGACACCTTTTGAAGCTCTTCATATTTTTAAAACTTTTCAGGCTCTTCATGTTTTCAACACCGCTTCAGGATCCTCCTATTTTTCTGACCGTTTCATGCTCCTCATATTTTTGACACCTTTTGAAGCTCTTCATATTTTTCACACATTTTCATGCTCTTCATGTTTTTCAACACCGCTTCATGCTCCTCCTATTTTTCAGACAGTTTCATGCTCCTCATGTATTTCACACCATTTGAAGCTCTTCATATTTTTCACACCTTTTCAGGCTCTTCATATTTTTCAACACCGCTTCATGCTCCTACGTTTTTTAAGACCGTTTCATTCTCCTCATATTTTTGACACATTTTGAAGCTCCTCATATTTTTCACACTTTTTGAAGCTCTTCATATATTTCACACTTTTTCAGTATCTTCATGTTTTCAACACCACTTCATGCTCCTCCTATTTTTCAGACCGTTTCATGCTCATCTCATTATTGACAGCTTTTGAAGCTCTTCATATATTTCACACCTTTTGAAGCTCTTTATATTTTTCACACCTTTTCAGGTTTTTCTTCTTTTTCAACACCGCTTCATGCTCCTCCTATTTTTCAGACCGTTTCATGCTCCTCATATTTTTGACACCTTTTGAAGCTCTTCATATTTTTCACACCTTTTCCGGCTCTTCATATTTTTGAACACCGCTTCATGCTCCTCCAATTTTTCAGGCCGTTTCATGCTCCTCATAATTTTGACACCTTTTGAAGCTCTTCATATGTTTCACACATTTTCAGGCTCTTCATTTTTTTCAACACCACTTCATGCTCCTCCTATTTTTCAGACCGTTTCATGCTCCTCATATTTTTCATACCTTTAGAAGCTCTTCATATTTTTCAAACCTTTCCAGGCTCTTCATGTTTTTCAACACAGCTTCATGCTCCTCCTATTTTTGAGACGCTTTCATTCTCCTCATATTTTTGGCACTGTTAGAAGCTCTTCATATATTTCACACCTTTTCAGTGTCTTCTTTTTTTTCAACACCACTTCATGCTACTCCTATTTTTCAGACAGTTTCATGCTCTTCTCATTTTTGACACGTTTTGAGGCTCTTCGTATTTTTCACACCTTTTCAGCCTTTTCATGTTTTTGAACACCGCTTCATGCTCCTCCTATTTTTCAGACCGTTTCATGCTGCTCATATTTTTGACACCTTTTGAAGCTGTCATATTTTTCACAAATTTTCAGGCTCTTCCTCTTTTTGAACACCGTTTCATTCTCCTCCTATTTTTCAGACCATTTCATGATCCTCATGTATTTCACACCTTTTGAAGCTCTTCATGTTTTTCACACGTTTTCAGGCTCTTCATGTTTTTAATCACCGTTTCATGCTCCTCCTATTTTTCAGACCGTTTCATGCTCCTCATATATTTGACACATTTTGAAGCTCTGAATATTTTTCACACATTTTCAGGCTCTTCATGTTTTTGAACACTGCTTCATGATCCTCCTATTTTTCAGACCGTTTCATGTTCTTCATATGTTTGACACCTTTTGAAGCTCTTCATATTTTTTCACTCCTTTTCAGGCTCTTCATGTTTTTCAACACCTCTTCATGCTTCTCCTATTTTTCAGCCCGTTTCATGCTCCTCATATTTTTCACACCTTTTGAAGCTCTTCATATTTTTCATACCTTTTCAGGCTCTTCACGTTTTTGAACACCGCTTCATGACCCTCCTATTTTTCAGACCATTTCATGCTCTTCATATTTTTGACACCTCTTGAAGCTCTTCATATATTTCACACCTTTTCATCCTCTTCATTTTTTTCAAAACCGCTTCATATTCCTCCTATTTTTCACACCGTTTCATGCTCATCTCATTTTTGACTCCTTTTGAAGCTCTTCATATATTTCACACCTTTACAAGTTCTTCATATTTTTCAGACCTTTTCAGGCTCTTCATGTTTTTGAACACCGCTTCATGCTCCTCCTATTTTTCAGAGAGTTTCATGCTTCTCATGTATTTCACACCTTTTGAAGCTCTTCATATTTTCCACACCTTTTCAGGCTCTTCATATTTTTGAACACCGCTTCATGCTCCTTCTATTTTTCAGAGAGTTTCATGCTTCTCATGTATTTCACACCTTTTGAAGCTCTTCATATTTTCCACACCTTTTCAGGCTCTTCATATTTTTCCACACCACTTCATGCTTCTCCTTTTTTTCAGCCCGTTTCAAACTCCTCATGTATTTCAAACCTTTTGAAGCTCTTCATATTTTTCACACCTTTTCCGGCTCTTCATGTTTTTGATCACCGTTTCATGCTCTTCCTATTTTTCAAACCGTTTCATGCTACTCATATTTTTGACACCTTTTGAAGCTCTTCATATTTTTCACACCTTTTCAGGCTCTTCATGTTTTTGAACACCGTTCCATGCTCCTCCTATTTTTCAGACCCTTTCATGCTCATCTCATATTTGACACCTTTTGAAGCTCTTCATATTTTTCGCACATTTTCAGGCTCTTCATGTTTTTCAGCACCGTTTTATGATCCTCCTATTTTTAAGAACTTCTCATGCTCATCTCATTTTTGACAGCTTTTGAAGCTTTTCATATTTTTCACAAATTTTCAGGCTCCTCATGTTTTTGAACCCCGCTTCATGATCCTCTTATTTTTCAGAGAGTTTCATGCTCCTCATGTATTTCACACCTTTTGAAGCTCTTCGTATTTTTCACAACTTTTCAGGCTCTTCATGTTTTTCCACACCACTTCATGCTTCTCCTATTTTTCAGCCCGTTTCATGCTCCTCATGTATTTCACACCTTTTGAAGCTATTCATATTTTTCACACCTTTTCAGGCTCTTCATGTTTTTGAACACCGCTTCATGATCCTCCTATTTTTCAGCCCGTTTCATGCTCCTCATGTATTTCATACCTTTTGAAGCTCTTCATATTTTTCACACCTTTTCAGGCTCTTCATGTTTTTGAACACCGCTTCATGATCCTCCTATATTTCAGACCGTTTCTTGCTCCTCATATATTTGACACTTTTTGAAGCTCTTCATATTTTTCACACCTTTTCAGGTTTTCCATGTTTTTGAACCCCGCTTCATGATCCTCCTATTTTTCAGACCGTTTCATGCTCCTCATATTTTTGACACCTTTTGAAGCTCTTCATATTTCTCACACCTTCAGGCTCTTCATGTTTTTCCACACCACTTCATGCTCTTCCCATTTTTCAGACCGTTTCATGCTCCTCATATTTTTCATACCTTTAGAAGCTCTTCATATTTTTGAAACCTTTTCAGGCTCTTCATGTTTTTCAACACAGCTTCATGCTCCTCCTATTTTTGAGACGCTTTCATTCTCCTCATATTTTTGACACTGTTTGAAGCTATTCATATATTTCACACCTTTTCAGTGTCTTCTTTTTTTTCAACACCACTTCATGCTACTCCTATTTTTCAAACAGTTTCATGCTCTTCTCATTTTTGACACGTTTTGAGGCTCTTCATATTTTTCAAACCTTTTCAGGCTTTTCATGTTTTTGAACACCGCTTCATGCTCCTCCTATTTTTCAGACCGTTTCATGCTGCTCATATTTTTGACACCTTTTGAAGCTGTCATATTTTTCAAAATTTTCAGGCTCTTCCTATTTTTGAACACCGTTTCATGCTCCTCCTATTTTTCAGACCATTTCATGATGCTCATGTATTTCACACCTTTTGAAGCTCTTCATATTTTTCACACGGTTTCAGGCTCTTCATGTTTTTCAACACCGCTTCATGCTCCTCCTATTTCTCAGACCGTTTCATGCTCCTCATGTATTTCACACCTTTTGAAGCTCTTCATATTTTTCACACCTTTTCAGGCTCCTCATGTTTTTGAACCCCGCTTCATGATCCTCTTATTTTTCAGAGAGTTTCATGCTCCTCATGTATTTCACACCTTTTGAAGCTCTTCGTATTTTTCACAGTTTTTCAGGCTCTTCATGTTTTTCCACACCACTTCATGCTTCTCCTATTTTTCAGCCCATTTCATGCTCCTGATGTATTTCACACCTTTTGAAGCTCTTCATATTTTACACACCTTTTCAGGTTTTCCATGTTTTTGAACCCCGCTTCATGATCCTCCTATTTTTCAGACCGTTTCATGCTCCTCGTATTTTTGACACCTTTTGAAGCTCTTCATATTTTTCACACCTTCAGGCTCTTCATGTTTTTCAACAGCACTTCATGCTCTTCCCATTTTTCAGACCGTTTCATGCTCCTCATATATTTCATACCTTTAGAAGCTCTTCATATTTTTCAAACCTTTTCAGGCTCTTCATGTTTCTCAACACAGCTTCATGCTCCTCCTATTTTTGAGACGCTTTCATTCTCCTCATATTTTGGACACTGTTAGAAGCTCTTCATATATTTCACAACTTTTCAGTGTCTTCTTTTTTTTCAACACCACTTCATGCTACTCCTATTTTTCAGACAGTTTCATCCTCTTCTCAATTTTGACACGTTTTGAGGCTCTTCATATTTTTCAAACCTTTTCAGGCTTTTCATGTTTTTGAACCCCGCTTCATGCTCCTCCTATTTTTCAGACCGTTTCATGCTGCTCATATTTTTGACACCTTTTGAAGCTGTCATATTTTTCACAAATTTTCAGGCTCTTCCTATTTTTGAACACCGTTTCATGCTCCTCCTATTTTTCAGACCATTTCATGATCCTCATGTATTTCACACGTTTTGAAGCTCTTCATATTTTTCACACGTTTTCAGGCTCTTCATGTTTTTCAACACCGCTTCATGCTCCTCCTATTTTTCAGACCGTTTCCTGCTCCTCATGTATTTCACACCTTTTGAAGCTCTTCATATTTTTCACACGTTTTCAGGCTCTTCATGTTTTTGAACACTGCTTCATGCTCCTCCTATTTTTCGGACCGTTTCATGCTCCTCATATATTTGACACCTTTTGAAGCTCTTCATATTTTTCACACCTTTACAGGCTCTTCATGTTTTTCCACACCACTTCATGCTTCTCCTATTTTTAAGACCGTTTCATGATCCTCATGAATTTCACACCTTTTGAAGCTCTTCATATTTTTCACACCTTTTCACGCTCTTCATGTTTTTGATCACCGCTTCATGCTCCTCCTATTTTTCAGACCGTTTCATGCTCATCTCATTTTTGACACCTTTTAATGCTCTTCATATTTTTCACAACTTTTTAGGCTCTTCATGTTTTTGACACTGCTTCATGCTCCTCCTATATTTCAGAGAGTTTCATGCTCCTCATGTATTTCACATCTTTTGCAGCTCTTCATATTTCTCACAACTTTTTAGGCTCTTCATTTTTTTCCACACCACTTCATGCTTCTCCTATTTTTCGGCCTGTTTCATGCTCCTCATGTATTTCACACCTTTTGAAGCTCTTCATATTTTTCACACCTTTTCAGGCTCTTCATGTTTTTAATCACCGTTTCATGCTCCTCCTATTTTTCAGACCGTTTCATGGTCCTCATATATTTGACACATTTTGAAGCTCTGAATATTTTTCACACATTTTCAGGCTCTTCATGTTTTTGAACACTGCTTCATGATCCTCCTATTTTTCAGACCGTTTCATGTTCTTCATATGTTTGACACCTTTTGAAGCTCTTCATATTTTTCACTCCTTTTCAGGCTCTTCATGTTTTTCAACACCACTTCATGCTTCTCCTATTTTTCAGACCGTTTCATGCTCCTCATGTATTTCACATCTTTTGAAGGTCTTCATAATTTTCACACCTTTTCAGGCTCTTCATGTTTTTGAACACCATTTCATGCTGCTTCTATTTTTCAGACCGTTTCATGCTCGTCATATTTTTCACACCTTTTGAAGCTCTTCATATTTTTCATACCTTTTCAGGCTCTTCACTTTTTTGAACACCGCTTCATGACCCTCCTATTTTTCAGACCATTTCATGCTCTTCATATTTTTGACACCTCTTGAAGCTCTTCATATATTTCACACCTTTTCAGCCTCTTGATTTTTTTCAAAACCGCTTCATGCTCCTCCTATAATTCAGACGGTTTCATGCTCCTCATGTATTTCACTCCTTTTGAAGCTCTTCATATTTTACACAGCTTATGAAACTCTTCATATTTTTCACACCTTTTCAGGCTCTTCATGTTTATCAACACCGCTTCATGCTCCTCCTATAATTCAGACGGTTTCATGCTCCTCATGTATTTCACTCCTTTTGAAGCTCTTCATATTTTACACACCTTTTCAGGCTCTTCATGATTTTCAACACCACTTCTGCTCCTCCTATTTTTCAGACCGTTTCATGCTCCTCATATTTTTCACACCTCTTGAAGCTCTTCATATTTTTCACACCTGTTCAGGCTCTTCATGTTTTTCTACACCGCTTCATGATCCTCCTATTTTGCAGACCGTTTCATGCTCCTCATATTTTTGACACCTTTTGTAGCTCTTCATATTTTTCACAACATTTCAGGCTCTTCATGTTTTTCTACACCGCTTCATGCTCCTCCTATTTTTCAGAACGTTTCATGCTCCTCATATTTTTGACAGCTTCTGAAACTCTTCATATTTTTGACACCATTTCAGGCTCTTCAAGTTTTTGAACAACACTACAATTCTCCTCCTATTTTTCAGACCGTTTCATGCTCCTCATATTTTTAAAACCTTTTGAAGCTTTTCATATTTTTCACACCTTTTCAGGCTCCTCATGTTTTTGAACACCGTTTTATGCTCCTAATATTTTTCAGACCGTTTCATGCTCCTCATATTTTTGAAACCTTTTGAAGCTCTTCATATTTTTCACACCTTTTCAGGCTCTTCATGTTTTTCAACACCGCTTCATTATGCTCCTATTTTTCAGAGTGTTTCATACTCCTCATATTTTTAACACCTTTTAAATCTCTTCATATATTTCACACCTTTTCAGGCTCTTCATGTTTTTCAACACCGCTTCATTATGCTCCTATTTTTCAGAGCGTTTCATACTCCTCATATTTTTAACACCTTTTAAATCTCTTCATATATTTCACACCTTTTCAAACTCTTCATGTTTTTCAACACCGCGTCATGCGTCTCCTATATTTCAGATCGTTTCATGCTCCTCATATTTTTGACACCTTTTGAAGCTCTTCATATTTTTCACACCTTTTCTTGCTCTTCATGTTTTTCAACACCGTTTCAGGCTCCTCCTATTTTTGACATCTTTTGAATCTCTTCGTATTTTTCACACCTTTTAAGGCTCTTCACGTTTTTGAACACCGTTTCTCTCTCCTGATATTTTTGACACCTTTTGAAGCTCTTCATATATTTCACAACTTTTCAGGCTCTTCATGTTCTTCAACACTGCTTCATGCTCCTCCTACTTTTCAGACCATTTCATGCTCCTCATTCTTTTGACAGGTTTTGAAGCTCTTCATATTTTTCACACCTTTTCAAGCTCTTCATCTTTTGAATACCGTTTCATGCTCCTCCTATTTTTCAGACCGTTTCATGCTCCTCATATTTTTGACAACTTGTGAAGCTCCTCATATTTTTCACACCTTTTGAAGCTCTTCATATTTTTCACACCTTTTCAAGTTATTCATGATTTTCAACACCGCATCATGATCCTCCTATGTTTCAGACCGTTTCATGCTCCTCATATTTTTGACACCTTTTGAAGCTCCACATATTTTTCACACCTTTTTAGGCACTTCATGTTTTTCTAAACCACTTCATGCTCCTCCTATTTTTCAGACCGTTTCATGCTCCTCATATTTTTGACACCTTTTGAAGCTCTTCATATTTTTCATAACTTTTCAGGCTCTTCATGGTTTTGAACACCATTTCATGCTACTCCTATTTTCCAGACCATTTCATGCTCCTCATATTTTTGACACTTTTTGAAGCTCTTCATATATCACACCTTTTCAGGCTCTTCATGTTTTTGAACAGCATTTCATGCTCCTCCTATTTTCCAGACCATTTCATGCTCCTCATATTTGACACCTTTTGAAGCTCTTCATATTTTTCTCACCTTTTCAGGCTCTTCATGTTTTTCAACACCGCTTCATGCTCCTCCTATATTTCAGACCGTTTCATGCTCCTCATATTTTGACACTTTTTGAAGCTCTTCATATTTTTCACACCTTTTCATGCTCTTCATGTTTTTCAACACCGTTTCAGGTTCTTCCTATTTTTGACATCTTTTGAATCTCTTCGTATTTTTCACATCTTTTCAAGCTCTTCATGTTTTGAATACCGTTTCATGCTCCTCCTGTTTTTCAGAACGTTTCATGCTCCTCATATTTTTGACACCTGTTGAAGCTCTTCATATTTTTCACACCTTTTCAGCCTCTTCTTTTTTTTCAACACCAGTTAATGTTCCTCCTATTTTTCAGACCGTTTCTTGCTCCTCATATTTTTGACAACTTGTGAAGCTCTTCATATTTTTCACAAATTTTCAGGCTCTTCATATTTTTGAACACCGCTTCATGCTCCTCCTATTTTTCAGAGCTTTTCATGATCCTCATGTATTTCACAACTTTTGAAGATCTTCGTATTTTACACAGCCTTTCAGGATCTTCATGAACTTCAACACCACTTCATTCTCCTCCTATTTTCAGACCGTTTCATGCTCCTCATATTTTTGGCACCTTTTGAAGCTCTTCATATTTTTCACACTTTTTCAGGCTCTTCATGTTTTACAACACCGCTTCATGCTCCTCCTATTTTTCAGACCGTTTCATGCTCCTCATGTATTTCACACATTTTGAAACTCTTCATATCTTTCACAACTTTTCAGCCTCTTCATGTTTTTGAATACCGTTTCATTCTCTTCCTATTTTTCAGATGGATTCATGCTCCTCATATTTTTGACACATTTTGAAGCTCTTCATATTTTTCATACCCTTTCAGGCTCTTCATGTTTTTCAACACCGCTTGATGATCCTCCTATGTTTCAGACCGTTTACTGCTCCTCATATTTTTGACTCGTTTTGAAGCTCTTCATATTTTTCACAGCTTTTCAGGCTCTTCATGTTTTTCAACACCGCTTCATGCTCCTCCTATTTTTCAGACCGTTTCATGCTCCTCATGTATTTCACATCTTTTGAAGCTCTTCATATTTTTTAGACCTTTTCAGACTCTTCATATTTTTGAACACGGTTTCATGCTCTTCATATTTTTCAGAACGTTTCATGCTCCTCAAGTATTTCACAGCTTGAGGCTCTTCATATTTTACACAGCTTTTCAGGCTCTTCATGTTTTTGAACACTGCTTCTTGATCCTCCTATTTTTCAGACCGTTTCATGCTCCTCATATATTTCTCACCATTTGAAGTTCTTCATATATTTCACACCTTTTGAAGCTCTTCATATATTTCACACCATTTCAGGCACTTCATGTTTTCAACACCACTTCATGCTCCTCCTATTTTTCAGTCCGTTTCATGCTCCTCATATATTTCTCACCATTTGAAGCTCTTCATATATTTCACACTTTTTGAAGCTCTTCATATATTTCACACCATTTCAGGCACTTCATGTTTTTCAACACCACTTCATTCTCCTCCTATTTTTCAGACCGTTTCACACTCATCTCATTTTTGACACCTCTGGAAGCTCTTCATATTTTTCACAACTTTTGAAGCTCTTCATATTTTTCACAACTTCTCAGGCTCTTCATATTTTTCAACACCGCTTCATGATCGTCCTGTTTTTCAGACCGTTTCATGCTCCTCATATTATTGACAGCTTTTGAAGCTCTTCATATTTTTCACACTTTTTCAGGCTCTTCATGTTTATGAACACCGTTTCATGCTCCTCCTATTTTTCAGACCGTTTCATGCTGCTCATATTGTTGACACCTTTTGAAGCTCTTCATATTTTTCACACCTTTTCAGGCTCTTCATGGTTTTGAACACCGTTTCATGCTCCTCCTATTTTTCAGACCGTTTCATGCTCCTCATTTTTTTGACACCTTTTGAATCTCTTCATATATTTCACACCTTTTCAGGCTCTTCATGTTTTTGAACACAGCTTCAAGCTCTTCCTATTTTTCAGACCGTTTCATGCTCCTCATGTACTTCACACATTTTGCGGCTCTTCATATTTTACACACCTTTTCAGGTTCTTCATTATTTTCAACACCACTTCATGCTCCTCCTATTTTTCAGACGGTTTCATGTTCCTTATATTTTTGACACCTTTTGAACCTCTTCATATTTTTTACACCCTTCCAGGCTCTTCATGTTTTTCAACACGGCTTCATGCTCCTCCTATTTTTCAGACCGTTTCATGCTCCTCATATTTTTCACACCTTTTGAAGCTCTTCATATTTTTCACACCTTTTCAGGCTCTTCATGTTTTTCAACACCGCTTCATGCTCCTCCTATTTTTCAGACCGTTTCATGCTTCTCATGTATTTCACACCTTTTGAAGCTCTTCATATTTTTCACACCTTTTCAGGCTCTTCATGTTTTTGAACACAGCTTCAAGCTCTTCCTATTTTTAAGACAGTTTCATGATCCTCATATATTTCTCACCTTTTGAAGCTCTTCATATATTTCACAACTTTAAGGCTCTTTATGTTTTTGACCACCGCTTCATGCTCCTCCTATTTTTCAGACCGTTTCATGCTCCTCATATTTTTGACACCTTTTGAAGCTCTTCATATTTTTCACAAATTTTCAGGCTCTTCATATTTTTGAACACCGCTTCATGCTCCTCCTATTTTTCAGAGCTTTTCATGATCCTCATGTATTTCACAACTTTTGAAGCTCTTCGTATTTTACACAGCCTTTCAGGATCTTCATGAACTTCAACACCACTTCATGCTCCTCCTATTTTCAGACCGTTTCATGCTCCTCATATTTTTGGCACCTTTTGAAGCTCTTCATATTTTTCACACTTTTTCAGGCTCTTCATGTTTTACAACACCGCTTCATGCTCCTCCTATTTTTCAGACCGTTTCATGCTCCTCATGTATTTCACACATTTTGAAACTCTTCATATCTTTCACAACTTTTCAGCCTCTTCATGTTTTTGAATACCGTTTCATGCTCTTCCTATTTTTCAGATGGATTCATGCTCCTCATATTTTTGACACATTTTGAAGCTCTTCATATTTTTCATACCCTTTCAGGCTCTTCATGTTTTTCAACACCGCCTGATGATCCTCCTATTTTTCAGACCGTTTACTGCTCCTCATATTTTTGACTCGTTTTGAAGCTCTTCATATTTTTCACAGCTTTTCAGGCTCTTCATGTTTTTCAACACCGCTTCATGCTCCTCCAATTTTTCAGACTGTTTCAAGCTCCTCATATTTTTGACACGTTTTGAAGCTCTTCATATTTTTCACAGCTTTTCAGGTTTTTCTTGTTTTTCAACACCGCTTCATGCTCCTCCTATTTTTCAGACCGTTTCATGCTCCTCATATTTTTGACACTGTTTGAAGCTCTTCATATTTTTCACACCTTTTGAAGCTCTTCATATATTTCACACGTTTTCAATCTCTTCAGGTTTTTCAACACCGCTTCTTGCTCCTCCTATATTTCAGACCGTTTCATGCTCCTCATATTTTTGACACCTTTTGAAGCTCTTCATATTTTTCACACATTTTCAGGCTCTTCATTTTTTTCAACATGGCTTCATGATCCTCCTATATTTCAGATCTTTTCATGCTCCTCATATTTTTGACACATTTTGAAGCTCTTCATATTTTTCACACCTTTTCAGGCTCTTCATGTCTTTCAACACCACTTCATGCCTCTGCTATTTTTCAGACCGTTTCATGTTCCTCCTATTTTTCAGATCATTTCATGCTCCTGATATTTTTGACACCTTTTGAAGCTCTTCATATTTTTTTCATATTTTAAGGCTCTTCATGTTTTCAACACCGTGTCATGTTCCTCCTATTTTTCAGATCATTTCATGCTCCTCATATTTTTGACTCCTTTTGAAGCTCTTCATATTTTTCACACCTTTCCATGCTCTTCATATTTTTCAACACCGTGTCATGCTCCTCCTATTTTTCACACGGTTTCATGCTCCTCATATTTTTCACACCTTAAAACTCTTCATATTTTTCTCACATTTTAAGGCTCTTCATGTTTTTCAACAGTGTCATGCTCCTCCTATTTTTCAGACGGTTTCACGCTCTTCATAATTTTCACACCTTTAGCCCTTCATATTTTTCACACCTTTTCAGGCTCTTCATGTTTTTGAACACCACTTCATGCTCCGCCTATTTTTCAGACCGTTTCATGTTCCTCCTATTTTTCAGATCATTTCATGCTCCTGATATTTTTGACACCTTTTGAAGCTCTTCATATTTTTCACACCTTTTCAGGCTCTTCATGTTTTTCAACACTGCTTCATGCTCCTCCTATTTTTCAGAGCTTTTCATGCTCCTCATAATTTTGATTCTTTTTGAAGCTCTTCATATTTTTCACACCTTTTCAGGCTCTTCATCTTTTTCAACACCACTTCATGCTCCTCCTATTTTTCAGACCGTTTCAGGCTCCTCATATTTTTGACAGCTTTTGAATCTCTTCATATTTTTCACACCTTTTCATGCTCTTCATGTTTTTCAACACCGTGTCATGCTCCTCCTATTTTTCAGACGGTTTCATGCTCCTCATATTTTTCACACCTTTAAAGCTCTTCATATATTTGACACCTTTTCATGCTCTTCATGTTTTCAACACCGATTCATGCTTCTCCTATTTTTCAGACGGTTTCTTGCTCCTCATATTTTTGACACATTTTGAAGCTCTTCATATTTTTGACACCTTTTCATGCTCTTCATGTTTTCAACACCGATTCATGCTCCTCCTATTTTTCAGAGCGTTTCATGCTCCTCATATTTTTGACAGCTTTTGAATCTCTTCATATTTTTCACACCTTTTGAAGCTCTTCATGTTTTTCACACGTTTTCAGACTCTTCATGTTTTTCGACACTGCTTCGTGCTCCTCCTATTTTCCAGACCGTTTCATTCTCCTCATATTTTTGACACATTTTGAAGCTCTTCATATTTTTCACACCTTTTCAGGCTCTTCATGTTTTTGAACACCGTTTCATGCTCCTCCTATTTTTCAGACCGTTTCATGTTCCTCATATATTTGACACCTTTTGAAGCTCTTCATATTTTTAAAACTTTTCAGGCTCTTCATGTTTTCAACACCGCTTCAGGATCCTCCTATTTTTCTGACCGTTTCATGCTCCTCATATTTTTGACACCTTTTGAAGCTCTTCATATTTTTCACACATTTTCATGCTCTTCATGTTTTTCAACACCGCTTCATGCTCCTCCTATTTTTCAGACAGTTTCATGCTCCTCATGTATTTCACACCATTTGAAGCTCTTCATATTTTTCACACCTTTTCAGGCTCTTCATATTTTTCAACACCGCTTCATGCTCCTACGTTTTTTAAGACCGTTTCATTCTCCTCATATTTTTGACACATTTTGAAGCTCCTCATATTTTTCACACTTTTTGAAGCTCTTCATATATTTCACACTTTTTCAGTATCTTCATGTTTTCAACACCACTTCATGCTCCTCCTATTTTTCAGACCGTTTCATGCTCATCTCATTATTGACAGCTTTTGAAGCTCTTCATATATTTCACACCTTTTGAAGCTCTTTATATTTTTCACACCTTTTCAGGTTTTTCTTCTTTTTCAACACCGCTTCATGCTCCTCCTATTTTTCAGACCGTTTCATGCTCCTCATATTTTTGACACCTTTTGAAGCTCTTCATATTTTTCACACCTTTTCCGGCTCTTCATATTTTTGAACACCGCTTCATGCTCCTCCAATTTTTCAGGCCGTTTCATGCTCCTCATAATTTTGACACCTTTTGAAGCTCTTCATATGTTTCACACATTTTCAGGCTCTTCATTTTTTTCAACACCACTTCATGCTCCTCCTATTTTTCAGACCGTTTCATGCTCCTCATATTTTTCATACCTTTAGAAGCTCTTCATATTTTTCAAACCTTTCCAGGCTCTTCATGTTTTTCAACACAGCTTCATGCTCCTCCTATTTTTGAGACGCTTTCATTCTCCTCATATTTTTGGCACTGTTAGAAGCTCTTCATATATTTCACACCTTTTCAGTGTCTTCTTTTTTTTCAACACCACTTCATGCTACTCCTATTTTTCAGACAGTTTCATGCTCTTCTCATTTTTGACACGTTTTGAGGCTCTTCGTATTTTTCACACCTTTTCAGCCTTTTCATGTTTTTGAACACCGCTTCATGCTCCTCCTATTTTTCAGACCGTTTCATGCTGCTCATATTTTTGACACCTTTTGAAGCTGTCATATTTTTCACAAATTTTCAGGCTCTTCCTCTTTTTGAACACCGTTTCATTCTCCTCCTATTTTTCAGACCATTTCATGATCCTCATGTATTTCACACCTTTTGAAGCTCTTCATGTTTTTCACACGTTTTCAGGCTCTTCATGTTTTTAATCACCGTTTCATGCTCCTCCTATTTTTCAGACCGTTTCATGCTCCTCATATATTTGACACATTTTGAAGCTCTGAATATTTTTCACACATTTTCAGGCTCTTCATGTTTTTGAACACTGCTTCATGATCCTCCTATTTTTCAGACCGTTTCATGTTCTTCATATGTTTGACACCTTTTGAAGCTCTTCATATTTTTTCACTCCTTTTCAGGCTCTTCATGTTTTTCAACACCTCTTCATGCTTCTCCTATTTTTCAGCCCGTTTCATGCTCCTCATATTTTTCACACCTTTTGAAGCTCTTCATATTTTTCATACCTTTTCAGGCTCTTCACGTTTTTGAACACCGCTTCATGACCCTCCTATTTTTCAGACCATTTCATGCTCTTCATATTTTTGACACCTCTTGAAGCTCTTCATATATTTCACACCTTTTCATCCTCTTCATTTTTTTCAAAACCGCTTCATATTCCTCCTATTTTTCACACCGTTTCATGCTCATCTCATTTTTGACTCCTTTTGAAGCTCTTCATATATTTCACACCTTTACAAGTTCTTCATATTTTTCAGACCTTTTCAGGCTCTTCATGTTTTTGAACACCGCTTCATGCTCCTCCTATTTTTCAGAGAGTTTCATGCTTCTCATGTATTTCACACCTTTTGAAGCTCTTCATATTTTCCACACCTTTTCAGGCTCTTCATATTTTTGAACACCGCTTCATGCTCCTTCTATTTTTCAGAGAGTTTCATGCTTCTCATGTATTTCACACCTTTTGAAGCTCTTCATATTTTCCACACCTTTTCAGGCTCTTCATATTTTTCCACACCACTTCATGCTTCTCCTTTTTTTCAGCCCGTTTCAAACTCCTCATGTATTTCAAACCTTTTGAAGCTCTTCATATTTTTCACACCTTTTCCGGCTCTTCATGTTTTTGATCACCGTTTCATGCTCTTCCTATTTTTCAAACCGTTTCATGCTACTCATATTTTTGACACCTTTTGAAGCTCTTCATATTTTTCACACCTTTTCAGGCTCTTCATGTTTTTGAACACCGTTCCATGCTCCTCCTATTTTTCAGACCCTTTCATGCTCATCTCATATTTGACACCTTTTGAAGCTCTTCATATTTTTCGCACATTTTCAGGCTCTTCATGTTTTTCAGCACCGTTTTATGATCCTCCTATTTTTAAGAACTTCTCATGCTCATCTCATTTTTGACAGCTTTTGAAGCTTTTCATATTTTTCACAAATTTTCAGGCTCCTCATGTTTTTGAACCCCGCTTCATGATCCTCTTATTTTTCAGAGAGTTTCATGCTCCTCATGTATTTCACACCTTTTGAAGCTCTTCGTATTTTTCACAACTTTTCAGGCTCTTCATGTTTTTCCACACCACTTCATGCTTCTCCTATTTTTCAGCCCGTTTCATGCTCCTCATGTATTTCACACCTTTTGAAGCTATTCATATTTTTCACACCTTTTCAGGCTCTTCATGTTTTTGAACACCGCTTCATGATCCTCCTATTTTTCAGCCCGTTTCATGCTCCTCATGTATTTCATACCTTTTGAAGCTCTTCATATTTTTCACACCTTTTCAGGCTCTTCATGTTTTTGAACACCGCTTCATGATCCTCCTATATTTCAGACCGTTTCTTGCTCCTCATATATTTGACACTTTTTGAAGCTCTTCATATTTTTCACACCTTTTCAGGTTTTCCATGTTTTTGAACCCCGCTTCATGATCCTCCTATTTTTCAGACCGTTTCATGCTCCTCATATTTTTGACACCTTTTGAAGCTCTTCATATTTCTCACACCTTCAGGCTCTTCATGTTTTTCCACACCACTTCATGCTCTTCCCATTTTTCAGACCGTTTCATGCTCCTCATATTTTTCATACCTTTAGAAGCTCTTCATATTTTTGAAACCTTTTCAGGCTCTTCATGTTTTTCAACACAGCTTCATGCTCCTCCTATTTTTGAGACGCTTTCATTCTCCTCATATTTTTGACACTGTTTGAAGCTATTCATATATTTCACACCTTTTCAGTGTCTTCTTTTTTTTCAACACCACTTCATGCTACTCCTATTTTTCAAACAGTTTCATGCTCTTCTCATTTTTGACACGTTTTGAGGCTCTTCATATTTTTCAAACCTTTTCAGGCTTTTCATGTTTTTGAACACCGCTTCATGCTCCTCCTATTTTTCAGACCGTTTCATGCTGCTCATATTTTTGACACCTTTTGAAGCTGTCATATTTTTCAAAATTTTCAGGCTCTTCCTATTTTTGAACACCGTTTCATGCTCCTCCTATTTTTCAGACCATTTCATGATGCTCATGTATTTCACACCTTTTGAAGCTCTTCATATTTTTCACACGGTTTCAGGCTCTTCATGTTTTTCAACACCGCTTCATGCTCCTCCTATTTCTCAGACCGTTTCATGCTCCTCATGTATTTCACACCTTTTGAAGCTCTTCATATTTTTCACACCTTTTCAGGCTCCTCATGTTTTTGAACCCCGCTTCATGATCCTCTTATTTTTCAGAGAGTTTCATGCTCCTCATGTATTTCACACCTTTTGAAGCTCTTCGTATTTTTCACAGTTTTTCAGGCTCTTCATGTTTTTCCACACCACTTCATGCTTCTCCTATTTTTCAGCCCATTTCATGCTCCTGATGTATTTCACACCTTTTGAAGCTCTTCATATTTTACACACCTTTTCAGGTTTTCCATGTTTTTGAACCCCGCTTCATGATCCTCCTATTTTTCAGACCGTTTCATGCTCCTCGTATTTTTGACACCTTTTGAAGCTCTTCATATTTTTCACACCTTCAGGCTCTTCATGTTTTTCAACAGCACTTCATGCTCTTCCCATTTTTCAGACCGTTTCATGCTCCTCATATATTTCATACCTTTAGAAGCTCTTCATATTTTTCAAACCTTTTCAGGCTCTTCATGTTTCTCAACACAGCTTCATGCTCCTCCTATTTTTGAGACGCTTTCATTCTCCTCATATTTTGGACACTGTTAGAAGCTCTTCATATATTTCACAACTTTTCAGTGTCTTCTTTTTTTTCAACACCACTTCATGCTACTCCTATTTTTCAGACAGTTTCATCCTCTTCTCAATTTTGACACGTTTTGAGGCTCTTCATATTTTTCAAACCTTTTCAGGCTTTTCATGTTTTTGAACCCCGCTTCATGCTCCTCCTATTTTTCAGACCGTTTCATGCTGCTCATATTTTTGACACCTTTTGAAGCTGTCATATTTTTCACAAATTTTCAGGCTCTTCCTATTTTTGAACACCGTTTCATGCTCCTCCTATTTTTCAGACCATTTCATGATCCTCATGTATTTCACACGTTTTGAAGCTCTTCATATTTTTCACACGTTTTCAGGCTCTTCATGTTTTTCAACACCGCTTCATGCTCCTCCTATTTTTCAGACCGTTTCCTGCTCCTCATGTATTTCACACCTTTTGAAGCTCTTCATATTTTTCACACGTTTTCAGGCTCTTCATGTTTTTGAACACTGCTTCATGCTCCTCCTATTTTTCGGACCGTTTCATGCTCCTCATATATTTGACACCTTTTGAAGCTCTTCATATTTTTCACACCTTTACAGGCTCTTCATGTTTTTCCACACCACTTCATGCTTCTCCTATTTTTAAGACCGTTTCATGATCCTCATGAATTTCACACCTTTTGAAGCTCTTCATATTTTTCACACCTTTTCACGCTCTTCATGTTTTTGATCACCGCTTCATGCTCCTCCTATTTTTCAGACCGTTTCATGCTCATCTCATTTTTGACACCTTTTAATGCTCTTCATATTTTTCACAACTTTTTAGGCTCTTCATGTTTTTGACACTGCTTCATGCTCCTCCTATATTTCAGAGAGTTTCATGCTCCTCATGTATTTCACATCTTTTGCAGCTCTTCATATTTCTCACAACTTTTTAGGCTCTTCATTTTTTTCCACACCACTTCATGCTTCTCCTATTTTTCGGCCTGTTTCATGCTCCTCATGTATTTCACACCTTTTGAAGCTCTTCATATTTTTCACACCTTTTCAGGCTCTTCATGTTTTTAATCACCGTTTCATGCTCCTCCTATTTTTCAGACCGTTTCATGGTCCTCATATATTTGACACATTTTGAAGCTCTGAATATTTTTCACACATTTTCAGGCTCTTCATGTTTTTGAACACTGCTTCATGATCCTCCTATTTTTCAGACCGTTTCATGTTCTTCATATGTTTGACACCTTTTGAAGCTCTTCATATTTTTCACTCCTTTTCAGGCTCTTCATGTTTTTCAACACCACTTCATGCTTCTCCTATTTTTCAGACCGTTTCATGCTCCTCATGTATTTCACATCTTTTGAAGGTCTTCATAATTTTCACACCTTTTCAGGCTCTTCATGTTTTTGAACACCATTTCATGCTGCTTCTATTTTTCAGACCGTTTCATGCTCGTCATATTTTTCACACCTTTTGAAGCTCTTCATATTTTTCATACCTTTTCAGGCTCTTCACTTTTTTGAACACCGCTTCATGACCCTCCTATTTTTCAGACCATTTCATGCTCTTCATATTTTTGACACCTCTTGAAGCTCTTCATATATTTCACACCTTTTCAGCCTCTTGATTTTTTTCAAAACCGCTTCATGCTCCTCCTATAATTCAGACGGTTTCATGCTCCTCATGTATTTCACTCCTTTTGAAGCTCTTCATATTTTACACAGCTTATGAAACTCTTCATATTTTTCACACCTTTTCAGGCTCTTCATGTTTATCAACACCGCTTCATGCTCCTCCTATAATTCAGACGGTTTCATGCTCCTCATGTATTTCACTCCTTTTGAAGCTCTTCATATTTTACACACCTTTTCAGGCTCTTCATGATTTTCAACACCACTTCTGCTCCTCCTATTTTTCAGACCGTTTCATGCTCCTCATATTTTTCACACCTCTTGAAGCTCTTCATATTTTTCACACCTGTTCAGGCTCTTCATGTTTTTCTACACCGCTTCATGATCCTCCTATTTTGCAGACCGTTTCATGCTCCTCATATTTTTGACACCTTTTGTAGCTCTTCATATTTTTCACAACATTTCAGGCTCTTCATGTTTTTCTACACCGCTTCATGCTCCTCCTATTTTTCAGAACGTTTCATGCTCCTCATATTTTTGACAGCTTCTGAAACTCTTCATATTTTTGACACCATTTCAGGCTCTTCAAGTTTTTGAACAACACTACAATTCTCCTCCTATTTTTCAGACCGTTTCATGCTCCTCATATTTTTAAAACCTTTTGAAGCTTTTCATATTTTTCACACCTTTTCAGGCTCCTCATGTTTTTGAACACCGTTTTATGCTCCTAATATTTTTCAGACCGTTTCATGCTCCTCATATTTTTGAAACCTTTTGAAGCTCTTCATATTTTTCACACCTTTTCAGGCTCTTCATGTTTTTCAACACCGCTTCATTATGCTCCTATTTTTCAGAGTGTTTCATACTCCTCATATTTTTAACACCTTTTAAATCTCTTCATATATTTCACACCTTTTCAGGCTCTTCATGTTTTTCAACACCGCTTCATTATGCTCCTATTTTTCAGAGCGTTTCATACTCCTCATATTTTTAACACCTTTTAAATCTCTTCATATATTTCACACCTTTTCAAACTCTTCATGTTTTTCAACACCGCGTCATGCGTCTCCTATATTTCAGATCGTTTCATGCTCCTCATATTTTTGACACCTTTTGAAGCTCTTCATATTTTTCACACCTTTTCTTGCTCTTCATGTTTTTCAACACCGTTTCAGGCTCCTCCTATTTTTGACATCTTTTGAATCTCTTCGTATTTTTCACACCTTTTAAGGCTCTTCACGTTTTTGAACACCGTTTCTCTCTCCTGATATTTTTGACACCTTTTGAAGCTCTTCATATATTTCACAACTTTTCAGGCTCTTCATGTTCTTCAACACTGCTTCATGCTCCTCCTACTTTTCAGACCATTTCATGCTCCTCATTCTTTTGACAGGTTTTGAAGCTCTTCATATTTTTCACACCTTTTCAAGCTCTTCATCTTTTGAATACCGTTTCATGCTCCTCCTATTTTTCAGACCGTTTCATGCTCCTCATATTTTTGACAACTTGTGAAGCTCCTCATATTTTTCACACCTTTTGAAGCTCTTCATATTTTTCACACCTTTTCAAGTTATTCATGATTTTCAACACCGCATCATGATCCTCCTATGTTTCAGACCGTTTCATGCTCCTCATATTTTTGACACCTTTTGAAGCTCCACATATTTTTCACACCTTTTTAGGCACTTCATGTTTTTCTAAACCACTTCATGCTCCTCCTATTTTTCAGACCGTTTCATGCTCCTCATATTTTTGACACCTTTTGAAGCTCTTCATATTTTTCATAACTTTTCAGGCTCTTCATGGTTTTGAACACCATTTCATGCTACTCCTATTTTCCAGACCATTTCATGCTCCTCATATTTTTGACACTTTTTGAAGCTCTTCATATATCACACCTTTTCAGGCTCTTCATGTTTTTGAACAGCATTTCATGCTCCTCCTATTTTCCAGACCATTTCATGCTCCTCATATTTGACACCTTTTGAAGCTCTTCATATTTTTCTCACCTTTTCAGGCTCTTCATGTTTTTCAACACCGCTTCATGCTCCTCCTATATTTCAGACCGTTTCATGCTCCTCATATTTTGACACTTTTTGAAGCTCTTCATATTTTTCACACCTTTTCATGCTCTTCATGTTTTTCAACACCGTTTCAGGTTCTTCCTATTTTTGACATCTTTTGAATCTCTTCGTATTTTTCACATCTTTTCAAGCTCTTCATGTTTTGAATACCGTTTCATGCTCCTCCTGTTTTTCAGAACGTTTCATGCTCCTCATATTTTTGACACCTGTTGAAGCTCTTCATATTTTTCACACCTTTTCAGCCTCTTCTTTTTTTTCAACACCAGTTAATGTTCCTCCTATTTTTCAGACCGTTTCTTGCTCCTCATATTTTTGACAACTTGTGAAGCTCCTCATATTTTTCACATCTTTTGAAGCTCTTCATATTTTTCACACCTTTTTAGGCTCTTCATGTTTTTGAACAACGTTTCATCCCCCGCCTATTTTTCAGACCGTTTCATGCTCCTCCTTTATTTCAGACCGTTTCATGCTCCTCATGTATTTCACACATTTTGAAGCTCTTTATATTTTTCACACGTTTTCAGGCTCCTCATGTTTTTGAACACGATTTCTTGCTCCTCCTATTTTTCAGACCGTTTCATGCTCCTCATATTTTTGACACCTTTTGAAGCTCTTCATATTTTTCACACCTTTTCAGGCTTTTCATGTTTTTCAACACCGCTTCATGATCCTCCTACTTTTCTGAGCGTTTCATGCTCCTCATATTTTTGAAACCTTTTGAATCTCTTCATATATTTCACACCTTTTCCGGTTCTTCATGTTTTTGAACACCGCTTCACGCTCCTCCTATTTTTCAGACCGTTTCATGCTCCTCATGTATTCCACACATTTTGAAGCTCTTAATATTTTTCACACATTTTAAAGCTCTTCATATTTTTCACACCTTTTCTTGCTCTTCATGTTTTTCAACACCGTTTCAGGCTCCTCCTATTTTTGACATCTTTTGAATCTCTTCGTATTTTTCACACCTTTTAAGGCTCTTCACGTTTTTGAACACCGTTTCTCTCTCCTGATATTTTTGACACCTTTTGAAGCTCTTCATATATTTCACAACTTTTCAGGCTCTTCATGTTCTTCAACACTGCTTCATGCTCCTCCTACTTTTCAGACTATTTCATGCTCCTCATTCTTTTGACAGGTTTTGAAGCTCTTCATATTTTTCACACCTTTTCAAGCTCTTCATCTTTTGAATACCGTTTCATGCTCCTCCTGTTTTTCAGAACGTTTCATGCTCCTCATATTTTTGACACCTGTTGAAGCTCTTCATATTTTTCACACCATTTCAGGCTCTTCATGTTTCTCAACACCACTTAATGTTCCTCCTATTTTTCAGACCGTTTCATGCTCCTCATATTTTTGACAACTTGTGAAGCTCCTCATATTTTTCACACCTTTTGAAGCTCTTCATATTTTTCACACCTTTTCAAGTTATTCATGATTTTCAACACCGCTTCATGATCCTCCTATGTTTCAGACCGTTTCATGCTCCTCATATTTTTGACACCTTTTGAAGCTCCACATATTTTTCACACCTTTTTAGGCACTTCATGTTTTTCTAAACCACTTCATGCTCCTCCTATTTTTCAGACCGTTTCATGCTCCTCATATTTTTGACACCTTTTGAAGCTCTTCATATTTTTCATAACTTTTCAGGCTCTTCATGGTTTTGAACACCATTTCATGCTACTCCTATTTTCCAGACCATGTCATGCTCCTCATATTTTTGACACCATTTGAATCTCTTCATATATCACACCTTTTCAGGCTCTTCATGTTTTTGAACAGCATTTCATGCTCCTCCTATTTTCCAGACCATTTCATGCTCCTCATATTTTGACACCTTTTGAAGCTCTTCATATTTTTCTCACCTTTTCATGCTCTTCATGTTTTTCAACACCGCTTCATGCTCCTCCTATATTTCAGACCGTTTCATGCTCCTCATATTTTGACACTTTTTGAAGCTCTTCATATTTTTCACACCTTTTCATGCTCTTCATGTTTTTCAACACCGTTTCAGGTTCTTCCTATTTTTGACATCTTTTGAATCTCTTCGTATTTTTCACATCTTTTCAGGCTCTTCACGTTTTTGAACACCGTTTCTCTCTCCTGATATTTTTGACACCTTTTGAAGCTCTTCATATATTTCACAACTTTTCAGGCTCTTCATGTTCTTCAACACTGCTTCATGCTCCTCCTACCTTTCAGACCATTTCATGCTCCTCATACTTTTGACAGGTTTTGAAGCTCTTCATATTTTTCACACCTTTTCAAGCTCTTCATGTTTTGAATACCGTTTCATGCTCCTCCTGTTTTTCAGAACGTTTCATGCTCCTCATATTTTTGACACCTGTTGAAGCTCTTCATATTTTTCACACCTTTTCAGCCTCTTCATGTTTTTCAACACCAGTTAATGTTCCTCCTATTTTTCAGACCGTTTCATGCTCCTCCTTTATTTCAGACCGTTTCATGCTCCTCATGTATTTCACACATTTTGAAGCTCTTTATATTTTTCACACGTTTTCAGACTCCTCATGTTTTTGAACACGATTTCTTGCTCCTCCTATTTTTCAGACCGTTTCATGCTCCTCATATTATTGGCACCTTTTGAAGCTCTTCATATTTTTCACACCTTTTCAGGCTTTTCATGTTTTTCAACACCGCTTCATGATCCTCCTACTTTTCTGAGCGTTTCATGCTCCTCATATTTTTGAAACCTTTTGAATCTCTTCATATATTTCACACCTTTTCCGGTTCTTCATGTTTTTGAACACCGCTTCACGCTCCTCCTATTTTTCAGACCGTTTCATGCTCCTCATGTATTCCACACATTTCGAAGCTCTTAATATTTTTCAAACCTTTTGAAGCTCTTCATATTTTTCACACCTTTTCAGGCTCTTCATGTTCTTCAACACCGCTTCATGCTCCTCCTATTTTTCAGACCGTTTCATGCTCCTCATATTTTTGACACCTTTTGAAGCGCTTCATATTTTTCTCACCATTTCAGGCTCTTCATGTTTTTCAACACCGCTTCATGTTCCTCCAATTCATCAGAACTTTTCATGATCCTCATATTTTTGAAATCTTTTGAAGCTCTTCATAATTTTCACACCTTTTCAGACTCTTCATGTTTTTCAACACCGCTTCATGCTCCTCCTATTTTTCAGACCGTTTCATGCTCTCCATGTATTTCCAACCCTTTGAAGCTCTTCATATTTTTCACACCTTTTCAGGCCCTTCATGTTTTTGAACACAGTTTCATGCTCCTCCTATTATTCAGACCGTTTCATGCTCCTCATAATTTTCACACCTTTTGAAGCTCTTCATATTTTTCACACCTTTTCCGGTTCTTCATGTTTTTGGACACTGCTTCATGCTCCTCCTATTTTTCAACTGTTTCATGCTCCTCATGTATTTCACACCTTTTGAAGCGCTTCATATATTTCGCATGTTTTCAGTCTCTTCATGTTTTTCAAAACCAATTCATGTTCCTCCTATTTTTCAGAGTGTTTCATGCTCCTCAAATTTTTGACACCTTTTGAAGCTCTTCATATATTTTCCACCTTTTCAGGCTCTTCATTTTTGTGAACTCCGCTTTATGCTCCTCCTTTTCTTCAGACCGTTTCATGCTCATCTCATTTTTGACATCTTTTGAAGCTCTTCATATTTTTCACACCTTTTGAATCTCTTCATATTTTTCATATTTTTGAAGCTCTTCATATTTTTCACACGTATTCAGGCTCTTCATGTTTTTCAATACCACTTCATGGTCCTCCTATTTTTCAGACCGTTTCATGCTCATCTCATTTTTGACACCTTTTGATGCACTTCATATTTTTCACATCTGTTGAAGCTCTTCGTATATTTCACACCTTTTCAGGCTCTTCATGTTTTCAACACCACTTCATGCTCCTCCTATTTTTCAGACCCTTTCATTCTAAACTAATTTTGACACCTTATGAAGCTCTTCATGTTTTTCACACCTTTTCATGCTCTTTATGTTTTTGAACACCGGTTCATGCTCCTCCTATTTTTCACCCGTTTCACGCTCCTCCTATTTTTTACACCTTTTGAAGCTCTTCATATTTTTAACAATTTTTCACTCTCTGCATTTTTTTGAACACCGCTTCATGCTCCTCCTATTTTTTAGACCGTTTCATGCTCATCTCATTTTTGACACATTTTGAAGCTCTTCATATTTTTTCTATTTTTCAGACCGTTTCATGCTCCTCATATATTTTAAACCTTTTGAATCTCTTCATATTTTTCACACCTTTTCAGGCTGTTCATGTTTTTCAACAACGCTTCATGATCCTCCTATTTTTCAGACCGTTTCATGCTCCTCAAGTATTTCGCACCTTTTGAAGCTCTTCATATATTTCACACCATTTCAGGCTCTTCATGTTTTTCAACACCGCTTCATGCTTCTCCTGTTTTTCAGACCATTTCATGCTCCTCTTAATTTTGACACCTTTTGAATCTCTTCATATTTTCCACATCATCTCAGGCTCTTCATGTTTTTGAACACTGCTTCATGTTCCTTCTATTTTTCAGAACGTTTCATGCTCCTCATATTTTTGAAAACTTTTGAAGCTCTTCATATTTTTCACACCTTTTCAGGCTCTTCATATTTTTGAAGACCGCTTCATGCTCCTCCTGTTTTTCAGACCGTTTCAGGCTTCTCATATTTTTGACACCTTTTGAAGCTCTTCATATTTTTTACAACTTTTCACGCATTTCATGTTTTTGAACACCTCTTCATGCTCCTCCTATTTTTCACACCTTTTGAAGCTCTTCACATTTTTCACACCATTTCAGGCTCTTCATTTTTTTCAACACCGCTTCATGCTCCTCCTATTTTTCAGACCGTTTCATGCTTCTCATATTTTTGACACGTTTTGAAGCGCTTCCTATTTTTGACACATTTTCTGGCTCTTCATGTATTTCAACACCACTTCATGCTCCTCCTATTTTTCAGACCGTTTCATGATCCTCATATTTTTGACACCTTTGAATCTCTTCATATTTTTCACACCTTTTGAAATTCTTCTTATTTTTCACACGTTTTCAGTCTCTAAATGTTTTTCAACACCGCTTCATGCTCCTCCTATTTTTCAGACCTTTTCATGCTCCTCATATATTTGATACGTTTTGAAGCTCTTCATATTTTTCACACCTTTTGAGGCTTTTTATGTTTTTCAACACCGCTTCATGCTCCTCCTATTTTTCAGTCCTTTTCATACTCCTCATATTTTTGACACCTTTTGAAGCTCTTCATATTTTTCACACGTTGTCAAACTCTTCATGTTTTTCAACACCGCTTCATGCGTCTCCTATATTTCAGACCGTTTCATGCTCCTCATATTTTTGACACCTTTTGAATCTCTTCGTATTTTTCACACCTTTTAAGGCTCTTCACGTTTTTGAACACCGTTTCTCTCTCATGATATTTTTGACACCTTTTGAAGCTCTTCATATATTTCACAACTTTTCAGGCTCTTCATGTTCTTCAACACTGCTTCATGCTCCTCCTACTTTTCAGACCATTTCATGCTCCTCATTCTTTTGACAGGTTTTGAAGCTCTTCATATTTTTCACACCTTTTCAAGCTCTTCATGTTTTGAATACCGTTTCATGCTCCTCCTGTTTTTCAGAACGTTTCATGCTCCTCATATTTTAGACACCTGTTGAAGCTCTTCATATTTTTCACACCTTTTCAGGCTCTTCATGTTTTTCAACACCGCTTCATGCTCCTCCTATTTTTCAGACCGCTTCATGCTCCTCATGTGTTTCACACATTTTGAAGCTCTTTATATTTTTCACACGTTTTCAGGCTCCTCATGTTTTTGAACACGATTTCTTGCTCCTCCTATTTTTCAGACCGTTTCATGCTCCTCATATTTTTGACACCTTTTGAAGCTCTTCATATTTTTCACACCTTTTCAGGCTTTTCATGTTTTTCAACACCGCTTCATGATCCTCCTACTTTTCTGAGCATTTCATGCTCCTCATATTTTTGAAACCTTTTGAATCTCTTCATATATTTCACACCTTTTCAGGCTCTTCATGTTTTTGAACACCGCTTCACGCTCCTCCTATTTTTCAGACCGTTTCATGCTCCTCATGTATTCCACACATTTTGAAGCTCTTAATATTTTTCACACCTTTTGAAGCTCTTCATGTTTTTCGAAGCTTTTCAGGCTCTTCATGTTCTTGAACACCGTTTCATGCTCCTCCTATTTTTCAGACCGTTTCATGCTCCGCCAATTTTTCAGACCGTTTCAACTCATCTCATTTTTGACAGCTTTTGAAATTTTTCATATTTTTCACAACTTTTGAAGCTGTTCATGTTTTTCAACACCGCTTCTTGCTCCTCTTATTTTTCAGACCGTTTCATGCTCCTCATATTTGTCACACCTTTTGAAGCTCTTTATATTTTTCACACCTTTTCAGGCTCTTCATGTTTTTCAACACCGCTTCATGCTCCTCCTATATTTCAGACCATTTCATGCTCCTCATATTTTTGACACTTTTTGAAGCTCTTCATATTTTTCACACCTTTTCATGCTCTTCATGTTTTTCAACACCGTTTCAGGTTCCTCCTATTTTTGACATCTTTTGAATCTCTTCGTATTTTTCACATCTTTTCAGGCTCTTCACGTTTTTGAACACCGTTTCTCTCTCCTGATATTTTTGACACCTTTTGAAGCTCTTCATATATTTCACAACTTTTCAGGCTCTTCATGTTTTTCAACACTGCTTCATGCTCCTCCTACTTTTCAGACAATTTCATGCTCCTCATACTTTTGACAGGTTTTGAAGCTCTTCATATTTTTCACACCTTTTCAAGCTCTTCATGTTTTGAATACCGTTTCATGCTCCTCCTGTTTTTCAGAACGTTTCATGCTCCTCATATTTTTGACACCTGTTGAAGCTCTTCATATTTTTCACAGCTTTTCAGCCTCTTCATGTTTTTCAACACGCGTTAATGTTCCTCCTATTTTTCAGACCGTTTCATGCTCCTCATATTTATGACAACTTGTGAAGCTCCTCATATTTTTCACACCTTTTGAAGCTCTTCATATTTTTAACACCTTTTTAGGCTCTTCATGTTTTTGAACAACGTTTCATGCCCCTCCTATTTTTCAGACCGTTTCATGCTCCTCATATTATTGGCACCTTTTGAAGTTCTTCATATTTTTCACACCATTTCAGGTTCTTCATGTTTTTCACCACCGCTTCATGATCCTCCTATTTTTCAGACCGTTTCAGGCTCCTCTTGTATTTCACAACTTTTGAAGCTCTTCACATTTTTCACACCTTTTCAGGCTCTTCATGTTTTTGAACACCGTTTCATGCTCCTCATATTTTTGACACCTTTGAAGCTCTTCATATTTTTCAGACCTTTTCAGGCTCTTCATGTTTTTCAACACAGCTTTATTATGCTCCTATTTTTCAGAGCGTTTCATGCTCCTCATATTTTTGACACCTTTTGAATCTCTTCATATATTTCACACATTTTCAGGCTCTTCATGTTTTTGAACACCGCTTCACGCTCCTCCTATTTTTCAGACTGTTTCCTGCTCCTCATGTATTTCACACCTTTTGAAGCTCTTCATATATTTCACACCTTTTGAAACTCTTCATATATTTCACAGCTTTTCAGGCTCTTCATGTTTTTGAACACCGTTTCATGCTCCTCCTATTTTTCAGACCGTTTCATGCTCCTCCTTTATTTCAGACCGTTTCATGCTCCTCATATTTTTGGCACCTTTTGAAGTTCTTCATATTTTTCACACCTTTTCAGGCTCTTCATGTTTTTCAACACCGCTTCATGCTCCTCCTATTTTTCAGACCGTTTCATGCTCCTCATGTATTTCACACATTTTGAAGCTCTTTATATTTTTCACACGTTTTCAGGCTCCTCATGTTTTTGAACACGATTTCTTGCTCCTCCTATTTTTCAGACCGTTTCATGCTCCTCATATTTTTGACACCTTTTGAAGCTCTTCATATTTTTCACAACTTTTCAGGCTTTTCATGTTTTTCAACACCGCTTCATGATCCTCCTACTTTTCTGAGCGTTTCATGCTGCTCATATTTTTGAAACCTTTTGAATCTCTTCATATATTTCCCACCTTTTCAGGCTCTTCATGTTTTTGAACACCGCTTCACGCTCCTCCTAATTTTCAGACCGTTTCATGCTCCTCATGTATTCCACACATTTTGAAGCTCTTAATATTTTTCACACCTTTTGAAGCTCTTCATGTTTTTCGAAGCTTTTCAGGCTCTTCATGTTCTTGAACACCGTTTCATGCTCCTCATATTTTCAGACCGTTTCATCCTCCTCATATATTTGACACCTTTCAAAGCTCCTCATATTTTTCTCACCTTTTCAGTCTTCTCATGTTTTTCAACACGGCTTCATGCTCCTCCTATTTTTCAGACCGTTTCATGCTCCTCATATTTTTGACTCTTTGAAGCTCTTCATATTTTTCACACCTTTTCATTCTCTTCATGTTTTTCAGCACCGCTTCCTGCTCTTCCTATTTTTCAGATGGTTTCATGCTCCTCATATCTTTGACACCTTTTGAAGCTCTTCATATTTTTTACCTCTCTTCAGTCTCTTCATGTTTTTGAACACGGCTTCATGCTCCTCCTATTTTTCAGACCGTTTCATGCTCCTCATATTTTTCACACCTATTGAAGCTCTTAATATTTTTCACACCTTTTACGGCTCTTCATGTTTTTGAACACCGTTTCATGCTCCTCATATTTTTGACACCTTTGAATCTCTTCATATTTTTCACACCTTTTGAAACTCTTCTTATTTTTCACATGTTTTCAGTCTCTAAATGTTTTTCAACACCGCTTCATGCTCCTCCTATTTTTCAGACCTTTTCATGCTCCTCATATATTTGACACGTTTTGAAGCTCTTCATATTTTTCACACCTTTTCAGGCTTTTCATGTTTTTCAACACCGCTTCATGCTCCTCCTATTTTTCAGACCTTTTCATGCTCCTCATATTTTTGACACCTTTTGAAGCTCTTCATATTTTTCACACCTTTTCATGCTCTTCATGTTTTTCAACACCGTTTCAGGCTCCTCCTATTTTTGACATCTTTTGAATCTCTTCGTATTTTTCACACCTTTTAAGGCTCTTCACGTTTTTGAACACCTTTTCTCTCTCCTGATATTTTTGACACCTTTTGAAGCTCTTCATATATTTCACAACTTTTCAGGCTCTTCATGTTCTTCAACACTGCTTCATGCTCCTCCTACTTTTCAGACCATTTCATGCTCCTCATTCTTTTGACAGGTTTTGAAGCTCTTCATATTTTTCACACCTTTTCAAGCTCTTCATCTTTTGAATACCGTTTCATGCTCCTCCTGTTTTTCAGAACGTTTCATGCTCCTCATATTTTTGACACCTGTTGAAGCTCTTCATATTTTTCACACCATTTCAGGCTCTTCATGTTTCTCAACACCACTTAATGTTCCTCCTATTTTTCAGACCGTTTCATGCTCCTCATATTTTTGACAACTTGTGAAGCTCCTCATATTTTTCACACCTTTTGAAGCTCTTCATATTTTTCACACCTTTTCAAGTTATTCATGATTTTCAACACCGCTTCATGATCCTCCTATGTTTCAGACCGTTTCATGCTCCTCATATTTTTGACACCTTTTGAAGCTCCACATATTTTTCACACCTTTTTAGGCACTTCATGTTTTTCTAAACCACTTCATGCTCCTCCTATTTTTCAGACCGTTTCATGCTCCTCATATTTTTGACACCTTTTGAAGCTCTTCATATTTTTCATAACTTTTCAGGCTCTTCATGGTTTTGAACACCATTTCATGCTACTCCTATTTTCCAGACCATGTCATGCTCCTCATATTTTTGACATCATTTGAATCTCTTCATATATCACACCTTTTCAGGCTCTTCAAGTTTTTGAACAGCATTTCATGCTCCTCCTATTTTCCAGACCATTTCATGCTCCTCATATTTTGACACCTTTTGAAGCTCTTCATATTTTTCTCACATTTTCAGGCTCTTCATGTTTTTCAACACCGCTTCATGCTCCTCCTATATTTCAGACCGTTTCATGCTCCTCGTATTTTTGACACTTTTTGAAGCTCTTCATATTTTTCACACCTTTTCATGCTCTTCATGTTTTTCAACACCGTTTCAGGTTCCTCCTATTTTTGACATCTTTTGAATCTCTTCGTATTTTTCACATCTTTTCAGGCTCTTCACGTTTTTGAACACCGTTTCTCTCTCCTGATATTTTTGACACCTTTTGAAGCTCTTCATATATTTCACAACTTTTCAGGCTCTTCATGTTTTTCAACACTGCTTCATGCTCCTCCTACTTTTCAGACCATTTCATGCTCCTCCTACTTTTGACAGGTTTTGAAGCTCTTCATATTTTTCACACCTTTTCAAGCTCTTCATGTTTTGAATACCGTTTCATGCTCCTCCTGTTTTTCAGAACGTTTCATGCTCCTCATATTTTTGACACCTGTTGAAGCTCTTCATATTTTTACACCTTTTCAGCCTCTTCATGTTTTTCAACACCCGTTAATGTTCCTCCTATTTTTCAGACCGTTTCATGCTCCTCATATTTTTGACAACTTGTGAAGCTCCTCATATTTTTCACACCTTTTGAAGCTCTTCATATTTTTCACACCTTTTTAGGCTCTTCATGTTTTTCAACAACGTTTCATGCCCCTCCTATTTTTCAGACCGTTTCATGCTCCTCCTTTATTTCAGACCGTTTCATGCTCCTCATATTTTTGGCACCTTTTGAAGTTCTTCATATTTTTCACACCTTTTCAGGCTCTTCATGTTTTTCAACACCGCTTCATGCTCCTCCTATTTTTCAGACCGTTTCATGCTCCTCATGTATTTCACACATTTTGAAGCTCTTTATATTTTTCACACGTTTTCAGGCTCCTCATGTTTTTGAACACGATTTCTTGCTCCTCCTATTTTTCAGACCGTTTCATGCTCCTCATATTTTTGACACCTTTTGAAGCTCTTCATATTTTTCACACCTTTTCAGGCTTTTCATGTTTTTCAACACCGCTTCATGATCCTCCTACTTTTCTGAGCGTTTCATGCTCCTCATATTTTTGAAACCTTTTGAATCTCTTCATATATTTCACACCTTTTCAGGCTCTTCATGTTTTTGAACACCGCTTCATGCTCCTCCTATTTTTCAGACCGATTCATGCTCCTCATGTATTCCACACATTTTGAAGCTCTTAATATTTTTCACACCTTTTGAAGCGCTTCATATTTTTCACACCTTTTCAGGCTCTTCATGTTCTTCAACACCCCTTCATGCTCCTCCTATTTTTCAGACCGTTTCATGCTCCTCATATTTTTGACACCTTTTGAAGCGCTTCATGTTTTTCTCACTATTTCAGGCACTTCATGTTTTTCAACACCGCTTCATGTTCCTCCAATTCATCAGAACTTTTCATGATCCTCATATTTTTGAAATCTTTTGAAGCTCTTCATCATTTTCACACCTTTTCAGACTCTTCAAGTTTTTCAACACCGCTTCATGCTCCTCCTATTTTTCAGACCGTTTCATGCTCTCCATGTATTTCCAACCCTTTGAAGCTCTTCATATTTTTCACACCTTTTCAGGCTCTTCATGTTTTTGAACACAGTTTCATGCTCCTCCTATTATTCAGACCCTTTCATGCTCCTGATATTTTTGAAACCTTTTGAAGTTCTTCATATTTTTCACACCTTTTCAGGCTCTTCATGTTTTTCAACACCGCTTCATGCTTCTCCTATTTTTCACACCTTTTGAAGCTCTTCATATTTTTCACACGTTTTCGGGCTCTTAATGTTTTTGAACACCTCTGCATGCTGCTCCTATTTTTCAGATGTTTCATGCTCATCTCATTTTTGACACATTTTGAAGCTCTTCATATTTTTCACTCCTTTTGAAGCTCTTCATATTTTACACACCTTTTCAGGCTCTTCATGATTTTCATCCCCACTTCATGCTCCTCCGATTTTTCAGACCGTTTCATGCTCATCTCATTTTTGACACCTTTTGAAGCTCTTCATATTTTTGACTCCTTTTGAAGCTCTTCATATTTTTGACTCCTTTTGAAGCTCTTTATATTTTTCACACCTTTTCAGGTTCTTCATGTTTTGAACACCGCTTCATGCTCCTCCTATTTTTCTCACCGTATCATGCTCCTCATATTTTTCACACCTTTTGAACCTCTTCATATTATTCACACCTTTTCAGGCTCTTCATGTTTTTGAACACCAGTTCATGACCTCCTATTTTTCAGACAGTTCCTTGCTCCTCATGTATTTCACACCTTTTGAAGCTCTTCATATTTTTCACACCTTTTTGGGCTCTTCATGTTTTTCAACACAAATTCATGCCTCTCCTATTTTTCAGACCATTTCATGCTTCTCATATTTTTGACACCTTTTGAACCTCTTCATATTTTTCACACCTTTTGAAGCTCTTCATATTTTTCACACGTTTTTAGGCTCTTCATGATTTTGAACATGGCTTCATGCTCCTCCTCCTTTTCAGACCGTTTCATGCTCCTCATATATTTCAGACATTTTGAAGCTCTTCATATGTTTCACACCTTTTCAGCCTCTTCATGTTTTTGAACACGATTTCATGCTCCTCCTATTTTTCAGACCGTTTCATGCTCCTCACATTTTTGACACCTTTGAAGCTCTTCATATTTTTCACAACTTTTCAGGCTCTTCATGTTTTTCAACACCACTTCATGCTCCTCCTTTTTCAGACCATTTCATGCTCATCTCATTTTTCACACTTTTTGAAGCTCTTCATATTTTTGACACCTTTTGAGCTCTTCATATTTTTCACACCTTTTGAGGCTCTTCATGTTTTTCAACACCGTTTCATGCTGCTCCTATTTTTCAGACCGTTTCATACTCCTCATAGTTTTGACACCTTTTGAAGCTCTTCATATTTTTCACACCTTTTCAGGCTCTTCATATTTTTAAACACCGCTTCATGCTCCTCCTATTTTTCAGACCGTTTCATGCTTCTCATGTATTTCACACCTTTTGAAGCTCTTCATTTTTCACACCTTTTCAGGCTCTTCATGTTTTTGACACGGTTTCATGCTCCTCCTATTTTTCAGACCGTTTCATGCTCCTCACATTTTTGACAACTTTTGAAGCTCTTCATATTTTTCACAACTTTTCAGTCTCTTCATGTTTTTCAATACTGTTTCATGATCATCCAATTTTTCATACCGTTTCATGCTCCTCATATTTATGACATCTTTTGAAGCTTTTCATATTTTTCACACCTTTTAGGCTCTTCATGTTTTTCAGCACCACTTCATGCTCCTCCTATTTCTCAGACAGTTTCATGCTCCTCATATTGTGGACACTTTTTGAAGCTCTTCATATTTTTCACATCTTTTCAGGCTCTTCATGTTTTTCAACACCACTTCATGCTCTTCCTATTTTCCAAACCGTTACGTGCTCCTCATATTTTTGACAGCTTTTGAATCTCTTCATATATTTCACACCTTTTCAGGCTCTTCATGTTTTTCAACACCGCTTCATGCTCCTCCTATTTTTCAGACCGATTCATGCTCCTCAAGTATTTCACACCTTTTGAGGCTCTTCATGTTTTTCAACACCACTTCTTGCTCCACCTCTTTTTCAGACCGTTTCATGCTCATCTCATTTTTGACACCTTTTGAAGCTCTGCATATTTTTCACACCTTTTGAAGCTCTTCATATTTTTCACAAGTTTTCAGATCTTCATGTTTTTCAACACCGCTTCTTGATCCTCCTATTTTTCAGACCGTTTAATGCTCCTCATATTTTTGACACGTTTTGAAGCTCTTCATATTTTACAAACATTGTCAGGCTTTTCATGTTTTTGAACACCGCTTCATGCTCCTCCTAATTTTCTCACCTTTTGAAGCACCTCAAATTTTTCACACCTTTTCAGGCTCTTCATGTTTTTGAACACGGTTTCCTGATCCTCCTTTTTTTCAGACCGTTTCATGCTCCTCATATTTTTGACACCTTTTGAATCTCTTCATATATTTCACACCTTTTCAGGCTCTTCATGTATTGGAACACCGCTTCATGCTCCTCCTATTTTTCGGACGGTTTCATTCTCCTCATGTACTTGACACCTTTTGAAGCTCTTCATATATTTCACACTTTTTCAGGCTCTTCATGTTTTTCAACACCACTTCATGCTCCTCCTATTTCTCAGACCGTTTCATGCTCAAATCATTTTTGACACCTTCTTAATCTCTTCATATTTGTTACACCCTTTCAGGTTCTTCATGTTTTTCAACACGGCTTCATGCTCCTCCTATTTTTCACACCGTATCATGCTCCTCATATTTTTCACACCTTTTGAACCTCTTCATATTATTCACACCTTTTCAGGCTCTTCATGTTTTTGAACACCAGTTCATGCACCTCCTATTTTTCAGACAGTTTCATGCTCCTCATGTATTTCACACCTTTTGAAGCTCTTCATATTTTTCACACCTTTTTGGGCTCTTCATGTTTTTCAACACAAATTCACGCCTCTCCTATTTTTCAGACCGTATCATGCTCCTCATATTTTTGACACCTTTTGAACCTCTTCATATTTTTCACACCTTTTGAAGCTCTTCATATTTTTCACACGTTTTTAGGCTCTTCATGATTTTGAACACGGCTTCATGCTCCTCCTCCTTTTCAGACCGTTTCATGCTCCTCATGTATTTCAGACATTTTGAAGCTCTTCATATTTTTCACACCTTTTCAGCCTCTTCATGTTTTTGAACACGATTTCATGCTCCTCCTATTTTTCAGACCGTTTCATGCTCCTCACATTTTTGACACCTTTGAAGCTCTTCATATTTTTCACAACTTTTCAGGCTCTTCATGTTTTTCAACACCACTTCATGCTCCTCCTTTTTCAGACCATTTCATGCTCATCTCATTTTTCACACTTTTTGAAGCTCTTCATATTTTTGACACCTTTTGAGCTCTTCATATTTTTCACACCTTTTGAGGCTCTTCATGTTTTTCAACACCGTTTCATGCTGCTCCTATTTTTCAGACCGTTTCATACTCCTCATATTTTTGACACCTTTTGAAGCTCTTCATATTTTTCACACCTTTTCAGGCTCTTCAATTTTTTCAACAATGTTACAATGCTCCTCCTATTTTTCAGACCGTTTCATGCTCCTCATATTTTTGACACCTTTTGAAGCTCTTCATATTTTTCACACCTTATCAGGCTCTTCATGTTTTTCAACATCGCTTCCAGCTCCTCCTATTTTTCAGACCTTTTCATGCTCATCTAATTTTTGACACTTTTTGAAGCTCTTCATATTTTTCACACCTTTTCAGGCTCTTCAATTTTTTCGACAATGTTACAATGCTCCTCCTATTTTTCAGACCGTTTCATGCTCCTCATATTTTTGACACCTTTTGAAGCTCTTCATATTTTTCACACCTTTTGAAGCTCTTCATATATTTCACACTTTTTCAAGCTCTTCATGTTTTTCAACACCACTTCATGCTTCTCCTATTTCTCAGACCGTTTCATGCTCATCTCATTTTTGACAGCTTTTGAAGTTCTTCATATTTTTCACTTCTTTTGAAACTCTTCATATTTTTCACACCTTTTCAGGCTCTTCATGTTTTTCAACACCGCTTCATGCTTCTCCTATTTTTCAGACCGTTTCATGTCCAAATGTATTTCACACCTTTTGAAGCTCTTTATATTTTTCAAAACTTTTCAGGCCCTTCATGTGTTTGATCAGCATTTCATGCTCCTCCTATTTTTCAGACCGTTTCACGCTCCTCATATTTTTGACACCTTTTGTAGCACTTCATATTTTACACGTATTCAGGCTCTTCATGTTTTTCAACACCGTTTCTTGATCCTCCTATTTTTCAGACCGTTTGAAGCTCTTCATATTTTTCACAACTTTTGAAGCTCTTCATATTTTTCACACCTTTTCAGGCTCTTCATGATTTTCAACACCGTTTCATGCTCCTCCTATTTTCAGACCGTTTCTTGCTCCTCATAATTTTGACACCTTTGAATGTCTTCATATTTTTCACACCTTTTGAAGCTCTTCATATTTTACACGTATTCAGGCTCTTCATGTTTTTGAACACCGTTTCATGCTCTTCCTATTTTTCAAACCGTTTTATGGTCCTCATATTTGTTACACCTTTTGAAGCAATTCATATATTTCACACCTTTTCAGGCTCTTCATGTTTTTCAACACAACTTCATGCCTCTCCTATTTTTCAGACCGTTTCATGCTCCTCATATTTTTGACACCTTTTGAAGCTCTTTATATATTTCAAAACTTTTCAGGCCCTTCATGTGTTTGATCAGCATTTCATGCTCCTCCTATTTTTCAGACCGTTTCATGCTCCTCATATTTTTGACACCTTTTGCAGCTCTTCATATTTTACACGTATTAAGGCTCTTCATGTTTTTCAACACCGTTTCTTGATCCTCCTATTTTTCAGACCTTTTCAAGATCTTTATATTTTTCACAACTTTTGAAGCTCTTCATATTTTTCACAACTTTTCAGGCTCTTCATGTTTTTGAGCACATCTTCATGCTCCTCCTATTTTTCAGAGAGTTTCATGCTCCTCATGTATTTTACACTTTTTGAAGCTCTTCCTATTTTTCACACCTTTTCAGGCTCTTCATGTTTTTGAACACCGTTTCATGCTCTTCCTATTTTTCAAACCGTTTCATGGTCGTCATATTTGTTACACCTTTTGAAGCTATTCATATATTTCACACCTTTTCAGGCTCTTCAAGTTTTTCAACACAAATTCATGCCTCTTCTATTTTTCAGACCGTTTAATTCTCCTCATATTTTTGACACCTTTTGAAGCTCTTCATATTTTTCACAACTTTTGAAGCTCTTCATATTTTTCACACCTGTTCAGGCTCTTCATGTTTTTCTACACCGCTTCATGCTCGTCCTATTTTTCAGACCGTTTCATGCTCCTCATATTTTTGACACCTTTTGAAGCTCTACATATTTTTCACACTTTTCAGGCTCTTCATGTATTTGAAAACCGCCTCATGCTCCTCCTATTTTTCAGACCGTTTCATGCTCCTCATATTTTTGACACCTTTTGAAGCTCTTCATATTTTTCACACTTTTCCGGCTCTTCATGTTTTTCAACACCACTTCATGCTCTTCCTATTTTTCAGACCTTCATGCTCCTCATATTTTTGACACCTTTAGAAGCTCCTCATATTTTTCTCACATTTTCAGGCTCTTCATTTTCTTCCACACCTCTTCATGCTCCTCGTATTTTTCAGACCGTTTCTTGCTCCTCATATTTTTGACACTTTTTGAAGCTCCTCATATTTTTCACACATTTTGAAGCTCTTCATATATTTCTCACCTTTTCAGGCTCTTCATGTTTTTGAACATCGTTTCATGCTATTCCTATCTTTCAAACTGTTTCATGGTCCTCATATTTGTTACACCTTTTGAAGCTATTCATATATTTTACACCTTTTCAGGCTCTTCTTGTTTTTCAACACAGCTTCATGCTCCTCCTATATTTCAAACCGTTTCATGCTCCTCATATTTTTGACTCCTTTTGAAGCTCTTCATATTTTTCACACCTTTTCAGACTCTTCATGTTTTTCAACACAACTTCATGCCTCTCCTATTTTTCAGACCGTTTCATGCTCATCTCATTTTTGACAGCTTTTGAAGCTCTTCATATTTTTCACACCTTTTGAGTCTCTTCATATTTTTCACTCCTTTTCAGGCTCTTCATGTTTTTCAACACCGTTTCATGCTGCTCCTATTTTTCAGACCGTTTCATGCTTCTCATATTTTTGACACCTTTTGAAGCTCTTAATATTTTTCACAGCTTTTCATGCTCTTCATGTTTTTCAACACCGCTTCATGATCCTCCTATTTTTCAGACAGTTTCATGCTCCTCATGGGTTTCACAGCTTTTGAAGCCCTTCATATTTTTCACACCTTTTCATGCTCTTCATGTTTTTGAACACCGCTACAATCCTCCTCCTATTCTTCAGACCGTTTCATGCTCCTCATATTTTTCACACCTTTTGAAGCTCTTCATATATTTAACACCTTTTCAGGCTCTTCATGCTTTTAAACACCGCTTCATGCTCCTCCTATTTTTCAGACCGTTTCATGCTCCTATTGTATTTCACACCTTTTGAAGCTCTTCATATTTTTCACACCTTTTCAGGCCCTTCATGTTTTTGATCACCATTTCAATCTGCTCCTATTTTTCAGACCGTTTCAGGCTCCTCATATTTTTCAGACCGTTTCATGCTCCTATTGTAATTCACACCTTTTCAAGCTCTTCATATTTTTCACACCTTTACAGGCTCTTCATGTTTTTAAACAATGCTTCATGATCCTCCTATTTTTCAGACCGTTTCATTCTCCTCATATTGTTGTCACCTTTTGAAGGTCTTCATATTTTTCACAACTTTTGAATCTCTTCATTATTTGACACTTATTCAGGCTCTTCATGTTTTTCAACACTACTTCATGCTCCTCCTATTTTTCAGACCGTTTCATGCTCATCTCATTTTTGACAGCTTTTGAAGCTCTTCATATTTTTCACACCTTTGAAGCTCTTCATATTTTTCAAAGGTTTTCAGGCTCTTCATGTTTTTGAACCCCGCTTCATGATCCTTCAATATTTCAGACCGTTTCATGCTCTTCATATTTGTGACATCTTTTGAAGCTTTTCATATTTTTCACACCTTTTAGGCTCTTCATGTTTTTCACACCATTTCAGGCTCTTCATGTTTTTGAACACGGCTTCATGCTCTTCCTATTTTTCAGACCGTTTCATGCTCCTCATATTTTTGACACCTTTTGAAGCTCTTCATATTTTTCACCCCTTTTCTGGCTCTTCATGTTTCTGAACTGCGCTTCATGCTCCTCCTATTTTTCAGATCGTTTCATGCTCCTCATATTTTTGACAACTTTTGAAGCTACTTCATATTTTTCACACCTTTTGAAGCTCTTCATATATTTCACAATGTTTCAAGCTCTTCATGTTTTTCAACACCACTTCATCCTTGTCCTATTTCTCAGACCATTTCATGCTCATCTCATTTTTGACACCATTTTAAGCTTTTCATATTTTTCACACCGTTTGAAGCCCTTCATATTTTTCACACGTTTTCACGCTCTTCATGTTTTTCAAGACCGATTCTTGATCCACCTATTTTTCAGACCGTTTCATGCTCCTCATATTTTTGACACATTTTGAAGCTCTTCATAGTTTACACACATTTTCAGGCTCTTCATGTTTTTGAACACCCCTTCATGCTCCTCCTATTTTTAATACCTTTTGAAGCTCTTCATATTTTTCACACCTTTTCAGGCTCTTCATGTTTTTGAACACGGTTTCCTGCTCCTCCTTTTTTTCAGACCGTTTCATGCTCCTAATATTTTTGACACCTTTTGAATCTCTTCATATTTTTCACACCTTTTCAGGCTCTTCAATTTTTTCAACAATGTTACAATGCTCCTCCTATTTTTCATACCGTTTCATGCTCCTCATATTTTTGACACCTTTTGAAGCTACTTCATATTTTTCACACCTTTTGAAGCTCTTCATATATTTCACAATGTTTCAAGCTCTTCATGTTTTTCAACACCACTTCATGCTTCTCCTATTTCTCAGACCATTTCATGCTCATCTCATTTTTGACAGCTTTTGAAGTTCTTCATATTTTTCACATCTTTTGAAACTATTCATATTTTTCACACCTTTTCAGGCTCTTCATGTTTTTCAACACCGCTTTATACTCCTCCTATTTTTCAGACCGTTTCATGCTCCTCTCATTTCTGAAATCTTTTGAAGCTCTTCAGATATTTCACACATTTTCAGGCTCTTAATGTTTTTCAACACCACTTCATGCTTCTCCTATTTTTCAGACCGTTTCATGCTCATCTCATTTTTGACACCTTCTGAAGCGCTTCATAGTTTTCACAAATTTTCAGGCTCTTCATATTTTTGAACACCGCTTCATGCTCCTCCTATTTTTCAGACCGTTTCATGCTCCTCATATTTTTCACACCTTTTGAAGCTCTTCATATTTTTCACACCTTTTCAGGCTCTTCATATTTATGAACACCGTTTCATGCTCCTCCTATTTTTCAGACCGTTTCATGCTGCTCATATTGTTGACACTTTTTGAAGCTCTTCATATTTTTCACACCTTTTCAGGCTCTTCATGTTTTTCAACACTGCTTCATGCTCCTCCTATTTATCAGACCTTTTCATGCTCCTCATATTTTTGACACCTTTTGAAGCTCTTCATATTTTTCACACCTTTTCAGGCTCTTCAATTTTTTCAACAATGTTACAATGCTCCTCCTATTTTTCAGACCGTTTCATGCTCCTCATATTTTTGACACCTTTTGAAGCTCTTCATATTTTTCACACCTTATCAGGCTCTTCATGTTTTTCAACATCGCTTCCAGCTCCTCCTATTTTTCAGACCTTTTCATGCTCATCTAATTTTTGACACTTTTTGAAGCTCTTCATATTTTTCACACCTTTTCAGGCTCTTCAATTTTCTCGACAATGTTACAATGCTCCTCCTATTTTTCTGACCGTTTCATGCTCCTCATATTTTTGACACCTTTTGAAGCTCTTCATATTTTTCACACCTTTTGAAGCTCTTCATATATTTCACACTTTTTCAAGCTCTTCATGTTTTTCAACACCACTTCATGCTTCTCCTATTTCTCAGACCGTTTCATGCTCATCTCATTTTTGACAGCTTTTGAAGTTCTTCATATTTTTCACTTCTTTTGAAACTCTTCATATTTTTCACACCTTTTCAGGCTCTTCATGTTTTTCAACACCGCTTCATGCTTCTCCTATTTTTCAGACCGTTTCATGTCCAAATGTATTTCACACCTTTTGAAGCTCTTTATATTTTTCAAAACTTTTCAGGCCCTTCATGTGTTTGATCAGCATTTCATGCTCCTCCTGTTTTTCAGACCGTTTCACGCTCCTCATATTTTTGACACCTTTTGTAGCACTTCATATTTTACACGTATTCAGGCTCTTCATGTTTTTCAACACTGTTTCTTGATCCTCCTATTTTTCAGACCGTTTGAAGCTCTTCATATTTTTCACAACTTTTGAAGCTCTTCATATTTTTCACACCTTTTCAGGCTCTTCATGATTTTCAACACCGTTTCATGCTCCTCCTATTTTCAGACCGTTTCTTGCTCCTCATAATTTTGACACCTTTGAATGTCTTCATATTTTTCACACCTTTTGAAGCTCTTCATATTTTACACGTATTCAGGCTCTTCATGTTTTTGAACACCGTTTCATGCTCTTCCTATTTTTCAAACCGTTTTAAGGTCCTCATATTTGTTACACCTTTTGAAGCAATTCATATATTTCACACCTTTTCAGGCTCTTCATGTTTTTCAACACAACTTCATGCCTCTCCTATTTTTCAGACCGTTTCATGCTCCTCATATTTTTGACACCTTTTGAAGCTCTTTATATTTTTCAAAACTTTTCAGGCCCTTCATGTGTTTGATCAGCATTTCATGCTCCTCCTATTTTTCAGACCGTTTCATGCTCCTCATATTTTTGACACCTTTTGCAGCTCTTCATATTTTACACGTATTAAGGCTCTTCATGTTTTTCAACACCGTTTCTTGATCCTCCTATTTTTCAGACCTTTTCAAGATCTTTATATATTTCACAACTTTTGAAGCTCTTCATATTTTTCACAACTTTTCAGGCTCTTCATGTTTTTGAGCACATCTTCATGCTCCTCCTATTTTTCAGAGAGTTTCATGCTCCTCATGTATTTTACACTTTTTGAAGCTCTTCCTATTTTTCACACCTTTTCAGGCTCTTCATGTTTTTGAACACCGTTTCATGCTCTTCCTATTTTTCAAACCGTTTCATGGTCGTCATATTTGTTACACCTTTTGAAGCTATTCATATATTTCACACCTTTTCAGGCTCTTCAAGTTTTTCAACACAAATTCATGCCTCTCCTATTTTTCAGACCGTTTAATGCTCCTCATATTTTTGACACCTTTTGAAGCTCTTCATATTTTTCACAACTTTTGAAGCTCTTCATATTTTTCACACCTGTTCAGGCTCTTCATGTTTTTCTACACCGCTTCATGCTCGTCCTATTTTTCAGACCGTTTCATGCTCCTCATATTTTTGACACCTTTTGAAGCTCTACATATTTTTCACACTTTTCAGGCTCTTCATGTATTTGAAAACCGCCTCATGCTCCTCCTATTTTTCAGACCGTTTCATGTCCAAAAGTATTTCACACCTTTTGAAGCTCTTTATATTTTTCAAAACTTTTCAGGCCCTTCATGTGTGTGATCAGCATTTCATGCTCCTCCTATTTTTCAGACCGTTTCATGCTCCTCATATTTTTGACACCTTTTGAAGCTTTTCATATTTTTCACACTTTTCCGGCTCTTCATGTTTTTCAACACCACTTCATGCTCTTCCTATTTTTCAGACCTTCATGCTCCTCATATTTTTGACACCTTTAGAAGCTCCTCATATTTTTCTCACCTTTTCAGGCTCTTCATTTTCTTCCACACCTCTTCATGCTCCTCGTATTTTTCAGACCGTTTCTTGCTCCTCATATTTTTGACACCTTTTGAAGCTCTACATATTTTTCACACTTTTCAGGCTCTTCATGTATTTGAAAACCGCCTCATGCTCCTCCTATTTTTCAGACCGTTTCATGTCCAAAAGTATTTCACACCTTTTGAAGCTCTTTATATTTTTCAAAACTTTTCAGGCCCTTCATGTGTGTGATCAGCATTTCATGCTCCTCCTATTTTTCAGACCGTTTCATGCTCCTCATATTTTTGACACCTTTTGAAGCTTTTCATATTTTTCACACTTTTCCGGCTCTTCATGTTTTTCAACACCACTTCATGCTCTTCCTATTTTTCAGACCTTCATGCTTCTCATATTTTTGAAATATTTTTAAGCTCTTCACATTTTTCACACCTTTTCAGACTCTTCATGTTTTTCAACACCACTTCATCCTCCTCCTGTTTTTAAGACCTTTAATGTCCCTCATATTTTTGACACCTTTTGAAGCTCTTCCTATTTTTCACACCTTTTCAGGCTCTTCATGTTTTTGAACAACGTTTCATGCTCCTCCTATTTTTCAGACCGTTTCATTCTCCTCATGCATTTCACACCTTTTGAAGTTCTTCATATTTGTCAGAACTTTTCAGGATCTTCATGTTTTTCAACACCGCTTCATGCTCCTCCTACTTTTAAGACCGTTTAATGCTCCTCATATTTTTCACACTTTTTCAACCTCTTCATATTTTTTACACCTTTTCAGGCTCCTCATGTTTTTCAACACCGCTTCATGCACCTCCTATTTTTCAGATCGTTTCATGCTCCTCTCATTTCTGAAATCTTTTGAAGCTGTTCATATATTTCACACATTTTCAGGCTCTTCATGATTTTCAACACCGCTTCATGCTCCTCCTATTTTTCAGACCGTTTCAAGCTCCTCATGTATTTCACACATTTTGAAGCTCTTCATATTTTACACACCTTTTCAGGCTCTTCATGATTTTCAACACCGCTTCATGCTCCTCCTATTTTTCAGACCGTTTCAAGCTCCTCATGTATTTCACACATTTTGAAGCTCTTCATATTTTTCACACCTTTTGAAGCTCTTCATATTTTTCACACCTTTTGAAGCTCTTCATATTTTTCACACCTTTTCAGGCTCTTCATGTTTTTCAAACCTCTTCATGCTCCTCCAATTTTCGATCGTTTCATGCTTCTCATATTTTTGACACCTTTTGAAGCTCTTCATATTTTTCACACCTTTTGAAGCTCTTCATATTTTTCACACCTTTTGAAGCTCTTCATATTTTTCACACCTTTTCAGGCTCTTCATGTTTTTGAACACCGTTTCATGCTCCTCCTATTTTTCAGACCATTTCGTGCTCCTCATATTTTTGACACGTTTTGAAGCTCTTCATATTTTTCACACCTTTTCAGGCTCTTCATGTTTTTCAACACTGCTTCATGCCCTACTATATTTCAGAGCGTTTCATGCTCATCTAATATTTGACACCTTTTGAAGCTCTTCATATTTTTCACACCTTTTGAAGCTCTTCATTCTTTTCACACTTTTTCAGGCTCTTCATGTTTTTCAACACCGTTTCATGCTGCTTCTATTTTTCAGACCGTTTCATGCACCTCATATTTTTGACACCTTTTGAAGCTCTCAATATTTTTCACACCTTTTCAGGCTCTTCATGTTTTTCAACACCGCTTCATGCTCTTCCTAGTTTTCAGACCGTTTTATGCTCCTCCTAATTTTAACACCCTTGAAGCTCTTCATATTTTTCACACCTTTTCAGGCTCTTCATGTTTTTGAACACCGCTTCATGCTCCTCCTATTTGTCAGACCGATTCATGCTCCTCCTATTTTTGAAACCTTTTGAAGCTCTTCATATTTTTCACACCTTTTCAGGCTCCTCATGTTTTTCAACACCACTATATGCTTCTCCTATTTTTCAGACCGTTTCACGCTCCTCATATTTTTCACACCTTTTGAAGCTCTTCATATTTTTCACTCCTTTTCAGGCTCTTCATGTTTTTCAACACCGCTTCTTGCTCCTCCTGTTTTTCAGACCGTTTCATGCTCATCTCTTTTTTGACAGCCTTTGAAGCTCATGATACTTATCACACCTTTTGAAGCTCTTCATATATTTCACACCTTTTCATGCTCTTAATGTTTTCATCACCGACTCATGCTCCTCCTATTTTTCAGACCGTTTCATGCTCCTCCTATTTTTCAGGCCGTTTCATGCTCCTCATATTTTTGACACCTGTTGAAGCTCTTCATATTTCTCACAACTTTTCAGGTTCTTCATGTTTTTCAACACCGCTTCATGCTCCTCCTATTTTTCAGAGCGTTTCATGCTCATCTCATTTTTGACACCTTTTGAAGCTCTTCATATTTTTCACATCTTTGGAAGCTCTTTATATTTTTCACAATTTTCAGGCTCTTCATGTGTTTCAACACCCCTTCTTGCCCCTCCTATTTTTCACACCGTTTCATGCTCCTCATATTTTTGACACGTTTTGAAGCTGTTCATATATTTCACACCTTTTCAGGCTCTTCATGTTTTTGAACACCGTCTCTTGCTCCTCCTATTTTTCAGACCGTTTTATGCTCCTCACATTTTTCACACCTTTTGAAGCTCTTCATATTTTTCACACCTCTTCTGGCTCTTCATGTTTTTGAACACCGCTTCATGCTCCTCCTATTTTTCAGACCATTTCATCCTCCTCATGTATTTCACAACTTTTGAAGCTCACAATATTTTTCACACCTTTTCAGGCTCTTCATGTTTTTGAACAACGCTTCATGCTCCTCCTATTTTTCAGACCGTTTCATGCTCCTCAAATTTTTTACACATTTTGAAGCTTTTCATATTTTTCACACCTTTTCATCCTCTTCGTGTTTTTGACCACCGCTTCATGCTCCTCCTATTTTTGAGACCGTTTCATGCTCCTCATATTTTTGACACCTTTTGAAGCTCTTCATATTTTTCACACCTGTTCAGGTTCTTCATGTTTTTGACCACCGGTTCATGCTCCTCGTATTTTTCAGACAGTTTTATGCTCCTCATAATTTTGTCTCCTTTTTAAGCTCTGCATATTTTTCACACCTTTTCAGTCTCTTCAAGTATTTGAGGACCGCTTCATGCTCCTCCTGTTTTTCAGACCGTTTCATGCTCCTCATATTTTTGACACCTTTTTAAGCTCTTCATATTTTTCACACTTTTTCAGGCTCTTCTTGCGTTTCAACACCACTTAATTCTCATCGTATTTTTCAGAATCTTTCTTGCTCCTCATATTTTTGACACCTTTTGAAGCTCTTCATATTTTTAAAACCTTTTCAGGCTCTTCATATTTTTGACCACCGCTTCATGCTGCTCCTATTTTTCTGACCGTTTCATGCTCCTCATATTTTTGAGACCTTTTGAAGCTCTTCATATATTTCAAACCTTTTCAGGATCTTCATGTTTTTTTACACGGCTTCATGCTCCTCCTATTTTTCAGACCATTTCATTCCCCTCATATTTTTGACACCTTTGAAGCTCTTCACATATTTCACAACTTTTAAGGCTCCTCATGTTTTTCAACACCACTTCATGCTCCTCCTATTTTTCAGTCGTTTCATGCTTCTCATATTTTTGACACCTTTTGAAACTCTTCATATTTTTCACACCTTTTCAGGATCTTCATATTTTTGACGTCTGCTTCATGCCCCTGCTATTTTTCAGAATGTTTCATGCACCTCATATTTTTGAAACCTTTTGAAGCTCTTCATATTTTTCACACCTTTTCAGGCTCTTCATGTTTTTCAACACCGCTTCATGCTCCTCCTATTTTTCAGACCTTTTTATGCTCCTCCTAATTTTAACACCCTTGAAGCTCTTCATATTTTTCACACCTTTTCAGGCTCTTCATGTTTTTGAACACCGCTTCATGCTCCTCCTAATTGTCAGACCGATTCATGCTCCTCATACTTTTGAAACCTTTTGAAGCTTTTCATATTTTTCACACCTTTTCAGGGTTTCATGTTTTGAACACCGCTTCATGCTCCTCCTATTTTTCAGACTGTTTTATGCTCCTCATATATTTGACACCTTTTGAAGCTCTTCAGATATTTCACACCTTTTCAGGCTCTTCATGTTGTTTAACACCGCTTTTTGCTCCTCTATTTTTCAGATAGTTTCATGTTCCTCCTATTGTTCAGACCGTTTCATGCTCCTCATATTTTTGACAACTTTTGAAGCTCTTCATATTTTTCACACCTTTTCAGGCTCTTCATGTTTTTGAACACCGTTTCATGCTCCTCCTATTTTTCAGACCGTTTCGTACTCCTCATATTTTTGACACGTTTTGAAGCTCTTCATATTTTTCACACCTTTTCAGGCTCTTCATGTTTTTCAACACCGCTTCATGCCCTCCTATATTTCAGACCGTTTCATGATCATCTAATTTTTGACACCTTTTGAAGCTCTTCATATTTTTTACACCTTTTGAAGCTCTTCATATTTTTCACACTTTTTCAGGCTCTTCATGCTTTTCAACACCGTTTCATGCTGCTTCTATTTTTCAGACCGTTTCATGCTCCTCATATTTTTGACACCTTTTGAAGCTCTCAATATTTTTCACACCTTTTCAGGCTCTTCACGTTTTTGAACAACGCTTCATGCTCCTCCTATTTTTCAGACCGTTTCATGCTCCTCAAATTTTTTACACATTTTGAAGCTTTTCATATTTTTCACACCTTTTCATGCTCTTCGTGTTTTTGACCACCGCTTCATGCTCCTCCTATTTTTCAGACCGTTTCATGCTCCTCAAATTTTTGACACGTTTTGAAGCTCTTCCTATTTTTCACACCTTTTCTAGCTCTTCATGTTTTTAAACACCGCTTCATTCTCCTCCTATTTTTGAGACCGTTTCATGCTCCTCATATTTTTGACACCTTTTTAAGCTCTTCATATTTTTCACACCTGTTCAGGCTCTTCATGTTTTTCACCACCGGTTCATGCTCCTCGTATTTTTCAGACAGTTTTATGCTCGTCATAATTTTCTCTCCTTTTTAAGCTCTGCATATTTTTCACACCTTTTCAGTCTCTTCATGTATTTGAGGACTGCTTCATGCTCCTCTTGTTTTTCAGACCGTTTCATGCTCCTCATATTTTTGACACCTTTTTAAGCTCTTCATATTTTTCACACTTTTTCAGGCTCTTCATGTGTTTCAACACCGCTTAATTCTCATCGTATTTTTCAGAATCTTTCTTTCTCCTCATATTTTTGACCCCTTTTGAAGCTCTTCATATTTTTCAAACCTTTTCAGGCTCTTCATATTTTGACCACCGCTTCATGCTGCTCCTATTTTTATGACCGTTTCATGCTCCTCATATTTTTGAGACCTTTTGAAGCTCTTCATATATTTCAAACCTTTTCAGGATCTTCATGTTTTTTTACACGGCTTCATGCTCCTCCTATTTTTCAGACCGTTTCATTCCCCTCATATGTTTGACACCTTTGAAGCTCTTCACATATTTCACAACTTTTAAGGCTCCTCATGTTTTTCAACACCGCTTCATGCTCCTCCTATTTTTCAGTCGTTTCATGCTTCTCATATTTTTGACACCTTTTGAAGCTCTTCATATTTTTCACACCTTTTCAGGATCTTCATATTTTTGACGTCTGCTTCATGCCCCTGCTATTTTTCAGAATGTTTCATGCACCTCATATTTTTGAAACCTTTTGAAGCTCTTCATATTTTTCACACCTTTTCAGGCTCTTCATGTTTTTCAACACCGCTTGATGCTCCTCCTATTTTTCAGACCTTTTTATGCTCCTCCTAATTTTAACACCCTTGAAGCTCTTCATATTTTTCACACCTTTTCAGGCTCTTCATGTTTTTGAACACCGCTTCATGCTCCTCCTATTTTTCAGACCGTTTTATGCTCCTCCTAATTTTAACACCCTTGAAGCTCTTCATATTTTTCACACCTTTTCAGGCTCTTCATGTTTTTGAACACCGTTTCATGCTGCTCCTATTTTTCAGACTGTTTTATGCTCCTCATATATTTGACACCTTTTGAAGCTCTTCAGATATTTCACACCTTTTCAGGCTCTTCATGTTGTTTAACACCGCTTTTTGCTCCTCTATTTTTCAGATAGTTTCATGTTCCTCCTATTGTTCAGACCGTTTCATCCACCTCATATTTTTCACAACTTTTGAAGCTCTTCATATTTTTCACACCTTTTCAGGCTCTTCATGTTATTCAACACAGCTTCATGCTCCTCCTATTTTTCAGACCGTTTCATGCACCTCATATTTTTCACACCTTTTGTAGCTCTTCATATTTTTCACACCTTTTCAGGCTCTTCATGTTTTTCAACACCGCTTCTTGCTCCTCCTATTTTTCAGACCCTTTCATTCTCATTGCATTTTTGACAACTTTTGAAGCTCTTCATATTTTCCACACCTTTTGAAGCTCTTCATATATTATACACCTTTTAGGTTCTTCATGTTTTTCAACACCACTTCATGTTCCTCCTATTATTCAGACCCTTTCATTCTCATTGCATTTTTGACAACTTTTGAAGCTCTTCATATTTTCCACACCTTTTGAAGCTCTTCATATATTATACACCTTTTAGGTTCTTCATGTTTTTCAACACCGCTTCTTGCTCCTCCTATTTTTCAGACCCTTTCATTCTCATTGCATTTTTGACAACTTTTGAAGCTCTTCATATTTTCCACACCTTTTGAAGCTCTTCATATATTATACACCTTTTAGGTTCTTCATGTTTTTCAACACCGCTTCATGCTCCTACTATTTTTCAGACCGTTTCATGCTCATCTCATTTTTGACACCTTTTGAAGCTCTTCATATTTTTCATATCTTTTGAATCTCTTTATATTTTTCACACATTTTCAGGCTCTTCATGTTTTTCAACACCCCTTCCTGCTCCTCCTATTTTTACACCGTTTCATGCTCCTCATATTTTTGACACCTTTTGAAGCTCTTCATATTTCTCACATCTTTTGAATCTCTTTATATTTTTCACACATTTTCAGGCTCTTCATGTTTTTCAACACCCCTTCCTGCTCCTCCTATTTTTTACACCGTTTCATGCTCCTCATATTTTTGACACCTTTTGAAGCTCTTCATATTTCTCACACCTTTTCAGGCTCTTCATGTTTTTCAACATCGTTTCTTGCTCCTCCTATTTTTCAGACCGTTTCATGCTCCTAATATTTTTGACACCTTTTGAAGCTCTTCATATTTTTCACACCTTTTCAGGCTCTTCATGTTTTTGAACACCGCTTCTTGCTCCTCCTATTTTTCAGACCGTTTCATGCTCCTCATGTATTTCACACCTTTTGAAGCTCTTCATATTTTTCATAGCTTTTCAGGCTCTTCATGTTTTTCAACACCGCTTCATGCTCCTCCTCTTTTTCAGACCGTTTCATGCTCCTCATGTATTTCACATCCTTGAAGCTCTTCATATTTTTCACAACTTTTCAGGCTCTTCTTGTTTTTCAACACCGCTTCATGCTCCACCTATTTTTGAGACCGTTTCATGCTCCTCATGTATTTCACACCCTTTGAAGCTCTTCATATTTTTCACACCTTTTCAGGCTCTTCTTGTTTTTCAACACTGCTTTATGCTCCTCCTATTTTTCAGACCGTTTCATGCTCCTCATATTTTTGACACTTTTTGAAGCTCTTCATATTTTTCATAGCTTTTCAGGCTCTTCATGTTTTTCAACACTGCTTCATGCTCCTCCTATTTTTCAGACCGTTTCATGCTCCTCATATTTTTGACACCTTTTGAAGCTCTTCATATTTTTCAAACTTTTCAGGCTCTTCATGTTTTTTACCACCACTTCATGCTCCTCCTGTTTTTCAGACCGTTTCATGCTCCTCATATTTTTGACACCTTTTGAAGCTCTTCAAATTTTTCACACCTTTTCAGACTCTTCATGTTTTGCAACACCGCTTCATGCTCCTCCTATTTTTCAGACCGTTTCATGCTCCTCATATTTTTCACAACTTTTGAAGCTCTTCATATTTTTCACACCTTTTCAGGCTCTTCATGTTTTTCACACGTTTTCAGTCTCTTCATGTTTTTGAACACCACTTCATGCTCCTCCTATTTTTCAGACTGTTTCATGCTCCTCGTATTTTTGACACCTTTTGAAGCTCTTCATATTTTTCACACCTTTTCAGACTCTTCTGTTTTAAACACCACTTCATGCTCCTCCTATTTTTCAGACGGTTTCATGCTCCTCATATTTTTCACACCTTTTAAAGCTCTTCATATATTTCACACCTTTTCAGGCTCTTCATGTTTTTCAACACGCCTTCATGCTCCTCCTATTTTTCAGAGCGTTTCATGCTCCTCATATTTTTGACACCTTTTGAAGCTCTCCATATTTTTCACACGTTTTCAGGCTCTTCATGTTTTACAGCACCACTTCATCCTCCTCCTATTTTTCACACCGTTTCATGCTCATCTCATTTTTTACACCTTTTGAAGCTCTTAATATATTTCACACCTTTTGAAGCTCTTCATATTTTTCACACGTTTTCACGCTCTTCATGTTTTTCAACACTGCTTCATGCTCCTCTGATTTTTCAGATCGTTTCATGCTCCTCATTTTTTTGACACGTTTTGAGGCTCTTCATATTGTTCACACATTTCCAGGCTCTTCATGTTTTTGAACAACGTTTCATGCTACTCCTTTTTCAGAACGTTTCATGCTCCTCATATTTTTGACACCTTTTGAAGCTCTTCATATTTCTCACACCTTTTCAGGCTCTTCATGTTTTTCAACATCGTTTCTTGCTCCTCCTATTTTTCAGACCGTTTCATGCTCCTAATATTTTTGACACCTTTTGAAGCTCTTCATATTTTTCACACTTCTTGAGCCTCTTCATGTTGTTGAACACCACTTCATGCTCCTCCTATTTTTCAGACAGTTTCATGCTCCTCATGTATTTTATACCTTTTGAAGCTCTTAATATTTTTCACACCTTTTCAGGCTCTTCATGTTTTTCAACACCGCATCATGCTTCTCCTCTTTTTCAGACCGTTTCATGCTCCTCATTTATTTCACACCTTTTGAGCTCTTCATATTTTGCACACCTTTACAGGCTCTTCATGTATTTCAACTCCACTTCATGCTCCTCCTATTTTTCAGTTCGTTTCATGCACTTCTCATTTTTGACACCTTTTGAAGCTCTTCATATATTTCACACCTTTTCAGGCTCTTCATTTTTTTGAACACCGCTTCATGCTCCTACTATTTTTCAGACCGTTTCATGCTCCTCATATTTTTGACACGTTTTGAGACTCTTCATATTTATCACACATTTCCAGGCTCTTCATGTTTTTGAACAAATTTTCATGCTACTCCTTTTTCAGAACGTTTCATGCTCCTCATACTTTTGACACCTTTTGAAGCTCTTCATATTTTTCACACGTTTTCAGGCTCTTCTTGTTTTTCAACACCGCTTCATGCTCCTCCTATTTTTCAGACCGTTTCATGCTCCTCATATTTTTGACACCTTTTGAAGCTCTTCATATTTTTCACACCTTTTCAGGCTCTTCATGTTTTTGAGCCCAGCTTCATGCTCCTCCTATTTTTCAGACCGTTTCATGCTCCTCATGTATTTCACACACTTTGAAGCTCTTCATATTCTTCACACCTTTTCAGGCTCTTCTTGTTTTTCAACACCGCTTCATGCTCCTCCTATTTTTCAGACCGTTTCATGCTCCTCATATTTTTGACACTTTTTGAAGCTCTTCATATTTTTCATAGCTTTTCAGGCTCTTCATGTTTTTCAACACTGCTTCATGCTCCTCCTATTTTTCAGACCGTTTCATGCTCCTCATATTTTTGACACCTTTTGAAGCTCTTCATATTTTTCAAACTTTTCAGGCTCTTCATGTTTTTGAACACCACTTCATGCTCCTCCTGTTTTTCAGACCGTTTCATGCTCCTCATATTTTTGACACCTTTTGAAGCTCTTCAAATTTTTCACACCTTTTCAGACTCTTCATGTTTTGCAACACCGCTTCATGCTCCTCCTATTTTTCAGACCGTTTCATGCTCCTCATATTTTTCACAACTTTTGAAGCTCTTCATATTTTTCACACCTTTTCAGGCTCTTCATGTTTTTCACACGTTTTCAGTCTCTTCATGTTTTTGAACACCACTTCATGCTCCTCCTATTTTTCAGACCGTTTCATGCTCTTTTCATTTTTGACACCTTTTGAAGCTCTTCATATTTCTCACAGCTTTTGAAGCTCTTCATATTTTTCAAACGTTTTCAGGCTCTTCATATTTGTCAACACCGCTTCAAGCTCCTCCTATTTTTCAAACCGTTTCATGCTTCTCATATTTTTGACACCTTTTGAAGCTCTTCATATTTTTCACACCTTTTCAGGTTCTTCATGTTTTTGAACACTGCTTCATGCTCCTCCTATTTTTTAGACTGTTTCATGCTCCTCATGTATTTCATTCCTTTTGAAGCTCTTCATATATTTCACATGTTTTCAGGATCTTCATGTTTTTCGAAACCAATTCATGCTCCTCCTATTTTTCAGACTGTTTAATGCTCCTCATAATTTTGACATCTTTTGAAGCGCTTCATATTTTTCACACCTTTTCAGGCTCTTCATGTTCTTCAACACCACTTCATGCTCCTCCTATTTTTCAGACCGTTTCATGCTCCTCATATATTTGACACTTTTGAAGCGCTTCATATTTTTCACACCATTTCAGGCTCTTCATGTTTTTCAACACAGCTTCATGCTCCTCCTATTCTTCAGAAATTTTCATGATCCTCATATTTTTGACACCTTTTGAAGCTCTTCATATTTTTCACACCTTTCAGACTCTTCATGTTTTTCAACACCGCTTCATGCTCCTCCTATTTTTCAGACCGTTTCATGATCCTCATATTTTTGACACCTTTTGAAGCTCTTCATATTTTTCACACCTTTTCAGGCTCTTCATGTTTTTGAACACCGCTTCATGCTCCTCGTATTTTTCAGACCGTTTCATGATCCTCATATTTTTGACACCTTTTGAAGCTCTTCATATTTTTCACACCTTTTCAGGGTCTTCATGTTTTTTACACCGCTTCATGCTCCTCCTATTTTTCAGACCTTTTCATGCTCCTCCTATTTTTGACAGCTTTTGAAGCTCTTCATATTTTTCACACCATTTCAGGCTCTTCATGTTTTTGAACACCGTTTAATGCTCCTCCTATTTTTCAGACCGTTTCATGCTCCTCTATTTTTGACACCTTTTGAAGCTCTTCATATTTTACCCACCTTTTCAGGCTCTTCATGTTTTTCAACACCGCTTCATGCTCCTCTTATTTATCAGACCGTTTCATGCTCTCCATGTATTTCCAACTCTTTGAAGCTCTTCATATTTTTCACACCTTTTCAGGCTCTTCATGTTTTTGAACACCGTTTCATGCTTCTCCTATTTTTCAGACCGTTTCATGATCCTCATATTTTTGACACCTTTTGAAGCTCTTCATATTTTTCACACCTTTTCAGGCTCTTCATGTTTTTGAACACTGCTTCATGCTCCTCCTATTTTTCAGACCGTTTCATGATCCTCATATTTTTGACACCTTTTGAAGCTCTTCATATTTTTCACACCTTTTCAGGGTCTTCATGTTTTTTACACCGCTTCATGCTCCTCCTATTTTTCAGACCGTTTCATGCTCCTCCTATTTTTGACAGCTTTTGAAGCTCTTCATATTTTTCACACCATTTCAGGCTCTTCATGTTTTTGAACACCGTTTAATGCTCCTCCTATTTTTCAGACCGTTTCATGCTCCTCATATTTTTGACACCTTTTGAAGCTCTTCATATTTTACCCACCTTTTCAGGCTCTTCATGTTTTTCAACACCACTTCATGCTCCTGTTATTTATCAGACCGTTTCATGCTCTCCATGTATTTCCAACCCTTTGAAGCTCTTCATATTTTTCACACCTTTTCAGGCTCTTCATGTTTTTGAACACCGTTTCATGCTCCTCCTATTATTCAGACCGTTTCATGCTCCTCATAATTTTCACACATTTTGAAGCTCTTCATATTTTTCACACCTTTTCCGGTTCTTCATGTTTTTGAACACTGCTTCATGCTCCTCCTATTTTTCAACTGTTTCATGCTCCTCATGTATTTCACACCTTTTGAAGCGCTTCATATATTTCGCATGTTTTCAGGCTCTTCATGTTTTTAAAACGAATTCATGCTCCTCCTATTTTTCAGACTGTTTCATGCTCCTCATAATTTTGACATCTTTTGAAGCGCTTCATATTTTTCACACCTTTTCAGGCTCTTCATGTTCTTCAACACCGCTTCATGCTCCTCCTATTTTTCAGACCGTTTCATGCTCATCTCATTTTTGACACCTTTTGATGCACTTCATATTTTTCACACATTTTGAAGCTCTTCGTATATTTCACACCTTTTCAGGGTCTTCATGTTTTCAACACCACTTCATGCTCCTCCTATTTTTCAGACCCTTTCATTCTAAACTAATTTTGACACCTTATGAAGATCTTCATGTTTTTCACACCTCTTCATGCTCTTTATGTCTTTGAACACTGGTTCATGCTCCTCCTATTTTTCAACCCGTTTCATGCTCCTCCTATTTTTTACACCCTTTGAAGCTCTTCATATTTTTCACAATTTTTCAGTGTCTGCATTTTTTTGAACACCGCTTCATGCTCCTCCTATTTTTTAGACCGTTTCATGCTCATATCATTTTTGACACCTTTTGAAGCTCTTCATATTTTTTACACCTTTTGAAGCTCTTCATATTTTTCACACCTTTTCAGGCTCTTCATGTTTTTGAACACCGCTTCATCCTCCTCCTATTTTTAAGAGGGTTTCTTGCTCGTCATATTTTTGACACATTTTGAAGCTCTTCATATTTTTCACACCTTTTCAGGCTCTTCATGTTTTTGAACACAGCTTCATGCTCGTCCTATTTGCAGACCGTTTCATGCTCCTCATATTTTTGATACCTTTTGAAGCTCTTCATATTTTTCACACCTTTTCAGGCTCTTCATGTTTTTGAACACCGCTTTATGCTCCTCCTATTTTTCAGAACGTTTCATACTCCTCATATATTTGACACCTTTTGAAGCTCTTCGTATTTTTCACACTTTTTCAAGCTCTTCATGTTTTTCAACACAACTTCATGCTCCTCCTATTTTGCAGACAGTATCATGCTCCTCATATTTTTGACACCTTTTGAAGCTCTTCATATTTCTCACACCTTTTTAGGCTCTTCATGTTTTTGAACACCACTTCATGCTCCTCCTATTTTTCAGACCATTTCATGCTCATGTCATTTTTGACACATTTTGAATCTCTTCACATTTTTCACACCTATTGAAGCTCTTCATATTTTTCATAATTTTGAAGCTCTTCATATTTTTCACACGTTTTCAGGCTCTTCATCTTTTTCAACATCATTTCATGCTCCTCCTATTTTTCAGACCGTTTCATGCTCCTCATATTTTTGACACGTTTTGAGCTCTTCATATTTTTCAAACAGTTCAGTTTCTTGGTGTTTTTGAAAACCGTTTCATGCTCCTCCTATTTTTCAGACCGTTTCATGCTCCTCATATTTTTGACGCCTTTAGAAGCTCTTCATATTTTTCACACCTTTTCAGGCTGTTCATGTTTTACAACACCACTTCATGCTCCTCCTATTTTTAAGATCGTTTCATGTTCCTCATATTTTTCATACCTTTTGAAGGTCTTCATATTTTTCACACCTTTTCAGGCTCTTCATGTTTTTGAGCACCGTTTCATGCTCCTCCTATTTTTCACAGGTTTTGAAGCTCTACATATTTTTTCACACATTTTCAGTCTCTTCATGTTTTTCAACAACGCTTCATGGTCCTCCTATTTTTCCCACCTTTTGAAGCTCTTCATATTTTACACATCTTTTCACGCTCTTCATGTTTTTGAACAACACTTCATGCTCCTACTATTTTCAGACCGTTTCAACCTCCTCATGTATTTCACACCGTTTGAAGCTCTTCATATTTTTCCCACCTTTTCAGGCTCTTCATGATTTTGAACAGCGTTTCATGCTGCTCCTATTTTTCAGACCCTTTCATACTCCTCATATTTTGGACACATTTTGAATCTCTTCATATATTTCACACCTTTTCAGGCTCTTCATATTTTTCAACACCACTTCATGCTCCTGCTATTTTTCAGACCGTTTCATGCTCCTCATATTTTTGGGACCTTTTGAGCTCTTCATATTTTTCACACCTTTTCAGGCTCTTCATGTTTTTAAACACTGTTTCATGCTCCACCTATTTTTCAGACCGTTTCATTCTCCTCATATTTTTGACACCTTTTGAAGCTATTCATATTTTTCACATCTTTTCAGGCTCTTCATGTTTATCAACACAGCTTCATGCTCCTTCTGTTTTTCAGACCGTTTCATGCCCCTATGTATTTCACACCTTTTGAAGCTCTTCATATTTTTCACACCTTTTCAGGCCCTTCGTGTTTTTCAAAACCGTTTCATGCTCCTCCTATTTTTCAGACCGTTTCATGCTCCTCATTTTTTTGACCTCTTTTGAAGCTCCTAATATTTTTCACACCTTTTGAAGCTCTTCATATATTTTACACTTTTTCAGCCTCTTCATGTTTTTCAACACCACTTCATGCTCCTCCTATTTTTCAGACCGTTCCATGCTAATCTAATTTTTGACACCTTTTGAAGCTCTTCGTATTTTTCACCCCTTTTCATGCTCTACATGTTTTTTAACACCACTTCATGCTCCTCCTATTTTTCAGACCGTTTCATGCTTCTCATATTTTTGACACATTTTGAAGCTCTTCATATTTTTCACACCTTTTCAGGCTCTTCATGGTTTTCAACACCGCTTCATTTTCCTCCTATTTTTCAGACCGTTTCATGCTCCCATATTTTCGACACCTTTTGAAGCTCTTCATATTTTTCACAGCTTTTCATGCTCTTCATGTTTTCAACACCGCTTCATGATCCTCCAATTTTTAAGACTGTTTCATGCTCCTCATATTTGTGACATCTTTTGAAGCTTTTCATATTTTTCACACCTTTTAGGCTCTTCATGTTTTTCACACCATTTCAGATCTTCAGAAAACCCAAGATCACTATTTCAAGTCTAGAGGGATCCTGAGGTCACTGGAGCAACACGAAAGAGCTCCGTGGACCCCAAATAAACTCGAGATGAGAGCTTAGTCTCTGGCTTCGACTCAAGAGGAATACCAACTTTCCACAAGCACCTCAAGGGGAGGCTTCTCTCAGCTACAGGTATGTGAGAGGACCCTGAGTTTGTGGCCTCAAGTGGAATGGACACCGAGATGCTCTGACTCGAAGTAAGGCCGGATATCCCTGCAGTGAATTGAATGCAGGCTCGTCTTGCATCTCCCAAGACGAAGGGATGTCTGAATCCCCTGTGGAGACCACAGAGAAAGACCTAGTTCTCCGCCTCATCGCGATCGGAGGCCTCACATCCTTTGAAAACTCGAGAGGTACGCGCAGAACAATGCTTCCAAAGGAGACGATTCCTGACTCCTCTTGAAAATGGATAGGATTCCCAGGATCCCTGTGGCACGTGGAAAGGGACACTGGGTCTCCCGCCTCATGTGGAGTCGCGTCCCAATTGCCATACCAAGACTCAAGGAGAATCCCGAGGTGTCCCTCGCACCTAGGCAGGAGTCCTGACGTTGCTGAACAAACACGTGTCTGGAAGGGCCCTCCCCGTCGTAACTCGAGAATATAAATCAGGTTCCGGCCGCAACTCGAGAAAAAATATGAGACTTCCCCCTCGCCACGAGATGAGGCCCGATGCCCCTGCACTGCGTGCAGAGCAATTCCTTGTTCCACATCAAACGTGAAAGGAGCTTTGATTTCCTTGATGGCACTCCAGAGAAAACCCAAGATCACTGTCTCAAGTCTAGAGGGATCCTGAGGTCACTGGAGCAACACGAAAGGGCTCCGTGGACCCCAAATCAACTGGAGATGATAGCTTAGTCCCCGGCTTCGACTCAAGAGGAATACCAACTTTCCACAAGCACCTCAAGAGGAGGCTTCTCTCAGCTACAGGTATGTGAGAGGGACCCTGAGCTTGTGGCCTCAAGTGGAATGGCCACCGAGATGCTCTGACTCGAAGTAAGGCCGTATATCCCTGCAGTGAATTGAATGCAGGCTCCTCTTGCATCTCCCAAGACGAAGGGAGGTCTGAATCCACTGTGGAGACCACAGAGAAAGACCTAGTTCTCTGCCTCATCGAGACCGGAGGCCTCTCATCCTTTGAAATCTCGAGAGGTCCGCGGAGATCAATGCTTCCAAAGGAGACGATGCCTGACTCCTCTTGAAAATGGATCAGAGTCCCAGGATCCCTGTGGCACGTGGAAAGGGAAACTGGGTCTCCTGCCTCACGTGGAGACGCGTGCCAATTGCCATGCCAAGACTCGAGGAGAATCCCGAGGTGTCCCTCGTACCTAGGCAGGAGTCCTGATGTCGCTGAACAAACACGAGTCTGGAAGGGCCCTCCCCGTCGTAACTCAAGAATATACCCCAGGTTCCGGCCGCAACTCGAGAAAAACCATGAGACTTCCCCCTCGCCGCGAGATGAGGACCGATTCCCCTGCACTGCGTGCAGAGCAATTCCGTGTTCCACATCAAACGTGAAAGGAGCCTTGATTTCCTTGATGGCACTCCAGAGAAAACCCAAGATCACTGTCTCAAGTCTACAGGGATCCTGAGGTCAATGGAGCAACACGAAAGGGCTCCGTGGACCCCAAATCAACTCGAGATGAGAGCTTAGTCCCTGGCTTCGACTCAAGAGGAATACCAACTTTCCACAAGCACATCAAGAGGAGTCTTCTCTCAGCTACAGGTATGTGAGAGGGCCCCTGAGGTTGTGGCCTCAAGTGGAATGGACACCGAGATGCTCTGATTATAAGTAAGGCCGAATATCCCTGCAGTGAATTGAATGCAGGCTCGTCTTGCATCTCCCAAGACGAAGGGATCTCTGAATCCCCTCTGGAGACCACAGAGAAAGACCTAGTTCACCACCTCATCTCGACCAGAGGCCTCACATCCTTTGAAAACTCGAGAGGTCCGCGGAGAACAATGCTTCCAAAGGAGACGATGCCTGACTCCTCTTGAAAATAGATAGGAGTCCCAGAATCCCTGTGGCACGTGGAAAGGGACCCTGGGTCTCTCGCCTCACGTGGAGACGCGTCCCAATTGCCATGCCAATACTCGAGGAGAATACCGAGGTGTCCTTCGCACCTAGGCAGGAGTCCTGACGTCGCTGAACAAACACGTGTCTGCAAGGGCCCTCCCCGTCGTAACTCGAGAATATACCCCAGGTTCCGGCCGCAACTCGAGAAAAACCATGAGACTTCCCCCTCGCCGCGAGAGGAGGCCCGATTCCCCTGCACTGCGTGCAGAGCAATTCCGTGTTCCACATCAAACGTGAAAGGAGCCTTGATTTTCTTGATGGCACTCCAGAGAAAACCCAAGATCACTGTCTCAAGTCTAGAGGGTTGCTGAGGTCACTGTAGCAGCTCGAAAGGGCTCCGTGGACCCCAAATCAACTCGAGATGAGAGCTTAGTCCCTGGCTTCGACTCAAGAGGAATACCAACTTTCCACAAGCACCTCAAGAGGAGGCTTCTCTCAGCTACAGGTATTTGAGAGGGCCCCTGAGTTTGTGGCCACAAGTGGAATGGACACCGAGATGCTCTGACTCGAAGTAAGGCCGGATATCCCTGCAGTGAATTGAATGCAGGCTCGTCTTGAATCTCCCAAGACGAAGGGATGACTGAATCCCCTGTGGAGACCACAGAGAAAGACCTAGTTCTCTGCCTCATCGCGACCGTAGCCCTCACATCCTTTGAAAACTCGAGAGGTCCACGGAGATCAATGCTTCCAAAGGAGACTATGCCTGACTCCTCTTGAAAAAGAATAGGAGTCCCAGGATCCCTGTGGCACGTGGAAAGGGACCCTGGGTCTCCCGCCTCACGTGGAGACGCGTCCCAATTGCCATGCCAAGACTCGAGGAGAATCCCGAGGTGTCCCTCGCACCTAGGCCGGAGTCCTGACGTCGCTGAACAAACACGTGTCTGGAAGGGCCCTCCCCGTCGTAACTCGAGAATATACCCCAGGTTCCGGCCGCAACTCGAGAAAAACCATGAGACTTCCCCCTCGCCGCGAGATGAGGCCCGATTCCCCTGCACTGCGTGCAGAGCAATTCCGTGTTCCACATCAAACGTGAAAGGAGCCTTGATTTCCTTGATGGCACTCCAGAGAAAACCCAAGATCACTGTCTCAAGTCTAGAGGGATCCTGAGGTCACTGGAGCAACACGAAAGGGCTCCGTGGACCCCAAATCAACTCGAGATCAGAGCTTAGTCCCTGGCTTCGACTCAAGAGGAATACCAACTTTCCACAAGCACCTCAAGAGGAGTCTTCTCTCAGCTACAGGTATGTGAGAGGGCCCCTGAGGTTGTGGCCCCAAGTGGAATGGACACCGAGATGCTCTGACTCGAAGTAAGGCCGGATATCCCTGCAGTGAATTGAATGAAGGCTCGCCTTGCATCTCCCAAGACGAAGGGATCTCTGAATCCCCTCTGGAGACCACAGAGAAAGACCTAGTTCACCGCCTCATCTCGACCAGAGGCCTCACATCCTTTGAAAACTCGAGAGGTCCGCGGAGAACAATGCTTCCAAAGGAGACGATGCCTGAATCCTCTTGAAAATGGATAGGAGTCCCAGGATCCCTGTGGCACGTGGAAAGGGACACTGTGTCTCCCACCTCACGTGGAGACGCGTTCCAATTGCCATGCCAAGACTCGAGGAGAATACCGAGGTGTACCTCGCACCTAGGCAGGAGTCCTGACGTCGCTGAACAAACACGTGTCTGGAAGGACCCTCCCCGTCGTAACTCGAGAGTATACCCCAGGTTCCGGCCGCAACACGAGAAAAACCATGAGACTTCCCCCTCGCAGCGAGATGAGGCCCGATTCCCCTGCACTGCGTGCAGAGCAATTCCGTGTTCCACATCAAACTTGAAAGGAGCCTTGATTTCCTTGATGGCACTCCAGAGAAAACCCAAGATCACTGTCTCAAGTCTAGAGGGATCCTGAGGTCACTGGAGCAACAGGAAAGGGCTCCGTGGACCCCAAATCAACTCGAGATGAGAGCTTAGTCCCTGGCTTCGACTCAAGAGGAATACCAACTTTCCAAGAGCACCTCAAGAGGAAGCTTCTCTCAGCTACAGGTATGTGAGAGGGACCCTGAGTTTGTGGCCTCAAGTGGAATGGACACCTAGATGCTCTGAATCGAAGTAAGGCCGGATCTCCATGCAGTGAATTGAGTGCAAGCTCGTCTTGAATCTCCCAAGACGAAGGGATGTCTGAATCCCCTGTGGAGACCACAGAGAAAGACCTAGTTCTGTGCCTCATCGCGACCGTAGGCCTCACATCCTTTGAAAACTCGAGAGGTCCACGGAAATCAATGTTTCCAAAGGAGACGATGCCTGACTCCTCTTGAAAAAGGATAGGAGTCCCAGGATCCCTGTGGCACGTGGAAAGGGACCCTGGGTCTCCCGCCTCACCTGGAGACGCGTCCCAATTGCCATGCCAAGACTCGAGGAGAATCCCGAGGTGTCCCTCTCACCTAGGAAGGAGTCCTGACGTCGCTGAACAAACACGTGTCTGCAAGGGCCCTCCCCGTCGTAACTCGAGAATATACCCCACGTTCCGGCCGCAAGTCGAGAAAAACCATGAGACTTCCCCCTCGCCGCGAGATGAGGCCCGATTCCACTGCACTGCGTGCAGAGCAATTCCGTGTTCCACATCAAATATTAAAGGAGCCTTGATTTCCTTGATGGCACTCCAGAGAAAACCCAATATCACTGTCTCAAGTCTAGAGGGATCCTGAGGTCACTGGAGCAACACGAAAGGGCTCCGTGGACCCCAAATCAACTCGAGATGAGAGCTTAGTCCCTGGCTTCGACTCAAGAGGAATACCAACTTTCCACAAGCACCTCAAGAGGAAGCTTCTCTCAGCTACAGGTATGTGAGAGGGACCCTGAGTTTGTGGCCTCAAGTGGAATGGACACCGAGATGCTCTGACTCGAAGTAAGGCCGGATATCCCTGCAGTGAATTGAATGCAGGCTCGTCTTGCATCTCCCAAGACGAAGGGATGACTTAATCCCCTGTGGAGACCACAGAGAAAGACCTAGTTCTGTGCCTCATCGCGACCGTAGGCCTCACATCCTTTGAAAACTCGAGAGGTCCACGGAGATCAATGCTTCCAAAGGAGACGATGCCTGACTCCTCTTGAAAAAGGATAGGAGTCCCAGGATCCCTGTGGCACGTGGAAAGGGACCCGGGGTCTCCCGCCTCACCTGGAGACGCGTCCCAATTGCCATGCCAAGACTCGAGGAGAATCCCGAGGTGTCCCTCTCACCTAGGCAGGAGTCCTGACGTCGCTGAACAAACACGTATCTGGAAGGGCCCTCCCCGTCGTAACTCGAGAATATACCCCAGGTTCCGGCCGCAACTCGAGAAAAACCATGAGACTTCCCCCTCGCCGCGTGAAGAGCCCCAATTCCCCTGCACTGCGTGCAGAGCAATTCCGTGTTCCACATCAAACGTGAAAGGAGCCTTGATTTCCTTGATGGCACTCCAGAGAAAACCCAAGATCACTGTCTCAAGTCTAGAGGGATCCTGAGGTCACTGGAGCAACACGAAAGGGCTCCGTGGACCCCAAATCAACTCGAGATGAGAGCTTAGTCCCTGGCTTCGACTCAAGAGGAATACCAACTTTCCACAAGCACCTCAAAAGGAGGCTTCTCTCAGCTACAGGTATGTGAGAGGGACCCTGCGTTTGTGGCCTAAAGTGGAATGGACACCGAGATGCTCTGATTCGAAGTAAGGCCGGATATCCCTGCAGTGAATTGAATGCAGGCTTGTCTTGCATTTACCAAGACGAAGGGATGACTGAATCCCCTGTGGAGACCACAGAGAAAGACCTAGTCCTCCGCCTCAACGCGACCGGAGGCCTCACATCCTTTGAAAACTCGAGAGGTCCACGGAGATCAATGCTTCCAAAAGGAGACGATGCCTGACTCCTCTTGAAAATGGATAGGAGTCCCAGGATCCCTGTGGCACGTCGAAAGGGACACTGGGTCTCCCACCTCACGTGGAGACGCGTCCCAATTGCCATGCCAAGACTCGAGGAGAATACCGAGGTTTCCCTCGCACCTAGGCAGGAGTCATGACATCGCTGAACAAACACGTGTCTGGAAGGGCCCTCCCCATCGTAACTCTAGAATATACCCCAGGTTCCGGCCGCAACTCGAGAAAAACCATGAGACTTCCCCCTCGCCCCGACATGAGGCCCGTTTTCCCTGCATTGTGTGCAGAGCAATTCCGTGTTTCACATCAAACGTGAAAGGAGGCTTGATTTCCTTGATGGCACTCCAGAGAAAACCCAAGATCACTGTCTCAAGTCTAGAGGGATCCTGAGGTCACGGGAGCAACAGGAAAGGGCTCCGTGGACCCCAAATCAACTCGAGATGAGAGCTTAGTCCCTGGCTTCGAGTCAAGAAGAATACCAACTTTCCACAAGCACCTCAAAAGGAGGCTTCTCTCAGCTACAGGTATGTGAGAGGGACCCTGAGTTTGAGGCCTCAATTGGAATGGACACCGAGATGCTCTGACTCGAAGTAAGGCCGGATATCCCTGCAGTGAATTGAATGCAGGCTCGTCTTGCATCTCCCAAGACGAAGCGTTGTCTGAATCCCCTGTGGAGACCACCGAGAAAGACCTAGTCCTCCCCCTCTTCGCGAACGGAGGCCTACCATCCTTTGAAAACTCGAGAAGTACGCGGAGATCAATGCTTCAAAAGGAGATGATGCCTGACTCCTCTTGAAAGTGGATAGGTGTCCCAGGATCCCTGTGTCACGTGCAAAGGGACCCTGGGTCTCCCGCCTCACGTGGAGACGCGTCCCAATTGCCATGCCAAGACTCGAGGAGAATCCCGAGGTGTCCCTCGCACCTAGGCCGGAGTCCTGACGTCGCTGAACAAACACGTGTCTGGAAGGGCCCTCCCCGTCGTAACTCGAGAATATACCCCAGGTTCCGGCCGCAACTCGAGAAAAACCATGAGACGTCCCCCTCGCCGTGAGATGAGGACCGATTCCCCTGCACTGCGTGCAGAGCAGTTCCGTGTTCCACATCAAACGTGAAAGGAGCCTTGATTTCCTTGATGGCACTCCAGAGAAAACCCAAGATCACTGTCTCAAGTCTAGAGGGATCCTGAGGTCACTGGAGCAACCCGAAAGGGCTCCATGGACCCCAAATCAACTCGAGATGAGAGCTTAGGCCCTGGCTTCCACTCAAGAGGAATACCAACTTTCCACAAGCACCTCAAGAGGAGGCTTCTCTCAGCTACAGGTATGTGAGAGAGACCCTGAGTTTGTGGCCTCAAGTGGAATGGACACCGAGATGCTCTGACTCGAAGTAAGGCCGGATATCGCTGCAGTGAATTGAATGCAAGCTCGCCTTGCATCTCCCAAGACGAAGGCATGTCTGAATCCCCTGTGGAGACCACAGAGAAAGACCTAGTTCTCCGCCTCATCGAGACCGGAGGCCTCACATCCTTTGAAAACTCGAGAGGTCCGCGGAGATCAATGCTTCCAAAGGAGACGATGCCTGACTCCTCTTGAAAATGGATAGGAGTCCGAGGATCCCTGTGGCACGTGGAAAGGGACGCTGGGTCTCCCGCCTCACGTGGAGACGCATCCCAATTGCCATGCCAAGACTCGAGGAGAATGCCGAGGTGTCCCTCGCACCTAGGCAGGAGTCCTGACGTCGCTGAAAAAACACGTGTCTGGAAGGGCCCTCCCCGTCGTAACTCGAGAATATACCCCAGGTTCCGGCCGTAAATCGAGAAAAACCATGAGACTTCCCCCTCGCCGCGAGATGAGGCCCGATTCCCCTGCACTGCGTGCAGAGCAATTCCGTGTTCCACATCAAACTTGAAAGGAGCCTTGATTTCCTTGATGGCACTCCAGAGAAAACCCAAGATCACTGGCTCAAGTCTATAGGGATCCCGAGGTCACTGGAGCAACACGAAAGGGCTCCGTGAAACCCAAATCAACTCGAGATGAGAGCTTAGTCCCTGGCTTCGACTCAAGAGGAATACCAACTTTCCACAAGCACCTCAAGAGGAGGCTTCTCTCAGCTACAGGTATGTAAGAGGGACCCTGAGTTTGTGGCCTCAAGTGGAATGGACTCCGAGATGCTCTGACTCGAAGTAAGGCCGGATATCCCTGCAGTGAATTGAATGCAGGCTCGACTTGCATCTCCCAAGACGAAGGGATGTCTGAATCCCCTGTGGAGACCACAGAGAAAGACCTAGTCCTCCGCCTCAATGCGACCGAAGGCCTCACATCCTTTGAAAAGTCGAGAGGTCTGCGGAGATCAATGCTTCCAAAGGAGACGATGCCTGACTCCTCTTGAAAATGGATAGGAGTCCCAGGATCCCTGCGGCACGTGGAAAGGGACCCTGGGTCTACCACCTCACGTGGAGACGCGTCCCAATTGCCATGCCAAGGCTCGAGGAGAATCCCAAGGTGTCCTTCGCACCTAGGCAGGAGTCCTGACGTCGCTGATCAAACACGTGTCTGGAAGGGCCCTCCCCGTCGTAACTCGAGAATATACCCCAGGTTCCGGCCGCAACTCGAGAAAAACCATGAGACTTCCCCCTCGCCACGAGATGAGGCCCGATTCCCCTGCACTGCATGCAGAGCAATTCCGTGTTCCACATCAAACGTGAAAGGAGCCTTGATTTCCTTGACGGCACTCCAGAGAAAACCCAAGATCACTGTCTCAAGTCTAGAGGGATCCTGAGGTCACGGGAGCAACAGGAAAGGGCTCCGTGGACCCCAAATCAACTCGAGATGAGAGCTTAGTCCTTGGCTTCGACTCAAGAGGAATACCAACTTTCCACAAGCACTTCAAGAGGAGGCTTCTCTCAGCTACAGGTATGTGAGAGGGACCCTGAGTTTGTGGCCTCAAATGGAATGGACACCGAGATGCTCTGACTCGAAGTAAGGCCGGATATCCCTGCAATGAATTGAATGCAGGCTCCTCTTGCATCTCCCAAGAAGAAGGGTTCTCTTAATTCCCTGTGGAGAACACAGAGAAAGACCTAGTCCTCCGCCTCAACGCGAACAGAGGCCTCACATCCTTTGAAAACTCGAGAGGTCCGCGGAGATCAATGCTTCCAAAGGAGACGATGCCTGACTCCTCTTGAAAATGGATAGGAGTCCCAGGATCACTGTGGCATTTGGAAAGGGACCCTGGGTCTCCCGCCTCACGTGGAGACGCATCCCAATGGCCATGCCAAGACTCGAGGAGATTCCCGAGGTGTCCCTCGCACCTAGGCAGGAGTCCTGACGTCGCTGAACAAACACGTGTCTGGAAGGGCCCTCCCCGTCGTAACTCGAGAATATACCGCAGGTTCCGGCCGCAACTCGAGAAAAACCATGAGACTTCCCCTTCGCCGCGAGATGAGGCCCGATTCCCCTGCACTGCGTGCAGAGCAATTCCGTGTTCCACATCAAACGTGAAAGGAGCCTTGATTTCCTTGATGGCACTCCAGAGAAAACCCAAGATCACTGTCTCAAGTCTTGAGGGATCCTGAGGTCACTGGAGCAACACGAAAGGGCTCCGTGGACCCCAAATCTACTCGAGATGAGAGCTTAGTCCCTGGCTTCGACTCAAGAGGAATACCAACTTTCCACAAGCACCTCAAGAGGAGGCTTCTCTCAGCTACAGGTAGGTGAGAGGGACCCTGAGTTTGTGGCCTCAAGTGGAATGGACACCGAGATGCTCTGACTCGAAGTAAGGCCGGATATCCCTGCAGTGAATTGAATGCAGGCTCGACTTGCATCTCCCAAGACGAAGGGATGTCTGAATCCCCTGTGGAGACCACAGAGAAAGACCTAGTCCTCCGCCTCAATGCGACCGAAGGCCTCACATCCTTTGAAAAGTCGAGAGGTCTGCGGAGATCAATGCTTCCAAAGGAGACGATGCCTGACTCCTCTTGAAAATGGATAGGAGTCCCAGGATCCCTGCGGCACGTGGAAAGGGACCCTGGGTCTACCACCTCACGTGGAGACGCGTCCCAATTGCCATGCCAAGGCTCGAGGAGAATCCCAAGGTGTCCTTCGCACCTAGGCAGGAGTCCTGACGTCGCTGATCAAACACGTGTCTGGAAGGGCCCTCCCCGTCGTAACTCGAGAATATACCCCAGGTTCCGGCCGCAACTCGAGAAAAACCATGAGACTTCCCCCTCGCCACGAGATGAGGCCCGATTCCCCTGCACTGCATGCAGAGCAATTCCGTGTTCCACATCAAACGTGAAAGGAGCCTTGATTTCCTTGACGGCACTCCAGAGAAAACCCAAGATCACTGTCTCAAGTCTAGAGGGATCCTGAGGTCACGGGAGCAACAGGAAAGGGCTCCGTGGACCCCAAATCAACTCGAGATGAGAGCTTAGTCCTTGGCTTCGACTCAAGAGGAATACCAACTTTCCACAAGCACTTCAAGAGGAGGCTTCTCTCAGCTACAGGTATGTGAGAGGGACCCTGAGTTTGTGGCCTCAAATGGAATGGACACCGAGATGCTCTGACTCGAAGTAAGGCCGGATATCCCTGCAATGAATTGAATGCAGGCTCCTCTTGCATCTCCCAAGAAGAAGGGTTCTCTTAATTCCCTGTGGAGAACACAGAGAAAGACCTAGTCCTCCGCCTCAACGCGAACAGAGGCCTCACATCCTTTGAAAACTCGAGAGGTCCGCGGAGATCAATGCTTCCAAAGGAGACGATGCCTGACTCCTCTTGAAAATGGATAGGAGTCCCAGGATCACTGTGGCATTTGGAAAGGGACCCTGGGTCTCCCGCCTCACGTGGAGACGCATCCCAATGGCCATGCCAAGACTCGAGGAGATTCCCGAGGTGTCCCTCGCACCTAGGCAGGAGTCCTGACGTCGCTGAACAAACACGTGTCTGGAAGGGCCCTCCCCGTCGTAACTCGAGAATATACCGCAGGTTCCGGCCGCAACTCGAGAAAAACCATGAGACTTCCCCTTCGCCGCGAGATGAGGCCCGATTCCCCTGCACTGCGTGCAGAGCAATTCCGTGTTCCATATCAAACGTGAAAGGAGCCTTGATTTCCTTGATGGCACTCCAGAGAAAACCCAAGATCACTGTCTCAAGTCTTGAGGGATCCTGAGGTCACTGGAGCAACACGAAAGGGCTCCGTGGACCCCAAATCTACTCGAGATGAGAGCTTAGTCCCTGGCTTCGACTCAAGAGGAATACCAACTTTCCACAAGCACCTCAAGAGGAGGCTTCTCTCAGCTACAGGTAGGTGAGAGGGACCCTGAGTTTGTGGCCTCAAGTGGAATGGACACCGAGATGCTCTGACTCGAAGTAAGGCCGGATATCCCTGCAGTGAATTGAATGCAGGCTCGTCTTGCATCTCCCAAGACGAAGGGATGTCTGAATCCCCTGAGGAGACCACAGAGAAAGACCTAGTTCTCCGCCTCATCGCGACCGGAGGCCTCACATCCTTTGAAAATTCGAGAGGTCCGCGGAGATCAATGCTTCCAAAGGAGACGATGCCTGACTCCTCTTGAAAATGGATAGGAGTCCCAGGATCCCTGCAGCACTTGGAAAGGGACCCTGGGTCTCCCGCTTCACGTGGAGACGCATCCCAATGGCCATGCCAAGACTCGAGGAGATTCCCGAGGTGTACCACGCACCTAGGCAAGAGTCCTGTCATCCCTGAACAAACACGTGTCTGGAAGGGCCCTCCCCGTCGTAACTCGAGAATATACCCCAGGTTCCGGCAGCAACTCGAGAGAAACCATGAGACTTTCCCCTCGCTGTGACATGAGGCCCGATTCCCCTGCACTGTGTGCAGAGCAATTCCATGTTCCACATCAAACGTGAAAGGAGCCTTGATTTCCTTGATGGCACTCCAGAGAAAACCCAAGATCACTGTCTCAAGTCTAGAGGGATCCTGAGGTAACTGGAGCAACACGAAAGGGCTCCGTGGACCCCAAATCAACTCGAGATGAGAGCTTAGTCCTTGGCTTCGACTCAAGAGGAATACCAACTTTCCACAAGCACCTCAAGAGGAGGCTTCTCTAAGCTACAGGTATGTGAGAGGGACCCTGATTTTGTGGCCTCAAGTGGAATGGACACCGAGATGCTCTGACTCGAAGTAAGGCCGGATATCCCTGCAGTGAATTGAATGCAGGCTCGTTTTGCATCTCCCAAGACGAAGGGATGCCTGAATCCCCTGTGGAGACCACAGAGAAAGACCTAGTTCTCCGCCTCATCGCGACCGGAGGCCTCACATACTTTGAAAACACTAGAGAGTCCGCGGAGATCAATGCTTCCAAAGGAGACGATGCCTGACTACTCTTGAAAATGGATAGGAGTCCCAGGATCCCTGTGGCACGTGGAAAGGGACCCTGGTTCTCCCGCCTCATGTGGAGTCGCGTCCCAATTGCCATGCCAAGACTCGAGGAGAATCCCGAGGTGTCCCTCGAACCTAGGCAGGAGTCCTGATGTCGCTGCACAAACACGTGTCTGAAAGGGCCTTCCCCGTCGTAACTCGAGAATATACACCAGGTTTCGGCCGCAACTCGAGAAAAACCATGAGACTTCCCCCTCACCGCGAGATGAGGCCCGATTCCCCTGCACTGCGTGCAGAGCAATTCCGTGTTCCACATCAAACGTGAAAGGAGCCTTGATTTCCTTGATGGCACTCCAGAGAAAACCCAAGAACACTGTCTCAAGTCTAGAGGGATCCTGAGGTCACTGGAGCAACACGGAAGGGCTCCGTGGACCCCAAATCAACTCGAGATGAGAGCTTAGTCCCTGGCTTCGACTCAAGAGGAATACCAAGTTTCCAAAAGCTCCTGAAGAAGAGGCTTCTCTCAGCTACACTTATGTGAGAGGTACCCTGAGTTTGTGACCTCAAGTGGAATGGACAGCGAGATGCTCTGATTCCAAGTAAGGCCGGATATCCCTGCAGTGAATTGAATGCAAGCTCGTCTTGCATCTCCCAAGACGAAGGGATGTCTGAATCCCCTGTGGAGACCACAGAGAAAGACCTAGTCCTCCGCCTCATCGCGACCGGAGGACTCACATCCTTTGAAACTCGAGAGGTCCACGGAGATCAATGCTTCCAAAGGAGAAGATGCCTGACTCCTCTTGAAAATGGATAGGAGTCCCAGGATCCCTGTGGCACGTGGAAAGGGACTCTGGGTCTCCCGCCTCACGTGGAGACGCGTCCCAATTGCCATGCCAAGACTCGAGGAGAATCCCGAGGTGTCCCTCGCACCTAGGCAGGAGTCCTGACGTCGCTGAACAAACACGTGTCCGGAAAGGCCCTCCCCGTCGTAACTCGAGAATATACCCCAGGTTCCGGCCGCAACTCGAGAAAAACCATGAGACTTCCCCCTCGCCACGACATGAGGCCCGATTCCCCTGCACTGCGTGCAGAGCAATTCCGTGTTCCACATCAAACGTGAAAGGAGCCTTGATTTCCTTGATGGCACTCCAGAGAAAACCCAAGATCACTGTCTCAAGTCTAGAGGGATCCTGAGGTCACTGGAGCAACACGAAAGGGCTCCGTGGACCCCAAATCAACTCGAGATGAGAGCTTAGTCCCTGGCTTCGACTCAAGGGGAATGCCAACTTTCCACAAGCACCTCAAGAGGAGGCTTCTCTCAGCTACAGGTATGTGAGAGGGACCCTGAGTTTGTGGCCTCAAGTGGAATGGACACCGAGATGCTCTGTCTCGAAGTAAGGCCGGATATCCCTGCAGTGAATTGAATGCAGGCTCGTCTTGCATCTCCCAAGACGAAGGGGTGTCTGAATCCCCTGTGGAGACCACAGAGAAAGACCTAGTTCTCCCCCTCATCGCGACCGGAGGCCTCATTTCCTTTGAAAACTGGAGAGGTCCACGGAGATCAATGCTTCAAAAGGAGACGATGCCTGACTCCTCTTAAAAATGGATAGGAGTCCCAGGATCCCTGTGGCACGTGGAAAGGGACTCTGGGTCTCCCGCCTCACATGGAGACACGTCCCAATTGCCATGCCAAGACTCGTGGAGAATCCCGAAGTGTCCCTCGCACCTAGGCAGGAGTTCTGACGTCGCTGAACAAACACGTGTCTGGAAGGGCCCTCCCCGTCGTAACTCGAGAATATACCCCAGGTTCCGGCCGCAACTTGAGAAAAACCATGAGACATCCCCCTTGCCGCGAGATGAGACCCGATTCCCCTGCACTGCGTGCAGAGCAATTCCGTGTTCCACATCAAACCTGAAAGGAGCCTTGATTTCCTTGATGGCACTCCAGAAAAAACCCAAGATCACTGTCTCAAGTCTAGAGGGATCCTGAGGTCACTGGAGCAACACGAAAGTGCTCCGTGGACCCCAAATCAACTCGAGATGAGAGCTTAGTCCCTGGCTTCGACTCAAGAGGAATACCAACTTTCCACAAGCACCTGAAGAGGAGGCTACTCTCAACTACAGGTATGTGAGAGGGCCCCTGAGTTTGTGGCCTCAAGTGGAATGGACACCGAGATGCTCTGACTTGAAGTAAGGCCGGATATCCCTGCAGTGAATTGAATGCAGGCTCCTCTTGCATCTCCCAAGACGAAGGGATGTCTGAATCCCCTGTGGAGACGACAGAGAAAGTACTAGTCCTCCGCCTCATCGCGACCGGAGGCCTCACATCCTTTGAAAACTCGAGAGTTCTGCAGAGATCAATGCTTCCAAAGGAGCCGATGCCTGAATTTTCTTGAAAATTGATAGGAGTCCCAGGATCCCTGTCCACATGGACGGGGACCCTGGGTCTCGCGCTTCACGTTGAGACGCGTCCCAGTTGCCATGCCAAGACTCGAGGAGAATACCGAGGTGTCCCTCGCATCTTGGCAGGAGTCCTGACGTCGCTGAACAAACACGTGTCTGGAAGGGCCCTCCCGGTCATAACTCGAGAATATACCCCAGGTTCCGGCCGCAACTCGAGAAAAACCATAGGACTTCCCCCTCGCCGCGAGATGAGGCCTGATTACCCTGCACTGCGTGCAGAGCAATTCCGTGTTCCACATGAAACGTGAAAGGAGCCTTGATTTCCTTGATGGCACTCCAGAGAAAACCCAAGATCACTGTCTCAAGTCTAGAGGGATCCTGAGGTCACTGGAGCAACACGAAAGGGCTCCGTGGACCCCAAATCAACTCGAGATGAGAGCTTAGTCCTTGGCTTCGACTCAAGAGGAATACCAACTTTCCACAAGCACCACAAGAACAGGCTTCTCTCAGCTACAGGTATGTGAGAGGGACCCTGAGTTTGTGGCCTCAAGTGGAATGGACACCGAGATGCTCTGACTCGAAGTAAGGCCGGATATCCCTGCAGTGAATTGAATGCAGGCTCGTCTTGCATCTCCCAAGATGAAGGGTTGTCTGAATCCCCTGTGGAGGCCACAGAGAAAGACCTAGTTCACAGCCTCATCGCGACCGGAGGCCTCACATCCTTTGAAAACTCGAGAGGTCCGCGCAGAACAATGCTTCCAAAGGAGACGATGCCTGACTCCTCTTGAAAATGGATAGGAGTCCCAGGATCCTTGTGGCACGTGGAAAGGGACACTGGGTCTCCCGCCTCATGTGGAGATGCGTCCCAATTGCCATTGCAAGACTCGAGGAGAATCCCGAGGTGTCCCTCGCACCTAGGCAGGAGTCCTGACGTCGCTGAACAAACACGTGTCTGGAAGGGCCCTCCCCATCGTAACTCGAGAATATACCCCAGGTTCCGGCCGCAACTCGAGAAAAACCATGAGACTTCCCCCTCGCCGCGAGATGATCCCCGATTCCAATGTGCTGCGTGCAGAGCAATTCCGTGTTCCACATCAAACGTGAAAGGAGCCTTGATTTCCTTGATGGCACTCCAGAGAAAACCCAAGATCACTGTCTCAAGTCTAGAGGGATCCTGAGGTCACTGGAGCAACACGAAAGGGCTCCGAGGACCCCAAATCAACTCGTGATGAGAGCTTAGTCCCTGGCTTCGACTCAAGAGGAACGCCAACTTTCCACAAGCACCTCAAGAGGAGGCTTCTCTCAGCTACAGGTATGTCAGAGGGACCCTGAGTTTGTGACCTCAAGTGGAATGGACACCGAGATGCTCTTACTCGAAGTAAGGCCGGATATCCCTGCAGTGAATTGAATGCAGGCTCGTCTTGCATCTCCCAAGACGAAGGGATGTCTGAATCCCCTGTGGAGACCACAGAGAAAGACCTAGTTCTCTGCCTCTTCGCGACCAGAGGCCTCACATCCTTTGAAAACTCGAGAGGTCCGCGGAGATCAATGCTTCCAAAGGAGACAATGCCTGACTCCTCTTTAATATGGATAGGAGACCCAGGATACCTGTGGCACGTGGAAAGGGACCCTGGGTCTCCCGCCTCACGTGGAGACGCGTCCCAATTGCCATGCCAAGACTCGAGGAGAATCCCGAGGTGTCCCTCGCACCTAGGCAGGATTCCTGATGTCGCTGAAGAAACACGTGTCTGGAAGGGCCCTCCCCGTCGTAACTCGAGAATATACACCAGGTTCCGGCTGCAACTCGAGAAAAACCATGAGACTTCCCCCTCGCCGCGACATGAGGCCCGATTCCCCTGCACTGCGTGCAGAGCAATTCCGTGTTCCATATCAAACGTGAAAGGAGCCTTGATTTCCTTGATGGCACTCCAGAGAAAACCCAAGATCACTGCCTCAAGTCTAGACGGATCCTGAGGTCACTGGAGCAACACGAAAGGTCTCCGAGGACCCCAAATCAACTCGAGATGAGAGCTTAGTCCCTGGCTTCGACTCAAGAGGAATACCAACTTTCCACAAGCACCTGAAGAGGAGGCTTCTCTCAGCTACAGGTATGTGAGAGGGACCCTGAGTTTGTGGCCTCAAGTGGAATGGACACCGAGATGCTCTGACTCGAAGTAAGGCGGGATATCTTTGCCGTGAATTGAATGCAGGCTCTTCTTGCGTTTCCCAAGACGATGGGATGTCTGAATCCCCTGTGGAGACCACAGAGAAAGACCTAGTCCTCCGCCTCAACGCGACCGGAGGCCTCACATCCTTTGAAAATTCGAGAGGTCCGCGGAGATCAAAGCTTCCAAAGGAGACGATGCCTGACTCCTCTTGAAAATGGATAGGAGTCCCAGGATCCCTGTGGCACGTGGAAAGGGACCCTGGGTCTTCCGCTTCACGTGGAGACGCGTCCCAATTACCATGAAAAGACTCGAGGAGAATCCCGAGGAGTCCCTCGCACCTAGGCAGGAGTCCTGATGTCGCTGAACAAACACGTGTCTGGAAGGGCCCTCCCGTCATAATTCGAGAATATACCCCAGGTTCCGGCCGCAACTCGAGAAAAACCATAGGACTTCCCCCTCGCCGCGAGATGAGGCCTGATTACCCTGCACTGCGTGCAGAGCAATTCCGTGTTCCACATCAAACGTGAAAGGAGCCTTGATTTCCTTGATGGCACTCCAGAGAAAACCCAAGATCACTGTCTCAAGTCTAGAGGGATCCTGAGGTCACTGGAGCAACACGAAAGGGCTCCGTGGACCCCAAATCAACTCGAGATGAGAGCTTAGTCCTTGGCTTCGACTCAAGAGGAATACCAACTTTCCACAAGCACCACAAGAACAGGCTTCTCTCAGCTACAGGTATGTGAGAGGGACCCTGAGTTTGTGGCCTCAAGTGGAATGGACACCGAGATGCTCTGACTCGAAGTAAGGCCGGATATCCCTGCAGTGAATTGAATGCAGGCTCGTCTTGCATCTCCCAAGACGAAGGGTTGTCTGAATCCCCTGTGGAGACCACAGAGAAAGACCTAGTCCTCCGCCTCAACGGGACCGGAGGCCTCACATCCTTTGAAAACTCGAGAGGTCCACGGAGATCAATGCTTCCAAAGGAGACGATGCCTGACTCCTCTTGAAAATGGATAGGAGTCCCAGGATCCCTGTGGCACGTGGAAAGGGAACCTGGGTCTCCCCCCTCACGTGGAGACGCGTCCCATTTGCCATGCCAAGACTCGAGGAGAATCCCGAGGAGTCCCTCGCACCTAGGCAGGAGTCCTGACGTCGCTGGACAAACACGTGTCTGCAAATGCCCTCCCCGTCCTAACTCGAGAATATACCTCAGGTTACGACCGAAAGTCGAGAAAAACCATGAGACTTCCCCCTCGCCGCGAGATGAGGCCCGATTCCCCGGCACTGCATGCTGAGCAATTCCGTGTTCCACATCAAACGTGAAAGGAGCCTTGATTTCCTTGATGGCAATCCAGAGAAAACCCAAGATCACTGTCTCAAGTCTAGAGGGATCCTGAGGTCACTGGAACAACACGAAAGAGCTCCGTGGACCCCAAATCAACTCGACATGAGAGCTTAGTCCCTGGCTTCGATTCAAGAGGAATACCAACTTTTCACAAGCACCTCAAGAGGAGGCTTCTCTCAGCTACAGGTATGTGAGAGGGACCCTGAGTTGCTGGCCTCAAGTGGAATGGACACCGAGATGCTCTGACTCGAAGAAAGGCAGGATATCCCTGCAGTGAATTGAATGCAGGCTCGTCTTGCATCTCCCAAGACGACGGGATGTCTGAATCCCCTGTGGAGACCACAGAGAAAGAACTAATTCTCCGCCTCATCGCGACCGGAGGCCTGACATCCTTTGAAAACTCGAGAGGTCCGCGGAGATCAATGCTTCCAAAGGAGACGATGCCTGACTCCTCTTGAAAATGGATAGGAGTCCCAGGAACCCTGTGGCACGTGGAAAGGGACGCTGGGTCTCCCGCCTCACGTGGAGACGCGTCCCAATTGCCATGCCAAGACTCGAGGAGAATCCCGAGGTGTCCCTCTCACCTAGGCAGGAGTCCTTACATCGCTGAACAAACACGTGTCTGGAAGGGCCCTCCCCATCGTAACTCGAGAATATAGCCCAGGTTTCCTTCCGCAACTCGAGAAAAACCATGAGACTTCCCCCTCGCCGCGAGATGAGGCCCGATTCCCCTGCACTGCGTGCAGAGCAATTCCGTGTTCCACATCAAACGTGAAAGGAGCCTTGATTTCCTTGATGGCACTCCAGAGAAAAACCAAAGTCACTGTCTCAAGTCTAGAGGGATCCTGAGGCAACTGTAGCAGCATGAAAGTGGTCCGTGGACCCCAAATCAACTCGAGATGAGAGCTTAGTCCCTGGCTTCGACTCAAGAGGAATACCAACTTTCCACAAGCACCTCAAGAGGAGGCTTCTCTCAGCTACAGGTATGTGAGAGGGACCCTGATTTTGTGGCCTCAAGTAGAATGGACACCGAGATGCTCTGACTCGAAGTAAGGCCGGATATCCCTGCAGTGAATTGAATGCAGGCTCGTCTTGCATCTCCCAAGATGAAGGGATGTCTGAATCCCCTGTGGAGACCACAGAGAAAGACCTCGTTCTCAGCCTCATGGCGACCGGAGGCCTCACATCCTTTGAAAACTCGAGCGGTCCGCGGAGATCAATGCTTCCAAAGGAGACGATGCCTGACTCCTCTTGAAAATGGATAGGAGTCCCAGGATCCCTGTCCACATGGACGGGGACTCTGGGTCTCCCGCTTCACGTGAGCACGCGTCCCAATTGCCATGCCAAGCCTCGAGGAGAATCCCGAGGTGTCCCTCGCACCTAGGCATGAGTCCTGACGTCGCTGAACAAACACGTGTCTGGAAGGGCCCTCCCCATCGTAACTCAAGAATATACCCCAGGTTCCGGCCGCAACTCGAGAAAAACCATGAGACTTCCCCCTCGTCGCGAGATGAGGCCCGATTCCCCTACACTGCGTGCAGAGCAATTCCGTGTTCCACATCAAACGTGAAAGGAGCCTTGATTTCCTTGATGGCACTCCAGAGAAAACCCAAGATCACTGTCTCAAGTCTAGAGGGATCCTGAGGTCACTGGAGCAACACGAAAAGGCTCCGTGGACCCCAAATCAACTCGAGATGAGAGCTTAGTCCCTGGCTTCGACTCAAGAGGAATACCAACTTTTCACAAGCACCTCAAGAGGAGGCTTCTCTCAGCTACAGGTATGTGAGAGGGACCCTGAGTTTGTGGCCTCAAGTGGAATGGACACCGAGATGCTCTGACTCGAAGTAAGGCCGGATATCCCAACAGTGAATTGAATGCAGGCTCGTCTTGCATCTCCCAAGACGAAGGGATGTCTGAATCCACTGTGGAGACGACAGAGAAAGTACTAGTTCTCCGTCTCTTCGCGACCGGATGCCTCACATCCTTTGAAAACTCGAGAGGTCTGTGGAGATCAAATCTTCCAAAGCAGACGATGCCTGACTCCTCTTGAAAATGGATAGGAGTTCCAAGATCCCTGTGGCACGTGGAAAGGGACCCTGCGTCTCCCGCCTCACGTGGAGACGCGTCCCAATTGCCATGCCAAGACTCGAGGAGAATCCCGAGGTGTCCCTCGCACCTAGGCAGGTGTCCTAACGTCGCTGAACAAACACGTGTCTGGAAGGGCCCTCCCCGTCATAACTCGAGAATATACCCCAGGTTCCGGCCGCAACTCGAGAAAAACCATGAGACTTCCCCCTCGCCGCGAGATGAGACCCGATTCCCTTGCACTGCGTGCAGAGCTATTCCGTGTTCCACATCAAACGTGAAAGGACCCTTGATTTCCTTGATGGCACTCCAGAGACAACCCAAGATCACTGTCTCAAGTCTAGAGGGATCCTGAGGTCACTGGAGCAACACGAAAGGGCTCCGGGGACCCCAAATCTACTCGAGATGAGAGCTTACTCCCTGGCTTCGACTCAAGAGGAATACCAACTTTCCACAAGCACCTCATGAGGAGGCTTCTCTCAGCTACAGGTATGTGAGAGGGACCCTGAGTTTGTGGCCTAAATTCGAATGGACACCGAGATGTTCTGACTCGAATTAAGACCGGATATCCCAACAGTGAATTGAATGCAGGCTCGTCTTGCATCTCCGAAGACGAGGGGATGTCTGAATCCCATGTGGAGACGACAGAGAAAGACCTAGTCCTCCGCCTCATCGCGACCGGAGACATCACATCCTATGAAAAATCGAGAGGTCTGCGGAGATCAATGCTTCCAAAGGAGACAATGCCTGATTCCTCTTGAAAATGGATAGGAGTCCCACGATCCCTGTTGCACGTGGAAAGGGACCCTGGGTCTCCCACCTCACGTGGAGACGCATCCCAATTGCCATGCCAAGATTCGAGGAGAATCCCGAGGTGTCTCTCGCACCTAGGCAGGAGTCCTGACGTCGCTGAACAAACACGTGACTGGAAGGGCCCTCCCCGTCGTAACTCGAGAATATACCACAGGTTCCGGACGCAACTCGAGAAAAACCATGAGACTTCCCCCTCGCCGCGACATGAGGCCCGATTATCCAGGACTGCGTGCAGAGCAATTCCGTGTTCCACATCAAACGTGAAAGGAGACTTGATTTCCTTGATGGCACTGCAGAGAAAACCCAAAATCACTGTCTCAAGTCGAGAGGGATCCTGAGGTCACTGGAGCAACACGAAAGGGCTCCGTGGACCCCAAATCAACTCGAGATGGTAGCTTAGTCCCTGGCTTCGAGACAAGAGGAATACCAACTTTCCACAAGCACCTCAAGAGGAGGCTTCTCTCAGCTACAGGTATGTGAGAGGGACCCTGAGTTGCTGGCCTCAAGTGCAATGGACACCGAGATGCTCTCACTCGAAGAAAGGCCGGATATCCCTGCAGTGAATTGAATGCAGGCTCGTCTTGCATCTCCCAAGAGGACGGGATGTCTGAATCCCCTGTGGAGACCACAGAGAAAGAACTAATTCTCCGCCTCATCGCGACCGGAGGCCTGACATCCTTTGAAAACTCGAGAGGTCCGCGGAGATCAATGCTTCCAAAGGAGACGATGCCTGACTCCTCTTGAAAATTGATAGGAGTCCCAGGAACCCTGTGGCACGTGGAAAGGGACTCTGGGTCTCCCGCCTCACGTGGAGACGCGTCCCAATTGCCATGCCAAGACTCGAGGAGAATCCCGAGGTGTCCCCCGCACCTAGGCAGGAGTCCTGACGTCGCTGAACAAACACGTGTCTGGAAGGGCCCTCCCCATCGTAACTCGAGAATATACCCCAGGTTCCGGCCGCAACTCGAGAAAAACCATAAGACTTCCCACTCGCCGCGAGATGTGGCCCGATTCCCCTGCACTGCGTGCAGAGCAATTCCGTGTTCCACATCAAACGTGAAAGGAGCCTTGATTTCCTTGATGGCACTCCAGAGACAACCCAAGATCACTGTCTCAAGTCTAGAGGGATCCTGAGGTCACTGGAGCAACACGAAAGGGCTCCGGGGACCCCAAATCTACTCGAGATGAGAGCTTACTCCCTGGCTTCGACTCAAGAGGAATACCAACTTTCCACAAGCACCTCAAGAGGAGGCTTCTCTCAGCTACAGGTATGTGAGAGGGACCCTGAGTTTGTGGCCTAAAGTCGAATGGACACCGAGATGTTCTGACTCGAATTAAGACCGGATATCCCAACAGTGAATTGAATGCAGGCTCGTCTTGCATCTCCCAAGACGAAGGGATGTCTGAATCCCCTGTGGAGACGACAGAGAAAGACCTAGTCCTCCGACTCATCGCGACCGGAGACATCACATCCTATGAAAAATCGAGAGGTCTGCGGAGATCAATGCTTCCAAAGGAGATGATGCCTGATTCCTCTTGAAAATGGATAGGAGTCCCAGGATCCCTGTGGCACGTGGAAAGGGACCCTGGGTCTCCCACCTCACGTGGAGACGAATCCCAATTGCCATGCCAAGACTCGAGGAGAATCCCGAGGTGTCCCTCGCACCTAGGCAGGAGTCCTGACGTCGCTGAACAAACACGTGACTGGAAGGGCCCTCCCCGTCGTAACTCGAGAATATACCCCAGGTTCCGGACGCAACTCGAGAAAAACCATGAGACTTCACCCTCGCCGCGACATGAGGCCCGATTATCCTGGACTGCGTGCAGAGCAATTCCGTGTTCCACATAAAACGTGAAAGGAGACTTGATTTCCTAGATGGCACTCCAGAGAAAACCCAAGATGACTGTCTCAAGTCTAGAGGGAACCTGAGGTCACTGTAGCAACACGAAAGGGCTCCGTGCACCCCAAATCAACTCGAGATGGTAGCTTAGTCCCTGGCTTCGAGACAAGGGGAATACCAACTTTCCACAAGCACCTCAAGAGGAGGCTTCTCTCAGCTACAGGTATGTGAGAGGGACCCTGAGTTGCTGGCCTCAAGTGGAATGGACACCGAGATGCTCTGACTCGAAGAAAGGCCGGATATCCCTGCAGTGAATTGAATGCAGGCTCGTCTTGCATCTCCCAAGATGAAGGGATGTCTGAATCCCCTGTGGAGACCACAGAGAAAGACCTAGTTCTCAGCCTCATGGCGACCGGAGGCCTCACATCCTTTGAAAACTCGAGCGGTCCGTGGAGATCAATGCTTCCACAGGAGACGATGCCTGACTCCTCTTGAAAATGGATAGGAGTCCCAGGATCCCTGTCCACATGGACGGGGACTCTGGGTCTCCCGCTTCACGTGAGCACGCGTCCCAATTGCCATGCCAAGCCTCGAGGAGAATCCCGAGGTGTCCCTCGCACCTAGGCAGGAGTCCTGATGTCGCTGAACAAACACGTGTCTGGAAGGGCCCTCCCCGTCGTAACTCGAGAATATACCCCAGGTTCCGGCCGCAACTCGAGAAAAACCATGAGACTTCCCCCTCGCTGTGACATGAGGCCCTATTCCCCTGCACTGAGTGCAGAGCAATTCCGTGTTCCACATCAAACGTGAAATGAGACTTGATTTCCTTGATGGCACTGCAGAGAAAACCCAAAATCACTGTCTCAAGTCGAGAGGGATCCTGAGGTCACTGGAGCAACAGGAAAGGGCTCCGTGCACCCCAAATCAATTCGAGATGAGAGCTTAGTCCCTGGCTTCGAGTCAAGAGGAATACCAACTTTCCACAAGCACCTCAAGAGGAGGCTTCTCTCAGCTACAGGTATGTGAGAGGGACCCTGAGTTTGTGGCCTCAAGTGGAATGGACACCGAGATGCTCTGACTCGAGGTAAGGCCGGATATCCCTTCAGTGAATTGAATGCAGGCTCGTCTTTCATCTCCATAGACGAAGAGATGTCTGAATCCCCTGTGGAGACCACAGAGAAAGACCTAGTCCTCCGCCTCATCATGACTGGAGCCTCACATCCTTTGAAAACTCGAGAGGTCTGTGGAGATCAATGCTTCCAAAGGAGACGATGCCTGACTCTTCTTGAAAATGGATAGGAGTCCCAGGATCCCTGTGGCACGTGGAAAGGGACTCTGGGTCTCCCGCCTCACGTGGAGACGCGTCCCAATTGCCATGCCAAGACTCGAGGAGAATCCCGAGGTGTCCCCCGCACCTAGGCAGGAGTCCTGACGTCGCTGAACAAACACGTGTCTGGAAGGGCCCTCCCCATCGTAACTCGAGAATATACCCCAGGTTCCGGCCGCAACTCGAGAAAAACCATGAGACTTCCCCCTCGCCGCGAGATGAGGCCCCATTCCCCTGCACTGCGTGCAGAGCAATTCCGTGTTCCACATCAAACGTGAAAGGAGCCTTGATTTCCTTGATGGCACTCTAGAGAAAACCCAATATCACTGTCTCAAGTCTAGAGGGATCCTGAGGTCACTGGAGCAACACGAAAGGGCTCCGTGGAACGCAAATCAACTCGAGATGAGAGCTTAGTCCCTGGCTTCGTCTAAAGAGGAAAACCAACTTTCCACAAGCACCTCAAGAGGAGGCTTCTCTCAGCTACAGGTATGTGAGATGGCCCCTGAGTTTGTGGCCTCAAGTGGAATGGACACCGAGATGCTCTGACTCGAAGTAAGGCCGGATATCCCTGCAGTGAATTGAATGCAGGCTCGTCTTGCATCTCCCAACACGAAGGGATGTCTGAATCCCCTGTGGAGACCACAGAGAAAGACCTAGTTCTCCGCCTCTTTTGGACCAGAGGCCTCATATCCTTTGAAAACTCGAGAGGTCCGCGGAGGTCAATGCTTCCAAAGGAGACGATGCCTGACTCCTCTTGAAAATGGATAGGAGTCCCAGGATCCCTGTGGCACGTGGAAAGAGACCCTGGGTCTCCCGCCTCACGTGGAGATGCGTCCCAATTTCCATGCCAAGACTCGAGGAGAATCCCGAGGTGTCCCTCGCACCTAGGCAGGAGTCCTGACGTCGCTGAACAAACACGTGTCTGGAAGGGCCCTCCCCGTCGTAACTCGAGAATATACCCCAGGTTCCGGCCGCAACTCGAGAAAAACCATGAGACTTCCCCCTCGCCGCGACATGAGGCCCGATTATCCTGGACTGCATGCAGAGCAATTCCGTGTTCCACATCAAACGTGAAAGGAGACTTGATTTCCTTGATGGCACTGCAGAGAAAACCCAAAATCACTGTCTCAAGTCGAGAGGGATCCTGAGGTCACTGGAGCAACACGAAAGGGCTCCGTGCACCCCAAATCAACTCGAGATGGTAGCTTAGTCCCTGGCTTCGAGACAAGAGGAATACCAACTTTCCACAAGCACCTCAAGAGGAGGCTTCTCTCAGCTACAGGTATGTGAGAGGGACCCTGAGTTGCTGGCCTCAAGTGGAATGGACACCGAGATGCTCTGACTCGAAGAAAGGCCGGATATCCCTGCAGTGAATTGAATGCAGGCTCGTCTTGCATCTCCCAAGACGACGGGATGTCTGAATCCCCTGTGGAGACCACAGAGAAAGAACTAATTCTCCGCCTCATCGGGACCGGAGGCCTGACATCCTTTGAAAACTCGAGAGGTCTGCGGAGATCAATGCTTCCAAAGGAGACGATGCCTGACTCCTCTTGAAAATGGACAGGAGTCCCAGGAACCCTGTGGCACGTGGAAAGGGACGCTGGGTCTCCCGCCTCACGTGGAGACGCGTCCCAATTGCCATGCCAAGACTCGAGGAGAATCCCGAGGTGTCCCTCTCACCTAGGCAGGAGTCCTGACGTCGCTGAACAAACACGTGTCTGGAAGGGCCCTCCCCGTCGTAACTCGAGAATATACCCCAGGTTCCGGCCGCAACTCGAGAAAAACCGTGAGACTTCCCCCTCGCTGTGAAATGAGGCCCGATTCCCCTGCACTGCGTGCAGAGCAATTCCGTGTTCCACATCAAACGTGAAAGGAGCCTTGATTTCCTTGATTGCACTCCAGAGAATACCAAAAGTCACTGTCTCAAGTCTAGAGGGAACCTGAGGTCACTGGACCAACACGAAAGGGCTCCATGGACCCCAAATAAACTCGAGATGAGAGCTTAGTCCCTGGCTTCGACTCTAGAGGAATACCAACTTTCCACAAGCACCTCAAGAGGAGGCTTCTCTCAGCTACAGGTATGTGAGAGGGACCCTGAGTTTGTGGCCTCAAGTGGAATGGACACCGAGATGCTCTGACTCGAAGTAAGGCCGGATATCCCTTCAGTGAATTGAATGCAGGCTCGTCTTTCATCTCCATAGACGAAGAGATGTCTGAATCCCCTGTGGAGACCACAGAGAAAGACCTAGTACTCCGCCTCATCATGACTGGAGCATCACATCCTTTGAAAACTCGAGAGGTCTGTGGAGATCAATGCTTCCAAAGGAGACGATGCCTGACTCTTCTTGAAAATGGATAGGAGTTCCAGGATCCCTGTGGCACGTGGAAAGGGACTCTGGGTCTCACGCCTCACGTGGAGACGCGTCCCAATTGCCATGCCAAGACTCGAGGAGAATCCCGAGGTGTCCCTCTCACCTAGGCAGGAGTCCTGACGTCGCTGAACAAACACGTGTCTGGAAGGGCCCTCCCCATCGTAACTCGAGAATATATCCCAGGTTCCGGCCGCAACTTGAGAAAAACCGTGAGACTTCCCCCTCGCTGCGAGATGAGGCCCGATTCCCCTGCACTGCGTGCAGAGCAATTCCGTGTTCCACATCAAACGTGAAAGGAGCCTTGATTTGATTGATCGCACTCCAGAGAATACCAAAAGTCACTGTCTCAAGTCTAGAGGGAACCTGAGGTCACTGGAGCAACACGAAAGGGCTCCGTGGACCCCAAATAAACTCGAGATGAGAGCTTAGTCCCAGGCTTCAACTCAAGAGGAATACCAACTTTCCACAAGCACCTCAAGAGGAGGCTTCTCTCAGCTACAGGTATGTGAGAGGGACCCTGAGTTTGTGGCCTCAAGTAGAATGGACACCGAGATGCTCTGACTCGAAGTAAGGCTAGATATCCCTGCAGTGAATTGAATGCAGGCTCGTCTTGCATCTCCCAAGATGAAGGGATGTCTGAATCCCCTGTGGAGACCACAGAGAAAGACCTAGTTCTCAGCCTCATGGCGACCGGAGGCCTCACATCCTTTGAAAACTCGAGCGGTCCGTAGAGATCAATGCTTCCAAAGGAGAAGATGCCTGACTCCTCTTGAAAATGGATAGGAGTCCCAGGATCCCTGTCCACATGGACGGGGACTCTGGGTCTCCCGCTTCACGTGAGCACGCGTCCCAATTGCCATGCCAAGCCTCGAGGAGAATCCCGAGGTGTCCCTCGCACGTAGGCAGGAGTCCTGATGTCGCTGAACAAACACGTGTCTGGAAGGGCCCTCCCCGTCGTAACTCGAGAATATACCCCAGGTTCCGGCCGCAACTCGAGAAAAACCATGAGACTTCCCCCTCGCTGTGACATGAGGCCCGATTCCCCTGCACTGCGTGCAGAGCAATTCCGTGTTCCACGTCAAACGTGAAATGAGACTTGATTTCCTTGATGGCACTGCAGAGAAAACCCAAAATCACTGTCTCAAGTCGAGAGGGATCCTGAGGTCACTGGAGCAACAGGAAAGGGCTCCGTGCACCCCAAATCAACTCGAGATGAGAGCTTAGTCCCTGGCTTCGACTCAAGAGGAATACAAACTTTCCACAAGCACCTCAAGAGGAGGCTTCTCTCAGCTACAGGTATGTGAGAGGGACCCTGAGTTTGTGGCCTCAAGTGGAATGGACACCGAGATGCTCTGACTCGAGGTAAGGCCGGATATCCCTTCAGTGAATTGAATGCAGGCTCGTCTTTCATCTCCATAGACGAAGAGATGTCTGAATCCCCTGTGGAGACCACAGAGAAAGACGTAGTCCTCCGCCTCATCATGACTGGAGCCTCACATCCTTTGAAAACTCGAGAGGTCTGTGGAGATCAATGCTTCCAAAGGAGACGATGCCTGACTCTTCTTGAAAATGGATAGGAGTCCCAGGATCCCTGTGGCACGTGGAAAGGGACTCTGGGTCTCCCGCCTCACGTGGAGACGCGTCCCAATTGCCATGCCAAGACTCGAGGAGAATCCCGAGGTGTCCCTCTCACCTAGGCAGGAGTCCTGACGTCGCTGAACAAACACGTGTCTGGAAGGGCCCTCCCCATCGTAACTCGAGAATATATCCCAGGTTCCGGCCGCAACTCGAGAAAAACCGTGAGACTTCCCCCTCGCTGCGAGATGAGGCCCGATTCCCCTGCACTGCGTGCAGTGCAATTCCGTGTTCCACATCAAACGTGAAAGGAGCCTTGATTTCCTTGATCGCACTCCAGAGAATACCAAAAGTCACTGTCTCAAGTCTAGAGGGAACCTGAGGTCACTGGAGCAACACGAAAGGGCTCCGTGGACCCCAAATAAACTCGAGATGAGAGCTTATTCCCTGGCTTCGATCAAGTGGAATACCAACTATCCACAAGCACCTCAAGAGGAGGCTTCTCTCAGCTACAGGTATGTGAGAGGGACCCTGAGTTTGTGGCCTCAAGTGGAATGGACACCGAGATGCTCTGACTCGAAGTAAGGCCGGATATCCCTGCAGTGAATTGAATGCAGGCTCGTCTTGCATCTCCCAAGATGAAGGGATGTCTGAATCCCCTGTGGAGACCACAGAGAAAGACCTCGTTCTCAGCCTCATGGCGACCGGAGGCCTCACATCCTTTGAAAACTCGAGCGGTCCGTGGAGATCAATGCTTCCAAAGGAGACGATGCCTGACTCCTCTTGAAAATGGATAGGAGTCCCAGGATCCCTGTCCACATGGACGGGGACTCTGGGTCTCCCGCTTCACGTGAGCACGCGTCCCAATTGCCATGCCAAGCCTCGAGGAGAATCCCGAGGTGTCCCTCGCACCTAGGCAGGAGTCCTGATGTCGCTGAACAAACACGTGTCTGGAAGGGCCCTCCCCGTCGTAACTCGAGAATATACCCCAGGTTCCGGCCGCAACTCGAGAAAAACCATGAGACTTCCCCCTCGCTGTGACATGAGGCCCGATTCCCCTGCACTGCGTGCAAAGCAATTTCGTGTTCCACATCAAACGTGAAATGAGACTTGATTTCCTTGATGGCACTGCAGAGAAAACCCAAAATCACTGTCTCAAGTCGAGAGGGATCCTGAGGTCACTGGAGCAACAGGAAAGGGCTCCGTGCACCCCAAATCAACTCGAGATGAGAGCTTAGTCCCTGGCTTCGAGTCAAGAGGAATACCAACTTTCCACAAGCACCTCAAGAGGAGGCTTCTCTCAGCTACAGGTATGTGAGAGGGACCCTGAGTTTGTGGCCTCAAGTGGAATGGACACCGAGATGCTCTGACTCGAGGTAAGGCCGGATATCCCTTCAGTGAATTGAATGCAGGCTCGTCTTTCATCTCCATAGATGAAGAGATGTCTGAATCCCCTGTGGAGACCAAAGAGAAAGACCTAGTCCTCCGCCTCATCATGACTGGAGCCTCACATCCTTTGAAAACTCGAGAGGTCTGTGGAGATCAATGCTTCCAAAGGAGACGATGCCTGACTCTTCTTGAAAATGGATAGGATTCCCAGGATCCCTGTGGCACGTGGAAAGGGACTCTGGGTCTCCCGCCTCACGTGGAGACGCGTCCCAATTGCCATGCCAAGACTCGAGTAGAATCCCGAGGTGTCCCCCGCACCTAGGCAGGAGTCCTGACGTCGCTGAACAAACACGTGTCTGGAAGGGCCCTCCCCATCGTAACTCGAGAATATACCCCAGGTTCCGGCCGCAACTCGAGAAAAACCATGAGACTTCCCCCTCGCCGCGAGATGAGGCCCCATTCCCCTGCACTGCGTGCAGAGCAATTCCGTGTTCCACATCAAACGTGAAAGGAGCCTTGATTTCCTTGATGGCACTCTAGAGAAATCCCAATATCACTGTCTCAAGTCTAGAGGGATCCTGAGGTCACTGGAGCAACACGAAAGGGCTCCGTGGAACGCAAATCAACTCGAGATGAGAGCTTAGTCCCTGGCTTCGTCTAAAGAGGAAAACCAACTTTCCACAAGCACCTCAAGAGGAGGCTTCTCTCAGCTACAGGTATGTGAGAGGGCCCCTGAGTTTGTGGCCTCAAGTGGAATGGACACCGAGATACTCTGACTCGAAGTAAGGCCGGATATCCCTGCAGTGAATTGAATGCAGGCTCGTCTTGCATCTCCCAACACGAAGGGATGCCTGAATCCCCTGTGGAGACCACAGAGAAAGACCTAGTTCTCCGCCTCTTTGGGACCAGAGGCCTCGGATCCTTTGAAAACTCGAGAGGTCCGCGGAGGTCAATGCTTCTAAGGAGACGATGCCTGACTCCTCTTGAAAATGGATAGGAGTCCCAGGATCCCTGTGGCACGTGGAAAGAGACCCTGGGTCTCCCGCCTCACGTGGAGATGCGTCCCAATTTCCATGCCAAGACTCGAGGAGAATCCCGAGGTGTCCCTCGCACCTAGGCAGGAGTCCTGACGTCGCTGAACAAACACGTGTCTGGAAGGGCCCTCCCCGTCGTAACTCGAGAATATACCCCAGGTTCCGGCCGCAACTCGAGAAAAACCATGAGACTTCCCCCTCGCCGCGACATGAGGCCTGATTATCCTGGACTGCATGCAGAGCAATTCCGTGTTCCACATCATACGTGAAAGGAGACTTGATTTCCTTGATGGCACTGCAGAGAAAACCCAAAATCACTGTCTCAAGTCGAGAGGGATCCTGAGGTCACTGGAGCAACACGAAAGGGCTCCGTGCACCCCAAATCAACTCGAGATGGTAGCTTAGTCCCTGGCTTCGAGACAAGAGGAATACCAACTTTCCACAAGCACCTCAAGAGGAGGCATCTCTCAGCTACAGGTATGTGAGAGGGACCCTGAGTTGCTGGCCTCAAGTGGAATGGACACCGAGATGCTCTGACTCGAAGAAAGGCCGGATATCCCTGCAGTGAATTGAATGCAGGCTCGTCTTGCATCTCCCAAGACGACGGGATGTCTGAATCCCCTGTGGAGACCACAGAGAAAGAACTAATTCTCCGCCTCATCGCGACCGGAGGCCTGACATCCTTTGAAAACTCGAGAGGTCCGCGGAGATCAATGCTTCCAAAGGAGACGATGCCTGACTCCTCTTGAAAATGGATAGGAGTCCCAGGAACACTGTGGCACGTGGAAAGGGACGCTGGGTCTCCCGCCTCACGTGGAGACGCGTCCCAATTGCCATGCCAAGACTCGAGGAGAATCCCGAGGTGTCCCTCTCACCTAGGCAGGAGTCCTGACGTCGCTGACCAAACACGTGTCTGGAAGGGCCCTCCCCATCGTAACTCGAGAATATACAGCAGGTTCCGGCCGCAACTCGAGAAAAACCGTGAGACTTCCCCCTCGCTGCGAGATGAGGCCCGATTCCCCTGCACTGCGTGCAAAGCAATTCCGTGTTCCACATCAAACGTGAAAGGAGCCTTGATTTCCTTGATGGCACTCCAGAGAATACCAAAAGTCACTGTCTCAAGTCTAGAGGGAACCTGAGGTCACTGGAGCAACACGAAAGGGCTCCATGGACCCCAAATAAACTCGAGATGAGAGCTTAGTCCCTGGCTTCGACTCTAGAGGAATACCAACTTTCCACAAGCACCTCAAGAGGAGGCTTCTCTCAGCTACAGGTATGTGAGAGGGACCCTGAGTTTGTGACCTCAAGTGGAATGGACACCGAGATGCTCTGACTCGAAGTAAGGCCGGATATCGCTTCAGTGAATTGAATGCAGGCTCGTCTTTCATCTCCATAGACGAAGAGATGTCTGAATCCCCTGTGGAGACCACAGAGAAAGACCTAGTCCTCCGCCTCATCATGACTGGAGCATCACATCCTTTGAAAACTCGAGAGGTCTGTGGAGATCAATGCTTCCAAAGGAGTCGATGCCTGACTCTTCTTGAAAATGGATAGGAGTCCCAGGATCACTGTGGCACGTGGAAAGGGACCCTGGGTCTCACGCCCTACGTGGAGCCGCGTCCCAATTGCCATGCCAAGACTCGTGGAGAATCCCGAAGTGTCCCTCGCACCTAGGCAGGAGTCCTGACGTCGCTGAACAAACACGTGTCTGGAAGGGCCCTCCCCGTCGTAACTCGAGAATATACCCCAGGTTCCGGCCACAACTCCAGAAAAACCATGAGACTTCCCCCTCGCCGCGACATGAGGCCCGATTCCCCTGCACTGCGTGCAGAGCAATTCCTTGTTCCACATCAAACGTGAAAGGAGCCTTGATTTCCTTGATGGCACTCCAGAGAAAAACAAAAGTCACTGTCTCAAGTCTAGAGGGATCCTGAGGCCACTGTAGCAGCATGAAAGGGGTCCGTGGACCCCAAATCAACTCGAGATGAGAGCTTAGTCCCAGGCTTCAACTCAAGAGGAATACCAACTTTCCACAAGCACCTCAAGAGGAGGCTTCTCTCAGCTACAGGTATGTGAGAGGGACCCTGAGTTTGTGGCCTCAAGTAGAATGGACACCGAGATGCTCTGACTCGAAGTAAGGCCGGATATCCCTGCAGTGAATTGAATGCAGGCTCGTCTTGCATCTCCCAAGATGAAGGGATGTCTGAATCCCCTGTGGAGACCACAGAGAAAGACCTAGTTCTCAGCCTCATGGCGACCGGAGGCCTCACATCCTTTGAAAACTCGAGCGGTCCGTGGAGATCAATGCTTCCAAAGGAGACGATGCCTGACTCCTCTTGAAAATGGATAGGAGTCCCAGGATCCCTGTCCACATGGACGGGGACTCTGGGTCTCCCGCTTCACGTGAGCACGCGTCCCAATTGCCATGCCAAGCCTCGAGGAGAATCCCGAGGTGTCCCTCGCACCTAGGCAGGAGTCCTGATGTCGCTGAACAAACACGTGTCTGGAAGGGCCCTCCCCGTCGTAACTCGAGAATATACCCCAGGTTCCGCCGCAACTCGAGAAAAACCATGAGACTTCCCCCTCGCTGTGACATGAGGCCCGATTCCCATGCACTGCGTGCAGAGCAATTCCGTGTTCCACATCAAACGTGAAATGAGACTTGATTTCCTTGATGGCTCTGCAGAGAAAACCCAAAATCACTGTCTCAAGTCGAGAGGGATCCTGAGGTCACTGGAGCAACAGGAAAGGGCTCCGTGCACCCCAAATCAACTCGAGATGAGAGCTTAGTCCCTGGCTTCGAGTCAAGAGGAATACCAACTTTCCACAAGCACCTCAAGAGGAGGCTTCTCTCAGCTACAGGTATGTGAGAGGGACCCTGAGTTTGTGGCCTCAAGTGGAATGGACACCGAGATGCTCTGACTCGAGGTAAGGCCGGATATCCCTTCAGTGAATTGAATGCAGGCTCGTCTTTCATCTCCATAGATGAAGAGATGTCTGAATCCCCTGTGGAGACCACAGAGAAAGACCTAGTCCTCCGCCTCATCATGACTGGAGCCTCACATCCTTTGAAAACTCGAGAGGTCTGTGGAGATCAATGCTTCCAAAGGAGACGATGCCTGACTCTTCTTGAAAATGGATAGGATTCCCAGGATCCCTGTGGCACGTGGAAAGGGACTCTGGGTCTCCCGCCTCACGTGGAGACGCGTCCCAATTGCCATGCCAAGACTCGAGGAGAATCCCGAGGTGTCCCCCGCACCTAGGCAGGAGTCCTGACGTCGCTGAACAAACACGTGTCTGGAAGGGCCCTCCCCATCGTAACTCGAGAATATACCCCAGGTTCCGGCCGCAACTCGAGAAAAACCATGAGACTTCCCCCTCGCCGCGAGATGAGGCCCCATTCCCCTGCACTGCGTGCAGAGCAATTCCGTGTTCCACATCAAACGTGAAAGGAGCCTTGATTTCCTTGATGGCACTCTAGAGAAAACCCAATATCACTGTCTCAAGTCTAGAGGGATCCTGAGGTCACTGGAGCAACACGAAAGGGCTCCATGGAACGCAAATCAACTCGAGATGAGAGCTTAGTCCCTGGCTTCGTCTAAAGAGGAAAACCAACTTTCCACAAGCACCTCAAGAGGAGGCTTCTCTCAGCTACAGGTATGTGAGAGGGCCCCTGAGTTTGTGGCCTCAAGTGGAATGGACACCGAGATGCTCTGACTCGAAGTAAGGCCGGATATCCCTGCAGTGAATTGAATGCAGGCTCGTCTTGCATCTCCCAACACGAAGGGATGTCTGAATCCCCTGTGGAGACCACAGAGAAAGACCTAGTTCTCCGCCTCTTTGGGACCAGAGGCCTCATATGCTTTGAAAACTCGAGAGGTCCGCGGAGGTCAATGCTTCCAAAGGAGACGATGCCTGACTCCTCTTGAAAATGGATAGGAGTCCCAGGATCCCTGTCCACATGGACGGGGACTCTGGGTCTCCCGCTTCACGTGAGCACGCGTCCCAATTGCCATGCCAAGCCTCGAGGAGAATCCCGAGGTGTCCCACGCACGTAGGCAGGAGTCCTGATGTCGCTGAACAAACACGTGTCTGGAAGGGCCCTCCCCGTCGTAACTCGAGAATATACCCCAGGTTCCGGCCGCAACTCGAGAAAAACCATGAGACTTCCCCCTCGCTGTGACATGAGGCCCGATTCCCCTGCACTGCGTGCAGAGCAATTCCGTGTTCCACATCAAACGTGAAATGAGACTTGATTTCCTTGATGGCACTGCAGAGAAAACCCAAAATCACTGTCTCAAGTCGAGAGGGATCCTGAGGTCACTGGAGCAACAGGAAAGGGCTCCGTGCACCCCAAATCAACTCGAGATGAGAGCTTAGTCCCTGGCTTCGAGTCAAGAGGAATACCAACTTTCCACAAGCCCCTCAAGGGGAGGCTTCTCTCAGCTACAGGTATGTGAGAGGGACCCTGAGTTTGTGGCCTCAAGTGGAATGGACACCGAGATGCTCTGACTCGAGGTAAGGCCGGATATCCCTTCAGTGAATTGAATGCAGGCTCGTCTTTCATCTCCATAGACGAAGAGATGTCTGAATCCCCTGTGGAGACCACAGAGAAAGACCTAGTCCTCCGCCTCATCATGACTGGAGCCTCACATCCTTTGAAAACTCGAGAGGTCTGTGGAGATCAATGCTTCCAAAGGAGACGATGCCTGACTCTTCTTGAAAATGGATAGGAGTCCCAGGATCCCTGTGGCACGTGGAAAGGGACTCTGGGTCTCCCGCCTCACGTGGAGACGCTTCCCAATTGCCATGCCAAGACTCGAGGAGAATCCCGAGGTGTCCCTCTCACCTAGGCAGGAGTCCTGACGTCGCTGAACAAACACGTGTCTGGAAGTGCCCTCCCCATCGTAACTCGAGAATATATCCCAGGTTCCGGCCGCAACTCGAGAAAAACCGTGAGACTTCCCCCTCGCTGCGAGATGAGGCCCGATTCCCCTGCACTGCGTGCAGAGCAATTCCGTATTCCACATCAAACGTGAAAGGAGCCTTGATTTCCTTGATCGCACTCCAGAGAATACCAAAAGTCACTGTCTCAAGTCTAGAGGGAACCTGAGGTCACTGGAGCAACACGAAAGGGCTCCGTGGACCCCAAATAAACTCGAGATGAGAGCTTATTCCCTGGCTTCGATCAAGTGGAATACCAACTATCCACAAGCACCTCAAGAGGAGGCTTCTCTCAGCTACAGGTATGTGAGAGGGACCCTGAGTTTGTGGCCTCAAGTGGAATGGACACCGAGATGCTCTGACTCGAAGTAAGGCCGGATATCCCTGCAGTGAATTGAATGCAGGCTCGTCTTGCATCTCCCAAGACGAAGGGATGTCTGAATCCCCTGTGGAGACCACAGAGAAAGACCTAGTCCTCCGCCTCATAGCGACCGGTGGCCTCACATCCTTTGACAACTCGAGCGGTCCACGGAGATAAATGCTTCCAAAGGAGACGATGCCTGACTCCTCTTGAAAATGGATAGGAGTCCCAGGATCCCTGTGGCACGTTTAAAGGGACCCTGGGTCTCCCGCCTCACGTGGAGCCGCGTCCCAATTGCCATGCCAAGACTCGTGGAGAATCCCGAAGTGTCCCTCGCACCTAGGCAGGAGTCCTGACGTCGCTGAACAAACACGTGTCTGGAAGGGCCCTCCCCGTCGTAACTCGAGAATATACCCCAGGTTCCGGCCACAACTCGAGAAAAACCATGAGACTTCCCCCTCGCCGCGACATGAGGCCCGATTCCCCTGCACTGCGTGCAGAGCAATTCCATGTTCCACATCAAACGTGAAAGGAGCCTTGATTTCCTTGATGGCACTCCAGAGAAAAACCAAAGTCACTGTCTCAAGTCTAGAGGGATCCTGAGGCCACTGTAGCAGCATGAAAGGGGTCCGTGGACCCCAAATCAACTCGAGATGAGAGCTTAGTCCCAGGCTTCAACTCAAGAGGAATACCAACTTTCCACTAGCACCTCAAGAGGAGGCTTCTCTCAGCCACAGGTATGTGAGAGGGACCCTGAGTTTGTGGCCTCAAGTAGAATGGACACCGAGATGCTCTGACTCGAAGTAAGGCCGGATATCCCTGCAGTGAATTGAATGCAGGCTCGTCTTGCATCTCCCAAGATGAAGGGATGTCTGAATCCCCTGTGGAGACCACAGAGAAAGACCTAGTTCTCAGCCTCATGGCGACCGGAGGCCTCACATCCTTTGAAAACTCGAGCGGTCCGTGGAGATCAATGCTTCGAAAGGAGACGATGCCTGACTCCTCTTGAAAATGGATAGGAGTCCCAGGATCCCTGTCCACATGGACGGGGACTCTGGGTCTCCCGCTTCACGTGAGCACGCGTCCCAATTGCCATGCCAAGCCTCGAGGAGAATCCCGAGGTGTCCCTCGCACCTAGGCAGGAGTCCTGATGTCGCTGAACAAACACGTGTCTGGAAGGGCCCTCCCCGTCGTAACTCGAGAATATACCCCAGGTTCCGGCCGCAACTCGAGAAAAACAATGAGACTTCCCCCTCGCTGTGACATGAGGTCCGATTCCCCTGCACTGCGTGCAGAGCAATTCCGTGTTCCACATCAAACGTGAAATGAGACTTGATTTCCTTGATGGCACTGCAGAGAAATGCCAAAATCACTGTCTCAAGTCGAGAGGGATCCTGAGGTCACTGGAGCAACAGGAAAGGGCTCCGTGCACCCCAAATCAACTCGAGATGAGAGCTTAGTCCCTGGCTTCGAGTCAAGAGGAATACCAACTTTCCACAAGCACCTCAAGAGGAGGCTTCTCTCAGCTACAGGTATGTGAGAGGGACCCTGAGTTTGTGGCCTCAAGTGGAATGGACACCGAGATGCTCTGACTCGAGGTAAGGCCGGATATCCCTTCAGTGAATTGAATGCAGGCTCGTCTTTCATCTCCATAGACGAAGAGATGTCTGAATCCCCTGTGGAGACCACAGAGAAAGACCTAGTCCTCCGCCTCATCATGACTGGAGCCTCACATCCTTTGAAAACTCGAGAGGTCTGTGGAGATCAATGCTTCCAAAGGAGACGATGCCTGACTCTTCTTGAAAATGGATAGGAGTCCCAGGATCCCTGTGGCACGTGGAAAGGGACTCTGGGTCTCCCGCCTCACGTGGAGACGCCTCCCAATTGCCATGCCAAGACTCGAGGAGAATCCCGAGGTGTCCCCCGCACCTAGGCAGGAGTCCTGACGTCGCTGAACAAACACGTGTCTGGAAGGGCCCTCCCCATCGTAACTCGAGAATATACCCCAGGTTCCGGCCGCAACTCGAGAAAAACAATGAGACTTCCCCCTCGCCGCGAGATGAGGCCCCATTCCCCTGCACTGCGTGCAGAGCAATTCCGTGTTCCACATCAAACGTGAAAGGAGCCTTGATTTCCTTGATGGCACTCTAGAGAAAACCCAATATCACTGTCTCAAGTGTAGAGGGATCCTGAGGTCACTGGAGCAACACGAAAGGGCTCCGTGGAACGCAAATCAACTCGAGATGAGAGCTTAGTCCCTGGCTTCGTCTAAAGAGGAAAACCAACTTTCCACAAGCACCTCAAGAGGAGGCTTCTCTCAGCTACAGGTATGTGAGAGGGCCCCTGAGTTTGTGGCCTCAAGTGGAATGGACACCGAGATGCTCTGACTCGAAGTAAGGCCGGATATCCCTGCAGTGAATTGAATGCAGGCTCGTCTTGCATCTCCCAACACGAAGGTATGTCTGAATCCCCTGTGGAGACCACAGAGAAAGACCTAGTTCTCCGCCTCTTTGGGACCAGAGGCCTCATATCCTTTGAAAACTCGAGAGGTCCGCGGAGGTCAATGCTTCCAAAGGAGACGATGCCTGACTCCTCTTGAAAATGGATAGGAGTCCCAGGATCCCTGTGGCACGTGGAAAGGGACCCTGGGTCTCCCGCCTCACGTGGAGATGCGCCCCAATTTCCATGCCAAGACTCGAGGAGAATCCCGAGGTGTCCCTCGCACCTAGGCAGGAGTCCTGACGTCGCTGAACAAACACGTGTCTGGAAGGGCCCTCCCCGTCGTAACTCGAGAATATACCCCAGGTTCCGGCCGCAACTCGAGAAAAACCATGAGACTTCCCCCTCGCCGCGACATGAGGCCCGATTATCCTGGACTGCATGCAGAGCAATTCCGTGTTCCACATCAAACGTGAAAGGAGACTTGATTTCCTTGATGGCACTGCAGAGAAAACCCAAAATCACTGTCTCAAGTCGAGAGGGATCCTGAGGTCACTGGAGCAACAGGAAAGGGCTCCGTGCACCCCAAATCAACTCGAGATGGTAGCTTAGTCCCTGGCTTCGAGACAAGAGGAATACCAACTTTCCACAAGCAACTCAAGAGGAGGCATCTCTCAGCTACAGGTATGTGAGAGGGACCCTGAGTTGCTGGCCTCAAGTGGAATGGACACCGAGATGCTCTGACTCGAAGAAAGGCCGGATATCCCTGCAGTGAATTGAATGCAGGCTCGTCTTGCATCTCCCAAGACGACGGGATGTCTGAATCCCCTGTGGAGACCACAGAGAAAGAACTAATTCTCCGCCTCATCGCGACCGGAGGCCTGACATACTTTGAAAACTCGAGAGGTCCGCGGAGATCAATGCTTCCAAAGGAGACGATGCCTGACTCCTCTTGAAAATGGATAGGAGTCCCAGGAACACTGTGGCACGTGGAAAGGGACGCTGGGTCTCCCGCCTCACGTGGAGACGCGTCCCAATTGCCATGCCAAGACTCGAGGAGAATCCCGAGGTGTCCCTCTCACCTAGGCAGGAGTCCTGACGTCGCTGAACAAACACGTGTCTGGAAGGGCCCTCCCCATCGTAACTCGAGAATATAGCCCAGGTTCCGGCCGCAACTCGAGAAAAACCGTGAGACTTCCCCCTCGCTGCGAGATGAGGCCCGATTCCCCTGCACTGCGTGCAGAGCAATTCCGTGTTCCACATCAAACGTGAAAGGAGCCTTGATTTCCTTGATCGCACTCCAGAGAATACCAAAAGTCACTGTCTCAAGTCTAGAGGGAACCTGAGGTCACTGGAGCAACACGAAAGGGCTCCGTGGACCCCAAATAAACTCGAGATGAGAGCTTTTTCCCTGGCTTCGACTCAAGTGGAATACCAACTATCCACAAGCACCTCAAGAGGAGGCTTCTCTCAGCTACAGGTATGTGAGAGGGACCCTGAGTTTGTGGCCTCAAGTGGAATGGACACTGAGATGCTCTGACTCGAAGTAAGGCCGGATATCCCTGCAGTGAATTGAATGCAGGCTCGTCTTGCATCTCCCAAGACGAAGGGATGTCTGAATCCCCTGTGGAGACCACAGAGAAAGACCTAGTCCTCCGCCTCATCGCGACCGGTGGCCTCACATCCTTTGACAACTCGAGAGGTCCACGGAGATCAATGCTTCCAAAGGAGACGATGCCTGACTCCTCTTGAAAATGGATAGGAGTCCCAGGATCCCTGTGGCACGTGGAAAGGGACCCTGGGTTTCCCGCCTCACGTGGTTCCGCGTCCCAATTGCCATGCCAAGACTCGTGGAGAATCCCGAAGTGTCCCTCGCACCTAGGCAGGAGTCCTGACGTTGCTGAACAAACACGTGTCTGGAAGGGCCCTCCCCGTCGTAACTCGAGAATATACCCCAGGTTCCGGCCACAACTCGAGAAAAACCATGAGACTTCCCCCTCGCCGCGAGATGAGGCCCGATTCCCCTGCACTGCGTGCAGAGCAATTCCATGTTCCACATCAAACGTGAAAGGAGCCTTGATTTCCTTGATGGCACTCCAGAGAAAAACCAAAGTCACTGTCTCAAGTCTAGAGGGATCCTGAGGCCACTGTAGCAGCATGAAAGGGGTCCGTGGACCCCAAATCAACTCGAGATGAGAGCTTAGTCCCAGGCTTCAACTCAAGAGGAATACCAACTTTCCACAAGCACCTCAAGAGGAGGCTTCTCTCAGCTACAGGTATGTGAGAGGGACCCTGAGTTTGTGGCCTCAAGTAGAATGGACACCGAGATGCTCTGACTCGAAGTAAGGCCGGATATCCCTGCAGTGAATTGAATGCAGGCTCGTCTTGCATCTCCCAAGATGAAGGGATGTCTGAATCCCCTGTGGAGACCACAGAGAAAGACCTAGTTCTCAGCCTCATGGCGACCGGAGGCCTCACATCCTTTGAAAACTCGAGCGGTCCGTGGAGATCAATGCTTCCAAAGGAGACGATGCCTGACTCCTCTTGAAAATGGATAGGAGTCCCAGGATCCCTGTCCACATGGACGGGGACTCTGGGTCTCCCGCTTCACGTGAGCACGCGTCCCAATTGCCATGCCAAGCCTCGAGGAGAATCCCGAGGTGTCCCTCGCACCTAGGCAGGAGTCCAGATGTCGCTGAACAAACACGTGTCTGGAAGGGCCCTCCCCGTCGTAACTCGAGAATATACCCCAGGTTCCGGCCGCAACTCGAGAAAAACCATGAGACTTCCCCCTCGCTGTGACATGAGGCCCGATTCCCCTGCACTGCGTGCAGAGCAATTCCGTGTTCCACATCAAACGTGAAAGGAGCCTTGATTTCCTTGATGGCACTGCAGAGAAAACCCAAAATCACTGTCTCAAGTCGAGAGGGATCCTGAGGTCACTGGAGCAACAGGAAAGGGCTCCGTGCACCCCAAATCAACTCGAGATGAGAGCTTAGTCCCTGGCTTCGACTCAAGAGGAATACCAACTTTCCACAAGCACCTCAAGAGGAGGCTTCTCTCAGCTACAGGTATGTGAGAGGGACCCTGAGTTTGTGGCCTCAAGTGGAATGGACACCGAGATGCTCTGACTCGAGGTAAGGCCGGATATCCCTTCAGTGAATTGAATGCAGGCTCGTCTTTCATCTCCATAGACGAAGAGATGTCTGAATCCCCTGTGGAGACCACAGAGAAAGACCTAGTCCTCCGCCTCATCATGACTGGAGCCTCACATCCTTTGAAAACTCGAGAGGTCTGTGGAGATCAATGCTTCCAAAGGAGACGATGCCTGACTCTTCTTGAAAATGGATAGGAGTCCCAGGATCCCTGTGGCACGTGGAAAGGGACTCTGGGTCTCCCGCCTCACGTGGAGACGCGTCCCAATTGCCATGCCAAGACTCGAGGAGAATCCCGAGGTGTCCCCCGCACCTAGGCAGGAGTCCTGACGTCGCTGAACAAACACGTGTCTGGAAGGGCCCTCCCCATCGTAACTCGAGAATATACCCCAGGTTCCGGCCGCAACTCGAGAAAAACCATGAGACTTCCCCCTCGCCGCGAGATGAGGCCCCATTCCCCTGCACTGCGTGCAGAGCAATTCCGTGTTCCACATCAAATGTGAAAGGAGCCTTGATTTCCTTGATGGCACTCTAGAGAAAACCCAATATCACTGTCTCAAGTGTAGAGGGATCCTGAGGTCACTGGAGAAACACGAAAGGGCTCCGTGGAACGCAAATCCACTCGAGATGAGAGCTTAGTCCCTGGCTTCGTCTAAAGAGGAAAACCAACTTTCCACAAGCACCTCAAGAGGAGGCTTCTCTCAGCTACAGGTATGTGAGAGGGCCCCTGAGTTTGTGGCCTCAAGTAGAATGGACACCGAGATGCTCTGACTCGAAGTAAGGCCGGATATCCCTGCAGTGAATTGAATGCAGGCTCGTCTTGCATCTCCCAACACGAAGGGATGTCTGAATCCCCTGTGGAGACCACAGAGAAAGACCTAGTTCTCCGCCTCTTTGGGACCAGAGGCCTCATATCCTTTGAAAACTCGAGAGGTCCGCGGAGGTCAATGCTTCCAAAGGAGACGATGCCTGACTCCTCTTGAAAATGGATAGGAGTCCCAGGATCCCTGTGGCACGTGCAAAGGGACACTGGGTCTCCCGCCTCACGTGGAGATGCGTCCCTATTGCCATGCCAAGACTCGAGGAGAATCCCGAGGTGTCCCTCGCACCTAGGCAGGAGTCCTGACGTCGCTGAACAAACACGTGTCTGGAAGGGCCCTCCCCGTCGTAACTCGAGAATATACCCCAGGTTCCGGCCGCAACTCGAGAAAAACCATGAGACTTCCCCCTCGCTGCGAGATGAGGCCCGATTCCCCTGCACTGCGTGCAGAGCAATTCCGTGTTCCACATCAAACGTGAAAGGAGCCTTGATTTCCTTGATCGCACTCCAGAGAATACCAAAAGTCACTGTCTCAAGACTAGAGGGAACCTGAGGTCACTGGAGCAACACGAATGGGCTCCGTGGACCCCAAATAAACTCGAGATGGGAGCTTATTCCCTGGCTTCGACTCAAGTGGAATACCAACTATCCACAAGCACCTCAAGAGGAGGCTTCTCTCAGCTACAGGTATGTGAGAGGGACCCTGAGTTTGTGGCCTCAAGTGGAATGGACACCGAGATGCTCTGACTCGAAGTAAGGCCGGATATCCCTGCAGTGAATTGAATGCAGGCTCGTCTTGCATCTCCCAAGACGAAGGGATGTCTGAATCCCCTGTGGAGACCACAGAGAAAGACCTAGTCCTCCGCCTCATCGCGACCGGTGGCCTCACATCCTTTGACAACTCGAGAGGTCCACGGAGATCAATGCTTCCAAAGGAGACGATGCCTGACTCCTCTTGAAAATGGATAGGAGTCCCAGGATCCCTGTGGCACGTGGAAAGGGACACTGGGTCTCCCGCCTCACGTGGAGCCGCGTCCCAATTGCCATGCCAAGACTCGTGGAGAATCCCGAAGTGTCCCTCGCACCTAGGCAGGAGTCCTGACGTCGCTGAACAAACACGTGTCTGGAAGGGCGCTCCCCGTCGTAACTCGAGAATATACCCCAGGTTCCGGCCACAACTCGAGAAATACCATGAGACTTCCCCCTCGCCGCGACATGAGGCCCGATTCCCCTGCACTGCGTGCAGAGCAATTCCATGTTCCACATCAAACGTGAAAGGAGCCTTGATTTCCTGGATGGCACTCCAGAGAAAAACCAAAGTCACTGTCTCAAGTCTAGAGGGATCCTGAGGCCACTGTAGCAGCATGAAAGGGGTCCGTGGACCCCAAATCAACTCGAGATGAGAGCTTAGTCCCAGGCTTCAACTCAAGAGGAATACCAACTTTCCACAAGCACCTCAAGAGGAGGCTTCTCTCAGCTACAGGTATGTGAGAGGGACCCTGAGTTTGTGGCCTCAAGTGGAATGGACACCGAGATGCTCTGACTCGAGGTAAGGCCGGATATCCCTTCAGTGAATTGAATGCAGGCTCGTCTTTCATCTCCATAGACGAAGAGATGTCTGAATCCCCTGTGGAGACCACAGAGAAAGACCTAGTCCTCCGCCTCATCATGACTGGAGCCTCACATCCTTTGAAAACTCGAGAGGTCTGTGGAGATCAATGCTTCCAAAGGAGACGATGCCTGACTCTTCTTGAAAATGGATAGGAGTCCCAGGATCCCTGTGGCACGTGGAAAGGGACTCTGGGTCTCGCGCCTCAAGTGGAGACGCCTCCCAATTGCCATGCCAAGACTCGAGGAGAATCCCGAGGTGTCCCCCGCACCTAGGCAGGAGTCCTGACGTCGCTGAACAAACACGTGTCTGGAAGGGTCCTCCCCATCGTAACTCGAGAATATACCCCAGGTTCCGGCCGCAACTCGAGAAAAACCATGAGACTTCCCCCTCGCCGCGAGATGAGGCCCGATTCCCCTGCACTGCGTGCAGAGCAATTCCGTGTTCCACATCAAACGTGAAAGGAGCCTTGATTTCCTTGATGGCACTCTAGAGAAAACCCAATATCACTGTCTCAAGTCTAGAGGGATCCTGAGGTCACTGGAGCAACACGAAAGGGCTCCGTGGAACGCAAATCAACTCGAGATGAGAGCTGAGTCCCTGGCTTCGTCTAAAGAGGAAAACCAACTTTCCACAAGCACCTCAAGAGGAGGCTTCTCTCAGCTACAGGTATGTGAGAGGGCCCCTGAGTTTGTGGCCTCAAGTGGAATGGACACCGAGATGCTCTGACTCGAAGTAAGGCCGGATATCCCTGCAGTGAATTGAATGCAGGCTCGTCTTGCATCTCCCAACACGAAGGGATGTCTGAATCCCCTGTGGAGACCACAGAGAAAGACCTAGTTCTCCGCCTCTTTGGGACCAGAGGCCTCATATCCTTTGAAAACTCGAGAGGTCCGCGGAGGTCAATGCTTCCAAAGGAGACGATGCCTGACTCCTCTTGAAAATGGATAGGAGTCCCAGGATCCCTGTGGCACGTGGAAAGGGACCCTGGGTCTCCCGCCTCACGTGGAGATGCGTCCCAATTTCCATGCCAAGACTCGAGGAGAATCCCGAGGTGTCCCTCGCACCTAGGCAGGAGTCCTGACGTCGCTGAACAAACACGTGTCTGGAAGGGCCCTCCCCGTCGTAACTCGAGAATATACCCCAAGTTCCGGCCGCAACTCGAGAAAAACCATGAGACTTCCCCCTCGCCGCGACATGAGGCCCGATTATCCTGGACTGCATGCAGAGCAATTCCGTGTTCCACATCAAACGTGAAAGGAGACTTGATTTCCTTGATGGCACTGCAGAGAAAACCCAAAATCACTGTCTCAAGTCGAGAGGGATCCTGAGGTCACTGGAGCAACACGAAAGGGCTCCGTGCACCTCAAATCAACTCGAGATGGTAGCTTAGTCCCTGGCTTCGAGACAAGAGGAATACCAACTTTCCACAAGCACCTCAAGAGGAGGCTTCTCTCAGCTACAGGTATGTGAGAGGGACCCTGAGTTGCTGGCCTCAAGTGGAATGGACACCGAGATGCTCTGACTCGAAGAAAGGCCGGATATCCCTGCAGTGAATTGAATGCAGGCTCGTCTTGCATCTCCCAAGATGACGGGATGTCTGAATCCCCTGTGGAGACCACAGAGAAAGAACTAATTCGCCGCCTCATCGCGACCGGAGGCCTGACATCCTTTGAAAACTCGAGAGGTCCGCGGAGATCAATGCTTCCAAAGGAGACGATGCCTGACTCCTCTTGAAAATGGACAGGAGTCCCAGGAACCCTGTGGCACGTGGAAAGGGACGCTGGGTCTCCCGCCTCACGTGGAGACGCGTCCCAATTGCCATGCCAAGACTCGAGGAGAATCCCGAGGTGTCCCTCTCACCTAGGCAGGAGTCCTGACGTCGCTGAACAAACACGTGTCTGGAAGGGCCCTCCCCATCGTAACTCGAGAATATACCCCAGGTTCCGGCCGCAACTCGAGAAAAACCGTGAGACTTCCCCCTCGCTGCGAGATGAGGCCCGATTCCCCTGCACTGCGTGCAGAGCAATTCCGTGTTCCACATCAAACGTGAAAGGAGCCTTGATTTCCTTGATCGCACTCCAAAGAATACCAAAAGTCACTGTCTCAAGTCTAGAGGGAACATGAGGTCACTGGAGCAACACGAAAGGGCTCCATGGACCCCAAATAAACTCGAGATGAGAGCTTATTCCCTGGCTTCGACTCAAGTGGAATACCAACTATCCACAAGCACCTCAAGAGGAGGCTTCTCTCAGCTATAGGTATGTGAGAGGGACCCTGAGTTTGTGGCCTCAAGTGGAATGGACACCGAGATGCTCTGACTCGAAGTAAGGCCGGATATCCCTGCAGTGAATTGAATGCAGGCTCGTCTTGCATCTCCCAAGACGAAGGGATGTCTGAATCCCCTGTGGAGACCACAGAGAAAGACCTAGTCCTCCGCCTCATCGCGACCGGTGGCCTCACATCCTTTGACAACTCGAGAGGTCCACGGAGATCAATGCTTCCAAAGGAGACGATGCCTGACTCCTCTTGAAAATGGATAGGAGTCCCAGGATCCCTGTGGCACGTGGAAAGGGACCCTGGGTCTCCCGCCTCACGTGGAGCCGCGTCCCAATTGCCATGCCAAGACTCGTGGAGAATCCCGAAGTGTCCCTCGCACCTAAGCAGGAGTCCTGACGTCGCTGAACAAACACGTGTCTGGAAGGGCCCTCCCCGTCGTAACTCGAGAATATACCCCAGGTTCCGGCCGCAACTCGAGAAAACCCATGAGACTTCCCCCTCGCCGCGACATGAGGCCCGATTCCCCTGCACTGCGTGCAGAGCAATTCCATGTTCCACATCAAACGTGAAAGGAGCCTTGATTTCCTGGATGGCACTCCAGAGAAAAATCAAAGTCACTGTCTCAAGTCTAGAGGGATCCTGAGGCCACTGTAGCAGCATGAAAGGTGTCCGTGGACCCCAAATCAACTCGAGATGAGAGCTTAGTCCCAGGCTTCGACTCAAGAGGAATACCAACTTTCCACAAGCACCTCAAGAGGAGGCTTCTCTCAGCTACAGGTATGTGAGAGGGACCCTGAGTTTGTGGCCTCAAGTAGAATGGACACCGAGATGCTCTGACTCGAAGTAAGGCCGGATATCCCTGCAGTGAATTGAATGCAGGCTCGTCTTGCATCTCCCAAGATGAAGGGATGTCTGAATCCCCTGTGGAGACCACAGAGAAAGACCTAGTTCTCAGCCTCATGGCGACCGGAGGCCTCACATCCTTTGAAAACTCGAGCGGTCCGTGGAGATCAATGCTTCCAAAGGAGACGATGCCTGACTCCTCTTGAAAATGGATAGGAGTCCCAGGATCCCTGTGGCACGTGGAAAGGGACTCTGGGTCTCCCGCCTCACGTGGAGACGCGTCCCAATTGCCATGCCAAGACTCGAGGAAAATCCCGAGGTGTCCCCCGCACCTAGGCAGGAGTCCTGACGTCGCTGAACAAACACGTGTCTGGAAGGGCCCTCCCCATCGTAACTCGAGAATATACCCCAGGTTCCGGCCGCAACTCGAGAAAAACCATGAGACTTCCCCCTCGCCGCGAGATGAGTCCCGATTCCCCTGCACTGTGTGCAGAGCAATTCCGTGTTCCACATCAAACGTGAAAGGAGCCTTGATTTCCTTGATGGCACTCTAGAGAAAACCCAAGATCACTGTCTCAAGTCTAGAGGGATCCTGAGGTCACTGGAGCAACACGAAAGGGCTCCGTGGAATGCAAATCAACTCGAGAGGAGAGCTTAGTCCCTGGCTTCGTCTAAAGAGGAAAACGAACTTTCCACAAGCACCTCAAGAGGAGGCTTCTCTCAGCTACAGGTAGGTGAGAGGGACCCTGAGTTTGTGGCCTCAAGTGGAATGGACACCGAGATGCTCTGATTCGAAGTAAGGCCGGATATCCCTGCAGTGAATTGAATGCAGGCTCGTCTTGCATCTCCCAAGATGAAGGGATGTCTGAATCCCCTTTGGAGACCACAGAGAAAGACCTAGTTCTCAGCCTCATGGCGACCGGAGGCCTCACATCCTTTGAAAACTCGAGAGGTCCGCGGAGATCAATGCTTCCAAAGGAGACGATGCCTGACGCCTCTTGAAAATAGATAGGAGTCCCAGGATCCCTGTGGCACGTGGAAAGGTAGCCTGGTTCTCCCGCCTCACGTGGAGACGCGTCCCAATTGCCATGCCAAGACTCGAGGAGAATCCCGAGGTGTCCCTCGCACCTAGGCAGGAGTCCAGAAGACGCTGTACAGACACGTGTCCGGAAGGGCCCTCCCCGTCGTAACTCGAGAATATACCCCAGGGTCCGGCCGCATCTCGAGACAAACCATGAGACTTCCCCCTCGCCGTGAGATGAGGCCCGATTTCCCTGCGCTCTGTGTAGAGCAATTCCGAGTACCACATCAAGCATGAAAGGAGGCTTGATTTCCTTGATGGCACTCCAGAGAAAAAGCAAGATCACTGTGTCAAGTCTAGAGGGATCCTGAGGTCACTGGAGCAACACGAAAGGGCTCCGTGGACCCCAAATCAACTCGAGATGAGAGCTTAGTCCCTGGCTTCGACTCAAGAGGAATACCAACTTTCCACAAGCATCTCAAGTGGAGGCTTCTCTCAGCTACAGGTATGTGAGAGGGACCCTGAGTTTGTGGCCTCAACTGAAAAGGACACCGAAATGCTCTGACTCGAAGTAAGGCCAGATATCCCTGCAGTGAATTGAATGCAGGCTCGTCTTGCATCTCCCAAGACAAACGGATGTCTGAATCCCCTGTGGAGACCACAGAGAAAGACCTAGTTCTCCACCTCTTCGGGACCGGAGGACTGACATCCTTTGAAAACTCGAGAGGTCCGCGGAGATCAATGCTTCCAAAGGAGACGATGCCTGACTCCTCTTGAAAATGGTTAGGAGTCCCAGGATCCCTGTGGCACGTGGAAAGGGACCCTGGGTCTCCCGCCTCACGTGGAGACGCGTCCCAATTGCCATGCCAAGACTCGAGGAGAATCCCGAGTTGTCCTCCGCACCTAGGCAGGAGTCCTAACGTCGCTGAACAAACACGTGTCTGGAAGGGCCCTCGCCGTCGTAACTCGAGAATATACCCCAGGTTCCGGCCGCATCTCGAGAAAAACCATGAGACTTCCCCTCGCCGCAACATGAGGCCCGATTCCCCTGCACTGCGTGCAGAGCAAATCCGTGTTCCACATCAAACTTGAAAGGAGCCTTGATTTCCTTGATGGCACTCCAGAGAAAACCCAAGATCACTGTCTCAAGTCTAGAGGGATCCTGAGGTCAATGGAGCAACACGAAAGGGCTCCGTAGACCCCAAATTAACTCGAGATGAGAGCTTAGTCCCTGACTTCAACTCACGGGAAATACCAACTTTCCACAAGCACGTCAAGAGGAGGCTTCTCTCAGCTACAGGTATGTGAGAGGGACCCTGAGTTTGTGGCCTCAAGTTGAATGGACACCGAGATGCTCTGACTCGAAGTAAGGACAGATATCCTTGCAGTGCATTAAATGCAGGCTCGTCTTGCATCTCCCAAGACGAAGGGATGTCTGAATCCCATGTGGAGACCACAGAGAAAGACCTAGTTCTCCGCCTCATCGTGACCGGAGGCCTCACATCCTTTGAAAACTCGAGAAGTCTGCAGAGATCAATGCTTCCAAGGGGACGATGCCTGACTCCTCTTGAAAATGGATAGGAGTCCCAGGATTCCTGTGGTACGTCGAAAGGGACCCTGGGTCTCCCGCCTCACGTGGAGACGCGTCCCAATTGCCATGCCAAGACTCGAGGAGAATCCCGGGTGTCCCTCGCACCAAGGCAGGAGTCCTGACGTCGCTGTACAAACACGTGTTTCGAAGGACCCTCCCCGTCGTAACTCGAGAATATACCCCAGGTTCCGGCCGCAACTAGAGAAAAACCATGAGACTTCCCCCTAGCCGTGAGAAGAGGCCCGATTCCCCTGCACTGCGTGCAGAGCAATTCCGTGTCCCACATCAAACATGAAAGGAGCCTTGATTTCCTTGCTGGCACTCCAAAGAAAACCCAAGATCACTGTCTCAAGTCTAGAGGGATCCTGAGGTCACTGGAGCAACATGAACGGGCTCCGTGGACCCCAAATCAACTCGAGATGTGAGCTTAGTCCCTGGCTTCGACTCAAGAGGAATACCAACTTTCCACAAACACCTCAAGAGGAGGCGTCTCACAGCTACAGTTATGTGAGAGGGACTCTGAGTTTGTGGCTTCAAGTGGAATGGACACCGAGATGCTCTGACTCGAAGTAAGGCTGGATATCCCTGCAGTGAATTGAATGCATTCTCTTCTTGCATCTCCCAAGACGAAGGGATGTCTGAATCCCCTGTGGAGACCACAGAGAAAGACCTAGTTCTCCGCCTCATCGCGACCGGAGGCCTCACATCCTTTGAAAACTCGAGAGGTCCGTGGAGATCAATGCTTCCTAAGGATATGATGCCTGACTCCTCTTGAAATGGATAGGAGTCCCAGGATCCATGTGGCACGTGGAAAGGGACCCTGGGTCTCCAGCCTCACGTGGAGACGCGTCCCAATTGCCATGCCAAGACTCGAGGAGAATCCCGAGGTGTCCCTCGCACCTAGGCAGGAGTCCTGACGTCGCTGAAGAAACACGTGTCTGGAAGGGCCATCCCTGTCGTAACTCGAGAATATACCCCAGGTTCCGGCCGCAACTCGAGAAAAACCATGAGACTTCCCCCTCGCCGGGAGATGAGGCCCTATTCCCCTGCACTGCGTGCAGAGCAATTCCGTGATCCACATCAAACGTGAAAGGAGCCTTGATTTCCTTGATGGCACTCCAGAGAAAACCCAAGATCACTGTCTCCAGTCTATAGGGATCCTGAGGTCACTGGAGCAACAGGAAAGGGCTCCGTGGACCCCAAATCTACTCGAGAAGAGGGCTTAGTCCCTGGCTTCGACTCAAGAGGAATACCAAGTTTCCACAAGCACCTCAAGAGGAGGCTTCTCTCAGCTTCTGGTATGTGAAAGGGACCCTGAGTTTGTGGCCTCAAGTGCAATGGACACGTAGATGCTCTGACTCGAAGTAAGGCCGGATATCCCTGTAGTGAATTGAATGCAGGCTCGTCTTACATCTCTCACGACGAAGCGTTGTCTAAATCCCCTGTGGAGACCACAGAGGAAGACCTAGTTCTCTGCCTCATCGCGACCGGAGGCCTCACATCCTTTGAAAACTCGAGAGGTCTGCAGAGATCAATGCTTCCAAAGGAGACGATGCCTGACTCCTCTTGAAAATGGATAGGAGTCCCAGGATCCCTGTGGCACGTGGAAAGGCACCCTGGGTCTCCCGCCTCACGTGGAGACGGGTCCAAATTGCCATGTCAAGACTCGAGGAGAATCCCGGGTGTCTATCCCACCTAGGCAGGAGCCCTGACGTCGCTGAACAAACACGTGTCTGGAATGGACCTCCCGTCGTAACTTGAGAATATACCCCAGGTTCCGGAGGCAACTAGAGAAAAACCATGAGACTTGCCCCTTGCCGGGAGATGAGGCCTGATTCCCCTGCACTGCGTGCAGAGCAGTTCCGTGTTCCACATCAAACTTGAAAGGAGCATTGATTTCCTTGAGGGCACTCCAGAGAAAACCCAAGATCACTGTCTCAAGTCTAGAGGGATCCTGAGGTCACTGGAGCAACACAAAAAGGCTCTGTGGATCGCAAATCAACTCGAGATGAGAGCTTAGTCCCTGGCTTTGACTCAAGAGGAATACCAACGATCCACAATCACCTCAAGAGGAGGCTTCTCTCAGCTACAATTATGTGAGAGGGACCCTGAGTTTGTGGCCTCAGGTTGAATGGACACCGAGATGCTCTGACTCGAAGTAAGGCCGGATATCCCTGCAGTGAATTGAGTGCAGGCTCGTCTTGCATCTCCCAAGACGAAGGAATGTCTGAATCCCCCGTGGAGACCACAGAGAAAGACCTAGTTCTCCTCCTCATCGCGACCGGAGGCCTCACACCCTTTGAAAACTCGAGAGGTCCGCGGAGGTCAATGCTTCCAACGGAGACGATGCCTAACTCCTCTTGAAATGGATAGGAGTCCCAGGATCCCTGTGGCACGTGGAAAGGGACCCTGGGTCTCCCGCCTCACGTGGAGACACGTCCCAATTGCCATGCCAAGACTCGAGGAGAATCCCGGGTGTCCATCCCAACTAGGCAGGAGTCCTCACGTCGTGGAATAAACACGTGTCTGGAAGGGCCCTCCCCGTCGTAACTCGAGAATATACCCCAGGTTCCGGCCACATCTCGAGAAAAACCATGAGACTTCCCATCGCCGCAACATGCGGCCCGATTCCCCTGCACTGCGTGCAGAGCAATTCCGTGTTCCCCATCAAATGTGAAAGGAGCCTTGATTTCCTTGATGGCACTCCAGAGAAAACCCAAGATCACTGTCTCAAGTCTAGAGGGATCCTTAGATCACTGTAGCATCACGAAAGGGCTCCGTGGACCCAAAATCAACTGGTGATGAGAGCTTAGTCCCTGGCTTCGACTCAAGTGGAATACCAACTTTCCACAAGCACCTCAAGAGGAGGCGTCTCTCAGCTACAGGTATGTGAGAGGGACCCTGAGTTTGGGGCCTCAAGTGGAATGGACACCGAGATGCTCTGACTCGAAGTAAGGCCGGATATCCCTGCAGTGAATTGAATGCAGGCTCGTCTTGCATCTCCCTAGACGAAGGGATGTCTGAATCCCCTGTGGAGACGACAGAGAAACACCTAGTTCTCCGCCTCATCGCGACCGGAGGCCTCACATCCTTTGAAAACTCGAGAGGTCCGCGGAGATCAATGCTTCCAAAGGAGACGATGCCTCATTCCTCTTGAAAATGGATAGGAGTCCCAGGATCCCTGTGGCACGTGGAAAGGGACCCTGGGTCTCCCGCCTCACGTGGAGACGCATCCCAATTGCCATGCCAAGACTCGAGGAGAATCCCGAGGTGTCCCCCGCACCTAGGCAGGAGTCCTGACGTCACTGAACAAACACGTGTCTGGAAGGGCCCTCCGCATCGTAACTCGAGAATATACCCCAGGTTCCGGCCGCAACTCGGGAAAAACCATGAGACTTCCCCCTCGCCACGACCTGAGGCCTGATTCCCCTGCACTGCGTCCAGAGCAATTCCGTGTTCCATGTCAAACGTGAAAGGAGCCATGATTTCCTTGATGGCAATCCAGAGAAAACCCAAGATCACTGTCTCAAGTCTAATGGGATCCTGAGGTCACTGTAGCAACACGAAAGGGCTCCGTGGACCCCAAATCAACTCGAGATGAGAGCTTAGTCCCTGGCTTCGACTCAAGAGGAATACCAACTTTCCACAAGCACCTCAAGAGGAGGCATCTCTCAGCTACAGGTATGTGAGAGGGATCCTGAGTTTGTGGCCTCACGTGGATTGGACACCGAGATGCTCTGACTTGAAGTAAGGCCGGATATCGCTGTAGTTAACTGAATGCAGGCTCGTCTTGCATCTCCCATGACGAAGGGATGCCTGAATCCCCTGTGGAGACCACAGAGGAAGACCTAGTTCCCTGCCTCATCGCCACCGGAGGCCTCACATCCTTTGAAAACTCCAGAGGTACGCGGACGTCAGTGCTTCAAAAGGAGACGATGCCTGACACCTCTTTAATACGGATAATAGTCCCAGGATTCCTGTGGCAAGTGGAACGGGACCCCCTGGTCTCCCCCCTCAGCTGGAGAGGCATCCCAATTGCCCTGCCAAGCCTCGAGGAGAGTCACGAGGTGTCGCTCGCATCTAGGCACAAGTCCTGACGTCGCTCTTCACGCTCTTCATATTTTTCAGACCTTTTCATGCTCTTCATATGTTTCACACCTTATCATGCTCTTCATATTTTTCACACCTTTTCATGCTGTTAATATTTTTCACACCTTTTTATGCTCCTCATATTTAACACACCTTTTCATGCTCTTCTTATTTTTCAGACCTTTTCATGCTCCTTATATTTTTCAGACCTTTTCATGCTCTTCGTATTGTTCACAACTTTTCCTGCTCCTCGTATTGTTCACACCATTTCATGCTCCTCGTATTGTTCACTCCGTTTCATGCTCCTCATAATTTTCACACCTTTTCATGCTCTTCATATTTTTCACAGCATTTCATGCTCTTCATATTTTTCACACTTTTTCAATCACTTCATATTTTTCAGATCTTTTCATGCTCTTCATAGTTTTCAGACTGTTTCATGCTCCTCGTATTTTTCTGACCTTTTCATGCTCTTCTTATTTTTCAGATCTTTTCATGCTCCTCGTATTTTTTAGACCTCCTCATGCTCTTAGTATTTTTCAGACCTCTTCATGCTCCTCTGATATTTCAGACCTATTCATGCTCTTCGTATTTTTCAGAACTCTTCATGCTACTCGTATTTTTCAGAAATTTTCATGCTCTTCATACTGTTCACACATTTTCATGCTCTTCGTATATTTCAGACCTTTTCAAGTTCTTGATATTTTTCAGACCTTTTCATGCTCTTCGTATTTTTCAGACCATTTCATGCTCCTCATATTTTTCACACCTTTTCATGCTCTTTGTAATATTTCACACCTGTTCATGCTCTTCGTGTTTTTGACACCTTTTCATACTCCTCGTATTTTTCACACCTTTTTATGCTCCTTCTATTTTTCAGACCTTTTCATGCTCCTCGTATTTTTCACACCGTTTAATGCTGTTCATATTTTTCACACCTTTTCATGCTCTTCGTATTTTTCACACCTTTTCATGCTCTTTTTATTTTTCACATCTTTTCATGGTCTTCGTAATTTTTTACAACTTTTCCTGCACTTCGTAATTTTTCACACCTTTTCATGCTCTTTGTATATTTCACACCTTTTCATGCTACTCGTATTTTTCAGACCTTTGCAAGCTCCTTGTATTTTTCAGACCTTTGCATGCTCCTCGTATTTTTCAGAACTTTTCACGCTCCTCGTGTTTTTCACAGCTTCTCATGCTCCTCACATTGTTCACACCTTTTCATACTCCTCATATTATTCACACCTTTTTATGCTCCTGGTATTTTTCAGACCTTTTCATGCTCCTCCTATTTTTCAGAACTTTTCATTCTGCTCGTAAATCACAGCTTTTCATGCTCCTGGTATTTTTCACACCTTTTCATGCTCTTCATATTTACACACCGTTTCATGCTCTTCATATTTTTCACACCATTTCATGAACCTCATATTGTTCACAACTTTTCATGCTCTTCATAGTTTTCAAACCATTGCATGCTCTTCGTATGTTTCAGAATTTTTCATGCTCTTCGTATTGTTCACAGCTTTTCATGCTCCTGGGATTTTTCACACCTTTTCATGCTCTTCATATTTTTCAGAACTTTTCAAGCTCTTCCTATTTTTCACAGCGTTTCATGCACTTTGTATTTTTCACACCGTTTAATGCTCTTCATATTTTTCACACCTTTTCATGCTCTTCGTATTTTTCACAGCTTTTCATGCTCTTTGTATTTTTCACATCTTTTCATGGTTTTCGTAATTTTTCACAACTTTTCATGCACTTCATAATTTTTCACACCTTTTCATGCTCTTTGTATATTTCACACCTTTTCATGCTTTTTGTATTATTCACACCTTTTCATGCTCCTTGTATGTTTTAGACCTTTTCATGCTCCTCGTATATTTTAGACCTTTCCATGCTACTCGTATTTTTCAGACCTTTGCAAGCTCCTCGTATTTTTCAGACCTTTGAATGCTCCTCGTATTTTTCAGACCTTTTCACGCTCCTTGTGTTTTTCACAACTTCCCATGCTCCTCATATTGTTCACACCTTTTCATACTCCTCATATTATTCACAACTTTTTATGCTCCTGGTATTTTTCAGACCTTTTCATGCTCCTCGCATTTTTCACACCTTTTCATGCTCCTCCTATTTTTCAGAACTTTTCATTCTCCTCGTAAATCACAGCTTTTCATGCTCCTGGTATTTTTCACACCTTTTCAAGCTTTTCATACTTTACACACCGTTTCATGCTCTTCATATTTTTCACACCATTTCATGAACCTCATATTGTTCACAACTTTTCATGCTCTTCATAGTTTTCAGACCTTTACATGCTCTTCGTATTTTTCACAGCTTTTCATGCTCCTGGTATTTTTCACACCTTTTCATGCTCTTCATATACTTCACAACTTTTCAAGCTCTTGATATTTTTCAGACTTTTTCAAGCTCTTCGTAGTTTTCATAACCTTTCATGCTCTGCACATTTTTCACACCGTTTCAGGCTCTTCATATGTTTCACACCTTTTCATGCACTTCGTGTTTTTCACAACTTTTCTTGCTCTTCGTATTTTTCACACCTCTTCAGGCTCTTCGACATTTTTCACACTTTTTCATGCTCTTCATATTTTTCACACATTTTCATCCTCTTCTCATTTTTCACACCGTTTCATGCTCAATGTATTTTTCAGACCTTTTCATGCTCTTTGTATTTTTCAGACCTTTTCATGCTCCTCGTATTTTTCAGACCTTTGCATGTTCCTCATATTTTTCTGAACTTTTCACGCTCCTCGTATTTTTCACAACTTCTCATGCTCCTCATATTGTTCACACCTTTCATACTCCTCATATTATTCACAACTTTTCATGCTCATTTTATTTTTCACACCTTTTCAGCTCTTCATATTTTTCAGAAATTTTCATGCTCTTCATGCTCTTCGTATTTTTCAGACCTTTTCATGCTCTTCGTATTTTTCAGAACTTTTCATGCTCTTCGTATTTTTCACACCTTTTCATGCTCTTGATATTTTTCAGAAGTTTTCATGTTCTTGATATTTTTCAGACCTTTTCATGCTCTTCAATTTTTCACAACTTTTCATGCCTTTCATATTTTTCAGACCTTTTCAATCTCTTGATATTTTTCAGACCTTTTCATGCTCTTCGTATTTTTCAGACCTTTTCATGCTCTTCATATTTTTTACAGCTTTTCATGCTCTTCTTATTTTTCACACCATTTCATGCTCCTCATATATTTCACATCTTTTCATGAGCTTCATGTTGTCACACCGTTTCATGCTCCTCAGATTTTTCACAGCTTTTCATGCTCTTCATATTTTTCAGACCTTTTCATGCTCCACATATTTTTCACACGTTTACATGCTCTTCATATTTTACACAACTTCTCATGCTCTTCTTATTTTTTAAACCTTTTCTTGCTCTTCTTATTTTTCACACCGTTTCATGCTCTTCATATTTTTCACACCTTGTCATGCTTTTCAAATTTTTCACACCTTTTCATGCTCTTCGTATTTTTTAAACCTTTTCTTGCTCCTCATATTTTACACAACTTTTCATGCTCTTCATATTTTTTAAACCTTTTCTTGCTCTTCATATTTTACACACCGTTTCATGCTCTTCATATTTTTCACACCTTGTCATGCTTTTCAAATTTTTTACACCTTTTCATGCTCTTCGTATTTTTCAGGTTTTATCATTCTCTTCGTATTTTTCAGATCTTTTCATGCTCTTTGTATTTTTCACACCGTTTCATGCTCTTCGTATTTATCAGATGTTTTCATGATCTTCTTATTTTTCACACCGTTTCATGCTTTTCGTATTTATCAGAACTTTTCGTGATCTCCATATTTTTCAGAACTTTTCATGCTCTTCGCATTTTTCACACCGTTTCATGCACTTCATATTTTTCACACCTTTTCATGCTATTCATATTTTTCACACTGTTTCATAATCTTCATATTTTTCACTTCTTTTCATGCTCTTCATATATTTCACACTGTTTCATGCTCTTCATATGTTCACACCATTACATGCTCCTCATATTTATCATAGTTTCATGCTCTTCAAATTTTTCACACCTTTACATGCTCCTCATATTTTTGACACCATTTCTTGCTCCTCGTATTTTTCAGAACTTTTCATGCTCTTCATATTTTTCACACCTTTACATGCTCCTCATATTTTTGACACCTTTTCTTGCTCCTCATATTTTTCACACCGTTTCATGCTCTTCATATTTTTCACACCTTTTCCTGCTCTTCATATTTTTCATACCGTTTCATGCTCTTCATATTCTCACACTGTTTCATGCTCCTCATATTTTTCAGACCTTTTCATGGTCCTCGTATTTTTCAGACCTTTTCATGCTCCTCATAATTTTCAGACCTTGGCATGCTCCTCGTATTTTCCAGACCTTTTCATCCTCCTCATATTTTTCACACCTTTTCACGCTCTTCGTGTTTTTCAGGCCTTTGCATGCTCCCTGTATTTTTCACACATTTTCATGCTCCTCATATTTTTCAGAACTTTTCATGCTCCTCATATTTTGCACACCTTTTCATGCTCTTCGTATTTTTCAGACGTTTGCATGCTCTTCGTATTTTTCAGACCTTTTCATGCTCTTGATAGTTTTGAAACCTTTTCAGGCTCCTCGTATTTTTCAGACCTTTTCATGCTCCTCGTATTTTTCACACATTTCCATGCTCCTCGTATTTTTCACACCTTTTCACGACCCTTGTATTTTTCAGACCTTTCCATGCTCCTCGTATTTTTCACACCGTTTCATGCTCTTCATATTTTCAGATAGTTTCATGCTCCTCATATTTTTCACACGTTTCATGCTCTTCATATTTTTCAGAAAGCTCTTTGTATTTTTCAGACTTTTTCATGTTCTTGGTAATTTTTCACATCTTTTAATGCTCTCTGAATTTTTCACAACTTTTCATGCTTTTCGTGATTTTTCACAACGTTTCATGCTCTTCATATTTTTCACACCGTTTGATGCGTTTGTACTTTTCACACTTTTTCATGCTCTTTGTATTTTTCACACATTTTAATGCTCTTCGTATATTTCACACCTTTTCATGCACTTCGTATGATTCACACCTTTTCATGCTCTTCATATTTTTCACACCGTTTCATGCTCTTCATATTTTTCACACCATTTCATGCTCTTCATATTTTTCACACTGTTTCATGCTCTTCGTATTTTTTACACTTTTTCATGCTCTTCGTATATTTCACACCTTTTCATGCTCTTTGTATATTTCACACCTCTTCATGCTCTTCATATTTTTCACACCGTTTCATGCTGTTCATATTGTTCACAACTTTTCAGGCTCCCCGTATTTTTCAGACCTTTTCATGCTCCTTGTGTTTTTCAGACCTTTTCATGCTCCTCGTATTTTTCAGACCTTTTCATCCTCCTCGTATTTATCAGACCTTTTCATGCTTCTCGTATTTTTCACACCTTTTCATGCTCCTCGTATTTTTCACACTTTTTCATGCTCCTCGTATTTTTCACACCTTTATATGCTCTTTGTATTTTTCACACCTTTTCATGCTCTTCCTGTTTTTCACACCTTTTCATGCTCTTCGTGTTTTTCACTCCTTTTAATGCTCTTCATATTTTTCAGGCCTTTTCATGCTCTTGATATTTTCCACACCTTTTCATGCTCTCCATGTTTTTCACACCGTTTCTTGCTCTTCGTGTTTTTCACACATTTCATGCTCCTATTTTTCACACTTTTCATGCTCTTCATATTTTTCACACCGTTTCATGCTCTTTATATTTTCACACTGTTTCATGCTCCTCATATTTTTGACACCTTTTCATGCTCCTCTTATTTTTCAGACCTTTTCATGCTCCTCGTATTTTTCACACATTTTCATGCTCCTCGTATTTTTCACACCTTTGCATGCTCTTCGTGATTTTCACGCCTTTTCATGCTCTTTGTATTTTTCAGACCTTTTCATGCTCCGGGTATTTTTCAGAACTTTTCATGCTCTTCATATTTTTCAGAATTTTTCAACCTCCTCGTATTTTTCAGATCTTTTCATGCTCCTCAAATTTTTCAGACCTTTCAAGCTCCTCTTATTTTTCAGACCTTTTCATGCTCCTCATATTTTTCACACCTTTTCATGCTCTTCATATAGTTCACACCTTTTCATGCTCTTCATATTGTTCAGAACTTTTCATGCTTCTCGTATTTTTCACAACTTCTCATGCTCCTCATATTGTTCACACCTTTTCATGCTCGTCATAATATTCACACCTTTTCATGCTCTTCATATTTTTCACAACTTTTCATGCTCTTCATATTTTTCAGAACTTTTCATTCTCTTCATGCTCTTCGTATTTTCAGACCTATTCATGCTCCTCCTATTTTTCAGACCTTTTCATATTCTGTGTATTTTTCACACCTTTTCTTGCTCTTCATATTTTACACACCGTTTCATGCTCTTCATATTTTTCACACCATTTCATTAACCTTATATTATTCACACCTTTTCATGCTCTTCATATTTTACACACCGTTTCAGGCTCTTCGTATGTTTCACACCTTTTCATGCACTTCGTATTTTTCACAAATTTTCATGCTCTTCGTATTTTTCACACCTTTTCAGGCTCTTCGAAATTTTTCACCCCTTTTCATGCTCTTCGTATTTTTCACACCCTGTCGTGCTCTTCATATTTTTTACATCTTTTCACCCGCTTCGTATTTGTCCCATCTTTTCATGTTCTTCGTATTTTTCAGAACTTTTCATGCTCTTCGTATTTTTCACACTACTTCATGCTCTTCGTATTTTTCAGACATTCTGATGCTTCGTATTTTTCACAGCGTTTCATGCACTTCGTATTTTTCACACCGTTTAATGCTCTTCATATTTTTCACAACTTTTCATGCTCTTCGTATTTTTCACACCTTTTCATGCTCTTTTTATTTTTCACATCTTTTCATGGTCTTCGTAATTTTTCACAAATTTTCATGCACTTTGTAATTTTTCACACCTTTTCATGCTCTTCGTATTTTTCACACCTTTTCATGCTTTTCGTATTATTCACACCTTTTCATGCTCCTCGTATATTTTAGACCTTTTCATGCTACTCGTATTTTTCAGACGTTTGCAAGCTCCTCGTATTTTTCAGACCTTTGCATGCTCCTCATATTTTTCAGAACTTTTCACGCTCCTCGTGTTTTTCACAACTTCTCATGCTCCTCATATTGTTCACACCTTTTCATACTCCTCATATTATTCACAACTTTTTATGCTTCTGGTATTTTTCAGACCTTTTCATGCTCCTCCTATTTTTCAGAACTTTTCATTGTCCTTGTAAATCACAGCTTTTCATGCTCCTGGTATTTTTCACACCGTTTCATGCTCTTCATATTTTACACACCGTTTCATGCTCTTCATATTTTTCACACCATTTCATGAACCTCATATTGTTCACAACTTTTCATGCTCTTCATAGTTTTCAAACCTTTACATGCTCTTCGTATGTTTCAGAATTTTTCATGCTCTTCATATTGTTCACAGCTTTTCATGCTCCTGGGATTTTTCACACCTTTTCATGCTCTTCATATTTTTCAGAACTTTTCAAGCTCTTCCTATTTTTCACAGCGTTTCATGCACTTCATATTTTTCACACCGTTTAATGCTCTTCATATTTATCACACCTTTTCATGCTCTTTGTATTTTTCACCTTTTCATGCTCTTTGTATTTTTCACATCTTTTCATGTTCCTCGTAATTTTTCACAACTTTTCTTGCACTTCGTAATTTTTCACACCTTTTCATGCTCTTCGTATTTTTCACAACTTTTCGTGCTTTTTGTATTATTCACACCTTTTCATGCTCCTTGTATATTTTAGACCTTTTCATGCTCCTCGTATTATTCACACCTTTTCATGCTCCTCGTATATTTTACACCTTTTCATGCTACTCGTATTTTTCAGACCTTTGCAAGCTCCTCGTATTTTTCAGACCTTTGCATGCTCCTCGTATTTTTCAGACCTTTTCACGCTCCTTGTGTTTTTCACAACTTCCCATGCTCCTCATATTGTTCACACCTTTTCATACTCCTCATATTATTCACAACTTTTTATGCTCCTGGTATTTTTCAGACCTTTTCATGCTCCTTGCATTTTTCACACCTTTTCATGCTCCTCCTATTTTTCAGAACTTTTCATTCTCCTCGTAAATCACAGCTTTTCATGCTCCTGGTATTTTTCAAACCTTTTCATGCTCTTCATATTTTACACACCGTTTCATGCTCTTCATATTTTTCACACCATTTCATGAACCTCATATTGTTCACAACTTTTCATGCTCTTCATAGTTTTCAGACCTTTACATGCTCTTCGTATTTTTCAGAATTTTTCTTGCTCTTCGTATTTTTCACAGCTTTTCATGCTCCTGGTATTTTTCACACCTTTTCATGCTCTTCATATACTTCAGAACTTTTCAAGCTCTTGATATTTTTCAGACCTTTTCAAGCTCTTCGTAGTTTTCACAACCTTTCATGCTCTGCACATTTTTCACACCATTTCAGGCTCTTCGTATGTTTCACACCTTTTCAAGCACTTCGTGTTTTTCACAACTTTTCTTGCTCTTCGTATTTTTCACACCTCTTCAGGCTCTTCGAAATTTTTCACACCTTTTCATATTTTTCACACCTTTTCATCCTCTTCTCATTTTTCCGTTTCATGCTCTTTGTATTTTTCAGACCTTTTCATGCTCTTTGTATTTTTCAGACCTTTTCATGCTCCTCGTATTTTTCAGACCTTTGCATGCTCCTCGTATTTTTCTGAACTTTTCACGCTCCTCGTATTTTTCACAACTTCTCATCCTCCTCATATTGTTCACAACTTTCATACTCCTCATATTATTCACAACTTTTCATGCTCATTATATTTTTCACACCTTTTCAGCTCTTCATATTTTTCAGAAATTTTCATGCTCTTCATGCTCTTCGTATTTTCAGAACTTTTCATGCTCTTCATATTTTTCATACCTTTTCATGCTCTTGATATTTTTCAGAAGTTTTCATGTTCTTGATATTTTTCAGACCTTTTCATGCTCTTCAATTTTTCACAACTTTTCATGCCTTTCATATTTTTCAGACCTTTTCAATCTCTTGATATTTTTCAGACCTTTTCATGCTCCTCCTATTTTTCAGAACTTTTCATGCTCTTCGTATTTTTCCCACCTTTTCATGCTCTTTGTATTTTTCACACCTTTTCATGCTCTTCATATTTTTCACACCTTTTCATGCTCTTCATATTTTTTAGAGCTTTTCATGCTCTTCTTATTTTTCACACCATTTCATGCTCCTCATATTTTTCACATCTTTTCATGAGCTTCATATTGTCACACGGTTTCATGCTCCTCAGATTTTTCACAGCTTTTCATGCTCTTCATATTTTTCAGACATTTTCATGCTCCACATAATTTTCACACGTTTACATGCTCTTCATATTTTACACAACTTCTCATGCTCTTCTTATTTTTTAAACCTTTTCTTGCTCTTCTTATTTTTCACACCGTTTGATGCTCTTCATATATTTCACACCTTGTCATGCTTTTCAAATTTTTCACACCTTTTCACGCTCTTCGTATTTTTTAAACCTTTTCTTGCTCCTCATATTTTACACAACTTTTCATGCTCTTCATATTTTTCAGAACTTTTCATTCTCTTCATGCTCTTCGTATTTTCAGACCTATTCATGCTCCTCCTATTTTTCAGACCTTTTCATCCTCTTCGTATTTTTCACTCCTCTTCATGCTCCTCGTATTTTTCAGACCTTTTCATGCTCCACATATTTTTCACACGTTTACATGCTCTTCATATTTTACACAACTTCTCATGCTCTTCTTATTTTTTAAACCTTTTCTTGCTCTTCTTATTTTTCACACCGTTTGATGCTCTTCATATTTTTCACACCTTGTCATGCTTTTCAAATTTTTCACACCTTTTCATGCTCTTCGTATTTTTAAACCTTTTCTTGCTCTTCATATTTTACACAACTTTTCATGCTCTTCATATTTTTCAGAACTTTTCATTCTCTTCATGCTCTTCATATTTTCAGACCTATTCATGCTCCTCCTTTTTTTTAGACCGTTTCATGCTCTTCGTATTTTTCACTCCTCTTCATGCTCCTCGTATTTTTCAAACCTTTTCATGCTCCGCGTATTTTTCACATCTTTTCATGCTCTTCATATTTTACAGACCGTTTCATGCTCTTCATATTTTTCACACCATTTCATTAACCTCATATTATTCACAACTTTTCATGCTCTTCATATTTTACACACCGTTCAGGCTATTCGTATGTTTCACACCTTTAATGCACTTCGTATTTTTCACAACTTTTCATGCTCTTCGTATTTTTCACACCTTTTCAGGTTCTTCGAAATTTTCCACACCTTTTTATGCTCTTCATATTTTTCACACCTTTTCATCCTCTTCTCTTTTTTCACACCATTTCATGCTCTACTTATTTTTCACACCTTGTCATGCACTTCATATTTTTTACATCTTTTCATGCTCTTCGTATTTGTCCCATGTTTTCAAGCTCTTCGTATATTTCAGACCTTTTCATGCTCTTCGTATTTTTCACACTTTTTCATGCTCCTCATATTTTTCACACCTTTTCATGCTCTTTGTATTTTTCACACCTTTTCATGCTCTTCCTGTTTTTCACTCCTTTTAATGCTCTTCATATTTTTCAGGCCTTTTCACGCTCTTGATATTTTTCACACCTTTTCATGCTCTCTGTGTTTTTCACACCTTTTCTTGCTCTTCGTGTTTTTCACTCCTTTTAATGCTCTTCATATTTTTCAGGCCTTTTCACGCTCTTGATATTTTTCACACCTTTTCATGCTCTCTGTGTTTTTCACACCTTTTCTTGCTCTTCGTGTTTTTCACACGTTTTCATGCTCCTCATATTTTTCACACCATTTCATGCTCTTCATATTTTCACACTGTTTCATGCTAATCATATTTTTGACACCTTTTCATGCTCCTAATATTTTTCAGACCTTTTAATGCTCCTCGTGTTTTTCAGACGTATTCACGCTCCTCGTATTTTTCAGACATTCTGGCCCCTCGTATTTTTCAGACCTTTTCATGCTCCTCATATTTTCAGACCGTTTCATGCTCCTCATATTTTTCAAACCGTTTCATGCTCCTCATATTTATCACACCGTTTCGTGCTCCTTGTGTTTTACAGACATTTTCATGCTTCTCGTATTTTTCAGAACTTTTCATGCTCCTCGTGTTTTTCAGACTTTAAGGCCCCTCGTATTTTTCAGACCTTTCCATGCTCATCGTATTTTTCATACCTTTTCATGATCCTCATATTTTTCACACCTTTTAATGCTCTTAATATTTTTCAGGCCGTTTCATGCTCCTCATATTTTTCACACCTTTTCATGCTCTTCATATTTTTCACACCGTTTCATGCTCTTTATATTTTCACACTGTTTCATGCTCCTCATATTTTTCAGATATTTTCATGCTCCTCGTATTTTCCAGACCTTTTCATGCTCCTCGTAATTTTCACAACTTTTCATGCTCCTTGTAGTTTTCAGACCTTTTCATGCTCCTCATATTTCTCACACCTTTCATGTTCTTCATATTTTTCACACCGTTTCATGCTCTTTATATTTTCACACTGTTTCATGCTCCTCATATTTTTGACACCTTTTCATGCTCCTCTTATTTTTCAGACCTTTTCATGCTCCTCGTATTTTTCACACATTTTCATGCTCCTCGTATTTTTCACACCTTTGCATGCTCTTCGTGATTTTCACGCCTTTTCATGCTCTTTGTATTTTTCAGACCTTTTCATGCTCCGGGTATTTTTCAGAACTTTTCATGCTCTTCATATTTTTCAGAATTTTTCAACCTCATCGTATTTTTCAGATCTTTTCATGCTCCTCAAATTTTTCAGACCTTTCAAGCTCCTCTTATTTTTCAGACCTTTTCATGCTCCTCATATTTTTCACACCTTTTCATGCTCTTCATATAGTTCACACCTTTTCATGCTCTTCATATTGTTCAGAACTTTTCATGCTTCTCGTATTTTTCACAACTTCTCATGCTCCTCATATTGTTCACACCTTTTCATGCTCGTCATAATATTCACACCTTTTCATGCTCTTCATATTTTTCACAACTTTTCATGCTCTTCATATTTTTCAGAACTTTTCATTCTCTTCATGCTCTTCGTATTTTCAGACCTATTCATGCTCCTCCTATTTTTCAGACCTTTTCATATTCTGCGTATTTTTCACACCTTTTCTTGCTCTTCATATTTTACACACCGTTTCATGCTCTTCATATTTTTCACACCATTTCATTAACCTTATATTATTCACACCTTTTCATGCTCTTCATATTTTACACACCGTTTCAGGCTCTTCGTATGTTTCACACCTTTTCATGCACTTCGTATTTTTCACAAATTTTCATGCTCTTCGTATTTTTCACACCTTTTCAGGCTCTTCGAAATTTTTCACCCCTTTTCATGCTCTTCGTATTTTTCACACCCTGTCGTGCTCTTCATATTTTTTACATCTTTTCATCCTCTTCGTATTTGTCCCATCTTTTCATGTTCTTCGTATTTTTCAGAACTTTTCATGCTCTTCGTATTTTTCACACTACTTCATGCTCTTCGTATTTTTCAGACATTCTGATGCTTTGTATTTTTCACAGCGTTTCATGCACTTCGTATTTTTCACACCGTTTAATGCTCTTCATATTTTTCACAACTTTTCATGCTCTTCGTATTTTTCACACCTTTTCATGCTCTTTTTATTTTTCACATCTTTTCATGGTCTTCGTAATTTTTCACAAATTTTCATGCACTTTGTAATTTTTCACACCTTTTCATGCTCTTCGTATTTTTCACACCTTTTCATGCTTTTCGTATTATTCACACCTTTTCATGCTCCTCGTATATTTTAGACCTTTTCATGCTACTCGTATTTTTCAGACGTTTGCAAGCTCCTCGTATTTTTCAGACCTTTGCATGCTCCTCATATTTTTCAGAACTTTTCACGCTCCTCGTGTTTTTCACAACTTCTCATGCTCCTCATATTGTTCACACCTTTTCATACTCCTCATATTATTCACAACTTTTTATGCTTCTGGTATTTTTCAGACCTTTTCATGCTCCTCCTATTTTTCAGAACTTTTCATTGTCCTTGTAAATCACAGCTTTTCATGCTCCTGGTATTTTTCACACCGTTTCATGCTCTTCATATTTTACACACCGTTTCATGCTCTTCATATTTTTCACACCATTTCATGAACCTCATATTGTTCACAACTTTTCATGCTCTTCATAGTTTTCAAACCTTTACATGCTCTTCGTATGTTTCAGAATTTTTCATGCTCTTCATATTGTTCACAGCTTTTCATGCTCCTGGGATTTTTCACACCTTTTCATGCTCTTCATATTTTTCAGAACTTTTCAAGCTCTTCTTATTTTTCACAGCGTTTCATGCACTTCATATTTTTCACACCGTTTAATGCTCTTCATATTTATCACACCTTTTCATGCTCTTTGTATTTTTCACCTTTTCATGCTCTTTGTATTTTTCACATCTTTTCATGTTCCTCGTAATTTTTCACAACTTTTCTTGCACTTCGTAATTTTTCACACCTTTTCATGCTCTTCGTATTTTTCACAACTTTTCGTGCTTTTTGTATTATTCACACCTTTTCATGCTCCTTGTATATTTTAGACCTTTTCATGCTCCTCGTATTATTCACACCTTTTCATGCTCCTCGTATATTTTACACCTTTTCATGCTACTCGTATTTTTCAGACCTTTGCAAGCTCCTCGTATTTTTCAGACCTTTGCATGCTCCTCGTATTTTTCAGACCTTTTCACGCTCCTTGTGTTTTTCACAACTTCCCATGCTCCTCATATTGTTCACACCTTTTCATACTCCTCATATTATTCACAACTTTTTATGCTCCTGGTATTTTTCAGACCTTTTCATGCTCCTTGCATTTTTCACACCTTTTCATGCTCCTCCTATTTTTCAGAACTTTTCATTCTCCTCGTAAATCACAGCTTTTCATGCTCCTGGTATTTTTCAAACCTTTTCATGCTCTTCATATTTTACACACCGTTTCATGCTCTTCATATTTTTCACACCATTTCATGAACCTCATATTGTTCACAACTTTTCATGCTCTTCATAGTTTTCAGACCTTTACATGCTCTTCGTATTTTTCAGAATTTTTCTTGCTCTTCGTATTTTTCACAGCTTTTCATGCTCCTGGTATTTTTCACACCTTTTCATGCTCTTCATATACTTCAGAACTTTTCAAGCTCTTGATATTTTTCAGACCTTTTCAAGCTCTTCGTAGTTTTCACAACCTTTCATGCTCTGCACATTTTTCACACCATTTCAGGCTCTTCGTATGTTTCACACCTTTTCAAGCACTTCGTGTTTTTCACAACTTTTCATGCTCTTCGTATTTTTCACACCTCTTCAGGCTCTTCGAAATTTTTCACACCTTTTCATATTTTTCACACCTTTTCATCCTCTTCTCATTTTTCCGTTTCATGCTCTTTGTATTTTTCAGACCTTTTCATGCTCCTCGTATTTTTCAGACCTTTGCATGCTCCTCGTATTTTTCTGAACTTTTCACGCTCCTCGTATTTTTCACAACTTCTCATCCTCCTCATATTGTTCACAACTTTCATACTCCTCATATTATTCACAACTTTTCATGCTCATTATATTTTTCACACCTTTTCAGCTCTTCATATTTTTCAGAAATTTTCATGCTCTTCATGCTCTTCGTATTTTCAGAACTTTTCATGCTCTTCATATTTTTCATACCTTTTCATGCTCTTGATATTTTTCAGAAGTTTTCATGTTCTTGATATTTTTCAGACCTTTTCATGCTCTTCAATTTTTCACAACTTTTCATGCCTTTCATATTTTTCAGACCTTTTCAATCTCTTGATATTTTTCAGACCTTTTCATGCTCCTCCTATTTTTCAGAACTTTTCATGCTCTTCGTATTTTTCCCACCTTTTCATGCTCTTTGTATTTTTCACACCTTTTCATGCTCTTCATATTTTTCACACCTTTTCATGCTCTTCATATTTTTTAGAGCTTTTCATGCTCTTCTTATTTTTCACACCATTTCATGCTCCTCATATTTTTCACATCTTTTCATGAGCTTCATATTGTCACACGGTTTCATGCTCCTCAGATTTTTCACAGCTTTTCATGCTCTTCATATTTTTCAGACATTTTCATGCTCCACATAATTTTCACACGTTTACATGCTCTTCATATTTTACACAACTTCTCATGCTCTTCTTATTTTTTAAACCTTTTCTTGCTCTTCTTATTTTTCACACCGTTTGATGCTCTTCATATATTTCACACCTTGTCATGCTTTTCAAATTTTTCACACCTTTTCACGCTCTTCGTATTTTTTAAACCTTTTCTTGCTCCTCATATTTTACACAACTTTTCATGCTCTTCATATTTTTCAGAACTTTTCATTCTCTTCATGCTCTTCGTATTTTCAGACCTATTCATGCTCCTCCTATTTTTCAGACCTTTTCATCCTCTTCGTATTTTTCACTCCTCTTCATGCTCCTCGTATTTTTCAGACCTTTTCATGCTCCACATATTTTTCACACGTTTACATGCTCTTCATATTTTACACAACTTCTCATGCTCTTCTTATTTTTTAAACCTTTTCTTGCTCTTCTTATTTTTCACACCGTTTGATGCTCTTCATATTTTTCACACCTTGTCATGCTTTTCAAATTTTTCACACCTTTTCATGCTCTTCGTATTTTTAAACCTTTTCTTGCTCTTCATATTTTACACAACTTTTCATGCTCTTCATATTTTTCAGAACTTTTCATTCTCTTCATATTTTCAGACCTATTCATGCTCCTCCTTTTTTTTAGACCGTTTCATGCTCTTCGTATTTTTCACTCCTCTTCATGCTCCTCGTATTTTTCAAACCTTTTCATGCTCCGCGTATTTTTCACATCTTTTCATGCTCTTCATATTTTACAGACCGTTTCATGCTCTTCATATTTTTCACACCATTTCATTAACCTCATATTATTCACAACTTTTCATGCTCTTCATATTTTACACACCGTTCAGGCTATTCGTATGTTTCACACCTTTAATGCACTTCGTATTTTTCACAACTTTTCATGCTCTTCGTATTTTTCACACCTTTTCAGGTTCTTCGAAATTTTCCACACCTTTTTATGCTCTTCATATTTTTCACACCTTTTCATCCTCTTCTCTTTTTTCACACCATTTCATGCTCTACTTATTTTTCACACCTTGTCATGCACTTCATATTTTTACATCTTTTCATGCTCTTCGTATTTGTCCCATGTTTTCAAGCTCTTCGTATATTTCAGACCTTTTCATGCTCTTCGTATTTTTCACACTTTTTCATGCTCCTCATATTTTTCACACCTTTTCATGCTCTTCGTATTTTTCACACCTTTTCATGCTCTTCCTGTTTTTCACTCCTTTTAATGCTCTTCATATTTTTCAGGCCTTTTCACGCTCTTGATATTTTTCACACCTTTTCATGCTCTCTGTGTTTTTCACACCTTTTCTTGCTCTTCGTGTTTTTCACACGTTTTCATGCTCCTCATATTTTTCACACCATTTCATGCTCTTCATATTTTCACACTGTTTCATGCTAATCATATTTTTGACACCTTTTCATGCTCCTAATATTTTTCAGACCTTTTAATGCTCCTCGTGTTTTTCAGACGTATTCACGCTCCTCGTATTTTTCAGACATTCTGGCCCCTCGTATTTTTCAGACCTTTTCATGCTCCTCATATTTTCAGACCGTTTCATGCTCCTCATATTTTTCAAACCGTTTCATGCTCCTCATATTTATCACACCGTTTCGTGCTCCTTGTGTTTTACAGACATTTTCATGCTTCTCGTATTTTTCAGAACTTTTCATGCTCCTCGTGTTTTTCAGACTTTAAGGCCCCTCGTATTTTTCAGACCTTTCCATGCTCATCGTATTTTTCATACCTTTTCATGATCCTCATATTTTTCACACCTTTTAATGCTCTTAATATTTTTCAGGCCGTTTCATGCTCCTCATATTTTTCACACCTTTTCATGCTCTTCATATTTTTCACACCGTTTCATGCTCTTTATATTTTCACACTGTTTCATGCTCCTCATATTTTTCAGATATTTTCATGCTCCTCGTATTTTCCAGACCTTTTCATGCTCCTCGTAATTTTCACAACTTTTCATGCTCCTTGTAGTTTTCAGACCTTTTCATGCTCCTCATATTTCTCACACCTTTCATGTTCTTCATATTTTTCACACCGTTTCATGCTCTTTATATTTTCACACTGTTTCATGCTCCTCATATTTTTGACACCTTTTCATGCTCCTCTTATTTTTCAGACCTTTTCATGCTCCTCGTATTTTTCACACATTTTCATGCTCCTCGTATTTTTCACACCTTTGCATGCTCTTCGTGATTTTCACGCCTTTTCATGCTCTTTGTATTTTTCAGACCTTTTCATGCTCCGGGTATTTTTCAGAACTTTTCATGCTCTTCATATTTTTCAGAATTTTTCAACCTCATCGTATTTTTCAGATCTTTTCATGCTCCTCAAATTTTTCAGACCTTTCAAGCTCCTCTTATTTTTCAGACCTTTTCATGCTCCTCATATTTTTCACACCTTTTCATGCTCTTCATATAGTTCACACCTTTTCATGCTCTTCATATTGTTCAGAACTTTTCATGCTTCTCGTATTTTTCACAACTTCTCATGCTCCTCATATTGTTCACACCTTTTCATGCTCGTCATAATATTCACACCTTTTCATGCTCTTCATATTTTTCACAACTTTTCATGCTCTTCATATTTTTCAGAACTTTTCATTCTCTTCATGCTCTTCGTATTTTCAGACCTATTCATGCTCCTCCTATTTTTCAGACCTTTTCATATTCTGCGTATTTTTCACACCTTTTCTTGCTCTTCATATTTTACACACCGTTTCATGCTCTTCATATTTTTCACACCATTTCATTAACCTTATATTATTCACACCTTTTCATGCTCTTCATATTTTACACACCGTTTCAGGCTCTTCGTATGTTTCACACCTTTTCATGCACTTCGTATTTTTCACAAATTTTCATGCTCTTCGTATTTTTCACACCTTTTCAGGCTCTTCGAAATTTTTCACCCCTTTTCATGCTCTTCGTATTTTTCACACCCTGTCGTGCTCTTCATATTTTTTACATCTTTTCATCCTCTTCGTATTTGTCCCATCTTTTCATGTTCTTCGTATTTTTCAGAACTTTTCATGCTCTTCGTATTTTTCACACTACTTCATGCTCTTCGTATTTTTCAGACATTCTGATGCTTCGTATTTTTCACAGCGTTTCATGCACTTCGTATTTTTCACACCGTTTAATGCTCTTCATATTTTTCACAACTTTTCATGCTCTTCGTATTTTTCACACCTTTTCATGCTCTTTTTATTTTTCACATCTTTTCATGGTCTTCGTAATTTTTCACAAATTTTCATGCACTTTGTAATTTTTCACACCTTTTCATGCTCTTCGTATTTTTCACACCTTTTCATGCTTTTCGTATTATTCACACCTTTTCATGCTCCTCGTATATTTTAGACCTTTTCATGCTACTCGTATTTTTCAGACGTTTGCAAGCTCCTCGTATTTTTCAGACCTTTGCATGCTCCTCATATTTTTCAGAACTTTTCACGCTCCTCGTGTTTTTCACAACTTCTCATGCTCCTCATATTGTTCACACCTTTTCATACTCCTCATATTATTCACAACTTTTTATGCTTCTGGTATTTTTCAGACCTTTTCATGCTCCTCCTATTTTTCAGAACTTTTCATTGTCCTTGTAAATCACAGCTTTTCATGCTCCTGGTATTTTTCACACCGTTTCATGCTCTTCATATTTTACACACCGTTTCATGCTCTTCATATTTTTCACACCATTTCATGAACCTCATATTGTTCACAACTTTTCATGCTCTTCATAGTTTTCAAACCTTTACATGCTCTTCGTATGTTTCAGAATTTTTCATGCTCTTCATATTGTTCACAGCTTTTCATGCTCCTGGGATTTTTCACACCTTTTCATGCTCTTCATATTTTTCAGAACTTTTCAAGCTCTTCTTATTTTTCACAGCGTTTCATGCACTTCATATTTTTCACACCGTTTAATGCTCTTCATATTTATCACACCTTTTCATGCTCTTTGTATTTTTCACCTTTTCATGCTCTTTGTATTTTTCACATCTTTTCATGTTCCTCGTAATTTTTCACAACTTTTCTTGCACTTCGTAATTTTTCACACCTTTTCATGCTCTTCGTATTTTTCACAACTTTTCGTGCTTTTTGTATTATTCACACCTTTTCATGCTCCTTGTATATTTTAGACCTTTTCATGCTCCTCGTATTATTCACACCTTTTCATGCTCCTCGTATATTTTACACCTTTTCATGCTACTCGTATTTTTCAGACCTTTGCAAGCTCCTCGTATTTTTCAGACCTTTGCATGCTCCTCGTATTTTTCAGACCTTTTCACGCTCCTTGTGTTTTTCACAACTTCCCATGCTCCTCATATTGTTCACACCTTTTCATACTCCTCATATTATTCACAACTTTTTATGCTCCTGGTATTTTTCAGACCTTTTCATGCTCCTTGCATTTTTCACACCTTTTCATGCTCCTCCTATTTTTCAGAACTTTTCATTCTCCTCGTAAATCACAGCTTTTCATGCTCCTGGTATTTTTCAAACCTTTTCATGCTCTTCATATTTTACACACCGTTTCATGCTCTTCATATTTTTCACACCATTTCATGAACCTCATATTGTTCACAACTTTTCATGCTCTTCATAGTTTTCAGACCTTTACATGCTCTTCGTATTTTTCAGAATTTTTCTTGCTCTTCGTATTTTTCACAGCTTTTCATGCTCCTGGTATTTTTCACACCTTTTCATGCTCTTCATATACTTCAGAACTTTTCAAGCTCTTGATATTTTTCAGACCTTTTCAAGCTCTTCGTAGTTTTCACAACCTTTCATGCTCTGCACATTTTTCACACCATTTCAGGCTCTTCGTATGTTTCACACCTTTTCAAGCACTTCGTGTTTTTCACAACTTTTCATGCTCTTCGTATTTTTCACACCTCTTCAGGCTCTTCGAAATTTTTCACACCTTTTCATATTTTTCACACCTTTTCATCCTCTTCTCATTTTTCCGTTTCATGCTCTTTGTATTTTTCAGACCTTTTCATGCTCCTCGTATTTTTCAGACCTTTGCATGCTCCTCGTATTTTTCTGAACTTTTCACGCTCCTCGTATTTTTCACAACTTCTCATCCTCCTCATATTGTTCACAACTTTCATACTCCTCATATTATTCACAACTTTTCATGCTCATTATATTTTTCACACCTTTTCAGCTCTTCATATTTTTCAGAAATTTTCATGCTCTTCATGCTCTTCGTATTTTCAGAACTTTTCATGCTCTTCATATTTTTCATACCTTTTCATGCTCTTGATATTTTTCAGAAGTTTTCATGTTCTTGATATTTTTCAGACCTTTTCATGCTCTTCAATTTTTCACAACTTTTCATGCCTTTCATATTTTTCAGACCTTTTCAATCTCTTGATATTTTTCAGACCTTTTCATGCTCCTCCTATTTTTCAGAACTTTTCATGCTCTTCGTATTTTTCCCACCTTTTCATGCTCTTTGTATTTTTCACACCTTTTCATGCTCTTCATATTTTTCACACCTTTTCATGCTCTTCATATTTTTTAGAGCTTTTCATGCTCTTCTTATTTTTCACACCATTTCATGCTCCTCATATTTTTCACATCTTTTCATGAGCTTCATATTGTCACACGGTTTCATGCTCCTCAGATTTTTCACAGCTTTTCATGCTCTTCATATTTTTCAGACATTTTCATGCTCCACATAATTTTCACACGTTTACATGCTCTTCATATTTTACACAACTTCTCATGCTCTTCTTATTTTTTAAACCTTTTCTTGCTCTTCTTATTTTTCACACCGTTTGATGCTCTTCATATATTTCACACCTTGTCATGCTTTTCAAATTTTTCACACCTTTTCACGCTCTTCGTATTTTTTAAACCTTTTCTTGCTCCTCATATTTTACACAACTTTTCATGCTCTTCATATTTTTCAGAACTTTTCATTCTCTTCATGCTCTTCGTATTTTCAGACCTATTCATGCTCCTCCTATTTTTCAGACCTTTTCATCCTCTTCGTATTTTTCACTCCTCTTCATGCTCCTCGTATTTTTCAGACCTTTTCATGCTCCACATATTTTTCACACGTTTACATGCTCTTCATATTTTACACAACTTCTCATGCTCTTCTTATTTTTTAAACCTTTTCTTGCTCTTCTTATTTTTCACACCGTTTGATGCTCTTCATATTTTTCACACCTTGTCATGCTTTTCAAATTTTTCACACCTTTTCATGCTCTTCGTATTTTTAAACCTTTTCTTGCTCTTCATATTTTACACAACTTTTCATGCTCTTCATATTTTTCAGAACTTTTCATTCTCTTCATATTTTCAGACCTATTCATGCTCCTCCTTTTTTTTAGACCGTTTCATGCTCTTCGTATTTTTCACTCCTCTTCATGCTCCTCGTATTTTTCAAACCTTTTCATGCTCCGCGTATTTTTCACATCTTTTCATGCTCTTCATATTTTACAGACCGTTTCATGCTCTTCATATTTTTCACACCATTTCATTAACCTCATATTATTCACAACTTTTCATGCTCTTCATATTTTACACACCGTTCAGGCTATTCGTATGTTTCACACCTTTAATGCACTTCGTATTTTTCACAACTTTTCATGCTCTTCGTATTTTTCACACCTTTTCAGGTTCTTCGAAATTTTCCACACCTTTTTATGCTCTTCATATTTTTCACACCTTTTCATCCTCTTCTCTTTTTTCACACCATTTCATGCTCTACTTATTTTTCACACCTTGTCATGCACTTCATATTTTTACATCTTTTCATGCTCTTCGTATTTGTCCCATGTTTTCAAGCTCTTCGTATATTTCAGACCTTTTCATGCTCTTCGTATTTTTCACACTTTTTCATGCTCCTCATATTTTTCACACCTTTTCATGCTCTTCGTATTTTTCACACCTTTTCATGCTCTTCCTGTTTTTCACTCCTTTTAATGCTCTTCATATTTTTCAGGCCTTTTCACGCTCTTGATATTTTTCACACCTTTTCATGCTCTCTGTGTTTTTCACACCTTTTCTTGCTCTTCGTGTTTTTCACACGTTTTCATGCTCCTCATATTTTTCACACCATTTCATGCTCTTCATATTTTCACACTGTTTCATGCTAATCATATTTTTGACACCTTTTCATGCTCCTAATATTTTTCAGACCTTTTAATGCTCCTCGTGTTTTTCAGACGTATTCACGCTCCTCGTATTTTTCAGACATTCTGGCCCCTCGTATTTTTCAGACCTTTTCATGCTCCTCATATTTTCAGACCGTTTCATGCTCCTCATATTTTTCAAACCGTTTCATGCTCCTCATATTTATCACACCGTTTCGTGCTCCTTGTGTTTTACAGACATTTTCATGCTTCTCGTATTTTTCAGAACTTTTCATGCTCCTCGTGTTTTTCAGACTTTAAGGCCCCTCGTATTTTTCAGACCTTTCCATGCTCATCGTATTTTTCATACCTTTTCATGATCCTCATATTTTTCACACCTTTTAATGCTCTTAATATTTTTCAGGCCGTTTCATGCTCCTCATATTTTTCACACCTTTTCATGCTCTTCATATTTTTCACACCGTTTCATGCTCTTTATATTTTCACACTGTTTCATGCTCCTCATATTTTTCAGATATTTTCATGCTCCTCGTATTTTCCAGACCTTTTCATGCTCCTCGTAATTTTCACAACTTTTCATGCTCCTTGTAGTTTTCAGACCTTTTCATGCTCCTCATATTTCTCACACCTTTCATGTTCTTCATATTTTTCACACCGTTTCATGCTCTTTATATTTTCACACTGTTTCATGCTCCTCATATTTTTGACACCTTTTCATGCTCCTCTTATTTTTCAGACCTTTTCATGCTCCTCGTATTTTTCACACATTTTCATGCTCCTCGTATTTTTCACACCTTTGCATGCTCTTCGTGATTTTCACGCCTTTTCATGCTCTTTGTATTTTTCAGACCTTTTCATGCTCCGGGTATTTTTCAGAACTTTTCATGCTCTTCATATTTTTCAGAATTTTTCAACCTCATCGTATTTTTCAGATCTTTTCATGCTCCTCAAATTTTTCAGACCTTTCAAGCTCCTCTTATTTTTCAGACCTTTTCATGCTCCTCATATTTTTCACACCTTTTCATGCTCTTCATATAGTTCACACCTTTTCATGCTCTTCATATTGTTCAGAACTTTTCATGCTTCTCGTATTTTTCACAACTTCTCATGCTCCTCATATTGTTCACACCTTTTCATGCTCGTCATAATATTCACACCTTTTCATGCTCTTCATATTTTTCACAACTTTTCATGCTCTTCATATTTTTCAGAACTTTTCATTCTCTTCATGCTCTTCGTATTTTCAGACCTATTCATGCTCCTCCTATTTTTCAGACCTTTTCATATTCTGCGTATTTTTCACACCTTTTCTTGCTCTTCATATTTTACACACCGTTTCATGCTCTTCATATTTTTCACACCATTTCATTAACCTTATATTATTCACACCTTTTCATGCTCTTCATATTTTACACACCGTTTCAGGCTCTTCGTATGTTTCACACCTTTTCATGCACTTCGTATTTTTCACAAATTTTCATGCTCTTCGTATTTTTCACACCTTTTCAGGCTCTTCGAAATTTTTCACCCCTTTTCATGCTCTTCGTATTTTTCACACCCTGTCGTGCTCTTCATATTTTTTACATCTTTTCATCCTCTTCGTATTTGTCCCATCTTTTCATGTTCTTCGTATTTTTCAGAACTTTTCATGCTCTTCGTATTTTTCACACTACTTCATGCTCTTCGTATTTTTCAGACATTCTGATGCTTCGTATTTTTCACAGCGTTTCATGCACTTCGTATTTTTCACACCGTTTAATGCTCTTCATATTTTTCACAACTTTTCATGCTCTTCGTATTTTTCACACCTTTTCATGCTCTTTTTATTTTTCACATCTTTTCATGGTCTTCGTAATTTTTCACAAATTTTCATGCACTTTGTAATTTTTCACACCTTTTCATGCTCTTCGTATTTTTCACACCTTTTCATGCTTTTCGTATTATTCACACCTTTTCATGCTCCTCGTATATTTTAGACCTTTTCATGCTACTCGTATTTTTCAGACGTTTGCAAGCTCCTCGTATTTTTCAGACCTTTGCATGCTCCTCATATTTTTCAGAACTTTTCACGCTCCTCGTGTTTTTCACAACTTCTCATGCTCCTCATATTGTTCACACCTTTTCATACTCCTCATATTATTCACAACTTTTTATGCTTCTGGTATTTTTCAGACCTTTTCATGCTCCTCCTATTTTTCAGAACTTTTCATTGTCCTTGTAAATCACAGCTTTTCATGCTCCTGGTATTTTTCACACCGTTTCATGCTCTTCATATTTTACACACCGTTTCATGCTCTTCATATTTTTCACACCATTTCATGAACCTCATATTGTTCACAACTTTTCATGCTCTTCATAGTTTTCAAACCTTTACATGCTCTTCGTATGTTTCAGAATTTTTCATGCTCTTCATATTGTTCACAGCTTTTCATGCTCCTGGGATTTTTCACACCTTTTCATGCTCTTCATATTTTTCAGAACTTTTCAAGCTCTTCTTATTTTTCACAGCGTTTCATGCACTTCATATTTTTCACACCGTTTAATGCTCTTCATATTTATCACACCTTTTCATGCTCTTTGTATTTTTCACCTTTCATGCTCTTTGTATTTTTCACATCTTTTCATGTTCCTCGTAATTTTTCACAACTTTTCTTGCACTTCGTAATTTTTCACACCTTTTCATGCTCTTCGTATTTTTCACAACTTTTCGTGCTTTTTGTATTATTCACACCTTTTCATGCTCCTTGTATATTTTAGACCTTTTCATGCTCCTCGTATTATTCACACCTTTTCATGCTCCTCGTATATTTTACACCTTTTCATGCTACTCGTATTTTTCAGACCTTTGCAAGCTCCTCGTATTTTTCAGACCTTTGCATGCTCCTCGTATTTTTCAGACCTTTTCACGCTCCTTGTGTTTTTCACAACTTCCCATGCTCCTCATATTGTTCACACCTTTTCATACTCCTCATATTATTCACAACTTTTTATGCTCCTGGTATTTTTCAGACCTTTTCATGCTCCTTGCATTTTTCACACCTTTTCATGCTCCTCCTATTTTTCAGAACTTTTCATTCTCCTCGTAAATCACAGCTTTTCATGCTCCTGGTATTTTTCAAACCTTTTCATGCTCTTCATATTTTACACACCGTTTCATGCTCTTCATATTTTTCACACCATTTCATGAACCTCATATTGTTCACAACTTTTCATGCTCTTCATAGTTTTCAGACCTTTACATGCTCTTCGTATTTTTCAGAATTTTTCTTGCTCTTCGTATTTTTCACAGCTTTTCATGCTCCTGGTATTTTTCACACCTTTTCATGCTCTTCATATACTTCAGAACTTTTCAAGCTCTTGATATTTTTCAGACCTTTTCAAGCTCTTCGTAGTTTTCACAACCTTTCATGCTCTGCACATTTTTCACACCATTTCAGGCTCTTCGTATGTTTCACACCTTTTCAAGCACTTCGTGTTTTTCACAACTTTTCATGCTCTTCGTATTTTTCACACCTCTTCAGGCTCTTCGAAATTTTTCACACCTTTTCATATTTTTCACACCTTTTCATCCTCTTCTCATTTTTCCGTTTCATGCTCTTTGTATTTTTCAGACCTTTTCATGCTCCTCGTATTTTTCAGACCTTTGCATGCTCCTCGTATTTTTCTGAACTTTTCACGCTCCTCGTATTTTTCACAACTTCTCATCCTCCTCATATTGTTCACAACTTTCATACTCCTCATATTATTCACAACTTTTCATGCTCATTATATTTTTCACACCTTTTCAGCTCTTCATATTTTTCAGAAATTTTCATGCTCTTCATGCTCTTCGTATTTTCAGAACTTTTCATGCTCTTCATATTTTTCATACCTTTTCATGCTCTTGATATTTTTCAGAAGTTTTCATGTTCTTGATATTTTTCAGACCTTTTCATGCTCTTCAATTTTTCACAACTTTTCATGCCTTTCATATTTTTCAGACCTTTTCAATCTCTTGATATTTTTCAGACCTTTTCATGCTCCTCCTATTTTTCAGAACTTTTCATGCTCTTCGTATTTTTCCCACCTTTTCATGCTCTTTGTATTTTTCACACCTTTTCATGCTCTTCATATTTTTCACACCTTTTCATGCTCTTCATATTTTTTAGAGCTTTTCATGCTCTTCTTATTTTTCACACCATTTCATGCTCCTCATATTTTTCACATCTTTTCATGAGCTTCATATTGTCACACGGTTTCATGCTCCTCAGATTTTTCACAGCTTTTCATGCTCTTCATATTTTTCAGACATTTTCATGCTCCACATAATTTTCACACGTTTACATGCTCTTCATATTTTACACAACTTCTCATGCTCTTCTTATTTTTTAAACCTTTTCTTGCTCTTCTTATTTTTCACACCGTTTGATGCTCTTCATATATTTCACACCTTGTCATGCTTTTCAAATTTTTCACACCTTTTCACGCTCTTCGTATTTTTTAAACCTTTTCTTGCTCCTCATATTTTACACAACTTTTCATGCTCTTCATATTTTTCAGAACTTTTCATTCTCTTCATGCTCTTCGTATTTTCAGACCTATTCATGCTCCTCCTATTTTTCAGACCTTTTCATCCTCTTCGTATTTTTCACTCCTCTTCATGCTCCTCGTATTTTTCAGACCTTTTCATGCTCCACATATTTTTCACACGTTTACATGCTCTTCATATTTTACACAACTTCTCATGCTCTTCTTATTTTTTAAACCTTTTCTTGCTCTTCTTATTTTTCACACCGTTTGATGCTCTTCATATTTTTCACACCTTGTCATGCTTTTCAAATTTTTCACACCTTTTCATGCTCTTCGTATTTTTAAACCTTTTCTTGCTCTTCATATTTTACACAACTTTTCATGCTCTTCATATTTTTCAGAACTTTTCATTCTCTTCATATTTTCAGACCTATTCATGCTCCTCCTTTTTTTTAGACCGTTTCATGCTCTTCGTATTTTTCACTCCTCTTCATGCTCCTCGTATTTTTCAAACCTTTTCATGCTCCGCGTATTTTTCACATCTTTTCATGCTCTTCATATTTTACAGACCGTTTCATGCTCTTCATATTTTTCACACCATTTCATTAACCTCATATTATTCACAACTTTTCATGCTCTTCATATTTTACACACCGTTCAGGCTATTCGTATGTTTCACACCTTTAATGCACTTCGTATTTTTCACAACTTTTCATGCTCTTCGTATTTTTCACACCTTTTCAGGTTCTTCGAAATTTTCCACACCTTTTTATGCTCTTCATATTTTTCACACCTTTTCATCCTCTTCTCTTTTTTCACACCATTTCATGCTCTACTTATTTTTCACACCTTGTCATGCACTTCATATTTTTACATCTTTTCATGCTCTTCGTATTTGTCCCATGTTTTCAAGCTCTTCGTATATTTCAGACCTTTTCATGCTCTTCGTATTTTTCACACTTTTTCATGCTCCTCATATTTTTCACACCTTTTCATGCTCTTCGTATTTTTCACACCTTTTCATGCTCTTCCTGTTTTTCACTCCTTTTAATGCTCTTCATATTTTTCAGGCCTTTTCACGCTCTTGATATTTTTCACACCTTTTCATGCTCTCTGTGTTTTTCACACCTTTTCTTGCTCTTCGTGTTTTTCACACGTTTTCATGCTCCTCATATTTTTCACACCATTTCATGCTCTTCATATTTTCACACTGTTTCATGCTAATCATATTTTTGACACCTTTTCATGCTCCTAATATTTTTCAGACCTTTTAATGCTCCTCGTGTTTTTCAGACGTATTCACGCTCCTCGTATTTTTCAGACATTCTGGCCCCTCGTATTTTTCAGACCTTTTCATGCTCCTCATATTTTCAGACCGTTTCATGCTCCTCATATTTTTCAAACCGTTTCATGCTCCTCATATTTATCACACCGTTTCGTGCTCCTTGTGTTTTACAGACATTTTCATGCTTCTCGTATTTTTCAGAACTTTTCATGCTCCTCGTGTTTTTCAGACATTAAGGCCCCTCGTATTTTTCAGACCTTTCCATGCTCATCGTATTTTTCATACCTTTTCATGATCCTCATATTTTTCACACCTTTTAATGCTCTTAATATTTTTCAGGCCGTTTCATGCTCCTCATATTTTTCACACCTTTTCATGCTCTTCATATTTTTCACACCGTTTCATGCTCTTTATATTTTCACACTGTTTCATGCTCCTCATATTTTTCAGATATTTTCATGCTCCTCGTATTTTCCAGACCTTTTCATGCTCCTCGTAATTTTCACAACTTTTCATGCTCCTTGTAGTTTTCAGACCTTTTCATGCTCCTCATATTTCTCACACCTTTCATGTTCTTCATATTTTTCACACCGTTTCATGCTCTTTATATTTTCACACTGTTTCATGCTCCTCATATTTTTGACACCTTTTCATGCTCCTCTTATTTTTCAGACCTTTTCATGCTAGTCGTATTTTTCAGACCTTTTCATGCTCCCCGTATTTTTCATACCTTTCTTGGTCCTCGTATTTTTCAGAACGATTCATGCTTCTCGTATTTTTCACACCTTTTCTTGTTCCTCGTATTTTTCAGACATTTTCATGCTCCTCGTATTTTTCAGACCTTTTTTTGCTCCTCGTATTTTCACACCTTTTCATGCTCCTTGTATTTTTCAGCCCGTTTCATGCTCCTCGTATTTTTCAGAACTTTTCATGCTCCTCTTATTTTACAGAGCTTTTCATGCTCCTCTTATTTTTCAGAATTTTTCGTGCTCCTCATATTTTCAGACCTTTTCGTGCTCCTCGAATTTTTCACACCTTTTCTTGCTCCTCGTATTTTTCACACCTTTTCATGCTCCTCATGTTTTCCACACCTTTCATGCTCTTCATATTTTTCACAGCGTTTCATGCTCTTCATATTTTCACACCGTTTCATCCTCCTCATATTTTTGAGACGTTTTCATGCTCCTCATGTTTTTCACACATTTTCATGCTCCTCGTATTTTCCAGACCTTTTCATGCTCCTCGTATTTTTCAGACCTTTTCTTGCTCCTCATATTTTTCAGACCTTTTCATGCTCCTCGTATTTTTCAGACCTTTTCATGCTCCTCGTATTTTTCAGACCATTTCATGCTCCTCATATTTTTCAGACCTTTTCATTCTCCTAGTATTTTTCCGATCTTTTCATGCTCCTTGTACTTTTCAAACCTTTTCATGCTCCTCATATTTCTCACACCTTTCATGCTCTTCATATTTTTCACACGGTTTCATGCTCATGATATTTTCACACCGTTTCATGCTCCTCATATTTTTGATAACTTTTCATGCTCCTCGTATTTTTCACACCTTTTCATGCTCTTCCTGTTTTTCACACCTTTTCATGCTCTTCGTGTTTTTCACTCCTTTTAATGCTCTTCATATTTTTCAGGCTTTTTCACGCTCTTGATATTTTACACACCTTTTCATGCTCTCCGTGTTTTTCACACCTTTTCTTGCTCTTCGTGTTTTCCACACCTTTTCATCCTCCTGATATTTCTTCACAGCACTTCATGCTCTTCATATTTTCACAGCATTTCATGCTAGTCATATTTTTGACACCTTTTTATGCTCCTCATATTTTTCAGACCTTTTCATGCTCCTCGTATTTTTCAGACCTTTTCACGCTCCTCGTATTTTTCAGACATTCAGGCCCCTCATATTTTTCAGACATTTTCATGCTCCTTGTGTTTTTCAGACCTTTTCATGCTCCTCGTATTTTTAACACATTTTCATATTCCTCCGATTTTTCACACCTTTTCACGCTCCTCGTATTTTTCAGACATTAAGGCCCCTCGTATTTTTCAGACCTTTTCATGCTCCTCATATTTTTCACACCTTTTCATGCTCCTCATATTGTTCACAACTGTTCATGCTCTTCATATTTTTCACATCTTTTCATGCTTTTCATATTTTTCATACCTTTTCATGCTCCTCTTATTTTTCAGACCTTTTCATGCTCCCTGTATTTTCATACCTTTCATGGTCCTCGTATTTTTCAGACCGTTTCATGCTTCTCGAATTTTTCACACCTTTTCATGCTCTTCCTGTTTTTCACACCTTTTCATGCTCTTCATGTTTTTCACTCCTTTTCTGGCTCTTCGTGTTTCCACACCTTTTCCTGCTCCTCATATTTCTTCACACCATTTCATGCTCTTCATATTTTCACAGCATTTCATGCTATCCATATTTTTGACACCTTTTCATGCTCCTCATATTTTTCAGACCTTTTCATGCTCCTCGTATTTTTCAGACCTTTTTTTGCTCCTCGTATTTTTACACCTTTTCATGCTCCTCGTATTTTTCAGACCTTTTCATGCTCCTCGTATTTTACAGAGCTTTTCATGCTCCTCGTATTTTTCAGAACTTTTCGTGCTCCTCGTATTTTCAGACCTTTTCGTGCTCCTCGAATTTTTCACACCTTTTCATGCTCCTCATGTTTTCCACACCTTTCATGCTCTTCATATTTTTCACAGCGTTTCATGCTCTTCATATTTTCACACCGTTTCATCCTCCTCATATTTTTGAGACGTTTTCATGCTCCTCATGTTTTTCACACATTTTCATGCTCCTCGTATTTTCCATAATTTTTCATGCTCCTCGTATTTTTCAGACCTTTTCATGTTCCTCGTATTTTTGACATCTTTTCATGCTCCTCGTAATTTTCAGACCTATTCATGCTCCTCCTATTTTTCAGACCTTTTCATTCTCCTAGTATATTTCCGATCTTTTCATGCTCCTTGTACTTTTCAGACCTTTTCATTCTCCTCATATTTCTCACACCTTTCATGGTCTTCATATTTTTCACACAGTTTCATGCTCATGATATTTTCACACCGTTTCATGCTCCTCATATTTTTGATAACTTTTCATGCTCCTCTTATTTTTCACACCTTTTCATGCTCCTCATATTTTTCAAACCTTTTCATGCTCCCTGTATCTTTCATACCTTTCATGGTCCTCGTATTTTTCAGACCGTTTCATGCTTCTCGTATTATTCACACCTTTTCATGCTCTTCCTGTTTTTCACACCTTTTCATGCTCTTCGTGTTTTTCACTCCTTTTCTTGCTCTTCGTGTTTTCCACACCTTTTCATGCTCCTCATATTTCTTCACACCATTTCATGCTCTTCATATTTTCACAGCATTTCATGCTAGTCATATTTTTGACACCTTTTCATGCTCCTCATATTTTTCAGACCTTTTCATGCTCCTCGTGTTTTTCAGACTTTTTCATGCTCCCTGTATTTTTCATACCTTTCATGCTCCTCGTATTTTTCAGACCTTTTCATGCTCCCTGTATTTTTCATACCTTTCATGCTCCTCGTATTTTTCAGACCTTTTCATGCTCCCTGTATTTTTCATACCTTTCATGGTCTTCGTATTTTTCAGACCTTTTCATGCTCCTCGTGTTTTTCAGACCTTTTCACGCTCCTCGTATTTTTCAGACATTTAGGCACCTCGTATTTTTCAGACATTTTCATGCTCCTCGTATTTTCCAGACCTTTTCATGCTTCTCGTACTTTTCACAACTTTTCATGCTCCTTGTAGTTTTCAGACCTTTTCAAGCTCCTCATATTTCTCACACCTTTCATGCTCTTCATATTTTTCACACCGTTTCATGCTCTTTATATTTTCACACCGTTTCATGCTCCTCATATTTTTGATACCTTTTCATACTCCTCTTATTTTTCAGACCTTTTCATGCTCCTTGTATTTTTCAGACCTTTTCATGCTCCCCGTATTTTTCATACCTTTCATGGTCCTCGTATTTTTCAGAACAATTCATGCTTCTCATATTTTTCAGACCTTTTCATGCTCCTCGTATTTTTCAGACCTTTTTTTGCTCCTCGTATTTTTACACCTTTTCATGCTCCTTGTATTTTTCAGCCCGTTTCATGCTCCTCGTATTTTTCAGACCTTTTCATGCTCCTCGTATTTTACAGAGCTTTTCATGCTCCTCTTATTTTTCAGAACTTTTCGTGCTCCTCGTATTTTCAGACCTTTTCATGCTCCTCGAATTTTTCACACCTTTTCTTGCTCCTCGTATTTTTCACACCTTTTCATGCTCCTCATGTTTTCCACACCTTTCATGCTCTTCATATTTTTCACAGCGTTTCATGCTCTTCATATTTTCACACCGTTTCATCCTCCTCATATTTTTGAGACGTTTTCATGCTCCTCATGTTTTTCACACATTTTCATGCTCCTCGTATTTTCCAGACCTTTTCATGCTCCTCGTATTTTCCAGACCTATTCATGCTCCCCGTATTTTTCAGACCTTTTCATTTTCCTCGTATTTTTGACATCTTTTCATGCTTCTCGTAATTTTCAGACCATTTCATGCTCCTCATATTTTTCAGACCTTTTCATTCTCCTAGTATTTTTCTGATCTTTTCCTGCTCCTTGTACTTTTCAGACCTTTTCATGCTCCTCATATTTCTCACACCTTTCATGCTCTTCATATTTTTCACACGGTTTCATGCTCATGATATTTTCACACCGTTTCATGCTCCTCATATTTTTGATAACATTTCATGCTCCTCTTATTTTTCACACCTTTTCATGCTTCCCGTATTTTCCAGACCTTTTCATGCTCCTCGTATTTTTCAGACATTTACATGCTCCTCGTGTTTTTCAGACCTTTTCATGCTCCTCGTATTTTTCACACATTTTCATATTCCTCCTATTTTTCACACCTTTTCATGCTCCTTGTATTTTTCAGACATTAAGGCCCCTTGTACTTTTCACACCTTTTCATGCTCCTTGTATTTTTCACACCTTTTCATGCTTCTCATATTGTTCACACCTTTTCTTGCTCTTCATATTTTTCACATCTTTTAATGCTCCTCATATTTTTCATACCTTTTCATGCTCCTCGTATTTTTCAGACCTTTTCATGCTCCCTGTATTTTTCATACCTTTCATGGTCCTCGTATTTTTCAGACTGTTTCATGCTTCTCATATTTTTCACACCTTTTCATGCTCTTCCTGTTTTTCACACCTTTTCTTGCCCTTCGTGTTTTTCACTCCTTTTAATGCTCTTCATATTTTTCAGGACTTTTCACGCTCTTGATATTTTTCTCACCTTTTCATGCTCTCCGTGTTTTTCACACCTTTTCTTGCTCTTCGTGTTTTCCACACCTTTTCCTGCTCCTCATATTTCTTCACACCATTTCATGCTCTTCATATTTTCACAGCATTTCATGCTATCCATATTTTTGACACCTTTTCATGCTACTCATATTTTTCAGACCTTTTCATGCTCCTCGTGTTTTTCAGACCTTTTCACGCTCCTCATATTTTTCAGACATTCAGGCCCCTCGTATTTTTCAGACATTTTCATGCTCCTCGCGTTTTTCAGACCTTTTCACGCTCCTCGTATTTTTCAGACATTCAGGCCCCTCGTATTTTTCAGAACTTTTCATGGTCCTCGTATTTTTCAGACCTTTTCATGCTCCTCGTATTTTTCACACATTTTCATATTCCTCGTATTTTTCACACCTTTTCACGCTCCTCGTATTTGTCAGACATTAAGGCCCCTCGTATTTTTCAGACCTTTTCATGCTCCTCGTATTTTTCACACCTTTTCATGCTCCTCATATTGTTCACAACTTTTCATGCTCTTCATATTTTTCACATCTTTTCATGCTCCTCATATTTTTCACACCTTTTCATGCTCCTCGTATTTTTCACAACTTTTCATGCTCATCGTATTTTTCATACCTTTTCATGATCCTCATATTTTTCACACCTTTTAATGCTCTTCATATTTTTCAGGCCGTTTCATGCTCCTCATATTTTTCACACCTTTTCATGCTCTTCATATTTTTCACACCGTTTCATGCTCTTCATGTTTCCATACTGTTTCATGCTCCTCATATTTTTCAGATATTTTCATGCTCCTCGTATTTTCCAGACCTTTTCATGCTCCTCGTACTTTTCACAACTTTTCATGCTCCTTGTAGTTTTCAGACCTTTTCATGCTCCTCATATTTCTCACACCTTTCATGCTCTTCATATTTTTCACACCGTTTCATGCTCTTTATATTTTCACACCATTTCATGCTCCTCATATTTTTGATACCTTTTCATACTCCTCTTATTTTTCAGACCTTTTCATGCTCCTCGTATTTTTCACACCTTTTTAAGCTCTTCATATTTTTTACACCTTTTCAGGCTCTTCATGTTTTTGAACACCGCTTCATGCTCCTCCTATTTTCCAGATAGTTTCATGCTCCTCATGTTTTTTACTTGTTTTGAACCTATTCATATTTTTAACACCTTTTCATGCTCTTCATGGTTTTCAACACCGTTTCATGCTCCTCCTATTTTCCAGACGGTTTCACGCTCCTCATATTTTTTAAAACCTTTTGAGGCTCTTCATATATTTCCCACCTTTTCAGGCTCTTCATGTTTTTCAACACTACTTCATGCTCCTCCTATTTTTCAGACCGTTTCATGCTCCTCATATTTTTGACACCTTTTGAAGCTCTTCATATTTTTCATACTTTTTCAGGCTCTTCATGTGTTCAAAACCACTTCATGCTACTCCAATTTTCAGACCGTTTCATGCTCCTCATATTTTTCACACCTTATGAAGCTCTTCATATTTTTCACACCTTTTCATGCTCTTCATGTTTTCAACTCCGTTTCATGCTCCTCCTATTTTTCACGCCGTTTCATGCTCCTCATATTTTTGACACCTTTTGAAGCTCTTCATATTTTTCACAACTTTTCATGCTCTTCATGTTTTTCAACACCGTTTCATGCTCCTCCTATTTTTCAGAGTGTTTCATGCTCCTCATATTTTTGACACTTTTTGAAGCTCTTCATATTTTTCACACCTTTTCATGCTCTTCATATTTTGAACACCATTTCATGCTCCTCCTATTTTTCAGACCGTTTCATGCTCCTCCTATTTTTCAGACCGTTTCATGCTCCTCATATTTTAGACACGTTTTGTAGCTTTTCATATTTTTCAAAACTTTTCAGGCTCTTCATGTTTTTTATCACCGTGTCATGCTCCACCTATTTTTCAGACCGTTTCATGCTCCTCATAAATTTGACACCTTTTGAAGCTCTTCCTATTTTTCACACCTTTTCAGGCTCTTCATGTTTTTGAACACCATTTCATGCCTCTCTTATTTTTGACACCTTTTGAAGCTCTTCATATTTTTCACACCTTTTGAAGCACTTCATATTTTTCAAACCGTTTCAGGATCTTCATATTTTTGAACGCCGTTCATGCTCCTCCTATCTTTCAGACCGGTTCATGCTCCTCATATTTTTTACGTTTTTGAAGCTCTTCATATTTTTCACACCTTTTCAGGTTCTTCATGTTTTTGAACACCGCTTCATGCTCCTCCTATTTTTCAGTCAGTTTCATGCTCCTCATATTTTTCACACCTTTTTAAGCTCCTCATATTTTTCACACCTTTTTAAGCTCTTCATATTTTTTACACCTTTTCAGGCTCTTCATGTTTTTGAACACCACTTCATGCTCCTCCTATTTTTCAGACTGTTTCATGCTCCTAATTTTTTTACTCGTTTTGAAGCTATTCATATTTTTCACACATATTCAGGCTCTTCATGTTTTTCAATACAGTTTCATGCTCCTCCTGTTTTCCAAACTGTTTCATGCTCCTCGTATTTTACAGACTGTTTCATGCTCCTCATATTTTTGAAAACCTTTTGAAGCTCTTCATATTTTTAACACCTTTTCAGGCTCTTCATGTTTTTCAACACCGCTTCATGCTCCTCCAATTTATCAGACCGTTTCATCCTCCTAATTTTTTTGACACGCTTTGTAGCTTTTCATATTTTTCAAACCTTTTCATGCTCTTCATGTTTTTGAACACCGTTCATGCTCCTCCTATTTTTCAGAAGGTTTAATGCTCCTCATATTTTTGACACCTTTTGAAGCTCTTCATATTTTTCACAACTTTTCAGGTTCTTCATGATTTTGAACACCGCTTCATGCTCCTCCTATTTTTCAGACAGTTTCATGCTCCTCATATTTTTCACACATTTTAAGCTCTTCATATTTTTTACACCTTTTCAAGCTCTTCATGTTTTTAAACACCACTTCATCTTCCTCCTATTTTGCAGAGAGTTTCATGCTCCTCATGTTTTTTACTAGTTTTGAAGCGATTCATATTTTTCACACCTTTTCAGGCTCTTCATGTTTTTCAACAGCATTTCATGCTCCTCCTATTTTCCAGACCGTTTCTTTCTCCTCTCATTTTTGACACCTTTTGAAGCTCTTCATATTTTTCACACCTTTTCAGGCTCTTCATGTTTTTCAACACCACTTCATACTCGTCCTATTTTTCTGACCGTTTCTTTCTCCTCTCATTTTTGACACCTTTTGAAGCTCTTCATATGTTTCACACCTTTTCAGGCTCTTCATGTTTTTCAACACCACTTCATACTCGTCCTATTTTTCTGACCGTTTCTTTCTCCTCTCATTTTTGACACCTTTTGAAGCTCTTCATATTTTTCACACCTTTTCAGGCTCTTCATGTTTTTCAACACCGCTTCATGCTCCTCCTATTTTTCAGTCCATTTCATGTTCCTCATATTTTTGACACCTTTTGAAGCTCTTCATGTTTTTCACATCTTTTCAGGCTCTTCATGGTTTTGTACTCCGCTTAATGCTCCTCCTATTTTTCAGACCATTTCATGCTCCTCATATTTTTGACACCTTTGAAGCTCTTCATATTATTCACAGCTTTTCAGGCTCTTCCACTTTTTGAACACCGTTTCATACTCCTCCCATTATTCAGACAGATTCATGCTCCTCATATTTTTTACACCTTTTGACGCTCTTCATATTTTTCACACGTTTTAAGGGTCTTCATGTTTTTAAACACCGCTTCATGCTCCTCCTATTTTTCAGACCGTTTCATGCTCGTCTCATTTTTGACACATTTGAAGCTATTCATATTTTTCACACATTTTGAAGCTCTTCATATTTTTCACAACCTTTTGAAGCTCTTCATATTTTTCACACCTTTTCAGGCTCGTCATGTTTTTCAACACCACTTCATGCTCCTCCTATTTTTCAGACCGTTTCATGCTCCTCATATTTTTTACACCTTTTGACGCTCTTCATATTTTTCACACGTTTTCAGGGTCTTCATATTTTCCAACAATGCTTCATGCTCCTCATATTTTTCTGACCGTTTCATGCTCCTCATATTTTTGACATCTTTTGAAGCTCTTCATATTTTTCACACCTTTTCAGGCTCTTCATATTTTTCAACACTGCTTCATGCTCCTCCTATTTTTCAGACCATTTCATGCTCCTCATAATTTTGACACCTTTTGAAGCTCTTCATATTTTTAACACATTTTCAGGCTCTTCATGTTTTTCAACATCGCTCTATGCTCCTCCTGTTTTTCAAACCGTTTCATGCTCCTCATTATTTGGACACCGTTGAAGCTCTTCATATATCTCACACATTTTCAGGCTCTTCATGATTCTGAACACCGCATCATGCTCCTTGTATATTTCAGACCGTTTCATGCTCCTCATATTTTGGACACCGTTTCAAGCTCTTCATATATTTCACACATTTTCAGGCTCTTCATGATTCTGAACACCGCATCATGCTCCTGGTATTTTTCATACCGTTTAATGCTCCTCATATTTTTGACACCTTTTGAACCTCTTCATATTTTTCACACCTTTTCAGGTTCTTCATGTTTTTCAGGACCGTTTCATGTTCCTCCTATTGTTCAGACCATTTCATACTCCTCATATTTCTGACACCGTTTGAAGCTCTTCATATTTTTACACCTTTTGAGCTCTTCCTATTTTTCACACGTTTTCGGGCTCTTCATGTTTTTCAACACTGCTTCATGCTCCTCCTATTTTCACAACGTTTCAAGCTACTCTTAATTTTCACACCTTTTGAAGCTCCTCACATATTTCACACCTTTTCAGTCTTTTCATGTTTTTCAACACCGCTTCATGTTCCTCCTATTTTTCAGACCGTTTCATACTCCTCATATTTCTGACACCGTTTGAAGCTCTTCATATTTTTACACCTTTTGAGCTCTTCCTATTTTTCACACGTTTTCGGGCTCTTCATGTTTTTCAACACTGCTTCATGCTCCTCCTATTTCACAACGTTTCAAGCTACTCTTAATATTCACACCTTTTGAAGCTCCTCATATTTTTCACACCTTTTCAGGCTTTTCATGTTTTTCAACAACGCTTCATGCTCCTCCTATTTTTCAGACCGTTTCATGCTCTTCATATTATTGACTCCTTTTGAAGCTCTTCATATATTTCACACCTTTTCAGACTCTTCATGTTTTTCAACACCACTTCATGCTCCTCCTATTTTTCAGACCGTTTCATGCTCCTCTCATTTTTGACACGATTTGAAGCTCTTCATATTTTTCACACTTTTTGAAGCTCTTCATACTTTGCACAAGTTTTCAGGCTTTTCATGTTTTTCAACACCGCTTCATGATCTTACTATTTTACAGAACGTTTCATGCTCCTCATATTTTTGACACCTTTTGAAGCTCTTCATAATTTTAACACATTTTCAGGCTCTTCATGTTTTTCAACATCGCTCTATGCTCCTCCTGTTTTTCAGACCGTTTCATGCTCCTCATATTTTTGACACCTTTTGAAGCTCTTCATATTTTTCACACCTTTTCAGTCTTTTCATGTTTTTCAACACCGCTTCATGCTCCTACTATTTTTCAGACCGTTTCATTCTCATTATATTATTGACAAGTTTTGAAGCTCTTCATATTTTTAACACTTTTTCAGGCTCTTCATGTTTTTGAAGAGCGTTTCATGCTCCTCCTAATCTTCAGAGCTTTTCATGCTCCTCATATTTTTGACACCTTTTGAAGCTCTTCATATATTTCACACCTTTTCAGGCTGTTTATGTTTTTTAACACCGCTTCATGCTGCTCCTATTTTTCAGACCGTTTCATGCTCCTCATATATTTGACACGTTTTGAAGTACTTCATATATTTCACAACTTTTCAGGCTCTTCTTTTTTTCAACACCGATTCTTGCTCCTCCTATTTTTCAGACCGTTTCATTTTCCTCATATTTTTGACAACTTTTGAAGCGCTTCCTGTTTTTCACACCTTTTCAGGCTCTTCACTTTTCATCACCGCTTCCTGCTACTCCTATTTTTCAGACCGTATCATGCTCCTCATACTTTTGAAAACTTTTGAAGCTCTTCATATATTTCACACCTTTTCAGGCTCTTCATGTTTTGCAACACCGTTTCATGCTCCTCCTATTTTTCAGACCGTTTCATGCTCCTCCTATTTTTCAGACAGTTTCATGCTCCTCATATATTTGACTCCTTTTGAAGCTCTTCATATTATTCACACCTTTTCAGGCTCTTCATGTTTTTCAACACCACTTCATGCTCCTCCTATTTTTCAAACAGTTTCATGCTCCTCCTATTTTTGACACCTTTTGAACCTCTTCATATATTTCACACCTTTTCAGGCTCTTCATGTTTTTCAACACCGCTTCATGCTCCTCCTATTTTTCATACCGTTTCATGCTCCTTATATTTTTGACTTCTTCTGAAGCTGTTCATATATTTCACTCCTTTTTAGGCTCTTCGTGTTTTTCAGCACCGTTTCATGCTCCTCCTATTTTTCAGAACGCTTCATGCTCCTCATATTTTTGACACATTTTATAGCTCTTCATATATTTCACACCTTTTCAGGCTCTTCATATTTTTCAACACCGCTTCATGCTCTTCCTATTTTTAAGACAGTTTCATGCGCCTCATAATTTTGAAACCTTTTGAAGCTCTTTATATTTTTCACACATTTTCAGGCTTTTCATGTTTTTCCACACCGTTTCAGGCTGCTCCTATTATTCAGACCGTTTCATGCTCCTTATATATTTGACACCTTTTGAAGCTCTTCATATTTTTCACTCCTTTTTAGGCTCTTCGTTATTTGCAACACCGTTTCATGCTCCTCCTATTTTTCAGAACACTTCATGCTCCTCATATTTTTGACACCTTTTGAAGCTCTTCATATTTTTCACACCATTTCAGGCTCTTCATGATTCTGAACACCGCATCATGCTCCTGGTATTTTTCATACCGTTTCATGCTCCTCATATTTTTGACACCTTTTGAACCTCTTCATATTTTTCACACCTTTTCAGGCTCTTCATGTTTTTCAACACCGTTTCATGCTCCTCCTATTGTTCAGACGGTTTCATACTCCTCATATTTCTGACACCGTTTGAAGCTCTTCATATTTTTACACCTTTTGAGCTCTTCCTATTTTTCACACCTTTTCGGGCTCTTCATGTTTTTCAACACGGTTTCATGCTCCTCCTATTTTCACACCTTTTCATGCTACTCTTAATTTTAACACCTTTTGAAGCTCCTCATATTTTTCACACCTTTTCAGGCTTTTCATGTTTTTCAACACCGCTTCATGTTCCTCCTATTTTTCAGAACTTTTCATGCTCCTCATATTTTTGACACGTTTTGAAGCTCTTCATATTTTTCACATCTTTCCAGGCACTTCATGTTTTTGAACACCTTTTCAGGCTTCTCATGTTTTTCGACACCGCTGCATGCTCCTCCTATTTTTCAGACCGTTTCATGCTCTTCATATTTTTGACACCTTTTGAAACTCTTCATAAATTTCACACCTTTTCAGGCTCTTCATGTTTTTGAACACCGTGTCATGCTCCTCATATTTTTCTGACCGTTTCATGCTCCTCATATTTTTGACACCTTTTGAAGCTCTTCATATTTTTCACACCTTTTCAGGCTCTTCATATTTTTCAACACCGCTTCATGCTCCTCCTATTTTTCAGACCATTTCATGCTCCTCATAATTTTGACACCTTTTGAAGCTCTTCATATTTTTAACACATTTTCAGGCTCTTCATGTTTTTCAACATCGCTCTATGCTCCTCCTGTTTTTCAAACCGTTTCATGCTCCTCATTATTTGGACACCGTTTGAAACTCTTCATATATCTCACACATTTTCAGGCTCTTCATGATTCTGAACACCGCATCATGCTCCTTGTATTTTTCAGACCGTTTCATGCTCCTCATATTTTGGACACCGTTTCAAGCTCTTCATATATTTCACACATTTTCAGGCTCTTCATGATTCTGAACACCGCATCATGCTCCTGGTATTTTTCATACCGTTTAATGCTCCTCATATTTTTGACACCTTTTGAACCTCTTCATATTTTTCACACCTTTTCAGGCTCTTCATGTTTTTCAACACCGTTTCATGTTCCTCCTATTGTTCAGACCATTTCATACTCCTCATATTTCTGACACCGTTTGAAGCTCTTCATATTTTTACACCTTTTGAGCTCTTCCTATTTTTCACACGTTTTCGGGCTCTTCATGTTTTTCAACACTGCTTCATGCTCCTCCTATTTTCACAACGTTTCAAGCTACTCTTAATTTTCACACCTTTTGAAGCTCCTCATATTTTTCACACCTTTTCAGGCTCTTCATGTTTTTCAACACCGTTTCATGTTCCTCCTATTGTTCAGACCATTTCATACTCCTCATAATTCTGACACCGTTTGAAGCTCTTCATATTTTTACACCTTTTGAGCTCTTCCTATTTTTCACACGTTTTCGGGCTCTTCATGTTTTTCAACACTGCTTCATGCTCCTCCTATTTTCACAACGTTTCAAGCTACTATTAATTTTCACACCTTTTGAAGCTCCTCATATTTTTCACACCTTTTCAGTCTTTTTATGTTTTTCAACACCGCTTCATGTTCCTCCTATTGTTCAGACCGTTTCATACTCCTCATATTTCTGACACCGTTTGAAGCTCTTCATATTTTTACACCTTTTGAGCTCTTCCTATTTTTCACACGTTTTCGGGCTCTTCATGTTTTTCAACAGTGCTTCATGCTCCTCCTATTTTCACAACGTTTCAAGCTACTCTTAATTTTCACACCTTTTGAAGCTCCTCATATTTTTCACACCTTTTCAGTCTTTTCATGTTTTTCAACACCGCCTCATGTTCCTCCTATTTTTCAGACCGTTTCATACTCCTCATATTTCTGACACCGTTTGAAGCTCTTCATATTTTTACACCTTTTGAGCTCTTCCTATTTTTCACACGTTTCGGGCTCTTCATGTTTTTCAACACTGCTTCATGCTCCTCCTATTTTCACAACGTTTCAAGCTACTCTTAATTTTCACACCTTTTGAAGCTCCTCATATTTTTCACACCTTTTCAGTCTTTTCCTGTTTTTCAACACCGCTTCATGTTCCTCTTATTTTTCAGACCGTTTCATACTCCTCATATTTCTGACACCGTTTGAAGCTCTTCATATTTTTACACCTTTTGAGCTCTTCCTATTTTTCACACGTTTTCGGGCTCTTCATGTTTTTCAACACTGCTTCATGCTCCTCCTATTTTCACAACGTTTCAAGCTACTCTTAATTTTCACACCTTTTGAAGCTCCTCATATTTTTCACACCTTTTCAGGCTTTTCATGTTTTTCAACAACGCTTCATGCTCCTCCTATTTTTCAGACCGTTTCATGCTCTTCATATTATTGACTGCTTTTGAAGCTCTTCATATATTTCACACCTTTTCAGACTCTTCATGTTTTTCAACACCACTTCATGCTCCTCCTATTTTTCAGACCGTTTCATGCTCCTCTCATTTTTGACACGATTTGAAGCTCTTCATATTTTTCACACTTTTTGAAGCTCTTCATATTTTGCACAAGTTTTCAGGCTTTTCATGTTTTTCAACACCGCTTCATGATCTTCCTATTTTACAGACCGTTTCATGCTCCTCATATTTTTGACACCTTTTGAAGCTCTTCATAATTTTAACACATTTTCAGGCTCTTCATGTTTTTCAACATCGCTCTATGCTCCTCCTGTTTTTCAAACCGTTTCATGCTCCTCATATTTTGGACACCGTTTGAAGCTCTTCATATATTTCACACATTTTCAGGCTCTTCATGATTCTGAACACCGCATCATGCTCCTTGTATTTTTCATACCGTTTCATGCTCCTCATATTTTTGACACCTTTTGAACCTCTTCATATTTTTCACATCTTTTCAGGCTCTTCATGTTTTTCAACACCGTTTCATGCTCCTCCTATTGTTCAGACCGTTTCATACTCCTCATATTTCTGACACCGTTTGAAGCTCCTCTTATTTTTACACCTTTTGAGCTCTTCCTATTTTTCACACCTTTTCGGGCTTTTCATGTTTTTCAACACCGCTTCATGTTCCTCCTATTTTTCAGACCGTTTCATGCTCCTCATATTTTTGACACGTTTTGAAGCTCTTCATATTTTTCACATCTTTCCAGGCTCTTCATGTTTTTGAACACCTTTTCAGGCTTCTCATGTTTTTCGACACCGCTGCATGCTCCTCCTATTTTTCAGACCGTTTCATGCTCTTCATATTTTTGACAACTTTTGAAACTCTTCATAAATTTCACACCTTTTCAGGCTCTTCATGTTTTTCAACACCGCTTCATGCTCCTCCTATTTTTCAGACCATTTCATGCTCCTCATAATTTTGACACCTTTTGAAGCTCTTCATATTTTTAACACATTTTCAGGCTCTTCATGTTTTTCAACATCGCTCTATGCTCCTCCTGTTTTTCTAACCGTTTCATGCTCCTCATTATTTGGACATCGTTTGAAGCTCTTCATATATCTCACACATTTTCAGGCTCTTCATGATTCTGAACACCGCATTATGCTCCTTGTATTTTTCAGACCGTTTCATGCTCCTCATATTTTGGACACCGTTTCAAGCTCTTCATATATTTCACACATTTTCAGGCTCTTCATGATTCTGAACACCGCATCATGCTCCTGGTATTTTTCATACCGTTTAATGCTCCTCATATTTTTGACACCTTTTGAACCTCTTCATATTTTTCACACCTTTTCAGGCTCTTCATGTTTTTCAACACCGTTTCATGTTCCTCCTATTGTTCAGACCATTTCATACTCCTCATATTTCTGACACCGTTTGAAGCTCTTCATATTTTTACACCTTTTGAGCTCTTCCTATTTTTCACACCTTTTCGGGCTCTTCATGTTTTTCAACACTGTTTCATGCTCCTCCTATTTTCACACCTTTTCATGCTACTCTTAATTTTCACACCTTTTGAAGCTCCTCATATTTTTCACACCTTTTCAGGCTTTTCATGTTTTTCAACACCGCTTCATGTTCCTCCTATTTTTCAGACCGTTTCATGCTCCTCATATTTTTGACACGTTTTGAAGCTCTTCATATTTTTCACATCTTTCCAGGCACTTCATGTTTTTGAACACCTTTTCAGGCTTCTCATATTTTTCGACACCGCTGCATGCTCCTCATATTTTTCTGACCGTTTCATGCTCCTCATATTTTTGACACCTTTTGAATCTCTTCATATTTTTCACACCTTTTCAGGCTCTTCATATTTTTCAACACCGCTTCATGCTCCTCCTATTTTTCAGACCATTTATTGCTCCTCATAATTTTGACACCTGTTGAAGCTCTTCATATTTTTAACACATTTTCAGGCTCTTCATGTTTTTCAACATCGCTCTATGCTCCTCCTGTTTTTCAAACCGTTTCATGCTCCTCATTATTTGGACACCATTTGAAGCTCTTCATATATCTCACACATTTTCAGGCTCTTCATGATTCTGAACACCGCATCATGCTCCTTGTATTTTTCAGACCGTTTCATGCTCCTCATATTTTGGACACCGTTTCAAGCTCTTCATATATTTCACACATTTTCAGGCTCTTCATGATTCTGAACACCGCATCATGCTCCTGGTATTTTTCATACCGTTTAATGCTCCTCATATTTTTGACACCTTTTGAACCTCTTCATATTTTTCACACCTTTTCAGGCTCTTCATGTTTTTCAACACCGTTTCATGTTCCTCCTATTGTTCAGACCATTTCATACTCCTCATATTTCTGACACCGTTTGAAGCTCTTCATATTTTTACACCTTTTGAGCTCTTCCTATTTTTCACACGTTTTCGGGCTCTTCATGTTTTTCAACACTGCTTCATGCTCCTCCTATTTTCACAACGTTTCAAGCTACTCTTAATTTTCACACCTTTTGAAGCTCCTCATATTTTTCACACCTTTTCAGGCTCTTCATGTTTTTCAACACCGTTTCATGTTCCTCCTATTGTTCAGACCATTTCATACTCCTCATATTTCTGACACCGTTTGAAGCTCTTCATATTTTTACACCTTTTGAGCTCTTCCTATTTTTCACACGTTTTCGGGCTCTTCATGTTTTTCAACACTGCTTCATGCTCCTCCTATTTTCACAACGTTTCAAGCTACTCTTAATTTTCACACCTTTTGAAGCTCCTCATATTTTTCACACCTTTTCAGTCTTTTCATGTTTTTCAACACCGCTTCATGTTCCTCCTATTTTTCAGACCGTTTCATACTCCTCATATTTCTGACACCGTTTGAAGCTCTTCATATTTTTACACCTTTTGAGCTCTTCCTATTTTTCACACGTTTTCGGGCTCTTCATGTTTTTCAACACTGCTTCATGCTCCTCCTATTTTCACAACGTTTCAAGCTACTCTTAATTTTCACACCTTTTGAAGCTCCTCATATTTTTCACACCTTTTCAGGCTGTTTATGTTTTTTAACACCGCTTCATGCTGCTCCTATTTTTCAGACCGTTTCATGCTCCTCATATATTTGACACGTTTTGAAGTACTTCATATATTTCACAACTTTTCAGGCTCTTCTTTTTTTCAACACCGATTCTTGCTCCTCCTATTTTTCAGACCGTTTCATTTTCCTCATATTTTTGACAACTTTTGAAGCGCTTCCTGTTTTTCACACCTTTTCAGGCTCTTCAATTTTCAACACCGCTTCCTGCTCCTCCTATTTTTCAGACCGTATCATGCTCCTCATACTTTTGAAAACTTTTGAAGCTCTTCATATATTTCACACCTTTTCAGGCTCTTCATGTTTTGCAACACCGTTTCATGCTCCTCCTATTTTTCAGACCGTTTCATGCTCCTCCTATTTTTCAGACAGTTTCATGCTCCTCATATATTTGACTCCTTTTGAAGCTCTTCATATTATTCACACCTTTTCAGGCTCTTCATGTTTTTCAACACCACTTCATGCTCCTCCTATTTTTCAAACAGTTTCATGCTCCTCCTATTTTTGACACCTTTTGAACCTCTTCATATATTTCACACCTTTTCAGGCTCTTCATGTTTTTCAACACCGCTTCATGCTCCTCCTATTTTTCATACCGTTTCATGCTCCTTATATTTTTGACTTCTTCTGAAGCTGTTCATATATTTCACTCCTTTTTAGGCTCTTCGTGTTTTTCAGCACCGTTTCATGCTCCTCCTATTTTTCAGAACGCTTCATGCTCCTCATATTTTTGACACATTTTGTAGCTCTTCATATATTTCACACCTTTTCAGGCTCTTCATATTTTTCAACACCGCTTCATGCTCTTCCTATTTTTAAGACAGTTTCATGCGCCTCATAATTTTGAAACCTTTTGAAGCTCTTTATATTTTTCACACATTTTCAGGCTTTTCATGTTTTTCCACACCGTTTCAGGCTGCTCCTATTATTCAGACCGTTTCATGCTCCTTATATATTTGACACCTTTTGAAGCTCTTCATATTTTTCACTCCTTTTTAGGCTCTTCGTTATTTGCAACACCGTTTCATGCTCCTCCTATTTTTCAGAACGCTTCATGCTCCTCATATTTTTGACACCTTTTGAAGCTCTTCATATTTTTCACACCATTTCAGGCTCTTCATGATTCTGAACACCGTTTCATGCTCCTCATATTTTTACATGTTTGAAACTCTTCATATTTTTCACAACTTTTCAGGCGCTTCAGGTTTTCAACACCGTTTCATGCTCCTAATATTTTTCAGACCATTTCATGCTCCTCATATTTTTGACACCTTTTGAAGCTCTTCATATTTTTCACACCTTTTCAGTATCTTCAAGTTTTTGAACACCGCTTCATGCTCCTCATATCATTCACAATTCTGAAGCTCTTCATATTGTTCACACATTTTCAGACACTTCATGTTTTTCAACACCACTTCATGCTCCTCCTATTTTTCAGACCGTTTCATGCTCCTCATATTTTTGACACCTTTTGAAGCTCTTCATATTTTACACACCTTTTCGGGCTCTTCATGTCTTTGAACACGACTTCATTCTCGCCTTTTTTTCAGACCGTTTCATGCTCCTCATATTTTTCACACCTTTTCAGGCTCTTAATGATTTTGAACACCGTTTCATTTTCCTCCTATTTTTCAGACCGTTTCATGCTCCTCATATTTTTGACAGCTTTTGTAGCGCTTCATATTTTTCACATGTTTTCAGGATCTTCATGTTTTTGAACACCATTTCATGCTCCTCCTATTTTTCAGACCGTTTCATGCTCTTCATGTTTTTCAAGACCGCTTCATGCTCCTCCTATTTTTCAGACCGTTTCATTCTCATTATATTATTGACAAGTTTTGAAGCTCTTCATATTTTTAACACCTTTTCAGGCTCTTCATGTTTTTGAAGTCCGTTTCATGCTCCCCCTAATATTCAGAGCGTTTTCTGCTCCTCATATTTTTGACACCTTTTGATGCTCTTCATATATTTCACACCTTTTCAGGCTGTTTATGTTTTTTAACACCGCGTTATGCTGCTCCTATTTTTCAGACCGTTTCATGCTCCTCATATATTTGACACGTTTTGAAATTCTTCATATATTTCACAACTTTTCAGGCTCTTCTTTTTTTCAACACCGATTCTTGCTCCTCCTATTTTTCAGACCGTTTCATGTTCCTCATATTTTTGACAACTTTTGAAGCTCTTCATGTTTTTCACACCTTTTCAGGCTCTTCACTTTTCAACACCGCTTCATGCTCCTCCTATTTTTCAGACCGTTTCATGCTCCTCCTATTTTTCAGACAGTTTCATGCTCCTCATATATTTGACTCCTTTTGAAGCTCTTCATATTATTCACACCTTTTCAGGCTCTTCATGTTTTTCAACACCACTTCATGCTCTTCCTATTTTTCAAACTGTTTCATGCTCCTCCTATTTTTGACACCTTTTGAACCTCTTCATATATTTCACACCTTTTCAGGCTCTTCATGTTTTTCAACACCGCTTCATGCTCCTCCTATTTTTCAGACCGTTTCATGCTCCTTATATTTTTGACTTCTTTTGAAGCTCTTCATATATTTCACTCCTTTTTAGGCTCTTCGTGTTTTTCAACACCGTTTCATGCTCCTCCTATTTTTCAGAACGCTTCGTCCTCCTCATATTTTTGACACTTTTTGTAGCTCTTCATATATTTCACACCTTTTCAGGCTCTTCATGTTTTTCAACACCGATTCATGCTCTTCCTATTTTTAAGACAGTTTCATGCGCATCATAATTTTGAAACATTATGAAGCTCTTCATATTTTTCACACATTTTCAGTCTCTTCATGTTTTTCCACACCGTTTCATGCTGCTCCTATTTTTCAGACCGTTTCATGCTCCTTATATATTTGACACCTTTTGAAGCTCTTCATATTTTTCACTCCTTTTTAGGCTCTTCGTCTTATTCAACACCGTTTCATGCTCCTCCTATTTTTCAGAACGCTTCATGCTCCTCATATTTTTGACACCTTTTGAAGCTCTTCATATTTTTCACACCTGTTCAGTATCTTCAAGTTTTTGATAACCGCTTCATGCTTCTCATATTTTTCACACATTCTGAAGCTCTTCATATTTTTCACACCTTTTCAAGCTCTTAATGATTTTGAACACCATTTCATTTTCCTCCTATTTTTCAGACCGTTTCATGCTCCTCATATTTTTGACACCTTTTGAAGCGCTTCATATTTTTCACATGTTTTCAGGATCTTCATGTTTTTGAACACCATTTCATGCTCCTCCTATTTTTCAGACCGTTTCATGCTCTTCATGTTTTTCAAGACCGTTTCATGCTCCTCCTATTTTTCAGACCGTTTCATGCACCTCATATTTTCACACGTTTTGAAGCTCTTCAAATTTTGCACACCTTTTCAGGCTCTTCATGTTTTTGAACACCGTTTCATGCTACTCCTATTTGACACCTTTTGAAGCTCTTCATATTTTTCACACCTTTTCATGCTCTTCATGTTTTCAACACCGTTTCATGCTCCTCCTATTTTCAGACTGTTTCATGCTCCTCATATTTTTGACACCTTTTCAGGCTCTTAATGATTTTGAACACCGTTTCATACTCCTCTTATTTTTAAGACCGTTTCATGCTCCTCATATTTTTCACACATTTTCAGGCTCTTCATGTTTTTGAACACCATTTCATGCTTCTCATATTTATGACACCTTTTGAAGCTCTTCATGTATTTCACTCCTCTTCAGGCTCTTCGTGGTTTTCAACACCATTACATGCTCCTCCTATTTTTCAGACCATTTCATGCTCCTCATATTTTTGACACCTTTTGAAGCTCTTCATATTTTTCAAACCTTTTCAGGCTCTCCATGTTTTTCAGCACCATTTGATGCTCCTCCTATTTTCAGACTGTTTCATGCTCGTAATATTTTTCACACCTTTTCAGGCTATTCATTTTTTTCAACTCCACTTCATGCTCCTCCTCTTTTTCAGACCGTTTCATGTTCCTCCTATTTGTGACACTTTTGAATCTCTTCATATATTTCACACCTTTCCAGGCTCTTCATGTTTTTCAACACCGCTTCATGCTCCTCCTATTTTTGAGACCGTATCTTGCTCCTCATATTTTTGACACATTTTGAAGCTCTTCATGTTTTTCAACTCCGCTTCATGCTCCTTCTATTTTTGACACCTTTTGAAGCTCTTCATATTTTTCACACATTTTCAGGCTCTTCATGTTTTTCAACACCGTTTCATGCTCCTCCTATTTTTAAGACCGTTTCATGCTTCTTATATTTTTGACACCTTTTGAAGCTCTTCATATATTTCACACCTTTTCAGGCTCTTCATGTTTTGCAACACCCCTTCATGCTCTTCCTATTTTTCGGACCCTTTGAAACTCCTCCTATTTTTGACACGTTTTTAAGTTCTTCATATTTTTCACACCATTTCAGGTTCTTCATGTTTTTGAACGCCGTTTCATGCTCCTCATATTTTTCAGATTTTTTCATGATCCTCATATTTTTGACACCATGTGAAGCTCTTCATATATTTCACACATTTTCAGGCTCTTCATGATTTTCACACCTTTTCAGGCTCTTCATGTTTTGCAACACCGCTTCATGCTCCTCCTATTTTTCAGACCGTTTCATGCTCCTCATATTTTTGACAATTTTGAAGCTCTTCATGTATTTCACACCTTTTCAGGCTCTTCATGTTTTTCAACACCGCTTCTTACTCCTCCTATTCTTCAGACCTTTTCATGCTCCTCATATTTTTGACACCTTTTGAAGCTCTTCATATATTTCACACCTTTTCAGGCTCCTCATGTTTTTCAACACCGCGTCATGCTCCTCCTGTTTTTCAGACCGTTTAATGCTCCTCATAATTTTGACACCTTTTGAAGCTCTTCTTATTTTTCACACCTTTTCAGGCTTTTCATGTTTTTCAACACCGCTTCATGCTCCTCCTATTTTTCAGACCGTTTCATGCTTCTTATATTTTTGACTTATTTTGAAACTCTTCATATATTTCACTCCTTTTTAGGCTCTTCGTGTTTTTCAACACTGTTTCATGCTGCTCCTATTTTTCAGAACGCTTCATGCTCCTCATATTTTTGACACATTTTGTAGCTCTTCATATATTTCACACCTTTTCAGGCTCTTCATGTTTTTCAACACCGCTTCATGCTCTTCCTATTTTTAAGACAGTTTCATGCGCATCATAATTTTGAAACCTTTTGAAGCTCTTCATATTTTTCACACATTTTCAGTCTCTTCATGTTTTTCCACACCGTTTCAGGCTGCTCCTATTTTTCAGGCCGTTTCATGCTCCTTATATATTTGACACCTTTAGAAGCTCCTCATATTTTTCACTCCTTTTTAGGCTCTTCGTGTTTTTCAACACCGTTTCATGCTCCTCCTATTTTTCATACCGTTTCATGCTCCTCATATACTTGCCACTTTTTGAAGCTCTTCATATTTTTCACACCTGTTCAGTATCTTCAAGTTTTTGATAACCGCTTCATGCTTCTCATATTTTTCACACCTTCTGAAGCTCTTCATATTTTTCACACCTTTTCAGGCTCTTAATGATTTTGAACACCGTTTCATTTTCCTCCTATTTTTCAGACCGTTTCATGCTCCTCATATTTTTGACACCTTTTGAAGCTCTTCATATGTTTCACACATTTTCAGACCCTTCATGTTTTTCAACACCGCTTTATGCTGCACCTATTTTTCAGAACAGTTTCATGCTCCTCATATTTTTGACACCTTTTGAAGCTCTTCATATATTTCACACCTTTTCAGGCTGTTTATGTTTTTTAACACCGCTTCATGCTGATCCTATTTTTCAGACCGTTTCATGCTCCTCATATATTTGACACGTTTTGAAGTTCTTCATATATTTCACACCTTTTCAGGCTCTTCATGTTTTCAAACACCGTTTCATGCTCCTCCTATTTTTCAGACAGTTTCATGCTCCTCATATATTTGACTCCTTTTGAAGCTCTTCATGTTTTTCACACCTTTTCAGGCTCTTCATGTTTTTCAACACCGCTTCATGCTCCTCCTATTTTTCAGAACGTTTCATGCTCCTTATATTTTTGACTTCTTTTGAAGCTCTTCATATATTTCACTCCTTTTTAGGCTCTTCGTGTTTTTCAACACCGTTTCATGCTCCTCCTATTTTTCAGAACGCTTCGTCCTCCTCATATTTTTGACACTTTTTGTAGCTCTTCATATATTTCACACCTTTTCAGGCTCTTCATGTTTTTCAACACCGCTTCATGCTCTTCCTATTTTTAAGACAGTTTCATGCCCGTCATAATTTTGAAACTTTATGAAGCTCTTCATATTTTTCACACATTTTCAGTCTCTTCATGTTTTTCCACACCGTTTCAGGCTGCTCCTATTTTTCAGACCGTTTCATGCTCCTTATATATTTGACACCTTTTGAAGCTCTTCATATTTTTCACTCCTTTTTAGGCTCTTCGTCTTATTCAACACCGTGTCATGCTTCTCCTATTTTTCAGAACGCTTCATGCTCCTCATATTTTTGACACCTTTTGAAGCTCTCCATATTTTTCACACCATTTCAGGCTCTTCATGTTTCTGAACACCGTTTCATGCTCCTCATATTTTTACATGTTTTGAAACTCTTCATATTTTTCACACCTTTTCAGGCTCTTCATATTTTTCAACACCGCTTCATGCTCCTCCTATTTTTCAGATCGTTTCATGCTTCTTATATTTTTGACTTATTTTGAAACTCTTCATATATTTCACTCCTTTTTAGGCTCTTCGTGTTTTTCAACACCGTTTCATGCTCCTCCTATTTTTCAGAACGCTTCATGCTCCTCATATTTTTGACACATTTTGTAGCTCTTCATATATTTCACACCTTTTCAGGCTCTTCATGTTTTTCAACACCGCTTCATGCTCTTCCTATTTTTAAGACAGTTTCATGCGCATCATAATTTTGAAACCTTTTGAAGCTCTTCATATTTTTCACACATTTTCAGTCTCTTCATGTTTTTCCACACCGTTTCAGGCTGCTCCTATTTTTCAGGCCGTTTCATGCTCCTTATATATTTGACACCTTTAGAAGCTCCTCATATTTTTCACTCCTTTTTAGGCTCTTCGTGTTTTTCAACACCGTTTCATGCTCCTCCTATTTTTCATACCGTTTCATGCTCCTCATATACTTGCCACTTTTTGAAGCTCTTCATATTTTTCACACCTGTTCAGTATCTTCAAGTTTTTGATAACCGCTTCATGCTTCTCATATTTTTCACACTTTCTGAAGCTCTTCATATTTTTCACACCTTTTCAGGCTCTTAATGATTTTGAACACCGTTTCATTTTCCTCCTATTTTTCAGACCGTTTCATGCTCCTCATATTTTTGACACCTTTTGAAGCTCTTCATATGTTTCACACATTTTCAGACCCTTCATGTTTTTCAACACCGCTTTATGCTGCACCTATTTTTCAGAACAGTTTCATGCTCCTCATATTTTTGACACTTTTTGAACCTCTTCATATTTTTCACACCTTGTCAGGCTCTTCATGTTTTTGAACACCGCTTCATGCTCCACATATTTTTAAGACCGTTTCATGCTCCTCATATTTTTCACACATTTTCAGGCTCTTCATGTTTTTGAACACCATTTCATGCTTCTCATATTTATGACACCTTTTGAAGCTCTTCATGTATTTCACTCCTCTTCAGGCTCTTCGTGGTTTTCAACACCATTACATGCTCCTCCTATTTTTCAGACCATTTCATGCTCCTCATATTTTTGACACCTTTTGAAGCTCTTCATATTTTTCAAACCTTTTCAGGCTCTCCATGTTTTTCAGCACCATTTGATGCTCCTCCTATTTTCAGACTGTTTCATGCTCCTAATATTTTTCACACCTTTTCAGGCTATTCATTTTTTTCAACTCCACTTCATGCTCCTACTATTTTTCAGACCGTTTCATGTTCCTCCTATTTGTGACACTTTTGAATCTCTTCATATATTTCACACCTTTCCAGGCTCTTCAGGTTTTTCAACACCGCTTCATGCTCCTCCTATTTTTGAGACCGTATCTTGCTCCTCATATTTTTGACACATTTTGAAGCTCTTCATGTTTTTCAACTCCGTTTCATGCTCCTTATATATTTGACACCTTTTGAAGCTCTTGATATTTTTCACTCCTTTTAAGGCTCTTCGTGTTTTTCAACACCGTTTCATGCTCCTAATATTTTTCAGACCGTTTCATGCTCCTCATATTTTTGACACCTTTTGAAGCTCTTCATATTTTTCACACCTTTTCAGGCTCTTAATGATTTTGAACACCGTTTCATTTTCCTCCTATTTTTCAGACCGTTTCATGCTCCTCATATTTTTGACACCTTTTGAAGCTCTTCATATTTTTCACATCTTTTCAGTATCTTCAAGTTTTTGAACACCGCTTCATGCTCCTCATATTTTTCACACCTTCTGAAGCTTTTCATATTTTTCACAACTTTTCAGGCTCTTCATGTTTTTGAACACCGTTTCATGCTCCTCCTATTTTTCATACCGTTTCATGCTCCTCATATTTTTGCCACTTTTTGAAGCTCTTCATATTTTTCACACCTGTTCAGTATCTTCAAGTTTTTGATAACCGCTTCATGCTTCTCATATTTTTCACACATTCTGAAGCTCTTCATATTTTTCACACCTTTTCAGGCTCTTAATGATTTTGAACACCGTTTCATTTTCCTCCTATTTTTCAGACCGTTTCATGCTCCTCATATTTCTGACACCTTTTGAAGCGCTTCATATTTTTCACATGTTTTCAGGATCTTCATGTTTTTGAACACCATTTCATGCTCCTCCTATTTTTCAGACCGTTTCATGCTCTTCATGTTTTTCAAGACCTTTTCATGCTCCTCCTATTTTTCAGACCGTTTCATGCTCCTCATATTTTTCACACGTTTTGAAGCTCTTCAAATTTTGCACACCTTTTCAGGCTCTTCATGTTTTTGAACACCGTTTCATGCTACTCCTATTTGACACCTTTTGAAGCTCTTCATATTTTTCACACCTTTGAAGCTCCTCATATTTTTCACACGTTTTCAGGCTCTTCATGTTTTTAAACACCGCTTCATGCTCCTCCTATTTTTCAGACCGTTTCATGCTTCTCATATTTTTGACACCTTTTAATCTCTTCACATTTTTCACACCTTTTCAGGATCTTCAAGTTTTTGAACACCGTTTCATGCTACTGCTATTTTTCACACGTTTTGAAGCTCTTCATATTTTTCAAATCGTTTCATACTCTTCATGTTTTTCAGCACCGCTTCATTCTCCTCCTATATTTCAGACCGTTTCATGCTCCTCATATTTTTGACACCTTTTGAAGCTCTTCATATTTTTCACACCTTTTCAGTCTCTTCATGTTTTTAAAAACCGCTTCATGCTCCTCCTATTTTTCAGACTGTTTCATGCTCCTCATAATTTTGACACGTTTTGAAGCCTTTCATGTCTTTCACACCTTTCAGGTTCTTCATGTTTTTGAACACCATTTCATGCTCCTCCTATTTTTCAGACCATTTCATGCTCTTCATATTTTTGACACCTTTTGAAGCTCTTCATATTTTTCACACCTTTTCAGTCTCTTCATGTTTTTAAAAACCGCTTCATGCTCCTCCTATTTTTCAGACTGTTTCATGCTCCTCATAATTTTGACACGTTTTGAAGCCTTTCATGTTTTTCACACCTTTCAGGTTCTTCATGTTTTTGAACACCATTTCATGCTCCTCCTATTTTTCAGACCATTTCATGCTCTTCATATTTTTGCCACTTTTTGAAGCTCTTCATATTTTTCACACCTGTTCAGTATCTTCAAGTTTTTGATAACCGCTTCTTGCTTCTCATATTTTTCACACATTCTGAAGCTCTTCATATTTTTCACACCTTTTCAGGCTCTTAATGATTTTGAACACCGTTTCATTTTCCTCCTATTTTTCAGACCGTTTCATGCTCCTCATATTTTTGACACCTTTTGAAGCTCTTCATATTTTTCACACCTTATCAGGCTCTTCATGTATTTGAACAACTCTTCATGCTCCACCTATTTTTCAGACTGGTTCATGCTCCTCATATTTTTGACACCATTTGAAGCTCGTCATGTTTTTCACACTTTTTCAGGCTCTTGATGTCTTTAAACACGACTTCATTCCCGCCTTTTTTTCAGACCGTTTCATGCTCCTCATATTTTTCACACCTTTTCAGGCTCTTAATGATTTTGAACACCGTTTCATTTTCCTCCTATATTTCAGACCGTTTCATGCTCCTCATATTTTTGAAACCTTTTGAAGCTCTTCATATTTTTCACACCTTTTCAGTATCTTCAAATTTTTGATAACCGCTTCATGCTTCTCATATTTTTCACACCTTCTGAAGCTCTTCATATTTTTCACAACTTTTCAGGCTCTTCATGTTTCTCAACACCGTTTCATGCTCCTCCTATTTTTCATACCGTTTCATGCTCCTCATATTTTTGCCACTTTTTGAAGCTCTTCATATTTTTCACACCTGTTCAGTATCTTCAAGTTTTTGATAACCGCTTCATGCTTCTCATATTTTTCACACCTTCTGAAGCAATTCATATTTTTCACACATTTTCAGGCTCTTAAAGATTTTGAACACCGTTTCATTTTCCTCCTATTTTTCAGACCGTTTCATGCTCCTCATATTTTTGACACCTTTTGAAGTGCTTCATATTTTTCACATGTTTTCAGGCTCTTCATGTTTTGAAACACCGCTTCATGCTCCTCATATTTTTCAGACCGTTTCATGCTCCTCATATTTTTCACACCGTTTCAGGCTCTTCATGTTTTTGAACACCGCTTCATGCTCCTCCTATTTTTCAGACCGTTTCATGCTCCTCATAATTTTGACACTTTTTGAAGATCTTCTTATATTTCATGCCTTTTCAGTCTCTTCATATTTTTGAACACCGTTTCATGCTCCTCCTATTTTTCAGACCATTTTATGCTCCTCATATTTTTGACACCTTTTGAAGCTCTTCATATTTTTCACACCTGTTCATGCTCTTCATGTTTTTCAACACCATTTCATATTCCTCTTATTTTTCAGACAGTTTCATGCTCCTCATATATTTGACACCTTTTGAAGCTCTTCATATTTTTCACACCTTTTCGGGCTCTTCATGTTTTTGAACACCACTTCATGCTCCTCCTATTTTTCAGACCGTTTCATGCTCCTCATATTTTGACACCTTTTAATCTCTTCATATTTTTCACACCTTTTCATGCTCTTCATGTTGTTCAACACCGTTTCATACTCCTCTTATTTTTCAGAATGTTTTGTGCTCCTCATATTTTGACACCTTTTGAAGCTCTTCATATTTTTCACATCTTTTCAGTATCTTCAAGTTTTTGAACACCGTTTCATGCTCCTCCTATTTTTCAGACCGTTTCCTGCTCCTCATATTTTTGACAACTTTTGGAGCTCTTCATATTTTTCACACCTTTTCAGCCTCTGCATGTTTTGAACACTCCCTCATGCTCCTCCTATGTTTCAGACTGTTTCATGCTCCTCATATTTTTTCACCTTTTGAAGCTCTTCATATGTTTCACACATTTTCAGACCCTTCATGTTTTTCAACACCGCTTTATGCTGCACCTATTTTTCAGAACAGTTTCATGCTCCTCATATTTTTGACACTTTTTGAACCTCTTCATATTTTTCACACTTTGTCAGGCTCTTCATGTTTTTGAACACCATTTCATGCTTCTCATATTTTTGACACCTTTTGAAGCTCTTCATGTATTTCACTCCTCTTCAGGCTCTTCGTGGTTTTCAACACCATTACATGCTCCTCCTATTTTTCAGACCGTTTCATGCTCCTCATATTTTTGACACCTTTTGAAGCTCTTCATATTTTTCAAACCTTTTCAGGCTCTCCATGTTTTTCAGCACCATTTGATGCTCCTCCTATTTTTCAGACCGTTTCATGCCCCTCATATTTTTGACACCTATTGAAACTCTTCATATATTTTACACCTTTTGAGGCTCTTCATCTTTTTCACATCTTTTCAGGCTCTTCATGTTTTCCACAACTTTTCAGGCTCTTCATGTTTTTCACACCTTTTCAGGCTTTTCATGTTTTTCATCACCGTTTCATGCTCCTCCTATTTTTCAGACTGTTTCATGTTCCTCATATTTTTGACACCCTTGAAGCTCTTCATATATTTCACACCTTTTCAGGCTCTTCATGGTTTTGAACACCGCTTCATGCTCCTCGTATTTTTCAGACTGTTTCGTACTCCTCATATTTATGACACGTTTTGAAACTCTTCATATATTTCACACCTTTTCAACCTCTTCATGTATTTCAACACCACTCATGCTCCTCCGATTTTTCAGACCGTTTCATGCTCCTCATATTTTTGACACGTTTTGAAGCTCTTATATTTTTCACACCTTTTCAGGCTCTTCATGTTTTTCAACACCGCTTCTTGCTACTCCTATTTTTCAGACCGTTTCGTGCTCCTCATATTTTTGACACCTTTTGAAGCTCTTCATATATTTCACACCTTTTCAGGCTCTTCATGTTTTTCAACAACGCTTCATGCTCCTCATATTTTTGACACCTTTTGAAGCTCGTCATATATTTCACTTCTTTTCAGGATCTTCATGTTTTTCAACACCGCTTCATGCTCCTCATATTTTTGACACATTATGAAGCTCTTCATATATTTCACACCTTTTCAGTCTCTTCATGTTTTTCACACCTTTTCAGGCCCTTCATGTTCTTGAACACCGTTTCATGCTCCTCCTATTTTTCAGACCATTTCATGCTCCTCATATTTCTGACACCTTTTGAAGCTCTTTATATTTTTCACACCTTTTTAGCCTCTTCATGTTTTTCAACACCGCCTCATGCTCCTCCTATTTTCAGAGCGTTTCATGCTCCTCCTATTTTTGACGCCTTTTGAAGCTCTTCATATATTTCACACCTTTTCAGGCTCTTCATGTTTTTCATCACCGCTTCATGCTCCTCCTAGTTTTCAGCCCGTTTCATGCTCCTCAAATTTTTGACACCTTTTGAAGCTCTTCATTTTTTTCACAGCTTTTCAGGCTCTTTCAAGTTTTTCACACCGCTTCATGCTCCTCCTATTTTTCAGACGTTTTCATGCTCCTCATATTTTTGACACCTTTCGAAGCTCTTCATATTTTTCACACATTTTCATGCGCTTCATGTTTTTCAACACCACTTCTTGCTACACCTATTTTTCAGATCGCTTCATGCTCCTCATATTTTTGATACCTTTTGAAGCTCTTCATATATTTCACACCTTTTGAGGCTCTTCATGTTTTTCACACCTTTTCAGGCTCTTCGTGTTTTTCACAACTTTTCAGGCTCTTCATGATTTTCAACACCGCTTCATGCTCCTCCTATTTTTCAGACCGTTTCATGCTCCTCATATTTTTAACACCTATTGAAGCTCTTCATATATTTCACACCTTTTGAGGCTCTTCATCTTTTTCACACCTTTTCAGGCTCTTCATGTTTTTCACACCTTTTCAGGCTCTTCAAGTTTTTCACACATTTTCAGGCTCTTCATGTTTTTCAACACCGTTTCATGCTCCTTCTATTTTTCAGACTGTTTCATGCTCCTCATATTTTTGACACCCTTGAAGCTCTTCATATATTTCACACCTTTTCAGGCTCTTCATGGTTTTGAACACCGCTTCATGCTCCTCCTATTTTTCAGACTGTTTCATACTCCTCATATTTATGACACGTTTTGAAGCTTTTCATATATTTCACACCTTTTCAGCCTCTTCATGTATTTCAACACCACTCATGCTCCTCCTATTTTTCAGACCGTTTCATGCTCCTCATATTTTTGACACCTTTTGAAGCTCTTAATATTTTTCACACCTTTTCAGGCTCTTCATGTTTTTCAACACCGCTTCTTGCTACTCCTATTTTTCAGACCGTTTCGTGCTCCTCATATTTTTGACACCTTTTGAAGCTCTTCATATATTTCACACCTTTTCAGGCTCTTCATGGTTTTCAACAACGGTTCATGCTCCTCATATTTTTGACACCTTTTGAAGCTCGTCATATACTTCACTTCTTTTCAGGATCTTCATGTTTTTCAACACCGCTTCATGCTCCTCATATTTTTGACACCTTTTGAAGCTATTCATATTTTTCACACCTTTTCAGGCTCTTCATGTTTTTCAACACCGCTTCCTGCTCCTCCTATTTTTCAGATTGTTTCATGCTCCTCATATTTTTCACACCTTCTGAAGCTCTTCATATTTTTCACACCTTTTCAGGCTCTTCATGGTTTTGAACACCGCTTCCTGCTCCTCCTATTTTTCAGACTGTTTCATGCTCCTCATATTTTTCACACTTTTTGAAGCTCTTCATATTTTTCACACCTTTTCAGGCTCTTCATGCTTTTCAACACCACTTCATGCTCCTCCTATTTTTCAGACCGTTTCATGTTCTTCATATTTTTGACACCTTTTGAAGCTCCTCATATTTTTCACACCTTTTCAGGATCTTCATTTTTTTCAACACCGCTTCATGCTCCTGCTATTTTTCAGACCGTTTCATGCTCCTCATATTTTTGACACCTTTTGAAGCTCTTCATGTTTTTCACTCCTTTTCAGGCTCTTCAAGTTTTTGAACACCGCTTCAGCCTCCTCCTATTTTTCAGACCATATCATGCTCCTAATATTTTCACACCTTTTGAAGCTCTTCATATTTTCACACCTTTTGAAGCTCTTCATATTTTTCACACCTTTTCAGGCTCCTCATGTTTTTGAACACCGCTTCATGCTCCTCCTATATTTCAGACCGTTTCATGCTCCTAATATTTTCACACCTTTTGAAGCTCTTCTATTTTCACACCTTTTGAAGCTCTTGATATTTTTCTCACCTGTTCAGTCTCTTCTTGGTTCTGAACATCGCTTCATTCTCCTCCTATTTCTCAGAACATTTCATGCTCCTCATATTTTTGACACCCTTTGAAGCTCTTCATATTTTTCATACCTTTTCAGGCTCTTAATGTTTTTGAACACCGCTTCATGCTCCTCATATTTTTCAGACCGTTTCGTGCTCCTCATATATTTGACACCTTTTGAAGCTCTTCATATTTTTCACACCTTTTTAAGGCTCTTCATGTTTTTCAACACCGCTTCATGCTCCTCCTATTTTTCAGACCGTTTCATGCTCCTCATATTTTTGACACCTTTTGAAGCTCTTAATATTTTTCACACCTTTTCAGGCTCTTCATGTTTTTCAACACCGTTTCATGCTCCTCCTATTTTTCAGACCGTTTCATGCTCCTCATATTTTTTACACCTTTTGAAGCTCTTCATATTTTTCACTCCTATTCAGGCTCTTCATGTTTTTGGACACCGTTTCATGCTACTCCTATTTTTGACACCTTTTGATGGTCTTCATATTTTCACACCTTTTCAGTCTCTTCATGTTTTTCAACACCACTTCCTTCTCCACCTATTTTTCAGATCGTTTCTTGCTCCTCATATTTTTGACAACTTTTGAAGCTCTTCAAATTTTTCACATCTTTTGAACCTCTTCATATATTTCACATCTTTTCAGGCTCTTTATGTTTGTCACACCTTTTCAGGCTCTTCATGTTTTTCAACACCGCTTCATGCTCCTCCTATTTTTCAGATTGTTTCACGCTCCTCATATTTTTCACACCTTCTGAAGCTCTTCATATTTTTCACACCTTTTCAGGCTCTTCATGGTTTTGAACACTGCTTCCTGCTCCTCCTATTTCTCAGACTGTTTCATGCTCCTCATATTTTTCACACTTTTTGAAGCTCTTCATATTTTTCACACCTTTTCAGGCTCTTCATGCTTTTCAACACCACTTCATGCTCCTCCTATTTTTCAGACCGTTTCATGTTCTTCATATTTTTGACACCTTTTGAAGCTCCTCATATTTTTCACACCTTTTCAGGATCTTAATTTTTTCAACACCGCTTCATGCTCCTGCTATTTTTCAGACCGTTTCATGCTCCTCATATTTTTGACACCTTTTGAAGCTCTTCATGTTTTTCACTCCTTTTCAGGCTCTTCAAGTTTTTGAACACCGCTTCAGCCTCCTCCTATTTTTCAGACCATATCATGCTCCTAATATTTTCACACCTTTTGAAGCTCTTCTATTTTCACACCTTTTGAAGCTCTTGATATTTTTCTCACCTGTTCAGTCTCTTCTTGGTTCTGAACATCGCTTCATTCTCCTCCTATTTCTCAGAACATTTCATGCTCCTCATATTTTTGACACCCTTTGAAGCTCTTCATATTGTTCACACCTTTTCAGGCTCTTAATGTTTTTGAACACCGCTTCATGCTCCTCCTATTTTTCAGACCGTTTCGTGCTCCTCATATATTTGACACCTTTTGAAGCTCTTCATATTTTTCACACATTTTTAAGGCTCTTCATGTTTTTCAACACCGCTTCATGCTCCTCCTATTTTTCAGACCGTTTCATGCTCCTCATATTTTTGACACCTTTTGAAGCTCTTAATATTTTTCACACCTTTTCAGGCTCTTCATGTTTTTCAACACCGTTTCATGCTCCTCCTATTTTTCAGACCGTTTCATGCTCCTCATATTTTTTACACCTTTTGAAGCTCTTCATATTTTTCACTCCTATTCAGGCTCTTCATGTTTTTGGACACCGTTTCATGCTACTCCTATTTTTGACACCTTTTGATGGTCTTCATATTTTCACACCTTTTCAGTCTCTTCATGTTTTTCAACACCACTTCCTTCTCCACCTATTTTTCAGATCGTTTCTTGCTCCTCATATTTTTGACAACTTTTGAAGCTCTTCAAATTTTTCACACCTTTTGAACCTCTTCATATATTTCACACCTTTTCAGGCTCTTCATGTTTGTCACACCTTTTCAGGCTCTTCATGTTTTTCAACACCGCTTCATGCTCCTCCTATTTTTCTGACCGTTTCATGCTCCTCATATTTTTGATACCGTTTGAAGCTCTTCATATATTTCACACCTGTTGAGGTTCTTCATGTTTTTCACACCTTTTCAGGCTCTTCATGATTTTCACACCTTTTCAGGCTCTTCATGTTTTTCAACACCGCTTCATGCTCCTCCTATTTTTCAGAACGTTTCAGGCTCCTCATATTTTTGACAGCTATTGAAGCGCTTCATATATTTCACACCTTTTCAGGCTCTTCATGCTTTTCAACACCGCATCATGCTCCTCCTATATTTCAGAGCGTTTCATGGTCCTCAAATTTTTGACACGTTTTGAAGCTCTTCGATTATTTCACACCTTTTCAGGAATCATGTTTTTCAACACCGCTTCATGCTCCTCCTATTTTTCAGACCATTTCATGCTCCTCATATTTTTGACAGTTTTTGAGGCTCTTCATATTTTTCACACGTTTTCAGGCTCTTCATGTTTTTCAACATCATTTCATGCTCCTCCTATTTTTCAGACCTTTTCATGTTCCTCATATTTTTGACAAATTTTGAAGCTCTTCATATTTTTCACACCTTTTCAGGCTCTTCATGTTTTTAAACACCGCTTCATGCTCCTCCTATTTTTCAGACCGTTTCATGCTTCTCATATTTTTGACACCTTTTAATCTCTTCATATTTTTCACACCTTTTCAGGATCTTCAAGTTTTTGAACATCGTTTCATGCTACTGCTATTTTTCACACGTTTTGAAGCTCTTCATATTTTTCAAATCGTTTCATGCTCTTCATGTTTTTCAACACCGTTTCATGCTCCTCCTATTTTTCAGACCTTTTCATGCTCCTCATATTTTTCACACCTTTTGAAGCTCTTCATATTTTTCATACCTTTTCAGCCTCTTCATGTTTTTAAAAACTGCTTCATGCTCCTCCTATTTTTCAGACCTTTTCATGCTCCTCATATTTTTCACACCTTTTGAAGCTCTTCATATTTTTCACACCATTTCCGGCTTCATATTTTTGAACACCACTTCATGCTCCTCCTGTTTTTCAGACCGTTTCATGCTCCTCATATTTTTGACACCTTTTGAAGCTCTTCATATTTTTCACACCTTTTCAGGCTCTTCATGTTTTTGAGCACCGTTTCATGTTCCTCCAATATTTCAGACCGTTTCATGCTCCTCATATTTTTGGCACTTTTTGAACCTCTTCATATTTTCCAATCCTTTTCAGGCTCTTCATGTTTTTCTACACTGTTTCATGCTCCTCCTGTTTTTCAGAACGTTTCGTGATCCTCTTATTTTTCAGACCGTTTCATGCTCCTCATATTTTTACACCTTTTGAAGCTCTTCACATTTTTCGCACTTTTTAATGCTCTTCATATTCTTGAAAACCGCTTCATGCTCCTCATATTGTTGACACGTTTTGAAGCTCTTCATATTTTTCACACTTTTTCAGGCTCTTCATATTTTTCAACACCGCTTCATGGTCCTCTTATTTTTCAGACCGTTTCATTATCCTCATATATTTCACACCTTTTGAAGCTCTTCATATTTTTCACACCTTTTCAGGCTCTTCATGTTTTTGAACACCGCTTCATGCTCCTCCTAATTTTTAGACCGTTTCATGCTCCTCCTATTTTTGACAGCTTTTGAAGCTCTTCATATTTTTCACACCTTTTGAAGCTCTTCATATTTTTCACAGTGTTTCAGGCTCTTCATGTTTTGAACACTGCTTCATGCTCCTCCTATTTTTCAGACCGTTTCATGCTCCTCTCATTTCTGACACCTTTTGAAGCTCTTCATATTTCTCACACTATTTCAGGCTCTTCATGTTTTCAACAACAATTAATGCTCCTCCTAGTTTTCAGACCGTTTCATGCTCCTCAAATTTTTGACTCCTTTTGAAGCTCTTCATTTTTTTCACAGCTTTTCAGGCTCTTTCAAGTTTTTCACACCGCTTCATGCTCTTCCTATTTTTCAGACGTTTTCATGCTCCTCATATTTTTGACACCTTTCGAAGCTCTTCATATTTTTCACACATTTTCATGCGCTTCATGTTTTTCAACACCACTTCTTGCTCCACCTATTTTTCAGATCGTTTCATGCTCCTCATATTTTTGATACCTTTTGAAGCTCTTCATATATTTCAACCTTTTGAGGCTCTTCATGTTTTTCACACCTTTTCAGGCTCTTCATGTTTTTCACAACTTTTCAGGCTCTTCATGATTTTCAACACCGCTTCATGCTCCTCCTATTTTTCAGACCGTTTCATGCTCCTCATATTTTTGACACCTATTGAAGCTCTTCATATATTTCATACCTTTTGAGGCTCTTCATCTTTTTCACACCTTTTCAGGCTCTTCATGTTTTTCACACCTTTTCAGGCTCTTCAAGTTTTTCACACATTTTCAGGCTCTTCATGTTTTTCAACACCGTTTCATGCTCCTTCTATTTTTCAGACTGTTTCATGCTCCTCATATTTTTGACACCCTTGAAGCTCTTCATATATTTCACACCTTTTCAGGCTCTTCATGGTTTTGAACACTGCTTCATGCTCCTCCTATTTTTCAGACTGTTTCATACTCCTCATATTTATGACCCGTTTTGAAGCTTTTCATATATTTCACACCTTTTCAGCCTCATATTTCAACACCACTCATGCTCCTCCTATTTTTCAGACCGTTTCATGCTCCTCATATTTTTGACACCTTTTGAAGCTCTTAATATTTTTCACACCTTTTCTGGCTCTTCATGTTTTTCAACACCGTTTCATGCTCCTCCTATTTTTCAGACCGTTTCATGCTCCTCATATTTTTTACACCTTTTGAAGCTCTTCATATTTTTCACTCCTATTCAGGCTCTTCATGTTTTTGAACACCGTTTCATGCTACTCCTATTTTTGACACCTTTTGATGGTCTTAATATTTTCACACCTTTTCAGTCTCTTCATGTTTTTCAACACCAATTCCTTCTCCACCTATTTTTCAGATAGTTTCTTGCTCCTCATATTTTTGACAACTTTTGAAGCTCTTCAAATTTTTCACACCTTTTGAACCTCTTCATATATTTCACACCTTTTCAGGCTCTTCATGTTTGTCACACCTTTTCAGGCTCTTCATGTTTTTCAACACCGCTTCATGCTCCTCCTATTTTTCTGACCGTTTCATTCTCCTCATATTTTTGATACCGTTTGAAGCTCTTCATATATTTCACACCTGTTGAGGCTCTTCATGTTTTTCACACCTTTTCAGGCTCTTCATGATTTTCACACCTTTTCAGGCTCTTCATGTTTTTCAACACCGCTTCATGCTCCTCCTATTTTTCAGACCGTTTCATGCTCCTCATAATTTTGACACCTTTTGAAACTCTTCATATTTTTCACACGTTTTCAGGCTCTTCGTGTTTTTCAATACCTTTTCATGCTCCTACTATTTTTTAGACTGTTTCATGCTCCTCATATTTTGACACCTTTTGAAGCTCTTCTTATTTTTCACATATTTTCATGCTCTTCATGTTTTCAACACCGCTTCATGCACCTCCTATTTTTCAGATTGTATCATGCACCTCATATTTTTTACAGCTTTTGAAGCTCTTCATATATTTCACACCTTTTCAGGCTCTTCATGTTTTTGAACAACGTGTCATGCTTTTCCTATTTTTCAGACTGTTTCATGCACCTCATATTTTTGACACGTTTTAAAGCTCTTCATATTTTTCACACCTTTTCAGGCTCTTCATGGTTTTGAACATGGTTTCATGCTCCTTCTATTTTTCAACCGTTTCATGTCCTCATATTTTTGACACCTTTTGAAGCTCTTCATGTTTTTCACTCCTTTACAGGCTCTTCAAGTTTTTGAACACCGCTTCAGCCTCCTCCTATTTTTCAGACCGTATCATGCTCCTAATATTTTCACACCTTTTGAAGCTCTTCATATTTTTCACACCTTTTCAGGCTCCTCATGTTTTTGAACACCGCTTCATGCTCCTCCTATATTTCAGACCGTTTCATGCTCCTAATATTTTCACACCTTTTGAAGCTCTTCATATTTTCACACCTTTTGAAGCTCTTGATATTTTTCTCACCTGTTCAGTCTCTTCTTGGTTCTGAACATCGCTTCATTCTCCTCCTATTTCTCAGAACATTTCATGCTCCTCATATTTTTGACACCCTTTGAAGCTCTTCATATTGTTCACACCTTTTCAGGCTCTTAATGTTTTTGAACACAGCTTCACGCTCCTTCAATTTTTCAGATTGTTTCATGCTCGTTATGTATTTCACATCTTTTGAAGCTCTTCATATTGTTCACACCTTTTCAGGCTGTTCATGTTTTTCTTTTTTTTTTTCTTATTTTTATTTTTTTTCCAGTGGGTTTTGTCATACATTGATATGAATTAGCCATGGATTTACATGTATTCCCAATCCCGATCCCCCCTCCCACCTCACTCTCCCCCCGATTCCTCTGGGTCTTCCCAGTGCACCAGGCCGGAGCACTTGTCTCGTGCATCCCACCTGGGCTGGTGATCTGTTTCACCATAGATAGTATACATGCTGTTCTTTTGAAATATCCTACCCTCACATTCTCCCACAAAGTTCAAAATTCTGTTCTGTATTTCTGTGTCTCTTTTTCTGTTCTGCATATAGGGTTATCGTTATCACCTTTCTAAATTCCATATACATGTGTCAGTATGCTGTAATGTTCTTTATCTTTCTGGCTTCCTTCACTCTGTATAATGGGCTCCAGCTTCATCCATCTCATTAGGACTGGTTCAAATGAATTCGTTTTAATGGCTGAGTAATATTCCATGGTGTATATGTACCACAGCTTCCTTATCCGTTCATGGATTAAAGATCTAAATGTAAGACCAGAAACTATAAAACTTCTAGAGGAGAACATAGGCAAAACACTCTCCGACATAAATCAAAGCAAGATCCTCTATGACCCACCTCCCAGAATATTGGAAGTAAAAGCAAAACTAAACAAATGGGACCTAATGAAACTTAAAAGCTTTTGCACTACAAAGGAAACTATAAGTAAGGTGAAAAGACAGCCCTCAGATTGGGAGAAAATTATAGCAAATGAAGAAAGAGACAAAAGATTAATCTCAAAAATATACAAGCAACTCCTGCAGCTCAATTCCAGAAAAATAAATGACCCAATCAAAAAATGGGCCAAAGAACTAAACAGACATTTCTCCAAAGAAGACTTACAAATGGCTAACAAACACATGAAAAGATGCTCAACATCACTCATTATTAGAGAAATGCAAATCAAAACCACAATGAGGTACCATTACACGCCAGTCAGGTTGGCTGCTATCCAAAAGTCTACAAGCAATAAATGCTGGAGAGGGTGTGGAGAAAAGGGAACCCTCTTACACTGTTGGTGGGAATGCAAACTAGTACAGCCGCTATGGAAAACAGTGTGGAGATTTCTTAAAAAATTGGAAATAGAACTGCCATATGACCCAGCAATCCCACTTCTGGGCATACACACTGAGGAAACCAGATCTGAAAGAGACACGTGCACCCCAATGTTCATCGCAGCACTGTTTATAACAGCCAGGACATGGAAGCAACCTAGATGCCCATCAGCAGATGAATGGATAAGGAAGCTGTTCATGTTTTTCAACACCGCTTCATGATCCTCTTATTTTGCAGACCGTTTCATGCTCCTTATATTTTTGACAACTTCTGAAGCTCTTCATATTTTTCACATCTTTTCAGGCTCTTCATGTTTTTCAACACCACTTCATGCCCCTCCTATTTTTCAGACCGTTTCATGCTCATCTCATTTTTGACACCTTTTGAAGCTCTTAATATTTTTCACACCTTTTGAAGCTCTTCATATTTTTCACACGTTTTCAGGCTCTTCATGTTTTTCAAAACCGCTTCTTGCTCCTCCTATTTTTCAGATCTTTTCATGCTCCTCATAATTTTGACACGTTTTGAAGCTCTTCATATTTTTCACACATTTTCAGGCTCTTCATGTTTTTGAACACCGTTTCATGCTCCTCCTATTTTTCAGACCTATTCATGCTTCTCATATTTTTGACACCTTTTGAAGCTCTTCATATTTTTCACACCTTTTCAGGCTCTTCATGTTTTTCAACACCACTTCATGCTCCTCCTATTTTTCAGACCGTTTCATGCTCCTCATTTTTTTGACAGTTTTTGAAGCTCTTCATATTTTTCACACATTTTAAGGCTCTTCATGTTTTTAAAAACCACTTCACGCTTCTCCTATTTTTCAGACCGTTTCATTCTCCTCATATTTTTCTCACATTTTGAAGCTCTTCATATTTTTCACACCTTTTCAGGCTCTTCATGTTTTTGAACACAGCTTCATGCTCCTCGTATTTTTCAGACCGTTTCATGCTCCTCATAATTTTGACACCTTTTGAAGCTCTTCACATTTTTCAAACCTTTTCATTCTCCTCATGTATTTCACACCTTTTGAAACTCTTCCTATTTTTCACAACTTTTTCGGCTCTTCATGTTGTGCAACACCGGTTCATGCTCCTCCTATTTTTCAGACCATTTCATGCTCCTCATATTTTTGAAACATTTTGAAGCTTTTCATATTTTTCCAACCTTTTCAGGCTCTTCATGTTTTTCAACACCGCTTCTTGCTCCTCCTGTTTTTCAGACCGTTCTTGCTCCTGATATTTTTGACACCTTTTGAAGCTCTTCATATTTTTCACACCTTTTCAGGCTCTTCATGTTTTTCAACACCATTTCATGCTCTTCCTATTTTTCAGAACGTTTAATGCTCCTCATGCATTTCACACATTTTGAAACTCTTTATGTTTTTCAAACGTTTTCAGGCTCTTCAGTTTTTTGAACACAGTTTTATGCTCCTCCTATTTTTCAGAACGTTTCATGCTCCTCATATATTTGACACCTTTTGAAGCTCTTCATATTTTTCACAACTTTTCAGGCTCTTCACGTTTTAGAAAACCGTTTCATGCTCCTCCTATTTTTCTGACCGTTTCATGCTCATCTCATTTTTGACACCTTTTGAAACTCTTCATATTTTTAACACCTTTGAAGCTCTTCATATTTTTGACACGTTTTCAGGCTCTTCATGTTTTTCAACACCGTTTCATGCACCTCCTATATTACAGACCGTTTCATGCTCCTCATATTTTTGACACGTTTTGAAGCTCTTGATATTTTTCACACTTTTTCAGGCTCTTCATATTTTTCAACACCACTTCATGCTCCTCCTATTTTTCAGACCGTTTCATGCTCCTCCTAGATTTCAGACCGTTTCATGCTCCTCATATTTTTGACACATTTTGAAGCTCTTCATATTTTTCACACCTTTTCAGGCTCTTCATGGTTTTGAGCCCAGCTTCATGCTCCATCTATTTTTCAGACCGTTTCCTTCTCCTCATGTATTTCAAACCCTTTGAAACTGTTCATATTTTTCACACCTTTTCAGGCTCTTCATGTTTTTGAACACCGTTTCATGCTTCTCCTATTTTTAAGACCGTTTCATGCTCCTCATAATTTTGACACCTGTTGATGCTCTTCATATTTTTTACACCTTTTCAGGCTCTTCATGTTTTTCAACACCGCTTCATGTTCCTCCTATTATTCAGACCGTTTCATGCTCCTCATGTTTTTAACACCTTTTGAAGCTCTTCATAATTTTCACACCTTTTCAGGCTCTTCATGATTTTCACACGTTTTCAGGATCTTCATGTTTTTGAACACCGTTTCATGCTCCTCCTAGTTTTCAGACCGTTTCATGCTCCTCATACATTTGACACCTTTTGAAGCTCTTCATATTTTTCACACATTTTCAGGCTCTTCATATTTTTCAACATCGCTTCATACTCCTCCTATTTTTCAGACCGTTTCATGCTCATCTCATTTTTGACACCTTTTGAAACTCTTCATATATTTCACACCTTTTCAGGCTCTTCATGTTTTCCTACACCACTTCATGCTCCACCTATTTTTCAGACCGTTTCATGCTCATCTCATTTTTGACACCTTTGAAGCTCTTCATATATTTTACAACTTTTCAGTCTCTTCATGTTTTTCAACACCGCTTCATGATCCTCCTATTTTTCAGACCGTTTCATGCTCCTCCTATTTTTCCGACCATTTCATCCTCCTCATATTTTTGACACTTTTTGAGGCTCTTCGTATATTTCACACATTTTCAGGCTCTTCATGTTTTTCAACACCACTTCATGCTCCGCCTATTTTTCAGACCGTTTCATGCTCATCTCTTTTTTGACACCTTTTGAAGCTCTTCCTATTTTTCACATCTTTTCAGGCTCTTCATGTTTTTCCACACCGTTTCATTCTCCTAATATTTTTCAGACCGTTTCATGCTCCTCATATTTTTCAGACCGCTTCATGCTCCTCCTATTTTTCAGAGCCTTTCATGTTCCTCATATTTTTGAAACCTTTTGAAGCTCCTCCTATTTTTCACACCTTTTCAGGCTCTTCTCTTTTTTCAACACAGTTTCATGCTCCTCATATTTTTCAGACCGTTTCATGCTCCCCCCATTTTCAGACCGTTTCATGCTCCTCATATATTTGACACCTTTTGAAGCTCTTCATATTTTTCACACCTTTTCAGGCTCTTCATGTTTTTCAACACCACTTCATGCTCCTCCTATTTTTCAGACCGTTTCATGTTCCTCATTTTTTTGACAGCTTTTGAAGCTCTTCATATTTTTCACACATTTTAAGGCTCTTCATGTTTTTAAAAAACGCTTCACGCTTCTCCTATTTTTCAGACCGTTTCATTCTCCTCATATTTTCTCACATTTTGAAGCTCTTCATATTTTTCACACCTTTTCAGGCTCTTCATGTTTTTGAACACAGCTTCATGCTCCTCCTATTTTTCAGACAGTTTCATGCTCCTCCTAATTTTCAGACCGTTTTATGCTCCTCATATATTTGACAGCTTTTGAAGCTCTTCATATTTTCCACAACTTTTCAGGCTCTTCATGTTTTTGAACACAGCTTCATGCTCCTCCTATTTTTCAGACCGTTTCTTGCTCCTCTTATTTTTGACATTTTTTGAAGCTCTTCATATATTTCACACCTTTTCAGGCTCTTCATGTTTTTCAACACCAGTTCATGTTCCTCCTATTTTTCAGACCGTTTCATGCTCCTCATATTTTTGACAAGTTTTGAGGCTCTTCATGTTTTTGAACAACGCTTCATGCTCCTCATATTTTCCGACTGTTTCATGCTCCTCATGTATTTCACACCTCTTCAGGCTCTTTATATTCTTGAACACCGCTTCATGCTACTCCTATTTTTCAGACCGTTTCATGCTCCTCATATTTTTGACACCTTTTCAAGCTCTTCATATTTTTCACACCTTTTCAGGCTCTTCATGTTTGTGATCACCGTTTCATGCTCCTCCTATATTTCAGACCGTTTCATGGTCCTCATATTTTTCACACTTTTTGAAGCTCTTCATATTTTTCACACCTTTTCAGGCTCTTCATGTTTTTGATCACCGTTTCATGCTCCTCCTATATTTCAGACCGTTTCATGGTCCTCATATTTTTCACACCTTTTGAAGCTCTTCATATTTTTCACACATTTTCAGGCTCTTCATGTTTTTGAACATTTCGTCATGCTCTTCCTATTTTTCAGACCGTTTCATGCTCCTCATATTTTTGACACCTTTTGAAGCTCTTCATGATTTTCACACCTTTTCAGGCTCTTCATGTTTTTCAACACCACTTCATGCTCCTCCTATATTTCAGACCGTTTCATGCTCCTCATATTTTTGACACCTTTAGAAACTCTTCATATTTTTCACAGCTTTTCAGGCTCTTCATGTTTTTGAATACCGCTTCATGCTCCTCCTATTTTTCGGACCGTTACTTGCTCCTCATATTTTTGACACCTTTAAAACTCTTCATATATTTCACACCTATCAGGCACTTCATGTTTTTGAACACCGCTTCATGATTCTCCTATTTTTCAGACCGTTTCATGCTCTTCGTATTTTTGACACATTTTGAAGCTCTTCATATTTTTCACAGCTTTTCAGGCTCTTCATGTTTTTGCACACCACTTCATGCTTCTCCTAATTTTCAGACCGTTTCATGCTCCTCATATATTTCACACCTTTTGAAGCTCTTCATATTTTTCACACCTTTTTAGACTCTTCATGTTTTTCCACACCACTTCATGCTTCTCCTATTTTTCAGCCCGTTTCATGCTCCTCATGTATTTCACACCTTTTGAAGCTCTTCATATTTTTCAAACCTTTTCAGGCTCTTCATGTTTTTGATCACCGTTTCATGCTCTTCCTATTTTTCAGACGGTTTCATGCTCCTCATATATTTGACACATGTAGAAGCTCTTCATATTTTCACACCTTTTCAGGCTCTTCATATTTTTCAACACCGCTTCATGCTCCTCCTATTTTTCAGACGGTTTCCTGTTGATCTCATTTTTGACACCTTTTGAAGCTCTTCATATTTTTCACACCTTTTCAGGCTCTTCATGTTTTTCCACACCACTTCATGCTTCTCCTATTTTTCAGACCGTTTCATGATCCTCATGTATTTCACACCTTTTGAAGCTCTTCATATTTTTCACACCTTTTCAGGCTCTTCATGTTTTTGATCACCGTTTCATGCTCCTCCTATTTTTCAGACCGTTTCATGCTCCTCATATTTTTCAAACCTTTTGAAGCTCTTCATATCTTTCACAACTTTTCAGGGTCTTTATGTTTTGAACACCACTTCATGATCCTCCTATTTTTCAGACCATTTCATGCTCTTCATATTTTTGACCCATTTTGAAGCTTTTCATATATTTCACACCTTTTCAGGCTCTTCATGTTTTTCAAAACCACTTCATGCTCCTCCTAATTTTCAGACCGTTTCATGTTCTTCTCATTTATGACACATTTTGAAGCTCTTCATATTTTTCACACCTTTTCAGGCTCTTCATGTTTTTGAACACAGCTTCATGCTCCTCCTATTTTTCAGACCGTTTCATGCTCGTCATATTTTTGACACCTTTTGAAGCTCTTCATATTTTTCACACCTATTCAGGCTCTTCATGTTTTTGAACACCGTTTCATGATCCTCCTATTTTTCTGACCGTTTCATGGTCATCTCATTTTTGACACCTTTTGAAGCTTTTCATAATTTTCACTACTTTTTAGGCTCTTCATGTTTTTGAACACTGCTTCATGCTCCTCCTATTTTTCAGAGAGTTTCATGCTTCTCATGTATTTCACAACTTTTGAAGCTCTTCATATTTTTCACACCTTTTCAGGCTGTTCATGTTTTTTAACACCGCTTCATGATTCTCCTATTTTTCAGACCGTTTCATGCTCTTCATATTTTTGACACATTTTGAAGCTCTTCATATTTTTCACAGTTTTTCAGGCTCTTCATGTTTTTCCACACCACTTCATGCTTCTCCTAATTTTCAGACCGTTTCATGCTCCTCATGTATTTCACACCTTTTGAAGCTCTTCATATTTTTCACACCTTTTCAGGCTCTTCATGTTTTTCCACACCACTTCATGCTTCTCCTATTTTTCAGACGGTTTCTTGCTCCTCATATATTTCACACCTTTTGAAGCTCTTCATATTTTTCAAACCTTTTCAGGCTCTTCATGTTTTTGATCACCGTTTAATGCTCTTCCTATTTTTCAGACGGTGTCATGCTCCTCATATATTTGACACATTTAGAAGCTCTTCATATTTTCACACCTTTTCAGGCTCTTCATATTTTTCAACACCGCTTCATGCTCCTCCTATTTTTCAGACGGTTTCCTGTTGATCTCATTTTTGACACCTTTTGAAGCTCTTCATATTTTTCACACCTTTTCAGGCTCTTCATGTTTTTCCACACCACTTCATGCTTCTCCTATTTTTCAGCCCGTTTCATGCTCCCCATGTATTTCACACCTTTTGAAGCTCTTCATATTTTTCACACCTTTTCAGGCTCTTCATGTTTTTGAACACAGCTTCATGCTCCTCCTATTTTTCAGACCGTTTCATGCTCGTCATATTTTTGACACCTTTTGAAGCTCTTCATATTTTTCACACCTATTCAGGTTCTTCATGTTTTTGAACACCGTTTCATGATCCTCCTATTTTTCAGACCGTTTCATGGTCATCTCATTTTGACACCTTTTGAAGCTTTTCATAATTTTCACTACTTTTTAGGCTCTTCATGTTTTTGAACACTGCTTCATGCTCCTCCTATTTTTCAGAGAGTTTCATGCTCCTCATGTATTTCACAACTTTTGAAGCTCTTCATATTATTCACACCTTTTCAGGCTGTTCATGTTTTTTAACACCGCTTCATGATTCTCCTATTTTTCAGACCGTTTCATGCTCTTCATATTTTTGACACATTTTGAAGCTTTTCATATTTTTCACAGCTTTTCAGGCTCTTCATGATTTTCCACACCACTTCTAGCTTCTCCTAATTTTCAGACCGTTTCATGCTCCTCATGTATTTCACACCTTTTGAAGCTCTTCATATTTTTCACACCTTTTCAGGCTCTTCATGTTTTTCCACACCACTTCATGATTCTCCTATTTTTCAGCCCGTTTCATGCTCCTCATGTATTTCACACCTTTTGAAGCTCTTCATATTTTTCAAACCTTTTCAAGCTCTTCATGTTTTTGATCACCGTTTCATGCTCCTCCTATTTTTCAGACGGTTTCATGCTCCTCATATATTTGACACATTTAGAAGCTCTTCATATTTTCACACCTTTTCAGGCTCTTCATATTTTTCAACACCGCTTCATGCTAATCCTAATTTTCAGACGGTTTCCTGTTGATCTCATTTTTGACACCTTTTGAAGCTCTTCATATTTTTCACACCTTTTGAAACTCTTCATATTTTTCACACCTTTTCAGGCCCTTCATGATTTTCAACACCGCTTCATGCTCCTCCTATTTTTAAGACCGTTTCATGCTCCTCATATTTTTGACACCTTTAGAAGATCTTCATATTTTTCACACCTTTTCAGGCTCTTCATGTTTTTTAACAACGCTTCATGCTCCTCCTATTTTTCAGACCGTTTCATGCTCCTCATATTTTTGACACCTTTTGAAGCTCTTCATATTTTTCACACCTTTTCAGGCTCTTCATATTTTTCAACACCGCATCATGCTCCTCCTATTTTTCAGACCATTTCATGCACCTCATATTTTTCACACCTTTTAAAGCTCTTCATATTTTTCACACCTTTTCAGGCTCCTCATGTTTTTCAACACCGATTCATTCTCCTCCTATTTTTCAGACCGTTTCATGATCCTCATATTTTTGACACCTTTTGAAGCTCTTCATATTTTTCACACCTTTTCAGGCTCTTCATGTTTTTGAACACCACTTCATGCTCCTCCTATTTTTCAGAGAGTTTCATGCTCCTCATGTATTTACAGCTTATGAAGCTCTTCATATTTTTCACACCTTTTCAGGCTCTTCATGTTTTTGAACACCGCTTCAATATTCTCCTATTTTTCAGACCCTTTCATGCTCTTCATATTTTTGACACATTTTGAAGCTCTTCATATTTTTCACACCTTTTTAGGCTCTTCATGATTTTCAGCACCGCTTCATGCTCCTCCTATTTTTCAGACCGTTTCATGCTCATCTCATTTTTGACACATTTTGAAGCTCCTCATATTTTTCACAGCTTTTGAAGCTCTTCATATTTTTCATACCTTTTCAGGCTCTCCATATTTTTGAACACTGCTTCGTGCTCCTCCTAATTTTGAGACGGTTTCATGCTCCTCATATTTATGACACATTTTGAAGCTTTTCATATTATTCACACCTTTTCATGCTCTTCATGTTTCTAACACCGTGTCATGCTTCTCCTATTTTTCAGACCATTTAATGCTCCTCATATTTTTCACACCTTTTGAATCTCTTTATATTTGTCACACCTTTTCAGGCTCTTCATGTTTTTCACACCTTTTCAGGCTCTTCATATTTTTGAACACCGCATCATGATCCTCCTATTTTTCTGACCGTTTCATGCTCCTCATATTTTTGACACCTTTTGAAGCTCCTCCTATTTTTCACACGTTTTCAGGCTCTTCATGTTTTTCAACACCGTTTCATGCTCCTCCTAATTTTCCTACCGTTTCATGCTCCTCCTATTTTTCAGAACGTTTCATGCTCCTCATATTTTTGACACGTTTTGAAGCTCTTGATATTTTTCACACTTTTTCAGGCTCTTCATGTTTTTCAACACCGCTTCATGCTCCTCCTATTTTTCAGACCATTTCATGCTCCTCCTAGTTTTCAGACCGTTTCATGCTCCTCATATTTTTGACACATTTTGAAGCTCTTCATATTTTTCACACCTTTTCAGGCTCTTCATGGTTTTGAGCCCAGCTTCATGCTCCATCTATTTTTCAGACCGTTTCCTTCTCCTCATGTATTTAAAACCCTTTGAAACTCTTCATATTTTTCACACCTTTTCAGGCTCTTCATGTTTTTCAACACCGCTTCATGTTCCTCCTATTATTCAGACCGTTTCATGCTCCTCATGCTTTTAACACCTTTTGAAGCTCTTCATAATTTTCACACCTTTTCAGGCTCTTCATGATTTTCACACGTTTTCAGGATCTTCATGTTTTTGAACACCGTTTCATGCTCCTCCTAGTTTTCAGACCGTTTCATGCTCCTCATACATTTGACACCTTTTGAAGCTCTTCATATTTTTCACACATTTTCAGGCTCTTCATATTTTTCAACATCGCTTCATACTCCTCCTGTTTTTCAGACCGTTTCATGCTCATCTCATTTTTGACACCTTTTGAAACTCTTCATATATTTCACACCTTTTCAGGCTCTTCATGTTTTCCTACACCACTTCATGCTCCACCTATTTTTCAGACCGTTTCATGCTCATCTCATTTTTGACACCTTTGAAGCTCTTCATATTTTTACAACTTTTCAGTCTCTTCATGTTTTTCAACACCGCTTCATGATCCTCCTATTTTTCAGACCGTTTCATGCTCCTCCTATTTTTCCGACCGTTTCATCCTCCTCATATTTTTGACACTTTTTGAGGCTCTTCGTATATTTCACACATTTTCAGGCTCTTCATGTTTTTCAACACCACTTCATGCTCCGCCTATTTTTCAGACCGTTTCATGCTCATCTCTTTTTTGACACCTTTTGAAGCTCTTCATGTTTTTCACAGCTTTTGAAGCTCTTCATATTTTTCACACGTTTTCAGGCTCTTCATGTTTTTCAACACCGCTTCATGCTCCTCCTATTTTTCAGACCATTTCATGCACCTCAATTTTTTCACACCTTTTAAAGCTCTTCATATTTTTCACACCTTTTCAGGCTCCTCATGTTTTTCAACACCGATTCATTCTGCTCCTATTTTTCAGACCGTTTCATGATCCTCATATTTTTGACACCTTTAGAAGCTCTTCATATTTTCCACAACTTTTCAGGCTCTTCATGTTTTTGAACACAGCTTCATGCTCCTCCTATTTTTCAGACCGTTTCTTGCTCCTCATACTTTTGACACCTTTTGAAGCTCTTCATATTTATCACACTTTTTAAGGATGTTTATGGTTTTCAACACCGCTGCATGATTCTCCTATTTTTCAGACCGTTTCATGCTCCTCATATTTTTGACATTTTTTGAAGCTCTTCATATTTTTCACAGCTTTTCAGACTCTTCATGTTTTTGAACACCATTTCATGCTCCTCCTATTTTCCAGACAGTTTCATGCTCATCTCATTTTTGACACCTTTTGAAGCTCTTCATATTTTTCACACGTTTTCAGGCTCTTCATGTTTTTCAACACCGCTTCATGCTCCTCCTATTTTTCCGTCCGTTTCATGCTCCTCATTTTTTTGACACCTTTTGAAGCTCTTCATATTTCTCACATCTTTTCAGGCTCTTCATGTTTTTCAACACCGCCTCATGATCCTCCTGTTTTTCAGACCGTTTCAGGCTCATCTCATTTTTGACACCTTTTGAAGGTCTTCATATTTTTCACACCTTTTGAAGCTCTTCATATTTTTCACACCTTTTCAGGCTCTTCATGTTTTTCAATACCACTTCATGCTCCTCCTATTTTACAGACAGTTTCATGCTCATCTCATTTTTGACACCTTTTGAAGCTCTTCATATTTTTCAAACCATTTGAAGGTCTTCATATTTTTCACACGTTTTCAGGCTCTTCATGTTTTTCAACACCGCTTCATGCTTCTCCTATTTTTCCGACCGTTTCATGCTCCTCATATTTTTGACACCTTTTGAAGCTCTTCATATTTCTCACACATTTTCAGGCTTTTCATGTTTTTCAACACCGCTTTATGCTCCTCCTATTTTTCCGACCGTTTCATGCTCATCTCATTTTAGACACCTTTTGAAACTTTCATATTTTTCACACCTTTTCAAGCTCTTCATGTTTTTCAACATCACTTCATGCTCCTCCTATTTTTCAGACCGTTTCATTCTCCTCAGATTTTTGACACCTTTTGAAATCTTCATATACTTCATACCTTTTCAGGCTCTTCATTTTCTTGAACACAACTTCATGCTCCTCCTATTTTTCAGACCGTTTCATACTCCTCATATTTTTCACACATTTTGAAGCTCTTCAAATTTTTCACACCTTTTCAGGCTCTTCATGTTTTTCAACACCGCTTCATGCTCCTCCTATTTTTGAGACCGTTTTATGCTCCACATGTATTTCACAGCTTTTGAATCTGTTCATATTTTTCACACCATTTCAGGCTCTTCATGGTTTTCAACATCACTTCATGCTCCTCCTATTTTTCAGACCGTTTCATGATACTCATATTTTTCACACCTTTTGAAGCTCTTCATATTTTTCACACCTTTTCAGGCTCTTCATGTTTTTGAACACCACTTCATGTTCCTCCTCTTTTTCAGAGAGTTTCATGCTCCTCATGTATTTCACACCTTTTGAAGCTCTTCATATTTTTCACACCTTTTCAGGCTCTTCTTTTTTTTCAACACCACTTCATGCTCCTCCTATTTTTCAGACCGTTTCATGCTCATCTCATTTTTGACACCTTTTGAAGCTCTTCATATTTTTCACGCGTTTTCATGCTCTTCATGTTTTTTAACACCGCTTCATGCTCCTCCTATTTTTCAGACCGTTTCATGCTCCTCATGTATTTCACACCTTTTGAAGCTCTTCATATTTTTCACACCTTTTCAGGCTCTTCATGTTTTTGATCAGCATTTCATGCTCCTTCTATTTTTCAGACCGTTTCAGGCTCCTCATATTATTGACACCTTTAGAAGATCTTCATATTTTTCACACCTTTTGAAGCTCTTCATATTTTTCACGCGTTTTCATGCTCTTCATGTTTTTTAACACCGCTTCATGCTCCTCCTATTTTTCAGACCGTTTCACGCTGCACATATTTTTGACACGTTTTGAAGCTCCTCCTATTTTTCACACCTTTTCAGGCTCTTCAAGTTTTTCAACACCGTTTCATGCTCCTGCTAGTTTTCATACCGTTTCATGCTACTCATATACTTGACAGCTTTTGAAGCTCTTCATATTTTTCACACCTTTTCAGGCTCTTCATGTTTTTGAACACCGCTTCATGCTCCTCCTAATTTTCAGACCGTTTCACGCTCTTCATAATTTTGACACGTTTTGAAGCTCCTCCTATTTTTCACACGTTTTCAGCTCTTCATGTTTTTGAACACTGCTTTATGCTCCTCATATATTTCAGACCGTTTCATGATCCTCATGTATTTCACACCTTTTGAACCACTTCATATTTTTCACACATTTTCAATGTCTTCATGTTTTGAACATCATTTCATGTTGCTCCTATTTTTCAGACCGTTTCATGCTCCTCATATTTTTGACACCTTTTGAAGCTCTTCATATTTATCACACTTTTTAAGGATGTTTATGGTTTTCAACACCGCTGCATGATTCTCCTATTTTTCAGACCGTTTCATGCTCCTCATATTTTTGACATTTTTTGAAGCTCTTCATATTTTTCACACCTTTTCAGACTCTTCATGTTTTTGAACATCATTTCATGCTCCTCCTATTTTCCAGACAGTTTCATGCTCATCTCATTTTTGACACCTTTTGAAGCTCTTCATATTTTTCACACGTTTTCAGGCTCTTCATGTTTTTCAACACCGCTTCATGCTCCTCCTATTTTTCCGTCCGTTTCATGCTCCTCATTTTTTTGACACCTTTTGAAGCTCTTCATATTTCTCACATCTTTTCAGGCTCTTCATGTTTTTCAACACCGCCTCATGATCCTCCTGTTTTTCAGACCGTTTCAGGCTCATCTCATTTTTGACACCTTTTGAAGGTCTTCATATTTTTCACACCTTTTGAAGCTCTTCATATTTTTCACACCTTTTCAGGCTCTTCATGTTTTTCAATACCACTTCATGCTCCTCCTATTTTACAGACAGTTTCATGCTCATCTCATTTTTGACACCTTTTGAAGCTCTTCATATTTTTCAAACCGTTTGAAGGTCTTCATATTTTTCACACGTTTTCAGGCTCTTCATGTTTTTCAACACCGCTTCATGCTTCTCCTATTTTTCCGACCGTTTCATGCTCCTCTTTTTTTTGACACCTTTTGAAGCTCTTCATATTTCTCACACATTTTCAGGCTTTTCATGTTTTTCAACACCGCTTTATGCTCCTCCTATTTTTCCGACCGTTTCATGCTCATCTCATTTTAGACACCTTTTGAAACTTTCATATTTTTCACACCTTTTCAAGCTCTTCATGTTTTTCAACATCACTTCATGCTCCTCCTATTTTTCAGACCGTTTCATTCTCCTCAGATTTTTGACACCTTTTGAAATCTTCATATACTTCATACCTTTTCAGGCTCTTCATTTTCTTGAACACAACTTCATGCTCCTCCTATTTTTCAGACCGTTTCATACTCCTCATATTTTTCACACATTTTGAAGCTCTTCAAATTTTTCACACCTTTTCAGGCTCTTCATGTTTTTCAACACCGCTTCATGCTCCTCCTATTTTTGAGACCGTTTTATGCTCCACATGTATTTCACAGCTTTTGAATCTGTTCATATTTTTCACACCATTTCAGGCTCTTCATGGTTTTCAACATCACTTCATGCTCCTCCTATTTTTCAGACCGTTTCATGATACTCATATTTTTCACACCTTTTGAAGCTCTTCATATTTTTCACACATTTTCAGGCTCTGCATGTTTTTGAACACCACTTCATGTTCCTCCTCTTTTTCAGAGAGTTTCATGCTCCTCATGTATTTCACACCTTTTGAAGCTCTTCATATTTTTCACACCTTTTCAGGCTCTTCTTTTTTTTCAACACCACTTCATGCTCCTCCTATTTTTCAGACCGTTTCATGCTCATCTCATTTTTGACACCTTTTGAAGCTCTTCATATTTTTCACGCGTTTTCATGCTCTTCATGTTTTTTAACACCGCTTCATGCTCCTCCTATTTTTCAGACCGTTTCATGCTCCTCATGTATTTCACACCTTTTGAAGCTCTTCATATTTTTCACACCTTTTCAGGCTCTTCATGTTTTTGATCAGCATTTCATGCTCCTTCTATTTTTCAGACCGTTTCAGTCTCCTCATATTATTGACACCTTTAGAAGATCTTCATATTTTTCACACCTTTTGAAGCTCTTCATATTTTTCACGCGTTTTCATGCTCTTCATGTTTTTTAACACCACTTCATGCTCCTCCTATTTTTTAGACCGTTCCTGCTCCTCATATTTTTGACACCTTATGAAGCTCTTCATATTTTTCACACTTTTCAGGCTCTTCATGTTTTTCAACACCACTTCATGCTTCTCCTATTTTTCAGACCTTTTCATGCTCCTCATATTTTTGACACCTTTAGAAGATCTTCATATTTTTCACACCTTTTCAGGCTCTTCATTTTTTTCACAACCTGTTCATGCTCCTCGTATTTTTCAACCCCGCTTCATGCTCCTCCTATTTTTCAGACCGTTTCATGCTCCTCATAATTTTGACACTTTTTGAAGCTCCTCATATTTTTCACACGTTTTGAAGGTCTTCATATATTTCATACCATTTCAGGCTCTTCATGTTTGTCACCACCACTTCATGCTCCTCCTATTTTTCAGACCGTTTCATGCTCATTGAATCTTTGACAACTTTTGAAGCTCTTCATATTTTTCACATTTTTGAAGCTCTTCATATTTCTCACACCTTTTCAGGCTCTTCATGTTTTTCAACACCGATTCATGCTCCTCCTATTTTTCAGACCGTTTCATGCTCATCTCTTTTTTGACACCTTTTGAAGCTCTTCATACTTTTCACACCTTTTCAGGATCTTCATGTTTTTGAACACCGCTTCATGCTCCTCCTATTTTTGAGACCGTTTTATGCTCCACATGTATTTCACACCTTTTGAAGCTCTTCATATTTTTCACACCTTTTCAGGTATTCATGTTTTGATCACCGTTTCATGCTCCTCCTATTTTTCAGACCGTCTCATGTTCCTCATATTTTTGACGCATTTAGAAGCTTTTCATATTTTTCACACATTTTCAGGCTCTTCATGGTTTTCAACACCGCTTCATGCTCCTCCTATTTTTCAGACCTTTTCATGCTCCTCATATTTTTGTCACATTTTGAAGCTCTTCATATATTTCATACCTTTTCAGGCTCTTCTTTTTCTTCAACACCACTTCATGCTCCTCCTATTTTTCAGACCGTTTCATGCTCATCTCATTTTTGACACCTTTTGAAGCTCTTCATATTTTTCACACCTTTTGAAGCTCTTCATATTTTTCACGTGTTTTCATGCTCTTCATGTTTTTTAACACCGCTTCATGCTCCTCCTATTTTTCAGACCGTTTCATGCTCCTCATATTTTTCACACCTTTTGATGCTCTTCATATATTTCAGACCTTTTCAGGCTCTTTATGTTTTTGAACACCACTTCATGCTCCTCGTATGTTTCAGACCGTTTCATGCACCTCATATTTTTGACACGTTTTGGTGCTCTCATATTTTTCACACCATTCCAGGCTCTTCATATTTTTGAACACCGTTTCATGCTCCTCCTATTTTTCAGACCTTTTCATGCTCCTCATATTTTTCACACCTTTTGAAACTCTTCATGTTTTTCACATCTTGCTTCACCCTCATCCTATTTTTGAGACGGTTTCATGCTCCTCATAATTTTGACAACTTTTGGAGCTCTTCATATTTTTCTCACCTTTTCAGGCTCTCCATGTTTTTCAACACCGTTTCATGCTCCTCCTATTTTTCAGACCTTTTCATGCTCCTCATATTTTTGAAAATTTTGAAGTTCTTCATATTTTTCACACATTTTCAGGCTTTTCATATTATTGAACACCGCTTCATGCTCCTCCTATTTTTCAAACGGTTTCATGCTCCTCATAGTTTTCACACCTTTTGAAGCTCTTCATATTTTTCACAGCTTTTCAGGATCTTCATGTTTTTCAACACCGCTTCATGCTCCTCCTATTTTTCAGACCGTTTCATGCTCCTCATATTTTTGACACCTTTTGAATCTCTTCATATACTTCACACTTTTTCAGGCTCTTCATGTTTTTCACCAACACTTCATGCTCCTCCTATTTTTTAGGCCATTTCATGCTCATCTCATTTTTGACATCGTTTGAAGCTCTTCATATTTTTCACACCTTTTGAAGCTCTTCATATTTCTCACACCTTTTGAAGTTGTTCATATTTTTCACACGTTTTCAGGCTCTTCATGTTTCAACACCGCTTCATGCACCTCCTATTTTTCAGACCGTTTCATGCCCCTCATATTTTTCACACCTTTTGAAGATCTTCATATATTTCACACCTTTTCAGGATCTTCATGTATTTGAACAAAACTTCATGCTTCTCCTGTTTTTCAGAGCGTTTAATACTCCTCATGTACTTCACAACTTTTGAAGGTCTTCATATTTTTCTCACCTTTTCAGGCTCTTCTTGTTTTTCAACACCGCTTCATGCTCCTCCTATTTTTGAGACCGTTTCATGCTCCTCATATTTTTGACACCTTTTGAAGCTCTTCATATTTGTCACACCTTTTCAGGCTCTTCATGTTTTTGAACACCGCTTTATCCTCCTCCTATTTTTCAGACCGTTCCATGCTCATCATGTTTTTCAAACCTTTTGAAGCTCTTCATATTTTTCACACCTTTTCAGGCTCTTCATGTTTTTAAACACCGCTTCATGCTCTTCCTATTTTTCAGACCGTTTCATGATCCTCATATTTTTCACACCTTTTGAAGCTCTTCATATTTTTCACACCTTTTCATGCTCTTCATGTTTTTCACACCGTTTCATGCTCCTCCTATTTTTCAGACCGTTTCATGCTCCTCATATTTTTCACACATCTTGAAGCTCTTTATATTTGTCACACCTTTTCAGGCTCTTCATGTTTTTTAACACCGCTTCATGCTCCTCCTATTTTTGAGATCGTTTCATGCTCCTCATATTTTTCACACCTTTTGAAGCTGTTCATATTTTTCGCACCTTCTCAGGCACTTCATGTATTTGAGCACAGATTCATGCTCCTCCTATTTTTCAGACCGTTTCATGCTCCTCATATTTTTGACACGTTTTTAAGCTCTTCATATTTTTCACACCTTTTCAGGCTCTACATGTTTTTCATCAGCGATTCATGCTCCTCCTATATTTGAGGCCATTTCATGCTCTTCATATTTTTGACACCTTTTGAAGCTCTTCATATTTTTCACACCTTTTCAGGCTCTTCATGTTTTTGAACACCGTTTCATGCTCCTCCTATTTTTCAGACCGTATCATGCTCCTCATATTTTTGACACGTTTTTAAGCTCTTCATATTTTTCACACCTTTTCAGGCTCTACATGTTTTTCATCAGCGATTCATGCTCCTCCTATATTTGAGGCCATTTCATGCTCTTCATATTTTTGACACCTTTTGAAGCTCTTCATATTTTTCACACCTTTTCAGGCTCTTCATGTTTTTGAACACCGTTTCATGCTCCTCCTATTTTTCAGATCGTCATGCTCCTAATATTTTTCACACATTTTGAAGCTCTTCATATTTTTCACACCTTTTCAGGCTCATCATGTTTTTGTACACCGCTTCATGATCCTCATATTTTTCACACCGTTTCATGCTCCTCATATTTTTCACACCTTTTGATGCTCTTCATATATTTCACACCATTTCAGGCTCTTTATATTTTTGAACACCACTTCATGCTCCTCGTATGTTTCAGACCGTTCATGCTCCTCATATTTTTGACACGTTTTGGGGCTCTCATATTTTTCACACCATTCCAGGCTCTTCATATTTTTGAACACCGTTTCATGCTCCTCCTATTTTTCAGACCTTTTCATGCTCCTCATATTTTTCACACATTTTGAAACTCTTCATGTTTTTCACATCTTCCTTCACTCTCCTTCTATTTTTGAGACGGTTTCATGCTCCTCATAATTTTGACAACTTTTGGAGCTCTTCATATTTTTCTCACCTTTTCAGGCTCTCCATGTTTTTCAACACCGTTTCATGCTCCTCCTATTTTTCAGACCTTTTCATGCTCCTCATATTTTTGAAAATTTTGAAGTTCTTCATATTTTTCACACATTTTCAGGCTCTTCATATTATTGAACACCGCTTCATGCTCCTCCTATTTTTCAAACGGTTTCATGCTCCTCATATTTTTCACACCTTTTCAAGCTCTTCATGTTTTTCACAGCTTTTCAGGATCTTCATGTTTTTGCACACCGCTTCATGATCCTCATATTTTTCACACCGTTTCATTCTCCTCATATATTTGACACCTTTTGATCCTCTTCATATACTTCACACTTTTTCAGGCTCTTCATGTTTTTCACCAACACTTCATGCTCCTCCTATTTTTTAGGCCATTTAATGCTCATCTAATTTTTGACATCGTTTGAAGCTCTTCATATTTTTCACACCTTTTGAAGCTCTTCATATTTTTCACATCTTTTGAAGCTGTTCATATTTTTCACACGTTTTCAGGCTCTTCATGTTTTCAACACCGCTTCATGCACCTCCTATTTTTCAGACCGTTTCATGCCCCTCATATTTTTCACACCATTTGAAGATCTTCATATATTTCACACCTTTTCAGGCTCTTCATGTTTTTGAAAAAAACATCATGCTTCTCCTATTTTTCAGAGCGTTTAATGCTCCTCATGTACTTCACACCTTTTGAAGGTCTTCATATTTTTCACACCTTTTCAGGCTCTTCTTGTTTTTCAACACCGCTTCATGCTCCTCCTATTTTTCAGACCGTTCATTCTCCTCATAATTTTGAACATTTTGAAGCTATTCTTATTTTTCACACCTTTTCAGGCTCTTCATGGTTTTCAAGACCGCTTCATGCTCCTCCTATTTTCCAGACCTTTTCATGCTCCTCATAATTTTGACACCTTTTGAAGCTCTTCATATTTTTCACACCTTTTCAGGCTCTTCATGTTTTTCAACACCCCTTCATGCTCCTCCTATTTTTCAGACCGTTTCATGCTCCTCATATTTTTGACAACTTTTGAAGCTCTTCATATATTTCACACTTTTTCAGGCTCATCATGTTTTTCAACACCACTTCATGCTCCTCCTATTTTTCAGGCCGTTTCATGCTCATCTCATTTTTGACACCTTTTGAAGCTCTTCATATTTTTCACACTTTTAGAAGCTCTTCATATTTTTCACACGTTCTCAGGCTCTTCATGTTTTTCAACACCGCTTTATGCACCTCCTTTTTTTCAGGCCGTTTCATGCTCATTTCAATTTGACACGTTTTGAAGGTCTTCATATTTTTCACAAATTTTCATGCTCTTCATGTTTTCGAACACCGTTTCATGCTCCTCCTATTTTTCAGACCGTTTCATGCTCCTCATATTTTTCACACCTTTTGAAGATCTTCATATTTCTCACACCTTTTCAGGCTCTTCATGTTTTTCAACACCGCTTCATGCCCCTCCTACCTTTCAGACCATTTCATGCTCATCTCATTTTTGACACCTTTTGAAGCTCTTCATATATTTCACACCTTTTGAAGCTCTTCATAATTTTCACACGTCTTCAGGATCCTCATGTTTTTCAACAAGATTTCATGCTCCTCCTGTTTTTCAGACCGTTTCAAGCTCTTCATGTATTTCACACCATTTGAAGCTCTTCATATTTTTCACACCTTTTCAGGCTCTTCATGTCTTTCAACACCGCTTCATGCCCCTTCTATCTTTCAGACCATTTCATGCTCATCTCATTTTTGACACCTTTTGAAGCTCTTCATATGTTTCACACCTTTTGAACCTCTTCATAATTTTCACACGTTTTCAGGCTCTTCATATTTTTCAACACGGCTTCATGATCCTCCTATTTTTCATAACGTTCATGCTCCTCATATTTTTGACACCTTTGAAGTTCTTCATATTTTTCACACCTTTTCAGACTCTTCATGTTTTTCAACACCACTTCATGCTCCTCCTATTTTTCAGACCTTTTCATGCTCCTCATATTTTTGACACCTTTTGAAGCTCTTCATATTTTTCACACCTTTTCAGGCTCTTCATGTTTTTGAACACCGTTTCATGCTCCTCCTATTTTTCAGACCGTTTCATGCTCCTCATATTTTTGACACCTTTTGAAGCTCTTCATATTTTTCACACGTTTTCACGCTCTTCATGTTTTTGAACACCGATTCATGCTTCTCCTATTTTTCTGACCGTTTCATGATCCTCATATATTTGTAACCTTTTGAAGCTCTTCATATTTTTAACACTTTTTCAGGGTCTTCATGTTTTTTACACCGCTTCATGCTCCTCCTATTTTTCAGACCGTTTCATGCTCCTCCTATTTTTGACACCTTTTGAAGCTCTTCATATTTTTCCCACCATTTCAGGCTCTTCATGTTTTTGAACACCGTTTAATGCTCCTCCTATTTTTCAGACCGTTTCATGCTCCTCATATTTTTGACACCTTTTGAAGCTCTTCATATTTTTCACAACTTTTCAGGCCTTTCATATTTTTGAACACCGTTTCATGCTCCTCCTATTTTTAAGACTGTTTCATTCTCCTCATATTTTTGACACCTTTTGAAGCGCTTCATATTTTTCACACCTTTTCATGTTTTTGAACACCATTTCATGCTCTTCATATTTTTCACACATTTTGCAGCTCTTCATATTTTTCACGCCTTTTCATGCTCTTCATGTTTTTCAACACCAATTCATGCTCCTCCTATATTTTAGACCGTTTCATGCTCCTCATATTCTTCACACCTTTTCAGGCTCTTCATGTTTTTGAACACCGCTTCGTGCTCCTCCTATTTTTCAGACCCTTTGATGCTCTTCATATTTTTGACAACTTTTCAAGCTCCTCATATATTTCACACATTTTCAGGCTCTTCAGTTTTTTCAAACCCGCTTCATGCCCCTCCTATTTTTCAGACCATTTCATGCTACTCATACTTTTCACACCTTTTGAAGCTCTTCATATTTTTCACACCTTTTCAGGCTCTTCATGTTTTTCAACACCGTTTCATGCTCTTCCTACTTTTCAGACCGTTTCATCCTCCTCATATTTTTGACACCTTTTGAAGCTCTTCATATATTTCACACCTTTTCAGGCTCTTAATGTTTTTCAACAGCGCTTCATGCTCCTCCTATTTTTCAGACGGTTACAATCTCCACATATTTTTGACACCTTTTGAAGCTTTTCATATATTTCACAACTTTTCAGGTTCTTCATGATTTTCAACACCACTTCATGCTCCTCCTATTGTTCAAACTGAATCATGCTCGTCATATTTTTGACACCTTTTGAAGCTCTTCATATTTTTCCCACTTTTTCAGGCTCTTCATGTTTTTCAACACCGCTTCATGCTCCTCATATATTTCACACTGATTCATGCTCCTCATATTTTTGACACCTTTTGAATATCTTCATATATTTCACACCTTTTCAGGCTCTTCATGTTTTTGAACACCACTTTTGGTCCTCCTATTTTTCACACCGTTTCATGCTCCTCATATTTTTGACACATTTTGAAGCTCTTCATATATTTCACACGTTTTCAGGCTCTTCATGTTTTTGAACACCACTTGTGGTCCTCCTATTTTTCACACCGTTTCATGCTCCTCATGTTTTTGACACCTTTTGAAGCTCTTCATATTTTTCACACCATTTCACGCTCTTCATGTTTTTGAACACTGCTTCATGCTCCTCCTATATTTCAGACCGTTTCATGCTCCTCCTATTTTTGACAGCTTTTGAAGCTCTTCATATTTTTCACCCCATTTCAGGCTCTTCATATTTTTGAACACCGTTTAATGCTCCTCCTTTTTTTCAGACCGTTTCATGCTCCTCATATTTTTGAAACCTTTTGAAGCTCTTCATAGTTTACCCACCTTTTCAGGGTGTTCATGTTTTTCAACACCGCTTCATGCTCCTCCTATTTTTCAGACCGGTTCATGCTCCTCATGTATATCCAACCTTTTGAAGCTCTTCATATTTTTCACACCATTTCAGGTTCTTCATGTTTTTGAACACCGTTTAATGCTCCTCCTATTTTTCAGACCGTTTCATGCTCCTCATATTTTTGACAACTTTTGAAGCTCTTCATATTTTACCTGCCGTTTCAGGCTCTTCATGTTTTTCAACACCGCTTCATGCTCCTCCTTTTTTTCAGACCGTTTCATGCTCCTCATAATTTTCACACATTTTGAAGCTCTTCATATTTTTCACACCTTTTCCGGTTCTTCATGGTTTTGAACACTGCTTCATGCTCCTCCTATTTCTTAGACTGTTTCCTGCTCCTCATGTATTTCACACCTTTTGGAGCGCTTCATATATTTCCCATGTTTTCAGGCTCTTCATGTTTTTCAAAATCAATTCATGCTCCTCCTATTTTTCAGACTGTTTCATGCTTCTCATAATTTTGACATCTTTTGAAGCGCTTCATATTTTTCACACCTTTTCAGGCTCTTCGTGTTCTTCAACACCGCTTCATGCTCCTCCTATTTTTCAGAACTTTTCATGCTCCTCATATTTTTGACACCTTTTGAAGCTCTTCATATATTTCACACCTTTTCAGGCTCTTCATGTTTTTAAACACTGTTTCATGCTCCACCTATTTTTCAGACCGTTTCATTCTCCTCATATTTTTCACACCTTTTGAAGCTCTTCATATTTTTCACACCTTTTCAGGCTCTTCATGTTTTTGAACACCACTTCATGTTCCTCCTATTTTTCAGAGAGTTTCATGCTCCTCATGTATTTCACACCTTTTGAAGCTCTTCATATTTTTCACACCTTTTCAGGCTCTTCTTTTTTTTCAACACCACTTCATGCTCCTCCTTTTTTTCAGACCGTTTCATGCTCATCTCATTTTTGACACCTTTTGAAGCTCTTCATATTTTTCACGCGTTTTCATGCTCTTCATGTTTTTTAACACCGCTTCATGCTCCTCCTATTTTTCAGACCGTTCATGCTCCTCATATTTTTGACACCTTATGAAGCTCTTCATATTTTTCACACTTTTCAGGCTCTTCATGTTTTTCAACACCACTTCATGCTTCTCCTATTTTTCAGACCTTTTCATGCTCCTCATATTTTTGACACCTTTAGAAGATCTTCATATTTTTCACACCTTTTCAGGCTCTTCATGTTTTTCAACCCCGCTTCATGCTCCTCCTATTTTTCAGACCGTTTCATGCTCCTCATAATTTTGACACTTTTTGAAGCTCCTCATATTTTTCACACGTTTTGAAGGTCTTCATATATTTCATACCATTTCAGGCTCTTCATGTTTGTCACCACCACTTCATGCTCCTCCTATTTTTCAGACCGTTTCATGCTCATTGAATCTTTGACAACTTTTGAAGCTCTTCATATTTTTCACATTTTTGAAGCTCTTCATATTTCTCACACCTTTTCAGGCTCTTCATGTTTTTCAACACCGATTCATGCTCCTCCTATTTTTCAGACCGTTTCATGCTCATCTCTTTTTTGACACCTTTTGAAGCTCTTCATACTTTTCACACCTTTTCAGGATCTTCATGTTTTTGAACACCGCTTCATGCTCCTCCTATTTTTGAGACCGTTTTATGCTCCACATGTATTTCACACCTTTTGAAGCTCTTCATATTTTTCACACCTTTTCAGGTATTCATGTTTTGATCACCGTTTCATGCTCCTCCTATTTTTCAGACCGTCTCATGTTCCTCATATTTTTGACGCATTTAGAAGCTTTTCATATTTTTCACACATTTTCAGGCTCTTCATGGTTTTCAACACCGCTTCATGCTCCTCCTATTTTTCAGACCTTTTCATGCTCCTCATATTTTTGTCACATTTTGAAGCTCTTCATATATTTCATACCTTTTCAGGCTCTTCTTTTTCTTCAACACCACTTCATGCTCCTCCTATTTTTCAGACCGTTTCATGCTCATCTCATTTTTGACACCTTTTGAAGCTCTTCATATTTTTCACACCTTTTGAAGCTCTTCATATTTTTCACGTGTTTTCATGCTCTTCATGTTTTTTAACACCGCTTCATGCTCCTCCTATTTTTCAGACCGTTTCATGCTCCTCATATTTTTCACACCTTTTGATGCTCTTCATATATTTCAGACCTTTTCAGGCTCTTTATGTTTTTGAACACCACTTCATGCTCCTCATATGTTTCAGACCGTTTCATGCACCTCATATTTTTGACACGTTTTGGTGCTCTCATATTTTTCACACCATTCCAGGCTCTTCATATTTTTGAACACCGTTTCATGCTCCTCCTATTTTTCAGACCTTTTCATGCTCCTCATATTTTTCACACCTTTTGAAACTCTTCATGTTTTTCACATCTTGCTTCACCCTCATCCTATTTTTGAGATGGTTTCATGCTCCTCATAATTTTGACAACTTTTGGAGCTCTTCATATTTTTCTCACCTTTTCAGGCTCTCCATGTTTTTCAACACCGTTTCATGCTCCTCCTATTTTTCAGACCTTTTCATGCTCCTCATATTTTTGAAAATTTTGAAGTTCTTCATATTTTTCACACATTTTCAGGCTTTTCATATTATTGAACACCGCTTCATGCTCCTCCTATTTTTCAAACGGTTTCATGCTCCTCATAGTTTTCACACCTTTTGAAGCTCTTCATATTTTTCACAGCTTTTCAGGATCTTCATGTTTTTCAACACCGCTTCATGCTCCTCCTATTTTTCAGACCGTTTCATGCTCCTCATATTTTTGACACCTTTTGAATCTCTTCATATACTTCACACTTTTTCAGGCTCTTCATGTTTTTCACCAACACTTCATGCTCCTCCTATTTTTTAGGCCATTTCATGCTCATCTCATTTTTGACATCGTTTGAAGCTCTTCATATTTTTCACACCTTTTGAAGCTCTTCATATTTCTCACACCTTTTGAAGTTGTTCATATTTTTCACACGTTTTCAGGCTCTTCATGTTTCAACACCGCTTCATGCACCTCCTATTTTTCAGACCGTTTCATGCCCCTCATATTTTTCACACCTTTTGAAGATCTTCATATATTTCACACCTTTTCAGGATCTTCATGTATTTGAACAAAACTTCATGCTTCTCCTATTTTTCAGAGCGTTTAATACTCCTCATGTACTTCACAACTTTTGAAGGTCTTCATATTTTTCTCACCTTTTCAGGCTCTTCTTGTTTTTCAACACCGCTTCATGCTCCTCCTATTTTTGAGACCGTTTCATGCTCCTCATATTTTTGACACCTTTTGAAGCTCTTCATATTTGTCACAACTTTTCAGGCTCTTCATGTTTTTGAACACCGCTTTATCCTCCTCCTATTTTTCAGACCGTTCCATGCTCATCATATTTTTCACACCTTTTGAAGCTCTTCATATTTTTCACACCTTTTCATGCTCTTCATGTTTTTCACACCGTTTCATGCTCCTCCTATTTTTCAGACCGTTTCATGCTCCTCATATTTTTCACACATCTTGAAGCTCTTTATATTTGTCACACCTTTTCAGGCTCTTCATGTTTTTTAACACCGCTTCATGCTCCTCCTATTTTTGAGATCGTTTCATGCTCCTCATATTTTTCACACCTTTTGAAGCTGTTCATATTTTTCGCACCTTCTCAGGCACTTCATGTATTTGAGCACAGATTCATGCTCCTCCTATTTTTCAGACCGTTTCATGCTCCTCATATTTTTGACACGTTTTTAAGCTCTTCATATTTTTCACACCTTTTCAGGCTCTACATGTTTTTCATCAGCGATTCATGCTCCTCCTATATTTGAGGCCATTTCATGCTCTTCATATTTTTGACACCTTTTGAAGCTCTTCATATTTTTCACACCTTTTCAGGCTCTTCATGTTTTTGAACACCGTTTCATGCTCCTCCTATTTTTCAGACCATATCATGCTCCTCATATTTTTGACACGTTTTTAAGCTCTTCATATTTTTCACACCTTTTCAGGCTCTACATGTTTTTCATCAGCGATTCATGCTCCTCCTATATTTGAGGCCATTTCATGCTCTTCATATTTTTGACACCTTTTGAAGCTCTTCATATTTTTCACACCTTTTCAGGCTCTTCATGTTTTTGAACACCGTTTCATGCTCCTCCTATTTTTCAGATCGTCATGCTCCTAATATATTTCACACCTTTTGAAGCTCTTCATATTTTTCACACCTTTTCAGGCTCATCATGTTTTTGTACACCGCTTCATGATCCTCATATTTTTCACACCGTTTCATGCTCCTCATATTTTTCACACCTTTTGATGCTCTTCATATATTTCACACCATTTCAGGCTCTTTATGTTTTTGAACACCACTTCATGCTCCTCGTATGTTTCAGACCGTTCATGCTCCTCATATTTTTGACACGTTTTGGGGCTCTCATATTTTTCACACCATTCCAGGCTCTTCATATTTTTGAACACCGTTTCATGCTCCTCCTATTTTTCAGACCTTTTCATGCTCCTCATATTTTTCACACCTTTTGAAACTCTTCATGTTTTTCACATCTTCCTTCACTCTCCTTCTATTTTTGAGACGGTTTCATGCTCCTCATAATTTTGACAACTTTTGGAGCTCTTCATATTTTTCTCACCTTTTCAGGCTCTCCATGTTTTTCAACACCGTTTCATGCTCCTCCTATTTTTCAGACCTTTTCATGCTCCTCATATTTTTGAAAATTTTGAAGTTCTTCATATTTTTCACACATTTTCAGGCTCTTCATATTATTGAACACCGCTTCATGCTCCTCCTATTTTTCAAACGGTTTCATGCTCCTCATATTTTTCACACCTTTTCAAGCTCTTCATGTTTTTCACAGCTTTTCAGGATCTTCATGTTTTTGCACACCGCTTCATGATCCTCATATTTTTCACACCGTTTCATGCTCCTCATATATTTGACACCTTTTGATCCTCTTCATATACTTCACACTTTTTCAGGCTCTTCATGTTTTTCACCAACACTTCATGCTCCTCCTATTTTTTAGGCCATTTAATGCTCATCTAATTTTTGACATCGTTTGAAGCTCTTCATATTTTTCACACCTTTTGAAGCTCTTCATATTTTTCACATCTTTTGAAGCTGTTCATATTTTTCACACGTTTTCAGGCTCTTCATGTTTTCAACACCGCTTCATGCACCTCCTATTTTTCAGACCGTTTCATGCCCCTCATATTTTTCACACCTTTTGAAGATCTTCATATATTTCACACCTTTTCAGGCTCTTCATGTTTTTGAAAAAAACATCATGCTTCTCCTATTTTTCAGAGCGTTTAATGCTCCTCATGTACTTCACACCTTTTGAAGGTCTTCATATTTTTCACACCTTTTCAGGCTCTTCTTGTTTTTCAACACCGCTTCATGCTCCTCCTATTTTTCAGACCGTTCATTCTCCTCATAATTTTGAACATTTTGAAGCTATTCTTATTTTTCACACCTTTTCAGGCTCTTCATGGTTTTCAAGACCGCTTCATGCTCCTCCTATTTTCCAGACCTTTTCATGCTCCTCATAATTTTGACACCTTTTGAAGCTCTTCATATTTTTCACACCTTTTCAGGCTCTTCATGTTTTTCAACACCCCTTCATGCTCCTCCTATTTTTCAGACCGTTTCATGCTCCTCATATTTTTGACAACTTTTGAAGCTCTTCATATATTTCACACTTTTTCAGGCTCATCATGTTTTTCAACACCACTTCATGCTCCTCCTATTTTTCAGGCCGTTTCATGCTCATCTCATTTTTGACACCTTTTGAAGCTCTTCATATTTTTCACACTTTTAGAAGCTCTTCATATTTTTCACACGTTCTCAGGCTCTTCATGTTTTTCAACACCGCTTTATGCACCTCCTTTTTTTCAGGCCGTTTCATGCTCATCTAATTTTTGACAACTTTTGAAGCTCTTCATATTTTTCATACCTTTTGAAGCTCTTCATATTTTTCACATTTTTGAAGCTCTTCTTATTTTTCTCACGGTTTCAGGCTCTTCATGGTTTTCAAGACAGCTTCATGCTCCTCCTATTTTTGAGACCATTTCATACTCCTTATATGTTTGACATTTTTTGAGGCTCTTCATATTTTTCACACCATTTCAGCCTCTTCATATTTTTCAACACCGTTTCTTGATCCTCCTATTTTTCAGAACGTTTCATGCTCCTCATATTTTGACACCTTTTAAAGCTCTTCATATTTTTCACACCTTTTCAGGCTCTTCATGTTTTTGAACACCGTTTCATGCTCCTCCTATTTTTCAGACCGTTTCAAGCTCCTCATATTTTTAACACCTTTTGAAGCTCTTCATATTTTTCACACCTTTTCAGGCTCTTCATGTTTTTCAACACCACTTCATGCTTCTCCTTTTTTGCAGACCCTTTCATGCTCCTAATAATTTTGACACCTGTTGAAGCTCTTCATATTTCTCACACCTTTTCAGACTCCTCATGTTTTTCAACACCGCTTCATGCTCCTCTTATTTTTCAGATCGTTTCATGCTCATCTCATTTTTTATATCTTTTGAAGCTCTTCATATTTTTCACGTCTTTTGAAACTCTTCATATTTTTCACAACCTCTCAGGCTCTTCATTTTTTTCAACACCACTTCATGCTCCTCCTATTTTTCAGACCGTTTCATGCTCATCTCATTTTTGACACCTTTTGAAGCTCTTCATATTTTTGACACCTTTTGAACCTCTTCATATTTTTGGCACCTTTTCAGTCTCTGCATGTGTTTGAACACCGCTTCATTCCCCTCCTATTTTTCAGACCGTTTCATCTCCTCATGAATTTCACACCTTTTGAAGCTCTTCATATTTTGCACACCTTTTCCGGCTCTTCATGTTTTTCACAACGACTTCATGCTCCTCCAACTTTTCAGACCGTTCCATGCTCCTCATATTTTTGACACCTTTTGAAGTTCTTCATATTTTTCACACATTTTCAGGCTCTTCATGTTTTTCAACACCACTTCATGCTCCTCCGATTTTTCAGCCCGTTTCATGCACATCTCATTTTGTACATCTTTTGAAGCTCTTCATATTTTTCACACCTTTTCAGGCTCTTCATGATTGTCAACACCGCTTCATGCACCTCCTATTTTTCAGACCGTTTCATGCTCATTTAATTTTTGACACCTTTTGAAGCTCTTCATATTTTTCAAACCTTTTGAAGCTCTTCATATTTTTCACATTTTTGAAGCTCTTCATATTTTTCACACGGTTTCAGGCTCTTCAAGTTTTTCAACACCGCTTCAAACTCCTCCTATTTTTGAGACCATTTCATACTCCTTATATTTTTGACATTTTTTGAGGCTCTTCATATTTTTCACACCTTTTCAGGCTCTTCATGTTTTTGAACACCGTTTCTTGATCCTCCTATTTTTCAGAACGTTTCATGCTCCTCATATTTTGACACCTTTTAAAGCTCTTCATATTTCTCACACCTTTTCAGGCCCTTCATGTTTTTCAACACAACTTAACGCTTCTCTTATTTTTCAGACCGTTTCATGCTCCTCATGTATTTCACACTTTTTGAAGCTCTTCATATTTTTCACACCTGTTCAGGCTCTTCATGTTTTTGAACACCGTTTCATGCTACTCACATTTTTCAGAACGTTTCATGCTCCTCATCCTATTGACACCTTTTGAAGCTCTTCATATTTTTCACACCTTTTCAAGCTCTTCATGTTTTTGAACACCACTTCATGCTCCTCCTATTTTTCAGACCGTTTCATGCTCCTCTCATTTTTGATATCTTTTGAAGCTCTTCATATTTTTCACGTCTTTTGAAACTCTTCATATTTTTCACACCTTCTCAGGCTCTTCATTTTTTTCAACACCACTTCATGCTCCTCCTATTTTTCACACCGTTTCATGCTCATCTCATTTTTTACACCTTTTGAAGCTCTTCATATTTTTGACACCTTTTGAAGCTCTTCATATTTTTCACACATTTTCAGTCTCTGCATGTTTTTGAACACCACTTCATGCCCTTCCTATTTTTCATACGGTTTCTTCTCCTCATGAATTTCACACCTTTTGAAGCTCTTCATATTTTGCACACCTTTTCAGGCTCTTCATGTTTTTCCCAAAGACTTCATGCTCCTCCTACTTTTCAGACCGTTTCATGCTCCTCATATTTTTGACACCTTTTGAAGCTCTTCATATATTTCACACATTTTCATGCTCTTCATGTTTTTTCAAACCACTTCATGCTCCTCCGATTTTTCAGTCCGTTTCATGCACATCTCATTTTTGACATCTTTTGAAACTCTTCATAATTTTCACACCTTTTGAAGCTCTTCATATTTTTCACACGTTTTCAGGGTCTTCATGTTTTTCAACACCACTTCTTGCTCCTCCTATTTTTCAGACCGTTTCGTGCTCCTCATATTTTTGACACGTTTTGAAGCTCTTCATATTTTTTACACCTTTTCAGGCTCTTCATGGTTTTCAACACCGCTTCATGCTCCTCCTATTTTTCAGACCGTTTCATGCTCCTCATGTATTTCACACCTTTTTAAGCTCTTCATATTTTTCACACCTTTTCAGGCTCTTCATGTTTTTCAACACTGCTTCATGCTCCTCCTATTTTTCAGATCGTTTCATGCTCCTCATGTATTTCACACCTTTTGAAGCTGTTCATATTTTTCACACCTTTTCAGGCTCTTCATGTTTTTGAACACCGTGTCCTGCTCCTCCTATTTTTCAGACCGTATCATTCTCCTCATATTTTTGACACCTTTTGAATCTTTTCATATTTTTCACAACTTTTCAGGCTCTTCATGTTTTTGAACACCGCTTCATGCTCCTCCTATTTTTCAGACCTTATCATACTCCTCATATTTTTCGCCCCTTTAGAAGCTCTTCATATTTTTCACTACTTGTGAAGCTCTTCATGATTTTCACCTTTTTGAAGCTCTTCATATTTTTCACATTTTTGAAGCTCTTCATATTTTTCACACGTTTTAATCCTCTTCAGGTTTTTCAACACCGCTTCACCCTCCTGCTATTTTTCAGAAGGTTTCATACTCCTCATATTTTTGACTTTTTTTGAAGCTCTTCATATTTTTCACACTTTTTCAGGCTCTTCATGTTTTTGAACACCGTTTCATGATCCTCCTATTTTTCAGAACGTTTCATGCTCCTCATATTTTTGACACCATTTAATGCTCTTCAAATTTTTCACACCTTTTCAGACTCTTCACGTTTTTGAACACCACTTCATCCTCCTCCTATTTTTCAGACCGTTTCATGATCCTCATATTACTGACACCTTTTGAAGCTCTTCATATTTTTCACACCTTTTCAAGCACTTCATGTTTTTGAACACCACTTCATGCTCCTCCTATTTTTCGACCGTTTCATGCTCCTCATATTTTTCACACCTTTTGAAGCTCTTCATATTTTTCACACTTTTCAGGCTCTTCATTTTTTTCAATACCACTTCATGCTCCTCCTATTTTACAGACAGTTTCATGCTCATCTCATTTTTGACACCTTTTGTAGCTCTTCATATTTTTCACACCTTTTGAAGCTCTTCATATTTTTCACTCGTTTTCAGGCTCTTCATGTTTTTCAACACCACTTCATGCTCTTCCTATTTTTCAGACCGTTTCATGCTCTTCATATTTTTGACAGCTTTTGAAGCTCTTCATATTTTTCACACCTTTTCAGGCTCTTCATGTTTTTCAACACCACTTCATGCTCCTCTTATTTTTCAGACCGTTTCATGCTCATCTCATTTTTGACACCTTTTGAAGCTCTTCATATTTTTCACACATTTTCAGGCTCTTCACGTTTTTCAACACTGCTTCATGGTCCTCCTATTTTTCAGACCGTTTCATGCTCATCTCATTTTGGTCACGTTTTGAAGCTCTTCATATTTTTCACACCTTTTGAAGCTCTTCATATTTTTCACACATTTTCAGGCTCTTCATGTTTTTCAACACCGCTGCATGATCCTCCTATTTTTCAGACCGTTTCATGCTCATCTCATTTTTGACACCTTTTGAAGCTCTTCATATTTTTCACACCTTTTCAGGCTTTTCATGTTTTTGAACACAGCTTCATGCTCCTCCTATTTTTCAGACCGTTTCATGTTCGTCATAATTTTGACACCTTTTGAAGCTCTTCATATTTTTCACACCTTTTCAGGCTCTTCATGTTTTTAAACACCCTTCATGATCCTCCTATTTTTCAGACCGTTTCATTCTCCTCATTTTTCTGAAACCTTTTGAAGCTCTTCATATTTTTTACACCTTTTCATTCTCTTCATGTTTTTCAACACAGCTTCATGCTCCTTCTATTTTTCAGACCATTTCACGCTTCTCATGTATTTCACACCTTTTGAAGCTCTCATATTTTCACACCTTTTCAGGCTCTTCATGTTCTTGAACACCGTTTCATGCTCCTCCTATTTTTCAGACCGTTTCATGCTCCTCTCATTTCTGACACCTTTTGAAGCTCTTCATATTTTTCACACCGATTCAAGCTCTTCATATTTTTCAAACGTTTTCAGGCTCTTCATGTTTTTGAACACCGCTTCTTGCTCCTCTTATTTTTCAGACCGCTTCATGCTCATCTCATTTTTTACACCTTTTGAAGCTCTTCATATTTTGCACACCTTTTGAAGCTCCTCATATTTTTCACACATTTTCAGGCTCTTCATGATTTTCAGCACCGCTTCTTGATCCTCCTATTTTTCAGACCGTTTCATTCTCATCTCATTTTTGACGCCTTTTGAAGCTCTTCATATTTTTTACACCTTTGAAGCTCTTCATATTTTTCACACCTTTTCAGTCTCTGCATGTGTTTGAACACCGCTTCATGCCCCTCCTATTTTTCAGACCGTTTCATCTCTTCATGATTTTCACACCTTTTGAAGCTCTTCATATTTTGCACACCTTTTCAGGCTCTTAATGTTTTTCACAACGACTTCATGCTCCTCGAACTTTTCAGACCGTTACATGCTCCTCATATTTTTGACACCTTTTGAAGTTCTTCATATTTTTCACACCTTTTCAGGCTCTTCATGTTTTTCATCACCGCTTCATGCTCCTGCTATTTTGCAGTCCGTTTCATGCTCCTCATATATTTGACACATTTTGAAGCTGTTCATATATTTCACACATTTTCATGCTCTTCATGTTTTTCAACACCACTTCATGCTCCTCCGATTTTTCAGTCTGTTTCATGCACAACTCATTTTTTACATCTTTTGAAGCTCTTCATATTTTTCACACCTTTTAAGCTTTTCATATTTTTCACACCTTTCCAGGCTCTTCATGTTTTTGAACACCGCTACATGCTCCTCTTATTTTTCAGACCGTTTCAAGCTCCTCATATTTTGACACCTTTTAAAGCTCTTCATATTTTTCACACCTTTTCAGGCTCTTCATGTTTTTGAACACCGTTTCATGCTCCTCTTATTTTTCAGACCGTTTCAAGCTCCTCATATTTTTCACACCTTTTGAAGCTCTTCATATTTTTCACACGTTTTCAGGCTCTTCATGTTTTTCAACACCGTTTCATGCTCCTCCTATTTTTCCGTCCATTTCATGCTCCTCATATTTTTGACACCTTTTGAAGCTCTTCATATTTTTCACAGCTTTTGAAGCTCTTCATATTTTTCACACCTTTTCAGGCTCTTCATGATTTTCAACACTGCTTCATGCACCTCCTATTTTTCAGACCGTTTCATGCTCATCTAATTTTTGACAACTTTTGAAGCTCTTCATATTTTTCATACCTTTTGAAGCTCTTCATATTTTTCACATTTTTGAAGCTCTTCTTATTTTTCTCACGGTTTCAGGCTCTTCATGGTTTTCAAGACCGCTTCATGCTCCTCCTATTTTTGAGACCATTTCATACTCCTTATATATTTGACATTTTTTGAGGCTCTTCATATTTTTCACACCATTTCAGCCTCTTCATATTTTTGAACACCGTTTCTTGATCCTCCTATTTTTCAGAACGTTTCATGCTCCTCATATTTTGACACCTTTTAAAGCTCTTCATATTTTTCACACCTTTTCAGGCTCTTCATGTTTTTGAACACCGTTTCATGCTCCTCCTATTTTTCAGACCGTTTCAAGCTCCTCATATTTTTAACACCTTTTGAAGCTCTTCATATTTTTCACACCTTTTCAGGCTCTTCATGTTTTTCAACACCACTTCATGCTTCTCCTTTTTTGCAGACCCTTTCATGCTCCTAATAATTTTGACACCTGTTGAAGCTCTTCATATTTCTCACACCTTTTCAGACTCTTCATGTTTTTCAACACCGCTTCATGCTCCTCTTATTTTTCAGTCCGTTTCATGCTCATCTCATTTTTTATATCTTTTGAAGCTCTTCATATTTTTCACGTCTTTTGAAACTCTTCATATTTTTCACAACTTCTCAGGCTCTTCATTTTTTTCAACACCACTTCATGCTCCTCCTATTTTTCAGACCGTTTCCTTCTCATCTCATTTTTGACACCTTTTGAAGCTCTTCATATTTTTGACACCTTTTGAAGCTCTTCATATTTTTGGCACCTTTTCAGTCTCTGCATGTGTTTGAACACCGCTTCATTCCCCTCCTATTTTTCAGACCGTTTCATCTCCTCATTAATTTCACACCTTTTGAAGCTCTTCATATTTTGCACACCTTTTCCGGCTCTTCATGTTTTCCACAACGACTTCATGCTCCTCCAACTTTTCAGACCGTTCCATGCGCCTCATATTTTTGACACCTTTTGAAGTTCTTCATATTTTTCACACATTTTCAGGCTCTTCATGTTTTTCAACACCGCTTCATGCTCCTGCTATTTTTCAGACCGTTTCATGCTCCTCATATATTTGACACATTTTGAAGCTGTTCATATATTTCACACATTTTCAGGCTCTTCATGTTTTTCAACACCACTTCATGCTCCTCCGATTTTTCAGCCCGTTTCATGCACATCTCATTTTGTACATCTTTTGAAGCTCTTCATATTTTTCACACCTTTTCAGGCTCTTCATGATTTTCAACACCGCTTCATGCACCTCCTATTTTTCAGACCGTTTCATGCTCATTTAATTTTTGAAACCTTTTGAAGCTCTTCATATTTTTCAAACCTTTTGAAGCTCTTCATATTTTTCACATTTTTGAAGCTCTTCATATTTTTCAAAAGGTTTCAGGCTCTTCAAGTTTTTCAACACCGCTTCAAGCTCCTCCTATTTTTGAGACCATTTCATACTCCTTATATTTTTGACATTTTTTGAGGCTCTTCATATTTTTCACACCTTTTCAGGCTCTTCATGTTTTTGAACACCGTTTCTTGATCCTCCTATTTTTCAGAACGTTTCATGCTCCTCATAATTTGACACCTTTTAAAGCTCTTCAAATTTTTCACACCTTTTCAGGCTCTTCATGTTTTTGAACACTACTTCATTCTCCTCGTATTTTTCAGACCATTTCATGCTCCTCATATTATTGACACGTTTGAAACTCTTCATATTTCTCACACCTTTTCAGGCCCTTCATGTTTTTCAACACAACTTAACGCTTCTCTTATTTTTCAGACCGTTTCATGCTCCTCATGTATTTCACACTTTTTGAAGCTCTTCATATTTTTCACACCTTTTCAGGCTCTTCATGTTTTTGAACACCGTTTCATGCTACTCACATTTTTCAGACCGTTTCATGCTCCTCATCCTATTGACACCTTTTGAAGCTCTTCATATTTTTCACACCTTTTCAAGCTCTTCATGTTTTTCAACACCACTTCATGCTCCTCCTATTTTTCAGACCGTTTCATGCTCATCTCATTTTTGATATCTTTTGAAGCTCTTCATATTTTTCACGTCTTTTGAAACTCTTCATATTTTTCACACCTTCTCAGGCTCTTCATTTTTTTCAACACCACTTCATGCTCCTCCTATTTTTCAGACCGTTTCATGCTCATCTCATTTTTGACACCTTTTGAAGCTCTTCATATTTTTGACACCTTTTGAAGCTCTTCATATTTTTCACACATTTTCAGTCTTTGCATGTTTTTGAACACCACTTCATGCCCTTCCTATTTTTCATACGGATTCATCTCCTCATGAATTTCACACCTTTTGAAGCTCTTCATATTTTTCACACCTTTTCTGGCTCTTCATGTTTTTCACAACGACTTCATGCTCCTCCTACATTTCAGACCGTTTCATGCTACTCATATTTTTGACACCTTTTGAAGCTCTTCATATTTTTCACACCTTATCAGGCTCTTCATGTTTTCAACACCGCTTCATGCTCCTCTTTTTTTTCAAGCCGTTTCATGCTCGTCATATATTTGACACATTTTGAAGCTCTTCATATATTTCACACATTTTCATGCTCTTCATGTTTTTAACACCACTTCATGCTCCTCCTATTTTTCAGACCGTTTCGTGCTCCTCATATTTTGACACGTTTTGAAGCTCTTCATATTTTTCACACCTTTTCAGGCTCTTCAAGTTTTTGAACACCGTTTCATGCTCCTCCTATTTTTCAGACCGTTTCTTGCTCCTCATATTTTTGACACCTTTTGAAGCTCTTCATATTTTTCACACCTTTTCAGGCTCTTCATGTTTTTGAACACCGTTTCATGCTCCTCCTGTTTTTCAGACTGTTTCATGCTCCTCATATTTTTAACACCTTTTGAAGCTCTTCATATTTCTCACACCTTTTCTGGCTCTTCATGTTTTTGAACACAGTTTCATGCTCCTCCTATTTTTCAGACCGTTTCATGCTCCTCATATTTTTGACACCTTTTCAAACTCTTCATATTTTTCACAACTTTTGAAACTCTTTATATTTTGCACACCTTTTCAGGCTCTTGAAGTTTTTCACAACCACTTCATGCTCCTCCTACTTTTCAGACCATTTCATGCTCCTCATATTTTTGACACCTTTTGAAGCTCTTCATATTTTTCACACCTTTTCAGGCTCTTCATGTTTCTCAACACCGCTTCATGCTCCTCCTAGTTTTCAGACCGTTTCATGCTCCTCATATTTGTGACACCATTTGAAGCTCTTCATATTTTTCACACCTTTTCAGGCTCTTCATGTTTTTGAACACCGTTTCATGATCCTCCTATTTTTCAGAACGTTTCATGCTCCTCATATTTTGACACCTTTTAAAGCTCTTCATATTTTTCACACCTTTTGTGGCTCTTCATGTATTTCAACACCGCTTCATGATCCTCCTATTTTTGAGACCATTTCATACTCCTTCTATTTTTGACATTTTTTGAGGCTCTTCATATGTTTCACACCTTTTCAGGCTCTTCATGTTTTTGAACACCGGTTCATGCTCCTAGTATTTTTCAGACCATTTCATGCTCATCCCCTTTTGACACCTTTGAAGCTCTTCAAATTTTTCACACCTTTTGAAGCTCTTCATATTTTTCACATTTTTGAAGCTATTCAAATTTTTCACACGGTTTCAGGCTCTTCATGCTTTTCAACACCGCTTCATGATCCTCTTTTTTTTAAGAACGTTTCATGTTCCTCATATTTTGACACCTTTTAAAACTCTTCATATTTCTCACACCTTTTCAGGCTCTTCATGGTTTAGAACACCGCTTCATCCTCCTCCTATTTTTCAGACCGTTTCATGCTCCTCATATTATTGACACCTTTTGAAGCTCTTCATATTTCTCACACCTTTTCAGGCTCTTCATGTTTTTGAACACCGGTTCATGCTCCTAGTATTTTTCAGACCGTTTCATGCTCATCTCATTTTATACACCTTTTGAAGCTTTTCATATATTTCACATCTTTTGAAACTCTTCATATTTTTCACACCTTTTCAGGCTCTTCATGTTTTTGAACACCGCTTCATGCTCGTCCTATTTTTCAGACCGGATCATGCTCCTCATATTTTTCACACCTTTTGAAGCTCTTCATATTTTTCACACCTTTTCATGCTCTTCATGTTTTTGAACACCGTTTCATGCTCCTCTATTTTCAACCGTTTCATGCTCCTCATATTTTTGACACCTTTTGAAGCTCTTCATATTTTCCACACCTTTTCTGGCTTCATGTTTTTCAACACCGCTTCATGATTTTCCTATTTCTCAGAGTGTTTCATGCTCCTCATATTTTTGACACCTTTTGAAAATCTTCGTATTTTTCACACTTTTCAGGCTCTTCATGTTTTTCAACACGGTTTCATGCTCCTCCAATTTTCAGACTGTTTCATTCTCCTCATATTTTTGACAACTTTTGAAGCTCTTCATATATTTCACACCTTTTCAGGCTCTTAATTTTTCTCAACACCACTTCATGCTCCTCCTATTTTTCAGACCGTTTCATGCTCATCTCATTTTGACCACTTTTGAAGCTCTTCATGTTTTTCACACCTTTTGAAGCTCTTCATATTTTTCACAACTTTTCAGGCTCTTCATGATTTTCAACACCGCTTCATGCTCCTCCTATGTTTCAGACCGTTTCATGTTCATCTCATTTTTGACACTTTTGAAGCTCTTCGTATTTTTCACACCTTTTGAAGCTCTTCATATTTTTCACACATTTTCAAGCTCTTCATCTTCTTCAAAACCATTTCATGCTCCTCATATTTTTCAGACCGTTTCATGTTCCTCATATTTTTGACACCTTTTGAAGCTCTTCATATTTTTCACACCTTTTCAGGCTCTTCATGTTTTTGAACACCGTTTCATGCTCCTCCTGTTTTTCAGACTGTTTCATGCTCCTCATATTTTTGACACCTTTTGAAACTCTTCATATTTTTCACAACCTTTGAAGCTCTTCATATTTTTCACACCTTTTCAGGCTCTTCAAGTTTTTGAACACCGTTTCATTCTCCTCCTATTTTTCAGACCGTTTCATGCTCCTCATAATTTTGACACCTTTTGAAACTCTTCATATTTTTCACAACCTTTGAAGCTCTTCATATTTTTCACATTTTTGAAGCTCTTCGTATTTTTCACACCTTTTGAAGCTCTTCATACTTTTCACATTTTTGAAGCTCTTCATATTACACACACCTATTCAGGATCTTCATGTTTTCCAACACCGCTTCATTCTTCTCCCATTTTTCAGACCGTTTCATGCTCCTCATATTTTTGACACTTTTTGAAGCTCTTTATACTTTTCAAACCTTTTCAAGCTCTTCATGTTTTTTACAACCGCTTCATGCTCCTCCTATTTTTCAGACCGTTTCATGCTGCTCACATTTTTGACACCTTTTAAGCTCTTCATATTTTTCACACCTTTTCAGGCTCTTCATGTTTGTCAACATCGCTTCATTCTCCTCCTATTTGTCAGACAGTTTCATGCTCCTCATATTTTTGACACCTTTTGAAGCTCCACCTATTTTTCACACCTTTTCAGGCTCTTCATGTTTTTCAACAGCGTTTCATGCTCCTCCTATTTTTCAAACCGTTTCATGCTCCCTCTATTTTTCATACCGTTTCATTCTCCTCATATTTTGACAATTTTGCAAGCTCTTCATATTTTTCACACCTTTTCAGGTTCTTCATGTTTTTGAACACCGCTTCATGCTCCTCCTATTTTTCAGACCGTTTCTGGCTCCTCCTATTTTTCACCGTTTCATTCTCTTCATATTTCCACAATTTTGGAAGCTCTTCATATTTTTCACACCTTTTCAGGCTCTTCATGTTTTTCAACACCGCTTCATGCTCCTCCTATTTTGCAGTCGTTTCATGCTTCTCATATTTTTGAAACCTTTTGAAGCTCTTCGTATTTTTCACAGCTTTTCAGGCTCTTCATGTTTTTCATCACCACTTCATGCTCCTCCTATTTTTCAGACCGTTCATGCTCCTCATATTTTTCACACCTTTTGAAGATCTTCCTATTTTTCACACCTTTTCAGGCTCTTCATGTTCTTCAACACCGCTTCATGCTCCTCCTATTTTTCAGACCGTTTCATGCTCCTCATATTTTTGACACCGTTTGAAGCTCTTCATATATTTCACACCTTTTCAGGCTCTTCATGTTTTTAAACACCGCTTCTTGCTCCTCCGATTTTTCAGACCGTTTCATGCTCCTCATATTTTTGACACCTTTTGAAGCTCTTCATATTTTTCACACCTTTCCTGCTCTTAATCTTTTTCAAACCCGTTTCATTCTCATCCTATTTTTCAGACTGTTTCATGCTCCTCATATTATTGACACCTTTAGAAGCTCTTCATAGTTTTCACACCTTTTCAGGCTTTTCATGTTTTTCAACACCGCTTCATGCTCCTCGTATTTTTCAGACCGTTTCATGCTCCTCATATTTTTGTCACCTTTTGAAGCTCTTCATATTTTTCAAACCTTTTCACGCTCTTCATGTTTTTGAGGACCGCTTCATGCTTCTCCTATTTTTCAGAAGCTTCAAGCTTTTCATATTTTTGACACGTTTTGAAGCCCTCAAATTTTTGACACCTTTTCAGGCTCTTCATGTTTTTGAACACCGTTTCATGCTCCTCCTATTTTTCAGACTGTTTCATGCTCCTCATATTTTTGATACCTTTTGAAGCCCTTCATATTTTTCACACCTTTTCAGGCTCTTCATCTTTTTGAACACCGCTTCATGCTCCTCCTATATTTCAGACCGTTTCATGCTCCTCATATTTCTGACACCTTTTGAAGCACTTCTTATTTTTCACACCTTTTCAGGCTCTTCATGTTTTTCAACACCGCTTCATGCTCCTCCTATTTTTCAGACCGTTTCATGCTTCTCATATTTTTGAGACCTTGAAGCTCTTCATATTTTTCACACCTTTCACGCTCTTCATGTTTTTAAGGACCGCTTCATGCTCCTCCTATTTTTCAGAAGCTTCAAGCTTTTCATATTTTTGACACTTTTTGAAGCCCTCAAATTTTTCACACCTTTTCAGGCTCTTCATGTTTTTTGACGACTGCTTCTTGCTCCTCCTATTTTTCAGAGTGTTTCATGCTTCTCATATTATTGACACCTTTTGAAGCTCTTCATATATTTCACACCTCTTCAAGCTCTTCATCTTCTTCAAAACCATTTCATGCTCCTCATATTTTTCAGACCATTTCATGTTCCTCATATTTTTGACACCTTTTGAAGCTCTTCATATTTTTCACACCTTTTCAGGCTCTTCATGTTTTTGAACACCGTTTCATGCTCCTCCTGTTTTTCAGACTGTTTCATGCTCCTCATATTTTTGACACCTTTTCAAACTCTTCATATTTTTCACAACTTTTGAAACTCTTTATATTTTGCACACCTTTTCAGGCTCTTGAAGTTTTTCACAACCACTTCATGCTCCTCCTACTTTTCAGACCATTTCATGCTCCTCATATTTTTGACACCTTTTGAAGCTCTTCATATTTTTCACACCTTTTCAGGCTCTTCATGTTTTTGAACACAGTTTCATGCTCCTCCTATTTTTCAGACCGTTTCATGCTCCTCATATTTTTGACACCTTTTCAAACTCTTCATATTTTTCACAACTTTTGAAACTCTTTATATTTTGCACACCTTTTCAGGCTCTTGAAGTTTTTCACAACCACTTCATGCTCCTCTTACTTTTCAGACCATTTCATGCTCCTCATATTATTGACACCTTTTGAAGCTCTTCATATTTTTCACACCTTTTCAGGCTCTTCATGTTTCTCAACACCGCTTCATGCTCCTCCTAGTTTTCAGACCGTTTCATGCTCCTCATATTTGTGACACCATTTGAAGCTCTTCATATTTTTCACACCTTTTCAGGCTCTTCATGTTTTTGAACACCGTTTCATGATCCTCCTATTTTTCAGAACGTTTCATGCTCCTCATATTTTGACACCTTTTAAAGCTCTTCATATTTTTCACACCTTTTGTGGCTCTTCATGTATTTCAACACCGCTTCATGATCCTCCTATTTTTGAGACCATTTCATACTCCTTATATTTTTGACATTTTTTGAGGCTCTTCATATGTTTCACACCTTTTCAGGCTCTTCATGTTTTTGAACACCGGTTCATGCCTCTAGTATTTTTCAGACCATTTCATGCTCATCTCATTTTGACACCTTTGAAGCTCTTCAAATTTTTCACACCTTTTGAAGCTCTTCATATTTTTCACATTTTTGAAGCTATTCAAATTTTTCACACGGTTTCAGGCTCTTCATGCTTTTCAACACCGCTTCATGATCCTCTTTTTTTTAAGAACGTTTCATGTTCCTCATATTTTGACAACTTTTAAAGCTCTTCATATTTCTCACACCTTTTCAGGCTCTTCATGGTTTAGAACACCGCTTCATCCTCCTCCTATTTTTCAGACCGTTTCATGCTCCTCATATTATTGACACCTTTTGAAGCTCTTCATATTTCTCACACCTTTTCAGGCTCTTCATGTTTTTGAACACCGGTTCATGCTCCTAGTATTTTTCAGACTGTTTCATGCTCATCTCATTTTAGACACCTTTTGAAGCTTTTCATATATTTCACATCTTTTGAAACTCTTCATATTTTTCACACCTTTTCAGGCTCTTCATGTTTTTGAACACCGCTTCATGCTCGTCCTATTTTTCAGACCGGATCATGCTCCTCATATTTTTCACACCTTTTGAAGCTCTTCATATTTTTCACACCTTTTCAGGCTCTTCAGGTTTTTGAACATCGCTTCATGGTCTTCCTATTTATCAGACCGTTTGATGCTCCTCATATTTTGGACACGTTTTGAAGCTCTTCATATTTTTCACACCTTTTCAGGCTCTTCATGTTTCTGAACATCGCTTCATGCTCCTTCTTATTTTCAGACCGTTTCATGCTCATCTTATTTTTGACACCTTTTGAAGTTCTTCATATTATGCACATCTTTTGAAACTCTTCATATTTTTCACACCTTCTCAGGCTCTTCATTTTTCTCAACACCACTTCATGCTCTTCCTATTTTTCAGACCGTTTCATGCTCATCTCATTTTTGACACCTTTTGAAGCTCTTCACATTTTTCACACCTTTTGAAGTTCTTCATATTTTTCACACGTTTTCAGGCTCTTCATGTTTTTCAACACCGCTTCATGCTCCTCCTCTTTTTCAGACCGTTTCATGCTCCTCATATTTTTGACACCTTTTGAAGCTCTTCATATTTTACACACCTTTTCAGGCTCTTCATGTTTTTGAACACCGCTGTTTCATTCTCCTCATATTTTTGACAACTTTTGAAGCTCTTCATATATTTCACACCTTTTCAGGCTCTTAATTTTTCTCAACACCACTTCATGCTCCTCCTATTTTTCAGACCGTTTCATGCTCATCTCATTTTGACCACTTTTGAAGCTCTTCATGTTTTTCACACCTTTTGAAGCTCTTCATATTTTTCACACCTTTTCAGGCTCTTCATGATTTTCAACACCGCTTCATGCTCCTCCTATGTTTCAGACCGTTTCATGTTCATCTCATTTTTGACACTTTTGAAGCTCTTCGTATTTTTCACACCTTTTGAAGCTCTTCATATTTTTCACATTTTTGAAGCTCTTCATATTTTTCACACGTTTTCAGGCTCTTCGTGTTTTTCAACACCGCTTCATGCTCCTCCTATTTTTCAGACCGTTTCATGCTCCTCCTGTATTTCACACCTTTTGAAGCTCTTCATATTTTTCACACCTTTTCAGGCTCTTCATGTTTTTCAACACTGCTTTATGCTCCTCCTATTTTACAGACCGTTTCATGCTCCTCATATTTTTGACACCTTTTGAAGCTCTTCATATTTTTCACACCTTTTCAGGCTCTTTATGTTTTTCAACACAACTTCATGCTCCTCCTATTTTTCAGACCTTATCATGCTCCTCATGTCTTTCACACCTTTTGAAGCTCTTCATATTTTTCACACCTTTTCATGCTCTTCATGTTTTTGAACACCGTTTCATGCTCCTCTATTTTTCCAACCGTTTCATGCTCCTCATATTTTTGACACCTTTTGAAGCTCTTCATATTTTCCACACCTTTTCTGGCTTCATGTTTTTCAACACCGCTTCATGATTTTCCTATTTCTCAGAGTGTTTCATGCTCCTCATATTTTTGACACCTTTTGAAAATCTTCGTATTTTTCACACTTTTCAGGCTCTTCATGTTTTTCAACACGGCTTCATGCTCCTCCAATTTTCAGACTGTTTCATTCTCCTCATATTTTTGACAACTTTTGAAGCTCTTCATATATTTCACACCTTTTCAGGCTCTTAATTTTTCTCAACACCACTTCATGCTCCTCCTATTTTTCAGACCGTTTCATGCTCATCTCATTTTGACCACTTTTGAAGCTCTTCATGTTTTTCACACCTTTTGAAGCTCTTCATATTTTTCACACCTTTTCAGGCTCTTCATGATTTTCAACACCGCTTCATGCTCCTCCTATGTTTCAGACCGTTTCATGTTCATCTCATTTTTGACACTTTTGAAGCTCTTCGTATTTTTCACACCTTTTGAAGCTCTTCATATTTTTCACATTTTTGAAGCTCTTCATATTTTTCACACGTTTTCAGGCTCTTCATGTTTTTCAACACCGCTTCATGCTCCTCCTATTTTTCAGACCGTTTCATGCTCCTCATGTATTTCACACCTTTTGAAGCTCTTCATATTTTTCACACCTTTTCAGGCTCTTCATGTTTTTCAACACTGCTTTATGCTCCTCCTATTTTACAGACCGTTTCATGCTCCTCATATTTTTGACACCTTTTGAAGCTCTTCATATTTTTCACACCTTTCCAGTCTCTTCATATTTTTGAACACCGGATCATGCTCCTCCTATTTTTCAGACCGTTGCATGCTCCTCATATTTTTCACACCTTTTGAAGCTCTTCATATTTTTCACACCTTTTCAGGCTCTTCATGTTTTTGAATACCGCTTCATTCCCCTCCTCTTTTTCAGACCGTTTCATCTCCTCATGAATTTCACACCTTATGAAGCTCTTCATACTTTGCACACCTTTTCAGGCTCTTGAAGTTTTTCCCAACCACTTCATGCTCCTCCTAGTTTTCAGACCGTTTCATGCTCCTCATATTTTTGACACCTTTTGAAGCTCTTCCTATATTTCACACATTTTCAGGCTCTTCATGTTTTTGAACACCGGTTCATGCTCCTAGTATTTTTCAGACCATTTCATGCTCATCTCATTTTGACACCTTTGAAGCTCTTCAAATTTTTCACACCTTTTGAAGCTCTTCATATTTTTCACATTTTTGAAGCTATTCATATTTTTCACACGGTTTCAGGCTCTTCATGCTTTTCAACACCGCTTCATGATCCTCTTTTTTTTAAGAACGTTTCATGTTCCTCATATTTTGACACCTTTTAAAGCTCTTCATATTTCTCACACCTTTTCAGGCTCTTCATGGTTTAGAACACCGCTTCATCCTCCTCCTATTTTTCAGACCGTTTCATGCTCCTCATATTATTGACACCTTTTGAAGCTCTTCATATTTCTCACACCTTTTCAGGCTCTTCATGTTTTTGAACACCGGTTCATGCTCCTAGTATTTTTCAGACCGTTTCATGCTCATTTCATTTTAGACACTTTTTGAAGCTTTTCATATATTTCACATCTTTTGAAACTCTTCATATTTTTCACACCTTTTCAGGCTCTTCATGTTTTTGAACACCGCTTCATGCTCGTCCTATTTTTCAGACCGGATCATGCTCCTCATATTTTTCACACCTTTTGAAGCTCTTCATATTTTTCACACCTTTTCATGCTCTTCATGTTTTTGAACACCGTTTCATGCTCCTCTATTTTCAACCGTTTCATGCTCCTCATATTTTTGACACCTTTTGAAGCTCTTCATATTTTCCACACCTTTTCTGGCTTCATGTTTTTCAACACCGCTTCATGATTTTCCTATTTCTCAGAGTGTTTCATGCTCCTCATATTTTTGACACCTTTTGAAAATCTTCGTATTTTTCACACTTTTCAGGCTCTTCATGTTTTTCAACACGGTTTCATGCTCCTCCAATTTTCAGACTGTTTCATTCTCCTCATATTTTTGACAACTTTTGAAGCTCTTCATATATTTCACACCTTTTCAGGCTCTTAATTTTTCTCAACACCACTTCATGCTCCTCCTATTTTTCAGACCGTTTCATGCTCATCTCATTTTGACCACTTTTGAAGCTCTTCATGTTTTTCACACCTTTTGAAGCTCTTCATATTTTTCACAACTTTTCAGGCTCTTCATGATTTTCAACACCGCTTCATGCTCCTCCTATGTTTCAGACCGTTTCATGTTCATCTCATTTTTGACACTTTTGAAGCTCTTCGTATTTTTCACACCTTTTGAAGCTCTTCATATTTTTCACACATTTTCAAGCTCTTCATCTTCTTCAAAACCATTTCATGCTCCTCATATTTTTCAGACCGTTTCATGTTCCTCATATTTTTGACACCTTTTGAAGCTCTTCATATTTTTCACACCTTTTCAGGCTCTTCATGTTTTTGAACACCGTTTCATGCTCCTCCTGTTTTTCAGACTGTTTCATGCTCCTCATATTTTTGACACCTTTTGAAACTCTTCATATTTTTCACAACCTTTGAAGCTCTTCATATTTTTCACACCTTTTCAGGCTCTTCAAGTTTTTGAACACCGTTTCATTCTCCTCCTATTTTTCAGACCGTTTCATGCTCCTCATAATTTTGACACCTTTTGAAACTCTTCATATTTTTCACAACCTTTGAAGCTCTTCATATTTTTCACATTTTTGAAGCTCTTCGTATTTTTCACACCTTTTGAAGCTCTTCATACTTTTCACATTTTTGAAGCTCTTCATATTACACACACCTATTCAGGATCTTCATGTTTTCCAACACCGCTTCATTCTTCTCCCATTTTTCAGACCGTTTCATGCTCCTCATATTTTTGACACTTTTTGAAGCTCTTTATACTTTTCAAACCTTTTCAAGCTCTTCATGTTTTTTACAACCGCTTCATGCTCCTCCTATTTTTCAGACCGTTTCATGCTGCTCACATTTTTGACACCTTTTAAGCTCTTCATATTTTTCACACCTTTTCAGGCTCTTCATGTTTGTCAACATCGCTTCATTCTCCTCCTATTTGTCAGACAGTTTCATGCTCCTCATATTTTTGACACCTTTTGAAGCTCCACCTATTTTTCACACCTTTTCAGGCTCTTCATGTTTTTCAACAGCGTTTCATGCTCCTCCTATTTTTCAAACCGTTTCATGCTCCCTCTATTTTTCATACCGTTTCATTCTCCTCATATTTTGACAATTTTGCAAGCTCTTCATATTTTTCACACCTTTTCAGGTTCTTCATGTTTTTGAACACCGCTTCATGCTCCTCCTATTTTTCAGACCGTTTCTGGCTCCTCCTATTTTTCACCGTTTCATTCTCTTCATATTTCCACAATTTTGGAAGCTCTTCATATTTTTCACACCTTTTCAGGCTCTTCATGTTTTTCAACACCGCTTCATGCTCCTCCTATTTTGCAGTCGTTTCATGCTTCTCATATTTTTGAAACCTTTTGAAGCTCTTCGTATTTTTCACAGCTTTTCAGGCTCTTCATGTTTTTCATCACCACTTCATGCTCCTCCTATTTTTCAGACCGTTCATGCTCCTCATATTTTTCACACCTTTTGAAGATCTTCCTATTTTTCACACCTTTTCAGGCTCTTCATGTTCTTCAACACCGCTTCATGCTCCTCCTATTTTTCAGACCGTTTCATGCTCCTCATATTTTTGACACCGTTTGAAGCTCTTCATATATTTCACACCTTTTCAGGCTCTTCATGTTTTTAAACACCGCTTCTTGCTCCTCCGATTTTTCAGACCGTTTCATGCTCCTCATATTTTTGACACCTTTTGAAGCTCTTCATATTTTTCACACCTTTCCTGCTCTTAATCTTTTTCAAACCCGTTTCATTCTCATCCTATTTTTCAGACTGTTTCATGCTCCTCATATTATTGACACCTTTAGAAGCTCTTCATAGTTTTCACACCTTTTCAGGCTTTTCATGTTTTTCAACACCGCTTCATGCTCCTCGTATTTTTCAGACCGTTTCATGCTCCTCATATTTTTGTCACCTTTTGAAGCTCTTCATATTTTTCAAACCTTTTCACGCTCTTCATGTTTTTGAGGACCGCTTCATGCTTCTCCTATTTTTCAGAAGCTTCAAGCTTTTCATATTTTTGACACGTTTTGAAGCCCTCAAATTTTTGACACCTTTTCAGGCTCTTCATGTTTTTGAACACCGTTTCATGCTCCTCCTATTTTTCAGACTGTTTCATGCTCCTCATATTTTTGATACCTTTTGAAGCCCTTCATATTTTTCACACCTTTTCAGGCTCTTCATCTTTTTGAACACCGCTTCATGCTCCTCCTATATTTCAGACCGTTTCATGCTCCTCATATTTCTGACACCTTTTGAAGCACTTCTTATTTTTCACACCTTTTCAGGCTCTTCATGTTTTTCAACACCGCTTCATGCTCCTCCTATTTTTCAGACCGTTTCATGCTTCTCATATTTTTGAGACCTTGAAGCTCTTCATATTTTTCACACCTTTCACGCTCTTCATGTTTTTAAGGACCGCTTCATGCTCCTCCTATTTTTCAGAAGCTTCAAGCTTTTCATATTTTTGACACTTTTTGAAGCCCTCAAATTTTTCACACCTTTTCAGGCTCTTCATGTTTTTTGACGACTGCTTCTTGCTCCTCCTATTTTTCAGAGTGTTTCATGCTTCTCATATTATTGACACCTTTTGAAGCTCTTCATATATTTCACACCTCTTCAAGCTCTTCATCTTCTTCAAAACCATTTCATGCTCCTCATATTTTTCAGACCATTTCATGTTCCTCATATTTTTGACACCTTTTGAAGCTCTTCATATTTTTCACACCTTTTCAGGCTCTTCATGTTTTTGAACACCGTTTCATGCTCCTCCTGTTTTTCAGACTGTTTCATGCTCCTCATATTTTTGACACCTTTTCAAACTCTTCATATTTTTCACAACTTTTGAAACTCTTTATATTTTGCACACCTTTTCAGGCTCTTGAAGTTTTTCACAACCACTTCATGCTCCTCCTACTTTTCAGACCATTTCATGCTCCTCATATTTTTGACACCTTTTGAAGCTCTTCATATTTTTCACACCTTTTCAGGCTCTTCATGTTTTTGAACACAGTTTCATGCTCCTCCTATTTTTCAGACCGTTTCATGCTCCTCATATTTTTGACACCTTTTCAAACTCTTCATATTTTTCACAACTTTTGAAACTCTTTATATTTTGCACACCTTTTCAGGCTCTTGAAGTTTTTCACAACCACTTCATGCTCCTCTTACTTTTCAGACCATTTCATGCTCCTCATATTATTGACACCTTTTGAAGCTCTTCATATTTTTCACACCTTTTCAGGCTCTTCATGTTTCTCAACACCGCTTCATGCTCCTCCTAGTTTTCAGACCGTTTCATGCTCCTCATATTTGTGACACCATTTGAAGCTCTTCATATTTTTCACACCTTTTCAGGCTCTTCATGTTTTTGAACACCGTTTCATGATCCTCCTATTTTTCAGAACGTTTCATGCTCCTCATATTTTGACACCTTTTAAAGCTCTTCATATTTTTCACACCTTTTGTGGCTCTTCATGTATTTCAACACCGCTTCATGATCCTCCTATTTTTGAGACCATTTCATACTCCTTATATTTTTGACATTTTTTGAGGCTCTTCATATGTTTCACACCTTTTCAGGCTCTTCATGTTTTTGAACACCGGTTCATGCCTCTAGTATTTTTCAGACCATTTCATGCTCATCTCATTTTGACACCTTTGAAGCTCTTCAAATTTTTCACACCTTTTGAAGCTCTTCATATTTTTCACATTTTTGAAGCTATTCAAATTTTTCACACGGTTTCAGGCTCTTCATGCTTTTCAACACCGCTTCATGATCCTCTTTTTTTTAAGAACGTTTCATGTTCCTCATATTTTGACAACTTTTAAAGCTCTTCATATTTCTCACACCTTTTCAGGCTCTTCATGGTTTAGAACACCGCTTCATCCTCCTCCTATTTTTCAGACCGTTTCATGCTCCTCATATTATTGACACCTTTTGAAGCTCTTCATATTTCTCACACCTTTTCAGGCTCTTCATGTTTTTGAACACCGGTTCATGCTCCTAGTATTTTTCAGACTGTTTCATGCTCATCTCATTTTAGACACCTTTTGAAGCTTTTCATATATTTCACATCTTTTGAAACTCTTCATATTTTTCACACCTTTTCAGGCTCTTCATGTTTTTGAACACCGCTTCATGCTCGTCCTATTTTTCAGACCGGATCATGCTCCTCATATTTTTCACACCTTTTGAAGCTCTTCATATTTTTCACACCTTTTCAGGCTCTTCAGGTTTTTGAACATCGCTTCATGGTCTTCCTATTTATCAGACCGTTTGATGCTCCTCATATTTTGGACACGTTTTGAAGCTCTTCATATTTTTCACACCTTTTCAGGCTCTTCATGTTTCTGAACATCGCTTCATGCTCCTTCTTATTTTCAGACCGTTTCATGCTCATCTTATTTTTGACACCTTTTGAAGTTCTTCATATTATGCACATCTTTTGAAACTCTTCATATTTTTCACACCTTCTCAGGCTCTTCATTTTTCTCAACACCACTTCATGCTCTTCCTATTTTTCAGACCGTTTCATGCTCATCTCATTTTTGACACCTTTTGAAGCTCTTCACATTTTTCACACCTTTTGAAGTTCTTCATATTTTTCACACGTTTTCAGGCTCTTCATGTTTTTCAACACCGCTTCATGCTCCTCCTCTTTTTCAGACCGTTTCATGCTCCTCATATTTTTGACACCTTTTGAAGCTCTTCATATTTTACACACCTTTTCAGGCTCTTCATGTTTTTGAACACCGCTGTTTCATTCTCCTCATATTTTTGACAACTTTTGAAGCTCTTCATATATTTCACACCTTTTCAGGCTCTTAATTTTTCTCAACACCACTTCATGCTCCTCCTATTTTTCAGACCGTTTCATGCTCATCTCATTTTGACCACTTTTGAAGCTCTTCATGTTTTTCACACCTTTTGAAGCTCTTCATATTTTTCACACCTTTTCAGGCTCTTCATGATTTTCAACACCGCTTCATGCTCCTCCTATGTTTCAGACCGTTTCATGTTCATCTCATTTTTGACACTTTTGAAGCTCTTCGTATTTTTCACACCTTTTGAAGCTCTTCATATTTTTCACATTTTTGAAGCTCTTCATATTTTTCACACGTTTTCAGGCTCTTCGTGTTTTTCAACACCGCTTCATGCTCCTCCTATTTTTCAGACCGTTTCATGCTCCTCCTGTATTTCACACCTTTTGAAGCTCTTCATATTTTTCACACCTTTTCAGGCTCTTCATGTTTTTCAACACTGCTTTATGCTCCTCCTATTTTACAGACCGTTTCATGCTCCTCATATTTTTGACACCTTTTGAAGCTCTTCATATTTTTCACACCTTTTCAGGCTCTTTATGTTTTTCAACACAACTTCATGCTCCTCCTATTTTTCAGACCTTATCATGCTCCTCATGTCTTTCACACCTTTTGAAGCTCTTCATATTTTTCACACCTTTTCATGCTCTTCATGTTTTTGAACACCGTTTCATGCTCCTCTATTTTTCCAACCGTTTCATGCTCCTCATATTTTTGACACCTTTTGAAGCTCTTCATATTTTCCACACCTTTTCTGGCTTCATGTTTTTCAACACCGCTTCATGATTTTCCTATTTCTCAGAGTGTTTCATGCTCCTCATATTTTTGACACCTTTTTAAAATCTTCGTATTTTTCACACTTTTCAGGCTCTTCATGTTTTTCAACACGGCTTCATGCTCCTCCAATTTTCAGACTGTTTCATTCTCCTCATATTTTTGACAACTTTTGAAGCTCTTCATATATTTCACACCTTTTCAGGCTCTTAATTTTTCTCAACACCACTTCATGCTCCTCCTATTTTTCAGACCGTTTCATGCTCATCTCATTTTGACCACTTTTGAAGCTCTTCATGTTTTTCACACCTTTTGAAGCTCTTCATATTTTTCACACCTTTTCAGGCTCTTCATGATTTTCAACACCGCTTCATGCTCCTCCTATGTTTCAGACCGTTTCATGTTCATCTCATTTTTGACACTTTTGAAGCTCTTCGTATTTTTCACACCTTTTGAAGCTCTTCATATTTTTCACATTTTTGAAGCTCTTCATATTTTTCACACGTTTTCAGGCTCTTCATGTTTTTCAACACCGCTTCATGCTCCTCCTATTTTTCAGACCGTTTCATGCTCCTCATGTATTTCACACCTTTTGAAGCTCTTCATATTTTTCACACCTTTTCAGGCTCTTCATGTTTTTCAACACTGCTTTATGCTCCTCCTATTTTACAGACCGTTTCATGCTCCTCATATTTTTGACACCTTTTGAAGCTCTTCATATTTTTCACACCTTTCCAGTCTCTTCATATTTTTGAACACCGGATCATGCTCCTCCTATTTTTCAGACCGTTGCATGCTCCTCATATTTTTCACACCTTTTGAAGCTCTTCATATTTTTCACACCTTTTCAGGCTCTTCATGTTTTTGAATACCGCTTCATTCCCCTCCTCTTTTTCAGACCGTTTCATCTCCTCATGAATTTCACACCTTATGAAGCTCTTCATACTTTGCACACCTTTTCAGGCTCTTGAAGTTTTTCCCAACCACTTCATGCTCCTCCTAGTTTTCAGACCGTTTCATGCTCCTCATATTTTTGACACCTTTTGAAGCTCTTCCTATATTTCACACATTTTCAGGCTCTTCATGTTTTTGAACACCGGTTCATGCTCCTAGTATTTTTCAGACCATTTCATGCTCATCTCATTTTGACACCTTTGAAGCTCTTCAAATTTTTCACACCTTTTGAAGCTCTTCATATTTTTCACATTTTTGAAGCTATTCATATTTTTCACACGGTTTCAGGCTCTTCATGCTTTTCAACACCGCTTCATGATCCTCTTTTTTTTAAGAACGTTTCATGTTCCTCATATTTTGACACCTTTTAAAGCTCTTCATATTTCTCACACCTTTTCAGGCTCTTCATGGTTTAGAACACCGCTTCATCCTCCTCCTATTTTTCAGACCGTTTCATTCTCCTCATATTATTGACACCTTTTGAAGCTCTTCATATTTCTCACACCTTTTCAGGCTCTTCATGTTTTTGAACACCGGTTCATGCTCCTAGTATTTTTCAGACCGTTTCATGCTCATTTCATTTTAGACACTTTTTGAAGCTTTTCATATATTTCACATCTTTTGAAACTCTTCATATTTTTCACACCTTTTCAGGCTCTTCATGTTTTTGAACACCGCTTCATGCTCATCCTATTTTTCAGACCGGATCATGCTCCTCATATTTTTCACACCTTTTGAAGCTCTTCATATTTTTCACACCTTTTCAGGCTCCTCAGGTTTTTGAACATCGCTTCATGGTCTTCCTATTTATCAGACCGTTTCATGCTCCTCATATTTTTGACACCTTTTGAAGCTCTTCATATTTTTCACAGCTTTTCAGGCTCTTCATGTTTCTGAACACCGCTTCATGCTCCTTCTTATTTTCAGACCGTTTCATGCTCATCTTATTTTTGACACCTTTTGAAGCTCTTCATATTATGCACATCTTTTGAAACTCTTCATATTTTTCACACCTTCTCAGGCTCTTCATTTTTTTCAACACCACTTCATGCTCCTCCTATTTTTCAGACCGTTTCATGCTCATCTCATTTTTGACACCTTTTGAAGCTCTTCACATTTTTCACACCTTTTGAAGTTCTTCATATTTTTCACACGTTTTCAGGCTCTTCATGTTTTTCAACACCGCTTCATGCTCCTCCTCTTTTTCAGACCGTTTCATGGTCCTCATATTTTTGACACCTTTTGAAGCTCTTCATATTTTACACACCTTTTCAGGCTCTTCATGTTTTTGAACACCGCTTCAGGCTCCTCCTATTTTTCAGACCGTTTCATGCTCCTCATATTTTTCACACCTTTTGAAGCTCTTCATATTTTTCACACCTTTTCAGGCTCTTTATGTTTTTCAACACAACTTCATGCTCCTCAAATTTTTCAGACCTTATCATGCTCCTCATGTATTTCACACCTTTTGAAGCTCTTCATATTTTTCACACCTTTTCATGCTCTTCATGTTTTTGAACACCGTTTCATGCTCCTCTATTTTTCCAACCGTTTCATGCTCCTCATATTTTTGACACCTTTTGAAGTTCTTCATATTTTCCACACCTTTTCTGGCTTCATGTTTTTCAACACCGCTTCATGATTTTCCTATTTCTCAGAGTGTTTCATGCTCCTCATATTTTTGACACCTTTTGAAAATCTTCGTATTTTTCACACTTTTCAGGCTCTTCATGTTTTTCAACACGGCTTCATGCTCCTCCAATTTTCAGACTGTTTCATTCTCCTCATATTTTTGACAACTTTTGAAGCTCTTCATATATTTCACACCTTTTCAGGCTCTTAATTTTTCTCAACACCACTTCATGCTCCTCCTATTTTTCAGACCGTTTCATGCTCATCTCATTTTGACCACTTTTGAAGCTCTTCATGTTTTTCACACCTTTTGAAGCTCTTCATATTTTTCACATTTTTGAAGCTCTTCATATTTTTCACACGTTTTCAGGCTCTTCATGTTTTTCAACACCGCTTCATGCTCCTCCTATTTTTCAGACCGTTTCTTGCTCCTCATGTATTTCACACCTTTTGAAGCTCTTCATATTTTTCACACCTTTTCAGGCTCTTCATGTTTTTCAACACTGCTTTATGCTCCTCCTATTTTACAGACCGTTTCATGCTCCTCATATTTTTGACACCTTTTGAAGCTCTTCATATTTTTCACACCTTTCCAGGCTCTTCATATTTTTGAACACCGGATCATGCTCCTCCTATTTTTCAGACCGTTGCATGCTCCTCATATTTTACACACCTTTTGAAGCTCTTCATATTTTTCACACCTTTTCAGTCTCTGCATGTTTTTGAACACCGCTTCATGCCCCTCCTCTTTTTCAGACCGTTTCATCTCCTCATGAATTTCACACCTTTTGAAGCTCTTCATACATTGCACACCTTTTCAGGCTCTTGAAGTTTTTCCCAACCACTTCATGCTCCTCCTACTTTTCAGACCATTTCATGCTCCTCATATTTTTGACACCTTTTGAAGCTCTTCATATTTTTCACACCTTTTCAGGCTCTTCATGTTTCTCAACACCGCTTCATGCTCCTCCTAGTTTTCAGACCGTTTCATGCTCCTCATATTTTTGACACCTTTTGAAGCTCTTCCTATATTTCACACATTTTCAGGCTCTTCATGTTTTTCAACATCACTTCATGCTCCTCCTATATTTCAGTCCGTTTCATGCACATCTCATTTTTGAAAACTTTTGAAGCACTTCTTATTTTTCACACCTTTTCAGGCTCTTCATGTTTTTCAACACCGCTTCATGCTCCTCCTATTTTTCAGACCGTTTCATGCTTCTCATATTTTTGAGACCTTGAAGCTCTTCATATTTTTCACACCTTTCACGCTCTTCATGTTTTTAAGGACCGCTTCATGCTCCTCCTATTTTTCAGAAGCTTCAAGCTTTTCATATTTTTGACACCTTTTGAAGCCCTCAAATTTTTCACACCTTTTCAGGCTCTTCATGTTTATTGACGACTGCTTCTTGCTCCTCCTATTTTTCAGAGTGTTTCATGCTTCTCATATTATTGACACCTTTTGAAGCTCTTCATATATTTCACACCTTTTCAAGCTCTTCATCTTCTTCAAAACCATTTCATGCTCCTCATATTTTTCAGACCGTTTCATGTTCCTCATATTTTTGACACCTTTTGAAGCTCTTCATATTTTTCACACCTTTTCAGGCTCTTCATGTTTTTGAACACCGTTTCATGCTCCTTTTGTTTTTCAGAGTGTTTCATGCTCCTCATATTTTTGACACCTTTTGAAGCTCTTCATATTTCTCACACCTTTTCTGGCTCTTCATGTTTTTGAACACAGTTTCATGCTCCTCCTATTTTTCAGACCGTTTCATGCTCCTCATATTTTTGACACCTTTTCAAACTCTTCATATTTTTCACAACTTTTGAAACTCTTTATATTTTGCACACCTTTTCAGGCTCTTGAAGTTTTTCACAACCACTTCATGCTCCTCCTACTTTTCAGACCATTTCATGCTCCTCATATTTTTGACACCTTTTGAAGCTATTCATATTTTTCACACCTTTTCAGGCTCTTCATGTTTCTCAACACCGCTTCATGCTCCTCCTAGTTTTCAGACCGTTTCATGCTCCTCATATTTGTGACACCATTTGAAGCTCTTCATATTTTTCACACCTTTTCAGGCTCTTCATGTTTTTGAACACCATTTCATGATCCTCCTATTTTTCAGAACGTTTCATGCTCCTCATATTTTGACACCTTTTAAAGCTCTTCATATTTTTCACACCTTTTGTGGCTCTTCATGTATTTCAACTCCGCTTCATGATCCTCCTATTTTTGAGACCATTTCATACTCCTTATATTTTTGACATTTTTTGAGGCTCTTCATATGTTTCACACCTTTTCAGGCTCTTCATGTTTTTGAACACCGGTTCATGCTCCTAGTATTTTTCAGACCATTTCATGCTCATCCCCTTTTGACACCTTTGAAGCTCTTCAAATTTTTCACACCTTTTGAAGCTCTTCATATTTTTCACATTTTTGAAGCTATTCATATTTTTCACACGGTTTCAGGCTCTTCATGCTTTTCAACACCGCTTCATGATCCTCTTTTTTTTAAGAACGTTTCATGTTCCTCATATTTTGACACCTTTTAAAGCTCTTCATATTTCTCACACCTTTTCAGGCTCTTCATGGTTTAGAACACCACTTCATCCTCCTCCTATTTTTCAGACTGTTTCATGCTCCTCATATTATTGACACCTTTTGAAGCTCTTCATATTTCTCACACCTTTTCAGGCTCTTCATGTTTTTGAACACTGGTTCATGCTCCTAGTATTTTTCAGACCGTTTCATGCTCATCTCATTTTAGACACTTTTTGAAGCTTTTCATATATTTCACATCTTTTGAAACTCTTCATATTTTTCACACCTTTTCAGGCTCTTCATGTTTTTGAACATCGCTTCATGCTCGTCCTATTTTTCAGACCGGATCATGCTCCTCATATTTTTCACAACTTTTGTAGCTCTTCATATTTTTCACACCTTTTCAGGCTCTTCAGGTTTTTGAACATCGCTTCATGGTATTCCTATTTATCAGACCGTTTCATGCTCCTCATATTTTGGACACGTTTTGAAGCTCTTCATATTTTTCACACCTTTTCAGGCTCTTCATGTTTCTGAACACCGCTTCATGCTCCTTCTTATTTTCAGACCGTTTCATGCTCATCTTATTTTTGACACCTTTTGAAGCTCTTCATATTATGCACATCTTTTGAAACTCTTCATATTTTTCACACCTTCTCAGGCTCTACATTTTTTTCAACACCACTTCATGCTCCTCCTATTTTTCAGACCGTTTCATGCTCATCTCATTTTTGACACCTTTTGAAGCTCTTCACAATTTTCACACCTTTTGAAGTTCTTCATATTTTTCACACGTTTTCAGGCTCTTCATGTTTTTCAACACCGCTTCATGCTCCTCCTCTTTTTCAGACCGTTTCATGCTCCTCATATTTTTCACACCTTTTGAAGCTCTTCATATTTCTCACACCTTTTCAGGCTCTTCATGTTTTTGAACACCGGTTCATGCTCCTAGTATTTTTCAGACCGTTTCATGCTCATCTCATTTTAGACACCTTTTGAAGCTTTTCATATATTTCACATCTTTTGAAACTCTTCATATTTTTCACACCTTTTCAGGCTCTTCATGTTTTTGAACACCGCTTCATGCTCGTCCTATTTTTCAGACCGGATCATGCTCCTCATATTTTTCACACCTTTTGTAGCTCTTCATGTTTTTCACACCTTTTCAGGCTCTTCAGGTTTTTGAACATCGCTTCATGGTATTCCTATTTATCAGACCGTTTCATACTCCTCATATTTTGGACACGTTTTGAAGCTCTTCATATTTTTCACACCTTTTCAGGCTCTTCATGTTTCTGAACACCGCTTCATGTTCCTTCTTATTTTCAGACCGTTTCATGCTCATCTTATTTTTGACACCTTTTGAAGCTCTTCATATTATGCACATCTTTTGAAACTCTTCATATTTTTCACACCTTCTCAGGCTCTTCATTTTTTTCAACACCACTTCATGCTCCTCCTATTTTTCAGACCGTTTCATGCTCATCTCATTTTTGACACCTTTTGAAGCTCTTCACATTTTTCACACCTTTTGAAGTTCTTCATATTTTTCACACGTTTTCAGGCTCTTCATGTTTTTCAACACCGCTTCATGCTCCTCCTCTTTTTCAGACCGTTTCATGGTCCTCATATTTTTGACACCTTTTGAAGCTCTTCATATTTTACACACCTTTTCAGGCTCTTCATGTTTTTGAACACCGCTTCAGGCTCCTCCTATTTTTCAGACCGTTTCATGCTCCTCATATTTTTCACACCTTTTGAAGCTCTTCATATTTTTCACACCTTTTCAGGCTCTTTATGTTTTTCAACACAACTTCATGCTCCTCAAATTTTTCAGACCTTATCATGCTCCTCATGTATTTCACACCTTTTGAAGCTCTTCATATTTTTCACACCTTTTCATGCTCTTCATGTTTTTGAACATCGTTTCATGCTCCTCTATTTTTCCTACCGTTTCATGCTCCTCATATTTTTGACACCTTTTGAAGCTCTTCATATTTTCCACACCTTTTCTGGCTTCATGTTTTTCAACACCGCTTCATGATTTTCCTATTTCTCAGAGTGTTTCATGCTCCTCATATTTTTGACACCTTTTGAAAATCTTCGTATTTTTCACACTTTTCAGGCTCTTCATGTTTTTCAACTCGGCTTCATGCTCCTCCAATTTTCAGACTGTTTCATTCTCCTCATATTTTTGACAACTTTTGAAGCTCTTCATATATTTCACACCTTTTCAGGCTCTTAATTTTTCTCAACACCACTTCATGCTCCTCCTATTTTTCAGACCGTTTCATGCTCATCTCATTTTGACCACTTTTGAAGCTCTTCATGTTTTTCACACCTTTTGAAGCTCTTCATATTTTTCACACCTTTTCAGGCTCTTCATGATTTTCAACACCGCTTCATGCTCCTCCTATGTTTCAGACCGTTTCATGTTCATCTCATTTTTGACACTTTTGGAGCTCTTCGTATTTCTCACACCTTTTGAAGCTCTTCATATTTTTCACATTTTTGAAGCTCTTCATATTTTTCACACGTTTTCAGGCTCTTCATGTTTTTCAACACCGCTTCATGCTCCTCCTATTTTTCAGACCGTTTCATGCTCCTCATGTATTTCACACCTTTTGAAGCTCTTCATATTTTTCACACCTTTTCAGGCTCTTCATGTTTTTCAACACTGCTTTATGCTCCTCCTGTTTTACAGACCGTTTCATGCTCCTCATATTTTTGACACCTTTTGAAGCTCTTCATATTTTTCACACCTTTCCAGGCTCTTCATATTTTTGAACACCGGATCATGCTCCTCCTATTTTTCAGACCGTTGCATGCTCCTCATATTTTTGACACCTTTTGAAGCTCTTCATATTTTTCACACCTTTTCAGTCTCTGCATGTTTTTGAACACCGCTTCATGCCCCTCCTCTTTTTCAGACCGTTTCATCTCCTCATGAATTTCACACCTTTTGAAGCTCTTCATACTTTGCACACCTTTTCAGGCTCTTGAAGTTTTTCCCAACCACTTCATGCTCCTCCTACTTTTCAGACCATTTCATGCTCCTCATATTTTTGACACCTTTTGAAGCTCTTCATATTTTTCACACCTTTTCAGGCTCTTCATGTTTCTCAACACCGCTTCATGTTCCTCCTAGTTTTCAGACCGTTTCATGCTCCTCATATTTTTGACACCTTTTGAAGCTCTTCCTATATTTCACACATTTTCAGGCTCTTCATGTTTTTCAACATCACTTCATGCTCCTCCTATATTTCAGTCCGTTTCATGCACATCTCATTTTTGAAAACTTTTGAAGCACTTCTTATTTTTCACACCTTTTCAGGCTCTTCATGTTTTTCAACACCGCTTCATGCTCCTCCTATTTTTCAGACCGTTTCATGCTTCTCATATTTTTGAGACCTTGAAGCTCTTCATATTTTTCACACCTTTCACGCTCTTCATGTTTTTAAGGACCGCTTCATGCTCCTCCTATTTTTCAGAAGCTTCAAGCTTTTCATATTTTTGACACCTTTTGAAGCCCTCAAATTTTTCACACCTTTTCAGGCTCTTCATGTTTTTTGACGACTGCTTCTTGCTCCTCCTATTTTTCAGAGTGTTTCATGCTTCTCATATTATTGACACCTTTTGAAGCTCTTCATATATTTCACACCTTTTCAAGCTCTTCATCTTCTTCAAAACCATTTCATGCTCCTCATATTTTTCAGACCGTTTCATGTTCCTCATATTTTTGACACCTTTTGAAGCTCTTCATATTTTTCACACCTTTTCAGGCTCTTCATGTTTTTGAACACCGTTTCATGCTCCTTCGGTTTTTCAGAGTGTTTCATGCTCCTCATATTTTTGACACCTTTTGAAGCTCTTCATATAATCTCACACCTTTTCTGGCTCTTCATGTTTTTGAACACAGTTTCATGCTCCTCCTATTTTTCAGACCGTTTCATGCTCCTCATATTTTTGACACCTTTTCAAACTCTTCATATTTTTCACAACTTTTGAAACTCTTTATATTTTGCACACCTTTTCAGGCTCTTGAAGTTTTTCACAACCACTTCATGCTCCTCCTACTTTTCAGACCATTTCATGCTCCTCATATTTTTGACACCTTTTGAAGCTCTTCATATTTTTCACACCTTTTCAGGCTCTTCATGTTTCTCAACACCGCTTCATGCTCCTCCTAGTTTTCAGACCGTTTCATGCTCCTCATATTTGTGACACCATTTGAAGCTCTTCATATTTTTCACACCTTTTCAGGCTCTTCATGTTTTTGAACACCGGTTCATGCTCCTAGTATTTTTCAGACCATTTCATGCTCATCCCCTTTTGACACCTTTGAAGCTCTTCAAATTTTTCACACCTTTTGAAGCTCTTCATATTTTTCACATTTTTGAAGCTATTCATATTTTTCACACGGTTTCAGGCTCTTCATGCTTTTCAACACCGCTTCATGATCCTCTTTTTTTTAAGAACGTTTCATGTTCCTCATATTTTGACACCTTTTAAAGCTCTTCATATTTCTCACACCTTTTCAGGCTCTTCATGGTTTAGAACAACGCTTCATCCTCCTCCTATTTTTCAGACGGTTTCATGCTCCTCATATTATTGACACCTTTTGAAGCTCTTCATATTTCTCACACCTTTTCAGGCTCTTCATGTTTTTGAACACCGGTTCATGCTCCTAGTATTTTTCAGACCGTTTCATGCTCATCTCATTTTAGACACCTTTTGAAGCTTTTCATATATTTCACATCTTTTGAAACTCTTCATATTTTTCACACCTTTTCAGGCTCTTCATGTTTTTGAACACCGCTTCATGCTCGTCCTATTTTTCAGACCGGATCATGCTCCTCATATTTTTCACACCTTTTGAAGCTCTTCATATTTTTCACACCTTTTCAGGCTCTTCAGGTTTTTGAACATCGCTTCATGGTATTCCTATTTATCAGACCGTTTCATGCTCCTCATATTTTGGACACGTTTTGAAGCTCTTCATATTTTTCACACCTTTTCAGGCTCTTCATGTTTCTGAACACCGCTTCATGCTCCTTCTTATTTTCAGACCGTTTCATGCTCATCTTATTTTTGACACCTTTTGAAGCTCTTCATATTATGCACATCTTTTGAAATTCTTCATATTTTTCACACCTTCTCAGGCTCTTCATTTTTTTCAACACCACTTCATGCTCCTCCTATTTTTCAGACCGTTTCATGCTCATCTCATTTTTGACACCTTTTGAAGCTCTTCACATTTTTCACACCTTTTGAAGTTCTTCATATTTTTCACACGTTTTCAGGCTCTTCATGTTTTTCAACACCGCTTGATGCTCCTCCTCTTTTTCAGACCGTTTCATGCTCCTCATATTTTTGACACCTTTTGAAGCTCTTCATATTTTACACACCTTTTCAGGCTCTTCATGTTTTTGAACACCGCTTCAGGCTCCTCCTATTTTTCAGACCGTTTCATGCTCCTCATATTTTTCACACCTTTTGAAGCTCTTCATATTTTTCACACCTTTTCAGGCTCTTTATGTTTTTCAACACAACTTCATGCTCCTCAAATTTTTCAGACCTTATCATGCTCCTCATATATTTCACACCTTTTGAAGCTCTTCATATTTTTCACACCTTTTCATGCTCTTCATGTTTTTGAACACCGTTTCATGCTCCTCTATTTTTCCAACCGTTTCATGCTCCTCATATTTTTGACACCTTTTGAAGCTCTTCATATTTTCCACACCTTTTCTGGCTTCATGTTTTTCAACACCGGTTCATGATTTTCCTATTTCTCAGAGTGTTTCATGCTCCTCATATTTTTGACACCTTTTGAAAATCTTCGTATTTTTCACACTTTTCAGGCTCTTCATGTTTTTCAACTCGGCTTCATGCTCCTCCAATTTTCAGACTGTTTCATTCTCCTCATATTTTTGACAACTTTTGAAGCTCTTCACATATTTCACACCTTTTCAGGCTCTTAATTTTTCTCAACACCACTTCATGCTCCTCCTATTTTTCAGACCGTTTCATGCTCATCTCATTTTGACCACTTTTGAAGCTCTTCATGTTTTTCACACCTTTTGAAGCTCTTCATATTTTTCACACCTTTTCAGGCTCTTCATGATTTTCAACACCGCTTCATGCTCCTCCTATGTTTCAGACCGTTTCATGTTCATCTCATTTTTGACACTTTTGAAGCTCTTCGTATTTTTCACACCTTTTGAAGCTCTTCATATTTTTCACATTTTTGAAGCTCTTCATATTTTTCACACGTTTTCAGGCTCTTCATGTTTTTCAACACCGCTTCATGCTCCTCCTATTTTTCAGACCGTTTCATGCTCCTCATATTTTTGACACCTTTTGAAGCTCTTCATATTTTTCACACCTTTCCAGGCTCTTCATATTTTTGAACACCGGATCATGCTCCTCCTATTTTTCAGACCGTTGCATGCTCCTCATATTTTTCACACCTTTTGAAGCTCTTCATATTTTTCACACCTTTTCAGTCTCTGCATGTTTTTGAACACCGCTTCATGCCCCTCCTCTTTTTCAGACCGTTTCATCTCCTCATGAATTTCACACCTTTTGAAGCTCTTCATACTTTGCACACCTTTTCAGGCTCTTGAAGTTTTTCCCAACCACTTCATGCTCCTCCTACTTTTCAGACCATTTCATGCTCCTCATATTTTTGACACCTTTTGAAGCTCTTCATATTTTTCACACCTTTTCAGGCTCTTCATGTTTCTCAACACCGCTTCATGCTCCTCCTAGTTTTCAGACCGTTTCATGCTCCTCATATTTTTGACACCTTTTGAAGCTCTTCCTATATTTCACACATTTTCAGGCTCTTCATGTTTTTCAACATCACTTCATGCTCCTCCTATATTTCAGTCCGTTTCATGCACATCTCATTTTTGAAAACTTTTGAAGCACTTCTTATTTTTCACACCTTTTCAGGCTCTTCATGTTTTTCAACACCGCTTCATGCTCCTCCTATTTTTCAGACCGTTTCATGCTTCTCATATTTTTGAGACCTTGAAGCTCTTCATATTTTTCACACCTTTCACGCTCTTCATGTTTTTAAGGACCGCTTCATGCTCCTCCTATTTTTCAGAAGCTTCAAGCTTTTCATATTTTTGACACCTTTTGAAGCCCTCAAATTTTTCACACCTTTTCAGGCTCTTCATGTTTTTTGACGACTGCTTCTTGCTCCTCCTATTTTTCAGAGTGTTTCATGCTTCTCATTTTATTGACACCTTTTGAAGCTCTTCATATATTTCACACCTTTTCAAGCTCTTCATCTTCTTCAAAACCAATTCATGCTCCTCATATTTTTCAGACCGTTTCATGTTCCTCATATTTTTGACACCTTTTGAAGCTCTTCATATTTTTCACACCTTTTCAGGCTCTTCATGTTTTTGAACACCGTTTCATGCTCCTTCTGTTTTTCAGAGTGTTTCATGCTCCTCATATTTTTGACACCTTTTGAAGCTCTTCATATAATCTCACACCTTTTCTGGCTCTTCATGTTTTTGAACACAGTTTCATGCTCCTCCTATTTTTCAGACCGTTTCATGCTCCTCATATTTTTGACACCTTTTCAAACTCTTCATATTTTTCACAACTTTTGAAACTCTTTATATTTTGCACACCTTTTCAGGCTCTTGAAGTTTTTCACAACCACTTCATGCTCCTCCTACTTTTCAGACCATTTCATGCTCCTCATATTTTTGACACCTTTTGAAGCTCTTCATATTTTTCACACCTTTTCAGGCTCTTCATGTTTCTCAACAACGCTTCATGCTCCTCCTAGTTTTCAGACCGTTTCATGCTCCTCATATTTGTGACACCATTTGAAGCTCTTCATATTTTTCACACCTTTTCAGGCTCTTCATGTTTTTGAACACCGGTTCATGCTCCTAGTATTTTTCAGACCATTTCATGCTCATCCCCTTTTGACACCTTTGAAGCTCTTCAAACTTTTCACACCTTTTGAAGCTCTTCATATTTTTCACATTTTTGAAGCTATTCATATTTTTCACACGGTTTCAGGCTCTTCATGCTTTTCAACACCACTTCATGATCCTCTTTTTTTTAAGAACGTTTCATGTTCCTCATATTTTGACACCGTTTAAAGCTCTTCATTTTTCTCGCACCTTTTCAGGCTCTTCATGGTTTAGAACACCGCTTCATCCTCCTCCTATTTTTCAGACGGTTTCATGCTCCTCATATTATTGACACCTTTTGAAGCTCTTCATATTTCTCACACCTTTTCAGGCTCTTCATGTTTTTGAACACCGGTTCATGCTCCTAGTATTTTTCAGACCGTTTCATGCTCATCTCATTTTAGACACCTTTTGAAGCTTTTCATATATTTCACATCTTTTGAAACTCTTCATATTTTTCACACCTTTTCAGGCTCTTCATGTTTTTGAACACCGCTTCATGCTCGTCCTATTTTTCAGACCGGATCATGCTCCTCATATTTTTCACACCTTTTGAAGCTCTTCATATTTTTCACACCTTTTCAGGCTCTTCAGGTTTTTGAACATCGCTTCATGGTATTCCTATTTATCAGACCGTTTCATGCTCCTCATATTTTGGACACGTTTTGAAGCTCTTCATATTTTTCACACCTTTTCAGGCTCTTCATGTTTCTGAACACCGCTTCATGCTCCTTCTTATTTTCAGACCGTTTCATGCTCATCTTATTTTTGACACCTTTTGAAGCTCTTCATATTATGCACATCTTTTGAAATTCTTCATATTTTTCACACCTTCTCAGGCTCTTCATTTTTTTCAACACCACTTCATGCTCCTCCTATTTTTCAGACCGTTTCATGCTCATCTCATTTTTGACACCTTTTGAAGCTCTTCACATTTTTCACACCTTTTGAAGTTCTTCATATTTTTCACACGTTTTCAGGCTCTTCATGTTTTTCAACACCGCTTGATGCTCCTCCTCTTTTTCAGACCGTTTCATGCTCCTCATATTTTTGACACCTTTTGAAGCTCTTCATATTTTACACAGCTTTTCAGGCTCTTCATGTTTTTGAACACCGCTTCAGGCTCCTACTATTTTTCAGACCGTTTCATGCTCCTCATATTTTTCACACCTTTTGAAGCTCTTCATATTTTTCACACCTTTTCAGGCTCTTTATGTTTTTCAACACAACTTCATGCTCCTCAAATTTTTCAGACCTTATCATGCTCCTCATATATTTCACACCTTTTGAAGCTCTTCATATTTTTCACACCTTTTCATGCTCTTCATGTTTTTGAACACCGTTTCATGCTCCTCTATTTTTCCAACCGTTTCATGCTCCTCATATTTTTGACACCTTTTGAAGCTCTTCATATTTTCCACACCTTTTCTGGCTTCATGTTTTTCAACACCGCTTCATGATTTTCCTATTTCTCAGAGTGTTTCATGCTCCTCATATTTTTGACACCTTTTGAAAATCTTCGTATTTTTCACACTTTTCAGGCTCTTCATGTTTTTCAACTCGGCTTCATGCTCCTCCAATTTTCAGACTGTTTCATTCTCCTCATATTTTTGACAACTTTTGAAGCTCTTCACATATTTCACACCTTTTCAGGCTCTTAATTTTTCTCAACACCACTTCATGCTCCTCCTATTTTTCAGACCGTTTCATGCTCATCTCATTTTGACCACTTTTGAAGCTCTTCATGTTTTTCACACCTTTTGAAGCTCTTCATATTTTTCACACCTTTTCAGGCTCTTCATGATTTTCAACACCGCTTCATGCTCCTCCTATGTTTCAGACCGTTTCATGTTCATCTCATTTTTGACACTTTTGAAGCTCTTCGTATTTTTCACACCTTTTGAAGCTCTTCATATTTTTCACATTTTTGAAGCTCTTCATATTTTTCACACGTTTTCAGGCTCTTCATGTTTTTCAACACCGCTTCATGCTCCTCCTATTTTTCAGACCGTTTCATGCTCCTCATATTTTTGACACCTTTTGAAGCTCTTCATATTTTTCACACCTTTCCAGGCTCTTCATATTTTTGAACACCGGATCATGCTCCTCCTATTTTTCAGACCGTTGCATGCTCCTCATATTTTTCACACCTTTTGAAGCTCTTCATATTTTTCACACCTTTTCAGTCTCTGCATGTTTTTGAACACCGCTTCATGCCCCTCCTCTTTTTCAGACCGTTTCATCTCCTCATGAATTTCACACCTTTTGAAGCTCTTCATACTTTGCACACCTTTTCAGGCTCTTGAAGTTTTTCCCAACCACTTCATGCTCCTCCTACTTTTCAGACCATTTCATGCTCCTCATATTTTTGACACCTTTTGAAGCTCTTCATATTTTTCACACCTTTTCAGGCTCTTCATGTTTCTCAACACCGCTTCATGCTCCTCCTAGTTTTCAGACCGTTTCATGCTCCTCATATTTTTGACACCTTTTGAAGCTCTTCCTATATTTCACACATTTTCAGGCTCTTCATGTTTTTCAACATCACTTCATGCTCCTCCTATATTTCAGTCCGTTTCATGCACATCTCATTTTTGAAAACTTTTGAAGCACTTCTTATTTTTCACACCTTTTCAGGCTCTTCATGTTTTTCAACACCGCTTCATGCTCCTCCTATTTTTCAGACCGTTTCATGCTTCTCATATTTTTGAGACCTTGAAGCTCTTCATATTTTTCACACCTTTCACGCTCTTCATGTTTTTAAGGACCGCTTCATGCTCCTCCTATTTTTCAGAAGCTTCAAGCTTTTCATATTTTTGACACCTTTTGAAGCCCTCAAATTTTTCACACCTTTTCAGGCTCTTCATGTTTTTTGACGACTGCTTCTTGCTCCTCCTATTTTTCAGAGTGTTTCATGCTTCTCATATTATTGACACCTTTTGAAGCTCTTCATATATTTCACACCTTTTCAAGCTCTTCATCTTCTTCAAAACCATTTCATGCTCCTCATATTTTTCAGACCGTTTCATGTTCCTCATATTTTTGACACCTTTTGAAGCTCTTCATATTTTTCACACCTTTTCAGGCTCTTCATGTTTTTGAACACCGTTTCATGCTCCTTCTGTTTTTCAGAGTGTTTCATGCTCCTCATATTTTTGACACCTTTTGAAGCTCTTCATATAATCTCACACCTTTTCTGGCTCTTCATGTTTTTGAACACAGTTTCATGCTCCTCCTATTTTTCAGACCGTTTCATGCTCCTCATATTTTTGACACCTTTTCAAACTCTTCATATTTTTCACAACTTTTGAAACTCTTTATATTTTGCACACCTTTTCAGGCTCTTGAAGTTTTTCACAACCACTTCATGCTCCTCCTACTTTTCAGACCATTTCATGCTCCTCATATTTTTGACACCTTTTGAAGCTCTTCATATTTTTCACACCTTTTCAGGCTCTTCATGTTTCTCAACACCGCTTCATGCTCCTCCTAGTTTTCAGACCGTTTCATGCTCCTCATATTTGTGACACCATTTGAAGCTCTTCATATTTTTCACACCTTTTCAGGCTCTTCATGTTTTTGAACACCGTTTCATGATCCTCCTATTTTTCAGAACGTTTCATGCTCCTCATATTTTGACACCTTTTAAAGCTCTTCATATTTTTCACACCTTTTGTGGCTCTTCATGTATTTCAACACCGCTTCATGATCCTCCTATTTTTGAGACCATTTCATACTCCTTATATTTTTGACATTTTTTGAGGCTCTTCATATGTTTCACACCTTTTCAGGCTCTTCATGTTTTTGAACACCGGTTCATGCTCCTAGTATTTTTCAGACCATTTCATGCTCATCCCCTTTTGACACCTTTGAAGCTCTTCAAATTTTTCACACCTTTTGAAGCTCTTCATATTTTTCACATTTTTGAAGCTATTCATATTTTTCACACGGTTTCAGGCTCTTCATGCTTTTCAACACCGCTTCATGATCCTCTTTTTTTTTAAGAACGTTTCATGTTCCTCATATTTTGACACCTTTTAAAGCTCTTCATATTTCTCACACCTTTTCAGGCTCTTCATGGTTTAGAACACCGCTTCATCCTCCTCCTATTTTTCAGACGGTTTCATGCTCCTCATATTATTGACACCTTTTGAAGCTCTTCATATTTCTCACACCTTTTCAGGCTCTTCATGTTTTTGAACACCGGTTCATGCTCCTAGTATTTTTCAGACCGTTTCATGCTCATCTCATTTTAGACACCTTTTGAAGCTTTTCATATATTTCACATCTTTTGAAACTCTTCATATTTTTCACACCTTTTCAGGCTCTTCATGTTTTTGAACACCGCTTCATGCTCGTCCTATTTTTCAGACCGGATCATGCTCCTCATATTTTTCACACCTTTTGAAGCTCTTCATATTTTTCACATCTTTTCAGGCTCTTCAGGTTTTTGAACATCGCTTCATGGTATTCCTATTTATCAGACCGTTTCATGCTCCTCATATTTTGGACACGTTTTGAAGCTCTTCATATTTTTCACACCTTTTCAGGCTCTTCATGTTTCTGAACACCGCTTCATGCTCCTTCTTATTTTCAGACCGTTTCATGCTCATCTTATTTTTGACACCTTTTGAAGCTCTTCATATTATGCACATCTTTTGAAACTCTTCATATTTTTCACACCTTCTCAGGCTCTTCATTTTTTTCAACACCACTTCATGCTCCTCCTATTTTTCAGACCGTTTCATGCTCATCTCATTTTTGACACCTTTTGAAGTTCTTCATATTTTTCACACGTTTTCAGGCTCTTCATGTTTTTCAACACCGCTTCATGCTCCTCCTCTTTTTCAGACCGTTTCATGCTCCTCATATTTTTGACACCTTTTGAAGCTCTTCATATTTTACACACCTTTTCAGGCTCTTCATGTTTTTGAACACCGCTTCAGGCTCCTCCTATTTTTCAGACCGTTTCATGCTCCTCATATTTTTCACACCTTTTGAAGCTCTTCATATTTTTCACACCTTTTCAGGCTCTTTATGTTTTTCAACACAACTTCATGCTCCTCAAATTTTTCAGACCTTATCATGCTCCTCATGTATTTCACACCTTTTGAAGCTCTTCATATTTTTCACACCTTTTCATGCTCTTCATGTTTTTGAACACCGTTTCATGCTCCTCTATTTTTCCAACCGTTTCATGCTCCTCATATTTTTGACACCTTTTGAAGCTCTTCATATTTTCCACACCTTTTCTGGCTTCATGTTTTTCAACACCGCTTCATGATTTTCCTATTTCTCAGAGTGTTTCATGCTCCTCATATTTTTGACACCTTTTGAAAATCTTCGTATTTTTCACACTTTTCAGGCTCTTCATGTTTTTCAACTCGGCTTCATGCTCCTCCAATTTTCAGACTGTTTCATTCTCCTCATATTTTTGACAACTTTTGAAGCTCTTCACATATTTCACACCTTTTCAGGCTCTTAATTTTTCTCAACACCACTTCATGCTCCTCCTATTTTTCAGACCGTTTCATGCTCATCTCATTTTGACCACTTTTGAAGCTCTTCATGTTTTTCACACCTGTTGAAGCTCTTCATATTTCTCACACCTTTTCAGGCTCTTCATGTTTTTGAACACCGGTTCATGCTCCTAGTATTTTTCAGACCGTTTCATGCTCATCTCATTTTAGACACCTTTTGAAGCTTTTCATATATTTCACATCTTTTGAAACTCTTCATATTTTTCACACCTTTTCAGGCTCTTCATGTTTTTGAACACCGCTTCATGCTCGTCCTATTTTTCAGACCGGATCATGCTCCTCATATTTTTCACACCTTTTGAAGCTCTTCATATTTTTCACACCTTTTCAGGCTCTTCAGGTTTTTGAACATCACTTCATGGTATTCCGATTTATCAGACCGTTTCATGCTCCTCATATTTTGGACACGTTTTGAAGCTCTTCATATTTTTCACACCTTTTCAGGCTCTTCATGTTTCTGAACATCGCTTCATGCTCCTTCTTATTTTCAGACCGTTTCATGCTCATCTTATTTTTGACACCTTTTGAAGCTCTTCATATTATGCACATCTTTTGAAACTCTTCATATTTTTCACACCTTCTCAGGCTCTTCATTTTTTTCAACACCACTTCATGCTCCTCCTATTTTTCAGACCGTTTCATGCTCATCTCATTTTTGACACCTTTTGAAGCTCTTCACATTTTTCACACATTTTGAAGTTCTTCATATTTTTCACACGTTTTCAGGCTCTTCAGTTTTTTCAACACCGCTTCATGCTCCTCCTCTTTTTCAGACCGTTTCATGCTCCTCATATTTTTGACACCTTTTGAAGCTCTTCATATTTTACACACCTTTTCAGGCTCTTCATGTTTTTGAACACCGCTTCAGGCTCCTCCTATTTTTCAGACCGTTTCATGCTCCTCATATTTTTCACACCTTTTGAAGCTCTTCATATTTTTCACACCTTTTCAGGCTCTTTATGTTTTTCAACACAACTTCATGCTCCTCCTATTTTTCAGAACTTATCATGCTCCTCATGTATTTCACACTTTTTGAAGCTCTTCAAATTTTTCACACCTTTTCAGGCTCTCCATGTTTTTGAACACCACTTCTTGCTCCTCCTTTGTTTGAGACCGTTTCATGCTCCTAATATTTTTGACACCTTTTGAAGCTCCTCATAAATTTCACAACTTTTCAGGCTCTTGACGTGTTTCATACGTTTTCAGGCTCTTCATGTTTTTGAACACCGTTTCATGCTCCTCCTATTTTTCAGACCGTTTCATGCTCCTAATATTTTTGACACCTTTTGAAGCTCCTCATAATTTTCACAACTTTTCAGGCTCTTCACGTTTTTCATACGTTTTCAGGCTATTCATGTTTTTGAACACCGCTTCATTCTCCTCTTATTGTTCAGACCGTTTCATGCTCCTCATATTTTTCACACCTTTTGAATCTCTTCGTATTTTTCACATTTTCAGGCTCTTCATGTTTTTGAACACCACTTCTTGCTCCTCCTATTTTTCAGAGAGTTTCATGCTCCTCATGTATTTCACACCTTTTGAAGCTCTTCATATTTTCCATACCTTTTCAGGCTCTTCATGTTTTTCAAAACCGCTTCATGCTCCTCCTATTTTTCAGACCGTTTCATGCTCCTCATATTTTTGAAACCTTTTGAAGCTCTTCATATTTTTCACACCTTTTCAGGCTCTTCATGTTTTTGAACACCGTTTCATGCTCCTTCTGTTTTTCAGAGTGTTTCATGCTCCTCATATTTTTGACACCTTTTGAAGCTCTTCATATTTCTCACACCTTTTCTGGCTCTTCATGTTTTTGAACACAGTTTCATGCTCCTCCTATTTTTCAGACCGTTTCATGCTCCTCATATTTTTGACACCTTTTCAAACTCTTCATATTTTTCACAACTTTTGAAACTCTTTATATTTTGCACACCTTTTCAGGCTCTTGAAGTTTTTCACAACCACTTCATGCTCCTCCTACTTTTCAGACCATTTCATGCTCCTCATATTTTTGACACCTTTTGAAGCTCTTCATATTTTTCACACCTTTTCAGGCTCTTCATGTTTCTCAACACCGCTTCATGCTCCTCCTAGTTTTCAGACCGTTTCATGCTCCTCATATTTGTGACACCATTTGAAGCTCTTCATATTTTTCACACCTTTTCAGGCTCTTCATGTTTTTGAACACCGTTTCATGATCCTCCTATTTTTCAGAACGTTTCATGCTCCTCATATTTTGACACCTTTTAAAGCTCTTCATATTTTTCACAAATTTTGTGGCTCTTCATGTATTTCAACACCGCTTCATGATCCTCCTATTTTTGAGACCATTTCATACTCCTTATATTTTTGACATTTTTTGAGGCTATTCATATGTTTCACACCTTTTCAGGCTCTTCATGTTTTTGAACACCGGTTCATGCTCCTAGTATTTTTCAGACCATTTCATGCTCATCTCATTTTGAGACCTTTGAAGCTCTTCAAATTTTTCACACCTTTTGAAGCTCTTCATATTTTTCACATTTTTGAAGCTATTCATATTTTTCACCCGGTTTCAGGCTCTTCATGCTTTTCAACTCCGCTTCATGATCCTCTTTTTTTTAAGAACGTTTCATGTTCCTCATATTTTGACACCTTTTAAAGCTCTTCATATTTCTCACACCTTTTCAGGCTCTTCATGGTTTAGAACACCGCTTCATCCTCCTCCTATTTTTCAGACCGTTTCATGCTCCTCATATTATTGACACCTTTTGAAGCTCTTCATATTTCTCACACCTTTTCAGGCTCTTCATGTGTTTGAACACCGGTTCATGCTCCTAGTATTTTTCAGACCGTTTCATGCTCATCTCATTTTAGACACCTTTTGAAGCTTTTCATATATTTCACATCTTTTGAAACTCTTCATATTTTTCACACCTTTTCAGGCTCTTCATGTTTTTGAACACCGCTTCATGCTCGTCCTATTTTTCAGACCGGATCATGCTCCTCATATTTTTCACACCTTTTGAAGCTCTTCATATTTTTCACACCTTTTCAGGCTCTTCAGGTTTTTGAACATCGCTTCATGGTATTCCTATTTATCAGACCGTTTCATGCTCCTCATATTTTGGACACGTTTTGAAGCTCTTCATATTTTTCACACCTTTTCAGGCTCTTCATGTTTCTGAACACCGCTTCATGCTCCTTCTTATTTTCAGACCGTTTCATGCTCATCTTATTTTTGACACCTTTTGAAGCTCTTCATATTATGCACATCTTTTGAAACTCTTCATATTTTTCACACCTTCTCAGGCTCTTCATTTTTTTCAACACCACTTCATGCTCCTCCTATTTTTCAGACCGTTTCATGCTCATCTCATTTTTGACACCTTTTGAAGCTCTTCACATTTTTCACACCTTTTGAAGTTCTTCATATTTTTCACACGTTTTCAGGCTCTTCATGTTTTTCAACACCGCTTCATGCTCCTCCTATTTTTCAGACCGTTTCATGCTCCTCATATTTTTGACACCTTTTGAAGCTCTTCATATTTTACACACCTTTTCAGGCTCTTCATGTTTTTGAACACCGCTTCAGGCTCCTCCTATTTTTCAGACCGTTTCATGCTCCTCATATTTTTCACACCTTTTGAAGCTCTTCATATTTTTCACACCTTTTCAGGCTCTTTATGTTTTTCAACACAACTTCATGCTCCTCCTATTTTTCAGACCTTATCATGCTCCTCATGTATTTCACACCTTTTGAAGCTCTTCATATTTTTCACAGCTTTTCATGCTCTTCATGTTTTGAACACCGTTTCATGCTCATCTATTTTTCCAACCGTTTCATGCTCCTCATATTTTTGACACCTTTTGAAGCTCTTCATATTTTCCACACCGTTTCTGGCTTCATGTTTTTCAACACCGCTTCATGATTTTCATATTTCTCAGAGTGTTTCATGCTCCTCATATTTTTGACACCTTTTGAAAATCTTCGTATTTTTCACACTTTTCAGGCTCTTCATGTTTTTCAACACGGCTTCATGCTCCTCCAATTTTCAGACTGTTTCATTCTCCTCATATTTTTGACAACTTTTGAAGCTCTTCATATTTTTCACACCTTTTGAAGCTCTTCAAATTTTTCACATTTTTGAAGCTCTTCATATTTTTCACTCGGTTTCAGGCTCTTATGTTTTTCAACACCGCTTCTTGCTCCTCCTATTTTTGAGACCATTTCATACTCCTTATATTTTTGACATTTTTTGAGGCTCTTCATATTTTTCACACCTTTTGAAGCTCGTCATATTTTTGACACCTTTTCAGGCTCTTCATGTTTTTGTACACCGTTTCATGCTCTTCCTATTTTTCAGACCGTTTAATGCTCCTCATATATTTGAAACCTTTTGAAGCTCTTCATATTTTTCACACCTTTTGAAGCTTGTCATATTTTTCACACCATTTCAGGCTCTTCATGTTTTTGAACACCGCTTCATGCTCCTCGTATTTTTCAGACCGTTACATGCTCCTCATATATTTGAAACCTTTTGAAGCTCTTCAAATTTTTCACACCTTTTGAAGCTTGTCATATTTTTCACACCATTTCAGGCTCTTCATGTTTTTGAACACCGCTTCATGCTCCTCGTATTTTTCAGACCGTTTCATGCTCCTCATATTTTTGACACGTTTTGGGCTCTTCATATTTTTCACACCATTCCAGGCTCTTCATATTTTTGAACACCGTTTCATACTCCTCCTATTTTTCAGAAAGTTTCATGCTCCTCATATTTTTGACACGTTTTGGGGCTTTCATAATTTTCACACCATTCCAGGCTCTTCATATTTTTGAACAACTTTTCATGCTCCTCCTATTTTTCAGACCGTTTCATGCTCCTCTCATTTCTGAAATCTTTTGAAGCTCTTCAAATATTTCACACATTTTCAGGCTCTTAATTTTTTTCAACACCACTTCATGCTCCTCCTATTTTTCAGACCGTTTCATGCTCATCTCATTTTTGACACCTTCTGAAGCGCTTCATAATTTTCACAAATTTTCAGGCTCTTCATATTTTTGAACACCGCTTCATGCTCCTCCTATTTTTCAGACCGTTTCATGCTCCTCATGTATTTCACACATTTTGCGGCTCTTCATATTTTACACACCTTTTCAGGTTCTTCATGATTTTCAACACCACTTCATGCTCCTCCTATTTTTCAGACCGTTTCATGTTCCTTATATTTTTGACACCTTTTGAAGCTCTTCATATTTTTTACACCGTTCCAGGCTCTTCAAGTTTTTCAACACGGCTTCATGCTCTTCCTATTTTTCAGACCGTTTCATGATGCTCATATTTTTCACACCTTTTGAAGCTCTTCATATTTTTCACACCTTTTCAGGCTCATCATGTTTTTGCACACCGCTTCATGATCCTCATATTTTTCACACCGTTTCATGCTCCTCATATTTTTCACACATTTTGATGCTCTTCATATATTTCACACCTTTTCAGGCTTTTTATGTTTTTGAACACGACTTCATGCTCCTCGTATTTTCAGACCATTTCATGCTCCTCATATTTTTGACACGTTTTGAGGCTCTCATATTTTTCACACCATTCCAGACTCTTCATATTTTTGAACACCGTTTCATGCTCCTCCTATATTTGAGTCCGTTTCATGCTCCTCATATTTTTGACACCTTTTGAAGCTCTTCATGTTTTTCACACCTTTTCAGGCTCTTCATGTTTTTCAACACCACTTCATGCTTCTCCTATTTCTCAGACCGTTTCATGCTCATCTCATTTTTGACAGCTTTTGAAGTTCTTCATATTTTTCACATCTTTTGAAACTATTCATATTTTTCACACCTTTTCAGGCTCTTCATGTTTTTCAACACCGCTTCATGCTCCTCCTTTTTTTCAGACCGTTTCATGCTCCTCTCATTTCTGAAATCTTTTGAAGCTCTTCATATTTTTCACACCTTTTCAGGCTCTTAATGTTTTTCAACACCACTTCATGCTCCTCCTATTTTTCAGACCGTTTCATGCTCATCTCATTTTTGACACCTTCTGAAGCGCTTCATAGTTTTCACAAATTTTCAGGCTCTTCATATTTTTGAACACCGCTTCATGCTCCTCCTATTTTCCAGACCGTTTCATGCTCCTCATGTATTTCACACATTTTGCGGCTCTTCATATTTTACACACCTTTTCAGGTTCTTCATGATTTTCAACACCACTTCATGCTCCTCCTATTTTTCAGACCTTTTCATGCTCATCTCATTTTTGACACCTTTTGAAGCTCTTCATATATTTCACACCTTTTCAATCTCTTCATGATTTCCAACAACGCTTCATGCTTCTCATATTTTTCAGACCATTTCATGCTGATCTCATTTTTGTCACCTTTTGAAGCTCTTCATATTTTTCACACCTTCTCAGGCTCTTCATGTTTTTGAACACCGTTTCATCCTTCTCCTATTTTTCAGACCGTTTCATGCTCCTCATATTTTTGACACGTTTTGAAGCTCTTCATATTTTTCACACCTTTTCAGGTTCTTCATGTTTTTGAACACAGTTTCATGCTTCTCCTATTTTTCAGACCGTTCCATGCTCCTCATGTATTTCACACCTTTTGAAGCTCTTCATATATTTCACACTTCTTCAGGCTCTTCATGTTTTTTAATATCGTTTCAGGCTCCTCCTATTTTTCAGACCGTTTCATGCTCCTCATATTTTTGACACCTTTTGAAGCTCTTCATATATTTCACATCTTTTCAGACTCTTCATGTTTTCCAACACCGCTTCATGCTCCTCATATTTTTCAGACCGTTTCATGCTCATCACATTTTTGTCACCTATTGAAGCTCTTCATATTTTTCACATCTTTTGAAGCTCTTCGTATTTTCACATCTTTTGAAGCTCTTCATATTTTTCACACCTTCTCAGGCTCTTCATGTTTTTGAACACCGTTTCATCCTTCTCCTATTTTTCAGACCGTTTCATGCTCCTCATATTTTTGACACCTTTTGAAGCTCTTCATATTTTTCACACCTTTTCAGGCTCTTCATGTTTTTGAACCCAATTTCATGCTCCTCCTGTTTTTCAGACCGTTTCATGCTCCTCATATTTTTCACAACTTTTGAAGCTCTTCATATTTTTCACACCTTTTGAAGCTCTTCATATATTTCACACCTTCTCAGGCTCTTCGTGTTTTTCAACATCACTTCATGCTCCTCCTATTTTTCAGACCCTTTCAGGCTAATCTAATTTTTGACACCTTTTGAAGCTCTTCATATATTTCTCACCTTTTGAAGCTCTTCATATTTTTCACACCTTTTCAGGCTCTTCATGTTTTTCAACACCACTTCATGCTTCTCCTATTTCTCAGACCGTTTCATGCTCATCTCATTTTTTACAGCTTTTGAAGTTCTTCATATTTTTCACATCTTTTGAAACTATTCATATTTTTCACAACTTTTCAGGCTCTTCATGTTTTTCAACACCGCTTCATGCTTCTCCTATTTTTCAGACCGTTTCATGCTCCTCTCATTTCTGAAATCTTTTGAAGCTCTTCATATATTTCACACCTTTTCAGGCTCTTCATGTTTTTCAACACCGCTTCATGCTCCTCCTATTTTTCAGACAGTTTCATGCTCCTCATATTTTTGACACATTTTGAAGCTCTTCATATTTTTCATAGCTTTTCGGGCTCTTCCTGTTTTTGACGACCACTTCATGCTCCTCCTATTTTTTAGACCGTTTTATGCTCCTCATATTTTTGACACCTTTTGAAGCTCTTCATATTTTTCACATCTTTTCAGGCTCTTCATGTTTTAAACACCGTTTCATGCTCCTACTATTTTTCAGACCTTTTCCGGCTCCTCATATTTTTGACACATTTTGAAGCTCTTCACATTTTCATACCATTTCAGGCTCTTCATGTTTTTCAACACCGTTTCATGCTCCTCCTATTTTTCAGACCGTTTCATGCTTCTCATATGTTTGACACCTTTTGAAGCTCTTCATATTTTTCACATCTTTTCATGCTCTTCATGTTTTTGAACACCGTTTCATGCTCCTCCTATTTTTCAGACCGTTTCATGCTCCTCATATTTTTCACACCTTTTGAAGCTCTTCATATTTTTCACACGTTTTCAGGCTCTTTCTGTTTTCGATGACCGCATCATGCTCCTCATATTTTTCAGACCGTTTCATGCTCCGCATATTTTTCAGACCGTTTCCTGCTCCTCATATTTTTCAGACCTTTTGAAGCTCTTCATATTTTTCACACCTTTTCAGGCTCTTCATGTTTTTGAACACCACTTCATGCACCTCCTATTTTTCAGACAGTTTCATGCTCCTCATATATTTCAGACCTTTTGAAGCTCTTCATATATTTCACACCTTTTCAGGCTCTTCATATTTTTCAACACAACTTCATTCCTCTCCTATATTTCAGACCTTTTCATGCTCCTCATATTTTTCACATCTTTTGAAGCTCTTCATATTTTTCATACGTTTTCAGACTCTTCATGTTTTTCAACACCGCTTCATGCTCCTCTTATTTTTCAGACCGTTTCATGCTCCTCATATTTTTGGCACGTTTTGAAGCTCTTCATATTCTTCACACTTTTCAGGCTCTTCATGTTTTTGAACACCGCTTCATGCTGCTTCTATTTTTCAGACCGTTTCATGCTCCTCATATTTTTGACACGTTTTTAAGCTCTTCATATTTTTCACACCTTTTCCTGCTCTTCATCTTTTTCAAAACAGTTTCAGGCTCATCCTGTTTTTCAGAGTGTTTCATGCTCCTCATATGTTTGACACCTTAAGAAGCTCTTCATATTTTTCACATCTTTTCAGGCTCTTCATGTTTTTCAACACCGCTTCATGCTCCTCATGTATTCCACACATTTTGAACCTCTTCATATTTTTCACACCTTTTCAGGCTCTTCATGTATTGAACACCGTTTCATGCTGCTCCTATTTTTCAGACCATTTCATGCTCCTCATATTTTTGACATTTTTTGAAGCTCTTCATATTTTTCACACCTTTTCAGGCTCTTCATGTTTTTGAACACCGTTTCATGCTCCTCCTATTTTTCAGATCGTTTCATGCTCCTCATGTATTTCACACCTTTTGAAGCTCTTCATATATTTCAAAGCTTTTCAAGCTCTTCATATTTTTCAACATAGCTTCATGCTCCTCATATTTTTCAGACCGTTTCATGCTCCTCATTTTTTTTATACCTTTTGAAGCTCTTCATATTTTTCACACCTTTTCAGACTCTTCATGTTTTTCAACACCGCTTCATGCTCCTATTATTTTTCAGATCGTTTCATGCTCCTCATATTTTTGACACGTTTTGAGGCTTGTCCTATTTTTCACACCTTTAAAGGCTCTTCATGTTTTTGAACACCGTTTCACGCTGCTCCTATTTTTCAGACCATTTCATGCTCCTCATATTTTTGACATTTTTTGAAGCTCTTCATATTTTTCACACCTTTTCAGGCTCTTCATTTTTTTCAACACCACTTCATGCTTCTCCTATTTCTCAGACCGTTTCATGCTCATCTCATTTTTGACAGATTTTGAAGTTCTTCATATTTTTCACATCTTTTGAAACTATTCATATTTTTCACACCTTTTCAGGCTCTTCATGTTTTTCAACACCGCTTCATGCTTCTCCTATTTTTCAGCCCGTTTCATGCTCCTCATGTATTTCACAGCTTTTGAATCTCTTCATGTTTTTCACACCTTTTCAGGCTCTTCATGTTTTTGATCACCGTTTCATGCTCCTCCTATTTTTCAGACCGTTTCATGCTCCTCATATTTTTGACACCTTTTGAAGCTCTTCATATATTTCACACCTTTTCAGGCTCTTCATGTTTTTGAACACCGCTTCATGCTCCTCATATTTTTTAGTCCATTTAATGCTCCTCATCTATCTCACAGCTTTTGAAGCTCTTCATATTTTTCACACCTTTTCAGGCTCTTGATGTTTTTCAACACCGCTTCATTCTCCTCCTCCTTTTCAGAAAGTTTCATGCTCCTCATATTTTTGACACCTTTTGAAGCTCTTCATATATTTCACACTTTTTCAGGCTCTTCATGTTTTAGAACACCGCTTCATGCTCCTCCTATTTTTCAGACCGTTTCATGCTCCTCATATTTTTGACACCTTTTGAAGCTCTTCATATATTTCACACCGTTTCAGGCTCTTCATATTTTTGAACACCGCTTCATGCTCCTCCTATTTTTCAGGTTGTTTCATGCTCCTCATATTTTAGACACATTTTGAAGCTCTTCATATTTTTCACACCTTTTCAGGCTCTTGATGATTTTCAACACCGCTTCATTCTCCTCCTGTTTTTCAGACCGTTTCATGCTCATCTCATTTTGACACCTTTTGAAGCTCTTCATATTTTTCACACCTTTTGAAGCTCTTCCTATTTTTCACACCTTTTGAAGCTCTTCATATATTTCACACCTTTTCAGGCGCTTCATGTTTTTCATGATTTTCAACACCGCTTCATTCTCCTCCTGTTTTTCAGACCGTTTCATGCTCCTCATATTTTTGACACCTTTTGAAGCTCTTCATATTTTTCACACCTTTTCAGGCTCTTCAAGTTTTTGAACAATGCTACAATGCTCCTCCTATTTTTCAGACCGTTTCATGCTCCTCATATTTTTGACACCTTTTGAAGCTCTTCATATTTTTCACACCTTTTGAAGCTCTTCATATATTTCACGATTTTTCAGGCTCTTCATGTTTTTCAACATCACTTCATGCTTCTCCTATTTCTCAGACCGTTTCATGCTCATCTCATTTTTGACAGCATTTGAAGCTGTTCATATTTTTCACAACTTTTGAAGCTCTTCATATTTTTCACACCTTTTCAGGCTCCTCATGGTTTTCAACACCGCTTCATGCTCCTCCTATTTTTCAGACCGTTTCATGCTCCTCTCATTTCTGAAATCTTTGAAGCTCTTCATATATTTCACACATTTTCACTCTCTTAATGTTTTTCAACACCACTTCATGCTCCTCCTATTTTTCAGACCGTTTCATGCTGATCTAATTTTTGACACCTTCTGAAGCTCTTCATAGTTTTCACAAATTTTCAGGCTCTTCATATTTTTGAACACCGCTTCATGCTCCTCCTATTTTTCAGATCGTTTCATGCTCCTCATGTATTTCACACATTTTGAAGCTCTTCATATTTTAGGCACCTTTTCAGGCCCTCATGATTTTCAACACCACTTCATGCTCCTCCTATTTTCAGACCGTTTCATGCTCATCTAATTTTTGACACCTTTTGAAGATCCACATATATTTCACACCTTTTAAAGCTCTTCATATTTTTCACATTTTTGAAGCTCTTCAAATTTTTCACACGTTTTCAGGCTCTTCATGTTTTTGAACACAGCTTCATGCTCCTCATATATTTCAGACCGTTTCATGCTCCTCATATTTGTGACACCTTTTAAAGCTCTTCGTATTTTTCACACATTTTCAGGCTCTTCATGTTTTTCAACATGACTTCATGCTCCTCCTATTTTTCAGACCGTTTCATGCTCCTCATATTTTTGACTCCTTTTGAAATCTTCATATACTTCACACCTTTTCAGGTTCTTCATTTTTTTGAAAAGAACTTCATGCTCCTTCTATTTCTCAGACCGTTTCATGGTCATCTCATTTTTGACACCTTTTGAAGCTCTTCATATTTTTCAACACCGCATCATGCTCCTCCTATTTTTCAGACAGTTTCATGCTCCTCATATTTTTGACACGTTTTGAAGCTCTTCATATTTTTCACACCTTTTCAGGCTCTTCATGTTTTTCAACACTGTTTCATGATCCTCCTATTTTTCAGACCGTTTCATGCTCCTCATAGTTTTGACACCTTTTGAAGCTCTTCTTATATTTCACACCTTTTCAGACTCTTCATGTTTTCGAAAACCACTTCAAGTTCCTCCTATTTTTGCGACCGTTTCATGCTCTTCATATTTTTGACACCTTTTGAAGCTCTTCATATTTTTCACACCTTTTGAAGCTGTTCATATTTTTCACACCTTTTCAGGCTCTTCATGATTTTCAACCCCACTTCATGCTCCTCTGATTTTTCAGACCGTTTCATGCTCATCTCATTTTTGACACCTTTTGAAGTTCTTCATATTTTTCACACCTTTTGAAGCTCTTCATATTTTTCACACGTTTTCAGGCTCTTCATGTTTTTCAACACCGCTTCGTGCTCCTCCTATTTTTCACACCTTTTGAAGGTCTTCATATTTTTCACACCTTTTCAGGCTCTTCATGTTTTTGAACAGCTCTTCATGCTGCTCCTATTTTTCAGACCGTTTCATGCTTCTCATATTTTTGACACGTTTTGAAGCTCTTCATATTTTTCACACATTTTCAGGCTCTTCATGTATTTCAACACCACTTCATGCTCCTCCTATTTTTTCAGACCGTTTCATGCTCATGTCAATTTTCACACCTTTTCAGGCTCTTCTTATTTTTCAAAACAGTGAAGCTCTTCATATTTTTCACACTTTTTCAGGCTTTTCATGTTTAGAACACCGCTTCATGCTCCTCCTATTTTTCAGACAGTTTCTTGCTCCTCATGTATTTCACACCTTTTGAAGCTCTTCATATTTTTCACACCTTTTCAGGCTCTTCACGTTTTTGAACAACACTTCATGCTCCTCCTATTTTTCAGACCGTTTCATGCTCCTCACATTTTTGACACCTTTGAAGCTCTTCATATTTTTCACAACTTTTCAGTCTCTTCATGTTTTTCAACACCGCTTCAAGATCCTCCAATTTTTCAGACCATTTCAAGCTCCTCATATTTTTGACACCTTTTTAATCTCTTCATATATTTTACACCTTTTCAGGCTCTTCATGTTTTTCAACACCACTTCATGCTCCTCCTTTTTCAGACCATTTCATGCTCATCTCATTTGTCACACTTTTTGAAGCTCTTCATATTTTTGACACCTTTTGAGGCTCTTCATGTTTTTCAACACCGATTCATGCTCCTCCTATAATTCAGACGGTTTCATGCTCCTCAAGTCTTTCACTCCTTTTGAAGCTCTTCATATTTTACACACCTTTTCAGGCTCTTCATGATTTTCAACCCCACTTCATGCTCCTCTGATTTTTCAGACCGTTTCATGCTCATCTCATTTTTGACACCTTTTGAAGCTCTTCATATTTTTCACACCTTTTGAAGCTGTTCATATTTTTCACACCTTTTCAGGCTCTTCAAGTTTTTGAACACGGTTTCATGCTCCTCCTCTTTTTCAGACGGTTTCATGCTTCTAATATTTTTGACACGTTTTGAAGCTCTTCATATTTTTCACACATTTTCAGGCTCTTCATGTATTTCAACACCACTTCATGCTCCTCCTATTTTTCAGACCGTTTCATGCTCCTCATATTTTTGACACCTTTTGAAGCTGTTCATATTTTTCACACCTTGTCAGGCTGTACATGTTTTTGAACACCTCTTCATGCTCTTCTATTTTTCAGACCGTTTCATGCTCATGTCAATTTTCACACCTTTTCAGGCTCTTCTTATTTTTCACACATTTTCAGGCTCTTCATGTATTTCAACACCACTTCATGCTCCTCCTATTTTTCAGACCGTTTCATGCTCCTCATATTTTTCACACCTTTTGAAGCCGTTCATATTTTTAACACCTTTTCAGGCTCGTCATGTTTTTGAACACCTTTTCATGCTCCTCCTATTTTTCAGACCATTTCATGCTCCGCATGTATTTCACAGCTTTTGAAGCTCTTTATATTTTTCACACCATTTCCGGCTCTTCATGTTCTTGAACACCTTTTCATGCTCCTCCTATTTTTCAGACCGTTTCATGCTCCTCATATTTTTGACACCTTTAGAAGCTCTTCATATTTTTCACACCTTTTGAAGCTCTTCATTTATTTCACACCTTTTCAGGCTCTTCATGTTTTTCAACACCACTTCATGCTCCTCTTATTTTTCAGACCGTTTAATGCTCCGCATGTATTTCACACCTTTTGATGCTCTTTATATTTTTCACACCTTTTCAGGCTCTTTATGTTCTTGAACACGTTTTCATGCTCCTCCTATTTTTCAAACAGTTTCATGCTCCTCATGTATTTCACACATTTTGAAGCTCTTCATATTTTTCACACCTTTTCAGGCTCTTCATGTTTTGAACACCGCTTCATGCTCCTCCTATTTTTCACACCGTATCATGCTCCTCATATTTTTCACACCTTTTGAACCTCTTCATATTATTCACACCTTTTCAGGCTCTTCATGTTTTTGAACACCACTTCATGCACCTCCTCCTTTTCAGACAGTTTCATGCTCCTCATGTATTTCACACTTTTTGAAGCTCTTCATATTTTTCACACCTTTTCAGGCTCTTCATGTTTTTGAACACAATTTCATGCTCCTCCTATTTTTCAGACCGTTTCATGCTCCTCACATTTTTTGACACCTTTGAAGCTCTTCATATTTTTCACAACTTTTCAGGCTCTTCATGTTTTTCAACACCGCTTCATGATCCTCCTTTTTCAGACCATTTCATGCTCATCTCATTTGTCACACTTTTTGAAGCTCTTCATATTTTTGACACCTTTTGAGCTCTTCATATTTTTCACACCTTTTGAGGCTCTTCATGTTTTTCAACACCGTTTCATGCTCCTCCTATAATTCAAACGGTTTCATGCTCCTCAAGTCTTTCACTCCTTTTGAAGCTCTTCATATATTACACACCTTTTCAGGCTCTTCATGATTTTCAACCCCACTTCATGCTCCTCCGATTTTTCAGACCATTTCATTCTCATCTCATTTTTGACACCTATTGAAGCTCTTCATATTTTTCACACCTTTTGAAGCTGTTCATATTTTTCACACCTTTTCAGGCTCTTCATGTTTTTGAACACGGTTTCATGCTCCTCCTCTTTTACAGACCGTTTCATGCTCCTCATGTATTTAACACCTTTTGAAGCTCTTCATATTTTTCTCACCTTTTCAGGCTTTCATGTTTCTGAACACCTTTTCATGCTCCTCCTATTTTTCAGACCGTTTCATGCTCTGCATGTATTTCACAGCTTTTGAAGCTCTTTATATTTTTCACACCTTTTCAGGCTCTTCATGTTTTTGAACACCGTTTCATGCTGCTCCTATTTTTCAGACCGTTTCATGCTCATCTCATTTTTGACACCATTTTAAGCTCTTCATATTTTTCACACCTTTTGAACCTCTTCATATTTTTCACACGTTTTCAGGCTCTTCATGTTTTTCAACACCGCTTCTTGATCCACCTATATTTCAGAACGTTTCATGCTCCTCATATTTTTGACACGTTTTGAAGCTCTTCATATTTTACACACATTTTCAGGCTCTTCATGTTTTTGAACACCACTTCATGCTCCTCCTATTTTTAACACCTTTTGAAGCTCTTCATATATTTTACACTTTTTCAGGCACTTCATGTTTTTCAACACCACTTCATGCTCCTCCTATTTTTCAGACCGTTTCATGCTAATCTAATTTTTGACACCTTTTGAAGCTCTTCATATTTTTCACACCTTTTCAGGCTCTTCATGTTTTTGAACACCGTTTCATGCTGCTCCTATTTTCAGACCGTTTCATACTCCTCATAGTTTTGACACGTTTTGAAGCTCTTCATAGTTTTCACAGCTTTTCAGGCTCTTCATGTTTTTAAACACCGTTTCATGCTCCTCCTATTTTTCAGACCGTTTCATGCTCCTCATGTATTTCACACCTTTTCAAACTCTTCATTTTTCACACCTTTCCAGGCTCTTCATGTTTTTGACACGGTTTCATGCTCCTCCTATTTTTCAGACCGTTTCATGCTCCTCACATTTTTGACACCTTTTGAATCTCTTCATATTTTTCACAACTTTTCAGACTCTTCATGTTTTTCAACACCGCTTCATGATCCTCCAATTTTTCAGACCGTTTCATGCTCCTCATATTTGTGACATCTTTTGAAGCTTTTCTTATTTTTCACACCTTTTAGGCTCTTCATGTTTTTAAGCACCACTTCATGCTCCTCCTATTTCTCAGACAGTTTCATGCTCCTCATATTGTGGACACCGTTTGAAGCTCTTCATATTTTTCACATCTTTTCAGGCTCTTCATGTTTTTCAACACCACTTCTTGCTCGTCCAATTTCCAAACCGTTACATGCTCCTCATATTTTTGACACCTTTTGAATCTCTTCATATATTTCACACCTTTTCAGGCTCTTCATGTTTTTGACACGGTTTCATGCTCCTCCTATTTTTCAGACCGTTTCAGGCTCCTCAAAATTTTGACACCTTTTGAAGCTCTTCATATTTTTCACAACTTTTCAGACTGTTCATGTTTTTCAACACCGCTTCATGATCCTCCAATTTTTCAGACCGTTTCATGCTCCTCATATTTGTGACATCTTTTGAAGCTTTTCTTATTTTTCACACCTTTTAGGCTCTTCATGTTTTTCAGCACCACTTCATGCTCCTCCTATTTCTCAGACAGTTTCTTGCTCCTCATGTTGTGGACACCTTTTGAAGCTCTACATATTTTTCACACCTTTTGAAGCTCTTCATATTTTTCACAAGTTTTCAGATCTTCATGTTTTTCAACACCGCTTCTTGATCCTCCTATTTTTCAGACCGTTTCATGCTCCTCATATTTTTGACACGTTTTGAAGCTCTTCATATATTACACACATTTTCAGGCTCTTCATGTTTTGGAACACCGCTTCAGGCTCCTCCTAATTTTCACACATTTTGAAGCACTTCAAATTTTTCACACCTTTTCAGGCTCTTCATACTTTTTAACACGGTTTCCTGCTCCTCCTTTTTTTCAGACCGTTTCATGCTCCTCATATTTTTGACACCTTTTGAATCTCTTCATATATTTCACACCTTTTCAGGCTCTTCATGTATTGGAACACCGCTTCATGCTCCTCTTATTTTTCAGACGGTTTCATTCTCCTCATGTACTTCACACCTTTTGAAGCTCTTCATATATTTCACACTTTTTCAGGCTCTTCATGTTTTTCAGCACCACTTCATGCTCCTCCTATTTTTCAGACCGTTTCATGCTCATATCATTTTTGACACCTTCTGAAGCTCTTCATATTTGTTAAACCCTTTCAGGCTCTTCATGTTTTTCAACACGGCTTCATGCTCCTCCTATTTTTCAGACCGTTTCATGCTCCTCATATTTTTCACACCTTTTGAAGCTCTTCATATTTTTCACACCTTTTCAGGTTCTTCATGTTTTTCAACACCGCTTTAGGCTCCTCCTATTTTTCAGACCGTTTCATGCTCCTCATGAATTTCACACCTTTTGAAGCTCTTCATATTTTTCACACTTTTTGAAGCTCTTCATATATTTCACACGTTTTAAGTCTCTTCATGTTTTTCAACACCGCTTCATGCTCCTCCTATTTTTCAGACCGTTTCATGCTCATCTCATTTTTGACAGCCTTTGAAGCTCTTCATATTTTTCACACCTTTTGAAGCTCTTCATATATTTCACACCTTTTCAGGCTCTTCATGTTTATGAACATCGCTTCATGCTCCTCCTATAATTCATACGGTTTCATGCTCCTCATGTATTTCACTCCTTTTGAAGCTCTTCATATTTTACACACCTTTTCAGGCTCTTCATGATTTTCAACCCCACTTCATGCTACTCCTATTTTCAGACCGTTTCATGTTCCTCATATTTTTGATTCCTTTTGAAGCTCTTCATATTTTTCACACTTTTTCAGGCTCTTCATGTTTTGAACACCGCTTCATGCTCCTCGTATTTTTCAGACCGTTTCATGCTCCTCATATTTTTGAAACTTGTTGAAGCTCTTCATATATTTCACACCTTTTGAAGCTCTTCATATTTTTCACTCCTTTTCAGGCTCTTCATGTTTTTCAACACCGCTTCATGCTACCCCTATTTTTCAGACCGATTAATGCTCCTCATGTATTTCACACCTTTTGAAGCTCTTCATATTTTTCACACGATTTCAGGCTCTTCATGTTTTTCAACAACACTTCATGCTCCACCATTCTTGAGACCGCTTCATGCTCATCTCATTTTTGACACTTTTTGAGGCTGTTCTTATTTTTCACACCTTTTGAAGCTCTTCATGTTTTTCACACGTTTTCAGGCTCTTCATGTTTTTCAACACCGCTTCATGCTTCTCCTATTTTTCACACCTTTTGAAGCTCTTCATATATTTCACACGTTTTCAGGCTCTTCATGTTTTTCAACACCGCTTCATGCTCCTCTTATTTTTCAGACCGTTTCATGCTCATCTCATTTTTTATATCTTTTGAAGCTCTTCATATTTTTCACGTCTTTTGAAACTCTTCATATTTTTCACAACTTCTCAGGCTCTTCATTTTTTTCAACACCACTTCATGCTCCTCCTATTTTTCACACCGTTTCGTTCTCCTCATATTTTTCACACCTTTTGAAGCTCTTCATATATTTGACACCTTTTCAGGCTCTTCATTTTTTTCAACACCACTTCATGCTCCTCCTGTTTTTCAGACCGTTTCATTCTCATCTCATTTTGACACCTTTTGAAGCTCTTCATATTTTTCACACCTTTTGAAGCTCTTCATATTTTTCACAAGTTTTCAGGCTCTTCATGTTTTTCAACACCGCTTCATGCTCCTCCTGTTTTTCAGACCGTTTCATTCTCATCTCTTTTTTGACACCTTTTGAAGCTCTTCATATTTTTGACACCTTTTGAAGCTCTTCATATTTTTGGCACCTTTTCAGTCTCTGCATGTGTTTGAACACCGCTTCATGCCCCTCCTATTTTTCAGACCGTTTCATCTCCTCATGGATTTCACACCTTTTGAAGCTCTTCATATTTTGCACACCTTTTCAGGCTCTTCATGTTTTTCACAACGACTTCATGCTCCTCCAACTTTTCAGACCGTTCCATGCTCCTCATATTTTTGACACCTTTTGAAGTTCTTCATATTTTTCACACCTTTTCAGGCTCTTCATGTTTTTCAACACCGCTTCATGCTCCTGCTATTTTGCAGTCCGTTTCATGCTCCTCATATAATTGACACATTTTGAAGCTGTTCATATATTTAACACATTTTCAGGCTCTTCATGTTTTTCAACACCACTTCATGCTCCTCCGATTTTTCATCCCGTTTCATGCTCACTTAATTTTTGACACCTTTTGAAGCTCTTCATATTTTTCAAACCTTTGAAGCTCTTCATATTTTTCACATTTTTGAAGCTCTTCATATTTTTCACACGGTTTCCGGCTCTTCAAGTTTTTCAACACCGCTTCAAGCTCCTCCTATTTTTGAGACCATTTCATACTCCTTATATTTTTGACATTTTTTGAGGTTCTTCATATTTTTCACACCTTTTCAGGCTCTTCATGTTTTTGAACACCGTTTCTTGATCCTCCTATTTTTCAGAACGTTTCATGCTCCTCATATTTTGACACCTTTTAAAGCTGTTCATATTTTTCACACCTTTTCAGGCTCTTCATGTTTTTGAACACTACTTCATCCTCCTCGTATTTTTCAGACCGTGTCATTCTCCTCATATTATTGACACCTTTTGAAACTCTTCATATTTCTCACACCTTTTCAGGCCCTTCATGTTTTTCAACACAACATAACGCTTCTCTTATTTTTCAGACCGTTTCATGCTCCTCATGTATTTCACACTTTTTGAAGCTCTTCATATTTTTCACACCTTTTCAGGCTCTTCATGTTTTTGAACACCGTTTCGTGCTACTCACATTTTTCAGACCGTTTCATGCTCCTCATACTATTGACACCTTTTGAAGCTCTTCATATTTTTCACACCTTTTCAAGCTCTTCATGTTTTTCAACACCACTTCATGCTCCTCCTATTTGTCAGACCGTTTCATGCTCATCTCATTTTTGATATCTTTTGAAGCTCTTCATATTTTTCACCTCTTTTGAAACTCTTCATATTTTTCACACCTTCTCAGGCTCTTCATTTTTTTCAACACCACTTCATGCTCCTCCTATTTTTCAGACCGTTTCATCTCCTCATGAATTTCACATCTTTTGAAGCTCTTCATATTTTTCACACGTTTTCAGGGTCTTCATGTTTTTCAGCACCACTTCTTGCTCCTCCTATTTTTCAGACCGTTTCGTGCTCCTCATATTTTTGACACCTTTTGAAGCTCTTTGTATTTTTCACACCTTTTCAGGCTCTTCATGTTTTTCAACAGCGTTTCATGCTCCTCCTATTTTTCAAACCGTTTCATGCTCCCTCTATTTTTCAGACCGTTTCATTCTCCTCATATTTTGACAATTTTGCAAGCTCTTCATATTTTTCACACCTTTTCAGGCTCTTCATGTTTTTGAACACCGCTTCATGCTCCTCCTATTTTTCAGACCGTTTCTTGCTCCTCCCATTTTTCACCGTTTCATTCTCCTCATATTTTCACAATTTTGGAAGCTCTTCATATTTTTCACACCTTTTCAGGCTCTTCATGTTTTTCAACACCGCTTCTTGCTCCTCCTATTTTGCAGTCGTTTCATGCTTCTCATATTTTTGAAACCTTTTGAAGCTCTTCGTATTTTTCACAGCTTTTCAGGCTCTTCATGTTTTTCATCACCACTTCATGCTCCTCCTATTTTTCAGACCGTTCATGCTCCTCATATTTTTGACACCTTTTGAAGATCTTCCTATTTTTCACACCTTTTCAGGCTCTTCAAGTTTTTGAACACCGCTTCATGCTCCTCCTATTTTTCAGACCGTTTCTTGCTCCTCCCATTTTTCACCGTTTCATTCTCCTCATATTTTCACAATTTTGGAAGCTCTTCATATTTTTCACACCTTTTCAGGCTCTTCATGTTTTTAAACACCGCTTCTTGCTCCTCCGATTTTTCAGACCGTTTCATGCTCCTCATATTTTTGACACCTTTTGAAGCTCTTCATATTTTTCACACCTTTCCTGCTCTTAATCTTTTTCAAAACCGTTTCATTCTCATCCTATTTTTCAGACTGTTTCATGCTCCTCATATTATTGACACCTTTAGAAGCTCTTCATAATTTTCACACGTTTTCAGGCTCTTCATGTTTTTCAACACCGCTTCATGCTCCTCCTATTTTTCAGACCGTTTCATGCTTCTCATATTTTTGAGACCTTGAAGCTCTTCATATTTTTCACACCTTTCACGCTCTTCATGTTTTTAAGGACCGCTTCATGCTCCTCCTATTTTTCAGTCATTTCATGCTTCTCATATTTTTGACACCTTTTGAAGCTCTTTGTATTTTTCACACCTTTTCAGGCTCTTCATGTTTTTCAACACCGCTTCATGCTCCTCGTATTTTTCAGACCGTTTCATGCTCCTCATTATTTTGTCACCTTTTGAAGCTCGTCATATTTTTTACACCATTTCACGCTCTTCATGTTTTTGAGGACCGCTTCATGCTCCTCCTATTTTTCAGTAGCTTCAAGCTTTTCATATTTTTGACACCTTTTGAAGCCCTCAAATTTTTGACACCTTTTCAGGCTCTTCATGTTTTTGAACACCGTTTCATGCTCCTCCTATTTTTCAGACCGTTTCATGCTCCTCATATTTTTGACATCATTTGAAGCTCTTCATATTTTTCACACCTTTTCAGGCTCTTCATGTTTTTGAACACCGTTTCATGATCCTCCTATTTTTCAGACCGTTTCATGCTCCTCATATTTTTGACACTTTTTGAAGCTCTTTATACTTTTCAAACCTTTTCAAGCTCTTCATGTTTTTGACGACCCCTTCATGCTCCTCCTATTTTTCAGACCGTTTCATGCTGCTGATATTTTTGACACCTTTTAAGCTCTTCATATTTTTCACATCTTTTCAGGCTCTTCATGTTTTTCAACACCGCTTCATGCTCCTCCTATTTTTCAGACCGTTTCATGCTCCTCATATTTTTGACATCTTTTGAAGCTCTTCATATTTTTCACACCTTTTCAGGCTCTTCATGTTTGTCAACATCGCTTCATTCTCCTATTTTTCAGACAGTTTCATGCTCCTCCTATTTTTGACACCTTTTGAAGCTCCACCTATTTTTCACACCTTTTCAGGCTCTTCATGTTTTTCAACAGCGTTTCATGCTCCTCCTATTTTTCAAACCGTTTCATGCTCCCTCTATTTTTCAGACCGTTTCATTCTCCTCATATTTTGACAATTTTACAAGCTCTTCATATTTTTCACACCTTTTCAGGCTCTTCATGTTTTTCAACACCGCTTCATGCTCCTCCTATTTTGCAGTCGTTTCATGCTTCTCATATTTTTGAAACCTTTTGAAGCTCTTCGTATTTTTCACAGCTTTTCAGGCTCTTCATGTTTTTCATCACCACTTCATGCTCCTCCTATTTTTCAGACCGTTTCATGCTCATCTCATTTTTGACACCTCTGGAAGCTCTTCATATTTTTCACACCTTTTGAAGCTCTTCGTATTTTTCACAACATTTCAGGCTCTTCAAATTTTTCAACACCGCTTCATGATCGTCCTGTTTTTCAGACCGTTTCATGCTCCTCATATTATTGACAGCTTTTGAAGCTCTTCATATTTTTCACACCTTTTGAGGCTCTTCATGTTGATGAACACCGTTTCATGCTCCTCCTATTTTTCAGACCGTTTCATGCTGCTCATATTGTTGACACCTTTTGAAGCTCTTCATATTTTTCACACCTTTTCAGGCTCTTCATGGTTTTGAACACCGTTTCATGCTCCTCCTATTTTTCAGACCGTTTCATGCTCCTCATATTTTTGACACTTTTGAAGCTCTTCATATTTTTAACACATTTTCAGTGTCTTCATATTTTTGAACACCGCTTCATGCTCCTCCTATTTTTCAGACAGTTTCATGCTCCTCATATATTTCACCCCATTTGAAGCTCTTCGTATTTTTCACACCTTTTCAGGATCTTCATGTTTTTGAACACCGCTTCATGCTCCTCCTATTTTTCATACCATTTCATGCTCATCTCATTCTTGACACTTTTTGAAGCTCTTCATATTTTTCACACGTTTTCAGGCTCTTCATATTTTTCCACACCGCTTCATGATCCTCCTATTTTTCAGACCGTTTCATGCTCCTCATATTTTTGACACCTTTTGATGCTCTTCATATATTTCACAACTCTCAGGCCCTTCAGGTTTTTCAACACCGCTTCATGCTCCTCATATTTTTCAGACCGTTTCATGCTCCTCATATATTTCTCACCATTTGAAGCTCTTCATATTTTTCACACCTTTTGAAGCTCTTCGTATATTTTACACCATTTCAGTCACTTCATGTTTTTAAACACCACTTCATGCTCCTCCTATTTTTCAGACCGTTTCATGCTCATCTCATTTTTGACACCTCTGGGAGCTCTTCATATTTTTCACACCTTTTGAAGCTCTTCATATTTTTCACAACATTTCAGGCTCTTCAAATTTTTCAACACCGCTTCATGATCGTCCTGTTTTTCAGACCGTTTCATGCTCCTCATATTATTGACAGCTTTTGAAGCTCTTCATATTTTTCACACCTTTTGAGGCTCTTCATGTTGATGAACACCGTTTCATGCTCCTCCTATTTTTCAGACCGTTTCATGCTGCTCATATTGTTGACACCTTTTGAAGCTCTTCATATTTTTCACACCTTTTCAGGCTCTTCATGGTTTTGACCACCGTTTCATGCTCCTCCTATTTTTCAGACTGTTTCAGGCTCCTCATATTTTTGACACTTTTGAAGCTCTTCATATTTTTAACACTTTTTCAGTGTCTTCATATTTTTGAACACCGCTTCATGCTCCTCCTATTTTTCAGACCGTTTCATGCTCCTCATATATTTCACACCTTTTGAAGCTCTTCATATATTTCACACCTTTTGAAGCTCTTCATATTTTTCACACCTTTTCAGGCTCTTAATATTTTTCTACACCGCTTCATGCTCCTCCTATTTTTCAGACCATTTCATGCTCATCTCATTCTTGACACTTTTTGAAGCTCTTCATATTTTTCACACGTTTTCAGGCTCTTCATATTTTTCCACACCGCTTCATGATCCTCCTATTTTTCAGACCGTTTCATGCTCCTCATGTATTTCACTCCTTTTGAAGCTTTTCATATTTTTCAGACCTTTTCAGACTCTTCATGTTTTTGAACACCGCTTCATGCTCCTCCTATTTTATACACCGTTTCATGCTCCTCATGTATTTCACACCTTTTGTAGCTCTTCATATTTTTTACACCTTTTCAAGCTCTTCATGTTTTTGAACAGTGCTTCTTGCTCCTCCTATTTTTCAGACAGTTTCATGCTCCTCATGTATTTCACCCCATTTGAAGCTCTTCGTATTTTTCACACCTTTTCAGGACCTTCATGTTTTTGAACACCGCTTCATGCTCCTCCTATTTTTCAAACCGTTACATGCTCCACATTTTTTTGACACCTTTTGAAGCTCTTCATATTTTTCACACCTTTTCAGGCTCTTCATGTTTTTCAACACGGCTTCATGTTCCTCCTATTTTTCAGACCGTTTCATGCTCCTCATATTTTTGACACCTTTTGAAGCTCTTCATATTTTTCACAACTTTCAGGCTCTTCATGTTTTTCAACACCGCTTCATGATCCTCCTATTTTTCTGACCGTTTCATGTTCCTCATATTTTTGACACCTTTTGAAGCTCTTCATATTTTTCCAACCTTTTCAGGCTCTTCATATTTTTGAACACCGTTTCATGCTCCTCTTATTTTTCAGACCGTTTCATGCTCATCTCATTTTTACACCTTTTGAAGCTCTTCATATTTCACACATTTTGAAGCTCTTCATATCTTTCACAACTTTTCAACCTCTTCATGTTTTTGAATACCGTTTCATGCTCTTCCTATTTTTCAGATGGTTTCATTCTGCTCATATTTTTGACACCTTTTGAAGCTCTTCATTTATTTCACTCCTTTACAGGCTCTACATGTTTTTCAACACAGCTTCATGCTCCTCCTATTTTTAGAGCGTTTCATGCTCCTCATATATTACACACCTTTTGAAGCTCTTCATATTTTTCACACCTTTTCAGGCTCTTCATGTTTTTGAACACCGCTTCATGCTCCTCCTTTTTTTCAGACCGTTTCGTGCTCCTCATGTATTTCAATCCTTTTGAAGCTCTTCATATTTTTCTCACATTTTCAGGCTCTTCATGTTTTTGAACACTACTGCATCTCCTCTTATTTTTCAGACCGTTTCATGCTCCTCATATTTGTGACACCTTTTGAAGCTCTTCATATTTTTCACTACTTTTCATGCTCTTCATGTTTTTCAACACCGCTTCAAGCTCCTCCTATTTTTCAGACCGTTTCCTGCTCCTAATATTTTTGACACATTTTGAAGCTCTTCATATTTTTCACACATTTTCAGGCTCTTCATGTTTTTGAACACCACTTCATGCTCCTCTTATTTTTCAGACCGTTTCATGCTCCTCATATTTTTCACACCTTTTGAAGCTCTTCATATTTTTTACACTTTTTCAGTCTCTTCATGTTTTGAACACCGCTTCATGATCCTCCTATTTTTCCGACCGTTTCATGCTCCACATATATTTCACACCTTTTGAAGCTCTTCATATTTTTCACACCTTTTCTGGTTCTCATGTTTTTGAACACAGCTTCATGATCCTCCTATTTTTCAGACCGTTTCATGCTCTTCATATATTTCACACCTTTTGAAGCTCTTCATATTTTTCACACCTTTTCAGGCTCTTCATGTTTTTCAACAGCATTTCATGCTCCTGCTATTTTTCAGACCGTTTCATGCTCCTCATATTTTTGACACATTTTGAATATCTTCATTTTTTTCACACCTTTTCAAGCTCTTCATGTTTTTCTACACCGCTTCATGCTCCTCCTATTTTTCAGACTGTTTCATGCTCCTGGTATTTTTGACACGTTTGGAAGCTCTTCACATATTTCACATCTTTTCAGGCTCTTCATGTTTTTCAACACCGCTTCATGCTTCTCCTATTTTTCAGACGATTTCATGCTCCTCATATTTTTGAAACATTTTGAAGCTCTTCATATTTTTCACACCTTTTCATTCTCTTCATGTTTTTCAACACCGCTTCATGCTCCTCCAATTTTTCAGACCGTTTCATGCTCCTCATAGTTTTGACACCTTTTGAAGCTCTTCATATTTTTCACAGCTTTTCAGGCTCTTCATGTTTTTCAACACGGCTTCCTGCTCCTCCTATTTTTCAGATCATTTCATGCTCCTCATAATTTTGACACATTTTGAAGCTCTTCATATTTTTCACACCTTTTCAAGCTCTTCATGTTTTTCAACACCGCTTCATGCTCCTCCTATTTTTCAGACCGTTTCATGCTCATAATATTTTTGACACCATTCGAAGCTCTTCATATTTTTGACACCTTTTGATGCTCTTCATGTTTTTCAACACCGCTTCATGCTCCTCGTATATTTCAGACCGTTTCTTGCTCCTCATATTTTTGACACCTTTTGAAGCTCTTCATTTATTTCACTCCTTTACTGTCTCTTCATGTTTTTCAACACGGCTTCATGGTCCTCCTATTTTTTAGACCGTTTCATGCTCCTCATATATTACACACCTTTTGAAGCTCTTCATATTTTTCACACCTTTCCAGACTCTTCATGTTTTTGAACACCGTTTCATGCTCCTCCTATTTTTCAGACCGTTTCCTGCTCCTAATATTTTTGACACATTTTGAAGCTCTTCATATTTTTCACACCTTTTCAGTCTCTTCATGTTTTGAACACCGGTTCATGATCCTCATACTTTTCCGACCGTTTCATGCTCCGCATATATTTCACAACTTTTGAAGCTCTTCATATTTTTCACACCTTTTCTGGTTCTCATGTTTTTGAACACCGCTTCATGCTCCTCCATTTTTCAGACTGTTTCATGCTCCTCATATTTTTGACACGTTTTGAAGCTCTTCATATTTTTCACACCTTTTCAGGTTTTTCTTGTTTTTCAACACCGCTTCATTCTCCTATTTTTCAGACCGTTTCATGCTCCTCATATTTTTGACACCTTTTGAAGATCTTCATATTTTTCACACCTTTTGAAGCTCTTCATATATTTCACACGTTTTCAGTCTCTTCAGGTTTTTCAACACCGCTTCATACTCCTCCTATATTTCAGACCGTTTCTTGCTCCTCATATTTTTGACACTTTTTGAAGCTCTTCATTTATTTCACTCCTTTACAGGCTCTTCATGTTTTTCAACACAGCTTCATGCTCCTCCTATTTTTTAGACCGTTTCATGCTCCTAATATTTTTGACACATTTTGAAGCTCTTCATATTTTTCACACATTTTCAGGCTCTTCATGTTTTTGAACACCGTTTCATGCTCCTGCTATTTTTCAGACCGTTTCCTGCTCCTAATATTTTTGACACATTTTGAAGCTCTTCATATTTTTCACACTTTTTCAGGCTCTTCATATTTTTGAACACCGCTTAATGCTCCTCCTTTTTTTCAGACCGTTTCATGCTCCTCATAGTTTTGACACCTTTTTAAGCTCTTCATATTTTTCACACCTTTTCAGGCTCTTCATGTTTTTGAACACCGCTTCATGCTCCTCCTTTTTTTCAGACCGTTTCGTGCTCCTCATGTATTTCAATCCTTTTGAAGCTCTTCATATTTTTCTCACATTTTCAGGCTCTTCATGTTTTTGAACACTACTGCATCTCCTCTTATTTTTCAGACCGTTTCATGCTCCTCATATTTGTGACACCTTTTGAAGCTCTTCATATTTTTCACTACTTTTCATGCTCTTCATGTTTTTCAACACCGCTTCAAGCTCCTCCTATTTTTCATACCGTTTCCTGCTCCTAATATTTTTGACACATTTTGAAGCTCTTCATATTTTTCACACATTTTCAGGCTCTTCATGTTTTTGAACACCACTTCATGCTCCTCTTATTTTTCAGACCGTTTCATGCTCCTCATATTTTTCACACCTTTTGAAGCTCTTCATATTTTTTACACCTTTTCAGTCTCTTCATGTTTTGAACACCGCTTCATGATCCTCCTATTTTTCCGACCATTTCATGCTCCGCATATATTTCACACCTTTTGAAGCTCTTCATATTTTTCACACCTTTTCTGGTTCTCATGTTTTTGAACACAGCTTCATGCTCCTCCTATTTTTCAGACCGTTTCATGCTCATCTCATTTTTGACACCTTTTGAAGCTCTTCATATTTTTCACACCTTTTCAGGCTCTTCATGTTTTTCAACAGCATTTCATGCTCCTCCTATTTTTCAGACCGTTTCATGCTCCTCATATTTTTCACACCTTTTGAAGCTCTTCATTTTTTTCACAACTTTTCAAGCTCTTCATGTTTTTCTACACCGCTTCATGCTCCTCCTATTTTTCAGACTGTTTCATGCTCCTGGTATTTTTGACACGTTTGGAAGCTCTTCACATATTTCACATCTTTTCAGGCTCTTCATGTTTTTCAACACCGCTTCATGCTTCTCCTATTTTTCAGACGATTTCATGCTCCTCATATTTTTGAAACATTTTGAAGCTCTTCATATTTTTCACACCTTTTCATTCTCTTCATGTTTTTCAACACCGCTTCATGCTCCTCCAGTTTTTCAGACCGTTTCATGCTCCTCATAGTTTTGACACCTTTTGAAGCTCTTCATATTTTTCACAGCTTTTCAGGCTCTTCATGTTTTTCAACACGGCTTCCTGCTCCTCCTATTTTTCAGATCATTTCATGCTCCTCATAATTTTGACACATTTTGAAGCTCTTCATATTTTTCACACCTTTTGAAGCTCTTCATGTTTTTCAACACCGCTTCATGCTCCTCCTATTTTTCAGACCGTTTCATGCTCATAATATTTTTGACACCATTCGAAGCTCTTCATATTTTTGACACCTTTTGATGCTCTTCATGTTTTTCAACAACACTTCATGCTCCTCCTATTTTTCAGACCGTTTCATGCTCCTCATATTTTTGACACCTTTTGAAGCTCTTCATATTTTTCACAACTTTTCAGGCTCTTCATGTTTTTGAACACCGCTTAATGCTTCTCCTATTTTTCAGACCTTTTCATGCTGCTCATATTTTTGACACCTTTTGAAGCTCTTCATATTTTTCACACCTTTTGATGCTCTTCATGTTTTTCAACAACACTTCATGCTCCTCCTATTTTTCAGACCGTTTCATGCTCCTCATATTTTTGACACCTTTTGAAGCTCTTCATATTTTTCACACCTTTTCAAGCTCTTCATGTTTTTCAACACCGCTTCATGCTCCTCCTATTTTTCAGACCGTTTCATGCTCATAATATTTTTGACACCATTCGAAGCTCTTCATATTTTTGACACCTTTTGATTCTCTTCATGTTTTTCAACAACACTTCATGCTCCTCCTATTTTTCAGACCGTTTCATGCTCCTCATATTTTTGACACCTTTTGAAGCTCTTCATATTTTTCACAACTTTTCAGGCTCTTCATGTTTTTGAACACCGCTTAATGCTTCTCCTATTTTTCAGACCTTTTCATGCTGCTCATATTTTTGACACCTTTTGAAGCTCTTCATATTTTTCACACCTTTTCAGGCTCTTCATGTTTTTGAACACTGCTTCTCGCTCCTCCTATTTTTCAGACCGTTTCATGCTCATCTCATTTTTGACACCTTTTGTAGCTCTTCATATTTTTCACACGTTTTCAGGCTCTTCATGTTTTTCAACACCGTTTCTTGATCCTCCTATTTTTCAGACCGTTTCATGCTCATCTCATTTTTAACACATTTTGAAGCTTTTCATATTTTTCACACCTTTTCAGGCTCTTTATATTTTTCCACACCACTTCATGCTTCTCCTATTTTTCAGCCCGTTTCAAACTCCTCATGTATTTCACACCTTTTGAAGCTCTTCATATTTTTCACACCTTTTCCGACTCTTCATGTTTTTGATCACCGTTTCATGCTCCTCCTATTTTTCAGACCGTTTCATGCTCCTCATATATTTGACACCTTTTGAAGCTCATCATATTTTTCACACCTTTTCAGGCTCTTCATATTTTTGAACACCGCTTCATGCTCCTCCAATTTTTCAGGCCGTTTCATGCTCCTCATAATTTTTACACCTTTTGAAGCTCTTCATATGTTTCACACCTTTTCAGGCTCTTCATTTTTTTCAACACCTCTTCATGTTCCTCCTATTTTTCAGACCGTTTCATGCTCATCTCATTTTTTAAACCTTTTGAAGCTCTTCATATTTTTCACACCTTTTGATGCTCTTCATATTTTTCACACGTTTTCAGGCTCTTCAAGTTTTTCAACACCGCTTCATGCTCCTCCTATTTTTCAGACCGTTTCATTCTGCTCATATTTTTGACACCTTTTGAAGCTCTTCATATTTTTCACACCTTTTCAGGCTCTTCTTGTTTTTCAACAGCGCTTCATTCTCCTCCTATTTTTCAGATCGTTTCATGCTCCTCATATTTTTGACACCTTTTGAAGCTCTTCATATTTTTCACACCTTTTCAGGCTCTTCATGTTTTTCAACAACACTTCATGCTCCTCCTATTTTTCAGACCGTTTCATGCTCCTCATATTTTTGACACCTTTTGAAGCTCTTCATATTTTTCACAACTTTTCAGGCTCTTCATGTTTTTGAACACCGCTTAATGCTTCTCTTAATTTCAGACCGTTTCATGCTGCTCATATTTTTGACACCTTTTGAAGCTCTTCATATTTTTCACACCTTTTCAGGCTCTTCATGTTTTTGAACACTGCTTCTCGCTCCTCCTATTTTTCAGACCGTTTCATGCTCATCTCATTTTTGACACATTTTGAAGCTTTTCATATTTTTCACACCTTTTCAGGCTCTTCATGTTTTTAATCACCGTTTCATGCTCCTCCTATTTTTCAGACCGTTTCATGCTCCTCATTTATTTGACACATTTTGAAGCTCTGAATATTTTTCACACATTTTCAGGCTCTTCATGTTTTTGAACACTGCTTCATGATCCTCCTATTTTTCAGAATGTTTCATGATCTTCATATGTTTGACACTTTTGAAGCTCTTCATATTTTTCACTCCTTTTCAGGCTCTTCATGTTTTTCAACACCACTTCATTCTTCTCCTATTTTTCAGACCGTTTCATGCTCCTCATGTATTTCACACCTTTTGAAGCTCTTCATAATTTTCACACCTTTTCAGTCTCTTCATGTTTTTGAACACCATTTCATGCCGCTTCTATTTTTCAGACCGTTACCTGCTCCTCATATTTTTCTCACCTTTTGAAGCGCTTCATATTTTTCACACCTTTTCAGGCTCTTCATGTTTTGAACACCGCTTCATGATCCTCCTATTTTTCAGACCGTTTCATGCTCCTCATATATTTGACACATTTTGAAGCTCTGAATATTTTTCACACATTTTCAGGCTCTTCATGTTTTTGAACACTGCTTCATGATCCTCCTATTTTTCAGAATGTTTCATGATCTTCATATGTTTGACACCTTTTGAAGCTCTTCATATTTTTCACTCCTTTTCAGGCTCTTCATGTTTTTCAACACCACTTCATTCTTCTCCTATTTTTCAGACCGTTTCATGCTCATCTCATTTTTGACACCTTTTGAAGCTCCTCATATATTTCACACCTTTTCAAGCTCTTCATATTTTTCAGACCTTTTCAGGCTCTTCATGTTTTTGAACACCACTTCATGCTCCTCCTATTTTTCAGACCGTTTCATGCTCCTCATATTTTTGACACCGTTTGAAGCTCTTCATATTTTTCACACCTTTTCAGGCTCTTCATGTTTTTGAACACCGCTTCATGCTCCTTCTGTTTTTCAGAGAGTTTCATGCTCCTCATGTATTTCACACCTTTTGAAGCTCTTCATATTTTCCACACCTTTTCAGGCTCTTTATATTTTTCGACACCACTTCATGCTTCTCCTATTTTTCAGCCCGTTTCAAACTCCTCATGTATTTCTCACCTTTTGAAGCTCTTCATATTTTTCACACCTTTTCCGGCTCTTCATGTTTTTGATCACCGTTTCATGCTCCTCCTATTTTTCAGACCGTTTCATGCTCCTCATATTTTTGACACCTTTTGAAGCTCTTCATATTTTTCACACCTTTTCAGGCTCTTCTTTTTTTTCACACCTTTTCAGGCTCTTCATGTTTTTGAACACCATTTCATGCTTCTCCTATTTTGCAGACCGTTTCATTCTCCTCATATTTTTGACACCTTTTGAAGCTCTTCATATTTTTCACATCTTTTCATGCTCTTCATATTTTTCACAACTTTTCAGGCTCTTCATGTTTTTCACACCTTTTCAGGCTCTTCATGTTTTTGAACACCATTTCATGCTTCTCCTATTTTGCAGACCGTTTCATTCTCCTCATATTTTTGACATCTTTTGAAGCTCTTCATATATTTCACACCTTTTCAGGCTTTTCATTGTTTTCAACACCACTTCATGCTCCTCCTATTTTTCAGACCTTTTCATGCTCATCTCATTTTGACACCTTTTGAAGCTCTTCAAATTTTTCACATCTTTTGAAGCTCTTCATATTTTGCACAACTTTTCAGGCTCTTTATGATTTTCAACACCGCTTCATGCTCCTCCTATTTTTCAGACCGTTTCATGCTCATCTCATTTTGACACCTTTTGAAGCTCTTCAAATTTTCACACCTTTTGAAGCTCTTCATATTTTTCCTATTTTTGAAGCTCTTCATATTTTCACACGTTTTCAGGCTCTTCATGTTTTTCAACACCGCTTCATGCTATTTCTATTTTTCAGAGAGTTTCATGCTCCTCATATATTTCACACCTTTTGAAGCTCTTCATATTTTTCAAACCTATTCAGGCTCTTCATGTTTTCCACACCCCTTCATGCTTCTCCTATTTTTCAGCCCGTTTCATGCTCCTCATGTATTTCACACCTTTTGAATCTCTTCATATATTTCACACCTTTTCAGGCTCTTCATGTTTTTCACACCTTTTCAGGCTTTTCATGATTTTGAACACCATTTTATGCTTCTCCTATTTTGCAGACCGTTTCATTCTCCTCATTATTTTGACATCTTTTGAAGCTCTTCATATTTTTCAAAACTTTTCAGGCTCTTTATGATTTTCAACACCGCTTCATGCTCCTCCTATTTTTCAGACCGTTTCATGCTCATCTCATTTTGACACCTTTTGAAGCTCTTCAAATTTTCACACCTTTTGAAGCTCTTCATATTTTTCCTATTTTTGAAGCTCTTCATATTTTCACACGTTTTCAGGCTCTTCATGTTTTTCAACACCGCTTCATGCTATTTCTATTTTTCAGAGAGTTTCTTGCTCCTCATGTATTTCACACCTTTTGAAGCTCTTCATATTTTTCAAACCTATTCAGGCTCTTCATGTTTTTCCACACCCCTTCATGCTTCTCCTATTTTTGAGCCCGTTTCATGCTCCTCATGTATTTCACACCTTTTGAATCTCTTCATATATTTCACACCTTTTCAGGCTCTTCATGTTTTTCACACCTTTTCAGGCTTTTCATGATTTTGAACACCATTTTATGCTTCTCCTATTTTGCAGACCGTTTCATTCTCCTCATTATTTTGACATCTTTTGAAGCTCTTCATATTTTTCACAACTTTTCAGGCTCTTTATGATTTTCAACACCGCTTCATGCTCCTCTTATTTTTCAGACCGTTTCATGCTCATCTCATTTTGACATCTTTTGAAGCTCTTCAAATTTTTCACACCTTTTGAAGCTCTTCATATTTTTCCTATTTTTTAAGCTCTTCATATTTTCACACGTTTTCAGGCTCTTCATTTTTTTCAACACCACTTCATGCTATTTCTATTTTTCAGAGAGTTTCATGCTCCTCATGTATTTCACACCTTTTGAAGCTCTTCATATTTTGCAAACCTTTTCAGGCTCTTCATGTTTTTCCACACCCCTTCATGCTTCTCCTATTTTTCAGCCCGTTTCATGCTCCTCATGTATTTCACACCTTTTGAATCTCTTCATATTTTTCACACCTTTTCAGGCTCTTCATGTTTTTGATCACCGTTTCATGCTCCTCCTATTTTTCAGACCGTTTCATGCTCATCTCATTTTTGACACCTTTTGAAGCTCTTCATATTTTCACACCTTTTCAGGCTCTTCATGTTTTTGAACACCGCTTCATGCTCCTCAATTTTTCAGACCGTTTCATGCTCCTCATATTTTTGACACCTTTTGAAGCTCTTCATATTTTTCACATCTTTTCAGGCTCTTCATGTTTTTGATCACCGTTTCTTGCCCCTCCTATTTTTCAGACCGTTTCATGCTCCTCATAATTTTGACACCTTTTGAAGCTCTTCATATTGTTCACACATTTTCAGGCTCTTCATGTTTTTCAACACCACTTCATGCTTCTCCTATTTGTCAGACCGTTTCATGCTCCTGATATTTTTGACACCTTTTGAAGCTCTTCATAATTTTCACACCCTTTCAGGCTCTTCATGTTTTTCAACACCACTTCATGCTCCTCCTATTATTCAGACCGTTTCATTCTCCTCATATTTTTGACACCTTTTGAAGCTCTTCATATTTTTCACACCTTTTCAGGCTCTTCATGTTTTTGATCACCGTTTCATGCTCCTCCTATTTTTCAGACCGTTTCATGCTCATCTCATTTTTGACACCTTTTGAAGCTCTTCATATATTTCACACCTTTTGAAGCTCTTCATATTTTGCACACCTTTCCAGGCTCTTCATTTTTTTCAACACTACTTCTTGCTCCTCCAATTTTTCAGACCGTTTCATGTTCCTCATATTTTTGACACCTTTTGAAGCTCTTCATAATTTTCACACCCTTTCAGCCTCTTCATGATTTTCAACACCACTTCATGCTCCTCCTATTTTCAGACCGTTTCATTCTCCTCATATTTTTTACATCTTTAGAAACTCTTCATATCTTTCACACCTTTTCAGACTCTTCATGTTTTTCAACACAGCTTCATGATCCTCCTATTTTTCAGACCGTTTCATTCTCCTCATATTTTTGACACCTTTTGAAGCTCTTCATATATTTCACACCTTTTCAGGCTCTTCATTTTTTTCAACACCACTTCATGCTCCTCCTATATTTCAGACCATTTCATGCTCATCTCATTTTTGACACCTTTTGAAGCTCTTCATATTTTTCACACGTTCTCAGTCTCCTCATGTTTTTCAACACCGCTTCATGCTCCTCCTAATTTTCAGACCGTTTCATGCTTCTCATATTTTTGACACCTTTTGGAGCTCTTCATATTTTTCACACCTTTTAAGGCTCTTCATGTTTTTGAACACCGCTTCATGCTCCTCCTATTTTTAGACCGTTTCATGCACCTCATATATTTGACACCTTTTGAAGCTCTTCATATTTTTCACACCTTTTCAGGCTCTTCATATTTTTGAACACCGCTTCATGCTCCTCCTATTTTTCAGACCGTTTCATGCTCCTTGTAATTTTGACACATTTTGAAGCTCTTCATATTTTTCACACCTTTTCATGCTCTTCATGTTTTTCAACACCGCTTCATGCTCCTCCTATTTTTCAGACTGTTACATGCTCCTCATATTTTTGACACGTTTTGAAGCTCTTCATATTTTTCACACCTTTTCAGGCTCTTCATGTTTTTCAACACCGCTTCATGCTCCTCCTATTTTTCAGACCGTTTCATGCTCCTCATATTTTTGACACTTTTTGAAGCTTTTCATATTTTTCACACCATTTCAGGCTCTTCATTTTTTTCAACACTACTTCTTGCTCCTCCAAATTTTCAGACCGTTTCATACTCATCTACTTTTTGACACCTTTTGAAGCTCTTCATATTTTTCACACCTTTTGAAGCTCTTCATATTTTCACACCTTTTCAGGTTCTTCATATTTTTGAACACCGCTTCATGCTCCTTCTATTTTTCAGAGAGTTTCATGCTCCTCATGTATTTCTCACCTTTTGAAGCTCTTCATATTTTTCACACATTTTCAGGCTCTTCGTGTTTTTCCACACCACTTCATGCTTCTCCTATTTTTCATCCCGTTTCATGCTTTTCATGTATTTCACACCTTTTGAAGCTCTTCATATTTTTCACACCTTTTGGGCTCTTCACGTTTTGATCACCATTTCATGCTCCTTTATTTTTCAGACCGTTTCATGCTCATCTCATTTTTGACACCTTTTGAAGCTCTTCATATTTTCACACCTTTTCAGGCTCTTCATGTTTTTGAACACCGCTTCATGCTCCTCCTATTTTTCAGACCGTTTCATGCTCCTCATATTTTTGACACCTTTTGAAGCTCTTCATATTTTTCACACCTTTTGAAGCTCTTCATATTTTCACACCTTTTCAGGCTCTTCATGTTTTTGAACACCGCTTCATGCTCCTCCTATTTTTCAGACCGTTTCATGCTCCTAATATTTTTGACACGTTTTGAAGCTCTTCATATTTTTCACACCTTTTCAGGCTCTTCATATTTTTCACACCGCTTCATGCTCCTCCTATTTTTCAGACCGTTTCATGCTCCTCATATATTTGACACCTTTTGAAGCTCTTCATATTTTTCAAACCTTTTCAGGCTCTTCATGTTTTTCCACACCGCTTCATGCTCCTTCTATTTTTCAGAGAGTTTCATGCTCCTCATATATTTCACACCTTTTGAAGCTCTTCATATTTTTCACACCTTTTCAGGCTCTTCATGTTTTTCCACACCACTTCATGCTTCTCCTATTTTTCAGCCCGTTTCATGCTCCTCATATATTTGACACCTTTTGAAGCTCTTCATATTTTTCACACCTTTTCAGGCTCTTCATATTTTTCAACACCGCTTCAAGCTCCTCCTATTTTTCAGACCGTTTCTTGATCCTCATATTTTTCACACCTTTGAGGCTCTTCATATATTTCACACCTTTTCAGCCTCTTCATATTTTTCAACACCGCTTCATGTTCCTCCTAATTTTCAGACCGTTTCATTCTCCTCATATTTTTGACACTATTTGAAGCTCTTCATATTTTTCACACCTTTTCAGGCTCTTCATGTTTTTTTAACACTTTTTCATGCTCCTCCTATATTTCAGACTGTTTCATGCTCCTTACATTTTTGACACCTTTTGAAGCTGTTCATATTTTCACACCTTTTCAGGCTCTTCATATTTTTCACACCGCTTCATGCTCCTCCTATTTTTCAGACCGTTTCATGCTCCTCATATGTTTCACTCCTTTTTCAGGCTCTTCATGATTTTCAACAACACTTCATGCTCCTCCTATTTTTCAGACCGTTTCATGCTCCTCCTATTTTTCAGACCGTTTCATGCACCTCATACTTTGACACCTTTTGAAGCTCTTCATATTTTTTACCTTTTCAGGCTCTTCATATTTTTTAACACTGCTACATGCTTCTCCTATATTTCCGACCATTTCATGCTCCTCATATTTTTGATACCTTTTGAAGCTCTTCATATTTTTCACACCTTTTCAGGCTCTTCATGTTTTTCAACACCGCTTCATGCTCCTCCTATTTTCCAGACCGTTTCATGCTCCTCATATTTTTGACACCTTTGAAGCTCTTCATATATTTCAGACCTTTTCAGGCTCTTCAAGTTTTTCAACATAGCTTCATACTCCTCATATTTTTCAGACCGTTTCTTGCTCCTCATATTTTTGAACACCGTTTAATGCTCCTCCTATTTTTCAAACCGTTTCATGCTCCTCATATGTTTCACACCTTTTTCAGGCTCTTCATGGTTTTCAACACCACTTCATGCTCCTCCTATTTTTCAGATCGTTTCATGTTCCTCATATTTTTGACACAGTTTGAAGCTCTTCATATTTTTCACACCTGCTGAGGCTATTCATGTTTTTGAAATAAGTTTCTTGCTCCTCATATTTTTCAGACCGTTTCACCCTCCTCATATTTTTGACACCTTTTTGAAGCTCTTCATATTTTTCACACCTTTCCAGGCTCTTCAAGTTTTTGAACACCGTTTCATGATCCCCCTATTTTTCAGACCGTTTCATGCTCCTCATATATTTGACACATTTTGAAGTTCTTCATATTTTTCACACCATTTCACGCTCTTCATGTTTTTCAGCACTACTTCATACTCCTTCTATTTTTCAGACCGTTTCATGCTCCTTATATTTTTGACACCTTTTGAAGTTCTTCATATTTTTCAAACTTTTCAGGCTCTTCATCGTTTTCAACACCACTTAGTGCTCTTCCTATTTTTCAGACCGTTTCATGCTCCACATATATTTCACACCTTTTGAAGCTCTTCATATTTTTCACACCTTTTCAGGCTCTTCATGTTTTTGAACACCGCTTCATGTTTCTCCTATTTTTCATCCCGTTTCATGCTTTTCATGTATTTCACACCTTTTGAAGCTCTTCATATTTTTCACACCTTTTGGGCTCTTCACGTTTTGATCACCATTTCATGCTCCTTTATTTTTCAGACCGTTTCATGCTCATCTCATTTTTGACACCTTTTGAAGCTCTTCATATTTTCACACCTTTTCAGGCTCTTCATGTTTTTGAACACCGCTTCATGCTCCTCCTATTTTTCAGACCGTTTCATGCTCCTCATATTTTTGACACCTTTTGAAGCTCTTCATATTTTTCACACCTTTTGAAGCTCTTCATATTTTCACACCTTTTCAGGCTCTTCATGTTTTTCAACATCACTTCATGCTCCTCCTATTTTTCAGACCTTTTCATGCTCCTCATATTTTTGACACCTTTTGTAGCTCTTCATAATTTTCACACCCGTTCATCCTCTTCATGTTTTTCAACTCCACTTCATGCTCCTCCTATTTTTCAGACCGTTTCATGGTCATCTCATTTTTGACACCTTTTGAAGCTCTTCATATTTTTCACAAGTTCTCAGGCTCTTCATGTTTTTCAACACCGCTTCATCTCCTCATATTTTTCAGACCGTTTCATGCTTCTCATACTTTTGACACCTTTTGAAGCTCTTCATTTTTTTCACACCTTTTCAGGCTCTTCATGTTTTTCAACACCGCTTCATGCTCCTCCTATTTTTCAGACAGTTTCATGCTTCTCATATTTTTGACACCTTTTGAAGCTCTTCGTATTTTTCACACCTTTATAGGCTCTTCATGTTTTTGATCAGCATTTCATGCTCCTTCTATTTTTCAGACCGTTTCATGCTCCTAATATTTTTGACACGTTTTGAAGCTCTTCATATTTTTCACACCTTTTCAGGCTCTTCATATTTTTCACACCGCTTCATGCTCCTCCTATTTTTCAGACCGTTTCATGCTCCTCATATATTTGACACCTTTTGAAGCTCTTCATATTTTTCAAACCTTTTCAGGCTCTTCATGTTTTTCCACACCGCTTCATGCTCCTTCTATTTTTCAGAGAGTTTCATGCTCCTCATATATTTCACACCTTTTGAAGCTCTTCATATTTTTCACACCTTTTCAGGCTCTTCATGTTTTTCCACACCACTTCATGCTTCTCCTATTTTTCAGCCCGTTTCATGCTCCTCATATATTTGACACCTTTTGAAGCTCTTCATATTTTTCACACCTTTTCAGGCTCTTCATATTTTTCAACACCGCTTCAAGCTCCTCCTATTTTTCAGACCGTTTCTTGATCCTCATATTTTTCACACCTTTGAGGCTCTTCATATATTTCACACCTTTTCAGCCTCTTCATATTTTTCAACACCGCTTCATGTTCCTCCTAATTTTCAGACCGTTTCATTCTCCTCATATTTTTGACACTATTTGAAGCTCTTCATATTTTTCACACCTTTTCAGGCTCTTCATGTTTTTTTAACACTTTTTCATGCTCCTCCTATATTTCAGACTGTTTCATGCTCCTTACATTTTTGACACCTTTTGAAGCTGTTCATATTTTCACACCTTTTCAGGCTCTTCATATTTTTCACACCGCTTCATGCTCCTCCTATTTTTCAGACCGTTTCATGCTCCTCATATGTTTCACTCCTTTTTCAGGCTCTTCATGATTTTCAACAACACTTCATGCTCCTTCTATTTTTCAGACCGTTTCATGCTCCTCCTATTTTTCAGACCGTTTCATGCACCTCATACTTTGACACCTTTTGAAGCTCTTCATATTTTTTACCTTTTCAGGCTCTTCATATTTTTTAACACTGCTACATGCTTCTCCTATATTTCCGACCATTTCATGCTCCTCATATTTTTGATACCTTTTGAAGCTCTTCATATTTTTCACACCTTTTCAGGCTCTTCATGTTTTTCAACACCGCTTCATGCTCCTCCTATTTTCCAGACCGTTTCATGCTCCTCATATTTTTGACACCTTTGAAGCTCTTCATATATTTCAGACCTTTTCAGGCTCTTCAAGTTTTTCAACATAGCTTCATACTCCTCATATTTTTCAGACCGTTTCTTGCTCCTCATATTTTTGAACACCGTTTAATGCTCCTCCTATTTTTCAAACCGTTTCATGCTCCTCATATGTTTCACACCTTTTTCAGGCTCTTCATGGTTTTCAACACCACTTCATGCTCCTCCTATTTTTCAGATCGTTTCATGTTCCTCATATTTTTGACACAGTTTGAAGCTCTTCATATTTTTCACACCTGCTGAGGCTATTCATGTTTTTGAAATAAGTTTCTTGCTCCTCATATTTTTCAGACCGTTTCACCCTCCTCATATTTTTGACACCTTTTTGAAGCTCTTCATATTTTTCACACCTTTCCAGGCTCTTCAAGTTTTTGAACACCGTTTCATGATCCCCCTATTTTTCAGACCGTTTCATGCTCCTCATATATTTGACACATTTTGAAGTTCTTCATATTTTTCACACCATTTCACGCTCTTCATGTTTTTCAGCACTACTTCATACTCCTTCTATTTTTCAGACCGTTTCATGCTCCTTATATTTTTGACACCTTTTGAAGTTCTTCATATTTTTCAAACTTTTCAGGCTCTTCATCGTTTTCAACACCACTTAGTGCTCTTCCTATTTTTCAGACCGTTTCATGCTCCACATATATTTCACACCTTTTGAAGCTCTTCATATTTTTCACACCTTTTCAGGCTCTTCATGTTTTTGAACACCGCTTCATGTTTCTCCTATTTTTCAGACCGTTTCATGCTCTTCATATTTTTGACACGTTTTGAGGCTCTTCATTTTTTTCACACCTTTTCAGGCTCTTCATGTTTTTGAACACCGTTTCATGCTCCTCCAATTTTTCAGACCGTTTCCTGTTCCTCATGTATTTCACACCTTTTGAAGCTCTTCGAATTTTTCACACCTTTTCAGGCTCTTCATGTTTTTGAACGCCCCTTCAAGCTCCTCCTATTTTTCAGACCGTTTCATGCTCCTCATATTTTTGACACCTTTTGAAGCTCTTCATATTTTTCACACCTTTTGAAGCTCTTCATATTTTCACACCTTTTCAGGCTCTTCATGTTTTTCAACACCACTTCATGCTCCTCCTGTTTTTCAGATCATTTCATGCTCATCTCATTTTTGACACCTGTTGTAGCTCTTCATATTTCTCACACCTTTTGAAGCTCTTCATTTATTTCACTCCTTTACAGGCTCTTCACGTTTTTCAACACCGCTTCACCTCCTCCTATTTTTTAGACTGTCTCATGCTCCTCCTATATTTGAAACCTTTTGATGCTCTTTATATATTTCACACCTTTTTAGTCTCTTCATGTTTTTCAACACTGTCTCATGCTCCTCCTATTTTTTTTACCCGTTTCATGTTACTCATAATTTTGAAAGCTTTTGAAGCTCTTCATATTTTTCACACCTTTTCAGGGTGTTCATGTTTGTCAACACCATTTCATGCTTCTCCTATTTGTCAGACCGATTCAGGCTCCTCATATTTTTGACACCTTTGAAGCTCTTCATTTTTTTCACACCGTTTCAGGCTCTTCATGTTTTTCAACACTGTATCATGCTCCTCCTATTTTTCAGACCGTTTCATGCTCCTCATATTTTTCACACCTTTTGAAGCTATTCATATTTTTCACAAATTTTCATGCTCTTCATATTTTTCAACACTGTTTCATGTTCCTCCTATTTTTAAAACCGTTTCAGGCTCCTCCTATTTTTCAGACCCATTCATGCTCCTGATATTTTTGACACCTTTTGAAACTCTTTTTATTTTTCACACCTTTTCAGGCTCTTCATGTTAGTCAACAACGTTTCATGCTAATCCTATTTTTCCGACCGTTTCACGCTCCTCATATTTTTGACACCTTTTGAAGCTCTTCATATTTTTAACACCTTTTCAGGCTCTTCAAGTTTTTCAACAACGTTTCATGCTCCTACTATTTTTCAGACCGTTTAATGCTCCTCATATTTTTGACACCGTTTGAAGCTCTTCATGTTTTTCAACACCGTTTCATGCTCGTCCAATTTTTCAGACCGTTTCATGGTCCTCATATTTTTCAGACCGTTTCAAGCTCCTCATATTTTTGACACCTTTTGAAGCTCTTCATATATTTCACACCTTTTCAGGCTCTTCATGCTTTCAACAGCGCTTCATGCTCCTCCTATTTTTCAGACAGTTTCATGCTCCTCATATTTTTGACACCTTTTGAAGCTCTTCATATATTTCACACCTTTTCAGGCTCTTCATGTTTTTCAACACCGCTTCATGCTCCGCCTATTTTTCAGACCTTTTCATGCTCCTCTTTTTTTTGACACCTTTTGAAGCTTTTCATATTTTTCACACCTTTTCAGGCTCTTCATGTTTTGCAACACAGCTTCATGCTCCTCCTATTTTTGAGACCGTTTCATGCTCCTCATATTTTTGACTGCTTTTGATGATCTTCATATATTTCAAAACTTTTCAGTCTCTTCATGTGTTTAAACAAGGCTTCATGCTCCTCCTATTTTTCAGACCATTTCAAGCTCCTCATATTTTTGACACCTTTTGAAGCTCTTCATATTTTTAACTCCTTTTCAGGCTCTTCAAGTTTTCAACAACGTTTCATGCTCCTCCTATTTTTCAGACGTTTTCATCCTCCTCATTTTTTTGAAACCTTTTCAAGCTTTTCATATTTCTCAAACCTTTTCATGCTCTTCATATTTTTCAACATGGTGTCATGCTCCTCCTGTTTTTCAGACACTTTCATGCTCCTCATATTTTTGACACCTTTTGAAGCTCTTCATATTTTTCACACCTTTTCATGCTCTTCGTGTTTTACAACACCGTTTCATGCTCCTCCTATTTTTCAGATGGTTTCAGGCTCCTCATGTTTTTGACACCTTTTGAAGCTCTTCATGTTTTTCAACATCGTTTCATGATCGTCCTATTTTTTAGACCGTTTCATGGTCCTCATATTTTTCAGACCGTTTCATGCTTCTCATATTTTTGACACCTTTTGCAACTCTTCATATTTCTCACACCTTTTCAGGCTCTTCATGTTTTTCAACACCGTTTCAGGCTCCTCCTATTTTTCAGACCGTTTCATGCTCCTCATATATTTGACACCTTTGAAGCTCTTCATATGTTTCCAACGTTTTCAGCTTCTTCATGTTTTTACAACGTCTCATGCTCCTCCTATTTTGAAGACCGTTTCATGCTCCTCATATTTTGACACCTTTTGAAGCTCTTCATATTTTTCACACATTTTCATGCTTTTCATGTTTTTTACCACCGTTTCATGCTCCTCCTGTTTTTCAGACCGTTTCATGCTCCTCATATTTTTGACACCTTTGGAAGCTCTTCACGTTTTTCAACACCGTTTCATGCTCCTCTTAATTTTCAGACCATTTGATCCTCCTCTTATTTTTCAGACCGTTTCATGCTCCTCATATTTTTGACACCTTTTGCAGCTCTTCGTATTTTTCACACCTTTTCAGGCTCTTCATGTTTTTCAACACCATTTCATGCTCCTCATATTTTTGACACCTTTTGATACTCTTCATATATTTCACACCTTTTCAGGCTCTTCATGTTTATCAACACCGCTTCATGCTCCTCCTATTTGTCAGACCGTTTCATGCTCATCTCTTTTTTGACACCTTTTGAAGCTCTTCATATTTTTCACACTTTTTCAGGCTCTTCATGTTTTTGAACACCGCTTCATTCTCCTCCTATTTGTCAGACCGTTTCATGCTCATCTCTTTTTTGACACCTTTTGAAGCTCTTCATATTTTTCACACTTTTTCAGGCTCTTCATGTTTTTCAACACCACTTCATGCTCCTCCTATTTGTCAGACCGTTTCATGCTAATCTCTTTTTTGACACCTTTTGAAGCTCTTCATATTTTTCACACTTTTTCAGGCTCTTCATGTTTTTGAACACCGCTTTATGCTCCTCCTATTTTTCAGACCGTTTCATGCTGCTCGTATTTTTCAGACCGTTTCATGCTCCTCATAATTTTGACAATTTTATAAGCTCTTTATACTTTTCACACTTTTTCAGGCTCTTCATGTTTTTGAACACCGCTTCATGCTCCTCCTATTTTTCAAAACTTTTGAAGCTCTTCGTGTTTTTCACACCTTTTCAGGCTCTCATGTTTTTGAACACAGATTCATGCTCCTCCTAATTTTCAGACCGTTTCATGCTCCTCATATATTTCACACCTTTTTAAGCTCTTCCTAATTTTCACACCTTTTCAGGCTCTTCATGATTTTGAACACCGTTTTATGCTGCCTCTATTTTTCAGACCGTTTCATGCTCCTCATATATTTTAAACCTTTTGAATCTCTTCATATATTTCACACCTTTTCAGGCTGTTCATGTTTTTCAACAACGCTTCATGATCCTCCTATTGTTCAGACCGTTTCATGCTCCTCATTATTTTGACAATTTTATAAGCTCTTCATATTTTTCACACCTTTTCAGGCTTCATGTTTTTGAACAACGCTTCATGCTCCTCCTCTATTTCAGACCGTTTCATACTACTCATGTATTTCACACGTTTTGAAGCTCTTCATATTTTTCACACCTTTTCAGGCTCTTCATGTTTTTGAACACCGCTTCATGCTCCTCCTTTTTTTCAGACCGTTTCATGCTCTTGATATTTTTGAAACCTTTTGAAGCTCTTCATATTTTTCAGACTTTTTCAGGCTCTTCATGTTGTTGAACACCGCTTCTTGCTCCTCCTTTTTTTCAGACCGTTTCGTGCTCCTCATGTATTTCAATCCTATTGAAGCTCTTCATATTTTTCACACTTTTCCAGGCTCTTCATGTTTTTGAACACCGTTTCATGCTCCTCCTATTTCTCAGACCGTTTCCTGCTCCTAATATTTTTGACACATTTTGAAGCTCTTCATATTTTTCACACCTTTTCAGGCTCTTCATGTTTTTGAACACCGCTTCATGCTCCTCCTTTTTTTCAGACTGTTTCGTGCTCCTCATGTATTTCAATCCTTTTGAAGCTCTTCATATTTTTCACACCTTTTCATGCTCTTCATGTTTTTGATCACGGCCTCATGCTCTTCCTATTTTTCAGACCGTTTTCTGCTCCTCCTATGTTTGACACCTTTTGAAGCTCTTAATATTTTTCACACCTTTTCAGGCCCTTCATGTTTTTGAACACCGCTTCATGCTCCTCCTATTGTTCAGACCGTTTCATTTTCCTCATATTTTTCACACATTTTGAAGCTCTTCCTATTTTTCACAACTTTTCAGGCTCTTCATATTTTTCAACACCGCTTCATGCTCCTCCTATTTTTCACACCGTTTAATGCTCCTCATGTATTTCACACCTTTTGAAGCTCTTCATATATTTCACGCCTTCTCAGCCTCTTCATGTTTTTCTCACCTTTGCATGCTCCTCCTATTTTTCAGACCGCTTCATGCTCCTCATATTTTTGACACGTTTGAAGCTCTTCATATTTTCACAACTTTTGAAGCTCTTCATATTTTTCACTCGTTTTCAGGTTCTTCATGTTTTTCAACACCGCTTCTTGAACCTCCTATTTTTCAGACCGTTTCATGCTACTCATGTATTTCACACATTTTGAAGCTCTTCATATTTTCCACACCTTTTCAGGCTCTTCAGGTTTTTCAAAACCGCTTCTTGCTCCTCCTATTTTTCAGACCGTTTCATGCTCCTTATATTTTTCACACCTTTTGAAGCTCTTCATGTTCTTCACACCTTTTCAAGCTCTTCATATTTTTCAAACCTTTTGAAGCTCTTCATATTTTTAACACTTTTTCAGGCTCTTCATGTTTTTGAACAACGCTTCATGCTCCTCCTATTTTTCAGACCGTTTCATACTACTCATGTATTTCACACCTTTTGAAGCTCTTCATATTTTTCACACCTTTTCAGGCTCTCCATGTTTTTCAACACCGTTTCATGCTCCTCCTATTTTTCAACCGTATCATACTACTCATGTATTTCACACCTTTTGAAGCTCTTCATATTTTTCACACCTTTTCAGGTTCTTCATGTTTGTCAACACCGCTTCATGCTCCTCCTATTTTTCAGACCGTATCATGCTCTTCATATTTTTGACAACTTTTGGAGCTCTTCATATTTTTCACTCCTTTTCAGGCTCTTCATGGTTTTGAACACCGTTTCATGCTCCTACTATTTTTCACATCGTTTCATGCTCCTCATATTTTTGACACCTTTTGAAGCTTTTCATATTTTTGACACCTTTTGAAGCTCTTCATATTTTTCACACCTTTTGAAGCTCTTCATATTTTTCACACCTTTTCAGACTCTTTATGTTTTTCAACATCACTTCATGCTCCTCCTATTTTTTAGACCGTTTCATGCTAATCATATTTTTGACACCTTTTCAAGCTCTTCATATTTTTCACACCTTTTCAGACTCTTCATGTTTTTCAAAACCGCTTATGCTCCTCCTAAATTTCAGACCGTTTCATGCTCCTCATATTTCTCACACCTTTTGAAGCTTTTCCTATTTTACACAACTTTTCAGGCTCTTCATGTTTTTCAGCACCGCTTCATGCTCCTCCTATTTTTCAGACCATTTCATGCTTCTCATATTTTTGACACCTTTTGAATCTCTTCATATTTTTCACACCTTTTCAGGTTCTTCATATTTTTGAACACAGCTTCATGCTCCTCCCATTTTTCAGACCGTTTCATGCTCCTCATATATTTGACACCATTTGAAGCTCTTCATATTTTTCACACCTTTTCAGGTCCTTCATGTTTTTGAACACCGCTTCATGCTCCTCCCATTTTTCAGACCATTTCATGCTCCTCATATATTAGACACCTTTTGAAGCTCTTCATATTTTTCACACATTTTCAGGCTCTTCATGTTTTTACAGCGCTTCGTGCTCCTCCTATTTTTGATATCTTTTGAAGCTCTTCATGTATTTCACACCTTTTCAGGGTTTTCATGATTTTGAATACCGTTTCATGCTCCTCATATTTTTCAGACTGTTTCATGCTCCTCATATTTTTGACACCTTTTGAAGTGCTTCATAATTATCACACCATTTCAGGCTCTTCATGTTTTTCAAATCCACTTCTCCTCCTCCTATTTTTCATTCTGTTTCATGCTCCTCATATTTTTGACAACTTTTGAAGCTCTTCATATTTTTCACACCTTTTCAGGCTCTTCATGTTTTTCAACACCGCTTTATTCTCCTCCTATTTTGCACACCGTTTCATGCTCCTCATATTTTGGTACCTTTTGAAGCACTTCATATTTTTCACACCTTTTCAGGCTCTTCATGTTTTGAACATCGTTTCTTGCACCTCCAGTTTTTCATAACGTTTCATGCTCCTCATATTTTTGACACCTTTGGAAGCTCTTCACGTTTTTCAACACCGTTTCATGCTCCTCTTAATTTTCAGACCATTTGATCCTCCTCTTATTTTTCAGACCGTTTCATGCTCCTCATATTTTTGACACCTTTTGCAGCTCTTCGTATTTTTCACACCTTTTCAGGCTCTTCATGTTTTTCAACACCATTTCATGCTCTCATATTTTTGACACCTTTTGATACTCTTCATATATTTCACACCTTTTCAGGCTCTTCATGTTTATCAACACCGCTTCATGCTCCTCCTATTTGTCAGACCGTTTCATGCTCATCTCTTTTTTGACACCTTTTGAAGCTCTTCATATTTTTCACACTTTTTCAGGCTCTTCATGTTTTTGAACACCGCTTCATTCTCCTCCTATTTGTCAGACCGTTTCATGCTCATCTCTTTTTTGACACCTTTTGAAGCTCTTCATATTTTTCACACTTTTTCAGGCTCTTCATGTTTTTCAACACCACTTCATGCTCCTCCTATTTGTCAGACCGTTTCATGCTAATCTCTTTTTTGACACCTTTTGAAGCTCTTCATATTTTTCACACTTTTTCAGGCTCTTCATGTTTTTGAACACCGCTTTATGCTCCTCCTATTTTTCAGACCGTTTCATGCTGCTCGTATTTTTCAGACCGTTTCATGCTCCTCATAATTTTGACAATTTTATAAGCTCTTTATACTTTTCACACTTTTTCAGGCTCTTCATGTTTTTGAACACCGCTTCATGCTCCTCCTATTTTTCAAAACTTTTGAAGCTCTTCGTGTTTTTCACACCTTTTCAGGCTCTCATGTTTTTGAACACAGATTCATGCTCCTCCTAATTTTCAGACCGTTTCATGCTCCTCATATATTTCACACCTTTTTAAGCTCTTCCTAATTTTCACACCTTTTCAGGCTCTTCATGATTTTGAACACCGTTTTATGCTGCCTCTATTTTTCAGACCGTTTCATGCTCCTCATATATTTTAAACCTTTTGAATCTCTTCATATATTTCACACCTTTTCAGGCTGTTCATGTTTTTCAACAACGCTTCATGATCCTCCTATTGTTCAGACCGTTTCATGCTCCTCATTATTTTGACAATTTTATAAGCTCTTCATATTTTTCACACCTTTTCAGGCTTCATGTTTTTGAACAACGCTTCATGCTCCTCCTCTATTTCAGACCGTTTCATACTACTCATGTATTTCACACGTTTTGAAGCTCTTCATATTTTTCACACCTTTTCAGGCTCTTCATGTTTTTGAACACCGCTTCATGCTCCTCCTTTTTTTCAGACCGTTTCATGCTCTTGATATTTTTGAAACCTTTTGAAGCTCTTCATATTTTTCAGACTTTTTCAGGCTCTTCATGTTGTTGAACACCGCTTCTTGCTCCTCCTTTTTTTCAGACCGTTTCGTGCTCCTCATGTATTTCAATCCTATTGAAGCTCTTCATATTTTTCACACTTTTCCAGGCTCTTCATGTTTTTGAACACCGTTTCATGCTCCTCCTATTTCTCAGACCGTTTCCTGCTCCTAATATTTTTGACACATTTTGAAGCTCTTCATATTTTTCACACCTTTTCAGGCTCTTCATGTTTTTGAACACCGCTTCATGCTCCTCCTTTTTTTCAGACCGTTTCGTGCTCCTCATGTATTTCAATCCTTTTGAAGCTCTTCATATTTTTCACACCTTTTCATGCTCTTCATGTTTTTGATCACGGCCTCATGCTCTTCCTATTTTTCAGACCGTTTTCTGCTCCTCCTATGTTTGACACCTTTTGAAGCTCTTAATATTTTTCACACCTTTTCAGGCCCTTCATGTTTTTGAACACCGCTTCATGCTCCTCCTATTGTTCAGACCGTTTCATTTTCCTCATATTTTTCACACATTTTGAAGCTCTTCCTATTTTTCACAACTTTTCAGGCTCTTCATATTTTTCAACACCGCTTCATGCTCCTCCTATTTTTCACACCGTTTAATGCTCCTCATGTATTTCACACCTTTTGAAGCTCTTCATATATTTCACGCCTTCTCAGCCTCTTCATGTTTTTCTCACCTTTGCATGCTCCTCCTATTTTTCAGACCGCTTCATGCTCCTCATATTTTTGACACGTTTGAAGCTCTTCATATTTTCACAACTTTTGAAGCTCTTCATATTTTTCACTCGTTTTCAGGTTCTTCATGTTTTTCAACACCGCTTCTTGAACCTCCTATTTTTCAGACCGTTTCATGCTACTCATGTATTTCACACATTTTGAAGCTCTTCATATTTTCCACACCTTTTCAGGCTCTTCAGGTTTTTCAAAACCGCTTCTTGCTCCTCCTATTTTTCAGACCGTTTCATGCTCCTTATATTTTTCACACCTTTTGAAGCTCTTCATGTTCTTCACACCTTTTCAAGCTCTTCATATTTTTCAAACCTTTTGAAGCTCTTCATATTTTTAACACTTTTTCAGGCTCTTCATGTTTTTGAACAACGCTTCATGCTCCTCCTATTTTTCAGACCGTTTCATACTACTCATGTATTTCACACCTTTTGAAGCTCTTCATATTTTTCACACCTTTTCAGGCTCTCCATGTTTTTCAACACCGTTTCATGCTCCTCCTATTTTTCAACCGTATCATACTACTCATGTATTTCACACCTTTTGAAGCTCTTCATATTTTTCACACCTTTTCAGGTTCTTCATGTTTGTCAACACCGCTTCATGCTCCTCCTATTTTTCAGACCGTAACATGCTCTTCATATTTTTGACAACTTTTGGAGCTCTTCATATTTTTCACTCCTTTTCAGGCTCTTCATGGTTTTGAACACCGTTTCATGCTCCTACTATTTTTCACATCGTTTCATGCTCCTCATATTTTTGACACCTTTTGAAGCTTTTCATATTTTTGACACCTTTTGAAGCTCTTCATATTTTTCACACCTTTTGAAGCTCTTCATATTTTTCACACCTTTTGAAGCTCTTCATATTTTTCACACCTTTTCAGACTCTTTATGTTTTTCAACATCACTTCATGCTCCTCCTATTTTTTAGACCGTTTCATGCTAATCATATTTTTGACACCTTTTCAAGCTCTTCATATTTTTCACACCTTTTCAGACTCTTCATGTTTTTCAAAACCGCTTATGCTCCTCCTAAATTTCAGACCGTTTCATGCTCCTCATATTTCTCACACCTTTTGAAGCTTTTCCTATTTTACACAACTTTTCAGGCTCTTCATGTTTTTCAGCACCGCTTCATGCTCCTCCTATTTTTCAGACCATTTCATGCTTCTCATATTTTTGACACCTTTTGAATCTCTTCATATTTTTCACACCTTTTCAGGTTCTTCATATTTTTGAACACAGCTTCATGCTCCTCCCATTTTTCAGACCGTTTCATGCTCCTCATATATTTGACACCATTTGAAGCTCTTCATATTTTTCACACCTTTTCAGGTCCTTCATGTTTTTGAACACCGCTTCATGCTCCTCCCATTTTTCAGACCATTTCATGCTCCTCATATATTAGACACCTTTTGAAGCTCTTCATATTTTTCACACATTTTCAGGCTCTTCATGTTTTTACAGCGCTTCGTGCTCCTCCTATTTTTGATATCTTTTGAAGCTCTTCATGTATTTCACACCTTTTCAGGGTTTTCATGATTTTGAATACCGTTTCATGCTCCTCATATTTTTCAGACTGTTTCATGCTCCTCATATTTTTGACACCTTTTGAAGTGCTTCATAATTATCACACCATTTCAGGCTCTTCATGTTTTTCAAATCCACTTCTCCTCCTCCTATTTTTCATTCTGTTTCATGCTCCTCATATTTTTGACAACTTTTGAAGCTCTTCATATTTTTCACACCTTTTCAGGCTCTTCATGTTTTTCAACACCGCTTTATTCTCCTCCTATTTTGCACACCGTTTCATGCTCCTCATATTTTGGTACCTTTTGAAGCACTTCATATTTTTCACACCTTTTCAGGCTCTTCATGTTTTGAACATCGTTTCTTGCACCTCCAGTTTTTCATAACGTTTCATGCTGCTCATATATTTGACACCTTTTGAAGCTCTTCATCATTTCACAACTTTTCAGGTTCTTCATGTTTTCAACACCACTTCATGCTCCTGCTATATTTCTGACCATGTCATGCTCCTCATATTTTTGACACCTTTTGAAGATCTTCATATTTTTCACACCTTTTCAGGCTCTTCAGGTTTTTCTACACCACTTCATGCTCCTCCTAATTTTGACACCTTTGGAGCTCTTCATATTTTTCACACCTTTTCATGCTCTTCATATTTTTCAACAAGGTTTCAAGCTCCTCCTATTTTTCATACCGTTTAATGCTCCCCATAATTTTGACACCTTTTGAAGTGCTTCATAATTTTCACACCATTTCAGGCTCTTCATGTTTTTCAAAACCGCTTCTCCTCCTCCTATTTTTCAGACTGTTTCATGCTCCTCATATTTTTGACAACTTTTGAAGCTCTTCATATTTTTCACACCTTTTCAGGGTCTTCATGTTTTTCAACACCGCTTTATTCTCCTCCTATATTTCACACCGTTTCATGCTCCTCATATTTTTGACACCTTTTGAAGCTCTTCATATTTTTCACACTTTTTCAGGATCTTCATGTTTTGCAACACCGTTTCATGCTCCTCCTATTTTTCAGACCATTTCTTGCTCCTCATATTTTGACAATCTTGATGCTCTTTATATTTTCCACAGCTTTTCATGCTCTTCATGTTTTTGAACACCGATTCATGTTCCTCATATTTTTCAGACCGTTTCATGCTCCTCATATTATTGACACCTTTTGAATCTCTTCATATTTTTCACACCTTTTCAGGCTCTTCATGTTTTTGAACACCACCTCATGCTCCTCCTAATTTTCAGACCGTTACATGCTCCTCATATTTTGACTCCTTTTGAAGCTCTTCATATTTTTCACACCTTTTCAGGCTCTTCATGTTTTTCAACACCGCTTCTTGCTCATTCTCTTTTTCAGACCGTTTCATACCCCTCATATTTTTGACACCTTTTCAAGCTCTTCACATTTTTCAAACCTTTTCAGGCTCTTCATGTTTTTGAACACCGCTTTATGCTCCTCCTATTTTTCAGACCGTTTCATGCTGCTCGTATTTTTCAGACCGTTTCATGCTCCTCATAATTTTGACAATTTTATAAGCTCTTTATACTTTTCACACTTTTTCAGGCTCTTCATGTTTTTGAACACCGCTTCATGCTCCTCCTATTTTTCAAAACTTTTGAAGCTCTTCGTGTTTTTCACACCTTTTCAGGCTCTCATGTTTTTGAACACAGATTCATGCTCCTCCTAATTTTCAGACCGTTTCATGCTCCTCATATATTTCACACCTTTTTAAGCTCTTCCTAATTTTCACACCTTTTCAGGCTCTTCATGATTTTGAACACCGTTTTATGCTGCCTCTATTTTTCAGACCGTTTCATGCTCCTCATATATTTTAAACCTTTTGAATCTCTTCATATATTTCACACCTTTTCAGGCTGTTCATGTTTTTCAACAACGCTTCATGATCCTCCTATTGTTCAGACCGTTTCATGCTCCTCATTATTTTGACAATTTTATAAGCTCTTCATATTTTTCACACCTTTTCAGGCTTCATGTTTTTGAACAACGCTTCATGCTCCTCCTCTATTTCAGACCGTTTCATACTACTCATGTATTTCACACGTTTTGAAGCTCTTCATATTTTTCACACCTTTTCAGGCTCTTCATGTTTTTGAACACCGCTTCATGCTCCTCCTTTTTTTCAGACCGTTTCATGCTCTTGATATTTTTGAAACCTTTTGAAGCTCTTCATATTTTTCAGACTTTTTCAGGCTCTTCATGTTGTTGAACACCGCTTCTTGCTCCTCCTTTTTTTCAGACCGTTTCGTGCTCCTCATGTATTTCAATCCTATTGAAGCTCTTCATATTTTTCACACTTTTCCAGGCTCTTCATGTTTTTGAACACCGTTTCATGCTCCTCCTATTTCTCAGACCGTTTCCTGCTCCTAATATTTTTGACACATTTTGAAGCTCTTCATATTTTTCACACCTTTTCAGGCTCTTCATGTTTTTGAACACCGCTTCATGCTCCTCCTTTTTTTCAGACTGTTTCGTGCTCCTCATGTATTTCAATCCTTTTGAAGCTCTTCATATTTTTCACACCTTTTCATGCTCTTCATGTTTTTGATCACGGCCTCATGCTCTTCCTATTTTTCAGACCGTTTTCTGCTCCTCCTATGTTTGACACCTTTTGAAGCTCTTAATATTTTTCACACCTTTTCAGGCCCTTCATGTTTTTGAACACCGCTTCATGCTCCTCCTATTGTTCAGACCGTTTCATTTTCCTCATATTTTTCACACATTTTGAAGCTCTTCCTATTTTTCACAACTTTTCAGGCTCTTCATATTTTTCAACACCGCTTCATGCTCCTCCTATTTTTCACACCGTTTAATGCTCCTCATGTATTTCACACCTTTTGAAGCTCTTCATATATTTCACGCCTTCTCAGCCTCTTCATGTTTTTCTCACCTTTGCATGCTCCTCCTATTTTTCAGACCGCTTCATGCTCCTCATATTTTTGACACGTTTGAAGCTCTTCATATTTTCACAACTTTTGAAGCTCTTCATATTTTTCACTCGTTTTCAGGTTCTTCATGTTTTTCAACACCGCTTCTTGAACCTCCTATTTTTCAGACCGTTTCATGCTACTCATGTATTTCACACATTTTGAAGCTCTTCATATTTTCCACACCTTTTCAGGCTCTTCAGGTTTTTCAAAACCGCTTCTTGCTCCTCCTATTTTTCAGACCGTTTCATGCTCCTTATATTTTTCACACCTTTTGAAGCTCTTCATGTTCTTCACACCTTTTCAAGCTCTTCATATTTTTCAAACCTTTTGAAGCTCTTCATATTTTTAACACTTTTTCAGGCTCTTCATGTTTTTGAACAACGCTTCATGCTCCTCCTATTTTTCAGACCGTTTCATACTACTCATGTATTTCACACCTTTTGAAGCTCTTCATATTTTTCACACCTTTTCAGGCTCTCCATGTTTTTCAACACCGTTTCATGCTCCTCCTATTTTTCAACCGTATCATACTACTCATGTATTTCACACCTTTTGAAGCTCTTCATATTTTTCACACCTTTTCAGGTTCTTCATGTTTGTCAACACCGCTTCATGCTCCTCCTATTTTTCAGACCGTATCATGCTCTTCATATTTTTGACAACTTTTGGAGCTCTTCATATTTTTCACTCCTTTTCAGGCTCTTCATGGTTTTGAACACCGTTTCATGCTCCTACTATTTTTCACATCGTTTCATGCTCCTCATATTTTTGACACCTTTTGAAGCTTTTCATATTTTTGACACCTTTTGAAGCTCTTCATATTTTTCACACCTTTTGAAGCTCTTCATATTTTTCACACCTTTTCAGACTCTTTATGTTTTTCAACATCACTTCATGCTCCTCCTATTTTTTAGACCGTTTCATGCTAATCATATTTTTGACACCTTTTCAAGCTCTTCATATTTTTCACACCTTTTCAGACTCTTCATGTTTTTCAAAACCGCTTATGCTCCTCCTAAATTTCAGACCGTTTCATGCTCCTCATATTTCTCACACCTTTTGAAGCTTTTCCTATTTTACACAACTTTTCAGGCTCTTCATGTTTTTCAGCACCGCTTCATGCTCCTCCTATTTTTCAGACCATTTCATGCTTCTCATATTTTTGACACCTTTTGAATCTCTTCATATTTTTCACACCTTTTCAGGTTCTTCATATTTTTGAACACAGCTTCATGCTCCTCCCATTTTTCAGACCGTTTCATGCTCCTCATATATTTGACACCATTTGAAGCTCTTCATATTTTTCACACCTTTTCAGGTCCTTCATGTTTTTGAACACCGCTTCATGCTCCTCCCATTTTTCAGACCATTTCATGCTCCTCATATATTAGACACCTTTTGAAGCTCTTCATATTTTTCACACATTTTCAGGCTCTTCATGTTTTTACAGCGCTTCGTGCTCCTCCTATTTTTGATATCTTTTGAAGCTCTTCATGTATTTCACACCTTTTCAGGGTTTTCATGATTTTGAATACCGTTTCATGCTCCTCATATTTTTCAGACTGTTTCATGCTCCTCATATTTTTGACACCTTTTGAAGTGCTTCATAATTATCACACCATTTCAGGCTCTTCATGTTTTTCAAATCCACTTCTCCTCCTCCTATTTTTCATTCTGTTTCATGCTCCTCATATTTTTGACAACTTTTGAAGCTCTTCATATTTTTCACACCTTTTCAGGCTCTTCATGTTTTTCAACACCGCTTTATTCTCCTCCTATTTTGCACACCGTTTCATGCTCCTCATATTTTGGTACCTTTTGAAGCACTTCATATTTTTCACACCTTTTCAGGCTCTTCATGTTTTGAACATCGTTTCTTGCACCTCCAGTTTTTCATAACGTTTCATGCTCCTCATATTTTTGACACCTTTGGAAGCTCTTCACGTTTTTCAACACCGTTTCATGCTCCTCTTAATTTTCAGACCATTTGATCCTCCTCTTATTTTTCAGACCGTTTCATGCTCCTCATATTTTTGACACCTTTTGCAGCTCTTCGTATTTTTCACACCTTTTCAGGCTCTTCATGTTTTTCAACACCATTTCATGCTCTCATATTTTTGACACCTTTTGATACTCTTCATATATTTCACACCTTTTCAGGCTCTTCATGTTTATCAACACCGCTTCATGCTCCTCCTATTTGTCAGACCGTTTCATGCTCATCTCTTTTTTGACACCTTTTGAAGCTCTTCATATTTTTCACACTTTTTCAGGCTCTTCATGTTTTTGAACACCGCTTCATTCTCCTCCTATTTGTCAGACCGTTTCATGCTCATCTCTTTTTTGACACCTTTTGAAGCTCTTCATATTTTTCACACTTTTTCAGGCTCTTCATGTTTTTCAACACCACTTCATGCTCCTCCTATTTGTCAGACCGTTTCATGCTAATCTCTTTTTTGACACCTTTTGAAGCTCTTCATATTTTTCACACTTTTTCAGGCTCTTCATGTTTTTGAACACCGCTTTATGCTCCTCCTATTTTTCAGACCGTTTCATGCTGCTCGTATTTTTCAGACCGTTTCATGCTCCTCATAATTTTGACAATTTTATAAGCTCTTTATACTTTTCACACTTTTTCAGGCTCTTCATGTTTTTGAACACCGCTTCATGCTCCTCCTATTTTTCAAAACTTTTGAAGCTCTTCGTGTTTTTCACACCTTTTCAGGCTCTCATGTTTTTGAACACAGATTCATGCTCCTCCTAATTTTCAGACCGTTTCATGCTCCTCATATATTTCACACCTTTTTAAGCTCTTCCTAATTTTCACACCTTTTCAGGCTCTTCATGATTTTGAACACCGTTTTATGCTGCCTCTATTTTTCAGACCGTTTCATGCTCCTCATATATTTTAAACCTTTTGAATCTCTTCATATATTTCACACCTTTTCAGGCTGTTCATGTTTTTCAACAACGCTTCATGATCCTCCTATTGTTCAGACCGTTTCATGCTCCTCATTATTTTGACAATTTTATAAGCTCTTCATATTTTTCACACCTTTTCAGGCTTCATGTTTTTGAACAACGCTTCATGCTCCTCCTCTATTTCAGACCGTTTCATACTACTCATGTATTTCACACGTTTTGAAGCTCTTCATATTTTTCACACCTTTTCAGGCTCTTCATGTTTTTGAACACCGCTTCATGCTCCTCCTTTTTTTCAGACCGTTTCATGCTCTTGATATTTTTGAAACCTTTTGAAGCTCTTCATATTTTTCAGACTTTTTCAGGCTCTTCATGTTGTTGAACACCGCTTCTTGCTCCTCCTTTTTTTCAGACCGTTTCGTGCTCCTCATGTATTTCAATCCTATTGAAGCTCTTCATATTTTTCACACTTTTCCAGGCTCTTCATGTTTTTGAACACCGTTTCATGCTCCTCCTATTTCTCAGACCGTTTCCTGCTCCTAATATTTTTGACACATTTTGAAGCTCTTCATATTTTTCACACCTTTTCAGGCTCTTCATGTTTTTGAACACCGCTTCATGCTCCTCCTTTTTTTCAGACCGTTTCGTGCTCCTCATGTATTTCAATCCTTTTGAAGCTCTTCATATTTTTCACACCTTTTCATGCTCTTCATGTTTTTGATCACGGCCTCATGCTCTTCCTATTTTTCAGACCGTTTTCTGCTCCTCCTATGTTTGACACCTTTTGAAGCTCTTAATATTTTTCACACCTTTTCAGGCCCTTCATGTTTTTGAACACCGCTTCATGCTCCTCCTATTGTTCAGACCGTTTCATTTTCCTCATATTTTTCACACATTTTGAAGCTCTTCCTATTTTTCACAACTTTTCAGGCTCTTCATATTTTTCAACACCGCTTCATGCTCCTCCTATTTTTCACACCGTTTAATGCTCCTCATGTATTTCACACCTTTTGAAGCTCTTCATATATTTCACGCCTTCTCAGCCTCTTCATGTTTTTCTCACCTTTGCATGCTCCTCCTATTTTTCAGACCGCTTCATGCTCCTCATATTTTTGACACGTTTGAAGCTCTTCATATTTTCACAACTTTTGAAGCTCTTCATATTTTTCACTCGTTTTCAGGTTCTTCATGTTTTTCAACACCGCTTCTTGAACCTCCTATTTTTCAGACCGTTTCATGCTACTCATGTATTTCACACATTTTGAAGCTCTTCATATTTTCCACACCTTTTCAGGCTCTTCAGGTTTTTCAAAACCGCTTCTTGCTCCTCCTATTTTTCAGACCGTTTCATGCTCCTTATATTTTTCACACCTTTTGAAGCTCTTCATGTTCTTCACACCTTTTCAAGCTCTTCATATTTTTCAAACCTTTTGAAGCTCTTCATATTTTTAACACTTTTTCAGGCTCTTCATGTTTTTGAACAACGCTTCATGCTCCTCCTATTTTTCAGACCGTTTCATACTACTCATGTATTTCACACCTTTTGAAGCTCTTCATATTTTTCACACCTTTTCAGGCTCTCCATGTTTTTCAACACCGTTTCATGCTCCTCCTATTTTTCAACCGTATCATACTACTCATGTATTTCACACCTTTTGAAGCTCTTCATATTTTTCACACCTTTTCAGGTTCTTCATGTTTGTCAACACCGCTTCATGCTCCTCCTATTTTTCAGACCGTAACATGCTCTTCATATTTTTGACAACTTTTGGAGCTCTTCATATTTTTCACTCCTTTTCAGGCTCTTCATGGTTTTGAACACCGTTTCATGCTCCTACTATTTTTCACATCGTTTCATGCTCCTCATATTTTTGACACCTTTTGAAGCTTTTCATATTTTTGACACCTTTTGAAGCTCTTCATATTTTTCACACCTTTTGAAGCTCTTCATATTTTTCACACCTTTTGAAGCTCTTCATATTTTTCACACCTTTTCAGACTCTTTATGTTTTTCAACATCACTTCATGCTCCTCCTATTTTTTAGACCGTTTCATGCTAATCATATTTTTGACACCTTTTCAAGCTCTTCATATTTTTCACACCTTTTCAGACTCTTCATGTTTTTCAAAACCGCTTATGCTCCTCCTAAATTTCAGACCGTTTCATGCTCCTCATATTTCTCACACCTTTTGAAGCTTTTCCTATTTTACACAACTTTTCAGGCTCTTCATGTTTTTCAGCACCGCTTCATGCTCCTCCTATTTTTCAGACCATTTCATGCTTCTCATATTTTTGACACCTTTTGAATCTCTTCATATTTTTCACACCTTTTCAGGTTCTTCATATTTTTGAACACAGCTTCATGCTCCTCCCATTTTTCAGACCGTTTCATGCTCCTCATATATTTGACACCATTTGAAGCTCTTCATATTTTTCACACCTTTTCAGGTCCTTCATGTTTTTGAACACCGCTTCATGCTCCTCCCATTTTTCAGACCATTTCATGCTCCTCATATATTAGACACCTTTTGAAGCTCTTCATATTTTTCACACATTTTCAGGCTCTTCATGTTTTTACAGCGCTTCGTGCTCCTCCTATTTTTGATATCTTTTGAAGCTCTTCATGTATTTCACACCTTTTCAGGGTTTTCATGATTTTGAATACCGTTTCATGCTCCTCATATTTTTCAGACTGTTTCATGCTCCTCATATTTTTGACACCTTTTGAAGTGCTTCATAATTATCACACCATTTCAGGCTCTTCATGTTTTTCAAATCCACTTCTCCTCCTCCTATTTTTCATTCTGTTTCATGCTCCTCATATTTTTGACAACTTTTGAAGCTCTTCATATTTTTCACACCTTTTCAGGCTCTTCATGTTTTTCAACACCGCTTTATTCTCCTCCTATTTTGCACACCGTTTCATGCTCCTCATATTTTGGTACCTTTTGAAGCACTTCATATTTTTCACACCTTTTCAGGCTCTTCATGTTTTGAACATCGTTTCTTGCACCTCCAGTTTTTCATAACGTTTCATGCTGCTCATATATTTGACACCTTTTGAAGCTCTTCATCATTTCACAACTTTTCAGGTTCTTCATGTTTTCAACACCACTTCATGCTCCTGCTATATTTCTGACCATGTCATGCTCCTCATATTTTTGACACCTTTTGAAGATCTTCATATTTTTCACACCTTTTCAGGCTCTTCAGGTTTTTCTACACCACTTCATGCTCCTCCTAATTTTGACACCTTTGGAGCTCTTCATATTTTTCACACCTTTTCATGCTCTTCATATTTTTCAACAAGGTTTCAAGCTCCTCCTATTTTTCATACCGTTTAATGCTCCCCATAATTTTGACACCTTTTGAAGTGCTTCATAATTTTCACACCATTTCAGGCTCTTCATGTTTTTCAAAACCGCTTCTCCTCCTCCTATTTTTCAGACTGTTTCATGCTCCTCATATTTTTGACAACTTTTGAAGCTCTTCATATTTTTCACACCTTTTCAGGGTCTTCATGTTTTTCAACACCGCTTTATTCTCCTCCTATATTTCACACCGTTTCATGCTCCTCATATTTTTGACACCTTTTGAAGCTCTTCATATTTTTCACACTTTTTCAGGATCTTCATGTTTTGCAACACCGTTTCATGCTCCTCCTATTTTTCAGACCATTTCTTGCTCCTCATATTTTGACAATCTTGATGCTCTTTATATTTTCCACAGCTTTTCATGCTCTTCATGTTTTTGAACACCGATTCATGTTCCTCATATTTTTCAGACCGTTTCATGCTCCTCATATTATTGACACCTTTTGAATCTCTTCATATTTTTCACACCTTTTCAGGCTCTTCATGTTTTTGAACACCACCTCATGCTCCTCCTAATTTTCAGACCGTTACATGCTCCTCATATTTTGACTCCTTTTGAAGCTCTTCATATTTTTCACACCTTTTCAGGCTCTTCATGTTTTTCAACACCGCTTCTTGCTCATTCTCTTTTTCAGACCGTTTCATACCCCTCATATTTTTGACACCTTTTCAAGCTCTTCACATTTTTCAAACCTTTTCAGGCTCTTCATGTTTTTGAACAACGTTTCATGCTCCTGCTATTTTTCAGACAGTTTCATGCTCCTCATATTTTTGACAACTTTTGAAGATTTTCCTATTTTTCACACCTTTTCAGGCTCTTCACGATTTGAACACCGTTTCATGCTCCTCCTATTATTCAGACCGTTTCATGCTCCTCATATTTTGGTACCTTTTGAAGCACTTCATATTTTTCACACCTTTTCAGGCTCTTCATGTTTTTGAACACCGCTTCATGCTCCTCCTAGTTTTCACACCGTTTAATGCTCCTCATATGTTTGACACCTTTTGAAGCTCTTCATATTTTTCACACTTTTTCAGGCTCTTCATGTTTTTGAACACCGTTTCATGTTCCTCATATCTTTGACACCTTTTGAATCTCTTCATATTTTTCACACCTTTTCAGGCTTTTCATGGTTTTAAACACCTTTTCATGCCTCTCCTATTTTTCAGACCGTTTCATGCTCCTCATATTTTTGACACCTTTTGAAGCTCTTCATATTTTTCACACCTTTTCACGCTCTTCATGTTTTTTAATACCGCTTCATGCTCCTTCTATTTTCAGACTGTTTCATGCTCCTCATGATTTTGAGACGTTTTGAATCTCTTCATATTTTTCACACCTTTTCATGATTTTCATGTTTTTGAACACAGTTTCATTCTCCTCATATTTTTCACACATTTTCATGCTCTTCATATTTTTCACACCTTTTCAGGCTCTTCATGTTTTTGAACACCTTTTCATGCTCCTACTATTTTTCAGACCGTTTTATGCTCCTCATATTTTTGTCACCTTTTGAAGCTCTTCATATTTTTCAAACCTTTTCACGCTCTTAATGTTTTTCAAGACCGTTTCATGCTCCTCCTATTTTCAGACCGTTTCATGCTCCTCATATTTTTGACACCTTTTGAAGCTCTTCATATTTTTCACACCTTTTCAGGCTCTTCAGGTTTTTGAACACCGCTTCATGTTCCGCCTATTTTACAGAACTTTTCATGCTCCTCATATTTTTGACACTTTTTGTAGCTCTTCATATTTTTCACACCTTTTAAGGGTCTTCACGTTGTTGAACACGGTTTCATGCTCCTTTTTTCAGACCGTTTCATGCACCTCATGTATTTGAGACGTTTTGAAGCTCTTCCTATATTTTGTACGTTTTGAGGCTCTTCATGTTTTTGAACACCGTTTCATGCTCCTCCTATTTTTCAGACCGGTTCATGCTCCTGATATTTTTGACACCTTTGAAGCTCTTCATATTTTTTACACCTTTTCAGGCTCTTCATATTTTTCAACACCGTTTCATGCTCCTCCTATTTTTCAGATCGTTTCATGCTCCACATATTTTTGACAACTTTTGAAACTAATCATATTTTTCACACCTTTTCAGGCTTTACATGTTTTTGAACCCAGTTTCATGCTCCTCATATTTTTGACACCTTTTGAAGCTCTTCATATTTTTCACAACTTTTCAGGCTCTTCATATTTTTGAACACAGTTTCATGCTCCTCATATTTTTCACACCTTTTCATGCTTTTCATATTTTTCACATCTTTTCATGCTCTTCATGTTTCCCAACACCGTTTCTTGCTCTGCCTATTTTTCAGACCGTTTCATGCTCCTCATATTTTTGACACATTTTGAAGCTCTTCATATATTTCACATCTTTTCAGGCTCTTCATGTTTCCCAACACCGTTTCATGCTCCTCCTATTTTTCAGACCGTTTCGTGCTCCTCATATATTTGACACCTTTTGAAGGTCTTCTTATTTTTCACACCTTTTCACGCTTTTAATGTTTTTCAACTCCTTTTCATGCTCCTCCTATTTTTCAGACCGTTTCGTGCTCCTCATATATTTGACACCTTTTGAAGCTCTTCATATTCTTCACACCTTTTCAGGCTCTTCATGATTTTGAACACCGCTTCATGCTCCTCCTATTTTTCAAAACGATTCATGCTCCACCTATTTTTCAGAATGTTTCATGCTCCTCATATATTTGACACCTTTTGAAGCTCTTCCTATTTTTCACAACTTTTCAGGCTCTTCATGTTTTTGAAAACCACTTCATTCTCCTCCTATTTTTCAGATCGTTTCATGCTCCTCATATTTTTGACACCTTTTGAAGCTCTTCATATATTTCACACCTTTTCAGGCTCTTCATGTTCTTTAACACCGATTCATGCTCCTCCTACTTTTCAGACCGTTTCATGCTCCTCATATTTTTGACACCTTTTGAAGCTCTTCATGTCTTTCACAACTTTTCTGCCTCTTCCTGTTTTTCAACACCGTTTCATCCTCCTCCTATTTTTTAGAGCGTTTCATGCTCGTCGTATTTTTGACACCTTTTGAAGCTCTTCATATTTTTCACACCTTTTCAGGCTCTTCATGTTTTCAACACCGTTTCATGCTCCTCCTATTTTTAGACCGTATCATGCTCCTCATATTTTGACACCTTTTGAAGCTCTTCATATTATTCACACCTTTTCAGGTTCTTCATGTTTTTGAACACCGCTTCAGGCTCCTTCTATTTTCAGACTGTTTCATGCTCCTCATGTTTTTGAGACGTTTTGAAGCTTTTCATATTTTTCACACCTTTTCAGGCTCTTCATGTTTTTCAACACTGATTCATGCTCCTCCTATTTTTCAGACCGTTTCATGCTTCTCTTATTTTTGACACCTTTTGAAGCGCTTCATATTTTTCACACCTTTTCAGGGTCTTCTTGTTTTGCATCACCACTTCATGCTCCTCTTATTTTTTAGACCGTTTCATGCTCCTCATATTTTTGACACCTGTTGAAGCTCTTCATATTTTTCACACCTTTCCTGGTTCTTCAAGTTTTTGAACACTGTTTCTTGCTCCTCCTGTTTTTCAGACCGTTTCATGCTGCTCATATTTTGACACCTTTTGAAGCTCTTCATATTTTTCATACCTTTTCAGGCTCTTCATATTTTTCAACACAAATTCATGGTCCTCCTATTTTTCACACCGTTTCATGCTCCTCATATTTTTGACACCTTTTGAAGCTCTTCATATATTTCACACCTTTTCAGGCTCTTCATGTTCTTTAACACCGATTCATGCTCCTCCTACTTTTCAGACCGTTTCCTGCTCCTCATGTTTTTGACACCTTTTGAAGCTCTTCATGTCTTTCACACCTTTTCTGCCTCTTCCTGTTTTTCAACACCGTTTCATGCTCCTCCTATTTTTTAGAGCGTTTCATGCTCGTCGTATTTTTGACAGCTTTTGAAGCTCTTCATATATTTCACACCTTTTCAGGCTCTTCATGTTTTTCAACACCGCTTCATGCTCCTCCTATTTTTCAGACCGTTTCATGCTCCTCATATTGTTGACACCTTTTGAAGCTCTTCATATATTTCACACGTTTTCAGCCTCTTCATGTTTCTCAACACCACTTCATGCTCCTCCTATTTTTAAGACCGTTTCCTGCTCCTCATATTTTTCACACCTTTTGAAGCTTTTCATATTTTTCACAGCTTTTCAGGCTCTTCATGTTTTTCAACAGCGCTTCATGCTACTCCTATTTTTCAGACCGTTTCATGTTCCTCATATTTTTGACACCTTTTGAAGCTCTTCATATATTTCACACCTTCAGGCTCTTCATGATTTTTAACACCGCTTCATGGTCCTCCTATTTTTCAGACCGTGTCATGCTCCTCATATTTTTGATAATTTTGAAGCTCTTCATATTTTTCACACCTTTTCAGGCTCTTCATGTTTTTCAACAACGCTTCATGCTCCTCCTATTTTTCAGACCGCTTAATGCTCCTCATATTTTTGACACCTTTTGAAGCTCTTCGTATATTTCACACCTTTTCATGCTCTTCCTGAATTTCAACACAGCTTAATGCTCCTCCTATTTTCAGACCGTTTCATGCTCCGCATATTTTTGCCACCTTTTCAAGCTGTTCATATTTTTCAAAGCTTTTCAGGCTCTTCATGTTTTTGAACACGGTCTCTTGCTCCTCCTATTTTTCAGACCGTTTCATGCTCCTCATATTTTTGACACCCTTTGAATCTCTTCATATTTTTCACACCTTTTCAGGCTCTTCATGTTTTTGAACATAGTTTCATGCTCCACATATTTTTCACACCTTTTCATGCTCTTCATATTTTTCACACCTTTTCAGGCTCTTCATGTTTTTGAACACCATTTCATGCTCTTCCTATTTTTCAGACCGTTTCATGCTCCTCATATTTTTGACACCTTTAGAAGCTCTTCATATTTTTCACACCTTTTCAGGCTCTTCATGTTTTTGAACACCGTTTCATGTTCCTCATATTTTTGACACCTTTTGAAGCTCATCATATTTTTCACAGGTTTTCATGCTCTTCATCTTTTTCAAAACCGTTTCATTCTCATACTATTTTTCAGACAGTTTCATGCTCCTATATATTTGACACCTTTTGAAACTCTTCATATTTTTCACACGTTTTCAGGCTCTTCATGGTTTTCAACACCGCTGCATGCTCCTCCTATTTTTCAGACCGTTTCATGCTCTTAATATTTTTGACATCTTTTGAAGCTCTTCATATATTTCACAGCTTTTCAGGCTCTTCATGTTTTTCAACACTGATTCATGCTCCTCCTATTTTTCAGACCGTTTCATGCTTCTCTTATTTTTGACACCTTTGGAAGCGCTTCATATTTTTCACACCTTTTCAGGGTCTTCTTGTTTTGCATCACCACTTCATGCTCCTCTTATTTTTCAGACCGTTTCATGCTCCTCATATTTTTGACACCTTTTGAAGCTCTTCATATTTTTCACACCTTTTCAGGCTCTTTATGTTTTTCAACGCCGTATCATGCTCCTCCTATTTTTCAGACCGTTTCATGCTCCTCATATCTTTGACACCTTTTGAAGCTCTTCATATTTTTCACACCATTTCAGGCTCTTCAAGTTTTTGAAAACGGCTTCATGCTCCTCCTAATTTTCAGACCGTTTCTTGCTCCTCATATTTCTGACACCTTTTGAAGCTGTTCATATTTTTCACTTCTTTTCAGGCTCTTCATGTTTTTTAGCACAGTTTCATGCTCCGCATATTTTTCACACCTTTTCATGCTCTTCATATTTTTCACACCTTTTCAGGCTCTTCATGTTTCTCAACACCGTTTCATGCTTCTCCTATTTTTCAGACCGTTTCATGCTGCTCATATTTTTGACACCTTTTGAAGCTCTTCATATTTTTCACACCTTTTCAGGCTCTTCATGTTTTTGAACATAGTTTCATGCTCCACATATTTTTCACACCTTTTCATGCTCTTCATATTTTTCACACCTTTTCAGGCTCTTCATGTTTTTGAACACCTTTCATGCTCTTCCTATTTTTCAGACCGTTTCATGCTCCTCATATTTTTGACACCTTTTGAAGCTCTTCATATTTTTCACACCTTTTCAGGCTCTTCACGTTTTTGAACACCACTTCATGCTCCTCCTATATTTCAGACCGTTTAATGCTCCTCATATTTTTGACACCTTTTGAAGCTCTTCATATTTTTTACACCTTTTCAGGCTCTTCATGATTTTGAACACCGTTTCATGTTCCTCATATTTTTGACACCTTCTGAAGCTCATCATATTTTTCACAGGTTTTCATGCTCTTCATCTTTTTCAAAACCGTTTCATTCTCATACTATTTTTCAGACAGTTTCATGCTCCTATATATTTGACACCTTTTGAAACTCTTCATATTTTTCACACGTTTTCAGGCTCTTCATGGTTTTCAACACTGCTGCATGCTCCTCCTATTTTTCAGACCGTTTCATGCTCTTAATATTTTTGACATCTTTTGAAGCTCTTCATATATTTCACAGCTTTTCAGGCTCTTCATGTTTTTCAACACTGATTCATGCTCCTCCTATTTTTCAGACCGTTTCATGCTTCTCTTATTTTTGACACCTTTTGAAGCGCTTCATATTTTTCACACCTTTTCAGGGTCTTCTTGTTTTGCATCACCACTTCATGGTCCTCTTATTTTTTAGACCGTTTCATGCTCCTCATATTTTTGACACCTGTTGAAGCTGTTCATATTTTTCACACCTTACCTGGTTCTTCAAGTTTTTGAACACTGTTTCTTGCTCCTCCTGTTTTTCAGACCGTTTCATGCTGCTCATATTTTGACACCTTTTGAAGCTCTTCATATTTTTCATACCTTTTCAGGCTCTTCATATTTTTCAACACAAATTCATGGTCCTCCTATTTTTCACACCGTTTCATGCTCCTCATATTTTTGACACCTTTTGAAGCTCTTCATATATTTCACACCTTTTCAGGCTCTTCATGTTCTTTAACACCGATTCATGCTCCTCCTACTTTTCAGACCGTTTCCTGCTCCTCATGTTTTTGACACCTTTTGAAGCTCTTCATGTCTTTCACACCTTTTCTGCCTCTTCCTGTTTTTCAACACCGTTTCATGCTCCTCCTATTTTTTAGAGCGTTTCATGCTCGTCGTATTTTTGACAGCTTTTGAAGCTCTTCATATATTTCACACCTTTTCAGGCTCTTCATGTTCTTTAACACCGATTCATGCTCCTCCTACTTTTCAGACCGTTTCATGCTCCTCATATTATTGACACCTTTTGAAGCTCTTCATATCTTTCACACCTTTTCTGCCTCTTCCTGTTTTTCAACACCGTTTCATGCTCCTCCTATTTTTTAGAGCGTTTCATGCTCGTCGTATTTTTGACAGCTTTTGAAGCTCTTCATATATTTCACACCTTTTCAGGTTCTTCATGTTTTTCAAAACCGCTTCATGCTCCTCCTATTTTTCAGACCATTTCATGCTCCTCATATTCTTGACACCTTTTGAAGCTCTTCATATATTTCACACGTTTTCAGCCTCTTCATGTTTCTCAACACCGCTTCATGCTCCTCCTATTTTTAAGACCGTTTCCTGCTCCTCATATTTTTCACACCTTTTGAAGCTTTTCATATTTTTCACAGCTTTTCAGGCTCTTCATGTTTTTCAACAGCGCTTCATGCTACTCCTATTTTTCAGACCGTTTCATGTTCCTCATATTTTTGACACCTTTTGAAGCTCTTCATATATTTCACACCTTCAGGCTCTTCATGATTTTTAACACCGCTTCATGGTCCTCCTATTTTTCAGACCGTGTCATGCTCCTCATATTTTTGATAATTTTGAAGCTCTTCATATTTTTCACACCTTTTCAGGCTCTTCATGTTTTTCAACAACGCTTCATGCTCCTCCTATTTTTCAGACCGCTTAATGCTCCTCATATTTTTGACACCTTTTGAAGCTCTTCGTATATTTCACACCTTTTCATGCTCTTCCTGAATTTCAACACAGCTTAATGCTCCTCCTATTTTCAGACCGTTTCATGCTCCGCATATTTTTGCCACCTTTTCAAGCTGTTCATATTTTTCAAACCTTTTCAGGCTCTTCATGTTTTTGAACACAGTCTCTTGCTCCTCCTATTTTTCAGACCGTTTCATGCTCCTCATATTTTTGACACCCTTTGAATCTCTTCATATTTTTCACACCTTTTCAGGCTCTTCATGTTTTTGAACATAGTTTCATGCTCCACATATTTTTCACACCTTTTCATGCTCTTCATATTTTTCACACCTTTTCAGGCTCTTCATGTTTTTGAACACCATTTCATGCTCTTCCTATTTTTCAGACCGTTTCATGCTCCTCATATTTTTGACACCTTTAGAAGCTCTTCATATTTTTCACACCTTTTCAGGCTCTTCATGTTTTTGAACACCGTTTCATGTTCCTCATATTTTTGACACCTTTTGAAGCTCATCATATTTTTCACAGGTTTTCATGCTCTTCATCTTTTTCAAAACCGTTTCATTCTCATACTATTTTTCAGACAGTTTCATGCTCCTATATATTTGACACCTTTTGAAACTCTTCATATTTTTCACACGTTTTCAGGCTCTTCATGGTTTTCAACACCGCTGCATGCTCCTCCTATTTTTCAGACCGTTTCATGCTCTTAATATTTTTGACATCTTTTGAAGCTCTTCATATATTTCACAGCTTTTCAGGCTCTTCATGTTTTTCAACACTGATTCATGCTCCTCCTATTTTTCAGACCGTTTCATGCTTCTCTTATTTTTGACACCTTTGGAAGCGCTTCATATTTTTCACACCTTTTCAGGGTCTTGTTTTGCATCACCACTTCATGCTCCTCTTATTTTTCAGACCGTTTCATGCTCCTCATATTTTTGACACCTTTTGAAGCTCTTCATATTTTTCACACCTTTTCAGGCTCTTTATGTTTTTCAACGCCGTATCATGCTCCTCCTATTTTTCAGACCGTTTCATGCTCCTCATATCTTTGACACCTTTTGAAGCTCTTCATATTTTTCACACCATTTCAGGCTCTTCAAGTTTTTGAAAACGGCTTCATGCTCCTCCTAATTTTCAGACCGTTTCTTGCTCCTCATATTTCTGACACCTTTTGAAGCTGTTCATATTTTTCACTTCTTTTCAGGCTCTTCATGTTTTTTAGCACAGTTTCATGCTCCGCATATTTTTCACACCTTTTCATGCTCTTCATATTTTTCACACCTTTTCAGGCTCTTCATGTTTCTCAACACCATTTCCTGCTTCTCCTATTTTTCAGACCGTTTCATGCTGCTCATATTTTTGACACCTTTTGAAGCTCTTCATATTTTTCACACCTTTTCAGGCTCTTCATGTTTTTGAACATAGTTTCATGCTCCACATATTTTTCACACCTTTTCATGCTCTTCATATTTTTCACACCTTTTCAGGCTCTTCATGTTTTTGAACACCTTTCATGCTCTTCCTATTTTTCAGACCGTTTCATGCTCCTCATATTTTTGACACCTTTTGAAGCTCTTCATATTTTTCACACCTTTTCAGGCTCTTCACGTTTTTGAACACCACTTCATGCTCCTCCTATATTTCAGACCGTTTAATGCTCCTCATATTTTTGACACCTTTTGAAGCTCTTCATATTTTTTACACCTTTTCAGGCTCTTCATGTTTTTGAACACCGTTTCATGTTCCTCATATTTTTGACACCTTCTGAAGCTCATCATATTTTTCACAGGTTTTCATGCTCTTCATCTTTTTCAAAACCGTTTCATTCTCATACTATTTTTCAGACAGTTTCATGCTCCTATATATTTGACACCTTTTGAAACTCTTCATATTTTTCACACGTTTTCAGGCTCTTCATGGTTTTCAACACTGCTGCATGCTCCTCCTATTTTTCAGACCGTTTCATGCTCTTAATATTTTTGACATCTTTTGAAGCTCTTCATATATTTCACAGCTTTTCAGGCTCTTCATGTTTTTCAACACTGATTCATGCTCCTCCTATTTTTCAGACCGTTTCATGCTTCTCTTATTTTTGACACCTTTTGAAGCGCTTCATATTTTTCACACCTTTTCAGGGTCTTCTTGTTTTGCATCACCACTTCATGGTCCTCTTATTTTTTAGACCGTTTCATGCTCCTCATATTTTTGACACCTGTTGAAGCTGTTCATATTTTTCACACCTTACCTGGTTCTTCAAGTTTTTGAACACTGTTTCTTGCTCCTCCTGTTTTTCAGACCGTTTCATGCTGCTCATATTTTGACACCTTTTGAAGCTCTTCATATTTTTCATACCTTTTCAGGCTCTTCATATTTTTCAACACAAATTCATGGTCCTCCTATTTTTCACACCGTTTCATGCTCCTCATATTTTTGACACCTTTTGAAGCTCTTCATATATTTCACACCTTTTCAGGCTCTTCATGTTCTTTAACACCGATTCATGCTCCTCCTACTTTTCAGACCGTTTCCTGCTCCTCATGTTTTTGACACCTTTTGAAGCTCTTCATGTCTTTCACACCTTTTCTGCCTCTTCCTGTTTTTCAACACCGTTTCATGCTCCTCCTATTTTTTAGAGCGTTTCATGCTCGTCGTATTTTTGACAGCTTTTGAAGCTCTTCATATATTTCACACCTTTTCAGGCTCTTCATGTTCTTTAACACCGATTCATGCTCCTCCTACTTTTCAGACCGTTTCATGCTCCTCATATTATTGACACCTTTTGAAGCTCTTCATATCTTTCACACCTTTTCTGCCTCTTCCTGTTTTTCAACACCGTTTCATGCTCCTCCTATTTTTTAGAGCGTTTCATGCTCGTCGTATTTTTGACAGCTTTTGAAGCTCTTCATATATTTCACACCTTTTCAGGTTCTTCATGTTTTTCAAAACCGCTTCATGCTCCTCCTATTTTTCAGACCTTTTCATGCTCCTCATATTCTTGACACCTTTTGAAGCTCTTCATATATTTCACACGTTTTCAGCCTCTTCATGTTTCTCAACACCGCTTCATGCTCCTCCTATTTTTAAGACCGTTTCCTGCTCCTCATACCTTTCACACCTTTTGAAGCTTTTCATATTTTTCACAGCTTTTCAGGCTCTTCATGTTTTTCAACAGCGCTTCATGCTACTCCTATTTTTCAGACCGTTTCATGCTCCTCATATTTTTGACACCTTTTGAAGCTCTTCATATATTTCACACCTTCAGGCTCTTCATGATTTTTAACACCGCTTCATGGTCCTCCTATTTTTCAGACCGTGTCATGCTCCTCATATTTTTGATAATTTTGAAGCTCTTCATATTTTTCACACCTTTTCAGGCTCTTCATGTTTTTCAACAACGCTTCATGCTCCTCCTATTTTTCAGACCGCTTAATTCTCCTCATATTTTTGACACTCTTTGAATCTCTTCATATATTTCACACCTTTTCATGCTCTTCCTGAATTTCAACACAGTTTAATGCTCCTCCTATTTTCAGACCGTTTCATGCTCCGCATATTTTTGCCACCTTTTCAAGCTGTTCATATTTTTCAAACCTTTTCAGGCTCTTCATGTTTTTGAACACGGTCTCTTGCTCCTCCTATTTTTCAGACCGTTTCATGCTCCTCATATTTTTGACACTCTTTGAATCTCTTCATATTTTTCACACCTTTTCAGGCTCTTCATGTTTTTGAACATAGTTTCATGCTCCACATATTTTTCACACCTTTTCATGCTCTTCATATTTTTCACACCTTTTCAGGCTCTTCATGTTTTTGAACACCATTTCATGCTCTTCCTATTTTTCAGACCGTTTCATGCTCCTCATATTTTTGACACCTTTAGAAGCTCTTCATATTTTTCACACCTTTTCAGGCTCTTCATGTTTTTGAACACCGTTTCATGTTCCTCATATTTTTGACACCTTTTGAAGCTCATCATATTTTTCACAGGTTTTCATGCTCTTCATCTTTTTCAAAACCGTTTCATTCTCATACTATTTTTCAAACAGTTTCATGCTCCCATATATTTGACACCTTTTGAAACTCTTCATATTTTTCACACGTTTTCAGGCTCTTCATGGTTTTCAACACCGCTGCATGCTCCTCCTATTTTTCAGACCGTTTCATGCTCTTAATATTTTTGACATCTTTTGAAGCTCTTCATATATTTCACAGCTTTTCAGGCTCTTCATGTTTTTCAACACTGATTCATGCTCCTCCTATTTTTCAGACCGTTTCATGCTTCTCTTATTTTTGACACCTTTGGAAGCGCTTCATATTTTTCACCTTTTCAGGGTCTTCTTGTTTTGCATCACCACTTCATGCTCCTCTTATTTTTTAGACCGTTTCATGCTCTTCATATTTTTAACACATTTTGAAGCTCTTCATATTTTTCACACCTTTCCTGATTCTTCAAGTTTTTGAACACTGTTTCTTGCTCCTCCTGTTTTTCAGCCCGTTTCATTCTGCTCATATTTTGACACCTTTTGAAGCTCTTCATATTTTTCATACCTTTTCAGGCTCTTCATATTTTTCAACACAAATTCATGGTCCTCCTATTTTTCACACCGTTTCATGCTCCTCATATTTTTGACACCTTTTGAAGCTCTTCATATTTTTCACACTTTTCCTGGTTCTTCAAGTTTTTGAACACTGTTTCTTGCTCCTCCTGTTTTTCAGACCGTTTCATTCTGCTCATATTTTGACACCTTTTGAAGCTCTTCATATATTTCACACCTTTTCAGGCTCTTCATGTTCTTTAACACCGATTCATGCTCCTCCTACTTTTCAGACCGTTTCATGCTCCTCATATTATTGACACCTTTTGAAGCTCTTCATGTCTTTCACACCTTTTCTGCCTCTTCCTGTTTTTCAACACCGTTTCATGCTCCTCCTATTTTTTAGAGCGTTTCATGCTCGTCGTATTTTTGACAGCTTTTGAAGCTCTTCATATATTTCACACCTTTTCAGGCTCTTCATGTTTTTCACAACCGCTTCATGCTCCTCCTATTTTTTAGACCGTTTCATGCTCCTCATATTTTTGACACCTTTTGAAGCTCTTCATATATTTCACACCTTTTCAGCCTCTTCATGTTTCTCAACACCGCTTCATGCTCCTCCTATTTTTAAGACCGTTTCCTGCTCCTCATATTTTTCACACCTTTTGAAGCTTTTCATATTTTTCACAGCTTTTCAGGCTCTTCATGTTTTTCAACAGCGCTTCATGCTACTCCTATTTTTCAGACCGTTTCATGCTCCTCATATTTTTGACACCTTTTGAAGCTCTTCATATATTTCACACCTTCAGGCTCTTCATGATTTTTAACACCGCTTCATGGTCCTCCTATTTTTCAGACCGTGTAATGCTCCTCATATTTTTGATAATTTTGAAGCTCTTCATATTTTTCACACCTTTTCAGGCTCTTCATGTTTTTCAACAACGCTTCATGCTCCTCCTATTTTTCAGACCGTTTAATGCTCCTCATATTTTTGACACCTTTTGAAGCTCTTCATATTTTTTACACCTTTTCAGGCTCTTCATGTTTTCAACACAGTTTCATGCTCCTCCTATTTTAGACCGTATCATGCTCCTCATATTTTGACACTTTTTGAAGCTCTTCATATTATTCACACCTTTTCAGGCTCTTCATGTTTTTGAACACCGCTTCAGGCTCCTTCTATTTTCAGACTGTTTCATGCTCCTCATGTTTTTGAGACGTTTTGAAGCTCTTCATATTTTTCACACCTTTTCAGGATTTTCATGTTTTTGAACACAGTTTCATTCTCCTCATATTTTTCACACATTTTCATGCTCTTCATATTTTTCACACCTTTTCAGGCTCTTCATGTTTTTGAACACCGTTTCATACTCCTCCTATTTTTCAGACCGTTTCATGCTCCTCATGTTTTTGAGAAGTTTTGAAGCTCTGCATATTTTTCATACCCTTCAGGCTCTTCATGTTTTTGAACACCGTTATATGCTCCTCCTATTTTTCAGACCGTTTCATGCTCTTCATATTTTTGACAGCTTTGGAAGCTCTTCATATATTTCACACCTTTTCAGCCTCTTCATGTTTTTGAACACCATTTCATGCTCTTCCTATATTTCAGACCGTTTCATGCTCCTCATATCTTTGACACCTTTTGAAGCTCTTCATATTTTTCACACCATTTCACGCTCTTCAAGATGTTGAACACGGCTTCATGCTCCTCCTAATTTTCAGACCGTTACTTGCTCCTCATATTTTTGACACCTTTTGAAGCTCTTCATATTTTTCACACCTTTTCAGGCTCTTCATGTTTTGGAACACCGTTTCATGTTCCTCCTATTTTTCAGACCGTCTCATGCTCCTCACATTTTTGACCCCTTTTGAAGCTCTTCATATTTTGAACAACTTTTCAGGCTCTTCATGTTTTTGAACACAGTTTCATGCTCCGCATATTTTTCACACATTTTCACGCTCTTCATATTTTTCACACCTTTTCAGGCTCTTCATGTTTTTCAACAACGCTTCATGCTCCTCCTATTTTTCAGACCGTTCCATGCTCCTGATATTTTTGACACCTCTTGAAGCTCTTCATATTTTTCACACCTTTCCATGTCTTCATGTTTTTGAACACCATTTCATGCTCTTCCTATTTTTCAGACCGTTTCATGCTCCTCATATTTTTGACACCTTTTGAAGCTCTTCATATTTTTCACACCTTTTCAGGCTCTTCACGTTTTTGAACACCACTTCATGCTCCTCCTATATTTCAGACCGTTTAATGCTCCTCATATTTTTGACACATTTTGAAGCTCTTCATATATTGCACACCTTTTCATGCTCTTCCTGAATTTCAACACAGCTTAATGCTCCTCCTATTTTTCAGACCGTTTCATGCTCCTCATATTTTTGCCACCTTTTCAAGCTTTTCATATTTTTCAAACCTTCTCCGGCTCTTCATGTTTTTGAACACGTTCTCTTTCTCCTCCTATTTTTCAGACCATTTCATGCTCCTCATATTTCTGACACCCTTTGAATCTCTTCATATTTTTCACACCATTTCAGGCTCTTCATGGTTTTGAACACCGTTTCATGTTCCTCATATTTTTGACACCTTTTGAAGCTCTTCATATTTTTCACAACTTTTCAGGTTCTTCATGTTTTCAACACCGTTTCATGCTCCTCCTATTTTTAGACCGTATCATGCTCCTCATATTTTGACACCTTTTGAAGCTCTTCATATTATTCACACATTTTCAGGTTCTTCATGTTTTTGAACACCGCTTCATGCGCCTTCTATTTTCAGACTGTTTCATGCTCCTCATTTTTTTGTGACGTTTTGAAGCTCTTCATATTTTTCACACCTTTTCAGGCTCTTCAAGTTTTTGAAAACGGCTTCATGCTCCTCCTAATTTTCAGACCGTTTCTTGCTCCTCATATTTTTGACACCTTTTGAAGTTCTTCATATTTTTCACACCTTTTCAGGCTCTTCATGTTTTTAACACAGTTTCATGCTCTGCATATTTTTCACACCTTTTCATGCTCTTCATATATTTCACACCTTTTCAGGCTCTTCATGTTTCTCAACATCGTTTCATGCTTCTCCTATTTTTCAGATTGTTTCATGCTCTTCATATTTTTGACACCCTTCCAGGCTCTTCATGTTCTTCATCACCGTTTCATGCTCCTCCTATTTTTCAAACTGTTTCAGGCTCCTCATATTTTTCACACCTTTTGAAGCTCTTCATATTTTTCACACCTTTTCAGAATCTTCATGTTTTTCAACACCGCTTCATGCTCCTCCTATATTTCAGACCGTTTCATGCTCCTCATATATTTGACACCTTTTGAAGCTCTTCATATTTTTCACAGCTTAACAGGCTCTTCATGTTTTTGAACACCAATTCATGCTACTCCTATTTTTCAGACCGTTTCATGCTCCTCATATTTTTGACACCTTTTGAAGCTCTTCATATTTTCCACACCTTTTCAGGCTCTTTAGATTTTTGAACACCGCTTCATGCTCCTCCAATTTTTAAGAAGGATTCATGCTCCTCATATTTTTGACACGTTTAGGAGCTCTTCATATTTTTCACACCTTTTCAGGCTCTTCATGTTTTTGAACACCACCTCGTGCTCCTCCCATTTTTCAGACCGTTTCATGCTCCTCATATATTTGACACCTTATGAAGCTCTTCATATATTTCACACCTTTTCAGGGTTTTCATGATTTTGAACACCGTTTCATGCTCCTCATATTTTTGACACCTTTGAAGCTCTTCATATTTTTCACAACTTTTCAGGCTCTTCATATTTTTGAACACCGTTTCTTGCTCCTCCTATTTTTCAGACCGTCTCATGCTCCTCATATTTTTGACACCTTTTGAAACTCTTCATATTTTTCACAATTTGTCATGTTCCTCCTGTTTTTGAACACCGTTTCATGCTCCTCCTATTTTTCAGACCGTTTCCTTCTCCTCATATTTAGACACCTTTTGAAGCTCTTCCTATTTTTCACACCTTTTCATGCTCTTCATATTTTTCAACAAGGTTTCAAGCTCCTCCTATTTTTCATACCGTTTAATGCTCCCCATAATTTTGACACCTTTTGAAGTGCTTCATAATTATCACACCATTTCAGGCTCTTCATGTTTTTCAAATCCGCTTCTCCTCCTCCTATTTTTCAGACTGTTTCATTCTCCTCATATTTTTGACAACTTTTGAAGCTCTTCATATTTTTCACCCCTTTTCGGGCTCTTCATGTTTTTCAACACCGCTTTATTCTCCTCCTATTTTTCACACCGTTTCATGCTCCTCATATTTTTGACACCTTTTGAAGCTCTTCATATTTTTCACACTTTTTCAGGATATTCATGTTTTTCAACACCGTTTCATGCTCCTCCTATTTTTCAGACCATTTCATGCTCCTCATATTTTGACAATCTTGATGCTCTTCATATTTTTCACACCTTTTCAGGCTCTTCATGTTTTTGAACACCGATTCATGCTCCTCATATTTTTCAGACCGTTTCATGCTCCTCATATTATTGACACCTTCTGAATCTCTTCATATTTTTCCCACCTTTTCAGGCTCCTCATGTTTTTGAACACCACCTCATGCTCCTCCTATATTTCAGACCGTTTCATGCTCCTCATATATTTGACACCTTTTGAAGCTCTTCATATTTTTCACAGCTTAACAGGCTCTTCATGTTTTTGAACACCAATTCATGCTACTCCTATTTTTCAGACCGTTTCATGCTCCTCATATTTTTGACACCTTTTGAAGCTCTTCATATTTTTCACACCTTTTCAGGCTCTTTAGATTTTTGAACACCGCTTCATGCTCCTCCAATTTTTAAGAAGGTTTCATGCTCCTCATATTTTTGACACGTTTAGGAGCTCTTCATATTTTTCACACCTTTTCAGGCTCTTCATGTTTTTGAACACCACCTCATGCTCCTCCCATTTTTCAGACCGTTTCATGCTCCTCATATATTTGACACCTTATGAAGCTCTTCATATTTTTCACACCTTTTCAGGCTCTTCATGTTTTTCTACACCGCTTCGTGCTCCTCCTATTTTTGATATCTTTTGAAGCTCTTCATATATTTCACACCTTTTCAGGGTTTGCATGATTTTGAACACCGTTTCATGCTCCTCATATTTTTCAGACCGTTTCATGCTCCTCATATTTTTGACACCTTTTGAAGCTCTTCATATTTTTCACAACTTTTCAGGCTCTTCATATTTTTGAACACCGTTTCTTGCTCCTCCTATTTTTCAGACCGTCTCATGCTCCTCATATTTTTGACACCTTTTGAAACTCTTCATATTTTTCACAATTTGTCATGTTCCTCCTGTTTTTGAACACCGTTTCATGCTCCTCCTATTTTTCAGACCGTTTCCTTCTCCTCATATTTAGACACCTTTTGAAGCTCTTCATATTTTTCACACCTTTTCATGCTCTTCATATTTTTCAACAAGGTTTCAAGCTCCTCCTATTTTTCATACCGTTTAATGCTCCCCATAATTTTGACACCTTTTGAAGTGCTTCATAATTATCACACCATTTCAGGCTCTTCATGTTTTTCAAATCCGCTTCATGCTCTCTCCTATTTTTTGAGACCGATTCATGCTCCTCATATTTTTGACACCTTTGGAAGCTCTTCATATTTTTCACACCTGTTAAAGCCCTTCATATTTTTCACACGTTTTCAGGCTCTTCATGTTTGTCAACACCACTTCATGCTCCTCCTACTTTTCAGACCGTTTCATGCTCATCTCATTTTTGACACCTTTTGACGCTCTTCATATTTTTCACACTTTTTGAAGCTCTTTATATTTTTCTCACTTTTTCAAGCTCTTCATTTTTTTTCAACATCGTTTCATGCTCCTCCTATTTTTCAAACCATTTCATGCTCCACATCTTTTTGACACCTTTTGAAACTCTTCATATTTATCACACCTTTTCAGGCTCTTCATATTTTTCAACACCGCTTCATGCTTCTCCTATTTTTCAGACCGTTTCATGCTCCTCATCTTTTTGACACGTTTTGAAACTCTTCATATTTATCACACCTTTTCAGGCTCTTCATGTTTTTCAACACCATTTCATGCTCCTCCTTTTTTTCAGACCGTTTCATGCTCCTCATATATTTGACACCTTTTGTTTTTCTACACCGCTTCATGCTCCCCCTATATTTCAGACCATTCATGCCTCTCATATTTTTGAAACCTTTTGAAGCTCTTCATATTTTTCACACCTTTTCAGGCTCTTCATGTTTTTCAACACCATTTCATGCTCCTCCTTTTTTTCAGACCGTTTTATGCTCCTCATATATTTGACACCTTTTGAAGCTCTTCATAATTTCCACACCTTTTCAGGCTCTTCATGTTTTTGAACACCGTTTCATGCTCCCCTTATTTTTTTTTTATTGTTATTTTTTTTTATTTTTTTTTTATTTTTTTTTATTTTTTTTCCAGTGGGTTTTGTCATACTTTGATATGAATCAGCCATGGATTTACATGTATTCCCAGTCCCGATTCCCCCTCCCACCTCCCTCTCCACCCGATTCCTCTGGGTCTTCCCAGTGCACCAAGCCGGAGCACTTGTCTCGTGCATCATACCTGGGCTGGTAATCTGTTTCACCATAGATAGCATACATGCTGTTCTTTTGAAATATCCCACCCTCACATTCTCCCACAAAGTTTAAAAGTCTGTTCTGTATTTCTGTGTCTCTTTTTCTGTTCTGCATATAGGGTTATCGTTGTCACCTTTCTAAATTCCATATACATGTGTCAGTATGCTGTAATGTTCTTTATCTTTCTGGCTTCCTTCACTCTGTATAATGGGCTCCAGCTTCATCCATCTCATTAGGACTGATTCAAATGAATTCTTTTTAATGGCTGAGTAATATTCCATGGTGTATATGTACCACAGCTTTCTTATCCATTCATCTGCTGACGGGCATCTAGGTTGCTTCCATGTCCTGGCCATTATAAACAGTGCTGCGATGAACATTGGGGTGCACGTGTCTCTTTCAGACGAACCTATGGACACCTTATCTTTGACAAAGGAGGCAAGGATATACAATGGAAAAAAGACAACCTCTTTAACAAGTGGTGCTGGGAAAACTGGTCAACCACTTGTAAAAGAATGAAAATAGGACACTTTCTAACACCATACACAAAAATAAACTCAAAATGGATTAAAGATCTAAATGTAAGACCAGAAACTAAAACTCCTAGAGGAGAAGATAGGCAAAACACTCTCCGACATAAATCAAAGCAAGATCCTCTATGACCCACCTCCCAGAATATTGGAAATAAAAGCAAAACTAAACAAATGGGACCTAATGAAACTTAAAAGCTTTTGCACTACAAAGGAAACTATAAGTAAGGTGAAAAGACAGCCCTCAGATTGGGAGAAAATAATAGCAAATGAAGAAACAGACAAAGGATTAATCTCAAAAATATACAAGCAAATCCTGCAGCTCAATTCCAGAAAAATAAATGACCCAATAAAAAATGAGCCAAAGAACTAAACAGACATTTCTCCAAAGAAGACATACAGATGGATAACAAACACATGAAAAGATGCTCAGCATCACTCATTATTAGAGAAATACAAATCAAAACCACAATGAGGTACCATTACATGCCAGTCAGGATGGCTGCTATCCAAAAGTCTACAAGCAATAAATGCTGGAGAGGGAGTGGAGAAAAGGGAACCCTCTTATACTGTTGGTGGGAATGCACACTAGTACAGCCGCTATGGAAAACGGTGTAGAGATTTCTTAAAAAACTGGAAATAGAACTGCCATATGACCCAGCAATTCCACTTCTGGGCATACACACTGAGGAAACCAGATCCTCTTATTTTTCAGAACGTTTCAAACTCCTCATATTTTTTACACCTTTTGAAGCTCTTCATATATTTCACACTTTTTCAGGCTCTTCATGTTTTTCAAAACTGCATCATGCTCCTCCTATTTTTCAGACCGCTTCATGCTCCTCATGTATTTCACACCTCTGAAGCTCTTCATATTTTTCACACCTTTTCAGGCTCTTCATGTTTTTGAACACCGTTTCATGCTGCTCCTATTTTTCAGACAGTTTCAAGCTCCTCATATTTTTGACATCTTTTGAAGCTCTTCATATTTTTCACACCTTTTCTGGTTCTTCATGTTTTTCAACACCGCTTCATGCTCCTCCTATTTTTCAGACCGATTCATGCTCCTCTTGTATTTCACACCTTTTGAAGCTCTTCATATGTTTCACACCTTTTCAGGCTCTTCAAGTTTTTGGACAACGTTTCATGCTGCTCCTATTTTTCAGACCGTGTCATGCTCCTCATAATTTTGACAGCTTTTGAAGCTCCTCATGTTTTTGACACTTTTTGAAGCTCTTCATATTTTTCACACCTTTTGAAGCTCTTCATATTTTTCACAGATTTTCAGGCTCTTCATATTTTTCACACCTTTTCTGGTTCTTCATGTTTTTCAACACCGCTTCATGCTCCTCCTATTTTTAAGACCGATTCATGCTCCTCTTGTATTTCACACATTTTGAAGCTCTTAATATTTTTCACACCTTTTCAGGCTCTTCATGTTTTTGAACACGATTTCATGCTCCTCCTATTTTTCAGACCGTTTCATGCTCCTCACATTTTGGACACCTTTGAAGTTCTTCATATTTTTCACAACTTTTCAGGCTCTTCATGTTTTTCAACACCGCTTCATGCTCCTCCTTTTTCAGACCATTTCATGCTCATCTCATTTTTCGCACTTTTTGAAGCTCTTCATATTTTTGACACCTTTTGAGCTCTTCATATTTTTCACACGTTTTGAGGCTCTTCATGTTTTTCAACATCGTTTCATGCTTCTCCTATTTTTCAGACCGATTCATGCTCCTCATGTATTTCACAACTTGAAGCTCTTCATATTTTTCACAACTTTTCAGGCTCTTCATGTTCTTGAACACCTTTTCATGCTCCTCCTATTTTTCAGACCGTTTCATGCTCATCTCATTTTTGACAGCTTTTGCAGTTCTTCATATTTTTCACATCTTTTGAAACTATTCATATTTTTCACACCTTTTCAGGCTCTTCATGTTTTTCAACACCGCTTCATGCTCCTCCTATTTTTCAGACCGTTTCATGCTCCTCTCATTTCTGAAATCTTTTGAAGCTCTTCATATATTTCACACATTTTCAGGCTCTTAATGCTTTTCAACACCACTTCAGGCTCCTCCTATTTTTCAGACCGTTTCATGCTCATCTCATTTTTGACACCTTCTGAAGCGGTTCATAGTTTTCACAAATTTTCAGGCTCTTCATATTTTTGAACACCGCTTCATGCTCCTCCTATTTTTCAGACCGTTTCATGCTCCTCATGTATTTCACACATTTTGCGGCTCTTCATATTTTACACACCTTTTCAGGTTCTTCATGATTTTCAACACCACTTCATGCTCCTCCTATTTTTCAGACCGTTTCATGTTCCTTATATTTTTGACACCTTTTGAAGCTCTTCATATTTTTTACACCCTTCCAGGCTCTTCATGTTTTTTAACATGGCTTCATGCTCTTCCTATTTTTCAGACCGTTTCATGTTCCTTATATTTTTGACACTTTTTGAATCTGTTCATATATTTCACACCTTTTCAGGCTCTTCATGTTTTTCAACACCACTTCATGCTCCTCCTACTTTTCAGACCATTTCATGCTCATCTCATTCTTGACACTTTTTGAAGCTCTTCATATTTTTCACACGTTTTCAGGCTCTTCATATTTTTCAACACTGCTTTATGATCCTCCTATTTTTCAGACCGTTTCATGCTCATCTCATTTTGACACCATTTTAAGCTCTTCATATTTTTCACACCTTTTGAAGCTCTTCATATTTTTCACACCTTTTCAGGCTCTTCATGTTTTTCAACACCGCTTCATGATCCTCCAATTTTTCAGACCGTTTCATGCTCCCCATATTTATGACATCTTTTGAAGCTTTTCATATTTTTCACACCTTTTAGGCTCTTCATGTTTTACAGCACCACTTCATGCTCCTCCTATATCTCAGACAGTTTCATGCTCCTCATATGGTGGACAACTTTTGAAGCTCTTCGTATTTTTCACATCTTTTCAGGCTCCTCATGTTTTTCAACACCACTTCATGCTCCTCCTACTTTTCAGACCATTTCATGCTCATCTCATACTTGACACTTTTTGAAGCTCTTCATATTTTTCACAGCTTTTGAGGCTCTTCATGTCTTTCAACACCGCTTCATGCTACTCCTATTTTTCAGGCCGATTCATGCTCCTCAAGTATTTCAAACCTTTTGAGGCTCTTCATGTTTTTCAACATCGTTTCATGCTTCTCCTATTTTTCAGACCGTTTCATGCTCCTCATATATTTGTCACATTTTTAATCTCTTCATATATTTCACACATTTTCAGGCTATTCATATTTTTCAACATCACTTCATGCTCCTCGTATTTTTAAGACCGTTACATGCTCCTCATATTTTTGACACCTTTAGAAGCTCTTCATACTTTTCACTACTTTTCAGGCTGTTCATGTTTTTCAACACCGCTTCATGCTCCTCCTCTTTTTCAGAGCGTTTCATGCTCGTCATATTTTTGACACCTGTTGAAGCTCTTCATATTTCTCACAACTTTTCAGGTTCTTCATGTTTTTCAACACCGCTTCATGCTGCTCCTATTTTTAAAACCGTTTCTTTCTCATCTCATTTTTGACACCTTTTGAAGCTCTTCATATTTTTCACATCTTTTGAAGCTCTTTATATTTTTTACACATTTTCAGGCTCTTCATGTTTTTCAACACTCCTTCTTGCTCCACTTGTTTTTCACACCGTTTCATGCTCCACATTTTTCTGACACCTTTTGAAGCTCTTCATATTTTTCACACCTTTTCAAGCGCTTCATGTTTTTCAACACCGCTTCATGCTCCTCCTATTTTTCAGACCGTTTCATGCTTCTCATATTTTTGATACCTTTTGAAGCTCTTCATATTTTTCACACATTTTCAGTTTCTTCATATTTTTGAACACCGCTTCATGCTCCTCCTATTTTTCAGACTTTTTCATGCTCCTCGTATTTTTGACACCTTTTGAAGCTCTTCATATTTTTCACACCTTTTCTGGCTCTTCATGTTTTTCAACACCACTTCAACTCCTTCTACTTTTCAGAGAATTTCATTCTCCTCATGTATTTCACACCTTTAGAAGCTCTTCATATTTTTCACACCTTTTCAGGCTCTTCATGTTTTTCCACACCACTTCATGCTTCTCCTATTTTTCAGCCCGTTTCATGCTCCTCATGTATTTCACATCTTTTGAAGCTCTTCATATTTTTCACAACTTTTCAGGCTCTTCATGTTTTTGATCACCGCTTCATACTCCTCCTATTTTTCAGACCGTTTCATGCTCCTCATATTTTTGACACCTTTTGAAGCTCTTCATATTTTTCACACCTTTTCAGGCTCTTCATGTTTTTGAACACCGCTTCATGCTCCTCCTATTTTTTCAGACCGTTTCATGCTCCTCATATTTTTGACTCCTTTTGAAGCTCTTCATATTTTTAACACCTTTTCAGGCTCTTCATGTTTCTCAACAGCACTTCATGCTCCTATTTTTCAGACCGTTTCATGCTCCGCATATTTTTGACACCTATAGAAACTCTTCATATTTTTCACACCTTTTCAGGCTCTTCATGTTTTTGAACACCTTTTCATGCTCCTCCTATTTTTCAGACCGTTTCATGCTCCTCATATTTTTGACACCTTTTGAACCTCCTCATTTTTTCACAACTTTTGAAGCTCTTCATATATTTCACACCATTTCAGGCACTTCATGATTTTCACGACAACTTCATGCTCCTCCTATTTTTCAGACCGTTTCATGCTCATGTCATTTTTGACACCTTTTGAAGCTCTTCTTCATTTTCACACCTTTTCAGGCTCTTCATGTTTTTCAACACCACTTCATGTTCCTACTATTTTTCAGACCTTTTCATGCTCCTCATATTTTTCACACCTATTGAAGCTCTTCATATTTTTCAAACCTTTTCAGGCTCTTCATGTTTTAGAACACCTATTCATGCTCCTCCTATTTTTCAGACCGTTTCATTCTCACTTCATTTTTGACACCTTTGGAAGCTATTCATATGTTTCACACCTTTTCAGGCTCTTCATGTTTTTGAACACGGCTTCATGCTCCTCCTATTTTTCTGACGGTTTCATGCTCCTGATATTTGACACGATATGAAGCTCTTCATATATTTCACACCTTTTCAGGCACTTCATGATTTTCAACACCGCTTCATGCTCCTCCTATTTTTCAGAACGTTTCATGGTCCTCATATTTGACACAATTTGAAGCTCTTCATATATTTCACACCTTTTCAGGCTCTTCATGTTTTGATCACCGCTTCATGCTCCTCCTATTTTTCAGACCGTTTCTTGCTCCTCATATTTTTCACACATTTTGAAACTCTACATATTTTTCACACCTTTCCAGGCTCTTCATGTTTTGATCACCGCTTCATGCTCCTCCTATTTTTTAGACCGTTTCATGCTCCTCATATATTACACACCTTTTGAAGCTCTTCATATTTTTCACACCTTTCCAGGCTCTTCGTGTTTTTGAACACGGCTTCATGCTCCTCCTATTTTTCAGGCCGTTTCTTGCTCCTCATATTTTGACACCTTTTGAAGTTCTTCATATTTTTCACACCTTTTCATGCTCTTCATATTTTTCAACACCGATTCATGCTCCTGCTATTTTTCAGACCGTTTCATGCTCCCCCTATTTTTCAGGCCGTTTAATGCTCCTCATATTTTGACACCTTTTGAAGCTCTTCATATTTTTCACAACTTTTCAGGCTCTTCATATTTTTCAACACCGCTTCATGCTCCTCCTTTTTTTCAGACAGTTTCATGCTCCTCATATTTTTCACACCTTTTGAAGATCTTCATATTTTTCACACATTTTTAGGCTCTTCATGTTTTTGAACACCGCTTCATGCTCCTCCTATTTTTCAGACCATTTCATGCTCCTCATATTTTTCACACCTTTTGAAGCTCTACGTATTTTTCACACCTTTTCAGGCTCTTCATGTTTTTCAACACCACTTCTGCTCCTCCTATTTTTCAGACAATTTCATGCTCCTCATATTTTTGACACCTTTTGAAAATCTTCAGTTTTTTCACACCTTTTCATGCTCTTCATGTTTTCAACACCGATTCATGCTCCTCCTATTTTTCAGACCGTTTCATGCTCCTCCTATTTTTCAGAATTTCATGCTCCTCATATTTTGACACCTTTTGAAGCTCTTCATATTTTTCACTCCTTTTCAGGCTCTTCATGTTTTTGAACACGGCTTCATGCTCCTCCTATATTTCAGACCGTTTCATGCTCCTCATATTTTTGACACCTTTTGTAACTCTTCATATATTTCACACCTTTTCAGGCTATTCATGTTTTTCAACACCGCTTCATGCTCCTCCTATTTTTCAGACCATTTCATGCTCCTTCTATTTTTGACACTTTTTGAAGCTGTTCATATATTTCACACTTTTTCAGGCTCTTCAGGTTTTTCAACACCGCTTCATGTTCCTCCTATTTTTCAGACCGTTTCATGCTCCTCCTATTTTTGACACCTTTTGAAGCTCTTCATATATATCACGCATTTTCAGGCTCTTCAGGTTTTTCAACACCGCTTCATTCTCCTCCTATTTTTCAGACCGTTTCATGCTCCTCCTATTTTTCAGGCCGTTTCATGCTCCTCCTATTTTTCAGGCCGTTTCATGCTCTTCATAGTTTTGACACCTTTTGAAACTCTTCATATTTTTCACACCTTTTCATGCTCTTCAGGTTTTTCAACACCGCTTCATATTCCTCCTATTTTTCACACCGTTTCATGCTCCTCCTTTTGTTGACACCTTTTGAAGCTCTTCATATATTTCACCCCTTTTCAGGCTCTTCAGGTTTTTCAACACCGCTTCATGCTCCTCCTACTTTTCAGAACGTTTCATGCTCCTCCTATTTTTCAGACCGTTTCATGCTCCTCATAGTTTTGACACCTTTTGAAGCTCTTCATATTTTTCACACTTTTTCAGGCTCTTCATGTTTTTCAAAACTGCATCATGCTCCTCCTATTTTTCAGACCGCTTCATGCTCCTCATGTATTTCACACGTCTGAAGCTCTTCATATTTTTCACACCTTTTCAGGCTCTTCATGTTTTTGAACACCGTTTCATGCTGCTCCTATTTTTCAGACAGTTTCAAGCTCCTCATATTTTTGACATCTTTTGAAGCTCTTCATATTTTTCACACCTTTTCTGGTTCTTCATGTTTTTCAACACCGCTTCATGCTCCTCCTATTTTTCAGACCGATTCATGCTCCTCTTGTATTTCACACCTTTTGAAGCTCTTCATATGTTTCACACTTTTTCAGGCTCTTCAAGTTTTTGGACAACGTTTCATGCTGCTCCTATTTTTCAGACCGTGTCATGCTCCTCAAAATTTTGACAGCTTTTGAAGCTCCTCATGTTTTTGACACTTTTTGAAGCTCTTCATATTTTTCACACCTTTTGAAGCTCTTCATATTTTTCACAGATTTTCAGGCTCTTCATATTTTTCAGACCTTTTCTGGTTCTTCATGTTTTTCAACACCGCTTCATGCTCCTCCTATTTTTAAGACCGATTCATGCTCCTCTTGTATTTCACACATTTTGAAGCTCTTAATATTTTTCACACCTTTTCAGGTTCTTCATGATTTTCAACACCACTTCATGCTCCTCCTATTTTTCAGACCGTTTCATGTTCCTTATATTTTTGACACCTTTTGAAGCTCTTCATATTTTTTACACCCTTCCAGGCTCTTCATGTTTTTTAACACGGCTTCATGCTCCTCCTATTTTTCAGACCGTTTCATGCTCCTCACATTTTTGACACCTTTGAAGTTCTTCATATTTTTCACAACTTTTCAGGCTCTTCATGTTTTTCAACACCGCTTCATGCTCCTCCTTTTTCAGACCATTTCATGCTCATCTCATTTTTCGCACTTTTTGAAGCTCTTCATATTTTTGACACCTTTTGAGCTCTTCATATTTTTCACACGTTTTGAGGCTCTTCATGTTTTTCAACATCGTTTCATGCTTCTCCTATTTTTCAGACCGATTCTTGCTCCTCATGTATTTCACAACTTGAAGCTCTTCATATTTTTCACAACTTTTCAGGCTCTTCATGTTCTTGAACACCTTTTCATGCTCCTCCTATTTTTCAGACCGTTTCATGCTCATCTCATTTTTGACAGCTTTTGCAGTTCTTCATATTTTTCACATCTTTTGAAACTATTCATATTTTTCACACCATTTCAGGCTCTTCATGTTTTTCAACACCGCTTCATGCTCCTCCTATTTTTCAGACCGTTTCATGCTCCTCTCATTTCTGAAATCTTTTGAAGCTCTTCATATATTTCACACATTTTCAGGCTCTTAATGCTTTTCAACACCACTTCAGGCTCCTTCTATTTTTCAGACCGTTTCATGCTCATCTCATTTTTGACACCTTCTGAAGCGGTTCATAGTTTTCACAAATTTTCAGGCTCTTCATATTTTTGAACACCGCTTCATGCTCCTCCTATTTTTCAGACCGTTTCATGCTCCTCATGTATTTCACACATTTTGCGGCTCTTCATATTTTACACACCTTTTCAGGTTCTTCATGATTTTCAACACCACTTCATGCTCCTCCTATTTTTCAGACCGTTTCATGTTCCTTATATTTTTGACACCTTTTGAAGCTCTTCATATTTTTTACACCCTTCCAGGCTTTTCATGTTTTTTAACACGGCTTCATGCTCTTCCTATTTTTCAGACCGTTTCATGTTCCATATATTTTTGACACTTTTTGAATCTGTTCATATATTTCACACCTTTTCAGGCTCTTCATGTTTTTCAACACCACTTCATGCTCCTCCTACTTTTCAGACCATTTCATGCTCATCTCATTCTTGACACTTTTTGCAGCTCTTCATATTTTTCACACGTTTTCAGGCTCTTCATATTTTTCAACACTGCTTTATGATCCTCCTATTTTTCAGACCGTTTCATGCTCATCTAATATTTGACACCTTTTGAAGCTCTTCATATTTTTCACACCTTTTCAAGCTCTTCATATTTTTCACACGTTTTCAGGCTCTTCATGTTTTTCTACAACACTTCATGCTCCTCCTATTTTTCAGACCGTTTCATGCTCCGCATATTTTTGACACCTTTTCTAGATCTTCATATATTTCACACCTTTTCATGCTCTTCATGTTTTTCGACAACACTTCATGCTCCTCCTATTTTTCAGACCGCTTCATGCTCATCTCATTTTTCACACCTTTTGAAGCTGTTCATATTTTTCACACCTTTTGAAGCTCTTCATATTTTTCACACGTTTTCAGGTTCTTCATGTTTTTCAACACCGCTTCATGCTCCTCCTATTTTTCAGACTGTTTCATGCTCCTCATATTTTTGACACCTTTTGAACCTCTTCATATTGTTCACACATTTTCAGGCTCTTCCTGTTTTTCAACATCGTTTCATGCTCCTCCTATTTTTCAGACCGCTTCAGGCTCCTCATGTATTTCACACATTTTCAAGCTCTTCATATTTTTCACACCTTTTCAGGCTCTTCATGTTTTTGAACACCGTTTCATGCTCCTCCTATTTTTCAGACCGTTTCATGCTCCTCATATTTTTGACACCTTTTGAAGCTCTTCATATTTTCACACCTTTGCAGGCTCTTCATGTTCTTCAACACCGCTTCATGCTTCTCCTTTTGTTCAGCCCGTTTCATGCTCCTCATATTTTTTGACACCTTTTGAAGCTCTTCATATTTTTCACACCTTTTCAGGCTCTTCATGTTTTTGAACACCGTTTCATCTCCTCCTGTTTTTGACACATTTGGAAGCTCTTCATATTTTTCACATTTTTTAAGGCTCTTCATGTTTTTCAACACCGTTTCATGCTCCTCATATTTTTCAGACCGTTTCAATCTCCTCATATTTTTGACACGTTTTGAAGCTCTTCATATTTTTCACATTTTTTAAGTCTCTTCATGTTTTTCAACACCGTTTCATGCTCCTCATATTTTTCAGACCGTTTCAGTCTCCTCATAGTTTTGACACATTTTGAAGTTCTTCATATTTTTCAGGCTTTTTCAACCTCTTCATGTTTTTCAACACTGCATCATGCTCTTCCTATTTTTCAGATCGTTTCATGCTCCTCAATGTTTGACAGGTTTTGAAGCTTTTTATATTTTTCACACCTTTTGAGGCTCTTCATGTTTTGAACAACGTTTCATGCTCCTCCTAATTTTCAGAAAATTTCATGCTCCGCATATATTTGAGACCTTTTAAAGCTCTTCATATTTTTCACAGCTTTTCAGCTCTTCATGTTTGTCAACACCACTTCATGCTCCTCCTATTTCTCAGACCGTTTCATTCTCCTCATATATTTGACACTTTTTGAAGCTCTTCATATATTTCACACATTTTCAGGCTCTTCATCTTTTTGCACACCGCTTCATGCTCCTCCTATTTTTCAGACCGTTTCATGCTCGTCTCATTTTTGACACCTTTTGAAGCTGTTCATATTTTTCACAACTTTTGAAGCTCTTCATATATTTCACATTTTTGAAACTCTTCATATTTTTCACAACTTTTGAAGCTCTTCATGTTTTTCAACACCACTTCATGCTCCTCTTATTTTTCTGACCGTTTCATGCTCCTCCTATTTTTCAAACTGTTTCATGCTCCTCATATTTTTCACAGCTTTTGAAGCTGTTCATATATTTCACATCTTTTCAGGCTCTTCATGTTTTGGAACACCGTTTCAAGCCCCTCCTATTTTTCAGACCGTTTCATTCTCCTCATATTTTTGACACCTTTTGAACCTCCTCATTTTTTCACAACTTTTGAAGATCCTCATATTTTTCCACACCATTCCATGCTGCCTCTATTTTTCAGACCGTTTCATGCTACTCCTATTTTTCAAACCGTTTCATTCTCCTCATATTTTTGACACCTTTTGAAGCTCTTTATGTCTTTCAACACCGTTTCATGCTGCTCCTATTTTTCAGACCGTTTCATGATCCTCTTATTTTTCAGACCGTTTCATGCTCCTCATATTTTTGACACCTTTGAAGCTCTTCATGTCTTTCAACACTGTTTCATGCTGCCCCTATTTTTCAGACCGTTTCATGTTCCTCCTATTTTTCAGACCATTTCATGTTCCTCATATTTTTCACACCTTTTGAATCTCTTCATATTTTTCAAAACTTTTCAGGCTCTTCATGTTTTTGACGACTGCTTCATGCTCCTCCTATTTTTCAGACCGTTTCATGCTCCTTATATATTTGACACCTTGTGAAGCTCTTCCTATTTTTCACACCTTTTCAGGCTCTTCATGTTTTTCAACACCGTTTCATGCTCCTCCTTTTTTTAAGACCGTTTCATGCTCCTCCTATTTTTCAGACCGTTTCATGTTCCTCATATTTTTCACACCTTTTGAAGCTCTTCATATTTTTCAAAACTTTTCAGGTTCTTCATGTTTTGGATGACTGCTTCATGCTCCTCCTATTTTTCAGACCGTTTCATGCTCCTCATATATTTGACACCTTGTGAAGCTCTTCCTATTTTTCACACCTTTTCAGGCTCTTCATGTTTTTCAACACCGTTTCATGCTCCCCCTATTTTTCAGACCGCTTCAGGCTCCTCATGTATTTCACAATTTTCAGCTCTTCATATTTTTCACACCTTTTCAGGCTCTTCATGTTTTTGAACACCGTTTCATGCTCCTCCTATTTTTCAGACCGTTTCATGCTCCTCATATTTTTGACACCTTTTGAACCTCCTCATTTTTTCACAACTTTTGAAGCTCTTCATATATTTCACACCTTTTCAGGCTCTTCATGATTTTCACGACCACTTCATGCTCCTCCTATTTTTCAGACCGTTTCATGCTCATGTCATTTTTGACACCTTTTGAAGCTCTTCTTCATTTTCACACCTTTTCAGGCTCTTCATGTTTTTCAACACCACTTCATGTTCCTACTATTTTTCAGACCTTTTCATGCTCCTCATATTTTTCACACCTATTGAAGCTCTTCATATTTTTCACACCTTTTCAGGCTATTCATGTTTTTCAACACCACTTCATGCTCCTCCTATAATTCTGACCCTTTCATGCTCCACATATTTTTCACACCTTTTGTAGCTCTTCATATTTTTCACAGCTTTTCAGGGTCTTCATGTTTTTCAACACCGCTTCATGCTCCTCCTATTTGTCAGACCGTTTCATGCTCCTCATATTTTTGACACCTTTTGTAGATCTTCATATTTTTCACACATTTTCAGGCTCTTCAGGTTTTTCTACAACACTTCATGCTCCTCCTATTTTTCAGACCGTTTCATGCTCCGCATATTTTTGACACCTTTTCTAGATCTTCATATATTTCACACCTTTTCATGCTCTTCATGTTTTTCGACAACACTTCATGCTCCTCCTATTTTTCAGACCGCTTCATGCTCATCTCATTTTTCACACCTTTTGAAGCTGTTCATATTTTTCACACCTTTTGAAGCTCTTCATATTTTTCACACGTTTTCAGGTTCTTCATGTTTTTCAACACCGCTTCATGCTCCTCCTATTTTTCAGACTGTTTCATGCTCCTCATATTTTTGACACCTTTTGAACCTCTTCATATTGTTCACACATTTTCAGGCTCTTCCTGTTTTTCAACATCGTTTCATGCTCCTCCTATTTTTCAGACCGTTTCATGCTCCTCATATTTGTGACATCTTTTGAAGCTTTTCATATTTTTCACACCTTTTAGGCTCTTCATGTTTTTCACACCATTTCAGGCTCTTCATGTTTTTGAACACGGCTTCATGCTCCTCCTATTTTTCAGACCGTTACATGCTCCTCATATTTTTGACACCTTTTGAAGCTCTTCATATTTTTCACACCTTTTCTGGCTCTTCATGTTTGTGAACACCGCTTCATGCTCCTCCTATTTTTCAGATCGTTTCATGCTCCTCATATTTTTGACAACTTTTGAAGCTCTTCATATTTTTAACACCTTTTCAGGCTCTTCATGTTTTTGAACACCGTTTCATGCTGCTCCTATTTTTCAAACCGTTTCATACTCCTCATAGTTTTGACACCTTTTGAAGCTCTTCATATTTTTCACACCTTTTCAGGCTCTTCATGTTTTTCAATACCGCTTCATGCTCCTCCTATTTTTCAGAATGATTCATGCTCCTCAAGTATTTCACACCTTGAGGCTCTTCATATTTTTCACAGCTTTTCAGGCTCTTCATGTTTTTGACACCGCTTCATGCTCCTCCTATATTTCACACCGTTTCATGCTCATCTCATTTTTGACACCTTTTGAAGCTCTTCATATATTTCACACCTTTTCAAGCTCTTCGTATTTTTCAGACCTTTTCAGGCACTTCATGTGTTTGAAAACCGCTTCATGCTCCTCCTATTTTTCAGACCGTTTCATGCTCATCATATATTTGACACCTTTTGAAGCTCTTCATATTTTTCACACCTTTTCAGGCTCTTCAGCTTTTTGAACACCACTTCATGCTCCTCCTATTTGTCAGGCCGTTTCATGCTCCTCATATTTTTCCACCTTTTGAAGCTCTTCATATTTTTCACACCTTTTCAGGCTCTTCATGTTTTTGAACACAGCTTCATGCTCTTCCTATTTTTCAGACCGATTCATGCTCCTCATATTTTTGACACCTTTTGAAGCTCTTCATATTTTTCACACATTTTCAGGCTCTTCATATTTTTGAACACCGCTTCATGCTCCTCATATTTTTCAGACCGTTTCATGCTCCTCATATATTTGTCACATTTTTAATCTCTTCATATATTTCACACATTTTCAGGCTATTCATGTTTTTCAACATCACTTCATGCTCTCGTATTTTTAAGACCGTTACATGCTCCTCATATTTTTGACACCTTTAGAAGCTCTTCATATTTTTCACTACTTTTCAGGCTCTTCATGTTTTTCAACACCGCTTCATGCTCCTCCTCTTTTTCAGAGCGTTTCATGCTCGTCATATTTTTGACACCTGTTGAAGCTCTTCATATTTCTCACAACTTTTCAGGTTCTTCATGTTTTTCAACACCGCTTCATGCTGCTCCTATTTTTAAAACCGTTTCTTTCTCATCTCATTTTTGACACCTTTTGAAGCTCTTCATATTTTTCACACCTTTTCAGGCTCTTTATATTTTTTACACATTTTCAGGCTCTTCATGTTTTTCAACACTCCTTCTTGCTCCACTTGTTTTTCACACCGTTTCATGCTCCTCATTTTTCTGACACCTTTTGAAGCTCTTCATATTTTTCACACCTTTTCAAGCGCTTCATGTTTTTCAACACCGCTTCATGTTCCTCCTATTTTTCAGACCGTTTCATGCTTCTCATATTTTTGATACCTTTTGAAGCTCTTCATATTTTTCACACATTTTCAGTTTCTTCATATTTTTGAACACCGCTTCATGCTCCTCCTATTTTTCAGACTGTTTCATGCTCCTCGTATTTTTGACACCTTTTGAAGCTCTTCATATTTTTCACACCTTTTCTGGCTCTTCATGTTTTTCAACACCACTTCAACTCCTTCTACTTTTCAGAGAATTTCATTCTCCTCATGTATTTCACACCTTTTGAAGCTCTTCATATTTTTCACACCTTTTCAGGCTCTTCATGTTTTTCCACACCACTTCATGCTTCTCCTATTTTTCAGCCCGTTTCATGCTCCTCATGTATTTCACATCTTTTGAAGCTCTTCATATTTTTCACAACTTTTCAGGCTCTTCATGTTTTTGATCACCGCTTCATACTCCTCCTATTTTTCAGACCGTTTCATGCTCCTCATATTTTTGACACCTTTTGAAGCCCTCATATTTTTCACACCTTTTCAGGCTCTTCATGTTTTGATCACCGCTTCATGCTCCTCCTATTTTTCAGACCGTTTCTTGCTCCTCATATTTTTCACACATTTTGAAACTCTACATATTTTTCACACCTTTCCAGGCTCTTCATGTTTTGATCACCGCTTCATGCTCCTCCTATTTTTTAGACCGTTTCATGCTCCTCATATATTACACACCTTTTGAAGCTCTTCATATTTTTCACACCTTTCCAGGCTCTTCGTGTTTTTGAACACGGCTTCATGCTCCTCCTATTTTTCAGGCCGTTTCTTGCTCCTCATATTTTGACACCTTTTGAAGTTCTTCATATTTTTCACACCTTTTCATGCTCTTCATATTTTTCAACACCGATTCATGCTCCTGCTATTTTTCAGACCGTTTCATGCTCCCCCTATTTTTCAGGCCGTTTAATGCTCCTCATATTTTGACACCTTTTGAAGCTCTTCATATTTTTCACAACTTTTCAGGCTCTTCATATTTTTCAACACCGCTTCATGCTCCTCCTTTTTTTCAGACAGTTTCATGCTCCTCATATTTTTCACACCTTTTGAAGATCTTCATATTTTTCACACATTTTTAGGCTCTTCATGTTTTTGAACACCGCTTCATGCTCCTCCTATTTTTCAGACCATTTCATGCTCCTCATATTTTTCACACCTTTTGAAGCTCTACGTATTTTTCACACCTTTTCAGGCTCTTCATGTTTTTCAACACCACTTCTGCTCCTCCTATTTTTCAGACAATTTCATGCTCCTCATATTTTTGACACCTTTTGAAAATCTTCAGTTTTTTCACACCTTTTCATGCTCTTCATGTTTTCAACACCGATTCATGCTCCTCCTATTTTTCAGACCGTTTCATGCTCCTCCTATTTTTCAGAATTTCATGCTCCTCATATTTTGACACCTTTTGAAGCTCTTCATATTTTTCACTCCTTTTCAGGCTCTTCATGTTTTTGAACACGGCTTCATGCTCCTCCTATATTTCAGACCGTTTCATGCTCCTCATATTTTTGACACCTTTTGTAACTCTTCATATATTTCACACCTTTTCAGGCTATTCATGTTTTTCAACACCGCTTCATGCTCCTCCTATTTTTCAGACCATTTCATGCTCCTTCTATTTTTGACACTTTTTGAAGCTGTTCATATATTTCACACTTTTTCAGGCTCTTCAGGTTTTTCAACACCGCTTCATGTTCCTCCTATTTTTCAGACCGTTTCATGCTCCTCCTATTTTTGACACCTTTTGAAGCTCTTCATATATATCACGCATTTTCAGGCTCTTCAGGTTTTTCAACACCGCTTCATTCTCCTCCTATTTTTCAGACCGTTTCATGCTCCTCCTATTTTTCAGGCCGTTTCATGCTCCTCCTATTTTTCAGGCCGTTTCATGCTCTTCATAGTTTTGACACCTTTTGAAACTCTTCATATTTTTCACACCTTTTCATGCTCTTCAGGTTTTTCAACACCGCTTCATATTCCTCCTATTTTTCACACCGTTTCATGCTCCTCCTTTTGTTGACACCTTTTGAAGCTCTTCATATATTTCACCCCTTTTCAGGCTCTTCAGGTTTTTCAACACCGCTTCATGCTCCTCCTACTTTTCAGAACGTTTCATGCTCCTCCTATTTTTCAGACCGTTTCATGCTCCTCATAGTTTTGACACCTTTTGAAGCTCTTCATATTTTTCACACTTTTTCAGGCTCTTCATGTTTTTCAAAACTGCATCATGCTCCTCCTATTTTTCAGACCGCTTCATGCTCCTCATGTATTTCACACGTCTGAAGCTCTTCATATTTTTCACACCTTTTCAGGCTCTTCATGTTTTTGAACACCGTTTCATGCTGCTCCTATTTTTCAGACAGTTTCAAGCTCCTCATATTTTTGACATCTTTTGAAGCTCTTCATATTTTTCACACCTTTTCTGGTTCTTCATGTTTTTCAACACCGCTTCATGCTCCTCCTATTTTTCAGACCGATTCATGCTCCTCTTGTATTTCACACCTTTTGAAGCTCTTCATATGTTTCACACTTTTTCAGGCTCTTCAAGTTTTTGGACAACGTTTCATGCTGCTCCTATTTTTCAGACCGTGTCATGCTCCTCAAAATTTTGACAGCTTTTGAAGCTCCTCATGTTTTTGACACTTTTTGAAGCTCTTCATATTTTTCACACCTTTTGAAGCTCTTCATATTTTTCACAGATTTTCAGGCTCTTCATATTTTTCAGACCTTTTCTGGTTCTTCATGTTTTTCAACACCGCTTCATGCTCCTCCTATTTTTAAGACCGATTCATGCTCCTCTTGTATTTCACACATTTTGAAGCTCTTAATATTTTTCACACCTTTTCAGGTTCTTCATGATTTTCAACACCACTTCATGCTCCTCCTATTTTTCAGACCGTTTCATGTTCCTTATATTTTTGACACCTTTTGAAGCTCTTCATATTTTTTACACCCTTCCAGGCTCTTCATGTTTTTTAACACGGCTTCATGCTCCTCCTATTTTTCAGACCGTTTCATGCTCCTCACATTTTTGACACCTTTGAAGTTCTTCATATTTTTCACAACTTTTCAGGCTCTTCATGTTTTTCAACACCGCTTCATGCTCCTCCTTTTTCAGACCATTTCATGCTCATCTCATTTTTCGCACTTTTTGAAGCTCTTCATATTTTTGACACCTTTTGAGCTCTTCATATTTTTCACACGTTTTGAGGCTCTTCATGTTTTTCAACATCGTTTCATGCTTCTCCTATTTTTCAGACCGATTCTTGCTCCTCATGTATTTCACAACTTGAAGCTCTTCATATTTTTCACAACTTTTCAGGCTCTTCATGTTCTTGAACACCTTTTCATGCTCCTCCTATTTTTCAGACCGTTTCATGCTCATCTCATTTTTGACAGCTTTTGCAGTTCTTCATATTTTTCACATCTTTTGAAACTATTCATATTTTTCACACCATTTCAGGCTCTTCATGTTTTTCAACACCGCTTCATGCTCCTCCTATTTTTCAGACCGTTTCATGCTCCTCTCATTTCTGAAATCTTTTGAAGCTCTTCATATATTTCACACATTTTCAGGCTCTTAATGCTTTTCAACACCACTTCAGGCTCCTTCTATTTTTCAGACCGTTTCATGCTCATCTCATTTTTGACACCTTCTGAAGCGGTTCATAGTTTTCACAAATTTTCAGGCTCTTCATATTTTTGAACACCGCTTCATGCTCCTCCTATTTTTCAGACCGTTTCATGCTCCTCATGTATTTCACACATTTTGCGGCTCTTCATATTTTACACACCTTTTCAGGTTCTTCATGATTTTCAACACCACTTCATGCTCCTCCTATTTTTCAGACCGTTTCATGTTCCTTATATTTTTGACACCTTTTGAAGCTCTTCATATTTTTTACACCCTTCCAGGCTTTTCATGTTTTTTAACACGGCTTCATGCTCTTCCTATTTTTCAGACCGTTTCATGTTCCATATATTTTTGACACTTTTTGAATCTGTTCATATATTTCACACCTTTTCAGGCTCTTCATGTTTTTCAACACCACTTCATGCTCCTCCTACTTTTCAGACCATTTCATGCTCATCTCATTCTTGACACTTTTTGCAGCTCTTCATATTTTTCACACGTTTTCAGGCTCTTCATATTTTTCAACACTGCTTTATGATCCTCCTATTTTTCAGACCGTTTCATGCTCATCTAATATTTGACACCTTTTGAAGCTCTTCATATTTTTCACACCTTTTCAAGCTCTTCATATTTTTCACACGTTTTCAGGCTCTTCATGTTTTTCTACAACACTTCATGCTCCTCCTATTTTTCAGACCGTTTCATGCTCCGCATATTTTTGACACCTTTTCTAGATCTTCATATATTTCACACCTTTTCATGCTCTTCATGTTTTTCGACAACACTTCATGCTCCTCCTATTTTTCAGACCGCTTCATGCTCATCTCATTTTTCACACCTTTTGAAGCTGTTCATATTTTTCACACCTTTTGAAGCTCTTCATATTTTTCACACGTTTTCAGGTTCTTCATGTTTTTCAACACCGCTTCATGCTCCTCCTATTTTTCAGACTGTTTCATGCTCCTCATATTTTTGACACCTTTTGAACCTCTTCATATTGTTCACACATTTTCAGGCTCTTCCTGTTTTTCAACATCGTTTCATGCTCCTCCTATTTTTCAGACCGCTTCAGGCTCCTCATGTATTTCACACATTTTCAAGCTCTTCATATTTTTCACACCTTTTCAGGCTCTTCATGTTTTTGAACACCGTTTCATGCTCCTCCTATTTTTCAGACCGTTTCATGCTCCTCATATTTTTGACACCTTTTGAAGCTCTTCATATTTTCACACCTTTGCAGGCTCTTCATGTTCTTCAACACCGCTTCATGCTTCTCCTTTTGTTCAGCCCGTTTCATGCTCCTCATATTTTTTGACACCTTTTGAAGCTCTTCATATTTTTCACACCTTTTCAGGCTCTTCATGTTTTTGAACACCGTTTCATCTCCTCCTGTTTTTGACACATTTGGAAGCTCTTCATATTTTTCACATTTTTTAAGGCTCTTCATGTTTTTCAACACCGTTTCATGCTCCTCATATTTTTCAGACCGTTTCAATCTCCTCATATTTTTGACACGTTTTGAAGCTCTTCATATTTTTCACATTTTTTAAGTCTCTTCATGTTTTTCAACACCGTTTCATGCTCCTCATATTTTTCAGACCGTTTCAGTCTCCTCATAGTTTTGACACATTTTGAAGTTCTTCATATTTTTCAGGCTTTTTCAACCTCTTCATGTTTTTCAACACTGCATCATGCTCTTCCTATTTTTCAGATCGTTTCATGCTCCTCAATGTTTGACAGGTTTTGAAGCTTTTTATATTTTTCACACCTTTTGAGGCTCTTCATGTTTTGAACAACGTTTCATGCTCCTCCTAATTTTCAGAAAATTTCATGCTCCGCATATATTTGAGACCTTTTAAAGCTCTTCATATTTTTCACAGCTTTTCAGCTCTTCATGTTTGTCAACACCACTTCATGCTCCTCCTATTTCTCAGACCGTTTCATTCTCCTCATATATTTGACACTTTTTGAAGCTCTTCATATATTTCACACATTTTCAGGCTCTTCATCTTTTTGCACACCGCTTCATGCTCCTCCTATTTTTCAGACCGTTTCATGCTCGTCTCATTTTTGACACCTTTTGAAGCTGTTCATATTTTTCACAACTTTTGAAGCTCTTCATATATTTCACATTTTTGAAACTCTTCATATTTTTCACAACTTTTGAAGCTCTTCATGTTTTTCAACACCACTTCATGCTCCTCTTATTTTTCTGACCGTTTCATGCTCCTCCTATTTTTCAAACTGTTTCATGCTCCTCATATTTTTCACAGCTTTTGAAGCTGTTCATATATTTCACATCTTTTCAGGCTCTTCATGTTTTGGAACACCGTTTCAAGCCCCTCCTATTTTTCAGACCGTTTCATTCTCCTCATATTTTTGACACCTTTTGAACCTCCTCATTTTTTCACAACTTTTGAAGATCCTCATATTTTTCCACACCATTCCATGCTGCCTCTATTTTTCAGACCGTTTCATGCTACTCCTATTTTTCAAACCGTTTCATTCTCCTCATATTTTTGACACCTTTTGAAGCTCTTTATGTCTTTCAACACCGTTTCATGCTGCTCCTATTTTTCAGACCGTTTCATGATCCTCTTATTTTTCAGACCGTTTCATGCTCCTCATATTTTTGACACCTTTGAAGCTCTTCATGTCTTTCAACACTGTTTCATGCTGCCCCTATTTTTCAGACCGTTTCATGTTCCTCCTATTTTTCAGACCATTTCATGTTCCTCATATTTTTCACACCTTTTGAATCTCTTCATATTTTTCAAAACTTTTCAGGCTCTTCATGTTTTTGACGACTGCTTCATGCTCCTCCTATTTTTCAGACCGTTTCATGCTCCTTATATATTTGACACCTTGTGAAGCTCTTCCTATTTTTCACACCTTTTCAGGCTCTTCATGTTTTTCAACACCGTTTCATGCTCCTCCTTTTTTTAAGACCGTTTCATGCTCCTCCTATTTTTCAGACCGTTTCATGTTCCTCATATTTTTCACACCTTTTGAAGCTCTTCATATTTTTCAAAACTTTTCAGGTTCTTCATGTTTTGGATGACTGCTTCATGCTCCTCCTATTTTTCAGACCGTTTCATGCTCCTCATATATTTGACACCTTGTGAAGCTCTTCCTATTTTTCACACCTTTTCAGGCTCTTCATGTTTTTCAACACCGTTTCATGCTCCCCCTATTTTTCAGACCGCTTCAGGCTCCTCATGTATTTCACAATTTTCAGCTCTTCATATTTTTCACACCTTTTCAGGCTCTTCATGTTTTTGAACACCGTTTCATGCTCCTCCTATTTTTCAGACCGTTTCATGCTCCTCATATTTTTGACACCTTTTGAACCTCCTCATTTTTTCACAACTTTTGAAGCTCTTCATATATTTCACACCTTTTCAGGCTCTTCATGATTTTCACGACCACTTCATGCTCCTCCTATTTTTCAGACCGTTTCATGCTCATGTCATTTTTGACACCTTTTGAAGCTCTTCTTCATTTTCACACCTTTTCAGGCTCTTCATGTTTTTCAACACCACTTCATGTTCCTACTATTTTTCAGACCTTTTCATGCTCCTCATATTTTTCACACCTATTGAAGCTCTTCATATTTTTCACACCTTTTCAGGCTATTCATGTTTTTCAACACCACTTCATGCTCCTCCTATAATTCTGACCCTTTCATGCTCCACATATTTTTCACACCTTTTGTAGCTCTTCATATTTTTCACAGCTTTTCAGGGTCTTCATGTTTTTCAACACCGCTTCATGCTCCTCCTATTTGTCAGACCGTTTCATGCTCCTCATATTTTTGACACCTTTTGTAGATCTTCATATTTTTCACACATTTTCAGGCTCTTCAGGTTTTTCTACAACACTTCATGCTCCTCCTATTTTTCAGACCGTTTCATGCTCCGCATATTTTTGACACCTTTTCTAGATCTTCATATATTTCACACCTTTTCATGCTCTTCATGTTTTTCGACAACACTTCATGCTCCTCCTATTTTTCAGACCGCTTCATGCTCATCTCATTTTTCACACCTTTTGAAGCTGTTCATATTTTTCACACCTTTTGAAGCTCTTCATATTTTTCACACGTTTTCAGGTTCTTCATGTTTTTCAACACCGCTTCATGCTCCTCCTATTTTTCAGACTGTTTCATGCTCCTCATATTTTTGACACCTTTTGAACCTCTTCATATTGTTCACACATTTTCAGGCTCTTCCTGTTTTTCAACATCGTTTCATGCTCCTCCTATTTTTCAGACCGTTTCATGCTCCTCATATTTGTGACATCTTTTGAAGCTTTTCATATTTTTCACACCTTTTAGGCTCTTCATGTTTTTCACACCATTTCAGGCTCTTCATGTTTTTGAACACGGCTTCATGCTCCTCCTATTTTTCAGACCGTTACATGCTCCTCATATTTTTGACACCTTTTGAAGCTCTTCATATTTTTCACACCTTTTCTGGCTCTTCATGTTTGTGAACACCGCTTCATGCTCCTCCTATTTTTCAGATCGTTTCATGCTCCTCATATTTTTGACAACTTTTGAAGCTCTTCATATTTTTAACACCTTTTCAGGCTCTTCATGTTTTTGAACACCGTTTCATGCTGCTCCTATTTTTCAAACCGTTTCATACTCCTCATAGTTTTGACACCTTTTGAAGCTCTTCATATTTTTCACACCTTTTCAGGCTCTTCATGTTTTTCAATACCGCTTCATGCTCCTCCTATTTTTCAGAATGATTCATGCTCCTCAAGTATTTCACACCTTGAGGCTCTTCATATTTTTCACAGCTTTTCAGGCTCTTCATGTTTTTGACACCGCTTCATGCTCCTCCTATATTTCACACCGTTTCATGCTCATCTCATTTTTGACACCTTTTGAAGCTCTTCATATATTTCACACCTTTTCAAGCTCTTCGTATTTTTCAGACCTTTTCAGGCACTTCATGTGTTTGAAAACCGCTTCATGCTCCTCCTATTTTTCAGACCGTTTCATGCTCATCATATATTTGACACCTTTTGAAGCTCTTCATATTTTTCACACCTTTTCAGGCTCTTCAGCTTTTTGAACACCACTTCATGCTCCTCCTATTTGTCAGGCCGTTTCATGCTCCTCATATTTTTCCACCTTTTGAAGCTCTTCATATTTTTCACACCTTTTCAGGCTCTTCATGTTTTTGAACACAGCTTCATGCTCTTCCTATTTTTCAGACCGATTCATGCTCCTCATATTTTTGACACCTTTTGAAGCTCTTCATATTTTTCACACATTTTCAGGCTCTTCATATTTTTGAACACCGCTTCATGCTCCTCATATTTTTCAGACCGTTTCATGCTCCTCATATATTTGTCACATTTTTAATCTCTTCATATATTTCACACATTTTCAGGCTATTCATGTTTTTCAACATCACTTCATGCTCTCGTATTTTTAAGACCGTTACATGCTCCTCATATTTTTGACACCTTTAGAAGCTCTTCATATTTTTCACTACTTTTCAGGCTCTTCATGTTTTTCAACACCGCTTCATGCTCCTCCTCTTTTTCAGAGCGTTTCATGCTCGTCATATTTTTGACACCTGTTGAAGCTCTTCATATTTCTCACAACTTTTCAGGTTCTTCATGTTTTTCAACACCGCTTCATGCTGCTCCTATTTTTAAAACCGTTTCTTTCTCATCTCATTTTTGACACCTTTTGAAGCTCTTCATATTTTTCACACCTTTTCAGGCTCTTTATATTTTTTACACATTTTCAGGCTCTTCATGTTTTTCAACACTCCTTCTTGCTCCACTTGTTTTTCACACCGTTTCATGCTCCTCATTTTTCTGACACCTTTTGAAGCTCTTCATATTTTTCACACCTTTTCAAGCGCTTCATGTTTTTCAACACCGCTTCATGTTCCTCCTATTTTTCAGACCGTTTCATGCTTCTCATATTTTTGATACCTTTTGAAGCTCTTCATATTTTTCACACATTTTCAGTTTCTTCATATTTTTGAACACCGCTTCATGCTCCTCCTATTTTTCAGACTGTTTCATGCTCCTCGTATTTTTGACACCTTTTGAAGCTCTTCATATTTTTCACACCTTTTCTGGCTCTTCATGTTTTTCAACACCACTTCAACTCCTTCTACTTTTCAGAGAATTTCATTCTCCTCATGTATTTCACACCTTTTGAAGCTCTTCATATTTTTCACACCTTTTCAGGCTCTTCATGTTTTTCCACACCACTTCATGCTTCTCCTATTTTTCAGCCCGTTTCATGCTCCTCATGTATTTCACATCTTTTGAAGCTCTTCATATTTTTCACAACTTTTCAGGCTCTTCATGTTTTTGATCACCGCTTCATACTCCTCCTATTTTTCAGACCGTTTCATGCTCCTCATATTTTTGACACCTTTTGAAGCCCTCATATTTTTCACACCTTTTCAGGCTCTTCATGTTTTTGAACACCGCTTCATGCTCCTCCTATTTTTTCAGACCGTTTCATGCTCCTCATATTTTTGACTCTTTTTGAAGCTCTTCATATTTTTAACACCTTTTCAGGCTCTTCATGTTTCTCAACAGCACTTCATGCTCCTATTTTTCAGACCGTTTCATGCTCCGCATATTTTTGACACCTATAGAAACTCTTCATATTTTTCACACTTTTTCAGGCTCTTCATGTTTTTCAACACCGATTCATGCTGCTCCTATTTTTCAGACCGTTTCATGCTCATCTAATATTTGACACCTTTAGAAGCTCTTCATATTTTTCACACCTTTTCAAGCTCTTCATATTTTTCACACGTTTTTAGGCTCTTCATGTTTTTCAACACCACTTCATGCTCCTCCTTTTTTTCAAACCGTATCATGCTCCTCATATTTTTGACACATTTTGAAGCTCTTCATATTTTTCACACCTTTTCAGGCTGTTCATATTTTTGAACACCGCTTCATGCTCCTCCTAATTTTCAGCCCTTTTCATGCTCCATATATATTTGACACCTTTTGAAGCTTTTCATATTTTTCACACCTTTTCATGCTCTTCATGTTTTTGAACACCATTTCATGTTCCTCCTCTTTTGCAGACCGTTTCATTCTCCTCATATTTTTAACACCTTTTGAAGCTCTTCATATTTTTCACAACTTTTCAGGCTCTTCATATTTTTGAACACCGCTTCATGCTCCTCTTATTTTTCAGACCGTTTCATGCTCGTCTCATTTTTGACACCTTTTGAAGCTGTTCATATTTTTCACACCTTTTGAAGCTCTTTATGTCTTTCAACACCGTTTCATGCTGCTCCTATTTTTCAGACCGTTTCATGATCCTCTTATTTTTCAGACCGTTTCATGCTCCTCATATTTTTGACACCTTTGAAGCTCTTCATGTCTTTCAGCACTGTTTCATGCTGCCCCTATTTTTCAGACCGTTTCATGTTCCTCCTATTTTTCACACCTTTTGAATCTCTCATATTTTTCAAAACTTTTCAGGTTCTTCATGTTTTTGACGACTGCTTCATGCTCCTCCTATTTTTCAGACCGTTTCATGCTCCTTATATATTTGACACCTTGTGAAGCCCTTCCTATTTTTCACACCTTTTCAGGCCCTTCATGTTTTTCAACACCGTTTCATGCTCCTCCTATTTTTAAGACCGTTTCATGCTCCGCCTATTTTTCAGACCGTTTCATGTTCCTCATATTTTTCACACCTTTTGAAGCTCTTCATATTTTTCAAAACTTTTCAGGTTCTTCATGTTTTGGATGACTGCTTCATGCTCCTCCTATTTTTCAGACCGTTTCATGCTCCTCATATATTTGACACCTTGTGAAGCTCTTCCTATTTTTCACACCTTTTCAGGCTCTTCATGTTTTTCAACACCGTTTCATGCTCCCCCTATTTTTTAGGACCGCTTGAGGCTCCTCATGTATTTCACACCTTTTCAGCTCTTCATATTTTTCACACCTTTTCAGGCTCTTCATGTTTTTGAACACCTTTTCATGCTCCTCCTATTTTTCAGACCGTTTCATGCTCCTCATATTTTTGACACCTTTTGAACCTCCTCATTTTTTCACAACTTTTGAAGCTCTTCATATATTTCACACCATTTCAGGCACTTCATGATTTTCACGACAACTTCATGCTCCTCCTAATTTTCAGAAAATTTCATGCTCCGCATATATTTGAGACCTTTTAAAGCTCTTCATATTTTTCACAGCTTTTCAGCTCTTCATGTTTGTCAACACCACTTCATGCTCCTCCTATTTCTCAGACCGTTTCATTCTCCTCATATATTTGACACTTTTTAAAGCTCTTCACATATTTCACACATTTTCAGGCTCTTCATCTTTTTGCACACCGCTTCATGCTCCTCCTATTTTTCAGACCATTTCATGCTCGTCTCATTTTTGACACCTTTTGAAGCTGTTCATATTTTTCACAACTTTTGAAGCTCTTCATATATTTCACATTTTTGAAACTCTTCATATTTTTCACAACTTTTGAAGCTCTTCATGTTTTTCAACACCGCTTCATGCTCCTCCTATTTTTCTGACCGTTTCATGCTCCTCATATTTTTCACACCTTTTGAAGCTCTTCATATTTTTCACACCTTTTCAGGCTCTTCATGTTTTTGAACACCGTTTCATGCTCCTCCTATTTTTCAGACCGTTTCATGCTCCTCATATTTGTGACATCTTTTGAAGCTTTTCATATTTTTCACACCTTTTAGGCTCTTCATGTTTTTCAGCACCACTTCTTGCTCCTCCCCTTTTTCAGACCGTTTCATGCTCCTCATATTTTTGACACCTTTTGAAGCTCTTCATATTTTTTACACCTTTTCAGGCTCTACATGTTTTTCAACACGGCTTCATTCTCTTCTTATTTTTCAGACCGTTTCACGCTCCTCATATTTTTCACACCTTTTGAAGCTCTTCATATTTTTCACACCTTTTCAGGCTCTTCATGTTTTTCAACACCGCTTCATGCTCCTCCTATTTTTCAGACCGTTTCATGCTACTCATGTATTTCACTCCTTTTGAAGCTCTTCATATTTTTCACACATTTTTAGGCTCTTCCTGTATTTCCACAATGTTTCAGCCTCTCTTAATTTTCAGACCGTTTCATGCTCCTCATATTTTTCACACCTTTTGAAGCTGTTCATATTTTTCACACCTTTTCAGGCTCTTCATGTTTTTCAACACTGCTTCATGCTCCTCCTACTTTTCAGACCATTTCATGCTCCTACTGTATTTCACACCTTTTGAATCTCTTCAAATTTTTCACACCTTTTGAAGCTCTTCATATTTTTCACACCTTTTCAGGCTCTTCATGTTTTTGAACACCGTTTCATGCTCCTCCTATATTTCAGACCGTTTCATGCTTCTCATATTTTTGACACCTTTTGAAGCTCTTCATATTTTCACACCTTTGCAGGCTCTTCATGTTCTTCAACACCGCTTCATGCTCCTCCTTTTGTTCAGACCGTTTCATGCTCCTCATATTTTTTGACACCTTTTGAAACTCTTCATATTTTTCACACCTTTTCAGGCTCTTCATGTTTTGAACACCGTTTCATCTCCTCCTGTTTTGGACACATTTGGAAGCTCTTCATATTTTTCACATTTTTTAAGGCTCTTCATGTTTTTCAACACCGTTTCATGCTCCTCATATTTTTCAGACCGTTTCAGTCTCCTCATATTTTTGACACGTTTTGAAGCTCTTCATATTTTTCACATTTTTTAAGGCTCTTCATGTTTTTCAACACCGTTTCATGCTCCTCATATTTTTCAGACCGTTTCAATCTCCTCATATTTTTGACACATTTTGAAGTTCTTCATATTTTTCACGCCTTTTCAGCCTCTTCATGTTTTTCAATACTGCGTCATGCTCTTCCTATTTTTCAGATCGTTTCATGCTCCTCAATGTTTGACAGGTTTTGAAGCTCTTTATATTTTTCACACCTTTTGAGGCTCTTCATGTTTTGAACAACGTTTCATGCTCCTCCTAATTTTCAGAAAATTTCATGCTCCGCATATATTTGAGACCTTTTAAAGCTCTTCATATTTTTCACAGCTTTTCAGCTCTTCATGTTTGTCAACACCACTTCATGCGCCTCCTATTTTTCAGACCGTTTCATTCTCCTCATATATTTGACACCTTTTGAAGCTCTTCATATATTTCACACATTTTCAGGCTCTTCATCTTTTTGCACACCGCTTCATGCTCCTCCTATTTTTCACACCGTTTCATGCTCCTCTCAATATTGACACATTTCGAAGCTATTCATATTTTTCACACCTTTGGAAGCTCTTCATATTTTTCACACATTTTCAGGCTTTTCATGTTTTCACCACCGCTTCATACTCCTCCTTTTTTCCAGACCATTTCATGCTCCTCATATTTTTGACACCTTTTAATGCTCTTTATATTTTTCACACTTGTCATGCTCTTCATGTTTTCAACACTGTTTCATGCTTCTCCTATTTTTCAAACTGTTTCATGCTCCTCATATTTTTCACAGCTTTTGAAGCTGTTCATATATTTCACATCTTTTCAGGCTCTTCATGTTTTGGAACACCGTTTCAAGCCCCTCCTATTTTTCAGACCGTTTCATTCTCCTCATATTTTTGACACCTTTTGAACCTCCTCATTTTTTCACAACTTTTGAAGATCCTCATGTTTTTCCACACCATTCCATGCTGCCTCTATTTTTCAGACCGTTTCATGCTACTCCTATTTTTCAAACCGTTTCATTCTCCTCATATTTTTGACACCTTTTGAAGCTCTTTATGTCTTTCAACACCGTTTCATGCTGCTCCTATTTTTCAGACCGTTTCATGATCCTCTTATTTTTCAGACCGTTTCATGCTCCTCATATTTTTGACACCTTTGAAGCTCTTCATGTCTTTCAACACTGTTTCGTGCTGCCCCTATTTTTCAGACCGTTTCATGTTCCTCCTATTTTTCAGACCATTTCATGTTCCTCATATTTTTCACACCTTTTGAATCTCTTCATATTTTTCAAAACTTTTCAGGTTCTTCATGTTTTTGACGACTGCTTCATGCTCCTCCTATTTTTCAGACCGTTTCATGCTCCTTATATATTTGACACCTTGTGAAGCTCTTCCTATTTTTCACACCTTTTCAGGCTCTTCATGTTTTTCAACACCGTTTCATGCTCCTCCTTTTTTTAAGACCGTTTCATGCTCCTCCTATTTTTCAGACCGTTTCATGTTCCTCATATTTTTCACACCTTTTGAAGCTCTTCATATTTTTCAAAACTTTTCAGGTTCTTCATGTTTTGGATGACTGCTTCATGCTCCTCCTATTTTTCAGACCGTTTCATGCTCCTCATATATTTGACACCTTGTGAAGCTCTTCCTATTTTTCACACCTTTTCAGGCTCTTCATGTTTTTCAACACCGTTTCATGCTCCCCCTATTTTTCAGACCGCTTCAGGCTCCTCATGTATTTCACAATTTTCAGCTCTTCATATTTTTCACACCTTTTCAGGCTCTTCATGTTTTTGAACACCGTTTCATGCTCCTCCTATTTTTCAGACCGTTTCATGCTCCTTATATTTTTGACACCTTTTGAACCTCCTCATTTTTTCACAACTTTTGAAGCTCTTCATATATTTCACACATTTTCAGGCTCTTCACGATTTTCACGACCACTTCATGCTCCTCCTATTTTTCAGACCGTTTCATGCTCATGTCATTTTTGACACCTTTTGAAGCTCTTCTTCATTTTCACACCTTTTCAGGCTCTTCATGTTTTTCAACACCACTTCATGTTCCTACTATTTTTCAGACCTTTTCATGCTCCTCATATTTTTCACACCTATTGAAGCTCTTCATATTTTTCACACCTTTTCAGGCTATTCATGTTTTTCAACACCACTTCATGCTCCTCCTATAATTCTGACCCTTTCATGCTCCACATATTTTTCACACCTTTTGTAGCTCTTCATATTTTTCACAGCTTTTCAGGGTCTTCATGTTTTTCAACACCGCTTCATGCTCCTCCTATTTGTCAGACCGTTTCATGCTCCTCATATTTTTGACACCTTTTGTAGATCTTCACATTTTTCACACATTTTCAGGCTCTTCAGGTTTTTCTACAACACTTCATGCTCCTCCTATTTTTCAGACCGTTTCATGCTCCGCATATTTTTGACACCTTTTGTAGATCTTCACATTTTTCACACATTTTCAGGCTCTTCATGTTCTTCAACACCGCTTCATGTTCCTCCTTTTGTTCAGCCCGTTTCATGCTCCTCATATTTTTTGACACCTTTTGAAGCTCTTCATATTTTTCACACCTTTTCAGGCTCTTCATGTTTTTGAACACTGCTTCATGATCCTCCTATTTTTCAGACGGTTTCATGCTCTTCATATATTTGACACCTTTTGAAGCTCTTCATATTTTTCACACCTTTTCAGGCTCTTCATGTTTTTCAACACCACTTCGCGCTTCTCCTAATTTTCAGACCGTTTCATGCTCCTCATGTATTTCACCCCTTTTGAAGCTCTTCATATTTTTCACACCTTTTCAGCTCTTCATGTTTTTGAACACCATTTCATGCCACTTCTATTTTTCAGACCGTTTCATGCTCCTCATATTTTTCACACCTTTCGAAGCTCTTCATATTTTTCACACCTTTTCAGGCTCTTCATATTTTTGAACACCGCTTCTCGCTCCTCCTATTTTTCAGACCGTTTCATGCTCATCTCATTTTTGACACCTTTTGTAGCTCGTCATATTTTTCACACGTTTTCAGGCTCTTCATGTTTTTCAACACCGTTTCTTGATCCTCCTATTTCTCAGACCGTTTCATGCTCTTCTCATTTTTGACCCCGTTTGAAGCTTTTCATATTTTTCACAACTTTTTATGCTGTTCATGTTTTTCAACACTGCTTCATGCTCCTCCTATTTCCAGACCGTTTCATGCTGATCTCATTTTTGACACTTTTTGAAGCTCTTCATATTTCTCACAACTTTTTAGGCTCTTCGTATTTTTGAACACCGCTTCATGCTCCTCCTATTTTTCAGAGAGTTTCATGCTCCTCATGTATTTCACATCTTTTGAAGCTCTTCATATTTCTCACAACTTTTTAGGCTCTTCATGTTTTTCCACACCACTTCATGCTTCTCTTATTTTTCGGCCTGTTTCATGGTCCTCATGTATTTCACACCTTTTGAAGCTCTTCATATTTTTCACACCTTTTCAGGCTCTTCATGTTTTTCAACACCACATCATGCTCCTCCTATTTTTCAGACCGTTTCATTCTCCTCATATTTTTGACACCTTTTGAAGCTCTTCATATATTTCACACCTTTTCAGGCTCTTCTTTTTTTTCAACGCCTCTTCATGCTCGTCCTATTTGTCAGACCGTTTCATGCTCCTCATATTTTTGACACCTTTTGAAGCTCTTCATATTTTTCACACTTTTCTGGCTCTTCAGGTTTTTGAACACCGCTTCAAGCTCCTCCTATTTTTCAGACCTTCATGCTCCTCATATTTTTGACACCTTTAGAAGCCCTTCATATTTTTCACACCTTTTCAGGCTCTTCATGTTTTTCCACACCACTTCATGCTTCTCCTATTTTTCGGCCTGTTTCATGCTCCTCATGTATTTCACACCTTTTGATGCTCTTCATATTTTTCACACGTTTTCAGGCTCTTCATGTTTTTAATCACCGTTTCATCCTCCTCCTATTTTTCAGACCGTTTCATGCTCCTCATATATTTGACACATTTTGAAGCTCTGAATATTTTTCACACATTTTCAGGCTCTTCATGTTTTTGAACACTGCTTCATGATCCTCCTATTTTTCAGACGGTTTCATGCTCTTCATATGTTTGACACCTTTTGAAGCTCTTCATATTTTTCACACCTTTTCAGGCTCTTCATGTTTTCCAACACCACTTCATGCTTCTCCTAATTTTCAGACCGTTTCATGCTCCTCATGTATTTCACCCCTTTTGAAGCTGTTCATATTTTTCACAGCTTTTCAGCTCTTCATGTTTTTGAACACCATTTCATGCCACTTCTAATTTTCAGACCGTTTCATGCTCCTCATATTATTCACACCTTTTGAAGCTCTTCATATTTTTCACAAGTTCTCTGGCTCCTCATGTCTTTCAACACCGCTTCATCCTCCTTCTATTTTTCAGAACGTTTCATGCTTCTCATATTTTTGACATCTTTAGAAACTCTTCATATCTTTCACAACTTTTCAGACTCTTCATGTTTTTCAACACAGCTTCATGCTCCTCCTATTTTTCAGACCGTTTCATGCTCATCTCATTTTTGACACCTTTTGAAGCTCTTCAAATTTTTCACATCTTTTGAAGCTCTTCATATTTTTCACAACTTTTCAGGCTCTTTATGATTTTCAACACCGCTTCATGCTCCTCCTATTTTTCAGACCGTTTCATGCTCATTTCATTTTGACAACTTTTGAAGCTCTTCAAATTTTTCACACCTTTTGAAGCTCTTCATATTTTTCACACCTTTTGAAGCTCTTCATATTTTTACACGTTTTCAGGCTCTTCATGTTTTTCAACACCGCTTCATGCTATTTCTATTTTTCAGAAAGTTTCATGCTCCTCATGTATTTCACACTTTTGAAGCTCTTCATATTTTTCAAACCTTTTCAGGCTCTTCATGTTTTTCCACACCCCTTCATGCTTCTCCTATTTTTCAGCCCGTTTCATGCTCCTCATGTATTTCACACATTTTGAATCTCTTCATATTTTTCACACCTTTTCAGGCTCTTCATGTTTTTGATCACCGTTTAATGCTCCTCCTATTTTTCAGACCGTTTCATGCTCATCTCATTTTTGACACCTTTTGAAGCTCTTCATATATTTCACATCTTTTGAAGCTCTTCATATTTTGCACACCTTTCCAGGCTCTTCATATTTTTCAACACCGCTTCATGCTCCACCTATTTTTCAGACCGTTTCATGCTCCTCATATTTTTGACACCTTTTGAAGCTTTTCATATTTTTCACACCTTTTCAGGCTCTTCATTTTTTTCAACACTACTTCTTGCTCCTCCAATTTTTCAGACCGTTTCATGCTCATCTAATCTTTGACACCTGTTGAAGCTCTTCATATTTTTCACACCTTCTGAAGCTCGTCATATTTTTCACACCTTTTCAGGCTCTTCATGTTTTTGAACACCGCTTCTTGCTCCTCCTATTTTTCAGACCATTTCATGCAACTCATATTTTTGAAACCTTTTGAAGCTCTTCATATTTTTCACACCTTTTCAGGCTCTTCATGTTTTTCAACACCACTTCATGCTCCTCCTATTTTTCAGACCATTTCATGCAACTCATATATTTGAAACCTTTTGAAGCTCTTCATATTTTTCACACCTTTTCAGGCTCTTCATGTTTTTGATCACCGTTTAATGCTCCTCCTATTTTTCAGACCGTTTCATGCTCATCTCATTTTTGACACCTTTTGAAGCTCTTCATATATTTCACACCTTTTGAAGCTCTTCATATTTTGCACACCTTTCCAGGCTCTTCATATTTTTCAACACCGCTTCATGCTCCGCCTATTTTTCAGACCGTTTCATGCTCCTCATGTTTTTCACTCCTTTTGAAGCTCGTCATATTTTTCACACCTTTTCAGGCTGTTCATGTTTTTGATCACCGTTTCTTGCTCCTCCTATGTTTCAGACCGTTTCATGCTCTTCATATTTTTGACACCTTTTGAAGCTCTTCACATTTTTCACACCTTTTCAGGCTCTTCATGTTTTTGAACACCCCTTCATGCTCATCCTAGTTTTCAGACCGTTTCATGCTCATCTCATTTTTGACACCTTTTGAAGCTCTTCATATTTTTCACAAGTTCTCTGGCTCCTCATGTTTTTCAACACCGCTTCATGCTCCTCCTATTTTTCAGACCGTTTCATGCTTCTCATATTTTTGACACCTTTTGAAGCTGTTCATATTTTTTACACCTTTTCAAGCTCTTCATGTTTTTCAACACCGCTTCATGCTCCTGCTATTTTTCAGACCGTTTCACGCTCCTCATATTTTTGACACCTTTTGAAGCTTTTCATATTTTTCACACCTTTTCAGGCTCTTCATTTTTTTCAATCTACTTCTTGGTCCTCCAAATTTTCAGACCGTTTCATACTCATCTAAATTTTGACACCTTTTGAAGCTCTTCATATTTTTCACACCTTTTGAAGCTCTTCATATTTTCACACCTTTTCAGGCTCTTCTTGTTTTTGAACACTGCTTCATGCTCCTTCTATTTTTCAGAGAGTTTCATGCTCCTCATGTATTTCTCAACTTGTGAAGCTCTTCATATTTTTCACACATTTTCAGGCTCTTCATGTTTTTCCACACCGCTTCATGCTCCTCCTATTTTTCAGACCGTTTTATGCTCCTCATATTTTTGACACATTTTGAAGCTCTTCATATATTTTAAACCTTTTGAAGCTCTTCATATTTTTCACACCTTTTAAATCTCTTCATATTTTTCACACGTTTTCAGGCTCTTCATGTTTTTCAACACCACCTCATGCTCCTCCTATTTTTCAGATGGTTTCATGATCTTCATATTTTTGACCCCTTTTGAAGCTCTTCAGATTTTTCACAAGTTTTCAGGCTCTTCATATTTTTGAACACTGCTTCTTGCTCCTCCTATTTTTCAGATCGTTTCATGCTCCTCATGTATTTCACAACTTTTGAAGCTCTTCATATATTTCAAAGCTTTTCAAGCTCTTCATGTTTTTCAACTTAGCTTCATGCTCCTCATATTTTACAGACCGTTTCATGCTCCTCATATTTTTGACACGTTTTGAAGGTCTTCATATTTTTCACACGTTTTCAGGCTCTTCATGTTTTTGATCACCATTTCATGCTTCTCCTATTTTTCAGACCGTTTCATGCTCCTCATATTTTTGATACCTTTTAAAGCTCCTCATATTTTTCACACCTTTTCAGGCTCTTCATGGTTTTCAACACAGCCTCATGCTCCTTCTATTTTTCAGAGAGTTTCATGCTCCTCATGTATTTCACACCTTTTGAAGCTCTTCATATATTTCACACCTTTTCAGGCTTCTCATTTTTTTCAACACCACTTCTTGCTCCTCCTATTTTTCAGACCTTTTCATGCTCATCCCTATTTGACACCTTTTGAAGCTCTTCATATTTTTTACACCTTTTCATGCTCTTGATGATTTTCAACACCGCTTCATTCTCCTCCTGTTTTTCAGACCGTTTCATGCTCATCTCATTTTGACACCTTTTGAAGCTCTTCATATTTTTCCACACCTTTTCAGGCTCTTCATGATTTTCAACACCGCTTCATGCTCCTCCTATTTTTCAGACCTTTTCATGCTCATCTCTTTTTTCACACCTTTTGAAACTCTTCATATTTTTCACACTTTTTGAAGGTCTTCATATTTTTCACACGTTTTCAGGCTCTTCATGTTTTTCAACACCACTTCATGCTCCTCCTATTTTTCAGACCGTTTAATTCTCCTCATATTTTTGACACCTTTGAAGCACTTCATATATTTCACACCTTTTCAGGCTTTTCATTTTTTCAACCCCACTTAATGCTCCTCCTATTTTTCAGACCGGTTCATGCTCATCTCATTTTGATACCTTTTGAAGCTCTTCATATTTCTCATATTTTTGAAGCTCTTCATATTTTTCACACCTTTTCAGCCTCTTCATGTTTTTGAACACTGGTTAATGCTCCTCCTATTTTTCAGACCGTTTCATGCTCCTCATGTATTTCACACCTTTTGAAGCTCTTCATATTTTACACACCTTTTCAGGCTCTTCATGTTTTTGAACACTGCTTCATGATCCTCCTATTTTTCAGAACATTTCATGCTCTTCATATTTTTGACACCTTTTGAAGCTCTTCATATTTTTAACACCTTTTCAGGCTCTTGATGATTTTCAACACCTCTTCATTCTCCTCCTATTTTTCAGACCGTTTCAGGCTCATCTCATTTTGACACTTTTAGAAACTCTTCATATTTTTCACACCTTTTCAGGCTCTTCATGTTTTTTAACACCGCTTCATCTTCCTCCTATTTTTAAGACCGTTTCATTCTCCTCATATTTTTGACACCTTTTCAAGCTCTTCATATATTTCACACCTTTTCAGGCTCTTCATATTTTTGAACACCGCTTCATGCTCCTCCTATTTTTCAGACCGTTTCAGGCTCATCTAATATTTGACACCATTTGAAGCTCTTCATAATTTTCACACCTGTTGAAGCTCTTCATATTTTTCACACGTTTTCAGGCTCTTCATGTTTTTCAACACCGCTTCATTCTCCTCCTATTTTTCAGACCGTTTCATGCTCATCTCATTTTGACACCTTTTGAAGCTCTTCATATTTTTCACACTTTTTCAGGCTTTTCATGTTTTTGAACACCGCTTCATGTTCCTCCTATTTTTCAGACCGTTTCATGCTCCTCATATTTTTGACACCTTTTGAAGCTGTTCAAATATTTCACACCTTTTCAGGCTCTTCATATTTTTGAACACCGCTTCATTCTCCTCCTATTTTTCAGACCGTTTCATGCTCATCTCATTTTGACCCCTTTTGAAGCTCTTCATATTTTTCACACATTTTGAAGCTCTTCATATTTTTCACACCTTTTCAGGCTCTTCATATTTTTCAACACCACTTCATGCTACTCGTATTTTTCAGACCGTTTCATGCTCATCTAATTTTTGACACTTTTTGAAGCTCTTCATATTTTTCACACCTTTTGAAGCTCTTCATATTTTTCACACGTTTTCAGGCTCTTCATGTTTTTCAACACAGCTTCATGCTCCTCCTATGTTTCAGACCGTTTATTCCTCCTCATGTATTTCACACCTTTTGAATCACTTCATATTTTTCACACCTTTTAAGGCTCTTCATGTTTTTGAACACCATTTCATGCTCCTCCTATGTTGCAGACCGTTTCATTCTCCTCATATTTTTGAAACCTTTTGAAGCTCTTCATATTTTTCACACCTTTTGAAGCTCTTCATATTTCTCACAGCTTTTCAGGCTCTTCATATTTTTCAACCCCACTCCATGCTCCTCCTATTTTTCACACCGTTTCGTTCTCCTCATATTTTTCACACCTTTTGAAGCTCTTCATATATTTGACACCTTTTCAGGCTCTTCATTTTTTTCAACACCACTTCATGCTCCTCCTGTTTTTCAGACCGTTTCATTCTCATCTCATTTTGACACCTTTTGAAGCTCTTCATATTTTTCACACCTTTTGAAGCTCTTCATATTTTTCACAAGTTTTCAGGCTCTTCATGTTTTTCAACACCGCTTCATGCTCCTCCTGTTTTTCAGACCGTTTCATTCTCATCTCATTTTGACATCTTTTGAAGCTCTTCATATTTTTCACATCTTTTGAAGCTCTTCATATTTTTCACAAGTTTTCAGGCTCTTCATGTCTTTCAACACCGTTTCATGATCCTCCTATTTTTCAGACCGTTTCATGCTCATCTCATTTTTGACACCTTTTGAAGCTTTTCATATTTTTCATAACTTTTTAGGCTCTTCATGTTTTTGAACACCACTTCATGCTCCTCCTATTTTTCAGAGAGTTTCATGCTCCTATTGTATTTCACACCTTTTAAAGCTGTTCATATTTTTCACACCTTTTCAGGCTCTTCATGTTTTTCCACACCATTTCATGCTTCTCCTATTTTTCAGCCCGTTTCATGCTCCTCATGTATTTCACACGTTTTGAAGCTCTTCATATTATTCACACCTTTTCAGGCTCTTCATGTTTTTCAACACCATTTCATGCCGCTTCTATTTTTCAGACCGTTTCATGCTCCTCATATTTTTCACACCTTTTGAAGCTCTTCATATTTTACACACCTTTTCAGGCTCTTCATGTTTTTGAACACTGCTTCATGATCCTCCTATTTTTCAGAACATTTCATGCTCTTCATATTTTTGACACCTTTTGAAGCTCTTCATATTTTTCACACCTTTTCAGGCTCTTCATGTTTTTGAACACAGCTACATGCTCCTCCTATTTTTCAGACCGTTTCATGCTCCTCATATTTTTGACACCTTTTGAAACTCTTCATATTTTTGACGCCTTTTCAGGATCTTCATGTCTTTCAACACCGTTTCATGATCCTCCTATTTTTCAGACCGTTTCATGCTCATCTCATTTTTGACACCTTTTGAAGCTTTTCATATTTTTCACAACTTTTTAGGCTCTTCATGTTTTTGAACACCACTTCATGCTCCTCCTATTTTTCAGAGAGTTTCATGCTCCTATTGTATTTCACACCTTTTAAAGCTGTTCATATTTTTCACACCTTTTCAGGCTCTTCATGTTTTTCCACACCATTTCATGCTTCTCCTATTTTTCAGCCCGTTTCATGCTCCTCATGTATTTCACACGTTTTGAAGCTCTTCATATTATTCACACCTTTTCAGGCTCTTCATGTTTTTCAACACCATTTCATGCCACTTCTATTTTTCAGACCGTTTCATGCTCCTCATATTTTTCACACCTTTTGAAGCTCTTCATATTTTACACACCTTTTCAGGCTCTTCATGTTTTTGAACACTGCTTCATGATCCTCCTATTTTTCAGAACATTTCATGCTCTTCATATTTTTGACACCTTTTGAAGCTCTTCATATTTTTCACACCTTTTCAGCCTCTTCATGTTTTTGAACACTGGTTAATGCTCCTCCTATTTTTCAGACCGTTTCATGCTCCTCATGTATTTCACACCTTTTGAAGCTCTTCATATTTTACACACCTTTTCAGGCTCTTCATGTTTTTGAACACTGCTTCATGATCCTCCTATTTTTCAGAACATTTCATGCTCTTCATATTTTTGACACCTTTTGAAGCTCTTCATATTTTTCACACCTTTTCAGGCTCTTCATGTTTTTGAACACTGGTTAATGCTCCTCCTGTTTTTCAGACCGTTTCATGCTCATCTCTTTTTTCACACCTTTTGAAACTCTTCATATTTTTCACACTTTTTGAAGGTCTTCATTTTTTTCACACGTTTTCAGGCTCTTCATGTTTTTCAACACCACTTCATGCTCCTCCTATTTTTCAGACCGTTTCATTCTCCTCATATTTTTGACACCTTTGAAGCACTTCATATATTTCACACCTTTTCAGGCTTTTCATTTTTTCAACCCCACTTCATGCTCCTCCTTTTTTTCTGACCGGTTCATGCTCATCTCATTTTGATACCTTTTGAAGCTCTTCATATTTCTCATATTTTTGAATCTCTTCTTATTTTCACACGTTTTCAGACTCTTCATGTTTTTCAACACCACTTCATGCTCCTGCAATTTTTCAGACCGTTTCATGCTCCTCATATTTTTGACACTTTGTGAGGCTTTTACTATTTTTCACAACTTTTCAGGCTCTTTATATTTTTGAACACCGCTCATGATCCTCCTAAATTTCAGAACGTTTCATGCTTCTCATATTTTTGACCCCTTTTGAAGCTCTTCATATTTTTCACACCTTTTCAGGCTCTTCATGTTTTTGATCACCGTTTCATGCTCCTCCTATTTTTCAGAACGTTTCATGCTCCTCATATTTTTGACACCTTTTGAACCTCTTCATATTTTTCACACCTTTTCATGCTCTTCATGTTTTTCAACACCGTTTCATGCTGCTTCTATTGTTCACACCGTTTCATGCTCTCCATATATTTCACACCTTTTGAAGCTCTTCATATTTTTCACACCTTTTCATGCTCTTCATGTTTTTCAACACCACTTCATGCTCCTTCTATTTTTCAGAGAATTTCATGCTCTTCATGTATTTCACACCTTTTGAAGCTCTTCATATTTTTCACACCTTTTCAGGCTCTTCATGATTTTCAACACCGCTTCATGCTCCTCCCATTTTTCAGACCTTTTCATGCTCATTTGTTTTTCACACCTTTAGAAGCTCTTCATATTTTTCACACCTTTTCAGGCTCTTCATGATTTTCAAAACCGCTTCATGCTCCTCCTATTTTTCAGACCTTTTCATGCTCATTTCTTTTTTCACACCTTTTCAAGGTCTTCATCTTTTTCACACCTTTTGAAGTTCTTCATATTTTTCACACCTTTTCAGGCTCTTCATATTTTTGAACACGACTTCATGCTCCTCTTATTTTTCAGACCGTTTCATGCTCATCTCATTTTTGACACCTTTTGAAGCTTTGCATATTTTTCACATCTGTTGAAGCTCTTCATATTTTTCACACCTTTTCATGCTCTTGATGATTTTCAACACCGCTTCATTCTCCTCCTGTTTTTCAGACCGTTTCATGCTCATCTCATTTTGACACCTTTTGAAGCTCTTGATATTTTTCACACCTTTTCAGGCTCTTCATGATTTTCAACACCGCTTCATGCTCCTCCTATTTTTCAGACCTTTTCATGCTCATCTCTTTTTTCACACCTTTTGAAACTCTTCATATTTTTCACACTTTTTGAAGGTCTTCATATTTTTCACACGTTTTCAGGCTCTTCATGTTTTTCAACACCACTTCTTGCTCCTCCTATTTTTCAGACCGTTTCATTCTCCTCATATTTTTGACACCTTTGAAGCACTTCATATATTTCACACCTTTTCAGGCTTTTCATTTTTTCAACCCCACTTCATGCTCCTCCTATTTTTCTGACCGGTTCATGCCGATCTCATTTTGACACCTTTTGAACCTCTTCATATTTTTCACACCTTTTCATGCTCTTCATGTTTTTCAACACCGTTTCATGCTGCTTCTATTGTTCACACCGTTTCATGCTCTCCATATTTTTCACACCTTTTGAAGCTCTTCATATTTTTCACACCTTTTCAGGCTCTTCATGTTTTTGAACACAGCTACATGCTCCTCCTATTTTTCAGACCGTTTCATGCTCCTCATATTTTTCACACCTTTTGAATCTCTTCATATTTTACACACCTTTTCAGGCTCTTCATGTTTTTGAACACTGCTTCATGATCCTCCTATTTTTCAGAACATTTCATGCTCTTCATATTTTTGACACCTTTTGAAGCTCTTCATATTTTTCACACCTTTTCAGGCTCTTCATGTTTTTGAACACTGGTTAATGCTCCTCCTATTTTTCAGACCGTTTCATGCTCCTCATGTATTTCACCCATTTTGAAGCTCTTCATATTTTTCACACCTTTTCAGGCTCGTCATGTTTTAATCACCGTTTCATGCTCCTCATATTTTTGACACCTTTTGAAGCACTTCACATTTTTCACACGTTTTCAGGCTCTTCATGTTTTACAACAACACTTCAAGCTCCTTCTATTTTTCAAAGAGTTTCATGCTCCTCATGTACTTCACACCTTTTGAAGCTCTTCATATTTTTCACACCTTTTCAGGCTCTTGATGATTTTCAACACCTCTTCATTCTCCTCCTATTTTTCAGACCGTTTCATGCTCATCTCATTTTGATACTTTTAGAAACTCTTCATATTTTTCACACCTTTTCAGGCTCTTCATGTTTTTAACACCGCTTCATCTTCCTCCTATTTTTCACACCGTTTCATTCTCCTCATATTTTTGACACCTTTTGAAGCTCTTCATATTTTTCACACCTTTTCAGGCTCTTCATATTTTTGAACACCGCTTCATGCTCCTCCTATTTTTCAGACCCTTTTATGCTCCTCATATTTTGGACACCTTTTGAAACTCTTCATATTTTTCACACCTTTTCAGGCTCTTCATGTTTTACAACAACACTTCATCCTCCATCTATTTTTCAGAGAGTTTCATGCTCCTCATGTATTTCACACCTTTTGAAGCTCTTCATATATTTCACACCTTTTCAGGATCCTCATTTTTTTCAACACCACTTCTTGCTCCTGCTATTTTTCAGCCCTTTTGATGCTTATCCCTTTTTGACACCTTTTGAAGCTCTTCATATTTTTCACACCTTTTCATGCTCTTGATGATTTTCAACTCCACTTCATTCTCCTCCTGTTTTTCAGACCGTTTCATGCTCATCTCATTTTGACACCTTTTGAAGCTCTTCATATTTTTCACAACTTTTCAGGCTCTTCATGATTTTCAACACCGCTTCATGCTCCTCCTATTTTTCAGACCTTTTCATGCTCATCTCTATTTTCACACCTTTTGAAACTCTTCATATTTTTCACACTTTTTGAAGGTCTTCATTTTTTTCACACGTTTTCAGGCTCTTCATGTTTTTCAACACCACTTCATGCTCCTCCTATTTTTCAGACCGTTTCATTCTCCTCATATTTTTGAAACCTTTGAAGCACTTCATATATTTCACACATTTTCAGGCTTTTCATTTTTTCAACCCCACTTCATGCTCCTCCTATTTTTCAGACAGGTTCATGCTCATCTCATTTTGATTCCTTTTGAAGCTCTTCATATTTCTCATATTTTTGAAGCTCTTCTTATTTTCACACGTTTTCAGACTCTTCATGTTTTTCAACACCACTTCATGCTCCTGCAATTTTTCAGACCGTTTCATGCTCCTCATATTTTTGACACTTTTTGAGGCTTTTACTATTCTTCACACCTTTTCAGGCTCTTCTTGTTTTTGAAAACCGTTTCATAATCCTCCTACTTTTCCAGACCATTTCTTGCCCCTCATATTTGTCACACCTTTTGAAGCTCTTCATATTTTTCATATTTTTGAAGCTCTTCATATTTTCACACCTTTTCAGGCTCTTCATATTTTTCAACACCGCTTCATGCTCCTCCTATTTTTCAGACGGTTTAATCCTCCTCATGTATTTCACACCTTTTGAATCTCTTCATATTTTTCACACCTTTTCAGGCTCTTCATGTTTTTGAACACCGCTTCATGCTGCTTCTATTTTTGAAACCGTTTCATGCTCCTCATATTTTTGACACCTTTTGAATCTCTTCATATTTTTCACACCTTTTCAGGCTCTTCATGTTTTTGAACACCGCTTCATGCTGCTTCTATTTTTGAAACCGTTTCATGCTCCTCATATTTTTGACACGTTTTGAATCTCTTCATATTTTTCACACCTTTTCAGGCTCTTCATGTTTTTGAACACCACTTCATGCTCCTCCTAATTTTCAGACCGTTTCATGCTCCTCATATTTTTCACACCTTTTGAAGCTCTTCATATTTTTCACACCTTTCACGCTCTTCATGTTTTTGAAAATAGCTTCATGCTCCTCCTATTTTGCAGACCGTTTCATGCTCCTCATATTTTTGACACCTTTTGTAGCTCTTCATATTTTTCACACCTTTTCAGGCTCTTCATGTTTTTCAACACCATTTCATGATCCTCCTATCTTTCAGACCGTTTCATACTCCTCATATATTTGACACCTTTTGAAGCTCTTCATATATTTCACACCTTTTCAGCCTCTTAATGTTTTTCAACACCACTTCATGCTCCTCGTATTTTTAAGACCGTTTTATGCTCCTCATATTTTTGACACCTTTAGAAGCTCTTCATATTTTTCACACCTTTCAGGCTCTTCATGTTTTTCAACATCGCTTCATGCTCCTCCTATTTTTGAGACCGTTTAATCCTCCTCATGTATTTCACACCTTTTGAAGCTCTTCATATTTTTCACACATTTTCAGGCTCTTCATGTTTTGAACACCGTTTCTTGCTCCTCCTATTTTGCAGACCGATTCATGCTCCTCATATTTTGGACAATTTTGAAGCTCTTCATATTTTTCACACCTTTTCAGGCTCTTCATGTTTTTCAACCCCGCTTCATACTCCTCCTATTTTTCAGACCATTTCATGCTCCTCATATTTTGGACACCTTTTGAAGCTCTTCATATTTTTCACACCTTTTCATGCTCTTCATGTTTTTCAACACCACTTCATGCTCCTTCTATTTTTCAGAGAGTTTCATGCTCTTCATGTATTTCACACCTTTTGAAGCTCTTCATATTTTTCACACCTTTTCAGGCTCTTCATGATTTTCAACACCGCTTCATGCTCCTCCTATTTTTCAGACCTTTTCATGCTCATTTGTTTTTCACACCTTTAGAAGCTCTTCATATTTTTCACACCTTTTCAGGCTCTTCATGATTTTCAAAAGCGCTTCATGCTCCTCCTATTTTTCAGACCTTTTCATGCTCATTTCTTTTTTCACAACTTTTCAAGGTCTTCATCTTTTTCACACCTTTTGAAGCTCTTCATATTTTTCACACCTTTTCAGGCTCTTCATATTTTTGAACACGACTTCATGCTCCTCTTATTTTTCAGACCGTTTCATGCTCATCTCATTTTTGACACCTTATGAAGCTTTGCATATTTTTCACATCTGTTGAAGCTCTTCATATTTTTCACACCTTTTCATGCTCTTGATGATTTTCAACACCGCTTCATTCTCCTCCTGTTTTTCAGACCGTTTCATGCTCATCTCATTTTGACACCTTTTGAAGCTCTTGATATTTTTCACACCTTTTCAGGCTCTTCATGATTTTCAACACCGCTTCATGCTCCTCCTGTTTTTCAGACCTTTTCATGCTCATCTCTTTTTTCACACCTTTTGAAACTCTTCATATTTTTCACACTTTTTGAAGGTCTTCATTTTTTTCACACGTTTTCAGGCTCTTCATGTTTTTCAACACCACTTCATGCTCCTCCTATTTTTCAGACCGTTTCATTCTCCTCATATTTTTGACACCTTTGAAGCACTTCATATATTTCACACCTTTTCAGGCTTTTCATTTTTTCAACCCCACTTCATGCTCCTCCTTTTTTTCTGACCGGTTCATGCTCATCTCATTTTGATACCTTTTGAAGCTCTTCATATTTCTCATATTTTTGAAGCTCTTCTTATTTTCACACGTTTTCAGACTCTTCATGTTTTTCAACACCACTTCATGCTCCTGCAATTTTTCAGACCGTTTCATGCTCCTCATATTTTTGACACTTTGTGAGGCTTTTACTATTTTTCACAACTTTTCAGGCTCTTTATATTTTTGAACACCGCTCATGATCCTCCTAAATTTCAGAACGTTTCATGCTTCTCATATTTTTGACCCCTTTTGAAGCTCTTCATATTTTTCACACCTTTTCAGGCTCTTCATGTTTTTGATCACCGTTTCATGCTCCTCCTATTTTTCAGAACGTTTCATGCTCCTCATATTTTTGACACCTTTTGAACCTCTTCATATTTTTCACAACTTTTCATGCTCTTCATGTTTTTCAACACCGTTTCATGCTGCTTCTATTGTTCACACCGTTTCATGCTCTCCATATTTTTCACACCTTTTGAAGCTCTTCATATTTTTCACACCTTTTCAGGCTCTTCATGTTTTTGAACACAGCTACATGCTCCTCCTATTTTTCAGACCGTTTCATGCTCCTCATATTTTTGACACCTTTTGAAACTCTTCATATTTTTGACGCCTTTTCAGGATCTTCATGTCTTTCAACACCGTTTCATGATCCTCCTATTTTTCAGACCGTTTCATGCTCATCTCATTTTTGACACCTTTTGAAGGTTTTCATATTTTTCACAACTTTTTAGGCTCTTCATGTTTTTGAACACCACTTCATGCTCCTCCTATTTTTCAGAGAGTTTCATGCTCCTATTGTATTTCACACCTTTTAAAGCTGTTCATATTTTTCACACCTTTTCAGGCTCTTCATGTTTTTCCACACCATTTCATGCTTCTCCTATTTTTCAGCCCGTTTCATGCTCCTCATGTATTTCACACGTTTTGAAGCTCTTCATATTATTCACACCTTTTCAGGCTCTTCATGTTTTTCAACACCATTTCATGCCGCTTCAATTTTTCAGACCGTTTCATGCCCCTCATATTTTTCACACCTTTTGAAGCTCTTCATATTTTACACACCTTTTCAGGCTCTTCATGTTTTTGAACACTGCTTCATGATCCTCCTATTTTTCAGACCGTTTCATGCTCCTCACGTATTTCGCACATTTTGAAGCTCTTCATATTTTTCACACCTTTTCAGGCTCTTGATGATTTTCAACACCTCTTCATTCTCCTCCTATTTTTCAGACCGTTTCATGCTCATCTCATTTTGACACTTTTAGAAACTCTTCATATTTTTCACACCTTTTCAGGCTCTTCATGTTTTTTAACACCGCTTCTTCTTCCTCCTATTTTTAAGACCGTTTCATTCTCCTCATATTTTTGACACCTTTTCAAGCTCTTCATATATTTCACACCTTTTCAGGCTCTTCATATTTTTGAACACCGCTTCATGCTCCTCCTATTTTTCAGACCGTTTCAGGATCATCTAATATTTGACACCATTTGAAGCTCTTCATAATTTTCACACCTGTTGAAGCTCTTCATATTTTTCACAAGTTTTCAGGCTCTTCATGTTTTTCAACACCGCTTCATTTTCCTCCTATTTTTCAGACCGTTTCATGCTCATCTCATTTTGACACCTTTTGAAGCTCTTCATATTTTTCACACTTTTTCAGGCTTTTCATGTTTTTGAACACCGCTTCATGTTCCTCCTATTTTTCAGACCGTTTCATGCTCCTCATATTTTTGACACCTTTTGAAGCTGTTCATATATTTCACACCTTTTCAGGCTCTTCATATTTTTGAACACCGCTTCATGCTCCTCCTATTTTTCAGATTGTTTCATGCTCCTCATATTTTAGACAACTTTTGAAGCTCTTCATATTTCTCACAAGTTTTCAGGCTCTTGATGATTTTCAACATCGCTTCATTCTCCTCCTGTTTTTCAGACCGTTTCATGCTCATCTCATTTTGACACCTTTTGAAGCTCTTCATATTTTTCACACGTTTTCAGGCTCTTCATGTTTTTGAACACCGCTTCATGATCCTCGTATTTTTCAGACCGTTTCATGCTCATCTCATTTTTGATACATTTGAAGCTCTTCATATTTTTCACACCTTTTGAAGCTCTTCATATTTTTCACACGTTTTGAGGCTCTTCAGGTTTTTCAACACCGCTTTGCTCCTCCTATTTTTCAGACCGTTTCATGCTCCTCATATATTTGACACTTTTTGAAGCTGTTCATGTTTTTCACACCTTTTCAGGCTCTTCATGTTTTTCAACACCATTTCATGCTCCTCATATTTTTGACACCTTTTGAATCTCTTCATATTTTTCACACCTTTTCAGGCTCTTCATGTTTTTCAACACCGCTTCATGCTCCTGCTATTTTTCAGACCGTTTCATGCTCCTCATATTTTTGACACCTTTTGAATCTCTTCATATTTTTCACACCTTTTCAGGTTCTTCATGTTTTTCAACACCGCTTCATGCTGCTCCTATTTTTCAGACCGTTTCATGCTCCTCATATTTTTGACACCTTTAGAAGCTCTTCTTATTTTTCACACCTTTTCAGGCTCTTCATGTTTTCAACACAGCTTCATGCTCTTCCTATTTTTCAGACCGTTTCATTCTCATCATATTTTTGACACCTTTTGAAGCTCTTCATATTTTTCACACCTTTTCAGGCTCGTCATGTTTTTGAACACCGCTTCATGTGCCTCCTATTTTTCAGACCGTTCCATGCTCCTCATATATTTGACAGATTTTGAAGCTTTTCATATTTTTCACACCTTTTCAGGCTCTTCAAGATTTTCAACACCACTTCATGCTCCTCCTTTTTGCAGACCTTTTCATGCTCCTCATATTTTTGACACCTTTCGATGATCCTCATATTTTTCAGACTTTTCAGTCTCTTCTTTTTTTTCAACACCACTTCATGCTCCTCCTTTTTTTCAAACCGTTTCATGCTCATGTCATTTTTGACACCTTTTGAAGCTTTTCATATTTTTCACACTTTTCACTCTCTTCATTTTTTTCAAATCCACTTCATGCTCCTCCTATTTTTCAGACCGTTTCATGCTCATCTCATTTTTGACACATTTGAAGCTCTTCATATTTTTCACACCTTTTGAAGCTCTTCATATTTTTCACACGTTTTGAGGCTCTTCATGTTTTTCAACACCGCTTTGCTCCTCCTATTTTTCAGACCGTTTCTTGCTCCTCATATGTTTGACACTTTTTGAAGCTGTTCATGTTTTTCACACCTTTTCAGGCTCTTCATGTTTTTCAACACCATTTCATGCTCCTCATATTTTTGACACCTTTTGAATCTCTTCATATTTTTCACACCTTTTCCGGCTCTTCATGTTTTTCAACACCGCTTCATGCTCCTGCTATTTTTCAGACCGTTTCATGCTCCTCATATTTTTGACAAATTTTGAAGCTCTTCATATTTTTCACACGTTTTCAGACTCTTCATGTTTTTAAACACCGCTTCAGTCTCCTCCTATTTTTCAGACCATTTCATGCTCCGCAAATTTTTGCAACCTTTTGAAGCTTTTCATATTTTTCACACCTTTTCTGGCTGTTCAAGTTTTTCAACACAACTTCATGCTCCTCCTTTTTTGCAGACCGTTTCATGCTCATCTCATTTTTGACACCTTTTCAAGCTTTTCATATTTTTCACAATTTTTCAGGCTCTTCATGTTTTTGAACACCGCTTCATGCTCCTCCTATTTTTCAGACCGTATCCTGCTCCTCATATTATTCACACCTATTGAAGCTCTTCATATTTTTCACACCTTTTAAGACTCCTCATGTTTTTGAACACCACTTCATGCTCCTCCTATTTTTCAGAGAGTTTCATGCTCCTCATGTATTTCACACCTTTTTAAGCTCTTCATATTTTTCACAACTTTTCAGGCTCTTCATGTTTTTCCACACCACTTCATGCTTCTCCCATTTTTCAGACCGTTTCATGCTCCTCATGAATTTCACACCTTTTGAAGCTCTTCATATTTTTCACACCTTTTCAGGCTCTTCATGATTCTGATCACCGTTTCATTCTCCTCCTATCTTTCAGACCGTTTCATGCTCCTCATATTTTTGACACCTTTTGAAGCTCTTCATATTTTTCACACATTTTCAGGCTCTTCATGTTTTTGAACACCGCTCATGTACCTCCTAATTTTCAGAACGTTTCATGCTCCACATATTTTTGACACCTTTTGAACCTCTTCATATTTTTCACACCTTTTTATGCTCTTCATGTTTTTCAACACCGTTTCATGCTGCTTCTATTGTTCACACCGTTTCATGGTCTCCATATTTTTCACACCTTTTCAGGCTCTTCATGTTTTAAACACCGCTTCATGCTAATCCTATTTTTCAAACCATATCATGCTCCTCATATTTTTTACACCTTTTGAAGCTATACATATTTTCCACACCTTTTCAGACTGTTCATGTTTTTCAACACCGCTTCATGCTCCTCCTATTTTTCACCGTTTCATGCTCCTCATATTTTTCACACATTTTGAAGCTGTTCATAATTTTCACAACTTTTCAGGCTCTTCATGTTTTTCAACACCGCTTCATGCTCCTCCTATTTTTCAGACCATTCCATGCTCCTCATATTTTTGACACCTTTTAAAGCTCTTCATATTTTTCACACCTATTCAGGCTCTTCATGTTTTTGAACACCGGTTCATGCTCCTCCTATATTTCAGACCGTTTCATGCTCCTCATATTTTTGACACCTTTTGAAGCTCTTCATATTTTTCACACTTTTTCAGGCTCTTCATGTTTTTCAACATGGCTTCATGCTCTTCATATTTTTCAGAACGTTTCATGCTCCTCATATTTTTGACACCTTTTGAAGCTCTTCATATTTTTCACACCTTTTGAAGCTCTTCATATTTTTCACACGTTTTCAGGCTCTTCATGTTTTTCAACACAGCTTCATGCTCCTCCTATGTTTCAGACCGTTTATTCCTCCTCATGTATTTCACACCTTTTGAATCACTTCATATTTTTCACACCTTTTAAGGCTCTTCATGTTTTTGAACACCATTTCATGCTCCTCCTATGTTGCAGACCGTTTCATTCTCCTCATATTTTTGAAACCTTTTGAAGCTCTTCATATTTTTCACACCTTTTGAAGCTCTTCATATTTTTCACACGTTTTCAGGCTCTTCATGTTTTTCAACACAGCTTCATGCTCCTCCTATGTTTCAGACCATTTATTCCTCCTCATGCATCTCACACCTTTTGAAGCTCTTCATATATTTCACACCTTTTCAGGGTTTTCATTTTTTTCAACACCACTTCATGCTCCTCCTATTTTTCAGACCTTTTCATGCTCATCTCTTTTTGACACCTTTTGAAGCTCTTCATATTTTTCTAACCTTTTCAGGCTCTTGATGATTTTCAACACCTCTTCATTCTCCTCCTATTTTTCAGAACGTTTCATGCTCATCTCATTTTGACACCCTTAGAAACTCTACATATTTTTCACACCTTTTCAGGCTCTTCATGTTTTTTAACACCGCTTCATGCTCCTCCTATTTTTCAGACCGTTTCATGCTCCTCATATTTTTGACACCTTTTGAAGCTCTTCATATTTTTCACACCTTTTCAGGCTCTTGAGGTTTTTCAACACGGCTTCATGGTCCTCCTATTTTTCAGACCGTTTCATGCTCATCTCATTTTTGACACCTTTTGAAGCTCTTCATATTTTTCATATTTTTGAAGCTCTTCATAATTTCACACGTTTTCAGACTCTTCATGTTTTTAAACACCGCTTCATGCTCCTCCTATTTTTCAGACCGTTACATTCTCCTCATTTATGTGACACCTTTTGAAGCTCTTCATATTTTTCACAACTTTTCATGCTCTTCATGTTTTTCAACACTGCTTCATGCTCCTCCTTTTTTTCACTCATTTCATGCTTCTCATATTTTTGACACCTTTTGAAGCTCTTCATATTTTTCACACCATTTCATGCTCTTCATCTTCTTCAAAACCATTTCATGCTCATCCTATTTTTCAGACCGTTTCATTCTCCTCATATTTTTGACACCTTTTGAAGCTCTTCATATTTTTCACACCTTTTCAGGCTCTTCATATTTTTGAACACCACTTCATGCTCCTCCTATTTTTCAGACCCTTTTATGCTCCTCATATTTTGGACACCTTTTGAAACTCTTCATATTTTGCACACCTTTTCAGGCTCTTCATGTTTTACAACAACACTTCATCCTCCATCTATTTTTCAGAGAGTTTCATGCTCCTCATGTATTTCACACCTTTTGAAGCTCTTCATATATTTCACACATTTTCATGCTCTTGATGATTTTCAACTCCACTTCATTCTCCTCCTGTTTTTCAGACCGTTTCTTGCTCATCTCATTTTGACACCTTTTGAAGCTCTTCATATTTTTCACAACTTTTCAGGCTCTTCATGATTTTCAACACCGCTTCATGCTCCTCCTATTTTTCAGACCTTTTCATGCTCATCTCTATTTTCACACCTTTTGAAACTCTTCATATTTTTCACACTTTTTGAAGGTCTTCATATTTTTCACACGTTTACAGGCTCTTCATGTTTTTCAACACCACTTCATGCTCCTCCTATTTTTCAGACCGTTTCATTCTCCTCATATTTTTGAAACCTTTGAAGCACTTCATATATTTCACACCTTTTCAGGCGTTTCATTTTTTCAACCCCACTTCATGCTCCTCCTATTTTTCAGACCGGTTCATGCTCATCTCATTTTGATTCCTTTTGAAGCTCTTCATATTTCTCATATTTTTGAAGCTCTTCTTATTTTCACACGTTTTCAGACTCTTCATGTTTTTCAACACCACTTCATGCTCCTGCAATTTTTCAGACCGTTTCATGCTCCTCATATTTTTGACACTTTTTGAGGCTTTTACTATTTTTCACACCTTTTCAGGCTCTTCTTGTTTTTGAAAACCGTTTCATAATCCTCCTACTTTTCCAGACCATTTCTTGCCCCTCATATTTGTCACACCTTTTGAAGCTCTTCATATTTTTCATATTTTTGAAGCTCTTCATATTTTCACACCTTTTCAGGCTCTTCATATTTTTCAACACCGCTTCATGCTCCTCCTATTTTTCAGACGGTTTAATCCTCCTCATGTATTTCACACCTTTTGAATCTCTTCATAATTTTCACACCTTTTCAGGCTCTTCATGTTTTTGAACACCGCTTCATGCTGCTTCTATTTTTGAAACCGTTTCATGCTCCTCATATTTTTGACACGTTTTGAATCTCTTCATATTTTTCACACCTTTTCAGGCTCTTCATGTTTTTGAACACCGTTTCATGCTCCTCCTATTTTTCAGACCGTTTCATGCTCCTCATATATTTGACACCTTTTTAAGCTCTTCATATTTTTCACACCTTTTCAGGCTCTTCATGTTTTTGAACACCACTTCATGCTCCTCCTAATTTTCAGACCGTTTCATGCTCCTCATATTTTTCACACCTTTTGAAGCTCTTCATATTTTTCACACCTTTCACGCTCTTCATGTTTTTGAAAATAGCTTCATGCTCCTCCTATTTTGCAGACCGTTTCATGCTCCTCATATTTTTGACACCTTTTGTAGCTCTTCATATTTTTCACACCTTTTCAGGCTCTTCATGTTTTTCAACACCATTTCATGATCCTCCTATCTTTCAGACCGTTTCATACTCCTAATATATTTGACACCTTTTGAAGCTCTTCATATATTTCACACCTTTTCAGCCTCTTAATGTTTTTCAACACCACTTCATGCTCCTCGTATTTTTAAGACCGTTTTATGCTCCTCATATTTTTGACACCTTTAGAAGCTCTTCATATTTTTCACACCTTTCAGGCTCTTCATGTTTTTCAACATCGCTTCATGCTCCTCCTATTTTTGAGACCGTTTAATCCTCCTCATGTATTTCACACCTTTTGAAGCTCTTCATATTTTTCACACATTTTCAGGCTCTTCATGTTTTGAACACCGTTTCTTGCTCCTCCTATTTTGCAGACCGATTCATGCTCCTCATATTTTGGACAATTTTGAAGCTCTTCATATTTTTCAGACCTTTTCAGGCTCTTCATGTTTTTCAACCCCGCTTCTTGCTCCTCCTATTTTTCAGACCATTTCATGCTCCTCATATTTTGGACACCTTTTGAAGCTCTTCATATTTTTCACACCTTTTCATGCTCTTCATGTTTTTCAACACCACTTCATGCTCCTTCTATTTTTCAGACCTTTTCATGCTCATTTGTTTTTCACACCTTTAGAAGCTCTTCATATTTTTCACACCTTTTCAGGATCTTCATGATTTTCAACACTGCTTCATGCTCCTCCTATTTTTCAGACCCTTTCATGCTCATTTCTTTTTTCACACCTTTTCAAGGTCTTCATCTTTTTCACACCTTTTGAAGCTCTTCATATTTTTCACACCTTTTCAGGCTCTTCATATTTTTGAACACGACTTCATGCTCCTCTTATTTTTCAGACCGTTTCATGCTCATCTCATTTTTGACACCTTTTGAAGCTTTGCATATTTTTCACATCTGTTGAAGCTCTTCATATTTTTCACACCTTTTCATGCTCTTGATGATTTTCAACACCGCTTCATTCTCCTCCTGTTTTTCAGACCGTTTCATGCTCATCTCATTTTGACACCTTTTGAAACTCTTGATATTTTTCACACCTTTTCAGGCTCTTCATGATTTTCAACACCGCTTCATGCTCCTCCTATTTTTCAGACCTTTTCATGCTCATCTCTTTTTTCACACCTTTTGAAACTCTTCATATTTTTCACACTTTTTGAATGTCTTCATTTTTTTCACACGTTTTCAGGCTCTTCATGTTTTTCAACACCACTTCATGCTCCTCCTATTTTTCAGACCGTTTCATTCTCCTCATATTTTTGACACCTTTGAAGCACTTCATATATTTCACACCTTTTCAGGCTTTTCATTTTTTCAACCCCACTTCATGCTCCTCCTTTTTTTCTGACCGGTTCATGCTCATCTCATTTTGATTCCTTTTGAAGCTCTTCATATTTCTCATATTTTTGAAGCTCTTCTTATTTTCACACTTTTTCAGACTCTTCATGTTTTTCAACACCACTTCATGCTCCTGCAATTTTTCAGACCGTTTCATGCTCCTCATATTTTTGACACTTTGTGAGGCTTTTACTATTTTTCACAACTTTTCAGGCTCTTTATATTTTTGAACACCGCTCATGATCCTCCTAAATTTCAGAACGTTTCATGCTTCTCATATTTTTGACCCCTTTTGAAGATCTTCATATTTTTCACACCTTTTCAGGCTCTTCATGTTTTTGATCACCGTTTCATGCTCCTCCTATTTTTCAGAACGTTTCATGCTCCTCATATTTTTGACACCTTTTGAACCTCTTCATATTTTTCACACCTTTTCATGCTCTTCATATTTTTCAACACCGTTTCATGCTGCTTCTATTGTTCACACCGTTTCATGCTCTCCATATTTTTCACACCTTTTGAAGCTCTTCATATTTTTCACACCTTTTCAGGCTCTTCATGTTTTTGAACACAGCTACATGCTCCTCCTATTTTTCAGACCGTTTCATGCTCCTCATATTTTTGACACCTTTTGAAACTCTTCATATTTTTGACGCCTTTTCAGGATCTTCATGTCTTTCAACACCGTTTCATGATCCTCCTATTTTTCAGACCGTTTCATGCTCATCTCATTTTTGACACCTTTTGAAGCTTTTCATATTTTTCACACCTTTTCAGGCTCTTCATGTTTTTGAACACCACTTCATGCTCCTCCTAATTTTCAGACCGTTTCATGCTCCTCATATTTTTCACACCTTTTGAAGCTCTTCATATTTTTCACACCTTTCACGCTCTTCATGTTTTTGAAAATAGCTTCATGCTCCTCCTATTTTGCAGACCGTTTCATGCTCCTCATATTTTTGACACCTTTTGTAGCTCTTCATATTTTTCACACCTTTTCAGGCTCTTCATGTTTTTCAACACCATTTCATGATCCTCCTATCTTTCAGACCGTTTCATACTCCTCATATATTTGACACCTTTTGAAGCTCTTCATATATTTCACACCTTTTCAGCCTCTTAATGTTTTTCAACACCACTTCATGCTCCTCGTATTTTTAAGACCGTTTTATGCTCCTCATATTTTTGACACCTTTAGAAGCTCTTCATATTTTTCACACCTTTCAGGCTCTTCATGTTTTTCAACATCGCTTCATGCTCCTCCTATTTTTGAGACCGTTTAATCCTCCTCATGTATTTCACACCTTTTGAAGCTCTTCATATTTTTCACACATTTTCAGGCTCTTCATGTTTTGAACACCGTTTCTTGCTCCTCCTATTTTGCAGACCGATTTATGCTCCTCATATTTTGGACAATTTTGAAGCTCTTCATATTTTTCACACCTTTTCAGGCTCTTCATGTTTTTCAACCCGCTTCTTGCTCCTCCTATTTTTCAGACCATTTCATGCTCCTCATATTTTGGACACCTTTTGAAGCTCTTCATATTTTTCACACCTTTTCATGCTCTTCATGTTTTTCAACACCACTTCATGCTCCTTCTATTTTTCAGAGAGTTTCATGCTCTTCATGTATTTCACACCTTTTGAAGCTCTTCTTATTTTTCACAACTTTTCAGGCTCTTCATGATTTTCAACACCGCTTCATGCTCCTCCTATTTTTCAGACCTTTTCATGCTCATTTGTTTTTCACACCTTTAGAAGCTCTTCATATTTTTCACACCTTTTCAGGCTCTTCATGATTTTCAACACCGCTTCATGCTCCTCCTATTTTTCAGACCTTTTCATGCTCATTTCTTTTTTCACACCTTTTCAAGGTCTTCATCTTTTTCACACCTTTTGAAGCTCTTCATATTTTTCACACATTTTCAGGCTCTTCATATTTTTGAACACGACTTCATGCTCCTCTTATTTTTCAGACCGTTTCATGCTCATCTCATTTTTGACACCTTTTGAAGCTTTGCATATTTTTCACATCTGTTGAAGCTCTTCATATTTTTCACACCTTTTCATGCTCTTGATGATTTTCAACACCGCTTCATTCTCCTCCTGTTTTTCAGACCGTTTCATGCTCATCTCATTTTGACACCTTTTGAAGCTCTTGATATTTTTCACACCTTTTCAGGCTCTTCATGATTTTCAACACCGCTTCATGCTCCTCCTATATTTCAGACCTTTTCATGCTCATCTCTTTTTTCACACCTTTTGAAACTCTTCATATTTTTCACACTTTTTGAAGGTCTTCATTTTTTTCACACGTTTTCAGGCTCTTCATGTTTTTCAACACCACTTCTTGCTCCTCCTATTTTTCAGACCGTTTCATTCTCCTCATAATTTTGACACCTTTGAAGCACTTCATATATTTCACACCTTTTCAGGCTTTTCATTTTTTCAACCCCACTTCATGCTCCTCCTTTTTTTCTGACCGGTTCATGCTCATCTCATTTTGATTCCTTTTGAAGCTCTTCATATTTCTCATATTTTTGAAGCTCTTCTTATTTTCACACGTTTTCAGACTCTTCATGTTTTTCAACACCACTTCATGCTCCTGCAATTTTTCAGACCGTTTCATGCTCCTCATATTTTTGACACTTTGTGAGGCTTTTACTATTTTTCACAACTTTTCAGGCTCTTTATATTTTTGAACACCGCTCATGATCCTCCTAAATTTCAGAACGTTTCATGCTTCTCATATTTTTGACCCCTTTTGAAGCTCTTCATATTTTTCACACCTTTTCAGGCTCTTCATGTTTTTGATCACCGTTTCATGCTCCTCCTATTTTTCAGAACGTTTCATGCTCCTCATATTTTTGACACCTTTTGAACCTCTTCATATTTTTCACACCTTTTCATGCTCTTCATGTTTTTCAACACCGTTTCATGCTGCTTCTATTGTTCACACCGTTTCATGTTCTCCATATTTTTCACACCTTTTGAAGCTCTTCATATTTTTCACACCTTTTCAGGCTCTTCATGTTTTTGAACACAGCTACATGCTCCTCCTATTTTTCAGACCGTTTCATGCTCCTCATATTTTTGACACCTTTTGAAACTCTTCATATTTTTGACGCCTTTTCAGGATCTTCATGTCTTTCAACACCGTTTCATGATCCTCCTATTTTTCAGACCGTTTCATGCTCATCTCATTTTTGACACCTTTTGAAGCTTTTCATATTTTTCACAACTTTTTAGGCTCTTCATGTTTTTGAACACCACTTCATGCTCCTCCTATTTTTCAGAGAGTTTCATGCTCCTATTGTATTTCACACCTTTTAAAGCTGTTCATATTTTTCACACCTTTTCAGGCTCTTCATGTTTTTCCACACCATTTCATGCTTCTCCTATTTTTCAGCCCGTTTCATGCTCCTCATGTATTTCACACGTTTTTAAGCTCTTCATACTATTCACACCTTTTCAGGCTCTTCATGTTTTTCAACACCATTTCATGCCGCTTCAATTTTTCAGACCGTTTCATGCCCCTCATATTTTTCACACCTTTTGAAGCTCTTCATATTTTACACACCTTTTCAGCCTCTTCATGTTTTTGAACACTGCTTCATGATCCTCCTATTTTTCAGAACATTTCATGCTCTTCATATTTTTGACACCTTTTGAAGCTCTTCATATTTTTCACACCTTTTCAGGCTCTTCATGTTTTTGAACACTGGTTAATGCTCCTCCTATTTTTCAGACCGTTTCATGCTCCTCATGTATTTCGCACATTTTGAAGCTCTTCATATTTTTCACACCTTTTCAGGCTCGTCATGTTTTAATCACCGTTTCATGCTCCTCCTATTTTTCAGACCGTTTCATGCTCCTCATATTTTTGACACCTTTTGAAGCACTTCACATTTTTCACACGTTTTCAGGCTCTTCATGTTTTACAACAACACTTCAAGCTCCTTCTATTTTTCAAAGAGTTTCATGCTCCTCATGTATTTCACACCTTTTGAAGCTCTTCATATTTTTCACACCTTTTCAGGCTCTTGATGATTTTCAACACCTCTTCATTCTCCTCCTATTTTTCAGACCGTTTCATGCTCATCTCATTTTGACACTTTTAGAAACTCTTCATATTTTTCACACCTTTTCAGGCTCTTCATGTTTTTTAACACCGCTTCTTCTTCCTCCTATTTTTAAGACCGTTTCATTCTCCTCATATTTTTGACACCTTTTCAAGCTCTTCATATATTTCACACCTTTTCAGGCTCTTCATATTTTTGAACACCGCTTCATGCTCCTCCTATTTTTCAGACCGTTTCAGGATCATCTAATATTTGACACCATTTGAAGCTCTTCATAATTTTCACACCTGTTGAAGCTCTTCATATTTTTCACAAGTTTTCAGGCTCTTCATGTTTTTCAACACCGCTTCATTTTCCTCCTATTTTTCAGACCGTTTCATGCTCATCTCATTTTGACACCTTTTGAAGCTCTTCATATTTTTCACACTTTTTCAGGCTTTTCATGTTTTTGAACACCGCTTCATGTTCCTCCTATTTTTCAGACCGTTTCATGCTCCTCATATTTTTGACACCTTTTGAAGCTGTTCATATATTTCACACCTTTTCAGGCTCTTCATATTTTTGAACACCGCTTCATGCTCCTCCTATTTTTCAGATTGTTTCATGCTCCTCATATTTTAGACAACTTTTGAAGCTCTTCATATTTCTCACAAGTTTTCAGGCTCTTGATGATTTTCAACATCGCTTCATTCTCCTCCTGTTTTTCAGACCGTTTCATGCTCATCTCATTTTGACACCTTTTGAAGCTCTTCATATTTTTCACACGTTTTCAGGCTCTTCATGTTTTTGAACACCGCTTCATGATCCTTGTATTTTTCAGACCGTTTCATGCTCATCTAATTTTTGACACATTTGAAGCTCTTCATATTTTTCACACCTTTTGAAGCTCTTCATATTTTTCACACGTTTTGAGGCTCTTCAGGTTTTTCAACACCGCTTTGCTCCTCCTATTTTTCAGACCGTTTCATGCTCCTCATATATTTGACACTTTTTGAAGCTGTTCATGTTTTTCACACCTTTTCAGGTTCTTCATGTTTTTCAACACCATTTCATGCTCCTCATATTTTTGACACCTTTTGAATCTCTTCATATTTTTCACACCTTTTCAGGCTCTTCATGTTTTTCAACACCGCTTCATGCTCCTGCTATTTTTCAGACCGTTTCATGCTCCTCATATTTTTGACACCTTTTGAATCTCTTCATATTTTTCACACCTTTTCAGGTTCTTCATGTTTTTCAACACCGCTTCATGCTGCTCCTATTTTTCAGACCGTTTCATGCTCCTCATATTTTTGACACCTTTAGAAGCTCTTCTTATTTTTCACACCTTTTCAGGCTCGTCATGTTTTCAACACAGCTTCATGCTCTTCCTATTTTTCAGACCGTTTCATTCTCATCATATTTTTGACACCTTTTGAATCTCTTCATATTTTTCACACCTTTTCAGGCTCGTTATGTTTTTGAACACCGCTTCATGCGCCTCCTATTTTTCAGACCGTTCCATGCTCCTCATATTTTTGACAGATTTTGAAGCTTTTCATATTTTTCACACCTTTTCAGGCTCTTCAAGATTTTCAACACCACTTCATGCTCCTCCTTTTTGCAGACCTTTTCATGCTCCTCATATTTTTGACACCTTTCGATGATCCTCATATTTTTCAGACTTTTCAGTCTCTTCTTTTTTTTCAACACCACTTCATGCTCCTCCTTTTTTTCAAACCGTTTCATGCTCATGTCATTTTTGACACCTTTTGAAGCTTTTCATATTTTTCACACTTTTCACTCTCTTCATTTTTTTCAAATCCACTTCATGCTCCTCCTATTTTTCAGACCGTTTCATGCTCATCTCATTTTTGACACATTTGAAGCTCTTCATATTTTTCACACCTTTTGAAGCTCTTCATATTTTTCACACGTTTTGAGGCTCTTCATGTTTTTCAACACCGCTTTGCTCCTCCTATTTTTCAGACCGTTTCTTGCTCCTCATATGTTTGACACTTTTTGAAGCTGTTCATGTTTTTCACACCTTTTCAGGCTCTTCATGTTTTTCAACACCATTTCATGCTCCTCATATTTTTGACACCTTTTGAATCTCTTCATATTTTTCACACCTTTTCAGGCTCTTCATGTTTTTCAACACCGCTTCATGCTCCTGCTATTTTTCAGACCGTTTCATGCTCCTCATATTTTTGACAAATTTTGAAGCTCATCATATTTTTCACACGTTTTCAGACTCTTCATGTTTTTAAACACCGCTTCAGTCTCCTCCTATTTTTCAGACCATTTCATGCTCCGCAAATTTTTGCCACCTTTTGAAGCTTTTCATATTTTTCACACCTTTTCTGGCTGTTCAAGTTTTTCAACACCACTTCATGCTCCCCCTTTTTTGCAGACCGTTTCATGCTCATCTCATTTTTGACACCTTTTCAAGCTTTTCATATTTTTCACAATTTTTCAGGCTCTTCATGTTTTTGAACACCGCTTTATGCTCCTCCTATTTTTCAGACCGTATCCTGCTCCTCATATTATTCACACCTATTGAAGCTCTTCATATTTTTCACACCTTTTAAGACTCCTCATGTTTTTGAACACCACTTCATGCTCCTCCTATTTTTCAGAGAGTTTCATGCTCCTCATGTATTTCACACCTTTTTAAGCTCTTCATATTTTTCACAACTTTTCAGGCTCTTCATGTTTTTCCACACCACTTCATGCTTCTCCCATTTTTCAGACCGTTTCATGCTCCTCATGAATTTCACACCTTTTGAAGCTCTTCATATTTTTCACACCTTTTCAGGCTCTTCATGATTCTGATCACCGTTTCATTCTCCTCCTATCTTTCAGACCGTTTCATGCTCCTCATATTTTTGACACCTTTTGAAGCTCTTCATATTTTTCACACCTTTTCAGGCTCTTCATGTTTTTGAACACCGCTCATGATCCTCCTAATTTTCAGAACGTTTCATGCTCCTCATATTTTTGACACCTTTTGAACCTCTTCATATTTTTCACACCTTTTTATGCTCTTCATGTTTTTCAACACCGTTTCATGCTGCTTCTATTGTTCACACCGTTTCATGGTCTCCATATTTTTCACACCTTTTCAGGCTCTTCATGTTTTAAACACCGCTTCATGCTAATCCTATTTTTCAAACCATATCATGCTCCTCATATTTTTTACACCTTTTGAAGCTATACATATTTTCCACACCTTTTCAGACTGTTCATGTTTTTCAACACCGCTTCATGCTCCTCCTATTTTTCACCGTTTCATGCTCCTCATATTTTTCACACATTTTAAAGCTGTTCATAATTTTCACAACTTTTCAGGCTCTTCATGTTTTTCAACACCGCTTCATGCTCCTCCTATTTTTCAGACCATTCCATGCTCCTCATATTTTTGACACCTTTTAAAGCTCTTCATATTTTTCACACCTATTCAGGCTCTTCATGTTTTTGAACACCGGTTCATGCTCCTCCTATATTTCAGACCGTTACATGCTCCTCATATTTTTCACACCATTTGAAGCTCTTCATATTTTTCACACCTTTTCAGGCTCGTCATGTTTTAATCACCGTTTCATGCTGCTCCTCTTTTTCCAACCGTTTCATGATCCTCATATTTTTGACACCTTTTGAAGCACTTCATATTTTTCACACGTTTTCAGGCTCTTCATGTTTTTCAACACCGCTTCATGCTCCTCCTATTTTCAGACCGTTTCATGCTCCTCATATTTTTGACACCTTTTGAAGCTCTTCATATTTTTCACACTTTTTCAGGCTCTTCATGTTTTTCAACACGGCTTCATGCTCTTCATATTTTTCAGAACGTTTCATGCTCCTCATATTTTTGACACCTTTTGAAGCTCTTCATATTTTTCACACCTTTTGAAGCTCTTCATATTTTTCACACCTTTTGAAGCTCTTCATATTTTTCACACGTTTTCAGGCTCTTCATGTTTTTCAACACAGCTTCATGCTCCTCCTATGTTTCAGACCGTTTATTCCTCCTCATGTATTTCACACCTTTTGAATCACTTCATATTTTTCACACCTTTTAAGGCTCTTCATGTTTTTGAACACCATTTCATGCTCCTCCTATGTTGCAGACCGTTTCATTCTCCTCATATTTTTGAAACCTTTTGAAGCTCTTCATATTTTTCACACCTTTTGAAGCTCTTCATATTTCTCACAGCTTTTCAGGCTCTTCATGTTTTTCAACCCCACTCCATGCTCCTCCTATTTTTCACACCGTTTCATTCTCCTCATATTTTTCACACCTTTTGAAGCTCTTCATATATTTCACACCTTTTCAGGCTCTTCATTTTTTTCAACACCACTTCATGCTCCTCCTATTTTTCAGACCTTTTCATGCTCAACTCTTTTTGACACCTTTTGAAGCTCTTCATATTTTTCACACCTTTTGAAGCGCTTCATATTTTTCATATTTTTGAAGCTCTTCATATTTTCACACTTTTCAGACACTTCAATTTTTTCAACACAGCTTCATGCTCCTGCTATTTTTCAGATCGTTTCATTCTCCTCATGCATCTCACACCTTTTGAAGCTCTTCATATATTTCACACCTTTTCAGGGTTTTCATTTTTTTCAACACCACTTCATGCTCCTCCTATTTTTCAGACCTTTTCATGCTCATCTCTTTTTGACACCTTTTGAAGCTCTTCATATTTTTCTAACCTTTTCAGGCTCTTGATGATTTTCAACACCTCTTCATTCTCCTCCTATTTTTCAGAACGTTTCATGCTCATCTCATTTTGACACCCTTAGAAACTCTACATATTTTTCACACCTTTTCAGGCTCTTCATGTTTTTTAACACCGCTTCATGCTCCTCCTATTTTTCAGACCGTTTCATGCTCCTCATATTTTTGACACCTTTTGAAGCTCTTCATATTTTTCACACCTTTTCAGGCTCTTGAGGTTTTTCAACACGGCTTCATGGTCCTCCTATTTTTCAGACCGTTTCATGCTCATCTCATTTTTGACACCTTTTGAAGCTCTTCATATTTTTCATATTTTTGAAGCTCTTCATAATTTCACACGTTTTCAGACTCTTCATGTTTTTCAACACCGCTTCATGCTCCTCCTATTTTTCAGACCGTATCAATCTCCTCATATTTTTGACACCTTTTGAAGCTCTTCATATTTCTCACAGCTATTCAGGCTCTTCATGTTTTTCAACACCACTTCATGCTCCTCGTATTTTTCACACCGTTTCATGCTCCTCATTTTTTTGACACCTTTTGAAGCTCTTCATATTTCTCACAGCTTTTCAGGCTCTTTATGTTTTTCAGCACCGCTTCATGCTCCTCCTATTTTTCCAACTGTTTCGTTCTCCTCATAATTTTGACACGTTTTGAGACTCTTCATATTTTTCACACCTTTTCAGGCTCTTCATGTTTTTGAACACCGTTTCATAATCCTCCTATTTTTCAGACCGTTTCATGCTCCTCATATTTTTGACACCTTTTAAAGTTCTTCATATTTTTCACACCTTTTCAGGCTCTTCATGTTTTTGAACACTGCTTCATGCTAATCTTATTTTTCAGACAGTTTCATGCTCCTCATGTATTTAAAACCTTTTGAAGCTACACATATTTTCCACACCTTTTCAGGCTGTTCATGTTATTGAACACCGCTTCATGCTCCTCCTATTTTTCAGACCGTATCATGCTCCTCATATTTTTCACACCTTTTGAAACTCTTCATATTTTTCACACCTTTTCAGGCTCTTCATATTTTTGAACACGATTTCCTGCCCCTCTTATTTTTCAGACCGTTTCATGCTCATCTCATTTTTGACATCTTTTGAAGCTTTGCATATTATTCACATCGTTTGAAGCTCTTCATATTTTTCACACGATTTCAGACTCTTCATGTTTTTCAACACCGGTTCATGCTCCTGCTATTTATCATACCATTTCATACTCCTCATATTTTTGACACGTTTTGAGGCTCTTCATATTTTTCCCACCTTTTAAGGCTCTTCATATTTTTGAACACCGTTTCATAATCCTCCTATTTTTCAGACCGTTTCATGCTCCTCATATTTTTAACACCTTTTAAAGCTCTTCATATTTTTCACACCTTTTCAGGCTCTTCATGTTTCTGATCACCGTTTCATGCTCCTCCTATCTTTCAGACCGTTTCATGCTTCTCATATTTTTGACACAATTTGAAGCTCTTCATATTTTTCACACCTTTTCAGGCTCTTCATGTTTTTCCACACCACTTCATGCTTCTCATATTTTTCAGACCGTTTCATGCTCTCATGTATTTCACACCTTTTGAAGTTTTTCATATTTCTCACACCTTTTCAGGCTCCTCATGTTTTTGATCACCGTTGCATGCTCCTCCTATTTTTCAGAACGTTTCATGCTCCTCATATTTTTGACACCTTTTGAAGCTCTTCATATTTTTCACACGTTTTCAGGCTCTTCATGATTTTGAACACCGCTTCATGAACCTCCTATTTTACAGACCGTTTCATGCTCTTTATATTTTTGACCCCTTTTGAAGTTCTTCATATTTTTCACACCTTTTCAGGCTCTTCATCTTTTTCCACACCGTTTCATGCTGCTTCTATTTTTAGGCCGTTTCATGCTCCTCATATTTTTTCACACCTTTTGAAGCTCTTCATATTTTTCACACCTTTTCAGGCTCTTCATGTTTTTCAACACCGTTTCATGCTGCTTCTTTTTCAGAACGTTTCATGCTCCTCATATTTTTCACACCTTTTGAAGCTCTTCATATTTTTCACACCTTTTCAGGCTGTTCATATTTTTGAACACAGCTTCATGCTCCTCCTATTTTTCAGACCGTTTCATGCTCATCTCATTTTTGACAACTTTTGAAACTCTTCATATTTTTCACACCATTTCAGGGTCTTCATGTTTTTCAACACCGTTTCATGATCCTCCTATTTTTCAGACCGTTTCATGCTCATCTCATTTTTGACACCTTTTGAAACTTTTCATATTTTTCACAACTTTTTAGGCTCTTCATGTTTTTGAACACCGATTCATGCTCCTCCTATTTTTCAAGAGTTTCATGCTTCTAATATATTTCACTCCTTTTGAAGCTCTTCATATTTTTCACACCTTTTCAGGCTCTTCATGTTTTTCCACACCACTTCATGCTTCTATTTTTCAGCCCGTTTCATGGTCCTCATATATTTCACACCTTTTGAAGCTCTTCATATTTTTCACAACTTTTCAGGCTCTTCATGTTTTTCAACACCATTTCATGCCGCATCTATCTTTCAGACCGTTTCATTCTTCTCATATTTTTGACACCATTTGAAGCTCTTCATATTTTTCACACCTTTTCAGGCTCTTCATGTTTTTCCACACCACTTCATGCTTCTCATATTTTTCAGATCGTTTCATGCTCCTCATGAATTTCACACCTTATGAAGCTCTACATATTTTTCACACCTTTTCAGGCTCTTGATGTTATTCAACACCACTTCATGCTACTCCTGTTTTTCAGACCGTTTCATGCTCCTCATATTTTTGACACCTTTTGAAGCTCTTCATATTTTTCACACCTTTTCAGGCTCTTCATGTTTTTGAACCCCGTTTCATGCTCCTCCTGTTTTTCAGACCGTTTTATGCTCCTCATATTTTTCACAACTTTTGAAGCTTTTCATATTTTCCACACCTTTTGAAGCTCTTCATATTTTTCAAACGTTTTCAGGCTCTTCATGTCTTTCAACACCGTTTCATGCTGCTCCTATTTTTCAGATCTTTTCATGCTCCTCATATTTTTGACACATTTTGAAGCTCTTCATTTTTTTCACACCTTTTGAAGCTCTTCATATTTTTCACACCTTTTCAGGCTCTTCATGTTTATTACACTGCTTCATGCTGCTCCTATTTTTCAGACCGTTTCACGCTCGTCTCATTTTTGACACCTTTTGAAGCTCTTCATATTTCTCACAACTTTTAAGCTCTTCATGTTTTTCACACGTTTTCAGGCTCTTCATGTTTTTGAACACCGCTTCATGTTCCTCCTAATTTTCAGACCGTTTCATGCTCCTCATATTTTTGACACCTTTTGAAGCTCTTCATATTTTTCACACCTTTTCAGGCTCTTCATGTTTTTCAACACCGCTTCATGCTCTTCCTATTTTTCAGACCGTTTCATGCTCCTCATATTTTTGACACCTTTTGAAGCTCTTCATATGTTTCACACCTTTTAATGCTCTTCATATTTTTGAACACCGCTTCATGCTCCTCCTATTTTTCAGACCGGTTCATGCTCCTCATATTTTTGACACCTTTTGAAGCTCTTCGTATTTTTCACACATTTTCAGGCTCTTCATGTTTTTCAACACCGATTCATGCTCCTCATATTTTTGACACCTTTTGAAGCTCTTCATATTTTTCACACCTTTTCAGGCTCTTCATGTTTTACAACACCGATTCATGCTCCTCATATTTTTGACACCTTTTGAATCTCTTCATGTTTTTCACACCTTTTCAGGCTCTTCATGTTTTTGAACACCACTTGTGTTCCTCCTATTTTTCAGACCGTTTGATGCTCCTCATATTTTTGACACCTTTTGAAGCTCTTCATATATTTCACACGTTTTCAGACTCTTCATGTTTTTCAACACCACTTCATGCTTCTCCTATTTTTCAGACCGTTTTATGCTCCTCATATTTTTCACACCTTTTGAAGCTCTTCATATTTTTCAACCTTTTTAGGCTCTTCATGTTTTTGAACACGGTTTCATGCTCCTCCTATTTTTCAAACTGTGTCATGTTCGTCTCATTTTATCAACTTTTGAAGCTCTTCATATTTTTCACAGCTTTTGAAGCTCTTCATATTTCTCAAACCTTTTCAGGCCCCTCATGTTTTTCAACACCCCTTCTTGCTCATCGTATTTTTCCGACCGTTTCATGCTTCTCTCATTTCTGACACATTTTGAAGCTCTTCATATATTTCACACATTTTCAGGCTCTTCATGTTTTTCAACAACACTTCATGCTCCTCCTATTTTTCAGACCGTTTCATACTCATCTCGCTTTTGACACATTTTGAAGCTCTTCATATTTACCACACCTTTTGAAGCTCTTCATATTTTTCAAAGGTTTTCAGGCTCTTAATCTTTTTCAACACCGCTTCTTGCTCCTCCTATTTTTCAGACCGTTTCATGCTCCTCATATTTTTGACACGTTTTGAAGCTCTTCATATTTTTCACACCTTTTCAGGCTCTTCATGTTTTTGAACACCGTTTCATGCTCCTCCTATTTTTCAGACCGTTTCATGCTCCTCATATTTTTGACACCTTTTGAAGCTCTTCATATTTTTCTCACCTTTTCAGGCTCTTCATGTTTTTCAAAACCGCTTCATGCTCCTCCTATTTTTCAGAGAGTTTCATGCTCCTCATGTATTTCACACAGTTTGAAGCTCTTCATATTTTTCACACCTTTTCAGGCTCTTCATGTTTTGAACACCGTATCATGCTGCTCCTATTTTTCAGATCGTTTCATGCTCATCTCATTTTTGACATTTTTTGAAGCTCTTCATATTTTTCACACCTTTTCACGCTCTTCATGTTTTTGAACACCGCTTTATGCTCCTGCTATTTTTCAGCCCGTTTCATGCTCCTCCTATTTTTCACACTTTTTGAAGCTCTTCATATTTTTCACACTTTTTCAGTCTCTTCATGTTTTTCAACACAACTTCATGCTCATCCTATTTTACAGACCGTTTCATGTTCCTCATGTATTTTACACCTTTTGAAGCTCTTCATATTTTTCACACCTTTTCAGGCTCTTCATGCATTTGAACACCCTTTCATGCTCCTCCTATTTTTCAGACCGTTTCATGCTCCTCATAGTTTTGACACCTTTTGAAGCTCTTCATATTTTTCACACCTTTTCAGGCTCTTCATGTTTTTGAACCCCGTTTCATGCTCCTCCTGTTTTTCAGACCGTTTTATGCTCCTCATATTTTTCACAACTTTTGAAGCTTTTCATATTTTCCACACCTTTTGAAGCTCTTCATATTTTTCAAACGTTTTCAGGCTCTTCATGTCTTTCAACACCGTTTCATGCTGCTCCTATTTTTCAGATCTTTTCATGCTCCTCATATTTTTGACACATTTTGAAGCTCTTCATTTTTTTCACACCTTTTGAAGCTCTTCATATTTTTCACACCTTTTCAGGCTCTTCATGTTTATTACACCGCTTCATGCTGCTCCTATTTTTCAGACCGTTTCATGCTCCTCATATTTTTGACACCTTTTGAAGCTCTTCATATTTTTCACACCTTTTCAGGCTCCCCATGTTTTTCAACACTGCTTCATGCTCGTCCTATTTTCCAGACCGTTTCACGCTCGTCTCATTTTTGACACCTTTTGAAGCTCTTCATATTTCTCACAACTTTTAAGCTCTTCATGTTTTTCACACGTTTTCAGGCTCTTCATGTTTTTGAACACCGCTTCATGTTCCTCCTAATTTTCAGACCGTTTCATGCTCCTCATATTTTTGACACCTTTTGAAGCTCTTCATATTTTTCACACCTTTTCAGGCTCTTCATGTTTTTCAACACCGCTTCATGCTCTTCCTATTTTTCAGACCGTTTCATGCTCCTCATATTTTTGACACCTTTTGAAGCTCTTCATATGTTTCACACCTTTTAATGCTCTTCATATTTTTGAACACCGCTTCATGCTCCTCCTATTTTTCAGACCGGTTCATGCTCCTCATATTTTTGACACCTTTTGAAGCTCTTCATATTTTTCACACATTTTCAGGCTCTTCATGTTTTTCAACACCGATTCATGCTCCTCATATTTTTGACACCTTTTGAAGCTCTTCATATTTTTCACACCTTTTCAGGCTCTTCATGTTTTACAACACCGATTCATGCTCCTCATATTTTTGACACCTTTTGAATCTCTTCATGTTTTTCACACCTTTTCAGGCTCTTCATGTTTTTGAACACCACTTGTGTTCCTCCTATTTTTCAGACCGTTTGATGCTCCTCATATTTTTGACACCTTTTGAAGCTCTTCATATATTTCACACGTTTTCAGACTCTTCATGTTTTTCAACACCACTTCATGCTTCTCCTATTTTTCAGACCGTTTTATGCTCCTCATATTTTTCACACCTTTTGAAGCTCTTCATATTTTTCAACCTTTTTAGGCTCTTCATGTTTTTGAACACGGTTTCATGCTCCTCCTATTTTTCAAACTGTGTCATGTTCGTCTCATTTTATCAACTTTTGAAGCTCTTCATATTTTTCACAGCTTTTGAAGCTCTTCATATTTCTCAAACCTTTTCAGGCCCCTCATGTTTTTCAACACCCCTTCTTGCTCATCGTATTTTTCCGACCGTTTCATGCTTCTCTCATTTCTGACACATTTTGAAGCTCTTCATATATTTCACACATTTTCAGGCTCTTCATGTTTTTCAACACCACTTCATGCTCCTCCTATTTTTCAGACCGTTTCATACTCATCTCGCTTTTGACACATTTTGAAGCTCTTCATATTTACCACACCTTTTGAAGCTCTTCATATTTTTCAAACGTTTTCAGGCTCTTAATCTTTTTCAACACCGCTTCTTGCTCCTCCTATTTTTCAGACCGTTTCATGCTCCTCATATTTTTGACACGTTTTGAAGCTCTTCATATTTTTCACACCTTTTCAGGCTCTTCATGTTTTTGAACACCGTTTCATGCTCCTCCTATTTTTCAGACCGTTTCATGCTCCTCATATTTTTGACACGTTTTGAAGCTCTTCATATTTTTCACACCTTTTCAGGCTCTTCATGTTTTTGAACACCGTTTCATGCTCCTCCTATTTTTCAGACCGTTTCATGCTCCTCATATTTTTGACACCTTTTGAAGCTCTTCATATTTTTCTCACCTTTTCACGCTCTTCATGTTTTTGAACACCGCTTTATGCTCCTGCTATTTTTCAGCCCGTTTCATGCTCCTCCTATTTTTCACACTTTTTGAAGCTCTTCATATTTTTCACACTTTTTCAGTCTCTTCATGTTTTTCAACACAACTTCATGCTCATCCTATTTTACAGACCGTTTCATGTTCCTCATGTATTTTACACCTTTTGAAGCTCTTCATATTTTTCACACCTTTTCAGGCTCTTCATGCATTTGAACACCCTTTCATGCTCCTCCTATTTTTCAGACCGTTTCATGCTCCTCATAGTTTTGACACCTTTTGAAGCTCTTCATATTCTTCACACCTTTTCAGGTTTATCATGTTTTTCAACACCGCTTTATGCTCCTGCTATGTTTCAGACCGTATCATGCTCCTCATATTTTTGACACCTTTTGAAGCTCTTAATATATTTCACACCTTTTCAGACTCTTCATGATTTCCAACACCGCTTCATGCTCCTCATGTTTTTCAGACCGTTTCATGCTCATCTCATTTTTATCACCTTTTGAAGCTCTTCATATTTTTCACACGTTTTCAGGCTCTTCATGTTTTTCAACACCGTTTCATGCTCCTCATGTATTTCCAACCGTTTGAAGCTCTTCATATTTTTCACAACTTTTCAGGCTCTTCATGTTTTTGAACACGGTTTCATGCTCCTCCTATTTTTCAGACCGTTTCATGCTCCTCATGTATTTCACACCTTATAAAGCTCTTCATATTTTTCACACCTTTTCAGGCTCTTCATGTTTTTGAGCACCGTTTCATTCTCCTCCTATTTTTCAGACCGTTTCATGCTCCTCATATTTTTGACACCTTTTGAAGCTCTTCATATTTTTCACATCTTTTCAGGCTCTTCATGTTTTTGAACACCGCTTGATGCTCCTCCTATTTTTCAGACTTTTCCATGCTCCTCATGTATTTCACACGTTTTGAAGCTCTTCATATTTTTCACACCTTTTCAGCCTCTTCATGATTTTGAACACCGCTTCATGATCCTCCTATTTTTCAGAATGTTTCATGCTCCTCATGTTTTTGACAAGTTTTGAAGCTTTCCATATTTTTCACAACTTTTCAGGATCTTCATGTTTTGAACAGAGCTTCATGCTCCTCCTATTTTTCAGACCGTATCATACTCGTCATATTTTTCACACCTTTTGAACCTCTTCATATTTTTCACACCTTTTCAGTCTCTTCATGTTTTTCAACACAACATCATGCTCATCCTATTTTCCAGACCGTGTCATGTTCCTCATGTATTTCACACCGTTTGAAGCTCTTCATATTTTTCACACCTTTTCAGGCTCTTCATGCATTTGAACACCCTTTCATGCTCCTCCTATTTTTCAGACCGTTTCATGCTCCTCATAGTTTTGACACCTTTTGAAGCTCTTCATATTTTTCACACCTTTTCAGGCTCTTCATGCATTTGAACACCCTTTCATGCTCCTCCTATTTTTCAGACCGTTTCATGCTCCTCATATTTTTGACACCTTTTGATGCTCTTCATATTTTGCACACCTTTTCAGGCTTTTCATGTTTTTCAACACCGCTTCATGCTCCTCCTATTTTTCAGACCGTTTCATGCTCCTCATATTTTTGACACCTTTTGAAGCTCTTCATATTTTTCACACCTTTTCAGACTCTTCATGTTTTTCAACAGCACTTCATGCTCCTCCTATTTTTCAGACCGTTTCATGCTCCTCATGTATTTCACACATTTTGAAGCTCTTCATATTTTTCACACATTTTAGGCTCTTCATGTTTTTGAACAGCATTTCATCCTCTTCCTATTTTTCGGACCGTTTCATGTTCCTAATATTTTTGACACCTTTTGAAGCTCTTCATATTGTTCACACCTTTTCAGGCTCTTCATGTTTTTCAACACGACATCATGCTCCTCCTATTTTTCAGACTGCTTCATGCTCCTCATATTTTTGACACATTTTGAAACTCTTCATATTTTTCACACCTTTTGAAGCTCTTCATATATTTCACACCTTGAAGGTCTTCATGGTTTTCACAGCTTTTCAGGCTCGTCATGTTTTTGAACACCGTTTCATTCTCCTCCTATTTTTCAGACCGATTCATGCTCATCTAATTTTTCACAACTTTTGAAGCTCTTCATATTTTTCACACCTTTTCATGCTCTTCATGTTTTTGAACACCGTTTCATGCTCCTCCTATTTCTCAGACCATTTCATGCTTCTCATATTTTTGACACCTTTAGAAGCTCTTCATATTTTTCACATCATATTTTTGACACCTTTTGAAGCTCTTCATATTTTTCACACCTTTTCAGGCTCTTCATGTTTTTCAACACCGCTTCATGCTCCTCCTATTTTTCAGACAGTTTCATGCTCCTCATATTTTTGACACCTTTTAAAGCTCATCATGTATTTCACACTTTTTCAGGTTCTTCATTTTTTTCAACATCGCTTCATCCTTCTCCTATTTTTCAGATCGTTTCATGGTCATCTCCTTTTTGAACACCTTTTGAAGCTCTTCATATTTTTCACACCTTTTCAGGCTCTTCATGTTTTGCAACACCGCTTCATACTCCACCTATTTTTCAGACCGTTTCATGCTACTCATGTATTTCACACTTTTGAAGTTCTTCATATTTTTCATACCTTTTAGGCTCTTCATGTTTTTGAACACCGTTTCATCCTCTTCCTATTTTTCAGACAGTTTCATGTTCCTCATATTTTTGACACCTTTTGAAGCTCTTCATATTTTTAACACTTTTTAAGGCTCTTCATGTTTTTCCACATCACTTCATGCTATTCCTATTTTTCAGACCGTTTCATGCTCCTCATATTTTTGCCACCTTTTGAAGCTCTTCATATTTTGCACACCTTTTCAGGTTCTTCATTTTTTCAACACCGCTTCATGCTCCTCCTATGTTTCAGACCGTTTCATGCTACTCATGTATTTCACACTTTTTGAAGCTCTTCATATTTTTCATACCTTTTAGGCTCTTCATGTTTTTGAACACCGTTTCATGCTCTTCCTATTTTTCAGACCGTTTCATGCTCCACATATTTTTGACACCTTTTGAAGCTCTTCATATTTTTCACACCTTTTCAAGCTCTTCATGTTTTTCAACTCCGATTCATGCTCCTCCTATTTTTCAGATCATTTCATGCTCCTCATATTTTTGACACCTTTTAAAGCTCTTCATACATTTCACACCTTTTCAGGCTCTTCATGTTTTTCAACACCACTACATGCTCCTCCTATTTTTCAGACCGTATCATGCTCATCTCATTTTAGACACATTTTGAAGCTCTTCATGTTTTTCACACCTTTTCAGGGTCTTCATGTTTTTCAACACCGCTTCATCCTCCTCCTATTTTTCAGACCGTTCATGCTCCTCATATTTTTGAAACATTTTGAAGCTCTTCATATTATTCACACCTTTTCAGGCTCTTCATGTTTTTCAACAGCGCTTCATGCTCCTCCTATTTTTCAGACCGTTTCATGCTCCTCGTATTTTTGACACCTTTTGAAGCTCTTCATATTTTTCACACCTTTTCAGACTCTTCATGTTTTTCAACAGCGCTTCATGCTCCTCCTATTTTTCAGACCGTTTCATGCTCCTCATGTATTTCACACATTTTGAAGCTCTTCATATTTTTCACACATTTTAGGCTCTTCATGTTTTTGAACAGCATTTCATCCTCTTCCTATTTTTCGGACCGTTTCATGTTCCTAATATTTTTGACACCTTTTGAAGCTCTTCATATTGTTCACACCTTTTCAGGCTCTTCATGTTTTTCAACACCACATCAGCTCCTCCTATTTTTCAGACCGCTTCATGCTCCTCATATTTTTGACACATTTTGAAACTTTTCATATTTTTCACACCTTTTGAAGCTCTTCATATATTTCACACCTTGAAGGTCTTCATGTTTTTCACACCTTTTCAGGCTCGTCATGTTTTTGAACACCGTTTCATTCTCCTCCTATTTTTCAGACCGATTCATGCTCATCTAATTTTTCACAACTTTTGAAGCTCTTCATATTTTTCACACCTTTGAAGGTCTTCATGGTTTTCACACCTTTTCAGGCTCTTCATGTTTTTGAACACCGTTTCATGCTCCTCCTATTTCTCAGACCATTTCATGCTTCTCATATTTTTGACACCTTTAGAAGCTCTTCATATTTTTCACATCATATTTTTGACACCTTTTGAAGCTCTTCATATTTTTCACATCTTTTCAGGCTCTTCATGTTTTTCAACACCGCTTCATGCTCCTCCTATTTTTCAGACAGTTTCATGCTCCTCATATTTTTGACACCTTTTAAAGCTCATCATGTATTTCACACCTTTTCAGGTTCTTCATTTTTTTCAACATCGCTTCATCCTTCTCCTATTTTTCAGATCGTTTCATGGTCATCTCCTTTTTGAACACCTTTTGAAGCTCTTCATATTTTTCACACCTTTTCAGGCTCTTCATGTTTTGCAACACCGCTTCATACTCCGCCTATTTTTCAGACCGTTCATGCTCCTCATATTTTTGAAACATTTTGAAGCTCTTCATATTATTCACACCTTTTCAGGCTCTTCATGTTTTTCAAGCCCGCTTCATACTCCTCCTAATTTTCAGTCCGTTCATGCTCCTCATGTTTTTGATACCTTTTGAAGCTCTTCATATTTTTCACACCTTTTCAGGCTCTGCAGGTTTTTGAACACCGTTTCATGCTCCTCCTATTTTTCAGACCGTTTCATGCTCATCTCGTATTTGACACCTTTTTAAGCTCTTCATATTTTTCACACCTTTTCAGACTCTTCATGTTTTTGAACACCGTTTCATGCTCCTCCTATTTTTCAGACAGTTTCATGCTCATCTCATTTTTGACACCTTTTGAAGCTCTTCATATTTTTCACACCTTTTGATGCTGCCAGTTTTATTTAAGACTTTACATATCTGAATAATCAGTTAAAAAGCAAATGTCATTTTTAGAGTTGCACAAAAGGAAAATAATAGGGAAATTGATGGCTGGCTTATGATGTGGGGCCAATTTCCATAAGTGAAATAAAAAATCTAAGTTTTAGAACCTGGGGCTCTAAAAATAGCACTTGTAATTAGTACTGTTCTTCACATTCATAGTTTAAGGAAGTCACTACATTTTATTTCTTGATGTTATAGATTTAACAACATATTGGTAGCAACATGTAACTTCTCACATGGATTAGACATCAAGAGACCAGTTTATGTATATAAACTTAAACACTGAAAATGAATATATTCAGCTATTATGTAACTTATAGCAAATACAAACTTGTTAACAACTTTCCAAAAGGCACTAAAGACAGTGTTGATAAAGAGTGGTCTTTTGCATCATTTTCAAAAATTCTTCCTTGTTTATTTCTCCATCCCCATCATGATCAGCCTCATCAAGCATTTCCTGAAGTTCATCATCTGTTAAATTTTCCCCTAGCTCCTTAGCAACCCTCTTGATATTGTTCAATGATATTCTTCCTGTATCATCATCATCAAATAGTTTGAAAGCCTTCAATATTTCTTCTTTTTCATCCTTTTCACTCATTTTTACACTCATTATGGCAAAAAATTCTTCAAAATTAATGGTGCCAATTCCTTCTTTGTCAGTTTCAGCTATCATCTTTTTAATTTCTTCTTTCTTTGGCTCAAATCCTAAGGCCCACATTGCAATCATGTCTCCAACCGGCGCCCCCGGCCGGGACCTCCCAGCTTTACCCGCCAGCCTGAAACTCTTCATATTTTTGACACGTTTTCAGGCTTTTCATGTTTTTCAAAACCGTTTCATGAGCCTCCTATTTTTCAGACCGTTTCATGCTCCTCATATTTTTGACACCTTTTGAAGCTCTTCATAATTTTCACACCTTTTCAGGCTCTTCATGTTTTTCACACGTTTTCAGGCTCTTCTTGTTTTTGAACACCGTTTCATGCTCCTCCTATTTATCAGACCGTTTCATGTTCCTCATATTTTTGACAACTTTTGAAGCTCTTCATATTTTTCACATCTTTTCAGGCTCTTCAAGTTTTTCAACACCACTTCATGCTCCTCCTATTTTTCAGACCGTTTCATGCTCCTCATATTTTTGACACCTTTTGAAGCTCTTCATATTTTTAACACCTTTTCATGCTCTTCATGTTTTCAACACCACTTCATGCTCCTCCTATTTTTCAGAAACGTTTCATGCTCATCTCGTATTTGACACCTTTTGAAGCTCTTCATATTTTTCACAACTTTTGAAGCTCTTCATATTTTTGACACGTTTTCAGGCTTTTCATGTTTTTCAACACCGTTTCATGAGCCTCCTATTTTTCAGACCGTTTCATGCTCCTCATATTTTTGACACCTTTTGAAGCTCATAATAATTTTCACACCTTTTCAGGCTCTTCATGTTTTTCACACGTTTTTAGGCTCTTCTTGTTTTTGAACACCGTTTCATGCTCCTCCTATTTTTCAGACCGTTTCATGTTCCTCATATTTTTGACACCTTTTGAAGCTCTTCATATTTTTCACATCTTTTCAGGTTCTTCAAGTTTTTCAACACCACTTCATGTTCCTCCTATTTTTCAGACCGTTTCATGCTCCTCATATTTTTGACACCTTTTGAAGCTCTTCATATTTTTAACACTTTTTTATGCTCTTCATGTTTTCAACACCACGTCATGCTCCTCCTATTTTTCAGACCGTTTCATGCTCATCTCGTATTTGACACCTTTTGACGCTCTTCATATTTTTCACAACTTTTGAAGCTCTTCATATTTTTGACACTTTTTCAGGCTTTTCATGTTTTTCAACACCGTTTCATGCTCCTCCTATTTTTCAGACCGTTTCATGCTCATCTCCTATTTGACACCTTTTGAAGCTCTTCATATTTTTAACACCTTTTGAAGCTCTTCATTATTTTCACACCTTTTCAGGCTCTTCATGTTTTGTACACGTTTTCAGGCTCTTCATGTTTTTGCACACCGTTTCATGCTCCTCAAAATTTTGACACCTTTTGAAGCTCTTCATATTTTTCACACCTTTTCAGGCTCTTCATGTTTTTAAACACTGCATCATACCGTTTCATGCTCCTCCTATTTTTCAGTCCGTTTCTTGCTCCTCATATTTTTGACACCTTTTGATGTTCTTCATATATTTCACACCTTTTCAGGCTCTTCATGTTTTTGAACACCGCTTCATGCTCCTCCTATTTTTCAGACCGTTTCATGCTCCTCATATTTTTCACACCTTTTCAGGCTCTTCGTGTTTTTGAACACCATTTCATGCTTCTCCTATTTTTCAGACCGTTTAATGCTCCTCATGTATTTCACATCTTTTCAAGCTCTTCATATTATTCACACCTTTTCAGTCTCTTCATGTTTTTGAACACCGTTTCATGCGACTCCTATTTTTCAGACCGTTTCATGCTCATCATATTTTTCACACCTTTTGAAGCTCTTCATATTTTTCACACCCTTTTAGACTCTTCATGTTTTTCAACACGACTTCATGCTCCTCCTATTTTTCAGACCGTTTCATGCTCCTCATATTTTTGACAACTTTTGAAGCTCTTAATATTTTTCACACGTTTTCAGACTCTTCATGGTTTTCAACACCGCTTCATGCTCCTCCTAATTTTCAGACCGTTTAATGCTCCTCATGTTTTTCACATCTTTTGAAGCTCTTCATATTTTTCACACCTTTTCAGGCTCTTCATGTTTTTGAACACAGCTTCATGCTCCTCCTATTTTTCAGACCTTTTCATGCTGATCCCATTTTGACACCTTTTGAAGCTCTTCATGTTTTTCATATCTTTTGAAGCTTTTCATATTTTCCACACCTTTTCAGGCTCTTCATGATTTTCAACACCGCTTCATGCTCCTCCTATTTTTCAAACCGTTACATGCTCCTCATATTTTTGACACCTTTTGAATCTCTTCTTATTTCTCACACCGTTTCACGCTCTTCATGTTTTTCAACACTGCTTCATGCTCCTCCTATTTTTCAGACCGTATCATGCTCATCTCATTTTTTACACCTTTTGAAGCTTTTCATATTTTTCACACCTTTTCAAGGCCCTTCATGATTTTCAACACCATTTCATGCTCCTACTATTTTTAACACCTTTTGAAGCTCTAAATATTTTTCGTACCTTTTCGGGCTCTTCATGTTTTTGAACACCGCTTCATGCTCCTCCTATTTTTCAGACCGTTTAATCCTCCTCATGCATTTCACACCTTTTGAAGCTCTTCATATTTCTCACAGCATTTGAGCCTCTTCATGTTTTTGAACACCATTTCTTGCTCCTCCTATTTTGCAGACCTTTTCCTTCTCCTCATATTTTTGACACCTTTTGTTACTCTTCATATATTTCACACCTTTTCAGGCTTTTCATTTTTTTCAACATCACTTCATGCTCCTGCTATTTTTCAGACCGTTTCATGCTCATCTCATTTTGACACCTTTTGAAGCTCTTCATATTTTTCACACCTTTTCAGGCTCTTCATGATTTTCAACACCGCTACATGCTCCTCCTATTTTTCAGACCCTTTCATGCTCATCTCATTTTTGACACCTTTTGAAGCTCTTCTTATATTTCACACCTTTTCAGGCTCTTCATGTTTTTGAACACAGCTTCATGCTCCTCCTATTTTTCACACCGTTTCATGCTCCTCAAATTTTTGACACTTTTTGAAGCTCTTCATATATTTCACACATTTTCAGGCTCTTCATGTTTTTCAACACCGTTTCATGATCCTCCTATTTTTCAGGCCGTTTCATGCTCCTCATATATATGACACCTTTTGAAGCTCTTCAAATATTTCACACATTTTCAGGCTCTTCATGTTTTTCAACGCCACTTCATGCTCCTCCTATTTTTCAGACCGTTTCATGCTCATCTCATTTTTGACACCTTTTGAAGCTCTTCATATTTTTCACAACTTTTGAAGCTCTTCATATTTTTCACACGTTTTCAGGCTCTTCATGTTTTTCAACACCGTTTTATGCTGCTTCTATTTTTCAGACCGTTTCGTGCTCTTCATATTTTTCACACATTTTCAGACTCTTCATGTTTTTGAACACAGCTTCATGCTCCTCCTATTTTTCAGACCGTTTCATGCTCCTCATATTTTTGACACCTTTTGAAGCTCTTCATATTTTTCACATCTTTTCACGATCTTCATGTTTTTCAACACCGTTTCATGCTCCTCCTTTTTTTCAGACCGTTTCATGCTCCTCATATATTCGACACCTTTTGAAGCTCTTCATATAGTTCACACCTTTTCAGGCTCTTCATGTTTTTCAACACCACTTCATTCTCCTCGTATTTTTAAGACCGTTTCATGCTCTTCATATTTTTGACACCTTTAGAAGCTCTTCATATTTTTCACACCTTTTCAGGCTCTTCATGTTTTTGAACACCGCTTCATGCTCCTCCTATTTTTCAGACCGTTTCATACTCCTCATATTTTTGACACATTTTGAAGCTCTTCATATATTTCATACCTATTCAGGCTCTTCATTTTTTTCAACACCACTTCATGCTCCTCCTATTTTTCAGACCGTTTCATGCACCTCATATTTTTCACACCTTTTGAAGCTCTTCATATTTTTCACACCTTTTGAATCTCTTCATATTTTTCACACCTTTTCAGGCTTTTCATTATTTTCAACATCACTTCATTCTCCTCGTATTTTTAAGACCGTTTCATGCTCCTCATATTTTTGACACCTTTAGAACCTCTTCATAATTAACAAACCTTTTCAGGCTCTTCATGTTTTTCAACACCGCTTCATGCTCCTCCTATTTTTCAGACCGTTTCATGCCCATCTCATTTTTGACACCTTTTGAAGCTCTTCATATTTTTCACATCTTTTGAAGCTCTTTATATTTTTCAAACATTTTCAGGCTCTTCATGTTTTTCAACACCCCTTCTTGCTCCGCATATTTTTCAGACCGTTTCATGCTCCTCATATTTTTGACACCTTTTGAAGTTCTTCATATTTCTCACACCTTTTCAGGCTCTTCATGTTTTTCAACACCGTTTCATGCTCCTCCTATTTTTCTGACCGTTTCATGCTCCTAATATTTTTGTCACGTTTTGTAGCTCTTCATATTTTTCACAACTTTTCAGGCTTTTCATATTTTTGAACACTGCTTCATGCTCCTCCTATTTTTCAGACCGTTTCATGCTCCTCATATTTTTCACACCTTTTGAAGCTCTTCATATTTTTCACACATTTTCAGGCTCTTCATGTTTTTGAACACCATTTCATGCTCCTCCTATTTTCCAGACCGTTTCATTCTCGTCATATTTTTGACACATTTTGAAGCTCTTCATATATTTCACACCTTTTCAGGCTTTTCATTTTTTTCAACACCACTTCATGCTCCTCCTATTTTTCAGACCGTTTCATGCTCATCTCATTTTGACACCTTTTGAAGCTCTTCATATATTTCACACCTTTTCAGGCTCTTCATGTTTTTGAACACAGCTTCATGCTCCTCCTATTTTTCAGACTGTTTCATGCTACTCATATTTTTGACACCTTTAGAAGCTCTTCATATTTTTCAGAACCTTTCAGGCTCCTCATGTTTTTCAACACCACTTCATGCTCCTTTTATTTTTCATACCGTTTCATGCTCATCTCATTTTTGACACCTTTTGAAGCTCTTCATATTTTTCACACATTTTGAAGCTCTTCATATTTTTCACACGTTTTCAGGCTCTTCATGTTTTTCAACAGCGTTTCATGCAGCTTCTATTTTTCAGACCGTTTCATGCTCTTCATATTTTTCACACATTTTCAGACTCTTCATGTTTTTGAACACAGCTTCATGCTCCTCCTATTTTTCAGACCGTTTCATGCTCCTCATATTTTTGACACCTTTTGAAGCTCTTCATATTTTTCACATCTTTTCACGATCTTCATGTTTTTCAACACCGTTTCATGCTCCTCCTTTTTTTCAGACCGTTTCATGCTCCTCATATATTCGACATCTTTTGAAGCTCTTCATATAGTTCACACCTTTTCAGGCTCTTCATGTTTTTCAACACCACTTCATTCTCCTCGTATTTTTAAGACCGTTTCATGCTCCTCATATTTTTGACACCTTTAGAACCTCTTCATAATTAACACACCTTTTCAGGCTCTTCATGTTTTTCAACAACGCTTCATGCTCCTCCTTTTTTCAGGCCGTTTCATGCTCCTCATATTTTTGAAACCTTTAGAAGCTCTTCATATTTTTCACACTTTTTCAGGGTCTTCATCTTTTTCAACACCGCTTCATGCTCCTCCTATTTTTCAGACCTTTTCATGCTCCTCATATTTTTGAAACCTTTTGAAGCTCTTCATATTTTTCACACCTTTTCAGGCTCTTCATGTTTTTGAACAACGCTTCATGCTCCTCCTATTTTTCAGACCGTTTCATACTCCTCATATTTTTGACACATTTTGAAGCTCTTCATATATTTCATACCTATTCAGGCTCTTCATTTTTTTCAACACCGCTTCATGCTCCTCCTATTTTTCAGACCGTTTCATGCACCTCATATTTTTCACACCTTTTGAAGCTCTTCATATTTTTCACACCTTTTGAATCTCTTCATATTTTTCACACCTTTTCAGGCTTTTCATTATTTTCAACACCGCTTCATGCTCCTCCTATTTTTCAGACCTTTTCATGCTCCTCATATTTTTCACACCTTTTGAAGCTCTTTATATTTTCACACCTTTTCATGCTCTTCATGTTTTTGAACACCACTTCATTCTCCTCCTATTTTTCAGACCGTTTCATGCTCATCTCAATTTTGACAGCTTTTGAAGATCTTCATATTTTTCACACCTTTTGAAGCTCTTCATATTTTTCACACCTTTTCAGGCTCTTCATGTTTTTGAACACCGCTTCATGCTCCTCCTATTTTTCAGACCTTTTCATGCTCCTCATATTTTTCAAATCTTTTGTAGCTCTTCATATTTTTCGCACCTTTCCAGGCTCTTCATGTTTTTGAACACCGCTTCATGCTCCTCCTATTTTTCAGACCGTTTCATTCTCCTCATGTATTTCATACCTTTTGAAGCTCTTCCTATTTTTCAAAACTTTTCAGGCTCTTCATGTTTTTCAACACCGTTTCATGCTCCTCCTATTGTTCAGACTGTTTCATACTCCTCATATTTTGACAGCTTTTGAAGCTCTTCATATTTTTCACACCTTTTCAGGCTCTTCATGTTTTACAACACCGCATCATGCTCCACCTATTTTTCAGACTGTTTAATGCTCCTCATATTTTTGATACCTTTTGAAGCTCTTCATATTTTTCACACCTTTTCAAGCTCTGCATATTTTTCAACACTGCTTCCTGGTCCTCCTATTTTTCAGACCGTTTCATGCTTCTCATATTTTGACACCTTTTGAAGCTCTTCAGATTCTTCACACCTTTTCAGGCTCTTCATGTTTTTCAACACCGCTTCATGCTCCTCTTATTTTTCATACCGTTTCATGCTTCTCATATTTTTGACACCTTTTGAAGCTCTTCATATTTTTCACACCTTTTCATGCCCTTCATCTTTTTCAAAACCGTTTCATTTTGATCCTATTTTTCAGACGTTTTCATGCTCCTCATATTTTTGACACCTTTTGAAGCTCTTCACATATTTCACACCTTTTCAGGCTCCTCATGTTTTTCAACATTGCTTCATGCTCCTCCTATTTTTCAGACCGTTTTATGCTCCTCATATTTTGACACCTTTTAAAGCTCTTCATATTTTTCACATCTTTTCATGCTCTTCATGTTTTTGACCACCGCTTTATGCTCCTCCTATTTTCAGAGCGTTTCATGCTCCTCATATGTTTGACCCCTTTTGAAGCTCTTCATATTTTTCACACCTTTTCAGGCTCTTCATGTGTTTCAACACTGCTTCATTCTCCTCCTATTTTTCAGACCGTTTCATTCTCCTCATATTTTTGACACCTTTGAAGCTCTTCATATATTTCAAACCTTTTACGGCTCTTCATGTTTTTCAACACCACTTCATGCTCCTCCTATTTTTCAGACCGTTTTATGCTCCTCATAATTTTAACACCCTTGAAGCTCTTCATATTTTTCACACCTTTTCAGGCTCTTCATGTTTTTGAATACCGCTTCATGCTCCTCCTATTTTTCAGACCGATTCATGCTCCTCATATTTTTGAAACCTTTTGAAGCTTTTCATATTTTTCACACCTTTTCAGGGTTTCATGTTTTTAACACCGCTTCATGCTCCTCCTATTTTTCAGACTGTTTTATGCTCCTCATATATTTGACACCTTTTGAAGCTCTTCATATATTTCACACCTTTTCAGGCTCTTCATGTTGTTTAACACCGCTTTTTGCTCCTCTATTTTTCAGAAAGTTTCATGTTCCTCCTATTGTTCAGACCGTTTCATGCACCTCATATTTTTCACACCTTTTCAGGCTCTTCATGTTTTTGAACAACGCTTCATGCTCCTCCTATTTTTCAGACCATATCATGCTCCTCTTGTATTTCACACCTTTTGAAGCTCTTCATATTTTTCACACATTTTCAGGCTCTACATGTTTATCCACAGCACTTCATGCTCCTCCTTTTTTTCAGACCGTTTCATGCTCCTCATGTATTTCACGCCTTTTGAAGCTCTTCATATTTTTCCCACCTTTTCCGGCTCTCCATGTTTTTGATCACCGTTTCATGCTCCTCCTATTTTTCAGACCGTTTCATGCACCTCATATTTTTCACTCCTTTTGAAGCTCTTCATATTTTTCACATTTTTTCAGGCTCTTCATGTTTCTCAACACCGCTTCATGATTCTCCTATTTTTCAGAATGTTTCATGCTTCTCATATTTTTGACACCTTTTGAAGCTCTTCATATTTTTCCCACCTTTTCAGACTGTTCACGTTTTTGAACACCGCTTCATGCTCCTCCTATTTTTCAGACCGTTTCATACTCCTCATATATTTGACACCTTTTGAAGCTCTTCATATTTTTCACACCTTTTCAGGCTCTTTATGTTTTTGAACACCGCTTCATGCTCCTCCTCTTTTTCAGACCGTTTAATGCTTCTCATGTATTTCTCACCTTTTGAAGCTCCTCATATTTTTCATGCCTTTTCAGGCTCTTCATGTTTTTGAACACAGCTTCATGCTCCTCCTATTTTTCAGACCGTTTTATGCTCCTCATATTTTTGACACCTTTTGAAGCTCTTCATATTTTTCACACATTTTCAAGCTCTTCTTGTTTTTGAACTCCGCTTCATGCTCCTCCTATTTTTGAGACAGTTTCTTGCTCCTCATATTTTTGACACCTTTTGAAGCTTTTAATATTTTTCACAACTTTTCAGGCTCTTCATTTTTTTCAACACCACTTCATGCCCCTCTTTTTTTTTCAGACCGTTTCATTCTCATCTAATTTTTGACACCTTTTGAAGCTCTTCATATTTTTCACACCTTTTGAAGCTCTTCATATTTTTCACACTTTTTCAGGCTCTTCATGTTTTTGAACACCATTTCATGCTCCTCCTATTTTGCAGACCGTTTCTTCTCCTCATATTTTGGACACCTTTTGAAGCTCTTCATGTATTTCACACCTTTTCAGGCTTTTCATTTTTTTCAACAGCACTTTATTCTCCTCCAAATTTTCAGACCGTTTCATGCTTATCTCATTTTGACACATTTTGAAGCTCTTCATATTTTTCACATCTTTTGAAGCTTTTCATATTTTTCACACCTTTTCAGGCTCTTCATGATTTTCAACACCGCTTCATGCTCCTCCTAATTTTCAGACCGTTTCATGCTCATCTCTTTTTTGACACCCTTTGAAGCTCTTCATATTTTTCACAATTTGAAGTTCTTCATATTTTTCATATTTTTGAAGCTCTTCATATTTTCACACGTTTTAAGACTCTTCATGTTTTTCAACACCGCTTCATGCTCCTGAAATTTTTCAGACCGTTTCATGCTCCTCATATTTTTGACACCTTTTTAACTCTTCATATTTTTCACACCTTTTCAGGCTCTTCATGTTTTTGATCACCGTTTCATGCTCCTCCTATTTTTCAGACCGTTTCATGCTCATCTCATTTTTGACACCTTTTGAAACTCTTCATATATTTCACACCTTTAAGGCTCTTCAGGTTTTTGGAGACCGCTTCATGCTCCTCCTATTTTTCAGACCGTTTCATGTTCCTCCTATTTTTCATATCATTTCGTGCTCCTCATATTTTTGACACCTTTTGAAGCTCTTCATATTTTTCACAACTTTTCAGGCTCTTCATGTTTTTGAACACCGCTTCATACTCCTCCTAGTTTTCAGGCGGTTTCATACTCCTCATATTTTTGACACATTTTGAAGCTGCTCATATATTTCACACATTTTCAGGCTGTTCATGTTTTTCAACACCACTACATTCTCCTGCTATTTTTCAGACCGTTTCAGGCTCATCTCATTTTTGACACATTTTGAAGCTTTTCATATTGTTCACACCTTTTGAAGCTCTTCATATTTTTCACACCTTTTCAGGCTCTTCATGTTTTTAAACAGCGCTTCATGCTCCTCCTATTTTTCAGTCGTTTCATGCTTTTCATATTTTTGACACATTCTGAAGCTCTCATATGTTTCACACCTTTTCAGGCTCTTCATGTTTTTGAACACTGCTTCATGATCCTCCTACTTTTCAGACCGTTTCATGCTCCTCATATTTTTGACACCTTTTGAAGCTCTTCATATATTTCACACCTTTTCATGCTCTTGATGTTTTTCAACACCGTTTTATGCTCCTCATATATTTCAGAGTGTTTCATGCACTTCATATAATTGACACATTTTGAAGCTCTTCATATTTTTCACGCCTTTTCAGGCTCTTCATGTTTTTCAACACCCCTTCAGGCTCCTCCTGTTTTTCAGACCGTTTCATGCACCTCATATTTTCACACCTTTTGAAGCTCTTCATATTTTTCACACCTTTTCAGGCTCTTCATGTTTTTGAACACCGCTTCATGCTCCTCCTAATTTCCAGACCGTTTCATGCTCCTCAAATTTTTTACACATTTTGAAGCTCTTCATATTTTTCACACCTTTTCATGCTTTTCATCTTTTAAAAAACCGTTCCATGCTCATCCTATTTTTCAGACTGTTTCATGCTCCTCATATGTTTGACACATTTTGAAGCTCTTCATATTTTTCACACCTTTTCAGGCTCTTCATGTTTCTGAATGCCGCTTCATGCTCCTCCTAATTTTCAGAACGTATCATGCTCCTCATATATTTCACACCTTTTGAAGCTCCTCATATTTTTCACACCTTTTCAGGCTCTTCATGTTTTTCCACACCACTTCATGCTCCTCCTTTTTTGCAGACGGTTTCATGCTCCTCATGTATTTCACGCCTTTTGAAGGTCTTCATATTTTTCCCACCTTTTCAGGCTCTCCATGTTTTTGATCACCATTTCATGCTCCTCCTATTTTTCAGACCGTTTCATTCTCCTCATATATTTACACCTTTTGAAGCTCTTCATATTTTTCACACCTTTTCAGACTCTTCATGTTTTTCAACACCGCTTCTTGGTCCTCCTATATTTCAGACCATTTCATGCTCCTCATATTTTTCACACCTTTTGAAGCTCTTCATATTTTTAACACCTTTTCAGCCTCTTCATGTTTTTCAACATCAGTTCATGCTCCTCCTAATTTTCAGACCGTTTCATCCTCCTCATATTTTTAACACCTTTAGAAACTCTTCATGTTTTTCACACCTTTTCAGGCTCTTCATGTTTTTCAACACCGTTTCATGATCTTCCTATTTTTCAGACCGTTTCGTTCTCCTCATATTTTTGACACATTTTGAAGCTCTTCATATTTTTCGCACGTTTTCAGGCTCTTCATGTTTTTCAACACCGTTTCATGATCCTCCTATTTTTCAGACCGTTTCATGCTCCTCATATTTTTGACACCTTTTGTAGCTCTTCATATTTTTCACACTTTTCAAGCTCTTCATGTTTTTCAACAACGCTTCATGCTCCGCCTATTTTTCAGACCATTTCATTCTCCTCATATTTTTGACACCTTTTGAAGCTCTTCAGATATTTCACACCTTTTCAGGCTCTTCATTTTTTTCAACACCACTTTATGCTCCTACTATTTTTCAGATCGTTTCATGCTCTTCTCATTTTGACACCTTTTAAAGCTCTTCATATTTTTCACATCTTTCGAAGCTCTTCATATTTTTCAAACCTTTTCAGGATCTTCATGATTTTCCACACCACTTCATGCTCCTCCTATTTTTCAGACCCTCATGCTCATCGCTTTTTTGACACCTTTGAAGCTCTTCATATTTTTCACACTTTTTGAAGCTCTTCATATTTCTCACATTTTTTAAGCTCTTCATATTTTTCACACGTTTTCAGACTCTTCTTGTTTTTCAACACGGCTTCATGCTCCTGCTATTTTTCCGACCGTTTCATACTCCTCATATATTTGACACGTTTTGAGTCTCTTCATATATTTCACACCTTTTCAGGCTCTTCATATTTTTGAACACCGCTTCATGCTCCTGCTATTTTTCAGACCGTTTCATGCTCCTCATATTTTTGACACCTTTTGAAGCTCTTCATATTTTTCACACCTTTTCAGGTTCTTAATGTTTTTGAACACCACTTCATGCTCCTCCTATTTTTCAGCCCGTTTCATACTCCTCATATTTTTGACACCTATTGAAGCTCTTCATATTTCTCACACAATTTCAGGCTTTTCATGTTTTTCAACACCGCTTCATGCTCCTATTTTTCAGACCGTTTCATGCTCATTTCATTTTTGAACACCTTTTGATGCTTTTCATATTTTTCACACCTTTTCAGGCTCTTCATGTTTCTGAATGCCGCTTCATGCTCCTCCTAATTTTCAGAACGTATCATGCTCCTCATATATTTCACAGCTTTTGAAGCTCCTCATATTTTTCACACCTTTTCAGGCTCTTCATGTTTTTCCACACCACTTCATGCTCCTCCTTTTTTGCAGACGGTTTCATGCTCCTCATGTATTTCATGCCTTTTGAAGCTCTTCATATTTTTCCCACCTTTTCAGGCTCTCCATGTTTTTGATAACCATTTCATGCTCCTCCTATTTTTCAGACCGTTTCATTCTCCTCATATATTTACACCTTTTGAAGCTCTTCATATTTTTCACACCTTTTCAGGCTCTTCATGTTTTTCAACACCGCTTCTTGGTCCTCCTATTTTTCAGACCATTTCATGCTCCTCATATTTTTCACACCTTTTGAAGCTCTTCATATTTTTAACACCTTTTCAGGCTCTTCATGTTTTTCAACACCTCTTCATGCTCCTCCTTTTTTGCAGACCGTTTCATGCTCCTCATGTATTTCACGCCTTTGGAAGCTCTTCATATTTTTCCCACTTTTTCAGGCTCTCCATGTTTTTGATCACCTTTTCATGCTCCTCCTATTTTTCAGACCGTTTCATGCTCCTCATGTATTTCACACATTTTGAAGCTCTTCATATTTTTCACACGTTTTCAGACTCCTCATGTTTTTCCACTTCGCTTCATGCTCCTGCTATTTTCAGACCGTTTCATACTCCTCATATTTTTGACACGTTTTGAGTCTCTTCATATTTTTCACACCTTTTTAGGCTCTTCATATTTTTGAACACCGCTTCATGCTCCTCCTATTTTTCCGACCGTTTCATGCTCCTCATATATTTGACACCTTTTGAAGCTCTTCATATTTTTCACACCTTTTCAGGTTCTTAATATTTTTGAACACCACTTCATACTCCTCCTATTTTTCAGACCGTATCATGCTCCTCATGTATTTCACACATTTTGAAGCTCTTCATATTTTTCACGCCTTTTCAGGCTCTTCATGTTTTTCCACACCACTTCATGCTTCTCCTATTTTTCAGCCCGTTTCATGCTCCTCATGTATTTCACGCCTTTTGAAGCTCTTCATATTTTTCACACCTTTTCAGTCTCTCCATGTTTTTGATCACCGTTTCATGCTCCTCCTATTTTTCAGACCGTTTCATGCTCCTCATATATTTGACACCTTTGAAGCACTTCATATTTTTCATACCTTTTCAGGCTCTTCATGTTTTTCAACACCGCTTCTTGGTCCTCCTATTTTTCAGAGAGTTTCATGCTCCTCATAATTTTCACAACTTTTGAAGCTCTTCAAATTTTTAACAACTTTTCATGTTCTTCATGTTTTTCTACACCTCTTCATCCTCCTCCTAATTTTCAGCCCGTTTCATGCTCCTCATATATTTCACACCTTTTGAAGCTCTTCATATTTTGCACACGTTTTCAGGCTCTTCATGTTTTTCACAACCACTTCATGCTCCTCCTATTTTTCAGACCGTTTCATGTTCCTCATATTTTTGACACGTTTTGAGGCTCTTCATATTTTTCACACCTTTTCATCCTCTTCATAGTGGTGAACACCGCTTCATGCTCCTCTTATTTTTAGACCGATTCATGCTCCTCATATTTTTGAAACCTTTTGAAGCTCTTCATAATTTTCACACCTTTTCAGGCTCTTCATGTTTTTGAACACCGCTTCATGCTCCTCCTATTTTCCAGACCGTTTCATGCTCCACATATTTTTAACACCTTTAGAAGCTCTTCATGTTTTTCACACCTTTTCAGGGTCTTCATGTTATCAACACCGCTTCTTGCTCCTCCTATTTTTCACATCGTTTTACGATCCTCATGTTTTTGACACATTTTGAAGCTCTTCATATTTTTCAAACCTTTTCATCCTCTTCATAGTGGTGAACACCGCTTCATGCTCCTCCTATTTTTAGACCGATTCATGCTCCTCATATTTTTGAAACCTTTTGAAGCTCTTCATAATTTTCACACCTTTTCAGGCTCTTCATGTTTTTAAACAGCGCTTCATGCTCCTCCTATTTTTCAGTCGTTTCATGCTTCTCATATTTTTGACACTTTTTGAAGCTCTTCACAATTTTCACACCTTTTCATTCTATTCATCTTTTTCAAAACCGTTTCATGCTTATCCAATTTTTTCAGGCTGTTTCATGCTTCTCATATTTTTGACAACTTTTGAAGCTCTTCATATTTTTCACAACTTTTCATGCCCTACTTCTTTTAAAAAACCGTTTCATGCTCATCCTATTTTTCAGACTGTTTCATGTTCCTCATATGTTTGACACCTTTTGAAGCTCTTCATCTTATTCAAACCTTTTCAGGCTCTTTTTATTTTTGACCACCGCTTCATGCTCCTCCTATTTTTCAGACCGTTTCATGCTCCTCATATATTTTACTCCTTTTGAAGCTCTTCATATTTTGCACTCCTTTTCAGGCTCTTCATGTTTTTGAACACAGTTTCATACTCCTACTATTTTTCAGACTGTTTCATGCTCCTCATATTTTTGACACCTTTTGAAGCTCTTCAGATTCTTCACACCTTTTCGAGCTCTTCATGTTTTTCAACACCGCTTCATGCTCCTCTTATTTTTCATACCGTTTCATGCTTCTCATATTTTTGACACCTTTTGAAGCTCTTCATATTTTTCACACCTTTTCATGCCCTTCATCTTTTTCAAAACCGTTTCATTCTCATCCTACTTTTCAGACGGTTTCATGCTCCTCATATTTTTGACACCTTTTGAAGCTCTTCATATATTTCACACCTTTTCAGGCTCCTCATGTTTTTCAACATTGCTTCATGCTCCTCCTATTTTTCAGACCGTTTTATGCTCCTCATATTTTGACACCTTTTAAAGCTCTTCATATTTTTCACATCTTTTCACGCTCTTCATGTTTTTGACCACCGCTTCATGCTCCTCATATTTTTCAGACCGTTTCATGCTCCTCATATATTTTACAACTTTTGAAGCTCTTCATATTTTTCACACCTTTTCAGGCTCTTCATGTTTTTACACACCGCTTCATGCCCCTCCTAGTTTTCAGACCGTTTCATGCTACTCATATTTTTGACACCTTTTGCAGCTCTTCATATATTTCACACCTTTTCATGCTCTTCATGTTTTTCAACACCGTTTTATGCTCCTCATATTTTTCAGACTGTTTCATGCACCTCATATAATTGACACATTTTGAAGCTCTTCATATTTTTCACGCCTTTTCAGGCTCTTCATGTTTTTCAACACCCCTTCAGGCTCCTCCTATTTTTCAGACCGTTTCATGCACCTCATATTTTTCACACTTTTTGAAGCTCTTCATATTTTTCACACCTTTTCAGGGTCTTCATGTTTTTGAACACCGCTTCATGCTCCTCCTAATTTCCAGACCGTTTCATGCTCCTCAAATTTTTTACACATTTTGAAGCTCTTCATATTTTTCACACCTTTTCATGCTTTTCATCTTTTAAAAAACCGTTTCTTGCTCATCCTATTTTTCAGACTGTTTCATGCTCCTCATATGTTTGACACATTTTGAAGCTCTTCATATTTTTCACACTTTTTCAGGCTCTTCATGTTTTTGAGGACCGCTTCATGCTCCTCCTATTTTTCAAACCGTTTCATGCTACTCAAATTTTTTACACATTTTGAAGCTCTTCATATTTTTCACACCTTTTCATGCTCTTCATCTTTTAAAAAACCGTTTCATGCTCATCCTATTTTTCAGACCGTTTCATGCTCCTCATATACTTGACCCCTTTTGAAGCTCTTCATATTTTTCACACGTTTTCAGGCTCTTCATGTTTCTCAACACCGCTTCATGCTCCTGCTATTTATCATAACGTTTCATACTCCTCATATTTTTGAAACCTTTTGAAGCTCTTCATATTTTTCACACCTTTTTAGGCTCTTCATGTTTTTGAACACCGCTTCATGCTCCTCCTATTTTTCAGACCGTTTCATACTCCTCATATTTTTGACACGTTTTGAGTCTCTTCATATTTCTCACACAATTTCAGGCTTTTCATGTTTTTCAACACCGCTTCATGCTCCTAAATTTCAGACCGTTTCATGCTCATTTCATTTTTGACACCTTTTGAAGCTTTTCATATTTTTCACACCTTTTCAGGCTCTTCATGTTTTTGAACGCCGCTTCATGCTCCTCCTAATTTTCAGATCGTATCACGCTCCTCATATATTTCACACCTTTTGAAGCTCTTCATATTTTTCACACCTTTTCAGGCTCTTCATGTTTTTCCACACCACTTCATGCTCCTCCTTTTTTGCAGACCGTTTCATGCTCCTCATGTATTTCACGCCTTTTGAAGCTCTTCATATTTTTCCCACGTTTTCAGGCTCTCCATGTTTTTGATCACCGTTTCATGCTCCTCCTATTTTTCAGACAGTTTCATGCTCCTCATGTCTTTCACACCTTTTGAAGCTCTTCATATTTTTCACACGTTTTCAGACTCCTCATGTTTTTCCACATCGCTTCATGCTCCTGCTATTTTTCCGACCATTACATACTCCTCATATTTTTGACACGTTTTGAGTCTCTTCATATTTTTCACACCTTTTCAGGCTCTTCATGTTTTTGAACACCGCTTCATGCTCCTCCTATTTTTCAGACCGTATCATGCTCCTCATATTTATCACACCTTTTGAAGCTCTTCATATTTTTCACACCTTTTCAGCCTCTTCATGTTTTTCAACACCAGTTCATGCCCCTCTTAATTTTCAGACCGTTTCATGCTCCTCATATTTTTAACGCCTTTAGAAACTCTTCATATTTTTCACACCTTTTCAGGCTCTTCATGTTTTTCAACACCGTTTCATGATCATCCTATTTTTCAGACCGTTTCGTTCTCCACATATTTTTGACACATTTTGAAGCTCTTCATTTTTTTCGCACGTTTTCAGGCTCTTCATGTTTTTCAACACCGTTTCATGATCCTCCTATTTTTCAGACCGTTTCATGCTCCTCATATTTTTGAAACCTTTTGTAGCTCTTCATATTTTTCACACTTTTCAGGCTCTTCATGTTTTTCAACAACGCTTCATGCTCCGCCTATTTTTCAGACCATTTCATTCTCCTCATATTTTTGACACCTTTTGAAGCTCTTCAGATATTTCACACCTTTTCAGGCTCTTCATTTTTTCAACACCACTTTATGCTCCTACTATTTTTCAGATCGTTTCATGCTCTTCTCATTTTGACACCTTTTAAAGCTCTTCATATTTTTCACATCTTTCGAAGCTCTTCATATTTTTCACACCTTTTCAGGATCTTCATGATTTTCCACACCACTTCATGCTCCTCCTATTTTTCAGACCCTCATGCTCATCGCTTTTTTGACACCTTTTGAAGCTCTTCATATTTTTCACACCTTTTGAAGCTCTTCACATTTCTCACATTTTTGAAGCTCTTCATACTTTTCACACGTTTTCAGACTCTTCTTTTTTTTCAACACGGCTTCATGCTCCTGCTATTTTTCCTACCGTTTCATGCTCCTCATAGATTTGACACCTTTTGAAGCTCTTCATATTTTTCACACCTTTTCAGGCTCTTCATGTTTTTCAACACGGCTTCATGCTCCTCCTATTTTTCAGACCGTTTCATTCTCCTCATATATTTACACCTTTTGTAGCTCTTCATATTTTTCACACGTTTTCAGGCTCTTCATGTTTTTCAACACCGCTTCTTGGTCCTACTATTTTTCAGACCGTTTCATGCTCCTCATATTTTTCACACCTTTTGAAGCTCTTCATATTTTTAACACCTTTTCAGGCTCTTCATGTTTTTCAACACCTCTTCATGCTCCTCCTTTTTTGCAGAACATTTCATGCTCCTCATATATTTCACGCCTTTGGAAGCTCTTCATATTTTTCCCACTTTTTCAGGCTCTCCATGTTTTTGATCACCTTTTCATGCTCCTCCTATTTTTCAGACCGTTTCATGCTCCTCATGTATTTCACACCTTTTGAAGCTCTTCATATTTTTCACACGTTTTCAGACTCCTCATGTTTTTCCACATTGCTTCATGCTCCTGCTATTTTTCCGACCGTTTCATACTCCTCATATATTTGACACCTTTTGAAGCTCTTCATATTTTTCACACCTTTTCAGGTTCTTAATATTTTTGATCACCGTTTCATGCTCCTCCTATTTTTCAGACCGTTTCATGCTCCTCATATATTTGACACCTTTTGAAGCTCTTCATATTTATCACAACTTTTCAGGCTCTTCATGTTTTTCAACACCGCTTCTTGGTCCTCCTATTTTTCAGAGAGTTTCATGCTCCTCATAATTTTCACAACTTTTGAAGCTCTTCAAATTTTTAACAACTTTTCATGTTCTTCATGTTTTTCTACACCTCTTCATCCTCCTCCGAATTTTCAGCCCGTTTCATGCTCCTCATGTATTTCACACCTTTTGAAGCTCTTCATATTTTGCACACGTTTTCAGGCTCTTCATGTTTTTCACAACCACTTCATGCTCTTCCTATTTTTCAGACCTTTTCATGCTCCTCATATTTTTGACAAGTTTTGAGGCTCTTCATATTTTTCACACCTTTTCAGGCTCTTCATGTTTTTGAACACCGTTTCATGATCCTCCTACTTTTCAAAACGTTTCATTCTCCTCATATTTTTGACACCTTTTAAAGGTATTCATATTTTTCAAACATTTTCAGGCTCTTCAAATTTTTGAACACGGTTTCATGATCCTCCTTTTTTTCAGAACGTTTCATTCTCCTCATATTTTTGACACCTTTTAAAGCTATTCATATTTTTCACACCTTTTCAGGCTCTTCATGTTTTTGAACTTTGTTTCATGATCCTCTTATTTTTCAGAACGTTTCATGCTCCTCAAATTTTTGACACCTTTTAAAGCTCTTCATATTTTTCACACCTTTTCAGGCTCTTCATGTTTTTGAAATCCGTTTCATGATCCTCCTATTTTTCAGACCGTTTCGTGCTCCTCATATTTTTCACACCTTTTGAAGCTCTTCATATATTTCACACCTTTTGAAGCTCTTAATATTTTTCACACCTTTTGAAGCTCTTCATATTTTTCACACCTTTTCAGGCTCTTCATGTTTTTGAACACTGCTTCATGCTCCTCCTATTTTTCAGGTCATTTCATGCTCCTCATATTTTTGAAACCTTTTGAAGCTCTTCATATTTTTCACTCCTTTTCAGGCTCCACATGTTTTTGAACAGCGCATCATGCTCCTCCTATTTTCAGACCGTTCCATGCTCCTCATATTTTTGACACCTTTTGAAGCTCTTCATAAATTTCACACCTTTTCAGGCTCTTCATGTTTTTCAACACCACTTCATCCTCCAAATATTTTTCAAACGGCTTCATGCTCATCTCATTTTTGACACCTTTTGAAGCTCTTCATATTTTTGACACCTTTTGAAGCTCTTCATATTTCTCACACTATTTCAGGCTCTTCATGTTTTTCAACACCGCTTCATGCTCCTCCTATTTTTCAGACCGTTTCATGCTCCTCATATTTTTGACACCTTTTGAAGCTCCTCATATTTTTCACACCTTTTGAAGCTCTTCATATTTTTCACACCTTTTGAAGCTCTTCATATTTTTCACAACTTTTCAGACTCTTCATGTTTTTGAACACCATTTCATGCTCCTCCTATATTTCAGACCATTTCATGCTCCTCATATTTTTGACAGCGTTTGAAGCTCTTCAAATATTTCACACATTTTCAGGCTATTCATGTTTTTCAACACAAATTCATGCTCCCCCTATTTTTCAGACCGTTTCATGCTCCTCATAGATTTCACACCTTTTGAAGCTCTTCATACTTTCACAACTTTTCAGGCTTTTCATGTTTTTGAACACCGTTTCATGCTCCTGCATATTTCAGACCGATTCTTGCTGCTCATATGATTGACACGTTTGAAGCTCTTCATATTTTTCACACCTTTTCAGGCTCTTCATGTTTTTCAACACCACTTCATTCTCCTCCTATTTTTCAGACCTTTTGAAGCTCTTCATATTTTTCACACCTTTTCAGGCTCTTCATATTTTTGAACATCGTTTCATGCTCCTCATATTTTTCAGAGCGTTTCATGCTTCTCATATTTTTGACACATTTTGAAGCTCTTCATATTTTTCACACCTTTTCAGGCTTTTCATGTTTTTTAACACCGCTTCATGCTCCTCCTATTTTTTACACCTTTTGAAGCTCTTCATATTTTTCACACCTTTTCACGCTATTCATGTTTTTAACACGGTTTCATGCTCCTCCTATTTTTCAGACCGTTTCATGCTCCTCATATTTTTGACACCTTTTGAAGCTCTTCATATTTTTCACACCTTTTCAGGCTCTTCATGTTTTTCAACACTGCTTCATGCTTCCCCTCTTTTTCAGACGGTTTCATGCACATCTCTTTTTTGACACCTTTTGAAGTTCTTCATATATTTCATACCTTTTGAAACTCTTCATATTTTTCACACGTTTTCAGGCTCTTCATGTTTTTCAACACCGCTTCTTTTCCTCCTATTTTTCAGACCGTTTCATGCTCCTCATTTATTTCACACCTTTTGAAGCTCTTCATATTTTCCAAGCCTTTTCAGGCTCTTCATGTTTTTGAACACCGCTTCATGCTCCTCCTATTTTTCAAACCATTTCATGATCCTCATGTATTTCAAACCTTTGAAACTGTTCATATTTTTCACACCTTTTCAGGCTCTTCATCTTTTTCAAGAACACTTCATGCTCCTCCTATTTTTCACACCGTTTAATGCTCCTCATGTATTGCACACCTCTTGAAGCTCTTCATATTTTTCACATCTTTTCAGGCTCTTCATGTTTTTGAACAAGGTTTCATGCTCCTCTTAATTTTCAGACCGTTTCATGCTCCTCATATTTTTGACACGTTTTGAGTCTCTTCATATTTTTTACTCCTTTTCAGGCTCTTCATATTTTTGAACACACTTCATGCTCCTGCTATTTTTAAGACCGTTTCATGCTCTTCATGTATTTCACAACTGTTGAAGCTCTTCATATTTTTCACACCTTTTCAGGCTCTTCATGTTTTTCAACCCAACTTCATACTCCTCCTATTTTTCAGACCATTTCATGCTCCTCATATTTTTGACACGTTTTGAGTCTCTTCATATTTTTCACTCCTTTTCAGGCTCTTCATATTTTTAAACACCGTTTCATGCTCTTCCAATTTTTCAGACCGTTTCATGCTCCACATTTTTTTGACAACTTTTGAAGCTCTTCATATTTCACACTTTTTAAGGCTCTTCATGTTTTTAACACCGCTTCATTCTCCTCATATTTTTGACAACTTTTGAAACTCTTCATATATTTCACACATTTTCAGGCTCTTCATTTCTTTGAACACCACTTCATGCTCCTACTATTTTTCAGACCATTTCATGCTCATCTCATTTTTGACACCTTTTGAAGCTCTTCATATTTTTCACACCTTTTGTAGTTCTTCATATTTTTCACACGTTTTCAGACTCTTCATGTTTTTCAACACCGTTTCATGCTCCTCGTATTTTTCAGACCGCTTCATGCTCCTCATATTTTTGACACCTTTTGAAGCTCTTCATATTTTTCACACCTTTTCAGGCTCTTCAAGTTTTTCAACACCGCTTCATGCTCCTCCTATTTTTCAGACCCGTTCATGCTCCTCATATTTTTGACACCATTTTAAGCTCTTCTTATTTTTCACACCTTTTCAGGCTCTTCATGTTTTCAACACCAGTTCATGCTCCTCCTATTTTTCAGACCATTTCATGCTCCTCATATTTTTGACACGTTTTGAAGCTCTTCATATTTTCCCACCTTTTGAAGCTCTTCATATTTTTCACACGTTTTCAGACTCTTCCTGTTTTTCAACACCGTTTCATGCTCCTCGTATTTTTCAGACCGCTTCATGCTCCTCATATTTTTGACACCTTTTGAAGCTCTTCATATTTTTCACGCCTTTTCAGGCTCTTCAAGTTTTTCAACACCGCTTCATGCTCCTGCTATTTTTCAGACCGTTTCATGCTCCTCAAATTTTTGACACCTTTTGAAGCTCTTCATATTTTTCACACCTTTTCAGGCTCTTCATGTTTTCAACACCGCTTCATGATCCTCCTATTTTTCAGACCGTTTCATGCTCCTCATATTTTTGACACCTTTTGAAGCTCTTCATATTTTTCACACCTTTTCAGGCTCTTCATGTTTTTGAACACCGCTTCATGCTCCTCCTATTTTTCAGACCGTTTCATGCTCCTCATATTTTTGACACCTTTTGAAGCTTTTCATATTTTTCACACCTTGTCAGGCTCTTCAAGTTTTTCAACACCACTTCATGCTCCTCCTTTTTTGCAGACCGTTTCATACTCCTCATATTTTTGACACATTTTGAAGCTCTTCATATTTTTCAGACCTTTTCAGGCTCTTCATGTTTTTGAACACCGCTTCATGATCCTCCTATTTTTCAGACCTTTTCATGATCCTCGTATTTTTGACACCTTTTGAAGTTCTTCATATTTTGCACACATTTTCAGGCTCTTCATGTTTTTGAACATCGCTTCATGATCCTCCTATTTTTCTGACCTTTTCATGCTCCTCATATTTTGAACAACTTTTGAAGCTCTTCATATTTTTCACAACTTTTCAGGCTTTTCCTGTTTTTTAACACCGCTTCATGCTCCTCCTATTTTTCAAACCGTTTAATGCACCTCATGTATTTCACACCTTTTGAAGCTCCTCAAATTTTTCACACGTTTTCAGGCTCTTCATGTTTTTGAACACCGCTTCATGCTCCTCCTATTTTTCAGACCGTTTCATGCTCCTCATATTTTTGACACCTTTTGAAGCTCTTCATATTTTTCACACCTTTTCAGGCTCTTCATGTTTTTGAACACCGCTTCATGCTCCTCCTATTTTTCAGACCGCATCATTCTCCTCATATTTTTGACACCTTTTGAAGCCCTTCATATATTTCACACCTTTTCCGTCTCTTCTTTTTTTTCAACACCACATCATGCTCCTCCTGTTTTTCAGACCGTTTCATGCTCATCTCATTTTTGACACCTTTTGAAGCTCTTCATATTTTTCACAACTTTTCAGGCTCTTCATGTTTTTGAACACCGCTTCATGCTCCTCCTATTTTTCAGACCGCTTCATACTCCTCTCATTTTTGACGCCTTTTGAAGCTTTTCATATTTTTGACACCTTTTGAAGCTCTTCATATTTCTCACACCTTTTCAGGCTCTTCAGGATTTTCAACACCGATTCATGCTCCTCCTCTTTTTCAGACCGTTTCATGCTCCTCATATTTTTGACACCTTTTGAATCTCCTCATATTTTTTACACCTTTTGAAGCTCTTCATGTATTTCACACTTTTTCAGGCTCTTCATGTTTTTCAACACGGCTTCATGCTCCTCCTATTTTTCAGACCGTTTCATGCTCCTCATATTTTTCACGCCTTTTGAAGCTCTTCATATTTTTCACACCTTTTAAGCCTCTTCATGTTTTTTAACACCGCTTCATGCTCCTCCTATTTTCAAGACAGTTTAATACTCCTCATGTATTTCATACCTTTTGAAGCTCTTCATATTTTTCACAGCTTTTGAAGCTCTTCATATTTTTCACACCTTTTCAGGCTGTTCATGTTTTCAACACCGCTTCTTGCCTCTCCTATATTTCAGACCGTTTCATGCTCCTCATATTTTTGACACGTTTTGAAGCTCTTCATATTTTTCACACCTTCTCAGGCTCTTCATGTTTTTGAACACAGTTTCATGCTTCTCCTATTTTTCAGACCGTTTCATGCTCCTCATATTTTTGACACGTTTTGAAGCTCTCCATATTTTTCACACCTTTTCAGGCTCTTCATGTTTTTGAACACAGTTTCACGCTTCTCCTATTTTTCAGAACGTTTCATGCTCCTCATATTTTTGACACTTTTTGAAGCTCTTCATATTTTTCACACCTTGTTAGGCTCTTCATATTTTTGAACACCTCTTCATGCTCCTCTAATTTTTCAGACCGTTTCATGCTCCTCATATTTTGCACACCTTTTGAAGCTCTTCATATTTTTCACACCTTTTCAGGCTTTTCATGTTTTTCAACACCGCTTCATGCTCCTCCTATTTTTCAGACCGTTTCATGCTCCTCTTGTATTTCACACGTTTTGAAGCTCTTCATATTTTTCACAACTTTTTAGCCTCTTCATGTTTTTGAACACCGCTTCATGCTCCTCCTATTTTTCAGATCGTTTCATGCTCCTCATATTTTTGAAACCTTTTCATGCTTTTCATATTTTTCACAAATTTTCGGGCTCTTCATGTTTTTGAACACCGCTTCATGCTCCTCCTATTTTTAAGTCCGTATCATGCTCGTCATATTTTTCACACCTTTTGAACCTCTTCATATTTTTCACACCTTTTCAGACTCTTCACGTTTTTCAACACAACTTCATGCTTCTCCTATTTTTCAGACCGTTCCATGCTCCTCATGTATTTCACACCTTTTGAAGCTCTTCATATATTTCACACCTCTTCAGGCTCTTCATGTTTTTGAATATCGTTTCATGCTCCTTCTATTTTTCAGACCATTTCATGCTCCTCATATTTTTGACACCTTTTGAAGCTCTTCATATATTTCACATCTTTTCAGACTCTTCATGATTTCCAACACCGCTTCATGCTCCTCATATTTTTCAGACCGTTTCATGCTCATCACATTTTTGTCACCTTTTGAAGCTCTTCATATTTTTCACACTTTTTCAGGATCTTCATGTATTTGAACACCGCTTCATGGTCCTCCTTTTTTTCAGATCGTTTCATGCTCCTCATGTATTTCACACGTTTTGAAACTCTTCATATATTTCACACCTTTTCAAGCTCTTTATGTTTTTGAACACCGTTTCATGCTCCGCTTATTTTTCAGACCGTTTCATGCTCCTCATAAATTTGACACCTTTTGAAGCTCTTCATATTTTTCACACCTTTTGAAGCTCTTCATATATTTGACACCTTTTCAGGCTCTTCATGTTTTTCATCACCGTTTCATGCTCCTCCTATTTTTCAGACCGTTTCATGCTCATCTAAATTTTTACACCTTTTGTAGCTCTTCATATTTTCACACCTTTTGAAGCTCTTCATAGTTTTCACACCTTTTCAGGCTCTTCATGTTTTTGAACACCGCTTCATGCTCCTGCTAATTTCCAGACCGTTTCATACTCCTCATATTTTTGACACGTTTTGAGGCTCTTCATATTTTTCACACCTTTTCAAGCTCTTAATTTTTTTGAACAACGTTTCATGATCTTCCTATTTTTCAGAACGTTTCATGCTCCTCATATTTTTGACACCTTTTAAAGCTCTTCATATTTTTCACACCTTTCAAGCTCTTCATGTTTTTGAACACCGCTTCATGCTCCTCCTATTTTTCAGACCGTTTCATGCTCCTCATATTTTTGACACCTTTTGAAGCTCTCATATTTTTCACACCTTTTCAGGCTCTTCATGTTTTTGAACACTGCTTCTTGCTCCTCCTAATTTTCAGAGAGTTTCATGCGCCTCATGTGTTTCACACCTTTTGAAGGTCTTCATAATTTTCACACCTTTTCAGGCTCTTGATGTTTTTCAACACTGCTTCTTGCTCCTCCTATTTTTCAGAGAGTTTCTTGTTCCTCATGTATTTCACACCTTTTGAAGGTCTTCATATTTTTCACACCTTTTCAGGCTCTTAATGGTTTTCAACACAGCCTCATGCTGCTCCTATTTTTCAGACCGTTTCATGCTCCTCATATTTTTGACACCTTTAGAAGCTCTTCTTATTTTTCACACCTTTTCAGGCTCTTCATGTTTTCAACACAGTTTCATGCTCCTCCTATTTTTCATTACGTTTCATTCTCCTCATAAATTTGACACCTTTATAAGCTCTTCATATTTTTCACACGTTTTCAGGCTCTTCATGTTTTTCAACACCGCTTCATGCTCCTCCTATTTTACAGACCGTTTCATGCTCCTCATATTTTTTGACACTTTTTGAAGCTGTTCATGTTTTTCACACCTTTTCAGGCTCTTCATGTTTTTCAACACCATTTCATGCTCCTCATATTTTTGACACCTTTTGAATCTCTTCATATTTTTCACACCTTTTCAGGCTCTTCATGTTTTTCAAAACTGCTTCATGCTACTCCTATTTTTCATACCGTTTCATGCTCCTCATATATTTGACACCTTTTGAAGCTCTTCATATATTTCACACCGTTTCAGGCTCTTCATGTTTTGAACACCGCTTCATGCTCCTCCTATTTTTCAGACCGTTTCATGCTCCTCATATTTTTGACACCTTTTCAGGCTCTTCATGTTTTTGAACACTGCTTCTTGCTCCTCCTAATTTTCAGAGAGTTTCATGCGCCTCATGTATTTCACACCTTTTGAAGGTCTTCATAATTTTCACACCTTTTCAGGCTCTTGATGTTTTTCAACACTGCTTCTTGCTCCTCCTATTTTTCAGAGAGTTTCTTGTTCCTCATGTATTTGACACCTTTTGAAGGTCTTCATATTTTTCACACCTTTTCAGGCTCTTAATGGTTTTCAACACAGCCTCATGCTGCTCCTATTTTTCAGACCGTTTCATGCTCCTCATATTTTTGACACCTTTAGAAGCTCTTCTTATTTTTCACATCTTTTCAGGCTCTTCATGTTTTCAACACAGTTTCATGCTCCTCCTATTTTTCATTACGTTTCATTCTCCTCATAAATTTGACACCTTTATAAGCTCTTCATATTTTTCACACGTTTTCAGGCTCTTCATGTTTTTCAACACCGCTTCATGCTCCTCCTATTTTTCAGACCGTTTCATGCTCCTCATATTTTTGACACTTTTTGAAGCTGTTCATGTTTTTCACACCTTTTCAGGCTCTTCATGTTTTTCAACACCATTTCATGCTCCTCATATTTTTGACACCTTTTGAATCTCTTCATATTTTTCACACCTTTTCAGGCTCTTCATGTTTTTCAAAACTGCTTCATGCTCCTCCTATTTTTCATACCGTTTCATGCTCCTCATATTTTTGACACCTTTTGAAGCTCTTCATATTTTTCACACCTTTTGAAGCTCTTCATATTTTTCACACCTTTTGAAGCTCTTCATATTTTTCACACCTTTTCTTGCTCTTCATGATTTTCAACACCGCTTCATGCTCCTCCTATTTTTCAGACCGTTTCATGCTCATCTCATTTTTGATACCTTTTGAAGCTCTTCATATTTGTCACACCTTTTTAAGCTCTTCATATTTTTCATTTTTGAATCTCTTCATATTTTCACACCTTTTCAGGCTCTTCATGTTTTTCAACACCGCTTCATGCTCCTCCTAGTTTTCAGACCGTTTCATGCTCATCTCATTTTGACACCTTTTGAAGCTCTTCATATTTGTCACACCTTTTGAAGCTCTTCATATTTTTCATGTTTCTGAATCTCTTCATATTTTCACACCTTTTCAGGCTCTTCATGTTTTTTAACACCGCTTCATGCTCCTCCTACTTTTCAGACCGTTGCATGCTCCTCATATTTTTGAAACCTTTTCAAGCTCTTCATATATTTCACACATTTTCAGGCTTTTCATGTTTTTGAACACCGCTTCATGTTCCTCCTATTTTTCAGACCGTTTCATGCTCCTCATATTTTTGACAACTTTTGAAGCTCTTCATATATTTCTCACCTTTTCAGGCTCTTCATATTTTTGAACACCGCTTCATGCTCCTACTATTTTTCAGGTTGTTTCATGCTCCTCATATTTTTGACACCTTTTGAAGCTCTTCATATTTCTCACACCTTTTCAGGCTCTTGATGATTTTCAACATCGCTTCATTCCCCTCCTGTTTTCAGACCGTTTCATGCTCATCTCATTTTGACACCTTTTGAAGCTCTTCATATTTTTCACACCTTTTCAGGCTCTTCATGTTTTTGAACATCGCTTCATGCTCCTCCTATTTTTCAGACCGTTTCATGCTCCTCATATTTTTGACACCTTTTGAAGCTTTTCATATTTTTCACACCTCTTCAGGCTCTTCATTTTTTTCAACTCCACTTCATGCTCCTCCTATTTTTCAGACCGTTTCAGGCTCATCTAATATTTGACACCATTTGAAGCTCTTCATATTTTTCACACCTTTTCAGGCTCTTGATTATTTTCAACACCGCTTCATTCTCCTCCTGTTTATCAGACCGTTTCATACTCATCTCATTTTGACACCTTTTGAAGCTCTTCATATTCTTCACACCTTTTGAAGCTCTTCATATTTTTCACACCTTTTGAAGCTCTTCATATTTTTCACACCTTTTCAGGCTCTTCATGATTTTCAATACCGCTTCATGCTCTTCCTATTTTGCAGACCGTTTCATGCTCCTCATGTATTTCACACCTTTTGAAGCTCTTCATATTTGTTACACCTTTTCAGGCTATTCATGATTTTCAACACCGCTTCATGCTCCTCCTATTTTGCAGACCGTTTCATTCTCCTCATATTTTTGACACCTTTTGAAGCTCTTCATATATTTCACACCGTTTCAGGCTCTTCATGTTTTTCAACACCGCTTAATGCACCTCCTATTTTTCAGAAGGTTTCATGCTCATCTCATTTTTGACACCTTTTGAAGCTTTTCATATTTTTCACAACTTTTCAGGCTCTTCATGTTTTGAACACCGCTTCATGCTAATCCTATTTTTCAAACCATATCATGCTCCTCATATTTTTTACACCTTTTGAAGCTCTTCATATTTTTCACAGCTTTTCAGGCTCTTCATGTTTTTGAACACCGCTTCATGCTCCTCTTATTTTTCAGACCGTTTCATGCTCCTCATGTATTTAACACCTTTTGAAGCTATACATATTTTCCACACCTTTTCAGACTGTTCATGTTTTTCAACCCCGCTTCATGCTCCTCCTATTTTTCACCGTTTCATGCTCCTCATATTTTTCAAACCTTTTGAAGCTCTTCATATTTTTCACACCTTTTCAGGCTCTTCAGGTTTTTCAGCTCCCCTTCATGCTCCTCCTATTTTTCAGACCGTTTCATGCTCATCTCATTTTTTACACCTTTTGAAGCTCTTCATATTTTGCACATCTTTTCAGGCACTTCATGTTTTTCAGCTCCACTTCATGCTCCTCCTATTTTTCAGACCGTTTCATGCTGCTCTCATTTTTTACACCTTTTGAAGCTCTTCATATTTTTCACACCTTTTCAGGCTCTTCATGTTTTTGAACACGGTTTCATGCTCCTCCTCTTTCAGAAAGTTTCATGCTCCTCATATTTTTGAAACCTTTTGAAGCTCTTCATATTTTTCTCACATTTTCAGGCTCTTCCTGTTTTTCAACACCATTTCATGCTCCTCTTATTTTTCAGACCGTTTCATGTTGCTCCTATTTTTCAGACCGTTTCATGATCCTAATATTTTGAAACCTTTTGAAACTCTTCATATTTTACACACTTTTTCAAGCTCTTCAAGATTTTCAACAACGCTTCATGCTCCTGCTTTTTTTCAGACCGTTTCCTGCTCATCTCATTTTTGACAGCTTTTGAAGCTCTTCATATTTTTCACACCTTTTCAGGCTCTTCATGTTTTTGAACACCGCTTCATGCTCCTCCTTTTTTTCAGACCGTTTCTTTCTCCTCATATATTTGACACTTTTTGAAGCTCTTCATATTTTTCACAACTTTCAGGCTCTTCATGTTTTTGAACACCGATCCATGCTCCTCCTATTTTTCAGACCGTTTCATGCTCCTCATATTTTTCACACCTTTTGAAGCTCTTCATATTTTGCACACCTTTTCAGGCTCTTCAGGTTTTTCAGCTCCACTTCATGCTCCTCCTATTTTTCAGACCGTTTCATGCTGCTCAAATTTTTTACACCTTTTGATGCTCTTCATATTTTTCACACCTTTTCAGGCTCTTCATGTTTTTGAACACAGCTTCATGCTCCTCATATTTTTCAGGTCGTTTCATGCTCCTCCTATTTTCCGACCGTTTCTTGCTCCTCATATTTTTGACACTTTTTGAAGCTCTTCATCTTTTTCACACCTTTTCTGGCTCTTCATGTTTTTGAACACAGCTTCATGCTCCTCCAATTTTTCAGACCGTTTCATGCTCGTCATATTTTTCACACCTTTTAAAGTTCTTCATATTTTTCACACCTTTTCAGGCTCTTCATGTTTTTCAGCTCCACTTCATGCTCCTCCTATTTTTCAGACCATTTCATGCTGCTCTCATTTTTTACACCTTTTGAAGCTCTTCATATCTTTCACACCATTTCAGGCTCTTCATGTTTTTCAACACAGCTTCATGCTCCTCCTATTTTTCAGATCGTTTCATACTACTCCTATTTTTCAGACCGTTTCTTGCTCCTCATATTTTTGACACTTTTTGAAGCTCTTCATATTTTTCACACCTTGTCTGGCTCTTCATGTTTTTCAACACAGCTTCATGCTCCTCCTATTTTTCAGACCGTTTCATTCTCCTCAAGTTTTTGACACCTGTTGAAGCTCTTCACATTTTTCACACCATTTCAGGGTCTTCCCGATTTTCAACACCGCTTCATGATCCTCCTATTTTTCAGTCCGTTTCATGCTCTTCCTATTTTTCAGACCGTTTCATGCTCCTCCTATTTTTCAGACCGTTTCATTCTCCTCATATATTTGACACATTTTGAAGCTCTTCCTATTTTTCCACACCTTTTCAGCCACTTCATGTTTTTCAGCTCCACTTCATGCTCCTCCTGTTTTTCAGACCGTTTCATGCTGCTCTCATTTTTTACACCTTTTGAAGCTCTTCATATTTTTCACACCTTTTCAGGCTCTTCATGTTTTTCAACACAGCTTCATGCTCCTCCTATTTTTCAGATCGTTTCATACTACTCCTATTTTTCAGACCGTTTCTTGCTCCTCATATTTTTGACACTTTTTGAAGCTCTTCATATATTTCACACCTTTTGAAGCTCTTCATAATTTTCACACGATTTCAGGCTCTTCATGTTTTTCAACAAGATTTCATGCTCCTCCTATTTTTCAGACCGTTTCAAGCTCCTCATGTATTTCACACCATTTGAAGCTCTTCATATTTTTCACACCTTTTCAGGCTCTTCATTTTTTTCAACACCGCTTCATGCTCCTCCTATCTTTCAGACCATTTCATGCTCATCTCATTTTTGACACCTTTTGAAGCTCTTCATATATTTCATACCTTTTTAAGCTCTTCAGAATTTTCACACGTTTTCAGGCTCTTCATGTTTTTCAACACGGCTTCATGCTCCTCCTATTTTTCTGATCGTTTCCCTCTTCTCATATGTTTCACACCTTTTGAAGCTCTTCATGTTTTTTAACACCTTTTCATCCTCCTCCTATATTTCAGACAGTTTCATGCTCCTCATATTTTGACACCTTTTGAAGCTCTTCATATTTTTCACATCTTTTCACGGTCTTCATGTTTTTCTACACCACTTCATGCTCCTCCTATTTTTCAGACCGTTTCCTGCTCCTCATATTTTTGACACATTTTGAAGCTCTTTATATGTTTCACACCTTTTGAAGCTCTTCATGTTTTTTAACACCGTTTCATGCTCCTCCTATTTTTCAGACCGTTTCAATCTCCTCATATATATGACACCTTTTGAAGCTCTTCATATTTTTCACACCTTTTCTGGCTCTTCATGTTTTTGAACTCCGTTTCTTGCTCCTCCAATATTTCAGACCGTTTCATTCTCCTCATGTTTTTGACACCTTTTGAAACTCTTCATATTTTTCACACATTTTCAGGCTCTTCATGTTTTTCAACACCGCTTCATGCTCCTCCTATTTTTCAGACAATTTCATGCTCCTCATATTTTTCACACCTTTTGAAGCTTGACATAATTGCACAGCTTTTCAGGCTCTTCATGTTTTTGAATACCGCTTCATGCTCCTCCTATTTTTCAGACCGTTTCATGCTCCTTATATTTTTGACACCTTTTGAAGCTCTTCATATTTTTCACACCTTTTCAGGCTCTTCATGTTTTTCAACACCACTTCATGCTCCTCCTATTTTTCCGACCGTTTCATGCTCATCTCATTTTTGACACGTTTTGAAGGTCTTCATATTTTTCACAAATTTTCATGCTCTTCATATTTTCGAACACAGTTTCATGCTCCTTCTATTTTTCAGACCGTTTCATGCTCCTCATATTTTTCACACCTTTTGAAGCTCTTCATATTTTTCACACCTTTTCTGGCTCTTCATATTTTGAATACCGCTTCATGCTCCTCCTATTTTTCAGACCGTTTCATGCTCCTCATATATATGACACCTTTTGAAGCTCTTTATATTTTTCACACCTTTTCAGGCTCTTCATTTTTTGAACACCACTTCATGCTACTCCTATTTTTCAGACCATTCATGCTCCTCATATTTTTGACAACCTTTGACGCTCTTCATATTTTTCACACCTTTTCTGGCTCTTCATGTTGTTGAACTCCGTTTCTTGCTCCTCCAATATTTCAGACCGTTTCATTCTCCTCATATTTTTGACACCTTTTGAAGCTCTTCATATTCTTCACACCTTTTCAGGCTCTTCATGTTTTTCACACCACTTCATGCTCCTCCTATTTTTCAGACCGTTTCATGCTCCTCATATTTTTGACACCTTTTGAAGCTCTTCATATTTTTCACACATTTTCTGGCTCTTTATGTTTTTGAACACCATTTCTTGCTCCTCCTATTTTTCAGACCGTTTCATGCTCCTTATATTTTTCACACCTTTTGAAGATCTTCATATTTTTGACACCTTTTCAGGCTCTTCATGTTTTTCAACACCGCTTCATGCTCCTCCTATTTTTCAGACCGTTCATGCTCCTCATATTTTTGACAACTTTTGTAGCTCTTCATATTTTTCACACCTTTTCTGGCTCTTCATGTTTTTGAACTCCGTTTCTTGCTCTTCCAATTTTTCAGACCGTTTCATGCCCCTCATATTTTTGACACCTTTTGAAGCTCTTCATATTTGTCACACATTTTCAGTCTCTTCATGTTTTTCAACACCGCTTCATGCTCCTCCTATTTTTCACACCGTACATGCTCCTCATATTTTTCACACCTTTGGAAGCTCTTCATATTTTTCACACCTTTTCACGTTCTTCATGTTTTTCAACACCGCTTCATGCTTCTCCTATTTTTCAGAGCGTGTCATGCTCCTCATATTTTTGACACCTTTTGAAGCTCTTCATATTTTTCACACCTTTTCAGGCTCTTCATGTTTTTCAACACAACTTCATTCTTCTCCTATTTTTCAGACCGTTTCATGTTCCTCATATTTTTGACACCTTTTGAAGCTCTTCATATGTTTCACACCTTTTGAAGCTCTTCATATTTTTAAACACCGTTTCATGCTCCTCCTATTTTTCAGACCGTTTCATGCCCCTCATATTTTTGACACCTTTTGAAGCTCTTCATATTTTTCACACCTTTTGAAGCTCGTCGTATATTTCACACCTTTTCAGGCTCTTCTAGTTTTCAACACCACTTCATGCTCCTCCTATTTTTCAGACCCTTTCATTCTAAACTAATTTTGACACCTTATGAAGCTCTTCATGTTTTTCACACCTTTTCATGCTCTTTATGTTTTTGAACACCGGTCCATGCTCCTCCTATTTTTCAACCCGTTTCATGCTCCTTCTATTTTTTACACTTTTTGATGCTCTTCATATTTTTCACAATTTTTCAGTCTCTGCATTTTTTTGAACACCGCTTCATGCTCCTCCTATTTTTTAGACCGTTTCATGCTCATCTCATTTTTGACACATTTTGAAGCTCTTCATATTTTTTACACCTTTTGAAGCTCTTCATATTTTTCACATCTTTTGAAGCTCTTCATATTTTTCACATCTTTTCAGGCTCTTCATGTTTTTCAACACCACCTCATGCTCCTCGTGTTTTTCAGACCTTTTCTTGCTCCTCATATTTTTGACACCTTTTGAAGCTCTTCATATTTTTCACACCTTTTGAAGCTCTTCGTATTTTTCACACCTTTTCAGGCTCTTCATGTTTTTCGACACCGCTTCATGCTCCTCTTATTTTTCACAACTTTTGAAGCTCTTCATATTTTTCACACTTTTTCAGGCTCTTCATATTTATCAACACCGCTTCATGCTCCTCCTTTTTTATACACCGTTTCATGCTCCTCATGTATTTCACATCTTTTGAAGCTCTTCGTATTTTTCACACCTTTTCAGGATCTTCATGTTTTTGAACACCGCTTCATGCTCCTCCTATTTTTCAGACCGTTTCATGCTCCTCATATTTTTGACACCTTTTGATGCTCTTCATATATTTCACAACATTTCAGGCCCTTCAGGTTTTTCAACACCGCTTCATGATCCTCGTGTTTTTCAGACCGTTTCATGCTCCTCATATACTTCACACCTTTTGAAGCTCTTCCTATTTTTCACACCTTTTCAGGCTCTTCATGTTTTTGAACACAGTTTTATGCTCCTCATATTTTTCAGACCGTTTCATGCTCCTCATATTTTTACATCTTTTGAAGCTCTTCATATATTTCACTCCTTTTCATACTCTTCATGTTTTTCAACACCACTTCATGCTCCTCCTATTTTTCAGACCGTTTCATGCTCCTCATTTTTTTGACTCGTTTTGAAGCTCTTCATATTTTCACACGTTTTTAAACTCTTCATATTTTTCACACCATTTCAGGCTCTTCAGGTTTTTGAACACCGTTTCATGCTCCTACTATTTTTCAGACCGTTTCATGCTCCTCATTTTTTTGACACGTTTTGAAGCTCTTCACTTTTTTCACACCTTTTCAGGCTCTTCATGTTTTTGAACACCGCTTCATGCTTCTCCTACCTTTCAGACCGTTTCATGCTCTTCATATTTTTGACACCTTTTGAAGCTCTTCATATTTTTCACACCCTTTGAAGCTCTTCTTATATTTCACACCTTTTCAGACTCTTCATGTTTTTGAACACCACTTCAAGTTCCTCCTATTTTTGCGACCGTTTCATGCTCTTCATATTTTTGACACCTTTTGAAGCTCTTCATATATTTCACACCTTTTGAAGCTCTTCATATTTTTCACATTTTTCAAGCTCTTCAAATTTTTCACACGTTTTCAGGCTCTTCATGTTTTTGAACACCGCCTCATGCTCCTCATATATTTCAGACCGTTTCATGCTCCTCTTATTTGTGACACCTTTTGAAGCTCTTCGTATTTTTCACACATTTTCAGGCTCTTCATGTTTTTCAACATGACTTCATGCTCCTCCTATTTTTCAGACCGTTTCATGCTCCTCTTATTTTTGACACCTTTTGAAATCTTCATATACTTCCCACCTTTCAGGCTCTTCATTGTTTAAAAACAACTTCATGCTCCTTCTATTTTTCAGACCGTTTCATGGTCATCTCATTTTTGACACCTTTTGAAGCTCTTCATATTTTTCATACCTTTTGAAGATCTTCATATTTTTCACACCTTTTCAGGCTCTTCATGGTTTTCAACACTGTTTCATGTTCCTCCTATTTTTCAGACCGTTTCATGCTCCTCATAATTTTGACACCCTTTGAAGCTCTTCTTATATTTCACACCTTTTCAGGCTCTTCATGTTTTTGAACACGGTTTCATGCTCCTCCTCTTTCAGAAAGTTTCATGCTCCTCATATTTTTGAAACCTTTTGAAGCTCTTCATATTTTTCTCACATTTTCAGGCTCTTCCTGTTTTTCAACACCATTTCATGCTCCTCTTATTTTTCAGACCGTTTCATGTTGCTCCTATTTTTCAGACCGTTTCATGATCCTAATATTTTGAAACCTTTTGAAACTCTTCATATTTTACACACTTTTTCAAGCTCTTCAAGATTTTCAACAACGCTTCATGCTCCTGCTTTTTTTCAGACCGTTTCCTGCTCATCTCATTTTTGACAGCTTTTGAAGCTCTTCATATTTTTCACACCTTTTCAGGCTCTTCATGTTTTTGAACACCGCTTCATGCTCCTCCTATTTTTCAGACCGTTTCATGCTCCTCATATTTTTCACACCTTTTGAAGCTCTTCATATTTTGCACACCTTTTCAGGCTCTTCAGGTTTTTCAGCTCCACTTCATGCTCCTCCTATTTTTCAGACCGTTTCATGCTGCTCAAATTTTTTACACCTTTTGATGCTCTTCATATTTTTCACACCTTTTCAGGCTCTTCATGTTTTTGAACACAGCTTCATGCTCCTCATATTTTTCAGGTCGTTTCATGCTCCTCCTATTTTCCGACCGTTTCTTGCTCCTCATATTTTTGACACTTTTTGAAGCTCTTCATCTTTTTCACACCTTTTCTGGCTCTTCATGTTTTTGAACACAGCTTCATGCTCCTCCAATTTTTCAGACCGTTTCATGCTCGTCATATTTTTCACACCTTTTAAAGTTCTTCATATTTTTCACACCTTTTCAGGCTCTTCATGTTTTTCAGCTCCACTTCATGCTCCTCCTATTTTTCAGACCGTTTCATGCTGCTCTCATTTTTTACACCTTTTGAAGCTCTTCATATCTTTCACACCATTTCAGGCTCTTCATGTTTTTCAACACAGCTTCATGCTCCTCCTATTTTTCAGATCATTTCATACTACTTCTATTTTTCAGACCGTTTCTTGCTCCTCATATTTTTGACACTTTTTGAAGCTCTTCATATTTTTCACACCTTGTCTGGCTCTTCATGTTTTTCAACACAGCTTCATGCTCCTCCTATTTTTCAGACCGTTTCATTCTCCTCAAGTTTTTGACACCTGTTGAAGCTCTTCACATTTTTCACACCATTTCAGGGTCTTCCCGATTTTCAACACCGCTTCATGATCCTCCTATTTTTCAGTCCGTTTCATGCTCTTCCTATTTTTCAGGCCGTTTCATGCTCCTCCTATTTTTCAGACCTTTTCATTCTCCTCATATATTTGACACATTTTGAAGCTCTTCCTATTTTTCCACACCTTTTCAGGCACTTCATGTTTTTCAGCTCCACTTCATGCTCCTCCTATTTTTCAGACCGTTTCATGCTGCTCTCATTTTTTACACCTTTTGAAGCTCTTCATATTTTTCACACCTTTTCAGGCTCTTCATGTTTTTCAACACAGCTTCATGCTCCTCCTATTTTTCAGATCGTTTCATACTACTCCTATTTTTCAGACCGTTTCTTGCTCCTCATATTTTTGACAATTTTGGAAGCTCTTCATATATTTCACACCTTTTGAAGCTCTTCATAATTTTCACACGATTTCAGGCTCTTCATGTTTTTCAACAAGATTTCATGCTCCTCCTATTTTTCAGACCGTTTCAAGCTCCTCATGTATTTCACACCATTTGAAGCTCTTCATATTTTTCACACCTTTTCAGGCTCTTCATTTTTTTCAACACCGCTTCATGCTCCTCCTATCTTTCAGACCATTTCATGCTCATCTCATTTTTGACACCTTTTGAAGCTCTTCATATATTTCACACCTTTTTAAGCTCTTCAGAATTTTCACACGTTTTCAGGCTCTTCATGTTTTTCAACACGGCTTCATGCTCCTCCTATTTTTCTGATCGTTTCCCTCTTCTCATATGTTTCACACCTTTTGAAGCTCTTCATGTTTTTTAACACCTTTTCATCCTCCTCCTATATTTCAGACAGTTTCATGCTCCTCATATTTTGACACCTTTTGAAGCTCTTCATATTTTTCACATCTTTTCACGGTCTTCATGTTTTTCTACACCACGTCATGCTCCTCCTATTTTTCAGACCGTTTCCTGCTCCTCATATTTTTGACACATTTTGAAGCTCTTTATATGTTTCACACCTTTTGAAGCTCTTCATGTTTTTTAACACCGTTTCATGCTCCTCCTATTTTTCAGACCGTTTCAATCTCCTCATATATATGACACCTTTTGAAGCTCTTCATATTTTTCACACCTTTTCTGGCTCTTCATGTTTTTGAACTCCGTTTCTTGCTCCTCCAATATTTCAGACCGTTTCATTCTCCTCATGTTTTTGACACCTTTTGAAACTCTTCATATTTTTCACACATTTTCAGGCTCTTCATGTTTTTCAACACCGCTTCATGCTCCTCCTATTTTTCAGACAATTTCATGCTCCTCATATTTTTCACACCTTTTGAAGCTTGACATAATTGCACAGCTTTTCAGGCTCTTCATGTTTTTGAATACCGCTTCATGCTCCTCCTATTTTTCAGACCGTTTCATGCTCCTTATATTTTTGACACCTTTTGAAGCTCTTCATATTTTTCACACCTTTTCAGGCTCTTCATGTTTTTCAACACCACTTCATGCTCCTCCTATTTTTCCGACCGTTTCATGCTCATCTCATTTTTGACACGTTTTGAAGGTCTTCATATTTTTCACAAATTTTCATGCTCTTCATATTTTCGAACACAGTTTCATGCTCCCTCTATTTTTCAGACCGTTTCATGCTCCTCATATTTTTCACACCTTTTGAAGCTCTTCATATTTTTCACACCTTTTCTGGCTCTTCATATTTTGAATACCGCTTCATGCTCCTCCTATTTTTCAGACCGTTTCATGCTCCTCATATATATGACACCTTTTGAAGCTCTTTATATTTTTCACACCTTTTCAGGCTCTTCATTTTTTGAACACCACTTCATGCTCCTCCTATTTTTCAGACCATTCATGCTCCTCATATTTTTGACAACCTTTGAAGCTCTTCATATTTTTCACACCTTTTCTGGCTCTTCATGTTGTTGAACTCCGTTTCTTGCTCCTCCAATATTTCAGACCGTTTCATTCTCCTCATATTTTTGACACCTTTTGAAGCTCTTCATATTCTTCACACCTTTTCAGGCTCTTCATGTTTTTCAACACCACTTCATGCTCCTCCTATTTTTCAGACCGTTTCATGCTCCTCATATTTTTGACACCTTTTGAAGCTCTTCATATTTTTCACACATTTTCTGGCTCTTTATGTTTTTGAACACCATTTCTTGCTCCTCCTATTTTTCAGACCGTTTCATGCTCCTTATATTTTTCACACCTTTTGAAGATCGTCATATTTTTGACACCTTTTCAGGCTCTTCATGTTTTTCAACACCGTTTCATGCTCCTCCTATTTTTCAGACCGTTCATGCTCCTCATATTTTTGACAACTTTTGTAGCTCTTCATATTTTTCACACCTTTTCTGGCTCTTCATGTTTTTGAACTCCGTTTCTTGCTCTTCCAATTTTTCAGACCGTTTCATGCCCCTCATATTTTTGACACCTTTTGAAGCTCTTCATATTTGTCACTCATTTTCAGTCTCTTCATGTTTTTCAACACCGCTTCATGCTCCTCCTATTTTTCACACCGTACATGCTCCTCATATTTTTCACACCTTTGGAAGCTCTTCATATTTTTCACACCTTTTCACGTTCTTCATGTTTTTCAACACCGCTTCATGCTTCTCCTATTTTTCAGAGCGTGTCATGCTCCTCATATTTTTGACACCTTTTGAAGCTCTTCATATTTTTCACACCTTTTCAGGCTCTTCATGTTTTTCAACACAACTTCATTCTTCTCCTATTTTTCAGACCGTTCATGTTCCTCATATTTTTGACACCTTTTGAAGCTCTTCATATGTTTCACACCTTTTGAAGCTCTTCATATTTTTTAACACCGTTTCATGCTCCTCCTATTTTTCAGACCGTTTCATGCCCCTCATATTTTTGACACCTTTTGAAGCTCTTCATATTTTTCACACCTTTTGAAGCTCGTCGTATATTTCACACCTTTTCAGGCTCTTCTAGTTTTCAACACCACTTCATGCTCCTCCTATTTTTCAGACCCTTTCATTCTAAACTAATTTTGACACCTTATGAAGCTCTTCATGTTTTTCACACCTTTTCATGCTCTTTATGTTTTTGAACACCGGTCCATGCTCCTCCTATTTTTCAACCCGTTTCATGCTCCTCCTATTTTTTACACTTTTTGATGCTCTTCATATTTTTCACAATTTTTCAGTCTCTGCATTTTTTTGAACACCGCTTCATGCTCCTCCTATTTTTTAGACCGTTTCATGCTCATCTCATTTTTGACACATTTTGAAGCTCTTCATATTTTTTACACCTTTTGAAGCTCTTCATATTTTTCACATCTTTTGAAGCTCTTCATATTTTTCACATCTTTTCAGGCTCTTCATGTTTTCAACACCACCTCATGCTCCTCGTGTTTTTCAGACCTTTTCTTGCTCCTCATATTTTTGACACCTTTTGAAGCTCTTCATATTTTTGACACCTTTTGAAGCTCTTCGTATTTTTCACACCTTTTCAGGCTCTTCATGTTTTTCGACACCGCTTCATGCTCCTCCTATTTTTCACAACTTTTGAAGCTCTTCATATTTTTCACACTTTTTCAGGCTCTTCATATTTATCAACACCGCTTCATGCTCCTCCTTTTTTATACACCGTTTCATGCTCCTCATGTATTTCACATCTTTTGAAGCTCTTCGTATTTTTCACACCTTTTCAGGATCTTCATGTTTTTGAACACCGCTTCATGCTCCTCCTATTTTTCAACCCGTTACATGCTCCACATATTTTTGACACCTTTTGAAACTCTTTATTTTTCACTACTTTTCAGGCTCTTCATGTTTTTCAACACCGTTTCATGCTCCTCCTATTTTTCAGACCGTTTCATGCTCCTCATATTTTTGACACCTTTTGATGCTCTTCATATATTTCACAACATTTCAGGCCCTTCAGGTTTTTCAACACCGCTTCATGATCCTCGTGTTTTTCAGACCGTTTCATGCTCCTCATATACTTCACACCTTTTGAAGCTCTTCCTATTTTTCACACCTTTTCAGGCTCTTCATGTTTTGAACACAGTTTTATGCTCCTCATATTTTTCACACCGTTTCATGCTCCTCATATTTTTACATCTTTTGAAGCTCTTCATATATTTCACTCCTTTTCATACTCTTCATGTTTTTCAACACCACTTCATGCTCCTCCTATTTTTCAGACCGTTTCATGCTCCTCATTTTTTTGACTCGTTTTGAAGCTCTTCATATTTTCACACGTTTTTAAACTCTTCATATTTTTCACACCATTTCAGGCTCTTCAGGTTTTTGAACACCGTTTCATGCTCCTACTATTTTTCAGACCGTTTCATGCTCCTCATTTTTTTGACACGTTTTGAAGCTCTTCACTTTTTTCACACCTTTTCAGGCTCTTCATGTTTTTGAACACCGCTTCATGCTTCTCCTACCTTTCAGACCGTTTCATGCTCTTCATATTTTTGACACCTTTTGAAGCTCTTCATATTTTTCACACCCTTTGAAGCTCTTCTTATATTTCACACCTTTTCAGACTCTTCATGTTTTCGAACACCACTTCAAGTTCCTCCTATTTTTGCGACCGTTTCATGCTCTTCATATTTTTGACACCTTTTGAAGCTCTTCATATATTTCACACCTTTTGAAGCTCTTCATATTTTTCACATTTTTCAAGCTCTTCAAATTTTTCACACGTTTTCAGGCTCTTCATGTTTTTGAACACCGCCTCATGCTCCTCATATATTTCAGACCGTTTCATGCTCCTCTTATTTGTGACACCTTTTGAAGCTCTTCGTATTTTTCACACATTTTCAGGCTCTTCATGTTTTTCAACATGACTTCATGCTCCTCCTATTTTTCAGACCGTTTCATGCTCCTCTTATTTTTGACACCTTTTGAAATCTTCATATACTTCCCACCTTTCAGGCTCTTCATTGTTTAAAAACAACTTCATGCTCCTTCTATTTTTCAGACCGTTTCATGGTCATCTCATTTTTGACACCTTTTGAAGCTCTTCATATTTTTCATACCTTTTGAAGATCTTCATATTTTTCACACCTTTTCAGGCTCTTCATGGTTTTCAACACTGTTTCATGTTCCTCCTATTTTTCAGACCGTTTCATGCTCCTCATAATTTTGACACCCTTTGAAGCTCTTCTTATATTTCACACCTTTTCAGACTCTTCATGTTTTCGAACACCACTTCAAGTTCCTCCTATTTTTGCGACCGTTTCATGCTCTTCATATTTTTGACACTTTTTGAAGCTCTTCATATTTTTCACACCTTTTGAAGCTCTTCTAATATTTCACACATTTTCAGGCTCTTCCTGTTTTTCAACACCACTTCATGCTCCTCCTATTTTTCAGACCGATTCATGCTCATCTAATTTTTGACACCTTTTGAAGCTCTTCATATATTTCACACCTTTTGAAGCTCTTCATATTTTTCACATTTTTGAAGCTCTTCAAATTTTTCACACGTTTTCAGGCTCTTCATGTTTTTGAACACCGCTTCATGCTCCTCATATATTTCAGACCGTTTCATGCTCCTCTTATTTGTGACACCTTTTGAAGCTCTTCGTATTTTTCACACATTTTCAGGCTCTTCATGTTTTTCAACATGACTTCATGCTCCTCCTATTTTTCAGACCGTTTCATGCTCCTCTTATTTTTGACACCTTTTGAAATCTTCATATACTTCCCACCTTTTCAGGCTCTTCATTGTTTAAAAACAACTTCATGCTCCTTCTATTTTTCAGACCGTTTCATGGTCATCTCATTTTTGACACCTTTTGAAGCTCTTCATATTTTTCATACCTTTTGAAGATCTTCATATTTTTCACACCTTTTCAGGCTCTTCATGGTTTTCAACACTGTTTCATGTTCCTCCTATTTTTCAGACCGTTTCATGCTCCTCATAATTTTGACACCCTTTGAAGCTCTTCTTATATTTCACACCTTTTCAGACTCTTCATGTTTTCGAACACCACTTCAAGTTCCTCCTATTTTTGCGACCGTTTCATGCTCTTCATATTTTTGACACCTTCTGAAGCTCTTCATATTTTTCACACCTTTTGAAGCTCTTCATATATTTCACACATTTTCAGGCTCTTCATGTTTTTCAACACCACTTCATGCTCCTCCTATTTTTCAGACCGTTTCATGCTCATCTAATTTTTGACACCTTTTGAAGCTCTTCATATATTTCACACCTTTTGAAGCTTTTCATATTTTTCACATTTTTGAAGCTATTCAAATTTTTCACACGTTTTCAGGCTCTTCATGCTTTTGAACACCGCTTCATGCTCCTGCTATTTTTCACAAAGTTTCACACTCCTCATATTTTTGACACGTTTTGAGGCTACTCATATTTTTCACACCTTTTCAGGCTCTTCATGTTTTTGAACACCGTTTCATGATCCTCCTATTTTTCAGAACGTTTCATACTCCTCATATTCTTGACACCTTTTAAATTTCTTCATATTTTTCACACCTTGTAAGGCTCTTCATGTTTTGAACACCGTTTCATGCTCCTCCTATTTTCAGACCGTTTCATGCTCTTCATTTTTTTGACACCTTTTGAAGCTCTTCATATTTTTCACACCTTTTGAAGCTCTTCATATATTTCACACCTTTTCAAGCTCTCCATGTTTTTGAACACCGCTTCATGCTCCTCCTATTTTTCAGACTGTTTCATGCTCTTCATTTTTTTGTCACCTTTTGAAGCTCCTCATATTTTTCACACCTTTGAAGCTCTTCATATATTTCACACCTTTTCAGGCTCTTAATGTTTTTCAACACCACATCATGCTCCTCCTACTTTTCAGACCGTTTCATGCTCATCTAATTTTTGACGCCTTTTGAAGCTCCTCATATATTTCACACCTTTTGAAGCTCTTCATATTTTTCACATTTTTGAAGCTCTTCATATTTTTCACACGTTCTCAGGCTCTTCATGATTTTGAACACCACTTCATGCACATCCTATTTTTCAGACAGTTTCATGATCCTCATGTATTTCACACCTTTTGAAGCTCTTCTTATTTTTCACACCTTTTCAGGCTCTTCGTGATTTTCAAACCCGTTTCATGCTCGTCCTATTTTTCAGACCGTATCATGCTCTTCATATTTTTGACTTCTTTTGAAGCTCCTAATATATTTCACACCTTTTGAAGCTCTTCATATATTTCACACTTTTTCAGGCTCTTCATGTTTTTCAACACCACTTCATGTTAGTCCTATTTTTCAGACCGTTTCATGCTCATCTCATTTTTGACAGCTTTTGAAGCTCTTCATATTTTTCACACCTTTTGAAGCTCTTCATATATTTCACACCTTTTCAGGCTCTTCATGTTTATGAACATCACTTCATGCTCCTCCTATAATTCAGACGGTTTCATGCTCCTCATGTATTTCACTCCTTTTGAAGCTCTTCATATTTTACACACCTTTTCAGGCTCTTCATGATTTTCAACCCCACTTCATGCTCCTCCTATTTTTCAAACCGTTTCATGTTCCTCATATTTTTGACACCTTTTGAAGCTCTTCATATTTTCTACACCTTTTCAGGCTCTTCATGTTTTTCAACACGGCTTCATGCTCCTCTTATTTTTCAGAGCATTTCGTGCTCCTCATATTTTTCACAGCTTTTGAAGCTCTTCATGTTTTCTACACCTTTTCAGTCTCTTCATGTTTTTCAACACCACTTCATGTTAGTCTATTTTTCAGACCGTTTCATGCTCATCTAAAATTTGACACCTTTTGAAGGTCTTCATATATTTCACACCTTCTGAAACTCTTCATAGTTTTCACAAATTTTCAGGCTCTTCATATTTTTGAACAACGCTTCATGCTCCTCCTATTTTTCAGACGGTTTCATCCTCCTCATGTATTTCACTCCTTTTGAAGCTCTTCCTATTTTTCACACCTTTTCAGGCTCTTCATGTTTTTAAACACTGCTTCATGCTCCACCTATTTTTCAGACCGTTTCAATCTCCTCATATTTTTGACACCTTTTGAAGCTCTTCATATATTTCACATCTTTTCAGGCTCTTCATGTTTTTCAACACAGCTTCATGCTCCTTCTCTTTTTCAGACCGTTTCTTGCCCCTATGTATTTCACACCTTTTGAAGCTCTTCATATTTTTCAAACCTTTTCAGGCCCTTCGTGTTTTTCAAAACCGTTTCATGCTCCTCATATTTTTGACCTCTTTTGAAGCTCCTAATATTTTTCACAACTTTTGAAGCTCTTCAGATATTTTACACTTTTTCAGGCTCTTTATGTTTTTCAACACCACTTCATGCTCCTCCTATTTTTCAGACCGTTTCATGCTAATCTAATTTTTGACACCTTTTGAAGCCCTTCATGTTTTTCACACCTTTTCAGGCTCTTCATGTTTTTGAACACCGTTTCATGCTGCTCCAATTTTTCAGAGCGTTTCATACTCCTCATAGTTTTGACACCTTTTGAAGCTCTTCATATTTTTCACACCTTTTCAGGCTCTTCATGTTTTTAAACACCGCTTCATGCTCCTCCTATTTTTCATACCGTTTCATGCTTCTCATGTATTTCACACCTTTTGAAGCTCTTCATTTTTCACACCTTTTCAGGCTCTTCATGTTTTTGACACGGTTTCATGCTCATCCTATTTTTCAGACCGTTTCATGCTCCTCACATTTTTGACACCTTTTGAAGCTGTTCATATTTTTCACAACTTTTCAGGCTCTTCATGTTTTTCAACACCGCTTCATGATCATCCATTTTTTCAGACCGTTTCATGCTCCTCATATTTATGACATCTTTTGAAGCTTTTCATATTTTTCACACCTTTTATGCTCTTCATGTTTTTCAGCACCACTTCATGCTCCTCCTATTTCTCAGACAGTTTCATGCTCCTCTTATTGTGGACACCTTTTGAAGCTCTTCATATTTTTCACATCTTTTCAGGCTCTTCCTGTTTTTCAACACCACTTCATGCTCTTCCTATTTTCCAAACCGTTACGTGCTCCTCATATTTTTGACAGCTTTTGAATCTCTTCATATATTTCACACCTTTTCAGGCTCTTCATGATTTTCAACACCACTTCATGCTCCTCCTTCTTTTCAGACCATTTCATGCTCATCTCATTATTGACACTTTTTGAAGCTCTTCATATTTTTCACACCTTTTGAGGCTCTTCATGTTTTTCAACACCGCTTCATGCTCCTCCTATTTTTCAGACCGTTTCATGCTCATCCCATTTTTGACACCTTTTGAAGCTCTTCATATTTTCACACCTTTTGAAGCTCTTCATATTTTTCACAAGTTTTCAGATCTTCATGTTTTTCAACACCGCTTCTTGATCCTCCTATTTTTCAGATCGTTTCATGCTCCTCATATTTTTGACACGTTTTGAAGCTCCTCATATTTTACAAACATTTTCAGGCTTTTCATGTTTTTGAACACCACTTCATGCTCCTCCTAATTTTCACACCTTTTGAAGCACCTCAAATTTTTCACACCTTTTCAGGTTTTCATGTTTTTCAACACCGCTTCATGCTCCTCCTATTTTTCAGACCGTTTCATCCTCCTCATGTATTTCACATCTTTTGAAGCTCTTCATATTTTTCACACCTTTTGAATCTCTTCATATTTTTCACACCTTTTGAAGCTCTTCATATTTTTCTCACCTTTTCAGGCTCTTCATGTTTATGAACACCGTTTCATGCTCCTCCTATATGTCAGACCGTTTCATGCTCCACATATTTTTGACACCTTTTGAAGCTCTTCATATTTTTCACCCCTTTTCAGGCTCTTCATGTTTTTCAACACCGCTTCATGCTCCTCCTATTTTTCAAACCGTTTCATGCTCCTCATATTTTTGACACCTTTTGAGGCTCTTCATATTTTTCAAACGTTTTCAGGCTCTTCATGTTTTTGAACCCCGCTTCATGATCCTTCAATTTTTCAGACCGTTTAATGCTCCTCATATTTGTGACATCTTTTCAAGCTTTTCATATTTTTCACACCTTTTAGGCTCTTCATGTTTTTCACACCATTTCAGGCTCTTCATGTTTTTGAACACGGCTTCATGCTCGTCCTATTTTTCAGACCGTTTCATGCTCCTCAAGTATTTCACACCTTTTGAAGCTCTTCATATTTTTCACACGTTATCAGGCTCTTCATGTTTTTCAACACCGCTTCAAGCTCCTCCTATTTTTCAGACCTTTTCATGCTCCTCATATTTTTGACACCTTTTGAAGCTCTTCATATTTTTCACACCTTTTCAGGCTCTTCAATTTTTTCAACAATGTTACAATGCTCCTCCTATTTTTCAGACCGTGTCATGCTCCTCATATTTTTGACACCTTTTGAAGCTCTTCATATTTTTCACACCTTTTGAAGCTCTTCATATATTTCACACTTTTTCAGCTCTTCATGTTTTTCAACACCACTTCATGCTTCTCCTATTTCTCAGACCGTTTCATGCTCATCTCATTTTTGACACCTTTTGAAGCTCTTCAAATTTTTCACACCTGTTGAAGCTCTTCATATTTTTCACAAGTTTTCCGATCTTCATGTTTTTCAACACCGCTTCTTGATCCTCCTATTTTTCAGACCGTTTCATGCTCCTCATATTTTTGACACGTTTTGAAACTCTTCATATTTTACACACATTTTCAGGCTTTTCATGTTTTTGAAACCGCTTCATGCTCCTCCTAATTTTCACACCTTTTGAAGCACCTCAAATTTTTCACACCTTTTCAGGCTCTTCATGTTTTTGAACACGGTTTCCTGCTCCTCCTTTTTTTCAGACTGTTTCATGCTCCTCTTATTTTTGACACCTTTTGAAGCTCTTCATATATTTCACACCTTTTCAGGCTCTTCATGTTTTTGAACACCGCTTCATGCTCCTCCTATTTTTCAGACCGTTTCATGCTCCTCATATATTTGACACCTTTTGAAGCTCTTCAGATTTTTCACACGTTCTCAGGCTCTTCATGATTTTGAACACCACTTCATGCACATCCTATTTTTCAGACAGTTTCATGATCCTCATGTATTTCACACCTTTTGAAGCTCTTCTTATTTTTCACACCTTTTCAGGCTCTTCGTGATTTTCAAACCCGTTTCATGCTCGTCCTATTTTTCAGACCGTATCATGCTCTTCATATTTTTGACTTCTTTTGAAGCTCCTAATATATTTCACACCTTTTGAAGCTCTTCATATATTTCACACTTTTTCAGGCTCTTCATGTTTTTCAACACCACTTCATGTTAGTCCTATTTTTCAGACCGTTTCATGCTCATCTCATTTTTGACAGCTTTTGAAGCTCTTCATATTTTTCACACCTTTTGAAGCTCTTCATATATTTCACACCTTTTCAGGCTCTTCATGTTTATGAACATCACTTCATGCTCCTCCTATAATTCAGACGGTTTCATGCTCCTCATGTATTTCACTCCTTTTGAAGCTCTTCATATTTTACACACCTTTTCAGGCTCTTCATGATTTTCAACCCCACTTCATGCTCCTCCTATTTTTCAAACCGTTTCATGTTCCTCATATTTTTGACATCTTTTGAAGCTCTTCATATTTTCTACACCTTTTCAGGCTCTTCATGTTTTTCAACACGGCTTCATGCTCCTCTTATTTTTCAGAGCATTTCGTGCTCCTCATATTTTTCACAGCTTTTGAAGCTCTTCATGTTTTCTACACCTTTTCAGTCTCTTCATGTTTTTCAACACCACTTCATGTTAGTCTATTTTTCAGACCGTTTCATGCTCATCTAAAATTTGACACCTTTTGAAGGTCTTCATATATTTCACACCTTCTGAAACTCTTCATAGTTTTCACAAATTTTCAGGCTCTTCATATTTTTGAACAACGCTTCATGCTCCTCCTATTTTTCAGACGGTTTCATCCTCCTCATGTATTTCACTCCTTTTGAAGCTCTTCCTATTTTTCACACCTTTTCAGGCTCTTCATGTTTTTAAACACTGCTTCATGCTCCACCTATTTTTCAGACCGTTTCAATCTCCTCATATTTTTGACACCTTTTGAAGCTCTTCATATATTTCACATCTTTTCAGGCTCTTCATGTTTTTCAACACAGCTTCATGCTCCTTCTCTTTTTCAGACCGTTTCTTGCCCCTATGTATTTCACACCTTTTGAAGCTCTTCATATTTTTCAAACCTTTTCAGGCCCTTCGTGTTTTTCAAAACCGTTTCATGCTCCTCATATTTTTGACCTCTTTTGAAGCTCCTAATATTTTTCACAACTTTTGAAGCTCTTCAGATATTTTACACTTTTTCAGGCTCTTTATGTTTTTCAACACCACTTCATGCTCCTCCTATTTTTCAGACCGTTTCATGCTAATCTAATTTTTGACACCTTTTGAAGCCCTTCATGTTTTTCACACCTTTTCAGGCTCTTCATGTTTTTGAACACCGTTTCATGCTGCTCCAATTTTTCAGAGCGTTTCATACTCCTCATAGTTTTGACACCTTTTGAAGCTCTTCATATTTTTCACACCTTTTCAGGCTCTTCATGTTTTTAAACACCGCTTCATGCTCCTCCTATTTTTCATACCGTTTCATGCTTCTCATGTATTTCACACCTTTTGAAGCTCTTCATTTTTCACACCTTTTCAGGCTCTTCATGTTTTTGACACGGTTTCATGCTCATCCTATTTTTCAGACCGTTTCATGCTCCTCACATTTTTGACACCTTTTGAAGCTGTTCATATTTTTCACAACTTTTCAGGCTCTTCATGTTTTTCAACACCGCTTCATGATCATCCATTTTTTCAGACCGTTTCATGCTCCTCATATTTATGACATCTTTTGAAGCTTTTCATATTTTTCACACCTTTTATGCTCTTCATGTTTTTCAGCACCACTTCATGCTCCTCCTATTTCTCAGACAGTTTCATGCTCCTCATATTGTGGACACCTTTTGAAGCTCTTCATATTTTTCACATCTTTTCAGGCTCTTCCTGTTTTTCAACACCACTTCATGCTCTTCCTATTTTCCAAACCGTTACGTGCTCCTCATATTTTTGACAGCTTTTGAATCTCTTCATATATTTCACACCTTTTCAGGCTCTTCATGATTTTCAACACCACTTCATGCTCCTCCTTCTTTTCAGACCATTTCATGCTCATCTCATTATTGACACTTTTTGAAGCTCTTCATATTTTTCACACCTTTTGAGGCTCTTCATGTTTTTCAACACCGCTTCATGCTCCTCCTATTTTTCAGACCGTTTCATGCTCATCCCATTTTTGACACCTTTTGAAGCTCTTCATATTTTCACACCTTTTGAAGCTCTTCATATTTTTCACAAGTTTTCAGATCTTCATGTTTTTCAACACCGCTTCTTGATCCTCCTATTTTTCAGATCGTTTCATGCTCCTCATATTTTTGACACGTTTTGAAGCTCCTCATATTTTACAAACATTTTCAGGCTTTTCATGTTTTTGAACACCACTTCATGCTCCTCCTAATTTTCACACCTTTTGAAGCACCTCAAATTTTTCACACCTTTTCAGGTTTTCATGTTTTTCAACACCGCTTCATGCTCCTCCTATTTTTCAGACCGTTTCATCCTCCTCATGTATTTCACATCTTTTGAAGCTCTTCATATTTTTCACACCTTTTGAATCTCTTCATATTTTTCACACCTTTTGAAGCTCTTCATATTTTTCTCACCTTTTCAGGCTCTTCATGTTTATGAACACCGTTTCATGCTCCTCCTATATGTCAGACCGTTTCATGCTCCACATATTTTTGACACCTTTTGAAGCTCTTCATATTTTTCACCCCTTTTCAGGCTCTTCATGTTTTTCAACACCGCTTCATGCTCCTCCTATTTTTCAAACCGTTTCATGCTCCTCATATTTTTGACACCTTTTGAGGCTCTTCATATTTTTCAAACGTTTTCAGGCTCTTCATGTTTTTGAACCCCGCTTCATGATCCTTCAATTTTTCAGACCGTTTAATGCTCCTCATATTTGTGACATCTTTTCAAGCTTTTCATATTTTTCACACCTTTTAGGCTCTTCATGTTTTTCACACCATTTCAGGCTCTTCATGTTTTTGAACACGGCTTCATGCTCGTCCTATTTTTCAGACCGTTTCATGCTCCTCAAGTATTTCACACCTTTTGAAGCTCTTCATATTTTTCACACGTTATCAGGCTCTTCATGTTTTTCAACACCGCTTCAAGCTCCTCCTATTTTTCAGACCTTTTCATGCTCCTCATATTTTTGACACCTTTTGAAGCTCTTCATATTTTTCACACCTTTTCAGGCTCTTCAATTTTTTCAACAATGTTACAATGCTCCTCCTATTTTTCACACCGTGTCATGCTCCTCATATTTTTGACACCTTTTGAAGCTCTTCATATTTTTCACACCTTTTGAAGCTCTTCATATATTTCACACTTTTTCAGCTCTTCATGTTTTTCAACACCACTTCATGCTTCTCCTATTTCTCAGACCGTTTCATGCTCATCTCATTTTTGACACCTTTTGAAGCTCTTCAAATTTTTCACACCTGTTGAAGCTCTTCATATTTTTCACAAGTTTTCCGATCTTCATGTTTTTCAACACCGCTTCTTGATCCTCCTATTTTTCAGACCGTTTCATGCTCCTCATATTTTTGACACGTTTTGAAACTCTTCATATTTTACACACATTTTCAGGCTTTTCATGTTTTTGAAACCGCTTCATGCTCCTCCTAATTTTCACACCTTTTGAAGCACCTCAAATTTTTCACACCTTTTCAGGCTCTTCATGTTTTTGAACACGGTTTCCTGCTCCTCCTTTTTTTCAGACTGTTTCATGCTCCTCTTATTTTTGACACCTTTTGAAGCTCTTCATATATTTCACACCTTTTCAGGCTCTTCATGTTTTTGAACACCGCTTCATGCTCCTCCTATTTTTCAGACCGTTTCATGCTCCTCATATATTTGACACCTTTTGAAGCTCTTCAGATTTTTCACACCTTTTCAGGCTCTTCATGTTTTTGAACACCGCTTCATGCTCCTCCTGTTTTTCAGAGCATTTCATGCTCCTCATGTATTTCACATCTTTTGAAGCTCTTCATATTTTTGACACTTTTTGAAGCTCTTCATATTTTTCACACCTTTACAGGCTCTTCATTTTTTTGAACACGGCTTCATGCTCGTCCTATTTTTCAGACCGTTTCATGCTCCTCAAGTATTTCACACCTTGAGGCTCTTCATATTTTTCACAGCTTTTCAGGCTCTTCATGTTTTTGAACACCGCAGCTTGCTCCTCCTATTTTCAGACCGTTTCATGCTCCTCATATATTTCTCACCATTTGAAGCTCTTCTTATATTTCACACCTTTTGAAGCTCTTCATATATTTCACACCATTTCAAGCACTTCATGTTTGTCAACACCACTTCATGCTCCTCCTATATTTCAGACCGTTTCATGCTCCTCATATATTTCTCACGATGTGAAGCTCTTCATATATTTCACACCTTTTGAAGCTCTTCATATATTTCACACCATTTCAGGCACTTCATGTTTTTCAACACCACTTCATGCTCCTCCTATTTTTCAGACCATTTCACGCTCATCTCATTTTTGACACCTCTTGAAGCTTTTCATATTTTTCACACCTTTTGAAGCTCTTCATATTTTTCACAACTTTTCAGGCTCTTCATATTTTTCAACACCGCTTCATGATCGTCCTGTTTTTCAGACCGTTTCATTCTCCTCATATTATTGACAGCTTTTGAAGCTCTTCATATTTTTCACACTTTTTCAGGCTCTTCATGTTTATGAACACCGTTTCATGCTCCTCCTATTTTTCAGACCGTTTCATGCTGCTCATATTGTTGACACCTCTTGAAGCTCTTCATATTTTTCACACCTTTTCAGGCTCTTCATGGTTTTGAACACCGTTTCATGCTCCTCATATTTTTCAGACCGTTTCATGCTCCTCATTTTTTTGACACCTTTTGAATCTCTTCATATATTTCACACCTTTTCAGGCTCTTCATGTTTTTGAACACAGCTTCAGGCTCTTCCTATTTTTAGACAGTTTCATGGTCCTCATATATTTCTCACCTTTTGAAGCTCTTCATATTTTTCCCAAATTTTCAGGCTCTTCATATTTTTGAACACAGCTTGATGCTCCTCCTATTTTTCAGAGCGTTTCTTGATCCTCATGTATTTCACAGCTTTTGAAGCTCTTCGTATTTTACACAGCTTTTCAGGATCTTCATGATTTTCAACACCACTTCATGCTCCTCCTATTTTACAGATCGTTTCATGCTCCTCATATTTTTGGCACCTTTTGAAGCTCTTCATATTTTTCACACCTTTTCATGCTCTTCATATTTTTCAACATCGTGTCATGCTCCTCCTATTTTTCACACGGTTTCAAGCTCCTCATATTTTTCACACCTTTAAAGCTCTTCATATTTTTCTCACATTTTAAGGCTCTTCATGTTTTTCAACACGGTGTCATGCTCCTCCTATTTTTCAGACCGTTTCATGTTCCTCCTATTTTTCAGATCATTTCATGCTCCTGACATTTTTGACACCTTTTGAAGCACTTCATATTTTTCACACGTTTTGAAGCTCTTCATATTTTTCACACATTTTCAGGCTCTTCATGTTTTTGAACACCGCTTCATGCTCCTCCTATTTTTCAGACCGTTTCATGTTCTTCCTATTTTTCAGATCATTTCATGCTCCTGACATTTTTGACACCTTTTGAAGCACTTCATATTTTTCACACGTTTTGAAGCTCTTCATATTTTTCACACATTTTCAGGCTCTTCATGTTTTTGAACACCGCTTCATGCTCCTCCTATTTTTCAGACCGTTTCATGTTCCTCCTATTTTTCAGATCATTTCATGCTCCTGATATTTTTCACACCTTTTGAAGCTCTTCATATTTTTCACACCTTTTAAAGCTCTTCATGTTTTTGAACACCGCTTCATGCTCCTCCTATTTTTCAGACCGTTTCATGCTCCTCATATTTTTGACACCTTTTGAAGCTCTTCATATATTTCATACCTTCTCAGACTCTTCATGTTTTTGAACACCGCTTCATGCTCCTCCTGTTTTTCAGAATGTTTCCTGTTCCTCCTTTTTTTCAGATCATTTCATGCTCCTCATATTTTTGACTCCTTTTGAAGCTCTTCATATTTTTCACACCTTTTCAGGCTCTTCATCTTTTTCAACACCACTTCATGCTCCTCCTATTTTTCAGACCGTTTCAGGCTCCTCATATTTTTGACAGCTTTAGAATCCCTTCATAATTTTCACACCATTTCAGGCTCTTCATGTTTTTCAACACCGCTTCATGCTCCTCCTTTATTTCAGACAGTTTCATTCTCCTCCCATTTTTCACACCTTTTGAAGCTCTTATTATATTTCACACCTTTTCAAGCTCGTCATGTTTTTGAACACTGCTTCATTCTCCTCCTCTTTTTCTGACCGTTTCATGGTCCTCGTATTTTTGACACCTTTTGAAGCTCTTCATATTTTTCACACCTTTTCAGGCTCTTCATGTTTTTGAACACCGCTTCATGCTCCTCCTATTTTTCAGACCGTTTCATGCTCCTCATATTTTTGACATCTTTTGAAACTCTTCATATATTTCACGCCGTTTGAAGCTGTTCATGTTTTTGAACACCGGTTCATTCTCCTCCTATTTTTCAGACCGTTTCATGCTCCTCATTTATTTCACACCTTTTGAAGCTCTTCATATATTTCACACCTTTCCAGCCTCTTCATGTTTTTGAACATCGTTTCCTGCTCCTCTTATTTTTCAGACCGTTTCATGCCCCTCATGTATTTCACACTTTTGAAACTCTTCATATTTTTCACACCTTTCCAACCTCTTCATGTTTTTGAACATCGTTTCCTGCTCCTCTTATTTTTCAGAGCGTTTCATGCTCCTCATATTTCTGTCACATTTTGAAGCTCTTTATATTTTTCACACCTTTTCAGGCTCTTCATGTTTTTGAACAACGTTTCATGCTCCTCCTATTTTTCAGACATTTTCATGCTCCTCATATTTTTGACTCCTTTTGAAGCTCTTCATATTTTTCACAGCTTTTCAGGCTCTTCATGTTTTTCAACACCGCTTCCTGCTCCACCTATTTTTCAGACCTTTCATGCTCCTCATATTTTTGACTCCTTTGAAGCTCTTCATATTATTCACACCTTTCATGCTCTTCATGTTTTTCAACACTGCTTCAAAATCCTCCTATTTTTCATACCGTTTCATGCTCCTCATATTTTTGACACCTTTTGAAGCTCTTCATATTTTTCACACCTTTTCAGGGTCTTCATGTTTTTCAACACCACTTCATGCTCCTCCTATTTTTCAGGATGTTTCATTCTCATCTCATTTTTGACAGCTTTTGAAGCTCTTCATATTTTTCACAACTTTTGAAGCTGTTCAAGTTTTTGAACACCGGTTCATTCTCCTCCTATTTTTCAGACCGTTTTATGCTCCTCATATTTTTGACACCTTTTGAAGCTCTTCATATTTTTCACACCTTTTCAGGCTCTTCATGTTTTTCAACACCGCTTCATGGTCCTCCTATTTTTCAGGCTGTTTCATGCTCCTCCTGTATTTCACACCTTTGGAAGCTCTTCATATTTTTCACACCTTTTCATGCTCTTCATGTTTTTGAACATCGCTGCAATCCTCCTCCTATTCTTCAGACCGTTTCATGCTCCTCACATTTTTCACACCTTTTGAAGCTCTTCATATTTTTCACACCATTTTAGGCTCTTCATATTTTTCAACACCCCTTCATGCTCCTCCGTATTTTAAGACCGTTTCATGCTCCTCATATTTTTGACACATTTTGAAGCTCCTCATATTTTTCACACTTTTTGAAGCTCTTCATATATTTCACACTTTTTCAGTATCTTCATGTTTTCAACACCACTTCATGCTCCTCCTATTTTTCAGACTGTTTCATGCTCATCTCATTATTGACAGCTTTTGAAGCTCTTCATATATTTCACACCTTTTGAAGCTCTTCATATTTTTCACACCTTTTCAGGCTCTTCATATTTTTGAACATCGTTTCATGCACCTCCTATTTTTCAGACCATTTCATGCTCCTCATATTTTTGACACATTTTGAAGCTCTTCGTATTTTACACACCTTTTCAGGCTCTTCATGTTTTTCAACACTGCTTCATTATCCTCCTATTTTTAAGACAGTTTCATGCTCCTCTCACTTCTGAAACCTTTTGAAGCGCTTCATATATTTGAAACATTTTCAGGCTCTTCATGTTTTTCAACACTACTTCATGCTCCTTATATTTTTCAGACCGTTTCATGCTCCTCATATTTTTGACACCTTTTGAAGCTCTTCATATTTTTCACACCTTTTCATGCTCTTCATGTTTTTGAACAATGCTACAATCCTCCTCCTATTCTTCAGACCGTTTCATGCTCCACATATTTTTCACAACTTTTGAGCTCTTCATATTTTTCACACCTTTTCAGGCTCTTAAATTTTTGAACATCGTTTCATGCTCCTCCTATTTTTCAGACCGTTTCAAGCTCCTCATATTTTGGACCCCTTTGAATCTCTTCATATTTTGCACACCTTTTGAAGCTCTTCATATTTATCACACCTTTTCTGTTTCGTCATGTTTTTCAACACCGCTTCATGCTCCTCCTATTTTTCAGGCTGTTTCATGCTCCTCTTGTATTTCACACCTTTGGAAGCTCTTCATATTTTTCACACCTGTTCAGGCTCTTCATGTTTTTCTACACCACTTCATGCTTCTCCTATTTTTCATCCCGTTTCATGCTCCTCATGTATTTCACACCTTTTGAAGCTCTTTATATTTTTCACACCTTTTCAGGCTCTTCATGTTTTTCAACACCACTTCATGCTCCTCCCATTTTTCAGACCGTTTCATGCGTCTCATATTTTTCATACCTTTAGAAGCTCTTCATATTTTTCAAACCTTTTCAGGCTCTTCATGTTTTTCAACACCACTTCATGCTCCTCCTATTTTTCAGACCGTTTCATGCTCCTCATATTTTTGATACCTTTTGAAGCTCTTCATATTTTTCACACATTTTCAGGCTCTTCATATTTTTGAACACTGCTTCATGCTCCTCCTATTTTTCAGACTGTTTCATGCTCCTCGTATTTTTGACACCTTTTGAAGCTCTTCATATTTTTCACACATTTTCTGGCTCTTCATGTTTTTGAACACCACTTCATGCTCCTCCTATTTTTCAGAGAATTTCATTCTCCTCATGTATTTCACACCTTTTGAAGCTCTTCATATTTTTCACACTTTTTCAGGCTCTTCATGTTTTTCAACACTGATTCATGCTACTCCTATTTTTCAGATGGTTACATGCTCATCTAATATTTGACACCTTTTAAAGCTCTTCATATTTTTCACACCTTTTGAAGCTCTTCATATTTTTAACACGTTTTCAGGCTCTTCATGTTTTTCAACACCGCTTCATGCTCCTCCTATATTTAAAACCGTATCATGCTCCTCATATTTTTGACACCTTTTGAAGCTCTTCATATATTTCACACCTTTTCAGGCTCTTCATATTTTTGAACACCGCTTCATGCTCCTCCTAATTTTCAGACCTTTTCATGCTCCATATATATTTGACACCTTTGGAAGCTTTTCATATTTTTCACACCTTTTCATGCTCTTAATGTTTTTGAACACCATTTCATGCTCCTCCTATTTTGCAGACCGTTTCATTCTCCTCATATTTTTGACACCTTTTGAAGCTCTTCACATTTTTCACACCTTTTCAGGCTCTTCATGATTTTCAACACCGCTTCATTCTCCTCCTATTTTTCAGACCGTTTCATGCTCCTCATATTTTTCACACCTTTTGAAGCTCTTCATATTTTTCGTACCTTTTCAGGCTCTCCGTATTTTTGAACACCGCTTCATGCTCCTCCAATTTTTCAGACCGTTTCATGCTCCTCCAATTTTTCAGACCCTTTCATGCTCCTGCTATTTTTCAGACCGTTTCATGCTTCTCCTATTTTTGAGACCGTTTCATGCTCCTCATATTTTTCACACCTTTTGAAGCTCTTCATATTTTTCACACCTTTTCAGCCTCTTCATGTTTTTCTACACCGCTTCATGCTCCTCCTTTTTTTCAGACCGTTTCATGCTCCTCATATTTTTCAGACCGTTTCATGCACCTCTTATTATTGACACCTTTTGAAGCTCTTCATATTTTTCACAACTTTTCAGGCTCTTCATGTTTCTCAACACCGCTTCATGCTCCTCCTATTTTTCAGACCGTTTCATTCTCCTCATATTTTTCACACCTTTTGAAGCTCTTCATATTTTTCACACCTTTTCAGACTCTTCATGTTTTTCTACACCGCTTCATGCTCCTCCTTTTTTTCAGACCGTTTCATGCTCCTCATATTTTTCAGACCGTTTCATGCTCCTCATATTTTTCACACCTTTTGAAGCTCTTCATATTTTTCACACCATTTCAGCCTCTTCATGTTTTTCCACACCGCTTCATGCTCCTCCTATTTTTCAGACCGTTTCATGCTCCTCATATATTTCACACCTTTTGAAGCTCTTCATATTTTTCACACCTTTTCAGGCTCTTCATGTTTTTCTACACCGCTTCATGCTCCTCCTATTTTTCAAACCGTTTCATGCTCCTCATATTTTTGACAGCTTTTGAAGCTCTTCATATTTTTCACACCATTTCAGGCTCTTCAAGTTTTTGAACAACGCTACAATGCTCCTCCTATTTTTCAGACCGTTTCATGCTCCTAATATTTTTGAAACCTTTTGAAGCTGTTCATATTTTTCACATCTCTTCAGGCTCTTCATGTTTTTCAAAACCGCTTCATGCTCCTCCTATTTTTCAGACCGTTTCATGCTCCTCATAATTTTCACATCTTTTTCAGGCTCTTCATTTTTTTCAACACCACTTCATGCTCCTCCTATTTTTCAGACCTTTTCATTCTCCTCATAATTTTCACACCTTTTTCAGGCTCTTCATTTATTTCAACACCACTTCATGCTTCTCCTATTTTTCAGACCGTTTCTTGCTCCTCATATTTTTGAACACCGTTTAATGCTCCTCCTATTTATCAGGCCGTTTCTTGCTCCTCATATTTTTGACACGTTCTGAAGCTCTTCATATTTTTCACACCTTTCAATGCTCTTCATGTTTTTGAACACCACTTCTTGCTCCTCCTATTTTTGAGACCGTTTCATGTTCCTCATGTATTTCACACGTTTTGAAGCTCTTCATATTTTACACACCTTTTCAGGCTCTTCATGATTTTCAACACCATTTCATGTTCCTCCTATTTTTCAGACCGTTTCATGCACCTCATATTTTTGACACCTTTTGAAGCTCTTCATATTTTTCACACCTTTTCAGACTCCTCATGTTTTTGAACACCGTTTTATGCTCCTAATATTTTTCAGACCGTTTCATGCTCCTCATATTTTTGAAACCTTTTGAAGCTCTTCATATTTTTCACAAATTTTCAGGCTCTTCATGTTTTTCAACACCACTTCATGCTCCTCCTATTTTTCAGACCGTTTCATGCACCTCATATTTTTGACACTTTTGAAGCTCTTCATATTTTTCACACCTTCTCAGGCTCTTCATGTTTTTCAACACCACTTCATGTTCCTCCTATTTTTCAGACCGTTTCATCCTCCTCATATATTTGACACCTTTTGAAGCTCTTCATATTTTTCACACCTTTTCAGGCTCTTCAAGTTTTTGAACAATGTTACAATGCTCCTCCTATTTTTCAGACAGTTTCATGCTCCTCATATTTTTGACACCTTTTGAAGCTCTTCATATATTTCACACCTTTTGAAGCTCTTCATATATTTCACACTTTTTCAGGCTCTTCATGTTTTTCCACACCACTTCATGCTTCTTCTATTTTTCGGCCTGTTTTATGCTGCTCATGTATTTCACACCTTTTGAAGCTCTTCATATTTTTCACACCTTTTCAGGCTCTTCATGTTTTTAATCACCGTTTCATGCTCCTCCTATTTTTCAGACCGTTTCATGTTCTTCATATGTTTGACACCTTTTGAAGCTCTTCATATTTTTCACTCCTTTTCAGGCTCTTCATGTTTTTCAACACCACTTCATGCTTCTCCTATTTTTCAGACCGTTTCATGCTCCTCATGTATTTCACACATTTTGAAGCACTTCATAATTTTTACACCTTTTCAGGCTCTTCATGTTTTTGAACACCATTTCATGCCGCTTCTATTTTTCATGTTTTTCAACATCACTTCATGCTCCTCGTATTTTTAAGACCGTTACATGCTCCTCATATTTTTGACACCTTTAGAAGCTCTTCATATTTCTCACTACTTTTCAGGCTCTTCATGTTTTTCAACACCACTTCATGCTCCTCTTCTTTTTCAGAGCGTTTCATGCTCCTCATATTTTTGACACCTGTTGAAGCTCTTCATATTTCTCACAACTTTTCAGGTTCTTCATGTTTTTCAACACCGCTTCATTCTCCTCCTATTTTTCAAACCGTTTCTTGCTCATCTCATTTTTGACACCTTTTGAAGCTCTTCATATTTTTCACATCTTTTGAAACTCTTTATATTTTTCACACATTTTCAGGCTCTTCATGTTTTTCATCACTCCTTCTTGCTCCACCTATTTTTCACACCGTTTCATGCTCCTCATATTTTTGACACCTTTTGAAGCTATTCATATTTTTCACACCTTTTTTGGCTCTTCATGTTTTTCAACACCACTTCATGCTCCTCCTATTTTTCAGACCGTTTCATGCTCCTCATATTTTTGACACCTTTTGAAGCTCTTCATATTTTTCTTAACTTTTCAGGCTCTCCGTATTTTTGAACACCGCTTCATGCTCCTCCAATTTTTCAGACCCTTTCATGCTCCTGCTATTTTTCAGACCGTTTCATGCTTCTCCTATTTTTGATACCGTTTCATGCTCCTCATATTTTTGACACCTTTTGAAGCTCTTCATATTTTTCACAGCATTTCTGGCTCTTCATGTTTGAACACCGCTTCATGCTCCTCCAATTTTTCAGACCGTTTCATGCCCATCCTATTTTTTAGACTGTTCCATGCACCTCTTATTATTGACACCTTTTGAAGCTCTTCATATTTTTCACACCTTTTCAACTTCTTCATGTTTTTCTACACCGCTTCATGCTGCTCCTATTTTTCAGACCTTTTCATGCTCCTCATATTTTTGACACCTTTTGAAGCTCTTCATATTTTTCACACCTTTTCAGGCTCTTCAAGTTTTTGAACAATGTTAAAATGCTCCTCCTATTTTTCAGACTGTTTCATGCCCCTCATATTTTTGACACCTTTTGAAGCTCTTCATATATTTCACACCTTTTGAAGCTCTTCATATATTTCACACTTTTTCAGGCTCTTCATGTTTCTCAACACCGCTTCATGCTCCTCCTATTTTTCAGACCGTTTCATGCTCCTCATATTTTTCACACCTTTTGAAGCTCTTCATATTTTTCACACCTTTTCAGGCTCTTCATGTTTTTCTACACCGCTTCATGCTCCTCCTATTTTTCAGACCGTTTCATGCTCCTCATATTTTTGACAGCTTTTGAAGCTCTTCATATTTTTCACACCATTTCAGGCTCTTCAAGTTTTTGAACAACGCTGCAATGCTCCTCCTATTTTTCAGACCGTTTCATGCTCCTAATATTTTTGAAACCTTTTGAAGCTGTTCATATTTTTCACATCTTTTCAGGCTCTTCATGTTTTTCAACACCGCTTCATGCTCCTCCTATTTTTCAGAACGTTTCATGCTCCCATATTTTTGACACCTTTTGAAGCTCTTCATATTTTTCACACCTTTTCAGGCTCTTCATGTTTTTCAACACCACTTCATGCTCCTCCTAGTTTTCAGACCGTTTCATGCTCCTGATATTTTTGACAATTTTAGAAGCTCTTCATATTTTTCAACACCACTTCATGCTCCTCCTATTTTTCAGACCGTTTCGTGCTCCACATATTTTTGACACCTTTTGAAGCTCTTCATATATTTCACACCTTTTCATGCTCCTCATATTTTTGTCACCTTTTGTAGCTCTTCATGATTTTAAACACCGTTTCATGTTCTATCTATTTTTCGGACCGTTTCTGCTCCTCCTACTTTTGAGACCGTTTCATGCTCCTCATATTTTTGACACTTTTTGAAGCTCTTCATATTTTTCAAAACTTTCACAGCTCTTCATGTTTTTCAACTCAGTTTCATGCTTCTCTGATTGTTCAGACCGTTTCATGCACCCCATATTTTTCAGTCCATTTCACTCTCCTCATATTTTTGACACCTTTTGACTCTCTTCATATTCTTCACACCTTTTAAGGCACTTCAGGTTTTTCAACACCGTTTCATGCTCCTCCTAATTTTCAGACCGCTTGATGCTCCTCGTATTTTTGACACATTTTGAAGCTCTTAATATTTTTCACACCTTTTCAGGCTCTTCATGTTTTTCAACACCGTTTCTTGCTCCTCCTAGTTTTCAGACCGTTTCATGCTCTTCATATTTTTATCACCTTTTGACGCTCTTCATATTTTTCACACTTATTCCTGCTCTTCATGTTTTTCAACACCGTTTCATGCTCCTCCTATTTTTCAGACAGTTTCGTGTTCCGCATATTTTCAGAAAGATTCATGCTCCTCATATTATTGAAACCTTTTGAAGTCCTTCATATTTTTCACACCTTTTCAGTATCTTCAAGTTTTTGAACGCCGCTTCATGCTCCTCATATTATTCACACCTTCTGAAGCACTTCATATTTTTCACACATTTTCAGGCTCTTCATGTTTTTCAACACCACTTCATGCTCCTGCTATTTTTCAGACTGTTTCATGCTCCTCATATTTTTGACACCTTTTGAAGCTCTTCATATTTTACACACCTTTTCGGGCTCTTCATGTCTTTGAACACGACTTCATTCTCGCCTTTTTTTCAGACCGTTTCATGCTCCTCATATTTTTCACACCTTCTCAGGCTCTTAATGATTTTGAACACCGTTTCATTTTCCTCCTATTTTTCAGACCGTTTCATGCTCCTCATATTTTTAACACCTTTTGAAGCGCTTCATATTTTTCATATGTTTTCAGGATCTTCATGTTTTTGAACACCATTTCATGCTCCTCCTATTTTTCAGACCGTTTCATGCTCTTCATGTTTTTCAAGACCGTTTCATGCTCCTCCTATTTTTCAGACCGTTTCATGCTCCTCATATTTTTCACACGTTTTGAAGCTCTTCAAATTTTGCACACCTTTTCAGGCTCTTCATGTTTTTGAACACCATTTCATGCTACTCCTATTTGACACCTTTTGAAGCTCTTCATATTTTTCACACCTTTTCATTCTCTTCATATTTTTCAACACCGTTTCATGCTCCTCCTATTTTCAGACTGTTTCCTGCTCCTCATATTTTTGACACCTTTTCAGGCTCTTAATGACTTTGAACACCGTTTCATACTCCTCTTATTTTTCAGACAGTTTCATGCTCCTCATATATTTGACACCTTTTGAAGCTCTTCATATTTTTCACACCTTTTTGGGCTCTTCATGTTTTTGAACACCACTTCATGCGCCTCCTATTTTTCAGACCGTTTCATGCTCCTCATATTTTGACACCTTTTTAATCTCTTCATATTTTTCACACCTTTTCATGCTCTTCATGTTGTTCAACACCGATTCATACTCCTCTTATTTTTCAGAATGTTTCGTGCTCCTCATATTTTGACACCTTTTGAAGCTCTTCATATTTTTCACATCTTTTCAGTATCTTCAAGTTTTTGAACACCGTTTCATGCTCCTCCTATTTTTCAGTCCGTTTCCTGCTCCTCATATTTTTGACAACTTTTGGAGCTCTTCATATTTTTCACACCTTTTCAGGCTCTGCATGTTTTGAACACTCCTTCATGCTCCTCCTATGTTTCAGACCGTTTCATGCTCCTCATATTTTTTCACCTTTTGAAGCTCTTCATATGTTTCACACATTTTCAGACCCTTCATGTTTTTCAACACCGCTTTATGCTGCACCTATTTTTCAGAACAGTTTCATGCTCCTCATATTTTTGACACTTTTTGAACCTCTTCATATTTTTCACACCTTGTCAGGCTCTTCATGTTTTTGAACACCGCTTCATGCTCCACATATTTTTAAGACCGTTTCATGCTCCTCATATTTTTCACACATTTTCAGGCTCTTCATGTTTTTGAACACCATTTCATGCTTCTCATATTTTGACACCTTTTGAAGCTCTTCATGTATTTCACTCCTCTTCACGCTCTTCATGGTTTTCAACACCATTACATGCTCCTCCTATTTTTCAGACCATTTCATGATCCTCATATTTTTGACACCTTTTGAAGCTCTTCATATTTTTCAAACCTTTTCAGGCTCTCCATGTTTTTCAGCACCATTTGATGCTCCTCCTATTTTCAGACTGTTTCATGCTCCTAATATTTTTCACATCTTTTCAGGCTATTCATTTTTTTTCAACTCCAGTTCATGCTCCTCCTATTTTTCAGACCGTTTCATGTTCCTCCTATTTGTGACACTTTTGAATCTCTTCATATAGTTCACACCTTTCCAGGCTCTTCATGTTTTTCAACACCGCTTCATGCTCCTCCTATTTTTGAGACCGTATCATGCTCCTCAGATGTTTGACACATTTTGAAGCTCTTCATGTTTTTCACACATTTTCAGGCTCTTCATGTTTTTCAACACCGTTTCATGCTCCTCCTATTTTTAAGACCGTTTCATGCTTCTTATATTTTTGACACCTTGTGAAGCTCTTCATATATTTCACACCTTTTCAGGCTCTTCATGTTTTTCAACACCGCTTCATGCTCCTCCTATTTTTCAGACCATGTCATGCTCCTCATATTTTTGACACCTTTTGAAGCTCTTCATATATTTCACACCTTTTCGGGCTCTTCATGTTTTTGAACAATGCTACATGCTCCTACTATGTTTCAGATCGTTTCATGCTCTTCATATTTTTGACACTTTTTGAAGCTCTTCATATTTTTTACACCTTTTCAGGCTCTTCATGTTTTTCACACCTTTTCAGGCTCTTCATGTTTTGCAACACCCCTTTATGCTCTTCCTATTTTTCGGACCCTTTGAAACTCCTCCTATTTTTGACTCGTTTTTAAGTTCTTCATATTTTTCACACCATTTCAGGTTCTTCATGTTTTTGAACGCCGTTTCATGCTCCTCATATTTTTCAGACTGTTTCATGATCCTCATATTTTTGACACCAATTGAAGCTCTTCATATATTTCACACATTTTCAGGATCTTCATGTTTTTCACACCTTTTCAGGCTCTTCATGTTTTGCAACACCGCTTCATGCTCCTCCTATTTTTCAGACCGTTTCATGCTCCTCATATTTTTGACAATTTTGAAGCTCTTCATATATTTCACACCTTTTCAGGCTCCTCATGTTTTTCAACACCGCGTCATGCTCCTCCTGTTTTTCAGACCGTTTCATGCTCCTCATATTTTTGACACCTTTTGAAGCTCTTCTTATTTTTCACACCTTTTCAGGCTTTTCATGTTTTTCAACACCGCTTCATGCTCCTCCTATTTTTCAGACCATTTCATTCTCGTTATACTATTGACAAGTTTTGAAGCTCTTCATATTTTTAACACCTTTTCAGGCTCTTCATGTTTTTGAAGACCGTTTCATGCTCCCCCTAATATTCAGAGCGTTTTATGCTGCTCATATTTTTGACACCTTTTGAAGCTCTTCATATGTTTCACACATTTTCAGGCTGTTTATGTTTTTTAACACCGCTTCATGCTGCTCCTATTTTTCAGACCGTTTCATGCTCCTCATATATTTGACACGTTTTGAAGTTCTTCATATATTTCACAACTTTTCAGGCTCTTCTTTTTTTCAACACCGATTCTTGCTCCCCCTATTTTTCAGACCGTTTCATGTTCCTCATATTTTTGACAACTTTTGAAGCGCTTCATGTTTTTCACACCTTTTCAGGCTCTTCACTTTTCAACACCGCTTCATGCTCCTCCTATTTTTCAGACCGTATCATGCTCCTCATACTTTTGAAAACTTTTGAAGCTCTTCATATATTTCACACCTTTTCAGGCTCTTCATGTTTTGCAACACCATTTCATGCTCCTCCTATTTTTCAGACCGTTTCATGCTCCTCCTATTTTTCAGACAGTTTCATGCTCCTCATATATTTGACTCCTTTTGAAGCTCTTAATATTATTCACACCTTTTCAGGCTCTTCATGTTTTTCAACACCACTTCATGCTCTTCCTATTTTTCAAACTGTTTCATGCTCCTCCTATTTTTGACACCTTTTGAACCTCTTTATATATTTCACACCTTTTCAGGCTCTTCATGTTTTTCAACACCGCTTCATGCTCCTCCTATTTTTAAGATCGTTTCATGATCCTCATATTTGACACGTTTTGAAGGTCTTCATATTTTTTCACACCTTTTCAGGCTCTTCATGTTTTTCAACACCGTTTCATGCTCCTCCTATTTTTCAGACTGTTTCATGCTCCTCCTATTTTTGACACATTTTTGTAGCTCTTGATATTTTTCACACCTTTTCAGGCTCTTCACGTCTTTCAACACCGTTTCATGCCTCTACTATTTTTCAGACCGTTTCATGCTCCTCATATTTTTGACACCCTTTGAAGCTCTTCATATTTTTCACACTATTTCAGGCTCTTCATGTTTTGAATACCGTTTCACGCCCGTCCTATTTTTCAGGCCGTTTCATGCTCCTCATATTTTTGACAACTTTTGAAGCTCTTCATATTTTTCACACCTTTTCAGGCTCTTCACGTCTTACAACACCGTTTCATGCTCCTACTATTTTTCAGACCGTTTCATGCTCCTCCTGTTTTTGACACCTTTTGAAGGTCTTCATATTTTTCACACGTTTTCAGGCTCTTCATGTTTTTGAACACGGCTTCATGCTCCTCCTATTTATCAGATCTTTTCATGCTCCTCACATTTTTGACACCTTTTGAAGCATTTCATATTTTTCACACCTTTCAGGCTCTTCATTTTTTGGAACACCGTTTCATGCTCCTCCTATTTTTCAGAACATTTCATGCTCCTTATATTTTTGACACCTTTTAAGCTCTTCATATTTTTCAAACCTTTTCAGGCTCTTCATGTTTTTCAACACTGCTTCTTGCTTCTCCTATTTTTTAGACTGTTTCATGCTCCTTATATTTTTGACACCTTTTGAAGCTCTTCATATTTTTCATACCTTTCAGCCTCTTCATGTTTTTGAACACCGTTTCATGCTCCTACTATTTTTCAGACCATTTCATGCTCCTCATGTTTTTGACACCTTTTAAGCTCTTCATATTTTTCACAGATTTTCAGGCTCTTCAAGTTTTTGAATACCGCTTCATGCTACTACTATTTTTCAGACCATTTCATGCTCCTCATATTTTAGACACCTTTTGAAGCTCTTAATATTTTTTAAACCTTTTCAGGCTCTTCATGATTTTCACACCTTTAAGGGCTCTTCATGTTTTTGAACACCGTTTCATGCTCCTCCTATTTTTCAGACCATTTCATGCTCCTCATATTTTTGAAACCTTTTAAGCTCTTCATATTTTTCACAGATTTTCAGGCTCTTCAAGTTTTTGAACACCGTTTCATGCTCCTCTTATTTTTCAGACCATTTCATGCTCCTCATATTTTTGACACCTTTTAAAACTCTTAATATTTTTTACACCTTTTCAGGCTCTTCATGATTTTCACACCTTTTCGGGCTCTTCATGTTTTTCAACACTGTTTCATGCTCCTCCTATTTTTCGGACTATTTCATGCTCCTCATAATTTTCACACTTTTGAAGCTCTTTATATTTTTCACACCTTTTCAGGCTCTTCATGTTTTTCAACTCCGCTTCATGCTCCTCCTATTTTTCAAACCGTTTCAAGCTTCTCATATTTTTGACACCTTTTGAAGCTCTTCATATTCTTCACACCTTTTCATGCTCTTCATGTTTTTCAACACAGTTTCATGCTCCTCCTATTTCAGACTGTTTCATGCTCCTCATATTTTTGACACCTTTTGAAGCTCTTCATATATTTCACACCTTTTCAGGTTCTTCTTGTTTTTGAACAAAGCTTCATGCTCCTCCTATTTTTCACACTTATTGAAGCTCTTCATATATTTCACACCTTTTCAAGCTCTTCATGTGTTTGAACACCGCTTCATGCTCCTCCTATTTATCACATCTTTTGAAGCTCTTCATATATTTCACACCTTTTCAAGCTCTTCATGTTTTTGAACACCGCTTCATTCTACTCCTATTTTTCAGAACTTTTCATGCTCCTCATATTTTTGACACCTTTTGAAGCTGTTCATATATTTCACACCTTTTCAGGCTCTTCAAATTTTTCAACACCACATCATGCTCCTCCTATTTTTCAGACCCTTTCATGCTCCTCATATTTTTCACACCTTTTGAAGCTCTTCATATTTTTCACACCTTTTCAGGCTCTTCATGTTTTTGAACACCGCTCATGCTCCTCCTATTTTTCAGAGCGTTTCATGCTCCTCATATATTTCACACTCTTTGAAGCTCTTCATATTTTTCAACCCTTTTCAGGCTCTTCATGTTTTTAAAAACCGCTTCATGTTCCTCCTATTTTTCAGACTGTTTCATTCTCCTCATAATTTTGACACGTTTTGAAGCCTTTCAAGTTTTTCACACCTTTCAGGCTCTTCATGTTTTTGAACACAATTTCATGCTTCTCCTATTTTTCAGACCATTTCATGCTCTTCATATTTTTGACACCTTTTAAGCTCTTCATATTTTTCACAGATTTTCAGGCTCTTCAAGTTTTTGAACACCGCTTCATGCTCCTCCTATATTTCAGAACGTTTCATGCTCCTCATATTTTTGACACCTTTTTGAAGTCTTCATATATTTCACACCTTTTCAGTCTCTTCATGGTTTTGAACACCGTTTCATGGTCCTCCTATTTTTCAGACCATTTCATGCTGCTCATATTTTTCACTCCTTTTGAGGCTGTACAAATTTTTCACACCTTTTCACGATCTACATATTTTTCAACACCGTTTTATTCTCCCACTATATTTGAGACCGTTTCAAGCTCCTCATAATTTTGACACCTTTTGAGGCTCTTCATATTTTTCACACCTTTTCAGGCTCTTCATGTTTTCGAAAAACGTTTCATGCTCCTCCTATATTTCAGAACGTTTCATGCTCCTCTTATTTTTGACACCTTTTGAAGTCTTCATATATTTCACACCTTTTCAGTCTCTTCATGGTTTTGAACACCGTTTCATGCTCCTCCTATTTTTCAGACCGTTTCATGCTCCTCATATGTTTGACACCTTTTGAAACTCTTCATATTTTCACACCTTTTGAAGCTCTTCATGTTTTTTACACCTTTTGAAGCTCTTCATATTTTTCACACTTTTTCAGGCTCTTCATGTTTTTGAACACCGCTTCATGATCCTCCTATTTTTCTGACCGTTTCATGCTCCTCATATTTTTGACACCTTTTGAAGCTCTTCATATTTTTCAAACTTTTTGAACCTCTTCATATTTTTCACACCTTTTCAGGCTCTTCATGTTTTTCAACACTCCTTCATGCTCCTCCTATTTTTCAGACCATGTCATGCTCCTCATATTTTTGACACCTTTTGAAGCTCTTCATATATTTCACAACTTTTCAGGCTCGTCATGTTTCTGAACACCGTTTCATGCTCCTCCTATTTTCCAGACCGTTCATGCTCCTCATATTTTTGGCACCTTTTGAAGCTCTTCATATTTTTTACACCTTTTCAGGCTCTTCATGTTTTTCAACACCACTTCATGCTCCTCCTATTTTTTAGACCGTTTCATGCTCCTCATATTTTTGACACCTTTTGAAGCTCTTCATGTTTTTCACACTTTTTCAGGCTCTTCATGATTTTGGACACCACTTCTTCCCCCTCATTTTTTCACAAGGTTTCTTCCTCCTCATTTTTTTGACACCTTTTGAAGCTCTTCATATTTTTCACACCTTTTCATGCTCTTCATTTTTTTCAACACCGATTCATGCTCCTCCTGTTTTGCAGACCGTTTCAGGCTCCTCATATACTTCACACCTTTTCATGCTTTTCATATGTTTCACACCTTTTCAGTCTCTTCATGTTTTTGAACACCGTTTCATGCTCCTCCTATTTTTCAGACCATTTCATGCTCCTCATATTTTTGACACATTTTGAAGCTCTTCATATTTTTCACACCTTTTCAGGCTCTTCATGTTTTTGAAGACTTTTTCATGCTCCTCCTAATCTTCAGAACGTTTCATGCTCCTCATATTTTTGACACATTTTGAAGCTCTTCATATATTTCACAACTTTTCAGGCTGTTTATGTTTTTCAACACCGCTTCGTGCTGCTCCTATTTTTCAGACCGTTTCATGCTCCTCATATATTTGACACATTTTGAAGCTCTTCATGTATTTCACAACTTTTCAAGCTTTTCCTTTTTCAACACCGATTCTTGCTCCTCCTATTTTTCAGACCGTTTCATGTTCCTCATATTTTTGACACTTTTTGAACCTCTTCATATATTTCACACTTTTTCAGGCTCTTCATGTTTCTGAACACCGTTTCATGCTCCTCATATTTTTACATGTTTTGAAACTCTTCATATTTTTCACACCTTTTCAGGCGCTTCAGGTTTTCAACACCGTTTCATGCTCCTAATATTTTTCAGACCGTTTCATGCTCCTCATATTTTTGACACCTTTTGAAGTCTTCATATATTTCACACCTTTTCAGTCTCTTCATGGTTTTGAACACCGTTTCATGCTCCTTCTATTTTTCAGACCGTTTCATGCTACTCATATGTTTGACACCTTTTGAAACTCTTCATATTTTCACACCTTTTGAAGCTCTTCATGTTTTTTACACCTTTTGAAGCTCTTCATATTTTTCACACTTTTTGAACCTCTTCATATTTTTCACACCTTTTCAGGCTCTTCATGTTTTTCAACACTGCTTCATGCTCCTCCTATTTTTCAGACCATGTCATGCTCCTCATATTTTTGACACCTTTTGAAACTCTTCATATATTTCACAACTTTTCAGGCTCTTCATGTTTTTGAACAACGCTTCATGCTCCTACTATGTTTCAGATCGTTTCATGCTCCTCATATTTTTGACACTTTTTGAAGCTCTTAATATTTATTACACCTTTTCAGGCTCTTCATGTTTTTCAACACCACTTCATGCTCCTCCTATTTTTTAGGCCGTTTCTTGCTCCTCATATTTTTGTCACCTTTTGAAGTTCTTCATATATTTCACACCTTTTCAGGCTCTTCATGTTTCTGAACACCGTTTCATGCTCCTCCTATTTTTCAGACCGTTTCTTGCTCCTCATATTTTTTACACTTTTGAACCTTTTCATATTTTTCCCACCTTTTCAGGCTCTTCATGTTTTTGAACACTGTTTCATGCTCCTCCTATTTTTCAGACTGTTTCATCCTCCTCATATTTTTGACTCCTTTTGAAGCTCTTCATGTTTTTCACACTTTTTCAGGCTCTTCATGTTTTTGGACACCACTTCTTCCCCCTCATTTTTTCACAAGGTTTCTTCCTCCTCATATTTTTGACACCTTTTGAAGCTCTTCATATTTTTCACACCTTTTCATGCTCTTCATTTTTTTCAACACCGATTCATGCTCCTCCTGTTTTGCAGACCGTTTCAGGCTCCTCATATATTTCACACCTTTTCATGCTTTTCATATGTTTCACACCTTTTCAGGCTCTTCATGTTTTTGAAGACTTTTTCATGCTCCTCCTAATCTTCAGAACGTTTCATGCTCCTCATATTTTTGACACATTTTGAAGCTCTTCATATATTTCACAACTTTTCAGGCTGTTTATGTTTTTCAACACCGCTTCATGCTGCTCCTATTTTTAGACCGTTTCATGCTCCTCATATATTTGACACATTTTGAAGCTCTTCATATATTTCACAACTTTTCAAGCTCTTCTTTTTTTCAACACCGATTCTTGCTCCTCCTATTTTTCAGACCTTTTCATGTTCCTCATATTTTTACATGTTTTGAAACTCTTCATATTTTTCACACCTTTTCAGGCGCTTCAGGTTTTCAACACCGTTTCATGCTCCTAATATTTTTCAGACCATTTCATGGCCTCATATTTTTGACACCTTTTGAAGCTCTTCATATTTTTCACACCTTTTCAGTATCTTCAAGTTTTTGAACACCGCTTCATGCTCCTCATATTATTCACACCTTCTGAAGCTCTTCATATTTTTCACACATTTTCAGGCTCTTCATGTTTTTCAACACCACTTCATGCTCCTCCTATTTTTCAGACCTTTTCATGCTCCTCGTATTTTTGACACCTTTTGAAGCTCTTCATATTTTACACACTTTTCGGGCACTTCATGTCTTTGAACACAACTTCATTCTCACCTTTTTTTCACACCGTTTCATGCTCCTCATATTTTTCACACCTTTTCAGGCTCTTAATGATTTTGAACACCGTTTCATTTTCCTCCTATTTTTCAGACCGTTTCATGCTCCTCATATTTTTGACACCTTTTGAAGCGCTTCATATTTTTCACATGTTTTCAGGATCTTCATGTTTTTGAACACCATTTCATGCTCCTCCTATTTTTCAGACCGTTTCATGCTCTTCATGTTTTTCAAGACCGTTTCATGCTCCTCCTATTTTTCAGACCGTTTCATGCGCCTCATATTTTCACACGTTTTGAAGCTCTTCAAATTTTGCACACCTTTTCAGGCTCTTCATGTTTTTGAACACCGTTTCATGCTACTCCTATTTGACACCTTTTGAAGCTCTTCATATTTTTCACATCTTTTCATGTTCTTCATTTTTTTCAACACCGTTTCATGCTCCTCCTATTTTCTGACTGTTTCCTGCTCCTCATATTTTTGACACCTTTTCAGGCTCTTAATGACTTTGAACACCGTTTCATACTCCTCTTATTTTTCAGACAGTTTCATGCTCCTCATATATTTGACACCTTTTGAAGCTCTTCATATTTTTCACACCTTTTCGGGCTCTTCATGTTTTTGAACACCACTTCATGCGCCTCCTATTTTTCAGAGCGTTTCATGCTCCTCATATTTTTTCACCTTTTGAAGCTCTTCATATGTTTCACACCTTTAGAAGCTCTTCATGTTTTTTACACCTTTTGAAGCTCTTCATATTTTTCACACTTTTTCAGGCTCTTCATGTTTTTGAACACCGCTTCATGATCCTCCTATTTTTCAGACCGTTTCATGCTCCTCATATTTTTGACACCTTTTGAAGCTCTTCATATTTTTCAAACTTTTTGAACCTCTTCATATTTTTCACACCTTTTCAGGCTCTTCATGTTTTTCAACACTCCTTCATGCTCCTCCTATTTTTCAGACCATGTCATGCTCCTCATATTTTTGACACCTTTTGAAGCTCTTCATATATTTCACAACTTTTCAGGCTCGTCATGTTTCTGAACACCGTTTCATGCTCCTCCTATTTTCCAGACCGTTCATGCTCCTCATATTTTTGACACCTTTTGAAGCTCTTCATATTTTTTACACCTTTTCAGGCTCTTCATGTTTTTCAACACCACTTCATGCTCCTCCTATTTTTTAGACCATTTCATGCTCCTCATATTTTTGACAACTTTTGAAGCTCTTCATGTTTTTCACACTTTTTCAGGCTCTTCATGTTTTTGGACACCACTTCTTCCCCCTCATTTTTTCACAAGGTTTCTTCCTCCTCATTTTTTTGACACCTTTTGAAGCTCTTCATATTTTTCACACCTTTTCATGCTCTTCATTTTTTTCAACACCGATTCATGCTCCTCCTGTTTTGCAGACCGTTTCAGGCTCCTCATATATTTCACACCTTTTCATGCTTTTCATATGTTTCACACCTTTTCAGTCTCTTCATGTTTTTGAACACCGTTTCATGCTCCTCCTATTTTTCAGACCATTTCATGCTCCTCATATTTTTGACACATTTTGAAGCTCTTCATATTTTTCACACCTTTTCAGGCTCTTCATGTTTTTGAAGACTTTTTCATGCTCCTCCTAATCTTCAGAACGTTTCATGCTCCTCATATTTTTGACACATTTTGAAGCTCTTCATATATTTCACAACTTTTCAGGCTGTTTATGTTTTTCAACACCGCTTCGTGCTGCTCCTATTTTTCAGACCGTTTCATGCTCCTCATATATTTGACACATTTTGAAGCTCTTCATGTATTTCACAACTTTTCAAGCTTTTCCTTTTTCAACACCGATTCTTGCTCCTCCTATTTTTCAGACCGTTTCATGTTCCTCATATTTTTGACACTTTTTGAACCTCTTCATATATTTCACACTTTTTCAGGCTCTTCATGTTTCTGAACACCGTTTCATGCTCCTCATATTTTTACATGTTTTGAAACTCTTCATATTTTTCACACCTTTTGAAGCTCTTCATGTATTTCACTCCTCTTCAGGCTCTTCGTGGTTTTCAACAACATTACATGCTCCTCCTATTTTTCAGACCATTTCATGCTCCTCATATTTTTGACACCTTTTGAAGCTCTTCATATTTTTCAAACCTTTTCAGGCTCTCCATGTTTTTCAGCACCATTTGATGCTCCTCCTATTTTCAGACTGTTTCATGCTCCTAATATTTTTCACACCTTTTCAGGCTATTCATATTTTTCAACTCCACTTCATGCTCCTCCTATTTTTCAGACCGTTTCATGTTCCTCCTATTTGTGACACTTTTGAATCTCTTCATATATTTCACACCTTTCCAGGCTCTTCATGTTTTTCAACACCGCTTCATTCTCCTCCTATTTTTGAGACCGTATCATGCTCCTCATATTTTTGACACATTTTGAAGCTCTTCATGTTTTTCAACTCCGCTTCATGCTCCTTCTATTTTTGACACCTTTTGAAGCTCTTCATATTTTTCACACATTTTCAGGCTCTTCATGTTTTTCAACACCGTTTCATGCTCCTCCTATTTTTAAGACCGTTTCATGCTTCTTATATTTTTGACACCTTGTGAAGCTCTTCATATATTTCACACCTTTTCAGGCTCTACATGTTTTTAAACACCGCTTCATGCTCCTCCTATTTTTCAGACCATGTCATGCTCCTCATATTTTTGACACCTTTTGAAGCTCTTCATATATTTCACACCTTATCAGGCTCTTCATGTTTTTGAACAATGCTGCATGCTCCTACTATGTTTCAGATCGTTTCATGCTCCTCATATTTTTGACACTTTTTGAAGCTCTTCATATTTTTTACACCTTTTCAGGCTCTTCATGTTTTTCACACCTGTTCAGGCTCTTCATGTTTTGCAACACCCCTTCTTACTCTTCCTATTTTTCGGACCCTTTGAAACTCCGCCTATTTTTGACTCGTTTTTAAGTTCTTCATATTTTTCACACCATTTCAGGTTCTTCATGTTTTTGAACGCCGTTTCATGCTCCTCATATTTTTCAGACTGTTTCATGTTCCTCATATTTTTGACACCATTTGAAGCTCTTCATATATTTCACACATTTTCAGGCTCTTCATGTTTTTCACACCTTTTCAGGCTCTTCATGTTTTGCAACACCGCTTCATGCTCCTCCTATTTTTCAGACCGTTTCATGCTCTTCATATTTTTGACAGTTTTGAAGCTCTTCATGTATTTCACACCTTTTCAGGCTCTTCATGTTTTTCAACACCGCTTCTTACTCCTCCTATTCTTCAGACCTTTTCATGCTCCTCATATTTTTGACACCTTTTGAAGCTCTTCATATATTTCACACCTTTTCAGGCTCCTCATGTTTTTCAACACCGCGTCATGCTCCTCCTGTTTTTCAGACCGTTTCATGCTCCTCATATTTTTGACACCTTTTGAAGCTCTTCTTATTTTTCACACCTTTTCAGGCTTTTCATGTTTTTCAACACCGCTTCATGCTCCTCCTATTTTTCAGACCGTTTCATTCTCATTATATTATTGACAAGTTTTGAAGCTCTTCATATTTTTAACACCTTTTCAGGCTCTTCATGTTTTTGAAGACCGTTTCATGCTCCCCCTAATATTCAGAGCGTTTTATGCTCCTCATATTTTTGACACCTTTTGAAGCTCTTCATATATTTCACACCTTTTCAGGCTGTTTATGTTTATTTAACACCGCTTCATGCTGCTTCTATTTTTCAGACCGTTTCATGTTCCTCATATTTTTGACAACTTTTGAAGCGCTTCATGTTTTTCACACCTTTTCAGGCTCTTCACTTTTCAACACCGCTTCATGCTCCTCCTATTTTTCAGACCGTATCATGCTCCTCATACTTTTGAAAATTTTTGAAGCTCTTCATATATTTCACATCTTTTCAGGCTCTTCATGTTTTGCAACACCGTTTCATGCTCCTCCTATTTTTCAGACCGTTTCATGCTCCTCCTATTTTTCAGACAGTTTCATGCTCCTCATATATTTGACTCCTTTTGAAGCTCTTCATATTATTCACACCTTTTCAGGCTCTTCATATTTTTCAACACCACTTCATGCTCTTCCTATTTTTCAAACTGTTTCATGCTCCTCCTATTTTTGACACCTTTTGAACCTCTTCATATATTTCACACCTTTTCAGGCTCTTCATGTTTTTCAACACCGCTTCATGGTCCTCCTATTTTTCAGACCGTTTCATGCTCCTTATATTTTTGACTTCTTTTAAAGCTCTTCATATATTTCACTCCTTTTTAGGCTCTTCGTGTTTTTCAACATCGTTTAATGCTCCTCCTATTTTTCAGAACGCTTCATGCTCCTCATATTTTTGACACATTTTGTAGCTCTTCATATATTTCACACCTTTTCAGGCTCTTCATGTTTTTCAACACCGCTTCATGCTCTTCCTATTTTTAAGACAGTTTCATGCGCATCATAATTTTGAAACCTTATGAAGCTCTTCATATTTTTCACACATTTTCAGTCTCTTCATGTTTTTCCACACCGTTTCAGGCTGCTCCTATTTTTCAGACCGTTTCATGCTCCTTATATAGTTGACACCTTTTGAAGCTCTTCATATTTTTCACTCCTTTTCAGGCTCTTCGTCTTATTCAACACCGTTTCATGCTCCTCCTATTTTTCAGAACGATTCATGCTCCTCATATTTTTGACACCTTTTGAAGCTCTTCATATTTTTCACGCCATTTCAGGCTCTTCATGTTTCTGAACACTGTTTCATGCTCCTCATATTTTTACATGTTTTGAAACTCTTCATATTTTTCACACCTTTTCAGGCTCTTCATGTTTTTCAACACCGCTTTATGCTCCTCCTATTTTTCAGACCGTTTCATGCTTCTTATATTTTTGACTTCTTTTGAAGCTCTTCATATATTTCACTCCTTTTTAGGCTCTTCGTGTTTTCCAACACCGTTTCATGCTCCTCCTATTTTTCAGAACGCTTCATGCTCCTCATATTTTTGACACATTTTGTAGCTCTTCATATATTTCACACCTTTTCAGGCTCTTCATGTTTTTCAACACAGCTTCATGCTCTTCCTATTTTTAAGACAGTTTCATGCGCATCATAATTTTGAAACCTTTTGAAGCTCTTCATATTTTTCACACATTTTCAGTCTCTTCATGTTTTTCCACACCGTTTCAGGCTGCTCCTATTTTTCAGACCGTTTCATGCTCCTTATATATTTGACACCTTTTGAAGCTCCTCATATTTTTCACTCCTTTTTAGGCTCTTCGTGTTTTTCAACACCGTTTCATGCTCCTAATATTTTTCAGACCGTTTCATGCTCCTCATATTTTTGACACCTTTTGAAGCTCTTCATATTTTTCACACCTTTTCAGGCTCTTAATGATTTTGAACACCGTTTCATTTTCCTCCTATTTTTCAGACCGTTTCATGCTCCTCATATTTTTGACACCTTTTGAAGCTCTTCATATTTTTCACACCTTTTCAGTATCTTCAAGTTTTTGAACACCGCTTCATGCTCCTCATATTATTCACACCTTCTGAAGCTCTTCATATTTTTCACACATTTTCAGGCTCTTCATGTTTTTCAACACCACTTCATGCTCCTCCTATTTTTCAGACCGTTTCATGCTCCTCATATTTTTCACAGCTTTTCAGGCTCTTAATGATTTTGAACACCGTTTAATTTTCCTCCTATTTTTCAGACCGTTTCATGCTCCTCATATTTTTCACAGCTTTTCAGGCTCTTCATGTTTTTGAACACCGTTTCATGCTCCTCCTATTTTTCATACCGTTTCATGCTCCTCATATTTTTGCCACTTTTTGAAGCTCTTCATATTTTTCACACCTGTTCAGTATCTTCAAGTTTTTGATAAACGCTTCATGCTTCTCATATTTTTCACACCTTCTGAAGCTCTTCATATTTTCCACACCTTTTCAGGCTCTTAATGATTTTGAACACCGTTTCATTTTCCTCCTATTTTTCAGACCGTTTCATGCTCCTCATATTTTTGACACCTTTTGAAGCGCTTCATATTTTTCACATGTTTTCAGGATCTTCATGTTTTTGAACACCATTTCATGCTCCTCCAATTTTTCAGACCGTTTCATGCTCTTCATGTTTTTCAAGACCGATTCATGCTCCTCCTATTTTTCAGACCGTTTCATGCACCTCATATTTTCACACGTTTTGAAGCTCTTCAAATTTTGCACACCTTTTCAGGCTCTTCATGTTTTTGAACACCGTTTCATGCTACTCCTATTTGACACCTTTTGAAGCTCTTCATATTTTTCACACCTTTTCATGCTCTTCATGTTTTTCAACACCGTTTCATGCTCCTCCTATTTTTCAGACAGTTTCATCCTCCTCCTATTTTTGACACGTTTTTAAGTTCTTCATATTTTTCACACCATTTCAGGTTCTTCATGTTTTTCAACACCGCCTCATGCTCCTCCTATTTTTCAGAGCTTTTCATGCTCCTCCTATTTTTGACGCCTTTTGAAGCTCTTCATATATTTCACACCTTTTCAGGCTCTTCATGTTTTTCATCACTGCTTCATGCTCCTCCTAGTTTTCAGACCGTTTCATGCTCCTCAAATTTTTGACACCTTTTGAAGCTCTTCATTTTTTTCACAGCTTTTCAGGCTCTTTCAAGTTTTTCACACCGCTTCATGCTCCTCCTATTTTTCAGATGTTTTCATGCTCCTCATATTTTTGACACCTTCGAAGCTCTTCATATTTTTCACACATTTTCATGCGCTTCATGTTTTTCAACACCACTTCTTGCTCCACCTATTTTTCAGATCGTTTCATGCTTCTCATATTTTTATACCTTTTGAAGCTCTTCATATATTTCACACCCTTTGAGGGTCTTCATGTTTTTCACACCTTTTCAGGCTCTTCGTGTTTTTCACAACTTTTCAGGCTCTTCATGATTTTCAACACCGCGTCATGCTCCTCCTATTTTTCAGACCGTTTCCTGCTCCTCATATTTTTGACACCTATTGAAGCTCTTCATATATTTCACACCTTTTGAGGCTCTTCATCTTTTTCACACCTTTTCAGGCTCTTCATGTTTTTAACACCATTTCAGGCTCTTCATGTTTTTCAACACCGTTTCATGCTCCTTCTATTTTTCAGACTGTATCATGCTCCTCATGTTTTTGACACCCTTGAAGCTCTTCATATATTTCACACCTTTTCAGGCTCTTCATGGTTTTGAACACCGCTTCATGCTCCTCCTATTTTTCAGACTGTTTCATACACCTCATATTTATGACACGTTTTGAAGCTTTTCATATATTTCACACCTTTTCAGCCTCTTCATGTATTTCAACACCACTCATGCTCTTCCTATTTTTCAGACCGTCATGCTCCTCATATTTTTGACACCTTTTGAAGCTCTTAATATTTTTCACACCTTTTCAGACTCTTCATGTTTTTCAACACCGTTTCATGCTCCTCCTATTTTTCAGACCGTTTCATGCTCCTCATATTTTTTACACCTTTTGAAGCTCTTCATATTTTTCACTCCTATTCAGGCTCTTCATGTTTTTGAACACCGTTTCATGCTACTCCTATTTTTGACACCTTTTGATGGTCTTCATATTTTCACACCTTTTCAGTCTCTTCATGTTTTTCAACACCACTTCCTTCTCCACCTATTTTTCAGATCGTTTCTTGCTCCTCATATTTTTGACAATTTTTGAAGCTCTTCAAATTTTTCACACCTTTTGAACCTCTTCATATATTTCACACCTTTTCAGGCTCTTCATGTTTGTCACACCTTTTCAGGCTCCTCATGTTTTTGAACACCGCTTCATGCTCCTCCTATATTTCAGACCGTTTCATGCTCCTAATATTTTCACACCTTTTGAAGCTCTTCATATTTTCACACCTTTTGAAGCTCTTGATATTTTTCTCACCTGTTCAGTCTCTTCTTGGTTCTGAACATCGCTTCATTCTCCTCCTATTTCTCAGAACGTTTCATGCTCCTCATATTTTTGACACCCTTTGAAGCTCTTCATATTTTTCACACCTTTTCAGGCTCTTCATGTTTTTGAACACCGCTTCATGCTCCTCCTATTTTTCAGACCGTTTCGTGCTCCTCATATATTTGACACCTTTTGAAGCTCTTCATATTTTTCACACATTTTTAAGGCTCTTCATGTTTTTCAACATCGCTTCATGCTCCTCCTATTTTTCAGACCGTTTCATGCTCCTCATATTTTTGACACCTTTTGAAGCTCTTCATATTTCACACTTTTTCAGGCTCTTCATGTTTTTGAACACCGATTCATGCTGCTCATATTTTTGACACCTTTTGAAACTCTTCATATTTTTCACCCCTTTTCAGGCTCTTCATGTTTTTGAACACCGGTTCATGCTCCTCCTATTTTTCAGACCGTTTCATGCTCCTCATATTTTTCACCCCTTTTGAAGTTCTTCATATTTTTCACACCTTTTCAGCCTCTTCATGTTTTTCAACATGGCTTCATGGTCCTCCTATTTTTCAGACCGTTTCATGCTCCTCATGTATTTCACACATTTTGAAGCTCTTCATATTTTTCTCACCTTTTCAGGCTCTTCATGTTTTTCAACACCACTTCATGTTCCTCCTATTTTTCAAACCGTTTGATGCTCCTCATATTTTTGACACCTTTTGACGCTCTTCGTATTTTTCACACCTTTTCAGGCTCTTCATGATTTTCAACACCGCTTCTTGCTCCTCCTATTTTTCAGTCCGTTTCATGCTCATCTCTTTTTTGACACCTTTTGAAGCTCTTCATATTTTTCACATCTTTTGAAGCTCTTCATATTTCTCACATTTTGAAGCTCTTCATATTTCTCACACCTTTTCAGGCTCTTAATGTTTTCAACACCGCTTCATGCCCCTCCTAATTTTCAGACCGTTTCCTGCTCACCTCATTTTTGACACCTTTTGAAGCTTTTCATATTTTTCACACCTTTTCAAGCTCTTCATGTTTTTGAACACCGCTTGATGCTCCTCCTATTTTTCAGACCGTTTCATGCTCCTCATGTATTTCACACCTTTTGAAACTCTTCATATTTTTCACACCTTTTCAGGCTGTTCATGTTTTTCTTTTTTTATTTTTTTTTTATTTTTTTTTCCAGTGGGTTTTGTCATACATTGATATGAATCAGCCATGGATTTACATGTATTCCCAATCCCGATCCCCCCTCCCACCTCCCTCTCCACCCGATTCCTCTGGGTCTTCCCAGTGCACCAGGCCGGAGCACTTGTCTCGTGCATCCCACCTGGGCTGGTGATCTGTTTCACCATAGATAGTATACATGCTGTTCTTTTGAAATATCCCACCCTCACATTCTCCCACAAAGTTCAAAATTCTGTTCTGCATTTCTGTGTCTCTTTTTCTGTTCTGCATATAGGTTTATCGTTATCACCTTTCTAAATTCCATATACATGTGTCAGTATGCTGTAATGTTCTTTATCTTTCTGGCTTACTTCACTCTGTATAATGGGCTCCAGCTTCATCCATCTCATTAGGACTGGTTCAAATGAATTCGTTTTAATGGCTGAGTAATATTCCATGGTGTATATGTACCACAGCTTCCTTATCCGTTCATGGATTAAAGATCTAAATGTAAGACCAGAAACTATAAAACTTCTAGAGGAGAACATAGGCAAAACACTCTCCGACATAAATCAAAGCAAGATCCTCTATGACCCACCTCCCAGAATATTGGAAGTAAAAGCAAAACTAAACAAATGGGACCTAATGAAACTTAAAAGCTTTTGCACTACAAAGGAAACTATAAGTAAGGTGAAAAGACAGCCCTCAGATTGGGAGAAAATTATAGCAAATGAAGAAAGAGACAAAAGATTAATCTCAAAAATATACAAGCAACTCCTGCAGCTCAATTCCAGAAAAATAAATGACCCAATCAAAAAATGGGCCAAAGAACTAAACAGACATTTCTCCAAAGAAGACTTACAAATGGCTAACAAACACATGAAAAGATGCTCAACATCACTCATTATTAGAGAAATGCAAATCAAAACCACAATGAGGTACCATTACACGCAAGTCAGGTTGGCTGCTATCCAAAAGTCTACAAGCAATAAATGCTGGAGAGGGTGTGGAGAAAAGGGAACCCTCTTACACTGTTGGTGGGAATGCAAACTAGTACAGCCGCTATGGAAAACAGTGTGGAGATTTCTTAAAAAATTGGAAATAGAACTGCCATATGACCCAGCAATCCCACTTCTGGGCATACACACTGAGGAAACCAGATCTGAAAGAGACACGTGCACCCCAATGTTCATCGCAGCACTGTTTATAACAGCCAGAACATGGAAGCAACCTAGATGCCCATCAGCAGATGAATGGATAAGGAAGCTGTTCATGTTTTTCAACACCGCTTCATGATCCTCTTATTTTGCAGACCGTTTCATGCTCCTCATATTTTTGAGACCGCTTCATGCTCCTCCTATTTTTCAGAGCGTTTCATGCTCCTCATATTTTTGAAACCTTTTGAAGCTCCTCCTATTTTTCACACCTTTTCAGGCTCTTCTCTTTTTTCAACACAGTTTCATGCTCCTCATATTTTTCAGACCGTTTCATGCTCCTCCCATTTTCAGACCGTTTCATGCTCCTCATATTTTTGACAACTTTTGAAGCTCTTCATATTTTTCACACCTTTTCAGGCTCTTCATGTTTTTCAACACCACTTCATGCTCCTCCTATTTTTCAGACCGTTTCATGTTCCTCATTTTTTTGACAGCTTTTGAAGCTCTTCATATTTTTCACACATTTTAAGGCTCTTCATGTTTTTAAAAACCGCTTCACAGTTCTCCTATTTTTCAGACCGTTTCATTCTCCTCATATTTTTCTCACATTTTGAAGCTCTTCATATTTTTCACACCTTTTCAGGCTCTTCATGTTTTTGAACACAGCTTCATGCTCCTCCTATTTTTCAGACCGTTTCATGCTCCTCCTAATTTTGAGACCGTTTCATGCTCCTCATATATTTGACAGCTTTTGAAGCTCTTCATATTTTCCACAACTTTTCAGGCTCTTCAGGTTTTTGAACACAGCTTCATGCTCCTCCTATTTTTCAGACCGTTTCTTGCTCCTCATATTTTTGACATTTTTTGAAGCTCTTCATATATTTCAAACCTTTTCAGGCTCTTCATGTTTTTCAACACCAGTTCATGTTCCTCCTATTTTTCAGACCGTTTCATGGTCCTCATATTTTTGACAAGTTTTGAGGCTCTTCATGTTTTTGAACAACGCTTCATGCTCCTCATATTTTTCAGACCGTTTCATGCTCCTCATGTATTTCACACCTTTTGAAGCTCTTCATATTTTTCACACCTTTTCATGCTCTTCATGTTTTTCAACACCGCTTCATGCTCCTCCTTTTTTTCACTCATTTAATGCTTCTCATATTTTTGACACCTTTTGAAGCTCTTCATATTTTTCACAACTTTTCATGCTTTTCATATTCTTCAAAACAATTTCGTGCTCATTATATTTTTCAGACTGTTTCATGCTAATCATAGTTTTGACACCTTTTGAAGTTCTTCATATTTTTCACACCTTTTCAGGCTCTTCATGTTTTTGAATACAGTTTCATGCTCTTCCTATTTTTCAGACTGTTTCATGTTCCTCATATTTTTGACAACTTTTGAAGCTCTTCATATTTTTCACACCTTTTTATGCTCTTCCTGTTTTTCAGAACCGTTTCATTCTCATCCTCTTTTTCAGAATGTTTCATGCTCCTCATATTTTTGACAACTTTTGAATCTCTTCATATTATTTACACCTTTTAAGGTCTTCATCTTTTAACCACCGCTTCATGCTCCTCCTATTTTTCCGACCTTTTCATGCGCCTCATATTTTTGACACCGTCTGAAGCTCTTCATATTTTTCAAAGCTTTTCAGGATCTTCATGTTTTTAAACACTGCTTCTTGCTCCTCCTATTTTTCAGACTGTTTCATGCTCCTCATATTTTTGGTACCTTTTGAAGCTCTTCATATTTTTCACACCTTTTCAGGCTCTTCATGTTTTTCAGCACCGCTTCATGCTCCTCCTATTTTTCAGTCATTTCATGCTTCTCATCTTTTTGACACCTTTTGAAGTTCTTCATATTTTTCACCCCTTTTCATGCTCTTCATGTATTTGACCACCGCTTCATGCTCCTCCTATTTTTCAGACCGTTTCATGCTCCTCATATTTTTGACACCTTTTGAAGCTCTTCGTATTTTTCACACCTTTTCATGCTCTTCATCTTTTTCAAAACAGTTTCATTGTCATCTTAATTTTCAGACTGTTTCTTGCTCCTCATATTTTTGACAACTTTTGAAGCTCTTCATATTTTTCACACCTTTTCAGGCTCTTCATGTTTTTCAACACCGCTTTGTGCTCCTCCTATTTTTCAGTCATTTCATGCTTCTCATATTTTTGACACCTTTTGAAGCTCTTCATATTTTCACACCTTTTCAGGCTCTTCATGTTTTTCAACACCGCTTTGTGCTCCTCCTATTTTTCAGTCATTTCATGCTTCTCATATTTTTGACACCTTTTGAAGCTCTTCATATTTTTCACACATTTTCATTCTCTTCATCTTCTTCAAAACCATTTCATGCTCATCATATTTCGCAGACTGTTTCATGCTCCTCATATTTTTGGCACATTTGAATCTCTTCATATTTTTCACACCTTCTCATGCTCTTAATCTTCTTCAAAACCATTTCATGCTCATCCTATTTTTCAGACTGTTTCATGCTCCTCATATTTTTGACACTTTTTGAAGCTCTTCATATTTTTCACACCTTTTCAGATTTCATGTTTTTCAACACCGCTTCATGCTGCTTCTATTTTCATACCGTTTCATGCTTCTCATATTTTTGATAACTTTGGAACCTCTTCATAATTTTCACACGTTTTCTTGCTCTTCATCTTTTTCAAAACAGTTTCATTCTCATCCTAATTTTCAGACTGTGTCATGCTCCTCATATTTTTGACAAATTTTGAAGCTCTTCATATTTTTCACACCTTTTCATGATCTTCATGTTTTTAAACACTGCTTCATGCTCTTCCTATTTTTCAAAACTTTTCATTCTCCTCATATTTTTGACACTTTTTGAAGCTCTTCATATTTTTCACAATTTTTCTTGCTCTTCATGTTTTTGAACACCGCTTCATGCACCTCCTATTTTTCAGACCCTTTCAGATTCCTCATATTTTTGACACCTTTTGAAGCTCTTCATATTTTCCACACCTTGTCAGGCTCTTCATGTTTTTCAACACCGCTTTGTGCTCCTCCTATTTATTAGTCATTTCATGCTTCTCATATTTTTGACACCTTTTGAAGCTCTTCATATTTTTCACACATTTTCATTCTCTTCATCTTCTTCAAAGCCATTTCATGCTCATCCTATTTTGCAGACTGTTTCATGCTCCTCATATTTTTGGCACATTTGAATCTCTTCATATTTTTCACACCTTCTCATGCTCTTCATCTTCTTCAAAACCATTTCATGCTCATCTTATTTTTCAGACTGTTTCATGCTCCTCATATTTTTGACATTTTTTGAAGCTCTTCATATTTTTCACACCGTTTCAGGCTCTTTATGTTTCTCATCAAAGCTTCAGGCTCCTCCTATTTTTCAGACCGTTTCATGCTCATATTATTGACACCTTTTGAAGCTCTTCATATTTTTCACACCTTTTCATGCTCTTCATCTTTTTCAAAACCGTATCATGCTCATCCTATTTTTCAGACTGTTTCATGCTCCTCATATTTTTGACACCTTTTGAAGCTCTTCATATTTTTCCACACCTTTTCAGGATCTTCATGTTTTTAAACAATGCTTCATGCTCCTCCTATTTTTCAGACCGTTTCATGGTCCTCATATATGTGACACCTTTTGAAGCTCTTCATATTTTTCACACCTTTTCATGCTCTTCATGTTTTTCAACACCTCTTCATGCTCCTCCTTTTTTTCACTCATTTCATGCTTCTCATATTTTTGACACCTTTGAAGCTCTTCATATTTTTCACACCTTTTCATGCTCTTCATATTCTTCAAAACCATTTCATGCTCATCCTATTTTTCAGACTGTTTCATGCTCCTCATATTTTTGACACCTTTTGAAGCTCTTCCTAATTTTCACACCTTTTCAGACTCTTCATGTTTTTCAAAACCGTTTCATGCTGCTCCTATTTTTCAGACCATTTCATGCTACTCATATATTTGACACCTTTTGTAGCACTTCATATTTTTCACACCTTTTCAGGCTGTTCATGTTTTTCAACACCGCTGCATGATTCTCCTATTTTTTAGACCGTTTCATGCTCCTCATATTTTTGACACCTTTTGAAGCTGTTCATATTTTTCACACCTTTTCATGCTCTTCATGTTTTTCGACACCAATTCATGCACTTCCTATTTTTCAGAACGTTCATGCTCCTCATATTTTTGACACATTTTGAAGCTCCTCATATATTTCACAACTGTTCATGCTCTTCATGGTTTTCAACTCCACTTCTTGCTCCTCCTATTTTTCAGACCGTTTCATGCTCATCTCATTTTTTACATCTTTTGAAGCTCTTCATATTTTTCACACCTTTTGAAGCTCCTCATATTTTTCACATGTTTTCAGGCTCTTCATATTTTCAACAACGCTTCATGCTCCTCCTATTGTTCAGACCGTTTCATGCTCGTCATATTTTTGACACCTTTTGAAGCTCCTCATATATTTCACACCTTTTCAGGCTCTTCATGTTTTTCAACACAACTTCAATCTCCTCATATTTTTCAGACCGTTTCATGCTCATCTCATTTTTGACACATTTTGAAGCTCTTCATATTTTTCACACCTTTTGAAGCTCCTCATATTTTTCACACCTTTTCAGGCCTTCATGTTTTTCAACATCACTTCATGCTCCTCCTATTGTTCAGACCGTTTCATGCTCCTCATATGTTTTACACCTTTTGAAGCTCTTCATATTTTGCACTACTTTTCAGGCTCTTCATGTTTTTGAACACAGTTTCATACTCCTACTATTTTTCAGACTGTTTCATGCTCCTCATATTTTTGACACCTATTGAAGCTCTTCAGATTCTTCACACCTTTTCAGGCTCTTCATGTTTTTCAACACTGCTTCATGCTCCTCTTATTTTTCATACCGTTTCATGCTTCTCATATTTTTGACACCTTTTGAAGCTCTTCATATTTTTCACACCTTTTCATGCCCTTCATCTTTTTCAAAACCGTTTCATTCTGATCCTATTTTTCAGACGGTTTCATGCTCCTCATATTTTTGACACCTTTTGAAGCTCTTCACATATTTCACACCTTTTCAGGCTCCTCATGTTTTTCAACATTGCTTCATCCTCCTCCTATTTTTCAGACCGTTTTATGCTCCTCATATTTTGACACCTTTTGAAGCTCTTCATATTTTTCACATCTTTTCAGGCTCTTCATGTTTTTGACCACCGCTTCATGCTCCTCCTATTTTTCAGACCGTTTGATGCTCCTCATGTATTTCACACCATTTGAAGCACTTCATATTTTTCACACCTTTTCAGGCTCTTCATATTTTTGAACACTGCTTCATGCTCCTCCTATTTTTCCGACCGTTTCATACTCCTCATACTTTTCACACCTTTTGAAGCTCTTCATGTTTTTCACACCTTTTCAGTCTCTTCATGTATTTAAACACCATTTCATGCTCCTCCTGTTTTTCAGACCGTTTTATGCTCCTCATATTTTTGACACCTTCTGAAGCTGTTCATATTTTTCACACTTTTTCAGGCTCTTTATATTTTTGAACACCGTTTCTTGCTCCTCCTATTTTTCAGACTTTTTCATGCTCCTCATATTTTTGACAATTTTGGAAGCTCTTCATATTTTTCACACCTTTTCAGGCTCTTCATGTTTTTCAACACCGCTATATGCTCCTCCTAATTTCCAGACCATTTCATGCTCCTCAAATTTTTTACACATTTTGAAGCTCTTCATATTTTTCACACCTTTTCATGCTTTTCATCTTTTAAAAAACCGTTTCATGCTCATCCTATTTTTCAGACTGTTTCATGCTCCTCATATGTTTGACACATTTTGAAGCTCTTCATATTTTTCACACCTTTTCAGGCTCTTCATGTTTTTGAGGACCGCTTCATGCTCCTCCTATTTTTCAGACCGTTTCATGCTCCTCATATTTTTTACACATTTTGAAGCTCTTCATATTTTTCACACCTTTTCATGCTCTTCATCTTTTAAAAAACCGTTTCATGCTCATCCTATTTTTCAGACGGTTTCATGCTCCTCATATGTTTGACCCCTTTTGAAGCTCTTCATATTTTTCACAAATTTTCAATCTCTTCATGTTTTTCAACACTGCTTCATGCTCCTCCTATTTTTCAGACCGTTTTATGCTCCTCATATTTTTGACACCTTTTGAAGCTCTTCATATTTTTCACACCTTTTCAGGCTATTCATGTTTTCCAACACCACTTCATGCTCCTCCTATTTTTCAGACCGTTTCATGCTCATCTCATATTTACACCTTTTGAACCTGTTCATATTTTTCACAAATTTTGAAGCTCTTCATATTTTTCACACCTTTTCAGGCTCTTCATATTTTTGAACACTGCTTCATGCTCCTCCTATTTTTCCGACCGTTTCATACTCCTCATACTTTTCACACCTTTTGAAGCTCTTCATGTTTTTCACACCTTTTCAGGCTCTTCATGTTTTTTAGCACACATTCATGCTCCTCCTATTTTTCAGACCGTTTCATGCTCCTCATGTATTTCACACCATTTGAAGCTCTTCATGTTTTTCACACCTTTTCAGTCTCTTCATGTATTTAAACACCATTTCATGCTCCTCCTGTTTTTCAGACCGTTTTATGCTCCTCATATTTTTGACACCTTCTGAAGCTGTTCATATTTTTCACACCTTTTCAGGCTCTTTATATATTTGAACACCGTTTCTTGCTCCTCCTATTTTTCAGACTTTTTCATGCTCCTCATATTTTTGACAATTTTGGAAGCTCTTCATATTTTTCACACCTTTTCAGGCTCTTCATGTTTTGGAGCACACCTTCATGCTCCTCCCATTTTTCAGACCGTTTCATGCTCCTCATGTATTTCACACCATTTGAAGCACTTCATATTTTTCACACCTTTTCAGTCTCTTCATGTTTTTCAACACCACTTCATGTTCCTCCTATTATTCAGACCGTTTCATGCTCATCTCATTTTTGACACCTTTTGAAGTTCTTGATATTTTTCACACCATTTGAAGCTCTTCATATTTTTTACACCTTTTCAGGATCTTCATGTTTTTAAACACCGCTTCATGCTCCTCCTATTTTTCAGACCTTTTCATGCTCCTCATATTTTTCAAATCTTTTGAAGCTCTTCATATTTTTCGCACCTTTCCAGGCTCTTCATGATTTTGAACACCGCTTCATGCTTCTGCTATTTTACAGACCGTTTCATTCTCCTCATGTATTTCAATCCTTTTGAAGCTCTTCATATTTTTCAAAACTTTTCAGGCTCTTCATGTTTTTCAACACCGTTTCATGCTCCTCCTATTTTTCAGACCTTTTCATGCTCATCTAATTTTTGACACCTTTTGAAGCTCTGCATATATTTCACACCTTTTCAGGCTCTTCATGTTTTCAACACCGCTTCATGCTCCTCCTATTTTTCATACCGTTTCATGCTCCTCATATTTTTGATACCTTTTGAAGCTCTTCATATATTTCACATCTTTTCATGCTCTTCATGTTTTCAACACCACTTCATGCTCCTCCTAATTTGCAGACCGTTTCATGCTCCTCCTAATTTTGACACGTGTTGATGCTGTTCATATTTTTCACACCTTTTGAAGCTCTTCTAATTTTTCACACCTTTTCAGGCTCTTCATGTTTTTCAACACCGCTTCATGCTCCTCCTAATTTGCAGACCGTTTCATGCTCCTCATATTTTTGACACTTTTTGAAGCTCTTCATATTTTTCACACCTTTTCAGATTTCATGTTTTTCAACACCGCTTCATGCTGCTTCTATTTTCATACCGTTTCATGCTTCTCATATTTTTGATAACTTTGGAACCTCTTCATAATTTTCACACGTTTTCTTGCTCTTCATCTTTTTCAAAACAGTTTCACTCTCATCCTAATTTTCAGACTGTGTCATGCTCCTCATATTTTTGACAAATTTTGAAGCTCTTCATATTTTTCACACCTTTTCATGATCTTCATGTTTTTAAACACTGCTTCATGCTCTTCCTATTTTTCAAAACTTTTCATTCTCCTCATATTTTTGACACTTTTTGAAGCTCTTCATATTTTTCACAATTTTTCTTGCTCTTCATGTTTTTGAACACCGCTTCATGCACCTCCTATTTTTCAGACCCTTTCAGATTCCTCATATTTTTGACACCTTTTGAAGCTCTTCATATTTTCCACACCTTGTCAGGCTCTTCATGTTTTTCAACACCGCTTTGTGCTCCTCCTATTTATTAGTCATTTCATGCTTCTCATATTTTTGACACCTTTTGAAGCTCTTCATATTTTTCACACATTTTCATTCTCTTCATCTTCTTCAAAGCCATTTCATGCTCATCCTATTTTGCAGACTGTTTCATGCTCCTCATATTTTTGGCACATTTGAATCTCTTCATATTTTTCACACCTTCTCATGCTCTTCATCTTCTTCAAAACCATTTCATGCTCATCTTATTTTTCAGACTGTTTCATGCTCCTCATATTTTTGACATTTTTTGAAGCTCTTCATATTTTTCACACCGTTTCAGGCTCTTTATGTTTCTCATCAAAGCTTCAGGCTCCTCCTATTTTTCAGACCGTTTCATGCTCATATTATTGACACCTTTTGAAGCTCTTCATATTTTTCACACCTTTTCATGCTCTTCATCTTTTTCAAAACCGTATCATGCTCATCCTATTTTTCAGACTGTTTCATGCTCCTCATATTTTTGACACCTTTTGAAGCTCTTCATATTTTTCCACACCTTTTCAGGATCTTCATGTTTTTAAACAATGCTTCATGCTCCTCCTATTTTTCAGACCGTTTCATGGTCCTCATATATGTGACACCTTTTGAAGCTCTTCATATTTTTCACACCTTTTCATGCTCTTCATGTTTTTCAACACCTCTTCATGCTCCTCCTTTTTTTCACTCATTTCATGCTTCTCATATTTTTGACACCTTTGAAGCTCTTCATATTTTTCACACCTTTTCATGCTCTTCATATTCTTCAAAACCATTTCATGCTCATCCTATTTTTCAGACTGTTTCATGCTCCTCATATTTTTGACACCTTTTGAAGCTCTTCCTAATTTTCACACCTTTTCAGACTCTTCATGTTTTTCAAAACCGTTTCATGCTGCTCCTATTTTTCAGACCATTTCATGCTACTCATATATTTGACACCTTTTGTAGCACTTCATATTTTTCACACCTTTTCAGGCTGTTCATGTTTTTCAACACCGCTGCATGATTCTCCTATTTTTTAGACCGTTTCATGCTCCTCATATTTTTGACACCTTTTGAAGCTGTTCATATTTTTCACACCTTTTCATGCTCTTCATGTTTTTCGACACCAATTCATGCACTTCCTATTTTTCAGAACGTTCATGCTCCTCATATTTTTGACACATTTTGAAGCTCCTCATATATTTCACAACTGTTCATGCTCTTCATGGTTTTCAACTCCACTTCTTGCTCCTCCTATTTTTCAGACCGTTTCATGCTCATCTCATTTTTTACATCTTTTGAAGCTCTTCATATTTTTCACACCTTTTGAAGCTCCTCATATTTTTCACATGTTTTCAGGCTCTTCATATTTTCAACAACGCTTCATGCTCCTCCTATTGTTCAGACCGTTTCATGCTCGTCATATTTTTGACACCTTTTGAAGCTCCTCATATATTTCACACCTTTTCAGGCTCTTCATGTTTTTCAACACAACTTCAATCTCCTCATATTTTTCAGACCGTTTCATGCTCATCTCATTTTTGACACATTTTGAAGCTCTTCATATTTTTCACACCTTTTGAAGCTCCTCATATTTTTCACACCTTTTCAGGCCTTCATGTTTTTCAACATCACTTCATGCTCCTCCTATTGTTCAGACCGTTTCATGCTCCTCATATGTTTTACACCTTTTGAAGCTCTTCATATTTTGCACTACTTTTCAGGCTCTTCATGTTTTTGAACACAGTTTCATACTCCTACTATTTTTCAGACTGTTTCATGCTCCTCATATTTTTGACACCTATTGAAGCTCTTCAGATTCTTCACACCTTTTCAGGCTCTTCATGTTTTTCAACACTGCTTCATGCTCCTCTTATTTTTCATACCGTTTCATGCTTCTCATATTTTTGACACCTTTTGAAGCTCTTCATATTTTTCACACCTTTTCATGCCCTTCATCTTTTTCAAAACCGTTTCATTCTGATCCTATTTTTCAGACGGTTTCATGCTCCTCATATTTTTGACACCTTTTGAAGCTCTTCACATATTTCACACCTTTTCAGGCTCCTCATGTTTTTCAACATTGCTTCATCCTCCTCCTATTTTTCAGACCGTTTTATGCTCCTCATATTTTGACACCTTTTGAAGCTCTTCATATTTTTCACATCTTTTCAGGCTCTTCATGTTTTTGACCACCGCTTCATGCTCCTCCTATTTTTCAGACCGTTTGATGCTCCTCATGTATTTCACACCATTTGAAGCACTTCATATTTTTCACACCTTTTCAGGCTCTTCATATTTTTGAACACTGCTTCATGCTCCTCCTATTTTTCCGACCGTTTCATACTCCTCATACTTTTCACACCTTTTGAAGCTCTTCATGTTTTTCACACCTTTTCAGTCTCTTCATGTATTTAAACACCATTTCATGCTCCTCCTGTTTTTCAGACCGTTTTATGCTCCTCATATTTTTGACACCTTCTGAAGCTGTTCATATTTTTCACACTTTTTCAGGCTCTTTATATTTTTGAACACCGTTTCTTGCTCCTCCTATTTTTCAGACTTTTTCATGCTCCTCATATTTTTGACAATTTTGGAAGCTCTTCATATTTTTCACACCTTTTCAGGCTCTTCATGTTTTTCAACACCGCTATATGCTCCTCCTAATTTCCAGACCATTTCATGCTCCTCAAATTTTTTACACATTTTGAAGCTCTTCATATTTTTCACACCTTTTCATGCTTTTCATCTTTTAAAAAACCGTTTCATGCTCATCCTATTTTTCAGACTGTTTCATGCTCCTCATATGTTTGACACATTTTGAAGCTCTTCATATTTTTCACACCTTTTCAGGCTCTTCATGTTTTTGAGGACCGCTTCATGCTCCTCCTATTTTTCAGACCGTTTCATGCTCCTCATATTTTTTACACATTTTGAAGCTCTTCATATTTTTCACACCTTTTCATGCTCTTCATCTTTTAAAAAACCGTTTCATGCTCATCCTATTTTTCAGACGGTTTCATGCTCCTCATATGTTTGACCCCTTTTGAAGCTCTTCATATTTTTCACAAATTTTCAATCTCTTCATGTTTTTCAACACTGCTTCATGCTCCTCCTATTTTTCAGACCGTTTTATGCTCCTCATATTTTTGACACCTTTTGAAGCTCTTCATATTTTTCACACCTTTTCAGGCTATTCATGTTTTCCAACACCACTTCATGCTCCTCCTATTTTTCAGACCGTTTCATGCTCATCTCATATTTACACCTTTTGAACCTGTTCATATTTTTCACACATTTTGAAGCTCTTCATATTTTTCACACCTTTTCAGGCTCTTCATATTTTTGAACACTGCTTCATGCTCCTCCTATTTTTCCGACCGTTTCATACTCCTCATACTTTTCACACCTTTTGAAGCTCTTCATGTTTTTCACACCTTTTCAGGCTCTTCATGTTTTTTAGCACACATTCATGCTCCTCCTATTTTTCAGACCGTTTCATGCTCCTCATGTATTTCACACCATTTGAAGCTCTTCATGTTTTTCACACCTTTTCAGTCTCTTCATGTATTTAAACACCATTTCATGCTCCTCCTGTTTTTCAGACCGTTTTATGCTCCTCATATTTTTGACACCTTCTGAAGCTGTTCATATTTTTCACACCTTTTCAGGCTCTTTATATATTTGAACACCGTTTCTTGCTCCTCCTATTTTTCAGACTTTTTCATGCTCCTCATATTTTTGACAATTTTGGAAGCTCTTCATATTTTTCACACCTTTTCAGGCTCTTCATGTTTTGGAGCACACCTTCATGCTCCTCCCATTTTTCAGACCGTTTCATGCTCCTCATGTATTTCACACCATTTGAAGCACTTCATATTTTTCACACCTTTTCAGTCTCTTCATGTTTTTCAACACCACTTCATGTTCCTCCTATTATTCAGACCGTTTCATGCTCATCTCATTTTTGACACCTTTTGAAGTTCTTGATATTTTTCACACCATTTGAAGCTCTTCATATTTTTTACACCTTTTCAGGATCTTCATGTTTTTAAACACCGCTTCATGCTCCTCCTATTTTTCAGACCTTTTCATGCTCCTCATATTTTTCAAATCTTTTGAAGCTCTTCATATTTTTCGCACCTTTCCAGGCTCTTCATGATTTTGAACACCGCTTCATGCTTCTGCTATTTTTCAGACCTTTTCATGCTCATCTAATTTTTGACACCTTTTGAAGCTCTGCATATACTTCACACCTTTTCAGGCTCTTCATGTTTTCAACACCGTTTCATGCTCCTCCTATTTTTCAGACCTTTTCATGCTCATCTAATTTTTGACACCTTTTGAAGCTCTGCATATATTTCACACCTTTTCAGGCTCTTCATGTTTTCAACACCGCTTCATGCTCCTCCTATTTTTCATACCGTTTCATGCTCCTCATATTTTTGATACCTTTTGAAGCTCTTCATATATTTCACATCTTTTCATGCTCTTCATGTTTTCAACACCACTTCATGCTCCTCCTAATTTGCAGACCGTTTCATGCTCCTCCTAATTTTGACACGTGTTGATGCTGTTCATATTTTTCACACCTTTTGAAGCTCTTCTAATTTTTCACACCTTTTCAGGCTCTTCATGTTTTTCAACACCGCTTCATGCTCCTCCTAATTTGCAGACCGTTTCATGCTCCTCATATTTTTAACACCTTTTGAAGCTCTTCATATTTTTCACACCTTTTGAAGCTCTTCATATTTTTCACACCTTTTGAAGCTCTTCATATTTTTCACACCTTTTGAAGCTCTTCATATTTTTCACACCTTTTCAGGCTCTGCATGTTTTACAACAATGCATCATGCTCCTCCTATTTTTCAGACTGTTTCATGCTCCTCATATTTTTGACATCTTTTGATGCTCTTCATATTTTTCACACCTTTTCAAGCTCTTCATGTTTTTCAACAACACTTCATGCTCCTCCTATTTTTCAGAACATTTAATGCACCTCATGTATTTCACGTCTTTTGAAGCTCTTCATATTTTTCACACATTTTCAGGCTCTTCATGTTTTTGAACAACGTTTCATGCTCCTCCTATTTTTCAGACTGTTTCATGCTCCTCATATTTTTGACACCTTTTGAAGCTCTTCATATTTTTCACACCTTTTCAGGCTCTTCATGTTTTTGAACACAGCTTCATGCTCCTCCTATTTTTCAGACCGTTTCATGCTCCTCATATTTAACACGTTTTGAAGCTCTTCATTATTTCACTCCTTTTCAGGCTCTTCATGTTTTCAAAAGCGCTTCATGCTAATCCTATTTTTCAGTCGTTTCATGCTTCTCATATTTTTGACACCTTTTGAAGCTCTTCATATGTTTCACACCTTTTCAGGCGCTTCACCTTTTCAAAACCGTTTCTTGCTCCTCCTATTTTTCACATCGTTTTACGATCCTCATGTTTTTGACACATTTTGAAGCTCTTCATATTTTTCACACCTTTTCATGCTCTTCATAGTGTTGAACACCGCTTCATGCTCCTCCTATTTTTTAGACCGATTCATGCTCCTCATATTTTTGAAACCTTTTGAAGCTCTTCATAATTTTCACACCTTTTCAGGCTCTTCATGTTTTTACACAGCGCTTCATGCTCCTCCTATTTTTCAGTCGTTTCATGCTTTTCATATTTTTGACACCTTCTGAAGCTCTTCATATGTTTCACACCTTTTCAGGCTCTTCATGTTTTTAAACAGCGCTTCATGCTCCTCCTATTTTTCAGTCGTTTCATGCTTTTCATATTTTTGACACCTTCTGAAGCTCTTCATATGTTTCACACCTTTTCAGGCTCTTCATGTTTTTGAACACTGCTTCATGATCCTCCTACTTTTCAGACCGTTTCATGCTCCTCATATTTTTGACAGCTTTTAAAGCTCTTCATACTTTTCACACCTTTTCAGGCTCTTCATGTTTTTCAAGACCGCTTCCTGCTCCTCCTATTTTTCAGACCGTTTCCTGCTCTTCATATTTTTCACACCTTTTGAATCTCTTCATATTTTTCACACCTTTTCAGGCTCTTCTTATTTTTGACCACCGCTTCATGCTCCTCCTATTTTTCAGACCGTTTCATGCTCCTAATATATTTTACACCTTTTGAAGCTCTTCATATTTTGCACTCCTTTTCAGGCTCTTCATGTTTTTGAACACAGTTTCATACTCCTACTATTCTTCAGACTGTTTCATGCTCCTCATATTTTTGACACCTTTTGAAGCTCTTCAGATTCTTCACACCTTTTCAGGCTCTTCATGTTTTTCAACACCGCTTCATGCTCCTCTTATTTTTCATACCGTTTCATACACCTTTTGCAGCTCTTCATATATTACACACCTTTTCATGCTCTTCATATTTTTCAACACCGTTTTATGCTCCTCATATTTTTCAGACTGTTTCATGCACCTCATATAATTGACACATGTTGAAGCTCTTCATATTTTTCACGCCTTTTCAGGCTCTTCATGTTTTTCAACACCCCTTCAGGCTTCTCCTATTTTTCAGACCGTTTCATGCACCTCATATTTTTCATGCCTTTTGAAGCTCTTCATATTTTTCACACCTTTTCAGGCTCTTCATGTTTTTGAACACCGCTTCATGCTCCTCCTAATTTCCAGACCATTTCATGCTCCTCAAATTTTTTACACATTTTGAAGCTCTTCATATTTTTCACACCTTTTCATGCTTTTCATCTTTTAAAAAACCGTTTCATGCTCATCCTATTTTTCAGACTGTTTCATGCTCCTCATATGTTTGACACATTTTGAAGCTCTTCATATTTTTCACACCTTTTCAGGCTCTTCATGTTTTTGAGGACCGCTTCATGCTCCTCCTATTTTTCAGACCGTTTCATGCTCCTCAAATTTTTTACACATTTTGAAGCTCTTCATATTTTTCACACCTTTTCATGCTCTTCATCTTTTAAAAAACCGTTTCATGCTCATCCTATTTTTCAGACCGTTTCATGCTCCTCATATGTTTGACCCCTTTTGAAGCTCGTCATATTTTTCACACCTTTTCACGCTCTTCATTTTTCTCAACACCGCTTCATGCTCCTGCTATTTATCATAACGTTTCATACTCCTCATATTTTTGACACTTTTTGAGTCTCTTCATATTTTTCACACCTTTTCAGGCTCTTCAAGTTTTTGAACACCGCTTCATCCTCCTCGTATATTTAAGACCGTTTCATGCTCCTCATATTTTTGAAACCTTTTGAAGCTCTTCATATTTTTCACACCTTTTTAGGCTCTTCATGTTTTTGAACATCGCTTCATGCTCCTCCTATTTTTCAGACCGTATCATGCTCCTCATATTTTTCACACCTTTTGAAGCTCTTCATATTTTTCACACCTTTTCAGCCTCTTCATGTTTTTCAACAACAGTTCATGCTCCTCCTAATTTTCAGAACGTTTCATGCTCCTCATATTTTTAACACCTTTAGAAACTCTTCATATTTTTCACAACTTTTCAGGCTCTTCATGTTTTTCAACACCGTTTCATGATCCTCCTATTTTTCAGACCGTATCGTTCTCCTCATATTTTTGACACATTTTGAAGCTCTTCATATTTTTCGCACGTTTTCAGGCTCTTCATGTTTTTCAACACCGTTTCATGATCCTCCTATTTTTCAGACCGTATCGTTCTCCTCATATTTTTGACACATTTTGAAGCTCTTCATATTTTTCGCACGTTTTCAGGCTCTTCATGTTTTTCAACACCGTTTCATGATCCTCCTATTTTTCAGACCGTTTCATGCTCCTCATATTTTTGACACCTTTTGAAGCTCTTCAGATATTTCACACCTTTTCAGGCTCTTCATTTTTTTCAACACCACTTTATGCTCCTATTATTTTTCAGATCGTTTCATGCTCTTCTCATTTTGACACCTTTTAAAGCTCTTCATATTTTTCACATCTTTCGAAGCTCTTCATATTTTTCACACCTTTTCAGGATCTTCATGATTTTCCACACCACTTCATGCTTCTCCTATTTTTCAGACCCTCATTCTCATCGCTTTTTTGACACCTTTTGAAGCTCTTCATATTTTTCACACCTTTTGAAGCTCTTCATATTTCTCACATTTTTGAAGCTCTTCATATTTTTCACACGTTTTCAGACTCTTCATGTTTTTCAACACGGCTTCATGCTCCTGCTATTTTTCCGACCTTTTCATACTCCTCATATATTTGACACATTTTGAGTCTCTTCATATTTTTCACACCTTTTCAGGCTCTTCATATTTTTGAACACCGCTTCATGCTCCTGCTATTTTTCAGACCGTTTCATGCTCCTCATATATTTGACACCTTTTGAAGCTCTTCATATTTTTCACACCTTTTCAGGTTCTTAATGTTTTTGAACACCACTTCATGCTCCTCCTATTTTTCAGACCGTTTCATACTCCTCATATTTTTGACACCTATTGAAGCTCTTCATATTTTTCACACCTTTTCAGGCTCTTCATGCTTTTCAACACCAATTCATGCTCCTCCTTTTTTGCAGACCGTTTCATGCTCCTCATATTTTTGACACCTTTTGAAGCTCTTCATATTTCTCACACAATTTCAGGCTTTTCATGTTTTTCAAAACCGCTTCATGCTCCTAAATTTCAGACCGTTTCATGCTCATTTCATTTTTGACACCTTTTGAAGCTTTTCATATTTTTCACACCTTTTCAGGCTCTTCATGTTTTTGAACGCCGCTTCATGCTCCTCCTAATTTTCAGACCGTATCCTGCTCCTCATATATTTCACACCTTTTGAAGCTCTTCATATTTTTCACACCTTTTCAGGCTCTTAATGTTTTTCCACACCACTTCATGCTCCTCCTTTTTTGCAGACCGTTTCATGCTCCTCATGTATTTCAAGCCTTTTGAAGCTCTTCATATTTTTCCCACCTTTTCAGGCTCTCCATGTTTTTGATCACCGTTTCATGCTCCTCCTATATTTCAGACCGTTTCATGCTCCTCATGTATTTCACAGCTTTTGAAGCTCTTAATATTTTTCACACGTTTTCAGACTCCTCATGTTTTTCCACATCGCTTCATGCTCCTGCTATTTTTCCGACCATTTCATACTCCTCATATTTTTGACACGTTTTGAGTCTCTTCATATTTTTCACACCTTTTCAGGCTCTTCATATTTTTGAACACCGCTTCATGCTCCGCCTATTTTTCAGACCGTATCATGCTCCTCATATTTTTCACACCTTTTGTAGCTCTCCATATTTTTCACACCTTTTCAGCCTCTTCATGATTTTCAACACCAGTTCATGCTCCTCCTAATTTTCAGACCGCTTCATGCTCCTCATATTTTTAACACCTTTAGAAACTCTTCATATTTTTCACAACTTTTCAGCCTCTTCATGTTTTTCAACACAGTTTCATGATCATCCTATTTTTCAGACCGTTTCGTACTCCTCATATTTTTGACACATTTTGAAGCTCTTCATATTTTTCGCACGTTTTCAGGCTCTTCATGTTTTTCAACACCGTTTCATGATCCTCCTATTTTTCAGACCGTTTCATGCTCCTCATATTTTTGACACCTTTTGTAGCTCTTCATATTTTTCAGCCTTTTCAGGCCCTTCATGTTTTTCAACAACGCTTCATGCTCCGCCTATTTTTCAGACCATTTCATTCTCCTCATATTTTTGACACCTTTTGAAGCTCTTCAGATATTTCACACCTTTTCAGGCTTTTCATTTTTTTCAACACCGCTATATGCTCCTACTAATTTTCTGACTGTTTCATGCTCCTCATATATTTCACACCTTTTGAAGCTCTTCATATTTTTCACACCTTTTCAGGCTCTTCATGTTTTGGAGCACACCTTCATGCTCCTCCCATTTTTCAGACCGTTTCATGCTCCTCATATATTTCACACCATTTGAAGCACTTCATATTTTTCACACCTTTTCAGGCTCTTCATATTTTTGAACACTGCTTCATTCTCCTCCTATTTTTCCGACCGTTTCATACTCCTCATACTTTTCACACCTTTTGAAGCTCTTCATGTTTTTCACACCTTTTCAGTCTCTTCATGTATTTAAACACCATTTCATGCTCCTCCTGTTTTTCAGACCGTTTTATGCTCCTCATATTTTTGACACCTTCTGAAGCTGTTCATATTTTTCACACCTTTTCAGGCTCTTTATATTTTTGAACACCGTTTCTTGCTCCTCCTATTTTTCAGACTTTTTCATGCTCCTCATATTTTTGACAATTTTGGAAGCTCTTCATATTTTTCACACCTTTTCAGGCTCTTCATGTTTTTCAACACCGCTATATGCTCCTCCTAATTTCCAGACCATTTCATGCTCCTCAAATTTTTTACACATTTTGAAGCTCTTCATATTTTTCACACCTTTTCATGCTTTTCATCTTTTAAAAAACCGTTTCATGCTCATCCTATTTTTCAGACTGTTTCTTGCTCCTCATATGTTTGACACATTTTGAAGCTCTTCATATTTTTCACACCTTTACAGGCTCTTCATGTTTTTGAGGACCGCTTCATGCTCCTCCTATTTTTCAGACCGTTTCATGCTCCTCAAATTTTTTACACGTTTTGAAGCTCTTCATATTTTTCACACCTTTTCATGCTCTTCATCTTTTAAAAAACCGTTTCATGCTCATCCTATTTTTCAGACCGTTTCATGCTCCTCATATGTTTGACCCCTTTTGAAGCTCTTCATATTTTTCACACCTTTTCAATCTCTTCATGTTTTTCAACACCGCTTCATGCTCCTCCTATTTTTCAGACCGTTTTATGCTCCTCATATTTTTGACACCGTTTGAAGCTCTTCATATTTTTCACACCTTTTCAGGCTATTCATGTTTTCCAACACCACTTCATGCTCCTCCTATTTTTCAGACCGTTTCATGCTCATCTCATATTTACACCTTTTGAACCTGTTCATATTTTTCACACATTTTGAAGCTCTTCATATTTTTCACACCTTTTCAGGCTCTTCATATTTTTGAACACTGCTTCATGCTCCTCCTATTTTTCCGACCGTTTCATACTCCTCATACTTTTCACACCTTTTGAAGCTCTTCATGTTTTTCACACTTTTTCAGGCTCTTCATGTTTTTTAGCACACATTCATGCTCCTCCTATTTTTCAGACCGTTTCATGCTCCTCATGTATTTCACACCATTTGAAGCTCTTCATGTTTTTCACACCTTTTCAGTCTCTTCATGTATTTAAACACCATTTCATGCTCCTCCTGTTTTTCAGACCGTTTTATGCTCCTCATATTTTTGACACCTTCTGAAGCCGTTCATATTTTTCACACCTTTTCAGGCTCTTTATATTTTTGAACACCGTTTCTTGCTCCTCCTATTTTTCAGACTTTTCATGCTCCTCATATTTTTGACAATTTTCGAAGCTCTTCATATTTTTCACACTTTTTCAGGCTCTTCATGTTTTTCAACACCGCTATATGCTCCTACTAATTTTCAGACTGTTTCATGCTCCTCATATATTTCACACCTTTTGAAGCTCTTCATATTTTTCACACCTTTTCAGGCTCTTCATGTTTTGGAGCACACCTTCATGCTCCTCCCATTTTTCAGACCGTTTCATGCTCCTCATGTATTTCACACCATTTGAAGCACTTCATATTTTTCACACCTTTTCAGTCTCTTCATGTTTTTCAACACCACTTCATGTTCCTCCTATTATTCAGACCGTTTCATGCTCATCTCATTTTTGACACCTTTTGAAGTTCTTGATATTTTTCACACCATTTGAAGCTCTTCATATTTTTACCACCTTTTCAGGATCTTCATGTTTTTAAACACCGCTTCATGCTCCTCCTATTTTTCAGACCTTTTCATGCTCCTCATATTTTTCAAATCTTTTGAAGCTCTTCATATTTTTCGCACCTTTCCAGGCTCTTCATGATTTTGAACACCGCTTCATGCTTCTGCTATTTTACAGACCGTTTCATTCTCCTCATGTATTTCAATCCTTTTGAAGCTCTTCATATTTTTCAAAACTTTTCAGGCTCTTCATGTTTTTCAACACCGTTTCATGCTCCTCCTATTTTTCAGACCTTTTCATGCTCATCTCATTTTTGACACCTTTTGAAGCTCTGCATATATTTCACACCTTTACAGGCTCTTCATGTTTTCAACACCCCTTTATCCTCCTCCTATTTTTCAGACCTTTTCATGCTCATCTAATTTTTGACACCTTTTGAAGCTCTGCATATATTTCACACCTTTTCAGGCTCTTCATGTTTTCAACACCGCTTCATGCTCCTCCTATTTTTCATACCGTTTCATGCTCCTCATATTTTTGATACCTTTTGAAGCTCTTCATATATTTCACATCTTTTCATGCTCTTCATGTTTTCAACACCACTTCATGCTCCTCCTAATTTGCAGACCGTTTCATGCTCCTCCTTATTTTGACACGTGTTGATGCTGTTCATATGTTTCACACCTATTGAAGCTCTTCTAATTTTTCACACCTTTTCAGGCTCCTCATGTTTTTCAACACCGCTTCATGCTCCTCCTAATTTGCAGACAGTTTCATGCTCCTCATATTTCTCACACCTTTTGAAGCTCTTCATATTTTTCACACCTTTTCAGTCTCTTCATGTTTTTCAACACCGCCTCATGATTCTCCTATTTTTCAGACCGTTTCATGCTCTCCATGTATTTCACACATTTTGAAGCTCTTCATATACTTCACACCTTTTCAGGCTGTGGATATTTTTGGACACCGATTCATGCTCCTCCTATTTTTCAGACCGTTCATGCTCATCTCATTTTTGACACCTTTTGAAGCTCTTCATATTTTTAACACCTTTTGAAGCTCTTCATAGATTTGACACGTTTTCAGGCTCTTCATGTTTTTCAACACCGTTTCATTCTCCTCCTATTTTTCAGACCGTTTCATGCTCCTCATATTTTTGACACGTTTTGAAGCTCTTCATATTTTTCACAGCTTTTCAGGCTCTTCATATTTTTGAACACCGTATCATGCTCCTCCTATTTTTCAGACCGTTTCATGCTCCTCATATTTTTAACACCTTTTGAAGCTCTTCATATTTTTCACACCTTTTGAAGGTCTTCATATTTTTCACACCTTTTGAAGCTCTTCATATTTTTCACACCTTTTGAAGCTCTTCATATTTTTCACACCTTTTCAGGCTCTTCATGTTTTACAACAATGCATCATGCTCTTCCTATTTTTCAGACTGTTTCATGCTCCTCATATTTTTGACATCTTTTGATGCTCTTCATATTTTTCACACCTTTTCAAGCTCTTCATGTTTTTCAACAACACTTCATGCTCCTCCTATTTTTCAGACCATTTAATGCACCTCATGTATTTCACGTCTTTTGAAGCTCTTCATATTTTTCACACATTTTCAGGCTCTTCATTTTTTTGAACAACGTTTCATGCTCCTCCTATTTTTCAGACTGTTTCATGCTCCTCATATTTTTGACACCTTTTGAAGCTCTTCATATTTTTCACACCTTTTCAGGCTCTTCATGTTTTTGAACACAGCTTCATGCTCCTCCTATTTTTCAGACCGTTTCATGCTCCTCATATTTAACACGTTTTGAAGCTCTTCATTATTTCACTCCTTTTCAGGCTCTTCATGTTTTTAAAAGCGCTTCATGCTCCTCCTATTTTTCAGTCGTTTCATGCTTCTCATATTTTTGACACCTTTTGAAGCTCTTCATATGTTTCACACCTTTTCAGGCGCTTCACCTTTTCAAAACCGTTTCTTGCTCATCCTATTTTTCAAGCTGTTTCATGCACCTCATGTATTTGACACCTTTTGAAGCTCTTCATATTTTTCACACCTTTTCAGGCTCTTCATGTTTTTCAACACCGTTTCATTCTCCTCCAATTTTTCAGACCGCTTCATGCTCCTCATATTTTTGACACGTTTTGAAGCTCTTCATATTTTTCACAGCTTTTCAGGCTCTTCATATTTTTGAACACCGTATCATGCTCCTCCTATTTTTCAGACCGTTTCATGCTCCTCATATTTTTAACACCTTTTGAAGCTCTTCATATTTTTCACACCTTTTGAAGCTCTTCATATTTTTCACACCTTTTGAAGCTCTTCATATTTTTCACACCTTTTGAAGCTCTTCATATTTTTCACACCTTTTCAGGCTCTTCATGTTTTACAACAATGCATCATGCTCCTCCTATTTTTCAGACTGTTTCATGCTCCTCATATTTTTGACATCTTTTGATGCTCTTCATATTTTTCACACCTTTTCAAGCTCTTCATGTTTTTCAACAACACTTCATGCTCCTCCTATTTTTCAGACCATTTAATGCACCTCATGTATTTCACGTCTTTTGAAGCTCTTCATATTTTTCACACATTTTCAGGCTCTTCATGTTTTTGAACAACGTTTCATGCTCCTCCTATTTTTCAGACCGTATAATGCTCCTCATGTATTTGACACCTTCTGAAGCTCTTCATATTTTTCACACTTTTTCAGGCTCTTCATTATTCTGAACACCGCTTCTTGCTCCTCCTATTTTTTAGACCGTTTCATGCTCCTCATATTTCTGACACCTTTGAAGCTCTTCATATTTTTCACACTTTTTCAGGCTCTTCATTATTCTGAACACCGCTTCTTGCTCCTCCTATTTTTTAGAACGTTTCATGCTCCTCATATTTATGACACCTTTAGAAGCTCTTCTTATTTTTCACACCTTTTCAGGCTCTTCATGTTTTCCAACACCACTTCATGCTCCTCCTATTTTTCAGACCGTTTCATGCTCATCTCATTTTGACACCTTTTGAAACTCTTCATATTTTTCACACCTTTTGAGGCTCTTCATATTTCTCACAGCTTTTCAGGCTCTTCATGTTTTTCAACACCACTCCATGCTCCTCCTATTTTTCACACCGTTTCGTTCTCCTCATATTTTTCACACCTTTTGAAGCTCTTCATATATTTCACACCTTTTCAGGCTCTTCATTTTTTTCAACACCGCTTCATGCTCCTCCTTTTTTTCAGACCGTTTCATGCTCATCTCATTTTGACACCTTTTGAAACTCTTCATATTTTTCACACCTTTTGAAGCTCTTCATATTTTTCACACGTTTTCAGGCTCTTCATATTTTTCAACACGGCGTCATGCTCCTCCTATTTTTCAGACCGTTTCTTGCTCCTCATATTTTTGACAACTTTTGAAGCTCTTCATATTTCTCACAGCTTTTCAGGCTCTTCATGTTTTTAAACACCGCTTCATGCTCCTCCTTTTTTTCAGACCGTTTCATGCTCATCTCATTTTGACACCTTTTGAAGCTCTTCATATTTTTTCACATTTTGAAGCTCTTCATATTTTTCACACGTTTTCAGGCTCTTCATATTTTTCAACACCACTTCATGCTACTCCTATTTTTCAGACCGTTTCATGCTCATCTAATTTTTGACACTTTTTGAAGCTCTTCATATTTTTCACACCTTTTGAAGCTCTTCATATTTTTCACACGATTTCAGGCTCTTCATGTTTTTCAAAACCGCTTCATGCTCCTCCTATATTTCAGACCGTTTAATCCTCCTCATGTATTTCACACCTTTTGAATCACTTCATATTTTTCACACCTTTTCAGGCTCTTCATGTTTTGAACACCATTTCATGCTCCTCCTATGTTTCAGACCGTTTCATTCTCATCTCATTTTGACACGATTTGAAGCTCTTCATATTTTTCACAGCTTTTCAGGCTCTTCATGTTTCTGATCACCGTTTCATTCTCCTCCTATCTTTCAGACCGTTTCATGCTCCTCATATGTTTGACCCCTTTTGAAGCTCTTCATCTTTTTCACACCTTTTCAGGCTCTTCATGTTTTTCAACACCATTTCATGCTTCTTCTATTTTTCAGAACGTTTCATTCTCCTCATATTTTTCACACCTTTTCAGGCTCTTCATGTTTTTCAACACCGCTTCATGCTCCTCCTATTTTTCAGACCGTTTCATGCTCCTCATATTTTGGACACCTTTTGAAGCTCTTCATATTTTTCACACCTTTTCAGGCTCTTCATGTTTTTGATCACCGTTTCATGCTGCTTCTATTTTTCACACCATTTCATGCTCTCCATATTTTTCACACCTTTTGAAGCTCTTCATATTTTTCACACGTTTTCAGGCTCTTCATGTTTTTCAACACCGCTTCATGCTCCTCCTATTTTTCAGACCGTTTAATGCTCCTCATGTATTTCACACCGTTTGAAGTTCCTCATATTTTTCACACCTTTTCAGGCTCTTCATGTTTTTGAGCACGGCGTCATGCTCCTCCTATTTTTCAGACCATTTCATGCTCCTCATATTTTGGACACCTTTTGAAGCTCTTCATATTTTTCACACCTTTTTAGGCTCTTCATGTTTTTCAACACCGCTTCATGCTCCTCCTATTTTTCAGACCGTTTCATGCTCCTCATATTTTGGACACCTTTTGAAGCTCTTCATATTTCTCACAGCTTTTCAGGCTCTTCATGTTTTTCAACACCACTCCATGCTCCTCCTATTTTTCACACCGTTTCGTTCTCCTCATATTTTTCACACTTTTTGAAGCTCTTCATATATTTCACACCTTTTCAGGATCTTCATTTTTTTCAACACCACTTCATGCTCCTCCTGTTTTTCAGACCGTTTCATTCTCATCTCATTTTGACACCTTTTGAAGCTCTTCATATTTTTCACACCTTTTGAAGCTCTTCATATTTTTCACAAGTTTTCAGGCTCTTCATGTTTTTCAACACCGCTTCATGCTCCTCCTATTTTTTAGACTGTTTAATGCTCCTCATGTATTTCACACCGTTTGAAGTTCCTCATATTTTTCACACCTTTTCAGGCTCTTCATGTTTTTGAACACGGCGTCATGCCCCTCCTATTTTTCAGACCGTTTCATGCTCCTCATATTTTGGACACCTTTTGAAGCTCTTCATATTTTTCATACCTTTTCAGGCTCTTCATGTTTTTCAACACCGCTTCATGCTCCTCCTTTTTTTCAGACCGTTTCATGCTCCTCATACTTTGGACACCTTTTGAAGCTCTTCATATTTTTCACACCTTTTCAGGCTGTTCATGTTTTACAACAACACTTCATGCTCCTTCTATTTCACAGAGAGTTTCATGCTCCTCATGTATTTCACACCTTTTGAAGCTCTTCATATATTTCACACCTTTTCAGGCTTCTCATTTTTTTCAACACCACTTCTTGCTCCTCCTATTTTTCAGACGGTTTCATGCTCATCCCTTTTTGACACCTTTTGAAGCTCTTCATATTTTTCACACCTTTTCATGCTCTTGATGATTTTCAACACCGCTTCATGCTCCTCCTATTTTTCAGACCTTATCATGCTCATCTCTCTTTTCACACCTTTTGAAACTCTTCATATTTTTCACACTTTTTGAAGGTCTTCATATTTTTCACACGTTTTCAGGCTCTTCATGTTTTTCAACACCAATTCATGCTCCTCCTATTTTTCAGACCGGTTCATGCTCATCTCATTTTGATACCTTTTGAAGCTCTTCATATTTCTCATATTCTTTAAGCTCTTCTTATTTTCACACGTTTTCAGACTCTTCAGGTTTTTCAACACCACTTCATGCTCCTGCAATTTTTCAGACCGTTTCATGCTCCTCATATCTTTGACACTTTTTGAGGCTTTTACTATTTTTCACACCTTTTCAGGCTCTTCTTGTTTTTGAACACCGTTTCATAATCCTCCTATTTTTCAGACCATTTCTTGCTCCTCATATTTTTCACACCTTTTGAAGCTCTTCATATTTTTCACAACTTTTCAGGCTCTTCATGTTTTTCCACACCACTTCATGCTTCTCCATTTTTCAGCCCGTTTCATGCTCCTCATGTATTTCACAGCTTTTGAATCTCTTCATGGTTTTCACACCTCTCAGGCTCTTCATGTTTTTGATCACCGTTTCATGCTCCTCCTATTTTTCAGACCCTTTCATGCTCCTCATATTTTTGACAACTTTTGTAGCTCTTCATATATTTCACACCTTTTCAGGCTCTTCATGTTTTTGAACACCGCTTCATGCTCCTCCTATTTTTTAGACCATTTAATGCTCCTCATCTATTTCACACCTTATTAAGCTCTTCATATTTTTCAAACCTTTTCAGGCTCTTGATGTTTTTCAACACCGCTTCATTCTCCTCCTCTTTTTCAGAACGTTTCATACTCCTCATATTTTTGACACCTTTTGAAGCTCTTCATATATTTCACACCTTTTCAGGCTCTTCATGTTTTAGAACACCGCTTCATGCTCCTCCTATTTTTCAGACCGTTTAATGCTCCTCATGTATTTCACACCTTTTGAAGCTCTTCATATTTTTCACACCTTTTCAGGCTCTTCATGTTTTTGAACACCGTTTCATGCTCCTCCTATTTTTCAGACCGTTTCATGCTCCTCATATTTTTGACACCTTTTGAAGCTCTTCATATATTTCACACCTTTTCAGGCTCTTCATATTTTTGAACACCGCTTCATGCTCCTCCTATTTTTCAGATTGTTTCATGCTCCTCATATTTTAGACACATTTTGAAGCTCTTCATATTTTTCACACCTTTTGAAGCTCTTCATATTTTTCACACGTTTTCAGGCTCTTCATATTTTTCAACACGGCGTCATGCTCCTCCTATTTTTCAGACCGTTTCATGCTCCTCATATTTTTGACACCTTTTGAAGCTCTTCATATTTCTCACAGCTTTTCAGGCTCTTCATGTTTTTAAACACCGCTTCATGCTCCTCCTTTTTTTCAGACCGTTTCATGCTCATCTCATTTTGACACCTTTTGAAGCTCTTCATATTTTTCACACATTTTGAAGCTCTTCATATTTTTCACACGTTTTCAGGCTCTTCATATTTTTCAACACCACTTCATGCTACTCCTATTTTTCAGACCGTTTCATGCTCATCTAATTTTTGACACTTTTTGAAGCTCTTCATATTTTTCAAACCTTTTGAAGCTCTTCATATTTTTCACACGATTTCAGGCTCTTCATGTTTTTCAAAACCGCTTCATGCTCCTCCTATATTTCAGACCGTTTAATCCTCCTAATGTATTTCACACCTTTTGAATCACTTCATATTTTTCACACCTTTTCAGGCTCTTCATGTTTTTAACACCATTTCATGCTCCTCCTATGTTTCAGACCGTTTCATTCTCATCTCATTTTGACACGTTTTGAAGCTCTTCATATTTTTCACACCTTTTGAAGCTCTTCATATTTCTCACAGCTTTTCAGGCTCTTCATGTTTTTAAACACCGCTTCATGCTCCTCCTTTTTTTCAGACCGTTTCATGCTCATCTCATTTTGACACCTTTGAAGCTCTTCATATTTTTCACACATTTTGAAGCTCTTCATATTTTTCACACGTTTCAGGCTCTTCATATTTTTCAACACCACTTCATGCTACTCCTATTTTTCAGACCGTTTCATGCTCATCTAAATTTTGACACTTTTTGAAGCTCTTCATATTTTTTACACCTTTTGAAGCTCTTCATATTTCTCACAGCTTTTCAGGCTCTTCATGTTTTTCAACACCGCTTCATGCTCCTCCTATGTTTCAGACCGTTTAATCCTCCTCATGTATTTCACACCTTTTGAATCACTTCATATTTTACACACCTTTTCAGGCTCTTCATGTTTTTGAACACCATTTCATGCTCCTCCTATGTTGCAGACCGTTTCATTCTCCTCATATTTTTGACACCTTTTGAAGCTCTTCATATTTTTCACACCTTTTGAAGCTCTTCATATTTCTCACAGCTTTTCAGGCTCTTCATGTTTTTCAACACCACTCCATGCTCCTCCTATTTTTCACACCGTTTCGTTCTCCTCATATTTTTCACACCTTTTGAAGCTCTTCATATATTTCACACCTTTTCAGGCTCTTCATTTTTTTCAACACCACTTCATGCTCCACCTGTTTTTCAGACCGTTTCATTCTCATCTCATTTTGACACCTTTTGAAGCTCTTCATATTTTTCACACCTTTTGAAGCTCTTCATATTTTTCACAAGTTTTCAGGCTCTTCATGTTTTTCAACACCGCTTCATGCTCCTCCTATTTTTCAGACCGTTTAATGCTCCTCATGTAATTCACACCGTTTGAGGTTCCTCATATTTTTCACACCTTTTCAGGCTCTTCATGTTTTTGAACACGGCGTCATGCTCCTCCTATTTTTCAGACCGTTTCATGCTCCTCATATTTTTGACACCTTTTGAAGCTCTTCATATTTCTCACAGCTTTTCAGGCTCTTCATGTTTTTAAACACCGCTTCATGCTCCTCCTGTTTTTCAGACCGTTTCATGCTCCTCATATTTTGGACACCTTTTGAAGCTCTTCATATTTTTCACACCTTTTCAGGCTCTTCATGTTTTTCAACACCGCTTCATGCTCCTCCTATTTTTCAGACCGTTTCATGCTCCTCATATTTTGGACACCTTTTGAAGCTCTTCATATTTTTCACACCTTTTCAGGCTCTTCATGTTTTACAACAACACTTCATGCTCCTTCTATTTTTCAGAGAGTTTCATGCTCCTCATGTATTTCACACCTTTTGAAGCTCTTCATATATTTCACACCTTTTCAGGCTTCTCATTTTTTTCAGCACCACTTCTTGCTCCTCCTATTTTTCAGACCTTTTCATGCTCTTCCCTTTTTGACACCTTTTGAAGCTCTTCATATTTTTCACACCTTTTCATGCTCTTGATGATTTTCAACACCGCTTCATTCTCCTCCTGTTTTTCAGACCGTTTCATGCTCATCTCATTTTGACACCTTTTGAAACTCTTCATATTTTTCACACTTTTTGAAGGTCTTCATATTTTTCACACGTTTTCAGGCTCTTCATGTTTTTCAACACCACTTCATGCTCCTCCTATTTTTCAGACCGTTTCATTCTCCTCATATTTTTGACACCTTTGAAGCACTTCATATATTTCACACCTTTTCAGGCTTTTCATTTTTTCAACCCCACTTCATGCTCCTCCTATTTTTCAGACCGGTTGATGCTCATCTCATTTTGATACCTTTTGAAGCTCTTCATATTTCTCATATTTTTGAAGCTCTTCTTATTTTCACACGTTTTCAGACTCTTCATGTTTTTCAACACCAGTTCATGCTCCTGCAATTTCTCAGACCGTTTTATGCTCCTCATATTTTTGACACTTTTTGAGGCTTTTACTATTTTTCACACCTTTTCAGGCTCTTCTTGTTTTTGAACTCCGTTTCATAATCCTCCTATTTTTCAGACCATTTCTTGCTCCTCATATTTTTCACACCTTTTGAAGCTCTTCATATTTTTCACAACTTTTCAGGCTCTTCATGTTTTTCCACACCACTTCAAGCTTCTCCTATTTTTCAGCCCGTTTCATGCTCCTCCTGTATTTCACAGCTTTTGAATCTCTTCATGTTTTTCACACCTTTTGGGCTCTTCATGTTTTTCAACACCACTTCATGCTCCTCCTATTTTTCAGACCTTTTCATGCTCATCTCATTTTTGATACCTTTTGAAGCTCTTCATATTTGTCACACCTTTTCAGGCTGTTGATGTGTTTCATATTTTTGAAGCTCTTCATATTTTCACACCTTTTCATGCTCCTCATATTTTTGACACCTTTTGAAGCTCTTCATATATTTCACACCTTTTCAGGCTCTTCATGTTTTAGAACACCGCTTCATGCTCCTCCTATTTTTCAGACCGTTTAATGCTCCTCATGTATTTCACACCTTTTGAAGCTCTTCATATTTTTCACACCTTTTCAGGCTCTTCATGTTTTTGAACACCGTTTCATGCTCCTCCTATTTTTCAGACCGTTTCATGGTCCTCATATTTTTGACTCCTTTTGAAGATCTTCATATTTTTCACACCTTTTCAGGCTCTTGATGATTTTCAACACAGCTTCATTCTCCTCCTGTTTTTCAGACCGTTTCATTCTCATCTCATTTTGACACCTTTTGAAGATCTTCATATTTTTCACACCTTTTGAAGCTCTTCATATTTTTCACACATTTTGAAGCTCTTCATATTTTTCACACCTTTTCAGGCTCTTCATGATTTTCAACACCGATTTATGCTCCTCCTATTTTTCAGCCCGTTTCATGCTCCTCCTGTATTTCACAGCTTTTGAATCTCTTCATGTTTTTCACACCTTTTGGGCTCTTCATGTTTTTCAACACCACTTCATGCTCCTCCTGTTTTTCAGACCGTATCCTGCTCCTCATATTATTCACACCTAATGAAGCTCTTCATATTTTTCACACCTTTTAAGACTCTTCATGTTTTTGAACACCACTTCATGCTCCTCCTATTTTTCAGAGATTTTCATGCTCTCATGTATTTCACACCTTTTGAATCTCTACATATTTTTCACACCTTTTCAGGCTCTTCATGTTTCTGATCACCATTTCATTCTCCTCCTATCTTTCAGACCGTTTCATGCTCCTCATATTTTTGACCTCTTTTGAAGCTCTTCATATTTTTCACACCTTTTCAGGCTCTTCATGTTTTTGATCACCGTTTCATGCTGCTTCTATTTTACACACCGTTTCATGCTCTCCATATTTTTCACACCTTTTGAAGCTCTTCATATTTTTCAAACGTTTTCAGGCTCTTCATGTTTTTCAACACCGCTTCATGCTCCTCCTATTTTTCAGACCGTTTAATGCTCCTCATGTATTTCACACTGTTTGAAGTTCCTCATATTTTTCGCACCTTTTCAGGCTCTTCATGTTTTACAACAACACTTCATGCTCCTTCTATTTTTCAGAGAGTTTCATGCTCCTCATGTATTTCACACCTTTTGAAGCTCTTCATATATTTCACACCTTTTCAGGCTTCTCATTTTTTTCAACACCACTTCTTGCTCCTCCTATTTTTCAGACCTTTTCATGCTCATCCCTTTTTGACACCTTTTGAAGCTCTTCATATTTTTCACTCCTTTTCATGCTCTTGATGATTTTCAACTCCGCTTCATTCTCCTCCTGTTTTTCAGACCGTTTCATGCTCATCTCTTTTTTCACACCTTTTGAAACTCTTCATATTTTTCACACTTTTTGAAGGTCTTCATATTTTTCACACGTTTTCAGGCTCTTCATGGTTTTCAACACCACTTCCTGCTCCTCCTATTTTTCAGACCGTTTCATTCTCCTTATATTTTTGACACCTTTGCAGCACTTCATATATTTCACACCTTTTCTGGCTTTTCATTTTTTCAACCCCACTTCATGCTCCTCCTATTTTTCAGACCGGTTCATGCTCATCTCATTTTGATACCTTTTGAAGCTCTTCATATTTCTCATATTTTTTAAGCTCTTCTTATTTTCACACGTTTTCAGACTCTTCATGTTTTTCAACACCACTTCATGCTCCTGCAATTTTTCAGACCGTTTCATGCTCCTCATATTTTTGACACTTTTTGAGGCTTTTACTATTTTTCACACCTTTTCAGGCTCTTCTTGTTTTTGAACACCGTTTCATAATCCTCCTATTTTTCAGACCATTTCTTGCTCCTCATATTTTTCACACCTTTTGAAGCTCTTCATATTTTTCACAACTTTTCAGGCTCTTCATGTTTTTCCACACCACTTCATGCTTCTCCTATTTTTCAGCCCGTTTCATGCTCCTCATGTATTTCACAGCTTTTGAATATCTTCATGTTTTTCACACCTTTTCAGGCTCTTCATGTTTTTGATCACCGTTTCATGCTCCTCCTATTTTTCACACCGTTTCATGCTCCTCATATTTTTGACAACTTTTGAAGCTCTTCATATATTTCACACCTTTTCAGGCTCTTCATGTTTTTGAACACTGCTTCATGCTCCTCCTATTTTTTAGACCATTTAATGCTCCTCATCTATTTCACACCTTTTGAAGCTCTTCATATTTTTCACACCTTTTCAGGCTCTTGATGTTTTTCAACACCGCTTCATTCTCCTCCTGTTTTTCAGACTGTTTCATGCTCATCTCATTTTGACACTTTTTGAAACTCTTCATATTTTTCACACTTTTTGAAGGTCTTCATATTTTTCACACGTTTTCAGGCTCTTCATGTTTTTCAACACCACTTCATGCCCCTTCTATTTTTCAGACCGTTTCATTCTCCTCATATTTTTGACACCTTTGAAGCACTTCATATATTTCACACCTTTTCAGGCTTTTCATTTTTTCAACCCCACTTCATGCTCCTCCTATTTTTCAGACCGGTTCATGCTCATCTCATTTTGATACCTTTTGAAGCTCTTCATATTTCTCATATTTTTGAAACTCTTCTTATTTTCACACCTTTTCAGGCTCTTCATGTTTTTCAACACCCCTTCATGCTCCTCCTATTTTTCAGACCGTTTCATGCTCCTCATATTTTTGACACCTTTTGAAGCACTTCATATTTTTCACACCTTTTCAGGCTCTTCATGTTTTTCAACACCGCTTCATGCTCCTCCTATTTTTCAGACCGTTTCATGCTCATCTCATTTTTGATACCTTTTGAAGCTCTTCATATTTGTCACACCTTTTGAAGCTCTTCATATTTTTCATATTTTTGAATCTCTTCATATTTTCACACCTTTTCAGGCTCTTCATGTTTTTCAACACCCCTTCATGCTCCTCCTATTTTTCAGACCGTTTCATGCTCCTCATATTTCTGACACATTTTGAAGCACTTCATATTTTTCACACGTTTTCAGGCTCTTCATGTTTTTCAACACCGCTTCATGCTCCTCCTATTTTTCAGACCGTTTCATGCTCCTCATATTTTTGACACCTTTTGAAGCTCTTCATATTTTTCACACTTTTTCAAGCTCTTCATGTTTTTCATCACGGCTTTATGCTCTTCATATTTTTCAGAACCTTTCATGCTCCTCATATTTTTGACACCTTTTGAAGCTCTTCATATTTTTCACACCTTTTCAGGCTCTTCATGTTTTTCAACACCGATTCATGCTCCTAATATTTTTCAGACCGTTTCTTGCACCTCATATATTTCACACCTTTTGAAACTCTTCATTATTTTCAACCCTTTCAGGCTCTTCTTGTTTTTCAACACCGCTTCATGCTCCTAATATTTTTCAGACCGTTTCTTGCACCTCATATATTTCACACCTTTTGAAATTCTTCATATTTTTCACACCTTTTCAGGCTCTTCATGTTTTTCAACACTGCTTCATGCTCCTCCTCATTTTCAGACCGTTTCATGCTCCTCATATTTTTGACAATTTTGAGGCTTTTCATATGTTTCACACCTATTCAGGCTCTTCATGTTTTTGAACACCGTTTCATAATCCTCCTATTTTTCAGACGGTTTCATGCTCCTCATATTTTTGACACCTTTTGAAGCTCTTCATATTTTTCACATCTTTTGAAGCTTTTCATATTTTTCACACCTTTTCAGGCTCTTCATGATTTTCAACACCGCTTCATGCTCCTTGTATTTTTCAGATATTTTCATGCTCATTTCATTTTTGACACCTTTTGAAGCTGTTCATATTTTTCACAACTTTTGAAGCACTTCATATTTTTCATATTTTTGAAGCTCTTCATATTTTCACACTTTTCAGACACTTCATGTTTTTCAACACCGCTTCATGCTCCTGCTATTTTTCAGATCGTTTCATTCTCCTCATGTATCTCACACCTTTTGAAGCTCTTCATATATTTCACACCTTTTCAGGGTTTTCATTTTTTTCAACACCACTTCATGCTCCTCCTATTTTTCAGACCTTTTCATGCTCATCTCTTTTTGACACCTTTTGAAGCTCTTCATATTTTTCACACCTTTTCAGGCTCTTGATGATTTTCAACACCTCTTCATTCTCCTACTATTTTTCAGAACGTTTCATGCTCATCTCATTTTGACACCTTTAGAAAATCTTCATATTTTTCACACCTTTTCAGGCTCTTCATGTTTTTTAACACCGCTTCATGCTCCTCCTATTTTTCAGACCGTTTCATGCTCCTCATATTTTTGACACCTTTTGAAGCTCTTCATATATTTCACACCTTTTCAGGCTTTTCATGTTTTTGAACACCGCTTCATGTTCCTCATATTTTTCAGACCGTTTTATGCTCCTCATATTTTTGACAACTTTTGAAGCTCTTCATATATTTCACACCTTTTCAGGCTCTTCATATTTTTGAACACCGCTTCATGCTCCTCCTATTTTTCAGATTGTTTCATGCTCCTCATATATTAGACACTTTTTGAAGCTCTTCATATTTCTCACACCTTTTCAGGCTCTTGATGATTTTCAACATCGCTTCATTCCCCTCCAGTTTTCAGACCTTTTCATGCTCATCTCATTTTGACACCTTTTGAAGCTCTTCATATTTTTCACACCTTTTCAGGCTCTTCATGTTTTTAAACACCGCTTCATGCTCCTCCTATTTTTCAGACCGTTTCATGCTCCTCATAATTTTGACACCTTTTGAAGCTTTTCATATTTTTCACACCTCTTCAGGCTCTTCATTTTTTTCAACACCACTTCATGCTCCTCCTATTTTTCAGACCTTTTCAGGCTCATCTAATATTAGACACCATTTGAAGCTCTTCATATTTTTCACACCTTTTGAAGCTCTTCATATTTTTCACACGTTTTCAGGCTCTTCATGTTTTTCAACACCGCTTCATTCTCCTCCTATTTTTCAGAACGTTTCATGCTCATCTCATTTTGACACCTTTTGAAGCTCTTCATATTTTTCACACATTTTGAAGCTCTTCATATTTTTCAAACATTTTCAGGCTCTTCATATTTTTCAACACCACTTCATGCTACTCCTATTTTTCACACCGTTTCATGCTCATCTAATTTTTGACACTTTTTGAAGCTCTTCATATTTTTCACCCCTTTTGAAGCTCTTCATATTTTTCACACGTTTTCAGGCTCTTCATGTTTTACAACACCGCTTATTGCTCCTCCTATATTTCAGACCGTTTAATCCTCCTCATGTATTTCTCACCTTTTGAATCACTTCATATTTTTCACACCTTTTCAGGCTCTTCATGTTTTTGAACACCATTTCATGCTCCTCCTATGTTGCAGACCATTTCATTCTCCTCATATTTTTGACACCTTTAGAAGCTCTTCATATTTTTCACACCTTTTGAAGCTCTTCATATTTTTCACACGATTTCAGACTCTTCATGTTTTTCAACACCGGTTCATGCTCCTGCTATTTATCATACCGTTTCATACTCCTCATATATTTGACACGTTTTGAGACTCTTCATATTTTTCACACCTTTTCAGGCTCTTCATGTTTTTGAACACCGTTTCATAATCCTCCTATTTTTCAGACCGTTTCATGCTCCTCATATTTTGGACACCTTTTAAAGCTCTTCATATTTTTCACACCTTTTCATCCTCTTCAAGTTTTTCAACACCGCCTCATCCTCCTCTTAATTTTAAGACCGTTTCATGCTCCTCATATTTTTGACACCTTTAGAAGCTCTTCATATTTTTCACACCATTTCATCCTCTTCAAGTTTTTGAACACCGCTTCATCCTCCTCCTATTTTTAAGACCGTTTCATGCTCCTCATATTTTTGACACCTTTTAAAGCTCTTCATATTTTTCACACCTTTTCATCCTCTTCAAGTTTTTGAACACCGCTTCATCGTCCTCCTATTTTTAAGACCGTTTCATGCTCCTCATATTTTTGACACCTTTAGAAGCTCTTCATATATTTCACACCTTTTCAGGCTCTTCATGTTTTTCAACACCACTTTATGTTCCTCATATTTTTAAGACCATTTCTTGCTCCTCATATTTTTGACACCTTTAGAAGCTCTTCATATTTTTCACACCTTTTCAGGCTGTTCATGTTTTTCAACAACGCTTCATGCTCCTCCTATTTTTCTGACCGTTTAATCCTCCTCATGTATTTCACACCTTTTGAAGCTCTTCATATTTTTCACACCTTTTCAGGCTCTTCATGATTTTCAACACCGCTTCATGCTCCTCCTATTTTCCAGACCGTTTCATGCTCATCTCATTTTTGACACCTTTTGAAGCTTTTCATATTTTTCACACCTTTTCAGGCTCTTCATGATTTTCAACACCGCTTCATGCACCTCCTATTTTTCAGAACGTTTCATGCTCCTCATATTTTTGACACCTTTTGAAGCTCTTCATATTTTTCACATATTTTCAGGCTTTTCATGTTTTTGAACACAGCTTCATGTTCCTCCTATTTTTCAGACCGTTTCATGCTCCTCATATTCTTGACACCTTTTGAAGCTCTTCATATTTTTCACACCTTTTCCTGCTCTGCATGTTTTTCAACACCGCTTCATGCTTCTCCTATATTTCAGACCGTTTCATGCTCCTCATATTTTTGACACCTTTTGAAGCTCTTCATATATTTCACAGCTTTTCACGCTATTCATATTTTGCAACACCGCTTCATCCTTCTCCTATTTTTCAGACCGCTTCATGCTTCTCATATTTTTGACACCCTTTGAAATTCTTCATATTTTTCACACTTTTTCATGCTTTTCATGTTTTTCAACACCGTTTCATACTCCTCCTATTTTTCACACTGTTTAATGCACCTCATATTTTAGACACCTTTTGAAGCTCTTCATATTTTTCACAACTTTTCAGGCTCTTCATGTTTTTGAGGACCGCTTCTTGCTCCTCCTATTTTTCAGACCGTTTCATGCTCCTCATATTTTTGAGATCTTTTGAAGCTCTTCATATTTTTCACACCTTTTCAGGCACTTCATGTTTTTAAACACCGCTTCATGCTCCTCCTATTTTTCAGACCGTTTCATGCTCCTGATATTTATGACACCTTTTGAAACTCTTCATATATTTCACACCTTTTCAGGCTCTTAATGTTTTTCAGCACCTCTTCATGCTCCTCCTATTTTTCATTCGTTTCATGCTTCTCATATTTTTGACACCTTTTGAAGCTCTTCATATTTTTCACACCTTTTCAGGCTCTTCAGGTTTTTGAACACCGTTTCATGCTCCTCCTATTTTTCATACCGTTTCATGCTCCTCATATTTTTTTTTTTTTTTTTTTTTAATTTTTATTATTATTATTATTTTTTTTTCCAGTGGGTTTTGTCATACATTGATATGAATCAGCCACGGACACCTTTTGAAGCTCTTCATATTTTTCACTTCTTTTTAGGCTATTCATGTTTTTCAACACCGCTTCATGCTTCTCCTATTTTTCAGACTGTTTCATGCTCCTCCTAGTTTTGACACCATTGAAGCTGTTCATATATTTCAAAATTTTCAGGCTCTTCATGTTTTTCAACACCGCTTCATGCTCCTCCTATTTTTCAGTCGTTTCATGCTTCTCATATTTTTAACTCATTTAGAAGCTCTTCATGTTTTTCACCCCTTTTCAGGCTCTTCATGTTTTTAACCACCGCTTCATGCTCCGCTTATTTTTCAGACCGTTTCATGCTCCTCATATTTTTGACACATTTTGAAGCTCTTCATATTTTTCACACCTTTAAGGCTCTTCATGTGTTTCAACACCACTTCCAGCTCCTCCTATTTTTCAGACCGTTTCTTGCTCCTCATATTTTTGACACCTTTTGAAGCTCTTCATATTTCTCACAGCTTTTCAGGCTCTTCATGTTTTTAAACACCGCTTCATGCTCCTCCTACTTTTCAGACCGTTTCATGCTCCTCATATTTTGAACACCTTTTGAAGCTCTTCATATTTTTCACACCTTTTCAGGCTCTTCATGTTTTTCAACACCGCTTCATGCTCCTCCTATTTTTCAGACCGTTTCATGCTCCTCATATTTTGGGCACCTTTTGAAGCTCTTCATATTTTTCAACCTTTTCAGGCTCTTCATGTTTTACAACAACTCTTCATGCTCCTTCTATTTTTCAGAGAGTTTCATGCTTCTCATGTATTTCACACCTTTTGAAGCTCTTTATATATTTCACACCTTTTCAGGCTTCTCATTTTTTTCAACACCACTTCTTGCTCCTCCTATTTTTCAGACCTTTTCATGCTCATCCCTTTTTGACACCTTTTGAAGCTCTTCATATTTTTCACACCTTTTCATGCTCTTGATGATTTTCAACACTGCTTCATTCTCCTCCTGTTTTTCAGTCCGTTTCATGCTCATCTCTTTTTTCACACCTTTTGAAACTCTTCATATTTTTCACACTTTTTGAAGGTCTTCATATTTTTCACACGTTTTCAGGCTCTTCATGGTTTTCAACACCACTTCATGCTCCTCCTATTTTTCAGACCTTTTCATTTTCCTCATATTTTTGACACCTTTGAAGCACTTCATATATTTCACACCTTTTCAGGCTTTTCATTTTTTCAACCCCACTTCATGCTCCTCCTATTTGTCAGACCGGTTCATGCTCATCTCATTTTGATACCTTTTGAAGCTCTTCATATTTCTCATATTTTTGAAGCTCTTCTTATTTTCAGACGTTTTCAGACTCTTCAGGTTTTTCAACACCACTTCATGCTCCTGCAATTTTTCAGACCGTTTCATGCTCCTCATATTTCTGACACTTTTTGAGGCTTTTACTATTTTTCACACCTTTTCAGGCTCTTCTTGTTTTTGAACAACGTTTCATAATCCTCCTATTTTTCAGACCATTTCTTGCTCCTCATATTTTTCACACCTTTTGAAGCTCTTCATATCTTTCACAACTTTTCAGGCTCTTGATGTTTTTCCACACCACTTCATGCTTCTCCTATTTTTCAGCCCGTTTCATGCTCCTCATGTATTTCACAGCTTTTGAATCTCTTCATGTTTTTCACAACTTTTCAGGCTCTTCATGTGGTTGATCACCGTTTCATGCTCCTCCTATTTTTCAGACCGTTTCATGCTCCTCATATTTTTGACACCTTTTGAAGCTCTTCATATTTTTCAACCTTTTCAGGCTCTTCATGTTTTACAACAACTCTTCATGCTCCTTCTATTTTTCAGAGAGTTTCATGCTTCTCATGTATTTCACACCTTTTGAAGCTCTTTATATATTTCACACCTTTTCAGGCTTCTCATTTTTTTCAACACCACTTCTTGCTCCTCCTATTTTTCAGACCTTTTCATGCTCATCCCTTTTTGACACCTTTTGAAGCTCTTCATATTTTTCACACCTTTTCATGCTCTTGATGATTTTCAACACTGCTTCATTCTCCTCCTGTTTTTCAGTCCGTTTCATGCTCATCTCTTTTTTCACACCTTTTGAAACTCTTCATATTTTTCACACTTTTTGAAGGTCTTCATATTTTTCACACGTTTTCAGGCTCTTCATGTTTTTCAACACCACTTCATGCTCCTCCTATTTTTCAGACCTTTTCATTTTCCTCATATTTTTGACACCTTTGAAGCACTTCATATATTTCACACCTTTTCAGGCTTTTCATTTTTTCAACCCCACTTCATGCTCCTCCTATTTTTCAGACCGGTTCATGCTCATCTCATTTTGATACCTTTTGAAGCTCTTCATATTTCTCATATTTTTGAAGCTCTTCTTATTTTCAGACGTTTTCAGACTCTTCAGGTTTTTCAACACCACTTCATGCTCCTGCAATTTTTCAGACCGTTTCATGCTCCTCATATTTTTGACACTTTTTGAGGCTTTTACTATTTTTCACACCTTTTCAGGCTCTTCTTGTTTTTGAACAACGTTTCATAATCCTCCTATTTTTCAGACCATTTCTTGCTCCTCATATTTTTCACACCTTTTGAAGCTCTTCATATCTTTCACAACTTTTCAGGCTCTTGATGTTTTTCCACACCACTTCATGCTTCTCCTATTTTTCAGCCCGTTTCATGCTCCTCATGTATTTCACAGCTTTTGAATCTCTTCATGTTTTTCACAACTTTTCAGGCTCTTCATGTGGTTGATCACCGTTTCATGCTCCTCCTATTTTTCAGACCGTTTCATGCTCCTCATATTTTTGACACCTTTTGAAGCTCTTCATATTTTTCTCAGCTTTTCATGCTCTTCATGTTTTTGAACACCACTTCATGCTCCTCCTATTTTTTAGACCATTTAATGCTCCTCATCTATTTCACACCTTTTGAAGCTCTTCATATTTCTCAAACCTTTTCAGGCTCTTCATGTTTTTCAACACCGCTTCATTCTCCTCCTATTTTTCAGACCGTTTCATGCTCATTTCATTTTTGACAGCTTTTGAAGCTCTTCATATTTTTGACACGTCTTGAAGCTCTTCATATTTTTCACACCTTTTGAAGCTCTTCATATTTTTCACAGGTTTTCAAGCTCTTCTAGTTTTTCAACACCGCTTCATGGTCCTCCTATTTTTCAGACCGTTTCATGATCCTCATATTTTGACACGATTTGAAGCTCTTCATATTTTTCACAACTTTTCAGGCTCTTCATGTTTTTGAACAGCGCTTCATGCTCCTTCTATTTTTCAAACCGTTTCATGCTCCTCATATTTTTGAAACATTTTGAAGCTCTTCATATTTTTCACACCTTTTCAGGCTCTTCATGTTTTTGAACACCGCTTCAGGCTCCTCCTATTTTTCAGAACGTTTCATGCTCATCTCATTTTTGACACCTTTTGAATCTCTTCATATTTTTCACACCTTTTCAGGCTCTTCATGTTTTTCAACACCGCTTCATGCTCCTCCTATTTCTCAGATCGTTTCATGCTCATCTCATTTTTGACACCTTTTGAAGCTCTTCATATTTTTCACAACTTTTGAAGCTCTTCATATTTTTCACACCTTTTCAGGCTCTTCATGTATTTGAACACCGCTTCATGCTCCTCCTTTTTTTCAGACCGTTTCTTGCTCCTCATATTTTTGACACGTTTTGAAACTCTTCATATTTTTCACACCTTTTCAGGCTCTTCTTTTTTTTAAACACGGTTTCATGCTCCTCCTGTTTTTCAGACCGTTTCATGCTCCTCATATTTTTGACACCTTTTGAAGCTCTTCATATTTTTCACACCTTTTCAGGCTCTTCATGTTTTTGAACATAGCTTCAGGCTCCTCGTATTTTTTCTACCGTTTCATACTCCTCATGTATTTCACATCTTTTGAAGCTCTTCATATTTTTCACACCTTTTCAGCCTCTTCATGTTTTTCAACCCTGCTTCATGCTCCTCCTATTTTTCAGACCTTTCATGCTACTAATATTTTTCACACTTATTGAAGCTCTTCATATATATCACACCTTTTCATGCTCTTCATGTTTTTGAACACCGCTTCATGCTCCTTATATTTTTGACACCTTTTGAAGCTCTTTATATTCTTTAGGTTATCAGGCCTTTCATGCTTTTGAACACTGTTTCATGCTCCTTATATTTTTGACACCTTTTGAAGCTCTTCATGTCTTTCACACCTGTTCAGGCTCTTCATGTATTTCAACACCGCTTCAGGCTCCTCCTATTTTTGAGACCGTTTCATGCTCCTAATATTTTTGACACCTTTTGAAGCACTTCATATTTTTCACACCATTTCAGGCTCTTCATGTTTTTCAACACCATTTCATGCTCCTCCTATTTTTCAGACCGTTCATGCGACTAATTTTTTTCACACCTTTTGAAGCGCTTCTTATATATCACACCTTTTCAGGCTCTTCATATTTTTCAACACCGCTTCATGCTCCTCCTATTTTTCAGACCGTTTCATGCTTCTTATATTTTTGACTTCTTTTGAAGCTCTTCATATATTTCACTCCTTTTTAGGCTCTTCGTGTTTTTCAACACCGTTTCAGACTCCTCCTATTTTTCAGAACGCTTCATGCTCCTCATATTTTTGACACATTTTGTAGCTCTTCATATATTTCACACCTTTTCAGGCTCTTCATGTTTTTCAACACCGCTTCATGCTCTTCCTATTTTTAAGACAGTTTCATGCGCATCATAATTTTGAAACCTTCTGAAGCTCTTCATATTTTTCACACATTTTCAGTCTCTTCATGTTTTTCCACACCGTTTCAGGTTGCTCCTATTTTTCAGACCGTTTCATGCTCCTTATATATTTGACACCTTTTGAAGCTTTTCATATTTTTCACTGCTTTTTAGGCTCTTCATGTTTTTCAACACCGTTTCATGCTCCTAATATTTTTCAGACCGTTTCATGCTCCTCATATTTTTGACACCTTTTGAAGCTCTTCATATTTTTCACACCTTTTCAGGCTCTTAATGATTTTGAACACAGCTTCATGCTCCTCCTATTTTTCAGACCGTTTCATGCTTCTTATATTTTTGACTTCTTTTGAAGCTCTTCATATATTTCACTCCTTTTTAGGCTCTTCGTGTTTTTCAACACCGTTTCATACTCCTCCTATTTTTCAGAACGCTTCATGCTCCTCATATTTTTGACACATTTTGTAGCTCTTCATATATTTCACACCTTTTCAGGCTCTTCATGTTTTTCAACACCGCTTCATGCTCTTCCTATTTTTAAGACAGTTTCATGCGCATCATAATTTTGAAACCTTCTGAAGCTCTTCATATTTTTCACACATTTTCAGTCTCTTCATGTTTTTCCACACCGTTTCAGGTTGCTCCTATTTTTCAGACCGTTTCATGCTCCTTATATATTTGACACCTTTTGAAGCTTTTCATATTTTTCACTGCTTTTTAGGCTCTTCATGTTTTTCAACACCGTTTCATGCTCCTAATATTTTTCAGACCGTTTCATGCTCCTCATATTTTTGACACCTTTTGAAGCTCTTCATATTTTTCACACCTTTTCAGGCTCTTAATGATTTTGAACACAGCTTCATGCTCCTCCTATTTTTCAGACCGTTTCATGCTCCTCATATTTTTGACACCTTTTGAAGCTCTTCATATTTTTCACACCTTTTCAGTATCTTCAAGTTTTTGAACGCCGCTTCATGCTCCTCATATTATTCACACCTTCTGAAGCTCTTCATATTTTTCACACATTTTCAGGCTCTTCATGTTTTTCAACGCCACTTCATGCTCCTCCTATTTTTCAGACCGTTTCATTCTCCTCATATTTTTGCCACTTTTTGAAGCTCTTCATATTTTTCACCCCTGTTCAGTATCTTCAAGTTTTTGATAACCGCTTTATGCTTCTCATATTTTTCACACCTTTTGAAATGCTTCATATTTTTCACATGTTTTCAGGATCTTCATGTTTTTGAACACCATTTCATGCTCCTCCTATTTTTCAGACCGTTTCATGCTCTTCATGTTTTTCAAGACCGTTTCATGCTCCTCCTATTTTTCAGACCGTTTCATGCTCCTCAAATTTTTCATATGTTTTGAAGCTCTTCAAATTTTGCACACCTTTTCAGGCTCTTCATGTTTTTGAACACTGTTTCATGCTACTCCTATTTGACACCTTTTGAAGCTATTCATATTTTTCACACCTTTTCATGCTCTTCATGTTTTCCAACACCGTTTCATGCTCCTCCTATTTTCAGACTGTTTCATGCTCCTCATATTTTTGACACCTTTTCAGGCTCTTAATGATTTTGAACACCGTTTCATACTCCTCTTATTTTTCAGACAGTTTCATGCTCCTCATATATTTGACACCTTTTGAAGCTCTTCATATTTTTCACACCTTTTCGGGCTCTTCATGTTTTTGAACACCACTTCATGCGCCTCCTATTTTTCAGACCGTTTCATGCTCCTCATATTTTGACACCTTTTTAATCTCTTCATATTTTTCACACCTTTTCATGCTCTTCATGTTGTTCAACACCGTTTCATACTCCTCTTATTTTTCAGAATGTTTCGTGCTCCTCATGTTTTGACACCTTTTGAAGCTCTTCATATTTTTCACATCTTTTCAGTTTTTGAACACCGTTTCTTGCTCCTCCTATTTTTCAGACCGTTTCCTGCTCCTCATATTTTTGACAACTTTTGGAGCTCTTCATATTTTTCACACCTTTTCAGGCTCTGCATGTTTCGAACACTCCTTCATGCTCCTCCTATGTTTCAGACCGTTTCATGCTCCTCATATTTTTTCACCATTTGAAGCTCTTCATATGTTTCACACATTTTCAGACCCTTCATGTTTTTCAACACCGCTTTATGCTGCACCTATTTTTCAAACAGTTTCATGCTACTCATATTTTTGACACTTTTTGAACCTCTTCATATTTTTCACACCTTGTCAGGCTCTTCATGTTTTTGAACACCGCTTCATGCTCCACATATTTTTAAGACCGTTTCATGCTCCTCATATTTTTCACACATTTTCAGGCTCTTCATGTTTTTGAACACCATTTCATGCTTCTCATATTTATGACACCTTTTGAAGCTTTTCATGTATTTCACTCCTCTTCAGGCTCTTCGTGGTTTTCAACACCATTACATGCTCCTCCTATTTTTCAGAACTTTTCATGCTCCTCATATTTTTGACACTTTTGAATCTCTTCATATATTTCACACCTTTCCAGGCTCTTCATGTTTTTCAACATCGATTCATGCTCGTCCTTTTTTTCAGACCGTTTCATGGTCCTCATATTTTTAAAACCTTTTGAAGCTCTTCATGTTTTTCACACCTTTGCAGGCTCTTTTTGTTTTTGAACACCGCTTGATGCTCCTCCTATTTTTCAGATCGTTCCATGCTCCTCATATTTTTGACACCTTTTGAAGCTCTTCATATTTTTCACACGTTTTCAGGCTCTTCATGTTTTGAACACCACTTCATGCTCCTCCTATTTTTTCAGACCGCTTCATGCTCCTCATATTTTTGACACCTTTTGATGCTCGTCATATATTTCACCCGTTTTCAGGCTCTTCATGATTTTGAACAGCGCTTCGTGCTCCTCCTATTTTTCAGACCGTTTCATGCTCCTCATATTTTTGCTACGTTTTGAAAGCTTAATATTATTCACTCCTTTCAGGCTCTTCATGTTTTGAACACCCTTCCATGCTCAACCTATTTTTCAGACCATTTCATGTTCCTCATATTTTTGAAACCTTTTAAGCTCTTCATATTTTTAACACATTTTCAGGCTCTTCAAGTTTTTGAACACCGCTTCATGCTACTCGTATTTTTCACACCTTTTGAAGCTCTTCATATTTTTCAATCCTTTTCATGCTCTTCATGTTTTTCAACACCGTTTCATGCTCCTCCTATTTTTCAGCCCGGTTCATACTCCTCATATTTTTGACACCTTTTGAAGCTCTTGATATTTTTCACACATTTTCAGGCTCTTCATGTTTTTCAACACCGTTTCATGCTCCTCCTATTTTTCAGACTGTTTCATGCTCCTCCTATTTTTGACACATTTTTGAAGCTCTTGATATTTTTCACACGTTTTCAGGCTCTTCATGTTTTTCAACACCGTTTCATGCTCCTCCTATTTTCAGACCGTTTCATGCTCCTCATATTTTTCACACCTTTTGAAGCTCTTCTTATTTTTCACACCTTTTCAGGCTTTTCATGTTTTTCAACACCGCTTCATGCTCCTCCTATTTTTCAGACCGTTTCATTCTCATTATATTATTGACAAGTTTTGAAGCTCTTCATATTTTTAACACCTTTTAAGGCTCTTCATGTTTTTGAAGACCGTTTCATGCTCCCCCTAATATTCAGAGCGTTTTATGCTCCTCATATTTTTGACATCTTTTGAAGCTCTTCATATATTTCACACCTTTTCAGGCTGTTTATGTTTTTTAACACCGCTTCATGCTGCTCCTATTTTTCAGACCGTTTCATGCTCCTCATATATTTGACACGTTTTGATGTTCTTCATATATTTCACAACTGTTCAGGCTCTTATTTTTTTCAACACCGATTCTTGCTCCTCCTATTTTTCAGACCGTTTCATGTTCCTCATATTTTTGACAACTTTTGAAGCGCTTCATGTTTTTCACACCTTTTCAGGCTCTTCACTTTTCGACACCGCTTCATGCTCCTCCTATTTTTCAGACCGTATCATGCTCCTCATACTTTTGAAAACTTTTGAAGCTCTTCATATATTTCACACCTTTTCAGGCTCTTCATGTTTTGCAACACCGTTTCATGCTCCTCCTATTTTTCAGACCGTTTCATGCTCCTCCTATTTTTCAGACCGTTTCATGCTCCTCTATTTTTCAGACCTTTTCTTGTTCCTCATATTTTTGACACCTTTTGAAGTTCTTCATATTTTTCACATCTTTATAGGCTCTTCATGATTTTCAACACCACTTCATGCTTCTCTATTTTTCAGACGGTATCATGCTCTTCCTATTTTTGACACCTTTTGAAGCTCCTCATATATTTCACACCTTTTTTGTCTCTTCATATTTTTCAACACCACTTCATGCTCCTCCTATTTTTCAGACCGTTTCAGGCTCCTCATATTTTGACACCTTTTGAAGCTACTCATATTTTTCACACCTTTTGAAGCTCTTCATATATTTCACACCTTTTAAGGCACTTCAGGTTTTTCAACACCACTTCATGCTCCTCCTATCGTTCAGACCTTTTCATGCTTCTCATATTTTTCACACATTTTGAAGTTCTTCATATTTTTCACACCTTTTCAGGCTCTTCATGTTTTGAACAGCACTTCATGCTCATCCTATTTTTCAGCCCGTTTCATGCTCATCAATTTTTTGACACCTTTTGAAGCTCTTCATATTTTTCACACATTTTCAGGCTCTTCATGTTTTTCCACAGCGCTTCATGCTCCTTCTATTTTTCAGATCGTTTCATGCTCCTCATATTTTGACACCTATTGAAGCTCTTCATATTTTTCACACGTTTTCAGGCTCTTCATGTTTTTGAACACCGGTTCATGCTCCTCCTATTTTTCAGACCGTTTCATGCTCCTCATATTTTTCACACCTTTTGAAGTTCTTCATATTTTTCACACCTTTTCAGCCTCTTCATGTTTTTCAACATGGCTTCATGGTCCTCCTATTTTTCAGACCGTTTCATGCTCCTCATGTATTTCTCCCATTTTGAAGCTCTTCATATTTTTCACACCTTTTCAGGCTTTTAATGTTTTTCAACACTGCTTCATACTCCTCCTATTTTTCAGACCGTTTCATGCTCCTCATATTTTTGACACCTTTTGAATCTCTTCATATATTTCACACCTTTTCAGGCTCTTCATGTTTTTGAACACCGCTTCATGTTCCTCCTATTTTTCAGACCGTTTCATGCTTCTCATGTGTTTCACACCTTTTGAAGCTCTTCATATTTTTCACACCTTTTGAAGTTCTTCGTATTTTTCACACCTTTTCAGGCTCTTCTTGTTTTTCAACACTGCTTCATGCTCCTCCTATTTTTCAGACCATTTCATGCTCCTCATATTTTTGAGAGTTTTTGAGGCTCTTCATATTTTTCACACGTTTTCGGGCTCTTCATGTTTTTCAACATCATTTCATGCTCCTGCTATTTTTCAGACCGTTTCCTGTTCCTCATATTTTTGACAAACTTTGAAGCTCTTCATATTTTTCACACCTTTTCAGGCTCTTCATATTTTTCAACACCGCTTCATGCTCCTTCTATTTTCAGTCCGTTTCTTTCTCCTCATACTTTTGACCCATTTTGAAGCTCTTCATATTTTTCACACCTTTTCAGGCTCTTCATGTTTTTCAACACAGCTTCACGCTCCTTCAATTTTTCAGATCGTTTCATGCTCCTTATGTATTTCACATCTTTTGAAGCTCTTCATATTGTTCACACCTTTTCAGGTTCTTCATGTTTTTCCACACCACTTCATGCTTCTCCTATTTTTCAGACCCTTTCATTCTCCTCTTATTTTTCACACCTTTTGAAGCTCCTCATATTTTTCACACCTTTTAAAGCTGTTCATATTTTTCAGACCTTTTCAGGCTCCTCATGTTTTTGAACACCGTTTCAGGCTCCTCCTCTATTTCAGACCGTTTCATGCTCCTCATATTTTTGACACCTTTTGAAGCTCTTCATATATTTTACACATTTTCAGGCTCTTCATGTTTTTCAAAACCACTTCATCCTCCTCCAATTTTTCAGACCGTTTCATGCTCATCTCATTTTTGACACCTTTTGAAGCTCTTCATATTTTTCACATGTTTTGAAGCTCTTCATGTTTTTGAAACGTTTTCAGGCTCTTTATGTTTTTCAACACCGCTTCTTGTTCCTCCTATTTTTCAGACCGTTTCATGCTCTTCATATTTTTGATACCTTTTGAAACTCTTCATATTTTTCACACCTTTTCAGGCTCTTCATGTTTTTCAACACAGCTTCACGCTCCTTCAATTTTTCAGATCGTTTCATGCTCCTTATGTATTTCACATCTTTTGAAGCTCTTCATATTGTTCACACCTTTTCAGGTTCTTCATGTTTTTCCACACCACTTCATGCTTCTCTATTTTTCAGATGGTATCATGCTCTTCTTATTTTTGACACCTTTTGAAGCTCCTCATATATTTCACACCTTTTCAGGCTCTTCATATTTTTCAACACCACTTCATGCTCCTCCTATTTTTCGGACCGTCTCAGGCTCCTCATATTTTGACACCTTTTGAAGCTACTCATATTTTTCACACCTTTTGAAGCTCTTCATATATTTCACACCTTTTCAGCCTTTTCATGTTTTTCAACATGGCTTCATGCTCCTCCTATTTTTCAGACCGTTTCATGCTCCTCATATTTTTCACACCTTTTGAAGTTCTTCATATTTTTCACACCTTTTCAGCCTCTTCATGTTTTTCAACATGGCTTCATGGTCCTCCTATTTTTCAGACCGTTTCATGCTCCTCATGTATTTCACACATTTTGAAGCTCTTCATATTTTTCTCACCTTTTCAGGCTCTTCATGTTTTTCAACACCACTTCATGTTCCTCCTATTTTTCAAACCGTTTGATGCTCCTCATATTTTTGACACGTTTTGACGCTCTTCGTATTTTTCACACCTTTTCAGGCTCTTCATGATTTTCAACACCGCTTCTTGCTCCTCCTATTTTTCAGTCCGTTTCATGCTCATCTCTTTTTTGACACCTTTTGAAGCTCTTCATATTTTTCACATCTTTTGAAGCTCTTCATATTTCTCACATTTTGAAGCTCTTCATATTTCTCACACCTTTTCAGGCTCTTAATGTTTTCAACACCGCTTCATGCCCCTCCTAATTTTCAGACCGTTTCCTGCTCACCTCATTTTTGACACCTTTTGAAGCTTTTCATATTTTTCACACCTTTTCAAGCTCTTCATGTTTTTGAACACCGCTTGATGCTCCTCCTATTTTTCAGACCGTTTCATGCTCCTCATGTATTTCACACCTTTTGAAACTCTTCATATTTTTCACACCTTTTCAGGCTGTTCATGTTTTTCTTTTTTTATTTTTTTTTTATTTTTTTTTCCAGTGGGTTTTGTCATACATTGATATGAATCAGCCATGGATTTACATGTATTCCCAATCCCGATCCCCCCTCCCACCTCCCTCTCCACCCGATTCCTCTGGGTCTTCCCAGTGCACCAGGCCGGAGCACTTGTCTCGTGCATCCCACCTGGGCTGGTGATCTGTTTCACCATAGATAGTATACATGCTGTTCTTTTGAAATATCCCACCCTCACATTCTCCCACAAAGTTCAAAATTCTGTTCTGCATTTCTGTGTCTCTTTTTCTGTTCTGCATATAGGTTTATCGTTATCACCTTTCTAAATTCCATATACATGTGTCAGTATGCTGTAATGTTCTTTATCTTTCTGGCTTACTTCACTCTGTATAATGGGCTCCAGCTTCATCCATCTCATTAGGACTGGTTCAAATGAATTCGTTTTAATGGCTGAGTAATATTCCATGGTGTATATGTACCACAGCTTCCTTATCCGTTCATGGATTAAAGATCTAAATGTAAGACCAGAAACTATAAAACTTCTAGAGGAGAACATAGGCAAAACACTCTCCGACATAAATCAAAGCAAGATCCTCTATGACCCACCTCCCAGAATATTGGAAGTAAAAGCAAAACTAAACAAATGGGACCTAATGAAACTTAAAAGCTTTTGCACTACAAAGGAAACTATAAGTAAGGTGAAAAGACAGCCCTCAGATTGGGAGAAAATTATAGCAAATGAAGAAAGAGACAAAAGATTAATCTCAAAAATATACAAGCAACTCCTGCAGCTCAATTCCAGAAAAATAAATGACCCAATCAAAAAATGGGCCAAAGAACTAAACAGACATTTCTCCAAAGAAGACTTACAAATGGCTAACAAACACATGAAAAGATGCTCAACATCACTCATTATTAGAGAAATGCAAATCAAAACCACAATGAGGTACCATTACACGCCAGTCAGGTTGGCTGCTATCCAAAAGTCTACAAGCAATAAATGCTGGAGAGGGTGTGGAGAAAAGGGAACCCTCTTACACTGTTGGTGGGAATGCAAACTAGTACAGCCGCTATGGAAAACAGTGTGGAGATTTCTTAAAAAATTGGAAATAGAACTGCCATATGACCCAGCAATCCCACTTCTGGGCATACACACTGAGGAAACCAGATCTGAAAGAGACACGTGCACCCCAATGTTCATCGCAGCACTGTTTATAACAGCCAGGACATGGAAGCAACCTAGATGCCCATCAGCAGATGAATGGATAAGGAAGCTGTTCATGTTTTTCAACACCGCTTCATGATCCTCTTATTTTGCAGACCGTTTCATGCTCCTCATATTTTTGAGACCGCTTCATGCTCCTCCTATTTTTCAGAGCGTTTCATGCTCCTCATATTTTTGAAACCTTTTGAAGCTCCTCCTATTTTTCACACCTTTTCAGGCTCTTCTCTTTTTTCAACACAGTTTCATGCTCCTCATATTTTTCAGACCGTTTCATGCTCCTCCCATTTTCAGACCGTTTCATGCTCCTCATATTTTTGACACCTTTTGAAGCTCTTCATATTTTTCACACCTTTTCAGGCTTTTCATGTTTTTCAACACCACTTCATGCTCCTCCTAATTTTCAGACCGTTTCATCCTCCTCATTTTTTTGACAGCTTTTGAAGCTCTTCATATTTTTCACACATTTTAAGGCTCTTCATGTTTTTAAAAACCGCTTCACGCTTCTCCTATTTTTCAGACCGTTTCATTCTCCTCATATTTTTCTCACATTTTGAAGCTCTTCATATTTTTCACACATTTTCAGGCTCTTCATGTTTTTGAACACAGCTTCATGCTCCTCCTATTTTTTAGACCGTTTCATGCTCCTCCTAATTTTCAGACCGTTTCATGCTCCTCATATATTTGACAGCTTTTGAAGCTCTTCATATTTTCCACAACTTTTCAGGCTCTTCATGTTTTTGAACACAGCTTCATGCTCCTCCTATTTTTCAGACCGTTATTTGCTCCTCATATTTTTGACATTTTTTGAAGCTCTTCATATATTTCACACCTTTTCAGGTTCTTCATCTTTTACAACACCAGTTCATGTTCCTCCTATTTTTTAGACCGTTTCATGGTCCTCATATTTTTGACAAGTTTTGAGGCTCTTCATGTTTTTGAACAACGCTTCATGCTCCTCATATTTTTCAGACCGTTTCATGCTCCTCATGTATTTCACACCTTTTGAAGCTCTTCATATTTTTCACACCTTTTCATGCTCTTCATGTTTTTCAACACCGCTTCATGCTCCTCCTTTTTTTCACTCATTTCATGCTTCTCATATTTTTGACACCTTTTGAAGCTCTTCATATTTTCCACACCTTTTCATGCTCTTCATATTCTTCAAAACAATTTCGTGCTCATCCTATTTTTCAGACTGTTTCATGCTAATCATTGTTTTGACACCTTTTGAAGTTCTTCATATTTTTCACACCTTTTCAGGCTCTTCATGTTTTTGAACACAGTTTCATGCTCCTCCTTTTTTTCAGACTGTTTCATGCTCCTCATATTTTTGACAAATTTTGAAGCTCTTCATATTTTTCACACCATTTTATGCTCTTCCTGTTTTTCAGAACCGTTTCATTCTCATCCTATTTTTCAGAATGTTTCATGCTCCTTATATTTTTGACAACTTTTGAATCTCTTCATATTATTTACACCTTTTAAGTTCTTCATCTTTTAACCACCGCTTCATGCTCCTCCTATTTTTCCGACCTTTTCATGCGCCTCATATTTTTGACACCGTCTGAAGCTCTTCATATTTTTCAAAGCTTTTCAGGATCTTCATGTTTTTAAACACTGCTTCTTGCTCCTCCTATTTTTCAGACTGTTTCATGCTCCTCATATTTTTGACACCTTTTGAAGCTCTTCATATTTTTCACACCTTTTCAGGCTCTTCATGTTTTTCAGCACCGCTTCATGCTCCTCCTAATTTTCAGTCATTTCATGCTTCTCATATTTTTGACACCTTTTGAAGTTCTTCATATTTTTCCCCCCTTTTCATGCTCTTCATGTATTTGACCACCGCTTCATGCTCCTCCAATTTTTCAGACCTTTTCATGCTCCTCATATTTTTGACACCTTTTGAAGCTCTTCATATTTTTCACACCTTTTCAGGCTCTTCATGTTTTTCAGCACCGCTTCATGCTCCTCCTAATTTTCAGTCATTTCATGCTTCTCATATTTTTGACACCTTTTGAAGTTCTTCATATTTTTCCCCCCTTTTCATGCTCTTCCTGTTTTTGAACACCGTTTCATGCTCCTCCTAGTTTTCATACCGTTTCATGCTCCTCATATTTTGACAACTTTTGAAGCTCTTCATATTTTCCACACCTTTTCTGGCTCCTCATGTTTTTGAAAACCGCTTCATTGTCCTCCTATTTTTCAGATCGTTTCATGCTCTTCATATTTTAGACACCTTTTGAAGCTCTTCATATTTGTCACAGCTTTTCAGGCTCTTCAGGTTTTTCAGCACCGCATCATGATCCTCCTCTTTTCACACCGTTTCATGCTCCTCATATTTGACACCTTTTGAAGCTTGTCATATTTTTCACACCTTTTCAATCTCTTCATTTTTTTGAACACCGCTTCATGTTCCTCCTATTTTTCAGACAGTTTCATGCCCCGCATACTTTTGACACCATTTGAAGCTCCTCATATTTTTCACACCTTTTGACGCTCTTCATATTTTTACACCTTTTCAGACTCTTCATGTTTTTGAACACCGCTTCATGCTCCTCCTATTGTTCTGATCGCTTCATGCTCATCTCATTTTTGACACCTTTTGAAGCTGTTCATATTTTTGACACCTTTTCAAGCTCTTCATATTTTTCACACGTTTTCAGGCTCTTCATGTTTTTGAACACCGTTTCATGCCTCTCTAAATTTTCACACCGTATCATGCTCCTCATATTTTTCACACCTTCTGAAGCTCTTCATATTTTTGACACATTTTGAGGCTCTTCATATTTTTCAGACATTTTCAGTCTCCTCATGTTTTTGAACCCCTTTTCATGCTCCTCACATTTTTGACACCTTTTGTAGCTCTTTATATTTTTCACACCTTTTCAGGCTCCTCATGTTTTTGAACACCGCTTCATGCTCCTCCTATTTTTCAGACCGTTTCATCCTCCTCATATTTTTGACACCTTTTGAAGCTCTTCATATTTTTCACACCTTTTAAGGTTCTTCATGTTTTTGAACACCGCTTCATACTCCTCCTATTTTTCAGACCGTTTCATGCTCCTGATATTTTTCAAACCTTTTGAAGCTCTTCATATTTTTCACACCTTTTCAGGCTCTTCATATTTTTGAACACAGCTTCCTGCTCCTCATATTTTTCAGGCCGTTTCATGCTCCTCATGTATTTCACACCTTTTGAAGCTCTTCATATGTTTCACACCTTTTCCGGCTCTTCATGTTTTTGAACACCGTTTCATGCTCCTCCTATTTTTCAGACCGTTTCATGCTCCTCATGTATTTCACACCTTTTGAACCTCTTCATATTTTTCAAACCTTTTCAGGCTCTCATGTTTTTGAAAACAGCTTCCTGCTCCGCCTATTTTTCAGACCGTTTCATGCTCCTCATGGATTTCACACCTTTTGAAGCTCTTCAAATTTTTCACACCTTTTCAGGCTATTCATGTTTTTGAACACCGCTTCATGCTCCTCCTATTTTTCAGACCGTTTCATGTTCGTCCTATTTTTCAGATCATTTCATGCTCCTCATATTTTTGACACCTTTTCAAGCTCTTCATATTTTTCACACCTTTTCAGGCTCTTCATGTTTTTGAACACCGCTTCATGCTCCTCCTATTTTTCAGTCCGTTTCTTGCTCCTCATGTATTTCCCATCTTTTGAAGCTCTTCATATTTTTCACACCTTTTCAAGCTCTTCATGTTTTTGAACACAACTTCATGCAACTCCTATTTTTCAGACGGTTTCATGCTCCTCATATTTTTAACACATTTTGAAGCTCTTCATATTTTTCACACCTTTTCAGGCTCTTCATGTTTTTGAACACAACTTCATGCAACTCCTATCTTTCAGACCGTTTCATGTTCCTCCTATTTTTCAGATCATTTCATGCTCCTCATATTTTTGACACCTTTTGAAGCTCTTCATATTTTTCACACTTTTTCAGGCTCTTCATGTTTTTGAACACAATTTCACGCAACTCCTATTTTTCAGACGGTTTCATGCTCCTCATAGTTTTGACACATTTTGAAGCTCTTCATATTTTTCACACCTTTTCAGGCTCTTCATGTTTTTGAACACCGCTTCATACTCCTCCTAGTTTTCAGGCGGTTTCATGCTCCTCATATTTTTGACACCTTTTGAAGCTCCTCATATATTTCACACATTTTTAGGCTCTTCATGTTTTTCAACACCACTACATTTTCCTGCTATTTTTCAGACCGTTTCAGGCTCATGTCATTTTTGATACATTTTGAAGCTCTTCATATTTTTCACACCTTTTCAGACTCTTCATGTTTAGAACACCGCTTCATGCTCCTCCTATTTTTCAGAGCGTTTCATGCTCCTCATATTTTTCACACCTTTTGAAGCTCTTTATATTTTCACACCTTTTCATGCTCTTCATGTTTTTGAACACCACTTCATTCTCCTCCTATTTTTCAGACCGTTTCATGCTCATCTCAATTTTGACAGCTATTGAAGCTGTTCATAATTTTCACACCTTTTGAAGCTCTTCATATTTTTCACACCTTTTCAGGCTTTTCATGTTTTTGAACACCGTTTCATGCTCCTCCTTTTTTTCAGGCGGTTTCATGCTCCTCATATTTGTGACACCTTTTGAAGCTGCTCATATATTTCACACATTTTTAGGCTGTTCATGTTTTTCAACACCACTACATTATCCTGCTATTTTTCAGACCGTTTCAGGCTCATGTCATTTTTGACACATTTTGAAGCTTTTCATATTGTTCACACCTTTTGAAGCTCTTCATATTTTTCACAAATTTTCAGGCTCTTCATGTTTTTCAACACCGCTTCATGCTCCTCCTATTTTTGAGACCGTTTCATGCTTCTCATATTTTTCACACCTTTTGAAGCTCTTCATATTTTTCACACCTTTTCAGGCTTTTCATGTTTTTGAACACCGTTTCATGCTCCTCCTTTTTTTCAGACCGTTTCATGCTCCTCATATTTTTGACACATTTGAAGCTCTTCATATTTTTCACACCTTTTCAGGCTTTTCATGTTTTTGAACACCGTTTCATGCTCCTCCTATTTTTCAGGCGGTTTCATGCTCCTCATATTTGTGACACCTTTTGAAGCTGCTCATATATTTCACACATTTTTACGCTGTTCATGTTTTTCAACACCACTACATTCTCCTACTATTTTTCAGACCGTTTCAGGCTCATGTCATTTTTGACACATTTTGAAGCTTTTCATATTGTTCACACCTTTTGAAGCTCTTCATATTTTTCACAAATTTTCAGGCTCTTCATGTTTTTCAACACCGCTTCATGCTCCTCCTATTTTTGAGACCGTTTCATGCTTCTCATATTTTTGACACGTTTTGAAGCTCTTCATATTTTCCACACCTTTTCAAGCTTTCATGATTTGGAACAACGCTTCATGCTCCTTCTATTTTTCAGAGCGTTTCATGCTCCTCATATTTTCACACCTTTTGAAGCTCTTTATATTTAAACACCTTTTCATGCTCTTCATGTTTTTGAACACCACTTCATTCTCCTCCTATTTTTTGGACCATTTCATGCTCATCTCAATTTTGACAGCTTTTGAAGCTCTTCATATTTTTCACACCTTTTGAAGCTCTTCATATTTTTCACACCTTTTCAGGCTCTTCATGTTTTTGAACCCCGTTTCATGCTCCTCCTATTTTTCAGACATTTTCCTGCTCCTCATATTTTTGACACCTTTTGAAGCTCCTCATATTTTTCACACCTTTTGAAGCTCTTCATATATTTCACACTTTTTCAGGCTTTTCATGTTTTTCAACACCACTTCATGCTCCTCCTATTTTTCAGACCGCTTCATGCTCATCTCATTTTTAACACCTTTTGAAGCTGTTCATATTTTTCACACCTTTTCAAGCTCTTCATATTTTTCACACCTTTTCAGAATCTTCATGTTTTAAACACCGCTTCATGCTCCTCCTATTTTTCAGACCTTTTCATGCTCCTCATATTTTTCAAATCTTTTAAGCTCTTCATATTTTTCGCACCTTTCCAGGCTCTTCATGTTTTTGAACACCGCTTCATGCTCCTCCTATTTTACAGACCGTTTCATTCTCCTCATGTATTTCATACGTTTTGAAGCTCTTCCTATTTTTCAAAACTTTTCAGGCTCTTCATGTTTTTCAACACCGTTTCATGTTCCTCCTATTGTTCAGACTGTTTCATGCTCCTCATATTTTGACAGCTTTTGAAGCTCTTCATATTTTTCACAGCTTTTCAGGCTCTTCATGTTTTACAACACCGCATCATGCTCCACCTATTTTTCAGACTGTTTAATGCTCCTCGTATTTTTGACACCTTTTGAAGCTCTTCATATTTTTCACACTTTTTCAAGTTCTGCATGTTTTTCAACACTGCTTCATGCTCCTCCTATTTTTCAGACCGTTTCATGCTCCTCATATTTTCACACGTTTTGAAGCTCTTCATATTTTTCACACCTTTTCAGGCTCTTCATGTTTTTGAACACCGTTTCATGCTCCCGCTATTTTTCAGACATTTTCCTGCTCCTCATATTTTTGACAACTTTTGAAGCTCCTAATATTTTTCACACTTTTTCAATCTCTTCATATATTTCACACTTTTTCAGGCTTTTCATGTTTTTCAACACCACTTCATGCTCCTCCTATTTTTCAGACCGCTTCATGCTCATCTCATTTTTGACACCTTTTGAAGCTGTTCATATTTTTCACACCTTTTGAACCTCTTCATATTTTTCACACCTTTTCAGGCTCTTCATGTTTTTGAACACCGTTTCATGCTCCTCCTATTTTTCAGACCTTTTCAAGCTCCTCATATTTTTCAAACTTTTGAAGCTCTTCATATATTTCACACCTTTTCAGGCTCTTTATGTTTTTCAACACCATTTCATGCCGCTTCTATTTTTCAGACCGTTTCATGCTCCTCATGGATTTCACACCTTTTGAAGCTCTTCAAATTTTTCACACCTTTTCAGGCTATTCATGTTTTTGAACACCGCTTCATGCTCCTCCTATTTTTCAGACCGTTTCATGTTCTTCCTATTTTTCAGATCATTTCATGCTCCTCATATTTTTGACACCTTTTGAAGCTCTTCATATTTTTCACACCTTTTCAGGCTCTTCATGTTTTTGAACACCGCTTCATGCTCCTCCTATTTTTCAGTCCGTTCTTGCTCCTCATGTATTTCCCAACTTATGAAGCTCTTCATATTTTTCACACCTTTTCAAGCTCTTCATGTTTTTGAACACAACTTCATGCAACTCCTATTTTTCAGACGGTTTCATGCTCCTCATATTTTTGACACATTTTGAAGCTCTTCACATGTTTCACACCTTTTCAGGCTCTTCATGTTTTTGAACAACGCTTCATACTCCTCCTAGTTTTCAGGCGGTTTCATGCTCCTCATATTTTTGACACCTTTTGAAGCTCCTCATATATTTCACACATTTTTAGGCTGTTCATGTTTTTCAACACAACTTCATTCTCCTGCTATTTTTCAGACCGTTTCAGGCTCATGTCATTTTTGACACATTTTGAAGCTTTTCATATTGTTCACACCTTTTCAGGCTCTTCATATTTTTGAACACTGCTTCATGCTCCTCCTATTTTTCCGACCATTTCATGCTCCTCATACTTTTCACACCTTTTGAAGCTCTTCATGTTTTTCACATCTTTTCAGGGTCTTCATGTTTTTTAGCACACATTCATGCTCCTCCTATTTTTCAGACCGTTTCATGCTCCTCATGTATTTCACACGATTTGAAGCTCTTCATGTTTTTCACACCTTTTCAGTCACTTCATGTGTTTAAACACCATTTCATGCTCCTCCTATTTTTCCGACCATTTCATGCTCCTCATACTTTTCACACCTTTTGAAGCTCTTCATGTTTTTCACACCTTTTCAGGCTCTTCATGTTTTTGAACACCGCTCATGATCCTCCTATATTTCAGACCATTTCATGCTCCTCATATTTTTGACACCTTTTGAAGCTGTTCATATTTTTCACACCTTTTGAACCTCTTCATATTTTTCACACCTTTTCAGGCTCTTCATGTTTTTGAACACCGTTTCATGCTCCTCCTATTTTTCAGACCTTTTCAAGCTCCTCATATTTTTCAAACTTTTGAAGCTCTTCATATATTTCACACCTTTTCAGGCTCTTTATGTTTTTCAACACCATTTCATGCCGCTTCTATTTTTCAGACCGTTTCATGCTCCTCATGGATTTCACACCTTTTGAAGCTCTTCAAATTTTTCACACCTTTTCAGGCTATTCATGTTTTTGAACACCGCTTCATGCTCCTCCTATTTTTCAGACCGTTTCATGTTCTTCCTATTTTTCAGATCATTTCATGCTCCTCATATTTTTGACACCTTTTGAAGCTCTTCATATTTTTCACACCTTTTCAGGCTCTTCATGTTTTTGAACACCGCTTCATGCTCCTCCTATTTTTCAGTCCGTTCTTGCTCCTCATGTATTTCCCAACTTATGAAGCTCTTCATATTTTTCACACCTTTTCAAGCTCTTCATGTTTTTGAACACAACTTCATGCAACTCCTATTTTTCAGACGGTTTCATGCTCCTCATATTTTTGACACATTTTGAAGCTCTTCACATGTTTCACACCTTTTCAGGCTCTTCATGTTTTTGAACAACGCTTCATACTCCTCCTAGTTTTCAGGCGGTTTCATGCTCCTCATATTTTTGACACCTTTTGAAGCTCCTCATATATTTCACACATTTTTAGGCTGTTCATGTTTTTCAACACAACTTCATTCTCCTGCTATTTTTCAGACCGTTTCAGGCTCATGTCATTTTTGACACATTTTGAAGCTTTTCATATTGTTCACACCTTTTCAGGCTCTTCATATTTTTGAACACTGCTTCATGCTCCTCCTATTTTTCCGACCATTTCATGCTCCTCATACTTTTCACACCTTTTGAAGCTCTTCATGTTTTTCACATCTTTTCAGGGTCTTCATGTTTTTTAGCACACATTCATGCTCCTCCTATTTTTCAGACCGTTTCATGCTCCTCATGTATTTCACACGATTTGAAGCTCTTCATGTTTTTCACACCTTTTCAGTCACTTCATGTGTTTAAACACCATTTCATGCTCCTCCTATTTTTCCGACCATTTCATGCTCCTCATACTTTTCACACCTTTTGAAGCTCTTCATGTTTTTCACACCTTTTCAGGCTCTTCATGTTTTTGAACACCGCTCATGATCCTCCTATATTTCAGACCATTTCATGCTCCTCATATTTTTGACACCTTCTGAAGCTGTTCATATTTTTCACACCTTTTCAGGCTCTTTATATTTTTGAACACCGTTTCTTGCTCCTCCTATTTTTCAGACTTTTTCATGCTCCTCATATTTTGACACCTTTTGAAGCTCTTCATATTTTTCACACCTTTTCAGGCTCTTCATGTTTTTGAGCACACCTTCATGCTCCTCCTATTTTTCAGACCGTTTCATGCTCCTTATATGTTTGTCTCCTTTTGAAGCTCTTCATATTTTTCACAGCTTTTGAAGCTTTTCATATTTTTCACACCTTTTGAGGCTCTTCATGGTTTTCAACAGCGCTTCATGCTCCTCCAATTTTTCAGACCGCTTCATTATCATCTCATTTTTAAAAACTTTTGAAGCTCTTCATATATTTCACACCTTTTCAGACTCTTCTTGTTTTTCAACACCGCTTCATGCTCCTCCTATTTTCAGTCGTTTCATGCTTCTCATATTTTTGACACCTTTTGAAGCTCTTCATATGTTTCACACCTTTTCAGGCGCTTCACCTTTTCAAAACCATTTCTTGCTCATCCTATTTTTGAAGCTGTTTCATGCACCTCATGTATTTGACACCTTTTGAAGCTCTTCATATTTTTCACACCTTTTCAGGCTCTTCATGTTTTTGAACAGCGCTTCATGCTCCTCCTATTTTCCAGACCGTTTCATGCTCCACATATTTTTGACACCTTTAGAAGCTCTTCATGTTTTTCACACCTTTTCAGGCTCTTCATATTTTTCAACACCGCTTCATGCTCCTCCTATTTTTCAGCCCGTTTTATGCTCCTCATATTTTTGAAACCCTTGAAGCTCTCCATATTTTTCACACCTTTTCAAGGTCTTCATGTCATCAACACCGCTTCTTGCTCCTCCTATTTTTCACATCGTTTTACGATCCTCATGTTTTTGACACATTTTGAAGCTCTTCATATTTTTCACACATTTTCATGCTCTTCATAATGTTGAACACCGTTTCATGCTCCTCCTATATTTCAGACCATTTCATGCTCCTCATATTTTTGACAGCGTTTGAAGCTCTTCAAATATTTCACACATTTTCAGGCTATTCATGTTTTTCAACACAAATTCATGCTCCCCCTATTTTTCAGACCGTTTCATGCTCATCTCATTTTTGACATCTTTTGAAACTCTTCATATTTTTCACACGTTTTCAGGCTCTTTATGATTTTCAACACCGCTTCTTGCTCCTCCTAATTTTCAGACCGTTTCATGCTCCTCATATTTTTGACACCTTTTGAAGCTTTCATATTTTTCACTCCTTTTCAGGCTCTTCATGTTTTTGAACACCGCTTCATGCTCCTCCTATTTTTGACACCTTTTGAAGCTCTTCATATTTTTCACACATTTTCAAGCTCTTCTTGTTTTTGAACACCGCTTCATGCTCCTCCTATTTTTCAAACCGTTTCATGCTCCTCATGTATTTCACACCTTTTGAAGCTCTTCATATGTTTCACACCTTTTCAGGCTCTTCATGTTTTTCAACACGGCTTCATGCTCCTCCTATTTTTCAGACCGTTTCATGCACCTCATATTTTTCACACCTTTTGAAGCTCTTCATATTTTTCACAACTTTTCATGCTCTTCATGTTTTTGAACACCGCTTCATGCTGCTCCTATTTTAAAGACCGTTTCATGCTCCTCATATTTTTCACACCTTTTGAAGCTCTTCATATTTTTCACACCTTTTCATGTTCTTCATGTTTTTGAACACCGTTTCATGCTCCTCCTATTTTTCACACCGTTTCGTGCTCCTCATATTTTTGACACCTTTTGAAACTCTTCATATATTTCACACCTTTTCAGGCTCTGCATGTTTTTCAACATCGCTTCATGCTCCTCCTATTTTTCAGACCGTTTCATGCTCCTCATAATTTTATCACCTTTTGAAGCTCTTCATATATTTCACACCTTTTCAGGCTCTTCATTTTTTTGAACACCACGTCATACTCCTCCTATTTTTCAGACGGTTTCATGCTTCTCTCATTTTTGACAATTTTGAAGCACTTCATATTTTCACACCTTTTGAAGCTTTTCATATTTTTCATACATTTTGAGGCTCTTCATGTTTTTCACCACCTTTTCAGGCCCATCCTATTTTCCAGACCGTTTCATGCTCTTCATATTTTTGACACGTTTTGAAGCTCTTCATATATTTCTCAACCTTTGAATTTCTACATATTTTTTACACGATTTCGGGCTCTTCATCTTTTTCAACACCACTTCATGCTTCTCCTATTTTTCAGACCGTTTCATGCTCCTCATATTTTTGACACCTTTTGAAGCTCTTTATATTTTTCACAACTTTTCAGGCTCTTCATTTTTTTGAACACCTCTTCATGCTCCTCCTATATTTCACACCTTTTGAAGCTCTTCATATTTTTCAAACCTTTTCAGGCTCTTCATGTTTTTGAACACCGCTACATGCTCCTCCTATTTTTCAGACCATTTCATGCTCCTCATATTTTTCACACCTTTTGAAGCTCTTCATATATTTCACACCTTTTCAGGCTCTTCATGTTTTCAACACTGCTTCTTTCTCCTCCTATTTTTCAGACCATATCATGCTCCTCATATTTTTGACACCTTTTGAAGCTCTTCATATTTTTCACACCTTTTCAGGCTCTTCATGGTTTTGAACACCGCTTCATGCTCCTCCTTTTTTCACATCTTTTAAGCTCTATATATTTTTCACACCTTTTCAGCCTCTTCATGTTTTTGAACTCGACTTCATGCTCCTCCTATTTTTCAAACAGTTTCATGCTCCTCATGTATTTCACACCTTTTGAAGCTCTTCACATTTTTCACACGTTTTCAGGCTCTTCATGTTGTTCAACACCCTTTCTTGCTCCTCCTATTTTTCAGACCGTTTCATGCACCTCATATTTTTCTCACCTTTTGAAGCTCTTCATATTTTTCACACCTTTTTAGGCTCCTCATGTTTTGCAACACTGCTTCATGCTCCTCCTATTTTTCAGACCGTTTCATACTCCTCATATTTTTGACAACTTTTGATGCTCTTCATATTTTTCACACCTTTTCAGGCTCTTCATTTTTTCAACACCGCTTCATGCTCCTCCTATTTTTCAGACCGTTTCATGCTCATCTCATTTTTGACACCTTTGGAAGCTTTTCATGTTTTTCACAACTTTTCAGGCTCTTCATGTTTTGAACACCCCTTCATGCTCCTCCTATATTTCAGACCGTATCATGCTCTTCATATTTTTCACACCTTTTGAAGCTCTTCATAGTTTTCACACCTTTTCAGGCTCTTCATATTTTTGAACACCTCTTCATCCTCCTCCTATTTTTCAGACCGTTGCTTGCTCCTCATGTATTTCACACCTTTTGAAGCTCTTCATATTTTTCACTCCTTTTCAGGCTCTTGATGTTTTCCACACCACTTCATGCTTCTCCTATTTTTCAACCCGTTTCATGCTCCTCATGTATTTCACACCTTTCGAAGCTCTTCACATTTTTCACCCCTTTTCAGGCTCTTCATGTTTTTGAACACCGCTTCATGATCCTCCTATTTTTCAGACCGTTTCATGCTCCTCATAATTTTGACACCTTTTGAAGTTCTTCATATTTTTCACAAGTTTTCAGCCTCTTCATGTTTTTCAACACCAATTCATGCTCGTCCTATTTTTCAGACCATTTCATGCTCCTCATATTTTTGACACCTTGAGAAGCCTATCATATTTTTCACACCTTTTCAGTCTCTTCACGTTTTTCAACACAGCTTCATGCTCCTCCTATTTTTCAGACCGTATCATGCTCCTCATATTTTGACACCTTTTGAAGCTCTTCATATATTTCACACCTTTTCAGTCTCTTCTTTTTTTTCAACACCACCTCATGCACCTCCTATTTTTCAGACCGTTTAATGATCATCTCATTTTTGACACCTTTTGAAGCTCTTCATATTTTTCACACCTTTTCAGGCTCCTCATTTTTTTCAACACCACTTCATTCTCCTCCTATTTTTCAGACCGTTTCATGCTCATCTCTTTTTTGACACCTTTTGAAGCTCTTCATATTTTTCACACATTTTGAAACTCTTCATATTTTTCACACCTTTTCAGGCTCTTCATGTTTTTCAACACCGGTTCATGGTTCTCCTATTTTTTAGACCGTTTCATGCTTCTCATATTTTTGACACCGTTTGAAGCTGTTCATATTTTTCACACCTTTTCAGGCTCTTCATGTTTTTCAACACTGCTTCATGCTCCGCCTATTTTTCAGAACGTTTCATGCTCCTCATATTTTTGACACCTTTTGAAGCTCTTCATATTTTACACACCTTTTCAGGCTCTTCGTGTTTTTCAACACCGCTTCATGCTCCTCCTATTTTTCAGACCGTTTCTTGCACCTCATATATTTCACACCTTTTGAAGGTCTTCATATTTTTCACATCTTTTCAGGCTCTTCATGTTTTTCAACACCACTTCATGCTCCTCTTATTTTTAAAACCGTTTCATGCTCCTCATATTTTTGACACCTTTTGAAGCTCTTCATATATTTCACACCTTTTCAGGCTCTTCATGTTTTTCAACACCACTTCATACTCCTCGTATTTTTAAGACCGTTTCATGCTCCTCATATTTTTGACACCTCTAGAAGCTCTTCATATTTTTCACACCTTTTCAGGCTCTTCATGTTTTTCAACACAGCTTCATGCTCCTATTTTTCAGAACGTTTCATGCTCCTCATATTTTTGACACGTATTGAAGCTCTTCATTTTTTTCACACCTTTTCAGGCTCTTCATGTTTTTCAACACCACTTCATGCTCCTCCTATTTTCAGACCGTTTCATGCTCCTCATATTTTTCACACATTTTGAAGCTCCTCCTATTTTTCACAACCTTTCACGCTCTTCATGTTTTTCAACACGGCTTCATGATCCTCCTATTTTTCTGACAGTTTCATGTTCCTCCTATTTTTCAGCACGTTTCATACTCCTCCAAATTTTCAGACCGTTTCATGCTCCTCATATTTGTCAAACCTTTCGAAGCTCTTCATATTTTTCACATCTTTTCTGGATCTTCATGTTTTTGAGCACACCTTCATGCTCCTCCGATTTTTCACACCTTTTGAAAATCTTCATATATTTCACACCTTTTCATGTTCTTCATTTTTGTCAACAAAGCTTCATGCTCCTCCTATTTTTCAGACCGTTTCATGCTCCTCATCTTTTACACACCTGTTGAAGCTCTTCATATTTTTCATACCATTTCAGGCTCTTCTTGTTTTTCAACACCATTTCAAGCTCCTCCTATTTTTCAGACCGTTTCATGCTTCTCAAATTTTTGACACCTTTTGAAGCTCTTCATATTTTTCACACCTTTTCATGTTCTTCATTTTTGTCAACAAAGCTTCATGCTCCTCCTATTTTTCAGACCGTTTCATGCTCCTCATATTTCTGACACCTTTTGAAGCTCTTCATATATTTCACACCTTTTCAGGCTCTTCATGTTTTTGAACACGGCTTCATGCTCCTCCTATTTTTCACACCTTTTGAAGATCTTCATATATTTCACACCTTTTCAAGCTCTTCATGTTTTTGAACACGACTTCATGCTCCTCCTATTTTTCACACCTTTTGAAGATCTTCATATATTTCACACGTTTTCAAGCTCTTCATGTTTTTGAACACCGCTTCATGCTCCTCAAATTTTTAACACCTTTTGAAGCTCTTCATAAATTTCAAATCTTTTCAGGCTCTTCATGTTTTTCAACACCGCTTCATGCTCCTCCTATTTTTCAGACCGTTTAGTGCTCCTCATATTTTTGACACCTTTTGAAGCTCTTCATATATTTCACACCTTTTCAAGCTCTTCTTGTTTTTACTCCTTTTCAGGCTCTTCATGTTTTTCAACACCGCTTCATGCTCCTCCTATTTTTCAGACCGTTTTGTGCTCGTCATCTTTTTGACACGTTTTGAAGCTCTTCATATATTTCACACCTTTTCAGGGTCTTCATGTTTTTCAACACTGCCTCATTCTCCTCCTATTTTTCATACCGTTTCATGCTCCTCATATTTTTGACACCTTTTGAATCTCTTCATATTTTTCACACCTTTTCAGGCTCTTCATGTTTTTGAACACCGTTTCATGCTCCTCCTATTTTTCAGACCGTTTCATGCTCCTCATATTTTTGACACCTTTGAAACTCTTCATATTTTTCACACCTTTTCAGGCTCTTCATATTTTTCAACACCACTTCATGCTCCTCCTATTTTTCAGACCGTTTCATGCTCCTCATATTTTTGACACATTTTGAAGCTCCTCCTATTTTTCACACCTTTTCAGGCTCTTCAAGTTTTTCAACACTGTTTCATGCTCCTCTTATTTTTTAGACCGTTTCATGTTCCTCATATTTTTGACACCTTTTGAAGCTCGACATACTTTTCACACATTTTCAGGCTCTTCATGTGCTTCAAGAACGCTTCATGCTCCTCCTGTTTTTCAGACCGTTTCATGCTCCTAATATTTTTGACACCTTTTGAAGCTCTTCATATATTTCACACCTTTTCAGGCTCTTCATGCTTTTCAACACCGCTTCATGCTCCTCCTATATTTCAGACCGTTTCATGTTCCTCAAATTTTTGACACCTTTTGAAGCTCTTCATTTATTTCACACCTTTTCAGGATCTTCATGTTTTTGAACATCACTTCATGCACCTCTTATTTTTCAGACCGTTTCATGCTCCTCATATTTTTGACACCTTTTGAAGCTCTTCATATATTTCACACCTTTTCAATCTCTTCATGTTTTTCACACCTTTTCAGGCTCTTCATGTTTTTCAACACCCCATCATGCTCCTCCTATTTTTCAGACCGTTTCATGCTCCTCATATTTTTGACACCTTTTGAAGCTCTTCGTATATGTCACACCTTTTCAGGCTCTTCTTGTTTTTTACAACTTTTCAGGCTCTTCATGTTTTTCAACACCGCTTCATGCTCCTCATATTTTAAACACCTTTTGAAGCTCTTCATTTTTTTCACACCATTTCATGCTCTTCATGTTTTTCAACACCGTTTCATGCTCCTCCTATTTTTCAGACTGTTTCTTGCTCCTCATATTTTTGACACCTTTTGAAGCTCTTCATATTTTTCATACCTTTTCAAGTTCTTCATGTTTTTGAACACCCCTTCATGCTCCTCATATTTTAAACACCTTTTGAAGCTCTTCATTTTTTTCACACCATTTCATGCTCTTCATGTTTTTCAACACCCCATCATGCTCCTCCTATTTTTCAGACCGTTTCATGCTCCTCATATTTTTGACACCTTTTGAAGCTCTTCGTATATGTCACACCTTTTCAGGCTCTTCTTGTTTTTTACACCTTTTCAGGCTCTTCATGTTTTTCAACACCGCTTCATGCTCCTCATATTTTAAACACCTTTTGAAGCTCTTCATTTTTTTCACACCATTTCATGCTCTTCATGTTTTTCAACACCCCATCATGCTCCTCCTATTTTTCAGACCGTTTCATGCTCCTCATATTTTTGACACGTTTTGAAGCTCTTCATATTTTTCACACCTTTTCAGGCTCTTCACGTTTTTGAACAACGCTTCATGCTCCTCATATTTTTCAGACCGTTTCATGCTCCTCGTATTTTTGACACCTTTTGAAGCTCCTCATATTTTTCACATCTTTTCAGGCTCTTCATGTTTTTGAACACCACTTCATGCTCCTCCTATTTTTCAGACCGTTTCATGCTCCTCATATTTTTGACACATTTTGAAGCTCTTCATATATTTCAAACCTTTTGAAGCTCTTCATATTTTTCACACCTTTTAAAGATCTTCATATTTTTCAAACGTTTTCAGGCTCTTCATGTTTTTCAACACCACCTCATGCTCCTCCTATTTTTCAGACGGTTTCATGTTCTTCATATTTTTGACCCCTTTTGAAGCTCTTCATATTTTTCACAAGTTTTCAGGCTCTTCATGTTTTTGAACACTGCTTCTTGCTCCTCCTAATTATCAGAGAGTTTCATGCGCCTCATGTATTTCACACCTTTTGAAGGTCTTCATATTTTTCACACCTTTTCAGGCTCTTCATGTTTTTGAACACTGCTTCTTGCTCCTCCTAATTTTCAGAGAGTTTCATGCGCCTCATGTATTTCACACCTTTTGAAGGTCTTCATATTTTTCACACCTTTTCAGGCTCTTGATGTTTCTCAACACTGCTTCTTGCTCCTCCTATTTTTCAGAGAGGTTCATGCGCCTCATATATTTCATACCTTTTGAAGGTCTTCATATTTTTCAACCTTTTCAGGCTCTTCATGTTTCTGATCACCGTTTCATGCTCCTCCTATTATTGAGACCGTTTCAGGTTCCTCATATTTTTAACACCTTTTGAAGCTCTTCATATTTTCCATACCTTTTCAGGCTCTTCATGTTTTTGAACACCGTTTCATGCTCCTCCTATTTTTCAGACCGTTTCATGCTCCTCGTATTTTTGACACCTTTTGAAGCTCCTCATATTTTTCACATCTTTTCAGGCTCTTCATGTTTTTGAACTCCACTTCATGCTCCTCCTATTTTTCAGTCCATTTCATGCTCCTCATATTTTTGACACATTTTGAAGCTCTTCATATATTTCAAACCTTTTGAAGCTCTTCATATTTTTCACACCTTTTAAAGATCTTCATATTTTTCAAACGTTTTCAGGCTCTTCATGTTTTTCAACACCACCTCATGCTCCTCCTATTTTTCAGACGGTTTCATGTTCTTCATATTTTTGACCCCTTTTGAAGCTCTTCATATTTTTCACAAGTTTTCAGGCTCTTCATGTTTTTGAACACTGCTTCTTGCTCCTCCTAATTATCAGAGAGTTTCATGCGCCTCATGTATTTCACACCTTTTGAAGGTCTTCATATTTTTCACACTTTTTCAGGCTCTTCATATTTTTGAACACTGCTTCTTGCTCCTCCTAATTTTCAGAGAGTTTCATGCGCCTCATGTATTTCACACCTTTTGAAGGTCTTCATATTTTTCACACCTTTTCAGGCTCTTGATGTTTTTCAACACTGCTTCTTGCTCCTCCTATTTTTCAGAGAGTTTCATGCGCCTCATATATTTCACACCTTTTGAAGGTCTTCATATTTTTCAACCTTTTCAGGCTCTTCATGTTTCTGATCACCGTTTCATGCTCCTCCTATTATTGAGACCGTTTCAGGTTCCTCATATTTTTAACACCTTTTGAAGCTCTTCATATTTTCCATACCTTTTCAGGCTCTTCATGTTTTTGAACACCGTTTCATGCTCCTCCTATTTTTCAGACCGTTTCATGTTCCTCATATTTTTGACACCTTTTGAAGCTCTTCATATTTTTCACAGCTTTACAGGCTCTTCATGTTTTTAAACACCGCTTCAAGTGCCTTCTATTTTTCAGACCGTTTCATGTTCCTCATATTTTTGACACCTTTTGAAGCTCTTCATATTTTTCACACCTTTTCAGGCTCTTCATGTTTTTCAACACCGCTTCATGCTCCTCCTATTTTCAGAACGTTTCATGCTCCTCATATTTTTGACACCTTTTGAAGCTCTTCATATTTTTCACACCTTTACAGGCTCTTCATGATTTTGAACACCGCTTCATGCTCCTCCTATTTTTCAGACCGTTTCATGCTAATCTCATTTTAGACACCTATTTAAGCTCTTCATATTTTTCCCACCTTTTTAAGTACTTCATATTATTCACACCATTTCAGGCTCTTCATGTATTTCAACACCGTTTCATGCTCCTCTTAATTTTCAGACCGTTTCATGGTCTTCATGTATTTCACACCTTTTGAAGCTCTTCATATTTCTCACACCTTTTCAGGCTCTCATGTGTTTGAACACAGCTTCATGCTCCTCCTATTTTTCAGACCGTTTCAGGCTCCTCATATATTTCACACCTTTTGAAGCTCTGCATATTTTTCACACCTTTTCAGGCTCTTCATGTTTTTGAACACTGTTTCATGATCCTCCTAATTTTCAGACCGTTTCATGCTCCTCATATTTTTGACACCTTTTGAAGCTCTTCATATTTTTCACACCTTTTCAGGCTCTTCATATTTTTCAACATCACTTCATGCTCCTCCTATTTTTCAGATCGCTTCATGCTCATCTCATTTTTTACACCTTTTGAAGCTGTCCATATTTTTGACTCCTTTAGAAACTCTTCATATTTTTCACACGTTTTCAGGCTCTTCATGTTTTTCAACACCGCCTGATGCTCCTCCTATTTTTCAGACCGTTTCATGCTCCTCATATTTTTGACACGTTTTAAAGCTCTTCATATTTTTCACACCATTTCAGGCACTTCATGTATTTCAACACCGTTTCATGCTCCTCCTATTTTTCAGACCATTTCACGCTCCTCATATTTTTGACACCTTTTGAAGCTCTTCATATTTTTCACACGTTTCCAGGCTCTTCATGTTTTTGAACACCGCTTCATGCTCCTCCTATTTTTCTGATCTCTTCATGCTCATCTCATTTTTGACACATTTTGAAGCTGTTCATATTTTTGACACCTTTTCAAGCTCTTCATATTTTTCACACGTTTTCAGGCTCTTCATGTTTTTGAACACCGTTTCATGCCTCTCTAATTTTTCACACCGTATCATGCGCCTCATATTTTTCACACCTTCTGAAGCTCTTCATATTTTTGACACGTTTTGAGGCTCTTCATATTTTTCAGACATTTTCAGTCTCTTATGTTTTTGAACCCCGTTTCATGCTCCTCATATTTTTGACACCTTTTGTAGCTCTTCATATTTTTCACACCTTTTCAGGCTCCTCATGTTTTTGAACACCGCTTCATGCTCCTCCTATTTTTCAGACCGTTTCATCCTCCTCATACATTTGACACCTTTTGAAGCTCTTCATATTTTTCACACCTTTTAAGGTTCTTCATGTTTTTGAACACCGCTTCATACTCCTCCTATTTTTCAGACCGTTTCATGCTCCTGATATTTTTCAAACCTTTTGAAGCTCTTCATATTTTTCACACCTTTTCAGGCTCTTCATATTTTTGAACACAGCTTCCTGCTCCTCCTATTTTTCAGACCGTTTCATGCTCCTCATGGATTTCACACCTTTTGAAGCTCTTCAAATTTTTCACACCTTTTCAGGCTATTCATGTTTTTGAACACCGCTTCATGCTCCTCCTATTTTTCAGACCGTTTCATGCTCCTCATATTTTTGACACGTTTTAAAGCTCTTCATATTTTTCACACCATTTCAGGCACTTCATGTATTTCAACACCGTTTCATGCTCCTCCTATTTTTCAGACCATTTCATGCTCCTCATATTTTTGACACCTTTTGAAGCTCTTCTTATTTTTCACACCTTTTAAGGTTCTTCATGTTTTTGAACACCGCTTCATACTCCTCCTATTTTTCAGACCGTTTCATGCTCCTCATATTTTTGACACCTTTTGAAGCTCATCATATTTTTCACACCTTTTAAGGTTCTTCATGTTTTTGAACACCGCTTCATGCTTCTCCTATTTTTCAGACCGTTTCATGCTCCTCATATTTTTGACACGTTTTAAAGCTCTTCATATTTTTCACACCATTTCAGGCACTTCATTTATTTCCACACCGTTTCATGCTCCTCCTATTTTTCAGACCGTTTCATGCTCCTCATATTTTTGACACCTTTTGAAGCTCTTCATATTTTTCACACCTTTTAAGGTTCTTCATGTTTTTGAACACCGCTTCATGCTCCTCCTATTTTCAGACCGTTTCATCCTCCTCATATTTTTGACACCTTTTGAAGCTCTTCATATTTTTCACACCTTTTAAGTTTCTTCATATTTTTGAACACCGCTTCATACTCCTCCTATTTTTCAGACCGTTTCATGCTCCTGATATTTTTCAAACCTTTTGAAGCTCTTCATATTTTTCACACCTTTTCAGGCTCTTCATATTTTTGAACACAGTTTCCTGCTTCTCCTATTTTTCAGGCCGTTTCATGCTCCTCATGTATTTCACACCTTTTGAAGCTCTTCATATATTTCACACCTTTATCGGCTCTTCATGTTTTTGAACTCCGTTTCATGCTGCTCCTATTTTTCAGACCGTTTCATGCTCCTCATGTATTTCACACCTTTTGAACCTCTTCATATTTTTCAAACCTTTTCAGGCTCTCATGTTGTTGAAAACAGCTTCCTGCTCCTCCTAATTTTCAGACCGTTTCATGCTCCTCATGGATTTCACACCTTTTGAAGCTCTTCAAATTTTTCACACCTTTTCAGGCTATTCATGTTTTGAAAACCGCTTCTTGCTCCTCCTATTTTTCAGACCGTTTCATGTTCCTCCTATTTTTCAGATCATTTCATGCTCCTCATATTTTTGACACCTTTTCAAGCTCTTCATATTTTTCACACCTTTTCAGGCTCTTCATGTTTTTGAACACCGCTTCATGCTCCTCCTATTTTTCAGTCCGTTTCTTGCTCCTATTGTATTTCCCACCTTTTGAAGCTCTTCATATTTTTCACACCTTTTCAAGCTCTTCATGTTTTTGAACACAACTTCATGCATCTCCTATTTATCAGACGGTTTCATGCTCCTCATATTTTTAACACATTTTGAAGCTCTTCATATTTTTCACACCTTTTCAGGCTCTTCATGTTTTTGAACACCGCTTCATGCTCCTCCTATTTTTCAGTCCGTTTCTTGCTCCTCATGTATTTCCCACCTTTTGAAGCTCTTCATATTTTTCACACCTTTTCAAGCTCTTCATGTTTTTGAACACAACTTCATGCAACTCCTATCTTTCAGACCGTTTCATGTTCCTCCTATTTTTCAGATCATTTCATGCTCCTCATATTTTTGACACCTTTTGAAGCTCTTCATATTTTTCACACCTTTTCAGGCTCTTCATGTTTTTGAACACAATTTCACGCAACTCCTATTTTTTAGACGGTTTCATGCTCCTCATACTTTTGACACATTTTGAAGCTCTTCATATTTTTCACACCTTTTCAGGCTCTTCATGTTTTTGAACACCGCTTCATACTCCTCCTATTTTTCAGGCGCTTTCATGCTCCTCATATTTTTGACACCTTTTGAAGCTCCTCATATATGTCACACATTTTTAGGCTCTTCATGTTTTTCAACACCACTACATTTTCCTGCTATATTTCAGACCGTTTCAGGCTCATGTCATTTTTGACACATTTTGAAGCTTTTCATATTGTTCACACCTTTTGAAGCTCTTCATATGTTTCACAAGTTTTCAGGCTCTTCATGTTTTTCAACACCGCTTCATGCTCCTCCTATTTTTGAGACCGTTTCATCCTTCTAATTTTTTGACACGTTTTGAAGCGCTTCATATTTTCCACAACTTTTCAAGCTTTCATGTTTTGGAACACCGTTTCATGCTCCTCCTATTTTTCAGACCGTTTCATGCTCCTCATATTTGACACATTTTGAAGCTCTTCATATTTTTCACACCTTGTCAGACTCTTCATGTTTTGAACACCGCTTCATGCTCCTTCTATTTTCCAGAGCGTTTCATGCTCCTCATATTTTTCACACCTTTTGAAGCTCTTTATATTTTCACACCTTTTCATGCTCTTCATGTTTTTGAACACCACTTCATTCTCCTCCTATTTTTCAGACCGTTTCATGCTCATCTCATTTTTGACACCTTTTGAAGCTGTTCATATTTTTCACACTTTTTCAATCTCTTCATATATTTCACACTTTTTCAGGCTTTTCATGTTTTTCAACACCACTTCATGCTCCTCCTATTTTTCAGACCGCTTCATGCTCATCTCATTTTTGACACCTTTTGAAGTTGTTCATATTTTTCACACCTTTTCAAGCTCTTCATATTTTTCACACCTTTTCAGGCTCTTCATGTTTTTGAACACCGTTTCATGCTCCTCCTATTTTTCAGACCTTTTTAAGCTCTTTATATTTTCACACCTTTGCATGCTTTCATGTTTTTGAACACCACTTCATTCTCCTCCTATTTTTCAGACCGTTTCATGCTCATCTCAATTTTGACAGCTTTTGAAGCTCTTCATATTTTTCACACCTTTTGAAGCTCTTCATATTTTTCACACCTTGTCAGGCTCTTCATGTTTTTGAACACCGTTTCATGCTCCACCTATTTTTCTGATATTTTCCTGCTCCTCATATTTTTGACACCTTTTGAAGCTCCTCATATTTTTCACACCTTTTGAAGCTCTTCATATATTTCACACTTTTTCAGGCTTTTCATGTTTTTCAACACCACTTCATGCTCCTCCTATTTTTCAGACCGTTTCATGCTCCTCATATTTTCACACGTTTTGAAGCTCTTCATATTTTTCACACCTTTTCAGGCTCTTCATGATTTGGAACAAGGTTTCCTGCTCCTCCTTTTTTTCAGAACTTTTCATGCTCATAATATTTTTGACACCTTTTGAATCTCTTCATATATTTCACACATTTTCAGGCTCTTCATATATTTGAACAATGCTTCATGCTCCTGTTATTTTTCAGACGGTTTCATCCTCCTCAGTTATTTCACACCTTTTGAAGCTCTTCATATTTTTCACACCTTTTCAGGCTCTTCATGTTTTTAAACACTGCTTCATGCTCCACCTATTTTTCAGACCGGTTCATTCTCCTCATATTTTTGACACCTTTTGAAGCTCTTCATATTTTTCACATCTTTTCAGGCTCTTCATGTTTTTCAACACAGCTTCATGCACCTTCTATTTTTCAGACCGTTTCATGCCCCTATGTATTTCACACCTTTTGAAGCTCTTCATATTTTTCACACCTTTTCAGGCCCTTCGTGTTTTTCAAAAGCGTTTCATGCTCCTCCTATTTTTCAGACCTTTTCATGCTCCTCATATCCTTGACCTCTTTTGAAGCTCCTAATATTTTTCACAAATTTTGAAGCTCTTCATGTATTTTACACTTTTTCAGGCTCTTCATGTTTTACAACAACACTTCCTGCTCCTCCTATTTTTCAGACCGTTTCATGCTCATCTCATATTTGACACCTTTTGAAGCTCTTCATATTTTTCACACCTTTTCAGGCTCTTCATGTTTTTGAACACCACTTCATGCTCCTCCTATATTTCAGAGAGTTTCATGCTCTTCATGTATTTCACACCTTTTGAAGCTCTTCATATTTTTCACACTTTTTCAGGCTCTTCATCTTTTTCCACACCACTTCATGCTTCTCCTATTTTTCAGACCGTTTCATGCTCCTCATATTTTTGACACCTTTTGAAGCTCTTCATATTTTTCACACTTTTCAGGCTCTTCATGTTTTTCAACACCACTTCATGCTCCTCCTATTTTTCAGACCTTTTCATGCTCCTCATATTTTTGACACCTTTAGAAGCTCTTCATATTTTTCATACCTTTTCAGGCTCTCCATATTTTTGAACACCGCTTCATGCTCCTCCTATTTTTCAGACCGTTTCATTTCCTCATATATTTGACACCATTAGAAGATCTTCATATTTTTCACAAATTTTCAGGCTCTTCATGTTTTTCAACATCGCTTCATGCCCCTCCTATTTTTCAGACCGTTTCATGATCCTCATATTTTTGACACTTTTTGAAGCTCTTCATATTTTTCATACCTTTTCAGGCTCTCCATATTTTTGAACACCGCTTCATGCTCCTCCTATTTTTGAGACCGTTTCATGCTCCTCATATTTTTGACACCTTTTGAAGCTCTTCATATTTGTCACATCTATTCAGGCTCTTCATGTTTTAGAACACCGCTTTATGCTCCTCCTATTTTTCAGACCGTTCCATGCTCTTCATATTTTTCAAACCTTTTGAAGCTCTTCATATATTTCACACCTTTTAATGCTCTTCATGTTTTTCACACCGTTTCATGCTCCTCCTATTTTTCAGACCGTTTCATGCTCCTCATATTTTTGACAACTTTTGAAGCTCTTCATATTTTTCACACATTTTCAGGCTCTTCATGTTTTGAACACCGCTTCATGCTCCTCCTATTTTTCAGACCGTTTCATGCTCCTCATATTTTTGACACCTTTTGAAGCTCTCCATATTTTTCACACTTTTCATGCTCTTCATGTTTTTCAACACCACTTCATGCTCCTCCCATTTTTCAGACCTTTTCATGCTTCTCATATTTTTGACACGTTTAGAAGATCTTCATATTTTTCACACCTTTTCAGGCTCTTCATTTTTTTCAACACCTCTTCATGCTCCTCGTATTTTTCAGACCGTTTCATGCTCCTCATATTTTTGACACCTTTTGAAGCTCTTCATATTTTTCACACCTATCCAGGCTCTTCATGTTTTTCAACACCGCTTCATGCTCCTCCTATTTTTCAGACCGTTTCATGCTCCTCATATTTTTGACAACTTTTGAAGCTCTTCATATATTTCACACTTTTTCAGGCTCATCATGTTTTTCAACAACACTTCATGCTCCTCCTATTTTTCAGACCGTTTCATGCTCATCTCATTTTTGACACCTTTTGAAGCTCTTCATATTTTTCACACTTTTAGAAGCTCTTAATATTTTTCACACTTTCTCAGGCTCTTCATGTTTTTGAACACCGCTTCATGCTCCTCATATATTTCAGACCGTTTCATGCTCCTCTTATTTGTGACACCTTTTGAAGCTCTTCGTATTTTTCACACATTTTCAGGCTCTTCATGTTTTTCAACATGACTTCATGCTCCTCCTATTTTTCAGACTGTTTCATGCTCCTCATATTTTTGACACCTTTTGAAATCTTCATATACTTCACACCTTTTCAGGCTCTTCATTTTTTGAAAAAAACTTCATGCTCCTTCTATTTTTCAGACCGTTTCATGGTCATCTCATTTTTGACACCTTTTGAAGCTCTTCATATATTTCATACCTTTTGAAGATCTTCATATTTTTCACACGTTTTCAGGCTCTTCATATTTTTCAACACCGCATCATGCTCCTCCTATTTTTCAGACAGTTTCATGCTCCTCATATTTTTGACTCGTTTTGAAGCTCTTCATATTTTTCACACCTTTTCAGGCTCTTCATGGTTTTCAACACTGTTTCATGATCCTCCTATTTTTCAGACCGTTTCATACTCCTCATAATTTTGACACCTTTTGAAGCTCTTCTTATATTTCACACCTTTTCAGACTCTTCATGTTTTCGAACACCACTTCAAGTTCCTCCTATTTTTGCGACCGTGTCATGCTCTTCATATTTTTGACACCTTTTGAAGCTCTTCATATTTTTCACACCTTTTGAAGCACTTCATATATTTCACACATTTTCAGGCTCTTCATGTTTTTCAACACCACTTCATGCTCCTCCTATTTTTCAGACCGTTTCATTCTCATCTAATTTTTGACACCTTTTGAAGCTCTTCATATATTTCACATCTTTTGAAGCTCTTCATATTTTTCACATTTTTGAAGCTCTTCAAATTTTTCACACCTTTTCAGGCTCTTCATGTTTTTCAACACCACTTCATGCTCCTCCTTTTTCAGACCATTTCATGCTCATCTCATTTTTCGCACTTTTTGAAGCTCTTCATATTTTTGACACCTTTTCAAGCTCTTCATATTTTTCACAGCTTTTCAGGTCTTCATGTTTTTCAACACCGCTTCATGCTCCTCCTATTTTTCAGACCGTTTCATGCTCCTCATATTTTTGACACCTTTTGAATCTCTTCATATACTTCACACTTTTTCAGGCTCTTCATGTTTTTCACCAACACTTCATGCTCCTCTTATTTTTTAGGCCATTTCATGCTCATCTCATTTTTGACACATTTTGAAGCTCTTCATATTTTTCACACCGTTTGAAGCTCTTCATATTTTTCACACCTTTTGAAGCTTTTCATATTTTTCACACGTTTTCAGGCTCTTCATGTTTTCAACACCGCTTCATGCACCTCGTATTTTTCAGACCGTTTCATGCCCCTCATATTTTTCACACCTTTTGAAGATCTTCATATATTTCACACCTTTTCAGGCTCTTCATGTTTTTGAAAAAAACTTCATGCTTCTCCTATTTTTCAGAGCGTTTAATGCTCCTCATGTACTTCACACCTTTTGAAGTTCTTCATATTTTTCACACCTTTTCAGGCTCTTCTTGTTTTTCAACACCGCTTCATGCTCCTCCTATTTTTCAGACCGTTCATTCTCCTCATAATTTTGAAACATTTTGAAGCTCTTCTTATTTTTCACACCTTTTCAGGCTCTTCATGGTTTTCAAGACCGCTTCATGCTCCTCCTATTTTCCAGACCGTACATGCTCCTCATAATTTTGACACCTTTTGAAGCTCTTCATATTTTTCACACCTTTTCAGGCTCTTCATGTTTTTCAACACCGCTTCATGCTCCTCCTATTTTTCAGACCGTTTCATGCTCCTCATATTTTTGACAACTTTTGAAGCTCTTCATATATTTCACACTTTTTCAGGCTCATCATGTTTTTCAACACCACTTCATGCTCCTCCTATTTTTCAGACCGTTTCATGCTCATCTCATTTTTGACACCTTTTGAAGCTCTTCATATTTTTCACACTTTTAGAAGCTCTTAATATTTTTCACACGTTCTCAGGCTCTTCATGTTTTTGAACACCGCTTCATGCTCCTCATATATTTCAGACCGTTTCATGCTCCTCTTATTTGTGACACCTTTTGAAGCTCTTCGTATTTTTCACACATTTTCAGGCTCTTCATGTTTTTCAACATGACTTCATGCTCCTCCTATTTTTCAGACTGTTTCATGCTCCTCATATTTTTGACACCTTTTGAAATCTTCATATACTTCACACCTTTTCAGGCTCTTCATTTTTTTGAAAAAAACTTCATGCTCCTTCTATTTTTCAGACCGTTTCATGGTCATGTCATTTTTGACACCTTTTGAAGCTCTTCATATATTTCATACCTTTTGAAGATCTTCATATTTTTCACACGTTTTCAGGCTCTTCATATTTTTCAACACCGCATCATGCTCCTCCTATTTTTCAGACAGTTTCATGCTCCTCATATTTTTGACTCGTTTTGAAGCTCTTCATATTTTTCACACCTTTTCAGGCTCTTCATGGTTTTCAACACTGTTTCATGATCCTCCTATTTTTCAGACCGTTTCATACTCCTCATAATTTTGACACCTTTTGAAGCTCTTCTTATATTTCACACCTTTTCAGACTCTTCATGTTTTCGAACACCACTTCAAGTTCCTCCTATTTTTGCGACCGTGTCATGCTCTTCATATTTTTGACACCTTTTGAAGCTCTTCATATTTTTCACACCTTTTGAAGCACTTCATATATTTCACACATTTTCAGGCTCTTCATGTTTTTCAACACCACTTCATGCTCCTCCTATTTTTCAGACCGTTTCATTCTCATCTAATTTTTGACACCTTTTGAAGCTCTTCATATATTTCACATCTTTTGAAGCTCTTCATATTTTTCACATTTTTGAAGCTCTTCAAATTTTTCACACCTTTTCAGGCTCTTCATGTTTTTCAACACCACTTCATGCTCCTCCTTTTTCAGACCATTTCATGCTCATCTCATTTTTCGCACTTTTTGAAGCTCTTCATATTTTTGACACCTTTTGAGCTCTTCATATTTTTCACACCTTTTGAGGCTCTTCATGTTTTTCAACACCATTTCATGCTCCTCCTATAATTCAGACGGTTTCATGCTCCTCATGTATTTCACTCCTTTTGAAGCTCTTCATATTTTACACACCTTTTCAGGCTCTTCATGATTTTCAACCCCACTTCATGCTCCTCCGATTTTTCAGACCGTTTCATGCTCATCTGATATTTGACACCTTTTGAAGCTCTTCATATTTTTCACACATATTCAGGCTCTTCATGTTTTTGAACACGGTTTCATGCTCCTCCTCTTTTTCAGACCGTTTCATGCTCCTCATATTTTTGACACCTTTAAAAGCTCTTCATATTTTTCACACCTTTTCAGGTTCTTTATATTTTGAAGACCGTTTCATGGTCCTGCTATTTTTCAGACCGTTTCATGCTCCTCATTATTTGACACATTTTGAAGCTTTTCATATTTTCCACACCTTTTCAGGCTCTTCATGTTTTTGACAACTCTTCATGCTCCTCCTAATTTTCAGACCGTTTCATGCTCCTCATGTATTTAACACCTTTGAAGCTCTTCATATTTTTTTCACCTTTTTAGGCTTTCATGTTTTTGAACACCTTTTCATGCTCCTCCTATTTTTCAGACCGTTTCATGCTCCGCATGTATTTCACAGCTTTTCAAGCTCTTTATATTTTTCACAGCTTTTCAGGCTCTTCATGTTCTTGAACACCTTTTCATGCTCCTCCTATTTTTCAGACAGTTTGATGCTCCTCATATTTTTGACTCCTTTAGAAGCTCTTCATATTTTTCACACCTTTTGAAGCTCTTCATTTATTTCACACCATTTCAGGCTCTTCATGTTTTTCAACACCACTTCATGCTCCTCTTATTTTTCAGACCGTTTAATGCTCCACATGTATTTCACACCTTTTGAAGCTCTTTATATTTTTCACACCTTTTCAGGCTCTTCATGTTCTTGAACACCTTTTCATGCTCCTCCTATTTTTCAGACAGTTTCATGCTCCTCATGTATTTCACACCTTTTGAAGCTCTTCATATTTTGCACATCTTTTCAGGCTCTTCATGTTTTGAACACCGCTTCATGCTCCTCCTATTTTTCACACCGTATCATGCTCCTCATTTTTTTCACACCTTTTGAACCTCTTGATATTATTCACACCTTTTCAGGCTCTTCATGTTTTTGAATACCACTTCATGCACCTCCTATTTTTCAGACAGTTTCATGCTCCTCATGTATTTCACACCTTTTGAAGCTGTTCATATTTTTCACACCTTTTCGGGCTCTTCATGTTTTTCAACACAAATTCATGCCTCTCCTACTTTTCAGACCGTTTCATGCTCCTCATATTTTGACTTCTTTTGAACCTCTTCATATTTTTCACACCTTTTGAAGCTCTTCATATTTTTCACACGTTTTTAGGATCTTCATGATTTTGAACACAGCTTCATGCTCCTCCTCCTTTTCAGACAGTTTCATGCTCCTCATGTATTTCACACATTTTGAAGCTCTTAATATTTTTCACACCTTTTCAGGCTCTTCATGTTTTTGAACACGATTTCATGCTCCTCCTATTTTTCAGACCGTTTCATGCTCCTCACATTTTTGACACCTTTGAAGTTCTTCATATTTTTCACAACTTTTCAGGCTCTTCATGTTTTTCAACACTGCTTCATGATCGTCCAATTTTTCAGACCGTTTCAAGCTCCTCATATTTTTGACACCTTTTGAATCTCTTCATATATTTTACACCTTTTCAGGCTCTTCATGTTTTTCAACACCACTTCTTGCTCCTCCTTTTTCAGACCATTTCATGGTCATCTCATTTTTCGCACTTTTTGAAGCTCTTCATATTTTTGACACCTTTTGAGCTCTTCATATTTTTACACGTTTTGAGGCTCTTCATGTTTTTCAACATAGTTTCATGCTTCTCCTATTATTCAGACCGATACATGCTCCTCATGTATTTCACAACTTGAAGCTCTTCATATTTTTCACAACTTTTCAGGCTCTTCATGTTTTTGAACACCGTTTCATGCTCCTCCTGTTTTTCAGACCGTTTCATGCTCCTCATATTTTTGACACATTTTGAAGCTCTTCATATATTTCACACCTTTTCAGGCTCTTCATATTTTTCAACACCACTTCATGCTCCTCCCATTTTTCAGACCGTTTCATGCTCCTCATATTTTTGGCACCTTTTGAGCTCTTCATATTTTTCACACCTTTTTAGGCTCTTCATGTTTTTAAACACTGTTTCATGCTCCACCTATTTTTCAGACCCTTTCATTCTCCTCATATTTTTCACACCTTTTGAAGCTCTTCATATTTTTCACACCTTTTCAGGCTCATCATGTTTTTGCACAGCGCTTCATGATCCTCATATTTTTCAGACCGTTTCATGCTCGTCATATTTTAGACACCTTTTGAAGCTCTTCATATTTTTCACACCTTTTGAAGCTCTTCATATATTTCACACGTTTTCAGTCTCTTCAGGTTTTTCAACACTGCTTCATTCTCCTCCTATATTTCAGACCGTTTCATGCTCCTCATATTTTTGACACCTTTTGAAGCTCTTCATATTTTTCACACATTTTCAGGCTCTTCATGTTTTTCAACATGGCTTCATGATCCTCCTATTTTTCAGACCGTTTCATGTTCCTCCTATTTTTCAGATCATTTCATTCTCCTCATATTTTTGACACCTGTTGAAGCTCTTCATATTTTTCACTCCTTTTCAGGCTCTTCATATTTTTAACACCTTTCAAGGCTCTCATGTTTCTGAACACCATTTAATGCTCCTCATATTTTTGACAATTATTGGATCTCTTCATATTTTTCAGACCGTTTCAGGCTCCTCATATTTTTGACAGCTTTAGAATCTCTTCATCTTTTTCACACCTTTTCATGCTCTTCATGTTTTCAACACCGTGTCATGCTCCTCCTATTTTTCAGACTTTTTCATGCTCCTGGTATATTTGACACATTTTGAAGCTCTGAATATTTTTCACACCTTTTCAGGCTCTTCATGTTTTTGAACACTGCTTCATGATCCTCCTATTTTTCAGACGGTTTCATGCTCTTCATATGTTTGACACCTTTTGAAGCTCTTCATATTTTTCACACCTTTTGAGGGCCTTCATGTTTTTCAACACCGTTTCATGCTGCTTCTCTATTTCAGACCGTTTCATGCTCCTCATATTTTTTACACCTTTTGAAGCTCTTCATATTTTTAACACCTTTTCAGGCTCTTTTTTTTTTTGAACACCGCTTCATGCTCCTCCTAATTTTCAGACCGTTTCATCCTCCTCATATTTTTCACACCTTTTCAGGCTCTTCATGTTTTTGAACACAGATTCATGCTACACCTATTTTTCAAACCGTTTCATGCTCCTCTTATTTTTCACACCTTTTGAAGCTCCACATATTTTTCACAACTTTTCAGGCTTTTCATGTTTTTCCACACCGTTACATGATCCTCCTATTTTTCAGACCGTTTCATGCTCATCTCATTTTTGACCCGTTTTGAAGCTTTTCATATTTTTCACAACTTTTTAGGCTCTTCATGATTTTCAACACCGCTTCATACTCCTCCTATTTTTCAGACCGTTCATGCTCATCTCATTTTTGATACCTTTTGAAGCTCTTCATATTTCTCACAACTTTTTAGGCTCTTCATGTTTTTCCACACCACTTAATGCTTCTCCTATTTTTCAGACCGTTTCATGCTCCTCATGTATTTCACACCTTTTGAAGCTCTTCATATTTTTCACACCTTTTCAAGCTCTTCATATTTTTCAGACCTTTTCACGCACTTCATGATTTTGAACACCGCTTCATACTCCTCCTATTTTTCAGACCGTTCATGCTCATCTCATTTTTGATACCTTTTGAAGCTGTTCACATTTTTCACACCTTTTCAGGCTCTTCATTTTTTTCAACACCACTTCATGCTCCTCCTATATTTCAGACCGTTTCATGCTCATCTCATTTTTGACACCTTGTGAAGCTCTTCATATTTTTCACAAGTTCTCAGGCTCCTCATGTTTTTCAACACCGCTTCATGCTCCTCCTATTTTTCAGAGCGTTTCATGCTTCTCATATTTATGACACCTTTTGAAGCTCTTCATATTTCTCACAACTTTTTAGGCTCTTCATGTTTTTGACACCGCTTCATGCTCCTCCTATTTTTCAGAGAGTTTCATGCTCCTCATGTATTTCACATCTTTGAAGCTCTTCATATTTCTCACAACTTTTTAGGCTCTTCATGTTTTTCCACACCACTTCATGTTTCTCCTATTTTTCGGCCTGTTTCATGCTCCTCATGTATTTCACACCGTTTGAAACTCTTCATATTTTTCACACTTTTTCAGGCTCTTCATGTTTTTAATCACCGTTTCATGCTCCTCCTATTTTTCAGACGGTTTCATGCTCCACATATATTTGACACATTTTGAAGCTCTGAATATTTTTCACACATTTTCAGGCTCTTCATGTTTTTGAACACTGCTTCATGATCCTCCTATTTTTCAGACTGTTTCATGATCTTCATATGTTTGACACCTTTTGAAGCTCTTCATATATTTCACTCCTTTTCAGGCTCTTCATGTTTTTCAACACCACTTCATGCTTCTCGTATTTTTCAAACTGTTTCATGCTCCTCATGTATTTCACACCTTTTGAAGCTCTTCATAATTTTCACACCTTTTCAGGCTCTTCATGTTTTTGAACACCATTTCATGCCGCTTCTATTTTTCAGACCGTTTCATGCTCCTCATATTTTTCACACCTTTTGAAGCTCTTCATATTTTTCACACCTTTTCAGGCTCTTCATGTTTTTAAACACCACTTCATGCGCCTGCTGTTTTTGCGACCGTTTCATGCTCCTCATATTTTTGACACCTTTGAAGCTCTTCATATTTTTCACACATTTTGAAGCTCTTCATATTTTTCACAGCTTCTCATGCTCTTCATGTATTTGAGCACAGCTTCATGCTTCTCCTATTTTTCAGACTGTTTCATGGTGCTCATATATTTGACAACTTATGAAGCTCTTCATATTTTTCACTCCTTTTCAGGCTCTTCATGTTTTTCAACACGACTTCATGCTCCTCCTATTTTTCAGACCGCTTCATGCTCATCTCATTTTTGACAGCTTTTGAAGCTCTTCATATTTTTCACACCTTTTGAGGCTCTTCATATTTTTCACACGTTTTCAGGCTCTTCATTTTTTTGCACACCGTTTCATGCTGCTCCTATTTTTCAGACCGTTTTATGTTCCTCCTATTTTTCAGATCATTTCATGCTCCTCATATTTTTGACACCTTTTGAAGCTCTTCATATTTTTCACACCTTTTCAGGCTCTTCTTGTTTTTCAACACCGCTTCATGCTCTTCCTATTTTTCACACGGTTTCATGATCCTCATATTTTTCACACCTTTAAAGCTCGTCATATTTTTTCACATTTTAAGGCTCTTCATGTTTTTCAGCACCGAGTCATGCTCCTCCTATTTTTCAGACGGTTTCATGCTCCTCATAATTTTCACACCTTTAAAGCTCTTCATATTTTTCACACCTTTTTACGCTCTTCATGTTTTTGAACACCACTTCATGCTCCTCATATATTTCAGACCGTTTCATGTTCCTCCTATTTTTCAGATCATTTCATGCTCCTGATATTTTTGACACATTTTTAAGCTCTTCATATATTTCACACCTTTTCAGGCTCTTCATGTTTTTCAACACCGCTTCATGCTCCCCCTATTTTTCAGACCTTTTTATGCTCCTCATATTTTTGACTCCTTTTGAAGCTCTTCATATTTTTCACACCTTTTCAGGCTCTTCATCTTTTTCAACCCCACTTCATGCTCCTCCTATTTTTCAGACCGTTTCATGCTCATCTCATTTTTGACACGGTTTGGGGCTCTTCATATTTTTCACACCTTTTCAGGCTTTTCATGTTTTTGAACACCGCTTCATGCTCCTCCTATTTTTCAGACCGTTTCATGCTGCTCATATTTTTGACACCTTTTGAAGCTCTTCATATTTTTCACAAATTTTCAGGCTCTTCCTGTATTTGAACACCGTTTCATGCTCCTCCTATTTTTCAGACCGTTTCATTATCCTCATGTATTTCATACCTTTTGAAGCTCTTCATATTTTTCACACCTTTTAAGGGCCTTCATGTTTTTCAACACCGTTTCATGCTGCTTCTCTATTTCAGACCGTTTCATGCTCCTCATATTTTTTACACCTTTTGAAGCTCTTCATATTTTTAACACCTTTTCAGGCTCTTTTTTTTTTGAACACCGCTTCATGCTCCTCCTAATTTTCAGACCGTTTCATCCTCCTCATATTTTTCACACCTTTTCAGGCTCTTCATGTTTTTGAACACAGCTTCATGCTACTCCTATTTTTCAGACCGTTTCATGCTCCTCTTATTTTTCACACCTTTTGAAGCTCCTCATATTTTTCACACCTTTTCAGGCTTTTCATGTTTTTCAACAGCGTTACATGATCCTCCTATTTTTCAGACCGTTTCATCCTCATCTCATTTTTGACCCCTTTTGAAGCTTTTCATATTTTTCACAACTTTTTAGGCTCTTCATGTTTTTCAACACCGCTTCATACTCCTCCTATTTTTCAGACCGTTTTATGCTCATCTCATTTTTGACACCTTTTGAAGCTCTTCATATTTCTCACAACTTTTTAGGCTCTTCATGTTTTTGACACCGCTTCATGGTCCTCCTATTTTTCAGAGAGTTTCATGCTCCTCATGTATTTCACATCTTTTGAAGCTCTTCATATTTCTCACAACTTTTTAGGCTCTTCATGTTTTTGACACCGCTACATGCTCCTCTTTTTTTTCAGAGAGTTTCATGCTCCTCATGTATTTCACACCTTTTGAAACTCTTCATATTTTTCACACCTTTTCAGGCTCTTCATGTTTTTCAACACCACTTCATGCTTCTCCTATTTTTCAGACTGTTTCATGCTCCTCATGTATTTCACACCTTTTGAAGCTCTTCATAATTTTCACACCTTTTCAGGCTCTTCATGTTTTTGAACACCATTTCATGCCGCTTCTATTTTTCAGACCGTTTCATGCTCCTCATATTTTTCACACCTTTTGAAGCTCTTCATATTTTTCACAGCTTTTCAGGCTCTTCATGTTTTTGAACACCGCTTCATGATCCTCCTATTTTTCAGACCACTTCATGCTCTTCATATTTTTGACACCTCTTGAAGCACTTCATATATTTCACACCTTTTCAGCCTCTTCATTTTTTTTAAAACCGCTTCATGCTCCTCCTATTTTTCACACCGTTTCATGCTCCTCTCATTTTTGACACCTTTTGAAGCTCTTCATATATTTCACACCTTTTCAAGCTCTTCATATTTTTCAGACCTTTTCAGGCACTTCATGTTTTTCAACACCGCTTCATGCTCCTCCTATTTTCAGACCGTTTCATGCTCCTCATATTTTTGACACCTTTAGAAGCTCTTCAGATTTTTCACATCTGTCATGCTCTTCATATTTTTCAACACCGTTTTATGCTCCTCCTATTTTTCACACTGTTTCATGCACCTCATATTATTGACACCTTTTGAAGCTCTTCATATTTTTCATACCTTTTCAGACTCTTCATGTTTTTGAACCCCGTTTCATGATCCTCCTGTTTTTCAGACCGTTTCATGCTCCTCATATTTTTCACAGCTTTTGAAGCTCCTCATATTTCGCACACCTTTCCACGCTCTTCACGTTTTTGAACACCGCTTCATGCTCCTCCAATTTTTCAGATCTTTTCACGCTACTCATATTTTTAACAACTTTTGAAGCTCTTCATATATTTCACACCTTTTCCGGCTCTTCATGTTTTTCAACACCACTTCATGTTCCTCCTATTTTTCAGACCGTTTCATGGTTATCTCATTTTTGACACCTTTTGAGGCTCTTCATATTTTGCACACCAATACAGGCTCTTCCTGTTTTTCAACACGACTTCATGCTCCTCCTATTTTTCAGACCATTTCTTGCTCCTCCTATTTTTCAGACCGTTTCATGCTCCTCATATTTTGACACATTTTGAAGCTCTTCATATTTTTCACACCTTTTCAGGCTGTTCATGTTTTTCAACACCACTTCATGCTCCTCCTAATTTTCAGACCGTTTCATGCTCATCTCATTTTTGGCACCTTTTGAAGCTCTTCATATTTTTCACACCATTTCAGGCTCTCCAGTTTTTCCACACCGTTTCATGCTCCTCCTATTTTTCAGACCTTTTCATGCTCCTCCTATTTTTCAGACCGTCACATGCTCCTCATATTTTTCACACTATTTGAAGCTGTTAATATTTTTCACACCTTTTCAGGCTCTTCATGTTTTTCCACACCGTTTCATGCTCCTCCTATTTTTCAGACGGTTTCATGCTCCTCCTATTTTTGACACCTTTTGAAGCTCTTCATATATTTCACACCTTTTCAGTCTCTTCATGTTTTTCAACACCGCTTCATGCTACTCCTATTTTTTCAGACCTTTTCATGCTCATCTCATTTTTGACACCTTTTGAAGCTCTTCATATTTCTAACAGCTTTTGAAGCTCTTCATATTTTTCACACGTTTTCAGGCTCTTCATGTTTTTCAACACCGCTTCATGCTCCTCCGATTTTTAGATCGCTTCATGCTCCTCATATTTTTGACACCTTTTGAAGCTCTTCATATTTTTCACACCTTTTCAGGCTCTTCATGTTTTTCAACACCACTTCATGCTCCTCGTATTTTTCAGACCGTTTTATGCTCCTCATATTTTTCACACCCTTTGAAGCCTTTTATATTTCTCACACCTTTCCAGGCTCTTCATGTTTTTGAACACCGCTTCATGCTCCTCCTATTTTTCAGACCGTTTCATGCTCCTCATATTTTGACACATTTTGAAGCTCTTCATATTTTTCACACCTTTTCAGGCTCTTCAAGTTTTTCAACACCACATCATGCTCTTCCTATTTTTCAGACCGTTTCATGCTCCTCATATTCTTGACATATTTTGAGCCTCTTCATATTTTTCACACTATTTGAATCTCTTCATATTTTTCACACCTTTTCAGGTCTTCATGTTTTTCCAAACCGTTTCATGCTCCTCCATTTTTAGAAAGTTTCATGTTCCTCATATTTTTGACACCCTTTGAATCTCTTCATTTATTTGACACCATTTGAGGCTCTTCATGTTTTTCAACACCACTTCATGCTCCTCGTAATTTTCAGACCGTTTCGTGCTCATCTCATTTTTGGCACCTTTTGAAGCTCTTCATATATCTCACAGCTTTTGAAGCTGTTCATGTTTTTCACACCTTTTCAGGCTCTTTATATTTTTGAACACCGCTTCATGCTCCTCCTATTTTTCAGACCGTTTCATGTTCCTCATATTTTTGTCACCTTTTGAAACTCTTCATATATTTCACACCTTATCACGCTCTTCACCTTTTTCAAAACCGCTTCATGCTCCTTCTATTTTTCAGTCCGTTTAACGCTCCTCATATTTTGGACACGTTTTGAAGCTCTTCATATTTTTCACACCTTTTCAGGCTCTTCATGTTTTTCAACACCGCTTCATGCTCCTCCTATTTTTCAGACCATTTCATGCTCCGCATATATTTTACACGTTTTGAGGCTCTTCATATTTTTCACACCTTTCCAGTCTCTTCATGTTTTTGAACACCGTTTCATGCTCCTCCTTTTTCAGAACATTTCATGCTCCTCATATTTTTCACACCTTTTGGAGCTCTTCATATTTTTCACACCTTTTCAGGCTTTTCATGTTTTTCAACACCACTTCATGCTCCTCCTATTTTTCAGACCATTTCATGCTCCGCATATATTTTACACGTTTTGAGGCTCTTCATATTTTTCACACCTTTTCAGGCTCTTCATGTTTTTCAACACCGCTTCATGATCCTCCTATACTTCAGATCGTTTCATGTTCCAAATATTTTTCACACCTTTTATAGCTCTGCATATTTTTCACACCTTTTCAGGCTCTCCATGTTTTTCCACACCGTTTCATGCTCTTCCTATTTTTCCGGCCGTTTCATGCTCCTCTTATTTTTCCGACCGTTTCATGCTCATCTTATCTTTGACACCTTTTGAAGGTATTCATATTTTTCACACCTTTTGAAGCTCTTCATATTTTTCACACGTTTTCAGGCTCTTTATGTTTTTGGACACGTATTCAGGCTCCTCCTATTTTTCAGACCGTTTCACTCTCCTCATATTTTTGACACGTTTTGAGGCTCTTCATATTTTTCACACCTTTTCAAGCTCTTCATGTATTTCAACACCCCTTCATGCTTCTCCTATATTTCAGTCCGTTTCATGCTCCTCATATTTTTCACACCTTTTGAAGCTCTTCATATTTTTCACACCTTTTCAGGCTCTCAATGATTTTTAACACCGTTTCATGCTCCTCCTATTTTCAGACCGTTTCATACTCCTCATAATTTTGACACCTTTTGAAGCTCTTCATATTTTTCACATCTTTTCAGGCTCTTCATGTTTTTCAACACCACTTCATGCTCCTCGTATTTTTCAGCCCGTTTTATGCTCCTCATATTTTTCACACCCTTTGAAGCTCTTTATATTTCTCACCCCTTTCCAGGCTCTTCATGTTTTTGAACACCGCTTCATGCTCCTCCTATTTTTCAGACCGTTTCATGCTCCTCATATTTTGACACATTTTGAAGCTCTTCATATTTTTCACACCTTTTCAGGCTCTTCAAGTTTTTCAACACCACATCATGCTCTTCCTATTTTTCAGACCGTTTCATGCTCCTCATATTCTTGACATATTTTGAGCCTCTTCATATTTTTCACACTATTTGAAGCTCTTCATATTTTTCACACCTTTTCAGGCTCTTCATGTTTTTCCACACCGTTTCATGCTCCTCCATTTTTAGAAAGTTTCATGTTCCTCATATTTTTGACACCTTTTGAATCTCTTCATATATTTGACACCATTTGAGGCTCTTCATGTTTTTCAACACCACTTCATGCTCCTCGTAATTTTCAGACCGTTTCATGCTCATCTCATTTTTGTCACCTTTTGAAGCTCTTCATATTTCTCACAGCTTTTGAAGCTGTTCATGTTTTTCACACCTTTTCAGGCTCTTTATATTTTTGAACACCACTTCCTGCCTCTCCAATTTTACAGACCGTTTCATGCTCCTCATATTTTTGACACTTTTTGAAACTCTTCCTATTTTTCACAAATTTTCAGACTCTTTATATTTTTGAACACCGCTTCATGCTCCTCCTATTTTTCAGACCGTTTCATGCTCCTCATATTTTTGACACTTTTTGAAACTCTTCCTATTTTTCACAAATTTTCAAACTCTTTATATTTTTGAACACCGCTTCCTGCTTCTCCTATTTTACAGGCCGTTTCATGCTGCTCATATTTTTAACACTTTTTGAAACTATTCCTATTTTTCACACGTTTTCAGGCTCTTCATGTTTTTCCAAACCGTTTCATGCTCCACCTTTTTTTCAGACCATTTCGTGCTTCTCCTATTTTTCAGACCGTTTCATGTTCCTCATATATTTGTCACCTTTTGAAACTCTTCATATATTTCACACCTTATCACGCTCTTCATCTTTTTCAAAACCGTTTCATGCTCCTCCTATTTTTCAGTCCGTTTAATGCTCCTCATATTTTGGACACGTTTTGAAGCTCTTCATATTTTTCACACCTTTTCAGGCTCTTCATATTTTTCAACACCACTTCATGCTCCTCCTATTTTTCAGGCCATTTCATGCTCATTACATTATTTACACCATTTGAAGATCTTAATATTTTTGACACCTTTTGAAGCTCTTCATATTTTCCACACGATTTCAGGCTCTTCTTGTTTTTCAACACTGCTTCATGCTCCTCCTATTTTTCAGATCGTTTCATGCTCCTCATGTTTTTGACACTTTTTGAGGCTCTTCATATTTTTCACACATTTCCAGGCTCTTCATGTTTTTGAACACCGTTTCATGCTACTCCTTTTTCAGAACGTTTCATGCTCCTCATATTTTTGACACCTTTTGAATCTCTTCATATTTTTCACACCTTATCACGCTCTTCATCTTTTTCAAAACCGCTTCATGCTCCTCCTATTTTTCAGTCCGTTTAACGCTCCTCATATTTTGGACACGTTTTGAAGCTCTTCATATTTTTCACACCTTTTCAGGCTCTTTATGTTTTTCAACACCGCTTCATGCTCCTCCTATTTTTCAGACCATTTCATGCTCTGCATATATTTTACACGTTTTGAGGCTCTTCATATTTTTCACACCTTTCCAGGCTCTTCATGTTTTTGAACACCGTTTCATGCTCCTCCTTTTTCAGAACATTTCATGCTCCTCCTATTTTTGACACCTTTTGAAGCCCTTCATATTTTGGACACCTTTTGAAGCTCTTCATATTTTTCAAACGTTTTCAGGCTCTTCATGTTTTTCAACACCGCTTCATTCTCCTCCTATTTTTCAGACGCTTTCATGCTCCTCCTATTTTTGACACCTTTTGAAGCTCTTCATATTTTTCACACCTTTTGAAGCTCTTCATTTTTTCACATCTCTTCAGGCTCTTCATGTTTGGGAACACAGTTTCATGCTCCTCCTATTTTCAAACCGATTCATGATCCTCATATTTTGGACAACTTTGGAAGCTCTTCATATTTTTCACACCTTTTCAGGCTCTCCATGTTTTTCAACACCGATTCATGCTCCTCCTATCTTTCAGACCGTTTCATGCCCCTCATAATTTGACACCTTTTGAAGCTCTTCATATTTTTCACACCTTTTCAGGCTCTTCATGTTTTTCAACACTGCTTCATGTTCCTCCTATTTTTCAGATCGTTTCATGCTCCTCATGTTTTTGACACTTTTTGAGGCTCTTCACATTTTTCACACATTTCCAGGCTCTTCATGTTTTTAAACACCGTTTCATGCTACTCCTTTTTCAGAACGTTTCATGCTCCTCATATATTTGACACCTTTTGAATCTCTTCATATTTTTCACACCTTTTCAGGCTCTCCATATTTTTGAATACCGCTTCATGCTCCTCCTATTTTTCAGACCGTTTCTTGCTCCTCATATGTTTGACACCTTTTGAAGCTCTTCATATTTTTCACACCTTTTCAGGCTCTTCATGTTTTTCAACACCGCTTCATGCTCTTCCTATTTTTCACACCGTTTCATGTTCCTCATATTTTTGACACATTTTGAAGCTCTTCATATTTTTCACACCTTTTCCGGCTCTTCATGTTTTTCAACACCGCTTCATGATCCTCCTATACTTCAGATCGTTTCATGTTCCAAATATTTTTCACACCTTTTATAGCTCTTCATATTTTTCACACCTTTTCAGGCTCTCCATGTTTTTCCACACCGTTTCATGCTCTTCCTATTTTTCCGACTGTTTCATGCTCCTCTTATTTTTCCGACCGTTTCATGCTCATCTCATCTTTGACACCTTTTGAAGGTATTCATATTTTTCACACCTTTTCAGGCTCTTCATGTTTTTGAACACCTTTTCATGTTCCTCCTATTTTATAGACTGTTTCATGCTTCTCGTATCTTTGACACCTTTTCAAGCTCTTCATATATTTCACACATTTTCAGGCTCTTCATGTTTTTCAACACCACTTCATGCTCCTCCTATTTTTCAGACCTTTTCATGCACCTTTCATTTTTCACAGATTTTGAAGCTCTTCATATTTTTCACAACTTTTCAGGCTCTTCATGTTTTTGAACACCGCTTCATGCTCCTCCTATTTTTCAGACCGTTTCATGCTCCTCATATTTTTTACACCTGTTGAAGCTCTTCATATATTTCACACCTTTTCAGGCTCTTTATGTTTTTCAACACCGCTTCATGCTCCTTCTATTTTTCAGAACGTTTCATGCTTCCCATATTTTTGACTCCTTTTGAATCTCTTCATATTTTTCACACCTTTTCAGGCTCTACATGTTTTTCAACACAGGTTCATGCTCCTCCTGTTTTTCAGACCGTTTCATGCTCCTCATATTTTTGACACTTTTTGAAGCTCTTCATATTTTTCACACCGTTTCTGGCTCTTCATGATTTTCAACACTACTTCATACTCCTCCTGTTTTTCATTCCCTTTCATGCTCATCTCAATTTTGACTCTTTTTGATGCTCTTCATATTTTTTCCCACCTTTGGAAGCTCTTCATGATGTCCAACACCGCTTCATGCTCCTCATATTTTTCAGACCGTTTCATGCTCCTCATATTTTTGACACGTTTTGAAGCTCTTCATATTTTTCACACGTTTTCAGGCTCTTCATGTTTTTCAACACCACTTCATGCTACTCCTATTTTTCAGAACGTTTCTTGCTCCTCATATTTTTGACACGTTTGAGGCTCTTCATATTTTTCACACAATTTCAGACTCTTCATGTATTTCAACACCGTTTCATGCTCCTCCTATTTTTCAGACCGTTTCATGCTCCTCATAATTTTGACACCTTTTGAAGCTCTTCATATTTTTCACACCTTTTGAAGCTCTTCATATATTTCACACCTTTTCAGGCTCTTCATGTTTTTCAATACCACCAAATGCTCCTCCTATTTTCAGACCGTTTCATGCTCATCTAATATTTGACAGCTTTTGAAGCTCTTCATATTTTTGACACCTTTTGAAGGTCTTCATATTTTTCACACCTTTTCAGGCTCTTCATGTTTTTGAACACCGTTTCATGCTCCTCCTGTTTTTCAGACCGTTTCTTGCTCCTCATATTTTTGACACTTTTAGAAGCTCTTCATACTTTTCACACCTTTTCAGGCTCTTCATGATTTTCAACATTGCTTCATACTCCTCCTAATTTTCAGACCGTTTCATGCTCATCTCATTTTTGACACTTTTTGAAGCTATTCATATTTTTCACACCTTTTGAAGCTCTTCATGTTTTTCCCGTTTTTGAAGCTCTTCTTATTTTTCACACGTTTCAGGCTCTTCATGTTTTTCAACACCGCTTCATGCTCCTGCTATTTTTCAGAACGTTTCATACTCCTCATATTTTTGACACGGTTTGAGGCTCTTCATATTTTACACACCTTTTCATGCTCTTCATTTTTTCAACACCGCTTCATGCTCCGGTTATTTTTCAGACCGTTTTATGCTCATCACATTTTTGACACCTTTTGAAACTCTTCATACATTTCAAATCTTTTGAGGATCTTCTTGTTTTTCACACCTTTTCACGCTCTTCATGTTTTTCAGCACCGTTTCATGCTCCTCCTATTTTTCAGACCGTTTAGTGCTCCTCATGTATTTCACACCTGTTGAAGCTCTTCATATTTTTCACACCTTTTCAGGCTCTTCATGTTTTTGAACACATTTTCATGCTCCTCCTATTTTTCAGACCATTTCATGCTCCTCATATTTTTGACACCTTTTGAAGATTTTCATATTTTTCACAACTTTTCAGGCTCTTCATGTTTTTGAACACCTCTTCATGCTCCTCCTGTTTTTCAGACCGTATCATGCTCCTCATATTTTTCAAACCTTTTGAACCTCTTCATATTTTTCACAACTTTTCAGGCTCTTCATGTTTTTGAACACCACTTCATGCTCCTCCTATTTTTCAGACCGTTTCATTCTCATGTCTTTTTTGACACCTTTTGAAGCTCTTCATATTTTTCACACCTTTTGAAGCTCTTCATGTTTTTCACACCTTTTCAAGCACTTCGTGTTTTTGAACTCCGCTTCATGTTCCTCCTATTTTTCAGACCGTTTCATGGTCCTCATATTTTTGACACCTTTTCAAGCTCTTCATATTTTTCACACCTTTTCAGGCTCTTCATGTTTTTGAACACCGTTTCATGCTCCTCATATTTTTGACACCTTTTGAAGCTCTTCATATTTTTCACACCTTTTGATGCTGCCAGTTTTATTTAAGTCTTTACATATCTCAATAATCAGTTAAAAAGAAAATGTTCATTTTTAGAGTTGCACAAAAGGAAAATAATAGGGAAAGTGATGGCTGGCTTATGATGTGGGGCCAATTTACATAAATTAGATAAAAAATCTAAGTTTTAGAACCTGGGGCTCTAAAAATAGCACTTGTAATTAGTACTGTTCTTCAGATACATAGTTTAAGGAAGTCAATACATTTTATTTCTTGATGTTATAGATTTAACAACATATTGGTAGCAACATGTAACTTCTCACATGGATTAGACATCAAGAGACCAGTTTTTGTATATAAACTTAAACACTGAAAATGAATATATTCAGCTATTATGGAACTTATAGCAAATACAAACTTGTTAACAACTTTCCAAAAGGCACAAAAGACAGTGTTAATAAAGAGTGGTCTTTTGCATCATTTTCAAAAATTCTTCCTTGTTTATTTCTCCATCCCCATCATGATCAGCCTCATCAAGCATTTTCTGAAGTTCATCATCTGTTAAATTTTCCCCTAGCTCCTTAGCAACCCTCTTGATATTGTTCAATGATATACGTCCTGTATCATCATCATCAAATAGTTTGAAAGCCTTCAATATTTCTTCTTTTTCATCCTTTTCACTCATTTTTACACTCATTATGGCAAAAAATTCTTCAAAATTAATGGTGACAATTCCTTCTTTGTCAGTTTCAGCTATCATCTTTGTAATTTCTTCTTTCTTTGGCTCAAATCCTAAGGCCCACATTGCAATCATGTCTCCAACCGGCGTCCCCGGCCGGGACCTCCCAGCTTTACCCGCTAGCCTGAAGCTCTTCATATTTTTGACACGTTTTCAGGCTTTTCATGTTTTTCAACACCGTTTCATGAGCCTCCTATTTTTCAGACCGTTTCATGCTCCTCATATTTTTGACACCTTTTGAAGCTCTTCATAATTTTCACACCTTTTCAGGCTCTTCATGTTTTTCACACGTTTTCAGGGTCTTCTTGTTTTTGAACCCCGTTTCATGCTCCTCCTATTATTCAGACCGTTTCATGCTCCTCATGTATTTCACACCCTTTGAAGCTCTTCATATTTTTCACACCTTTTCAAGCTCTTCATGTTTTTTAACACGGTTTTATGCTGCTCTTATATATCAGACCATTTCCTGCTCCTCATATTTTTGACACCTTTTGAAGCTCTTCATATTTTTCACAACTTTTCAGGCTCTTCAGGTTTTTCAACACTGCTTCATGATCCTCCTATTTTTCAGACCGTTTCATGCTCTTCATATTTTTCACACGTTTTCAGGCTCTTCATGTTTTTCAACACCGCTTCATGCTCTTCCTATTTTTTAGACCGTTTCATGCTCCTCATATTTTTGACACCTTTAAAGCTCTTCATATATTTCACAACTCTTCAGGCTCTTCATGTTTTTCAACACCACTACATGCTCGTCCTATTTCTCAGACCGTTTCATGCTCATCTCATTTTTGACACCTTTTGAAGTTCTACATATTTTTCACACCTTTTCAGGCTCTTCTTGTTTTTGAACACCGCTTCATGCTCCTCCTATTTTTCAGGCCGTTTCATGCTCCTTATATTTTTGACACGTTGTGAAGCTCTTCATATTTTTCACACCTTTTCAGGCTCTTCATGTTTTTGAACACAGCTTCATGCTCCTGATATTTTTCAAACTTTTTTATGCTCCTCATTTTTTTGACACCTTTTGAAGCTCTGCATATTTTTCACACATTTTCAGGCTCTTCATGTTTTGAACACCACTTCATGCTTCTCCCATATTTCAGACAGTTTCATGCTCCTCATATTTTTCACATCTTTTGAAGCTCTTCATATTTTTCATACCTTTTCATGCTCTTCATGTTTTTGAACACCACTTCATGCTCCTCCTATTTTACAGACCGTTTCATTCTCCTCATGTCTTTCACATATTTTGAAGCTCTTCCTTTTTTTCACAACTTTTCAGGCTCTTCATTTTTTTCAACACTGTTTCATGCTCCTCCGATTTTTCAGATTGTTTCAGGCTCCTCATATTTTTGAAACCTCTAGAGGCTCTTCATATTTTTCACACCTTTTCAGGCTCTTCATGTTTTACAACACCTCAACATGCTCCTCCTATTTTTCATTCTGTTTCATGCTCCTCATATTTTTGACACCTTTTGAAGCTCTTCATATTTTTCACACCTTTTCAGGCTCTTCATGTTTTTCAACACCGCTTCATGTTCTCCCTAAATTTCAGGCTGTTTCATGCTTCTCATATTTTTCACACCTTTTGAAGCTCTTCATATTTTTCACAGATTTTCAGACTCTTCATGTTTTTCAACCCCGCTTCTTGCTTCTCCTATTTTTCAGGCCGTTTCATGCTCCTTATATTTTTGACACCTTTTGAAGCTCTTCATATTTTTCACACCTTTTCAGGCTCTTCATGTTTTTCAACACCGCTTCATGCTCCTCCTATTTTTCAGACCGTTTCATGCTCCTTATATATTTCACAACTTTTGAATCTCTTCATATTTTTCACAACTTTTCAGGCTCTTCATGTTTTTGAACACCGTTTCATGCTCCTCCTATTTTTCAGACCGCTTCATGCTCCTCATATTTTTGACACCTTTTGAAGCTCTTCATATTTTTTACACCTTTTGAAGCTCTTCATATATTTCACACCTTTTCAGGCTCTTCATGTTTTTCAATAGCACCTCATGCTCCTCCTATTTTCCAAACCATTTCATGCTCATCTAATTTTTGACCGCTTTTGAAGCTCTTCATATTTTTTCACCTTTTGAAGTTCTTCATTTTTTTTACACATTATGAAGGTCTTCATATTTTTCACACCTTTTCAGGCTCTTCATGTTTTTGAACACCGTTTCATGCTCCTCCTATTTTTCAGACCGTTTCATGCTCCTCATATATTTGACAACTTTTGATGCTCTTCATAGTTTTCACACCTTTTCAGGCTTTTCATGTTTTTAAACACCGCTTAATGCTCCTCCTATTTTTCAGACAGTTTCATGCTCCTCATATTTTTGACACCTTTTGAAGCTCTTCATATATTTCACACCTTTTCAGGCTCTTCATGTTTTTTTAACACCGTTTCATGCTTCTCCTATTTTTCAGACCGTTTAATGCTCCTCATTTTTTGACACCTTTTGAAGCTCTTCATATTTTTCACACCTTTTGAAGCTGTTCATATTTTTCACACCTTTTCAGGCCCTTCATGTTTTTCAACACCACTTCTTGCTCCTCCTATTTTTCAGTCCGTGTCATGCACATCTCATTTTTGACACCTTTTGAAGCTCTTCATATTTTTCACACCTTTTGAAAGTCTTCATATTTTTCACACGTTTTCAGGCTCTTCATGTTTTTCAACACCGTTTCATGCTCCTCCTATTTTTCAGACCGTTTCATGCTCCTCATATTTTTGACACCTTTTGAAGCTCTTCATATATTTCACACCTTTTCAGGCTCTTCATGTTTTTCAACAACTCTTCATGCTCCTACTATTTTTCAGTCCGTTTCATGCACATCTCATTTTTGACACCTTTTGTAGCTCTTCATATTTTTCACACCTTTTGCAGCTCTTCATATTTTTCACACCTTTTAGGCTCTTCATGTTTTTGAACACCTCTTCATGCTCCTCCTATTTTTCAGACCGTTTCATGCTCTTCTTATTTTTGACACCTTTTGAAGCACTTCATATTGTTCAAACCTTTTCAAACTCTTCATGTTTTTCAACACCGCTTCATGCTTCTCCTATTTTTCAGACCGATTCATGCCCATCTCATTTTTGACAACTTTTGAAGCTCTTCATATTTTTCACACCTTTTGAAAGTCTTCATATTTTTCACACGTTTTCAGGCTCTTCATGTTTTTCAACACCGTTTCATGCTCCTCCTATTTTTCAGACCGTTTCATGCTCCTCATATTTTTGACACCTTTTGAAGCTCTTCATATATTTCACACCTTTTCAGGCTCTTCATGTTTTTCAACAACTCTTCATGCTCCTACTATTTTTCAGTCCGTTTCATGCACATCTCATTTTTGACACCTTTTGTAGCTCTTCATATTTTTCACACCTTTTGCAGCTCTTCATATTTTTCACACCTTTTAGGCTCTTCATGTTTTTGAACACCTCTTCATGCTCCTCCTATTTTTCAGACCGTTTCATGCTCTTCTTATTTTTGACACCTTTTGAAGCACTTCATATTGTTCAAACCTTTTCAAACTCTTCATGTTTTTCAACACCGCTTCATGCTTCTCCTATTTTTCAGACCGATTCATGCCCATCTCATTTTTGACAACTTTTGAAGCTCTTCTTAAATTTCACACCTTTTGAAGCTCTTCATATTTTTCACACCTTTTCAGGCTCTTCATGTTTTTGAACACCGTTTCATGCTCCTCCTGTTTTTCAGACCATTTCATGCTCCTCATATTTTTGAAACATTTTGAAGCTCTTCATATTTCTCACCTTTTCAGGCTCTTCATGTATTTAACACCGTTTCATGCTCCTCCTATTTTTGAGACCGTTTCATGCTCCTCATATTTTTGACACCTTTTGAACCTCTTCATATATTTCACACCTTTTCAGGCTCTTCATGTTTTTCAACACCGCTTCATGCTCCTCATATTTTTGACACCTTTTGAAGCTCTTCATATAATTCACACCTTTTCAGGCTCTTCATGTTTTTGAGCACCGTTTCATGCTCCTCCTATATTTCAATCATTTCATTCTCTGCATATTTTTGACAACTTTTGAAGCTCTTCATATTATTGATACCTTTTTAGGCTCTTCATGTTTTTCAACACCGCTTCATGCTCCTCTTATTTTTGAGAACGTTTCATGATCCTCATATTTTTCACACCTTTTGAAGCTGTTCATATTTTTAACACCTTTTCAGTCTGTTCATGCTTTTCTACACCACTTCATGCTCCTCCTAAATTTCAGACCGTTTCATGCTCTTCATATATTTGACAAATTTTGAAGCTCTTCATTTTTTTCACACCTTTTCAGGCTCTTCATATTTTTCTACACCGCTTCATGCTCCTCCTATATTTCAGATCATTTCATGCTCCTCATATTTTTGACACCTTTTGAAGCTCTTCATATTTTTCACACCTTTTCAGGCTCTTCATGTTTTTGAACACCCCTTCACGCTCCTCCTATTTTTCCGACCGTTTCATGCTCGTCATATTTTTCACACATTTTTAAGCTCTTCATATTTTTCACACCTTTTCAGGCTGCTCGTGTTTTTGAACACCGTTTCATGCTCCCTTATATTTCAGACCGTATCATGCTCCTCATATTTTTGACACCTTTTGAAGCTCTTCATATTTTTCACACCTTTTCAGGCTCTTCATGTTTTTGAACACCCCTTCACGCTCCTCCTATTTTTCCGACCGTTTCATGCTCGTCATATTTTTCACACATTTTTAAGCTCTTCATATTTTTCACACCTTTTCAGGCTGCTCGTGTTTTTGAACACCGTTTCATGCTCCCTTATATTTCAGACCGTATCATGCTCCTCATTTTTTGACACCTTTTGAAGCTCTTCATATTTTTCACACGTTTTGAAACTCTTCATATTATTGACACCTTTTCAGGCTCTTCATGTTTTTCAACACCGCTTCATGCTCCTCCTATTTTTCAGAACGTTTCATGCTCTTCATATTTTTGACACCTTTTGAAGCTCTTCATATTTTTCACACCTTTTCCGGCACTTCATGTATTTCAACACCACTTCGTGTTCCTCCTATTTTTCAGAATGTTTCAAGCTCCTCATATTTTTGACACATTTTGAAGCTCTTCATATATTTCACGCCTCTTCAGGCTCTTCATGTTTTCAACACAGCTTCATGCTCCTCCTAATTTTCAGACCGTTTCATGCTCCTCATATTTTGACACCTTTTTAAGCTCTACATATTTTTCACACCTTTTAAGGCTCTTGATGTTTTCAACACCGTTTCATGCTCCTCCTATTTTTCAGACCGTTTCATGCTACGTATGTTTTTGACATCTTTTGAAGCTCTTCATATTTTTCACACATTTTCAGTCTCTTCATGTTTTTCAACACCGTTTCATGCTCCTCCTATTTTTCAGACCGTTTCATTCTCCTCATGTTTTTCAACGCCGTTTCATGCTCCTCCTATTTTTCAGACACTTTCATGCTCCACATATTTTTTAAACATTTTGAAGCTCTTCATATTTTTCACATCTTTTGAGGCTCTTCATGTTTTTCAACACTGCTTCATGCTCCTCCTATTTTCAGACCGTTTCATGCTCTTCATATTTTTCATACCTTATGAAGCTCTTCATATATTTGACACCTTATCAGGCTTTTCATGTTTTTCAACACCGCTTCATGCTTCTCCTATTTTTCAGAACGTTTCGTGCCCCTCATATTTTTGAAACCTTTTCAAGCTCTTCATATTACTCACACCTTTTCAGGCTCTTCATGTTTTGCAACACCGCTTCATGCTCCTCCTATTTTTCAGACCGTTTCATGTTCCTCCTATTTTTCAAACCTTTTGAAGCTCTTCATATTTTTCACACCATTTCAGGCTTCATGTTTTTGAACACCGCTTCATGCTCCTCCTATTTTTCAGACCGTTTCATGTTCCTCCTATTTTTCAAACCTTTTGAAGCTCTTCATATTTTTCACACCATTTCAGGCTTCATGTTTTTGAACACCATTTCATGCTTCTCCTATTTTTGACACCGTTTCATGCTCCTCATATTTTTGACACCTTTTGAAGCTCTTCATATTTTTCACACCTTTTCCGGCACTTCATGTATTTCAACACCACTTCGTGTTCCTCCTATTTTTCAGAATGTTTCATGCTCCTCATATTTTTGACACATTTTGAAGCTCTTCATATATTTCACGCCTCTTCAGGCTCTTCATGTTTTCAACACAGCTTCATGCTCCTCCTAATTTTCAGACCGTTTCATGCTCCTCATATTTTGACACCTTTTTAAGCTCTACATATTTTTCACACCTTTTAAGGCTCTTCATGTTTTCAACACCGTTTCATGCTCCTCCTATTTTTCAGACCGTTTCATGCTCCGTATGTTTTTGACATCTTTTGAAGCTCTTCATATTTTTCACACATTTTCAGTCTCTTCATGTTTTTCAACACCATTTCATGCTCCTCCTATTTTTCAGACCATTTCATTCTCCTCATGTTTTTCAACGCCGTTTCATGCTCCTCCTATTTTTCAGACACTTTCATGCTCCACATATTTTTTAAACATTTTGAAGCTCTTCATATTTTTCACATCTTTTGAGGCTCTTCATGTTTTTCAACACTGCTTCATGCTCCTTCTATTTTCAGACCGTTTCATGCTCTTCATATTTTTCATACCTTATGAAGCTCTTCATATATTTGACACCTTATCAGGCTTTTCATGTTTTTCAACACCGCTTCATGCTCCTCCTATTTTTCAGAACGTTTCGTGCCCCTCATATTTTTGAAACCTTTTCAAGCTCTTCATATTACTCACACCTTTTCAGGCTCTTCATGTTTTGCAACACCGCTTCATGCTCCTCCTATTTTTCAGACCGTTTCATGTTCCTCCTATTTTTCAAACCTTTTGAAGCTCTTCATATTTTTCACACCATTTCAGGCTTCATGTTTTTGAACACCGCTTCATGCTCCTCCTATTTTTCAGACCGTTTCATGTTCCTTCTATTTTTCAAACCTTTTGAAGCTCTTCATATTTTTCACACCATTTCAGGCTTCATGTTTTTGAACACCATTTCATGCTTCTCCTATTTTTGACACCGTTTCATGCTCCTCATATTTTTGACACCTTTTGAAGCTCTTCATATTTTTCGCACCTTTTCAGACTCTTCATGTTTTTCAACAGCTTTTCATGCTCCTAGTATTTTTCACACTGTTTCATGCTCCTCATATTTTTGACACCTTTTGAAGCTCTTCATATATTTCACACCTTTTCAGGCTCTTCATGTTTTTGAAAACCATTCGATGTTCCTCCTATTTTTCAGAACGTTTCATGCTCCTCCTATTTTTGACACCTTTTGAAGCTCTTCATATTTTTCACACCTTTTCAGGCTCTTCATGTTTTTGAACACCGTTTCATGCTACTCCTATTTTTCAGAACGTTTCATTCTCCTCATATTTTTCACACTTTTTGAAGCTCTTCATATTTTTCACACCTTTTCAGGCTCTTCGTGTTTTTGAACACCGTTTCATACTCCTCGTATTTTTCACACTGTTTCATGCTCCTCACATTTTTGACAACTTTTGAAGCTCTCATATATTTCACACCTTTTCAGGCTCTTCATGCTTTCAACACCGTTTCATGCTCCTCCTAATTTTCGGACCGTTTCATGCTCTTCATATTTTTGACACCTTTTGAAGCTCTTCATATTTTTCACTGCTTTTCCAGCTCTTCATGTTTTGAACACCGTTTCATGCTCCTTCTATTTTTCAGACAGTTTCATGCTCCTCATATTTTTGACAAGAATTGAAGCTCTTCATATTTTTCACACCTTTTCAGACTCTTCATGTTTTTCAACACATTTTCAAGCTCCTCCTATTTTTCAGACAGTTTCATGCTCCTCGTATTTTTGACACCTTTTGAAGCTCTTCATATTTTTGACACCTTTTGAAGCTCTTCATATTTTTCACACCTTTTCAGGCTCTTCATGCTTTTGAACACCGTTTCATGCTACTCCTATTTTTCAGAACGTTTCATTCTCCTCATATTTTTCACACTTTTTGAAGCTCTTCATATTTTTCACACCTTTTCAGGCTCTTCATGTCTTTGAACTCCGTTTCTTGCTACTCCTATTTTTGAGACCGTTTCATGCTCCTCATATTTTTGACACCTTTTGAAGCTCTTCATATTTTTCACACCTTTTAGTCTCTTCTAGTTTATGAACAGCGTTTCATGCTCCTTCTATTTTTCAAACCGTTTCGTGCTCTTAATATTTTTGACACCTTTTTAAGCTCTTCATATTTATCACACATTTTCAGGCTCTTCATGTTTTTGAACACCGTTTCACGCTCCTCCTATTTTTCAGACCGTTTCATCCTCCTCAAATATTTGACACCTTTTGAATCTCTTCATATTTTTCACACCTTTTCAGGCACTTCATGTTTTTGAACACCACTTCATGCAACTCCTATATTTCAGACCGTTTCATGCTTATCTCATTTTTGACACCTTTTGAAGCTCTTCTTACTTTTCACAACTTTTGAAACTCTTCCTATACTTCACACCTTTTCAGGCTCTTCATGATTTTGAACACCACTTCATGCACCTCCTATATTTCTGAACGTTTCATGCTCCTCATGTTTTTGACACTTTTGAAGCTCTTCATATTTTTAACACCTTTTCAGGCTCTTCATGTTTTTCAACACTGCTTCATGCTCCTCCTGTTTTTCAGACCGTTTCATCCTCCTCGTATTTTTGACACCTTTTGAAGCTCTTCATGTATTTCACACCTTTTCAGGCTCTTCATTTTTTTCAACACCGCTTCATGCTTCTACTATTTTTCAGACCGTTTCATGCTCATCTCATTTTTGACACCTTTTGAAGCTCTTAATATTTTTCACACCTTTTGAAGCTCATCATATTTTTCACACTTTTTCAGGCTATTCATATTTTTCAACATCGCTTCATGCTCCTCCTATTTTTCAGACGTTTTCATGCTCCTCATATTTTTGACACCTTTTGGAGCTCTTCATATTTTTCACACCTTTTCAGGCTCTTCATGTTTTTGAACACCGTTTCATGCTCCTCCTATTTTTCAGACAGTGTCATGCTCATCTCATTTTTGACACCTTTTGAAGCTCTTCATACTTTTCACACCTTTTGATGCTGCCAGTTTTATTTAAGACTTTACATATCTGAATAATCAGTTAAAAAGCAAATGTTCATTTTTAGAGTTGCACAAAATGAAAATAATAGGGAAAGTGATGGCTGGCTTATGATGTGGGGCCAATTTCCATAAGTTAAATAAAAAATCCAAGTTTTAGAAACTGGGGCTCTAAAAATAGCACTTGTAATTAATACTGTTCTTCAGATTCATAGTTTAAGGAAGTCACTACATTTTATTTCTTGATGTTATAGATTTAACAACATATTGGTAGCAACATGTAACTTCTCACATGGATTAGACATCAAGAGACCAGTTTATGTATATAAACTTAAACACTGAAAATGAATATATTCAGCTATTATGGAACTTATAGCAAATACAAACTTGTTAACAACTTTCCAAAAGGCACAAAAGACAGTGTTAATAAAGAGTGGTCTTTTGCATCATTTTCAAAAATTCTTCCTTGTTTATTTCTCCATCCCCATCATGATCAGCCTCATCAAGCATTTCCTGAAGTTCATCATCTGTTAAATTTTCCCCTAGCTCCTTAGCAACCCTCTTGATATTGTTCAATGATATACTTCCTGTATCATCATCATCAAATAGTTTGAAAGCCTTCAATATTTCTTCTTTTTCATCCTTTTCACTCATTTTTACACTCATTATGGCAAAAAATTCTTCAAAATTAATGGTGCCAATTCCTTCTTTGTCAGTTTCAGCTATCATCTTTTTAATTTCTTCTTTCTTTGGCTCAAATCCTAAGGCCCACATTGCAATCATGTCTCCAACCTGCGCCCCCGGCCGGAACCTCCCAGCTTTACCCGCCAGCCTGAAGCTCTTCATATTTTTGACACGTTTTCAGGCTTTTCATGTTTTTCAACACCGTTTCATGAGCCTCCTATTTTTCAGACCGTTTCATTTTCCTCATATTTTTGACACCTTTTGAAGCTCTTCATAATTTTCACACCTTTTCAGGCTCTTCATGTTTTTCACACGTTTTTAGGCTCTTCTTGTTTTTGAACACTGTTTCATGCTCCTCCTATTTTTCAGACCGTTTAATGCACCTCATATTTTTGACACCTTTTGAAGCTCTTCATTTTTTCACACCTTTTCAGGTTCTTCATGTTTTTGAGCCCAGCTTCATGCTCCTCCTATATTTCAGACCGTTTCATGCTCCTCATGAATTTCACGCCCTTTGAAGCTCTTCATATTTTTCACACCTTTTCAGGCTCTTCATGTTTCTCAACACCACTTCATACTCCTCCTATTTTTCAGACTGTTTCATGCTCCTCATGTTTTTGACACCTTTTGAAGCTCTTCATATTTTTCACACCTTTTCAGACTCTTCATGTTTTAAACACCGATTCATACTCCTCCTATTCTTCAGACGGTTTCATGCTCCTCATATTTTTGACACCTTTTGAAGCTCTTCATATTTTTCACACCTTTTCAGGCTCTCCATGTTTTTGAACATCGCTTCATGCTCCTCATATTTTTCCGACCGTTTCATGCTCCTCATATTTTTGACACCTTTTGAAGCTCTTCATATTTTTGACACCTTTTCAGGCTCTTTATGTTTTTGAACACCGTTTCATGCTCCTCCTATTTTTCAGACCGTTTCATGCTCCTCATATTTTTGACACCTTTTGAAGCTCTTCATATATTTCACAACTTTTCAGGCTCTTCCTGTTTTTCAACACCACTTCATGCTCCTCCTATTTTGTAGACCGTTTCATGCTCTCCTCATTTTTGACACCTTTTAAAGCTCTTCATATTTCTCACAGCTTTTGAAGCTCTTTATATTTTTCACACGTTTTCAGGCTCTTTATGTTTTTCAACACTGCTTCACGCTCCTCCTCTTTTTCAGACCGTTTCATGCTCCTCATATTTTTGACACGTTTTGAGGCTCTTCATATTTTTCACCCCTTTTTAGGCTCTTCATGTTTTTCAACACCGCTTCATGCTCCTCCTATTTTTCAGACCGTTTAATGCTCCTCATGTATTTCACTTCTTTTCAAGCTCCTCATATTTTTCACACGTTTTCAGTCACTTCATGTTTTTCAACACCGCTTCATGCTCCTCCTATTTTTCAGACCGTTTAATGCTTCTCATATTTTTCACACCTTTTCAAGCTCTTTATGTTTTTCAACACCACTTCATGCTCCTCTTATTTTTCAGACCGTTTAAATCTTCTCATATTTTTCACACCTTTTCAAGCTCTTTATGTTTTTCAACACCACTTCATGCTCCTCCTATTTTTCAGACCGTTTCATGCTCCTCATATTTTTCACACCTTTTGAAGCTGTTCATGGATTTCACACCTGTTCAGCCTCTTCATGTTTTTGAACACCATTTCATGCTCCTCCTATTTTTCAGACAGTGTCATGCTCATCTCATTTTGACACCTTTTGAAGCTCTTCATATTTTTCACACATATTCAGGCTCTTCATGTTTTTCAACACCGCTTCATGCTCCTCCTATTTTTTAGACCGTTTAATGCTCCTCATGTATTTCACTTCTTTTCAAGCTCCTCATATTTTTCACACTTTTTCAGGCTCTTCATGTTTTTGAAAACCGCTTCATGCTCCTCCTATATTTCAGACCGTTTAATGCTCCTCATATTTTTCACACCTCTTGAAGCTCTTCATATTTTTCACCCCTTTTCAGGCTCTTCATGTTTTTCAACACCGCTTCATGCTCCTCCTATTTTTCAGACCGTTTAATGCTCCTCATATTTTTCACACCTCTTGAAGCTCTTCATATTTTTCACCCCTTTTCAGGCTCTTCATATTTTTCAACACTTCTTCATGCTCCTCCTATTTTTCAGACCGTTTCATGCTTCTCATATTTTTCAAACCTTTTCAAGCTCTTTATGTTTTTCAACACCACTTCATGCTCCTCCTATTTTTCAGACTGTTTCATGCTCCTCATATTTTTCACACCTTTTGAAGCTCTTCATGTATTTCACACCTTTTCAGGCTCTTCATGTTTTTGAACACCATTTCATGCTCCTCCTATTTTTCAGACAGTTTCATGCTCATCTCATTTTTGACACCTTTTGAAGCTCTTAATATTTTTCACACGTTTTCAGTCTCTTCATGTTTTTCAACACCGCTTCATGCTCCTCCTATTTTTCAGACCGTTTAATGCTTCTCATATTTTTCAAACCTTTTCAAGCTCTTTATGTTTTTCAACACCACTTCATGCTCCTCCTATTTTTCAGACTGTTTCATGCTCCTCATATTTTTCACACCTTTTGAAGCTCTTCATGTATTTCACACCTTTTCAGGCTCTTCATGTTTTTGAACACCATTTCATGCTCCTCCTATTTTTCAGACAGTTTCATGCTCATCTCATTTTTGACACCTTTTGAAGCTCTTCATATTTTTCACACCTTTTGATGCTGCCAGTTATATTTAAGACTTTACATATCTGAATAATCATTTAAAATCAAATGTTCATTTTTAGAATTGCACAAAAGGAAAATAATAGGGAAAGTGATGGCTGGCTTATGATGTGGGGCCAATTTCCATAAGTTAAATAAAAAATCTAAGTTTTAAAAACTGGGGCTCTAAAAATAGCACTTGTAATTAATACTGTTCTTCAGATTCATAGTTTAAGGAAGTCACTACATTTTATTTCTTGATGTTATAGATTTAACAACATATTGGTAGCAACATGTAACTTCTCACATGGATTAGACATCAAGAGATCAGTTTATGTATATAAACTTAAACACTGAAAATGAATATATTCAGCTATTATGGAACTTATAGCAAATACAAACTTGTTAACAACTTTCCAAAAGTCACAAAAGACAGTGTTAATAAAGAGTTGTCTTTTGCATCATTTTCAAAAATTCTTCCTTGTTTATTTCTCCATCCCCATCATGATCAGCCTCATCAAGCATTTCCTGAAGTTCATCATCTGTTAAATTTTCCCCTAGCTCCTTAGCAACCCTCTTGATATTGTTCAGTGATATGCTTCCTGTATCATCATCATCAAATAGTATGAAAGCCTTCAATATTTCTTCTTTTTCATCCTTTTCACTCATTTTTACACTCATTATGGCAAAAAATTCTTCAAAATTAATGGTGCCAATTCCTTCTTTGTCAGTTTCAGCTATCATCTTTTTAATTTCTTCTTTCTTTGGCTCAAATCCTAAGGCCCACATTGCAATCATGTCTCCAACCGGCGCCCCCGGCCGGTACCTCCCATCTTTACCCGCCAGCCTGAAGCTCTTCATATTTTTGACACGTTTTCAGGCTTTTCATGTTTTTCAACACCGTTTCATGAGCCTCCTATTTTTAAGACCGTTTCATTTTCCTCATATTTTTGACACTTTTGAAGCTCTTCATAATTTTCACACCTTTTCAGGCTCTTCATGTTTTTCACACCATTTCAGGCTTCATGTTTTTGAACACCATTTCATGCTTCTCCTATTTTTGACACCGTTTCATGCTCCTCATATTTTTGACACCTTTTGAAGCTCTTCATATTTTTCGCACCTTTTCAGACTCTTCATGTTTTTCAATACCGCTTCATGCTCCTCCTATTTTCAGACCGTTTCATGCTCTTCATATTTTTCTTACCTTATGAATCTCTTCATATATTTGACACCTTATCAGGCTTTTCATGTTTTTCAACACCTTTCATGCTCCTCCTATTTTTCAGACCGTTTCATGTTCCTCCTATTTTTCAAACCTTTTGAAGCTCTTCATATTTTTCACACCATTTCAGGCTTCATGTTTTTGAACACCGCTTCATGCTCCTCCTATTTTTCAGACCGTTTCATGTTCCTTCTGTTTTTCAAACCTTTTGAAGCTCTTCATATTTTTCACACCATTTCAGGCTTCATGTTTTTGCACACCGTTTCATGCTTCTCCTATTTTTTGGACTGTTTCAAACTCTTCATATTTTTCACACCTTTTGAAGCTCTTCATATTTTTCACACCATTTCAGGCTTCATGTTTTTGAACACCATTTCATGCTTCTCCTATTTTTGACACCGTTTCATGCTCCTCATATTTTTGACACCTTTTGAAGCTCTTCATATATTTCACACCTTTTCAGGCTCTTCATGTTTTTGAACACCGTTCGATGTTCCTCCTATTTTTCAGACCTTTTCATGCTCCTTCTATTTTTGACACCTTTTGAAGCTCTTCATATTTTTGACACCTTTTGAAGCTCTTCATATTTTTCACACCTTTTCAGGCTCTTCATGTTTTTGAACACCGTTTCATGCTACTCCTATTTTTCAGAATGTTTCATTCTCCTCATATTTTTCACACTTTTTGAAGCTCTTCATATTTTTCACACCTTTTCAGGTTCTTCATGCTTTCAACACCGTTTCATGCTCCTCCTAATTTTCAGACCGTTTCATGCTCTTCATATTTTTGACACCTTTTGAAGCTCTTCATATTTTTCACTGCTTTTCCAGCTCTTCATGTTTTGAACACCGTTTCATGCTCCTTCTATTTTTCAGACAGTTTCATGCTCCTCATATTTTTGACAAGAATTGAAGCTCTTCATATTTTTCACACCTTTTCAGGCTCTTCATGTTTTTGAACACCGTTTCATGTTCCTCCTGTTTTTCAGACCGTTTCATGCTCCTCATATTTTTGAAACATTTTGAAGCTCTTTATATTTCTCACCTTTTCAGGCTCTTCATGTTTTTGAACACCGTTTCATGCTCCTCCTATTTTTCTGACCGTTTCAAGTTCCTCATATTTATGACGCCTTTTGAAGCTCTTCATATTTTTCACACGTTTTGAAGCTCTTCATATTTTTTCACACTTTTTCAGACTCTTCATGTTTTTCAACACATTTTCAAGCTCCTCCTATTTTTCAGACAGTTTCATGCTCCTCGTATTTTTGACACCTTTTGAAGCTCTTCATATTTTTGACACCTTTTGAAGCTCTTCATATTTTTCACACCTTTTCAGGCTCTTCATGCTTTTGAACACCGTTTCATGCTACTCCTATTTTTCAGAACGTTTCATTCTCCTCATATTTTTCACACTTTTTGAAGCTCTTCATATTTTTCACACCTTTTCAGGCTCTTCATGTCTTTGAACACCGTTTCTTGCTACTCCTATTTTTCAGAACGTTTCATACTCCTCATATTTTTGACACCTTTTGAAGCTCTTCATATTTTTCACACCTTTTAGTCTCTTCAAGTTTATGAACACCGTTTCATGCTCCTTCTATTTTTCAGACCGTTTCATGCTCTTAATATTTTTGACACCTTTTTAAGATCTTCATATTTATCACACATTTTCAGGCTCTTCATGTTTTTGAACACCGTTTCACGCTCCTCCTATTTTTCAGACCGTTTCATCCTCCTCAAATATTTGACACCTTTTGAATCTCTTCATATTTTTCACACCTTTTCAGGCTCTTCATGTTTTTGAACACCACTTCATGCTCCTCCTATTTTTGAGACCGTTTCATGCTCCTCATATTTTTGACAACTTTTGAACCTCTTCGTATATTTCACACCTTTTCAGGCTCTTCATGTTTTTCAACACCGCTTCATGCTCCTCATATTTTTGACACCTTTTGAAGCTCTTCATATAATTCACACCTTTTCAGGCTCTTCATGATTTTGAGCACAATTTCATGCTCCTCCTATATTTCAGATCATTTCATGCTCTGCATATTTTTGACAACTTTTGAAGCTCTTCCTATTATTCATACCTTTTTAGGCTCTTCATGTTTTTCAACACCGCTTCATGCTCCTCTTATTTTTGAGAACGTTTCATGATCCTCATATTTTTCACACCTTTTGAAGCTGTTCATATTTTTAACACCTTTTCAGTCTGTTCATGCTTTTCTACACCACTTCATGCTCCTCCTAAATTTCAGACCGTTTCATGCTCTTCATATATTTGACAAATTTTGAAGCTCTTCATTTTTTTCACAACTTTTCAGGCTCTTCATGTTTTTCAACACCGCTTCATGCTCCTCCTATATTTCAGATCATTTCATGCTCCTCATATTTTTGACACCTTTTGAAGCTCTTCATATTTTTCACACCTTTTCAGGCTCTTCATGTTTTTGAACACCCCTTCACGCTCCTCCTATTTTTCCGACCGTTTCATGCTCGTCATATTTTTCACACATTTTTAAGCTCTTCATATTTTTCACACCTTTTCAGGCTGCTCGTGGTTTTGAACACCGTTTCATGCTCCCTTATATTTCAGACCGTATCATGCTCCTCATATTTTTGACACCTTTTTAAGCTCTTCATATTTTTCACACCTTTTCAGGCTCTCCATGTTTTTCAACACCACTTCATGTCTCCTCCTATTTTTCAGACCGTTTCATGCTCCTCATATTTTTGACACCTTTTGAAGCTCTTCATATTTTTCACACCTTTTCCGGCACTTCATGTATTTCAACACCACTTCGTGTTCCTCCTATTTTTCAGAATGTTTCATGCTCCTAATATTTTTGACACATTTTGAAGCTCTTCATATATTTCACGCCTCTTCAGGCTCTTCATGTTTTCAACACAGCTTCATGCTCCTCCTAATTTTCAGACCGTTTCATGCTCCTCATATTTTGACACCTTTTTAAGCTCTACATATTTTTCACACCTTTTAAGGCTCTTCATGTTTTCAACACCTTTTCATGCTCCTCCTATTGTTCAGACCGTTTCATGCTCCCTATATTTTTGACATCGTTTGAAGCTCTTCATATTTTTCACACATTTTCAGTCTCTTCATGTTTTTCAACACCGTTTCATGCTCCTCCTATTTTTCAGACCGTTTCATTCTCCTCATATTTTTCAACACCGTTTCATGCTCCTCCTATTTTTCAGACACTTTCATGCTCCACATATTTTTTAAACATTTTGAAGCTCTTCATATTTTTCACATCTTTTGAGGCTCTTCATGTTTTTCAACACTGCTTCATGCTCCTCCTATTTTCAGACCGTTTCATGCTCTTCATATTTTTCATACCTTTTGAAGCTCTTCATATATTTGACACCTTATCAGGCTTTTCATGTTTTTCAACACCGCTTCATGCTCCTCCTATTTTTCAGACCGTTTCATGTTCCTCCTATTTTTCAAACCTTTTGAAGCTCTTCATATTTTTCACACCATTTCAGGCTTCATGTTTTTGAACACCGTTTCATGCTTCTCCTATTTTTCAGACCGTTTCATGTTCCTCCTATTTTTCAAACCTTTTGAAGCTCTTCATATTTTTCACACCATTTCAGGCTTCATGTTTTTGAACACCGCTTCATGCTCCTCCTATTTTTCAGACCGTTTCATGCTCCTCATATTTTTGACACCTTTTGAAGCTCTTCATATTTTTCGCACCTTTTCAGACTCTTCATGTTTTTCAACAGCTTTTCATGCTCCTAGTATTTTTCACACTGTTTCATGCTCCTCATATTTTTGACACCTTTTGAAGCTCTTCATATATTTCACACCTTTTCAGGCTCTTCATGTTTTTGAACACCGTTCGATGTTCCTCCTATTTTTCAGACCGTTTCATGCTCCTCCTATTTTTGACACCTTTTGAAGCTCCTCCCTTTTTTGACACCTTTTGAAGCTCTTCATATTTTTCACACCTCTTGAAGCTCTTCATATTTTTCACCCCTTTTCAGGCTCTTCATGTTTTTCAACACTACTTCATGCTTCCCCTATTTTTCAGACCGTTTAATGCTCCTCATATTTTTCACACCTCTTGAAGCTCTTCATATTTTTCACCCCTTTTCAGGCTCTTCATGTTTTTCAACACCACTTCATGCTCCTCCTATTTTTCAGACCGTTTAATGCTACTCATGTATTTCACTTCTTTTCAAGCTCCTCATATTTTTCACACTTTTTCAGGCTCTTCATGTTCTTCAACACCGCTTCATGCTCCTCCTATTTTTCAGACTGTTTAATGCTCCTCATATTTTTCACACCTCTTGAAGCTCTTCATATTTTTCACCCCTTTTCAGGCTCTTCATGTTTTTCAACACTACTTCATGCTTCCCCTATTTTTCAGACCGTTTAATGCTTCTCATATTTTTCACACCTTTTCAAGCTCTTTATGTTTTTCAACACCACTTCATGATCCTCCTATTTTTCAGACCGTTTCATGCTCCTCATATTTTTCACACCTTTTGAAGCTCTTCATGGATTTCACACCTTTTCAGGCTCTTCATGTTTTTGAACACCATTTCATGCTCCTCCTATTTTTCAGACAGTGTCATGCTCATCTCATTTTCGACAGCTTTTGAAGCTCTTCATATTTTTCACACCTTTTGATGCTGCCAGTTATATTTAAGACTTTACATATCTGAATAATCATTTAAAATCAAATGTTCATTTTTAGAATTGCACAAAAGGAAAATAATAGGGACAGTGATGGCTGGCTTATGATGTGGGGCCAATTTCCATAAGTTAAATAAAAAATCTAAGTTTTAGAACGTGGGTCTCAAAAAATAGCACTTGTAATTAATACTGTTCTTCAGATTCATAGTTTAAGGAAGTCACTACATTTTATTTCTTGATGTTATAGATTTAACAACATATTGGTAGCAACATGTAACTTCTCCCATGGATTAGACATCAAGAGACCAGTTTATGTATATAAACTTAAACACTGAAAATGAATATATTCAGCTATTATGGAACTTATAGCAAATACAAACTTGTTAACAACTTTCCAAAAGGCAGAAAAGACAGTGTTAATAAAGAGTGGTCTTTTGCATCATTTTCAAAAATTCTTCCTTGTTTATTTCTCCATCCCCATCATGATCAGCCTCATCAAGCATTTCCTGAAGTTCATCATCTGTTAAATTTTCCCCTAGCTCCTTAGCAACCCTCTTGATATTGTTCAGTGATATGCTTCCTGTATCATCATCATCAAATAGTTTGAAAGCCTTCAATATTTCTTCTTTTTCATCCCTTTCACTCATTTTTACACTCATTATGGCAAAAAATTCTTGAAAATTAATGGTGCAAATTCCTTCTTTGTCAGTTTCAGCTATCATCTTTTTATTTTCTTCTTTCTTTGGCTCAAATCCTAAGGCCCACATTGCAATCATGTCTCCAACCGGCGCCCCCGGCCGGTACTTCCCAGCTTTACCCGCCAGCCTGAAGCTCTTCATATTTTTGACACGTTTTCAGGCTTTTCATGTTTTTCAACACCGTTTCATGAGCCTCCTATTTTTCAGACCGTTTCATTTTCCTCATATTTTTGACACCTTTTGAAGCTCTTCATAATTTTCACACCTTTTCAGGCTCTTCATGTTTTTCACACGTTTTCAGGCTCTTCTTGTTTTTGAACACCGTTTCATGCTCCTCGTATTTTTCAGACCGTTTCATGCTCCTCATGTATTTCACACCGTTTGAAGCTCTTCATATTTTTGACACCTTTTGAAGCTCTTCATATATTTCACACCTTTTCAGGCTCTTCATGCTTTTGAACACCGTTTCATGCTACTCCTATTTTTCAGAACCTTTCATTCTCCTCATATTTTTCACACTTTTTGAAGCTTTTCATATTTTTCACACATTTTCAAGCTCTTCATGTCTTTGAACACCGTTTCTTGCTACTCCTATTTTTCAGAACGTTTCATACTCCTCATATTTTTGACACCTTTTGAAGCTCTTCATATTTTTCACACCTTTTAGTCTCTTCAAGTTTATGAACACCGTTTCATGCTCCTTCTATTTTTCAGACCGTTTCATGCTCTTAATATTTTTGACACCTTTTTAAGATCTTCATATTTATCACACATTTTCAGGCTCTTCATGTTTTTGAACACCACTTCATGCTCCTCCTATTTTTGAGACCGTTTCATGCTCCTCATATTTTTGACACCTTTTGAACCTCTTCATATATTTCACACCTTTTCAGGCTCTTCATGTCTTTGAACACCACTTCATGCTCCTCCTATTTTTGAGACCGTTTCATGCTCCTCATATTTTTGACACCTTTTGAACCTCTTCATATATTTCACACCTTTTCAGGCTCCTCATGTTTTTCAACACCGCTTCATGCTCCTCATATTTTTGACACCTTTTGAAGCTCTTCATATTTTTCACACCTTTTCAGGCTCTTCATGTTTTTCAACACCGCTTCATGTTCTCCCTAAATTTCAGGCTGTTTCATGCTTCTCATATTTTTCACACCTTTTGAAGCTCTTCATATTTTTCACAGCTTTTCAGTCTCTTCATGTTTTTCAACCCCGCTTCTTGCCTCTCCTATTTTTCAGGCCGTTTCATGCTCCTTATATTTTTGACACCTTTTGAAGCTCTTCATATTTTTCACACTTTTTCAGGCTCTTCATGTTTTTCAACACCGCTTCATGCTCCTCCTATTTTTCAGACCGGTTCATGCTCCTCATGTATTTCACAACTTTTGAATCTCTTCATATTTTTCACAACTTTTCAGGCTCTTCATGTTTTTGAACACCGTTTCATGCTCCTCCTATTTTTCAGACCGCTTCATGCTCCTCATATTTTTGACACCTTTTGAAGCTCTTCATATTTTTTACACCTTTTGAAGCTCTTCATATATTTCACACCTTTTCAGGCTCTTCATGTTTTTCAATAGCACCTCATGCTCCTCCTATTTTTCAAACCATTTCATGCTCATCTAATTTTTGACCCCTTTGAAGCTCTTCATATTTTTGACCCCTTTTGAAGCTCTTCATATTTTTTACACATTTTGAAGGTCTTCATATTTTTCACTCCTTTTCAGGCTCTTCATGCTTTTGAACACCGTTTCATGCTCCTCCTATTTTTTAGACCGTTTCATGCTCCTCATATATTTGACAACTTTTGATGCTCTTCATAGTTTTCACAACTTTTCAGGCTTTTCATGTTTTTGAACACCGCTAAATGCTCCTCCTATTTTTCAGACAGTTTCATGCTCCTCATATTTTTGACACCTTTTGAAGCTCTTCATATATTTCACACCTTTTCAGGCTCTTCATGTTTTTTTAACACCGTTTCATGCTTCTCCTATTTTTCAGACCGTTTAATGCTCCTCATTTTTTGACACCTTTTGAAGCTCTTCATATTTTTGACACCTTTTGAAGCTGTTCATATTTTTCACACCTTTTCAGGCCCTTCATGTTTTTCAACACCACTTCATGCTCCTCCTATTTTTCAGTCCGTTTCATGCACATCTCATTTTTGACACCTTTTGAAGCTCTTCATATTTTTCACACCTTTTGAAGGTCTTCATATTTTTCACACGTTTTCAGGCTCTTCATGCTTTTCAACACCGTTTCATGCTCCTCCTATTTTTCAGACCGTTTCATGCTCCTCATATTTTTGACACCTTTTGAAGCTCTTCATATATTTCACACCTTTTCAGGCTCTTCATGTTTTTCAACAACTCTTCATGCTCCTACTATTTTTCAGTCCGTTTCATGCACATCTCATTTTTGACACCTTTTGTAACTCTTCATATTTTTCACACCTTTTGCAGCTCTTAATATTTTTCACACCTTTTAGGCTCTTCATGTTTTTGAACACCTCTTCATGCTCCTCCTATTTTTCAGACCGTTTCATGCTCTTCTAATTTTTGACACCTTTTGAAGCACTTCATATTGTTCAAACCTTTTCAAACTCTTCATGTTTTTCAACACCGCTTCATGCTTCTCCTATTTTTCAGACCGATTCATGCCCATCTCATTTTTGACAACTTTTGAAGCTCTTCTTACATTTCACACCTTTTGAAGCTCTTCATATATTTCACACCTTTTCACGCTCTTCATGTTTTTGAACACCACTTCATGCAACTCCTATATTTCAGACCGTTTCATGCTTGTCTCATTTTTGACACCTTTTGAAGCTCTTCTTACTTTTCACAACTTTTGAAACTCTTCCTATACTTCACACCTTTTCAGGCTCTTCATGATTTTCAACACCACTTCATGCACCTCCTATATTTCTGAACGTTTCATGCTCCTCATGTTTTTGACACTTTTGAAGCTCTTCATATTTTTCACACCTTTTCAGGCTCTTCATGTTTTTGAACACCGTTTCATGCTCCTCCTATTTTTCAGACAGTGTCATGCTCATCTCATTTTTGACACCTTTTGAAGCTCTTCATATTTTTCACTCCTTTTGATGCTGCCAGTTATATTTAAGACTTTACATATCTGAATAATCATTTAAAATCAAATGTTCATTTTTAGAATTGCACAAAAGGAAAATAATAGGGACAGTGATGGCTGGCTTATGATGTGGGGCCAATTTCCATAAGTTAAATAAAAAATCCAAGTTTTAGAACGTGGGTCTCAAAAAATAGCACTTGTAATTAATACTGTTCTTCAGATTCATAGTTTAAGGAAGTCACTACATTTTATTTCTTGATGTTATAGATTTAACAACATATTGGTAGCAACATGTAACTTCTCACATGGATTAGACATCAAGAGACCAGTTTATGTATATAAACTTAAACACTGAAAATGAATATATTCAGCTATTATGGAACTTATAGCAAATACAAACTTGTTAACAACTTTCCAAAAGGCACAAAAGACAGTGTTAATAAAGAGTGGTCTTTTGCATCATTTTCAAAAATTCTTCCTTGTTTATTTCTCCATCCCCATCATGATCAGCCTCATCAAGCATTTCCTGAAGTTCATCATCTGTTAAATTTTCCCCTAGCTCCTTAGCAACCCTCTTGATATTGTTCAGTGATATGCTTCCTGTATCATCATCATCAAATAGTTTGAAAGCCTTCAATATTTCTTCTTTTTCATCCCTTTCACTCATTTTTACACTCATTATGGCAAAAAATTCTTCAAAATTAATGGTGCAAATTCCTTCTTTGTCAGTTTCAGCTATCATCTTTTTAATTTCTTCTTTCTTTGGCTCAAATCCTAAGGCCCACATTGCAATCATGTCTCCAACCGGCGCCCCCGGCCGGTACTTCCCAGCTTTACCCGCCAGCCTGAAGCTCTTCATATTTTTGACACGTTTTCAGGCTTTTCATGTTTTTCAACACCGTTTCATGAGCCTCCTATTTTTCAGACCGTTTCATTTTCCTTATATTTTTGACACTTTTGAAGCTCTTCATAATTTTCACACCTTTTCAGGCTCTTCATGTTTTTCACACGTTTTCAGGCTCTTCTTGTTTTTGAACACCGTTTCATGCTCCTCGTATTTTTCAGACCGTTTCATGCTCCTCATGTATTTCACACCGTTTGAAGCTCTTCATATTTTTGACACCTTTTGAAGCTCTTCATATATTTCACACCTTTTCAGGCTCTTCATGCTTTTGAACACCGTTTCATGCTACTCCTATTTTTCAGAACCTTTCATTCTCCTCATATTTTTCACACTTTTTGAAGCTTTTCATATTTTTCACACATTTTCAGGCTCTTCATGTCTTTGAACACCGTTTCTTGCTACTCCTATTTTTCAGAACGTTTCATACTCCTCATATTTTTGACACCTTTTGAAGCTCTTCATATTTTTCACACCTTTTAGTCTCTTCAAGTTTATGAACACCGTTTCATGCTCCTTCTATTTTTCAGACCGTTTCATGCTCTTAATATTTTTGACACCTTTTTAAGATCTTCATATTTATCACACATTTTCAGGCTCTTCATGTTTTTGAACACCACTTCATGCTCCTCCTATTTTTGAGACCGTTTCATGCTCCTCATATTTTTGACACCTTTTGAACCTCTTCATATATTTCACACCTTTTCAGGCTCTTCATGTTTTTGAACACCACTTCATGCTCCTCCTATTTTTGAGACCGTTTCATGCTCCTCATATTTTTGACACCTTTTGAAGCTCTTCATATTTTTCACACCTTTTCAGGCTCTTCATGTTTTTCAACACCGCTTCATGTTCTCCCTAAATTTCAGGCTGTTTCATGCTTCTCATATTTTTCACACCTTTTGAAGCTCTTCATATTTTTCACAGCTTTTCAGTCTCTTCATGTTTTTCAACCCCGCTTCTTGCTTCTCCTATTTTTCAGGCCGTTTCATGCTCCTTATATTTTTGACACCTTTTGAAGCTCTTCATATTTTTCACACTTTTTCAGGCTCTTCATGTTTTTCAACACCGCTTCATGCTCCTTCTATTTTTCAGACCGGTTCATGCTCCTCATGTATTTCACAACTTTTGAATCTCTTCATATTTTTCACAACTTTTCAGGCTCTTCATGTTTTTGAACACCGTTTCATGCTCCTCCTATTTTTCAGACCGCTTCATGCTCCTCATATTTTTGACACCTTTTGAAGCTCTTCATATTTTTTACACCTTTTGAAGCTCTTCATATATTTCACACCTTTTCAGGCTCTTCATGTTTTTCAATAGCACCTCATGCTCCTCCTATTTTTCAAACCATTTCATGCTCATCTAATTTTTGACCCCTTTTGAAGCTCTTCGTATTTTTGACCCCTTTTGAAGCTCTTCATATTTTTTACACATTTTGAAGGTCTTCATATTTTTCACACCTTTTCAGGCTCTTCATGCTTTTGAACACCGTTTCATGCTCCTCCTATTTTTCAGACCGTTTCATGCTCCTCATATATTTGACAACTTTTGATGCTCTTCATAGTTTTCACACCTTTTCAGGCTTTTCATGTTTTTGAACACCGCTAAATGCTCCTCCTATTTTTCAGACAGTTTCATGCTCCTCATATTTTTGACACCTTTTGAAGCTCTTCATATATTTCACACCTTTTCAGGCTCTTCATGTTTTTTTAACACCGTTTCATGCTTCTCCTATTTTTCAGACCGTTTAATGCTCCTCATTTTTTGACACCTTTTGAAGCTCTTCATATTTTTGACACCTTTTGAAGCTGTTCATATTTTTCACACCTTTTCAGGCCCTTCATGTTTTTCAACACCACTTCATGCTCCTCTTATTTTTCAGTCCGTTTCATGCACATCTCATTTTTTACACCTTTTGAAGCTCTTCATATTTTTCACACCTTTTGAAGGTCTTCATATTTTTCACACGTTTTCCGGCTCTTCATGTTTTTCAACACCGTTTCATGCTCCTCCTATTTTTCAGACCGTTTCATGCTCCTCATATTTTTGACACCTTTTGAAGCTCTTCATATATTTCACACCTTTTCAGGCTCTTCATGTTTTTCAACAACTCTTCATGCTCCTACTATTTTTCAGTCCGTTTCATGCACATCTCATTTTTGACACCTTTTGTAACTCTTCATATTTTTCACACCTTTTGCAGCTCTTAATATTTTTCACACCTTTTAGGCTCTTCATGTTTTTCAACACCGTTTCATGCTCCTCCTATTTTTCAGACCGTTTCATGCTCTTCTTATTTTTGACACCTTTTGCAGCACTTCATATTGTTCAAACCTTTTCAAACTCTTCATGTTTTTCAACACCGCTTCATGCTTCTCCTATTTTTCAGACCGATTCATGCCCATCTCATTTTTGACAACTTTTGAAGCTCTTCTTACATTTCACACCTTTTGAAGCTCTTCATATATTTCACACCTTTTCACGCTCTTCATGTTTTTGAACACCACTTCATGCAACTCCTATATTTCAGACCGTTTCATGCTTGTCTCATTTTTGACACCTTTTGAAGCTCTTCTTACTTTTCACAACTTTTGAAACTCTTCCTATACTTCACACCTTTTCAGGCTCTTCATGATTTTGAACACCACTTCATGCACCTCCTATATTTCTGAACGTTTCATGCTCCTCATGTTTTTGACACTTTTGAAGCTCTTCATATTTTTAACACCTTTTCAGGCTCTTCATGTTTTTCAACACTGCTTCATGCTCCTCCTGTTTTTCAGACCGTTTCATCCTCCTCGTATTTTTGACACCTTTTGAAGCTCTTCATGTATTTCACACCTTTTCACGCTCTTCATTTTTTTCAACACCGCTTCATGCTTCTACTATTTTTCAGACCGTTTCATGCTCATCTCATTTTTGACACCTTTTGAAGCTCTTAATATTTTTCACACCTTTTGAAGCTCATCATATTTTTCACACTTTTTCAGGCTATTCATATTTTTCAACATCGCTTCATGCTCCTCCTATTTTTCAGACGTTTTCATGCTCCTCATATTTTTGACACCTTTTGGAGCTCTTCATATTTTTCACACCTTTTCAGGCTCTTCATGTTTTTGAACACCGTTTCATGCTCCTCCTATTTTTCAGACAGTGTCATGCTCATCTCATTTTTGACACCTTTTGAAGCTCTTCATATTTTTCACACCTTTTGATGCTGCCAGTTTTATTTAAGACTTTACATATCTGAATAATCAGTTAAAAAGCAAATGTTCATTTTTAGAGTTGCACAAAATGAAAATAATAGGGAAAGTGATGGCTGGCTTATGATGTGGGGCCAATTTCCATAAGTTAAATAAAAAATCCAAGTTTTAGAAACTGGGGCTCTAAAAATAGCACTTGTAATTAATACTGTTCTTCAGATTCATAGTTTAAGGAAGTCACTACATTTTATTTCTTGATGTTATAGATTTAACAACATATTGGTAGCAACATGTAACTTCTCACATGGATTAGACATCAAGAGACCAGTTTATGTATCTAAACTTAAACACTGAAAATGAATATATTCAGCTATTATGGAACTTATAGCAAATACAAACTTGTTAACAACTTTCCAAAAGGCACAAAAGACAGTGTTAATAAAGAGTGGTCTTTTGCATCATTTTCAAAAATTCTTCCTTGTTTATTTCTCCATCCCCATCATGATCAGCCTCATCAAGCATTTCCTGAAGTTCATCATCTGTTAAATTTTCCCCTAGCTCCTTAGCAACCCTCTTGATATTGTTCAATGATATACTTCCTGTATCATCATCATCAAATAGTTTGAAAGCCTTCAATATTTCTTCTTTTTCATCCTTTTCACTCATTTTTACACTCATTATGGCAAAAAATTCTTCAAAATTAATGGTGCCAATTCCTTCTTTGTCAGTTTCAGCTATCATCTTTTTAATTTCTTCTTTCTTTGGCTCAAATCCTAAGGCCCACATTGCAATCATGTCTCCAAACTGCGCCCCCGGCTGGAACCTCCCAGCTTTACCCGCCAGCCTGAAGCTCTTCATATTTTTGACACGTTTTCAGGCTTTTCATGTTTTTCAACACCGTTTCATGAGCCTCCTATTTTTCAGACCGTTTCATTTTCCTCATATTTTTGACACCTTTTGAAGCTCTTCATAGTTTTCACACCTTTTCAGTCTCTTCATGTTTTTCACACGTTTTTAGGCTCTTCTTGTTTTTGAACACCGTTTCATGCTCCTCCTATTTTTCAGACCGTTTAATGCTCCTCATATTTTTGACACCTTTTGAAGGTCTTCATTTTTTCACACCTTTTCAGGTTCTTCATGTTTTTGAGCCCAGCTTCATGCTCCTCCTATATTTCAGACCGTTTCATGCTCCTCATGAATTTCACACCCTTTGAAGCTCTTCATATTTTTCACACCTTTTCAGGCTCTTCATGTTTCTCAACACCACTTCATACTCCTCCTATTTTTCAGACTGTTTCATGCTCCTCATGTTTTTGACACCTTTTGAAGATCTTCATATTTTTCACACCTTTTCAGACTCTTCATGTTTTAAACACCGATTCATGCTCCTCCTATTCTTCAGACGGTTTCATGCTCCTCATATTTTTGACACCTTTTGAAGCTCTTCATATTTTTCACACCTTTTCAGGCTCTCCATGTTTTTGAACATCGCTTCATGCTCCTCATATTTTTCCGACCGTTTCATGCTCCTCATATTTTTGACACCTTTTGAAGCTCTTAATATTTTTGACACCTTTTCAGGCTCTTTATGTTTTTGAACACCGTTTCATGCTCCTCCTATTTTTCAGACCGTTTCATGCTCCTCATATTTTTGACACCTTTTGAAGCTCTTCATATAATTCACACCTTTTCAGGCTCTTCATGTTTTTGAGCACCATTTCATGCTCCTCCTATATTTCAGATCATTTCATGCTCTGCATATTTTTGACAACTTTTGAAGCTCTTCATATTATTCATACCTTTTTAGGCTCTTCATGTTTTTCAACACCGCTTCATGCTCCTCTTATTTTTGAGAACCTTTCATGATCCTCATATTTTTCACACCTTTTGAAGCTGTTCATATTTTTAACACCTTTTCAGTCTGTTCATTCTTTTCTAAACCACTTCATGCTCCTCCTAAATTTCAGACCGTTTCATGCTCTTCATATATTTGACAAATTTTGAAGCTCTTCATTTCTTTCACAACTTTTCAGGCTCTTCCTGTTTTTCAACAACGCTTCATGCTCCTCCTATATTTCAGATCATTTCATGCTCCTCATATTTTTGACACCTTTTGAAGCTTTTCATATTTTTCACACCTTTTCAGGCTCTTCATGTTTTTGAACACCCCTTCACGCTCCTCCTATTTTTCCGACCGTTTCATGCTCGTCATATTTTTCACACATTTTTAAGCTCTTCATATTTTTCACACCTTTTCAGGCTGCTCGTGGTTTTGAACACCGTTTCATGCTCCCTTATATTTCAGACCGTATCATGCTCCTCATATTTTTGACAGCTTTTAAGCTCTTCATATTTTTCACACCTTTTCAGGCTCTCCATGTTTTTCAACACCACTTCATGTCTCCTCCTATTTTTCAGACCGTTTCATGCTCCTCATATTTTTGACACCTTTTGAAGCTCTTCATATTTTTCACACCTTTTCCGGCACTTCATGTATTTCAACACCACTTTGTGTTCCTCCTCTTTTTCAGAATGTTTCATGCTCCTCATATTTTTGACACATTTTGAAGCTCTTCATATATTTCACGCCTCTTCAGGCTCTTCATATTTTCAACACAGCTTCATGCTCCTCCTAATTTTCAGACCGTTTCATGCTCCTCATATTTTGACACCTTTTTAAGCTCTACATATTTTTCACACCTTTTAAGGCTCTTCATGTTTTCAACACCTTTTCATGCTCCTCCTATTTTTCAGACCGTTTCATGCTCCCTATGTTTTTGACATCGTTTGAAGCTCTTCATATTTTTCACACATTTTCAGTCTCTTCATGTTTTTCAACACCGTTTCATGCTCCTCCTATTTTTCAGACCGTTTCATTCTCCTCATGTTTTTCAACGCCGTTTCATGCTCCTCCTATTTTTCAGTCACTTTCATGCTCCACATATTTTTTAAACATTTTGAAGCTCTTCATATTTTTCACATCTTTTGAGGCTCTTCATGTTTTTCAACACTGCTTCATGCTCCTCCTATTTTCAGACCGTTTCATGCTCTTCATATTTTTCATACCTTTTGAAGCTCTTCATATATTTGACACCTTATCAGGCTTTTCATGTTTTTCAACACCGCTTCATGCTCCTCCTATTTTTCAGAACGTTTCGTGCCCCTCATATTTTTGAAACCTTTTGAAGCTCTTCATATTTCTCACACCTTTTCAGGCTCTTCATGTTTTTCAACACTGCTTCATGCTCCTCCTATTTTTCAGACCGTTTCATGTTCCTCCTATTTTTCAAACCTTTTGAAGCTCTTCATATTTTTCACACCATTTCAGGCTTCATGTTTTTGAACACCGCTTCATGCTCCTCCTATTTTTCAGACCGTTTCATGCTCCTCATATTTTTGACACCTTTTGAAGCTCTTCATATGTTTCGCACCTTTTCAGACTCTTCATGTTTTTCAACAGCTTTTCATGCTCCTAGTATTTTTCACACTGTTTCATGCTCCTCATATTTTTGACACCTCTTGAAGCTCTTCATATATTTCACACCTTTTCAGGCTCTTCATGTTTTTGAACACCGTTCGATGTTCCTCCTATTTTTCAGACCGTTTCATGCTCCTCCTATTTTTGACAGCTTTTGAAGCTCTTCATATTTTTGACACCTTTTGAAGCTCTTCATATTTTTCACACCTTTTCAGGCTCTTCATGTTTTTGAACACCGTTTAATGCTACTCCTATTTTTCAGAACGTTTCATTCTCCTCATATTTTTCACACTTTTTGAAGCTCTTCATATATTTCACACCTTTTCAGGCTCTTCATGTTTTTGAACACCATTTCATACTCCTAGTATTTTTCACACTGTTTCATGCCCCTCACATTTTTGACACCTTTTGAAGCTCTTCATATTTTTCACACGTTTTGAAGATCTTCATATTTTTTCACACCTTTTCAGACTCTTCATGTTTTTCAACACATTTTCAAGCTCCTCCTATTTTTCAGACAGTTTCATGCTCCTCGTATTTTTGACACCTTTTGAAGCTCTTCATATTTTTGACACCTTTTGAAGCTCTTCATATAATTCACACCTTTTCAGGCCCTTCATGTTTTTGAGCACCGTTTCATGCTCCTCCGATTTTTCAGACCGTTTCATGCTCCTCATATTTTTGACACCTTTTGAAGCTCTTCATATTATTCATAACTTTTTAGGCTCTTCATGTTTTTGAACAGCCCTTCATGCTCCTCCTATTTTTGAGACCGTTTTAAGATCCTCATATTTTTGACACCTTTTGAAGCTCTTCATATATTTCACACATTTTCAGGCTCTTCATGTTTTTCAACACCGCCTCATGCTCCTCCTATTTTTCAGACAGTGTCATGCTCATCTCATTTTTGACACCTTTTGAAGCTCTTCATATTTTTCACACATATTCAGGCTCTTCATGTTTTTCAACACCGATTCATGCTCCTCCTATTTTTCAGACCGTTTAATGCTCCTCATGTAATTCACTTCTTTTCAAGCTCCTCATATTTTTCACACTTTTTCAGGCTCTTCAAGTTTTTGAAAACCGCTTCATGCTCCTCCTATTTTTCAGACCGTTTAATGCTCCTCATATTTTTCACACCTCTTGAAGCTCTTCATATTTTTCACCCCTTTTCAGGCTCTTCATGTTTTTCAACACCGCTTCATGCTCCTCCTATTTTTCAGACCGTTTAATGCTACTCATGTATTTCACTTCTTTTCAAGCTCCTCATATTTTTCACACTTTTTCAGGCTCTTCATGTTTTTCAACACCGCTTCATGCTCCTCCTATTTTTCAGACCGTTTAATGCTCCTCATATTTTTCACACCTCTTGAAGCTCTTCATATTTTTCACCCCTTTTCAGGCTCTTCATGTTTTTCAACACCACTTCATGCTCCTCCTATTTTTCAGACCCTTTCATGCTCCTCATATTTTTGACACCTTTTGAAGCTCTTAATATTTTTCACACGTTTTCAGTCTCTTCATGATTTTCAACACCGCTTCATGCTCCTCCTATTTTTCAGACCGTTTAATGCTTCTCATATTTTTCACACCTTTTCAAGCTCTTTATGTTTTTCAACACCACTTCATGCTCCTCCTATTTTTCAGACCGTTTCATGCTCCTCATATTTTTCACACCTTTTGAAGCTCTTCATGGATTTCACACCTTTTCAGGCTCTTCATGTTTTTGAACACCATTTCATGCTCCTCCTATTTTTCAGACAGTTTCATGCTCATCTCATTTTTGACACCTTTTGAAGCTCTTCATATTTTTCACACCTTTTGATGCTGCCAGTTATATTTAAGACTTTACATATCTGAATAATCATTTAAAATCAAATGTTCATTTTTAGAATTGCACAAAAGGAAAATAATAGGGACAGTGATGGCTGGCTTATGATGTGGGGCCAATTTCCATAAGTTAAATAAAAAATCTAAGTTTTAGAACGTGGGTCTCAAAAAATAGCACTTGTAATTAATACTGTTCTTCAGATTCATAGTTTAAGGAAGTCACTACATTTTATTTCTTGATGTTATAGATTTAACAACATATTGGTAGCAACATATAACTTCTCACATGGATTAGACATCAAGAGGCCAGTTTATGTATATAAACTTAAACACTGAAAATGAATATATTCAGCTATTATGGAACTTATAGCAAATGCAAACTTGTTAACAACTTTCCAAAAGGCACAAAAGACAGTGTTAATAAAGAGTGGTCTTTTGCATCATTTTCAAAAATTCTTCCTTGTTTATTTCTCCATCCCCATCATGATCAGCCTCATCAAGCATTTCCTGAAGTTCATCATCTGTTAAATTTTCCCCTAGCTCCTTAGCAACCCTCTTGATATTGTTCAGTGATATGCTTCCTGTATCATCATCATCAAATAGTTTGAAAGCCTTCAATATTTCTTCTTTTTCATCCCTTTCACTCATTTTTACACTCATTATGGCAAAAAATTCTTCAAAATTAATGGTGCAAATTCCTTCTTTGTCAGTTTCAGCTATCATCTTTTTAATTTCTTCTTTCTTTGGCTCAAATCCTAAGGCCCACATTGCAATCATGTCTCCAACCGGCGCCCCCGGCCGGTACTTCCCAGCTTTACCCGCCAGCCTGAAGCTCTTTATATTTTTGACACTTTTTCAGGCTTTTCATGTTTTTCAACAACGTTTCATGAGCCTCCTATTTTTCAGACCGTTTCATTTTCCTCATATTTTTGACACTTTTGAAGCTCTTCATAATTTTCACACCTTTTCAGGCTCTTCATGTTTTTCACACGTTTTCAGGCTCTTCTTGTTTTTGAACACCGTTTCATGCTCCTCGTATTTTTCAGACCGTTTCATGCTCCTCATGTATTTACACCGTTTGAAGCTCTTCATATTTTTGACACCTTTTGAAGCTCTTCATATATTTCACACCTTTTCAGGCTCTTCATGCTTTTGAACACCGTTTCATGCTACTCCTATTTTTCAGAAACTTTCATTCTCCTCATATTTTTCACACTTTTTGAAGCTCTTCATATTTTTCACACATTTTCAGGCTCTTCATGTCTTTGAACACCGTTTCTTGCTACTCCTATTTTTCAGAACGTTTCATACTCCTCATATTTTTGACACCTTTTGAAGCTCTTCATATTTTTCACAACTTTTAGTCTCTTCAAGTTTATGAACACCGTTTCATGCTCCTTCTATTTTTCAGACCGTTTCATGCTCTTAATATTTTTGACACCTTTTTAAGATCTTCATATTTATCACACATTTTCAGGCTCTTCATGTTTTTGAACACCACTTCATGCTCCTCCTATTTTTGAGACCGTTTCATGCTCCTCATATTTTTGACACCTTTTGAACCTCTTCATATATTTCACACCTTTTCAGGCTCTTCATGTTTTTGAACACCACTTCATGCTCCTCCTATTTTTGAGACCGTTTCATGCTCCTCATATTTTTGACACCTTTTGAACCTCTTCATATATTTCACACCTTTTCAGGCTCTTCATGTTTTTCAACACCGCTTCATGCTCCTCATATTTTTGACACCTTTTGAAGCTCTTCATATTTTTCACACCTTTTCAGGCTCTTCATGTTTTTCAACACCGCTTCATGTTCTCCCTAAATTTCAGGCTGTTTCATGCTTCTCATATTTTTCACACCTTTTGAAGCTCTTCATATTTTTCACAGCTTTTCAGTCTCTTCATGTTTTTCAACCCCGCTTCTTGCTTCTCCTATTTTTCAGGCCGTTTCATGCTCCTTATATTTTTGACACCTTTTGAAGCTCTTCATATTTTTCACACTTTTTCAGGCTCTTCATGTTTTTCAACACCGCTTCATGCTCCTCCTATTTTTCAGATCGTTTCATGCTCTTCATATTTTAGACACCTTTTGAAGCTCTTCATATTTGTCACAGCTTTTCAGGCTCTTCAGGTTTTTCAGCACCGCATCATGATCCTCCTCTTTTCAGACCGTTTCATGCTCCTCATATTTGACACCTTTTGAAGCTTGTCATATTTTTCACACCTTTTCAGTCTCTTCATTTTTTTGAACACCGATTCATGTTCCTCCTATTTTTCAGACAGTTTCATGCCCCGCATACTTTTGACACCATTTGAAGCTCCTCATATTTTTCACACCTTTTGACGCTCTTCATATTTTTACACCTTTTCAGACTCTTCATGTTTTTGAACACCGCTTTATGCTCCTCCTATTTTTCTGATCGCTTCATGCTCATCTCATTTTTGACACCTTTTGAAGCTGTTCATATTTTTGACACCTTTTCAAGCTCTTCATATTTTTCACACGTTTTCAGGCTCTTCATGTTTTTGAACACCGTTTCATGCCTCTCTAAATTTTCACACCGTATCATGCTCCTCATATTTTTCACACCTTCTGAAGCTCTTCATATTTTTGACACATTTTGAGGCTCTTCATATATTTCACACCTTTTCAGGCTCTTCATGTTTTTCAACACCGCTTCATGTTCTCCCTAAATTTCAGGCTGTTTCATGCTTCTCATATTTTTCACACCTTTTGAAGCTCTTCATATTTTTCACAGCTTTTCAGTCTCTTCATGTTTTTCAACCCCGCTTCTTGCTTCTCCTATTTTTCAGGCCGTTTCATGCTCCTTATATTTTTGACACCTTTTGAAGCTCTTCATATTTTTCACACTTTTTCAGGCTCTTCATGTTTTTCAATAGCACCTCATGCTCCTCCTATTTTTCAAACCATTTCATGCTCATCTAATTTTTGACTCCTTTTGAAGCTCTTCATATTTTTGACCCCTTTTGAAGCTCTTCATATTTTTTACACATTTTGAAGGTCTTCATATTTTTCACACCTTTTCAGGCTCTTCATGCTTTTGAACACCGTTTCATGCTCCTCCTATTTTTGACAACTTTTGATGCTCTTCATAGTTTTCACACCTTTTCAGGCTTTTCATGTTTTTGAACACCGCTAAATGCTCCTCCTATTTTTCAGACAGTTTCATGCTCCTCATATTTTTGACACCTTTTGAAGCTCTTCATATATTTCTTCCTGTATCATCATCATCAAATAGTTTGAAAGCCTTCAATATTTCTTCTTTTTCATCCTTTTCACTCATTTTTACACTCATTATGGCAAAAAATTCTTCAAAATTAATGGTGCCAATTCCTTCTTTGTCAGTTTCAGCTATCATCTTTTTAATTTCTTCTTTCTTTGGCTCAAATCCTAAGGCCCACATTGCAATCATGTCTCCAACCTGCGCCCCCGGCCGGAACCTCCCAGCTTTACCCGCCAGCCTGAAGCTCTTCATATTTTTGACACGTTTTCAGGCTTTTCATGTTTTTCAACACCGTTTCATGAGCCTCCTATTTTTCAGACCGTTTCATTTTCCTCATATTTTTGACACCTTTTGAAGCTCTTCATAATTTTCACACCTTTTCAGTCTCTTCATGTTTTTCACACGTTTTTAGGCTCTTCTTGTTTTTGAACACCGTTTCATGCTCCTCCTATTTTTCAGACCGTTTAATGCTCCTCATATTTTTGACACCTTTTGAAGGTCTTCATTTTTTCACACCTTTTCAGGTTCTTCATGTTTTTGAGCCCAGCTTCATGCTCCTCCTATATTTCAGACCGTTTCATGCTCCTCATGAATTTCACACCCTTTGAAGCTCTTCATATTTTTCACACCTTTTCAGGCTCTTCATGTTTCTCAACACCACTTCATACTCCTCCTATTTTTCAGACTGTTTCATGCTCCTCATGTTTTTGACACCTTTTGAAGCTCTTCATATTTTTCACACCTTTTCAGACTCTTCATGTTTTAAACACCGATTCATGCTCCTCCTATTCTTCAGACGGTTTCATGCTCCTCATATTTTTGACACCTTTTGAAGCTCTTCATATTTTTCACACCTTTTCAGGCTCTCCATGTTTTTGAACATCACTTCATGTTCCTCATATTTTTCCGACCGTTTCATGCTCCTCATATTTTTGACACCTTTTGAAGCTCTTAATATTTTTGACACCTTTTCAGGCTCTTTATGTTTTTGAACACCGTTTCATGCTCCTCCTATTTTTCAGACCGTTTCATGCTCCTCATATTTTTGACACCTTTTGAAGCTCTTCATATATTTCACAACTTTTCAGGCTCTTCATGTTTTTCAACACCACTTCATGCTCCTCCTATTTTGTAGACCGTTTCATGCTCTCCTCATTTTTGACACCTTTTAAAGCTCTTCATATTTCTCACAGCTTTTGAAGCTCTTTATATTTTTCACACGTTTTCAGGCTCTTTATGTTTTTCAACACCGCTTCATGCTCCTCCTATTTTTCAGACCGTTTCATGCTCCTCATATTTTTGACACGTTTTGAGGCTCTTCATATTTTTCACACCTTTTTAGGCTCTTCATGTTTTTCAACACAGGTTCATGCTCCTCCTATTTTTCAGAGCGTTCATGCTCCTCATATTTTTGACACGTTTTGGGACTCTTCATACATTACACACCTTTTCAGGCTCTTCATGTTTTTCAACACCGCTTCATGCTCCTCCTATTTTTCAGACCGTTTCATGCTCATCTCATTTTTGACACCTTTTGAAGCTCCTCATATTTTTCACACATATTCAGGCTCTTCATGTTTTTCAACACCGCTTCATGCTCCTCCTATTTTTCAGACCGTTTAATGCTCCTCATGTATTTCACTTCTTTTCAAGCTCCTCATATTTTTCACACTTTTTCAGGCTCTTCATGTTTTTGAACACCACTTCATGCTCCTCCTATTTTTCAGACCGTTTAATGCTCCTCATATTTTTCACACCTCTTGAAGCTCTTCATATTTTTCACCCCTTTTTAGGCTCTTCATGTTTTACAACACCGCTTCATGCTCCTCCTATTTTTCAGACCGTTTAATGCTCCTCATGTATTTCACTTCTTTTCAAGCTCCTCATATTTTTCACACGTTTTCAGTCACTTCATGTTTTTCAATACCGCTTCATGCTCCTCCTATTTTTCAGACCGTTTAATGCCTCACATATTTTTCACACCTTTTCAAGCTCTTTATGTTTTTCAACACCACTTCATGCTCCTCCTATTTTTCAGACCGTTTAATGCTTCTCATATTTTTCACACCTTTTCAAGCTCTTTATGTTTTTCAACACCACTTCATGCTCCTCCTATTTTTCAGACCGTTTCATGCTCCTCATATTTTTCACACCTTTTGAAGCTCTTCATGGATTTCACACCTGTTCAGCCTCTTTATGTTTTTGAACACCATTTCATGCTCCTCCTATTTTTCAGACAGTGTCATGCTCATCTCATTTTTGACACCTTTTGAAGCTCTTCATATTTTTCACACATATTCAGGCTCTTCATGTTTTTCAACACCGCTTCATGCTCCTCCTATTTTTCAGACCGTTTAATGCTCCTCATGTATTTCACTTCTTTTCAAGCTCCTCATATTTTTCACACTTTTTCAGGCTCTTCATGTTTTGGAAAACCGCTTCATGCTCCTCCTATTTTTCCGACCGTTTAATGCTCCTCATATTTTTCACACCTCTTGAAGCTCTTCATATTTTTCACCCATTCTCAGGCTCTTCATATTTTTCAACACCGCTTCATGCTCCTCCTATTTTTCAGACCGTTTAATGCTCCTCATGTATTTCACTTCTTTTCAAGCTCCTCATAATTTTCACACTTTTTCAGGCTCTTCATGTTTTTCAACACCGCTTCATGCTCCTCCTATTTTTCAGACCGTTTAATGCTCCTCATATTTTTCACACCTCTTGAAGCTCTTCATATTTTTCACCCCTTTTCAGGCTCTTCATATTTTTCAACACTACTTCATGCTCCTCCTATTTTTCAGACCGTTTCATGCTCCTCATATTTTTGACACCTTTTGAAGCTCTTAATATTTTTCACACGTTTTCAGTCTCTTCATGTTTTTCAACACTACTTCATGCTCCTCCTATTTTTCAGACCGTTTCAGGCTCCTCATATTATTGACACCTTTAAAAGCTCTTAATATTTTTCACACGTTTTCAGTCTCTTCATGTTTTTCAACACCGCTTCATGCTCCTCCTATTTTTCAGACCGTTTAATGCTTCTCATATTTTTCACACCTTTTCAAGCTCTTTATGTTTTTCAACACCACTTCATGCTCCTCCTATTTTTCAGACCGTTTAATGCTCCTCATATTTTTCACACCTCTTGAAGCTCTTCATATTTTTCACCCCTTCTCAGGCTCTTCATGTTTTTCAACACCGTTTCATGCTCCTCCTATTTTTCAGACCTTTTAATGCTCCTCATGTATTTCACTTCTTTTCAAGCTCCTCATAATTTTCACACTTTTTCAGGCTCTTCATGTTTTTCAACACCGCTTCATGCTCCTCCTATTTTTCAGACCGTTTAATGCTCCTCATATTTTTCACACCTCTTGAAGCTCTTCATATTTTTCACCCCTTTTCAGGATCTTCATATTTTTCAACACTACTTCATGCTCCTCCTATTTTTCAGACCGTTTCATGCTCCTCATATTTTTGACACCTTTTGAAGCTCTTAATATTTTTCACACGTTTTCAGTCTCTTCATGTTTTTCAACACTACTTCATGCTCCTCCTATTTTTCAGACCGTTTCATGCTCCTCATATTTTTGACACCTTTTGAAGCTCTTAATATTTTTCACACGTTTTCAGTCTCTTCATGTTTTTCAACACCGCTTCATGCTCCTCCTATTGTTCAGACCGTTTAATGCTTCTCATGTTTTTCACACCTTTTCAAGCTCTTTATGTTTTTCAACACCACTTCATGCTCCTCCTATTTTTCAGACCGTTTCATGCTCCTCATATTTTTCACACCTTTTGAAGCTCTTCATGGATTTCACACCTTTTCAGGCTCTTCATGTTTTTGAACACCATTTCATGCTCCTCCTATTTTTCAGACAGTGTCATGCTCATCTCATTTTTGACACCTTTTGAAGCTCTTCATCTTTTTCACAACTTTTGATGCTGCCAGTTATATTTAAGACTTTACATATCTGAATATTCATTTAAAATCAAATGTTCATTTTTAGAATTGCACAAAAGGAAAATAATAGGGAAAGTGATGGCTGGCTTATGATGTGGGGCCAATTTCCATAAGTTAAATAAAAAATCTAAGTTTTAGAACGTGGGTCTCAAAAAATAGCACTTGTAATTAATACTGTTCTTCAGATTCATAGTTTAAGGAAGTCACTACATTTTATTTCTTGATGTTATAGTTTTAACAACATATTGATAGCAACGTGTAACTTGTCACATGGATTAGACATCAAGAGACCAGTTTATGTATATAAACTTAAACACTGAAAATGAATATATTCAGCTATTATGGAACTTATAGCAAATACAAACTTGTTAACAACTTTCCAAAAGGCACAAAAGACAGTGTTAATAAAGAGTGGTCTTTTGCATCATTTTCAAAAATTCTTCCTTGTTTATTTCTTCATCCCCATCATGATCAGCCTCATCAAGCATTTCCTGAAGTTCATCATCTGTTAAATTTTCCCCTAGCTCCTTAGCAACCCTCTTGATATTGTTCAGTGATATGCTTCCTGTATCATCATCATCAAATAGTTTGAAAGCCTTCAATATTTCTTCTTTTTCATCCTTTTCACTCATTTTTACACTCATTATGGCAAAAAGTTCTTCAAACTTAATAGTGCCAATTTCTTCTTTGTCAGTTTCAGCTATCATCTTTGTAATTTCTTCTTTCTTTGGCTCAAATCCTAAGGCCCACATTGCAATCATGTCTCCAACCGGCGCCCCCGGCCGGTACCTCCCAGATTTACCCGCCAGCCTGAAGCTCTTCATATTTTTGACACGTTTTCAGGCTTTTCATGTTTTTCAACAACGTTTCATGAGCCTCCTATTTTTCAGACCGTTTCATTTTCCTCATATTTTTGACACTTTTGAAGCTCTTCATAATTTTCACACCTTTTCAGGCTCTTCATGTTTTTCACACATTTTCAGGCTCTTCTTGTTTTTGAACACCGTTTCATGCTCCTCGTATTTTTCAGACCGTTTCATGCTCCTCATGTATTTCACACTGTTTGAAGCTCTTCATATTTTTGACACCTTTTGAAGCTCTTCATATATTTCACACCTTTTCAGGCTCTTCATGCTTTTGAACACCGTTTCATGCTACTCCTATTTTTCAGAACCTTTCATTCTCCTCATATTTTTCACACTTTTTGAAGCTTTTCATATTTTTCACACATTTTCAGGCTCTTCATGTCTTTGAACACCGTTTCTTGCTACTCCTATTTTTCAGAACTTTTCATACTCCTCATATTTTTGACACCTTTTGAAGCTCTTCATATTTTTCACACCTTTTAGTCTCTTCAAGTTTATGAACACCGTTTCATGCTCCTTCTATTTTTCAGAACGTTTCATGCTCTTAATATTTTTGACACCTTTTTAAGATCTTCATATTTATCACACATTTTCAGGCTCTTCATGTTTTTGAACACCACTTCATGCTCCTCCTATTTTTGAGACCGTTTCATGCTCCTCATATTTTTGACACATTTTGAACCTCTTCATATATTTCACACCTTTTCAGGCTCTTCATGTTTTTGAACACCACTTCATGCTCCTCCTATTTTTGAGACCGTTTCATGCTCCTCATATTTTTGACACCTTTTGAACTTCTTCATATATTTCACACCTTTTCAGGCTCTTCATGTTTTTCAACACCGCTTCATGCTCCTCATATTTTTGACACCTTTTGAAGCTCTTCATATTTTTCACACCTTTTCAGTCTCTTCATTTTTTTCAACACCGCTTCATGTTCTCCCTAAATTTCAGGCTGTTTCATGCTTCTCATATTTTTCACACCTTTTGAAGCTCTTCATATTTTTCACAGCTTTTCAGACTCTTCATATTTTTCAACCCCGCTTCTTGCTTCTCCTATTTTTCAGGCCGTTTCATGCTCCTTATATTTTTGACACTTTTTGAAGCTCTTCATATTTTTCACACTTTTTCAGGCTCTTCATGTTTTTCAACACCGCTTCATGCTCCTCCTATTTTTCAGACCGGTTCATGCTCCTCATGTATTTCACAACTTTTGAATCTCTTCATATTTTTCACAACTTTTCAGGCTCTTCATGTTTTTGAACACCGTTTCATGCTCCTCCTATTTTTCAGACCGCTTCATGCTCCTCATATTTTTGACACCTTTTGAAGCTCTTCATATTTTTTACACCTTTTGAAGCTCTTCATATATTTCACACCTTTTCGGGCTCTTCATGTTTTTCAAAAGCACCTCATGCTCCTCCTATTTTTCAAACCATTTCATGCTCATCTAATTTTTGACCCCTTTTGAAGCTCTTCGTATTTTTGACCCCTTTTGAAGCTCTTCATATTTTTTACACATTTTGAAGGTCTTCATATTTTTCACACCTTTTCAGGCTCTTCATGCTTTTGAACACCGTTTCATGCTCCTCCTATTTTTCAGACCGTTTCATGCTCCTCATATATTTGACAACTTTTGATGCTCTTCATAGTTTTCACACCTTTTCAGGCTTTTCATGTTTTTGAACACCGCTAAATGCTCCTCCTATTTTTCAGACAGTATCATGCTCCTCATATTTTTGACACCTTTTGAAGCTCTTCATATATTTCACACCTTTTCAGGCTCTTCATGTTTTTTTAACACCGTTTCATGCTTCTCCTATTTTTCAGACCGTTTAATGCTCCTCATTTTTTGATACCTTTTGAAGCTCTTCATATTTTTGACACCTTTTGAAGCTGTTCATATTTTTCACACCTTTTCAGGCCCTTCATGTTTTTCAACACCACTTCATGCTCCTCCTATTTTTCAGTCCGTTTTATGCACATCTCATTTTTGACACCTTTTGAAGCTCTTCATATTTTTTCACACCTTTTGAAGGTCTTCATATTTTTCACACGTTTTCAGGCTCTTCATGTTTTTCAACACCGTTTCATGCTCCTCCTATTTTTCAGACCGTTTCATGCTCCTCATACTTTTGACACCTTTTGAAGCTCTTCATATATTTCACACCTTTTCAGGCTCTTCATGTTTTTCAACAACTCTTCATGCTCCTACTATTTTTCAGTCCGTTTCATGCACATCTCATTTTTGACACCTTTTGTAACTCTTCATATTTTTCACACCTTTTGCAGCTCTTCATATTTTTCACACCTTTTAGGCTCTTCATATTTTTGAACACCTCTTCATGCTCCTCCTATTTTTCAGACCGTTTCATGCTCTTCTTATTTTTGACACCTTTTGAAGCACTTCATATTGTTCAAACCTTTTCAAACTCTTCATGTTTTTCAACACCGCTTCATGCTTCTCCTATTTTTCAGACCGATTCATGCCCATCTCATTTTTGACAACTTTTGAAGCTCTTCTTACATTTCACACCTTTTGAAGCTCTTCATATATTTCACACCTTTTCACGCTCTTCATGTTTTTGAACACCACTTCATGCAACTCCTATATTTCAGACCGTTTCATGCTTGTCTCATTTTTGACACCTTTTGAAGCTCTTCTTACTTTTCACAACTTTTGAAATTCTTCCTATACTTCACACATTTTCAGGCTCTTCATGATTTTGAACACCACTTCATGCACCTCCTATATTTCTGAACGTTTCATGCTCCTCATGTTTTTGACACTTTTGAAGCTCTTCATATTTTTAACACCTTTTCAGGCTCTTCATGTTTTTCAACACTGCTTCATGCTCCTCCTGTTTTTCAGACCGTTTCATCCTCCTCGTATTTTTGACACCTTTTGAAGCTCTTCATGTATTTCACACCTTTTCAGGCTCTTCATTTTTTTCAACACCGCTTCATGCTTCTACTATTTTTCAGACCGTTTCATGCTCATCTCATTTTTGACACCTTTTGAAGCTCTTAATATTTTTCACACCTTTTGAAGCTCATCATATTTTTCACACTTTTTCAGGCTATTCATATTGTTCAACATCGCTTCATGCTCCTCCTATTTTTCAGACGTTTTCATGCTCCTCATATTTTTGACACCTTTTGGAGCTCTTCATATTTTTCACACCTTTTCAGGCTCTTCATGTTTTTGAACACCGTTTCATGCTCCTCCTATTTTTCAGACAGTGTCATGCTCATCTCATTTTTGACACCTTTTGAAGCTCTTCATATTTTTCACACCTTTTGATGCTGCCAGTTTTATTTAAGACTTTACATATCTGAATAATCAGTTAAAAAGCAAATGTTCATTTTTAGAGTTGCACAAAATGAAAATAATAGGGAAAGTGATGGCTGGCTTATGATGTGGGGCCAAGTTCCATAAGTTAAATAAAAAATCCAAGTTTTAGAAACTGGGGCTCTAAAAATAGCACTTGTAATTAATACTGTTCTTCAGATTCATAGTTTAAGGAAGTCACTACATTTTATTTCTTGATGTTATAGATTTAACAACATATTGGTAGCAACATGTAACTTCTCACATGGATTAGACATCAAGAGACCAGTTTATGTATCTAAACTTAAACACTGAAAATGAATATATTCAGCTATTATGAAACTTATAGCAAATACAAACTTGTTAACAACTTTCCAAAAGGCACAAAAGACAGTGTTAATAAAGAGTGGTCTTTTGCATCATTTTCAAAAATTCTTCCTTGTTTATTTCTCCATCCCCATCATGATCAGCCTCATCAAGCATTTCCTGAAGTTCATCATCTGTTAAATTTTCCCCTAGCTCCTTAGCAACCCTCTTGATATTGTTCAATGATATACTTCCTGTATCATCATCATCAAATAGTTTGAAAGCCTTCAATATTTCTTCTTTTTCATCCTTTTCACTCATTTTTACACTCATTATGGCAAAAATTCTTCAAAATTAATGGTGCCAATTCCTTCTTTGTCAGTTTCAGCTATCATCTTTTTAATTTCTTCTTTCTTTGGCTCAAATCCTAAGGCCCACATTGCAATCATGTCTCCAACCTGCGCCCCCGGCCGGAACCTCCCAGCTTTACCCGCCAGCCTGAAGCTCTTCATATTTTTCACACCTTTTCCGGCACTTCATGTATTTCAACACCACTTCGTGTTCCTCCTATTTTTCAGAATGTTTCATGCTCCTCATATTTTTGACACATTTTGAAGCTCTTCATATATTTCACGCCTCTTCAGGCTCTTCATGTTTTCAACACAGCTTCATGCTCCTCCTAATTTTCAGACCGTTTCATGCTCCTCATATTTTGACACCTTTTTAAGCTCTACATATTTTTCACACCTTTTAAGGCTCTTCATGTTTTCAACACCGTTTCATGCTCCTCCTATTTTTCAGACCGTTTCATGCTCCGTTTGTTTTTTTACATCGTTTGAAGCTCTTCATATTTTTCACACATTTTCAGTCTCTTCATGTTTTTCAACACCGTTTCATGCTCCTCCTATTTTACCGACCGTTTCATGCTCCTCATGTTTTTCAACGCCGTTTCATGCTCCTCCTATTTTTCAGACACTTTCATGCTCCACATATTTTTTAAACATTTTGAAGCTCTTCATATTTTTCACATCTTTTGAGGCTCTTCATGTTTTTCAACACTGCTTCATGCTCCTGCTATTTTCAGACCGTTTCATGCTCTTCATATTTTTCATACCTTATGAAGCTCTTCATATATTTGACACCTTATCAGGCTTTTCATGTTTTTCAACACCGCTTCATGCTCCTCCTATTTTTCAGAACGTTTCGTGCCCCTCATATTTTTGAAACCTTTTGAAGCTCTTCATATTACTCACACCTTTTCAGGCTCTTCATGTTTTGCAACACCGCTTCATGCTCCTCCTATTTTTCAGACCATTTCATGTTCCTCCTATTTTTCAAACCTTTTGAAGCTCTTCATATTTTTCACACCATTTCAGGCTTCATGTTTTTGAACACCGCTTCATGCTCCTCCTATTTTTCAGACCGTTTCATGTTCCTCCTATTTTTCAAACCTTTTGAAGCTCCTCATATTTTTGACACCTTTTGAAGCTCTTCATATTTTTGACTCCTTTTGAAGGTCTTCAGATTTTTCACACCTTTTCAGGCTCTTCATGTTTTTGAACACCGTTTCATGCTACTCCTATTTTTCAGAACGTTTCATTCTCCTCATATTTTTCACACTTTTTGAACCTCTTCATATTTTTCACACCTTTTCAGGCTCTTCATGTTTTTGAACACCGTTTCATACTCCTCGTATTTTTCACACTGTTTCATGCTCCTCACATTTTTGACAGCTTTTGAAGCTCTTCATATATTTCACACCTTTTCAGGCTCTTCATGTTTTTCAGCACCGCTTCATGCTCCTCATATTTTTGACACCTTTTGAAGCTCTTCATATAATTCACACCTTTTCAGGCTCTTCATGTTTTTGAGCACCGTTTCATGCTCCTCCTATATTTCAGATCATTTCATGCTCTGCATATTTTTGACAACTTCTGAAGCTCTTCATATTTTTCACACCATTTCAGGCTTTTCATGTTTTTCAACACCGCTTCATGTTCCCCCTAAATTTCAGGCTGTTTTATGCTCCTCATATTTTTCACACCTTTTGAAGTTCTTCATATTATTCACAGCTTTTCAGACTCTTCACGTTTTTCAACCCCGCTTCTTGCTTCTCCTATTTTTCAGACCGTTTTATGCTCCTTATATTTTTGACACATTTGAAGCTCTTCATATTTTTCACACCTTTTAAGGCTCTTCATGTTTTTCAATACCGCTTCATGCTCCTCCTATTTTTCAGACCGTTTCATGCTCCTCATGTATTTCACACCTTTTGAATATCTTCATAATTTTCACAACTTTTCAGGCTATTCAAGTTTTTGAACACCATTTCATGCTCCTCCTATTTTTCAGACCGCTTCATGTTCCTCATATTTTTGACACCCTTTGAAGCTCTTCATATATTTCACACCTTTTGAAGCTCTTCATATATTTCACACCTTTTCAGGCTCTTCATGTTTTTCAATACCACTTCATGCTCCTCCTATTTTTCAAACCATTTCATGCTCATCTAATTTTTGACCCCTTTTGAAGCTCTTCATATTTTTTACACCTTTTGAAGCTCTTCATATTTTTTACACATTTTGAAGGTCTTCATATTTTTCACACCTTTTCATGCTCTTCATGTTTTTGAACACTGTTTCATGCTCCTCCTATTTTTCAGACCGTTTAATGCTCCTCATTTTTTGACACCTTTGGAAGCTCTTCATATTTTTCACAACTTTTCAGGCTCTTCATGTTTATCAACACCACTTCATGCTCCTACTTTTTTGCAGACCGTTTCATGTACCTTATAATTTTACACCTTTTGAAGCTCTTCATAATACTCACACCTTTTCAGGCTTTTCATGTTTTTCAACCCCACTTCATGCTCCTCCTATTTTTCACACCGTTTAATGCTCATCTCATTTTTGACACCTTTTGAAGCTCTTCATATTTTTCACACCTTTTGAAGCTCTTCATATTTTTCACACCTTTTAAGGCCCTTCATGTTTTTCAACACCACTTCATGCTCCTCCTATTTTTCAGTCCGTTTCATGCACATCGCATTTTTGTCACCTTTTGAAGCTCTTCATATTTTTCACACCTTTAGAAGCTCTTCATATTTTTCACACGTTTTCAGGCTCTTCATGCTTTCAGCACCGGTTCATGCTCCTCCTATTTTTCAGACCGTTTCATGCTCCTCATATTTTTGACAAATTTTGAAGCTCTTCATATATTTCACACCTTTTCAGGCTCTTCATGTTTTTCAACAACTCTTCATGCTCCTACTATTTTTCAGTCCGTTTTATGCACATCTCATTTTTGACACCTTTTGAAGCTCTTCATATTTTTCACATCTTTTGAAGCTCTTCATATATTTCACACCTTTTCAGGCTCTTCATGTTTTTCAGCACCGCTTCATGCTCCTCATATTTTTGACACCTTTTGAAGCTCTTCACATAATTCACACCTTTTCAGGCTCTTCATGTTTTTGAGCACCGTTTCATGCTCCTCCTATATTTCAGATCATTTCATGCTCTGCATATTTTTGACAACTTCTGAAGCTCTTCATATTTTTCACACCATTTCAGGCTTTTCATGTTTTTCAACACCGCTTCATGTTCCCCCTAAATTTCAGGCTGTTTCATGCTCCTCATATTTTTCACACCTTTTGAAGTTCTTCATATTTTTCACAGCTTTTCAGACTCTTCACGTTTTTCAACCCCGCTTCTTGCTTCTCCTATTTTTCAGACCGTTTCATGCTCCTTATATTTTTGACACCTTTTGAAGCTCTTCATATTTTTCACACCTTTTAAGGCTATTCATGTTTTTCAATACCGCTTCATGCTCCTCCTATTTTTCAGACAGTTTCATGCTCCTCATGTATTTCACACCTTTTGAATATCTTCATAATTTTCACAACTTTTCAGGCTATTCAAGTTTTTGAACACCATTTCATGCTCCTCCTATTTTTCAGACCGCTTCATGTTCCTCATATTTTTGACACCCTTTGAAGCTCTTCATATATTTCACACCTTTTGAAGCTCTTCATATATTGCACACCTTTTCAGGCTCTTCATGTTTTTCAATACCACTTCATGTTCCTCCTATTTTTCAAACCATTTCATGCTCATCTAATTTTTGACCCCTTTTGAAGCTCTTCATATTTTTTACACCTTTTGAAGCTCTTCATATTTTTTACACATTTTGAAGGTCTTCATATTTTTCACACCTTTTCAGGCTCTTCATGTTTTTGAACACCGTTTCATGCTCCTCCTATTTTTCAGACCGTTTAATGCTCCTCATATTTTTGACACCTTTTGGAGCTCTTCATATTTTTCACACCTTTTCAGGCTCTTCATGTTTTTGAACACCGTTTCATGCTCCTCCTATTTTTCAGACAGTGTCATGCTCATCTCATTTTTGACACCTTTTGAAGCTCTTCATATTTTTCACACCTTTTGATGCTGCCAGTTTTATTTAAGACTTTACATATCTGAATAATCAGTTAAAAAGCAAATGTTCATTTTTAGAGTTGCACAAAATGAAAATAATAGGGAAAGTGATGGCTGGCTTATGATGTGGGGCCAAGTTCCATAAGTTAAATAAAAAATCCAAGTTTTAGAAACTGGGGCTCTAAAAATAGCACTTGTAATTAATACTGTTCTTCAGATTCATAGTTTAAGGAAGTCACTACATTTTATTTCTTGATGTTATAGATTTAACAACATATTGGTAGCAACATGTAACTTCTCACATGGATTAGACATCAAGAGACCAGTTTATGTATCTAAACTTAAACACTGAAAATGAATATATTCAGCTATTATGGAACTTATAGCAAATACAAACTTGTTAACAACTTTCCAAAAGGCACAAAAGACAGTGTTAATAAAGAGTGGTCTTTTGCATCATTTTCAAAAATTCTTCCTTGTTTATTTCTCCATCCCCATCATGATCAGCCTCATCAAGCATTTCCTGAAGTTCATCATCTGTTAAATTTTCCCCTAGCTCCTTAGCAACCCTCTTGATATTGTTCAATGATATACTTCCTGTATCATCATCATCAAATAGTTTGAAAGCCTTCAATATTTCTTCTTTTTCATCCTTTTCACTCATTTTTACACTCATTATGGCAAAAAATTCTTCAAAATAAATGGTGCCAATTCCTTCTTTGCCAGGTTCAGCTATCATCTTTTTAATTTCTTCTTTCTTTGGCTCAAATCCTAAGGCCCACATTGCAATCATGTCTCCAACCTGCGCCCCCGGCCGGTACCTCCTAGCTTTACCCGCCAGCCTGAAGCTCTTCATATTTTTGACACGTTTTCAGGCTTTTCATGTTTTTCAACACCGTTTCATGAGCCTCCTATTTTTCAGACCGTTTCATTTTCCTCATATTTTTGACACCTTTTGAAGCTCTTCATAATTTTCACACCTTTTCAGGCTCTTCATGTTTTTCACACGTTTTTAGGCTCTTCTTGTTTTTGAACACTGTTTCATGCTCCTCCTATTTTTCAGACCGTTTAATGCTCCTCATATTTTTGACACCTTTTGAAGCTCTTCATTTTTTCACACCTTTTCAGGTTCTTCATGTTTTTGAGCCCAGCTTCATGCTCCTCCTATATTTCAGACCGTTTCATGCTCCTCATGAATTTCACACCCTTTGAAGCTCTTCATATTTTTCACACCTTTTCAGGCTCTTCATGTTTCTCAACACCACTTCATACTCCTCCTATTTTTCAGACTGTTTCATGCTCCTCATGTTTTTGACACCTTTTGAAGCTCTTCATATTTTTCACACCTTTTCAGACTCTTCATGTTTTAAACACCGATTCATGCTCCTCCTATTCTTCAGACGGTTTCATGCTCCTCATATTTTTGACACCTTTTAAAGCTCTTCATATTTCTCACAGCTTTTGAAGCTCTTCATATTTTTCACACCATTTCAGGCTCTTCATGTTTTTCAACACCGCTTCATGCTCCTCCTATATTTCAGACCGTTTCATGCTCCTCATATTTTTGACACGTTTTGAGACTCTTCATACATTACACACCTTTTCAGGCTCTTCATGTTTTTCAACACCGCTTCATGCTCCTCCTATTTTTCAGACCGTTTCATGCTCATCTCATTTTTGACACCTTTTGAAGCTCTTCATATTTTTCACACCATTTCAGGCTCTTCATGTTTTTCAACACCGCTTCATGCTCCTCCTATTTTTCAGACCGTTTAATGCTCCTCATGTATTTCACTTCTTTTCAAGCTCCTCATATTTTTCACACTTTTTCAGGCTCTTCATGTTTTTGAACACCGCTTCATGCTCCTCCTATTTTTCAGACCGTTTAATGCTCCTCATATTTTTCACACCTCTTGAAGCTCTTCATATTTTTCACACCTTTTTAGGCTCTTCATGTTTTTCAACACCGCTACATGCTCCTCCTATTTTTCAGACCGTTTAATGCTCCTCATGTATTTCACTTCTTTTCAAGCTCCTCATATTTTTCACACGGTTTCAGTCACTTCATGTTTTTCAACACCGCTTCATGCTCCTCCTATTTTTCAGACCGTTTAATGCTTCTCATATTTTTCACACCTTTTCAAGCTCTTTATGTTTTTCAACACCACTTCATGCTCCTCCTATTTTTCAGACCGTTTAATGCTTCTCATATTTTTCACACATTTTTAAGCTCTTTATGTTTTTCAACACCACTTCATGCTCCTCCTATTTTTCAGACCGTTTCATGCTCCTCATATTTTTCACAACTTTTGAAGCTCTTCATGGATTTCACACCTGTTCAGCCTCTTCATGTTTTTGAACACCATTTCATGCTCCTCCTATTTTTCAGACAGTGTAATGCTCATCTCATTTTTGACACCTTTTGAAGCTCTTCATATTTTTCACACATATTCAGGCTCTTCATGTTTTTCAACACCGCTTCATGCTCCTCCTATTTTTCAGACCGTTTAATGCTCCTCATGTATTTCACTAATTTTCAAGCTCCTCATAATTTTCACACTTTTTCAGGCTCTTCATGTTTTTCAACACCGCTTCATGCTCCTCCTATTTTTCAGACCGTTTAATGCTCCTCATATTTTTCACACCTCTTGAAGCTCTTCATATTTTTCACCCCTTTTCAGGCTCTTCATATTATTCAACACTACTTCATGCTCCTCCTATTTTTCAGACCGTTTCATGCTCCTCATATTTTTGACACCTTTTGAAGCTCTTAATATTTTTCACACGTTTTCAGTCTCTTCATGTTTTTCAACACTACTTCATGCTCCTCCTATTTTTCAGACCGTTTCATGCTCCTCATATTTTTGACACCTGTTGAAGCTCTTAATATTTTTCACACGTTTTCAGTCTCTTCTTGTTTTTCAACACCGCTTCATGCTCCTCCTATTTTTCAGACCGTTTAATGCTTCTCATATTTTTCACACCTTTTCAAGCTCTTTATGTTTTTCAACACCACTTCATGCTCCTCCTATTTTTCAGACCGTTTCATGCTCCTCATATTTTTGACACGTTTTGAGGCTCTTCATATTTTTCACACCTTTTTAGGCTCTTCATGTTTTTCAACACAGGTTCATGCTCCTCCTATTTTTCAGATCGTTTCATGCTCCTCATATTTTTCACACCTTTTGAAGCTCTTCATATTTTTCACACGTTTTCAGTCACTTCATGTTTTTCAACACCGCTTCATGCTCCTCCTATTTTTCAGACCGTTTAATGCTTCTCATATTTTTCACACCTTTTCAAGCTCTTTATGTTTTTCAACACCACTTCATGCTCCTCCTATTTTTCAGACCGTTTAGTGCTTCTCATATTTTTCACACATTTTCAAGCTCTTTATGTTTTTCAACACCACTTCATGCTCCTCCTATTTTTCAGACCGTTTAATGCTTCTCATATTTTTCACACATTTTCAGGCTCTTCTTGTTTTTGAACACCGTTTCATGCTCCTCGTATTTTTCAGACCGTTTCATGCTCCTCATGTATTTCACACTGTTTGAAGCTCTTCATATTTTTGACACCTTTTGAAGCTCTTCATATATTTCACACCTTTTCAGGCTCTTCATGCTTTTGAACACCGTTTCATGCTACTCCTATTTTTCAGAACCTTTCATTCTCCTCATATTTTTCACACTTTTTGAAGCTTTTCATATTTTTCACACATTTTCAGGCTCTTCATGTCTTTGAACACCGTTTCTTGCTACTCCTATTTTTCAGAACTTTTCATACTCCTCATATTTTTGACACCTTTTGAAGCTCTTCATATTTTTCACACCTTTTAGTCTCTTCAAGTTTATGAACACCGTTTCATGCTCCTTCTATTTTTCAGAACGTTTCATGCTCTTAATATTTTTGACACCTTTTTAAGATCTTCATATTTATCACACATTTTCAGGCTCTTCATGTTTTTGAACACCACTTCATGCTCCTCCTATTTTTGAGACCGTTTCATGCTCCTCATATTTTTGACACATTTTGAACCTCTTCATATATTTCACACCTTTTCAGGCTCTTCATGTTTTTGAACACCACTTCATGCTCCTCCTATTTTTGAGACCGTTTCATGCTCCTCATATTTTTGACACCTTTTGAACTTCTTCATATATTTCACACCTTTTCAGGCTCTTCATGTTTTTCAACACCGCTTCATGCTCCTCATATTTTTGACACCTTTTGAAGCTCTTCATATTTTTCACACCTTTTCAGTCTCTTCATTTTTTTCAACACCGCTTCATGTTCTCCCTAAATTTCAGGCTGTTTCATGCTTCTCATATTTTTCACACCTTTTGAAGCTCTTCATATTTTTCACAGCTTTTCAGACTCTTCATATTTTTCAACCCCGCTTCTTGCTTCTCCTATTTTTCAGGCCGTTTCATGCTCCTTATATTTTTGACACTTTTTGAAGCTCTTCATATTTTTCACACTTTTTCAGGCTCTTCATGTTTTTCAACACCGCTTCATGCTCCTCCTATTTTTCAGACCGGTTCATGCTCCTCATGTATTTCACAACTTTTGAATCTCTTCATATTTTTCACAACTTTTCAGGCTCTTCATGTTTTTGAACACCGTTTCATGCTCCTCCTATTTTTCAGACCGCTTCATGCTCCTCATATTTTTGACACCTTTTGAAGCTCTTCATATTTTTTACACCTTTTGAAGCTCTTCATATATTTCACACCTTTTCGGGCTCTTCATGTTTTTCAATAGCACCTCATGCTCCTCCTATTTTTCAAACCATTTCATGCTCATCTAATTTTTGACCCCTTTTGAAGCTCTTCGTATTTTTGACCCCTTTTGAAGCTCTTCATATTTTTTACACATTTTGAAGGTCTTCATATTTTTCACACCTTTTCAGGCTCTTCATGCTTTTGAACACCGTTTCATGCTCCTCCTATTTTTCAGACCGTTTCATGCTCCTCATATATTTGACAACTTTTGATGCTCTTCATAGTTTTCACACCTTTTCAGGCTTTTCATGTTTTTGAACACCGCTAAATGCTCCTCCTATTTTTCAGACAGTATCATGCTCCTCATATTTTTGACACCTTTTGAAGCTCTTCATATATTTCACACCTTTTCAGGCTCTTCATGTTTTTTTAACACCGTTTCATGCTTCTCCTATTTTTCAGACCGTTTAATGCTCCTCATTTTTTGACACCTTTTGAAGCTCTTCATATTTTTGACACCTTTTGAAGCTGTTCATATTTTTCACACCTTTTCAGGCCCTTCATGTTTTTCAACACCACTTCATGCTCCTCCTATTTTTCAGTCCGTTTTATGCACATCTCATTTTTGACACCTTTTGAAGCTCTTCATATTTTTTCACACCTTTTGAAGGTCTTCATATTTTTCACTCGTTTTCAGGCTCTTCATGTTTTTCAACACCGTTTCATGCTCCTCCTATTTTTCAGACCGTTTCATGCTCCTCATACTTTTGACACCTTTTGAAGCTCTTCATATATTTCACACCTTTTCAGGCTCTTCATGTTTTTCAACAACTCTTCATGCTCCTACTATTTTTCAGTCCGTTTCATGCACATCTCATTTTTGACACCTTTTGTAACTCTTCATATTTTTCACACCTTTTGCAGCTCTTCATATTTTTCACACCTTTTAGGCTCTTCATATTTTTGAACACCTCTTCATGCTCCTCCTATTTTTCAGACCGTTTCATGCTCTTCTTATTTTTGACACCTTTTGAAGCACTTCATATTGTTCAAACCTTTTCAAACTCTTCATGTTTTTCAACACCGCTTCATGCTTCTCCTATTTTTCAGACCGATTCATGCCCATCTCATTTTTGACAACTTTTGAAGCTCTTCTTTCATTTCACACCTTTTGAAGCTCTTCATATATTTCACACCTTTTCACGCTCTTCATGTTTTTGAACACCACTTCATGCAACTCCTATATTTCAGACCGTTTCATGCTTGTCTCATTTTTGACACCTTTTGAAGCTCTTCTTACTTTTCACAACTTTTGAAATTCTTCCTATACTTCACACATTTTCAGGCTCTTCATGATTTTGAACACCACTTCATGCACCTCCTATATTTCTGAACGTTTCATGCTCCTCATGTTTTTGACACTTTTGAAGCTCTTCATATTTTTAACACCTTTTCAGGCTCTTCATGTTTTTCAACACTGCTTCATGCTCCTCCTGTTTTTCAGACCGTTTCATCCTCCTCGTATTTTTGACACCTTTTGAAGCTCTTCATGTATTTCACACCTTTTCAGGCTCTTCATTTTTTTTCAACACCGCTTCATGCTTCTACTATTTTTCAGACCGTTTCATGCTCATCTCATTTTTGACACCTTTTGAAGCTCTTAATATTTTTCACACCTTTTGAAGCTCATCATATTTTTCACACTTTTTCAGGCTATTCATATTGTTCAACATCGCTTCATGCTCCTCCTATTTTTCAGACGTTTTCATGCTCCTCATATTTTTTACACCTTTTGGAGCTCTTCATATTTTTCACACCTTTTCAGGCTCTTCATGTTTTTGAACACCGTTTCATGCTCCTCCTATTTTTCAGACAGTGTCATGCTCATCTCATTTTTGACACCTTTTGAAGCTCTTCATATTTTTCACACCTTTTGATGCTGCCAGTTTTATTTAAGACTTTACATATCTGAATAATCAGTTAAAAAGCAAATATTCATTTTTAGAGTTGCACAAAATGAAAATAATAGGGAAAGTGATGGCTGGCTTATGATGTGGGGCCAAGTTCCATATGTTAAATAAAAAATCCAAGTTTTAGAAACTGGGGCTCTAAAAATAGCACTTGTAATTAATACTGTTCTTCAGATTCATAGTTTAAGGAAGTCACTACATTTTATTTCTTGATGTTATAGATTTAACAACATATTGGTAGCAACATGTAACTTCTCACATGGATTAGACATCAAGAGACCAGTTTATGTATCTAAACTTAAACACTGAAAATGAATATATTCAGCTATTATGAAACTTATAGCAAATACAAACTTGTTAACAACTTTCCAAAAGGCACAAAAGACAGTGTTAATAAAGAGTGGTCTTTTGCATCATTTTCAAAAATTCTTCCTTGTTTATTTCTCCATCCCCATCATGATCAGCCTCATCAAGCATTTCCTGAAGTTCATCATCTGTTAAATTTTCCCCTAGCTCCTTAGCAACCCTCTTGATATTGTTCAATGATATACTTCCTGTATCATCATCATCAAATAGTTTGAAAGCCTTCAATATTTCTTCTTTTTCATCCTTTTCACTCATTTTTACACTCATTATGGCAAAAATTCTTCAAAATTAATGGTGCCAATTCCTTCTTTGTCAGTTTCAGCTATCATCTTTTTAATTTCTTCTTTCTTTGGCTCAAATCCTAAGGCCCACATTGCAATCATGTCTCCAACCTGCGCCCCCGGCCGGAACCTCCCAGCTTTACCCGCCAGCCTGAAGCTCTTCATATTTTTCACACCTTTTCCGGCACTTCATGTATTTCAACACCACTTCGTGTTCCTCCTATTTTTCAGAATGTTTCATGCTCCTCATATTTTTGACACATTTTGAAGCTCTTCATATATTTCACGCCTCTTCAGGCTCTTCATGTTTTCAACACAGCTTCATGCTCCTCCTAATTTTCAGACCGTTTCATGCTCCTCATATTTTGACACCTTTTTAAGCTCTACATATTTTTCACACCTTTTAAGGCTCTTCATGTTTTCAACACCGTTTCATGCTCCTCCTATTTTTCAGACCGTTTCATGCTCCGTTTGTTTTTTTACATCGTTTGAAGCTCTTCATATTTTTCACACATTTTCAGTCTCTTCATGTTTTTCAACACCGTTTCATGCTCCTCCTATTTTACCGACCGTTTCATGCTCCTCATGTTTTTCAACGCCGTTTCATGCTCCTCCTATTTTTCAGACACTTTCATGCTCCACATATTTTTTAAACATTTTGAAGCTCTTCATATTTTTCACATCTTTTGAGGCTCTTCATGTTTTTCAACACTGCTTCATGCTCCTGCTATTTTCAGACCGTTTCATGCTCTTCATATTTTTCATACCTTATGAAGCTCTTCATATATTTGACACCTTATCAGGCTTTTCATGTTTTTCAACACCGCTTCATGCTCCTCCTATTTTTCAGAACGTTTCGTGCCCCTCATATTTTTGAAACCTTTTGAAGCTCTTCATATTACTCACACCTTTTCAGGCTCTTCATGTTTTGCAACACCGCTTCATGCTCCTCCTATTTTTCAGACCGTTTCATGTTCCTCCTATTTTTCAAACCTTTTGAAGCTCTTCATATTTTTCACACCATTTCAGGCTTCATGTTTTTGAACACCGCTTCATGCTCCTCCTATTTTTCAGACCGTTTCATGTTCCTCCTATTTTTCAAACCTTTTGAAGCTCCTCATATTTTTGACACCTTTTGAAGCTCTTCATATTTTTGACTCCTTTTGAAGGTCTTCAGATTTTTCACACCTTTTCAGGCTCTTCATGTTTTTGAACACCGTTTCATGCTACTCCTATTTTTCAGAACGTTTCATTCTCCTCATATTTTTCACACTTTTTGAACCTCTTCATATTTTTCACACCTTTTCAGGCTCTTCATGTTTTTGAACACCGTTTCATACTCCTCGTATTTTTCACACTGTTTCATGCTCCTCACATTTTTGACAGCTTTTGAAGCTCTTCATATATTTCACACCTTTTCAGGCTCTTCATGTTTTTCAGCACCGCTTCATGCTCCTCATATTTTTGACACCTTTTGAAGCTCTTCATATAATTCACACCTTTTCAGGCTCTTCATGTTTTTGAGCACCGTTTCATGCTCCTCCTATATTTCAGATCATTTCATGCTCTGCATATTTTTGACAACTTCTGAAGCTCTTCATATTTTTCACACCATTTCAGGCTTTTCATGTTTTTCAACACCGCTTCATGTTCCCCCTAAATTTCAGGCTGTTTTATGCTCCTCATATTTTTCACACCTTTTGAAGTTCTTCATATTATTCACAGCTTTTCAGACTCTTCACGTTTTTCAACCCCGCTTCTTGCTTCTCCTATTTTTCAGACCGTTTTATGCTCCTTATATTTTTGACACATTTGAAGCTCTTCATATTTTTCACACCTTTTAAGGCTCTTCATGTTTTTCAATACCGCTTCATGCTCCTCCTATTTTTCAGACCGTTTCATGCTCCTCATGTATTTCACACCTTTTGAATATCTTCATAATTTTCACAACTTTTCAGGCTATTCAAGTTTTTGAACACCATTTCATGCTCCTCCTATTTTTCAGACCGCTTCATGTTCCTCATATTTTTGACACCCTTTGAAGCTCTTCATATATTTCACACCTTTTGAAGCTCTTCATATATTTCACACCTTTTCAGGCTCTTCATGTTTTTCAATACCACTTCATGCTCCTCCTATTTTTCAAACCATTTCATGCTCATCTAATTTTTGACCCCTTTTGAAGCTCTTCATATTTTTTACACCTTTTGAAGCTCTTCATATTTTTTACACATTTTGAAGGTCTTCATATTTTTCACACCTTTTCATGCTCTTCATGTTTTTGAACACCGTTTCATGCTCCTCCTATTTTTCAGACCGTTTAATGCTCCTCATTTTTTGACACCTTTGGAAGCTCTTCATATTTTTCACAACTTTTCAGGCTCTTCATGTTTATCAACACCACTTCATGCTCCTACTTTTTTGCAGACCGTTTCATGTACCTTATAATTTTACACCTTTTGAAGCTCTTCATAATACTCACACCTTTTCAGGCTTTTCATGTTTTTCAACCCCACTTCATGCTCCTCCTATTTTTCACACCGTTTAATGCTCATCTCATTTTTGACACCTTTTGAAGCTCTTCATATTTTTCACACCTTTTGAAGCTCTTCATATTTTTCACACCTTTTCAGGCCCTTCATGTTTTTCAACACCACTTCATGCTCCTCCTATTTTTCAGTCCGTTTCATGCACATCGCATTTTTGTCACCTTTTGAAGCTCTTCATATTTTTCACACCTTTAGAAGCTCTTCATATTTTTCACACGTTTTCAGGATCTTCATGCTTTCAACACCGGTTCATGCTCCTCCTATTTTTCAGACCGTTTCATGCTCCTCATATTTTTGACACATTTTGAAGCTCTTCATATATTTCACACCTTTTCAGGCTCTTCATGTTTTTCAACAACTCTTCATGCTCCTACTATTTTTCAGTCCGTTTTATGCACATCTCATTTTTGACACCTTTTGAAGCTCTTCATATTTTTCACATCTTTTGAAGCTCTTCATATATTTCACACCTTTTCAGGCTCTTCATGTTTTTCAGCACCGCTTCATGCTCCTCATATTTTTGACACCTTTTGAAGCTCTTCATATAATTCACACCTTTTCAGGCTCTTCATGTTTTTGAGCACCGTTTCATGCTCCTCCTATATTTCAGATCATTTCATGCTCTGCATATTTTTGACAACTTCTGAAGCTCTTCATATTTTTCACACCATTTCAGGCTTTTCATGTTTTTCAACACCGCTTCATGTTCCCCCTAAATTTCAGGCTGTTTCATGCTCCTCATATTTTTCACACCTTTTGAAGTTCTTCATATTTTTCACAGCTTTTCAGACTCTTCACGTTTTTCAACCCCGCTTCTTGCTTCTCCTATTTTTCAGACCGTTTCATGCTCCTTATATTTTTGACACCTTTTGAAGCTCTTCATATTTTTCACACCTTTTAAGGCTCTTCATGTTTTTCAATACCGCTTCATGCTCCTCCTATTTTTCAGACAGTTTCATGCTCCTCATGTATTTCACACCTTTTGAATATCTTCATAATTTTCACAACTTTTCAGGCTATTCAAGTTTTTGAACACCATTTCATGCTCCTCCTATTTTTCAGACCGCTTCATGTTCCTCATATTTTTGACACCCTTTGAAGCTCTTCATATATTTCACACCTTTTGAAGCTCTTCATATATTGCACACCTTTTCAGGCTCTTCATGTTTTTCAATACCACTTCATGTTCCTCCTATTTTTCAAACCATTTCATGCTCATCTAATTTTTGACCCCTTTTGAAGCTCTTCATATTTTTTACACCTTTTGAAGCTCTTCATATTTTTTACACATTTTGAAGGTCTTCATATTTTTCACACCTTTTCAGGCTCTTCATGTTTTTGAACACCGTTTCATGCTCCTCCTATTTTTCAGACCGTTTAATGCTCCTCATATTTTTGACACCTTTTGGAGCTCTTCATATTTTTCACACCTTTTCAGGCTCTTCATGTTTTTGAACACCGTTTCATGCTCCTCCTATTTTTCAGACAGTGTCATGCTCATCTCATTTTTGACACCTTTTGAAGCTCTTCATATTTTTCACACCTTTTGATGCTGCCAGTTTTATTTAAGACTTTACATATCTGAATAATCAGTTAAAAAGCAAATGTTCATTTTTAGAGTTGCACAAAATGAAAATAATAGGGAAAGTGATGGCTGGCTTATGATGTGGGGCCAAGTTCCATAAGTTAAATAAAAAATCCAAGTTTTAGAAACTGGGGCTCTAAAAATAGCACTTGTAATTAATACTGTTCTTCAGATTCATAGTTTAAGGAAGTCACTACATTTTATTTCTTGATGTTATAGATTTAACAACATATTGGTAGCAACATGTAACTTCTCACATGGATTAGACATCAAGAGACCAGTTTATGTATCTAAACTTAAACACTGAAAATGAATATATTCAGCTATTATGGAACTTATAGCAAATACAAACTTGTTAACAACTTTCCAAAAGGCACAAAAGACAGTGTTAATAAAGAGTGGTCTTTTGCATCATTTTCAAAAATTCTTCCTTGTTTATTTCTCCATCCCCATCATGATCAGCCTCATCAAGCATTTCCTGAAGTTCATCATCTGTTAAATTTTCCCCTAGCTCCTTAGCAACCCTCTTGATATTGTTCAATGATATACTTCCTGTATCATCATCATCAAATAGTTTGAAAGCCTTCAATATTTCTTCTTTTTCATCCTTTTCACTCATTTTTACACTCATTATGGCAAAAAATTCTTCAAAATAAATGGTGCCAATTCCTTCTTTGCCAGTTTCAGCTATCATCTTTTTAATTTCTTCTTTCTTTGGCTCAAATCCTAAGGCCCACATTGCAATCATGTCTCCAACCTGCGCCCCCGGCCGGTACCTCCTAGCTTTACCCGCCAGCCTGAAGCTCTTCATATTTTTGACACGTTTTCAGGCTTTTCATGTTTTTCAACACCGTTTCATGAGCCTCCTATTTTTCAGACCGTTTCATTTTCCTCATATTTTTGACACCTTTTGAAGCTCTTCATAATTTTCACACCTTTTCAGGCTCTTCATGTTTTTCACACGTTTTTAGGCTCTTCTTGTTTTTGAACACTGTTTCATGCTCCTCCTATTTTTCAGACCGTTTAATGCTCCTCATATTTTTGACACCTTTTGAAGCTCTTCATTTTTTCACACCTTTTCAGGTTCTTCATGTTTTTGAGCCCAGCTTCATGCTCCTCCTATATTTCAGACCGTTTCATGCTCCTCATGAATTTCACACCCTTTGAAGCTCTTCATATTTTTCACACCTTTTCAGGCTCTTCATGTTTCTCAACACCACTTCATACTCCTCCTATTTTTCAGACTGTTTCATGCTCCTCATGTTTTTGACACCTTTTGAAGCTCTTCATATTTTTCACACCTTTTCAGACTCTTCATGTTTTAAACACCGATTCATGCTCCTCCTATTCTTCAGACGGTTTCATGCTCCTCATATTTTTGACACCTTTTAAAGCTCTTCATATTTCTCACAGCTTTTGAAGCTCTTCATATTTTTCACACCATTTCAGGCTCTTCATGTTTTTCAACACCGCTTCATGCTCCTCCTATATTTCAGACCGTTTCATGCTCCTCATATTTTTGACACGTTTTGAGACTCTTCATACATTACACACCTTTTCAGGCTCTTCATGTTTTTCAACACCGCTTCATGCTCCTCCTATTTTTCAGACCGTTTCATGCTCATCTCATTTTTGACACCTTTTGAAGCTCTTCATATTTTTCACACCATTTCAGGCTCTTCATGTTTTTCAACACCGCTTCATGCTCCTCCTATTTTTCAGACCGTTTAATGCTCCTCATGTATTTCACTTCTTTTCAAGCTCCTCATATTTTTCACACTTTTTCAGGCTCTTCATGTTTTTGAACACCGCTTCATGCTCCTCCTATTTTTCAGACCGTTTAATGCTCCTCATATTTTTCACACCTCTTGAAGCTCTTCATATTTTTCACACCTTTTTAGGCTCTTCATGTTTTTCAACACCGCTACATGCTCCTCCTATTTTTCAGACCGTTTAATGCTCCTCATGTATTTCACTTCTTTTCAAGCTCCTCATATTTTTCACACGGTTTCAGTCACTTCATGTTTTTCAACACCGCTTCATGCTCCTCCTATTTTTCAGACCGTTTAATGCTTCTCATATTTTTCACACCTTTTCAAGCTCTTTATGTTTTTCAACACCACTTCATGCTCCTCCTATTTTTCAGACCGTTTAATGCTTCTCATATTTTTCACACATTTTTAAGCTCTTTATGTTTTTCAACACCACTTCATGCTCCTCCTATTTTTCAGACCGTTTCATGCTCCTCATATTTTTCACAACTTTTGAAGCTCTTCATGGATTTCACACCTGTTCAGCCTCTTCATGTTTTTGAACACCATTTCATGCTCCTCCTATTTTTCAGACAGTGTAATGCTCATCTCATTTTTGACACCTTTTGAAGCTCTTCATATTTTTCACACATATTCAGGCTCTTCATGTTTTTCAACACCGCTTCATGCTCCTCCTATTTTTCAGACCGTTTAATGCTCCTCATGTATTTCACTAATTTTCAAGCTCCTCATAATTTTCACACTTTTTCAGGCTATTCATGTTTTTCAACACCGCTTCATGCTCCTCCTATTTTTCAGACCGTTTAATGCTCCTCATATTTTTCACACCTCTTGAAGCTCTTCATATTTTTCACCCCTTTTCAGGCTCTTCATATTATTCAACACTACTTCATGCTCCTCCTATTTTTCAGACCGTTTCATGCTCCTCATATTTTTGACACCTTTTGAAGCTCTTAATATTTTTCACACGTTTTCAGTCTCTTCATGTTTTTCAACACTACTTCATGCTCCTCCTATTTTTCAGACCGTTTCATGCTCCTCATATTTTTGACACCTGTTGAAGCTCTTAATATTTTTCACACGTTTTCAGTCTCTTCTTGTTTTTCAACACCGCTTCATGCTCCTCCTATTTTTCAGACCGTTTAATGCTTCTCATATTTTTCACACCTTTTCAAGCTCTTTATGTTTTTCAACACCACTTCATGCTCCTCCTATTTTTCAGACCGTTTCATGCTCCTCATATTTTTGACACGTTTTGAGGCTCTTCATATTTTTCACACCTTTTTAGGCTCTTCATGTTTTTCAACACAGGTTCATGCTCCTCCTATTTTTCAGATCGTTTCATGCTCCTCATATTTTTCACACCTTTTGAAGCTCTTCATATTTTTCACACGTTTTCAGTCACTTCATGTTTTTCAACACCGCTTCATGCTCCTCCTATTTTTCAGACCGTTTAATGCTTCTCATATTTTTCACACCTTTTCAAGCTCTTTATGTTTTTCAACACCACTTCATGCTCCTCCTATTTTTCAGACCGTTTAGTGCTTCTCATATTTTTCACACATTTTCAAGCTCTTTATGTTTTTCAACACCACTTCATGCTCCTCCTATTTTTCAGACCGTTTCATGCTCCTCATATTTTTCACACCTTTTGAAGCTCTTCATGGATTTCACACCTGTTCAGCCTCTTCATGTTTTTGAACACCATTTCATGCTCCTCCTATTTTTCAGACAGTGTCATGCTCATCTCATTTTTGACACCTTTTGAAGCTCTTCATATTTTTCACACCTTTTGATGCTGCCAGTTTTATTTAAGACTTTACATATCTGAATAATCAGTTAAAAAGCAAATGTTCATTTTTAGAGTTGCACAAAATGAAAATAATAGGGAAAGTGATGGCTGGCTTATGATGTGGGGCCAAGTTCCATAAGTTAAATAAAAAATCCAAGTTTTAGAAACTGGGGCTCTAAAAATAGCACTTGTAATTAATACTGTTCTTCAGATTCATAGTTTAAGGAAGTCACTACATTTTATTTCTTGATGTTATAGATTTAACAACATATTGGTAGCAACATGTAACTTCTCACATGGATTAGACATCAAGAGACCAGTTTATGTATCTAAACTTAAACACTGAAAATGAATATATTCAGCTATTATGGAACTTATAGCAAATACAAACTTGTTAACAACTTTCCAAAAGGCACAAAATACAGTGTTAATAAAGAGTGGTCTTTTGCATCATTTTCAAAAATTCTTCCTTGTTTATTTCTCCATCCCCATCATGATCAGCCTCATCAAGCATTTCCTGAAGTTCATCATCTATTAAATTTTCCCCTAGCTCCTTAGCAACCCTCTTGATATTGTTCAATGATATACTTCCTGTATCATCATCATCAAATAGTTTGAAAGCCTTCAATATTTCTTGTTTTTCATCCTTTTCACTCATTTTTACACTCATTATGGCAAAAAATTCTTCAAAATAAATGGTGCCAATTCCTTCTTTGTCAGTTTCAGCTACCATCTTTGTAATTTCTTCTTTCTTTGGCTCAAATCCTAAGGCCCACATTGCAATCATGTCTCCACCGGCGCCCCCGGCCGGTACCTCCTAGCTTTACCCGCCAGCCTGAAGCTCTTCATATTTTTGACACGTTTTCAGGCTTTTCATGTTTTTCAACACCGTTTCATGAGCCTCCTATTTTTCAGACCGTTTCATTTTCCTCATATTTTTGACACCTTTTGAAGCTCTTCATAATTTTCACACCTTTTCAGGCTCTTCATGTTTTTCACACGTTTTTAGGCTCTTCTTGTTTTTGAACACTGTTTCATGCTCCTCCTATTTTTCAGACCATTTAATGCTCCTCATATTTTTGACACCTTTTGAAGCTCTTCATTTTTTCACACCTTTTCAGGTTCTTCATGTTTTTGAGCCCAGCTTCATGCTCCTCCTATATTTCAGACCGTTTCATGCTCCTCATGAATTTCACACCCTTTGAAGCTCTTCATATTTTTCACACCTTTTCAGGCTATACATATTTTTCAACATCGCTTCATGCTCCTCCTATTTTTCAGATGTTTTCATGTTCCTCATATTTTTGACACCTTTTGGAGCTCTTCATATTTTTCACACCTTTTCAGGCTCTTCATGTTTTTGAACACCGTTTCATGCTCCTCCTATTTTTCAGACAGTGTCATGCTCATCTCATTTTTGACACCTTTTGAAGCTCTTCATATTTTTCACACCTTTTGATGCTGCCAGTTATATTTAAGACTTTACATATCTGAATAATCAGTTAAAAAGCAAATGTTCATTTTTAGAGTTGCACAAAATGAAAATAATAGGGAAAGTGATGGCTGGCTTATGATGTGGGGCCAAGTTCCATAAGTTAAATAAAAAATCCAAGTTTTAGAAACTGGGGCTCTAAAAATAGCACTTGTAATTAATACTGTTCTTCAGATTCATAGTTTAAGGAAGTCACTACATTTTATTTCTTGATGTTATAGATTTAACAACATATTGGTTGCAACATGTAACTTCTCACATGGATTAGACATCAAGAGACCAGTTTATGTATATAAACTTAAACACTGAAAATGAATATATTCAGCTATTATGGAACTTATAGCAAATACAAACTTGTTAACAACTTTCCAAAAGGCACAAAAGACAGTGTTAATAAAGAGTGGTCTTTTGCATCATTTTCAAAAAATTCTTCCTTGTTTATTTCTCCATCCCCATCATGATCAGCCTCATCAAGCATTTCCTGAAGTTCATCATCTGTTAAATTTTCCCCTAGCTCCTTAGCAACCCTCTTGATATTGTTCAATGATATACTTCCTGTATCATCATCATCAAATAGTTTGAAAGCCTTCAATATTTCTTCTTTTTCATCCTTTTCACTCATTTTTACACTCATTATGGCAAAAAATTCTTCAAAATAAATGGTGCCAATTCCTTCTTTGTCAGTTTCAGCTATCATCTTTGTAATTTCTTCTTTCTTTGGCTCAAATCCTAAGGCCCACATTGCAATCATGTCTCCAACCTGCGCCCCCGGCCGGTACCTCCTAGCTTTACCCGCCAGCCTGAAGCTCTTCATATTTTTGACACGTTTTCAGGCTTTTCATGTTTTTCAACACCGTTTCATGAGCCTCCTATTTTTCAGACCGTTTCATTTTCCTCATATTTTTGACACCTTTTGAAGCTCTTCATAATTTTCACACCTTTTCAGGCTCTTCATGTTTTTCAACACCACTTCATGCTCCTCCTATTTTGTAGACCGTTTCATGCTCTCCTCATTTTTGACACCTTTTAAAGCTCTTCATATTTCTCACAGCTTTTGAAGCTCTTTATATTTTTCACACGTTTTCAGGCTCTTTATGTTTTTCAACACCGCTTCATGCTCCTCCTATTTTTCAGACCGTTTCATGCTCCTCATATTTTTGACACGTTTTGAGGCTCTTCATATTTTTCACACCTTTTTAGGCTCTTCATGTTTTTCAACACAGGTTCATGCTCCTCCTATTTTTCAGACCGTTTCATGCTCCTCATATTTTTCACACCTTTTGAAGCTCTTCATATTTTTCACACCATTTCAGGCTCTTCATGTTTTTCAACACCGCTTCATGCTCCTCCTATATTTCAGACCGTTTCATGCTCCTCATATTTTTGACACGTTTTGAGACTCTTCATACATTACAAACCTTTTCAGGCTCTTCATGTTTTTCAACACCGCTTCATGCTCCTCCTATTTTTCAGACCATTTCATGCTCATCTCATTTTTGACAGCTTTTGAAGCTCTTCATATTTTTCACACCATTTCAGGCTCTTCATGTTTTTCAACACCGCTTCATGCTCCTCCTATTTTTCAGACCGTTTAATGCTCCTCATGTATTTCACTTCTTTTCAAGCTCCTCATATTTTTCACACTTTTTCAGGCTCTTCATGTTTTTGAACATCGCTTCATGCTTCTCCTATTTTTCAGACCGTTTAATGCTCCTCATATTTTTCACACCTCTTGAAGCTCTTCATATTTTTCACCCCTTTTTGGCTCTTCATGTTTTTCAACACCGCTACATGCTCCTCCTATTTTTCAGACCGTTTAATGCTCCTCATGTATTTCACTTCTTTTCAAGCTCCTCATATTTTTCACACGGTTTCAGTCACTTCATGTTTTTCAACACCGCTTCATGCTCCTCCTATTTTTCAGACCGTTTAATGCTTCTCATATTTTTCACACCTTTTCAAGCTCTTTATGTTTTTCAACACCACTTCATGCTCCTCCTATTTTTCAGACCGTTTAATGCTTCTCATATTTTTCACACATTTTCAAGCTCTTTATGTTTTTCAACACCACTTCATGCTCCTCCTATTTTTCAGACCGTTTCAGCTCCTCATATTTTTCACACCTTTTGAAGCTCTTCATGGATTTCACACCTGTTCAGCCTCTTCATGTTTTTGAACACCATTTCATGCTCCTCCTATTTTTCAGACAGTGTAATGCTCATCTCATTTTTGACACCTTTTGAAGCTCTTCATATTTTTCACACATATTCAGGCTCTTCATGTTTTTCAACACCGCTTCATGCTCCTCCTATTTTTCAGACCGTTTAATGCTCCTCATATATTTCACTTCTTTTCAAGCTCCTCATATTTTTCACACTTTTTCAGGCTCTTCATGTTTTGGAAAACCGCTTCATGCTCCTCCTATTTTTCAGACCGTTTAATGCTCCTCATATTTTTCACACCTCTTGAAGCTCTTCATATTTTTCACCCCTTTTCAGGCTCTTCATGTTTTTCAACACCGCTTCATGCTCCTCCTATTTTTCAAACCGTTTAATCCTCCTCATGTATTTCACTAATTTTCAAGCTCCTCATAATTTTCACACTTTTTCAGGCTCTTCATGTTTTTCAACACCGCTTCATGCTCCTCCTATTTTTCAGACCGTTTAATGCTCCTCATATTTTTCACACCTCTTGAAGCTCTTCATATTTTTCACCCCTTTTCAGGCTCTTCATATTATTCAACACTACTTCATGCTCCTCCTATTTTTCAGACCGTTTCATGCTCCTCATATTTTTGACACCTTTTGAAGCTCTTAATATTTTTCACACGTTTTCAGTCTCTTCATGTTTTTCAACACTACTTCATGCTCCTCCTATTTTTCAGACCGTTTCATGCTCCTCATTTTTTTGACACCTTTTGAAGCTCTTAATATTTTTCACACGTTTTCAGTCTCTTCATGTTTTTCAACACCGCTTCATGCTCCTTCTATTTTTCAGACCGTTTAATGCTTCTCATATTTTTCACACCTTTTCAAGCTCTTTATGTTTTTCAACACCACTTCATGCTCCTCCTATATTTCAGACCGTTTCATGCTCCTCATATTTTTGACACGTTTTGAGGCTCTTCATATTTTTCACACCTTTTTAGGCTCTTCATGTTTTTCAACACAGGTTCATGCTCCTCCTATTTTTCAGATCGTTTCATGCTCCTCATATTTTTCACACTTTTTGAAGCTCTTCATATTTTTCACACGTTTTCAGTCACTTCATGTTTTTCAACACAGCTTCATGCTCCTCCTATTTTTCAGACCGTTTAATGCTTCTCATATTTTTCACACCTTTTCAGGCTCTTCATGTTTTTCAACACCGCTTCATGCTCCTCCTATTTTTCAGACCGTTTCATGATCCTCATATTTTTCACACGTTTTGAAGCTCTTCATGGATTTCACCCCTTTTCAGGCTCTTCATGTTTTTGAACACCATTTCATGCTCCTCCTATTTTTCAGACAGTGTCATGCTCATCTCATTTTTGACACCTTTTGAAGCTCTTCATATTTTTCACACCTTTTGATGCTGCCAGTTATATTTAAGACTTTACATGTCTGAATAATCATTTAAAATCAAATGTTCATTTTTAGAATTGCACAAAAGGAAAATAATAGGGACAGTGATGGCTGGCTTATGATGTGGGGCCAATTTCCATAAGTTAAATAAAAAATCTAAGTTTTAGAACGTGGGTCTCAAAAAATAGCACTTGTAATTAATACTGTTCTTCAGATTCATAGTTTAAGGAAGTCACTACATTTTATTTCTTGATGTTATAGATTTAATAACATATTGGTAGCAACATGTAACTTCTCCCATGGATTAGACATCAAGAGACCAGTTTATGTATCTAAACTTAAACACTGAAAATGAATATATTCAGCTATTATGGAACTTATAGCAAATACAAACTTGTTAACAACTTTCCAAAAGGCACAAAAGACAGTGTTAATAAAGAGTGGTCTTTTGCATCATTTTCAAAAATTCTTCCTTGTTTATTTCTCCATCCCCATCATGATCAGCCTCATCAAGCATTTCCTGAAGTTCATCATCTGTTAAATTTTCCCCTAGCTCCTTAGCAACCCTCTTGATATTGTTCAGTGGTATGCTTCCTGTATCATCATCATCAAATAGTTTGAAAGCCTTCAATATTTCTTGTTTTTCATCCTTTTCACTCATTTTTACACTCATTATGGCAAAAAATTCTTCAAAATTAATGGTGCCAATTCCTTCTTTGTCAGTTTCAGCTATCATCTTTTTAATTTCTTCTTTCTTTGGCTCAAATCCTAAGGCCCACATTGCAATCATGTCTCCAACCTGCGCCCCCGGCCGGAACCTCCCAGCTTTACCCGCCAGCCTGAAGCTCTTCATATTTTTGACACGTTTTCAGGCTTTTCATGTTTTTCAACACCGTTTCATGAGCCTCCTATTTTTCAGACCGTTTCATTTTCCTCATATTTTTGACACTTTTGAAGCTCTTCATAATTTTCACACCTTTTCAGGCTCTTCATGTTTTTCACACGTTTTCAGGCTCTTCTTGTTTTTGAACACCGTTTCATGCTCCTCGTATTTTTCAGACCGTTTCATGCTCCTCATGTATTTCACACCGTTTGAAGCTCTTCATATTTTTCACTGCTTTTCAAGCTCTTCATGTTTTGAACACCGTTTCATGCTCCTTCTATTTTTCAGACAGTTTCATGCTCCTCATATTTTTGACAAGAATTGAAGCTCTTCATATTTTTCACACCTTTTCAGGCTCTTCATGTTTTTGAACACCGTTTCATGTTCCTCCTGTTTTTCAGACCGTTTCATGCTCCTCATATTTTTGAAACATTTTGAAGCTCTTCATATTTCTCACCTTTTCAGGCTCTTCATGTATTTAACACCGTTTCATGCTCCTCCTATTTATCTGACCGTTTCAAGTTCCTCATATTTATGACAACTTTTGAACCTCTTCATATATTTCACACCTTTTCAGGCTCTTCATGTTTTTCAACATCGCTTCATGCTCCTCCTATTTTTCAGACCATTTCATGCTCATCTCATTTTTGACAGCTTTTGAAGCTCTTCATATTTTTCACACCATTTCAGGCTCTTCATGTTTTTCAACACCGCTTCATGCTCCTCCTATTTTTCAGACCGTTTAATGCTTCTCATATTTTTCACACATTTTCAAGCTCTTTATGTTTTTCAACACCACTTCACGCTCCTCCTATTTTTCAGACCGTTTCATCCTCCTCAAATATTTGACACCTTTTGAATCTCTTCATATTTTTCACACCTTTTCAGGCACTTCATGTTTTTGAACACCACTTCATGCTCCTCCTATTTTTGAGACCGTTTCATGCTCCTCATATTTTTGACAACTTTTGAACCTCTTCATATATTTCACACCTTTTCAGGCTCTTCATGTTTTTCAACATCGCTTCATGCTCCTCATATTTTTGACACCTTTTGAAGCTCTTCATATAATTCACACCTTTTCAGGCTCTTCATGTTTTTGAGCACCATTTCATGCTCCTCCTATATTTCAGATCATTTCATGCTCTGCATATTTTTGACAACTTTTGAAGCTCTTCATATTATTCATACCTTTTTAGGCTCTTCATGTTTTTCAACACCGCTTCATGCTCCTCTTATTTTTGAGAACGTTTCATGATCCTCATATTTTTCACACCTTTTGAAGCTGTTCATATTTTTAACACCTTTTCAGTCTGTTCATGCTTTTCTACACCACTTCATGCTCCTCCTAAATTTCAGACCGTTTCATGCTCTTCATATATTTGACAAATTTTGAAGCTCTTCATTTTTTTCACAACTTTTCAGGCTCTTCATGTTTTTCAACACCGCTTCATGCTCCTCCTATATTTCAGATCATTTCATGCTCCTCATATTTTTGACACCTTTTGAAGCTCTTCATATTTTTCACACCTTTTCAGGCTCTTCATGTTTTTGAACACCCCTTCACGCTCCTCCTATTTTTCCGACCGTTTCATGCTCGTCATATTTTTCACACATTTTTAAGCTCTTCATATTTTTCACATCTTTTCAGGCTGCTCGGGTTTTTGAACACCATTTCATGTTCCCTTATATTTCAGAACGTTTCGTGCCCCTCATATTTTTGAAATCTTTTGAAGCTCTTCATATTTCTCACAGCTTTTCAGGCTCTTCATGTTTTTCAACACCGCTTCTTGCTCCTCTTATTTTTCAGACCGTTTCATGTTCCTCCTATTTTTCAAACCTTTTGAAGCTCTTCATATTTTTCACACCATTTCAGGCTTCATGTTTTTGAACACCGCTTCATGCTCCTCCTATTTTTCAGACCGTTTCATGCTCCGCTTATATTTGACACCTTTTGAAGCTCTTCAAATTTTTCGCACCTTTTCAGACTCTTCATGCTTTTCAACAGCTTTTAATGCTCCTAGTATTTTTCACACTGTTTCATGCTCCTCATATTTTTTATACCTTTTGAAGCTCTTCATATATTTCACACCTTTACAGGCTCTTCATGTTTTTGAACACCGTTCGATGTTCCTCCTATTTTTCAGACCGTTTCATGCTCCTCCTATTTTTGACACCTTTTGAAGCTCTTCATATTTTTCACACCTTTTCAGGCTGCTCGTGTTTTTGAACACCGTTTCATGCTCCCTTATATTTCAGACCGTATCATGCTCCTCATATTTTTGACACCTTTTGAAGCTCTTCATATTTTTCACACCTTTTCAGGCTCTCCATGTTTTTCAACACCGCTTCATGCTCCTCCTATTTTTCAGACCGTTTCATGCTCCTCATTTTTTGACACCTTTTGAAGCTCTTCATATTTTTCACACGTTTTGAAACTCTTCATATTATTGACACCTTTTCAGGCTCTTCATGTTTTTCAACACCGCTTCATACTCCTCCTATTTTTCAGAACGTTTCATGCTCTTCATATTTTTGACACCTTTTGAAGCTTTTCATATATTTCACACCTTATCAGGCTTTTCATGTTTTTCAACACCGTTTCATGCTCCTCCTTTGTTTCAGACCGTTTCATGCTCTTTATATTTTTGACACCTTTTGAAGCTCTTCATGTTTTTCACACCTTTTCCGGCACTTCATGTATTTCAACACCACTTCGTGTTCCTCCTATTTTTCAGAATGTTTCATGCTCCTCATATTTTTGACACATTTTGAAGCTCTTCATATATTTCACGCTTCTTCAGGCTCTTCATGTTTTCAACACAGCTTCATGCTCCTCCTAATTTTCAGACCGTTTCATGCTCCTCATATTTTGATACCTTTTTAAGCTCTACATATTTTTCACACCTTTTAAGGCTCTTCATGTTTTCAACAGCGTTTCATGCTCCTCCTATTTTTCAGACCGTTTCATGCTCCGTATGTTTTTGACATCGTTTGAAGCTCTTCATATTTTTCACACATTTTCAGTCTCTTCATGTTTTTCAACACCGTTTCATGCTCCTCCTATTTTTCAGACCGTTTCATTCTCCTCATGTTTTTCAACGCCGTTTCATGCTCGTCCTATTTTTCAGATACTTTCATACTCCACATATTTTTTAAACATTTTGAAGCTCTTCATATTTTTCACATCTTTTGAGGCTCTTCATGTTTTTCAACACTGCTTCATGCTCCTCCTATTTTCAGACCGTTTCATGCTCTTCATATTTTTCATACCTTTTGAAGCTCTTCATATATTTGACACCTTATCAGGCTTTTCATGTTTTTCAACACCGCTTCATGCTCCTCTTATTTTTCAGAACGTTTCATGCCCCTCATATTTTTGAAACCTTTTGAAGCTCTTCATATTTCTCACACCTTTTCAGGCTCTTCATGTTTTTCAACACCGCTTCATGCTCCTCTTATTTTTCAGACCGTTTCATGTTCCTCCTATTTTTCAAACCTTTTGAAGCTCTTCATATTTTTCACACCATTTCAGGCTTCATGTTTTTGAACACCGCTTCATGCTCCTCCTATTTTTCAGACCGTTTCATGCTCCTCATATTTTTGACACCTTTTGAAGCTCTTCATATTTTTCGCACCTTTTCAGACTCTTCATGTTTTTCAACAGCTTTTCATGCTCCTAGTATTTTTCACACTGTTTCATGCTCCTCATATTTTTGACACCTTTTGAAGCTCTTCATATATTTCACACCTTTTCAGGCTCTTCATGTTTTTGAACACCGTTCGATGTTCCTCCTATTTTTCAGACCGTTTCATGCTCCTCCTATTTTTGACACCTTTTGAAGCTCTTCATATTTTTCACACCTTTTCAGGCTCTTCATGTTTTTGAACACCGTTTCATGCTACTCCTAGTTTTCAGAACGTTTCATTCTCCTCATATTTTTCACACTTTTTGAAGCTCTTCATATATTTCACACCTTTTCAGGCTCTTCATGCTTTCAACACCGTTTCATGCTCCTCCTAATTTTCAGACCGTTTCATGCTCTTCATATTTTTGACACCTTTTGAAGCTCTTCATATTTTTCACTGCTTTTCAAGCTCTTCATGTTTTGAACACCGTTTCATGCTCCTTCTATTTTTCAGACAGTTTCATGCTCCTCATATTTTTGACAAGAATTGAAGCTCTTCTTATTTTTCACACCTTTTCAGGCTCTTCATGTTTTTGAACACCGTTTCATGCTCCTCCTGTTTTTCAGACCGTTTCATGCTCCTCATATTTTTGAAACATTTTGAAGCTCTTCATATTTCTCACCTTTTCAGGCTCTTCATGTATTTAACACCGTTTCATGCTCCTCCTATTTTTCTGACCGTTTCAAGTTCCTCATATTTATAACACCCTTTGAAGCTCTTCATATTTTTCACACGTTTTGAAGCTCTTCATATTTTTTCACACCTTTTCAGACTCTTCATGTTTTTCAACACATTTTCAAGCTCCTCCTATTTTTCAGACAGTTTCATGCTCCTCGTATTTTTGACACCTTTTGAAGCTCTTCATATAATTCACACCTTTTCAGGCTCTTCATGTTTTTGAGCACCGTTTCATGCTCCTCCGATTTTTCAGACCGTTTCATGCTCCTCATATTTTTGACACCTTTTGAAGCTCTTCATATTATTCATAACTTTTTAGGCACTTCATGTTTTTGAACAGCCCTTCATGCTCCTCCTATTTTTGAGACCGTTTCAAGATCCTCATATTTTTGACACCTTTTGAAGCTCTTCATATATTTCACACATTTTCAGGCTCTTAATGTTTTTCAACACCGCTTCATGCTCCTCCTATTTTTCAGACAGTGTCATGCTCATCTCATTTTTGACACCTTTTGAAGCTCTTCATATTTTTCACACATATTCAGGCTCTTCATGTTTTTCAACACCGCTTCATGCTCCTCCTATTTTTCAGACCGTTTAATGCTCCTCATGTATTTCACTTCTTTTCAAGCTCCTCATATTTTTCACACTTTTTCAGGCTCTTCATGTTTTTGAAAACCGCTTCATGCTCCTCCTCTTTTTCAGACCGTTTAATGCTCCTCATATTTTTCACACCTCTTGAAGCTCTTCATATTTTTCACCCCTTTTCAGACTCTTCATGTTTTTCATCACCGCTTCATGCTCCTCCTATTTTTCAGACCGTTTAATGCTACTCATGTATTTCACTTCTTTTCAAGCTCCTCATATTTTTCACACTTTTTCAGGCTCTTCATGTTTTTCAACACCGCTTCATGCTCCTCCTATTTTTCAGACCGTTTAATGATCCTCATATTTTTCACACCTCTTGAAGCTCTTCATATTTTTCACCCCTTTTCAGGCTCTTCATGTTTTTCAACACTACTTCATGCTCCTCCTATTTTTCAGACCGTTTCATGCTCCTCATATTTTTGACACCTTTTCAAGCTCTTAATATTTTTCACACGTTTTCAGTCTCTTCATGTTTTTCAACACCACTTCATGCTCCTCCTATTTTTCAGACCTTTTAATGCTTCTCATATTTTTCACACCTTTTCAAGCTCTTTATGTTTTTCAACACCACTTCATGCTCCTCCTATTTTTCAGACCGTTTCATGCTCCTCATATTTTTCACACCTTTTGAAGCTCTTCATGGATTTCACACCTTTTCAGGCTCTTCATGTTTTTGAACACCATTTCATGCTCCTCCTATTTTTCAGACAGTGTCATGCTCATCTCATTTTTGACACCTTTTGAAGCTCTTCATATTTTTCACACCTTTTGATGCTGCCAGTTTTATTTAAGACTTTACATATCTGAATAATCATTTAAAATCAAATGTTCATTTTTAGAATTGCACAAAAGGAAAATAATAGGGAAAGTGATGGCTGACTTATGATGTGGGGCCAGTTTCCATAAGTTAATTAAAAAATCTAAGTTTTAGAACGTGGGTCTCAAAAAATAGCACTTGTAATTAATACTGTTCTTCAGATTCATAGTTTAAGGAAGTCACTACATTTTATTTCTTGATGTTATAGATTTAACAACATAATGGTAGCAACATGTAACTTCTCCCATGGATTAGACATCAAGAGACCAGTTTATGTATATAAACTTAAACACTGAAAATGAATATATTCAGCTATTATGGAACTTATAGCAAATACAAACTTGTTAACAACTTTCCAAAAGGCACAAAAGACAGTGTTAATAAAGAGTGGTCTTTTGCATCATTTTCAAAAATTCTTCCTTGTTTATTTCTCCATCCCCATCATGATCAGCCTCATCAAGCATTTCCTGAAGTTCATCATCTGTTAAATTTTCCCCTAGCTCCTTAGCAACCCTCTTGATATTGTTCAATGATATGCTTCCTGTATCATCATCATCAAATAGTTTGAAAGCCTTCAATATTTCTTCTTTTTCATCCTTTTCACTCATTTTTACACTCATTATGGCAAAAAATTCTTCAAAATTAATGGTGCCAATTCCTTCTTTGTCAGTTTCAGCTATCATCTTTTTAATTTCTTCTTTCTTTGGCTCAAATCCTAAGGCCCACATTGCAATCATGTCTCCAACCGGCGCCCCCGGCCGGTACTTCCCAGCTTTACCCGCCAGCCTGAAGCTCTTCATATTTTTGACACGTTTTCAGGCTTTTCATGTTTTTCAACACCGTTTCATGAGCCTCCTATTTTTCAGACCGTTTCATTTTCCTCATATTTTTGACACTTTTGAAGCTCTTCATAATTTTCACACCTTTTCAGGCTCTTCATGTTTTTCACACGTTTTCAGGCTCTTCTTGTTTTTGAACACCGTTTCATGGTCCTCGTATTTTTCAGACCGTTTCATGCTCCTCATGTATTTCACACCGTTTGAAGCTCTTCATATTTTTGACACCTTTTGAAGCTCTTCATATATTTCACACCTTTTCAGGCTCTTCATGTCTTTGAACACCGTTTCTTGCTACTCCTATTTTTCAGAACGTTTCATACTCCTCATATTTTTGACACCTTTTGAAGCTCTTAATATTTTTCACACCTTTTAGTCTCTTCAAGTTTATGAACACCGTTTCATGCTCCTTCTATTTTTCAGACCGTTTCATGCTCTTAATATTTTTTACACCTTTTTAAGATCTTCATATTTATCACACATTTTCAGGCTCTTCATGTTTTTGAACACCACTTCATGCTCCTCCTATTTTGAGACGGTTTCATGCTCCTCATATTTTGACACCTTTTGAACCTCTTCATATATTTCACACCTTTTCAGGCTCTTCATGTTTTTGAACACCACTTCATGCTCCTCCTATTTTTGAGACCGTTTCATGCTCCTCATATTTTTGACACCTTTTGAACCTCTTCATATATTTCACACCTTTTCAGGGTCTTCATGTTTTTCAACACCGCTTCATGCTCCTCATATTTTTGACAACTTTTGAAGCTCTTCATATAATTCACACCTTTTCAGGCTCTTCATGTTTTTGAGCACCGTTTCATACTCCTCCTATATTTCAGATCATTTCATGCTCTGCATATTTTTGACAACTTTTGAAGCTCTTCATATTATTCATAACTTTTTAGGCTCTTCATGTTTTTCAACACCGCTTCATGCTCCTCTTATTATTGAGAACGTTTCATGATCCTCATATTTTTCACACCTTTTGAAGCTGTTCATATTTTTAACACCTTTTCAGTCTGTTCATGCTTTTCTACACCACTTCATGCTCCTCCTATATTTCAGACCGTTTCATGCTCTTCATATATTTGACAAATTTTGAAGCTCTTCATTTTTTTCACACCTTTTCAGGCTCTTCATGTTTTTCAACACCGCTTCATGCTCCTCCTATATTTCAGATCATTTCATGCTCCTCATATTTTTGACACCTTTTGAAGCTTTTCATATTTTTCACACCTTTTCAGGCTCTTCATGTTTTTGAACACACCTTCACGCTCCTCCTATTTTTCCGACCGTTTCATGCTCGTCATATTTTTCACACATTTTTAAGCTCTTCATATTTTTCACACCATTTCAGGCTCTTCATGTTTTTTAACACGGCTTCATGCTCCTCCTATTTTTCAGACGGTTTCATGCTCCTCATATTTTTGACACCTTTTGAAGCTCTTCATATTTTTCACACCTATTCAGGCTCTTCATGTTTTTGAAAACCGCTTCATCTTCCTCCTATTTTTCAAACCGTTTCATGCTCCTCATATTTTTCACACGTTTTGAAGCTCTTCATAGTTTTCACACCTTTTCAGGCTATTGTTGTTTTTCAACACCGTTTCTTGCTCCTCGTATATTTCAGACCGTTTCATGCTCTTCATATTTTTCACACCTTATGAAGCTCTTCATATATTTGACACCTTATCAGGGTTTTCATGTTTTTCAACACCGTTTCATGCTGCTCCTATTTTTCAGAACGTTCCATGCTCCTCATATTTTTCACACCTTTTGTAGCTCTTCATATTTTTCACACCTTTTCAGTCTCTTCATGTTTTTCAACACCACCTCATGCTCCTCCTATTTTTCATACCAGTTTCATGCTCCTCATATTTTTGACACGTTTTGAAGCTCTTCATATTTTACACACCTTTTCAGGCTCTTCATCTTTTTCAACACCTTTCCTTGCTCCTCCTATTTTTCAGACCATTGCATGCTCCTCATATTTTTCACACCTTTTGAAGCTCTTCATATTTTTCACACCATTTCAGGCTTCACGTTTTTGAACACCGCTTCATGTTCCTCCAGTTTTTCAGACCGTTTCATGCTCCTCATATTTTTGACACATTTTGAAGCTCTTCATATTTTTCACACCTTTTCAGGCTCTCCATGATTTTCAACACCGCTTCATGCTCCTCCTATTTTTCAGACCGTTTCATGCTCCTCATTTTTCGACATCTTTTGAAGCTCTTCATATTTTTCACACGTTTTGAAACTCTTCATATTTTTGACACCTTTTCAGTCTCTTCATGTTTTTGAACACCGTTTCATGTTCGTCCTATTTTTCAGACCGTTTCATGCTCCTCATATATTTCACACCTTTTGAAGCTCTTCATATTTTTCACACCTTTTCATGCTCTTCATGTTTTTGAACACCGCTTCATGCTCCTCCTATTTTTCAGACCGTTTCATGCTCCTCATATTTTTGACAGCTTTTGAAGCTGTTCATATTTTTCACAACTTTTCAGGCTCTTCATGATTTTCAACACCACTTCATGCAACTTCTATTTTTCAGACCGTTTCATGCTCTTCATATTTTTGACACCTTTTGAAGCTCTCCATGTTTTTCACACCTTTTGATGCTCTTCATGTTTCTCAACAGCGCTTAAAGCTCCTCCTATTTTTCAGACCGTTTTATGCTCCTCATATTTTTGACACCTTTTGAAGCTCTTCATATTTTTCACACCTTTTCAGGCTCTTCTTGTTTTTCAACACCGCTTCATGCTCCTCTTATTTGTCAGACCGTTTCATGCTCCTCATATTTTTGACACCTTTTGAAGCTCTTCATATTTTTCACACCTTTTCATTCTCTTCATGTTTCTGAACACCGCTTCATGCTCCTCCTATTTATCAGACCGTTTCATGCTCTTCATATTTTTGACACCTTTAGAAGCTCTTCATATTTTTCACACCTTTTGAAGCTCTTCATATTTTTCACACCTTTTCATGCTCTTCATGTTTTTGAAAACCATTTCATGCTCCTTATATATTTCAGATCGTACATTGCTCCTCATTTTTTTCACACCTTTTGAAGCTCTTCATATTTTTGACACCTTTTGAAGCTCTTCATATTTTTCACACCTTTTCAGGCTCTTCATGTTTTAGAACACCGCTTCATCCTCCTCCTTTTATTCAGACCGTTTCATGCTCCTCATATTTTTCACACCTTTTGAAGCTCTTCATATTTTTCACACCTTTTCAGGCTCTTCATGATTTTCAACACCGTTTCATGCCCCTCCTATTTTTCAGGCCGTTTCAATCTCCTCATATTTTTGATACCTTTTGAAACTCTTCATGTATTTCACTCTTTTTCAGACTCTTCGTATTTTTCAACACCGTTTCATGCTCCTTCTATTTTTCAGACTGTTTCATGCTCCTCATATTTTTAAAACCTTTTGAAGCTCTCAAATATTTCACACTTTTTCAGGCTCTTCCTGTTTTTCATCACCACTTCATGCTCCTCCTATTTTTCAGATCGTATCATGCTCCTCATATTTTTGACACCTTTTGAAGCTCTTCATATTTTTCATACATTTTCAGGCTCTCCATGTTTTTCAACACCAACTGATGCTCCTCCGATTTTTCAGACCGTTTCATGCTCCTCATGTTTTGACACCTTTTGAAGCTCTTCATATTTTTCACACCTTTTCAGGCTCTTCATGTTTTTCAACACCGTTTCATTCCCCTCCTATTTTTCAGACCGTTTCAAGCTCCTCATATTTTTGATACCTTTTGAAACTTTTCATATATTTCACACCTTTTCATGCTCTTGTTGTTTTTGAACACCATTTCATGCTCCTCCTATTTTTCAGACCTTTTCATGCTCCGCATATTTTTGACACCTTTTGAAGCTCTTCATATTATTCACACATTTTCAAACTTTTCATGTTTTTCAACACCGCTTCATGCTCCTCATATTTTTCACAACTTTTGTAGTTCTTCTTATATTTCACACCTTTTCTGGCTCTTCATGTTTTTCACACCTTTTCAGGCTCTTCATGTTTTTCACACCTTTTCAGGCTCTTCATGTTTTTCACACCATTTCAGGCTCTTCATGTTTTTTAACACGGCTTCATGCTCCTCCTATTTTTCAGACGGTTTCATGCTCCTCATATTTTTCACACCATTTGAAGCTCTTCATATATTTCACAGCTTTTCAGGCTCTTCATATTATTCACACCTTTTCAGGCTCTTCATGTTTTTCAACACCGCTTCATGCTCTTCCTATTTTTCAGACCGTTTCATCCTCCTCATATTTTTGACAACATTTGAAGCTCTTCATATTTTTCACACCTTTTCAGGCTCTTCATGTCTTTCAAGACCGCTTCATGCTCCTCCTATTTTTCAGACCGTTTCATGCGCCTCATATTTTTGACACCTTTTGAAGCTCTTCATATATTTCACACATTTTCAGGTGTTTCATGTTTTTCAACACCACTTCATGCTCCTCCTATTTTTCAGACTGTTTCCTGCTCCTCACATTTTTCACACTTTTTGAAGCTCTTCATATTTTTCACACCTTTTCAGGCTCTTCATGTTTTTCAACACAGCTTCATGCTCCTCTTATATTTCAGACTGTTTCATGCTCTTTAATTTTTTGACACCTTTTGAAGCTCTTCATATTTTTCACACCTTTTCATGCTCTTCATGTTTTTCAACACCGCTTCATGCTCCTCCTATGTTTCAGAACGTCATGCTCCTCATATTTTTGCCACCATTTGAAGCTCTTCATATTTTTCACACCTTTTCAGGCTCTTCATGATTTTCAAAACCGCTTCATGCTCCTCCTATTTTTCAGACCGTCATGCTCCTCATATTTTTGCCACCTTTTGAAGCTCTTCATATTTTTCACACTTTTTCAAGCTCTTCATGTTTTTCAACACCGTTTCATGCTTCTCCTATTTTTCAGACAGTTTCATGCTCCTCAAATTTTTGACACCTATTGAAGCTCTTCATATTTTTCACCCCTTTTCATGATCTTCATCTTTTTCAACACCGTTTCATGCTCCTCCTATTTTTCAGACCGTTTCATGCTCCTCATAATTTTGACACCTTTTGAAGCTCCTCATATTTTTCACACTTTTCAGGCTCTTCATGTTTTTCAACACTGTTTCATGGTCCTCCTATTTTTCAGACTGTTTCATACTCCTCATATATTGACACCTTTTAAAACTCTTCATATATTTCACACCTTTTCAGGCTCTTCATGTTTTTCAACACTGTTTCATGGTCCTCCTATTTTTCAGACTCTTTCATACTCCTCATATTTTTGACACCTTTTGAAGCTCTTCATGTATTTCACAACTTTTCAGGCTCTTCATGTTTTTCACACCTTTTCAGGATCTTCATGTATTTCCTCACCGCTTCATGCTGCTCCTATTTTTCAGACCGTTTCATGCTCCTCATATTTTTGGCACCTTTTGAAGCTCTTCATATATTTCACTCCTTTTGAAGCTCTTCATATTTTTCACATCTTTTCAGGCTCTTCATGTTTTTGAACACCGTTTCATGCTCCTCCTATTTTTCAGAACGTTTGATGCTCCTCATATTTTTGACACCTTTTGAACCTCTTCATATTTTTCACACCTTTTCAGGCTCTCCATGTTTTGAACACCGCTTCATGCTCCTCCTATTTTTCAGACCGTTTCATGCTCCTCATATTTTTGACACGTTTTGAAGCTCTTCATGTTTTTGAACACCACTTCATGCTCCTTCTATTTTTCAGACCGTTTAAGGCTCCATCTTTTTTGACACCTTTTGAAGCTCTTCATATTTTTCACACTTTTTCCGGCTCTACATGTTTTTCAACACCGCTTCATGCACCTCCTAATTTTCAGACCGTTTCATGCTCCTCATATTTTTGACACCTTTTGAAGCTCTTCACATATTTCACACCTTTTCAGGCTCTTCAGGTTTTGCAACACCGCTTCATGAATCTCCTATTTTTCAGACCATTTCGTGCTCCTCATAATTTTCACACCTTTTCAGGCTCTTCATGTTTTTCAAAAACGCTTCATGCTCCTCCTATTTTTTAGACCGTTTCATGCTCCTCATATTTTTCACAACTTTAGAACATCTTCATATTATTCACACCGTTTAAATCTCTTCATGTTTTTGAACACCGTTTCATGCTCCTCCTATTTTTCAGACCGTTTAATGTTCCTCATGTATGTCACATCGTTTGAAGCTCTTCATATTTTTCACACCTTTTCAGGCTCTTGATGTTTCTGAACATCATTTCATTCTTCTCCTATTTCTCAGACCGTTTAATCCTCCTCATGTATTTCACATCTTTTCAAACTCTTCATATTTTTCACACTTTTTCAGGTTCTTCATGTTTTTGAACACCGTTTCATGCTCCACCTATTTTTCAAACTGTTTAATGCTCCTCATATTTTCCACTCCTTTTGAAGCTCTTAATATTTTTCACACCTTTTCAAGCTCTTCATGTTTTTCAACACCACTTCATGCTCCTCCTATTTTTAGGACCGTTTCATGCTCCTCGTATTTTTGACAACTTTTGAAGCTCTGCATATTTTTCACACCTTTGAAGCTCTTCATATTTTTCACACCTTTTCAAGTTCTTCATGTTTTTCACACCTTTTCAGGCTCTTCATGTTTTTCAACACCGCTTCATGCTCCTCCTATTTTTCAAACCGTTTCATGCTCCTCATATTTTTCACACCTTTTGAAACTCTTCATATTTTCACACCTTTTCAGGCTCTTCAGGTTTTTGAACACAGCTTCATGCTCCTCCTATTTTTCAGACCGTTTCATGCTCCTCATAATTTTGACACCTTTGGAAGCTCTTCATATTTTTCACACCTTTTCATGCTCTTCAATTTTTTCAACACCGCTTCATGCTCCTCCTATTTTTCAGACCGTTTAATGCTCCTCATGCATTTCACACCTTTTGAAGCTCTTTATATTTTTCACACCTTCTCAGGTGCTTAGGTTTTTGGAACACCGTCACATGCTCCTCCTATTTTTCAGACCGTTTCATGCTCCTCATATTTTTGACACCTTTTAAGCTCTTCATATTTTTCACACACTTTCATGCTCATCATGTTTTGAACACCGCTTCATGCTCCTCCTTTTTTTCAGACCGTTTCATTCTCCTCATGTCTTTCACACCTTTTGAAGCTATTCCTATTTTTCACAACTTTTCAGGCTCTTCATGTTTTTCAACACTGTTTCATGCTCCTCCTATTTTTCAGACTGTTTCATGCTCCTCATATTTTGACACCTTTTGAAGCTCTTCATATTTTTCACACCTTTTCAGGCTCTTCATGTTTTACAACACCGCATCATGCTCCTCCTATTTTTCATTCTGTTTCATGCTCCTCATATTTTTGACACCTTTTGAAGCTCTTCATATTTTTCACACCTTTTCAGGCTCTTCATGTTTTTCAACACCGCTTCATGTTCCCCCTAATTTTCAGGCTCTTTCATGCTCCTCATATTTTCACACCTTTTGAATCTCTTCATATTTTTCACACCTTTTCAGGCTCTTCATGTTTTTCAACACTGCTTCATGATCCTCCTGTTTTTCAGTCCATTTGATGCTCCTCATATTTTTCACATCTTTTGTAGCTCTTCATATTTTTCACACCTTTTCAGGCTCTTCATGTTTTTCAACACTGCTTCATGATCCTCCTATTTTTCAGACCATTTGATGCTCCTCATATTTTTCACACCTTTTGCAGCTCTTCATGTTTTTCACACGTTTTCAGTCTCCTCATGTTTTTGAACACCGTTTCATGCTCCTCCTATTCTTCAGACCGTTTCATCCTTCAAATATTTTCACACCTTTTATAGCTCTTCATATTTTTCACACCTTTTCAGGCTCTTCATGTTCTTCAACACCACTTCATGCTCCTCCTATTTTCAGACCGTTTCATGCTCCTCATATTTTGACACCTTTAGAAGCTCTTCATATTTTTCACAGCTTTTCAGACTCTTCATGTTTTTCCACACCGTTTCATGCTCCTCCTTTTTTCCTGACCGTTTCATGCTCCTCCTATTTTTCATTCTGTTTCATGCTCCTCATATTTTTGACACCTTTTGAAGCTCTTCATATTTTTCACACCTTTTCAGACTCTTCATGTTTTTACCACAGTTTCATGCTCCTCCTATTTTTCAGACCTTTTCATGTTCATCATATTTTTGACACCTTTTCAAGCTCTTCATATCTTTCACACCTTTTGAGGCTCTTCTTGTTTTTCATCAACAATTCATACCCTCCTATTTTTCAGACCGTTTTATGCTCCTAATATTTTTGACACCTTTTGAAGCTGTTCATATATTTCACACCTTTTCAGGCTCTTCATGTTTTTCAACACCACTACATGTCCTCCTGTTTTTCAGACGGTTTCATGTCTTCATATTTTTGAACCTTTTGAGGCTCTTCATATTTTTCACACCTTTTCAGGCTCTTCATGTTTTTCAACACAGCTTCATGCTCCTCCTATTTTTCAGACCGTTTCATGCTCCTCATATTTTTGACACCTTTTGAAGCTCTTCATATTTTTCACACCTTTTCAGGCTCTTCATGTTTTTCAGCACCACTTCATGGTCCTCCTATTTTTCAGACCATTTCATGCTCATCTCATTTTTTACACCTTTTGAAGCTCTTAATATATTTCACTCCTTTTGAAGCTCTTCATATTTTTCACACCTTTTCAGGCTCTCCATGTTTTGAACACCGCTTCATGCTCTTCCGATTTTTCAGAACGTTTCATGCTCCTCCTATTTTTCAGACCGTTTCATGCTCCTCATATTTTTCACACCTTTTGAAGCTCTTCATATTTCTCACACCTTTCCACGCTCTTCATGTTTTTGAACAGCACTTCATGCTCTTCCGATTTTTCAGAACGTTTCATGCTCCTCCTATTTTTCAGACCGTTTCATGCTCCTCATAATTTTGACACCTTTTGAAGCTCTTCATATATTTCACAACTTTTCAGGCTCTCCATGTTTTTCCACACCTTTTCATGCTCCTCCTATTTTTCAGACCGTTTCTTGCTCCTCCTATTTTTCAGACCGTTTCATGCTCCTCATATTTTTGACACCTTTTGAAGCTCTTCATATATTTCACCCCTTTTCAGGCTCTTCATGTTTTTCAACAACAGTTCATGCTCCTCCTAATTTTCAGACCGTTTCATGCTCATCTCATTTTTGGCACCTTTTGAAGCTCTTCATATATTTCACACCTTTTCAGGCTCTTCATGTTTTTCAACAACAGTTCATGCTCCACCTAATTTTCAGACCATTTCATGCTCATCTCATTTTTGGCACTTTTTGAAGCTCTTCATATTTCTCACAGCTTTTGAAGCTCTTCATATTTTTCACACATTTTCAGCCTCTTCATGTGTTTCAACACCGCTTCATGCTGCTCCTATATTTCAGACCGTTTCATGCCCCTCATATTCTTGACATGTTTTGAGGCTCTTCATATTTGTCACACTTTTTGAAGCTCTTCATATATTTCACACCTTTTCAGGCTCTTCATGTTTTTCAACACCGCTTCATGCTCCTCCTATCTTTCAGACCATTTCATGCTCGTCATATTTTTGACACCTTTTGAAGCTCTTCCTATTTTTCACACCGTTTCAAGTTCTCCATGTTTTTCCACACCGATTCATGCTCCTCCTATTTTTCAGACCGTTTCTTGCTCCACCTATTTTTCAGATCGTTTCTTTCTCCTCATATTTTTGACACCTTTTGAAGCTCTTCATATATTTCACACCTTTCAGGCTCTTCATGTTTTTCAACACCACTTTATGCTCTCCCTTTTTTCAGACCTTTTCATCCTCATTTCATTTTGGACACATTCTGAAGCTGTTCATATTTTTCACACCTTTTGAAGCTATTCATATTTTTCACACCTTTTGAAGCTCTTCATATTTTTCACACCTTTTCAGGCTCTTCATGTTTTTGAACACCGTTTCATGCTCCTCCTATTTTTCAGAACTTTTCATGATCCTCATATTTTTGACACCTTTTGAAGCTCTTCATATTTTTCACACCTTTTCAGGCTCTCCATGTTTTTGAAGACTGCTTCATGCTTCTCCTATTTTTCAGACTGTTTCATGCTCCACATATTTTTGACACCTTTTGAAGCTCTTCATATTTTTCACACCATTTCAGGCTCTTCATGTTTTTCAACACCGCTTCATGATCCTCCTATTTTTCAGACCGTTTCATGCTCCTAATATGTTTCACACCTTTTATAGCTCTTCATATTTTTCACACCTTTTCAGGCTCTTCATGTTTTCAACACCACTTCATGTTCCTCCTATTTTGCAGACCGTTTCATGCTCCTCCTATTTTTGACACCTTTTGAAGCAGTTCATATTTTTCACACCTTTTCAGGCTCTTCATGTATTTCAACACCACTTCATGCTCTTCTTATTTTTCAGACAGTTTCATGCTTCTCATATTTTTGACACATTTTGCAGCTCTTCATATATTTCACACCTTTTCAGGCTCTTCATGTTTTTGAACACCCCTTCATGCTCCTTCTATTTTTCAGACCGTTTCATGCTCTTCTCATCTTTGACACCTTTTGAAGCTCTTCATATTTTTCTACCTTTTGAAGCTCTTCATATTTTTCACACCTTTTGAAGCTCTTCCTATTTTTCACACCTTTTCAGGGTCTCCATGTTTTTGAACACAGCTTCATGCTCCTCCTATTTTTCATACCGCTTCATGCTCTTCTCATTTTTGACACCTTTTGAAGCTCTTCATATTTCTCACAGCTTTTGAAGCTCTTCATATTTTTCACACCTTTTCAGGTTCTCCATGTTTTTGAGCACCGCTTCATTCTCCTCCTATTTTCAGACCGTTTCATGATCCTCATTTTTTTGACACTTTTTGAAGCTCTTCATATTTTTCCCACATTTTCAGGCTCTTCATATTTTTGAAAACCGCTTCCTACTCCTCCTATTTTCAGACCGTTTCATACTCCTCATATTTTTGACAACTTTTGAAGCTCTTCCTATTTTTCACACCTTTTCCGGCTCTTCATGTTTTCCACACCGTTTCATGCTCCTCCTTTATTTCAGACCTTTTCATGCTCCTCCTATTTTTCAGACCGTTTCATGTTCCTCTAATTTTTGACACCTTTTGAAGCTCTTAATATATTTCACACCTTTTCAGGCTCAGCATGATTTTCAACAACATATCATACTCCTCCTATTTTTCAGACCGTTTCATGCTCATCTCATTTTTGACACTTTTTGAAGCTCTTCATATTTTTCACACCTTTTGAAGCTCTTCATATTTTTCACACGTTTTCAGGCTCTTCATGTTTTTCAACACCATTTCATGCTCCTCCTATTTTTCAGACCATTTCAAGCTCCTCATATTTTTGACATCTTCTGAGGCTCTTCGTATTTTTCACACCTTTTAAGGCTCTTCATGTTTTTCAACACCACTTCATGCTCCTCCTATTTTTAAGACCGTTTCATGCTCATCTCATTTTTTACACCTTTTGAAGCTCTTCCTATTTTTCACACCTTTTAAGGCTCTTCATGTTTTTCAACACCACTTCATGCTCCTCCTATATTTCAGACCATTTCATGCTCATCTCATTTCTTACATCTTTTGAAGCTCTTCATATTTTTCACAGGTTTTCACGCTCTTCATGTTTTTCAACACTGCTTCAAGCTCCTCCTATTTTTCATACCATTTCATGCTCCTCATATTTTTGACACGTTTTGAGGCTCTTCATATTTTTCACAACTTTCCAGTCTCTTCATGTTTTGAACACCGTTTCATGCTACTCCTTTTTCAGAAAGTTTCATGCTTCTCATATTTTTGACGCTTTTGAAGCTTTTCATATTTTTCACACCTTTTCAGGCTCTTCTTGTTTTTCAACACCGCTTCATGCTCCTCCTATTTTTCAGACCGTTTCATTCTCCTCATATTTTTGACACATTTTGAGGCTCTTCATAATTTTCACACCTTTTCAGGCTCTTCATGTTTTTGAACACCGTTTCATGCTCCTCCTATTTTTCAACAGTATCATGCTCATCTCATTTTTGAAACCTTTTGAAGCCTTTCATATTTTTCACACCTTTTGAAGCTCTTCATATTTTTCACACGTTTTCAGGGTCTTCATGATTTCAACACCACTTCATGCTCCTCCTATTTTTCAGACCGTTTCATGCGCCAAATATTTTTCACACCTTTTATAGCTCTACATATTTTTCACACGTTTTCAGGCTCTACATGTTTTTCAACACCGCTTCACCCTCCTCCTATTTTTCAGACCTTTTCATGCTCCTCGTATTTTTTACACCTTTTGAAGCTCTTCATATTTTTCACATCTTTTCAGGCTCTTCATGTTTTTGAACACCATTTCATGCTCCTCCGATTTTTCAGACCCTTTCATGCTCCTCATATTTTTGACACATTTTGAAGCTCTTCATATTTTTCACACCTTTTGAACCTCTTCATATTTTTCACACGTTTTCAGGCTCTTCATGTATTTCAACATGGCTTCATGCTCTTCCTGTTTTTCAGACCGTTACATACTCCTCTTATTTTTGACACCTTTTGAAGCTCTTCACATTTTTCACACCTTTTCAGGCTCTCCATCTTTTTGAACACCGCTTCATGCTCCTCCTATTTCTCAGACATTTTCATGCTCCTCATATTTTTGACACCTTTCGAAGCTCTTCATATTTTTCACATCTTTTCAGGCTCTTCATGTTTTTGAACACCATTTCATGCTCCTCCGATTTTTCAGATCGTTTCATGCTCCTCATATTTTTGACACCTTTTGAAGCTCTTCATATTTTTCACATCTTTTCAGCCTCTTCTTGTTTTTCAACACCGCTTCATGATCCTCCTATTTTTCAGACCGTTTCATACTCCTCATATTTTTGACACATTTTGAATCTCTTCATATTTTTCACACCTGTTCAGGCTCTCCATGTTTTTCAACACCGCTTCATGATCCTCCTATTCTTCAGATCGTTTCATGCTCGAAGTATTTTTCATACCTTTTATAACTCTTCATATTTTTCACACCTTTTCAGGCTCTTCATGTTTTTCAACACCAATTCATGCTCCTCCTATATTTCAGAACTTTCATGCTCCTCATATTTTTGACACCTTTTGAATCTCTTCATATTTTTCACAATTTTTCAGTCTCTCCATGGTTTTGAACACTGCTTCATGCTCCTCCTATTTTTCAGATCGTTTCATGCTCCTCATATTTTTGACACATTTTGAAGCTCTTCAAATTTTTCACACCTTTTCAGGCTCTTCACGTTTTTGAACAACGCTTCATGCTCTTCCGATTTTTCAGACCGTTTCATGCTCCTCATATTTTTGACACCTTTTGAAGCTCTTCATATTTTTCACACCTTTTCAGTCTCTTCATGTTTTTCAACACTGTTTCATGCTCCTCCTATTTTTCAGACCGTTTCATGCTCCTAATATTTTTGACACCTTTTAAAGCTCTTCATATTTTTCACACCTTTTGAGGCTCTTCATGTTTTTCAACACCGCTTCATGCTTTTCCTATTTTTCAGACCGTTTCACGCTCTTCATAGTTTTGACACCTTTTGAAGCTCTTCATATTTTTCACACGTTTTCAGGCTCTTCATGTATTTCAACACCGCTTCATGCCCCTCCTATTTTTCAAACCGTTTCATGCTCCTCATATTTTTGACACCTTTTAAACCTCTTCATATTTTTCACATCTTTTCAGGCTCTTCATGTTTTTGAACACCGCTTCATGCTCCTCCTATTTTTCAGACCTGTCATGCTCCTCATATATTTGACACCTTTTGAACCACTTCATATTTTTCACACCTTTTGAAGCTCTTCATATTTTTCACACGTTTTCAGGCTCTTCATGTTTTTCACCACCGCTTCATACTCCTCCTATTTTTCAGACCGTTTCATGCTCCTCATATTTTTGACACCCTTTGAGGCTCTTCATATATTTAACACCTTTTCAGGCTCTTCATGTTTTTGAAGACCGTTTCATGCCTCTTCAATTTTTTAAACCATTTCATGCTCCTCATATTTTTGACACCTTTTGAAGCTCTTCATATTTTTCACACCTTTTCAGGCTCTTCATGTTTTTGAACAAATTTTCATGCTCCTCCGATTTTTCAGACCTTTTCATGCTCCTCATATTTTGTCAACTTTTGAAGCTCTTCATATTTTTCACACCTTTTCAGGCTCTTCATGTTTTTCACCACCGCTTCATACTCCTCCTATTTTTCAGACCGTTTCATGCTCCTCATATTTTTGACACCGTTTGAGGCTCTTCATATTTTACACAGGTTTTCACGCTCTTCATGTTTTTCAACACTGCTTCAAGCTCCTCTTATTTTTCATACCATTTCATGCTCCTCATATTTTTGACACATTTTGAGGCTCTTCATGTTTTTCACACCATTCCAGTCTCTTCATTTTTCTGAAGACCGTTTCATGTTACTCCTTTTTCAGAAAGTTTCATGCTCCTCATATTTTTGACACCTTTTGAAGCTCTTCACATTTTTTCACACCTTTTCAGGCTCTTCTGGATTTTCAGTACCGCTTCCTGCTCCTCCAATTTTTCAGACCGTTTCATTCTCCTCATATTTTTGACACCTTTTGAAGCTCTTCATATATTTCACACCTTTCAGGCTCTTCATGTTTTTCAACACCGCTTCATGCTCCTCCTATATTTCAGACCGTTTCATGCTCCTCATATTTTTGACACCTTTTGAAGCTCTTCATATTTTTCACACCTTTTCAGGCTCTTCATGTTTTTGAACACCGCTTCATGCTCCTCCTATTTTTCAGACCTTTCATGCTCCTCATATATTTGACACCTTTTGAAGCTCTTCATATTTTTCACACCCTTTCTGGCTCTTCATGTTTTTCAACATCACTTCATGCTCCTCCTATTTTTAAGACCGTTTCATGCTTATCTCTTTTTGACACCTTTTGAAGCTCTTCATATTTTTCACACCTTTTGAAGCTCTTCATATTTTTCACACGTTTTCAGGCTCTTCATGTTTTTCAACATCGCTTCATACTCCTCCTATTTTTCAGACCGTTTCATGCTCCTCATATTTTTGACACCCTTTGAGGCTCTTCATATATTTAACACCTTTTCAGGCTCTTCATGTTTTTGAACACCGTTTCATGCCTCTCCAATTTTTTAAACCATTTCATGCTCCTAATATTTTTGACACCTTTTGAAGCTCTTCATATTTTTCACACCTTTTCAGGCTCTTCATGTTTTTGAACAAATTTTCATGCTCCTCCGATTTTTCAGACCTTTTCATGCTCCTCATATTTTGTCAACTTTTGAAGCTCTTCATATTTTTCACACCTTTTCAGGCTCTTCATGTTTTTCAACATTGTTTCATGCGCCTCCTATTTTTCAGACCATTTCATGCTCCTCATATTTTTGACACCTTTTGAAGCTCTTCATATTTTTCATACCTTTTCAGGCTTTTCATGTTTTTCAACAACGCTTCATGCTCCTCGTATTTTTCAGAACGTTTCATGCTCCTCATATTTTTGACACCTTTTGAAGCTCTTCATATATTTCATACCTTTTCAGGCTCTTCATGTTTTTCAACACCATTTCATGTTCCTCCTATTTTTCAGACCGTTTCATGCTCATCTCATTTCTTACACATTTTGAAACTCTTCATATTTTTGACACCTTTTGAGGCTCTTCATATTTTACACAGGTTTTCATGCTCTTCATGTTTTTCAACACTGCTTCAAGCTGCTCCTATTTTTCACACCATTTCATGCTCCTAATATTTTTCACACGTTTTGAGGCTCTTCATATTTTTCACAACTTTCCAGTCTCTTCATGTTTTTGAACACCGTTTCATTATACTACTTTTTCAGAACGTTTCATGCTCCTCATATTTTTGACACCTTTTGAAGCTCTTCATATTTTTCACACCTTTTCAGGCTCTTCTTATTTTTCAACACTGCTTCATGCTCTTCCTATTTTTCAGACGGTTTCATGCTCCTCATATTTTTGAAACCTTTCGAAGCTCTTCATATTTTTCACAACTATTCAGGCTCTTCATATTTTTCAACACCGCCTCATGCTCCTCCTAGTTTTCAGACCGTTTCATGCCCCTCTTATTTTTACACCTTTTGCAGCTCTTCATATTTTACACCTTTTCAGGCTCTTCATGTTATTCAACACCACTTCATGCTCCTCCTATTTTTCAGACCGTTTCATGCTCATCTCATTTCTTACACCTTTTGATGCTCTTCATATTTTTCACACATTTTGAAGCTCTTCATATTTTTCACAGGTTTTCAAGCTCTTCATGTTTTTCAACACTGCTTCAAGCTCCTCCTATTTTTCATACCATTTCATGCTCCTCATATTTTTGACTCGTTTTGAGGCTCTTCATATTTTTCACTCATTTCCAGTCTCTTCATGTTTTTGAACACCGTTTCATGCTACTCCTTTTTCAGAAAGTTTCATGCTCCTCATATTCTTGATGCTTTTGAACCTTTTCATATTTTTCACACCTTTTCAGGCTCTTCTTTTTTTTCAACACAGCTTCATGCTCCTCCTATTTTTCAGACCGTTTTTGCTCCTCATATTTTTGACACCTTTTGAAGCTCTTCATATTTTTCACATCTTTTCAGGCTCTTCATGTTTTTGAACACCATTTCATGCTCCTCCTATTTTTCAGACCGTTTCATTCTCCTCATATTTTTGACACCTTTTGAGGCTCTTCATATTTTTCACACCTTTTCAGGCTCTTCATGTTTTTGAACACCGTTTCATGCTCCTCCTATTTTTCAACAGTATCATGCTCATCTCATTTTTGAAACCTTTTGAAGCCTTTCATATTTTTCACACTTTTTGAAGCTCTTCATATTTTTCACACGTTTTCAGGGTCATCATGATTTCAAACCCACTTCATGCTCCTCCTATTTTTCAGACCGTTTCATGCGCCAAATATTTTCACACCTTTTATAGCTCTTCATATTTTTCACACGTTTTCAGGCTCTACAGGTTTTTCAACACCGCTTCACGCTCCTCCTATTTTTCAGAACTTTTCATGCTCCTCATATTTTTGACACATTTTGAAGCTCTTCATATTTTTCACACCTTTTCATGCTCTTCATGTTTTTCAACACCGCTTCATGCTCCTCCTATTTTTCAGACCGTGTCATGCTCCTCATATTTTTGACACCTTTTGAACCTCTTCATATTTTTCACACCTTTTCAGGCTCTTAATGATTTTCAACAACGTTTCATGTTCCTCCTATTTTTCAGACCGTTTTATGCTCCTCATATTTTGTCAACTTTTGAAGCTTTTCATATTTTTCACACCTTTTCAGGTTCTTCATGTTTTTCAACACCGCTTCATGCTCCTCCTATTTTTTAAACCGTTTCATGCTCCTCATATTTCTGACACCTTTTGAGGCTCTTCATATTTTTCACACCTTTTCAGGCTCTTCATGTTTTTCAACACCACTTCATGCTCCTCCTATTTTTCAGACCGTTTCATGCTCATCTCATTTTTGACAACTTTTGAAGCTCTTCATATTTTTCAACCTTTTGAAGCTCTTCATATTTTTCACACGTTTTCAGGCTTTTCATGTTTTTCAACACCGCTTCATGCTCCTCCTCTTTTTCAAACCGTTTCATGCTCCACATATTTTTGACACGTTTTGAAGCTCTTCATATTTTTCAACCTTTTGAAGCTCTTCATATTTTTCACACCTTTTCAGGCTCTTCATGTTTTTCAACACCACTTCATGCTCCTCCTATTTTTCAGACCGTTTCATGCTCATCTCATTTTTGACAACTTTTGAAGCTCTTCATATTTTTCAACCTTTTTAAGCTCTACATATTTTTCACAGCTTTTAAGGCTCTTGATGTTTTCAACACCGCTTCATGCTCCTCCTATTTTTCAGACCCTTTCTTGCTCCTCATATTGTTCACACTTTTTGAAGCTCTTCATATTTTTAACACCTTTTGAAGCTATTCAAATTTCTCACACGTTTTCAGGCTCTTCATGTTTTTGAACACGGCTTCAGGCTCCTCCTATTTTTCAGACCTTTTCATTCTCCTCATATTTTTCACATCTTTTGGAGCTCTTCATATTTTTCACACCTTTTCAGGCTCTTCAAGTTTTTGAACACCGTTTCATGCTCCTCCGTTTTTTCAGACCGTTTCATGCTCCTCATATTTTTGACACCTTTTGCAGCTCTTCATATTTTTCACAGCTTTTCAGGCTCTTCATGTTTTTAAACACCGTTTCATGCTCCTCCTTTTTTTCAGACCGATTCTTGCTCCTCATATTGTGACTCCTTTTGAAGCTCTTCATATTTTTCACACCTTTTCAGGCTCTTCATGTTTTTCAACACCGCTTCATGCTCCTCCTATTTTTCAGAACCTTTCATGCTCCTCGTATTTTTGACACCTTTTGAAGCTCTTCATATTTTTCACACCTTTTCAGGCTCTTCATGTTTTTCAACACCACTTCATGCTCCTCCTATTTTTCAGACCATTTCATGCTCATCTCATTTCTTACACCTTTTGATGCTCTTCATATTTTTCACACATTTTGAAGCTCTTCCTATTTTTCACATCTTTTCAGGCTCTTCATGTTTTTGAACACCATTTCATGCTCCTCCGATTTTTCAGATCGTTTCATGCTCCTCATATTTTTGACACCTTTTGAAGCTCTTCATATTTTTCACACCTTTTCTGGCTCTTCATGTTTTTCAACACCGCTTCAGGCTCCTCCTATTTTTCAGACCGTTTCATACTCCTCATATTTTTCACACATTTTGAAGCTCTTCATATTTTTCACACCTTTTCAGGCTCTTCATGGTTTTCAACACCGCTTCATGATCCTCCTATTCTTCAGATCGTTTCATGCTCCAAATATTTTTCATACATTTTATAGCTCCTCATATTTTTCACACCTTTTCAGGCTCTTCATGTTTTTCACCACCACTTCATGCTCCTCCTATTTTTCAGACCGTATCATGGTCATTTCATTTTTGTCACCTTTGAAGCTCTTTATATTTTTCACACCTTTTGAAGCTCTTCATATTTTTCACACGTTTTCAGGCTATTCATATTTTTCAACACCGTTTCATGCTGCTTCTATTTTTCAGACCGTTTCATGCTCCTCATATTTTTCACACCTTTTGAAGCTCTTCATATTTTTCACACCTTTTCAGGATCTTCATGTTTTGGAACACAGCTTCCTGCTCCTCCTATTTATCAGACCGTTTCATGCTCCTCATAGTTTTGACACCTTTTGAAGCTCTTCATATTTTTCACAGTTTTTCAGGCTCTTCATGATTTTCAACAACGTTTCATGTTATTCCTATTTTTCAGACCGTTTAATGCTCATCTCATTTTTAACACCTTTTGAAGCTTTTCATATTTTTCACACGTTTTCAGGCTCTTCATGTTTTTCAACACCGCTTCATGCTCCTCCTATTTTTCAGAGAGTTTCATGCTCCTCATGTATTTCACAGCTTTTGAAGCTCTTCATATTTTCCACACCTTTTCAGGCTCTTCATGTTTTTGATCACCGTTTCATGCTCCTTCTATTTTTCAGATCGTTTCATGCTCATCATATTTTTGACACTTTTTGAGCTCTTCATATTTTCCACACCTTTTCAGGCTCTTCTTGTTTTTGAAGACCGTTTCATGCTCCTCCTATTTTTCAGACCGTTTCATGCTCCTCATATTTTTCACACCTGTTGAAACTCCTCATATTTTTCACACCTTTTGAAGCTGTTCATATATTTCACACTTTTTCAGGCATTTCATGTTTTTCACAACCGCTTCATGCTCCTCCTATTTTTCAGACCGTTTCATGCTCCTCATATTTTTGAAACCTTTTGAAGCTCTTCATGTATTTCACAATGTTTCAGGCTCTTCATGTTTTTCAACACCGCTTCATGCTCCTCCAATTTTCAGACCGTTTCATGCTCCTTATATTTTTGACAACTTTTGAAGCTCTTCATATTTTTCACACCTTTTCACGCTCATCATGTTTTTCAACACCGCTTCATGCTCCTCCTAATTTTCAGAACGTTTCATGCTCATCCTATTTTTGCCACCTTTTGAAGCTCTTCATATTTTTCACACCTTTTCAGGCTCTTCATGTTTTTGAACAGGGTTTCATGCTCCTCCTATTTTTCAGACCGTTTCATGCTCCTCATGTATTTCACACCTTCTGAAGCTCTTCGTATTTTTCACACGTTTTGAAGCTCTTCATATTCTTACACGTTTTCAGGCTCTTCATGTTTTTCAACACCGCTTCATGCTCCTCCTATTTTTCAAACCGTTTCATGCTCCTCATATTTTTGACACGTTTTGAGGCTCTTCATATTTTTCACACCTTTTCAGGCTCTTCATGTTTTTGAACACCGTTTCATGCTCCTCCTATTTTTGCGACGGTTTCATGTTCCTCATAATTTTGACACCTTTTGAAGCTCTTCATATTTTTCACATCTTTTGAAACTCTTCATATTTTTCTCACCTTTTCAAGCTCTTCATGTTTTTGAACCCCGTCATGCTCCTCCTATTTTTCAGACCGTCTCATGCTCCTCATATTTTTGACACCTTTTGAAGCTCTTCATATTTTTCACACCTTTTCAGGCTCTTCATGTTTTACAACACCGCATCATGCTCCTCCTATTTTTCATTCTGTTTCATGCTCCTCATATTTTTGACACCTTTTGAAGCTCTTCATATTTTTCACACCTTTTCAGGCTCTTCATGTTTTTCAACACCGCTTCATGTTCCCCCTAATTTTCAGGCTCTTTCATGCTCCTCATATTTTCACACCTTTTGAATCTCTTCATATTTTTCACACCTTTTCAGGCTCTTCATGTTTTTCAACACTGCTTCATGATCCTCCTGTTTTTCAGTCCATTTGATGCTCCTCATATTTTTCACATCTTTTGTAGCTCTTCATATTTTTCACACCTTTTCAGGCTCTTCATGTTTTTCAACACTGCTTCATGATCCTCCTATTTTTCAGACCATTTGATGCTCCTCATATTTTTCACACCTTTTGCAGCTCTTCATGTTTTTCACACGTTTTCAGTCTCCTCATGTTTTTGAACACCGTTTCATGCTCCTCCTATTCTTCAGACCGTTTCATCCTTCAAATATTTTCACACCTTTTATAGCTCTTCATATTTTTCACACCTTTTCAGGCTCTTCATGTTCTTCAACACCACTTCATGCTCCTCCTATTTTCAGACCGTTTCATGCTCCTCATATTTTGACACCTTTAGAAGCTCTTCATATTTTTCACAGCTTTTCAGACTCTTCATGTTTTTCCACACCGTTTCATGCTCCTCCTTTTTTCCTGACCGTTTCATGCTCCTCCTATTTTTCATTCTGTTTCATGCTCCTCATATTTTTGACACCTTTTGAAGCTCTTCATATTTTTCACACCTTTTCAGACTCTTCATGTTTTTACCACAGTTTCATGCTCCTCCTATTTTTCAGACCTTTTCATGTTCATCATATTTTTGACACCTTTTCAAGCTCTTCATATCTTTCACACCTTTTGAGGCTCTTCTTGTTTTTCATCAACAATTCATACCCTCCTATTTTTCAGACCGTTTTATGCTCCTAATATTTTTGACACCTTTTGAAGCTGTTCATATATTTCACACCTTTTCAGGCTCTTCATGTTTTTCAACACCACTACATGTCCTCCTGTTTTTCAGACGGTTTCATGTCTTCATATTTTTGAACCTTTTGAGGCTCTTCATATTTTTCACACCTTTTCAGGCTCTTCATGTTTTTCAACACAGCTTCATGCTCCTCCTATTTTTCAGACCGTTTCATGCTCCTCATATTTTTGACACCTTTTGAAGCTCTTCATATTTTTCACACCTTTTCAGGCTCTTCATGTTTTTCAGCACCACTTCATGGTCCTCCTATTTTTCAGACCATTTCATGCTCATCTCATTTTTTACACCTTTTGAAGCTCTTAATATATTTCACTCCTTTTGAAGCTCTTCATATTTTTCACACCTTTTCAGGCTCTCCATGTTTTGAACACCGCTTCATGCTCTTCCGATTTTTCAGAACGTTTCATGCTCCTCCTATTTTTCAGACCGTTTCATGCTCCTCATATTTTTCACACCTTTTGAAGCTCTTCATATTTCTCACACCTTTCCACGCTCTTCATGTTTTTGAACAGCACTTCATGCTCTTCCGATTTTTCAGAACGTTTCATGCTCCTCCTATTTTTCAGACCGTTTCATGCTCCTCATAATTTTGACACCTTTTGAAGCTCTTCATATATTTCACAACTTTTCAGGCTCTCCATGTTTTTCCACACCTTTTCATGCTCCTCCTATTTTTCAGACCGTTTCTTGCTCCTCCTATTTTTCAGACCGTTTCATGCTCCTCATATTTTTGACACCTTTTGAAGCTCTTCATATATTTCACCCCTTTTCAGGCTCTTCATGTTTTTCAACAACAGTTCATGCTCCTCCTAATTTTCAGACCGTTTCATGCTCATCTCATTTTTGGCACCTTTTGAAGCTCTTCATATATTTCACACCTTTTCAGGCTCTTCATGTTTTTCAACAACAGTTCATGCTCCACCTAATTTTCAGACCATTTCATGCTCATCTCATTTTTGGCACTTTTTGAAGCTCTTCATATTTCTCACAGCTTTTGAAGCTCTTCATATTTTTCACACATTTTCAGCCTCTTCATGTGTTTCAACACCGCTTCATGCTGCTCCTATATTTCAGACCGTTTCATGCCCCTCATATTCTTGACATGTTTTGAGGCTCTTCATATTTGTCACACTTTTTGAAGCTCTTCATATATTTCACACCTTTTCAGGCTCTTCATGTTTTTCAACACCGCTTCATGCTCCTCCTATCTTTCAGACCATTTCATGCTCGTCATATTTTTGACACCTTTTGAAGCTCTTCCTATTTTTCACACCGTTTCAAGTTCTCCATGTTTTTCCACACCGATTCATGCTCCTCCTATTTTTCAGACCGTTTCTTGCTCCACCTATTTTTCAGATCGTTTCTTTCTCCTCATATTTTTGACACCTTTTGAAGCTCTTCATATATTTCACACCTTTCAGGCTCTTCATGTTTTTCAACACCACTTTATGCTCTCCCTTTTTTCAGACCTTTTCATCCTCATTTCATTTTGGACACATTTTGAAGCTGTTCATATTTTTCACACCTTTTGAAGCTATTCATATTTTTCACACCTTTTGAAGCTCTTCATATTTTTCACACCTTTTCAGGCTCTTCATGTTTTTGAACACCGTTTCATGCTCCTCCTATTTTTCAGAACTTTTCATGATCCTCATATTTTTGACACCTTTTGAAGCTCTTCATATTTTTCACACCTTTTCAGGCTCTCCATGTTTTTGAAGACTGCTTCATGCTTCTCCTATTTTTCAGACTGTTTCATGCTCCACATATTTTTGACACCTTTTGAAGCTCTTCATATTTTTCACACCATTTCAGGCTCTTCATGTTTTTCAACACCGCTTCATGATCCTCCTATTTTTCAGACCGTTTCATGCTCCTAATATGTTTCACACCTTTTATAGCTCTTCATATTTTTCACACCTTTTCAGGCTCTTCATGTTTTCAACACCACTTCATGTTCCTCCTATTTTGCAGACCGTTTCATGCTCCTCCTATTTTTGACACCTTTTGAAGCAGTTCATATTTTTCACACCTTTTCAGGCTCTTCATGTATTTCAACACCACTTCATGCTCTTCTTATTTTTCAGACAGTTTCATGCTTCTCATATTTTTGACACATTTTGCAGCTCTTCATATATTTCACACCTTTTCAGGCTCTTCATGTTTTTGAACACCCCTTCATGCTCCTTCTATTTTTCAGACCGTTTCATGCTCTTCTCATCTTTGACACCTTTTGAAGCTCTTCATATTTTTCTACCTTTTGAAGCTCTTCATATTTTTCACACCTTTTGAAGCTCTTCCTATTTTTCACACCTTTTCAGGGTCTCCATGTTTTTGAACACAGCTTCATGCTCCTCCTATTTTTCATACCGCTTCATGCTCTTCTCATTTTTGACACCTTTTGAAGCTCTTCATATTTCTCACAGCTTTTGAAGCTCTTCATATTTTTCACACCTTTTCAGGTTCTCCATGTTTTTGAGCACCGCTTCATTCTCCTCCTATTTTCAGACCGTTTCATGATCCTCATTTTTTTGACACTTTTTGAAGCTCTTCATATTTTTCCCACATTTTCAGGCTCTTCATATTTTTGAAAACCGCTTCCTACTCCTCCTATTTTCAGACCGTTTCATACTCCTCATATTTTTGACAACTTTTGAAGCTCTTCCTATTTTTCACACCTTTTCCGGCTCTTCATGTTTTCCACACCGTTTCATGCTCCTCCTTTATTTCAGACCTTTTCATGCTCCTCCTATTTTTCAGACCGTTTCATGTTCCTCTAATTTTTGACACCTTTTGAAGCTCTTAATATATTTCACACCTTTTCAGGCTCAGCATGATTTTCAACAACATATCATACTCCTCCTATTTTTCAGACCGTTTCATGCTCATCTCATTTTTGACACTTTTTGAAGCTCTTCATATTTTTCACACCTTTTGAAGCTCTTCATATTTTTCACACGTTTTCAGGCTCTTCATGTTTTTCAACACCATTTCATGCTCCTCCTATTTTTCAGACCATTTCAAGCTCCTCATATTTTTGACATCTTCTGAGGCTCTTCGTATTTTTCACACCTTTTAAGGCTCTTCATGTTTTTCAACACCACTTCATGCTCCTCCTATTTTTAAGACCGTTTCATGCTCATCTCATTTTTTACACCTTTTGAAGCTCTTCCTATTTTTCACACCTTTTAAGGCTCTTCATGTTTTTCAACACCACTTCATGCTCCTCCTATATTTCAGACCATTTCATGCTCATCTCATTTCTTACATCTTTTGAAGCTCTTCATATTTTTCACAGGTTTTCACGCTCTTCATGTTTTTCAACACTGCTTCAAGCTCCTCCTATTTTTCATACCATTTCATGCTCCTCATATTTTTGACACGTTTTGAGGCTCTTCATATTTTTCACAACTTTCCAGTCTCTTCATGTTTTGAACACCGTTTCATGCTACTCCTTTTTCAGAAAGTTTCATGCTTCTCATATTTTTGACGCTTTTGAAGCTTTTCATATTTTTCACACCTTTTCAGGCTCTTCTTGTTTTTCAACACCGCTTCATGCTCCTCCTATTTTTCAGACCGTTTCATTCTCCTCATATTTTTGACACATTTTGAGGCTCTTCATAATTTTCACACCTTTTCAGGCTCTTCATGTTTTTGAACACCGTTTCATGCTCCTCCTATTTTTCAACAGTATCATGCTCATCTCATTTTTGAAACCTTTTGAAGCCTTTCATATTTTTCACACCTTTTGAAGCTCTTCATATTTTTCACACGTTTTCAGGGTCTTCATGATTTCAACACCACTTCATGCTCCTCCTATTTTTCAGACCGTTTCATGCGCCAAATATTTTTCACACCTTTTATAGCTCTACATATTTTTCACACGTTTTCAGGCTCTACATGTTTTTCAACACCGCTTCACCCTCCTCCTATTTTTCAGACCTTTTCATGCTCCTCGTATTTTTTACACCTTTTGAAGCTCTTCATATTTTTCACATCTTTTCAGGCTCTTCATGTTTTTGAACACCATTTCATGCTCCTCCGATTTTTCAGACCCTTTCATGCTCCTCATATTTTTGACACATTTTGAAGCTCTTCATATTTTTCACACCTTTTGAACCTCTTCATATTTTTCACACGTTTTCAGGCTCTTCATGTATTTCAACATGGCTTCATGCTCTTCCTGTTTTTCAGACCGTTACATACTCCTCTTATTTTTGACACCTTTTGAAGCTCTTCACATTTTTCACACCTTTTCAGGCTCTCCATCTTTTTGAACACCGCTTCATGCTCCTCCTATTTCTCAGACATTTTCATGCTCCTCATATTTTTGACACCTTTCGAAGCTCTTCATATTTTTCACATCTTTTCAGGCTCTTCATGTTTTTGAACACCATTTCATGCTCCTCCGATTTTTCAGATCGTTTCATGCTCCTCATATTTTTGACACCTTTTGAAGCTCTTCATATTTTTCACATCTTTTCAGCCTCTTCTTGTTTTTCAACACCGCTTCATGATCCTCCTATTTTTCAGACCGTTTCATACTCCTCATATTTTTGACACATTTTGAATCTCTTCATATTTTTCACACCTGTTCAGGCTCTCCATGTTTTTCAACACCGCTTCATGATCCTCCTATTCTTCAGATCGTTTCATGCTCGAAGTATTTTTCATACCTTTTATAACTCTTCATATTTTTCACACCTTTTCAGGCTCTTCATGTTTTTCAACACCAATTCATGCTCCTCCTATATTTCAGAACTTTCATGCTCCTCATATTTTTGACACCTTTTGAATCTCTTCATATTTTTCACAATTTTTCAGTCTCTCCATGGTTTTGAACACTGCTTCATGCTCCTCCTATTTTTCAGATCGTTTCATGCTCCTCATATTTTTGACACATTTTGAAGCTCTTCAAATTTTTCACACCTTTTCAGGCTCTTCACGTTTTTGAACACCGCTTCATGCTCTTCCGATTTTTCAGACCGTTTCATGCTCCTCATATTTTTGACACCTTTTGAAGCTCTTCATATTTTTCACACCTTTTCAGTCTCTTCATGTTTTTCAACACTGTTTCATGCTCCTCCTATTTTTCAGACCGTTTCATGCTCCTAATATTTTTGACACCTTTTAAAGCTCTTCATATTTTTCACACCTTTTGAGGCTCTTCATGTTTTTCAACACCGCTTCATGCTTTTCCAATTTTTCAGACCGTTTCACGCTCTTCATAGTTTTGACACCTTTTGAAGCTCTTCATATTTTTCACACGTTTTCAGGCTCTTCATGTATTTCAACACCGCTTCATGCCCCTCCTATATTTCAAACCGTTTCATGCTCCTCATATTTTTGACACCTTTTAAACCTCTTCATATTTTTCACATCTTTTCAGGCTCTTCATGTTTTTGAACACCGCTTCATGCTCCTCCTATTTTTCAGACATGTCATGCTCCTCATATATTTGACACCTTTTGAACCACTTCATATTTTTCACACCTTTTGAAGCTCTTCATATTTTTCACACGTTTTCAGGCTCTTCATGTTTTTCACCACCGCTTCATACTCCTCCTATTTTTCAGACCGTTTCATGCTCCTCATATTTTTGACACCCTTTGAGGCTCTTCATATATTTAACACCTTTTCAGGCTCTTCATGTTTTTCAGGACCGTTTCATGCTCCTCCTATTTTTCAGACAGTTTCATGCTCATCTCATAAATGAGACCTTTTGAAGCTCTTCATATTTTCACACCTTTTGAAGCTCTTCATATTTTTCACCTATTTTCAGGCTCTTCATGTTTTTAAACACCATTTCATGCTCCTCCGATTTTTCAGATCGTTTCATGCTCCTCATATTTTTGACACCTTTTGAAGCTCTTCATATTTTTCACACTTTTTGAAGCTCTTCATATTTTTCACATCTTTTCAGGCTCTTCATGTTTTTCAACACCGCTTTATATTCCTCCTATATTTCAGACCGTTTCATGCTCCTCATATTTTTGACACCCTTTGAGGCTCTTCATATATTTAACACCTTTTCAGGCTCTTCATGTTTTTGAACACCGTTTCATGCCTCTCCAATTTTTTAAACCATTTCATGCTCCTCATATTTTTGACACCTTTTGAAGCTCTTCATATTTTTCACACCTTTTCAGGCTCTTCATGTTTTTGAACAAATTTTCATGCTCCTCCGATTTTTCAGACCTTTTCATGCTCCTCATATTTTGTCAACTTTTGAAGCTCTTCATATTTTTCACACCTTTTCAGACTCTTCATGTTTTTCAACATTGTTTCATGCTCCTCCTATTTTTTCAGACCGTTTCATGCTCCTCATATTTTTGTCACCTTTTGAAGCTCTTCATATTTTTCACACCTTTTCAGGCTTTTCATGTTTTTCAACAACGCTTCATGCTCCTCCGATTTTTCAGACCATTTCATGCTTCTCATATTTTTGACACCTTTTGAAACTCTTCATATTTTTCACACCTCTTCAGGCTCTTCATGTTTTTGAACACCGTTTCATGCTTCTCCTATTTTTCAACCCGTTTCATGATCCTCATATTTTTGACACCTTTTAAAGCTCTTCATATTTTTCACACCTTTTCAGGCTCTTCATGTTTTCAACACCGCTTCATGCTCCTCCTATTTTTCAGACCGTTTCATGCTTATCACATTTTTGACACATTTTGAAGCTCTTCATATTTTTCACACCTTTTGAACCTCTTCATATTTTTCACACGTTTTCAGGCTCTTCATGTATTTCAACATGGCTTCATGCTCTTCCTGTTTTTCAGACCGTTACATACTCCTCTTATTTTTGACACCTTTTGAAGCTCTTCACATTTTTCACACCTTTTCAGGCTCTCCATCTTTTTGAACACCGCTTCATGCTCCTCCTATTTCTCAGACATTTTCATGCTCCTCATATTTTTGACACCTTTCGAAGCTCTTCATATTTTTCACATCTTTTCAGGCTCTTCATGTTTTTGAACACCATTTCATGCTCCTCCGATTTTTCAGATCGTTTCATGCTCCTCATATTTTTGACACCTTTTGAAGCTCTTCATATTTTTCACATCTTTTCAGCCTCTTCTTGTTTTTCAACACCGCTTCATGATCCTCCTATTTTTCAGACCGTTTCATACTCCTCATATTTTTGACACATTTTGAATCTCTTCATATTTTTCACACCTGTTCAGGCTCTCCATGTTTTTCAACACCGCTTCATGATCCTCCTATTCTTCAGATCGTTTCATGCTCGAAGTATTTTTCATACCTTTTATAACTCTTCATATTTTTCACACCTTTTCAGGCTCTTCATGTTTTTCAACACCAATTCATGCTCCTCCTATATTTCAGAACTTTCATGCTCCTCATATTTTTGACACCTTTTGAATCTCTTCATATTTTTCACAATTTTTCAGTCTCTCCATGGTTTTGAACACTGCTTCATGCTCCTCCTATTTTTCAGATCGTTTCATGCTCCTCATATTTTTGACACATTTTGAAGCTCTTCAAATTTTTCACACCTTTTCAGGCTCTTCACGTTTTTGTACACCGCTTCATGCTCTTCCGATTTTTCAGACCGTTTCATGCTCCTCATATTTTTGACACCTTTTGAAGCTCTTCATATTTTTCACACCTTTTCAGTCTCTTCATGTTTTTCAACACTGTTTCATGCTCCTCCTATTTTTCAGACCGTTTCATGCTCCTAATATTTTTGACACCTTTTAAAGCTCTTCATATTTTTCACACCTTTTGAGGCTCTTCATGTTTTTCAACACCGCTTCATGCTTTTCCTATTTTTCAGACCGTTTCACGCTCTTCATAGTTTTGACACCTTTTGAAGCTCTTCATATTTTTCACACGTTTTCAGGCTCTTCATGTATTTCAACACCGCTTCATGCCCCTCCTATTTTTCAAACCGTTTCATGCTCCTCATATTTTTGACACCTTTTAAACCTCTTCATATTTTTCACATCTTTTCAGGCTCTTCATGTTTTTGAACACCGCTTCATGCTCCTCCTATTTTTCAGACCTGTCATGCTCCTCATATATTTGACACCTTTTGAACCACTTCATATTTTTCACACCTTTTGAAGCTCTTCATATTTTTCACACGTTTTCAGGCTCTTCATGTTTTTCACCACCGCTTCATACTCCTCCTATTTTTCAGACCGTTTCATGCTCCTCATATTTTTGACACCCTTTGAGGCTCTTCATATATTTAACACCTTTTCAGGCTCTTCATGTTTTTGAAGACCGTTTCATGCCTCTTCAATTTTTTAAACCATTTCATGCTCCTCATATTTTTGACACCTTTTGAAGCTCTTCATATTTTTCACACCTTTTCAGGCTCTTCATGTTTTTGAACAAATTTTCATGCTCCTCCGATTTTTCAGACCTTTTCATGCTCCTCATATTTTGTCAACTTTTGAAGCTCTTCATATTTTTCACACCTTTTCAGGCTCTTCATGTTTTTCACCACCGCTTCATACTCCTCCTATTTTTCAGACCGTTTCATGCTCCTCATATTTTTGACACCGTTTGAGGCTCTTCATATTTTACACAGGTTTTCACGCTCTTCATGTTTTTCAACACTGCTTCAAGCTCCTCTTATTTTTCATACCATTTCATGCTCCTCATATTTTTGACACATTTTGAGGCTCTTCATGTTTTTCACACCATTCCAGTCTCTTCATTTTTCTGAAGACCGTTTCATGTTACTCCTTTTTCAGAAAGTTTCATGCTCCTCATATTTTTGACACCTTTTGAAGCTCTTCACATTTTTTCACACCTTTTCAGGCTCTTTTGGATTTTCAGTACCGCTTCCTGCTCCTCCAATTTTTCAGACCGTTTCATTCTCCTCATATTTTTGACACCTTTTGAAGCTCTTCATATATTTCACACCTTTCAGGCTCTTCATGTTTTTCAACACCGCTTCATGCTCCTCCTATATTTCAGACCGTTTCATGCTCCTCATATTTTTGACACCTTTTGAAGCTCTTCATATTTTTCACACCTTTTCAGGCTCTTCATGTTTTTGAACACCGCTTCATGCTCCTCCTATTTTTCAGACCTTTCATGCTCCTCATATATTTGACACCTTTTGAAGCTCTTCATATTTTTCACACCCTTTCTGGCTCTTCATGTTTTTCAACATCACTTCATGCTCCTCCTATTTTTAAGACCGTTTCATGCTTATCTCTTTTTGACACCTTTTGAAGCTCTTCATATTTTTCACACCTTTTGAAGCTCTTCATATTTTTCACACGTTTTCAGGCTCTTCATGTTTTTCAACATCGCTTCATACTCCTCCTATTTTTCAGACCGTTTCATGCTCCTCATATTTTTGACACCCTTTGAGGCTCTTCATATATTTAACACCTTTTCAGGCTCTTCATGTTTTTGAACACCGTTTCATGCCTCTCCAATTTTTTAAACCATTTCATGCTCCTAATATTTTTGACACCTTTTGAAGCTCTTCATATTTTTCACACCTTTTCAGGCTCTTCATATTTTTGAACAAATTTTCATGCTCCTCCGATTTTTCAGACCTTTTCATGCTCCTCATATTTTGTCAACTTTTGAAGCTCTTCATATTTTTCACACCTTTTCAGGCTCTTCATGTTTTTCAACATTGTTTCATGCGCCTCCTATTTTTCAGACCATTTCATGCTCCTCATATTTTTGACACCTTTTGAAGCTCTTCATATTTTTCATACCTTTTCAGGCTTTTCATGTTTTTCAACAACGCTTCATGCTCCTCGTATTTTTCAGAACGTTTCATGCTCCTCATATTTTTGACACCTTTTGAAGCTCTTCATATATTTCATACCTTTTCAGGCTCTTCATGTTTTTCAACACCATTTCATGTTCCTCCTATTTTTCAGACCCTTTCATGCTCATCTCATTTCTTACACATTTTGAAACTCTTCATATTTTTGACACCTTTTGAGGCTCTTCATATTTTACACAGGTTTTCATGCTCTTCATGTTTTTCAACACTGCTTCAAGCTGCTCCTATTTTTCACACCATTTCATGCTCCTAATATTTTTCACACGTTTTGAGGCTCTTCATATTTTTCACAACTTTCCAGTCTCTTCATGTTTTTGAACACCGTTTCATTATACTACTTTTTCAGAACGTTTCATGCTCCTCATATTTTTGACACCTTTTGAAGCTCTTCATATTTTTCACACCTTTTCAGGCTCTTCTTATTTTTCAACACTGCTTCATGCTCTTCCTATTTTTCAGACGGTTTCATGCTCCTCATATTTTTGAAACCTTTCGAAGCTCTTCATATTTTTCACAACTATTCAGGCTCTTCATATTTTTCAACACCGCCTCATGCTCCTCCTAGTTTTCAGACCGTTTCATGCCCCTCTTATTTTTACACCTTTTGCAGCTCTTCATATTTTACACCTTTTCAGGCTCTTCATGTTATTCAACACCACTTCATGCTCCTCCTATTTTTCAGACCGTTTCATGCTCATCTCATTTCTTACACCTTTTGATGCTCTTCATATTTTTCACACATTTTGAAGCTCTTCATATTTTTCACAGGTTTTCAAGCTCTTCATGTTTTTCAACACTGCTTCAAGCTCCTCCTATTTTTCATACCATTTCATGCTCCTCATATTTTTGACTCGTTTTGAGGCTCTTCATATTTTTCACTCATTTCCAGTCTCTTCATGTTTTTGAACACCGTTTCATGCTACTCCTTTTTCAGAAAGTTTCATGCTCCTCATATTCTTGATGCTTTTGAACCTTTTCATATTTTTCACACCTTTTCAGGCTCTTCTTTTTTTTCAACACAGCTTCATGCTCCTCCTATTTTTCAGACCGTTTTTGCTCCTCATATTTTTGACACCTTTTGAAGCTCTTCATATTTTTCACATCTTTTCAGGCTCTTCATGTTTTTGAACACCATTTCATGCTCCTCCTATTTTTCAGACCGTTTCATTCTCCTCATATTTTTGACACCTTTTGAGGCTCTTCATATTTTTCACACCTTTTCAGGCTCTTCATGTTTTTGAACACCGTTTCATGCTCCTCCTATTTTTCAACAGTATCATGCTCATCTCATTTTTGAAACCTTTTGAAGCCTTTCATATTTTTCACACTTTTTGAAGCTCTTCATATTTTTCACACGTTTTCAGGGTCATCATGATTTCAAACCCACTTCATGCTCCTCCTATTTTTCAGACCGTTTCATGCGCCAAATATTTTCACACCTTTTATAGCTCTTCATATTTTTCACACGTTTTCAGGCTCTACATGTTTTTCAACACCGCTTCACGCTCCTCCTATTTTTCAGAACTTTTCATGCTCCTCATATTTTTGACACATTTTGAAGCTCTTCATATTTTTCACACCTTTTCATGCTCTTCATGTTTTTCAACACCGCTTCATGCTCCTCCTATTTTTCAGACCGTGTCATGCTCCTCATATTTTTGACACCTTTTGAACCTCTTCATATTTTTCACACCTTTTCAGGCTCTTAATGATTTTCAACAACGTTTCATGTTCCTCCTATTTTTCAGACCGTTTTATGCTCCTCATATTTTGTCAACTTTTGAAGCTTTTCATATTTTTCACACCTTTTCAGGTTCTTCATGTTTTTCAACACCGCTTCATGCTCCTCCTATTTTTTAAACCGTTTCATGCTCCTCATATTTCTGACACCTTTTGAGGCTCTTCATATTTTTCACACCTTTTCAGGCTCTTCATGTTTTTCAACACCACTTCATGCTCCTCCTATTTTTCAGACCGTTTCATGCTCATCTCATTTTTGACAACTTTTGAAGCTCTTCATATTTTTCAACCTTTTGAAGCTCTTCATATTTTTCACACGTTTTCAGGCTTTTCATGTTTTTCAACACCGCTTCATGCTCCTCCTCTTTTTCAAACCGTTTCATGCTCCACATATTTTTGACACGTTTTGAAGCTCTTCATATTTTTCAACCTTTTGAAGCTCTTCATATTTTTCACACCTTTTCAGGCTCTTCATGTTTTTCAACACCACTTCATGCTCCTCCTATTTTTCAGACCGTTTCATGCTCATCTCATTTTTGACAACTTTTGAAGCTCTTCATATTTTTCAACCTTTTTAAGCTCTACATATTTTTCACAGCTTTTAAGGCTCTTGATGTTTTCAACACCGCTTCATGCTCCTCCTATTTTTCAGACCCTTTCTTGCTCCTCATATTGTTCACACTTTTTGAAGCTCTTCATATTTTTAACACCTTTTGAAGCTATTCAAATTTCTCACACGTTTTCAGGCTCTTCATGTTTTTGAACACGGCTTCAGGCTCCTCCTATTTTTCAGACCTTTTCATTCTCCTCATATTTTTCACATCTTTTGGAGCTCTTCATATTTTTCACACCTTTTCAGGCTCTTCAAGTTTTTGAACACCGTTTCATGCTCCTCCGTTTTTTCAGACCGTTTCATGCTCCTCATATTTTTGACACCTTTTGCAGCTCTTCATATTTTTCACAGCTTTTCAGGCTCTTCATGTTTTTAAACACCGTTTCATGCTCCTCCTTTTTTTCAGACCGATTCTTGCTCCTCATATTGTGACTCCTTTTGAAGCTCTTCATATTTTTCACACCTTTTCAGGCTCTTCATGTTTTTCAACACCGCTTCATGCTCCTCCTATTTTTCAGAACGTTTCATGCTCCTCGTATTTTTGACACCTTTTGAAGCTCTTCATATTTTTCACACCTTTTCAGGCTCTTCATGTTTTTCAACACCACTTCATGCTCCTCCTATTTTTCAGACCATTTCATGCTCATCTCATTTCTTACACCTTTTGATGCTCTTCATATTTTTCACACATTTTGAAGCTCTTCCTATTTTTCACATCTTTTCAGGCTCTTCATGTTTTTGAACACCATTTCATGCTCCTCCGATTTTTCAGATCGTTTCATGCTCCTCATATTTTTGACACCTTTTGAAGCTCTTCATATTTTTCACACCTTTTCTGGCTCTTCATGTTTTTCAACACCGCTTCAGGCTCCTCCTATTTTTCAGACCGTTTCATACTCCTCATATTTTTCACACATTTTGAAGCTCTTCATATTTTTCACACCTTTTCAGGCTCTTCATGGTTTTCAACACCGCTTCATGATCCTCCTATTCTTCAGATCGTTTCATGCTCCAAATATTTTTCATACATTTTATAGCTCCTCATATTTTTCACACCTTTTCAGGCTCTTCATGTTTTTCACCACCACTTCATGCTCCTCCTATTTTTCAGACCGTATCATGGTCATTTCATTTTTGTCACCTTTGAAGCTCTTTATATTTTTCACACCTTTTGAAGCTCTTCATATTTTTCACACGTTTTCAGGCTATTCATATTTTTCAACACCGTTTCATGCTGCTTCTATTTTTCAGACCGTTTCATGCTCCTCATATTTTTCACACCTTTTGAAGCTCTTCATATTTTTCACACCTTTTCAGGATCTTCATGTTTTGGAACACAGCTTCCTGCTCCTCCTATTTATCAGACCGTTTCATGCTCCTCATAGTTTTGACACCTTTTGAAGCTCTTCATATTTTTCACAGTTTTTCAGGCTCTTCATGATTTTCAACAACGTTTCATGTTATTCCTATTTTTCAGACCGTTTAATGCTCATCTCATTTTTAACACCTTTTGAAGCTTTTCATATTTTTCACACGTTTTCAGGCTCTTCATGTTTTTCAACACCGCTTCATGCTCCTCCTATTTTTCAGAGAGTTTCATGCTCCTCATGTATTTCACAGCTTTTGAAGCTCTTCATATTTTCCACACCTTTTCAGGCTCTTCATGTTTTTGATCACCGTTTCATGCTCCTTCTATTTTTCAGATCGTTTCATGCTCATCATATTTTTGACACTTTTTGAGCTCTTCATATTTTCCACACCTTTTCAGGCTCTTCTTGTTTTTGAAGACCGTTTCATGCTCCTCCTATTTTTCAGACCGTTTCATGCTCCTCATATTTTTCACACCTGTTGAAACTCCTCATATTTTTCACACCTTTTGAAGCTGTTCATATATTTCACACTTTTTCAGGCATTTCATGTTTTTCACAACCGCTTCATGCTCCTCCTATTTTTCAGACCGTTTCATGCTCCTCATATTTTTGAAACCTTTTGAAGCTCTTCATGTATTTCACAATGTTTCAGGCTCTTCATGTTTTTCAACACCGCTTCATGCTCCTCCAATTTTCAGACCGTTTCATGCCCCTTATATTTTTGACAACTTTTGAAGCTCTTCATATTTTTCACACCTTTTCACGCTCATCATGTTTTTCAACACCGCTTCATGCTCCTCCTAATTTTCAGAACGTTTCATGCTCATCCTATTTTTGCCACCTTTTGAAGCTCTTCATATTTTTCACACCTTTTCAGGCTCTTCATGTTTTTGAACAGGGTTTCATGCTCCTCCTATTTTTCAGACCGTTTCATGCTCCTCATGTATTTCACACCTTCTGAAGCTCTTCGTATTTTTCACACGTTTTGAAGCTCTTCATATTCTTACACGTTTTCAGGCTCTTCATGTTTTTCAACACCGCTTCATGCTCCTCCTATTTTTCAAACCGTTTCATGCTCCTCATATTTTTGACACGTTTTGAGGCTCTTCATATTTTTCACACCTTTTCAGGCTCTTCATGTTTTTGAACACCGTTTCATGCTCCTCCTATTTTTGCGACGGTTTCATGTTCCTCATAATTTTGACACCTTTTGAAGCTCTTCATATTTTTCACATCTTTTGAAACTCTTCATATTTTTCTCACCTTTTCAAGCTCTTCATGTTTTTGAACCCCGTCATGCTCCTCCTATTTTTCAGACCGTCTCATGCTCCTCATATTTTTGACACCTTTTGAAGCTCTTCATATTTTTCACACCTTTTAAGGCTCTTCATATTTTTCAAAACAACTTCATGCCCCTCCTATTTTTCAGACCGTTTCATGCGCCTCAAATTTTTGACACCTTTTGAAGCTCTTTGTATTTTTCACACCTTTTCATGCTCTTAATGTTTTCAACACCGATTATGCGCCTCCTATTTTTCAGATCGTTTCATGCTCCTCCTATTTTTCAAACCGTTTCATGCTCATCTCATTTTTGACATCTTCTGAAGCTCTTCATATTTTTCACACCTTTTGATTCTCTTCATGTTTTTCAAACCTTTTGAAGCTCTTCATATTATTCACACATTTTCAGTCTCTTCATGTTTTTCAACACCGCTTTATGCTCCTCCTATTTTTCAGACAGTTTCATGCTCTTCATATTTTTGACACTTTTTGATTCTCTTCATATATTTCACACCTTTTCAGGCCCTTCATATTTTGAACACCGTTTCATGCTCCTCCTATTTTTCAGACTCTTTCATGTTCCTCATATTTTTGACACGTTTTGAAGCTCTTCATATTTTTCACACCTTTTCAGGCTCTTCCTATTTTTCAACACAGCTTGATGCTCCTTCTATTTTTCAGACCGTTTCATGCTCCTCATATTTTTGACACCTTTTGAAGCTCTTCATATTTTTCACACCTTTTGATGCTCTTCATATTTTTCACACCTATTCAGGCTCTTCATCTTTTGAACAACGTTTCATGCTCCTCTTTTTTTCAGACCGTTTCATGCTCCTCATATTTTTGACACCTTTTGAAGCTCTTCATATATTTCACACCTTTTGAAGCTCTTCATACTTTTCACACCTATTCAGGCTCTTCATCTTTTGAACAACGTTTCATGCTCCTCCTTTTTTTCAGACCGTTTCATGCTCCTCATATTTTTGACACCTTTTGAAGCTCTTCATATTTTTCACACATTTTGATGCTCTTCATATTTTTCACAGCATTTCAGGCTCTTCATGTTTTTGAACACCGCTTCATGCTCCTCCTATTTTTCAAACCGTTTCATGCTCCTCATGTATTTCACACCTTTTGAAGCTCTTCATATTTTTCACACCTTTTCAGGCTCTTCTTGTTTTTGAACACTGTTTCATGATCCTCCTATTTTTCAGACCGTTTCATGCTCCTCATGTATTTCACATCTTCTGAAGCTCTTCATATTTTTCACACGTTTTGAAGCTCTTCATATTTTTCGCACCTTTTCAGGCTCTTCATGTTTTTGAACACGGTTTCATGCTCCTCCTATTTTTCAGACCGTTTCATGCTCATTTAATTTTTGAGAGCTTTTGAAGCTCTTCATATTTTTCACATCTTTTGAAACTCTTCATATTTTTCACACCTTTTCAGGCTCTTCATGTTTTTGAACCCCGTCATGCTCCTCCTATTTTTCAGACCTTCTCATGCTCCTCATATTTTTGACACGTTTTGAGGCTCTTCATATTTTTCACACCTTTTCAGGCTCTTCATGTTTCTCAACACCGCTTCATGATCCTCCTATTTTTCAGACCGTTTCATTCTCCTCATTTTTTTGAAACGTTTTGAAGCTCTTCATATTTTTTACACCTTTTCAGTCTCTTCATGTTTTTCAACACAGCTTCATTCTCCTTCTATTTTTCAAACCGTTTCATGGTTCTCATGTATTTGACACGTTTTGAAGCTCTCATATTTTTCACACCTTTCAGGCTCTTTATGTTTTCAACACCGATTCATGTTCCTCCTATTTTTCAGAACGTTTCATGCTCATCTCATTTTTGACACCTTCTGAAACTCTTCATATTTTTCACACCTTTTGAATCTCTTCATATTTTTCAAACCTTTTGAAGCTCTTCATATTATTCACACGTTTTCAGTCTCTTCATGTTTTTCAACACCGCTTCATGCTCCTCCTATTTTTCAGACAGTTTCATGCTCCTCATATTTTTGACACGTTTTAAGGCTCTTCATATATTTCACACCTTTTCAGGCCCTTCATATTTTGAACACCGTTTCATGCTCCTCCTATTTTTCAGACAGTTTCATGTTCCTCATATTTTTGACACGTTTTGAAGCTCTTCATATTTTTCACACCTTTTCAGGCTCTTCATATTTTTCAACACAGCTTGATGCTCCTTCTATTTTTCAGACCGTTTCATGCTCCTCATATATTTCACACCTTTTGAAGCTCTTCATACTTTTCACACCTATTCAGCCTCTTCATCTTTTGAACAACGTTTCATGCTCCTCCTTTTTTTCAGACCGTTTCATGGTCCTCATATATTTGACACCTTTTGAAGCTCTTCATATTTTTCACACCTTTTGATGCTCTTCATATTTTTCACACCTTTTCAGGCTTTTCATGTTTTTCACAACCGCTTCATGATCCTCATATTTTTCAGACCGTTTCATGCTCCTCATATTTTTGACACCTTTTGAATCTCTTCATACATTTCACACCTTTTCAGGCCCTTCATGTTTTTCAACACCGTTTTAAGCTCATCCCATTTTCTAGACCGTTCCATGCTTCTCATAATTTTGACACATTTTGAAGCTCTTCATATACTTCACACCTTTTCAGGCTCTTCATGTTTTTAAACACCGCTTCATTCTCCTTCTATTTTTCAAACCGTTTCATGCTTCTCATGTATTTCACACGTTTTGAAGCTCTCATATTTTTCACACCTTTTCAGGCTCTTTATGTTTTCAACACCTATTCATGTTCCTCCTATTTTTCAGAACGTTTCATGCTCCTCCTATTTTTCAAACCGTTTCATGCTCATCTCATTTTTGACACCTTTTGAAGCTCTTCATATTTTTCATACCTTTTGAATCTCTTCATATTTTTCAAACCTTTTGAAGCTCTTCATATTATTCACACGTTTTCAGTCTCTTCATGTTTTTCAACACCGCTTCATGCTCCTCCTATTTTTCAGACAGTTTCATGCTCCTCATATTTTTGACACGTTTTGAGGCTCTTCATATATTTCACACCTTTTCAGGCCCTTCATATTTTGAACACCGTTTCATGCTCCTCCTATTTTTCAGACTCTTTCATGTTCCTCATATTTTTGACACGTTTTGAAGCTCTTCATATTTTACACACCTTTTCAGGCTCTTCGTATTTTTCAACACAGCTTGATGCTCCTTCTATTTTTCAGACCGTTTCATGCTCCTCATATATTTCACACCTTTTGAAGCTCTTCATACTTTTCACACCTATTCAGGCTCTTCATCTTTTGAACAACGTTTCATGCTCCTCCTTTTTTTCAGACCGTTTCATGCTCCTCATATATTTGACACCTTTTGAAGCTCTTCATATTTTTCACACCTTTTGATGCTCTTCATATTTTTCACACCTTTTCAGGCTTTTCATGTTTTTCACAACCGCCTCTTGATCCTCATATTTTTCAGACCGTTTCATGCTCCTCATATTTTTGACACCTTTTGAATCTCTTCATATATTTCACACCTTTTCAGGCCCTTCATGTTTTTCAACACCGTTTTAAGCTCGTCCCATTTTCTAGACCGTTGCATGCTTCTCATAATTTTGACACATTTTGAAGCTCTTCATATACTTCACACCTTTTCAGGCTCTTCATGTTTTTAAACACCGCTTCATGCTCCTGCTATTTTTCAGACCGTTTCATGCTCCTCTTATTTTTGACACCTTTTGAAGCTCCTCATATATTTCACAACTTTTGAAGCTCTTCATATATTTAACACTTTTTTAGGCTCTTCACGTTTTTCAACTCCACTTCATGCTCCTCCTATTATTCAGACCGTTTCATGCTCCTCATAATTTTGACACCCTTTGAAGCTCTTCATATTTTTCACACCTTTTCAGGCTCTTCATGTTTTTCAACACCGATTCATGCTCCTCCTATTTTTCAGACCTTTTCATGCTGCTCATGTATTTCACACCTCTTGACGCTGTGCATATTTTTCACACCTTTTCAGGCTCTTCATGTTTTTGAACACCGCTTCATGATCCTTCTATTTTTCAGACCGTTTCATGCTCGTCATACTTTTGACACCTTTTGAAGCTCTTCATGTTTTTGAACACCTTTTCATGCTCCTCCTATATTTCAGAATGTTTCATGCTCCTCATGTATTTCACACCTTTTGAAGCTCTCATATTTTTCACATCTTTGTAGGCTCTTCATAATTTTGAACACCGTTTCATGCTCCTCCTATTTTTCAGAAAGTTTCATGCTCCTCATATTTTTGACACCTTTTGAAGCTCTTCATATTTTTCACACCTTTTCAGGCTCTTCATGTTTTTGAACACTGCTTCATGCTCCTCCAATTTTTCAGACCGTTTCATGCTCCTCATATTTTACAGCTTTTGAAGCTCTTCATATTTTTCACAACTTTTCAGGCTCTTCCTGTTTTTGAATACCGTTTCATGCTCCTCCAATTTTTCAGACCATTTATTGCTCCTCATATTTTTGATACCTTTTGAAGCTCTTCATATTTTTCACACGATTTCAGACTCTTCCTGTTTTTCAACACCGCTTTATGCTCCTGTTAATTATCATACCGTTTCATACTTCTCATATATTTGACACGATTTGAGGCTTTTCATATTTTCCACAGGTTTCATGCTGTTTATTTTTTTGAACACCGTTTCATTATCCTCCTCTTTTTCAGACCCTTTCATGCTCCTCATGTATTTCACACCTTTTGAAGCCTTTCATATTTTTCACACCTTTTCAGGCTCTTCATGTTTTCCACACCACTTCATGCTTCTCCTATTTTTGAGACCGTTTCATGCTCATCTAATTTTTGACACATTTTGAAGCTCTTCATATTTTTCACACCTTTTAAATCTCTTCATATTTTTCACACGTTTTCAGGCTCTTCATGTTTTTGAACACCGCTTCATTCTCCTCCTATTTTTTAGACCGTTTCATGCTCCTCATATATTTCACATCTTTTGAAGCTCTTCATATTTTCACAACTTTCAAGGCTCTTCATGTTTTTGAACAACGTTTCATGCTCCTCCTATATTTCAGACCGTTTCATCCACCTCATATTTTGACACCTTTTGAAGCTCTTCATATTTTTCACATCTTTTCAGGCTCTTCATGTTTTTCAACACCGCTTCATGCTCCTCCTATTTCTCAGACAGTTTCATGCTCCTCATATTTTTGATACCTTATGAAGCTCTTCATATTTTTCACACCTTTTCAGGCTCTTCATGTTTTTCAACACCGCTTCATGCTCCTCCTATTTTTCAGACCGTTTCATGCTCCTCATGTATTTCACACCTTTTGAAGCTCTTCATATTTTTCACACCTTTTCAGGCTCTTCATGTTTTTGAACCCGGTTCAGACTCCTCCTATTTTTCTGAAAGTTTCATGCTCCTCATATTTTTCACAACTTTTGAAGCTCTTCATATTTTTCACACCTTTTCAGGCTCTTCATGTTTTTGAACACCGCTTCATGCTCCTCCTATTTTTCAGACCATTTCATGCACCTCATATTTTTGACACCTTTTGAAGCTCTTCATATTTTTCACACCTTTTCAGGCTCTTCATGTTTTCAACACAGCTTCATGCTCCTCCTATTTTTCAGAACGTTTCATTCTCCTCATATTTTTGACACCTTTTGAAGCTCTTCATATTTTTCACACCTTTTCAGGCTCGTCATGTTTTTGAACACCGCTTCATGCGCCCCCTATTTTTCAGACCGTTTCATGCTCCTCATATTTTTGACAGATTTTGAAGCTTTTCATATTTTTCACACCTTTTCAGGCTCTTCAGGTTTTTCAACACCACTTCATGCTCCTCCTTTTTGCAGACCTTTTCATGCTCCTCATATTTTTGACACCTTTTTATGATCCTCATATATTTCACACCTTTTCAGTCTCTTCTTTTTTTTCAACACCACTTCATGCTCCTCCTGTTTTTCAAACCGTTTCATGCTCATCTCATTTTTGACACATTTTGAAGCTTTTCATATTTTTCACAACTTTTCAGGCTCTTCATGTTTTTGAACACCGCTTCATCCTCCTCCTATTTTTCAGACCGTTTCATACTCCTCATATTTTTGACACGTTTTCAGGCTCTTCATATTTTTCACACATTTTCAGGCTCTTCATGTTTTTGAACACCACTTCATGCTCCTCCTATTTTTCAGACCGTTTCATGCTCCTCATGTTTTTGACAACTTTTGAAGCTCTTCATATTGTTCACACCTTTTCAGGCTTTTCATGTTTTTCAACACCACTTCATGCTCCTCCTATTTTTCAGACCGTTTCATGCTCATCTCATTTTTGACACCTTTTGAAACTCTTCATATTTTTCACACCTTTTCAGGCTCTTCATGTTTTTCAACACCACTTCATGCTCCTCCTATTTTTCAGACCGTTTCATGCTCATCTCATTTTTGACACCTTTTTAAGCTCTTCAAATTTTTCAAACCTTTTGAAGCTCTTCATATTTTTCACATTTTTGAAGCTCTTCATATTTTTCACACGATTTCAGACTCTTCCTGTTTTTCAACACCGCTTCATGCTCCTGCTAATTATCATACCGTTTCATACTTCTCATATATTTGACACGATTTGAGGCTCTTCATATTTTTCACACCTTTTCAGGCTCTTCATGTTTTTCAACACCGCTTCATGCTCCTCCTATTTTTCAGACCGTTTCATGCTCATCTCATTTTTGACACCTTTTGAAACTCTTCATATTTTTCACACCTTTTCAGGCTCTTCAAGTTTTTCAACACCGCTTCATGCTCCTCGTATTTTTCAGGCCGTTTCATGTTCCTCATATTTTTGACACCTTTTGAAGCTCTTCATATTTTTCACACCTTTTCATCCTCTTCATGTTTTTGAACAGTGCTTCATGCTCCTCCTATTGTTCAGACAGTTTCATGCTCATTTCATTTTTGACACCTTTTGAAGCTCTTCATATTTTTGACACCTTTTGTAGCTCTTCATATTTTTCACATTTTTGAAGCTCGTCATATTTTTCACACGTTTTCAGACTCTTCATGTTTTTCAACACCGCTTCATGCTCCTCCTATTTTTCAGACCGTTTCATACTCCTCATATTTTTGACACCTCATGAAGCTCTTCATATTTTTCACACCTTTTCAGTCTGTGCATGTTTTTGAACATCGCTTGTGCTCGTCCTATTTTACAGACCGTTTCATGCTCCTCATATTTTTGACACCTTTTGAAGCTCTTCATATTTTTCACACCTTTTCACGTTCTTCATGGTTTTCAACACCACTTCATGCTCCTCGTATTTTTCAGACCGTTTCATGCTCCTCATATTTTTGATACCTTTTGAAGCTCTGCATATTTTTCACACCGTTTCAGGCTCTTCATGATTTTCAACACCACTTCATGCTCCTCCTATTTTTCAGACCGTTTCATGCTCATCTCATTTTTGACATCTTTTGAAGCTCTTCATATTTTTTCCACCTTTTGAAGCTCTTCATAATTTTCATATTTTTGAAGCTCTTCATATTTTTCACACTTTTTCAGGCTCTTCATGTTTTTCAACACCACTTCAGGCTCCTCCTATTTTTCAGACCCTTTCATGCTAATCTAATTTTTGACACTTTTTGAAGCTCTTCATATTTTTCACACCTTTTCAGTCTCTGCATGTTTTTGAACACCGTTTCATGCTCCTCATATATTTGACACCTTTTGAAGCTCTTCATATTTTTCACACCTTTTCAGGCTCTTCATGTTTTCAACACAGCTTCATGCTCCTCCTATTTTTCAGAACGTTTCATTCTCCTCATATTTTTGACACCTTTTGAAGCTCTTCATATTTTTCACACCTTTTCAGGCTCGTCATGTTTTGAACACCGCTTCATGCGCCTCCTATTTTTCAGACCGTTTCATGCTCCTCATATTTTTGACAGATTTTGAAGCTTTTCATATTTTTCACACCTTTTCAGGCTCTTCAGGTTTGTCAACACCACTTCATGCTCCTCCTTTTTGCAGACCTTTTCATGCTCCTCATATTTTTGACACCTTTTGATGATCCTCATATATTTCACACCTTTTCAGTCTCTTCTTTTTTTTCAACACCACTTCATGCTCCTCCTGTTTTTCAAACCGTTTCATGCTCATCTCATTTTTGACACATTTTGAAGCTTTTCATATTTTTCAAAACTTTTCAGGCTCTTCATGTTTTTGAACACCGCTTCATACTCCTCCTATTTTTGAGACCGTTTCATTCTCCTCATATTTTTGACACCTTTTGATGCTCTTCATATTTTTCACACCTTTTTAGTCTCTTCTTTTTTTAACACCACTTCATGCTCCTCGTATTTTTCAGACCATTTCATGCAGATCTCATTTTTGACACCTTTTGAAGCTCTTCTTATTTTTCAAAATTTTTGAAGCTCTTCATGTTTTTCACACGTTTTCAGGCTCTTCATGTTTTTCAACACCGCTTCATGCTCCTCCTATTTTTCAGACCGTTTCATGCTCCTCATATTTTTGACATCTTTTGAAGCTCTATATATTTTTCACACCTTTTCAGGCTCTTCATGTTTTTCAACACCGCTTCATGCTCCTCCTATTTTTCAGAACGTTTCATGCTCCTCATATTTTTGACACCTTTTAAAGCTATTCATATTTTTCACACCTTTTCAGGCTCTTCATGTTTTTGAACACCGCTTCATGCTCCTCCTATTTTTCAGACCGTTTCATGCTCCTCATGTTTTTGACAACTTTTGAAGCTCTTCATATTGTTCACACCTTTTCAGGCTTTTCATGTTTTTCAACACCACTTCATGCTCCTCCTATTTTTCAGACCGTTTCATGCTCATCTCATTTTTGACACCTTTTCAAGCTGTTCATATTTTTCACACCTTTTCAGGCTCTTCATGTTTTTCAACACCACTTCATGCTCCTCCTATTTTTCAGACCGTTTCATGCTCATCTCATTTTTGACACCTTTTGAAACTCTTCATATTTTTCACACCTTTTCAGGCTCTTCATGTTTTTCAACACCACTTCATGCTCCTCCTATTTTTCAGACCGTTTCATGCTCATCTCATTTTTGACACCTTTTCAAGCTCTTCAAATTTTTCAAACCTTTTGAAGCTCTTCATATTTTTCACATTTTTGAAGCTCTTCATATTTTTCACACGATTTCAGACTCTTCCTGTTTTTCAACACCGCTTCATGCTCCTGCTAATTATCATACCGTTTCATACTTCTCATATATTTGACACGATTTGAGGCTCTTCATATTTTTCACACCTTTTCAGGCTCTTCATGTTTTTCAACACCGCTTCATGCTCCTCCTATTTTTCAGACCGTTTCATGCTCCTCATGTATTTCACACCTTTTGAAGCTCTTCATATTTTTCACACCTTTTCAGGCTCTTCAAGTTTTTCAACACCGCTTCATGCTCCTCGTATTTTTCAGGCCGTTTCATGTTCCTCATATTTTTGACACCTTTTGAAGCTCTTCATATTTTTCACACCTTTTCATACTCTTCATGTTTTTGAACAGTGCTTCATGCTCCTCATATTGTTCAGACAGTTTCATGCTCATTTCATTTTTGACACCTTTTGAAGCTCTTCATATTTTTGACACCTTTTGTAGCTCTTCATATTTTTCACATTTTTGAAGCTCGTCATATTTTTCACACGTTTTCAGACTCTTCATGTTTTTCAACACCGCTTCATGCTCCTCCTATTTTTCAGACCGTTTCATACTCCTCATATTTTTGACACCTCATGAAGCTCTTCATATTTTTCACACCTTTTCAGTCTGTGCATGTTTTTGAACATCGCTTGTGCTCGTCCTATTTTACAGACCGTTTCATGCTCCTCATATTTTTGACACCTTTTGAAGCTCTTCATATTTTTCACACCTTTTCACGTTCTTCATGGTTTTCAACACCACTTCATGCTCCTCGTATTTTTCAGACCGTTTCATGCTCCTCATATTTTTGATACCTTTTGAAGCTCTGCATATTTTTCACACCGTTTCAGGCTCTTCATGATTTTCAACACCACTTCATGCTCCTCCTATTTTTCAGACCGTTTCATGCTCATCTCATTTTTGACATCTTTTGAAGCTCTTCATATTTTTTCCACCTTTTGAAGCTCTTCATAATTTTCATATTTTTGAAGCTCTTCATATTTTTCACACTTTTTCAGGCTCTTCATGTTTTTCAACACCACTTCAGGCTCCTCCTATTTTTCAGACCCTTTCATGCTAATCTAATTTTTGACACTTTTTGAAGCTCTTCATATTTTTCACACCTTTTCAGTCTCTGCATGTTTTTGAACACCGTTTCATGCTCCTCATATATTTGACACCTTTTGAAGCTCTTCATATTTTTCACACCTTTTCAGGCTCTTCATGTTTTCAACACAGCTTCATGCTCCTCCTATTTTTCAGAACGTTTCATTCTCCTCATATTTTTGACACCTTTTGAAGCTCTTCATATTTTTCACACCTTTTCAGGCTCGTCATGTTTTGAACACTGCTTCATGCGCCTCCTATTTTTCAGACCGTTTCATGCTCCTCATATTTTTGACAGATTTTGAAGCTTTTCATATTTTTCACACCTTTTCAGGCTCTTCAGGTTTGTCAACACCACTTCATGCTCCTCCTTTTTGCAGACCTTTTCATGCTCCTCATATTTTTGACACCTTTTGATGATCCTCATATATTTCACACCTTTTCAGTCTCTTCTTTTTTTTCAACACCACTTCATGCTCCTCCTGTTTTTCAAACCGTTTCATGCTCATCTCATTTTTGACACATTTTGAAGCTTTTCATATTTTTCAAAACTTTTCAGGCTCTTCATGTTTTTGAACACCGCTTCATACTCCTCCTATTTTTGAGACCGTTTCATTCTCCTCATATTTTTGACACCTTTTGATGCTCTTCATATTTTTCACACCTTTTTAGTCTCTTCTTTTTTTAACACCACTTCATGCTCCTCCTATTTTTCAGACCATTTCATGCAGATCTCATTTTTGACACCTTTTGAAGCTCTTCTTATTTTTCAAAATTTTTGAAGCTCTTCATGTTTTTCACACGTTTTCAGGCTCTTCATGTTTTTCAACACCGCTTCATGCTCCTCCTATTTTTCAGACCGTTTCATGCTCCTCATATTTTTGACATCTTTTGAAGCTCTATATATTTTTCACACCTTTTCAGGCTCTTCATGTTTTTCAACACCGCTTCATGCTCCTCCTATTTTTCAGAACGTTTCATGCTCCTCATATTTTTGACACCTTTTAAAGCTATTCATATTTTTCACACCTTTTCAGGCTCTTCATGTTTTTGAACACCGCTTCATGCTCCTCCTATTTTTCAGACCGTTTCATGCTCCTCATGTTTTTGACAACTTTTGAAGCTCTTCATATTGTTCACACCTTTTCAGGCTTTTCACGTTTTTCAACACCACTTCATGCTCCTCCTATTTTTCAGACCGTTTCATGCTCATCTCATTTTTGACACCTTTTCAAGCTCTTCATATTTTTCACACCTTTTCAGGCTCTTCATGTTTTTCAACACCACTTCATGCTCCTCCTATTTTTCAGACCGTTTCATGCTCATCTCATTTTTGACACCTTTTGAAACTCTTCATATTTTTCACACCTTTTCAGGCTCTTCATGTTTTTCAACCCCACTTCATGCTCCTCCTATTTTTCAGACCGTTTCATGCTCATCTCATTTTTGAAACCTTTTCAAGCTCTTCATATTTTTCAAACCTTTTGAAGCTCTTCATATTTTTCACATTTTTGAAGCTCTTCATATTTTTCACACGATTTCAGACTATTCCTGTTTTTCAACACGGCTTCATGCTCCTGCTAATTATCATACCGTTTCATACTTCTCATATATTTGACACGATTTGAGGCTCTTCATATTTTTCACACCTTTTCAGGCTCTTCATGTTTTTCAACACCGCTTCATGCTCCTCCTATTTTTCAGACCGTTTCATGCTCCTCATGTATTTCACACCTTTTGAAGCTCTTCATATTTTTCACACCTTTTCAGGCTCTTCATGTTTTTCAACACCGCTTCATGCTCCTCGTATTTTTCAGGCCGTTTCATGTTCCTCATATTTTTGACACCTTTTGAAGCTCTTCATATTTTTCACACCTTTTCATCCTCTTCATGTTTTTGAACAGTGCTTCATGCTCCTCATATTGTTCAGACAGTTTCATGCTCATTTCATTTTTGACACCTTTTGAAGCTCTTCATATTTTTGACACCTTTTGTAGCTCTTCATATTTTTCACATTTTTGAAGCTCGTCATATTTTTCACACGTTTTCAGACTCTTCATGTTTTTCAACACCGCTTCAAGCTCCTCCTATTTTTCAGACCGTTTCATACTCCTCATATTTTTGACACCTCATGAAGCTCTTCATATTTTTCACACCTTTTCAGTCTGTGCATGTTTTTGAACATCGCTTGTGCTCGTCCTATTTTTCAGACCGTTTCATGCTCCTCATATTTTTGACACCTTTTGAAGCTCTTCATATTTTTCACACCTTTTCACGTTCTTCATGGTTTTCAACACCACTTCATGCTCCTCGTATTTTTCAGACCGTTTCATGCTCCTCATATTTTTGATACCTTTTGAAGCTCTGCATATTTTTCACACCGTTTCAGGCTCTTCATGATTTTCAACACCACTTCATGCTCCTCCTATTTTTCAGACCGTTTCATGCTCATCTCATTTTTGACATCTTTTGAAGCTCTTCATATTTTTTACACCTTTTGAAGCTCTTCATAATTTTCATATTTTTGAAGCTCTTCATATTTTTCACACTTTTTCAGGCTCTTCATGTTTTTCAACACCACTTCAGGCTCCTCCTATTTTTCAGACCCTTTCATGCTATCCTAATTTTTGACACTTTTTGAAGCTCTTCATATTTTTCACACCTTTTCAGTCTCTGCATGTTTTTGAACACTGTTTCATGCTCCTCATATATTTCACACCTTTTGAAGCTCTTCATATTTTGCACACATTTTCAGGCTCTTCATGTTTTTGAACACCGCTTCATTCTCCTCCTATTTTTAAGAGGGTTTCATCCTCGTCATATTTTTGACATATTTTGAAGCTCTTCATAATTTTCACACCTTTTCAGGCTCTTCATGTTTTTGAACATCCCTTCATGCTCGTCCTATTTTTCAGACCGTTTCATGCTCCTCATATTTTTGACACCTTTTGAAGCTCTTCATATTTTTCACACCTTTTCAGGCTCTTCATGTTTTTGAACACCGCTTCATGCTCCTCCTATTTTTCAGACCGTTTCATACTCCTCATATATTTGACACCTTTTGAAGCTCTTCATATTTTTCACAATTTTTCATGCTCTTCATGTTTTTCAACACCATTTCATGCTCCTCCTATTTTTCAGACCGTTTCATGCTCCTCATATTTTTGACACCTTTTGAAGCTTTTCATATTTGTCACTCATTTTCTGGCTCTTCATGTTTTTGAACATCACTTCATGCTCCTCCTATTTTTCAGACCGTTTCATGCTCCTCATGTATTTCACACCTTTTGAAGCTCTTCATATTTTTCACACCTTTTCAGGCTCTTCATGTTTTTGAACCCGGTTCAGGCTCCTCCTATTTTTCTGAAAGTTTCATGCTCCTCATATTTTTCACAACTTTTGAAGCTCTTCATATTTTTCACACCTTTCAGGCTCTTCATGTTTTTCAACACCGCTTCATGCTCCTCCTATTATTCAGACCGTTTCATTCTCCTCATATTTTTAACACCTTTTGAAGGTCTTCATATATTTCACACCTTTTCAGGCTCTTCTTTTTTTTCAACTCCACCTCATGCTCCTCTTATTTTTCAGACCGTTTCATGCTCATCTCATTTTTGACACATTTGAAGCTCTTCATATTTTTCACACGTTTTAAGGCACTTCATGTTTTCCAACACTGCTTCATGCTCCTCCTATTTATCAGAACGTTTCTTTCTCCTCATGTTTTTGACACCTTTTAATGATCTTCATATATTTCACACCTTTTCAGGCTCTTCTTTTTTTTCAACACCACTTCATGCTCCTCTTATTTTTCGGACCGTTTCATGCTCATCTCATTTTTGACACTTTTGAAGCTCTTCATATTTTTCACACCTTTTGAAGCTCTTCATATTTTTCACACGTTATCAGGCTCTTCATGTTTTTCAACACCGCTTCATGCTCCTGCTATTTTTCAGACCGTTTCATGCTCGTCATATTTTTGACACATTTTGAAGCTCTTCATATTTTTCACACCTTTTCAGACTCTTCATGGTTTTGAACACTGCTTCAGTCTCCTCGTATTTTTCAGACCGTTTCATGCTCCACATAGTTTTGCCACATTTTGAAGCTTTTCATAATTTTCACACCTTTTCTGGCTGTTCAAGTTTTTCAACACCGCTTCATGCTCCTGCTATTTTTCAGACCATATCATGCTCCTCATGTTTTTCACACCTTTTGAAGTTCTTCATATTTTTCACACCATTTCAGGCTCTTCATGTTTTTGAACAACACTTAATGCTCCTTCTATTTTTCAGAGAGTTTCATGCTCCTCATGTATTTCACACCTTTTGAAGCTCTTCATATTTTTCACACCTTTTCAGGCTCTTCATGTTTTTCCACAGCACTTCATGCTTCTCCTATTTTTCAGCCCGTTTCATCCTCCTCATGTATTTCACACCTTTAGAAGCTCTTCATATTTTTCACACCTTTTCAGGCTCTTCATGTTTCTGAACACCATTTCATGCTCCTCCTATTTTTCAGGCCGTTTCATGCTCCTCATATTTTTGACACCTTTTGAAGCTCTTATTATATTGCACACCTTTTCATGCTCTTCACGTCTTTGAACACCATTTGATGCTCCTCCTGTTTTTCAGACCGTTTAATGCTTCCCATAATTTTGACACCTTTTGAAGCGCTTCATAATTGTCACACCTTTTCAGGCTCTTCATGTTTTTCAAAACCGCTTCTTGCTCCTCCTCTTTTTCAGACCGTTTCATGCTCCTCAAATTTTTGACACCATTTGAAGCTCTTCATATTTTTTCACACCTTTTCTGGCTCGTCATATTTTTCAACACGGCTTCATGCTCCTCCTATTTTTCAGACCGTTTCATGCTCCTCTTATTTTTGACACCTTTTGAAGCTCTTCGTATTTTTCACACCTTTTCAGGCTCTTCATGTTTTTGAACACCGTTTCATGTTCCTCATCTTTTTGACACCTTTTGAAGCTCTTCATATTTTTCACACCTTTTCAGGCTCTTCATGTTTTCAACACCGTTTCATGCTCCTCCTATTTTTAGACTGTATCATGCTCCTCATATTTTGACACCTTTTGAAGCTCTCCATATTATTCACACCTTTTCAGGCTCTTCATGTTTTTGAACACCGCTTCAGGTTCCTTCTATTTTCTGAACGTTTCATGCTCCTCATATTTTGACACCTTTTGAAGCTCTCCATATTATTCACACCTTTTCAGGCTCTTCATATTTTTCAACACCACTTCATGCCCCTCCTATTTTCAGACAGTTTCATGTTCATCTCATTTTTGACAGCTTTTGAAGCTCTTCATATTTTTCACACCTTTTGAACCTCATCATATATTTCACACTCCTCAGGCTCTTCATGTTTTACAACACCACTTCATGCTCCTCCTATTTTTCAAACCGTTTCAGGATCATCTCATTTTTGACCCCTTTTCAAGCTCTTCATATTTTTCACACCTTTTGAAGCTCTTCATATATTTCACAGCTTTTCAGGCTCCTCATGTTTTTGAACACCGTTTCATGCTCCTCCTATTTTTCAGACCGTTTCATGCTCCTCATATATTTCACACCTTTTGAAGCTCTTCATATTTTTCACACCTTTTCAGTCACTTCATGTTTTTGAACACCGTTTAATGCTCCTCCTCTTTTTCAGACCGTTTCGTGCTCCTCATATATTTGGCACCTTTTGAAGCTCTACATATTTTTCACACCTTTTCAGGTTCCTCATATTTTTCCACACCGCTTCATGCTCGTCCTATTTTTCAGATCGTTTCATGCTCCTCCTGTATTTCACACCTTCGAAGCTCTTCACATTTTTCACACCTTTTCAGGCTCTTTATATTTTTGAATACCGCTTCATGCTCCTCCTATTTTTCAGAACGTTTCATGCTCCTCATTTATTTCACACCGTTTGAAGCTCTTCATATGTTTCACACCTTTTCAGGCTCTTCAAGTTTTTGAACACCATTTCATGCTGCTCCTATTTTTCAGACCGTTTCATGCTCCTCATATTTTGACACCTTTAGAAGCTCTTCATATTTTTCACACTTTTCAGGCTGTTCATGTTTTTCAAAACTACTTCATGCTCCTCTTATATTTCAGACCGTTTCATGCTCCTCATATTTTTGACAATTTTTGAAGCTCTTCATCTTTTTCACACCTTTTCAGGCTCTTCATGTTTTTCAACACCACTTCATGTTCCTCCTATTTTTCAGACCGTTTCATGCTCCTCATATTTTTCACACCTTTTGAAGCTCTTCATATATTTCACACTTTTTCATTTTCTTCATGTTTTTGAACAATGCTTCATGCTCCTCCTATTTTTCAGACCTTTTCATGCTCTTCCTATTTTTCAGACCGTTTCATACTCCTCATATTTTTGACACCTTTTGAATCTCTTCATATATTTCACACTTTTTCAGGCTCTTCATGTTTTTCAACACCACTTCATGCTCCTCCTGTTTTTAGACCGTTTCATGCTCATCTCATTTATGACACCTTTTGAACCTCTTCATATTTTTCACACCTTTTGAAGCTCTTCATATTTTTCATACCTTTTCAGGCTCTTCATGTTTTTCAACACCGCTTCATGCTCCTCCTATTTTCAGACCGTTTCATTCTTCTCCTCTTTTTCAGACCGTTTCATGCTACTCATATTTTTGACACCTTTTGAAGCTCTTCATATTTTTCACACCTTTTCAGGCTCTTCATGTATTTCAACACCGCTTCATGCTCCTCCTATTTTTCAGACTGTTTCACGCAACGCTTATTATTGACACCTTTTGAAACTCTTTATATTTGTCACACCTTTTCAGGCTCTTCATGTTTTTCAACACCGCGTCATTCTCTCCTTATTTTTCAGACCGTTTCATGCTCCTCTTATTTTTCAGACCGTTTCATGCTCCTCATAATTTTGACACGTTTTGAGGCTCTTCATATATTTCACACCGTTTCAGGCTCTTCATGTTTTTCAACACCGCTTCATGCTCCTCCTATTTTCAGACCATTTCATTCTCCTCCTCTTTTTCAGACCGTTTCATGCTACTCATATTTTTGACACCTTTTGAAGCTCTTCATATTTTTCACACCTTTTCAGGCTCTTCATGTTTTTCAACACCGCTTCACGCTCCTCCTATTTTTCAGACTGTTTAATGCAACGCTTATTATTGACACCTTTTGAAACTCTTTATATTTGTCACACCTTTTCAGGCTCTTCATGTTTTTCAACACCGCGTCATTCTCTTCTTATTTTTCAGACCGTTTCATTCTCCTCTTATTTTTCAGACCGTTTCATGCTCCTCATAATTTTGACACGTTTTGAGGCTCTTCATATGTTTCACACCTTTTCAGGCTCTTCATGTTTTTGAACACCGTTTCATGCTTCTCCTATTTTTCAGACCGTTTCATGCTCATCTCATTTTTGGCACATTTGAAGCTCTTCATATTTTTCACACCTTTTGAAGCTCTTCATATTTTTCACACGTTTTCAGGCCCTTTCTGTTTTTCAAAACTGCATCATGCTCCTCCTATTTTTCAGACCGCTTCATGCTCCTCATGTATTTCACACCTTGTGAAGCTCTTCATATTTTCACACCTTTTCAGGCTCTTCATGTTTTTGAACACCATTTCATGCTGCTCCTATTTTTCAGACAGTTTCAAGCTCCTCATATTTTTGACATCTTTGGAAGCTCTTCATATTTTTCACACCTTTTCTGGTTCTTCATGTTTTTCAACACCGCTTCATGCTCCTCCTATTTTTCAGACAGATTCATGCTTCTCTTGTATTTCACACCTTTTGAAGCTCTTCATATGTTTCACACATTTTCAGTCTCTTCAAGATTTTGGACAACGTTTCATGCTGCTCCTATTTTTCAGACCGTTTCATGCTCCTCATAATTTTGACAGCTTTTGAAGCTCCTCATGTTTTTGACACTTTTTGAAGCTCTTCGTATTTTTCACACCTTTTGAAGCTCTTCATATTTTTCACACCTTTTGAAGCTCTTCATATTTTTCACAGATTTTCAGGCTCTTCATATTTTTCACATCTTTTGAAGCTCTTCATATTTTTCACAGATTTTCAGGCTCTTCATGTTTTTGAATACCGTTTCATGCTGCTCCTATATTTCAGACCGTTTCATGCTCCTCATATTTTTGAAACCTTTTGAACCTCTTCATATTTTTCACACAATTTCAGGCTCTTCATGTTTTTGAACACCGCTTCATGCTCCTCCTCTTTTTCAGACCGTTTCATGCTCCTCATGTATTTCACACCTTTTGAAGCTCTTCATATTTTTCACACATTTTCAGGCTCTTCATGTTTTTTAACACCGCTTCATGCTCCTCCTATTTTTCAGACCGTTTCATGCTGCTTATGTATTTCACACCTTTTGAACCTCTTCATATTTTTCACAACTTTTCAGGCTCTTCATGTTTTTGAACACCGCTTCATGCTCCTCCTATTTTTCAGACTGTTTCATGCTCCTCATATTTTTGACATCTTTTGAAGCTCTTCATATTTTTCACACCTTTTCAGGCTCTTCATGTTTTTCAACACGGCTTCATGCTCCTCCTATTTTTCAGACCGTTTCATGCTCATCTCTTTTTTGTCACCTTTGAAGCTCTTTATATTTTTCACACCTTTTGAAGCTCTTCATATTTTTCACACGTTTTCAGGCTCTTCATGTTTTTCAAAACCGTTTCATGCTGCTTTTATTTTTCAGACCATTTCATGCTTCTCATATTTTTGACACGTTTTGAAGCTCTTCATATTTTTCACACCTTTTCAGGCTCTTCATGGTTTTGAACACCACTTCATGCTCCTCCTATTTTTCAGACCGTTTCATGCTCCTCATATTTTTGACACCTTTAGAAGCTCTTCATATTTTTCACAACTTTTCAGCCTCTTCATATTTTTCAACACAGCTTTATGCTCCTCCTATATTTCAGACCATTTCATGCTCCTCATATTTTTGACATCTTTTGAAGCTCTATATATTTTTCACACCTTTTCAGGCTCTTCATGTTTTTCAACACCGCTTCATGCTCCTCCTATTTTCCAGACCGTTTCATGCTCCTCATATTTTTGACATCTTTTGAAGCTCTTCATATTTTTCACACCTTTTCAGGCTCTTCATGTTTTTCAACAACACTTCATGCTCCTCGTATTTTTCAGACGGTTTCATTCTCCTCATATTTTTGACAACTTTTGAAGCTCTGCATATATTCCACACCTTTTGAAGCTCTTCATAATTTTCATATTTTTGAAGCTCTTCATATTTTTCACACTTTTTCGGGCTCTTCATGTTTTTCAACACCTCTTCAGGCTCCTCCTATTGTTCAGACCCTTTCATGCTAATCTAATTTTTGACACTTTTTGAAGCTCTTCATATTTTTCACACCTTTTAAGTCTCTGCATGTTTTTGAACACCTTTTCATGCTCCTCATGTATTTCACTCCTTTTGAAGCTCTTCATATTTTTCACACCTTTTCAGGCTCTTCATGTTTTTGAACACCGCTTCATCCTCCTCCTATTTTTAAGAGGGTTTCATGCTCGTAATATTTTTGACACATTTTGAAGCTCTTCATATTTTTCACACCTTTTCAGGCTCTTCATGATTTTCAACACCACTTCATGCTCCTCCTGTTTTTCAGACCGTTTCATGCTCCTCATATTTTTGACATCTTTTGAAGCTCTATATATTTTTCACACCTTTTCAGGCTCTTCATGTTTTTCAACACCGCTTCATGCTCCTCCTATTTTCCAGACCGTTTCATGCTCCTCATATTTTTGACATCTTTTGAAGCTCTTCATATTTGTCACACCTTTTCAGGCTCTTCATGTTTTTCAACAACACTTCATGCTCCTCGTATTTTTCAGATGGTTTCATTCTCCTCATATTTTTGACAACTTTTGAAGCTCTGCATATATTTCACACCTTTTGAAGCTCTTCATAATTTTCATATTTTTGAAGCTCTTCATATTTTTCACACTTTTTCAGGCTCTTCATGTTTTTCAACACCTCTTCAGGCTCCTCCTATTGTTCAGACCCTTTCATGCTAATCTAATTTTTGACACTTTTTGAAGCTCTTCATATTTTTCACACCTTTTCAGGTTCTTCATGTTTTTGAACACCGCTTCATCCTCCTCCTATTTTTAAGAGGGTTTCATGCTCGTCATATTTTTGACACATTTTGAAGCTCTTCATATATTTCACACCTTTTCAGGCTCTTCATATTTTTCAACAAGGTTTCATGCTCCTCCTATTTTTCAGACCGTTTCATGCTCCTCATATTTTTGACACCTTTTGAAGCTCTTCATATTTTTCACACCTTTCCATGCTCCTCATGTTTTTCAACACCGTTTCATGCTCCTCCTCTCTTTCAGACCGTTTCAGGCTCCTCATATGTTTCACACCTTTTTCAGGCTCTTCATGTATTTCAACACCACGTCATGCTCCTCCTATTTTTCAGATCGTTTCATGCTCCTCATATTTTTGACACCTTTTGAAGCTCTTCATATTTTTCACACCTTTTCAGGCTCTTCATATTTTTCAACACAACTTCATGCTCCTCCTTTATTTGATACCATTTCATGCTCCTCATATTTTTGACACCTTTTGAAGCTCTCCATAGATTTCACACCTTTTCAGGCTCTTCATGTTTTTCTACACCGCTTCTTGCTCCTCCTATTTTTCAGAGCTTTTCATGCTCCTCATATTTTTGTCACCTTTTGAAGCTCTTCCTATTTTTCACACCTTTTGAAGCTCTTCATATTTTTCACACCTTTTCAGGCTCTTCATGTTTTTGAATTCCGTTTCATGCTCCTCCTATTTTTTAAACCGTTTCATGCTCCACATATTTTTGACACATTTTGAAGCTCTTCATATTTTTCACACCTTTTCAGGCTCTTTCTGTTTTTCAATACCAAACCATGCTCCTCCTATTTTTCAGACCGTTTCATGCTCCTCATATTTTTGACATCTTTTGAGGCTCTTCATATTTTTCACACCTTTTCAGGCTCTTCATGTTTTCAACACCGTTTCATGCTCCTCCTATTTTTAGACCGTATCATGCTCCTCATATTTTTGACACCTTTTGAAGCTCTTCATATTTTTCACACCTTTTCAGGCTCTTCATGTTTTCAACACCGTTTCATGCTCCTCCAATTTTTAGACCGTATCATGCTCCTCATATGTTTGACACCTTTTGAAGCTCTTCATATTTTTCATACCTTTTCAGGCTCTTCATGTTTTTGAACACAGTTTCATGCTCCGCATATTTTTCACACATTTTCATGCTCTTCATATTTTTCAACACCTCTTCATGCTCCTCCTATATTTCAGACGGTTTCATGCTCCTCATATTTTGACGCGTTTTGAAGCTCTTCATATTTTTCACACCTTTTCAAGCTCTTCATGTTTTTGAACACCGCTTAATGCTCCTCCTATTTTTCAGATTGTTTCATACTCCTCATATTTTTGACACCTTTGAAGCTCTTCATATTTTTGACACCCTTCCCGGCTCTTCATGTTCTTCATCACCGTTTCATGCTCCTCCTATTTTTCAAACTTTCAGGCTCCTCATATTTTTGACACCTTTTGAAGCTCTTCATATTTTTCACACCTTTTCAGGCTCTTCATGTTTTTCAACACCGCTTCATGCTCCTCCTATATATCAGATAGTTTCATGCTCCTCATATATTTGACATTTTTGGAAGCCCTTCATATTTTTCACACATTTTCAGGCTCTTCTTGATTTTGAACACCACTTCATCCTTCTCCAATTTTTCAGACCGTTTCATGCTCCTCATATATTTTACACCTTTTGTAGCTCTTCATATTTTTCACAGCTTTTCAGACTCTTCATTTTTTTCAACGACGTTTGATGCTCCTCCTATTTCAGACCATTTCATGCTCCTCATATTTTTGACACATTTTGAAGCTCTTCATATTTTTCACATCTTTTCAGGCTCTTCATGTTTTTCAACACCCATTCATTCTCCTCCTATTTTTCAGATCATTTCATGCTCCACATATTCTTCACACCTTTTGAAGCTAATCATTTTTTTCACACCTTTTCAGGCTTTTCATGTTTTGAACACCGTTTCATGCTCCTCATAATTTTGACACCTTTTGAAGCTCCTCATATTTTTCACACCTTTTGAAGCTCTTCATATGTTTCACACCTTTTCAGGCTCTTCATGTTTTTTAACACCGCTTCAGGCTCCTTCTATTTTCAGACTGTTTCATGCTCCTCATGTTTTTGAGACGTTTTGAAGCTCTTCATATTTTTCACACCTTTTCAGGATTTTCATGTTTTTGAACACAGTTTCATTCTCCTCATATTTTTCACACATTTTCATGCTCTTCATATTTTTCACACCTTCTCAGGCTCTTCATGTTTTTGAACACCGTTTCATGCTCCTCCTATTTTTCAGACCGTTTCATGCTCCTCATATTTTTGACACCTTTTGAAGCTCTTCATATTTTTCACACCTTTTCAGGCTCTTCATGTTTTTGAACACAGTTTCATGCTCCGCATATTTTTCACACATTTTCATGCTCTTCATCTTTTTCACACCTTTTCAGGTTCTTCATATTTTTCAACACCTCTTCATGCTCCTCCTATATTTCAGACGGTTTCATGCTCCTCATATTTTGACGCATTTTGAAGCTCTTCATATTTTTCACACCTTTTCAGTCTCTTCATGTTTTTGAACACTGCTTCATGCTCCTCCTATTTTTCAGACCGATTCATGCTCCTCATATTTTTGACACGTTTTGAAGCTCTTCATATTTTTCACACCTTTTCAGGCTCTTCATGTTTTTGAACACCGCTTAATGCTCCTCCTATTTTTCAGATTGTTTCATGCTCCTCATATTTTTGACACCTTTGAAGCTCTTCATATTTTTGACACCCTTCCCGGCTCTTCATGTTCTTCATCACCGTTTCATTCTCCTCCTATATTTCAAACTGTTTCAGGCTCCTCATATTTTTCACACCTTTTGAAGCTCTTCATATTTTTCACACCTTTTCAGGCTCTTCATGTTTTTCAACACCGCTTCATGCTCCTCCTATATATCAGATAGTTTCATGCTCCTCATATATTTGACATGTTTGGAAGCCCTTCATATTTTTCACACATTTTCAGGCTCTTCTTGATTTTGAACACCACTTCATCCTTCTCCAATTTTTCAGACCGTTTCATGCTCCTCATATATTTTACACCTTTTGTAGCTCTTCATATTTTTCACAGCTTTTCAGGCTCTTCATGTTTTTCAACAACGTTTGATGCTCCTCCTATTTCAGACCATTTCATGCTCCTCATATTTTTGACACATTTTGAAGGTCTTCATATTTTTCACATCTTTTCAGGCTCTTCATGTTTTTCAACACCCATTCATTCTCCTCCTATTTTTCAGATCATTTCATGCTCCACATATTCTTCACACCTTTTGAAGCTAATCATTTTTTTCACACCTTTTCAGGCTTTTCATGTTTTGAACACCGTTTCATGCTCCTCATAATTTTGACACCTTTTGAAGCTCCTCATATTTTTCACACCTTTTGAAGCTCTTCATATTTTTCATACCTTTTCAGGCTCTTCATGTTTTTCAACACCGCTTCATGCTCCTCCTATTTTCAGACCGTTTCATTCTCCTCCTCTTTTTCAGACCGTTTCATGCTACTCATATTTTTGACACATTTTGAAGCTCTTAATATTTTTCACACCTTTTCAGGCTCTTCATGTTTTTCAACACCATTTCATGCTGCTCCTATTTTTCAGACAGTTTCAAGCTCCTCATATTTTTGACATCTTTGGAAGCTCTTCATATTTTTCACACCTTTTCTGGTTCTTCATGTTTTTCAACACCGCTTCATGCTCCTCCTATTTTTCAGACAGATTCATGCTCCTCTTGTATTTCACACCTTTTGAAGCTCTTCATATGTTTCACACATTTTCAGTCTCTTCAAGATTTTGGACAACGTTTCATGCTGCTCCTATTTTTCAGACCGTTTCATGCTCCTCATAATTTTGACAGCTTTTGAAGCTCCTCATGTTTTTGACACTTTTTGAAGCTCTTCATATTTTTCACACCTTTTGAACCTCATCATATATTTCACACTCCTCAGCCTCTTCATGTTTTACAACACCACTTCATGCTCTTCCTATTTTTCAAACCATTCAGGATCATCTCATTTTTGACCCCTTTTGAAGCTCTTCATATTTTTCACACCTTTTGAAGCTCTTCATATATTTCACAGCTTTTCAGGCTCTTCATGTTTTTGAACACCGTTTCATGCTCCTCCTATTTTTCAGACCGTTTCTTGCTCCTCATATTTTTGACACCTTTTGAAGCTCTTCATATTTTTCACACCTTTTCAGGCTTTACATGTGTTTGAACACCGCTTCATGCTCCTCCCATTTTTCAGACCGTTTCATGCTCCTCATGTATTTCACACCTTTTGAAGCTCTTCATATTTTTCACACCTTTTCAGTCACTTCATGTTTTTGAACACCGTTTAATGCTCCTCCTCTTTTTCAAACCGTTTCATGCTCCTCATATATTTGGCACCTTTTGAAGCTCTACATATTTTTCACACCTTTTCAGGTTCCTCATATTTTTCCACACCGCTTCATGCTCGTCCTATTTTTCAGATCGTTTCATGCTCCTCCTGTATTTCACATCTTCGAAGCTCTTCACATTTTTCACACCTTTTCAGGCTCTTTATATTTTTGAATACCGCTTCATGCTCCTCCTATTTTTCAGAACGTTTCATGCTCCTCATTTATTTCACACCGTTTGAAGCTCTTCATATGTTTCACACCTTTTCAGGCTCTTCAAGTTTTTGAACACCATTTCATGCTGCTCCTATTTTTCAGACCGTTTCATGCTCCTCATATTTTGACACCTTTAGAAGCTCTTCATATTTTTCACACTTTTCAGGCTGTTCATGTTTTTCAAAACTACTTCATGCTCCTCTTATATTTCAGACCGTTTCATGCTCCTCATATTTTTGACAATTTTTGAAGCTCTTCCTCTTTTTCACACCTTTTCAGGCTCTTCATGTTTTTCAACACCGCTTCATGCTCCTCCTATTTTCAGACCGTTACATTCTCCTCCTCTTTTTCAGACCGTTTCATGCTACTCATATTTTTGACACATTTTGAAGCTCTTAATATTTTTCACACCTTTTCAGGCTCTTCATATTTTTCAACACCGCTTCACGCTCCTCCTATTTTTCAGACTGTTTCATGCAAAGCTTATTATTGACACCTTTTGAAACTCTTTATATTTGTCACACCTTTTCAGGCTCTTCATGTTTTTCAACACCGCGTCATTCTCTTCTTATTTTTCAGACCGTTTCATGCTCCTCTTATTTTTCAGACCGTTTCATGCTCCTCATAATTTTGACACGTTTTGAGGCTCTTCATATGTTTCACACCTTTTCAGGCTCTTAATGTTTTTGAACACCGTTTCATGCTTCTCCTATTTTTCAGACCGTTTCATGCTCATCTCATTTTTGACACCTTTTGAAGCACTTCATATTTTTCACACCTTTTGAAGCTCTTCATATTTTTCACACGTTTTCAGGCCCTTCATGTTTTTCAAAACTGCATCATGCTCCTCCTATTTTTCAGACCGCTTCATGCTCCTCATGTATTTCACACCTTGTGAAGCTCTTCATATTTTTCACACCTTTTCAGCCTCTTCATGTTTTTGAACACCGTTTCATGCTGCTCCTATTTTTCAGACCGAATCATGCTCGTCTTGTATTTCACATCTTTTGAAGCTCTTCATATGTTTCACACATTTTCAGGCTCTTCAAGATTTTGGACAACGTTTCATGCTGCTCCTATTTTTCAGACCGTTTCATGCTCCTCATAATTTTGACAGCTTTTGAAGCTCCTCATGTTTTTGACACTTTTGAAGCTCTTCATATTTTTCACACCTTTTGAAGCTCTTCATATTTTTCACAGATTTTCAGGCTCTTCATATTTTTGAATACCGTTTCATGCTCCTCCTATTTTTCAGACCGTTTCATGCTCCTCATATTTTTGAAACCTTTTGAAACTCTTCATATTTTTCACACAATTTCAGGCTCTTCATGTTTTTGAACACCGCTTCATGCTCCTCCTCTTTTTCAGACCGTTTCATGCTCCTCATGTATTTCACACCTTTTGAAGCTCTTCATATTTTTCAAACATTTTCAGGCTCTTCATGTTTTTTAACACCGCTTCATGCTCCTCTCATTTTTCAGACCGTTTCATGCTCCTCACATTGTTGACACCTTTTGAAGCTCTTTATATTTTTCACACTTTTTAGGCTCTTCAGGTGTTTCAACACCGCTTCATGATCCTCCTATTTTTCAGACCGTTTCATGTTCCTCATATTTTTGACACATTTTGAAGCTCGTCGTATTTTTCACACGTTTTCAGGCTCTTCATATTTTTCAACACCACTTCATGCTCCTCTTATTTTTCAGAGTGTTTCATGCTCCTCATATTTTTGACAGGTTTTGAGGCTCTTCATATTTTTCACACATTTTCAGGCTCCTCATGTTTTCAACACCGTTTCATGCTCCTCCTATTTTTCAGACCGTTTCATGCTCCTCATATTTTTGACACCTTTTGAAACACTTCATGTTTTTCACACATTTTCAGACTCTTCATGTTTTTGAACAGCGCTTCTTGCTCCTCCTATTTTTCAGTCTGTTTCATGCTCCTCATATTTTTGACACCTTTTGAAGCTCTTCATATTTTTCACACCTTTTCAGGCTCTTCATGTTTTTGAACACCGCTTCATGCTCCTCCTATTTTTCAGACCGTTTCATGCTCCTCATATATTTCACACCTTTTGAAGCTCTTCATATTTTCACACCTTTTGAAGCTCTTCATATTTTTCACACGTTTTCAGGCTCTTCAGTTTTTCAACACCGCTTCATGCTCCTCCTATTTTTCAGATCGTTTCATGCTCCTCATATTTTTGACACTTTTTGAAGCTCTTCATATATTTCACACCTTTTCAAGCTCTTCATATTTTTCAACACCACTTCATGCCCCTCCTATTTTCAGACAGTTTCATGTTCATCTCATTTTTGACAGCTTTTGAAACTCTTCATATTTTTCACATCTTTTGAACCTCATCATATATTCACACTCCTCAGGCTCTTCATGTTTTACAACACCACTTCATGCTCCTCCTATTTTTCAAACCGTTTCAGGATCATCTCATTTTTGACCCCTTTTCAAGCTCTTCATATTTTTCACACCTTTTGAAGCTCTTCATATATTTCACAGCTTTTCAGGCTCCTCATGTTTTTGAACACCGTTTCATGCTCCTCCTATTTTTCAGACCGTTTCATGCTCCTCATATATTTCACACCTTTTGAAGCTCTTCATATTTTTCACACCTTTTCAGTCACTTCATGTTTTTGAACACCGTTTAATGCTCCTCCTCTTTTTCAGACCGTTTCGTGCTCCTCATATATTTGGCATCTTTTGAAGCTCTACATATTTTTCACACCTTTTCAGGTTCCTCATATTTTTCCACACCGCTTCATGCTCGTCCTATTTTTCAGATCGTTTCATGCTCCTCCTGTATTTCACACCTTCGAAGCTCTTCACATTTTTCACACCTTTTCAGGCTCTTTATATTTTTGAATACCGCTTCATGCTCCTCCTATTTTTCAGAACGTTTCATGCTCCTCATTTATTTCACACCGTTTGAAGCTCTTCATATGTTTCACACCTTTTCAGGCTCTTCAAGTTTTTGAACACCATTTCATGCTGCTCCTATTTTTCAGACCGTTTCATGCTCCTCATATTTTGACACCTTTAGAAGCTCTTCATATTTTTCACACTTTTCAGGCTGTTCATGTTTTTCAAAACTACTTCATGCTCCTCTTATATTTCAGACCGTTTCATGCTCCTCATATTTTTGACAATTTTTGAAGCTCTTCATCTTTTTCACACCTTTTCTTGCTCTTCATGTTTTTCAACACCACTTCATGTTCCTCCTATTTTTCAGACCGTTTCATGCTCCTCATATTTTTCACACCTTTTGAAGCTCTTCATATATTTCACACTTTTTCATTTTCTTCAAGTTTTTGAACAATGCTTCATGCTCCTCCTATTTTTCAGACCTTTTCATGCTCTTCCTATTATTCAGACCGTTTCATACTCCTCATATTTTTGACACCTTTTGAATCTCTTCATATATTTCACACTTTTTCAGGCTCTTCATGTTTTTCAACACACTTCATGCTCCTCCTGTTTTTTAGACCGTTTCATGCTCATCTCATTTATGACACCTTTTGAACCTCTTCATATTTTTCACACCTTTTGAAGCTCTTCATATTTTTCATACCTTTTCAGGCTCTTCATGTTTTTCAACACCGCTTCATGCTCCTCCTATTTTCAGACCGTTTCATTCTCCTCCTCTTTTTCAGACCGTTTCATGCTACTCATATTTTTGACACCTTTTGAAGCTCTTCATATTTTTCACACCTTTTCAGGCTCTTCATGTATTTCAACACCGCTTCATACTCCTCCTATTTTTCAGAGTGTTTCATGCAACGCTTATTATTGACAACTTTTAAAACTCTTTATATTTGTCACACCTTTTCAGGCTCTTCATGTTTTTCAACACCGCGTCATTCTCTCCTTATTTTTCAGACCGTTTCATGCTCCTCTTATTTTTCAGACCGTTTCATGCTCCTCATAATTTTGACACGTTTTGAGGCTCTTCATATATTTCACACCGTTTCAGGCTCTTCATGTTTTTCAACACCGCTTCATGCTCCTCCTATTTTCAGACCGTTTCATTCTCCTCCTCTTTTTCAGACCGTTTCATGCTACTCATATTTTTGACACCTTTTGAAGCTCTTCATATTTTTCACACCTTTTCAGGCTTTTCATGTTTTTCAACACCGCTTCACGCTCCTCCTATTTTTCAGACTGTTTCATGCAACGCTTATTATTGTCACCTTTTGAAACTCTTTATATTTGTCACACCTTTTCAGGCTCTTCATGTTTTTCAACACCGCATCATTCTCTTCTTATTTTTCAGACCGTTTCATGCTCCTCTTATTTTTCAGACCGTTTCATGCTCCTCATAATTTTGACACGTTTTGAGGCTCTTCATATGTTTCACACCTTTTCAGGCTCTTCATGTTTTTGAACACCGTTTCATGCTTCTCCTATTTTTCAGACCGTTTCATGCTCATCTCATTTTTGACACATTTGAAGCTCTTCATATTTTTCACACCTTGTGAAGCTCTTCATATTTTCACACCTTTTCAGGCTCTTCATGTTTTTGAACACCATTTCATGCTGCTCCTATTTTTCAGACAGTTTCAAGCTCCTCATATTTTTGACATCTTTGGAAGCTCTTCATATTTTTCACACCTTTTCTGGTTCTTCATGTTTTTCAACACCGCTTCATGCTCCTCCTATTTTTCAGACAGATTCATGCTCCTCTTGTATTTCACACCTTTTGAAGCTCTTCATATGTTTCACACATTTTCAGTCTCTTCAAGATTTTGGACAACGTTTCATGCTGCTCCTATTTTTCAGACCGTTTCATGCTCCTCATAATTTTGACAGCTTTTGAAGCTCCTCATGTTTTTGACACTTTTTGAAGCTCTTCATATTTTTCACACCTTTTGAACCTCATCATATATTTCACACTCCTCAGCCTCTTCATGTTTTACAACACCACTTCATGCTCTTCCTATTTTTCAAACCATTCAGGATCATCTCATTTTTGACCCCTTTTGAAACTCTTCATATTTTTCACACCTTTTAAAGCTCTTCATATATTTCACAGCTTTTCAGGCTCTTCATGTTTTTGAACACCGTTTCATGCTCCTCCTATTTTTCAGACCGTTTCTTGCTCCTCATATTTTTGACACCTTTTGAAGCTCTTCATATTTTTCACACCTTTTCAGGCTTTACATGTGTTTGAACACCGCTTCATGCTCCTCCTATTTTTCAGACCGTTTCATGCTCCTCATGTATTTCACACCTTTTGAAGCTCTTCATATTTTTCACACCTTTTCAGTCACTTCATGTTTTTGAACACCGTTTAATGCTCCTCCTCTTTTTCAAACCGTTTCATGCTCCTCATATATTTGGCACCTTTTGAAGCTCTACATATTTTTCACACCTTTTCAGGTTCCTCATATTTTTCCACACCGCTTCATGCTCGTCCTATTTTTCAGATTGTTTCATGCTCCTCCTGTATTTCACATCTTCGAAGCTCTTCACATTTTTCACACCTTTTCAGGCTCTTTATATTTTTGAATACCGCTTCATGCTCCTCCTATTTTTCAGAACGTTTCATGCTCCTCATTTATTTCACACCGTTTGAAGCTCTTCATATGTTTCACACCTTTTCAGGCTCTTCAAGTTTTTGAACACCATTTCATGCTGCTCCTATTTTTCAGACCGTTTCATGCTCCTCATATTTTGACACCTTTAGAAGCTCTTCATATTTTTCACACTTTTCAGGCTGTTCATGTTTTTCAAAACTACTTCATGCTCCTCTTATATTTCAGACCGTTTCATGCTCCTCATATTTTTGACAATTTTTGAAGCTCTTCCTCTTTTTCACACCTTTTCAGGCTCTTCATGTTTTTCAACACCACTTCATGTTCCTCCTATTTTTCAGACCGTTTCATGCTCCTCATATTTTTCACACCTTTTGAAGCTCTTCATATATTTCACACTTTTTCATTTTCTTCATGTTTTTGAACAATGCTTCATGCTCCTCCTATTTTTCAGATCTTTTCATGCTCTTCCTATTTTTCAGACCGTTTCATACTCCTCATATTTTTGACACCTTTTGAATCTCTTCATATATTTCACACTTTTTCAGGCTCTTCATGTTTTTCAACACCACTTCATGCTCCTCCTGTTTTTTAGACCGTTTCATGCTCATCTCATTTATGACACCTTTTGAACCTCTTCATATTTTTCACACCTTTTGAAGCTCTTCATATTTTTCATACCTTTTCAGGCTCTTCATGTTTTTCAACACCGCTTCATGCTCCTCCTATTTTCAGACCGTTTCATTCTCCTCCTCTTTTTCAGACCGTTTCATGCTACTCATATTTTTGACACCTTTTGAAGCTCTTCATATTTTTCACACCTTTTCACGCTCTTCATGTATTTCAACACCGCTTCATGCTCCTCCTATTTTTCAGACTGTTTCATGCAACGCTTATTATTGACACCTTTTGAAACTCTTTATATTTGTCACACCTTTTCAGGCTCTTCATGTTTTTCAACACCGCGTCATTCTCTCCTTATTTTTCAGACCGTTTCATGCTCCTCTTATTTTTCAGACCGTTTCATGCTCCTCATAATTTTGACACGTTTTGAGGCTCTTCATATATTTCACACCGTTTCAGGCTCTTCATGTTTTTCAACACCGCTTCATAGTCCTCCTATTTTCAGACCGTTTCATTCTCCTCCTCTTTTCAGACCGTTTCATGCTACTCATATTTTTGACACCTTTTGAAGCTCTTCATATTTTTCACACCTTTTCAGGCTCTTCATGTTTTTCAACACCGCTTCACGCTCCTCCTATTTTTCAGACTGTTTCATGCAACGCTTATTATTGACACCTTTTGAAACTCTTTATATTTGTCACACCTTTTCAGGCTCTTCATGTTTTTCAACACCGCGTCATTCTCTTCTTATTTTTCAGACCGTTTCATGCTCCTCTTATTTTTCAGACCGTTTCATGCTCCTCATAATTTTGACACGTTTTGAGGCTCTTCATATGTTTCACACCTTTTCAGGCTCTTCATGTTTTTGAACACCATTTCATGCTTCTCCTATTTTTCAGACCGTTTCATGCTCATCTCATTTTTGACACATTTGAAGCTCTTCATATTTTTCACACCTTTTGAAGCTCTTCATATTTTTCACACATTTTCAGGCCCTTTCTGTTTTTCAAAACTGCATCATGCTCCTCCTATTTTTCAGACCGCTTCATGCTCCTCATGTATTTCACACCTTGTGAAGCTCTTCATATTTTCACACCTTTTCAGGCCCTTCATGTTTTTGAACACCACTTCATGCTGCTCCTATTTTTCAGACAGTTTCAAGCTCCTCATATATTTGACATCTTTGGAAGCTCTTCATATTTTTCACATCTTTTCTGGTTCTTCATGTTTTTCGACACCGCTTCATGCTCCTCCTATTTTTCAGACAGATTCATGCTCCTCTTGTATTTCACACCTTTTGAAGCTCTTCATATGTTTCACACATTTTCAGTCTCTTCAAGATTTTGGACAACGTTTCATGCTGCTCCTATTTTTCAGACCGTTTCATGCTCCTCATAATTTTGACAGCTTTTGAAGATCCTCATGTTTTTGACACTTTTTGAAGCTCTTCATATTTTTCACACCTTTTGAAGCTCTTCATATTTTTCACACCTTTTGAAGCTCTTCATATTTTTCACAGATTTTCAGGCTCTTCATATTTTTCACACCTTTTGAAGCTCTTCATATTTTTCACAGATTTTCAGGCTCTTCATGTTTTTGAATACCGTTTCATGCTCCTCCTATTTTTCAGACCGTTTCATGCTCCTCATATTTTTGAAACCTTTTGAAACTCTTCATATTTTTCACACAATTTCAGGCTCTTCATGTTTTTGAACACCGCTTCATGCTCCTCCTCTTTTTCAGACCGTTTCATGCTCCTCATGTATTTCACACCTTTTGAAGCTCTTCATATTTTTCACACATTTTCAGGCTCTTCATGTTTTTTAACAACGCTTCATGCTCCTCTCATTTTTCAGACCGTTTCATGCTCCTCACATTGTTGACACCTTTTGAAGCTCTTCATATTTTTCACACTTTTTAGGCTCTTCAGGTGTTTCAACATCGCTTCATGATCTTCCTATTTTTCAGACCGTTTCATGTTCCTCATATTTTTGACACCTTTTGAAGCTCGTCGTATTTTTCACACGTTTTCATGCTCTTCATATTTTTCAACACCACTTCATGCTCCTCCTATTTTTCAGAGCGTTTCATGCTCCTCATATTTTTGACAGGTTTTGAGGCTCTTCATATTTTTCACACATTTTCAGGCTCCTCATGTTTTTCAACACCGTTTCATGCTCCTCCTATTTTTCAGACCGTTTCATGCTCCTCATATTTTTGACACCTTTTGAAACACTTCATGTTTTTCACACATTTTCAGACTCTTCATGTTTTTGAACAGCGCTTCATGCTCCTCCTATTTTTCAGTCTGTTTCATGCTCCTCATATTTTTGACACCTTTTGAAGCTCTTCATATTTTTCACACCTTTTCAGGCTCTTCATATTTTTGAACACCGCTTCATGCTCCTCCTATTTTTCAGACCGTTTCATGCTCCTCATATATTTCACACCTTTTGAAGCTCTTCCTATTTTCACACCTTTTGAAGCTCTTCATATTTTTCACCCCTTTTCAGGCACTTCATGTTTTGAACACCGTTTAATGCTCCTCCTCTTTTTCAGACCGTTTCATGCTCCTCATATATTTGGCACCTTTTGAAGCTCTACATATTTTTCACACCTTTTCAGGTTCCTCATGATTTTCCACACCGCTTCATGCTCCTCCTATTTTTCAGATCGTTTCATGCTCCTCCTGTATTACACACCTTTGAAGCTCTTCACATTTTTCACACCTTTTCAGGCTCTTTATATTTTTGAATACCGTTTCATGCTCCTCATATTTTTGACACCTTTAGAAGCTCTTCATATTTTTCACAGTTTTCAGGCTGTTCATGTTTTTCAAAACTACTTCATGCTCCTCTTATTTTTCAGAGCGTTTCATGCTCCTCATATTTTTGACAATTTTTGAAGCTCTTCATATTTTTCACACCTTTTCAGGCTCTTCATGTTTTTGAACAACGCTTCAATGCTCCTTCTATTTTTCAGACCGTTTCAAGCTCCTCATATTTTTGACAACTTTTCAAGCTCTTTATATTTTTCACACCTTTTCAGGCTCTTCTTGCTTTTCAACACCACTTCATGCTCCTCCTATTTTTCAGACCTCTTCATGATCATCTCATTTTTGACACCTTTGAAGCTCTTCATAATTTTCACACCTTTTGAAGCTCTTCATATTTTTCACGCCTTTTGAAGCTCTTCATATTTTTCACAGCTTTTCAGGCACTTCATATTTTTCAACAGCACTTCATGCTCCTCCTATTTTTCTGACCGTTTCATGCTCCTCATATTGTTGACACTTTTTGAAGCTCTTCATATTTTTCACACCTTTTCAGGCTCTTCATATTTTTGAATACCGCTTAATGCTCCTCTTAGTTTTCAGACCGTTTCATGCTCCTCATGTATTTCACACCTTTTGAAGCTCTTTATATGTTTCACACCTTTTCAGACTCTTCAAGTTTTTGAACACCGTTTCATGCTGCTCCAATTTTTTAGACCGTTTCATGCTCCTCATATTTTTAACACCTTTTGAAGCTCTTCATATTTTACACACCTTTTCAGGCTTTTAATGTTTTTCAACACTACATCATGCTCCTTTTATTTTTCAGACCTTTCCTTGCTTCTTCATATTTTTGACACCTTTTGAAGCTCTTCATATATGTCACACCTTTTCAGGCTCTACATCTTTTCAATGCCACTTCATGCTCCTCCTATTTTTCAGATCGCTTAATGCTCATCTCAATTTTGACACATTTTGAAGCTCTTCATATTTTTGACACCTTTTGAAGCTCTTCATATATTTCACACCTTTTCAGTCTCTTCGTCTTTTCAACACCGCTTCATGCTCCTCCTATTTTTCAGACTGCTTCATGCTTATCTCATTTTTGACAGCTTTTGAATCTCTTCATATTTTTCACACCTTTTGAAGCTCTTCATATTTTTCACACGTTTTCATGCTCTTCATGTTTTTTCACACCGCTTCATGCTCGTCCTATTTTCCAGACCGTTTCATGCACATCTCATATTTGACAACTTTGGAAGCTTTTCATATTTTTCACACCTTTTGAGTCTCTTCACATTTTTCACACCTTTTCATGCTCTTCATATTTTTCAACGCCGCTTCATGCTCCTCATACTTTTGACAGCTTTTGAAGTCTTCATACTTTTCAGACTTTTTCAGGCTCTTCATGTTTTTGAACACCGCTTCATGCTCCTCCTATTTTTCAGAACGTTTCATGCTCCTCATGTATTTCACACCTTTTGAAGCTCTTCATATATTTCACACGTTTTCAGGCTCTCATGTTTTTGAACACAGCTTCTTGCTCCTCCTATTTTTCAGACCGTTTCATGCTCCTCATATATTACACACCTTTTGAAGCTCTTCATATATTTCACACATTTTCAGTCTCTTTATGTTTTTGAACACAGCTTCATGCTCCTCCTATTTTCAGACCGTTTCATGCTCCTCATAATTTTGACACCTTTTGAAGCTCTTCATATTTTTCACACCTTTTCAGGCTCTTCATGTTTTTGAACACAGCTTCATGCTCCTCCTATATTTCAGACCGTTTCATGCTCCTCATATTTTTGACACCTTTTGAAGCTCTTCATATTTTTCACACCTTTTCAGGCTCTTCATGTTTTTGAACACAGCTTCATGCTCCTCCTATTTTCAGACCGTTTCATGCTCCTCATAATTTTGACACCTTTTGAAGCTCTTCATATATTTCACACGTTTCAGGCTCTTCAGGTTTTTCAACACCACTTCATACTCCTCCTATTTTTCAGACCGTTTCATACTCATCTCATTTTTTACACCTTTTTAAGCTCTTCATATTTTTCACACCTTTTGAAGCTCTTCATATTTTTCACACCTTTTCAGGCTCTACATGTTATTGATCACCGCTTCATGTTCCTCCTATTTTTCAGATAGTTTCATGCTCCTCATATTTTTGACACCTTTTGAAGCTCTTCATATTTTTCACACCTTATGAGGCTCTTCATGTTTTTAAACACCGTTTCATACTCTTCCTATTGTTCAGACCGTTTCCTGCTCCTCCTATTTTTGACACCTTTTGAAGCTCTTCATATTTTTCATACCTTTTCAGGCTCTTCATGTTTTTGAACACCGCTTCATGCTCCTCCTATTTTTGACACCTTTTGAAGCTCTTCATATTTTTCACACCTTATGAGGCTCTTCATGTTTTTAAACACCGTTTCATACACTTCCTATTGTTCAGACCGTTTCCTGCTCCTCCTATTTTTGACACCTTTTGAAGCTCTTCATATTTTTCATACCTTTTCAGGCTCTTCATGTTTTTGAACACCGCTTCATGCTCCTCCTATTTTTGACACCTTTTGAAGCTCTTCATATTTTTCACACCTTTTCAGGCTCTTCATGTTTTTGAACACCGCTTCATGCTCCTCCTATTTTTCAGACCGTTTCATGCTCCTCATATATTTCACACCTTTTGAAGCTCTTCATATTTTTCACACCTTTTCAGGCTCTTCATATTTTTCACACGTTTTCAGGCTCTTCAGTTTTTCAACACCGCTTCATGCTCCTCCTATATTTCAGATCGTTTCATGCTCGTCATATTTTTGACACTTTTTGAAGCTCTTCATATATTTCACACCTTTTCAGGCTCTTCATATTTTTCAACACCACTTCATGCCCCTCCTATTTTCAGACAGTTTCATGTTCATCTCATTTTTGACAGATTTTGAAGCTCTTCATATTTTTCACACCTTTTGAACCTCATCATATATTTCACACTCCTCAGGCACTTCATGTTTTACAACACCACTTCAGGCTCCTCCTATTTTTCAAACCGTTTCAGGATCATCTCATTTTTGACCCCTTTTCAAGCTCTTCATATTTTTCACACCTTTTGAAGCTCTTCATATATTTCACAGCTTTTCAGGCTCTTCATGTTTTTGAACACCGTTTCATGCTCCTCCTGTTTTTCAGACCGTTTCATGCTCCTCATATTTTTGACACCTTTTGAAGCTCTTCATATTTTTCACACATTTTCAGGCTTTTCATGTGTTTGAACACCGCTTCATGCTCCTCCTATTTTTCAGACCGTTTCAAACTCCTCATATATTTCACACCTTTTGAAGCTCTTCATATGTTTCACACCTTTTCAGGCTCTTCAAGTTTTTGAACACCATTTCATGCTGCTCCTATTTTTCAGACCGTTTCATGCTCCTCATATTTTGACACCATTAGAAGCTCTTCATATTTTTCACACTTTTCAGGCTGTTCATGTTTTTCAAAACTACTTCATGCTCCTCTTATATTTCAGACCGTTTCATGCTCCTCATATTTTTGACAATTTTTGAAGCTGTTCATCTTTTTCACACCTTTTCAGGCTCTTCATGTTTTTCAACACCACTTCATGTTCCTCCTATTTTTCAGACCGTTTCATGCTCCTCATATTTTTCACACCTTTTGAAGCTCTTCATATATTTCACACTTTTTCATTTTCTTCATGTTTTTGAACAATGCTTCATGCTCCTCCTATTTTTCAGACCGTTTCATGCTCCTATTATTTTTGACACCTTTTGAAGCTCTTCATATTTTTCACACCTTTTCAGGCTCTTCATATTTTTCACACCTTTTGAAGCTCTTCATATTTTTCACAGATTTTCAGGCTCTTCATATTTTTCACACCTTTTGAAGCTCTTCATATTTTTCACACCTTTTGAAGCTCTTCATATTTTTCACAGATTTTCAGGCTCTTCATATTTTTCACACCTTTTGAAGCTCTTCATATTTTTCACAGATTTTCAGGCTCTTCATATTTTTGAATACCGTTTCATGCTCCTCCTATTTTTCAGACTGTTTCATGCTCCTCATATTTTTGAAACCTTTTGAAACTCTTCATATTTTTCACACAATTTCAGGCTCTTCATGTTTTTGAACACCGCTTCATGCTCCTCCTCTTTTTCAGACCGTTTCATGCTCCTCATGTATTTCACACCTTTTGAAGCTCTTCATATTTTTCACACATTTTCAGGCTCTTCATGTTTTTTAACAACGCTTCATGCTCCTCTCATTTTTCAGACCGTTTCATGCTCCTCACATTGTTGACACCTTTTGAAGCTCTTCATATTTTTCACACTTTTTAGGCTCTTCAGGTGTTTCAACACCGCTTCATGATCTTCCTATTTTTCAGACCGTTTCATGTTCCTCATATTTTTGACACCTTTTGAAGCTCGTCGTATTTTTCACACGTTTTCATGCTCTTCATATTTTTCAACACCACTTCATGCTCCTCCTATTTTTCAGAGCGTTTCATGCTCCTCATATTTTTGACAGGTTTTGAGGCTCTTCATATTTTTCACACATTTTCAGGCTCCTCATGTTTTTCAACACCGTTTCATGCTCCTCCTATTTTTCAGACCGTTTCATGCTCCTCATATTTTTGACACCTTTTGAAACACTTCATGTTTTTCACACATTTTCAGACTCTTCATGTTTTTGAACAGCGCTTCATGCTCCTCCTATTTTTCAGTCTGTTTCATGCTCCTCATATTTTTGACACCTTTTGAAGCTCTTCATATTTTTCACACCTTTTCAGGCTCTTCATGTTTTTGAACACCGCTTCATGCTCCTCCTATTTTTCAGACCGTTTCATGCTCCTCATATATTTCACACCTTTTGAAGCTCTTCCTATTTTCACACCTTTTGAAGCTCTTCATATTTTTCACACGTTTTCAGGCTCTTCAATTTTTCAACACCGCTTCATGCTCCTCCTATTTTTCAGATCGTTTCATGCTCGTCATATTTTTGACACTTTTTGAAGCTCTTCATATATTTCACACCCTTTCAAGCTCTTCATATTTTTCAACACCACTTCATGCCCCTCCTATTTTCAGACAGTTTCATGTTCATCTCATTTTTGACAGCTTTTGAAGCTCTTCATATTTTTCACACCTTTTGAACCTCATCATATATTTCACACTCCTCAGGCTCTTCATGTTTCACAACACCACTTCATGCTCCTCCTATTTTTCAAACCATTCAGGATCATCTCATTTTTGACCCCTTTTGAAGCTCTTCATATTTTTCACACCTTTTGAAGCTCTTCATATATTTCACAGCTTTTCAGGCTCTTCATGTTTTTGAACACCGTTTCATGCTCCTCCTATTTTTCAGACCGTTTCTTGCTCCTCATATTTTTGACACCTTTTGAAGCTCTTCATATTTTTCACACCTTTTCAGGCTTTTCATGTGTTTGAACACCGCTTCATGCTCCTCCTATTTTTCAGACCGTTTCATGCTCCTCATGTATTTCACACCTTTTGAAGCTCTTCATATTTTTCACACCTTTTCAGGCACTTCATGTTTTTGAACACCGTTTAATGCTCCTCCTCTTTTTCAGACCGTTTCATGCTCCTCATATATTTGGCACCTTTTGAAGCTCTACATATTTTTCACACCTTTTCAGGTTCCTCATGTTTTTCCACACCGCTTCATGCTCCTCCTATTTTTCAGACTGCTTCATGCTCATCTCATTTTTGACAGCTTTTGAATCTCTTCATATTTTTCACACCTTTTGGAGCTCTTCATATTTTTCACACGTTTTCATGCTCTTCATGTTTTTCCACACCGCTTCATGCTCCTCCTATTTTCCAGACCGTTTCATGCACATCTCATATTTGACAACTTTGGAAGCTTTTCATATTTTTCACACCTTTTGAGTCTCTTTATATTTTTCACACCTTTTCATGCTCTTTTCATATTTTTCAACACCGCTTCATGCTCCTCATACTTTTGACAGCTTTTGAAGTCTTCATACTTTTCAGACTTTTTCAGGCTCTTCATGTTTTTGAACACCGCTTCATGCTCCTCCTATTTTTCAGAACGTTTCATGCTCCTCATGTATTTCACACCTTTTGAAGCTCTTCATATATTTCACACATTTTCAGGCTCTCATATTTTTGAACACAGCTTCTTGCTCCTCCTATTTTTCAGACCGTTTCATGCTCCTCATATATTACACACCTTTTGAAGCTCTTCATATATTTCACACATTTTCAGTCTCTTTATGTTTTTGAACACAGCTTCATGCTCCTCCTATTTTCAGACCGTTTCATGCTCCTCATAATTTTGAAACCTTTTGAAGCTCTTCATATTTTTCACACCTTTTCAGGCTCTTCATGTTTTTGAACACAGCTTCATGCTCCTCCTATTTTCAGACCGTTTCATGCTCCTCATATTTTTGACAATTTTTGAAGCTGTTCATCTTTTTCACACCTTTTCAGGCTCTTCATGTTTTTCAACACCACTTCATGTTCCTCCTATTTTTCAGACCGTTTCATGCTCCTCATATTTTTCACACCTTTTGAAGCTCTTCATATATTTCACACTTTTTCATTTTCTTCATGTTTTTGAACAATGCTTCATGCTCCTCCTATTTTTCAGACCGTTTCATGCTCCTCATATTTTTGACACCTTTTGAAGCTCTTCATATTTTTCATACCTTTTCAGGCTCTTCATGTTTTTGAACACCGCTTCATGCTCCTCCTATTTTTGACACCTTTTGAAGCTCTTCATATTTTTCACACCTTTTCAGGCTCTTCATGTTTTTGAACACCGCTTCATGCTCCTCCTATTTTTCAGACCGTTTCATGCTCCTCATATATTTCACACCTTTTGAAGCTCTTCATATTTTCACACCTTTTGAAGCTCTTCATATTTTTCACACATTTTCAGGCTCTTCAGTTTTTCAACACCGCTTCATGCTCCTCCTATATTTCAGATCGTTTCATGCTCGTCATATTTTTGACACTTTTTGAAGCTCTTCATATATTTCACACCTTTTCAGGCTCTTCATATTTTTCAACACTACTTCATGCCCCTCCTATTTTCAGACAGTTTCATGTTCATCTCATTTTTGACAGATTTTGAAGCTCTTCATATTTTTCACACCTTTTGAACCTCATCATATATTTCACACTCCTCAGGCACTTCATGTTTTACAACACCACTTCAGGCTCCTCCTATTTTTCAAACCGTTTCAGGATCATCTCATTTTTGACCCCTTTTCAAGCTCTTCATATTTTTCACACCTTTTGAAGCTCTTCATATATTTCACAGCTTTTCAGGCTCTTCATGTTTTTGAACACCGTTTCATGCTCCTCCTCTTTTTCAGACCGTTTCATGCTCCTCATATTTTTGACACCTTTTGAAGCTCTTCATATTTTTCACACATTTTCAGGCTTTTCATGTGTTTGAACACCGCTTCATGCTCCTCCTATTTTTCAGACCGTTTCAAACTCCTCATATATTTCACACCTTTTGAAGCTCTTCATATTTTTCACACCTTTTCAGGCACTTCATGTCTTTGAACACCGTTTAATGCTCCTCCTCTTTTTCAGACCGTTTCGTGCTCCTCATATATTTGGCACCTTTTGAAGCTCTACATATTTTTCACACCTTTTCAGGTTCCTCATATTTTTCCACACCGCTTCATGCTCGTCCTATTTTTCAGATCATTTCATGCTCCTCCTGTATTTCACACCTTCGAAGCTCTTCACATTTTTCACACCTTTTCAGGCTCTTTATATTTTTGAATACCGCTTCATGATCCTCCTATTTTTCAGAACGTTTCATGCTCCTCATTTATTTCACACCGTTTGAAGCTCTTCATATGTTTCACACCTTTTCAGGCTCTTCAAGTTTTTGAACACCATTTCATGCTGCTCCTATTTTTCAGACCGTTTCATGCTCCTCATATTTTGACACCATTAGAAGCTCTTCATATTTTTCACACTTTTCAGGCTGTTCATGTTTTTCAAAACTACTTCATGCTCCTCTTATATTTCAGACCGTTTCATGCTCCTCATATTTTTGACAATTTTTGAAGCTGTTCATCTTTTTCACACCTTTTCAGGCTCTTCATGTTTTTCAACACCACTTCATGTTCCTCCTATTTTTCAGACCGTTTCATGCTCCTCATATTTTTCACACCTTTTGAAGCTCTTCATATATTTCACACTTTTTCATTTTCTTCATGTTTTTGAACAATGCTTCATGCTCCTCCTATTTTTCAGACCGTTTCATGCTCCTCATATTTTTGACACCTTTTGAAGCTCTTCATATTTTTCATACCTTTTCAGGCTCTTCATGTTTTTGAACACCGCTTCATGCTCCTCCTATTTTTGACACCTTTTGAAGCTCTTCATATTTTTCACACCTTTTCAGGCTCTTCATGTTTTTGAACACCGCTTCATGCTCCTCCTATTTTTCAGACCGTTTCATGCTCCTCATATATTTCACACCTTTTGACGCTCTTCATATTTTCACACCTTTTGAAGCTCTTCATATTTTTCACACGTTTTCAGGCTCTTCAGTTTTTCAACACCGCTTCATGCTCCTCCTATATTTCAGATCGTTTCATGCTCGTCATATTTTTGACACTTTTTGAAGCTCTTCATATATTTCACACCTTTTCAGGCTCTTCATATTTTTCAACACTACTTCATGCCCCTCCTATTTTCAGACAGTTTCATGTTCATCTCATTTTTGACAGATTTTGAAGCTCTTCATATTTTTCACACCTTTTGAACCTCATCATATATTTCACACTCCTCAGGCACTTCATGTTTTACAACACCACTTCAGGCTCCTCCTATTTTTCAAACCGTTTCAGGATCATCTCATTTTTGACCCCTTTTCAAGCTCTTCATATTTTTCACACCTTTTGAAGCTCTTCATATATTTCACAGCTTTTCAGGCTCTTCATGTTTTTGAACACCGTTTCATGCTCCTCCTGTTTTTCAGACCGTTTCATGCTCCTCATATTTTTGACACCTTTTGAAGCTCTTCATATTTTTCACACATTTTCAGGCTTTTCATGTGTTTGAACACCGCTTCATGCTCCTCCTATTTTTCAGACCGTTTCAAACTCCTCATATATTTCACACCTTTTGAAGCTCTTCATATGTTTCACACCTTTTCAGGCTCTTCAAGTTTTTGAACACCATTTCATGCTGCTCCTATTTTTCAGACCGTTTCATGCTCCTCATATTTTGACACCATTAGAAGCTCTTCATATTTTTCACACTTTTCAGGCTGTTCATGTTTTTCAAAACTACTTCATGCTCCTCTTATATTTCAGACCGTTTCATGCTCCTCATATTTTTGACAATTTTTGAAGCTGTTCATCTTTTTCACACCTTTTCAGGCTCTTCATGTTTTTCAACACCACTTCATGTTCCTCCTATTTTTCAGACCGTTTCATGCTCCTCATATTTTTCACACCTTTTGAAGCTCTTCATATATTTCACACTTTTTCATTTTCTTCATGTTTTTGAACAATGCTTCATGCTCCTCCTATTTTTCAGACCGTTTCATGCTCCTCATATTTTTGACACCTTTTGAAGCTCTTCATATTTTTCATACCTTTTCAGGCTCTTCATGTTTTTGAACACCGCTTCATGCTCCTCCTATTTTTGACACCTTTTGAAGCTCTTCATATTTTTCACACCTTTTCAGGCTCTTCATGTTTTTGAACACCGCTTCATGCTCCTCCTATTTTTCAGACCGTTTCATGCTCCTCATATATTTCACACCTTTTGAAGCTCTTCATATTTTCACACCTTTTGAAGCTCTTCATATTTTTCACACGTTTTCAGGCTCTTCAGTTTTTCAACACCGCTTCATGCTCCTCCTATATTTCAGATCGTTTCATGCTCGTCATATTTTTGACACTTTTTGAAGCTCTTCATATATTTCACACCTTTTCAGGCTCTTCATATTTTTCAACACTACTTCATGCCCCTCCTATTTTCAGACAGTTTCATGTTCATCTCATTTTTGACAGATTTTGAAGCTCTTCATATTTTTCACACCTTTTGAACCTCATCATATATTTCACACTCCTCAGGCACTTCATGTTTTACAACACCACTTCAGGCTCCTCCTATTTTTCAAACCGTTTCAGGATCATCTCATTTTTGACCCCTTTTCAAGCTCTTCATATTTTTCACACCTTTTGAAGCTCTTCATATATTTCACAGCTTTTCAGGCTCTTCATGTTTTTGAACACCGTTTCATGCTCCTCCTGTTTTTCAGACCGTTTCATGCTCCTCATATTTTTGACACCTTTTGAAGCTCTTCATATTTTTCACACATTTTCAGGCTTTTCATGTGTTTGAACACCGCTTCATGCTCCTCCTATTTTTCAGACCGTTTCAAACTCCTCATATATTTCACACCTTTTGAAGCTCTTCATATTTTTCACACCTTTTCAGGCACTTCATGTTTTTGAACACCGTTTAATGCTCCTCCTCTTTTTCAGACCGTTTCGTGCTCCTCATATATTTGGCAGCTTTTGAAGCTCTACATATTTTTCACACCTTTTCAGGTTCCTCATATTTTTCCACACCGCTTCATGCTCGTCCTATTTTTCAGATCATTTCATGCTCCTCCTGTATTTCACACCTTCGAAGCTCTTCACATTTTTCACACCTTTTCAGGCTCTTTATATTTTTGAATACCGCTTCATGCTCCTCCTATTTTTCAGAACGTTTCATGCTCCTCATTTATTTCACACCGTTTGAAGCTCTTCATATGTTTCACACCTTTTCAGGCTCTTCAAGTTTTTGAACACCATTTCATGCTGCTCCTAATTTTCAGACCGTTTCATGCTCCTCATATTTTTGACAATTTTTGAAGCTGTTCATCTTTTTCACACCTTTTCAGGCTCTTCATGTTTTTCAACACCACTTCATGTTCCTCCTATTTTTCAGACCGTTTCATGCTCCTCATATTTTTCACACCTTTTGAAGCTCTTCATATATTTCACACTTTTTCATTTTCTTCATGTTTTTGAACAATGCTTCATGCTCCTCCTATTTTTCAGACCTTTTCATGCTCTTCCTATTTTTCAGACCGTTTCATACTCCTCATATTTTTGACACCTTTTGAATCTCTTCATATATTTCACACATTTTCAGGCTCTTCATGTTTTTCAACACCACTTCATTCTCCTCCTGTTTTTTAGACCGTTTCATGCTCATCTCATTTATGACACCTTTTGAACCTCTTCATATTTTTCACACCTTTTGAAGCTCTTCATATTTTTCATACCTTTTCAGGCTCTTCATGTTTTTCAACACCGCTTCATGCTCCTCCTATTTTCAGACCGTTTCATTCTCCTCCTCTTTTTCAGACCGTTTCATGCTACTCATATTTTTGACACCTTGTGAAGCTCTTCATATTTTTCACACCTTTTCAGGCTCTTCATGTATTTCAACACCGCTTCATGCTCCTCCTATTTTTCAGACTGTTTCATGCAACGCTTATTATTGACACCTTTTGAAACTCTTTATATTTGTCACACCTTTCAGGCTCTTCATGTTTTTCAACACCGCGTCATTCTCTCCTTATTTTTCAGACCGTTTCATGCTCCTCTTATTTTTCAGACCGTTTCATGCTCCTCATAATTTTGACACGTTTTGAGGCTCTTCATATATTTCACACCGTTTCAGGCTCTTCATGTTTTTCAACACCGCTTCATGCTCCTCCTATTTTCAGAACGTTTCATTCTCCTCCTCTTTTTCAGACCGTTTCATGCTACTCATATTTTTGACACCTTTTGAAGCTCTTCATATTTTTCACACCTTTTCAGGCTCTTCATGTTTTTCAACACCGCTTCACGCTCCTCCTATTTTTCAGACTGTTTCATGCAACGCTTATTATTGACACCTTTTGAAACTCTTTATATTTGTCACACCTTTTCAGGCTCTTCATGTTTTTCAACACCGCGTCATTCTCTTCTTATTTTTCAGACCGTTTCATGCTCCTCTTATTTTTCAGACCGTTTCACGCTCCTCATAATTTTGACACGTTTTGAGGCTCTTCATATGTTTCACACCTTTTCAGGCTCTTCATGTTTTTGAACACCGTTTCATGCTGCTCCTATTTTTCAGACAGTTTCAAGCTCCTCATATTTTTGACATCTTTGGAAGCTCTTCATATTTTTCACACCTTTTCTCGTTCTTCATGTTTTTCAACACCGCTTCATGCTCCTCCTATTTTTCAGACAGATTCATGCTCCTCTTGTATTTCACACCTTTTGAAGCTCTTCATATGTTTCACACATTTTCAGGCTCTTCAAGATTTTTGACAACGTTTCATGCTGCTCCTATTTTTCAGACCGTTTCATGCTCCTCATAATTTTGACAGCTTTTGAAGCTCCTCATGTTTTTGACACTTTTTGAAGCTCTTCATATTTTTCACACCTTTTGAAGCTCTTCATATTTTTCACACCTTTTGAAGCTCTTCATATTTTTCACAGATTTTCAGGCTCTTCATATTTTTCACACCTTTTGAAGCTCTTCATATTTTTCACAGATTTTCAGGCTCTTCATGTTTTTGAATACCGTTTCATGCTCCTCCTATTTTTCAGACCGTTTCATGCTCCTCATATTTTTGAAACCTTTTGAAACTCTTCATATTTTTCACACAATTTCAGGCTCTTCATGTTTTTGAACACCGCTTCATGCTCCTCCTCTTTTTCAGACCGTTTCATGCTCCTCATGTATTTCACACCTTTTGAAGCTCTTCATATTTTTCACACATTTTCAGGCTCTTCATGTTTTTTAACAACGCTTCATGCTCCTCTCATTTTTCAGACCGTTTCATGCTCCTCACATTGTTGACACCTTTTGAAGCTCTTCATATTTTTCACACTTTTTAGGCTCTTCAGGTGTTTCAACACCGCTTCATGATCTTCCTATTTTTCAGACCGTTTCATGTTCCTCATATTTTTGACACCTTTTGAAGCTCGTCATATTTTTCACACGTTTTCATGCTCTTCATATTTTTCAACACCACTTCATGCTCCTCCTATTTTTCAGAGCGTTTCATGCTCCTCATATTTTTGACAGGTTTTGAGGCTCTTCATATTTTTCACACATTTTCAGGCTCCTCATGTTTTTCAACACCGTTTCATGCTCCTCCTATTTTTCAGACCGTTTCATGCTCCTCATATTTTTGACACCTTTTGAAACACTTCATGTTTTTCACACATTTTCAGACTCTTCATGTTTTTGAACAGCGCTTCATGCTCCTCCTATTTTTCAGTCTGTTTCATGCTCCTCATATTTTTGACACCTTTTGAAGCTCTTCATATTTTTCACACCTTTTCAGGCTCTTCATGTTTTTGAACACCGCTTCATGCTCCTCCTATTTTTCAGACCGTTTCATGCTCCTCATATATTTCACACCTTTTGAAGCTCTTCCTATTTTCACACCTTTTGAAGCTCTTCATATTTTTCACACGTTTTCAGGCTCTTCAATTTTTCAACACCGCTTCATGCTCCTCCTATTTTTCAGATCGTTTCATGCTCGTCATATTTTTGACACTTTTTGAAGCTCTTCATATATTTCACACCCTTTCAAGCTCTTCATATTTTTCAACACCACTTCATGCCCCTCCTATTTTCAGACAGTTTCATGTTCATCTCATTTTTGACAGCTTTTGAAGCTCTTCATATTTTTCACACCTATTGAACCTCATCATATATTTCACACTCCTCAAGCTCTTCATGTTTCACAACACCACTTCATGCTCCTCCTATTTTTCAAACCATTCAGGATCATCTCATTTTTGACCGCTTTTGAAGCTCTTCATATTTTTCACACCTTTTGAAGCTCTTCATATATTTCACAGCTTTTCAGGCTCTTCATGTTTTTGAACACCGTTTCATGCTCCTCCTATTTTTCAGACCGTTTCTTGCTCCTCATATTTTTGACACCTTTTGAAGCTCTTCATATTTTTCACACCTTTTCAGGCTTTTCATGTGTTTGAACACCGCTTCATGCTCCTCCTATTTTTCAGACCGTTTCATGCTCCTCATGTATTTCACACCTTTTGAAGCTCTTCATATTTTTCACACCTTTTCAGGCACTTCATGTTTTTGAACACCGTTTAATGCTCCTCCTCTTTTTCAGACCGTTTCATGCTCCTCATATATTTGGCACCTTTTGAAGCTCTACATATTTTTCACACCTTTTCAGGTTCCTCATGTTTTTCCACACCGCTTCATGCTCCTCCTATTTTTCAGACTGCTTCATGCTCATCTCATTTTTGACAGCTTTTGAATCTCTTCATATTTTTCACACCTTTTGAAGCTCTTCATATTTTTCACACGTTTTCATGCTCTTCATGTTTTTCCACACCGCTTCATGCTCCTCCTATTTTCCAGACCGTTTCATGCACATCTCATATTTGACAACTTTGGAAGCTTTTCATATTTTTCACACCTTTTGAGTCTCTTCATATTTTTCACACCTTTTCATGCTCTTTTCATATTTTTCAACACCGCTTCATGCTCCTCATACTTTTGACAGCTTTTGAAGTCTTCATACTTTTCAGACTTTTTCAGGCTCTTCATGTTTTTGAACACCGCTTCATGCTCCTCCTATTTTTCAGAACGTTTCATGCTCCTCATGTATTTCACACCTTTTGAAGCTCTTCATATATTTCACACATTTTCAGGCTCTCATGTTTTTGAACACAGCTTCTTGCTCCTCCTATTTTTCAGACCGTTTCATGCTCCTCATATATTACACACCTTTTGAAGCTCTTCATATATTTCACACATTTTCAGTCTCTTTATGTTTTTGAACACAGCTTCATGCTCCTCCTATTTTCAGACCGTTTCATGCTCCTCATAATTTTGAAACCTTTTGAAGCTCTTCATATTTTTCACACCTTTTCAGGCTCTTCATGTTTTTGAACACAGCTTCATGCTCCTCCTATTTTCAGACCGTTTCATGCTCCTCATATTTTTGACAATTTTTGAAGCTGTTCATCTTTTTCACACCTTTTCAGGCTCTTCATGTTTTTCAACACCACTTCATGTTCCTCCTATTTTTCAGACCGTTTCATGCTCCTCATATTTTTCACACCTTTTGAAGCTCTTCATATATTTCACACTTTTTCATTTTCTTCATGTTTTTGAACAATGCTTCATGCTCCTCCTATTTTTCAGACCGTTTCATGCTCCTCATATTTTTGACACCTTTTGAAGCTCTTCATATTTTTCATACCTTTTCAGGCTCTTCATGTTTTTGAACACCGCTTCATGCTCCTCCTATTTTTGACACCTTTTGAAGCTCTTCATATTTTTCACACCTTTTCAGGCTCTTCATGTTTTTGAACACCGCTTCATGCTCCTCCTATTTTTCAGACCGTTTCATGCTCCTCATATATTTCACACCTTTTGAAGCTCTTCATATTTTCACACCTTTTGAAGCTCTTCATATTTTTCACACGTTTTCAGGCTCTTCAGTTTTTCAACACCGCTTCATGCTCCTCCTATATTTCAGATCGTTTCATGCTCGTCATATTTTTGACACTTTTTGAAGCTCTTCATATATTTCACACCTTTTCAGGCTCTTCATATTTTTCAACACTACTTCATGCCCCTCCTATTTTCAGACAGTTTCATGTTCATCTCATTTTTGACAGATTTTGAAGCTCTTCATATTTTTCACACCTTTTGAACCTCATCATATATTTCACACTCCTCAGGCACTTCATGTTTTACAACACCACTTCAGGCTCCTCCTATTTTTCAAACCGTTTCAGGATCATCTCATTTTTGACCCCTTTCCAAGCTCTTCATATTTTTCACACCTTTTGAAGCTCTTCATATATTTCACAGCTTTTCAGGCTCTTCATGTTTTTGAACACCGTTTCATGCTCCTCCTGTTTTTCAGACCGTTTCATGCTCCTCATATTTTTGACACCTTTTGAAGCTCTTCATATTTTTCACACATTTTCAGGCTTTTCATGTGTTTGAACACCGCTTCATGCTCCTCCTATTTTTCAGACCGTTTCAAACTCCTCATATATTTCACACCTTTTGAAGCTCTTCATATTTTTCACACCTTTTCAGGCACTTCATGTTTTTGAACACCGTTTAATGCTCCTCCTCTTTTTCAGACCGTTTCGTGCTCCTCATATATTTGGCACCTTTTGAAGCTCTACATATTTTTCACACCTTTTCAGGTTCCTCATATTTTTCCACACCGCTTCATGCTCGTCCTATTTTTCAGATCATTTCATGCTCCTCCTGTATTTCACACCTTCGAAGCTCTTCACATTTTTCACACCTTTTCAGGCTCTTTATATTTTTGAATACCGCTTCATGCTCCTCCTATTTTTCAGAACGTTTCATGCTCCTCATTTATTTCACACCGTTTGAAGCTCTTCATATGTTTCACACCTTTTCAGGCTCTTCAAGTTTTTGAACACCATTTCATGCTGCTCCTATTTTTCAGACCGTTTCATGCTCCTCATATTTTGACACCATTAGAAGCTCTTCATATTTTTCACACTTTTCAGGCTGTTCATGTTTTTCAAAACTACTTCATGCTCCTCTTATATTTCAGACCGTTTCATGCTCCTCATATTTTTGACAATTTTTGAAGCTGTTCATCTTTTTCACACCTTTTCAGGCTCTTCATGTTTTTCAACACCACTTCATGTTCCTCCTATTTTTCAGACCGTTTCATGCTCCTCATATTTTTCACACCTTTTGAAGCTCTTCATATATTTCACACTTTTTCATTTTCTTCATGTTTTTGAACAATGCTTCATGCTCCTCCTATTTTTCAGACCGTTTCATGCTCCTCATATTTTTGACACCTTTTGAAGCTCTTCATATTTTTCATACCTTTTCAGGCTCTTCATGTTTTTGAACACCGCTTCATGCTCCTCCTATTTTTGACACCTTTTGAAGCTCTTCATATTTTTCACACCTTTTCAGGCTCTTCATGTTTTTGAACACCGCTTCATGCTCCTCCTATTTTTCAGACCGTTTCATGCTCCTCATATATTTCACACCTTTTGACGCTCTTCATATTTTCACACCTTTTGAAGCTCTTCATATTTTTCACACGTTTTCAGGCTCTTCAGTTTTTCAACACCGCTTCATGCTCCTCCTATATTTCAGATCGTTTCATGCTCGTCATATTTTTGACACTTTTTGAAGCTCTTCATATATTTCACACCTTTTCAGGCTCTTCATATTTTTCAACACTACTTCATGCCCCTCCTATTTTCAGACAGTTTCATGTTCATCTCATTTTTGACAGATTTTGAAGCTCTTCATATTTTTCACACCTTTTGAACCTCATCATATATTTCACACTCCTCAGGCACTTCATGTTTTACAACACCACTTCAGGCTCCTCCTATTTTTCAAACCGTTTCAGGATCATCTCATTTTTGACCCCTTTTCAAGCTCTTCATATTTTTCACACCTTTTGAAGCTCTTCATATATTTCACAGCTTTTCAGGCTCTTCATGTTTTTGAACACCGTTTCATGCTCCTACTGTTTTTCAGACCGTTTCATGCTCCTCATATTTTTGACACCTTTTGAAGCTCTTCATATTTTTCACACATTTTCAGGCTTTTCATGTGTTTGAACACCGCTTCATGCTCCTCCTATTTTTCAGACCGTTTCAAACTCCTCATATATTTCACACCTTTTGAAGCTCTTCATATTTTTCACACCTTTTCAGGCACTTCATGTTTTTGAACACCGTTTAATGCTCCTCCTCTTTTTCAGACCGTTTCATGCTCCTCATATATTTGGCACCTTTTGAAGCTCTACATATTTTTCACACCTTTTCAGGTTCCTCATATTTTTCCACACCGCTTCATGCTCGTCCTATTTTTCAGATCATTTCATGCTCCTCCTGTATTTCACACCTTCGAAGCTCTTCACATTTTTCACACCTTTTCAGGCTCTTTATATTTTTGAATACCGCTTCATGCTCCTCCTATTTTTCAGAACGTTTCATGCTCCTCATTTATTTCACACCGTTTGAAGCTCTTCATATGTTTCACACCTTTTCAGGCTCTTCAAGTTTTTGAACACCATTTCATGCTGCTCCTATTTTTCAGACCGTTTCATGCTCCTCATATTTTTGACAATTTTTGAAGCTGTTCATCTTTTTCACACCTTTTCAGGCTCTTCATGTTTTTCAACACCACTTCATGTTCCTCCTATTTTTCAGACCGTTTCATGCTCCTCATATTTTTCACACCTTTTGAAGCTCTTCATATATTTCACACTTTTTCATTTTCTTCATGTTTTTGAACAATGCTTCATGCTCCTCCTATTTTTCAGACCTTTTCATGCTCTTCCTATTTTTCAGACCGTTTCATACTCCTCATATTTTTGACACCTTTTGAATCTCTTCATATATTTCACACATTTTCAGGCTCTTCATGTTTTTCAACACCACTTCATGCTCCTCCTGTTTTTTAGACCTTTTCATGCTCATCTCATTTATGACACCTTTTGAACCTCTTCATATTTTTCACACCTTTTGAAGCTCTTCATATTTTTCATACCTTTTCAGGCTCTTCATGTTTTTCAACACCGCTTCATGCTCCTCCTATTTTCAGACCGTTTCATTCTCCTCCTCTTTTTCAGACCGTTTCATGCTACTCATATTTTTGACACCTTGTGAAGCTCTTCATATTTTTCACACCTTTTCAGGCTCTTCATGTATTTCAACACCGCTTCATGCTCCTCCTATTTTTCAGACTGTTTCATGCAACGCTTATTATTGACACCTTTTGAAACTCTTTATATTTGTCACACCTTTCAGGCTCTTCATGTTTTTCAACACCGCGTCATTCTCTCCTTATTTTTCAGACCGTTTCATGCTCCTCTTATTTTTCAGACCGTTTCATGCTCCTCATAATTTTGACACGTTTTGAGGCTCTTCATATATTTCACACCGTTTCAGGCTCTTCATGTTTTTCAACACCGCTTCATGCTCCTCCTATTTTCAGAACGTTTCATTCTCCTCCTCTTTTTCAGACCGTTTCATGCTACTCATATTTTTGACACCTTTTGAAGCTCTTCATATTTTTCACACCTTTTCAGGCTCTTCATGTTTTTCAACACCGCTTCACGCTCCTCCTATTTTTCAGACTGTTTCATGCAACGCTTATTATTGACACCTTTTGAAACTCTTTATATTTGTCACACCTTTTCAGGCTCTTCATGTTTTTCAACACCGCGTCATTCTCTTCTTATTTTTCAGACCGTTTCATGCTCCTCTTATTTTTCAGACCGTTTCACGCTCCTCATAATTTTGACACGTTTTGAGGCTCTTCATATGTTTCACACCTTTTCAGGCTCTTCATGTTTTTGAACACCGTTTCATGCTGCTCCTATTTTTCAGACAGTTTCAAGCTCCTCATATTTTTGACATCTTTGGAAGCTCTTCATATTTTTCACACCTTTTCTCGTTCTTCATGTTTTTCAACACCGCTTCATGCTCCTCCTATTTTTCAGACAGATTCATGCTCCTCTTGTATTTCACACCTTTTGAAGCTCTTCATATGTTTCACACATTTTCAGGCTCTTCAAGATTTTTGACAACGTTTCATGCTGCTCCTATTTTTCAGACCGTTTCATGCTCCTCATAATTTTGACAGCTTTTGAAGCTCCTCATGTTTTTGACACTTTTTGAAGCTCTTCATATTTTTCACACCTTTTGAAGCTCTTCATATTTTTCACACCTTTTGAAGCTCTTCATATTTTTCACAGATTTTCAGGCTCTTCATATTTTTCACACCTTTTGAAGCTCTTCATATTTTTCACAGATTTTCAGGCTCTTCATGTTTTTGAATACCGTTTCATGCTCCTCCTATTTTTCAGACCGTTTCATGCTCCTCATATTTTTGAAACCTTTTGAAACTCTTCATATTTTTCACACAATTTCAGGCTCTTCATGTTTTTGAACACCGCTTCATGCTCCTCCTCTTTTTCAGACCGTTTCATGCTCCTCATGTATTTCACACCTTTTGAAGCTCTTCATATTTTTCACACATTTTCAGGCTCTTCATGTTTTTTAACAACGCTTCATGCTCCTCTCATTTTTCAGACCGTTTCATGCTCCTCACATTGTTGACACCTTTTGAAGCTCTTCATATTTTTCACACTTTTTAGGCTCTTCAGGTGTTTCAACACCGCTTCATGATCTTCCTATTTTTTAGACCGTTTCATGTTCCTCATATTTTTGACACCTTTTGAAGCTCGTCGTATTTTTCACACGTTTTCATGCTCTTCATATTTTTCAACACCACTTCATGCTCCTCCTATTTTTCAGAGCGTTTCATGCTCCTCATATTTTTGACAGGTTTTGAGGCTCTTCATATTTTTCACACATTTTCAGGCTCCTCATGTTTTTCAACACCGTTTCATGCTCCTCCTATTTTTCAGACCGTTTCATGCTCCTCATATTTTTGACACCTTTTGAAACACTTCATGTTTTTCACACATTTTCAGACTCTTCATGTTTTTGAACAGCGCTTCATGCTCCTCCTATTTTTCAGTCTGTTTCATGCTCCTCATATTTTTGACACCTTTTGAAGCTCTTCATATTTTTCACACCTTTTCAGGCTCTTCATGTTTTTGAACACCGCTTCATGCTCCTCCTATTTTTCAGACCGTTTCATGCTCCTCATATATTTCACACCTTTTGAAGCTCTTCCTATTTTCACACCTTTTGAAGCTCTTCATATTTTTCACACGTTTTCAGGCTCTTCAATTTTTCAACACCGCTTCATGCTCCTCCTATTTTTCAGATCGTTTCATGCTCGTCATATTTTTGACACTTTTTGAAGCTCTTCATATATTTCACACCCTTTCAAGCTCTTCATATTTTTCAACACCACTTCATGCCCCTCCTATTTTCAGACAGTTTCATGTTCATCTCATTTTTGACAGCTTTTGAAGCTCTTCATATTTTTCACACCTTTTGAACCTCATCATATATTTCACACTCCTCAGGCTCTTCATGTTTCACAACACCACTTCATGCTCCTCCTATTTTTCAAACCATTCAGGATCATCTCATTTTTGACCCCTTTTGAAGCTCTTCATATTTTTCACACCTTTTGAAGCTCTTCATATATTTCACAGCTTTTCAGGCTCTTCATGTTTTTGAACACCGTTTCATGCTCCTCCTATTTTTCAGACCGTTTCTTGCTCCTCATATTTTTGACACCTTTTGAAGCTCTTCATATTTTTTACACCTTTTGAAGCTCTTCATATTTTTCACACCTTTTCAGGCTTTTCATGTGTTTGAACACCGCTTCATGCTCCTCCTATTTTTCAGACCGTTTCATGCTCCTCATGTATTTCACACCTTTTGAAGCTCTTCATATTTTTCACACCTTTTCAGGCACTTCATGTTTTTGAACACCGTTTAATGCTCCTCCTCTTTTTCAGACCGTTTCATGCTCCTCATATATTTGGCACCTTTTGAAGCTCTACATATTTTTCACACCTTTTCAGGTTCCTCATGTTTTTCCACACCGCTTCATGCTCCTCCTATTTTTCAGACTGCTTCATGCTCATCTCTTTTTTGACAGCTTTTGAATCTCTTCATATTTTTCACACCTTTTGAAGCTCTTCATATTTTTCACACGTTTTCATGCTCTTCATGTTTTTCCACACCGCTTCATGCTCCTCCTATTTTCCAGACCGTTTCATGCACATCTCATATTTGACAACTTTGGAAGCTTTTCATATTTTTCACACCTTTTGAGTCTCTTCATATTTTTCACACCTTTTCATGCTCTTTTCATATTTTTCAACACCGCTTCATGCTCCTCATACTTTTGACAGCTTTTGAAGTCTTCATACTTTTCAGACTTTTTCAGGCTCTTCATGTTTTTGAACACCGCTTCATGCTCCTCCTAATTTTCAGAACGTTTCATGCTCGTCATGTATTTCACACCTTTTGAATCTCTTCATATATTTCACACATTTTCAGGCTCTCATGTTTTTGAACACAGCTTCTTGCTCCTCCTATTTTTGAGACCGTTTCATGCTCCTCATATATTACACACCTTTTGAAGCTCTTCATATATTTCACACATTTTCAGTCTCTTTATGTTTTTGAACACAGCTTCATGCTCCTCCTATTTTCAGACCGTTTCATGCTCCTCATAATTTTGAAACCTTTTGAAGCTCTTCATATTTTTCACACCTTTTCAGGCTCTTCATGTTTTTGAACACAGCTTCATGCTCCTCCTATTTTCAGACCGTTTCATGCTCCTCATAATTTTGACACCTTTTGAAGCTCTTCATATATTTCACACGTTTTCAGTCTCTTCAGGTTTTTCAACACCACTTCATACTCCTCCTATTTTTCAGACCGTTTCATACTCATCTCATTTTTTACACCTTTTTAAGATCTTCATATTTTTCACACCTTTTGAAGCTCTTCATATTTTTCACACCTTTTCAGGCTCTACATGTTATTGATCACCGCTTCATGTTCCTCCTATTTTTCAGATAGTTTCATGCTCCTCATATTTTTGACACCTTTTGAAGCTCTTCATATTTTTCACACCTTATAAGGCTCTTCATGTTTTTGAACACCGTTTCATACTCTTCCTATTGTTCAGACCGTTTCCTGCTCCTCATATTTTTGACACCTTTTGAAGCTCTTCATATATTTCACAGCTTTTCAGGCTCTTCATGTTTTTGAACACCGTTTCATGCTCCTCCTATTTTTCAGACCGTTTCATGCTCCTCATATTTTTGACACCTTTTGAAGCTCTTCATATTTTTCACACATTTTAAGGCTTTTCATGTGTTTGAACACCGCTTCATGCTCCTCCTATTTTTCAGACCGTTTCATGCTCCTCATATATTTCACACCTTTTGAAGCTCTTCATATTTTTCACACCTTTTCAGGCACTTCATGTTTTTGAACACCGTTTAATGCTCCTCCTCTTTTTCAGACCGTTTCATGCTCCTCATATATTTGGCACCTTTTGAAGCTCTACATATTTTTCACACCTTTTCAGGTTCCTCATATTTTTCCACACCGCTTCATGCTCGTCCTATTTTTCAGATCGTTTCATGCTCCTCCTGTATTTCACACCTTCGAAGCTCTTCACATTTTTCACACCTTTTCAGGCTCTTTATATTTTTGAATACCGCTTCATGCTCCTCCTATTTTTCAGAACGTTTCATGCTCCTCATTTATTTCACACCTTTTGAAGCTCTTCATATGTTTCACACCTTTTCAGGCTCTTCAAGTTTTTGAACACCATTTCATGCTGCTCCTATTTTTCAGACCGTTTCATGCTCCTCATATATTGACACCTTTAGAAGCTCTTAATATTTTTCACACTTTTCAGGCTGTTCATGTTTTTCAAAACTACTTTATGTTCCTCTTATATTTCAGACCGTTTCATGCTCCTCATATTTTTGACAATTTTTGAAGCTCTTCATCTTTTTCACACCTTTTCAGGCTCTTCATGTTTTTCAACACCACTTCATGTTCCTCCTATTTTTCAGACCGTTTCATGCTCCTCATAATTTTCACACCTTTTGAAGCTCTTCATATTTTTCACACATTTTCAGGCTTTTTTGTGTTTGAACACCGCTTCATGCTCCTCCTATTTTTCAGACCGTTTCATGCTCCTCATATATTTCACACCTTTTGAAGCTCTTCATATTTTCACACCTTTTGAAGCTCTTCATATTTTTCACACGTTTTCAGGCTCTTCAGTTTTTCAACACCGCTTCATGCTCCTCCTATTTTTCAGATCGTTTCATGCTCCTCATATTTTTGACACTTTTTGAAGCTCTTCATATATTTCACACCTTTTCAGGCTCTTCATATTTTTCAACACCACTTCATGCCCCTCCTATTTTCAGACAGTTTCATGTTCATCTCATTTTTGACAGCTTTTGAAGCTCTTCATACTTTTCACACCTTTTGAACCTCATCATATATTGCACACTCCTCAGGCACTTCATGTTTTACAACACCACTTCATGCTCCTCCTATTTTTCAAACCGTTTCAGGATCATCTCATTTTTGACCCCTTTTCAAGCTCTTCATATTTTTCACACCTTTTGAAGCTCTTCATATATTTCACAGCTTTTCAGGCTCTTCATGTTTTTGAACACCGTTTCATGCTCCTCCTATTTTTCAGACCGTTTCATGCTCCTCATATTTTTGACACCTTTTGAAGCTCTTCATATTTTTCACACATTTTCAGGCTTTTCATGTGTTTGAACACCGCTTCATGCTCCTCCTATTTTTCAGACCGTTTCATGCTCCTCATATATTTCACACCTTTTGAAGCTCTTCATATTTTTCACACCTTTTCAGGCACTTCATGTTTTTGAACACCGTTTAATGCTCCTCCTCTTTTTCAGACCGTTTCATGCTCCTCATATATTTGGCACCTTTTGAAGCTCTACATGTTTTTCACACCTTTTCAGGTTCCTCATATTTTTCCACACCGCTTCATGCTCGTCTTATTTTTCAGATCGTTTCATGCTCCTCCTGTATTTCACACCTTCGAAGCTCTTCACATTTTTCACACCTTTTCAGGCTCTTTATATTTTTGAATACCGCTTCATGCTCCTCCTATTTTTCAGACCGTTTCATGCTCCTCATATTGTTGACACTTTTTGAAGCTCTTCATATTTTTCACATATTTTCAGGCTCTTCATATTTTTGAATACCGCTTAATGCTCCTCATATTTTTCAGACCGTTTCATGCTCCTCATGTATTTCACACCTTTTGAAGCTCTTCATATTTTTCACACGTTTTCATGCTCTTCATGTTTTTCCACACCGCTTCATGCTCGTCCTATTTTCCAGACCGTTTCATGCACATCTCATATTTGACAACTTTGGAAGATTTTCATATTTTTCACACCTTTTGAGTCTCTTCATATTTTTCACACCTTTTCATGCTCTTCATATTTTTCAACGCCGCTTCATGCTCCTCATACTTTTGACAGCTTTTGAAGTCTTCATACTTTTCAGACTTTTTCAGGCTCTTCATGTTTTTGAACACCGCTTCATGCTCCTCCTATTTTTCAGAACGTTTCATGCTCCTCATGTATTTCACACCTTTTGAAGCTCTTCATATATTTCACACATTTTCAGGCTCTCATGTTTTTGAACACAGCTTCTTGCTCCTCCTATTTTTCAGACCGTTTCATGCTCCTCATATATTACACACCTTTTGAAGCTCTTCATATATTTCACACATTTTCAGTCTCTTTATGTTTTTGAACACAGCTTCATGCTCCTCCTATTTTCAGACCGTTTCATGCTCCTCATATTTTTGACACCTTTTGAAGCTATTCCTAATTTTGACGCCATTACAGGCTCTTCATGTTTTTCAACACCACTTCATGCTCCTCCTATTTTTCAGACCGTTTCATGCTCCTCATGTATTTCACACCTGTTGAAGCTCTTCATATTTTTCACACCTTTTCAGGGTCTTCATGTTTTTGAACAACGTTTCATGCTCTTCCTATTTTTCAGACCATTTCATGCTACTCTCATTTTTGACACCGTTTGAAGCGCTTCATATTTTTGACACCTTTTGAAGCTCTTCTTATTTTTCACACCTTTACAGCCTATTCATGTTGTTCAACACCCTTCAGGCTCCTCCTATTTTTCAGACCGTTTCATGCTCCTCATATTTTTGACAACTTTTGAAGCTCTTCATATTTTTCACACTTTTAGAAGCTCTTCATATTTTTCACACGTTCTCAGGCTCTTCATGTTTTTGAACACCACTTCATGCTCCTCATATATTTCAGACAGTTTCATGCTCCTCTTATTTGTGACACCTTTTGAAGCTCTTCGTATTTTTCACACATTTTCAGGCTCTTCATGTTTTTCAACATGACTTCATGCTCCTCCTATTTTTCAGACTGTTTCATGCTCCTCATATTTTTGACACCTTTTGAAATCTTCATATACTTCACACCTTTTCAGGCTCTTCATTTTTTTGAAAACAACTTAATGCTCCTTCTATTTTTCAGACCGTTTCATGGTCATCTCATTTTTGACACTTTTTGAAGCTCTCATATATTTCATACCTTTTGAAGATCTTCATATTTTTCACACGTTTTCAGGCTCTTCATATTTTTCAACTCCGCATCATGCTCCTCCTATTTTTCAGACAGATTCATGCTCCTCATATTTTTGACACGTTTTGAAGCTCTTCATATTTTTCCCACCTTTTCAGGCTCTTCATGGTTTTCAACACTGTTTCATGATCCTCCTATTTTTCAGACCGTTTCATACTCCTCATAATTTTGACACCTTTTGAAGCTCTTCTTATATTTCACACCTTTTCAGACTCTTCATGTTTTTGAACACCACTTCAAGTTCCTCCTATTTTTGCGACCGTGTCATGCTCTTCATATTTTTGACACTCTTTGAAGCTCTTCATATTTTTCACACCTTTTGAAGCTCTTCATATATTTCACACATTTTCAGGCTCTTCATGTTTTTCAACACCACTTCATGCTCCTCCTATTTTTCAGACCGTTTCATGCTCATCTAATTTTTGACACCTTTTGAAGCTCTTCATATATTTCACACCTTTTGAAGCTCTTCATATTTTTCACATTTTTGAAGCTCTTCAAATTTTTCACACCTTTTCAGGCTCTTCAGTTTTTCAACACCACTTCATGCTCCTCCTTTTTCAGACCATTTCATGCTCATCTCATTTTTCGCACTTTTTGAAGCTCTTCATATTTTTGACACCTTTTGAGCTCTTCATATTTTTCACACCTTTTGAGGCTCTTCATGTTTTTCAACACCGTTTCATGCTCCTCCTATAATTCAGACGGTTTCATGCTCCTCATGTATTTCACTCCTTTTGAAGCTCTTCATATTTTACACACCTTTTCAGGCTCTTCATGTTTTTCAACAACGCTTCATGCTCCTCCTATTTTTCAGACCGTTTCATGCTCATCTCATTTTTGACACCTTTTGAAGCTCTTCATATTTTTCACACCTTTGAAGCTCTTCATATTTTTCAAACCTTTTCAGGCTCTTCATGTTTTTCAACACCGCATCATTCTCCTCCTATTTTTCAGACCGTTTCATGCTCCTCATATTTTTGACACCTTATGAATCTCTTCATATATTTCACAACTTTTCAGGCTCTTCATATTTTTGAACACCACTTCATGCTCCTCCTATTTTTCAGACCGTTTCATGCTCCTCTTGTATTTCACACATTTTGAAGCTCTTCATATTTTACACACCTTTTCAGGCGCTTCATGATTTTCAACACCACTTCATGCTCCTCCTATATTTCAGACCGTTTCACATTCCTCGTATTTTTGACACCTTTTGAAGCTCTTCATATTTTTCACAACTTTTCAGGCTCTTCATGTTTTTGAACACCGCTTCATGCTCCCCCTTTTTTTCAGAACGTTTCATGCTCCTCATGTATTTCACACCTTTTGAAGCTCTTCATATTTTACACACATTTTCAGGCTCTTCATGATTTTCAACACCACTTCATGCTCCTCCTATGTTTCAGACAGTTTCACATTCCTCGTATTTTTGACACCTTTTGAAGCTCTTCATGTTTTTCACACCTTTTCATGCTCTTCATTTATTTGAACACCGTTTCATACTCCACCTATTTTCAGACCGTTTCTTGCTCCTCATAATTTTGATACCTTTGAATCTCTTTATATTTTTCACACTTTTTGAAGCTCTTCATATTTTTCACACATTTTCAGGCTTTTCATGTGTTTGAACACCGCTTCATGCTCCTCCTATTTTTCAGACCGTTTCAAACTCCTCATATATTTCACACCTTTTGAAGCTCTTCATATGTTTCACACCTTTTCAGGCTCTTCAAGTTTTTGAACACCATTTCATGCTGCTCCTATTTTTCAGACCGTTTCATGCTCCTCATATTTTGACACCATTAGAAGCTCTTCATATTTTTCACACTTTTCAGGCTGTTCATGTTTTTCAAAACTACTTCATGCTCCTCTTATATTTCAGACCGTTTCATGCTACTCATATTTTTGACAATTTTTGAAGCTGTTCATCTTTTTCACACCTTTTCAGGCTCTTCATGTTTTTCAACACCACTTCATGTTCCTCCTATTTTTCAGACCGTTTCATGCTCCTCATATTTTTCACACCTTTTGAAGCTCTTCATATATTTCACACTTTTTCATTTTCTTCATGTTTTTGAACAATGCTTCATGCTCCTCCTATTTTTCAGACCGTTTCATGCTCCTCATATTTTTGACACCTTTTGAAGCTCTTCATATTTTTCACACCTTTCCAGGCTCTTCATATTTTTCACACCTTTTGAAGCTCTTCATATTTTTCACAGATTTTCAGGCTCTTCATATTTTTCACACCTTTTGAAGCTCTTCATATTTTTCACACCTTTTGAAGCTCTTCATATTTTTCACAGATTTTCAGGCTCTTCATATTTTTCACACCTTTTGAAGCTCTTCATATTTTTCACAGATTTTCAGGCTCTTCATGTTTTTGAATACCGTTTCATGCTCCTCCTATTTTTCAGACCGTTTCATGCTCCTCATATTTTTGAAACCTTTTGAAACTCTTCATATTTTTCACACAATTTCAGGCTCTTCATGTTTTTGAACACCGCTTCATGCTCCTCCTCTTTTTCAGACCGTTTCATGCTCCTCATGTATTTCACACCTTTTGAAGCTCTTCATATTTTTCACACATTTTCAGGCTCTTTATGTTTTTTAACAACGCTTCATGCTCCTCTCATTTTTCAGACCGTTTCATGCTCCTCACATTGTTGACACCTTTTGAAGCTCTTCATATTTTTCACACTTTTTAGGCTCTTCAGGTGTTTCAACACCGCTTCATGATCTTCCTATTTTTCAGACCGTTTCATGTTCCTCATATTTTTGACACCTTTTGAAGCTCGTCGTATTTTTCACAAGTTTTCATGCTCTTCATATTTTTCAACACCACTTCATGCTCCTCCTATTTTTCAGAGCGTTTCATGCTCCTCATATTTTTGACAGGTTTTGAGGCTCTTCATATTTTTCACACATTTTCAGGCTCCTCATGTTTTTCAACACCGTTTCATGCTCCTCCTATTTTTCAGACCGTTTCATGCTCCTCATATTTTTGACACCTTTTGAAACACTTCATGTTTTTCACACATTTTCAGACTCTTCATGTTTTTGAACAGCGCTTCATGCTCCTCCTATTTTTCAGTCTGTTTCATGCTCCTCATATTTTTGACACCTTTTGAAGCTCTTCATATTTTTCACACCTTTTCAGGCTCTTCATGTTTTTGAACACCGCTTCATGCTCCTCCTATTTTTCAGACCGTTTCATGCTCCTCATATATTTCACACCTTTTGAAGCTCTTCCTATTTTCACACCTTTTGAAGCTCTTCATATTTTTCACACGTTTTCAGGCTCTTCAATTTTTCAACACCGCTTCATTCTCCTCCTATTTTTCAGATCGTTTCATGCTCGTCATATTTTTGACACTTTTTGAAGCTCTTCATATATTTCACACCCTTTCAAGCTCTTCATATTTTTCAACACCACTTCATGCCCCTCCTATTTTCAGACAGTTTCATGTTCATCTCATTTTTGACAGCTTTTGAAGCTCTTCATATTTTTCACACCTTTTGAACCTCATCATATATTTCACACTCCTCAGGCTCTTCATGTTTCACAACACCACTTCATGCTCCTCCTATTTTTCAAACCATTCAGGATCATCTCATTTTTGACCCCTTTTGAAGCTCTTCATATTTTTCACACCTTTTGAAGCTCTTCATATATTTCACAGCTTTTCAGGCTCTTCATGTTTTTGAACACCGTTTCATGCTCCTCCTATTTTTCAGACCGTTTCTTGCTCCTCATATTTTTGACACCTTTTGAAGCTCTTCATATTTTTCACACCTTTTCAGGCTTTTCATGTGTTTGAACACCGCTTCATGCTCCTCCTATTTTTCAGACCGTTTCATGCTCCTCATGTATTTCACACCTTTTGAAGCTCTTCATATTTTTCACACCTTTTCAGGCACTTCATGTTTTTGAACACCGTTTAATGCTCCTCCTCTTTTTCAGACCGTTTCATGCTCCTCATATATTTGGCACCTTTTGAAGCTCTACATATTTTTCACACCTTTTCAGGTTCCTCATGTTTTTCCACACCGCTTCATGCTCCTCCTATTTTTCAGACTGCTTCATGCTCATCTCATTTTTGACAGCTTTTGAATCTCTTCATATTTTTCACACCTTTTGGAGCTCTTCATATTTTTCACACGTTTTCATGCTCTTCATGTTTTTCCACACCGCTTCATGCTCCTCCTATTTTCCAGACCGTTTCATGCACATCTCATATTTGACAACTTTGGAAGCTTTTCATATTTTTCACACCTTTTGAGTCTCTTCATATTTTTCACACCTTTTCATGCTCTTTTCATATTTTTCAACACCGCTTCATGCTCCTCATACTTTTGACAGCTTTTGAAGTCTTCATACTTTTCAGACTTTTTCAGGCTCTTCATGTTTTTGAACACCGCTTCATGCTCCTCCTATTTTTCAGAACGTTTCATGCTCCTCATGTATTTCACACCTTTTGAAGCTCTTCATATATTTCACACATTTTCAGGCTCTCATGTTTTTGAACACAGCTTCTTGCTCCTCCTATTTTTCAGACCGTTTCATGCTCCTCATATATTACACACCTTTTGAAGCTCTTCATATATTTCACACATTTTCAGTCTCTTTATGTTTTTGAACACAGCTTCATGCTCCTCCTATTTTCAGACCGTTCCATGCTCCTCATAATTTTGAAACCTTTTGAAGCTCTTCATATTTTTCACACCTTTTCAGGCTCTTCATGTTTTTGAACACAGCTTCATGCTCCTCCTATTTTCAGACCGTTTCATGCTCCTCATATTTTTGACAATTTTTGAAGCTGTTCATCTTTTTCACACCTTTTCAGGCTCTTCATGTTTTTCAACACCACTTCATGTTCCTCCTATTTTTCAGACCGTTTCATGCTCCTCATATTTTTCACACCTTTTGAAGCTCTTCATATATTTCACACTTTTTCATTTTCTTCATGTTTTTGAACAATGCTTCATGCTCCTCCTATTTTTCAGACCGTTTCATGCTCCTCATATTTTTGACACCTTTTGAAGCTCTTCATATTTTTCATACCTTTTCAGGCTCTTCATGTTTTTGAACACCGCTTCATGCTCCTCCTATTTTTGACACCTTTTGAAGCTCTTCATATTTTTCACACCTTTTCAGGCTCTTCATGTTTTTGAACACCGCTTCATGCTCCTCCTATTTTTCAGACCGTTTCATGCTCCTCATATATTTCACACCTTTTGAAGCTCTTCATATTTTCACACCTTTTGAAGCTCTTCATATTTTTCACACGTTTTCAGGCTCTTCAGTTTTTCAACACCGCTTCATGCTCCTCCTATATTTCAGATCGTTTCATGCTCGTCATATTTTTGACACTTTTTGAAGCTCTTCATATATTTCACACCTTTTCAGGCTCTTCATATTTTTCAACACTACTTCATGCCCCTCCTATTTTCAGACAGTTTCATGTTCATCTCATTTTTGACAGATTTTGAAGCTCTTCATATTTTTCACACCTTTTGAACCTCATCATATATTTCACACTCCTCAGGCACTTCATGTTTTACAACACCACTTCAGGCTCCTCCTATTTTTCAAACCGTTTCAGGATCATCTCATTTTTGACCCCTTTTCAAGCTCTTCATATTTTTCACACCTTTTGAAGCTCTTCATATATTTCACAGCTTTTCAGGCTCTTCATGTTTTTGAACACCGTTTCATGCTCCTCCTCTTTTTCAGACCGTTTCATGCTCCTCATATTTTTGACACCTTTTGAAGCTCTTCATATTTTTCACACATTTTCAGGCTTTTCATGTGTTTGAACACCGCTTCATGCTCCTCCTATTTTTCAGACCGTTTCAAACTCCTCATATATTTCACACCTTTTGAAGCTCTTCATATTTTTCACACCTTTTCAGGCACTTCATGTCTTTGAACACCGTTTAATGCTCCTCCTCTTTTTCAGACCGTTTCGTGCTCCTCATATATTTGGCACCTTTTGAAGCTCTACATATTTTTCACACCTTTTCAGGTTCCTCATATTTTTCCACACCGCTTCATGCTCGTCCTATTTTTCAGATCATTTCATGCTCCTCCTGTATTTCACACCTTCGAAGCTCTTCACATTTTTCACACCTTTTCAGGCTCTTTATATTTTTGAATACCGCTTCATGATCCTCCTATTTTTCAGAACGTTTCATGCTCCTCATTTATTTCACACCGTTTGAAGCTCTTCATATGTTTCACACCTTTTCAGGCTCTTCAAGTTTTTGAACACCATTTCATGCTGCTCCTATTTTTCAGACCGTTTCATGCTCCTCATATTTTGACACCATTAGAAGCTCTTCATATTTTTCACACTTTTCAGGCTGTTCATGTTTTTCAAAACTACTTCATGCTCCTCTTATATTTCAGACCGTTTCATGCTCCTCATATTTTTGACAATTTTTGAAGCTGTTCATCTTTTTCACACCTTTTCAGGCTCTTCATGTTTTTCAACACCACTTCATGTTCCTCCTATTTTTCAGACCGTTTCATGCTCCTCATATTTTTCACACCTTTTGAAGCTCTTCATATATTTCACACTTTTTCATTTTCTTCATGTTTTTGAACAATGCTTCATGCTCCTCCTATTTTTCAGACCGTTTCATGCTCCTCATATTTTTGACACCTTTTGAAGCTCTTCATATTTTTCATACCTTTTCAGGCTCTTCATGTTTTTGAACACCGCTTCATGCTCCTCCTATTTTTGACACCTTTTGAAGCTCTTCATATTTTTCACACCTTTTCAGGCTCTTCATGTTTTTGAACACCGCTTCATGCTCCTCCTATTTTTCAGACCGTTTCATGCTCCTCATATATTTCACACCTTTTGACGCTCTTCATATTTTCACACCTTTTGAAGCTCTTCATATTTTTCACACGTTTTCAGGCTCTTCAGTTTTTCAACACCGCTTCATGCTCCTCCTATATTTCAGATCGTTTCATGCTCGTCATATTTTTGACACTTTTTGAAGCTCTTCATATATTTCACACCTTTTCAGGCTCTTCATATTTTTCAACACTACTTCATGCCCCTCCTATTTTCAGACAGTTTCATGTTCATCTCATTTTTGACAGATTTTGAAGCTCTTCATATTTTTCACACCTTTTGAACCTCATCATATATTTCACACTCCTCAGGCACTTCATGTTTTACAACACCACTTCAGGCTCCTCCTATTTTTCAAACCGTTTCAGGATCATCTCATTTTTGACCCCTTTTCAAGCTCTTCATATTTTTCACACCTTTTGAAGCTCTTCATATATTTCACAGCTTTTCAGGCTCTTCATGTTTTTGAACACCGTTTCATGCTCCTCCTGTTTTTCAGACCGTTTCATGCTCCTCATATTTTTGACACCTTTTGAAGCTCTTCATATTTTTCACACATTTTCAGGCTTTTCATGTGTTTGAACACCGCTTCATGCTCCTCCTATTTTTCAGACCGTTTCAAACTCCTCATATATTTCACACCTTTTGAAGCTCTTCATATGTTTCACACCTTTTCAGGCTCTTCAAGTTTTTGAACACCATTTCATGCTGCTCCTATTTTTCAGACCGTTTCATGCTCCTCATATTTTGACACCATTAGAAGCTCTTCATATTTTTCACACTTTTCAGGCTGTTCATGTTTTTCAAAACTACTTCATGCTCCTCTTATATTTCAGACCGTTTCATGCTCCTCATATTTTTGACAATTTTTGAAGCTGTTCATCTTTTTCACACCTTTTCAGGCTCTTCATGTTTTTCAACACCACTTCATGTTCCTCCTATTTTTCAGACCGTTTCATGCTCCTCATATTTTTCACACCTTTTGAAGCTCTTCATATATTTCACACTTTTTCATTTTCTTCATGTTTTTGAACAATGCTTCATGCTCCTCCTATTTTTCAGACCGTTTCATGCTCCTCATATTTTTGACACCTTTTGAAGCTCTTCATATTTTTCATACCTTTTCAGGCTCTTCATGTTTTTGAACACCGCTTCATGCTCCTCCTATTTTTGACACCTTTTGAAGCTCTTCATATTTTTCACACCTTTTCAGGCTCTTCATGTTTTTGAACACCGCTTCATGCTCCTCCTATTTTTCAGACCGTTTCATGCTCCTCATATATTTCACACCTTTTGAAGCTCTTCATATTTTCACACCTTTTGAAGCTCTTCATATTTTTCACACGTTTTCAGGCTCTTCAGTTTTTCAACACCGCTTCATGCTCCTCCTATTTTTCAGACCGTTTCAAACTCCTCATATATTTCACACCTTTTGAAGCTCTTCATATTTTTCACACCTTTTCAGGCACTTCATGTTTTTGAACACCGTTTAATGCTCCTCCTCTTTTTCAGACCGTTTCGTGCTCCTCATATATTTGGCACCTTTTGAAGCTCTACATATTTTTCACACCTTTTCAGGTTCCTCATATTTTTCCACACCGCTTCATGCTCGTCCTATTTTTCAGATCATTTCATGCTCCTCCTGTATTTCACACCTTCGAAGCTCTTCACATTTTTCACACCTTTTCAGGCTCTTTATATTTTTGAATACCGCTTCATGCTCCTCCTATTTTTCAGAACGTTTCATGCTCCTCATTTATTTCACACCGTTTGAAGCTCTTCATATGTTTCACACCTTTTCAGGCTCTTCAAGTTTTTGAACACCATTTCATGCTGCTCCTATTTTTCAGACCGTTTCATGCTCCTCATATTTTTGACAATTTTTGAAGCTGTTCATCTTTTTCACACCTTTTCAGGCTCTTCATGTTTTTCAACACCACTTCATGTTCCTCCTATTTTTCAGACCGTTTCATGCTCCTCATATTTTTCACACCTTTTGAAGCTCTTCATATATTTCACACTTTTTCATTTTCTTCATGTTTTTGAACAATGCTTCATGCTCCTCCTATTTTTCAGACCTTTTCATGCTCTTCCTATTTTTCAGACCGTTTCATACTCCTCATATTTTTGACACCTTTTGAATCTCTTCATATATTTCACACATTTTCAGGCTCTTCATGTTTTTCAACACCACTTCATGCTCCTCCTGTTTTTTAGACCGTTTCATGCTCATCTCATTTATGACACCTTTTGAACCTCTTCATATTTTTCACACCTTTTGAAGCTCTTCATATTTTTCATACCTTTTCAGGCTCTTCATGTTTTTCAACACCGCTTCATGCTCCTCCTATTTTCAGACCGTTTCATTCTCCTCCTCTTTTTCAGACCGTTTCATGCTACTCATATTTTTGACACCTTGTGAAGCTCTTCATATTTTTCACACCTTTTCAGGCTCTTCATGTATTTCAACACCGCTTCATGCTCCTCCTATTTTTCAGACTGTTTCATGCAACGCTTATTATTGACACCTTTTGAAACTCTTTATATTTGTCACACCTTTCAGGCTCTTCATGTTTTTCAACACCGCGTCATTCTCTCCTTATTTTTCAGACCGTTTCATGCTCCTTTTATTTTTCAGACCGTTTCATGCTCCTCATAATTTTGACACGTTTTGAGGCTCTTCATATATTTCACACCGTTTCAGGCTCTTCATGTTTTTCAACACCGCTTCATGCTCCTCCTATTTTCAGAACGTTTCATTCTCCTCCTCTTTTTCAGACCGTTTCATGCTACTCATATTTTTGACACCTTTTGAAGCTCTTCATATTTTTCACACCTTTTCAGGCTCTTCATGTTTTTCAACACCGCTTCACGCTCCTCCTATTTTTCAGACTGTTTCATGCAACGCTTATTATTGACACCTTTTGAAACTCTTTATATTTGTCACACCTTTTCAGGCTCTTCATGTTTTTCAACACCGCGTCATTCTCTTCTTATTTTTCAGACCGTTTCATGCTCCTCTTATTTTTCAGACCGTTTCACGCTCCTCATAATTTTGACACGTTTTGAGGCTCTTCATATGTTTCACACCTTTTCAGGCTCTTCATGTTTTTGAACACCGTTTCATGCTGCTCCTATTTTTCAGACAGTTTCAAGCTCCTCATATTTTTGACATCTTTGGAAGCTCTTCATATTTTTCACACCTTTTCTCGTTCTTCATGTTTTTCAACACCGCTTCATGCTCCTCCTATTTTTCAGACAGATTCATGCTCCTCTTGTATTTCACACCTTTTGAAGCTCTTCATATGTTTCACACATTTTCAGGCTCTTCAAGATTTTTGACAACGTTTCATGCTGCTCCTATTTTTCAGACCGTTTCATGCTCCTCATAATTTTGACAGCTTTTGAAGCTCCTCATGTTTTTGACACTTTTTGAAGCTCTTCATATTTTTCACACCTTTTGAAGCTCTTCATATTTTTCACACCTTTTGAAGCTCTTCATATTTTTCACAGATTTTCAGGCTCTTCATATTTTTCACACCTTTTGAAGCTCTTCATATTTTTCACAGATTTTCAGGCTCTTCATGTTTTTGAATACCGTTTCATGCTCCTCCTATTTTTCAGACCGTTTCATGCTCCTCATATTTTTGAAACCTTTTGAAACTCTTCATATTTTTCACACAATTTCAGGCTCTTCATGTTTTTGAACACCGCTTCATGCTCCTCCTCTTTTTCAGACCGTTTCATGCTCCTCATGTATTTCACACCTTTTGAAGCTCTTCATATTTTTCACACATTTTCAGGCTCTTCATGTTTTTTAACAACGCTTCATGCTCCTCTCATTTTTCAGACCGTTTCATGCTCCTCACATTGTTGACACCTTTTGAAGCTCTTCATATTTTTCACACTTTTTAGGCTCTTCAGGTGTTTCAACACCGCTTCATGATCTTCCTATTTTTCAGACCGTTTCATGTTCCTCATATTTTTGACACCTTTTGAAGCTCGTCATATTTTTCACACGTTTTCATGCTCTTCATATTTTTCAACACCACTTCATGCTCCTCCTGTTTTTCAGAGCGTTTCATGCTCCTCATATTTTTGACAGGTTTTGAGGCTCTTCATATTTTTCACACATTTTCAGGCTCCTCATGTTTTTCAACACCGTTTCATGCTCCTCCTATTTTTCAGACCGTTTCATGCTCCTCATATTTTTGACACCTTTTGAAACACTTCATGTTTTTCACACATTTTCAGACTCTTCATGTTTTTGAACAGCGCTTCATGCTCCTCCTATTTTTCAGTCTGTTTCATGCTCCTCATATTTTTGACACCTTTTGAAGCTCTTCATATTTTTCACACCTTTTCAGGCTCTTCATGTTTTTGAACACCGCTTCATGCTCCTCCTATTTTTCAGACCGTTTCATGCTCCTCATATATTTCACACCTTTTGAAGCTCTTCCTATTTTCACACCTTTTGAAGCTCTTCATATTTTTCACACGTTTTCAGGCTCTTCAATTTTTCAACACCGCTTCATGCTCCTCCTATTTTTCAGATCGTTTCATGCTCGTCATATTTTTGACACTTTTTGAAGCTCTTCATATATTTCACACCCTTTCAAGCTCTTCATATTTTTCAACACCACTTCATGCCCCTCCTATTTTCAGACAGTTTCATGTTCATCTCATTTTTGACAGCTTTTGAAGCTCTTCATATTTTTCACACCTTTTGAACCTCATCATATATTTCACACTCCTCAGGCTCTTCATGTTTCACAACACCACTTCATGCTCCTCCTATTTTTCAAACCATTCAGGATCATCTCATTTTTGACCCCTTTTGAAGCTCTTCATATTTTTCACACCTTTTGAAGCTCTTCATATATTTCACAGCTTTTCAGGCTCTTCATGTTTTTGAACACCGTTTCATGCTCCTCCTATTTTTCAGACCGTTTCTTGCTCCTCATATTTTTGACACCTTTTGAAGCTCTTCATATTTTTCACACCTTTTCAGGCTTTTCATGTGTTTGAACACCGCTTCATGCTCCTCCTATTTTTCAGACCGTTTCATGCTCCTCATGTATTTCACACCTTTTGAAGCTCTTCATATTTTTCACACCTTTTCAGGCACTTCATGTTTTTGAACACCGTTTAATGCTCCTCCTCTTTTTCAGACCGTTTCATGCTCCTCATATATTTGGCACCTTTTGAAGCTCTACATATTTTTCACACCTTTTCAGGTTCCTCATGTTTTTCCACACCGCTTCATGCTCCTCCTATTTTTCAGACTGCTTCATGCTCATCTCATTTTTGACAGCTTTTGAATCTCTTCATATTTTTCACACCTTTTGAAGCTCTTCATATTTTTCACACGTTTTCATGCTCTTCATGTTTTTCCACACCGCTTCATGCTCCTCCTATTTTCCAGACCGTTTCATGCACATCTCATATTTGACAACTTTGGAAGCTTTTCATATTTTTCACACCTTTTGAGTCTCTTCATATTTTTCACACCTTTTCATGCTCTTTTCATATTTTTCAACACCGCTTCATGCTCCTCATACTTTTGACAGCTTTTGAAGTCTTCATACTTTTCAGACTTTTTCAGGCTCTTCATGTTTTTGAACACCGCTTCATGCTCCTCCTATTTTTCAGAACGTTTCATGCTCCTCATGTATTTCACACCTTTTGAAGCTCTTCATATATTTCACACATTTTCAGGCTCTCATGTTTTTGAACACAGCTTCTTGCTCCTCCTATTTTTCAGACCGTTTCATGCTCCTCATATATTACACACCTTTTGAAGCTCTTCATATATTTCACACATTTTCAGTCTCTTTATGTTTTTGAACACAGCTTCATGCTCCTCCTATTTTCAGACCGTTTCATGCTCCTCATAATTTTGAAACCTTTTGAAGCTCTTCATATTTTTCACACCTTTTCAGGCTCTTCATGTTTTTGAACACAGCTTCATGCTCCTCCTATTTTCAGACCGTTTCATGCTCCTCATATTTTTGACAATTTTTGAAGCTGTTCATCTTTTTCACACCTTTTCAGGCTCTTCATGTTTTTCAACACCACTTCATGTTCCTCCTATTTTTCAGACCGTTTCATGCTCCTCATATTTTTCACACCTTTTGAAGCTCTTCATATATTTCACACTTTTTCATTTTCTTCATGTTTTTGAACAATGCTTCATGCTCCTCCTATTTTTCAGACCGTTTCATGCTCCTCATATTTTTGACACCTTTTGAAGCTCTTCATATTTTTCATACCTTTTCAGGCTCTTCATGTTTTTGAACACCGCTTCATGCTCCTCCTATTTTTGACACCTTTTGAAGCTCTTCATATTTTTCACACCTTTTCAGGCTCTTCATGTTTTTGAACACCGCTTCATGCTCCTCCTATTTTTCAGACCGTTTCATGCTCCTCATATATTTCACACCTTTTGAAGCTCTTCATATTTTCACACCTTTTGAAGCTCTTCATATTTTTCACACGTTTTCAGGCTCTTCAGTTTTTCAACACCGCTTCATGCTCCTCCTATATTTCAGATCGTTTCATGCTCGTCATATTTTTGACACTTTTTGAAGCTCTTCATATATTTCACACCTTTTCAGGCTCTTCATATTTTTCAACACTACTTCATGCCCCTCCTATTTTCAGACAGTTTCATGTTCATCTCATTTTTGACAGATTTTGAAGCTCTTCATATTTTTCACACCTTTTGAACCTCATCATATATTTCACACTCCTCAGGCACTTCATGTTTTACAACACCACTTCAGGCTCCTCCTATTTTTCAAACCGTTTCAGGATCATCTCATTTTTGACCCCTTTTCAAGCTCTTCATATTTTTCACACCTTTTGAAGCTCTTCATATATTTCACAGCTTTTCAGGCTCTTCATGTTTTTGAACACCGTTTCATGCTCCTCCTGTTTTTCAGACCGTTTCATGCTCCTCATATTTTTGACACCTTTTGAAGCTCTTCATATTTTTCACACATTTTCAGGCTTTTCATGTGTTTGAACACCGCTTCATGCTCCTCCTATTTTTCAGACCGTTTCAAACTCCTCATATATTTCACACCTTTTGAAGCTCTTCATATTTTTCACACCTTTTCAGGCACTTCATGTTTTTGAACACCGTTTAATGCTCCTCCTCTTTTTCAGACCGTTTCGTGCTCCTCATATATTTGGCACCTTTTGAAGCTCTACATATTTTTCACACCTTTTCAGGTTCCTCATATTTTTCCACACCGCTTCATGCTCGTCCTATTTTTCAGATCATTTCATGCTCCTCCTGTATTTCACACCTTCGAAGCTCTTCACATTTTTCACACCTTTTCAGGCTCTTTATATTTTTGAATACCGCTTCATGCTCCTCCTATTTTTCAGAACGTTTCATGCTCCTCATTTATTTCACACCGTTTGAAGCTCTTCATATGTTTCACACCTTTTCAGGCTCTTCAAGTTTTTGAACACCATTTCATGCTGCTCCTATTTTTCAGACCGTTTCATGCTCCTCATATTTTTGACAATTTTTGAAGCTGTTCATCTTTTTCACACCTTTTCAGGCTCTTCATGTTTTTCAACACCACTTCATGTTCCTCCTATTTTTCAGACCGTTTCATGCTCCTCATATTTTTCACACCTTTTGAAGCTCTTCATATATTTCACACTTTTTCATTTTCTTCATGTTTTTGAACAATGCTTCATGCTCCTCCTATTTTTCAGACCTTTTCATGCTCTTCCTATTTTTCAGACCGTTTCATACTCCTCATATTTTTGACACCTTTTGAATCTCTTCATATATTTCACACATTTTCAGGCTCTTCATGTTTTTCAACACCACTTCATGCTCCTCCTGTTTTTTAGACCTTTTCATGCTCATCTCATTTATGACACCTTTTGAACCTCTTCATATTTTTCACACCTTTTGAAGCTCTTCATATTTTTCATACCTTTTCAGGCTCTTCATGTTTTTCAACACCGCTTCATGCTCCTCCTATTTTCAGACCGTTTCATTCTCCTCCTCTTTTTCAGACCGTTTCATGCTACTCATATTTTTGACACCTTGTGAAGCTCTTCATATTTTTCACACCTTTTCAGGCTCTTCATGTATTTCAACACCGCTTCATGCTCCTCCTATTTTTCAGACTGTTTCATGCAACGCTTATTATTGACACCTTTTGAAACTCTTTATATTTGTCACACCTTTCAGGCTCTTCATGTTTTTCAACACCGCGTCATTCTCTCCTTATTTTTCAGACCGTTTCATGCTCCTCTTATTTTTCAGACCGTTTCATGCTCCTCATAATTTTGACACGTTTTGAGGCTCTTCATATATTTCACACCGTTTCAGGCTCTTCATGTTTTTCAACACCGCTTCATGCTCCTCCTATTTTCAGAACGTTTCATTCTCCTCCTCTTTTTCAGACCGTTTCATGCTACTCATATTTTTGACACCTTTTGAAGCTCTTCATATTTTTCACACCTTTTCAGGCTCTTCATGTTTTTCAACACCGCTTCACGCTCCTCCTATTTTTCAGACTGTTTCATGCAACGCTTATTATTGACACCTTTTGAAACTCTTTATATTTGTCACACCTTTTCAGGCTCTTCATGTTTTTCAACACCGCGTCATTCTCTTCTTATTTTTCAGACCGTTTCATGCTCCTCTTATTTTTCAGACCGTTTCACGCTCCTCATAATTTTGACACGTTTTGAGGCTCTTCATATGTTTCACACCTTTTCAGGCTCTTCATGTTTTTGAACACCGTTTCATGCTGCTCCTATTTTTCAGACAGTTTCAAGCTCCTCATATTTTTGACATCTTTGGAAGCTCTTCATATTTTTCACACCTTTTCTCGTTCTTCATGTTTTTCAACACCGCTTCATGCTCCTCCTATTTTTCAGACAGATTCATGCTCCTCTTGTATTTCACACCTTTTGAAGCTCTTCATATGTTTCACACATTTTCAGGCTCTTCAAGATTTTTGACAACGTTTCATGCTGCTCCTATTTTTCAGACCGTTTCATGCTCCTCATAATTTTGACAGCTTTTGAAGCTCCTCATGTTTTTGACACTTTTTGAAGCTCTTCATATTTTTCACACCTTTTGAAGCTCTTCATATTTTTCACACCTTTTGAAGCTCTTCATATTTTTCACAGATTTTCAGGCTCTTCATATTTTTCACACCTTTTGAAGCTCTTCATATTTTTCACAGATTTTCAGGCTCTTCATGTTTTTGAATACCGTTTCATGCTCCTCCTATTTTTCAGACCGTTTCATGCTCCTCATATTTTTGAAACCTTTTGAAACTCTTCATATTTTTCACACAATTTCAGGCTCTTCATGTTTTTGAACACCGCTTCATGCTCCTCCTCTTTTTCAGACCGTTTCATGCTCCTCATGTATTTCACACCTTTTGAAGCTCTTCATATTTTTCACACATTTTCAGGCTCTTCATGTTTTTTAACAACGCTTCATGCTCCTCTCATTTTTCAGACCGTTTCATGCTCCTCACATTGTTGACACCTTTTGAAGCTCTTCATATTTTTCACACTTTTTAGGCTCTTCAGGTGTTTCAACACCGCTTCATGATCTTCCTATTTTTTAGACCGTTTCATGTTCCTCATATTTTTGACACCTTTTGAAGCTCGTCGTATTTTTCACACGTTTTCATGCTCTTCATATTTTTCAACACCACTTCATGCTCCTCCTATTTTTCAGAGCGTTTCATGCTCCTCATATTTTTGACAGGTTTTGAGGCTCTTCATATTTTTCACACATTTTCAGGCTCCTCATGTTTTTCAACACCGTTTCATGCTCCTCCTATTTTTCAGACCGTTTCATGCTCCTCATATTTTTGACACCTTTTGAAACACTTCATGTTTTTCACACATTTTCAGACTCTTCATGTTTTTGAACAGCGCTTCATGCTCCTCCTATTTTTCAGTCTGTTTCATGCTCCTCATATTTTTGACACCTTTTGAAGCTCTTCATATTTTTCACACCTTTTCAGGCTCTTCATGTTTTTGAACACCGCTTCATGCTCCTCCTATTTTTCAGACCGTTTCATGCTCCTCATATATTTCACACCTTTTGAAGCTCTTCCTATTTTCACACCTTTTGAAGCTCTTCATATTTTTCACACGTTTTCAGGCTCTTCAATTTTTCAACACCGCTTCATGCTCCTCCTATTTTTCAGATCGTTTCATGCTCGTCATATTTTTGACACTTTTTGAAGCTCTTCATATATTTCACACCCTTTCAAGCTCTTCATATTTTTCAACACCACTTCATGCCCCTCCTATTTTCAGACAGTTTCATGTTCATCTCATTTTTGACAGCTTTTGAAGCTCTTCATATTTTTCACACCTTTTGAACCTCATCATATATTTCACACTCCTCAGGCTCTTCATGTTTCACAACACCACTTCATGCTCCTCCTATTTTTCAAACCATTCAGGATCATCTCATTTTTGACCCCTTTTGAAGCTCTTCATATTTTTCACACCTTTTGAAGCTCTTCATATATTTCACAGCTTTTCAGGCTCTTCATGTTTTTGAACACCGTTTCATGCTCCTCCTATTTTTCAGACCGTTTCTTGCTCCTCATATTTTTGACACCTTTTGAAGCTCTTCATATTTTTCACACCTTTTCAGGCTTTTCATGTGTTTGAACACCGCTTCATGCTCCTCCTATTTTTCAGACCGTTTCATGCTCCTCATGTATTTCACACCTTTTGAAGCTCTTCATATTTTTCACACCTTTTCAGGCACTTCATGTTTTTGAACACCGTTTAATGCTCCTCCTCTTTTTCAGACCGTTTCATGCTCCTCATATATTTGGCACCTTTTGAAGCTCTACATATTTTTCACACCTTTTCAGGTTCCTCATGTTTTTCCACACCGCTTCATGCTCCTCCTATTTTTCAGACTGCTTCATGCTCATCTCATTTTTGACAGCTTTTGAATCTCTTCATATTTTTCACACCTTTTGAAGCTCTTCATATTTTTCACACGTTTTCATGCTCTTCATGTTTTTCCACACCGCTTCATGCTCCTCCTATTTTCCAGACCGTTTCATGCACATCTCATATTTGACAACTTTGGAAGCTTTTCATATTTTTCACACCTTTTGAGTCTCTTCATATTTTTCACACCTTTTCATGCTCTTTTCATATTTTTCAACACCGCTTCATGCTCCTCATACTTCTGACAGCTTTTGAAGTCTTCATACTTTTCAGACTTTTTCAGGCTCTTCATGTTTTTGAACACCGCTTCATGCTCCTCCTATTTTTCAGAACGTTTCATGCTCGTCATGTATTTCACACCTTTTGAATCTCTTCATATATTTCACACATTTTCAGGCTCTCATGTTTTTGAACACAGCTTCTTGCTCCTCCTATTTTTCAGACCGTTTCATGCTCCTCATATATTACACACCTTTTGAAGCTCTTCATATATTTCACACATTTTCAGTCTCTTTATGTTTTTGAACACAGCTTCATGCTCCTCCTATTTTCAGACCGTTTCATGCTCCTCATAATTTTGAAACCTTTTGAAGCTCTTCATATTTTTCACACCTTTTCAGGCTCTTCATGTTTTTGAACACAGCTTCATGCTCCTCCTATTTTCAGACCGTTTCATGCTCCTCATAATTTTGACACCTTTTGAAGCTCTTCATATATTTCACACGTTTTCAGTCTCTTCAGGTTTTTCAACACCACTTCATACTCCTCCTATTTTTCAGACCGTTTCATGCTCCTCATATATTTCACACCTTGTGAAGCTCTTCATATTTTTCACACCTTTTCAGGCACTTCATGTTTTTGAACACCGTTTAATGCTCCTCCTCTTTTTCAGACCGTTTCATGCTCCTCATATATTTGGCACCTTTTGAAGCTCTACATATTTTTCACACCTTTTCAGGTTCCTCATATTTTTCCACACCGCTTCATGCTCGTCCTATTTTTCAGATCGTTTCATGCTCCTCCTGTATTTCACACCTTCGAAGCTCTTCACATTTTTCACACCTTTTCAGGCTCTTTATATTTTTGAATACCGCTTCATGCTCCTCCTATTTTTCAGAACGTTTCATGCTCCTCATTTATTTCACACCTTTTGAAGCTCTTCATATGTTTCACACCTTTTCAGGCTCTTCAAGTTTTTGAACACCATTTCATGCTGCTCCTATTTTTCAGACCGTTTCATGCTCCTCATATATTGACACCTTTAGAAGCTCTTAATATTTTTCACACTTTTCAGGCTGTTCATGTTTTTCAAAACTACTTTATGCTCCTCTTATATTTCAGACCGTTTCATGCTCCTCATATTTTTGACAATTTTTGAAGCTCTTCATCTTTTTCACACCTTTTCAGGCTCTTCATGTTTTTCAACACCACTTCATGTTCCTCCTATTTTTCAGACCGTTTCATGCTCCTCATAATTTTCACACCTTTTGAAGCTCTTCATATTTTTCACACATTTTCAGGCTTTTTTGTGTTTGAACACCGCTTCATGCTCCTCCTATTTTTCAGACCGTTTCATGCTCCTCATATATTTCACACCTTTTGAAGCTCTTCATATTTTCACACCTTTTGAAGCTCTTCATATTTTTCACACGTTTTCAGGCTCTTCAGTTTTTCAACACCGCTTCATGCTCCTCCTATTTTTCAGATCGTTTCATGCTCCTCATATTTTTGACACTTTTTGAAGCTCTTCATATGTTTCACACCTTTTCAGGCTCTTCATATTTTTCAACACCACTTCATGCCCCTCCTATTTTCAGACAGTTTCATGTTCATCTCATTTTTGACAGCTTTTGAAGCTCTTCATACTTTTCACACCTTTTGAACCTCATCATATATTGCACACTCCTCAGGCACTTCATGTTTTACAACACCACTTCATGCTCCTCCTATTTTTCAAACCGTTTCAGGATCATCTCATTTTTGACCCCGTTTCAAGCTCTTCATATTTTTCACACCTTTTGAAGCTCTTCATATATTTCACAGCTTTTCAGGCTCTTCATGTTTTTGAACACCGTTTCATGCTCCTCCTATTTTTCAGACCGTTTCATGCTCCTCATATTTTTGACACCTTTTGAAGCTCTTCATATTTTTCACACCTTTTCAGGCTTTTCATGTGTTTGAACACCGCTTCATGCTCCTCCTCTTTTTCAGACCGTTTCATGCTCCTCATATATTTCACACCTTTTGAAGCTCTTCATATTTTCACACCTTTTGAAGCTCTTCATATTTTTCACACGTTTTCAGGCTCTTCAGTTTTTCAACACCGCTTCATGCTCCTCCTATTTTTCAGATCGTTTCATGCTCCTCATATTTTTGACACTTTTTGAAGCTCTTCATATATTTCACACCTTTTCAGGCTCTTCATATTTTTCAACACCACTTCATGCCCCTCCTATTTTCAGACAGTTTCATGTTCATCTCATTTTTGACAGCTTTTGAAGCTCTTCATACTTTTCACACCTTTTGAACCTCATCATATATTGCACACTCCTCAGGCACTTCATGTTTTACAACACCACTTCATGCTCCTCCTATTTTTCAAACCGTTTCAGGATCATCTCATTTTTGACCCCTTTTCAAGCTCTTCATATTTTTCACACCTTTTGAAGCTCTTCATATATTTCACAGCTTTTCAGGCTCTTCATGTTTTTGAACACCGTTTCATGCTCCTCCTATTTTTCAGACCGTTTCATGCTCCTCATATTTTTGACACCTTTTGAAGCTCTTCATATTTTTCACACATTTTCAGGCTTTTCATGTGTTTGAACACCGCTTCATGCTCCTCCTATTTTTCAGACCGTTTCATGCTCCTCATATATTTCACACCTTTTGAAGCTCTTCATATTTTTCACACCTTTTCAGGCACTTCATGTTTTTGAACACCGTTTAATGCTCCTCCTCTTTTTCAGACCGTTTCATGCTCCTCATATATTTGGCACCTTTTGAAGCTCTACATATTTTTCACACCTTTTCAGGTTCCTCATATTTTTCCACACCGCTTCATGCTCGTCTTATTTTTCAGATCGTTTCATGCTCCTCCTGTATTTCACACCTTCGAAGCTCTTCACATTTTTCACACCTTTTCAGGCTCTTTATATTTTTGAATACCGCTTCATGCTCCTCCTATTTTTCAGACCGTTTCATGCTCCTCATATTGTTGACACTTTTTGAAGCTCTTCATATTTTTCACATATTTTCAGGCTCTTCATATTTTTGAATACCGCTTAATGCTCCTCATATTTTTCAGACCGTTTCATGCTCCTCATGTATTTCACACCTTTTGAAGCTCTTCATATTTTTCACACGTTTTCATGCTCTTCATGTTTTTCCACACCGCTTCATGCTCGTCCTATTTTCCAGACCGTTTCATGCACATCTCATATTTGACAACTTTGGAAGATTTTCATATTTTTCACACCTTTTGAGTCTCTTCATATTTTTCACACCTTTTCATGCTCTTCATATTTTTCAACGCCGCTTCATGCTCCTCATACTTTTGACAGCTTTTGAAGTCTTCATACTTTTCAGACTTTTTCAGGCTCTTCATGTTTTTGAACACCGCTTCATGCTCCTCCTATTTTTCAGAACGTTTCATGCTCCTCATGTATTTCACACCTTTTGAAGCTCTTCATATATTTCACACATTTTCAGGCTCTCATGTTTTTGAACACAGCTTCTTGCTCCTCCTATTTTTCAGACCGTTTCATGCTCCTCATATATTACACACCTTTTGAAGCTCTTCATATATTTCACACATTTTCAGTCTCTTTATGTTTTTGAACACAGCTTCATGCTCCTCCTATTTTCAGACCGTTTCATGCTCCTCATATTTTTGACACCTTTTGAAGCTATTCCTAATTTTGACGCCATTACAGGCTCTTCATGTTTTTCAACACCACTTCATGCTCCTCCTATTTTTCAGACCGTTTCATGCTCCTCATGTATTTCACACCTGTTGAAGCTCTTCATATTTTTCACACCTTTTCAGGGTCTTCATGTTTTTGAACAACGTTTCATGCTCTTCCTATTTTTCAGACCATTTCATGCTACTCTCATTTTTGACACCGTTTGAAGCGCTTCATATTTTTGACACCTTTTGAAGCTCTTCTTATTTTTCACACCTTTACAGCCTATTCATGTTGTTCAACACCCTTCAGGCTCCTCCTATTTTTCAGACCGTTTCATGCTCCTCATATTTTTGACAACTTTTGAAGCTCTTCATATTTTTCACACTTTTAGAAGCTCTTCATATTTTTCACACGTTCTCAGGCTCTTCATGTTTTTGAACACCACTTCATGCTCCTCATATATTTCAGACAGTTTCATGCTCCTCTTATTTGTGACACCTTTTGAAGCTCTTCGTATTTTTCACACATTTTCAGGCTCTTCATGTTTTTCAACATGACTTCATGCTCCTCCTATTTTTCAGACTGTTTCATGCTCCTCATATTTTTGACACCTTTTGAAATCTTCATATACTTCACACCTTTTCAGGCTCTTCATTTTTTTGAAAACAACTTAATGCTCCTTCTATTTTTCAGACCGTTTCATGGTCATCTCATTTTTGACACTTTTTGAAGCTCTCATATATTTCATACCTTTTGAAGATCTTCATATTTTTCACACGTTTTCAGGCTCTTCATATTTTTCAACTCCGCATCATGCTCCTCCTATTTTTCAGACAGATTCATGCTCCTCATATTTTTGACACGTTTTGAAGCTCTTCATATTTTTCCCACCTTTTCAGGCTCTTCATGGTTTTCAACACTGTTTCATGATCCTCCTATTTTTCAGACCGTTTCATACTCCTCATAATTTTGACACCTTTTGAAGCTCTTCTTATATTTCACACCTTTTCAGACTCTTCATGTTTTTGAACACCACTTCAAGTTCCTCCTATTTTTGCGACCGTGTCATGCTCTTCATATTTTTGACACTCTTTGAAGCTCTTCATATTTTTCACACCTTTTGAAGCTCTTCATATATTTCACACATTTTCAGGCTCTTCATGTTTTTCAACACCACTTCATGCTCCTCCTATTTTTCAGACCGTTTCATGCTCATCTAATTTTTGACACCTTTTGAAGCTGTTCATATATTTCACACCTTTTGAAGCTCTTCATATTTTTCACATTTTTGAAGCTCTTCAAATTTTTCACACCTTTTCAGGCTCTTCATGTTTTTCAACACCACTTCATGCTCCTCCTTTTTCAGACCATTTCATGCTCATCTCATTTTTCGCACTTTTTGAAGCTCTTCATATTTTTGACACCTTTTGAGCTCTTCATATTTTTCACACCTTTTGAGGCTCTTCATGTTTTTCAACACCGTTTCATGCTCCTCCTATAATTCAGACGGTTTCATGCTCCTCATGTATTTCACTCCTTTTGAAGCTCTTCATATTTTACACACCTTTTCAGGCTCTTCATGTTTTTCAACAACGCTTCATGCTCCTCCTATTTTTCAGACCGTTTCATGCTCATCTCATTTTTGACACCTTTTGAAGCTCTTCATATTTTTCACACCTTTGAAGCTCTTCATATTTTTCAAACCTTTTCAGGCTCTTCATGTTTTTCAACACCGCATCATTCTCCTCCTATTTTTCAGACCGTTTCATGCTCCTCATATTTTTGACACCTTATGAATCTCTTCATATATTTCACAACTTTTCAGGCTCTTCATATTTTTGAACACCACTTCATGCTCCTCCTATTTTTCAGACCGTTTCATGCTCCTCTTGTATTTCACACATTTTGAAGCTCTTCATATTTTACACACCTTTTCAGGCGCTTCATGATTTTCAACACCACTTCATGCTCCTCCTATATTTCAGACCGTTTCACATTCCTCGTATTTTTGACACCTTTTGAAGCTCTTCATATTTTTCACAACTTTTCAGGCTCTTCATGTTTTTGAACACCGCTTCATGCTCCTCCTTTTTTTCAGAACGTTTCATGCTCCTCATGTATTTCACACCTTTTGAAGCTCTTCATATTTTACACACATTTTCAGGCTCTTCATGATTTTCAACACCACTTCATGCTCCTCCTATGTTTCAGACAGTTTCACATTCCTCGTATTTTTGACACCTTTTGAAGCTCTTCATGTTTTTCACACCTTTTCATGCTCTTCATTTATTTGAACACCGTTTCATACTCCACCTATTTTCAGACCGTTTCTTGCTCCTCATAATTTTGATACCTTTGAATCTCTTTATATTTTTCACACTTTTTGAAGCTCTTCATATATTTCACACGTTTTAAGTCTCTTCATGTTTTTCAACACCGCTTCATGCTCCTCCTATTTTTCAGACCATTTCATGCTCCTCATATTTTTGACACCTTTTGAGGCTCTTCATATATTTCACACCTTTTCAGGCTCTTCATGTTTTTGAACACCGTTTTATGCTCCTCCTATTTTTCAGACCCGTTCATGCTCCTCATATTTTTGACACCTTTTGAAGCTCTTCATATTTTTCACACCTTTTCAGGTTCTTCATGTTTTTGATCACCGTTTCATGCTCCTCCTATTTTTCAGACCCTTTCATGCTCCTCATATTTTTGACACCGTTTGAAGCTCTTCATATTTTTCACACCTTTTCAGGCTCTTCATGTTTTTCAACACCGCTTCATGCTCCTCCTCTTTTTCAAACCGTTTCATGCTTCTCATATTTTTGACACCTTTTGAAGCTCTTCACATTTTTCACACCTTTTCAGGCTCTTCATGTTTTTCAACACCGCTTCATGCTCCTCCTATTTTTCAGAACGTTTCATGCTCCTCATATTTTTGACACCTTTTGAAGCTCTTCATATTTTTCACACCTTTTCATGCTTTTCATTTTTTGGACACCGCTTCATGTTCCTCCTATTTTTCAGACCGTTTCATGCTCCTCATATTTTTCACACCTTTTGAAGCTCTTCATATATTTCACATCTTTTGAAGTCGTTCATATTTTTCCGCCTTTTCAGGCTCTTCATGATTTTCAACACCGATTCATGCTCCTCGTATATTTCAGACCGTTTCATGCTCATCTCACATTTTACACCTTTTGAAGCTCTTCATATTTTTCACACATTTTTAAGCTCTTCATATTTTTCATATTTTTGAAGCTCTTCATTTTTTAACGCGTTTTCAGACTCTTCATGTTTTTCAACACCGCTTCATGCTCCAGCTATTTTTCAGACGGTTTCATGCTCCTCATATTTTTGACAGGTTTTGAGGCTTTCATATTTTTCACACCCTTTCAGGCTCTTCATGTTTTTGAACACCGTTTCATAATCCTCCTATTTTTCAGACCGTTTCATGCTCCTCATATTTTTGACACCTTTTTAAGCTCTTCATATTTTTCACACCTTTTCAGGTTCTTCATGTTTTTCAACACCGCTTCATGCACCTCCTATTTTTCAGAACGTTTCATGCTCCTCATATTTTTGACACCTTTTGATGCTCTTCATATTTTTCACACCTTTTCAGGCTATTCATGTTTTTCAACAACGCTTAATGCTCCTCCTATTTTTCAGACCGTTTCTTGCACCTCATATATGTCACACCTTTTCAAGCTCTTCATATTTTTCACACATTTTCAGGCTTTTCATGTTTTTCAACACCACTTCATGCTCCTCCTATTTTTCAGACGTTTCATGCTCATCTCATTTTGACACCTTTTGAAGCTCTTCATATTTTTCACACCTTTTCTTTATCTTCATGATTTTCAACACCGCTTCATGCTCCTCCTATTTTTCAGACCGTTTCATGCTCCTCATATTTTTGACACCTTTAGAAGCTCTTCATATATTTCACATCTTTTGAAGTCGTTCATATTTTTCCGCCTTTTCAGGCTCTTCATGATTTTCAACACCGATTCATGCTCCTCGTATATTTCAGACCGTTTCATGCTCATCTCACATTTTACACCTTTTGAAGCTCTTCATATTTTTCACACATTTTTAAGCTCTTCATATTTTTCATATTTTTGAAGCTCTTCATTTGTTAACGCGTTTTCAGACTCTTCATGTTTTTCAACACCGCTTCATGCTCCAGCTATTTGTCAGACGGTTTCATGCTCCTCATAATTTTGACAGGTTTTGAGGCTTTCATATTTTTCACACCCTTTCAGGCTCTTCATGATTTTGAACAACGTTTCATAATCCTCCTATTTTTCAGACCGTTTCATGCTCCTCATATTTTTGACACCTTTTTAAGCTCTTCATATTTTTCACACCTTTCAGGTTCTTCATGTTTTTCAACACCGCTTCATGCACCTCCTATTTTTCAGAACGTTTCATGCTCCTCATATTTTTGACACCTTTTGATGCTCTTCATATTTTTCACACCTTTTCAGGCTCTTCATGTTTTTCAACACCGCTTCTTGCTCCGCCTATTTTACAGACCGTTTCATTCTCTTCATTTTTTTGACACCTTTTAAAGCTCCTCCTATAATTCACACCTTTTCAGGCTTTTCATGTTTTTCAACACCACTTCATGCTCCTCCTATTTTTCAGACCGATTTATGCTCCACATATTTTTCACACCTTTTGAAGCTCTTCATATTTTTCACACCTTTTCAGGCTCTTCATATTTTTGAACACTGCTTCATGCTCCTCCTATTTTTCAGACCGTTTCATGCTCCTCATATTTTTGACAGATTTTGAAGCTTTTCATATTTTTCACATTTTTTCCGGCTCTTCAAGTTTTTCAACACCACTTCATGCTCCTCCTTTTGCAGACCTTTTCTTGCTCCTCATATTTTGAAATCTTTTGATGATCCTCATATTTTTCACACCTTTTCAGTCTCTTCTTTTTTTTCAACACCACTTCATGCTCCTCCTATTTTTCAAACCGTTTCATGCTCATCTCATTTTTGACACCTTTTGAAGCTTTACATATTTTTCACATCTTTTGAAGCTTTTCATATTTTTCACACCTTTTCAGGATCTTCTTGTTTTTCAACACCGCTTCATGCTCCTAATATTTTTCAGACAGTTTCTTGCACCTCATATATTTCACACCTTTTGAAACTCTTCATATTTTTCACACCTTTTCAGGCTCTTCATGTTTTTCAACACTGCTTCATGCTCCTCCTCTTTTTCAGAGCGTTTCATGCTCCTCATATTTTTGACAATTTTGAGGCTTTTCATATTTTTCACACCTATTCAGGCTCTTCATGTTTTTGAACACCGTTTCATAATTCTCCTATTTTTCAGACGGTTTCATGCTCCTCATAATTTTGACACCTTTTGAGGCTTTTCATATTTTTCACACCTTTTCAGGATCTTCTTGTTTTTCCACACCACTTCATGCTTCTCCTATTTTTCAGCCCGTTTCATGCTCCTCATGTATTTCACACCTTTTGAAGCTCTTCATATTTTTTACACCTTTTCAGGCTCTTCATGTTTTTGATCACCGTTTCATGTTCCTCCTATTTTTCAGACCGCTTCATGCTCCTCATAATTTTGACACCTTTTGAAGCCCTTCATATTTTTGACACCTTTTCAGGCTCTTCATATTTTTCATATTTTTGAAGCTCTTCATATTTTCGGACGATTTCAGACTCTTCTTGTTTTTCAACACCGCTTCATGCTCCTGCTATTTTTCAGATCGTTTCATGCTCCTCATATTTTTGACACGTTTTGAGGCTTTTCATATTTTTCACACCTTTTCAGGCTCTTCATGTTTTGTAACACCGTTTCATAATCGTCCTATTGTTCAGATCGTTTCAAGCTCCTCATATTTTTGACACCTTTTGAAGGTCTTCATTTTTTTCAAACCTTTTCAGGCTCTTCATGTTTTTGAACACCGCTTCATGCTCCTCCTATTTTTCAGACCGTTTCATGCTCCTCATATTTTTGACACCTTTTGAAGCTCTTCATATTTTTCACACCTTTTCAGGCTCTTCATGTTTTTGAACACCGCTTCATGCTCCTCCTATATTTCAGACCGTTTCATGCTCCTCATATTTTTGACACCTTTTGAAGCTCTTCATATTTCTCACAGCTTTTCAGGCTCTTCATGTTTTTGAACACCACTTCATGCTCCTCCTATTTTTCACTCCGTTTCGTTCTCCTCATATTTTTGACACCTTTTGAAGCTCTTCATATATTTAACACCTTTTCAGGCTCTTCATTTTTTTCTACACCACTTCATGCTCCTCCTATTTTTCAGACCGTTTCATGCTCATCTAATTTTTGACACATTTGAAGCTCTTCATATTTTTCACACCTTTTGAAGCTCTTCATATTTTTCACACTTTTTCAGGCTCTTCATGTTTTTCAACACCTCTTCATGCTCCTCCTATTTTTCAGACCGTTTCATGCTCCTCATATTTTTGACACTTTTTGTAGCTGTTCATATTTTTCACACCTTTTCAGGCTCTTCATGTTTTTCAACACCGTTCCATGCTCCTCATATTTTTGACACCTTTTGAAGCTCTTCATATTTTTCACACCGTTTCAGGCTCTTCATGTTTTTCAACACCGCTTCATGCTCCTCCTATTTTTCAGACCGTTTCATACTCCTCATATTTTTGACACCTTTTGAAGGTCTTCATATATTTCACACCTTTTCAGGCTCTTCTTTTTTTTCAACTCCACTTCATGCTCCTCTTATTTTTCAGACCGTTTCATGCTCATCTCATTTTTGACACATTTGAAGCTCTTCATATTTTTCACACCTTTTGAAGCTCTTCATATTTTTCACAACTTTTCAGGCTCTTCATGTTTTTCAACAATGCTTCATGCTCCTCCTATTTTTCAGACCGTTTCATGCTCATCTCATTTTTCACACATTTTGAAGCTCTTCATATTTTTCACACCTTTTGAAGCTCTTCATATTTTTCACACGTTTTCAGGCTCTTCATGTTTTTCAACACCGCCTCATGCTCCTCCTATTTTTCAGACCGATTCATGCTCCTCATATTTTTCACACCTTCTGAAGCTCTTCATATTTTTCACACCTTTTCAGGCTCTTTATGTTTTTGAACACCGCTTCATGCTCCTCCTATTTTTCAGAACTTTTCATGCTCCTCATATTTTTGACACCTTTTGAAGCTCTTCATATTTTTCACACCTTTTCAGGCTCTTCATGTTTTTGAACACCGCTCATGCTACTCCTATTTTTCAGACAGTTTCATGCTCCTCATATTTTTGACACCTTTTAAAGCTTTTCATATTTTTCACACATCTTCAGGCTCTTCATTTTTTTCAACACCACTTCATGCTCCTCCTATTTTTCAGACCGTTTCAGGCTCATCTAATATTTGACACCCTTTGAAGCTCTTCATATTTTTCACACCTTTTGAAGCTATTCATATTTTTCACACGTTTTCAGGCTCTTCATGTTTTTCAACACCGCTTCATGCTCCTCCTATTTTTCAGACCATTTCATGCTCATCTAATTTTTGACAGTTTTTGAAGCTCTTCATATTTTTCACACCTTTTGAAGCTCTTCATATTTTTCACACGTTTTCAGGCTCTTCATGTTTTTCAACACCGCTTCATGCTCCTCCTATGTTTCAGACCGTTTAATCCTCCTCATGTATTTCACACCTTTTGAATCACTTCATATTTTTCACACCTTTTCAGGCTCTTCATATTTTTGAACACCATTTCATGCTCCTCCTATGTTGCAGACCTTTTCTTGCTCATCTTATTTTTCACACCTTTTGAAGCTCTTCATATTTTTCACACATTTTCAGGCTCTTCATGTTTTTCAACACTGCTTCATACTCCTCCTATTTTTGAGACCGTGGCATGCTCCTCATATTTTTCACACCTTTTAAAACTCTTCATATTTTTCACATTTTTGAGGCTCTTCATATTTTTCACACGTTTTCAGGTTTTCATGTTTTTCACCACCGCTTCATGCTCCTGCTATTTTTCAGACCGTTTCATACTCCTCATATTTTTCACACTTTTTGAAGCTCTTCATATTTTTCACATTTTTGAAGCTCTTCATATTTTTCACACCTTTTCAGGCTCTTCATGTTTTTCACACGTTTTCAGACTCTTCATGTTTTTCAACACCGCTTCATGCTCCTGCTATTTTTCAGACCATTTCATGCTCCTCATATTTTTCACACCTTTTGAAGCTCCTCATATTTTTCACATTTTTGAAGCTCTTCATATTTTTCACACCTTTTCAGGCTCTTCATGTTTTTCAACACCGCTTCATGCTCCTCCTCTTTTTCAGACCGTTTCATGCTCCACATATCTTTCACACCTTTTGAAGCTGTTCATATTTTTCACACCTTTTCAGGCTCTTCATGTTTTTCAACACCACTTCATGCTACTCCATGTTTGCAGACCGTTTCATGCTACTCATATTTTTGACACCTTTTGAAGCTCTTCATATTTTTCACATCTTTTCAGGCTCTTCATGTTTTTGAACACCGCTTCATGATCCTCCTATTTTTCAGACCGTTTCATGCTCCTCATATTTTTGACACCTTTTGAAGGTCTTCATATTTTTCTCACCTTTTCATGCTCTTCATGTTTTTGAACACCGCTTCATGCTCCTCCTATATTTCAGACCGTTTCATGCTCCTCATATTTTTGACATCTTTTGAAGCTTTTCATATTTTTCACACCTTTTAAGGCTCTTCATGTTTTTCAAAAACGCTTCTTGCTCCTCCTATTTTTCAGACCCTTTCATGCTCATCTCATTTTTGACACTTTTTGAAGCTCTTGATATTTTTCACAGCTTTTGAAGCTCTTCATATTTTTCACACCTTTTCAGGCTCTTCATGTTTTTCAACACCGCTTCTTGCTACTCCTATTTTTCAGACCGTTTCATGCACCTCATATTTTTGACACCTTTAGAAGCTCTTCATATTTTTCACACCTTTTCAGGCTTTTCATGTTTTTCAACACCGCTTCATGCTCCTCCTATTTTTCAGACCGTTTCATGCTCCTCATAGTTTCACACCTTTTGAAGCTCTTGATATTTTTCACACGTTTCCAGGCTCTTCATGTTTTTCAACACCGTTTCATGCTCCTCCTATTTTTCAGACCTTTTCTTGCTCATCTAATTTTTGACACCTTTTGAAGTTCTTCATATTTTTCACAACTTTTCAGGCTCTTCATGTTTTTGAACACCGTTTCTTGCTCCTCGTATTTTTCAGACTGTTTCATGCTCCTCATATTATTGACACCTTTTGAAGCTCTTCATATTTTCACATTTTTGAAGCTCTTCATAATTTTACACGTTTTCAGACTCTTCATGTTTTTCAACACCGCTTCATGCTCCTGCTATTTTTCAGACCGTTGCATGCTCCTCATATTTTTCACACCTTTTGAAGCTCTTCAAATTTTTCACATTATTGAAGCTCTTCATATTTTTCACACGTTTTCAGACTCTTCATGTTTTTCACCACCGCTTCATGCTCCTCGTATTTTTCAGACCGTTTCATGCTCCTCGTATTATTGACACCTTTGAAGCTCTTCATATTTTCACGTTTTTGAAGCTCTTCATATTTTTCACACCTTTGCAGGCACTTCATGTTTTTGAAAACCTTTCATGCTCCTCCTATTTTTCAGACCGTTTCATGCTCCTCATATTTTTAACACCTTTTGAAGCTCTTCATATTTTTCACACCTTTTGAAGCTCTTCATATATTTCACACCTTTTCAGGCTCTTCATTTTTTCAACACCACTTCATGCTCCTCCTATTTTTCAGACCTTTTCTTGCTCATCTAATTTTTGACACCTTTTGAAGCTCTTCATATTTTTCACACCTTTTGAAGCTCTTCATATTTTTCACACCTTTTCAGGTTCTTCATGTTTTTGAACACCGTTTCATAGTCCTCCAATATTTCAGACCTTTTCACGATCCTCATATTTTTAACACATTTTGAAGCTCTTCATATTTTTCACACCTTTTCAGGCTCTTCATGTTTTTGAACACAGCTTCATGCTCCTCCAATTTTTCAGACCATTTCACGCTCCTCATATTTTTAACACATTTTGAAGCTCTTCATATTTTTCACACGTTTTCAGGCTCTTCATGTTTTTCAACACCGCCTCATGCTCCTCCTATTTTTCAGACCGATTCATGCTCCTCATATTTTTCACACCTTCTGAAGCTCTTCATATTTTTCACACCTTTTCAGGCTCTTTATGTTTTTGAACACCGCTTCATGCTCCTCCTATTTTTCAGAACTTTTCATGCTCCTCATATTTTTGACACCTTTTGAAGCTCTTCATATTTTTCACACCTTTTCAGGCTCTTCATGTTTTTGAACACCGCTCATGCTACTCCTATTTTTCAGACAGTTTCATGCTCCTCATATTTTTGACACCTTTTAAAGCTTTTCATATTTTTCACACATCTTCAGGCTCTTCATTTTTTTCAACACCACTTCATGCTCCTCCTATTTTTCAGACCGTTTCAGGCTCATCTAATATTTGACACCCTTTGAAGCTCTTCATATTTTTCACACCTTTTGAAGCTCTTCATATTTTTCACACGTTTTCAGGCTTTTCATGTTTTTCAACACCGCTTCATGCTCCTCCTATTTTTCAGACCATTTCATGCTCATCTAATTTTTGACAGTTTTTGAAGCTCTTCATATTTTTCACACCTTTTGAAGCTCTTCATATTTTTCACACGTTTTCAGGCTCTTCATGTTTTTCAACACCGCTTCATGCTCCTCCTATGTTTCAGACCGTTTAATCCTCCTCATGTATTTCACACCTTTTGAATCACTTCATATTTTTCACACCTTTTCAGGCTCTTCATATTTTTGAACACCATTTCATGCTCCTCCTATGTTGCAGACCTTTTCTTGCTCATCTTATTTTTCACACCTTTTGAAGCTCTTCATATTTTTCACACATTTTCAGGCTCTTCATGTTTTTCAACACTGCTTCATACTCCTCCTATTTTTGAGACCGTGGCATGCTCCTCATATTTTTCACACCTTTTAAAACTCTTCATATTTTTCACATTTTTGAGGCTCTTCATATTTTTCACACGTTTTCAGGTTTTCATGTTTTTCACCACCGCTTCATGCTCCTGCTATTTTTCAGACCGTTTCATACTCCTCATATTTTTCACACTTTTTGAAGCTCTTCATATTTTTCACATTTTTGAAGCTCTTCATATTTTTCACACCTTTTCAGGCTCTTCATGTTTTTCACACGTTTTCAGACTCTTCATGTTTTTCAACACCGCTTCATGCTCCTGCTATTTTTCAGACCATTTCATGCTCCTCATATTTTTCACACCTTTTGAAGCTCCTCATATTTTTCACATTTTTGAAGCTCTTCATATTTTTCACACCTTTTCAGGCTCTTCATGTTTTTCAACACCGCTTCATGCTCCTCCTCTTTTTCAGACCGTTTCATGCTCCACATATCTTTCACACCTTTTGAAGCTGTTCATATTTTTCACACCTTTTCAGGCTCTTCATGTTTTTCAACACCACTTCATGCTACTCCATGTTTGCAGACCGTTTCATGCTACTCATATTTTTGACACCTTTTGAAGCTCTTCATATTTTTCACATCTTTTCAGGCTCTTCATGTTTTTGAACACCGCTTCATGATCCTCCTATTTTTCAGACCGTTTCATGCTCCTCATATTTTTGACACCTTTTGAAGGTCTTCATATTTTTCTCACCTTTTCATGCTCTTCATGTTTTTGAACACCGCTTCATGCTCCTCCTATATTTCAGACCGTTTCATGCTCCTCATATTTTTGACATCTTTTGAAGCTTTTCATATTTTTCACACCTTTTAAGGCTCTTCATGTTTTTCAAAAACGCTTCTTGCTCCTCCTATTTTTCAGACCCTTTCATGCTCATCTCATTTTTGACACTTTTTGAAGCTCTTGATATTTTTCACAGCTTTTGAAGCTCTTCATATTTTTCACACCTTTTCAGGCTCTTCATGTTTTTCAACACCGCTTCTTGCTACTCCTATTTTTCAGACCGTTTCATGCACCTCATATTTTTGACACCTTTAGAAGCTCTTCATATTTTTCACACCTTTTCAGGCTTTTCATGTTTTTCAACACCGCTTCATGCTCCTCCTATTTTTCAGACCGTTTCATGCTCCTCATAGTTTCACACCTTTTGAAGCTCTTGATATTTTTCACACGTTTCCAGGCTCTTCATGTTTTTCAACACCGTTTCATGCTCCTCCTATTTTTCAGACCTTTTCTTGCTCATCTAATTTTTGACACCTTTTGAAGTTCTTCATATTTTTCACAACTTTTCAGGCTCTTCATGTTTTTGAACACCGTTTCTTGCTCCTCGTATTTTTCAGACTGTTTCATGCTCCTCATATTATTGACACCTTTTGAAGCTCTTCATATTTTCACATTTTTGAAGCTCTTCATAATTTTACACGTTTTCAGACTCTTCATGTTTTTCAACACCGCTTCATGCTCCTGCTATTTTTCAGACCGTTGCATGCTCCTCATATTTTTCACACCTTTTGAAGCTCTTCAAATTTTTCACATTATTGAAGCTCTTCATATTTTTCACACGTTTTCAGACTCTTCATGTTTTTCACCACCGCTTCATGCTCCTCGTATTTTTCAGACCGTTTCATGCTCCTCGTATTATTGACACCTTTGAAGCTCTTCATATTTTCACGTTTTTGAAGCTCTTCATATTTTTCACACCTTTGCAGGCACTTCATGTTTTTGAAAACCTTTCATGCTCCTCCTATTTTTCAGACCGTTTCATGCTCCTCATATTTTTAACACCTTTTGAAGCTCTTCATATTTTTCACACCTTTTGAAGCTCTTCATATATTTCACACCTTTTCAGGCTCTTCATTTTTTCAACACCACTTCATGCTCCTCCTATTTTTCAGACCTTTTCTTGCTCATCTAATTTTTGACACCTTTTGAAGCTCTTCATATTTTTCACACCTTTTGTAGCTCTTCATATTTTTCACACCTTTTCAGGTTCTTCATGTTTTTGAACACCGTTTCATGCTCCTCCAATATTTCAGACCTTTTCACGATCCTCATATTTTTAACACATTTTGAAGCTCTTCATATTTTTCACACCTTTTCAGGCTCTTCATGTTTTTGAACACAGCTTCATGCTCCTCCAATTTTTCAGACCATTTCACGCTCCTCATATTTTTAACACATTTTGAAGCTCTTCATATATTTCACACCTTTTCAGGCTCTTCATGTTTTTGAACACAGCTTCATGCTCCTCCTATTTTTCAGAGAGTTTCATGCTCCTAATATTTTTGACACCTTTTGAAGCTCTTCATATTTTTCACACCTTTTCAGCTCTTCATGTTTTGAACACCGTTTCATGCTCCTCCTATTTTTCAGACCGTTTCATTCTCCTATATTTTTGACACCTTTTGAAGCTCTTCATATTTTTGACACTTTTTGAAGCTCTTCATATTTTTCTCACCTTTTCAGGCTCTTCATGATTTTGAACACCGCTTCATGCTCCTGCTATATTTCGGACCATTTCATGCTCCTCATATTGTTGATATCTTTTGAAGCTTTTCATATTTTTCACACCTTTTCAGTCTCTTCATGTTTTTTAAAAACGCTTCTTGCTCCTCCTATTTTTCAGACCGTTTCATGCTCATCTCATTTTTGATACGTTTTGAAGCTCTTCATATTTTTCACAACTTTTGAAGCTCTTCATATTTTTCACACGTTTTCAGGCTCTTCATGTTTGTCAACACCACTTCATGCTCCTCCTATTTTTCAGACTGTTTCATTCTCCTCATATATTTGACACCTTTTGAAGCTCTTCATATATTTCACACATTTTCAGGCTCTCCATCTTTTTGCACACTGCTTCATGCTCCTCTTATTTTTCACACCGTTTCATGCTCCTCTCATCATTGACACATTTCGAAGCTATTCATATTTTTCACACCTTTGGAAGCTCTTCATATTTTTCACACATTTTCAGGCTTTTCATATTTTCAACACCGCTTCATACTCCTCCTCTTTTTCAGACCGTTTCATGCTCCTCATATTTTTGACGCCTTTAATGCTCTTCATATTTTTCACACCTTTTCAGGCTCTTCATGTTTTTCAACACCGCTTCATGCTCCTCCTATTTTTCAGATCATTTCATGCTCCTCATATATTTCACATCTTTTGTAGCTCTTCGTATTTTTCACACCTTTTCAGTCTCTTCAGGTTTCTCAACATCACTTCATGCTTCTCCTATTTTTCAGAAAGTTTCATGCTCCTCATATTTTTGACAACTTTTGAAGCTCTTCATATTTTTCACACCTTTTCAGGCTCTTCATGTTTTTCAACCGTGCTCCATGTTCCTCCTATTTTTCAGATCGTTTCATGCTCCTCATATTTTTGACACCTTTTAAAGATCTTAATATTTTTCACAACTTTTCAGGCTCTTCATGTTTTTGAACACCATTTCATGCTCCTCCTTTTTTTTGACACATTTTGAAGGTCTTCATAATTTTCACACCTTTTCAGGCTCTTCATGCTTTTAAACTACACTTCATCCTCCTCCTATTTTGAGACCGCTTCATGCTCATCTCATTTTTCACACCTTTTGAAGCTGTTCATATTTTTCACACGTTTTCAGGTTCTTCATGTTTTTCAACTCCGCTTCATGCTCCTCCTATTTTTCAGACCTTTTCTTGCTCATCTAATTTTTGACACCTTTTGAAGCTCTTCATATTTTTCACACCTTTTGAAGCTCTTCATATTTTTCACACCTTTTCAGGTTCTTCATGTTTTTGAACACCGTTTCATAGTCCTCCAATATTTCAGACCTTTTCACGATCCTCATATTTTTAACACATTTTGAAGCTCTTCATATTTTTCACACCTTTTCAGGCTCTTCATGTTTTTGAACACAGCTTCATGCTCCTCCAATTTTTCAGACCATTTCACGCTCCTCATATTTTTAACACATTTTGAAGCTCTTCATATTTTTCACACGTTTTCAGGCTCTTCATGTTTTTCAACACCGCTTCATGCTCCTCCTATTTTTCAGACCGTTTCATGCTCCTCATAGTTTCACACCTTTTGAAGCTCTTGATATTTTTCACACGTTTCCAGGCTCTTCATGTTTTTCAACACCGTTTCATGCTCCTCCTATTTTTCAGACCTTTTCTTGCTCATCTAATTTTTGACACCTTTTGAAGTTCTTCATATTTTTCACAACTTTTCAGGCTCTTCATGTTTTTGAACACCGTTTCTTGCTCCTCGTATTTTTCAGACTGTTTCATGCTCCTCATATTATTGACACCTTTTGAAGCTCTTCATATTTTCACATTTTTGAAGCTCTTCATAATTTTACACGTTTTCAGACTCTTCATGTTTTTCAACACCGCTTCATGCTCCTGCTATTTTTCAGACCGTTGCATGCTCCTCATATTTTTCACACCTTTTGAAGCTCTTCAAATTTTTCACATTATTGAAGCTCTTCATATTTTTCACACGTTTTCAGACTCTTCATGTTTTTCACCACCGCTTCATGCTCCTCGTATTTTTCAGACCGTTTCATGCTCCTCGTATTATTGACACCTTTGAAGCTCTTCATATTTTCACGTTTTTGAAGCTCTTCATATTTTTCACACCTTTGCAGGCACTTCATGTTTTTGAAAACCTTTCATGCTCCTCCTATTTTTCAGACCGTTTCATGCTCCTCATATTTTTAACACCTTTTGAAGCTCTTCATATTTTTCACACCTTTTGAAGCTCTTCATATATTTCACACCTTTTCAGGCTCTTCATTTTTTCAACACCACTTCATGCTCCTCCTATTTTTCAGACCTTTTCTTGCTCATCTAATTTTTGACACCTTTTGAAGCTCTTCATATTTTTCACACCTTTTGTAGCTCTTCATATTTTTCACACCTTTTCAGGTTCTTCATGTTTTTGAACACCGTTTCATGCTCCTCCAATATTTCAGACCTTTTCACGATCCTCATATTTTTAACACATTTTGAAGCTCTTCATATTTTTCACACCTTTTCAGGCTCTTCATGTTTTTGAACACAGCTTCATGCTCCTCCAATTTTTCAGACCATTTCACGCTCCTCATATTTTTAACACATTTTGAAGCTCTTCATATATTTCACACCTTTTCAGGCTCTTCATGTTTTTGAACACAGCTTCATGCTCCTCCTATTTTTCAGAGAGTTTCATGCTCCTAATATTTTTGACACCTTTTGAAGCTCTTCATATTTTTCACACCTTTTCAGCTCTTCATGTTTTGAACACCGTTTCATGCTCCTCCTATTTTTCAGACCGTTTCATTCTCCTATATTTTTGACACCTTTTGAAGCTCTTCATATTTTTGACACTTTTTGAAGCTCTTCATATTTTTCTCACCTTTTCAGGCTCTTCATGATTTTGAACACCGCTTCATGCTCCTGCTATATTTCGGACCATTTCATGCTCCTCATATTGTTGATATCTTTTGAAGCTTTTCATATTTTTCACACCTTTTCAGTCTCTTCATGTTTTTTAAAAACGCTTCTTGCTCCTCCTATTTTTCAGACCGTTTCATGCTCATCTCATTTTTGATACGTTTTGAAGCTCTTCATATTTTTCACAACTTTTGAAGCTCTTCATATTTTTCACACGTTTTCAGGCTCTTCATGTTTGTCAACACCACTTCATGCTCCTCCTATTTTTCAGACTGTTTCATTCTCCTCATATATTTGACACCTTTTGAAGCTCTTCATATATTTCACACATTTTCAGGCTCTCCATCTTTTTGCACACTGCTTCATGCTCCTCTTATTTTTCACACCGTTTCATGCTCCTCTCATCATTGACACATTTCGAAGCTATTCATATTTTTCACACCTTTGGAAGCTCTTCATATTTTTCACACATTTTCAGGCTTTTCATATTTTCAACACCGCTTCATACTCCTCCTCTTTTTCAGACCGTTTCATGCTCCTCATATTTTTGACGCCTTTAATGCTCTTCATATTTTTCACACCTTTTCAGGCTCTTCATGTTTTTCAACACCGCTTCATGCTCCTCCTATTTTTCAGATCATTTCATGCTCCTCATATATTTCACATCTTTTGTAGCTCTTCGTATTTTTCACACCTTTTCAGTCTCTTCAGGTTTCTCAACATCACTTCATGCTTCTCCTATTTTTCAGAAAGTTTCATGCTCCTCATATTTTTGACAACTTTTGAAGCTCTTCATATTTTTCACACCTTTTCAGGCTCTTCATGTTTTTCAACCGTGCTCCATGTTCCTCCTATTTTTCAGATCGTTTCATGCTCCTCATATTTTTGACACCTTTTAAAGATCTTAATATTTTTCACAACTTTTCAGGCTCTTCATGTTTTTGAACACCATTTCATGCTCCTCCTTTTTTTTGACACATTTTGAAGGTCTTCATAATTTTCACACCTTTTCAGGCTCTTCATGCTTTTAAACTACACTTCATCCTCCTCCTATTTTGAGACCGCTTCATGCTCATCTCATTTTTCACACCTTTTGAAGCTGTTCATATTTTTCACACGTTTTCAGGTTCTTCATGTTTTTCAACTCCGCTTCATGCTCCTCCTATTTTTCAGACCGTTTCATGCTCCACATATTTTTGACACGTTTTGAAGCTCTTCATATTTTTCACACCTTTTTAGGCTCTTCCTGTTTTTGAACACAGTTTCATGCTCCTCCTATTTTTCAGACCGTTTCATGCTCCTCATATTTTTGACACCTTTTGAAGCTCTTCATATTTTTCACACCTTTTCAGGCTCTTCTTGTGTTTGAACACCGCTTCATGCACCTCCTATTTTCCACACCCATTGAAGCTCTTCATATTTTTCACACCGTTTCAGGCTCTTCTTGTGTTTGAACACCGCTTCATGCACCTCCTATTTTTCAGACCGTTTCATGCTCCTCATATTTTTGACACCTTTTGAAACTCTTCATATGTTTCACACCTTTTCAGGCTCTTCATGTTTTTCAACACCACTTCATGCTCCTCGTTTTTTCAGACCGCTTCATGCTCATCTCATTTTTGACACATTTTGAAGCTTTTCTTATTTTTCACACCTTTTGAAGCTCTTCATATTTTTCACTCTTTTTCAAGCTCTTCATGTTTTTCAACACCGCTTCATGCTCCTCCTGTTTTTCAGAGCGTTTCAAGCTCCTCATATATTTCACACCTTTTGAAGCTCTTCCTATTTTTCACACCTTTTCAGGCTCTTCATGCTTTTGAACACAGCTCCATGCTCCTCCTATTTTTCAGACCGTTCATGCTCCTCGTATTTTTCAGACCGTTTCAGGGTGTCCATGTTTTTGAACACCACTTCATGCTCCTACTATATTTCAGACAGTTTCATGCTCCTCATATTTTTGACATGTTTTGAAGCTCTTCATATTTTTTACAACTTTTCAGGCTCTTCTTGTTTTTGAACACAGTTTCATGCTCCTCCTATTTTTCAGACCGTTTCATGCTCCTCTTGTTTTTGACACCGTTGAAGCTCTTCATATTTTTCACACCTTATCAGGCTTCTCATGTTTTTGAACACCGCTTCATGCTCTTCATATTTTTCAGATCGTTTCATGTTCCTCATATTTTTGACACCTTTTGACGCTCTTCATATTTTTCACACCTTTTCAGGCTCTTCATGGTTTTCAACACCGCTTCCTGATCCTCCTATATTTCAGACCGTTTCATGCTCCTCATATTTTTGACACGTTTTGAAGCTCTTCGTGTTTTTCACAACTTTTCAGACTCTTCATGTTTTTCAACCCCGCTTCATGCTTCTCCTATTTTTCAGAACGTTTCATGCTCCTCATATTTTTGACACGTTTTGACGCTCTTCATATTTTTCACACATTTTCAGGCTCTTCATGTTTTTGAACACGGCTTCATGCTCCTCATATTTTTCAGATCATTTCATGCTCCTCATAATTTTGACACCTTTGAAGCTCTTCATATATTTCACACCTTTTCAGGCTTCTCATGTTTTTAACACCGCTTCATGCTTCTCATATTTTTCAGATCGTTTCATGCTCCTCATATTTTTGACACCTTTTGATGCTCTTCATATTTTTCACACCTTTTCAGGCTCTTCATGTTTTTCAACACCGTTTCATGCTCCTCCTATATTTCAGACCGTTTCATGCTCCTCTTATTTTTGACACCTTCTGAAGATCTTCATATTTTTCACACCTTTTCAGACTCTTCATGTTTTTGATCACCGTTTCATGCTCCTCCTAATTTTCAGACCGTTTCATGCTCCTCATATTTTTGACACCTTTTGAAGCTCTTCACATTTTTCACACCTTTTCAGGCTCTTCATGTTTTTCAACACCGCTTCCTGATCCTCCTATATTTCAGACCGTTTCATGCTCCTCATATTTTTGACACGTTTTGACGCTCTTCATATTTTTCACGCCTTTTCAGGCTCTTCATGTTTTTGAACACTGCTTCATGCTCCTCATATTATTGACACCTTTGAAGCTCTTCGTATTTTTCACACCTTTTCAGACTCTTCATGTTTTTCAACAATGCTTCATGCTCCTCCTATTTTTCAGACCGTTTCATGCTCATATCATTTTTGACACCTTTTGAAGCTCTTCATATTTTTCATACCTTTTGAAGCTCTTCATATTTTTCACACGTTTTCAGGCTCTTCATATTATTCAACACCGCTTCATGCTCCTCCATTTTTCAGACCGTTTCATGCTCCTCATATTTTAGACACCTTTAGAAACTCTACATATTTTTCACACCTATTTAGGCTCTTCATGTTTTTCACACGTTTTCAGACTCTTCATGTTTTTCAACACCGCTTCATGCTCCTGCTATTTTTCAGACCGTTTCATGCTCTTCATATTTTTGACACATTTTGAAGCTCTTCATATTTTTCACACCTTTTCAGGCTCTTCATGTTTTTCAACACCGTTTCATGCTGCTTCTTTTATTCAGACAGTTTCATGCTCCTCATATTTTTGACACTTTTTGAAGCTCTTCATATTTTTCACATCTTTGAAGCTCTTCATATTTTTCCCGCCTTTTCAGGCTCTTCATGTTTTTCAACACCTTTTCATGCTGCTTCTATTATTCAGACAGTTTCATGCTCCTCATATTTTTGACACCTTTTGAAGCTCTTCATATTTTTCACATCTTTGAAGCTCTTCATATTTTTCATGCCTTTTCAGGTTCTTCATGATTTTCAACACCGCTTCATGCTCCTCGTATTTTTCGGACCGTTTCATGCTCATCTCATTTTTGACACCTTTTGAAGCTCTTCATATTTTTCACACCTTTGAAGCTCTTCATATTTTTCATATTTTTGAAGCTCTTCATATTTTCACACATTTTCAGACTCTTCATCTTTTTCAACACCGCTTCATGCCCCTGCTATTTTTCAGACCTTTTCATGCTCCTCATATTTTTGACAGGTTTTGAGGCTTTTCATATTTTTCACACCTTTTCTGGCTCTTCATGTTTTTGAACACCGCTTCATGCTCCTGCTATTTTTCAGACCGTTTCATGCTCCTCATGTATTTCACACCTTTTGAAGCTCTTCATATTTTTCACACCTTTTCAGGCTCTTCATGTTTTTGATCACCGTTTCATGCTCCTCCTATTTTTCAGACCGTTTCATGCTCCTCATATTTATGACACCTTTTGAAGCTCTTCATATTTTTCACACCTTTTCATGCTCTTCATGTTTTTGAAAACCGCTTCATGATCCTCCTATTTTTCAGAGCATTTCATTCTCCTCATATATTTCACACCTTTTGAAGCTCATCATATTTTTCACACCTTTTCAATCTCTTCATGTTTTTCAAAACCAATTCATGCTCCTCCTATTTTTCAGACCGTTTCATGCTCATCTCATTTTTGACACCTTTGAAGCTCTTCATATTTTTCACACCTATTGAAGCTCTTCATATTTTTCACACCTTTTCAGGCTCTTCATGTTTTTCAAAACCGTTTCATGCTGCTTCAATTTTTCAGACCGTTTCATGCTCCTCATATTTTTCACACCTTTTGAAGCTCTTCATATTTTTCACACCTTTTCAGGCTCTTCATGTTTTTGAACACAGCTTCATGCTCCTCCTATTTTTCAGACCGTTTCATGCTCCTCATATTTTTGACACTTTTTGAAGCTCTTCATATTTTTCACATCTTTTCAGGCTGTTTATGTTTTTCAACACCGTTTCATGATCCTCCTATTTTTCAAACCGTTTCATGCTCATCTCATTTTTGACACCTTTTGAAGCTTTTCATATTTTTCACACCTTTTCAGGCTCTTCATATTTTTCCACACCACTTCATGCTTCTCCTATTTTTCTGCCCGTTTCATGCTCCTCATGTATTTCACACCTTTTGAAGCTCTTCATATATTTCACAGCTTCTCAGGCTCTTCATGTTTTTCCACAGCAATACATGCTTCTCTTATTTTTCAGCCCGTTTCATGCTCCTCCTATTTTTCAGAGAGTTTCATGCTCATCTCATTTTTACACCTTTTGAAGCTCTTCATATTTTTCACACCTTTTCAGGCTCTTCATATTTTTGAACACTACTTGTTGCTCCTCCTATTTTTTAGACCGTTTCATGCTCATCTAATTTTTGACACCTTTTGAAGGTCTTCATATATTTCACACCTTTTCAGCCTCTTCTTTTTTTTCAACACCACTTCATGCTCCTCTTATTTTTCAGACCAATTCATGCTCATCTCATTTTTGACACATTTGAAGCTCTTCATATTTTTCACACCTTTTGAAGCTCTTCATATTTTTCACAACATTTCAATCTCTTCATGTTTTCAACAACACTTCATGCTCATATTATTTTTCAAACTGTTTCATGCTCCTCATATTTTTGACACCTTTTGAAGCTCTTCATATTTTTCACAACTTTGAAGCTCTTCATATTTTTCACACGTTTTCAGGCTCTTCATGTTTTTCAACACCGCTTCATGCTGCTTCTATTTTTCAGACCGTTTCATGCTCCTCATATATTTGACACGTTTTGAAGCTCTTCATATTTTTCACACGTTTTCAGGCTCTTCATGTTTTTGATCACCATTTCATGCTTCTCCTATTTTTCAGACCGTTTCATGCTCCTCATATTTTTGACACCTTTTAAAGCTCCTCATATTTTTCACACCTTTTCAGGCTCTTCATGGTTTTCAACACAGCCTCTTGCTGCTCCTATTTTTCAGACCGTTTCATGCTCCTCATATTTTTGACACTTTTAGAAGCTCTTCTTATTTTTCACACCTTTTCAGGCTCTTCATGTTTTCAACACAGCTTCATGCTCCTCCTATTTTTCAGACCGTTTCATTCTCCTCATATTTTTGACACCTTTTGAAGCTCTTCATATTTTTCACACCTTTTCAGGCTCGTCATGTTTTTGAACACCGCTTCATGCGCCTCCTATTTTTCAGACCGTTTCATGCTCCTCATATTTTTGACACCTTTCGATGATCCTCATATTTTTCACACCATTTTAGTCTCTTTTTTTTTTCAACACGACTTCATGCTCCTCCTTTTTTTCAAACCGTTTCATGCTCATGTCATTTTTGACACCTTTTGAAGCTTTTCATATTTTTCACACCTTTTCAGTCTCTTCTTTTTTTTCAAATCCACTTCATGCTCCTCCTATTTTTCAGACCGTTTCATGCTCATCTCATTTTTGACACATTTGAAGCTCTTCATAATTTTCACACCTTTTGAAGCTCTTCATATTTTTCACACGTTTTCAGGTTCTACATGTTTTTCAACGCCGCTTCATGCTCCTCCTATTTTTCAGACCGTTTCATGCTCCTCATATTTTTGACACTTTTTGAAGCTGTTCATGTTTTTCATACCTTTTCAAGCTCTTCATGTTTTTCAACACCATTTCATGCTCCTCATTTTTTTGATACCTTTTGAAGCTCTTCATATTTTTCACACCTTTTCAGACTCTTCATGTTTTTAAACACCGCTTCAGTCTCCTCCTATTTTTCAGACCATTTCATGATCCGCATATTTTTGCCACCTTTTGAAGCTTTTCATATTTTTCAGACCTTTTCTGGCTTTTCAAGTTTTTCAACACCACTTCATGCTCCTCCTTTTTTGCAGACCGTTTCATGCTCCTCATATTTTTGACACCTTTTGAAGCTTTTCATATTTTTCACAATTTTTCAGGCTCTTTATGTTTTTGAACACCGCTTCATTCTCCTCCTATTTTTCAGACCGTATCCTGCTCCTCATATTATTCACACCTATTGAAGCTCTTCATATTTTTCACACCATAAGAGTCTTCATGTTTTTGAACAACACTTCATGCTCCTCCTATTTTTCAGAGAGTTTCATGCTCCTCATGTATTTCACACCTTTTTAAGCTCTTCATATTTTTCACACCTTTTCAGGCTCTTCATGTTTTTCCACACCACTTCATGCTTCTCCCATTTTTCAGACCGTTTCATGCTCCTCATGAATTTCACACCTTTTGAAGCTCTTCATATTTTTCACACCTTTTCAGGCTCTTCATGTTTCTGATCACCGTTTCATTCTCCTCCTATCTTTCAGACCGTTTCATGCTCCTCATATTTTTGACCCCTTTTGAAGCTCTTCACATTTTTCACACCTTTTCAGGCTCTTCATGTTTTTGAACACCGCTCATGATCCTCCTAATTTTCAGAACGTTTCATGCTCCTCATATTTTTGACCCCTTTTGAAGCTCTTCATATTTTTCACACCTTTTCAGGCTCTTCATGTTTTTGATCACCGTTTCATGCTCCTCCTATTTTTCAGAACGTTTCATTCTCCTCATATTTTTGACACCTTTTGAATCTCTTCATATTTTTCACACCTTTTCAGGCTCTTCATGTTTTTCAACACCGTTTCATGCTGCTTCTATTTTTCACACAGTTTCATGCTCTCCATATTCTTCACAACTTTTGAAGCTCTTCATATTTTTCACACCTTTTCAGGCTCTTCATGTTTTTGAACACAGCTTCATGCTCCTCCTATTTTTCAGACCGTTTCATGCTCCTCATATTTTTGACACCTTTTGAAACTCTTCATATTTTTGATGCCTTTTCAGGCTCTTCATGTCTTTCAACACCTTTTTAGGATCCTCCTATTTTTCAGACCGTTTCATGCACATCTCATTTTTGACACATTTTGAAGCTTTTCATATTTTTCACACCTTTTCAGGCTCTTCATGTTTTTGAACACCGGTTCATGATCCTCCTATTTTTCAGACCGTTTCATGCTCCTCATGTATTTCACACCTATTGAAGCTCTTCATATTTTTCACACCTTTTCAGGCTCGTCATGTTTTAATCACCGTTTCATGCTCCTCCTATTTTTCAGACCGTTTCATGCTCCTCATATTTTTGACACCTTTTGAAGCACTTCATATTTTTCACACGTTTTCAGGCTCTTCATGTTTTTCAACACCGCTTCATGCTCCTCCTATTTTTCAGATCGTTTCATGCTCATCTAATTTTTGACACTTTTTGAAGCTCTTCATGTTTTACACACCGTTTGAAGCTCTTCATATTTTTCACACCTTTTCAGGCTCTTCATGTTTTTCAACACCGCTTCATGCTCCTCCTATGTTTCAGACCGTTTAATCCTCCTCATGTATTTCACACCTTTTGAAGCTCTTCATATATTTCACACCTTTTCAGGCTCTTCATTTTTTTCAACACAACTTCATCCTCCTACTGTTTTTCAGACCGTTTCATTCTCATCTCATTTTGACACCTTTTGAAGCTCTTCATATCTTTCACACCTTTTGAAGCTCTTCATATTTTTCACAAGTTTTCAGGCTCTTCATGTTTTTCAACACCGCTTCATGCTCCTCCTATTTTTCAGACCGTTTCTTGCTCCTCATGTATTTCACACCGTTTGAAGCTCTTCATATATTACACACCTTTTCAGGCTCTTCATGTTTTTGAACACGGCGTCATGCTCCTCCTATTTTTCAGACCATTTCATGCTCATCCCTTTTTGACACCTTTTGAAGCTCTTCATATTTTTCACACCTTTTCAGGCTCTTCATGTTTTTCAACACCGCTTCATTCTCCTCCTATTTTTCAGACCGTTTCATGCTCCTCTTATTTTGGACACCTTTTGAAGCTCTTCATATTTTTCACACCTTTTCAGGCTCTTCATGTTTTACAACACCGCTTCATGCTCCTCCTATTTTTCAGACCTTATCATGCTCATCTCTTTTTTCACACCTTTTGAAACTCTTCATATTTTTCACAATTTTTGAAGGTCTTCATATTTTTCACACGTTTTCAGGCTCTTCATGTTTTTCAACACCACTTCATGCTCCTCTTATTTTTCAGACCGTTTCATTCTCCTCATATTTTTGACACCTTTGAAGCACTTCATATATTTCACACCATTTCAGGCTTTTCATTTTTTCAACCCCACTTCATGCTCCTCCTATTTTTCAGACCGGTTCATGCTCATCTCATTTTGATACCTTTTGAAGCTCTTCATATTTCTCATATTTTTGAAGCTCTTCTTATTTTCACACGTTTTCAGACTCTTCATGTTTTTCAACACCACTTCATGCTCCTGCAATTTTTCAGACCGTTTCATGCTCCTCATATTTTTGACACTTTTGGAGGCTTTTACTATTTTTCACACCTTTTCGGGCTCTTCTTGTTTTTGAACACCGTTTCATAATCCTCCTATTTTTCAGACCATTTCTTGCTCCTCATATTTTTCACACCTTTTGAAGCTCTTCATATTTTTCACAACTTTTCAGGCTCTTCATGTTTTTCAACACCGCATCATTCTCCTCCTATTTTTCAGACCGTTTCATGCTCATCTCATTTTGACACCTTTTGAAGCTCTTCATATTTTTCACACCTTTTGAAACTCTTCATATTTTTCACAAGTTTTCAGGCTCTTCATGTTTTTCAACACCGCATCATTCTCCTCCTATTTTTCAGACCGTTTCAAGCTCATCTCATTTTGACAACTTTTGAAGCTCTTCATATTTTTCACACCTTTTGAAGCTCTTCATATTTTTCACACCTTTTCAGGCTCTTCATGATTTTCAACACCGCTTCATGCTCCTTCTATTTTTCAGACCGTTTCATGCTCATCTCATTTTTGATACCTTTTGAAGCTCTTCATATTTGTCACACCTTTTGAAGCTCTTCATATTTTTCATATTTTTGAATCTCTTCATATTTTCACACCTTTTCAGGCTCTTCATGTTTTTGAACACCGCTTCATGCTGCTTCTATTTTGAGACCGTTTCATGCTCCTCATATTTTTGACACGTTTTGAAGCTCTTCATATTTTTCACACGTTTTCCGGCACTTCATGTATTTCAACACCGTTTCATACTCCTCCTATTTTTCAGACCATTTCATGCTCCTCATATATTTGATACCTTTTTAAGCTCTTCATATTTTTCACACCTTTTCAGGCTCTTCATGTTTTTGAACACCAATTCATGCTCCTCCTAATTTTCAGACCGTTTCATGCTCCTCATATTTTTCACACCTTTTGAAGCTCTTCATATTTTTCACACCTTTCACGCTCTTCATGTTTTTGAAAATAGCTTCATGCTCCTCCTATTTTTCAGACCGTTTCATGCTCCTCATACTTTTGACACCTTTAGAAGCTCTTCATATTTTTCACACCTTTTCAGGCTCTTCATATTTTTCAACACCATTTCATGATCCTCCTATTTTTCAACCGTTTCATACTCCTCATATATTTGACACCTTTTGAAGCTCTTCATATATTTCACAACTTTTCAGGCTATTAATGTTTTTCAACACCACTTCATGCTCCTCGCGTTTTTAAGACCGTTTTATGCTCCTGATATTTTTGACACCTTAGAAGCTCTTCATATTTTTCACACCTTTCAGGCTCTTCATGTTTTTCAACACCGCTTCATGCTCCTCCTATTTTGAGACCGTTTAATCCTCCTCATGTATTTCACACCTTTTGAAGCTCTTCATATTTTTCACACATTTTCAGGCTCTTCATGTTTTGAACACCGTTTCTTGCTCCTCCTATTTTGCAGACCGATTCATGCTCCTCATATTTTGGACAATTTTGAAGCTCTTCATATTTTTCACACCTTTTCAGGCTCTTCATGTTTTTCAACACCGCTTCATGCTCCTCCTATTTTCAGACCGTTTCATGCTCCTCATATTTTGGACACCTTTAGAAGCTCTTCATATTTTTCACACCTTTTCAAGCTATTCATGTTTTTGAACAACGTTTCATGCTCCTCCTATTTTGCAGACTGTTTCATGCTCCTCATATATTTGATACCTTTTTAAGCTCTTCATATTTTTCACACCTTTTCAGGCTCTTCATGTTTTTGAACACCACTTCATGCTCCTCCTAATTTTCAGACCGTTTCATGCTCCTCATATTTTTCACACCTTTTGAAGCTCTTCATATTTTTCACACCTTTCATGCTCTTCATGTTTTTGAAAATAGCTTCATGCTCCTCCTATTTTTCAGACCGTTTCATGCTCCTCATATTTTTGACACCTTTTGAAGCACTTCATATTTTTCACACGTTTTCAGGCTCTTCATGTTTTTCAACACCGCTTCATGCTCCTCCTATGTTTCAGACCGTTTAATCCTCCTAATGTATTTCACACCTTTTGAATCACTTCATATTTTTCACACCTTTTCAGGCTCTTCATGTTTTTGAACACCATTTCATGCTCCTCCTATGTTGCAGACCGTTTCATTCTGCTCATATTTTTGACACCTTTTGAAGCTCTTCATATTTTTCACACCTTTTGAAGCTCTTCTTATTTCTCACAGCTTTTCAGGCTCTTCATGTTTTTCAACACCACTCCATGCTCCTCCTATTTTTCACACCGTTTCGTTCTCCTCATATTTTTCACACCTTTTGAAGCTCTTCATATATTTCACACCTTTTCAGGCTCTTCATTTTTTTCAACACAACTTCATCCTCCTCCTGTTTTTCAGACCGTTTGATTCTCATCTCATTTTGACACCTTTTGAAGCTCTTCATATCTTTCACACCTATTGAAGCTCTTCATATTTTTCACAAGTTTTCAGGCTCTTCATGTTTTTCAACACCGCTTCATGCTCCTCCTATTTTTCAGACCGTTTCATGCTCCTCATGTATTTCACACCGTTTGAAGCTCTTCATATATTTCACACCTTTTCAGGCTCTTCATGTTTTTGAACACGGCGTCATGCTCCTCCTATTTTTCAGACCATTTCATGCTCATCCCTTTTTGACACCTTTTGAAGCTCTTCATATTTTTCACACCTTTTCAGGCTCTTCATGTTTTTCAACACCGCTTCATTCTCCTCCTATTTTTCAGACCGTTTCATGCTCCTCTTATTTTGGACACCTTTTGAAGCTCTTCATATTTTTCACACCTTTTGAAGCTCTTCATATTTTTCACAAGTTTTCAGGCTCTTCATGTTTTTCAACACCGCATCATTCTCCTCCTATTTTTCAGACCGTTTCAAGCTCATCTCATTTTGACAACTTTTGAAGCTCTTCATGTTTTTCACACCTTTTGAAGCTCTTCATATTTTTCACACCTTTTCAGGCTCTTCATGATTTTCAACACCGCTTCAAGCTCCTCCTATTTTTCAGACCGTTTCATGCTCATCTCATTTTTGATATCTTTTGAAGCTCTTCATATTTGTCACACCTTTTGAAGCTCTTCATATTTTTCATATTTTTGCATCTCTTCATATTTTCACACCTTTTCAGGCTCTTCAAGTTTTTGAACACCGCTTCATGCTGCTTCTATTTTGAGACCGTTTCATGCTCCTCATATTTTTGACACGTTTTGAAGCTCTTCATATTTTTCACACCTTTTCAGGCTCTTCATGTTTTTGAACACCGTTTCATGCTCCTCCTATTTTTCAGACCGTTTCATGCTCCTCATATATTTGATACCTTTTTAAGCTCTTGATATTTTTCACACCTTTTCAGGCTCTTCATATTTTTGAACACCACTTCATGCTCCTCCTAATTTTCAGACCGTTTCATGCTCCTCATATTTTTCACACCTTTTGAAGCTCTTCATATTTTTCACACCTTTCACGCTCTTCATGTTTTTGAAAATAGCTTCATGCTCCTCCTATTTTTCAGACCGTTTCATGCTCCTCATATTTTTGACACCTTTAGAAGCTCTTCATATTTTTCACACCTTTTCAGGCTCTTCATATTTTTCAACACCATTTCATGATCCTCCTATTTTTCAGACCGTTTCATACTCCTCATATATTTGACACCTTTTGAAGCTCTTCATATATTTCACAACTTTTCAGGCTATTAATGTTTTTCAACACCACTTCATGCTCCTCGCGTTTTTAAGACCGTTTTATGCTCCTGATATTTTTGACACCTTAGAAGCTCTTCATATTTTTCACACCTTTCAGGCTCTTCATGTTTTTCAACACCGCTTCATGCTCCTCCTATTTTGAGACCGTTTAATCCTCCTCATGTATTTCACACCTTTTGAAGCTCTTCATATTTTTCACACATTTTCAGGCTCTTCATGTTTTGAACACCGTTTCTTGCTCCTCCTATTTTGCAGACCGATTCATGCTCCTCATATTTTGGACAATTTTGAAGCTCTTCATATTTTTCACACCTTTTCAGGCTCTTCATGATTTTCAACACCGCTTCATGCTCCTCCTATTTTTCAGACCGTTTCATGCTCCTCATATTTTGGACACCTTTAGAAGCTCTTCATATTTTTCACACCTTTTCAGGCTGTTCATGTTTTTCAACAACGTTTCATGCTCCTCCTATTTTTCAGACCGTTTAATCCTCCTCATGTATTTCACACCTTTTGAAGCTCTTCATATTTGTTACACCTTTTCAATCTATTCATGATTTTGAACACCGTTTCATGCTCCTCCTATTTTGCAGACCGTTTCATGCTCCTCATATATTTGATACCTTTTTAAGCTCTTCATATTTTTCACACCTTTTCAGGCTCTTCATGTTTTTGAACACCACTTCATGCTCCTCCTAATTTTCAGACCGTTTCATGCTCCTCATATTTTTCACACCTTTTGAAGCTCTTCATATTTTTCACACCTTCCACGCTCTTCATGTTTTTGAAAATAGCTTCATGCTCCTCCTATTTTTCAGACCGTTTCATGCTCCTCATATTTTTGACACGTTTTGAAGCACGTCATATTTTTCACACCTTTTCAGGCTTTTCATTTTTTCAACCCCACTTCATGCTCCTCCTATTTTTCAGACCGGTTCATGCTCATCTCATTTTGATACCTTTTGAAGCTCTTCATATTTCTCATATTTTTGAAGCTCTTCTTATTTTCACACGTTTTCAGACTCTTCATGTTTTTCAACACCACTTCATGCTCCTGCAATTTTTCAGACCGTTTCATGCTCCTCATATTTTTGACACTTTTGGAGGCTTTTACTATTTTTCACACCTTTTCGGGCTCTTCTTGTTTTAGAACACCGTTTCATAATCCTCCTATTTTTCAGACCATTGCTTGCTCCTCATATTTTTCACACCTTTTGAAGCTCATCATATTTTTCTCAACTTTTCAGGCTCTTCATGTTTTTCAACACCGCATCATTCTCCTCCTATTTTTCAGACCGTTTCATGCTCATCTCATTTTGACACCTTTTGAAGCTCTTCATAGTTTTCACACCTTATGAAGCTCTTCGTATTTTTCACACGTTTTCAGGCTCTTCATGTTTTTCAACACCGCATCATTCTCCTCCTATTTTTCAGACCATTTCATGCTCTTCTCATTTTGACAACTTTTGAAGCTCTTCATATTTTTCACACCTTTTGAAGCTCTTCATATTTTTCACACCTTTTCAGGCTCTTCATGATTTTCAACACCGCTTCATGCTCCTCCTATTTTTCAGACCGTTTCATGCTCATCTCATTTTTGATACCTTTTGAAGCTCTTCATATTTGTCACACCTTTTGAAGCTCTTCATATTTTTCATATTTTTTAATCTCTTCATATTTTCACACCTTTTCAGGCTCTTCATGTTTTTCAACACCGCTTCATGCTCCTCCTATTTTTCAGACCGTTTAATGCGCCTCATATATTTCACACTTTTTAAGCTCCTCATATTTTTCACACCTTTTAAGGCTCTTCATGTTTTTGAACACCGCTTCATGCTCTTCCTATTTTTGAGACCGTTTCATGCTCTTCATATTTTTGACACCTTTGAAGCTTTTCATATTTTTCACACCTTTTTGGGCTCTTCATGTTTTTCAACACCGCTTCATGCTCCTCCTATTTTTCAGATAGTTTCATGCTCCTAATATATTTCACTCCTTTAGAAGCTCTTCATATTTTTCACACCTTTTCAGGCTCTTCATGTTTTTCCAAACCACTTCATGCTTCTATTTTTCAGACCGTTTCATGGTCCTCATGTATTTCACACCTTTTGAAGCTCTTCATATTTTTCACAGCTTTTCAGGCTCTTCATGTTTTTCAACACCGCTTCATGCTCCTCCTATTTTTCAGACTGTTTCCTGCTCCTCATGCATTTCACACCTTTTGAAGCTCTTCATATATTTCACACCTTTTGAATCTCTTCATATTTCTCAAACGTTTTCAGGCTCTTCATGTTTTTCAACACCCCTTCTTGCTCATCCTATTTTTCAGACCGTTTCATGCTCCTCTCATTTCTGACACCTTTTGAAGCTCTTCATATATTTCACACATTTTCAGGCTCTTCATGTTTTTCATCACCACTTCATGCTCCTCCTACTTTTCAGACCGTTTCATGCTCCTCTTATTTTTGACACATTTTGAAGCGCTTCATATTTTCCACACCTTTTGAAGCTCTTCATATTTTTCAAACGTTTTCAGGCTCTTCATGTTTTTCAACACCGCTTCTTGCTCCTCCTATTTTTCAGACCATTTCATGCTCCTCATATTTTTGAAACATTTTGAAGCTCTTCATATTGTTCACACCTTTTCAGGCTCTTCATGTTTTTGCGCACCGTTTCATGCTGCTCCTATTTTTCAGATCGTTTCATGCTCCTCATATTTTTGACACCTTTTGAAGCTCTTCATATTTTTCACACCTTTTAATGCTCTTCATGATTTTGAACACCGCTTGATGCTCCTCCTATTATTCAGACCGTTACATGCTCCTCATATTTTTGACACCTTTTGAAGCTCTTCATATTTTTGACACCTTTTGAAGCTCTTCATATTTTACACACTTTTTCAGGCTCTTCATGTTTTTCCACACCGCTTCATGCTCCTCGTATTTTTCAGACAGTTTCATGTGCCTCCTCTTTTTAACACCTTTTGAAGGTCTTCATATTTTTCACACCTTTTCAGGCTCTTCATGTTTTTCCGCACCGCTTCCTGCTCTTCCTTTTTTTCAGATCGTTCCATGCTCCTCATATTTTTGACATTTTTGAAGCTCTTCATATTTTGCACACCTTTTCAGGCTCTTTATGTTTTTCAACACCACTTCATGCTCCTCCTTTTTTTCAGACCGTTTTATGCTCCTCTTATTTATGACACCTTTTGAAGCTCTTCATATTTTTCAAACCTTTTCAGGTTCCTAATGTTTTTCAACACCGCTTCATGCTCCTCCTATTTTTCAGATAGTTTCATGCCCCCTCTATATTTGACACCTTTTGAAGCTCTTCATATATTTCACACCTTTTCAGGGTCTTCATGTTTTTCAACACCGCTTCATGCTCCTCCTATTTGTGATACCTTTTGAAGCTGTTCATATATTTCACACCTTTTCAGGCTCCTCATGTTTTTGAACACCGTTTCATGCTCCTCCTATTTTTCAGACCGTTTCATGCTCCTCATATTGTTGACACCTTTTGAAGCTCTTCATATATTTCCCACCTTTTCTGGCTCTTCATGTTTTTCCACACCACTTCATGCTCCTCCTATTTTTCAGACCGTTTGATGCTCCTCATACTTTTGACACCTTTTGAAGCTCTTCATATATTTCCCACCTTTTCATGCTCTTCCTGTTTTTCAACAAAGCTTCATGCTCCTCCTAATTTTCAGACCGTTTCATGCTCCTCATATTTTTCACACCTTTTGAAGCTCTCATATTTTTCACACCTTTTCAGGCTCTTCATGTTTTTCAACACCGCTTCATGCTCCTCTTATTTTTGATACATTTTAAAGCTGTTCATATATTTCACACCTTTTCAGACGTTTCATGTTTTTGAACACCGTTTCATGCTCCTCATATTTTGACAGTTTTTGATGCTCTTCATATTTTTTACAGCTTTTCAGGCTCTTCATGGTTTTCAACACCACTTCATGCTCCTATTTTTCAGACCGTTTCATGCTCCTCATATTTTTCACACCTTTTGAAGCTCTTCATATTTTTTCACAACTTTTCAGGCTCTTCATGTTTTTCAACACCCCTTCATGCTCCTCCTATTTTTCAGATCTTAACATTCTCCTCATATATTTGACACCTTTTGAAGCTCTTCATATTTTTCACATCTTTTCAGGCTCTTCATGTTTTTCAACACCGCTTCATGCTCCTCCTATTTTTCAGACCTTTTCATGCTCCTCATGTATTTCACATCTTTTGAAGCTCTTAATATTTCTTACACATTTTCAGGCTCTTCATGTTTTTGAACACGGTTTCATGCTCCTCCTATTTTCCAGACCGTTTCATGCTCCTCATATTTTTGACACCTTTTGAAGCTCTTAATATTTTTCACAGCTTTTCAGGCTCTTCATGTTTTTCAACACCGCTTCATGCTCCTCCTATTTTTCAGACAGTTTCCTGCTCCTCATGCATTTCACACCTTTTCAAGCTCTTCATATATTTCACACCTTTTGAATCTCTTCATATTTCTCAAACGTTTTCAGGCTCTTCATGTTTTTCAACACCCCTTCTTGCTCATCCTATTTTTCAGACCGTTTCATGTTTCTATCATTTCTGACAACTTTTGAAGCTCTTCATATTTTTCACACCTTTTCAGGCTCTTCATGTTTTTCAACACCACTTCATGCTCCTCCTATTTTTCAGACCGTTTCATGCTCCTCTCATTTCTGACACCTTTTGAAGCTCTTCATATATTTCACACATTTTCAGGCTCTTCATGTTTTTCATCACCACTTCATGCTCCTCCTACTTTTCAGACCGTTTCATGCTCCTCTTATTTTTGACACATTTTGAAGCGCTTCATATTTTCCACACCTTTTGAAGCTCTTCATATTTTTCAAACGTTTTCAGGCTCTTCATGTTTTTCAACACCGCTTCTTGCTCCTCCTATTTTTCAGACCGTTTCATGCTCCTCATATTTTTGAAACATTTTGAAGCTCTTCATATTGTTCACACCTTTTCAGGCTCTTCATGTTTTTGCGCACCGTTTCATGCTGCTCCTATTTTTCAGATCGTTTCATGCTCCTCATATTTTTGACACATTTTGAAGCTCTTCATATTTTTCACACCTTTTAATGCTCTTCATGATTTTGAACACCGCTTGATGCTCCTCCTATTATTCAGACCGTTACATGCTCCTCATATTTTTGACACCTTTTGAAGCTCTTCATATTTTTGACACCTTTTGAAGCTCTTCATATTTTACACACTTTTTCAGGCTCTTCATGTTTTTCCACACCGCTTCATGCTCCTCGTATTTTTCAGACAGTTTCATGTGCCTCCTCTTTTTACAACCTTTTGAAGGTCTTCATATTTTTCACACCTTTTCAGGCTCTTCATGTTTTTCCGCACCGCTTCCTGCTCTTCCTTTTTTTCAGATCGTTCCATGCTCCTCATATTTTTGACACCTTTTGAAGCTCTTCATATTTTGCACACCTTTTCAGGCTCTTCATGTTTTTGAACACCGTTTCATGCTCCTCCTATTTTTCAGACCGTTTCATGCTCCTCATATTGTTGACACCTTTTGAAGCTCTTCATATATTTCACACCTTTTCTGGCTCTTCATGTTTTTCAACACCACTTCATGCTCCTCCTATTTTTCAGATAGTTTCATGCCCCCTCTATATTTGACACCTTTTGAAGCTCTTCATATATTTCACAACTTTTCAGGGTCTTCATGTTTTTCAACACCGCTTCATGCTCCTCCTATTTGTGATACCTTTTGAAGCTGTACATATATTTCACACCTTTTCAGGCTCTTCATGTTTTTGAACACCGTTTCATGCTCCTCCTATTTTTCAGACCGTTTCATGCTCCTCATATTGTTGACACCTTTTGAAGCTCTTCATATATTTCCCACCTTTTCTGGCTCTTCATGTTTTTCAACACCACTTCATGCTCCTCCTATTTTTCAGACCGTTTCATGCTCCTCATACTTTTGATACCTTTTGAAGCTCTTCATATATTTCCCACCTTTTCATGCTCTTCCTGTTTTTCAACAAAGCTTCATGCTCCTCCTAATTTTCAGACCGTTTCATGCTCCTCATATTTTTCACACCTTTTGAAGCTCTTCATATTTTTCACACCTTTTCAGGCTCTTCATGTTTTTCAACACCGCTTCATGCTTCTCCTATTTTTCAGACCGTTTCATGCTCCTCATATTTTTCACACCTTTTGAAGCTCTTCATATTTTTCACACCTTTTCAGGCTCTTCATGTTTTTCAACACCGCTTCATGCTCCTCTTATTTTTGATACATTTTGAAGCTGTTCATATATTTCACACCTTTTCAGACGTTTCATGTTTTTGAACACCGTTTCATGCTCCTCATATTTTGACAGTTTTTGATGCTCTTCATATTTTTTACAGCTTTTCAGGCTCTTCATGGTTTTCAACACCACTTCATGCTCCTATTTTTCAGACCGTTTCATGCTCCTCATATTTTTCACACCTTTTGAAGCTCTTCATATTTTTCACACCTTTTCAGGCTCTTCATGTTTTTCAACACCGCTTCATGCTCCTCCTATTTTTCAGACCTTTTCATGCTCCTCATGTATTTCACATCTTTTGAAGCTCTTAATATTTCTTACACATTTTCAGGCTCTTCATGTTTTTGAACACGGTTTCATGCTCCTCCTATTTTCCAGACCGTTTCATGCTCCTCATATTTTTGACACCTTTTGAAGCTCTTAATATTTTTCACAGCTTTTCAGGCTCTTCATGTTTTTCAACACCGCTTCATGCTCCTCCTATTTTTCAGACTGTTTCCTGCTCCTCATGCATTTCACACCTTTTCAAGCTCTTCATATATTTCACACCTTTTGAATCTCTTCATATTTCTCAAACGTTTTCAGGCTCTTCATGTTTTTCAACACCCCTTCTTGCTCATCCTATTTTTCAGACCGTTTCATGCTCCTCTCATTTCTGACACCTTTTGAAGCTCTTCATATATTTCACACATTTTCAGGCTCTTCAGGTTTTTCATCACCACTTCATGCTCCTCCTACTTTTCAGACCGTTTCATGCTCCTCTTATTTTTGACACATTTTGAAGCGCTTCATATTTTCCACACCTTTTGAAGCTCTTCATATTTTTCAAACGTTTTCAGGCTCTTCATGTTTTTCAACACCGCTTCTTGCTCCTCCTATTTTTCAGACCATTTCATGCTCCTCATATTTTTGAAACATTTTGAAGCTCTTCATATTGTTCACACCTTTTCAGGCTCTTCATGTTTTTGCGCACCGTTTCATGCTGCTCCTATTTTTCAGATCGTTTCATGCTCCTCATATTTTTGACACCTTTTGAAGCTCTTCATATTTTTCACACCTTTTAATGCTCTTCATGATTTTGAACACCGCTTGATGCTCCTCCTATTATTCAGACCGTTACATGCTCCTCATATTTTTGACACCTTTTGAAGCTCTTCATATTTTTGACACCTTTTGAAGCTCTTCATATTTTACACACTTTTTCAGGCTCTTCATGTTTTTCCACACCGCTTCATGCTCCTCGTATTTTTCAGACAGTTTCATGTGCCTCCTCTTTTTAACACCTTTTGAAGGTCTTCATATTTTTCACACCTTTTCAGGCTCTTCATGTTTTTCCCCACCGCTTCCTGCTCTTCCTTTTTTTCAGATCGTTCCATGCTCCTCATATTTTTGACACCTTTTGAAGCTCTTCATATTTTGCACACCTTTTCAGGCTCTTTATGTTTTTCAACACCACTTCATGCTCCTCCTTTTTTTCAGACCGTTTCATGCTCCTCTTATTTATGACACCTTTTGAAGCTCTTCATATTTTTCAAACCTTTTCAGGTTCCTAATGTTTTTCAACACCGCTTCATGCTCCTCCTATTTTTCAGATAGTTTCATGCCCCCTCTATATTTGACACCTTTTGAAGCTCTTCATATATTTCACACCTTTTCAGGGTCTTCATGTTTTTCAACACCGCTTCATGCTCCTCCTATTTGTGATACCTTTTGAAGCTGTTCATATATTTCACACCTTTTCAGGCTTTTCATGTTTTTGAACACCGTTTCATGCTCCTCCTATTTTTCAGACCGTTTCATGCTCCTCATATTGTTGACACCTTTTGAAGCTCTTCATATATTTCCCACCTTTTCTGGCTCTTCATGTTTTTCAACACCACTTCATGCTCCTCCTATTTTTCAGACCGTTTCATGCTCCTCATACTTTTGACACCTTTTGAAGCTCTTCATATATTTCCCACCTTTTCATGCTCTTCCTGTTTTTCAACAAAGCTTCATGCTCCTCCTAATTTTCAGACCGTTTCATGCTCCTCATATTTTTCACACCTTTTGAAGCTCTTCATATTTTTCACACCTTTTCAGGCTCTTCATGTTTTTCAACACCGCTTCATGCTTCTCCTATTTTTCAGACCGTTTCATGCTCCTCATATTTTTCACACCTTTTGAAGCTCTTCATATTTTTCACACCTTTTCAGGCTCTTCATGTTTTTCAACACCGCTTCATGCTCCTCTTATTTTTGATACATTTTGAAGCTGTTCATATATTTCACACCTTTTCAGACGTTTCATGTTTTTGAACACCGTTTCATGCTCCTCATATTTTGACAGTTTTTGATGCTCTTCATATTTTTTACAGCTTTTCAGGCTCTTCATGGTTTTCAACACCACTTCATGCTCCTATTTTTCAGACCGTTTCATGCTCCTCATATTTTTCACACCTTTTGAAGCTCTTCATATTTTTTCACACCTTTTCAGGCTCTTCATGTTTTTCAACACCCCTTCATGCTCCTCCTATTTTTCAGATCTTAACATTCTCCTCATATATTTGACACCTTTTGAAGCTCTTCATATTTTTCACACCTTTTCAGGCTCTTCATGTTTTTCAACACCGCTTCATGCTCCTCCTATTTTTCAGACCTTTTCATGCTCCTCATGTATTTCACATCTTTTGAAGCTCTTAATATTTCTTACACATTTTCAGGCTCTTCATGTTTTTGAACACGGTTTCATGCTCCTCCTATTTTCCAGACCGTTTCATGCTCCTCATATTTTTGACACCTTTTGAAGCTCTTAATATTTTTCACAGCTTTTCAGGCTCTTCATGTTTTTCAACACCGCTTCATGCTCCTCCTATTTTTCAGACTGTTTCCTGCTCCTCATGCATTTCACACCTTTTGAAGCTCTTCATATATTTCACACCTTTTGAATCTCTTCATATTTCTCAAACGTTTTCAGGCTCTTCATGTTTTTCAACACCCCTTCTTGCTCATCCTATTTTTCAGACCGTTTCATGTTTCTATCATTTCTGACAACTTTTGAAGCTCTTCATATTTTTCACACCTTTTCAGGCTCTTCATGTTTTTCAACACCACTTCATGCTCCTCCTATTTTTCAGACCGTTTCATGCTCCTCTCATTTCTGACACCTTTTGAAGCTCTTCATATATTTCACACATTTTCAGGCTCTTCATGTTTTTCATCACCACTTCATGCTCCTCCTACTTTTCAGACCGTTTCATCCTCCTCTTATTTTTGACACATTTTGAAGCGCTTCATATTTTCCACACCTTTTGAAGCTCTTCATATTTTTCAAACGTTTTCAGGCTCTTCATGTTTTTCAACACCGCTTCTTGCTCCTCCTATTTTTCAGACCGTTTCATGCTCCTCATATTTTTGAAACATTTTGAAGCTCTTCATATTGTTCACACCTTTTCAGGCTCTTCATGTTTTTGCGCACCGTTTCATGCTGCTCCTATTTTTCAGATCGTTTCATGCTCCTCATATTTTTGACACCTTTTGAAGCTCTTCATATTTTTCACACCTTTTAATGCTCTTAATGATTTTGAACACCGCTTGATGCTCCTCCTATTATTCAGACCGTTACATGCTCCTCATATTTTTGACACCTTTTGAAGCTCTTCATATTTTTGACACCTTTTGAAGCTCTTCATATTTTACACACTTTTTCAGGCTCTTCATGTTTTTCCACACCGCTTCATGCTCCTCGTATTTTTCAGACAGTTTCATGTGCCTCCTCTTTTTAACACCTTTTGAAGGTCTTCATATTTTTCACACCTTTTCAGGCTCTTCATGTTTTTCCGCACCGCTTCCTCCTCTTCCTTTTTTTCAGATCGTTCCATGCTCCTCATATTTTTGACACCTTTTGAAGCTCTTCATATTTTGCACACCTTTTCAGGCTCTTCATGTTTTTGAACACCATTTCATGCTCCTCCTATTTTTCAGACCGTTTCATGCTCCTCATATTGTTGACACCTTTTGAAGCTCTTCATATATTTCACACCTTTTCTGGCTCTTCATGTTTTTCAACACCACTTCATGCTCCTCCTATTTTTCAGATAGTTTCATGCCCCCTCTATATTTGACACCTTTTGAAGCTCTTCATATATTTCACAAATTTTCAGGGTCTTCATGTTTTTCAACACCGCTTCATGCTCCTCCTATTTGTGATACCTTTTGAAGCTGTTCATATATTTCACACCTTTTCAGGCTCTTCATGTTTTTGAACACCGTTTCATGCTCCTCCTATTTTTCAGACCGTTTCATGCTCCTCATATTGTTGACACCTTTTGAAGCTCTTCATATATTTCACACCTTTTCTGGCTCTTCATGTTTTTCAACACCACTTCATGCTCCTCCTATTTTTCAGACCGTTTCATGCTCCTCATACTTTTGACACCTTTTGAAGCTCTTCATATATTTCCCACCTTTTCATGCTCTTCCTGTTTTTCAACAAAGCTTCATGCTCCTCCTAATTTTCAGACCGTTTCATGCTCCTCATATTTTTCACACCTTTTGAAGCTCTTCATATTTTTCACACCTTTTCAGGCTCTTCATGTTTTTCAACACCGCTTCATGCTTCTCCTATTTTTCAGACCGTTTCATGCTCCTCATATTTTTCACACCTTTTGAAGCTCTTCATATTTTTCACACCTTTTCAGGCTCTTCATGTTTTTCAACACCGCTTCATGCTCCTCTTATTTTTGATACATTTTGAAGCTGTTCATATATTTCACACCTTTTCAGACGTTTCATGTTTTTGAACACCGTTTCATGCTCCTCATATTTTGACAGTTTTTGATGCTCTTCATATTTTTTACAGCTTTTCAGGCTCTTCATGGTTTTCAACACCACTTCATGCTCCTATTTTTCAGACCGTTTCATGCTCCTCATATTTTTCACACCTTTTGAAGCTCTTCATATTTTTCACACCTTTTCAGGCTCTTCATGTTTTTCAACACCCCTTCATGCTCCTCCTATTTTTCAGATCTTAACATTCTCCTCATATATTTGACACCTTTTGAAGCTCTTCATATTTTTCACACCTTTTCAGGCTCTTCATGTTTTTCAACACCGCTTCATGCTCCTCCTATTTTTCAGACCTTTTCATGCTCCTCATGTATTTCACATCTTTTGAAGCTCTTAATATTTCTTACACATTTTCAGGCTCTTCATGTTTTTGAACACGGTTTCATGCTCCTCCTATTTTCCAGACCGTTTCATGCTCCTCATATTTTTGACACCTTTTGAAGCTCTTAATATTTTTCACAGCTTTTCAGGCTCTTCATGTTTTTCAACACCGCTTCATGCTCCTCCTATTTTTCAGACTGTTTCCTGCTCCTCATGCATTTCACACCTTTTCAAGCTCTTCATATATTTCACACCTTTTGAATCTCTTCATATTTCTCAAACGTTTTCAGGCTCTTCATGTTTTTCAACACCCCTTCTTGCTCATCCTATTTTTCAGACCGTTTCATGCTCCTCTCATTTCTGACACCTTTTGAAGCTCTTCATATATTTCACACATTTTCAGGCTCTTCATGTTTTTCATCACCACTTCATGCTCCTCCTACTTTTCAGACCGTTTCATGCTCCTCTTATTTTTGACACATTTTGAAGCGCTTCATATTTTCCACACCTTTTGAAGCTCTTCATATTTTTCAAACGTTTTCAGGCTCTTCATGTTTTTCAACACCGCTTCTTGCTCCTCCTATTTTTCAGACCGTTTCATGCTCCTCATATTTTTGAAACATTTTGAAGCTCTTCATATTGTTCACACCTTTTCAGGCTCTTCATGTTTTTGCGCACCGTTTCATGCTGCTCCTATTTTTCAGATCGTTTCATGCTCCTCATATTTTTGACACCTTTTGAAGCTCTTCATATTTTTCACACCTTTTAATGCTCTTCATGATTTTGAACACCGCTTGATGCTCCTCCTATTATTCAGACCGTTACATGCTCCTCATATTTTTGACACCTTTTGAAGCTCTTCATATTTTTGACACCTTTTGAAGCTCTTCATATTTTACACACTTTTTCAGGCTCTTCATGTTTTTCCACACCGCTTCATGCTCCTCGTATTTTTCAGACAGTTTCATGTGCCTCCTCTTTTTAACACCTTTTGAAGGTCTTCATATTTTTCACACCTTTTCAGGCTCTTCATGTTTTTCCGCACCGCTTCCTGCTCTTCCTTTTTTTCAGATCGTTCCATGCTCCTCATATTTTTGACACCTTTTGAAGCTCTTCATATTTTGCACACCTTTTCAGGCTCTTTATGTTTTTCAACACCACTTCATGCTCCTCCTTTTTTTCAGACCGTTTCATGCTCCTCTTATTTATGACACCTTTTGAAGCTCTTCATATTTTTCAAACCTTTTCAGGTTCCTAATGTTTTTCAACACCGCTTCATGCTCCTCCTATTTTTCAGATAGTTTCATGCCCCCTCTATATTTGACACCTTTTGAAGCTCTTCATATATTTCACACCTTTTCAGGGTCTTCATGTTTTTCAACACCGCTTCATGCTCCTCCTATTTGTGATACCTTTTGAAGCTGTTCATATATTTCACACCTTTTCAGGCTCTTCATGTTTTTGAACACCGTTTCATGCTCCTCCTATTTTTCAGACCGTTTCATGCTCCTCATATTGTTGACACCTTTTGAAGCTCTTCATATATTTCCCACCTTTTCTGGCTCTTCATGTTTTTCAACACCACTTCATGCTCCTCCTATTTTTCAGACCGTTTGATGCTCCTCATACTTTTGACACCTTTTGAAGCTCTTCATATATTTCCCACCTTTTCATGCTCTTCCTGTTTTTCAACAAAGCTTCATGCTCCTCCTAATTTTCAGACCGTTTCATGCTCCTCATATTTTTCACACCTTTTGAAGCTCTCATATTTTTCACACCTTTTCAGGCTCTTCATGTTTTTCAACACCGCTTCATGCTCCTCTTATTTTTGATACATTTTGAAGCTGTTCATATATTTCACACCTTTTCAGACGTTTCATGTTTTTGAACACCGTTTCATGCTCCTCATATTTTGACAGTTTTTGATGCTCTTCATATTTTTTACAGCTTTTCAGGCTCTTCATGGTTTTCAACACCACTTCATGCTCCTATTTTTCAGACCGTTTCATGCTCCTCATATTTTTCACACCTTTTGAAGCTCTTCATATTTTTTCACACCTTTTCAGGCTCTTCATGTTTTTCAACACCCCTTCATGCTCCTCCTATTTTTTAGATCTTAACATTCTCCTCATATATTTGACACCTTTTGAAGCTCTTCATATTTTTCACATCTTTTCAGGCTCTTCATGTTTTTCAACACCGCTTCATGCTCCTCCTATTTTTCAGACCTTTTCATGCTCCTCATGTATTTCACATCTTTTGAAGCTCTTAATATTTCTTACACATTTTCAGGCTCTTCATGTTTTTGAACACGGTTTCATGCTCCTCCTATTTTCCAGACCGTTTCATGCTCCTCATATTTTTGACACCTTTTGAAGCTCTTAATATTTTTCACAGCTTTTCAGGCTCTTCATGTTTTTCAACACCGCTTCATGCTCCTCCTATTTTTCAGACTGTTTCCTGCTCCTCATGCATTTCACACCTTTTCAAGCTCTTCATATATTTCACACCTTTTGAATCTCTTCATATTTCTCAAACGTTTTCAGGCTCTTCATGTTTTTCAACACCCCTTCTTGCTCATCCTATTTTTCAGACCGTTTCATGTTTCTATCATTTCTGACAACTTTTGAAGCTCTTCATATTTTTCACACCTTTTCAGGCTCTTCATGTTTTTCAACACCACTTCATGCTCCTCCTATTTTTCAGACCGTTTCATGCTCCTCTCATTTCTGACACCTTTTGAAGCTCTTCATATATTTCACACATTTTCAGGCTCTTCATGTTTTTCATCACCACTTCATGCTCCTCCTACTTTTCAGACCGTTTCATGCTCCTCTTATTTTTGACACATTTTGAAGCGCTTCATATTTTCCACACCTTTTGAAGCTCTTCATATTTTTCAAACGTTTTCAGGCTCTTCATGTTTTTCAACACCGCTTCTTGCTCCTCCTATTTTTCAGACCGTTTCATGCTCCTCATATTGTTGACACCTTTTGAAGCTCTTCATATATTTCACACCTTTTCTGGCTCTTCATGTTTTTCAACACCACTTCATGCTCCTCCTATTTTTCAGATAGTTTCATGCCCCCTCTATATTTGACACCTTTTGAAGCTCTTCATATATTTCACAACTTTTCAGGGTCTTCATGTTTTTCAACACCGCTTCATGCTCCTCCTATTTGTGATACCTTTTGAAGCTGTTCATATATTTCACACCTTTTCAGGCTCTTCATGTTTTTGAACACCGTTTCATGCTCCTCCTATTTTTCAGACCGTTTCATGCTCCTCATATTGTTGACACCTTTTGAAGCTCTTCATATATTTCCCACCTTTTCTGGCTCTTCATGTTTTTCAACACCACTTCATGCTCCTCCTATTTTTCAGACCGTTTCATGCTCCTCATACTTTTGATACCTTTTGAAGCTCTTCATATATTTCCCACCTTTTCATGCTCTTCCTGTTTTTCAACAAAGCTTCATGCTCCTCCTAATTTTCAGACCGTTTCATGCTCCTCATATTTTTCACACCTTTTGAAGCTCTTCATATTTTTCACACCTTTTCAGGCTCTTCATGTTTTTCAACACCGCTTCATGCTTCTCCTATTTTTCAGACCGTTTCATGCTCCTCATATTTTTCACACCTTTTGAAGCTCTTCATATTTTTCACACCTTTTCAGGCTCTTCATGTTTTTCAACACCGCTTCATGCTCCTCTTATTTTTGATACATTTTGAAGCTGTTCATATATTTCACACCTTTTCAGACGTTTCATGTTTTTGAACACCGTTTCATGCTCCTCATATTTTGACAGTTTTTGATGCTCTTCATATTTTTTACAGCATTTCAGGCTCTTCATGGTTTTCAACACCACTTCATGCTCCTATTTTTCAGACCGTTTCATGCTCCTCATATTTTTCACACCTTTTGAAGGTCTTCATATTTTTCACACCTTTTCAGGCTCTTCATGTTTTTCAACACCGCTTCATGCTCCTCCTATTTTTCAGACCTTTTCATGCTCCTCATGTATTTCACATCTTTTGAAGCTCTTAATATTTCTTACACATTTTCAGGCTCTTCATGTTTTTGAACACGGTTTCATGCTCCTCCTATTTTCCAGACCGTTTCATGCTCCTCATATTTTTGACACCTTTTGAAGCTCTTAATATTTTTCACAGCTTTTCAGGCTCTTCATGTTTTTCAACACCGCTTCATGCTCCTCCTATTTTTCAGACTGTTTCCTGCTCCTCATGCATTTCACACCTTTTCAAGCTCTTCATATATTTCACACCTTTTGAATCTCTTCATATTTCTCAAACGTTTTCAGGCTCTTCATGTTTTTCAACACCCCTTCTTGCTCATCCTATTTTTCAGACCGTTTCATGCTCCTCTCATTTCTGACACCTTTTGAAGCTCTTCATATATTTCACACATTTTCAGGCTCTTCAGGTTTTTCATCACCACTTCATGCTCCTCCTACTTTTCAGACCGTTTCATGCTCCTCTTATTTTTGACACATTTTGAAGCGCTTCATATTTTCCACACCTTTTGAAGCTCTTCATATTTTTCAAACGTTTTCAGGCTCTTCATGTTTTTCAACACCGCTTCTTGCTCCTCCTATTTTTCAGACCATTTCATGCTCCTCATATTTTTGAAACATTTTGAAGCTCTTCATATTGTTCACACCTTTTCAGGCTCTTCATGTTTTTGCGCACCGTTTCATGCTGCTCCTATTTTTCAGATCGTTTCATGCTCCTCATATTTTTGACACCTTTTGAAGCTCTTCATATTTTTCACACCTTTTAATGCTCTTCATGATTTTGAACACCGCTTGATGCTCCTCCTATTATTCAGACCGTTACATGCTCCTCATATTTTTGACACCTTTTGAAGCTCTTCATATTTTTGACACCTTTTGAAGCTCTTCATATTTTACACACTTTTTCAGGCTCTTCATGTTTTTCCACACCGCTTCATGCTCCTCGTATTTTTCAGACAGTTTCATGTGCCTCCTCTTTTTAACACCTTTTGAAGGTCTTCATATTTTTCACACCTTTTCAGGCTCTTCATGTTTTTCCCCACCGCTTCCTGCTCTTCCTTTTTTTCAGATCGTTCCATGCTCCTCATATTTTTGACACCTTTTGAAGCTCTTCATATTTTGCACACCTTTTCAGGCTCTTTATGTTTTTCAACACCACTTCATGCTCCTCCTTTTTTTCAGACCGTTTCATGCTCCTCTTATTTATGACACCTTTTGAAGCTCTTCATATTTTTCAAACCTTTTCAGGTTCCTAATGTTTTTCAACACCGCTTCATGCTCCTCCTATTTTTCAGATAGTTTCATGCCCCCTCTATATTTGACACCTTTTGAAGCTCTTCATATATTTCACACCTTTTCAGGATCTTCATGTTTTTCAACACCGCTTCATGCTCCTCCTATTTGTGATACCTTTTGAAGCTGTTCATATATTTCACACCTTTTCAGGCTTTTCATGTTTTTGAACACCGTTTCATGCTCCTCCTATTTTTCAGACCGTTTCATGCTCCTCATATTGTTGACACCTTTTGAAGCTCTTCATATATTTCCCACCTTTTCTGGCTCTTCATGTTTTTCAACACCACTTCATGCTCCTCCTATTTTTCAGACCGTTTCATGCTCCTCATATTGTTGACACCTTTTGAAGCTCTTCATATATTTCCCACCTTTTCTGGCTCTTCATGTTTTTCAACACCACTTCATGCTCCTCCTATTTTTCAGACCGTTTCATGCTCCTCATACTTTTGACACCTTTTGAAGCTCTTCATATATTTCCCACCTTTTCATGCTCTTCCTGTTTTTCAACAAAGCTTCATGCTCCTCCTAATTTTCAGACCGTTTCATGCTCCTCATATTTTTCACACCTTTTGAAGCTCTTCATATTTTTCACACCTTTTCAGGCTCTTCATGTTTTTCAACACCGCTTCATGCTTCTCCTATTTTTCAGACCGTTTCATGCTCCTCATAATTTTCACACCTTTTGAAGCTCTTCATATTTTTCACACCTTTTCAGGCTCTTCATGTTTTTCAACACCGCTTCATGCTCCTCTTATTTTTGATACATTTTGAAGCTGTTCATATATTTCACACCTTTTCAGACGTTTCATGTTTTTGAACACCGTTTCATGCTCCTCATATTTTGACAGTTTTTGATGCTCTTCATATTTTTTACAGCTTTTCAGGCTCTTCATGGTTTTCAACACCACTTCATGCTCCTATTTTTCAGACCGTTTCATGCTCCTCATATTTTTCACACCTTTTGAAGCTCTTCATATTTTTTCACACCTTTTCAGGCTCTTCATGTTTTTCAACACCCCTTCATGCTCCTCCTATTTTTCAGATCTTAACATTCTCCTCATATATTTGACACCTTTTGAAGCTCTTCATATTTTTCACACCTTTTCAGGCTCTTCATGTTTTTCAACACCGCTTCATGCTCCTCCTATTTTTCAGACCTTTTCATGCTCCTCATGTATTTCACATCTTTTGAAGCTCTTAATATTTCTTACACATTTTCAGGCTCTTCATGTTTTTGAACACGGTTTCATGCTCCTCCTATTTTCCAGACCGTTTCATGCTCCTCATATTTTTGACACCTTTTGAAGCTCTTAATATTTTTCACAGCTTTTCAGGCTCTTCATGTTTTTCAACACCGCTTCATGCTCCTCCTATTTTTCAGACTGTTTCCTGCTCCTCATGCATTTCACACCTTTTCAAGCTCTTCATATATTTCACACCTTTTGAATCTCTTCATATTTCTCAAACGTTTTCAGGCTCTTCATGTTTTTCAACACCCCTTCTTGCTCATCCTATTTTTCAGACCGTTTCATGTTTCTATCATTTCTGACAACTTTTGAAGCTCTTCATATTTTTCACACCTTTTCAGGCTCTTCATGTTTTTCAACACCACTTCATGCTCCTCCTATTTTTCAGACCGTTTCATGCTCCTCTCATTTCTGACACCTTTTGAAGCTCTTCATATATTTCACACATTTTCAGGCTCTTCATGTTTTTCATCACCACTTCATGCTCCTCCTACTTTTCAGACCGTTTCATGCTCCTCTTATTTTTGACACATTTTGAAGAGCTTCACATTTTCCACACCTTTTGAAGCTCTTCATATTTTTCAAACGTTTTCAGGCTCTTCATGTTTTTCAACACCGCTTCTTGCTCCTCCTATTTTTCAGACCGTTTCATGCTCCTCATATTTTTGAAACATTTTGAAGCTCTTCATATTGTTCACACCTTTTCAGTCTCTTCATGTTTTTGCGCACCGTTTCATGCTGCTCCTATTTTTCAGATCGATTCATGCTCCTCATATTTTTGACACCTTTTGAAGCTCTTCATATTTTTCACACCTTTTAATGGTCTTCATGATTTTGAACACCGCTTGATGCTCCTCCTATTATTCAGACCGTTACATGCTCCTCATATTTTTGACACCTTTTGAAGCTCTTCATATTTTTGACACCTTTTCAAGCTCTTCATGTTTTGAATACCGTTTCATGCTCCTCCTATTTTTCAGACCGTTTCATGTTCCTCATGTATTTCACAGCTTTTGAAGCTCCTCATATTTTTCATACCTTTTTAGGCTCTTCATGTTTTTGAACAACGTTTCATGCCCCTCCTATTTTTCAGACCGTTTCATGCTCCTCATATTATTGGCACCTTTTGAAGTTCTTCATATTTTTCACACCTTTTCAGACTCTTCATGTTTTAGAACACCACTTCATGCTCCTCCTATTTTTCAGACCGTTTCATGCTACTCTTGTATTTCACAACTTTTGAAGCTCTTCACATTTTTCACACCTTTTCAGGCTCTTCATGTTTTTCAAACGTTTTCAGGCTCTTCATGTTTTTCAACACCGCTTCTTGCTCCTCCTATTTTTCAGACCGTTTCATGCTCCTCATATTTTTGAAACATTTTGAAGCTCTTCATATTGTTCACACCTTTTCAGGCTCTTCATGTTTTTGCGCACCGTTTCATGCTGCTCCTATTTTTCAGATCGTTTCATGCTCCTCATATTTTTGACACCTTTTGAAGCTCTTCATATTTTTCACACCTTTTAATGCTCTTCATGATTTTGAACACCGCTTGATGCTCCTCCTCTTATTCAGACCGTTACATGCTCCTCATATTTTTGACACCTTTTGAAGCTCTTCATATTTTTGACACCTTTTGAAGCTCTTCATATTTTACACACTTTTTCAGGCTCTTCATGTTTTTCCACACCGCTTCATGCTCCTCGTATTTTTCAGACAGTTTCATGTGCCTCCTCTTTTTAACATCTTTTGAAGGTCTTCATATTTTTCACACCTTTTCAGGCTCTTCATGTTTTTCCGCACCGCTTCCTGCTCTTCCTTTTTTTCAGATCGTTCCATGCTCCTCATATTTTTGACACCTTTTGAAGCTCTTCATATTTTGCACACCTTTTCAGGCTCTTTATGTTTTTCAACACCACTTCATGCTCCTCCTTTTTTTCAGACCGTTTCATGCTCCTCTTATTTATGACACCTTTTGAAGCTCTTCTTATTTCTCAAACCTTTTCAGGTTCCTAATGTTTTTCAACACCGCTTCATGCTCCTCCTATTTTTCAAATAGTTTCATGCCCCTTCTATATTTGACACCTTTTGAAGCTCTTCATATATTTCACACCTTTTCAGGGTCTTCATGTTTTTCAACACCGCTTCATGCTCCTCCTATTTGTGATACCTTTTGAAGCTGTTCATATATTTCACACCTTTTCAGGCTCTTCATGTTTTTGAACACCGTTTCATGCTCCTCCTATTTTTCAGACCGTTTCATGCTCCTCATATTGTTGACACCTTTTGAAGCTCTTCATATATTTCACACCTTTTCTGGCTCTTCATGTTTTTCAACACCACTTCATGCTCCTCCTATTTTTCAGACCGTTTCATGCTCCTCATACTTTTGACACCTTTTGAAGCTCTTCATATATTTCCCACCTTTTCATGCTTTTCCTGTTTTTCAACAAAGCTTCATGCTCCTCCTAATTTTCAGACCGTTTCATGCTCCTCATATTTTTCACACCTTTTGAAGCTCTTCATATTTTTCACACCTTTTCAGGCTCTTCATGTTTTTCAACACCGCTTCATGCTCCTCTTATTTTTGATACATTTTGAAGCTGTTCATATATTTCACACCTTTTCAGACGTTTCATGTTTTTGAACACCGTTTCATGCTCCTCATATTTTGACAGTTTTTGATGCTCTTCATATTTTTTACAGCTTTTCAGTCTCTTCATGGTTTTCAACACCACTTCATGCTCCTATTTTTCAGACCGTTTCATGCTCCTCATATTTTTCACACCTTTTGAAGCTCTTCATATTTTTTCACACCTTTTCAGACTCTTCATGTTTTTCAACACCCCTTCATGCTCCTCCTATTTTTCAGATCTTAACATTCTCCTCATATATTTGACACCTTTTGAAGCTCTTCATATTTTTCACACCTTTTCAGGCTCTTCATGTTTTTCAACACCGCTTCATGCTCCTCCTATTTTTCAGACCTTTTCATGCTCCTCATGTATTTCACATCTTTTGAAGCTCTTAATATTTCTTACACATTTTCAGGCTCTTCATGTTTTTGAACACGGTTTCATGCTCCTCCTATTTTCCAGACCGTTTCATGCTCCTCATATTTTTGACACCTTTTGAAGCTCTTAATATTTTTCACAGCTTTTCAGGCTCTTCATGTTTTTCAACACCACTTCATGCTCCTCCTATTTTTCAGACTGTTTCCTGCTCCTCATGCATTTCACACCTTTTCAAGCTCTTCATATATTTCACACCTTTTGAATCTCTTCATATTTCTCAAACGTTTTCAGGCTCTTCATGTTTTTCAACACCCCTTCTTGCTCATCCTATTTTTCAGACCGTTTCATGTTTCTATCATTTCTGACAACTTTTGAAGCTCTTCATATTTTTCACACCTTTTCAGGCTCTTCATGTTTTTCAACACCACTTCATGCTCCTCCTATTTTTCAGACCGTTTCATGCTCCTCTCATTTCTGACACCTTTTGAAGCTCTTCATATATTTCACACATTTTCAGGCTCTTCATGTTTTTCATCACCACTTCATGCTCCTCCTACTTTTCAGACCGTTTCATGCTCCTCTTATTTTTGACACATTTTGAAGCGCTTCATATTTTCCACACCTTTTGAAGCTCTTCATATTTTTCAAACGTTTTCAGGCTCTTCATGTTTTTCAACACCGCTTCTTGCTCCTCCTATTTTTCAGACCGTTTCATGCTCCTCATATTTTTGAAACATTTTGAAGCTCTTCATATTGTTCACACCTTTTCAGGCTCTTCATGTTTTTGCGCACCGTTTCATGCTGCTCCTATTTTTCAGATCGTTTCATGCTCCTCATATTTTTGACACCTTTTGAAGCTCTTCATATTTTTCACACCTTTTAATGCTCTTCATGATTTTGAACACCGCTTGATGCTCCTCCTATTATTCAGACCGTTACATGCTCCTCATATTTTTGACACCTTTTGAAGCTCTTCATATTTTTGACACCTTTTGAAGCTCTTCATATTTTACACACTTTTTCAGGCTCTTCATGTTTTTCCACACCGCTTCATGCTCCTCGTATTTTTCAGACAGTTTCATGTGCCTCCTCTTTTTAACACCTTTTGAAGGTCTTCATATTTTTCACACCTTTTCAGGCTCTTCATGTTTTTCCGCACCGCTTCCTGCTCTTCCTTTTTTTCAGATCGTTCCATGCTCCTCATATTTTTGACACCTTTTGAAGCTCTTCATATTTTGCACACCTTTTCAGGCTCTTTATGTTTTTCAACACCACTTCATGCTCCTCCTTTTTTTCAGACCGTTTCATGCTCCTCTTATTTATGACACCTTTTGAAGCTCTTCATATTTTTCAAACCTTTTCAGGTTCCTAATGTTTTTCAACACCGCTTCATGCTCCTCCTATTTTTCAGATAGTTCCATGCCCCCTCTATATTTGACACCTTTTGAAGCTCTTCATATATTTCACACCTTTTCTGGCTCTTCATGTTTTTCAACAAAGCTTCATGCTCCTCCTATTTTTCACACCGTTTCATGCACCTCATATTTTTCACACCATTTGAAGCTCTTCATATTTTTCACACCTTTTCAGGCTCTTCATGTTTTTCAACACCGCTTCATGCTCCTCTTATTTTTGATACATTTTGAAGCTGTTCATATATTTCACACCTTTTCAGGCGTTTCATGTTTTTGAACACCGTTTCATGCTCCTCATATTTTGACAGTTTTTGATGCTCTTCATATTTTTCACACCTTACAGGCTCTTCATGGTTTTCAACACCACTTCATGCTCCTATTTTTCAGACCATTTCCTGCTCCTCATATTTTTGACAACTTTTGAAGCTCTTCATATATTTCACACCTTTTCTGGCTCTTCATGTTTTTCACACCACTTCATGCTCCTCCTATTTATCAGACCGTTTCATGCTCCTCATATTTTTGACACCTTTTGAAGCTCTTCATATATTTCCCACCTTTTCAGGCTCTTCATGTTTTTCAACAAAGCTTCATGCTCCTCCTATTTTTCACACCGTTTCATGCACCTCATATTTTTCACACCATTTGAAGCTCTTCATATTTTTCACACGTTTTCAGGCTGTTCATGTTTTTCAACTCCGCTTCATGCTTCTCCTATTTTTCAGACCGTTTCATGCTCCTCATATTTTTCACCCTTTTGAAGCTCTTCATAATTTTCACACCTTTTGAAGCTCTTCATATTTTTCACACCTTTTCAGGCTTTTCATGTTTTTCAACACCACTTCTTGCTCCTCCTATTTTTCAGTCCTTTTCATACTCCTCATATTTTTTACACCTTTTGAAGCTCTTCATATTTTTCACAACTTTTCAGGCTCTTCATGTTTTTCAACACCGCTTCATGCGTCTCCTATATTTCAGACCGTTTCATGCTCCTCATATTTTTGACACCTTTTGAAGCTCTTCATATTTTTCACACCTTTTCATGCTCTTCATGTTTTTCAACACCGTTTCAGGCTCCTCCTATTTTTGACATCTTTTGAATCTCTTCGTATTTTTCACACCTTTTCAGGCTCTTCATGTTTTTCAACACCAGTTAATGTTCCTCCTATTTTTCAGATTGTTTCATGCTCCTCATATTTTTGACAACTTGTGAAGCTCCTCATATTTTTCACACCTTTTGAAGCTCTTCATATTTTTCACACCTTTTCAAGCTCTTCATGTTTTGAATACCGTTTCATGCTCCTCCTATTTTTCAGACCGTTTCATGTTCCTCATGTATTTCACAGCTTTTGAAGCTCCTCATATTTTTCATACCTTTTTAGGCTCTTCATGTTTTTGAACAACGTTTCATGCCCCTCCTATTTTTCAGACCGTTTCATGCTCCTCATATTATTGGCACCTTTTGAAGTTCTTCATATTTTTCACACCTTTTCAGACTCTTCATGTTTTAGAACACCACTTCATGCTCCTCCTATTTTTCAGACCGTTTCATGCTACTCTTGTATTTCACAACTTTTGAAGCTCTTCACATTTTTCACACCTTTTCAGGCTCTTCATGTTTTTCAAACGTTTTCAGGCTCTTCATGTTTTTCAACACCGCTTCTTGCTCCTCCTATTTTTCAGACCGTTTCATGCTCCTCATATTTTTGAAACATTTTGAAGCTCTTCATATTGTTCACACCTTTTCAGGCTCTTCATGTTTTTGCGCACCGTTTCATGCTGCTCCTATTTTTCAGATCGTTTCATGCTCCTCATATTTTTGACACCTTTTGAAGCTCTTCATATTTTTCACACCTTTTAATGCTCTTCATGATTTTGAACACCGCTTGATGCTCCTCCTATTATTCAGACCGTTACATGCTCCTCATATTTTTGACACCTTTTGAAGCTCTTCATATTTTTGACACCTTTTGAAGCTCTTCATATTTTACACACTTTTTCAGGCTCTTCATGTTTTTCCACACCGCTTCATGCTCCTCGTATTTTTCAGACAGTTTCATGTGCCTCCTCTTTTTAACACCTTTTGAAGGTCTTCATATTTTTCACACCTTTTCAGGCTCTTCATGTTTTTCCGCACCGCTTCCTGCTCTTCCTTTTTTTCAGATCGTTCCATGCTCCTCATATTTTTGACACCTTTTGAAGCTCTTCATATTTTGCACACCTTTTCAGGCTCTTCATGTTTTTCAACACCGCTTCATGCTCTTCCTATTTTCCAGACCGTTTCATGCTCCTCATGTATTTCCAACCTTTTGAAGCTCTTCATATTTTTCACACCTTTGCAGCGTCCCCATGTTTTTCAACACGGCTTCATGATCCTCCTGTTTTTCAGACCGTTTCATGCTCCTCATATTTTGACACGTTTTTAAGATCTTCATATTTTTCACACATTTTCAGGCTCTTCATGTTTTTCAAAACCGATTCATGCTCCTCCTATCTTTCAAACCCTTTCATCCTCCTCATATTTTGACACCTTTTGAAGCTCTTCATATTTTTCACACCTATTCAGTCTCTTCATGTTTTTAAACTCTACTTCATGCTCCTCCTATTTTTCAGACCGATTCATGCTCCTCATGTATGTCACACCTTTTGAAGCTCTTCATATTTTACCCACCTTTTCAGGCTCGTCATGTTTTTCAAGACGGTTTCATGCTCCTCATGTATTTCCAACCGTTTGAAGCTCTTCATATTTTCACAACTTTTCAGGCTCTTCATGTTTTTGAACACGGTTTCATGCACCTCCTATTTTTCAGATCGTTTCATGCTCCTCATGTATTTCACACCTTTTAAAGCTCTTCATATTTTTCACACCTTTTCAAGCTCTTCATGTTTTTGAACACCGTTTCATTCTCCTCCTATTTTTCAGACCATTTCATGCTCCTCATATTTTTGACACCTTTTGAAGCTCTTCATATTTTGACACCTTTTTAGGCTCTTCATGTTTTTCAACATCACTTCATGCTCCTCCTATTTTTCAGACCGTTTCATGCTCTTCATGTTTTTGACACTTTTTGAAGCTCTTCATATTTTTCACACCTTTTCTGGCTCTTCATGTTTTCAACACCGCTTCATGCTCGTCCTATTTATCAGACCGTTTCATGCTCGTCTCATTTTTGACACCTTTTGAAGCTCTTCATATTTCTCACAACTTTTAAGCTCTTCATGTTTTTCATACGTTTTCAGGCTATTCATGTTTTTCCACACCGCTTCATGCTCCTCCCATTTTTCAGACCGATTCATGCTCCTCCTATTTTTCAGACCGTTTCATGCTCCTCCTATTTTTGACAGCTTTTGAAGCTCTTCATATTTTTCACACCTTTTCTGGCTCTTCATGTTTTTAACACCGCTTCATGCTCGTCCTATTTATCAGACCGTTTCATGCTCGTCTCATTTTTGACACCTTTTGAAGCTCTTCATATTTCTCACAACTTTTAAGCTCTTCATGTTTTTCATACGTTTTCAGGCTATTCATGTTTTTCCACACCGCTTCATGCTCCTCCCATTTTTCAGACCGATTCATGCTCCTCTTTTTTTTTCAGACCGTTTCATGCTCCTCCTATTTTTGACACCTTTTGAAGCTCTTCATATTTTTCACACCTTTTCAGGCTCTTCATGTTTTTGAACACCGCTTCATGTTCCTCCTATTTTTCAGACCGTTTCATGCTCCTCATATTTTTGACACCTTTTGAAGCTCTTCATATTTTTCACACCTATTCAGTCTCTTCATGTTTTTAAACTCTACTTCATGCTCCTCCTATTTTTCAGACCGATTCATGCTCCTCATGTATGTCACACCTTTTGAAGCTCTTCATATTTTACCCACCTTTTCAGGCTCGTCATGTTTTTCAAGACGGTTTCATGCTCCTCATGTATTTCCAACCGTTTGAAGCTCTTCATATTTTCACAACTTTTCAGGCTCTTCATGTTTTTGAACACGGTTTCATGCACCTCCTATTTTTCAGATCGTTTCATGCTCCTCATGTATTTCACACCTTTTGAAGCTCTTCATATTTTCACACCTTTTCAGGCTCCCCATGTTTTTCAAAACGGCTTCATGATCCTACTCTTTTTCAGACCGTTTCATGCTCCTCATATTTTTGACACGTTTTGAAGCTCTTCATATTTTTCACACCTTTTTAGGCTCTTCATGTTTTTCAACATCACTTCATACTCCTCCTATTTTTCAGACCGTTTCATGCTCTTCATATTTTTGACACTTTTTGAAGCTCTTCATATTTTTCACACCTTTTCTGGCTCTTCATGTTTTCAACACCGCTTCATGCTCGTCCTATTTTCCAGACGGTTTCATGCTCGTCTCATTTTTGACACCTTTTGAAGCTCTTCATATTTCTCACAACTTTTAAGCTCTTCATGTTTTTCACACGTTTTCAGGCTCTTCATGTTTTTCAACACCGCTTCATGCTCCTCCCATTTTTCAGACCGTTTCATGCTCCTCCTATTTTTCAGACCGTTTCATGCTCCTCATATTTTTGACACCTTTTGAAGCTCTTCATATTTTTCACACCTTTTCAGGCTTTTCATGTTTTTCAACACCGCTTCATTCTCTTCCTATTTTTCAGACCGTTTCATGCTCCTCATATTTTTGACACCTTTTGAAGCTCTTCATATTTTTCACACCTTTTCATGCTATTCATGTTTTCGAACTCTGCTTCATGCTCCTCCTATTTTTCAGACCGGTTCATGCTCCTCATATTTTTGACACCTTTTGAAGCTTTTCATATTTTTCACACCTTTTCATGCTCTTCATGTTTTTGAACACCGCTTCATGCGCCTCCTATTTTTCAGAACGTTCATGCTCCTCATATTTTTGACACCTTTTGAAGCTCTTCATGTTTTTCACAACTTTTCATGTTCTTCATGTTTTTCAACACCGCTTCATGCTTCTCCTATTTTTCAGACCGTTTCATGCTCTTCATAATTTTGACACCTTTTGAAGATCTTCATATTTTTCACACATTTTCAGGCTCTTCATGTTTTTCAACACCGTTTCATGCTCCTCCTATTGTTCAGACCGTTTCATGCTCCTCATAGTTTTGACACCTTTTGAAGCTCTTCATATTTTTCACACCTTTTCAGATTCTTCATGTTTTTCAACACCGCTTCATGCTCCTCCTATTTTTCAGACCGTTTCATGCTCCTCATATTTTTGACACCTTTTGAAGCTCTTAATATATTTCACACTTTTTCAGACTCTTCATGATTTCCAACCCCGCTTCAAGCTCCTCATATTTTTCAGACCGTTTCATGCTCATCTCATTTTTATCACCTTTTGAAGCTCTTCATATTTTTCACACCTTTTGAAGCTCTTCTTATTTTTCACACGTTTTCAGGCTCTTCATGTTTTTCAACACCACTTCATGCTTCTCCTATTTTTCAGACCGTTTCATGCTCCTCATATTTTTGACACCTTTTGAAGCTCTTCATATTTTATCCACCTTTTCAGGCTCTTCATGTTTTTCAACACCGCTTCATGCTCTTCCTATTTTCCAGACCGTTTCATGCTCCTCATGTATTTCCAGCCTTTTGAAGCTCTTCATATTTTTCACACCTTTGCAGCCTCCCCATGTTTTTCAACACGGCTTCATGATCCTCCTGTTTTTCAGACCGTTTCATGCTCCTCATATTTTGACACGTTTTTAAGATCTTCATATTTTTCACACATTTTCAGGCTGTTCATGTTTTTCAAAACCGATTCATGCTCCTCCTATCTTTCAAACCCTTTCATCCTCCTCATATTTTGACACCTTTTGAAGCTCTTCATATTTTTCCCTCCTATTCAGTCTCTTCATGTTTTTTAACTCTACTTCATGCTCCTCCTATTTTTCAGACCGATTCATGCTCCTCATGTATGTCACACCTTTTGAAGCTCTTCATATTTTACCCACCTTTTCAGGCTCGTCATGTTTTTCAAGACGGTTTCATGCTCCTCATGTATTTCCAACCGTTTGAAGCTCTTCATATTTTCACAACTTTTCAGGCTCTTCATGTTTTTGAACACGGTTTCATGCACCTCCTATTTTTCAGACCGTTTCATGCTCCTCATGTATTTCACACCTTTTAAAGCTCTTCATATTTTCCACACCTTTTCAAGCTCTTCATGTTTTTGAACACCGTTTCATTCTCCTCCTATTTTTCAGACCGTTTCATGCTCCTCATATTTTTGACACCTTTTGAAGCTCTTCATATTTTGACACCTTTTTAGGCTCTTCATGTTTTTCAACATCACTTCATGCTCCTCCTATTTTTCAGACCGTTTCATGCTCTTCATGTTTTTGACACTTTTTGAAGCTCTTCATATTTTTCACACCTTTTCTGGCTCTTCATGTTTTCAACACCGCTTCATGCTCGTCCTATTTATCAGACCGTTTCATGCTCGTCTCATTTTTGACACCTTTTGAAGCTCTTCATATTTCTCACAACTTTTAAACTCTTCATGTTTTTCATACGTTTTCAGGCTATTCATGTTTTTCCACACCGCTTCATGCTCCTCCCATTTTTCAGACCGATTCATGCTCCTCCTATTTTTCAGACCGTTTCATGCTCCTCCTATTTTTGACACCTTTTGAAGCTCTTCATATTTTTCACACCTTTTCAGGCTCTTCATGTTTTTGAACACCGTTTCATGCTCCTCCTATTTTTCAGACCGTTTCATGCTCCTCATATTTTTGACACCTTTTGAAGCTCTTCATATTTTACCCACCTTTTCAGGCTCTTCATGTTTTTGAACACCGTTCATGCTCCTCCTATTTTTCAGACCGATTCATGCTCCTCCTATTTTTCAGACCGTTTCATGCTCCTCCTATTTTTGACACCTTTTGAAGCTCTTCATATTTTTCACACCTTTTCAGGCTCTTCATGTTTTTGAACACCGTTTCATGCTCCTCCTATTTTTCAGACCGTTTCATGCTCCTCATATTTTTGACACATTTTGAAGCTCTTCATATTTTTCACACCTTTTCAGGCTCCCCATGTTTTTCAACACCGCTTCATGCTCGTCATATTTTCCAGACCGTTTCATGCTCGTCTCATTTTTGACACCTTTTGAAGCTCTTCATATTTCTCACAACTTTAAAGCTCTTCATGTTTTTCACACGTTTTCAGGCTCTTCATGTTTTTCAACACCGCTTCATGCTCCTCCCATTTTTCAGACCGTTTCATGCTCCTCATATTTTTGACACCTTTTGAAGCTCTTCATATTTTTCACACCTTTTCATGTTCTTCATGTTTTTCAACACCGATTCATGCTCCTCATATTTTTGACACCTTTTGAATCTCTTCATATTTTTCACACCTTTTCAGGCTCTTCATGTTTTTGAACACCACTTGTGTTCCTCCTATTTTTCAGACCGTTTCATGCTCCTCATATTTTTGACACCTTTTGAAGCTCTTCATGTATTTCACACGTTTTCAGGCTCTTCATGTTTTTCAACACCACTTCATGCTTCTCCTATTTTTCAGACCGTTTTATGCTCCCCTTTTTTTTCACACCTTTTGAAGCTCTTCATATTTTTCAACCTATTTAGGCTCTTCATGTTTTTGAACACGGTTTCATGCTCCTCCTATTTTTCAAACTGTGTCATGCTCATCTCACTTTAACAACTTTGAAGCTCTTCATATTTTTCACACCTTATGAAGCTCTTCATATTTCTCAAACGTTTTCAGGCTCTTCATGTTTTTCAACACCGCTTCTTTCTCATCATATATTTCAGACCGTTTCATGCTTCTCTCATTTCTGACACATTTTGAAGCTCGTCATATATTTCACACATTTTCAGGCTCCTCATGTTTTTCAACACCACTTCATGCTCCTCCTATTTTTCAGACCGTTTCATACTCATCTCGCTTTTGACACATTTTGAAGCTCTTCATATTTTCCACACCTTTTGAAGCTCTTCATATTTTTCAAACGCTTTCAGGCTCTTAATTTTTTCATCACCGCTTCTTGCTCCTCCTATTTTTCAGACCGTTTCATGCTCCTCATATTTTTGACACGTTTTGAAGCTCTTAATATTTTTCACTGCTTTTCAGTCTCTTCAAGTTTTTGAACACCGTTTCATGCTCCTCCTATTTTTCAGACCGTTTCATGCTCCTCATATTTTGACACCTTTTGAAGCTCTTCATGTTTTTCACACCTTTTCAGGCTCTTCATGTTTTTCAAAGCCACTTCATGCTTCTCCTATTTTTCAGACCGTTTCATGCTCCTCTCATTTCTGACACCTTTTGAAGCTCTTCATATTTTACCCACCTTTTCAGGCTCTTCATGTTTTTCAACACCGTTTCATGCTCCTCATGTATTTCCAACCGTTTGAAGCTCTTCATATTTTTCACAACTTTTCAGGCTCTTCATGTTTTTGAACACGGTTTCATGCTACTCCTATTTTTCAGACCGTTTCATGCTCCTCATGTATTTCACACCTTTTGAAGCTCTTTATATCTTTCATAGCTTTTTAGGCTCTTCATGTTTTTGAACACGATTTCAGGCTCCTCCTATTTTTCGGACTGTTTCATGCTCATCTCATTTTTGACACCTTTTGAAGCTCTTCATATTTTTCACACCTTATGAAGCTCTTCATATTTCTCAAACGTTTTCAGGCTCTTCATGTTTTTCAACACCGCTTCTTGCTCATCCTATTTTTCACCGTTTCATGTTTCTATCATTTCTGACAACTTTTCAAGCTCTTCATATATTTCACACATTTTCAGGCTCTTCATGTTTTTCAACACCACTTCATGCTCCTCCTATTTTTCAGACCGTTTCATGCTCATCTCACTTTGACACATTTTGAAGCTCTTCATATTTTCCACACCTTTTGAAGCTCTTCATATTTTTCAAATGTTTTCAGGCTCTTCATTTTTTTCAACACTGCTTCTTGCTCCTCCTATTTTTCAGATCGTTTCATGCTCCTCATATTTTTGACACGTTTTGAAGCTCTTCATATTTTTCACACCTTTTCAGGCTCTTCATGTCTTTGAACACCGTTTCATGCTGCTCCTATTTTTCAGATCTTTTCATGCTCCTCATATTTTTGACACATTTTGAAGCTCTTCATTTTTTTCACACCTTTTGAAGCTCTTCATTTTTTTCACACCTTTTGATGCTCTTCATAATTTTCACACCTTTTCAGGGTCTTCATGTTTTTTACACCGCTTCATGCTCCTCCTATTTTTCAGACTGTTTCATGCTCCTCCTATTTTTGACATCATTTGAAGCTCTTCATATTTCACACCATTTCAGGCTCTTCATGTTTTTGAACACCACTTGTGTTCCTCCTATTTTTCAGACCGTTTCATGCTCCTCATATTTTTGACACCTTTTGAAGCTCTTCATATATTTCACACGTTTTCAGGCTCTTCATGTTTTTCAACACCACTTCATGCTTCTCCTATTTTTCAGACCGTTTTATGCTCCCCTTTTTTTTCACACCTTTTGAAGCTCTTCATATTTTTCAACCTATTTAGGCTGTTCATGTTTTTGAACACGGTTTCATGCTCCTCCTATATTTCAAACTGTGTCATGCTCATCTCATTTTTAACAACTTTGAAGCTCTTCATATTTTTCACACCTTATGAAGCTCTTCATATTTCTCAAACGTTTTCAGGCTCTTCATGTTTTTCAACACCCCTTCTTGCTCATCCTATTTTTCAGACCGTTTCATGCTTCTCTCATTTCTGACACATTTTGAAGCTCTTCATTTTTTTCACACCTTTTGAAGCTCTTTATATCTTTCACACCTTTTCAGGCTCTTCATGTCTTTGAACACCGTTTCATGCTGCTCCTCTTTTTCAGATCTTTTCATGCTCCTCATATTTTTGACACATTTTGAAGCTCTTCATTTTTTTCAACCTTTTGAAGCTCTTCATTTTTTTCACACCTTTTGAAGCTCTTCATATTTTTCACACCTTTTCTTGCTCTTCATGTTTTCAACACCGCTTCATGCTCGTCCTATTTTCCAGACCGTTTCATGCTCGTCTCATTTTTGACACCTTCTGAAGCTCTTCATATTTCTCACAACTTTTAAGCTCTTCATGTTTTTCACACTTTTTCAGGCTCTTCATGTTTTTCAACACCGCTTCATGCTCCTCCCATTTTTCAGACCGTTTCATGCTCCTCCTATTTTTCAGACCGTTTCATGCTCCTCATATTTTTGACACCTTTTGAAGCTCTTCATATTTTTCAAAACTTTTCAGGCTTTTCATGTTTTTCAACATCACTTCATGCTCCTCCTATATTTCAGACCGTTTCATGCTCCTCTCATTTCTGACACCTTTTGAAGCTCTTCATATATTTCACACATTTTCAGGCTCTTCATGTTTTTCAACACCACTTCATGCTCCTCCTCTTTTTCAGACCGTTTCATGCTCCTCTTATTTTTGACACATTTTGAAGCTCTTCATATTTTCCACACCTTTTGAAGTTCTTCATATTTTTCAAACGTTTTCAGGCTCTTCATGTTTTTCAACACCGCTTCTTGCTCCTCCTATTTTTCAGACCGTTTCATGCTCCTCATATTTTTCACACCATTTGAAGCTCTTCATATTTTTCACAACTTTTCAGGCTCTTCATGTTTTTGAATACCACTTCATGCTCTTCCTATTTTTCAGACCGTTTCATGCTCCTCATATATTTGACACCTTTTGAAGCTCTTCATATTTTTCACACCTTTTCAGGCTCTCCTTGTTTTTCAACACCGCTTCATGCTCCTCCTATTTTTCAAACCGTTTCATCCTCCTCATATTTTTGACACCTTTTGAAGCTCTTCATATATTTCACAACTTTTCAGGCTGTTCATGTTTTTCAACACTGCTTCATGCTCCTCCAATTTTTCAGACCGTTTCATGCTCCTCATATTTTTGACACGATTTGAAGCTCTTCATATTTTTCACACCTTTTCAGGGTCTTCAAGTTTTTCAACACCGCTTCATGCTCCTCTTATTTTTGATACATTTTGAAGCTGTTCATATATTTCACACCTTTTCAGACGTTTCATGGTTTTGAACACCGTTTCATGCTCCTTATATTTTGACAGTTTTTGATGCTCTTCATATTTTTCACAGCTTTTCAGGCTCTTCATGGTTTTCAACACCACTTCATGCTCCTATTTTTCAGACCGTTTCCTGCTTTTCATATTTTTGACACATTTTCAAACTCTTCATATTTTACACACCTTTTCAGGCTCTTCATTTTTTTCAACACCGGTTCATGCTCCTCCTATTTTTCATACCGCTTCATGCTCCTCCTATTTTTGACACCTTTTGAATCTCTTCATATTTTTCAAACCTTTTTAAGCTCTTCATGTTTTTCAACACCGCTTCATTTTCCTCCTATTTTTCCGACCGTTTCATGCTCCTCATATTTTTGACACTTTTTGAAGCTCTTCATATTTTTCACACCTTTTCTTGCTTTCCATATTTTTGAACACCGTTTCATGCTCCTCATATTTTTGACAATTTTGAAGCTCTTCAAAATTTTGACCCCTTTTGATGCTCTTCATATATTTCACACCTTTTCAGTCTCTTCATGTTTTTCGATGCCACTTCATGCTCCTCCTATTTTTCAGACCGTTTCATGCTCCTCATATTTTTGACACCTTTGAAGCTCTTCATAATTTGACACCTTTTGAAGCTCTTCATATTTTTCACACCTTTTCAGGCTCTTCATGTTTTTCAACACCGCTCCATGCTCCTCCTATTTTTCAGACCTTTTCATGCTCCTCATGTATTTCACATCTTTTGAAGCTCTTAATATTTCTTACACATTTTCAGGCTCTTCATGTTTTTGAACACGGTTTCATGCTCCTCCTATTTTCCAGACCGTTTCATGCTCCTCATATTTTTGACACCTTTTGAAGCTCTTAATATTTTTCACAGCTTTTCAGGCTCTTCATGTTTTTCAACACCGCTTCATGCTCCTCCTATTTTTCAGACTGTTTCCTGCTCCTCATTTATTTCACACCTTTTGAAGCTCTTCATATATTTCACACCTTTTGAATCTCTTCATATTTCTCAAACGTTTTCAGGCTCTTCATGTTTTTCAACACCCCTTCTTGCTCATCCTATTTTTCAGACCGTTTCATGTTTCTATCATTTCTGACACCTTTTGAAGCTCTTCATATTTTACCCACCTTTTCAGGCTCTTCATGTTTTTCAACACCGTTTCATGCTCCTCATGTATTTCCAACCGTTTGAAGCTCTTCATATTTTTCACAACTTTTCAGGCTCTTTATGTTTTTGAACACGATTTCAGGCTCCTCCTATTTTTCGGACTGTTTCATGCTCATCTCATTTTTGACACCTTTTGAAGCTCTTCATATTTTTCACACCTTATGAAGCTCTTCACATTTCTCAAACGTTTTCAGGCTCTTCATGTTTTTCAACACCGCTTCTTGCTCATCCTATTTTTCAGACCGTTTCATGTTCATCTCACTTTGACACATTTTGAAGCTCTTCATATTTTCCACACCTTTTGAAGCTCTTCATATTTCTCAAACGTTTTCAGGCTCTTCATGTTTTTCAACACCGCTTCATGCTCCTCCTATTTTTCAGACTGTTTCCTGCTCCTCATGTATTTCACACCTTTTGAGGCTCTTCATATATTTCACACCTTTTGAATCTATTCATATTTCTCAAACGTTTTCAGGCTCTTCATGTTTTTCAACACCCCTTCTTGCTCATCCTATTTTTCAGACCGTTTCATGTTTCTATCATTTCTGACACCTTTTGAAGCTCTTCATATTTTACCCACCTTTTCAGGCTCTTCATGTTTTTCAACACCGTTTCATGCTCCTCATGTATTTCCAACCGTTTGAAGCTCTTCATATTTTTCACAACTTTTCAGGCTCTTTATGTTTTTGAATACGGTTTCATGCTCCTCCTATTTTTCAGACCGTTTCATGCTCCTCATGTATTTCACACCTTTTGAAGCTCTTTATATTTTTCACACATTTTTAGGCTCTTCATGTTTTTGAACACGATTTCAGGCTCCTCCTATTTTTCGGAATGTTTCATGCTCATCTCATTTTTGACACCTTTGAAGCTCTTCATATTTTTCACACCTTATGAAGCTCTTCATATTTCTCAAACGTTTTCAGGCTCTTCATGTTTTTCAACACCGCTTCTTGCTCATCCTATTTTTCAGACCTTTTCATGTTTCTATCATTTCTGAAAACTTTTGAAGCTCTTCATATATTTCACACATTTTCAGGCTCTTCATGTTTTTCAACACCACTTCATGCTCCTCCTATTTTTCAGACCGTTTCATGCTCATCTCACTTTGACACATTTTGAAGCTCTTCATATTTTCCACACCTTTTGAAGCTCTTCATATTTTTCAAACGTTTTCAGGCTCTTCATTTTTTTCAACACTGCTTCTTGCTCCTCCTATTTTTCAGATCGTTTCATGCTCCTCATATTTTTGACACGTTTTGAAGCTCTTCATATTTTTCACACCTTTTCAGGCTCTTCATGTCTTTGAACACCGTTTCATGCTGCTCCTATTTTTCAGATCTTTTCATACTCCTCATATTTTTGACACATTTTGAGGCTCTTCATTTTTTTCACACCTTTTGAAGCTCTTCATTTTTTTCACACCTTTTGAAGCTCTTCATATTTTTCACAGCTTTTCTGGCTCTTCATGTTTTCAACACCACTTCATGCTCGTCCTATTTTCCAGACCGTTTCATGCTCGTCTCATTTTTGACACCTTTTGAAGCTCTTCATATTTCTCAAAACTTTTAAGCTCTTCATATATTTCACACGTTTTCAGGCTCTTCATGTTTTTCAACACCGCTTCATGCTCCTCCCATATTTCAGACCGTTTCGTGCTCCTCCTATTTTTCAGACCGTTTCATGCTCCTCATATTTTTGACACCTTTTGAAGCTCTTCATATTTTTCACACCTTTTCAGGCTCTTCTTGTTTTTCAACACCGCTTCATGCTCCTCCTATTTTTCAAACCGTTTCATCCTCCTCATATTTTTGACACCTTTTGAAGCTCTTCATATATTTCACACCTTTTCAGGCTCTTCTTGTTTTCAACACTGCTTGATGCTCCTCCAATTTTTCAGACCGTTTCATGCTCCTCTTATTTTTGACACATTTTGAAGCTCGTCATATTTTCCACACCTTTTGAAGCTCTTCATATTTTTCAAACGTTTTCAGGCTCTTCATGTTTTTCAACACCGCTTCTTGCTCCTCCTATTTTTCAGACCGTTTCATTCTCCTCATATTTTTCACACCATTTGAAGCTCTTCATATTTTTCACATCTTTTCAGGCTCTTCATGTTTTTGAATACCACTTCATGCTCTTCCTATTTTTCAGACCGTTTCATGCTCCTCTTATATTTGACACCTTTTGAAGCTCTTCATATTTTTCACACCTTTTCAGTCTCTTCTTGTTTTTCAACACCGCTTCATGCTCCTCCTATTTTTCAAACCGTTTCATCCTCCTCATATTTTTGACACCTTTTGAAGCTCTTCATATATTTCACACCTTTTCAGGCTCTTCTTGTTTTCAACACTGCTTGATGCTCCTCCAATTTTTCAGACCGTTCCATGCTCCTCATATTTTTGACACGATGTGAAGCTCTTCATATTTTTCACACCTTTTCAGGGTCTTCATGTTTTTCAACACCACTTCATGCTCCTCTTATTTTTGATACATTTTGAAGCTGTTCATATATTTCACACCTTTTCAGACGTTTCATGGTTTTGAACACCGTTTCATGCTCCTCATATTTTGACAGTTTTTGATGCTCTTCATATTTTTCACAGCTTTTCAGGCTCTTCATGGTTTTCAACACCACTTCATGCTCCTATTTTTCAGACCGTTTCCTGCTCCTCATATTTTTGACACATTTTCAAACTCTTCATATTTTACACACCTTTTCAGGCTCTTCATGTTTTTCAACACCGGTTCATGCTCCTCCTATTTTTCATACCGCTTCATGCTCCTCTATTTTTGACACCTTTTGAAGCTCTTCATATTTTTCAAACCTTTTCAAGCTCTTCATGTTTTTCAACACCGCTTCATTTTCCTCCTATTTTTCCGACCGTTTCATGCTCCTCATATTTTTGACACCTTTTGAAGCTCTTCATATTTTTCACACCTATTCTTGCTTTCCATATTTTTGAACACCGTTTCATGCTCCTCATATTTTTGACAATTTTGAAGCTCTTCAAAATTTTGACACCTTTTGATGCTCTTCATATATTTCACACCTTTTCAGTCTCTTCATGTTTTTCGATGCCACTTCATGCTCCTCCTATTTTTCAGACCGTTTCATGCTCCTCTTATTTTTGACACCTTTGAAGCTCTTCATAATTTGACACCTTTTGAAGCTCTTCATATTTTTCACACCTTTTCAGGTTCTTCATATTTTTCAACACTACTTCATGATCCTCCTATTTTTCAGAGCGTTTCATGCTCCTCATATTTTTGACACCTTTTGAATCTCTTCATATATTTCACACCTTTTCAGGCTCTTCATGTTTTTGAACACCATATCATGCTCCTCCTATTTTTCACACCGTTTCATGCTCCTCATATTGTTGACACCTTTTGAAGCTCTTCATATTTTTCATTTCTTTTCAGGCTCTTCATGTTTTTCAACACCACTTCATGCTTCTCCTATTTTTCAGACCGTTTCATGCTCCTCATATATTTGACACTTTTTTAGCTCTTCATATTTTTCACACCTTTTCAGGCTCTTCATGTTTTTCAACACCACTTCATGCTCCTCCTATTTTTCAGACCGTTTCATGCTCCTCATATTTTTCACACCTTTTGAAGCTCTTCATATTTTTCACACCTTTTCAGGCTCTTCATGTTTTTCAACACCACTTCATGCTTCTCCTATTTTTCAGACCGTTTCATGCTCCTCATATTTTTCACACCTTTTGAAGCTCTTCATATTTTTCACACCTTTTCAGGCTCTTCATGTTTTTCAACACCGCTTCATGCTCCTCCTATTTTTCAGATCTTAACATTCTCCTCATATATTTGACCCCTTTTGAAGCTCTTCATATTTTTCACACCTTTTCAGACTCTTCATGTTTTTCAACACCGCTCCATGCTCCTCCTATTTTTCAGACCTTTTCATGCTCCTCATGTATTTCACATCTTTTGAAGCTCTTAATATTTCTTACACATTTTCAGGCTCTTCATGTTTTTGAACACGGTTTCATGCTCCTCCTATTTTCCAGACCGTTTCATGCTCCTCATATTTTTGACACCTTTTGAAGCTCTTCATATTTTTCACACCTTTTCAGGCTCTTCATGTTTTTCAACACCGCTTCATGCTCTTCCTATTTTTCAGACCGTTTCATGCTCCTCATATTTTTGACACCTTTTGAAGCTCTACATAATTTTCACACCTTTTAAGGCTTTTCATGTTTTTCAACATCACTTCATGCTCCTCCTATATTTCAGACCGTTTCATGCTCCTCTCATTTCTGACACCTTTTGAAGCTCTTCATATATTTCACACATTTTCAGGCTCTTCATGTTTTTCAACACCACTTCATGCTCCTCCTATTTTTCAGACCGTTTCATGCTCCTCTTATTTTTGACACATTTTGAAGCTCTTCATATTTTCCACACCTTTTGAAGCTCTTCATATTTTTCAAACTTTTTCAGGCTCTTCATGTTTTTCAACACCGCTTCTTGCTCCTCCTATTTTTCAGACCGTTTCATACACCTCATATTTTTCACACCATTTGAAGCTCTTCATATTTTTCTCATCTTTTCAGGCTCTTCATGTTTTTGAATACCACTTCATGCTCTTCCTATTTTTCAGACCGTTTCATGCTCCTCATATATTTGACACCTTTTGAAGCTCTTCATATTTTTCACACCTTTTCAGGCTCTTCTTGTTTTTCAACACCGCTTCATGCTCCTCCTATTTTTCAAACCGTTTCATCCTCCTCATATTTTTGACACCTTTTGAAGCTCTTCATATATTTCACAGCTTTTCAGGCTCTTCATGTTTTCAACACTGCTTGATGCTCCTCCAATTTTTCAGACCGTTCCATGCTCCTCATATTTTTGACACGATGTGAAGCTCTTCATATTTTTCACACCTTTTCAGGTTCTTCATGTTTTTCAACACCGCTTCATGCTCCTCTTATTTTTGATACATTTTGAAGCTGTTCATATATTTCACACCTTTTCAGACGTTTCATGGTTTTGAACACCGTTTCATGCTCCTCATATTTTGACAGTTTTTGATGCTCTTCATATTTTTCACAGCTTTTCAGGCTCTTCATGGTTTTCAACACCACTTCATGCTCCTATTTTTCAGACCGTTTCCTGCTCCTCATATTTTTGACACATTTTCAAACTCTTCATATTTTACACACCTTTTCAGGCTCTTCATGGTTTTCAACACCGGTTCATGCTCCTCCTATTTTTCATACCGCTTCATGCTCCTCCTATTTTTGACACCTTTTGAAGCTCTTCATATTTTTCAAACCTTTTCAAGCTCTTCATGTTTTTCAACACCGCTTCATTTTCCTCCTATTTTTCCGACCGTTTCATGCTCCTCATATTTTTGACACCTTTTGAAGCTCTTCATGTTTTTCACAGCTTTTCTTGCTTTCCATATTTTTGAACACCGTTTCATGCTCCTCTTATTTTTGACAATTTTGAAGCTCTTCAAAATTTTGACACCTTTTGATGCTCTTCATATATTTCACACCTTTTCAGTCTCTTCATGTTTTTCGATGCCACTTCATGCTCCTCCTATTTTTCAGACCGTTTCATGCTCCTCATATTTTTGACACCTTTGAAGATCTTCATAATTTGACACCTTTTGAAGCTCTTCATATTTTTCACACCTTTTCAGGTTCTTCATATTTTTCAACACTACTTCATGATCCTCCTATTTTTCAGAGCGTTTCATGCTCCTCATATTTTTGACACCTTTTGAATCTCTTTATATATTTCACACCTTTTCAGGCTCTTCATGATTTTAAACACCATTTCATGCTCCTCCTATTTTTCACACCGTTTCATGCTCCTCATATTGTTGACACCTTTTGAAGCTCTTCATATATTTCACACCTTTTCTGGCTCTTCATGTTTTTCAACACCACTTCATGCTCCTCCTATTTTTCAGACCGTTTCATGCTCCTCATATATTTGACACTTTTTGAGCTCTTCATATATTTCCCACCTTTTCAGGATCTTCCTGTTTTTCAACACCACTTCATGCTTCTCCTATTTTTCAGACCGTTTCATGCTCCTCATATATTTGACACTTTTTGAGCTCTTCATATTTTTCACACCTTTTCAAGCTCTTCATGTTTTTCAACACCACTTCATGCTTCTCCTATTTTTCAGACCATTTCATGCTCCTCATATTTTTCACACCTTTTGAAGCTCTTCATATTTTTCACACCTTTTCAGGCTCTTCATGTTTTTCAACACCGCTTCATGCTCCTCCTATTTTTCAGATCTTAACATTCTCCTCATATATTTGACACCTTTTGAAGCTCTTCATATTTTTCACACCTTTTCAGGCTTTTCATGTTTTTCAACACCGCTCCATGCTCCTCCTATTTTTCAGACCTTTTCATGCTCCTCATGTATTTCACATCTTTTGAAGCTCTTAATATTTCTTAAACATTTTCAGGCTCTTCATGTTTTTGAACACGGTTTCATGCTCCTCCTATTTTCCAGACCGTTTCATGCTCCTCATATTTTTGACACCTTTTGAAGCTCTTAATATTTTTCACAGCTTTTCAGGCTCTTCATGTTTTTCAACACCGCTTCATGCTCCTCCTATTTATCAGACCGTTTCATGCTTCTCATAGTTTGAAACCTTTTGAAGCTCTTCATATTTTTCACACCTTTTCAGACTCTTCATGTTTTTGAACACCACTTCATGCTCCTCCTATTTTTCAGAGAGTTTCAGGCTCCTCATGTATTTCACACCTTTTGAAGCTCTTCATATATTTCACACCTTTTCAGGCTCTTCATGTTTTTCCACACAACTTCATGCTTCTCCTATTTTTCAGACCGTTTCATGCTCCTCATGAATTTCACACCTTTTGAAGCTCTTCATATTTTTCACAACTTTTCAGTCTTTTCATGTTTCTGATCACCGTTTCATGCTCCTCCTATCTTTCAGATCGTTTCATGCTTCTCATATTTTTGACACCATTTGAAGCTCTTCATATTTTTCACACCTTCTCAGGCTCCTCATGTTTTGAACACCGCTCATGATCCTTCAAATTTTCAGACTGTTTCATGCTCTTCATATTTTTGACACCTTTTGAAACTCTTCATATTTTTCACACCTTTTCAGGTTCTTCATGTGTTTCCACACCACTTCATGTTTCTCGTATTTTTCAGACCGTTTCATGCTCCTCCTTAATTTCACACCTTTTGAAGCTCTTCATATATTTCAAACTTTTTCAGGCTGTTCATTTTTTTCAACACCGGTTCTTGCTCCTCCTATTTTTCAGACCGTTTCATGCTCCTCATATTTTTGACACGTTTTGAAGCTTTTCATATTTTTCACACCTTTTCAGGCTCTTCATGTTTTTCAACACCATTTCATGCCGCATCTATTTTTCAGACCGTTTCATGCTCCTCACATTTTTGACACCTTTTGAAACTCTTCATATTTTTCACACATTTTCAGGATCTTCATGTTTTTCAACACCGTTTCATGATCCTCCTATTTTTCAGACCGTTTCATGCTCATCTCATTTTTGACACCTTTTGAATCTTTTCATATTTTTCACAACTTTTTAGGCTCTTTATGTTTTTGAACACCGCTTCATGCTCCTCCTATTTTTCAGAGTGTGTCATGCTCCTAATGTATTTCACTCCTTTTGAAGCTCTTCATATTTTTCACACCTTTTCAGGCTCTTCATGTTTTTCCACACCACTTCATGCTTCTATTTTTCAGCTCGTTTCATGGTCCTCATGTATTTCACACCTTTTGAAGCACTTCATATTTTTCACACCTTTTCACTCTCTTCATGTTTTTCAACACCATTTCATGCAGCATCTATTTTCAGACCGTTTCATGCTCTCATATTTTTCACTCCTTTTGAAGCTCTTCATATTTTTCACAACTTTTCAAGCTCTTCATGTTTTTGAACACCACTTCATGCTCCTCCTATTTTTCAGAGAGTTTAATGCTCCTCATGTATTTCACATATTTTGAAGCTCTTCATATTTTTCACTCCTTTTCAGGCTCTTCATGTTTTTGAACACCGTTTCATACTCCCCTATTTTTCAGACCGTTTCATGCTCCTCAAATTTTTGACACATTTTGAAGCTCTTCATATTTTTCACACCTTTTCAGGCTCTTCGTTTTTTTCAACACCACTTCATGCTCCTCCTATTTTTCAGACCGTTCATGCTCATCGAAATTTTGACACCTTTTGTAGCTCTTCATATTTTTCACACCTTCTGAAGCTCTTCATATTTTTCACACCTTTTCAGGCTCTTCATGTTTTTGAACACCGTTTCATACTCCCCTATTTTTCAGACCGGTTCATGCTCCTCATATTTTTGACACATTTTGAAGCTCTTCATATATTTCAAACATTTTCCAGCTCTTCATGATTTTCAAAACCGCTTCATGCTCCTCCTATTTTTCACACCGTTTCATGCTCATCTCATTTTTGACACCTTTTGAAGCTCTTCATATTTTTCACACCTTTTCGGGCTCTTTATGTTTTTGAACACCGCTTCATGCTCCTCCTAATTTACAGACGGTTTCATGCTCCTCATGTATTTCACACCTTTTGAAGCTCTTCATATTTTTCACACCTTTTCAGGCTCTTCATGTTTTTGATCACCGTTTTATACTGCTCTTATTTTTCAGACCGTTTCCTGCTCCTAATATTTTTGACACATTTTGAAGCTCTTCATATTTTTCACACCATTTCAGGCTTTTCATGGTTTTGAACACCGCTTCATGCTCCTGCTATTTTTCACACCGTTTCATGCTCATCTAATTTTTGACACCTTTTGAAGCTCTTCATATATTTCACACCTTTTGAAGCTCTTCATATTTTTCACATTTTTGAACCTCTTCATATTTTTCACACTTTTTCAGGTTCTTCATGTTTTTCAACACCGCTTCATGATCCTCCTATTTTTCAGACCGTTTCGTGCTCTTCATATTTTTGACAGCTTTTGAAGCACTTCATATTTTTCACACCTTTTCATGCTCTTCATGTTTTTCAACACCGTTTCATGCTGATTCTATTTTTCAGACCATTTCATGCTCCTCATATTTTTGACACCTTTTGAAGCTCTTCATATTTTTCACACGTTTTCAGGCTCTTCATGTCTTTGAACACCGCTTCATGATCCTCCTATTTTTCAGACCGTTTCGTGCTCTTCATATTTTTGACAGCTTTTGAAGCACTTCATATTTTTCACACCTTTTCATGCTCTTCATGTTTTTCAACACCGTTTCATGCTGATTCTATTTTTCAGACCATTTCATGCTCCTCATATTTTTCACACCTTTTGAAGCTCTTCATATTTTTCACACCTTTCAGGCTCTTCATGTTTTTCGACACCGTTTCATGCTGCTTCGATTTTTCAGACCGTTTCATGAGCCTCATATTTTTCACACCTTTTGAAGATCTTCATATTTTTCACCCGTGTTCAGGCTCTACATGTTTTTGAACACAGCTTCATGCTACTCCTATTTTTCAGACCGTTTCATGCTCATCTCATTTTTGAAACCTTTGAAGCTCTTCATATTTTTCACACCTTTTGAAGCTCTTCATATTTTTCACACCATTTCAAGCTCTTCATGTTTTTCAACACCCCTTCTTACTCCTCCTATTTTTCAGACCATTTCATGCTCCTTATATATTTGACACGTTTTGAAGCTCTTGATATTTTTCACACGTTTTCAGGCTCTTCATGTTTTTGAACACCGCTTCATGCTCCTCCTATTTTTCAGACCGTTTCATGCTACTCATATTTTTGACACCTTTTCAAGCTCTTCATATTTTTCACACCTTTTCAGCCTCTTCATTTTTTTCAAAACTACTTCTTGTTCCTCCTATTTTGCAAACCTTTTCATGCTCATCTAATTTTTGACACCTTTGGAAGCTCTTCATATTTTTCACATTTTTTGAAGCTCTTCATATTTTTCACATTTTTTGAAGCTCTTCATATTTTTCACACGTTTTCAAACACTTCATGTATTTCAACACCACTTCATGCTGCTTCTATTTTTCAGACCGTTGCATGCTCCTCATATTTTTGACCCGTTTTGAAGCTCTTTATAATTTTCACACCTTTTCATGTTCTTCATGTTTTTGAACACCGTTTCATGCTCCTCATATTTTTCAGACCATTTCATGCTCCTCTTATTTTTGACACCTTTTGAAGCTCTTCATATTTTTCACACCTTTTCAGGCTCTTCATGATTCTGAACACCACTTCATGCTCCACCTATTTTTCAGACCGTTTCAAGCTCCTCATGTTTTTGAAACCTTTTGACGCTCTTCATATATTTCACACCTTTTCAGGGTCTTCATGTTTTTCAACACCGTTTCATGACACTCCTATTTTTCAGACCGTTTCATGCTCCTCATATTTTTGACACCTTTTGAATCTCTTCATATATTTCACACCTTTTCAAACTCTTCATGTTTTTGAACACCGCTTCATGCTCCTCCTATTTTTCAGACCGTTTCATGCTCCTCATATTTTTGACACCATTTGAAGCTCTTCATATTTTTCACAGCTTTTCAGGTTCTTCATGTTTTTCAACACCGCTTCATGCTCCTCCTATTTTTCAGACCGTTTCATGCTCATCTCATTTTTGACACCTTTTGAAGCTCTTCATATTTTACCACATCTTTTGAAGCTCTTCGTATTTTTCACACCATTCCAGGCTCTTCTTGTTTTTCAACACCCCTTCTTGCTCCTCCTACTTTTCAGACCATTTCATGCTCGTCATATTTTTGACACGTTTTGAAGCTCTTCATATTTTTCACAACTTTTCAGGCTCTTCATGAATTTCAAAGCCTCTTCATGCTCCTCCTATTTTTCAGACCCTTTCATGCTCATCTAATTTTTGACATCTTTTGAAGCTCTTCATATTTTTCACAACTTTTGAAGCTCTTCATATTTTTCATATTTTTGAAGCTCTTCATATTTTCACATGTTTTCAGACTCTTCATGTTTTTCAACACCGCTTCAAGCTCCTCCTATTTTTCAGAGAGTTTAATGCTCCTCATGTATTTCACACCTTTTGAAGCTCTTCATATTTTTCACACCCTTTCAGGCTCTTCATGTTTTTGATCACCGTTTCATGCTCCTCCTCTTTTTCAGACCGTTTCATGCTCCTCATATTTTTCACACCTTTTGAAGCTCTTCATATTTTTCACATCTTTTCAGGCTCTTCATGTTTTTCAACACCACTTCATGCTTCTCTTATTTTTCAGACCGTTTCATGCTCATCTCATTTTTGACACCTTTGAAGCTCATCATATTTTACCACATCTTTTGAAGCTCTTCGTATTTTTCACACCATTCCAGGCTCTTCTTGTTTTTCAACACCCCTTCTTGTTCCTCCTACTTTTCAGACCATTTCATGCTCCTCATATTTTTGACACGTTTTGAAGCTCTTCATATTTTTCACAACTTTTCAGGCTCTTCATGAATTTCAAAGCCTCTTCATGCTCCTCCTATTTTTCAGACCCTTTCATGCTCATCTAATTTTTGACATCTTTTGAAGCTCTTCATATTTTTCACAACTTTTGAAGCTCTTCATATTTTTCATATTTTTGAAGCTCTTCATATTTTCACATGTTTTCAGACTCTTCATGTTTTTCAACACCGCTTCAAGCTCCTCCTATTTTTCAGAGAGTTTAATGCTCCTCATGTATTTCACACCTTTTGAAGCTCTTCATATTTTTCACACCCTTTCAGGCTCTTCATGTTTTTGATCACCGTTTCATGCTCCTCCTCTTTTTCAGACCGTTTCATGCTCCTCATATTTTTCACACCTTTTGAAGCTCTTCATATTTTTCACATCTTTTCAGGCTCTTCATGTTTTTCAACACCACTTCATGCTTCTCTTATTTTTCAGACCGTTTCATGCTCATCTCATTTTTGACACCTTTGAAGCTCATCATATTTTTCACACCTTTTGAAGATCTTCATATTTTTCACTCCTTTTCAGGCTCTTCATATTTTTCAACACCGTTTCATGCTGCTTTTATTTTTCAGACCGTTTAATGCTCCTCATGTATTTCACACATTTTGAAGCTTTTCATATTTTTCACACCTTTTCATGCTCTTCATGTTTTTCAACACCGTTTCATGCTGCTTTTATTTTTCAGACCGTTTAATGCTCCTCATGTATTTCACACATTTTGAAGCTTTTCATATTTTTCACACCTTTTCATGCTCTTCATGTTTTTCAACACCTTTTCATACTCCTCCTATTTTTCAGACCGTTTCATGCTCCTCATAGTTTTGACACCTTTTCAGGTTCTTCATGTTTTTCAACACCGCTTCATGCTCCTCCTATTTTTCAGACCGTTTCATGCTCCTCATATTTTTGACACCTTTTGAAGCTCTTAATATATTTCACAGCTTTTCAGACTCTTCATGATTTCCAACACCGCTTCATGCTCCTCATATTTTTCAGACCGTTTCATGCTCCTCATATTTTTGACACCTTTTGAAGCTCTACATATTTTTCACACCTTTTAAGGCTTTTCATGTTTTTCAACATCACTTCATGCTCCTCCTATATTTCAGACCGTTTCATGCTCCTCTCATTTCTGACACCTTTTGAAGCTCTTCATATATTTCACACATTTTCAGGCTCTTCATGTTTTTCAACACCACTTCATGCTCCTCCTATTTTTCAGACCGTTTCATGCTCCTCTTATTTTTGACACATTTTGAAGCTCGTCATATTTTCCACACCTTTTGAAGCTCTTCATATTTTTCAAACGTTTTCAGGCTCTTCATGTTTTTCAACACCGCTTCTTGCTCCTCCTATTTTTCAGACCGTTTCATGCTCCTCATATTTTTCACACCATTTGAAGCTCTTCATATTTTTCACATCTTTTCAGGCTCTTCATGTTTTTGAATACCACTTCATGCTCTTCCTATTTTTCAGACCGTTTCATGCTCCTCATATATTTGACACCTTTTGAAGCTCTTCATATTTTTCACACCTTTTCAGTCTCTTCTTGTTTTTCAACACCGCTTCATGCTCCTCCTATTTTTCAAACCGTTTCATCCTCCTCATATTTTTGACACCTTTTGAAGCTCTTCATATATTTCACACATTTTCAGGCTCTTCTTGTTTTCAACACTGCTTGATGCTCCTCCAATTTTTCAGACCGTTCCATGCTCCTCATATTTTTGACACGATGTGAAGCTCTTCATATTTTTCACACCTTTTCAGGTTCTTCATGTTTTTCAACACCGCTTCATGCTCCTCTTATTTTTGATACATTTTGAAGCTGTTCATATATTTCACACCTTTTCAGACGTTTCATGGTTTTGAACACCGTTTCATGCTCCTCATATTTTGACAGTTTTTGATGCTCTTCATATTTTTCACAGCTTTTCAGGCTCTTCATGGTTTTCAACACCACTTCATGCTCCTATTTTTCAGACCGTTTCCTGCTCCTCATATTTTTGACACATTTTCAAACTCTTCATATTTTACACACCTTTTCAGGCTCTTCATGGTTTTCAACACCGGTTCATGCTCCTCCTATTTTTCATACCGCTTCATGCTCCTCCTATTTTTGACACCTTTTGAAGCTCTTCATATTTTTCAAACCTTTTCAAGCTCTTCATGTTTTTCAACACCGCTTCATTTTCCTCCTATTTTTCCGACCGTTTCATGCTCCTCATATTTTTGACACCTTTTGAAGCTCTTCATGTTTTTCACAGCTTTTCTTGCTTTCCATATTTTTGAACACCGTTTCATGCTCCTCTTATTTTTGACAATTTTGAAGCTCTTCAAAATGTTGACACCTTTTGATGCTCTTCATATATTTCACACCTTTTCAGTCTCTTCATGTTTTTCGATGCCACTTCATGCTCCTCCTATTTTTCAGACCGTTTCATGCTCCTCATATTTTTGACACCTTTGAAGATCTTCATAATTTGACACCTTTTGAAGCTCTTCATATTTTTCACACCTTTTCAGGTTCTTCATATTTTTCAACACTACTTCATGATCCTCCTATTTTTCAGAGCGTTTCATGCTCCTCATATTTTTGACACCTTTTGAATCTCTTTATATATTTCACACCTTTTCAGGCTCTTCATGTTTTTAAACACCATTTCATGCTCCTCCTATTTTTCACACCGTTTCATGCTCCTCATATTGTTGACACCTTTTGAAGCTCTTCATATATTTCACACCTTTTCTGGCTCTTCATGTTTTTCAACACCACTTCATGCTCCTCCTATTTTTCAGACCGTTTCATGCTCCTCATATATTTGACACTTTTTGAGCTCTTCATATATTTCCCACCTTTTCAGGATCTTCCTGTTTTTCAACACCACTTCATGCTTCTCCTATTTTTCAGACCGTTTCATGCTCCTCATATATTTGACACTTTTTGAGCTCTTCATATTTTTCACACCTTTTCAAGCTCTTCATGTTTTTCAACACCACTTCATGCTTCTCCTATTTTTCAGACCATTTCATGCTCCTCATATTTTTCACACCTTTTGAAGCTCTTCATATTTTTCACACCTTTTCAGGCTCTTCATGTTTTTCAACACCGCTTCATGCTCCTCCTATTTTTCAGATCTTAACATTCTCCTCATATATTTGACACCTTTTGAAGCTCTTCATATTTTTCACACCTTTTCAGGCTCTTCATGTTTTTCAACACCGCTCCATGCTCCTCCTATTTTTCAGACCTTTTCATGCTCCTCATGTATTTCACATCTTTTGAAGCTCTTAATATTTCTTAAACATTTTCAGGCTCTTCATGTTTTTGAACACGGTTTCATGCTCCTCCTATGTTCCAGACCGTTTCATGCTCCTCATATTTTTGACACCTTTTGAAGCTCTTAATATTTTTCACAGCTTTTCAGGCTCTTCATGTTTTTCAACACCGCTTCATGCTCCTCCTATTTTCCAGACCGTTTCATGCTCCTCCTATTTGTGATACATTTTGAAGCTGTTCATATATTTCACACCTTTTCAGGCGTTTCATATTTTTGAACACCGTTTCATGCTCCTCATATTTTGACAGTTTTTGATGCTCTTCATATTTTTCACAGCTTTTCAGGCTCTTCATGGTTTTCATCACCATTTCATGCTCCTATTTTTCAGACCGTTTCCTGCTCCTCATATTTTTAACAACTTTTGAAGCTCTTCATATATTTCACACCTTTTCTGGCTCTTCATGTTTTTCAACAGCACTTCATGCTCCTCCTATTTATCAGACCGTTTCATGCTCCTCATAGTTTGAAACCTTTTGAAGCTCTTCATATTTTTCACACCTTTTCAGACTCTTCATGTTTTTGAACACCACTTCATGCTCCTCCTATTTTTCAGAGAGTTTCAGGCTCCTCATGTATTTCACACCTTTTGAAGCTCTTCATATATTTCACACCTTTTCAGGCTCTTCATGTTTTTCCACACAACTTCATGCTTCTCCTATTTTTCAGACCGTTTCATGCTCCTCATGAATTTCACACCTTTTGAAGCTCTTCTTATTTTTCACAACTTTTCAGTCTTTTCATGTTTCTGATCACCGTTTCATGCTCCTCCTATCTTTCAGATCGTTTCATGCTTCTCATATTTTTGACACCATTTGAAGCTCTTCATATTTTTCACACCTTCTCAGGCTCCTCATGTTTTGAACACCGCTCATGATCCTTCAAATTTTCAGACTGTTTCATGCTCTTCATATTTTTGACACCTTTTGAAACTCTTCATATTTTTCACACCTTTTCAGGTTCTTCATGTGTTTCCACACCACTTCATGTTTCTCGTATTTTTCAGACCGTTTCATGCTCCTCCTTAATTTCACACCTTTTGAAGCTCTTCATATATTTCAAACTTTTTCAGGCTGTTCATTTTTTTCAACACCGGTTCTTGCTCCTCCTATTTTTCAGACCGTTTCATGCTCCTCATATTTTTGACACGTTTTGAAGCTTTTCATATTTTTCACACCTTTTCAGGCTCTTCATGTTTTTCAACACCATTTCATGCCGCATCTATTTTTCAGACCGTTTCATGCTCCTCACATTTTGAAGCTCTTCATATTTTCCACACCTTTTGAAGCTCTTCATATTTTTCAAACTTTTTCAGGCTCTTCATGTTTTTCAACACCGCTTCTTGCTCCTCCTATTTTTCAGACCGTTTCATACACCTCATATTTTTCACACCATTTGAAGCTCTTCATATTTTTCTCATCTTTTCAGGCTCTTCATGTTTTTGAATACCACTTCATGCTCTTCCTATTTTTCAGACCGTTTCATGCTCCTCATATATTTGACACCTTTTGAAGCTCTTCATATTTTTCACACCTTTTCAGGCTCTTCTTGTTTTTCAACACCGCTTCATGCTCCTCCTATTTTTCAAACCGTTTCATCCTCCTCATATTTTTGACACCTTTTGAAGCTCTTCATATATTTCACAGCTTTTCAGGCTCTTCATGTTTTCAACACTGCTTGATGCTCCTCCAATTTTTCAGACCGTTCCATGCTCCTCATATTTTTGACACGATGTGAAGCTCTTCATATTTTTCACACCTTTTCAGGTTCTTCATGTTTTTCAACACCGCTTCATGCTCCTCTTATTTTTGATACATTTTGAAGCTGTTCATATATTTCACACCTTTTCAGACGTTTCATGGTTTTGAACACCGTTTCATGCTCCTCATATTTTGACAGTTTTTGATGCTCTTCATATTTTTCACAGCTTTTCAGGCTCTTCATGGTTTTCAACACCACTTCATGCTCCTATTTTTCAGACCGTTTCCTGCTCCTCATATTTTTGACACATTTTCAAACTCTTCATATTTTACACACCTTTTCAGGCTCTTCATGATTTTCAACACCGGTTCATGCTCCTCCTATTTTTCATACCGCTTCATGCTCCTCCTATTTTTGACACCTTTTGAAGCTCTTCATATTTTTCAAACCTTTTCAAGCTCTTCATGTTTTTCAACACCGCTTCATTTTCCTCCTATTTTTCCGACCGTTTCATGCTCCTCATATTTTTGACACCTTTTGAAGCTCTTCATGTTTTTCACAGCTTTTCTTGCTTTCCATATTTTTGAACACCGTTTCATGCTCCTCTTATTTTTGACAATTTTGAAGCTCTTCAAAATGTTGACACCTTTTGATGCTCTTCATATATTTCACACCTTTTCAGTCTCTTCATGTTTTTCGATGCCACTTCATGCTCCTCCTATTTTTCAGACCGTTTCATGCTCCTCATATTTTTGACACCTTTGAAGATCTTCATAATTTGACACCTTTTGAAGCTCTTCATATTTTTCACACCTTTTCAGGTTCTTCATATTTTTCAACACTACTTCATGATCCTCCTATTTTTCAGAGCGTTTCATGCTCCTCATATTTTTGACACCTTTTGAATCTCTTTATATATTTCACACCTTTTCAGGCTCTTCATGTTTTTAAACACCATTTCATGCTCCTCCTATTTTTCACACCGTTTCATGCTCCTCATATTGTTGACACCTTTTGAAGCTCTTCATATATTTCACACCTTTTCTGGCTCTTCATGTTTTTCAACACCACTTCATGCTCCTCCTATTTTTCAGACCGTTTCATGCTCCTCATATATTTGACACTTTTTGAGCTCTTCATATATTTCCCACCTTTTCAGGATCTTCCTGTTTTTCAACACCACTTCATGCTTCTCCTATTTTTCAGACCGTTTCATGCTCCTCATATTTTTCACACCTTTTGAAGCTCTTCATATTTTTCACACCTTTTCAAGCTCTTCATGTTTTTCAACACCACTTCATGCTTCTCCTATTTTTCAGACCATTTCATGCTCCTCATATTTTTCACACCTTTTGAAGCTTTTCATATTTTTCACACCTTTTCAGGCTCTTCATGTTTTTCAACACCGCTTCCTGCTCCTCCTATTTTTCAGATCTTAACATTCTCCTCATATATTTGACACCTTTTGAAGCTCTTCATATTTTTCACACCTTTTCAGGCTCTTCATGTTTTTCAACACCGCTCCATGCTCCTCCTATTTTTCAGACCTTTTCATGCTCCTCATGTATTTCACATCTTTTGAAGCTCTTAATATATCTTAAACATTTTCAGGCTCTTCATGTTTTTGAACACGGTTTCATGCTCCTCCTATTTTCCAGACCGTTTCATGCTCCTCATATTTTTGACACCTTTTGAAGCTCTTAATATTTTTCACAGCTTTTCAGGCTCTTCATGTTTTTCAACACCGCTTCATGCTCCTCCTATTTTCCAGACCGTTTCATGCTCCTCCTATTTGTGATACATTTTGAAGCTGTTCATATATTTCACACCTTTTCAGGCGTTTCATGTTTTTGAACACCGTTTCATTCTCCTCATATTTTGACAGTTTTTGATGCTCTTCATATTTTTCACAGCTTTTCAGGCTCTTCATGGTTTTCATCACCATTTCATGCTCCTATTTTTCAGACCGTTTCCTGCTCCTCATATTTTTAACAACTTTTGAAGCTCTTCATATATTTCACACCTTTTCTGGCTCTTCATGTTTTTCAACAGCACTTCATGCTCCTCCTATTTATCAGACCGTTTCATGCTCCTCATAGTTTGAAACCTTTTGAAGCTCTTCATATTTTTCACACCTTTTCAGACTCTTCATGTTTTTGAACACCACTTCATGCTCCTCCTATTTTTCAGAGAGTTTCAGGCTCCTCATGTATTTCACACCTTTTGAAGCTCTTCATATATTTCACACCTTTTCAGGCTCTTCATGTTTTTCCACACAACTTCATGCTTCTCCTATTTTTCAGACCGTTTCATGCTCCTCATGAATTTCACACCTTTTGAAGCTCTTCATATTTTTCACAACTTTTCAGTCTTTTCATGTTTCTGATCACCGTTTCATGCTCCTCCTATCTTTCAGATCGTTTCATGCTTCTCATATTTTTGACACAATTTGAAGCTCTTCATATTTTTCACACCTTCTCAGGCTCCTCATGTTTTGAACACCGCTCATGATCCTTCAAATTTTCAGACTGTTTCATGCTCTTCATATTTTTGACACCTTTTGAAACTCTTCATATTTTTCACACCTTTTCAGGTTCTTCATGTGTTTCCACACCACTTCATGTTTCTCGTATTTTTCAGACCGTTTCATGCTCCTCCTTAATTTCACACCTTTTGAAGCTCTTCATATATTTCAAACTTTTTCAGGCTGTTCATTTTTTTCAACACCGGTTCTTGCTCCTCCTATTTTTCAGACCGTTTCATGCTCCTCATATTTTTGACACGTTTTGAAGCTTTTCATATTTTTCACACCTTTTCAGGCTCTTCATGTTTTTCAACACCATTTCATGCCGCATCTATTTTTCAGACCGTTTCATGCTCCTCACATTTTTGACACCTTTTGAAACTCTTCATATTTTTCACACATTTTCAGGATCTTCATGTTTTTCAACACCGTTTCATGATCCTCCTATTTTTCAGACCGTTTCATGCTCATCTCATTTTTGACACCTTTTGAATCTTTTCATATTTTTCACAACTTTTTAGGCTCTTTATGTTTTTGAACACCGCTTCATGCTCCTCCTATTTTTCAGAGTGTGTCATGCTCCTAATGTATTTCACTCCTTTTGAAGCTCTTCATATTTTTCACACCTTTTCAGGCTCTTCATGTTTTTCCACACCACTTCATGCTTCTATTTTTCAGCTCGTTTCATGGTCCTCATGTATTTCACACCTTTTGAAGCACTTCATATTTTTCACACCTTTTCACTCTCTTCATGTTTTTCAACACCATTTCATGCAGCATCTATTTTCAGACCGTTTCATGCTCTCATATTTTTCACTCCTTTTGAAGCTCTTCATATTTTTCACAACTTTTCAAGCTCTTCATGTTTTTGAACACCACTTCATGCTCCTCCTATTTTTCAGAGAGTTTAATGCTCCTCATGTATTTCACATATTTTGAAGCTCTTCATATTTTTCACTCCTTTTCAGGCTCTTCATGTTTTTGAACACCGTTTCATACTCCCCTATTTTTCAGACCGTTTCATGCTCCTCAAATTTTTGACACATTTTGAAGCTCTTCATATTTTTCACACCTTTTCAGGCTCTTCGTTTTTTTCAACACCACTTCATGCTCCTCCTATTTTTCAGACCGTTCATGCTCATCGAAATTTTGACACCTTTTGTAGCTCTTCATATTTTTCACACCTTCTGAAGCTCTTCATATTTTTCACACCTTTTCAGGCTCTTCATGTTTTTGAACACCGTTTCATACTCCCCTATTTTTCAGACCGGTTCATGCTCCTCATATTTTTGACACATTTTGAAGCTCTTCATATATTTCAAACATTTTCCAGCTCTTCATGATTTTCAAAACCGCTTCATGCTCCTCCTATTTTTCACACCGTTTCATGCTCATCTCATTTTTGACACCTTTTGAAGCTCTTCATATTTTTCACACCTTTTCGGGCTCTTTATGTTTTTGAACACTGCTTCATGCTCCTCCTAATTTACAGACGGTTTCATGCTCCTCATGTATTTCACACCTTTTGAAGCTCTTCATATTTTTCACACCTTTTCAGGCTCTTCATGTTTTTGATCACCGTTTTATACTGCTCTTATTTTTCAGACCGTTTCCTGCTCCTAATATTTTTGACACATTTTGAAGCTCTTCATATTTTTCACACCATTTCAGGCTTTTCATGGTTTTGAACACCGCTTCATGCTCCTGCTTTTTTTCACACCGTTTCATGCTCATCTAATTTTTGACACCATTTGAAGCTCTTCATATATTTCACACCTTTTGAAGCTCTTCATATTTTTCACATTTTTGAACCTCTTCATATTTTTCACACTTTTTCAGGTTCTTCATGTTTTTCAACACCGCTTCATGCTCCTCCTATTTTTCAGACCGTTTCATGCTCCTCATATATTTGACACCTTTTGAAGCTCTTCATATTTTTCACACCTTTTCAGGCTCTTCATGTTTTTGAACACAGATTCATGCTCCTCCTATTTTTCAGCCCGTTTCATGCTCCTCATGTATTTCACACCTTTTGAAGCTCTTCATATTTTTCACACCTTTTCAGCATCTTCATGTTTTTGATCACCGTTTCATGCTCCTCCTACTTTTCAGACCGTTTCATGCTCCTCATATTTTTGACACCTTTTGAAGCTCTTCATATTTTTCACACGTTTTCAGGCTCTTCATGTCTTTGAACACCGCTTCATGATCCTCCTATTTTTCAGACCGTTTCGTGCTCTTCATATTTTTGACAGCTTTTGAAGCTCTTCATATTTTTCACACCTTTTCATGCTCTTCATGTTTTTCAACACCATTTCATGCTGATTCTATTTTTCAGACCATTTCATGCTCCTCATATTTTTCACACCTTTTGAAGCTCTTCATATTTTTCACACCTTTCAGGCTCTTCATGTTTTTCGACACCGTTTCATGCTGCTTCTATTTTTCAGACCGTTTCATGAGCCTCATATTTTTCACACCTTTTGAAGATCTTCATATTTTTCACCCGTGTTCAGGCTCTACATGTTTTTGAACACAGCTTCATGCTACTCCTATTTTTCAGACCGTTTCATGCTACTCATATTTTTGACACCTTTTCAAGCTCTTCATATTTTTCACACCTTTTGAAGCTCTTCATATTTTTCACACCATTTCAAGCTCTTCATGTTTTTCAACACCCCTTCTTACTCCTCCTATTTTTCAGACCATTTCATGCTCCTTATATATTTGACACGTTTTGAAGCTCTTGATATTTTTCACACGTTTTCAGGCTCTTCATGTTTTTGAACACCACTTCATGCTCCTCCTATTTTTCAGACCGTTTCATGCTACTCATATTTTTGACACCTTTTCAAGCTCTTCATATTTTTCACACCTTTTCAGCCTCTTCATTTTTTTCAAAACTACTTCTTGTTCCTCCTATTTTGCAGACCTTTTCATGCTCATCTAATTTTTGACAGCTTTGGAAGCTCTTCATATTTTTCACATTTTTTGAAGCTCTTCATATTTTTCACATTTTTTGAAGCTCTTCATATTTTTCACACGTTTTCAAACACTTCATGTATTTCAACACCGCTTCATGCTGCTTCTATTTTTCAGACCGTTGCATGCTCCTCATATTTTTGACCCGTTTTGAAGCTCTTTATAATTTTCACACCTTTTCATGTTCTTCATGTTTTTGAACACCGTTTCATGCTCCTCATATTTTTCAGACCATTTCATGCTCCTCTTATTTTTGACACCTTTTGAAGCTCTTCATATTTTTCACACCTTTTCAGGCTCTTCATGATTCTGAACACCACTTCATGCTCCACCTATTTTTCAGACCGTTTCAAGCTCCTCATGTTTTTGAAACCTTTTGACGCTCTTCATATATTTCACACCTTTTCAGGGTCTTCATGTTTTTCAACACCGTTTCATGACACTCCTATTTTTCAGACCGTTTCATGCTCCTCATATTTTTGACACCTTTTGAAACTCTTCATATATTTCACACCTTTTCAAACTTTTCATGTTTTTGAACACCGCTTCATGCTCCTCCTATTTTTCAGACCGTTTCATGCTCCTCATATTTTTGACACCATTTGAAGCTCTTCATATTTTTCACAGCTTTTCAGGTTCTTCATGTTTTTCAACACCGCTTCATGCTCCTCCTATTTTTCAGACCGTTTCATGCTCATCTCATTTTTGACACCTTTTGAAGCTCTTCATATTTTACCACATCTTTTGAAGCTCTTCGTATTTTTCACACCATTCCAGGCTCTTCTTGTTTTTCAACACCCCTTCTTGCTCCTCCTACTTTTCAGACCATTTCATGCTCGTCATATTTTTGACACGTTTTGAAGCTCTTCATATTTTTCACAACTTTTCAGGCTCTTCATGAATTTCAAAGCCTCTTCATGCTCCTCCTATTTTTCAGACCCTTTCATGCTCATCTAATTTTTGACATCTTTTGAAGCTCTTCATATTTTTCACAACTTTTGAAGCTCTTCATATTTTTCATATTTTTGAAGCTCTTCATATTTTCACATGTTTTCAGACTCTTCATGTTTTTCAACACCGCTTCAAGCTCCTCCTATTTTTCAGAGAGTTTAATGCTCCTCATGTATTTCACACCTTTTGAAGCTCTTCATATTTTTCACACCCTTTCAGGCTCTTCATGTTTTTGATCACCGTTTCATGCTCCTCCTCTTTTTCAGACCGTTTCATGCTCCTCATATTTTTCACACCTTTTGAAGCTCTTCATATTTTTCACATCTTTTCAGGCTCTTCATGTTTTTCAACACCACTTCATGCTTCTCTTATTTTTCAGACCGTTTCATGCTCATCTCATTTTTGACACCTTTGAAGCTCATCATATTTTACCACATCTTTTGAAGCTCTTCGTATTTTTCACACCATTCCAGGTTCTTCTTGTTTTTCAACACCCCTTCTTGCTCCTCCTACTTTTCAGACCATTTCATGCTCCTCATATTTTTGACACGTTTTGAAGCTCTTCATATTTTTCACAACTTTTCAGGCTCTTCATGAATTTCAAAGCCTCTTCATGCTCCTCCTATTTTTCAGACCCTTTCATGCTCATCTAATTTTTGACATCTTTTGAAGCTCTTCATATTTTTCACAACTTTTGAAGCTCTTCATATTTTTCATATTTTTGAAGCTCTTCATATTTTCACATGTTTTCAGACTCTTCATGTTTTTCAACACCGCTTCAAGCTCCTCCTATTTTTCAGAGAGTTTAATGCTCCTCATGTATTTCACACCTTTTGAAGCTCTTCATATTTTTCACACCCTTTCAGGCTCTTCATGTTTTTGATCACCGTTTCATGCTCCTCCTCTTTTTCAGACCGTTTCATGCTCCTCATATTTTTCACACCTTTTGAAGCTCTTCATATTTTTCACATCTTTTCAGGCTCTTCATGTTTTTCAACACCACTTCATGCTTCTCTTATTTTTCAGACCGTTTCATGCTCATCTCATTTTTGACACCTTTGAAGCTCATCATATTTTTCACACCTTTTGAAGATCTTCATATTTTTCACTCCTTTTCAGGCTCTTCATATTTTTCAACACCGTTTCATGCTGCTTTTATTTTTCAGACCGTTTAATGCTCCTCATGTATTTCACACATTTTGAAGCTTTTCATATTTTTCACACCTTTTCATGCTCTTCATGTTTTTCAACACCGTTTCATGCTGCTTCTGTTTTTCAGACCGTTTCATGCTCCTCATATTTTTCACCCGTTTGGAAGCTGTTCATATTTTTCACACCTTTTCAGGCTCTTCAGATTTTTGAACACCACTTCATGCTCCTCCTATTTTTCAGATCGTTTCATGCTCAACTCATTTTTGACAGCTTTTGAAACTCTTCGTATTTTTCACACCTTTTGAAGCTCTTCATATATTTCATACCTTCTCTGGCTCTTCATGTTTTTCAACATCACTTCATGCTCCTCCTATTTTTCAGACCCTTTCATGCTAATCTAATTTTTGACACCTTTAGAAGGTCTTCATATTTTTCACACCTTTTGAAGCTTTTCATATTTTTCACACCTTTTCAGGCTCTTCATGTTTTTGAACACCGCTTGATTCTCCTCCTATTTTTCAGACCGTTTCATGCTCCTCATGTACTTCACACGTTTTGAAGCTCTTCATATTTTTCACACCTTTTCAGCCTCTTTATGATTTTGAACACCGCTTCATCATCCTCCTATTTTTCAGAATGTTTCATGCTCCTCATATTTTTGACAACTTTTGAAGCTTTTCATATTTTTCACAACTTTTCAGGCTCTTCATGTTTTTGAACAGAGCTTCATGCTCCTCCTATTTTTCAGACCGTATCATGTTCCTCATGTATTTTACACCTTTTGAAGCTCTTCATATTTTTCACACCTTTTCAGGCTCTTCATGCATTTGAACACCTTTTCATACTCCTCCTATTTTTCAGACCGTTTCATGCTCCTCATAGTTTTGACACCTTTTCAGGTTCTTAATGTTTTTCAACACCGCTTCATGCTCCTCCTATTTTTCAGACCGTTTCATGCTCCTCATATTTTTGTCACCTTTTGAAGCTCTTAATATATTTCACAGCTTTTCAGACTCTTCATGATTTCCAACACCGCTTCATGCTCCTCATATTTTTCAGACCGTTTCATGCTCATCTCATTTTTATCACCTTTTGAAACTCTTCATATTTTTCACACCGTTTGAAGCTCTTCATATTTTTCACACCTTTTCAGGCTCTTCATGTTTTTCAACACCACTTCTTGCTCCTCCTATTTTTCAGACCGTTTCATTATCCTCATATTTTTGACACCTTTTCAGGTTCTTCATGTTTTTCAACACCGCTTCATGCTCCTCCTATTTTTCAGACAGTTTCATTATCCTCATATTTTTGACACATTTTGAAGCTCTTCATATTTTTCACACCTTTTCAGGCTCTTCATGTTTTTCAACACCGCTTCATGCTCCTCCTATTTTTCAGACCATTTCATGCTCCTCTTATTTTTTTTTTATTGTTATTTTTTTAAATTTTTTTTTATTATTCTTATTTTTTTTTCCCAGTGGGTTTTGTCATATATTGATATGAATCAGCCATGGATTTACATGTATTCCCAATCCCAATCCCCCCTCCCACCTCCCTCTCCACCCGATTCCTCTCTGTCTTCCCAGTGCACCAAGCTGGAGCACTTGTCTCATGCATCCTACCTGGGCTGGTGATCTGTTTCACCATAGATAGCATACATGCTGTTCGTTTGAAATATCCCACCCTCACATTCTCCCACAAAGTTCAAAAGTCTGTTCTGTATTTCTGTGTCTCTTTTTCTGTTCTGCATATAGGGTTATCGTTATCACCTTTCTAAATTCCATATACATGTGTCAGCATGCTCTAATGTTCTTTATCTTTCTGGCTTACTTCACTCTGTATAATGGGCTCCAGCTTCATCCATCTCATTAGGACTGATTCAAATGAATTTTTTAATGGCTGAGTAATATTCCATGGTGTATATGTACCACAGCTTTCTTATCCATTCATCTGCTGACGGGCATCTAGGTTGCTTCCATGTCCTGGCTATTATAAACAGTGCTGCGATGAACATTGGGGTGCACGTGTCTCTTTCAGATGAACCTATGGACACCTTATCTTTGACAAAGGAGGCAAGGATATACAATGGAAAAAAGACAACCTCTTTAACAAGTGGTGCTGGGAAAACTGGTCAACCACTTGTAAAAGAATGAAAATAGAACACTTTCTAACACCATACACAAAAATAAACTCAAAATGGATTAAAGATCTAAATGTAAGACCAGAAACTATAAAACTCCTAGAGGAGAAGATAGGCAAATCACTCTCCGACATAAATCAAAGCAAGATCCTCTATGACCCACCTCCCAGAATATTGGAAATAAAAGCAAAACTAAACAAATGGGACCTAATGAAACTTAAAAGCTTTTGCACTACAAAGGAAACTATAAGTAAGGTGAAAAGACAGCCCTCAGATTGGGAGAAAATAATAGCAAATGAAGAAACAGACAAAGGATTAATCTCAAAAATATACAAACAAATCCTGCAGCTCAATTCCAGAAAAATAAATGACCCAATAAAAAATGAGCCAAAGAACTAAACAGACATTTCTCCAAAGAAGACATACAGATGGATAACAAACACATGAAAAGATGCTCAACATCACTCATTATTAGAGAAATGCAAATCAAAACCACAATGAGGTACCATTATATGCCAGTCAGGATGGCTGCTATCCAAAAGTCTACAAGCAATAAATGCTGGAGATGGTGTGGAGAAAAGGGAACCCTCTTACACTGTTGGTGGGAATGCACACTAGTACAGCCCCCATGGAAAACAGTGTGGAGATTTCTTAAAAAACTGGAAATAGAACTGCCGTATGACCCAACAATCCCACTTCTGGGCATACACACTGAGGAAACCAGATCCTCTTATTTTTCAGACCGTTTCAAGCTCCTCATATTTTTTACACCTTTTGAAGCTCTTCATATATTTCACACCTTTTCAGGCTCTTCATGTTTTTCAACACCGCTTCATGCTCCTCCTATTTTTCAGACCGTTTCATGGTCCTCATGATTTTGACACCTTTTGAAGCTCTTCCTATTTTTCACACCTTTTCATGCTCTTCATGTTTTTGAACACCATTTCATGCTCCTCCTATTTTTTAAACCGTTTCATGCTCCTCATATTTTTCACACCTTTTGAAGCTCTTCATATTTTTCACACCTTTTCAGGCTCTTCATGTTTTTGAACACCGTTTCATGATCCTCCTAATTTTCAGACCGTTTCATGCTCCTCATATGTTTCACACCTTTTGAAGCTCTTCATATTTTTCGCACCTTTTCAGGCTCTTCATATTTTTCAACACCACTTCATGCTTCTCCAATTTTTCAGACCGTTTCATGCTCCTCATATATTTGACACCTTTTGAAGCTCTTCATATTTTTCACATCTTTTCAGGCTCTTCATATTTTTCAACCCGCTTAAGCTCCTCCTATTTTCAGACCGTTTCTTGCTCCTCATATTTTTGACACCTTTGAGGCTCTTCATATATTTCACACCTTTTCAGGCTCTTCATGTTTTTGAACACCGATTCATGGTCCTCCTATTTTTCAGACCGTTTCCTGCTCCTCCTATTTTTCAGACCGTTTCATGCTCCTCATATTTTTCACACCTTTTGATCCTCTTCATATTTTTCACACCTTTTCAGGCTCTTTATGTTTTCAACACCGCTTCATGCTCCTACTATTTTTCAGACCGTTTCCTGCTCCTCATATTTTTGACACCTTTTGAAGCACTTCATATTATTCACACCTTTTCAGGCTCTTCATGTTTTTCAACACCGCTTCATGCTCCTCCTTTTTTTCAGACCGTTTCATGCTCCTCATATTTTTGACGCCTTTTGAAGCTCTTCATATTTTTCACACTTCTCCAGGCTCTTCATGTTTTTGAACACCGTTTCATGCTCCTCCTGTTTTTCAGACCGTTTCATGCTGCTCATATTTTTGACACCTTTTGAAGTTCTTCATATTTTTCACACCTTTTCAGGCTCTTCACGTTTTTCAACACCACTTCATGCTCCTCCTATTTTTCAGGCCGCTCATGCTCCTTATATTTTTGACACCTTTTGAAGTTCTTCATATTTTTCACACCTTACAGGCTCTTCATGGTTTTCAACACCACTTCATGCTCCTCCTATTTTTCAGACCGTTTCATGCTCCTCATATATTTGACACCTTTTGAAGCTCTTCAGATTTTTCACACCTTTTCAGGCTCTTCATATTTTTCAACACCACTTCATGCTCCTCCTATTTTTCAGACCGTTTCATGCTCCTCATCTTTTTGACACGTTTTGAAACTCTTCATATTTATCACACCTTTTCAGGCTCTTCATGTTTTTCAACACCACTTCATGCTCCTCCTATTTTTCAGACCGCTTCATGCTCCTCATATTTTTCACACCTTTTGAAGCTCTTCATATTTTTCACACCTTTTCAGGCTATTCATGTTTTTCAACATCACTTCATGCTTCTCCTAATTTTCAGACCGTTTCATGCTCCTCATGTATTTCACACCTTTTGAAGCTCTTCATATATTTAACACCTTTTCAGGCTCTTCATGTTTTTGATCACCGTTTCATGCTCCTCCTATTTTTCAGACCGTTTCTTGCTCCTCATATTTTTGACACTTTTTGAAGCTCTTCATATTTTTCACACCTTTTCAGGTCCTTCATGTTTTGAACACCGCTTCATGATCCTCCTATTTTTCAGACCATTTCATGCTCCTCATATTTTTGACACCTTTTGAAGCTCTTCATATTTTTCACACCTTTTCAGGCTCTTCATGTTTCTCAACACAGCTTCATGCTCCTCCTATTTTTCAGACCCTTTCATTCTCCTCATATTTTTGACATCTTTTGAAGCTCTTCATATTTTTCACACGTTTTCTGGCTCTTCATGTATTTCAAAACCGCTTCATGCTGCTTCTATTTTTCAGACCGTTTCATGCTCCTCATATTTTTGACCCGTTTGGAAGCTGTTCATATTTTTCACACCTTTTCAGGCTCTTCAGGTTTTTGAACACCACTTCATGCTCCTCCTATTTTTCAGATCGTTTCATGCTCATCTCATTTTTGACACCTTTTGAATCTCTTCATATTTTTCACACCTTTTGAAGCTCTTCATATATTTCACACCTTCTCTGGCTCTTCATGTTTTTCAACGTCACTTCATGCTCCTCCTATTTTTCAGACCCTTTCATGCTAATCTAATTTTTGACACCTTTTGAAGGTCTTCATATTTTTCACACCTTTTCAGGCTCTTTATGTTTTTGAACACCGCTTCATGGTCCTCCCTTTTTTCAGACCGTTTCATGCTCCTCATATTTTTGACACCTTTTGAAGCTCTTCATATTTTTCACAACTTTTCAGGCTCTTCATGTTTTTGATAACCGCTTCATGCTCCTCCTATTTTTCAGCCCGTTTCATGCTCCTCCTATTTTTCACACCTTTTGAAGCTCTTCCTATTTTTCACACCTTTTCAGTCTCTTCATATTTTTGAACACCGCTTGATGCTCCTCCTATTTTTCAGACCGTTTCATGCTCCTCATGTACTTCACACGTTTTGAAGCTCTTCATATTTTTCACACCTTTTCAGCCTCTTCATGATTTTGAACTCCGCTTCATCATCCTCTTATTTTTCAGAATGTTTCATGCTCCTCATATTTTTGACAACTTTTGAAGCTTTTCATGTTTTTCACAACTTTTCAGGCTCTTCATGTTTTTGAACAGAGCTTCATGCTCCTCCTATTTTCCAGACCGTATCATGTTCCTCATGTATTTTACACCTTTTGAAGCTCTTCATATTTTTCACACCTTTTCAGGCTCTTCATGCATTTGAACAACTTTTCATGCTCTTCCTATTTTTCAGACCGTTTCATGCTCCTCATAGTTTTGACACCTTTTGAAGCTCTTCATATTTTTGACACCTTTTCAGGTTCTTCATGTTTTTCAACACCGCTTCATGCTCCTCCTATTTTTCAGACCGTTTCATGCTCCTCATATTTTTGACACCTTTTGAAGCTCTTAATATATTTCACAGCTTTTCAGACTCTTCATGATTTCCAACACCGCTTCATGCTCCTCATATTTTTCAGACCGTTTCATGCTCAACTCATTTTTATCACCTTTTGAAACTCTTCATATTTTTCACACCTTTTGAAGCTCTTCATATTTTTCACACGTTTTCAGGCTCTTCATGTTTTTCAACACCACTTCTTTCTTCTCCTATTTTTCAGACCGTTTCATTATACTCATATTTTTGACACATTTTGAAGCTCTTCATATTTTTCACACCTTTTCAGGCTCTTCATGTTTTTCAATACCGCTTCATGCTCCTCCTATTTTTCAGACCGTTTCATGCTCCTCATATTTTTGACACCTTTTGATGCTCTTCATATTTTTCACACCTTTTCAGGCTCTTCATGTTTTTCAACACCGCTTCATGCTCCTCCTATTTTTCAGACCATTTCATGCTCCTCATATTTTTGACACCTTTTGAAGCTCTTCATATTTCTCACACCTTTTCAGGTTCTTCATGTTTTTCAACACCGCTTCATGCTCCTCCTATTTTTCAGACCGTTTCATGCACCTCATATTTTTCACACCTTTTGAAGCTCTTCATATTTTACACACCTTTCTCAGGCTCTTCATGTTTTTCAACACCTCTTCATGCTCCTCCTACTTTTCAGACCGTTTAATGTCCCTCATGTATTTCACACCTTTTGAAGTTTTTCATATTTTTCACACCTTTTGAAGCTCTTCATATTTTTCAAACGTTTTCAGGCTCTTCATGTATTTCAAAACCGCTTCATGCTGCCTCTATTTTTCAGACCGTTTCATGCTCCTCATATTTTTGACCCGTTTCGAAGCTTTTCATATTTTTCACACCTTTTCACTCTCTTCAGGTTTTTGAACACCACTTCATGCTCCTCCTATTTTTCAGATCGTTTCATTCTCATCTCATGTTTGACACCTTTTGAAACTCTTCATATTTTTCACACCTTTTGAAGCTCTTCATATATTTCACACCTTCTCTGGCTCTTCATGTTTTTCAACATCACTTCATGCTCCTCCTATTTTTCAGACCCTTTCATGCTATCTAATTTTTGACACCTTTTGAAGGTCTTCATATTTTTCACACCTTTTCAGGCTCTTCATGTTTTTGAACACCGCTTCATGGTCCTCCCTTTTTTCAGACCGTTTCATGCTCCTCATATTTTTGACACCTTTTGAAGCTCTTCATATTTTTCACAACTTTTCAGGCTCTTCATGTTTTTGAACACCGCTTCATGCTCCTCCTATTTTTCAGCCCGTTTCATGCTCCTCCTATTTTTCACACCTTTTGAAGCTCTTCCTATTTTTCACACCTTTTCAGTCTCTTCATATTTTTGAACACCGCTTGATGCTCCTCCTATTTTTCAGACCGCTTCATGCTCCTCATGTACTTCACACGTTTTGAAGCTCTTCATATTTTTCACACCTTTTCAACCTCTTCATGTTTTTGAACACCGCTTCATGGTCCTCCCTTTTTTCAGCCCATTATATGCTCCTCATATATTTGACACCTTTTGAAGCTCTTCATAATTTCCACACCTTTTCAGGCTCTTCATGTTTTGAACACCATTTCATGCTCCTCTTATTTTTTTTATTGTTATTTTTTTTAATTTTTTTTTATTATTTTTATTTTTTTTTCTCAGTGGGTTTTGTCATACATTGATATGTATCAGCCATGGATTTACATGTATTCCCAATTCCAATCCCCCCTCCCACCTCCCTCTCCACCCGATTCCTCTCCGTCTTCCCAGTGCACCAAGCCGGAGCACTTGTCTCATGCATCCTACCTGGGCTGGTGATCTGTTTCACCATAGATAGCATACATGCTGTTCTTTTGAAATATCCCACCCTCACATTCTCCCACAAAGTTCAAAAGTCTGTTCTGTATTTCTGTGTCTCTTTTTCTGTTCTGCATATAGGGTTATCGTTATCACCTTTCTAAATTCCATATACATGTGTCAGCATGCTCTAATGTTCTTTATCTTTCTGGCTTACTTCACTCTGTATAATGGGCTCCAGCTTCATCCATCTCATTAGGACTGATTCAAATGAATTTTTTAATGGCTGAGTAATATTCCATGGTGTATATGTACCACAGCTTTCTTATCCATTCATCTGCTGACGGGCATCTAGGTTGCTTCCATGTCCTGGCTATTATAAACAGTGCTGCGATGAACATTGGGGTGCACGTGTCTCTTTCAGACGAACCTATGGACACCTTATCTTTGACAAAGGAGGCAAGGATATACAATGGAAAAAAGACAACCTCTTTAACAAGTGGTGCTGGGAAAACTGGTCAACCACTTGTAAAAGAATGAAAATAGAACACTTTCTAACACCATACACAAAAATAAACTCAAAATGGATTAAAGATCTAAATGTGAGACCAGAAACTATAAAACTCCTAGAGGAGAAGATAGGCAAAACACTCTCCGACATAAATCAAAGCAAGATCCTCTATGACCCACCTCCCAGAATATTGGAAATAAAAGCAAAACTAAACAAATGGGACCTAATGAAACTTAAAAGCTTTTGCACTACAAAGGAAACTATAAGTAAGGTGAAAAGACAGCCCTCAGATTGGGAGAAAATAATAGCAAATGAAGAAACAGACAAAGGATTAATCTCAAAAATATACAAACAAATCCTGCAGCTCAATTCCAGAAAAATAAATGACCCAATAAAAAATGAGCCAAAGAACTAAACAGACATTTCTCCAAAGAAGACATACAGATGGATAACAAACACATGAAAAGATGCTCAACATCACTCATTATTAGAGAAATGCAAATCAAAACCACAATGAGGTACCATTATATGCCAGTCAGGATGGCTGCTATCCAAAAGTCTAAAGCAATAAATGCTGGAGATGGTGTGGAGAAAAGGGAACCCTCTTACACTGTTGGTGGGAATGCACACTAGTACATCCCCTATGGAAAACAGTGTGGAGATTTCTTAAAAAACTGGAAATAGAACTGCCGTATGACCCAGCAATCCCACTTCTGGGCATACACACTGAGGAAACTAGATCCTCTTATTTTTCAGACCGTTTCAAGTTCCTCATATTTTTTACACCTTTTGAAGCTCTTCATATATTTCACACCTTTTCAGGCTCTTCATGTTTTTCAACACCGCTTCATGCTCCTCCTATTTTTCAGACCGTTTCATGGTCCTCATGATTTTGACACCTTTTGAAGCTCTTCATATTTTTCACACCTTTTCATGCTCTTCATGTTTTTGAACACCATTTCATGCTCCTCCTATTTTTTAAACCGTTTCATGCTCCTCATATTTTTCACACCTTTTGAAGCTCTTCATATTTTTCACACCTTTTCAGGCTCTTCATATTTTTCAACAAGGTTTCATGCTCCTCCTATTTTTCAGACCGTTTAATGCTCCCCATAATTTTGACACCTTTTGAAGCGCTTCATAATTATCACACCTTTTTAGGCTCTTCATGTTTTTCAAATCTGCTTCTGCTCCTCCTATTTTTCAGACTGCTTCATGCTCCTCATATTTTTGACACCTTTTGAAGCTCTTCGTATTTTTCACACCTTTTCATGCTCTTCATGTTTTTCAACACCGCTTTATTCTCCTCATATTTTTCAGACCGTTTCATGCTCCTCATATTTTTGACACCGTTTGAAGCTCTTCATATTTTTCACACTTTTTCAGGCTCTTCATGATTTTGAACACCGTTTCATGCTTCTCCTATTTTTTAGACCATTTCATGCTCCTCATATTTTGACACCTCTTGATGCTCTTCATATTTTTCACAGCTTTTCAGGCTCTTCATGTTTTTGAACACCGATTCATGCTCCTCATATTTTTCAGACCGTTTCAGGCTCCTCATATTTTTGACATCTTTTGAAGCTCTTCATATTTTTCACACCTTTTCAGGCTCTTCATGTTTTTGAACACCACCTCATGCTCCTCCTAATTTTCAGACCGTTACATGCTCCTCATATATTTGATATCTTTTGAAGCTCTTCATATTTTTCACACATTTTATGCACTTCTTGTTTTCAACACCACATCATGCTCCTTCTATTTTTCAAACCGTTTCATGCTCCTCATATTTTGGATATCTTTTGAAGCTCGTCATATTTCTAACAACTTTTCAGGCTCTTCATGTTTTCAACACAGTGTCATGCTCCTCCTATTTTTCAGACCGTTTCATGCTCCTCATATTTTGACTCCTTTTGAAGCTCTTCATATTTTTCACACATTTTCAGGCTCTTCATGTTTTTCAACACCGCTTCTTGCTCATCCTCTTTTTCAGACCGTTTCATGCCCCTCATATTTTTGACACCTTTTCAAGCTCTTCACATTTTTCAAACCTTTTCAGGCTCTTCATGTTTTTGAACAACGTTTCATGCTCCTCCTATTTTTCAGACAGTTTCATGCCCCTCATATTTTTGACACCTATTCAAGCTCTTCACATTTTTCAAAACATTTCAGGCTCTTCATGTTTTGAACACCGTTTCATCCTCCTCCTAATTTTCAGACCGTTTCATGCTCCTCGTATATTTGACAACTTTTGAAGCTCTTCATATTTTTCACAACTTTTCAGGTTCTTCATGTATTCAACACCACTTCATGCTCCTCCTATATTTCTGACCGTGTCATGCTCCTCATATTTTTGACAACTTTTGATGCTCTTTCTATTTTTCACAACTTTTCAGGCTCTTCATGTTTTTCTACACCGTTTCATGCTCCTCCTATTTTTGACATCTTTTGAAGCTCTTCATATATTTCACACCTTTTCAGGGTTTTCATGTTTTTGAACACCGTTTCATGCTCCTCATATTTTTCAGACCGTGTCATGCTCCTCATATTTTTGACAACTTTTGATGCTCTTCCTATTTTTCACACCTTTTCAGGCTCCCCATGTTTTTCAACACCGATTCATGCTCCTCCTATTTTTCAGACCGTTTCATGCTCCTCATATTTTTGACACCTTTTGAAGTTCTTCATATTTTTCACACCTTTTCAGGCTTTTCATGTTTTTCAACACTGCTTCATTCTCCTCCTTTATTTCAGACCGTTTCATGCTCCTCATCTTTTTGACACCTTTTGAAGCTCTTCATATTTTTCACACCTTTTCAGGCTCTTCATGTTTTTCAACACCACTTCATGCTCCTCCTATTTTTCAGACCGTTTCATGCTCATCATATTTTTGACACAGTTTGAAGCTCTTCATACTTTTCACACCTTTTGATGCTCTTCATGTTTTTGAAAACAGTTTCTTGCTCCTCATATTTTTCAGACCGTTTCATGGTCCTCATATTTTTGACACCTTTTGAAGCTCTTCATATTTTTCACATTTTTTCAGGGTCTTCATGTTTTTCTACACCACTTCATGCTCCTCCTATTTTTCAGACCGTTTCATTCTCCTCATATGTTTCTCAACTTTTTCAGGCTTTTCATGTTTCTCAACACCACTTCATGCTCCTCCTATTTTTCAGACCGTTTCATGCTCATCATATTTTTGACACAGTTTGAAGCTCTTCATACTTTTCACACCTTTTGATGCTCTTCATGTTTTTGAAAACAGTTTCTTGCTCCTCATATTTTTCAGACCGTGTCATGCTCCTCATATATTTGACAACTTTTGATGCTCTTCCTATTTTTCACACCTTTTCAGGCTCCCCATGTTTTTCAACACCGATTCATGCTCCTCCTATTTTTCAGACCGTTTCATGCTCCTCATATTTTTGACACCTTTTGAAGTTCTTCATATTTTTCACACCTTTTCAGGCTTTTCATGTTTTTCAACACTGCTTCATTCTCCTCCTTTATTTCAGACCGTTTCATGCTCCTCATCTTTTTGACACCTTTTGAAGCTCTTCATAATTTCCACACCTTTTCAGGCTCTTCATGTTTTTGAACACCGTTTCATGCTCCTCTTATTTTTTTTTTATTGTTATTTTTTAAATTTTTTTTTCATTATTTTTATTTTTTTTTCCAGTGGGTTTTGTCATACTTTGATATGAATCAGCCATGGATTTACATGTATTCCCAGTCCCGATTCCCCCTCCCACCTCCCTCTCCACCCGATTCCTCTGGGTCTTCCCAGTGCACCAAGCCGGAGCACTTGTCTCGTGCATCCTACCTGGGCTGGTGATCTGTTTCACCATAGATAGCATACATGCTGTTCGTTTGAAATATCCCACCCTCACATTCTCCCACAAAGTTTAAAAGTCTGTTCTGTATTTCTTTGTCTCTTTTTCTGTTCTGCATATAGGGTTATCGTTGTCACCTTTCTAAATTCCATATACATGTGTCAGCATGCTCTAATGTTCTTTATCTTTCTGGCTTACTTCACTCTGTATAATGGGCTCCAGCTTCATCCATCTCATTAGGACTGATTCAAATGAATTCTTTTTAATGGCTGAGTAATATTCCATGGTGTATATGTACCACAGCTTTCTTATCCATTCATCTGCTGACGGGCATCTAGGTTGCTTCCATGTCCTGGCTATTATAAACAGTGCTGCGATGAACATTGGGGTGCACGTGTCTCTTTCAGACGAACCTATGGACACCTTATCTTTGACAAAGGAGGCAAGGATATACAATGGAAAAAAGACAACCTCTTTAACAAGTGGTGCTGGGAAAACTGGTCAACCACTTGTAAAAGAATGAAAATAGAACACTTTCTAACACCATACACAAAAATAAACTCAAAATGGATTAAAGATCTAAATGTGAGACCAGAAACTATAAAACTCCTAGAGGAGAAGATAGGCAAAACACTCTCCGACATAAATCAAAGCAAGATCCTCTATGACCCACCTCCCAGAATAATGGAAATAAAAGCAAAACTAAACAAATGGGACCTAATGAAACTTAAAAGCTTTTGCACTACAAAGGAAACTATAAGTAAGGTGAAAAGACAGCCCTCAGATTGGGAGAAAATAATAGCAAATGAAGAAACAGACAAAGGATTAATCTCAAAAATATACAAGCAAATCCTGCAGCTCAATTCCAGAAAAATAAATGACCCAATAAAAAATGAGCCAAAGAACTAAACAGACATTTCTCCAAAGAAGACATACAGATGGATAACAAACACATGAAAAGATGCTCAACATCACTCATTATTAGAGAAATGCAAATCAAAACCACAATGAGGTACCATTATATGCCAGTCAGGATGGCTGCTATCCAAAAGTCTACAAGCAATAAATGCTGGAGAGGGAGTGGAGAAAAGGGAACCCTCTTATACTGTTGGTGGGAATGCACACTAGTACAGCCGCTATGGAAAACGGTGTAGAGATTTCTTAAAAAACTGGAAATAGAACTGCCATATGACCCAGCAATTCCACTTCTGGGCATACACACTGAGGAAACCAGATCCTCTTATTTTTCAGACCGTTTCAAACTCCTCATATTTTTTACACCTTTTGAAGCTCTTCATATATTTCACACCTTTTCAGGCTCTTCATGTTTTTCAACAACGCTTCATGCTCCTCCTATTTTTCAGAACGTTTCATGGTCCTCATATTTTTAACACGTTTTGAAGCTCTTCATATTTTTCACACCTTTCCGTGCTCTTCATGTTTTTCAACACGCTTTCATGCTCCTCCGATTATTCAGATCGTTTCATGCTCCTCATATTTTTGAAACATTTTGAAGCTCTTCATATTTTCGACACCTTTCAGGCTCTTCATGTTTTTGAACACAGTTTCATGCTCCTCCTATTTTTCAAACTGTTTCATGCTCCTCGTATTTTTGACACTTTTTGAAGCTCTTCATATTTTTCACACCTTTTCAGGCTCTTCATGTTATTCAACACCGTTTCATGCTCCTCCTATATTTCAGACCGTTTCATGCTCCTCATATTTTTGACACCTTTTGAAGCTCTTCATATTTTTCACACCTTTTCAGGCTCTTTGGATTTTTGAACACCGCTTCATGCTCCTCCAATTTTTAAGAAGGTTTCATGCTCCTCATATTTTTGACACGTTTAGAAGCTCTTCATATTTTTCACACCTTTTCAGGCTCTTCATGTTTTTGAACACAGTTTATGCTCTTCATATTTTTCACACATTTTCATGCTCTTCATATTTTTCACACCTTTTTACACTCTTCATGTTTTTCAACACCGCTTCATACTCCTCCTATTTTTCACACTGTTTCATACTCCTCATATTTTTGACACGATTTGAAGCTCTTCATATTTTTCACACCTTTTCAGGCTCTTCATGTTTTTCAAGACTACTTCATGCTTCTCCTATTTTTCAGACCGTTTAATGCTCCTCATTTATTTCACATCTTTTGAAGCTCTTCATATTTTACACACCTTTTCAGGCTCTTGATGTTTTTGAACACCGTTTCACGCTCCTCCTATTTTTTAGCCCGATTAATGCTCCTCATATTATTCACAACTTTGGAAGCTCTTCATATTTTTCACACCTTTATAGGCTCTTCACGTTTTTCAACACCACTTCATGCTCTTCCTATTTTTCAGACCGTTTCATGCTACTCATATTTTTGACACCTTTTGAAGCTCTTCATATTTTTCACACACTTTCAGTCTTTTCATGTTTTTCAAAACTGCTTCATGCTCCTCCTATTTTTCAGACAGTTTCATTCTCCTCATATTTTTGACACATTTTGAAGCTTTTCATATATTTCACACCTTATCAGGCTCTTCATGTTTCTCAACATCACTTCATGCTCCACATATATTTCAGACCGTTTCATGCTCCTCATATTTTTGACATCTTTTGAAGCTCTCTATAATTTTCACACCTTTTCAGGCTCTTCATATTTTTAAACACTGCTTCATGCTCTTCCTATTTTTCAGACCATTTCATGCTCCTCATATTTTTGACACCTTTTGAAGCTCTTCATATTTTTCACACCTTTTCAGGCTCTTCATGTTTTTCTACACCACTTAATGCTCCTCCTATTTTTCAGACCGTTTTATTCTACTCATATGTTTCACACCTTTTTCAAACTCTTCATGTTTTTCAACACCACTTCATGCTCCTCCTATTTTTCAGACTGTTCATGCTTCTCATATTTTTGACACCTTTTCAAGCTCTTCATATTTTTCACACCTTTTCAGGTTCTTCATGTTTTTCAACACCGCTTCATGTTCCTCCTATTTTTCAGACCGTTTCATGCTACTCACATTTTTGACACCTTTGAAGCTCTTCATATATTTCACAACTTTTCAGGCTTTTCATGTTTTTGAACACTGTTTCATGCTCCTCATATTTTGACACCTTTTGAAGCTCTTCATATTTTTCACACCTTTTCAGGCACTTCATATTTTTGAAGACCGTTTCGTGCTCCTTCTATTTTTTAAACCGTTTCATGTTCCTCATATTTTTGACACCTTTTGAATCTCTTCATATTTTTCAAACCTTTTCTGGCTCTTCATGTTTTTGAACACAGCTTCATGCTCCTCCTATTTTTCAGACCGTTCCATGCTCCTGATATTTTTGACACCTTTTGAAGCTCTTCATATTTTTCACACCTTTTCAGGCTCTTCATGTTTTTCAACACCACTTCATGCTCCTACTATTTTTCAGACCGTTTCATTCTCCTCATATTTTTGACACCTTCTGAAGATCTTCATATTTTTCACTCCTTTCCAAGTCTTCATGTTTTTGAACACCATTTCATGCTCCTCCTATTTTTCAGACCGTTTCATGCTCCTCATATTTTTGACACCATTTGAAGCTCTTCATATTTTTCACACCTTTTCAGGCTCTTCACGTTTTTGAACACCACTTCATGCTCCTCCTTTATTTCAGACCGTTTAATGCTCCTCATATTTTTGCCACCTTTTCAATCTTTTCATATTTTTCAAACCTTTTCCGTCTCTTCATGTTTATGAACACGGTCTCTTGCTCCTCCTATATTTCAGACCGTTTCATGCTCCTCATATTTTTGACACCCTTTGAATCTCTTCATATTTTTCACCCCTTTTCAGGCTCTTCATGCTTTTGAACACCATTTCATGCTCCTCCTATTTTTCAGACCGTTTCATGCTCCTCATATTTTTGACATCTTTTGAAGCTCTTCATATTTTTCACACCTTTTCAGGCTCTTCATGTTTTTGAACACCGTTTCATGTTCTTCATATTTTTGACACCTTTTGAAGCTCTTCATATTTTTCACACCTTTTCAGGCTCTTCATGTTTTCAACACCGTTTCATGCTCCTCCTATTTTTAGACCGTATCATGCTCCTCATATTTTGACACCTTTTGAAGCTCTTCATAATATTCACACCTTTTCAGGCTCTTCATGTTTTTGAACACCGCTTCAGGCTCCTTCTATTTTCAGACTGTTTCATGCTCCTCATGTTTTTGAGACGTTTTGAAGCTCTTCATATTTTTAACACCTTTTCAGGATTTTCATGTTTTTGAACACAGTTTCATTCTCCTCATATTTTTCACACATTTTAATGCTCTTCATATTTTTCACACCTTTTCAGGCTCTTCATGATTTGAAACACAGTTTCATATTTCTCCGATTTTTTCAGACCGTTTCATGCTCCTCATATTTTTGAAACCTTTTGAAGCTCTTCATATATTTCACACCATTTCAGGCTCTTCATGTTTTTGAACATCATTTCATGCTCCTCCTATTTTTCACAACGTTCCATACTCCCCATATTTTTCACACCTTTTGCAGCTCTTAATATTTTTCACACGTTTTCAGTCTCTTCATGTTTTTCAAAACCGCTTCATGCTCCTCCTATTTTTCAGAACGTTCCATGCTCCTCATATATTACACACCTTTTGAAGCTCTTCATATTTTTCACACCTTTCCAGGCTCTTCATGTTTTTGAACACGGCTTCATGCTCCTCCTATTTTTCAGGCCGTTTCATGCTCCTCAAATTTTTGACACCTTTTGAAGCTCTTCATATTTTTCACACATTTTCATGCTCTTCATGTTTTTCAACACCGATTCATGCTCCTGCTATTTTTCAGACCGTTTCATGCTCCTCCTATTTTTCAGGCCGTTTAATGCTCCTCATGTTTTTGACACCTTTTGAAGCTCTTCATATTTTTCACACCTTTTCAGGCTCTTCAGGTTTTTCAACACCGCTTCATGTTCCTCCTATTCTCAGACCGTTTCATGCTCCTCCTATTTTTCTGACCGTTTCATGCTCCTCATATTTTTGACACTTTTTGAAGCTGTTCATATATTTCAAACTTTTTCAGGCTCTTCAGGTTTTTCAACAGCGCTTCATGTTCCTCCTATTCTCAGACCGTTTCATGCTCCTCCTATTTTTGACACCTTTTGAAGCTCTTCATATATATCACGCCTTTTCAGGCTCTTCAGGTTTTTCAACACCGCTTCATGCTCCTCCTATTTTTCAGACCGTTTCATGCTCCTCCTATTTTTCAGGCCGTTTCATGCTCCTCCTATTTTTCAGGCCGTTTCATGCTCTTCATAGTTTTGACACCTTTTGAAACTCTTCATATTTTTCACACCTTTTCATGCTCTTCAGGTTTTTCAACACCTCTTCATGCTCCTCCTATTTTTGAGACCGTTTCATGCTCCTCCTATTTTTCAGGCCGTTTCATGCTCTTCATAGTTTTGACACATTTGGAAACTCTTCATATTTTTCACACCTTTTCATGCTCTTCAGGTTTTTCAACACTGCTTCATGCTCCTCCTATTTTTCAGACCGTTTCATGCTCCTCCTATTTTTCAGGCCGTTTCATGCTCCTCATAGTTTTGACACCTTTTGAAACTCTTCATATTTTTCACACCTTTTCATGCTCTTCATGTTTTTGAACACCGCTTCATGCTCCTCCCAGTTTTCAGACCGTTTCATGCTCCTCCAATTTTTCAGGCCGTTTCATGCTCCTTCTATTTTTCAGGCCGTTTAATGCTCCTCATATTTTTGACACCTTTTGAAACTCTTCATATTTTTCACACCTTTTAATGCTCTTCAGGTTTTTCAACAGCGCTTCATTCCCCTCTATTTCTTAGACGGTTTCATGCACCTCATATATTTGACACCTTGAAGCTCTTCATATTTTTCACACCTTTTCATGCTCTGCATTTTTTTCAACACCGCTTCATGCTCCTCCTATTTTTCAGACCGTTTCATGCTCCTCATATTTTTGACACCTTTTGAAGCTCTTCATATTTTTCACACCTTTCAGGCTCTTCATGTTTTCAACACCACTTCATGCTTCTTCTATTTTTCAGTCCGTTTCATGCTCAGCTCATTTTTGACAGCTTTTTAAGCTCTTCATATTTTTCACACCTTTTGAAGCTCTTCATATTTTTCACACATTTCAAGCTCTTCTTGTTTTTCAACACCGCTTCATGATGCTCATATTTTTCTGACCGTTTCATGCTCCTCATATTTTTGACACCTTTTGAAGCTCTTCATATATTTCACACTTTTTTAGGCTCTTCATGTTTTCAACACCACTTCATGCTCCTCCTATTTTTCAGACCGTTTCATGCTCATTTCATTTTTGACAGCTTTTGAAGCTCTTCATATTTTTCACATCTTTTGAAGCTCTTCATATTTTTCACACCTTTTCAGGCTCTTCACGATTTGGAACACCGTTTCATATTCCTCCGATTTTTTCAGACCGTTTCATGCTCCTCATATTTTTGAAACCTTTTGAAGCTCTTCATATATTTCACACCATTTCAGGCTCTTCATGTTTTTGAACATCATTTCATGCTCCTCCTATTTTTCAGAACGTTCCATGCTCCTCATATTTTTCACACCTTTTGCAGCTCTTCATATTTTTCACACGACTTTTCAGTCTCTTCATGTTTTTCAAAACTGCTTCATGCTCCTCCTATTTTTCAGAACCTTTCATAGTTCTCATATTTTTGACACCTTTTGAAGCTCTTCATATTTTTCACACCTTTTCAGCGTCTTCATGTTTTCGACCACCCCTTCATGCTCCTCTTCTTTTTCAGACCATTTCATACTCCTCATATTGTTGACACCTTTTGAAGCTTTTCATATATTGCACACCTTTCCAGGCTCTTCATGTTTATCAACACTGCTTCATGCTCCTCCTATCTTTTAGACAGTTTCATGCTCCTCATATATTACACACCTTTTGAAGCTCTTCATATTTTTCACACCTTTCCAGGCTCTTCATGTTTTTAACATGGCTTCATGCTCCTCCAATTTTTCAGGCCGTTTCTTGCTCCTCATATTTTTGACACATTTTGAAGCTCTTCATATTTTTCACACATTTTTCATGCTCTTCATGTTTTTCAACACCGATTCATGCTCCTGCTATTTTTCAGACCGTTTCATGCTCCTCCTATTTTTCAGGCCGTTTAATGCTCCTCATATTTTTGACACCTTTTGAAGCTCTTCATATTTTTCACACCTTTTCAGGCTCTTCATGTTTTTCAACACCGCTTCATGCTCCTCCTATTTTTCAGACCGTTTCATGCTCCTCCTATTTTTCAGAATTTCACGCTCCTCATATTTTGACACCTTTTGAAGCTCTTCATATGTTTCACAACTTTTCAGGCTCTTCATGTTTTTGAACACGGCTTCATGCTCCTCCTATTTTTCATACCGTCTCATGCTCCTCCTATTTTTGACACCTTTTGAAGCTCCTCATATATTTCACAACTTTTCAGGCTCTTCATGTTTTTGAACACTGCTTCATGCTCCTCCTATTTTTCAGACCGTTTCATGCTCCTCCTATTTTTGACACTTTTTGGAGCTCTTCATATATTTCACTCCTTTTCAGGCTCTTCATGTTTCTGAACAACACTTCATGCTCCTCCTATTTTTCAGACCGTTTCATGCTCCTCATATTTTTGACTCCATTTGAAGCTCTTCATATTTTTCACACCTTTTCATGCTCTTCATGTTTTCAACACCCATTCATGTTCCTCCTATTTTTTAGACCGTTTCAGGCGCATCATATTTTTGACACCTTTGTAGCTCTTCATACATTTCACAACTTGTCAGGCTATTCATGTTTTTCAACACCGCTTCATGCTCCTCCTATTTTTCAGACCGTTTCATGCTCCTCCTATTTTTGACACCTTTTGAAGCTCTTCATATATTTCATGCCTTTGCAGGCTCTTCAGGTTTTTCAACACCGCTTCATGCTCCTCCTGTTTTTCAGACCGTTTCATCCTCCTCCTATTTTTCAGGCCGTTTCATGCTCTTCATAGTTTTGACACCTTTTGACACTATTCATATTTTTCACACCTTTTCATGCTCTTCAGGTTTTTCAACACCGCTTCATGCTCCTCCTATTTTTCAGACCGTTTCATGCTCCTCATATTTTTGACACATTTTGAAGCTCTTCACATATTTCACGCCTTTTCAGGCTCTTCAGGTTTTTCAACACCGCTTCATGATCCTCCTATTTTTCAGACCGTTTATTGCTCCTCATATTTTTGACACATTTTGAAGCTCTTCATATTTTTCACACCTTTTAATGCTCTTCATGTTTTTGAACACCACTTTATGCTCCTCCTATTTTTCAGACAGTTTCTTGATCCTCATATTTTTGACACCTTTTGAAGCTCTTCATATTTTTGACAACTTTTCAAGCTCTTCATGTTTTTCAACACCGCTTCATGCTCCTCCTTTTTTTTTCAGACCATTTCGTGCTCCTCATAAATTTGACACCTTTTGAAACTCTTCATATTTTCAAACCTTTTCAGGCTCTTCATGTTTTTCAACACCGCTTCTTGCTCCTCCTATTTTTCAGACCGATTCATGCGCCTCATATTTTTGACACCTTTTGAATCTCTTCGTATTTTTCACACATTTTCAGGCTCTTCAGGTTTTTCAACACCTCTTCATGCTCCTCCTATTTTTCATACCGTCTCATGCTCCTCGTATTTTTGACACTTTTTGAAGCTCTTCATATATTTCACACCTTTTCAGGCTCTTCATGTTTCTGAACACCACTTCATGCTCCTCCTATTTTTCAGACCGTTTCATGCTCCTCATATTTTTGACTCCATTTGAAGCTCTTCATATTTTTCACACCTTTTCATGCTCTTCATGTTTTCAACACCCATTCATGCTCCTCCTATTTTTTAGACCGTATCAGGCTCATCATATTTTTGACACCATTTGTAGCTCTTCATACATTTCACACCTTTTCAGGCTATTCATGTTTTTCAACACCGCTTCATGCTCCTCCTATTTTTCAGACCGTTTCATGCTCCTCCTATTTTTGACACCTTTGAAGCTCTTCATATATTTCACGCCTTTTCAGGCTCTTCAGGTTTTTCAACACAGCTTCATGATCCTCCTATTTTTCAGGCCGTTTCATGCTCCTCATATATTACACACCTTTTGAAGCTCTTCATACTTTTCACACCTTTCCAGGCTCTTCATGTTTTTGAACACGGCTTCATGCTCCTCCTATTTTTCAGGCCGTTTCTTGCTCCTCATATTTTTGACACCTTTTGAAGCTCTTCATATTTTTCACACATTTTCATGCTCTTTATGTTTTTCATACCTTTTCAGGCTCTTCATGTTTTTCAACACCGCTTCATGCTCCTCCTTTTTTTCAGACCGTTTCATGCTCCTCATATTTTTCACACCTTTTGAAGCTCTTCATATTTTTCACACTTTTTCAAGCTCTTCATGTTTTTGAACACCGCTTCATGCTCCTCCTATTTTTCAGACCGTTTCATGCTCCTCATATTTTTCACACCTTTTGAAGCTCTACGAATTTTTCACACATTTTCAGGCTCTTCATGTTTTGAACACCACTTCATGCTCCTCCTATTTTTCAGACAATTTCATGCTCCTCATATTTTGACACCTTTTGAAGCTCTTCATATTTTTCACACCTTTCCAGGCTCTTCATGTTTTTGAACACGGCTTCATGCTCCTCCTATTTTTCATACCGTCTCATGCTCCTACTATTTTTGACACCTTTTGAAGCTCATCATATATTTCACACCTTTTCAGGCTATTCAGGTTTTTCAACACTGCTTCATGCTCCTCCTATTTTTCAGACCGTTTCATGCTCCTCCTATTTTTGACACTTTTTGGAGCTCTTCATATATTTCACACCTTTTCAGGCTCTTAATGTTTCTGAACACCACTTCATGCTCTTCCTATTTTTCAGACAGTTTCATGCTCCTCCTATATTTCAGACCGTTTCATGCTACTCATATTTTTGACACCTTTTGAAACTCTTCATATTTTTCAAACCTTTTCATGCTCTTCATGTTTTTCCACACCGTTTCATGCTCCTCCTATTTTCAGACCGTTTAATGCTCCTCATATTTTGACACCTTTTGAAACTCTTCATATTTTTCTCACCTTTTCAGGCTCTTCATGTTTTGAACACCGTTTCATGCTCCTCCGAATTTTCAGACCGTTTCATTCTCCTCCTATTTTTGACACCTTTTGAAGCTCTTCATATTTTTCTACCTTTTCAGGCTCTTCTTGTTTTGAAACACCGTTTCATGCTCCTCCTATTTTTCAGACCGTTTCATGCTCCTCATATTTTTGACACCTTTTGAAGCTCTTCATATTTTTCACACCTTTGATTCTCTTCATGTTTTTCAACACCGCTTCATGATCCTCCTATTTTTCAGACCGTTTCAGGCTCCTCGTATTTTTGACAACTTTTGAAGCTCATCATATTTTTCACACGTATTCAGGCTCTTCATGTTTTCAACACCACTTCATGCTTCTTCTATTTTTCAGTCCGTTTCATGCTCAGCTCATTTTTGACAGCTTTTGAAGCTCTTCATATTTTTCACACCTTTTGAAGCTCTTCATATTTTTCACACATTTCAAGCTCTTCATGTTTTTCAACACCGCTTCATGATGATCATATTTTTCTGACCGTTTCATGCTCCTCGTATTTTTGACACCTTTTGAAGCTCTTCATATATTTCACACTTTTTTAGGCTCTTCATGTTTTCAACACCACTTCATGCTCCTCCTATTTTTCAGAGCGTTTCATGGTCATCTCATTTTTGACACATTTTGAAGCTCTTCATATATTTCACACCTTTTCAGACTCTTCATGTTTTTGAACACCGCTTCATGCTCCTCCTATTTTTCAGATCGTTTCATTCTCATTTCATTTTTGACACCTTTGGAAGCTATTCATATGTTTCACACCTGTTCAGGCTCTTCATGTTTTAGAACACCTATTCATGCTCCTCCTATTTTTCAGACCGTTTCATGCTCATTTAATTTTTGACAGCTTTTGAAGCTCTTCATATTTTTCACATCTTTTGAAGCTCTTCATATTTTTCTCACCTTTTCAGGCTCTTCACGATTTGGAACACCGTTTCATGTTCCTCCGATTTTTTCAGACCGTTTCATGCTCCTCATATTTTTGAAACCTTTTGAAGCTCTTCATATATTTCACAACTTTTGATGCTCTTCATATTTCTCACAGCTTTTCAGGCTCTTCATGTTTTTCCACACCACTTCATGCTTCTCCCATTTTTCAGACCGTTTCATGCTCCTCATGAATTTCACACCTTTTGAAGCTCTTCATATTTTTCACACCTTTTCAGGCTCTTCATGTTTTTGAACACCGCTCATGATCCTCCTAATTCAGAACGTTTCATGCTCCTCATATTTTTGACCCCTTTTGAAGCTCTTCATATTTTTCACACCTTTTCAGGCTCTTCATGTTTTTGATCACCGTTTCATGCTCCTCCTATTTTTCAGAACATTTCATGCTCCTCATATTTTTGACACCTTTTAAACCTCTTCATATTTTTCACACCTTTTCAGGCTCTTCATGTTTTTCAACACCGTTTCATGCTGCTTCTATTTTTCACACCGTTTCATGCTCTCCATATTTTTCACACCTTTTGAAGCTCTTCATATTTTACCCACCTTTTCAGGCTCTTCATGTTTTTGAACACAGCTTCATGCTCCTCCTATTTTTCAGACCGTTTCATGCTCCTCATATTTTTGACACCTTCTGAAACTCTTCATATTTTTGACGCCTTTTCAGGCTCTTCATGTCTTTCAACACCGTTTCATGATCCTCCTATTTTTCAGACCGTTTCATGCCCCTCATATTTTTGACACCTTTTGAAGCTTTTCATATTTTTCACAACTTTTTAGGCTCTTCATGTTTTTGAACACCACTTCATGCTCCTCCTATTTTTCAGAGAGTTTCATGCTCCTATTGTATTTCACACGTTTTGAAGCTCTTCATATTAATCACACCTTTTCAGGCTCTTTATGTTTTTCAACACCATTTCATGCTGCTTCTATTTTTCAGACTGTTTCATGCTCCTTATATTTTTCACACCTTTTGAAGCTCTTCATATTTTACACACCTTTTCAGGCACTTCATGTTTTTGAACACTTCTTCATGATCCTCCTATTTTTCAGAACATTTCATCCTCTTCATATTTTTGACACCTTTTGAAGCTCTTCATATTTTTCACACCTTTCTAGGCTCTTCATGTTTTGAACACTGGTTCATGCTCCTCCTATTTTTCAGACCGTTTCATGCTCCCCTGTATTTCACACATTTTGAAGCTCTTCATATTTCTCACACCTTTTGAAGCTCTTCGTATTTTTCACACGTTTTCAGGCTCTTCATGTTTTTCAACACCGCTTCATGCTCCTCCTATGTTTCAGACCGTTTAATCCTCCTCATGTATTTCACACATTTTGAATCACTTCATATTTTTCACACCTTTTCAGGCTCTTCATGTTTTTGAACACCATTTCATGCTCCTCCTATGTTGCAGACCGTTTCATTTTCCTCATATTTTTGACACCTTTTGAAGCTCTTCATATTTTTCACAACTTTTGATGCTCTTCTTATTTCTCACAGCTTTTCAGGCTCTTCATGTTTTTCAACACCACTCCATGCTCCTCCTATTTTTCACACCGTTTCGTTCTCCTCATATTTTTCACATCTTTTGAAGCTCTTCATATATTTCACACCTTTTCAGGCTCTTCATTTTTTTTAACACCACTTCATGCTCCTCCTGTTTTTCAGACCGTTTCATTCTCATCTCATTTTGACACCTTTTGAAGCTCTTCATATTTTTCACACCTTTTGAAGCTCTTCATATTTTTCACAAGTTTTCAGGCTCTTCATGTTTTTCAACACCGCTTCATGCTCCTCCTATTTTTCAGACCGTTTAATGCTCCTCATGTATTTCACACCGTTTGAAGTTCCTCATATTTTTCACACCTTTTCAGGCTCTTCATGTTTTTGAACACGGCGTCATGCTCCTCCTATTTTTCAGACCTTTTCATGCTCCTCATATTATTGACACCTTTTGAAACTCTTCATATTTTTGACGCCTTTTCAGGCTCTTCATGTCTTTCAACACCGATTCATGATCCTCCTATTTTTCAGACCGTTTCATGCTCCTCATATTTTTGACACCTTTTGAAGCTTTTCATATTTTTCACAACTTTTTAGGCTCTTCATGTTTTTGAACACCACTTCATGCTCCTCCTATTTTTCAGAGAGTTTCATGCTCCTATTGTATTTCACACGTTTTGAAGCTCTTCATATTAATCACACCTTTTCAGGCTCTTTATGTTTTTCAACACCATTTCATGCTGCCTCTATTTTTCAGACCGTTTCATGCTCCTCATATTTTTCACACCTTTTGAAGCTCTTCATATTTTACACACCTTTTCAGGCACTTCATGTTTTTGAACACTGCTTCATGATCCTCCTATTTTTCAGAACATTTCATCCTCTTCATATTTTTGACACCTTTTGAAGCTCTTCATATTTTTCACACCTTTCCAGTCTCTTCATGTTTTTGAACACTGGTTCATGCTCCTCCTATTTTTCAGACCGTTTCATGCTCCCCTTGTATTTCACACATTTTGTAGCTCTTCATATTTCTCACACCTTTTGAAGCTCTTCGTATTTTTCACACGTTTTCAGGCTCTTCATGTTTTTCAACACCGCTTCATGCTCCTCCTATTTTTCAGAACTTTTCATTCTCCTCATATTTTTGACACCTTTTGAAACTCTTCATATTTCTCACAGCTTTTCAGGCTCTTCATGTTTTTCAACACCGCTTCATGCACCTCCTATTTTTCAGACCGTTTCATGCTCCTCATATTTTGGACACCTTTTGAAGCTCTTCATATTTTTCACACCTTTTCATGCTCTTCATGTTTTTGATCACCGTTTCATGCTCCTCCTATTTTTCAGAACGTTTCATGCTCCTCATATTTTTGACACCGTTTGAACCTCTTCATATTTTTCACACCTTTTCAGGCTCTTCATGTTTTTCCATACCGTTTCATGCTGCTTCTATTTTTCACACCGTTTCATGCTCTACATATTTTTCACACCGTTTGAAGCTCTTCATATTTTTCACACCTCTTCAGGCTCTTCATTTTTTTGAACACAGCTTCATGCTCCTCCTATTTTTCAGACCGTTTCATGCTCCTCATATTTTTGACACCTTTTGAAACTCTTCATATTTTTCACGCCTTTTCAGGCGCTTCATATCTTTCAACACCGTTTCATGCTCCTCTTATTTTTCAGACCGATTCATACTCATCTCATTTTTGTCACATTTGAAGCTCTTCATATTTTTCACACGTTTTCAGGCTCTTCATGTTTTTCAACACCGCTTCATGCTCCTCCTATTTTTCAGACCGTTTCTTTCTCCTCATTTTTTTGACACCTTTTGAAGGTCTTCATATTTTTCACACCTTTTCAGGCTCTTCATGTTTTTGAACACCGCTCATGATCCTCCTAATTCAGATCGTTTCATGCTCCTCATATTTTTGACCCCTTTTGAAGCTCTTCATATTTTTCACACCTTTTCAGGCTCTTCATGTTTTTGATCAACGTTTCATGCTCCTCCTATTTTTCAGAACATTTCATCCTCTTCATATTTTTGACACCTTTTGAAGCTCTTCATATTTTTCACACCTTTCCAGGCTCTTCATGTTTTTGAACACTGATTCATGCTGCTCCTATTTTTCAGACCGTTTCATGCTCCCCTTGTATTTCACACATTTTGAAGCTCTTCATATTTCTCACACCTTTTGAAGCTCTTCGTATTTTTCACACGTTTTCAGGCTCTTCATGTTTTTCAACACCGCTTCATGCTCCTCCTATGTTTCAGACAGTTTAATCCTCCTCATGTATTTCACACCTTTTGAATCACTTCATATTTTTCACACCTTTTCAGGCTCTTCATGTTTTTGAACACCATTTCATGCTCCTCCTATGTTGCAGACCGTTTCATTCTCCTCATATTTTTGACACCTTTTGAAGCTCTTCATATTTTTGACACCTTTTGATGCTCTTCATATTTCTCACAGCTTTTCAGGCTTTTCATGTTTTTCAACACCACTCCATGCTCCTCCAATTTTTCACACCGTTTCGTTCTCCTCATATTTTTCACACCTTTTGAAGCTCTTCATATATTTCACACCTTTTCAGGCTCTTCATTTTTTTCAACACCACTTCATGCTCCTCCTGTTTTTCAGACCGTTTCATTCTCATCTCATTTTGACACCTTTTGAAGCTCTTCATATTTTTCACACCTTTTGAAGCTCTTCATATTTTTCACAAGTTTTCAGGCTCTTCATGTTTTTCAAAACCGCTTCATGCTCCTCCTATTTTTCAGAGAGTTTCATGCTCCTATTGTATTTCACACGTTTTGAGGCTCTTCATATTATTCACACCTTTTCAGGCTCTTTATGTTTTTCATCACCATTTCATGCTGCTTCTATTTTTCAGACCGTTTCATGCTCCTCATATTTTTCACACCTTTTGAAGCTCTTCATATTTTTCACACCTTTTCAGGCTCTTCATGTTTTTGAACACTGCTTCATGATCCTCCTATTTTTCAGAACATTTCATCCTCTTCATATTTTTGACACCTTTTGAAGCTCTTCATATTTTTCACACCTTTCCAGGCTCTTCATGTTTTTGAACACTGGTTCATGCTCCTCCTATTTTTCAGACCGTTTCATGCTCCTCATGTATTTCACACATTTTGAAGCTCTTCTTATTTTTCACACCTTTTCAGGCTCGTCATGTTTTAATCACCGTTTCATGCTCCTCCTATTTTTCAGACCGTTTCAGGCTCCTCATATTTTTGACACCTTTTGAAGCTCTTCATATTTTTCACTCTTTTTCAGGCTCTTCATGTTTTTCAACACGGCTTCATGCTCTTCATATTTTTCAGAACCTTTCATGCTCCTCATATTTTTGACACCTTTTGAAGCTCTTCATATTTTCCACACCTTTTCAGGCTCTTCATGTTTTTCAACACCGATTCATGCCCCTAATATTTTTCAGACCGTTTCATGCACCTCATATATTTCACACCTTTTGAAACTCTTCATATTTTTCACACCTTTTCAGGCTCTTCATGTTTGTGAACACCGCTTCATGCTCCTCCTATTTTTCAGACCGTTTCTTGCTCCTCATGTTTTTGACACCTTTTGAAGTTCTTAATATATTTCACACCTTTTCAGGCTCTTCATGTTTTTCAACACCGCTTCATGCTCCTAATATTTTTCAGACCGTTTCTTGCACCTCATATATTTCACACCTTTTGAAACTCTTTATATTTTTCACACCTTTTCGGGCTCCTCTTGTTTTTCAACACCGCTTCATGCTCCTAATATTTTTCAGACCGTTTCTTGCACCTCATATATTTCACACCTTTTGAAACTCTTCATATTTTTCACACCTTTTCAGGCTCTTCATGTTTTTGAACACCGTTTCATAATCCTCCTATTTTTCAGACGGTTTCATGCTCCGCATATTTTTGACACCTTTTGAAGCTCTTCATATTTTTCACACGTTTTCAGGCTCTTCATATTTTTCAACACCACTTCATGCTACTCCTATTTTTCAGACCGTTTCATGCTCATCTAATTTTTGACACTTTTTGAAGCTCTTCATATTTCTCACAACTTTTGAAGCTCTTCATATTTTTCACATCTTTTGAAGCTTTTCATATATTTCACACCTTTTCAGGCTCTTCATGATTTTCAACACTGCTTCATGCTCCTCCTATTTTTCAGACAGTTTCATGCTCATCTCATTTTTGACACCTTTTGAAGCTCTTCATATTTTTCACACCTTTTGAAGCGCTTCATATTTTTCATATTTTTGAAGCTCTTCATATTTTCACACTTTTCAGACACTTCATGATTTTCAACACCGCTTCATGCTCCTGCTATTTTGCAGATTGTTTCATGCTCTCATGTATCTCACACCTTTTGAAGCTCTTCATATATTTCACACCTTTTCAGGGTTTTCATTTTTTTCAACACCACTTCATGCTCCTCCTATTTTTCAGACCTTTTCATGCTCATCTCTTTTTGACACCTTTTGAAGCTCTTCATATTTTTCACACCTTTTCAGTCTCTTGATGATTTTCAACACCTCTTCATTCTCCTCCTATTCTTCAGACCGTTTCATGCTAATCTCATTTTGACACATTTAGAAACTCTTCATATTTTTCACACCTTTTCAGGCTCTTCATGTTTTTTAACACCGCTTCATGCTCCTCCTATTTTTCAGACCGTTTCATTCTCTTCATATTTTTGACACCTTTTCAAGCTCTTCATATATTTCACACCTTTTCAGGCTCTTCATGTTTTTCAACACCGCTTCATCCTCCTCGTATTTTTCAGAACGTTTCATGCTCCTCATATTTTTGACAGCTTTTGAAGATCTTCATATTTTTCCCACCTTTTCAGGCTTTTCATGTTTTGAACACCGCTTCATGTTCCTCCTATTTTTCAGACCGTTTCATGCTCTTCATATTTTTGACACCTTTTGAAGCTCTTCATATATTTCACACCTTTTCAGGCTCTTCATATTTTTGAACACCGCTTCATGCTCCTCCTATTTTTCAGATTGTTTCACGCTCCTCATATTTTAGACACCTTTTGAAGCTCTTCATATTTTTCACACCTTTTCATGCTCTTGATGATTTTCAACACCGCTTCATTCTCCTCCTGTTTTTCAGACCGTTTCATGCTCATCTCATTTTGACACATTTTGAAGCTCTTCATATTTTTCACACCTTTTCAGGCTCTTCATGTTTTTCAACACCGCTTCATGCTCCTCCTATTTTTCAGACCGTTTCATGCTCCTCATATTTTTGACACCTTTTGAAGCTCTTCATATTTTTACCACCTCTTCAGGCTCTTCATTTTTTTCAACACCACTTCATGCTCCTCCTATTTTTCAGACCGTTTCAGGCTCATCTAATATTTGACACCATTTGAAGCTCTTCATATTTTTCACACCTTTTGAAGCTCTTCATAATTTTCACACGTTTTCAGGCTCTTCATGTTTTTCAACACCGCTTCATTCTCCTCCTATTTTTCAGACCGTTTCATGCTCATCTCATTTTGACACCTTTTGAAGCTCTTCATCTTTTTCACACATTTTGAAGCTCTTCATATTTTTCACACGTTTTCAGGCTCTTCATATTTTTCAACACCACTTCATGCTACTCCTATTTTTCAGACCGTTTCATGCTCATCTAATTTTTGACACTTTTTGAAGCTCTTCATATTTCTCACACCTTTTGAAGCTCTTCATATTTTTCACACGTTTTCAGGCTCTTCATGTTTTTCACCACCGCTTCATGCTCCTCCTATGTTTCAGACCGTTTAATCCTCCTCATGTATTTCACACCTTTTGAATCACTTCATATTTTTCACACCTTTTCAGGCTCTTCATGTTTTTGAACACCATTTCATGCTCCTCCTATGTTGCAGACCGTTTCATTCTCCTCATATTTTTGACACCTTTTGAAGCTCTTCATATTTTTCACAACTTTTGAAGCTCTTCATATTTCTCACAGCATTTCAGGCTCTTCATTTTTTTCAACACCGCTTCATGCTCCTCCTATTTTTCAGACCGTTTCATGCTCCTCATATTTTGGACACCTTTTGAAGCTCTTCATATTTTTCACTGCTTTTCAGGCTCTTCATGTTTTTCAACACCGCTTCATGCTCCTCGTATTTTTCAGACCGTTTCATGCTCCTCATAATTTGGACACATTTTGAAGCTCTTCATATTTTTCACACCTTTTCAGGCTCTTCATGTTTTACAACATCACTTCATGCTCCTTCTATTTTTCAGAGAGTTTCATGCTCCTCATATATTTCACACCTTTTGAAGCTCTTCATATATTTCACACCTTTTCAGGCTTCTCATTTTTTTCAACACCCCTTCTTGCTCATCCTATTTTTCATACCTTTTCATGCTTATCCCTTTTTGACACCTTTTGAAGCTCTTCATATTTTTCATACCTTTTCATGCTCTTGATGATTTTCAACACCGCTTCATTCTCCTCCTGTTTTTCAGACCGTTTCATGCTCATCTCATTTTGACACATTTTGAAGCTCTTCATATTTTTCAAACCTTTTCAGGCTCTTCATGATTTTCAACACCGTTTCATGTTCCTCCTATTTTTCAGACCGTTTCATGCTCCTCATATTTTTGACACCTTTTGAAACTCTTCATATTTTTCACACCTTTTGAAGCTCTTCATATTTTTCACACCTTTTGAAGCTCTTCGTATTTTTCACACCTTTTCAGGCTCTTCATGATTTTCAACACCGCTTCATGCTCCTCCTATTTTTCAGACCGTTTCATGCTCATCTCATTTTTGATACCTTTTGAAGCTCTTCATATTTGTCACACCTTTTGAAGCTCTTCATATTTTTCATATTTTTGAATCTCTTCATATTTTCACACCTTTTCAGGCTCTTCATGTTTTTCAACACCGCTTCATGCTCCTCGTATTTTTCAGACCATTTCATGCTCATCTCATTTTGACACCTTTTGAAGCTCTTCAAATTTTTCACACCTTTTGAAACTCTTTATATTTTTCACACCTTTTCAGGATCTTCATGATTTTCAACATCGCTTCATGTTCCTCCTATTTTTCAGAACTTTTCATGCTCATCTCATTTTTGATACCTTTTGAAGCTCTTCATATTTGTCACACCTTTTGAAGCTCTTCATATTTTTCATATTTTTGAAGCTCTTCATATTTTTCACACCTTTTCAGGATCTTCATGATTTTCAACATCGCTTCATGCTCCCCCTATTTTTCAGACGGTTTAATCCTCCTCATGTATTTCACACCTTTTGAATCTCTTCATATTTTTCACACCTTTTCAGGCTCTTCATGTTTTTGAACACCGCTTCATGCTGCTTCTATTTTTGAGACCGTTTCATGATCCTCATATATTTGACACCTTTTTAAGCTCTTCATATTTTTCACACATTTTCAGGCTCTTCATGTTTTTGAACACCACTTCATGCTCCTCCTAATTTTCAGACCGTTTCATGCTCCTCATATTTTTCACACCTTTTGAAGCTCTTCATATTTTTCACGCCTTTCACGCTCTTCATGTTTTTGAAAATAGCTTCATGCTCCTCCTATTTTTCAGACCGTTTCATGCTCATATTTTTGACACCTTTTGTAGCTCTTCATATTTTTCACACCTTTTCAGGCTCTTCATGTTTTTCAACACCATTTCATGATCCTCCTATTTTTCAGACCGTTTAATGCTCCTCATATATTTGACACCTTTTGAAGCTCTTCATATATTTCACACCTTTTCAGGCTCTTCATGTTTTTCAACACCATTTCATCATCCTCGTATTTTTAAGACCGTTTTATGCTCCTCATATATTTGACAACTTTTGAAGCTCTTCATATATTTCGCACCTTTTCACGCTCTTCATGTTTTTCAACAACACTTCATGCTCCTCCTATTTTTCAGACCGTTTAATCCTCCTCATGTATTTCACACCTTTTGAAGCTCTTCATATTTTTCACACATTTTCAGGCTCTTCTTGTTTTGAACACCTTTTCTTGCTCCTCCTATTTTGCAGACCGATTCATGTTCCTCATATTTTGAAAATTTTGAAGCTCTTCATATTTTTCACATCTTTTCAGGCTCTTCATGTTTTTCAACACCGCTTCATGCTCGTCCTATTTTTCAGACCGTTTCATGCTCCTCATATTTTGGACACCTTTTGAAGCTCTTCTTATTTTTCACAGCTTTTCAGGCTCTTCATGTTTTTGAACACCGCTTCATGCTCCTCCTATTTTTCAGAGCTTTTCATCCTCCTCATATATTTCACACCTTTTGAAGCACCTCATATTTTTGAACACGACTTCATGCCCCTCTTATTTTTCAGACCGTTTCATGCTCATCTCATTTTTGACATCTTTTGTAGCTTTGCATATTATTCACATCTTTTGAAGCTCTTCATATTTTTCACATTTTTGAAGCTCTTCATATTTTTCACACGATTTCAGACTCTTCATGTTTTTCAACACCGGTTCATGCTCCTGCTATTTATCATACCGTTTCATACTCCTCATATTTTTGACACGTTTTGAGACTCTTCATATTTTTCACACCTTTTCAGGCTCTTCATGTTTTTGAACACCGTTTCATAATCCTCCTATTTTTCAGACCGTTTCATGCTCCTAATAATTTTGACACCTTTAAAGCTCTTCCTATTTTTCACACCTTTTCATCCTCTTCAAGTTTGTGAACACCGCTTCATCCTCCTCCTATTTTTAAGACCGTTTCATGCTCGTCATATTTTTGACACCTTTAGAAGCTCTTCATATTTTTCACACCTTTTCATCCTCTTCAAGTTTTTGAACACCGCTTTATCCTCCTCCTATTTTTAAGACCGTTTCATGCGCCTCATATTTTTGACAACTTTTGAAGCTCTTCATAATTTTCACACCTTTTCATCCTCTTCATGGTTTTCAACACCACTTCATGCTCCTCCTAATTTTCAGACCGTTTCATGCTCATCTAATTTTTAACACCTTTTGAAACTCTTCATATATTTCACACCTTTTGAAGCTCTCTATATTTTTCACATTTTTGAAGCTCTTCATTTTTTACACACCTTTTCAGGCTCTTCATGTTTTTCAACACCATTTCATGCTGCTTCTATTTTTCAGACCGATTCATGCTCCTCATATTTTTCACACCTTTTGAAGCCCTTCATATTTTTCACATCTTTTCAGGCTCTTCAAGTTTTTCAACACCACTTCATGCTCCTCCTATTTTTCAGACCGTTTCATGCTCCTCATATTTTTGACACTTATTGAAGCTCTTCATATTTTTCACTCCTTTTCAGGCTCTTCATGATTTTCAACACCGCTTCATGGTACTCCTATTTTTCAGACAGTTTCATGCTCATCTCATTTTTGACACCTTTTGAAGCTTTTCTAATTTTTCACAACATTTCAGGCTCTTCATGTTTTTGAACACCGCTTCATGCTCCTCCTATTTTTCAGAGAGTTTCTTGCTCCTCATGTATTTCACACCTTTTGAACCTCTTCATATTTTTCACGCATTTTCAGGCTCTTCATGATTTGAACCACCACTTCATGCTCCTCCTATTTTTCAGACCGTTTCATGCTCATCTCGTTTTTGAAACCTTTAGAATCTCTTCATATTTTTCACACCTTTTCAGGCTCTTCATGTTTTTCAACACCGCTTCATGCTCCTCCTATTTTTCAGACCGTTTCATGCTCATCTCATTTTTGACACCTTTTCAAACTTTTCATATTTTTCACACCTTTTCAGGCTCTTCATGTTTTTGAACACCGCTTCATGCCTCTGCTATTTTTCACACCGTATACAGCTCCTCATATTTTTCACACCTATTGAAGCTCTTCATATTTTTCACACCTTTTCAGGATCTTCATGTTTTTCCACACCACTTCATGCTTCTATTTTTCAGACCGTTTCATGCTCCTCATGAATTTCACACCTTTTGAAGCTCTTCATATTTTTCACAACTTTTCAGGCTCTTCATGTTTCTGATCACCGTTTCATGCTCCTCCTATCTTTCAGACCGTTTCATGCTTCTCATATATTTGACACCATTTGAAACTCTTCATATTTTTCACACCTTTTCAGGCTCCCCATGTTTTTGAACACTGCTCATGATCCTCCGAATTTTCAGACCGTTTCATGCTCTTCATATTTTTGACACCTTTTGAAACTCTTGATATTTTTCACACCTTTTCAGTTTCTTCATGTTTTTCCACACCACTTCATGCTTCTCGTAATTATCAGACTGTTTCATGCTCCTCATGAATTTCACACCTTTTGAAGCTATTCATATTTTTCAAACCTTTTCAGGCTCTTCATGTTTTTCCACACCACTTCATGCTTCTCATATTTTTCAGACCGTTTCATGCTCCTCATGAATTTCACACCTTTTGAAGCTCTTAATATTTCTCACACCTTTTCAGGCTCCTCATGTTTTTCAACACCGTTTCATGCTGCTTCTATTTTTCAGACCGTTTCATGCTCCTCATATTTTTGACACCTTTTGAAGCTCTTCATATTTTTCACACGTTTTCAGGCTCTTCATGATTTTGAACACCGCTTCATGAACCTCCTATTTTACAGACCGTTTCATGCTCTTTATATTTTTGACCACTTTGGAAGCTCTTCATATTTTTCACAGCTTTTCAGGCTGTTCATGTTTTTCCACACCACTTCATGCTTCTGTTTTTCAGCCCGTTTCATGGTCCTCATGTATTTCACACCTTTTGAAGCTCTTCATATTTTTCACACCTTTTCAGGCTCTTCATGCTTTTCAACACCATTTCATGCCGCATCTATCTTTCCGACCGTTTCATGCTCCTCATTTTTTTCACACATTTTGAAGCTCTTCATATTTTTCACACCTTTTCAGGCTCTTCATGTTTTTGAACGCCGCTTCATCCTCCTCCTATTTTTCAGAACGTTTCATGCTCCTCATATTTTTGACACCTTTTGAAGCTCTTCATATTTTTCACACCTTTTGAAGCTCTTCATATTTTTCACACCTTTTGAAGCTCTTCATATTTTTCACACCTTTTCAGACTGTTCATGTTTTTGAACACCTCATCATGCTCTTCCTATTTTTCAGAATGTTTCATGCTCCTCATGTATTTCACACCTTTTGAAGCTCTTCATATTTTTCACACCTTTTGAAGCTCTTCATATTTTTCACACCTTTTGAAGCTCTTCATATTTTTCACACCTTTTCAGGCTCTTCATGTTTTTGAACACCATTTCATGCTCCTCCTATTTTTCAGACCGTTTCATGGTCATCTATTTTTTGACACCTTTTGAAGCTTTTCATAGTTTTCACACCTTTTGAAGCTCTTCACATTTTTCACACGTTTTCAGGCTCTTCATGTTTTTGAACACCGTTTCATTCTCCTCCTAGTTTTCAGACCCTTTCATGCTCCTCATATTTTTGACACCTTTTGAAGCTCTTCATATTTTTCACAATTTTGAACCTCTTCATATATTTCACACCTTTTCAGGCTCTTGATGTTTTTCATCATCACTTCATGCTTCTCCTATTTTTCAGACCGTTTCATGCTCATCTAATATTTGACACTTTTGAAGCTCTTCATATTTTTGACACCTTTTGAAGCTCTTCACATTTTTCACACCTTTTCAGGCTCTTCATGATTTTGAACACCGTTTCATTCTCCTCCTATTTTTCAGACAGTTTCTTACTCCTCATATTTTTGACACGTTTTGAGGCTCTTCATATTTTTCACACTTTTTCAGGCTCTTCATGATTTTGAACAACGTTTCATGATCCTCCTACTTTTCAGAACGTTTCATGTTCCTCATAATTTTGACACCTTTTGAAGCTCTTCATATTATTCACACCTTTTCAGTCTCTGCATTTTTTTGAACACCGCTTCATGATCCTCCTATGTTTCAGACCGTTTCATGCTCCACATGTATTTCACACCTTTTGAAGCTCTTCATATTTTGCACACATTTTCAGGCTCTTCATGTTTTTCACAACCACTTCATGCTCCTCCCATTTTTCAGACCATTTCATGCTCCTCATAATTTTGACACCTTTTGAAGTTCTTCATATTTTTCACACCTTTTCAGGCTCTTCATGTTTTTGAACACCGCTTCATGCTCCTCCTATTTTTCAGACCGTTTCATGCTCCTTATATTTTTCAAACCTTTTGAAGCTCTTCATATTTTTCAGACCTTTGCAGGCTCTTCATGTTTCTGAACAACGCTTCATGCTCCTCCTAATTTTCAGACCGTTTAATGCTCCTCATGTGTTTCACACCTTTTGAAGCTCTTCATATTTTTCACAACTTTTCAGGCACTTCATGTTTTTCAACACCACTTCCTGCTCCTCCTATTTTTCAGACCATTTCATGCTCCTCGTATATTTGACACGTTTTGAGGCTCTTTATATTTTTCTCACCTTTTCAGGCTCTGCATGTTGTTCAAGACCGCTTCATGCTCCTCCTATTTTTCAGACCGTTTCATTCTCCTCATATTTTTAACACCTTTTGAAGCTCTTCATATATTTCACACCTTTTCAGGCTCTTCTTTTTTTTCAACACCACTTCATGCTCCTCATTTTTTTCAGACCGTTTCATGCTCATCTCATTTTTGACACCTTTTGAAGCTCTTCATATTTTTCACACCTTTGAAGCTCTTCAAATTTTTCACAAGTTTTCAGGCTCTTCATGTTTTCCAACGCTGCATCATGCTCCTCAGATATTTCAGACCGTTTCTTGCTCCTCATATTTTTGACACATTTTGAAGCTCTTCATATTTTTGACAACATTTCAGGCTCTTCATGTTTTTCAACACCGCTTCATGCTCCTCCTATATTTCAGACCGTTTCAGACTCCTCATATTTTTGACACCTTGTGAAGCTCTTCATATTTTTCACACCTTTTCAGGCTCTTCATGATTTTCAACACCGCTGAATGCTCCTCCTATTTTTCAGAACTTTTCAGGCACCTCATATTTTTCACACCTTTTGAAGCTCTTCATATTTTTCACACCTTTTGAAGCTCGTCATATTTTTCACACGTTTTAAGGCTCTTCATGTTTATCAACACCGCTTCATGTTCCTCCTATTTTTCAGACCGTTTCATGCTCATCTCGTTTTTGAAACCTTTAGAATCTCTTCATATTTTTCACACCTTTTCAGGCTCTTCATGTTTTTCAACACCGCTTCATGCTCCTCCTATTTTTCAGACCGTTTCATGCTCATCTCATTTTTGACACCTTTTCAAACTTTTCATATTTTTCACACCTTTTCAGGCTCTTCATGTTTTTGAACACCGCTTCATGCCTCTCCTATTTTTCACACCGTATACAGCTCCTCATATTTTTCACACCTATTGAAGCTCTTCATATTTTTCACACCTTTTCAGGATCTTCATGTTTTTCCACACCACTTCATGCTTCTATTTTTCAGACCGTTTCATGCTCCTCATGAATTTCACACCTTTTGTAGCTCTTCATATTTTTTACAACTTTTCAGGCTCTTCATGTTTCTGATCACCGTTTCATGCTCCTCCTATCTTTCAGACCGTTTCATGCTTCTCATATTTTTGACACCATTTGAAGCTCTTCATATTTTTCACACCTTTTCAGGCTCCCCATGTTTTTGAACACTGCTCATGATCCTCCGAATTTTCAGATCGTTTCATGCTCTTCATATTTTTGACACCTTTTGAAACTCTTCATATTTTTCACACCTTTTCAGTTTCTTCATATTTTTCCACACCACTTCATGCTTCTCTTTTTTTTCAGACTGTTTCATGCTCCTCATGAATTTCACACCTTTTGAAGCTCTTCATATTTCTCTCACCTTTTCAGGCTCCTCATGTTTTTGATCACCGTTTCATCCTCCTCCTATTTTTCAGAACGTTTCATGCTCCTCACATTTTTGACACCTTTTGAAGCTCTTCATGTTTTTCACAAGTTTTTAGGCTCTTCATGTTTTTGAACACCGCTTCATGCTCCTCCTATTTTTCAGAGAGTTTCATGCTCCTAATATATTTCACTCCTTTTGAAGCTCTTCATATTTTTCACAGCTTTTCAGGCTCTTCATATTTTTCAACACCGTTTCATGCTGCTTCTACTTTTCAGGCCGTTTCATGCTCCTCATATTTTTCACACCTTTTGAAGCTCTTCATATTTTTCACACCTTTTCAGGCTCTTCATGTTTTTCCACACCACTTCATGCTTCTCATATTTTTCACACCGTTTCATGCTCCTCATATTTTTGACACCTTTTGAAACTCTTCATATTTTTCACACCTTTTCAGGCTCTTCATGTTTTTCAACACCGTTTCATGATCCTCCTATTTTTCAGACCGTTTCATGCTCATCTCATTTTTGACACCTTTTGAAGCTTTTCATATTTTTCACAACTTTTTAGGCTCTTCATGTTTTTGAACACCGCTTCATGCTCCTCCTATTTTTCAGAGAGTTTCATGCTCCTAATATATTTCACTCCTTTTGAAGCTCTTCATATTTTTCACACCTTTTCAGGCTCTTCATGTTTTTCCACACCACTACATGCTTCTATTTTTCAGCCCGTTTCATGGTCCTCATGTATTTCACAACTTTTGAAGCTCTTCATATTTTTCACACCTTTTCAGGCTCTTCATGATTTTCAACACCATTTCATGCCGCATCTGTCTTTCAGACCGTTTCATTCTTCTCATATTTTTGACACCATTTGAAGCTCTTCATATTTTTCACACCTTTTCAGGCTCTTCATGTTTTTGAACACCGCTCATGATCTTCCAAATTTTCAGACCGTTTCATGCTCTTCATATTTTTAACACCTTTTGAAGCTCTTCATATTTTTCACACCTTTTCAGGCTCTTCATGTTTTTCCACACCACTTCATGCTTCTCCTATATTTCAGAAAGGTTTCATGCTCCTCATGTATTTCACACCTTTTGAAGCTATTCATATTTTTCACAACTTTTCAGGCTCTTCATGTTTCTGATCACCGTTTCATTCTCCTCCTATCTTTCAGACCGTTTCATGCTTCTCATATTTTTGACACCATTTGAAGCTCTTCATATTTTTCATACATTTTCAGGCTCTTCACGTTTTTGAACACCGCCCATGATCCTCCAAAATATCAGACCGTTTCATGCTCTTCATATGTTTGACACCTTTTGAAGCTCTTCATATTTTTCACACCTTTTCAGGCTCTTCATGTTTTTCCACACCACTTCATGCTTCTCATATTTTTCAGACCGGTTCATGCTCCTCATGAATTTCACACCTTTTGAAGCTCTTCATATTTCTCACACCTTTTCAGGCTCTTCATGATTTTGAACAACGCTTCATGAACCTCCTATTTTACAGACCGTTTCATGCTCTTTATATTTTTGACCCCTTTTGAAGCTCTTCATATTTTTCACACCTTTTCAGGCTCTTCATATTTTTCAACACCGTTTCTGGCTGCTTCTATTTTTCAGGCCGTTTCATGCTCCTCATATTTTTCACACCTTTTGAAGCTCTTCATATTTTTCACACCTTTTCAGGCTCTTAATGTTTTTCAACACCGTTTCATGCTGCTTCTATTTTTAAGACCGTTTCATGCTCCTCATATTTTTCACACTTTTTGAAGCTCTTCATATTTTTCACCCCTTTTCAGGCTCTTCATATTTTTGAACACAGCTTCATGCTCCTCCTATTTTTCAGACCGTTTCATGCTCCTCATATTTTTGACACCTTTTGAAGCTCTTCATATTTTTCACACCTTTTCAGGCTCTTCATGTTTTTCAACACCGTTTCAAGATCCTCCTATTTTTCAGACCGTTTCATGCTCATCTCATTTTTGACACCTTTTGATGCTTTTCATATTTTTCACAAGTTTTTAGGCTCTTCATGTTTTTGAACACCGCTTCATGCTCCTCCTATTTTTCAGAGAGTTTCATGCTCCTAATATATTTCACTCCTTTTGAAGCTCTTCATATTTTTCACAGCTTTTCAGGCTCTGCATGTTTTTCCACACCACTTCATGCTTCTATTTTTCAGCCCGTTTCATGGTCCTCATGTATTTCACACCTTTTGAAGCTCTTCATATTTTTCACAACTTTTCAGGCTCTTCATGTTTTTCAACACCATTTCATGCCTCATCTATCTTTCAGACCGTTTCATTCTTCTCATATTTTGACACCATTTGAAGCTCTTCATATTTTTCACACCTTGACAGGCTCTTCATGTTTTTGAAAACCGCTTCATGCTCCTCCTATTTTTCAGAACGTTTCATGCTCCTCATATTTTTGACACCTTTTGAAGCTCTACATATTTTTGACACCTTTTGAAGCTCTTCACATTTTTCACACCTTTTGAAGCTCTTCATATTTTTCACACCTTTTCAGGCTGTTCATGTTTTTTAACACCTCATCATGCTCCTCCTATTTTTCAGAATGTTTCATGCTCCTCATGTATTTCAGACATTTTGAAGCTCTCCATATTTTTCACAACTTTTCAGGCTCTTCATGTTTCTGATCACCGTTTCATGCTCCTCCTATCTTTCAGACTGTTTCATGCTTCTCATATTTTTGACACCATTTGAAGCTCTTCATATTTTTCACACCTTTTCAGGCTCCCCATGTTTTTGAACACTGCTCATGATCCTCCGAATTTTCAGACCGTTTCATGCTCTTCATATTTTTGACACCTTTTGAAACTCTTCATATTTTTCACACCTTTTCAGTTTCACATGTTTTTCCACACCACTTCATGCTTCTCTTTTTTTTCAGACTGTTTCATGCTCCTCATGAATTTCAAACTTTTTGAAGCTATTCATATTTTTCACACCTTTTCAGGCTCTTCATGTTTTTCCACACCACTTCATGCTTCTCATATTTTTCAGACCGTTTCATGCTCCTCATGAATTTCACACCTTTTGAAGCTCTTCATATTTCTCACACCTTTTCAGGCTCCTCATGTTTTTGATCACCGTTTCATGCTCCTCCTATTTTTCAGAACGTTTCATGCTCCTCATATTTTTGACACCTTTTGAAGCTCTTCATATTTTTCACACGTTTTCAGGCTCTTCATGATTTTGAACACCGCTTCATGAACGTCCTATTTTACAGACCGTTTCATGCTCTTTATACTTTTGACCCCTTTTGAAGCTCTTCATATTTTTCACACCTTTTCAGGCTCTTCATATTTTTCAACACCGTTTCATGCTGCTTCTATTTTTCAGGCCGTTTCATGCTCCTCATATTTTTCACACCTTTTGAAGCTCTTCATATTTTTCACACCTTTTCAGGCTCTTCATGTTTTTCAACACCGTTTCATGCTGCTTCTATTTTTCAGACCGTTTCATGCTCCTCATATTTTTGACACCTTTTGAAACTCTTCATATTTTTCACATCTTTTCAGGCTCTTCATGTTTTTCAGCACCGTTTCATGCTCCTGATATTTTTCAGACCGTTTCATGCTCCTCATATTTTAACACCTTTTGAAGCTCTTCATATTTCTCACAGCTATTCAGGCTCTTCATGTTTTTCATCACCACTTCATGCTCCTCCTATTTTTCAGACCGTATCTATCTCCTAATATTTTTGACACCGTTTGAAGCTCTTCATATATGTCACACCTTTTCAGGCTCTTCATTTTTTTCAACACCACTTCATGCTCCCCTATTTTTCAGACCGTTTCATGCTCATCTCATTTTTGACACCTTTTGAAGCTCTTCATATTTTTCACACCTTTTGAAGCTCTTCATATTTTTCACACGTTTTCAGGCTCGTCATGTTTTTCAACACCGCTTCATGCTCCTCCTATTTTTCAGACCATTACATGCACCTCATATTTTTCACACCTTTTGAAGCTCTTCATATTTTTCACACCTTTTCAGGCTCTTCATGTTTTTCAACACCGCTTCATGCTCCTCCTATTTTTCAGACCGTATCTATCTCCTAATATTTTTGACACCGTTTGAAGCTCTTCATATATGTCACACCTTTTCAGGCTCTTCATTTTTTTCAACACCACTTCATGCTCCTCCTATTTTTCAGACCGTTTCATGCTCATCTCATTTTTGACACCTTTTGAAGCTCTTCATATTTTTCACACCTTTTGAAGCTCTTCATATTTTTCACACGTTTTCAGGCTCGTCATGTTTTTCAACACCGCTTCATGCTCCTCCTATTTTTCAGACCATTACATGCACCTCATATTTTTCACACCTTTTGAAACTCTTCATATTTTTCACACCTTTTCAGGCTCTTCATGTTTTTCAACACCGCTTCATGCTCCTCCTATTTTTCAGACCGTTTAATGCTCCTCATGTATTTACTACCTTTTGAAGCTCTTCATATTTCTCACACCTTTTCAGGCTCTTTATGTTTTTCAGCACTGCTTCATGCTCCTCCTATTTTTCCAACCGTTTCGTTCTCCTCATATTTTTGACACGTTTTGAGGCTCTTCATATTTTTCACACCTTTTCAGGCTCTTCATGTTTTTGAACACCGTTTCATAATCCTCCTATTTTTCAGACCGTTTCATGCTCCTCATATTTTTGACAGCTTTTAAAGCTCTTCATATTTTTCACACCTTTTCAGGCTCTTCATGTTTTTGATCACCGTTTCATGCTCCTCCTATTTTTCAGACGGTTTCATGCTCCTCATGCATTTAACACCTTTTGAAGCTATACATATTTTCCACACCTTTTCAGGCTGTTCATGTTATTGAACACCGCTTCATGCTCCTCCTATTTTTCAGACCGTATCATGCTCCTCATATTATTCACACCTTTTGAAGCTCTTCATATTTTTCACACCTTTTCAGGCTCTTTATATTTTTGAACACGACTTCATGCCCCTCTTATTTTTCAGACTGTTTCATGCTCATCACATTTTTGACATCTTTTGAAGCTTTACATATTATTCACATCTTTTGAAGCTCTTCATATTTTTCCCATTTTAGAAGCTCTTCATATTTTTCACACGATTTCAGACTCTTCATGTTTTTCAACACCGGTTCATGCTTCTGCTATTTATCATACCGTTTCATACTCCTCATATGTTTGACACGTTTTGAGGCTCTTCATATTTTTCACACCTTTTAAGTCTCTTCATGTTTTTGAACACCGTTTCATAATCCTCCTATTTTTCAGACCGTTTCATGCTCCTCATATTTTTGACACCTTTTGAAGCTCTTCATATTTTTCACACCTTTTCAGGCTCTTCAAGTTTTTGAACACCGCTTCATCCTCCTCCTATTTTTAAGACCGTTTCATGTTCCTCATATTTTTGACACCTTTTGAAGCTCTTCATATTTTTCACACCTTTTCAGGCTCTTCAAGTTTTTGAACACCGCTTTATCCTCCTCCTATTTTTAAGACCGTTTCATGCTCCTCATATTTTTGACACCTTTTGAAGCTCTTCATAATTTTCACACCTTTTCAGGCTCTTCATATTTTTCAACACCGCTTCATGCTCCTCCTATTTTTCAGACCGTTTCATGCTCCTCATGTATATCACACCTTTTGAAGCTCTTCATATATTTCACACTTTTCAGTCTCTTGATGTTTTTCAACACTGCTTCATGCTCCGCCTATATTTCAGGCCGTTTCATGCTCCTCATAATTTTGCCACCTTTAGAAGCTCTTCATATTATTCACACCTTTTCAGGCTCTTCATGTTTTTGATCACCGCTTCATGCTCCGCCTATTTTTCAGACCGTTTCATTCTCCTCATATATTTCACACCTTATGAAGCTCTTCATAATTTTCATACCTTTTCAGGCTCTTCATCATTTTCAACACCGCTTCATGCTCCTTGTATTTTTCAGACATTTTCATGCTCATCTCTTTTTTGACACCTTTTGAAGCTCTTCATATTTTTCACACCTTTTGAAGCTCTTCATATTTTTCACACTTTTGAAGCTCTTCATACTTTTCACACGTGTTCAAACTCTTCATGTTTTTCAACACCGCTTCATGCTCCTGCTATTTTTCTGACCATTTCATACTCCTCATGTATTTCACACATTTTGAAGCTCTTCATATTTTTCACACCTTTTCAGGCTCTTCATGTTTTTGAACATCATTTCATGCTCCTCCTATTTTGCAGACCATTTCATTCTCCTCATATTTTTGACACCTTTTCAACTCTTCATATATTTCACACCTTTTCAGGCTCTTCATGTTTTTCAACACCGCTTCATCCTCCTCCTATTTTTCAGAACGTTTCATGCTCCTCATATTTTTGACACCTTTTGAAGCTCTTCATATTTTTCACACCCTTTTAGGCTTTTCAAGTTTTTGCACACCGCTTCATGTTCCTCCTATTTTTCAGACCGTTTAATGCTCCTCATATTTTTGACACCTTTTGAATCTCTTCATATATTTCACACCTTTTCAGGCCCTTCATATTTTTGAACACCGCTTCATGCTCCTCCTATTTTTGAGATTGTTTCATGCTCCTCATATTTTTGACACCTTTTGAAGCTCTTCATATTTTTCACACCTTTTCAGGCTCTTCATGTTTTTGAACACCGCTTCATGCTCCTCCTATTTTTCAGACCGTTTCAGGCTCCTCATAATTTTCACACCTTTTGAAGTTCTTCATATTTCTCACACCTTTTCAGGCTCTTCATGTTTTTCATCACCACTTCATGCTTCTCCTATTTTTCAGACCGTTTCATGCTCATCTAATATTTGACACTTTTGAAGCTCTTCATATTTTTGACACCTTTTGAAGCTCTTCACATTTTTCACACCTTTACAGGCTCTTCATGTTTTTGAACACCGTTTCATTCTCCTCCTATTTTTCAGACAGTTACTTACTCCTCATATTTTTGACACGTTTTGAGGCTCTTCATATTTTTCACACCTTTTCAGCCTCTTCATGATTTTGAACAACGTTTCATGATCCTCCTATTTTTCAGAACGTTTCATGTTCCTCATAATTTTGACACCTTTTAAAGCTATTCATATTTTTCACACCTTTTCAGGCTCTTCATGTTTTTGAACACCGCTTCATGCTCCTCCTATTTTTCAGACCGTTTCATGCTCCTCATATTTTTGACACCTTTTGATGCTCTTCATATTTTTCACACCTTTTGAAGCTCTTTGTATATTTCACACCATTTCAGGCTCTTCATGTTTTCAACATCACTTCATACGCCTCGTATTGTTCAGACCCTTTCATGCTAAACTAATTTTGACACCTTATGAAGCTCTTCATATTTTTCACACCTTTTCAGGCTCTTCATGTTTTTGAACACCGCTTCATGCTCCGCCTATTTTTCAGACCGTTTCATGCTCCTCATATTTTTGACACTTATTGAATCTCTTCATATTTTTCACTCCTTTTCAGGCTCTTCATGATTTTCAACACCGCTTCATGGTCCTCCTATTTTTCAGACAGTTTCATGCTCATCTCATTTTTGACACCTTTTGAAGCTTTTCAAATTTTTCACAACATTTCAGGCTCTTCATGTTTTTGAACACCGCTTCATGCTCCTCCTATTTTTCAGAGAGTTTCATGCTCCTCATGTATTTCACACCTTTTGAACCTCTTCATATTTTTCACGCATTTACAGGCTCTTCATGATTTTAAACACCGCTTCATGCTCCTCCTATTTTTCAGACGGTTTCATGCTCATCTCATTTTTGACACCTTTTCAAACTTTTCATATTTTTCACACCTTTTCAGGCTCTTCATGTTTTTGAACACCGTTTCTTTCTGCTTCTATTTTTCAGGCCGTTTCATGCTCCTCATATTTTTCACACCTTTTGAAGCTCTTCATATTTTTCACACCTTTTCAGGCTCTTCATGTTTTTCAACACCGTTTCATGCTGCTTCTATTTTTAAGACCGTTTCATGCTCCTCATATTTTTCACACCTTTTGAAGCTCTTCATATTTTTCACCCCTTTTCAGGCTCTTCATATTTTTGAACACAGCTTCATGCTCCTCCTATTTTTCAGACCGTTTCATGCTCCTCATATTTTTGACACCTTTTGAAGCTCTTCATATTTTTCACACCTTTTCAGGCTCTTCATGTTTTTCAACACCGTTTCATGATCCTCCTATTTTTCAGACCGTTTCATGCTCATCTCATTTTTGACACCTTTTGATGCTTTTCATATTTTTCACAAGTTTTTAGGCTCTTCATGTTTTTGAACACCGCTTCATGCTCCTCCTATTTTTCAGAGAGTTTCATGCTCCTAATATATTTCACTCCTTTTGAAGCTCTTCATATTTTTCACAGCTTTTCAGGCTCTGCATGTTTTTCCACACCACTTCATGCTTCTATTTTTCAGCCCGTTTCATGGTCCTCATGTATTTCACACCTTTTGAAGCTCTTCATATTTTTCACAACTTTTCAGGCTCTTCATGTTTTTCAACACCATTTCATGCCTCATCTATCTTTCAGACCGTTTCATTCTTCTCATATTTTGACACCATTTGAAGCTCTTCATATTTTTCACACCTTGACAGGCTCTTCATGTTTTTGAACACCGCTTCATGCTCCTCCTATTTTTCAGAACGTTTCATGCTCCTCATATTTTTGACACCTTTTGAAGCTCTACATATTTTTGACACCTTTTGAAGCTCTTCACATTTTTCACACCTTTTGAAGCTCTTCATATTTTTCACACCTTTTCAGGCTGTTCATGTTTTTTAACACCTCATCATGCTCCTCCTATTTTTCAGAATGTTTCATGCTCCTCATGTATTTCAGACATTTTGAAGCTCTCCATATTTTTCACAACTTTTCAGGCTCTTCATGTTTCTGATCACCGTTTCATGCTCCTCCTATCTTTCAGACTGTTTCATGCTTCTCATATTTTTGACACCATTTGAAGCTCTTCATATTTTTCACACCTTTTCAGGCTCCCCATGTTTTTGAACACTGCTCATGATCCTCCGAATTTTCAGACCGTTTCATGCTCTTCATATTTTTGACACCTTTTGAAACTCTTCATATTTTTCACACCTTTTCAGTTTCACATGTTTTTCCACACCACTTCATGCTTCTCTTTTTTTTCAGACTGTTTCATGCTCCTCATGAATTTCAAACTTTTTGAAGCTATTCATATTTTTCACACCTTTTCAGGCTCTTCATGTTTTTCCACACCACTTCATGCTTCTCATATTTTTCAGACCGTTTCATGCTCCTCATGAATTTCACACCTTTTGAAGCTCTTCATATTTCTCACACCTTTTCAGGCTCCTCATGTTTTTGATCACCGTTTCATGCTCCTCCTATTTTTCAGAACGTTTCATGCTCCTCATATTTTTGACACCTTTTGAAGCTCTTCATATTTTTCACACGTTTTCAGGCTCTTCATGATTTTGAACACCGCTTCATGAACGTCCTATTTTACAGACCGTTTCATGCTCTTTATACTTTTGACCCCTTTTGAAGCTCTTCATATTTTTCACACCTTTTCAGGCTCTTCATATTTTTCAACACCGTTTCATGCTGCTTCTATTTTTCAGGCCGTTTCATGCTCCTCATATTTTTCACACCTTTTGAAGCTCTTCATATTTTTCACACCTTTTCAGGCTCTTCATGTTTTTCAACACCGTTTCATGCTGCTTCTATTTTTCAGACCGTTTCATGCTCCTCATATTTTTGACACCTTTTGAAACTCTTCATATTTTTCACATCTTTTCAGGCTCTTCATGTTTTTCAGCACCGTTTCATGCTCCTGATATTTTTCAGACCGTTTCATGCTCCTCATATTTTGACACCTTTTGAAGCTCTTCATATTTCTCACAGCTATTCAGGCTCTTCATGTTTTTCATCACCACTTCATGCTCCTCCTATTTTTCAGACCGTATCTATCTCCTAATATTTTTGACACCGTTTGAAGCTCTTCATATATGTCACACCTTTTCAGGCTCTTCATTTTTTTCAACACCACTTCATGCTCCCCTATTTTTCAGACCGTTTCATGCTCATCTCATTTTTGACACCTTTTGAAGCTCTTCATATTTTTCACACCTTTTGAAGCTCTTCATATTTTTCACACGTTTTCAGGCTCGTCATGTTTTTCAACACCGCTTCATGCTCCTCCTATTTTTCAGACCATTACATGCACCTCATATTTTTCACACCTTTTGAAGCTCTTCATATTTTTCACACCTTTTCAGGCTCTTCATGTTTTTCAACACCGCTTCATGCTCCTCCTATTTTTCAGACCGTATCTATCTCCTAATATTTTTGACACCGTTTGAAGCTCTTCATATATGTCACACCTTTTCAGGCTCTTCATTTTTTTCAACACCACTTCATGCTCCTCCTATTTTTCAGACCGTTTCATGCTCATCTCATTTTTGACACCTTTTGAAGCTCTTCATATTTTTCACACCTTTTGAAGCTCTTCATATTTTTCACACGTTTTCAGGCTCGTCATGTTTTTCAACACCGCTTCATGCTCCTCCTATTTTTCAGACCATTACATGCACCTCATATTTTTCACACCTTTTGAAGCTCTTCATATTTTTCACACCTTTTCAGGCTCTTCATGTTTTTCAACACCGCTTCATGCTCCTCCTATTTTTCAGACCGTTTAATGCTCCTCATGTATTTACTACCTTTTGAAGCTCTTCATATTTCTCACACCTTTTCAGGCTCTTTATGTTTTTCAGCACTGCTTCATGCTCCTCCTATTTTTCCAACCGTTTCGTTCTCCTCATATTTTTGACACGTTTTGAGGCTCTTCATATTTTTCACACCTTTTCAGGCTCTTCATGTTTTTGAACACCGTTTCATAATCCTCCTATTTTTCAGACCGTTTCATGCTCCTCATATTTTTGACAGCTTTTAAAGCTCTTCATATTTTTCACACCTTTTCAGGCTCTTCATGTTTTTGATCACCGTTTCATGCTCCTCCTATTTTTCAGACGGTTTCATGCTCCTCATGCATTTAACACCTTTTGAAGCTATACATATTTTCCACACCTTTTCAGGCTGTTCATGTTATTGAACACCGCTTCATGCTCCTCCTATTTTTCAGACCGTATCATGCTCCTCATATTATTCACACCTTTTGAAGCTCTTCATATTTTTCACACCTTTTCAGGCTCTTTATATTTTTGAACACGACTTCATGCCCCTCTTATTTTTCAGACTGTTTCATGCTCATCACATTTTTGACATCTTTTGAAGCTTTACATATTATTCACATCTTTTGAAGCTCTTCATATTTTTCCCATTTTAGAAGCTCTTCATATTTTTCACACGATTTCAGACTCTTCATGTTTTTCAACACCGGTTCATGCTTCTGCTATTTATCATACCGTTTCATACTCCTCATATGTTTGACACGTTTTGAGGCTCTTCATATTTTTCACACCTTTTAAGTCTCTTCATGTTTTTGAACACCGTTTCATAATCCTCCTATTTTTCAGACCGTTTCATGCTCCTCATATTTTTGACACCTTTTGAAGCTCTTCATATTTTTCACACCTTTTCAGGCTCTTCAAGTTTTTGAACACCGCTTCATCCTCCTCCTATTTTTAAGACCGTTTCATTTTCCTCATATTTTTGACACCTTTTGAAGCTCTTCATATTTTTCACACCTTTTCAGGCTCTTCAAGTTTTTGAACACCGCTTTATCCTCCTCCTATTTTTAAGACCGTTTCATGCTCCTCATATTTTTGACACCTTTTGAAGCTCTTCATAATTTTCACACCTTTTCAGGCTCTTCATATTTTTCAACACCGCTTCATGCTCCTCCTATTTTTCAGACCGTTTCATGCTCCTCATGTATATCACACCTTTTGAAGCTCTTCATATATTTCACACTTTTCAGTCTCTTGATGTTTTTCAACACCGCTTCATGCTCCGCCTATATTTCAGGCCGTTTCATGCTCCTCATAATTTTGCCACCTTTAGAAGCTCTTCATATTATTCACACCTTTTCAGGCTCTTCATGTTTTTGATCACCGCTTCATGCTCCGCCTATTTTTCAGACCGTTTCATTCTCCTCATATATTTCACACCTTATGAAGCTCTTCATAATTTTCATACCTTTTCAGGCTCTTCATCATTTTCAACACCGCTTCATGCTCCTTGTATTTTTCAGACATTTTCATGCTCATCTCTTTTTTGACACCTTTTGAAGCTCTTCATATTTTTCACACCTTTTGAAGCTCTTCATATTTTTCACACTTTTGAAGCTCTTCATACTTTTCACACGTGTTCAAACTCTTCATGTTTTTCAACACCGCTTCATGCTCCTGCTATTTTTCTGACCATTTCATACTCCTCATGTATTTCACACATTTTGAAGCTCTTCATATTTTTCACACCTTTTCAGGCTCTTCATGTTTTTGAACATCATTTCATGCTCCTCCTATTTTGCAGACCATTTCATTCTCCTCATATTTTTGACACCTTTTCAACTCTTCATATATTTCACACCTTTTCAGGCTCTTCATGTTTTTCAACACCGCTTCATCCTCCTCCTATTTTTCAGAACGTTTCATGCTCCTCATATTTTTGACACCTTTTGAAGCTCTTCATATTTTTCACACCCTTTTAGGCTTTTCAAGTTTTTGCACACCGCTTCATGTTCCTCCTATTTTTCAGACCGTTTAATGCTCCTCATATTTTTGACACCTTTTGAATCTCTTCATATATTTCACACCTTTTCAGGCCCTTCATATTTTTGAACACCGCTTCATGCTCCTCCTATTTTTGAGATTGTTTCATGCTCCTCATATTTTTGACACCTTTTGAAGCTCTTCATATTTTTCACACCTTTTCAGGCTCTTCATGTTTTTGAACACCGCTTCATGCTCCTCCTATTTTTCAGACCGTTTCAGGCTCCTCATAATTTTCACACCTTTTGAAGTTCTTCATATTTCTCACACCTTTTCAGGCTCTTCATGTTTTTCATCACCACTTCATGCTTCTCCTATTTTTCAGACCGTTTCATGCTCATCTAATATTTGACACTTTTGAAGCTCTTCATATTTTTGACACCTTTTGAAGCTCTTCACATTTTTCACACCTTTACAGGCTCTTCATGTTTTTGAACACCGTTTCATTCTCCTCCTATTTTTCAGACAGTTACTTACTCCTCATATTTTTGACACGTTTTGAGGCTCTTCATATTTTTCACACCTTTTCAGCCTCTTCATGATTTTGAACAACGTTTCATGATCCTCCTATTTTTCAGAACGTTTCATGTTCCTCATAATTTTGACACCTTTTAAAGCTATTCATATTTTTCACACCTTTTCAGGCTCTTCATGTTTTTGAACACCGCTTCATGCTCCTCCTATTTTTCAGACCGTTTCATGCTCCTCATATTTTTGACACCTTTTGATGCTCTTCATATTTTTCACACCTTTTGAAGCTCTTTGTATATTTCACACCATTTCAGGCTCTTCATGTTTTCAACATCACTTCATACGCCTCGTATTGTTCAGACCCTTTCATGCTAAACTAATTTTGACACCTTATGAAGCTCTTCATATTTTTCACACCTTTTCAGGCTCTTCATGTTTTTGAACACCGCTTCATGCTCCGCCTATTTTTCAGACCGTTTCATGCTCCTCATATTTTTGACACTTATTGAAGCTCTTCATATTTTTCACTCCTTTTCAGGCTCTTCATGATTTTCAACACCGCTTCATGGTCCTCCTATTTTTCAGACAGTTTCATGCTCATCTCATTTTTGACACCTTTTGAAGCTTTTCAAATTTTTCACAACATTTCAGGCTCTTCATGTTTTTGAACACCGCTTCATGCTCCTCCTATTTTTCAGAGAGTTTCATGCTCCTCATGTATTTCACACCTTTTGAACCTCTTCATATTTTTCACGCATTTACAGGCTCTTCATGATTTTAAACACCGCTTCATGCTCCTCCTATTTTTCAGACGGTTTCATGCTCATCTCATTTTTGACACCTTTTCAAACTTTTCATATTTTTCACACCTTTTCAGGCTCTTCATGTTTTTGAACACCGTTTCTTTCTGCTTCTATTTTTCAGGCCGTTTCATGCTCCTCATATTTTTCACACCTTTTGAAGCTCTTCATATTTTTCACACCTTTTCAGGCTCTTCATGTTTTTCAACACCGTTTCATGCTGCTTCTATTTTTAAGACCGTTTCATGCTCCTCATATTTTTCACACCTTTTGAAGCTCTTCATATTTTTCACCCCTTTTCAGGCTCTTCATATTTTTGAACACAGCTTCATGCTCCTCCTATTTTTCAGACCGTTTCATGCTCCTCATATTTTTGACACCTTTTGAAGCTCTTCATATTTTTCACACCTTTTCAGGCTCTTCATGTTTTTCAACACCGTTTCATGATCCTCCTATTTTTCAGACCGTTTCATGCTCATCTCATTTTTGACACCTTTTGATGCTTTTCATATTTTTCACAAGTTTTTAGGCTCTTCATGTTTTTGAACACCGCTTCATGCTCCTCCTATTTTTCAGAGAGTTTCATGCTCCTAATATATTTCACTCCTTTTGAAGCTCTTCATATTTTTCACAGCTTTTCAGGCTCTGCATGTTTTTCCACACCACTTCATGCTTCTATTTTTCAGCCCGTTTCATGGTCCTCATGTATTTCACACCTTTTGAAGCTCTTCATATTTTTCACAACTTTTCAGGCTCTTCATGTTTTTCAACACCATTTCATGCCTCATCTATCTTTCAGACCGTTTCATTCTTCTCATATTTTGACACCATTTGAAGCTCTTCATATTTTTCACACCTTGACAGGCTCTTCATGTTTTTGAACACCGCTTCATGCTCCTCCTATTTTTCAGAACGTTTCATGCTCCTCATATTTTTGACACCTTTTGAAGCTCTACATATTTTTGACACCTTTTGAAGCTCTTCACATTTTTCACACCTTTTGAAGCTCTTCATATTTTTCACACCTTTTCAGGCTGTTCATGTTTTTTAACACCTCATCATGCTCCTCCTATTTTTCAGAATGTTTCATGCTCCTCATGTATTTCAGACATTTTGAAGCTCTCCATATTTTTCACAACTTTTCAGGCTCTTCATGTTTCTGATCACCGTTTCATGCTCCTCCTATCTTTCAGACTGTTTCATGCTTCTCATATTTTTGACACCATTTGAAGCTCTTCATATTTTTCACACCTTTTCAGGCTCCCCATGTTTTTGAACACTGCTCATGATCCTCCGAATTTTCAGACCGTTTCATGCTCTTCATATTTTTGACACCTTTTGAAACTCTTCATATTTTTCACACCTTTTCAGTTTCACATGTTTTTCCACACCACTTCATGCTTCTCTTTTTTTTCAGACTGTTTCATGCTCCTCATGAATTTCAAACTTTTTGAAGCTATTCATATTTTTCACACCTTTTCAGGCTCTTCATGTTTTTCCACACCACTTCATGCTTCTCATATTTTTCAGACCGTTTCATGCTCCTCATGAATTTCACACCTTTTGAAGCTCTTCATATTTCTCACACCTTTTCAGGCTCCTCATGTTTTTGATCACCGTTTCATGCTCCTCCTATTTTTCAGAACGTTTCATGCTCCTCATATTTTTGACACCTTTTGAAGCTCTTCATATTTTTCACACGTTTTCAGGCTCTTCATGATTTTGAACACCGCTTCATGAACGTCCTATTTTACAGACCGTTTCATGCTCTTTATACTTTTGACCCCTTTTGAAGCTCTTCATATTTTTCACACCTTTTCAGGCTCTTCATATTTTTCAACACCGTTTCATGCTGCTTCTATTTTTCAGGCCGTTTCATGCTCCTCATATTTTTCACACCTTTTGAAGCTCTTCATATTTTTCACACCTTTTCAGGCTCTTCATGTTTTTCAACACCGTTTCATGCTGCTTCTATTTTTCAGACCGTTTCATGCTCCTCATATTTTTGACACCTTTTGAAACTCTTCATATTTTTCACATCTTTTCAGGCTCTTCATGTTTTTCAGCACCGTTTCATGCTCCTGATATTTTTCAGACCGTTTCATGCTCCTCATATTTTGACACCTTTTGAAGCTCTTCATATTTCTCACAGCTATTCAGGCTCTTCATGTTTTTCATCACCACTTCATGCTCCTCCTATTTTTCAGACCGTATCTATCTCCTAATATTTTTGACACCGTTTGAAGCTCTTCATATATGTCACACCTTTTCAGGCTCTTCATTTTTTTCAACACCACTTCATGCTCCCCTATTTTTCAGACCGTTTCATGCTCATCTCATTTTTGACACCTTTTGAAGCTCTTCATATTTTTCACACCTTTTGAAGCTCTTCATATTTTTCACACGTTTTCAGGCTCGTCATGTTTTTCAACACCGCTTCATGCTCCTCCTATTTTTCAGACCATTACATGCACCTCATATTTTTCACACCTTTTGAAGCTCTTCATATTTTTCACACCTTTTCAGGCTCTTCATGTTTTTCAACACCGCTTCATGCTCCTCCTATTTTTCAGACCGTATCTATCTCCTAATATTTTTGACACCGTTTGAAGCTCTTCATATATGTCACACCTTTTCAGGCTCTTCATTTTTTTCAACACCACTTCATGCTCCTCCTATTTTTCAGACCGTTTCATGCTCATCTCATTTTTGACACCTTTTGAAGCTCTTCATATTTTTCACACCTTTTGAAGCTCTTCATATTTTTCACACGTTTTCAGGCTCGTCATGTTTTTCAACACCGCTTCATGCTCCTCCTATTTTTCAGACCATTACATGCACCTCATATTTTTCACACCTTTTGAAGCTCTTCATATTTTTCACACCTTTTCAGGCTCTTCATGTTTTTCAACACCGCTTCATGCTCCTCCTATTTTTCAGACCGTTTAATGCTCCTCATGTATTTACTACCTTTTGAAGCTCTTCATATTTCTCACACCTTTTCAGGCTCTTTATGTTTTTCAGCACTGCTTCATGCTCCTCCTATTTTTCCAACCGTTTCGTTCTCCTCATATTTTTGACACGTTTTGAGGCTCTTCATATTTTTCACACCTTTTCAGGCTCTTCATGTTTTTGAACACCGTTTCATAATCCTCCTATTTTTCAGACCGTTTCATGCTCCTCATATTTTTGACAGCTTTTAAAGCTCTTCATATTTTTCACACCTTTTCAGGCTCTTCATGTTTTTGATCACCGTTTCATGCTCCTCCTATTTTTCAGACGGTTTCATGCTCCTCATGCATTTAACACCTTTTGAAGCTATACATATTTTCCACACCTTTTCAGGCTGTTCATGTTATTGAACACCGCTTCATGCTCCTCCTATTTTTCAGACCGTATCATGCTCCTCATATTATTCACACCTTTTGAAGCTCTTCATATTTTTCACACCTTTTCAGGCTCTTTATATTTTTGAACACGACTTCATGCCCCTCTTATTTTTCAGACTGTTTCATGCTCATCACATTTTTGACATCTTTTGAAGCTTTACATATTATTCACATCTTTTGAAGCTCTTCATATTTTTCCCATTTTAGAAGCTCTTCATATTTTTCACACGATTTCAGTCTCTTCATGTTTTTCAACACCGGTTCATGCTTCTGCTATTTATCATACCGTTTCATACTCCTCATATGTTTGACACGTTTTGAGGCTCTTCATATTTTTCACACCTTTTAAGTCTCTTCATGTTTTTGAACACCGTTTCATAATCCTCCTATTTTTCAGACCGTTTCATGCTCCTCATATTTTTGACACCTTTTGAAGCTCTTCATATTTTTCACACCTTTTCAGGCTCTTCAAGTTTTTGAACACCGCTTCATCCTCCTCCTATTTTTAAGACCGTTTCATGTTCCTCATATTTTTGACACCTTTTGAAGCTCTTCATATTTTTCACACCTTTTCAGGCTCTTCAAGTTTTTGAACACCGCTTTATCCTCCTCCTATTTTTAAGACCGTTTCATGCTCCTCATATTTTTGACACCTTTTGAAGCTCTTCATAATTTTCACACCTTTTCAGGCTCTTCATATTTTTCAACACCGCTTCATGCTCCTCCTATTTTTCAGACCGTTTCATGCTCCTCATGTATATCACACCTTTTGAAGCTCTTCATATATTTCACACTTTTCAGTCTCTTGATGTTTTTCAACACCGCTTCATGCTCCGCCTATATTTCAGGCCGTTTCATGCTCCTCATAATTTTGCCACCTTTAGAAGCTCTTCATATTATTCACACCTTTTCAGGCTCTTCATGTTTTTGATCACCGCTTCATGCTCCGCCTATTTTTCAGACCGTTTCATTCTCCTCATATATTTCACACCTTATGAAGCTCTTCATAATTTTCATACCTTTTCAGGCTCTTCATCATTTTCAACACCGCTTCATGCTCCTTGTATTTTTCAGACATTTTCATGCTCATCTCTTTTTTGACACCTTTTGAAGCTCTTCATATTTTTCACACCTTTTGAAGCTCTTCATATTTTTCACACTTTTGAAGCTCTTCATACTTTTCACACGTGTTCAAACTCTTCATGTTTTTCAACACCGCTTCATGCTCCTGCTATTTTTCTGACCATTTCATACTCCTCATGTATTTCACACATTTTGAAGCTCTTCATATTTTTCACACCTTTTCAGGCTCTTCATGTTTTTGAACATCATTTCATGCTCCTCCTATTTTGCAGACCATTTCATTCTCCTCATATTTTTGACACCTTTTCAACTCTTCATATATTTCACACCTTTTCAGGCTCTTCATGTTTTTCAACACCGCTTCATCCTCCTCCTATTTTTCAGAACGTTTCATGCTCCTCATATTTTTGACACCTTTTGAAGCTCTTCATATTTTTCACACCCTTTTAGGCTTTTCAAGTTTTTGCACACCGCTTCATGTTCCTCCTATTTTTCAGACCGTTTAATGCTCCTCATATTTTTGACACCTTTTGAATCTCTTCATATATTTCACACCTTTTCAGGCCCTTCATATTTTTGAACACCGCTTCATGCTCCTCCTATTTTTGAGATTGTTTCATGCTCCTCATATTTTTGACACCTTTTGAAGCTCTTCATATTTTTCACACCTTTTCAGGCTCTTCATGTTTTTGAACACCGCTTCATGCTCCTCCTATTTTTCAGACCGTTTCAGGCTCCTCATAATTTTCACACCTTTTGAAGTTCTTCATATTTCTCACACCTTTTCAGGCTCTTCATGTTTTTCATCACCACTTCATGCTTCTCCTATTTTTCAGACCGTTTCATGCTCATCTAATATTTGACACTTTTGAAGCTCTTCATATTTTTGACACCTTTTGAAGCTCTTCATATTTTTCACACCTTTACAGGCTCTTCATGTTTTTGAACACCGTTTCATTCTCCTCCTATTTTTCAGACAGTTACTTACTCCTCATATTTTTGACACGTTTTGAGGCTCTTCATATTTTTCACACCTTTTCAGCCTCTTCATGATTTTGAACAACGTTTCATGATCCTCCTATTTTTCAGAACGTTTCATGTTCCTCATAATTTTGACACCTTTTAAAGCTATTCATATTTTTCACACCTTTTCAGGCTCTTCATGTTTTTGAACACCGCTTCATGCTCCTCCTATTTTTCAGACCGTTTCATGCTCCTCATATTTTTGACACCTTTTGATGCTCTTCATATTTTTCACACCTTTTGAAGCTCTTTGTATATTTCACACCATTTCAGGCTCTTCATGTTTTCAACATCACTTCATACGCCTCGTATTGTTCAGACCCTTTCATGCTAAACTAATTTTGACACCTTATGAAGCTCTTCATATTTTTCACACCTTTTCAGGCTCTTCATGTTTTTGAACACCGCTTCATGCTCCGCCTATTTTTCAGACCGTTTCATGCTCCTCATATTTTTGACACTTATTGAAGCTCTTCATATTTTTCACTCCTTTTCAGGCTCTTCATGATTTTCAACACCGCTTCATGGTCCTCCTATTTTTCAGACAGTTTCATGCTCATCTCATTTTTGACACCTTTTGAAGCTTTTCAAATTTTTCACAACATTTCAGGCTCTTCATGTTTTTGAACACCGCTTCATGCTCCTCCTATTTTTCAGAGAGTTTCATGCTCCTCATGTATTTCACACCTTTTGAACCTCTTCATATTTTTCACGCATTTACAGGCTCTTCATGATTTTAAACACCGCTTCATGCTCCTCCTATTTTTCAGACGGTTTCATGCTCATCTCATTTTTGACACCTTTTCAAACTTTTCATATTTTTCACACCTTTTCAGGCTCTTCATGTTTTTGAACACCGCTTCATGCCTCTCCTATTTTTCACACCATATACAGCTCCTCATATTTTTCACACCTATTGAAGCTCTTCATAATTTTCACACCTTTTCAGACTCTACATGTTTTTGAACACCACTTAATGCTCCTCCTATTTTTCAGAGAGTTTCATGCTCCTCATGTATTTCACACCTTTTGAAGCTCTTCATATTTTTCACACCTTTTCAGGTTCTTCATGTTTTTCCACACCACTTCATGCTTCTATTTTTCAGACCGTTTCATGCTCCTCATGAATTTCACACCTTTTGTAGCTCTTCATATTTTTCACAACTTTTCAGGCTCTTCATGTTTCTGATCACCGTTTCATGCTCCTCCTATCTTTCAGACCGTTTCATGCTTCTCATATTTTTGACACCATTTGAAGCTCTTCATATTTTTCACACCTTTTCAGGCTCCCCATGTTTTTGAACACTGCTCATGATCCTCCGAATTTTCAGACCGTTTCATGCTCTTCATATTTTTGACACCTTTTCAGTTTCTTCATGTTTTTCCACACCACTTCATGCTTCTCATATTTTTCAGACTGTTTCATGCTCATTATGAATTTCACACCTTTTGAAGCTATTCATATTTTTCACACCTTTTCAAGCTCTTCATGTTTTTCCACACCACTTCATGCTTCTCATATTTTTCAGACTGTTTCATGCTCCTCATGAATTTCACACCTTTTGAAGCTCTTCATATTTCTCACACCTTTTCAGGCTCCTCATGTTTTTGATCACCGTTTCATGCTCCTCCTATTTTTCAGAACATTTCATGCTCCTCATATTTTTGACACCTTTTGAAGCTCTTCATATTTTGACACGTTTTCATTCTCTTCATGATTTTGAACACCGCACATGAACCTCCTATTTTACAGACCGTTTCATGCTCTTTATATTTTTGACCCCTTTTGAAGCTCTTCATATTTTTCACACCTTTTCAGGCTCTTCATATTTTTCAACAACGTTTCATGCTGCTTCTATTTTTCAGGCCGTTTCATGCTCCTCATATTTTTCACACCTTTTGAAGCTCTTCATATTTTTCACCCCTTTTCAGGTTCTTCATGATTTTCAACACCGTTTCATGCTGCTTCTATTTTTCAGACCGTTTCATGCTCCTCATATTTTTGACACCTTTTGAAGCTCTTCATATTTTTCACCCCTTTTCAGGTTCTTCATGATTTTCAACACCGTTTCATGCTGCTTCTATTTTTCAGGCCGTTTCATGCTCCTCATATTTTTCACACCTTTTGAAGCTCTTCATATTTTTCACCCCTTTTCAGGTTCTTCATGATTTTCAACACCGTTTCATGATCCTCCTTTTTTTCAGACCGTTTCATGCTCATCTCTTTTTTGACACCTTTTGAAGCTTTTCATATTTTTCACAACTTTTTAGGCTCTTCATGTTTTTGAACACCGCTTCATGCTCCTCCTATTTTTCAGAGAGTTTCATGCTCCTAATATATTTCACTCCTTTTGAAGCTCTTCATATTTTTCACACCTTTTCAGGCTCATCATGTTTTTCCACACCACTTCATGCTTCTATTTTTCAGCCCGATTCATGGTCCTCATGTATTTCACACCTTTTGAAGCTCATCATATTTTTCACACCTTTTCAGGCTCTTCATGTTTTTCAACACCATTTCATGCCGCATCTATCTTTCAGACCGTTTCATTCTTCTCATATTTTTGACACCATTTGAAGCTCTTCATATTTTTCACACCTTTTCAGGCTCCTCATGTTTTTGAACACTGCTCATGATCCTCCAAATTTTCAGACCGTTTCATGCTCTTCATATTTTTCACACCTTTTCAGGCTCTTCATGTTTTTCCACACCACTTCATGCTTCTCCTATTTTTCAGAAAGATTTCATGCTCCTCATGAATTTCACACCTTTTGAAGCTATTCATATTTTTCACAACTTTTCAGGCTCTTCATATTTCTGATCACCGTTTCATGCTCCTCCTATCTTTCAGACCGTTTCATGCTCTTCATATTTTTAACACCTTTTGAAGCTCTTCATATTTTTCACACCTTTTCAGGCTCTTCATGTTTTTCCACACCACTTCATGCTTCTCATATTTTTCAGATCGTTTCATGCTCCTCATGAATTTCACACCTTTTGAAGCTCTTCATATTTTTCACAACTTCTCAGGCTCTTCATGTTTTTCCACACCACTTCATGCTCCTCCTATCTTTCAGACCTTTTCATGCTTCTCATATTTTTGACACCATTTGAAGCTCTTCATATTTTTCACACCTTTTCAGCCTCCTCATGTTTTTGAACACTGCTCATGATCCTCCGAATTTTCAAACTTTTTCATGCTCTTCGTATTTTTAAAACCTTTTGAAGCTCTTCATATTTTTCACACCTTTTCAGGCTCTTCCTGTTTTTCCACACCACTTCATGCTTCTCATATTTTTCAGACCGTTTCATGCTCCTCATTAATTTCACACCTTTTGAAGCTCTTCATATTTCTCACCCCTTTTCAGGCTCCTCATGTTTTTGATCACAGTTTCATGCTCCTCCTATTTTTCAGAACGTTTCATGCTCCTCATATTTTTGACCCCTTTTGAAGCTCTTCATATTTTTCACACCTTTTCAGGCTCTTCATATTTATCAACACCGTTTCATGCTGCTTCTATTTTTCAGGCCGTTTCATGCTCCTCATATTTTTCACACCTATTGAAGCTCTTCATATTTTTTACACCTTTTTAGGCTCTTCATGTTTTTCAACACCGTTTCATGCTGCTTCTATTTTTCAGACCGTTTCATGGTCCTCATGTATTCACACCTTTTGAAGCTCTTCATATTTTTCACCCCTTTTCAGGCTCTTCATATTTTTGAACACAGCTTCATGCTCCTCCTATTTTTCAGACCGTTTCATGCTCCTCATATTTTTGACACCTTTTGAAACTCTTCATATTTTTCACACTTTTTCAGGCTCTTCATGTTTTTCAACACCGTTTCATGATCCTCCTATTTTTCAGACCGTTTCATGCTCATCTCATTTTTGACACCTTTTGAAGCTTTTCATATTTTTCACAACTTTTTAGGCTCTTCATGTTTTTGAACACCGCTTCATGCTCCTCCTATTTTTCAGAGAGTTTCATGCTCCTAATATATTTCACCCCTTTGAAGCTCTTCATATTTTTCACACCTTTTCAGGCTCTTCATGTTTTTCCACACCACTTCATGCTTCTATTTTTCAGCCCGTTTCATGGTCCTCATGTATTTCACACCTTTTGAAGCTCATCATATTTTTCACACCTTTTCAGGCTCTTCATGTTTTTCAACACCATTTCATGCCGCATCTATCTTTCAGACCGTTTCATTCTTCTCATATTTTTGACACCATTTGAATCTCTTCATATTTTTCACAACTTTTCAGGCTCTTCATGTTTCTGATCACCGTTTCATGCTCCTCCTATCTTTCAGACCGTTTCATGCTCTTCATATTTTTAACACCTTTTGAAGCTCTTCATATTTTTCACACCTTTTCAGGCTCTTCATGTTTTTCCACACCACTTCATGCTTCTCCTATTTTTCAGAAAGATTTCATGCTCCTCATGTATTTCACACCTTTTGAAGCTATTCATATTTTTCACAACTTTTCAGGCTCTTCATGTTTCTGATCACCGTTTCATGCTCCTCCTATCTTTCAGACCTTTTCATGCTTCTCATATTTTTGACACCATTTGAAGCTCTTCATATTTTTCACACCTTTTCAGCCTCCTCATGTTTTTGAACACTGCTCATGATCCTCCGAATTTTCAAACCTTTTCATGCTCTTCGTATTTTTAAAACCTTTTGAAGCTCTTCATATTTTTCACACCTTTTCAGGCTCTTCCTGTTTTTCCACACCACTTCATGCTTCTCATATTTTTCAGACCGTTTCATGCTCCTCATTAATTTCACACCTTTTGAAGCTCTTCATATTTCTCACACCTTTTCAGGCTCCTCATGTTTTTGATCACAGTTTCATGCTCCTCCTATATTTCAAAACGTTTCATGCTCCTCATATTTTTGACCCCTTTTGAAGCTCTTCATATTTTTCACACCTTTTCAAGCTCTTCATATTTTTCAACACCGTTTCATGCTGCTTCTATTTTTCAGGCCGTTTCATGCTCCTCATATTTTTCACACCTTTTGAAGCTCTTCATATTTTTCACACCTTTTCAGGCTCTTCATGTTTTTCAACACCATTTCATGCTGCTTCTATTTTTCAGACCGTTTCATGGTCCTCATGTATTTCACACCTTTTGAAGCTCTTCATATTTTTCACACCTTTTCAGGCTCTTCATATTTTTGAACACAGCTTCATGCTCCTCCTATTTTTCAGACCGTTTCATGCTCCTCATATTTTTGACACCTTTTGAAACTCTTCATATTTTTCACACCTTTTCAGGCTCTTCATGTTTTTCAACACCGTTTCATGATCCTCCTATTTTTCAGACCGTTTCATGCTCATCTCATTTTTGACACCTTTTGAAGCTTTTCATATTTTCACAACTTTTTAGGCTCTTCATGTTTTTGAACACCGCTTCATGCTCCTCCTATTTTTCAGAGAGTTTCATGCTCCTAATATATTTCACTCCTTTTGAAGCTCTTCATATTTTTCACACCTTTTCAGGCTCTTCATGTTTTTCCACACCACTTCATGCTTCTATTTTTCAGCCCGTTTCATGGTCCTCATGTATTTCACACCTTTTGAAGCTCATCATATTTTTCACACCTTTTCAGGCTCTTCATGTTTTTCAACACCATTTCATGCCGCATCTATCTTTCAGACCGTTTCATTCTTCTCATAATTTTGACACTATTTGAAGCTCTTCATATTTTTCACACCTTTTCAGGCTCCTCATGCTTTTGAACACTGCTCATGATCCTCCAAATTTTCAGACCGTTTCATGCTCTTCATATATTTAACACCTTTTGAAGCTCTTCATATTTTTCACACCTTTTCAGGCTCTTCATGTTTTTCCACACCACTTCATGCTTCTCCTATTTTTCAGAAAGATTTCATGCTCCTCATGAATTTCACATCTTTTGAAGCTCTTCATATTTTTCACAACTTTTCAGGCTCTTCATGTTTCTGATCACCGTTTCATGCTCCTCCTATCTTTCAGACCTTTTCATGCTTCTCATATTTTTGACACCATTTGAAGCTCTTCATATTTTTCACACCTTTTCAGGCTCCTCATGTCTTTGAACACTGCTCATGATCCTCCGAATTTTCAAACCTTTTCATGCTCTTCGTATTTTTAAAACCTTTTGAAGCTCTTCATATTTTTCACACCTTTTCAGGCTCTTCCTGTTTTTCCACACCACTTCATGCTTCTCATATTTTTCAGACCGTTTGATGCTCCTCATGAATTTCACACCTTTTGAAGCTCTTCATATTTCTCACAACTTTTCAGACTCCTCATGTTTTTGATCACAGTTTCATGCTTCTCCTATATTTCAGAACGTTTCATGCTCCTCATATTTTTGACACCTTTTGAAGCTCTTCATATTTTTCACACCTTTTCAGGCTCTTCATATTTTTCAACACCGTTTCATGCTGCTTCTATTTTTCAGGCCGTTTCATGCTCCTCATGTTTTTCACACCTTTGGAAGCTCTTCATATTTTTCACACCTTTTCAGGCTCTTCATGTTTTTCAACACCGTTTCATGCTGCTTCTATTTTTCAGACCGTTTCATGGTCCTCATGTATTTCACACCTTTTGAAACTCTTCATATTTTTCACACCTTTTCAGGCTCTTCATATTTTTGAACACAGCTTCATGCTCCTCCTATTTTTCAGACCGTTTCATGCTCCTCATATTTTTGACACCTTTTGAATCTCTTCATATTTTTCACACCTTTTCAGGCTCTTCATGTTTTTCAACACCGTTTCATGATCCTCCTATTTTTCAGACCGTTTCATGCTCATCTCATTTTTGACACCTTTTGAAGCTTTTCATATTTTTCACAACTTTTTAGGCTCTTCATGTTTTTGAACACCGCTTCATGCTCCTCCTATTTTTCAGAGAGTTTCATGCTCCTAATATATTTCACTCCTTTTGAAGCTCTTCATATTTTTCACACCTTTTCAGGATCTTCATGTTTTTCCACACCACTTCATGCTTCTATTTTTCAGCCCGTTTCATGGTCCTCATGTATTTCACACCTTTTGAAGCTCTTCATATTTTTCACACCTTTTCAGGCTCTTCATGTTTTTCAACACCATTTCATGCCGCATCTATCTTTCAGACCGTTTCATTCTTCTCATATTTTTGACACCATTTGAAGCTCTTCATATTTTTCACACCTTTTCAGTCTCTTCATGTTTTTGAACACCGCTCATGATCCTCCAAATTTTCAGACCGTTTCATGCTCTTCATATATTTAACACCTTTTGAAGCTCTTCATATTTTTCACAATTTTTCAGGCTCTTCATGTTTTTCCACACCACTTCATGCTTCTCCTATTTTTCAGAAAGGTTTCATGCTCCTCATGAATTTCACACCTTTTGAAGCTATTCATATTTTTCACAACTTTTCAGTCTCTTCATGTTTCTGATCACCGTTTCATGCTACTCCTATCTTTCAGACCTTTTCATGCTTCTCATATTTTTGACACCATTTGAAGCTCTTCATATTTTTCACACCTTTTCAGGCTCCTCATGTTTTTGAACACTGCGCATGATCCTCCGAATTTTCAAACCGTTTCATGCTCTTCATATTTTTGACACCTTTTGAAACTCTTCATATTTTTCACACCTTTTCAGGTTCTTCATGTTTTTCCACACCACTTCATACTTCTCGTATTTTTCAAAACTTTTCATGCTTCTCATGAATTTCACACCTTTTGAAGCTCTTCATATTTTTCACAACTTTTCAGGCTCTTCATGTTTCTGATCACCGTTTCATGCTCCTCCTATCTTTCACAGCGTTTCATGTTTCTCATATTTTTGACACCATATGAAGCTCTTCATATTTTTCACACCTTTTCAGGCTCTTCATGTTTTTGAACACCGATCATGATCCTCCAAAATTTCAGACCGTTTCATGCTCTTCATATTTTTGACACCTTTTGAAGCTATTCATATTTTTCACACCTTTTCAGGCTCTTCATGTTTTTCCACACCACTTCATGCTTCTCATATTTTTCAGACCGTTTCATGCACCTCATGAATTTCACACCTTTTGAACCTCTTCATATTTCTCACACATTTTCAGGCTCCTCATGTTTTTGATCACCGTTTCATGCTCCTCCTATTTTTCAGAACGTTTCATGCTCCTCATATTTTTGACACCTTTTGAAGCTCTTCATATTTTTGACACCTTTTCAGGCTCTTCATGATTTTAAACACTGCTTCATGAACCTCCTATTTTACAGACCGTTTCATGCTCCTCATATTTTTGACCCCTTTTGAAGCTCTTCATATTTTTCACACCTTTTCAGGCTCTTCATATTTTTCAACACCGTATCTTGCTGCTTCTATTTTTCAGGCCATTTCATGCTCCTCATATTTTTCACACCTTTTGAAGCTCTTCATATTTTTCACACCTTTTCAGGCTCTTCATGTTTTTCAACACCGTTTCATGCTGCTTCTATTTTTCAGACCGTTTCATGCTCCTCATATTTTTCACACCTTTTGAAGCTCTTCATATTTTTCACCCCTTTTCAGGCTCTTCATATTTTTGAACACAGCTTCATGCTCCTCCTATTTTTCAGACCGTTTCATGCTCCTCATATTTTTGACACCTTTTGAAGCTCTTCATATTTTTCACCCCTTTTCAGGCTCTTCATATTTTTGAACACAGCTTCATGCTCCTCCTATTTTTCAGAGAGTTTCATGCTCCTAATATATTTCACTCCTTTTGAAGCTCTTCATATTTTTCACAGCTTTTCAGGCTCTGCATGTTTTTCCACACCACTTCATGCTTCTATTTTTCAGCCCGTTTCATGGTCCTCATGTATTTCACACCTTTTGAAGCTCTTCATATTTTTCACACCTTTTCAGGCTCTTCATGTTTTTGAACACCATTTCATGCCTCATCTATCTTTCAGACCGTTTCATTCTTCTCATATTTTGACACCATTTGAAATTCTTCATATTTTTCACACCTTTTCAGGCTCTTCATGTTTTTGAACACCGCTTCATGCTCCTCCTATTTTTCAGAACATTTCATGCTCCTTATATTTTTGACACCTTTTGAAGCTCTTCATATTTTTGACACCTTTAGAAGCTCTTCATATTTTTCACACATTTTGAAGCTCTTCATATTTTTCACACCTTTTCAGGCTGTTCATGTTTTTGAACACCTCATCATGCTCTTCCTATTTTTCAGAATGTTTCATGCTCCTCATGTATTTCACACCTTTTGAAGCTCTTCATATTTTTCACACCTTTTCAGGCTCTTCATGTTTTTGAACACCGCATCATGCTCCTCCTATTTTTCAGAATGTTTCATGCTCCTCATATTTCAGACATTTTGAAGCTCTCCATTTTTTTCACACCTTTTCAGGCTCTTCATGTTTTTGCACACCGTTTCATTCTCCTCCTATTTTTCAGACCCTTTCATGCTCCTCATATTTTTGACACCTTTTGAAGCTCTTCATATTTTTCACAATTTTGAACCTCTTCATATATTTCACACCTTTTCAGGCTCTTCATGTTTTTGAACATCACTTCATGCTCCTCCTATTTTTCAGACAATTTCATGCTCCTCATATTTTTCACACCTTTTCAGGCTCTTCATGTTTTTGAACACAGCTTCTTGCTCCTCCCATTTTTCAGACCGTTTCATGCTCCTCATATTATGGACACCTTTTGAATCTCTTCATATTTTTCACACCTTTTCAGGCTCTTCATGTTTTTCAACACTGCCTTATGCTCCTCCTTTTTTTCAGACTGTTTCATGCTCCTCATGTAATTCACACCTTTTGAAGCTCTTTATATTTTTCACACCTTTTCAGGCTCTTCATGTTTTTCAACACCACTTCATGCTCCTCCTATTTTTCAGACCATTTCATGCTCATCTAATTTTTAACACCTTTTGAAACTCTTCATATATTTCACACCTTTTGAAGCTCTCCATATTTTTCACATTTTTGAAGCTCTTCATATATTTCACACCTTTTCAGGCTGTTCATGTTTTTCAACACCGCTTCATGCTTCTCCTATTTTTCAGACCGTTTCATGCTCATCATATTTTTGACAACTTGTGAAGCTCCTCATATTTTTCACACCTTTTGAAGCTCTTCATATTTTTCACACCATTTCAAGCTCTTCATGTTTTGAATACCGTTTCATGCTCCTCCTATTTTTCAGACCGTTTCTTGTTCCTCATGTATTTCACACATTTTGAAGCTCCTCATATTTTTCAAACCTTTTTAGGCTCGTCATGTTTTTGAATAACGTTTCATGCCCCTCCTATTTTTCAGACCGTTTCATGCTCCTCATATTATTGGCACCTTTTGAAGTTCTTCATATTTTTCACACCTTTTCAGGTTCTTCATGTTTTTCAAAACCGCTTCATGCTCCTCCTATTTTTCAGACCGTTTCATGCTCCTCTTGTATTTCACAACTTTTGAAGCTCTTCACATTTTTCACACCTTTTCAGGCTCTTCATGTTTTTGAACACCGCTTCATGCTCCTCCTATTTTACAGACCGCTTCATGCTCCTCATATTTATCACACCTTTTGAAGCTCTTCATATTACTCACACCTTTTCAGGCTCTTCAAGTTTTTGAACACCGTTTCATGCTACTACTACTTTTGATACCTTTTGAAGCTCCTTATATTCTTCAAATCATTTCATGCTCTTCTTTTTTTTCATCACCGCTTCATGCTCCTCCATTTATCAGATCGTTTCATGCTCCTCCTATTTTTGACACCTTTTGAAGCACTTCATATATTTCCACATTTTCAGGCTCTTCATGATTTTGAACACGGTTTCATTCTCCTCCTATTTTTCAGGCCATTTCATGCTCCTCATATTTTTGACACCTTTTGAATCTCTTCATAATTTTCACAACTTTACACGCTCTTCATGTCTTTCAAGACCGCTTCATACTCCTCCTCTTATTCAGACCGTTTCATGCTCCTCATATTTTTGACACCTTTTGTAGCTCTTCATATATTTCACACCTTTTCAAACTCTTCATGTTTTTCACACCTTTTCATGCTCTTCATGTTTTTCAACACCGCTTCAAGCTCCTCCTATTTTTCAGACCGTATCCTGCTCCTCATATTTTTGACACCTTTTGAAGCTCTTCATATATTTCAAACCTTTACAGGCTCTTCATGTTTTTACACCTTTTCAGTCTTTTCATGTTTTTCAACACCGCTTCATGCTCCTCCTATTTCTCAGACCGTTTTGTGCTCCTCATCTTTTTGACACGTTTTGAAGCTCTTCATATATTTCACACATTTTCAGGCTCTTCATGTTTTTCAACACCGCCTCATTCTCCTCCTATTTTTCATACCGTTTCATGCTCCTCATATTTTTGACACCTTTTGAAGCTCTTCATATTTTTCACACCTTTTCAGGTTCTTCATGTTTTTGAACACCGCGTCATGCTCCTCCTATTTTTCAGACCGTTTCATGCTCCTCATATTTTTGACACCTTTTAAAGCTTTCATATTTTTCACAGCTTTTCTGGCTCTTCATGTTTTTGAACACCGTTTCATGCTCCTCCTATTTTTCAGACCGTTTCATGCTCCTCATATTTTTGACACCTTTGAAACTCTTCATATTTTTCACACCTTTTTAGGCTCTTCATATTTTTCAACACCACTTCATGCTCCTCCTATTTTTCAGACCGTTTCATGCTCCTCATATTTTTGACACATTTTGAAGCTCCTCCTATTTTTCACACCTTTTCAGGCTCTTCATGCTTTTCAACACCGCTTCATGCTCCTCCTATATTTCAGACAGTTTCATGCTCCTCAAATTTTTGACAACTTTTGAAGCTCTTCATTTATTTCACACCTTTTCAGGATCTTCTTGTTTTTGAACATCGCTTCATGCACCTCCTATTTTTTGACCGTTTCATGCTCCTCATATTTTTGACACCTTTTGAAGCTCTTCATATATTTCACACCTTTTCGATCTCTTCATGTTTTTCACACCTTTTCAGGCTCTTCATGTTTTTCAACACCCCTTCATGCTCCTCCTATTTTTCAGACCGTTTCATGCTCCTCATATTTTTGACACATTTTCAAGCTCTTCATATATTTCATACCTTTTAATGTTCTTCATGTTTCTGAACAAAGCTTCATGCTCCTCCTATTTTTCACATCTATTGAAGCTCTTCATATATTTCACACCTTTTCAAGCTCTTCATGTTTTTGAAAAACGCTTCATGCTCCTCCTATTTTTCACACCTTTTGAAGCTCTTCATATATTTCACACCTTTTCAAGCTCTTCATGTTTTTGAACACCTTTTCATGCTCCTTCTATTTTTCAGGCCGTTTCATGCTCCTCATAATTTTGACACCTTTTGAAGCTATTCATACATTTCACTCCTTTTCAGGCTCTTCATGTTTTTCAACACAACTTCATGCTCCTCCTATCTTTCAGACCGTTTCATGCTCCTCATATTTTTGACACCTTTTGAAGCTGTTCATATTTTTCACACATTTTCATGCTCTTCATGTTTTTGAACACCTTTTCAAACTCCTCATATTTTTGACACTTTTTTAAGCTGTTCATATTTTTAACACCTTTTCAGGCTCTTTATGTTTTTCAAAACCGCTTCATGCTGCTCCTATTTTTCAAATCGTTTCATGCACCTCATATTTTGACAACTTTTGAAGCACTTCACATTTTTCACACCTTTTGAAGCTCTTCATATTTTTCCCACCTTTTCAGGCTCTTCATGTTTTTCAACACCGCTTCAGGCTCCTCCTATTTTTCATACCGTTTCATGCTCCTCATATTTTTGTCACCTTTTGAAGCTCTTCGTATATTTCACTCATTTCAGGCTCTTCATGTTTTTCAACACCATTTCATGCTCCTCTTATTTTTCAGACCGTTTCATGCTCCTCATATTTTTGACACTTTTTGAAGCTCTTCATATTTTTCACACCTTTTCAGGCTCTTCATGTTTTTCAACACTGCTTCATGCTCCTCCTATTTTTCAGACCGTTTCATGCTCCTCATATTTTTGACACCTTTTGAAGCTCTTCATATTTTTCAAACCTTTTCAGGCTCTTCAAGTTTTTCAACACCTCTTCATTCTCCTCCTATTTTTCAGGCCGTTTCAAGCTCCTCATATTTGTGACACCTTTTGAACCTCTTCATATATTTCACACCTTTTAAGGCTCTTCATATTTTTCAACACCGTTTCTTGCTCCTCCTATTTTTCAGACTGTTTCATGCTCCTCATATTTTTGACACCGTTTGAAGCTCTTCATATTTTTCACACCTTTTCAGGCTCTTCATGTTTTTGAACACCGATTCGTGCTCCTCCTGTTTTTCAGACCGTTTCATGCTCCTCATATTTTTGACACCTTTTGACGCTCTTCATATTTTTCACACCTTTTCAGGCTCTTCATGTTTTTGAACACTAATTCGTGCTCCTCCTATTTTTCAGACCGTTTCATGCTCCTAATACTTTTGACACCTTTTGAAGCTCTTCATATTTTTCACACCTTTTCTTGCTCTTCATGTTTTCAACACCCTTATATCCTCCTCCTATTTTCAGACCGTTTCATGCTCCTCATACTTTTAACACCTTTTGAAGCTCTTCATATATTTCACACTTTATCAGGCTTTTCATGTTTTTGAACACCGCTTTTTGCGCCTCCTATTTTTCACACCTTTTGAAGCTCTTCGTATATTTCATACCTTTTCAAGCTCTTCATGTTTTTGAACACCACTTCATGCTCCTCATATTTTTCACACCTTTTGAAGCTCTTCATATTTTTCACACATTTTCAGGCGCTTCATGTTTTTGAACACCTTTTCATGCTCCTCCTATTTTTCAGACCGTTTCATGCTCCTCATATTTTTGACACCTTTTGAACCTCTTCATATTTTTCACACCTTTTCAGGCTCTTCATTTTTTTCAACACCGCTTCAATCTTCTCCTATTTTTCAGATTGTTTCATGCTCCTCATATTTTTGACACGTTCTGAACCTATACATATATTTCACACCTTTTCAGGCTCTTCATATTTTTCAATACAGTTTCATGCTCCTCCTATTTTTCAGACCGTTTCATGCTCCTCATATTTTTCACACCTTTTGAAGCTCTTCATATTTTTCACACCTTTTGAAGCTCTTAATAATTTTCACAGGTTTTCAGTCTCTTCATGTTTTTGAAAACCATTTCATGCTCCTCCTATTTTTCAGAGAGTTTCATGCTCCTCATATTTTTGACACCATTTGAAACTCTTCATATTTTTCACACATTTTCATGCTCTTCATGTTTTTGAACACCTTTTCAAGCTCCTCATATTTTTGACACCTTTTGAAGCTCTTCATATTTTTCACACCTTTTCAGGCTCTTCATGTTTTTGAATACCATTTCATCCTCCTCATATTTTTGACACCTTTGAAGCTCTTCGTATTGTTCACAACTTTTCAGACTCTTCATGTTTTTCAACACTGCTTCAATTTTCTCCTATTTTTCAGACCGTTTCATGTTTCTCATATTTTTGACACCTTTTGAAGCTCTTAATAGTTTTCACACCTTTTCAGGCTCTTCATGTTTTTCAACACAGCTTCATGCTCCTCCTATTTTTCAGACTGTTTCATGCTCCTCATATTTTTGACACCTTTTGAAGCTCTTCATATATTTCACTCATTTCAGGCTCTTCATGTTTTTCAACACCACTTCATGCTCCTCCCATTTTTCAGACCGTTTCATGCTCCTCATATATTTGACACTTTTTGAAGCTCTTCATATTTTTCACACCTTTTCAGGCTCTTCATGTTTTTCAACACATCTTCATGCTCCTCCTATTTTTCAGACAGATTCATGCTCATCATATTTTTGACACCTTTTGAAGCTCTTCATATTTTTCACACCTTTTCAGGCTGTCATGTTTTTGAACACCGCTTCATGCTGCTTCTAATTTTCAGACCGTTTCATGCGCCTCATATTTTTCACACCTTTTGAAGCTCTTCATATTTTTCACACCTTTTCAGGCTCTTCATGTTTTTCAACACCGCTCCATGCTCCTCTTATTCATCAGACCGTTTCATGCTCCTCATATTTTTGACACCTTTGAAACTCTTCATATTTTTCACACCTTTTCAGGCTCTTCATATTTTTCAACACCACTTCATGCTCGTCCTATTTTTCAGACCGTTTTATGCTCGTCATATTTTTCAAACCTTTTAAAGCTCTTCATAATTTTCACACCTATTCATGCTCTTCATTTTTTCCACACTGTTTCATGTTCCTCCTATTTTTCAGACCGTTTCATGCTCCTCATATTTTTCACACCTTTTGAAGCTGTTCATATTTTTCACACTTTTTGAAGCTCTTCATATTTTCACAGTTTTCAGGCTCTTCATGTTTCTCAACACCGCTTCACGCTCCTCCTATTTTTCACACCGTTTCATGCTCTTCATATTTTTCACACCTTTTCAGGCTCTTCATATTTTTGAACACCGTTTGCTGCTCCTCCTATTTTTGAGAACGTTTCATGCTCCTCATATTTTTAACACGTTTTAACGCTCTTCATATTTTTCACACCTTTTCAGGCTCTTTATATTTTTGAACACCGCTTCATGCTCCTCCTATATTTCAGAACGTTTCATGCTCCTAATATTTTGACACCTTTTAAGCTGTTCATATTTTACACATTTTCAGGCTCTTCAAGTTTTTGAACACCGTTTCATGCTACTACTACTTTTGATACCTTTTGAAGCTCCTTATATTCTTCAAACCATTTCATGCTCTTCTTTTTTTTCATCATCGCTTCATACTCCTCCATTTTTCAGATCGTTTCATGCTCCTCCTATTTTTGACACCTTTTGAAGCACTTCATATATTTCCACATTTTCAGGCTCTTCATGATTTTGAACACGGTTTCATTCTCCTCCTATTTTTCAGGCCATTTCATGCTCCTCATATTTTTGACACCTTTTGAAGCTCTTCATAATTTTCACACCTTTTCACGCTCTTCATGTCTTTCAAGACCGCTTCATACTCCTCCTCTTTTTCAGACCGTTTCATGCTCCTCATATTTTTGACACCTTTTGTAGCTCTTCATATATTTCAAACCTTTACAGGCTTTTCATGTTTTTACACCTTTTCAGGCTTTTCATGTTTTTCAACACCGCTTCATGCTCCTCCTATTTTTCAGACCGTATCCTGCTCCTCATATTTTTGACACCTTTTGAAGCTCTTCATATATTTCAAACCTTTACAGGCTTTTCATGTTTTTACACCTTTTCAGGCTTTTCATGTTTTTCAACACCGCTTCATGCTCCTCCTATTTTTCAGACCGTTTTGTGCTCCTCATCTTTTTGACACGTTTTGAAGCTCTTCATATATTTCACACATTTTCAGGCTCTTCATGTTTTTCAACACCGCCTCATTCTCCTCCTATTTTTCATACCGTTTCATGCTCCTCATATTTTTGACACCTTTTGAAGCTCTTCATATTTTTCACACCTTTTAAGGTTCTTCATGTTTTTGAACACCGCGTCATGCTCCTCCTATTTTTCAGACCGTTTCATGCTCCTCATATTTTTGACACCTTTTAAAGCTTTCATATTTTTCACAGCTTTTCTGGCTCTTCATGTTTTTGAAGACCGTTTCTCACTCCTCCTAATTTTCAGACCGTTTCATGCTCCTCATATTTTTGACACATTTTCAAGCTCTTGATATATTTCATATCTTTTAAGGTTCTTCATGTTTCTGAACAAAGCTTCATGCTCCTCCTATTTTTCACATCTATTGAAGCTCTTCATATATTTCACACCTTTTCAAGCTCTTCATGTTTTTGAAAAATGCTTCATGCTCCTCCTATTTTTCACACCTTTTGAAGCTCTTCATATATTTCACACCTTTTCAAGCTCTTCATATTTTTGAACACCTTTTCATGCTCCTTCTATTTTTCAGGCCGTTTCATGCTCCTCATACTTTTGACACCTTTTGAAGCTATTCATACATTTCACTCCTTTTCAGGCTCTTCATGTTTTTCAACACAACTTCATGCTCCTCCTATCTTTCAGACCGTTTCATGCTCCTCATATTTTTGACACCTTTTGAAGCTGTTCATATTTTTCACACATTTTCATGCTCTTCATGTTTTTGAACACCTTTTCAAACTCCTCATATTTTTGACACTTTTTTAAGCTGTTCATATTTTTAACACCTTTTCAGGCTCTTTATGTTTTTCAAAACCGCTTCATGCTGCTCCTATTTTTCAAATCGTTTCATGCACCTCATATTTTGACAACTTTTGAAGCACTTCACATTTTTCACAACTTTTGAAGCTCTTCATATTGTTCCCACCTTTTCAGGCTCTTCATGTTTTTCAACACCGCTTCAGGCTCCTCCTATTTTTCATACCGTTTCATGCTCCTCATATTTTTGACACCTTTTGAAGCTCTTCGTATATTTCACTCATTTCAGGTTCTTCATGTTTTTCAACACCATTTCATGCTCCTCTTATTTTTCAGACCGTTTCATGCTCCTCATATTTTTGACACTTTTTGAAGCTCTTCATATTTTTCTCACCTTTTCAGGCTCTTCATGTTTTTCAACACTGCTTCTTGCTCCTCCTATTTTTCAGACTGCTTCCTGCTCCTCATATTTTTGACAACTTTTGAAGCTCTTCATATTTTTCACACCTTTTCAGGCTCTTCATGTTTTTGAACACCGATTCGTGCTCCTCCTGTTTTTCAGACCGTTTCATGCTCCTCATATTTTTGACACCTTTTGAAGCTCTTCATATTTTTCACACCTTATCTTGCTCTTCATGTTTTCAATACCCTTCCATCCTCCTCCTATTTTCAGACCGTTTCATGCTCCTCATACTTTTGACACCTTTTGAAGCTCTTCATATATTTCACACCTTATCAGGCTTTTCATGTTTTTGAACACCACTTCATGCTCCTCATATTTTTCACACCTTTTGAAGCTCTTCATATTTTTCACACATTTTCAGGCGCTTCATGTTTTTGAACACCTTTTCATGCTCCTCCTATTTTTCAGACCTTTTCATGCTCCTCATATTATTGACACCTTTTGACGCTCTTCATATTTTTCACACCTTTTCAGGCACTTTATCTTTTTAAACACCGCTTCAATCTTCTCCTATTTTTCAGATTGTTTCATGCTCCTGATATTTTTGACACGTTCTGAACCTATACATATATTTCACACCTTTTCAGGCTCTTCATATTTTTCAACACAGTTTCATGCTCCTCCTATTTTTCAGACCGTTTCATGCTCCTCATATTTTTCACACCTTTTGAAGCTCTTCATATTTTTCACACCTTTTGAAGCTCTTAATAATTTTCACAGGTTTTCAGTCTCTTCATGTTTTTGAACACCATTTCATGCTCCTCCTATTTTTCAGACAGTTTCATGCTCCTCATATTTTTGACATCATTTGAAACTCTTCATATTTTTCACACATTTTCATGCTCTTCATGTTTTTGAACACCTTTTCAAGCTCCTCATATATTTGACACCTTTTGAAGCTCTTCATATTTCTCACACCTTCTCAGGCTCTTCATGTTTTTGAGCACAGCTTCATGCTCCTCCTAGTTTTCAGACCGTTTCATGTTCCTCATGTCTTTCACCCCTATTGAAGCTCTTCATATTTTTCACACCTTTTCAGGCTCTTCATGTTTTTGAACACCATTTCATGCTGCTCCTATTTTTCAGACCGTTTCATGCTCCTCATATTTTTGACACGTTTTAAGGCTCTTCATATTTTTCACACATTTTCAGGCTCTTCATGTTTTTCAATACCGATTCATGCTCCTCATATTTTTGACACCTTTTGAATCTCTTCATATTTTTCACACCTTTTCAGGCTCTTCATGTTTTTGAACACCACTTGTGTTCCTCCTATTTTTCAGACCGTTTCATGTGCCTCATATTTTTCACACCTTTTGAAGCTCTTCATATTTTTCACACGTTTTCAGGTTCTTCATGTTTTTCAACACCGCTCCATGCTCCTCTTATTCATCATACCGTTTCATGCTCCTCATATTTTTGACACCTTTTGAAGCTCTTCATAGATTTCACACATTTTCAGGCGCTTCATGTTTTTCAACATCACCTCTTGCTCCTCCTTTTTTTCAGACCGTTTCATGCTCCTCATATTTTTGACTCCTTTTGAAGCTCTTCATGTTTTTCACACCATTTCAGGCTCTTCATGTTTTTCAACACCGCTTCATGCTCCTCCTATTTTTCAGACTGTTTCATGCTCCTCAGATTATTGACACCTTTTGAAGCTCTTCATATATTTCACAGATTTCAGTCGCTTCATGTTTTTCAACACCACCTCTTGCTCCTCCTTTTTTTCAGACCCTTTCCTGCTCCTCATATTTTTGACTCCTTTTGAAGCACTTCATATTTTCCCACCTTTTCAGTCTCTTCATGTTTTTCAACAATGCCTCATGTTCCTCCTATTTTTTAGACCGTTTCATGCTCGTCATATTTATGACACCTTTTGAAGCTCTTCATATCTTTCACAGCTTTTCAGGCTCTTCATGTTTTCAACACCGTTTCTTGCTCCTCCTATTTTTCAGACGGTTTCATAGTCCTCATATTTTTCACACGTTTTCAAGCTCTTCATGTTTTTCACACCTTTTCAGGCTGTTATGTTTTTGAACACCATTTCATGCTCCTCCTATTTTTCAGACCGTTTCATGCTCCTCATATTTTTGACCCCTTTTGTAGCTCTTCATATTTTTCATACCTTTTCAGGCTCTTCATGTTTTCAACACTGCTTCATGCTCCTACTATTTTTCAGACGGTTTCATGCTCCTCATATTTTTGACACCTTTTTAAGCTGTTCATATATTTCACACCTTTTCAGGCTCTTCATCTTTTTGAACACCGCTTCATGCTCCTCAAATTTTTGACAACTTTTGAAGCTCTTCATATATTTCACACCTTTCATGCTATTCATGTTTTTCAACACCGCTTCATGCTCCTCTTATATTTCAGACCGTTTCATGCTCCTCATATTTTTGACACCTTTTGAAGCTCTTCATATATTTCACACATTTTCAGGCGCTTCATGTTTTTCAACACCACCTCTTGCTACTCCTTTTATTCAGACAGTTTCATGCACCTCATATATTTGACACCTTTTGAAGCTCTTCATATTTTTCACACCTTTTCAGGCTCTTCATGATTTTCAACACTGCTTCATGCTCCTCCTATTTTTCAGAACTTTTCATGCTCCTCATATTTTTGACACTTTTTGAAGCTCTTCATATTTTTCACACATTTTCAGGCTCTTCATCTTTTTCAACAGCGCTTCTTGCTCCTATTTTTCAGACCGTTTCATGCTCCTCATATTTTTGACACCTTTTGAAGCTCTTCATATTTTTCACACCTTTTCAGGCTCTTCATGTGTTTGAGCAAAGCTGCATGCTCCTCCGATTTTTCAGACCGTTTCATGCTCCTCATATTTTTAACACGTTTTGAAGCTCCTAATATTTTTCAAACCTTTTCAGGCTCTTCATGTTTTTCATCACCGCTTCATGCTCCTCCTATTTTTCAGACCGTTTCATGCTTCTCATATTTTTCACACCTTTCGAAGCTCTTCATATTTTTCACACCTTTTCACTCTCTTCATGTTTTCAACACCATTTCATGCCGCATCTATTTTTCAGACCGTTTCATGCTCCTCATATTTTTGACACCATTAGAAGCTCTTCATATTTTTCACACCTTTTCAGGCTCTTCATGTTTCTCAACACAGCTTCATGCTCCTCCTATTTTTCAGACCCTTTCCTTCTCCTCATATTTTTGACACCTTTTGAAGCTCTTCATATATTTCACACCTTTTCAGTCTCTTCTTTTTTTTCAACACCACTTCATGCTCCTCCTATTTTTCAGACCGTTTTAAGCTCATCTCATTTTTGACACCTTTTGAAGCTCTTCATATATTTCACCCCATTTCAGGCTTTTCATGTTTTTTAACACCGCTTCATGCTCCTATTTCTCAGACCGTTTCATGCTCCTCTTATTTTTGACACCTTTTGAAACTCTTCATATTTTTCACAATTTTTCAGGCTCTTCCTGTTTTTGAACACCACTTCATGCTCCTCCTATTTTTCAGACCGATTCATGCTCCTCATATTTTTGACACCATTTGAAGCTCTTCATATTTCTCACAGCTTTTCAGATTCTTCATGTTTTTCAACACCGCTTCATGCTCCTCCTATTTTTCAGAACGTTTCATGCTCATCTCATTTTTGCCACCTTTTGAAGCTCGTCATATTTTACCACATCTTTTGAAGCTCTTCATATTTTTCACACGTTTTCAGGCTCTTCATGTTTTTGAACACCGTTTCATGCTGCTCCTATTTTTCAGACCGTTTAATGCTCCTCATATTTTTGACATTTTTTGAAGCTCTTCATATTTTTCGCACCTTTTCAGGCTCTTCATGTTTTTGAACACCGCTTCATGCTCCTGCTATTTTTCAGCCCGTTTCATACTCCTCCTATTTTTCACACCTTTTGAAGCTCTTTATATTTTTCACACCTTTTCAGGCTCTTCATGTTTTTGAACACCGCTTGATGCTCCTCCTATTTTTCAGACTTTTTCATGCTCCTCATGTATTTCACACGTTTTGAAGCTCTTCATATTTTTCACACCTTTTCAACCTCTTCATGATTGTGAACATCACTTCATGATCCTCCTATTTTTCAGAATGTTTCATGCTCCTCATATTTTTGACAACTTTTTAAGCTTTTCATATTTTTCACAACTTTTCAGGGTCTTCATGTTTTTGAACAGAGCTTCATGCTTCTCCTATTTTTCAGACCGTATCATACTCGTCATATTTTTCACACCTTTTGAACCTCTTCATATTTTTCACACCTTTTCAGTCTCTTCATGTTTTTCAACACAACTTCATGCTCATCCTATTTTCCAGACCGTTTCATGTTCCTCATGTATTTTACACCTTTTGAAGCTCTTCATATTTTTCACACCTTTTCAGGCTCTTCATGCATTTGAACACCCTTTCATGCTCCTCCTATTTTTCAGACCGTTTCTTTCTCCTCATAGTTTTGACACCTTTTGAAGCTCTTCATATTTTTCACACCTTTTCAGGTTCTTCATGTTTTTCAACACCGCTTCATGCTCCTCCTATTTTTCAGACCGTTTCATGCTCCTCATATTTTTGACACCTTTTGAAGGTCTTAATATATTTCACACCTTTTCAGACTCTTCATGATTTCCAACACCGCTTCATGCTCCTCATATTTTTCAGACCGTTTCATGCTCATCTCATTTTTGTCACCTTTTGAAGCTCTTCATATTTTTCACACCTATTCAGTCTCTTCATGTTTTTAAACACCTCTTCATGCTCCTCCTATTTTTCAGACCGATTCATGCTCCTCCTGTATTTCACACCTTTTGAAGCTCTTCATATTTTACCCACCTTTTCAGGCTCTTCATGTTTTTCAACACCGTTTCATGCTCCTCATGTATTTCCAACCGTTTGAAACTCTTCATATATTTCACAACTTTTCAGGCTCTTCATGTTTTTGAACACGGTTTCATGCTCCTCCTATTTTTAAGACAGTTTCATGCTCCTCATGTATTTCACACCTTTTAAAGCTCTTCATATTTTTCACACCTTTTCAGGCTCCCCATGTTTTTCAACACGGCTTCATGATCCTACTCTTTTTCAGACCGTTTCATGCTCCTCATATTTTTGACACTTTTTGAAGCTCTTCATATTTTTAACACCTTTTTAGGCTCTTCATGTTTTTCAACATAACTTCCTGCTCCTCCTATATTTCAGACCGTTTCATGCTCTTCATATTTTTGACACTTTTTGAAGCTCTTCATATTTTTCCCACCTTTTCTGGCTCTTCATGTTTTCAACACCGCTTCATGCTCGTCCAATTTTCCAGACCGTTTCATGCTCATCTCATTTTTGACACCTTTTGAAGCTCTTCATATTTCTCACAACTTTTAAGCTCTTCATGTTTTTCACACGTTTTCAGGCTCTTCATGTTTTTCAACACCGCTTCATGCTCCTCCCATTTTTCAGACCGTTTCATGCTCCTCCTATTTTTCAGACCGTTTCATGCTCCTCATATTTTTGACACCTTTTGAAGCTCTTCATATTTTTCACACCTTCTCAGGCTCTTCATGTTTTTCAAAGCCACTTCATGCTTCTCCTATTTTTCAGACCGTTTCATGCTCCTCTCATTTCTGACACCTTTTGAAGCTCTTCATATATTTCACACATTTTCAAGCTCTTCATGTTTTTCAACACCACTTCATGCTCCTCCTATTTTTCAGACTGTTTCATGCTCCTCCTGTATTTCACACCTTTTGAAGCTCTTTATATTTTTCACACCTTTTTAGGCTCTTCATGTTTTTGAACACGATTTCAGGCTCCTCCTATTTTTCGGACTGTTTCATGCTCATCTCCTTTTTGACACCTTTTGAAGCTCTTCATAATTTTCACACCTTTTGAATCTCTTCATATTTCTCAAACGTTTTCACGCTCTTCATGTATTTCAACCCCCCTTCTTGCTCATCCTATTTTTCAGACCTTTTCATGTTTCTATCATTTCTGACAACTTTTGAAGCTCTTCATGTATGTCACACATTTTCAGGCTCTTCATGTTTTTCAACACCACTTCATGCTCCTCCTTTTTCAGACCGTTTCATGCTCATCTCACTTTTGAAACATTTTGAAGCTCTTCATATTTTCCTCACCTTTTGAAGCTCTTCATATTTTTCAAACGTTTTCAGGTTATTCATTTTTTTCAACACCGCTTCTTTCTCCTCCTATTTTTCAGATCGTTCCATGCTCCTCATATTTTTGACACGTTTTGAAGCTCTTCATATTTTTCACACCTTTTCAGGCTCTTCATGTCTTTGAACACCGTTTCATGCTGCTCGTATTTTTCAGATCTTTTCATGCTCCTCATATTTTTGACACATTTTGAAGCTCTTCATTTTTTTCACACCTTTTGAAGGTCTTCATACTTTTCACACCTTTTCAGGCTCTTCATGTTTTTTACACCGCTTCATGCTGCTCCTATTTTTCAGACCGTTTCATGCTCCTCATATTTTTGACACCTTTTGAAGGTCTTCATATCTTTCACACGTTTTCAGGCTCTTCATGTTTTTGAACACCGTTTCATGCTCCTCGTATTTTTCAGACCGTTTCATGCTCCTCATATTTTTGACACCTTTTGAAGCTCTTCATATTTTTCACACCTTTTCAGGCTCTTCACGTTTTTCAAAGCCACTTCATTCTTCTCCTATTTTTCAGACCGTTTCATGCTCCTCTCATTTCTGACACCTTTTGAAGCTCTTCATATATTTCACACATTTTCAGGCTCTTCAGGTTTTTCAGCACCACTTCATGCTCCTCCTATTTTTCAGACCGTTTCATGCTCCTCATGTATTTCACACCTTTTGAAGCTCTTTATATTTTTCACACCTTTTTAGGCTCTTCATGTTTTTGAACACGATTTCAGGCTCCTCCTATTTTTCGGACTGGTTCTTGCTCATCTCATTTCTGACACCTTTTGAAGCTCTTCATATTTTTCACACCTTTTCATACTCTTCATGATTTCCAACACCGCTTCATGATCCTCCTATTTTTCAGACCGTTTCATGCTCATCTCATTTTTATCACCTTTTGAAGCTCTTCATATTTTTCACACCTTTTGAAGCTCTTTGTATTTTTCACACGTTTTCAGACTCTTCATGTTTTTCAACACCACTTCATATTTCTCCTATTTTTCAGACCGTTTCATGCTCCTCATATTTGTCACACCTTTTGAAGCTCTTCATAGTTTATCCACCTTTTCAGGCTCTTCATGTTTTTCAACACCGCTTCATGCTCTTCCTATTATCCAGACCGTATCATGGTCCTCATGTATTTCCAACCGTTTGAATCTCTTCATATTTTTCACAACTTTTCAGGCTCTTCATGTTTTTGAACACGGTTTCATTCTCCTCCTATTTTTCAGACCGTTTCATGCTCCTCATGTATTTCACAACTTTTAAAGCTCTTCATATTTTTCACACCTTTTCAGGCTCTTCATGTTTTTGAACACCGTTTCATTCTCCTCCTATTTTCAGACCGTTTCATGCTCCTCATATTTTTGACACCTTTTGAAGCTCTTCATATTTTTCACACCTTTTCATGCTCTTCATGTTTTTGATCACCACTTAATCCTCCTCCTATTTTTCAGACCTGTTCATGCTCCTCATATTTTGACACCTTTTGAAGCTCTTCATATTTTTCACACCTTCTCATGTTCTTCATGTTTTTCAACACCGCTTCATGCTTCTCCTATATTTCAGACCGTTTCATGCTCCTCATATTTTTGACACCTTTTGAAGCTCTTCATATTTTTCACACATTTTCAGGCTCTTCATGTTTTTCAACACCGATTCATGCTCCTCATATTTTTGACACCTTTTGAATCTCTTCATATTTTTCACACCTTTTCTGGCTCTTCATGTTTTTGAACACCACTTGTGTTCCTCCTATTTTTCAGACCGTTTTATGCTCCTCGTATTTTTCACACCTTTTTAAGCTCTTCATATTTTTCAACCTTTTTAGGCTCTTTATGTTTTTGAACACGGTTTCATGCTCCTCCTATTTTTCAAACTGTGTCATGCTCATCTCATTTTTAACAACTTTTGAAGCTCTTCATATTTTTCACACCTTTTGAAGCTCTTCATATTTCTCAAACGTTTTCAGGCTCTTCATGTTTTTCAACACCCCTTCTTGCTCATTCTATTTTTCAGACCGTTTCATGCTTCTCTCATTTCTGACACATTTTGAAGCTCTTCATATATTTCACACATTTTCAGGCTCTTCATATTTTTCAACACCACTTCATGCTCCTCCTATTTTTCAGACCGTTTCATACTCATCTCGCTTTTGACACTTTTTGAAGCTCTTCGTATTTTCCACACCTTTTGAAGCTCTTCATATTATCAAACGTTTTCAGGTTCTTAATCTTTTTCAACACCGCTTCTTGCTCTTCCTATTTTTCAGACCGTTTCATGCTCCTCATATTTTTGACACGTTTTGAAGCTCTTCATATTTTTCACACCTTTTAAGGCTCTTCATGTTTTTGAACACCGTTTCATGCTCCTCGTATTTTTCAGACCGTTTCATGCTCCTCATATTTTTGACACCTTTTGAAGCTCTTCATATTTTTCACACCTTTTCAGGCTCTTCATGTTTTTCAAAGCCACTTCATGCTTCTCCTATTTTTCAGACCGTTTCATGCTCCTCTCATTTCTGACACCTTTTGAAGCTCTTTATATATTTCACACATTTTCAGGCTCTTCATGTTTTTCAACACCACTTCATGCTCCTCCTATTTTTCAGACCGTTTCATGCTCATCTCACTTTGACACATTTTGAAGCTCTTCATATTTTCCACACCGTTTGAAGCTCTTCATATTTTTCAAATGTTTTCAGGCTCTTCATTTTTTTCAACACTGCTTCTTGCTCCTCCTATTTTTCAGATCGTTTCATGCTCCTCATATTTTTCACACCTTTTGAAGCTGTTCATATTTTTCACACCTTTTCAGGCTCTTCATGTTTATTACACCGCTTCATGCTGCTCCTATTTTTCAGACCGTTTCATGCTCCTCATATTTTTGACACCTTTTGAAGATCTTCATATTTTTCACACCTTTTCAGGCTCTTCATGTTTTTTACACCGCTTCATGCTGCTCCTATTTTTCAGAACGTTTCATGCTCCTCCTATTTTTTACACCTTTTGAAGCTCTTCATATTTTTCACACCTTTTCAAGCTCTTCATGTTTTTGAACACCGTTTCATGCTCCTCCTATTTTTCAGACCGTTTCATGCTCCTCATATTTTTGACACCTTTTGAAGCTCTTTATATTTTTCACACCTTTTGAGCCTCTTCATGTTTTTGAACACCGCTTCATGTTCCTCCTATTTTTCAGACCATTTCATGCTCCTCATATTTTTGACACCTTTTGAAGCTCTTCATATTTTTCACACCTTTTCAGGGTCTTCATGTTTTTTACACCGATTCATGCTCCTCCTATTTTTCAGACTGTTTCATGCTCCTCCTATTTTTGACACCTTTTGAAGCTCTTCATATTTCACACCATTTCAGGCTCTTCATGTTTTTGAACACCGTTTAATGCTCCTCCTATTTTTCAGACCGTTTCATGCTCCTCATATTTTTGACACCTTTTGAAGCTCTTCATATTTTACCCACCTTTTCAGGCTCTTCATGTTTTTCAACACCGTTTCATGCACCTCATGTATTTCCAACTGTTTGAAGCTCTTCATATTTTTCACACCTTTTGAAACTCTTCATATATTTCACAGCTTTTCAGGCTGTTCATGTTTTTGAACACCGTTTCATGCTCCTCCTATTTTTCAGACCGTTTCATGCTCCTCCTTTATTTCAGACCGTTTCATGCTCCTCATATTTTTGGCACCTTTTGAAGTTCTTCATATTTTTCTCACCTTTTCAGGTTCTTCATGTTTTTCATCACCGCTTTATGCTCCTCTTTTTTTCAGACCGTTTCATGCTCCTCTTGTATTTCACACCTTTTGAAGCTCTTCACATTTTTCACACCTTTTCAGGCTCTTCATGTTTTTGAACACGATTTCATGCTCCTCATATTTTTCACACCGTTTCATGCTCCTCATGTATTTCACACACTTTGAAGCTCTTTATATTTTTCACATGTTTTCAGGCTCCTCATGTTTTTGAACACGATTTCATGCTCCTCCTATTTTTCAGACGTTTCATGCTCTTCATATTTTTTACACCTTTTGAAGCTCTTCATATTTCTGACACCTTTTGAAGCTCTTCATATTTTTCACACTTTTTCATGTTCTTCATGTTTTTCCACACCGCTTCATGCTCCTCGTATTTTTCAGACAGTTTCATGTGCCTCCTCTTTTTAACACCTTTTGAAGGTCTTCATATTTTTCACACCTTTTCAGTCTCTTCATGTTTTTTCACACCGCTTCATGCTCTTCCTTTTTTTCAGACCGTTCCATGCTCCTCATATTTTTGACACCTTTTGAACCTCTTCCTATTTTTCACAACTTTTCAGGCTCTTTATATTTTTCAACACCACTTCATGCTCCTTCGTTTTTTCAGACCGTTTCATGCTCCTCTTATTTTGACACCTTTTGAAGCTCTTCATAATTTTCAAACCTTTTCATGTTCTTCATGTTTTTCAACACCGCTTCATGCTCCTCCTATTTTTCAGATAGTTTCATGCCCCCTCTATTTTTGACACCTTTTGAAGCTCTTCATATATTTCACACCTTTTCAGGCTGTTCATGTTTTTGAACACCTTTTTATGCTCCTCCTATTTTTCAAACCTTTTAATGCTCCTCGTATTTTTCACACCTTTTGAAGCTCTTCATGTTTTTCACATCTTTTCAGGCTCTTCATGTTTTTGAATACCACTTCAGGCTCTTCCTATTTTTCAGACCGTTTCATGCTCCTCATATATTTGACACCTTTTGAAGCTCTTCATATTTTTCACACCTTTTCAGGCTCTTCATGTTTTTCAACACCGCTTCATTATGCTCCTATTTTTCAGAGCGTTTCATGCTCCTCATATTTTTGACACCTTTTGAATCTCTTCATATATTTCACACTTTTTCAGGCTCTTCATGTTTTTGAACACCGCTTCATGCTCCTCCTATTTTTCAGACTGTTTCCTGCTCCTCATGTATTTCACACCTTTTGAAGCTCTTCATATATTTCACACCTTTTGAAACTCTTCATATATTTCACAGCTTTTCAGGCTCTTCATGTTTTTGAACACCGTTTCATGCTCCTTCTATTTTTCAGACCGTTTCATGCTCCTCCTTTATTTCAGACCGTTTCATGCTTCTCATATTTTTGGCACCTTTTGAAGTTCTTCATGTTTTTCACAACTTTTCAGGTTCTTCATTTTTTTCAACACCGCTTTATGCTCCTCCTTTTTTTCAGACCGTTTCATCCTCCTCTCTTATTTCACACCTTTTGAAACTCTTCACATTTTTCACACCTTTTCAGGCTCTTCATGTTTTTGAACACCGCTTGATGCTCCTCCTATTTTTCAGACCGCTTGTTGCTCCTCATGTTTATCACATCTATTGAAGCTCTTCATATTTTTCACAACTTTTCAGGCTCTTCATGTTTTTCAACACCACTTCATGGTCCTCCTATTTTTCAGACCGTTTCATGCTCCTCATGTATTTCACACCTTTTGAGCTCTTCATATTTTTCACACCTTTTCATTCTCTTCAGGTTTTTGAACACCGTTTCATGCTCCTCCAATTTTTCAGACCGTTTCATGCTCCTCATGTATTTCACACCTTTTGAAGCTCTTCATATTTTTCACACCTTTTGAGGCTCTCCATGTTTCTCAACACCGCTTCATGCACATCCTATTTTTCAGACCGTTTCACGCTCCTCATGTATTTCACACCTTTTGAAGCTCTTCATATTTTTCACACCTTTTCAGGCTCTCCATGTTTCTCAACACCGCTTCATGCTCCTCCTATTTTACAGACCGCTTCATGCTCCTCATATTTTTCACACCTTTTGAAGCTCTTCATATTTTTCACACCTTTTCAGGCTCTTCATGTTTTTCAACACCACTTCATGCTCCTCCTATTTTTCAGACCGTTTCATGCTCCTCATGTATTTCACACCTTTTGAAGCTCTTCATATTATTCACACCTTTTAAAGCTCTTCATGTTTTTGAACACGGTTTCATGTTCTTCCTGTTTTTCAGAGAGTTTCATGCTCCTCATATTTCTGACACCTTTTGAAACTCTTCATATTTTTCACACCTTTTCAGGCTTTTCATGTTTTTCAACACCGCTTCATGATCCTCCTATTTTTCAGAGCGTTTCATGCTCCTCATATTTATGACAACTTTTGAATCTCTTCATATATTTCACACCTTTTCAGGCTCTTCATGTTTTGGAACACCGCTTCATACTCCTCCTATTTTTCAGACCGTTTCATGCTCCTCATCTATATCACATCTTTTGAAGCTCTTCATATTTTTTAAAACTTTTGAAGCTCTTCATATATTTCACACCTTTTCTGGCTCTTCATGTTTTTCAACACCACTTCATGCTCCGCCTTTTTTTCAGACCGTTTGATGCTCCTCATATTTTTGACACCTTTTGAAGCTCTTCGTATATTTCCCACCTTTTCAGGCTCTTCATGTTTTTCAACAAAGCTTCATGCTCCTCCTATTTTTCAGACCGTTTCATTCACCTCATATTTTTCACACTTTTTGAAGCTCTTCATATTTTTCACACCTTTTCAGGCTGGTCATGTTTTTCAGCACCGCTTCATGCTTCTCCTATTTTTCAGACCGTTTCATGCTCATCATAATTTTGACATCTTGTGAAGCTCCTCATATTTTTCACACCTTTTGAAGCTCTTCATATTTTTCACACCATTTCAAGCTCTTCATGTTTTGAATACCATTTCATGCTCCTCCTATTTTTCAGACCGTTTCTTGTTCCTCATGTATTTCACACCTTTTGAAGCTCCTCATATTTTTCAAACCTTTTTAGGCTCTTCATGTTTTTGAACAACGTTTCATGCCCCTCCTATTTTTCAGACCGTTTCATGCTCCTCATATTATTGGCACCTTTTGAAGTTCTTCATATTTTTCACACCTTTTCAGGTTCTTAATGTTTTTCAAAACCGCTTTTGCTCCTCCTATTTTTCAGACCGTTTCATGCTCCTCTTGTATTTCACAACTTTTGAAGCTCTTCACATTTTTCACACCTTTTCAGGCTCTTCATGTTTTTGAACACCGCTTCATGCTCCTCCTATTTTACAGACCGCTTCATGCTCCTCATATTTATCACACCTTTTGAAGCTCTTCATATTACTCACACCTTTTCAGGCTCTTCATGGTTTTCAACACCACTTCATGCTCCTCCTATTTTTCAGACAGTTTCATGCTCCTCATATTTTTGACACCTTTTGAAGCTCTTCATATATTTCACGCCTTTTCAGGCTTTTCATGTTTTTCAACATCGCTTCATGATCCTCATACTTTTCTTAGCGTTTCATGCTCCTCATATTATTTAAACCTTTTGAATCTCTTCATATATTTCACACCTTTTCAGGCTCTTCATGTTTTTGAACACTGCTTCACGCTCCTCTTATTTTTCAGACCGTTTCATGCTCCTCATGTATTCCACACATTTTGAAGCTCTTCATATTTTTCACACCTTTTGAAGCTCTTCATATTTTTTGAAGCTTTACAGGCTCTTCATGTTCTTGAACACCGTTTCATGCTCCTCCTATTTTTCAGACCGTTTCATGCTCCGCCTATTTTTCAGACCGTTTCAACTCATCTCATTTTTGACAGCTTTTGAAATTATTCATATTTTTCACAACTTTTGAAGCTCTTCATGTTTTTCAACACCGCTTCTTGCTCCTCTTATTTTTCAGACCATTTCATGCTCCTCATATTTGTCACACCTTTTGAAGCTCTTCATAGTTTATCCACCTTTTCAGGCTCTTCATGTTTTTCAACACCGCTTCATGCTCTTCCTATTATCCAGACCGTATCATGGTCCTCATGTATTTCCAACCGTTTGAAGCTCTTCATATTTTTCACAACTTTTCAGGCTCTTCATGTTTTTGAACACGGTTTCATTCTCCTCCTATTTTTCAGACCGTTTCATGCTCCTCATGTATTTCACAACTTTTAAAGCTCTTCATATTTTTCACACCTTTTCAGGCTCTTCATGTTTTTGAACACCGTTTCATTCTCCTCCTATTTTCAGACCGTTTCATGCTCCTCATATTTTTGACACCTTTTGAAGCTCTTCATATTTTTCACACCTTTTCATGCTCTTCATGTTTTTGATCACCGCTTAATCCTCCTCCTATTTTTCAGACCTGTTCATGCTCCTCATATTTTGACACCTTTTGAAGCTCTTCATATTTTTCACACCTTCTCATGTTCTTCATGTTTTTCAACACCGCTTCATGCTTCTCCTATATTTCAGACCGTTTTATGCTCCTCATATTTTTGACACCTTTTGAAGCTCTTCATATTTTTCACACATTTTCAGGCTCTTCATGTTTTTCAACACCGATTCATGCTCCTCATATTTTTGACACCTTTTGAATCTCTTCATATTTTTCACACCTTTTCTGGCTCTTCATGTTTTTGAACACCACTTGTGTTCCTCCTATTTTTCAGACCGTTTTATGCTCCTCGTATTTTTCACACCTTTTTAAGCTCTTCATATTTTTCAACCTTTTTAGGCTCTTTATGTTTTTGAACACGGTTTCATGCTCCTCCTATTTTTCAAACTGTGTCATGCTCATCTCATTTTTAACAACTTTTGAAGCTCTTCATATTTTTCACACCTTTTGAAGCTCTTCATATTTCTCAAACGTTTTCAGGCTCTTCATGTTTTTCAACACCCCTTCTTGCTCATTCTATTTTTCATACCGTTTCATGCTTCTCTCATTTCTGACACATTTTGAAGCTCTTCATATATTTCACACATTTTCAGGCTCTTCATATTTTTCAACACCACTTCATGCTCCTCCTATTTTTCAGACCGTTTCATACTCATCTCGCTTTTGACACTTTTTGAAGCTCTTCATATTTTCCACACCTTTTGAAGCTCTTCATATTATCAAACGTTTTCAGGTTCTTAATCTTTTTCAACACCGCTTCTTGCTCTTCCTATTTTTCAGACCGTTTCATGCTCCTCATATTTTTGACACGTTTTGAAGCTCTTCATATTTTTCACACCTTTTAAGGCTCTTCATGTTTTTGAACACCGTTTCATGCTCCTCGTATTTTTCAGACCGTTTCATGCTCCTCATATTTTTGACACCTTTTGAAGCTCTTCATATTTTTCACACCTTTTCAGGCTCTTCATGTTTTTCAAAGCCACTTCATGCTTCTCCTATTTTTCAGACCGTTTCATGCTCCTCTCATTTCTGACACCTTTTGAAGCTCTTTATATATTTCACACATTTTCAGGCTCTTCATGTTTTTCAACACCACTTCATGCTCCTCCTATTTTTCAGACCGTTTCATGCTCATCTCACTTTGACACATTTTGAAGCTCTTCATATTTTCCACACCGTTTGAAGCTCTTCATATTTTTCAAATGTTTTCAGGCTCTTCATTTTTTTCAACACTGCTTCTTGCTCCTCCTATTTTTCAGATCGTTTCATGCTCCTCATATTTTTCACACCTTTTGAAGCTGTTCATATTTTTCACACCTTTTCAGGCTCTTCATGTTTATTACACCGCTTCATGCTGCTCCTATTTTTCAGACCGTTTCATGCTCCTCATATTTTTGACACCTTTTGAAGATCTTCATATTTTTCACACCTTTTCAGGCTCTTCATGTTTTTTACACCGCTTCATGCTGCTCCTATTTTTCAGACCGTTTCATGCTCCTCCTATTTTTTACACCTTTTGAAGCTCTTCATATTTTTCACACCTTTTCAAGCTCTTCATGTTTTTGAACACCGTTTCATGCTCCTCCTATTTTTCAGACCGTTTCATGCTCCTCATATTTTTGACACCTTTTGAAGCTCTTTATATTTTTCACACCTTTTGAGCCTCTTCATGTTTTTGAACACCGCTTCATGTTCCTCCTATTTTTCAGACCATTTCATGCTCCTCATATTTTTGACACCTTTTGAAGCTCTTCATATTTTTCACACCTTTTCAGGGTCTTCATGTTTTTTACACCGATTCATGCTCCTCCTATTTTTCAGACTGTTTCATGCTCCTCCTATTTTTGACACCTTTTGAAGCTCTTCATATTTCACACCATTTCAGGCTCTTCATGTTTTTGAACACCGTTTAATGCTCCTCCTATTTTTCAGACCGTTTCATGCTCCTCATATTTTTGACACCTTTTGAAGCTCTTCATATTTTACCCACCTTTTCAGGCTCTTCATGTTTTTCAACACCGTTTCATGCACCTCATGTATTTCCAACTGTTTGAAGCTCTTCATATTTTTCACACCTTTTGAAACTCTTCATATATTTCACAGCTTTTCAGGCTGTTCATGTTTTTGAACACCGTTTCATGCTCCTCCTATTTTTCAAACCGTTTCATGCTCCTCCTTTATTTCAGACCGTTTCATGCTCCTCATATTTTTGGCACCTTTTGAAGTTCTTCATATTTTTCTCACCTTTTCAGGTTCTTCATGTTTTTCATCACCGCTTTATGCTCCTCTTTTTTTCAGACCGTTTCATGCTCCTCTTGTATTTCACACCTTTTGAAGCTCTTCACATTTTTCACACCTTTTCAGGCTCTTCATGTTTTTGAACACGATTTCATGCTCCTCATATTTTTCACACCGTTTCATGCTCCTCATGTATTTCACACACTTTGAAGCTCTTTATATTTTTCACATGTTTTCAGGCTCCTCATGTTTTTGAACACGATTTCATGCTCCTCCTATTTTTCAGACGTTTCATGCTCTTCATATTTTTTACACCTTTTGAAGCTCTTCATATTTCTGACACCTTTTGAAGCTCTTCATATTTTTCACACTTTTTCATGTTCTTCATGTTTTTCCACACCGCTTCATGCTCCTCGTATTTTTCAGACAGTTTCATGTGCCTCCTCTTTTTAACACCTTTTGAAGGTCTTCATATTTTTCACACCTTTTCAGTCTCTTCATGTTTTTTCACACCGCTTCATGCTCTTCCTTTTTTTCAGACCGTTCCATGCTCCTCATATTTTGACACCTTTTGAAGCTCTTCATAATTTTCAAACCTTTTCATGTTCTTCATGTTTTTCAACACCGCTTCATGCTCCTCGTATTTTTCAGACAGTTTCATGTGCCTCCTCTTTTTAACACCTTTTGAAGGTCTTCATATTTTTCACACCTTTTCAGTCTCTTCATGTTTTTTCACACCGCTTCATGCTCTTCCTTTTTTTCAGACCGTTCCATGCTCCTCATATTTTTGACACCTTTTGAACCTCTTCCTATTTTTCACAACTTTTCAGGCTCTTTATATTTTTCAACACCACTTCATGCTCCTTCGTTTTTTCAGACCGTTTCATGCTCCTCTTATTTTGACACCTTTTGAAGCTCTTCATAATTTTCAAACCTTTTCATGTTCTTCATGTTTTTCAACACCGCTTCATGCTCCTCCTATTTTTCAGATAGTTTCATGCCCCCTCTATTTTTGACACCTTTTGAAGCTCTTCATATATTTCACACCTTTTCAGGCTCTTCATGTTTTTGAACACCTTTTTATGCTCCTCCTATTTTTCAAACCTTTTAATGCTCCTCGTATTTTTCACACCTTTTGAAGCTCTTCATGTTTTTCACATCTTTTCAGGCTCTTCATGTTTTTGAATACCACTTCAGGCTCTTCCTATTTTTCAGACCGTTTCATGCTCCTCATATATTTGACACCTTTTGAAGCTCTTCATATTTTTCACACCTTTTCAGGCTCTTCATGTTTTTCAACACCGCTTCATTATGCTCCTATTTTTCAGAGCGTTTCATGCTCCTCATATTTTTGACACCTTTTGAATCTCTTCATATATTTCACACTTTTTCAGGCTCTTCATGTTTTTGAACACCGCTTCATGCTCCTCCTATTTTTCAGACTGTTTCCTGCTCCTCATGTATTTCACACCTTTTGAAGCTCTTCATATATTTCACACCTTTTGAAACTCTTCATATATTTCACAGCTTTTCAGGCTCTTCATGTTTTTGAACACCGTTTCATGCTCCTTCTATTTTTCAGACCGTTTCATGCTCCTCCTTTATTTCAGACCGTTTCATGCTTCTCATATTTTTGGCACCTTTTGAAGTTCTTCATATTTTTCACAACTTTTCAGGTTCTTCATTTTTTTCAACACCGCTTTATGCTCCTCCTTTTTTTCAGACCGTTTCATCCTCCTCTCTTATTTCACACCTTTTGAAACTCTTCACATTTTTCACACCTTTTCAGGCTCTTCATGTTTTTGAACACCGCTTGATGCTCCTCCTATTTTTCAGACCGCTTGTTGCTCCTCATGTTTATCACATCTATTGAAGCTCTTCATATTTTTCACAACTTTTCAGGCTCTTCATGTTTTTCAACACCGCTTCATGGTCCTCCTATTTTTCAGACTGTTTCATGCTCCTCATGTATTTCACACCTTTTGAGCTCTTCATATTTTTCACACCTTTTCATTCTCTTCAGGTTTTTGAACACCGTTTCATGCTCCTCCAATTTTTCAGACCGTTTCATGCTCCTCATGTATTTCACACCTTTTGAAGCTCTTCATATTTTTCACACCTTTTGAGGCTCTCCATGTTTCTCAACACCGCTTCATGCACATCCTATTTTTCAGACCGTTTCACGCTCCTCATGTATTTCACACCTTTTGAAGCTCTTCATATTTTTCACACCTTTTCAGGCTCTCCATGTTTCTCAACACCGCTTCATGCTCCTCCTATTTTACAGACCGCTTCATGCTCCTCATATTTTTCACACCTTTTGAAGCTCTTCATATTTTTCACACCTTTTCAGGCTCTTCATGTTTTTCAACACCACTTCATGCTCCTCCTATTTTTCAGACCGTTTCATGCTCCTCATGTATTTCACACCTTTTGAAGCTCTTCATATTATTCACACCTTTTAAAGCTCTTCATGTTTTTGAACACGGTTTCATGTTCTTCCTGTTTTTCAGAGAGTTTCATGCTCCTCATATTTCTGACACCTTTTGAAACTCTTCATATTTTTCACACCTTTTCAGGCTTTTCATGTTTTTCAACACCGCTTCATGATCCTCCTATTTTTCAGAGCGTTTCATGCTCCTCATATTTATGACAACTTTTGAATCTCTTCATATATTTCACACCTTTTCAGGCTCTTCATGTTTTGGAACACCGCTTCATACTCCTCCTATTTTTCAGACCGTTTCATGCTCCTCATCTATATCACATCTTTTGAAGCTCTTCATATTTTTTAAAACTTTTGAAGCTCTTCATATATTTCACACCTTTTCTGGCTCTTCATGTTTTTCAACACCACTTCATGCTCCGCCTTTTTTTCAGACCGTTTGATGCTCCTCATATTTTTGACACCTTTTGAAGCTCTTCGTATATTTCCCACCTTTTCAGGCTCTTCATGTTTTTCAACAAAGCTTCATGCTCCTCCTATTTTTCAGACCGTTTCATTCACCTCATATTTTTCACACTTTTTGAAGCTCTTCATATTTTTCACACCTTTTCAGGCTGGTCATGTTTTTCAGCACCGCTTCATGCTTCTCCTATTTTTCAGACCGTTTCATGCTCATCATAATTTTGACATCTTGTGAAGCTCCTCATATTTTTCACAACTTTTGAAGCTCTTCATATTTTTCACACCATTTCAAGCTCTTCATGTTTTGAATACCATTTCATGCTCCTCCTATTTTTCAGACCGTTTCTTGTTCCTCATGTATTTCACACCTTTTGAAGCTCCTCATATTTTTCAAACCTTTTTAGGCTCTTCATGTTTTTGAACAACGTTTCATGCCCCTCCTATTTTTCAGACCGTTTCATGCTCCTCATATTATTGGCACCTTTTGAAGTTCTTCATATTTTTCACACCTTTTCAGGTTCTTAATGTTTTTCAAAACCGCTTTTGCTCCTCCTATTTTTCAGACCGTTTCATGCTCCTCTTGTATTTCACAACTTTTGAAGCTCTTCACATTTTTCACACCTTTTCAGGCTCTTCATGTTTTTGAACACCGCTTCATGCTCCTCCTATTTTACAGACCGCTTCATGCTCCTCATATTTATCACACCTTTTGAAGCTCTTCATATTACTCACACCTTTTCAGGCTCTTCATGGTTTTCAACACCACTTCATGCTCCTCCTATTTTTCAGACAGTTTCATGCTCCTCATATTTTTGACACCTTTTGAAGCTCTTCATATATTTCACGCCTTTTCAGGCTTTTCATGTTTTTCAACATCGCTTCATGATCCTCATACTTTTCTTAGCGTTTCATGCTCCTCATATTATTTAAACCTTTTGAATCTCTTCATATATTTCACACCTTTTCAGGCTCTTCATGTTTTTGAACACTGCTTCACGCTCCTCTTATTTTTCAGACCGTTTCATGCTCCTCATGTATTCCACACATTTTGAAGCTCTTCATATTTTTCACACCTTTTGAAGCTCTTCATATTTTTTGAAGCTTTACAGGCTCTTCATGTTCTTGAACACCGTTTCATGCTCCTCCTATTTTTCAGACCGTTTCATGCTCCGCCTATTTTTCAGACCGTTTCAACTCATCTCATTTTTGACAGCTTTTGAAATTATTCATATTTTTCACAACTTTTGAAGCTCTTCATGTTTTTCAACACCGCTTCTTGCTCCTCTTATTTTTCAGACCATTTCATGCTCCTCATATTTTTGACATCTTTTGAAGCTCTTCATATTTTTCACACCTTTTCAGGCTCTTCATATTTTTCACAGCTTTTCAGGCTCTTCATGTTTTTGAACACAGCTTCATGCTCCTCCTATTTTTCAGACCGTTTCATGCTCCTCATGTATTTCACACCTTTTGAAGCTCTTTATATATTTCACATCTTTTGAAGCTCTTTATATATTTCACACCTTTTCAGGCTCTTCATGTTTTTCAAAGCCACTTCATGCTCCTCCTATTTTTCAGACCGCTTCATGCTCATCTCATTTTTGACACATTTTGAAGCTCTTCATATTTTTTACAACTTTTCAGGCTCTTCATGTTTTTGAACACAGCTTCATGCTCCTCCCATTTTTCAGACCGTTTCATGCTCCTCATATTTTTGACAACCTTTGAAGCTCTTCATATATTTCACTTCTTTTCAGACTCTTCATGTTTTTGAACACCACTTCATGCTCCTCCTATTTTTCAGACCGTTTCATTCTCCTCATGTATTTTACACCTTTTGAAGCTCTTCAAATTTTTCACACCTTTTCAGGCTCTTCATGATTTTCAACACCGTTTCATGCTCCTCCTATTTTTCAGATTGTTTCATGCTCCTCATATTATTTAAACCTTTTGAATCTCTTCATATATTTCACACCTTTTCAGGCTTTTCATGTTTTTCAACACCGCTTCATTCTCTTCCTATTTTTCAGACCGTTTCATGCTCCTCATATTTTTGACACCTTTTGAAGCTCTTCATATTTTTCACACCTTTTCATGCTATTCATGTTTTTGAACACCGCTTCATGCTGCTCCTATTTTTCAGCCCGTTTCATGCTCCTCATGTATTTCACACCTTTTGAAGCTCTTTATATTTTTCACACCTTTTCAGGCTCTTCATGTTTTTCAACATGCTTCATGCTCCTCCTGTTTTTCAGACCATTTCATGCTCCTTTTATTTTTGACACGTTTTGAAGCTCTTCATATTTTTCACACCTTTTCAGGTTCTTCATGTTTTTCAACACCGCTTCATGCTCCTCCTCTTTTTCAGACCTTTTCATCCTCCTCATCTGTTTGACACCTTTTGAAGCTCTTCATATATTTCACACTTTTTCAGGCTCTTCATGTTTTTCAACACCACTTCATGCTCCTCCTATTTTTCAGACCTTTTCATGGTCCCCATATTTTTGACACCTTTTGAAGCTCTTCATATTTTTCACATCATTTCAGTCTCTTCATGTTTTTCAACACCGCTTCATGCTCCTCCTATTTTTCAGACCGTTTCATGCTCCTCATATTTTTGACACCTTTGAAACTCTTCATATTTTTCACACCTTTTCAGGCTCTTTATATTTTTCAACACCACTTCATACTCCTCCTATTTTTCAGACCGTTTCATGCTCCTCATATTTTTGATACATTTTGAAGCTCCTCCTATTTTTCACACCTTTTCAGGCTCTTCATGTCCTTCAAAACCGCTTCATGCTCCTCCTGTTTTTCAGACAGTTTCATGCTCCTCATATTTTTGACACCTTTTGAAGCTCTTCATATTTTTCAGACGTTTTCAGGCTCTTAATGTTTTTCAACACGGTTTCATGCTCCTCCTATTTTCCAGAGCGTTTCATGCTCCTCATATTTTTGACACCTTTTGAATCTCTTAATATATTTCACACCTTTTCAGGCTCTTCATGTTTTTGAACACCGCTTCATGCTCCTCCTATTTTTCAGACCGTTTCATGCTCCTCCTTTATTTCAGACCGTTTCATGCTCCTCATATTTTTGGCACCTTTTCAAGTTCTTCATATTTTTCACAACTTTTCAGGTTCTTCATGTTTTTCAACACCGCTTCATGCTCCTCCTATTTTTCAGACCGTTTCATGCTCCTCATGTATTCCACACATTTTGAAGCTCTTTATATTTTTCACACGTTTTCAGGCTCCTCATGTTTTTGAACATGATTTCTTGCTCCTCCTATTTTTCAGACCGTTTCATGCTCCTTATATTTTTGACACGTTTTGCAGCTCTTCATATTTTTCACACCTTTTCAGGCTCTTGATGTTTTTCAACACGGCTTCATGCTACTCCTATATTTGATAACTTTTGAAGCTCCTCATATTCTTCAAACCATTTCATGCTCTTCTTTTTTTTCATCACCGCTTCATGGTCCTCCATTTTTCAGATCGTTTCATGCTCCTCATATTTTTGACACCTTTTGAACCACTTCATATATTTCCACATTTTCAGGCTCTTCATGATTTTGAACACGGTTTCATTCTCCTCCTATTTTTCAGGCCATTTCATGCTCCTCATATTTTTGACACCTTTTGAAGCTTTTCATAAATTTCACACCTTTTCAAACTCTTCATGTTTTTCACACCTTTTCAGGCTCTTCATGTTTTTCAACACCGCTTCATGCTCCTCCTATTTTTCAGACCGTTTCCTGCTCCTCATCTTTTTGACACGTTTTGAAGCTCTTCATATATTTCACACCTTTTCAGGCTCTTCATGTTTTTCAACACCGCCTCATTCTCCTCCTATTTTTCATACCGTTTCATGCTCCTCATATTTTTGACACCTTTTGAAGCTCTTCATATTTTTCACACCTTTCAGACTCTTCAAGTTTTTGAACATCGTTTCATGCTCCTCCTATTTTTCAGACCGTATCATGCTCCTAATATTTTAGATACCTTTTGAAGCTTTCATATTTTTCACACCTTTTCTGGCTCTTCATATTTTTGAACACCGTTTCATGCTTCTCCTATTTTTCAGACCGTTTCATGCTCCTCATATTTTTGACACCTTTGAAACTCTTCATATTTTTCACACCTTTTCAGGCTCTTCATATTTTTCAACACCACTTCATGCTCCTCCTATTTTTCAGACCGTTTCATGCTCGTCATATTTTTCAAACCTTTTAAAGCTCTTCATAATTTTCACACCTATTCATGCTCTTCATTTTTTCCACACTGTTTCATGCTCCTCCTATTTTTCAGACCGTTTCATGCTCCTCATATTTTTCACACCTTTTGAAGCTCTTCATATTTTTCACACTTTTTGAAGCTCTTCATATTTTTCACAGTTTTCAGGCTCTTCATGTTTCTGAACACCGCTTCATGCTCCTCCTATTTTTCAGACCGTTTCATGCTCTTCATATTTTTCACACCTTTTCAGGCTCTTCATATTTTTCACAGCTTTTCAGGCTCTTCATGTTTTTGAACACAGCTTCATGCTCCTCCTATTTTTCAGACCGTTTCATGCTCCTCATGTATTTCACACCTTTTGAAGCTCTTTATATATTTCACACCTTTTGAAGCTCCTTATATATTTCACAACTTTTCAGGCTCTTCATGTTTTTCAAAGCCACTTCATGCTCCTCCTATTTTTCAGACCGCTTCATGCTCATCTCATTTTTGACACATTTTGAAGCTCTTCATATTTTTTACAACTTTTCAGGCTCTTCATGTTTTTGAACACAGCTTCATGCTCCTCCCATTTTTCAGACCGTTTCATGCTCCTCATATTTTTGACAACCTTTGAAGCTCTTCATATATTTCACTTCTTTTCAGACTCTTCATGTTTTTGAACACCACTTCATGCTCCTCCTATTTTTCAGACCGTTTCATTCTCCTCATGTATTTTACACATTTTGAAGCTCTTCAAATTTTTCACACCTTTTCAGGCTCTTCATGATTTTCAACACCGTTTCATGCTCCTCCTATTTTTCAGATTGTTTCATGCTCCTCATATTATTTAAACCTTTTGAATCTCTTCATATATTTCACACCTTTTCAGGCTTTTCATGTTTTTCAACACCGCTTCATTCTCTTCCTATTTTTCAGACCGTTTCATGCTCCTCATATTTTTGACACCTTTTGAAGCTCTTCATATTTTTCACACCTTTTCATGCTATTCATGTTTTTGAACACCGCTTCATGCTGCTCCTATTTTTCAGCCCGTTTCATGCTCCTCATGTATTTCACACCTTTTGAAGCTCTTTATATTTTTCACAACTTTTCAGGCTCTTCATGTTTTTCAACATGCTTCATGCTCCTCCTGTTTTTCAGACCATTTCATGCTCCTTTTATTTTTGACACCTTTTGAAGCTCTTCATATTTTTCACACCTTTTCAGGTTCTTCATGTTTTTCAACACCGCTTCATGCTCCTCCTCTTTTTCAGACCTTTTCATCCTCCTCATCTGTTTGACATCTTTTGAAGCTCTTCATATATTTCACCTTTTTTCAGGCTCTTCATGTTTCTCAACACCACTTCATGCTCCTCCTATTTTTCAGACCTTTTCATGGTCCCCATATTTTTGACACCTTTTGAAGCTCTTCATATTTTTCACATCATTTCAGTCTCTTCATGTTTTTCAACACCGCTTCATGCTCCTCCTATTTTTCAGACCGTTTCATGCTCCTCATATTTTTGACACCTTTGAAACTCTTCATATTTTTCACACCTTTTCAGGCTCTTTATATTTTTCAACACCACTTCATACTCCTCCTATTTTTCAGACCGTTTCATGCTCCTCATATTTTTGATACATTTTGAAGCTCCTCTTATTTTTCACACTTTTTCAGCCTCTTCATGTCCTTCAAAACCGCTTCATGCTCCTCCTGTTTTTCAGACAGTTTCATGCTCCTCATATTTTTGACACCTTTTGAAGCTCTTCATATTTTTCAGACGTTTTCAGGCTCTTAATGTTTTTCAACACGGTTTCATGCTCCTCCTATTTTCCAGAGCGTTTCATGCTCCTCATATTTTTGACACCTTTTGAATCTCTTAATATATTTCACACCTTTTCAGGCTCTTCATGTTTTTGAACACCGCTTCATGCTCCTCCTATTTTTCAGACCGTTTCATGCTCCTCCTTTATTTCAGACCGTTTCATGCTCCTCATATTTTTGGCACCTTTTCAAGTTCTTCATATTTTTCACAACTTTTCAGGTTCTTCATGTTTTTCAACACCGCTTCATGCTCCTCCTATTTTTCAGACCGTTTCATGCTCCTCATGTATTCCACACATTTTGAAGCTCTTTATATTTTTCACACGTTTTCAGGCTCCTCATGTTTTTGAACATGATTTCTTGCTCCTCCTATTTTTCAGACCGTTTCATGCTCCTTATATTTTTGACACGTTTTGCAGCTCTTCATATTTTTCACACCTTTTCAGGCTCTTGATGATTTTCAACACGGCTTCATGCTACTCCTATATTTGATAACTTTTGAAGCTCCTCATATTCTTCAAACCATTTCATGCTCTTCTTTTTTTTCATCACCGCTTCATGGTCCTCCATTTTTCAGATCGTTTCATGCTCCTCATATTTTTGACACCTTTTGAACCACTTCATATATTTCCACATTTTCAGGCTCTTCATGATTTTGAACACGGTTTCATTCTCCTCCTATTTTTCAGGCCATTTCATGCTCCTCATATTTTTGACACCTTTTCAATCTCTTCATAATTTTCACACCTTTTCAGGCTCTTCAATTTTTCAACACCACATCATGCTCCTCTTATTTTTTAGACCGTTTCATGCTCCTCATATTTTTGACACCTTTTGAAGCTTTTCATAAATTTCACACCTTTTCAAACTCTTCATGTTTTTCACACCTTTTCAGGCTGTTCATGTTTTTCAACACCGCTTCATGCTCCTCCTATTTTTCAGACGGTTTCCTGCTCCTCATCTTTTTGACACGTTTTGAAGCTCTTCATATATTTCACACCTTTTCAGGCTCTTCATGTTTTTCAACACCGCCTCATTCTCCTCCTATTTTTCATACCTTTTCATGCTCCTCATATTTTTGACACCTTTTGAAGCTCTTCATATTTTTCACACCTTTCAGACTCTTCAAGTTTTTGAACATCGTTTCATGCTCCTCCTATTTTTCAGACCATTTCATGCTCCTCATATTTTTGACACCTTTGAAACTCTTCATATTTTTCACACATTTTCAGGCGCTTCATGTTTTTCAACACCACTTCATGCTCCTCCTATTTTTCAGACCGTTTCATGCTCGTCATATTTTTCAAACCTTTTAAAGCTCTTCATAATTTTCACACCTATTCATGCTCTTCATTTTTTCCAAACTGTTTCATGCTCCTCCTATTTTTCAGACCGTTTCATGCTCCTCATATTTTTCACACCTTTTGAAGCTCTTCATATTTTTCACACTTTTTGAAGCTCTTCATATTTTTCACAGTTTTCAGGCTCTTCATGTTTCTGAACACCGCTTCATGCTCCTCCTATTTTTCAGACCGTTTCATGCTCTTCATATTTTTCACACCTTTTCAGGCTCTTCATATTTTTGAACACCGTTTGCTGCTCCTCCTATTTTTGAGAACGTTTCATGCTCCTCATATTTTTAACACGTTTTAACGCTCTTCATATTTTTCACACCTTTTCAGGCTCTTTATGTTTTTGAACACCGCTTCATGCTCCTCCTATTTTTCAGAACGTTTCATGCTCCTAATATTTTGACACCTTTTAAGCTGTTCATATTTTACACATTTTCAGGCTCTTCAAGTTTTTGAACACCGTTTCATGCTACTACTATTTTTGATACCTTTTGAAGCTCCTTATATTCTTCAAACCATTTCATGCTCTTCTTTTTTTTCATCACCGCTTCATGCTCCTTCATTTTTCAGATCGTTTCATGCTCCTCCTATTTTTGACACCTTTTGAAGCACTTCATATATTTCCACATTTTCAGGCTCTTCATGATTTTGAACACGGTTTCATTCTCCTCCTATTTTTCAGGCCATTTCATGCTCCTCCTATTTTTGACACCTTTTGAAGCTCTTCATATTTTTCACACCTTTTCAGGTTCTTCATGTTTTTGAACACCGCGTCATGCTCCTCCTATTTTTTAGACCGTTTCATGCTCCTCATATTTTTGACACCTTTTAAAGCTTTCATATTTTTCACACCTTTTCTGGCTCTTCATGTTTTTGAACACCGTTTCATTCTCCTCCTATTTTTCAGACCGTTTCATGCTCCTCATATTTTTGACAACTTTTGAAGCTCTTCATTTATTTCACACCTTTTCAGGATCTTCATGTTTTTGAACATCGCTTCATGCACCTCCTATTTTTCAGATCGTTTCATGCTCCTCATATTTTTGACACCTTTTGAAGCTCTTCATATATTTCACACATTTTCAGGCGCTTCATGTTTTTCAACACCACCTCTTGCTCCTCCTTTTTTCCAGTCCGTTTCATGCTCCTCATATTTTTGACTCCTTTTGAAGCTCTTCATTTTTTTTCACACCATTTCAGACTCTTCATGTTTTTCAACACCGCTTCATGCTCCTCCTATTTTTCAGACTGTTTCATGCTCCTCAGATTATTGACACATTTTGAAGCTCTTCTTATTTCACAGATTTCAGTCGCTTCATGTTTTTCAACACCACCTCTTGCTCCTCCTTTTTTTCAGACCCTTTCCTGCTCCTCATATTTTTGACACCTTTTGAAGCTCTTGATATATTTCAAACCTTTACAGGCTCTTCATGTTTTTACACCTTTTCAGGCTCTTCATGTTTTTCAACACCGCTTCATGCTCCTCCTATTTTTCAGACCGTTTTGTGCTCCTCATCTTTTTGACACGTTTTGAAGCTCTTCATATATTTCACAGATTTTCAGGCTCTTCATGTTTTTCAACACCGCCTCATTCTCCTCCTATTTTTCATACCGTTTCATGCTCCTCATATTTTTGACACCTTTTGAAGCTCTTCATATTTTTCACACCTTTTCAGGTTCTTCATGTTTTTGAACACCGCGTCATGCTCCTCCTATTTTTTAGACCGTTTCATGCTCCTCATATTTTTGACACCTTTTAAAGCTTTCATATTTTTCACACCTTTTCTGGCTCTTCATGTTATTGAACACCGTTTCATTCTCCTCCTATTTTTCAGACCGTTTCATGCTCCTCATATTTTTGACAACTTTTGAAGCTCTTCATTTATTTCACACCTTTTCAGGATCTTCATGTTTTTGAACATCGCTTCATGCACCTCCTATTTTTCAGACCGTTTTGTGCTCCTCATATTTTTGACACCTTTTGAAGCTCTTCATATTTTTCACACGTTTTCAGGCTCTTCATGTTTTCAATACCGTTTCATGCTCCTCCTATTTTTCAGACGGTTTCATGGTCCTCATATTTTTCTCCCGTTTTGAAGCTCTTCATATTTTTCACACCTTTTCAGGCTGTCATGTTTTTGAACACCTATTCATGCTCCTCCTATTTTTCAGACGGTTTCATGCTCCTCATATTTTTGACACCTTTTGAAGCTCTTCTTATATTTCACACCTTTCAGGCTCTTCATGTTTTTCAACACCGCTTCATGCTGCTTCTAATTTTCAGACCGTTTCATGCGCCTCATATTTTTCACACCTTTTGAAGCTCTTCATATTTTTTACAAGTTTTCAGGCTCTTCATGTTTTTCAACACCGCTCCATGCTCCTCTTATTCATCATACCGTTTCATGCTCCTCATATTTTTGACACCTTTTGAAGCTCTTCATAGATTTCACACACTTTCAGGCGCTTCATGTTTTTCAACATCACCTCTTGCACCTCCTTTTTTTCAGACTGTTTCATGCTCCTCATATTTTTGACTCCTTTTGAAGCTCTTCATGTTTTTCACACCATTTCAGGCTCTTCATGTTTTTCAACACCGCTTCATGCTCCTCCTATTTTTCAGACTGTTTCATGCTCCTCAGATTATTGACACCTTTTGAAGCTCTTCATATATTTCACAGATTTCAGTCGCTTCATGTTTTTCAACACCACCTCTTGCTCCTCCTTTTTTTCAGACCCTTTCCTGCTCCTCATATTTTTGACTCCTTTTGAAGCTCTTCATATTTTTCACACCTTTTCAGGCTCTTCATGTTTTTCAACAATGCCTCATGTTCCTCCTATTTTTTAGACCGTTTCATGCTCGTCATATTTATGACACCTTTTGAAGCTCTTCATATCTTTCACAGCTTTTCAGGCTCTTCATGTTTTCAACACCGTTTCTTGCTCCACCTATTTTTCAGACGGTTTCATAGTCCTCATATTTTTCACACGTTTTCAAGCTCTTCATGTTTTTCACACCTTTTCAGGCTGTTATGTTTTTGAACAACATTTCATGCTCCTCCTATTTTTCAGACCGTTTCATGCTCCTCATATTTTTGACCCCTTTTGTACCTCTTCATATTTTTCATACATTTTCAGGCTCTTAATGTTTTCAACACCGCTTCATGCTCCTCGTATTTTTCAGACGGTTTCATGCTCCTCATATTTTTGACACCTTTTGAAGCTCTTCATATATTTCACACCTTTTCAGGCTCTTCATCTTTTTGAACACCGCTTCATGCTCCTCAAATTTTTGACAACTTTTGAAGCTCTTCATATATTTCACACCTTTCATGCTCTTCATGTTTTTCAACACCGCTTCATGCTCCTCTTATTTTTCAGACCGTTTCATGCTCCTCATATTTTTGACACCTTTTGAAGCTCTTCATATATTTCACACATTTCCAGGCGCTTCATGTTTTTGAACACCGCTTCATGCTCCTCAAATTTTTGACAACTTTTGAAGCTCTTCATATATTTCACACCTTTCATGCTCTTCATGTTTTTCAACAGCGCTTCTTGCTCCTCCTATTTTTCATACCGTTTCATGCTCCTCATTTTTGACATCTTTTGAAGCTCTTCATATTTTTCACACCTTTTCAGGCTCTTCATGTGTTTGAGCAAAGCTGCATGCTCTTCCAATTTTTCAGACCGTTTCATGCTCCTCATATTTTTAACACCTTTTGAAGCTCCTGATATTTTTCAAACCTTTTCAGGCTCTTCATGTTTTTCATCACCGCTTCATGCTCCTCCTATTTTTCAGACCGTTTCATGCTTCTCATATTTTTCACACCTTTCGAAGCTCTTCTTTTTTTTCACACCTTTTCTGACTCTTCACGTTTTTCAAGACCGCTTCATGCTCCTCCTATTTTTCAGACCGTTTCATGCTCCTCATATTTTTGAAACCTTTTGAAGCTCCTCCTATTTTTCACACCTTTTCCGGCTCTTCATGTTTTTGAACACCGTTTCATGCTCCTCCTATTTTTCAGACCGTTTTATGCTCCTCCTATTTTGAGACCTTTTCATGCTCCTCATATTATTCACACCTTTTGAAAGTCTTTATATTTGTCACACCTTTTCAGGCTCTTCATTTTTTTCAACACCGCTTCATGCTCCTCCGGTATTTCACACCAATTCATGCCTCTCTTTTTTTTCAGACCATTTCATGCACCTCTTATAATTGACACTTTTTGAAGCTCTTCATATTTTTCACAACTTTTCAGGCTCTTCATGTTTTTCCACAGAACTTCATGCTTCTCAAATTTTTCAGAGCGTTTCATGCTCCTCATATTTTTGACAACTTTCGAAGCTCTTCATATTTTTCATACCTTTTCGGGCTCTTCATATTTTTAACACCGCTTCATGCTCCTCCTATTCTTCAGACCGTTTCATGCTCCTCGTTTATTTCACACCTTTTGAAGCTCTTCATATTTTTCACACCTTTTCAGGCTCTTCATGTTTCTGATCACCGTTTCATGCTCCTCCTATCTTTCAGACCGTTTCATGCTTCTCATATTTTTGACACCATTTGAAGCTCTTCATATTTTTCACACCTTTTCAGGCTCCTCATGTTTTTGAACACCGCTCATGATCCTTCAAATTTTCAGACCGTTTCATGCTCTTCATATTTTTGACACCTTTTGAAACTCTTCATATTTTTCACACGTTTTCAGGTTCTTCATGTTTTTCCACACCACTTCATGCTTCTCGTATTTTTCAGACCGTTTCATGCTCCTCATTAATTTCACACCTTTTGAAGCTCTTCATATTTTTCAAACGTTTTCAGTCTGTTCATTTTTTTCAACACCGCTTCTTGCTCCTCCTATTTTTCAGACCGTTTCATGCTCCTCATATTTTTGAAACCTTTTGAAGGTCTTTATATTTGTCACACCTTTTCAGGCTCTTCATGTTTTTCAACACAGCTTCATGCTCCTCCTATTTTTCAGACCGTTTCATGCTCCTCCTTTTTTTTCAGACTGTTTCATGCACCTCTTATTATTGACACCTTTTGAAGCTCTTCCTATTTTTCACACTTTTTCAGGCTCTTCATGTTTTTCAACACCGCTTCATGCTCCTATTATTTTGAGAACGTTTCATGCTCCTCATATTTTTGACACCTTTTGAGGCACGTCATATTTTTCACATCCTTTCAGGCTCTTCATATTTTTGAACACCGCTTCATGCTCCTCCTATTTTTCAGACCGTTTCATTCTCCTCATAATTTTGACACCTTTTGAAGCTCTTCATATTTCTCACACCTTCTCAGGCTCTTCATGTTTTTGAGCACAGCTTCATGCTCCTCCTAGTTTTCAGACCGTTTCATGTTCCTCATGTCTTTCACCCCTATTGAAGCTCTTCATATTTTTCACACCTTTTCAGGCTCTTCATGTTTTTGAACACCATTTCATGCTGCTCCTATTTTTCAGACCGTTTCATGCTCCTCATATTTTTGACACCTTTTGAAGCTCTTCATATTTTTCACACCTTTTGAAGCTCTTCATATTTTTCAACACCGCTTCATGCTCCTCCTATTTTTCAGACCGTTACATGCTCCTCATATTTTTGAAACCTTTTGAAAGTCTTTATATTTGTCACACCTTTTCAGGCTCTTCATGTTTCTCAACACCGTTTCATGCTCCTCCTATCTTTCAGACCGTTTCATGCTTCTCATAATTTTGACACCATTTGAAGCTCTTCATATTTTTCACACCTTTTCAGGCTCTTCATATTTTTGAACACCGCTCATGATCTTCCAAATTTTCAGACTGTTTCATGCTCTTCATATTTTTGACTCCTTTTGAAGCTCTTCATATCTTTCACACCTTTTCTGGCTCTTCATGTTTTTCCACACCACTTCATGCTTCTCCTATTTTTCAGCCCGTTTCATGCTCCTCATGTATTTCACCCCTTCGAAGCTCTTCATATTTTTCACACCTTCTCAGGCTCTTGATGTTATTCAACACCACTTCATGCTACTCCTGTTTTTCAGAACGTTACATGCTCCTCATATTTTTGACACCTTTAGAAGCTCTTCATATTTTTCACACCTTTTCAGGCTCTTCATGTTTTTGAACACCGCTTCATGCTCCTCCTATATTCCAGACCGTTTCATGCTCCTCATTTATTTCACACCTTTTGAAGCTCTTCATATTATTCACACCTTTTCAGGCTCGTCATGTTTTTGAACACCGCTACATGCTCCTCCTATTTTTCAGACCGTTTCATGCTCCTCATATTTTTCACACCATTTGAAGCTCTTCATATTTTTCACACCTTTTCAGGCTCTTCATGTTTTTCAACACCGTTTCATGCTGTTTCTATTTTTCAGACCGTTTCATGCTCCTCATATTTTTAACACCTTTTGAAGCTCTTCATATTTTTCACAGCTTTTCAGGCTCTACATGTTTTTCAACACCGTTTCATGATCCTCCTATTTTTCAGACCGTTTCATGCTCATCTCATTTTTGACACCTTTTGAAGCTTTTCATATTTTTCACAACTTTTTAGGCTCTTCATGTTTTTGAACACCGCTTCATGCTCCTCCTATTTTTCAGAGAGTTTCATGCTCCTAATGTATTTCACTCCTTTTGAAGCTCTTCATATTTTTCACACCTTTTCAGGCTCTTCATGTTTTTCCACACCACTTCATGCTTCTATTTTTCAGCTCGTTTCATGCTCCTCATGTATTTCACACCTTTTGAAGCTCTTCATATTTTTCACACCTTTTCACTCTCTTCATGTTTTTCAACACCATTTCATGCCGCATCTATTTTTCAGACCGTTTCATGCTCCTCATATTTTTGACACCTTTAGAAGCTCTTCATATTTTTCACACCTTTTCAGGCTCTTCATGTTTCTCAGCACAGCTTCATGCTCCTCCTATTTTTCAGACCCTTTCCTTCCCTCATATTTTTGAACCATTTTGAAGCTCTTCATATATTTCACACCTTTTCAGTCTCTTCTTTTTTTCAACACCACTTCATGCTCCTCCTATTTTTCAGACCGTTTTAAGCTCATCTCATTTTTGACACCTTTTGAAGCTCTTCATATATTTCACACCATTTCAGGCTTTTCATGTTTTTGAACACCGCTTCATGCTCCTCCTATTTCTCAGACCGTTTCATGCTCCTCTTATTTTTGACACCTTTTGAAACTCTTCATATTTTTCACAATTTTTCAGGCTCTTCCTGTTTTTGAACATGCTTCATGCTCCTCCTATTTTTCAGACCGTTTAATGCTCCTCATGCATTTCACACCTTTTGAAGCTCTTCATATTTTTCACACGTTTTCAGGCTCTTCATGTTTTTGAACACCGCTTCATGCTCCTCCTATTTTTCAGACCGTTTCATGCTCCTCATGTATTTCACACCTTTTGAAGATGTTCATATTTTTCACACGTTTTCAGGCTCTTCATGTTTTTGAACATCGCTTCCTGCTCCTCCTATTTTTCAGACCGTTTCATGCTTCTCATATTTTTGACACCTTTTGAAGCTCTTCATATTTTTCACATCATTCAGGCTCTTCATGTTTTTGCACACCGCTTCATGCTCCTCCTATTTTTCAGACCGTTTCAAGCTCCTCATATCTTTGACACCTTTTGAAACTCTTCATATATTTCACACCTTTTCAGGGTCTTCATGTTTTTCAACACCGTTTCATGACACTCCTATTTTTCAGACCGTTTCATGCTCCTCATATTTTTGACACCTTTTGAAACTCTTCATATATTTCAAACCTTTTCAGGCTCTTCATGTTTTTGAACACCGCTTCATGCTCCTCCTATTTTTCAGATCGTTTCATGCTCCTCATATTTTTGACACCATTTGAAGCTCTTCATATTTCTCACAGCTTTTCAGGTACTTCATGTTTTTCAACACCGCTTAATGCTCCTCCTATTTTTCAGACCGTTTCATGCTCCTCATATTTTTGACACCATTTGAAGCTCTTCATATTTCTCATAGCTTTTCAGGTTCTTCATGTTTTTCAACACCGCTTCATGCTCCTCCTATTTTTCAGACCGTTTCATGCTCATCTCATTTTTGCCACCTTTTGAAGCTCGTCATATTTTACCACATCTTTTTAAGCTCTTCGTATTTTTCACACGTTTTCAGGCTCTTCATGTTTTTCAACACCCCTTCTTGCTCATCCTATTTTTCAGACCGTTTCATGTTTCTATCATTTCTGACAACTTTTGAAGCTCTTCATATATTTCACACATTTTCAGGCTCTTCATGTTTTTCAACACCACTTCATGCTCCTCCTAATTTTCACACCGTTTCATGCTCATCTCACTTTTGACACATTTTGAAGCTCTTCATATTTTCCACACCTTTTGAAGCTCTTCATATTTTTCATATTTTTGAAGCTCTTCATATTTTCACACGTTTTCAGACTCTTCATGTTTTTCAAAACCGCTTCATGCTCCTCCTATTTTTCAGAGAGTTCATGCTCCTCATGTATTTCACACGTTTTGAATCTCTTCATATTTTTCACAACTTTTCAGGCTCTTCATGTTTTTGAACACCGTTTCATGCTGCTCCTATTTTTCAGACCGTTTAATGCTCCTCATATTTTTGACATTTTTTGAAGCTCTTCATATTTTTCACACCTTTTCAGGCTCTTCATGTTTTTGAACACCGCTTCATGCTCCTGCTATTTTTCAGCCCGTTTCATGCTCCTCCTATTTTTCACACCTTTTGAAGCTCTTTATATTTTTCACACCTTTTCAGGCTCTTCATGTTTTTGTACACCGCTTGATGCTCCTCCTATTTTTCAGACTTTTTCATGCTCCTCATGTATTTCACACGTTTTGAAGCTCTTCATATTTTTCACACCTTTTCAACCTCTTCATGATTGTGAACATCGCTTCATGATCCTCCTATATTTCAGAATGTTTCATGCTCCTCATATTTTTGACAACTTTTGAAGCTTTTCATATTTTTCACAACTTTTCAGGATCTTCATGTTTTTGAACAGAGCTTCATGCTCCTCCTATTTTTCAGACCGTATCATACTCGTCATATTTTTCACACCTTTTGAACCTCTTCATATTTTTCACACCTTTTCAGTCTCTTCATGTTTTTCAACACAACTTCATGCTCATCCTAGTTTCCAGACCGTTTCATGTTCCTCATGTATTTTACACCTTTTGAAGCTCTTCATATTTTTCACACCTTTTCAGGCTCTTCATGCATTTGAACACCCTTTCATGCTCCTCCTATTTTTCAGACCGTTTCTTTCTCCTCACAGTTTTGACACCTTTTGAAGCTCTTCATATTTTTCCCACCTTTTCAGGATCTTCATGTTTTTGAACACCACTTGTGTTCCTCCTAATTTTCAGACCGTTTCATGCTCCTCATATTTTTGACACCTTTTGAAGCTCTTCATATTTTACCCACCTTTTCAGGCTCTTCATGTTTTTCAACACCGTTTCATGCTCCTCATGTATTTCCAACCGTTTGAAGCTCTTCATATATTTCACAACTTTTCAGGCTCTTCATGTTTTTGAACACGGTTTCATGCTCCTCCTATTTTTAAGACCGTTTCATGCTCCTCATGTATTTCACAACTTTTAAATCTCTTCATATTTTTCACACCTTTTCAGGCTCCCCATGTTTTTCAACACGGCTTCATGATCCTACTGCTTTTCAGACCGTTTCATGCTCCTCATATTTTTGACACTTTTTGAAGCTCTTCATATTTTTCACACCTTTTTAGGCTCTTCATGTTTTCCAACATAACTTCCTGCTCCTCCTATTTTTCCGACCGTTTCATGCTCTTCATATTTTTGACACTTTTTGAAGCTCTTCATATTTTTCACAACTTTTCTGGCTCTTCATGTTTTCAACACCGCTTCATGCTCGTCCAATTTTCCAGACAGTTTCATACTCGTCTCATTTTTGACACCTTTTGAAGCTCTTCATATTTCTCACAACTTTTAAGCTCTTCATGTTTTTCACACGTTTTCAGGCTCTTCATGTTTTTCAACACCGCTTCATGCTCCTCCCATTTTTCAGACAGTTTCATGCTCCGCCTATTTTTCAGACCGTTCCATGCTCCTCATATTTTTGACACGTTTTGAAGCTCTTCATATTTTTCACACCTTTTCAGGCTCTTCATGTCTTTGAACACCGTTTCATGCTGCTCCTATTTTTTAGATCTTTTCATGCTCCTCATATTTTTGACACATTTTGAAGCTCTTCATTTTTTTCACACCTTTTGAAACTCTACATACTTTTCACACCTTTTCAGGCTCTTCATGTTTTTCAAAGCCACTTCATGCTTCTCCTATTTTTCAGACCGTTTCATGCTCCTCTCATTTCTGACACCTTTTGAAGCTCTTCATATATTTCACACATTTTCAGGCTCTTCATGTTTTTCAACACCACTTCATGCTCCTCCTATTTTTCAGACCGTTTCATGCTCCTCATGTCTTTCACACCTTTTGAAGCTCTTTATATTTTTCACACCTTTTTAGGCTCTTCATGTTTTTGAACACGATTTCAGGCTCCTCCTATTTTTCGGACTGTTTCATGCTCATCTCATTTTTGACACCTTTTGAAGCTCTTCATATTTTTCACACCTTTTGAATCTCTTCATATTTCTCAAACGTTTTCAGGCTCTTCATGTTTTTCAACACCCCTTCTTGCTCATCCTATTTTTCAGACCGTTTCATGTTTCTATCATTTCTGACAACTTTTGAAGCTCTTCATATATTTCCCACATTTTCAGGCTCTTCATGTTTTTCAACACCACTTCATGCTCCTCCTATTTTTCAGACCGTTTCATGCTCATCTCACTTTTGACACATTTTGAAGCTCTTCATATTTTCCACACCTTTTGAAGCTCTTCATATTTTTCATATTTTTGAAGCTCTTCATATTTTCACACGTTTTCAGACTCTTCATGTTTTTCAAAACCGCTTCATGCTCCTCCTATTTTTCAGAGAGTTTCATGCTCCTCATGTATTTCACACCTTTTGAAGCTCTTCATATTTTCCACACCTTTTCAGGCTGTTCATTTTTTTGAACACCGTTTCATGCTTCTCCTATTTTTGAGACCGTTTAATGCTCCTCATATTTTTGACATTTTTTGAAGCTCTTCATATTTTTCACACCTTTTCAGGCTCTTCATGTATTTGAACACCGCTTCATGCTCCTGCTATTTTTCAGCCCGTTTCATGCTCCTCCTATTTTTCACACCTTTTGAAGCTCTTCATATTTTTCACACCTTTTCAGGCTCTTCATGTTTTTGAACACCACTTGATGCTCCTCCTATTTTTCAGACTTTTTCATGCTCCTCATGTATTTCACACGTTTTGAAGCTCTTCATATTTTTCACACCTTTTCAGGCTCTTCATGATTTTGAACACCGCTTCATGATCCTCCTATTTTTCAGAATGTTTCATGCTCCTAATATTTTTGACAACTTTTGAAGCTTTTCCTATTTTTCACAACTTTTCAGCATCTTCATGTTTTTGAACAGAGCTTCATGCTCCTCCTATTTTTCAGACCGTATCATACTCGTCATATTTTTCACACCTTTTGAACCTCTTCATATTTTTCACACCTTTTCAGTCTCTTCATGTTTTTCAACACAACTTCATGCTCATCCTATTTTCCAGACCGTTTCATGTTCCTCATGTATTTTACACCTTTTGAAGCTCTTCATATTTTTCACACCTTTTCAGGCTCTTCATGCATTTGAACACCCTTTCATGCTCCTCCTATTTTTCAGACCGTTTCTTTCTCCTCATAGTTTTGACAGCTTTTGAAGCTCTTCATATTTTTCACACCTTTTCAGGTTCTTCATGTTTTTCAACACCGCTTCATTCTCCTCCTATTTTTCAGACCGTTTCATGCTCCTCATATTTTTGACACCTTTTGAAGCTCTTAATATATTTCACACCTTTTCAGACTCTTCATGATTTCCAACACCGCTTCATGCTCCTCATATTTTTCAGACCGTTTCATGCTCATCTCACTTTTATCACCTTTTGAAGCTCTTCATATTTTTCACAACTTTTGAAGCTCTTCATATTTTTCACACGTTTTCAGGCTCTTCATGTTTTTCAACACCACTTCATGCTTCTCCTATTTTCCAGACCGTTTCATGCTCCTCATGTATTTCCAACCTTTTGAAGCTCTTCATGTTTTTCACACCTCTGCAGGCTCCCCATGTTTTTCAACACGGCTTCATGATCCTCCTGTTTTTCAGACTGTTTCATGCTCCTCATATTTTGACACGTTTTGAAGATCTTCATATTTTTCACACATTTTCAGGCTCTTCATGTTTTTCAACACCGATTCATGCTCCTCATATTTTTGACACCTTTTGAATCTCTTCATATTTTTCACACCTTTTCAGGCTCTTCATGTTTTTCAACACCGCTTCAGGCTCCTCCTATTTTTCATACCGTTTCATGCTCCTCATATTTTTGTCACCTTTTGAAGCTCTTCGTATATTTCACTCATTTCAGGCTCTTCATGTTTTTCAACACCATTTCATGCTCCTCTTATTTTTCAGACCGTTTCATGCTCCTCATATTTTTGACACTTTTTGAAGCTCTTCATATTTTTCACACCTTTTCAGGCTCTTCATGTTTTTCAACACTGCTTCATGCTCCTCCTATTTTTCAGACCGTTTCATGCTCCTCATATTTTTGACACCTTTTGAAACTCTTCATATTTTTCAAACCTTTTCAGGCTCTTCAAGTTTTTCAACACCTCTTCATTCTCCTCCTATTTTTCAGGCCGTTTCAAGCTCCTCATATTTTTGACACCTTTTGAACCTCTTCATATATTTCACACCTTTTCAGGCTCTTCATATTTTCCAACACCATTTCTTGCTCCTCCTATTTTTCAGACTGTTTCATGCTCCTCATATTTTTGACACCTTTTGAAGCTCTTCATATTTTTCACACCTTTTCAGGCTCTTCATGTTTTTGAACACCGATTCGTGCTCCTCCTGTTTTTCAGACCGTTTCATGCTCCTCATATTTTTGACACCTTTTGAAGCTCTTCATATTTTTCACACCTTTTCTTGCTCTTCATGTTTTCAACACCCTTACATCCTCCTCCTATTTTCAGACCGTTTCATGCTCCTCATACTTTTGACACCTTTTGAAGCTCTTCATATATTTCACACCTTATCAGGCTTTTCATGTTTTTGAACACGCTTTTTGCGCCTCCTATTTTTCACACCTTTTGAAGCTCTTAGTATTTAATACCTTTTCAAGCTCTTCATGTTTTTGAACACCACTTCATGCTCCTCATATTTTTCACACCTTTTGAAGCTCTTCATATTTTTCACACATTTTCAGGCGCTTCATGTTTTTCAACACCACTTCATGCTCCTCCTATTTTTCAGACCATTTCATGCTCGTCATATTTTTCAAACCTTTTAAAGCTCTTCATAATTTTCACACCTATTCATGCTCTTCATTTTTTCCACACTGTTTCATGCTCCTCCTATTTTTCAGACCGTTTCATGCTCCTCATATTTTTCACACCTTTTGAAGCTCTTCATATTTTTCACACTTTTTGAAGCTCTTCATATTTTTCACAGTTTTCAGGCTCTTCATGTTTCTGAACACCGCTTCACGCTCCTCCTATTTTTCAGACCGTTTCATGCTCTTCATATTTTTCACACCTTTTCAGGCTCTTCATATTTTTGAACACCCTTTGCTGCTCCTCCTATTTTTGAGAATGTTTCATGCTCCTCATGTTTTTAACACGTTTTAACGCTCTTCATATTTTTCACAACTTTTCAGGCTCTTTATGTTTTTGAACACCGCTTCATGCTCCTCCTATTTTTCAGAACGTTTCATGCTCCTAATATTTTGACACCTTTTAAGCTGTTCATATTTTACACATTTTCAGGCTCTTCAAGTTTTTGAACACCGTTTCATTCTTCTACTATTTTTGATACCTTTTGAAGCTCCTTATATTCTTCAAACCATTTCATGCTCTTCTTTTTTTTCATCACCGCTTCATGCTCCTCCATTTTTCAGATCGTTTCATGCTCCTCCTATTTTTGACACCTTTTGAAGCACTTCATATATTTCCACATTTTCAGGCTCTTCATGATTTTGAACACGGTTTCATTCTCCTCCTATTTTTCAGGCCATTTCATGCTCCTCATATTTTTGACACCTTTTGAATCTCTTCATAATGTTCACACCTTTTCACACTCTTCATGTCTTTCAAGACCGCTTCATACTCCTCCTCTTTTTCAGACCGTTTCATGCTCCTCATATTTTTTACACCTTTTGAAGCTCTTCATATATTCACACCTTTTCAAACTCTTCATGTTTTTCACACCTTTTCAGGCTCTTCATGTTTTTCAACACCGCTTCATGCTCCTCCTATTTTTCAGACCGTATCCTGCTCCTTATACTTTTGACACCTTTTGAAGCTCTTCATATATTTCAAACCTTTACAGGCTCTTCATGTTTTTACACCTTTTCAGGCTCTTCATGTTTTTCAACACCGCTTCATGCTCCTCCTATTTTTCAGACCGTTTTGTGCTCCTCATCTTTTTGACACGTTTTGAAGCTCTTCATATATTTCACACATTTTCAGGCTCTTCATGTTTTTCAACACCGCCTCATTCTCCTCCCATTTTTCATACCGTTTCATGCTCCTCATATTTTTGACACCTTTTGAAGCTCTTCATATTTTTCACACCTTTTCAGGTTCTTCATGTTTTTGAACACCGCGTCATGCTCCTCCTATTTTTCAGACCGTTTCATGCTCCTCATATTTTTGACACCTTTTAAAGCTTTCATATTTTTCACACCTTTTCTGGCTCTTCATGTTTTTGAACACCGTTTCATGCTCCTCCTATTTTTCAGACCGTTTCATGCTCCTCATATTTTTGACACCTTTGAAACTCTTCATATTTTTCACACCTTTTTAGGCTCTTCATATTTTTCAACACCACTTCATGCTCCTCCTATTTTTCAGACCGTTTCATGCTCCTCATATTTTTGACACATTTTGAAGCTCCTCCTATTTTTCACACCTTTTCAGGCTCTTCAAGTTTTGCAACACTGCTTCATGCTCCTCTTATTTTTTAGACCGTTTCATGCTACTCATATTTTTGACACTTTTTTGAAGCTCTTCATACTTTTCACACCTTTTAAGGCTCTTTATGTTTTTGAACACCGCTTCATGCTCCTCCTATTTTTCAGAACGTTTCATGCTCCTAATATTTTGACACCTTTTAAGCTGTTCATATTTTACACATTTTCAGGCTCTTCAAGTTTTTGAACACCGTTTCATGCTACTACTATTTTTGATACCTTTTGAAGCTCCTTATATTCTTCAAACCATTTCATGCTCTTCTTTTTTTTCATCACCTCTTCATGCTCCTCCATTTTTCAGATCGTTTCATGCTCCTCCTATTTTTGACACCTTTTGAAGCACTTCATATATTTCCACATTTTCAGGCTCTTCATGATTTTGAACACGGTTTCATTCTCCTCCTATTTTTCAGGCCATTTCATGCTCCTCATATTTTTGACACCTTTTGAATCTCTTCATAATGTTCACACCTTTTCACACTCTTCATGTCTTTCAAGACCGCTTCATACTCCTCCTCTTTTTCAGACCGTTTCATGCTCCTCATATTTTTTACACCTTTTGAAGCTCTTCATATATTTCACACCTTTTCAAACTCTTCATGTTTTTCACACCTTTTCAGGCTCTTCATGTTTTTCAACACCGCTTCATGCTCCTCCTATTTTTCAGACCGTATTCTGCTCCTTATACTTTTGACACCTTTTGAAGCTCTTCATATATTTCAAACCTTTACAGGCTCTTCATGTTTTTACACTTTTTCAGGCTCTTCATGTTTTTCAACACCGCTTCATGCTCCTCTTATTTTTCAGACCGTTTTGTGCTCCTCATCTTTTTGACACGTTTTGAAGCTCTTCATATATTTCACACATTTTCAGGCTCTTCATGTTTTTCAACACCGCCTCATTCTCCTTCTATTTTTCATACCGTTTCATGCTCCTCATATTTCTGACACCTTTTGAAGCTCTTCATATTTTTCACACCTTTTCAGGTTCTTCATGTTTTTGAACACCGCGTCATGCTCCTCCTATTTTTCAGACCGTTTCATGCTCCTCATATTTTTGACACCTTTTAAAGCTTTCATATTTTTCACACCTTTTCTGGCTCTTCATGTTTTTGAACACCGTTTCATGCTCCTCCTATTTTTTCAGACCGTTTCATGCTCCTCATATTTTTGACACCTTTGAAACTCTTCATATTTTTCACACCTTTTTAGGCTCTTCATATTTTTCAACACCACTTCATGCTCCTCCTATTTTTCAGACCGTTTCATGCTCCTCATATTTTTGACACATTTTGAAGCTCCTCCTATTTTTCACACCTTTTCAGGCTCTTCAAGTTTTGCAACACTGCTTCATGCTCCTCTTATTTTTTAGACCGTTTCATGCTACTCATATTTTTGACACTTTTTTGAAGCTCTTCATACTTTTCACACCTTTTCAGGCTCTTTATGTTTTTGAACACCGCTTCATGCTCCTCCTATTTTTCAGAACGTTTCATGCTCCTAATATTTTGACACCTTTTAAGCTGTTCATATTTTACACATTTTCAGGCTCTTCAAGTTTTTGAACACCGTTTCATGCTACTAATATTTTTGATACCTTTTGAAGCTCCTTATATTCTTCAAACCATTTCATGCTCTTCTTTTTTTTCATCACCGCTTCATGCTCCTCCATTTTTCAGATCGTTTCATGCTCCTCCTATTTTTGACACCTTTTGAAGCACTTCATATATTTCCACATTTTCAGGCTCTACATGATTTTGAACACGGTTTCATTCTCCTCCTATTTTTCAGGCCATTTCATGCTCCTCATATTTTTGACACCTTTTGAATCTCTTCATAATTTTCACACCTTTTCACACTCTTCATGTCTTTCAAGACCGCTTCATACTCCTCCTCTTTTTCAGACCGTTTCATGCTCCTCATATTTTCGACACCTTTTGAAGCTCTTCATATATTTCACACCTTTTCAAACTCTTCATGTTTTTCACACCTTTTCAGGCTCTTCATGTTTTTCAACACCGCTTCATGCTCCTCCTATTTTTCAGACCGTTTTGTGCGCCTCATCTTTTTGACACGTTTTGAAGCTCTTCATATATTTCACACATTTTCAGGCTCTTCATGTTTTTCAACACCGCCTCATTCTCCTCCTATTTTTCATACCGTTTCATGCTCCTCATATTTTTGACACCTTTTGAAGCTCTTCATACTTTTCACACCTTTTCAGGCTCTTCATGCTTTTCAACACCGCTTCATGCTCCTCCTATATTTCAGAAGGTTTCATGCTCCTCAAATTTTTGACAACTTTTGAAGCTCTTCATTTATTTCACACCTTTTCAGGATCTTCATGTTTTTGAACATCGCTTCATGCACCTCCTATTTTTCAGACCGTTTCATGCTCCTCATATTTTTGACACCTTTTGAAGCTCTTCATATATTTCACACCTTTTCGATCTCTTCATGTTTTTCACACCTTTTCAGGCTCTTCATGTTTTTCAACACCCCTTCATGCTCCTCCTATTTTTCAGACCGTTTCATGCTCCTCATATTTTTGACACATTTTCAAGCTCTTCATATATTTCATACCTTAAGGTTCTTCATGTTTTTGAACAAAGCTTCATGCTCCTCCTATTTTTCACATCTATTGAAGCTCTTCATATATTTCACACCTTTTCAAGCTCTTCATGTTTTTGAAAAACGCTTCATGCTCCTCCTATTTTTCACACCTTTTGAAGCTCTTCATATATTTCACAACTTTTCAAGCTCTTCATGGTTTTGAACACCTTTTCATGCTCCTCCTATTTTTCAGGCCGTTTCATGCTCCTCATACTTTTGACACCTTTTGAAGCTCTTCATACATTTCACTCCTTTTCAGGCTCTTCATGTTTTTCAACACCACTTCATGCTCCTCCTATTTTTCAGACCGTTTCATGCTCCTCATATTTTTGACACCTTTTGAAGCTGTTCATATTTTTCACACATTTTCATGCTCTTCATGTTTTTGAACACCTTTTCAAACTCCTCATATTTTTGACACGTTTTTAAGCTGTTCATATTTTTCACACCTTTTCAGGCTCTTTATGTTTTTCAAAACCGCTTCATGCTGCTACTATTTTTCAAATCGTTTCATGCACCTCATATTTTGACAACTTTTGAAGCACTTCACATTTTTCACACCTTTTGAAGCTCTTCATATTGTTCCCACCTTTTCAGGCTCTTCATGTTTTTCAACACCGCTTCAGGCTCCTCCTATTTTTCATACCGTTTCATGCTCCTCATATTTTTGTCACCTTTTGAAGCTCTTCGTATATTTCACTCATTTCAGGCTCTTCATGTTTTTCAACACCATTTCATGCTCCTCTTATTTTTCAGACCGTTTCATGCTCCTCATATTTTTGACACTTTTTGAAGCTCTTCATATTTTTCACACCTTTTCAGGCTCTTCATGTTTTTCAACACTGCTTCATGCTCCTCCTATTTTTCAGACCGTTTCATGCTCCTCATATTTTTGACACCTTTTGAAACTCTTCATATTTTTCAAACCTTTTCAGGCTCTTCAAGTTTTTCAACACCTCTTCATTCTCCTCCTATTTTTCAGGCCGTTTCAAGCTCCTCATATTTTTGACACCTTTTGAACCTCTTCATATATTTCACACCTTTTCAGGCTCTTCATATTTTCCAACACCATTTCTTGCTCCTCCTATTTTTCAGACTGTTTCATGCTCCTCATATTTTTGACACCTTTTGAAGCTCTTCATATTTTTCACACCTTTTCAGGCTCTTCATGTTTTTGAACACCGATTCGTGCTCCTCCTGTTTTTCAGACCGTTTCATGCTCCTCATATTTTTGACACCTTTTGAAGCTCTTCATATTTTTCACACCTTTTCTTGCTCTTCATGTTTTCAACACCCTTACATCCTCCTCCTATTTTCAGACCGTTTCATGCTCCTCATACTTTTGACACCTTTTGAAGCTCTTCATATATTTCACACCTTATCAGGCTTTTCATGTTTTTGAACACGCTTTTTGCGCCTCCTATTTTTCACACCTTTTGAAGCTCTTAGTATTTAATACCTTTTCAAGCTCTTCATGTTTTTGAACACCACTTCATGCTCCTCATATTTTTCACACCTTTTGAAGCTCTTCATATTTTTCACACATTTTCAGGCGCTTCATGTTTTTCAACACCACTTCATGCTCCTCCTATTTTTCAGACCGTTTCATGCTCGTCATATTTTTCAAACCTTTTAAAGCTCTTCATAATTTTCACACCTATTCATGCTCTTCATTTTTTCCACACTGTTTCATGCTCCTCCTATTTTTCAGACCGTTTCATGCTCCTCATATTTTTCACACCTTTTGAAGCTCTTCATATTTTTCACACTTTTTGAAGCTCTTCATATTTTTCACAGTTTTCAGGCTCTTCATGTTTCTGAACACCGCTTCACGCTCCTCCTATTTTTCAGACCGTTTCATGCTCTTCATATTTTTCACACCTTTTCAGGCTCTTCATATTTTTGAACACCCTTTGCTGCTCCTCCTATTTTTGAGAAAGTTTCATGCTCCTCATGTTTTTAACACGTTTTAACGCTCTTCATATTTTTCACAACTTTTCAGGCTCTTTATGTTTTTGAACACCGCTTCATGCTCCTCCTATTTTTCAGAACTTTTCATGCTCCTAATATTTTGACACCTTTTAAGCTGTTCATATTTTACACATTTTCAGGCTCTTCAAGTTTTTGAACACCGTTTCATTCTACTACTATTTTTGATACCTTTTGAAGCTCCTTATATTCTTCAAACCATTTCATGCTCTTCTTTTTTTTCATCACCGCTTCATGCTCCTCCATTTTTCAGATCGTTTCATGCTCCTCCTATTTTTGACACCTTTTGAAGCACTTCATATATTTCCACATTTTCAGGCTCTTCATGATTTTGAACACGGTTTCATTCTCCTCCTATTTTTCAGGCCATTTCATGCTCCTCATATTTTTGACACCTTTTGAATCTCTTCATAATTTTCACACCTTTTCACACTCTTCATGTCTTTCAAGACCGCTTCATACTCCTCCTCTTTTTCAGACCGTTTCATGCTCCTCATATTTTTTACACCTTTTGAAGCTCTTCATATATTCACACCTTTTCAAACTCTTCATACTTTTCACACCTTTTCAGGCTCTTCATGCTTTTCAACACCGCTTCATGCTCCTCCTATATTTCAGACAGTTTCATGCTCCTCAAATTTTTGACAACTTTTGAAGCTCTTCATTTATTTCACACCTTTTCAGGATCTTCATGTTTTTGAACATCGCTTCATGCACCTCCTATTTTTCAGACCGTTTCATGCTCCTCATATTTTTGACACCTTTTGAAGCTCTTCATATATTTCACACCTTTTCGATCTCTTCATGTTTTTCACACCTTTTCAGGCTCTTCATGTTTTTCAACACCCCTTCATGCTCCTCCTATTTTTCAGACCGTTTCATGCTCCTCATATTTTTGACATATTTTCAAGCTCTTCATATATTTCATACCTTAAGGTTCTTCATGTTTTTGAACAAAGCTTCATGCTCCTCCTATTTTTCACATCTATTGAAGCTCTTCATATATTTCACACCTTTTCAAGCTCTTCATGTTTTTGAAAAACGCTTCATGCTCCTCCTATTTTTCACACCTTTTGAAGCTCTTCATATATTTCACAACTTTTCAAGCTCTTCATGGTTTTGAACACCTTTTCATGCTCCTCCTATTTTTCAGGCCGTTTCATGCTCCTCATACTTTTGACACCTTTTGAAGCTCTTCATACATTTCACTCCTTTTCAGGCTCTTCATGTTTTTCAACACCACTTCATGCTCCTCCTATTTTTCAGACCGTTTCATGCTCCTCATATTTTTGACACCTTTTGAAGCTGTTCATATTTTTCACACATTTTCATGCTCTTCATGTTTTTGAACACCTTTTCAAACTCCTCATATTTTTGACACGTTTTTAAGCTGTTCATATTTTTCACACCTTTTCAGGCTCTTTATGTTTTTCAAAACCGCTTCATGCTGCTACTATTTTTCAAATCGTTTCATGCACCTCATATTTTGACAACTTTTGAAGCACTTCACATTTTTCACACCTTTTGAAGCTCTTCATATTGTTCCCACCTTTTCAGGCTCTTCATGTTTTTCAACACCGCTTCAGGCTCCTCCTATTTTTCATACCGTTTCATGCTCCTCATATTTTTGTCACCTTTTGAAGCTCTTCGTATATTTCACTCATTTCAGGCTCTTCATGTTTTTCAACACCATTTCATGCTCCTCTAATTTTTCAGACCGTTTCATGCTCCTCATATTTTTGACACTTTTTGAAGCTCTTCATATTTTTCACACCTTTTCAGGCTCTTCATGTTTTTCAAAACTGCTTCATGCTCCTCCTATTTTTCAGACCGTTTCATGCTCCTCATATTTTTGACACCTTTTGAAGCTCTTCATATTTTTCAAACCTTTTCAGGCTCTTCAAGTTTTTCAACACCTCTTCATTCTCCTCCTATTTTTCAGGCCGTTTCAAGCTCCTCATATTTTTGACACCTTTTGAACCTCTTCATATATTTCACACCTTTTCAGGCTCTTCATATTTTCCAACACCATTTCTTGCTCCTCCTATTTTTCAGACTGTTTCATGCTCCTCATATTTTTGACACCTTTTGAAGCTCTTCATATTTTTCACACCTTTTCAGGCTCTTCATATTTTCCAACACCATTTCTTGCTCCTCCTATTTTTCAGACTGTTTCATGCTCCTCATATTTTTGACACCTTTTGAAGCTCTTCATATTTTTCACAGCTTTTCAGGCTCTTCATGTTTTTGAACACCGATTCGTGCTCCTCCTGTTTTTCAGACCGTTTCATGCTCCTCATATTTTTGACACCTTTTGAAGCTCTTCATATTTTTCACACCTTTTCTTGCTCTTCATGTTTTCAACACCCTTACATCCTCCTCCTATTTTCAGACCGTTTCATGCTCCTCATACTTTTGACACCTTTTGAAGCTCTTCATATATTTCACACCTTATCAGGCTTTTCATGTTTTTGAACACCGCTTTTTGCGCCTCCTATTTTTCACACCTTTTGAAGCTCTTAGTATTTAATACCTTTTCAATCTCTTCATGTTTTTGAACACCACTTCATGCTCCTCATATTTTTCACACCTTTTGAAGCTCTTCATATTTTTCACACATTTTCAGGCGCTTCATGTTTTTGAACACCTTTTCATGCTCCTCCTATTTTTCAGACCGTTTCATGCTCCTCATATTTTTGACACGTTCTGAACCTATTCATGTATTTCACACCTTTTCAGGCTCTTCATATTTTCCAACACAGTTTCATGCTCCTATTTTTCAGACCGTTTCATGCTCCTCATATTTTCCACAACTTTTGAAGCTCTTCATATTTTTCACAGGTTTTCAGTCTCTTCATGTTTTTGAACACCATTTCATGCTCCTCCTATTTTTCAGACCGTTTCTTGCTCTCATATTTTTGACACCATTTGAAACTCTTCATATTTTTCATACATTTTCATCCTCTTCATGTTTTTGAACCCTTTTCAAACTCCTCATATTTTTGACACCTTTTTAACCTGTTCATATTTTTCACACCTTTTCAGGCTCTTCATGTTTTTGAACACCATTTCATCCTCCTCATATTTTTGACACCTTTGAAGCTCTTTATATTGTTCACAACTTTTCAGACTCTTCATGTTTTTCAACACCGCTTCAATCTTCTCCTATTTTTCAGACCGTTTCATGTTTCTCATATTTTTGACACCTTTTGAAGCTCTTAATAATTTTCACACCTTTTCAGGCTCTTCATGTTTTTCAACACAGCTTCATGCTCCTCCTATTTTTCAGACCGTTTCATGCTCCTCATATTTTTGACACCTTTTGAAGCTCTTCATATATTTCACTCATTTCAGGCTCTTCATGTTTTTCAACACCACTTCATGCTCCTCCTATTTTTTAGACCGTTTCATGCTCCTCATATATTTGACACTTTTTGAAGCTCTTCATATTTTTCACACCTTTTCAGGCTCTTAATGTTTTTCAACACTGCTTCATGCTCCTCCTATTTTTCAGACCGTTTCATGCTCCTCATATATTTGACACCTTTTGAAGCTCTTCATATTTTTCACACCTTTTCAGGTTCCCCATGTTTTTCAACACGGCTTCATGATCCTATGGTTTTTCAGAACGTTTCATGCTCCTCATATTTTTGACACCTTTTGAAGCTCTTCATATTTTTCACACCTTTTTAGGCTCTTCATGTTTTTCAACATCACTTCATGCTCGTCCTATTTTCCAGACCTTTTCATGCTCGTCTCATTTTTGACACCTTTTGAAGCTCTTCATATTTTTCACACCTTTTCATGCTCTTCATGTTTTTGAACACCGCTTCATGCTCCTCCTATTTTTCAGACCGGTTCATGCTCCTCCTATTTTTGACACCTTTTGAAGCTCTTCATATTTTTCACACCTTTTCATGTTCTTCATGTTTTTCAACACCGCTTCATGCTCTTGTATTTTTCAGACCTTTTCATGCTCCTCATATTTTTGACACCTTTTGAAGCTCTTCATATTTTTCACACCTTTTCATACTCTTCATGTTTTTGAACACCGCTTCATGCTCCTCCTATTTTTCAGACCGGTTCATGCTCCTCATATTTTTGACACCTTTTGAAGCTCTTCATATTTTTCACACCTTTTCATGCTCTTCATGATTTTGAACACCGCTTCATGCTCCTCCTATTTTTCAGACCGGTTCATGCTCCTCATATTTTTGACACCTTTTGAAGCTCTTCATATTTTTCACACCTTTTCATGTTCTTCATGTTTTTCAACACCGTTTCATGCTTCTCCTATTTTTCAGACCGTTTCATGCTCCTCATATTTTTGACACCTTTTGAAGCTCTTCATATTTTTCACGCATTTTCAGGCTCTTCATGTTTTTCAACACTGATTCATGCTCCTCATATTTTTGACACCTTTTGAAGCTCTTCATATATTTCACACGTTTTCAGGCTCTTTATGTTTTTCAACACCACTTCATGCTTCTCCTATTTTTCAGACCGTTTTATGCTCCTCGTATTTTTGACACCTTTTGAAGCTCTTCATATTTTTCAACCTTCTTAGGCTCTTCATGTTTTTGAACACGGTTTCATGGTCCTCCTATTTTTCAAACTGTGTCATGCTCATCTCATTTTTAACAACTTTTGAACCTCTTCATATTTTTCACACCTTTTGAAGCTCTTCATATTTCTCAAACATTTTCAGGCTCTTCATGTTTTTCAACACCCCTCCTTGCTCATCCTATTTTTCAGACCGTTTCATGCTTCTCTCATTTCTGACACATTTTAAAGCTCGTCATATATTTCACACATTTTCAGGCTCTTCATGTTTTTCAACACCACTTCATGCTCCTCCTATTTTTCAGACCGTTTCATACTCATCTCGCTTTTGACACATTTTGAAGCTCTTCATATTTTTCAAACGTTTTCAGGCTCTTCATTTTTTTCAACACTGCTTCTTGCTGCTCCTCTTTTTCAGATCGTTCATGCTCCTCATATTTTTGACACCTTTTGAAGCTCTTCATATTTTTCACACCTTTTCAGGCTCTTCATGTCTTTGAACACCGTTTCATGCTGCTCCTATTTTTCAGATCTTTTCATGCTCCTCATATTTTTGACACATTTTGAAGCTCTTCATTTTTTTCACACCTTTTGAAGCTCTTCATATTTTTCACACCTTTTCAGGCTCTTCATATTTATTACACCGCTTCATGCTGCTCCTATTTTTCAGACCGTTTCATGCTCCTCATATTTTTGACACCTTTTGAAGATCTTCATATCTTTCACACCTTTTCCGGCACTTCATGTTTTTTACACCGCTTCATGCTGCTCCTATTTTTCAGACCGTTTCATGCTCCTCCTATTTTTTACACCTTTTGAAGCTCTTCATATTTTTCACCCCTTTCATGCTCTTCATGTTTTTGAACACCGCTTCATGCTCCTCTTCTTTTTCAGACCGGTTCATGCTCCTCATATTTTTGACACCTTTTGAAGCTCTTCATATTTTACCCACCTTTTCAAGTTCTTCATGTTTTTCAACACCCCTTCTTGCTCATTCTATTTTTCAGACCGTTTCATGCTTCTCTCATTTCTGACACATTTTGAAGCTCTTCATATATTTCACACATTTTCAGGCTCTTCATGTTTTTCAACACCACTTCATGCTCCTCCTATTTTTCAGACTGTTTCATATTCATCTCGCATTGACACATTTTGAAGCTCTTCATATTTTCCACACCTTTTGAAGCTCTTCATATTTTTCAAACGTTTTCAGGCTCTTAATCTTTTTCAACACCGCTTCTTGCTCCTCCTATTTTTCGGACCGTTTCATGCTCCTCATATTTTTGAAACGTTTTGAAGCTCTTCATATTTTTCACACCTTTTCAGGCTCTTCATGTTTTTTACACCGCTTCATGCTCCTCCTATTTTTCAGACTGTTTCATGCTCCTCCTATTTTTGACACCTTTTGAAGCTCTTCATATTTCACACTATTTCAGGCTCTTCATGTTTTTGAACACCGTTTAATGCTCCTCCTATTTTTCAGACCGTTTCATGCTCCTCATATTTTTGACACCTTTTGAAGCTCTTCATATTTTACCCAACTTTTCAGGCTCTTCATGTTTTCCAACACCGTCATGCTCCTTATGTATTTCCAACCGTTTGAAGCTCTTCATATTTTTCACAACTTTTCAGGCTCTTCATGTTTTTGAACACGGTTTCATGCTCCTCCTATTTTTCAGACCGTTTCATACTCCTCATGTATTTCACACCTTTTAAAGCTCTTCATATTTTTCACACCTTTTCAGGCTCCCCATGTTTTCAACACCGCTTCATGCTCGTCCTATTTTCCAGACCGTTTCATTCTAGTCTCATTTTTGACACCTTTTGAAGCTCTTCATATTTTTCACACCTTTTCAGGCTCTTCATGTTTTTCAACACCGATTCATGCTCCTCATATATTTGACACCTTTTGAATCTCTTCATATTTTTCCCACCTTTTCAGGCTCTTCATGTTTTTGAACACCAGTTGTGTTCTTCCTCATTTTCAGACCGTTTCATGCTCCTCATATTTTTGACACCTTTTGAACCTCTTCATATATTTCACACGTTTTCAGGCTCTTCATGTTTTTCAACACCACTTCATGCTTCTCCTATTTTTCAGACCGTTTTATGCTCCTCATATTTTTGACACCTTTTGAATCTCTTCATATTTTTCCCACCTTTTCAGGCTCTTCATGTTTTTGAACACCACTTGTGTTTCTCCTAATTTTCAGACCGTTTCATGCTCCTCATATTTTTGACACCTTTTGAACCTCTTCATATATTTCACACGTTTTCAGGCTCTTCATGTTTTCAACACCGCTTCATGCTCGTCCTATTTTCCAGACCGTTTCATGCTCGTCTCATTTTTGACGCCTTTTGAAGCTCTTCATATTTCTCAAACTTTTAAGCTCTTCATGTTTTTCACACGTTTTCAGGCTCTTCATGTTTTTCAACACCGTTTCATGGTCCTCATGTATTTCCAACCGTTTGAAGCTCTTCATATGTTTCACAACTTTTCAGGCTCTTCATGTTTTTGAACACGGTTTCATTCTCCTCCTATCTTTCAGACCGTTTCATGCTCCTCATGTATTTCACACCTTTTAAAGCTCTTCATATTTTTCACACCTTTTCAGGCTCTTCATGTTTTTGAACACCGTTTCATTCTCCTCCTCTTTTTCAGACCGTTTCATGCTCCTCATATTTTTGACACCTTTTGAAGCTCTTCATATTTTTCACATCTTTTCATGCTCTTCATGTTTTTGAACACCGCTTAATCCTCCTCCTATTTTTCAGACCTGTTCATGCTCCTCATATTTTGACACCTTTTGAAGCTCTTCATATTTTTCACACCTTTTCATGTTCTTCATGTTTTTCAACACCGCTTCATGCTTCTCCTATATTTCAGACCGTTTCATGCTCCTCATATTTTTGACACCTTTTGAAGCTCTTCATATTTTTCACACATTTTCAGGCTCTTCATGTTTTTCAACACCGATTCATGCTCCTCATATTTTTGACACCTTTTGAAGCTCTTCATATATTTCACACGTTTTCAGGCTCTTCATGTTTTTCAACACCACTTCATGCTTCTCCTATTTTTCAGACCGTTTTATGCTCCTCGTATTTTTCACACCTTTTGAAGCTCTTCATATTTTTCAACCTTTTTAGGCTCTTTATGTTTTTGAACACGGTTTCATGCTCCTTCTATTTTTCAAACTGTGTCATGCTCATCTCATTTTTAACAACTTTTGAAGCTCTTCATATTTTTCACACCTTTTGAAGCTCTTCATATTTCTCAAACGTTTTCAGGCTCTTCATGTTTTTCAACACCCCTTCTTGCTCATCCTATTTTTCAGACCGTTTCATGCTTCTCTCATTTCTGACACATTTTGAAGCTCTTCATATGTTTCACACATTTTCAGGCTCTTCATGTTTTTCAACACCACTTCATGCTCCTCCTATTTTTCAGACCGTTTCATACTCATCTCGCTTTTGACACATTTTGAAGCTCTTCATATTTTCCACACCTTTTGAAGCTCTTCATATTAACAAACGTTTTCAGGTTCTTAATCTTTTTCAACACCGCTTCTTGCTCCTCCTATTTTTCAGACCATTTCATGCTCCTCATATTTTTGACACGTTTTGAAGCTCTTCATATTTTTCACACCTTTTAAGGCTCTTCATGTTTTTGAACACCGTTTCATGCTCCTCGTATTTTTCAGACCGTTTCATGCTCCTCATATTTTGACACCTTTTGAAGCTCTTCATATTTTTCACACCTTTTCAGGCTCTTCTTGTTTTTCAAAGCCACTTCATGCTTCTCCTATTTTTCAGACCGTTTCATGCTCCTCTCATTTCTGACACCTTTTGAAGCTCTTCATATATTTCACACATTTTCAGGCTCTTCATGTTTTTCTACACCACTTCATGCTCCTCCTATTTTTCAGACCGTTTCATGCTCCTCATGTATTTCACACCTTTTGAAGCTCTTTATATTTTTCACACCTTTTTAGGCTCTTCATGTTTTTGAACATGATTTCAGGCTCCTCCTTTTTTTCGGACTGTTTCATGCTCATCTCATTTTTGACACCTTTTGAAGCTCTTCATATTTTTCACACCTTTTGAATCTCTTCATATTTCTCAAACGTTTTCAGGCTCTTAATGTTTTTCAACACCCCTTCTTGCTCATCCTATTTTTCAGACCGTTTCATGTTTCTATCATTTCTGACAACTTTTGAAGCTCTTCATATATTTCACACATTTTCAGGCTCTTCATGTTTTTCAACACCACTTCATGCTCCTCCTATTTTTCAGACCGTTTCATGCTCATCTCACTTTGACACATTTTGAAGCTCTTCATTTTTCCACACCTTTTGAACCTCTTCATATTTTTCAAACGTTTTCAGGCTCTTCATTTTTTTCAACACTGCTTCTTGCTCCTCCTATTTTTCAGATCGTTTCATGCTCCTCATATTTTTCACACCTTTTGAAGCTCTTCATATTTTTCACACCTTTTCAGGCTCTTCATGTTTATTACAACGCTGCATGCTGCTCCTATTTTTCAGACCGTTTCATGCTCCTCAAATATTTGACACCTTTTGAAGATCTTCATATCTTTCACAACTTTTCAGGCTCTTCATGTTTTTTACACCGCTTAATGCTGCTCCTATTTTTCAGCCCGTTTAATGCTCCTTCTATTTTTTACACCTTTTGAAGCTCTTCATATTTTTCACACGTTTTCATGCTCTACATGTTTTTGAACACCGTTTCATGCTCCTCCTATTTTTCAGACCGTTTCATGCTCTTCATATTTTTGACACCTTTTGAAGCTCTTCATATTTTATCCACCTTTTCAGACTCTTCATGTTTATCAACACCGTTTCATGCACCTCATGTATTTCCAACCGTTTGAAGCTCTTCATATTTTTCACAACTTTTCAGGCTCTTCATGTTTTTGAACACGGTTTCATGCTCCTCCTGTTTTTCAGACCGTTTCATGCTCCTCATGTATTTCACACCTTTTAAAGCTCTTCATATTTTTCACACCTTTTCAGGGTCTTCATTTTTTGAACACAGTTTCATTCTCCTCCTATTTTTCAGACCGTTTCATGCTCCTCATATTTTTGACACCTTCTGAAGCTCTTCATATTTCTCACAACTTTTAAGCTCTTCATGTTTTTCACACGTTTTCAGGCTCTTCATGTTTTTCAACACAGCTTCATGCTCCTCCCATTTGTGAGACCGTTTCATGCTCCTCCTATTTTTGACACCTTTTGAAGCTCTTCATATTTTTCAAACCTTTTCAAGCTCTTCATGTTTTTCAACACCGCTTCATTTTCCTCCCATTTTTCAGACCGTTTCATGCTCCTCATATTTTTGACACCTTTTGAAGCTCTTCATATTTTTCACACCTTTTCTTGCTTTCCATGTTTTTGAACACCGTTTCATGCTCCTCATATTTTTGACACCTTTGAAGCTCTTCAAAATTTTGACACCTTTTGAAGCTCTTCATATATTTCACACCTTTTCAGTCTCTTCCTGTTTTTCAATGCCACTTCATGCTCCTCCTATTTTTCAGACCGTTTCATGATCCTCATATTTTTGACACCTTTGAAGCTCTTCATAATTTTGACACCTTTTGAAGCTCTTCATATTTTTCACAACTTTTCAGGTTCTTCATGTTTTTCAATACTGCTTCATGATACTCCTATTTTTCAGAGCGTTTCATGCTCCTCATATTTTTGACACCTTTTGAATCTCTTCATATATTTCACACCTTTTCAGGCTCTTCATGTTTTTGAACACCGTTTCATGCTCCTCCTATTTTTCAGACCGTTTCATGCTCCTCATATTGTTGACACCTTTTGAAGCTCTTCATATATGTCACACCTTTTCAGGCTCTTCCTGTTTTTCAACAAAGCTTCATACTCCTCCTATTTTTCAGACCGTTTCATGCTCCTCATATTTTTGACACCTTTTGAAGCTCTTCATATTTTTCACACCTTTTCAGGCTCTTCATGTTTTTCAACACCGCTTCATGCTTCTCCTATTTTTCAGACCGTTTCATGCTCCTCATATTTTTCACACCTTTGAAGCTCTTCATATTTTTCACACCTTTTCAGGCTCTTCATGTTTTTCAACACCGCATCATGCTCCTCCTATTTTTCAGATCTTAACATTCTCTTCATATATTTGACACCTTTTGAAGCTCTTCATATTTTTCACACCTTTTCAGGCTCTTCATGTTTTTTTCAACACCGCTTCATGCTCCTCCTATTTTTCAGACCGTTTCATGCTCCTCATGTATTTCACACCTTTTGAAGCTCTTCATATTTTTCACACATTTTCAGGCTCTTCATGTTTTTGAATACGGTTTCATGCTCCTCCTATTTTCCAGACCGTTTCATTCTCCTCATATTTTTGACACCTTTTGAAGCTCTTAATATTTTTCACTGCTTTTCAGGCTCTTCATGTTTTTCAACACCGCTTCATGCTCCTCCTATTTTTCAGACTGTTTCCTGCTCCTCATGTATTTCACACCTTTTGAAGCTCTTCATATATTTCACACATTTTGAAACTCTTCATATATTTCACAGCTTTTCAGGCTCTTCATGTTTTTGAACACCGTTTCATGCTCCTCCTATTTTTCAGACCGTTTCATGCTCCTCCTTTATTTCAGACCGTTTCATGCTCCTCATATTTTTGGCACCTTTTGAAGTTCTTCACATTTACACACCTTTTCAGGCTCTTCATGTTGTTCAACACCGCTTCATGCTCCTCCTTTTTTTCAGACCGTTTCATGCTCCTCATGTATTCCACACATTTTTAAGCTCTTTATATTTTTCACACGTTTTCAGGCTCCTCATGTTTTTGAACATGATTTCTTGCTCCTCCTATTTTTCAGACTGTTTCATGCTCCTCATATTTTTGACACCTTTTGAAGCTCTTCATATTTTTCACGCCTTTTCAGGCTTTTCATGTTTTTCAACATCGCTTCATGATACTCATACTTTTCTGAGCGTTTCATGCTCCTCATATTATTGAAACCTTTTGAATCTCTTCATATATTTCACACCTTTTCAGGCTCTTCATGTTTTTGAACACCGCTTCACGCTCCTCTTATTTTTCAGACCGTTTCCTGCTCCTCATGTATTCCACACATTTTGAAGCTCTTCATATTTTTCACACCTTCTGAAGCTCTTCATATTTTTTGAAGCTTTTCAGGCTCTTCATGTTCTTGAACACCGTTTCATGCTCCTCCTATTTTTCAGACCGTTTCATGCTCCGCCTATTTTTCAGACCATTTCAACTCATCTCATTTTTGACAGCTTTTGAAATTTTTCATATTTTTCACAACTTTTGAAGCTCTTCATGTTTTTCAACACCGCATCTTGCTCCTCTTATTTTTCAGACCGTTTCATTCTCCTCATATTTGTCACACCTTTTGAAGCTGTTCATATTTTTCACACCTTTTCAGGCTCTTCATGTTTTTCAACGCCACTTCATGCTCCTCCTATTTTTCAGACCGCTTCATGCTCATCTCATTTTTGACACCTTTTGAAGCTCTTCATATTTTTCACAACTTTTCAGGCTCTTCATGTTTTTGAACACAGCTTCATGCTCCTCCTATTTTTCAGACCGTTTCATGCTCCTCATATTTTTGACAACCTTTGAAGCTCTTCATATATTTCACTTCTTTTCAGACTCTTCATGTTTTTGAACACCACTTCATGCTCCTCCTATTTTTCAGACCGTTTCATTCTCCTCATGTATTTTACACCTTTTGAAGCTCTTCAAATTTTTCACACCTTTTCAGGCTCTTCATGATTTTCAACACCGTTTCATGCTCCTTCTATTTTTCAGATTGTTTCATGTTCCTCATATTTTTGAAACCTTTTGAAGCTCTTCATATTTTTCACACCTTTTCAGGCTCTTCATGTTTTTGAATACCGCTTCATGCTCCTCCTATTTTTCAGACCGTTTCATGCTCCTCACGTATTTCACACCTTTTGAAGCTCTTTATATTTTTCACACCTTTTCAGGCTCTTCATGTTTTTCAACACCGCTTCATGCTCCTCCTGTTTTTCAGACCATTTCATGCTCCTTTTATTTTTGACACCTTTTGAAGCTCTTCATATTTTTCACACCTTTTCAGGCTCTTCATGTTTTTGAACACCGATTTGTGCTCCTCCTGTTTTTCAGACCGTTTCATGCTCCTCATATTTTTGACACCTTTTGAAGCTCTTCATATTTTTCACACCTTTTCTTGCTCTTCATGTTTTCAACACCCTTACATCCTCCTCCTATTTTCAGACCGTTTCATGCTCCTCATACTTTTGACACCTTTTGAAGCTCTTCATATATTTCACACCTTATCAGGCTTTTCCTGTTTTTGAACACCGCTTTTTGCGCCTCCTATTTTTCACACCTTTTGAAGCTCTTAGTATATTTCATACCTTTTCCAGCTCTTCATGTTTTTGAACACCACTTCATGCTCCTCATATTTTTCACACCTTTTGAAGCTCTTCATATTTTTCACACCTTTTCAGGCGCTTCATGTTTTTGAACACCTTTTCATGCTCCTCCTATTTTTCAGACCGTTTCATGCTCCTCATATATTTGACACCTTTTGACGCTCTTAATGTTTTTCACACCTTTTCAGGCTCTTCATGTTTTTCAACACCGCTTCAATCTTCTCCTATTTTTCAGATTGTTTCATGCTCCTCATATTTTTGACACGTTCTGAACCTATACATATATTTCACACCTTTTCAGGCTCTTCATATTTTTCAACACAGTTTCATGCTCCTCCTATTTTTCAGACCGTTTCATGCTCCTCATATTTTTCACACCTTTTGAAGCTCTTCATATTTTTCACACCTTTTGAAGCTCTTAATAATTTTCACAGGTTTTCAGTCTCTTCATGTTTTTGAACACCATTTCATGCTCCTCCTATTTTTCAGACAGTTTCATGCTCCTCATATTTTTGACATCATTTGAACCTCTTCATATTTTTCACACATTTTCATGCTCTTCATGTTTTTGAACACCTTTTCAAGCTCCTCATATATTTGACACCTTTTGAAGCTCTTCATATTTTTCACACCTTTTCAGGCTCTTCATGTTTTTGAACACCGATTCGTGCTCCTCCTATTTTTCAGACCGTTTCATGCTCCTCAGATTTTTGACACCTTTTGAAGCTCTTCATATTTTTCACACCTTTCATGCTCTTCATGTTTTTCAACACGGTTTCATCCTCCTCCTATTTTCAGAGCCTTTCATGCTCCTCATACTTTTGACACCTTTTGAAGCTCTTCGTATATTTCACACCTATTCAAGCTCTTCATGTTTTTGAACACCACTTCATGCTCCTCATATTTTTCACACCTTTTGAAGCTCTTCATAATTTTCACACATTTTCAGGCTCTTCATGTTTTTGAACACCTTTTCGTGCTCCTCCTATTTTTCAGACAGTTTAATGCTCCTCATATTTTTGACACCTTTTGAAGCTCTTCATATTTTTCAGACCTTTTCAGGCTCTTCATGTTTTTCAACACCGCTTCATTCTCCTTCTATTTTTCAGACCGTTTCATGCTCCTCATATTTTTGACATGTTCTGAACCTATTCATGTATTTCACACCTTTTCACGCTCTTCATATTTTTCAACACAGTTTCTTGCTCCTATTTTTCAGACCGTTTCATGCTCCTCATATTTTCCACAACTTTTGAAGCTCTTCATATTTTTCACAGGTTTTCAGTCTCTTCATGTTTTTGAACACCATTTCATGCTCCTCCTATTTTTCAGACCGTTTCATGCTCTCATATTTTTGACACCATTTGAAACTCTTCATATTTTTCATACATTTTCATGCTCTTCATGTTTTTGAACCCTTTTCAAGTTCCTCATATTTTTGACACCTTTTTAAGCTTTCATATTTTTCACACCTTTTCAGGCTCTTCATGTTTTTGAACACCATTTCATCCTCCTCATATTTTTGACACCTTTGAAGCTCTTTATATTGTTCACAACTTTTCAGACTCTTCATGTTTTTCAACACCGCTTCAATCTTCTCCTATTTTTCAAACCGTTTCATGTTTCTCATATTTTTGACACCTTTTGAAGCTCTTAATAGTTTTCACACCTTTTCAGGCTCTTCATGTTTTTCAACACAGCTTCATGCTCCTCCTATTTTTCAGACCGTTTCATGCTCCTCATATTTTTGACACCTTTTGAAGCTCTTCATATATTTCACTCATTTCACGCTCTTCATGTTTTTCAACCCCGCTTCATGCTCCTCCTATTTTTCAGACTGTTTCCTGCTCCTCATGTATTTCACACCTTTTGAAGCTCTTCATATATTTCACACCTTTTGAAACTCTTCATATATTTCACAGCTTTTCAGGCTCTTCATGTTTTTGAACACCGTTTCATGCTCCTTCTATTTTTCAGACCGTTTCATGCTCCTCCTTTATTTCAGACCGTTTCATGCTCCTCATATTTTTGGCACCTTTTGAAGTTCTTCATATTTTTCACAACTTTTCAGGTTCTTCATTTTTTTCAACACCGCTTTATGCTCCTCCTTTTTTTCAGACGGTTTCATCCTCCTCTCTTATTTCACACCTTTTGAAGCTCTTCACATTTTTCACACCTTTTCAGGCTCTTCATGTTTTTGAACACCGCTTCATGCTCCTCCTATTTTACACACCGCTTCATGCTGCTCATATTTTTCACACCTTTTGAAGCTCTTCATATTTCTCAAACGTTTTCAGGCTCTTCATGTTTTTCAACACCGCCTCTTGCTCATCCTATTTTTCAAACCGTTTCATGCTCCTCTCATTTCTGACACCTTTTGAAGCTCTTCATATATTTCACACGTTTTCAGGCTCTTCATGTTTTTCAACACCACTTCATGCTCCTCCTATTTTTCAGACCGTTTCATGCTCCTCATGTATTTCACACCTTTTGAAGCTCTTTATATTTTTCACACCTTTTTAGGCTCTTCATGTTTTTGAACACGATTTCAGGCTCCTCCTATTTTTCGGACTGTTTCATGCTCATCTCATTTTTGACACCTTTTGAAGCTCTTCATATTTTTCACACCTTTTGAATCTCTTCATATTTCTCAAACGTTTTCAGGCTCTTCATGTTTTTCAACACCGCTTCTTGCTCATCCTATTTTTCAGACCGTTTCATGTTTCTATCATTTCTGACAACTTTTGAAACTCTTCATATATTTCACACATTTTGAAGCTCTTCATATTTTTCAAAGTTTTCATTCTGTTCATGTTTTCAACACCGCTTCATACTCCTTCTATTTTTCAGACCGTTACATGCACCTCATATTTTTGACACTTTTTGAGGCTTTTCATATTTTTCACACCTTTTGAAGCTCTTCATATTTTTCAAAGTTTTCATTCTGTTCATGTTTTCAACACCGCTTCATACTCCTTCTATTTTTCAGACCGTTACATGCACCTCATATTTTTGACACTTTTTGAGGCTTTTCATATTTTTCACACCTTTTGAAGCTCTTCATATTTTTCAAAGTTTTCATTCTGTTCATGTTTTCAACACCGCTTCATACTCCTTCTATTTTTCAGACCGTTACATGCACCTCATATTTTTGACACTTTTTGAGGCTTTTCATATTTTTCACACCTTTTCATTCTTTTCATGTTTTTGAACACCATTTAATGCTCCTCCTATTTTTCACACTTTTTGAAGCTCTTCATATTTTTCACACTTTTTCATGCTCTTCATGTTTTTGAACACCGTTTCATGCTCCTCCTATTTTTCACACCTTTTGAAGCTCTTCATATTTTTCAAACGTTTTCATGCTTTTCATGTTTTTGAACACCGTTTCATGATCCTCCTATTTTTCAGACCATGTCATGCTCCTCATTTTCTTGACAACTTTTGAATCTCTTCATATTTTTCACACCTTTTCAGGCTCTTCATGTTTTTGAACACCGCTTCACGCTCCTCCTATTTTTCAGACCGTTTCATGCTCCTCATATATTTCTCACCTTTTGAAGCTCTTCATATTATTCACACCTTTTCAGGCTCTTTATGTTTTTGACCACAGCTTCATGCTCCTGCTATTTTTCAGACCGTTTCATGCGCCTCATATTTTTGACACCTTTTGAAGCTCTTCAGATTTTTCACACCTTTTCAGGCTCTTCATGTATTTGAACACTGTTTCATGCTCCTCCTATTTTTCAGACCGTTTCATGCTCCTCATATTTTTGACATCTTTCCAAACTCTTCATATATTTCACATCTTTTTAGGCTCTTCATGTTTTTCAGAACCGCTTCATGATCCTCCTATCTTTCAGACCGTTTCATGCTCCTCCTATTTTTGACACCTTTTGAAGCTCTTCATATTTTTCACGCCTTTTCAAGCTCTTCATGTTTTTCAACACCGCTTCATGCTCTTCATATTTTTCACACCTTTTGTAACTCTTCATATTTTTCACACCTTTTCAGTCTCTTCATATTTTTGAACACAGTTTCATGCTCCTCCTATTTTTCAGAACGTTTCGTGCTCCTCATATTTTTATACCTTTGGAAGCTCTTCACATTTTTCACACGTTTTCAGGCTCTTCATGTTTTTCAACACCGCTTCTTGATCTTCCTATTTTTCAGACCGTGTCATGCTCCTCATGTATTTCTCACCATTTGAAGCTCCTCATATTTTTACACCTTTTGAAGCTCTTCATATATTTCACACCTTTTCAGGCACTTCAGGTTTTTCAACACCACTTCATGCTCCTCCTATTTTTCAAAACGTTTCATGCTCATCTCATTTTTGACAACTCTGGAAGTTCTTCATATTTTTCACACCTTTTGAAGCTCTTCATATTTTTCAAAGTTTTCATTCTCTTCATGTTTTTCAACACCGCTTCATACTCCTTCTATTTTTCAGACCGTTACATGCACCTCATATTTTTGACACGTTTTGAGGCTTTTCATATTTTTCACACCTTTTCATGCTTTTCATGTTTTTGAACAACATTTAATGCTCCTCCTATTTTTCACACCTTTTGAAGCTCTTCATATTTTTCACACTTTTTCAGGCTCTTCATGTTTTTGAACACCGTTTCATGCTCCTCATATTTTTGACATCGTGTGAAGGTCTTCATATTTTTCACACTTTTTCATGCTCTTCATGTTTTTGAACACCGCTTCATGCTCCTCCTATTTTTCAGACCGTTTCATGCTCCTCATGTATTTCACACCTTTTAAAGCTCTTCATATTTTTCACACCTTTTCAGGCTCTTCATATTTTTGAACATGGTTTCATGCTCCTCCTGTTTTTCAGAACGTTTCATGCTCCTCATATTTTTACACCTTTGGAAGCTCTTCACATTTTTCACACCTTTTCAGGCTCTTCATGTTTTTCAACACCGCTTCTTGATCTTCCTATTTTTCAGACCGTTTCATGCTCCTCATGTATTTCTCACCATTTGAAGCTCTTCATATTTTTCACAACTTTTGAAGCTCTTCCTATATTTCACACTTTTTCAGGCACTTCATGTTATTCAACACCACTTCATGCTCCTCCTATTTTTCAAAACGTTTCATGCTCATCTCATTTTTCACACCTCTGGAAGCTCTTCATATTTTTCACACCTTTTGAAGCTCTTCATATTTTTCAAAAGTTTTCATTCTCTTCATGTTTCTCAACACCGCTTCATGCTCCTTCTATTTTTCAAAACGTTTCATGCTCATCTCATTTTTCACACCTCTGGAAGCTCTTCATATTTTTCACACCTTTTGAAGCTCTTCATATTTTTCAAAAGTTTTCATTCTGTTCATGTTTCTCAACACCGCTTCATGCTCCTTCTATTTTTCAGACCGTTACATGCTCCTCATATTTTTGACACGATTTGAGGCTTTTCATATTTTTCACACCTTTTCATGCTCTTCATGTTTTTAAACACCATTTCATGCTCCTCCTATTTTTCATACCTTTTTAAGCTCTTCATATTTTTCACACTTTTTCAGGCTCTTCATGTTTTTGAACACCGTTTCATGCTCCTCATATTTTTGACACCTTTTGAAGCTCTTTATATTTTTCACAATTTTTCATGCTCTTCATGTTTTTGAACACCGTTTCATGCTCCTCCTATTTTTCACACCTTTTTAAGCTCTTCATATATTTCACACCTTTTCATGCTCTTCATGTTTTTGAACACCGTTTCATGCTCCTCATATTTTTGACACCTTTTGAAGCTCTTTATATTTTTCACACTTTTTCATGCTCTTAATGTTTTTGAACACCATTTCATTCTCCTCCTATTTTTCACACCTTTTTAAGCTCTTCATATATTTCACACTTTTTCAGGCTCTTCATGTTTTTGAACACCGTTTCATGCTCCTCATATTTTTGACACCTTTTGAAGCTCTTTATATTTTTCACACTTTTTCATGCTCTTCATGTTTTTGAACACCGTTTCATGCTCCTCCTATTTTTCACAACTTTTTAAGCTCTTCATATATTTCACACCTTTTCATGCTCTTCTTGTTTTTGAACACCGCTTCATGCTCCTCCTATTTTTCAGACCGCTTCATGCTCCTCATATTTTCACACCTTTTGAAACTCTTCATATTTTTCAAACCTTTTCAGGCTCTTCATGTTTTTCAACACCATTTCATGATCCTCCTGTTTTTCAGAGCGTTTCATGCTCCTCATATTTTTGACACCTTTTGAATCTCTACATATATTTCACAATTCCGTGTTCCACATCAAACGTGAAAGGAGCTTTGATTTCCTTGATGGCATTCCAGAGAAAACCCAAGATCACTGTCTCAAGTCTAGAGGGAACCTGAGGTCACTGGAGCAAGACGAAAGGGCTCCGTGGACCCCAAATCAACTCGAGATGAGAGCTTAGTCCCTGACTTCGACTCAAGAGGAATACCAACTTTTCACAAGCACCTCAAGAGGAGGCTTCTCTCAGCTACAGGTATGTGAGAGGGACCCGGATTTTGTGGCCTCAAGTCGAATGGACACCGAGATGCTCTGACTCGATGTAAGGCCGGATATCCCTGCAGTGAATTGAATGCAGGCTCGTCTTGCATTTCCCAAAACGAAGGGTTGTCTTAATCCCCTGTGGAGATCACAGAGAAAGACGTAGTTCTACACCTCATTGCGACCGGAGGCCTCACATCCTTTGAAAACTCGAGAGGTCCGCGGAGATCAATGCTTCCAAAGGAGACGATGCCTGACTCCTCTTGAAAATGGACAGGAGTCCCAGGATCCCTGTGGCACGTGGAAAGGGACCCTGGTTCTCCCGCCTCACGTAGAGAGGCGTCAGAAGTGCCATGCCAAGACTCGAGGAGAATCACGAGGTGTCCCTCGTACCAAGGCAGGAGTCCTGACGTCGCTGAACAAACACGTGTCTGGAAGGGCCCTCCCCGTCGTAACTCGAGAATATACCCCAGGTTCCGGCCGCAACTCGAGAAAAACCATGAGACTTCCTCCTCGCCGCGAGATGAGGCCCGATTCCCCTGCTCTTCGTGCAGAGCAATTCCGTGATCCACATCAAACGTGAAAGGAGCCTTGATTTCCTTGATGGCACTCCAGAGAAAACCCAAGATCACTGTCTCAAGTCTAGAGGGATCCTGAGGTCACTGGAACAACACGAAAGGGCTCCGTGGACCCCAAATCAACTCGAGATGAGAGCTTAGTCCCTGGCTTCCACTCAAGAGGAATACCAACTTTCCACAAGCACCTCAAGAGGAGGCTTCTCTCAGCTACAGGTATGTGAGAGGGACCGTGAGATTTTGGCCTCTAGTGGAATGGACACCGAGATGCTCTGACTCCAAATAAGGCCAGATATCCCTGCAGTGAATTGAATGCAGGCTCGTCTTGCATCTCCCAAGACGAAGGGATGTCTGAATCCCCTGTGGAAACCACAGAGAAAGACCTAGTTTTCCGCCTCATTGCGACCGGAGGCCTCACATCCTTTGAAAACTCGAGAGGTCCGCGGAGATCAATGCTTCCAATGGAGACGATGCCTGACTCCTCTTGAAAATGGATAGGAGTCCAAGGATCCCTGTGGCACGTCGAAAGGGACCCTGGGTCTCCGGCCTCACGTGGAGACGCGTCCCAATTGCCACACCAAGACTCGAGGAGAATCCCGAGTTGTCCTTCGCACCAAGGCGGGAGTCCTGACGTCGCTGAACAAACACGTGTCTGGAAGGGCCCTCCCCGTCGTAACTCGAGAATATACCCCAGGTTCCGGCCGCAACTCGAGAAAAACCATGAGACTTCCCTCTTGCCGCGAGATGAGGCCCATTGCCCTGCACTGCGTGAAGAGCAATTCCGTGTTCCACATCAAACGTGAAAGGAGCCGTGATTTCCTTGATTGCACTCCAGAGAAAACCCAAGATCACTGTCTCAAGTCTAGAGGGATCCTTAGGTCACTGGAACAACACGAAAGGGCTCCGTGGACCCCAAATCAACTCGAGATGAGATCTTAGTCCCTGGCTTCCACTCAAGAGGAATACCAACTTTCCACAAGCACCTCAAGAGGAGGCTTCTCTCAGCTACAGGTATGTGAGAGGGACCCTGAGTTTGTGGCCTCAAGTGGAATGGACACCGAGATGCTCTGACTCGAAGTAAGGCCGGATATCCCTGCAGTGAATTGAATGCAGGCTCGTCTTGCATCTCCCAAGACGAAGGGATGTGTGAATCACCTGTGGAGATCACAGAGAAAGACCTAGTTCTCCACCCCATTGCGACCGGAGGCCTCACATGTTTTCAAAACTCGAGAGGTCCGAGGAGATCAATGCTTCCAAAGAAGACGATGCCTGACACCTCTTGAAAATCGATAGGAGTCCCTGGATCCCTGTGGCACGTGGAAAGGGACCGTGGGTCTCCCGCCTCACGTGGAGACGCGTCCCAATTGCCATGCCAAGACTCGAGGAGAATCCCGAGGTGTCCCACGCACCTAGGCAGAAGTACTGAAGTCGCTGAACAAACACGTGTCTGAACGGGCCCTCCCAGTCATAACTCGAGAATATACCCTAGGTTCCGGCGGCAACTCGAGAAAAACCATGAGACTTCCCCCTCGCCGAGAGATGAGGCCCGATTCCCCTGCACTGCGTGCAGAGCAATTCCGTGCTCCACATCAAATGTGAAAGGAGCCTTAATTTCCTTGATGGCACTCCAGAGAAAGCCCAAGATCACTGTCTCAAGTCTAGAGCGATCCTGAGGTCACTGTAGCAACACGAAAGGGCCCCGTGGACCCCAAATCAACTCGAGATGAGAGCTTAGTCCCTGGCTTCGACTCAAGAGGAATACCAACTTTCCACAAGCAGCTCAAGAGGAGGCTTCTCTCAGCTACCGGTATGTGAGACGGACCCTGAGTTTGTGGCCTCAAGTGGAATGGACACCGAGATGCTCTGACTCGAAGTAAGGCCGGATATCCCTGCAGTGAATGGAATGCAGGCTCGTCTTGCATCTCCCAAGACGAAGGGATGTCTGAATCCCCTGTGGAGACCACAGAGAGACCTAGTCCTACGCCTCAACGCGACCGGAAGCCTCACATCCTTTGAAAATTCGAGAGGTCCGCGGAGATCAATGCTTCCAAAGGAGACGATGCCTGACTCCTCTTGAATATAGATAGGAGTCCCAGAATGTCTGTGGCACTTGGAAAGGGACACTGGGTCTCACGCCTCACGTGGAGACGAGTCCCAATTGCCATGCCAAGACTCGTGGAGAATCCCGAGGTGTCCCTCGCACCTAGGCAGGAGTCCTGACGTCGCTGAACAAACACGTGTCTGGAAGGGCCCTCCCCGTCGTAACTCGAGAATATACCCCAGGTTCCGGCCACAACTCGAGAAACACCGTGAGACTTGCCCCTCGCCGCGAGATGAGGCCCGATTCCCCTGCACTGCGTGCAGAGCAATTCCATGTTCCACATTAAACGTGAAAGGAGCCTTGATTTCCTTGATGGCACTACAGAGAAAACCCAAGATCACTGTCTCAAGTCTAGAGGGATCCTGAGGTCACTGGAGCAACAGGAAAGGGCTCCGTGGACCCCAAATCAACTCGAGATGAGAGCTTAGTCCCTGGCTTCGACTCAAGAGGAACACCAACTTTACACAAGCACCTCAAGAGGAGGCTTCTCTCAGCTACAGGTATGTGAGAGGGACCCTGAGTTTGTGGCCTCAAGTGGAATGGACACCGAGATGCTCTGACTCGAAGTAAGGCCGGATATCCCTGCAGTGAATTGAATGCAGGCTCGTCTTGCATCTCCCAAGACGAAGGGATGTCTGAATCCCCTTTGGAGACCACAGAGAAAGACCTAATTCTCCGCCTCATCGCGACCGGAGGCCTCACATCCTTTGAAAACTCGAGATGTCCGCGGAGATCAATGCTTTCAAAGGAGACGATGCCAGACTCCCCTTGAAAATGGATAGGAGTCCCAGGATCCCTGTGGCACGTGGAAAGGGACCCTGGGTCTCCCGCCTCACGTGGAGATGCGTCCCAATTGCCATGCCAAGACTCGAGGAGAATCCCGAAGTGTCCCTCGCACCTAGGCAGGAGTCCTGACGTCGCTGAACAAACACGTGTCTGGAAGGGCCCTCCCCGTCGTAACTCGAGAATATACCCCAGGTTCCGGCCGCAACTCGACAAAAACCTTGAGACTTCCCCCTCGCCGCAAGATGAGGCCCGGTTCCCCTGCACTGCGTGCAGAGCAATTCCGTGTTCCACATCAAACGTGAAAGGACCCTTGATTTACTTGATGGCACTCCAGAGAAAACCCAAAGTCACTGTCTCTAGACTAGAGGAATCCTGAGGTCACTGGAGCAACACGAAAGGGCTCCGTGGTCCCCAAATCATCTCGAGATGAGAGCTTAGTCCCTGGCTTCGACTCAAGAGGAATACCAACTTTCCACAAGAACCTCAAGAGGAGGCTTCTCTCAGCTACAGGTATGTGAGAGGGACCCTGAGTTTGTGGCCTCAAGTGGAATGGACACCGAGATGCTCTGACTCGAAGTAAGGCCGGATATCCCTGCAGTGAATTGAATGCAGGCTCGTCTTGCATCTCCCAAGACGAAGGGATGTCTGAATCCCCTGTGGAGACCACAGAGAAAGTCCTAGTTCTCCGCCTCATCGCGACCGGAGGCCTCACATCCTTTGAAAACTCGAGAGGTCCGCAGAGATCAATGCTTCCAAAGGAGACGATGCCTGACTCTTCTTGAAAATGGATAGGAGTCCCAGGTTCCCTGTGGCACGTGGAAAGGGACCCTCGGTCTCCCGCCTCACGTGGAGACGCGTCCCAATTGCCATGCCAAGACTCTTGGAGAATCCCGAAGTGTCCCTCGCACCTAGGCAGGAGTCCTAACGTGGCTGAACAAACACGAGTCTGAAAGGGCCCTCCCCATCCTAACTCGAGAATACACCCCAGGTTCCGGCCGCAACTTGAGGAAAACAATGAGACTTCCCCCTCGCCGCAAGATGAGGCCCGATTCCCCTGCACTGCGTGCAGAGCTATTCCGTGTTCCACTTCAAACGTGAAAGGAGCCTTGATTTCCTTGTTGGCACTCCAGAGAAAACCCAAGATCACTGTCTCAAGTCTAGAGGGATCCTGAGGTCACCGGAGCAACACAAAAGGGCTCCGTGGACCCCAAATCAACTCGAGATGAGAGATTAGTCCCTGGCTTCAACTCAAGAGGAATACGAACTTTCCACAAGCCCCTCAAGAGGAAGCTTCCCTCAGCTACAGGTATGTGAGAGGGACCCTGAATTTGTGGCCTCAAGTGTAATGTACACCGAGATGCTCTGACTCAAAGTAAGGCCGGATATCCCTGCAGTGAATTGAATGCAGGCTCGTCTTGCATCTCCCAAGACGAAGGGATGTCTGAATCCCCTGTGGAGACAACAGAGAGACCTAGTCCTCCGCCTCAACGCGACCGGAGGCCTCACAACCTTTGAAACCTCGAGAGGTCCGCGGAGATCAATGCTTCCAAAGGAGACGATGCCTGACTCCTCTTGAAAATAGATAGGAGTCCCAGAATGCCTGTGGCACGTGGAAAGGGACACTGGGTCTCCCGCCTCACGTGGAGACGAGTCCCAATTGCCATGCCAAGACTCGTGGAGAATCCCGAGGTGTCCCTCACACCTAGGCAGGAGTCCTGACGTCGCTGAACAAACACGTGTCTGGAAGGGCCCTCCCCGTCGTAACTCGAGAATATACCCCAGGTTCCGGCCACAACTCGAGAAACACCGTGAGACTTCCCCCTCGCCGCGAGATGAGGCCCGATTCCCCTGCACTGTGTGCAGAGCAATTACATGTTCCACATTAAACGTGAAAGGAGCCTTGATTTCCTTGATGGCACTCCAGAGAAAACCCAATATCACTGTATCAAGTCTAGAGGGATCATGAGGTCACTGGAGCAACACCAAAGGGTTCCGTGGACCCCAAATCAACTCGAGATGAGAGCTTAGTCCCTGGCTTCGACTCAAGAGGAATACCAACTTTCCCCAAGCACCTCAAGAGGAGGCTTCTCTCAGCTACAGGTATGTGAGAGGGACCCTGAGTTTGTGGCCTCAAGTGGTTGGACACCGAGATGCTCTGACTCGAAGTAACGCAGGATATCCCTGCAGTGAATTGAATGCAGGCTCGTCTTGCATCTCCCAAGACGAAGGGATGTCTGAATCCCCTGTGGAGGCCACAGAGAAAGACCCAGTTCTCCGCCTCATCGCGACCGGAGGCCTCACATCCTTTGAAAACTCGAGAGGTCCGCGGAGATGAATGCTTCCAAAGGAGACGATGCCTGACTCCTCTTGAAAATGGATAGGAGTCCCTGGATCCCTGTGGCACGTGGAAAGGGACCCTGGGTCTCCCGCCTCACGTGGAATCGCGTCCCAATTGCCATGCCAAGACTCGAGGAGAATCCCGAGGTGTCCCTCACACCTAGGCAGGAGTCCTGACGTCGCTGAACAAACACGTTTCTGGAAGGGGCCTCCCCGTCGTAACTCGAGAATATACCCCAGGTTCCGGCCGCAACTCGAGAAAAACCATGAGACTTCCCCCTCGCCGCGAGATGAGGCCCGATTCCCCTGCACTGCGTGCAGAGCAATACCGTGTTCCACATCAAACGAGAAAGGAACCTTGATTTCCTTGATGGCACTCCAGAGAAAACCCAAGATCACTGTCTCAAGTCTAGCGGGATCCTGATGTCACTGGAGCAACACGAAAGGGCTCCCTGGACCCCAATTCAACTCGAGATAGGAGCTTAGTCCCTGGCTTCGACTCAAGAGGAATACAAACTTTCCACAAGCACCTCAAGAGGAGGCTTCTCTCAGCTACAGGTATGTGAGAGGGACCCTGAGTTTGTGGCCTCAAGTGGAATGGACACCGAGATGCTCTGACTCGAAGTAAGGCCGGATATCCCTGCAGTGAATTGAATGCAGGCTCGTCTTGCATCTCCCAAGGCGAAGGGATGTCTGAATACCATGTGCAGACCACAGAGAAAGACCTAGTTTTCCGCCTCATGGCGACCGGAGGCCTCACATCCTTTGAAAATTCGAGATGTCCGCGGAGATCAATGCTTCCAAAGGAGACGATGCCTGACTCCTCTTGAAAATGGATAGGAGTCCCAGGATCCCTATGGCACGTGGAAAGGGACCCTGGGTCTCCCGCCTCACGTGGAGATGCGTCCCAATTGCCATGCCAAGACTCGAGGAGAATCCCGAGGTGTCCCTCGAACCTAGGCAGGAGTCCTGACGTCGGTGAAAAAACTCGTGTCTGGAAGGGCCCTCCCAGCCGTAACTCGAGAATATACCGAAGGTTCCGGCCGCAACACGAGAAAAACCATGAGACTTCCCCCTCGCCGCGAGATGAGGCCCGATTCCCCTGCACTGCGTGCAGAGCAATTCCGTGTTCCACATCAAACGTGAAAGGAGCCTTGAATTCCTTGATGGCACTCCAGAGAAAACCCAAGATCACTGTCTCAAGTCTAGACGGATCCTGAGGTCACTGGAGCAACAAGAAAGGGCTCCGTGGACCCCAAATCAACTCGAGATGAGAGCTTAGTCGCTGGCTTCGACTCAAGAGGAATATCAACTTTCCACAAGCACCTCAAGAAGAGGCTTCCCTGAGCTACAGGTATGTGAGAGGGACCCTGAGTTTGTGGCCTCCAGTGGAATGGACACGGAGAAGCTCTGACTCGAAGTTAGGCCGGATATCCCTGCAGTGAATTGAATGCAGGCTCGTCTTGCATCTCCCAAGACGAAGGGATGTCTGAATCCCCTGTGGAGACCACAGAGAAAGACCTAGTTCTCCTCCTCATCGCGACCGGAGCCCTCACATCCTTTGAAAACTCGAGAGGTCCGCGGAGATCAATGCTTCCCAAGGAGACGATGCCTAAGTCCTTTTGAAAATTGATAGGAGTCCCAGGATCCCTGTGGCACGTGGAAAGGGACCCTGGGTCTCCCGCCTCACGTGGAGACGCGTCCCAATTGCCATGCCAAGACTCGTGGAGAATCCCGAAGTGTCCCTCGCACCTAGGCAGGAGTCGTGACGTCGCTGAACACACACGTGTCTGGAAGGGCCCTCCCCGTCGTAACTCGAGAATATACCCCAGGTTCCGGCCGCAACTCGAGAAAAACCATGAGATTTCCCCCTCGCCGCGAGATGAGGACCGATTCCCCTGCACTGCATGCAGAGCAATTCCGTGTTCCACATCAAACGTGAAAGGAGCCTTGATTTCCTTGATGGCACTCCAGAGAAAACCCAAGATCACTGTCTCATGTCTAGAGGGATCCTGAAGTCACTGGAGCAACACGAAAGGGCTCCATGCACCCCAAATCAACTCGAGATGAGAGCTTAGTCCCTGGCTTCGACTCAAGAGGAATACCAGCTTTCCAGAAGCACCTCAAGTGGAGGCTTCTCTCAGCTACAGGTATGTGAGAGGGACCCTGAGTTTGTGGCCTCAAGTGCAATGGCACCGAGATGCTCTGACTCGAAGTAAGGCCGGATATCCCTGCAGTGAATTGAATGCAGGCTCGTCTTGCATCTCCCAAGACGAAAGGATGTCTGAATCCCCTCTGGAGACCACAGAGAAAGACCTAGTTCACCGCCTCATCTCGACCAGAGGCCTCACATCCTTTGAAAACTCGAGAGGTCCACGGAGAACAATGCTTCCAAAGGAAACAATGCCTGACTCCTCTTGAAAATGGATAGGAGTCCCAGGATCCCTGTGGCACGTGGAAAGGGACCCTGGGTCTCCCGCATCACGTGGAGACGCGTCCCAATTGCCATGCCAAGACTCGAGGAGAATCCCGAGGTGTCCCTCGCACCTAGGCAGGAGTCCTGACTTCGCTGAACAAACACGTGTCTGGAAAGGCCCTCCCCGTCGTAACTCGAGAATATACCCCAGGTTCCGGCCGCAACTCGAGAAAAACCATGAGACATCGCCGTCGCCGCGAGATGAAGCCTGATTCCCCTGAACTGCCTGCAGAGCAAATACGTGTTCCACATCAAACGTGAAAGGAGCCTTGATTTCCTTGATGGCACTCCAGAGAAAACCCAAGATCACTGTCTCAAGTCTAGAGGGACCTTGAGGTCACTGGAGCAACACGAAAGGGCTCTGTGGACCCCAAATCAACTTGAGATGAGAGCTTACTCCCTGGCTTCGACTCAAGAGGAATACCAACTTTCCACAAGCACCTCAAGAGGAGGCTTCTCTCAGCTACAGGTATGTGAGAGGGACCCTGAGTTTGTGGCCTCAAGTGGAATGGACACCGAGATGCTCTGAATCGAAGTAAGGACAGATATCCCTGCTGTGAATTGAATGCAGGCACGTCTTGCATCTCCCAAGATGAAGGGTTGTCTGAATCCCCTGTGGAGATCACAGAAAAAGACCTAGTCCTCCGCCTCAACGCAATAGGAGGCCTCATATTCATTGAAATCTCGAGAGGTCCGAAGAGATCAATACTTCCGATAGAGACGATGCCGGACTCCTCTTGAAAATGGATAGGAGTCCCAGGATCCCTGTGGCACGTGGAAAGGGACACTGGCTCTCCGCCTCACGTGGAGACGCGTCCCAATTGCCATGCAAATTCTCGAGGAGAATCCCGAGGTGTCCCTCGCACGTAGGCAGGAGTCCTGACGTCGCTGAACAAACACGTGTCTGGAAGGGCCCTCCCCGTCGTAATTCGAGAATATATCCCAGGTTCTAGCCGCAACTCGATAAAAACCATGAGACTTCCCACTCGACACGAGATGAGGCCCGATTCCCCTGCACTGCATGCAGAGCAATTCCGTGTTCCACATCAAACGTGAAAGGAGCCTTGATTTCCTTGATTTTACTCCAGAGAAAACCCAAGATCACTGTCTCAAGTCTAGAGGGATCCTGAGGTCACTGTAGCAACACGAAAGGTCTCCGTGGACCCCAAATCAACTCGAGATGAGAGCTTAGTCCCTGGCTTCGACTCAAGAGGAATATCAACTTTCCACAAGCACCTCAAGAAGAGGCTTCCCTGAGCTACAGGTATGTGAGAGGGACCCTGAGTTTGTGTCCTCCAGTGGAATGGACACGGAGAAGCTCTGACTCGAAGTTAGGCCGGATATCCCTGCAGTGAATTGAATGCAGGCTCGTCTTGCATCTCCCAAGACGAAGGGATGTCTGAATCCCCTGTGGAGACCACAGACAAAGACCTAGTTCTCCGCCTCATCGCGACCGGAAACCTCACATCCTTTGAAAAGTCGAGAGGTCCGCGGAGATCAATGCTTCCAAAGAGGACGATGCCTGACTCCTCTTGAAAATGGATAGGAGTCCCAGGATCCCTGTGGCACGTGGAAAGGGACACTGGGTCTCCCGCCTCACGTGGAGACCCGTCCCAATTGCCATGCCAAGACTCGAGGAGAATCCCGAAGTGTCCCTCGCACCTAGGCAGGAGTCCTGACGTCGCTGACAAACACGTGTCTGGAAGTCCCTCCCCATCGTAACTCGAGAATATACCCCAGGTTCCGGCCGCAACTCGAGAAAAACCATGAGACTTCCCCCTCGCCGCGAGATGAGGCCCGATTCCCCTGCACTGCGTTCAGAGCAATTCCGTGTTCCACATCAAACGTGAAAGGAGCCTTGATTTCCTTGATGGCACTCCAGAGAAAACCCAAGATCACTGTCTCAAGTCTAGAGGGATCCTGAGGTCACTGTAGCAACACGAAAGTGCTCTGTGGACCCCAAATCAACTCGAGATGAGAGCTTAGTCCCTGGCTTCGACTCAAGAGAAGTACCAACTTTCCACAAGCACCTCTAGTGGAGGCTTCTCTCAGCTACAGGTATGTGAGAGGGACCCTGAGTTTGTGGCCTCAAGTGGAATGGACTCCGAGATGCTCTGACTAGAATTAAGGCCAGTTTTCCCTGCAGTGAATTGAATGCCGGCTCGTCTTGCATCTCCCAAGACGAAGGGATGTCTGAATCCCCTGTGGAGACCACAGAGAAAGACCTAGATGTCCCCCTCATAGCGACCGGAGGCCTCACATCCTTTGAAAACTCGAGAAGTCCGCGGAGGTCAATGCTTCCAAAGGAGACGATGTCTGAGTCCTCTTGAAAATGAATAGGAGTCCCAGGATCCCTGTGGCACGTGGAAAGGGACCCTGGGTCTCCTGCCTCACGTGGAGACGCGTCCCAATTGCCATGCCAAGACTCGAGGAGAATCCCGAGGTGTCCCTCGCACCTAGGCAGGAGTCCTGACGTCGCTGAACAAACACTAGTCTGGAAGGGCCCTCCCCGTCGTAAGTCGAGAATATACCCCAGGTTCCGGCCGCAACTCGAGAAAAACCATGAGACTTCCCCCTCGCCGCGAGATGAGGCCCGATTCCCCTGCACTGCGTGCAGAGCAATTCCGTGTTCCACATCAAACGTGAAAGGATCCTTGATTTCCTTGATGGCACTCCAGACAAAACCCAAGATCACTGTCTCAAGTCTAGAGGGATCCTGAGGTCACTGGAGCAACACGAAAGGGCTCCGTGGACCCCAAATCAACTCGAGATGAGAGCTTAGTCCCTGGCTTCGAATCAAGAGGAATACCAACTTTCCACAAGCACCTCAAGTGAAAGCTTCTCTCAGCTACAGGTATGTGAGAGGACCCTGAGTTTGTGGCCTCAAGTGGAATGGACACCGAGATGCTCTGACTCGAAGTAAGGCCGGATATCCCTGCAGTGAATTGAATGCAGGCTCGTCTTGCATCTCCCAAGACGAAGGGATGTCTGAATCCCTTGTGGAGACCACAGAGAAAGACCTAGTTCTCCGCCTCATCGCGACCGGAGGCCTCACATCCTTTGAAAACTCGAGAGGTCCGCGCAGAACAATGCTTCCAAAGGAGACGATGCCTGACTCCTCTTGAAAATGGATAGGAGTCCCAGGATCCCTGTGGCACGTGGAAAGGGACCCTGGGTCTCCCGCCTCACTAGGAGACGCGTCCCAATTGCCATGCCAAGACTCGAGGAGAATCCCGAGGTGTCCCTCGCACCTAGGCAGGAGTCCTGACGTCGCTGAACAAACACGTGTCTGGAAGGGCCCTCCCCGTCGTAACTCGAGAATATACCCCATGTTCCGGCCGCAACTCGAGAAAAAACAGGAGACTTCACCCTCGCCGCGAGATGAGGCCCGATTCCCATGCACTGCGTGCAGAGCAATTCCGTGTTCCACATCAAAGGTGAAAGGAGCCTTGATTTCCTTGATGGCACTCCAGAGAAATCCCAAGATCACTGTCTCAAGTCTAGAGGGATCCTGAGGTCACTGGACCAACACGAAAGGGCTCCGTGGACCCCAAATCAACTCGAGATGAGAGCTTAGTCCCTGGCTTCGACTCAAGAGGAATACCAACTTTCCACAAGCACCTCAAGAGGAGGCTTCTCTCAGCTACAGGTATGTGAGAGGACCCTGAGTTTGTGGCCTCAAGTGGAATGGACACCGAGATGCTCTGACTTGAAGTAAGGCCGGATATCCCTGCACTGAATTGAATGCAGGCTCGTCTTGCATCTCCCAAGACGAAGGGATGTCTGAATCCCCTGTGGAGACCACAGAGAAAGACCTAGTCCTACGCCTCAACGCGAACGGAGGCCTCACATCCTTTGAAAACTCGAAAGGTCCGCGCAGATCAATGCTTCCAAAGGAGACAATGCCTGACTCCTCTTGCAAATGGATAGGAGTCCCAGGATCCCTGTGGCACGTGGAAAGGGACCCTGGGTCTCCCGTCTCACGTGGAGACGCATCCCAATTGCCATGCCAAGACTCGTGGAGAATTCCGAGGTGTCCCTCGCACCTAGGCAGGAGTCCTGACGTCGCTGAACAAACACGTGTCTGGAAGGGCCCTCCCCGTCGTAACTCGAGAATATACCCCAGGTTCCGGCCGCAACTCGAGAAAAACCATGAGACTTCCCCCTCGCCGCGAGATGAGGCCCGATTCCCCTGCACTGCGTTCAGAGCAATTCCGTGTTCCACATCTAACGTGAAAGGAGCCTTGATTTCCTTGATGGCACTCCAGAGAAAACCCAAGATCACTGTCTCAAGACTAGAGGGATCCTGAGGTCACTGGAGCAACACGAAAGGGCTCCGTGGACCTCAAATCAACTCGAGATGAGAGCTTAGTCCCTGGCTTCGACTCAAGAGGAATATCAACTTTCCACAAGCACCTCAAGAGGAGGCTTTTCTCAGCTACAGGTATGTGAGAGGGACCCTGAGTTTGTGCCCTCAAGTGGAATGGACACCGAGATGTTCTGACTTGAAGTAAGGCCGGATATTCCTGCAGTGAATTGAATGCTGGCTCGTCTTGCATCTCCCAAGACGAAGGGATGTCTGAATCCCCTGTGGAGACCACAGAGAAAGACCTAGTAATCCACCTCAACGCGACCGGAGGCCTCACATCCTTTGAAAACTCGAGAGGTCTGCGGAGATCAATGCTCCCAAAGGAGACGATGCCTGACTACTCTTGAAAATGGATAGGAGTCCCAGGATCACTGTGGCACGTGGAAAGGGACCCTGGGTCTCCCGCCTCACTTGGAGACGCGTCCCAATTTCCATGCCAAGTCTCGAGGAGAATCCCGAGGTGTCCCTCGCACCTAGGCAGGAGTCCTGACGTCTCTGAACAAACACGTGTCTGGAAGGGCCCTCCCCGTCGTAACTCGAGAATATACCCCAGGTTCCGGCCGCAACTCGAGAAAAACCATGAGACTTCCCCCTCGAAAAGAGATGAGGCCCGATTCCCTTGCACTGCGTGCAGAGCAATTCCGTGTTCCACATCAAACGTGAAAGGAGCCTTGATTTCCTTGATGGCACTCCAGAGAAAACCCAAGATCACTGTCTCAAGTCTGGAGGGATCCTGAGGTCACTGTAGCAACACGAAAGGGCTCCATGGACCCCAAATCAACTCGAGATGAGAGCTTAGTCCCTGGATTCGATTCAAGAGTCATATCAACTGGCCACAAGCACCTAAACAGGAGGCTTCTCTCAGCTAAAGGTATGTAAGGGGGACCCTGAGTTTGTGGCCTCAAGTGGAATGGACACCGAGATGCTCTGGCTAGAAGTAAGGCCGGATATCCCTGCTGTGAATTGAATGCTGGCTCGTCTTGCATCTCCCAAGACGAAGGGATGTCTGAATCCCCTGTGGAGACCACAGAGAAAGACCTAGTTCTCCGCCTCATCACGACCGGAGGCGTTACATCCTTTGAAAACTCGAGAGGTCCACGGAGATCAATGCTTCCAAAGGAGACGATGCCTGACTCCTCTTGAAAATGGATAGGAGTCCCAGGATCCCTGTGGCACGTGGAAAGGGACCCTGGGTCTCCTGCCTCACGTGGAGACGCGTCCCAATTGCCATGCCAAGACTCGAGGAGAATCCCGAGGTGTCCTCGCACCTAGGCAGGAGTCCTGACGTCGCTGAACAAACACGTGTCTGGAAGGGCTCTCCCCGTCGTAACTTGAGAATATACCCCAGGTTCTGGCCGCAACTCGAGAAAAACCATGAGTCTTCCCCCTCGCCGCGAGATGAGGCCCGATTCCCCTGCACTGCGTGCAGAGCAATTCCGTGTTCCACATCAAACGTGAAAGGAGCCTTGATTTCCTTGATGGCACTCCAGAGAAAACCCAAGATCACTGTCTCAAGTCTAGAGGGATCCTGAGGTCACTGGAGCAACACGAAAGGGCTCCGTGGACCCCAAATCAACTCGAGATGAGAGCTTACTCCTTGGCTTTGACTCAAGAGGAATACCAACTTTGCACAAGCACCTCAAGAGGAGGCTTCTCTCAGCTACAGGTATGTGAGAGGGACCCTGAGTTTGTGGCCTCAAGTGGAATGGGCACCGAGATGCTCTGACTCGAAGTAAGGCCGCATATCCCTGCAGTGAATTGAATGCAGGCTCGTCTTTCATCTCCCAAGACGAAGGGATGTCTGAATCCCCTGTGGAGACGAAAGAGAAAGACCTAGTCCTCCGCCTCAACGCGACCGGAGGCCTCACATCATTTGAAAACTCGAGAGGTCCACGGAGATCAATGCTTCCAAAGGAGACGGTGCCTGACTCCTACTGAAAATGGATAGGAGTCCCAGGATCACTGTGGCACGTGGAAAGGGACCCTGGGTCTCCCGCCTCACGTGGAGACGCGTCCCAATTGCCATGCCAAGACTCGAGGAGAATCCCGAGGTGTCCCTCGCACCTAGGCAGGAGTCCTGACGTCGCTGAACAAACACGTGTCTGGAAGGGCCCTCCCCGTCGTAACTCGAGAATATACCCCAGGTTCCGGCCGGAACTCAAGAAAAACCATGAGACTTCCCCCTCGACACGAGATGAGGACCGATTCCCCTGCACTGCGTGCAGAGCAATTCCGTGTTCCACATCAAACGTGAAAGGAGCCTTGATTTCCTTGATGGCACTCCAGAGAAAACCCAAGATCACTGTCTCAAGTCTAGAGGGATCCTGAGGTCACTGGAGCAACACGAAAGGGCTCCGTGGACCCCAAATCAACTCGAGATGAGAGCTTAGTCCCTGGCTTCGACTCAAGAGGAATAGCAACTTTCCATAAGCACCTCAAGAGGAGGCTTCTCTCAGCTACAGGTATGTGAGAGGGACCCTGAGTTTCTGACCTCAAGTGGAATGGACACCGAGAGGCTCTGACTCGAAGTAAGGCCGGATATCCCTGCAGTGAATTGAATGCAGGCTCGACTTGCATCTCCCAAGACGAAGGGATGTCTGAATCCCCTGTGGAGACCACAGAGAAAGACCTAGTCCTCCGCCTCATCGCGACCGGAGGCCTCACATCCCTTGAAAACTCGAGAGGTCCACGGAGATCAATGCTTCCAAAGGAGACGATGCTTCACTCCTCTTGAAAATGGAAAGGAGTCCAGGGTCCCTGTGGCAGCTGGAAAGGGACCCTTGGTCTCCCGCCTCACGTGGAGACGCGTCCCATTTGCCATGTCAAGACTCGAGGAGAATCCCGAGGTGTCCCTCGCACCTAGGCAGGAGTCCTGACGTCGCTTAACAAACACGTGTCTGGAAGGGCCCTCCCCGTCGTAACTCGAGAATATACCCCAGGTTCCGGCCGCAACTCGAGAAATACCATGAGACTTCCCACTCGCCGAGAGATGAGGCCCGAATCCCCTGCACTGCGTGCAGAGCAATTCCGTGTTCCACATCAAACGTGAAAGGAGCCTTGATTTCCTTGATGGCACTCCAGAGAAAACCCAAAAGCACTGTCTCAAGTCTAGAGGGATCCTAAGGTCACTGGAGCAACACGAAACGGATCCGTGGACCCCAAATCAACTCGAGATGAGAGCTTAGTCCCTGGCTTCGACTCAAGAGGAATACCAACTTTCCACAAGCACCTCAAGAGGAGGCTTCTCTCAGCTACAGGTATGTGAGAGGGACCCTGAGTTTGTGGCCTCAAGTGGAATGGACACCGAGATGCTCTGACTCGAAGTAAGGCCGCATATCCCTGCAGTGAATTGAATGCAGGCTCGTCTTGCATCTCCCAAGACGAAGGGATGTCTGAATCCCCTGTGGAGACCATAGAGAAAGACCTAGTCTTCCGCCTCATCGCGACCGGAGGCCTCACACCCTTTGAAAACTAGAGATGTCCGCGGAGATCAATGCTTCCAAAGGAGACGATGCCTGACTCCTCTTGAAAATGGATAGGAGTCCCAGGATCCCTGTGGCACGTGGAAAGGGACCCTGGGTCTCCCTCCTCACGTGGAGACGCGTCCCAATTTCCATGCCAAGACTCGAGGAGACTCCTGAAGTGTCCCTCGCACCTAGGCTGGAATCCTGACGTCGCTGAACAAACACGAGTCTGGAAGGGTCCTCCCCGTCGTAACTCGAGAATATACCCCAGGTTCCGGCCGCAACTCGAGAAAAACCATGAGACTTCCCCCTCACCGAGAGATGAGGCCCGATTCCCCTGCACTGCGTGCAGAGCAATTCCGTGTTCCACATCAAACGTGAAAGGAGACTTGATTTACCTGATGGCATTCCAGAGAAAACCCAATATCACTGTCTCAAGTCTAGAGGGATCCTGAGGTCACTGGAGCAACACGAAAGGGCTCCGTGGACCCCAAATCAACTCGAGATGAGAGCTTAGTCCCTGGCTTCGACTCAAGAGGAGTACCAACTTTCCGCAAGCACCTCAAGAGGAGGCTTCTCTCAGCTACAGGTATGTGAGAGGGACCGAGTTTGTGGCCTCAAGTGGAATGGACACCGAGATGCTCTGACTCGAAGTAAGGCCGGATAACCCTGCAGTGAATTGAATGCAGGCTCGTCTTGCGTCTCCCAAGACGAAAGGATGTCTGAATCCCCTGTGGAGACCATAGAGAAAGACCTAGTCTTTCGCCTCATCGCGACCGGAGGCCTCACATCCTTTGAAAACTCGAGAGGTCCGCGGAGATTAATGCTTCCAAAGGAAACGATGCCTGACTCCTCTTGAAAATGGATAGGAGTCCCAGGATCCCTGTGGCACGTGGAAAGGGACCCTGGGTCTCCCGCCTCACGTGGAGACGCATCCCAATTGCCATGCCAATACTCGAGGAGAATCCCGATGTGTCCCTCGCACCTAGGCAGGAGTCCTGACCTCGCTGAACAAACACGTGTCTGGAAGGGACCTCCCCGTCATAACTCGAGAATATACCCCAGGTTCCCGTCTCAACTCGAGAAAAACCATCAGACTTCCCCCTCGCCGCGAGATGAGGCCTGATTCCCCTGCACTGCGTGCAGAGCAATTCTGTGTTCCACATCCAACGTGAAAGGAGCCTTGATTTCCTTGATGGCACTCCAGAGAAAACCAAAGATCACTGGCTCAAGTCTAGAGGGATCCTGAGGTCACTGGAGCAACATGGAAGGGCTCTGTGGAACCCAAATCAACTCGAGATGAGAGCTTAGTCCCTGGCTTCGACTCAAGAGGAATACCAACTTTCCACAAGCACCTCAAGTGAAGGCTTCTCTCAGCTACATGTATGTGAGAGGACCCTGAGTTTGTGGCCTCAAGTGGAATGGACACCGAGATGCTCTGACTCGAAATAAGGCCGGATATCCCTGCAGTGAATTGAATGCAGGCTCGTCTTGCATCTCCCAAGAGGAAGGGATGTCTGAATCCCCTGTGGAGACGACAGAGAAAGACCTAGTCCTCCGCCTCAACGCGACCGGAGGCCTCACATTCTTTGAAAACTCGAGAGGTCCGCGGAGATCAATGCTTCCAAAGGAGACGATGCCTGACTCCTCTTGAAAATGGATAGGAGTCCCAGGATCCCTGTGGCACGTGGAAAGGGACCCTGGGTCTCCCGCCTCACGTGGAGACGCATCCCAATTGCCATGCCAATACTCGAGGAGAATCCCAAGGCGTCCCTCGCACCAAGCAGGAGTCCGACGACGCTGAACAAACACGTGTCTGGAAGGGCCCTCCCCGTCGTAACTCGAGAATATACCCCAGGTTCCGGCCGCAAGTCGAGAAAAACCATGAGAATTCCCCCTCGTCGCGAGATGAGGCCCGATTCCCCTGCACTGCGTGCAGATCAATTCCGTGTTCCACATCAAACGTGAAAGGAGCCTTGATTTCCTTGATGGCACTCCAGAGAAAACCCCAGATCACTTTCTCAAGTCTAGAGGGATCCTGAGGTCATTGGAGCAACACGAAAGGGCTCCGTCGACCCCAAATCAACTCGAGATGAGAGCTTAGTCCCTGGCTTCGACTCAAGAGGAATACGAACTTTCCGCAAGCACCTCAAGAGGAGGCTTCTCTCAGCTACAGGTATGTGAGAGGGTCCCTGAGTTCGTGGCCTCAAGTGGAATGGACGCCGAGATGCTCTGACTCGAAGTAAGGCCGGATATCCCTGCAGTGAATTGAATGCAGGCTCGTCTTGCATCTCCCAAGACGAAGGGATGTCTGAATCCCCTGTGGAGACCACAGAGAAAGACCTAGTCCTCCGCCTCATCGCGACCGGAGGCCTCACATCCTTGGAAAATTCTAGAGGTCTGCGGAGATCAATGCTTCCAAAGGAGACAATGCCTGACTCCTCTTGAAAATGGATAGGAGTCCCAGGATCCCTGTGGTTCGTCGAAAGGGACCCTGGGTCTCCCGCCTCACGTGGAGACGCGTCCCAATTGCCATGCCAAGACTCGAGGAGAATCCCGACGTGTCCCTCGCACCTAGGCACGAGTCCTGACATCGCTGAACAAACACGTGTCTGGAAGGGCCCTCCCCGTCGTAACTCGAGAATATACCCCAGGTTCCGGCCGCAACTCGATAAAAACCATGAGACTTCCCCCTCGCGGCGAGATGAGGCCCGATTCACCTGCATTGAGTGCAGAGCAATTCCGTGTTCCACATCAAACGTGAAAGGAGCCTTGATTTCCTTTTTGGCACTCCAGAGAAAACCCAAGATCACTGTCTCAAGTCTAGAGGGATCCTGAGGTCACTGGAGCAACACGAAAAGCTCCGTGGACCCCAAATCAACTCGAGATGAGAGCTTAGTCCCTGGCTTCGACTCAAGAGGAATACCAACTTTCCACAAGCACCTCAAGAGGAGGCTTCTCTCAGCAACAGGTATGTGAGAGGGACCCTGAGTTTTTGGCCTCAAGTGGAATGGACACCGAGATGCTCTGACTCGAAGTAAGGCCGGATATCCCTGCAGTGAATTGAATGCAGGCTCGTCTTGCATCTCCCAAGACGAAGGGATGTCTGAATCCCCTGTGGAGACCACAGAGAAGACCTAGTTCTCCACCTCTTCACTATTGGAGGCCTCACATCCTTTTAAAACTCGAGAGGTCTGCGGAGATAAATGCTTCCAAAGGAGACGATGCCTGACTCCTCTTGAAAATGGATAGGAGTTCCAGGATTGCAGTGGCACGTGGAAAGGCACCCTGGGTTTCCCGCCTCACGTGGAGATGCGTCCCAATTGCCATGCAAAGACTCGAGGAGAATCCCGAGGTGTCCCTCGCACCTAGGCAGGAGTCCTGACCTCGCTGAACAAACACGTGTCTGGAAGGGACCTCCCCGTCATAACTCGAGAATATACACCAGGTTCCGGCCTCTACTCGAGAAAAACCATCAGACTTCCCCCTCGCCGCGAGATGAGGCCTGATTCCACTGCACTGCGTGCAGAGCAATTCTGTGTTCAACATCCAACGTGAAAGGAGCCTTGATTTCCTTGATGGCACTCCAGAGAAAACCCAAGATCACTGGCTCAAGTCTAGAGGGATCCTGAGGTCACTGGAGCAACATTAAAGGGCTCTGTGGAACCCAAATCAACTCGAGATTAGAGCTTAGTCCCTGGCTTCGACTCAAGAGGAATACCAACTTTCCACAAGCACCTCAAGAGGAGGTTTCTCTCAGCTACATGTATGTGAGAGGGACCCTGAGTTTGTGGCCTCAATTTGAATGAACACCGAGATGCTCTGACTCGAAGTAAGGCCGGATATCCCTGCAGTGAATTGAATGCAGGCTCGTCTTGCATCTCCCAAGACGAAGGGATGTCTGAATCCCCTGTGGAGACGACAGAGAAAGACCTAGTCCTCCGCCTCAAGGCGACCGGAGGCCTCACATCCTTTGAAAACTCGAGAGGTCCGCGGAGATCAATGCTTCCAAAGGAGACGATGCCTGACTTCTCTTGAAAATGGATAGGAGTCCCAGGATCCCTGTGGCACGTGGAAAGGGACCCTGGGTCTCCCGCCTCACGTGGAGACGCCTTCCAATTTCCATGCCAAGACTCGAGGGGAATCCCGAGGTGTCCCTCGCACCTAGGCAGGAGCCCTGACGTCGCTGAACAAACACGTGTATGGAAGGGCCTTCCCCGTCGTAACTCGAGAATATACCCCAGGTTTCGGCCGCAACTCGAGAAAAACCATGAGACTTCCCCCTCGCCGCGAGATGAGGCCCGATTCCCCTGCACTGCGTGCAGAGCAATTGCGTGTTCCACATCAAACGTGAAAGGAAACTTGATTTCCTTGATGGCACTCCAGAGAAAACCCAAGATCACTGTTTCAAGTCTAGAGGGATCCTGAGGTCACTGGAGCAATACTAAAGGGCTCCGTGGACCCCAAATGAACTTGAGATGAGAGCTTAGTCCCTGGCTTTGACTCAAGAGGAATACCAACTTTCCACAAGCACCTCAAGAGGAGGCTTCTCTCAGCTACAGGTATGTGAGAGGGCCCCTGATTTTCTGGCCTCAAGTGGAATGAACACCGAGATGCTCTGACTCGAATTAAAGTCGGATATCCCTGCAGTGAATTAAATGCAGGCTCGTCTTGCATCTCCCAAGACGAAGGGTTTTCTGAATACCCTGTGGAGTCCACAGAGAAAGACCTAGTGCTCCGCGTCAACGCGAACGGAGGCCTCACGTCCTTTGAAAATTCGAGAGGTCCGCGGAGATCAATGCTTCCAAAGGAGACGATGCCTGACTCCTCTTGAAAATGGATAGGAGTCCCAGGATCCCTGTGGCACGTGGAAAGGGACCCTGGGTCTCACGCCTCACGTGGAGACGCGTCTCAATTGCCATGCCAAGACTCGAGGAGAATCCCGAGGTGTCCCTCGCACTTAGGCAGGAGTCCTGACGTCGATGAACAAACACGTGTCTGGAAAGGCCCTCCCCATCGTAACTCCAGAATATACCCCGGGTTCTGGCCGCAACTCGAGAAAAACCATGAGAATTCCCCCTCGCCGCGAGATGAGGCCCGATTCCCCTGCACTACATGCAGAGCAATTCCGTGTTCCACATCAAACGTGAAAGGAGCCTTGATTTCCTTGATGGCACTACAGAGAAAACCCAAGGTCACTGTCTCAAGTCTAGAGGGATAATGAGGTCACTGGAGCAATACGAATGGGCTCCGTCGACCCCAAATCAACTCGAGATGAGAGCTTAGTCCCTGGCTTCGACTCAAGAGGAATACCACCTTTCCACAAGCACCTCAAGAGGAGGCTTCTCTCAGCAACAGGTTTGTGAGAGGGACCCTGAGTTTTTGGCCTCAAGTGGAATGGACACCGAGATGCTCTGACTCGAAGTAAGGCCGGATATCCCTGCAGTGAATTGAAGGCAGGCTCATCTAGCATCTCCCAAGACGAAGGGATGTCTGAATCCCCTGTGGAGACCACAGAGAAAGACCTAGTCCTCCGCCTCATCGCGACCGGAGGCCTCACATCCTTTGAAAACTCGAGAGGTCTGCGGAGATCAATGCTTCCAAAGGAGACGATGCCTGACTCCTCTTGAAAATGGATAGGAGTCCCAGGATCCCTGTGGCTCGTCGAAAGGGACACTGGGTCTCCCGCCTCACGTGGAGTCGCGTCCCAAATGCCATGCCAAGACTCGAGGAGAATCCCGACATGGCCCTTGCACCTAGGCACGAGTCCTGACATCGCTGAACAAACACGTGTCTGGAAGGGCCCTCCCCGTCGTAACTCGAGAATATGCCCCAGGTTCCGGCCGCAACTCGAGAAAAACCATGAGACTTCCCCCTCGCCACGAGATGAGGCCCGATTCCCCTGCACTGCGTCCAGAGCAATTCTGTATTCCACATCAAACGTGAAAGGAGCCTTGATTTCCTTGATGACACTCCAGAGAAAACCCAAGATCACTGTCTCAAGTCTAGAGGGATAATGAGGTCACTGGAGCAATACGAATGGGCTCCGTCGACCCCAAATCAACTCGAGATGAGAGCTTAGTCCCTGGCTTCGACTCAAGAGGAATACCAACTTTCCACAAGCACCTCAAGAGGAGGCTTCTCTCAGCTACATGGATGTGAGAGGTACCCTGAGTTTGTGGCCTCAAGTGGAATGGACACCGAGATGCTCTGACTCGAAGTAAGGCCGGATATCCCTGCAGTGAATTGAATACAAGCTCGTCTTTCATCTCCCAAGACGAAGGGATGTCTGAATCCCCTGTGGAGACCACAGAGAAAGACCTAGACCTCCGCCTCATCGCGACCGGAGGGCTCACATCCTTTGAAAACTCGAGAGGTCCGCGGAGATCAATGCTTCCAAAGGAGACGATGCCTGACTCCTCTTGAAAATGGTTGGGAGTCCCAGGATCCCTGTCCACATGTACGGGGACCCTGGGTCTCCCGCTTCACGTGGAGACGCGTCCCAATTGCCATGCCAAGACCCGAGGAGAATCCCGAGGTGTCCCTCGCACCTAGGCAGGAGTCCTGACGTTGCTGAACAAACACGTGTCTGGAAGGGCCTTCCCCATCATAACTCGAGAATATACCACAGAGTCTGGCCGCAACTCGAGCAAAACCATGAGACTTCCCCCTCGCCGCGAGATGAGGCCCGATTCCCCTGCACTGCGTGCAGAGCAATTCCGTGTTCCACATCAATCGTGAAAGGAGCCTTGATTTCCTTGATGGCACTACAGAGAAAACCCAAGATCACCGTCTCAAGTCTAGAGGGATCCTGAGGTCACTGGAGCAACACGAAAGGGCTCCGTGGACCCCAAATCAACTCGAGATGAGACCTTAGTTCCTGTCTTCGACTCAAGTGAAATACCAACTTTTCACAAGCACCTCAAGAGGAGGCTTCTCTCAGCTACAGGTATGTGAGAGGGACCCTGAGTTTGTGGCCTCAAGTGGAATGGACACCGAGATGCTCTGACTCGAACTAAGGGCGGATATCCCTGCAGTGAATTGAATGCAGGCTCGTCTTGCATCTCCCAAGACGAAGGGATGTCTGAATCCCCTGTGGAGACCACTGAGAAAGACCTAGTTCTCCGCCTCATCGCGACCGAAGGCCTCACATCCTTTGAAAACTGGATAGGTTGGCGGAGATCAATGCTTCCAAAGGAGACGATGCCTGACTCCTCTTGAAAATGGATAGGAGTCCCAGGATCCCTGTGGCACGTGGAAAGGGACACTGGGTCTCCCGCCTCAAGTGGAGACGCGTCCCTATTGCCATGCCAAGACTCTTGGAGAATCCCGAAGTGTCCCTCGCACCTAGGCAGGCGTCCTGACGTCGCTGAACAAACACTTGTCTGGAAGGGCCCTCCCCATCGTAACTCGAGAATATACCCCAGGTTCCGGCCGCAACTCGAGAAAAATCATGAGACTTCCCCCTCGCCGCGAGATGAGGCCCGATTCCCCTGCACTGCGTGCAGAGCAATTCGGTGTTCCACATCAAACGTGAAAGGAGCCTTGATTTCCTTGATGGCACTCCAGAGAAAACCCAAGATCACTGTCTCAAGTCTAGAGCAATCCTGAGGTCACTGTAACAACAAGAAAGGGCTTCGTGGACCCCAAATCAACTCGAGATGAGAGCTTAGTCCATGGCTTCGACTCAAGAGGAATACCAAGTTTCCACAAGCACCTCAAGAGGAGGCTTCTCTCAGCTACATGGATGTGAGAGGTAGCCTGAGTTTGTGGCCTCAAGTGGAATGGACACCGAGATGCTCTGACTCGAAGTAAGGCCGGATATCCCTGCAGTGAATTGAATACAAGCTCGTCTTGCATCTCGCAAGATGAAGGGATGTCTGAATCCCCTGTGGAGACCACAGAGAAAGACCTAGTTTTCCGCCTCATCGCGACCGGAGGGCTCACATCCTTTGAAAATTCGAGAGGTCCGCGGAGATCAATGCTTCCAAAGGAGACGATGCCTGACTCCTCTTGAAAATGGTTAGGAGTCCCAGGATCCCTGTCCACATGGACGGGGACCCTGGGTCTCCCGCTTCACGTGGAGACGCGTCCCAATTGCCATGCCAAGACTCGAGGAGAATCCCGAGGTGTCCCTCGCACCTAGGCAGGAGTCCTGACTTCGCTGAACAAACACGTGTCTGGAAGGGCCTTCCCCATCGTAACTCGAGAATATACCCCAGGGTCCGTCCGAAACTCGAGAAAAACCATGAGACTTCCCCCTCGCCGCGAGATGAGGCCCGATTCCCCTGCACTGCGTGCAGAGCAATTCAGTGATCCATATCAAACTTGAAAGGAGCCTTGATTTCCTTGATGGCACTCCAGAGAAAACCCAAGATCACTGTCTCAAGTCTAGAGGGATCCTGAGGTCACTGGAGCAACACGAAAAGGCTCCGTGGACCCCAAATCAACTCGAGATGAGAGCTTAGTCCCTGGCTTCGACTCAAGTGGAATACCAACTTTTCACAAGCACCTCAAGAGGAGGCATCTCTCAGCTACAGGTATGTGAGAGGGACCCTGAGTTTGTGGCCTCTATTGGAATGGACACCGAGATGCTCTGACTCGAAGTAAGGCCGGATATCCCTGCAGTGAATTGAATGCAGGCTCGTCTTGCATCTCCCAAGACGAAGGGATGTCTGAATCCCCTGTGCAGACCACAGAGAAAGACCTAGTTCTCCGCCTCATCGCGACCGGAGACCTCACATCCTTTGAAAACTCGAGAGGTCCACGGGGATCAATGCTTCCGAAGGAGACGATGCCTGACTCCTCTTGAAAATGGATAGGAGTCCCAGGATCCCTGTGGCACGTGGAAAGGGACCCTGGGTCTCCCGCCTCACGTGGAGACGCGTCCCAATTGCCATGCCAAGACTCGAGGAGAATCCCGAGGTGTCCCTCGCACCTAGGCAGGAGTCCTGACGTCGCTGAACAAACACGTGTCTCTAAGGGCCCTCCCCGTCGTAACTCGAGAATATGCCCCAGGTTCCGGCCGCAACTCGAGAAAAACCATGAGACTTCCCCCTCACCGCAAGATGAGGCCCTATTCCCCTGCACTGCATGCAGAGCAATTCCATGTTCCACATCAAACGTGAAAGGAGCCTTGATTTCCTTGATGGCACTCCAGAGAAAACCCAAGATCACTGTCTCAAGTCTAGAGGGATCCTGAGGTCACTGGAGCAACAAGAAAGGGCTCCGTGGAACCCAAATCAACTCGAGATGAGAGCTTATTCCCTGGCTTCGACTCAAGAGGAATACCAACTTTCCACAAGCACCTCAAGAGGAGGCTTCTCTCAGCAACAGGTAGGTGAGAGGGACCCTGAGTTTCTGGCCTCAAGTGGAATGGACACCGAGATGCTCTGACTCGAAGTAAGCCCGGATATCCCTGCAGTGAAATGAATGCAGGCTCGTCTTGCATCTCAAAAGACGAAGGGTTGTCTGAATCCCCTGTGGAGACCACAGAGAAAGACCTAGTCCTCCTCCTCATTGCGAACGAAGGCCTCACATCGTTTGAAAACTCGAGAGGTCCGCGGAGATCAATGCTTCCAAAGGAGACGATGCCTGACTCCTCTGGAAAATGGATAGGAGTCCCAGGATCCCTGTGGCACGTGTAAAGGGACCCTGGGTCTCCCGCCTCACGTGGAGACGCGTCCCAATTGCCATACCAAGACTCGTGGAGAATCCCGAGGTGTCCCTCGCACCTAGGCAGGAGTCTGACCTCGCTGAACAAACACGTGTCTGGAAGGGCCCTCCCCGTCGTAACTCGAAAATATACAAACGGTTCCGGCCGCAACTCGAGAAAAACCATGAGACTTCCCCCTCGCCGTGAGATGAGGCCCGATTCCCCTGCAGTGCGTGCAGAGCAATTCCGTGTTCCACATCAAACGTGAAAGAAGCCTTGATTTCCTTGATGGCACTCCAGAGAAAACCAAGATCACTGTCTCAAGTCTAGAGGGATCCTGAGGTCAATGGAGCAACACGAAAGGGCTCCGTGGAACCCAAATCAACTCGAGATGAGAGCTTAGTCCCTGGTTTCGACTCAAGAGGAATACCAACTTTTCACAAGCACCTGAAGAGGAGGCTTCTCTCAGCTACAGGAATGTGTGAGGGACCCTGAGTTTGTGGCCTCAAGTGGAATGGACACCGAGATGCTCTGACTCGAAGTAAGGCCGGATATCCCTGCAGTGAATTGAATGCAGGCTCGTCTTGCATCTCCCAAGACGAAGGGATGTCTGAATCTCCTGTGGAGACCACAGAGAAAGACCTAGTCCTCCGCCTCAACGCGAACGGAAGCCTCACATCCTTTGAAAACTCAAGAGGTCCGAGGAGATCAATGCTTCCAAAGGAGACGATGCCTGACTCCTCTTGCAAATGGATAGGAGTCCCAGGATCCCTGTGGCACGTGGAAAGGGACCCTGGGTCTCCCGCCTCACGTGGAGACGCGTCCCAATTGCCATGCCAAGACTCGTGGAGAATCCCGAGGTGTCCCTCGCACCTGTGCAGGATTCCTGACGTCGCTGAACAAACACGTGTCTGGAAGGGCCCTCCCCGTCGTAACTCGAGAATATACCACAGGTTCCGGCCGCAACTCGAGAAAAACCATGAGACTTCCCCCTCGCCGCGAGATGAGGCCCGATTCCCCTGCACTGCGTGCAGAGCAATTCCGTGTTCCACATCAAACGTGAACGGAGCCTTGATTTGCTTGATGGCACTCCAGAGAAAACCCAAGATCAATGTCTCAAGTCTAGAGGGTTCCTGAGGTCACTGGAGCAACACGAAAGGGCTCCGTGGACCCCAAGTCAACTCAAGATGAGAGCTTAGTCCTTGGCCTCGACTCAAGAGGAACACCAACTTTCTACAAGCACCTCAAGAGGAGGCTTCTCTCAGCTACAGGTATGTGAGAGGGACCCTGAGTTTGTGGCCTCAAGTGGAATGGACACCGAGATGCTCTGACTCGAAGTAAGACCGGATATCCCTGAAGTGAATTGAATGCAGTCTCGTCTTGCGTCTCCCAAGACGAAGGGATGTCTGAATCCCCTGTGGAGACCACAGAGAAAGACCTAGTCCTCCGCCTCATCGCGACCGGAGGCCTCACTTTCTTTGAAAAGTCGAGAGGTCTGCGGAGATCAATGCTTCCAAAGGAGACGATGCCTGACTCCTCTTGAAAATGGATAGGAGTCCCAGGATCCCTGTGGCACGTGGGAAGGGAACCTGGGTCTCCCGCCTCACGTGGAGACGCGTCCCAATTGCCATGCCAAGACTCGAGGAAAATCCCGAGGTGTCCCTCGCACCTAGGCAGGAGTCCTGACTTCGATGAACAAACACGTGTCTGGAAGGGCCCTCCCCGTCGTAACTCGAGAATATACCCCAGGTTCCGGCCGCAACTCGAGAAAAACCATGAGACTTCCCCCTCGCTGCGAGATGAGGCCCAATTCCCCTGCAATGCGTGCAGAGCAATTCCGTGTTCCACATCAAACGTGAAAGGAGACTTGATTTCCTTGATGCCACTCCAGAGAAAACCCAAGATCACTGTCTCAAGTCTAGAGGGATCGTGAGGTCAATGGAGCAACACGAAGGGCTCCGTGGACCCCAAATCGACTAGAGAAGAGAGCTTAGACCCTGGCTTCGACTCAAGAGGAATACCAACTTTCCACAAGCACCTCAAGAGGAGGCTTCTCTCAGCTACAAGTACGTGAGAGGACCCTGAGTTCGTGGCCTTAAGTGGAATCGACACCGAGAAGCTCTGACTCGATGTAAGGCCGGATATCCCTGCAGTGAATTGAATGCAGGTTCGTCTTGCATCTCCCAAGACGAAGGGATGTCTGAATCCCCTGTGGAGACCACAGAGAAAGACCTAGTTCTCCGCCTCATTGCGATCGGAGGCCTCACATACTTTGAAAACTCGAGAGGTCCACGGAGATCAATGCTTCCAAAGGAGACGATGCCTGACTCCTCTTGAAAATGGATAGGAGTCCCAGGATCCCTGTGGCACGTGGAAAGGGACCCTGGGTCTCCCGCCTCACGTGGAGACGCGTCAAAATTGCCATGCCAAGTCTCGAGGAGAATCCCGAGGTGTCCCTCGCACCTAGGCACGAGTCCTGACGTCGCTGAACAAACACGTGTCTGGAAGGTCCCTCCCCGTCGTAACTCGAGAATATACCCCAGGTTCCGGCCTCAACTCGAGAAAAACCATGAGACTTCCCCCTCGCCGCGAGACGAGGCCCGTATCCCCTGCACTGCGTGCAGAGCAATTCCGTGTTCCACATCAAACGTGAAAGGAGCCTTGATTTCCTTGATGGCACTCCAGAGAAAACCCAAGATCACTGTCTCAAGTCTAGAGGGATCCTGAGGTCAATGGAGCAACACGAAGGGCTCCGTGGACCACAAATCGACTCGAGATGAGAGCTTAGTCCCTGGCTTCGACTCAAGAGGAATACCAACTTTCCACAAGCACCTCAAGAGGAGGCTTCTCTCAGCTACAGCTATGTGAGAGGACCCTGAGTTCGTGGCCTTAAGTGGAATGGACACCGAGATGCTCTGACTCGATGTAAGGCCGGGTATCCCTGCAGTGAATTGAATGCAGGTTCGTCTTGCATCTCCCAAGACGAAGGGATGTCTGAATCCCCCGTGGAGACCACAGAGAAAGACCTAGTTCTCCGCCTCATCGCGACCGGAATCCTCACATCGTTTGAAAATTCGAGAGGTCCGCGGAGATCAATGCTTCCAAAGCAGACGATGCCTGACTCCTCTTGAAAATGGATAGGAGTCCCAGGATCCCTGTGGTACGTGGAAAGGGACCCTGGGTCTCCCGGCTCACGTGGAGACACGTCCCAATTGCCATGCCAAGACACGAGGAGAATCCCGAGTTGTCCCTCGCACCTAGGCAGGAGTCCTGACGTCGCTGAACAAACACGTGTCTGGAAGGGCCCTCCCCGTCGTAACTCGAGAATATGCCCCAGATTCCGGCCGCAACTCGAGAAAAACCATGAGACTTCCCCCTCGGCGCGAGACGAGGCCCGATTCCCCTGCACTGCATGCAGAGCAATTCCGTGTTCCACATCAAACGTGAAAGGAGCCTTGATTTCCTTGATGACACTCCAGAGAAAACCCAAGATCACTGTCTCAAGTCTAGAGGGATCCTGAGGTCACTGGAGCAACAGGAAAGGGCTCCGTGGACCCCAAATCAACTCGAGATGAGAGCTTAGTCCCTGGCTTAGACTCAAGAGGAATACCAACTTTCCACAAGCACCTCAAGAGGAGGCTGCTCTCAGCTACATGTATGTGAGAGGAACCCTGAGTTTGTGGCCTCAAGTGCAATGGACACCGAGATGCTCTGACTCGAAATAAGGCCGGATATCACTGCAGTGAATTGAAAGCAGGCTCGTCTTGCATCTCCCAAGATGAAGGGATGTCTGAATCCCCTGTGGAGACCACAGAGAAAGACCTAGTCCTCCGCCTCATCGTGACCGGAGGCCTCACATCCTTTGAAAACTCGAGAGGTCTGCGGAGATCAATGCTTCCAAAGGAGACGATGCCTGACTCTTCTTGAAAATGGATAGGAGTCCCAGGATCCCTGTGGCACGTGGAAAGGGACCCTAGGTCTCCCACCTCACGTTTAGACGCATCCCAATTGCCATGCCAAGACTCGAGGAGAATCCCGAGGTGTCCCTCGCACCTAGGCAGGAGTCCTGACGTCGCTGAACAAACACGTGTCTGGAAGGGCCCTCCCCATCGTAACTCGAGAATATAGCCCAGGTTCCAGCCGCAACTCGAGAAAAACCATGAGACTTCCCCCTCCCCGGGAGATGAGGCCCGATTCCCCTGCACTGCGTGCAGACCAATTCCATGTTCCACATCAAACGTGAAAGGAGCCTTGATTTCCTTAATGGCACTCCAGAGAAAACCCAAGATCACTGTCTCAAGTCTAGAGGGATCCTGAGGTCACTGTAGCAGCACGAAAGGGCTCCGTAGACCCCAAATCAACTCGAGATGAGAGTTTAGTCCCTGGCTTCGACTCAAGAGGAATACCAACTTTCCACAAGCACCTCAAGAGGAGGATTCTCTCAGCTACTGGTATGTCAGAGGGACCCTGAGTTTGTGGCCTCAAGTGGAATGGACACCGAGATGCTCTGACTCGAAGTAAGGACGGATATCCCTGCAGTGAATTGAATGCAGGCTCGTCTTGCATCTCCCAAGTCGAAGGGTTGTCTGAATCCCCTGTGGAGACCACAGAGTAAGACCTAGTCCTCCGCCTCAACGCGACCGGAGGCCTCACATCCTTTGAAAATTCGAGAGGTCCGCGGAGATCAATACTTCCCAAGGATACGATGCCTGACTCCTCTTGAAAATGGATAGGAGTCCCAGGATCCGTGTGGCACGTGGAAAGGGACCCTGGGTCTCCCGCCTCACGTGGAGAAGCCTCCCAATTGCCATGCCAAGACTCTAGGAGAATCCCGAGGTGTCCCTCGCACTTAGGCAGGAGTCCTGACGTCGCTGAACAAACACGTGTCTCGAAGGGCCCTCCCCGTCGTAACTCGAGAATATGCCCCAGGTTCCGGCCGCAACTCGAGAAAAACCATGAGCCTTCCCCCTCGCCGCGAGATGAGGCCCGATTCCCCTGCAATGCGTGCAGAGCAATTCCGTGTTCCACATCAAACGTGAAAGGAGCCTTGATTTCCTTGATGGCACTCCAGAGCAAACCCAAGATCACTGTCTCAAGTCTAGAGGGATCCTGAGGTCACTGGAGCAACACGAAAGGGCTCCGTGGACACCAAATCAACTCGAGATGAGAGATTAGTCCCTGGCTTCAACTCAAGAGGAATACGAACTTTCCACAAGCCCCTCAAGAGGAGGCTTCTCTCAGCTACAGGTATGTGAGAGGGACCCTGAGTTTGTGGCCTCAAGTGGAATGGACACCAAGATGCTCTGACTCGAAGTAAGGCCGGATATCCCTGCAGTGAATTGAATGCAGGCTCATCTTGCATCTCCCAAGACGAAGGGATGTCTGAATCCCCTGTGCAGAACACAGAGAAAGACCTAGTCCTCCGACTCAACGCGACCGGAGGCCTCACATCCTTTGAAAACTCGAGAGGTCCGCGGAGATCAATGCTTCCAAAGGAGACGATGCCTGACTCCTCTTGAAAATGGATAGGAGTCCCAGGATCCCTGTGGCACGTGGAAAAGGACCCTGGGTCTCCCGCCTCACGTGGAGACGCGTCCCAATTGCCATGGCAAGACTCGAGGAGAATCCCGAGATGTCCCTTGCACCTAGACAGGAGTCTGGACGTCGCTGAACAAACACGTGTCTGGAAGGGCCCTCCCCGTCGTAACTCGAGAATATACCCCAGGTTCCGGCTGCAACTCGAGAAAAACCATGAGACTTCCCCCTCGCCGCGAGATGAGGCCCGATTCCCCTGGGCTGCGTGCAGAGGAATTCCGTGTTCCACATCAAACGTGAAAGGAGCCTTGATTTCCTTGATGGCACTCCAGACAAAACCCAAGATCACTGTCTCAAGTCTAGAGGGATCCTGAGATCACTGGAGCAACACGAAAGGGCTCCGTGGACCCCAAATCAACTCGAGATGAGAACTTATTCCCTGGCTTAGACTCAAGAGGAATACCAACTTTCCACAAGCACCTCAAGAGGAGGCTTCTCTCAGCTACAGGTATGTGAGAGGGACCCTGAGTTTGTGGCCTCAAGTGGAATGGACACCGAGATGCTCTGACTCGAAGTAAAGCCGGATATCCCTGCAGCGAATTGAATGCAGGCTCGTCTTGCATCTCCCAAGACGAAGGGATGTCTGAATCCGCTGTGGAGACGACAGAGAAAGACCTAGTCCTCTGCCTCATCGTGACCGGAGGCCTCACATCCTTTGAAAATTCGAGAGGTATGCGGAGATCAATGCTTCCAAAAGAGACGATGCTTGACTCCTCTTGAAAATGGATAGGAGTCCCAGGATCCCTGTGGCACGTGGAAAGGGACCCTGGGTCTCCGGCCTCACGTGGAGACGCGTCCCAATTGCCATGCCAAGACTCGAGGAGAATCCCGAGGTGTCCCTCGCACCTAGGCAGGAGTCCTGTCGTCGCTGAATAAACACGTGTCTTTAAGGGCCCTCCCCGTCGTAACTCGAGAATATACCCCAGGTTCCGGCTGCAACTCGAGAAAAACCATGAGACTTCCCCCTCGCCGCGAGATGAGGCCCGATTCCCCTGCACTGCGTGCAGAGCAATTCCGTGTTCCACATCAAACGTGAAAGGAGCCTTGATTTCCTTGATGGCACTCCAGAGAAAACCCAAGATCACTGTCTCAAGTCTAGAGGGATCCTGAGGTCACTGGAGCAACACGAAAGGGCTCCGGGCACCCCAAATCAACTCGAGATGAGAGCTTAGTCCCTGGCTTCGACTCAACAGGAATACCAACTTTCCACAAGCACCTCAAGAGGAGGCTTCTCTCAGCTACAGGTATGTGAGAGGGACCCTGAGTTTGTGGCCTCAAGTGGAATGGACACCGAGATGCTCTGACTCGAAGTAAGGGCGGATATCCCTGCAGTGAATTGAATGCAGGCTCGTCTTTCATCTCCCAAGATGAAGGGATGTCTGAATCTGCTGTGGAGACCACAGAGAAGACCTAGTTCTCCACCTCTTCACTACTGGAGGCCTCACATCCTTTGAAAACTCGAGAGGTCTGCGGAGATCAATGCTTCCAAAGGAGACGTTGCCTGACTCTTCTTGAAAATGGATAGGAGTCCCAGGATCCCTGTGGCACGTGGAAAGGGACCCTAGGTCTCCCACCTCACGTTTAGACGCATCCCAATTGCCATGCCAAGACTCGCGGAGAATCCCGAGGTGTCCCTCGCACCTAGGCAGGAGTCCTGACGTCGCTGAACAAACACGAGTATGGAAGCGCCCTCCCCGTCGTAACTCGAGAATATACCACAGGTTCTGGCCCAACTCGAGAAAAACCATGAGACTTCCCCCTCGCCGCGATATAAGGCCCGATTCCCCTGCACTGCGTGCAGAGCAATTCCGTGTTCCACATCAAACGTGAAAGGAGCATTGATTTCCTTGATGGCACTCCAGAGAAAACCCAAGATCACTGTCTCAAGTCTAGAGGGATCCTGAGGTCACTGGAGTAACACGAAAAGCCTCCTAGAACCCAAATCAACTCGAGATGAGAGCTTAGTCCCTGGCTTCGACTCAAGAGGAATACCAACTTTCCATAAGCACCTCAAGAGGAGGCTTCTCTCAGCAACAGGTATGTGAGAGGGACCCTGAGTTTGTGGCCTCAATTGGAATGGACACCGAGATGCTCTGACTCGAAGTAAGGCCGGACATCCCTGCAGTGAATTTAATGCAGGCTCGTCTTGCATCTCCCAAGACGAAGGGATGTCTGAATCCCCTGTGGAGACCACAGAGAAAGACCTAGTCATCCGCCTCAACGCGAACGGAGGCCTCACAACCTTTGAAAACTCGAGAGGTCCGCGGAGATCAATGCTTCCAAAGGATACGATGCCTGACTACTCTTGAAAATGGATAGGAGTCCCAGGATCCCTGAGGCACGTGGAAAGGGACCCTGGGTCTCGCGCCTCACGTGGAGACGCGTCCCAATTGCCATGCCAAGACTCGAGCAGAATACCGAGGTGTCCCTCGCACCTAGGCAGGAATCCTGACGTCGCTGAACAAACACGTGTCTGGAAGGGCCCTCCCCGTCGTAACTCGAGAATATACCCTGGGTTCCGGCCGCAACTCGAGAAAAACCAAGAGACTTCCCCCTCGCCGCGAGAAGAGGCCCGATTCCCCTGCACTGCGTGAAGAGCAATTCCGTGTTCCACATCAAACGTGAAAGGAGCCTTGATTTCCTTGATTGCACTCCAGAGAAAACCCAAGATCACTGTCTCAAGTCTAGAGGGATCCTGAGGTCACTGGAGCAACATGAAAGGGCTCCGGGGACCCCAAATCAACTCGAGATGATAGCTTAGTCCCTGGCTTCGAATAAAGAGGAATACCAACTTTCCACAAGCACCTCAAGAGGAGGCTTCTCTCAGCTACAGGTATGTGAGAGGGACCCTGATTATGTGGCCTCAAGTGGAATGGACACCGAGATGCTCTGACTGGAAGTAAGGCCGGATATCCCTGCAGTGAATTGAATGCAGGCTCGTCTTGCATCTCCCAAGACGAAGGGATGTCTGAATCCGGTGTGGAGACCACAGAGAAAGACCTAGTTCTCCGCATCATCGCGACCGGAGGCCTCACATCCTTTGAAAACTCGAGAGGTCCGCGGAGATCAATGCTTCCAAATGAGACGATGCCTGACTCCTCTTGAAAATGGATAGGAGTCCCAGGATCCCCGTGGCACGTGGAAAGGGACCCTGGGTTTCCCGCCTCACGTGGAGACGCGTCCCAATTGCCATGCCAAGGCTCGAGGAGAATCCCGAGGTGTCCCTCGCACCTAGGCAGGAGTCCTGACGTCGCTGAACAAACACGTGTCTGGAAGGGCCCTCCCCGTCGTAACTCGAGAATATACCCCAGGTTCCGGCCGCAACACGAGAAAAACCATGAGACTTCCCCCTCGCCGCGAGATGAGGCCCGATTCCCCTGGACTGCGTGCAGAGCAATTCCGTGTTCCACATCAAACGTGAAAGGAGCCTTGATTTCCTTGATGACACTCCAGAGAAAACCCTGATCACTGGCTCAAGCCTAGAGGGATCCTGAGGTCACTGGAGCAACACGAAAGGGCTCCAGGGACCCCAAATCAACTCGAGATGAGAGCTTAGTCCCTGGCTTCGACTCAAGAGGAATACCAACTTTCCACAAGCACCTCAAGAGGAGGCATCTCTCAGCTACAGGTATGTGAGAGGGATCCTGAGTTTGTGGCCTCAAGTGGAATGGACACCGAGATGCTCTGACTCGAAGTAAGGCCGAATATCCCTGCAATGAATTGAATGCAGGCTCCTCTTGCATCTCCCAAGACGAAGGGTTGTCTGAATCCCCTGTGGAGACCACAGAGAAAGACCTAGTCCTCCGCCTCAACGCGAACGGAGGCCTCACATCCTTTGAAAACTCGAGAGGTCCGAGGAGATCAATGCTTCCAAAGGAGACGATGCGTGACTCCTCTTGAAAATGGACAGGAGTTTCAGGATCCCTGTGGAACTTGGAAAGGGACCCTTGGTCTACCGCCTCACGTGGAGACGCGTCCCAATTGCCATGCCAAGACTCGAAGAGAATCCCGACGAGTCCCTCACTCCTAGGCAGGAGTCCTGACTTCGCTGAACAAACACGTGTCCGGAAGGGCCCTCCCCGTCGTAACTCGAGAATATACCCCAGGTTCCGGCCGCAACTCGAGAAAAACCATGAAACTTCCCCCTCGCTGCGAGATGAGGCCCGATTCCCCTGCACTGTGTGCAGAGCAATTCCGGGTTCCAAAGCAAACTGGAAAGGAGCCTTGATTTCCTTGATGGCACTCCAGAGAAAACCCAAGATCACTGTCTCAAGTCTAGAGGGATCCTGAGGTCACTGTACCAAAATGACAGGGCTCCGTGGACCCCAAATCAACTCGAGATGAGAGCTTAGTCCCTGGCTTCGACTCAAGAGGAATACCAACTTTCCACAAGCACCTCAAGAGGAGGCTTCTCTCAGCTACAGGTATGTGAGAGGGACCCTGAGTTTGTGGCCTCAAGTGGAATGGACACTGAGATGCTCTGACTCGAAGTAAGGCCGGATATCCCTGCAGTGAAGTGAATGCAGGCTCGTCTTGCATCACCCAAGACGAACGGTTGTCTGAATCCCCTGTGGAGAGCACGGAGAAAGACCTAGTCCTACGCCTCAAAGCAACCGGAGGCCTCATATTCTTTGAAAAATCGAAAGGTCTGCGTAGATCAATACTTCCGAAGGAGACGATGCCTGACTCCTCTTGAAAATGGATAGGAGTCCCAGGATCCCTGTGGCACGTGGAAATGGACACTGGGTCTCCTGCCTCACGTGGAGACGCGTCCCAATTGCCATGCCAAGCCTCGAGGAGAATCCCGAGTTGTCCCTCGCACCTAGGCAGGAGTCCTGACGTCGCTGAACAAACACTTGTCTGGAAGGGCCCTCCCCGTCGTAACTCGAGAATATACCCCAGGTTCCGGCCGCAACTCGAGAAAAACCATGAGACTTCCCCCTCGCCGCGAGATGAGGCCCGATTCCCCTGCACTGCGTGCAGAGCAATTCCGTGTTCCACATCAAACGTGAAAGGAGCCTTGATTTCCTTGATGGCACTCTAGAGAAAACCCAAGATCACTGTCTCAAGTCTAGAGGGATCCTGAGGTCACTGTAGCAACACGAAAGGGCTTCATGGACCCCAAATCAACTCGAGATGAGAGCTTAGTCCCTGGCTTCGACTCAAGAGGAATACCAACTTTCCACAAGCACCTCAAGAGGAGGCTTCTCTCAGCTACCGGTATGTGAGAGGGACCCTGAGTTTGTGGCCTCAAGTGGAATGGACACCGAGATGCTCTGACTCGAAGTAAGGCCGGATATCCCTGCAGTAAATTGAATGCAGGCTCATCTTGCATCTCCCAAGACGAAGGGATGTCTGAATCCGCTGTGGAGACGACAGAGAAAGACCTAGTCCTCTGCCTCATCGTGACCGGAGGCCTCACATCCTTTGAAAATTCGAGAGGTATGCGGAGATCAATGCTTCCAAAAGAGACGATGCTTGACTCCTCTTGAAAATGGATAGGAGTCCCAGGATCCCTGTGGCACGTGGAAAGGGACCCTGGGTCTCCGGCCTCACGTGGAGACGCGTCCCAATTGCCATGCCAAGACTCGAGGAGAATCCCGAGGTGTCCCTCGCACCTAGGCAGGAGTCCTGTCGTCGCTGAATAAACACGTGTCTTTAAGGGCCCTCCCCGTCGTAACTCGAGAATATACCCCAGGTTCCGGCTGCAACTCGAGAAAAACCATGAGACTTCCCCCTCGCCGCGAGATGAGGCCCGATTCCCCTGCACTGCGTGCAGAGCAATTCCGTGTTCCACATCAAACGTGAAAGGAGCCTTGATTTCCTTGATGGCACTCCAGAGAAAACCCAAGATCACTGTCTCAAGTCTAGAGGGATCCTGAGGTCACTGGAGCAACACGAAAGGGCTCCGGGGACCCCAAATCAACTCGAGATGAGAGCTTAGTCCCTGGCTTCGACTCAACAGGAATACCAACTTTCCACAAGCACCTCAAGAGGAGGCTTCTCTCAGCTACAGGTATGTGAGAGGGACCCTGAGTTTGTGGCCTCAAGTGGAATGGACACCGAGATGCTCTGACTCGAAGTAAGGGCGGATATCCCTGCAGTGAATTGAATGCAGGCTCGTCTTTCATCTCCCAAGATGAAGGGATGTCTGAATCCGCTGTGGAGACCACAGAGAAGACCTAGTTCTCCACCTCTTCACTACTGGAGGCCTCACATCCTTTGAAAACTCGAGAGGTCTGCGGAGATCAATGCTTCCAAAGGAGACGTTGCCTGACTCTTCTTGAAAATGGATAGGAGTCCCAGGATCCCTGTGGCACGTGGAAAGGGACCCTAGGTCTCCCACCTCACGTTTAGACGCATCCCAATTGCCATGCCAAGACTCGCGGAGAATCCCGAGGTGTCCCTCGCACCTAGGCAGGAGTCCTGACGTCGCTGAACAAACACGAGTATGGAAGCGCCCTCCCCGTCGTAACTCGAGAATATACCACAGGTTCTGGCCCAACTCGAGAAAAACCATGAGACTTCCCCCTCGCCGCGATATAAGGCCCGATTCCCCTGCACTGCGTGCAGAGCAATTCCGTGTTCCACATCAAACGTGAAAGGAGCATTGATTTCCTTGATGGCACTCCAGAGAAAACCCAAGATCACTGTCTCAAGTCTAGAGGGATCCTGAGGTCACTGGAGTAACACGAAAAGCCTCCTAGAACCCAAATCAACTCGAGATGAGAGCTTAGTCCCTGGCTTCGACTCAAGAGGAATACCAACTTTCCATAAGCACCTCAAGAGGAGGCTTCTCTCAGCAACAGGTATGTGAGAGGGACCCTGAGTTTGTGGCCTCAATTGGAATGGACACCGAGATGCTCTGACTCGAAGTAAGGCCGGACATCCCTGCAGTGAATTTAATGCAGGCTCGTCTTGCATCTCCCAAGACGAAGGGATGTCTGAATCCCCTGTGGAGACCACAGAGAAAGACCTAGTCATCCGCCTCAACGCGAACGGAGGCCTCACAACTTTTGAAAACTCGAGAGGTCCGCGGAGATCAATGCTTCCAAAGGATACGATGCCTGACTACTCTTGAAAATGGATAGGAGTCCCAGGATCCCTGAGGCACGTGGAAAGGGACCCTGGGTCTCGCGCCTCACGTGGAGACGCGTCCCAATTGCCATGCCAAGACTCGAGCAGTATACCGAGGTGTCCCTCGCACCTAGGCAGGAATCCTGACGTCGCTGAACAAACACGTGTCTGGAAGGGCCCTCCCCGTCGTAACTCGAGAATATACCCTGGGTTCCGGCCGCAACTCGAGAAAAACCAAGAGACTTCCCCCTCGCCGCGAGAAGAGGCCCGATTCCCCTGCACTGCGTGAAGAGCAATTCCGTGTTCCACATCAAACGTGAAAGGAGCCTTGATTTCCTTGATTGCACTCCAGAGAAAACCCAAGATCACTGTCTCAAGTCTAGAGGGATCCTGAGGTCACTGGAGCAACACGAAAGGGCTCCGGGGACCCCAAATCAACTCGAGATGATAGCTTAGTCCCTGGCTTCGAATAAAGAGGAATACCAACTTTCCACAAGCACCTCAAGAGGAGGCTTCTCTCAGCTACAGGTATGTGAGAGGGACCCTGATTATGTGGCCTCAAGTGGAATGGACACCGAGATGCTCTGACTGGAAGTAAGGCCGGATATCCCTGCAGTGAATTGAATGCAGGCTCGTCTTGCATCTCCCAAGACGAAGGGATGTCTGAATCCGGTGTGGAGACCACAGAGAAAGACCTAGTTCTCCGCATCATCGCGACCGGAGGCCTCACATCCTTTGAAAACTCGAGAGGTCCGCGGAGATCAATGCTTCCAAAGGAGACGATGCCTGACTCCTCTTGAAAATGGATAGGAGTCCCAGGATCCCCGTGGCACGTGGAAAGGGACCCTGGGTTTCCCGCCTCACGTGGAGACGCGTCCCAATTGCCATTTCAAGGCTCGAGGAGAATCCCGAGGTGTCCCTCGCACCTAGGCAGGAGTCCTGACGTCGCTGAACAAACACGTGTCTGGAAGGGCCCTCCCCGTCGTAACTCGAGAATATACCCCAGGTTCCGGCCGCAACACGAGAAAAACCATGAGACTTCCCCCTCGCCGCGAGATGAGGCCCGATTCCCCTGGACTGCGTGCAGAGCAATTCCGTGTTCCACATCAAACGTGAAAGGAGCCTTGATTTCCTTGATGACACTCCAGAGAAAACCCTGATCACTGGCTCAAGCCTAGAGGGATCCTGAGGTCACTGGAGCAACACGAAAGGGCTCCAGGGACCCCAAATCAACTCGAGATGAGAGCTTAGTCCCTGGCTTCGACTCAAGAGGAATACCAACTTTCCACAAGCACCTCAAGAGGAGGCATCTCTCAGCTACAGGTATGTGAGAGGGATCCTGAGTTTGTGGCCTCAAGTGGAATGGACACCGAGATGCTCTGACTCGAAGTAAGGCCGAATATCCCTGCAATGAATTGAATGCAGGCTCCTCTTGCATCTCCCAAGACGAAGGGTTGTCTGAATCCCCTGTGGAGACCACAGAGAAAGACCTAGTCCTCCGCCTCAACGCGAACGGAGGCCTCACATCCTTTGAAAACTCGAGAGGTCCGAGGAGATCAATGCTTCCAAAGGAGACGATGCGTGACTCCTCTTGAAAATGGACAGGAGTTTCAGGATCCCTGTGGAACTTGGAAAGGGACCCTTGGTCTACCGCCTCACGTGGAGACGCGTCCCAATTGCCATGCCAAGACTCGAAGAGAATCCCGACGAGTCCCTCACTCCTAGGCAGGAGTCCTGACTTCGCTGAACAAACACGTGTCCGGAAGGGCCCTCCCCGTCGTAACTCGAGAATATACCCCAGGTTCCGGCCGCAACTCGAGAAAAACCATGAAACTTCCCCCTCGCTGCGAGATGAGGCCCGATTCCCCTGCACTGTGTGCAGAGCAATTCCGGGTTCCAAAGCAAACTGGAAAGGAGCCTTGATTTCCTTGATGGCACTCCAGAGAAAACCCAAGATCACTGTCTCAAGTCTAGAGGGATCCTGAGGTCACTGTACCAAAATGACAGGGCTCCGTGGACCCCAAATCAACTCGAGATGAGAGCTTAGTCCCTGGCTTCGACTCAAGAGGAATACCAACTTTCCACAAGCACCTCAAGAGGAGGCTTCTCTCAGCTACAGGTATGTGAGAGGGACCCTGAGTTTGTGGCCTCAAGTGGAATGGACACTGAGATGCTCTGACTCGAAGTAAGGCCGGATATCCCTGCAGTGAAGTGAATGCAGGCTCGTCTTGCATCACCCAAGACGAACGGTTGTCTGAATCCCCTGTGGAGAGCACGGAGAAAGACCTAGTCCTACGCCTCAAAGCAACCGGAGGCCTCATATTCTTTGAAAAATCGAAAGGTCTGCGTAGATCAATACTTCCGAAGGAGACGATGCCTGACTCCTCTTGAAAATGGATAGGAGTCCCAGGATCCCTGTGGCACGTGGAAATGGACACTGGGTCTCCTGCCTCACGTGGAGACGCGTCCCAATTGCCATGCCAAGCCTCGAGGAGAATCCCGAGTTGTCCCTCGCACCTAGGCAGGAGTCCTGACGTCGCTGAACAAACACTTGTCTGGAAGGGCCCTCCCCGTCGTAACTCGAGAATATACCCCAGGTTCCGGCCGCAACTCGAGAAAAACCATGAGACTTCCCCCTCGCCGCGAGATGAGGCCCGATTCCCCTGCACTGCGTGCAGAGCAATTCCGTGTTCCACATCAAACGTGAAAGGAGCCTTGATTTCCTTGATGGCACTCTAGAGAAAACCCAAGATCACTGTCTCAAGTCTAGAGGGATCCTGAGGTCACTGTAGCAACACGAAAGGGCTTCATGGACCCCAAATCAACTCGAGATGAGAGCTTAGTCCCTGGCTTCGACTCAAGAGGAATACCAACTTTCCACAAGCACCTCAAGAGGAGGCTTCTCTCAGCTACCGGTATGTGAGAGGGACCCTGAGTTTGTGGCCTCAAGTGGAATGGACACCGAGATGCTCTGACTCGAAGTAAGGCCGGATATCCCTGCAGTGAATTGAATGCAGGCTCGTCTTGCATCTCCCAAGACGAAGGGTTGTCTGAATCCCCTGTGGAGACCACAGAGAAAGACCTAGTCCTCCACCTCATCGCGACCGGAGGCCTCACATCCTTTGAAAACTCGAGAGGTCTGCAGAGATCAATACTTCCGAAGGAGACGATGCCTGACTCCTCTTGAAAATGGATAGTAGTCCCAGGATCCCTGTGGCTCGTGGAAAGGGACCCTGGGTCTCCCGCCTCACGTGGAGACGCGTCCCAATTGCCATGCCAAGACTCGAGGAGAATCCCGAGGTTTCCCTCGCACCTAGGCAGGAGTCCTGACGTCGCTGAACCAACACGTGTCTGGAAGGGCCCTCCCCGTCGTAACTCGAGAATATACCCCAGGTTCCGGCCGCAACTCGAGAAAAACCATGAGACTTCCCCCTCGCCGCGAGATGAGGCCCGATTCCCCTGCACTGCGTGCAGAGCAATTCCGTCTTCCACATCAAACGTGAAAGGAGGCTTGATTTCCTTGATGGCACTCTAGAGAAAACCCAAGATCACTGTCTCAAGTCTAGAGGGATCCTGAGGTCACTGTAGCAACACGAAAGGGCTCCGTGGACCCCAAATCAACTCGAGATGAGAGCTTTGTCCCTGGCTTCGACTCAAGAGGAATACCAACTTTCCACAAGCACCTCAAGAGGAGGCTTCTCTCAGCTACAGTTATGTGAGAGGGACCCTGAGTTTGTGGCCTCAAGTGGAATGGACCCCGAGATGCTCTGACTCGAAGTAAGGCCGGATATCCCTGCAGTGAATTGAATGAAGGCTCGTCTTGCATCTCCCAAGACGAAGGGATGTCTGAATCCCCTGTGGAGACCACAGAGAAAGACCTAGTTCTCCGCCTCATCGCGACCGGAGGCCTCCCATCCTTTGCAAATTCGAAGGTCCGCGGAGATCAATGCTTCCGAAGGAGACGATGCCTGACTCCTCTTGAAAATTAATAGGAGTCCCAGGATCCCTGTGGCACGTGGAACGGGACACTGGGTCTCCCGCCTCACGTGGAGACGCGTCCCAATTGCCATGCCAAGACTCGAGGAGAATCCCGAGGTGTCCCTCACACCTAGGCAGGAGTCCTGACGTCGCTGAACAAACACGTGTCTGGAAGGGCCCTCCCCGTGGTAACTCGAGAATATACCCCAGGTTCTGGCCGCAACTCGAGAAAAACCATGAGACTTCCCCCTCGCCGCAGATGAGGCCCGATTCCCCTGCACTGCGTGCAGAGCATTTCCGTGTTCCACATCAAACGTGAAAGGAGCCTTGATTTCCTTGATTGCACTGCAGAGAGTATCCAGCATCACTGCCTCAAGTCTAGAGGGATCCTGAGGTCACTGGAGCAACACGAAAGGGCTCCGTGGACCCCAAATCAACTCGAGATGAGAGCTTAATCTCTGGCTTCGACTCAAGAGGAATACCAACTTTCCACAAGCACCTCAAGACGAGGCTTCTCTCAGCTACAGGTATGTGAGAGGGACCCTGAGTTTGTGGCCTCAAGTGGAATGGACACTGAGATGCTCTGACTCGAAGTAAGGCCGGATATCCGTGCAGTGAATTGAATGCAGGCTCGTCTTGCTCCTCCCAATCCGAAGGGATGTCTGAATCCCCTGTGGAGACCTCAGAGAAAGACCTAGTTCTCCGCCTCATCGCGACCGGAGGCCTCACATCCGTTCAATACTGGAGAGGTCCGCGGCGATCAATGCTTCCAAAGGAGACGATGCGTGACTCCTCTTGAAAATGGACAGGAGTTTCAGGATCCCTGTGGAACTTGGAAAGGGACCCTTGGTCTACCGCCTCACGTGGAGACGCGTCCCAATTGCCATGCCAAGACTCGAAGAGAATCCCGAGGAGTCCCTCGCTCCTAGGCAGGAGTCCTGACTTCGCTGAACAAACACGTGTCCGGAAGGGCCCTCCCCGTCGTAACTCGAGAATATACCCCAGGTTCCGGCCGCAACTCGAGAAAAACCATGAAACTTCCCCCTCGCTGCGAGATGAGGCCCGATTCCCCTGTACTGTGTGCAGAGCAATTCCGGGTTCCACATCAAACTTAAAAGGAGCCTTGATTTCCTTGATGGCACTCCAGAGAAAACCCAAGATCACTGTCTCAAGTCTAGAGGGATCCTGAGGTCACTGTACCAAAACGAAAGGGCTCCGTGGACCCCAAATCAACTCGAGATGAGAGCTTAGTCCCTGGCTTCGACTCAAGAGGAATACCAACTTTCCACAAGCACCTCAAGAGGAGGCTTCTCTCAGCTACAGGTATGTGAGAGGGACCCTGAGTTTGTGGCCTCAAGTGGAATGGACACCGAGATGCTCTGACTCGTAGTAAGGCCGGATATCCCTGCAGTGAAGTGAATGCAGGCTCGTCTTGCATCTCCCAAGACGAACGGTTGTCTGAATCCCCTGTGGAGAGCACAGAGAAAGACCTAGTCCTACGCCTCAAAGCAACCGGAGGCCTCATATTCTTTGAAAAATCGAAAGGTCTGCGTAGATCAATACTTCCGAAGGAGACGATGCATGACTCCTCTTGAAAATGGATATGAGTCCCAGGATCCCTGTGGCACGTGGAAATGGACACTGGGTCTCCCGCCTCACGTGGAGACGCGTCCCAATTGCCATGCCAAGCCTTGAGGAGAATCCCGAGGTGTCCCTCGCACCTAGGCAGGAGTCCTGACGTCCCTGAACAAACACGTGTCTGGAAGGGCCCTCCCCGTCGTAACTCGAGAATATACCCCAGGTTCCGGCCGCAACTCGAGAAAAACCATGAGACTTCCCCCTCGCCGCGAGATGAGGCCCGATTCCCCTGCACTGCGTGCAGAGCAATTCCGTGTTCCACATCAAACGTGAAAGGAGCCTTGATTTCCTTGATGGCACTCCAGAGAAAACCCAAGATCACTGTCTCAAGTCTAGAGGGATCCTGAGGTCACTGTACCAAAACGAAAGGGCTCCGTGGACCCCAAATCAACTCGAGATGAGAGCTTAGTCCCTGGCTTCGACTCAAGAGGAATACCAACTTTCCACAAGCACCTCAAGAGGAGGCTTCTCTCAGCTACAGGTATGTAAGAGGGACCCTGAGTTTGTGGCCTCAAGTGGAATGGACACCGAGATGCTCTGACTCGAAGTAAGGCCGGATATCCCTGCAGTGAATTGAATGCAGGCTCGTCTTGCATCTCCCAAGACGAAGGGTTGTCTGAATCCCCTGTGGAGACCACAGAGAAAGACCTAGTCCTCCACCTCATCGCGACCGGAGGCCTCACATCCTTTGAAAACTCGAGAGGTCCGCAGAGATCAATACTTCCGAAGGAGACGATGCCTGAGTCCTCTTGAAAATGGATAGTAGTCCCAGGATCCCTTTGGCTCGTGGAAACGGACCCTGGGTCTCCCGTCTCACGTGGAGACGCGTCCCAATTGCCATGCCAAGACACGAGGAGAATCCCGAGGTGTCCCTCGCACCAAGGCAGGAGTCCTGACGTCGCTGAACAAACACGTGTCTGGAAGGGCCCTCCCCGTCGTAACTCGAGAATATACCCCAGGTTCCGGCCGCAACTCGAGAAAAACCATGAGACTTCCCCCTCGCCGCGAGATGAGGCCCGATTCCCCTGCACTGCGTGCAGAGCAATTCCGTGTTCCACATCAAACGTGAAAGGAGGCTTGATTTCCTTGATGGCACTCTAGAGAAAACCCAAGATCACTGTCTCAAGTCTAGAGGGATCCTGAGGTCACTGTAGCAACACGAAAGGGCTCCGTGGATCCCAAATCAACTCGAGATGAGAGCTTAGTCCCTGGCTTCGACTCAAGAGGAATACCAACTTTCCACAAGCACCTCAAGAGGAGGCTTCTCTCAGCTACAGTTATGTGAGAGGGACCCTGAGTTTGTGGCCTCAAGTGGAATGGACCCCGAGATGCTCTGACTCGAAGTAAGGCCGGATATCCCTGCAGTGAATTGAATGAAGGCTCGTCTTGCATCTCCCAAGACGAAGGGATGTCTGAATCCCCTGTGGAGACCACAGAGAAAGACCTAATTCTCCGCCTCATCGCGACCGGAGGCCTCACATCTTTGAAAACTCGAGAGGTCTGCGGAGATCAATGCTTCCAAAGGAGACGATGCCTGACTCCTCTTGAAACTGGATAGGAGTCCCAGGATCACTGTGGCACGTGGAAAGGGACCCTGGGTCTCCCGCCTCACGTGGAGACGTGTCCCAATTGCCATGCCAAGACTCGAGGAGAATCCCGAGGTGTCCCTCACACCTAGGCAGGAGTCCTGACGTCGCTGAACAAACACGTGTCTGGAAGGGCCCTCCCCGTCGTAACTCGAGAATATACCCCAGGTTCCGGCCCCAACTCGAGAAAAAACATGAGACTTCCCCCTCGCAGCGACATGAGGGCCGATTCCACTGCACTGCGTGCAGAGCAATTCCGTGGTCCACATCAAACGTGAAAGGAGCCTTGATTTCCTTGATGGCACTCCAGAGAAAACCCAAGATCACTGTCTCAAGTCTAGAGGGATCCTGAGGTCACTGGAGCAACACGAAAGGGCCCCGTGGACCCCAAATCAACTCGAGATGAGAGCTTAGTCCCTGGCTTCGACTCAAGAGGAATACCAACTTTCCACAAGCACTTCAAGAGGAGGCTTCTCTCAGCTACAGGTATGTGAGAGGGACCCTGAGTTTGTGGCCTCAAGTGGAATGGACACCGATATGCTCTGACTCGAAGTAAGGCCGGATATCCCTGCAGTGAATTGAAGGCAGGCTCGTCTTGCATCTCCCAAGATGAAGGGATGTCTGAATCCCCTGTGGAGACCACAGAGAAAGACCTAGTTCTCCGCCCCATCGCGACCGGAGGCCTCCCATCCTTTGCAAACTCGAAGGTCCGCGGAGATCAATGCTTCCGAAGGAGACGATGCCTGACTCCTCTTGAAAATGGATAGGAGTCCCAGGATCCCTGTGGCACGTGGAACGGGACACTGGGTCTCCCGCCTCACGTGGAGACGCGTCCCAATTGCCATGCCAAGACTCGAGGAGAATCCCGAGGTGTCCCTCACACCTAGGCAGGAGTCCTGACGTCGCTGAACAAACACGTGTCTGGAAGGGCCCTCCCCGTCGTAACTCGAGAATATACCCCAGGTTCCGGCCGCAACTCGAGAAAAAACATGAGACTTCCCCCTCGCAGCGACATGAGGCCCGATTCCACTGCACTGCGTGCAGAGCAATTCCGTGTTCCACATCAAACGTGAAAGGAGCCTTGATTTCCTTGATGGCACTCCAGAGAAAACCCAAGATCACTGTCTCAAGTCTAGAGGGATCCTGAGGTCACTGTAGCAACACGAAAGGGCTCCGTGGACCCCAAATCAACTCGAGATGAGAGCTTAGTCCCTGGCTTAGACTCAAGAGGAATACCAACTTTCCACAAGCACTTCAAGAGGAGGCTTCTCTCAGCTACAGGTATGTGAGAGGGACCCTGAATTTGTGGCCTCAAGTGGAATGGACACCGAGATGCTCTGACTCGAAGTAAGGCCGGATATCCCTGCAGTGAATTGAATGCAGGCTCGTCTTGCATCTCCCAAGACGAAGGGATGTCTGAATCCCCTGTGGAAACCACAGTGAAAGAAATAGTCCTCTGCCTCAGCGCGACCGGAGGCCTCACATCCGTTCAATACTGGAGAGGTCCGCGGCGATCAATGCTTCCAAAGGAGACGATGCGTGACTCCTCTTGAAAATGGACAGGAGTTTCAGGATCCCTGTGGAACTTGGAAAGGGACCCTTGGTCTACCGCCTCACGTGGAGACACGTCCCAATTGCCATGCCAAGACTCGAAGAGAATCCCGAGGAGTCCCTCGCTCCTAGGCAGGAGTCCTGACTTCGCTTAACAAACACGTGTCCGGAAGGGCCCTCCCCTTCGTAACTCGAGAATATACCCCAGGTTCCGGCCGCAACTCGAGAAAAACCATGAGACTTCCCCCTCGCCGCGAGATGAGGCCCGATTCCCCTGCACTGCATGCAGAGCAATTCCGTGTTCCACATCAAACGTGAAAGGAGCCTTGATTTCCTTGATGGCACTCCAGAGAAAACCCAAGATCACTGTCTCAAGTCTAGAGGGATCCTGAGGTCACTGGAGCAACACGAAAGGGCTCCGTGGACCCCAAATCAACTCGAGATGAGAGCTTAGTCCCTGGCGTCGAATCAAGAGGAATACCAACTTTCCACAAGCACCTCAAGAGGAGGCTTCTCTCAGCTATATGTATGTGAGAGGGACCCTGAGTTTGTGGCCACAAGTGGAATGGACACCGAAATGCTGTCACTCGAAGTAAGGCCGGATATCCCTGCAGTGAATTGAATGAAGGCTCGTCTTGCATCTCCCAAGGTGAAGGGATGTCTGAATCCCATGTGGAGACCACAGAGAAAGACCTAGTTCTATGCCTCATTGCGACCGGAGGCCTCACATCCTTTGAAAGCTCGACAGGTTCGCGGAGATCAATGCTTCCAAAGGAAACGATGCCTGACTCCTCTTGAAAATGGATAGGAGTCCCAGGATCCCTGTGGCACGTGGAAAGGGACCCTGGATTACCCGCCTCACGTGGAGACGCGTCCCAATTGCCATGCCAAGACTCGAGGAGAATCCCAAGGTGTCCCTCGCTCGTAGGCAGGAGTCCTGACGTCGTGGAACAAACACGTGTCTGGAAGGGCCCTCCCCGTCGTAACTCGAGAATATACCCCAGTTTCCATCCGCAACTCGAGAAAAACCATGAGACTACCAGCTCGCCGCGAGATGAGGTCCAATTCCCCTGCACTGCGTGCAGAGCAATTCCGTGTTCGACATCAAACGTGAAGGGAGCCTTGATTTCCTTGATGGCACTCCAGAGAAAACCCAGGATCACTGTCTCAAGTCTAGAGGGATCCTGAGGTCACTGAGCAACATGAAAGTTCTCCGTGGACCCCAAATCAACTCTAGATGAGAGCTTAGTCCCTGGCTTCGTCTCAAGAGGAATACCAACTTTCCACAAGCACTTCACGAGGAGGCTTCTCTCAGCTACAGGTATGTGAGAGGGACCCTGAGTTTGTGGCCTCAAGTGGAATGGACACTGAGATGCTCTGACTCGAATTAAGGCCGGATATCCCTGCAGTGAATTGAATGTAGGCTCGTCTTGCATCTCCCAAGACGAAGGGATGTCTGAATCCCCTGTGGAGACCACAGAGAAAGACCTAGTTCTCCGCCTCATTGCGACCGGAGGCCTCACATCCTTTGAAAACTCGAGAGTTCCGCGGAGATCAATGCTTCCAAAGGAGACGATGCCTGACTCCTCTGCAAATGGATAGGAGTCCCAGGATCCCTGAGGCACGTGGAAAGGGACCCTGGGTCTCCCGCCTCACGTGGAGACGCGTCCCAATTGCCATGCCAAGACTCGAGGAGAATCCCGCGGTGTCCCTCGCACCTAGGCAGGAGTCCTGACGTCGCTGAACAAACACGTGTATGGAAGCGCCCTCCCCGTCGTAACTCGAGAATATACCCCAGGTTCCGGCACAACTCGAGAAAAACCCTGAGACTTCCCTCTCACCGCGAGATGAGGCCCGATTCCCCTGCACTGCGTGCAGAGCTATTCCGTGTTCCACATTAAACGTGAAAGGAGCCGTGATTTCCTTGATGGCACTCCAGAGAAAACCCAAGATCACTGTCTCAAGTCTAGAGGGATCCTGAGGTCACTGGAGCAACACGAAAGGGCTCCGTGGAACCGAAATCAACTCGAGATGAGAGCGTAGTCCCTGGCTTCGACTCAAGGGGAATACCAACTTTCCACAAGCACCTCAAGAGGAGGCTTCTCTCAGCTACAGGTATGTGAGAGGGACCCTGAGTTTGTGTCCTCAAGTGGAATGGACACCGAGATGCTCTGACTCGAAGTAAGGTCAGATATCCCTGCAGTGAATTGATTGCAACCTCGTCTTGCATCTCCCAAGATGAAGGGATGTCTGAATCCCCTGTGGAGACCACAGAGAAAGACCTAGTCCTCCGCCTCAATGCCACCGGAGGCCTCACATCCTTTGAAAATTCGAGAGGTCCGCGGAGATCAATGCTTCCAAAGGAGACGATGCCTGACTCCTTTTGAAAATGGATAGGAGTCCCAGGATCCCTGTGGCACGTCGAAAGGGATGCTGGGTCTCCCGCCTCACGTGGAGACGCGTCCCAATTGCCTTGCCAAGACTCGAGGAGAATCCCGAGGTGTCCCTCGCACCTAGGCAGGAGTCCTGACGTCGCTGAACAAACACGTGTCTGGAAGGGCCCTCCCCGTCGTAACTTGAGAATATACCCCAGGTTCCGGCCGGAACTCAAGAAAAACCATGAGACTTCCCCCTCGCTGCGAAATGATGGCCGATTCCACTGCACTGCGTGAAGAGCAATTCCGTGTTCCACATCAAACGTGAAAGGAGCCTTGCTTTCCTTGATAGCACTCCAGAGAAAAGCCAAGATCTCTGTCTCAAGTCTAGAGGGATCCTGAGGTCACTGGAGCAACACGAAAGGGCTCCGTGGACCCCAAATCAACTCGAGATGAGACCTTAGTCTCTGGCTTCGACTCAAGAGGAATACCAACTTTCCACAAGCACCTCAAGAGGAGGCTTCTCTCAGCTACAGGTATGTGAGAGGACCCTGAGTTTGTGGCCTCAAGTGGAATGGAAACCGAGATGCTCTGACTCGAAGTAAGGCCGGATATCCCTGCAGTGATTTGAATGCAGGCTCGTCTTGCATCTCCCAAGACGAAGGGATGTCTGAATCCCCTGTGGAGACCACAGAGAAAGACCTAGTTCTCCGCCTCATCGCTACCGGAGGCCTCACATCCTTTGAAATCTCGAGAGGTACGCGCAGAACAATGCTTCCAAAGGAGACGATGCCTGACTCCTCTTGAAAATGGATAGGAGTCCCAGGATCCCTGTGGCACGTGGAAACGGACCCTGGGTCTCCCGCCTCACATGGAGACGCCTCCCAATTGCCATGCCAAAACTCAAGGAGAACCCCGAGGTGTCCCTCGCACCTAGGCAGAGGACCTGACGTCGCTGAACAAACACGGGTCTGGAAGGGCCCTCCCCGTCGTAACTCGAGAATATACCCCAGGTTCCGGCCGCAACTCGAGAAAAACCATGAGACTTCCCCCTCGCCGCGAGATGAGGCCCGATTCCCCTGCACTGCCTGCAGAGCAATTCCGTGTTGCACATCAAACGTGAAAGGAGCCTTGATTTCCTTGATAGCACTCCAGAGAAAACCCAAGATCACTGTCTCAAGTCTAGAGGGATCCTGAGGTCACTGGAGCAACACGAAAGGGCTCGGTGGACCCCAAATCAACTCGAGATGAGAGCTTAGTCCCTGGCTTCGACTCAAGAGGAATACCAACTTTCCACAAGCACCACAAGAGGAGGCTTCTCTCAGCTACAGGTAAGTGAGAGGGACCCTGAGTTTGTGGCCTGAAGTGGAAAGGACACCGAGATGCTCTGACTCGAAGTAATGCCGGATATCCCTGCAGTGGATTGAATGCAGGCTAGTCTTACATCTCCCAAGACGAAGGGATGTCTGAATCCCCTGTGGAGACCACAGAGAAAGACCGAGTTCTCCGCCTCATCGCGACCGGAGGCCTCACATCCTTTGAAAACTCGAGCGGTCCGCGGAGATCAATGCTTCCAAAGGAGACGATGCCTGACTCCTCTTGAAAATGGATAGGAGCCCCAGGATCCCTGTGGCACGTGGAAAGGGACCCTGGGTCTCCCGCCTCACGTGGAAACGCGTCCCAATTGCCATGCCAAGACTCGAATAGAATCCCGAGTTGTCCCTCGCACCTAGGCAGGAGTCCTGATGTCGCTGAACAAACACGTGTCTGGAAGGGCCCTCCCCGTTGTAACTCGAGAATATACCCCAGGTTCCGGCCGCAACTCGAGAAAAACCATGAGATTTCCCCCTCGCCGCGAGTTCAGGCCCGATTCTCTGCACTGCATGCAGAGCAATTCCGTGTTCCACATCAAACGTGAAAGGAGCCTTGATTTCCTTGATGGCACTCCAGAGAAAACCCAAGATCACTGTCTCAAGTCTAGAGGGATCCTGAGGTCACTGTACCAACAGGAAAGGGCTCCGTGGACCCCAAATCAACTCGAGATGAGAGCTTAGTCCCTGGCTTCGACTCAAGAGGAATACCAACTTTCCACAAGCACCTCAAGAGGAGGCTTCTCTCAGCTACAGGTATGTGAGAGGAACCCTGAGTTTGTGGCCTCAAGTGGAATGGACACCGAGATGCTCTGAATCGAAGTAAGGCCAGATATCGCTGCAGTGAATTGAATGCAGGCTCGTCTTGCATCTCCCAAGACGAAGGGATGTCTGAATCCCCTGTGGAGATGACAGAGAAAGACCGAGTTCACTGCCTCCTCGCGACCGGAGGCCTCATATCCTTTGAAAACTCGAGAGGTCCGCGGAGATCAATGCTTCCAAAGGAGACGATGCCTGACTCCTCTTGAAAATGGATAGGAGTCCCAGGATCCCTGTGGCACATGGAAAGGGACCCTGGGTCTCCCGCCTCACGTGGAGACGCCTCCCAATTGCCATGCCAAGACTCGAGGAGAATCCCGAGGTTTCCCTCGCTCCTAGGCAGGAGTCCTGACGTCGCTGAACAAACACGTGTCTGGAAGGGCCCTCCCCGTCGTAACTCGAGAATATACCACAGGTTCCGGCCGCAACTCGAGAAAAACCATGAGACTTCCCCCTCGTCGCGACATGAGGCCCGATTCCCCTGGACTGCGTGCAGAGCAATTCCGTGTTCCACATTAAACGTGAAAGGAGACTTGATTTCCTTGATGGCACTCCAGAGAAAACCCAAGATCACTGTCTCAAGTCTAGAGGGATCCTGAGGTCACTGGAGCAACACGAAAGGGCTCCGTGGAACCGAAATCAACTCGAGATGAGAGCGTAGTCCCTGGCTTCGACTCAAGGGGAATACCAACTTTCCACAAGCACCTCAAGAGGAGGCTTCTCTCAGCTACAGGTATGTGAGAGGGACCCTGAGTTTGTGTCCTCAAGTGGAATGGACACCGAGATGCTCTGACTCGAAGTAAGGTCAGATATCCCTGCAGTGAATTGATTGCAGCCTCGTCTTGCATCTCCCAAGATGAAGGGATGTCTGAATCCCCTGTGGAGACCACAGAGAAAGACCTAGTCCTCCGCCTCAATGCCACCGGAGGCCTCACATCCTTTGAAAATTCGAGAGGTCCGCGGAGATCAATGCTTCCAAAGGAGACGATGCCTGACTCCTTTTGAAAATGGATAGGAGTCCCAGGATCCCTGTGGCACGTCGAAAGGGATGCTGGGTCTCCCGCCTCACGTGGAGACGCGTCCCAATTGCCTTGCCAAGACTCGAGGAGAATCCCGAGGTGTCCCTCGCACCTAGGCAGGAGTCCTGACGTCGCTGAACAAACACGTGTCTGGAAGGGCCCTCCCCGTCGTAACTCGAGAATATAAATCAGGTTCCGGCCGCAACTCGAGAAAAACAATGAGACTTCCCCCTCGCCGCGAGATGAGGCCCGATTCCCCTGCACTGCATGCAGAGCAATTCCGTGTTCCACATCAAACGTGAAAGGAGCCTTGATTTCCTTGATGGCATTCCAGAGAAAACCCAAGATCACTGTCTCAAGTCTAGAGGGATCCTGAGGTCACTGGAGCAACAGGAAAGGGCTCCGTGGACCCCAAATCAACTCGAGATGAGAGCTTAGTCCCTGGCTTCGCCTCAAGAGGAATACCAACTTTCCACAAGCACCTCAAGAGGAGGCTTCTCTCAGCAACAGATATGTGAGAGGACCCTGAGTTTGTGGCCTCAAGTGGAATGGACACCGAGATGCTCTGACTCGAAGTAAGGGCGGATATCCCTGCAGTGAATTGAATGCAGGCTCGTCTTGCATCTCCCAAGACGAAGGGTGGTCGAATCCCCTGTGGAGACCACACAGAAAAACCTAGTCCTCCACATCAACGCGAATGGAGGCCTCACATCCTTTGAAAACTCGAGAGATCAGCGGAGATCAATGCTTCCAAAGGAGACGATGCCTGACTCCTCTTGAAAATGGATAGGAGTCCCAGGATCCCTGTGGCACGTGGAAAGGGACCCTGGGTCTCCCGCCTCACGTGGAGACGCGTCCCAATTGCCATGCCAAGACTCGAGGAGAATCCCGAGTTGTCTCTCGCACCTAGGCAGGAGTCCTGACGTCGCTGAACAAACACGTGTCTGGAAGGGCCCTCCCCGTCGTAACTTGAGAATATACCCCAGGTTCCGGCCGGAACTCAAGAAAAACCATGAGACTTCCCCCTCGCTGCGAAATGATGGCCGATTCCACTGCACTGCGTGAAGAGCAATTCCGTGTTCCACATCAAACGTGAAAGGAGCCTTGCTTTCCTTGATAGCACTCCAGAGAAAAGCCAAGATCTCTGTCTCAAGTCTAGAGGGATCCTGAGGTCACTGGAGCAACACGAAAGGGCTCCGTGGACCCCAAATCAACTCGAGATGAGACCTTAGTCTCTGGCTTCGACTCAAGAGGAATACCAACTTTCCACAAGCACCTCAAGAGGAGGCTTCTCTCAGCTACAGGTATGTGAGAGGACCCTGAGTTTGTGGCCTCAAGTGGAATGGAAACCGAGATGCTCTGACTCGAAGTAAGGCCGGATATCCCTGCAGTGATTTGAATGCAGGCTCGTCTTGCATCTCCCAAGACGAAGGGATGTCTGAATCCCCTGTGGAGACCACAGAGAAAGACCTAGTCCTCCGCCTCATCGCTACCGGAGGCCTCACATCCTTTGAAATCTCGAGAGGTACGCGCAGAACAATGCTTCCAAAGGAGACGATGCCTGACTCCTCTTGAAAATGGATAGGAGTCCCAGGATCCCTGTGGCACGTGGAAAGGGACCCTGGGTCTCCCGCCTCACATGGAGACGCCTCCCAATTGCCATGCCAAAACTCAAGGAGAACCCCGAGGTGTCCCTCGCACCTAGGCAGAGGACCTGACGTCGCTGAACAAACACGGGTCTGGAAGGGCCCTCCCCGTCGTAACTCGAGAATATACCCCAGGTTCCGGCCGCAACTCGAGAAAAACCATGAGACTTCCCCCTCGCCGCGAGATGAGGCCCGATTCCCCTGCACTGCCTGCAGAGCAATTCCGTGTTGCACATCAAACGTGAAAGGAGCCTTGATTTCCTTGATAGCACTCCAGAGAAAACCCAAGATCACTGTCTCAATTCTAGAGGGATCCTGAGGTCACTGGAGCAACACGAAAGGGCTCGGTGGACCCCAAATCAACTCGAGATGAGAGCTTAGTCCCTGGCTTCGACTCAAGAGGAATACCAACTTTCCACAAGCACCACAAGAGGAGGCTTCTCTCAGCTACAGGTAAGTGAGAGGGACCCTGAGTTTGTGGCCTGAAGTGGAAAGGACACCGAGATGCTCTGACTCGAAGTAATGCCGGATATCCCTGCAGTGGATTGAATGCAGGCTAGTCTTACATCTCCCAAGACGAAGGGATGTCTGAATCCCCTGTGGAGACCACAGAGAAAGACCGAGTTCTCCGCCTCATCGCGACCGGAGGCCTCACATCCTTTGAAAACTCGAGCGGTCCGCGGAGATCAATGCTTCCAAAGGAGACGATGCCTGACTCCTCTTGAAAATGGATAGGAGCCCCAGGATCCCTGTGGCACGTGGAAAGGGACCCTGGGTCTCCCGCCTCACGTGGAGACGCGTCCCAATTGCCATGCCAAGACTCGAATAGAATCCCGAGTTGTCCCTCGCACCTAGGCAGGAGTCCTGATGTCGCTGAACAAACACGTGTCTGGAAGGGCCCTCCCCGTTGTAACTCGAGAATATACCCCAGGTTCCGGCCGCAACTCGAGAAAAACCATGAGATTTCCCCCTCGCCGCGAGTTCAGGCCCGATTCTCTGCACTGCATGCAGAGCAATTCCGTGTTCCACATCAAACGTGAAAGGAGCCTTGATTTCCTTGATGGCACTCCAGAGAAAACCCAAGATCACTGTCTCAAGTCTAGAGGGATCCTGAGGTCACTGTACCAACAGGAAAGGGCTCCGTGGACCCCAAATCAACTCGAGATGAGAGCTTAGTCCCTGGCTTCGACTCAAGAGGAATACCAACTTTCCACAAGCACCTCAAGAGGAGGCTTCTCTCAGCTACAGGTATGTGAGAGGAACCCTGAGTTTGTGGCCTCAAGTGGAATGGACACCGAGATGCTCTGAATCGAAGTAAGGCCAGATATCGCTGCAGTGAATTGAATGCAGGCTCGTCTTGCATCTCCCAAGACGAAGGGATGTCTGAATCCCCTGTGGAGATGACAGAGAAAGACCGAGTTCACTGCCTCCTCGCGACCAGAGGCCTCATATCCTTTGAAAACTCGAGAGGTCCGCGGAGATCAATGCTTCCAAAGGAGACGATGCCTGACTCCTCTTGAAAATGGATAGGAGTCCCAGGATCCCTGTGGCACATGGAAAGGGACCCTGGGTCTCCCGCCTCACGTGGAGACGCGTCATAATTCCAATGCAAAGACTCGAGGACAATCCCGAGGTGTCCCTCGCAACTAGGCAGGGGTCCTGACGTCGCTGAACAAACACGTGTCTGGAAGGGCTCTCCCCGTCGTAACTCCAGAATATACCCCAGGTTCCGGCAGCAACTCGAGAAAAACCATGAGACTTCCCCCTCGCCGCGACATGAGGCCCGATTCCCCTGCACTGCGTGCAGAGCAATTCCGTGTTCCACATCAAACGTGAAAGGAGCCTTGATTTCCTTGATGGCACTCCAGAGAAACCCAAGATCACTGTCTCAAGCCTAGAGGGATCCTGACGTCACTGGAGCAACACGAAAGGGCTCCGTGGACCCCAAATCAACTCGAGATGAGAGCATAGTCCCTGGCTTCGACTCAAGAGGAATACCAACTTTCCACAAGCACCTCAAGAGGAGGCTTCTCTCAGCTACAGGTATGTGAGAGGGCCCCTGAGTTTGTGGCCTCAAATGGAATGGACACCGAGATGCTCTGACTCGAAGTAAGGCCGGATATCCCTGCTGTGAATTGAATGCAGGATCGTCTTGCATCTCCCCAGACGAAGGGTTGTCTGAATCCCCTGTGGAGACCACAGAGAAAGACCTAATTCTCCGCCTCCGCGCGACCGCAGGCCTCACATACTTTTAAAACTCGAGAGGTCCGCGGAGATCAATGCTTCCAAAGGAGACGATGCCTGACTCCTCTTGAAAATGGATAGGAGTCCCAGGATCCCTATGGCACGTGGAAAGGGACCCTGGGTCTCCCGCCTCACGTGGAGACGCGTCCCAATTGCCATGCCAAGACTCGAGGAGAATCCCGAGGTGTCCCTCGCACCTAGGCAGGAGTCCTGACGTCGCTGAACCAACACGTGTCTGGAAGGGCCCTCCCCGTCTTAACTCGAGAATATACCCCAGGTTCCGGCCGCAACTCGAGAAAAACCATGAGACTTCCCCCTCGCCCCGACATGAGGCCCGATTACCCTGCACTGCGTGCAGAGCAACTCCGTGTTCCAAATCAAACGTGAAAGGAGCCTTGATTTCCTTGATGGCACTCCAGAGAAAACCCAAGATCACTGTCTCAAATCTAGAGGGATCCTGAGGTCACTGGAGCAACACGAAAGGGCTCCGTGGACCCCAAATCAACTCGAGATGAGAGCTTACTCCTTGGCTTTGACTCAAGAGGAATACCAACTTTCCACAAGCACCTCAAGAGGAGGCTTCTCTCAGCTACAGGTATGTGACAGGGACCCTGAGTTTGTGGCCTCAAGTGGAATGGACACCGAGATGCTCTGACTCGAAGTAAGGCCGGATATCCCTTCACTGAATTGAATGCAGGCTCGTCTTGCATCTCCCAAGACGAAGGGTTGTCTGAATTCCCTGTGGCGACCACAGAGAAAGACCTAGTCCTCCGCCTCATCGTGACCTGAGGCCTCACATCTTTTGAAAACTCGAGAGGTCCGCGGAGATCAATGCTTCCAAAGGAGATGATGCCTGACTCCTCTTGAAAATGGATAGGAGTCCCAGGATCCCTGTGGCACGTCGAAAGGGACCCTGGGTCACCCGCCTCACGTGGAGACGCGTCCCAATTGCCATGCCAAGACTCGAGGAGAATTCCGAGGTGTCCCTCGCACCTAGGCAGGAGTCCTGACGTCGCTGAACAAACACGTGTCCGGAAGGGACCTCAACGTCGTAACTCGAGAATATACCCCAGGTTCCGGCCGCAACTCAAGAAAAACCATGAGACTTCCCCCTCGCCGCGAGATGAGGCCCGATTCCCCTGCACTGCGTGCAGAGCTATTCCGTGTTCCACATCAAACGTGAAAGGAGACTTGATTTCCTTGATGGCACTCCAGAGAAAACCCAAAGTCACTGTCTCAAGTCTAGAGGGATCCTGAGGTCACTGGAGCAACATGAAAGGGCTCCGTGGACCCCAAATCAACTCGAGATGAGAGCTTAGTCCCTGGCTTCGACTCAAGAGGAATACCAACTTTCCTCAAGCACCTCAAGAGGAGGCTTCTCTCAGCTACAGGTATGTGAGAGGGACCCTGAGTTTGTGGCCTCAAGTGGAATGGACACCGAGATGCTCTGACTCGAAGTAAGGCCGGATATCCCTGCAGTGAATTGAATGCAGGCTCGTCTTGCATCTCCCAAGACGAAGGGTTGTCTGAATTCCATGTGGCGACCACAGAGAAAGACCTAGTCCTACGCCTCATCGTGACCTGAGGCCTCACATCCTTTGAAAACTCGAGATGTCCGCGGAGATCAATGCTTCCAAAGGAGATGATGCCTGACTCCTCTTGAAAATGGATAGGAGGCCCAGGATCCCTGTGGCACGTGGAAAGGGACCCTGGGTCACCCGCCTCACGTGGAGACGCCTCCCAATTGCCATGCCAAGACTCGAGGAGAATCCCGAGGTGTCCCTCACACCTAGGCAGGAGTCCTGACGTCGCTGAACAAACACGTGTCCGGAAGGGACCTCAACGTCGTAACTCGAGAATATACCCCAGGTTCCGGCCGCAACTCAAGAAAAAACATGAGACTTCCCCCTCTCCGCGAGATGAGGCCCGATTCCCCTGCACTGCGTGCAGAGCAATTCCGTGTTCCACATCAAACGTGAAAGGAACCTTGATTTTCTTGATGCCACTCCAGAGAAAACCCAAAGTCACTGTCTCAAGTCTGGTGGGATCCTGTGGTCACTGTAGCAAGAAGAAAGGGCTCCGTGGACCCCAAATCAACTCGAGATGAGAGCTTAGTCCCTGGCTTCGACTCAAGAGGAATACCAAGTTTCCACAAGCAACTCAAGAGGAGGCTTCTCTCAGCTACAGGTATGTGAGAGGGACCCTGAGTTTGTGGCCTCAAATGGAATGGACACCGAGATGCTCTGATTCGAAGTAAGGCCAGACATCCCTGCAGTGAATTGAATGCAGGCTCGTCTTGCATCTCCCAAGACGAAGGGATGTCTGAATCCCCTGTGGAGACCACAGAGAAAGACCTAGTCCTCCGCCTTATCGTGACCGGAGGCCTCACATCCTTTGAAAACTCGAGAGGTCCGCGGAGATCAATGCTTCCAAAGGAGACGATGCCTGATTCCTCTTGAAAATGGTTAGGAGTCCCAGGATCCCTGTCCACATGGACGGGTCCCTGGGTCTCCCGCTTCACGTGGAGACGCGTCCCAATTGCCATGCCAAGACTCGAGGAGAATCCCGAGGTGTCCCTCGCACCTACGCAGGAGTCCTGACGTCGCTGAACAAACACGTGTCTGGAAGGGCCCTCCCCATCGTAACTCGAGAATATACCCCAGATTCCGGCCGCAACTCGAGAAAAACCATGAGACTTGCCCCTCGCCGCGAGATGAGGCCCGATTCCCCTGCACTGCATGCAGAGCAATTCCATGTTCCACATCAAACGTGAAAGGAGCCTTGATTTCCTTGATGGCACTCCAGAGAATACCCAAGATCACTGTCTCAAGTCTAGAGGGATCCTGAGGTCACTGTAGCAACACGAAAGGGCTCCGTGGAACCCAAATCAACTCGAGATGAGAGCTTAGTCCCTGGCTTCGACTCAAGAGGAATACCAACTTTCGACAAGCACCTCAAGAGGAGGCTTCTCTCAGCTACAGGTAGGTGAGAGGGACCCTGAGTTTGTGGCCTCAAGTGGAATGGATACCGAGATGCTCTGACTCGAAGTAAGGCCGGATATCCCTGCAGTGAAGTGAATGCAGGCTCGTCTTGCATCTCCCAAGACGAAGAGATGTCTGAATCCCCTGTGGAGACCACAGAGAAAGACCTAGTCCTCCGCCTCATCGCGACCGGAGGCCTCACATCCTTTGAAAACTCGAGAGGTCCGCGGAGATCAATGCTTCCAAAGGAGACGATGCCTGACTCCTCTTGAAAATGGATAGGAGTCCCAGGATCCCTGTGGCACGTGGAAAGGGACGCTGGGTCTTCCGCCTCACCTGCAGACGCGTCCCAATTGCCATGCCAAGACTCGAGGAGAATACCGAGGTGTAGCTCGCACCTAGGCCGGAGTCCTGACGTCGCTGAACAAACACGAGTCTGGAAGGGCCCTCCCCGTCGTAACTCGAGAATATACCCCAGGTTCCGGCCGCAACTAGAGAAAAACCATGAGACTTCCCCCTCGCCACGAGATGAGGTCCGATTCCCCTGCACTGCGTGCAGAGCAATTCCGTGTTCCACATCAAACGTGAAAGGAGCCTTGATTTCCTTGATGGCACTCCAGAGAATACCCAAGTTCACTGTCTCAAGTCTAGAGGGATCCTGAGGTCACTGTAGCAACAGGAAAGGGCTCCGTGGATCCCAAATCAACTCGAGATGAGAGCTTAGTCCCTGACTTCGACTCAAGAGAAATACCAACTTTCCACAAGCACCTCAAGAGGAGGCTTCTCTCAGTTACAGGTATGTGAGAGGGACCCTGAGTTTGTGGCCTCAAGTGGAATGGATACCGAGATGCTCTGATTCGAAGTAAGGCCGGATATCCCTGCAGTGAAGGGAATGCAGGCTCGTCTTGCATCTCCCAAGACGAAGGGATGTCTGAATCCCCTGTGGAGACCACAGAGAAAGACCTAGTCCTCCGCCTCATCGCGACCGGAGGCCTCACATCCTTTGAAACCTCGAGAGGTCCGCGGAGATCAATGCCTCCAAAGGAGACGATGCCTGACTCCTCTTGAAAATGGATAGGAGTCCCAGGATCCCTGTGGCACGTGGAAAGGGACCCTGGGTCTCCCGCCTCACCTGCAGACGCGTCCCAATTGCCATGCCAAGACTCGAAGAGAATACCGAGTTGTCCCTCGCACCTAGGCCGGAGTCCTGCCGTCGCTGAACAAACACGAGTCTGGAAGGGCCCTCCCCGTCATAACTCGAGAATATACCCCAGGTTCCGGCCGCAACTCGAGAAAAACCATGAGACTTCCCCCTCGCCGCAAGATGAGGCCCGATTCCCCTGCACTGCGTGCAGAGCAATTCCGTGTTGCACATCAAACGTGAAAGGAGCCTTGATTTCCTTGATGCCACTCCAGAGAAAACCCAAAGTCACTGTCTCAAGTCTAGAGGGATCCTGAGGGCACTGGAGCAACACGAAAGGGCTCCATGGACCCCAAATCAACTCGAGATGAGAGCTTAGTCCCTGGCTTCGACTCAAGAGGAATACCAAGTTTCCACAACCACCTCAAGAGGAGGCTTCTCTCAGCTACATGTATGTGAGAGGTACCCTGAGTTTGTGGCCTCAAGTGGAATGGACACTTAGATGCTCTGACTCGACGTAAGGCCGGTTATCCCTGCAGTGAATTGAATGCAAGCTCGTCTTGCATCTCCCAAGATGAAGGGATGTCTGAATCCCCTGTGGAGACCACAGAGAGAGACCTAGTTCTCCGCCTCATCGCGACCGGAGGCCTCACATCCTTTAAAAACTCGAGAGGTCCGCGGAGATCAATGCTTCCAAAGGAGACGTTGCCTGACTCCTCTTGAAAATGGTTAGGAGTCCCAGGATCCCTGTCCACATGGACGGGGACCCTGGGTCTCCCGCTTCACGTGGAGACGCGTCCCAATTGCCATGCCAAGACTCGAGGAGAATCCCGAGGTGTCCCTCGCACCTAGGCAGGAGTCCTGCCGTCGCTGAACAAACACTTTTCTGGAAGGGCCCTCCCCGTGGTAACTCGAGAATATACCCCAGGTTCCGGCCGCAACTCGAGAAAAACCATCAGACTTCCCCCTCGTCGCGAGATGAGGCCCGATTCCCTTGCACTGCGTGCAGAGCAATTCCGTTTTCCACATCAAACGTGAAAGGAGCCTTGATTTCCTTGATGGCACTCCAGAGAAAACACAAGATCACTGTCTCAAGTCTAGAGGGATCCTGAGGTCACTGGAGCAACACGAAAGGGCTCCGTGGACCCCAAATCAACTCGAGATGAGAGCTTAGTCCCTGGCTTCGACTCAAGAGGAATACCAAGTTTCCACAAGCACCTCAAGAGGAGGCTTCTCTCAGCTACAGGTAGGTGAGAGGGACCCTGAGTTTGTGGCCTCAAGTGGAATGGACACTGAGATGCTCTGACTCGAAGTTAGGCTGGATATCCCTGCAGTGAATTGAATGCAGGCTCGTCTTGCATCTCCCAAGACGAAGGGATGTCTGAATCCCCTGTGGAGACCACAGAGAAAGACCTAGTTCTCCACCTCATTGCGACCGGAGGCCTCACATCCTTTGAAAACTCGAGAGGTCCGCGGAGATCAATGCTTCCAAAGGAGACGATGCCTGACTCCTCTTGAAAATGGATAGGAGACCCAGGATCCCTGTGGCACGTGGAAAGGGACCCTGGGTCTCCCGCCTCACGTGGAGACGCCTCCCAATTGCCATGCCAAGACTCGTGGAGAATCCCGAAGTGTCCCACGCACCTAGGCAGGAGTCCTGACGTCGCTGAACAAACACGTGTCTGGAAGGGCCCTCCCCGTCGTAACTCGAGAATATACCCCAGGTTCCGGCCGCAACTCGAGAAAAACCATGAGAATTCCCCCTCACCGCGAGATGAGGCCCGATTCCCCTCCACTGCGTGCAGAGCAATTCCTGAGCAGCGCAGACGGAGAGAGCAGCGCCAGCCCCTCCCCGCAGCGCCAGCCCGTCCCCGCAGCACAAGCCCCTCCCCCCGGAGCGACGGAACTAGCTACCTGAATAAGAGTCCACCTCCGCCCGCCTGTGTCAGGGCGGAAATGAGGCTCTGAAGAGACCGGCAAACAGAAGCCAAATAAACAAAGGGAACCGCTTCAGAAGGGACTGGTGCAACAGATTAAAATCCCTCTAGGAAACATTGACTACACCGGAGGAGCCTGTAGATATCGAGAAGCATAAGCTGGAACGAGGAGCTATCTGAAACTGAGCCGAACCCACACTGACCGCAACAGCTCCAGAGAAACTCCTAGATATAATTTTACTTTTTTCTCTTTTTTTAATTTTTTTTTCTTTTTTTCTTTTTTCTTTTTTATTTTTTCTCTTTTATTTTCCTTTAAAATCCCCTATTACTCCCCCATTACTCCTTAACTTTCATTTCCATAGACTTTTACGATTTTTTAATTAGGGGGAAAAAAAATTTTTTTTCCTTTTTTTTTTCTTTTTTTTCTGTTTTTTTTCTTTTTCTTTCTTTTTTGTATCTTTTTTTCTTTCCTTTTTCTCTTCTATTTTCTATTTTTCTTTTTCTCTTATTTCTTTTAAATTCCTCTAGTACTCCTCTACTACTCCTTAATTTTCATTTTCAATACACTGTAACCTTACAAAAAAAAAAAAAAAAAAAAAGAAGAGAAGCCCTATTTTTAAACTGAAGATTATTCTCTCCCAATCTTGACTCTCTGTTTTCTACCTCAGAACACCTCTATTTCCTCCTTTCCCCTTCTCTTCCCAATCCAATTCTGTGAATCTTTGTAGGTGACTGGGCTACGGAGAACACTCTGGGAACAGACAGCTGTGTAGATCTGTCTCTCTCCTCTTGAGTCCCCCTTTTTCTCCTCCTGTTCATCTCTATCTCCCTCCTCCCTCTCCTCTTCTTCATGTGACTCTGTGAACCTCTCTGGGTGTCCCTAACGGGGGAGAATCTTTTAGCCATTAACCTAGAAGTTTTCTTATCAGGGCTGCATAGTTGGAGAAGTCCTGAGACTACAGGAAGAATAAAACTGAAATCCAGAGGCAGGAGACTTAAGCCCAAAACCTGAGAACACCAGAAAACTCCTGACTACAAGGAACTTTAAGTGATAAGTGACTGTCCAAAAGCCTCCATACCTACACTGAAACCAACTACCACACAAGAGCCAATAAGTTTTAGAGCAAGACATACCACGCAAATTCTCCAGCAACGCAGGAACATAGCCCTGAACATCAACATACAGGCTGCCCAAGGTCACACCTAACACATAGACCCATCTCAAAACTCATTACTGGGCACTCCATTGCTTTCCAAAGAGCAGAAATCAAGTTCCACACACCAGAACACTGATGCAAGCTTCCCTAACCAGGAAACCTTGACAAGCCAATCGTCTAACCCCATCCACTGGGTTAATCCTCCACAACAAAAAGGAACCACAGACCTCCAGAATACAGAAAGCCCACTCCAGATACAGCAATCTAAACAAGATGAAAAGGCAAAGAAATACCCAACAGGTAAAGGAACATGAAAAATGCCCACCAAGTCAAACAAAAGAGGAGGAGATAGGGAATCTACCTGAAAAAGAATTTAGAATAATGATAATAAAAATGATCCAAAATCTTGAAAACAAAATGGAGTTACAGATAAATAGCCTGGAAACAAAGATTGAAAAGATTCAAGAACTGTTTAATAAAGACCTAGAAGAAATAAAAAAGAGTCAATTACAAATGAATAATGCAATGAATGAGATCAAAAACACTTTGGAGGGAACCAAGAGTAGAATAACGGAGGCAGAAGATAGGATAAGTGAGGTAGAAGATAAAATGGTGGAAATAAATGAAGCAGAGAGGAAAAAAGAAAAAAGGATCAAAAGAAATGAGGACAACCTCAGGGACCTCTGGGACACTGTGAAACGCCCCAACATTCGAATCATAGGAGTTCCAGAAGAAGAAGACAAAAAGAAGGGCCATGAGAAAATACTCGAGGAGATAATAGCTGAAAACTTCCCGAAAATGGGGAAGGAAATAGCCACCCAAATCCAAGAAACCCAGAGAGTCCCAAACAGGATAAACCCAAGGCGAAACACCCCAAGACACATATTAATCAAATTAACAAAGATCAAACACAAAGAACAAATATTAAAAGCAGCAAGGGAAAAACAACAAATAACACACAAAGGGATTCCCATAAGGATAACAGCTGATCTATCAATAGAAACCCTCCAGGCCAGAAGGGAATGGCAGGACGTACTGAAAGTAATGAAAGAGAATAACCTACAACCTAGATTACTGTATCCAGCAAGGATCTCATTCAGATATGAAGGAGAATTCAAAAGCTTTACAGATAAGCAAAAGCTGAGAGAATTCAGCACCACCAAACCAGCTCTTCAACAAATGCTAAAGGATCTTCTCTAGACAGGAAATGCAGAAAGGTTTTATAAATGTGAACCCAAAACAACAAAGTAAATGGCAACGGGACCACACCTATCAATAATTACCCTAAATGTAAATGGGTTGAATGCCCCAACCAAAAGACAAAGATTGGCTGAATGGATACAAAAACAAGACCCCTATATATGCTGTCTACAAGAGACCCACCTCAAAACAAGAGACACATACAGACTAAAAGTGAAGGGCTGGAAAAAAATATTTCATGCAAATGGAGACCAAAAGAAAGCAGGAGTCGCAATACTCATATCAGATAAAATAGACTTTCAAATAAAGGAAGTGAAAAGAGACAAAGAAGGACACTACATAATGATCAAAGGATCAATCAAAAAAGAAGATATAACAATTATAAATATATATGCACCCAACATAGGAGCACCGCAATATGTACGGCAAACGCTAACAAGTATGAAAGAGGAAATTAATAGTAACACAATAATAGTGGGAGACTTTAATACCCCACTCACAACTATGGATAGATCAACTAAACAGAAAATTAACAAGGAAACACAAACCTTAAATGACACAATGGACCAGCTAGACCTAATTGATATCTATAGGACATTTCACCCCAAAACAATCAACTTCACCTTTTTCTCAAGTGCACACGGAACATTCTCCAGAATAGATCACATCCTGGGCCATAAATCTGGTCTTGGAAAATTCAAAAAAATTGAAATCATTCCAGTTATCTTTTCTGACCACAGTGCAGTAAGATTAGATCTCAATTACAGGGAAAAAATTGTTAAAACTTCAAACATATGGAGGCTAAATAACACGCTTCTGAATAACCAACAAATCATAGAAGAAATCAAAAAAGAAATCAAAATATGTATAGAAATGAATGAAAATGAAAACACAACAACCCAAAACCTATGGGACACTGTAAAAGCAGTGCTAAGGGGAAGGTTCATAGCATTACAGGCTTACATCAAGAAACAGGAAAAAAACCAATTAAATAACCTAACTCTACACCTAAAGCAATTAGAGAAGGAAGAAATGAAGAACCCCAGAGTTAGCAGAAGGAAAGAAATCTTAAAAATCAGGGCAGAAATAAATGCAAAAGAAACTAAAGAGACCATAGCAAAAATCAAGAAAGCTAAAAGCTGGTTTTTTGAAAAAATAAACAAAATTGACAAACCATTAGCAAGACTCATTAAGAAACAAAGAGAGAAAAACCAAATTAACAAAATTAGAAATGAAAATGGAGAGATCACAACAGACAACACTGAAATACAAAGGATCATAAGAGACTACTACCAGCAGCTCTATGCCAATAAAATGGACAACTTGGATGAAATGGACAAATTCTTAGAAAAGTATAACTTTCCAAAACTGAACCAGGAAGAAATAGAAGATCTTAACAGACCCATCACAAGCAAGGAAATCGAAACTGTCATCAAAAATCTTCCAGCAAACAAAAGCCCAGGACCAGATGGCTTCACAGCTGAATTCTACCAAAAATTTAGAGAAGAGCTAACACCTATCTTACTCAAACTCTTCCAGAAAATTGCAGAAGAAGGTAAGCTTCCAAACTCATTCTATGAGGCCACCATCACCCTAATTCCAAAACCAGACAAAGATGCCACAAAAAAAGAAAACTACAGGCCAATATCACTGATGAACATAGATGCAAAAATCCTTAACAAAATTCTAGCAAACAGAATCCAACAACATATTAAAAAAATCATACACCATGACCAAGTGGGCTTTATCCCAGGAATGCAAGGATTCTTTAATATCCGCAAATCAATCAATGTAATACACCACATTAACAAATTGAAAGATAAAAACCATATGATTATCTCAATAGATGCAGAGAAAGCCTTTGACAAAATTCAACACTCATTTATGATTAAAACTCTCCAAAAAGCAGGAATAGAAGGAACATACCTCAACATAATAAAAGCTATATATGACAAACCCACAGCAAGCATCACCCTCAATGGTGAAATATTGAAGGCATTTCCCCTGAAATCAGGAACAAGACAAGGGTGCCCACTCTCACCACTACTATTCAACATAGTGTTGGAAGTGCTGGCCACAGCAATCAGAGCAGAAAAAGAAGTAAAAGGAATCCAGATAGGAAAAGAAGAAGTAAAACTCTCACTGTTTGCAGATGACATGATCCTCTACATAGAAAACCCTAAAGATTCTACCAGAAAATTACTAGAGCTAATCAATGAATATAGTAAAGTTGCAGGATATAAAATTAACACACAGAAATCTCTTGCATTCCTATATACTAACAATGAAAAAACAGACAGAGAAATTAAGGAAACAATACCATTCACCATGGCAACAAAAAGAATAAAATACTTAGGAGTATATCTACCTAAAGAAACAAAGGACCTATACATAGAAAACTATAAAACACTGATGAAAGAAATCAAAGAGGACACAAACAGATGGAGAAACATACCGTGTTCATGGATTGGAAGAATTAATATTGTCAAAATGGCTATTCTACCCAAAGCAGTCTATAGATTCAATGCAATCCCTATCAAGCTACCAACGGTATTTTTCACAGAACTAGACCAAAGAATTTCACAATTTGTATGGAAATACAAAAAACCTCGAATAGCCAAAGTAATCTTGAGAAAGAAGAATGGAACTGGAGGAATCAACCTGCCTGACTTCAGACTCTACTACAAAGCCACAGTCATCAAGACAGTATGGTACTGGCACAAAGACAGAAATATAGATCAATGGAACAGAATAGAAAGCCCAGAGATAAATCCACGAACCTATGGACACCTTATCTTTGACAAAGGAGGCAAGGATATACAATGGAAAAAAGACAACCTCTTTAACAAGTGGTGCTGGGAAAACTGGTCAACCACTTGTAAAAGAATGAAACTAGAACACTTTCTAACACCATACACAAAAATAAACTCAAAATGGATTAAAGATCTAAATGTAAGACCAGAAACTATAAAACTCCTAGAGGAGAACATAGGCAAAACACTCTCCGACATAAATCAAAGCAAGATCCTCTATGACCCACCTCCCAGAATATTGGAAATAAAAGCAAAACTAAACAAATGGGACCTAATGAAACTTAAAAGCTTTTGCACTACAAAGGAAACTATAAGTAAGATGAAAAGACAGCCCTCAGATTGGGAGAAAATAATAGCAAATGAAGAAACAGACAAAGGACTAATCTCAAAAATATACAAGCAACTCCTGCAGCTCAATTCCAGAAAAATAAATGACCCAATCAAAAAATGGGCCAAAGAACTAAACAGACATTTCTCCAAGGAAGACATACAGATGGCTAACAAACACATGAAAAGATGCTCAACATCACTCATTATTAGAGAAATGCAAATCAAAACCACAATGAGGTACCATTACACGCCAGTCAGGATGGCTGCTATCCAAAAGTCTACAAGCAATAAATGCTGGAGAGGGTGTGGAGAAAAGGGAACCCTCTTACACTGTTGGTGGGAATGCAAACTAGTACAGCCGCTATGGAAAACAGTGTGGAGATTTCTTAAAAAACTGGACATAGAACTGCCATATGACCCAGCAATCCCACTTCTGGGCATACACACTGAGGAAACCAGATCTGAAAGAGACACGTGCACCCCAATGTTCATTGCAGCACTGTTTATAATAGCCAGGACATGGAAGCAACCTAGATGCCCATCAGCAGATGAATGGATAAGGAAGCTGTGGTACATATATACCATGGAATATTACCCAGCCATTAAAAAGAATTCATTTGAACCAGTCCTAATGAGATGGATGAAGCTGGAGCCCCTTATACAGAGTGAAGTAAGCCAGAAAGATAAAGAACATTACAGCATACTGACCCATGTATATGGAATTTAGAAAGGTGATAACGATAACCCTATATGCAGAACAGAAAAAGAGACACAGAAATACAGAACAGACTTTTGAACTTTGTGGGAGAATGTGAGGGTGGGATATTTCAAAAGAACAGCATGTATACTATCTATGCTGAAACAGATCACAAGCCCAGGTGGGATGCACGAGACAAGTGCTCCGGCCTGGTGCACTGGGAAGACCCAGAGGAATCGGGTGGAGAGGGAGGTTGGAGGGGGGATCGGGATTGGGAATACATGTAAATCCATGGCTGATTCATATCAATGTATGACAAAACCCACTGGAAAAAAAAATAATAATAACAAAAATTAAAAAAAAAAAAAAAGAAAAAAAAAAAAGAAAATGGATAGGAGTCCCAGGATCCCTGTGGCACGTGGAAAGGGACCCTGGGTCTCCCACCTCACGTGGAGACGCGTCCCAATTGCCATTCCAAGACTCGAGGAGAATCCCGAGGTGTCCCTCGCACCTAGGCAGGAGTCCTGACGTCGCTGAACAAACACGTGTCTGGAAGGGCCCTCCCCGTCATAACTCGAGAATATACCCCAGGTTCTGGCCGCAACTCAAGAAAAACCGTGAGACTTCGCCCACGCCGCGAGATGAGGCCTGATTCCCCTGCACTGCATGCAGAGCAATTCCGTGTTCCACATCAAACGTGAAAGGAGCCTTGATTTCCTTGATGCCACTCCAGAGAAAACCCAAAGTCACTGTCTCAAGTCTAGAGGGATCCTGAGGTCACTGGAGCAACATGAAAGGGCTCCGTGGACCCCAAATCAACTCGAGATGAGAGCTTAGTCCCTGGCTTCGACTCAAGAGGAATACCAACTTTCCTCAAGCACCTCAAGAGGAGGCTTCTCTCAGCTACAGGTATGTGAGAGGGACCCTGAGTTTGTGGCCTCAAGTGGAATGGACACCGAGATGCTCTGACTCGAAGTAAGGCCGGATATCCCTGCAGTGAATTGAATGCAGGCTCGTCTTGCATCTCCCAAGACGATGGGTTGTCGAATCCCCTGTGGAGAGCACAGAGAAAGACCTAGTTCTCCGCCTCATCGTGACCGGAGGCCTCACATCCTTTGAAAACTCGAGAGGTCCGCGGAGATCAATGCTTCCAAAGGAGACGATGCCTGACTCCTCTTGCAAATGGATAGGAGTCCCAGGATCCCTGAGGCACGTGGAAAGGGACCCTGGGTCTCCCGCCTCACATGGAGACGCGTCCCAATTGCCATGCCAAGACTCGAGGAGAATCCCGAGGTGTCCCTCGCACCTAGGCAGGAGTCCTGACGTCGCTGAACAAACACGTGTATGGAAGCGCCCTCCCCATCGCAACTCGAGAATATACCCCAGGTTCCGGCCCAACTCGAGAAAAACCCTGAGACTTCCCTCTCACCGCGAGATGAGGCCCGATTCCCCTGCACTGCGTGCAGAGAAATTCCGTGTTCCACATCAACGTGAAAGGAGCCTTGATTTCCTTGATGGCACTCCAGAGAAAACCCAAGATCACTGTCTCAAGTCTAGAGGGATCCTGAGGTCACTGGAGCAACACGAAAGGGCTCCGTGGAACTCATATCAACTCGAGATGAGAGCGTAGTCCCTGGCTTCGACTCAAGGGGAATACCAACTTTCCACAAGCACCTCAAGAGGAGGCTTCTCTCAGCTACAGGTATGTGAGAGGGACCCTGAGTTTGTGGCCTCAAGTGGAATGGACACCGAAATGCTGTCACTTGAAGTAAGGCCGGATATCCCTGCAGTGAATTGAATGCAGGCTCGTCTTGCATCTCCCAAGGTGAAGGGATGTCTGAATCCCATGTGGAGACCACAGAGAAAGACCTACTTCTCCGCCTCATCGGGACAGGAGGCCTCACATCCTTTGAAAGCTCGACAGGTTCGCGGAGATCAATGCTTCCAAAGGAGACGATGCCTGACTCCTCTTGAAAATGGATAGGAGTCCCAGGATCCCTGTGGCACGTGGAAAGGGACCCTGGATTACCCGCCTCACGTGGAGACGCGTCCCAATTGCCATGCCAAGACTCGAGGAGAATCCCAAGGTGTCCCTCGCTCCTAGGCAGGAGTCCTGACGTCGTGGAACAAACACGTGTCTGGAAGGGCCCTCCCCGTCGTAACTCGAGAATATACCCCAGTTTCCGGCCGCAACTCGAGAAAAACCATGAGACTACCAGCTTGCCGCGAGATGAGGCCCAATTCCCCTGCACTGCGTGCAGAGCAATTCCGTGTTCCACATCAAACGTGAAGGGAGACTTGATTTCCTTGATGGCACTCCAGAGAAAACCCAGGATCACTGTCTCAAGTCTAGAGGGATCCTGAGGTCACTGAGCAACATGAAAGTTCTCCGTGGACCCCAAATCAACTCTAGATGAGAGCTTAGTCCCTGGCTTCGACTCAAGAGGAATACCAACTTTCCACAAGCACTTGACGAGGAGGCTTCTCTCAGCTACAGGTATGTGAGAGGGACCACAGAGAAAGACCTAGTTCTCCGCCTCATTGCGACCGGAGGCCTCACATCCTTTGAAAACTCGAGAGGTCCGCGGAGATCAATGCTTCCAAAGGAGACGATGCCTGACTCCTTTTGAAAATGGATAGGAGTCCCAGGATCTCTGTGGCACGTCGAAAGGGATGCTGGGTCTCCCGCCTCACGTGGAGATACGTCCCAATTGCCATGCCAAGACTCGTGGAGAATCCCGAGGTGTCCCTCGCAACTAGGCAGGAGTCCTGACGTCGCTGAACAAACACGTGTCTGGAAGGGCCCTCCCCGTCGTAACTCGAGAATATAAATCAGGTTCCGGCCGCAACTCGAGAAAGACAATGAGACTTCCCCCTCGCCACGAGATGAGGCCCGATTCCCCTGCACTGCATGCAGAGCAATTTCGTGTTCCACATCAAACGTGAAAGGAGCCTTGATTTCCTTGATGGCACTCCAGAGAAAACCCAAGATCACTGTTTCAAGTCTAGAGGGATCCTGAGGTCACTGGAGCAACAGGATAGGGCTCCGTGGACCCCAAATCAACTCGAGATGAGAGCTTAGTCCCTGGCTTCGACTCAAGAGGAATACCGACTTTCCACAAGCACCTCAAGAGGAGGCTTCTCTCAGCTACAGGTATGTGAGAGGGACCCTGAGTTTGTGGCCTCAAGTGGAATGGACACCTAGATGCTCTGACTCGAAGTAAGGCCGGATATCCCTGCAGTGAATTGAAGGCAGGCTCGTCTTGCATCTCCCAAGACGAAGGGATGTCTGAATCCCCTGTGGAGACCACAGAGAAAGACCTAGTCCTCCGCCTCATCGCGACCGGAGGCCTCACATCCTTTGAAAACTCGAGAGGACCGCGGAGATCAATGCTTCCAAAGGAGACGATGCCTGACTCCTCTTGCAAATGGATAGGAGTCCCAGGATCTCTGTGGCACGTGGAAAGGGACCCTGGGTCTCCCACCTCACGTGGAGACGCGTCCCAATTGCCATGCCAAGACTCGAGGAGAATCCCGAGGTGTCCCTCGCACCTAGGCAGGAGTCCTGACGTCGCTGAACAAACACGTGTCTGGAAGGGCCCTCCCCGTCGTAACTCGAGAATATACCCCAGGTTCCGGCCGCAACTTGAGAAAAACCATGCGACTTCCCCCTCGCCGCGTGATGAGGCCCGATTCCCCTGCACTGGGTGCAGAGCAATTCCGTGTTCCACATCAAACGTGAAAGGAGCCTTGATTTCCTTGATGGCACTCCAGAGAAAACCCAAGATCACTGTCTCAAGTCTAGAGGGATCCTGAGGTCACTGGAGCAACATGAAAGGGCTCCGTTTACCCCAAATCTACTCGAAATGAGAGCTTAGTCCCTGGCGTCGAATCAAGAGGAATACCAACTTTCCACAAGCACCTCAAGAGGAGGCTTCTCTCAGCTACAGCTATGTGAGAGGGACCCTGAGTTTGTGGCCTCAAGTCGAATGGACACCGAGATGCTCTGACTCGAATTAAGGCCGAATATCCCTGCAGTGAATTGAATGCAGGCTCGTCTTGCATCTCCCAAGACGAAGGGATGTCTGAATCCCCTGTGGAGACCACAGAGAAAGACCTAATTCTCCGCCTCTTCCCGCCCGGAGGCTTCACATCCTTTGAAAACTCGAGAGGTCCGCGGAGATCAATGCTTCCAAAGGAGACGATGCCTGACTCCTCTTGAAAATGGAAAGGAGTCCCAGGATCTCTGTCGCACGTGGAAAGGGACCCTGGGTCTCCCTCCTCACGTGGAGACGCGTCCCAATTGCCATGCCAAGACTCGAGGAGAATCCCGAGGTGTCCCTCGCACCTAGGCAGGAGTCCTGACGTCGCTGAACAAACACGTGTCTGGAAGGGCCCTCCCCGTTGTAACTCGAGAATATACCCCAGGTTCCGGCCGCAACTCGAGAAAAACCATGAGACTTCCCCCTCGCCGCGAGATGAGGCCCGATTCCCCTGCACTGCGTGCAGAGCAATTCCGTGTTCCACATCAAACGTGAAAGGAGACTTGATTTCCTTGATGGCACTCCAGAGAAAACCCAAAATCACTGTCTCAAGTCTAGAGGGATCCTGAGGTCACTGGAGCAACATGAAAGGGCTCCGTGGACCCCAAATCAACTCGAGATGAGAGCTTAGTCCCTGGCTTCGAATCAAGAGGAATACCGACTTTCCACAAGCACCTCAAGAGGAGGCTTCTCTCAGCTACAGGTATGTGAGAGGGACCCTGAGTTTGTGGCCTCAAGTGGAATGGACACCTAGATGCTCTGACTCGAAGTAAGGCCGGATATCCCAATAGTGAATTGAATGCAGGCTCGTCTTGCATCTCCCAAGATGAAGGGATGTCTGAATCGCCTGTGGAGACCACAGAGAAAGACCTAGTCCTCCGCCTCATCGAGACCGGAGGCATCACATCCTTTGAAAACTCGAGAGGTCTGCGGAGGTCAATGCTTCCAAAGGAGACGATGCCTGACTCTCCGTGAAAATGGATAGGAGTCCCAGGATCCCTGTGGCACGTGGAAAAGGACGCTGGGTCTCCCGCCTCACGTGGAGACGCGTCCCAATTGCCATGCCAAGACTCGAGGAGAATCCCGAGGTGTCCCTCGCACCTAGGCAGGAGTCCTGACGTCGCTGAACAAACACGTGTCTGGAAGGGCCCTCCCCGTCGTAACTCGAGAATATACCCCAGGTTCCGGCCGCAACTCAAGAAAAACCATGAGACTTCCCCCTCGCCGCGAGATGAGGCCCGATTCCCCTGCACTGCGTGCAGAGCTATTCCGTGTTCCACATTAAACGTGAAAGGAGCCGTGATATCCTTGATGGCACTCCAGAGAAAACCCAACATCACTGTCTCAAGTCTAGAGGGATCCTGAGGTCACTGGAGCAACACGAAAGCGCTCCGTTTACCCCAAATCTACTCGAGATGAGAGCTTAGTCCCTGGCTTCGACTCAAGAGGAATACCAACTTTCCACAAGCACCTCATGAGGAGGCTTCTCTCAGCTACAGGTAGGTGAGAGGCACCCTGAGTTTGTGGCCTCAAGTGGAATGGACACAGAGATGCTCTGACTCGAAGTAAGTCCGGATATCCCTGCAGTGAATTGAATGCAGGCTAGTCTTGCATCTCCCAAGACGAAGGGATGTCTGAATCCCCTGTGGAGACCACAGAGAAAGACCTAATTCTCCGCCTCTTCCCGCCCGGAGGCTTCACATCCTTTGAAAACTCGAGAGGTCCGCGGAGATCAATGCTTCCAAAGGAGACGATGCCTGACTCCTCTTGAAAATGGAAAGGAGTCCCAGGATCTCTGTCGCACGTGGAAAGGGACCCTGGGTCTCCCTCCTCACGTGGAGACGCGTCCCAATTGCCATGCCAAGACTCGAGGAGAATCCCGAGGTGTCCCTCGCACCTAGGCAGGAGTCCTGACGTCGCTGAACAAACACGTGTCTGGAAGGGCCCTCCCCGTTGTAACTCGAGAATATACCCCAGGTTCCGGCCGCAACTCGAGAAAAACCATGAGACTTCCCCCTCGCCGCGAGATGAGGCCCGATTCCCCTGCACTGCGTGCAGAGCAATTCCGTGTTCCACATCAAACGTGAAAGGAGACTTGATTTCCTTGATGGCACTCCAGAGAAAACCCAAAATCACTGTCTCAAGTCTAGAGGGATCCTGAGGTCACTGGAGCAACATGAAAGGGCTCCGTGGACCCCAAATCCACTCGAGATGAGAGCTTAGTCCCTGGCTTCGACTCAAGAGGAATACCGACTTTCCACAAGCACCTCAAGAGGAGGCTTCTCGCAGCTACAGGTATGTGAGAGGGACCCTGAGTTTGTGGCCTCAAGTGGAATGGACACCTAGATGCTCTGACTCGAAGTAAGGCCGGATATCCCAATAGTGAATTGAATGCAGGCTCGTCTTGCATCTCCCAAGATGAAGGGATGTCTGAATCGCCTGTGGAGACCACAGAGAAAGACCTAGTCCTCCGCCTCATCGAGACCGGAGGCATCACATCCTTTGAAAACTCGAGAGGTCTGCGGAGGTCAATGCTTCCAAAGGAGACAATGCCTGACTCTCCGTGAAAATGGATAGGAGTCCCAGGATCCCTGTGGCACGTGGAAAAGGACGCTGGGTCTCCCGCCTCACGTGGAGACGCGTCCCAATTGCCATGCCAAGACTCGAGGAGAATCCCGAGGTGTCCCTCGCACCTAGGCAGGAGTCCTGACGTCGCTGAACAAACACGTGTCTGGAAGGGCCCTCCCCGTCGTAACTCGAGAATATACCCCAGGTTCCGGCCGCAACTCGAGAAAAACCATGAGACTTCCCCCTCGCCGCGAGATGAGGCCCGATTCCCCTGCACTGCGTGCAGAGCTATTCCGTGTTCCACATTAAACGTGAAAGGAGCCGTGATATCCTTGATGGCACTCCAGAGAAAACCCAACATCACTGTCTCAAGTCTAGAGGGATCCTGAGGTCACTGGAGCAACACGAAAGCGCTCCGTGGACCCAAATCAACTCGAGATGAGAGCTTAGTCCCTGGATTCGACTCAAGAGGAATACCAACTTTCCACAAGCACCTCATGAGGAGGCTTCTCTCAGCTACAGGTAGGTGAGAGGCACCCTGAGTTTGTGGCCTCAAGTGGAATGGACACAGAGATGCTCTGACTCGAAGTAAGTCCGGATATCCCTGCAGTGAATTGAATGCAGGCTAGTCTTGCATCTCCCAAGACGAAGGGATGTCTGAATCTCCTGTGGAGACCACAGAGAAAGACCTAGTCCCCCACCTCATCGGGACCGGAGGCCTCACATCCTTTGAAAACTCGAGAGGTCCGCGGAGATCAATGCTTCCAAAGGCGACGATGCCTAACTCCCCCTGAAAATGGATAGGAATCCCAAGATCCCTGTGGCACCTGGAAAGGGAACCTGGGTGTCCCGCCTCACATGGAGATGTGTCCCAATTGCCATGCCAAGACTCGAGGAGAATCCCGAGGTGTCCCTCGCACCTAGGCAGGAGTCCTGACGTCGCTGAACAAACACGTGTCTGGAAGGGCCCTCCCCGTCGTAACTCGAGATTATACCCCAGGTTCCGGCCGCAACTCGAGAAAAACCATGAGACTTCCCCCTCGCCGCGAGATGAGGCCCGATTCCCCTGCACTGCGTGCAGAGCAATTCCGTGTTCCACATCAAACGTGAAAGGAGCCTTGATTTCCTTGATGGCACTCCAGAGGAATCCCAAGATCACTGTCTCAAATCTAGAGGGATACTGAGGTCACTGGAGCAACTCGAAAGGGCTCGGTGGACCACAAATCAACTCGAGATGAGAGCTTAGACCCTGGCTTAGACTCAAGAGGAATACCAACTTTTGACAAGGACCTCAAGAGGAGGCTTCTCTCAGCTACAGGTATATTTGAGGGACCCTGAGTTTGTGGCCTCAAGTGGAATGGACACCGAGATGCTCTGACTCGAAGTTAGGCCGGATATCCCTGCAGTGAATTGAATGCAGGCTCGTCTTGCATCTCCCAAGACGAAGGGATGTCTGAATCCCCTGTGGAGACCACAGAGAAAGACCTAATTCTCCGCCTCATAGCGACCGGGGGCCTCACATCCTTTGAAAACTCGAGAGGTCCGCGGAGATCAATGCTTCCAAAGGAGACGATGCCTGACTCCTCTTGAAAATGGATAGGGGTCCCAGGATCCCTGTGGCACGTGGAAAGGGACTCTGGGTCTCCCGCCTCATGTGGAGACGCGTCCCAATTGCCATGCCAAGACTCGAGGAGAATCCCGAGGTGTCCCTCGCCCCTAGGCAGGAGTCCTGACGTCGCTGAACAAACACGTGTCTGGAAGGGCCCTCCCCGTCGTAACTCGAGAATATACCCCAGGTTCCGGCCGCAACTCGAGAAAAACCATGAGATTTCCCCCTCGCCGCGAGTTGAGGCCCGATTCCCCTGCACTGCATGCAGAGCAATTCCGTGTAACACATCAAACGTGAAAGGAGCCTTGATTTCCTTGATGGCACTCCAGAGAAAACCCAAGATCACTGTCTCAAGTCTAGAGGGATCCTAAGGTCACTGGAGCGACAGGAAATTTCCCCTTGGACGCCAAATCAACTCGAGATGAGAGCTTAGTCCCTGGCTTCGTCTCAAGAGGAATACCAACTTTCCACAAGCACCTCAAGAGGAGGCTTCTCTCAGCTACAGGTATGTGAGAGGGACCCTGAGTTTGTGGCCTCAATTGGAATGGACAGCGAGATGCTCTGACTCGAAGTAAGGCCGGATATCCCTGCAGTGAATTGAATGCAGGCTCGTCTTGCATCTCCCAAGACGAAGGGATGTCTGAATCCCCTGTGGAGACCTCAGAAAAAGACCTAGTTCTCCGCCTCATCGCGACCGGAGGCCTCACATCCTTTGAAAACTCGAGAGGTCCGCGGAGATCAATGCTTCCAAAGGAGACGATGCCTGACTCCTCTTGAAAATGGATAGGAGTCCCAGCATCCCTGTGGCACGTGGAAAGGGACCCTGGGTCTCCCGCCTCACGTGGAGACGCGACCAAATTACTATGTCAAGAGTCGAGGAGAATCCCGAGGTGTCCATCGCACCTTGGCTGGAGTCCTGATGTCGCTGGACAAACACGTGTCTGGAAGGGCCCTCCCCGTCGTAACTCGAGAATATACCCCAGGTTCCGGCCGCAACTCGAGAAAAACCATGAGACTTCCCCCTCGCCGCTGGATGAGGCCCGATTCCCCTGCACTGAATGCTGAGCAATTCCGTGTTCCACATCAAACGTGAAAGGAGCCTTGATTTCCTTGATGGCACTCCAGAGAAAACCCAAGATCACTGTCTCAAGTCTAGAGGGATCCTGAGGTCACTGGACCAACAGGAAAGGGCTTTGTGGACCGCAAATCAACTCGAGATGAGAGCTTAGACCCTGGCTTAGACTCAAGAGGAATACCAGCTTTCCACAAGCACCTCAAGAGGAGGCTGCTCTCAGCTACAGGTATGTGAGAGGGACCCTGAGTTTGTGGCCTCAAGTGGAATGGACACCGAGATGCTGTGACTCGAAGTAAGGACGGATATCCCTGCAGTGAATTGAATGCAGGCTCGTCTTGCATCTCCTAAGACGAAGGGATGTCTGAATCCCCTGTGGAGACCACAGAGAAAGACCTAATTCTCCGCCTCATAGCGACCGGGGGCCTCACATCCTTTGAAAACTCGAGAGGTCCGCGGAGATCAATGCTTCCAAAGGAGACGATGCCTGACTCCTCTTGAAAATGGATAGGAGTCCCAGGATCCCTGTGGCACGTGGAAAGGGACCCTGGGTCTCCCGCCTCACGTGGAGACGCGTCCCAATTGCCATGCCAAGACTCGAGGAGAATCCCGAGGTGTCCCTCGCACCTAGGCAGGAGTCCTGATGTCGCTGAACAAACACTTGTCTGGAAGGGCCCTCCCCGTTGTAACTAGAGAATATACCCCAGGTTCCGGCCGCAACTCGAGAAAAACCATGAGACTTCCCCCTCGCCGCGAGATGAGGCCCGATTCCCCTGCACTGCGTGCAGAGCTATTCCGTGTTCCACATTAAACGAGAAAGGAGCCGTGATTTCCTTGATGGCACTCCAGAGAAAACCCAAGATCACTGTCTCAAATCTAGAGGGATCCTGAGGTCACTGGAGCAACACGAAAGGGCTCCGTGGACCCCAAATCAACTCGAGATGAGAGCTTCGTCCCTGGCTTCGACTCAAGAGGAATACCAACTTTTCACAAGCACCTCAAGAGGAGGCTTCTCTCAGCTACAGGTATTTGAGAGGGACCCTGAGTTTGTAGCCTCAAGTGGAATGGACACCGAGATGCTCTGACTCGAGGTAAGGCCGGATATGCCTGCAGTGAATTGAATGCAGGCTCGTCTTGCATCTCCCAAGACGAAGGGATGTCTGAATCCCCTGTGGAGACGACAGAGAAAGACCTAGGCCTCCGACTCATCGGGACCGGAGGTCTCACATCCTTTGAAAACTCGAGAGGTCTGCGGAGATCAATGCTTCCAAAGGAGACGATGCCTAGCTCTTCTTGAAAATGGATAGGAGTCCCAGGATCCCTGTGGCACGTGGAAAGGGACCCTGGGTCTCCCGCCTCACGTGGAGACGCGTCCCAATTGCCATGCCAAGACTCGAGGAGAATCCCGAGGTGTCCCTCGCACCTAGGCAGGAGTCCTGACGTCGCTGAACAAACACGTGTCTGGAAGGGCCCTCCCCGTCGTAACTCGAGAATATACTCCAGGTTCCGGCCGCAAATCGAGAAAAACCATGAGACTTCCCCCTCGCCGCGAGATGAGGCCCGATTCCCCTGCACTGCGTGCAGAGCAATTCCGTGTTCCACATCAAACGTGAAAAGAGCCTTGATTTCCTTGATGGCACTCCAGAGAAAACCCAAGATCACTGGCTTAAGTGTAGAGGGATTCTGAGGTCACTGGAGCAACATGAAAGGGCTCCGTGGACCCCAAATCAACTCGAGATGAGAGCTTAGTCCCTGGCTTCGACTCAAGAGGAATACCGACTTTCCACAAGCACCTCAAGAGGAGGCTTCTCTAAGCTACAGGTATGTGAGAGGGACCCTGAGTTTGTGGCCTCAAGTGGAATGGACACCTAGATGCTCTGACTCGAAGTAAGGCCGGATATCCCTGCAGTGAATTGAAGGCAGGCTCGTCTTGCATCTCCCAAGACGAAGGGATGTCTGAATCCCCTGTGGAGACCACAGAGAAAGACCTAGTCCTCCGCCTCATCGAGACCGGAGGCATCACATCCTTTGAAAACTCGAGAGGTCCGCGGAGATCAATGCTTCCAAAGGAGACGATGCCTGACTCCTCTTGCAAATGGATAGGAGTCCCAGGATCTCTGTGGCACGTGGAAAGGGACCCTGGGTCTCCCGCCTCACGTGGAGACGCGTCCCAATTGCCATGCCAAGACTCGAGGAGAATCCCGAGGTGTCCCTCGCACCTAGGCAGGAGTCCTGACGTCGCTGAACAAACACGTGTCTGGAAGGGCCCTCCCCGTCGTAACTCGAGAATATACCCCAGGTTCCGGCCGCAACTTGAGAAAAACCATGCGACTTCCCCCTCGCCGCGTGATGAGGCCCGATTCCCCTGCACTGGGTGCAGAGCAATTCCGTGTTCCACATCAAACGTGAAAGGAGCCTTGATTTCCTTGATGGCACTCCAGAGAAAACCCAAGATCACTGTCTCAAGTCTAGAGGGATCCTGAGGTCACTGGAGCAACATGAAAGGGCTCCGTTTACCCCAAATCTACTCGAAATGAGAGCTTAGTCCCTAGCGTCGAATCAAGAGGAATACCATCTTTCCACAAGCACCTCAAGAGGAGGCTTCTCTCAGCTACAGGTATGTGAGAGGGACCCTGAGTTTGTGGCCTCAATTGGAATGGACACCGAGATGCTCTGACTCGAATTAAGGCCGCATATCCCTGCAGTGAATTGAATGCAGGCTCGTCTTGCATCTCCCAAGACGAAGGGATGTCTGAATCCCCTGTGGAGACCACAGAGAAAGACCTAATTCTCCGCCTCTTCCCGCCCGGAGGCTTCACATCCTTTGAAAACTCGAGAGGTCCGCGGAGATCAATGCTTCCAAAGGAGACGATGCCTGACTCCTCTTGAAAATGGAAAGGAGTCCCAGGATCTCTGTCGCACGTGGAAAGGGACCCTGGGTCTCCCTCCTCACGTGGAGACGCGTCCCAATTGCCATGCCAAGACTCGAGGAGAATCCCGAGGTGTCCCTCGCACCTAGGCAGGAGTCCTGACGTCGCTGAACAAACACGTGTCTGGAAGGTCCCTCCCCGTCGTAACTCGAGAATATACCCCAGGTTCCGGCCGCAACTCGAGAAAAACCATGAAACTTCTTCCTCGCCGCGAGATGAGGCCCGATTCCCCTGCACTGCGTGCAGAGTAATTCCGTGTTCCACATCAAACGTGAAAGGAGCCTTGATTTCCTTGATGGCACTCCAGAGAAAACCCAAGATCACTGTCTCAAGTCTAGAGGGATCCTGAGGTCACTGGAGCATCATGAAAGGGCTCCATGAACCCCAAATCAACTCGAGATGAGAGCTTAGTCCCTGGCTTCGACTCAACAGGCATACCAACTTTCCACAAGCACCTCAAGAGGAGGCTTCTCTCAGCTACAAGTATGTGAGAGGGACCCTGATTTTGTGGCCTCAAGTGGAATGGACACCGAGATGCTCTGACTCGAAGTAAGGCCGGATATCCCTGCAGTGAATTGAATGCAGGCTCGTCTCGCATCTCCCAAGTCGAAGGGATGTCTGAATCCCCTGTGGAGACCACAGAGAAAGACCTAGTTCTCCGCCTCATCGCGACCGGAGGCCTCACATCCTTTAAAAACTCAAGAGGTCTGCGGAGATCAATGCTTCCAAAGGAGACGATGCCTGACTCCTCTTGAAAATGGATAGGAGTCCCAGGATCCCTGTGGCACGTGGAAAGGGACCCTGGGTCTCCCGCCTCACGTGGAGACGCGTCAGAATTGCCATGCCAAGACTCGAGGAGAATGCCGAGGTGTCCCTCGCACCTAGGCAGTAGTCCTGACGTCGCTGAACAAACACGTTTCTGGAAGGGCACTCCCCGTTGCAACTCGAGAATATACCCCAGGTTCCGGCCGCAACTCGAGAAAAACCATTAGACTTCCCCCTAGCTGTGAGATGAGGCCCTATTCCCCTGCACTGCGTGCAGAGCAATTCCGTGTTCCACATCAAACGTGAAAGGAGCCTTGATTTCCTTGATGGCACTCCAGAGAAAACCCAAGATCACTGTCTCAAGTCTAGAGGGATCCTGAGGTGACTGTAGCAACACGAAAAGGCTCCGTGGACCCCAAATCAAATCGAGATGAGAGCTTAGTCCCTGGCTTTGACTCAGGAGGATTACCAACTTTCCACAAGCACCTCAAGAGGAGGTTTATCTCAGCTACAGGTATGTGAGCGGGACCCTGAGTTTGTGGCCTCAAGTGGAATGGACACCGAGATGCTCTGACTTGAAGTAAGGCCGGATATCCCTGCAGTGAATTGAATGCAGGCTCGTCTTGCATCTCCCAAGACGAAGGGTTGTCTGAATCCCCTGTGGAGACAACAGAAAAAGACCTAGTTCTCCGCCTTATCGTGACCGGTGGCCTCACATCCTTTGAAAATTCGAGAGGTCCGCGGAGATCAATGTTTCCAAAGGAGACGATGCCTGACTACTCTTGAAAATGGATAGGAGTCCCAGGATCCCTGTGGCATGTGGAAAGGGACAGTGGGTCTCCCGCCTCACGTGGAGACGCGTCCCAATTGCCATGCCAAGACTCGAGAAGAAACCCGAGGTGTCCCTCGCACCTAGGCAGTAGTCCAGACATCGCTGAACAAACACGTGACTGGAAGGGCACTTCCCGTCGTAACTCGAGAATATACCCCCGGTTCCTGCCGCAAGTCGAGAAAAACCATGAGACTTCCCCCTCGCCGCGAGATGAGGCCCGATTCCCCTGCACTGCGTGCAGAGCAATTCCGTGTTCCACATCAAACGTGAAAGGAGCCTTGATTTCCTTGATGGCACTCCAGAGAAAACCCAAGATCACTGTCTCAAGTCTAGAGGGATCCTGAGGTCACTGGAGCAACACGAAAGGGCTCCGTGTACCCCAAATCAACTCGAGATGATATCTTAGTCCCTCGCTTCGACTCAAGAGGAATACCAACTTTCCACAAGCACCTCAAGAGGAGGCTTCTCTCAGCTACAGGTATGTGAGAGGGACCGTGAGTTTGTGGCCTCAAGTGGAATGGACACCGAGATGCTCTGACTCGAAGTAAGGCCGGATATCCCTGCAGTGTATTGAACGCAGGCTCGTCTTGCATCTCCCAAGACGAAGGCTTGTCTGAATCCCCTGTGCAGACCACAGAGAAAGACCTTGTTCCCCGCCTCCTCGCGACCGGAGGCCTCACATCCTTTGAAAACTCCAGAGGTACGCGGACGTCAGTGCTTCAAAAGGAGACGATGCCTGACACCTCTTTAATATGGATAGTAGTCCCAGGATTCCCATGGCAAGTGGAACGGGACCCCTGGTCTCTCCCCTCAGCTGGAGAGGCATCCCAATTGCCCTGCCAAGCCTCGAGGAGAGTCCCGAGGTGTCACTCGCATCTAGGCACAAGTCCTGACGTCGCTCTTCACGCTCTTCATATTTTTCAGACCTTTTCATTCTCTTCATATGTTTCACACCTTATCATGCTCTTCATATTTTTCACACCTTTTCATGCTGTTAATATTTTTCACACCTTTTTATGCTCCTCATATTTAACACACCTTTTCATGCTCTTCTTATTTTTCAGACCTTTTCATGCTCCTTATATTTTTCAGACCTTTTCATGCTCTTCGTATTGTTCACAACTTTTCCTGCTCCTCGTATTGTTCACACCATTTCATGCTCCTCTTATTGTTCACACCGTTTCATGCTCCTCATAATTTTCACACTTTTTCATGCTCTTCATATTTTTCACAGCATTTCATGCTCTTCATATTTTTCACACTTTTTCAATCACTTCATATTTTTCAGATCTTTTCATGCTCTTAAAATTTTTCAGACCTTTTCATGCTCTTCATAGTTTTCAGACTGTTTCATGCTCCTCGTATTTTTCTGACCTTTTCATGCTCTTCTTATTTTTCAGATCTTTTCATGCTCCTCGTATTTTTTAGACCTCCTCATGCTCTTAGTATTTTTCAGACCTCTTCATGCTCCTCTGATATTTCAGACCTATTCATGCTCTTCGTATTTTTCAGAACTCTTCATGCTACTCGTATTTTTCAGAAATTTTCATGCTCTTCATACTGTTCACACATTTTCATGCTCTTCGTATATTTCAGACCTTTTCAAGTTCTTGATATTTTTCAGACCTTTTCATGCTCTTCGTATTTTTCAGACCATTTCATTCTCCTCATATTTTTCACACCTTTTCATGCTCTTTGTAATATTTCACACCTGTTCATGCTCTTCGTGTTTTTGACACCTTTTCATACTCCTCATATTTTTCACACCTGTTTATGCTCCTTCTATTTTTCAGACCTTTTCATGCTCCTCGTATTTTTCACACCGTTTAATGCTGTTCATATTTTTCACACCTTTTCATGCTCTTCGTATTTTTCACACCTTTTCCTGCTCTTTTTATTTTTCACATCTTTTCATGGTCTTCGTAATTTTTTACAACTTTTCCTGCACTTCGTAATTTTTCACACCTTTTCATGCTCTTCGTATATTTCACACCTTTTCATGCTACTCGTATTTTTCAGACCTTTGCAAGCTCCTCGTATTTTTCAGACCTTTGCATGCTCCTCGTATTTTTCAGAACTTTTCACGCTCCTCGTGTTTTTCACAGCTTCTCATGCTCCTCACATTGTTCACACCTTTTCATACTCCTCATATTATTCACACCTTTTTATGCTCCTGGTATTTTTCACACCTTTTCATGCTCTTCATATTTACACACCGTTTCATGCTCTTCATATTTTTCACACCATTTCATGAACCTCATATTGTTCACAACTTTTCATGCTCTTCATAGTTTTCAAACCTTTGCATGCTCTTCGTATGTTTCAGAATTTTTCATGCTCTTCGTATTGTTCACAGCTTTTCATGCTCCTGGTATTTTTAACACCTTTTCATGCTCTTCATATTTTTCAGAACTTTTCAAGCTCTTCCTATTTTTCACAGCGTTTCATGCACTTTGTATTTTTCACACCGTTTAATGCTCTTCATATTTTTCACACCTTTTCATGCTCTTCGTACTTTTCACAGCTTTTCATGCTCTTTGTATTTTTCACATCTTTTCATGGTCTTCGTAATTTTTCACAACTTTTCATGCACTTCATAATTTTTCACACCTTTTCATGCTCTTTGTATATTTCACACCTTTTCATGCTTTTTGTATTATTCACACCTTTTCATGCTCCTTGTATGTTTTAGACCTTTTCATGCTCCTCGTATTATTCACACCTTTTCATGCTCCTCCTATATTTTAGACCTTTTCATGCTACTCGTATTTTTCAGACCTTTGCAAGCTCCTCGTATTTTTTAGACCTTTGCATGCTCCTCGTATTTTTCAGAACTTTTCACGCTCCTTGTGTTTTTCACAACTTCCCATGCTCCTCATATTGTTCACACCTTTTCATACTCCTCATATTATTCACAACTTTTTATGCTCCTGGTATTTTTCAGACCTTTTCATGCTCCTCGCATTTTTCACACCTTTTCATGCTCCTCCTATTTTTCAGAACTTTTCATTCTCCTCGTAAATCACAGCTTTTCATGCTCCTGGTATTTTTCACACCTTTTCATGCTTTTCATACTTTACACACCGTTTCATGCTCTTCATATTTTTCACACCATTTCATGAACCTCATATTGTTCACAACTTTTCATGCTCTTCATAGTTTTCAGACCTTTACATGCTCTTCGTATTTTTCACAGCTTTTCATGCTCCTGGTATTTTTCACACCTTTTCATGCTCTTCATATACTTCAGAACTTTTCAAGCTCTTGATATTTTTCAGACTTTTTCAAGCTCTTCATAGTTTTCATAACCTTTCATGCTCTGCACATTTTTCACACCGTTTCAGGCTCTTCGTATGTTTCACACCTTTTCATGCAGTTCGTGTTTTTCACAACTTTTCATGCTCTTCGTATTTTTCACACCTCTTCAGGCTCTTCGAAATTTTTCACACTTTTTCATGCTCTTCATATTTTTCACACATTTTCATCCTCTTCTCATTTTTCACACCGTTTCATGCTCAATGTATTTTTTAGACCTTTTCATGCTGTTTGTATTTTTCAGACCTTTTCATGCTCCTCGTATTTTTCAGACCTTTGCATGTTCCTCATATTTTTCTGAACTTTTCACGCTCCTCGTATTTTTCACAACTTCTCATGCTCCTCATATTGTTCACACCTTTCATACTCCTCATATCATTCACAACTTTTCATGCTAATTATATTTTTCACACCTTTTCAGCTCTTCATATTTTTCAGAAATTTTCATGCTCTTCATGCTCTTCGTATTTTTCAGACCTTTTCATGCTCTTCGTATTTTTCAGAACTTTTCATGCTCTTCGTATTTTTCACACATTTTCATGCTCTTGATATTTTTCAGAAGTTTTCATGTTCTTGATATTTTTCAGACCTTTTCATGCTCTTCAATTTTTCACAACTTTTCATGCCTTTCATATTTTTCAGACCTTTTCAATCTCTTGATATTTTTCAGACCTTTTCATGCTCTTCGTATTTTTCAGACCTTTTCATGCTCTTCATATTTTTTACAGCTTTTCATGCTCTTCTTATTTTTCACACCATTTCATGCTCCTCATATATTTCACATCTTTTCATGAGCTTCATGTTGTCACACCGTTCCATGCTCCTCAGATTTTTCACACCTTTTCATGCTCTTCATATTTTTCAGACCTTTTCATGCTCCACATATTTTTCACACATTTACATGCTCTTCATATTTTACACAACTTCTCATGCTCTTCTTATTTTTTAAACCTTTTCTTGCTCTTCTTATTTTTCACACCGTTTCATGCTCTTCTTATTTTTCACACCTTGTCATGCTTTTCAAATTTTTCACACCTTTTCATGCTCTTCGTATTTTTTAAACCTTTTCTTGCTCCTCATATTTTACACAACTTTTCATGCTCTTCATATTTTTTAAACCTTTTCTTGCTCTTCATATTTTACACACCGTTTCATGCTCTTCATATTTTTCACACCTTGTCATGCTTTTCAAATTTTTTACACCTTTTCATGCTCTTTGTATTTTTCAGGTTTTATCATTCTCTTCGTATTTTTCAGATCTTTTCATGCTCTTTGTATTTTTCACACCGTTTCATGCTCTTCGTATTTATCAGATGTTTTCATGATCTTCTTATTTTTCACACCGTTTCATGCTTTTCGTATTTATCAGAACTTTTCGTGATCTCCATATTTTTCAGAACTTTTCATGCTCTTCGCATTTTTCACACCGTTTCATGCACGTCATATTTTTCACACCTTTTCATGCTATTCATATTTTTCACACTGTTTCATAATCTTCATATTTTTCACTTCTTTTCATGCTCTTCATATATTTCACACTGTTTCATGCTCTTCATATGTTCACACCATTACATGCTCCTCATATTTATCATAGTTTCATGCTCTTCAAATTTTTCACACCTTTACATGCTCCTCATATTTTTGACACCATTTCTTGCTCCTCGTATTTTTCAGAACTTTTCATGCTCTTCATATTTTTCACACCTTTACATGCTCCTCATATTTTTGACAACTTTTCTTGCTCCTCATATTTTTCACACCGTTTCATGCTCTTCTTATTTTTCACACCTTGTCATGCTTTTCAAATTTTTCACACCTTTTCATGCTCTTCGTATTTTTTAAACCTTTTCTTGCTCCTCATATTTTACACAACTTTTCATGCTCTTCATATTTTTTAAACCTTTTCTTGCTCTTCATATTTTACACACCGTTTCATGCTCTGCATATTTTTCACACCTTGTCATGCTTTTCAAATTTTTTACACCTTTTCATGCTCTTTGTATTTTTCAGGTTTTATCATTCTCTTCGTATTTTTCAGATCTTTTCATGCTCTTTGTATTTTTCACACCGTTTCATCCTCTTCGTATTTATCAGATGTTTTCATGATCTTCTTATTTTTCACACCGTTTCATGCTTTTCGTATTTATCAGAACTTTTCGTGATCTCCATATTTTTCAGAACTTTTCATGCTCTTTGCATTTTTCACACCGTTTCATGCACGTCATATTTTTCACACCTTTTCATGCTATTCATATTTTTCACACTGTTTCATAATCTTCATATTTTTCACTTCTTTTCATGCTCTTCATATATTTCACACTGTTTCATGCTCTTCATATGTTCACACCATTACATGCTCCTCATATTTATCATAGTTTCATGCTCTTCAAATTTTTCACACCTTTACATGCTCCTCATATTTTTGACACCATTTCTTGCTCCTCGTATTTTTCAGAACTTTTCATGCTCTTCATATTTTTCACACCTTTACATGCTCCTCATATTTTTGACAACTTTTCTTGCTCCTCATATTTTTCACACCGTTTCATGCTCTTCATATTTTTCACACCTTTTCTTGCTCTTCATATTTTTCATACCGTTTCATGCTCTTCGTATTTTTCACACCGTTTAATGCTCTTCATATTTTTCACACCTTTTCATGCTCTTCGTATTTTTCACACCTTTTCATGCTCTTTTTATTTTTCACATCTTTTCATGGTCTTCGTAATTTTTCACAAATTTTCATGCACTTTGTAATTTTTCACACCTTTTCATGCTCTTCGTATTTTTCACACCTTTTCATGCTTTTCGTATTATTCACACCTTTTCATGCTCCTTGTATATTTTAGACCTTTTCATGCTCCTCGTATTATTCACACCTTTTCATGCTCCTCGTATATTTTAGACCTTTTCATGCTACTCGTATTTTTCAGACGTTTGCAAGCTCCTCGTATTTTTCAGAACTTTTCACGCTCCTCGTGTTTTTCACAACTTCTCATGCTCCTCATATTGTTCACACCTTTTCATACTCCTCATATTATTCACAACTTTTTATGCTTCTGGTATTTTTCAGACCTTTTCATGCTCCTCCTATTTTTCAGAACTTTTCATTGTCCTTGTAAATCACAGCTTTTCATGCTCCTGGTATTTTTCACACCGTTTCATGCTCTTCATATTTTACACACCGTTTCATGCTCTTCATATTTTTCACACCATTTCATGAACCTCATATTGTTCACAACTTTTCATGCTCTTCATAGTTTTCAAACCTTTACATGCTCTTCGTATGTTTCAGAATTTTTCATGCTCTTCGTATTGTTCACAGCTTTTCATGCTCCTGGGAATTTTCACACCTTTTCATGCTCTTCATATTTTTCAGAACTTTTCAAGCTCTTCCTATTTTTCACAGCGTTTCATGCACTTCGTATTTTTCACACCGTTTAATGCTCTTCATATTTATCACACCTTTTCATGCTCTTTGTATTTTTCACCTTTTCATGCTCTTTGTATTTTTCACATCTTTTCATGTTCCTCGTAATTTTTCACAACTTTTCTTGCACTTCGTAATTTTTCACACCTTTTCATGCTCTTCGTATTTTTCACAACTTTTTGTGCTTTTTGTATTATTCACACCTTTTCATGCTCCTTGTATATTTTAGACCTTTTCATGCTCCTCGTATTATTCACATCTTTTCATGCTCCTCGTATATTTTAGACCTTTTCATGCTACTCGTATTTTTCAGACCTTTGCAAGCTCCTCGTATTTTTCAGACCTTTGCATGCTCCTCGTATTTTTCAGACCTTTTCACGCTCCTTGTGTTTTTCACAACTTCCCATGCTCCTCATATTGTTCACACCTTTTCATACTCCTCATATTATTCACAACTTTTTATGCTCCTGGTATTTTTCAGACCTTTCCATGCTCCTCGCATTTTTCACACCTTTTCATGCTCCTCCTATTTTTAGGAACTTTTCATTCTCCTCGTAAATCACAGCTTTTCATGCTCCTGGTATTTTTCAAACCTTTTCATGCTCTTCATATTTTACACACCGTTTCATGCTCTTCATATTTTTCACACCATTTCATGAACCTCATATTGTTCACAACTTTTCATGCTCTTCATAGTTTTCAGACCTTTACATGCTCTTCGTATTTTTCAGAATTTTTCTTGCTCTTCGTATTTTTCACAGCTTTTCATGCTCCTGGTATTTTTCAAACCTTTTCATGCTCTTCATATACTTCAGAACTTTTCAAGCTCTTGATATTTTTCAGACCTTTTCTAGCTCTTTGTAGTTTTCACAACCTTTCATGCTCTGCACATTTTTCACACCATTTCAGGCTCTTCGTATGTTTCACACCTTTTCAAGCACTTCGTATTTTTCACAACTTTTCATGCTCTTCGTATTTTTCACACCTCTTCAGGCTCTTCGAAATTTTTCACACCTTTTCATATTTTTCACACCTTTTCATCCTCTTCTCATTTTTCCGTTTCATGCTCTTTGTATTTTTCAGACCTTTTCATGCTCTTTGTATTTTTCAGACCTTTTCATGCTCCTCGTATTTTTCAGACCTTTGCATGCTCCTCGTATTTTTCTGAACTTTTCACGCTCCTCGTATTTTTCACAACTTCTCATCCTCCTCATATTGTTCACAACTTTCATACTCCTCATATTATTCACAACTTTTCATGCTCATTATATTTTTCACACCTTTTCAGCTCTTCATATTTTTCAGAAATTTTCATGCTCTTCATGCTCTTCGTATTTTCAGAACTTTTCATGCTCTTCATATTTTTCATACCTTTTCATGCTCTTGATATTTTTCAGAAGTTTTCATGTTCTTGATATTTTTCAGACCTTTTCATGCTCTTCAATTTTTCACAACTTTTCATGCCTTTCATATTTTTCAGACCTTTTCAATCTCTTGATATTTTTCAGACCTTTTCATGCTCCTCCTATTTTTCAGAACTTTTCATGCTCTTCGTATTTTTCCCACCTTTTCATGCTCTTTGTATTTTTCACACCTTTTCATGCTCTTCATATTTTTCACACCTTTTCATGCTCTTCATATTTTTTAGAGCTTTTCATGCTCTTCTTATTTTTCACACCATTTCATGCTCCTCATATTTTTCACATCTTTTCATGAGCTTCATATTGTCACACCGTTTCATGCTCCTCAGATTTTTCACAGCTTTTCATGCTCTTCATATTTTTCAGACCTTTTCATGGTCCACATATTTTTCACACGTTTACATGCTCTTCATATTTTACACAACTTCTCATGCTCTTCTTATTTTTTAAACCTTTTCTTGCTCTTCTTATTTTTCACACCGTTTGATGCTCTTCATATTTTTCACACCTTGTCATGCTTTTCAAATTTTTCACACCTTTTCACGCTCTTCGTATTTTTTAAACCTTTTCTTGCTCCTCATATTTTACACAACTTTTCATGCTCTTCATATTTTTCAGAACTTTTCATTCTCTTCATGCTCTTCGTATTTTCAGACCTATTCATGCTCCTCCTTTTTTTCAGACCTTTTCATGCTCTTCGTATTTTTCACTCCTCTTCATGCTCCTCGTATTTTTCAAACCTTTTCATGCTCCACGTATTTTTCACATCTTTTCATGCTCTTCATATTTTACAGACCGTTTCATGCTCTTCATATTTTTCACACCATTTCATTAACCTCATATTATTCACAACTTTTCATGCTCTTCATATTTTACACACCGTTCAGTCTATTCATATGTTTCACACCTTTAATGCACTTCGTATTTTTCACAACTTTTCATGCTCTTCGTATTTTTCACACCTTTTCAGGTTCTTCGAAATTTTTCACACCTTTTTATGCTCTTCATATTTTTCACACCTTTTCATCCTCTTCTCTTTTTTCACACCGTTTCATGCTCTACTTATTTTTCACACCTTGTCATGCACTTCATATTTTTTACATCTTTTCATGCTCTTCGTATTTGTCCCATGTTTTCAAGCTCTTCGTATATTTCAGACCTTTTCATGCTCTTCGTATTTTTCACACTTTTTCATGCTCCTCATATTTTTCACACCTTTTCATGCTCTTCGTATTTTTCACACCTTTTCATGCTCTTCCTGTTTTTCACTCCTTTTAATGCTCTTCATATTTTTCAGGCCTTTTCACGCTCTTGATATTTTTCACACCTTTTCATGCTCTCTGTGTTTTTCACACCTTTTCTTGCTCTTCGTGTTTTTCACACGTTTTCATGCTCCTCATATTTTTCACACCATTCATGCTCTTCATATTTTCACACCGTTTCATGCTAGTCATATTTTTGACACCTTTTCATGCTCCTAATATTTTTCAGACCTTTTAATGCTCCTCGTGTTTTTCAGACGTATTCACGCTCCTCGTATTTTTCAGACATTCTGGCCCCTCGTATTTTACAGACCTTTTCATGCTCCTCATATTTTCAGACCGTTTCATGCTCCTCATATTTTTCAAACCGTTTCATGCTCCTCATATTTATCACACCGTTTCGTGCTCCTTGTGTTTTACAGACATTTTCATGCTTCTCGTATTTTTCAGAACTTTTCATGCTCCTCGTGTTTTTCAGACCTTTTCATGCTCCTCGTATTTTTCACACATTTTCATACTCCTCGTATTTTTCACACCTTATCACGCTCATCGTATTTTTCAGACATTAAGGCCCCTCGTATTTTTCAGACCTTTCCATGCTCATCGTATTTTTCATACCTTTTCATGATCCTCACATTTTTCACACCTTTTAATGCTCTTAATATTTTTCAGGCCGTTTCATGCTCCTCATATTTTTCACACCTTTTCATGCTCTTCATATTTTTCACCCCGTTTCATGCTCTTCATGTTTCCACACTGTTTCATGCTCCTCATATTTTTCAGATATTTTCATGCTCCTCGTATTTTCCAGACCTTTTCATGCTCCTCGTAATTTTCACAACTTTTCATGCTCCTTGTAGTTTTCAGACCTTTTCATGCTCCTCATATTTCTCACACCTTTCATGTTCTTCATATTTTTCACACCGTTTCATGCTCTTTATATTTTCACACTGTTTCATGCTCCTCATATTTTTGACACCTTTTCATGCTCCTCTTATTTTTCAGACCTTTTCATGCTAGTCGTATTTTTCAGACCTTTTCATGCTCCCCGTATTTTTCATACCTTTCTTGGTCCTCGTATTTTTCAGAACGATTCATGCTTCTCGTATTTTTCACACCTTTTCTTGTTCCTCGTATTTTTCACACCTTTTCATGCTCCTCGTATTTTTCAGACCTTTTTTTGCTCCTCGTATTTTTACACCTTTTCATGCTCCTTGTATTTTTCAGCCCGTTTCATGCTCCTCGTATTTTTCAGAACTTTTCATGCTCCTCGTATTTTACAGAGCTTTTCATGCTCCTCTTATTTTTCAGAATTTTTCGTGCTCCTCATATTTTCAGACCTTTTCGTGCTCCTCGAATTTTTCACACCTTTTCTTGCTCCTCGTATTTTTCACACCTTCTCATGCTCCTCATGTTTTCCACACCTTTCATGCTCTTCATATTTTTCACAGCGTTTCATGCTCTTCATATTTTCACACCGTTTCATCCTCCTCATATTTTTGAGACGTTTTCATGCTCCTCATGTTTTTCACACATTTTCATGCTCCTCGTATTTTCCAGACCTTTTCATGCTCCTCATATTTTTCAGACCTTTTCTTGCTCCTCATATTTTTCAGACCTTTTCATGCTCCTCGTATTTTTCCGATCTTTTCATGCTCCTTGTACTTTTCAAACCTTTTCATGCTCCTCATATTTCTCACACCTTTCATGCTCTTCATATTTTTCACACGGTTTCATGCTCATGATATTTTCACACCGTTTCATGCTCCTCATATTTTGATAACTTTTCATGCTCCTCTTATTTTTCACACCTTTTCATGCTCCTCGTATTTTTCAGACCTTTTCATGCTCCCTTTATTTTTCATAACATTCATGGTCCTCATATTTTTCAGACCGTTTCATGCTTCTCGTATTTTTCACACCTTTTCATGCTCTTCCTGTTTTTCACACCTTTTCATGCTCTCCGTGTTTTTCACACCTTTTCTTGCTCTTCGTATTTCCACACCTTTTCATGCTCCTGATATTTCTTCACAGCATTTCATGCTCTTCATATTTTCACAGCATTTCATGCTAGTCATATTTTTGACACCTTTTTATGCTCCTCATATTTTTCAGACCTTTTCACGCTCCTCGTATTTTTCAGACATTCAGGCCCCTCATATTTTTCAGACATTTTCATGCTCCTCGTGTTTTTCAGACCTTTTCACGCTCCTCGTATTTTTAACACATTTTCATATTCCTCCGATTTTTCACACCTTTTCATGCTCCTCGTATTTTTCAGACATTAAGGCCCCTCGTATTTTTCAGACCTTTTCATGCTCCCTGTATTTTCATACCTTTCATGGTCCTCGTATTTTTCAGACCGTTTCATGCTTCTCGAATTTTTCACACCTTTTCATGCTCTTCCTGTTTTTCACACCTTTTCATGCTCTTCGTGTTTTTCACTCCTTTTCTTGCTCTTCGTGTTTCCACACCTTTTCCTGCACCTCATATTTCTTCACACCATTTCATGCTCTTCATATTTTCACAGCATTTCATGCTAGTCATATTTTTGACACCTTTTCATGCTCCTCATATTTTTCAGACCTTTTCATGCTCCTCGGGTTTTTCAGACCTTTTCACGCTCCTCGTATTTTTCAGACATTCAGGCCCCTCGTATTTTTCAGACATTTTCATGCTCCTCGTGTTTTTCAGACCTTTTCATGCTCCTCGTATTTTTCACACATTTTCATATTCCTCCTATTTTTCACACCTTTTCACGCTCCTCATATTGTTCACAACTTTTCATGCTCTTCATATTTTTCACATCGTTTCATGCTCCTCATATTTTTCATACCGTTTCATGCTCCTCATATTTTTCACATCTTTTTATGTTCGTCATATATTTGATACGATTTAAAGCTCTTCATATTTTTCATACCATTTCATGCTCTTCATATTTTCACAGTTTTTCATGCTCCTCCTATTTTTCAGACCGTTTCATGTTCCACATATGTTTCACACATTTTCATGCTCCTCATATTTTTGACACCTTTTCATGATCCTCGTATTTTTCAGATCGTTTCATGCTTCTCGTATTTTTCACACCTTTTCATGCTCCTCGTATTTTTCACAACTTTTCATGCTCCTCATATTTTTCAAACCTTTTCATGCTCCTCGTATTTTTCACACATTTTCATGCTCTTGTGTTTTTCACTCCTTTTCATGCTCCTCGTATTTTTCAGACCTTTTCATGCTCCTTGTAATTTTGAAACCTTTTCATGCTCCTCGTATTATATAGACCTTTTCATGCTCCTAGTATTTTTCAGACGTTTTCATGCTCCTCGTATTTTTCAGACCTTTTTTTGCTCCTCGTATTTTTACACCTTTTCATGCTCCTCGTATTTTTCAGACCTTTTCATTTTCCTCGTATTTTACAGAGCTTTTCATGCTCCTCGTATTTTTCAAAAGTTTTCGTGCTCCTCGTATTTTCAGACCTTTTCGTGCTCCTCGAATTTTTCACACCTTTTCATGCTCCTCATGTTTTCCACACCTTTCATGCTCTTCATATTTTTCACAGCGTTTCATGCTCTTCATATTTTCACACCGTTTCATACTCCTCATATTTTTGAGACGTTTTCATGCTCCTCATGTTTTTCACACATTTTCATGCTCCTCGTATTTTCCATACTTTTTCATGCTCCTCGTATTTTTCAGACCTTTTCATGTTCCTCGTATTTTTGACATCTTTTCATGCTCCTCGTAATTTTCAGACCATTTCATGCTCCTCATATTTTTCAGACCTTTTCATTCTCCTAGTATTTTTCCGATCTTTTCATGCTCCTTGTACTTTTCAGACCTTTTCATTCTCCTCATATTTCTCACACCTTTCATGCTCTTCATATTTTTCACACAGTTTCATGCTCATGATATTTTCACACCGTTTCATGCTCTTCATATTTTTGATAACTTTTCATGCTCCTCTTATTTTTCACACCTTTTCATGCTCCTCATATTTTTCAGACCTTTTCATGCTCCCTGTATCTTTCATACCTTTCATGGTCCTCGTATTTTTCAGACCATTTCATGCTTCTCTTATTATTCACACCTTTTCATGCTCTTCCTGTTTTTCACACCTTTTCATGCTCTTCGTGTTTTTCACTCCTTTTAATGCTCTTCATATCTTTCAGGCCTTTTCACGCTCTTGATATTTTTCTCACCTTTTCATGCTCTCCGTTTTTCACACCTTTTCTTGCTCTTCGTGTTTTCCACACCTTTTCATGCTCCTCATATTTCTTCACACCATTTCATGCTCTTCATATTTTCACAGCATTTCATGCTAGTCATATTTTTGACACCTTTTCATGCTCCTCATATTTTTCAGACATTTTCATGCTCCTCGTGTTTTTCAGACTTTTTCACGCTCCTCATATTTTTCAGACATTCAGGCCCCTCATATTTTTCAGACATTTTCATGGTCCTCGTATTTTTCAGACCTTTTCATGCTCCCTGTATTTTTCATACCTTTCATGCTCCTCGTATTTTTCAGACCTTTTCATGCTCCCTGTATTTTTCATACCTTTCATGGTCTTCGTATTTTTCAGACCTTTTCATGCTCCTCGTGTTTTTCAGACCTTTTCACGCTCCTCGTATTTTTCAGACATTTAGGCACCTCGTATTTTTCAGACATTTTCATGCTCCTCGTGTTTTTCAGAACTTTTCATGCTCCTCGTATTTTTCACACATTTTCATATTCCTCCTATTTTTCACACCTTTTCACGCTCCTCGTATTTTTCAGACATTAAGGCCCCTCGTATTTTTCAGACCTTTTCATGCTCCTCGTATTTTTCACACCTTTTCATGCTCCTCATATTTTTCATACCGTTTCATGCTCCTCATATTTTTCACATCTTTTTATGTTCGTCATATATTTGATACGATTTAAAGCTCTTCATATTTTTCATACCATTTCATGCTCTTCATATTTTCACAACGTTTCATGCTCCTCATATTTTTCAGACCGTTTCATGTTCCTCATATATTTCACACCTTTTCATGCTTCTCATATTTTTGACACCTTTTCATGATCCTCGTATTTTTCAGATCATTTCATGCTTCTCGTATTTTTCACACCTTTTCATGCTCCTCGTATTTTTCAAACCTTTTCATGCTCCTCGTATTTTTCACACATTTTCATGCTCTTGTGTTTTTCACACCTTTTCATGCTCCTCGCATTTTTCAGACCTTTTCATGCTCCTTGTAATTTTCAGACCTTTTCATGCTCCTCGTATTATATAGACCTTTTCATGCTCCGAGTATTTTTCAGACCTTTTCATGCTCCTCGTATTTTTCAGACCTTTTTTTGCTCCTCGTATTTTTACACCTTTTTATGCTCCTTGTATTTTTCAGACCGTTTCATGCTCCTCGTGTTTTTCAGACGTATTCACGCTCCTCGTATTTTTCAGACATTCTGGCCCCTCGTATTTTACAGACCTTTTCATGCTCCTCATATTTTCAGACCGTTTCATGCTCCTCATATTTTTCAAACCGTTTCATGCTCCTCATATTTATCACACCGTTTCGTGCTCCTTGTGTTTTACAGACATTTTCATGCTTCTCGTATTTTTCAGAACTTTTCATGCTCCTCGTGTTTTTCAGACCTTTTCATGCTCCTCGTATTTTTCACACATTTTCATACTCCTCGTATTTTTCACACCTTATCACGCTCATCGTATTTTTCAGACATTAAGGCCCCTCGTATTTTTCAGACCTTTCCATGCTCATCGTATTTTTCATACCTTTTCATGATCCTCACATTTTTCACACCTTTTAATGCTCTTAATATTTTTCAGGCCGTTTCATGCTCCTCATATTTTTCACACCTTTTCATGCTCTTCATATTTTTCACCCCGTTTCATGCTCTTCATGTTTCCACACTGTTTCATGCTCCTCATATTTTTCAGATATTTTCATGCTCCTCGTATTTTCCAGACCTTTTCATGCTCCTCGTAATTTTCACAACTTTTCATGCTCCTTGTAGTTTTCAGACCTTTTCATGCTCCTCATATTTCTCACACCTTTCATGTTCTTCATATTTTTCACACCGTTTCATGCTCTTTATATTTTCACACTGTTTCATGCTCCTCATATTTTTGACACCTTTTCATGCTCCTCTTATTTTTCAGACCTTTTCATGCTAGTCGTATTTTTCAGACCTTTTCATGCTCCCCGTATTTTTCATACCTTTCTTGGTCCTCGTATTTTTCAGAACGATTCATGCTTCTCGTATTTTTCACACCTTTTCATGCTCTTCCTGTTTTTCACACCTTTTCATGCTCTCCGTGTTTTTCACACCTTTTCTTGCTCTTCGTATTTCCACACCTTTTCATGCTCCTGATATTTCTTCACAGCATTTCATGCTCTTCATATTTTCACAGCATTTCATGCTAGTCATATTTTTGACACCTTTTTATGCTCCTCATATTTTTCAGACCTTTTCACGCTCCTCGTATTTTTCAGACATTCAGGCCCCTCATATTTTTCAGACATTTTCATGCTCCTCGTGTTTTTCAGACCTTTTCACGCTCCTCGTATTTTTAACACATTTTCATATTCCTCCGATTTTTCACACCTTTTCATGCTCCTCGTATTTTTCAGACATTAAGGCCCCTCGTATTTTTCAGACCTTTTCATGCTCCCTGTATTTTCATACCTTTCATGGTCCTCGTATTTTTCAGACCGTTTCATGCTTCTCGAATTTTTCACACCTTTTCATGCTCTTCCTGTTTTTCACACCTTTTCATGCTCTTCGTGTTTTTCACTCCTTTTCTTGCTCTTCGTGTTTCCACACCTTTTCCTGCACCTCATATTTCTTCACACCATTTCATGCTCTTCATATTTTCACAGCATTTCATGCTAGTCATATTTTTGACACCTTTTCATGCTCCTCATATTTTTCAGACCTTTTCATGCTCCTCGGGTTTTTCAGACCTTTTCACGCTCCTCGTATTTTTCAGACATTCAGGCCCCTCGTATTTTTCAGACATTTTCATGCTCCTCGTGTTTTTCAGACCTTTTCATGCTCCTCGTATTTTTCACACATTTTCATATTCCTCCTATTTTTCACACCTTTTCACGCTCCTCATATTGTTCACAACTTTTCATGCTCTTCATATTTTTCACACCGTTTCATGCTCCTCATATTTTTCATACCGTTTCATGCTCCTCATATTTTTCACATCTTTTTATGTTCGTCATATATTTGATACGATTTAAAGCTCTTCATATTTTTCATACCATTTCATGCTCTTCATATTTTCACAATTTTTCATGCTCCTCCTATTTTTCAGACCGTTTCATGTTCCACATATATTTCACACATTTTCATGCTCCTCATATTTTTGACACCTTTTCATGATCCTCGTATTTTTCAGATCGTTTCATGCTTCTCGTATTTTTCACACCTTTTCATGCTCCTCGTATTTTTCACAACTTTTCATGCTCCTCATATTTTTCAAACCTTTTCATGCTCCTCGTATTTTTCACACATTTTCATGCTCTTGTGTTTTTCACTCCTTTTCATGCTCCTCGTATTTTTCAGACCTTTTCATGCTCCTTGTAATTTTGAAACCTTTTCATGCTCCTCGTATTATATAGACCTTTTCATGCTCCTAGTATTTTTCAGACGTTTTCATGCTCCTCGTATTTTTCAGACCTTTTTTTGCTCCTCGTATTTTTACACCTTTTCATGCTCCTCGTATTTTTCAGACCTTTTCATTTTCCTCGTATTTTACAGAGCTTTTCATGCTCCTCGTATTTTTCAAAAGTTTTCGTGCTCCTCGTATTTTCAGACCTTTTCGTGCTCCTCGAATTTTTCACACCTTTTCATGCTCCTCATGTTTTCCACACCTTTCATGCTCTTCATATTTTTCACAGCGTTTCATGCTCTTCATATTTTCACACCGTTTCATACTCCTCATATTTTTGAGACGTTTTCATGCTCCTCATGTTTTTCACACATTTTCATGCTCCTCGTATTTTCCATACTTTTTCATGCTCCTCGTATTTTTCAGACCTTTTCATGTTCCTCGTATTTTTGACATCTTTTCATGCTCCTCGTAATTTTCAGACCATTTCATGCTCCTCATATTTTTCAGACCTTTTCATTCTCCTAGTATTTTTCCGATCTTTTCATGCTCCTTGTACTTTTCAGACCTTTTCATTCTCCTCATATTTCTCACACCTTTCATGCTCTTCATATTTTTCACACAGTTTCATGCTCATGATATTTTCACACCGTTTCATGCTCTTCATATTTTTGATAACTTTTCATGCTCCTCTTATTTTTCACACCTTTTCATGCTCCTCATATTTTTCAGACCTTTTCATGCTCCCTGTATCTTTCATACCTTTCATGGTCCTCGTATTTTTCAGACCATTTCATGCTTCTCTTATTATTCACACCTTTTCATGCTCTTCCTGTTTTTCACACCTTTTCATGCTCTTCGTGTTTTTCACTCCTTTTAATGCTCTTCATATCTTTCAGGCCTTTTCACGCTCTTGATATTTTTCTCACCTTTTCATGCTCTCCGTTTTTCACACCTTTTCTTGCTCTTCGTGTTTTCCACACCTTTTCATGCTCCTCATATTTCTTCACACCATTTCATGCTCTTCATATTTTCACAGCATTTCATGCTAGTCATATTTTTGACACCTTTTCATGCTCCTCATATTTTTCAGACATTTTTATGCTCCTCGTGTTTTTCAGACTTTTTCACGCTCCTCATATTTTTCAGACATTCAGGCCCCTCATATTTTTCAGACATTTTCATGGTCCTCGTATTTTTCAGACCTTTTCATGCTCCCTGTATTTTTCATACCTTTCATGCTCCTCGTATTTTTCAGACCTTTTCATGCTCCCTGTATTTTTCATACCTTTCATGGTCTTCGTATTTTTCAGACCTTTTCATGCTCCTCGTGTTTTTCAGACCTTTTCACGCTCCTCGTATTTTTCAGACATTTAGGCACCTCGTATTTTTCAGACATTTTCATGCTCCTCGTGTTTTTCAGAACTTTTCATGCTCCTCGTATTTTTCACACATTTTCATATTCCTCCTATTTTTCACACCTTTTCACGCTCCTCGTATTTTTCAGACATTAAGGCCCCTCGTATTTTTCAGACCTTTTCATGCTCCTCGTATTTTTCACACCTTTTCATGCTCCTCATATTTTTCATACCGTTTCATGCTCCTCATATTTTTCACATCTTTTTATGTTCGTCATATATTTGATACGATTTAAAGCTCTTCATATTTTTCATACCATTTCATGCTCTTCATATTTTCACAACGTTTCATGCTCCTCATATTTTTCAGACCGTTTCATGTTCCTCATATATTTCACACCTTTTCATGCTTCTCATATTTTTGACACCTTTTCATGATCCTCGTATTTTTCAGATCATTTCATGCTTCTCGTATTTTTCACACCTTTTCATGCTCCTCGTATTTTTCAAACCTTTTCATGCTCCTCGTATTTTTCACACATTTTCATGCTCTTGTGTTTTTCACACCTTTTCATGCTCCTCGCATTTTTCAGACCTTTTCATGCTCCTTGTAATTTTCAGACCTTTTCATGCTCCTCGTATTATATAGACCTTTTCATGCTCCGAGTATTTTTCAGACCTTTTCATGCTCCTCGTATTTTTCAGACCTTTTTTTGCTCCTCGTATTTTTACACCTTTTTATGCTCCTTGTATTTTTCAGACCGTTTCATGCTCCTCGTGTTTTTCAGACGTATTCACGCTCCTCGTATTTTTCAGACATTCTGGCCCCTCGTATTTTACAGACCTTTTCATGCTCCTCATATTTTCAGACCGTTTCATGCTCCTCATATTTTTCAAACCGTTTCATGCTCCTCATATTTATCACACCGTTTCGGGCTCCTTGTGTTTTACAGACATTTTCATGCTTCTCGTATTTTTCAGAACTTTTCATGCTCCTCGTGTTTTTCAGACCTTTTCATGCTCCTCGTATTTTTCACACATTTTCATACTCCTCGTATTTTTCACACCTTATCACGCTCATCGTATTTTTCAGACATTAAGGCCCCTCGTATTTTTCAGACCTTTCCATGCTCATCGTATTTTTCATACCTTTTCATGATCCTCACATTTTTCACACCTTTTAATGCTCTTAATATTTTTCAGGCCGTTTCATGCTCCTCATATTTTTCACACCTTTTCATGCTCTTCATATTTTTCACCCCGTTTCATGCTCTTCATGTTTCCACACTGTTTCATGCTCCTCATATTTTTCAGATATTTTCATGCTCCTCGTATTTTCCAGACCTTTTCATGCTCCTCGTAATTTTCACAACTTTTCATGCTCCTTGTAGTTTTCAGACCTTTTCATGCTCCTCATATTTCTCACACCTTTCATGTTCTTCATATTTTTCACACCGTTTCATGCTCTTTATATTTTCACACTGTTTCATGCTCCTCATATTTTTGACACCTTTTCATGCTCCTCTTATTTTTCAGACCTTTTCATGCTAGTCGTATTTTTCAGACCTTTTCATGCTCCCCGTATTTTTCATACCTTTCTTGGTCCTCGTATTTTTCAGAACGATTCATGCTTCTCGTATTTTTCACACCTTTTCTTGTTCCTCGTATTTTTCACACCTTTTCATGCTCCTCGTATTTTTCAGACCTTTTTTTGCTCCTCGTATTTTTACACCTTTTCATGCTCCTTGTATTTTTCAGCCCGTTTCATGCTCCTCGTATTTTTCAGAACTTTTCATGCTCCTCGTATTTTACAGAGCTTTTCATGCTCCTCTTATTTTTCAGAATTTTTCGTGCTCCTCATATTTTCAGACCTTTTCGTGCTCCTCGAATTTTTCACACCTTTTCTTGCTCCTCGTATTTTTCACACCTTCTCATGCTCCTCATGTTTTCCACACCTTTCATGCTCTTCATATTTTTCACAGCGTTTCATGCTCTTCATATTTTCACACCGTTTCATCCTCCTCATATTTTTGAGACGTTTTCATGCTCCTCATGTTTTTCACACATTTTCATGCTCCTCGTATTTTCCAGACCTTTTCATGCTCCTCATATTTTTCAGACCTTTTCTTGCTCCTCATATTTTTCAGACCTTTTCATGCTCCTCGTATTTTTCCGATCTTTTCATGCTCCTTGTACTTTTCAGACCTTTTCTTGCTCCTCATATTTTTCACACCTTTTCATGCTCTTTATATATTTTACAACTTCATGCACTTCGTATGTTTCACACCTTATCATGCTTCTCATATTATTCACACCTTTTCATGCTCATCATATTTTTCACATCTTTTATTGCTCTTCATATTTTTCAGACCTTTTCATGCTCCTCATATTTTTCACACCGTTTCATGCTCCTCATATTTTCACAACGTTTCATGTCTTCATATTTTTCACACCATTTCATGCTTTTCGTATTTTTCACACCTTTTCATGCTCTTTGTATATTTCACACCTTTTCATGCACTTCGTATGTTTCACACCTTATCATGCTCCTCATATTATTCACACCTGTTCATGCTCCTCGTGTTTTTCAGAACTTTTCATGCTCCTCATATTTTTCAGACCTTTTCATGCTCCTCGTATTTTTCACACCTTTCATGCTCCTCGTATTTTTTAGACGTTGTCATGCTCCTCGTATTTTTCACACCTTTTCATGCTCCTTGTATTTTTCAGACCTTTTCATGCTCTTCGTATTTTTTAAAACATTTCATGCTTTCGCATTTTTCACACCGTTTCATGCTCTGCATATTTTTCAAACCTTTTCATGCTCTATGTATTTTTCACAACTTTTCATTCTTTTCATAATTTTGCACACCTTTTCATGGTCTTCATATATTTCACACCAGTCATGCTCTTCGTATTTTTCACACTTTTTCAAGCTCTTCATACTTTTCAAACCGTTTCATGCTCTTCATATTTTTCACATCTTTTCATGCTCCTCATATTTTTCACACCTTTTCATGCTCTTCATATTTTTCACACCTTTTCATGGTCTTCATTTTTACACCGTCTCATGCTCCTCATATTTTTCACACGTTTCATGCTCTTCATATTTTTACACCTTTTCATGCTCCTCCTATTTTTCACACATTTTCATGTTCTTTGTATTTTTCAGACATTTTCATGCTCTTGGTAATTTTTCACACCTTTTCATGCTTTTCGTAATTTTTCACACCTGTAAATGCTCTTCGTATATTTCACACCTTTTCATGTTCCTCATAGTTTTCACACAGTTTCATGCTCTTCATATTATTCACACCTTTTCATGCTCTTCATATTTTTCACACTTTTTCATGCTTTTCATATTTTTCACACAGTTTCATGCTCTTCATAATTTTCACACCTTTTCATGCTCTTCATATTTTTCACTCCGTTCTATGCTCCTCATATTTTCAGACCATTTTATGATCCTCATATTTTCACCCCGTTTCATGCTCTTCATATTTTTCAAACCATTTCATGCTCTTTGTATTTTTCACACCTTTTCATGATCTTTGTATATTTCACACCTTTTCATGCTCTTCGTTTTTTTCACACCGTTTCATGTTCTTCATATTTTTCACACAGTTTCATGCGCTTCATATTTTCACACCTTTTCATGGTCTTCATTTTTACACCGTTTCATGCTCCTCATATTTTTCACACGTTTCATGCTCTTCATATTTTTACACCGTTTCATGCTCCTCCTATTTTTCACACATTTTCATGCTCTTTGTATTTTTCAGACATTTTCATGCTCTTGGTAATTTTTCACACCTTTTCATGCTTTTCGTAATTTTTCACACCTGTAAATGCTCTTCGTATATTTCACACCTTTTCATGTTCCTCATATTTTTCACACAGTTTCATGCTCTTCATATTATTCACACCTTTTTATGCTCTTCATATTTTTCACACTTTTTCATGCTTTTCATATTTTTCACACAGTTTCATGCTCTTCATAATTTTCACCCCTTTTCATGCTCTTCATATTTTTCACTCCGTTCTATACTCCTCATATTTTCAGACCATTTTATGATCCTCATATTTTCACCCCGTTTCATGCTCTTCATATTTTTCAAACCATTTCATGCTCTTCGTATTTTTCACACCTTTTCATGATCTTTGTATATTTCACACCTTTTCATGCTCTTCGTTTTTTTCACACCGTTTCATGTTCTTCATATTTTTCACACAGTTTCATGCTCTTCATATTTTCACACCTTTTCATGCTCTTCATATTTTTCACACTTTTTCATGCTTTTCATATTTTTCATACAGTTTCATGCTCTTCAAAATTTTCACACTTTTTCTTGCTCTTCATATTTTTCACTCCGTTCTATGCTCCTCATATTTTCAGACCTTTTCATGCTCCTCATATTTTCACACCGTTTCATGCTCTTTGTATTTTTCACAAATTTTCATGCTCTTTGTATTTTTCAGACATTTTCATGCTCTTGGTAATTTTTCACACCTTTTCATGCTTTTCGTAATTTTTCACACCTTTTCATGCTCTTCATATATTTCACACCTTTTCTTGCTCTTCGTATTTTTCACATTTTTTCATGCTCTTCAGATTTTTCACACCTTTTCATGCTCTTCATATTTTTCACACGTTTTCATGCTTTTCATATTTTTCACACCGTTTCATGCTCTTCATATTTTTCACACAGTTTCATGCTCTTCATATTTTTCACACCTTTTCATGCTCTTCATATTTTTCACACGTTTTCATGCTTTTCATATTTTTCACAGTTTCATGCTTTTCATATTTTTCACACAGTTTCATGCTCTTCATAATTTTCACACCTTTTCATGCTCTTCATATTTTTCACTCCGTTCTATGCTCCTCATATTTTCAGACCATTTTATGATCCTCATATTTTCACCCCGTTTCATGCTCTTCATATTTTTCAAACCATTTCATGCTCTTTGTATTTTTCACACCTTTTCATGATCTTTGTATATTTCACACCTTTTCATGCTCTTCGTTTTTTTCACACCGTTTCATGTTCTTCATATTTTTCACACAGTTTCATGCGCTTCATATTTTCACACCTTTTCATGGTCTTCATTTTTACACCGTTTCATGCTCCTCATATTTTTCACACGTTTCATGCTCTTCATATTTTTACACCGTTTCATGCTCCTCCTATTTTTCACACATTTTCATGCTCTTTGTATTTTTCAGACATTTTCATGCTCTTGGTAATTTTTCACACCTTTTCATGCTTTTCGTAATTTTTCACACCTGTAAATGCTCTTCGTATATTTCACACCTTTTCATGTTCCTCATATTTTTCACACAGTTTCATGCTCTTCATATTATTCACACCTTTTTATGCTCTTCATATTTTTCACACTTTTTCATGCTTTTCATATTTTTCACACAGTTTCATGCTCTTCATAATTTTCACCCCTTTTCATGCTCTTCATATTTTTCACTCCGTTCTATACTCCTCATATTTTCAGACCATTTTATGATCCTCATATTTTCACCCCGTTTCATGCTCTTCATATTTTTCAAACCATTTCATGCTCTTCGTATTTTTCACACCTTTTCATGATCTTTGTATATTTCACACCTTTTCATGCTCTTCGTTTTTTTCACACCGTTTCATGTTCTTCATATTTTTCACACAGTTTCATGCTCTTCATATTTTCACACCTTTTCATGCTCTTCATATTTTTCACACTTTTTCATGCTTTTCATATTTTTCATACAGTTTCATGCTCTTCAAAATTTTCACACTTTTTCTTGCTCTTCATATTTTTCACTCCGTTCTATGCTCCTCATATTTTCAGACCTTTTCATGCTCCTCATATTTTCACACCGTTTCATGCTCTTTGTATTTTTCACAAATTTTCATGCTCTTTGTATTTTTCAGACATTTTCATGCTCTTGGTAATTTTTCACACCTTTTCATGCTTTTCGTAATTTTTCACACCTTTTCATGCTCTTCATATATTTCACACCTTTTCTTGCTCTTCGTATTTTTCACATTTTTTCATGCTCTTCAGATTTTTCACACCTTTTCATGCTCTTCATATTTTTCACACGTTTTCATGCTTTTCATATTTTTCACACCGTTTCATGCTCTTCATATTTTTCACACAGTTTCATGCTCTTCATATTTTTCACACCTTTTCATGCTCTTCATATTTTTCACACGTTTTCATGCTTTTCATATTTTTCACAGTTTCATGCTTTTCATATTTTTCACACAGTTTCATGCTCTTCATAATTTTCACACCTTTTCATGCTCTTCATAATTTTCACTCCGTTCTATGCTCCTCATATTTTCAGACCATTTTATGATCCTCATATTTTCACCCTGTTTCATGCTCTTCATATTTTTCAAACCATTTCATGCTCTTCGTATTTTTCACACCTTTTCATGATCTTTGTATATTTCACACATTTTCATGCTCTTCGTTTTTTTCACACCGTTTCATATTCTTCATATTTTTCACACAGTTTCATGCTCTTCATATTTTCACACCTTTTCATGCTCTTCATATTTTTCACACTTTTTCATGCTTTTCATATTTTTCACACAGTTTCATGCTTTTCATATTTTTCACACCTTTTCATGCTCTTCATATTTTTCACACTTTTTCATGCTTTTCATATTTTTCACACAGTTTCATGCTCTTCATAATTTTCACACCTTTTCATGATCTTCATATTTTTCACTCCGTTCTATGCTCCTCATATTTTCAGACCATTTTATGATCCTCATATTTTCACCCCGTTTCATGCTCTTCATATTTTTCAAACCATTTCATGCTCTTCGTATTTTTCACACCTTTTCATGATCTTTGTATATTTCACACCTTTTCATGCTCTTAGTTTTTTTCACACCGTTTCATGTTCTTCATATTTTTCACACAGTTTCATGCTCTTCATATTTTCACACCTTTTCATGCTCTTCATATTTTTCACACTTTTTCATGCTTTTCATACAGTTTCATGCTCTTCATAATTTTCACACCTTTTCTTGCTCTTCATATTTTTCACTCCGTTCTATGCTCCTCATATTTTCAGACCTTTTCATGCTCCTCATATTTTCACACCGTTTCATGCTCTTTGTATTTTTCACACATTTTCATGCTCTTTGTATTTTTCAGACATTTTCATGCTCTTGGTAATTTTTCACACCTTTTCATGCTTTTCGTAATTTTTCACACCTTTTCATGCTCTTCATATATTTCACACCTTTTCTTGCTCTTCGTATTTTTCACACCGTTTCATGCTCTTCAGATTTTTCACACCTTTTCATGCTCTTCATGTTTTTCACACCTTTTCATGCTCTTCATATTTTTCTCACGTTTTCATGCTTTTCATATTTTTCACACAGTTTCATGCTTTTCATATTTTTCACACCTTTTCATGCTCTTCGTATTTTTCCCACCTTTTCATGCTCTTCATATTTTTTAAACCTTTTCATGCTTTTTGAATTTTTCATACATTTTCATGGTCTTCGTGTTTTTCACACATTTTCATGCTCTTTGTCTTTTTTACACTTTTTCATGGTCCTCATATTTTTCAAACCTTTTCATGCTCATCATAGTTTTCACACGTTTTCATGGTCCTCGTATATTTCAGACCTTTTCGTGCTCCTCGGATTTTTCACACCTTTTCATGCTCTTCGAATTTTTCACACATTTTCATGCACTTCGTTTTATCCACAACTTTTCATGCTGCTACTGTTTTTCACACCATTTCATGCTCTTCATATTTTTCAGACCGTTTCTTGCTCCTCATATTTATCACACATTTCTATGCTCTTCATAATTTTCACACCGTTTCATGCTCTTCATTTTTTCACACCTTTTCAGGCTCCTCATATTTTTGAGACCTTTTCATGCTCTTCGTATTTTTCACACTTTTTAATGCTCCTCCTGTTTTCCAGACCTTTTCATGCTCCTCGTATTTTTCAGACCTTTTCATGGTACTCGTATATTTCAGACTCTTCGTACTCCTCGGATTTTTCACACCTTTTCATGCTCCTCGTATTTTTCCACACATTTTCATGCTCTTCGTGTTTTTCACACCTATTCATGCTCCTCGTGTTTTTCACACCTTTTCATGCTCCTCATATTTTTCAAACCTTTCCATGCTCCTCGTGTTTTCCAGACCTTTTCATGCTCCTCGGATTTTTCACACCTTTTCATGCTCCTCGTTTTTTTCACACATGTTCATGCTCTTCGTGTTTTTCACACCTATTCATGCTCCTCGTATTTTTCACACCTTTTCATGCTCTTCGTATTTTTCAACCCTTTTCATGCTCTTCGTGTTTTTCACACATTTTCATGCTCTTCGTGTTTTTCACACATTTTCATGCTCTTCGTGTTTTTTACACTCTTTCATGGTCCTCATATTTTTCAAACCTTTTCGTGCTCTTAGTATTTTTCACACCTTTTCATGGTCCTCGTATATTTCAGACCTTTTCGTGCTCCTCGCATTTTTCACACCTTTTCATGCTCTTCGAATTTTTCACACATTTTCATGCACTTCGTTTTATCCACAACTTTTCATGCTGCTCGTGTTTTTCACACCATTTCATACTCTTCCTATTTTTCAGACCGTTTCATGCTCCTCCTATTTATCACACCTTTCCATGCTCTTCATAATTTTCACACCGTTTCATGCTCTTCATATTTTCACACCGTTTCATGCTCTTCATATTTTTCAGACCTTTTCATGCTCCTCGTATTTTGCCCACCGTTTCACATTCTTCGTGTTTTCACAACATTTCAAGCCCTTTGTATTTTTCACACCTTTTCGTGCTCTTCATATTGTTCACACCTTTTCATGCTCCAAGTAATTTTTAGACCTTTTCATGCTCCTCGTGTTTTTCAGAACTTTTCATGCTCCTCGTATTTTTCAGACCTTTTCATGCTCCTCGTATTTTTCAGACCTTTACATGCTCCTCGTATTTTTCACACATTTTCATGCTCTTCGTGTTTTTCACACCTATTCATGCTCCTTGTGTTTTTAACATCTTTTCATGCTCCTCGTGTTTTGCAGAGCTTTTCATGCTCCTCGTATTTTTCAGACCTTTTCATGTTCCTCGTATTTTTGACACCTTTTCATGCTCCTCATATTTTTCAGAACTTTTCATGCTCCTGGTATTTTTCAGACCTTTGGACGCTCCTTGTATTTTTCAGACCTTTTCGGGCTCCTCCTATTTTCAGGCCTTTTCGTGCTCCTCGTATTTTTCACACCTTTTCATGCTCCTCATATATTTCACAACTTTTTATGCTCTTCATATTTTTTACATATTTCATGCTCGTCATATTTTTCATACCATTTCATGCTACTCATATTTTTCACATCTTTTCATGCTCCTCATATTTTTGACACCTTTTAAAGGTCATCATATTTTTCTACCGTTTCATGCTCTTGATATTTTCACACGGTTTCATGCTCCTCGTATTTTTCAGACCTTTTCATGCTACTACTATTTTTCCTACCTTTTCATGCTCCTCGTATTTTTCGCACATTTTCTTTCTCATCGTATTTTTCACACCTTTACATGCTCCTCGTATTTGTGACCCCTTTAATGCTCCTCGTATTTTTCACACCTTTATATGCTCGTCGTATTTTCAATCCTTTTCATGCTCTTCGAATTTTTCACACATTTTCATGCACTTCGTGTTTTCCACATTTTTTCATGCTGCTCGTGTTTTTCACACCATTTCATGCTCTTCATATTTTTAACACCGTTTCATGCTCTTCATATTTTCACACCGTTTCATGCTCCTCATATTTTTCACACCTTTTCATGCTCCTCGTATTTTTCACACCCATTCATGCTCCTCATATTTTTCAGACATTTTCATGCTCCTAGTATTGTTCACACCTTTTCATGCTCCTCGTATTTTTCACACCTATTAATGCTCCTTGTATTTTTCAGACCTTTTCATGCTGTTCGTATTTTTCACAGCATTTCATGCTTTCACATATTTCACACCGTTTCATGCTCCTCGTAATTTTCACATGTTTTCATGCACTTTGTATTTTTCAAACCTTTTCATGCTCTTTGTATTTTTCACAACTTTTCATGCTCCTCGTGTTTTCCAGACCTTTTTATGCTCCTTATATTTTTCACACCTTTTCATGCTCCTCCTATTTTTCACACCTTTTCATGCTCCTTATATTTTTCACACCTTTTCATGCTTCTTATATTTTTCACACCTTTTCAGGCTCCTCGTATTTTTCACACCTTTTCAGGCTCCTCATATTTTTGAGACCTTTTCATGCTGTTCGTGTTTTCACACCTTTTCAAGCTCTTTGTATTTTTCACACTTTTTCGTGCTCTTCATATTGTTCACATCTTTTCATGCTCCAAGTATTTTTTAGACCTTTTCATGCTCCTCGTGTTTTTCAGAACTTTTCATGCTTCTCGTATTTTTCAGACCTTTTCATGCTCCTCGTATTTTTCACAGCTTTTCATTCTCCTCGTATTTTTCAGACCTTTTCATGCTCCTCGTATTTTTCACACATTTTCATGCTCTTCGTGTTTTTCACACCTATTCATGCTCCTTATGTTTTTAACAACTTTTCATGCTCCCTATATTTTTCACACCTTTTCAGGCTCCTCATATTTTTGAGACCTTTTCATGTTCTTCGTGTTTTCACACCTTTTCAAGCTCTTTGTATTTTTCACACTTTTTCGTGCTCTTCATATTGTTCACACCTTTTCATGCTCCAAGTATTTTTTAGACCTTCTCATGCTCCTCGTGTTTTTCAGAACTTTTCATGCTTCTCGTATTTTTCAGACCTTTTCATGCTCCTCGTATTTTTCAGACCTTTTCATGCTCCTCATATTTTTCAGACCTTTTCATGCTCCTCGTGTTTTGCAGACCTTTTCATGCTCCTCGTATTTTTCAGACCTTTTCATGCTCCTCGTATTTTTGACACCTATTCATGCTCCTCATATTTTTCAGAACTTTTCATGCTCCTGGTATTTTTCAGAACTTTTCATGCTCCTCGTATTTTTCAGACCTTTTCATTCCCCTCCTATTTTCAGAACTTTTTTGCTCCTCATATTTTTCATACCATTTCATGCTACTCATATTTTTCACATCTTTTCATGCTCCTCATATTTTTGACACCTTTTAAAGGTCTTCATATTTTTCACACCGTTTCATGCTCTTTATATTTTCTCACCGTTTCATGTTCCTCGTATTTTTCAGACCTTTTCATGCTCCTACTATTTTTCCTACCTTTTCATGCTCCTCGTATTTTTCTCACATTTCCTTCCTCATCGTATTTTTCACACCTTTTCATGCTCCTCATATTTTTCACACCTTTAATGCTCCTCGTATTTTTCACACTTACATGCTCTTCATGTTTTTCAAACCTTTTAATGCTCTTCGAATTTTTCACACTTTTTCATGCACTTCGTGTTTTCCACATTTTTTCATGCTGCTCGTGTTTTTCACACCGTTTCATGCTCCTCATATTTTTTAACACCGTTTCATGCTCTTCATATTTTCACACCGTTTCATGCTCCTCGTATTTTTCACACCTTTTCATGCTCCTCGTATTTTTCACACCCTTTCATGCTCCTTGTGTTTTTCAGACCTTTTCATGCTCTTCGTATTTTTCACAGCATTTCATGCTTTCGCATTTTTCACACCATTGCATGCTCCTCGTATTTTTCACACCTTTTCATGCACTTCGTATTTTTCAAATCTTTTCATTCTCTTTGTATTTTTCACAACTTTTCATGCATTTCATAATTTTTCAGACCTTTTCATGGTCTTCGTAGATTTCACACCAGTCATGCTCTTCGTATTTTTCACACCTTTTCAAGCTCTTCGTACTTTTCAAACCGTTTCTTGCTCTTCATATTTTTCACATATTTTCATGCTCTAAATATTTTTCACATCTCTTCATGCGCTTCATATTTTTCATATCTTTTCATCCTCTTCATATTTTTCACAACTTTTCATGCTCTTCATATTTTTTACATATTTAATGCTCCTCATATTTTTCATACCATTTCATGCTCCTCATATTTTTCATATCTTTTCATGCTCCTCATATTTTTGACACCTTTTAAAGGTCTTCATATTTTTCACACCGTTTCATGCTCTTTATATTTTCACACCGTTTCATGTTCCTCGTATTTTTCAGACATTTTCATGCTCCTACTAGTTTTCCCACCTTTTCATGCTCCTTGTATTTTTAGCACATTTTCTTTCTCATCGTATTTTTCACACCTTTTCATGCTCCTCGTATTTTTCACACCTTTAATGCTCCTCGTATTTTTCACACCTTTACATGCTCTTCGTGTTTTTCAAACCTTTTAATGCTCTTCGAATTTTTCACACATTTTTACGCACTTCGTGTTTTCCACATTTTTTCATGCTGCTCGTGTTTTTCACAACGTTTCATGCTCTTCATATTTTTAACACCGTTTCATGCTCTTCATATTGCTCACACCTTTTCATGCTCCACATATTTTTCAGACCTTTCATGCTCCTCGTGTTTTTCAGAACTTTTCATGCTCCTCATATTTTTCAGACCTTTTCATGCTCCTCGTATTTTTTAGACCTTTTCATGCTCCTCGTGTTTTTCAGAACTTTTCATGCTCCTCGTATTTTTCACACCGTTTCATGCTCCTCGTATTTTTCACACCTTTTCATGCACTTTGTATTTTTCAAAACTTTTCATGCTCTTTGTATTTTTCACAACTTTTCACGCTCTTCGTACTTTTCAAACCATTTCATGCTCTTCATATTTTCACATCTTTTCATGCTCTTCATATTTTTCACAACTTTTCATGCTCTTCATATTTTTTACATATTTCATGCTTCTCATATTTTTCATACCATTTCATGCTCCTCATATTTTTCACATCTTTTCATGCTCCTCATATTTTTGACACCTTTTAAAGGTCTTCATATTTTTCACACCGTTTCATGTTCCTCGTATTTTTCAGCCCTTTTCATGCTCCTACTATTTTTCCCACCTTTTCATGCTCCTCGTATTTTTAGCACATTTTCTTTCTCATCGTATTTTTCACACCTTTTCATGCTCCTCGTATTTTTCACACCTTTAATTCTCCTCGTATTTTCCCACCTTTAAATGCTCTTCGTATTTTTCAAACCTTTTCATGCTCTTCGTATTTTTCACACATTTTCATGCACTTCGTAGTTTTCACACCTTTTCATTCTCCTCATATTTTTCAGACCTTTACATACTCCTCGTATTTGCAGACCTTTTCGTACTCCTCGTGTTTTTCACACCATTTCATGCTCCTCATATTTTTCATATCTTTTCATGCTCCTCATATTTTTGACACCTTTTAAAGGTCTTCATATTTTTCACACCGTTTCATGCTCTTTATATTTTCACACCGTTTCATGTTCCTCGTATTTTTCAGACATTTTCATGCTCCTACTAGTTTTCCCACCTTTTCATGCTCCTTGTATTTTTAGCACATTTTCTTTCTCATCGTATTTTTCACACCTTTTCATGCTCCTCGTATTTTTCACACCTTTAATGCTCCTCGTATTTTTCACACCTTTACATGCTCTTCGTGTTTTTCAAACCTTTTAATGCTCTTCGAATTTTTCACACATTTTTACGCACTTCGTGTTTTCCACATTTTTTCATGCTGCTCGTGTTTTTCACAACGTTTCATGCTCTTCATATTTTTAACACCGTTTCATGCTCTTCATATTGCTCACACCTTTTCATGCTCCACATATTTTTCAGACCTTTCATGCTCCTCGTGTTTTTCAGAACTTTTCATGCTCCTCATATTTTTCAGACCTTTTCATGCTCCTCGTATTTTTTAGACCTTTTCATGCTCCTCGTGTTTTTCAGAACTTTTCTTGCTCCTCGTATTTTTCACACCGTTTCATGCTCCTCGTATTTTTCACACCTTTTCATGCACTTTGTATTTTACAAACCTTTTCATGCTCTTTGTATTTTTCACAACTTTTCATGCTCTTCATACTTTTCAAACCATTTCATGCTCTTCATATTTTCACATCTTTTCATGCTCTTCATATTTTACACACCGTTTCATGCTCTTCATATTTTTCACAACTTTTCATGCTCTTCATATTTTTTACATATTTCATGCTTCTCATATTTTTCATACCATTTCATGCTCCTCATATTTTTCACATCTTTTCATGCTCCTCATATTTTTGACACCTTTTAAAGGTCTTCATATTTTTCACACCGTTTCATGTTCCTCGTATATTTCAGCCCTTTTCATGCTCCTACTTTTTTTCCCACCTTTTCATGCTCCTCGTATTTTTAGCACATTTTCTTTCTCATCGTATTTTTCACACCTTTTCATGCTCCTCGTATTTTTCACACCTTTAATTCTCCTCGTATTTTCCCACCTTTAAATGCTCTTCATATTTTTCAAACCTTTTCCTGCTCTTCGTATTTTTCACACATTTTCATGCACTTCGTAGTTTTCACACCTTTTCAAGCTCTTCGTACTTTTCAAACCGTTTCTTGCTCTTCATATTTTTCACATATTTTCATGCTCTAAATATTTTTCACATCTCTTCATGCGCTTCATATTTTTCACATCTTTTCATCCTCTTCATATTTTTCACAACTTGTCATGCTCTTCATATTTTTTACATATTTCATGCTCCTCATATTTTTCATACCATTTCATGCTCCTCATTTTTTTCATATCTTTTCATGCTCCTCATATTTTTGACACCTTTTAAAGGTCTTCATATTTTTCACACCGTTTCATGCTCTTTATATTTTCACACCGTTTCATGTTCCTCGTATTTTTCAGACATTTTCATGCTCCTACTAGTTTTCCCACCTTTTCATGCTCCTTGTATTTTTAGCACATTTTCTTTCTCATCGTATTTTTCACACCTTTTCATGCTCCTCGTATTTTTCACACCTTTAATGCTCCTCGTATTTTTCACACCTTTACATGCTCTTCGTGTTTTTCAAACCTTTTAATGCTCTTCGAATTTTTCACACATTTTTACGCACTTCGTGTTTTCCACATTTTTTCATGCTGCTCGTGTTTTTCACAACGTTTCATGCTCTTCATATTTTTAACACCGTTTCATGCTCTTCATATTGCTCACACCTTTTCATGCTCCACATATTTTTCAGACCTTTCATGCTCCTCGTGTTTTTCAGAACTTTTCATGCTCCTCATATTTTTCAGACCTTTTCATGCTCCTCGTATTTTTTAGACCTTTTCATGCTCCTCGTGTTTTTCAGAACTTTTCATGCTCCTCGTATTTTTCACACCGTTTCATGCTCCTCGTATTTTTCACACCTTTTCATGCACTTTGTATTTTTCAAAACTTTTCATGCTCTTTGTATTTTTCACAACTTTTCACGCTCTTCGTACTTTTCAAACCATTTCATGCTCTTCATATTTTCACATCTTTTCATGCTCTTCATATTTTACACACCGTTTCATGCTCTTCATATTTTTCACAACTTTTCATGCTCTTCATATTTTTTACATATTTCATGCTTCTCATATTTTTCATACCATTTCATGCTCCTCATATTTTTCACATCTTTTCATGCTCCTCATATTTTTGACACCTTTTAAAGGTCTTCATATTTTTCACACCGTTGCATGTTCCTCGTATTTTTCAGCCCTTTTCATGCTCCTACTATTTTTCCCACCTTTTCATGCTCCTCGTATTTTTAGCACATTTTCTTTCTCATCGTATTTTTCACACCTTTTCATGCTCCTCGTATTTTTCACACCTTTAATTCTCCTCGTATTTTCCCACCTTTAAATGCTCTTCGTATTTTTCAAACCTTTTCATGCTCTTCGTATTTTTCACAAATTTTCATGCACTTCGTAGTTTTCACACCTTTTCATTCTCCTCATATTTTTCAGACCTTTACATACTCCTCGTATTTGCAGACCTTTTCGTACTCCTCGTGTTTTTCACACCATTTCATGCTCCTCATATATTTCACAACTTTTCATGCTCTTCATATTATTGACATATTTTAATGCTCCTCATATTTTTCCCATCTTTTCATGCTCCTCATATTTTTGACACGTTTAAAAGGTCTTCATATTTTTCACACTGTTTCATGATCTTCATATTTTCACACCGTTTCATGCTCTTCAAATTTTTTAGACCTTTTCATGCTCCTGTTTTTTTCACACCTTTTCATGCTCCTCGCATTTTTCACACCTTTTCATGCTCCTCGTATTTTTCAGACCTTTTCATGCTCCTACTATTGTTCACACCTTTTCATGCTTCTCGTATTTTTCGCACATTTTCTTTCTCATCGTATTTTTCACACCTTTTCATGCTCCTTGTATTTTTCACACCTTTTCATGCTCTTCGTACTTTTCACACCTTTTCATGCTCTTCGTATTTTTCCCACCTTGTCATGCCAGTCGTATTTTTTAGAACTTTTCATGGTCCTCGTATATTTCAGACCTTTTCATGCTCCTCGGATTTTTCACATCTTTTCATGCTCCTCGTATTTTACAGACCTTTTCATGCTCCTTGTATTGTTCCCACCTTTTCATGCTCTTCCTGTTTTTCAAACCTTTTCATGCTCTTCGAATTTTTATACATTTTCATGCTCTTCGTGTTTTTCACACATTTTCATGCTCTTCGTGTTTTTTACAATTTTTCATGCTCCTCATATATTTCACACCTTTTCATGCTCCTCGTATTTTTCACACCTTTTCATGCTCCTCGTATTTTTCTGACCTTTACATGCTCCTCATATTTTATAGACCTTTTCATGCTCCTCGTATTTTTCAGATCTTTTCATGGTCCTCGTACTTTCAGACCTTTTTGTGCTCCTCGTATTTTTCACACCTTTTCATGCTTCTCATATATTTAACAACTTTTCATGCTCTTCATATTTTTGACACATTTTCATGCTCCTCCTATTTTTCATACCGTTTCATGCTCCTTATATTTTTCACATCTTTTCATGGTCCTCATATTTCTGACACATTTTTAAGGTCTTCATGTTTTTCACACCGTTTCATGCTCTTTATATTTTCACACCGTTTCACGCTCCTCACATTTTTTAGACCGTTTCATGCTCCTCATATTTTTGACAGCTTTTGAAGCTCTTCATGTATTTCACACCTTTTCAGGCTCTTCATGTTTTTAAACACCACTTCATGCTCCTCCTATTTTTCAGACCGTTTCATTCTCCTCATATATTTCACAGGTTTGGAGTTCTTCATATTTTTCACACCTTTTAGGCCCTGCATGTTTTTCAACACAATTTCATGCTCCTTATATTTTCAAACCATTTCATGCTCCTCTTTTTTTTGAGACCGTTTCATGCTCCTCATATATTTTACAACTTTTGAAGCTTTTCATATTATTCACACCTTTTCAGGCTCTTCATGTTCTCAACATCGTTTCATGCTCCTCTTATTTTTCAGACTGTTTCATGCTCCTCATATTTTTCAGACCGTTACATGCTCCTCATATTTTTGACACATTTTGAAGCTCTAAATGTTTTTCAACACAGTTTCATGCTCCTCCTATTTTACAGACGGTTTCATGCTCCTCCTATTTTTCAGACCGTTTCATGCCCCTTATATTTTTGACACCTTTTGAAGCTCTTGATATTTTTCACACCTTTTCAGGCTCTTCATGTTTTTCATCACCATTTCATGCTACTCCTATATTTCAGACCGTTTCATGCTTCTCATATTTTTGACATCTTTTGAAGCTCTACATATATTTCACACCTTTTCATGCTCTTCATGTTTTTCAACACCGTTTCATGCTCCTCCTATCTTTCAGACCGTTTCTTGCTCCTCATATTTTTGACACCTTTTGAAGCTCTTCATGTTTTTCAACACCGTTTCATGCTTCTCATATTTTTCAGAACGTTTCATGCTCCTCATATTTTTTACACCTTTTGAACCTCTTCATATTTTTCACACCTTTTCATGCTCTAAATATTTTTCACATCTCTTCATGTGCTCCATATTTTTCACACCGTTTCATAAGCTTAATTTTTACACCGTTTCATGCTCCTCATATTTTTCACACCGTTAAATGCTCTTCGTATTTTCACACATTTTCATGCTCTTTGTATTTTTCAGACATTTTCATGCTCTTGGTAATTTTTCACACCGTTTCATGCTCTTTGTATTTTTCACAAATTTTCATGCTCTTTGTATTTTTCAGACATTTTCATTCTCTTGGTAATTTTTCACACCTTTTTATGCTCTTCGTATATTTCACACCTTTTCATGCTCTTCGTATTTTTCACACCTTTTCATGTTCCTCATATTTTTGAAACCGTTTCATGCTCCTCATATTTATCACACCGTTTCATACTCCGCATATTTTTCACACCTTTTCATGCTCATCGTATTTTTCAGACATTTTCATGCTCCTAGTATTGTTCATACCTTTTCATGCTCCTCGTATCTTTCACACCTTTTCATGCTCCTCGTATTTTTCACACCGTTTCATGCTCCTCGTATTTTTCAGCCCTTTTCCTGCTCCTCGTATTTTTCACAGCATTTCATGCTTTCGCATTTTTCACACCGTTTCATGCTCCTCGTATATTTCACACCTTTTCATGCACTTTGTATTTTTCACAACTTTTCATGCTTTTCATAATTTTTCACACCTTTTCATTGTCTTCGTATATTTCACACCCATCATGCTCTTTGTATTTTTCACACCTTTTCAAGCTTTTCATACTTTTCAAACCATTTCATGCTCTTCATATTTTTCACATCTTTTCATCCTCTTCATATTTTTCACAACTTTTCATGCTCTTCATATTTTTTACATATTTCATGCTCCTCATATTTTTCATACCATTTCATGCTCCTCATATTTTTCACATCTTTTCATGCTCCTCATATTTTTGACACCTTTTACAGGTCTTCATATTTTTCACACCGTTTCATGCTCTTTATATTTTCACACCGTTTCATGTTCCTCGTATTTTTCAGACCTTTTCATGCTCCTACTATTTTTCCCACCTTTTCATGCTCTTTGTATTTTTAGCACATTTTCTTTCTCATCGTATTTTTCACACCTTTTCATGCTCCTCGTATTCTTCACACCTTTAATGCTCCTCGTATTTTTCACACCTTTACATGCTCTTCGTGTTTTTCAAACATTTTAATGCTCTTCGAATTTTTCACACATTTGCATGCACTTCGTGTTTTCCACATTGTTTCATGCTGCTCATGTTTTTCACACCGTTTCATGCTCTTCATATTTTTAACATCGTTTCATGCTCTTCATATTGTTCACACCTTTTCATGCTCCACGTACTTTTCAGACCTTTTCATGCTCTTGGTGTTTTTCAGAACTTTTCATGCTCCTCGTATTTTTCACACCGTTTCATGCTCCTCGTATTTTTCACACCTTTTCATGCACTTTGTATTTTTCAAACCTTTTCATGCTCTTTGTATTTTTCACAACTTTTCATGCTTTTCATAATTTTTCACATCTTTTCATTGTCTTCGTATATTTCACACCAGTCATGCTCTTTGTATTTTGCACAACTTTTCATGCTCTTTATACTTTTCAAACCATTTCATGCTCTTCATATTTTTCACAACTTTTCATGCTCTTCATATTTTTTACATATTTCATGCTTCTCATATTTTTCATACCATTTCATGCTCCTCATGTTTTTCACATCTTTTCATACTCCTCATATTTTTGACACCTTTTAAAGGTCTTCATATTTTTCACACCGTTTCATGCTCTTTATATTTTCACACCGTTTCATATTCCTCGTATTTTTCAGACCTTTTCATGCTCCTACTATTTTTCCCACCTTTTCATGCTCCTCGTATTTTTAGCACATTTTCTTTCTCATCGTATTTTTCACACCTTTTCATGCTCCTCATATTTTTCACACCTTTAATTCTCTTCGTATTTTTCACACCTTTACATGCTCTTCGTATTTTTCAAACCTTTTCATGCTCTTCGAATTTTTCACACATTATCATGCACTTCGTGTTTTCCACATTTTTTCTTGCTGCTCGTGTTTTTCACACCGTTTCATGCTCTTCATATTTTTAACACCGTTTCATGCTCTTCATAATTTCACACCGTTTCATGCTCCTCGTATTTTTCACACCTTTTCATGCTTCTCATATTTTTCAGATCTTTTCATGCTTCTCGTATTTTTCAGACATTTTCATGCTCCTAGTATTTTTCACACGTTTTCATGCACCTCGTATTTTTCACACCTTTTCATGCTCTTTGTAGTTTTCACACCTTTTCATGTTCCTCATATTTTTCAGACCTTTTCATGCTCCTACTATTTTTCCCACCTTATCATGCTCCTCGTATTTTTAGCACATTTTCTTTCTCATTGCATTTTTCACACCTTTAATGCTCCTCGTATTTTTCACACCTTTAATGCTCCTCGTATTTTTCACACCTTTACATGCTCTTCATATTTTTCAAACCTTTTCCTGCTCTTCGAATTTTTCACACATTTTCATGCACTTCGTAGTTTTCACACCTTTTCATGCTCCTCATATTTTTCAGACCTTTTCGTACTCCTCGTGTTTTTCACACCTTTTCATGCTCCTCGTATTCTTCACACCTTTAATGCTCCTCGTATTTTTCACACCTTTACATGCTCTTCGTGTTTTTCAAACCTTTTATTGTTCTTCGAATTTTTCACACATTTGCATGCACTTCGTGTTTTCCACATTGTTTCATGCTGCTCATGTTTTTCACACCGTTTCATGTTCTTCATATTTTTAACATCGTTTCATGCTCTTCATATTGTTCACACCTTTTCATGCTCCACGTACTTTTCAGACCTTTTCATGCTCCTCGTGTTTTTCAGAACTTTTCATGCTCCTCGTATTTTTCACACCGTTTCATGCTCCTCGTATTTTTCACACCTTTTCATGCACTTTGTATTTTTCAAACCTTTTCATGCTCTTTGTATTTTTCACAACTTTTCATGCTTTTCATAATTTTTCACATCTTTTCATTGTCTTCGTATATTTCACACCAGTCATGCTCTTTGTATTTTGCACAACTTTTCATGCTCTTTATACTTTTCAAACCATTTCATGCTCTTCATATTTTTCACAACTTTTCATGCTCTTCATATTTTTTACATATTTCATGCTTCTCATATTTTTCATACCATTTCATGCTCCTCATGTTTTTCACATCTTTTCATACTCCTCATATTTTTGACACCTTTTAAAGGTCTTCATATTTTTCACACCGTTTCATGCTCTTTATATTTTCACACCGTTTCATATTCCTCGTATTTTTCAGACCTTTTCATGCTCCTACTATTTTTCCCACCTTTTCATGCTCCTCGTATTTTTAGCACATTTTCTTTCTCATCGTATTTTTCACACCTTTTCATGCTCCTCATATTTTTCACACCTTTAATTCTCTTCGTATTTTTCACACCTTTACATGCTCTTCGTATTTTTCAAACCTTTTCATGCTCTTCGAATTTTTCACACATTATCATGCACTTCGTGTTTTCCACATTTTTTCTTGCTGCTCGTGTTTTTCACACCGTTTCATGCTCTTCATATTTTTAACACCGTTTCATGCTCTTCATAATTTCACACCGTTTCATGCTCCTCGTATTTTTCACACCTTTTCATGCTTCTCATATTTTTCAGATCTTTTCATGCTTCTCGTATTTTTCAGACATTTTCATGCTCCTAGTATTTTTCACACGTTTTCATGCACCTCGTATTTTTCACACCTTTTCATGCTCTTTGTAGTTTTCACACCTTTTCATGTTCCTCATATTTTTCAGACCTTTTCATGCTCCTACTATTTTTCCCACCTTATCATGCTCCTCGTATTTTTAGCACATTTTCTTTCTCATTGCATTTTTCACACCTTTTCATGCTCCTCGTATTTTTCACACCTTTAATGCTCCTCGTATTTTTCACACCTTTACATGCTCTTCATATTTTTCAAACCTTTTCCTGCTCTTCGAATTTTTCACACATTTTCATGCACTTCGTAGTTTTCACACCTTTTCATGCTCCTCATATTTTTCAGACCTTTTCGTACTCCTCGTATTTGCAGACCCTTTCATACTCCTCGTGTTTTTCACACCTTTTCATGCTCCTCATATATTTCACAACTTTTCATGCTCTTCATATTATTGACATATTTTAATGCTCCTCATATTTTTCACATCTTTTCATGCTCCTCATATTTTTGACACGTTTAAAAGGTCTTCATATTTTTCACACTGTTTCATGATCTTCATATTTTCACACCGTTTCATCCTCCTCAAATTTTTTAGACCTTTTCATGCTCCTGTTTTTTTCACACCTTTTCATGCTCCTCGTATTTTTCAGACCTTTTCATGCTCCTACTATTGTTCACACCTTTTCATGCTCCTTTTATTTTTCACACCTTTTCATGCTCTTCGTATTTTTCACACCTTTTCATGCTCCTCATATTTTTCACACCTTTTCATGCTCTTCATATTTTTCCCACCTTGTCATGCCAGTCGTATTTTTTAGAACTTTTCATGGTCCTCGTATATTTCAGATCTTTTCGTGCTCCTCGGATTTTTCACATCTTTTCATGCTCCTCGTATTTTACAAACCTTTTCATGCTCCTTGTATTGTTCCCACCTTTTCATGCTCTTCGTGTTTTTCAAACCTTTTCATGCTCTTCGAATTTTTATACATTTTCATGCTCTTCGTGTTTTTCACACATTTTCATGCTCTTCATGTTTCTCAACACAGTTTCATGCTCCTCATATGTATCAGACCGTTTCATGCTCCTCAAATTTTGGCCACCTTTTGAAGCTCTTCATATTTTTCACACCTCTTCATGCTCTTCATGTTTCTCAACACCGTTTCATGCTCCTCCTATTTTTCAGACCGTTTCATGCTCCTCATATTTCTGACACATTTTGAATCTCTTCATGTTTTTCAACACCGTTTCATGCTCCTCCTATTTTTCAGACCGTTTCATGCTCCTCATGTATTTCACACCATTTGAAGCTCTTCATGTTTTTCACAACTTTTCAGTCTCTTCATGTATTTAAACACCATTTCATGCTCCTCCTGTTTTTCAGACCGTTTTATGCTCCTCATATTTTTGACACCTTCTGAAGCTGTTCATATTTTTCACACATTTTCAGGCTCTTTATATTTTGAACACCGTTTCTTGCTCCTCCTATTTTTCAGACTTTTTCATGCTCCTCATATTTTGACACCTTTTGAAGCTCTTCATATTTTTCACACCTTTTCAGGCTCTTCATGTTTTTGAGCAAACCTTCATGCTCCTCCTATTTTTCAGACCGTTTCATGCTCCTTATATGTTTGTCTCCTTTTGAAGCTCTTCATATTTTTCACAGCTTTTGAAGCTCTTCATATTTTTCACACCTTTTGAGGCTCTTCATGGTTTTCAACAGCGCTTCATGCTCCTCCAATTTTTCAGACCGCTTCATTATCATCTCATTTTTGACACCTTTTGAAGCTCTTCATATTTTTCACACATTTTCAGGTTCTTCATGTTTTTGAACACCGCTTCATGCTCCTACTATTTTTCTGATAGCTTCATGCTCATCTCATTTTTGACACCTTTTGAAGCTGTTCATATTTTTGACACCTTTTCAAGCTTTTCATATTTTTCACACGTTTTCAGGCTCTTCATGTTTTGAACACCGTTTCATTCCTCTCTAATTTTTCACAACGTTTCATGCTCCTCATATTTTTCACACCTTCTGAAGCTCTTCATATTTTTGATACGTTTTGAGGCTCTTCATATTTTTCAGACATTTTCAGTCTCTTCATGTTTTTGAACACGGTTTCATGCTCCTCACATTTTTGACACCTTGTGTAGCTCTTCATATTTTTCACACCTTTTCAAGCTTTCATGTTTTGGAACACCGTTTCATGCTCCTCCTATTTTTCAGACCGTTTCATGCTCCTCATATTTGACACATTTTGAAGCTCTTCATATTTTTCACACCTTTTCAGAGTCTTCATGTTTTGAACACCGCTTCATGCTCCTTCTATTTTTCAGAGCGTTTCATGCTCCTCATATTTGACACGTTTTGAAGATCTTCATATTTTTCACACCTTTTCAGAGTCTTCATGTTTTGAACACCGCTTCATGCTCCTCCTATTTTTCAGACCGTTTCATGCTCCTCATATTTGACACGTTTTGAAGATCTTCATATTTTTCACACCTTTTCATTCTTGTCATGTTTTTCAACACAGTTTCACACTCCTCATATTTTTGAACTTTTGAACTCTTCATATTTTTCACACCTTTTCAGGCTCTTCATGTTTTTGATCACCGTTTCATGCTCCTCCTATTTTTCAGACCGTTTCATGCTCATCTCATTTTTGACACCTTTTAAACTCTTCATATATTTCACACCTTTAAGGCTCTTCAGGTTTTTGGAGACCGCTTCATGCTCCTCCTAATTTTCAGACCGTTTCATGCTCCTCATAATTTTGACACCATATGAAGCTCTTCATATTTCTCACAACTTTTCTGGTTCTTCATGTATTTCAACACCGCTTCATGCTCCTCCTATTTTTCAGACCGCGTCATGCTCATCTAATTTTTGAGACCTTTTGAAGCTCTTCATATTTTTCACGCGTTTTCAGGCTCTTCATGTTTTTCAACACCCCTTCTAAGTCCTCCTATTTTTCAGACCGTTTCATGCTCCTCATATTTTTGACACCTTTTGAAGCTCTTCATATTTTTCACACCTATTCACGCTCTTCATGTTTTTGAACACCGCTTCATGCTCCTCCTATTTCAGACCGTTTCATGCTCCTCATAATTTTGACACCTTTTGAAGCTCTTCATATTTTTCACACCTATTCAGGCTCTTCATGTTTTTGAACACCGCTTCATGCTCCTCCTATTTCAGACCGTTTCATGCTCCTCATAATTTTGACACGTTTTGAAGCTCTTCATATTTTTCACACCTTTTCAGGCTCTTCTTGTTTTTGAACACCGATTCATGCTCCTCCTATTTTTAAGACCGTTTCATGCTCCTCATAATTTTGACACCTTTTGAAGCTTTTCATACTTTTCACACCTTTTCAGGCTCTTCATGTTTTTCAACACCACTTCATGCTCCTCCTTTTCTGCAGACCGTTTCATGCTCCTCATATTTTTGACACCTTTTGAAGCTCTTCATATTTTTCACGCGTTTTCCGGCTCTTCATGTTTTTCAACACCCCTTCTTGGTCCTCCTATTTTTCAGACCGTTTCATTCTCATCTCATTTTTGACACCTTTTGATGCTCTTCATATTTTTCACACCTTTTGAAGCTCTTCATAATTTTCACACGTTTTCAGGCTCTTCATGTTTTTCAACATCGCTTCATGATCCTCCTATTTTTCAGACCGTTTCAAGCTCCTCATATTTTTGACACCTTTTGAAGCTCTTCATATTTTTCTCACCTTTTCAGGCTCTTCATGTTTTTCAACACCGCTTCATGGTCCTCCTATTTTTAAACCGTTTCATACTCCTCATATTTTTGACGCCTTTTGAAGCTCTTCATATTTTTCACACCTTTTCAGGCTCTTCATGTTTTTGAACACCGCTTCATGCTCCTCCTATTTTTCAGACCGTTTAATGCTCCTCATGTATTTCTCACCTTTTGAAGCTCCTCATATTTTTCACGCCTTTTCAGGCTCTTCATGCTTTTGAACACAGCTTCATGCTCCTCCTATTTTTCAGACCGTTTCATGCTCCTCATATTTTTGACACCTTTTGAAGCTCTTCATATTTTTCACACATTTTCAAGCTCTTCTTGTTTTTGAACGCCACTTCATGCTCCTCCTATTTTTGAGACAGTTTCATGCTCCTCATATTTTTGACACCTTTTGAAGCTTTTCATATTTTTCACAACTTTTCAAGCTCTTAATTTTCTTCAACACCACTTCATGCCCCTCTTTTTTTTCAGACCGTTTCATTCTCATCTAATTTTTGACACCTTTTGAAGCTCTTCATATTTTTCACACCTTTTGAAGCTCTTCATATTTTTCACACATTTTCAGGCTCTTCATGTTTTTGAACACCATTTCATGCTCCTCCTATTTTGCAGACCGTTTCATTCTCCTCATATTTTTGACACCTTTTGAAGCTCTTCATGTATTTCACACCTTTTCAGGCTTTTCATTTTTTTCAACACCACTTCATTCTACTCCTATTTTTCAGACTGTTTCATGCTTATCTCATTTTGACACATTTTGAAGCTCTTCATATTTTTCACTTCTTTTGAAGCTTTTCATATTTTTCACACCTTTTCAGGCTCTTCATGAATTTCAACACCGCTTCATGCTCCTCCTAATTTTCAGACCGTTTCATGCTAATCTCTTTTTTGACACCCTTTGAAGCTCTTCATATTTTTCACAATTTGAAGTTCTTCATATTTTTCATATTTTTGAAGCTCTTAATATTTTCACACGTTTTCAGACTCTTCATGTTTTTCAACACCGCTTCATGCTCCTGAAATTTTTCAGACCGTTTCATGCTCCTCATATTTTTGACACTTTTTGAAGCTCTTCATATTTCTCACACCTTTTCAGGCTCTTCATGTTTTTCAACACCGCTTCATGCTCCTCCTATATTTCAGACCATTTCATACTCATCTCATTTTTGACAACTTTTGAAGGTTTTCATATTTTTCACACCTTTTCAGGCTCTTCATGTTTTAGAACACCGCTTCATGCTCCTCCTATTTTTCAGACCGTTTCATGCTCCTCATATATTTGACACCTTTTGAAGCTCTTCATATTTTTCACACCTTTTCAGGCTCTTCCATTTTTTCAACACCGCTTCATGCTCCTCCTATTTTTCAGACCGTTTCATGCTCCTAATATTTTTGACACCTTTTGAAGGTCTTCATATTTTTCACACCTTTTCAGGCTCTTCATGTTTTCGATCACCGTTTCATGCTCCTCCTATTTTTCAGACCGTTTCATGCTCATCTCATTTTTGACACCTTTTGAAACTCTTCATATATTTCACACCTTTAAGGCTCTTCAGGTTTTTGGAGACCGCTTCATGCTCCTCCTAATTTTCAGACCGTTACATGCTCCTCATATTTTTGACACCATTAGAAGCTCTTCATATTTTCCACACCTTTTCAGGCTCTTCATGTTTTTCAACATCGCTTCATGCTCCTCCTCTTTTTCAGACCATTTTTGCTCCTCATAATTTTGACACCATATGAAGCTCTTCATATTTCTCACAACTTTTCTGGTTCTTCATGTATTTCAACACCGCTTCATGCTCCTCCTATTTTTCAGACCGTATCACGCTCATCTACTTTTTGATACCTTTTGAAGCTCTTCATATTTTTCACGCGTTTTCAGGCTCTTCATGTTTTTCCACACCACTTCATGCTCCTCCTATTTTTCAGACCGTCTCATGCTCCTCATATTTTTGACACGTTTTGAAGCTTTCATATTTTTCACACATTTTCAGGCTCTTCATGTTTTTGAACACCATTTCATGCTGCTTCTATTTTTCAGACCGTTTCATGCATCTCATATTTTTCACACCTTTTGAAGCTCTTCATATTTTTCAACGTTTTCAGGCTCTTCATGTTTTTGAACACCATTTCATGCTGCTTCTATTTTTCAGACCGATTAATGATCCTCATATTTTTGACACCTTTTGAAGCTCTTCATATTTTTCACACGTTTTGAAGCTCTTCATATTTTTCACACCTTTTCAGGCTCTTCATGTTTTTCAACATCACTTCTTGCTTCTCCTATTTTTCAGACCGTTTCATGCTCATCTCGTTTTTGACATCTTTTGAAGCTCTTCATATTTTTCACACCTTTTGAAGCTCTTCATATTTTTCACACGTTTTCAGTCTCTTCATGTTTTTCACCACCGCTTCATGCTCATCCTATTTTCTAGAACGTTTCATGCTCCTGATATTTTTGACAAGTTTTGATACTCTTCATATTTTTCACATATTTTGAAGCTCTTCATATATTTCACACCTTTTCAGGCTCTTCATGTTTTTCAACACAACTTCATGCTCTTCGTATTTTTCAGACCGTTTCTTGCCCCTCATATTTTTGACACCTTTTGAAGGTCTTCATATTTTTCACACTTTTCAGGCTCTTCATGTTTTTTAACAACACTTCATGCTCCTCCTATTTTTCAGACTGTTTCATGCTCATCTCATATTTGACACCTTTAGAAGCTCTTCTTATTTTTCACACCTTTTCAGGCTCTTCATGTTTTGCTACACCACTTCATGCTCCTCCTATTTTTCAGACCGTTTCATGCTCATCTCATTTTTTACACCTTTTGAAGCTCTTCATATTTTTCACACCTTTTCAGGCTCTTCATGCTTTGCAACACCTCTTCATGCTCCTCCTATTTTTCAAGCCGTTTCATGCTCCTCATATTTTTGACACCTTTTGAAGCTCTTCATATTTTTGACACCTTTTCAGGCTCTTCATGTTTTTGAACACCGCTTCATGCTCCTCCTATTTTTCAGACCGTATCCTGCTCCTCATATTTTTCACACCTTTTGAAGCTCTTCATATTTTTCACAACTTTGCAGGCTCTTCATGTGTTTGAACACCACTTCATGCTCCTCGTATTTTACAGAGAGTTTCAGGCTCCTCATGTATTTCACAGCTTTTGAAGCTCTTCATATTTTTCACACCTTTTCAGTCTCTTCATGTTTTTCAACACCGTTTCATGCTGGTGATATTTTTCAGTCCGTTTCATGCTCCTCATATCTTTCACACATTTTGAAGCTCTTCATATTTTTCACACCTTTTCAGGCTCTTCATGTTTTTCAACACCGTTTCATGATCCTCCTATTTTTCAGAACGTTTCATGCTCATCTCATTTTTGACACCTTTTGAAGCTTTTCATATTTTTCACAACTTTTCAGGCTCTTCAAGTTTTTGAACACCACTTCATGCTCCTCCTATTTTTCAGACCGTATCATGCTCCTCATATTTTTCACACCTTTTGAAGCTCTTCGTATTTTTCACACCTTTTCAGGCTCTTCATATTTTTGAACACCACTTCATGCTCCTCCTATTTTTCAGAGAGTTTCATGCTCCTCATATATTTGACACCTTTTGAAGCTTTTCATATTTTTCACAACTTCTCAGGCTCTTCAAGTTTTTGAACACCACTTCATGCTCCTCCTATTTTTCAGACCGTTTCATGCTCCTCATATTTTTCACTCCTTTTGAAGCTCTTCATATTTTTCACACCTTTTCAGGCTCTTCATGTTTTTGAACACAGCTTCATGCTCCACTATTTTTCAGACCGTTTCATGCTCCTCATATATTTGACACCTTTTGAAGCTCTTCATATATTTCACACCTTTTCAGGCTCTTCATGTTTTTCAACACCACTTCATGCTCTTCGTATTTTTCAGACCGTTTCTTGCCCCTCATATTTTTGACACCATTTGAAGGTCTTCATATTTTTCACACTTTTCAGCCTCTTCAGGTTTTTTAACACCACTTCATGCTCCTCCTATTTTTCAGACTGTTTCATGCTCATCTCATATTTGACACCTTTAGAAGCTCTTCTTATTTTTCACACATTTTCAGGCTCTTCATGTTTTTGAACTCCGACTCATGCTCCTCCTATTTTTCAGACCGTATCATGCTCCTCATATTTTTCACACCTTTTGAAGCTCTTCATATTTTTCTCACCTTTTCAGGCTCTTCATGTTTTTCCACACCACTTCATGCTTCTCCTATTTTTCAGACCGTTTCATGCTCCTCATGTATTTCACACCCTTTGAAGCTCTGCATATTTTTTATACCTTTTCAGGCTCTTCATGTTTTTGAACACAGCTTCATGCTCCTCCTATTTTTCAGACAGTTTCATACTCCTCATATTTTTGACACCTTTTGAAGCTCTTCATATTTTTCACATCTTTTCAGGCTCTTCCTGTTTTTCAACACCAATTCATGCTCCTCCTTTTTTGCAGACCGTTTTATGCTCCTCATATTTTTGACACCTTTTGAAGCTCTTCATATCTGTCACAACTTTTCAGGCTGTTCATGTTTTTCAACACCGCTTCATGCTTCTCCTATTTTTCAGACCGTTTCATGCTCCTCATGTATTTCACACTTTTGGAAGCTCTTCATATTTTTCACAACTTTTCAGGCTCTTCATGTTTTTGAACACTGCTTCATGCTCCTCCTATTTTTCAGACCGTATAATGCTCCTCATGTATTTGACAACTTTTGAAGCTCTTCATATTTTTCACACTTTTTCAGGCTCTTCATTATTCTGAACACCGCTTCTTGCTCCTCCTATTTTTTAGACCGTTTCATGCTCCTCATATTTCTGACACCTTTTGAAGGTCTTCATAATTTTCACATCTTTTCAGCTCTTCATGTTTTGAACACCGCTTCATGCTCCTCCTATTTTTCAGACCGTTTCATGCTCCAGTTGTATTTCACCCCTTTTGAAGCTCTTCATATATTTCACTCCTTTTCAGGCTCCTCATGTTTTTGAACAGCGTTTCATGCTCCTTCTATTCTTCATACCGTTTCATGCACTTCATATTTTTGACACCTTTTGAAGCTCTTCAATTTTTTCACACCTTTTCAGGTTCTTCATGTTTTTCAACACCACTTCATGCTCCTCCTATTTTTCATACTGTTTCTTGCTTCTCTTGTCTTTCACACCTTTTGAAGCTCTTCATATTTTTCACACCTTTTCAGGCTCTTCATGTGTTTTAACACCGCTTCATGCTCCTCCTCTTTTTCAGACAGTTTCATGCTCCTGATATTTTTAACACGTTTTGAAGCTATTCATATTTTTCACACATTTTGAAGCTCTTCATATTTTTCACCCGTTTTCAGGCTCTTCATGTTTTTGAACACCGCTTCATGCTCCTCCTAATTTTGACACCTTTTGAAGCTCTTCATATTTTTCACACATTTTCAGGCTCTTCATGTTTTTGAACACCGCTTCATGCTCCTCCTATTTTTCAAACCGTTTCATGCTCCTCATGTATTTCATACCTTTTGAAGCTCTTCATATGTTTCACACCTTTTCAGGCTCTTCATGTTTTTCAACACGGCTTCATGCTCCTCATATTTTTCAGACCGTTTCATGCTCCTCATATTTTTCACACATTTTGAAGCTCTTCATATTTTTCACACCTTTTCAGGCTCTTCATGTTTTTGAACACCGCTTCATGCTCCTCCTATTTTTCACACGTTTTGAATCTCTTCATATTTTTTCACACCTTTTCGGACTCTTCATGTTTTTGAACACTGCTTCATGCTCCTCCTATTTTTCAGACCGTATAATGCTCCTCATGTATTTGACAACTTTTGAAGCTCTTCATATTTTTCACACTTTTTCAGGCTCTTCATTATTCTGAACACCGCTTCTTGCTCCTCCTATTTTTTAGACCGTTTCATGCTCCTCATATTTCTGACACCTTTTGAAGCTCTTCATATTTTTCACACCTTTTCAGCTCTTCATGTTTTTGAACACCGCTTCATGCTCCTCCTATTTTTCAGACCGTTTCATGCTCCACTTGTATTTCACCCCTTTTGAAGCTCTTCATATATTTCACTCCTTTTCAGGCTCCTCATGTTTTTGAACAGCGTTTCATGCTCCTTCTATTCTTCATACCGTTTCATGCTCCTCATATTTTTGACACCTTTTGAAGCTCTTCAATTTTTTCACACCTTTTCAGGTTCTTCATGTTTTTCAACACCACTTCATGCTCCTCCTATTTTTCATACTGTTTCTTGCTTCTCTTGTATTTCACACCTTTTGAAGCTCTTCATATTTTTCACACCTTTTCAGGCTCTTCATGTATTTCAACACCACTTCATGCTCCTTATCTTTTTCAGACCGTTTCATGCTCATCTCATTTTTGACACATTTTGTAGCTCTTCATATTTTTCACACCTTTTGAAGCTCTTCATATTTTTCACAACTTTTCAGGCTCTTCATGTTTTTGAACACTGCTTCATGCTCCTCCTATTTTTCAGGTCATTTCATGCTCCTCATATTTTTGAAACCTTTTGTAGCTCTTCATATTTTTCACTCCTTTTCAGGCTCCACATGTTTTCGAACAGCGCATCATGCTCCTCCTATTTTCAGACCGTTCCATGCTCCTCATATTTTTGACACCATTAGAAGCTCTTCATATTTTTCACACCTTTTCAGGCTCTTCATGTTTTTGAACACCGCTTCATGGTCCTCCTATTTTTAAACCGTTTCATACTCCTCATATTTTTGACGCCTTTTGAAGCTCTTCATATTTTTCACACCTTTTCAGGCTCTTCATGTTTTTGAACACCGCTTCATGCTCCTCCTATTTTTCAGACCGTTTAATGCTCCTCATGTATTTCTCACCTTTTGAAGCTCCTCATATTTTTCACGCCTTTTCAGGCTCTTCATGCTTTTGAACACAGCTTCATGCTCCTCCTATTTTTCAGACCGTTTCATGCTCCTCATATTTTTGACACCTTTTGAAGCTCTTCATATTTTTCACACATTTTCAAGCTCTTCTTGTTTTTGAACGCCACTTCATGCTCCTCCTATTTTTGAGACAGTTTCATGCTCCTCATATTTTTGACACCTTTTGAAGCTTTTCATATTTTTCACAACTTTTCAAGCTCTTAATTTTCTTCAACACCACTTCATGCCCCTCTTTTTTTTCAGACCGTTTCATTCTCATCTAATTTTTGACACCTTTTGAAGCTCTTCATATTTTTCACACCTTTTGAAGCTCTTCATATTTTTCACACATTTTCAGGCTCTTCATGTTTTTGAACACCATTTCATGCTCCTCCTATTTTGCAGACCGTTTCATTCTCCTCATATTTTTGACACCTTTTGAAGCTCTTCATGTATTTCACACCTTTTCAGGCTTTTCATTTTTTTCAACACCACTTCATTCTACTCCTATTTTTCAGACTGTTTCATGCTTATCTCATTTTGACACATTTTGAAGCTCTTCATATTTTTCACTTCTTTTGAAGCTTTTCATATTTTTCACACCTTTTCAGGCTCTTCATGAATTTCAACACCGCTTCATGCTCCTCCTAATTTTCAGACCGTTTCATGCTAATCTCTTTTTTGACACCCTTTGAAGCTCTTCATATTTTTCACAATTTGAAGTTCTTCATATTTTTCATATTTTTGAAGCTCTTAATATTTTCACACGTTTTCAGACTCTTCATGTTTTTCAACACCGCTTCATGCTCCTGAAATTTTTCAGACCGTTTCATGCTCCTCATATTTTTGACACTTTTTGAAGCTCTTCATATTTCTCACACCTTTTCAGGCTCTTCATGTTTTTCAACACCGCTTCATGCTCCTCCTATATTTCAGACCATTTCATACTCATCTCATTTTTGACAACTTTTGAAGGTTTTCATATTTTTCACACCTTTTCAGGCTCTTCATGTTTTAGAACACCGCTTCATGCTCCTCCTATTTTTCAGACCGTTTCATGCTCCTCATATATTTGACACCTTTTGAAGCTCTTCATATTTTTCACACCTTTTCAGGCTCTTCCATTTTTTCAACACCGCTTCATGCTCCTCCTATTTTTCAGACCGTTTCATGCTCCTCATATTTTTGACACCTTTTGAAGGTCTTCATATTTTTCACACCTTTTCAGGCTCTTCATGTTTTCGATCACCGTTTCATGCTCCTCCTATTTTTCAGACCGTTTCATGCTCATCTCATTTTTGACACCTTTTGAAACTCTTCATATATTTCACACCTTTAAGGCTCTTCAGGTTTTTGGAGACCACTTCATGCTCCTCCTAATTTTCAGACCGTTACATGCTCCTCATATTTTTGACACCATTAGAAGCTCTTCATATTTTCCACACCTTTTCAGGCTCTTCATGTTTTTCAACACCGCTTCATGCTCCTCCTCTTTTTCAGACCATTTTTGCTCCTCATAATTTTGACACCATATGAAGCTCTTCATATTTCTCACAACTTTTCTGGTTCTTCATGTATTTCAACACCGCTTCATGCTCCTCCTATTTTTCAGACCGTATCATGCTCATCTACTTTTTGAGACCTTTTGAAGCTCTTCATATTTTTCACGCGTTTTCAGGCTCTTCATGTTTTTCCACACCACTTCATGCTCCTCCTATTTTTCAGACCGTCTCATGCTCCTCATATTTTTGACACGTTTTGAAGCTTTCATATTTTTCACACATTTTCAGGCTCTTCATGTTTTTGAACACCATTTCATGCTGCTTCTATTTTTCAGACCGTTTCATGCTCCTCATATTTTTCACACCTTTTGAAGCTCTTCATATTTTTCAACGTTTTCAGGCTCTTCATGTTTTTGAACACCATTTCATGCTGCTTCTATTTTTCAGACCGATTAATGATCCTCATATTTTTGACACCTTTTGAAGCTCTTCATATTTTTCACACGTTTTGAAGCTCTTCATATTTTTCACACCTTTTCAGGCTCTTCATGTTTTTCAACATCACTTCTTGCTTCTCCTATTTTTCAGACCGTTTCATGCTCATCTCGTTTTTGACATCTTTTGAAGCTCTTCATATTTTTCACACCTTTTGAAGCTCTTCATATTTTTCACACGTTTTCAGTCTCTTCATGTTTTTCACCACCGCTTCATGCTCATCCTATTTTCTAGAACGTTTCATGCTCCTGATATTTTTGACACGTTTTGATGCTCTTCATATTTTTCACACATTTTGAAGCTCTTCATATATTTCACACCTTTTCAGGCTCTTCATGTTTTTCAACACAACTTCATGCTCTTCGTATTTTTCAGACCGTTTCTTGCCCCTCATATTTTTGACACCTTTTGAAGGTCTTCATATTTTTCACACTTTTCAGGCTCTTCATGTTTTTTAACAACACTTCATGCTCCTCCTATTTTTCAGACTGTTTCATGCTCATCTCATATTTGACACCTTTAGAAGCTCTTCTTATTTTTCACACCTTTTCAGGCTCTTCCATTTTTTCAACACCGCTTCATGCTCCTCCTATTTTTCAGACCGTTTCATGCTCCTCATATTTTTGACACCTTTTGAAGGTCTTCATATTTTTCACACCTTTTCAGGCTCTTCATGTTTTCGATCACCGTTTCATGCTCCTCCTATTTTTCAGACCGTTTCATGCTCATCTCATTTTTGACACCTTTTGAAACTCTTCATATATTTCACACCTTTAAGGCTCTTCAGGTTTTTGGAGACCACTTCATGCTCCTCCTAATTTTCAGACCGTTACATGCTCCTCATATTTTTGACACCATTAGAAGCTCTTCATATTTTCCACACCTTTTCAGGCTCTTCATGTTTTTCAACACCGCTTCATGCTCCTCCTCTTTTTCAGACCATTTTTGCTCCTCATAATTTTGACACCATATGAAGCTCTTCATATTTCTCACAACTTTTCTGGTTCTTCATGTATTTCAACACCGCTTCATGCTCCTCCTATTTTTCAGACCGTATCATGCTCATCTACTTTTTGAGACCTTTTGAAGCTCTTCATATTTTTCACGCGTTTTCAGGCTCTTCATGTTTTTCCACACCACTTCATGCTCCTCCTATTTTTCAGACCGTCTCATGCTCCTCATATTTTTGACACGTTTTGAAGCTTTCATATTTTTCACACATTTTCAGGCTCTTCATGTTTTTGAACACCATTTCATGCTGCTTCTATTTTTCAGACCGTTTCATGCTCCTCATATTTTTCACACCTTTTGAAGCTCTTCATATTTTTCAACGTTTTCAGGCTCTTCATGTTTTTGAACACCATTTCATGCTGCTTCTATTTTTCAGACCGATTAATGATCCTCATATTTTTGACACCTTTTGAAGCTCTTCATATTTTTCACACGTTTTGAAGCTCTTCATATTTTTCACACCTTTTCAGGCTCTTCATGTTTTTCAACATCACTTCTTGCTTCTCCTATTTTTCAGACCGTTTCATGCTCATCTCGTTTTTGACATCTTTTGAAGCTCTTCATATTTTTCACACCTTTTGAAGCTCTTCATATTTTTCACACGTTTTCAGTCTCTTCATGTTTTTCACCACCGCTTCATGCTCATCCTATTTTCTAGAACGTTTCATGCTCCTGATATTTTTGACACGTTTTGATGCTCTTCATATTTTTCACACATTTTGAAGCTCTTCATATATTTCACACCTTTTCAGGCTCTTCATGTTTTTCAACACAACTTCATGCTCTTCGTATTTTTCAGACCGTTTCTTGCCCCTCATATTTTTGACACCTTTTGAAGGTCTTCATATTTTTCACACTTTTCAGGCTCTTCATGTTTTTTAACAACACTTCATGCTCCTCCTATTTTTCAGACTGTTTCATGCTCATCTCATATTTGACACCTTTAGAAGCTCTTCTTATTTTTCACACCTTTTCAGGCTCTTCATGTTTTGCTACACCACTTCATGCTCCTCCTATTTTTCAGACCGTTTCATGCTCATCTCATTTTTTACACCTTTTGAAGCTCTTCATATTTTTCACACCTTTTCAGGCTCTTCATGCTTTGCAACACCTCTTCATGCTCCTCCTATTTTTCAAGCCGTTTCATGCTCCTCATATTTTTGACACCTTTTGAAGCTCTTCATATTTTTCACACCTTTTCAGGCTCTTCATGTTTTTGAACACCGCTTCATGCTCCTCCTATTTTTCAGACCGTATCCTGCTCCTCATATTTTTCACACCTTTTGAAGCTCTTCATATTTTTCACAACTTTGCAGGCTCTTCATGTGTTTGAACACCACTTCATGCTCCTCGTATTTTACAGAGAGTTTCAGGCTCCTCATGTATTTCACAGCTTTTGAAGCTCTTCATATTTTTCACACCTTTTCAGTCTCTTCATGTTTTTCAACACCGTTTCATGCTGGTGATATTTTTCAGTCCGTTTCATGCTCCTCATATCTTTCACACATTTTGAAGCTCTTCATATTTTTCACACCTTTTCAGGCTCTTCATGTTTTTCAACACCGTTTCATGATCCTCCTATTTTTCAGAACGTTTCATGCTCATCTCATTTTTGACACCTTTTGAAGCTTTTCATATTTTTCACAACTTTTCAGGCTCTTCAAGTTTTTGAACACCACTTCATGCTCCTCCTATTTTTCAGACCGTATCATGCTCCTCATATTTTTCACACCTTTTGAAGCTCTTCGTATTTTTCACACCTTTTCAGGCTCTTCATATTTTTGAACACCACTTCATGCTCCTCCTATTTTTCAGAGAGTTTCATGCTCCTCATATATTTGACACCTTTTGAAGCTTTTCATATTTTTCACAACTTCTCAGGCTCTTCATGTTTTTGAACACCACTTCATGCTCCTCCTATTTTTCAGACCGTTTCATGCTCCTCATATTTTTCACTCCTTTTGAAGCTCTTCATATTTTTCACACCTTTTCAGGCTCTTCATGTTTTTGAACACAGCTTCATGCTCCACTATTTTTCAGACCGTTTCATGCTCCTCATATATTTGACACCTTTTGAAGCTCTTCATATATTTCACACCTTTTCAGGCTCTTCATGTTTTTCAACACCACTTCATGCTCTTCGTATTTTTCAGACCGTTTCTTGCCCCTCATATTTTTGACACCATTTGAAGGTCTTCATATTTTTCACACTTTTCAGCCTCTTCATGTTTTTTAACACCACTTCATGCTCCTCCTATTTTTCAGACTGTTTCATGCTCATCTCATATTTGACACCTTTAGAAGCTCTTCTTATTTTTCACACATTTTCAGGCTCTTCATGTTTTTGAACTCCGACTCATGCTCCTCCTATTTTTCAGACCGTATCATGCTCCTCATATTTTTCACACCTTTTGAAGCTCTTCATATTTTTCTCACCTTTTCAGGCTCTTCATGTTTTTCCACACCACTTCATGCTTCTCCTATTTTTCAGACCGTTTCATGCTCCTCATGTATTTCACACCCTTTGAAGCTCTGCATATTTTTTATACCTTTTCAGGCTCTTCATGTTTTTGAACACAGCTTCATGCTCCTCCTATTTTTCAGACAGTTCCATACTCCTCATATTTTTGACACCTTTTGAAGCTCGTCATATTTTTCACATCTTTTCAGGCTCTTCCTGTTTTTCAACACCAATTCATGCTCCTCCTTTTTTGCAGACCGTTTTATGCTCCTCATATTTTTGACACCTTTTGAAGCTCTTCATATCTGTCACAACTTTTCAGGCTGTTCATGTTTTTCAACACCGCTTCATGCTTCTCCTATTTTTCAGACCGTTTCATGCTCCTCATGTATTTCACACTTTTGGAAGCTCTTCATATTTTTCACAACTTTTCAGGCTCTTCATGTTTTTGAACACTGCTTCATGCTCCTCCTATTTTTCAGACCGTATAATGCTCCTCATGTATTTGACAACTTTTGAAGCTCTTCATATTTTTCACACTTTTTCAGGCTCTTCATTATTCTGAACACCGCTTCTTGCTCCTCCTATTTTTTAGACCGTTTCATGCTCCTCATATTTCTGACACCTTTTGAAGGTCTTCATAATTTTCACATCTTTTCAGCTCTTCATGTTTTGAACACCGCTTCATGCTCCTCCTATTTTTCAGACCGTTTCATGCTCCAGTTGTATTTCACCCCTTTTGAAGCTCTTCATATATTTCACTCCTTTTCAGGCTCCTCATGTTTTTGAACAGCGTTTCATGCTCCTTCTATTCTTCATACCGTTTCATGCTCTTCATATTTTTGACACCTTTTGAAGCTCTTCAATTTTTTCACACCTTTTCAGGTTCTTCATGTTTTTCAACACCACTTCATGCTCCTCCTATTTTTCATACTGTTTCTTGCTTCTCTTGTCTTTCACACCTTTTGAAGCTCTTCATATTTTTCACACCTTTTCAGGCTCTTCATGTGTTTTAACACCGCTTCATGCTCCTCCTCTTTTTCAGACAGTTTCATGCTCCTCATATTTTTCACACGTTTTGAAGCTCTTCATATTTTTCACACCTTTTCAGACTCTTCATGTTATCAACATCACTTCTTGCCTCTCCTATTTTTCAGACCGTTTCATGCTCATCTCGTTTTTGACATCTTTTGAAGCTCTTCATATTTTTCACACCTTTTGAAGCTCTTCATATTTTTCACACGTTTTCAGGCTCTTCATGTTTTTCACCACCACTTCATGCTCATCCTATATTCCAGACCGCTTCATGCTCCTGATATTTTTAACACGTTTTGAAGCTATTCATATTTTTCACACATTTTGAAGCTCTTCATATTTTTCACCCGTTTTCAGGCTCTTCATGTTTTTGAACACCGCTTCATGCTCCTCCTAATTTTGACACCTTTTGAAGCTCTTCATATTTTTCACACATTTTCAGGCTCTTCATGTTTTTGAACACCGCTTCATGCTCCTCCTATTTTTCAAACCGTTTCATGCTCCTCATGTATTTCATACCTTTTGAAGCTCTTCATATGTTTCACACCTTTTCAGGCTCTTCATGTTTTTCAACACGGCTTCATGCTCCTCATATTTTTCAGACCGTTTCATGCTCCTCATATTTTTCACACATTTTGAAGCTCTTCATATTTTTCACACCTTTTCAGGCTCTTCATGTTTTTGAACACCGCTTCATGCTCCTCCTATTTTTCACACGTTTTGAATCTCTTCATATTTTTTCACACCTTTTCGGACTCTTCATGTTTTTGAACACTGCTTCATGCTCCTCCTATTTTTCAGACCGTATAATGCTCCTCATGTATTTGACAACTTTTGAAGCTCTTCATATTTTTCACACTTTTTCAGGCTCTTCATTATTCTGAACACCGCTTCTTGCTCCTCCTATTTTTTAGACCGTTTCATGCTCCTCATATTTCTGACACCTTTTGAAGCTCTTCATATTTTTCACACCTTTTCAGCTCTTCATGTTTTTGAACACCGCTTCATGCTCCTCCTATTTTTCAGACCGTTTCATGCTCCACTTGTATTTCATCCCTTTTGAAGCTCTTCATATATTTCACTCCTTTTCAGGCTCCTCATGTTTTTGAACAGCGTTTCATGCTCCTTCTATTCTTCATACCGTTTCATGCTCCTCATATTTTTGACACCTTTTGAAGCTCTTCAATTTTTTCACACCTTTTCATGTTCTTCATGTTTTTCAACACCACTTCATGCTCCTCCTATTTTTCATACTGTTTCTTGCTTCTCTTGTATTTCACACCTTTTGAAGCTCTTCATATTTTTCACACCTTTTCAGGCTCTTCATGTATTTCAACACCACTTCATGCTCCTTATCTTTTTCAGACCGTTTCATGCTCATCTCATTTTTGACACATTTTGTAGCTCTTCATATTTTTCACACCTTTTGAAGCTCTTCATATTTTTCACAACTTTTCAGGCTCTTCATGTTTTTGAACACTGCTTCATGCTCCTCCTATTTTTCAGGTCATTTCATGCTCCTCATATTTTTGAAACCTTTTGTAGCTCTTCATATTTTTCACTCCTTTTCAGGCTCCACATGTTTTCGAACAGCGCATCATGCTCCTCCTATTTTCAGACCGTTCCATGCTCCTCATATTTTTGACACCTTTTGAAGCTCTTCAGAAATTTCACCCCTTTTCAGGCTCTTCATGTTTTTCAACACCACTTCATCCTCCAAATATTTTTCAGACAGCTTCATGCTCATCTAATTTTTGACACCTTTTGAATGTCTTCATATTTCTCACACTTTTTCAGGCTCTTCATGTTTTTCAACACCGCTTCATGCTCCTCCTATTTTTCAGACCGTTTCATGCTCCTCAAATTTTTGACTCCTTTTAAAGCTCTTCATATATTTCACAACTTTTCAGGCTCATCATTTTTTTGAACACCACTTCATGCTGCTCCTATTTGTCAGACCGTTTCTTGCTACTCATATTTTTGACACTTTTTGAAGCTCCTCATATTTTTCACACCTTTTGAAGCTCTTCATATTTTTCACACCTTTTGAACCTCTTCATATTTTTCACAACTTTTCAGGCTCTTCATGTTTTTGAACACCGTTTCAAGCTCCTCCTATATTTCAGACCATTTCATGCTCCTCATATTTTTGACAGCGTTTGAAGCTATTCAAATATTTCACACATTTTCAGGCTATTCATGTTTTTCAACAAAAATTCATGCTCCCCCTATTTTTCAGACCGTTTCATACTCATCTCATTTTTGACATCTTTTGAAACTCTTCATATTTTTCACAGCTTTTGAAGCTCTTCATATTTTTCACACGTTTTCAGGCTCTTTATAATTTTCAACACCGCTTCTTGCTCCTCCTATTTTTGACACCTTTTGAAGCTCTTCATATTTTTCACTCCTTTTCAGGCTCTTCATGTTTTTGAACACCGCTTTATGCTCCTCCTATTTTTGACACCTTTTGAAGCTCTTCATGTTTTTCACTCCTTTTCAGGCTCTTCATGTTTTTGAACACCGCTTCATGCTCCTCATATTTTTGACACCTTTTGAAGCTCTTCATATTTTTCACACCTTTTCATGCTCTTCATGTTTTTGAACACCGCTTCATGATGCTCCTATTTTCCAGACAGTTTCATGCTCTTCATATTTTTGACACCTTTTGAAGCTCTTCATATTTTTCACACCTTTTGAAGCTCTCCATATTTTTCACACGTTTTCAGGCTCTTCATGTTTTTAACCACCGCTTCATGCTCATCCTATTTTCCATACCGTTTCATGCTCCTGACATTTTTGACACGTTTTGAAGCTCTTCATATTTTTCACACCTTTTGAAGCTCTTCATATTTTTCACACCTTTTCAGGCTCTTCATGTTTTTGAAAACTGCTTCATGCTCCTCCTATTTTTCAGACCGTTTCATGTTCATCTCTTTTTTGACACCTTTTGAAGCTCTTCATTTTTTTCATACCTTTTGAAGATCTTCATATTTTTCACACGTTTTAAGGCTCTTCATGTTTTTTAACATCGCATCATGCTCCTCCTATTTTTCAGACCGTTTCATGCTCCTCATATTTGACAGGTTTTGAAGCTCTTCATATTTTTCACACCTTTTCAGGCTCTTTATGTTTTTCAACACCGTTTCATGCTCCTCCTATTTTTCAGACCGCTTCATGCTCCTCATATTTTTGACACCCTTTGAAGCTCTTCATATATTTCACATATTTTCAGGCTCTTCATGTTTTTGAACACAGCTTCATGGTCCTCCTAATTTTCAGACCGTTTCATACTCCTCATGAATTTCACACCTTTTGAACCTCTTCATATTTTTCACACCTTTTCAGTCTCTTCAAATTTTTGAACACCGCTTCATGCTCCTCTTCTTTTCACACCTTTTGAAGCTCTTCATATTTTTCACACCTTTTCAGGCTTTCATGTTTTTGAACACCACTTCATACTCCTCCTATATTTCAGACCGTGTCATGCTCCTCATATTTTTGACACCTTTTTAAGGTCTTCATATTTTTCACACCTTTTCAGTCTCTTCAAGTTTTTGAACACTGGTACATGCTCCGCCTATTTTTCACACCTTTTGAAGCTCTTCAAATTTTTCGCACCTTTTCAGGCTCTTCATGTTGTCAACACCGTTTCATGCTCCTCCTATTTTTCAGACCGTTTCATGCTCCTCATATTTTTCACACCTTTTGAAGCTCTTCATATATTTCACACCTTTTCAGGCTCTTCATGTTTTTGAACACCGCTTCATGCTCCTCCTATTTTCAGACCGATTCATGCTCCTGATGTATTTCACACCTTTTGAAGCTCTTCACATTGTTCACATCTTTTCAGGCTCTTCATGTTTCTGAACACCACTTCCCCTCCTCCTCTTTTTCAGACCGTTTAATGCTCATCTCATTTTTGACACCTTTTGAAGGTCTTCATATTTTTCACACATTTTGAAGCTCTTCATATTTTCACAACTTTTCAGGCTTTTCATGTTTTTAAACACCTTTTCATGCTCCTGCATATTTCAGACCGATTCTTGCTGCTCATATGTTTGACACGTTTTGAAGCTCTTCATAATTTTCACACCTTTTCCGGCTCTTCATGTTTTTCAACACCACTTCATGTTCCTCCTATTTTTCAGACCTTTTGAAGCTCTTCATATTTTTCACACCTTTTCAGGCTCTTCATATTTTTGAACACCGTTTCATGCTCCTCATATTTTTCAGAGCGTTTCATGCTTCTCATATTTTTGACACCTTTTGAAGCTCTTCATATTTTTCACACCTTTTCAGGCTCTTCATGTTTTTCAACACTGCTTCATGCTTCCCCTCTTTTTCAGACGGTTTCATGCACATCTCTTTTTTGACACTTTTTGAAGCTCTTCATATTTTTCATACCTTTTGAAACTCTTCATATTTTTCACACGTTTTCAGGCTCTTCATGTTTTTCAACACCGCTTCATGCTCCTCCTGTTTTTCAGACCGTTTCATGCTCCTCATTTATTTCACACCTTTTGAAGCTCTTCATATTTTTCAAGCCTTTTCAGGCTCTTCATTTTTTTGATCACCGCTTCATGCTCCTCCTATTTTTCAAACCGTTTCATGATCCTCATGTATTTCAAACCTTTGAAACTGTTCATATTTTTCACACCTTTTGAAGCTCTTCAAATATTTCACAACTTTTCAGGCCTTTCATGTTTTCAACACAGTTTCAGGCTCCGCCTATTTTTCCGACCGTTTCATGCTCCGCATATTTTTGACACCTTTTGAAGGTCTTCATATTTTTCACACTTTTTCAGGCTCTTCATGTTTTTGAACTCCGTTTCATGCTCCTCCTATTTTTCAGACTGTTTCATGCTCCTCTTATTTTTCACACCTTTTGAAGCTCTTCATATTTTTGCCTCCTTTTCAGGCTCTTCATGTTTTTCAACACAGTTTCATGCTCCTCCTATTGTTCAAACCGTTTCAAGCTTTTCATATTTTTGACACATTTTGAAGCTCATCATATTTTTCACACCTTTTCATGCTCTTCATGTTTTTCAACACCGTTACATGATTCTCCTATTTTTCAGACTGTTTCATGCTCCTCATATTTTTGACACTTTTTGAAGCTCTTCATGTTTTTCACACCATTTAGGATCTTCACGATTTTCAACACCGCTTCATACTCCTCCTATTTTTCAGATCGTTTCATGCTCCTCCTATTTTTCAGACTGTTTCATGCACCTCTTATTATTGACACCTTTTGAAGCTCTTCATATTTTTCACACCTTTTCATGCTCTTCATGTTTTTCAACAACATTTCATGCTCCTCCTATTTTTCAGAGCTTTTCATGCTCCTCATATTTTTCACCCCTGTTCATGTTCTTCTTGTTTTTCAACACAGTTTCATGCTCCTCATATGTTTGACATCTTTTGAATCTCTTCATATTATTCACACCTTTTCAGGCTCTTCATGATTTTCAACACCGCTTCATGCTCCTCATATTTTTGAGACCGTTTCATGCTCCTAATATTGTTCACACCTTTTAAAGATCTTCATGTTATTCAACACCGCTTCATGCTCTTCCTATTTTTCAGAACGTTTCCTGCTCCTCATATTTTTGATACCTTTGAAGCTCTTCATATTTTTCACACCTTTTCAGGCTCTTCATGTTTTGAACACCATTTCATGCTCCTCCTATTTTTCAGACCGTTTCATGCTCCTCATATTTTTGACAACTTTTGAAGCTCCTCATATTTTTCACACCTTTTCACGCTCTTCATGTTTTTCAACACACTATCATGATCCTCATATGTTTGACACCTTTTGAATCTCTTCATATTATTCACACCTTTTCAGGCTCTTCATGATTTTCAACACCGCTTCATGCTCCCCATATTTTTGAGACCGTTTTATGCTACTCATATTTTTGACACCTTTTGAAGCTCTTCGTATATTTCACACCTTTTCAGGCTCTTCATGTTTTTCAACACCGCTTCATGCTCCTCCTATTTTTCAGACCGTGTCATGCTCCTCTTATTTTTGACACATTTTGAAGCACTTCATATTTTTCACACCTTTTGAAGCTCTTCATATTTTTCAAACCTTTACAGGCTCTTCATGTATTTCAACACCGCTTCATGCTCCTCCAATTTTTCAGACAATTTCATGCTCGTCATATTTTTCAAACCTTTTAAAGCTCCTCATAATTTTCACACCTATTCATGCTGTTCATTTTTTCCACACTGTTTCATGCTCCTCCTATTTTTCAGACCGTTTCATGCTCCTCATATTTTTCACACCTTTTGAAGATCTTCATATTTTTCACACTTTTTGAAGCTCTTCATATTTTTCACAGTTTTCAGGCTCTTCATGTTTCTGAACACCGCTTCATGCTCCTCCTATTTTTCAGACCGTTTCATGCTCTTCATATTTTTCACACCTTTTCAGGCTCTTCATATATTTTAACACCGTTTGCCTCTCCTCCTATTTTTCAGACCGTTTCATGCTCCTCCTATTTTTCACACCTTTTGAAGATCTTCATATTTTTCACACTTTTTGAAACTCTTCATATTTTTCACAGTCTTCAGGCTCTTCATGTTTTTCAACACGGCTTCATGCTACTCCTATTTTGATACCTTTTGAAGCTCCTCATATTCTTCAAACCATTTCATGCTCTTCTTTTTTTTCATCACCGCTTCATGCTCCTCCATTTTTCAGATTGTTTCATGCTCCTCATATTTTTGACACCTTTTGAAGCACTTCATATATTTCCATATTTTCAGGCTCTTAATGATTTTGAACACGGTTTCATTCTCCTCCTATTTTTCAGGCCATTTCATGCTCCTAATATTTTTGACACCTTTTGAATCTCTTCATAATTTTCACACCTTTTCAGTCTCTTCAATTTTTCAACACCGCTTCATGCTCCTCCTATTTTTCAGACCGTTTCCTGCTCCTCATATTTTTGACACCTGTTGAAGCTCTTCATATATTTCACACCTTTTCAGGCTCTTCTTGTTTTTACACCTTTTCAGGCTCTTCATGTTTTTCAACACCGCTTCATGCTCCTCCTATTTTTCAGACCGTTTTGTGCTCCTCATCTTTTTGACACGTTTTGAAGCTCTTCATATATTTCACACCTTTTCAGGCTCTTCTTTTTTTTCAACACTACATCATGCTCCTCCTATTTTTCAGACGGTTTCACGATCATCTCATTTTTGACACCTTTTGAAGCTCTTCATATATTTCACACCTTTTCAAGTTCTTCATATTTTTCACACCTTTTCAGGCTCTTCATGTTTTTCAACACCGCTTCATGCTCCTCCTATTTTTCAGACCGTTACATGCTCCTCATATTTTGACACCTTTTGAAGCTCTTCATATTTTTCACACCTTTTCAGGCTCTTCATGTTTTTCAACACCCCTTCATGCTCCTCCTATTTTTCAGACCGTTTCATGCTCCTCATATTTTTGACACCTTTTAAAGCTTTCATATTTTTCACACCTTTTCAAGCTCTTCATTTTTTTCAACACTACTTCTTGCTCCTCTTATATTTCAGACTGTTTCATGCTCATCTAATTTTTGACACCTTTTGAAGCTCTTCATATTTTTCACACCTTTTGAATCTCTTCATATTTTTCACACGTTTTCAGGCTCTTCATCTATTTCAACACCACTTCATGCTGCTTCTATTTTTCAGACCGTTTCATGCTCCTCATATTTTTGACACCTTTTGAAGCTCTTCATATTTTTCACACCTTTTCAGGATCTTCATGTTTTTCAACACCACTTCATGCTTCTCCTATTTTTCAGCCCGTTTCATGCTCCTCATATTTTTGACAACTTTTGAAGCTTTTCATATTTTTCACACCTTTTCAGGCTCTTCATGTTTTTGAACACCGCTTCATGCCCCTTCTATTTTTCAGACCGTTTCATGCTCCTCATATTTTTGACACATTTTGAAGCTACTTCAAATTTTCACACCTTTTCAGGCTCTTCATGTTTTTGAACACCACTTCATGCCCCTTCTATTTTTCAGACCGTTTCATGCTCCTCATATTTTTGACACATTTTGAAGCTACTTCAAATTTTCACACCTTTTCAGGCTCTTCATGTTTTTGAACACCGCTTCATGCTCCTCCTATCTTAGAGACCGTTTCATTCTCCTCATGTATTTCACACTTTTTGAAGCTCTTCATATATTTCGCACATTATAAGGCTCTTCTTTTTTTTCACCACAACATCATGCTCCTCCTATTTTTCAGACCGTTTGATGCTCTTCATATATTTGAAACCACTTGAAGCTCTTCATATTTTTCACCCCTTTTTAAGGCTCTTCATGTTTTTGAACACCACTTCATGCTTCTCCTAATTTTCAGACCGTTTCATGCTCCTCATGTATTTCACTCCTTTGGAAGCTCTTCATATTTTTCACACATTTTCAGGCTCTTCAAATTTTTTAACTCCGTTTCTTGCTGCTTCTATTTTTCAGACCGTTTCATGCTCCTCATATTTTTTACACCTTTTGAAGCACTTCATATTTTTCACACATTTTCATGCTCTTCATGTTTTTGAACACAGCTTCATGCTCCTCCTGTTTTTCAGACCGTTTGATGCTCCTCATATTTTTCACACCTTTTGAAGCTTTCCATATTTTTCACACCTTTTCAGGCTCTTCATGTTTTTCAACACCATTTCATGATCCTCCTATTTTTCAGACCGTTTCATGCTCATCTCATTTTTGACACCTTTAGAAGCTCTTCATATATTTCACACCTTTTCACGCTCTTCATATTTTTCCACACCACTTCATGTTTCTCCTATTTTTCAGCCCGTTTCATGCTCCTCATGTATTTCACACCTTTTGAAGCTCTTCATATTTTTCACACCTTTTGAAGCTCTTCATATTTTTCACACGTTTTCAGGCTCTTCATGTATTTCAACACCGCTTCATGCTCCTCCTATTTTTCAGAACGTTTCATGCTCCTCATATTTTTGACACCTTTTCAAGCACTTCATATTTTTCTCACCCTTTGAAGCTCTTCATATTTTTCACACCTTTTGAAGCTCTTCATATTTTTCACACGTTTTCAGGCTCTTCATGTTTTTCAAGACCGCTTCATGCTCCTCATATTTTTCACACCTTTTGAAGCTCTTCATATTTTTCACACCTTTTCAGGCTCTTCATGTTTTTCGACACATCTTCATGCTCCTCATATTTTTCTGACCGTTTCATGCTCCTCATATTTTTGACACATTTTGAAGCTCTTCATATTTTTCTCACCCTTTGAAGCTCTTCATATTTTTCATATTTTTGAAGCTCTTCATATTTTCACACGTTTTCAGGCTCTTCATGTTTTTCAACACCGCTTCATGCTCCTCCTATTTTTAAAACTGTATCATGCTCCTCATATTTTTCACACCTTTTGAAGCTCTTCATATTTTTCACACCTTTTCAGGCTCTTCATGTTTTTCAACATCGCTTCTTGCTCCGCCTATTTTTCAGACCGTTTCATGCTCCTCATATTTTTGACACCTTTTGAAGCTTTTCATATTTTTCTCACCCTTTGAAGCTCTTCATATTTTTCATATTTTTGAAGCTCTTCATATTTTCACACCTTTTCAGGCTCTTCATGTTTTTGAACACCACTTCATGCTCCTTCTATTTTTCAGAGAGTTTCATGCTCCTCATGTATTTTACACCTTTTGAAGCTTTTCATATTTTTCACACTTTTTCAGGCTCTTCATGTTTTTCAACACCACTTCATTCTTCTCCTATTTTTCAGCCCGTTTCATGCTCCTCGTATTTTTGACACCTTTTGAAGCTGTTCATATTTTTCACACCTTTTCAGACTCTTCATATTTTTGAACACCGCTTCATGCTCCTCCTATTATTCAGAACGTTTCATGCTTCTCATATTTTTGACACCTTTTGAAGCTCTTCATATTTTTCACACCTTTTGAAGCTCTCCATATTTTTCACACGTTTTCAGGCTCTTCATGTTTTTAACCACCGCTTCATGCTCATCCTATTTTCCATACCGTTTCATGCTCCTGACATTTTTGACACGTTTTGAAGCTCTTCATATTTTTCACACCTTTTGAAGCTCTTCATATTTTTCACACCTTTTCAGGCTCTTCATGTTTTTGAAAACTGCTTCATGCTCCTCCTATTTTTCAGACCGTTTCATGTTCATCTCTTTTTTGACACCTTTTGAAGCTCTTCATTTTTTTCATACCTTTTGAAGATCTTCATATTTTTCACACGTTTTAAGGCTCTTCATGTTTTTTAACATCGCATCATGCTCCTCCTATTTTTCAGACCGTTTCATGCTCCTCATATTTGACAGGTTTTGAAGCTCTTCATATTTTTCACACCTTTTCAGGCTCTTTATGTTTTTCAACACCGTTTCATGCTCCTCCTATTTTTCAGACCGCTTCATGCTCCTCATATTTTTGACACCCTTTGAAGCTCTTCATATATTTCACATATTTTCAGGCTCTTCATGTTTTTGAACACAGCTTCATGGTCCTCCTAATTTTCAGACCGTTTCATACTCCTCATGAATTTCACACCTTTTGAACCTCTTCATATTTTTCACACCTTTTCAGTCTCTTCAAATTTTTGAACACCGCTTCATGCTCCTCTTCTTTTCACACCTTTTGAAGCTCTTCATATTTTTCACACCTTTTCAGGCTTTCATGTTTTTGAACACCACTTCATACTCCTCCTATATTTCAGACCGTGTCATGCTCCTCATATTTTTGACACCTTTTTAAGGTCTTCATATTTTTCACACCTTTTCAGTCTCTTCAAGTTTTTGAACACTGGTACATGCTCCGCCTATTTTTCACACCTTTTGAAGCTCTTCAAATTTTTCGCACCTTTTCAGGCTCTTCATGTTGTCAACACCGTTTCATGCTCCTCCTATTTTTCAGACCGTTTCATGCTCCTCATATTTTTCACACCTTTTGAAGCTCTTCATATATTTCACACCTTTTCAGGCTCTTCATGTTTTTGAACACCGCTTCATGCTCCTCCTATTTTCAGACCGATTCATGCTCCTGATGTATTTCACACCTTTTGAAGCTCTTCACATTGTTCACATCTTTTCAGGCTCTTCATGTTTCTGAACACCACTTCCCCTCCTCCTCTTTTTCAGACCGTTTAATGCTCATCTCATTTTTGACACCTTTTGAAGGTCTTCATATTTTTCACACATTTTGAAGCTCTTCATATTTTCACAACTTTTCAGGCTTTTCATGTTTTTAAACACCTTTTCATGCTCCTGCATATTTCAGACCGATTCTTGCTGCTCATATGTTTGACACGTTTTGAAGCTCTTCATAATTTTCACACCTTTTCCGGCTCTTCATGTTTTTCAACACCACTTCATGTTCCTCCTATTTTTCAGACCTTTTGAAGCTCTTCATATTTTTCACACCTTTTCAGGCTCTTCATATTTTTGAACACCGTTTCATGCTCCTCATATTTTTCAGAGCGTTTCATGCTTCTCATATTTTTGACACCTTTTGAAGCTCTTCATATTTTTCACACCTTTTCAGGCTCTTCATGTTTTTCAACACTGCTTCATGCTTCCCCTCTTTTTCAGACGGTTTCATGCACATCTCTTTTTTGACACTTTTTGAAGCTCTTCATATTTTTCATACCTTTTGAAACTCTTCATATTTTTCACACGTTTTCAGGCTCTTCATGTTTTTCAACACCGCTTCATGCTCCTCCTGTTTTTCAGACCGTTTCATGCTCCTCATTTATTTCACACCTTTTGAAGCTCTTCATATTTTTCAAGCCTTTTCAGGCTCTTCATTTTTTTGATCACCGCTTCATGCTCCTCCTATTTTTCAAACCGTTTCATGATCCTCATGTATTTCAAACCTTTGAAACTGTTCATATTTTTCACACCTTTTGAAGCTCTTCAAATATTTCACAACTTTTCAGGCCTTTCATGTTTTCAACACAGTTTCAGGCTCCGCCTATTTTTCCGACCGTTTCATGCTCCGCATATTTTTGACACCTTTTGAAGGTCTTCATATTTTTCACACTTTTTCAGGCTCTTCATGTTTTTGAACTCCGTTTCATGCTCCTCCTATTTTTCAGACTGTTTCATGCTCCTCTTATTTTTCACACCTTTTGAAGCTCTTCATATTTTTGCCTCCTTTTCAGGCTCTTCATGTTTTTCAACACAGTTTCATGCTCCTCCTATTGTTCAAACCGTTTCAAGCTTTTCATATTTTTGACACATTTTGAAGCTCATCATATTTTTCACACCTTTTCATGCTCTTCATGTTTTTCAACACCGTTACATGATTCTCCTATTTTTCAGACTGTTTCATGCTCCTCATATTTTTGACACTTTTTGAAGCTCTTCATGTTTTTCACACCATTTAGGATCTTCACGATTTTCAACACCGCTTCATACTCCTCCTATTTTTCAGATCGTTTCATGCTCCTCCTATTTTTCAGACTGTTTCATGCACCTCTTATTATTGACACCTTTTGAAGCTCTTCATATTTTTCACACCTTTTCATGCTCTTCATGTTTTTCAACAACATTTCATGCTCCTCCTATTTTTCAGAGCTTTTCATGCTCCTCATATTTTTCACCCCTGTTCATGTTCTTCTTGTTTTTCAACACAGTTTCATGCTCCTCATATGTTTGACATCTTTTGAATCTCTTCATATTATTCACACCTTTTCAGGCTCTTCATGATTTTCAACACCGCTTCATGCTCCTCATATTTTTGAGACCGTTTCATGCTCCTAATATTGTTCACACCTTTTAAAGATCTTCATGTTATTCAACACCGCTTCATGCTCTTCCTATTTTTCAGAACGTTTCCTGCTCCTCATATTTTTGATACCTTTGAAGCTCTTCATATTTTTCACACCTTTTCAGGCTCTTCATGTTTTGAACACCATTTCATGCTCCTCCTATTTTTCAGACCGTTTCATGCTCCTCATATTTTTGACAACTTTTGAAGCTCCTCATATTTTTCACACCTTTTCACGCTCTTCATGTTTTTCAACACACTATCATGATCCTCATATGTTTGACACCTTTTGAATCTCTTCATATTATTCACACCTTTTCAGGCTCTTCATGATTTTCAACACCGCTTCATGCTCCCCATATTTTTGAGACCGTTTTATGCTACTCATATTTTTGACACCTTTTGAAGCTCTTCGTATATTTCACACCTTTTCAGGCTCTTCATGTTTTTCAACACCGCTTCATGCTCCTCCTATTTTTCAGACCGTGTCATGCTCCTCTTATTTTTGACACATTTTGAAGCACTTCATATTTTTCACACCTTTTGAAGCTCTTCATATTTTTCAAACCTTTACAGGCTCTTCATGTATTTCAACACCGCTTCATGCTCCTCCAATTTTTCAGACAATTTCATGCTCGTCATATTTTTCAAACCTTTTAAAGCTCCTCATAATTTTCACACCTATTCATGCTGTTCATTTTTTCCACACTGTTTCATGCTCCTCCTATTTTTCAGACCGTTTCATGCTCCTCATATTTTTCACACCTTTTGAAGATCTTCATATTTTTCACACTTTTTGAAGCTCTTCATATTTTTCACAGTTTTCAGGCTCTTCATGTTTCTGAACACCGCTTCATGCTCCTCCTATTTTTCAGACCGTTTCATGCTCTTCATATTTTTCACACCTTTTCAGGCTCTTCATATATTTTAACACCGTTTGCCTCTCCTCCTATTTTTCAGACCGTTTCATGCTCCTCCTATTTTTCACACCTTTTGAAGATCTTCATATTTTTCACACTTTTTGAAACTCTTCATATTTTTCACAGTCTTCAGGCTCTTCATGTTTTTCAACACGGCTTCATGCTACTCCTATTTTGATACCTTTTGAAGCTCCTCATATTCTTCAAACCATTTCATGCTCTTCTTTTTTTTCATCACCGCTTCATGCTCCTCCATTTTTCAGATTGTTTCATGCTCCTCATATTTTTGACACCTTTTGAAGCACTTCATATATTTCCATATTTTCAGGCTCTTAATGATTTTGAACACGGTTTCATTCTCCTCCTATTTTTCAGGCCATTTCATGCTCCTAATATTTTTGACACCTTTTGAATCTCTTCATAATTTTCACACCTTTTCAGTCTCTTCAATTTTTCAACACCGCTTCATGCTCCTCCTATTTTTCAGACCGTTTCCTGCTCCTCATATTTTTGACACCTGTTGAAGCTCTTCATATATTTCACACCTTTTCAGGCTCTTCTTGTTTTTACACCTTTTCAGGCTCTTCATGTTTTTCAACACCGCTTCATGCTCCTCCTATTTTTCAGACCGTTTTGTGCTCCTCATCTTTTTGACACGTTTTGAAGCTCTTCATATATTTCACACCTTTTCAGGCTCTTCTTTTTTTTCAACACTACATCATGCTCCTCCTATTTTTCAGACGGTTTCACGATCATCTCATTTTTGACACCTTTTGAAGCTCTTCATATATTTCACACCTTTTCAAGTTCTTCATATTTTTCACACCTTTTCAGGCTCTTCATGTTTTTCAACACCGCTTCATGCTCCTCCTATTTTTCAGACCGTTTCATGCTCCTCATATTTTTGACACATTTTGAAGCTACTTCAAATTTTCACACCTTTTCAGGCTCTTCATGTTTTTGAACACCGCTTCATGCTCCTCCTATCTTAGAGACCGTTTCATTCTCCTCATGTATTTCACACTTTTTGAAGCTCTTCATATATTTCGCACATTATAAGGCTCTTCTTTTTTTTCACCACAACATCATGCTCCTCCTATTTTTCAGACCGTTTGATGCTCTTCATATATTTGAAACCACTTGAAGCTCTTCATATTTTTCACCCCTTTTTAAGGCTCTTCATGTTTTTGAACACCACTTCATGCTTCTCCTAATTTTCAGACCGTTTCATGCTCCTCATGTATTTCACTCCTTTGGAAGCTCTTCATATTTTTCACACATTTTCAGGCTCTTCAAATTTTTTAACTCCGTTTCTTGCTGCTTCTATTTTTCAGACCGTTTCATGCTCCTCATATTTTTTACACCTTTTGAAGCACTTCATATTTTTCACACATTTTCATGCTCTTCATGTTTTTGAACACAGCTTCATGCTCCTCCTGTTTTTCAGACCGTTTGATGCTCCTCATATTTTTCACACCTTTTGAAGCTTTCCATATTTTTCACACCTTTTCAGGCTCTTCATGTTTTTCAACACCATTTCATGATCCTCCTATTTTTCAGACCGTTTCATGCTCATCTCATTTTTGACACCTTTAGAAGCTCTTCATATATTTCACACCTTTTCACGCTCTTCATATTTTTCCACACCACTTCATGTTTCTCCTATTTTTCAGCCCGTTTCATGCTCCTCATGTATTTCACACCTTTTGAAGCTCTTCATATTTTTCACACCTTTTGAAGCTCTTCATATTTTTCACACGTTTTCAGGCTCTTCATGTATTTCAACACCGCTTCATGCTCCTCCTATTTTTCAGAACGTTTCATGCTCCTCATATTTTTGACACCTTTTCAAGCACTTCATATTTTTCTCACCCTTTGAAGCTCTTCATATTTTTCACACCTTTTGAAGCTCTTCATATTTTTCACACGTTTTCAGGCTCTTCATGTTTTTCAAGACCGCTTCATGCTCCTCATATTTTTCACACCTTTTGAAGCTCTTCATATTTTTCACACCTTTTCAGGCTCTTCATGTTTTTCGACACATCTTCATGCTCCTCATATTTTTCTGACCGTTTCATGCTCCTCATATTTTTGACACATTTTGAAGCTCTTCATATTTTTCTCACCCTTTGAAGCTCTTCATATTTTTCATATTTTTGAAGCTCTTCATATTTTCACACGTTTTCAGGCTCTTCATGTTTTTCAACACCGCTTCATGCTCCTCCTATTTTTAAAACTGTATCATGCTCCTCATATTTTTCACACCTTTTGAAGCTCTTCATATTTTTCACACCTTTTCAGGCTCTTCATGTTTTTCAACATCGCTTCTTGCTCCGCCTATTTTTCAGACCGTTTCATGCTCCTCATATTTTTGACACCTTTTGAAGCTTTTCATATTTTTCTCACCCTTTGAAGCTCTTCATATTTTTCATATTTTTGAAGCTCTTCATATTTTCACACCTTTTCAGGCTCTTCATGTTTTTGAACACCACTTCATGCTCCTTCTATTTTTCAGAGAGTTTCATGCTCCTCATGTATTTTACACCTTTTGAAGCTTTTCATATTTTTCACACTTTTTCAGGCTCTTCATGTTTTTCAACACCACTTCATTCTTCTCCTATTTTTCAGCCCGTTTCATGCTCCTCGTATTTTTGACACCTTTTGAAGCTGTTCATATTTTTCACACCTTTTCAGACTCTTCATATTTTTGAACACCGCTTCATGCTCCTCCTATTATTCAGAACGTTTCATGCTTCTCATATTTTTGACACCTTTTGAAGCTCTTCATATTTTTCACACCCTTTCAGGCTCTTAATGTTTTTCAACACCACTTCATGCTCCTCCTATTTTTCATACGTTTTCATGCTCCTCATATTTTTGACACCTTTAGAAACTCTTCATATCTTTCACACATTTTCAGGCTCTTCATGTTTTTCCACACTGCTTCATGCTCCTCCTATTTTTCAGCCCGTTTCATGCTCCTCATGTATTTCACACCTTTTGAAGCTCTTCATATTTTTCACACCTTTTGAAGCTCTTCATATTTTTCACACGGTTTCAGGCTCTTCATGTATTTCAACACCGCTTCATGCTCCTCCTATTTTTCAGACCGTTTCACGCTCATCTCATTTTTCACACCTTTTGAAGCTCTTCATATATTTCACACCTTTTCAAGTTCTTCATATTTTTCACACCTTTTCAGGCTCTTCATCTATTTCAACACCGCTTCATGCTGCTTCTATTTTTCAGACCGTTTCATGCTCCTCATATTTTTGTCACCTTTTGAGGCTCTTCATATTTTTCACATCTCTTCAGGCTCTTCATGTTTTCAACACATTTCATGCTCCTCCTATTTTTCAGCCCGTTTCATGCTCCTCATGTATTTCACACCTTTTGAAGCTCTTCATATTTTTCACACCTTTTGAAGCTCTTCATATTTTTCACACGTTTTCAGGCTCTTCATGTATTTCAACACCGCTTCATGCTCCTCCTATTTTTCAGACCGTTTCACGCTCATCTCATTTTTCACACCTTTTGAAGCTCTTCATATATTTCACACCTTTTCAAGTTCTTCATATTTTTCACACCTTTTCAGGCTCTTCATCTATTTCAACACCGCTTCATGCTGCTTCTATTTTTCAGACCGTTTCATGCTCCTCATATTTTTGTCACCTTTTGAGGCTCTTCATATTTTTCACATCACTTCAGGTTCTTCATGTTTTCAACACATTTCATGCTCCTCCTATTTTTCAGCCCGTTTCATGCTCCTCATGTATTTCACACCTTTTGAAGCTCTTCATATTTTTCACACCTTTTGAAGCTCTTCATATTTTTCACACGTTTTCAGGCTCTTCATGTATTTCAACACCGCTTCATGCTCCTCCTATTTTTCAGACCGTTTCACGCTCATCTCATTTTTCACACCTTTTGAAGCTCTTCATATATTTCACACCTTTTCAAGTTCTTCATATTTTTCACACCTTTTCAGGCTCTTCATGTTTTTCAACACCGCTTCATGCTAATCCTGTTTTTCAGACCGATTCATGCTCATCTCATTTTTGACACCTTTTGAAGCTCTTCATATTTTTCACACCTTTTCAGGCTCTTCATGTTTTTCTACACCCCTTCATGCTCCTCCTATTTTTCAGACCGTTTCATGCTCCTCATATTTTTGACACCTTTTAAAGCTTTCATATTTTTCACACATTTTCAAGCTCTTCATTTTTTTTATCACTACTTCTTGCTCCTCCTATATTTCAGACTGTTTCATGCTCATCTAATTTTTGACGCCTTTTGATGCTCCTCATATTTTTGACACATTTTGAAGCTCCTTCAATTTTTCACACCTTTTCAGGCTCTTCATGTTTTTGAACACCGATTCATCCTCCTCCTATTTTAGAGACCGTTTCATTCTCCTCATGTATTTCACGCCTTTTGAAGCTCTTCATATATTTCACACATTTTAAGGCTCTTCATTTTTTTTAACACTACTTCTTGCTACTCCTATATTTCCGACCGTTTCATGCTCATCTAATTTTTGACACCTTTTGAAGCTCTTCATATTTTTCACACCTTTTGAATCTCTTCATATTTTTCACACGTTTTCAGGCTCTTCATCTATTTCAACACCGCTTCATGCTGCTTCTATTTTTCAGACCGTTTCATGCTCCTCATATTTTTGACTCCTTTTGAAGCTCTTCATATTGTTCACACCTTTTCAGGCTCTTCATGTTTTTGAACACCGTTTCATGTTCTTCGTATTTTTCAGGCCATTTCATGCTCGTCATGTATTTCATACATTTGAAGCTCTTCATATTTTTCACACCTTTTCAGGATCTTCATGTTTTTCAATTCCACCTCATGCTTCTCCTATTTTTCATCCCGTTTCATGCTCCTCATATTTTTGACACCTTTTGAAGCTTTTCATATTTTTCACACCTTTTCAGGCTCTTCATGTTTTTGAACACCACTTCATACTCCTCCTATATTTCAGACCGTGTCATGCTCCTCATATTTTTGACACCTTTTTAAGGTCTTCATATTTTTCACACCTTTTCAGTCTCTTCAAGTTTTTGAACACTGGTACATGCTCCGCCTATTTTTCACACCTTTTGAAGCTCTTCAAATTTTTCGCACCTTTTCAGGCTCTTCATGTTGTCAACACCGTTTCATGCTCCTCCTATTTTTCAGACCGTTTCATGCTCCTCATATTTTTCACACCTTTTGAAGCTCTTCATATATTTCACACCTTTTCAGGCTCTTCATGTTTTTGAACACCGCTTCATGCTCCTCCTATTTTCAGACCGATTCATGCTCCTGATGTATTTCACACCTTTTGAAGCTCTTCACATTGTTCACATCTTTTCAGGCTCTTCATGTTTCTGAACACCACTTCCCCTCCTCCTCTTTTTCAGACCGTTTAATGCTCATCTCATTTTTGACACCTTTTGAAGGTCTTCATATTTTTCACACATTTTGAAGCTCTTCATATTTTCACAACTTTTCAGGCTTTTCATGTTTTTAAACACCTTTTCATGCTCCTGCATATTTCAGACCGATTCTTGCTGCTCATATGTTTGACACGTTTTGAAGCTCTTCATAATTTTCACACCTTTTCCGGCTCTTCATGTTTTTCAACACCACTTCATGCTCCTCCTATTTTTCAGACCTTTTGAAGCTCTTCATATTTTTCACACCTTTTCAGGCTCTTCATATTTTTGAACACCGTTTCATGCTCCTCATATTTTTCAGAGCGTTTCATGCTTCTCATATTTTTGACACCTTTTGAAGCTCTTCATATTTTTCACACCTTTTCAGGCTCTTCATGTTTTTCAACACTGCTTCATGCTTCCCCTCTTTTTCAGACGGTTTCATGCACATCTCTTTTTTGACACTTTTTGAAGCTCTTCATATTTTTCATACCTTTTGAAACTCTTCATATTTTTCACACGTTTTCAGGCTCTTCATGTTTTTCAACACCGCTTCATGCTCCTCCTGTTTTTCAGACCGTTTCATGCTCCTCATTTATTTCACACCTTTTGAAGCTCTTCATATTTTTCAAGCCTTTTCAGGCTCTTCATTTTTTTGATCACCGCTTCATGCTCCTCCTATTTTTCAAACCGTTTCATGATCCTCATGTATTTCAAACCTTTGAAACTGTTCATATTTTTCACACCTTTTGAAGCTCTTCAAATATTTCACAACTTTTCAGGCCTTTCATGTTTTCAACACAGTTTCAGGCTCCGCCTATTTTTCCGACCGTTTCATGCTCCGCATATTTTTGACACCTTTTGAAGGTCTTCATATTTTTCACACTTTTTCAGGCTCTTCATGTTTTTGAACTCCGTTTCATGCTCCTCCTATTTTTCAGACTGTTTCATGCTCCTCTTATTTTTCACACCTTTTGAAGCTCTTCATATTTTTGCCTCCTTTTCAGGCTCTTCATGTTTTTCAACACAGTTTCATGCTCCTCCTATTGTTCAAACCGTTTCAAGCTTTTCATATTTTTGACACATTTTGAAGCTCATCATATTTTTCACACCTTTTCATGCTCTTCATGTTTTTCAACACCGTTACATGATTCTCCTATTTTTCAGACTGTTTCATGCTCCTCATATTTTTGACACTTTTTGAAGCTCTTCATGTTTTTCACACCATTTAGGATCTTCACGATTTTCAACACCGCTTCATACTCCTCCTATTTTTCAGATCGTTTCATGCTCCTCCTATTTTTCAGACTGTTTCATGCACCTCTTATTACTGACACCTTTTGAAGCTCTTCATATTTTTCACACCTTTTCATGCTCTTCATGTTTTTCAACAACATTTCATGCTCCTCCTATTTTTCAGAGCTTTTCATGCTCCTCATATTTTTCACCCCTGTTCATGTTCTTCTTGTTTTTCAACACAGTTTCATGCTCCTCATATGTTTGACATCTTTTGAATCTCTTCATATTATTCACACCTTTTCAGGCTCTTCATGATTTTCAACACCGCTTCATGCTCCTCATATTTTTGAGACCGTTTCATGCTCCTAATATTGTTCACACCTTTTAAAGATCTTCATGTTATTCAACACCGCTTCATGCTCTTCCTATTTTTCAGAACGTTTCCTGCTCCTCATATTTTTGATACCTTTGAAGCTCTTCATATTTTTCACACCTTTTCAGGCTCTTCATGTTTTGAACACCATTTCATGCTCCTCCTATTTTTCAGACCGTTTCATGCTCCTCATATTTTTGACAACTTTTGAAGCTCCTCATATTTTTCACACCTTTTCACGCTCTTCATGTTTTTCAACACACTATCATGATCCTCATATGTTTGACACCTTTTGAATCTCTTCATATTATTCACACCTTTTCAGGCTCTTCATGATTTTCAACACCGCTTCATGCTCCCCATATTTTTGAGACCGTTTTATGCTACTCATATTTTTGACACCTTTTGAAGCTCTTCGTATATTTCACACCTTTTCAGGCTCTTCATGTTTTTCAACACCGCTTCATGCTCCTCCTATTTTTCAGACCGTGTCATGCTCCTCTTATTTTTGACACATTTTGAAGCACTTCATATTTTTCACACCTTTTGAAGCTCTTCATATTTTTCAAACCTTTACAGGCTCTTCATGTATTTCAACACCGCTTCATGCTCCTCCAATTTTTCAGACAATTTCATGCTCGTCATATTTTTCAAACCTTTTAAAGCTCCTCATAATTTTCACACCTATTCATGCTGTTCATTTTTTCCACACTGTTTCATGCTCCTCCTATTTTTCAGACCGTTTCATGCTCCTCATATTTTTCACACCTTTTGAAGATCTTCATATTTTTCACACTTTTTGAAGCTCTTCATATTTTTCACAGTTTTCAGGCTCTTCATGTTTCTGAACACCGCTTCATGCTCCTCCTATTTTTCAGACCGTTTCATGCTCTTCATATTTTTCACACCTTTTCAGGCTCTTCATATATTTTAACACCGTTTGCCTCTCCTCCTATTTTTCAGACCGTTTCATGCTCCTCCTATTTTTCACACCTTTTGAAGATCTTCATATTTTTCACACTTTTTGAAACTCTTCATATTTTTCACAGTCTTCAGGCTCTTCATGTTTTTCAACACGGCTTCATGCTACTCCTATTTTGATACCTTTTGAAGCTCCTCATATTCTTCAAACCATTTCATGCTCTTCTTTTTTTTCATCACCGCTTCATGCTCCTCCATTTTTCAGATTGTTTCATGCTCCTCATATTTTTGACACCTTTTGAAGCACTTCATATATTTCCATATTTTCAGGCTCTTAATGATTTTGAACACGGTTTCATTCTCCTCCTATTTTTCAGGCCATTTCATGCTCCTAATATTTTTGACACCTTTTGAATCTCTTCATAATTTTCACACCTTTTCAGTCTCTTCAATTTTTCAACACCGCTTCATGCTCCTCCTATTTTTCAGACCGTTTCCTGCTCCTCATATTTTTGACACCTGTTGAAGCTCTTCATATATTTCACACCTTTTCAGGCTCTTCTTGTTTTTACACCTTTTCAGGCTCTTCATGTTTTTCAACACCGCTTCATGCTCCTCCTATTTTTCAGACCGTTTTGTGCTCCTCATCTTTTTGACACGTTTTGAAGCTCTTCATATATTTCACACCTTTTCAGGCTCTTCTTTTTTTTCAACACTACATCATGCTCCTCCTATTTTTCAGACGGTTTCACGATCATCTCATTTTTGACACCTTTTGAAGCTCTTCATATATTTCACACCTTTTCAAGTTCTTCATATTTTTCACACCTTTTCAGGCTCTTCATGTTTTTCAACACCGCTTCATGCTCCTCCTATTTTTCAGACCGTTACATGCTCCTCATATTTTGACACCTTTTGAAGCTCTTCATATTTTTCACACCTTTTCAGGCTCTTCATGTTTTTCAACACCCCTTCATGCTCCTCCTATTTTTCAGACCGTTTCATGCTCCTCATATTTTTGACACCTTTTAAAGCTTTCATATTTTTCACACCTTTTCAAGCTCTTCATTTTTTTCAACACTACTTCTTGCTCCTCTTATATTTCAGACTGTTTCATGCTCATCTAATTTTTGACACCTTTTGAAGCTCTTCATATTTTTCACACCTTTTGAATCTCTTCATATTTTTCACACGTTTTCAGGCTCTTCATCTATTTCAACACCACTTCATGCTGCTTCTATTTTTCAGACCGTTTCATGCTCCTCATATTTTTGACACCTTTTGAAGCTCTTCATATTTTTCACACCTTTTCAGGATCTTCATGTTTTTCAACACCACTTCATGCTTCTCCTATTTTTCAGCCCGTTTCATGCTCCTCATATTTTTGACAACTTTTGAAGCTTTTCATATTTTTCACACCTTTTCAGGCTCTTCATGTTTTTGAACACCGCTTCATGCCCCTTCTATTTTTCAGACCGTTTCATGCTCCTCATATTTTTGACACATTTTGAAGCTACTTCAAATTTTCACACCTTTTCAGGCTCTTCATGTTTTTGAACACCGCTTCATGCCCCTTCTATTTTTCAGACCGTTTCATGCTCCTCATATTTTTGACACATTTTGAAGCTACTTCAAATTTTCACACCTTTTCAGGCTCTTCATGTTTTTGAACACCGCTTCATGCTCCTCCTATCTTAGAGACCGTTTCATTCTCCTCATGTATTTCACACTTTTTGAAGCTCTTCATATATTTCGCACATTATAAGGCTCTTCTTTTTTTTCACCACAACATCATGCTCCTCCTATTTTTCAGACCGTTTGATGCTCTTCATATATTTGAAACCACTTGAAGCTCTTCATATTCTTCACCCCTTTTTAAGGCTCTTCATGTTTTTGAACACCACTTCATGCTTCTCCTAATTTTCAGACCGTTTCATGCTCCTCATGTATTTCACTCCTTTGGAAGCTCTTCATATTTTTCACACATTTTCAGGCTCTTCAAATTTTTTAACTCCGTTTCTTGCTGCTTCTATTTTTCAGACCGTTTCATGCTCCTCATATTTTTTACACCTTTTGAAGCACTTCATATTTTTCACACATTTTCATGCTCTTCATGTTTTTGAACACAGCTTCATGCTCCTCCTGTTTTTCAGACCGTTTGATGCTCCTCATATTTTTCACACCTTTTGAAGCTTTCCATATTTTTCACACCTTTTCAGGCTCTTCATGTTTTTCAACACCATTTCATGATCCTCCTATTTTTCAGACCGTTTCATGCTCATCTCATTTTTGACACCTTTAGAAGCTCTTCATATATTTCACACCTTTTCACGCTCTTCATATTTTTCCACACCACTTCATGTTTCTCCTATTTTTCAGCCCGTTTCATGCTCCTCATGTATTTCACACCTTTTGAAGCTCTTCATATTTTTCACACCTTTTGAAGCTCTTCATATTTTTCACACGTTTTCAGGCTCTTCATGTATTTCAACACCGCTTCATGCTCCTCCTATTTTTCAGAACGTTTCATGCTCCTCATATTTTTGACACCTTTTCAAGCACTTCATATTTTTCTCACCCTTTGAAGCTCTTCATATTTTTCACACCTTTTGAAGCTCTTCATATTTTTCACACGTTTTCAGGCTCTTCATGTTTTTCAAGACCGCTTCATGCTCCTCATATTTTTCACACCTTTTGAAGCTCTTCATATTTTTCACACCTTTTCAGGCTCTTCATGTTTTTCGACACATCTTCATGCTCCTCATATTTTTCTGACCGTTTCATGCTCCTCATATTTTTGACACATTTTGAAGCTCTTCATATTTTTCTCACCCTTTGAAGCTCTTCATATTTTTCATATTTTTGAAGCTCTTCATATTTTCACACGTTTTCAGGCTCTTCATGTTTTTCAACACCGCTTCATGCTCCTCCTATTTTTAAAACTGTATCATGCTCCTCATATTTTTCACACCTTTTGAAGCTCTTCATATTTTTCACACCTTTTCAGGCTCTTCATGTTTTTCAACATCGCTTCTTGCTCCGCCTATTTTTCAGACCGTTTCATGCTCCTCATATTTTTGACACCTTTTGAAGCTTTTCATATTTTTCTCACCCTTTGAAGCTCTTCATATTTTTCATATTTTTGAAGCTCTTCATATTTTCACACCTTTTCAGGCTCTTCATGTTTTTGAACACCACTTCATGCTCCTTCTATTTTTCAGAGAGTTTCATGCTCCTCATGTATTTTACACCTTTTGAAGCTTTTCATATTTTTCACACTTTTTCAGGCTCTTCATGTTTTTCAACACCACTTCATTCTTCTCCTATTTTTCAGCCCGTTTCATGCTCCTCGTATTTTTGACACCTTTTGAAGCTGTTCATATTTTTCACACCTTTTCAGACTCTTCATATTTTTGAACACCGCTTCATGCTCCTCCTATTATTCAGAACGTTTCATGCTTCTCATATTTTTGACACCTTTTGAAGCTCTTCATATTTTTCACACCCTTTCAGGCTCTTAATGTTTTTCAACACCACTTCATGCTCCTCCTATTTTTCATACGTTTTCATGCTCCTCATATTTTTGACACCTTTAGAAACTCTTCATATCTTTCACACATTTTCAGGCTCTTCATGTTTTTCCACACTGCTTCATGCTCCTCCTATTTTTCAGCCCGTTTCATGCTCCTCATGTATTTCACACCTTTTGAAGCTCTTCATATTTTTCACACCTTTTGAAGCTCTTCATATTTTTCACACGTTTTCAGGCTCTTCATGTATTTCAACACCGCTTCATGCTCCTCCTATTTTTCAGACCGTTTCACGCTCATCTCATTTTTCACACCTTTTGAAGCTCTTCATATATTTCACACCTTTTCAAGTTCTTCATATTTTTCACACCTTTTCAGGCTCTTCATCTATTTCAACACCGCTTCATGCTGCTTCTATTTTTCAGACCGTTTCATGCTCCTCATATTTTTGTCACCTTTTGAGGCTCTTCATATTTTTCACATCTCTTCAGGCTCTTCATGTTTTCAACACATTTCATGCTCCTCCTATTTTTCAGCCCGTTTCATGCTCCTCATGTATTTCACACCTTTTGAAGCTCTTCATATTTTTCACACCTTTTGAAGCTCTTCATATTTTTCACACGTTTTCAGGCTCTTCATGTATTTCAACACCGCTTCATGCTCCTCCTATTTTTCAGACCGTTTCACGCTCATCTCATTTTTCACACCTTTTGAAGCTCTTCATATATTTCACACCTTTTCAAGTTCTTCATATTTTTCACACCTTTTCAGGCTCTTCATCTATTTCAACACCGCTTCATGCTGCTTCTATTTTTCAGACCGTTTCATGCTCCTCATATTTTTGTCACCTTTTGAGGCTCTTCATATTTTTCACATCACTTCAGGTTCTTCATGTTTTCAACACATTTCATGCTCCTCCTATTTTTCAGCCCGTTTCATGCTCCTCATGTATTTCACACCTTTTGAAGCTCTTCATATTTTTCACACCTTTTGAAGCTCTTCATATTTTTCACACGTTTTCAGGCTCTTCATGTATTTCAACACCGCTTCATGCTCCTCCTATTTTTCAGACCGTTTCACGCTCATCTCATTTTTCACACCTTTTGAAGCTCTTCATATATTTCACACCTTTTCAAGTTCTTCATATTTTTCACACCTTTTCAGGCTCTTCATGTTTTTCAACACCGCTTCATGCTAATCCTGTTTTTCAGACCGATTCATGCTCATCTCATTTTTGACACCTTTTGAAGCTCTTCATATTTTTCACACCTTTTCAGGCTCTTCATGTTTTTCAACACCCCTTCATGCTCCTCCTATTTTTCAGACCGTTTCATGCTCCTCATATTTTTGACACCTTTTAAAGCTTTCATATTTTTCACACATTTTCAAGCTCTTCATTTTTTTTATCACTACTTCTTGCTCCTCCTATATTTCAGACTGTTTCATGCTCATCTAATTTTTGACGCCTTTTGATGCTCCTCATATTTTTGACACATTTTGAAGCTCCTTCAATTTTTCACACCTTTTCAGGCTCTTCATGTTTTTGAACACCGATTCATCCTCCTCCTATTTTAGAGACCGTTTCATTCTCCTCATGTATTTCACGCCTTTTGAAGCTCTTCATATATTTCACACATTTTAAGGCTCTTCATTTTTTTTAACACTACTTCTTGCTACTCCTATATTTCCGACCGTTTCATGCTCATCTAATTTTTGACACCTTTTGAAGCTCTTCATATTTTTCACACCTTTTGAATCTCTTCATATTTTTCACACGTTTTCAGGCTCTTCATCTATTTCAACACCGCTTCATGCTGCTTCTATTTTTCAGACCGTTTCATGCTCCTCATATTTTTGACTCCTTTTGAAGCTCTTCATATTGTTCACACCTTTTCAGGCTCTTCATGTTTTTGAACACCGTTTCATGTTCTTCGTATTTTTCAGGCCATTTCATGCTCGTCATGTATTTCATACATTTGAAGCTCTTCATATTTTTCACACCTTTTCAGGATCTTCATGTTTTTCAATTCCACCTCATGCTTCTCCTATTTTTCATCCCGTTTCATGCTCCTCATATTTTTGACACCTTTTGAAGCTTTTCATATTTTTCACACCTTTTCAGGCTCTTCATGTTTTTGAACACCACTTCATGCTCCTTCTATTTTTCAGAGAGTTTCATGTTCCTCATGTATTTCACACGTTTTGAAGCTCTTCATATTTTTCACACCTTTTCAGGATCTTCATGTTTTTCAATTCCACTTCATGCTTCTCCTATTTTTCAGCCCGTTTCATGCTCCTCATGTATTTCACACTTTTTAAAGCTCTTCATATTTTTCACACCTTTTCAGGCTCTTCATGTTATTGATCACCGTTTCATGCTCCTCCTATTTTTCAGACCGTTTCATTCTCCTCATATTTTTGACACCTTTTGAAGCTCTTCATATATTTCACACCTTTTCAGGCTCTTCATGTTTTTGAACACCGCTTCATGCTCCTCTTATTTTTCAGACCGTTTCATGCTCCTCATATTTTTGACACCTTTTGAATCCTTCATATTTTTCAGACCTTTTCAGGCTCTTCATGTTTTTCAACACCGCTTCATGATCCTCCTATTTTTCGGACCGTTTCATGCTCCTCATAATTTTGACACCTTTTGAAGCTCTTCATATTTTTCACACCTTTTCAGGCTCTTCATGATTTTCAACACTGTTTCATGCTCCTCCTATTTTTCAGACCGTTTCATGCTCATCTCATTTTTGACATCTTTTGAAGCTCTTCATATTTTTCACACCTTTTGAATCTCTTCATATTTTTCATATTTTTGAAGCTCTTCATATTTTTCACACCTTTTCAGGCTCTTCATGTTTTTAACAACCACTTCATGCTCCTCCAATTTTTCAGACCGTTTCATGCATATCTCATTTTTGACACCTTTCGAATCTCTTCATATTTTTCACACTTTTTCAGGATCTTCATGTATTTTAACACCGCTTCATGGTCCTCCTATTTGTCAGATCGTTTCATCCTCCTCATGTATTTCACACGTTTTGAAACTCTGCATATATTTCACACCTTTTCATGCTCTTCATGTTTTGGAACACCGTTTCATGCTTCGCTTATTTTTCAGACCGTTTCATGCTCCTCATATTTTTGACACCTTTTGAAGCTCTTCATATTTTTGACACCTTTTGAAGCTCTTCATATATTTCACACTTTTTCAGGCTCTTCATGTTTTTCAACACCGTTTCATGCTCCTCCTATTTCTCAGACCGTTTCATGCTCATCTAAATTTTTACACCTTTTGTAGCTCTTCATATTTTTCACACCTTTTGAAACTCTTCATATTTTTCACACCTTTTCAGGCTCTTCTAGTTTTTGAACACCGCTTCATGCTCCTCCTATTTTTCAGACCGTTTCCTGCTCCTCATATTTTTGACACCTTTTGAAGCTCTTCATATTTTTCACACCTTTTCAGGCTCTTCATGTTTTTAAACACCGCTTCATTGTCCTCCTATTTTTCAGACCGTTTCATTCTCCTCTTGTATTTCACACCTTTTGAAGCTCTTCATATTTTTCACACCTTTTCAGTCTCTTCAAGTTTTTGAAAACCGCTTCAAGCTCCTGTTAATTTCCAGACCATTTCATACTCCTCATATTTTTGACACGTTTTGAGGCTCTTCATATTTTTCACACCTTTTCAAGCTCTTCATGTTTTTGAACAAGGTTTCATGATCTTAATATATTTCAGAACGTTTCATGCTCCTCATATTTTAGACACCTTTTAAAGCTCTTCATATTTTTCACACCTTTCAAGCTCTACGTGTTCTTGAAAACCGCTTCATGCTCCTCCTATTTTTCAGACCGTTTCATGCTCCTCATATTTTTGACACCTTTTGAAGCTCTCATATTTTTCACACCTTTTCAGGATCTTCATGTTTTTGAGCACCACTTCATTCTTCTCCTATTTTTCAGACCGTTTTCTGCTCCTCATATATTTGATACGTTTTGAAGCTCTTCATAGTTTTCACACCTTTTCAGGCTCTTCATGTTTTTGAACACCGCTTCATGCTCCTCCTCTTTTTCAGACCGTTTCATGCTCCTCCTATTTTTCACACCTTTTGAAGCTTTTCATATATTTCACACCATTCAGGCTCTTCATGTTTTTGAATATAGTTTGATGCTCCTCCTATTTTTCAGACCGTTTCATGCTCCACATATTTTTGACACCTTTTGAAGCTCTTCATATATTTCACACCTTTTCAGACTCTTCATGATTTCCAACACTGCTTCATGCTCCTCATATTTTTCAGACCGTTTCATGCTCATCACATTTTTGTCACCTTTTGAAGCTCTTCATATTTTTCACACCTTTTCAGGCTCTTCATGTTTTTAACAACCACTTCATGCTCCGCCTATTTTTCAGACCGTTTCTTGCATATCTCATTTTTGACACCTTTTAAAGCTCTTCATAAATTTCACACCTTTCAAGCTCTTCATGTTCTTGAACACCGCTTCATGCTCCTCCTATTTTTCAGACCGTTTCATGCTCCTCATATTTTTGACACCTTTTGAAGCTCTCATATTTTTCACACCTTTTCAGGCTCTTCATGTTTTTGAGCACCACTTCATTCTTCTCCTATTTTTCAGACCGTTTTCTGCTCCTCATATATTTGATACGTTTTGAAGCTCTTCATAGTTTTCACACCTTTTCAGGCTCTTCATGTTTTTGAACACCGCTTCATGCTCCTCCTCTTTTTCAGACCGTTTCATGCTCTTCCTATTTTTCACACCTTTTGAAGCTTTTCATATATTTCACACCATTCAGGCTCTTCATGTTTTTGAATATAGTTTGATGCTCCTCCTATTTTTCAGACCGTTTCATGCTCCACATATTTTTGACACCTTTTGAAGGTCTTCATATATTTCACACCTTTTCAGACTCTTCATGATTTCCAACACTGCTTCATGCTCCACATATTTTTCAGACCGATTCATGCTCATCACATTTTTGTCACCTTTTGAAGCTCTTCATATTTTTCACACCTTTTCAGGCTCTTCATGTTTTTAACAACCACTTCATGCTCCTCCTATTTTTCAGACCGTTTCTTGCATATCTCATTTTTGACACCTTTTAAAGCTCTTCATAAATTTCACACCTTTCAAGCTCTTCGTGTTTTTGAACACCGCTTCATGCTCCTCCTATTTTTCAGACCGTTTCATGCTCCTCATATTTTTGAGACCTTTTGAAGCTCTCATATTTTTCACACCTTTTCAGGCTCTTCATGTTTTTGAACACCGCTTCATGCTCCTCCTATTTTTCAGACCGTTTCCTGCTCCTCATATATTTGATACATTTTGAAGCACTTCATATTTTTCACACCTTTTCAGGCTCTTCATGTTTTTGAACACCGCTTCATGCTCTTCCTATTTTTCAAACCGTTTCATGCTCCTCCTATTTTTCACACCTTTTGAAGCTCTTCATATTTTTCACACCTTTTCCGGCTCTTCATGTTTTTGATCACCGCTTCATGCTCCTCCTATTTTTCAGACCGTTTCATGCTCCTCATGTATTTCACACCTTTTGAAGCTCTTCATATTTTTCACACCTTTTCAGGCTCTTCATGTTTTTGAACACCGCTTCATGCTCCTCCTATTTTTCAGACCGTCATGCTCCTCATATTTTTGACACCTTTTGAAGCTCTTCATATTTTTCACACCTTTTCAGGCTCTTCATGTTTTTGAACAACGCTTCATGCTCCTCCTATTTTCCAGACCGTCATGCTCCTCATATTTTTGACACCTTTTCAAGCTCTTCATATTTTTCACACCTTTTCAGGCTCTTCATGTTTTTGAACACCGCTTCATGCTCCTCCTATTTTTCAGACCTTTTCATGCTCCTCATATTTTTCACAACTTTTGAAGCTCTTCATATTTTTGACACCTTTTGAAGCTCTTCATATTTTTCAAACCTTTTTCGGCTCTTTATGAATTTTAAAACCACTTCATGCTGCTCCTATTTTTCACACCGTTTCTCGCTCATCTCATTTTTGACAACTTTTGAGGCTCTTCATATTTTTCACACCTTTTGAAGCTCTTCATATTTTTCACATTTTTGAAGCTCTTCATATTTTTCACACGTTTTCAGGCTCTTCATGTTTGGCAACACCTCTTCATGCTCCTGCTATTTTTCAGACCGTTTCATACTCCTCATATTTTTGACAAGTTTTGAGGCTCTTCATATTTTTCAAACCTTTTCAGGCTCTTCATGTTTTTGAACACCGCTTCATGCTCCTCCTATTTTTCAGACCGTTTCATGCACTTCTCATTGTTTACACCTTTTGAAGCTCTTCATATTTTTCACACCTTTTCAGGCTGTTCATGTTTTCAGCACCGCTTCTTCCCTCTCCTATATTTCAGACTGTTTCATGCTCCTCCTATTTTTCAGACCGTTTCATGCATATCTCATTTTTGACACCTTTTGAAGCTCTTCATATTTTTCACACTTTTTCAGGATTTTCATGTATTTGAATACCGCTTCATCGTCCTCCTTTTTTTCAGACCGTTTCATGCTCCTCATATTTTTGACACCATTAGAAGCTCTTCATATTTTTCACACCTTTTCAGGCTCTTCATTATTTTCAACACCACTTCATGTTCCTCCTATTTTTCAGACCCATTCATGCTCATCTAATTTTTGACACCTTTTGAAGCTCTTCATATTTTTCACACCTTTTGAAGCTCTTCATATTTTTCACACGTTTTCAGGCTCTTCATGTTTTTCAAGACCGCTTCATGCTCCTCCTATTTTTCAGACCGTTTCATGCTTCTCATATTTTTGACACCATTTGAAGCTCTTCATATTTTTCACACCTTTTCAGGCTCCTCATGTTTTTGAACACCGCTCATGATCCTTCAAATTTTCAGACCGTTTCATGCTCTTCATATTTTTGACACCTTTTGATACTCTTCATATTTTTCACACGTTTTCAGGTTCTTCATGTTTTTCCACACCACTTCATGCTTCTCATATTTTTCAGACCGTTTCATGCTCCTCATTAATTTCACACCTTTTGAAGCTCTTCATATTTTTCCCATTTTTGAAGCTCTTCATATTTTTCACTACTTTTCAGGCTCTTCATGTTTTTAAACACTGCTTCATGCTCCTCCTATTTTTCAGACCCTTTCATGCTCCTCATATTTTTCACACCTTTTGAAGCTCTTCATACATTTCACACTTTTCAGTCTCTTGATGTTTTTCAACACCGCTTCATGCTCCGCCTATTTTTCAGGCCGTTTCATGCTCCTCATATTTTTGACACCTTTAGAAGCTCTTCATATTATTCACACCTTTTCAGGCTCTTCATGTTTTTGATCACCGCTTCATGCTCCGCCTATTTTTCACACCGTTTCATTCTCCTCATATATTTGACACATTTTGAAGCTCTTCAGATATTTCACACCTTTTCAGTCTCTTCATTTTTTTCAACACAAATTCATGATCCTCCTATTTTTCAAATCGTTTCATGCTCATCTCATTTTGACACCTTTTGAAGCTCTTTATATATTTCACACCTTCTGAAGCTCTTCATATTTTTCATACCTTTTCAGGCTCTTCATGATTTTCAACACCGCTTCATGCTCCTTGTATTTTTCAGACCTTTTCATGCTCATCTCTTTTTTGACACCTTTTGAAGCTCTTCATATTTTTCACACCTTTTGAAGCTCTTCATATTTTTCACATTTTTGAAGCTCTTCATATTTTTCACACCTTTTGAAGCTCTTCATATTTTTCACATTTTTGAAGCTCTTCATATTTTTCACACCTTTTCAGGCTTTTCATGTTTTTGAACACCGCTTCATGTTCCTCTTATTTTTCAGACCGTTTCATGCTCCCCATATTTTTGACACCTTTTGAATCTCTTCATATATTTCACACCTTTTCAGGTTATTCATATTTTTGAACACCGCTTCATGCTCCTCCTATTTTTGAGATTGTTTCATGCTCCTCATATTTTTGACACCTTTTGAAGCTCTTCATATTTTTCACACCTTTTCAGGCTCTTCATGTTTTTGAACACCGCTTCATGCTCCTCCTATTTTTCAGACCCTTTCAGGCTCCTCATAATTTTCACACCTTTTGAAGCTCTTCATAATTCTCACACCTTTTCAGGCTCTTCATGTTTTTCATCACCACTTCATGCTTCTCCTATTTTTCAGACCGTTTCATGCTCATCTAATATTTGACACTTTTGAAGCTCTTCATATTTTTCACAACTTTTCAGTCTCTTCATGTTTTTGAACACCACTTCATGCTTCTCCTATTTTTCAGACAATTTCATTCTCCTCATATTTTTCACACCTTTTCAGGCTCTTCATGTTTTTGAACACAGCTTCATGCTCCTCCCATTTTTCTGACCGTTTCATGCTCCTCATATTATTGACACCTTTTGAATCTCTTCATATTTTTCTCACCTTTTCAGGCTCTTCATGTTTTTCAAGACCGCCTTATGCTCCTCCTTTTTTTGAGACTGTTTCATGCTCCTCATGTAATTCACACCTTTTGAAGCTCTTTATATTTTTCACATTTTTGAAGCTCTTCATATTTTTCACACCTTTTCAGGTTCTTCATGTTTTTCAACACCATTTCATGCTGCTTCTATTTTTCAGACCGTTTCATGCATCTCATATTTTTCACACCTTTGGAAGCTCTTCATATTTTTCACACCTTTTCAGACTCTTCATGTTTTTGATCACCGTTTCATGCTCCTCATATTTTTCAGACCGTTTCATGCTCCTCATATTTTTGACACTTATTGAAGCTCTTCATATTTTTCACTCCTTTTCAGGCTCTTCATGTTTTTCAACACCGCTTCACGGTCCTCCTATTTTTCAGACAGTTTCATGCTCATCTCATTTTTGACACCTTTTGAAGCTTTTCAAATTTTTCACAACATTTCAGGCTCTTCATGTTTTTGAACACCGCTTCATGCTCCTCCTATTTTACAGAGTTTCATGCTCCTCATGTATTTCACACATTTTGAACCTCTTCATATTTTTCACGCATTTTCAGGCTCTTCATGGTTTGCACCACCACTTCATGCTCCTCCTATTTTTCAGACCGTTTCATGCTCATCTCATTTTTGAAACCTTTAGAATCTCTTCATATTTTTCACACCTTTTCAGGCTCTTCATGTTTTTCAACACCACTTCATGCTCCTCCTATTTTTCAGACCGTTTCATGCTCACCTCATTTTTGACACCTTTTCAAACTTTTCATATTTTTCACACCTTTTCAGGCTCTTCATGTTTTTGAACACCGCTTCATGCCTCTACTGTTTTTCACAAGGTATACAGCTCCTCATATTTTTCACACCTATTGAAGCTCTTCATATATTTCACACCTTTTCAGACTCTTCATGTTTTTGAACACCACTTCATGCTCCTCCTATTTTTCAGAGAGTTTCATGCTCCTCATGTATTTCACACCTTTTCAAGCTCTTCATATTTTTCACACCTTTTCAGGCTCTTCATGTTTTTCCACACTACTTCATGCTTCTATTTTTCAGACCGTTTCATGCTCCTCATGAATTTCAGACCTTTTGAAGCTCTTCATGTTTTTCACAACTTTTCAGGCCCTTCATGTTTCTGATCACCGTTTCATGCTCCTCCTATCTTTCAGACCGTTTCATGCTCCTCATATATTTGACACCTTTTGAAGCTCTTCATGTTTTTCACATCTTTTCAGGCTCTTCATGTTTTTGAACTCCTTTTCAGGTTCCTCCTCTTGTTCAGACCGTTTCATGCTCCTCATATTTTTGACACATTTTGAAGCTCTTCATATTTTTCACATCTTTTCAGGCTCTTCATGTTTTTGAACTCCTTTTCAGGCTCCTCCTCTTGTTCAGACCGTTTCATGCTCCTCATATTTTTGACACTTTTTGAAGCTCTTCATATTTTTCACATCTTTTCAGGCTCTTCATGTTTTTGAACTCCTTTTCAGGCTCCTCCTCTTGTTCAGACCGTTTCATGCTCCTCATATTTTTGACACATTTTGAAGCTCTTCATATTTTTCACACCTTTTCAGGCTCTTCATGTTTTTCAACACCATTTCATGCTGCTTCTATTTTTCAGACCGTTTCATGCTCCTCATATTTTTCACACCTTTTGAAGCTCTTCATATTTTTCACACCTTTTCAGGCTATTCATGTTTTTGAACACAGCTTCACGCTTCTCCTATTTTTCAGACCGTTTCATGCTCCTCATATTTTTGACACCTTTTGAAGCTCTTCATAATTTTCACACCTTTTCAGGCTCTTCATGTTTTTCAACACCACTTCATGCTCCTCGTATTTTTCAGACCGTTTCATGCCCCTAATATATTTGACACCTTTTGAAGCTCTTCATATTTTTCACACGTTTTCAGACTCTTCATGTTTTTGAACACCACTTCATGCTCCTCCTATTTTCCAGACCGTTTCATGCTCCTCATATTTTTGACACATTTTGAAGCTCTTCATATTTTTCACACCTTTTCAGGCTCTTCAGGTTTTTCAACACCACTTCATGCTCCTCCTATTTTTCAGACCGTTTCATCCTCCTCATATTTTTGACACCTTTAGAAGCTCTTCATTATTTCACAACTTTTCAGGCTCTTCATGTGTTTTAGCACCACTTCATGCTCGTCCTATTTTTCAGACCTTTCATGCTCCTCATATTTTTGACACCTTTTGAAGCTCTTCATATTTTTCACACCTTTCCGGGCTCTTCGTGTTTTGGAACACCTTTTCATTCTCCTCCTATTTTGCAGACCGTTTCATGCTCCTCATATTTTTCACACCATTTGAAGCTCTTCATAATATTCACACGTTGTCAGGCTCTTGATGTTTTTCAACACCGTTTCATGCTCCACCTATTTTTCAGCCCGTTTCATGCTCCTCATATTTTTGACACCATTGAAGCTCTTAATATTTTTCACACCTTCTCAGGCTCTTCACGTTTTTGAACACCGCTTCATGCTACTCATATTTTTCAAAACGTTTCATGCTCTTCATATATTTGACACCTTTTGAAGCTCTTCATATTATTCACCAAATTTCAGGCTCTTCATGTTTTTCACACCACTTCATGCTACTCGTATTTTTCAGACCATTTCATGCTCCTCATGTATTTCACACCTTTTGAAGCTCTTCATATTTTTGACACCTTTTCTTGCTCTTCATGTTTTTGATCACTGTTTCATGCTCTTCCTATTTTTCAGACCGTTTCATGCTCCTCATATTTTTGACACATTTTGCAGCTCTTCATATTTTTCACACCTTTTCAGTCTCTTCATGTGTTTGAGCCCAGCTTCATGCTCCTCCTATTTTTCAGACAGTTTCATGCTCCTCATGTGTTTAACACCCTTTGAAGCTCTTCATATATTTGACACCTTTGAAGCTCTTAATATTTTTCACACGTTCTCAGGCTCTTCAGGTTTTTCAACCCCGCTTCATGCTCCTCCTATTTTTCACACCATTTCATGCTCCTCATAATTTTGACACCGTTTGAAGCTCTTCATATATTTGACACCTTTGAAGCTCTTCATATTTTTCACATTTTTGAACCTCTTCATATTTTTCACACCTTTTCAGGCTCTTCATGTTTTTCAACACGGCTTCATGCTCCTCCTATTTTTCAGATAGTTTCATATCTCTCATGTATTTCACACCTTTTGAAGCTCTTCATATTTTCACACCTTTTCAGGCTCTTCATGTTTTTGAACACCACTTCATCCTCCTCCTATTTTTCAGACAGTTTCATGCTCCTCATGTATTTCACACCTTTTGAAGCTCTTCATATTTTTCACACGTTCTCAGGCTCTTCATGTTTTTGAACACCGATTCATGCTCCTCCTATTTTTCAGACCGTTTCATGCTCGTCATACTTTTCACACCTTTTGATGCTCTTCATATTTTTCACACCTTTTCAGGCTATTCATGTGTTGGAACACCGTTTCATGCTCCTCCTATTTTTCAGATTTTTTCATGCTCCTCATATTTTTGACACCTTTTGAAGCTCTTCATATTTTTCACAACTTTTCAGGCTGTTCATGTTTTGGAACACCGTTTCATGTTCCTCCTACTTTTCAGACCGTTTCATGCTCCTCATATCTTTGACACCTTTTGAAGCTCTATATTTTTCACACCTTTTAGGATCTTCATGTTTTTGAACACCGCTTCATGCTCCTCCTATTTTTCAGATATTTTCATGCTCCTCATATTTTTGACACATTATGAAGCTCTTCATATTTTTCACATCTTTTCAGTCTCTTCATGTTTTTCAACACCAATTCATTCTCCTTCTAATTTTCAGATCGTTTCATGCTCCACATATTTTTCACACCTTTTGAAGATAATCATATTTTTCACACCTTTTCAGGCTTTTCATGTTTTTGAACACCGATTCATGCTCCTCATATTTTTGACACATTTTGAAGCTCTTCATATTTTTCACAATTTTTCAGGCTCTTCATGTTTTTAAACAACGCTTCATGCTCCTCCTAATTTTCAGACCGTTTCATGATCCTCATATTTTTGACACCTTTTGAAGCTCTTCATATTTTTCACACCTTTTCAGGCTCTTCATGTTTTTGAACACCGTTTCATGCTCCTCCTATTTTTCAGACTGTTTCATGCTCCTCGTATTTTTGACACCTTTTGAAGCTCTTCATATTTTTCACACCTTTTCAGGCTCTTCATATTATTGAACACCGTTTCATACTCCTCCTATATTTCAGACAGTTTCATGCTCCTCATATTTTTGACACCTTTTGAAGCTCTTCATATTTTTCACACCTTTTCAGGCTCTTCATGTTTTTGAACACCGCTTCATGCTCCTTCTATTTTCAGACCGTTTCATGCTCCTGATGTTTTTGAGACATTTTGACGCTCTTCATATTTTCCACACCTTTTCACGCTCTTCATGTTTTTCAACACCGCTTCATGCTCCTCCTATTTTTCACACTGTTTCATACTCCTCATATTTTTGACACGATTTGAAGCTCTTCATATTTTTCACACCTTTTCAGGCTCTTCATGTTTTTCAAGACTATTTCATGCTCCTCCTGTTTTTCAGATCGTTTCATGCTCCTCCTATTTTTGACAACTTTTGAAGCTCTTCATATTTTTCACACCTTTTCAGGCTCTTCATGTTTTTCAAGACTATTTCATGCTCCTCCTATTTTTCACACTGTTTCATACTCCTCATATTTTTGACACGATTTGAAGCTCTTCATATTTTTCACACCTTTCCATGTCTTCATGTTTTTGAACACCACTCATGCTCCTCCTATTTTTCAGACCGTTTCAAGCTCCTGCTATTTTTCAGGCGGTTTCGTGCTCCTCATATTTTGACACCTTTTGAAACTCTTCATATTTTTCACACCTTTTCAGGCTCTTCATGTTTTTCAACACTGCTTCATGCTCCTCCTATTTTTCAGACCGTTTCATGCTCCTCATTGTTTTGACACCTTTTGAAGCTCTTCATATTTTTCACATCTTTTCAGGATCTTCATGTTTTTCAACACCGATTCTTACTCCTCCTATTTTTCAGACCGTTTCATGCTCCTCCTATTTTTGAGACCGTTTCATGCTCCTTGTATTTCTGATACCTTGTGAAGATCTTCATATTTTTCACACCTTTTCAGGCACTTCCTGTTTTTCAACACCGCTTCATGCTCCTCCTATTTTTCAGACCGTTTCATGCTCCTCATATATTTGACACCTTTTGAAGCTCTTCATATTTTTCACATCTTTTCAGGCTCTTCATGTTTTTGAACTCCTTTTCAGGTTCCTCCTCTTGTTCAGACCGTTTCATGCTCCTCATATTTTTGACACATTTTGAAGCTCTTCATATTTTTCACATCTTTTCAGGCTCTTCATGTTTTTGAACTCCTTTTCAGGCTCCTCCTCTTGTTCAGACCGTTTCATGCTCCTCATATTTTTGACACCTTTTGAAGCTCTTCATATTTTTCACATCTTTTCAGGCTCTTCATGTTTTTGAACTCCTTTTCAGGCTCCTCCTCTTGTTCAGACCGTTTCATGCTCCTCATATTTTTGACACATTTTGAAGCTCTTCATATTTTTCACACCTTTTCAGTCGCTTCCTGTTTTTCAACACTGCTTCATGCTCCTCCTACTTTTCAGACCGTTTCATGCTCCTCATATTTTTGACACCTTTTGAAGCTCTTCATGTTTTTCAACACCGTTTCATGCTCCTCCTATTTTTAAGACCTTTCCTGCTCCTCATATTTTTCACACCTTTTGAAGCTTTTCATATTTTTCACAGCTTTTCAGGTTCTTCATGTTTTTCAACACCGCTTAATGCTCCTCCTATTTTTCAGACCAATTCATGCTCCTCATATTTTTGACACCTTTTGAAGCTCTTCATATTTTTCACACCTTCTCAGGCTCTTCATGTTTTTGAACACCATTTCTTGCAGCTACTATTTTTCAGACCTTTTCATGCTCCAAATATTTTTGACACCTTTTGAAGCCTTTCATATTTTTCACACCTTTTCAGGCTCTTCTTGTTTTTCAACACCACTTCATGCTCCTCTTATTTTTCAGACCATTTCATGCTCCTCATATTTTTGACACCTTTTGAAGCTCTTCATATTTTTCACACCTTTTCAGGTTCTTCACGTTTTTAAACAACGATTCATGCTCCTCCTATTTTTCAAATCTTTTCATGCTCCTCCTATTTTTGACAACTTTTGAAGCTCTTCATATTTTTAACACCTTTCATTCTCTTCATGTTTCTCCAAAGAGCTTCATGCTCCCCCTCTTTTACAGACCGTTTCATCCTCCTCATATTTTTGAAACCTTTTGAAGCTCATCATATTTTTCACATCTTTTCATTCTCTTCATGTTTTTCAGCACAGCTTCATGCTCGTACTATTTTTGAGACCGTTTCATGCTCCTCACATTTTTCACACATTTTGAAGCTTTTCATATTTTTCACAGCTTTTCAGGCACTTCATGTTTTTCACACCTTTTCAGGCTCTTCATATTTTTCACACCTTTTCAGGCTCTTCATATTTTGAACACCGTTTCATGCTCCTCCTATTTTTCAGACCGTTTCATGCTCCTCATGTTTTTGAGACGTTTTGAAGCTCTACATATTTTTCACACCTTTTAATGCTCTTCATGTTTTTAAACACCACTTCATGCTCCTCCTATTTTTCAGAGCGTTTCTTGCTCCTCATATTTTTGACACATTTTGAAGCTCTTCCTATTTTTGACACCTTTTCAAGCTCTTCACGTTTTTCAACACCGCTTCATGCTCCTCCTATTTTTGAGACCGTTTCTTGCTCCTCATAGATTTGACACCTTTTGAAGCTGTTCATTTTTTCACACCTTTTCAGGCTCTTCATCTTTTTCAACACCGCTTCTTGCTCCTCCTATTTTTCAGACCGATTAATGCGCCTCATATTTTTGACACCTTTTGAATCTCTTCGTATTTTTCACACATTATCAGGCTCTTCAGGTTTTTCAACACCGCTTCATGCTTCTCCTATTTTTCATACCGTCTCATGCTCCTCCCATTTTTGACACCTTTTGAAGCTAATCATATATTTCACACCTTTTCAGGATTTTCAGGTTCTTCAACACAGCTTCATGCCCCTCCTATTTTTCAGACAATTTCATGCTCCTAAAATTTCTGACACCATTTGAAACTCTTCATATTTTTGACAACTTTTCATGCTCTTCATGTTTTTCAACACCGCTTCATGTTTCTCCTATTTTTCAGACGGTTTCTTGCCCCTCATATTTTTGACACCTTTTGAAGCTCTTCATATTTTTCACATCTTTTCAGGATCTTCATGTTTTTCAACACCGATTCTTACTCCTCCTATTTTTCAGACCGTTTCATGCTCCTCCTATTTTTCAGACCGTTTAATGCTCCTCATATTTTGACACCTTTTGAAACTCTTCATATTTTTCACACCTTTTCAGGCTCTTCATGTTTTTGAACATGACTTCATGCTCCTCCTATTTTTCTGACCGTTTCATGCTCCTCATATTTGACACGATTTGAAGCTCTTCATATATTTCACACGTTTCCAGGCACTTCATGATTTTCAACACCGCTTCATGCTCCTCCTAATTTTCAGAACGTTTCATGCTCCTCATATTTTTGACATGTTTTGAAGCTCTTCATATTGTTCACACCTTTTCATGCTCTTCATGATTTTCAACACCGCTTCATGCTCCTCCAATGTTTCAGACCGTTTCATGTTCATCTCATTTTTGACATCTTTTGAAGCTCTTCGTATTTTTCACACCTTTTGAAGCTCTTCATATTTTTCACATTTTTGAAGCTCTTCATATTTTTCACACGTTTTCAGGCTCTTCATGTTTTAAAACACCGCTTCATGCACCTCCTATTTTTCAGAACGTTTCATGCTACTCATGTATTACACACCTTTTGAAGCTCTTCATATTTTTCACACCTTTTCAGGCTCTTCATGATTTTCAACACCGCTTCATGCTCCTCCGATTTTTCAGACCGTTTCATGGTAATCTCATTGTTGACACCTTTTGAAGCTCTTCCTATTTTTCACACCTTTTGAAGCTCTTCATATTTTTCACATTTTTGAAGCTCTTCATATTTTTCATACATTTTCAGGCTCTTCATGTTTTTGAACACAGTTTCATGCTCCTCCTATTTTTCAGACCGTTTCATGCTCCTCATATTTTTGACACCTTTTCAAACTCTTCATATTTTTGACACCTGTTGAAGCTCTTCATATTTTTCACACCTTTTCAGGCTCCTCATGTTTTCAAAACAACTTCATGCTTCTCCTATTTTTCAGACCGTATCATGCTCCTCATGTATTTCACACCTTTTGAAGCTCTTCATATTTTTCACACCTTTTCATGCTCTTCATGTTTTGAACACCGTTTCGTGCTCCTCCTATTTTTCGAACTGTTTCATGCTCCTCATATTTTTGCAACCTTTTTAAGCTCTTCATATTTTCCACACCTTTTCAGGCTCTACATGTTTTTCAACACTGCTTCATAATTTTCCTTTTTTTCAGACTGTTTCATGCTCTTCATATTGTTGACACTTTTTGAAGATCTTCATATTTTTCACAACTTTTCAGGCTCTTCAGGTTTCTGAACACCGTTTCATGCTCCTCCTATTTTTCAGACCGTTTCTTGCTCCTCATATTTTGACACCATTTGAAGCTCTTCATATTTTTCACACCTTTTCAGTCTCTTCATGTTTTTGAATACCGTTTCATTCTCCTCCTATTTTTCACACCGTTTCATGGTCCTCATATATTTGACAGCTTTTGAAGCTCTTCATATATTTCACAGCTTTTGAAGCTCTTCATATTTTTCACACATTTTCAGGCTCTTCATGATTTTCAACACCGCTTCATGCTCCCCCTATTTTTGAGACCATTTCATACTCCTTATATTTTTGACATTTTTTCAGGCTCTTCATATTTTTCACACCTTTTCAGGCTCTTCATGTTTTTGAACACCGGTTCATGCTCCAAGTATTTTTCAGACCGTTCCATGCTCATCTCATTTTGACACCTTTTGAAGCTCTTCATATTTTTCACACCTTTTGAAGCTCTTCATATTTTTCACATTTTTGAAGCTCTTCATATTTTCACACGGTTTCAGGTCTTCTTGTTTTTCAGCACCTCTTCATGATCCTCCTATTTTTCAGAACGTTTCATGTTCCTCATATTTTGACACCTTTTAAAGCTCTTCATATTTTTCACACCTTTTCAGGCTCTTCATGTTTTTGACCACTGCTTCATCCTCCTCCTGTTTTTCAGACCGTATCATGCTCCTCATATTTTTCACACCTTTTGAAGCTCTTCATATTTTTCACAACTTTTCAGGCTCTTCATGATTTAGAACACCACTTCATGCTCCTCGTATTTTTCAGATAGTTTCATGCTCCTCATGTATTTCACACCTTTTGAAGCTCTTCATATTTTTCACACCTTTTCAGGCTCTTCATGTTTTTGATCACCGTTTCATGCTACTCGGATTTTCCAGACCGTTTCATGCTCCTCATATTTTTGACACCATTTGAAGCTCTTCATATTTCTCACACCTTTTCAGGCACTTCATGTTTTTCAACACCGCTTCAAGCTCCTCCTATTTTTCAGATCCTTTCATGCTCATCTCATTTTTGACACATTTTGAAGCGCTTCATATTTTTCACACCTTTTGAAGCTCTTCATATTTTTCACACTTTTTCAGGATCTTCATGTTTTTCAACACCGCTTCATGATCCTCCTATTTTTCAGACTGTTTCATGCTCCTCATATTTTTGACACCTTTTGAAGCTCTTTATATTTTTCACAACTTTCAGGCTCTTCATGTTTTTCAAAACCGATTCATGCTCCTCCTATTTTTCAGACCGTTTCATGCTCCTCATATTTTTGACACCTTTTCAAACTCTTCATATTTTTCACAACTTTTGAAGCTCTTCATATTTTCCACACCTTTTCAGGCTCTTCATGATTTTCAACACCGCTTCATGCTCCTCCTATGTTTCAGACCGTTTCATGTTCATTTCATTTTTGACACCTATTGAAGATCGTCATATTTTTCACACCTTTTGAAGTTCTTCATATTTTTCACATTTTTGAAGCTCTTCATATTTTTCACACCTTTTCATGCTCTTCATGTTTTTGAACACCGCTTCATGCTCCTCCTATTTTTCAGACCGTTTCATGCTCCTCATATTTTTCACACCTTTTGAAGCTCTTCATATTTTTCACACCTTTTCAGGCTCCTCATGTTTTCAAAACAACTTCATGCTTCTCCTATTTTTCAGACCGTATCATGCTCCTCATGTATTTCACACCTTTTGAAGCTCTTCATATTTTTCACACCTTTTCATGCTCTTCATGTTTTGAACACCGTTTCGTGCTCCTCCTATTTTTCGAACTGTTTCATGCTCCTCATATTTTTGCAACCTTTTTAAGCTCTTCATATTTTCCACACCTTTTCAGGCTCTACATGTTTTTCAACACTGCTTCATAATTTTCCTTTTTTTCAGACTGTTTCATGCTCTTCATATTGTTGACACTTTTTGAAGATCTTCATATTTTTCACAACTTTTCAGGCTCTTCATGTTTCTGAACACCGTTTCATGCTCCTCCTATTTTCCAGACCGTTTCTTGCTCCTCATATTTTGACACCATTTGAAGCTCTTCATATTTTTCACACCTTTTCAGTCTCTTCATGTTTTTGAACACCGTTTCATTCTCCTCCTATTTTTCACACCGTTTCATGGTCCTCATATATTTGACAGCTTTTGAAGCTCTTCATATATTTCACAGCTTTTGAAGCTCTTCATATTTTTCACACATTTTCAGGCTCTTCATGATTTTCAACACCGCTTCATGCTCCCCCTATTTTTGAGACCATTTCATACTCCTTATATTTTTGACATTTTTTCAGGCTCTTTATATTTTTCACACCTTTTCAGGCTCTTCATGTTTTTGAACACCGGTTCATGCTCCAAGTATTTTTCAGACCGTTCCATGCTCATCTCATTTTGACACCTTTTGAAGCTCTTCATATTTTTCACACCTTTTGAAGCTCTTCATATTTTTCACATTTTTGAAGCTCTTCATATTTTCACACGGTTTCAGGTCTTCTTGTTTTTCAGCACCTCTTCATGATCCTCCTATTTTTCAGAACGTTTCATGTTCCTCATATTTTGACACCTTTTAAAGCTCTTCATATTTTTCACACCTTTTCAGGCTCTTCATGTTTTTGACCACTGCTTCATCCTCCTCCTGTTTTTCAGACCGTTTCATGCTCCTCATATTATTGACACCTTTTGAAGCTCTTCATATTTCTCACACCTTTTCAGGCTCTTCATGTTTTTGAACACCGGTTCATGCTCCTAGTATTTTTCAGACCGTTTCATGCTCATCTCATTTTAGACACCTTTTGAAGATTTTCATATATTTCACATCTTTTGAAACTCTTCATATATTTCACACCTTTTCAGGCTCTTCATGTTTTTGAACACCGCTACATGCTCCTCCTACTTTTCAGACCGTATCATGCTCCTCATATTTTTCACACCTTTTGAAGCTCTTCATATTTTTCACAACTTTTCAGGCTCTTCATGATTTAGAACACCACTTCATGTTCCTCGTATTTTTCAGATAGTTTCATGCTCCTCATGTATTTCACACCTTTTGAAGCTCTTCATATTTTTCACACCTTTTCAGGCTCTTCATGTTTTTGATCACCGTTTCATGCTACTCGGATTTTCCAGACCGTTTCATGCTCCTCATATTTTTGACACCATTTGAAGCTCTTCATATTTCTCACACATTTTCAGGCACTTCATGTTTTTCAACACCGCTTCAATCTCCTCCTATTTTTCAGATCCTTTCATCCTCATCTCATTTTTGACACATTTTGAAGCTCTTCATATTTTTCACACCTTTTGAAGCTCTTCATATTTTTCACACTTTTTCAGGATCTTCATGTTTTTCAACACCGCTTCATGATCCTCCTATTTTTCAGACTGTTTCATGCTCCTCATATTTTTGACACCTTTTGGAGCACTTTATATTTTTCACAACTTTCAGGCTCTTCATGTTTTTCAAAACCGATTCATGCTCCTCCTATTTTTCAGACCGTTTCATGCTCCTCATATTTTTGACACCTTTTCAAACACTTCATATATTTCACAACTTTTGAAGCTCTTCATATTTTCCACACCTTTTCAGGCTCTTCATGATTTTCAACACCGCTTCATGCTCCTCCTATGTTTCAGACCGTTTCATGTTCATTTCATTTTTGACACCTATTGAAGATCGTCGTATTTTTCACACCTTTTGAAGTTCTTCATATTTTTCACATTTTTGAAGCTCTTCATATTTTTCACACCTTTTCAGGCTCTTCATGTTTTTCAACACTGCTTTATGCTCCTCCTATTTTTCAGACCATTTCCTGCTCATCGATTTTTGACACATTTTGAAGCTCTTCATATTTTTCACACCTTTTGAAGCTCTTCATATTTTTCACACTTTTCAGGCTCTTCATGTTTTTGAACACCGCTTCATGCTCCTGCTATTTTTGAGACCGTTTCATGCTCCTCATATATTTGACACCTTTTGAAGCTCTTCATATTTTTCACATCTGTCCAGGCTCTTCATGTTTTTGAACACCGCTTCATGCTCCTTCTATTTTTCAGACCGTTTCATGCTCCTCGTATTTCTGAAAGCTTTTGAAGCTCTTCATATTTTTCACACGTTTTCAGGCTCTTCTTGGTTTTCAAGACCGCTTCATGCTCCTCCTATTTTTCAGACAATTTCATGCTCCTCATATTTTTCAGGACGTTTCATGCACCTCTTATTATTGACACCTTTTGAAGCTCTTCATATTTTTCACACCTTTTGAAGCTCTTCATGTTTTTCAACAGCGTTTCATGCTCCTCCTATTTTTCAGACCGTTTCATGCTCCTCATATTTTTGACACCGTTTGAAGCTCTTCATATTTTTTACAACTTTTCAGGATCTTCATGTTTTTTAACACAACTTCATGCTCCTCCTATTTTTTAGACCTTTTCATGCTCCTCATATTTTTCACATCTTTTGAATCTCTTCGTATTTTTCACACCTTTCCAGGCTCTTCATGTTTTTCAACACCGCTTCATGCTCCTCCTATTTTTCAGACAGTTTCATGCTCCTCATATTTTTCAGGACGTTTCATGCACCTCTTATTATTGACACCTTTTGAAGCTCTTCATATTTTTCACACCATTTGAAGCTCTTCATGTTTTTCAACAGCGTTTCATGCTCCTCCTATTTTAGACCTTTTCATGCTCCTCATATTTTTCACATCTTTTGAAGCTCTTCGTATTTTTCACACCTTTTCAGGCTCTTCATGTTTTTGAACACCGCTTCATGCTCCTCCTATTTTTCAGACCGTTTCATGCTCCTCATATTTTTCAGACCGTTTCATGCTCCTCATATTTTTGACACCTTTTAAAGCTCTTCATATATTTCACACCTTTTCAGGCTCTTCATGTCTTTGAACACCGCTTCATGCTCCTCCTATTTTTCAGACCGTTTCATGCGCCTCATATTTTTGACACCTTTTGAAGCTCTTTATATTTTCACACCTATTCAGGCTCTTCATGTTTTTCAACAGCACTTCATGCACCTTGTATTTTTCAGACCGTTTCATGCTCCTCATATTTTTGAATCCTTTAGAAACTCTTCATATTTTTCACACCTTGTCAGGCTCTTCATGTTTTTCAACACCGATTCATGCTCCTCCTATTTTTCACACCGTTTCATTTTCCTCATATTTTTGACACCTTTTGAAGCTTTTCATATATTTCACACCTTTTCAGGCTCTTCATTTTTTTCAACACCACTTCATGCTCCTCCTATTTTTCAGACCGTTTCCTGCTCATTTCATTTTTGACACCTTTTGAATCTCTTCATATTTTTCACACCTTTTGAAGCTCTTCATATTTTTCACACCTTTTCAGGCTCTTCATGTTTTTCAACACCGCTTCATACTCCTCGTATTTTTCAGACCGTTTCTTGCACCTAATCTTTTTCACACCTTTTGAAGCTCTTCATATTTTTCACACCTTTCAGGCTCTTCATGTGTTTGAACACCATTTCATGCTCCTCCCATTTTTCAGACCGTTTCATGCTCCTCATATTTTTGACACCTTTAGAAACTCTTCATATTTTTCACACCTTTTCAGACTCTTCATGTTTTTGAACACCGCTTCATGCTCCTCCTATTTTTCAGACCGTTTATTCCTCCTCATGTATTTCAGACCTTTTTAAACTCTTCATATTTTTCACACCTTTTCATGCTCTTTATGTTTTTGAACACCATTTCATACTCTTCCTAATATGCAGACCGTTTCATTCTCCTCATATTTTTACACCTTTTCAAGCTCTTCATATATTTCTCACCTTTTCAGGCTTTTCATTTTTTTCAACATCACTTCATGCTCCTCCTATTTTTCAGACCGGTTCATGCTCATCTCATTTTGACACCTTTTGCGGCTCTTCATATTTTTCACACCTATTCAGGCTCTTCATGTTTTTGAACACCGCTTCATGCTCCTCCTATTTTTCAGACCCTTTCTTCCTCCTCATATTTTTGACACATTTAGAAACTCTTCATATCTTTCACACCTTTTCAGGCGCTTCATGTTTTTCAACACCGCTTCATGCTCCTCCTATTTTTCAGACCGCTTCATTCTCCTCATATTCTTGACACCATTTGAAGCTCTTCATATATTTCACACCTTTTCAGGCTCTTCATTTTTTTCAACACCACTTCATGCTCCTCCTATTTTTCAGGCAGTTTCATGCTCATCAATTTTTTGACACCTTTTGAAGCTCTTCATATTTTTCACACCTCTTGAAGCTCTTCCTATTCCTCACACTTTCTCAGGCTCTTCATGTTTTTCAACACCGCTTGATGCTCCTCCTATTTTTCAGACCGTTTCATGCTCCTCATATTTTTGACACCTTTTGAAGCTCTTCATATTTTTCACACCTTTTAAGGCTCTTCATGTTTTTGAACACCGCTTCATGCTCCTCCTATTTTTCAGACCGTTTCATGCTCCTCATATTTTTGACACCTTTTGAAGCTCTTCATATTTTTCACATCTTTTCAGGCTCTTCATATTTTTCAACACCGCTTCATGCTCCTCCTATTTTTCAGACCGTTTCATGCTCTTCATATTTTTGACACCTTTTGAAGCTCTTCATATTTTTCACATCTTTTCAAGCTCTACATTTTTTTCAACGCTACTTCTTGCTCCTCGAATTTTTCAGACCGTTTCATGCTCATCTTTTTTTTGACACCTTTTGAAGCTTTGCATATTTTTCACAACTTTTCAGGCTCTTCATGTTTTTGAACACCGCTTCATGCTCCTCCTATTTTTCAGACAATATCACGCTATTCATATTTTTCACTCCTTTTGAAGCTCTTCATATTTTTCACATTTTTTTCAGGCTCTTCATGTTTTTGAACTCCAATTCATGCTCCTCCTATTTTTCAGAGAGTTTCATGCTCCTCATGTATTTCACACCTTTTGAAGCTCTTCATATTTTTCACACCTTATCAGGCTCTTCATGTTTTTCCACACCACTTCATGCTTCTACTATTTTTCAGCCCGTTTCAGGCTCCTCATGTATTTCACATCTTTTCAAGCTCTTCATATATTTCACACCTTTTCAGGCTCTTCATGTTTTTGAACACCGCTTCATACTCCTCCTATTTTTCAGACGGATTCATGCTCCTCATATTTTTGACACCTTTTGAAGCTCTTCATATTCTTCACACCTTTTCAGGCTGTTCATGTTTTGAACACCGCTTCATGCTCCTCCTATTTTTCAGATCGTTTAATCCTCCTGATGTATTTCACACCTTTTGAAGCTCTTAATATATTTCACACCTTTTCATGCTCTTCATGTTTTTGAACACCATTTCATGCTCTTCCTATTTGGCAGACCGTTTCATTCTCCTCATATTTTTACACCTTTTGAAGCTCTTCATATATTTCACACCTTTTCAGGCTTTTCATTTTTTCAACACCACTTCATGCTCCTCCTATTTTTCAAACCGTTTCATGCTCATCTCCTTTTGACACCTTTTGAAGCTCTTCAGATTTTTCACACCTTTTCAAGCTCTTCATATTTTTCATATTTTTGAAGTTCTTCATATTTTCACACGTTTTCAGACTCTTCATGTTTTTCAACACCGCTTCAATTTCCTGCTATTTTTCAGACCTTTCATGCTCTTCATAATTTTGACATGTTTTTAGGCTTTTCATATTTTTCACACCTTTTCAGGCTCTTCATGTTTTTGAACACTGCTTCATGCTCCTCCTATTTTTCAAACCGTTTCATGCTCCTCATATTTTGACACATTTTGAAGCTCTTCATATATTTCACACATTTTCAGGCTCTTCCTGTTTTTCAACACCACTTCATGCTCCTCCTATTTTTCAGACCGTTTCCTGCTCCTCATAATATTGACACCTTTTGAAGTTCTTCATATTTTTCACACCTTTTCAGGCTCTTCATGTGTTTGAGCCCAGCTTCATGCTCTTCCTATTTTTCAAGCCGTTTCATGCTCCTCATATATTTCACATCCTTTGAAGCTCTTCATATTTTTCACACCTTTTCAGGCTCTTCATCTTTTTGAACAAATCTTCATGCTCCTCCTATTTTTCAGACCGTGTCATGCTCATCTCATTTTTGATACCTTTGAAGCTCTTCATATTTTTCACAGCTTTTGAAGCTCTTCATATTTCTCACAGCTTTTAAGGCACTTCATGATTTTGAACACCGCTTCATGCTCCTCCTATTTTTCAGACCGTTTCATGCTCATCTATTTTTGACACCTTTTGAAGCTCTTCATATTTTTCACACCTTTTCAGGCTCTTCAGGTTTTTGAACACCGCTTCATGCTTCTCCAAATTTTCAGACCGTTTCATGCTCCTCATATTTTTCACACTTTTTGAAGCTCTTCATATTTTTCAAACCTTTTCAGGCTTTCATGTTTTCAGCACCAGTTCATGCTCCTCCTATTTTTCAGACCGTTTCATGCTCCTCATGTTCTTGACACCTTTTGAAGCTCTTCATATTTTGCACACCTTTTCAGGCTCTTCATGTTTTTCAGCTCAACTTCATGCTCCTCCTATTTTTCAGACCGTTTCATGCTCATCTCAATTTTTACACCTTTTGAAGCTCTTCATATTTTGCACACCTTTTCAGGCTCTTCAGGTTTTTCAGCTCCACTTCATGCTCCTCCTATTTTTCAGACCGTTTCATGCTCCTCATATTTTTCACACTTTTGAAGCTCTTCATATTTTGCACACCTTTTCAGGCTCTTCATGTTTTCAACACCGCTTCATGCTCCTCCTATTTTTCAGATCGTTTAATCCTCCTGATGTATTTCACACCTTTTGAAGCTCTTAATATATTTCACACCTTTTCATGCTCTTCATGTTTTTGAACACCGCTTCATGCTCCTCCTATTTCTCAGACAATATCATGCTATTCATATTTTTCACACCTTTTGAAGCTCTTCATATTTTCACACCTTTTCTAGCTCTTCATATTTTTCATATTTTTGAAGTTCTTCATATTTTCACACGTTTTCAAACTCTTCATGTTTTTCAACACCGCTTCATTCTCCTGCTATTTTTCAGACCGTTTCATGCTCTTCATAATTTTGACAGTTTTTTAGGCTTTTCATATTTTTCACACCTTTTCAGGGTCTTCATGTTTTTTAACACCGCTTCATGCTCCTCCTATTTTTCAAACCGTTTCATGCGCCTCATATTTTGAAACATTTTGAAGCTCTTCATATATTTCACACCTTTTCAGGCTCTTCCGGTTTTTCAACACCACTTCATGCTACTCCTATTTTTCAGACCGTTTCCTGCTCCTCATAATATTGACACCTTTTGAAGCTCTTCATATTTTTCACACCTATTCAGGCTCTTCATGTGTTTGAGCCCAGCATCATGCTCTTCCTATTTTTCAAGCCATTTCATGCTCCTCATATATTTCACATCCTTTGAAGCTCTTCATATTTTTCACACCTTTTCAGGCTCTTCATCTTTTTGAACAAAGCTTCATGCTCCTCCTATTTTTCAGACCGTTTCATGCTCATCTCAATTTTGATACCTTTGAAGCTCTTCATATTTTTCACAGCTTTAGAAGCTCTTCATATTTCTCACACCTTTTCAGGCTCTTCATGTTTTTGAACACCGCTTCAGACTTCTCCTATTTTTCAGACCGTTTCATGGTCCTCATATTTTTCACACCTTTTGAAGCTCTTCATATTTTGCACACCTTTTCAGGCTCTTCAGGTTTTTCAGCTCCACTTCATGCTCCTCCTATTTTTCAGACCGTTTCATGCTCCTCATATTCTTGACACCTTTTGAAACTCTTCATATTTTGCACACCTTTTCAGGCTCTTCATGTTTTTCAGCTCCACTTCATGCTCCTCCTATTTTTCAGACCGTTTCATGCTGCTCTCATTTTTTACACCTTTTGAAGCTCTTCATATTTTGCACACCTTTTCAGGCTCTTCATGTTTTTCAGCACTAGTTCATGCTCCTCCTATTTTTCAGACCGTTTCATGCTCATCTCATTTTTTACACCTTTTGAAGCTCTTCATATTTTGCACACCTTTTCAGGCTCTTCATGTTTTTCAGCTCCACTTCATGCTCCTCCTATTTTTCAGACCGTTACATGCTCATCTCATTTTTTACACCTTTTGAAGCTCTTCATATTTTGCACACCTTTTCAGGCTCTTCATGTTTTTCAGCACTAGTTCATGCTCCTCCTATTTTTCAGACCGTTTCATGCTCATCTCATTTTTTACACCTTTTGAAGCTCTTCATATTTTGCACACCTTTTCAGGCTCTTCATGTTTTTCAGCACCAGTTCATGCTCCTCCTATTTTTCAGACGGTTACATGCTCATCTCATTTTTTACACCTTTTGAAGCTCTTCATATTTTGCACACCTTTTCAGGATCTTCATGTTTTTCAGCTCCACTTCATGCTCCTCCTATTTTTCAGACCGTTACTTGCTCCTCATATTTTTGACACTTTTTGAAGATCTTCATATTTTTCACACCTTTTCTGGCTCTTCATGTTTTTAAACACAACTTCATGCTCCTCCTATTTTTCAGACCGTTTCATTCTCCTTATGTTTTTGACACCTGTTGAAGCTCTTCACATTTTTCACACCTTTTCAAGCTCTTCACGATTTTCAACACCGCTTCATGATCCTCCAATTTTACAGACCGTTTCATGCTCCTCTCATTATTCACACCTTTTGAAGCTCTTCATATTTTTCACACCTTTTCAGGCTCTTCATGTTTTTCAACACCGCTTCATGCTCCTCCTATTTTACAGACCGTTTCATGCTCCTCTCATTATTCACACCTTTTGAAGCTCTTCATATTTTTCACACCTTTTCAGGCTCTTCACGATTTTCAACACCGCTTCATGATCCTCCTATTTTTCAGACCGTTTCATGCTCTTCCTATTTTTCAGACCGTTTCATGCTCCTCCTAATTTTCAGACCGTTTCATGCTCCTCATATTTTTGACACTTTTTGAAGCTCTTCATATTTTCACACCTTTTCAGGCTTTTCATGTTTTTGAACATGGCTTCATGATCCTCCTATTTTTCAGCCCGTTTCATGCTCCTCATGTATTTCACACCTTTAGAAGCTCTTCATATTTTTCACACCTTTTCAGGCTCTTCATGATTTTCACCACCACTTCATGCTCCTCTTATTTTTCAGACCGTTTCATGCTCTTCTCATTTTTGAAACCTTTAGAATCTCTCCATATTTTTCACACTTTTTCAGGCTCTTCATGTTTTTCAACACCATTTCATGATCCTCCTATTATTCAGACCGTTTCATTCTCCTCATATTTTTGACACCTTTTGAAGTTCTTCTTATATTCACATCTTTTCAGGCTCTTCATGTTTTTCAACACCTCTTCATGCTCCTCCTATTTTTCAGACCGTTTCATACTCCTCATATTTTTGACACCTTTTGATGTTCTTCATATATTTCACGCCTTTTCAGGCTCTTCATTTTTTTAAACTCCACTTCATGCTCCTCTTATTTTTCAGACCGTTTCATGCTCATCTCATTTTTGACACATTTGAAGCTCTTCATATTTTTCACACCTTTTGAAGCTCTTCATATTTTTCACAATTTTTCAGGCTCTTCATGTTTTTCAACAACGCTTCATGCTCCTCCTATTTTTCACACCGTTTCATGCTCCTCATATTTTGACATATGTTTAAGCTCTTCATATTTTTCACACGTTTTCAGGCTCTTCATGTTTTTCAAGACCGCTTCATGCTCCTCCTATTTTACAGACCGTTTCATGCTCCTCTCATTTTTTACACCTTTTGAAGCTCTTCATATTTTGCACACCTTTTCAGGCTCTTCATGTTTTTCAGCACTAGTTCATGCTCCTCCTATTTTTCAGACCGTTTCATGCTCATCTCATTTTTTACACCTTTTGAAGCTCTTCATATTTTGCACACCTTTTCAGGCTCTTCATGTTTTTCAGCTCCACTTCATGCTCCTCCTATTTTTCAGACCGTTACATGCTCATCTCATTTTTTACACCTTTTGAAGCTCTTCATATTTTGCACACCTTTTCAGGCTCTTCATGTTTTTCAGCACTAGTTCATGCTCCTCCTATTTTTCAGACCGTTTCATGCTCATCTCATTTTTTACACCTTTTGAAGCTCTTCATATTTTGCACACCTTTTCAGGCTCTTCATGTTTTTCAGCACCAGTTCATGCTCCTCCTATTTTTCAGACGGTTACATGCTCATCTCATTTTTTACACCTTTTGAAGCTCTTCATATTTTGCACACCTTTTCAGGATCTTCATGTTTTTCAGCTCCACTTCATGCTCCTCCTATTTTTCAGACCGTTACTTGCTCCTCATATTTTTGACACTTTTTGAAGATCTTCATATTTTTCACACCTTTTCTGGCTCTTCATGTTTTTGAACACAACTTCATGCTCCTCCTATTTTTCAGACCGTTTCATTCTCCTTATGTTTTTGACACCTGTTGAAGCTCTTTACATTTTTCACACCTTTTCAAGCTCTTCACGATTTTCAACACCGCTTCATGATCCTCCAATTTTACAGACCGTTTCATGCTCCTCTCATTATTCACACCTTTTGAAGCTCTTCATATTTTTCACACCTTTTCAGGCTCTTCATGTTTTTCAACACCGCTTCATGCTCCTCCTATTTTACAGACCGTTTCATGCTCCTCTCATTATTCACACCTTTTGAAGCTCTTCATATTTTTCACACCTTTTCAGGCTCTTCACGATTTTCAACACCGCTTCATGATCCTCCTATTTTTCAGACCGTTTCATGCTCTTCCTATTTTTCAGACCGTTTCATGCTCCTCCTAATTTTCAGACCGTTTCATGCTCCTCATATTTTTGACACTTTTTGAAGCTCTTCATATTTTCACACCTTTTCAGGCTTTTCATGTTTTTGAACATGGCTTCATGATCCTCCTATTTTTCAGCCCGTTTCATGCTCCTCATGTATTTCACACCTTTAGAAGCTCTTCATATTTTTCACACCTTTTCAGGCTCTTCATGTTTTTCAACACCATTTCATGATCCTCCTATTATTCAGACCGTTTCATTCTCCTCATATTTTTGACACCTTTTGAAGTTCTTCTTATATTCACATCTTTTCAGGCTCTTCATGTTTTTCAACACCTCTTCATGCTCCTCCTATTTTTCAGACCGTTTCATACTCCTCATATTTTTGACACCTTTTGATGTTCTTCATATATTTCACGCCTTTTCAGGCTCTTCATTTTTTTAAACTCCACTTCATGCTCCTCTTATTTTTCAGACCGTTTCATGCTCATCTCATTTTTGACACATTTGAAGCTCTTCATATTTTTCACACCTTTTGAAGCTCTTCATATTTTTCACAATTTTTCAGGCTCTTCATGTTTTTCAACAACGCTTCATGCTCCTCCTATTTTTCACACCGTTTCATGCTCCTCATATTTTGACATATGTTTAAGCTCTTCATATTTTTCACACGTTTTCAGGGACTTCATGTTTTTCAAGACTGCTTCATGCTCCTCCTATTTTTCAGACCGTTTCATGTTCATCTCTTTTTTGACACCTTTTGAAGCTCTTCATTTTTTTCATACCTTTTGAAGCTCTTCATATTTTTCACACCTTTTCAGGCTCTTCATGTTTTTCAACACCATTTCATGATCCTCCTATTATTCAGACCGTTTCATTCTCCTCATATTTTTGACACCTTTTGAAGTTCTTCTTATATTCACATCTTTTCAGGCTCTTCATGTTTTTCAACACCTCTTCATGCTCCTCCTATTTTTCAGACCGTTTCATACTCCTCATATTTTTGACACCTTTTGATGTTCTTCATATATTTCACGCCTTTTCAGGCTCTTCATTTTTTTAAACTCCACTTCATGCTCCTCTTATTTTTCAGACCGTTTCATGCTCATCTCATTTTTGACACATTTGAAGCTCTTCATATTTTTCACACCTTTTGAAGCTCTTCATATTTTTCACAATTTTTCAGGCTCTTCATGTTTTTCAACAACGCTTCATGCTCCTCCTATTTTTCACACCGTTTCATGCTCCTCATATTTTGACATATGTTTAAGCTCTTCATATTTTTCACACGTTTTCAGGGACTTCATGTTTTTCAAGACCGCTTCATGCTCCTCCTATTTTTCAGACCGTTTCATGCTCCTCATATTTTTGACACTTTTTGAAGCTCTTCATATTTTTCACACCTTTTCAGACTCTTCATGTTTTTGAAAACCGCTTCATGCTCCTCCTTTTTTTCAGACCGTTTAATGCTCCTCATGTATTTCACACCTTTTGAAGCTCTTCATATTTTTCACACCTTTTCAGGCTCTTGATGATTTTCAACACCGCTTCATTCTCCTCCTGTTTTTCAGACCGTTTCATGCTCATCTCATTTTGACACTATTTTAAGCTCTTCATATTTTTCACACCTTTTGAAGCTCTTCATATTTTTCATATTTTTGAAGCTCTTCATATTTTTCACACCTTTTCAGGCTCTTCATGTTTTTGAACACCACTTCATGCTCCTCCTCTTTTTCAGACCGTTTCATGCTCCTCCTATTTTTCAGACCGTTTCATGCTCCTCATATTTTTGACAACTTTTTAAGCTCTTCATATTTTTCACACTTTTTCAGGCTCTTCGTGTTTTTCAACACCATTTCATGCTCCTCCTATTTTTCAGACCGTTTCATGCTCCTCATAATTTTGACACCTTTTGAAGCTTTTCATATTTTTCACACCTTTTCAGGCTCATCATGTTTTTCCACACCACTTCATGCTTCTCCTATTTTTCAGCCCGTTTCATGCTCCTCATGTATTTCACACCTTTTGAAGCTCTTCATATTTTTCATACCTTTTCAGGCTCTTCATGTTTTTGCTCACCGTTTCATGTTCCTCCTATTTTTCAGACCGTTTAATGCTCCTCATAATTTTGACACCTTTTGAAGCTTTTTATATTTTTCACACCTTTTCAGGCTCGTCATGTTTTTGAACACCGCTTCATGCTCCTCCTATTTTTCAGACCGTTTCATGATCCTCATATTTTTCACACATTTTTAAGCTCTTCATATTTTTCACACCTTTTCAGGCTCTTCATGTTTTTCAACACCAGTTCATGCTCTTCATATTTTTGACACCTTTAGAAAGTTTTCATATTTTTCACACCTTTTGAAGCTCTTCATATTTGTCACACCTTTTGATGCTCTTCATATTTTTGATATTTTTGAATCTCTTCATATTTTCACACCTTTTCAGGATCTTCATGTTTTTCAACACCGCTTCATGCTCCTCCTATTTTTCAGACCGTATCATGCTCCTCATAGTTTTCACACCTTTTGAAGCTCTTCATACTTTTCATATTTTTGAAGATCTACATATTTTTCACACGATTACAGGCTCTTCAATTTTTTCAACACCACTTCATGCTCCTCCTATTTTTTACACCGTTTCATGCAGATCTCATTTTTGAAACCTTTTGAAGCTCTTCGTATTTTCCAAACCTTTTGAAGCTCTTCATATTTTTCACACTTTTTCAGGCTCTTCATGTTTTTCAAAACCGCTTCATGCTCCTCCTATTTTTCAGACCGTTTCATGCTCCTCATATTTTTGACATCTTTTGAAGCTCTATATATTTTTCACACCTTTTCAGGCTCTTCATGTTTTTCAACACCGCTTCATGCTCCTCCTATTTTTCAGAATGTTTCATGCTCCTCATATTTTTGACACCTTTTGAAGCTCTTCATATTTTTCACACCTTTTCATGCTCTTCGTGTTTTTGAACACCTCTTCATGGTTCTCCTACTTTTCAGAACTTTTCATGCTCTTCGTATAATTCACACCTTTTGAAGCTCTTCATATTTTTCACACCTTTTCAGGCTCTTCATGTTTTTCAACACCGTTTCATGCTCCTCCTATTTTTCAGACCGTTTCATGCTCCTCATATTTTTGACATCTTTTGAAGCTCTATATATTTTTCACACCTTTTCAGGCTCTTCATGTTTTTCAACACCGCTTCATGCTCCTCCTATTTTTCAGAATGTTTCATGCTCCTCATATTTTTGACACCTTTTGAAGCTCTTCATATTTTTCACACCTTTTCATGCTCTTCGTGTTTTTGAACACCTCTTCATGGTTCTCCTACTTTTCAGAACTTTTCATGCTCTTCGTATAATTCACACCTTTTGAAGCTCTTCATATTTTTCACACCTTTTCAGGCTCTTCATGTTTTTCAACACCGTTTCATGCTCCTCCTATTTTTCAGACCGTTTCATGCTCCTCATATTTTTGACACTTTTTGAAGCTGTTCGTATTTTTCACACCTTTTCAGGCTCTTCATGTTTTTCAACACCGTTTCATGCTCCTCATATTTTTGACACCTTTTGAATCTCTTCATATTTTTCACACCTTTTCAGGCTCTTCATGTTTTTCAACACCGCTTCATGCTCCTCCTATTTTTCAGACCGTTTCATACTCCTCATATTTTTGACACCTTTGGAAGGTCTTCATATATTTCACACGTTTTCAGGCTCTTCTTTTTTTTCAACTCCATTTCATGCTCCTCTTATTTTTCAGACCGTTTCATGCTCATCTCATTTTTGAGACATTTGAAGCTCTTCGTATTTTTCACACCTTTTCAGGCTCTTCAAGTTTTTAACACAGCTTCATGCTCCTCCTATTTTTCAGAGAGTTTCATGCTCCTCATGTATTTCACACCTTTTGAAGCTCTTCATATTTTTCACACCTTTTCAGGCTCTTCATGTTTTTCAACACCGCTTCATGCTCCTCCTATTTTTCAGACCGTTTCATGCTCCTCATATTTTTGATATCTTTGAAGCTCTTCATATAATTCACACCTTTTCAGGCTCTTCATTTTTTTCAACACCACTTCATGCTCCTCCTATTTTTCAGACCGTTTCACCAGGTCTCATTTTTGACACCTTTTGAAGCTCTTCATCTTTTTCAAACCTTTTGAAGCTCTTCATATTTTCACACGTTTTCAGGCTTTTATGTTTTTCAACACCGCATCATGCTCCTCCTATTTTTCAGACCGTTTCATGCTCCTCATATTTTTGACCTCTTTTGAAGCTCTATATATTTTTCACATCTTTTCTGGCTGTTCATGTTTTTCAACACCGCTTCATGCTCCTCCTATTTTCAGAATGTTTCATGCTCCTCATATTTTTGACACCTTTTGAAGCTCTTCATATTTTTCACACCTTTTCAGGCTCTTCATGTTTTTCAACTCCGCTTCATGCTCCTCCTATATTTCACACCGTTTCTTGCAACCTCATATATATCACACCTTTTGAAGCTCTTCATATTTTTCACACCTTTTCAGGCTCTTCATGTTTCTCAACATCGCTTCATGCTCCTCCTATTTTACAGACCGTTTCATGCTCCTCATATTTTTGACACCTTTTGAAGCTCTTCATATTTCTCACACCTTTTCAGGCTCTTCATGTTTTTCAACACCACTTCATGCTCCTCCTATTTTTCAGACCGTTTCATGCTCATCTCAGTTTTGACACCTTTTGAAGCTTTGCATATTTTTCACAGCTTTTCAGGCTCTTCATGTTTTTGAACACCTCTTCATGCTCCTCCTATGTTTCAGACCGTTTCAGACTCCTCATAATTTTCACACCTTTTGAAGGTCTTCATATTTCTCACACCTTTTCAGGCTCTTCATGTTTTTGAACACCGCTTCATGCTCCTCCTATTTTTCAGACCGTATCATGCTCCTCATATTTTTCACACCTTTTGAAGCTCTTCATATTTTTCACACCTTTTCAGGCTCTTCATATTTTTAAACACGACTTCATGCTCCTCTTTTTCTTCGGACCGTTTCATGCTCATCTCATTTTTGACACCTTTTGAAGCTTTGCATATTTTTCACATCTTTTCAAGCTCTTCATATTTTTCACATTTTTGAAACTCTTCATATTTTTCACATGATTTCAGACTCTTCATGTTTTACAACACCGGTTCATGCTCCTGCTATTTATCATACCGTTTCATACTCCTCATATTTTTGACTCGTTTTGAGGCTCTTCATATTTTTCACACCTTTTCAGGCTCTTCATGTTTTTGAACACCGTTTCATAATCCTCCTATTTTCAGACCGTTTCATGCTCCTCATATTTTTGACACCTTTTAAAGCTCTTCATATTTTTCACACCTTTAAATCCTCTTCATGTTTTTGAACACCGCTTCATCCTCCTCCTATTTTTAAGACCGTTTCATGCTCCTCATATTGTTGACACCTTTTGTTTTTTTTGTTTTTTTTTTTTTTTTTTTTTGGTAATATATTTTTTTTTTCTTTTTAAATTTTTATTATTATTATTTTTTTTTCCCAGTGAGTTTTGTCATACATTGATATGAATCAGCCATGGATTTACATGTATTCCCAATCCCGATCCCCCCTCCCACCTCCCTCTCCACCCGATTCCTCTGGGTCTTCCCAGTGCACCAGGCCCGAGCACTTGTCTCGTGCATCCCACCTGGGCTGGTGATCTGTTTCACCATAGATAGTATACATGCTGTTCTTTTCAAATATCCCACCCTCACATTCTCCCACAAAGTTCAAAAGTCTGTTCTGTGTTTCTGTGTCTCTTTTTCTGTTCTGCATATAGGGTTATCGTTATCACCTTTCTAAATTCCATATACATGTGTCAGTATGCTGTAATGTTCTTTATCTTTCTGGCTTACTTCACTCTGTATAATGGGCTCCAGCTTCATCCATCTCATTAGGACTGGTTCAAATGAATTCTTTTTAATGGCTGAGTAATATTCCATGGTGTATATGTACCACAGCTTCCTTATCCATTCATCTGCTGATGGGCATCTAGGTTGCTTCCATGTCCTGGCTATTATAAACAGTGCTGCGATGAACATTGGGGTGCACGTGTCTCTTTCAGATCTGGTTTCCTCAGTGTGTATGCCCAGAAGTGGGATTGCTGGGTCATATGGCAGTTCTATTTCCAGTTTTTTAAGAAATCTCCACACTGTTTTCCATAGCAGTTGTACTAGTTTGCATTCCCACCAACAGTGTAAGAGGGTTCCCTTTTCTCCACACCCTCTCCAGCATTTATTGCTTGTAGACTTTTGGATAGCAGCCATCCTGACTGGCGTGTAATGGTACCTCATTGTGGTTTTGATTTGCATTTCTCTGATAATGAGTGATGTTGAGCATCTTTTCATGTGTTTGTTAGCCATCTGTATGTCTTCTTTGGAGAAATGTCTGTTTAGTTCTTTGGCCCATTTTTTGATTGGGTCATTTATTTTTCTGGAATTGAGCTGCAGGATTTGCTTGTATATTTTTGAGATTAATCCTTTGTCTGTTTCTTCATTTGCTATTATTTTCTCCCAATTTGAGGGCTGTCTTTTCACCTTACTTATAGTTTCCTTTGTAGTGCAAAAGCTTTTAAGTTTCATTAGGTCCCATTTGTTTAGTTTTGCTTTTATTTCCAATATTCTGGGAGGTGGGTCATAGAGGATCTTGCTTTGATTTATGTCGGAGAGTGTTTTGCCTATGTTCTCCTCTAGGAGTTTTAAATATATATGCACCCAACATAGGAGCACCGCAATATGTACGGCAAACGCTAACAAGTATGAAAGAGGAAATTAATAGTAACACAATAATAGTGGGAGACTTTAATACCCCACTCACAACTATGGATAGATCAACTAAACAGAAAATTAACAAGGAAACACAAACCTTAAATGACACAATGGACCAGCTAGACCTAATTGATATCTATAGGACATTTCACCCCAAAACAATCAACTTCACCTTTTTCTCAAGTGCACACGGAACATTCTCCAGAATAGATCACATCCTGGGCCATAAATCTGGTCTTGGAAAATTCAAAACAATTGAAATCATTCCAGTCATCTTTTCTGACCACAGTGCAGTAAGATTAGATCTCAATTACAGGGAAAAAATTGTTAAAACTTCAAACATATGGAGGCTAAATAACACGCTTCTGAATAACCAACAAATCATAGAAGAAATAAAAAAAGAAATCAAAATATGTATAGAAATGAATGAAAATGAAAACACAACAACCCAAAACCTATGGGACACTGTAAAAGCAGTGCTAAGGGGAAGGTTCATAGCATTACAGGCTTACATCAAGAAACAGGAAAAAAACCAATTAAATAACCTAACTCTACACCTAAAGCAATTAGAGAAGGAAGAAATAAAGAACCCCAGAGTTAGCAGAAGGAAAGAAATCTTAAAAATCAGGGCAGAAATAAATGCAAAAGAAACTAAAGAGACCATAGCAAAAATCAACAAAGCTAAAAGCTGGTTTTTTGAAAAAATAAACAAAATTGACAAACCATTAGCAAGACTCATTAAGAAACAAAGAGAGAAAAACCAAATTGACAAAATTAGAAATGAAAATGGAGAGATCACAACAGACAACACTGAAATACAAAGGATCATAAGAGACTACTACCAGCAGCTCTATGCCAATAAAATGGACAACTTGGATGAAATGGACAAATTCTTAGAAAAGTATAACTTTCCAAAACTGAACCAGGAAGAAATAGAAGATCTTAACAGACCCATCACAAGCAAGGAAATCGAAACTGTCATCAAAAATCTTCCAGCAAACAAAAGCCCAGGACCAGATGGCTTCACAGCTGAATTCTACCAAAAATTTAGAGAAGAGCTAACACCTATCTTACTCAAACTCTTCCAGAAAATTGCAGAAGAAGGTAAGCTTCCAAACTCATTCTATGAGGCCACCATCACCCTAATTCCAAAACCAGACAAAGATGCCACAAAAAAAGAAAACTACAGGCCAGTATCACTGATGAACATAGATGCAAAAATCCTTAACAAAATTCTAGCAAACAGAATCCAACAACATATTAAAAAAATCATACACCATGACCAAGTGGGCTTTATCCCAGGAATGCAAGGATTCTTTAATATCCGCAAATCAATCAATGTAATACACCACATTAACAAATTGAAAGATAAAAACCATATGATTATCTCAATAGATGCAGAGAAAGCCTTTGACAAAATTCAACACTCATTTATGATTAAAACTCTCCAAAAAGCAGGAATAGAAGGAACATACCTCAACATAATAAAAGCTATATATGACAAACCCACAGCAAGCATTACCCTCAATGGTGAAAAATTGAAGGCATTTCCCCTGAAATCAGGAACAAGACAAGGGTGCCCACTCTCACCACTACTATTCAACATAGTGTTGGAAGTGCTGGCCACAGCAATCAGAGCAGAAAAAGAAGTAAAAGGAATCCAGATAGGAAAAGAAGAAGTGAAACTCTCACTGTTTGCAGATGACATGATCCTCTACATAGAAAACCCTAAAGACTCTACCAGAAAATTACTAGAGCTAATCAATGAATATAGTAAAGTTGCAGGATATAAAATTAACACACAGAAATCCCTTGCATTCCTATATACTAACAATGAAAAAACAGACAGAGAAATTAAGGAAACAATACCATTCACCATTGCAACAAAAAGAATAAAATACTTAGGAGTATATCTACCTAAAGAAACAAAGGACCTATACATAGAAAACTATAAAACACTGATGAAAGAAATCAAAGAGGACACAAACAGATGGAGAAACATACCGTGTTCATGGATTGGAAGAATTAATATTGTCAAAATGGCTATTCTACCCAAAGCAGTCTATAGATTCAATGCAAGCCCTATCAAGCTACCAACGGTATTTCTCACAGAAGTAGACCAAAGAATTTCACAATTTGTATGGAAATACAGAAAACCTCGAATAGCCAAAGTAATCTTGAGAAAGAAGAATGGAACTGGAGGAATCAACCTGCCTGACTTCAGACTCTACTACAAAGCCACAGTCATCAAGACAGTATGGTACTGGCACAAAGACAGAAATATAGATCAATGGAACAGAATAGAAAGCCCAGAGATAAATCCACGAACCTATGGACACCTTATTTTTGACAAAGGAGGCAAGGATATACAATGGAAAAAAGACAACCTCTTTAACAAGTGGTGCTGGGAAAACTGGTCAACCACTTGTAAAAGAATGAAACTAGAACACTTTCTAACACCATACACAAAAATAAACTCAAAATGGATTAAAGATCTAAATGTTGACACCTTTTGAAGCTCTTCATATGTCTCACACCTTTTCAGTCTCTTCATATTTTTCAACATCGCTTCATGCTCCTCCTAATTTTCAGACCGTTTCATGCTCTTCTCATTTTTGACACCTTTTGAAGCTTTTCATATTATTCACACCTTTTCAGGCTCTTCATGTTTTTGAACTCCGCTTCATGCTCCTCCTATTTTTTCGACCGTATCATGCTCCTCATATTTTTCACCCCTTTTGAAGCTCTTCATATTTTTCTCACCTTTTCAGGCTCTTCATGTTTTTGTACAGCACTTCATGCTCCTCCTATTTTTCAGAGAGTTTCATGCTCGTCATGTATTTCACACCTTTTGAAGCTCTTCATGCATTTCACACCTTTTCAGGCTCTTCATGTTTTTCCACACCACTTCATGCTCCTCCTATTTTTCAGAGAGTTTCATGCTCGTCATGTATTTCACACCTTTTGAAGCTCTTCATACTTTTCACACCTTTTCAGGCTCTTCATGTTTTTAAACACCGCTTCATGCTACGCCTATGTTTCAGACCGTTTAATCCTCCTCATGTATTCCACACCTTTTGAATCTCTTCATATTTTTCACACCTTTTCAGGCTCTTCATGTTTTTGAACACCATTTCATGCTCCTCCTATTTTGCAGACCGTTTCATGCTCATCTCTGTTTTGACACCTTTTGAAGCTTTGCATATTTTTCACAGCTTTTCAGGCTCTTCATGTTTTTGAACACCTCTTTATGCTCCTCCTATTTTACAGACCGTTTCAGACTCCTCATAATTTTCACACCTTTTGAATCTCTTCATATTTCTCACACCTTTTCAGGCTCTTCATGTTTTTGAACACCGTTTCATAATCCTCCTATTTTTCAGACCGTTTCATGCTCCTCATATTTTTGACACCTTTTAAAGCTCTTCATATTTTTCACACCTTTTCATCCTCTTCAAGTTTTTGAACACCGCTTCATCCTCCTCCTATTTTTAAGACCGTTTCATGCTCCTCATATTGTTGACACCTTTTGAAGCTCTTCATATATCTCACACATTTTCAGTCTCTTATATTTTTCAACATCGCTTCATGCTCCTCCCAATTTTCAGACCGTTTCATGCTCTTCTCATTTTTGACACATTTTGAAGCTTTTCATAATATTCACACCTTTTCAGGCTCTTCATGTTTTTGAACTCTGCTTCATGCTCCTCCTATTTTTTCGACCGTATCATGCTCCTCATATTTTTCACCCCTTTTGAAGCTCTTCATATTTTTCTCACCTTTTCAGGCTCTTCATGTTTTTGTACAGCACTTCATGCTCCTCCTATTTTTCAGAGAGTTTCATGCTCGTCATGTATTTCACACCTTTTGAAGCTCTTCATAGTTTTCACACCTTTTCAGGCTCTTCATGTTTTTCCACACCACTTCATGCTCCTCCTATCTTTCAGACCGTTTCATGCTTCTCATATTTTTGACACCATTTGAAGCTCTTCATATTTATCACACCTTTTCAGGCTCCTCATGTTTTTGATCACTGTTTCATGCTCCTCCTATTTTTCAGACCCTCTCATGCTCCTCATATTTTTGACACCTTTTGAAGCTCTTCATATTTTTCACACCTTTTCATGCTCTACATGTTTTTCAACACCGCTTCATGCTCCTCCTATTTTTCAGACCCTTTCATGCTCATCATATTTTTGACACCTTTTGTAGCTATTCATATTTTTCACACCTTTTCAGGCTCTTCATGTTTTTCAACACCGCTTCCTGCTCTTCCTATTTTTCGGACCCTTTCATGCTCCTCATATTTTTGACACCTTTTGAAGCTATTCATATTTTTCACACCTTTTCAGGCTCTTCATGTTTTTCCACACCGCTTCATGCTGCTCCTATTTGTCAGATCGTTTCATGCTCCTCATATTTTTGACACATTTTGAAGCTCTTCATATTTTTCACACCTTTTAATGCTCTTCATGATTTTGAACACCGCTTGATGCTCCTCCTATTATTCAGACCGTTCCATACACCTCATATTTTTGACAACTTTTAAAGCTCTTCATATTTTTGACAACTTTTGAAGCTCTTCATATTTTTCACACCTTTTCAGGCTCTTCATGTTTTTCAACATCACTTCATGCTCCTCCTATTTTTCAGACCGTTTCATGCTCCTCTCATTTCTGACACCTTTTGAAGCTCTTCATATATTTCACACATTTTCAGGCTCTTCATGTTTTTCAACACCACTTCATGCTCCTCCTATTTTTCAGACCGTTTCATGCTCCTCATGTATTTCACAACTTTTGAAGCTCTTTATATTTTTCACACCTTTTTAGGCTCTTCATATTCTTCAACACGGTTTCATGCTCCTCCTATTTTTCAGACTGTTTCATGCTCATCTCATTTTTGACACCTGTTGAAGTTCTTCATATATTTCACACCTTTTGAAGCTCTTCATATTTCTCAACCGTTTTCAGGCTCTTCATGTTTTTCAACACCCCTTCTTGCTCATCCTATTTTTCAGACCGTTTCATGCTTCTCTCATTTCTGACACCTTTTGACGCTCTTCATATATTTCACACCTTTTGAAGCTCTTCATATTTCTCAAACGTTTTCAGGCTCTTCATGTTTTTCAACACCCCTTCTTGCTCATCCTATTTTTCAGACCGTTTCATGCTCCTCATATTTTTGACACCTTTTGAAGCTCTTCATATACTTCACACCTTTTCAGGTTCTTCATGTTTTTGAACACCTTTTCATGCTCCTCCTATTTTTCAGACCGTTTCATGCTTCTCATATTTTTCACACCTTTTGAATCTCTTCATATTTTTCACATCTTTTCAGGTTCTTCATGTTTTTCAACTTCGCTTCATGCTCCTCGTATTTTTCAGACCGTTCATCCTCCTCATCTTCTTGACACCTTTTGAAGCTCTTCATATTTTTCACACCTTTTCAGGCTTTTCACGTTTTTCAACACCGCTTCATGCTCCTCCTACTTTTCAGTCCAGTTGATTCTCCTCATATTTTTGACAACTTTTGAAGCTCTTCATATTTTTCACACATTTTCAGGCTCTCCATGTTTCTCAACACCGCTTCATGCTCCGCCTATTTTTCAGACCGTTTCATGCTCCTCATGTATTTCACACCTTCTGAAGCACTTCATATTTTTCACACCTTTTCAGGCTCTCCATGTTTCTCAACACCGCTTCATGCTCCTCCTATTTTTCAGACCGCTTTATGCTCGTCATATTTTTCACACCTTTTGAAGCTTTTCATATTTTTCACACCTTTTCAAGCTCTTCATGTTTTTCAACACCACTTCATGCTCCTCCTATTTTTCAGACCATTTCATGCTCCTCATGTATTTCACACTTTTGAAGCTCTTCATATTTTTCACACCTTTTCAAGCTCTTCATGTTTTTGAACACGGTTTCATGCTTTTCCTGTTTTTCAGACAGTTTCATGCTCCTCATATTTTTGACACCTTTTGAAACTCTTCATATTTTTCACACCTTTTCAGGCTTTTAATGTTTTTCAACACCGCTTCATGATCCTCCTATTTTTCAGAGCGTTTTATGCTCCTCATATTTTTGACACCTTTTGAATCTCTTCATATATTTCACAACTTTTCAGGCTCTTCATGTTTTTGAACACCGCTTCATGCTCCTCCTATTTTTCAGACCGTTTCATGCTCCTCATATTTTTGACACCTTTTGAAGCTCTTCATATATTTCCTACATTTTCAGGCTCTTCATGTTTTTCAACAAAGCTTCATGCTCCTCCTATTTTTCAGACCGTTTCATGCACCTCATATTTTTCACACCTTTTGAAGCTCTTCATATTTTTCACACCTTTTCAGGCTCTTCATGTTTTTCAACACCACTGCATGCTTCTCCTTTTTTTCAGATCTTAACATGCTCCTCATATATTTGACACGTTTTGAAGCTCTTCATATTTTTCACACCTTTTCAGGCTTTTCATGTTTTTCAACACCGCTTCATGCTCCTCCTATTTTTCAGACCTTTTCATACTCCTCATATATTTGACACCGTTTGAAGCTCTTCATATATTTAACACTTTTTTAGGCTCTTCACGTTTTTCAACTCCACTTCATGCTCCTCCTATTATTCAGACCGTTTCATGCTCCTCATAATTTTGACACCTTTTGAAGCTCTTCATATTTTTCACACCTTTTCAGGCTCTTCATGTTTTTCAACACCGATTCATGCTCCTCCTATTTTTCAGACCTTTTCATGCTGCTCATGTATTTCACACCTCTTGACGCTCTGCATATTTTTCACACCTTTTCAGGCTCTTCATGTTTTTGAACACCGCTTGTTGATCCTCCTATTTTTCAGACTGCTTCATGGTCCTCAAATGTTTGACACTTTTTGTAGCTCTTCATATTTTTCACACCATTTCAGGCTGTTCATGGTTTTCTACACCGCTTCATGATCCTCCTATTTTTCAGACCGTTTCATGCTCGTCATACTTTTGACACCTTTTGAAGCTCTTCATGTTTTTGAACACCTTTTCATGCTCCTCCTATATTTCAGAATGTTTCATGCTCCTCATGTATTTCACACCTTTTGAAGCTCTTCATTTTTTCACACTTTTCAGGCTCTTCATGTTTTTCAACACCGCTTCATGCTCCTCCTATTTTTCAGACCGTTTCATCCTCCTCATCTTTTTGACATCTTTTGAAGCTCTTCATATATTTCACACCTTTTCAGGCTCTTCATGTTTTTCAACACCGCTTCATGCTTTTCCTATTTCTCAGACCGGTTCATGCTCCTCATATTTTTGACACCTTTTGAAGCTCTTCATATTTTTTTCACCTTTTCAGGCACTTCATGTTTTTCAACAACGATTCATGCTCCTCCTATTTTTCGGTCCTTTTCATGCTACTCATATTTTTGACACCTTTTGAAACTCTTCATATTTTTCACACATTTTCAGGCTCTTCATGTTTTTCAACACCGCCTGATGCTCCTCCAATTTTTCAGACCGTTTCATGCTCCTCATATTTTTCACAGGTTTTGAAGCTCTTCATATATTTCCCACCTTTTCAGGCTCTTCATGTTTTTCAACACCACTTCATCCTTTTCCTATTTCTCAGACCGGTTCATGCTCCTCATATTTTTGACACCTTTTGTAGCTCTTCATATTTTTTTCACCTTTTCAGGCACTTCATGTTTTTCAACAACGATTCATGCTCCTCCTATATTTCGGTCCTTTTCATGCCCCTCATATTTTTGACACCTTTTGAAACTCTTCATATTTTTCACACATTTTCAGGCACTTCATGTTTTTCAACACCGCTTCATGCTTTTCCTATTTCTCAGACCGGTTCATGCTCCTCATATTCTTGACACCTTTTGTAGCTCTTCATATTTTTTTTCACCTTTTCAGGCACTTCATGTTTTTCAACAACGATTCATGCTCCTCCTATATTTCGGTACTTTTCATGCTCCTCATATTTTTGACAGCTTTTGAAACTCTTCATATATTTCACACCTTTTCAGGCTCTTCATATTTTTCAACACTGTTTTAAGCTCGTCCCATTTTCTAGACCGTTGCATGCTTCTCATAATTTTGACACATTTTGAAGCTCTTCATATACTTCACACCTTTTCAGGCTCTTCATGTTTTTAAACACCGCTTCATGCTCCTGCTATTTTTCAGACCGTTTCATGCTCCTCTTATTTTTGACACCTTTTGAAGCTCCTCATATATTACACACCTTTTGAAGCTCTTCATATATTTAACACTTTTTTAGGCTCTTCACGTTTTTCAACTCCACTTCATGCTCCTCCTATTATTCAGACCGTTTCATGCTCCTCATAATTTTGACACCTTTTGAAGCTCTTCATATTTTTCACACCTTTTCAGGCTCTTCATGTCTTTGAACACCGCTTCATACTCCTTCTATTTTTCAGACCGTTTCATGCTCCTCATATTTTTGACACCTTTTGAAGCTCTTCATATTTTTCACACCTTTTCAGGCTCTTCATATTTTTCAACACCGCTTCAGGCTCCTCTTATTTTTCAGACCGTTTCATGCTCCTCATGTATTTCACACCTTTTGAAGCTCTGCATATTTTTCACACCTTTTCAGGCTCTTCATGTTTTTCAACACGGCTTCATGATCCTCCTATTTTTCAGACCGTTTTAGGGTCCTCATATTTTTCAGACTGTTTCATGCTCCTCATGTATTTCACACCTTTTGAAGCTATTCATTTTTTTCACACCTTTTCAGGCTCTTCATGTTTATGAACATAGTTTCATGCTCCTCGTATTTTTCAGAACGTTTCATGCTCCTCCTATTTTTCAGACTGTTTCATGCTCCTCATGTATTTCACACCTTTTGAAGCTATTCATTTTTTTCACACCTTTTCAGGCTCTTCATGTTTATGAACATAGTTTCATGCTCCTCATATTTTTCAGAACGTTTCATGCTCCTCCTATTTTTCAGACTGTTTCATGCTCCTCATGTATTTCACACCTTTTGAAGCTATTCATTTTTTTCACACCTTTTCAGGCTCTTCATGTTTATGAACATAGTTTCATGCTCCTCGTATTTTTCAGAACGTTTCATGCTCCTCCTATTTTTCAGACCGTATCATGCTCCTCTTATTTTTGACACCTTTTGAAGCTCCTCATATATTACACACCTTTTGAAGCTCTTCATATATTTCACACCTTTTCAGGCTCTTCATATTTTTGAACACCGCTTCATGCTCCTCCTATTATTCAGACCATACATGCTCCTCATATTTTTCACTCCTTTTGAAGATCTTCATTTTTTCACACCTTGTCAGACTCTTCATATTTTTGAACACGACTTCTTGCTCCTCCTATTTTTCAGACCGTTTCATGCTCCTCTCATTTTTGACACATTTTGAAACTTTGCATATTTTTCACAACTTTTCCAGCTCTTCATGTTTTTGAACACCGCTTCATGCTCCTCCTATTTTTCAGACCGTATCATGCTCCTCATATTTTTCACAACTTTTGAAGTTCTTCATTTTTTTCACACCTTTTCAGGCTCTTCATTTTTTTCAACACTACTTGTTGCTCCTCCTATTTTTTAGAACGTTTCATACTCATCTAATTTTTGACACCTTTTGAGGCTCTTCATATTTTTTACACCTTTTGAAGCTCTTCATATTATTCACATTTTTGAAGCTCTTCATATTTTTCACACGATTTCAGACTCTTCATGTTTTTCAAAACCACTTCATGCTCCTGCTATTTATCATACCGTTTCATACTCCTCATATTTTTGAGACGTTTTGAGGCTCTTCATATTTTTCACACCTTTTCAGGCTCTTCATGTTTTTGAACACAGCTTCATGCTCCTCCTATTTTTTCTACCGTATCATGCTCCTCATATTTTTCACACCTTTTGAAGCTCTTCATATTTTTCACACCTTTTCAGGCTCTTCATGTTTTTGAACAGCACTTCATGCTTCTCCTATTTTTCAGACCGTTTCATACTCCTCATATTTTTGATACCTTTTGAAGCTCTTCATATTTTTCACACCTTTTCAGTCTCTTCATGTTTTCAACACCGCTTCATGCTCCTCCTATTTTCAGATCGTTTCATGCTCCTCATATTCTGACACCTTTTGAAGCTCTTCATATTTTTCACACCTTTTCAGGCTCTTCATGTTTTTGAACACTTCTTCATGCTCCTCCTCTTTTTCAGACAGTTTCATGCTCCTCATATTTTTGACACCTTTTGAAGCTCTTCATATTTTTCACACCTTTTCAGGCTCTTCAAGTTTTTCCACATCACTTCATGCTTCTCCTATTTTTCTGACCGTTTCATGCTCCTCATGTATTTCATACATTTTGAAACTCTTCATATTTTTCACACCTTTTCAGGCTCTTCATGTTTCTGATCACCGTTTCATGCTGCTCCTACTTTTCAGACCGTTTCATGCTCCTCATATTTTTGACAACTTTTGAAGATCTTCATATTTTTCACACCTTTTCAGACACTTCATATTTTTCAACATCGCTACATGCTCCACCTATTTTTCAGACCGTTTCATACTCCTCATATTTCTGACACTTTTGAAGCTCTTCATATTTTCCACACCTTTTCTGGCTCTTCATGTTTTTCAACACCGCTTCATGATCCTCCTATTTTTCAGATCGTTTCATGCTCCTCATATTTTGACACCTTTTGAAGGTCTTCCTATTTTTCACACCTTTTCAGGCTCTTCATGTATTTCAACACCACTTCACGTTCCTCCTTTTTTTCAGACCGTTTCAGGCTCCTCATATTTTTCACACCTTTTGAAGCCGTTCATATTTCTCACACCTTTTCAGGCTCTTCATGTTTTTCAACACCGCTTCATGCTCCTCCTATTTTTCAGAACGTTTCATGCTCATCTCATTTTTCACACCATTCGAAGCTTTGCATATTTTTCACAACTTTTCAGGGTCTTCATGTTTTTGAACACCGCCTCATGCTCCTCTTATTTTTCAGACCGTATCATGCTCCTCATATATTTCACACATTTTGAAGCTCCTCATATTTTTCACACCTTTTCAGGCTCTTCATATTTATGAACTCGACTTCATGCTCCTCCTATTTTTCAGACCATTTCATGGTCCTCTCATTTTTGACACCTTTTGAAGCTTTGCATATTTTTCACAACTTTTAAGGCTCTTCATGTTTTTGAACACCGCTTCATGCTCCTCCTATTTTTCAGACCGTATCATGCTCATCTAATTTTCGACACCTTTCGAAGCTCTTCATATTTTTCACATTTTTGAAGCTCTTCATATTTTTCACACAATTTCAGACTCTTCATGTTTTTCAACACCGCTTCATGCTCCTTCTATTTATCATACCGTTTCATACTCCTCATATTTTGACACGTTTTGAGGCTCTTCATATTTTTCACACCATTTCAGGCTCTTCATGTTTTTGAACTCCGCTTCATGCTCCTCCTGTTTTTTCGATCGTATCATGCTCCTCATATTTTTCACACCTTTTGCAGCTCTTCATATTTTTCTCACCTTTTCAGGCTCTTAATGTTTTTGAACAGCACTTCATGCTCCTCCTCTTTTTCAGAGAGTTTCATGCTCCTCATGTATTTCACACCTTTTGAAGCTCTTCATATTTTTCACACCTTTTCAGGCTCTTCATGTTTTTCCACACCACTTCATGCTTCTCCTATTTTTCATCCGTTTCATGCTCCTCATGTATTTCACACATTTTGAAGCTCTTCATATTTTTCACACATTTTCAGGCTCTTCATGTTTTTGATCACCGCTTCATGCTCCTCCTATTTTTCAGACCGTTTCCTGCTCCTCATATTTTTGACACCTTTTCAAGCTCTTCATATTTTTCACACCTTTTCAGACTCTTCATGTTTTTCCACACCGCTTCATGCACCTCAATTTTTCAGACCGTTTCATGCTCCTCATGTATTTCACACCTTTTGAAGCTCTTCATATTTTTCACACCTTTTGAAGCTCTTCATCTTTTTCACATTTTTGAAGCTCTTCATATTTTCCACACGTTTTCAGACTCTTCATGTTTTTCAACATCGCTTCATGCTCCTCCTATTTTTCAGACCGTTTCATGCTCCTCATGTATTTCACCCTTTTGAAACTATTCATATTTTTCACACCTTTTCAGGCTCTTGATTTTATTCAACACCACTTCATGCTACTCCTCTTTTTCAGACCGTTTCATGCTCCTCATATTTTTGACACCTTTAGAAGCTCTTCATATTTTTAACACCTTTTCAGGCTCTTCATATTTTTGAACACAGCTTCACAGTCCTCCTATTTTTCAGACCGTTTCGTGCTCCTCCTATTCTTGACCGCTTTTGAAGCTCTTCATATTTTCACACCTTTTCAGCCTCTTCATGTTTTTGAACACCGCTTCAAGCTCCTCCTATTTTTCAGACCGTTTCATGCTCCTCATATTTTTCACACCTTTTGAAGCTCTTCATATTTTTCACACCTTTTCAGGCTCTTCATATTTTTGAACACAGCTTCATGCTCCTCCTATTTTTCAGACCGTTTCATGCTCCTCATATTTTTGACACCTTTTGAAACTCTTCATATTTTTCACACCTTTTCAGGCTCTTCATGTTTTTCAACACCTTTTCATGATCCTCCTATTTTTCAGACCGTTTCATGCTCATCTCATTTTTGACACCTTTTGAAGCTTTTCATATTATTCACAACTCTTTAGGCTCTTCAGGTTTTTGAACACCGCTTCATGCTCCTCCTATTGTTCAGAGAGTTTCATGCTCCTAATGTATTTCACTCCTTTTGAAGCTCTTCATATTTTTCACACCTTTTCAGGCTCTTCATGTTTTTCCACACCACTTCATGCTTCCTTTTTCAGCTCGTTTCATGCTCCTCATGTATTTCACACGTTTTGAAGCTCTACATATTTTTCACACGTTTTCACTCTCTTCATGTTTTTCAACACCATTTCATGCCGCATCTTTTTTTTCAGACCGTTTCATGCTCTTCATATTTTTGACACCTTTTGAAGCTTTTCATATTTTTCACAACTTTTCAGGCTCTTCATGTTTCTGATCACCGTTTCATGATCCTCCTATTTTTCAGACCGTTTCATGCTCATCTAATTTTTTACACATTTTGAAGCTCTTCATATATTTCACACCTTTTGAAGCTCTTCATATTTTTCACATTTTTGAACCTCTTCATTTTTTTCACACCTTTTCAGGCTCTTCATGTTTTTCAACACCGCTCATGCTCCTCCTATTTTTCAGACCGTTTCATTCTCCTCATATTTTTGACGCCTTTTGAAGCTCTTCATGTTTTTCACACTTTTTCAGGCTCTTCATCTTCTCTAACACCGCTTCACACTCCTCCTATTTTTCAGACCGTTTCGTGCTCCTCCTATTCTTGACCGCTTTTGAAGCTCTTCATATTTTCACACCTTTTCAGCCTCTTCATGTTTTTCAACACCGCTTCATGCTCCTCCTATTATTCAGAGCGTTTCATGCTCCTCATATTTTTGACACCTTTTGAAGCTTTTCATATTTTTCACACTTTTCAGGCTCCTCATGTGTTTCAACACCATTTCATGCTCCTCCTATTTTTCACACATTGTGAAGGTCTTTATATATTTCACTCCATTTCAGGATCTTCATGTTTTTCAACACCACTTCATGCTCCTCCTATTTTTCAGACCGTTTCATTCTCCTCATATTTTTGACACCTTTTGAAGCTCTTCATATATTTCACACCTTTTCAGGCTCTTCATGTTTTTAACACCACTTCATGCTCCTCCTATTTTTCAGACTTTTTCCTGCTCATCGATTTTTGACACCTTTTGAAGCTCTTCATATTTTTCACACCTTTTGAAGCTCTTAATATTTTTCACACCTTTTCAGGCTCTTCATGTTTTTGAACACCGCTTCATGCTCCTCCTATTTTTCAACCCTTTCATGCTAATCTAATTTTTGACCCCTTTTGAAGGTCTTCATATTTTTCACACCTTTTGAAGTTCTTCATATTTTTCACACCTTTTCAGGCTCTTCATGTTTTTGAACACCGCTTCATGCTCCTCCCTTTTTTCAGACCGTTTCATGCTCCTCATATTTTTGACACCTTTTGAAGCTCTTCATATTTTTCAAACCTTTTCAGGCTCTTCATGTTTTTGAACACCGCTTCATGCTCCTCCTATTTTTCAGACCGTTCCATGCTCCTCATATTTTTGACACCTTTTGAAGCTTTTCATATTTTTCACAACTTTTCAGGCTCTTCATGTTTTTGAACACCGCTTCATGCTCCTCCTATTTTTCAAACCGTATCATGCTCCTCATAGGTTTCATATCTTTTGAGCCTCCTCATAATTTTCACACGTTTTCAGCCTCTTCATGTTTTTCAACACCACTTCATGCTCCTCCTGTATTTCAGAGAATTTCATCCTCCTCATGTATTTCACACCTTTTGAAGCTCTTCATATTTTTCACACCTTTTCAGGCTCTTCATGTTTTTCAACACAACTTCATGCTCCTCCTATTTTTCAGACCGTTTCATGCTCATCTCATTTTTGACACCTTTTGAAGCACTTCATATTTTTCACAGCTTTTGAAGCTCTTCATATTTCTCACACGTTTTCAGGCTGTTCATGTTTTTCAACACCACTTCTTTCCCCTCCTAATTTTCAGACCGTTTCATGCTCCTCATATTTTTGACACGTTTTGAAGCTCTTCATATTTTTCACACCTTTTCAGGATCTTCATGTTTTTGAACACCGTTTCATGCTGCTCCTATTTTTCAGACCGTTTAATGCTCCTCATATTTTTGACATTTTTTGAAGCTCTTCATATTTTTCACACCTTTTCAGGCTCTTCATGTTTTTGAACACTGCTTCATGTTCCTCCTATTTTTCAGACCGTTTCATGCTCCTCATGTATTTCACACGTTTTGAAGCTCTTCATATTTTTCACACCTTTTCAGCCTCTTCATGATTTTGAACACCGCTTCATGATCCTCCTATTTTTCAGAATGTTTCATGCTCCTCATATTTTTGACAACTTTTGAAGCTTTTCATATTTTTCACAACTTTTCAGGCTCTTCATATTTTTGAACAGAGCTTCATGCTCCTCTTATTTTTCAGACCATATCATACTCGTCATATTTTTCACACCTTTTGAACCTCTTCATATTTTTCACACCTTTTCAGTCTCTTCATGTTTTTCAACACAACTTCATGCTCATCCTATTTTCCAGACCGTTTCATGTTCCTCATATTTTTGACACATTTTGAAGCTCTTCATATTTTTCACACCTTTTCAGGCTCTTCATGTTTTTCAACACCGCTTCATGCTCCTCATATTTTTCAGACCGTTTCATGCTCATCTCATTTTTATCACCTTTTGAAGCTCTTCATATTTTTCACACCTTTTGAAGCTCTTCATATTTTTCACACGTTTTCAGGCTCTTCATGTTTTTCAACACCACTTCCTGCTTCTCCTATTTTTCAGACCGTTTCATGATCCTCATATTTTTGACACATTTTGAAGCTCTTCATATTTTTCACACCTTTTCAGGCTCTTCATGTTTTTCAACACCGCTTCTTGCTCCTCCTCTTTTTCAGACCGTTTCATGCTCCTCATATTTTTGACACCTTTTGATGCTCTTCATATTTTTCACACCTTTTCAGACTCTTCATGATTTTCAAAACGGCTTCATGCTCCTCATATTTTCACTCCATTTCATGCTCATCTCATTTTTGACACCTTTTGAAGCTCCTCTACTTTTGACCCCTTTAGAAGCTCTTCATATTTTTGACAACTTTTCAGGCTCTTCATGTTTTCAACACCGCTTCATGCTCCCCCTAATTTTCAGACCGTTTCATGACACTCATATTTTTGACACCTTTTGAAGCTCCTCGTATATTTCATTCCTTTTCAGACTCTTCATGATTTCCAACACCGCTTCATGTTCCTCATTTTTTTCACACCGTTTAATGCTCATCTCATTTTTGACACCTTTTGAAGCTCTTCATATTTTTGACACCTTTAGAAGCTCTTCATATTTTTTACACCTTTTCAGGCTCTTCATATTTTTCAACACCGCTTATTGCTCCTCCTATTTTTCAGACCGTTTCATGCTCATCTCATTTTTGACAATTTTTGAAGCTCTTCATATTTTTCACATATTTTGAAGCTCTTCATATTTTACACACCTTTTCAGGCTCTTCATGTTTTTCAACACCGCTTCATGCTCCTCCTATTTTTCAGACCGTTTCATGCTCCTCATATTTTTGACACCTTTGAAGCTCTTCATGTTTTTCACACCTTTTCAGACTCTTCATGTTTTTCAACACTGCTTCATGCTCCTCCTATTTTTCAGACCGTTTCATGCTCCTCCTATTTTTCAGACCGTTTCATGCTCCTCATATTTTTGGCACCTTTTGAAACTCTTCATATTTTTCACACCTTTTCAGGTCTTCATGTTTTTGAACACCATTTCATGCTCCTCCTATTTTTCAGACCGTTTCATGCTCTTCATATTTTTGGCACCTTTTGAAGCTCTTCATATTTTTCACACCTTTTCAGGCTCTTCATGATTTTCAACACCGCTTCATGCTCCTCCTGTGTTTCAGACCGTTTTATGCTCCTCATATATTTGACACCTTTTGAAGATCTTCATAATTTCCACACCTTTTCAGGCTCTTCATGTTTTTGAACACCATTTCATGCTCCTCTTATTTTTTTTTATTGTTATTTTTTTTAAATTTTTTTTATTATTTTTATTTTTTTTTCCTAGTCGGTTTTGTCATACATTGATATGAATCAGCCATGGATTTACATGTATTCCCAATCCCAATCCCCCCTCCCACCTCCCTCTCCACCCGATTCCTCTCGGTCTTTCCAGTGCACCAAGCCGGAGTACTTGTCTCGTGCATCCTACCTGGGCTGGTGATCTCTTTCACCATAGATAGCATACATGCTGTTCTTTTGAAATATCCCAACCTCGCATTCTCCCACAAAGTTCAAAAGTCTGTTCTGTATTTCTGTGTCTCTTTTTCTGTTCTGCATATAGGGTTATCGTTATCACCTTTCTAAGTTCCATATACATGTGTCAGCATGCTCTAATGTTCTTTATCTTTCTGGCTTACTTCACTCTGTATAATGGGCTCCAGCTTCATCCATCTCATTAGGACTGATTCAAATGAATTCTTTTTAATGGCTGAGTAATATTCCATGGTGTATATGTACCACAGCTTTCTTATCCATTCATCTGCTGACGGGCATCTAGGTTGCTTCCATGTCCTGGCTATTATAAACAGTGCTGCGATGAACATTGGGGTGCACGTGTCTCTTTCAGACGAACCTATGGACACCTTATCTTTGACAAAGGAGGCAAGGATATACAATGGAAAAAAGACAACCTCTTTAACAAGTGGTGCTGGGAAAACTGGTCAACCACTTGTAAAAGAATGAAAATAGAACACTTTCTAACACCATACACAAAAATAAACTCAAAATGGATTAAAGATCTAAATGTAAGACCAGAAACTATAAAACTCCTAGAGGAGAAGATAGGCAAAACACTCTCCGACATAAATCAAAGCAAGATCCTCTATGACCCACCTCCCAGAATATTGGAAATAAAAGCAAAACTAAACAAATGGGACCTAATGAAACTTAAAAGCTTTTGCACTACAAAGGAAACTATAAGTAAGGTGAAAAGACAGCCCTCAAATTGGGAGAAAATAATAGCAAATGAAGAAACAGACAAAGGATTAATCTCAAAAATATACAAGCAAATCCTGCAGCTCAATTCCAGAAAAATAAATGACCCAATAAAAAATGAGCCAAAGAACTAAACAGACATTTCTCCAAAGAAGACATACAGATGGATAACAAACACATGAAAAGATGCTCAACATCACTCATTATTAGAGAAATGCAAATCAAAACCACAATGAGGTACCATTACATGCCAGTCAGGATGGCTGCTATCCAAAAGTCTACAAGCAATAAATGCTGGAGATGGTGTGGAGAAAAGGGAACCATCTTACACTGTTGGTGGGAATGCACACTAGTACAGCCCCTATGGAAAACAGTGTGGAGATTTCTTAAAAAACTGGAAATAGAACTGCCATATGACCCAGCAATCCCACTTCTGGACATACACACTGAGGAAACCAGATCCTCTTATTTTTCAGACCGTTTCAAGCTCTTCATATTTTTTACACCTTTTGAAGCTCTTCATATATTTCACACCTTTTCAGGCTCTTCATGTTTTTCTTCACCTCTTCATGCTCCTCCTATTTTTGACACCTTCTGAAGCTCTTCATATATTTCACACCTTTTCAGGCTCTTCATGTTTTTGAACACCGTTTCATGCGCCTCATATTTTTGACAGCTTTTGAAGTTCTTCATATTATTCACACCTTTTCAGGCTCTTCACGATTTGAAAACCGTTTCATGCTCCTCCTATTTTTCAGACCGTGTCATGCTCCTCATATTTCTGAAACCTTTTGAAATGCTTCAGATTTTTCACATGTTTTCAGGCTTTTCATGTTTTTCAAAACCGCTTCATGCTCCTCCTATTTTTCAGACCCTTTGATGCTCTTCATATTTTTGACATCTTTTGAAGCTCTTCATATTTTTCACACCTTTTCAGGCTCTTCATGTTTTTCAACACCGTTTCGTGCTCCTCCTACTTTTCAGACCGTTTTATCTTCCTCATATTTTTGACAACTTTTGAAGCTCTTCATATATTTCACACCTTTTCAGGCTCTTAATGTTTTTCAACACCACTTCATGCTCCTCCTACTTTTCAGTCCGTTTCATGCTCCACATATTTTTGACACCTTTTGAAGCTCTTCATATATTTCACAACTTTTCAGGTTCTTCATGATTTTCAACACCACTTCATGCTCCTCTTATTGTTCAAACTGATTCATGCTCGTCATATTTTGACACCTTTTGAAGCTCTTCATAATTTTCACAACTTTTCAGGCTCTTCATGTTTTTCAACACCACTTGATGCTCCTCATATTTTTGAGACCGATTCATGCTCCTCACATTTTTGACACCTTTTGAATCTCTTCATATTTTTCACACCTTTTCAGGCTCTTCATGTTTTCAAACACCACTTGTGGTCCTCCTATTTTTCAGACCGTTTCATGCTCCTCATATTTTTGACACCTTTTGAAGCTCTTCATATATTTCACACGTTTTCAGGCTCTTCATGGTTTTCAACACCACTTCATGCTTCTTCTATTTTTCAGACCGTTTTATGCTCCCCGTATTTTTCACACCTTTTGAAGCTCTTCATATTTTTCACACCTTTTCAGACTCTTCATGTTTTTGAACACCGCTTCATGGTCCTCCTATTTTTCAGACCCTTTGATGATCTTCATATTTTTGACACCTTTTCATGCTCTTCATGTTCTTCATCACCGTTTCATTCTCCTCCTATTTTTCAGACCGTTTCAGGCTACTCATATTTTTCACACCTTTTCAGGCTCTTCAGGTTTTTCAACACCGCTTCATTCTACTCCTATATTTCAGACCGTTTCATGCTCCTCATATTTTAACACCATGTGAAGCTCTTCATATTTTTCACAGCTTTTCAGGCTCTTCAAGTTTTTGAAAACCATTTCTTGCTCCTCCTATTTTTCAGACCGTTTCATGCTCCTCATATTTTTGACACGTTTTGAAGCTCTTCATATTTTTCACACCTTTTCATGCTCTTCATGTTTTTGAACACCGTTTCATGCTCCTCCTATTTTTCAGACCGTTTCATGCTCCTCATATTTTTGACACCTTTTAAAGCTCTTCATATTTTTCACACCTTTTCAGGCTCTTCATGTTTTTCAAAGCCACTTCATGCTTCTCCTATTTTTCAGACCGTTTCATGCTCCTCTCATTTCTGACACCTTTTGAAGCTCTTCATATATTTCACACATTTTCAGGCTCTTCATGTTTTTCAACACCACTTCATGCTCCTCTTATTTTTCAGACCGTTTCATGCTCCTCATGTATTTCACACCTTTTGAAGCTCTTTATATTTTTCACACCTTTTTAGGCTCTTCATGTTTTTGAACACGATTTCAGGCTCATCCTATTTTTCGGACTGTTTCATACTCATCTCAATTTTGACACCTTTTGAAGCTCTTCATATATTTCACACATTTTCATGCTCTTCATGTTTTTCAACACCAATTCATCCTCCTCCTATTTTTTAGACCGTTTCATGCTACTCATATTTTTCACACCTTTTGAAGCTCTTCATATTTTTCACACCTTTTCAGGCTCTTCAGGTTTTTCAACACCGCTTCATTCTACTCCTATATTTCAGACCGTTTCATACTCCTCATATTTTTGACAGCTTTTGAAGTTCTTCATATTATTCACACCTTTTCAGGCTCTTCACGATTTGAAAACCGTTTCATGCTCCTCCTATTTTTCAGACCGTTTCATGCTCCTCATATTTCTGAAACCTTTTGAAATGCTTCAGATTTTTCACATGTTTTCAGGCTTTTCATGTTTTTCAAAACCGCTTCATGCTCCTCCTATTTTTCAGACCCTTTGATGCTCTTCATATTTTTGACATCTTTTGAAGCTCTTCATATTTTTCACACCTTTTCAGGCTCTTCATGTTTTTCAACACCGTTTCATGCTCCTCCTACTTTTCAGACCATTTTATCTTCCTCATATTTTTGACAACTTTTGAAGCTCTTCATATATTTCACACCTTTTCAGGCTCTTAATGTTTTTCAACACCACTTCATGCTCCTCCTACTTTTCAGACCGTTTCATGCTCCACATATTTTTGACACCTTTTGAAGCTCTTCATATATTTCACAACTTTTCAGGTTCTTCATGATTTTCAACACCACTTCATGCTCCTCTTATTGTTCAAACTAATTCATGCTCGTCATATTTTGACACCTGTTGAAGCTCTTCATAATTTTCACACCTTTTCAGGCTCTTCATGTTTTTCAACACCACTTGATGCTCCTCATATTTTTGAGACCGATTCATGCTCCTCACATTTTTGACACCTTTTGAATCTCTTCATATTTTTCACACCTTTTCAGGCTCTTCATGTTTTCAAACACCACTTGTGGTCCTCCTATTTTTCAGACCGTTTCATGCTCCTCATATTTTTGACACGTTTTGAAGCTCTTCATATTTTTCACACCTTTTCATGCTCTTCATGTTTTTGAACACCGTTTCATGCTCCTCCTATTTTTCAGACCGTTTCATGCTCCTCATATTTTTGACACCTTTTAAAGCTCTTCATATTTTTCACACCTTTTCAGGCTCTTCATGTTTTTCAAAGCCACTTCATGCTTCTCCTATTTTTCAGACCGTTTCATGCTCCTCTCATTTCTGACACCTTTTGAAGCTCTTCATATATTTCACACATTTTCAGGCTCTTCATGTTTTTCAACACCACTTCATGCTCCTCTTATTTTTCAGACCGTTTCATGCTCCTCATGTATTTCACACCTTTGGAGCTCTTTATATTTTTCACACCTTTTTAGGCTCTTCATGTTTTTGAACAGGATTTCAGGCTCATCCTATTTTTCGGACTGTTTCATGCTCATCTCAATTTTGACACCTTTTGAAGCTCTTCATATTTTTCACACCTTTTGAATCTCTTCATATTTCTCAAACGTTTTCAGGCTCTTCATGTTTTTCAACACCCCTTCTTGCTCATCCTATTTTTCAGACTGTTTCATGCTTCTATCATTTCTGACACCTTTTGAAGCTCTTCATATATTTCACACATTTTCATGCTCTTCATGTTTTTCAACACCAATTCATCCTCCTCCTATTTTTTAGACCGTTTCATGCTCCTCATATTTTTCACACCTTTTCAGTCTCTTCATGTTTTTGAACACCGCTTCATTCTCCTCCTATTTTTCAGACGGTTTGATGATCTTCATATTTTTGACACCTTTTCATGCTCTTCATGTTCTTCATCACCGTTTCATTCTCCTCCTATTTTTCAGACCGTTTCAGGCTACTCATATTTTTCACACCTTTTGAAGCTCTTCATATTTTTCACACCTTTTCAGGCTCTTCAGGTTTTTCAACACCGATTCATTCTACTCCTATATTTCAGACCGTTTCATACTCCTCATATTTTTGACAGCTTTTGAAGTTCTTCATATTATTCACACCTTTTCATGCTATTCACGATTTGAAAACCGTTTCATGCTCCTCCTATTTTTCAGACCGTTTCATGCTCCTCATATTTCTGAAACCTTTTGAAATGCTTCAGATTTTTCACATGTTTTCAGGCTTTTCATGTTTTTCAAAACCGCTTCATGCTCCTCCTATTTTTCAGACCCTTTGATGCTCTTCATATTTTTGACATCTTTTGAAGCTCTTCATATTTTTCACACCTTTTCAGGCTCTTCATGTTTTTCAACACCGTTTCATGCTCCTCCTACTTTTCAGACCATTTTATCTTCCTCATATTTTTGACAACTTTTGAAGCTCTTCATATATTTCACACCTTTTCAGGCTCTTAATGTTTTTCAACACCACTTCATGCTCCTCCTACTTTTCAGACCGTTTCATGCTCCACATATTTTTGACACCTTTTGAAGCTCTTCATATATTTCACAACTTTTCAGGTTCTTCATGATTTTCAACACCACTTCATGCTCCTCTTATTGTTCAAACTAATTCATGCTCGTCATATTTGGACACCTGTTGAAGCTCTTAATAATTTTCACACCTTTTCAGGCTCTTCATGTTTTTCAACACCACTTGATGCTCCTCATATTTTTGAGACCGATTCATGCTCCTCACATTTTTGACACCTTTTGAATCTCTTCATATTTTTCACACCTTTTCAGGCTCTTCATGTTTTCAAACACCACTTGTGGTCCTCCTATTTTTCAGACCGTTTCATGCTCCTCATAATTTTCACACCTTTTGAAGCTCTTCATATTTTTCACACCTTTTCAGGCTCTTCATGGTTTTCAACACCACTTCATGCTTCTTCTATTTTTCAGACCGTTTTATGCTCCTCGTATTTTTCACACCTTTTGAAGCTCTTCATATTTTTCACACCTTTTCAGACTCTTCATGTTTTTGAACACCGCTTCATGGTCCTCCTATTTTTCAGACCCTTTGATGCTCTTCATATTTTTGACACCTTTTGAAGCTCTTCATATATTTCACATCTTTTCAGGCTCTTAATGTTTTTCAACACCGCTTCATGCTTCTCCTATTTTTCAGACTGTTTCATGCTCCTCATATTTTTGACATCTTTTGAAGCTCTTCATATTTTTCACACCTTTTTATGCCCTTCATGTTTTTCATCAGTGTTTCATTCTCCTCCTATTTTTCAGACTGTTTCAGGCTACTCATATTTTTGACAACTTTTCAAGCTCCTCATACATTTCACATCTTTTCATGTTTTTGAACACCATTTCATGCTCCTCATATTTTTCACACCTTTTGAGGCTCTTCATATTTTGCACGCCTTTTCATGCTCTTCATGTTTTTCAACACCAATTCATCCTCTTCCTATTTTTTAGACCGTTTCATGCTCCTCATATTTTTCACACCTTTTCAGGCTCTTCATGTTTTTGAACACCGCTTCATTCTCCTCCTATTTTTCAGACCCTTTGATGATCTTCATATTTTTGACACCTTTTCATGCTCTTCATGTTCTTCATCACCGTTTCATTCTCCTCCTATTTTTCAGACCGTTTCAGGCTACTCATATTTTTCACACCTTTTGAAGCTCTTCATATTTTTCACACCTTTTCAGGCTCTTCAGGTTTTTCAACAGCGCTTCATTCTACTCCTATATTTCAGACCGTTTCATGCTCCTCATATTTTTAACACCATGTGAAGCTCTTCATATTTTTCACAGCTTTTCAGGCTCTTCATGTTTTTGAAAACCATTTCTTGCTCCTCCTATTTCTCAGACCGTTTCATGCTCCTCATATTTTTGACACGTTTTGAAGCTCTTCATATTTTTCACACCTTTTCATGCTCTTCATGTTTTTGAACACCGTTTCATGCTCCTCCTATTTTTCAGACCGTTTCATGCTCCTCATATTTTTGACACCTTTTAAAGCTCTTCATATTTTTCACACCTTTTCAGGCTCTTCATGTTTTTCAAAGCCACTTCATGCTTCTCCTATTTTTCAGACCGTTTCATGCTCCTCTCATTTCTGACACCTTTTGAAGCTCTTCATATATTTTACACATTTTCAGGCTCTTCATGTTTTTCAACACCACTTCATGCTCCTCTTATTTTTCAGACCGTTTCATGCTCCTCATGTATTTCACACCTTTTGAAGCTCTTTATATTTTTCACACCTTTTTAGGCTCTTCATGTTTTTGAACAGGATTTCAGGCTCATCCTATTTTTCGGACTGTTTCATGCTCATCTCAATTTTGACACCTTTTGAAGCTCTTCATATTTTTCACACCTTTTGAATCTCTTCATATTTCTCAAACGTTTTCAGGCTCTTCATGTTTTTCAACACCCCTTCTTGCTCATCCTATTTTTCAGACCGTTTCATGCTTCTATCATTTCTGACACCTTTTGAAGCTCTTCATATATTTCACACATTTTCATGCTCTTCATGTTTTTCAACACCAATTCATCCTCCCCCTATATTTTAGACAGTTTCATGCTCCTCATATTTTCCACACCTTTTCAGGCTCTTCATGTTTTTGAACACCGCTTCATTCTCCTCCTATTTTTCAGACCCTTTGATGATCTTCATATTTTTGACACCTTTTCATGCTCTTCATGTTCTTCATCACCGTTTCATTCTCCTCCTATTTTTCAGACCGTTTCAGGCTACTCATATTTTTCACACCTTTTGAAGCTCTTCATATTTTTCACACCTTTTCAGGCTCTTCAGGTTTTTCAACACCCCTTCATTCTACTCCTATATTTCAGACCGTTTCATGCTCCTCATATTTTTAACACCATGTGAAGCTCTTCATATTTTTCACACCTTTTCAGGCTCTTCATGTTTTTGAACACCGTTTCATGCTCCTCCTATTTTTCAGACCGTTTCATGCTCCTCATATTTTTGACACCTTTTGAAGCTCTTCATATTTTTCACACCTTTTCAGGCTCTTCATGTTTTTCAAAGCCACTTCATGCTTCTCCTATTTTTCAGACCGTTTCATCCTCCTCTCATTTCTGACACCTTTTGAAGCTCTTCATATATTTCACACATTTTCAGGCTCTTCATGTTTTTCAACACCACTTCATGCTCCTCCTATTTTTCAGACCGTTTCATGCTCCTCATGTATTTCACACCTTTTGAAGCTCTTTATATTTTTCACACCTTTTTAGGCTCTTCATGTTTTTGAACACGATTTCAGGCTCCTCCTATTTTTCGGACTGTTTCATGCTCATCTCATTTTTGACACCTTTTGAAGTTCTTCATATTTTTCACACCTTTTGAATCTCTTCATATTTCTCAAACATTTTCAGGCTCTTCATGTTTTTCAACACCCTTCTTGCTCATCCTATTTTTCAGACCGTTTCATGCTTCTATCATTTCTGACACCTTTTGAAGCTCTTCATATATTTCACACATTTTCAGGCTCTTCATGTTTTTCAACACCACTTCATGCTCCTCAGATTTTTCAGACCGTTTCATGCTCATCTCACTTTTGACACATTTTGAAGCTCTTCATATTTTCCACACCTTTTGAAGCTCTTCATATTTTTCAAACGTTTCCAGGCTCTTCATTTTTTTCAACACCGCTTCTTGCTCCTCCTATTTTTCAGATCGTTTCATGCTCCTCATATTTTTGACACCTTTTGAAGCTCTTCGTATTTTTCACACCTTTTCAGGCTCTTCATGTCTTTGAACACCGTTTCATGCTGCTCCTATTTTTCAGATCGTTTCATGCTCCTCATATTTTTGACACATTTTGAAGCTCTTCATTTTTTTCACACCTTTTGAAGCTCTTCATATTTTTCACACCTTTTAAGGCTCTTCATGATTTTGAACACCACTTGATGCTCCTCCTCTTATTCATACCGTTTCATTCTCCTCATTATTTTTGACACCTTTTGAAGCTCTTCATATTTTTGAACACCTTTTGAAGCTCTTCATATTTTTCACACTTTTTCAGGCTCTTCATGTTTTTCCGCACCGCTTCATGCTCCTCCTATTTTTCAGACCGTTTCATGCTACTCATATTTTTGACAACTTTTGAAGCTATTCATATTTTTCACACCTTTTCAGTCTCTTCATGTTTCTCAACACAACTTCATGCTCCTCCTGTTTTTCACACCGTTTCAGGATCCTCCTATTTTTGACACCTTTAGAAGCTCTTCATATTTTTCACAGCTTTTCAGTCTCTTCATGTTTTTCTACACCACTTCATGCTCCTCCTATTTTTCAGACAGTTTCATGTGCCTCCTCTTTTTGACACCTTTTGCAGCTCTTCATATTTTTCACATCTTTTCAGGCTCTTCATGTTTTTCAAAGCCACTTCATGCTTCTCCTATTTTTCATACCGTTTCATGCTCCTCTCATTTCTGACACCTTTTGAATCTCTTCATATTTTTCACATCTTTTCAGGTTCTTCATGTTTTTCAACTTCGCTTCATGCTCCTCGTATTTTTCAGACCGTTTCATCCTCCTCATCTTCTTGACACCTTTTGAAGCTCTTCATATTTTTCACACCTTTTCAGGCTTTTCACGTTTTTCAACACCGCTTCATGCTCCTCCTATATTTCAGTCCAGTACATGCTCCGCATATTTTTGACACCTTTTGAAGCTCTTCATATTTTTCACACCTTTTCAGGCTCTTCATGTTTTTCAACACCGTTTCATGCTCCTCGTATTTTTCAGCCCGTTTCATGCTCCTCATAATTTTGACACCTTTTGAAGCTCTTCATATTTTTCACACCTTTTCAGGTTCTCCATGTTTCTCAACACCGCTTCATGCTCCTCCTATTTTTCAGACCGTTTCATGCTCCTCATATTTTTAACAACTTTTGAAGCTCTTCATATTTTTCACACATTTTCAGGCTCTCCATGTTTCTCAACACCGCTTCATGCTCCTCCTATTTTTCAGACCGTTTCATGCTCCTCATGTATTTCACACCTTTTGAAGCTCTTCATATTTTTCACACCTTTTCAATCTCTTCATGTTTTTGAACACGATTTCATGCTCTTCCTGTTTTTCAGACAGTTTCATGCTCCTCATATTTTTGACACCTTTTGAAACTCTTCATATTTTTCACACCTTTTCAAGCTCTTCATGTTTTTGAACACCGCTTCATGCTCCTCCTATTTTTCAGACCGTTTCATGCTCCTCATCTATTTCACAGCTTTTGAAGCTCTTCATATTTTTTAAACCTTTTGAAGCTCTTCATATTTTTCACAGCTTTTCAGGCACTTCATGTTTTTGAACACCGTTTCATGCTCCTCCTATTTTTCAGAACGTTTCATGCTCCTCATATTTTTGACACCTTTTGAAGCTCTTCATATATTTCCTACATTTTTAGGCTCTTCATGTTTTTCAGCAAAGCTTCATGCTCTTCCTATGTTTCAGACCGTTTCATGCACCTCATATTTTTCACACCTTTTGAAGTTCTTCATGTTTTTCACACCTTTTCAGGCTCTTCATGTTTTTCAACACCGCTGCATGCTCCTCCTATTTTTCAGATCTTAAAATGCTCCTCATATATTTGACACGTTTTGAAGCTCTTCATATTTTTCACACCTTTTCAGGCTTTTCATGTTTTTCAACACCGTTTCATGCTCCTCCTGTTTTTCTGAACGTTTCATGCTCCTCATATTTTTGACACCTGTTGAAGCTCTTCATATTTTTCACACCTTTTCAGGCTCTTCATGTTTCTCAACACCCCTTAATGTTCCTCCTATTTTTCAGACCATTTCATGCACCTCATATTTTTGACAACTTGTGAAGCTCCTCATATTTTTCACACCTTTTCAAGCTCTTCATGTTTTGAATACCGTTTCATGCTCCTCCTATTTTTCAGACCGTTTCATGTTCGTCATGTATTTCACACCTTTTGAAGCTCCTCATATTTTTCACACCTTTTTAGGCTCTTCATGTTTTTGAAAAACGTTTCATGCTCCTCCTATTTTCCAGACCGTTTCATGCTCCTCTTTATTTCAGACCGTTTCATGCTCCTCATATTTTTGAAACGTTTTGAAGCTCTTCACGTTTTTCAAACCTTTTCAGGCTCTTCATGTTTTTGAACACCGCTTAATGCTCCTCCATTTTTTCAGACCGTTTCATGCTCCTCTTGTATTTCACACCTTTTGAAGCTCTTCACATTTTTCACACATTTTCAGGCTCTTCATGTTTTTGAACACCGCTTCATGCTCCTCCTATTTTTCAGACCACTTCTTGTTCCTCATGTTTATCACACCTATTGAAGCTCTTCATATTTTTCACACCTTTTCAGGCTCTTCATGTTTTTCAAAACTGCTTCATGCTCCTCCTATTTTTCAGACCGTTTCATGCTCCTCATGTATTTCATACATTTTGAAGCTCTTTATATTTTTCACACGTTTTCAGGCTCCTCATGTTTTTGAACACGATTTCATGCTCCTCCTATTTTTCAGACCGTTTCATGCTCCTCATATTTTTGACACCTTTTGAAGCTCTTCATATTTTTCACACCTTTTAATGCTCTTCATGATTTTGAACACCGCTTGATGCTTCTCCTATATTTCAGACAATTCCATGCTCCTCATATTTTTGACACCTTTTGAAGCTCTGCATATTTTTGACACCTTTTGAAGCTCTTCATATTTTTCACACTTTTTCAGGCTCTTCATGTTTTTCCACACCGCTTCAAGCTCCTCGTATTTTTCAGACAGTTTCATGTGCCTCTTCTTTTTAACACCTTTTGAAGGTCTTCATATTTTTCACATCTTTTAAGGCTCTTCATGTTTTTCCGCACCGCTTCATGCTCCTCCTTTTTTTCAGGCCGTTCCATGCTCTTCATATTTTTGACAGCTTTTGAAGCTCTTCATATTTTTCACACCTTTTCAGGCTCTTTATGTTTTTCAACACCACTTCATGCTCCTCCTATTTTTTATACCGTTTCATGCTCCTCTTATTTTTGACACCTTTTGAAGCTCTTCATATTTTTCAAACATTTTCATGTTCTTCATGTTTTTCAACACCGCTTCATGCTCCTCCTATTTTTCAGATAGTTTCATGCCCCCTCTATTTTTGACACCTTTTGAAGCTCTTCATATATTTGACACCTTTTCAGGCTCTTCATGTTTTTGAACACCGTTTCATGCTCCTCATATTTTTGACACCTTTGAAGCTCTTCAAAATTTTGACACCTTTTGAAGCTCTTCATATATTTCACACCTTTTCAGTCTCCTCATGTCTTTCAATGTCACTTCAGGCTCCTCCTATTTTTCAGACCGTTTCATGCTCCTCATATTTTTGACACCTTTTGAATCTCTTCATATATTTCACACCTTTTCAGGCTCTTCATGTTTTTGAACACCGCTTCATGCTCCTCCTATTTTTCAGATCGTTTCATGCTCCTCATGTATTTCACAGCATTTGAAGCTCTTCATAGTTTTCACACCTTTTGAAGCTCTTCATATTTTTCACGGCTTATCAGGCTCTTCATGTTTTTGAACACCGGTTCATGCTCCTCCTATTTTTCATACCGTTTCATGCTCCTCATATTGTTGACACCTTTTGAAGCTCTTCATATATTTCACACCTTTTCTGGCTCTTCATGTTTTTCAGCACCGCTTCCTGCTCTTCCTATTTTTCAGACGGTTTCATGCTCCTCATATATTTGACACCTTTTGAAGCTCTTCATATTTTTCACCTCTTTTCAGGCTCTTCATGTTTTTGAACACGGCTTTATGCTCCTCCTATTTTTCAGACCGTTTCATGCTCCTCATATTTTTCACACCTATTGTAGCTCTTCATATTTTTCACACCTTTTACGGCTCTTCATGTTTTTGAACAGCGTTTCATGCTCCTCCTATTTTTCACACCGTTTCATGCTCCTCATATTTTTGACACCTTTGAATCTCTTCATATTTTTCACACCTTTTGAAACTCTTCTTATTTTTCACACGTTTTCAGTCTCTAAATGTTTTTCAACACCGCTTCATGCTCCTCCTATTTTTCAGACCGTTTCATGCTCCTCATATTTTTGACACGTTTTGAGGATCTTCATATATTTCACACCTTTTCAGGGTCTACATGTTTTTGAACACCGCTTCATGCTCCTCCTATTTTTCAGACCGTTTCATTCTCCTCATTTTTTTGAAACCTTTTGAAGCTCTTCATATTTTTTACACCTTGTCAGTCTCTTCATGTTTTTCAACACAGCTTCATTCTCCTTCTATTTTTCAGACCGTTTCATGCTTCTCATGTATTTCACACCTTTTGACGCTCTCATATTTTCCACACCTTTTCAGGCTCTTCATGTTTTTGAACACCATTTATGTTCCTCCTATTTTTCAGACCGTTTCATGCTCCTAATATTTTTGACACCTTTTGAAGCCCTTCATATCTTTCACACCTTTTCAGGCTCTTCATTTTTTTGAACACCGCTTCATGCTCCTTTTATTTTTCAGACCGTTTCTTGCTCCTCATATTTTTGACAACTTTTGAAGCTCTTCATATTTTTCGCACCTTTTCAGGCTCTTCATGTTTTTGAACACCTCTTCATGCTCCTCTTCTTTTTCAGACCGTTTCATGCTCCTCATATTTTTCACACCTTTTGAAGCTCTTCATATTTTTCACACCTTTTCAGGCCCTTCATGTTTTGAACACCGTTTCATGCTCCTCCTATTTTTCTGACCATTTCATACTCGTCATATTTTTGACACCTTTTGAAGCTCCTCATATTTTTCACACCTTTAGAAGCTCTTCATATATTTCACACTTTTTCAAGCTCTTCATGTTTTCCAAACCGCTTCATGCTCCTCCTATTTTTCAGACCGTCTCATGTTCATCTCTTTTTTGACAGCTTTTGAAGCTCATCATATTTTTCACACCTTTTGAAGCTCTTCATATATTTCACAACTTTTCAAGCTCTTCATGTTTTCCACACCGCTTCATGCTCCTCCTATTTTTCAGACTGTCTCATGCTCCTCATGTATTTCACACCTTTTCAAGCTCTTCATATTTACACACATTTTGAGGCTCTTCATGAATTTCAATACCACTTCATGCTCCTCCTATTGTTGAGACCGTTTCATGTTCCTCATATATTTGACACCTTTTGAAGCTCTTTATATTTTTCACACCTTTTGAAACTCTTCTTATTTTTCACACGTTTTCAGTCTCTAAATGTTTTTCAACACCGCTTCATGTTCCTCCTATTTTTCAGACCGCATCATGCTCCTCATATTTTTGACACGTTTTGAGGCTTTTCATATATTTCACACCTTTTCAGGCCCTTCATGTTTTTGAACACCGTTTAATGTTCCTCCTATTTTTCAGACCATTTCATGCTCCTCATAATTTGACACCTTTTGAAGCTCCTCATATTTTTCACACATTTTCAGTCTCTACATTTTTTTGAACAGCGCTTCATTCTTCTCTTATTTTTCAGCCCGTTTCATGCTCCTCATGTATTTCACACCTTTTGAAGCTCTTCATATTTTTCACACCTTTTCAGGCTCTTCATGTTTTTGATCACCGTTTCATGCTCCTCCTATTTTTCAGACCGTTTCATGCTCCTCATATTTTTGACACCTTTTGAAGCTCTTCATATTTTACACACCTTTTCAGGCTCTTCATGTTTTGGAACAACGCTTCATGATCCTCCTGTTTTTCAGACCGTTTCATGCTCTTCGTATTTGTGAAACATTTTGAAGCTCTTCATATTTTTCACACCTTTTCAGTCTCTTCATGTTTTTCACCACCACTTCATGCTCCTCCTATTTTTCAGACCGTATCATGCTCATCTCATTTTTGTCACCTTTGAAGCTCTTTATATTTTTCACACCTTTTGAAGCTCTTCATATTTTTCACACGTTTTCAGGCTCTTCATATTTTTCAACACCGTTTCATGCTGTTTCTATTTTTCAGACCGTTTCATGCTCCTCATATTTTTCACACCTTTTGAAGCTCTTCATATTTTTCACACCTTTTCAGGATCTTCATGTTTTGGAACACAGCTTCATGCTCCTCCTACTTATCAGACCGTTTCATGCTCCTCATATTTTTGACATCTTTTGAAGCTCTTTATATTTTTAACAGTTTTTCAGGCTCTTCATGATTTTCAACACCGTTTCATGTTATTCCTATTTTTCAGACCGTTTAATGCTCATCTCATTTTTGACACCTTTTGAAGCTCTTCATATTTTTCACACCTTTTGAAGCTGTTCATATATTTCACACCTTTTCAGACTCTTGATGTTTTTCAACACCACTTCATGCTCCTCCTATTTTTCACACCCTTTCATGCTAATCTGATTTTTTGACACCTTTTGAAGCTCTTCATATTTTTCACACCTTTTGAAGGTCTTCATATTTTTCACACCTTTTCAGGCTGTTCATGTTTTTGAACACCGCTTATCCTCGTCCTATTTTTCAGACCGTTTCATGCTCCTCATATTTTTGACACCTTTTGAAGCTCTTCATATTTTACACACCTTTTCAGTCTCTTCATGTTTTTCAACACCGCTTCATGATCCTCCCATTTTTCGGACCGTTTCATGCTATCTCATTTTTGACATCTTTTGAAGCTCTTCATATTTTTCAAACCTTTTAAGTCTCTGCATGTTTTTCGACACCTTTTCATGCTCCTCATGTATTTCACTCCTTTTGAAGCTCTTCATATTTTGCACACATTTTCAGGCTGTTCATGTTTTTGAACACCGCTTCATCCTCCTCCTATTTTTAAGAGGGTTTCATGCTTGTCATATTTTTGACACATTTTGAAGCTCTTCATATTTTTCACACCTTTTCAGGCTCTTCATGTTTTTGAACACCGCTTCATGCTCCTCCTATTTTTCAGACCGTTTCATGCTCCTCATATTTTTGACACCTTTTGAAGCTTTCATATTTTTCACACCTTTTCAAGCTCTTCATATTTTTCAACACCACTTCATGCTCCTCCTTTTTTGCAGACCGTTTCAGGCTCCTCATAATTTTCACACCTTTTGAAGCTCTTCATATTTCTCACACCTTTTCAGGCTCTTCATGTTTTTCAACACCACTTCATGCTCCTCCTATTTTTCAGACCGTTTCATGCTCATCTCAGTTTTGACACCTTTTGAACCTTTGCATATTTTTCACAGCTTTTCAGGCTCTTCATGTTTTTGAACACCTCTTCATGCTCCTCCTATGTTTCAGACCGTTTCAGACTCCTCATAATTTTCACACCTTTTGAAGGTCTTCATATTTCTCCGACCTTTTCAGGCTCTTCATGTTTTTGAACACCGCTTCATGCTCCTCCTATTTTTCAGACCGTATCATGCTCCTCATATTTTTCACACCTTTTGAAGCTCTTCATATTTTTCACACCTTTTCAGGCTCTTCATATTTTTAAACACGACTTCATGCTCCTCTTTTTCTTCGGACCGTTTCATGCTCCTCATATTTTTGACACCTTTTGAAGCCCTTCATATCTTTCACACCTTTTCAGGCTCTTCATTTTTTTGAACACCGCTTCATGCTCCTTTTATTTTTCAGACCGTTTCTTGCTCCTCATATTTTTGACAACTTTTGAAGCTCTTCATATTTTTCGCACCTTTTCAGGCTCTTCATGTTTTTGAACACCTCTTCATGCTCCTCTTCTTTTTCAGACCGTTTCATGCTCCTCATATTTTTCACACCTTGTGAAGCTCTTCATATTTTTCACACCTTTTCAGGCTCTTCATGTTTTTGAACAGCACTTCATGCTTCTCCTATTTTTCAGACCGTTTCATACTCCTCATATTTTTGATACCTTTTGAAGCTCTTCATATTTTTCACACCTTTTCAGTCTCTTCATGTTTTCAACACCGCTTCATGCTCCTCCTATTTTTCAGATCGTTTCATGCTCCTCATATTTTGACACCTTTTGAAGCTCTTCATATTTTTCACACCTTTTCAGGCTCTTCATGTTTTTGAACACTTCTTCATGCTCCTCCTCTTTTTCAGACAGTTTCATGCTCCTCTTATTTTTGACACCTTTTGAAGCTCTTCATATTTTTCACACCTTTTCAGTCTCTTCATGTTTTCAACACCGCTTCATGCTCCTCCTATTTTTCAGATCGTTTCATGCTCCTCATATTTTGACACCTTTTGAAGCTCTTCATATTTTTCACACCTTTTCAGGCTCTTCATGTTTTTGAACACTTCTTCATGCTCCTCCTCTTTTTCAGACAGTTTCATGCTCCTCTTATTTTTGACACCTTTTGAAGCTCTTCATATTTTTCACACCTTTTCAGGCTCTTCAAGTTTTTCCACATCACTTCATGCTTCTCCTATTTTTCAGACCGTTTCATGCTCCTCATGTATTTCATACATTTTGAAGCTCTTCATATTTTTCACACCTTTTCAGGCTCTTCATGTTTCTGATCACCGTTTCATGCTGCTCCTACTTTTCAGACCGTTTCATGCTCCTCATATTTTTGACAACTTTTGAAGCTCTTCATATTTTTCACACCTTTTCAGACACTTCATATTTTTCAACATCGCTACATGCTCCTCCTATTTTTCAGACCGTTTCATACTCCTCATATTTTTGACACCTTTTGAAGCTCTTCATATTTTCCACACCTTTTCTGGCTCTTCATGTTTTTCAACACCGCTTCATGATCCTCCGATTTTTCAGATCGTTTCATGCTCCTCATATTTTGACACCTTTTGAAGCTCTTCATATTTTTCACACCTTTTCAGGCTCTTCATGTTTTTGAACACTTCTTCATACTCCTCGTATTTTTCAGACCGTTTCATGCTCCTCATATTTTTGACACCTTTTGAAGGTCTTCCTATTTTTCACACCTTTTCAGGCTCTTCATGTATTTCAACACCACTTCACGCTCCTCCTTTTTTTCAGACCGTTTCAGGCTCCTCATATTTTTCACACCTTTTGAAGCCGTTCATATTTCTCACACCTTTTCAGGCTCTTCATGTTTTTCAACACCGCTTCATGCTCCTCCTATTTTTCAGAACGTTTCATGCTCATCTCATTTTTCACACCATTCGAAGCTTTGCATATTTTTCACAACTTTTCAGGGTCTTCATGTTTTTGAACACCGCCTCATGCTCCTCCTATTTTTCAGACCGTATCATGCTCCTCATATATTTCACACATTTTGAAGCTCTTCATATTTTTCACACCTTTTCAGGATCTTCATATTTATGAACTCGACTTCATGCTCCTCCTATTTATCAGACCATTTCATGGTCCTCTCATTTTTGACACCTTTTGAAGCTTTGCATATTTTTCACAACTTTTAAGGCTCTTCATGTTTTTGAACACCGCTTCATGCTCCTCCTATTTTTCAGACCGTATCATGCTCATCTAATTTTCGACACCTTTTGAAGCTCTTCATATTTTTCACATTTTTGAAGCTCTTCATATTTTTCACACAATTTCAGACTCTTCATGTTTTTCAACACCGCTTCATGCTCCTTCTATTTATCATACCGTTTCATACTCGTGATATTTTGACACGTTTTGAGGCTCTTCATATTTTTCACACCATTTCAGGCTCTTCATGTTTTTGAACTCCGCTTCATGCTCCTCCTGTTTTTTCGATCGTATCATGCTCCTCATATTTTTCACACCTTTTGCAGCTCTTCATATTTTTCTCACCTTTTCAGGCTCTTAATGTTTTTGAACAGCACTTCATGCCCCTCCTCTTTTTCAGAGAGTTTCATGCTCCTCATGTATTTCACACCTTTTGAAGCTCTTCATATTTTTCACACTTTTTCAGGCTCTTCATGTTTTTCCACACCACTTCATGCTTCTCCTATTTTTCATCCGTTTCATGCTCCTCATGTATTTCACACATTTTGAAGCTCTTCATATTTTTCACACCTTTTCAGGCTTTTCATGTTTTTGATCACCGCTTCATGCTCCTCCTATTTTTCAGACCGTTTCCTCCTCCTCATATTTTTGACACCTTTTCAAGCTCTTCATATTTTTCACACCTTTTCAGGCTCTTCATGTTTTTCCACACCGCTTCATGCACCTCAATTTTTCAGACCGTTTCATGCTCATCTCAATTTTGACACCTTTTGAAGCTTTTCATATTTTTCTCAACTTTTCAGGCTCTTCATGTTTTTGAACACCGCTCATGATCCTCCAAATTTTCAGACCGTTTCCTGCTCCTCATATTTTTGCCACCTTTTGAAGCTCTTCATATTTTTCACACCTTTTCAGACTCTTCATATTTTTCAACACTGCTTCATGCTCCTCTTTTTTTCAGACCGTTTCATGCTCCTCATGTATTTCACACCTTTTGAAGCTCTTCATATTTTTCACACCTTTTGAAGCTCTTCATATTTTTCACACCTTTTGAAGCTCTTCATATTTTTCACACCTTTTGAAGCTCTTCATATTTTTCACACCTTTTCAGGCTCTTCTTGATTTTGAACCCCGCTTCATGCTCCTCCTATCTTTCAGACCGTTTCATGCTTCTCATATTTTTGACACCATTTGAAGCCCTTCATATTGTTCACACCTTTTCAGACTCTTCATGTTTTTGAACACCGCTCATGATCCTCCAAATTTTCAGACCGTTTCCTGCTCGTCATATTTTTAACACCTTTTGAAGCTCATCATATTTTTCACAACTTTTCAGGCTCTTCATGTTTTTCCACACCACTTCATGCTTCTCATATTTTTCAGACCGTTTCATGCTCCTCATGAAATTCACACCTTTTGAAGCTCTTCATATTTTTCACACCTTTTTAGGCTTCTCATGTTTTTGATCCCCGTTTCATGCTCCTCCTATTTTTCAGACCGTTTCATGCTCTTCATATTTTTGACGCCTTTTGAAACTCTTCATATTTTTCACACCTTTTCAGGCTCTTCATGTTTTCCACACCGTTTCATGCTGCTTCTATTTTTCAGGCCGTTTCATGCTCCTCATAATTTTCACACCTTTTGAAGCTCTTTATATTTTTCAAACCTTTTCAGGCTCTTCATGTTTTTGAACACCGTTTCATGCTCCCCCTATATTTAAGACCCTTTCATCCTCATCTCATTTTTGATACATTTTGAAGCTCTTCATATTTTTCACACGTTTTGAAGCTCTTCATATTTTTCACACCTTTTCAGGCTCTTCATGTTTTTGAACACCGCTTCATGTCCTCCTATTTTGCAGAACGTTTCAGGCTCCTCCTGTATTTCACACCTTTTGAAGCTCTTCATATTTTTCAAACCTTTTCAGGCTCTTCATGTTTTTGAACACCGCTTCATGTTCCTCCTATTTTTCAGACCGTTCCATGCTCCTCATATTTTTGACACCTTTTGAAGCTTTTCATATTTTTCACAACTTTTCAGGCTCTTAATGTTTTTGAGCACCGCTTCATGCTCCTCCTATTTTTCAGACCGTATCATGCTCCTCATAGGTTTCACACCTTTTGAACCTCCTCATAATTTTCACACGTTTTCAGCCTCTTCATGTTTTTCAACACCACTTCATGCTCCTCCTGTATTTCAGAGAATTTCATCCTCCTCATGTATTTCACACCTTTTGAAGCTCTTCATATTTTTCACACCTTTTCAGGCTCTTCATGTTTTTCAACACTGCTTCATGCTCCTCCTATTTTTCAGACCGTTTCATGCTCCTCATGTATTTCACACGTTTTGAAGCTCTTCATATTTTTCACACCTTTTCAGGCTGTTCATGTTTTTCAACACCGCTTCATGATCCTCCTATTTTTCAGAATGTTTCATGCTCCTCATATTTTTGACAACTTTTGAAGCTTTTCATATTTTTCACAAATTTTCAGGCTCTTCATGTTTTTGAACAGAGCTTCATGCTCCTCTTATTTTTCAGACCGTATCATACTCGTCATATTTTTCACACCTTTTGAACCTCTTCATATTTTTCACACCTTTTCAGTCTCTTCATGTTTTTCAACACAACTTCATGCTCATCCTATTTTCCAGACCGTTTCATGTTCCTCATATTTTTGACACATTTTGAAGCTCTTCATATTTTTCACACCTTTTCAGGCTCTTCATGTTTTTCAACACCGCTTCATGCTCCTCATATTTTTCAGACCGTTTCATGCTCATCTCATTTTTATCACCTTTTGAAGCTCTTCATATTTTTCACACCTTTTGAAGCTCTTCATATTTTTCACACGTTTTCAGGCTCTTCATGTTTTTCAACACCACTTCCTGCTTCTCCTATTTTTCAGACCGTTTCATGATCCTCATATTTTTGACACATTTTGAAGCTCTTCATATTTTTCACACCTTTTCAGGCTCTTCATGTTTTTCAACACCGCTTCATGCTCCTCCTCTTTTTCAGACCGTTTCATGCTCCTCATATTTTTGACACCTTTTGATGCTCTTCATATTTTTCACACCTTTTCAGACTCTTCATGATTTTCAAAACGGCTTCATGCTCCTCATATTTTCACTCCATTTCATGCTCATCTCATTTTTGACACCTTTTGAAGCTCCTCTACTTTTAACCCCTTTAGAAGCTCTTCATATTTTTGACAACTTTTCAGGCTCTTCATGTTTTAACACCGCTTCATGCTCCCCCTAATTTTCAGACCGTTTCATGACACTCATATTTTTGACACCTTTTGAAGCTCCTCCTATATTTCATTCCTTTTCAGACTCTTCATGATTTCCAACACCGCTTCATGCTCCTCATTTTTTTCACACCGTTTAATGCTCATCTCATTTTTGACACCTTTTGAAGCTCTTCATATTTTTGACACCTTTAGAAGCTCTTCATATTTTTCACACCTTTTCAGGTCTTCATGTTTTTGAACACCATTTCATGCTCCTCCTATTTTTCAGACCGTTTCATGCTCTTCATATTTTTGGCACCTTTTGAAGCTCTTCATATTTTTCACACCTTTTCAGGCTCTTCATGATTTTCAACACCGCTTCATGCTCCTCCTGTGTTTCAGACCGTTTTATGCTCCTCATATATTTGACACCTTTTGAAGCTCTTCATAATTTCCACACCTTTTCAGGCTCTTCATGTTTTTGAACACCATTTCATGCTCCTCTTATTTTTTTTTATTGTTATTTTTTTAAAATTTTTTTTATTATTTTTATTTTTTTTTCCTAGTCGGTTTTGTCATACATTGATATGAATCAGCCATGGATTTACATGTATTCCCAATCCCAATCCCCCCTCCCACCTCCCTCTCCACCCGATTCCTCTCGGTCTTTCCAGTGCACCAAGCCGGAGCACTTGTCTCGTGCATCCTACCTGGGCTGGTGATCTCTTTCACCATAGATAGCATACATGCTGTTCTTTTGAAATATCCCAACCTCGCATTCTCCCACAAAGTTCAAAAGTCTGTTCTGTATTTCTGTGTCTCTTTTTCTGTCCTGCATATAGGGTTATCGTTATCACCTTTCTAAGTTCCATATACATGTGTCAGCATGCTCTAATATTCTTTATTTTTCTGGCTTACTTCACTCTGTATAATGGGCTCCAGCTTCATCCATCTCATTAGGACTGATTCAAATGAATTCTTTTTAATGGCTGAGTAATATTCCATGGTGTATATGTACCACAGCTTTCTTATCCATTCATCTGCTGACGGGCATCTAGGTTGCTTCCATGTCCTGGCTATTATAAACAGTGCTGCGATGAACATTGGGGTGCACGTGTCTCTTTCAGACGAACCTATGGACACCTTATCTTTGACAAAGGAGGCAAGGATATACAATGGAAAAAAGACAACCTCTTTAACAAGTGGTGCTGGGAAAACTGGTCAACCACTTGTAAAAGAATGAAAATAGAACACTTTCTAACACCATACACAAAAATAAACTCAAAATGGATTAAAGATCAAAATGTAAGACCAGAAACTATAAAACTCCTAGAGGAGAAGATAGGCAAAACACTCTCCGACATAAATCAAAGCAAGATCCTCTATGACCCACCTCCCAGAATATTGGAAATAAAAGCAAAACTAAACAAATGGGACCTAATGAAACTTAAAAGCTTTTGCACTACAAAGGAAACTATAAGTAAGGTGAAAAGACAGCCCTCAAATTGGGAGAAAATAATAGCAAATGAAGAAACAGACAAAGGATTAATCTCAAAAATATACAAGCAAATCCTGCAGCTCAATTCCAGAAAAATAAATGACCCAATAAAAAATGAGCCAAAGAACTAAACAGACATTTCTCCAAAGAAGACATACAGATGGATAACAAACACATGAAAAGATGCTCAACATCACTCATTATTAGAGAAATGCAAATCAAAACCACAATGAGGTACCATTACATGCCAGTCAGGATGGCTGCTATCCAAAAGTCTACAAGCAATAAATGCTGGAGATGGTGTGGAGAAAAGGGAACCCTCTTACACTGTTGGTGGGAATGCACACTAGTACAGCCCCTATGGAAAACAGTGTGGAGATTTCTTAAAAAACTGGAAATAGAACTGCCATATGACCCAGCAATCCCACTTCTGGGCATACACACTGAGGAAACCAGATCCTCTTATTTTTCAGACCGTTTCAAGCTCTTCATATTTTTTACACCTTTTGAAGCTCTTCATATATTTCACACCTTTTCAGGCTCTTCATGTTTTTCTTCACCTCTTCATGCTCCTCCTATTTTTGACACCTTCTGAAGCTCTTCATATATTTCACACCTTTTCAGGCTTTTCATGTTTTTGAACACCGTTTCATGGGCCTCATATTTTTGACAGCTTTTGAAGTTCTTCATATTATTCACACCTTTTCAGGCTCTTCACGATTTGAAAACCGTTTCATGCTCCTCCTATTTTTCAGACCGTTTCATGCTCCTCATATTTCTGAAACCTTTTGAAATGCTTCAGATTTTTCACATGTTTTCAGGCTTTTCATGTTTTTCAAAACCGCTTCATGCTCCTCCTATTTTTCAGACCCTTTGATGCTCTTCATATTTTTGACATCTTTTGAAGCTCTTCATATTTTTCACACCTTTTCAGGCTCTTCATGTTTTTCAACACCGTTTCATGCTCCTCCTACTTTTCAGACCGTTTTATCTTCCTCATATTTTTGACAACTTTTGAAGCTCTTCATATATTTCACACCTTTTCAGGCTCTTAATGTTTTTCAACACCACTTCATGCTCCTCCTACTTTTCAGACCGTTTCATGCTCCACATATTTTTGACACCTTTTGAAGCTCTTCATATATTTCACAACTTTTCAGATTCTTCATGATTTTCAACACCACTTCATGCTCCTCTTATTGTTCAAACTGATTCATGCGCGTCATATTTTGACACCTTTTGAAGCTCTTCATAATTTTCACACCTTTTCAGGCTCTTCATGTTTTTCAACACCACTTGATGCTCCTCAAATTTTTGAGACCGATTCATGCTCCTCACATTTTTGACACCTTTTGAACCTCTTCATATTTTTCACACCTTTTCAGGCTCTTCATGTTTTCAAACACCACTTGTGGTCCTCCTATTTTTCAGACCGTTTCATGCTCCTCATATTTTTGACACCTTTTGAAGCTCTTCATATATTTCACACGTTTTCAGGCTCTTCATGGTTTTCAACACCACTTCATGCTTCTTCTATTTTTCAGACCGTTTTATGCTCCTCGTATTTTTCACACCTTTTGAAGCTCTTCATATTTTTCACACCTTTTCAGACTCTTCATGTTTTTGAACACTGCTTCATGGTCCTCCTATTTTTCAGACCCTTTGATGCTCTTCATATTTTTGACACCTTTTGAAGCTCTTCATATATTTCACATCTTTTCAGGCTCTTAATGTTTTTCAACACCGCTTCATGCTTCTCCTATTTTTCAGACCGATTCATGCTCCTCATATTTATGACGATTTTGAAGCTCTTCATATTTTTCACACCTTTTCAAGCTGTTCATGTTTTTCAACACCGTTTCATGCTCCTCCTATTTTTCAGACTGTTTCATGCTCCTCATATTTTTGACATCTTTTGAAGCTCTTCATATTTTTCACACCTTTTTATGCCCTTCATGTTTTTCATCAGTGTTTCATTCTCCTCCTATTTTTCAGACTGTTTCAGGCTACTCATATTTTTGACAACTTTTCAAGCTCCTCATACATTTCACACCTTTTCATGTTTTTGAACACCATTTCATGCTCCTCATATTTTTCACACCTTTTGAGGCTCTTCATATTTTGCACGCCTTTTCATGCTCTTCATGTTTTTCAACACTAATTCATCCTCTTCCTATTTTTTAGACCGTTTCATGCTCCTCATATTTTTCACACCTTTTCAGGCTCTTCATGTTTTTGAACACCGCTTCATTCTCCTCCTATTTTTCAGACCCTTTGATGATCTTCATATTTTTGACACCTTTTCATGCTCTTCATGTTCTTCATCACCGTTTCATTCTCCTCCTATTTTTCAGACCGTTTCAGGCTACTCATATTTTTCACACCTTTTGAAGCTCTTCATATTTTTCACACCTTTTCAGGCTCTTCAGTTTTTTCAACACCGCTTCATTCTACTCCTATATTTCAGACCGTTTCATGCTCCTCATATTTTTAACACCATGTGAAGCTCTTCATATTTTTCACAGCTTTTCAGGCTCTTCATGTTTTTGAAAACCATTTCTTGCTCCTCCTATTTTTCAGACCGTTTCATGCTCCTCATATTTTTGACACGTTTTGAAGCTCTTCATATTTTTCACACCTTTTCATGCTCTTCATGTTTTTGAACACCGTTTCATGCTCCTCCTATTTTTCAGACCGTTTCATGCTCCTCATATTTTTGACACCTTTTAAAGCTCTTCATATTTTTCACACCTTTTCAGGCTCTTCATGTTTTTCAAAGCCACTTCATGCTTCTCCTATTTTTCAGACCGTTTCATGCTCCTCTCATTTCTGACACCTTTTGAAGCTCTTCATATATTTCACACATTTTCAGGCTCTTCATGTTTTTCAACACCACTTCATGCTCCTCTTATTTTTCAGACCGTTTCATGCTCCTCATGTATTTCACACCTTTTGAAGCTCTTTATATTTTTCACACCTTTTTAGGCTCTTCATGTTTTTGAACACGATTTCAGGCTCATCCTATTTTTCGGACTGTTTCATGCTCATCTCAATTTTGACACCTTTTGAAGCTCTTCATATTTTTCACAACTTTTGAATCTCTTCATGTTTCTCAAACGTTTTCAGGCTCTTCATGTTTTTCAACACCCCTTCTTGCTCATCCTATTTTTCAGACCGTTTCATGCTTCTATCATTTCTGACACCTTTTGAAGCTCTTCATATATTTCACACATTTTCATGCTCTTCATGTTTTTCAACACCAATTCATCCTCCTCCTATTTTTTAGACCGTTTCATGCTCCTCGTATTTTTCACACCTTTTCAGGCTCTTCATGTTTTTGAACACCGCTTCATTCTCCTCCTATTTTTCAGACGGTTTGATGATCTTCATATTTTTGACACCTTTTCATGCTCTTCATGTTCTTCATCACCGTTTCATTCTCCTCCTATTTTTCAGACCGTTTCAGGCTACTCATATTTTTCACACCTTTTGAAGCTCTTCATATTTTTCACACCTTTTCAGGCTCTTCAGGTTTTTCAACACCGCTTCATTCTACTCCTATATTTCAGACCGTTTCATACTCCTCATATTTTTGACAGCTTTTGAAGTTCTTCATATTATTCACACCTTTTCAGGCTCTTCACGATTTGAAAACCGTTTCATGCTCCTCCTATTTTTCAGACCGTTTCATGCTCCTCATATTTCTGAAACCTTTTGAAATGCTTCAGATTTTTCACATGTTTTCAGGCTTTTCATGTTTTTCAAAACCGCTTCATGCTCCTCCTATTTTTCAGACCCTTTGATGCTCTTCATATTTTTGACATCTTTTGAAGCTCTTCATATTTTTCACACCTTTTCAGGCTCTTCATGTTTTTCAACACCGTTTCATGCTCCTCCTACTTTTCAGACCGTTTTATCTTCCTCATATTTTTGACAACTTTTGAAGCTCTTCATATATTTCACACCTTTTCAGGCTCTTAATGTTTTTCAACACCACTTCATGCTCCTCCTACTTTTCAGACCGTTTCATGCTCCACATATTTTTGACACCTTTTGAAGCTCTTCATATATTTCACAACTTTTCAGATTCTTCATGATTTTCAACACCACTTCATGCTCCTCTTATTGTTCAAACTGATTCATGCGCGTCATATTTTGACACCTTTTGAAGCTCTTCATAATTTTCACACCTTTTCAGGCTCTTCATGTTTTTCAACACCACTTGATGCTCCTCATATTTTTGAGACCGATTCATGCTCCTCACATTTTTGACACCTTTTGAACCTCTTCATATTTTTCACACCTTTTCAGGCTCTTCATGTTTTCAAACACCACTTGTGGTCCTCCTATTTTTCAGACCGTTTCATGCTCCTCATATTTTTGACACCTTTTGAAGCTCTTCATATATTTCACACGTTTTCAGGCTCTTCATGGTTTTCAACACCACTTCATGCTTCTTCTATTTTTCAGACCGTTTTATGCTCCCCGTATTTTTCACACCTTTTGAAGCTCTTCATATTTTTCACACCTTTTCAGACTCTTCATGTTTTTGAACACCGCTTCATGGTCCTCCTATTTTTCAGACCCTTTGATGCTCTTCATATTTTTGACACCTTTTGAAGCTCTTCATATATTTCACATCTTTTCAGGCTCTTAATGTTTTTCAACACCGCTTCATGCTTCTCCTATTTTTCAGACCGATTCATGCTCCTCATATTTATGACGATTTTGAAGCTCTTCATATTTTTCACACCTTTTCAAGCTGTTCATGTTTTTCAACACCGTTTCATGCTCCTCCTATTTTTCAGACTGTTTCATGCTCCTCATATTTTTGACATCTTTTGAAGCTCTTCATATTTTTCACACCTTTTTATGCCCTTCATGTTTTTCATCAGTGTTTCATTCTCCTCCTATTTTTCAGACTGTTTCAGGCTACTCATATTTTTGACAACTTTTCAAGCTCCTCATATATTTCACACCTTTTCATGTTTTTGAACACCATTTCATGCTCCTCATATTTTTCACACCTTTTGAGGCTCTTCATATTTTGCACGCCTTTTCATGCTCTTCATGTTTTTCAACACCAATTCATCCTCTTCCTATTTTTTAGACCGTTTCATGCTCCTCATATTTTTCACACCTTTTCAGGCTCTTCATGTTTTTGAACACCGCTTCATTCTCCTCCTATTTTTCAGACCCTTTGATGATCTTCATATTTTTGACACCTTTTCATGCTCTTCATGTTCTTCATCACCGTTTCATTCTCCTCCTATTTTTCAGACCGTTTCAGGCTACTCATATTTTTCACACCTTTTGAAGCTCTTCATATTTTTCACACCTTTTCAGACTCTTCAGGTTTTTCAACACCGCTTCATTCTACTCCTATATTTCAGACCGTTTCATGCTCCTCATATTTTTAACACCATGTGAAGCTCTTCATATTTTTCACAGCTTTTCAGGCTCTTCAAGTTTTTGAAAACCATTTCTTGCTCCTCCTATTTTTCAGACCGTTTCATGCTCCTCATATTTTTGACACGTTTTGAAGCTCTTCATATTTTTCACACCTTTTCATGCTCTTCATGTTTTTGAACACCGTTTCATGCTCCTCCTATTTTTCAGACCGTTTCATGCTCCTCATATTTTTGACACCTTTTAAAGCTCTTCATATTTTTCACACCTTTTCAGGCTCTCATGTTTTTCAAAGCCACTTCATGCTTCTCCTAATTTTCAGACCGTTTCATGCTCCTCTCATTTCTGACACCTTTTGAAGCTCTTCATATATTTCACACATTTTCAGGCTCTTCATGTTTTTCAACACCACTTGATGCTCCTCATATTTTTGAGACCGATTCATGCTCCTCACATTTTTGACACCTTTTGAACCTCTTCATATTTTTCACACCTTTTCAGGCTCTTCATGTTTTCAAACACCACTTGTGGTCCTCCTATTTTTCAGACCGTTTCATGCTCCTCATATTTTTGACACCTTTTGAAGCTCTTCATATATTTCACACGTTTTCAGGCTCTTCATGGTTTTCAACACCACTTCATGCTTCTTCTATTTTTCAGACCGTTTTATGCTCCCCGTATTTTTCACACCTTTTGAAGCTCTTCATATTTTTCACACCTTTTCAGACTCTTCATGTTTTTGAACACCGCTTCATGGTCCTCCTATTTTTCAGACCCTTTGATGCTCTTCATATTTTTGACACCTTTTGAAGCTCTTCATATATTTCACATCTTTTCAGGCTCTTAATGTTTTTCAACACCGCTTCATGCTTCTCCTATTTTTCAGACCGATTCATGCTCCTCATATTTATGACGATTTTGAAGCTCTTCATATTTTTCACACCTTTTCAAGCTGTTCATGTTTTTCAACACCGTTTCATGCTCCTCCTATTTTTCAGACTGTTTCATGCTCCTCATATTTTTGACATCTTTTGAAGCTCTTCATATTTTTCACACCTTTTTATGCCCTTCATGTTTTTCATCAGTGTTTCATTCTCCTCCTATTTTTCAGACTGTTTCAGGCTACTCATATTTTTGACAACTTTTCAAGCTCCTCATATATTTCACACCTTTTCATGTTTTTGAACACCATTTCATGCTCCTCATATTTTTCACACCTTTTGAGGCTCTTCATATTTTGCACGCCTTTTCATGCTCTTCATGTTTTTCAACACCAATTCATCCTCTTCCTATTTTTTAGACCGTTTCATGCTCCTCATATTTTTCACACCTTTTCAGGCTCTTCATGTTTTTGAACACCGCTTCATTCTCCTCCTATTTTTCAGACCCTTTGATGATCTTCATATTTTTGACACCTTTTCATGCTCTTCATGTTCTTCATCACCGTTTCATTCTCCTCCTATTTTTCAGACCGTTTCAGGCTACTCATATTTTTCACACCTTTTGAAGCTCTTCATATTTTTCACACCTTTTCAGACTCTTCAGGTTTTTCAACACCGCTTCATTCTACTCCTATATTTCAGACCGTTTCATGCTCCTCATATTTTTAACACCATGTGAAGCTCTTCATATTTTTCACAGCTTTTCAGGCTCTTCAAGTTTTTGAAAACCATTTCTTGCTCCTCCTATTTTTCAGACCGTTTCATGCTCCTCATATTTTTGACACGTTTTGAAGCTCTTCATATTTTTCACACCTTTTCATGCTCTTCATGTTTTTGAACACCGTTTCATGCTCCTCCTATTTTTCAGACCGTTTCATGCTCCTCATATTTTTGACACCTTTTAAAGCTCTTCATATTTTTCACACCTTTTCAGGCTCTTCATGTTTTTCAAAGCCACTTCATGCTTCTCCTATTTTTCAGACCGTTTCATGCTCCTCTCATTTCTGACACCTTTTGAAGCTCTTCATATATTTCACACATTTTCAGGCTCTTCATGTTTTTCAACACCACTTCATGCTCCTCTTATTTTTCAGACCGTTTCATGCTCCTTATGTATTTCACACCTTTTGAAGCTCTTTATATTTTTCACACCTTTTTAGGCTCTTCATGTTTTTGAACACGATTTCAGGCTCATCCTATTTTTCGGACTGTTTCATGCTCATCTCAATTTTGACACCTTTTGAAGCTCTTCATATTTTTCACACCTTTTGAATCTCTTCACATTTCTCAAACGTTTTCAGGCTCTTCATGTTTTTCAACACCCCTTCTTGCTCATCCTATTTTTCAGACCGTTTCATGCTTCTATCATTTCTGACACCTTTTGAAGCTCTTCATATATTTCACACATTTTCATGCTCTTCATGTTTTTCAACACCAATTCATCCTCCTCCTATTTTTTAGACCGTTTCATGCTCCTCATATTTTTCACACCTTTTCAGGCTCTTCATGTTTTTGAACACCGCTTCATTCTCCTCCTATTTTTCAGACCCTTTGATGATCTTCATATTTTTGACACCTTTTCATGCTCTTCATGTTCTTCATCACCGTTTCATTCTCCTCCTATTTTTCAGACCGTTTCAGGCTACTCATAATTTTCACACCTTTTGAAGCTCGTCATATTTTTCACACCTTTTCAGGCTCTTCATGTTTTTCAAAGCCACTTCATGCTTCTCCTATTTTTCAGACTGTTTCATGCTCCTCTCATTTCTGACACCTTTTGAAGCTCTTCATATATTTCACACATTTTCAGGCTCTTCATGTTTTTCAACACCACTTCATGCTCCTCCTATTTTTCAGACCGTTTCATGCTCCTCATGTATTTCACACCTTTTGAAGCTCTTCATATTTTTCACACCTTTTCAGGCTCTTCAGGTTTTTCAACACCGCTTCATTCTACTCCTATATTTCAGACCGTTTCATACTCCTCATATTTTTGACAGCTTTTGAAGTTCTTCATATTATTCACACCTTTTCAGGCTCTTCACGATTTGAAAACCGTTTCATGCTCCTCCTATTTTTCAGACCGTTTCATGCTCCTCATATTTCTGAAACCTTTTGAAATGCTTCAGATTTTTCACATGTTTTCAGGCTTTTCATGTTTTTCAAAACCGCTTCATGCTCCTCCTATTTTTCAGACCCTTTGATGCTCTTCATATTTTTGACATCTTTTGAAGCTCTTCATATTTTTCACACCTTTTCAGGCTCTTCATGTTTTTCAACACCGTTTCATGCTCCTCCTACTTTTCAGACCGTTTTATCTTCCTCATATTTTTGACAACTTTTGAAGCTCTTCATATATTTCACACCTTTTCAGGCTCTTAATGTTTTTCAACACCACTTCATGCTCCTCCTACTTTTCAGACCGTTTCATGCTCCACATATTTTTGACACCTTTTGAAGCTCTTCATATATTTCACAACTTTTCAGGTTCTTCATGATTTTCAACACCACTTCATGCTCCTCTTATTGTTCAAACTGATTCATGCTCGTCATATTTTGACACCTTTTGAAGCTCTTCATAATTTTCACACCTTTTCAGGCTCTTCATGTTTTTCAACACCACTTGATGCTCCTCATATTTTTGAGACCGATTCATGCTCCTCACATTTTTGACACCTTTTGAATCTCTTCATATTTTTCACACCTTTTCAGGCTCTTCATGTTTTCAAACACCACTTGTGGTCCTCCTATTTTTCAGACCGTTTCATGCTCCTCATATTTTTGACACCTTTTGAAGCTCTTCATATATTTCACACGTTTTCAGGCTCTTCATGGTTTTCAACACCACTTCATGCTTCTTCTATTTTTCAGACCGTTTTATGCTCCCCGTATTTTTCACACCTTTTGAAGCTCTTCATATTTTTCACACCTTTTCAGACTCTTCATGTTTTTGAACACCGCTTCATGGTCCTCCTATTTTTCAGACCCTTTGATGCTCTTCATATTTTTGACACCTTTTGAAGCTCTTCATATATTTCACATCTTTTCAGGCTCTTAATGTTTTTCAACACCGCTTCATGCTTCTCCTATTTTTCAGACCGATTCATGCTCCTCATATTTATGACGATTTTGAAGCTCTTCATATTTTTCACACCTTTTCAAGCTGTTCATGTTTTTCAACACCGTTTCATGCTCCTCCTATTTTTCAGACTGTTTCATGCTCCTCATATTTTTGACATCTTTTGAAGCTCTTCATATTTTTCACACCTTTTTATGCCCTTCATGTTTTTCATCAGTGTTTCATTCTCCTCCTATTTTTCAGACTGTTTCAGGCTACTCATATTTTTGACAACTTTTCAAGCTCCTCATATATTTCACACCTTTTCATGTTTTTGAACACCATTTCATGCTCCTCATATTTTTCACACCTTTTGAGGCTCTTCATATTTTGCACGCCTTTTCATGCTCTTCATGTTTTTCAACACCAATTCATCCTCTTCCTATTTTTTAGACCGTTTCATGCTCCTCATATTTTTCACACCTTTTCAGGCTCTTCATGTTTTTGAACACCGCTTCATTCTCCTCCTATTTTTCAGACCCTTTGATGATCTTCATATTTTTGACACCTTTTCATGCTCTTCATGTTCTTCATCACCGTTTCATTCTCCTCCTATATTTCAGACCGTTTCATGCTCCTCATATTTTTAACACCATGTGAAGCTCTTCATATTTTTCACAGCTTTTCAGGCTCTTCATGTTTTTGAAAACCATTTCTTGCTCCTCCTATTTTTCAGACCGTTTCATGCTCCTCATATTTTTGACACGTTTTGAAGCTCTTCATATTTTTCACACCTTTTCATGCTCTTCATGTTTTTGAACACCGTTTCATGCTCCTCCTATTTTTCAGACCGTTTCATGCTCCTCATATTTTTGACACCTTTTAAAGCTCTTCATATTTTTCACACCTTTTCAGGCTCTTCATGTTTTTCAAAGCCACTTCATGCTTCTCCTATTTTTCAGAACGTTTCATGCTCCTCTCATTTCTGACACCTTTTGAAGCTCTTCATATATTTCACACATTTTCAGGCTCTTCATGTTTTTCAACACCACTTCATGCTCCTCTTATTTTTCAGACCGTTTCATGCTCCTCATGTATTTCACACCTTTTAAAGCTCTTTATATTTTTCACACCTTTTTAGGCTCTTCATGTTTTTGAACACAATTTCAGGCTCATCCTATTTTTCGGACTGTTTCATGCTCATCTCAATTTTGACACCTTTTGAAGCTCTTCATATTTTTCACACCTTTTGAATCTCTTCATATTTCTCAAACGTTTTTAGGCTCTTCATGTTTTTCAACACCCCTTCTTGCTCATCCTATTTTTCAGACCGTTTCATGCTTCTATCATTTCTGACACCTTTTGAAGCTCTTCATATATTTCACACATTTTCATGCTCTTCATGTTTTTCAACACCAATTCATCCTCCTCCTATTTTTTAGACCGTTTCATGCTCCTCATATTTTTCACACCTTTTCAGGCTCTTCATGTTTTTGAACATCGCTTCATTCTCCTCCTATTTTTCAGACCCTTTGATGATCTTCATATTTTTGACACCTTTTCATGCTCTTCATGTTCTTCATCACCGTTTCATTCTCCTCCTATTTTTCAGACCGTTTCAGGCTACTCATAGTTTTCACACCTTTTGAAGCTCCTCATATTTTTCACACCTTTTCAGGCTCTTCATGTTTTTCAAAGCCACTTCATGCTTCTCCTATTTTTCAGACTGTTTCATGCTCCTCTCATTTCTGACACCTTTTGAAGCTCTTCATATATTTCACACATTTTCAGGCTCTTCATGTTTTTCAACACCACTTCATTCTCCTCCTATTTTTCAGACCGTTTCATGCTCCTCATGTATTTCACACCTTTTGAAGCTCTTCATATTTTTCACACCTTTTCAGGCTCTTCAGGTTTTTCAACACCGCTTCATTCTACTCCTATATTTCAGACCGTTTCATACTCCTCATATTTTTGACAGCTTTTGAAGTTCTTCATATTATTCACACCTTTTCAGGCTCTTCACGATTTGAAAACCGTTTCATGCTCCTCCTATTTTTCAGACCGTTTCATGCTCCTCATATTTCTGAAACCTTTTGAAATGCTTCAGATTTTTCACATGTTTTCAGGCTTTTCATGTTTTTCAAAACCGCTTCATGCTCCTCCTATTTTTCAGACCCTTTGATGCTCTTCATATTTTTGACATCTTTTGAAGCTCTTCATATTTTTCACACCTTTTCAGGCTCTTCATGTTTTTCAACACCGTTTCATGCTCCTCCTACTTTTCAGACCGTTTTATCTTCCTCATATTTTTGACAACTTTTGAAGCTCTTCATATATTTCACACCTTTTCAGGCTCTTAATGTTTTTCAACACCACTTCATGCTCCTCCTACTTTTCAGACCGTTTCATGCTCCACATATTTTTGACACCTTTTGAAGCTCTTCATATATTTCACAACTTTTCAGATTCTTCATGATTTTCAACACCACTTCATGCTCCTCTTATTGTTCAAACTGATTCATGCTCGTCATATTTTGACACCTTTTGAAGCTCTTCATAATTTTCACACCTTTTCAGGCTCTTCATGTTTTTCAACACCACTTGATGCTCCTCATATTTTTGAGACCGATTCATGCTCCTCACATTTTTGACACCTTTTGAACCTCTTCATATTTTTCACACCTTTTCAGGCTCTTCATGTTTTCAAACACCACTTTTGGTCCTCCTATTTTTCAGACCGTTTCATGCTCCTCATATTTTTGACACCTTTTGAAGCTCTTCATATATTTCACACGTTTTCAGGCTCTTCATGTTTTTCAACACCACTTCATGCTTCTTCTATTTTTCAGACCGTTTTATGCTCCCCGTATTTTTCACACCTTTTGAAGCTCTTCATATTTTTCACACCTTTTCAGACTCTTCATGTTTTTGAACACCGCTTCATGGTCCTCCTATTTTTCAGACCCTTTGATGCTCTTCATATTTTTGACACCTTTTGAAGCTCTTCATATATTTCACATCTTTTCAGGCTCTTAATGTTTTTCAACACCGCTTCATGCTTCTCCTATTTTTCAGACCGATTCATGCTCCTCATATTTATGACGATTTTGAAGCTCTTCATATTTTTCACACCTTTTCAAGCTGTTCATGTTTTTCAACACCGTTTCATGCTCCTCCTATTTTTCAGACTGTTTCATGCTCCTCATATTTTTGACATCTTTTGAAGCTCTTCATATTTTTCACACCTTTTTATGCCCTTCATGTTTTTCATCAGTGTTTCATTCTCCTCCTATTTTTCAGACTGTTTCAGGCTACTCATATTTTTGACAACTTTTCAAGCTCCTCATATATTTCACACCTTTTCATGTTTTTGAACACCATTTCATGCTCCTCATATTTTTCACACCTTTTGAGGCTCTTCATATTTTGCACGCCTTTTCATGCTCTTCATGTTTTTCAACACCAATTCATCCTCTTCCTATTTTTTAGACCGTTTCATGCTCCTCATATTTTTCACACCTTTTCAGGCTCTTCATGTTTTTGAACACCGCTTCATTCTCCTCCTATTTTTCAGACCCTTTGATGATCTTCATATTTTTGACACCTTTTCATGCTCTTCATGTTCTTCATCACCGTTTCATTCTCCTCCTATTTTTCAGACCGTTTCAGGCTACTCATATTTTTCACACCTTTTGAAGCTCTTCATATTTTTCACACCTTTTCAGACTCTTCAGGTTTTTCAACACCGCTTCATTCTACTCCTATATTTCAGACCGTTTCATGCTCCTCATATTTTTAACACCATGTGAAGCTCTTCATATTTTTCACAGCTTTTCAGGCTCTTCATGTTTTTGAAAACCATTTCTTGCTCCTCCTATTTTTCAGACCGTTTCATGCTCCTCATATTTTTGACACGTTTTGAAGCTCTTCATATTTTTCACACCTTTTCATGCTCTTCATGTTTTTGAACACCGTTTCATGCTCCTCCTATTTTTCAGACCGTTTCATGCTCCTCATATTTTTGACACCTTTTAAAGCTCTTCATATTTTTCACACCTTTTCAGGCTCTTCATGTTTTTCAAAGCCACTTCATGCTTCTCCTATTTTTCAGACCGTTTCATGCTCCTCTCATTTCTGACACCTTTTGAAGCTCTTCATATATTTCACACATTTTCAGGCTCTTCATGTTTTTCAACACCACTTCATGCTCCTCTTATTTTTCAGACCGTTTCATGCTCCTCATGTATTTCACACCTTTTAAAGCTCTTTATATTTTTCACACCTTTTTAGGCTCTTCATGTTTTTGAACACAATTTCAGGCTCATCGTATTTTTCGGACTGTTTCATGCTCATCTCAATTTTGACACCTTTTGAAGCTCTTCATATTTTTCACACCTTTTGAATCTCTTCATATTTCTCAAACGTTTTTAGGCTCTTCATGTTTTTCAACACCCCTTCTTGCTCATCCTATTTTTCAGACCGTTTCATGCTTCTATCATTTCTGACACCTTTTGAAGCTCTTCATATATTTCACACATTTTCATGCTCTTCATGTTTTTCAACACCAATTCATCCTCCTCCTATTTTTTAGACCGTTTCATGCTCCTCATATTTTTCACACCTTTTCAGGCTCTTCATGTTTTTGAACACCGCTTCATTCTCCTCCTATTTTTCAGACCCTTTGATGATCTTCATATTTTTGACACCTTTTCATCCTCTTCATGTTCTTCATCACCGTTTCATTCTCCTCCTATTTTTCAGGCCGTTTCAGGCTACTCATAGTTTTCACACCTTTTGAAGCTCGTCATATTTTTCACACCTTTTCAGGCTCTTCATGTTTTTCAAAGCCACTTCATGCTTCTCCTATTTTTCAGACTGTTTCATGCTCCTCTCATTTCTGACACCTTTTGAAGCTCTTCATATATTTCACACATTTTCAGGCTCTTCATGTTTTTCAACACCACTTCATGCTCCTCCTATTTTTCAGACCGTTTCATGCTCCTCATGTATTTCACACCTTTTGAAGCTCTTCATATTTTTCACACCTTTTCAGGCTCTTCAGGTTTTTCAACACCGCTTCATTCTACTCCTATATTTCAGACCGTTTCATACTCCTCATATTTTTGACAGCTTTTGAAGTTCTTCATATTATTCACACCTTTTCAGGCTCTTCACGATTTGAAAACCGTTTCATGCTCCTCCTATTTTTCAGACCGTTTCATGCTCCTCATATTTCTGAAACCTTTTGAAATGCTTCAGATTTTTCACATGTTTTCAGGCTTTTCATGTTTTTCAAAACCGCTTCATGCTCCTCCTATTTTTCAGAACCTTTGATGCTCTTCATATTTTTGACATCTTTTGAAGCTCTTCATATTTTTCACACCTTTTCAGGCTCTTCATGTTTTTCAACACCGTTTCATGCTCCTCCTACTTTTCAGACCGTTTTATCTTCCTCATATTTTTGACAACTTTTGAAGCTCTTCATATATTTCACACCTTTTCAGGCTCTTAATGTTTTTCAACACCACTTCATGCTCCTCCTACTTTTCAGACCGTTTCATGCTCCACATATTTTTGACACCTTTTGAAGCTCTTCATATATTTCACAACTTTTCAGGTTCTTCATGATTTTCAACACCACTTCATGCTCCTCTTATTGTTCAAACTGATTCATGCTCGTCATATTTTGACACCTTTTGAAGCTCTTCATAATTTTCACACCTTTTCAGGCTCTTCATGTTTTTCAACACCACTTGATGCTCCTCATATTTTTGAGACCGATTCATGCTCCTCACATTTTTGACACCTTTTGAACCTCTTCATATTTTTCACACCTTTTCAGGCTCTTCATGTTTTCAAACACCACTTGTGGTCCTCCTATTTTTCAGACCGTTTCATGCTCCTCATATTTTTGACACCTTTTGAAGCTCTTCATATATTTCACACGTTTTCAGGCTCTTCATGGTTTTCAACACCACTTCATGCTTCTTCTATTTTTCAGACCGTTTTATGCTCCTCGTATTTTTCACACCTTTTGAAGCTCTTCATATTTTTCACACCTTTTCAGACTCTTCATGTTTTTGAACACCGCTTCATGGTCCTCCTATTTTTCAGACCCTTTGATGCTCTTCATATTTTTGACACCTTTTGAAGCTCTTCATATATTTCACATCTTTTCAGGCTCTTAATGTTTTTCAACACCGCTTCATGCTTCTCCTATTTTTCAGACCGATTCATGCTCCTCATATTTATGACGATTTTGAAGCTCTTCATATTTTTCACACCTTTTCAAGCTGTTCATGTTTTTCAACACCGTTTCATGCTCCTCCTATTTTTCAGACTGTTTCATGCTCCTCATATTTTTGACATCTTTTGAAGCTCTTCATATTTTTCACACATTTTTATGCCCTTCATGTTTTTCATCAGTGTTTCATTCTCCTCCTATTTTTCAGACTGTTTCAGGCTACTCATATTTTTGACAACTTTTCAAGCTCCTCATATATTTCACACCTTTTCATGTTTTTGAACACCATTTCATGCTCCTCATATTTTTCACACCTTTTGAGGCTCTTCATATTTTGCACGCCTTTTCATGCTCTTCATGTTTTTCAACACCAATTCATCCTCTTCCTATTTTTTAGACCGTTTCATGCTCCTCATATTTTTCACACCTTTTCAGGCTCTTCATGTTTTTGAACACCGCTTCATTCTCCTCCTATTTTTCAGACCCTTTGATGATCTTCATATTTTTGACACCTTTTCATGCTCTTCATGTTCTTCATCACCGTTTCATTCTCCTCCTATTTTTCAGACCGTTTCAGGCTACTCATATTTTTCACACCTTTTGAAGCTCTTCATATTTTTCACACCTTTTCAGGCTCTTCAGGTTTTTCAACACCGCTTCATTCTACTCCTATATTTCAGACCGTTTCATGCTCCTCATATTTTTAACACCATGTGAAGCTCTTCATATTTTTCACAGCTTTTCAGGCTCTTCATGTTTTTGAAAACCATTTCTTGCTCCTCCTATTTTTCAGACCGTTTCATGCTCCTCATATTTTTGACACGTTTTGAAGCTCTTCATATTTTTCACACCTTTTCATGCTCTTCATGTTTTTGAACACCGTTTCATGCTCCTCCTATTTTTCAGACCGTTTCATGCTCCTCATATTTTTGACACCTTTTAAAGCTCTTCATATTTTTCACACCTTTTCAGGCTCTTCATGTTTTTCAAAGCCACTTCATGCTTCTCCTATTTTTCAGACCGTTTCATGCTCCTCTCATTTCTGACACCTTTTGAAGCTCTTCATATATTTCACACATTTTCAGGCTCTTCATGTTTTTCAACACCACTTCATGCTCCTCTTATTTTTCAGACCGTTTCATGCTCCTCATGTATTTCACACCTTTTGAAGCTCTTTATATTTTTCACACCTTTTTAGGCTCTTCATGTTTTTGAACACGATTTCAGGCTCATCCTATTTTTCGGACTGTTTCATGCTCATCTCAATTTTGACACCTTTTGAAGCTCTTCATATTTTTCACAACTTTTGAATCTCTTCATGTTTCTCAAACGTTTTCAGGCTCTTCATGTTTTTCAACACCCCTTCTTGCTCATCCTATTTTTCAGACCGTTTCATGCTTGTATCATTTCTGACACCTTTTGAAGCTCTTCATATATTTCACACATTTTCATGCTCTTCATGTTTTTCAACACCAATTCATCCTCCTCCTATTTTTTAGACCGTTTCATGCTCCTCGTATTTTTCACACCTTTTCAGGCTCTTCATGTTTTTGAACACCGCTTCATTCTCCTCCTATTTTTCAGACGGTTTGATGATCTTCATATTTTTGACACCTTTTCATGCTCTTCATGTTCTTCATCACCGTTTCATTCTCCTCCTATTTTTCAGACCGTTTCAGGCTACTCATATTTTTCACACCTTTTGAAGCTCTTCATATTTTTCACACCTTTTCAGGCTCTTCAGGTTTTTCAACACCGCTTCATTTTACTCCTATATTTCAGACCGTTTCATACTCCTCATATTTTTGACAGCTTTTGAAGTTCTTCATATTATTCACACCTTTTCAGGCTCTTCACGATTTGAAAACCGTTTCATGCTCCTCCTATTTTTCAGACCGTTTCATGCTCCTCATATTTCTGAAACCTTTTGAAATGCTTCAGATTTTTCACATGTTTTCAGGCTTTTCATGTTTTTCAAAACCGCTTCATGCTCCTCCTATTTTTCAGACCCTTTGATGCTCTTCATATTTTTGACATCTTTTGAAGCTCTTCATATTTTTCACACCTTTTCAGGCTCTTCATGTTTTTCAACACCGTTTCATGCTCCTCCTACTTTTCAGACCGTTTTATCTTCCTCATATTTTTGACAACTTTTGAAGCTCTTCATATATTTCACACCTTTTCAGGCTCTTAATGTTTTTCAACACCACTTCATGCTCCTCCTACTTTTCAGACCGTTTCATGCTCCACATATTTTTGACACCTTTTGAAGCTCTTCATATATTTCACAACTTTTCAGATTCTTCATGATTTTCAACACCACTTCATGCTCCTCTTATTGTTCAAACTGATTCATGCTCGTCATATTTTGACACCTTTTGAAGCTCTTCATAATTTTCACACCTTTTCAGGCTCTTCATGTTTTTCAACACCACTTGATGCTCCTCATATTTTTGAGACCGATTCATGCTCCTCACATTTTTGACACCTTTTGAACCTCTTCATATTTTTCACACCTTTTCAGGCTCTTCATGTTTTCAAACACCACTTGTGGTCCTCCTATTTTTCAGACCGTTTCATGCTCCTCATATTTTTGACACCTTTTGAAGCTCTTCATATATTTCACACGTTTTCAGGCTCTTCATGGTTTTCAACACCACTTCATGCTTCTTCTATTTTTCAGACCGTTTTATGCTCCCCGTATTTTTCACACCTTTTGAAGCTCTTCATATTTTTCACACCTTTTCAGACTCTTCATGTTTTTGAACACCGCTTCATGGTCCTCCTATTTTTCAGACCCTTTGATGCTCTTCATATTTTTGACACCTTTTGAAGCTCTTCATATATTTCACATCTTTTCAGGCTCTTAATGTTTTTCAACACCGCTTCATGCTTCTCCTATTTTTCAGACCGATTCATGCTCCTCATATTTATGACGATTTTGAAGCTCTTCATATTTTTCACACCTTTTTATGCCCTTCATGTTTTTCATCAGTGTTTCATTCTCCTCCTATTTTTCAGACTGTTTCAGGCTACTCATATTTTTGACAACTTTTCAAGCTCCTCATATATTTCACACCTTTTCATGTTTTTGAACACCATTTCATGCTCCTCATATTTTTCACACCTTTTGAGGCTCTTCATATTTTGCACGCCTTTTCATGCTCTTCATGTTTTTCAACACCAATTCATCCTCTTCCTATTTTTTAGACCGTTTCATGCTCCTCATATTTTTCACACCTTTTCAGGCTCTTCATGTTTTTGAACACCGCTTCATTCTCCTCCTATTTTTCAGACCCTTTGATGATCTTCATATTTTTGACACCTTTTCATGCTCTTCATGTTCTTCATCACCGTTTCATTCTCCTCCTATTTTTCAGACCGTTTCAGGCTACTCATATTTTTCACACCTTTTGAAGCTCTTCATATTTTTCACACCTTTTCAGACTCTTCAGGTTTTTCAACACCGCTTCATTCTACTCCTATATTTCAGACCGTTTCATGCTCCTCATATTTTTAACACCATGTGAAGCTCTTCATATTTTTCACAGCTTTTCAGGCTCTTCATGTTTTTGAAAACCATTTCTTGCTCCTCCTATTTTTCAGACCGTTTCATGCTCCTCATATTTTTGACACGTTTTGAAGCTCTTCATATTTTTCACACCTTTTCATGCTCTTCATGTTTTTGAACACCGTTTCATGCTCCTCCTATTTTTCAGACCGTTTCATGCTCCTCATATTTTTGACACCTTTTAAAGCTCTTCATATTTTTCACACCTTTTCAGGCTCTTCATGTTTTTCAAAGCCACTTCATGCTTCTCCTATTTTTCAGACCGTTTCATGCTCCTCTCATTTCTGACACCTTTTGAAGCTCTTCATATATTTCACACATTTTCAGGCTCTTCATGTTTTTCAACACCACTTCATGCTCCTCTTATTTTTCAGACCGTTTCATGCTCCTCATGTATTTCACACCTTTTGAAGCTCTTTATATTTTTCACACCTTTTTAGGCTCTTCATGTTTTTGAACACGATTTCAGGCTCATCCTATTTTTCGGACTGTTTCATGCTCATCTCAATTTTGACACCTTTTGAAGCTCTTCATATTTTTCACACCTTTTGAATCTCTTCACATTTCTCAAACGTTTTCAGGCTCTTCATGTTTTTCAACACCCCTTCTTGCTCATCCTATTTTTCAGACCGTTTCATGCTTCTATCATTTCTGACACCTTTTGAAGCTCTTCATATATTTCACACATTTTCATGCTCTTCATGTTTTTCAACACCAATTCATCCTCCTCCTATTTTTTAGACCGTTTCATGCTCCTCATATTTTTCACACCTTTTCAGGCTCTTCATGTTTTTGAACACCGCTTCATTCTCCTCCTATTTTTCAGACCCTTTGATGATCTTCATATTTTTGACACCTTTTCATGCTCTTCATGTTCTTCATCACCGTTTCATTCTCCTCCTATTTTTCAGACCGTTTCAGGCTACTCATAGTTTTCACACCTTTTGAAGCTCGTCATATTTTTCACACCTTTTCAGGCTCTTCATGTTTTTCAAAGCCACTTCATGCTTCTCCTATTTTTCAGACTGTTTCATGCTCCTCTCATTTCTGACACCTTTTGAAGCTCTTCATATATTTCACACATTTTCAGGCTCTTCATGTTTTTCAACACCACTTCATGCTCCTCCTATTTTTCAGACCGTTTCATGCTCCTCATGTATTTCACACCTTTTGAAGCTCTTCATATTTTTCACACCTTTTCAGGCTCTTCAGGTTTTTCAACACCGCTTCATTCTACTCCTATATTTCAGACCGTTTCATACTCCTCATATTTTTGACAGCTTTTGAAGTTCTTCATATTATTCACACCTTTTCAGGCTCTTCACGATTTGAAAACCGTTTCATGCTCCTCCTATTTTTCAGACCGTTTCATGCTCCTCATATTTCTGAAACCTTTTGAAATGCTTCAGATTTTTCACATGTTTTCAGGCTTTTCATGTTTTTCAAAACCGCTTCATGCTCCTCCTATTTTTCAGAACCTTTGATGCTCTTCATATTTTTGACATCTTTTGAAGCTCTTCATATTTTTCACACCTTTTCAGGCTCTTCATGTTTTTCAACACCGTTTCATGCTCCTCCTACTTTTCAGACCGTTTTATCTTCCTCATATTTTTGACAACTTTTGAAGCTCTTCATATATTTCACACCTTTTCAGGCTCTTAATATTTTTCAACACCACTTCATGCTCCTCCTACTTTTCAGACCGTTTCATGCTCCACATATTTTTGACACCTTTTGAAGCTCTTCATATATTTCACAACTTTTCAGATTCTTCATGATTTTCAACACCACTTCATGCTCCTCTTATTGTTCAAACTGATTCATGCGCGTCATATTTTGACACCTTTTGAAGCTCTTCATAATTTTCACACCTTTTCAGGCTCTTCATGTTTTTCAACACCACTTGATGCTCCTCATATTTTTGAGACCGATTCATGCTCCTCACATTTTTGACACCTTTTGAACCTCTTCATATTTTTCACACCTTTTCAGGCTCTTCATGTTTTCAAACACCACTTGTGGTCCTCCTATTTTTCAGACCGTTTCATGCTCCTCATATTTTTGACACCTTTTGAAGCTCTTCATATATTTCACACGTTTTCAGGCTCTTCATGGTTTTCAACACCACTTCATGCTTCTTCTATTTTTCAGACCGTTTTATGCTCCTCGTATTTTTCACACCTTTTGAAGCTCTTCATATTTTTCACACCTTTTCAGACTCTTCATGTTTTTGAACACCGCTTCATGGTCCTCCTATTTTTCAGACCCTTTGATGCTCTTCATATTTTTGACACCTTTTGAAGCTCTTCATATATTTCACATCTTTTCAGGCTCTTAATGTTTTTCAACACCGCTTCATGCTTCTCCTATTTTTCAGACCGATTCATGCTCCTCATATTTATGACGATTTTGAAGCTCTTCATATTTTTCACACCTTTTCAAGCTGTTCATGTTTTTCAACACCGTTTCATGCTCCTCCTATTTTTCAGACTGTTTCATGCTCCTCATATTTTTGACATCTTTTGAAGCTCTTCATATTTTTCACACCTTTTTATGCCCTTCATGTTTTTCATCAGTGTTTCATTCTCCTCCTATTTTTCAGACTGTTTCAGGCCACTCATATTTTTGACAACTTTTCAAGCTCCTCATATATTTCACACCTTTTCATGTTTTTGAACACCATTTCATGCTCCTCATATTTTTCACACCTTTTGAGGCTCTTCATATTTTGCACGCCTTTTCATGCTCTTCATGTTTTTCAACACCAATTCATCCTCTTCCTATTTTTTAGACCGTTTCATGCTCCTCATATTTTTCACACCTTTTCAGGCTCTTCATGTTTTTGAACACCGCTTCATTCTCCTCCTATTTTTCAGACCCTTTGATGATCTTCATATTTTTGACACCTTTTCATGCTCTTCATGTTCTTCATCACCGTTTCATTCTCCTCCTATTTTTCAGACCGTTTCAGGCTACTCATATTTTTCACACCTTTTGAAGCTCTTCATATTTTTCACACCTTTTCAGGCTCTTCAGGTTTTTCAACACCGCTTCATTCTACTCCTATATTTCAGACCGTTTCATGCTCCTCATATTTTTAACACCATGTGAAGCTCTTCATATTTTTCACAGCTTTTCAGGCTCTTCATGTTTTTGAAAACCATTTCTTGCTCCTCCTATTTTCCAGACCGTTTCATGCTCCTCATATTTTTGACACGTTTTGAAGCTCTTCATATTTTTCACACCTTTTCATGCTCTTCATGTTTTTGAACACCGTTTCATGCTCCTCCTATTTTTCAGACCGTTTCATGCTCCTCATATTTTTGACACCTTTTAAAGCTCTTCATATTTTTCACACCTTTTCAGGCTCTTCATGTTTTTCAAAGCCACTTCATGCTTCTCCTATTTTTCAGACCGTTTCATGCTCCTCTCATTTCTGACACCTTTTGAAGCTCTTCATATATTTCACACATTTTCAGGCTCTTCATGTTTTTCAACACCACTTCATGCTCCTCTTATTTTTCAGACCGTTTCATGCTCCTCATGTATTTCACACCTTTTGAAGCTCTTTATATTTTTCACACCTTTTTAGGCTCTTCATGTTTTTGAACACGATTTCAGGCTCATCCTATTTTTCGGACTGTTTCATGCTCATCTCAATTTTGACACCTTTTGAAGCTCTTCATATATTTCACACCTTTTGAATCTCTTCATATTTCTCAAACGTTTTCAGGCTCTTCATGTTTTTCAACACCCCTTCTTGCTCATCCTATTTTTCAGACCGTTTCATGCTTCTATCATTTCTGACACCTTTTGAAGCTCTTCATATATTTCACACATTTTCATGCTCTTCATGTTTTTCAACACCAATTCATCCTCCTCCTATTTTTTAGACCGTTTCATGCTCCTCATATTTTTCACACCTTTTCAGGCTCTTCATGTTTTTGAACACCGCTTCATTCTCCTCCTATTTTTCAGACCCTTTGATGATCTTCATATTTTTGACACCTTTTCATGCTCTTCATGTTCTTCATCACCGTTTCATTCTCCTCCTATTTTTCAGACCGTTTCAGGCTACTCATATTTTTCACACCTTTTGAAGCTCTTCATATTTTTCACACCTTTTCAGGCTCTTCAGGTTTTTCAACACCGCTTCATTCTACTCCTATATTTCAGACTGTTTCATGCTCCTCATATTTTTAACACCATGTGAAGCTCTTCATATTTTTCACACCTTTTCAGGCTCTTCATGTTTTTGAACACCGTTTCATGCTCCTCCTATTTTTCAGACCGTTTCATGCTCCTCATAGTTTTGACACCTTTTGAAGCTCTTCATATTTTTCACACCTTTTCAGGCTCTTCATGTTTTTCAAAGCCACTTCATGCTTCTCCTATTTTTCAGACTGTTTCATGCTCCTCTCATTTCTGACACCTTTTGAAGCTCTTCATATATTTCACACATTTTCAGGCTCTTCATGTTTTTCAACACCACTTCATGCTCCTCCTATTTTTCAGACCGTTTCATGCTCCTCATGTATTTCACACCTTTTGAAGCTCTTTATATTTTTCACACCTTTTTAGGCTCTTCATGTTTTTCAACACCACTTCATGCTCCTCAGATTTTTCAGACCGTTTCATGCTCATCTCACTTTTGACACATTTTGAAGCTCTTCATATTTTCCACACCTTTTGAAGCTCTTCATATTTTTCAAACGTTTCCAGGCTCTTCATTTTTTTCAACACCGCTTCTTGCTCCTCCTATTTTTCAGATCGTTTCATGCTCCTCATATTTTTGACACCTTTTGAAGCTCTTCATATTTTTCACACCTTTTCAGGCTCTTCATGTCTTTGAACACCGTTTCTTGCTGCTCCTATTTTTCAGATCGTTTCATGCTCCTCATATTTTTGACACATTTTGAAGCTCTTCATTTTTTTCACACCTTTTGAAGCTCTTCATATTTTTCACACCTTTTAAGGCTCTTCATGATTTTGAACACCACTTGATGCTCCTCCTCTTATTCATACCGTTTCATTCTCCTCATTATTTTTGACACCTTTTGAAGCTCTTCATATTTTTGAACACCTTTTGAAGCTCTTCATATTTTTCACACTTTTTCAGGCTCTTCATGTTTTTCCACACCGCTTCATGCTCCTCCTATTTTTCAGACCGTTTCATGCTACTCATATTTTTGACATCTTTTGAAGCTATTCATATTTTTCACACCTTTTCAGTCTCTTCATGTTTCTCAACACAACTTCATGCTCCTCCTGTTTTTCACATCGTTTCAGGATCCTCCTATTTTTGACACCTTTAGAAGCTCTTCATATTTTTCACAGCGTTTCAGTCTCTTCATGTTTTTCTACACCACTTCATGCTCCTCCTATATTTCAGACAGTTTCATGTGCCTCCTCTTTTTGACACCTTTTGCAGCTCTTCATATTTTTCACATCTTTTCAGGCTCTTCATGTTTTTCAAAGCCACTTCATGCTTCTCCTATTTTTCATACCGTTTCATGCTCCTCTCATTTCTGACACCTTTTGAATCTCTTCATATTTTTCACATCTTTTCAGGTTCTTCATGTTTTTCAACTTCGCTTCATGCTCCTCGTATTTTTCAGACCGTTTCATCCTCCTCATCTTCTTGACACCTTTTGAAGCTCTTCATATTTTTCACACCTTTTCAGGCTTTTCACGTTTTTCAACACTGCTTCATGCTCCTCCTTTATTTCAGTCCAGTTCATGCTCCTCATATTTTTGACACCTTTTGAAGCTCTTCATATTTTTCACACCTTTTCAGGCTCTTCATGTTTTTCAACACCGTTTCATGCTCCTCGTATTTTTCAGCCCGTTTCATGCTCCTCATATTTTTGACACCTTTTGAAGCTCTTCCTATTTTTCACACCTTTTTAGGTTCTCCATGTTTCTCAACACCGCTTCATGCTCCTCCTATTTTTCAGACCGTTTCATGTTCCTCATATTTTTAACAACTTTTGAAGCTCTTCATATTTTTCACACATTTTCAGGCTCTCCATGTTTCTCAACACCGCTTCATGCTCCTCCTATTTTTCAGACCGTTTCATGCTCCTCATGTATTTCACACCTTTTGAAGCTCTTCATATTTTTCACACCTTTTCAAGCTCTTCATGTTTTTGAACACGGTTTCATGCTCTTCCTGTTTTTCAGACAGTTTCATGCTCCTCATATTTTTGACACCTTTTGAAACTCTTCATATTTTTCACACCTTTTCAAGCTCTTCATGTTTTTGAAAACCGCTTCATGCTCCTCCTATTTTTCAGACCGTTTCATGCTCCTCATCTATTTCACAGCTTTTGAAGCTCTTCATATTTTTTAAACCTTTTGAAGCTCTTCATATTATTCACAGCTTTTCAGGCACTTCATGTTTTTGAACACCGTTTCATGCTCCTCCTATTTTTCAGAACGTTTCATGCTCCTCATATTTTTGACACCTTTTGAAGCTCTTCATATATTTCACACCTTTTCTGTCTCTTCATGTTTTTCAACACCACTTCATGCTCCTCCTATTTTTCCGATCGTTTCATGCTCCTCATATTTTTTGACACCTTTTGAAGCTCTTCATATATTTCCTACATTTTCAGGCTCTTCATGTTTTTCAGCAAAGCTTCATGCTCTTCCTATGTTTCAGACCGTTTCATGCACCTCATATTTTTCACACCTTTTGAAGTTCTTCATGTTTTTCACACCTTTTCAGGCTCTTCATTTTTTTCAACACCGCTGCATGCTCCTCCTATTTTTCAGATCTTAACATGCTCCTCATATATTTGACACGTTTTGAAGCTCTTCATATTTTTCACACCTTTTCAGGCTTTTCATGTTTTTCAACACCGTTTCATGCTCCTCCTGTTTTTCAGAACGTTTCATGCTCCTCATATTTTTGACACCTGTTGAAGCTCTTCATATTTTTCACACCTTTTCAGGCTCTTCATGTTTCTCAACACCCCTTAATGTTCTTCCTATTTTTCAGACCATTTCATGCACCTCATATTTTTGACAACTTGTGAAGCTCCTCATATTTTTCACACCTTTTCAAGCTCTTCATGTTTTGAATACCGTTTCATGCTCCTCCTATTTTTCAGACCGTTTCATGTTCGTCATGTATTTCACACCTTTTGAAGCTCCTCATATTTTTCACACCTTTTTAGGCTCTTCATGTTTTTGAACAACGTTTCATGCTCCTCCTATTTTTCAGACCGTTTCATGCTCCTCTTTATTTCAGACCGTTTCATGCTCCTCATATTTTTGAAACGTTTTGAAGCTCTTCACATTTTTCAAACCTTTTCAGGCTCTTCATGTTTTTGAACACCGCTTAATGCTCCTCCATTTTTTCAGACCGTTTCATGCTCCTCATATTTTTGACACCTTTTGAAGCTCTTCATATTTTTCACACCTTTTAATGCTCTTCATGATTTTGAACACCGCTTGATGCTTCTCCTATATTTCAGACAATTCCATGCTCCTCATATTTTTGACACCTTTTGAAGCTCTGCATATTTTTGACACCTTTTGAAGCTCTTCATATTTTTCACACCTTTTAATGCTCTTCATGATTTTGAACACCGCTTGATGCTTCTCCTATATTTCAGACAATTCCATGCTCCTCATATTTTTGACACCTTTTGAAGCTCTGCATATTTTTGACACCTTTTGAAGCTCTTCATATTTTTCACACCTTTTAATGCTCTTCATGATTTTGAACACCGCTTGATGCTTCTCCTATATTTCAGACAATTCCATGCTCCTCATATTTTTGACACCTTTTGAAGCTCTGCATATTTTTGACACCTTTTGAAGCTCTTCATATTTTTCACACTTTTTCAGGCTCTTCATGTTTTTCCACACCGCTTCATGCTCCTCGTATTTTTCAGACAGTTTCATGTGCCTCTTCTTTTTAACACCTTTTGAAGGTCTTCATATTTTTCACATCTTTTCAGGCTCTTCATGTTTTTCCGCACCGCTTCATGCTCCTCCTTTTTTTCAGACCGTTCCATGCTCTTCATATTTTTGACAGCTTTTGAAGCTCTTCATATTTTTCACACCTTTTCAGGCTCTTTATATTTTTCAACACCACTTCATGCTCCTCCTATTTTTTATACCGTTTCATGCTCCTCTTATTTTTGACACCTTTTGAAGCTCTTCATATTTTTCAAACATTTTCATGTTCTTCATGTTTTTCAACACCGCTTCATGCTCCTCCTATTTTTCACATAGTTTCATGCCCCCTCTATTTTTGACACCTTTTGAAGCTCTTCATATATTTGACACCTTTTCAGGCTCTTCATGTTTTTGAACACCGTTTCATGCTCCTCATATTTTTGACACCTTTGAAGCTCTTCAAAATTTTGACACCTTTTGAAGCTCTTCATATATTTCACACCTTTTCAGTCTCCTCATGTCTTTCAATGCCACTTCATGCTCCTCCTATTTTTCAGACCGTTTCATGCTCCTCATATTTTTGACACCTTTTGAATCTCTTCATATATTTCACACCTTTTCAGGCTCTTCATGTTTTTGAACACTGCTTCATGCTCCTCCTATTTTTCAGATCGTTTCATGCTCCTCATGTATTTCATAGCATTTGAAGCTCTTCATAGTTTTCACACCTTTTGAATCTCTTCATATATTAAACCTTTTCAGGCTCTTCATGTTTTTGAACACCGTTTCATGCTCCTCCTATTTTTCAGACCGTTTCATGCTCCTCATATTGTTGACACCTTTTGAAGCTCTTCATATATTTCACACCTTTTCTGGCTCTTCATGTTTTTCAGCACCGCTTCCTGCTCTTCCTATTTTTCAGACGGTTTCATGCTCCTCATATATTTGACACCTTTTGAAGCTCTTCATATTTTTTACCTCTTTTCAGGCTCTTCATGTTTTTGAACACGGCTTCATGCTCCTCCTATTTTTCAGACCGTTTCATGCTCCTCATATTTTTCACACCTATTGAAGCTCTTCATATTTTTCACACCTTTTACGGCTCTTCATGTTTTTGAACAGCGTTTCATGCTCCTTCTATTTTTCACACCGTTTCATGCTCCTCATATTTTTGACACCTTTGAATCTCTTCATATTTTTCACACCTTTTGAAACTCTTCTTATTTTTCACACGTTTTCAGTCTCTAAATGTTTTTCAACACCGCTTCATGCTCCTCCTATTTTTCAGACCGTTCCATGCTCCTCATATTTTTGACAAGTTTTGAGGATCTTCATATATTTCACACCTTTTCAGGGTCTTCATGTTTTTGAACACCGCTTCATGCTCCTCCTATTTTTCAGACCGTTTCATTCTCCTCATTTTTTTGAAACCTTTTGAAGCTCTTCATATTTTTTACACCTTGTCAGTCTCTTCATGTTTTTCAACACAGCTTCATTCTCCTTCTATTTTTCAGACCGTTTCATGCTTCTCATGTATTTCACACCTTTTTGACGCTCTCATATTTTCCACACCTTTTCAGGCTCTTCATGTTTTTGAACACCATTTATGTTCCTCCTATTTTTCAGACCGTTTCATGCTCCTAATATTTTTGACACCTTTTGAAGCCCTTCATATCTTTCACACCTTTTCAGGCTCTTCATTTTTTTGAATACTGCTTCATGCTCCTTTTATTTTTCAGACCGTTTCTTGCTCCTCATATTTTTGACACCTTTTGAAGCTCTTCGTATTTTTCGCACCTTTTCAGGCTCTTCATGTTTTTGAACACCTCTTCATGCTCCTCTTCTTTTTCAGACCGTTTCATGCTCCTCATATTTTTCACACCTTTTGAAGCTCTTCATATTTTTCACACCTTTTCAGGCCCTTCATGTTTTGAACACCGTTTCATGCTCCTCCTATTTTTCTGACCATTTCATACTCGTCATATTTTTGACACCTTTTGAAGCTCCTCATATTTTTCACACCTTTAGAAGCTCTTCATATATTTCACACTTTTTCAAGCTCTTCATGTTTTCCAAACCGCTTCATGCTCCTCCTATTTTTCAGACCGTCTCATGTTCATCTCTTTTTTGACAGCTTTTGAAGCTCATCATATTTTTCACACCTTTTGAAGCTCTTCATATATTTCACACCTTTTCAAGCTCTTCATGTTTTCCACACCGCTTCATGCTCCTCCTATTTTTCAGACTGTCTCATGCTCCTCATGTATTTCACACCTTTTCAAGCTCTTCATATTTACACACATTTTGAGGCTCTTCATGAATTTCAATACCACTACATGCTCCTCCTATTGTTGAGACCGTTTCATGTTCCTCATATATTTGACACCTTTTGAAGCTCTTCATATTTTTCACACCTTTTGAAACTCTTCTTATTTTTCACACGTTTTCAGTCTCTAAATGTTTTTCAACACCGCTTCATGTTCCTCCTATTTTTCAGACCGCATCATGCTCCTCATATTTTTGACACGTTTTGAGGCTTTTCATATATTTCACACCTTTTCAGGCCCTTCATGTTTTTGAACACCGTTTTATGTTCCTCCTATTTTTCAGACCGTTTCATGCTCCTCATAATTTGACACCTTTTGAAGCTCCTCATATTTTTCACACATTTTCAGTCTCTTCATTTTTTTGAACAGCGCTTCATGCTCCTCCTATTTTTCAGACCGTTTCAGGCTCCTCATATTTTTGACCCCTTTTGAAGCTCTTCATATTTTTCAATACCTTTTCAGGCTCTTCATGTTTCTCACCAGCGCTTCATGCTCCTCCTATTTTTCAGACCGTTTCATGCTCCTCTTGATTTCACACGTTTTGAAGCTCTTCATATTTTTCACACATTTTCAGGCTCTTCATGTTTTTCAACACCGCTTCATTCTCTTCCTATTTTTCAGACCATTTCATGCTCCTCCTTTTGTTCAGACCGTTTCATGTTCCTCATATTTTTGACACCTTTTGAAGCTCTTCATGTATTTCACAACTTTTCAGGCTCTTCATGTTTTTCAACACCGCTTCATGCTCCTCCAATTTTCAGACCGTTTCATGCTCCTTATATTTTTGACAACTTCTGAAGCTCTTCATATTTTTCACACCTTTCACGCTCATCATGTTTTTCAACACCAATTCATCCTCCTCCTAATTTTCAGAACGTTTCATGCTCCTCCTATTTTTGCCACCTTTTGAAGCTCTTCATATTTTTCGCAACTTTTCAGGCTCTTCATGTTTTTGAACACGGTTTCATGCTCCTCCTATTTTTCAGACCGTTTCATGCTCCTCATGTATTTCACACCTTCTGAAGCTCTTCATATTTTTCACACGTTTTGAAGCTCTTCATATTTTTACACATTTTCAGGCTCTTCATGTTTTTCACAACCACTTCATGCTCCTCCTATTTTTCAAACCGTTTCATGCTCCTCGTATGTTTGACACGTTCTGAGGCACCTCATATTTTTCACACCTTTTCAGGCTCTTCATGTTTTTGAACACCGTTTCATGATCCTCCTATTTTTCAAACCGTTTCATGCTCCTCATGAATTTCACACCTTCTGGAGCTCTTCATATTTTTCACACCTTTTGAAGCTGTTCATATTTTTCACACCTTTTCAGGCTCTTCATGTTTTTGAACACGGTTTCATGCTGCTCCTATTTTTCAGACCCTTTCATGCTCATTTAATTTTTGAGAGCTTTTGAAGCTCTTCATATTTTTCACATCTTTTGAAACTCTTCATATTTTTCACCCCTTTTCAGGCTCTTCATGTTTTTGAACCCCGTCATGCTCCTCCTATTTTTCAGACCGTCTCATGCTCCTCATATTTTTGACACGTTTTGAGGCTCTTCATATTTTTCACACCTTTTCAGTCTCTTCATGTTTCTAAACACCGCATCATGATCCTACTATTTTTCAGACCGTTTCATGCTCCTCATATTTTTGACAACTTTTGAAGCTCTTCATTTTTCACACCTTTTCAGGCTTTTCATGTTTTTCACAACCGCTTCATGATCCTCATATTTTTCAGACCGTTTCTTGCTCCTCATATTTTTGACACCTTTTGAATCTCTTCATATATTTCACACCTTTTCAGGCTCTTCATGTTTTTGAACACCGCTTCATGCTCCTCCTATTTTTCAGACCGTTTCATGCTCCTCATGTATTTCACACCTTTTGAATCTCTTCATATTTTTCACACGTGTTCAGTCTCTTCATGTGTTTCAACACTGTTTCATGCTCCTCCTATTTTTCAGACTGTTTCATGCTCCTCATATTTTGACACGTTTTGAGGCTCTTCATATATTTCACACCTTTTCAGACCCTTCATGTTTTTGAACACCATTTATGTTCCTCCTATTTTTCAGACCGTTTCATGCTCCTAATATTTTTGACACCTTTTGACGCCCTTCATATCTTTCACACCTTTTCAGGCTCTTCATTTTTTTGAACACCGCTTCATGCTCCTTTTATTATTCAGACCGTTTCTTGCTCCTCATATTTTTGACAACTTTTGAAGTTCTTCATATTTTTCGCACCTTTTCAGGCTCTTCATGTTTTTGAACACCTCTTCATGCTCCTCTACTTTTTCAGACCGTTTCATGCTCCTCATATTTTTCACACCTTTTGAAGCTCTTCATATTTTTCACACCTTTTCAGGCCCTTCATGTTTTGAACACCGTTTCATGCTCCTCCTATTTTTCTGACCATTTCATGCTCATCATATTTTTGACACCTTTTGAAGCTCCTCATATTTTTCACACCTTTAGAAGCTCTTCATATATTTCACACTTTTTCAAGCTCTTCATGTTTTCCAAACCGCTTCATGCTCCTCCTATTTTTCAGACCGTCTCATGTTCATCTCATTTTTGACAGCTTTTGAAGCTCATCATATTTTTCACACCTTTTGAAGCTCTTCATATATTTCACACCTTTTCAAGCTCTTCGTGTTTTCCACACCGCTTCATGCTCCTCCTATTTTTCAGACTGTCTCATGCTCCTCATGTATTTCACACCTTTTCAAGCTCTTCATATTTACACACGTTTTGAGGCTCTTCATGAATTTCAATATCACTTCATGCTCCTCCTACTGTTGAGACCGTTTCATGTTCCTCATATATTTGACACCTTTTGAAGCTCCTCATATTTTTCACACATTTTCAGTCTCCTCATTTTTTTGAACAGCGCTTCATGCTCCTCCTATTTTTCAGACCGTTTCAGGCTCCTCATGTTTTTGACACCTTTTGAAGCTCTTTATATTTTTCACAGTTTTTCAGGCTCTTCATGATTTTCAACACCGTTTCATGTTATTCCTATTTTTCAGACCGTTTCATGCTCATCTCATTTTTGTCACCTTTGAAGCTCTTTATATTTTTCACACCTTTTGAAGCTCTTCATATTTTTCACACGTTTTCAGGCTCTTCATATTTTTCAACACCGTTTCATGCTGCTTCTATTTTTCAGACCGTTTCATGCTCCACATATTTTTCACACCTTTTGAAGCTCTTCATATTTTTCACACCTTTTCAGGATCTTCATGTTTTGGAACACAGCTTCATGCTCCTCCTACTTATCAGACCGTTTCATGCTCCTCATATTTTTGACACCTTTTGAAGCTCTTTATATTTTTAACAGTTTTTCAGGCTCTTCATGATTTTCAACACCATTTCATGTTATTCCTACTTTTCAGACCGTTTAATGCTCATCTCATTTTTGACACCTTTTGAAGCTCTTCATATTTTTCACACCTTGTCAGGCTCTTCATGTCTTTGAACACCGCTTCATGCTCCTCCTAATTTTCAGACGGGTTCATGCTCATCTCATTTTTGACACCTTTTGAAGCTTTTCATATTTTTCACACCTTTTCAGGCTCTTCATGTTTTTGAACACAGGTTGATGCTCCTCCTATTTTTCAGAACGTTTCATGCTCCTCATATTTTTGACACCTTTTGAAGCTCTTTATATTTTTCACAGTTTTTCAGGCTCTTCATGATTTTCAACACCGTTTCATGTTATTCCTATTTTTCAGACCGTTTCATGCTCATCCCATTTTTGACACCTTTTGAAGCTTTTCATATTTTTCACACCTTTTCAAGCTCTTCGTATTTTTAAACACCACTTCATGCTTCTCCTATTTTTCAGCCCATTTCATGCTCCTCATGTATTTCACACCTTTTGAAGCCCTTCATATTGTTCACAGCTTTTCAGGCTCTTCATGTTTTTCCACAGCACTTCATGCTTCTCTTATTTTTCAGCCCGTTTCATGCTCATCATGTATTTCACACCTTTTGAAGCTCTTCATATTTTTCACACCTTTTCAGGCTCTTCATGTTTTTGATCACCGTTTCATGCTCCTCCTATTTTTCAGACCGTTTCATGCTCCTCATATTTTTGACACCTTTTGAAGCTCTTCATATTTTTCACACCTTTTCAGGCTCTTCATGTTTTTGAACACCGCTTCATGATCCTCCTGTTTTTCAGACCGTTTCATGCTCTTCATATTTGTGAAACATTTTGAAGCTCTTCATATTTTTCACACCTTTTCAGTCTCTTCATGTTTTCACCACCACTTCATGCTCCTCCTATTTTTCAGACCGTATCATGCTCATCTCATTTTTGTCACCTTTGAAGCTCTTTATATTTTTCACACCTTTTGAAGCTCTTCATATTTTTCACACGTTTTCAGGCTCTTCATATTTTACAACACCGTTTCATGCTGCTTCTATTTTTCAGACCGTTTCATGCTCCTCATATTTTTCACACCTTTTGAAGCTCTTCATATTTTTCACACCTTTTCAGGATCTTCATGTTTTGGAACACAGCTTCATGCTCCTCCTACTTATCAGACCGTTTCATGCTCCTCATGTATTTCACACCTTCTGAAGCTCTTCATATTTTTCACACGTTTTGAAGCTCTTCATATTTTTACACGTTTTCAGGCTCTTCATGTTTTTCACAACCGCTTCATGCTCCTCCTATTTTTCAAACCGTTTCATGCTCCTCGTATTTTTGACACGTTTGAGGCTCCTCATATTTTTCACACCTTTTCAGGCTCTTCATGTTTTTGAACACGGCTTCATGCTCCTCCTATTTTTCAAACTATTTGAAGCTCTTCATATTTTTCAAACCTTTTCAGGCTCTTCATATTTTTCATCACCGCATCATGCTCCTACTATTTTTCAGACCGTTTTATGCTCCTCGTATTTTTCACACCTTTTAAAGCTCTTCATATTTTTCACACATTTTCAGGCTCTCAATTATTTGAACACAGATTCATGCTCCTCCTATTTTTCAGACAGTTTAATGCTCCTCATGTATTTCACACCTTTTGAAGCTCTTCCTATTTTTCACAACTTTCAGGCTCTTCATGTTTTTGAAAACCGTTTCATGCTCCTCCTATTTTTCAGACCGTTTCATGCTCCTCATATTATTTACGCCTTTGAAGCTCTTCATATTTTTCACACCTTTTCAGGCTCCTCATGTTTTGAACACCGCTTCCTGATCCTCCTATATTTCAGACCGTTTCATGCTCCTCATATTTTTGACACCTTTTGAAGCTCTTCCTATTTTTCACACCTTTCAGGCTCTTCATGTTTTTCAACAGCGCTTCATGGTCTTCCTATTTTTCAGACCGTTTTATGCTCATATCATTTTTGACACCTTGTCAAGCTCTTCATATTTTTCACACCTTTTCAGGCTCTTCAAGTTTTTCAATACCACTTCATGCTCCTCTTATTTTTCAGACCGTTTTATGCTCCTCATATTTTTGACACCTTTTTAAGCTTTTCATATTTTTCACACCTTTTCAGGCTCTTCAAGTTTTTCAACACCACTTCATGCTCCTCCTTTTTTGCAGACCGTTTCATGCTCCTCATATATTTGACTCCTTTTGATGCTCTTCATATTTTTCACACCTTTTCAGGTTCTTCATTTTTCAACACTGCTTCATGCTCCTCCTATTTTTCAGACCGTTTCATGCTCATCTCATTTTTGACACCTTTTGAAGCTTGTCATATTTTTCACGACTTTTCAGGCTCTTCATGTCTTTCAACACCGTTTCAGGCTCCTCCTATTTTTCAGACCGTTTCATGCTCCTCATATTTTTGATACCTTTTGAAGCTCTTCATATTTTTCACACCTTTTCAGGCTCTTCATGTTTATGAACACCGCTTCATAATCCTCCTGTTTTTTAGACCGTTTCATGCTCTTCATATTTTTGAAACATTTTGAAGCTCTTCATATTTTTCACACCTTTTCAGGCTCTTCATGTTTTTCACACGTTTTCAGGCTCTTCATGTTTTTCAACACCGTTTCATGCTGCTTCTATTATTCAGACAGTTTCATGCTCCTCATATTTTTGACACCTTTAGAAACTCTTCATATTTTTCACACCTTTTTAGGCTCTTCATGTTTTTCACACGTTTTCAGACTCTTCATGTTTTTCAATATCGCTTCATGCTCCTGTTATTTTTCAGACCGTTTCATGCTCCTCATATTTTAGACACGTTTAGAAACTTCATATTTTTCACACCTTTTTAGGCTCTTCATGTTTTTCACACGTTTTCAGACTCTTCATGTTTTTCAACACCGCTTCATGCTCCTGCTATTTGTCAGACCGTTTCATGCTCTTCATATTTTTGACACATTTTGATGCTCTTCATATTTTTCACACCTTTTCAGGCTCTTCATGTTTTTCAACACCTTTTCATGCTGCTTCTATTATTCAGACAGTTTCATGCTCCTCATATTTTTGACACCTTTTGAAGCTCTTCATATTTTTCACATCATTGAAGCTCTTCATATTTTTCACGCCTTTTCAGGCTCTTCATGATTTTCAACACCGCTTCATGCTCCTCGTATTTTTTGGACCGTTTCATGCTCATCTCATTTTTGACACCTTTTGAAGCTCTTCATATTTTTCACACCTTTTGAAGCTCTTCATATTTTTCATATGTTTGAAGCTGTTCATATTTTCACACGTTTTCAGACTCTTCATGTTTTTCAACACCGCTTAATGCCCCTGCTATTTTTCAGACCGTTTCATGCTCCTCATATTTTTGACAGGTTTTGAGGCTTTTCGTATTTTTCACACCTTTTCAGGCTCCTCATGTTTTTGAACACCGTTTCATAATCCGCCTATTTTTAAGACCGTTTCATGCTCCTCATATTTTTGACACCTTTAGAACCTCTTCATATTTTACACAGCTTTTCAGGCTCTTCATGTTTTTCAACACCGCTTCATGCTCCTCCTCTTTTTCAGACCATTTCATGCTCATCTCATTTTTGACACCTTTTGAAGCTCTTCATATTTTTCACATTTTTGAAGCTCTTCATATTTTTCACACCTTTTCAGGCTCTTCATGTTTTTGATCACCGTTTCATGCTCCTCCAATTTTTCAGACCGTTTCATGCTCCTCATATTTTTGACAACTTTTGATGCTCTTCATATTTTTCACACCTGTTCAGACACTTCATATTTTTCAACATCGCTACATGCTCCTCCTATTTTTCAGACCGTTTCATACTCCTCATATTTTTGACACCTTTTGAAGCTCTTCATATTTTCCACACCTTTTCAGGCTCTTCATGTTTTGCAACACCGCTTCATGCTCGTCGTATTTTGCCGACCGTTTCATGCTCCTCATATTTTTGACACCTTTTGAAGCTCTTCAGATATTTCACACCTTTCCAGGCTCTTCATTTTTTCAACACCACTTCATGCTCCTCCTATTTTTCAGATCGTTTCATGCTCATCTCATTTTATCACCTTTTGAAGCTCTTCATATTTTTGACATATTTTGAAGGTCTTCATATTTTTCACACGTTTTCAGGCTCTTCATGATTTTCAACACCGCTTCATGCTCCTCCTATTTTTCAGAACTTTTCATGCTCATCTCTTTTTTGACACATTTTGAAGCTCTTCATATTTTTCACACCTTTTGAAGCTCTTCATATTTTTCACATTTATGAATCTCTTCATATTTTTCACACGTTTTCAGACAATTCATGTTTTTCAACATCGCTTCATGCTCCTCCTATTTTTCAGACCGCTTCCTTCTCCTCATATTTTTGACACCTTTTCAAGCTCTTCATATATTTCACACTTTTTCAGACTTTTCCTTTTTTTCAACACGACTTCATGCTCCTCCTATTTTTCAGACCGTTTCATGCTCATCTCATTTTCACACCTTTTGAGGCTCTTCATATGTTTTACACCTTTTGAAGCTCTTCATATTTTTCACATTTTTGAAGCTCTTCATATTTTTCACACGATTTCAGACTCTTCATGTTTTTCAAAACCGCTTCATGCTCCTGCTATTTATCATACCGTTTCATACTCCTCATATATTTGACACGTTTTGAGGCTCTTCATATTTTTCACACCTTTTCAGGCTCTTCATGTTTTTGAACAAAGCTTCATGCTCCTCCTATTTTTTCTACCGTATCATGCTCCTCATATTTTTCACACCTTTTGAAGCTCTTCATATTTTTCACACCTTTTCAGGCTCTTCATGTTTTTGAACACTTCTTCATGCTCCTCCTCTTTTTCAGACAGTTTCATGCTCCTCATATTTTTGACATCTTTAGAAGCTCTTCATATTTTTCACACCTTTTCAGACTCTTCATGTTTTTCAACACCGCTTCATGTTCCTCCTTTTTTTCAGACCGTTTCATGCTCCTCATGTATTTCACACCTTTTGAAGCTCTTCATATTTTTTACACCTCTTGAAGCTCTTCATATTTTTCACATTTTTGAAGCTCTTCATATTTTCCACACGTTTTCAGACTCTTCATGTTTTTCAAGATCGCTTCATTATCCTCCTATTTTTCAGACCGTTTCATGCTCCTCATATTTTGACACCTTTTGAAGCTCTTCAAATTTTTCACACCTTTTCAGGCTCTTCATGTTTTTGAACACCGCTTCATGCTCCTCCTATTTTTCAGACCGTTTCCTGCTCCTCATATTTTTGACACCTTTGAAGCTCTTCATATATTTCACAACTTTTCAGACTTTTCCTTTTTTTCAACACGACTTCATGCTCCTCCTATTTTTCAGACCGTTTCATGCTCATCTCTTTTTGACACCTTTTGAAGCTCTTCATGTTTTTCACATCTTTTGCATCTCTTCATATTTTTCACACCTTTTCACACTCTTCATGTTTTTGAACACCGCTTCATGCTCGTCCTATTTTCCAGACCGTTTCCTGCTCCTCATATTTTTGACACCTTTTGAAGCTCTTCATATTTTTCACACCTTTTCGGGTTCTTCATGTTTTTCAACACCGCTTCATGCACCTCTATTTTTCAGACCGTTTCATGCTCATCTCATTTGTGACACCTTTTGACGCTCTTCATATTTTTCACACCTTTTCAGTCTCTGCATGTTTTTGAACACCGTTTCATGCTCCTCATGTATTTCACACCTTTTGAAGCTCTTCATATTTTTCACACTTTTTCAGGCTCTTCATGTTTTTCAACACCTCTTCAGGCTCCTCCTATTTTTCAGACCCTTTCATGTTAATCTAATTTTTGACACTTTTTGAAGATCTTCATATTTTTCACACCTTTTAAGTCTCTGCATGTTTTTGAACACCTTTGCATGCTCCTCATGTATTTCACTCCTTTTGAAGCTCTTCATATTTTGCACACATTTTCAGGCTCTTCATGTTTTTGAACACCGCTTCATCCTCCTCCTATTTTTAAGAGGGTTTCATGCTCATCATATTTTTGACACATTTTGAAGCTCTTCTTATTTTTCACAACTTTTCAGGCTCTTCATGTTTTTGAACACCGCTTCATCCTCCTCCTGTTTTTAAGAGGGTTTCATGCTCGTCATATTTTTGACACATTTAGAAGGTCTTCATATTTTTCACACCTTTTCAGGCTCTTCATGTTTTTGAACACCGCTTCATCCTCCTCCTATTTTTAAGAGGGTTTCATGCTACTCATATATTTGACACCTTTTTAAGCTCTTCATATTTTTCACACCTTTTCAGGCTCTTCATGTTTTTCAACACCGCTTCCTGCAACTCCGATTTTTCAGACCGTTTCATGCTCCTCATATTTTTGACACCTTTTGAAGCTCTTCATATTTCTCAAACCTTTTCAGGCTCTTCATGTTTTTCAACACCGCTTCATGCACCTCCTATTTTTCAGACCGTTTCATGCTCATCTCATTTTTGACACCTTTTGAAGCTTTTCATATTTTTCACATATTTTCAGGCTCTTCATGTTTTTGAACACCGCTTCATGCTAATCCTATTTTTCAAACCATATCATGCTCCTCATGTTTTTCACACCTTTTGAAGTTCTTCATATTTTTCACACCTTTTCAGGCTCTTCATATTTTTGAACACCACTTCATGCTCATTCTATTTTTCAGAGAGTTTCATGCTCCTCATGTATTTCACACCTTTTGAAGCTCTTCATATTTTTCACACCTTTTCAGGCTCTTCATGTTTTTGAACACCATTTCATGCTCCTCCTATTTTTCAGGCCGTTTCATGCTCCTCATATTTTTGACACCTTTTGAAGCTCTTCATATTTTTCAAACATTTTGAAGCTCTTCATATTTTCCACACGTTTTCAGGCTCTTCATGTTTTTCAACACTGCTTCATGCTCCTCCTATTTTTCAGACCGTTTCATGCTCCTCATATTTTTGACATCTTTTGAAGCTCTATATATTTTTCACACCTTTTCAGCCTCTTCATGTTTTTCAACACCGCTTCATGATCCTCCTATTTTTCAGACGGTTTCATGCTCATCTCATTTTTGACACCTTTTGAAGCTCTTCATATTTTTCACATCTTTTGAAGCTGTTCATATTTTTCACACTTTTTCAGGCTCTGCATGTTTTTCAACAACCTTTTTTGCTCCTCCTATTTTTCAGACCGTTTCATGCTCCTCATATTTTTGACACCTTTTGATGCTCTTCATATTTTTCACACCTTTTCAGGCTCTTCATGTTATGAACACCGTTTCATAATCCTCCTATTTTTCAGACCGTTTCATGCTCCTCATATTTTTGACACCTTTTGAAGCTCTTCATTTTTTTAACAACTTTTCAGGCTCTTCCTGTTTTTGAACACCGCTTCATGCTACTCCTATTTTTCAGACCGTTTCATGCTTCTCATATTTTCGACACCTTTTGAAGCTTTCATATTTTTCACACCTTTTCAAACTCTTCATGTTTTTCAACACCACTTCATGCTCCTCCTTTTTTGCAGACCGTTTCATGCTACTCATATTTTTGACACCTTTTGAAGCTCTTCATATTTCTCACACCCCTTCAGGCTCTTCATGTTTTTCAACACCGCTTCATGCACCTCCGATTTTTCAAACCGTTTCATGCTCATCTCGTTTTTGACACCTTTTGAAGCTTTTCATATTTTTCACATATTTTCAGGCTCTTCATGTTTTTGAACACCGCTTCATTCTAATCCTATTTTTCAAACCATATCATGCTCCTCATGTTTTTCACACCTTTTGAAACTCTTCATATTTTTCACACCTTTTCAGGCTCTTCATGATTTTCAACACCACTTCATGCTCCTCCTTTTTTTCAGACCGTTTCATGCTCATCTCATTTTTGACATCTTTTGAAGCTCTTCATATTTTTCACACCTTTTCAAGCTCTTCATAATTTTCATATTTTTGAAGCTCTTCATATTTTTCACACTTTTTCAGGCTCTTCATGTTTTTCAACACCTCTTCAGGCTCCTCCTATTTTTCAGACCCTTTCATGCTAATCTAATTTTTGACACTTTTTGAAGCTCTTCATATTTTCACACCTTTTAAGTCTCTGCATGTTTTTGAACACCTTTTCATTCTCCTCATTTATTTTACTCCTTTTGAAGCTCTTCATATTTTTCACACCTTTTCAGGCTCTTCATGTTTTTGAACACTACTTCATGCTCCTCCAATTTTTCAGACCGTTTCATGCTCCTCATATTTTTGACACATTTTGAAGCTCTTCATATTTTTCACACCTTTTCAGGCTCTTCATGTTTTTGAATACCATTTCATGCTCCTCCTATTTTTCAGACCGTTTCATGCTCCTCATATTTTTGACACCTTTTGAAGCTTTCATATTTTTCACACCTTTTCAAGCTCTTCATGTTTTTCAACACCACTTCATGCTCCTCCTTTTTTGCAGACCGTTTCATGCTACTCATATATTTGACACCTTTTGAAGCTCTTCATATTTTTCACACTTTTTCAGGCTCTTCATGTTTTTCAACCCCGCTTCATGCACCTCCGATTTTTCAGACCGTTTCATGCTCCTCATATTTTTGACACCTTTTGAAGCTCTTCATATTTCTCAAACCTTTTCAGGCTCTTCATGTTTTTCAACACCGCTTAATGCACCTCTTATTTTTCAGATCGTTTCATGCTCATCTCATTTTTGACACCCTTTGAAGCTTTTCATATTTTTCACATATTTTCAGGCTTTTCAAGTTTTTGAACACCGCTTCATGCTAATTCTATTTTTCAAACCATATCATGCTCCTCATGTTTTTCACACCTTTTGAAGCTCTTCATATTTTTCACACCTTTTCAGGCTCTTCTTGTTTTTGAACACCACTTCATGCTCCTTCTATTTTTCAGAGAGTTTCATGCTCCTCATGTATTTCACACCTTTTGAAGCTCTTCATATTTTTCACACCTTTTCAGGCTCTTCATGTTTTTCCACACCACTTCATGCTTCTCCTATTTTTCAGCCCGTTTCATCCTCCTCATGTATTTCACACCTTTAGAAGCTCTTCATATTTTTCACACCTTTTCAGGGTCTTCATGTTTTTGAACACCATTTCATGCTCCTCCTAATTCTCAGACCGTTTCATGGTCCTCATATTTTTGACACCTTTTGAAGCTCTTCATATTTTTCACACCTTTTCAGGCTCTTCATGTTTTTCAACCCCGCTTCATGCTCCTCCTATTTTTCGGACCGTTTCATGCTCCTCATATTTTTGACACCTTTTGAAGCTCTTCGTATAATTCACACCTTTTCAGGCTCTTCATTTTTTTCAACACCACTTCATGCTCCTCCTATTTTTCAGACCATTTCATGCAGATCTCATTTTTGACACCTTTTGAAGCTCTTCTTATTTTTCAAAACTTTTGAAGCTCTTCATATTTTTCACACGTTTTCAGGCTCTTCATGTTTTTGAACACCGTTTCATGCTCCTCCTATTTTTCAGGCCGTTTCATGCTCCTCATATTTTTGACACCTTTTGAAGCTCTTCATATTTTTCAAACATTTTGAAGCTCTTCATATATTCCACACGTTTTCAGGCTCTTCATGTTTTTCAACACTGCTTCATGCTCCTCCTATTTTTCCGACCGTTTCATGCTCCTCATATTTTTGACATCTTTTGAAGCTCTATATATTTTTCACACCTTTTCAGCCTCTTCATGTTTTTCAACACCGCTTCATGCTCCTCCTATTTTTCAGAATGTTTCATGCTCATCTCATTTTTGACACCTTTTGAAGCTCTTCATATTTCTCACACCTTTTCAGGTTCTTCATGTTTTTCAACACCGCTTCATGCTCCTCCTATTTTTCAGACGGTTTCATGCTCATCTCATTTTTGACACCTTTTGAAGCTCTTCATATTTTTCACATCTTTTGAAGCTGTTCATATTTTTCACACTTTTTCAGGCTCTGCATGTTTTTCAACAGCCTTTTTTGCTCCTCCTATTTTTCAGACCGTTTCATGCTCCTCATATTTTTGACACCTTTTGATGCTCTTCATATTTTTCACACCTTTTCAGACTCTTCATGTTTTTGAACACCGTTTCATAATCCTCCTATTTTTCAGACCGTTTCATGCTCCTTGTAATTTTGACACCTTTTGAAGCTCTTCATATTTTTCACACCTTTTCAGGCTCTTCATGTTTTTCAACACCGCTTCATGCACCTCCTATTTTTCAGAACGTTTCATGCTCATCTCATTTTTGACATCTTTTGAAGCTTTTCATATTTTTCAAAACTTTTCAGGCTCTTCATGTTTTGAACACCGCTTCATGGTAAATCTATTTTTGAAACCATATCATGCTCCTCATATTTTTCACACATTTTGAAGCTCTTCATATTTTTCGCACCTTTTCAGGCTCTTCATGTTTTTGAACACGATTTCATGCTCCTCCTATTTTTCAGACCGTTTCATGCTCCTCATGTACTTCACACCTTCTGAAGCTCTTCATATTTTTCACACGTTTTGAAGCTGTTCATATTTTTACACGTTTTCAGGCTCTTCATGTTTTTCACAACCGCTTCATGCTCCTCCTATTTTTCAAACCGTTTCATGCTCCTCGTATTTTTGACACGTTTGAGGCTCCTCATATTTTTCACACCTTTTCAGGCTCTTCATGTTTTTGAACACCGTTTCATGATACTCCTATTTTTCAAACCGTTTCATGCTCCTCATGTATTTCACACCTTCTGGAGCTCTTCATATTTTTCACACGTTTTGAAGCTCTTCATATTTTTCACAGCTTCTCAGGCTCTTCATGTTTTTGAACACGGTTTCATGCTGCTCCGATTTTTCAGACCGTTTCATGCTCATTTAATTTTTGAGAGCTTTTGAAGCTCTTCATATTTTTCACATCTTTTGAAACTCTTCATATTTTTCACACCTTTTCAGGCTCTTCATGTTTTTGAACCCCGTCATGCTCCTCCTATTTTTCAGACCGTCTCATGCTCCTCATATTTTTGACACGTTTTGAGGCTCTTCATATTTTTCACACCTTTTCAGGCTCTTCATGTTTCTCAACACCGCTTCATGATCCTCCTATTTTTCAGACCGTTTCATTCTCCTCATTTTTTTGAAACCTTTTGAAGCTCTTCATATTTTTTACACCTTTTCAGTCTCTTCATGTTTTTCAACACAGCTTCATTCTCCTTCTATTTTTCAAACCGTTTCATGCTTCTCATGTATTTCACACGTTTTGAAGCTCTCATATTTTTCACACCTTTTCAGGCTCTTCATGTTTTTGAACACCGTTTCATGCTCCTCCTATTTTTCAGACCGTTTCATGCTCATTTAATTTTTGAGAGCTTTTGAAGCTCTTGATATTTTTCACATCTTTTGAAACTCTTCATATTTTTCACACCTTTTCAGGCTCTTCATGTTTTTGAACCCCGTCATGCTCCTCCTATTTTTCAGACCGTCTCATGCTCCTCATATTTTTGACACCTTTTGAATCTCTTCATATATTTCACACCTTTTCAGGCTCTTCATGTTTTTGAACACCGCTTCATGCTCCTCCTATTTTTCAGACCGTTTCATGCTCCTCATGTATTTCACACCTTTTGAATCTCTTCATATTTTTCACACATGTTCAGTCTCTTCATGTGTTTCAAAACTGTTTCATGCCCCTCCTATTTTTCAGACTGTTTCATGCTCCTCATATTTTGACACGTTTTGAGGCTCTTCATATATTTCACACCTTTTCAGGCCCTTCATGTTTTTGAACACCATTTATGTTCCTCCTATTTTTCAGACCTTTTCATGCTCCTAATATTTTTGACACCTTTTGAAGCCCTTCATATCTTTCACACCTTTTCAGGCTCTTCATTTTTTTGAACACCGCTTCATGCTCCTCTTCTTTTTCAGACCGTTTCATGCTCCTCATATTTTTCACACCTTTTGAAGCTCTTCATATTTTTCACACCTTTTCAGGCCCTTCATGTTTTGAACACCGTTTCATGCTCCTCCTATTTTTCTGACCATTTCATGCTCGTCATATTTTTGACACCTTTTGAAGCTCCTCATATTTTTCACACCTTTAGAAGCTCTTCATATATTTCACACTTTTTCAAGCTCTTCATGTTTTCCACACCGCTTCATGCTCCTCCTATTTTTCAGACTGTCTCATGCTCCTCATGTATTTCACACCTTTTCAAGCTCTTCATATTTACACACATTTTGAGCCTCTTCATGAATTTCAATACCACTTCATGCTCCTCCTATTGTTGAGACCGTTTCATGTTCCTCATATATTTGACACCTTTTGAAGCTCTTCATATTTTTCACACCTTTTGAAACTCTTCTTATTTTTCACACGTTTTCAGTCTCTAAATGTTTTTCAACACCGCTTCATGTTCCTCCTATTTTTCAGACCGTTTCATGCTCCTCATATTTTTGACACGTTTTGAGGCTTTTCATATATTTCACACCTTTTCAGGCCCTTCATGTTTTTGAACACCGTTTTATGTTCCTCCTATTTTTCAGACGGGTTCATGCTCATCTCATTTTTGACACCTTTTGAAGCTTTTCATATTTTTCACACCTTTTCAGGCTCTTCATGTCTTTCAACACCGCTTCATGCTCCTCCTATTTTTCAGACGGGTTCATGCTCATCTCATTTTTGACACCTTTTGAAGCTTTTCATATTTTACACACCTTTTCAGGCTCTTCATGTTTTTGAACACAGGTTGATGCTCCTCCTATTTTTCAGAACGTTTCATGCTCCTCATATTTTTGACACCTTTTGAAGCTCTTCATATTTTTCACATCTTTTCAGGCTCTTCATGTTTTTCAAACCGTTTCATGATCCTCCTATTTTTCAGACCGTTTAATGCTCATCTCATTTTTGACACCTTTTGAAGCTTTTCATATTTTTCACACATTTTCAGGCTCTTCATATTTTTAAACACCACTTCATGCTTCTCCTATTTTTCAGCCCATTTCATGCTCCTCATGTATTTCCCAGCTTTTGATGCCCTTCATATTTTTCACAGCTTTTCAGGCTCCTCATGTTTTTCCACAGCACTTCATGCTTCTCTTATTTTTCAGCCCGTTTCATGCTCCTCATGTATTTCACACCTTTTGAAGCTCTTCATATTTTTCACACCTTTTCAGGCTCTTCATGTTTTTGATCACCGTTTCATGCTCCTCCTATTTTTCAGACCGTTTCATGCTCCTCATATTTTTGACACCTTTTGAAGCTCTTCATATTTTTCACACCTTTTCAGGCTCTTCATGTTTTTGAACACCGCTTCATGATCCTCCTGTTTTTCAGACAGTTTCATGCTCTTCATATTTGTGAAACATTTTGAAGCTCTTCATATTTTTCACACCTTTTCAGTCTCTTCATGTTTTTCACCACCACTTCATGCTCCTCCTATTTTTCAGACCGTATCATGCTCATCTCATTTTTGTCACCTTTGAAGCTCTTTATAATTTTCACACCTTTTGAAGCTCTTCATATTTTTCACACGTTTTCAGGCTCTTCATATTTTTCAACACCGTTTCATGCTGCTTCTATTTTTCAGACCGTTTCATGCTCCTCATATTTTTCACACCTTTTGAAGCTCTTTATATTTTTCACACCTTTTCAGGATCTTCATGTTTTGGAACACAGCTTCATGCTCATCCTATTTATCAGACAGTTTCATGCTCCTCATATTTTTGACACCTTGTGAAGCTCTTTATATTTTTCACAGTTTTTCAGGCTCTTCATGATTTTCAACACCGTTTCATGTTATTCCTATTTTTCAGACCGTTTCATGCTCATCTCATTTTTGACACCTTTTGAAGCTTTTCATATTTTTCACACCTTTTCAAGCTCTTCGTATTTTTAAACACCACTTCATGCTTCTCCTATTTTTCAGCCCATTTCATGCTCCTCATGTATTTCACACCTTTTGAAGCTCTTCATATTTTTCACCGCTTTTCAGGCTCTTCATGTTTTTCCACAGCACTTCATGCTTCTCTTATTTTTCAGCCCGTTTCATGCTCCTCATGTATTTCCCACCTTTTGAAGCTCTTCATATTTTTCACACCTTTTCAGGCTCTTCATGTTTTTGATCACCGTTTCATGCTCCTCCTATTTTTCAGACCGTTTCATGCTCCTCATATTTTTGACACCTTTTGAAGCTCTTCATATTTTTCACACCATTTCAGGCTCTTCATGTTTTTGAACACCACTTCATGATCCTCCTATTTTTCAGACCGTATCATGCTCATCTCATTTTTGTCACCTTTGAAGCTCTTTATATGTTTCACACCTTTTGAAGCTCTTCATATTTTTCACACGTTTTCAGGCTCTTCATATTTCTCAACACCGTTTCATGCTGCTTCTATTTTTCAGACCGTTTCATGCTCCTCATATTTTTCACACCTTTTGAAGCTCTTCATATTTTTCACACCTTTTCAGGATCTTCATGTTTTGGAACACAGCTTCATGCTCCTCCTACTTATCAGACCGTTTCATGCTCCTTATATTTTTGACACCTTTTGAAGCTCTTTATATTTTTAACAGTTTTTCAGGCTCTTCATGATTTTCAACACCGTTTCATGTTATTCCTATTTTTCAGACCGTTTAATGCTCATCTCATTTTTGACACCTTTTGAAGCATTTCATATTTTTCACACCTTGTCAGGCTCTTCATGTCTTTCAACACCACTTCATGCTCCTCCTATTTTTCAGACGGGTTCATGCTCATCTCATTTTTGACACCTTTTGAAGCTTTTCATATTTTTCACACCTTTTCAGGCTCTTCATGTTTTTGAACACAGGTTGATGCTCCTCCTATTTTTCAGAACGTTTCATGCTCCTCATATTTTTGACACCTTTTGAAGCTCTTCATATTTTTCACATCTTTTCAGGCTCTTCATGTTTTTCAACACCGTTTCATGATCCTCCTATCTTTCAGACCGTTTCATGCTCATCTCATTTTTGACACCTTTTGAAGCTTTTCATATTTTTCACACCTTTTCAAGCTCTTCATATTTTTAAACACCACATCATGCTTCTCCTATTTTTCAGCCCATTTCATGCTCCTCATGTATTTCACACCTTTTGAAGCTCTTCATATTTTTCAACACCGTTTCATGCTGCTTCTATTTTTCAGACCGTTTCATGCTCCTCATATTTTTGACACCTTTTGAAGCTCCTCATATTTTTCACACCTTTAGAAGCTCTTCATATATTTCACACTTTTTCAAGCTCTTCATGTTTTCCAAACCGCTTCATGCTCCTCCTATTTTTCAGCCCGTCTCATGTTCATCTCATTTTTGACAGCTTTTAAAGCTCATCATATTTTTCACACCTTTTGAAGCTCTTCATATATTTCACACCTTTTCAAGCTCTTCATGTTTTCCACACCGCTTCATGCTCCTCCTATTTTTCAGACTGTCTCATGCTCCTCATGTATTTCACACCTTTTCAAGCTCTTCATATTTACACACATTTTGAGGCTCTTCATGAATTTCAATACCACTTCATGCTCCTCCTATTGTTGAGACCGTTTCATGTTCCTCATATATTTGACACCTTTTGAAGCTCTTCATATTTTTCACACCTTTTGAAACTCTTCTTATTTTTCACACGTTTTCAGTCTCTAAATGTTTTTCAACACCGCTTCATGTTCCTCCTATTTTTCAGACCGTTTCATGCTCCTCATATTTTTCACACGTTTTGAGGCTTTTCATATATTTCACACCTTTTCAGGCCCTTCATGTTTTTGAACACCGTTCTATGTTCCTCCTATTTTTCAGACGGGTTCATGCTCATCTCATTTTTGACACCTTTTGAAGCTTTTCATATTTTTCACACCTTTTCAGGCTCTTCATGTTTTTGAACACAGGTTGATGCTCCTCCTAATTTTCAGAACGTTTCATGCTCCTCATATTTTTGACACCTTTTGAAGCTCTTCATATTTTTCACATCTTTTCAGGCTCTTCATGTTTTTCAACACCGTTTCATGATCCTCCTATCTTTCAGACCGTTTCATGCTCATCTCATTTTTGACACCTTTTGAAGCTTTTCATATTTTTCACACCTTTACAAGCTCTTCATATTTTTAAACCCCACTTCATGCTTCTCCTATTTTTCAGCCCATTTCATGCTCCTCATGTATTTCACACCTTTTGAAGCTCTTCATATTTTTCACACGTTTTCAGGCTCTTCATATTTTTCAACACCGTTTCATGCTGCTTCTATTTTTCAGACCGTTTCATGCTCCTCATATTTTTCACACCTTTTGAAGCTCTTCATATTTTTCACACCTTTTCAGGATCTTCATGTTTTGGAACACAGCTTCATGCTCCTCCTACTTATCAGACCGTTTCATGCTCCTCATATTTTTGACACCTTTTGAAACTCTTCTTATTTTTAACAGTTTTTCAGGCTCTTCATGATTTTCAACACCGTTTCATGTTATTCCTATTTTTCAGACCGTTTAATGCTCATCTCATTTTTGACACCTTTTGAAGCTTTTCATATTTTTCACACCTTGTCAGGCTCTTCATGTCTTTCAACACCGCTTCATGCTCCTCCTAATTTTCAGACGGGTTCATGCTCATCTCATTTTTGACACCTTTTGAAGCTTTTCATATTTTTCACACCTTTTCAGGCTCTTCATGTTTTTGAACACAGGTTGATGCTCCTCCTATTTTTCAGAACGTTTCATGCTCCTCATATTTTTGACACCTTTTGAAGCTCTTCATATTTTTCACATCTTTTCAGGCTCTTCATATTTTTCAACACCGTTTCATGCTGCTTCTATTTTTCAGACCGTTTCATGCTCCTCATATTTTTCACACCTTTTGAAGCTCTTCATATTTTTCACACCTTTTCAGGATCTTCATGTTTTGGAACACAGCTTCATGCTCCTCCTATTTTTCAGACCATATCATGCTCATCTCATTTTTGTCACCTTTGAAGCTCTTTATATTTTTCACACCTTTTGAAGCTCTTCATATTTTTCACACGTTTTCAGGCTCTTCATATTTTTCAACACCGTTTCATGCTGCTTCTATTTTTCAGACCGTTTCATGCTCCTCATATTTTTCACACCTTTTGAAGCTCTTCATATTTTTCACACCTTTTCAGGATCTTCATGCTTTTGAACACCGCTCCATGCTCCTCCTATTTTTCAGACCGTTTCATGCTCCTCATGTATTTCACACCTTTTCAAGCTCTTCATATTTACACACATTTTGAGCCTCTTCATGAATTTCAATACCACTTCATGCTCCTCCTATTGTTGAGACCGTTTCATGTTCCTCATATATTTGACACCTTTTGAAGCTCTTCATATTTTTACACCTTTTGAAACTCTTCTTATTTTTCACACGTTTTCAGACTCTAAATGTTTTTCAACACCGCTTCATGTTCCTCCTATTTTTCAGACCGTTTCATGCTCCTCATATTTTTGACACGTTTTGAGGCTTTTCATATATTTCACACCTTTTCAGGCCCTTCATGTTTTTGAACACCGTTTTATGTTCCTCCTATTTTTCAGACGGGTTCATGCTCATCTCATTTTTGACACCTTTTGAAGCTTTTCATATTTTTCACACCTTTTCAAGCTCTTCATGTCTTTCAGCACTACTTCATGATCCTCCTATATTTCAGACTGTATCATGCTCCTCATATTTTTGACACCTTTCGAAGCTCTTCATATTTTTCACACCTTTTCAGGCTCTTCATGTTTTTTATCACCGCTTCATGCTCCTCCTATTTTTCAGACCGTTTCGTGCTCCGCATATTTTTGACACCTTTTGAAGCTCTACATATTTTTCACACCTTTTCAGGCTCTTCATATTTTTCAGCACTACTTCATGATCCTCCTATATTTCAGACTGTATCATGCTCCTCATATTTTTGACACCTTTCGAAGCTCTTCATATTTTTCACACCTTTTCAGGCTCTTCATGTTTTTCATCACCACTTTATGCTCCTCCTATTTTTCAGACCGTTTCGTGCTCCTCATATTTTTGACACCTTTTGAAGCTCTTCATATTTTTCATACCTTTTGAAGCTCTTCATATTTTTCACACGTTTTCAGGCTCTTCATGTTTTTCAACACCGCTTCATGCTTCTCCTCTTTTTCAGACCGTTTCATGCTCCTCATATTTTTGACACCTTTTGAAGCTCTTCATATTTTTCATACCTTTTGAAGCTCTTCATATTTTTCACACGTTTTCAGGCTCTTCATGTTTTTCAACACCGCTTCATGCTCCTCCTATTTTTCAGACCGTATCATGCTCCTCATGTTTTTCACACTTTTTGAACCTCTTCATATTTTTCAACATTTTCAGGCTCTTCATGTTTTTGAACACCACTTCATGCTCCTCCTATTTTTCAGACAGTTTCATGCTCCTCATGTATTTCCCACCTTTTGAAGCTCTTCATATTTTTCACACCTTTTCAGGCTCTTCATGTTTTTCAACACAACTTCATGCATCTCCTATTTTTCGGACCGTTTCATGCTCCTCATGTTTTTCACACCTTTTGAAGCTCTTCATATTTTCACACCTATTCAGGCTCTTCATGTTTTTGAACACCGCTTCATGCTCCTCCTTTTTTCAGACCGTTTCATTCTCTTCATATATTTCACACCTTTTGAAGCTCTTCATATTTTTCACACCTTTTTAGGATCTTCAAGATTTTCAACACTGTTTCATGCTCCTCCTATTTTTCAGACCGTTTCATGCTCATCTCATTTTTGACACCTTTGGAAGCTCTTCATATTTTTCAAAGCTTTTGAAGCTCTTCATATTTTTCACAACTTTTCAGGCTCTTCATGTTTTTCAACACCGTTTCATGCTCCTCCTATTTTTCAAACCGTTTCATGTTCCTCATAATTTTGACACCTTTTGAAGATCTTCATAATTTTCACACATTTTCAGGCTCTTCATGTGTTTGAACACCGCTTCATGTTCCTCCTATTTTTCAGACCGTTTCATGCTTCTCATATTTTTGACACCTTTTGAAGCCCTTCATATTTTTCATACCTTTTGAAGCTCTTCATGTTTTTGAACACTGCTTCATGCTCCTTGTATTATTCAGATCGTTTCATGCTCCTCATATTTTTGACACTTTTTGAGCTCTTCATATATTTCAAACCTTTTCAGGCTCTTCATGTTTTCGAACTCTGCTTCATGCTCCTCCAATTTTTCAAACCGTTTCATGATCCTCATGTATTTCACAGCATTGAACCTCTTCATATTTTTCACACCTTTTCATGCTCTTCCAGATTTTCAACATCACTTCATGCTCCTACTGTTTTGCAGACCGTTTCATGCTCCTCATATTTTTGACACCTTTTGAAGCTCTTCATATTTCTCACACCTTGTCAGGCTCTTCATGTCTTTCAACACCGCTTCATGCTCCTCCTATTTTTCAGACGGGTTCATGCTCATCTCATTTTTGACACCTTTTGAAGCTTTTCATATTTTTCACACCCTTTCAGGCTCTTCATGTTTTTGAACACAGGTTGATGCTCCTCCTATTTTTCAGAACTTTTCATGCTCCTCATATTTTTGACACCTTTTGAAGCTCTTCATATTTTTCACATCTTTTCAGGCTCTTCATGTTTTTCAACACCGTTTCATGATCCTCCTATCTTTCAGACCGTTTCATGCTCATCTCATTTTTGACACCTTTTGAAGCTTTTCATATTTTTCACACCTTTTCAAGCTCTTCATATTTTTAAACACCACTTCATGCTTCTCCTATTTTTCAGCCCATTTCATGCTCCTCATGTATTTCACACCTTTTGAAGCTCTTCATATTTTTCACAGCTTTTCAGGCTATTCATGTTTTTCCACAGCACTTCATGCTTCTCTTATTTTTCAGCCCGTTTCATGCTCCTCATGTATTTCACACCTTTTGAAGCTCTTCATATTTTTCACACCTTTTCAGGCTCTTCATGTTTTTGGTCACCGTTTCATGCTCCTCCTATTTTTCAGACCGTTTCATGCTCCTCATATTTTTGACAACTTTTGAAGCTCTTCATATTTTTCACACCTTTTCAGGCTCTTCATGTTTTTGAACACCGCTTCATGATCCTCCTGTTTTTCAGACCGTTTCATGCTCTTTATATTTGTGAAACATTTTGAAGCTCTTCATATTTTACACACCTTTTCAGTCTCTTCATGTTTTTCACCACCACTTCATGCTCCTCCTTTATTTCAGACAGTATCATGCTCCTCATATTTTTGACACCTTTCGAAGCTCTTCATATTTTTCACACCTTTTCAGGCTCTACATGTTTTTGAACACAGGTTGATGCGCCTCCTATTTTTCAGAACGTTTCATGCTCCTCATATTTTTGACACCTTTTGAAGCTCTTCATATTTCTCACACCTTTTCAGGCTCTTCATGTCTTTCAACACCACTTCATGCTCCTCCTATTTTTCAGACCTTTTCATGCTCATCTCAATTTTGACACCTTTTGAAGCTCTTCATATTTTTCACACATTTTCAGGCTCTTCATGTTTTTCAACACCGTTTCATGCTCCTCCTATATTTCTGACCGTTTCATGCTCCTCATATTTTTGACACATTCTGAAGATCTTCATATTTTTCACATCTTTTCAGACTCTTCATGTTTTTGATCACCGTTTCATGCTCCTCCTAATTTTCAGACCGTTTCCTGCTGCTCATATTTTTGACACCTTTTGAAGCTCTTCACATTTTTCACACCATTTCAGGCTCTTCATGTTTTTCAACACCGCTTCCTGATCCTCCTATATTTCAGACCGTTTCATGCTCCTCATATTTTTGACACGGTTTGAAGCTCTTCGTATTTTTCACACCTTTTCAGGCTCTTCATGTCTTTGAACACTGCTTCATGCTCCTCCAATATTTCAGACCGTTTCATGCTCCTCGTATTTTTCAGACTGTTTCAGGGTGTCCATGTTTTTGAACACCATTTCATGCTCCTCCTATATTTCAGACAATTTCATGCTCCTCATACATTTGACATGTTTTGAAGCTCTTCATATTTTTCACAACTTTTCAGGCTCTTCATGTTTTTGAACACAGTTTCATGCTCCTCCTATTTTTCAGACCGTTTCATGCTCCTCATGTTTTTGACACCGTTGAAGCTCTTCATAATTTTCACAGCTTTTCATGCTTCTCATATTTTTGAACACCGCTTCATGATCCTCATATTTTTCAGATCGTTTCATGCTCCTCATATTTTTGACACCTTTTGACGCTCTTCATATTTTTCACACCTTTTCAGGCTCTTCATGTTTTTGAACACCACTTCATACTTCTACTATTTTCAGACCGTCTAATGCTCCTCATGTATTTCACACCTTTTGACGCTCTTCATATTTTTCACACCTTTTCATGCTCTTCATTTTTTTCAACACAGCTTCATTCTCCTTCTATTTTTCAAACCGTTTCATGCCTCTCATGTATTTCACACGTTTTGAACCTCTCATATTTTTCACACCTTTTCAGGCTCTTCGTGTTTTTGAACACCGTTTCATGCTCCTCCTATTTTTCAGACCGTTTCATGCTCATTTAATTTTTGAGAGCTTTTGAAGCTCTTGATATTTTTCACATCTTTTGAAACTCTTCATATTTTTCACACCTTTTCAGGCTCTTCATGTTTTTGAACCCCGTCATGCTCCTCCTATTTTTCAGACCGTCTCATGCTCCTCATATTTTTGACACCTTTTGAAATTCTTCATATATTTCACACCTTTTCAGGCTCTTCATGTTTTTGAACACCGCTTCATGCTCCTCCTATTTTTCAGACCGTTTCATGCTCCTCATGTATTTCACACCTTTTGAATCTCTTCATATTTTTCACACGTGTTCAGTCTCTTCATGTGTTTCAACACTGTTTCATGCTCCTCCTATTTTTCAGACTGTTTCATGCTCCTCATATTTTGACACGTTTTGAGGCTCTTCATATATTTCACACCTTTTCAGGCCCTTCATGTTTTTGAACACCATTTATGTTCCTCCTATTTTTCAGACCTTTTCATGCTCCTAATATTTTTGACACCTATTGAAGCCCTTCATATCTTTCACACCTTTTCAGGCTCTTCATTGTTTTGAACACCGCTTTATGCTCCTTTTATTTTTCAGACCGTTTCTTGCTCCTCATATTTTTGACAACTTTTGAAGTTCTTCATATTTTTCGCACCTTTTCAGGCTCTTCATGTTTTTGAACACCTCTTCATGCTCCTCTTCTTTTTCAGACCGTTTCATGCTCCTCATATTTTTCACACCTTTTGAAGCTCTTCATATTTTTCACAGCTTTTCAGGCCCTTCATGTTTTGAACACCGTTTCATGCTCCTCCTATTTTTCTGACCATTTCATACTCGTCATATTTTTGACACCTTTTAAAGCTCATCATATTTTTCACACCTTTTGAAGCTCTTCATATATTTCACACCTTTTCAAGCTCTTCATGTTTTCCACACCGCTTCATGCTCCTCCTATTTTTCAGACTGTCTCATGCTCCTCATGTATTTCACACCTTTTCAAGCTCTTCATATTTACACACATTTTGAGCCTCTTCATGAATTTCAATACCACTTCATGCTCCTCCTATTGTTGAGACCGTTTCATGTTCCTCATATATTTGACAACTTTTGAAGCTCTTCATATTTTTCACACCTTTTGAAACTCTTCTTATTTTTCACACGTTTTCAGTCTCTAAATGTTTTTCAACACCGCTTCATGTTCCTCCTATTTTTCAGACCGTTTCATTCTCCTCATATTTTTGACACGTTTTGAGGCTTTTCATATATTTCACACCTTTTCAGGCCCTTCATGTTTTTGAACACCTTTTTATGTTCCTCCTATTTTTCAGACGGGTTCATGCTCATCTCATTTTTGACACCTTTTGAAGCTTTTCATATTTTTCACACCTTGTCAGGCTCTTCATGTCTTTCAACACCGCTTCATGCTCCTCCTATTTTTCAGACGGGTTCATGCTCATCTCATTTTTGACACCTTTTGAGGCTTTTCATATTTTTCACACCTTTTCAGGCTCTTCATGTTTTTGAACACAGGTTGATGCTCCTCCTATTTTTCAGAACGTTTCATGCTCCTCATATTTTTGACACCTTTTGAAGCTCTTCATATTTTTCACACCTTTTCAGGCTCTTCATGTTTTTCAACACCGTTTCATGATCCTCCTATATTTCAGACCGTTTCATGCTCATCTCATTTTTGACACCTTTTGAAGCTTTTCATATTTTTCACACGTTTTCAGGCTCTTCATATTTTTAAACACCACTTCATGCTTCTCCTATTTTTCAGCCCATTTCATGCTCCTCATGTATTTCACAGCTTTTGATGCTCTTCATATTTTTCACAGCTTTTCAGGCTCTTCATGTTTTTCCACAGCACTTCATGCTTCTCTTATTTTTCAGCCCGTTTCATGCTCCTCATGTATTTCACACCTTTTGAAGCTCTTCATATTTTTCACACCTTTTTAGGATCTTCAAGGTTTTCAACACCGTTTCATGCTCCTCCTATTTTTCAGACCGTTTCATGCTCATCTCATTTTTGACACCTTTGGAAGCTCTTCATATTTTTCAAAGCTTTTGAAGCTCTTCATATTTTTCACACCTTTTCAGGCTCTTCATGTTTTTCAACACCGTTTCATGCTCCTCCTATTTTTCAAACCGTTTCATGTTCCTCATAATTTTGACACCTTTTGAAGATCTTCATAATTTTCACACATTTTCAGGCTCTTCATGTGTTTGAACACCGCTTCATGTTCCTCCTATTTTTCAGACAGTTTCATGCTCCTCATATTTATGACACCTTTTGAAGCTCTTCATATTTTTCATACCTTTTGAAGCTCTTCATGTTTTTGAACACTGCTCCATGCTCCTTGTATTATTCAGATCGTTTCATGCTCCTCATATTTTTGACACTTTTTGAGCTCTTCATATTTTTCAAACCTTTTCAGGCTCTTCATGTTTTTGAACTCTGCTTCATGCTCCTCCAATTTTTCAAACCGTTTCATGATCCTCATCTATTTCACAACATTGAACCTCTTCATATTTTTCACACCTTTTCATGCTCTTCAAGATTTTCAACATCACTTCATGCTCCTACTTTTTTGCAGACCGTTTCATGCTCCTCATATTTTTGACACCTTTTGAAGCTCTTCATATTTCTCACACCTTGTCAGGCTCTTCATGTCTTTCAACACCGCTTCATGCTCCTCCTATTTTTCAGACGGGTTCATGCTCATCTCATTTTTGACACCTTTTGAAGCTTTTCATATTTTTCACACCCTTTCAGGCTCTTCATGTTTTTGAACACAGGTTGATGCTCCTCCTATTTTTCAGAACGTTTCATGCTCCTCATATTTTTGACACCTTTTGAAGCTCTTCATATTTTTCACATCTTTTCAGGCTCTTCATGTTTTTCAACACCGTTTCATGATCCTCCTATCTTTCAGACCGTTTCATGCTCATCTCATTTTTGACACCTTTTGAAGCTTTTCATATTTTTCACACCTTTTCAAGCTCTTCATATTTTTAAACACCACTTCATGCTTCTCCTATTTTTCAGCCCATTTCATGCTCCTCATGTATTTCACACCTTTTGAAGCTCTTCATATTTTTCACAGCTTTTCAGGCTCTTCATGTTTTTCCACAGCACTTCATGCTTCTCTTATTTTTCAGCCCGTTTCATGCTCCTCATGTATTTCACACCTTTTGAAGCTCTTCATATTTTTCACACCTTTTCAGGCTCTTCATGTTTTTGGTCACCGTTTCATGCTCCTCCTATTTTTCAGACCGTTTCATGCTCCTCATATTTTTGACAACTTTTGAAGCTCTTCATATTTTTCACACCTTTTCAGGCTCTTCATGTTTTTGAACACCGCTTCATGATCCTCCTGTTTTTCAGACCGTTTCATGCTCTTTATATTTGTGAAACATTTTGAAGCTCTTCATATTTTTCACACCTTTTCAGGCTCTTCATGTTTTTCACCACCACTTCATGCTCCTCCTATAATTCAGACCGTATCATGCTCCTCATATTTTTGACACCTTTCGAAGCTCTTCATATTTTTCACACCTTTTCAGGCTCTACATGTTTTTGAACACAGGTTGGTGCGCCTCCTATTTTTCAGAACGTTTCATGCTCCTCATATTTTTGACACCTTTTGAAGCTCTTCATATTTCGCACACCTTTTCAGGCTCTTCATGTCTTTCAACACCACTTCATGCTCCTCCTATTTTTCAGACCGTTTCATGCTCATCTCAATTTTGACACCTTTTGAAGCTCTTCATATTTTTCACACATTTTCAGGCTCTTCATGATTTTGAACCCCGTCATGCTCCTCCTATTTTTCAGACCCTCTCATGCTCCTCATACTTTTGACACGTTTTGAGGCTCTTCATATTTTTCACACCTTTTCAGGCTCTTCATGTTTCTCAACACCGCTTCATGATCCTCCTATTTTTCAGACCGTTTCATTCTCCTCATTTTTTTGAAACCTTTTGAAGCTCTTCATATTTTTTACACCTTTTCAGTCTCTTCATGTTTTTCAACACCGTTTCATGCTCCTCCTATTTTTCAGACCGTTTCATGCTCATTTAATTTTTGAGAGCTTTTGAAGCTCTTGATATTTTTCACATCTTTTGAAACTCTTCATATTTTTCACACCTTTTCAGGCTTTTCATGTTTTTGAACCCCGTCATGCTCCTCCTATTTTTCAGACCGTCTCATGCTCCTCATATTTTTGACACCTTTTGAATCTCTTCATATATTTCACACCTTTTCAGGCTCTTCATGTTTTTGAACACCGCATCATGCTCCTCCTACTTTTCAGACCGTTTCATGCTCGTCATGTATTTCACACCTTTTGAATCTCTTCATATTTTTCACACGTGTTCAGTCTCTTCATGTGTTTCAACACTGTTTCATGCTCCTCCTATTTTTCAGACTGTTTCATGCTCCTCATATTTTGACACGTTTTGAGGCTCTTCATATATTTCACACCTTTTCAGGCCCTTCATGTTTTTGAACACCATTTATGTTCCTCCTATTTTTCAGACCGTTTCATGCTCATCTCATTTTTGACACCTTTTGAAGCTCTTCATATTTTTCACACATTTTCAGGCTCTTCATGTTTTTCAACACCGTTTCATGCTCCTCCTATATTTCTGACCGTTTCATGCTCCTCATATTTTTGACACATTCTGAAGATCTTCATATTTTTCACATCTTTTCAGACTCTTCATGTTTTTGATCACCGTTTCATGCTCCTCCTAATTTTCAGACCGTTTCCTGCTGCTCATATTTTTGACACCTTTTGAAGCTCTTCACATTTTTCACACCATTTCAGGCTCTTCATGTTTTTCAACACCGCTTCCTGATCCTCCTATATTTCAGACCGTTTCATGCTCCTCATATTTTTCACACGGTTTGAAGCTCTTCGTATTTTTCACACCTTTTCAGGCTCTTCATGTTTTTGAACACTGCTTCATGCTCCTCATCTTTTTCAGATCGTTTCATGCTCCTCATATTTTTGACACCTTGTGACGCTCTTCATATTTTTCACACCTTTTCAGGCTCTTCATGCTTTTGAACACCGCTCCATGCTCCTCCTATATTTCAGACCGTTTCATGCTCCTCGTATTTTTCAGACCGTTTCAGGGTGTCCATGTTTTTGAACACCATTTCATGCTCCTCCTATATTTCAGACAGTTTTATGCTGCTCATACTTTTGACATGTTTTGAAGCTCTTCATATTTTTCACAACTTTTCAGGCTCTTCATGTTTTTGAACACAGTTTCATGCTCCTCCTATTTTTCAGACCATTTCATGCTCCTCATGTTTTTGACACCGTTGAAGCTCTTCATAATTTTCACACCTTTTCATGCATCTCATGTTTTTGAACACCGCTTCATGATCCTCATATTTTTCAGATCGTTTCATGCTCCTCATATTTTTGACACCTTTTGACGCTCTTCATATTTTTCACACCTTTTCAGGCTCTTCATGTTTTTGAACATCACTTCATACTTCTACTATTTTCAGACCGTCTAATGCTCCTCATGTATTTCACACCTTTTGACGCTCTTCATATTTTTCACACCTTTTCAGGCTCTTCATTTTTTTCAACACCGTTTCATGCTCCTCCTATCTTTCTGACCGTTTCATGCTCCTCATATTTTTGACACATTCTGAAGATCTTCATATTTTTCACATCTTTTCAGACTCTTCATGTTTTTGATCACCGTTTCATGCTCCTCCTAATTTTCAGACCGTTTCCTGCTGCTCATATTTTTGACACCTTTTGAAGCTCTTCACATTTTTCACACCATTTCAGGCTCTTCATGTTTTTCAACACCGCTTCCTGATCCTCCTATATTTCAGACCGTTTCATGCTCCTCATATTTTTGACACGTTTTGAAGCTCTTCGTATTTTTCACACCTTTTCAGACTCTTCATGTTTTTCAACACCGCTTCATGCTCCTCCTATTTTTCAGACCGTTTCTTGCTCCTCATATTTTTGACAACTTTTGAAGTTCTTCATATTTTTCGCACCTTTTCAAGCTCTTCATGTTTTTGAACACCTCTTCATGCTCCTCTTCTTTTTCAGACCGTTTCATGCTCCTCATATTTTTCACTCCTTTTGAAGCTCTTCATATTTTTCACACATTTTCAGGCTCTTCATGTTTTTCAACACCGTTTCATGCTCCTCCTATATTTCTGACCGTTTCATGCTCCTCATATTTTTGACACATTCTGAAGATCTTCATATTTTTCACATCTTTTCAGACTCTTCATGTTTTTGATCACCGTTTCATGCTCCTCCTAATTTTCAGACCGTTTCCTGCTGCTCATATTTTTGACACCTTTTGAAGCTCTTCACATTTTTCACACCATTTCAGGCTCTTCATGTTTTTCAACACCGCTTCCTGATCCTCCTATATTTCAGACCGTTTCATGCTCCTCATATTTTTCACACGGTTTGAAGCTCTTCGTATTTTTCACACCTTTTCAGGCTCTTCATGTTTTTGAACACTGCTTCATGCTCCTCATCTTTTTCAGATCGTTTCATGCTCCTCATATTTTTGACACCTTGTGACGCTCTTCATATTTTTCACACCTTTTCAGGCTCTTCATGCTTTTGAACACCGCTCCATGCTCCTCCTATATTTCAGACCGTTTCATGCTCCTCGTATTTTTCAGACCGTTTCAGGGTGTCCATGTTTTTGAACACCATTTCATGCTCCTCCTATATTTCAGACAGTTTCATGCTGCTCATACTTTTGACATGTTTTGAAGCTCTTCATATTTTTCACAACTTTTCAGGCTCTTCATGTTTTTGAACACAGTTTCATGCTCCTCCTATTTTTCAGACCATTTCATGCTCCTCATGTTTTTGACACCGTTGAAGCTCTTCATAATTTTCACACCTTTTCATGCATCTCATGTTTTTGAACACCGCTTCATGATCCTCATATTTTTCAGATCGTTTCATGCTCCTCATATTTTTGACACCTTTTGACGCTCTTCATATTTTTCACACCTTTTCAGGCTCTTCATGTTTTTGAACATCACTTCATACTTCTACTATTTTCAGACCGTCTAATGCTCCTCATGTATTTCACACCTTTTGACGCTCTTCATATTTTTCACACCTTTTCAGGCTCTTCATTTTTTTCAACACCGTTTCATGCTCCTCCTATCTTTCTGACCGTTTCATGCTCCTCATATTTTTGACACATTCTGAAGATCTTCATATTTTTCACATCTTTTCAGACTCTTCATGTTTTTGATCACCGTTTCATGCTCCTCCTAATTTTCAGACCGTTTCCTGCTGCTCATATTTTTGACACCTTTTGAAGCTCTTCACATTTTTCACACCATTTCAGGCTCTTCATGTTTTTCAACACCGCTTCCTGATCCTCCTATATTTCAGACCGTTTCATGCTCCTCATATTTTTGACACGTTTTGAAGCTCTTCGTATTTTTCACACCTTTTCAGACTCTTCATGTTTTTCAACACCGCTTCATGCTCCTCCTATTTTTCAGACCGTTTCTTGCTCCTCATATTTTTGACAACTTTTGAAGTTCTTCATATTTTTCGCACCTTTTCAAGCTCTTCATGTTTTTGAACACCTCTTCATGCTCCTCTTCTTTTTCAGACCGTTTCATGCTCCTCATATTTTTCACTCCTTTTGAAGCTCTTCATATTTTTCACACCTTTTCAGGCCCTTCCTGTTTTGAACACCGTTTCATGCTCCTCCTATTTTTCTGACCATTTCATGCTCGTCATATTTTTGACACCTTTTGAAGCTCCTCATATTTTTCACACCTTTAGAAGCTCTTCATATATTTCACACTTTTTCAAGCTCTTCATGTTTTCCAAACCGCTTCATGCTCCTCCTATTTTTCATACCGTCTCATGTTCATCTCATTTTTGACAGCTTTTGAAGCTCCTCATATTTTTACACCTTTTGAAGCTCTTCATATATTTCACACCTTTTCAATCTCTTCATGTTTTCCACACCGCTTCATGCTCCTCCTATTTTTCAGACTGTCTCATGCTCCTCATGTATTTCACACCTTTTCAAGCTCTTCATATTTACACACATTTTGAGGCTCTTCATGAATTTCAATACCACGTCATGCTCCTCCTATTGTTGAGACCATTTCATGTTCCTCATATATTTGACAACTTTTGAAGCTCTTCATATTTTTCACACCTTTTGAAACTCTTCTTATTTTTCACACGTTTTCAGTCTCTAAATGTTTTTCAACACCGCTTCATGTTCCTCCTATTTTCAGACCGTTTCATGCTCCTCATATTTTTGACACGTTTTGAGGCTTTTCATATATTTCACACCTTTACAGGTCCTTCATGTTTTTGAACACCGTTTTATGCTCCTCCTATTTTTCAGACCGTTTCATGCTCCTCATAATTTGACACCTTTTGAAGCTCCTCATATTTTTCACACATTTTCAGTCTCTTCATTTTTTTGAACAGCGCTTCATGCTCCTCCTATTTTTCAGACCGTTTCAGGCTCCACATATTTTTGTCACCTTTTGAAGCTCTTCATATTTTTCACACCTTTTCAGGATCTTCATGTTTTTAAACACCGCTTCATGCTCTTCCTATTTTTCAGAGCTTTTCATTCTCCTCCCATTTTTGACACATTTTGAAGCTCTTCATATTTTTCACAATTTTTCAGGCTCTTCATATTTTTGAACACCGCTTCATGCACCTCCTATTTTTCAGACCCTTTCAGATTACTCATATTTTTGACACCTTTTGAAGCTCTTCATATATTTCACACCTTGTCAGGCTCTTCATGTTTTTCAACACCGCTTCATGCTCCTCCTATTTTTCAGACCATTTCATGCTCCTCATATTTTTGACACCTTTTGAAGCTCTTCATAATTTTCACACCTTTTCATGCTCTTCATCTTTTTCAAAACAGTTTCACTCTCATCCTAATTTTCAGACTGTTTCTTGCTCCTCATATTTTTGACAGCTTTTGAAGCTCTTCATATTTTTCACACCTTGTCAGGCTCTTCATGTTTTTCAACACCGCTTTGTGCTCCTCCTATTTTTCAGTCATTTCATGCTTCTCATATATTTGACACCTTTTGAAGCTCTTCATATTTTTCACACCTTTTCAGGCTCTTCATGTTTTTCAACACCGCTTTGTGCTCCTCCTATTTTTCACTCATTTCATGCTTCTCATATTTTTGACACCTTTTGAAGTTCTTCATATTTTTCACAGATTTTCATTCTCTTCATCTTCTTCAAAACCATTTCATGCTCATCCTATTTTTCAGACTGTTTCATGCTCCTCATATATTTGACAATTTTTGCAGCTCTTCATATTTTTAACACCGTTTCAGGCTCTTCATGTTTCTCATCAAAGCTTCAGGCTCCTCCTATTTTTCAGACCGTTTCATGCTCCTTATATTTTTGAGAACTTTTGAAGCTCTTCATGTTTTTCACACATTTTCAGGCTCTTCATGTTTTTGAGCCCAGCTTCATGCTCCTCAGATTTTTCAGACCGTTTCATGCTCCTCATATTTTTGACACCTTTGAAGCTGTTCATATATTTCAAACCTTTTCAGGCTCTTCATGTTTTTCAACACCGCTTCATTCTCCACCTATTTTTCAGTCGTTTCATGCTTCTCATATTTTGGACACCTTTTGAAGCTCTTCATATTTTCACACCTTTTCATGCTCTTCATCTTTTTCAAAACCGTTTCATGCTCATCCTATTTTTCAGGCTGTTTCGTGCTCCTCATATTTTTGACACATTTTGACGCTCTTCATATTTTTCAAACCTTTTCAGGATCTGCATGTTTTTGAAGACCGATTCATGCTCCTCCTATTTTTCAGACCGTTTCATGCTCCTCATATTTTTGACACCTTTTGAAGCGCTTCATATATTTCACACCTTTTCAGGATTTCATGTTTTTCAACACCGCTTCATGCTGCTTCTATTTTCATACCGTTTCATGCTTCTCATATTTTTGATAACTTTTGAACCTCTTCATAATTTTCACACGTTTTCTTACTCTTCATCTTTTTCAAAACAGTTTCATTCTCATCGTAATTTTCAGACTGTTTCATGCTCCTCATATTTTTGACAACTTTTGAAGCTCTTCATATTTTTCACACCTTTTCAAGCTCTTCATGTTTTTCAACACCGCTTTGTGCTCCTCCTATTTTTCAGTCATTTCATGCTTCTCATATTTTTGACACCTTTTGAAGCTCTTCATATTTTTCACACCTTTTCAGGCCATTCATGTTTTTCAGCACCGCTTCATGCTCCTCCTATTTTTCAGTCATTTGATGCTTCTCATATATTTGACACATTTTGAAGCTCTTCATATTTTTCACATCTTTTCAGGCTCTTAATGTTTTTGAACCCCGCTTCATGCACCTCATATTTTTCAGACCGTTTCAGGCTTCTCCTAAATTTGACACCTTTTGAAGCATTTCATATATTTCACACCTTGTCATGCTATTCATGTTTTTCAACAGCGCTTATTGCTCCTCCTCTTTTTCAGACCGTTTCATGCTCCTCATATTTTTCACAACTTTTGAAGCTCTTCATATTTTTCATACATTTTCAGGCTCTTCATGTTCTTGACCACCGCTTCATGCTCATCCTATTTTTCAGACCGTTTCATGCTCCTCGTATTTTTGACACCTTTTCAAGCTCTTCATATTTTTCACACGTTTTCAATCTCTTCATGTTTTTCAACACCACTTCATGCTCCTCCTATTTTTCAGACTGTTTCATGCTCCTCATATTTTTCACACCTTTTGAAGCTCTTCATATTTTTAACACCTTTTCAGGCTCTTCACCTTTTTCACAACCGTTTCTTGCCCATACTATTTTTCAGACCGTTTCGTGCGTCTCATGTTTTTGACAACTTTTGAAGCTCTTCATATTTTTCACACGTTTTCAGTCTCTTCATGTTTTTCAACACCGCTTCATGCTTCTTCTCTTTTTCAGACCGTTTCATGCTCCTCCTATTTTTGACACGTTTTGAAGCTCTTCATATTTTTCACACCTTTTAGGCTCTTCATGTTTTCCAACACAGTTTCATGCTCCTCCTATGTTTCAGACCGTTTCATGCTCCTCATAATTTTGACAACTTTTGAAGATCGTCATATTTTTCACACCTTCTCAGGCTCTTCATGTTTTTGAACACCACTTCATGTTCCTCTTGTTTTTCAGACCGTTTCACGCTTCTCATATTTTTGACACATTTTGAAGCTCTTCATATTTTTCACACCTTTTCAGGCTCTTCATGTTTTTGAACACCGCTTCATGCTCCTCATATTTTTCATATCGTTTCATGCTCTTCATATTTTTGACACCTTTTGAAGCTCTTCATATTTTTCACACCTTTTCAGGCTCTTCATGTTTTTGAACACTGCTTCATGCTCTTCGTATATTTCAAACCGTTTCATTGTCGTCATGTATTTCACACCTTTGAAACTCTTCATATTTTTCACACCTTTTCAGTCTCTTTGTGTATTTCAACACTACTTCATGTTCCTCCTATTTTTCAGACCGTTCCATGGTCCTCGTATTTTTCACACCTTTTAAAGCTCTTCATATTTTTCACATTTTTTCAGGCTCTTAATGATTTTTCACACCGCTTCATGCTCCTCCTTTTTTTCAGACCGTTTCATGCTCCTCATGTATTTCACACCTTTTGAAGCTCTTCATATTTTTCACACCTTTTCAGGCTTTCATGTTTTTGAACACAACTTCATGCTCCTCCTATTTTTCAGACCGTTTCATGCTCCTCATGTATTTCACAACTTTTGAAGCTCTTCCTATATTTCACACCTTTTCAGACTCTTCATGTTTTTCAAAACCGTTTCATGCTGCTCCTATTTTTCAGACCATTTCATGCTACTCATATATTTGCCACCTTTTGAAGCACTTCATATTTTTCACACCTTTTCAGGCTGTTCATGTTTTTCAACACCACTGCATGATTCTCCTATTTTGCAGACCATTTCATGCTCCTCATACTTTTGACACCTTTTGAAGCTCTTCATATTTTTCACACCTTTTCAGGCTCTTCATGTTTTTGAACACCACTTCATGCTCCTGCTGTTTTTCCGACCGTTTCATGCTCCTAATATTTTTCACACCTTTTGAAGCTCTTCATATTTTTCACACCATTTCAGACTCTTCATGTTTTTCAATACTGTTTCATGCACATCCTATTTTTCAGATCGTTTCATGCTTCTCATATTTTTGACACCTTTTCAAGCTCCTCATATATTTCACACCTTTTCAGTCTCTTCATGTTTTTCAACACAACTTCAATCTCCTCATATTTTTCAGACTGTTTCATGCTCATCTCATTTTTGACACATTTTGAAGCTCTTCATATTTTTCACACCTTTTGAAGCTCCTCATATTTTTCACACCTTTTCAGGCCTTCATGTTTTTGAACACCGGTTCATGCTCCTAATATATATTTCAGACCGTTTCATGCTCCTCATATTTTTGACACCTTTTGAAATCTTCATATATTTCACACCATTTCAGGCTCTTCATTTTTTTGAACACAACTTCATGCTCCAACTATTTTTCAGACCGTTTCATGCTCATCTCTTTTTTAACACCTTTTGAAGCTCTTCATATTTTTCATACCTTTTGAAGCTCTTCATATTTTCACACCTTTTCAGGCTCTTCATGTTTTTCAACAACGCTTCATGCTCCTCCTATTTTTCAGACCGTTTCATTCTCCTCATAATTTTGACACGCTTTGAAGCTCTTCTTATATTTCAAACATGTTCTGGCTCTTCATGTTTTTGAACACCGCTTCATGTTCCTCCTATTTTTCCTACCGTTTCATGCTCCTCTTATACTTGACACCTTTTGAAACTCTTCATATTTTTCACACCTTTTCAGGCTCTTCATGTTTTTGAACACCCCATCATGCTCCTCCTATTTTTTAGACCGTTTCATACATCTCATGAATTTCACACCTTTTGAACCTCTTCATATTTTTCACACCTTTTCAGGTTCTTCATGTTTTTCAACAACACTGCATGTTCCTCCTATTTTTCAGACCATTTCATGCTCATCTCATTTTTGACACATTTTGAAGCTCTTCATAGTTTTCACACATTTTGAAGCTCTTCATATTTTTCACACATTTTCAGGCTCTTCATGTTTTTCAACAACGCTTCATCCTCCTCCTATTTTTTCAGACCTTTTAATGCTCTTCATATATTTGATACATTTTGAGTCTCTTCATATTTTTCCCACATTTTCAGGCTCTTCATGTTTTTGAACACCGCTTCATGCTCCTCCTATTTTTCAGACCATTTCATGCTCCTCATGTATTTCACACCTTTTGAAGCTCTTCATATTTTTCACACTTTTCAGTCTCTCAGGTTTTTGAACACAGCTTCATGCTCCTCCTATTTTTCAGACCGTTTCATGCTCCTCATATATTTGACACATTTTGAATATCTTCATATTTTTCACACCTTTTCAGTCTCTTCATGTTTTAGAACATGGCTTCATGCTACTAGTATTTTTCAGACCGTTTCATGCTCCTCATATTTTTGACAACTTTTGAAGCTCTTCATATATTTCACACATTTTCAGGCTCTTCATGTTTTTCAACACCACTTCATGCTCCTGCTATTTTTCAGACCGTTTCAGGCTCATCTCAATGTTAACATATTTTGAGCTCTTCATATTTTTCACACCTTTTCAGGCTCTTCATGTTACTGAACACTTCTTCATGCTCCTCCTACTTTTCAGACCGTTTCATGCTCCTCATGTATTTCACACCTTTTGAAGCTCTTCATATTTTTCACACCTTTTCAGGCTTTCATGTTTTTGAACACAACTTCATGCTCCTCCTATTTTTCAGACCGTTTCATGCTCCTCATGTATTTCACAACTTTTGAAGCTCTTCCTATATTTCACACCTTTTCAGACTCTTCATGTTTTTCAAAACCGTTTCATGCTGCTCCTATTTTTCAGACCATTTCATGCTACTCATATATTTGCCACCTTTTGAAGCACTTCATATTTTTCACACCTTTTCAGGCTGTTCATGTTTTTCAACACCACTGCATGATTCTCCTATTTTGCAGACCATTTCATGCTCCTCATACTTTTGACACCTTTTGAAGCTCTTCATATTTTTCACACCTTTTCAGGCTCTTCATGTTTTTGAACACCACTTCATGCTCCTGCTGTTTTTCCGACCGTTTCATGCTCCTAATATTTTTCACACCTTTTGAAGCTCTTCATATTTTTCACACCATTTCAGACTCTTCATGTTTTTCAATACTGTTTCATGCACATCCTATTTTTCAGATCGTTTCATGCTTCTCATATTTTTGACACCTTTTCAAGCTCCTCATATATTTCACACCTTTTCAGTCTCTTCATGTTTTTCAACACAACTTCAATCTCCTCATATTTTTCAGACTGTTTCATGCTCATCTCATTTTTGACACATTTTGAAGCTCTTCATATTTTTCACACCTTTTGAAGCTCCTCATATTTTTCACACCTTTTCAGGCCTTCATGTTTTTGAACACCGGTTCATGCTCCTAATATATATTTCAGACCGTTTCATGCTCCTCATATTTTTGACACCTTTTGAAATCTTCATATATTTCACACCATTTCAGGCTCTTCATTTTTTTGAACACAACTTCATGCTCCAACTATTTTTCAGACCGTTTCATGCTCATCTCTTTTTTAACACCTTTTGAAGCTCTTCATATTTTTCATACCTTTTGAAGCTCTTCATATTTTTCACACCTTTTCAGGCTCTTCATGTTTTTCAACAACGCTTCATGCTCCTCCTATTTTTCAGACCGTTTCATTCTCCTCATAATTTTGACACCCTTTGAAGCTCTTCTTATATTTCAAACATGTTCTGGCTCTTCATGTTTTTGAACACCGCTTCATGTTCCTCCTATTTTTCCTACCGTTTCATGCTCCTCTTATACTTGACACCTTTTGAAACTCTTCATATTTTTCACACCTTTTCAGGCTCTTCATGTTTTTGAACACCCCATCATGCTCCTCCTATTTTTTAGACCGTTTCATACATCTCATGAATTTCACACCTTTTGAACCTCTTCATATTTTTCACACCTTTTCAGGTTCTTCATGTTTTTCAACAACACTGCATGTTCCTCCTATTTTTCAGACCATTTCATGCTCATCTCATTTTTGACACATTTTGAAGCTCTTCATAGTTTTCACACATTTTGAAGCTCTTCATATTTTTCACACATTTTCAGGCTCTTCATGTTTTTCAACAACGCTTCATGCTCCTCCTATTTTTTCAGACCTTTTAATGCTCTTCATATATTTGATACATTTTGAGTCTCTTCATATTTTTCCCACATTTTCAGGCTCTTCATGTTTTTGAACACCGCTTCATGCTCCTCCTATTTTTCAGACCATTTCATGCTCCTCATGTATTTCACACCTTTTGAAGCTCTTCATATTTTTCACACTTTTCAGTCTCTCAGGTTTTTGAACACAGCTTCATGCTCCTCCTATTTTTCAGACCGTTTCATGCTCCTCATATATTTGACACATTTTGAATATCTTCATATTTTTCACACCTTTTCAGTCTCTTCATGTTTTAGAACATGGCTTCATGCTACTAGTATTTTTCAGACCGTTTCATGCTCCTCATATTTTTGACAACTTTTGAAGCTCTTCATATATTTCACACATTTTCAGGCTCTTCATGTTTTTCAACACCACTTCATGCTCCTGCTATTTTTCAGACCGTTTCAGGCTCATCTCAATGTTAACATATTTTGAGCTCTTCATATTTTTCACACCTTTTCAGGCTCTTCATGTTACTGAACACTTCTTCATGCTCCTCCTACTTTTCAGACCGTTTCATGCTCCTCATGTATTTCACACCTTTTGAATGTCTTCATAATTTTCCCACCTTTCAGGCTCTTCATGGTTTTGAACACCGTTTCATGGTCTTCCTATTTTTCAGACCGTTTCATGCTCCTCATATTTTTGACACCTTTAGAAACTCTTCATATTTTTCACACCTTTTCAGGTTCTTCATGTTTTTGAACACCGTTTCATGCTCCTCCTATTTTTCAGACCGTTTCATGCTCCTCATATTTTTGAGACATTTTGAAGCTCTTCATATTTTTCACACCTTTTCAGGATTTCATGTTTTTGAACACCGCTTCATGCTCCTCCTATTTTTCAGACCGTTTCATACTATTCATGTATTTAACACCTTTTGAAGCTCTTCATATTTTTCACACCTTTTCAGGCTCTTCATGTTTTTCAACACCACTTTATGCTCCTCCTATTTTTCAGACTGTTTCATGCTCCTCATATTTTTGACAACTTTTGAAGCTCTTCATATTTTTCAAACCTTTTGTTGCTCTTCATATTTTTCACACCATTTCAGGCTCTTCATGATTTTCAACACCACCTCATGCTCCTCCTATTTTTCAGATCGTTTCATGCTTCTCATATTTTTCACACCTTTTCAAGGTCTTCATGTTTCAACACCGTTTCATGCTCCTCCTATTTTTCAGACCGTTTCATGCTCCTCATGTTTTCCACACCTTTTGAAGCTCGCTTTATTTTTCACACCTTTTCAGGCTCTTCATGTTTCTGAACACCGTTTCAGGCTCCTCCTATTTTTCAGACCGTTTCATGCTCCTCATATATTTCACACCTTTTGAAGCTCTTCATATTTTTCACAGCTTTTCAGGCTCTTCATGTTTTTGAACACCGCTTCATGCTCCTCCTATGTTTAAGATCGATTCATGATCCTCTTATTTTTGACACCTTTTGAAGCTCTTCATATTGTTCACACCTTTTCAGGCTCTTCATGTTTTTGAACACCGTTTCATGCTCCTCATATTTTTCAGACCGTTTCATGATCCTCATATTTTTGACACCATTTGAAGCTCTTCATATATTTCACACATTTTCAGGCTCTTCATGTGTTTCACACCTTTTCAGGCTCTTCATGTTTTGCAACACCGCTTCATGCTCCTCCTATTTTTCAGACCGTTTCATGCTCCTCATATTTTTGACACTTTTGAAGCTCTTCATATATTTCACACCTTTTCAGGCTCCTCATGTTTTTCAACACCGCGTCATGCTCCTCCTGTTTTTCAGACCGTTTCATGCTCCTCATATTTTTGATACATTTTGAAGCTCTTCATATATTTTACACATTTTCAGGCTCTTCATGTGTTTCACACCTTTTCAGGCTCTTCATGTTTTTGAACACCGCTTCATGCTCCTCCTATTTCTGAGACCGTATCATGCTCCTCATATTTTTGACACATTTTGAAGCTCTTCTTATTTTTCACACCTTTTCAGGCTCCTCATGTATTTCAACACCGCTTCATGCTCCTCCTATTTTTCAGACAGTTTCATGCTCCGCATATATTTGACTCCTTTTTAAGCTCTTTTTATTTTTCACACCTTTTCAGGCTCTTCATGTTTTTGAACACCGCTTCATGCTCCTCCTATTTTTCAGACCGTTTCATGCTCCTCATATTTTTGACACTTTTGAAGCTCTTCATATATTTCACACCTTTTCAGGCTCCTCATGTTTTTCAACACCGCGTCATGCTCCTCCTATTTTTCAGACAGTTTCATGCTCCTCATATATTTGACTCCTTTTGAAGCTCTTCATATTATTCACACCTTTTCAGGCTCTTCGTCTTATTCAACACCGTTTCATGCTCCTCCTATTTTTCAGAACGCTTCATGCTCCTCATATTTTTGACACCTTTTGAAGCTCTTCATATTTTTCACACCATTTCATGCTCTTCATGTTTCTGAACACCGTTTCATGCTCCTCATATTTTTACATGTTTTGAAACTCTTCATATTTTTCACACCTTTTCAGGCTCTTCATATTTTTCAACACCGCTTCATGCTCCTCCTATTTTTCAGACCGTTTCATGCTTCTTATATTTTTGACTTCTTTTGAAGCTCTTCATATATTTCACTCCTTTTTAGGCTCTTCGTGTTTTTCAACACTGTTTCATGCTCCTCCTATTTTTCAGAACGCTTCATGCTCCTCATATTTTTGACACATTTTGTAGCTCTTCATATATTTCACACCTTTTCAGGCTCTTCATGTTTTTCAACACCGCCTCATGCTCTTCCTATTTTTAAGACAGTTTCATGCGCATCATAATTTTGAAACCTTTTGAAGCTCTTCATATTTTTCACACATTTTCAGTCTCTTCATGTTTTTCCACACCGTTTCATGCTCCTCCTATTTTTCAGACCGTTTCATGCTCCTCATATTTTTCACACGTTTTGAAGCTCTTCAAATATTGCACGCCTTTTCAGGTTCTTCATGTTTTTGAACACCGTTTCATGCTACACCTATTTGACACATTTTGAAGCTCTTCATATTTTTCACAAATTTTCAAGCTCTTCATGTTTTGAAACACCACTTCATGCTCCTCATATTTTTCAGACCGTTTCATGCTCCTCATAATTTTGACACTTTTTGAAGATCTTCTTATATTTCATGCCTTTTCAGGCTCTTCATATTTTTGAACACCGTTTCATGCTCCTCCTATTTTTCAGACCATTTTATCCTCCTCATATTTTTGACACATTTTGAAGCTCTTCATATTATTCACACCTTTTCATGCTCTTCATGTTTTTCAAAACCGTTTCATACTCCTCTTATTTTTCAGACAGTTTCATGCTCCTCATATTTTTGACACCTTTTGAAGCTCTTCATATATTTCACACCTTTTCATGCTCTTCATGTTTTTCAGACCATTTCATGCTCTTCATATTTTTGACACCTTTTAAGCTCTTCATATTTTTTCACAGATTTTCAGGCTCTTCAAGTTTTTGTACACCGCTTCATGCTACTCCTATTTTTCAGATCGTTTCATGCTCCTCATATTTTTGACACCTTTTGAAGATCTTCATATATTTCCCTCTTTTCAGGCTCTTCATGTTTTTCAACACCGCTTCATGCTCCTCTTATTTCAGACCGTTTCATGCTCCTCATATGTTTGACACCTTTTGAAGCTCTTTATATATTTCACATCTTTTCAGGTTCTTCAAGTTTTTGAACACCGTTTCATGCTCCTCCTATTTTTCAGACCATTTCCTGCTCCTCATATTTTTGACAACTTTTGGAGCTCTTCATACATTTCACACATTTTCAGACCCTTCATGTTTTTCAACACCGCTTTATGCTGCACCTATATTTCAGAACAGTTTCATGCTCCTCATATTTTTGACACTTTTTGAAACTCTTCTTATTTTTCACACCTTGTCAGGCTCTTCATGTTTTTGAACACCGCTTCATGCTCCACATATTTTTAAGACCGTTTCATGCTCCTCATATTTTTCACACATTTTCAGGCTCTTCATGTTTTTGAACACCATTTCATACTTCTCATATTTTTGACACCTTTTGAAGCTCTTCATATATTTCACTCCTCTTCAGGCTCTTCGCGGTTTTCAACACCATTACATGCTCCTCCTGTTTTTCAGACCGTTTCATGCTCCTCATATTTTTGACACCTTTTGAAGCTCTTCATATTTTTCAAACCTTTTCAGGCTCTTCATGTTTTTCAGCACCATTTGATGCTCCTCCTATTTTTCAGACCGTTTCATGCTCCTCATATTTTTGACACCTATTGAAACTCTTCATATATTTCACACCTTTTGAGGCTCTTCATCTTTTTCACACCTTTTCAGGCTCTTCATGTTTTTCACACATTTTCAGGCTCTTCATGGTTTTCAGACCTTTTCAGGCTCTTCATATTTTTCAACACCGTTTCATGCTCCTTCTATTTTTCAGACTGTTTCATGTTCCTCATATTTTTGACACCCTTGAAGCTCTTCATATATTTCACACCTTTTCAGGCTCTTCATGGTTTTGAACACCGCTTCATGCTCCTCGTATTTTTTAGACTGTTTCGTACTCCTCATATTTATGACACGTTTTGAAACTCTTCATATATTTCACACCTTTTCAGCCTCTTCATGTATTTCAACACCACTCATGCTCCTCCTATTTTTCAGACCGTTTCATGCTCCTCATATTTTTGACACCTTTTGAAGCTCTTAATATTTTTCACACCTTTTCAGGCTCTTCATGTTTTTCAACACCCCTTCATGCTATTCCTATTTTTCAGACCGTTCGTGCTCCTCATATTTTTGACACCTTTTGAAGCTCTTCAAATATTTCACACCTTTTCAGGCTCTTCATGTTTTTCAACAACGCTTCATGCTCCTCATATTTTTGACACCTTTTGAATCTCGTCATATATTTCACTTCTTTTCAGGATCTTCATGTTTTTCAACACCGCTTCATGCTCCTCATATTTTTGACACCTTTTGAAGCTCTTCATATTTTCACACCTTTTCAGGCTCTTCATGTTTTTCAACACCGCTTCATGCTCCTCCTTTTTTTCAGTCATTTCATGGTTCTCATATTTTTGACACCTTTTGAAGCTCTTCATATTTTTCACACCTTTTTATGCTGTTCCTGTTTTTCAAAACCGCTTCATGCTCCTCCTATTTTTCAGACGGTTTCATGCTCCTCATATTTTTGACACCTTTTGAAGCTCTTCATATTTTTCACACCTTTTCATGCTCTTCATGTATTTGACAACCGCTTCATGCTCCTCCTATTTTTCAGACCGTTTCATGCTCCTCATAATTTTGACACCTTTTGAAGCTCTTCGTATTTTTCACAAGTTTTCAGGTTCTTCATGTTTTTCAACACCACTTCATGCTTATCCTATTTTTCAGACTGTTTCATGCTCCTCATATATTTGACACCTTTTGAAGCTCTTCACATATTTCAAACAATTTCAGACTCTTCATGTTTTTCAACACCGCTTCATGCTCCACCTATTTTTCAGTCGTTTCATGCTTCTCATAATTTGGACACCGTTTGAAGCTCTTCATATTTTCACACCTTTTCATGCTCTTCATCTTTTTCAAAACCGTTTCATGCTCATCCTATTTTTCAGGCTGTTTCATGCTCCTCATATTTTTGACATATTTTGACGGTCTTCATATTTTTTAAACCTTTTCAGGATCTGCATGTTTTTGAAGACCGATTCATGCTCCTCCTATTTTTCAGACCGTTTCATGCTCCTCATATTTTTGACACCTTTTGAAGCTCTTCATATATTTCACACCTTTTCAGGATTTCATGTTTTTCAACACCGCTTCATGCTGCTTCTATTTTCATACCGTTTCATGCTTCTCATATTTTTGATAACTTTTGAACCTCTTCATAATTTTCACACGTTTTCTTGCTCTTCATCTTTTTCAAAACAGTTTCATTCTCATCCTAATTTTCAGACTGTTTCATGCTCCTCATATTTTTGACAACTTTTGAAGCTCTTCATATTTTACACACCTTTTCAGGCTCTTCATGTTTTTCAACACCGCTTTGTGCTCCTCCTATTTTTCAGTCATTTCATGCTTCTCATATTTTTGACACCTTTTGAAGCTCTTCATATTTTTCTCACATTTTCATTCTCTTCATCTTCTTCAAAACCATTTCATGCTCATCCTATTTTGCAGACTGTTTCATGCTCCTCATATTTTTGGCACCTTTTGAAGGTCTTCATATTTTTCAAACCTTTTCAGGCTCTTCATGTTTTTCAAAACCGCTTCATTCTCCTCCTATTTTTCAGACCGTTTCCTGCTTCTCATGTTTTTGACACCTTTTGAAGCTCTTCATATTTTTCACAGCTTTTCATGCTTTTCATATTTTTCAACACCGCTTCATGCTCCTCCTATTTTTCAGACTGTTTCATGGTCTTCATATTTTTCACGCCTTTGAAGCTCTTAATATTTTTCACATCTTTGCAGGCTCTTCATGTTTTTCCACACCGTTTCATTCTCCTCCTATTTTTCAGACCGTTTCATGCTCCTCATATTTTTCAGACCGCTTCATGCTCCTCCTATTTTTCAGAGCGTTTCATGCTCCTCATATTTTTGAAACCTTTTGAAGCTCCTCCTATTTTTCACACCTTTTCAGGCTCTTCTCTTTTTTCAACACAGTTTCATGCTCCTCATATTTTTCAGACCGTTTCATGCTCCTCATTTTTTGACAGCTTTTGAAGCTCTTCATATTTTTCATACATTTTAAGGCTCTTCATGTTTTTAAAAACCGCTTCATGCTTCTCCTATTTTTCAGACCGTTTCATTCTCCTCACATTTTTCTCACATTTTGAACCTCTTCATATTTTTCACACCTTTTCAGGCTCTTCATGTTTTTGAACACAGCTTCATGCTCCTCCGATTTTTCAGACCGTTTCATGCTCCTCCTAATTTTCAGACCGTTTCATGCTCCTCATATATTTGACAGCTTTTGAAGCTCTTCATATTTTCCACAACTTTTCTGGCTCTTCATGTTTTTGAACACAGCTTCATGCTCCTCCTATTTTTCAGACCGTTTCTTGCTCCTCATATTTTTGACATTTTTTGAAGCTCTTCATATATTTCACACCTTTTCAGGCTCTTCATGTTTTTCAACACCAGTTCATGTTCCTCCTATTTTTCAGACCGTTTCATGCTCCTCATATTTTTGACAAGTTTTGAGGCTCTTCATGATTTTGAACAACACTTCATGCTCCTCATATTTATCAGACCGTTTCATGCTCCTCATGTATTTCACACCTTTTGAAGCTCTTCATATTTTTCACACCTTTTCAGGCTCTTTATGTTCTTGAACACCGCTTCATGCTCCTCCTATTTTTAGACCATTTCATGCTCCTCATATTTTTCACACCTTCTGAAGCTCTTCATATTTTTCACACCTTTTCAGGCTCTTCATGTTTTTGAACACCGCTTCATGCTCCTCCTATTTTTCAGACCGTTTCATGCTCCTCATATTTTGACACCTTTTGAAGCTCTTCATATTTTTCAAACCTTTTGTAGCTCTTCATATTTTTCACACCATTTCAGGCTCTTCATGATTTTCAACACCACCGCATGCTCCTCCTATTTTTCAGATCGTTTCATGCTTCTCATATTTTTCACACCTTTTCAAGGTCTTCATGTTTCAACACCGTTTCATGCTCCTCCTATTTTTCAGACCGTTTCATGCTCCTCATGTTTTCCACACCTTTTGAAGCTCGCTTTATTTTTCACACCTTTTCAGGCTCTTCATGTTTCTGAACACCGTTTCAGGCTCCTCCTATTTTTCAGACCGTTTCATGCTCCTCATATATTTCACACCTTTTGAAGCTCTTCATATTTTTCACAGCTTTTCAGGCTCTTCATGTTTTTGAACACCGCTTCATGCTCCTCCTATGTTTAAGTCGATTCATGATCCTCTTATTTTTGACACCTTTTGAAGCTCTTCATATTGTTCACACCTTTTCAGGCTCTTCATGTTTTTGAACACCGTTTCATGCTCCTCATATTTTTCAGACCGTTTCATGATCCTCATATTTTTGACACCATTTGAAGCTCTTCATATATTTCACACATTTTCAGGCTCTTCATGTGTTTCACACCTTTTCAGGCTCTTCATGTTTTGCAACACCGCTTCATGCTCCTCCTATTTTTCAGACCGTTTCATGCTCCTCATATTTTTGACACTTTTGAAGCTCTTCATATATTTCACACCTTTTCAGGCTCCTCATGTTTTTCAACACCGCGTCATGCTCCTCCTGTTTTTCAGACCGTTTCATGCTCCTCATATTTTTGACACATTTTGAAGCTCTTCATATATTTTACACATTTTCAGGCTCTTCATGTGTTTCACACCTTTTCAGGCTCTTCATGTTTTTGAACACCGCTTCATGCTCCTCCTATTTCTGAGACCGTATCATGCTCCTCATATTTTTGACACATTTTGAAGCTCTTCTTATTTTTCACACCTTTTCAGGCTCCTCATGTATTTCAACACCGCTTCATGCTCCTCCTATTTTTCAGACAGTTTCATGCTCCGCATATATTTGACTCCTTTTTAAGCTCTTTTTATTTTTCACACCTTTTCAGGCTCTTCATGTTTTTGAACACCGCTTCATGCTCCTCCTATTTTTCAGACCGTTTCATGCTCCTCATATTTTTGACACTTTTGAAGCTCTTCATATATTTCACACCTTTTCAGGCTCCTCATGTTTTTCAACACCGCGTCATGCTCCTCCTGTTTTTCAGACCGTTTCATGCTCCTCATATTTTTGACACATTTTGAAGCTCTTCATATATTTTACACATTTTCAGGCTCTTCATGTGTTTCACACCTTTTCAGGCTCTTCATGTTTTTGAACACCGCTTCATGCTCCTCCTATTTCTGAGACCGTATCATGCTCCTCATATTTTTGACACATTTTGAAGCTCTTCTTATTTTTCACACCTTTTCAGGCTCCTCATGTATTTCAACACCGCTTCATGCTCCTCCTATTTTTCAGACAGTTTCATGCTCCGCATATATTTGACTCCTTTTAAGCTCTTTATATTTTTCACACCTTTTCAGGCTCTTCATGTTTTTGAACACCGCTTCATGCTCCTCCTATTTTTGAGACCGTATCATGCTCCTCGTATTTTTGACACATTTTGAAGCTCTTCATGTTTTTCAACTCCTCTTCATGCTCCTTCTATTTTTGACACATTTTGAAGCTCCTCATATTTTTCACACATTTTCAGGCTCTTCATGTTTTTCAACACCGTTTCATGCTCCTCCTATTTTTAAAACCGTTTCATGCTTGTTATATTTTTGACACCTTTTTAAGCTCTTCATATATTTCACACCTTTTCAGGCTCTTCATGTTTTTCAACACCGCTTCTTATTCCTCCTATTCTTCAGACCTTTTCATGCTCCTCATATTTTTGACACCTTTTGAAGCTCTTCATATATTTCACACCTTTCCAGGCTCCTCATGTTTTTCAACACCGCGTCATGCTCCTCCTGTTTTTCAGACCGTTTCATGCTCCTCATATTTTTGACACCTTTTGAAGCTCTTCTTATTTTTCACACCTTTTCAGGCTTTTCATGTTTTTCAACACCGCTTCATGCTCCTCCTATTTTTCAGACTGTTTCATTCTCATTATATTATTGACAAGTTTTGAAGCTCTTCATATTTTTAACACCTTTTCAGGCTCTTCATGTTTCTGAAAACCGCTTCATGATCCTCCTATTTTTCAGACCGTTTCATTCTCCTCATATATTTCACACCTTTTGAAGCTCTTCATAATTTTCACACCTTTTCATGCTCTTCATGTTTCTGAAAACTGCTTCATGATCCTCCTATTTTTCAGACCGTTTCATGCTCCTCATATATTTCACACCTTTTGAAGCTCTTCATATTTTTCACACCTTTTCAGGCTCTTCATGTTTTTGAACACAGCTTCATGCTCCACCTATTTATCAGACCGTTTCATGCTCCTCATATTTTTGACACCTTTTGCAGCTCTTTATATTTTTCACACTATTTCAGGCTCTTCATGATTTTCAACACCGTTTCATGTTATTCCTGTTTTTCAGACCGTTTAAGGCTCATCTCATTTTTGACACCTTTTGAAGCTTTTCATATTTTTCACAACTTTTCAGGCTCTTCATGTTTTTGAACACCGCTTCATGCTCCTCCTATTTTTCAGAGAGTTTCATGCTCCTCATGTATTTCACACCTTTTGAAGCTCTTCATATTTTCCACACCTTTTCAGGCTCTTCATGTGTTTGATCACCGTTTCATGCTCCTTCTATTTTTCAGACCGTTTCATGCTCTTCATATTTTTGACACCTTTTGAAGCTCTTCATATTTTTCACATCATTGAAGCTCTTCATATTTTTCACCCCTTTTCAGGCTCTTCATGATTTTCAACACCGCTTCATGCTCCTCGTATTTTTCGGACCGTTTTATGCTCATCTCATTTTTGACACCTTTTGAAGCTCTTCATATTTTTCACACCTTTTGAAGCTCTTCATATTTTTCATATGTTTGAAGCTCTTCATATTTTCACACGTTTTCAGACTCTTCATGTTTTTCAACACCGCTTCATGCCCCTGCTATTTTTCAGACAGTTTCATGCTCCTCATATTTTTGACAGGTTTTGAGGCTTTTCATATTTTTCACACCTTTTCAGGCTCTTCATATTTTTGAACACCGTTTCATAATCCGCCTATTTTTAAACCGTTTCATGCTCCTCATATTTTTGACACCTTTAGAACCTCTTCATATTTTACACAGCTTTTCAGGCTCTTCATGTTTTTCAACACCGCTTCATGCTCCTCCTCTTTTTCAGAACGTTTCATGCTCCTCATATATTTGACACCTTTTGAAGCTCTTGATATTTCTCACACCTTTTCAGGTTCTTCATGTTTTTCAACACCGCTTCATGCTCCTCCTATTTTTCAGACCGTTTCATGCTCATCTCATTTTTGACACCTTTTGAAGCTCTTCATATTTTTCACATCTTTTGAAGCTCTTTATATTTTTCACACATTTTCAGGCTTTTCATGTTTTTGAACACCGCTTCATGTTCCTCCTATTTTTCAGACCGTTTCATGCTCCTCATATTTTTGACACCTTTTGAAACTCTTCATATTTTTCACACCTTTTCATGCTCTTCATGTTTCTGATAACCGCTTCATGATCCTCCTATTTTTCAGACCGTTTCATTCTCCTCATATATTTCACACCTTTTGAAGCTCTTCATATTTTTCACACCTTTTCAGGCTCTTCATGTTTTTAGACACCGCTTCATGCTCGTCGTATTTTGCCGACCGTTTCATGCTCCTCATATTTTTGACACCTTTTGAAGCTCTTCAGATATTTCACACCTTTCCAGGCTCTTCATTTTTTTAACACCACTTCATGCTCCTCCTATTTTTCAGATACTTTCATGCTCATCTCATTTTAACACCTTTTGAAGCTCTTCATATTTTTGACAAATTTTGAAGGTCTTCATATTTTTCACACGTTTTCAGGCTCTTCATGATTTTCAACACCTCTTCATGCTCCTCCTATTTTTCAGACCTTTTCATGCTCATCTCTTTTTTGACACCTTTTGAAGCTCTTCAGATTTTTCACACCTTTTGAAGCTCTTCATATTTTTCACATTTATGAATCTCTTCATATTTTCCACACGTTTTCAGACAATTCATATTTTTCAACATCGCTTCATGCTCCTCCTATTTTTCAGACCGTTTCATTCTCCTCATATTTTTGACACCTTTTGAAGCTCTTCATATATTTCACACTTTTTCAGACTTTTCCTTTTTTTCAACACGACTTCATGCTCCTCCTATTTTTCAGACCGTTTCATGCTCATCTCATTTTGACACCTTTTGAAGCTCTTCATGTTTTTCTCATCTCTTGAAGCTCTTCATATTTTTCACAACTTTTCAGGCTCTTCATGATATTCAACACCGCTTCATGCTCCTCCTATTTTTCAGACCGTTTCATGCTCCTCATAATTTTGACACCTTTTGATGCTTTCATATTTTTAACACCTTTTCAGGCTCTTCATCTCTTTCAACACCACTTCATGCTCCTCCTTTTTTGCAGACCGTTTCATGCTACTCATACTTTTAACACCTTTTGAAGCTCTTCATATTTCTCACACCTTTTCAGGCTCTTCATGTTTTTCAACAACGCTTCATGCTCCTCCGATTTTTCAGACCATTTCATGCTGCTCATATTTTTGACACCTTTTGAAGCTCTTCATATTTTTCACCCCTTTTCAGGCTCTTCATGTTTTTGAACACCGCTTCATGCTTCTCCTATTGTTCAGACCGTTTCATGCTCCTCATATTTTTGACACCTTTTGCAGCTCTTTATATTTTTCACACTATTTCAGGCTCTTCATGATTTTCAACACCGTTTCATGTTATTCCTGTTTTTCAGACCGTTTAAGGCTCATCTCATTTTTGACACCTTTTAAAGCTCTTCATATTTTTCACACCTTTTCTGGCTCTTCATGTTTTTGAACACCGCTTCATGATCCTCCTGATTTTCAGACCGTTTCATGCTCTTCATATTTTTGAAACATTTTGAAGCTCTTCATATTTTTCACACCTTTTCAGGCTCTTCATGTTTTTCACCACCACTTCATTCTCCTCCTATTTTTCAGACCGTTTCATGCTCATCTCATTTTTGTCACCTTTGAAGCTCTTTATATTTTTCACACCTTTTGAAGCTCTTCATATTTTTCACACGTTTTCAGGCTCTTCATAGTTTTGAACACCGTTTCATGCTGCTTCTATTTTTCAGATCGTTTATGCTCCTCATATTTTTGACACCTTTAGAAGCTCTTCATATTTTTCAAACCTTTTCAGGTTCTTCATGTTTTTGAACACCGTTTCATGCTCCTCCTATTTTTCAGACCGTTTCATGCTCCTCATATTTTTGACACATTTTGAAGCTGTTCATATTTTTCACACCTTTTCAGGCTCTTCATGTTTTTGAACACCGCTTCATGATCCTCCTATTTTTCAGACCGTTTCATGCTCCTCATATTTTTGACACTTTTTGAGCTCTTGATATTTTTCACACCTTTTCAGGCTCTTCATGTTTTTGAACACCGCTTCATGCTACTCCTATTTTTCAGATCGTTTATGCTCCTCATATTTTTGACACCTTTAGAAGCTCTTCATATTTTTCAAACCTTTTCAGGCTCTTCATGTTTTTGATCACCGTTTCATGCTCCTCCTATTTTTCAGACCGTTTCATGCTCCTCATATTTTTGACACCTTTTGAAGCTCTTCATATTTTTCACACCTTTTCAGGCTCTTCATGTTTTTGAACACCGCTTCATAATCCTCCTGTTTTTCAGACCGTTTCATGCTCTTCATATTTGTGAAACATTTTGAAGCTCTTCATATTTTTCACACCTTTTCAGGCTCTTCATGTTTTTGAACACAGCTTCATGCTCCACCTATTTATTAGACCGTTTCATGCTCCTCATATTTTTGACACCTTTTGCAGCTCTTTATATTTTTCACACTATTTCAGGCTCTTCATGATTTTCAACACCGTTTCATGTTATTCCTATTTTTCCGACCGTTTAATGCTAATCTCATTTTTGACACCTTTTGAAGCTCTTCATATTTTTCACACCTTTTCAGGCTCTTCATGTTTTTGAACACCGCTTCATGCTCCTCTTATTTTTCAGACCGTTTTTTGCTCCTCATATTTTTAACACCTTTTTAAGCTTTTCATATTTTTCACACCTTTTCAGGCTCTTCAAGTTTTTCAACACCACTTCATGCTCCTTCTTTTTTGCAGACCGTGTCATGCTCCTCATATATTTGACACCTTTTGATCCTCTTCATATTTTTCACACCTTTTCAATCTTCATTTTTCAACACCGCTTCATGCTCCTCCTATTTTTCAGACCGTTTCATGCTCATATCATTTTTGACACCTTTTGAAGCTTTTCATATTTTTCACAACTTTTCAGGCTCTTCATGTCTTTCAACACCGTTTCAGACTCCTCCTATTTTTCAGACCGTTTCATGCTCATCTCAATTTTGACACCTTTTGAAGCTCTTCATAATTTTCACACATTTTCAGGCTCTTCATGTTTTTGAACACCGCTTCATGCTCCTCCTATTTTTCAGAGAGTTTCATGCTCCTCATGTATTTCACACCTTTTGAAGCTCTTCATATTTTTCACACCTTTTCAGACTCTTCATGTTTTTGATCACCGTTTCATGCTCCTCCTATTTTTCAGACCGTTTCATGCTCCTCATATTTATGACACTTTTTGAAACTCTTCCTATTTTTCACACCTTTTCATGCTCTTCATGTTTCTGAAAACCGCTTCATGATCCTCCTATTTTTCACACCGTTTCATTCTCCTCATATATTTCACACCTTTTGAAGCTCTTCATATTTTTCACACCTTTTCATGCTCTTCATGTTTCTGAAAACCGCTTCATGATCCTCCTATTTTTCAGACCGTTTCATTCTCCTCATATATTCACACCTTTTGAAGCTCTTCATATTTTTCCCACCTTTTCAGGCTCTTCATGTTTTTGAACACTGCTTCATTCTCCTCCTATTTTTCAGACCATTTCATGCTCATCTCATTTTTGTCACCTTTGAAGCTCTTTATATTTTTCACACCTTTTGAAGCTCTTCATATTTTTCACACCTTTTCAGGCTCTTCATTTTTCAACACCGCTTCATGCTCCTCCTGTTTTTCAGACCGTTTCATGCTCTTCATATTTGTGAAACATTTTGAAGCTCTTCATATTTTCACACCTTTTCAGGCTCTTCATGTTTTTGAACACAGCTTCATGCTCCACCTATTTATCAGACCGTTTCATGCTCCTCATATTTTTTTTTTTGTTTTTTTATTCTTGATAAGCTTTTTTTTTTTTTTAATTTTTATTATTTTTTTTCCCAGTGGGTTTTGTCATACATTGCTATGAATCAGCCATTGATTTACATGTATTCCCAATCCCGATCATATTTTTGACACCTTTTGCAGCTCTTTATATTTTTCACACTATTTCAGGCTCTTCATGATTTTCAACACCGTTTCATGTTATTCCTATTTTTCAGACCGTTTAATGCTAATATCATTTTTGACACATTTTGAAGCTTTTCATATTTTCCACAACTTTTCAGGCTCTTCATGTTTTTGAACACCGCTTCATGCTCCTCCTATTTTTCAGAGCGTTTCATGCTCCTCATATTTTTGACACTTTTTGAGCACTTCATATTTTTCACACCTTTTCAGGCTCTTCATGTTTTTCGACACAGCTTCATGATCCTCCTATTTTTCAGACCATTTCATTCTCCTCATATATTTGACACCTTTTGATCCTCTTCATATTTTTCACACCTTTTCAGGCTCTTCATATTTTTCAACACCGTTTCATGCTGCTTCTATTTTTCAGACCGTTTCATGCTCCTCATATTTTTCACACCTTTTGAAGCTCTTCATATTTTTCACACCTTTTCAGGCTCTTCATGTTTTTGAACACAGCTTCATGCTCCACCTATTTATCAGACCGTTTCATGCTCCTCATATTTTTGACACCTTTTGCAGCTCTTTATATTTTTCACATTATTTCAGGCTCTTCATGATATTCAACACCGTTTCATGTTATTCCTATTTTTCAGACCGTTTAATGCTCATCTCATTTTTGACACCTTTTGAAGCTTTTCATATTGTTCACACCTTTTCAGTCTGTTCATGATTTTCAACACCGCTTCATGCTCCTTCTATTTTTCAGACCGTTTCAAGCTCATCTCATTTTTGACACCTTTTTAATCTCTTCATATTTTTCACAACTGTTGAAGCTCTTCATATTTTTAATATTTTTGAAGCTCTTCATATTTTCACACGTTTTCACACTCTTCATGTTTTTCAACACCGCTTCATGCTCCTCCTTTTTTCAAACCGTATCATGCTCCTCATATTTTTGACACCTTTAGAAACTCTTCATATATTTAACACCTTTTCAGGCTCTTCTTATTTTGCAACACCGCATCATGCTCCTCCTATTTTTGAGACCGTTTCATGCTCCTCATATTTTGTACACCTTTTGAAGCTCTTCATATATTTAACACCTTTTCAGGCTCTTCTTATTTTGCAACACCGCATCATGCTCCTCCTATTTTTGAGACCGTTTCATGCTCCTCATATTTCTGACACGTTTTGAAGCTCTTCATATTTTTCACACCTTTTCAGGCTCTTCATGATTTTGAACACCTCTTCATGATCCTCCTATTTTACAGACCGTTTCATGCTCTTCATATTATTGACCCCTTTTGAAGCTCTTCATATTTTTCACACCTTTTCAGGCTCTTCATGTTTTTCAACACCATTTCATGCCGCATCTATTTTTCAGACCGTTTCATGCTCCTCATATTTTTCACACCTTTTGAAGCTCTTCATATTTTTCAACACCGTTTCATGCTGCTTCTATTTTTCAGGCCGTTTCATGCTCCTCATATTTTACATACCTTTTGAAGCTCTTCATATTTTTCACACATTTCAGGCTCTTCATGTTTTTCAACACCATTTCATGCCGCATCTATTTTTCAGACCGTTTCATGCTCCTCATATTTTTCACACCTTTTGAAGCTCTTCATATTTTTCACAACTTTTAAGGCTCTTCATGTTTTTGAACACCAATTCATGCTCCTCCTATTTTTCAGAGAGTTTCATGCTCCTCATGTATTTCACACCTTTTGAAGCTCTTCATATTTTTCACACCTTTTCAGGCTCTTCATATTTTTCTACACCACTTCATGCTTCTCCTATTTTTCAGACCATTTCATGCTCCTCATGAATTTCACACCTTTTGAAGCTCTTCATATTTTTCACACCTTTTCAGTCTCTTCTTTTTTTTCAACACCACTTCATGCTCCTCCTATTTTTCAGACCGTTTCATGCTCATCTCATTTTTGACACCTTTTGAAGCTTTTCATATTTTTCACAACTTTTTAGGCTCTTCATGTTTTTGAACACGGCTTCATGCTCCTCCTCTTTTTCACAGTTTCATTCTCCTCAAGTATTTCACACCTTTTGAAGCTCTTCATATTTTTCACAACTTTTCAGGCTCTTCATGTTTTTGAACACCGCTTCATGATCCTCCTATTTTTCAGACCGTTTCCTGCTCTTCATATTTTTGACACCTTTTGAAGCTCTTCATATTTTTCACACCTTTTCATGCTCTTTATGTTTTTCAACACCGTTTCATGCTGATTCTATTTTTCAGACCATTTCATGCTCCTCATATTTTTCACACCTTTCAGGTTCTTCATGTTTTTCGACACTGTTTCATGCTGCTTCTATTTTTCAGACCGTTTCATGAGCCTCATAATTTTCACACCTTTTGAAGATGTTCATATTTTTCACACGGTTTCAGGCTCTACATGTTTTTGAACACAGCTTCATGGTACTCCTATTTTTCAGTCCGTTTCATGGTCATCTCATTTTTGACACCTTTGAAGCTCTTCATATTTTTCACACCTTTTGAAGCTCTTCATATTTTTCACACCTTTTCATGCTCTTCATGTTTTTCAACACCCCTTCTTACTCCTCCTATTTTTCAGACCATTTCATGCTCCTCATATATTTGACACGTTTTGAAGCTCTTCATATTTTTCACACCTTTTCAAGCTCTTCATGTTTTTGAACACCACTTCTTGCTCCTCCTATTTTTCAGACCGTTTCATGCTACTCATATTTTTGACACCTTTTCAAGCTTTTCATATTTTTCACACCTTTTCAGCCTCTTCATTTTTTTCAAAACTACTTCTTGTTCCTCCTATTTTGCAGACCGTTTCATGCTCATCTAATTTTTGACACCTTTGGAAGCTCTTCGTATTTTTCACATTTTTTGAAGCTCTTCATATTTTTCACACTTTTTCAAACACTTCATGTATTTCAACACCGCTTCTTGCTGCTTCTATTTTTCAGACCGTTGCATGCTCCTCATATTTTTGACCCGTTTTGAAGCTCTTTATATTTTTCACACCTTTTCAGGTTCTTCATGTTTTTGAACACCGTTTCATCCTCCTCATATTTTTCAGACCATTTCATGCTCCTCTTATTTTGACACCTTTTGAAGCTCTTCATATTTTTCACACCTTTTCAGGCTCTTCATGTTTCTGAACACCACTTCATGCTCCACCTATTTTTCAGACCGTTTCAAGCTCCTCATATTTTTGACACCTTTTGAAGCTCTTCATATATTTCACACCTTTTCAGGGTCTTCATGTTTTTCAACACCGTTTCATGACACTCCTATTTTTCAGACCGTTTCATGCTCCTCATATTTTTGACACCTTTTGAAACTCTTCATATATTTCACACCTTTTCAAACTCTTCATGTTTTTGAACACCGCTTCATGCTCCTCCTATTTTTCAGACCGTTTCATGCTCCTCATATTTTTGACACCATTTGAAGCTCTTCATATTTCTCACAGCTTTTCAGGTTCTTCATGTTTTTCAACACCGCTTCATGCTCCTCCTATTTTTCAGACCGTTTCATGCTCATATCATTTTTGACACCTTTTGAAGCTCTTCATATTTTACCACATCTTTTGAAGCTCTTCATATTTTTCACACCTTTTCAGTTTCTTCAGGTTTTTGAACACCACTTCATGCTCCTCCTGTTTTTCAGATCGTTTCATGCTCATCTCATTTTTGACACCTTTGAAACTCTTCATATTTTTCACACCTTTTGAAGCTCTTCATATATTTCACACCTTCTCTGGCTCTTCATGATTTTCAACATCACTTCATGCTCCTCCTATTTTTCAGACCCTTTCATGCTAATCTAATGTTTGACACCTTTTGAAGGTCTTCATATTTTTCACACCTTTTGAAGCTCTTCATATTTTTCAAACCTTTTCAGGCTCTTCATGTTTTTGAACACCGCTTCATGCTCCTCCCTTTTTTCAGACCGTTTAATGCTCCTCATATTTTTGACATTTTTTGAAGCTCTTCATATTTTTCACACCTTTTCAGGCTCTTCATGTTTTTGAACACCGCTTCATGCTCCTCCTATATTTCAGTCCGTTTCATGCTCCTCCTATTTTTCACACCTTTTGAAGCTCTTCATATTTTTCACACCTTTTCAGGCTCTTCATGTTTTTGAACACCGCTTGATGCTCCTCCTATTTTTCAGACCGTTTCATGCTCCTCATGTATTTCACACGTTTTGAAGCTCTTCATATTTTTCACACCTTTTCAGCCTCTTCATGATTTTGAACACCGCTTCATCATCCTCCTATTTTTCAGAATGTTTCATGCTCCTCATATTTTTGACAACTTTTGAAGCTTTTCATATTTTTCACAACTTTTCAGGCTCTTCATGTTTTTGAACAGAGCTTCATGCTCCTCCTATTTTTCAGACCGTATCATGTTCCTCATGTATTTTACACCTTTTGAAGCTCTTCATATTTTTCACACCTTTTCAGGCTCTTCATGCATTTGAACAACTTTTCATGCTCCTCCTATTTTTCAGACCGTTTCATACTCCTCATTGTTTTGACACCTTTTGAAGCTCTTCATATTTTTCACACCTTTTCAGGTTCTTCATGTTTTTCAACATCGCTTCATGCTCCTCCTATTTTTCAGACCGTTTCATGCTCCTCATATTTTTGACACCTTTTGAAGCTCTTAATATATTTCACAGCTTTTCAGACTCTTCATGATTTCCATTACCGCTTCATGCTCCTCATATTTTTCAGACCGTTTCATGCTCATCTCATTTTTATCACCTTTTGAAACTCTTCATATTTTTCACCCCTTTTGAAGCTCTTCATATTTTTCACACGTTTTCAGGCTCTTCATGTTTTTCAACACCACTTCTTGCTTCTCCTATTTTTCAGACCGTTTCATGATCCTCATATTTTTGACCCATTTTGAAACTCTTCATATTTTTCACACCTTTTCAGGCTCTTCATGTTTTTCAACACCGCTTCATGCTCCTCCTATTTTTCAGACCCTTTCATGCTCCTCATAATTTTGACACCTTTTGATGCTCTTCATATTTTTCACACCTTTTCAGGCTCTTCATGTTTTTCCACACCGCTTCATGCTCCTCCTATTTTTCAGACCATTTCGTGCTCCTCATATATTTGACACATTTTGAAGCTCTTCATATTTTTCACACCTTTTCATGCTCTTCATGTTTGTGAACACCGCTTCATGCTCGTCCTATTTTTCAGACCGTTTCAGGCTCCTCATGTATTTCACACCTTTTGAAGCTTTTCATATTTTGCACAGCTTTTCAGGCTCTTCATGTTTTTCACAAACACTTCATGCTCGTCCTATTTTTCAGACCGTTTCATGCTCCTCATATTTTTGACAACTTTTGAAGCTCTTCATATTTTTGACACCTTTGAGGCTCTTCATGTTTTTGAACACCACTTCATGCTCCTCCTATATTTCAGTCCGTTTCATGCTCCTCCTATTTTTCACACCTTTTGAAGCTCTTCATATTTTTGACACCTTTGAGGCTCTTCATGTTTTTGAACACCACTTCATGCTCCTCCTATTTTTCAGACCGTTTCATGGTCCTCATATATTTGACTCCTTTAGAAGCTCTTCATATTTTTCACACCTTTTCAGGCTCTTCATGGTTTTCAACACCGCTTCATGCTCCTCCTCTTTTTCAGACCGTTTCATGCTCCTCATATTTTTGGCACCTTTTGAAGCTCTTCATATTTTTCACACCTTTTCAGGTCTTCATGTTTTTGAACACCATTTCATGCTCCTCCTATTTTTCAGACCGTTTCATGGTCCTCATATTTTTGACACCTTTTAAACCTCTTCATATTTTTCACACCTTTTCAGGCTCTTCATGTTTTCAACACCGCTTCATGCTCCTACTATTTTTCAGACGGTTTCATGCTCCTCATATTTTTGACACCTTTTGAAGCTCTTCATATTATTCACACCTTTTCAGGCTCTTCATGTTTTTCAACACCGCTTCATGCTCCTCCTTTTTTTCAGACCGTTTCATGCTCCTCATATTTTTGACGCCTTTTGAAGCTCTTCATATTTTTCACACTTCCCCAGGCTCTTCATGTTTTTGAACACCATTTCATGCTCCTCCTGTTTTTCAGACCGTTTCATGCTCCTCATCTTTTTGACACGTTTTGAAACTCTTCATATTTATCACACCTTTTCAGGCTCTTCATGTTTTTCAACACAATTTCATGCTCCTCCTTTTTTTCAGACCGTTTTATGCTCCTCATATATTTGACACCTTTTGAAGCTCTTCATAATTTCCACACCTTTTCAGGCTCTTCATGTTTTTCTACACCGCTTCATGCTCCCCCTACATTTCAGACCGTTCATGCCTCTCATATTTTTGAAACCTTTTGAAGCTCTTCATATTTTTCACACCTTTTTAGGCTCTTCATGTTTTTCAACACCATTTCATGCTCCTCCTTTTTTTCAAACCATTTTATGCTCCTCATATATTTGACACCTTTTGAAGCTCTTCATAATTTCCACACCTCTTCAGGCTCTTCATGTTTTTGAACACCATTTCATGCTCCTCTTATTTTTTTTTTTATTGTTTTTTTTTTTTTAATTTTTTAAATTATTTTTATTTTTTCTTTCCCAGTCGGTTTTGTCATACATTGATATGAATCAGCCATGGATTTACATGTATTCCCAATTCCAATCCCCCCTCCCACCTCCCTCTCCACCCGATTCCTCTCCGTCTTCCCAGTGCACCAAGCCGGAGCACTTGTCTCGTGCATCCTACCTGGGCTGGTGATCTGTTTCACCATAGATAGCATACATGCTGTTCATTTGAAATATCCCACCCTCACATTCTCCCACAAAGTTCAAAAGTCTGTTCTGTATTTCTGTGTCTATTTTTCTGTTCTGCATATAGGGTTATCGTTATCACCTTTCTAAATTCCATATACATGTGTCAGCATGCTCTAATGTTCTTTATCTTTCTGGCTTACTTCACTCTGTATAATGGGCTCCAGCTTCATCCATCTCATTAGGACTGATTCAAGTGAATTTTTTAATGGCTGAGTAATATTCCATGGTGTATATGTACCACAGCTTTCTTATCCATTCATCTGCTGACGGGCATCTAGGTTGCTTCCATGTCCTGGCTATTATAAATAGTGCTGCGATGAACATTGGGGTGCACGTGTCTCTTTCAGACGAACCTATGGACACCTTATCTTTGACAAAGGAGGCAAGGATATACAATGGAAAAAAGACAACCTCTTTAACAAGTGGTGCTGGGAAAACTGGTCAACCACTTGTAAAAGAATGAAAATAGAACACTTTCTAACACCATACACAAAAATAAACTCAAAATGGATTAAAGATCTAAATATAAGACCAGAAACTATAAAACTCCTAGAGGAGAAGATAGGCAATACACTCTCCGACATAAATCAAAGCAAGATCCTCTATGACCCACCTCCCAGAATATTGGAAATAAAAGCAAAACTAAACAAATGGGACCTAATGAAACTTAAAAGCTTTTGCACTACAAAGGAAACTATAAGTAAGGTGAAAAGACAGCCCTCAGATTGGGAGAAAATAATAGCAAATGAAGAAACAGACAAAGGATTAATCTCAAAAATATACAAGCAAATCCTGCAGCTCAATTCCAGAAAAATAAATGACCCAATACAAAATGAGCCAAAGAACTAAACAGACATTTCTCCAAAGAAGACATACAGATGGATAACAAACACATGAAAAGATGCTCAACATCACTCATTATTAGAGAAATGCAAATCAAAACCACAATGAGGTACCATTATATGCCAGTCAGGATGGCTGCTATCCAGAAGTCTACAAGCAATAAATGCTGGAGATGGTGTGGAGAAAAGGGAACCCTCTTACACTGTTGGTGGGAATGCACACTAGTACAGCCGCTATGGAAAACATTGTGGAGATTTCTTAAAAAACTGGAAATAGAACTGCCATATGACCCAGCAATCCCACTTCTGGGCATACACACTGAGGAAACCAGATCCTCTTATTTTTCAGACCGTTTCAAGCTCCTCATATTTTTTACACCTTTTGAAGCTCTTCATATATTTCACACCTTTTCAGGCTCTTCATGTTTTTCAACACCGCTTCATGCTCCTCCTATTTTTCAGACCGTTTCATGGTCCTCATGTTTTTGTCACCTTTTGAAGCTCTTCATATTTTTCACACCTTTTCATGCTCTTCATGTTTTTGAACACCATTTCATGCTCCTCCTATTTTTTAAACCGTTTCATGCTCCTCATATTTTTCACACATTTTGAAGCTCTTCATATTTTTCACACCTTTTCAGGCTCTTCATATTTTACAACAAGTTTTCATGCTCCTCCTATTTTTCAGACCGTTTAATGCTCCCCATAATTTTGACACCTTTTGAAGCGCTTCATAATTATCACACCTTTTCAGGCTCTTCATGTTTTTCAAATTTGCTTCTGCTCCTCCTATTTTTCAGAACGTTTCATGCTCCTCATATTTTTGACACCTTTTGAAGCTCTTCATATTTTTCACAGCTTTTCAGGCTCTTCATGTTTTTCAACACTGCTTTATTCTCCTCATATTTTTCAGACCGTTTCATGCGCCTCATATTTTGGATATCTTTAGAAGCTCGTCATATTTCTAACAACTTTTCAGGCTCTTCATGTTTTCAACACAGTTTCATGCTCCTCCTATTTTTCAGACCGTTTCATGCGCCTCATATTTTGACTCCTTTTGAAGCTCTTCATATTTCTCACACATTTTCAGGCTCTTCATGTTTTTCAACACCGTTTCTTGCTCATCCTCTTTTTCAGACCGTTTCATGCCCCTCATATTTTTGACACCTTTTCACGCTCTTCACATTTTTCAAACCTTTTCAGGCTCTTCATGTTTTTGAACAACGTTTCATGCTCCTCCTATTGTTCAGACAGTTTCATGCCCCTCATATTTTTGACACCTTTTCAAGCTCTTCACATTTTTCAAAACATTTCAGGCTCTTCATGTTTTGAACACCGTTTCATCCTCCTCCTAATTTTCAGACCGTTTCATGCTCCTCATATATTTGACACCTTTTGAAGCTCTTCATATTTTTCACAACTTTTCAGGTTCTTCATGTTTTCAACACCACTTCATGCTCCTCCTATATTTTGACCGTGTCATGCTCCTCATATTTTTGACAACTTTTGAAGCTCTTCATATTTTTCACACCTTTTCAGGCTCTTCATGTTTTTCTACACCGCTTCATGCTCCTCCTATTTTTGACATCTTTTGAAGCTCTTCATATTTTTCACACCTTTTCAGGCTCTTCATGTTTTTGAACACCGTTTCATGCTCCTCATATTTTTCAGACCGTTTCATGCTCCTCATATTATTGACACCTTTTGAAGCTCTTCATATATTTCACACCTTTTCAGGGTTTTCATGTTTTTGAACACCGTTTCATGCTCCTCATATTTTTCAGACCGTTTCATGCTCCTCATATTTTTGACACCTTTTGAAACTCTTCATATTTTTCACAATTTTTCAGGCTCCTCATGTTTTTGAACACCGTTTCATGCTCCTCCATTTTTTCAGACCGTTTCATGCTCCTCATATTTTGACACCTTTTGAAGCTCTTCATATTTTTCACACCTTTTCAGGCTCTTCATATTTTTCAACAAGGTTTCATGCTCCTCCTATTTTTCAGACGGTTTCATGCTCCTCATATTTTTGACACCTTTTGAAGCTCTTCATATTTTTCACACCTTTCCATGCTCTTCATATTTTTGAACACCGATTAATGCTCCTCCTATTTTTCAGACCGTTTCTTGCTCCTCATATTTTTGACACCTTTTGAAGCTCTTCATATTTTTCACAGCTTTCCAGGCTCTTCATATTTTTGAACACCGATTAATGCTCCTCCTATTTTTCAGACCGTTTCTTGCTCCTCATATTTTTGACACCTTTTGAAGCTCTTCATATTTTTCACACCTTTTCAGGCTCTACATATTTTTCAACACAACTTCATGCTCCTCCTTTATTTGAGACCGTTTCATGCTCCTCATATTTTTGACACCTTTTGAAGCTCTCCATAGATTTCACACCTTTTCAGGCTCTTCATGTTTTTCTACACCGCTTCTTGCTCCTCCTATTTTTCAGAGCTATTCATGCTCCTCATATTTTTGTCACCTTTTGAAGCTCTTCATATATTTCACACCTTTTCAGGCTTTTCATGTTTTTCAACACCGCTTCATGCTCCTACTATTTTTCAGACCTTTTCATGCTCCTCATATGTTTCACACCTTTTTAAGCTCTTCATGTTTTTTAACACCTTTCACGCTACTCCTATATTTCAGAACGTTTCAAGCTCCTCATATTTTTGACACCTTTTGAAGCTCTTCATATTTTTCACATTTATCAGGGTCTTCATGTTTTTCTACACCACTTCATGCTCCTCCTATTTTTCAGACCGTTTCATTCTCCTCATATTTTTGAAGCCTTTTGAAGCTCTTCATATTTTTCACACCTTTTCAGGCTCTTCATGTTTTTCAACACCGTTTCATGATCCTCCTATTTTACAGACCGTTTCATGCTCATCTCATTTTTGACACCTTTTGAAGCTTTTCATATTTTTCACAACTTTTTAGGCTCTTCATGTTTTTGAACACGGCTTCATGCTCCTCCTCTGTTTCAGAGTTTCATGCTCCTCATGTATTTCACACCTTTTGAAGCTCTTCATATTTTTCACACATTTTCAGCATCTTCATGCTTTTGATCACCGTTTCATGCTCCTCCTATTTTTCAGACCGTGTCATGCACCTCATATTTTTCACACCTTTTGAAGCTCTTCATATTTTTCACACCTTTTCAGGCTCCTCATGTTTTTCAACACCGCTTCATGCTCCTCCTCTTTTTCAGACCGCTTCATGCTCCTCATATTTTTCAGACCGTTTCATGAACCTCATATTTTTCACACCTTTTGAAGCTCTTCATATTTTTTACACCTTTCTCAGGCTCTTCATGTTTTTCAACACCTCTTCATGCTCCTCCTACTTTTCAGACCATTTAATGTTCCTCATGTATTTCACACCTTTTGAAGTTCTTCATATTTTTCACACCTTTTGAAGCTCTTCATATTTTTCACACGTTTTCAGGCTCTTCATGTATTTCAAAACCGCTTCATGCTGCTTCAATTTTTCAGACCGTTTCATGCTCCTCATATTTTTGACCCGTTTGGAAGCTGTTCATATTTTTCACACCTTTTCAGTTTCTTCAGGTTTTTGAACACCACTTCATGCTCCTCCTGTTTTTCAGATCGTTTCATGCTCATCTCATTTTTGACACCTTTTGAAACTCTTCATATTTTTCACACCTTTTGAAGCTCTTCATATATTTCACACCTTCTCTGGCTCTTCATGTTTTTCAACATCACTTCATGCTCCTCCTATTTTTCAGACCCTTTCATGCTAATCTAATTTTTGACACCTTTTGAAGGTCTTCATATTTTTCACACCTTTTGAAGCTCTTCATATTTTTCAAACCTTTTCAGGCTCTTCATGTTTTTGAACACCGCTTCATGCTCCTCCCTTTTTTCAGACCGTTTAATGCTCCTCATATTTTTGACATTTTTTGAAGCTCTTCATATTTTTCACACCTTTTCAGGCTCTTCATGTTTTTGAACACCGCTTCATGCTCCTCCTATATTTCAGTCCGTTTCATGCTCCTCCTATTTTTCACACCTTTTGAAGCTCTTCATATTTTTCACACCTTTTCAGGCTCTTCATGTTTTTGAACACCGCTTGATGCTCCTCCTATTTTTCAGACCGTTTCATGCTCCTCATGTATTTCACACGTTTTGAAGCTCTTCATATTTTTCACACCTTTTCAGCCTCTTCATGATTTTGAACACCGCTTCATCATCCTCCTATTTTTCAGAATGTTTCATGCTCCTCATATTTTTGACAACTTTTGAAGCTTTTCATATTTTTCACAACTTTTCAGGCTCTTCATGTTTTTGAACAGAGCTTCATGCTCCTCCTATTTTTCAGACCGTATCATGTTCCTCATGTATTTTACACCTTTTGAAGCTCTTCATATTTTTCACACCTTTTCAGGCTCTTCATGCATTTGAACAACTTTTCATGCTCCTCCTATTTTTCAGACCGTTTCATACTCCTCATTGTTTTGACACCTTTTGAAGCTCTTCATATTTTTCACACCTTTTCAGGTTCTTCATGTTTTTCAACATCGCTTCATGCTCCTCCTATTTTTCAGACCGTTTCATGCTCCTCATATTTTTGACACCTTTTGAAGCTCTTAATATATTTCACAGCTTTTCAGACTCTTCATGATTTCCATTACCGCTTCATGCTCCTCATATTTTTCAGACCGTTTCATGCTCATCTCATTTTTATCACCTTTTGAAACTCTTCATATTTTTCACACCTTTTGAAGCTCTTCATATTTTTCACACGTTTTCAGGCTCTTCATGTTTTTCAACACCACTTCTTGCTTCTCCTATTTTTCAGACCGTTTCATGATCCTCATATTTTTGACCCATTTTGAAACTCTTCATATTTTTCACACCTTTTCAGGCTCTTCATGTTTTTCAACACCGCTTCATGCTCCTCCTATTTTTCAGACCCTTTCATGCTCCTCATAATTTTGACACCTTTTGATGCTCTTCATATTTTTCACACCTTTTCAGGCTCTTCATGTTTTTCCACACCGCTTCATGCTCCTCCTATTTTTCAGACCATTTCATGCTCCTCATATATTTGACACATTTTGAAGCTCTTCATATTTTTCACACCTTTTCATGCTCTTCATGTTTGTGAACACCGCTTCATGCTCGTCCTATTTTTCAGACCGTTTCAGGCTCCTCATGTATTTCACACCTTTTGAAGCTCTTCATATTTTGCACAGCTTTTCAGGCTCTTCATGTTTTTCACAAACACTTCATGCTCGTCCTATTTTTCAGACCGTTTCATGCTCCTGATATTTTTGACAACTTTTGAAGCTCTTCATATTTTTGACACCTTTGAGGCTCTTCATGTTTTTGAACACCACTTCATGCTCCTCCTATATTTCAGTCCGTTTCATGCTCCTCCTATTTTTCACACCTTTTGAAGCTCTTCATATTTTTGACACCTTTGAGGCTCTTCATGTTTTTGAACACCACTTCATGCTCCTCCTATTTTTCAGACCGTTTCATGGTCCTCATATATTTGACTCCTTTAGAAGCTCTTCATATTTTTCACACCTTTTCAGGCTCTTCATGGTTTTCAACACCGCTTCATGCTCCTCCTCTTTTTCAGACCGTTTCATGCTCCTCATATTTTTGGCACCTTTTGAAGCTCTTCATATTTTTCACACCTTTTCAGGTCTTCATGTTTTTGAACACCATTTCATGCTCCTCCTATTTTTCAGACCGTTTCATGGTCCTCATATTTTTGACACCTTTTAAACCTCTTCATATTTTTCACACCTTTTCAGGCTCTTCATGTTTTCAACACCGCTTCATGCTCCTACTATTTTTCAGACGGTTTCATGCTCCTCATATTTTTGACACCTTTTGAAGCTCTTCATATTATTCACACCTTTTCAGGCTCTTCATGTTTTTCAACACCGCTTCATGCTCCTCCTTTTTTTCAGACCGTTTCATGCTCCTCATATTTTTGACGCCTTTTGAAGCTCTTCATATTTTTCACACTTCCCCAGGCTCTTCATGTTTTTGAACACCATTTCATGCTCCTCCTGTTTTTCAGACCGTTTCATGCTCCTCATCTTTTTGACACGTTTTGAAACTCTTCATATTTATCACACCTTTTCAGGCTCTTCATGTTTTTCAACACAATTTCATGCTCCTCCTTTTTTTCAGACCGTTTTATGCTCCTCATATATTTGACACCTTTTGAAGCTCTTCATAATTTCCACAACTTTTCAGGCTCTTCATGTTTTTCTACACCGCTTCATGCTCCCCCTACATTTCAGACCGTTCATGCCTCTCATATTTTTGAAACCTTTTGAAGCTCTTCATATTTTTCACACCTTTTTAGGCTCTTCATGTTTTTCAACACCATTTCATGCTCCTCCTTTTTTTCAAACCATTTTATGCTCCTCATATATTTGACACCTTTTGAAGCTCTTCATAATTTCCACACCTCTTCAGGCTCTTCATGTTTTTGAACACCATTTCATGCTCCTCTTATTTTTTTTTTTTTATTGTTTTTTTTTTAAATTTTTTTAATTATTTTTATTTTTTCTTTCCCAGTCGGTTTTGTCATACATTGATATGAATCAGCCATGGATTTACATGTATTCCCAATTCCAATCCCCCCTCCCACCTCCCTCTCCACCCGATTCCTCTCCGTCTTCCCAGTGCACCAAGCTGGAGCACTTGTCTCGTGCATCCTACCTGAGCTGGTGATCTGTTTCACCATAGATAGCATACATGCTGTTCATTTGAAATATCCCACCCTCACATTCTCCCACAAAGTTCAAAAGTCTGTTCTGTATTTCTGTGTCTATTTTTCTGTTCTGCATATAGGGTTATCGTTATCACCTTTCTAAATTCCATATACATGTGTCAGCATGCTCTAATGTTCTTTATCTTTCTGGCTTACTTCACTCTGTATAATGGGCTCCAGCTTCATCCATCTCATTAGGCCTGATTCAAGTGAATTTTTTAATGGCTGAGTAATATTCCATGGTGTATATGTACCACAGCTTTCTTATCCATTCATCTGCTGACGGGCATCTAGGTTGCTTCCATGTCCTGGCTATTATAAATAGTGCTGCGATGAACATTGGGGTGCACGTGTCTCTTTCAGACGAACCTATGGACACCTTATCTTTGACAAAGGAGGCAAGGATATACAATGGAAAAAAGACAACCTCTTTAACAAGTGGTGCTGGGAAAACTGGTCAACCACTTGTAAAAGAATGAAAATAGAACACTTTCTAACACCATACACAAAAATAAACTCAAAATGGATTAAAGATCTAAATGTAAGACCAGAAACTATAAAACTCCTAGAGGAGAAGATAGGCAATACACTCTCCGACATAAATCAAAGCAAGATCCTCTATGACCCACCTCCCAGAATATTGGAAATAAAAGCAAAACTAAACAAATGGGACCTAATGAAACTTAAAAGCTTTTGCACTACAAAGGAAACTATAAGTAAGGTGAAAAGACAGCCCTCAGATTGGGAGAAAATAATAGCAAATGAAGAAACAGACAAAGGATTAATCTCAAAAATATACAAGCAAATCCTGCAGCTCAATTCCAGAAAAATAAATGACCCAATACAAAATGAGCCAAAGAACTAAACAGACATTTCTCCAAAGAAGACATACAGATGGATAACAAACACATGAAAAGATGCTCAACATCACTCATTATTAGAGAAATGCAAATCAAAACCACAATGAGGTACCATTATATGCCAGTCAGGATGGCTGCTATCCAGAAGTCTACAAGCAATAAATGCTGGAGATGGTGTGGAGAAAAGGGAACCCTCTTACACTGTTGGTGGGAATGCACACTAGTACAGCCGCTATGGAAAACAGTGTGGAGATTTCTTAAAAAACTGGAAATAGAACTGCCATATGACCCAGCAATCCCACTTCTGGGCATACACACTGAGGAAACCAGATCCTCTTATTTTTCAGACCGTTTCAAGCTCCTCATATTTTTTACACCTTTTGAAGCTCTTCATATATTTCACACCTTTTCAGGCTCTTCATGTTTTTCAACACCGCTTCATGCTCCTCCTATTTTTCAGACCGTTTCATGGTCCTCATGTTTTTGTCACCTTTTGAAGCTCTTCATATTTTTCACACTTTTTCATGCTCTTCATGTTTTTGAACACCATTTCATGCTCCTCCTATTTTTTAAACCGTTTCATGCTCCTCATATTTTTCACACATTTTGAAGCTCTTCATATTTTTCACACCTTTTCAGGCTCTTCATATTTTACAACAAGTTTTCATGCTCCTCCTATTTTTCAGACCGTTTAATGCTCCCCATAATTTTGACACCTTTTGAAGCGCTTCATAATTATCACACCTTTTCAGGCTCTTCATGCTTTTCAAATTTGCTTCTGCTCCTCCTATTTTTCAGACCGTTTCATGCTCCTCATATTTTTGACACCTTTTGAAGCTCTTCATATTTTTCACAGCTTTTCAGGCTCTTCATGTTTTTCAACACCGCTTTATTCTCCTCATATTTTTCAGACCGTTTCATGCGCCTCATATTTTGGATATCTTTTGAAGCTCGTCATATTTCTAACAACTATTCAGGCTCTTCATGTTTTCAACACAGTTTCATGCTCCTCCTATTTTTCAGACCGTTTCATGCGCCTCATATTTTGAGTCCTTTTGAAGCTCTTCATATTTTTCACACATTTTCAGGCTCTTCATGTTTTTCAACACCGTTTCTTGCTCATCCTCTTTTTCAGACCGTTTCATGCCCCTCATATTTTTGACACCTTTTCAAGCTCTTCACATTTTTCAAACCTTTTCAGGCTCTTCATGTTTTTGAACAACGTTTCATGCTCCTCCTATTTTTCAGACAGTTTCATGCCCCTCATATTTTTGACACCTTTTCAAGCTCTTCACATTTTTCAAAACATTTCAGGCTCTTCATGATTTGAACACCGTTTCATCCTCCTCCTAATTTTCAGACCGTTTCATGCTCCTCATATATTTGACACCTTTTGAAGCTCTTCATATTTTTCACAACTTTTCAGGTTCTTCATGTTTTCAACACCACTTCATGCTCCTCCTATATATCTGACCGTGTCATGCTCCTCATATTTTTGACAACTTTTGAAGCTCTTCATATTTTTCACACCTTTTCAGGCTCTTCATGTTTTTCTACACCGCTTCATGCTCCTCCTATTTTTGACATCTTTTGAAGCTCTTCATATTTTTCACACCTTTTCAGGCTCTTCATGTTTTTGAACACCGTTTCATGCTCCTCCCTTTTTTCAGACCGTTTCATGCTCCTCATATTATTGACACCTTTTGAAGCTCTTCATATATTTCACACCTTTTCAGGGTTTTCATGTTTTTGAACACCGTTTCATGCTCCTCATATTTTTCAGACCGTTTCATGCTCCTCATATTTTTGACACCTTTTGAAACTCTTCATATTTTTCACAATTTTTCAGGCTCCTCATGTTTTTGAACACCGTTTCATGCTCCTCCATTTTTTCAGACCGTTTCATGCTCCTCATATTTTGACACCTTTTGAAGCTCTTCATATTTTTCACACCTTTTCAGGCTCTTCATATTTTTCAACAAGGTTTCATGCTCCTCCTATTTTTCAGACGGTTTCATGCTCCTCATATTTTTGACACCTTTTGAAGCTCTTCATATTTTTCACACCTTTCCATGCTCTTCATATTTTTGAACACCGATTAATGCTCCTCCTATTTTTCAGACCGTTTCTTGCTCCTCATATTTTTGACACCTTTTGAAGCTCTTCATATTTTTCACAGCTTTCCAGGCTCTTCATATTTTTGAACACCGATTAATGCTCCTCCTATTTTTCAGACCGTTTCTTGCTCCTCATATTTTTGACACCTTTTGAAGCTCTTCATATTTTTCACACCTTTTCAGGCTCTACATATTTTTCAACACAACTTCATGCTCCTCCTTTATTTGAGACCGTTTCATGCTCCTCATATTTTTGATACCTTTTGAAGCTCTCCATAGATTTCACACCTTTTCAGGCTCTTCATGTTTTTCTACACCGCTTCTTGCTCCTCCTATTTTTCAGAGCTATTCATGCTCCTCATATTTTTGTCACCTTTTGAAGCTCTTCATATATTTCACACCTTTTCAGGCTTTTCATGTTTTTCAACACCGCTTCATGCTCCTACTATTTTTCAGACCTTTTCATGCTCCTCATATGTTTCACACCTTTTTAAGCTCTTCATGTTTTTTAACACCTTTCACGCTCCTCCTATATTTCAGAACGTTTCAAGCTCCTCATATTTTTGACACCTTTTGAAGCTCTTCATATTTTTCACATTTATCAGGGTCTTCATGTTTTTCTACACCACTTCATGCTCCTCCTATTTTTCAGACCGTTTCATTCTCCTCATATTTTTGAAGCCTTTTGAAGCTCTTCATATTTTTCACACCTTTTCAGGCTCTTCATGTTTTTCAACACCGTTTCATGATCCTCCTATTTTACAGACCGTTTCATGCTCATCTCATTTTTGACACCTTTTGAAGCTTTTCATATTTTTCACAACTTTTTAGGCTCTTTATGTTTTTGAACACGGCTTCATGCTCCTCCTCTGTTTCAGAGTTTCATGCTCCTCATGTATTTCACACCTTTTGAAGCTCTTCATATTTTTCACACATTTTCAGCATCTTCATGCTTTTGATCACCGTTTCATGCTCCTCCTATTTTTCAGACCGTGTCATGAACCTCATATTTTTCACACCTTTTGAAGCTCTTCATATTTTTCACACCTTTTCAGGCTCCTCATGTTTTTCAACACCGCTTCATGCTCCTCCTCTTTTTCAGACCGCTTCATGCTCCTCATATTTTTCAGACCGTTTCATGAACCTCATATTTTTCACACCTTTTGAAGCTCTTCATATTTTTTACACCTTTCTCAGGCTCTTCATGTTTTTCAACACCTCTTCATGCTCCTCCTACTTTTCAGACCATTTAATGTTCCTCATGTATTTCACACCTTTTGAAGTTCTTCATATTTTTCACACCTTTTGAAGCTCTTCATATTTTTCACACGTTTTCAGGCTCTTCATGTATTTCAAAACCGCTTCATGCTGCTTCAATTTTTCAGACCGTTTCATGCTCCTCATATTTTTGACCCGTTTGGAAGCTGTTCATATTTTTCACACCTTTTCAGTTTCTTCAGGTTTTTGAACACCACTTCATGCTCCTCCTGTTTTTCAGATCGTTTCATGCTCATCTCATTTTTGACACCTTTTGAAACTCTTCATATTTTTCACACCTTTTGAAGCTCTTCATATATTTCACACTTTCTCTGGCTCTTCATGTTTTTCAACATCACTTCATGCTCCTCCTATTTTTCAGACCCTTTCATGCTAATCTAATTTTTGACACCTTTTGAAGGTCTTCATATTTTTCACACCTTTTGAAGCTCTTCATATTTTTCAAACCTTTTCAGGCTCTTCATGTTTTTGAACACCGCTTCATGCTCCTCCCTTTTTTCAGACCGTTTAATGCTCCTCATATTTTTGACATTTTTTGAAGCTCTTCATATTTTTCACACCTTTTCAGGCTCTTCATGTTTTTGAACACCGCTTCATGCTCCTCCTATATGTCTTCCGTTCCATGCTCCTCCTATTTTTCACACCTTTTGAAGCTCTTCATATTTTTCACACCTTTTCAGGCTCTTCATGTTTTTGAAAACCGCTTGATGTTCCTCCTATTTTTCAGACCGTTTCATGCTCCTCATGTATTTCACACGTTTTGAAGCTCTTCATATTTTTCACACCTTTTCAGCCTCTTCATGATTTTGAACACCGCTTCCTCATCCTCCTATTTTTCAGAATGTTTCATGCTACTCATATTTTTGACAACTTTTGAAGCTTTTCATATTTTTCACAACTTTTCAGGCTCTTCATGTTTTTGAACAGAGCTTCATGCTCCTCCTATTTTTCAGACCGTATCATGTTCCTCATGTATTTTACACCTTTTGAAGCTCTTCATATTTTGCACACCTTTTCAGGCTCTTCATGCATTTGAACAACTTTTCATGCTCCTCATATTTTTCAGACCGTTTCATACTCCTCATAGTTTTGACACCTTTTGAAGCTCTTCATATTTTTCACACCTTTTCAGGTTCTTCATGTTTTTCAACATCGCTTCATGCTCCTCCTATTTTTCAGACCGTTTCATGCTCCTCATATTTTTGACACCTTTTGAAGCTCTTAATATATTTCACAGCTTTTCAGACTCTTCATGATTTCCATTACCGCTTCATGCTCCTCATATTTTTCAGACCGTTTCATGCTCATCTCATTTTTGTCACCTTTTGAAACTCTTCATATTTTTCACACCTTTTGAAGCTCTTCATATTTTTCACACGTTTTCAGGCTCTTCATGTTTTTCAACACCACTTCTTGCTTCTCCTATTTTTCAGACCGTTTCATGATCCTCATATTTTTGACCCATTTTGAAACTCTTCATATTTTTCACACCTTTTCAGGCTCTTCATGTTTTTCAACACCGCTTCATGCTCCTCCTATTTTTCAGACCCTCTCATGCTCCTCATAATTTTGACACCTTTTGATGCTCTTCATATTTTTCACACCTTTTCAGGCTCTTCATGTTTTTCCACACCGCTTCATGCTCCTCCTATTTTTCAGACCATTTCATGCTCCTCATATATTTGACACATTTTGAAGCTCTTCATATTTTTCACACCTTTTCATGCTCTTCATGTTTGTGAACACCGCTTCATGCTCGTCCTATTTTTCAGACCGTTTCATGCTCCTCATGTGTTTCACACCTTTTGAAGCTCTTCATATTTTGCACAGCTTTTCAGGCTCTTCATGTTTTTCACAAACACTTCATGCTCGTCCTATTTTTCAGACCGTTTCATGCTCCTCATATTTTTGACAACTTTTGAAGCTCTTCATATTTTTGACACCTTTGAGGCTCTTCATGTTTTTGAACACCACTTCATGCTCCTCCTATATTTCAGTCCGTTTCATGCTCCTCCTATTTTTCACACCTTTTGAAGCTCTTCATATTTTTGACACCTTTGAGGCTCTTCATGTTTTTGAACACCACTTCATGCTCCTCCTATTTTTCAGACCGTTTCATGGTCCTCATATATTTGACTCCTTTAGAAGCTCTTCATATTTTTCACACCTTTTCAGGCTCTTCATGGTTTTCAACACCGCTTCATGCTCCTCCTCTTTTTCAGACCGTTTCATGCTCCTCCTATTTTCACACCATTTCATGCTCATCTCATTTTTGACACCTTTTGAAGCTCCTCTACTTTTGACCCCTTTAGAGGCTCTTCATATTTTTGACAACTTTTCAGGCTCTTCATGATTTTCAACACCGCTTCATGCTCCTCCTAATTTTCAGACCGTTTCATGACCCTCATATTTTTGACACCTTTTGAAGCTCCTCATATATTTCACACCTTTTCAGACTCTTCATGATTTCCAACACCACTTCATTCTCCTCATTTTTTTCACACCGTTTAATGCTCATCTCATTTTTGACACCTTTTGAAGCTCTTCATATTTTTGACACATTTAGAAGCTCTTCATATTTTTTACACATTTTCAGGCTCTTCATATTTTTCAACACCGCTTATTGCTCCTCCTATTGGTCAGACCGTTTCATGCTCATCTCATTTTTGACAACTTTTGAAGCTCTTCATGTTTTTCACATATAATGAAGCTCTTCACATTTTACACACCTTTTCAGGCTCTTCATGTTTTTCAACACCGCTTCATGCTCCTCCTATTTTTCAGACCGTTTCATGCTCCTCATATTTTTGACACCTTTAAAGCTCTTCATATTTTTCACACCTTTTCAGACTCTTCATGTTTTCAACACCGCTTCATGCTCCTCCTATTTTTCAGACCTTTTCATGCTCCTCCTATTTTTCAGACCGTTTCATGCTTCTCATATTTTGAAACCTTTTGAAGCTCTTCATATTTTTCACAACTTTTCAGTCTCTTCATGTTTTTCAACACCGATTCATGCTCCTCCTTTTTTCAGACCGTTTGATGCTCCTCATATTTTTGGCACCTTTTGAAGCTCTTCATATTTTTCACACCTTTTCAGGTCTTCATGTTTTTGAACACCATTTCATGCTCCTCCTATTTTTCAGACCGTTTCATGGTCCTCATATTTTTGACACCTTTTGAACCTCTTCATATTTTTCACACCTTTTCAGGCTCTTCATGTTTTCAACACCGCTTCATGCTCCTACTATTTTTCAGACGGTTTCATGCTCCTCATATTTTTGACACCTTTTGAAGCTCTTCATATTATTCACACCTTTTCAGGCTCTTCATGTTTTTGAACACCGCTTCATGCTCCTCCTTTTTTTCAGACCGTTTCATGCTCCTCATATTTTTGACGCCTTTTGAAGCTCTTCATATTTTTCACACTTCTCCAGGCTCTTCATGTTTTTGAACACCATTTCATGCTCCTCCTGTTTTTCAGACCGTTTCATGCTCCTCATCTTTTTGACACGTTTTGAAACTCTTCATATTTATCACACCTTTTCAGGCTCTTCATGTTTTTCAACACAATTTCATGCTCCTCCTTTTTTTCAGACCGTTTTATGCTCCTCATATATTTGACACCTTTTGAAGCTCTTCATAATTTCCACACCTTTTCAGGCTCTTCATGTTTTTCTACACCGCTTCATGCTCCTCCGATTTTTCGGACCGTTTCATGCTCCTCATCTTTTTGACACGTTTTGAAACTCTTCATATTTATCACAACTTTTCAGGCTCTTCATGTTTTTCAACACAATTTTATGCTCCTCCTTTTTTTCAGACCGTTTCATGCTTCTCATATTTTTCACACCTTTTGAAGCTCTTCATATTTTTCACACCTTTTCAGGCTCTTCATGTTTTTCAACACCGCTTCATGCTCCTCCGATTTTTCGGACCGTTTCATGCTCCACATATTTTTGACACCTTTTGAGGCTCTTCGTATAATTCACACCTTTTCAGGCTCTTCATTTTTTTCAACACCACTTCATGCTCCTCCTATTTTTCAGACCATTTCATGCAGATCTCATTTTTGACACCTTTTGAAGCTCTTCTTATTTTTCAAATCTTTTGAAGCTCTTCATATTTTTCACACGTTTTCAGGCTCTTCATGTTTTTCTACACCGCTTCATGCTCCCCCTACATTTCAGACCGTTCATGCCTCTCATATTTTTGAAACCTTTTGAAGCTCTTCATATTTTTCACACCTTTTTAGGCTCTTCATGTTTTTCAACACCATTTCATGCTCCTCCTTTTTTTCAAACCGTTTTATGCTCCTCATATATTTGACACCTTTTGAAGCTCTTCATAATTTCCACACCTCTTCAGGCTCTTCATGTTTTTGAACACCATTTCATGCTCCTCTTATTTTTTTTTTATTGTTTTTTTTTTAATTTTTTTTAATTATTTTTATTTTTTCTTTCCCAGTCGGTTTTGTCATACATTGATATGAATCAGCCATGGATTTACATGTATTCCCGATTCCAATCCCCCCTCCCACCTCCCTCTCCACCCGATTCCTCTCCGTCTTCCCAGTGCACCAAGCCGGAGCACTTGTCTCGTGCATCCTACCTGGGCTGGTGATCTGTTTCACCATAGATAGCATACATGCTGTTCATTTGAAATATCCCACCCTCACATTCTCCCACAAAGTTCAAAAGTCTGTTCTGTATTTCTGTGTCTATTTTTCTGTTCTGCATATAGGGTTATCGTTATCACCTTTCTAAATTCCATATACATGTGTCAGCATGCTCTAATGTTCTTTATCTTTCTGGCTTACTTCACTCTGTATAATGGGCTCCAGCTTCATCCATCTCATTAGGCCTGATTCAAGTGAATTTTTTAATGGCTGAGTAATATTCCATGGTGTATATGTACCACAGCTTTCTTATCCATTCATCTGCTGACGGGCATCTAGGTTGCTTCCATGTCCTGGCTATTATAAATAGTGCTGCGATGAACATTGGGGTGCACGTGTCTCTTTCAGACGAACCTATGGACACCTTATCTTTGACAAAGGAGGCAAGGATATACAATGGAAAAAAGACAACCTCTTTAACAAGTGGTGCTGGGAAAACTGGTCAACCACTTGTAAAAGAATGAAAATAGAACACTTTCTAACACCATACACAAAAATAAACTCAAAATGGATTAAAGATCTAAATGTAAGACCAGAAACTATAAAACTCCTAGAGGAGAAGATAGGCAATACACTCTCCGACATAAATCAAAGCAAGATCCTCTATGACCCACCTCCCAGAATATTGGAAATAAAAGCAAAACTAAACAAATGGGACCTAATGAAACTTAAAAGCTTTTGCACTACAAAGGAAACTATAAGTAAGGTGAAAAGACAGCCCTCAGATTGGGAGAAAATAATAGCAAATGAAGAAACAGACAAAGGATTAATCTCAAAAATATACAAGCAAATCCTGCAGCTCAATTCCAGAAAAATAAATGACCCAATACAAAATGAGCCAAAGAACTAAACAGACATTTCTCCAAAGAAGACATACAGATGGATAACAAACACATGAAAAGATGCTCAACATCACTCATTATTAGAGAAATGCAAATCAAAACCACAATGAGGTACCATTATATGCCAGTCAGGATGGCTGCTATCCAGAAGTCTACAAGCAATAAATGCTGGAGATGGTGTGGAGAAAAGGGAACCCTCTTACACTGTTGGTGGGAATGCACACTAGTACAGCCGCTATGGAAAACAGTGTGGAGATTTCTTAAAAAACTGGAAATAGAACTGCCATATGACCCAGCAATCCCACTTCTGGGCATACACACTGAGGAAACCAGATCCTCTTATTTTTCAGACCGTTTCAAGCTCCTCATATTTTTTACACCTTTTGAAGCTCTTCATATATTTCACACCTTTTCAGGCTCTTCATGTTTTTCAACACCGCTTCATGCTCCTCCTATTTTTCAGACCGTTTCATGGTCCTCATGTTTTTGTCACCTTTTGAAGCTCTTCATATTTTTCACACCTTTTCATGCTCTTCATGTTTTTGAACACCATTTCATGCTCCTCCTATTTTTTAAACCGTTTCATGCTCCTCATATTTTTCACACATTTTGAAGCTCTTCATATTTTTCACACCTTTTCAGGCTCTTCATATTTTACAACAAGTTTTCATGCTCCTCCTATTTTTCAGACCGTTTAATGCTCCCCATAATTTTGACACCTTTTGAAGCGCTTCATAATTATCACACCTTTTCAGGCTCTTCATGCTTTTCAAATTTGCTTCTGCTCCTCCTATTTTTCAGACCGTTTCATGCTCCTCATATTTTTGACACCTTTTGAAGCTCTTCATATTTTTCACAGCTTTTAAGGCTCTTCATGTTTTTCAACACCGCTTTATTCTCCTCATATTTTTCAGACCGTTTCATGCGCCTCATATTTTGGATATCTTTTGAAGCTCGTCATATTTCTAACAACTATTCAGGCTCTTCATGTTTTCAACACAGTTTCATGCTCCTCCTATTTTTCAGACCGTTTCATGCGCCTCATATTTTGAGTCCTTTTGAAGCTCTTCATATTTTTCACACATTTTCAGGCTCTTCATGTTTTTCAACACCGTTTCTTGCTCATCCTCTTTTTCAGACCGTTTCATGCCCCTCATATTTTTGACACCTTTTCAAGCTCTTCACATTTTTCAAACCTTTTCAGGCTCTTCATGTTTTTGAACAACGTTTCATGCTCCTCCTATTTTTCAGACAGTTTCATGCCCCTCATATTTTTGACACCTTTTCAAGCTCTTCACATTTTTCAAAACATTTCAGGCTCTTCATGATTTGAACACCGTTTCATCCTCCTCCTAATTTTCAGACCGTTTCATGCTCCTCATATATTTGACACCTTTTGAAGCTCTTCATATTTTTCACAACTTTTCAGGTTCTTCATGTTTTCAACACCACTTCATGCTCCTCCTATATTTCTGACCGTGTCATGCTCCTCATATTTTTGACAACTTTTGAAGCTCTTCATATTTTTCACACCTTTTCAGGCTCTTCATGTTTTTCTACACCGCTTCATGCTCCTCCTATTTTTGACATCTTTTGAAGCTCTTCATATATTTCACACCTTTTCAGGGTTTTCATGTTTTTGAACACCGTTTCATGCTCCTCATATTTTTCAGACCGTTTCATGCTCCTCATATTATTGACACCTTTTGAAGCTCTTCATATATTTCACACCTTTTCAGGGTTTTCATGTTTTTGAACACCGTTTCATGCTCCTCATATTTTTCAGACCGTTTCATGCTCCTCATATTTTTGACACCTTTTGAAACTCTTCATATTTTTCACAATTTTTCAGGCTCCTCATGTTTTTGAACACCGTTTCATGCTTCTCCATTTTTTCAGACCGTTTCATGCTCTTCATATTTTGACACCTTTTGAAGCTCTTCATATTTTTCACACCTTTTCAGGCTCTTCATATTTTTCAACAAGGTTTCATGCTCCTCCTATTTTTCAGACGGTTTCATGCTCCTCATATGTTTGACACCTTTTGAAGCTCTTCATATTTTTCACACCTTTCCAGGCTCTTCATATTTTTGAACACCGATTAATGCTCCTCCTATTTTTCAGACCGTTTCTTGCTCCTCATATTTTTGACACCTTTTGAAGCTCTTCATATTTTTCACACCTTTTCAGGCTCTACATATTTTTCAACACAACTTCATGCTCCTCCTTTATTTGAGACCGTTTCATGCTCCTCATATTTTTGACACCTTTTGAAGCTCTCCATAGATTTCACACCTTTTCAGGCTCTTCATGTTTTTCTACACCGCTTCTTGCTCCTCCTATTTTTCAGAGCTATTCATGCTCCTCATATTTTTGTCACCTTTTGAAGCTCTTCATATATTTCACACCTTTTCAGGCTTTTCATGTTTTTCAACACCGCTTCATGCTCCTACTATTTTTCAGACCTTTTCATGCTCCTCATATGTTTCACACCTTTTTAAGTTCTTCATGTTTTTTAACACCTTTCACGCTCCTCCTATATTTCAGACCGTTTCAAGCTCCTCATATTCTTGACACCTTTTGAAGCTCTTCATATTTTTCACATTTATCAGGGTCTTCATGTTTTTCTACACCACTTCATGCTCCTCCTATTTTTCAGAACTTTTCATTCTCCTCATATGTTTCACAACTTTTTCAGACTCTTCATGTTTCTCAACACCACTTCATGCTCCTCCTATTTTTCAGACCGTTTCATGCTCCTCATATTTTTGACGCCTTTTGAAGCTCTTCATATTTTTCACACTTCTCCAGGCTCTTCATGTTTTTGAACACCCTTTCATGCTCCTCCTGTTTTTCAGACCGTTTCATTCTCCTCATATTTTTGACACCTTTTGAAGTTCTTCATATTTTTCACACCTTTTCAGGCTCTTCACGTTTTTCAACACCACTTCATGCTCCTCCTATTTTTCAGTCCGTTTCATGCTCCTTATATTTTTGACACCTTTTGAAGTTCTTCATATTTTTCACACCTTACAGGCTCTTCATGATTTTCAACACCACTTCATGCTCCTCCTAATTTTCACACCGTTTCATGCTCCTCATATATTTGACACCTTTTGAAGCTCTTCAGATTTTTCTCACCTTTTCAGGCTCTTCATATTTTTCAACACCGCTTCATGCTCCTCCTATTTTTCAGACCGTTTCATGCTCCTCATCTTTTTGACACGTTTTGAAACTCTTCATATTTATCACACCTTTTCAGGCTCTTCATGTTTTTCAACACCATTTCATGCTCCTCCTTTTTTTCAGACCGTTTTATGCTCCTCATATATTTGACACCTTTTGAAGCTCTTCATAATTTCCACACCTTTTCAGGCTCTTCATGTTTTTCTACACCGCTTCATGCTCCCCCTACATTTCAGACCGTTCATGCCTCTCATATTTTTGAAACCTTTTGAAGCTCTTCATATTTTTCACACCTTTTTAGTCTCTTCATGTTTTTCAACACCATTTCATGCTCCTCCTTTTTTTCAAACCGTTTTATGCTCCTCATATATTTGACACCTGTTGAAGCTCTTCATAATTTACACACCTTTTCAGGCTCTTCATGTTTTTGAACACCGTTTCATGCTCCTCTTATTTTTTTTATTGTTATTTTTTTTTTTTATTATTTTTATTTTTTTTCCCAGTCGGTTTTGGCATACATTGATATGAATCAGCCATGGATTTACATGTATTCCCATTCCCGATTCCCCCTCCCACCTCCCTCTCCACCCGATTCCTCTGGGTCTTCCCAGTGCACCAAGCTGGAGCACTTGTCTCGTGCATCCTACCTGGGCTGGTGATCTGTTTCACCATAGATAGCATACATACTGTTCTTTTGAAATATCCCACCCTCACATTTTCCCACAAAGTTCAAAAGTCTGTTCTGTATTTCTGTGTCTCTTTTTCTGTTCTGCATATAGGGTTATCGTTGTCACCTTTCTAAATTCCATATACATGTGTCAGTATGCTGTAATGTTCTTTATCTTTCTGGCTTACTTCACTCTGTATAATGGGCTCCAGCTTCATCCATCTCATTAGGCCTGATTCAAATGAATTCTTTTTAATGGCTGAGTAATATTCCATGGTGTATATGTACCACAGCTTTCTTATCCATTCATCTGCTGACGGGCATCTAGGTTGCTTCCATGTCCTGGCTATTATAAATAGTGCTGCGATGAACATTGGGGTGCACGTGTCTCTTTCAGACGAACCTATGGACACCTTATCTTTGACAAAGGAGGCAAGGATATGCAATGGAAAAAAGACAACCTCTTTAACAAGTGGTGCTGGGAAAACTGGTCAACCACTTGTAAAAGAATGAAAATAGAACACTTTCTAACACCATACACAAAAATAAACTCAAAATGGATTAAAGATCTAAATGTAAGACCAGAAACTATAAAACTCCTAGAGGAGAAGATAGGCAAAACACTCTCCGACATAAATCAAAGCAAGATCCTCTATGACCCACCTCCCAGAATATTGGAAATAAAAGCAAAACTAAACAAATGGGACCTAATGAAACTTAAAAGCTTTTGCACTACAAAGGAAACTATAAGTAAGGTGAAAAGACAGCCCTCAGATTGGGAGAAAATAATAGCAAATGAAGAAACAGACAAAGGATTAATCTCAAAAATATACAAGCAAATCCTGCAGCTCAATTCCAGAAAAATAAATGACCCAATACAAAATGAGCCAAAGAACTAAACAGACATTTCTCCAAAGAAGACATACAGATGGATAACAAACACATGAAAAGATGCTCAACATCACTCATTATTAGAGAAATGCAAATCAAAACCACAATGAGGTACCATTACATGCCAGTCAGGATGGCTGCTATCCAAAAGTCTACAAGCAATAAATGCTGGAGAGGGAGTGGAGAAAAGGGAACCCTCTTATACTGTTGGTGGGAATGCACACTAGTACAGCCGCTATGGAAAACGGTGTAGAGATTTCTTAAAAAACTGGAAATAGAACTGCCATATGACCCAGCAATTCCACTTCTGGGCATACACACTGAGGAAACCAGATCCTCTTATTTTTCAGACCGTTTCAAACTCCTCATATTTTTCACACCTTTTGAAGCTCTTCATATATTTCACACCTTTTCAGGCTCTTCATGTTTTTCAACACCGCTTCATGCTCCTCCTATTTTTCAGACCGTTTCATGGTCCTCATATCTTTGACACCTTTTGAAGCTCTTCATATTTTTCACACCTTTCCGTGCTCTTCATGTTTTTCAACACGCTTTCATGCTCCTCCGATTATTCAGATCGTTTCATGCTCCTCATATTTTTGACACATTTTGAAGCTCTTCATATTTTCGACACCTTTCAGGTTCTTCATGTTTTTCAACACCGTTTCATGCTCCTCCTATTTTTCAAACCGTTTCATGCTCCTCATATTTTTGACACATTTTGAAGCTCTTCATATTTTCGACACCTTTCAGGTTCTTCATGTTTTTCAACACCGTTTCATGCTCCTCCTATTTGTCAAACCGTTTCATGTTCCTCCTATTTTTCAGACCGTTTCTTGCTCCTCATATTTTTGACACCTTTTGAAGCTCTTCATGTTTTTTAACACCTTTTCACGCTCCTCCTATATTTCAGACAGTTTCAAGCTCCTCATATTTTTGACACCTTTTGAAGCTCTTCATATTTTTCACATTTTTTCAGGGTCTTCATATTTTTCTACACCACTTCATGCTCCTCCTATTTTTCAGACCGTTTCATTCTCCTCATATGTTTCACAACTTTTTCAGGCTCTTCATGTTTCTCAACACCACTTCATGCTCCTCCTATTTTTCAGACCGTTTCATGCTCCTCATATTTTTGACACCTTTTGAAGTTCTTCATATTTTTCACACCTTTTCAGGCTTTTCATGTTTTTCTACACTGCTTCATTCTCTTCCTATTTTTCAGACATTTTCATGCTCCTCATACTTTTGATATCCTTTGAAGCTCTTCATATTTTTCACACCTTTTCAGGCTTTTCAGGTATTTCAACACCGTCTCATGCGCCTCCTATTTTTCAGACCGTTTCATGCTCCTCATATGTTTCACACCTTTTTCAGGCTCTTCATGTTTTTCAACACCACTTCATGCTCCTCCTAATTTTCAGACCGTATCATGCTCATCATATTTTTGACACAGTTTGAAGCTCTTCCTACTTTTCACACCTTTTGAGGCTCTTCATGTTTTTGAAAACAGTTTCTTGCTCCTCATATTTTTCAGACCGTTTCATGGTCCTCATATTTTTGACACCTTTTGAAGCTCTTCATATTTTTCACACTTTTTCAGGGTCTTCATATTTTTCTACACCACTTCATGCTCCTCCTATTTTTCAGACCGTTTCATGCTCCTCATATTTTTGACACCTTTTGAAGTTCTTCATATTTTTCACACCTTTTCAGGCTTTTCATGTTTTTCTACACCGCTTCATTCTCTTCCTATTTTTCAGACATTTTCATGCTCCTCATATTTTTGACATCCTTTGAAGCTCTTCATATTTTTCACACCTTTTCAGGCTTTTCATGTATTTCAACACCGTCTCATGCGCCTCCTATTTTTCAGACCGTTTCATGCTCCACATATGTTTCACACCTTTTTCAGGCTCTTCATGTTTTTCAACACCACTTCATGGTCCTCCTATTTTTCAGACCGTATCATGCTCATCATATTTTTGACACAGTTTGAAGCTCTTCCTACTTTTCACACCTTTTGAGGCTCTTCATGTTTTTGAAAACAGTTTCTTGCTCCTCATATTTTTCAGACCGTTTCATGGTCCTCATATTTTTGACACCTTTTGAAGCTCTTCATATTTTTCACACTTTTTCAGGGTCTTCATGTTTTTCTACACCACTTCATGCTCCTCCTATTTTTCAGACCGTTTCATTCTCCTCATATGTTTCACAACTTTTTCAGGCTCTTCATGTTTCTCAACACCACTTCATGCTCCTCCCATTTTTCAGACCGTTTCATGCTCCTCATATTTTTGACACTTTTTGAAGCTCTTCATATTTTTCACACCTTTCCAGGCTCTTCATGTTTTTGAACACCGTTTCATGATCATCCTATTTTTCAGACCGTTTCATGCTCCTCATATGTTTCACACCTTTTGAAGCTCTTCATGTTTTTTAACACCTTTTCATGCTCCTCCTATATTTCAGACCGTTTAATGCTCCTTATATTTTTGACACCATTTGAAGCTCTTCATATTTTTTGCACCTTTTCAGGCTCTTCATATTTTTCAACACCACTTCATGCTTCTCCAATTTTTCAGACCGTTTCATGCTCCTCATATATATGACACCTTTTGAAGCTCTTCATATTTTTCACATCTTTTCAGGCTCTTCATATTTTTCAACCCGCTTAAGCTCCTCCTATTTTTCAGAGCGTTTCTTGCTCCTCATATTTTTGACACCTTTGAGGCTCTTCATATATTTCACACCTTTTCTGGCTCTTCATGTTTTTGAACACCGATTCATGCTCCTCCTATTTTTCAGACCGTTTCATGCTCCTCATATTTTAGACACCTTTTGAACCTCTTCATATTTTTCACACCTTTTCAGGCTCTTCATGTTTTCAACACTGCTTCATGCTCCTACTATTTTTCAGACGGTTTCAATCTCCTCATATTTTTGACACCTTTTGAAGCTCTTCATATTATTCACACCTTTTCAGGCTCTTCATGTTTTTCAACACCGCTTCATGCTCCTCCTTTTTTTCAGACCGTTTCATGCTCCTCATATTTTTGACGCCTTTTGAAGCTCTTCATATTTTTCACACTTCTCCAGGCTCTTCATGTTTTTGAACACCGTTTCATGCTCCTCCTGTTTTTCAGACCGTTTCATGCTGCTCATATTTTTGACACCTTTTGAAGTTCTTCATATTTTTCACACCTTTTCAGGCTCTTCACGTTTTTCAACACCACTTCATGCTCCTCCTATTTTTCAGTCCGTTTCATGCTCCTTATATTTTTGACACCTTTAGAAGTTCTTCATATTTTTCACACCTTACAGGCTCTTCATGATTTTCAACACCACTTCATGCTCCTCCTAATTTTCACACCGTTTCATGCTCCTCATATATTTGACACCTTTTGAAGCTCTTCAGATTTTTCACACCTTTTCAGGCTCTTCATATTTTTCAACACCGCTTCATGCTCCTCCTATTTTTCAGACCGTTTCATGCTCCTCATCGTTTTGACACGTTTTGAAACTCTTCATATTTATCACACCTTTTCAGGCTCTTCTGTTTTTCAACACCATTTCATGCTCCTCCTTTTTTTCAGACCGTTTTATGCTCCTCATATATTTGACACCTTTTGAAGCTCTTCATAATTTCCACACCTTTTCAGGCTCTTCATGTTTTTCTACACCGCTTCATGCTCCCCCTACATTTCAGACCATTCATGCCTCTCATATTTTTGAAACCTTTTGAAGCTCTTCATATTTTTCACACCTTTTTAGGCTCTTCATGTTTTTCAACACCATTTCATGCTCCTCCTTTTTTTCAAACCGTTTTATGCTCCTCATATATTTGACACCTTTTGAAGCTCTTCATAATTTCCACACCTTTTCAGGCTCTTCATGTTTTTGAACACCGTTTCATGCTCCTCTTATTTTTTTTTATTGTTATTTTTTTTATTTTTTTTTTTTATTATTTTCATTTTTTTTCCCAGTCGGTTTTGTCATACATTGATATGAATCAGCCATGAATTTACATGTATTCCCAGTCCCGATTCCCCCTCCCACCTCCCTCTCCACCCGATTCCTCTGGGTCTTCCCAGTGCACCAAGCCGGAGCACTTGTCTCGTGCATCCTACCTGGGCTGGTGATCTGTTTCACCATAGATAGCATACATGCTGTTCTTTTGAAATATCCCACCCTCACATTCTCCCACAAAGTTTAAAAGTCTGTTCTGTATTTCTGTGTCTCTTTTTCTGTTCTGCATATAGGGTTATCGTTGTCACCTTTCTAAATTCCATATACATGTGTCAGTATGCTGTAATGTTCTTTATCTTTCTGGCTTACTTCACTCTGTATAATGGGCTCCAGCTTCATCCATCTCATTAGGCCTGATTCAAATGAATTCTTTTTAATGGCTGAGTAATATTCCATGGTGTATATGTACCACAGCTTTCTTATCCATTCATCTGCTGACGGGCATCTAGGTTGCTTCCATGTCCTGGCTATTATAAACAGTGCTGCGATGAACATTGGGGTGCACGTGTCTCTTTCAGACGAACCTATGGACACCTTATCTTTGACAAAGGAGGCAAGGATATACAATGGAAAAAAGACAACCTCTTTAACAAGTGGTGCTGGGAAAACTGGTCAACCACTTGTAAAAGAATGAAAATAGAACACTTTCTAACACCATACACAAAAATAAACTCAAAATGGATTAAAGATCTAAATGTAAGACCAGAAACTATAAAACTCCTAGAGGAGAAGATAGGCAAAACACTCTCTGACATAAATCAAAGCAAGATCCTCTATGACCCACCTCCCAGAATATTGGAAATAAAAGCAAAACTAAACAAATGGGACCTAATGAAACTTAAAAGCTTTTGCACTACAAAGGAAACTATAAGTAAGGTGAAAAGACAGCCCTCAGATTGGGAGAAAATAATAGCAAATGAAGAAACAGACAAAGGATTAATCTCAAAAATATACAAGCAAATCCTGCAGCTCAATTCCAGAAAAATAAATGACCCAATACAAAATGAGCCAAAGAACTAAACAGACATTTCTCCAAAGAAGACATACAGATGGATAACAAACACATGAAAAGATGCTCAACATCACTCATTATTAGAGAAATGCAAATCAAAACCACAATGAGGTACCATTACATGCCAGTCAGGATGGCTGCTATCCAAAAGTCTACAAGCAATAAATGCTGGAGAGGGAGTGGAGAAAAGGGAACCCTCTTATACTGTTGGTGGGAATGCACACTAGTACAGCCGCTATGGAAAACGGTGTAGAGATTTCTTAAAAAACTGGAAATAGAACTGCCATATGACCCAGCAATTCCACTTCTGGGCCTACACACTGAGGAAACCAGATCCTTTTATTTTTCAGACCGTTTCAAACTCCTCATATTTTTTACACCTTTTGAAGCTCTTCATATATTTCACAACATTTGAGGCTCTTCATGTTTTTCAACACAACTTCATGCTCCTCCTATTTTTCAGACCGTTTCATGGTCCTCATATTTTTGACACCTTTTGAAGCTCTTCATATTTTTCACACCTTTCCGTGCTCTTCATGTTTTTCAACACGCTTTCATGCTCCTCCGATTATTCAGATCGTTTCATGCTCCTCATATTTTTGACACATTTTGAAGCTCTTCATATTTTCGACACCTTTCAGGTTCTTCATGTTTTTCAACACCGTTTCATGCTCCTCCTATTTTTCAAACCGTTTCATGCTCCTCATATTTTTGACACATTTTGAAGCTCTTCATATTTTCGACACCTTTCAGGTTCTTCATGTTTTTCAACACCGTTTCATGCTCCTCCTATTTGTCAAACCGTTTCATGTTCCTCCTATTTTTCAGACCGTTTCATGCTCCTCATATTTTTGACACCTTTTGAAGCTCTTCATGTTTTTCACACCCTTTCATGGTCTTCATATTTTTCAACACGGTTTCATGCTCCTCCTAATTTTCAGATCGTTTCATGCTCCTCATATTTTTGACACCTTTTGAAGCTCTTCTTATTCTTCACACTTTTTCAGGCTCTTCATGATTTTCAACACCGATTCATGCTCCTCCTCTCTTTCAAACCGTTTCAGGCTCCTCATATGTTTCACACCTTTTTCAGGCTCTTCATGTATTTCAACACCACTTCATGCTCCTCCTATTTTTCAGATCGTTTCATGCTCCTCATATTTTTGACACCTTTTGAAGCTCTTCATATTTTTCACAGCTTTCCAGGCTCTTCATATTTTTGAACACCGATTAATGCTCCTCCTATTTTTCAGACCGTTTCATGCTCCTCATATTTTTGACATCTTTTGAAGCTCTTCATATTTTTCACACATTTTCAGGCTCTTCAAATTTTTCAACACAACTTCATGCTCCTCCTTTATTTGATACCGTTTCATGCTCCTCATATTTTTGACTCCTTTTGAAGCTCTCCATAGATTTCACACCATTTCAGGCTCTTCATGTGTTTCTACACCACTTCATGCTCCTCCTATTTTTAAGAGCTTTTCATGATCCTCATATTTTTGTCACCTTTTGAAGCTCTTCATATTTTTCACACCTTTTCAGGCTTTTCATGTTTTTCAACACCGCTTCATGCTCCTACTATTTTCAGACCTTTTCATGCTCCTCATATGTTTCACACCTTTTTAAGCTCTTCATGTTTTAACACCTTTTCACGCTCCTCCTATATTTCAGACCGTTTCAAGCACCTCATATTTTTGACACCTTTTGAAGCTCTTCATATTTTTCACATTTTTTCAGGGTCTTCATGTTTTTCTACACCACTTCATGCTACTCCTATTTTTAAGAGCTTTTCATGCTCCTCATATTTTTGTCACCTTTTGAAGCTCTTCATATTTTTCACACCTTTTCAGGCTTTTCATGCTTTTCAACACCACTTCATTCTCCTCCTTTATTTCAGACCGTTTCATGCTCCTCATCTTTTTCACACCTTTTGAAGCTCTTTATATTTTTCACACCTTTTCAGGCTTTTCATGTTTTTCTACACCGCTTCATTCTCTTCCTATTTTTCAGACATTTTCATGCTCCTCATATTTTTGACATCCTTTGAAGCTCTTCATATTTTTCACACCTTTTCAGGCTTTTCATGTATTTCAACACCGTCTCATGCGCCTCCTATTTTTCAGACCGTTTCATGCTCCTCATATGTTTCACACCTTTTTCAGGCTCTTCATGTTTTTCAACACCACTTCATGCTCCTCCTATTTATCAGACCGTTTCATGCTCATCATATTTTTGACACAGTTTGAAGCTCTTCATACTTTTCACACCTTTTGAGGCTCTTCATGTTTTTGAAAACAGTTTCTTGCTCCTCATATTTTTCAGACCGTTTCATGGTCCTCATATTTTTGACACCTTTTGAAGCTCTTCATATTTTTCACACTTTTTCAGGGTCTTCATGTTTTTCTACACCACTTCATGCTCCTCCTATTTTTCAGACCGTTTCATTCTCCTCATATGTTTCACAACTTTTTCAGGCTCTTCATGTTTCTCAACACCACTTCATGCTCCTCCCATTTTTCAGACCGTTTCATGCTCCTCATATTTTTGACACTTTTTGAAGCTCTTCATATTTTTCACACCTTTCCAGGCTCTTCATGTTTTTGAACACCGTTTCATGATCATCCTATTTTTCAGACCGTTTCATGCTCCTCATATGTTTCACACCTTTTGAAGCTCTTCATGTTTTTTAACACCTTTTCATGCTCCTCCTATATTTCAGACCGTTTAATGCTCCTTATATTTTTGACACCATTTGAAGCTCTTCATATTTTTCGCACCTTTTCAGGCTCTTCATATTTTTCAACACCACTTCATGCTTCTCCAATTTTTCAGACCGTTTCATGCTCCTCATATATATGACACCTTTTGAAGCTCTTCATATTTTTCACATCTTTTCAGGCTCTTCATATTTTTCAACCCGCTTAAGCTCCTCCTATTTTTCAGAGCGTTTCTTGCTCCTCATATTTTTGACACCTTTGAGGCTCTTCATATATTTCACACCTTTTCTGGCTCTTCATGTTTTTGAACACCGATTCATGCTCCTCCTATTTTTCAGACCGTTTCATGCTCCTCATATTTTAGACACCTTTTGAACCTCTTCATATTTTTCACACCTTTTCAGGCTCTTCATGTTTTCAACACTGCTTCATGCTCCTACTATTTTTCAGACGGTTTCAATCTCCTCATATTTTTGACACCTTTTGAAGCTCTTCATATTATTCACACCTTTTCAGGCTCTTCATGTTTTTCAACACCGCTTCATGCTCCTCCTTTTTTTCAGACCGTTTCATGCTCCTCATATTTTTGACGCCTTTTGAAGCTCTTCATATTTTTCACACTTCTCCAGGCTCTTCATGTTTTTGAACACCGTTTCATGCTCCTCCTGTTTTTCAGACCGTTTCATGCTGCTCATATTTTTGACACCTTTTGAAGTTCTTCATATTTTTCACACCTTTTCAGGCTCTTCACGTTTTTCAACACCACTTCATGCTCCTCCTATTTTTCAGTCCGTTTCATGCTCCTTATATTTTTGACACCTTTAGAAGTTCTTCATATTTTTCACACCTTACAGGCTCTTCATGATTTTCAACACCACTTCATGCTCCTCCTAATTTTCACACCGTTTCATGCTCCTCATATATTTGACACCTTTTGAAGCTCTTCAGATTTTTCACACCTTTTCAGGCTCTTCATATTTTTCAACACCGCTTCATGCTCCTCCTATTTTTCAGACCGTTTCATGCTCCTCATCTTTTTGACACGTTTTGAAACTCTTCATATTTATCACACCTTTTCAGGCTCTTCTGTTTTTCAACACCATTTCATGCTCCTCCTTTTTTTCAGACCGTTTTATGCTCCTCATATATTTGACACCTTTTGAAGCTCTTCATAATTTCCACACCTTTTCAGGCTCTTCATGTTTTTCTACACCGCTTCATGCTCCCCCTACATTTCAGACCATTCATGCCTCTCATATTTTTGAAACCTTTTGAAGCTCTTCATATTTTTCACACCTTTTTAGGCTCTTCATGTTTTTCAACACCATTTCATGCTCCTCCTTTTTTTCAAACCGTTTTATGCTCCTCATATATTTGACACCTTTTGAAGCTCTTCATAATTTCCACACCTTTTCAGGCTCTTCATGTTTTTGAACACCGTTTCATGCTCCTCTTATTTTTTTTTATTGTTATTTTTTTTATTTTTTTTTTTTATTATTTTCATTTTTTTCCCAGTCGGTTTTGTCATACATTGATATGAATCAGCCATGAATTTACATGTATTCCCAGTCCCGATTCCCCCTCCCACCTCCCTCTCCACCCGATTCCTCTGGGTCTTCCCAGTGCACCAAGCCGGAGCACTTGTCTCGTGCATCCTACCTGGGCTGGTGATCTGTTTCACCATAGATAGCATACATGCTGTTCTTTTGAAATATCCCACCCTCACATTCTCCCACAAAGTTTAAAAGTCTGTTCTGTATTTCTGTGTCTCTTTTTCTGTTCTGCATATAGGGTTATCGTTGTCACCTTTCTAAATTCCATATACATGTGTCAGTATGCTGTAATGTTCTTTATCTTTCTGGCTTACTTCACTCTGTATAATGGGCTCCAGCTTCATCCATCTCATTAGGCCTGATTCAAATGAATTCTTTTTAATGGCTGAGTAATATTCCATGGTGTATATGTACCACAGCTTTCTTATCCATTCATCTGCTGACGGGCATCTAGGTTGCTTCCATGTCCTGGCTATTATAAACAGTGCTGCGATGAACATTGGGGTGCACGTGTCTCTTTCAGACGAACCTATGGACACCTTATCTTTGACAAAGGAGGCAAGGATATACAATGGAAAAAAGACAACCTCTTTAACAAGTGGTGCTGGGAAAACTGGTCAACCACTTGTAAAAGAATGAAAATAGAACACTTTCTAACACCATACACAAAAATAAACTCAAAATGGATTAAAGATCTAAATGTAAGACCAGAAACTATAAAACTCCTAGAGGAGAAGATAGGCAAAACACTCTCTGACATAAATCAAAGCAAGATCCTCTATGACCCACCTCCCAGAATATTGGAAATAAAAGCAAAACTAAACAAATGGGACCTAATGAAACTTAAAAGCTTTTGCACTACAAAGGAAACTATAAGTAAGGTGAAAAGACAGCCCTCAGATTGGGAGAAAATAATAGCAAATGAAGAAACAGACAAAGGATTAATCTCAAAAATATACAAGCAAATCCTGCAGCTCAATTCCAGAAAAATAAATGACCCAATACAAAATGAGCCAAAGAACTAAACAGACATTTCTCCAAAGAAGACATACAGATGGATAACAAACACATGAAAAGATGCTCAACATCACTCATTATTAGAGAAATGCAAATCAAAACCACAATGAGGTACCATTACATGCCAGTCAGGATGGCTGCTATCCAAAAGTCTACAAGCAATAAATGCTGGAGAGGGAGTGGAGAAAAGGGAACCCTCTTATACTGTTGGTGGGAATGCACACTAGTACAGCCGCTATGGAAAACGGTGTAGAGATTTCTTAAAAAACTGGAAATAGAACTGCCATATGACCCAGCAATTCCACTTCTGGGCCTACACACTGAGGAAACCAGATCCTTTTATTTTTCAGACCGTTTCAAACTCCTCATATTTTTTACACCTTTTGAAGCTCTTCATATATTTCACAACATTTGAGGCTCTTCATGTTTTTCAACACAACTTCATGCTCCTCCTATTTTTCAGACCGTTTCATGGTCCTCATATTTTTGACACCTTTTGAAGCTCTTCATATTTTTCACACCTTTCCGTGCTCTTCATGTTTTTCAACACGCTTTCATGCTCCTCCGATTATTCAGATCGTTTCATGCTCCTCATATTTTTGACACATTTTGAAGCTCTTCATATTTTCGACACCTTTCAGGTTCTTCATGTTTTTCAACACCGTTTCATGCTCCTCCTATTTTTCAAACCGTTTCATGCTCCTCATATTTTTGACACATTTTGAAGCTCTTCATATTTTCGACACCTTTCAGGTTCTTCATGTTTTTCAACACCGTTTCATGCTCCTCCTATTTGTCAAACCGTTTCATGTTCCTCCTATTTTTCAGACCGTTTCATGCTCCTCATATTTTTGACACCTTTTGAAGCTCTTCATGTTTTTCACACCCTTTCATGGTCTTCATATTTTTCAACACGGTTTCATGCTCCTCCTAATTTTCAGATCGTTTCATGCTCCTCATATTTTTGACACCTTTTGAAGCTCTTCTTATTCTTCACACTTTTTCAGGCTCTTCATGATTTTCAACACCGATTCATGCTCCTCCTCTCTTTCAAACCGTTTCAGGCTCCTCATATGTTTCGCACCTTTTTCAGGCTCTTCATGTATTTCAACACCACTTCATGCTCCTCCTATTTTTCAGATCGTTTCATGCTCCTCATATTTTTGACACCTTTTGAAGCTCTTCATATTTTTCACAGCTTTCCAGGCTCTTCATATTTTTGAACACCGATTAATGCTCCTCCTATTTTTCAGACCGTTTCATGCTCCTCATATTTTTGACATCTTTTGAAGCTCTTCATATTTTTCACACATTTTCAGGCTCTTCAAATTTTTCAACACAACTTCATGCTCCTCCTTTATTTGATACCGTTTCATGCTCCTCATATTTTTGACTCCTTTTGAAGCTCTCCATAGATTTCACACCATTTCAGGCTCTTCATGTGTTTCTACACCACTTCATGCTCCTCCTATTTTTAAGAGCTTTTCATGATCCTCATATTTTTGTCACCTTTTGAAGCTCTTCATATTTTTCACACCTTTTCAGGCTTTTCATGTTTTTCAACACCGCTTCATGCTCCTACTATTTTCAGACCTTTTCATGCTCCTCATATGTTTCACACCTTTTTAAGCTCTTCATGTTTTAACACCTTTTCACGCTCCTCCTATATTTCAGACCGTTTCAAGCACCTCATATTTTTGACACCTTTTGAAGCTCTTCATATTTTTCACATTTTTTCAGGGTCTTCATGTTTTTCTACACCACTTCATGCTACTCCTATTTTTAAGAGCTTTTCATGCTCCTCATATTTTTGTCACCTTTTGAAGCTCTTCATATTTTTCACACCTTTTCAGGCTTTTCATGTTTTTCAACACCACTTCATTCTCCTCCTTTATTTCAGACCGTTTCATGCTCCTCATCTTTTTCACACCTTTTGAAGCTCTTTATATTTTTCACACCTTTTCAGGCTTTTCATGTTTTTCTACACCGCTTCATTCTCTTCCTATTTTTCAGACATTTTCATGCTCCTCATATTTTTGACATCCTTTGAAGCTCTTCATATTTTTCACACCTTTTCAGGCTTTTCATGTATTTCAACACCGTCACATGCGCCTCCTATTTTTCAGACCGTTTCATGCTCCTCATATGTTTCACACCTTTTTCAGGCTCTTCATGTTTTTCAACACCACTTCATGCTCCTCCTATTTATCAGACCGTTTCATGCTCATCATATTTTTGACACAGTTTGAAGCTCTTCATACTTTTCACACCTTTTGAGGCTCTTCATGTTTTTGAAAACAGTTTCTTGCTCCTCATATTTTTCAGACCGTTTCATGGTCCTCATATTTTTGACACCTTTTGAAGCTCTTCATATTTTTCGCACCTTTTCAGGCTCTTCATTTTTTTGAACACCACTTCATGCTTCTCCAATTTTTCAGACCGTTTCATGCTCCTCATATATTTGACACCTTTTGAAGCTCTTCATATTTTTCACATCTTTTCAGGCTCTTCATATTTTTCAACCCGCTTAAGCTCCTCCTATTTTTCAGACCGTTTCTTGCTCCTCATATTTTTGACACCCTTGAGGCTCTTAATATATTTCACACCTTTTCAGGCTCTTCATGTTTTTGAACACCGCTTCATGCTCCTCCTATTTTTCAGACCGTTTCATGCTCCTCCTATTTTTCAGACCGTTTCATGCTCCTCATATTTTTGACACCTTTTGAACCTCTTCATATTTTTCACACCTTTTCAGGCTCTTCATGTTTTCAACACCGCTTCATGCTCCTACTATTTTTCAGACGGTTTCATGCTCCTCATATTTTTGACACCTTTTGAAGCTCTTCATATTATTCACACCTTTTCAGGCTCTTCATGTTTTTCAACACCGCTTCATGCTCCTCCTTTTTTTCAGACCGTTTCATGCTCCTCATATTTTTGACAACTTTTGAAGCTCTTCATATTTTTCACACTTCTCCAGGCTCTTCATGTTTTTGAACACCGTTTCATGTTCCTCCTTTTTTTCAGACTGTTTCATGCTGCTCATATTTTTGACACCTTTTGAAGTTCTTCATATTTTTCACACCTTTTCAGGCTCTTCACGTTTTTCAACACCACTTCATGCTCCTCCTATTTTTTAGACCATTTCAGGCTCCTCTTATTTTTTTTTTTTTATTGTTATTTTTTTTATTTTTTTTTATTTTTTTTATTTTTTTTTTCCAGTGGGTTTTGTCATACCTTGATATGAATCAGCCATGGATTTACATGTATTCACAGTCCCGATTCCCCTCCCACCTCCCTCTCCACCCGATTCCTCTGGGTCTTCCCAGTGCACCAAGCCGGAGCACTTGTCTCGTGCATCCTACCTGGGCTGGTGATCTGTTTCACCATAGATAGCATACATGCTGTTCTTTTGAAATATCCCACCCTCACATTCTCCCACAAAGTTTAAAAGTCTGTTCTGTATTTCTGTGTCTCTTTTTCTGTTCTGCATATAGGGTTATCGTTGTCACCTTTCTAAATTCCATATACATGTGTCAGTATGCTGTAATGTTCTTTATCTTTCTGGCTTACTTCACTCTGTATAATGGGCTCCAGCTTCATCCATCTCATTAGGACTGATTCAAATGAATTCTTTTTAATGGCTGAGTAATATTCCATGGTGTATATGTACCACAGCTTTCTTATCCATTCATCTGCTGACGGGCATCTAGGTTGCTTCCATGTCCTGGCTATTATAAACAGTGCTGCGATGAACATTGGGGTGCACGTGTCTCTTTCAGACGAACCTATGGACACCTTATCTTTGACAAAGGAGGCAAGGATATGCAATGGAAAAAAGACAACCTCTTTAACAAGTGGTGCTGGGAAAACTGGTCAACCACTTGTAAAAGAATGAAAATAGAACACTTTCTAACACCATACACAAAAATAAACTCAAAATCGATTAAAGATCTAAATGTAAGACCAGAAAATATAAAACTCCTAGAGGAGAAGATAGGCAAAACACTCTCCGACATAAATCAAAGCAAGATCCTCTATGACCCACCTCCCAGAATATTGGAAATAAAAGCAAAACTAAACAAATGGGACCTAATGAAACTTAAAAGCTTTTGCACTACAAAAGAAACTATAAGTAAGGTGAAAAGACAGCCCTCAGATTGGGAGAAAATAATAGCAAATGAAGAAATAGACAAAGGATTAATCTCAAAAATACACAAGCAAATCCTGCAGCTCAATTCCAGAAAAATAAATGACCCAATAAAAAATGAGCCAAAGAACTAAACAGACATTTCTCCAAAGAAGACATACAGATGGATAACAAACACATAAAAGATGCTCAACATCACTCATTATTAGAGAAATGCAAATCAAAACCACAATGAGGTACCATTACATGCCAGTCAGGATGGCTGCTATCCAAAAGTCTACAAGCAATAAATGCTGGAGAGGGAGTGGAGAAAAGGGAACCCTCTTATACTGTTGGTGGGAATGCACACTAGTACAGCCGATATGGAAAACGGTGTAGAGATTTCTTAAAAAACTGGAAATAGAACTGCCATATGACCCAGCAATTCCACTTCTGGGCATACACACTGAGGAAACCAGATCCTCTTATTTTTCAGACCGTTTCAAACTCCTCATATTTTTTACAACTTTTGAAGCTCTTCATATATTTCACACCTTTTCAGGCTCTTCATGTTTTTCAACACCGCTTCATGCTCCTACTATTTTTCAGACCGTTTCATGGTCCTCATATTTTTGACACCTTTTGAAGCTCTTCATATTTTTCACACCTTTTCAGGCTCTTCATGTTTTTGAACACCGTTTCATGCTCCTCCTATTTTTCAGACCGTTTCATGCTCCTCATGTTTTTGAGACGTTTTGAAGCTCTGCATATTTTTCATAACTTTCAGGTTCTTCATGCTTTTGAAACACCGTTACATGCTCCTCCTATTTTTCATACCATATCATGCTCCTCATTTTTTTGACACATTTTGAAGCTCTTCATATTTTTCACACCTTTTCAGGCTCTTTATGTTTTTCAACACCGTATCATGTTCCTCCTATTTTTCAGACCGTTTCATGCTCCTCATATCTTTGACACCTTTTGAAGCTCTTCATATTTTTCACATCATTTCAGGCTCTTCAAGTTTTTGAAAACGGCTTCATGCTCCTCCTAATTTTCAGACCGTTTTTTGCTCATCATATTTTTGACACATTTTGAAGCTTTTCATATTTTTCACAGCTTTTCAGGCTCTTCATGTTTTTGAACACAGTTTCATGCTCCGCATATTTTTCACACCTTTTCATGCTCTTCATATTTTTCACACCTTTTCAGGCTCTTCATGTTTCTCAACACCGTTTCATGCTTCTCCTATTTTTCAGACCATTTCATGCTCCTCATATTTTTGACAGCTTTTTAAGCTCTTCATATATTTCACACCTTTTCAGGCTTTTCATGTTTTTGAACACCGCTTCATGCTCCTCCTATTTTTCAGACCATTTCATGCTCCTCGTATTTTTCACACCTTTTGAAGCTCTTCGTATATTTCACACCTTTTCAGGCTCTTCATGTTTTTGAACACCGCTTAATGCTCCTCCCATTTTTCAGATTGTTTCATCCTCCTCATATTTTTGACACCTTTGAAGCTCTTCATATTTGTCACACCCTTCCAGGCTCTTCATGTTCTTCATCACTGTTTCATGCTCCTCCTATTTTTCAAACTGTTTCAGGCTCCTCATATTTTTCACACCTTTTGAAGCTCTTCATATTTTTCACACCTTTTCAGGCTCTTCATGTTTTTCAAAACCGCTTCATGCTCCTGCTGTTTTTCAGACCGTTTCAAGCTCCTCATGTTTTTCATATCTTTTGAAGCTCTTCATATTTTTCACACGTTTTCAGGCTCTTCATGATTTTCAACACCGCTTCATGATCCTCCTATTTATCAGACCGTTTCATGCTCATCTCATTTTTGACAGCTTTTGAAGCTGCTCATATTTTTCACACCTTTTGAAGCTCTTCATTTTTTTCACAACTTTTCAGGCTCTTCAAGTTTTTCAACACCGCTTCATGCTCCTCCTATTTTTCAGACCGTTTCATGCTCCTCATGTAATTCACACCTTTTGAAACTCTTCATATTTTTCACACCTTTTCAGGCTCTCCATGTTTTGGAACACCGTTTCATGCTCCTTCTATTTTTCAGACCTTTCATGCTCCTCATATTTTTGACACCTTTTGAAGCTCTTCATATTTTTCACAACTTTTCAGGCTCTTCATGTTTTTCAACACGGCTTCATGCTTCTCCTATTTTCCAGACCGTTTCATTGTCCTCATATTTTTGACACCTTTAGAAGCTCTTCATATTTTTCACAACTTTTCAGGCTCTTCATGTTTTTCAACACGGCTTCATGCTTCTCCTATTTTCCAGACCGTTTCATTGTCCTCATATTTTTGACACCTTTAGAAGCTCTTCATATTTTTCACACGTTTTCAGGCTCTTCATGTTTTTCAACACGGCTTCATGCTCCTCCTATTTTTCAGATCGGTTCATTCTCCTCATATTTTTCACACCTTTTGATGCTCTTCATATTTTTCACACCTTTTCAGGCTCTTCATGTTTTGGAACATCGTTTCATGCTCCTCCTATTTTTCAGACCTTTTCATGCTCCTCATATTTTTGACACCTTTTGAAGCTCTTCATATTTTTCACAACTTTTCAGGCTGTTCACGTTTTGGAACACCGTTTCATGCTCCTCCTTTTTTTCAGACCGTTTCATGCTCCTCATATATTTGACACCTTTTGAAGCTCTATATTTTTCACACCTTTTCAGGATCTTCATGTTTTTGAACACCGCTTCATGCTACTCCTATTTTTCAGACCGTTTCATGCTCCTCCTATTTTTCACACTTTTTGAAGCTCTTCATATTTTTCACACCTTTTCAGGCTCTTCATGTTTTTGAACACCGTTTCATGCTGCTCCTATTTTTCAGACTCTTTCATGCTCGTCATATTTTTGACACCTTTTGAAGCTCTTCGTATTTTTCACACCTTTTCAGGCTCTTCATGTTTTTGAAAACCGCTTCATGCTCCTCCTATTTTTCACACCTTTTGAAGCTCTTCATATTTTTCACACCGTTTCATGCTCCTCATATTTTTGACACTTTTTGAGGCTCTTCATATTTTTCACACCATTTCAGGCTCTTCTTCGTTTTGAACAACGTTTCATGCTCCTCCTATTTTTCAGACCGTTTCGGCTCCTCATGTATTTCACACGTTTTGAAGCTCTTCATAATTTTCACACCTTTTCAGGCTCTACATGTTTTTCAACATCACTTCATGCTTCTCTTATTTTTCAGACCGATTCATGTTCCTCATATTTTTGACACCTTTTGAAGCTCTTCATATTTTTCACACCTGTTCAGGCTCTTCATGTTTTTCAACGCCGCTTCATGCTCCTCATCTTTTTCAGACCGTTTCATGCTCCTCATATTTTTCACACCTTTTGAAGCTCTTCATATTTTTCACAACTTTTCAGGCTCTTCATATTTTTGATCACCGTTTCATGCTCCTCCTATTTTTCAGACCGTTTCATGCTCCTCATATTTTGACACCTTTTTAAGCTCTTCACATTTTTCACACCTTTTCAGGCTCTTCATGTTTTTCAAAACCGCTTCATGATCCCCCTATATTTCAGACCGTTTCATGCTCCTCATATTTTTCACACCTTTTGAAGCTCTTCGTATTTTTCACACCTTTTCAGACTCTTCATGTTTTTCAACACCACTTCATGCTCCTCCTTTTTTTCCGACGGTTTCATGCTCATCGCATTTTTGACACCTTCTGAAGCTCTTCATTTTTTTCAAAACTTTTGAGCTCTTCACATTCTTCACACGTTTTCAGGCTCTTCATGTATTTCAATAACGGTTCTTACTCCTCCTATTTTTCAGAACGTTGCATGCTTCTCATATTTTTGACACGTTTTGAAGCTCTTCATATTTTTCACACCTTTTCAGGCTCTTCATGTTTTTCAACACCACTTCATGCTCCTCCTATTTTTCAGACCGTTTCATGCTCCTCCTATTTTTCACACCTTTTGAAGCTCTTCATATTTTTCACACCTTTTCAGGCTGTACATGTTTTTGAACACCACTTCATGCTCCTCCTATTTTTCCGATCGTTTCTTGCTCCTCATGTATTTCACACATTGTGAAGCTCTTCATATTTTTCACACCTTTTCAGGCTCTTCATGTTTTTCAACACCGCATCATGCTCCTCCTATTTTTCAGACCGTTTCATGCTCATCTCTTTTTTGACACCTTTTGAAGCTCTTCATATTTTTCATACGTTTTGAAGCTCTTCATACTTTTCACACTTTTTCAGGCTCTTCGTGTTTTTGAACACCGCTTCACGCTCCTCCTATTTTTCAGACCGTTTCATGCTGCTCGTATTTTTCAGACCGTTTCATGCTCCTCATAATTTTGACAATTTTATAAGCTCTTCATGTTTTTCACACTTTTTCAGGCTCTTCATGTTTTTGAACACCGCCTCATGCGCCTCCTATTTTTCAAACTTTTGAAGCTCTTCATGTTTTTCACACCTTTTCAGGCTCTTCATGTTTTTGAACACAGTTTCATGCTCCTCCTAATTTTCAGACCGTTTCATGCTCCTCATACATTTCACACCTTTTTAAGCTCTTCCTATTTTTCACACCTTTTCACGCTCTTCATGTTTTTGAACACCGTTTTATGCTGCCTCTATATTTCAGACCGTTTCATGCTCCTCATATATTTTAAACCTTTGGATCTCTTCATATATTTCACACCTTTTCAGGCTGTTCATGTTTTTCAACAACGCTTCATGATCTTCCTATTATTCAGACCGTTTCATGCTCCTCAAGTATTTCACACCTTTTGAAGCTCTTCATATTTTTCACACCTTTTCAAGCTCTTCATGTTTTTCAACACCACTTAATGCCCCTCCTATTTTTCAGACCGTATCATGCTCATCTCATTTTTACACCTTTTGAAGCTCTTCATATTTTTCACACCTTTTGAAGCTCTTCCTATTTTTCACACCTTTTCAGGCTCTTCAGGGTTTTGAACACCGCTTCATGCTCCTCATATTTTTCACACCTTTTGAAGCTCTTCATATTTTTCACACCTTTTCAGGCTCTTCATGTTTTTCAACACCGCTTCTTGCTCCTCCATTTTTCACACCCTTTCATGCTTCTCATGTATTTCACACCTTTTGAAACTCTTCATATTTTTCACATCTTTTCAGGCTCTTCATGTTTTTGAACAAGGTTTCATGCTCCTCCCATTTTTCAGACCGTTTCATGCTCCTCATATTTTTGACACGTTTTGAAGCTCTTCATATATTTCCCATTTTTCAGGCTCTTCATGTTTTTGAACACCGTTTCATGCTCCTCCTATTTTTCAGACCGTTCATGCTCCTCATATTTTGACACATTTTGAAGCTCTTCATATTTTTCACATCTTTTCAGGCTCTTCATGTTTTTGAACAAGGTTTCATTCTCCTCCCATTTTTCAGACCGTTTCATGCTCCTCATATTTTTGACACGTTTTGAAGCTCTTCATATTTTTCACACCTTTTCAGGCTCTTCATGTTTTTGAACACCGTTTCATGCTCCTCCTATTTTTCAGACCGTTCATGCTCCTCATATTTTGACACCTTTTGAAGCTCTTCATATTTTTCACACCTTTTCAGGCTCTTCATGTTTCTGAACACCGCGTCATGCTCCTCCTATTTTTCATATCGTTTCATGCTTCTCATATTTTTCACACCTTTTGAAGCTCTTCATATTTTTCACACCTTTTCAGGCTCTTCATATTTTTCAACACCGCTTCATGCTCCTCCTATTTTTCAGACCGTTTCATGCTCATCTCATTTTTGACACCTTTTGAAGCTCTTCATATTCTTCACTCCTTTTGAAGCTCTTCATATTTTTCACACCTTTTGAAGCTCTTCATATTTCTCACACCTTTTCAGACTCTTCATGTTTTTCAACACCGCTTTTTGCTCCTCCTATTTTTCAGACCGTTTCATGCTCCTCATATTTTTGACACGTTTTGAAGTTCTTCATATTTTTCACACATTTTCAGGCTCTTCATGTTTTTAAACACCGCTTCATGCTGCTCCTGTTTTTCAGACCTTTTCATGCTCCTCATATTTTTCACATCTTTTGAAGTTCTTCTTATTTTTCACACCTTTTCAAGCTCTTCATCATTTTCAAAACCGCTTCATGCTCCTCCTATTTTACAGACCGTTTCATTCTCCTCATGTATTTCACACGTAATGAAGCTCTTCCAATTTTGCACAACTTTTCAGTCTCTTCTTGTTTTACAACACCGCATCATGCTCCTCCTATTTTTCAGACTGTTTCATGCTCCTCATATTTTTGACACCTTTTGAAGCTCTTCATATTTTTCACACCTTTTGAAGCTCTTCATGTTTTTCACACCTTTTCAGGCTCTTCATGATTTTCAACACCGCTTCATGCTCCTGCTATTTTTCAGACCGTTTCATGCTCATCTCTTTTTTGACACCTTTAGAAGCTGTTCATATTTTTCACACCTTTTAAAGCTCTTCATATTTTTCACATTTTTGAAACTCTTCATATTTTTCTCACCTTTTGAAGCTCTTCATGTTTTTCACACCTTTTCAGGCTTCTCATGTTTTTGAACACCGCTTCATGCTCCTCCTATTTTTCACTCCTTTTGAAGCTCTTCATATTTTTCACACCTTTTCAGGCTGTACATGTTTTTGAACACCACTTCATGCTCCTCCTATTTTTCAGACCGTTTCTTGCTCCTCATGTATTTCACACATTTTGAAGCTCTTCATATTTTTCACACCTTTTCAATGTCTTCATGTTTTTGATCACTGTTTCATGCTGCTCCTGTTTTTCAGACCATTTCATGATACTCATATTTTTGACACCTTTTGAAGCTCTTCATATTTTTCACACTTTTTCAGGCTGTTTATAGTTTTCAACACCGCTGCATGATTCTCCTATATTTGAGACCATTTCATGCTCCTCATATTTTTGACATTTTTTGAAGCTCTTCATATTTTTCACACCTTTTCAATGTCTTCATGTTTTTGATCACTGTTTCATGCTGCTCCTGTTTTTCAGACCATTTCATGATACTCATATTTTTGACACCTTTTGAAGCTCTTCATATTTTTCACACTTTTTCAGGCTGTTTATAGTTTTCAACACCGCTGCATGATTCTCCTATATTTGAGACCATTTCATGCTCCTCCTATTTTTCACACCTTTTGAAGCTCTTCCTATTTTTCACAGGTTTTCAGGCTCTTCATGTTTTTCAACACCGCTTCATGCTCCTCCTATTTTTCCGACCGTTTCATGCTCATCTCATTTTTGACACCTTTTGAACGTCTTCATATTTTTCACACCTTTTGAAGCTCTTCATATTTTTCACTTCTTTTCAGGCTCTTCATGTGTTTTAACACCGCTTCATGCTCCTCATCTTTTTCAGACCGTTTCATGCTCCTCATATTTTTGACATCTTTTGAAGCTCTTCACATTTTTCACACATTTTCAGGCTCTTCATGTTTTTCAACACCGCTTGATGATCCTCCTATATTTCAGACCGTTTCATGCTCCTCATATTTTTTACACCTTTTGAAGCTCTTCATATTTTTCACACCTTTTCAGACTCTTCATGTTTTTCAACACCGCTTCATGCTGCTCCTATTTTTCAGATCGTTTCAGGCTCCGCATATTTTTGACTCCTTTTGAAGCTCTTCATATTTTTCACACGTTTTCAGGCCCTTCATGTTTTTGAACACCGCTTCATGCTCCTCCTATTTTTCAAACGGTTTCAGGCTGCTCGTATTTTTCAGACCGTTTCATGCTCCCCATATTTTTGACAATTTTATAAGCTCTTCATATTTTTCACACATTTTCAGGCTCTTCATGTTTTTGAGCACCGCTTCATGCTCCTCCTATTTTTCAAACCTTTTGAAGCTCTTCATGTTTTTCACACCTTATCAGCCTCTTCATGTTTTTGAACATCTCTTCATGCTCCTCTTATTTTTGACAATTTTATAAGCTCTTCATATTTTTCACACTTTTTCAGGCTCTTCATGTTTTTCAACACCGCTTCATGCTCCTCCTATTTTTCAAACCTTTTGAAGCTCTTCATATTTTTCACACGTTTTCAGGCCCTTCATGTTTTTGAACAACACTTCATGCTCCTCCTACTTTTCAGACTTTTTCATGCTCATCTCTTTTTTGACACCTTTTCAGGGTCTTCATATTTTTCAAACTTTTGAAGATCTTCATATTTTTCACACTTTTTCAGGCTCTTCATGTTTTGAACACTGCTTCATGCCCTCCTATTTTTCAGACCGTTTCATTCTCCTCATGTGTTTCACACCTTTTGAAGCTCTTCATAATTTTCACACCTTTTCATGCTCTTCATGTTTTTGAACACCGTTTCATGCTCGTCCTATTTTTCAGACCATTTCAAGCTCCTCATATTTTTGAAACCTTTTGAAGCTCTTCATATTTTTCACACCTTTTCAGGCTTTTCATGTATTTGAACATCGCTTCATGCTCCTCACATTTCTCACACCTTTTGAAGCTCTTCATATTTTTCTCACCTTTTCAGGCTCCTCATGTTTTTGAACACCGCTTCATGCTCCTCATATTTTTCAGACCGTTTCATGATCCTCATGTATTTCACACCTTTTGAACCTCTTCATATTTTTCACACCTTTTCAATGTCTTCATGTTTTTGAACACTGTTTCATGCTGCTCCTGTTTTTCAGACCATTTCATGATACTCATATTTTTGACACCTTTTGAAGCTCTTCATATTTTTCACACTTTTTCAGGCTGTTTATAGTTTTCAACACCGCTGCTTGATTCTCCTATATTTGAGACCATTTCATGCTCCTCATATTTTTGACATTTTTTGAAGCTCTTCATATTTTTCACACCTTTTGAAGCTCTTCCTATTTTTCACAGCTTTTCAGGCTCTTCATGTTTTTCAACACCGCTTCATGCTCCTCATATATTTCAGACCGTTTCATGCTCCTCATATTTTTGACATCTTTTGAAGCTCTTCATATTTTTGACACCTTTTGAAGGTCTTCATGTTTTTCACACCTTTTGAAGCTCTTCATATTTTTCACTTCTTTTCAGGCTCTTCATGTTTTTCAACACCGCTTCATGTAACTCATATTTTTCAGACCGTTTCATGCTCCTCATATTTTTGACATCTTTTGAAGCTCTTCACGTTTATCACACATTTTCAGGCTCTTCATGTTTTTCAACACCGCTTGATGATCCTCCTATATTTCAGACCGTTTCATGCTCCTCATATTTTTGACACGTTTTGAAGCTCTTCATATTTTTCACACCTTTTCCGTCTCTTCTTGTTTTTCAACACCGCTTCTTGCTCCTCCTATTTTTCAGACCGTTTCATGCTCCTCATATTGTTGACACCTTTTGAAGCACTTCATATTTTTCACACCTTTTCTGGCTCTTCATATTTTTGAACACCGCTTCATGTTCCTCCTGTTTTTCATACCTTTTGAAGCTCTTCATATTTTTCACACCTTTTCAGGCTCTTCAGGTTTTTGAACACCTCTTCATGCTCCTCCTATTTTTCAGACCGTTTCATGCTCCTCATGTATTTCACACCTTTTGAAGCTGTTCATATTTTTCACACCTTTTCAGGCTCTCCATGTTTCTGAACACCACTTCCTGCTCCTCCTATTTTTGAGGCCGTTTCATGCTCATCTCATTTTTGACACCTTCTGAAGCTCTTCATTTTTTTCACACCTTTTGAGCTCTTCATATTCTTCACACGTTTTCAGGCTCTTCATGTATTTCAATAACGCTTCTTACTCCTCCTATTTTTCAGACCGTTTCATGCTCCTCATATTTTTGACATCTTTTGAAGCTCTTCACATATTTCACACATTTTCAGGCTTTTCATGTTTCTGAACACCGCTTCATCCTCCTCCTATTTTTCACACCTTTTGAAGCTCTTCATATTTTTCACAGCTTTTCATGCTGCACATGTTTTTGAACACGACTTCATGCTCCTCATCTTTTTCAGTCTGTTTCATGCTTCTCATATTTTTCACACCGTTTGAAGCTCTTCATATTTTTCACACGTTTTCAGGCTCTTCATGTTTTTGATCACCGTTTCATGCTCCTCCTATTTTTCAGACCGTTTCATGCTCCTCATATTTTTGATCATTTTATAAGCTCTTCATATTTTTCACACTTTTTTAGGCTCTTCATGTATTTTAACACCGCTTCATGCTCCTCCTATTTTTCAAACTTTTTGAAGCTCTTCATGTTTTTCACACCTTATCAGCCTCTTCATGTTTTTGAACACCTCTTCATGCTACTCCTATTTTTCAGACCTTTTCATGCTCCTCATATTTTTCACTCCTTAAAAGCTCTTCCTATTTTTCACAGCTTTTCAGGCTCTTCATGTTTTTCAACACCGCTTCATGCTCCTCATATTTTTCAGACCGTTTCATGCTCCTCATATTTTTGACATCTTTTGAAGCTCTTCATATTTTTGACACCTTTTGAAGGACTTCATATTTTTCACACCTTTTGAAGCTCTTCACATTTTTCACTTCTTTTCAGGCTCTTCATGTTTTTTAACACCGCTTCATGCTCCTCATATTTTTCAGACCGTTTCATGCTCCTCATTTTTTTGACATCTTTTGAAGCTCTTCACGTTTTTCACACATTTTCAGGCTCGTCATGTTTTTCAACACCGCTTCATGCTGCTCCTATTTTTCAGACCGTTTCATGCTCATCTCTTTTTTGACAACTTTTGAAGCTCTTCATATTTTCATACTTTTTGAAGCTCTTCATATTTTTCACACGTTTTCAGGCTCTTCATGTTTTTCAACACCGCTTCATGCTCCTCCTATTTTTCAGACCGTTTCATGCTCCTCATATTTTTGACACCTTTTGAAGCTCTTCATATTTTTCACACCTTTTCAGACTCTTCATGTTTTTCAACACCGCTTCATGCTGCTCCTATTTTTCAGACCGTTTCATGCTCATCTCTTTTTTGACAACTTTTGAAGCTCTTCATATTTTCATACCTTTTGAAGCTCTTCAGATTTTTCACACGTTTTCAGGCTCTTCATGTTTTTCAACACCGCTTCATGCTCCTCCTATTTTTCAGACCGTTTCATGCTCCTCATATTTTTGACACGTTTTGAAGCTCTTCATATTTTTCACACCTTTTCCGTCTCTTCTTGTTTTGCAACACCGCTTCTTGCTCCTCCTATTTTTCAGACCGTTTCATGCTCCTCATATTGTTGACACCTTTTGAAGCACTTCATATTTTTCACACCTTTTCAGGCTCTTCATATTTTTGAACACCGCTTCATGCTCCTCATATTTTTCACACCGTTGGAAGCTCTTCATACTTTTCACACGTTTTCAGGCTCTTCATGTTTTTGATCACCGTTTCATGCTCCTCCTATTTTTCAGACCGTTTCATGCTCCTCATATTTTTGACCATTTTATAAGCTCTTCATATTTTTCACACTTTTTTAGGCTCTTCATGTTTTTTAACACCGCTTCATGCTCCTCCTATTTTTCAAACTTTTTGAAGCTCTTCATGTTTTTCACACCTTATCAGCCTCTTCATATTTTTGAACACCTCTTCATGCTACTCCTATTTTTCAGACCTTTTCATGCTCCTCATGAATTTCACACGTTTTGAAGCTCTACATATTTTTCACACCTTTTCAGACTCTTCATGTTTTGAACACTGCTTCATGCTCCTCCTATTTTTCAGACCGTTTCAAGCTCCTCATATTTTTGACACCTTTTGAAGCTCTTCATATTTTTCACACCTTTTCAGTCTCTTCATGTTTTTCAACTCCACTCATGCTCCTCCTCTTTTTCTGACCTTTTAATGCTCCTCATTTTTTGACACCTTTGGAAGCTCTTCATATTTTTCACACCTTTTGAAGCTCTTCATATTTTTCACAGCTTTTCAGGGTCTTCAAGTTTTTCAACATCGTTTCATTCTCCTCCTATTTTTCAGACAGTTTCATGCTCATCTCATTTTTGACACCTTTTGAAGCTCTTCATATTTTTCACACCTTTTGAAGCTCTTCATATTTTACACGTTTACAGGCTCTTCAAGTTTTTCAACATCGCTTCATGCTCCTCCTATTTTTCAGACCGTTTCATACTCCTCATATTTTTGACACGTTTTGAGGCTCTTCATAATTTTCACACCATTTTAGGCTCTTCATGTTTTTGAACACCGTTTCATGCTCCTCGTATTTTTCACACCTTTTAAAGCTCTTCATATTTTCACACCTTTTCAGGCTCTCATGTTTTTGAACACAGCTTCATGCTCCTCCTATTTTTTATACCGTTTCATGATACTCATGTATTTCACACCTTTTGAAGCTCTTCATATTTTTCACACCTTTTCAGGCTGTACATGTTTTTGAAGACCACTTCATGCTCCTCATCTTTTTCAGACCGTTTCATGCTCCTGATATTTTTCACACCGTTTGAAGCTCTTCATATTATTCACACGTTTTCAGATTCTTCATGTTTTTGATCAGCGTTTCATGCTCCTCATATTTTTGACACCTTTTGAAGCTCTTCACATTTATCACACGTTTTCAGGCTCTTCATGTTTTTCAACACCGCTTCATGATCCTCCTATATTTCAGAGCGTTTCATGCTCCTCATAATTTTGACAATTTTATCAGCTCTTCATATTTTTCACACTTTTTCAGGCTCTTCATGTTTTTGAACACCGCTTCATGCTCCTCCTATTTTTCAAACTTTTGAAGCTCTTCATGTTTTTCACACCTTTTCAGGCTCTTCATGTTTTTGAACACAGCTTCATGCTCCTCCTAATTTTCAGACCGTTTCATGCTCCTCATACATTTCACACCTTTTTTAGCTCTTCCTATTTTTCACACCTTTTCACGCTCTTCATGTTTTTGAACACCGTTTTATGCTGCCTCTATTTTTCAGACCGTTTTATGCTCCTCATATATTTTAAACCTTTTGAATCTCTTCATATATTTCACACCTTTTCAGGCTCTTCATGTTTTTCAACACCACTTAATGCCCCTCCTATTTTTCAGACCGTATCATGCTCATCTTATTTTTACACCTTTTGAAGCTCTTCATATTTTTCACAACTTTTGAAGCTCTTCCTATTTTTCACACCTTTTCAGGCTCTTCATGTTTTTCAACACCGCTTCTTGCTCCTCCATTTTTCACACCCTTTCATGCTTCTCATGTATTTCACACCTTTTGAAACTCTTCATATTTTTCACATCTTTTCAGGCTCTTCATGTTTTTGAACAAGGTTTCATGCTCCTCCCATTTTTCAGACCATTTCATGCTACTCATATTTTTGACACGTTTTGAAGCTCTTCATATTTTTCCCATTTTTCAGGCTCTTCATGTTTTTGAACACCGTTTCATGCTCCTCCTATTTTTCAGACCGTTCATGCTCCTCATATTTTGACACCTTTTGAAGCTCTTCATATTTTTCACACCTTTTCAGGCTCTTCATGTTTCTGAACACCGCGTCATGCTCCTCCTATTTTTCATATCGTTTCATGCTTCTCATATTTTTCACACCTTTTGAAGCTCTTCATATTTTTCACACCTTTTCAGGCTCTTCATGTTTTTCAACACCGCTTCACTCCTCCTACTTTTCAGACCGTTTCATGCTCATCTCATTTTTGACACCTTTTGAAGCTCTTCATATTCTTCACTCCTTTTGAAGCTCTTCATATTTTTCACACCTTTTGAAGCTCTTCATATTTCTCACACCTTTTCAGACTCTTCATGTTTTTCAACACCGCTTTTTGCTCCTCCTATTTTTCAGACCGTTTCATGCTCATCTCATTTTTGACACCTTTTGAAGCTCTTCATATTTTTCACACCTTTTGAAGCTCTTCATATTTTACACGTTTTCAGGCTCTTCAAGTTTTTCAACATCGCTTCATGCTCCTTCTATTTTTCAGACCGTTTCATGCTCCTCATATTTTTGACACGTTTTGAGGCTCTTCATAATTTTCACACCATTTTAGGCTCTTCATGTTTTTGAACACCGTTTCATGCTCCTCGTATTTTTCACACCTTTTAAAGCTCTTCATATTTTCACACCTTTTCAGGCTCTCATGTTTTTGAACACAGCTTCATGCTCCTCCTATTTTTTATACCGTTTCATGATACTCATGTATTTCACACCTTTTGAAGCTCTTCATATTTTTCACACCTTTTCAGGCTGTACATGTTTTTGAAGACCACTTCATGCTCCTCATCTTTTTCAGACCGTTTCATGCTCCTGATATTTTTCACACCGTTTGAAGCTCTTCATATTATTCACACGTTTTGAGATTCTTCATGTTTTTGATCACCGTTTCATGCTCCTCATATTTTTGACACCTTTTGAAGCTCTTCACATTTATCACACCTTTTCAGGCTCTTCATGTTTTTCAACACCGCTTCTTGCTCCTCCATTTTTCACACCCTTTCATGCTTCTCATGTATTTCACACCTTTTGAAACTCTTCATATTTTTCACACCTTTTCAATGTCTTCATGTTTTTGAACACTGTTTCATGCTGCTCCTGTTTTTCAGACCATTTCATGATACTCATATTTTTGACACCTTTTGAAGCTCTTCATATTTTTCACACATTTTCAGGCTGTTTATAGTTTTCAACACCGCTGCATGATTCTCCTATATTTGAGACCATTTCATGCTCCTCATATTTTTGACATTTTTTGAAGCTCTTCATATTTTTCACACCTTTTGAAGCTCTTCCTATTTTTCACAGCTTTTCAGGCTCTTCATGTTTTTCAACACCGCTTCATGCTCCTCATATTTTTCAGACCGTTTCATGCTCCTCATATTTTTGACATCTTTTGAAGCTCTTCATATTTTTGACACCTTTTGAAGGACTTCATATTTTTCACACCTTTTGAAGCTCTTCACATTTTTCACTTCTTTTCAGGCTTTTCATGTTTTTTAACACCGCTTCATGCTCCTCATATTTTTCAGACCGTTTCATGCTCCTCATATTTTTGACATCTTTTGAAGCTCTTCACGATTTTCACACATTTTCAGGCTCTTCATGTTTTTCAACACCGCTACATGCTGCTCCTATTTTTCAGACCGTTTCATGCTCATCTCTTTTTTGACAACTTTTGAAGCTCTTCATATTTTCATACCTTTTGAAGCTCTTCATATTTTTCACACGTTTTCAGGCTCTTCATGTTTTTCAACACCGCTTCATGCTCCTCCTATTTTTCAGACCGTTTCATGCTCCTCATATTTTTGACACCTTTTGAAGCTCTTCATATTTTTCACACCTTTTCAGACTCTTCATGTTTTTCAACACCGCTTCATGCTGCTCCTATTTTTCAGACCGTTTCATGCTCATCTCTTTTTTGACAACTTTTGAAGTTCTTCGGATTTTCATACCTTTTGAAGCTCTTCAGATTTTTCACACGTTTTCAGGCTCTTCATGTTTTTCAACACCGCTTCATGCTCCTCCTATTTTTCAGACCGTTTCATGCTCCTCATATTTTTGACACCTTTTGAAGCTCTTCATGTTTTTCACACCTTTTCAGGCTCTTCATGTTTTTCAACAACGCTTCATGCTCCTCCTATTTTTCAGACCGTTTCATGCTCATCTCATTTTTGACACCTTTTGAAGCTCTTCATATTCTTCACTCCTTTTGAAGCTCTTCATATTTTTCACACCTTTTGAAGCTCTTCATATTTCTCACACCTTTTCAGACTCTTCATGTTTTTCAACACCGCTTTTTGCTCCTCCTATTTTTCAGACCGTTTCATGCTCATCTCATTTTTGATACCTTTTGAAGCTCTTCATATTTTTCACACCTTTTGAAGCTCTTCATATTTTACACGTTTTCAGGCTCTTCAAGTTTTTCAACATCGCTTCATGCTCCTCCTATTTTTCAGACCGTTTCATGCTCCTCATATTTTTGACACGTTTTGAGGCTCTTCATAATTTTCACACCATTTTAGGCTCTTCATGTTTTTGAACACCGTTTCATGCTCCTCGTATTTTTCACACCTTTTAAAGCTCTTCATATTTTCACACCTTTTCAGGCTCTCATGTTTTTGAACACAGCTTCATGCTCCTCCTATTTTTTATACCGTTTCATGATACTCATGTATTTCACACCTTTTGAAGCTCTTCATATTTTTCACACCTTTTCAGGCTGTACATGTTTTTGAAGACCACTTCATGCTCCTCATCTTTTTCAGACCGTTTCATGCTCCTGATATTTTTCACACCGTTTGAAGCTCTTCATATTATTCACACGTTTTCAGATTCTTCATGTTTTTGATCAACGTTTCATGCTCCTCATATTTTTGACACCTTTTGAAGCTCTTCACATTTATCACACCTTTTCAGGCTCTTCATGTTTTTCAACACCGCTTCTTGCTCCTCCATTTTTCACAACCTTTCATGCTTCTCATGTATTTCACACCTTTTGAAACTCTTCATATTTTTCACACCTTTTCAATGTCTTCATGTTTTTGAACACTGTTTCATGCTGCTCCTGTTTTTCAGACCATTTCATGATACTCATATTTTTGACACCTTTTGAAGCTCTTCATATTTTTCACACATTTTCAGGCTGTTTATAGTTTTCAACACCGCTGCATGATTCTCCTATATTTGAGACCATTTCATGCTCCTCATATTTTTGACATTTTTTGAAGCTCTTCATATTTTTCACACCTTTTGAAGCTCTTCCTATTTTTCACAGCTTTTCAGGCTCTTCATGTTTTTCAACACCGCTTCATGCTCCTCATATTTTTCAGACCGTTTCATGCTCCTCATATTTTTGACATCTTTTGAAGCTCTTCATATTTTTGACACCTTTTGAAGGACTTCATATTTTTCACACCTTTTGAAGCTCTTCACATTTTTCACTTCTTTTCAGGCTTTTCATGTTTTTTAACACCGCTTCATGCTCCTCCTATTTTTCAGACCGTTTCATGCTCCTCAGGTATTTCACACCTTTTCAAGCTCTTCATATTTTTCACACCTTTTCAGGCTCTTCACGTTTTTGAACAACACTTCATGCTCCTCCTAATTTTCAGACTGTTTCATGCTCATCTCATTTTTGACACCTTTTCAGGGTCTTCATATTTTTCAAACTTTTGAAGATCTTCATATTTTTCACACTTTTTCAGGCTCTTCATGTTTTGAACACTGCTTCATGCTCCTCCTATTTTTCAGACCGTTTCATTCTCCTCATGTTTTTCACACCTTTTGAAGCTCTTCATAATTTTCACACCTTTTCATGCTCTTCATGTTTTTGAACACCGTTTCATGCTCGTCCTATTTTTCAGACCATTTCAAGCTCCTCATATTTTTGAAACCTTTTGAAGCTCTTCATATTTTTCACACCTTTTCCGTCTCTTCTTGTTTTTCAACACCGCTTCTTGCTCCTCCTATTTTTCAGACCGTTTCATGCTCCTCATATTGTTGACACCTTTTGAAGCACTTCATATTTTTCACACCTCTTCAGGCTCTTCATATTTTTGAACGCCACTTCATGTTCCTCCTCTTTTTCACACCTTTTGAAGCTCTTCATATTTTTCACACCTTTTCAGGCTGTACATGTTTTTGAAGACCACTTCATGCTACTCATCTTTTTCAGATCGTTTCATGCTCCTGATATATTTCACACCGTTTGAAGCTCTTCATATTTTTCACACGTGTTCAGATTCTTCATGTTTTTGATCACCGTTTCATGCTCCTCCTATTTTTCAGACCGTTTCATGCTCCTCATATTTTTGACACCTTTTGAAGCTCTTCACATTTATCACACCTTTTCAGGCTCTTCATGTTTTTCAACACCGCTTCATGATCCTTCTATGTTTCAGAGCGTTTCATGCTCCTCATATTTTTGACACCTTTTGAAGCTCTTCACATTTTTCACACCTTTTCCGGCTCTTCATGTTTTTCAACTCCGCTTCATGCTCCTCCTATTTTTCAGATCGTTTCAGGCTCCGCATATTTTTGACTCCTTTTGAAGCTCTTCATATTTTTCACACATTTTCAGGCCCTTCATGTTTTTGAACACCGCTTCATGCTCCTCCTATTTTTCAGACGCTTCAGGCTGCTCGTATTTTTCAGACCGTTTCATGCTCCTCATATTTTTGACATTTTTTGAAGCTCTTCATATTTTTCACACCTTTTGAAGCTCTTCCTGTTTTTCACAGGTTTTCAGGCTCTTCATGTTTTACAACACCGCTTCATGCTCCTCCTATTTTTCCGACCGTTTCATGCTCATTTCTTTTTTGACACCTTTTGAAGGTCTTCATATTTTTCACACCTTTTGAAGCTCTTCATATTTTGCACTTCTTTTCAGGCTCTTCATGTTTTTTAACACCGCTTCATGCTCCTCATATTTTTCAGACCGTTTCATGCTCCTCATATTTTTGACATCTTTTGAAACTCTTCACGTTTTTCACACATTTTCAGGCTCTTCATGTTTTTCAACACCGCTTGATGATCTTCCTATATTTCAGACCGTTTCATGCTCCTCATATTTTTGACACCTTTTGAAGCTCTTCATATTTTTCACACCTTTTCAGACTCTTCATGTTTTTCAACACCGCTTCATGCTGCTCCTATTTTTCAGACCGTTTCATGCTCATCTCTTTTTTGACAACTTTTGAAGCTCTTCATATTTTCATACCTTTTGAAGCTCTTCATATTTTTCACACGTTTTCAGGCTCTTCATGTTTTTCAACACCGCTTCATGCTCCTCCTATTTTTCAGACCGTTTCACGCTCCTCATATTTTTGACACGTTTTGAAGCTCTTCATATTTTCACACCTTTTCAGGCTCTTCATATTTTTGAACACCACTTCATGTTCCTCCTGTTTTTCACACCTTTTGAAGCTCTCCATATTTTTCACACCTTTTCAGGCTGTACATGTTTTTGAAGACCACTTCATTCTCCTCATCTTTTTCAGACCATTTCATGCACCTCATATTTTTCACACCGTTTGAAGCTCTTCATATTTTTCACACGTTTTCAGATTCTTCATGTTTTTGATCACCGTTTCATGCTCCTCCTATTTTTCAGACCGTTACATGCTCCTCATATTTTTGACACCTTTTGAAGCTCTTCACATTTATCACACCTTTTCAGGCTCTTCATGTTTTTCAACACCACTTCTTGATCCACCTATATTTCAGAGCGTTTCATGCTCCTCATATTTTTGACACCTTTTGAAGCTCTTCACATTTTTCACAGCTTTTCCGGCTCTTCATGTTTTTCAACACCGCTTCATGCTCCTCCTATTTTTCAGACGGTTTCAGGCTGCTCGTATTTTTCAGACCGTTTCATGCTCCTCATATTTTTGACAATTTTATAAGCTCTTCATATTTTTCACACTTTTTCAGGCTCTTCATGTTTTTGAGCACCGCTTCATGCTCCTCCTATTTTTCAAACCTTTTGAAGCTCTTCATGTTTTTCACACCTTATCAGCCTCTTCATGTTTTTGAACATCTCATCATGCTCCTCTTATTTTTGACAATTTTATAAGCTCTTCATATTTTTCACACTTTTTCAGGCTCTTCATGTTTTTTAACACCGCTTCATGCTCCTCCTATTTTTCAAACCTTTTGAAGCTCTTCATATTTTTCACACCTTTTCAGGCTCTTCATATATTTCACACCTTTTCAGGCTCTTCATGTTTTTGAACACCATTTCATGCTCCCCCTATTTTTCAGACCGTTTCATGCTCTTCATATTTTTGACACCTTTTGAAGCTCTCCATATTTTTCACACCTTTTGAAGCTCTTCATATATTTCACACCTTTTCAGGCTCTTCATGTTTTTAAACACCGCTTCATGCTCCTCCTACTTTTCAGACTGTTTCATGCTCATCTCATTTTTGACACCTTTTCAGGGTCTTCATATTTTTCAAACTTTTGACGATCTTCATATTTTTCACACTTTTTCAGGCTCTTCATGTTTTGAACACTGCTTCATGCTCCTCCTATTTTTCAGACCGTTTCATTCTCCTCATGTTTTTCACACCTTTTGAAGCTCTTCATAATTTTCACACCTTTTCATGCTCTTCATATTTTTGAACACCGTTTCATGCTCGTCCTATTTTTCAGACCATTTCAAGCTCCTCATATTTTTGAAACCTTTTGAAGCTCTTCATATTTTTCACACCTTTTCAGGCTTTTCATGTATTTGAACACCGCTTCATGCTCCTCACATTTCTCACACCTTTTGAAGCTCTTCATATTTTTCTCACCTTTTCAGGCTCCTCATGTTTTTGAACACCGCTTCATGCTCCTCATATTTTTCAGACCGTTTCATGATCCTCATGTATTTCACACCTTTTGAACCTCTTCATATTTTTCACACCTTTTCAATGTATTCATGTTTTTGAACACTGTTTCATGCTGCTCCTGTTTTTCAACCATTTCATGATACTCATATTTTTGACACCTTTTGAAGCTCTTCATATTTTTCACACTTTTTCAGGCTGTTTATAGTTTTCAACACCGCTGCATGATTCTCCTATATTTGAGACCATTTCATGCTCCTAATATTTTTGACATTTTTTGAAGCTCTTCATATTTTTCACAACTTTTGAAGCTCTTCCTATTTTTCACAGGTTTTCAGGCTCTTCATGTTTTTCAACACCGCTTCATGCTCCTCCTATTGTTCCGACCGTTTCATGCTCATCTCATTTTTGACACCTTTTGAAGGTCTTCATGTTTTTCACACCTTTTGAAGCTCTTCATATTTTTCACTTCTTTTCAGGCTCTTCATGTTTTTTAACACCGCTTCATGCTCCACATATTTTTCAGATCGTTTCATGCTCCTCATATTTTTGACATCTTTTGAAGCTCTTCACGTTTTTCACACATTTTCAGGCTCTTCCTGTTTTTCAACACCGCTTGATGATCCTCCTATATTTCAGACCGTTTCATGCTCCTCATATTTTTGACACCTTTTGAAGCTCTTCATATTTTTCACACCTTTTCAGACTCTTCATGTTTTTCAACATAGCTTCATGCTGCTCCTATTTTTCAGACCGTTTCATGCTCATCTCTTTTTTGACAACTTTTGAAGCTCTTCATATTTTCATACCTTTTGAAGCTCTTCATATTTTTCACACGTTTTCAGGCTCTTCATGTTTTTCAACACCGCTTCATGCTCCTCCTATTTTTCAGACCGTTTCGTGCTCCTCATATTTTTGACACGTTTTGAATCTCTTCATATTTTTCACACCTTTTCCGTCTCTTCTTGTTTTTCAACACCGCTTCTTGCTCCTCCTATTTTTCAGACCGTTTCATGCTCCTCATATTGTTGACACCTTTTGAAGCACTTCATATTTTTCACACCTTTTCAGGCTCTTCATATTTTTGAACATCGCTTCATGTTCCTCCTGTTTTTCACACCTTTTGAAGCTCTTCATATTTTTCACACCTTTTCAGGCTCTTCAGGTTTTTGAACACCTCTTCATGCTCCTCCTATTTTTCAGACCGTTTCATGCTCCTCATGTATTTCACACCTTTTGAAGCTCTTCATATTTTTCACACCTTTTCAGGCTCTCCATGTTTCTGAACACCACTTCCTGCTCCTCCTATTTTTGAGGCCGTTTCATGCTCATCTCATTTTTGACACCTTCTGAAGCTCTTCATTTTTTTCACACCTTTTGAGCTCTTCATATTCTTCACACGTTTTCAGGCTCTTCATGTATTTCAATAACGCTTCTTACTCCTCCTATTTTTCAGAACGTATCATGCTCCTCATATTTTTGACACCTTTTGAAGCTCTTCACATTTATCACACCTTTTCAGGCTCTTCATGTTTTTCAACACCGCTTCATGATCCTCTTATATTTCAGACCGTTTCATGCTCCTCATATTTTTGACACCTTTTGAAGCTCTTCACATTTTTCACACCTTTTCCGGCTCTTCATGTTTTTCAACACCGCTTCATGCTCCTCCTATTTTTCAGATCGTTTCGGGCTCCGCATATTTTTGACTCCTTTTGAAGCTCTTCATATTTTTCACACGTTTTCAGGCCCTTCATGTTTTTGAACACCGCTTCATGCTCCTCCTATTTTTCAGACGTTTTCAGGCTGCTCGTATTTTTCAGACCGTTTCATGCTCCTCATATTTTTGACAATTTTATAAGCTCTTCATATTTTTCACACTTTTTCAGGCTCTTCATGTTTTTGAACACCGCTTCATGCTCCTCCTATTTTTCAAACCTTTTGAAGCTCTTAATCTTTTTCACGCCTTATCAGCCTCTTCATGTTTTTGAACATCTCTCCATGCTCCTCATATTTTTGACAATTTTATAAGCTCTTCATATTTATCACACTTTTTCAGGCTCTTCATGTTTTTGAACACCGCTTCATCCTCCTCCTATTTTTTAAACCTTTTGAAGCTCTTCATATTTTTCACACTTTTTCAGGCTCTTCATGTTTTGAACACCGCTTCATGCTCCTCCTATTTTTCAGACCGTTTCATGCTCCTCAGGTATTTCACACCTTTTCAAGCTCTTCATATTTTTCACAACTTTTCAGGCTCTTCACGTTTTTGAACAACACTTCATACTCCTCCTACTTTTCAGACTGTTTCATGCTCATCTCATTTTTGACACCTTTTCAGGGTCTTCATATTTTTCAAACTTTTGAACATCTTCATATTTTTCACACTTTTTCAGGCTCTTCATGTTTTGAACACTGCTTCATGCTCCTCCTATTTTTCAGACCGTTTCATTCTCCTCATGTTTTTGACAACTTTTGAAGCTCTTCATAAATTTCACACCTTTTCATTCTCTTCATGTTTTTGAACACCATTTCATGCTCCTCCTATTTTTCAGACCTTTTCATGCTCCTCATGTATTTCACACGTTTTGAAGGTCTTCATATTTTTCACACCTTTTCAGGCTCTTCATGTTTGTGAACACTGCTTCATGCTCCTCCTATTTTTCAGACCGTTTCAAGCTCCTCATATTTTTGACACTTTTTGAAGCTCTTCATATTTTTCACACCTTTTTAGGCTCTCCATGTTTCTGAACACCACTTCATGCTCCTCCTATTTTTCAGACCGTATCATGCTTCTCATATTTTTCACACCTTTTGAAGCTCTTCATATTTTTCACAGCTTTTCAGGCTGCACATGATTTTGAACACGACTTCATGCTCCTCATCTTTTTCAGTCTGTTTCATGCTCCTCATATTTTTCACACCGTTTGAAGCTCTTCATATTTTTCACACGTTTTCAGGCTCTTCATGTTTTTGATCACCGTTTCATGCTCCTCCTATTTTTCAGACCGTTTCATGCTCCTCATATTTTTGACCATTTTATAAGCTCTTCATAATTTTCACACTTTTTTAGGCTCTTCATGTTTTTTAACACCGCTTCATGCTCCTCCTATTTTTCAAACTTTTGGAAGCTCTTCATGTTTTTCACACCTTATCAGACTCTTCATGTTTTTGAACACCTCTTCATGCTACTCCTATTTTTCAGACCTTTTCATGCTCCTCATGTATTTCACACGTTTTGAAGCTCTTCATATTTTTCACACCTTTTCAGACTCTTCATGTTTTTGAACACTGCTTCATGCTCCTCCTATTCTTCAGACCGTTTCAAGCCCTCATATTTTTGACACCTTTTGAAGCTCTTCATATTTTTCACACCTTTTCAGTCTCTTCATGTTTTTCAACTCCACTCATGCTCCTCCTCTTTTTGTGACCTTTTCATGCTCCTCATATTTTTGACACCTTTTGAAGCTCTTCATATTTTTCACACCTTTTGATGCTCTTCATATTTTTCACAGCTTTTCAGGGTCTTCAAGTTTTTCAACACTGTTTCATTCTCCTCCTATTTTTCAGACCGTTTCATGCTCATCTCATTTTTGACACCTTTTGAAGCTCTTCATATTTTTCACACCTTTTGAAGCTCTTCATATTTTACACGTTTTCAGGCTCTTCAAGTTTTTCAACATCGCTTCATGCTCCTCCTATTTTTCATACCGTTTCATGCTCCTCATATTTTTGACACGTTTTGAGGCTCTTCATAATTTTCACACCATTTTAGGCTCTTCATGTTTTTGAACACCGTTTCATGCTCCTCGTATTTTTCACACCTTTTAAAGCTCTTCATATTTTCACACCTTTTCAGGCTCTCATGTTTTTGAACACAGCTTCATGCTCCTCCTATTTTTTATACCGTTTCATGATACTCATGTATTTCACACCTTTTGAAGCTCTTCATATTTTTCACACCTTTTCAGGCTGTACATGTTTCTGAAGACCACTTCATGCTCCTCATCTTTTTCAGACCGTTTCATGCTCCTGATATTTTTCACACCGTTTGAAGCTCTTCATATTATTCACACGTTTTCAGATTCTTCATGTTTTTGATCAACGTTTCATGCTCCTCATATTTTTGACACCTTTTGAAGCTCTTCACATTTATCACACCTTTTCAGGCTCTTCATGTTTTTCAACACCGCTTCTTGCTCCTCCATTTTTCACACCCTTTCATGCTTCTCATGTATTTCACACCTTTTGAAACTCTTCATATTTTTCACACCTTTTCAATGTCTTCATGTTTTTGAACACTGTTTCATGCTGCTCCTGTTTTTCAGACCATTTCATGATACTCATATTTTTGACACCTTTTGAAGCTCTTCATATTTTTCACACATTTTCAGGCTGTTTATAGTTTTCAAAACCGCTGCATGATTCTCCTATATTTGAGACCATTTCATGCTCCTCATATTTTTGACATTTTTTGAAGCTCTTCATATTTTTGACACCTTTTGAAGCTCTTCATATTTTTCACACATTTTCAGGCTCTTCATGTTTTTCAACACCGCTTCATGCTGCTCCTATTTTTCAGACCGTTTCATGCTCATCTCTTTTTTGACAACTTTTGAAGCTCTTCATATTTTCATACCTTTTGAAGCTCTTCATATTTTTCACACGTTTTCAGGCTCTTCATGTTTTTCAACACCGCTTCATGCTCCTCCTATTTTTCAGACCGTTTCATGCTCCTCATATTTTTGACACCTTTTGAAGCTCTTCTTATTTTTCACACCTTTTCAGACTCTTCATGTTTTTCAACACCGCTTCATGCTGCTCCTATTTTTCAGACCGTTTCATGCTCATCTCTTTTTTGACAACTTTTGAAGCTCTTCATATTTTCATACCTTTTGAAGCTCTTCATATTTTTCACACGTTTTCAGGCTCTTCATGTTTTTCAACACCGCTTCATGCTCCTCCTATTTTTCAGACCGTTTCATGCTCCTCATATTTTTGACACCTTTTGAAGCTCTTCATATTTTTCACACCTTTTCAGACTCTTCATGTTTTTCAACACCGCTTCATGCTGCTCCTATTTTTCAGACCGTTTCATGCTCATCTCTTTTTTGACAACTTTTGAAGCTCTTCATATTTTCATACCTTTTGAAGCTCTTCATATTTTCCACACGTTTTCAGGCTCTTCATGTTTTTCAACACCGCTTCATGCTCCTCCTATTTTTCAGACCGTTTCACGCTCCTCATATTTTTGACACGTTTTGAAGCTCTTCATATTTTCACACCTTTTCCGTCTCTTCTTGTTTTTCAACACCGCTTCTTGCTCCTCCTATTTTTCAGACCGTTTCATGCTCCTCATATTGTTGACACCTTTTGAAGCACTTCATAGTTTTCACACCTTTTCAGGCTCTTCATATTTTTGAACACCACTTCATGTTCCTCCTGTTTTTCACACCTTTTGAAGCTCTCCATATTTTTCACACCTTTTCAGGCTGTACATGTTTTTGAAGACCACTTCATGCTCCTCATCTTTTTCAGACCATTTCATGCACCTCATATTTTTCACACCGTTTGAAGCTCTTCATATTTTTCACACGTTTTCAGATTCTTCATGTTTTTGATCACCGTTTCATGCTCCTCCTATTTTTCAGACCGTTTCATGCTCCTCATATTTTTGACACCTTTTGAAGCTCTTCACATTTATCACACCTTTTCAGGCTCTTCATGTTTTTCAACACCACTTCATGATCCACCTATATTTCAGAGCGTTTCATGCTCCTCATATTTTTGACACCTTTTGAAGCTCTTCACATTTTTCACACCTTTTCCGGCTCTTCATGGTTTTCAACACCGCTTCATGCTCCTCCTATTTTTCAGATTGTTTCAGGCTCCGCATATATTTGACTCCTTTTTAAGCTCTTCATATTTTTCACACGTTTTCAGGCCCTTCATGTTTTGGAACACCGCTTCATGCTCCTCCTATTTTTCAGACGGTTTCAGGCTGCTCGTATTTTTCAGACCGTTTCATGCTCCTCATATTTTTGACAATTTTATAAACTCTTCATATTTTTCACACTTTTTCAGGCTCTTCATGTTTTTGAGCACCGCTTCATGCTCCTCCTATTTTTCAAACCTTTTGAAGCTCTTCATGTTTTTCACACCTTATCAGCCTCTTCATGTTTTTGAACATCTCTTCATGCTCCTCTTATTTTTGACAATTTTATAAGCTCTTCATATTTTTCACACTTTTTCAGGCTCTTCATGTTTTTGAACACCGCTTCATGCTCCTCCTATTTTTCAAACCTTTTGAAGCTCTTCATATTTTTCACACTTTTTCAGGCTCTTCATGTTTTGAACACCGCTTCATGCTCCTCCTATTTTTCAGACCGTTTCATGCTCCTCAGGTATTTCACACCTTTTCAAGCTCTTCATATTTTTCACACCTTTTCAGGCTCTTCACGTTTTTGAACAACACTTCATGCTCCTCCTAATTTTCAGACTGTTTCATGCTCATCTCATTTTTGACACCTTTTCAGGGTCTTCATATTTTTCAAAGTTTTGAAGATCTTCATATTTTTCACACTTTTTCAGGCTCTTCATGTTTTGAACACTGCTTCATGCTCCTCCTATTTTTCAGACCGTTTCATTCTCCTCATGTTTTTCACACCTTTTGAAGCTCTTCATAATTTTCACACCTTTTCATGCTCTTCATGTTTTTGAACACCGTTTCATGCTCGTCCTATTTTTCAGATCATTTCAAGCTCCTCATATTTTTGAAACCTTTTGAAGCTCTTCATATTTTTCACACCTTTTCCGTCTCTTCTTGTTTTTCAACACCGCTTCTTGCTCCTCCTATTTTTCAGACTGTTTCATCCTCCTCTTATTTTTGACAATTTTATAAGCTCTTCATATTTTTCACACTTTTTCAGGCTCTTCATGTTTTTGAACACCGCTTCATGCTCCTCCTATTTTTCAAACCTTTTGAAGCTCTTAATGTTTTTCACGCCTTAACATCCTCTTCATGTTTTTGAACATCTCTCCATGCTCCTCATATTTTTGACAATTTTATAAGCTCTTCATATTTATCACACTTTTTCAGGCTCTTCATGTTTTTGAACACCGCTTCATCCTCCTCCTATTTTTCAAACCTTTTGAAGCTCTTCATATTTTTCACACATTTTCAGGCTCTTCATGTTTTTGAACACCGCTTCATGCTCCTCCTATTTTTCAAACCTTTTGAAGCTCTTAATGTTTTTCACGCCTTAACATCCTCTTCATGTTTTTGAACATCTCTCCATGCTCCTCATATTTTGGACAATTTTATAAGCTCTTCATATTTATCACACTTTTTTCAGGCTCTTCATGTTTTTGAGCACCGCTTCATGCTCCTCCTATTTTTCAAACCTTTTGAAGCTCTTCATGTTTTTCACACCTTATCAGCCTCTTCATGTTTTTGAACATCTCTTCATGCTCCTCTTATTTTTGACAATTTTATAAGCTCTTCATATTTTTCACACTTTTTCAGGCTCTTCATGTTTTTGAGCACCGCTTCATGCTCCTCCTATTTTTCAAACCTTTTGAAGCTCTTCATGTTTTTCACACTTTTTCAGGCTCTTCATGTTTTGAACACCGCTTCATGCTCCTCCTATTTTTCAAACCTTTTGAAGCTCTTAATGTTTTTCACGCCTTAACATCCTCTTCATATTTTTGAACATCTCTCCATGCTCCTCATATTTTTGACAATTTTATAAGCTCTTCATATTTATCACACTTTTTCAGGCTCTTCATGTTTTTGAACACCGCTTCATCCTCCTCCCATTTTTCAAACCTTTTGAAGCTCTTCATATTTTTCACACTTTTTCAGGCTCTTCATGTTTTTGAACACCGCTTCATGCTCCTCCTATTTTTCAAACCTTTTGAAGCTCTTCATATTTTTCACACTTTTTCAGGCTCTTCATGTTTTGAACACCGCTTCATGCTCCTCCTATTTTTCAGACCGTTTCATGCTCCTCAGGTATTTCACACCTTTTCAAGCTCTTCATATTTTTCACACCTTTTCAGGCTCTTCACGTTTTTGAACAACACTTCATGCTCCTCCTAATTTTCAGACTGTTTCATGCTCATCTCATTTTTGACACCTTTTCAGGGTCTTCATATTTTTCAAACTTTTGAAGATCTTCATATTTTTCACACTTTTTCAGGCTCTTCATGTTTTGAACACTGCTTCATGCTCCTCCTATTTTTCAGACCGTTTCATTCTCCTCATGTTTTTCACACCTTTTGAAGCTCTTCATAATTTTCACACCTTTTCATGCTCTTCATGTTTTTGAACACCGTTTCATGCTCGTCCTATTTTTCAGATTATTTCAAGCTCCTCATATTTTTGAAACCTTTTGAAGCTCTTCATATTTTTCACACCTTTTCCGTCTCTTCTTGTTTTTCAACACCGCTTCTTGCTCCTCCTATTTTTCAGACTGTTTCATGCTCCTCATATTGTTGACACCTTTTGAAGCACTTCATATTTTTGACACCTTTTCAGGCTCTTCATATTTTTGAACGCTGCTTCATGTTCCTCCTGTTTTTCACACCTTTTGAAGCTCTTCATATTTTTCACACCTTTTCAGGCTGTACATGTTTCTGAAGACCACTTCATGCTCCTCATCTTTTTCAGACCGTTTCATGCTCCTGATATTTTTCACACCGTTTGAAGCTCTTCATATTTTTCACACGTTTTCAGATTCTTCATGTTTTTGATCACCGTTTCATGCTCCTCCTATTTTTCAGACCGTTTCATGCTCCTCATATTTTTGACCATTTTATAAGCTCTTCATAATTTTCACACTTTTTTAGGCTCTTCATGTTTTTTAACACCGCTTCATGCTCCTCCTATTTTTCAAACTTTTTGAAGCTCTTCATGTTTTTCACACCTTATCAGACTCTTCATGTTTTTGAACACCTCTTCATGCTACTCCTATTTTCCAGACCTTTTCATGCTCCTCATGTATTTCACACGTTTTGAAGCTCTTCATATTTTTCACACCTTTTCAGACTCTTCATGTTTTTGAACACTGCTTCATGCTCCTCCTATTCTTCAGACCGTTTCAAGCCCTCATATTTTTGACACCTTTTGAAGCTCTTCATATTTTTCACACCTTTTCAGTCTCTTCATGTTTTTCAACTCCACTCATGCTCCTCCTCTTTTTGTGACCTTTTCATGCTCCTCATATTTTTGACACCTTTTGAAGCTCTTCATATTTTTCACACCTTTTGATGCTCTTCATATTTTTCACAGCTTTTCAGGGTCTTCAAGTTTTTCAACACTGTTTCATTCTCCTCCTATTTTTCAGACCGTTTCATGCTCATCTCATTTTTGACACCTTTTGAAGCTCTTCATATTTTTCACACCTTTTGAAGCTCTTCATATTTTACACGTTTTCAGGCTCTTCAAGTTTTTCAACATCGCTTCATGCTCCTCCTATTTTTCATACCGTTTCATGCTCCTCATATTTTTGACACGTTTTGAGGCTCTTCATAATTTTCACACCATTTTAGGCTCTTCATGTTTTTGAACACCGTTTCATGCTCCTCGTATTTTTCACACCTTTTAAAGCTCTTCATATTTTCACACCTTTTCAGGCTCTCATGTTTTTGAACACAGCTTCATGCTCCTCCTATTTTTTATACCGTTTCATGATACTCATGTATTTCACACCTTTTGAAGCTCTTCATATTTTTCACACCTTTTCAGGCTGTACATGTTTCTGAAGACCACTTCATGCTCCTCATCTTTTTCAGACCGTTTCATGCTCCTGATATTTTTCACACCGTTTGAAGCTCTTCATATTATTCACACGTTTTCAGATTCTTCATGTTTTTGATCAACGTTTCATGCTCCTCATATTTTTGACACCTTTTGAAGCTCTTCACATTTATCACACCTTTTCAGGCTCTTCATGTTTTTCAACACCGCTTCTTGCTCCTCCATTTTTCACACCCTTTCATGCTTCTCATGTATTTCACACCTTTTGAAACTCTTCATATTTTTCACACCTTTTCAATGTCTTCATGTTTTTGAACACTGTTTCATGCTGCTCCTGTTTTTCAGACCATTTCATGATACTCATATTTTTGACACCTTTTGAAGCTCTTCATATTTTTCACACATTTTCAGGCTGTTTATAGTTTTCAAAACCGCTGCATGATTCTCCTATATTTGAGACCATTTCATGCTCCTCATATATTTGACATTTTTTGAAGCTCTTCATATTTTTGACACCTTTTGAAGCTCTTCTTATTTTTCACACCTTTTCAGACTCTTCATGTTTTTCAACACCGCTTCATGCTGCTCCTATTTTTCAGACCGTTTCATGCTCATCTCTTTTTTGACAACTTTTGAAGCTCTTCATATTTTCATACCTTTTGAAGCTCTTCATATTTTTCACACGTTTTCAGGCTCTTCATGTTTTTCAACACCGCTTCATGCTCCTCCTATTTTTCAGACCGTTTCATGCTCCTCATATTTTTGACACCTTTTGAAGCTCTTCATATTTTTCACACCTTTTCAGACTCTTCATGTTTTTCAACACCGCTTCATGCTGCTCCTATTTTTCAGACCGTTTCATGCTCATCTCTTTTTTGACAACTTTTGAAGCTCTTCATATTTTCATACCTTTTGAAGCTCTTCATATTTTCCACACGTTTTCAGGCTCTTCATGTTTTTCAACACCGCTTCATGCTCCTCCTATTTTTCAGACCGTTTCACGCTCCTCATATTTTTGACACGTTTTGAAGCTCTTCATATTTTCACACCTTTTCCGTCTCTTCTTGTTTTTCAACACCGCTTCTTGCTCCTCCTATTTTTCAGACCGTTTCATGCTCCTCATATTGTTGACACCTTTTGAAGCACTTCATAGTTTTCACACCTTTTCAGGCTCTTCATATTTTTGAACACCACTTCATGTTCCTCCTGTTTTTCACACCTTTTGAAGCTCTCCATATTTTTCACACCTTTTCAGGCTGTACATGTTTTTGAAGACCACTTCATGCTCCTCATCTTTTTCAGACCATTTCATGCACCTCATATTTTTCACACCGTTTGAAGCTCTTCATATTTTTCACACGTTTTCAGATTCTTCATGTTTTTGATCACCGTTTCATGCTCCTCCTATTTTTCAGACCGTTTCATGCTCCTCATATTTTTGACACCTTTTGAAGCTCTTCACATTTATCACACCTTTTCAGGCTCTTCATGTTTTTCAACACCACTTCATGATCCACCTATATTTCAGAGCGTTTCATGCTCCTCATATTTTTGACACCTTTTGAAGCTCTTCACATTTTTCACACCTTTTCCGGCTCTTCATGTTTTTCAACACCGCTTCATGCTCCTCCTATTTTTCAGATTGTTTCAGGCTCCGCATATATTTGACTCCTTTTTAAGCTCTTCATATTTTTCACACGTTTTCAGGCCCTTCATGTTTTGGAACACCGCTTCATGCTCCTCCTATTTTTCAGACGGTTTCAGGCTGCTCGTATTTTTCAGACCGTTTCATGCTCCTCATATTTTTGACAATTTTATAAACTCTTCATATTTTTCACACTTTTTCAGGCTCTTCATGTTTTTGAGCACCGCTTCATGCTCCTCCTATTTTTCAAACCTTTTGAAGCTCTTCATGTTTTTCACACCTTATCAGCCTCTTCATGTTTTTGAACATCTCTTCATGCTCCTCTTATTTTTGACAATTTTATAAGCTCTTCATATTTTTCACACTTTTTCAGGCTCTTCATGTTTTTGAACACCGCTTCATGCTCCTCCTATTTTTCAAACCTTTTGAAGCTCTTCATATTTTTCACACTTTTTCAGGCTCTTCATGTTTTGAACACCGCTTCATGCTCCTCCTATTTTTCAGACCGTTTCATGCTCCTCAGGTATTTCACACCTTTTCAAGCTCTTCATATTTTTCACACCTTTTCAGGCTCTTCACGTTTTTGAACAACACTTCATGCTCCTCCTAATTTTCAGACTGTTTCATGCTCATCTCATTTTTGACACCTTTTCAGGGTCTTCATATTTTTCAAAGTTTTGAAGATCTTCATATTTTTCACACTTTTTCAGGCTCTTCATGTTTTGAACACTGCTTCATGCTCCTCCTATTTTTCAGACCGTTTCATTCTCCTCATGTTTTTCACACCTTTTGAAGCTCTTCATAATTTTCACACCTTTTCATGCTCTTCATGTTTTTGAACACCGTTTCATGCTCGTCCTATTTTTCAGATCATTTCAAGCTCCTCATATTTTTGAAACCTTTTGAAGCTCTTCATATTTTTCACACCTTTTCCATCTCTTCTTGTTTTTCAACACCGCTTCTTGCTCCTCCTATTTTCAGACTGTTTCATGCTCCTCTTATTTTTGACAATTTTATAAGCTCTTCATATTTTTCACACTTTTTCAGGCTCTTCATGTTTTTGAACACCGCTTCATGCTCCTCCTATTTTTCAAACCTTTTGAAGCTCTTAATGTTTTTCACGCCTTAACATCCTCTTCATGTTTTTGAACATCTCTCCATGCTCCTCATATTTTTGACAATTTTATAAGCTCTTCATATTTATCACACTTTTTCAGGCTCTTCATGTTTTTGAACACCGCTTCATCCTCCTCCTATTTTTCAAACCTTTTGAAGCTCTTCATATTTTTCACACATTTTCAGGCTCTTCATGTTTTTGAACACCGCTTCATGCTCCTCCTATTTTTCAAACCTTTTGAAGCTCTTAATGTTTTTCACGCCTTAACATCCTCTTCATGTTTTTGAACATCTCTCCATGCTCCTCATATTTTGGACAATTTTATAAGCTCTTCATATTTATCACACTTTTTCAGGCTCTTCATGTTTTTGAGCACCGCTTCATGCTCCTCCTATTTTTCAAACCTTTTGAAGCTCTTCATGTTTTTCACACCTTATCAGCCTCTTCATGTTTTTGAACATCTCTTCATGCTCCTCTTATTTTTGACAATTTTATAAGCTCTTCATATTTTTCACACTTTTTCAGGCTCTTCATGTTTTTGAGCACCGCTTCATGCTCCTCCTATTTTTCAAACCTTTTGAAGCTCTTCATGTTTTTCACACTTTTTCAGGCTCTTCATGTTTTGAACACCGCTTCATGCTCCTCCTATTTTTCAAACCTTTTGAAGCTCTTAATGTTTTTCACGCCTTAACATCCTCTTCATATTTTTGAACATCTCTCCATGCTCCTCATATTTTTGACAATTTTATAAGCTCTTCATATTTATCACACTTTTTCAGGCTCTTCATGTTTTTGAACACCGCTTCATCCTCCTCCCATTTTTCAAACCTTTTGAAGCTCTTCATATTTTTCACACTTTTTCAGGCTCTTCATGTTTTTGAACACCGCTTCATGCTCCTCCTATTTTTCAAACCTTTTGAAGCTCTTCATATTTTTCACACTTTTTCAGGCTCTTCATGTTTTGAACACCGCTTCATGCTCCTCCTATTTTTCAGACCGTTTCATGCTCCTCAGGTATTTCACACCTTTTCAAGCTCTTCATATTTTTCACACCTTTTCAGGCTCTTCACGTTTTTGAACAACACTTCATGCTCCTCCTAATTTTCAGACTGTTTCATGCTCATCTCATTTTTGACACCTTTTCAGGGTCTTCATATTTTTCAAAGTTTTGAAGATCTTCATATTTTTCACACTTTTTCAGGCTCTTCATGTTTTGAACACTGCTTCATGCTCCTCCTATTTTTCAGACCGTTTCATTCTCCTCATGTTTTTCACACCTTTTGAAGCTCTTCATAATTTTCACACCTTTTCATGCTCTTCATGTTTTTGAACACCGTTTCATGCTCGTCCTATTTTTCAGATTATTTCAAGCTCCTCATATTTTTGAAACCTTTTGAAGCTCTTCATATTTTTCACACCTTTTCCGTCTCTTCTTGTTTTTCAACACCGCTTCTTGCTCCTCCTATTTTTCAGACTGTTTCATGCTCCTCATATTGTTGACACCTTTTGAAGCACTTCATATTTTTGACACCTTTTCAGGCTCTTCATATTTTTGAACGCTGCTTCATGTTCCTCCTGTTTTTCACACCTTTTGAAGCTCTTCATATTTTTCACACCTTTTCAGGCTGTACATGTTTCTGAAGACCACTTCATGCTCCTCATCTTTTTCAGACCGTTTCATGCTCCTGATATTTTTCACACCGTTTGAAGCTCTTCATATTTTTCACACGTTTTCAGATTCTTCATGTTTTTGATCACCGTTTCATGCTCCTCCTATTTTTCAGACCGTTTCATACTCCTCATATTTTTGACACCTTTTGAAGGTCTTCACATTTATCACACCTTTTCAGGCTGTTCATGTTTTTCAACCCCGCTTCATGATCCTCCTATATTTCAGAGCGTTTCATGCTCCTCATATTTTTGACACCTTTTGAAGCTCTTCACATTTTTCACACCTTTTCCGGCTCTTCATGTTTTTCAACTCCGCTTCATGCTCCTCGTATTTTTCAGATCGTTTCAGGCTCCGCATATTTTTGACTCCTTTTGAAGCTCTTCATATTTTTCACACGTTTTCAGGCCCTTCATGTTTTTTAACACCGCTTCATGCTCCTCCTATTTTTCAGACGGTTTCAGGCTGCTCGTATTTTTCAGACCGTTTCATGCTCCTGATATTTTTGACAATTTTATAAGCTCTTCATATTTTTCACACTTTTTCAGGCTCTTCATGTATTTGAACACCGCTTCATGCGCCTCACATTTCTCACACGTTTTGAAGCTCTTCATATTTTTCTCACCTTTTCAGGCTCCTCATGTTTTTGAACACCGCTTCATGCTCCTCCTATTTTTCAAACTTTTTGAAGCTCTTCATGTTTTTCACACCTTATCAGCCTCTTCATGTTTTTGAACACCTCTTCATGCTACTCCTATTTTTCAGACCTTTTCATGCTCCTCATGTATTTCACACGTTTTGAAGCTCTTCATATTTTTCACACCTTTTGAAGCTCTTCATATTTTTCACAGCTTTTCAGGCTCTTCAATTTTTCAACACCGTTTCATTCTTCTCCTATTTTTCAGACCGTTTCATGCTCATCTCATTTTTGACACCTTTTGAAGCTCTTCATATTTTTCACATCTTTTGAAGCTCTTCATATTTTTCACACCTTTTCAGGCTGTACATGTTTTTGAAGACCACTTCATGCTCCTCATCTTTTTCAGACCGTTTCATGCTCCTGATATTTTTCACACCGTTTGAAGCTCTTCATATTTTTCACACGTTTTCAGACTCTTCATGTTTTTCAACACCGCTTCATGATCCTCTTATATTTCAGACCGTTTCATGCTCCTCATATTTTTGACACCTTTTGAAGCTCTTCACATTTTTCACACCTTTTGCGGCTCTTCATGTTTTTCAACACCGCTTCATGATCCTCTTATATTTCAGACCGTTTCATGCTCCTCATATTTTTGACACCTTTTGAAGCTCTTCACATTTTTCACACCTTTTCCGGCTCTTCATGTTTTTCAACACCGCTTCATGCTCCTCCTATTTTTCAGATCGTTTCAGGCTTCGCATATTTTTGACTCCTTTTGAAGCTCTTCATATTTTTCACACGTTTTCAGGCCCTTCATGTTTTTGAACACCGCTTCATGCTCCTCCTATTTTTCAGACGTTTTCAGGCTGCTCGTATTTTTCAGACCGTTTCATGCTCCTCATATTTTTGACAATTTTATAAGCTATTCATATTTTTCACACATTTTCAGGCTCTTCATGTTTTTGAACACCGCTTCATGCTCCTCCTATTTTTCAAACCTTTTGAAGCTCTTAATGTTTTTCACGCCTTAACATCCTCTTCATGTTTTTGAATATCTCTCCATGCTCCTCATATTTTTGACAATTTTATAAGCTCTTCATATTTATCACACTTTTTCAGGCTCTTCATGTTTTTGAACACCGCTTCATCCTCCTCCTATTTTTCAAACCTTTTGAAGCTCTTCATATTTTTCACACTTTTTCAGGCTCTTCATGTTTTGAACACCGCTTCATGCTCCTCCTATTTTTCAGACCGTTTCATGCTCCTCAGGTATTTCATACCTTTTCAAGCTCTTCATATTTTTCACACCTTTTCAGGCTCTTCACGTTTCTGAACAACACTTCATGCTCCTCCTACTTTTCAGACTGTTTCATGCTCATCTCATTTTTGACACCTTTTCAGGGTCTTCATATTTTTCAAACTCTTGAAGATCTTCATATTTTTCACACTTTTTCAGGCTCTTCATGTTTTGAACACTGCTTCATGCTCCTCCTATTTTTCAGACCGTTTCATTCTCCTCATGTTTTTGACACCTTTTGAAGCTCTTCATAATTTTCACACCTTTTCATGCTCTTCATGTTTTTGAACACCATTTCATGCTCCTCCTATTTTTCAGACCTTTTCATGCTCCTCATGTATTTCACACGTTTTGAAGCTCTTCATATTTTTCACACCTTTTCAGGCTCTTCATGTTTTTGAACACTGCTTCATGCTCCTCCTATTTTTCAGACAGTTTCAAGCTCCTCATATTTTTGACACCTTTTGAAGCTCTTCATATTTTTCACACCTTTTTAGGCTCTCCATGTTTCTGAACACCACTTCATGCTCCTCCTATTTTTCAGATCGTATCATGCTTCTCATATTTTTCACACCTTTTGGAGCTCTTCATATTTTTCACATCTTTTCAGGCTCTTCATGTTTTTCAACACCACTTCATGCTACTCCTATATTTCAGAGAGATTCATGCTCCACATATATTTCACACCTTTTGAAGCTCTTCATATTTTTCACACATTTTCAGGCTCTTCATTTTTTTCCACACCACTTCATGCTTCTCCGATTTTTCAGACTGTTTCATGCTCCTCATGTATTTCAAACCTTTGAAGCTTTTCATATTTTTCACACATTTTCAGGCTCTTCATGTTTTTGAACACCATTTCATGCTCCTCCTATTTTTCAGACCGTTTCATGCTTTTCATATTTTTGACATCTTTTGAAGCTCTTCATATTTTTCACACCTTTTGAAGCTCCTCATATATTTCACACCTTTTGAAGCTCTTCATATTTTTCACACATTTTCAGGCTCTTCATGTTTTTGAACACCACTTCATGCTCCTCCTATTTTTCAGAGAGTTTCATGCTCCTCATGTATTTCACACCTTTTGAAGCTCTTCATATTTTTCACACATTTTCAGGCTCTTCATGTTTTTCAACACCGCTTCATGCTCCTCCTATTTTTCAGATCGTTTCAGGCTTCGCATATTTTTGACTCCTTTTGAAGCTCTTCATATTTTTCACACGTTTTCAGGCCCTTCATGTTTTTGAACACCGCTTCATGCTCCTCCTATTTTTCAGACCGTTTCATGCTCCTCAGGTATTTCATACCTTTTCAAGCTCTTCATATTTTTCACACCTTTTCAGGTTCTTCACGTTTTTGAACAACACTTCATGCTCCTCCTACTTTTCAGACTGTTTCATGCTCATCTCATTTTTGACACCTTTTCAGGGTCTTCATATTTTTCAAAGTTTTGAGATCTTCATATTTTTCACACTTTTTCAGGCTCTTCATGTTTTGAACACTGCTTCATGCTCCTCCTATTTTTCAGACCGTTTCATTCTCCTCATGTTTTTCACACCTTTTGAAGCTCTTCATAATTTTCACACCTTTTCATGCTCTTCATGTTTTTGAACACCATTTCATGCTCCTCCTATTTTTCAGACAGTTTCATGCTCCTCATGTATATCACACCTTTGAAGCTTTTCATATTTTTCACACCTTTTCAGGCTCTTCATGTTTTTGAACACCATTTAATGCTCCTCCTATTTTTCAGACAGTTTCATGCTCTTCATATTTTTGACACCTTTTGAAGCTCTTCATATTTTTCACACCTTTTCAGGCTCTTCATATATTTCACACCTTTTCAGGCTCTTCATGTTTTTGAACACCATTTCATGCTCCCCCTATTTTTCAGACCGTTTCATGCTCTTCATATTTTTGACACGTTTTGAAGCTCTCCATATTTTTCACACCTTTTGAAGCTCTTCATATATTTCACACCTTTTCAGGCTCTTCATGTTTTTCAACACCGCTTCATGCTCCTCCTATTTTTCAGACCGTTTCAGGCTCTTCATATTTTTTTTACACCTTTTGACGCTCTTCATATTTTTCACATCTTTTCAGGCTCTTCAGGTTTTTCAACACCACTTAATGCTCCTGCTATTTTTCAGACCGTTTAATGCTCCTCATGTAGTTCAAACCTTTTGAAGCTCTTCATATTTTTCACACCTTTTCAGGCTCTTCATGTTTTTGAACACCGCTTCATGCTCCTCCTATTTTTCACACGGTTTCATGCTCTTCATATTTTAGACAACTTTTGAAGCTCGTCATATTTTTCACACCTTTTCAGGCTCTTCATGTTTTTGAACATCGCTTCATGCTCCTTTATTTTTCAGACAATTTCTTGCTCCTCATATTTTTAAAACCTTTTGAAGCTCTTCAGATTTTTCACACCTTTTCAGGCACTTCATGTTTTTGAACACCGCTTCATGCTCCTCCTATATTTCAGACCGTTTCATGCTCCTCATATATTTGACACCTTTTCAAGCTCTTCATATTTTTCACAACTTTTCAGGCTCTTCATGTTTTTGAACACCGCTTCATGCTCCTCCTATTTTTCAGACCGTTTCATGCTCATCTCATTTTTGACACATTTTGAACTTCTTCATATTTTTCACACCTTTAAAGCTCTTCATATTTTTCACAACTTTTCAGTCTCTGCATTTTTTTGAACACCGCTTCATGCTCCTCCTATTTTTCAGACCGTTTCATGCTCCTCATGTATTTCACACCTCTTGAAGCTCTTCAAATTTTTCACACCTTTTCAGGCTCTTCATGTTTTTGATTACCGTTTCATCCTCCTCCTATTTTTCAGACCGTTTCATGCTCCTCATATTTTTCACACCTTTTGAAGCTCTTCATATTTTTCCCACCTTTTCAGGCTCTTCATGTTTTTCAACACCAGTTCATGCTCCTCCTATTTTTCAGACCGTTTCAAGCTCCTCATAATTTTCACACCTTTTAAAGCTCTTCTTATTTTTCACACCTTTTCGGGCTCTTCATGTTTTTCAACACCGCTTCATGCTGCTCCTATTTTTCAGACCGTTTCATGCTCATCTCTTTTTTGACAACTTTTGAAGCTCTTCATATTTTCATACCTTTTGAAGTTCTTCATATTTTTCACACGTTTTCAGGCTCTTCATGTTTTTCAACACCACTTCATGCTCCTCCTATTTTTCAGACCGTTTCGTGCTCCTCATATTTTTGACACGTTTTGAAGCTCTTCATATTTTTCACACCTTTTCCGTCTCTTCTTGTTTTTCAACACCGCTTCTTGCTCCTCTTATTTTTCAGACCGTTTCATGCTCCACATATTGTTGACACCTTTTGAAGCACTTCATATTTTTCACACCTTTTCAGGCTCTTCATATTTTTGAACACCGTTTTATGTTCCTCCTGTTTTTCACACCTTTTGAAGCTCTTCATATTTTTCACACCTTTTCAGGCTCTCCATTTTTCTGAACACCACTTCCTGCTCCTCCTATTTTTGAGGCCGTTTCATGCTCATCTCATTTTTGACACCTTCTGAAGCTCTTCATTTTTTTCACACCTTTTGAGCTCTTCATATTCTTCACACGTTTTCAGGCTCTTCATGTATTTCAATAACGCTTCTTACTCCTCCTATTTTTCAGACCGTTTCATGCTCCTCATATTTTTGACACCTTTTGAAGCTCTTCACATTTATCACACCTTTTCAGGCTCTTCATGTTTTTCAACACCGCTTCATGATCCTCTTATATTTCAGACCGTTTCATGCTCCTCATATTTTTGACACCTTTTGAAGCTCTTCACATTTTTCACACCTTTTCCGGTTCTTCATGTTTTTCAACACCGCTTCATGCTCCTCCTATTTTTCAGATCGTTTCAGGCTCCGCATATTTTTGACTCCTTTTGAAGCTCTTCATATTTTTCACACGTTTTCAGGCCCTTCATGTTTTTGAACACCGCTTCATGCTCCTCCTATTTTTCAGACGTTTTCAGGCTGCTCGTATTTTTCAGACCGTTTCATGCTCCTCATATTTTTGACAATTTTATAAGCTCTTCATATTTTTCACACATTTTCAGGCTCTTCATGTTTTTGAACACCGCTTCATGCTCCTCCTATTTTTCAAACCTTTTGAAGCTCTTAATGTTTTTCACACCTTATCAGCCTCTTCATGATTTTGAACATCTCTCCATGTTCCTCATATTTTTGACAATTTTATAAGCTCTTCATATTTATCACACTTTTTCAGGCTCTTCATGTTTTTGAACACCGCTTCATCCTCCTCCTATTTTTTAAACCTTTTGAAGCTCTTCATATTTTTCACACTTTTTCAGGCTCTTCATGTTTTGAACACCGCTTCATGCTCCTCCTATTTTTCAGACCGTTTCATGCTCCTCAGGTATTTCACACCTTTTCAAGCTCTTCATATTTTTCACAACTTTTCTGGCTCCTCACGTTTTTGAACAACACTTCATGCTCCTCCTACTTTTCAGACTGTTTCATGCTCATCTCATTTTTGACACCTTTTCAGGGTCTTCATATTTTTCAAACTTTTGAAGATCTTCATATTTTTCACACTTTTTCAGGCTCTTCATGTTTTGAACACTGCTTCATGCTCCTCCTATTTTTCAGATCGTTTCATTCTCCTCATGTTTTTGACACCTTTTGAAGCTCTTCATAATTTTCACACCTTTTCATGCTCTTCATGTTTTTGAACACCATTTCATGCTCCTCCTATTTTTCAGACCTTTTCTTGCTCCTCATGTATTTCACACGTTTTGAAGCTCTTCATATTTTTCACACCTTTTCAGGCTCTTCATGTTTGTGAACACTGCTTCATGCTCCTCCTATTTTTCAGACAGTTTCAAGCTCCTCATATTTTTGACACTTTTTGAAGCTCTTCATATTTTTCACACCTTTTTAGGCTCTCCATGTTTCTGAACACCACTTCATGCTCCTCCTATTTTTCAGACCGTATCATGCTTCTCATATTTTTCACACCTTTTGGAGCTCTTCATATTTTTCACATCTTTTCAGGCTCTTCATGTTTTTCAACACCACTTCATGCTCCTCCTATTTTTCAGAGAGATACATGCTCCACATATATTTCACACCTTTTGAAGCTCTTCATATTTTTCACACTTTTTCAGGCTCTTCATTTTTTTTCCACACCACTTCATGCTTCTCCTATTTTTCAGACCGTTTCATGCTCCTCATGTATTTCAAACCTTTGAAGCTTTTCAAATTTTTCACACATTTTCAGGCTCTTCATGTTTTTGAACACCATTTCATGCTCCTCCTATTTTTCAGACCGTTTCATGCTTTTCATATTTTTGACATCTTTTGAAGCTCTTCATATTTTTCACACCTTTTGAAGCTCCTCATATATTTCACACCTTTTGAAGCTCTTCATATTTTTCACACATTTTCAGGCTCTTCATGTTTTTGAACACCACTTCATGCTCCTCCTATTTTTCAGAGAGTTTCATGCTCCTCATGTATTTCACACCTTTTGAAGCTCTTCATATTTTTCACACCTTTTCAGGCTGTTCATGTTTTTCCACATCACTTCATGCTTCTCCTATTTTTCAGACCGTTTCATGCTCCTCATGTATATCACACCTTTGAAGCTTTTCATATTTTTCACACCTTTTCAGGCTCTTCATGTTTTTGAACACCATTTAATGCTCCTCCTATTTTTCAGACAGTTTCATGCTCTTCATATTTTTGACACCTTTTGAAGCTCTTCATATTTTTCACACCTTTTCAGGCTCTTCATATATTTCACACCTTTTCAGGCTCTTCATGTTTTTGAACACCATTTCATGCTCCCCCTATTTTTCAGACCGTTTCATGCTCTTCATATTTTTGACACCTTTTGAAGCTCTCCATATTTTTCACACCTTTTGAAGCTCTTCATATATTTCACACCTTTTCAGGCTCTTCATGTTTTTAAACACCGCTTCATGCTCCTCCTATTTTTCAGACCGTTTCAGGCTCTTCATATTTTTTTTACACCTTTTGACGCTCTTCATATTTTTCACATCTTTTCAGGCTCTTCAGGTTTTTCAACACCACTTAATGCTCCTGCTATTTTTCAGACCGTTTAATGCTCCTCATGTAGTTCAAACCTTTTGAAGCTCTTCATATTTTTCACACCTTTTCAGTCTCTTCATGTTTTTGAACACCGCTTCATGCTCCTCCTCTTTTTCACACGGTTTCATGCTCTTCATATTTTAGACAACTTTTGAAGCTCGTCATATTTTTCACACCTTTTCATGCTCTTCATGTTTTTGAACACCATTTCATGCTCCTCCTATTTTTCAGACCTTTTCATGCTCCTCATGTATTTCACACGTTTTGAAGCTCTTCATATTTTTCACACCTTTTCAGGCTCTTCATGTTTGTGAACACTGCTTCATGCTCCTCCTATTTTTCAGACCGTTTCAAGGTCCTCATATTTTTGACACTTTTTGAAGCTCTTCATATTTTTCACACCTTTTTAGGCTCTCCATGTTTCTGAACACCACTTCATGCTCCTCCTATTTTTCAGACCGTATCATGCTTCTCATATTTTTCACACCTTTTGGAGCTCTTCATATTTTTCACATCTTTTCAGGCTCTTCATGTTTTTCAACACCACTTCATGCTCCTCCTATTTTTCAGAGAGTTACATGCTCCACATATATTTCACACCTTTTGAAGCTCTTCATATTTTTCACACTTTTTCAGGCTCTTCATTTTTTTCCACACCACTTCATGCTTCTCCTATTTTTCAGACCGTTTCATGCTCCTCATGTATTTCAAACCTTTGAAGCTTTTCAAATTTTTCACACATTTTCAGGCTCTTCATGTTTTTGAACACCATTTCATGCTCCTCCTATTTTGCAGACCGTTTCATGCTTTTCATATTTTTGACATCTTTTGAAGCTCTTCATATTTTTCACACCTTTTGAAGCTCCTCATATATTTCACACCTTTTGAAGCTCTTCATATTTTTCACACATTTTCAGGCTCTTCATGTTTTTGAACACCACTTCATGCTGCTCCTATTTTTCAGAGAGTTTCATGCTCCTCATGTATTTCACACCTTTTGAAGCTCTTCATATTTTTCACACCTTTTCAGGCTGTTCATGTTTTTCCACATCACTTCATGCTTCTCCTATTTTTCAGACCGTTTCATGCTCCTCATGTATATCACACCTTTGAAGCTTTTCATATTTTTCACACCTTTTCAGGCTCTTCATGTTTTTGAACACCATTTAATGCTCCTCCTATTTTTCAGACAGTTTCATGCTCTTCATATTTTTGACACCTTTTGAAGCTCTTCATATTTTTCACACCTTTTCAGGCTCTTCATATATTTCGCACCTTTTCAGGCTCTTCATGTTTTTGAACACCATTTCATGCTCCCCCTATTTTTCAGACCGTTTCATGCTCTTCATATTTTTGACACCTTTTGAAGCTCTCCATATTTTTCACACCTTTTGAAGCTCTTCATATATTTCACACCTTTTCAGGCTCTTCATGTTTTTAAACACCGCTTCATGCTCCTCCTATTTTTCAGACCGTTTCAGGCTCTTCATATTTTTTTTACACCTTTTGACGCTCTTCATATTTTTCACATCTTTTCAGGCTCTTCAGGTTTTTCAACACCACTTAATGCTCCTGCTATTTTTCAGACCGTTTAATGCTCCTCATGTAGTTCAAACCTTTTGAAGCTCTTCATATTTTTCACACCTTTTCAGGCTCTTCATGTTTTTGAACACCGCTTCATGCTCCTCCTATTTTTCAGACGGTTTCATGCTCTTCATATTTTAGACAACTTTTGAAGCTCGTCATATTTTTCACACCTTTTCATGCTCTTCATGTTTTTGAACACCATTTCATGCTCCTCCTATTTTTCAGACCTTTTCATGCTCCTCATGTATTTCACACGTTTTGAAGCTCTTCATATTTTTCACACCTTTTCAGGCTCTTCATGTTTGTGAACACTGCTTCATGCTCCTCCTATTTTTCAGACCGTTTCAAGCTCCTCATATTTTTGACACTTTTTGAAGCTCTTCATATTTTTCACACCTTTTTAGGCTCTCCATGTTTCTGAACACCACTTCAGGCTCCTCCTATTTTTCAGACCGTATCATGCTTCTCATATTTTTCACACCTTTTGGAGCTCTTCATATTTTTCACATCTTTTCAGGCTCTTCATGTTTTTCAACACCACTTCACGCTCCTCCTATTTTTCAGAGAGATACATGCTCCACATATATTTCACACCTTTTGAAGTTCTTCATATTTTTCACACTTTTTCAGGCTCTTCATTTTTTTCCACACCACTTCATGGTTCTCCTATTTTTCAGACCGTTTCATGCTCCTCATGTATTTCAAACCTTTGAAGCTTTTCAAATTTTTCACACATTTTCAGGCTCTTCATGTTTTTGAACACCATTTCATGCTCCTCCTATTTTTCAGACCGTTTCATGCTTTTCATATTTTTGACATCTTTTGAAGCTCTTCATATTTTTCACACCTTTTGAAGCTCCTCATATATTTCACACCTTTTGAAGCTCTTCATATTTTTCACACATTTTCAGGCTCTTCATGTTTTTGAACACCACTTCATGCTCCTCCTATTTTTCAGAGAGTTTCATGCTCCTCATGTATTTCACACCTTTTGAAGCTCTTCATATTTTTCACACCTTTTCAGGCTGTTCATGTTTTTCCACATCACTTCATGCTTCTCCTATTTTTCAGACCGTTTCATGCTCCTCATGTATATCACACCTTTGAAGCTTTTCATATTTTTCACACCTTTTCAGGCTCTTCATGTTTTTGAACACCATTTAATGCTCCTCCTATTTTTCAGACAGTTTCATGCTCTTCATATTTTTGACACCTTTTGAAGCTCTTCATATTTTTCACACCTTTTCAGGCTCTTCATATATTTCACACCTTTTCAGGCTCTTCATGTTTTTGAACACCATTTCATGCTCCCCCTATTTTTCAGACCGTTTCATGCTCTTCATATTTTTGACACCTTTTGAAGCTCTCCATATTTTTCACACCTTTTGAAGCTCTTCATATATTTCACACCTTTTCAGGCTCTTCATGTTTTTAAACACCGCTTCATGCTCCTCCTATTTTTCAGACCGTTTCAGGCTCTTCATATTTTTTTTACACCTTTTGACGCTCTTCATATTTTTCACATCTTTTCAGGCTCTTCAGGTTTTTCAACACCACTTAATGCTCCTGCTATTTTTCAGACCGTTTAATGCTCCTCATGTAGTTCAAACCTTTTGAAGCTCTTCATATTTTTCACACCTTTTCAGGCTCTTCATGTTTTTGAACACCGCTTCATGCTCCTCCTCTTTTTCACACGGTTTCATGCTCTTCATATTTTAGACAACTTTTGAAGCTCGTCATATTTTTCACACCTTTTCAGGCTCTTCATGTTTTTGAACATCGCTTCATGCTCCTTTATTTTTCAGACAATTTCTTGCTCCTCATATTTTTAAAACCTTTTGAAGCTCTTCAGATTTTTCACACCTTTTCAGGCACTTCATGTTTTTGAACACCGCTTCATGCTCCTCCTATATTTCAGACCGTTTCATGCTCCTCATATATTTGACACCTTTTCAAGCTCTTCATATTTTTCACAACTTTTCAGGCTCTTCATGTTTTTGAACACCGCTTCATGCTCCTCCTATTTTTCAGACCGTTTCATGCTCATCTCATTTTTGACACATTTTGAACTTCTTCATATTTTTCACACCTTTAAAGCTCTTCATATTTTTCACAAATTTTCAGTTTCTGCATTTTTTTGAACACCGCTTCATGCTCCTCCTATTTTTCAGACCGTTTCATGCTCCTCATGTATTTCACACCTTTTGAAGCTCTTCAAATTTTTCACACCTTTTCAGGCTCTTCATGTTTTTGATTACCGTTTCATCCTCCTCCTATTTTTCAGACCGTTTCATGCTCCTCATATTTTTCACACCTTTTGAAGCTCTTCATATTTTTCCAACCTTTTCAGGCTCTTCATGTTTTTCAACACCAGTTCATGCTCCTCCTATTTTTCAGACCGTTTCAAGCTCCTCATAATTTTCACACCTTTTAAAGCTCTTCTTATTTTTCACACCTTTTCAGGCTCTTCATGTTTTTCAACACCGCTTCATGCTGCTCCTATTTTTCAGACCGTTTCATGCTCATCTCTTTTTTGACAACTTTTGAAGCTCTTCATATTTTCATACCTTTTGAAGCTCTTCATATTTTTCACACGTTTTCAGTCTCTTCATGTTTTTCAACAACCCCTTCATGCTCCTCCTATTTTTCAGACCGTTTCGTGCTCCTCATATTTTTGACACGTTTTGAAGCTCTTCATATTTTACACACCTTTTCCGTCTCTTCTTGTTTTTCAACACCGCTTCTTGCTCCTCCTATTTTTCAGACCGTTTCATGCTCCTCATATTGTTGACACCTTTTGAAGCACTTCATATTTTTCACACCTTTTCAGGCTCTTCATATTTTTGAACACCGTTTCATGTTCCTCCTGTTTTTCACACCTTTTGAAGCTCTTCATATTTTTCACACCTTTTCAGGCTCTCCATGTTTCTGAACACCACTTCCTGCTCCTCCTATTTTTGAGGCCGTTTCATGCTCATCTCATTTTTGACACCTTCTGAAGCTCTTCATTTTTTTCACACCTTTTGAGCTCTTCATATTCTTCACACGTTTTCAGGCTCTTCATGTATTTCAATAACGCTTCTTACTCCTCCTATTTTTCAGACCGTTTCGTGCTCCTCATATTTTTGACACCTTTTGAAGCTCTTCACATTTATCACACCTTTTCAGGCTCTTCATGTTTTTCAACACCGCTTCATGATCCTCTTATATTTCAGACCGTTTCATGCTCCTCATATTTTTGACACCTTTTGAAGCTCTTCACATTTTTCACACCTTTTCGGCTCTTCATGTTTTTCAACACCGCTTCATGCTCCTCCTATTTTTCAGATCGTTTCAGGCTCCGCATATTTTTGACTCCTTTTGAAGCTCTTCATATTTTTCACACGTTTTCAGGCCCTTCATGTTTTTGAACACCGCTTCATGCTCCTCCTATTTTTCAGACGTTTTCAGGCTGCTCGTATTTTTCAGACCGTTTCATGCTCCTCATATTTTTGACAATTTTATAAGCTCTTCATATTTTTCACACATTTTCAGGCTCTTCATGTTTTTGAACACTGCTTCATGCTCCTCCTATTTTTCAAACCTTTTGAAGCTCTTAATGTTTTTCACACCTTATCAGCCTCTTCATGATTTTGAACATCTCTCCATGCTCCTCATATTTTTGACAATTTTATAAGCTCTTCATATTTATCACACTTTTTCAGGCTCTTCATGTTTTTGAACACCGCTTCATCCTCCTCCTATTTTTTAAACCTTTTGAAGCTCTTCATATTTTTCACACTTTTTCAGGCTCTTCATGTTTTGAACACCGCTTCATGCTCCTCCTATTTTTCAGACCGTTTCATGCTCCTCAGGTATTTCACACCTTTTCAAGCTCTTCATATTTTTCACAACTTTTCTGGCTCCTCACGTTTTTGAACAACACTTCATGCTCCTCCTACTTTTCAGACTGTTTCATGCTCATCTCATTTTTGACACCTTTTCAGGGTCTTCATATTTTTCAAACTTTTGAAGATCTTCATATTTTTCACACTTTTTCAGGCTCTTCATGTTTTGAACACTGCTTCATGCTCCTCCTATTTTTCAGACCGTTTCATTCTCCTCATGTTTTTGACACCTTTTGAAGCTCTTCATAATTTTCACACCTTTTCATGCTCTTCATGTTTTTGAACACCATTTCATGCTCCTTCTATTTTTCAGACCTTTTCATGCTCCTCATGTATTTCACACGTTTTGAAGCTCTTCATATTTTTCACACCTTTTCAAGCTCTTCATGTTTGTGAACACTGCTCATGCTCCTCCTATTTTTCAGACCGTTTCAAGCTCCTCATATTTTTGACACTTTTTGAAGCTCTTCATATTTTTCACACCTTTTTAGGCTCTCCATGTTTCTGAACACCACTTCATGCTCCTCCTAATTTTCAGACCGTATCATGCTTCTCATATTTTTCACACCTTTTGGAGCTCTTCATATTTTTCACATCTTTTCAGGCTCTTCATGTTTTTCAACACCACTTCATGCTCCTCCTATTTTTCAGAGAGATACATGCTCCACATATATTTCACACCTTTTGAAGCTCTTCATATTTTTCACACTTTTTCAGGCTCTTCATTTTTTTCCACACCACTTCATGCTTCTCCTATTTTTCAGACCGTTTCATGCTCCTCATGTATTTCAAACCTTTGAAGCTTTTCAAATTTTTCACACATTTTCAGGCTCTTCATGTTTTTGAACACCATTTCATGCTCCTCCTATTTTTCAGACCGTTTCATGCTTTTCATATTTTTGACATCTTTTGAAGCTCTTCATATTTTTCACACCTTTTGAAGCTCCTCATATATTTCACACCTTTTGAAGCTCTTCATATTTTTCACACATTTTCAGGCTCTTCATGTTTTTGAACACCACTTCATGCTCCTCCTATTTTTCAGAGAGTTTCATGCTCCTCATGTATTTCACACCTTTTGAACCTCTTCATATTTTTCACACCTTTTCAGGCTGTTCATGTTTTTCCACATCACTTCATGCTTCTCCTATTTTTCAGACCGTTTCATGCTCCTCATGTATATCACACCTTTGAAGCTTTTCATATTTTTCACACCTTTTCAGGCTCTTCATGTTTTTGAACACCATTTAATGCTCCTCCTATTTTTCAGACAGTTTCATGCTCTTCATATTTTTGACACCTTTTGAAGCTCTTCATATTTTTCACACCTTTTCAGGCTCTTCATATATTTCACACCTTTTCAGGCTCTTCATGTTTTTGAACACCATTTCATGCTCCCCCTATTTTTCAGACCGTTTCATGCTCTTCATATTTTTGACACCTTTTGAAGCTCTCCATATTTTTCACACCTTTTGAAGCTCTTCATATATTTCACACCTTTTCAGGCTCTTCATGTTTTTAAACACCGCTTCATGCTCCTCCTATTTTTCAGACCGTTTCAGGCTCTTCATATTTTTTTTACACCTTTTGACTCTCTTCATATTTTTCACATCTTTTCAGGCTCTTCAGGTTTTTCAACACCACTTAATGCTCCTGCTATTTTTCAGACCGTTTAATGCTCCTCATGTAGTTCAAACCTTTTGAAGCTCTTCATATTTTTCACACCTTTTCAGGCTCTTCATGTTTTTGAACACCGCTTCATGCTCCTCCTATTTTTCACACGGTTTCATGCTCTTCATATTTTAGACAACTTTTGAAGCTCGTCATATTTTTCACACCTTTTCAGGCTCTTCATGTTTTTGAACATCGCTTCATGCTCCTTTATTTTTCAGACAATTTCTTGCTCCTCATATTTTTAAAACCTTTTGAAGCTCTTCAGATTTTTCACACCTTTTCAGGCACTTCATGTTTTTGAACACCGCTTCATGCTCCTCCTATATTTCAGACCGTTTCATGCTCCTCATATATTTGACACCTTTTGAAGCTCTTCATATTTTTCACAACTTTTCAGGCTCTTCATGTTTTTGAACACCGCTTCATGCTCCTCCTATTTTTCAGACCGTTTCATGCTCATCTCATTTTTGACACATTTTGAACTTCTTCATATTTTTCACACCTTTAAAGCTCTTCATATTTTTCACAACTTTTCAGTCTCTGCCTTTTTTTGAACACCGCTTCATGCTCCTCCTATTTTTCAGACCGTTTCATGCTCCTCATGTATTTCACACCTTTTGAAGCTCTTCATATTTTTCACACCTTTTCAGGCTGTTCATGTTTTTCCACATCACTTCATGCTTCTCCTATTTTTCAGACCGTTTCATGCTCCTCATGTATATCACACCTTTGAAGCTTTTCATATTTTTCACACCTTTTCAGGCTCTTCATGTTTTTGAACACCATTTAATGCTCCTCCTATTTTTCAGACAGTTTCATGCTCTTCATATTTTTGACACCTTTTGAAGCTCTTCATATTTTTCACACCTTTTCAGGCTCTTCATATATTTCACACCTTTTCAGGCTCTTCATGTTTTGAACACCATTTCATGCTCCCCCTATTTTTCAGACCGTTTCATGCTCTTCATATTTTTGACACCTTTTGAAGCTCTCCATATTTTTCACACCTTTTGAAGCTCTTCATATATTTCACACCTTTTCAGGCTCTTCATGTTTTTAAACACCGCTTCATGCTCCTCCTATTTTTCAGACCGTTTCAGGCTCTTCATATTTTTTTTACACCTTTTGACGCTCTTCATATTTTTCACATCTTTTCAGGCTCTTCAGGTTTTTCAACACCACTTAATGCTCCTGCTATTTTTCAGACCGTTTAATGCTCCTCATGTAGTTCAAACCTTTTGAAGCTCTTCATATTTTTCACACCTTTTCAGGCTCTTCATGTTTTTGAACACCGCTTCATGCTCCTCCTCTTTTTCACACGGTTTCATGCTCTTCATATTTTAGACAACTTTTGAAGCTCGTCATATTTTTCACACCTTTTCAGGCTCTTCATGTTTTTGAACATCGCTTCATGCTCCTTTATTTTTCAGACAATTTCTTGCTCCTCATATTTTTAAAACCTTTTGAAGCTCTTCAGATTTTTCACACCTTTTCAGGCACTTCATGTTTTTGAACACCGCTTCATGCTCCTCCTATATTTCAGACCGTTTCATGCTCCTCATATATTTGACACCTTTTCAAGCTCTTCATATTTTTCACAACTTTTCAGGCTCTTCATGTTTTTGAACACCGCTTCATGCTCCTCCTATTTTTCAGACCGTTTCATGCTCATCTCATTTTTGACACATTTTGAACTTCTTCATATTTTTCACACCTTTAAAGCTCTTCATATTTTTCACAACTTTTCAGTCTCTGCATTTTTTTGAACACCGCTTCATGCTCCTCCTATTTTTCAGACCGTTTCATGCTCCTCATGTATTTCACACCTTTTGAAGCTCTTCAAATTTTTCACACCTTTTCAGGCTCTTCATGTTTTTGATTACCGTTTCATCCTCCTCCTATTTTTCAGATCGTTTCATGCTCCTCATATTTTTCACACCTTTTGAAGCTCTTCATATTTTTCCCACCTTTTGAGGCTCTTCATGTTTTTCAACACCAGTTCATGCTCCTCCTATTTTTCAGACCGTTTCAAGCTCCTCATAATTTTCACACCTTTTAAAGCTCTTCTTATTTTTCACACCTTTTCATGTTCTTCATGTTTTTGAACACCGCTTCATCTTTCTCCTATTTTTAAGACCGTTTCATGCTCCTCATATTTTTGACACCTTTTGAAGCTCTTCATATTTTTCACACCTTTTCAGGCTTTTCATGTTTTTCAACACCGCTACATGATCCTCCTATTTTTCAGACCGTTTCATGCTCCTCATATTTTTGACACCTTTTGAAGCTCTTCATATATTTCACACCGTTTCAGGCTCTTCATGTTTTTCAACACCGCTTCATGCTCCTCCTATTTTTCAGACCGTTTCTTGATGCTCATATTTTTGACACCTTTTGAGGCTCTTCATATTTTTCACACCTTTTCAGGCTCTTCATGTTTTTGAACACTGTTTCAAGCTCCTCCTCTTTTTCACACCGTTTCATGCCCATCATAATTTTGATCCCTTTTGAAGCTTTTCATATTTTTCACACCTTTTCAGGCTCTTCATGTTTTTGAACACAGTTTCATACTCCTCCTATTTTTCAGCCCAATTAATGCTCCTCATATTTTTCACACATTTGGAAGCACTTCATATTTTTTCACACCTTTTCAGGCTCTTCACTTTTATCAACACCGCTTCATGCTCCTCCTATTTTTCAGACCGTTTCATGCTCCTCATATTTTTGACACCTTTTGAAGCTCTTCCTATATTTCACACCTTTTCAGGCTCTTCATGTTTTTGAACACCTTTTCATGCTCCTTCTACTTTTCAGACCGTTTCATGCTACTCATATTTTTCACACCTTTTGAAGCTCTTCATTTTTTTCACACCTTTTCAAGCTCTTCATATTTTTCAACACCGTTTCATATTCCTCCTATTTTCAGACCGTTTCATGCTCCTCATATTTTTGACAGCTTCTAAAGCTCTTCATATATTTCACATCTTTTCAGGCTCTTCATGTTTTTCAACACCTCTTCATGCACCTCCTATATTTCAGACCGTTTCATGCTCCTCATAATTTTGACACCTTTGAAGCTCTTCATATTTTTCAAACCTTTTCAGGCTCTTCATGTTTTTCAACACCACTTCATGCACCTCCTATATTTCAGACCGTTTCATGCTCCTCATATTTTGTCACGTTTTGAAGCTCTTCATATTTTTCGCACATTTCAGTCTCTTCATGTTTTTGAATACTGCTTCATGCTCCTCCTATTTTTCAGAGCGATTCATGCTCCTCATATTTTTGACACGTTTTGAAGCTCTTCATAATTTTCACACCTTTTCAGGCTCTTCATGTTTTTGAACACTGCTTAATGCTCCTCCTATTTTTCAGATTGTTTCATGCTCCTCATATTTTTGACACGTTTTGAAGCTCTTCATATTTTTCACACCTTTTCAGGCTCTTCATGTTTTTGAACACCGTTTCATGCTCCTCTTATTTTTTTTTTATTGTTATTTTTTTTATTTCTTTTTTATTATTTTTATTTTTTTTTCCAGTGGGTTTTGTCATACTTTGATATGAATCAGCCATGGATTTACATGTATTCCCAGTCCCGATTCCCCCTCCCACCTCCCTCTCCACCCGATTCCTCTGGGTCTTCCCAGTGCACCAAGCCGGAGCACTTGTCTCGTGCATCCTACCTGGGCTGGTGATTTGTTTCACCATAGATAGCATACATGCTGTTCTTTTGAAATATCCCACCCTCACATTCTCCCACAAAGTTTAAAAGTCTGTTCTGTATTTCTGTGTCTCTTTTTCTGTTCTGCATATAGGGTTATCGTTGTCACCTTTCTAAATTCCATATACATGTGTCAGTATGCTGTAATGTTCTTTATCTTTCTGGCTTACTTCACTCTGTAAAATGGGCTCCAGCTTCATCCATCTCATTAGGACTGATTCAAATGAATTCTTTTTAATGGCTGAGTAATATTCCATGGTGTATATGTACCACAGCTTTCTTATCCATTCATCTGCTGACGGACATCTAGGTTGCTTCCATGTCCTGGCTATTATAAACAGTGCTGCGATGAACATTGGGGTGCACGTGTCTCTTTCAGACGAACCTATGGACACCTTATCTTTGACAAAGGAGGCAAGGATATGCAATGGAAAAAAGACAACCTCTTTAACAAGTGGTGCTGGGAAAACTGGTCAACCACTTGTAAAAGAATGAAAATAGAACACTTTCTAACACCATACACAAAAATAAACTCAAAATGGATTAAAGATCTAAATGTAAGACCAGAAACTATAAAACTCCTAGAGGAGAAGATAGGCAAAACACTCTCCGACATAAATCAAAGCAAGATCCTCTATGACCCACCTCCCAGAATATTGGAAATAAAAGCAAAACTAAACAAATGGGACCTAATGAAACTTAAAAGCTTTTGCACTACAAAGGAAACTATAAGTAAGGTGAAAAGACAGCCCTCAGATTGGGAGAAAATAATAGCAAATGAAGAAACAGACAAAGGATTAATCTCAAAAATATACAAGCAAATCCTGCAGCTCAATTCCAGAAAAATAAATGACCCAATACAAAATGAGCCAAAGAACTAAACAGACATTTCTCCAAAGAAGACATACAGATGGATAACAAACACATGAAAAGATGCTCAACATCACTCATTATTAGAGAAATGCAAATCAAAACCACAATGAGGTACCATTACATGCCAGTCAGGATGGCTGCTATCCAAAAGTCTACAAGCAATAAATGCTGGAGAGGGAGTGGAGAAAAGGGAACCCTCTTATACTGTTGGTGGGAATGCACACTAGTACAGCCGCTATGGAAAACGGTGAAGAGATTTCTTAAAAAACTGGAAATAGAACTGCCATATGACCCAGCAATTCCACTTCTGGGCATACACAATGAGGAAACCAGATCCTCATATTTTTCAGACCGTTTCAAACTCCTCATATTTTTTACACCTTTTGAAGCTCTTCATATATTTCACACCTTTTCAGGCTCTTCATGTTTTTGAACACCACTTCATGCTCCTCCTATTTTTCAGACCGTTTCATGCTCCTCATATTTTTGACATCTTTTGAAGCTTTTCATATTTTTCACACTTTTTCAGGCTCTTCAAGTTTTTCAACACCACTTCATGCTCCTCCTTTTTTGCAGACCGTTTCATGCTCCTCATATTTTTGATACATTTTGATGATCTTCATATTTTTCACACTTTTTCAGGCTCTTCATTTTTTCAACACCACTTCATGCTCTTCCTGTTTTTCAGACCGTTTCATGCTCATCTCTTTTTTGAAACCTTTTCAAGCTTTTCATATTTTTCACAACGTTTCAGGCTCTTCAAGTTTTTGAACACCGCTTCATGCTCCTCGTATTTTTCAGACCGTTTCATGCTCATCTCATTTTTGACACCTTTTGAAGCTTTTCATATTTTTCACAACTTTTCAGGCTCTTCATGTTTTTGAACACCGCTTCATGCTTCTCCTATTTTTCAGACCGTCTCATGCTCCTCATATTTTACACCTTTTGAAGCTCTTCATATTTTTCACACCTTTTCAGGCTCTTCATGTTTTTGATCACCGTTACATTCTCCTCCTATTATTCAGACCGTTTCATGCTCCTCATATTTTGACACTTTTTGAAGCTCTTTATATATTTCACACCTTTTCAGGCTCTTCATGTTTTTGAACAAAGCTTCATGCTCCTCCTATTTTTCAGACAGTTTCATGCTCCTCATATTTTTGACACCTTTTGAAGCTCTTCATATTTTTCACATCTTTTGAAGCTCTTTATATTTTTTACACATTTTCAGGCTCTTCATGTATTTCAACACCCCTTGTTGCTCCTCCTATTTTTCAGACCGTTTCATGCTCCTCATATTTTTGACACCTTTTGAAGCTCTTCATATTTCTGACACCTCGTCAGTCTCTTCATGTTTTTCAACACCGTTTCTTGCTCCTCCTATTTTTCAGACCGTTTCATGGCCTCATGTATTTCACACCTTTTGAAGCTCTTCATATTTTGCACGCGTTTTCAGGCTCTTCATGTTTTTTCACAACCAATTCATGCTCCTCCTATTTTTCAGACCGTTTTACACTCATCTCATTTTTGACACCTTTTGAAGCTCTTCATATTTTTCACACCTTTTGAAGCTCTTCATTTTTTTCACACGTTTTCAGGCTCTTCATGTTTTTCAACACCAGTTCATGCTCCTCCTATTTTGCAGACCGTTTCATGCTCCTCATATTTTTGACACCTTTTGAAGCTCTTCATATTTTTCCCACCTTTTCAGGCTCTTCATGTTTTTGAACACCGCTTCATGCTCCTCCTATTTTTCAGACCGTTTCATGGTCCTCATATTTTTGACACCTTTTGAAGCTTTTCATATTTTTCACACCTTTTGAAGCTCTTCATATTTATCAAACCTTTTGAAGCTCTTCATATTTTTCACCCCTTTTCAGACTCTGCATGTTTTTGAACACCGCTTCATGCTCCTCCTATTTTTGAGACCGTTTCATGCTCCTCATGTATTTCCCACCTTTTGAAGCTCTTCATATTTGTCACACCTTTTCAGGCTCCTCATGTTTTTCAACACCGCTTCATGCTCCTCCTATTTTTCAGACCGTTTCATGCTCCTCATATTTTTCACACCTTTTGAAGCTGTTCATATTTTTCACACCTTTTCAGGCTCTTCATGTTTTTGAGCACCGGTTCATGCTCCTCCTATTTTTCAGACCGTATCATGCTCCTCATATTTTTCACACCTTTTGGAGCTCTTCATATTTTTCACACCTTTTCAGGCTCTTCAGGTTTTTCGACACCGGTTCATGCTCCTCATATTTTTCAGACCGTTTCATGCTTCTCATTTTTTTCACACCTTTTGAAGCTCTTCATATATTTCACACCTGTTCAGGCTCTTCATTTTTTTCAACACTACATCATGCTCCTCCTATTTTTCAGACCGTTTCATGCTCATCTCATTTTTGACATCTTCTGAAGCTCTTCATATTTTTCACACCTTTTGAAGCTCTTCATATTTTTCACAAGATTTCAGTCTCAGCATGTTTTTGAACACCGCTTCATGCTCCTCCTATTTTCAGACCGTTTCATGCTCCTCATGTATTTCACACCTTTTGAAGCTCTTCATATTTGTCACAACTTTTCAGGCTCCTCATGTTTTTCAACACGGCTTCATGCTCCTCCTATTTTTCAGACCGTTTCATGTTCCTCATATTTTTCACACCTTTTGAAGCTCTTCATATTTTTAACACCTTTTCAGGCTCTTCATGTTTTTGAACACCGCTTCATGCTCCTCCTAATTTTTAAACCGTTTAATGCTCCTCATGTATTTCACACCATTTGAAGCTCTTCATATTTTTCACACCTTTTCAGGCTCTTCATGTGTTTGAACACGATTTCATGCTCCTCCTATTTTTCAGACCGTTTCATGCTCCTCATATTTTTGACATCTTTTGAAGCTCTTCATATTTCACACACCTTTTCAGGCTCTTCATGTTTTTGAACACCGCTTCATGCTCCTCCTATTTTTCAGACCGTTTCATGCTCATCTCATTTTTGACACCTTTTGAAGCTCTTCATATTTTTCAAACCTTTTGAAGCTCTTCATATTTTTCACACCTTTTCAGACTCTGCATGTTTTTGAACACCGCTTCATGCTCCTCCTGTTTTTCAGATCGTTTCATGCTCCTCATGTATTTCACACCTTTTGAAGCTCTTCATATTTGTCACACCTTTTCAGGCTCTTCATGTTTTTCAACACCGCTTCATGCTCCTCCTATTTTTCAGACCGTTTCATGATCCTCATATTTTTCACACTTTTTGAAGCTCTTCATATTTTTCACACATTTTAAGGCTCTTCATGTTTTTCAACATCGCTTCATGCTCCTCCTATTTTTCAGACCGTTTCAAGCTTCTCATGTATTTCCCACCTTTTGAAGCTCGTCATATTTTGCACACGTTTTCAGGCTCTTCATGTTTTTTCACAACCACTTCATGCTCCTCCTATTTTTCAGACCGTATCATGCTCCTCATATTTTTCACACCTTTTCAGGCTCTTCATTATTTTCAACACAACTTCATGCTCCTCCCATTTTTCAGACCGTTTTTTACTCATCTCATTTTTGACACCTTTTGAAGCTGTTCATATTTTTCACACCTTTTGAAGCTCTTCATGTTTTTGAACACCGTTTCATGCTCCTCCTATTTTTCAGACCGTTTCATGCTCCTCATATATTTCACAACTTTTGAAGCTCTTCATATATTTCACACCTTTTCAGGAACTTCATGTTTTTCAACACCTCTTCATGATCCTCCTATTTTTCAGACCGTTTCATATTCCTCATATTTTTGACACCTTTTTAGGCTCTTCATGTTTTTTACACCTTTTCAGGCTCTTCATGTTTTTCAACACCGCTTCATGCTCCTCCTATTTTTCAGACCGTGTCATGCTCCTCCTATTTTTGACACATTTTGAAGCTCTTCATATTTTTCACACCTTTTGAAGCTCTTCATATTTTTCACACCTTTTGAAGCTCTTCATATTTTTCAAACCTTTACAGGCTCTTCATGTATTTCAACACCGCTTCATGCTCCTCCAATTTTTCAGACAATTTCATGCTCGTCATATTTTTCAAACCTTTTAAAGCTCTTCATAATTTTCACACCTATTCATGCTCTTCATTTTTTACACACTGTTTCATGCTCCTCCTATTTTTCAGACCGTTTCATGCTCCTCATATTTTTCACACCTTTTGAAACTCTTCATATTTTTCACACTTTTTGAAGCTCTTCATATTTTTCACAGTTTTCAGGCTCTTCATGCTTCTGAACACCGCTTCATGCTCCACCTATTTTTCAGACCGTTTCATGCTCTTCATATTTTTCACACCTTTTCAGGCTCTTCATATTTTTGAACACCTCTTCATGCTACTCCTATTTTTGATACCTTTTGAAGCTCTTCATATTTTTCACACCTTTTCAGGCTCTTCATGTTTTTCAACACGGCTTCATGCTACTCCTATTTTTGATACCTTTTGAAGCTCCTCATATTCTTCAAACCATTTCATGCTCTTCTTTTTTTTCATCACCGCTTCATGCTCCTCTTATTTTTCAGACCGTTTCATGCTCCTCATATTTTGACACCTTTTAACCTGTTCATATTTTACACATTTTCAGGCTCTTCAAGTTTTTCAACACCGTTTCATGCTACTACTATTTTTGATACCTTTTGAAGCTCCTTATATTCTTCAAACCATTTCATGCTCTTCTATTTTTTCATCACCGCTTCATGCTCCTCCTATTTTTCAGACCGTTTCATGCTCCTCCTATTTTGAGACCGTTTCATGCTCCTCATATTTTTCACACCTTTAGAAGCTCTTCGTATTTTTCTCACCTTTTCAGGCTCTTCATGTTTTTCAACACCGCTTCATGATCCTCCTATTTTTCTGACAGTTTCATGCTCCTCATATTTTTCATCCTTTTTGAAGCTCTTCATATTTTTCACACCTTTAGAAGCTCTTCGTATTTTTCTCACCTTTTCAGGCTCTTCATGTTTTTGAACACCACTTCATGCTCCTCCGATTTTCAGACCGTTTCATGCTCCTCATACTTTTGACACCTTTAGAAGCTCTTCATATTTTTCACACCTTTTCAGGCTCTTCATGTTTTTCAACACCGCTTCATGCTCCTCTTCTTTTTCAGACCGTTTCAGGCTCCTCATATTTTTGACACCTTTTTAAGCTCTTCATGTTTTTCACACATTTTCAGGCTCTTCATGTATTTCAACACCGCTTCATGCTCCTCCTATTTTTCAGAACGTTTCATGCTCCTCATATTTTTGACACCTTTTGAAGCTCTTCATTTTTTTCTCACCCTTTGAAGCTCTTCATATTTTTCATATTTGAAGCTCTTCATATTTTCACAACTTTTCAGGCTCTTCATGTTTTTGAACACCACTTCATGCTCCTTTTATTTTTCAGAGAGTTTCATGCTCCTCATGTATTTCACACCTTTTGAAGCTTTTCATATTTTTCACACTTTTTCAGGCTCTTCATGTTTTTCAACACCACTTCATTCTTCTCCTATTTTTCAGCCCGTTTCATGCTCCTCATGTCTTTCACACCTTTTGAAGCTCTTCACATTTTTCACACCTTTCCAGGCTCTTCATGTTTTTGATCACCATTTCATGCTCCTCCCATTTTTCAGACCGTTTCATGCTCCTCATATTTTTGACACATTTTGAAGCTCTTCATATTTTTCACACCTTTTCAGACTCTTCATGTTTTTGAACACCGCTTCATGCTCCTCCTATTATTCAGACAGTTTCATGCTTCTCATATTTTTGACACCTTTTGAAGCTCTTCATATTTTTCACACCCTTTCAGGCTCTTAATGTTTTTCAACACCACTTCATGCTCCTCCTATTTTTCATACGTTTTCATGCTCCTCATATTTTTGACACCTTTTGAAGCTCTTCATATTGTTCACACCTTTTCAGGCTCTTCATGTTTTTGAACACCGTTTCATGTTCCTCGTATTTTTCAGGCCATTTCATGCTCGTCATGTATTTCACACTTTTGAAGCTCTTCATATTTTTCACACCTTTTCAGGATCTTCATGTTTTTCAACACCACTTCATGCTTCTCCTATTTTTCAGCCCGTTTCATGCTCCTCATGTTTTTGACACCTTTTGAAGCTTTTCATATTTTTCACACCTTTTCAGGCTCTTCATGTTTTTGAACACCACTTCATGCTCCTTCTATTTTTCAGAGAGTTTCATGCTCCTCATGTATTTCACACGTTTTGAAGCTCTTCATATGTTTCACACCTTTTGAAGTTTTTCATATTTTTCACACCTTTTCAAGCTCTTCATATTTTTCACACCTTTTCAGGCTCTTCATGTTTTTCAACACCGCTTTATGCTTCTCCTATTTTTCAGACCGTTACTTGCTCCTCATATTTTTGACACCTTTAGAAGTTCTTCATATTTTTCACACCTTTTCAGGCTCTTCATATTTTTCAACACCGCTTCATGCTCCTCCTATTTTTCAGACCGTTTCAAGGTCCTCATATTTTTGACACCTTTTGAAGCTTTTCATATTTTTCACACCTTTTCAGGCTCTTCATTTTTTTCAACAGTACTTCTTGCTCCTCCAATTTTTCAGACCGTTTCATGCTCATCTAATTTTTGACACCTTTTGAAGCTATGCATATTTTTCACAACTTTTCAGGCTCTTCATGTTTTTCAACACCACTGCATGCTTCTCGTATTTTTAAGACCGTTTCATGCTCCTCATACTTTTGACACCTTTAGAAGCTCTTCATATTTTTCACACCTTTTCAGGCTCTTCATGTTTTTCAACACCGCTTCATGCTCCTCTTCTTTTTCAGACCGTTTCAGGCTCCTCATATTTTTGACACCTTTTTACGCTCTTCATGTTTTTCACACATTTTCAGGCTCTTCATGTATTTCAGCACCGCTTCATGCTCCTCCTATTTTTCAGAACGTTTCATGCTCCTCATATTTTTGACACCTTTTGAAGCTCTTCATATTTTTCTCACCCTTTGAAGCTCTTCATATTTTTCTCACCCTTTGAAGCTCTTCATATTTTTCATATTTTTGAAGCTCTTCATATTTTCACAACTTTTCAGGCTCTTCATGTTTTTGAACACCACTTCATGCTCCTTCTATTTTTCAGAGAGTTTCATGCTCCTCATGTATTTCACACCTTTTGAAGCTTTTCATATTTTTCACTCTTTTTCAGGCTCTTCATGTTTTTCAACACCACTTCATTCTTCTCCTTTTTTTCAGCCCGTTTCATGCTCCTCATGTCTTTCACACCTTTTGAAGCTCTTCACATTTTTCACACCTTTTCAGGCTCTTCATGTTTTTGATCACCATTTCATGCTCCTCCCATTTTTCAGACCGTTTCATGCTCCTCATATTTTTGACACCTTTTGAAGCTGTTCATATTTTTCACACCTTTTCAGACTCTTCATGTTTTTGAACACCGCTTCATGCTCCTCCTATTATTCAGACAGTTTCCTGCTTCTCATATTTTTGACACCTTTTGAAGCTCTTCATATTTTTCACACCCTTTCAGGCTCTTAATGTTTTTCAACACCACTTCATGCTCCTCCTATTTTTCATACGTTTTCATGCTCCTCATATTTTTGACACCTTTTGAAGCTCTTCATATTGTTCACACCTTTTCAGGCTCTTCATGTTTTTGAACACCGTTTCATGTTCCTCGTATTTTTCAGGCCATTTCATGCTCGTCATGTTTTTCACACTTTTGAAGCTCTTCATATTTTTCACACCTTTTCAGGATCTTCATGTTTTCCAACACCACTTCATGCTTCTCCTATTTTTCAGCCCGTTTCATGCTCCTCATATTTTTGACACCTTTTGAAGCTTTTCATATTTTTCACACCTTTTCAGGCTCTTCATGTTTTTGAACACCACTTCATGCTCCTTTTATTTTTCAGAGAGTTTCATGCTCCTCATGTATTTCACACGTTTTGAAGCTCTTCATATGTTTCACACCTTTTGAAGTTCTTCATATTTTTCACACCTTTTCAAGCTCTTCATATTTTTCTCACCTTTTCAGGCTCTTCATGTTTTTCAACACCGCTTCATGCTCCTCCTATTTTTCAGACCGTTTCATGCTCCACACATTTTGAAACCTTTTGAAGCTCTTCATATTTTTCACACCTTTTCAGGCTCTCCATGTTTTTCATCACCGATTCATGCTCCTCCTATTTTTGAGGCCGTTTCATGCTCCTCATATTTTTGACACCTTTTGAAGCTCTTCATATTTTTCACACCTTTTAGGCTCTTCATGTTTTTGAACAGCGCTTCATGCTCCTCATATTTTTCAGACCGTTTCATGCTCCTCATATTTTTCACACCTTTTGAAGCTCTTCATATTTTTCATATTTTTGAAGCTCTTCATATTTTTCACACTTTTTCGGGCTCTTCATGTTTTTGAGCACACCTTCTTGCTCCTCCTATTTTTCAGACCGTTTCATGCTCCTCATGTATTTCACACCATTTGAAGCTCTTCATGTTTTTCACACCTTTTCAGTCTCTTCATGTATTTGAACACCATTTCATGCTCCTCCGATTTTTTAGACCATTTCATGCTCCTCATATTTTTGACACCTTTTGAAGCTCTTCATATTTTTCACACCTTTTCAGGTTCTTCATGTTTTTGAACACCGCTTCATGCTCCTCCAATTTTTCAGACCGTTTCATGTTTCTCATATTTTTCACACCTTTTGAAGCTCTTCATATTTTTCACACCTTTTGAAGCTCTTCATATTTTTCATATATTTGAAGCTCTTCATATTTTTCACACCATTTCAGGCTTTTCATGTATTTGAACACCGGTTCATGCTCCTCCTATTTTTCAGACCGTTTCGTGCTCCTCCTATTTTTCACTCCTTTTGAAGCTCTTCACATTTTTCACACCTTTTCAGTCTCTACATGTTTTTGAACACCGCTTCATGCTCCTCCTATTTCTCAGACCATTTCATGCTCCTCATGTATTTCACACCTTTTGAAGCTCTTAGTATTTTGTACACATTTTCAGGCTTTTCATGTTTTTCACAACCACTTCATGCTCCTCATATTTTTCAGACCGTTTCATGCACATTTCATTTTTGACTCCTTTTGAAGCTCTTCATATTTTTCACACCATTTTCAGGCTCTTCATGTTTTTCAACACCGCTTTATGATCCTCCTATTTTTCAGACCGTTTCATATTCCTCATATTTTTGACATTTTTTGAGGCTCTTCATATTTTTCACACCTTTTCAGGCTCTTCATGTTTTTGAACACCGTTTCATGCTCCTCCTATTTTTCTGACCGTTTCATGCACATCTCATTTTTGACACTTTTTGAAGCCTTTGATATTTTTCACACCATTTTCAGGCTCTTCATGTTTTTCAACACCGCTTTATGATCCTCCTATTTTTCAGACCGTTTCATGCTCCTCATATATTTGACACCTTTTGAAGTACTTCATATTTTTCACACCTTTTCAGGCTCTTCATGTTTTTGAACACCGTTTCATGGTCCTCCTATTTTTCTGACCGTTTCATGCACATCTCATTTTTGACACTTTTTGAAGCCTTTGATATTTTTCACACCATTTTCAGGCTCTTCATGTTTTTGAACACCGTTTCATGCTCCTCCTATTTTTCAGACCGTTTCATGCTCCTCTTATGTTTGACACCTTTTGAAGCTCTTCATATTTTTCACACCTTTTCACGCTCTTCATGTTTTTGAACACCGCTTCATGCTCCGCCTATTTTTCAGACCGTTTCATGCTCCTCATATTTTTGACACCTTTTGAAGCTCTTCATATTTTTCACACCCTTTCAGGCTCTTAATGTTTTTCAACACAACTTCATGCTCCTCCTATTTTTCAGACGTTTTCCTGCTCCTCATATTTTTGACACCTTTAGAAACTCTTCATATCTTTCACACCTTTTCAGGCTCTTCATGTTTTGCCACACCGCTTCATGCTCCTCCTATTTTTCAGCCCGTTTCATGCTCCTCATGTATTTCACACCTTTTGAAGCTCTTCATATATTTCACACATTTTCAGGCTCTTCATTTTTTTCAACACCGCTTCATGCTCCTCCTATTTTTCAGACCGTTTCATGCTCCTCATATTTTTGACACCTTTTGAAGCTCTTCATATTTTTCACACCTTTTCAGGCTCTTCATGTTTTTGAACACCGCTTCATGCTCCTCCAATTTTTCAGACCGTTTCATGTTTCTCATATTTTTGACACCTTTTGAAGCTCTTCATATTTTTCACACCTTTTGAAGCTCTTCATATTTTTCATATTTTTGAAGCTCTTCATATTTTTCACACCTTTTCAGGCTTTTCATGTATTTGAACACCGGTTCATGTTCCTCCTATTTTTCAGACCGTTTCATGCTCCTCCTATTTTTCACTCTTTTTGAAGCTCTTCATATTTTTCACACCTTTTCAGTCTCTACATGTTTTTGAACACCGCTTCATGCTCCTCCTATTTCTCAGACCATTTCATGCTCCTCATGTATTTCACACCTTTTGAAGCTCTTCGTATTTTGCACACATTTTCAGGCTTTTCATGTTTTTCACAACCACTTCATGCTCCTCATATTTTTCAGACCGTTTCATGCACATTTCATTTTTGACTCCTTTTGAAGCTCTTCATATTTTTCACACCATTTTCAGGCTCTTCATGTTTTTCAACACCGCTTTATGATCCTCCTATTTTTCAGACCGTTTCATATTCCTCATATTTTTGACATTTTTTGAGGCTCTTCATATTTTTCACACCTTTTCAGGCTCTTCATGTTTTTGAACACCGTTTCATGCTCCTCCTATTTTTCAGACCGTTTCATGCACATCTCATTTTTGACACCTTTTGAAGCTCTTGATATTTTTCACACCATTTTCAGGCTCTTCATGTTTTTCAACACCGCTTTATGATCCTCCTATTTTTCAGACCGTTTCATGCTCCTCATATATTTGACACCTTTTGAAGCTCTTCGTATTTTTCATAACTTTTCAGGCTCTTCATATTTTTCACACATTTTCAAGCTGTTCATGTTTTTGAACACGGCTTCATGCTCCTCCAATTTTTCAGACCATTTCATGTTGCTCATATTTTTGACACCTTTTGAAGCTCTTCATTCTTTTCACACCTTTTGAAGCTCTTCATATTTTTCACACTTTTTGAAGCTCTTCATATTTTTCACAGTTTTCAGGCTCTTCATGCTTCTGAACACCGCTTCATGCTCCACCTATTTTTCAGACCGTTTCATGCTCTTCATATTTTTCACACCTTTTCAGGCTCTTCATATTTTTGAACACCTCTTCATGCTACTCCTATTTTTGATACCTTTTGAAGCTCTTCATATTTTTCACACCTTTTCAGGCTCTTCATGTTTTTCAACACGGCTTCATGCTACTCCTATTTTTGATACCTTTTGAAGCTCCTCATATTCTTCAAACCATTTCATGCTCTTCTTTTTTTTCATCACCGCTTCATGCTCCTCTTATTTTTCAGACCGTTTCATGCTCCTCATATTTTGACACCTTTTAACCTGTTCATATTTTACACATTTTCAGGCTCTTCAAGTTTTTCAACACCGTTTCATGCTACTACTATTTTTGATACCTTTTGAAGCTCCTTATATTCTTCAAACCATTTCATGCTCTTCTATTTTTTCATCACTGCTTCATGCTCCTCCTATTTTTCAGACCGTTTCATGCTCCTCCTATTTTGAGACCGTTTCATGCTCCTCATATTTTTCACACCTTTAGAAGCTCTTCGTATTTTTCTCACCTTTTCAGGCTCTTCATGTTTTTCAACACCGCTTCATGATCCTCCTATTTTTCTGACAGTTTCATGCTCCTCATATTTTTCATCCTTTTTGAAGCTCTTCATATTTTTCACACCTTTAGAAGCTCTTCGTATTTTTCTCACCTTTTCAGGCTCTTCATGTTTTTGAACACCACTTCATGCTCCTCCGATTTTCAGACCGTTTCATGCTCCTCATAATTTTGACACCTTTAGAAGCTCTTCATATTTTTCACACCTTTTCAGGCTCTTCATGTTTTTCAACACCGCTTCATGCTCCTCTTCTTTTTCAGACCGTTTCAGGCTCCTCATATTTTTGACACCTTTTTAAGCTCTTCATGTTTTTCACACATTTTCAGGCTCTTCATGTATTTCAACACCGCTTCATGCTCCTCCTATTTTTCAGAACGTTTCATGCTCCTCATATTTTTGACACCTTTTGAAGCTCTTCATATTTTTCTCACCCTTTGAAGCTCTTCATATTTTTCATATTTGAAGCTCTTCATATTTTCACAACTTTTCAGGCTCTTCATGTTTTTGAACACCACATCATGCTCCTTTTATTTTTCAGAGAGTTTCATGCTCCTCATGTATTTCACACCTTTTGAAGCTTTTCATATTTTTCACACTTTTTCAGGCTCTTCATGTTTTTCAACACCACTTCATTCTTCTCCTATTTTTCAGCCCGTTTCATGCTCCTCATGTCTTTCACACCTTTTGAAGCTCTTCACATTTTTCACACCTTTCCAGGCTCTTCATGTTTTTGATCACCATTTCATGCTCCTCCCATTTTTCAGACCGTTTCATGCTCCTCATATTTTTGACACATTTTGAAGCTCTTCATATTTTTCACACCTTTTCAGACTCTTCATGTTTTTGAACACCGCTTCATGCTCCTCCTATTATTCAGACAGTTTCATGCTTCTCATATTTTTGACACCTTTTGAAGCTCTTCATATTTTTCACACCCTTTCAGGCTCTTAATGTTTTTCAACACCACTTCATGCTCCTCCTATTTTTCATACGTTTTCATGCTCCTCATATTTTTGACACCTTTTGAAGCTCTTCATATTGTTCAAACCTTTTCAGGCTCTTCATGTTTTTGAACACCGTTTCATGTTCCTCGTATTTTTCAGGCCATTTCATGCTCGTCATGTATTTCACACTTTTGAAGCTCTTCATATTTTTCACACCTTTTCAGGATCTTCATGTTTTTCAACACCACTTCATGCTTCTCCTATTTTTCAGCCCGTTTCATGCTCCTCATATTTTTGACACCTTTTGAAGCTTTTCATATTTTTCACACCTTTTCAGGCTCTTCATGTTTTTGAACACCACTTCATGCTCCTTCTATTTTTCAGAGAGTTTCATGCTCCTCATGTATTTCACACGTTTTGAAGCTCTTCATATGTTTCACACCTTTTGAAGTTTTTCATATTTTTCACACCTTTTCAAGCTCTTCATATTTTTCACACCTTTTCAGGCTCTTCATGTTTTTCAACACCGCTTTATGCTTCTCCTATTTTTCAGACCGTTACTTGCTCCTCATATTTTTGACACCTTTAGAAGTTCTTCATATTTTTCACACCTTTTCAGGCTCTTCATATTTTTCAACACCGCTTCATGCTCCTCCTATTTTTCAGACCGTTTCAAGGTCCTCATATTTTTGACACCTTTTGAAGCTTTTCATATTTTTCACACCTTTTCAGGCTCTTCATTTTTTTCAACAGTACTTCTTGCTCCTCCAATTTTTCAGACCGTTTCATGCTCATCTAATTTTTGACACCTTTTGAAGCTATGCATATTTTTCACAACTTTTCAGGCTCTTCATGTTTTTCAACACCACTGCATGCTTCTCGTATTTTTAAGACCGTTTCATGCTCCTCATACTTTTGACACCTTTAGAAGCTCTTCATATTTTTCACACCTTTTCAGGCTCTTCATGTTTTTCAACACCGCTTCATGCTCCTCTTCTTTTTCAGACCGTTTCAGGCTCCTCATATTTTTGACACCTTTTTAAGCTCTTCATGTTTTTCACACATTTTCAGGCTCTTCATGTATTTCAACACCGCTTCATGCTCCTCCTATTTTTCAGAACGTTTCATGCTCCTCATATTTTTGACACCTTTTGAAGCTCTTCATATTTTTCTCACCCTTTGAAGCTCTTCATATTTTTCTCACCCTTTGAAGCTCTTCATATTTTTCATATTTTTGAAGCTCTTCATATTTTCACAACTTTTCAGGCTCTTCATGTTTTTGAACACCACTTCATGCTCCTTCTATTTTTCAGAGAGTTTCATGCTCCTCATGTATTTCACACCTTTTGAAGCTTTTCATATTTTTCACTCTTTTTCAGGCTCTTCATGTTTTTCAGCACCACTTCATTCTTCTCCTATTTTTCAGCCCGTTTCATGCTCCTCATGTCTTTCACACCTTTTGAAGCTCTTCACATTTTTCACACCTTTTCAGGCTCTTCATGTTTTTGATCACCATTTCATGCTCCTCCCATTTTTCAGACCGTTTCATGCTCCTCATATTTTTGACACCTTTTGAAGCTGTTCATATTTTTCACACCTTTTCAGACTCTTCATGTTTTTGAACACCGCTTCATGCTCCTCCTATTATTCAGACAGTTTCCTGCTTCTCATATTTTTGACACCTTTTGAAGCTCTTCATATTTTTCACACCCTTTCAGGCTCTTAATGTTTTTCAACACCACTTCATGCTCCTCCTATTTTTCATACGTTTTCATGCTCCTCATATTTTTGACACCTTTTGAAGCTCTTCATATTGTTCACACCTTTTCAGGCTCTTCATGTTTTTGAACACCGTTTCATGTTCCTCGTATTTTTCAGGCCATTTCATGCTCGTCATGTTTTTCACACTTTTGAAGCTCTTCATATTTTTCACACCTTTTCAGGATCTTCATGTTTTCCAACACCACTTCATGCTTCTCCTATTTTTCAGCCCGTTTCATGCTCCTCATATTTTTGACACCTTTTGAAGCTTTTCATATTTTTCACACCTTTTCAGGCTCTTCATGTTTTTGAACACCACTTCATGCTCCTTTTATTTTTCAGAGAGTTTCATGCTCCTCATGTATTTCACACCTTTTGAAGCTCTTCATATGTTTCACACCTTTTGAAGTTCTTCATATTTTTCACACCTTTTCAAGCTCTTCATATTTTTCTCACCTTTTCAGGCTCTTCATGTTTTTCAACACCGCTTCATGCTCCTCCTATTTTTCAGACCGTTTCATGCTCCACACATTTTGAAACCTTTTGAAGCTCTTCATATTTTTCACACCTTTTCAGGCTCTCCATGTTTTTCATCACCGATTCATGCTCCTCCTATTTTTGAGGCCGTTTCATGCTCCTCATATTTTTGACACCTTTTGAAGCTCTTCATATTTTTCACACCTTTTAGGCTCTTCATGTTTTTGAACAGCGCTTCATGCTCCTCATATTTTTCAGACCGTTTCATGCTCCTCATATTTTTCACACCTTTTGAAGCTCTTCATATTTTTCATATTTTTGAAGCTCTTCATATTTTTCACACTTTTTCGGGCTCTTCATGTTTTTGAGCACACCTTCTTGCTCCTCCTATTTTTCAGACCGTTTCATGCTCCTCATGTATTTCACACCATTTGAAGCTCTTCATGTTTTTCACACCTTTTCAGTCTCTTCATGTATTTGAACACCATTTCATGCTCCTCCGATTTTTTAGACCATTTCATGCTCCTCATATTTTTGACACCTTTTGAAGCTCTTCATATTTTTCACACCTTTTCAGGTTCTTCATGTTTTTGAACACCGCTTCATGCTCCTCCAATTTTTCAGACCGTTTCATGTTTCTCATATTTTTCACACCTTTTGAAGCTCTTCATATTTTTCACACCTTTTGAAGCTCTTCATATTTTTCATATATTTGAAGCTCTTCATATTTTTCACACCATTTCAGGCTTTTCATGTATTTGAACACCGGTTCATGCTCCTCCTATTTTTCAGACCGTTTCGTGCTCCTCCTATTTTTCACTCCTTTTGAAGCTCTTCACATTTTTCACACCTTTTCAGTCTCTACATGTTTTTGAACACCGCTTCATGCTCCTCCTATTTCTCAGACCATTTCATGCTCCTCATGTATTTCACACCTTTTGAAGCTCTTAGTATTTTGTACACATTTTCAGGCTTTTCATGTTTTTCACAACCACTTCATGCTCCTCATATTTTTCAGACCGTTTCATGCACATTTCATTTTTGACTCCTTTTGAAGCTCTTCATATTTTTCACACCATTTTCAGGCTCTTCATGTTTTTCAACACCGCTTTATGATCCTCCTATTTTTCAGACCGTTTCATATTCCTCATATTTTTGACATTTTTTGAGGCTCTTCATATTTTTCACACCTTTTCAGGCTCTTCATGTTTTTGAACACCGTTTCATGCTCCTCCTATTTTTCTGACCGTTTCATGCACATCTCATTTTTGACACTTTTTGAAGCCTTTGATATTTTTCACACCATTTTCAGGCTCTTCATGTTATTCAACACCGCTTTATGATCCTCCTATTTTTCAGACCGTTTCATGCTCCTCATATATTTGACACCTTTTGAAGTACTTCATATTTTTCACACCTTTTCAGGCTCTTCATGTTTTTGAACACCGTTTCATGCTCCTCCTATTTTTCTGACCGTTTCATGCACATCTCATTTTTGACACTTTTTGAAGCCTTTGATATTTTTCACACCATTTTCAGGCTCTTCATGTTTTTGAACACCGTTTCATGCTCCTCCTATTTTTCAGACCGTTTCATGCTCCTCTTATGTTTGACACCTTTTGAAGCTCTTCATATTTTTCACACCTTTTCACGCTCTTCATGTTTTTGAACACCGCTTCATGCTCCGCCTATTTTTCAGACCGTTTCATGCTCCTCATATTTTTGACACCTTTTGAAGCTCTTCATATTTTTCACACCCTTTCAGGCTCTTAATGTTTTTCAACACAACTTCATGCTCCTCCTATTTTTCAGACGTTTTCATGCTCCTCATATTTTTGACACCTTTAGAAACTCTTCATATCTTTCACACCTTTTCAGGCTCTTCATGTTTTGCCACACCGCTTCATGCTCCTCCTATTTTTCAGCCCGTTTCATGCTCCTCATGTATTTCACACCTTTTGAAGCTCTTCATATATTTCACACATTTTCAGGCTCTTCATTTTTTTCAACACCGCTTCATGCTCCTCCTATTTTTCAGACCGTTTCATGCTCCTCATATTTTTGACACCTTTTGAAGCTCTTCATATTTTTCACACCTTTTCAGGCTCTTCATGTTTTTGAACACCGCTTCATGCTCCTCCAATTTTTCAGACCGTTTCATGTTTCTCATATTTTTGACACCTTTTGAAGCTCTTCATATTTTTCACACCTTTTGAAGCTCTTCATATTTTTCATATTTTTGAAGCTCTTCATATTTTTCACACCTTTTCAGGCTTTTCATGTATTTGAACACCGGTTCATGTTCCTCCTATTTTTCAGACCGTTTCATGCTCCTCCTATTTTTCACTCCTTTTGAAGCTCTTCATATTTTTCACACCTTTTCAGTCTCTACATGTTTTTGAACACCGCTTCATGCTCCTCCTATTTCTCAGACCATTTCATGCTCCTCATGTATTTCACACCTTTTGAAGCTCTTCGTATTTTGCACACATTTTCAGGCTTTTCATGTTTTTCACAACCACTTCATGCTCCTCATATTTTTCAGACCGTTTCATGCACATTTCATTTTTGACTCCTTTTGAAGCTCTTCATATTTTTCACACCATTTTCAGGCTCTTCATGTTTTTCAACACCGCTTTATGATCCTCCTATTTTTCAGACCGTTTCATATTCCTCATATTTTTGACATTTTTTGAGGCTCTTCATATTTTTCACACCTTTTCAGGCTCTTCATGTTTTTGAACATCGTTTCATGCTCCTCCTATTTTTCAGACCGTTTCATGCACATCTCATTTTTGACACCTTTTGAAGCTCTTGATATTTTTCACACCATTTTCAGGCTCTTCATGTTTTTCAACACCGCTTTATGATCCTCCTATTTTTCAGACCGTTTCATGCTCCTCATATATTTGACACCTTTTGAAGCTCTTCGTATTTTTCATAACTTTTCAGGCTCTTCATATTTTTCACACATTTTCAAGCTGTTCATGTTTTTGAACACGGCTTCATGCTCCTCCAATTTTTCAGACCATTTCATGTTGCTCATATTTTTGACACCTTTTGAAGCTCTTCATTCTTTTCACACCTTTTGAAGCTCTTCATATTTTTCACACCTTTTGAATCTCTTCATATTTTTCACACGTTTTCAGGCTCTTTATCTATTTCAACACCGCTTCATGCTGCTTCTATTTTTCAGACCGTTTCATGCTCCTCATATTTTTGACACCTTTTGAAGCTCTTCATATTTTTCACATCTTTTCAGGCTCTTCATGTTTTTGAACACCGTTTCATGCTCCTCGTATTTTTCAGACCGTTTCATTCTCCTCATACCTTTGACACCTTTTGAAGGTCTTCATATATTCCACACCTTTTCAGACTCTTCATGTTTTTGAACACCGCTTCATGCTCCTCTTATTATTCAGACCGTTTCAGTCTCCTCATATTTTTGATACCTTTTGAAACTCTTCATATTTCTCACACCTTTTCAGGCTCTTCAGGTTTTTCAAAACCACTTCATGCTCCTCCTATTTTTCAGACCGTTTCATGCTCATCTCTTTTTGACACATTTTGAAGCTCTTCATATTTTTCACACCTTTTGAAGTTCTTCATATTTTTCACACCTTTTCAGGGTCTCCATGTTTATGAACACCGCTTCATGCTCCTCCTATTATTCAGACCGTTACATGCTCCTCATATTTTTCACACCTTTTGAAGTTCTTCATATTTTTCACACCTTTTCAGGTTCTTCATGTTTTTCAACACCGCTTCTTGCTCCTCCAATTTTTCAGACCGTATCATGCTCCTCATATTTTTGACACGTTTTGAAGCTCGTCATATTTTTCACACCTTTTCAGGCTCTTCAGGTTTTTGAACACCGTTTCATGCTCCTCCGATTTTTCAGACCGTTTCATGCTACTCATTTTTTTGAGACCTTTTGAAGCTCTTCACTTTTTTCACACCTTTTCAGGCTCTTCATGTTTTTGAATACCGCTTCATGCTCCTCCTACTTTTCAGACCGTTTAATGCTCTTCATATTTTTGATTTCTTTTGAAAGTCTGCATATTTTTCACACCTTTTTAGGCTCTTCATTTTTTTGAACACCACTTCATGCTCCTCCCATTTTTCAGACAGTTTCATGCTCATCTCATTTTTGACACCTTTTGAAGCTCTTCATATTTTTCACACCTTTTGAAGATCTTCATATTTTCACACGTTTTCAGGCTCTTCATGTTTTTCAACATCTTTTCATGCTCCTCCTATTTTTCAGACCGTTTCATGCTCCTCATGTATTTCACACCTTTTGAAGCTCTTCGTATTTTGCACACATTTTCAGGCTTTTCATGTTTTTCACAACCACTTCATGCTCCTCATATTTTTCAGACCTTTTCATTCACATTTCATTTTTGACTCCTTTTGAAGCTCTTCATATTTTTCACACCATTTTCAGGCTCTTCATGTTTTTCAACACGGCTTTATGATCCTCCTATTTTTCAGACCGTTTTATATTCCTCATATTTTTGACATTTTTTGAGGCTCTTCATATTTTTCACACCTTTTCAGGCTCTTCATGTTTTTGAACACCGTTTCATGCTCCTCCTATTTTTCAGACCGTTTCATGCTCATCTCATTTTTGACACCTTTTGAAGCTCTTCATATTTTTCAAACCTTTTGAAGCTCTTCATATTTTTCACACCTTTTCAGACTCTGCATGTTTTTGAACACCGCTTCATGCTCCTCCTGTTTTTCAGATCGTTTCATGCTCCTCATGTATTTCACACCTTTTGAAGCTCTTCATATTTGTCACACCTTTTCAGGCTCTTCATGTTTTTCAACACCGCTTCATGCTCCTCCTATTTTTCAGACCGTTTCATGATCCTCATATTTTTCACACTTTTTGAAGCTCTTCATATTTTTCACACATTTTAAGGCTCTTCATGTTTTTCAACATCGCTTCATGCTCCTCCTATTTTTCAGACCGTTTCAAGCTTCTCATGTATTTCACACCTTTTGAAGCTCGTCATATTTTGCACACGTTTTCAGGCTCTTCATGTTTTTTCACAACCACTTCATGCTCCTCCTATTTTTCAGACCGTATCATGCTCCTCATATTTTTCACACCTTTTCAGGCTCTTCATTATTTTCAACACAACTTCATGCTCCTCCCATTTTTCAGACCGTTTTTTACTCATCTCATTTTTGACACCTTTTGAAGCTGTTCATATTTTTCACACCTTTTGAAGCTCTTCATGTTTTTGAATACCGTTTCATGCTCCTCCTATTTTTCAGACCGTTTCATGCTCCTCATATATTTCACAACTTTTGAAGCTCTTCATATATTTCACACCTTTTCAGGAACTTCATTTTTTTCAACACCTCTTCATGATCCTCCTATTTTTAAGACCGTTTCATATTCCTCATATTTTTGACACCTTTTTAGGCTCTTCATGTTTTTTACACCTTTTCAGGCTCTTCATGTTTTTCAACACCGCTTCATGCTCCTCCTATTTTTCAGACCGTGTCATGCTCCTCCTATTTTTGACACATTTTGAAGCTCTTCATATTTTTCACACCTTTTGAAGCTCTTCATATTTTTCAAACCTTTACAGGCTCTTCATGTATTTCAACACCGCTTCATGCTCCTCCTATTATTCAGACCGTGTCTTTCTCCTCTTATTTTTGACAAATTTTGAAGCTCTTCATATTTTTCACACCTTTTGAAGCTCTTCATATTTTTCAAACCTTTACAGGCTCTTCATGTATTTCAACACCGCTTCATGCTCCTCCAATTTTTCAGACAATTTCATGCTCGTCATATTTTTCAAACCTTTTAAAGCTCTTCATAATTTTCACACCTATTCATGCTCTTCATTTTTTACACACTGTTTCATGCTCCTCCTATTTTTCAGACCGTTTCATGCTCCTCATATTTTTCACACCTTTAGAAGCTCTTCGTATTTTTCTCACCTTTTCAGGCTCTTCATGTTTTTCAACACCGCTTCATGATCCTCCTATTTTTCTGACAGTTTCATGATCCTCATATTTTTCATCCTTTTTGAAGCTCTTCATATTTTTCACACCTTTAGAAGCTCTTCGTATTTTTCTCACCTTTTCAGGCTCTTCATGTTTTTGAATACCACTTCATGCTCCTCCAATTTTCAGACCATTTCATGCTCCTCATATTTTTGACACGTTTTGAAGCTCCTCATATGTTTCACACATTTTGAAGGTCTTCATATATTTCACACCATTTCAGGATCTTCATGTGTTTCAACACCACTCATGCTCCTCCTATTTTTCAGACCGTTTCATGCTCCTCATAATTTTGACACCATTTGAAGCTCTTTATAATTTTCACACCTTTTCAAGCTCTTCATGTTTTTCAACACCACTTCATGCTCCTCCAATTTTTCAGGCCGTTTCATTGTCCTCATATATTTGTCACCTTTAGAAGATCTTCATATTTTTCACACATTTTCAGGCTCTGCATGTTTTTCAACATCGCTTCATGCCCCTCCTATTTTTTAGACCGTTTCAGGCTCCTCATATTTTTGACACCTTTAGAAGCTCTTCATATTTTTCACACCTTTTCAGGCTCTTCATTTTTTTCAACACCGCTTCATGCTCCTCCTATTTTTCAGACCGTTTCATGCTCCTCATAATTTTGACACTTTTTGAAGCTCCTCATATTTTTCACACGTTTTGAAGGTGTTCATATATTTCACACCATTTCAGGCTCTTCATGTTTTTCAACACCACTTCATGCTCCTCCAATTTTTCAGTCCGTTTCATGCTCATCTAATTTTTGACAACTTTTGAAGCTCTTCATATTTTTCACACCTTTTCAGGCTCTTCATTTTTTTCAACACCTCTTCATGCTCCTCGTATTTTTCAACACCGCTTCATGCTCCTACTATTTTTCAGACCGTTTCATGCTGCTCATAATTTTGACACTTTTTGAAGCTCCTCATATTTTTCACACGTTTTGAAGGTCTTCATATATTTCACACCATTTCAGGCTCTTCATGTTTTTCAACACCACTTCATGCACCTCCTATTTTTCAGACCGTTTCATGCTCATCTAATTTTTGACAACTTTTGAAGCTCTTCATATTTTTCACACCTTTTCAGGCTCTTCATTTATTTCAACACCTCTTCATGCTCCTCGTATTTTTCAACACTGCTTCATGCTCCTCCTATTTTTCAGACCGTTTCATGCTCCTCATAATTTTGACACTTTTTGAAGCTCCTCATATTTTTCACACGTTTTGAAGGTCTTCATATATTTCACACCATTTCAGGCTCTTCATGTTTTTCAACACCACTTCATGCTCCTCCTATTTTTCAGACCGTTTCATGCTCCTCATGTATTTCACACCTTTTGAAGCTCTTCGTATTTTGCACACATTTTCAGGCTTTTCATGTTTTTCACAACCACTTCATGCTCCTCATATTTTTCAGACCGTTTCATGCACATTTCATTTTTGACTCCTTTTGAAGCTCTTCATATTTTTCACACCATTTTCAGGCTCTTCATGTTTTTCAACACCGCTTTATGATCTTCCTATTTTTCAGACCGTTTCATATTCCTCATATTTTTGACATTTTTTGAGGCTCTTCATATTTTTCACACCTTTTCAGGCTCTTCATGTTTTTGAACATCGTTTCATGCTCCTCCTATTTTTCAGACCGTTTCATGCACATCTCATTTTTGACACCTTTTGAAGCTCTTGATATTTTTCACACCATTTTCAGGCTCTTCATGTTTTTCAACACCGCTTTATGATCCTCCTATTTTTCAGACCGTTTCATGCTCCTCATATATTTGACACCTTTTGAAGCTCTTCGTATTTTTCATAACTTTTCAGGCTCTTCATATTTTTCACACATTTTCAAGCTGTTCATGTTTTTGAACACGGCTTCATGCTCCTCCAATTTTTCAGACCATTTCATGTTGCTCATATTTTTGACACCTTTTGAAGCTCTTCATTCTTTTCACACCTTTTGAAGCTCTTCATATTTTTCACACCTTTTGAATCTCTTCATATTTTTCACACGTTTTCAGGCTCTTTATCTATTTCAACACCGCTTCATGCTGCTTCTATTTTTCAGACCGTTTCATGCTCCTCATATTTTTGACACCTTTTGAAGCTCTTCATATTTTTCACATCTTTTCAGGCTCTTCATGTTTTTGAACACCGTTTCATGCTCCTCGTATTTTTCAGACCGTTTCATTCTCCTCATACCTTTGACACCTTTTGAAGGTCTTCATATATTCCACACCTTTTCAGACTCTTCATGTTTTTGAACACCGCTTCATGCTCCTCTTATTTTTCAGACCGTTTCAGTCTCCTCATATTTTTGATACCTTTTGAAACTCTTCATATTTCTCACACCTTTTCAGGCTCTTCAGGTTTTTCAAAACCACTTCATGCTCCTCCTATTTTTCAGACCGTTTCATGCTCATCTCTTTTTGACACATTTTGAAGCTCTTCATATTTTTCACACCTTTTGAAGTTCTTCATATTTTTCACACCTTTTCAGGGTCTCCATGTTTATGAACACCGCTTCATGCTCCTCCTATTATTCAGACCGTTACATGCTCCTCATATTTTTCACACCTTTTGAAGTTCTTCATATTTTTCACACCTTTTCAGGTTCTTCATGTTTTTCAACACCGCTTCTTGCTCCTCCAATTTTTCAGACCGTATCATGCTCCTCATATTTTTGACACGTTTTGAAGCTCGTCATATTTTTCACACCTTTTCAGGCTCTTCAGGTTTTTGAACACCGTTTCATGCTCCTCCGATTTTTCAGACCGTTTCATGCTACTCATTTTTTTGAGACCTTTTGAAGCTCTTCACTTTTTTCACACCTTTTCAGGCTCTTCATGTTTTTGAATACCGCTTCATGCTCCTCCTACTTTTCAGACCTTTTAATGCTCTTCATATTTTTGATTTCTTTTGAAAGTCTGCATATTTTTCACACCTTTTTAGGCTCTTCATTTTTTTGAACACCACTTCATGCTCCTCCCATTTTTCAGACAGTTTCATGCTCATCTCATTTTTGACACCTTTTGAAGCTCTTCATATTTTTCACACCTTTTGAAGATCTTCATATTTTCACACGTTTTCAGGCTCTTCATGTTTTTCAACATCTTTTCATGCTCCTCCTATTTTTCAGACCGTTTCATGCTCCTCATGTATTTCACACCTTTTGAAGCTCTTCGTATTTTGCACACATTTTCAGGCTTTTCATGTTTTTCACAACCACTTCATGCTCCTCATATTTTTCAGACCTTTTCATTCACATTTCATTTTTGACTCCTTTTGAAGCTCTTCATATTTTTCACACCATTTTCAGGCTCTTCATGTTTTTCAACACGGCTTTATGATCCTCCTATTTTTCAGACCGTTTTATATTCCTCATATTTTTGACATTTTTTGAGGCTCTTCATATTTTTCACACCTTTTCAGGCTCTTCATGTTTTTGAACACCGTTTCATGCTCCTCCTATTTTTCAGACCGTTTCATGCTCATCTCATTTTTGACACCTTTTGAAGCTCTTCATATTTTTCAAACCTTTTGAAGCTCTTCATATTTTTCACACCTTTTCAGACTCTGCATGTTTTTGAACACCGCTTCATGCTCCTCCTGTTTTTCAGATCGTTTCATGCTCCTCATGTATTTCACACCTTTTGAAGCTCTTCATATTTGTCACACCTTTTCAGGCTCTTCATGTTTTTCAACACCGCTTCATGCTCCTCCTATTTTTCAGACCGTTTCATGATCCTCATATTTTTCACACTTTTTGAAGCTCTTCATATTTTTCACACATTTTAAGGCTCTTCATGTTTTTCAACATCGCTTCATGCTCCTCCTATTTTTCAGACCGTTTCAAGCTTCTCATGTATTTCACACCTTTTGAAGCTCGTCATATTTTGCACACGTTTTCAGGCTCTTCATGTTTTTGAACACCGCTTCATGCTCCTCCTATTATTCAGACAGTTTCATGCTTCTCATATTTTTGACACCTTTTGAAGCTCTTCATATTTTTCACACCCTTTCAGGCTCTTAATGTTTTTCAACACCACTTCATGCTCCTCCTATTTTTCATACGTTTTCATGCTCCTCATATTTTTGACACCTTTTGAAGCTCTTCATATTGTTCAAACCTTTTCAGGCTCTTCATGTTTTTGAACACCGTTTCATGTTCCTCGTATTTTTCAGGCCATTTCATGCTCGTCATGTATTTCACACTTTTGAAGCTCTTCATATTTTTCACACCTTTTCAGGATCTTCATGTTTTTCAACACCACTTCATGCTTCTCCTATTTTTCAGCCCGTTTCATGCTCCTCATATTTTTGACACCTTTTGAAGCTTTTCATATTTTTCACACCTTTTCAGGCTCTTCATGTTTTTGAACACCACTTCATGCTCCTTCTATTTTTCAGAGAGTTTCATGCTCCTCATGTATTTCACACGTTTTGAAGCTCTTCATATGTTTCACACCTTTTGAAGTTTTTCATATTTTTCACACCTTTTCAAGCTCTTCATATTTTTCACACCTTTTCAGGCTCTTCATGTTTTTCAACACCGCTTTATGCTTCTCCTATTTTTCAGACCGTTACTTGCTCCTCATATTTTTGACACCTTTAGAAGTTCTTCATATTTTTCACACCTTTTCAGGCTCTTCATATTTTTCAACACCGCTTCATGCTCCTCCTATTTTTCAGACCGTTTCAAGGTCCTCATATTTTTGACACCTTTTGAAGCTTTTCATATTTTTCACACCTTTTCAGGCTCTTCATTTTTTTCAACAGTACTTCTTGCTCCTCCAATTTTTCAGACCGTTTCATGCTCATCTAATTTTTGACACCTTTTGAAGCTATGCATATTTTTCACAACTTTTCAGGCTCTTCATGTTTTTCAACACCACTGCATGCTTCTCGTATTTTTAAGACCGTTTCATGCTCCTCATACTTTTGACACCTTTAGAAGCTCTTCATATTTTTCACACCTTTTCAGGCTCTTCATGTTTTTCAACACCGCTTCATGCTCCTCTTCTTTTTCAGACCGTTTCAGGCTCCTCATATTTTTGACACCTTTTTAAGCTCTTCATGTTTTTCACACATTTTCAGGCTCTTCATGTATTTCAACACCGCTTCATGCTCCTCCTATTTTTCAGAACGTTTCATGCTCCTCATATTTTTGACACCTTTTGAAGCTCTTCATATTTTTCTCACCCTTTGAAGCTCTTCATATTTTTCTCACCCTTTGAAGCTCTTCATATTTTTCATATTTTTGAAGCTCTTCATATTTTCACAACTTTTCAGGCTCTTCATGTTTTTGAACACCACTTCATGCTCCTTCTATTTTTCAGAGAGTTTCATGCTCCTCATGTATTTCACACCTTTTGAAGCTTTTCATATTTTTCACTCTTTTTCAGGCTCTTCATGTTTTTCAGCACCACTTCATTCTTCTCCTATTTTTCAGCCCGTTTCATGCTCCTCATGTCTTTCACACCTTTTGAAGCTCTTCACATTTTTCACACCTTTTCAGGCTCTTCATGTTTTTGATCACCATTTCATGCTCCTCCCATTTTTCAGACCGTTTCATGCTCCTCATATTTTTGACACCTTTTGAAGCTGTTCATATTTTTCACACCTTTTCAGACTCTTCATGTTTTTGAACACCGCTTCATGCTCCTCCTATTATTCAGACAGTTTCCTGCTTCTCATATTTTTGACACCTTTTGAAGCTCTTCATATTTTTCACACCCTTTCAGGCTCTTAATGTTTTTCAACACCACTTCATGCTCCTCCTATTTTTCATACGTTTTCATGCTCCTCATATTTTTGACACCTTTTGAAGCTCTTCATATTGTTCACACCTTTTCAGGCTCTTCATGTTTTTGAACACCGTTTCATGTTCCTCGTATTTTTCAGGCCATTTCATGCTCGTCATGTTTTTCACACTTTTGAAGCTCTTCATATTTTTCACACCTTTTCAGGATCTTCATGTTTTCCAACACCACTTCATGCTTCTCCTATTTTTCAGCCCGTTTCATGCTCCTCATATTTTTGACACCTTTTGAAGCTTTTCATATTTTTCACACCTTTTCAGGCTCTTCATGTTTTTGAACACCACTTCATGCTCCTTTTATTTTTCAGAGAGTTTCATGCTCCTCATGTATTTCACACCTTTTGAAGCTCTTCATATGTTTCACACCTTTTGAAGTTCTTCATATTTTTCACACCTTTTCAAGCTCTTCATATTTTTCTCACCTTTTCAGGCTCTTCATGTTTTTCAACACCGCTTCATGCTCCTCCTATTTTTCAGACCGTTTCATGCTCCACACATTTTGAAACCTTTTGAAGCTCTTCATATTTTTCACACCTTTTCAGGCTCTCCATGTTTTTCATCACCGATTCATGCTCCTCCTATTTTTGAGGCCGTTTCATGCTCCTCATATTTTTGACACCTTTTGAAGCTCTTCATATTTTTCACACCTTTTAGGCTCTTCATGTTTTTGAACAGCGCTTCATGCTCCTCATATTTTTCAGACCGTTTCATGCTCCTCATATTTTTCACACCTTTTGAAGCTCTTCATATTTTTCATATTTTTGAAGCTCTTCATATTTTTCACACTTTTTCGGGCTCTTCATGTTTTTGAGCACACCTTCTTGCTCCTCCTATTTTTCAGACCGTTTCATGCTCCTCATGTATTTCACACCATTTGAAGCTCTTCATGTTTTTCACACCTTTTCAGTCTCTTCATGTATTTGAACACCATTTCATGCTCCTCCGATTTTTTAGACCATTTCATGCTCCTCATATTTTTGACACCTTTTGAAGCTCTTCATATTTTTCACACCTTTTCAGGTTCTTCATGTTTTTGAACACCGCTTCATGCTCCTCCAATTTTTCAGACCGTTTCATGTTTCTCATATTTTTCACACCTTTTGAAGCTCTTCATATTTTTCACACCTTTTGAAGCTCTTCATATTTTTCATATATTTGAAGCTCTTCATATTTTTCACACCATTTCAGGCTTTTCATGTATTTGAACACCGGTTCATGCTCCTCCTATTTTTCAGACCGTTTCGTGCTCCTCCTATTTTTCACTCCTTTTGAAGCTCTTCACATTTTTCACACCTTTTCAGTCTCTACATGTTTTTGAACACCGCTTCATGCTCCTCCTATTTCTCAGACCATTTCATGCTCCTCATGTATTTCACACCTTTTGAAGCTCTTAGTATTTTGTACACATTTTCAGGCTTTTCATGTTTTTCACAACCACTTCATGCTCCTCATATTTTTCAGACCGTTTCATGCACATTTCATTTTTGACTCCTTTTGAAGCTCTTCATATTTTTCACACCATTTTCAGGCTCTTCATGTTTTTCAACACCGCTTTATGATCCTCCTATTTTTCAGACCGTTTCATATTCCTCATATTTTTGACATTTTTTGAGGCTCTTCATATTTTTCACACCTTTTCAGGCTCTTCATGTTTTTGAACACCGTTTCATGCTCCTCCTATTTTTCTGACCGTTTCATGCACATCTCATTTTTGACACTTTTTGAAGCCTTTGATATTTTTCACACCATTTTCAGGCTCTTCATGTTATTCAACACCGCTTTATGATCCTCCTATTTTTCAGACCGTTTCATGCTCCTCATATATTTGACACCTTTTGAAGTACTTCATATTTTTCACACCTTTTCAGGCTCTTCATGTTTTTGAACACCGTTTCATGCTCCTCCTATTTTTCTGACCGTTTCATGCACATCTCATTTTTGACACTTTTTGAAGCCTTTGATATTTTTCACACCATTTTCAGGCTCTTCATGTTTTTGAACACCGTTTCATGCTCCTCCTATTTTTCAGACCGTTTCATGCTCCTCTTATGTTTGACACCTTTTGAAGCTCTTCATATTTTTCACACCTTTTCACGCTCTTCATGTTTTTGAACACCGCTTCATGCTCCGCCTATTTTTCAGACCGTTTCATGCTCCTCATATTTTTGACACCTTTTGAAGCTCTTCATATTTTTCACACCCTTTCAGGCTCTTAATGTTTTTCAACACAACTTCATGCTCCTCCTATTTTTCAGACGTTTTCATGCTCCTCATATTTTTGACACCTTTAGAAACTCTTCATATCTTTCACACCTTTTCAGGCTCTTCATGTTTTGCCACACCGCTTCATGCTCCTCCTATTTTTCAGCCCGTTTCATGCTCCTCATGTATTTCACACCTTTTGAAGCTCTTCATATATTTCACACATTTTCAGGCTCTTCATTTTTTTCAACACCGCTTCATGCTCCTCCTATTTTTCAGACCGTTTCATGCTCCTCATATTTTTGACACCTTTTGAAGCTCTTCATATTTTTCACACCTTTTCAGGCTCTTCATGTTTTTGAACACCGCTTCATGCTCCTCCAATTTTTCAGACCGTTTCATGTTTCTCATATTTTTGACACCTTTTGAAGCTCTTCATATTTTTCACACCTTTTGAAGCTCTTCATATTTTTCATATTTTTGAAGCTCTTCATATTTTTCACACCTTTTCAGGCTTTTCATGTATTTGAACACCGGTTCATGTTCCTCCTATTTTTCAGACCGTTTCATGCTCCTCCTATTTTTCACTCCTTTTGAAGCTCTTCATATTTTTCACACCTTTTCAGTCTCTACATGTTTTTGAACACCGCTTCATGCTCCTCCTATTTCTCAGACCATTTCATGCTCCTCATGTATTTCACACCTTTTGAAGCTCTTCGTATTTTGCACACATTTTCAGGCTTTTCATGTTTTTCACAACCACTTCATGCTCCTCATATTTTTCAGACCGTTTCATGCACATTTCATTTTTGACTCCTTTTGAAGCTCTTCATATTTTTCACACCATTTTCAGGCTCTTCATGTTTTTCAACACCGCTTTATGATCCTCCTATTTTTCAGACCGTTTCATATTCCTCATATTTTTGACATTTTTTGAGGCTCTTCATATTTTTCACACCTTTTCAGGCTCTTCATGTTTTTGAACATCGTTTCATGCTCCTCCTATTTTTCAGACCGTTTCATGCACATCTCATTTTTGACACCTTTTGAAGCTCTTGATATTTTTCACACCATTTTCAGGCTCTTCATGTTTTTCAACACCGCTTTATGATCCTCCTATTTTTCAGACCGTTTCATGCTCCTCATATATTTGACACCTTTTGAAGCTCTTCGTATTTTTCATAACTTTTCAGGCTCTTCATATTTTTCACACATTTTCAAGCTGTTCATGTTTTTGAACACGGCTTCATGCTCCTCCAATTTTTCAGACCATTTCATGTTGCTCATATTTTTGACACCTTTTGAAGCTCTTCATTCTTTTCACACCTTTTGAAGCTCTTCATATTTTTCACACCTTTTGAATCTCTTCATATTTTTCACACGTTTTCAGGCTCTTTATCTATTTCAACACCGCTTCATGCTGCTTCTATTTTTCAGACCGTTTCATGCTCCTCATATTTTTGACACCTTTTGAAGCTCTTCATATTTTTCACATCTTTTCAGGCTCTTCATGTTTTTGAACACCGTTTCATGCTCCTCGTATTTTTCAGACCGTTTCATTCTCCTCATACCTTTGACACCTTTTGAAGGTCTTCATATATTCCACACCTTTTCAGACTCTTCATGTTTTTGAACACCGCTTCATGCTCCTCTTATTATTCAGAACGTTTCAGTCTCCTCATATTTTTGATACCTTTTGAAACTCTTCATATTTCTCACACCTTTTCAGGCTCTTCAGGTTTTTCAAAACCACTTCATGCTCCTCCTATTTTTCAGACCGTTTCATGCTCATCTCTTTTTGACACATTTTGAAGCTCTTCATATTTTTCACACCTTTTGAAGTTCTTCATATTTTTCACACCTTTTCAGGGTCTCCATGTTTATGAACACCGCTTCATGCTCCTCCTATTATTCAGACCGTTACATGCTCCTCATATTTTTCACACCTTTTGAAGTTCTTCATATTTTTCACACCTTTTCAGGTTCTTCATGTTTTTCAACACCGCTTCTTGCTCCTCCAATTTTTCAGACCGTATCATGCTCCTCATATTTTTGACACGTTTTGAAGCTCGTCATATTTTTCACACCTTTTCAGGCTCTTCAGGTTTTTGAACACCGTTTCATGCTCCTCCGATTTTTCAGACCGTTTCATGCTACTCATTTTTTTGAGACCTTTTGAAGCTCTTCACTTTTTTCACACCTTTTCAGGCTCTTCATGTTTTTGAATACCGCTTCATGCTCCTCCTACTTTTCAGACCGTTTAATGCTCTTCATATTTTTGATTTCTTTTGAAAGTCTGCATATTTTTCACACCTTTTTAGGCTCTTCATTTTTTTGAACACCACTTCATGCTCCTCCCATTTTTCAGACAGTTTCATGCTCATCTCATTTTTGACACCTTTTGAAGCTCTTCATATTTTTCACACCTTTTGAAGATCTTCATATTTTCACACGTTTTCAGGCTCTTCATGTTTTTCAACATCTTTTCATGCTCCTCCTATTTTTCAGACCGTTTCATGCTCCTCATGTATTTCACACCTTTTGAAGCTCTTCGTATTTTGCACACATTTTCAGGCTTTTCATGTTTTTCACAACCACTTCATGCTCCTCATATTTTTCAGACCTTTTCATTCACATTTCATTTTTGACTCCTTTTGAAGCTCTTCATATTTTTCACACCATTTTCAGGCTCTTCATGTTTTTCAACACGGCTTTATGATCCTCCTATTTTTCAGACCGTTTTATATTCCTCATATTTTTGACATTTTTTGAGGCTCTTCATATTTTTCACACCTTTTCAGGCTCTTCATGTTTTTGAACACCGTTTCATGCTCCTCCTATTTTTCAGACCGTTTCATGCTCATCTCATTTTTGACACCTTTTGAAGCTCTTCATATTTTTCAAACCTTTTGAAGCTCTTCATATTTTTCACACCTTTTCAGACTCTGCATGTTTTTGAACACCGCTTCATGCTCCTCCTGTTTTTCAGATCGTTTCATGCTCCTCATGTATTTCACACCTTTTGAAGCTCTTCATATTTGTCACACCTTTTCAGGCTCTTCATGTTTTTCAACACCGCTTCATGCTCCTCCTATTTTTCAGACCGTTTCATGATCCTCATATTTTTCACACTTTTTGAAGCTCTTCATATTTTTCACACATTTTAAGGCTCTTCATGTTTTTCAACATCGCTTCATGCTCCTCCTATTTTTCAGACCGTTTCAAGCTTCTCATGTATTTCACACCTTTTGAAGCTCGTCATATTTTGCACACGTTTTCAGGCTCTTCATGTTTTTTCACAACCACTTCATGCTCCTCCTATTTTTCAGACCGTATCATGCTCCTCATATTTTTCACACCTTTTCAGGCTCTTCATTATTTTCAACACAACTTCATGCTCCTCCCATTTTTCAGACCGTTTTTTACTCATCTCATTTTTGACACCTTTTGAAGCTGTTCATATTTTTCACACCTTTTGAAGCTCTTCATGTTTTTGAATACCGTTTCATGCTCCTCCTATTTTTCAGACCGTTTCATGCTCCTCATATATTTCACAACTTTTGAAGCTCTTCATATATTTCACACCTTTTCAGGAACTTCATTTTTTTCAACACCTCTTCATGATCCTCCTATTTTTAAGACCGTTTCATATTCCTCATATTTTTGACACCTTTTTAGGCTCTTCATGTTTTTTACACCTTTTCAGGCTCTTCATGTTTTTCAACACCGCTTCATGCTCCTCCTATTTTTCAGACCGTGTCATGCTCCTCCTATTTTTGACACATTTTGAAGCTCTTCATATTTTTCACACCTTTTGAAGCTCTTCATATTTTTCAAACCTTTACAGGCTCTTCATGTATTTCAACACCGCTTCATGCTCCTCCTATTATTCAGACCGTGTCTTTCTCCTCTTATTTTTGACAAATTTTGAAGCTCTTCATATTTTTCACACCTTTTGAAGCTCTTCATATTTTTCAAACCTTTACAGGCTCTTCATGTATTTCAACACCGCTTCATGCTCCTCCAATTTTTCAGACAATTTCATGCTCGTCATATTTTTCAAACCTTTTAAAGCTCTTCATAATTTTCACACCTATTCATGCTCTTCATTTTTTACACACTGTTTCATGCTCCTCCTATTTTTCAGACCGTTTCATGCTCCTCATATTTTTCACACCTTTAGAAGCTCTTCGTATTTTTCTCACCTTTTCAGGCTCTTCATGTTTTTCAACACCGCTTCATGATCCTCCTATTTTTCTGACAGTTTCATGATCCTCATATTTTTCATCCTTTTTGAAGCTCTTCATATTTTTCACACCTTTAGAAGCTCTTCGTATTTTTCTCACCTTTTCAGGCTCTTCATGTTTTTGAATACCACTTCATGCTCCTCCAATTTTCAGACCATTTCATGCTCCTCATATTTTTGACACGTTTTGAAGCTCCTCATATGTTTCACACATTTTGAAGGTCTTCATATATTTCACACCATTTCAGGATCTTCATGTGTTTCAACACCACTCATGCTCCTCCTATTTTTCAGACCGTTTCATGCTCCTCATAATTTTGACACCATTTGAAGCTCTTTATAATTTTCACACCTTTTCAAGCTCTTCATGTTTTTCAACACCACTTCATGCTCCTCCAATTTTTCAGGCCGTTTCATTGTCCTCATATATTTGTCACCTTTAGAAGATCTTCATATTTTTCACACATTTTCAGGCTCTGCATGTTTTTCAACATCGCTTCATGCCCCTCCTATTTTTTAGACCGTTTCAGGCTCCTCATATTTTTGACACCTTTAGAAGCTCTTCATATTTTTCACACCTTTTCAGGCTCTTCATTTTTTTCAACACCGCTTCATGCTCCTCCTATTTTTCAGACCGTTTCATGCTCCTCATAATTTTGACACTTTTTGAAGCTCCTCATATTTTTCACACGTTTTGAAGGTGTTCATATATTTCACACCATTTCAGGCTCTTCATGTTTTTCAACACCACTTCATGCTCCTCCAATTTTTCAGTCCGTTTCATGCTCATCTAATTTTTGACAACTTTTGAAGCTCTTCATATTTTTCACACCTTTTCAGGCTCTTCATTTTTTTCAACACCTCTTCATGCTCCTCGTATTTTTCAACACCGCTTCATGCTCCTACTATTTTTCAGACCGTTTCATGCTGCTCATAATTTTGACACTTTTTGAAGCTCCTCATATTTTTCACACGTTTTGAAGGTCTTCATATATTTCACACCATTTCAGGCTCTTCATGTTTTTCAACACCACTTCATGCACCTCCTATTTTTCAGACCGTTTCATGCTCATCTAATTTTTGACAACTTTTGAAGCTCTTCATATTTTTCACACCTTTTCAGGCTCTTCATTTATTTCAACACCTCTTCATGCTCCTCGTATTTTTCAACACTGCTTCATGCTCCTCCTATTTTTCAGACCGTTTCATGCTCCTCATAATTTTGACACTTTTTGAAGCTCCTCATATTTTTCACACGTTTTGAAGGTCTTCATATATTTCACACCATTTCAGGCTCTTCATGTTTTTCAACACCACTTCATGCTCCTCCTATTTTTCAGACCGTTTCATGCTCCTCATGTATTTCACACCTTTTGAAGCTCTTCGTATTTTGCACACATTTTCAGGCTTTTCATGTTTTTCACAACCACTTCATGCTCCTCATATTTTTCAGACCGTTTCATGCACATTTCATTTTTGACTCCTTTTGAAGCTCTTCATATTTTTCACACCATTTTCAGGCTCTTCATGTTTTTCAACACCGCTTTATGATCTTCCTATTTTTCAGACCGTTTCATATTCCTCATATTTTTGACATTTTTTGAGGCTCTTCATATTTTTCACACCTTTTCAGGCTCTTCATGTTTTTGAACATCGTTTCATGCTCCTCCTATTTTTCAGACCGTTTCATGCACATCTCATTTTTGACACCTTTTGAAGCTCTTGATATTTTTCACACCATTTTCAGGCTCTTCATGTTTTTCAACACCGCTTTATGATCCTCCTATTTTTCAGACCGTTTCATGCTCCTCATATATTTGACACCTTTTGAAGCTCTTCGTATTTTTCATAACTTTTCAGGCTCTTCATATTTTTCACACATTTTCAAGCTGTTCATGTTTTTGAACACGGCTTCATGCTCCTCCAATTTTTCAGACCATTTCATGTTGCTCATATTTTTGACACCTTTTGAAGCTCTTCATTCTTTTCACACCTTTTGAAGCTCTTCATATTTTTCACACCTTTTGAATCTCTTCATATTTTTCACACGTTTTCAGGCTCTTTATCTATTTCAACACCGCTTCATGCTGCTTCTATTTTTCAGACCGTTTCATGCTCCTCATATTTTTGACACCTTTTGAAGCTCTTCATATTTTTCACATCTTTTCAGGCTCTTCATGTTTTTGAACACCGTTTCATGCTCCTCGTATTTTTCAGACCGTTTCATTCTCCTCATACCTTTGACACCTTTTGAAGGTCTTCATATATTCCACACCTTTTCAGACTCTTCATGTTTTTGAACACCGCTTCATGCTCCTCTTATTTTTCAGACCGTTTCAGTCTCCTCATATTTTTGATACCTTTTGAAACTCTTCATATTTCTCACACCTTTTCAGGCTCTTCAGGTTTTTCAAAACCACTTCATGCTCCTCCTATTTTTCAGACCGTTTCATGCTCATCTCTTTTTGACACATTTTGAAGCTCTTCATATTTTTCACACCTTTTGAAGTTCTTCATATTTTTCACACCTTTTCAGGGTCTCCATGTTTATGAACACCGCTTCATGCTCCTCCTATTATTCAGACCGTTACATGCTCCTCATATTTTTCACACCTTTTGAAGTTCTTCATATTTTTCACACCTTTTCAGGTTCTTCATGTTTTTCAACACCGCTTCTTGCTCCTCCAATTTTTCAGACCGTATCATGCTCCTCATATTTTTGACACGTTTTGAAGCTCGTCATATTTTTCACACCTTTTCAGGCTCTTCAGGTTTTTGAACACCGTTTCATGCTCCTCCGATTTTTCAGACCGTTTCATGCTACTCATTTTTTTGAGACCTTTTGAAGCTCTTCACTTTTTTCACACCTTTTCAGGCTCTTCATGTTTTTGAATACCGCTTCATGCTCCTCCTACTTTTCAGACCTTTTAATGCTCTTCATATTTTTGATTTCTTTTGAAAGTCTGCATATTTTTCACACCTTTTTAGGCTCTTCATTTTTTTGAACACCACTTCATGCTCCTCCCATTTTTCAGACAGTTTCATGCTCATCTCATTTTTGACACCTTTTGAAGCTCTTCATATTTTTCACACCTTTTGAAGATCTTCATATTTTCACACGTTTTCAGGCTCTTCATGTTTTTCAACATCTTTTCATGCTCCTCCTATTTTTCAGACCGTTTCATGCTCCTCATGTATTTCACACCTTTTGAAGCTCTTCGTATTTTGCACACATTTTCAGGCTTTTCATGTTTTTCACAACCACTTCATGCTCCTCATATTTTTCAGACCTTTTCATTCACATTTCATTTTTGACTCCTTTTGAAGCTCTTCATATTTTTCACACCATTTTCAGGCTCTTCATGTTTTTCAACACGGCTTTATGATCCTCCTATTTTTCAGACCGTTTTATATTCCTCATATTTTTGACATTTTTTGAGGCTCTTCATATTTTTCACACCTTTTCAGGCTCTTCATGTTTTTGAACACCGTTTCATGCTCCTCCTATTTTTCAGACCGTTTCATGCTCATCTCATTTTTGACACCTTTTGAAGCTCTTCATATTTTTCAAACCTTTTGAAGCTCTTCATATTTTTCACACCTTTTCAGACTCTGCATGTTTTTGAACACCGCTTCATGCTCCTCCTGTTTTTCAGATCGTTTCATGCTCCTCATGTATTTCACACCTTTTGAAGCTCTTCATATTTGTCACACCTTTTCAGGCTCTTCATGTTTTTCAACACCGCTTCATGCTCCTCCTATTTTTCAGACCGTTTCATGATCCTCATATTTTTCACACTTTTTGAAGCTCTTCATATTTTTCACACATTTTAAGGCTCTTCATGTTTTTCAACATCGCTTCATGCTCCTCCTATTTTTCAGACCGTTTCAAGCTTCTCATGTATTTCACACCTTTTGAAGCTCGTCATATTTTGCACACGTTTTCAGGCTCTTCATGTTTTTTCACAACCACTTCATGCTCCTCCTATTTTTCAGACCGTATCATGCTCCTCATATTTTTCACACCTTTTCAGGCTCTTCATTATTTTCAACACAACTTCATGCTCCTCCCATTTTTCAGACCGTTTTTTACTCATCTCATTTTTGACACCTTTTGAAGCTGTTCATATTTTTCACACCTTTTGAAGCTCTTCATGTTTTTGAATACCGTTTCATGCTCCTCATATATTTCACAACTTTTGAAGCTCTTCATATATTTCACACCTTTTCAGGAACTTCATGTTTTTCAACACCTCTTCATGATCCTCCTATTTTTAAGACCGTTTCATATTCCTCATATTTTTGACACCTTTTTAGGCTCTTCATGTTTTTTACACCTTTTCAGGCTCTTCATGTTTTTCAACACCGCTTCATGCTCCTCCTATTTTTCAGACCGTGTCATGCTCCTCCTATTTTTGACACATTTTGAAGCTCTTCATATTTTTCACACCTTTTGAAGCTCTTCATATTTTTCAAACCTTTACAGGCTCTTCATGTATTTCAACACCGCTTCATGCTCCTCCTATTATTCAGACCGTGTCTTTCTCCTCTTATTTTTGACAAATTTTGAAGCTCTTCATATTTTTCACACCTTTTGAAGCTCTTCATATTTTTCAAACCTTTACAGGCTCTTCATGTATTTCAACACCGCTTCATGCTCCTCCAATTTTTCAGACAATTTCATGCTCGTCATATTTTTCAAACCTTTTAAAGCTCTTCATAATTTTCACACCTATTCATGCTCTTCATTTTTTACACACTGTTTCATTCTCCTCCTATTTTTCAGACCGTTTCATGCTCCTCATATTTTTCACACCTTTTGAAACTCTTCATATTTTTCACACTTTTTGAAGCTCTTCATATTTTTCACAGTTTTCAGGCTCTTCATGCTTCTGAACACCGCTTCATGCTCCACCTATTTTTCAGACCGTTTCATGCTCTTCATATTTTTCACACCTTTTCAGGCTCTTCATATTTTTGAACACCTCTTCATGCTACTCCTATTTTTGATACCTTTTGAAGCTCTTCATATTTTTCACACCTTTTCAGGCTCTTCATGTTTTTCAACACGGCTTCATGCTACTCCTATTTTTGATACCTTTTGAAGCTCCTCATATTCTTCAAACCATTTCATGCTCTTCTTTTTTTTCATCACCGCTTCATGCTCCTCTTATTTTTCAGACCGTTTCATGCTCCTCATATTTTGACACCTTTTAACCTGTTCATATTTTACACATTTTCAGGCTCTTCAATTTTTCAACACCGTTTCATGCTACTACTATTTTTGATACCTTTTGATGCTCCTTATATTCTTCAAACCATTTCATGCTCTTCTATTTTTTCATCACCACTTCATGCTCCTCCTATTTTTCAGACCGTTTCATGCTCTTCCTATTTTGAGACCGTTTCATGCTCCTCATATTTTTCACACCTTTAGAAGCTCTTCGTATTTTTCTCACCTTTTCAGGCTCTTCATGTTTTTCAACACCGCTTCATGATCCTCCTATTTTTCTGACAGTTTCATGATCCTCATATTTTTCATCCTTTTTGAAGCTCTTCATATTTTTCACACCTTTAGAAGCTCTTCGTATTTTTCTCACCTTTTCAGGCTCTTCATGTTTTTGAATACCACTTCATGCTCCTCCAATTTTCAGACCATTTCATGCTCCTCATATTTTTGACACGTTTTGAAGCTCCTCATATGTTTCACACATTTTGAAGGTCTTCATATATTTCACACCATTTCAGGATCTTCATGTGTTTCAACACCACTCATGCTCCTCCTATTTTTCAGACCGTTTCATGCTCCTCATAATTTTGACACCATTTGAAGCTCTTTATAATTTTCACACCTTTTCAAGCTCTTCATGTTTTTCAACACCACTTCATGCTCCTCCAATTTTTCAGGCCGTTTCATTGTCCTCATATATTTGTCACCTTTAGAAGATCTTCATATTTTTCACACATTTTCAGGCTCTGCATGTTTTTCAACATCGCTTCATGCCCCTCCTATTTTTTAGACCGTTTCAGGCTCCTCATATTTTTGACACCTTTAAAAGCTCTTCATATTTTTCACACCTTTTCAGGCTCTTCATTTTTTTCAACACCGCTTCATGCTCCTCCTATTTTTCAGACCGTTTCATGCTCCTCATAATTTTGACACTTTTTGAAGCTCCTCATATTTTTCACACGTTTTGAAGGTGTTCATATATTTCACACCATTTCAGGCTCTTCATGTTTTTCAACACCACTTCATGCTCCTCCAATTTTTCAGTCCGTTTCATGCTCATCTAATTTTTGACAACTTTTGAAGCTCTTCATATTTTTCACACCTTTTCAGGCTCTTCATTTTTTTCAACACCTCTTCATGCTCCTCGTATTTTTCAACACCGCTTCATGCTCCTACTATTTTTCAGACCGTTTCATGCTGCTCATAATTTTGACACTTTTTGAAGCTCCTCATATTTTTCACACGTTTTGAAGGTCTTCATATATTTCACACCATTTCAGGCTCTTCATGTTTTTCAACACCACTTCATGCACCTCCTATTTTTCAGACCGTTTCATGCTCATCTAATTTTTGACAACTTTTGAAGCTCTTCATATTTTTCACACCTTTTCAGGCTCTTCATTTATTTCAACACCTCTTCATGCTCCTCGTATTTTTCAACACTGCTTCATGCTCCTCCTATTTTTCAGACCGTTTCATGCTCCTCATAATTTTGACACTTTTTGAAGCTCCTCATATTTTTCACACGTTTTGAAGGTCTTCATATATTTCACACCATTTCAGGCTCTTCATGTTTTTCAACACCACTTCATGCTCCTCCTATTTTTCACACCGTTTCATGCTCATCTAATTTTTGACAACTTTTGAAGCTCTTCATATTTTTCACATTTTTGAAGCTCTTCATATTTCTCACACCTTTTCAGGCTCTTCATGTTTTTCAACACTGATTCATGCTCCTCCTATTTTTCAGACCGTTTCATGCTCCTCATAATTTTGACACTTTTTGAAGCTTCTCATATTTTTCACACGTTTTGAAGGTGTTCATATATTTCACACCATTTCAGGCTCTTCATGTTTTTCAACACCACTTCATGCACCTCCTATTTTTCAGACCGTTTCATGCTCATCTAATTTTTGACAACTTTTGAAGCTCTTCATATTTTTCACACCTTTTCAGGCTCTTCATTTTTTTCAACATCTCTTCATGCTCCTCGTATTTTTCAACACTGCTTCATGCTCCTCCTATTTTTCAGACCGTTTCATGCTCCTCATAATTTTGACACTTTTTGAAGCTCCTCATATTTTTCACACGTTTTGAAGGTCTTCATATATTTCACACCATTTCAGGCTCTTCATGTTTTTCAACACCACTTCATGCTCCTCCTATTTTTCAGACCGTTTCATGCTCATCTAATTTTTGACAACTTTTGAAGCTCTTCATATTTTTCACATTTTTGAAGCTCTTCATATTTCTCACACCTTTTCAGGCTCTTCATGTTTTTCAACACTGATTCATGCTCCTCCTATTTTTCAGACCGTTTCATGCTCATCTCTTTTTTGACACCTTTTGAAGCTGTTCATAATTTTCACACCTTTTCAGGATCTTCATGTTTTTGATCACCGCTTCATGATCCTCCTATTTTTCAAACCATTTCATGCTCTTCATATTTTTGACAACTTTTGAAGCTCTTCATTTTTTTCACACCTTTTCAGGCTCTTCATGTTTTTCCATACCACTTCATGCTTCCCCTAATTTTCAGACCGTTTCATGCTCCTCATGTATTTCACACGTTTTGAAGCTCTTCATATTTTTCACACCTTTCAGGCTCTTCATGTTTTTCAACACCGTTTCATGCTGCTTCTATTTTTCAGACCGTTTCATGGTCCTCATATTTTTCACACCTTTTGAAGCTCTTCATATTTTTCACACCTTTTCAGGCTCTTCATGTTTTTGAACACATCTTCATGCTCCTCCTATTTTTCACACCATTTCATGCTCCTCATATTTTGACACCTTTTGAAGCTCTTTATGTTTTTCACAACTTTTCAGGCTCTTCATGTTTTTCAACACCGTTTCATGATCCTCCTATTGTTCAGACCGTTTCATGCTCATCTCATTTTTGACACCTCTTGAAGCTTTTCATATTTTTCACAACTTTTTAAGCTCTTCATGTTTTTGAAAACCGCTTCATGCTCCTCCTATTTTTCAGAGAGTTTCATGCTCCTCTTGTATTTCACACGATTTGAAGCTCTTCATATTTGTCACACCTTTTCAGGCTCTTCAAATTTTTCACACCTCTTCAGGCTCTTCAAATTTTTCACACCTTTTCAGGCTCTTCAAATGTTTCACACCTTTTCAGGCTCTTCAAATTTTTCACACCTTTTCAGGCTCTTCATATTTTTCACACCATTTCAGGCTCTTCAAATTTTTCACACCTTTTCAGGGTCTTCAAATTTTTCCACACCACTTCATGCTTCTCCTATATTTCAGCCCGTTTCAAACTCCTCATGTATTTCACACCTTTTGAAGCTCTTCATATATTTCACACCTTTTCAGGCTCTTCATGTTTTTGATCACCGTTTCATGCTCCTCCTATTTTTCAGACAATTTCATGCTCATCTCAGTTTTGACACCTTTTGAAGCTCTTCATATTTTTCACACCTTTTCAGGCTCTTCATGTTTTTGATCATCGCTTTATGCTTCTCCTATTTTTCAGACCGTTACATGCTCCTCATATTTTTGACACCTTTAGAAGTTCTTCATATTTTTCACACCTTTTCAGGCTCTTCATATTTTTCAACACCGCTTCATGCTCCTCCTATTTTTCAGACCGTTTCAAGGTCCTCATATTTTTGACACCTTTTGAAGCTTTTCATATTTTTCACACCTTTTCAGGGTCTTCATTTTTTTAAACAGTACTTCTTGCTCCTCCAATTTTTCAGACCGTTTCATGCTCATCTAATTTTTGACACCTTTTGAAGCTATGCATATTTTTCACAACTTTTCAGGCTCTTCATGTTTTTCAACACCACTGCATGCTCCTCGTATTTTTAAGACCGTTTCATGCTCCTCATATTTTTGACACCTTTAGAAGCTCTTCATATTTTTCACACCTTTTCAGGCTCTTCATGTTTTTCAACACCGCTTCATGCTCCTCTTCTTTTTCAGACCGTTTCAGGCTCCTCATATTTTTGACACCTTTTTAAGCTCTTCATGTTTTTCACACATTTTCAGGCTCTTCATGTATTTCAACACCGCTTCATGCTCCTCCTATTTTTCAGAACGTTTCATGCTCCTCATATTTTGGACACCTTTTGAAGCTCTTCATATTTTTCTCACCCTTTGAAGCTCTTCATATTTTTCATATTTTTGAAGCTCTTCATATTTTCACAACTTTTCAGGCTCTTCATGTTTTTGAACACCACTTCATGCTCCTTCTATTTTTCAGAGAGTTTCATGCTCCTCATGTATTTCACACCTTTTGAAGCTTTTCATATTTTTCACACTTTTTCAGGCTCTTCATGTTTTTCAACACCACTTCATTCTTCTCCTATTTTTCAGCCCGTTTCATGCTCCTCATGTATTTCACACGTTTTGAAGCTCTTCATATGTTTTACACCTTTTGAAGTTCTTCATATTTTTCACACCTTTTCAAGCTCTTCATATTTTTCACACCTTTTCAGGCTCTTCATGTTTTTCAACACCGCTTTATGCTTCTCCTATTTTTCAGACCGTTACTTGCTCCTCATATTTTTGACACCTTTAGAAGTTCTTCATATTTTTCACACCTTTTCAGGCTCTTCATATTTTTCAACACCGCTTCATGCTCCTCCTATTTTTCAGACCGTTTCAAGGTCCTCATATTTTTGACACCTTTTGAAGCTTTTCGTATTTTTCACACCTTTTCAGGCTCTTCATTTTTTTCAACAGTACTTCTTGCTCCTCCAATTTTTCAGACCGTTTCATGCTCATCTAATTTTTGACACCTTTTGAAGCTATGCATATTTTTCACAACTTTTCAGGCTCTTCATGTTTTTAAACACCACTGCATGCTCCTCGTATTTTTAAGACCGTTTCATGCTCCTCATACTTTTGACACCTTTAGAAGCTCTTCATATTTTTCACACCTTTTCAGGCTCTTCATGTTTTTCAACACCGCATCATGCTCCTCTTCTTTTTCAGACCGTTTCAGGCTCCTCATATTTTTGACACCTTTTTAAGCTCTTCATGTTTTTCACACATTTTCAGGCTCTTCATGTATTTCAATGTCGCTTCATGCTCCTCCTATTTTTCAGAACGTTTCATGCTCCTCATATTTTTGACACCTTTTGAAGCTCTTCATATTTTTCTCACCCTTTGAAGCTCTTCATATTTTTCATATTTTTGAAGCTCTTCATATTTTCACAATTTTTCAGGCTCTTCATGTTTTTGAACACCACTTCATGCTCCTTCTATTTTTCAGAGAGTTTCATGCTCCTCATGTATTTCACACCTTTTGAAGCTTTTCATATTTTTCACACTTTTTCAGGCTCTTCATGTTTTTCAACACCACTTCATTCTTCTCCTATTTTTCAGCCCGTTTCATGCTCCTCATGTCTTTCACACCTTTTGAAGCTCTTCACATTTTTCACACCTTTTCAGGCTCTTCATGTTTTTGATCACCATTTCATGCTCCTCCCATTTTTCAGACCGTTTCATGCTCCTCATATTTTTGACACCTTTTGAAGCTGTTCATATTTTTCACACCTTTTCAGACTCTTCATGTTTTTGAACACTGCTTCATGCTCCTCCTATTATTCAGACAGTTTCATGCTTCTCATATTTTTGACACCTTTTGAAGCTCTTCATATTTTCCACACCCTTTCAGGCTCTTAATGTTTTTCAACACCACTTCATGCTCCTCCTATTTTTCATACGTTTTCATGCTCCTCATATTTTTGACACCTTTTGAAGCTCTTCTTATTGTTCACACCTTTTCATGATCTTCATGTTTTTGAACACCGTTTCAGGTTCCTCGTATTTTTCAGGCCATTTCATGCTCGTCATGTATTTCACACTTTTGAAGCTCTTCATATTTTTCACACCTTTTCAGGATCTTCATGTTTTTCAACACCACTTCATGCTTCTCCTATTTTTCAGCCCGTTTCATGCTCCTCATATTTTTGACACCTTTTGAAGCTTTTCATATTTTTCACACCTTTTCAGGCTCTTCATGTTTTTGAACACCACTTCATGCTCCTTCTATTTTTCAGACCGTTTCATGCTCCTCAGGTATTTCACACGTTTTGAAGCTCTTCATATGTTTCACACCTTTTGAAGTTCTTCATATTTTTCACACCTTTTCAAGCTCTTCATATTTTTCACACCTTTTCAGGCTTTTCATGTTTTTCAACACCGCTTCATGCTCCTCCTATTTTTCAGACCGTTTCATGCTCCACACATTTTGAAACCTTTTGAAGCTCTTCATATTTTTCACACCTTTTCAGGCTCTCCATGTTTTTCATCACCGATTCATGCTCCTCCTATTTTTGAGGCCATTTCATGCTCCTCATATTTTTGACACCTTTTGAAGCTCTTCATATTTTTCACACCTTTTAGGCTCTTCATGTTTTTGAACAGCGCTTCATGCTCCTCATATTTTTCAGACCGTTTCATGCTCCTCATATTTTTCACACCTTTTGAAGCTCTTCATATTTTTCACACTTTTTCAGGCTCTTCATGTTTTTGAGCACACCTTCTTGCTCCTCCTATTTTTCAGACCGTTTCATGCTCCTCATGTATTTCACACCATTTGAAGCTCTTCATGTTTTTCACACCTTTTCTGTCTCTTCATGTGTTGAACACCATTTCATGCTCCTCCGATTTTTTAGACCATTTCATGCTCCTCATATTTTTGACACCTTTTGAAGCTCTTCATATTTTTCACACCTTTTCAGGCTCTTCATGTTTTTGAACACCGCTTCATGCTCCTCCAATTTTTCAGAACGTTTCATGTTTCTCATATTTTTGACACCTTTTGAAGCTCTTCATATTTTTCACACCTTTTGAAGCTCTTCATATTTTTCATATATTTGAAGCTCTTCATATTTTTCACACCATTTCAGGCTTTTCATGTATTTGAACACCGGTTCATGCTCCTCCTATTTTTCAGACCGTTTCGTGCTCCTCCTATTTTTTCACTCCTTTTGAAGCTCTTCACATTTTTCACACCTTTTCAGTCTCTACATGTTTTTGAACACCGCTTCATGCTCCTCCTATTTCTCAGACCATTTCATGCTACTCATGTATTTCACACCTTTTGAATCTCTTAGTATTTTGCACACATTTTCAGGCTTTTCATGTTTTTCACAACCACTTCATGCTCCTCATATTTTTCAGACCGTTTCATGCACATTTCATTTTTGACTCCTTTTGAAGCTCTTCATATTTTTCACACCATTTTCAGGCTCTTCATGTTTTTCAACACCGCTTTATGATCCTCCTATTTTTCAGACCGTTTCATATTCCTCATATTTTTGACATTTTTTGAGGCTCTTCATATTTTTCACACCTTTTCAGGCTCTTCATGTTTTGAACACCGTTTCATGCTCCTCCTATTTTTCTGACCGTTTCATGCACATCTCATTTTTGACACTTTTTGAAGCCTTTGATATTTTTCACACCATTTTCAGGCTCTTCATGTTTTTCAACACCGCTTTATGATCCTCCTATTTTTCAGACCGTTTCATGCTCCTCATATATTTGACACCTTTTGAAGTACTTCATATTTTTCACACCTTTTCAGGCTCTTCATGTTTTTGAACACCGTTTCATGCTCCTCCTATTTTTCTGACCGTATCATGCACATCTCATTTTTGACACTTTTTGAAGCCTTTGATATTTTTCACACCATTTTCAGGCTCTTCATGTTTTTGAACACCGTTTCATGCTCCTCCTATTTTTCAGACCGTTTCATGCTCCTCTTATGTTTGACACCTTTTGAAGCTTTTCATATTTTTCACACCTTTTCACGCTCTTCATGTTTTTGAACACCGCTTCATGCTCCGCCTATTTTTCAGACCGTTTCATGCTCCTCATATTTTTGACACCTTTTGAAGCTCTTCATATTTTTCACACCCTTTCAGGCTCTTAATGTTTTTCAACACACCTTCATGCTCCTCCTATTTTTCAGACGTTTTCATGCTCCTCATATTTTTGACACCTTTAGAAACTCTTCATATCTTTCACACCTTTTCAGGCTCTTCATGTTTTTCCACACCGCTTCATGCTCCTCCTATTTTTCAGTCCGTTTCATGCTCCTCATGTATTTCACACCTTTTGAAGCTCTTCATATATTTCACACATTTTCAGGCTCTTCATTTTTTTCAACACCGCTTCATGCTCCTCCTATTTTTCAGACCGTTTCATGCTCCTCATATTTTTGACACCTTTTGAAGCTCTTCATATTTTTCACACCTTTTCAGGCTCTTCATGTTTTTGAACACCGCTTCATGCTCCTCCAATTTTTCAGACCGTTTCATGTTTCTCATATTTTTGACACCTTTTGAAGCTCTTCATATTTTTCACACCTTTTGAAGCTCTTCATATTTTTCATATTTTTGAAGCTCTTCATATTTTTCACACCTTTTCAGGCTTTTCATGTATTTGAACACCGGTTCATGTTCCTCCTATTTTTCAGACCGTTTCATGCTCCTCCTATTTTTCACTCCTTTTGAAGCTCTTCATATTTTTCACACCTTTTCAGTCTCTATATGTTTTTGAACACCGCTTCATGCTCCTCCTATTTCTCAGACCATTTCATGCTCCTCATGTATTTCACACCTTTTGAAGCTCTTCGTATTTTGCACACATTTTCAGGCTTTTCATGTTTTTCACAACCACTTCATGCTCCTCATATTTTTCAGACCGTTTCATGCACATTTCATTTTTGACTCCTTTTGAAGCTCTTCATATTTTTCACACCATTTTCAGGCTCTTCATGTTTTTCAACACCGCTTTATGATCCTCCTATTTTTCAGACCGTTTCATATTCCTCATATTTTTGACATTTTTTGAGGCTCTTCATATTTTTCACACCTTTTCAGGCTCTTCATGTTTTTGAACACCGTTTCATGCTCCTCCTATTTTTCAGACCGTTTCATGCACATCTCATTTTTGACACCTTTTGAAGCTCTTGATATTTTTCACACCATTTTCAGGCTCTTCATGTTTTTCAACACCGCTTTATGATCCTCCTATTTTTCAGACCGTTTCATGCTCCTCATATATTTGACACCTTTTGAAGCTCTTCGTATTTTTCATAACTTTTCAGGCTCTTCATATTTTTCACACATTTTCAAGCTGTTCATGTTTTTCAACACGGCTTCATGCTCCTCCAATTTTTCAGACCATTTCATGTTCCTCATATTTTTGACACCTTTTGAAGCTCTTCATTCTTTTCACACCTTTTGAAGCTCTTCATATTTTTCACACCTTTTGAATCTCTTCATATTTTTCACACGTTTTCAGGCTCTTTATCTATTTCAACACCGCTTCATGCTGCTTCTATTTTTCAGACCGTTTCATGCTCCTCATATTTTTGACACCTTTTGAAGCTCTTCATATTTTTCACATCTTTTCAGGCTCTTCATGTTTTTGAACACCGTTTCATGCTCCTCGTATTTTTCAGACCGTTTCATTCTCCTCATACCTTTGACACCTTTTGAAGGTCTTCATATATTCCACACCTTTTCAGACTCTTCATGTTTTTGAACACCGCTTCATGCTCCTCTTATTTTTCAGACCGTTTCAGTCTCCTCATATTTTTGATACCTTTTGAAACTCTTCATATTTCTCACACCTTTTCAGGCTCTTCAGGTTTTTCAAAACCACTTCATGTTCCTCCTATTTTTCAGACCGTTTCATGCTCATCTCTTTTTGACACATTTTGAAGCTCTTCATATTTTTCACACCTTTTGAAGTTCTTCATATTTTTCACAACTTTTCAGGGTCTCCATGTTTATGAACACCGCTTCATGCTCCTCCTATTATTCAGACCGTTACATGCTCCTCATATTTTTCACACCTTTTGAAGTTCTTCATATTTTTCACACCTTTTCAGGTTCTTCATGTTTTTCAACACCGCTTCTTGCTCCTCCTATTTTTCAGACCGTATCATGCTCCTCATATTTTTGACACGTTTTGAAGCTCGTCATATTTTTCACACCTTTTCAGGCTCTTCAGGTTTTTGAACACCGTTTCATGCTCCTCCGATTTTTCAGACCGTTTCATGCTACTCATTTTTTTGAGACCTTTTGAAGCTCTTCACTTTTTTCACACCTTTTCAGGCTCTTCATGTTTTTGAATACCGCTTCATGCTCCTCCTACTTTTCAGACCGTTTCATGCTCTTCATATTTTTGATTTCTTTTGAAAGTCTGCATATTTTTCACACCTTTTTAGGCTCTTCATTTTTTTGAACACCACTTCATGCTCCTCCCATTTTTCAGACAGTTTCATGCTCATCTCATTTTTGACACCTTTTGAAGCTCTTCATATTTTTCACACCTTTTGAAGATCTTCATATTTTCACACGTTTTCAGGCTCTTCATGTTTTTCAACATCTTTTCATGCTCCTCCTATTTTTCAGATCGTTTCATGCTCCTCATATTTTTGACAAGTTTTGAGTCTCTTCATATTTTTCAACACCTTTTCAGGCTCTTTATGTTTTTAAACACCGCTTCATTCTCCTCCTATTTTTCAGACCATTTCATGCTCCTCATATTTTTGACAGCTTTTGAAGCTCTTCATCTTTTTCACACCTTTTCAGGCTCTTCATGTTTTTGAACACCGCTTCTTGCTCCTCCTATTTTTCAGACCATTTCATGCTCATCATATTTTTCACACCTTTTGAAACTCTTGATATTTTTCACACCATTTCAGGCTCTTCATGTTTTTGAACATCGCTTCATGCTCTTCCTATTTTTCAGACGGTTTCATGCTCCTCATGTATTTCACACCTTTTGAAGCTCTTCGTATTTTTCACACCTTTTCAGGATCTTCATGTTTTTGAACACCGCTTCATGCTCCTCCTATTTTTCAAACCGTTACTTGCTCCACATATTTTTGACACCTTTTGAAGCTCTTAATATGGTTCACACCTTTTCAGGCTCTTCATGTTTTTCAACACAGCTTCATGCTCCTCCTATTTTTCAGACCGTTTCATGCTCCTCATATTTTTGACACCTTTTGAAGCTCTTTACATATTTCACACCTTTTCAGGCTCTTCATATTTTTCAACACCACTTCATGCTCCTCCTATTTTTCAGACCGTTTCTTGCTCCTCATATTTTTGACAACTTTTGAAGCTCTTCATATTTTTCACACATTTTCAGGCTCTTCATGTTCTTCAACACCGCTTCATGCTCCTCCAATATTTCAGATCATGTCATGTTTCTCATATTTTTCACACCTTTTGAGGCTCTTCATATTTTTCACACCTTTTCACGCTCTTCATGTTTTTCACCAACACTTCATGCTCCTCCTATTTTTTAGGCCATTTCATGCTCATCTCATTTTTGACACCGTTTGAAGCTCTTCATATTTTTCACACCTTTTGAAGCTCTTCATATTTTCACACCTTTTGAAGCTGTTCATATTTTTCACAGGTTTTCAGGCTCTTCATGTTTTCAACACCGCTTCATGCACCTCCTATTTTTCAGACCGTTTCATGCCCCTCATATTTTTCACACCTTTTGAAGATCTTCATATCTTTCACACCTTTTCAGGCTCTTCATGTTTTTGAACAAAACTTCATGCTTCTATTTTTCAGAGCGTTTAATGCTCCTCATGTACTTCACACCTTTTGAAGTTCTTCATATATTTCACACCTTTTCAGGCTGTTCATGTTTTTCAACACCGCTTCATGCTCCTCCTATTTTTCAGACCGTTCATTCTCCTCATAATTTTGAAACATTTTGAAGCTCTTCTTATTTTTCACAACTTTTCAGGCTCTTCATGGTTTTCAAGACCGCTTCATGCTCCTGCTATTTTCTGGACCGTTCATGCTCATCATATTTTTGACAACTTTTGAAGCTCTTCATATTTTTCACACCTTTTCAGGCTCTTCATGTTTTTCAACACCGCTTCATGCTCCTCCTATTTTTCAGATCGTTTCATGCTCCTCATATTTTTGACACCTTTTGAAGCTCTTCATATATTTCACACTTTTTCAGGCTCATCATGTTTTTCAACACCACTTCATGCTCCTCCTATTTTTCAGGCAGTTTCATGCTCATCTCATTTTTGACACCTTTTGAAGCTCTTCATATTTTTCACACCTTTAGAAGCTCTTCATATTTTTCACACGTTCTCAGGCTCTTCATGTTTTTCGACACCGCTTCATGCACCTCCTATTTTTCAGACCGTTTCATGCTCCTCATATTTTTCACACCTTTTGAAGCTTGTCTTATTTTCGCAGCTTTTCAGGAACTTCATGTTTTTCAACACCGCTTCATGCTTCTCCTATTTTTCAGACACTTTCATGCTCCTCCTATTTTTCAGACTGTTTCATGCACCTCTTATTATTGACACCTTTTGAAGCTCTCATATTTTTCACACCTTTTCAGGCTCTTCATGTTTTTCAACACCGCTTCATGCTCCTCCTATTTTTGCGACCGTTTCTTGCTCCTCATATATTTGACACCTTTGAAGCTCTTCATATTTTATCACACTTTTTCAGGCTTTTCATGTTTTTCATCACCGCTTCACGCTCCTCCTATTTTTGAGACCGTTTCACGCTCCACATATTTTTGACACCTTTTGGAGCTCTTCATATTTTTCACACCTTTTCAGGCTCTTCATGTTTTTCAACCGCTGCATACTCCTCCTATTTTTCAGACCGTTTCATGCTCCTCATATATTTCACACCTTTTGAAGCTCTTCATATTTTTCACACCTTTTCAGGCTCTTCATTTTTTTCAAATCCACTTCATGCTCCTCCTATTTTTCAGACCGTTTCATGCTCATCTCTTTTTTGACACCTTTTGAAGCTCTTCATATTTTTCACAAGTTCTCAGCCTCCTCATGTTTTTAAACACCGCTTCATGCTCCTCCTATTTTTCAGACCGTTTCATGCTCCTCATATTTTTCACACATTTTGAAGCTCTTCCTTTTTTTCACACCTTTTCACGCTCTTCATGTTTTTGAACACCGCTTCATGCTCCTCCTATTTTTCAGACACTTTCATGCTCCTCATATTTTTGACACCTTTTGAAACTCTTCATATTTTTCACACCTTTTCAGGCTCTTCATATTTTTGAACACCGCTTCATGCTCCTCCAATTTTTCAGGCCGTTTCATGCTCCTCATAATTTTGACACCTTTTGAAGCTCTTCATATGTTTCACAACTTTTCAGGCTCTTCATTTTTTTCAAAACCACTTCATGCTCCTCCTATTTTTCAGAAGGTTTCATGCTCATCTCATTTTTTACACCTTTTGAAGCTCTTCATATTTTTCACACCTTTTGATGCTCTTCATATTTTTCACACGTTTTCAGGCTCTTCATGTTTTTCAACACCGCTTCATGCTATTTCTATTTTTCAGAGAGTTTCATGCTCCTCATGTATTTCACACCTTTAGAAGCTCTTCATATTTTTCAAAACTTTTCAGGCTCTTCATGTTTTTCCACACCCCTTCATGCTTCTCCTATTTTTCAGCCCGTTTCATGCTCCTCATGTATATCACACCTTTTGAAGCTCTTCATATTTTTCACACCTTTTCAGGCTCTTCATGTTTTTCACACCTTTTCAGGCTCTTCATGTTTTTGAACACCATTTCAGGCTTCTCCGAATTTGCAGACCGTTTCATTCTCCTCATATTTTTGACACCTTTTGAAGCTCTTTATATATTTCACACCTTTTCAGGCTCTTCATTTTTTTCAACACCAGTTCATGCTCCTCCTATTTTTCAGACCGTTTCATGCTCATCTCATTTTGACACCTTTTGAAGCTCTTCAAATTTTTCACGTCTTTTGAAGCTCTTCATATTTTTCACAACTTTTCAGGCTCTTTATGATTTTCAACACCGCTTCATGCTCCTCCTATTTTTCAGACCGTTTCATGCTCATCTCATTTTGACACATTTTGAAGCTCTTCAAATTTTTCACACCTTTTGAAGCTCTTCATATTTTTCATATTTTTGAAGCTCTTCATATTTTCACACGTTTTCAGGCTCTTCATGTTTTTCAACACCGCTTCATGCTATTTCTATTTTTCAGAGAGTTTCATGCTCCTCATGTATTTCACACCTTTTGAAGCTCTTCATATTTTTCATATTTTTGAAGCTCTTCATATTTTCACACGTTTTCAGGCTCTTCATGTTTTTCAACAACGCTTCATGCTATTTCTATTTTTCAGAGAGTTTCATGCTCCTCATGTATTTCACACCTTTTGAAGCTCTTCATATTTTTCAAACCTTTTCAGGCTCTTCATGTTTTTCCACACCCCTTCATGCTTCTCCTATTTTTCAGCCCGTTCCATGCTCCTCATGTATTTCACACCTTTTGAAGCTCTTCATATTTTTCACATCTTTTCAGGCTCTTCATGTTTTTTATCACCGTTTCATGCTCCTCCTATTTTTCAGACCGTTTCATGCTCCTCATATTTTTGACACCTTTTGAAGCTTTTCATATTTTCACACCTTTTCAGGCTCTTCATATTTTTCAACACCGCTTCATGCTTCTCCTATTTTTCATACAGTTTCATGCTCCTCCTAATTTTCAGACTGTTTCATGCACCTCTTATTATTGATACCTTTTGAAGCTCTCATATTTTTCACACCCTTTCAGGCTCTTCATGTTTTTCAACACCGCTTCATGCTTCTCCTATTTTTCAGACAGTTTAATGCTCCTCCAATTTTTCAGACTGTTTCATGCACCTCTTATTATTGACACCTTTTGAAGCTCTCATATTTTTCACACCATTTCAGGCTCTTCATGTTTTTCAACACCGCTTCATGCTCCTCCTATTTTTGCGAGCGTTTCATGCTCCTCATATTTCTGACACCTTTGAAGCTCTTCATGTTTTATCACACGTTTTCAGGCTCTTCATGTTTTTCATCACCGCTTCCCGCTCCTCCTGTTTTTGAGACCGTCTCACGCTCCACATATTTTTGACAACTTTTGCAGCTCTTCATATTTTTCACACCTTTTCAGGCTCTTCATGTTTTTTAACCGCTGCATGCTCCTCCTATTTTTCAGACCGTTTCATGCTCCTCATATTTTTCACACCTTTTGAAGCTCTTCATATTTTTCACACATTTTCAGGCTCTTCATGTTTTTGAACACAGCTTCATGCTCCTCCTATTTTTCAGACCGTTTCATGCTCCTCATATTTTTGACAGCTTTGGAAGCTCTTCATATTTTTCACACCTTTTCAGACTCTTCATGTTTTTCAACACCGTTGCATGATCCTCCTATTTTTCAGACCGTTTCATGCTCCTCATATACTTGACACATTTTTAAGCTCTTCATATATTTCACACATTTTCAGGCTATTCATGTTTTTCAACACCGCTTCATGCTCCTTGTATTTTTAAGACCGTTTCATGCTCCTCATATTTTTGACACCTTTTGAAGCTCTTCATATTTTTCACACATTTTCTGGCTCTTCATGTTTTTCAACAACTCTTCATGCACCTCCAATTTTTCAGACCGTTTCATGCTCATCTCATTTTTGACACTTTTTGAAGCTCTTCATATTTTTCACACCTTTTCAGGCTCTTCATGTTTTTGAACACCGCTTCATGCTCCTCCTATTTTTAAGACCGTTTCATGCTCCTCATATTTTTGACACATTTTGAAGCTCTTCATATTTCTCACACCTTTTCAGGCTCTTCATGGTTTTCAACAACGCTTCATGCACCTCCTATTTTTCAGAAGGTTTCATGCTCATCTCATTTTTGACACCTTTTGAAGCTTTACATATTTTTCACACCTTTTCAGGCTCTTCATGTTTTTGAACACCGCTTCATGCTAATCCTATTTTTCAAACCATATCATGCTCCTCATATTTTTCACACCTTTTTAAGCTCTTCATATTTTTCACACCTTTTCAGGCTCTTCATGTTTTTGAACACTACTTCATGCTCCTTCTATTTTTCAGAGAGTTTCATGCTCCTCATGAATTTCACACCTTTTGAAGCTCTTCATATTTTTCACACTTTTTCAGGCTCTTCATGTATTTGATCACCGTTTCATGCTCCTCCTATTTTTCAGACCGTTTCATGCTCCTCATATTTTTGACACCTTTTGAAGCTCTTCATATTTTTCACACCTTTTCAGGCTCTTCATGTTTTTGAACACCGCCTCATGCTCCTCCTATTTTTCAGACCATTTCATGCTCCTCATATTTTTGACACATTTTGAAGCTCTTCATATTTTTCACACCTTTTCAGGCTCTTCATGTTTTTGGACACCACTTCATTCTCCTCCTGTTTTTCAGACCGTTTCCTGCTCTTCAAATTTTTACACCTTTTGAAGCTCTTCATATTTTTCACACATTTATAGGCTCTTCATGATTTTGAAAACAGCTTCATTCTCCTAGTATTTTTCAGACCTTTTCATGCTCCTCAAATTTTGACACCTTTTGAAGCTCTTCATATTTTTCACACCTTTTCAGGCTCTTATTGTTTTTCAACACCGTTTCATCATCCTCCTATTTTTCAGACCGTTTCATGCTCCTCATATATTTGACACATTTTTAAGCTCTTCATATATTTCACACATTTTCAGGCTATTCATGTTTTTCAACACCGCTTCATGCTCCTCCTATTTTTCAGACCGTTTCATGCTAATCATATTTTTGACACCTGTTGAAGCTCTTCATATTTCTCACACATTTTCAGGCTATTCATGTTTTTCAACACCGCTTCATGCTCCTCCTATTTTTCAGACAGTTTCATGCTCCTCATATTTTTGACACCTTTTGAAGCTCTTCATATTTTTCACATCTTTTGAAGCTCTTTATATTTTTCACACATTTTCAGGCTCTTCATGTATTTCAACACCCCTTGTTGCTCCTCCGATTTTTCAGACCGTTTCATGCTCCTCATATCTTTGACACCTTTTGAAGTTCTTCATATTTCTGACACCTCGTCAGTCTCTTCATGTTTTTCAACACCGTTTCTTGCTCCTCCTATTTTTCAGACCGTTTCATGCTCCTCATGTATTTCACACCTTTTGAAGCTCTTCATATTTTGCACGCGTTCTCAGGCTCTTCATGTTTTTTCACAACCAATTCATGCTCCTCCTATTTTTCAGACCGTATCATGCTCCTCTTTATTTTCACACCTTTTGAAGCTCTTCATATATTTCACACCTTTTCAGGCTCTTCATTATTTTCAACACCACTTCATGCTCCTCCCACATTTCAGACCGTTTTACACTCATCTCATTTTTGACACCTTTTGAAGCTCTTCATATTTTTCACACCTTTTGAAGCTCTTCATTTTTTTCACACGTTTTCAGGCTCTTCATGTTTTTCAACACCACTTCATGCTCCTCCTATTTTGCAGACCGTTTCATGCTCCTCATATTTTTGACACCTTTTGAAGCTCTTCATATTTTTCCCACCTTTTCAGGCTCTTCATGTTTTTGAACACCGCTTCATGCTCCTCCTATTTTTCAGACCGTTTCATGCTCCTCATATTTCTGACACCTTTTGAAGCTTTTCATATTTTTCACACCTTTTGAAGCTCTTCATATTTATCAAACCTTTTGAAGCTCTTCATATTTTTCACCCCTTTTCAGACTCTGCATGTTTTTGAACACCGCTTCATGCTCCTCCTATTTTTGAGACCGTTTCATGCTCCTCATGTATTTCACACCTTTTGAAGCTCTTCATATTTGTCACACCTTTTCAGGCTCCTCATGTTTTTCAACACCGCTTCATGCTCCTCCTATTTTTCAGACCGTTTCATGCTCCTCATATTTTTCACACCTTTTGAAGCTGTTCATATATTTCACACCTTTTCAGGCTCTTCATGTTTTTGAACACTGGTTCATGCTCCTCCTATTTTTCAGACCGTATCATGCTCCTCATATTTTTCACACCTTTTGGAGCTCTTCATATTTTTCACACCTTTTCAGGCTCTTCATGTTTTTCGACACCAGTTCATGCTCCTCATATTTTTCAGACCGTTTCATGCTTCTCATATTTTTCACACCTTTTGAAGCTCTTCATATATTTCACACCTGTTCAGGCTCTTCATTTTTTTTAACACTACATCATGCTCCTCCTATTTTTCAGACCGTTTCATGTTCATCTCATTTTTGACACCTTCTGAAGCTCTTCATATTTTTCACACCTTTTGAAGCTCTTCATATTTTTCACAAGATTTCAGTCTCAGCATGTTTTTGAACACCGCTTCATGCTCCTCCTATTTTTCAGCTCGTTTCATGCTCCTCATATTTTTGACACCTTTTGAAGCTCTTCATATTTTTCACACCTTTTCAGGCTCTTCATGTTTTTGAACACCGCCTCATGCTCTGCCTATTTTTCAGACCGTTTCATGCTCCTCATATTTTTGACACATTTTGAAGCTCTTCATATTTTTCATACCTTTTCAGGCTCTTCATGTTTTTCAACACCACTTCATGCTCCTCCTATTTTTCAGACCGTTTCATGCTCCTCATATTTTTACACCTTTTGAATTTCTTCATTTTTTTCACACCTTTTCAGGCTCTTCATGTTTTTGAACACAACTTCATGCTCCTCCTATTTTTCAGATCGTTTCATGCTCCTCATGTATTTCACACCTTTTGAAGCTCTTCATATTTTTCACACATTTGCAGGCTCTTCATGTTTTTGAACACAGCTTCATGCTCCTCCTATTTTTCAGACCGTTTCATGCTCCTCATATTTTTGACAGCTTTGGAAGCTCTTCATATTTTTCACACCTTTTCAGACTCTTCATGTTTTTCAACACCGTTGCATGATCCTCCTATTTTTCAGACCGTTTCATGCTCCTCATATACTTGACACATTTTTAAGCTCTTCATATATTTCACACCTTTTCAGGCTCTTCATGGTTTTCAACAACGCTTCATACACCTCCTATTTTTCAGAACGTTTCATGCTCATCTCATTTTTGACACCTTTTGAAGCTTTTCATATTTTTCACACCTTTTCAGGCTCTTCATGTTTTTGAACACCGCTTCATGCTAATCCTATTTTTCAAACCATATCATGTTCCTCATATTTTTCACACCTTTTTAAGCTCTTCATATTTTTCACACCTTTTCAGGCTCTTCATGTTTTTGAACACTACTTCATGCTCCTTCTATTTTTCAGAGAGTTTCATGCTCCTCATGTATTACACACCTTTTGAAGCTCTTCATATTTTTCACACCTTTACAGGCTCTTCATGTTTTTCCACACCACTTCATGCTTCTCCTATTTTTCAGCTCATTTCATGCTCCTCATGAATTTCACACCTTTTGAAGCTCTTCATATTTTTCACACTTTTTCAGGCTCTTCATGTATTTGATCACCGTTTCATGCTCCTCCTATTTTTCAGACCGTTTCATGCTCCTCATATTTTTGACACCTTTTGAAGCTCTTCATATTTTTCACACCTTTTCAGGCTCTTCATGTTTTTGAACACCGCCTCATGCTCCTCCTATTTTTCAGACCATTTCATGCTCCTCATATTTTTGACACATTTTGAAGCTCTTCATATTTTTCACACCTTTTCAGGCTCTTCATGTTTTTGGACACCACTTCATTCTCCTCCTGTTTTTCAGACCGTTTCCTGCTCTTCAAATTTTAACACCTTTTGAAGCTCTTCATATTTTTCACACATTTATAGGCTCTTCATGATTTTGAAAACAGCTTCATTCTCCTCCTATTTTTCAGACCTTTTCATGCTCCTCAAATTTTGACACCTTTTGAAGCTCTTCATATTTTTCACACCTTTTCAGGCTCTTATTGTTTTTCAACACCGTTTCATCATCCTCCTATTTTTCAGACCGTTTCATGCTCCTCATATATTTGACACATTTTTAAGCTCTTCATATATTTCACACATTTTCAGGCTATTCATGTTTTTCAACACCGCTTCATGCTCCTCCTATTTTTCAGACCGTTTCATGCTAATCATATTTTTGACACCTGTTGAAGCTCTTCATATTTCTCACACATTTTCAGGCTATTCATGTTTTTCAACACCGCTTCATGCTCCTCCTATTTTTCAGACAGTTTCATGCTCCTCATATTTTTGACACCTTTTGAAGCTCTTCATATTTTTCACATCTTTTGAAGCTCTTTATATTTTTCACACATTTTCAGGCTCTTCATGTATTTCAACACCCCTTGTTGCTCCTCCGATTTTTCAGACCGTTTCATGCTCCTCATATCTTTGACACCTTTTGAAGTTCTTCATATTTCTGACACCTCGTCAGTCTCTTCATGTTTTTCAACACCGTTTCTTGCTCCTCCTATTTTTCAGACCGTTTCATGCTCCTCATGTATTTCACACCTTTTGAAGCTCTTCATATTTTGCACGCGTTCTCAGGCTCTTCATGTTTTTTCACAACCAATTCATGCTCCTCCTATTTTTCAGACCGTATCATGCTCCTCTTTATTTTCACACCTTTTGAAGCTCTTCATATATTTCACACCTTTTCAGGCTCTTCATTATTTTCAACACCACTTCATGCTCCTCCCACATTTCAGACCGTTTTACACTCATCTCATTTTTGACACCTTTTGAAGCTCTTCATATTTTTCACACCTTTTGAAGCTCTTCATTTTTTTCACACGTTTTCAGGCTCTTCATGTTTTTCAACACCACTTCATGCTCCTCCTATTTTGCAGACCGTTTCATGCTCCTCATATTTTTGACACCTTTTGAAGCTCTTCATATTTTTCCCACCTTTTCAGGCTCTTCATGTTTTTGAACTCCGCTTCATGCTCCTCCTATTTTTCAGACCGTTTCATGCTCCTCATATTTCTGACACCTTTTGAAGCTTTTCATATTTTTCACACCTTTTGAAGCTCTTCATATTTATCAAACCTTTTGAAGCTCTTCATATTTTTCACCCCTTTTCAGACTCTGCATGTTTTTGAACACCGCTTCATGCTCCTCCTATTTTTGAGACCGTTTCATGCTCCTCATGTATTTCACACCTTTTGAAGCTCTTCATATTTGTCACACCTTTTCAGGCTCCTCATGTTTTTCAACACCGCTTCATGCTCCTCCTATTTTTCAGACCGTTTCATGCTCCTCATATTTTTCACACCTTTTGAAGCTGTTCATATTTTTCACACCTTTTCAGGCTCTTCATGTTTTTGAACACTGGTTCATGCTCCTCCTATTTTTCAGACCGTATCATGCTCCTCATATTTTTCACACCTTTTGGAAGTCTTCATATTTGTCACACCTTTTCAGGCTCCTCATGTTTTTCAACACCGCTTCATGCTCCTCCTATTCTTCAGACCGTTTCATGCTCCTCATATTTTTCACACCTTTTGAAGCTATTCATATTTTTAACACCTTTTCAGGCTCTTCATGTTTTTGAACACCGCTTCATGCTCCTCCTAATTTTTAAACCGTTTAATGCTCCTCATGTATTTCACACCTTTTGAAGCTCTTCATATTTTTCACACCTTTTCAGGCTCTTCATGTGTTTGAACACCATTTCATGCTCCTCCTATTTTTCAGACCGTTTCATGCTCCTCATATTTTTGACATCTTTTGAAGCTCTTCATATTTCTCACATCTTTTCAGGCTTTTCATGTTTTTGAACACCGCTTCATGCTCCTCCTATTTTTCAGACCGTTTCATGCTCATCTCATTTTTCACACCTTTTGAAGCTCTTCATATTTTTCAAACCTTTTGAAGCTCTTCATAATTTTCACACCTTTTCAGACTCTGCATGTTTTTGAACACCGCTTCATGCTCCTCCTATTTTTCAGATCGTTTCATGCTCCTCATGTATTTCACACCTTTTGAAGCTCTTCATATTTGTCACACCTTTTCAGGCTCTTCATGTTTTTCAACCCCGCTTCATGCTCCTCCAATTTTTCAGACCGTTTCATGATCCTCATATTTTTCACACTTTTTGAAGCTCTTCATATTTTTCACACATTTTAAGGCTCTTCATGTTTTTCAACATCGCTTCATGCTCCTCCTATTTTTCAGACCGTTTCAAGCTTCTCATGTATTTCACACCTTTGAAGCTCGTCATATTTTGCACACGTTTTCCGGCTCTTCATGTTTTTTCACAACCACTTCATGCTCCTCCTATTTTTCAGACCGTATCATGCTCCTCATATTTTTCACACCTTTTCAGGCTCTTCATTATTTTCAACACAACTTCATGCTCCTCCCATTTTTCAGACCGTTTTTTACTCATCTCATTTTTGACACCTTTTGAAGCTGTTCATATTTTTCACACCTTTTGAAGCTCCTCATGTTTTTGAACACCGTTTCATGCTCCTCCTATTTTTCAGACCGTTTCATGCTCCTCATATATTTCACAACTTTTGAAGCTCTTCATATATTTCACACCTTTTCAGGAACTTCATGTTTTTCAACACCTCTTCATGATCCTCCTATTTTTAAGACCGTTTCATATTCCTCATATTTTTGACACCTTTTTAGGCTCTTCATGTTTTTTACACCTTTTCAGGCTCTTCATGTTTTTCAACACCGCTTCATGCTCCTCCTATTTTTCAGACCGTGTCATGCTCCTCCTATTTTTGACACATTTTGAAGCTCTTCATATTTTTCACACCTTTTGAAGCTCTTCATATTTTTCAAACCTTTACAGGCTCTTCATGTATTTCAACACCGCTTCATGCTCCTCCTATTTTTCAGACCGAGTCTTTCTCCTCTTATTTTTGACAAATTTTGAAGCTCTTCATATTTTTCACACCTTTTGAAGCTCTTCATATTTTTCAAACCTTTACAGGCTCTTCATGTATTTCAACACCGCTTCATGCTCCTCCTATTTTTCAGACAATTTCATGCTCCTCATATTTTTCACACCTTTTGAAACTCTTCATATTTTTCACACTTTTTGAAGCTCTTCATATTTTTCACAGTTTTCAGGCTCTTCATGCTTCTGAACACCGCTTCATGCTCCACCTATTTTTCAGACCGTTTCATGCTCTTCATATTTTTCACACCTTTTCAGGCTCTTCATGTTTTTCAACACGGCTTCATGCTACTCCTATTTTTGATACCTTTTGAAGCTCCTCATATTCTTCAAACCATTTCATGCTCTTCTTTTTTTTCATCACCGCTTCATGCTCCTCCTATTTTTCAGACCGTTTCATGCTCCTCCTATTTTGAGACCGTTTCATGCTCCTCATATTTTTCACACCTTTAGAAGCTCTTCTTATTTTTCTCACCTTTTCAGGCTCTTCATGTTTTTCAACACCGCTTCATGATCCTCCTATTTTTCTGACAGTTTCATGCTCCTCATATTTTTCATCCTTTTTGAAGCTCTTCATATTTTTCACACCTTTAGAAGCTCTTCGTATTTTTCTCACCTTTTCAGGCTCTTCATGTTTTTGAACACCACTTCATGCTCCTCCGATTTTTCAGACCATTACATGCTCCTCATATTTTTGACACGTTTTGAAGCTCCTCATAAGTTTCACACATTTTGAAGGTCTTCATATATTTCACACCATTTCAGGATCTTCATGTGTTTCAACACCACTTCATGCTCCTCCTATTTTTCAGACCGTTTCATGCTCCTCATAATTTTGACACCTTTTGAAGCTCTTTATATTTTTCACACCTTTTCAAGCTCTTCATGTTTTTCAACACCACTTCATGCTCCTCCAATTTTTCAGGCCGTTTCATTGTCCTCATATATTTGACACCTTTAGAAGATCTTCATATTTTTCACACATTTTCAGGCTCTGCATGTTTTTCAACATCGCTTCATGCCCCTCCTATTTTTTAGACCGTTTCAGGCTCCTCATATTTTTGACACCTTTAGAAGCTCTTCATATTTTTCACACCTTTTCAGGCTCTTCATTTTTTTCAACACCTCTTCATGCTCCTCGTATTTTTCAACACCGCTTCATGCTCCTCCTATTTTTCAGACCGTTTCATGCTCCTCATAATTTTGACACTTTTTGAAGCTCCTCATATTTTTCACACGTTTTGAAGGTGTTCATATATTTCACACCATTTCAGGCTCTTCATGTTTTTCAACACCACTTCATGCTCCTCCTATTTTTCAGACCGTTTCATGCTCATCTAATTTTTGACAACTTTTGAAGCTCTTCATATTTTTCACACCTTTTCAGGCTCTTCATTTTTTTCAACACCTCTTCATGCTCCTCGTACTTTTCAACACCGCTTCATGCTTCTCCTATTTTTCAGACCGTTTCATGCTCCTCATAATTTTGACACTTTTTGAAGCTCCTCATATTTTTCACACGTTTTGAAGGTGTTCATATATTTCACACCATTTCAGGCTCTTCATGTTTTTGAACACCACTTCATGCACCTCCTATTTTTCAGACCGTTTCATGCTCATCTAATTTTTGACAACTTTTGAAGCTCTTCATATTTTTCACATTTTTGAAGCTCTTCATATTTCTCACACCTTTTCAGGCTCTTCATGTTTTTCAACACTGATTCATGCTCCTCCTATTTTTCAGACCGTTTCATGCTCATCTCTTTTTTGTCACCTTTTGAAGCTGTTCATACTTTTCACAACTTTTCAGGATCTTCATGTTTTTGATCACCGCTTCATGATCCTCCTATTTTTCAAACCATTTCATGCTCTTCATATTTTTGACAACTTTTGAAGCTCTTCATTTTTTTCACAACTTTTCAGGCTCTTCATGTTTTTCCACACCACTTCATGCTTCCCCTAATTTTCAGACCGTTTCATGCTCCTCATGTATTTCACACGTTTTGAAGCTCTTCATATTTTTCACACCTTTCAGGCTCTTCATGTTTTTCAACACCGTTTCATGCTGCTTCTATTTTTCAGACCGTTTCATGGTCCTCATATTTTTCACACCTTTTGAAGCTCTTCATATTTTTCACACCTTTTCAGGCTCTTCATGTTTTTGAACACATCTTCATGCTCCTCCTATTTTTCACACCGTTTCATGCTCCTCATATTTTGACACATTTTGAAGCTCTTTATATTTTTCACAACTTTTCAGGCTCTTCATGTTTTTCAACACCGTTTCATGATCCTCCTATTGTTCAGACCGTTTCATGCTCATCTCATTTTTGACACCTCTTGAAGCTTTTCATATTTTTCACAACTTTTTAAGCTCTTCATGTTTTTGAAAACCGCTTCATGCTCCTCCTATTTTTCAGAGAGTTTCATGCTCCTCTTGTATTTCACACGATTTGAAGCTCTTCATATTTTTCACACCTTTTCAGGCTCTTCAAATTTTTCACACCTTTTCAGGCTCTTCAAATTTTTCACACCTTTTCAGGCTCTTCAAATGTTTCACACCTTTTCAGGCTCTTCAAATTTTTCACACCTTTTCAGGCTCTTCATATTTTTCACACCTTTTCAGGCTCTTCAAATTTTTCACACCTTTTCAGGCTCTTCAAATTTTTCCACACCACTTCATGCTTCTCCTATATTTCAGCCCGTTTCAAACTCCTCATGTATTTCACACCTTTTGAAGCTCTTCATATTTTTCACACCTTTTCAGGCTCTTCATGTTTTTGATCACCGTTTCATGCTCCTCCTATTTTTCAGACAGTTTCATGCTCATCTCAATTTTGACACCTTTTGAAGCTCTTCATATATTTCACACCTTTTCAAGCTCTTCATATTTTTCACACCTTTTCAGGCTCTTCATGTTTTTCAACACCGCTTCATGCTTCTCCTATTTTTCAGACCGTTACTTGCTCCTCATATTTTTGACACCTTTAGAAGTTCTTCATATTTTTCACACCTTTTCAGGCTCTTCATATTTTTCAGCACCGCTTCATGCTCCTCCTATTTTTCAGACCGTTTCAAGGTCCTCATATTTTTGACACCTTTTGAAGCTTGTCATATTTTTCACACACTTTCAGGCTCTTCATTTTTTTAAACAGTACTTCTTGCTCCTCCAATTTTTCAGACCGTTTCATGCTCATCTAATTTTTGACACCTTTTGAAGCTATGCATATTTTTCACAACTTTTCAGGCTCTTCATGTTTTTCAACACCACTGCATGCTCCTCGTATTTTTAAGACCGTTTCATGCTCCTCATATTTTTGACACCTTTAGAAGCTCTTCATATTTTTCACACCTTTTCAGGCTCTTCATGTTTTTCAACACCGCTTCATGCTCCTCTTCTTTTTCAGACCGTTTCATGCTCCTCATATTTTTGACACCTTTTTAAGCTCTTCATGTTTTTCACACATTTTCAGGCTCTTCATGTATTTCAACACCGCTTCATGCTCCTCCTATTTTTCAGAACGTTTCATGCTCCTCATATTTTTGACACATTTTGAAGCTCTTCATATTTTTCTCACCCTTTGAAGCTCTTCATATTTTTCATATTTTTGAAGCTCTTCATATTTTCACACGTTTTCAGGCTCTTCATGTTTTTCAAAACCGCTTCATGCTCCTCCTATTTTTAAAACTGTATCATGCTCCTCATATTTTTCATACCTTTTGAAGCTCTTCATATTTTTCACACCTTTTCAGGCTCTTCATGTTTTTCAACATCGCTTCATGCTCCGCCTATTTTTCAGACCGTTTCATGCTCCTCATATTTTTGACACCTTTTGAAGCTCTTCATATTTTTCTCACCCTTTGAAGCTCTTCATATTTTTCATATTTTTGAAGCTCTTCATATTTTCACAACTTTTCAGGCTCTTCATGTTTTTGAACACCACTTCATGCTCCTTCTATTTTTCAGAGAGTTTCATGCTCCTCATGTATTTCACACCTTTTGAAGCTTTTCATATTTTTCACACTTTTTCAGGCTCTTCATGTTTTTTAACACCACTTCATTCTTCTCCTATTTTTCAGCCCGTTTCATGCTCCTCATGTCTTTCACACCTTTTGAAGCTCTTCACATTTTTCACACCTTTTCAGGCTCTTCATGTTTTTGATCACCATTTCATGCTCCTCCCATTTTTCAGACCGTTTCATGCTCCTCATATTTTTGACACCTTTTGAAGCTGTTCATATTTTTCACACCTTTTCAGACTCTTCATGTTTTTGAACACCGCTTCATGCTCCTCCTATTATTCAGACAGTTTCATGCTTCTCATATTTTTGACACCTTTTGAAGCTCTTCATATTTTTCACACCCTTTCAGGCTCTTAATGTTTTTCAACACCACTTCATGCTCCTCCAATTTTTCATACGTTTTCATGCTCCTCATATTTTTGACACCTTTTGAAGCTCTTCATATTGTTCACACCTTTTCAGGCTCTTCATGTTTTTGAACACCGTTTCATGTTCCTCGTATTTTTCAGGCCATTTCATGCTCGTCATGTATTTCACACTTTTGAAGCTCTTCATATTTTTCACACCTTTTCAGGATCTTCATGTTTTTCAACACCACTTCATGCTTCTCCTATTTTTCAGCCCGTTTCATGCTCCTCATATTTTTGACACCTTTTGAAGCTTTTCATATTTTTCACACCTTTTCAGGCTCTTCAAGTTTTTGAACACCACTTCATGCTCCTTCTATTTTTCAGAGAGTTTCATGCTCCTCATGTATTTCACACGTTTTGAAGCTCTTCATATGTTTCACTCCTTTTGAATTCTTCATATTTTTCACACCTTTTCAAGCTCTTCATATTTTTCACACCTTTTCAGGCTCTTCATGTTTTTCAACACCGCTTCATGCTCCTCCTATTTTTCAGACCGTTTCATGCTCCACACATTTTGAAACCTTTTGAAGCTCTTCATATTTTTCACACCTTTTCAGGCTCTCCATGTTTTTCATCACCGATTCATGCTCCTCCTATTTTTGAGGCCGTTTCATGCTCCTCATATTTTTGACACCTTTTGAATCTCTTCATATTTTTCACACCTTTTAGGCTCTTCAAGTTTTTGAACAGCGCTTCATGCTCCTCATATTTTTCAGACCGTTTCATGCTCCTCATATTTTTCACACCTTTTGAAGCTCTTCATATTTTTCATATTTTTGAAGCTCTTCATATTTTTCACACTTTTTCAGGCTCTGCATGTTTTTGAGCACACCTTCTTGCTCCTCCTATTTTTCAGACCGTTTCATGCTCCTCATGTATTTCACACCATTTGAAGCTCTTCATGTTTTTCACACCTTTTCAGGCTCTTCAAATTTTTCACACAATTTCAGGCTCTTCAAATTTTTCACACCTTTTCAGGCTCTTCAAATTTTTCACACCTTTTCAGGCTCTTCAAAATTTTCACACCTTTTCAGGCTCTTCATATTTTTCACACCTTTTCAGGCTCTTCAAATTTTTCACACCTTTTCAGGCTCTTCAAATTTTTCCACACCACTTCATGCTTCTCCTATATTACAGCCCGTTTCAAACTCCTCATGTATTTCACACGTTTTGAAGCTCTTCATATTTTTCACACCTTTTCAGGCTCTTCATGTTTTTGATCACCGTTTCATGCTCCTCCTATTTTTCAGACAGTTTCATGCTCATCTCAATTTTGACACCTTTTGAAGCTCTTCATATATTTCACACCTTTTCAAGCTCTTCATATTTTTCACACCTTTTCAGGCTCTTCATGTTTTTCAACACCGCTTCATGCTTCTCCTATTTTTCAGACCGTTACTTGCTCCTCATATTTTTGACACCTTTAGAAGTTCTTCATATTTTTCACACCTTTTCAGGCTCTTCATATTTTTCAGCACCGCTTCATGCTCCTCCTATTTTTCAGACCGTTTCAAGGTCCTCATATTTTTGACACCTTTTGAAGCTTTTCATATTTTTCACACCCTTTCAGGCTCTTCATTTTTTTAAACAGTACTTCTTGCTCCTCCAATTTTTCAGACCGTTTCATGCTCATCTAATTTTTGACACCTTTTGAAGCTATGCATATTTTTCACAACTTTTCAGGCTCTTCATGTTTTTCAACACCACTGCATGCTCCTCGTATTTTTAAGACCGTTTCATGCTCCTCATATTTTTGACACCTTTAGAAGCTCTTCATATTTTTCACACCTTTTCAGGCTCTTCATGTTTTTCAACACCGCTTCATGCTCCTCTTCTTTTTCAGACCGTTTCATGCTAGTCATATTTTTGACACCTTTTTAAGCTCTTCATGTTTTTCACACATTTTCAGGCTCTTCATGTATTTCAACACCGTTTCATGCTCCTCCTATTTTTCAGAACGTTTCATGCTCCTCATATTTTTGACACCTTTTGAAGCTCTTCATATTTTTCTCACCCTTTGAAGCTCTTCATATTTTTCATATTTTTGAAGCTCTTCATATTTTCACACGTTTTCAGGCTCTTCATGTTTTTCAACACCGCTTCATGCTCCTCCTATTTTTAAAACTGTATCATGCTCCTCATATTTTTCTTACCTTTTGAAGCTCTTCATATTTTTCACACCTTTTCAGGCTCTTCATGTTTTTCAACATCGCTTCATGCTCCGCCTATTTTTCAGACCGTTTCATGCTCCTCATATTTTTGACACCTTTTGAAGCTCTTCATATTTTTCTCACCCTTTGAAGCTCTTCATATTTTTCATATTTTTGAAGCTCTTCATATTTTCACACGTTTTCAGGCTCTTCATGTTTTTCAACACCGCTTCATGCTCCTCCTATTTTTAAAACTGTATCCTGCTCCTCATATTTTCATACCTTTTGAAGCTCTTCATATTTTCACAACTTTTCAGACTCTTCATGTTTTTGAACACCGCTTCATGCTCCTCCTATTATTCAGACAGTTTCATGCTTCTCATATTTTTGACACCTTTTGAAGCTCTTCATATTGTTCACACCTGTTCAGGCTCTTCATGTTTTTGAACACCGTTTCATGTTCCTCGTATTTTTCAGGCCATTTCATGCTCGTCATGTATTTCACACTTTTGAAGCTCTTCATATTTTTCACACCTTTTCAGGATCTTCATGTTTTTCAACACCACTTCATGCTTCTCCTATTTTTCAGCCCGTTTCATGCTCCTCATATTTTTGACACCTTTTGAAGCTTTTCATATTTTTCACACCTTTTCAGGCTCTTCATGTTTTTGAACACCACTTCATGCTCCTTCTATTTTTCAGAGAGTTTCATGCTCCTCATGTATTTCACACGTTTTGAAGCTCTTCATATGTTTCACACCTTTTGAAGTTCTTCATATTTTTCACACCTTTTCAAGCTCTTCATATTTTTCACACCTTTTCAGGCTCTTCATGTTTTTCAACACCGCTTCATGCTCCTCCTATTTTTCAGACCGTTTCATGCTCCACACATTTTGAAACCTTTTGAAGCTCTTCATATTTTTCACACCTTTTCATGCTCTCCATGTTTTTCATCACCGATTCATGCTCCTCGTATTTTTGCGGCCGTTTCATGCTCCTCATATTTTTGAAACCTTTTGAATCTCTTCATATTTTTCACACCTTTTAGGCTCTTCATGTTTTTGAACAGCGCTTCATGCTCCTCATATTTTTCAGACCGTTTCATGCTCCTCATATTTTTCACACCTTTTGAAGCTCTTCATATTTTTCATATTTTTGAAGCTCTTCATATTTTTCACACTTTTTCAGGCTCTTCATGTTTTTGAGCACACCTTCTTGCTCCTCCTATTTTTCAGACCGTTTCATGCTCCTCATATTTTTCACACCATTTGAAGCTCTTCATGTTTTTCACACCTTTTCAGTCTCTTCATGTATTTGAACACCATTTCATGCTCCTCCGATTTTTTAGACCATTTCATGCTCCTCATATTTTTGACACCTTTTGAAGCTCTTCATATTTTTCACACCTTTTCAGGCTCTTCATGTTTTTGAACACCGCTTCATGCTCCTCCAATTTTTCAGACCGTTTCATGTTTCTCATATTTTTGACACCTTTTGAAGCTCTTCATATTTTTCACACCTTTTGAAGCTCTTCATATTTTTCATATTTTTGAAGCTCTTCATATTTTTCACACCATTTCAGGCTTGTCATGTATTTGAACACCGGTTCATGCTCCTCCTATTTTTCAGACCGTTTCGTGCTCCTCATGTATTTCACACCTTTTGAAGCTCTTAGTATTTTGCACACATTTTCAGGCATTTCATGTTTTTCACAACCACTTCATGCTCCTCATATTTTTCAGACCGTTTCATGCACATTTCATTTTTGACTCCTTTTGAAGCTCTTCACATTTTTCACACCTTTTCAGTCTCTACATGTTTTTGAACACCGCTTCATGCTCTCCCTATTTCTCAGACCATTTCATGCTCCTCATGTATTTCACACCTTTTGAAGCTCTTAGTAATTTGCACACATTTTCAGGCTTTTCATGTTTTTCACAACCACTTCATGCTCCTCATATTTTTCAGACCGTTTCATGCACATTTCATTTTTGACTCCTTTTGAAGCTCTTCATATTTTTCACACCATTTTTAGGCTCTTCATGTTTTTCAACACCGCTTTATGATCCTCCTATTTTTCAGAGCGTTTCATATTCCTCATATTTTTGACATTTTTTGAGGCTCTTCATATTTTTCACACCTTTTCAGGCTCTTCATGTTTTTGAACACCGTTTCATGCTCCTCCTATTTTTCTGACCGTTTCATGCACATCTCATTTTTGACACTTTTTGAAGCCTTTGATATTTTTCACACCATTTTCAGGCTCTTCATATTTTTCAACACCGCTTTATGACCCTCCTATTTTTCAGACCGTTTCATGCTCCTCATATATTTGACACCTTTTGAAGTACTTCATATTTTTCACACCTTTTCAGGCTCTTCATATTTTTCACACATTTTCAGGCTGTTCATGTTTTTGAACACGGCTTCATGCTCCTCCAATTTTTCAGACCGTTTCATGTTCCTCATATTTTTGACACCTTTTGAAGCTCTTCATATTTTTCACACCTTTTGAAGTTCTTCATATTTTTTACACCATTTTCAGGCTCTTCATGTTTTTGAACACCGCTTCATGCTCCGCCTATTTTTCAGACCGTTTCATGCTCCTCATATTTTTGACACCTTTTGAAGCTCTTCATATTTTTCACACCCTTTCAGGCTCTTAATGTTTTTCAACAAAACTTCATGCTCCTCCTATTTTTCAGACGTTTTCATGCTCCTCATATTTTTGACACCTTTAGAAATTCTTCATTTCTTTCACACCTTTTCAGGCTCTTCATGTTTTGCCACACCGCTTCATGCTCCTCCTATTTTTCAGCCCGTTTCATGCTCCTCATGTATTTCACACCTTTTGAAGCTCTTCATATATTTCACACATTTTAAGGCTCTTCATTTTTTTCAACACCGCTTCATGCTCCTCCTATTTTTCAGACCGTTTCATGTTTCTCATATTTTTGACACCTTTTGAAGCTCTTCATATTTTTCACACCTTTTGAAGCTCTTCATATTTTTCATATTTTTGAAGCTCTTCATATTTTTCACACCTTTTCAAGCTTTTCATGTATTTGAACACCGGTTCATGCTCCTCCTATTTTTCAGACCGTTTCATGCTCCTCCTATTTTTCACTCCTTTTGAAGCTCTTCATAATTTTCACACCTTTTCAGTCTCTACATGTTTTTGAACACCGCTTCATGCTCCTCCTATTTCTCAGATCATTTCATGCTCCTCATGTATTTCACACCTTTTGAAGCTCTTCATATTTTGCACACATTTTCAGGCTTTTCATGTTTTTCACAACCACTTCTTGCTCCTCATATTTTTCAGACAGTTTCATGCACATTTCATTTTTTACTCCTTTTGAAGCTCTTCATATTTTTCACACCATTTTCAGGCTCTTCATGTTTTTCAACACCACTTTATGATCCTCCTATTTTTCAGACCGTTTCATATTCCTCATATTTTTGACATTTTTTGAGGCTCTTCATATTTTTCACACCTTTTCAGGCTCCTCATGTTTTTGAACACCGTTTCATGCTCCTCCTAATTTTCAGACCGTTTCATGCTCATCTCTTTTTGACACATTTTGAAGCTCTTCATATTTTTCACACTTTTTGAAGTTCTTCATATTTTTCACACCTTTTCAGGGTCTCCATGTTAATGAACACCGCTTCATGCTCCTCCTATTATTCAGACCGTTACATGCTCCTCATATTTTTGACACCTTTTGAAGCTCTTCATATTTTTCAGACCTTTTCCGGCTCTTCATGTTTTCATCACCGCTTCATGCTCCTACTATTTTTCAAACTGTTTCATGCTCCTCATATTTTTGACACCTTTTAAAGCTCTACATATTTTTCACACCTTTTCAGGCTCTTCATATTTTTCACACCTTTTCTGGCTCTTCATGTTTTTCACCACCGCTTCATGCTCCTACTATGTTTCAGACTGTTTCATGCTCCTCCTATTTTTGACACCTTTTGAAACTCTTCATATTTTTCACACCTTCTCAGGCTCTTCATGTTTTTGAACTCCGTTTCATGCTCCTCCTATTTTTCAGACCGTTTCATGCTCCTCATATTTTTGACATCTTTTGAAGCTCTTCATATTTTTCATACCTTTTCAGGCTGTCCATATTTTTGAACACCTCTTCATGCTCCTCCTGTTTTTGAGACCGTTTCATGCTGCTCATATTTTTGACACCTTTTGAAGCTCTTCATATTTTTCACACCTTTTCAGGCTCTTCATGTTTTTGAACACCGCTTTATGCTCTTCCTATTTTTCAGATCGTTTCATGCTCTTAATATTTTTCACACCTTTTGAAGCTCTTCATATTTTTCACACCTTTTCAGGCTCTTCATGTTATTAAACACCACTTCATGCTCCTTCTATTTTTCAGACCGTTTCTTGTTCCTCATATTTTTGACACCTTTTGAAGCTCTTCCTTTTTTTCACACCTTTTCATGCTCTTCGTGTTTTTCACACCGTTTCATGCTCCCCTATTTTTAAGACCGTTCATGCTCCTCATATTTTTCACACCTTTTGAAGCTCTTTATATTTGTCACACCTTTTCAGGCTTTCATGTTTTTCTACACCGCTTCATGCTCCTCCAATTTTTCAGACCGTTTCATGCTCCTCATATTTTTGACACCTTTTGAAGCTCTTTACATATTTCACAACTTTTCAGGCTCTTCATATTTTTCAACACCGCTTCATGCTCCTCCTATTTTTCAGACCGTTTCATGCTCCTCATATACTTCTCACCTTTTGAAGCTCTTCCTATTTTTCACACCTTTTCAGGCTCTTCTTGTTTTTGAACACCGTTTTATGCTCCTCATATTTTACATACCGTTTCATGCTCTTCTTTTTTTGACATCTTTTGAAGCTCTTCATATATTTCACACCTTTTCATACTGTTCATGTTTTTCAACACCACTTCATGCTCCTCCTATTTTTCAGACCGTTTCATGCTCCTCATATTTTTGACACCTTTTGAAGCTCTTTACATATTTCACACCTTTTCAGGCTCCTCATATTTTTCAGACCGTTTCATGCCCCTAATATTTTTCACACATTTTCAGGCTCTTCATGTTTTTGAACACCGCTTCATGCTCCTCCTATTTTGCAGACCGTTTCATGCTCCTCATATTTTTGACACATTTTGAAGCTCTTCATATTTTTCACACCTTTTCAGGCTCTTCATGCTTTTCAACACCACTTCATGCTCCTCCTATTTTTCAGACCGTTTCCTGCTCCTCATATTTTTGACAACTTTTGAAGGTCTTCATATATTTCACACCTTTTCAGGCTCTTCATATTTTTCAACACCACTTCATGCTCCTCCTATTTTTCAGACCGTTTCTTGCTCCTCATATTTTTGACAAATTTTGAAGCTCTTCATATTTTTCACACCTTTTCAGGCTCTTCATGTTCTTCAACACCGCTTCATGCTCCTCCAATATTTCAGATCATGTCATGTTTCTCATATTTTTCACACCTTTTGAGGCTCTTCATATTTTTTACACCTTTTCACGCTCTTCATATATTTCCACACCACTTCATGCTTCTCCTATTTTTCAGCCCGTTTCATGCTCCTCATGTATTTCACACCTTTTGAAGCTCTTCATATTTTTCACACCTTTTCACGCTCTTCATATTTTTCCACACCACTTCATGCTTCTCCTATTTTTCAACCCGTTTCATGCTCCTCATGTATTTCACACCTTTTGAAGCTCTTCATATTTTTCACAACTTTTGAAGCTCTTCATATTTTTCACACGTTTTCAGGCTCTCCATGTATTTCAACACCGCTTCATGCTCCTCCTATCTTTCAGACCATTTCATGCTTATCTCATTTTTGACACCTTTTGAAGCTCTTCATATATTTCACACCTTTTGAAGCTCTTCATAATTTTCACACGTTTTCAGGCTCTTCATGTTTTTCAACACGGCTTCATGATCCTCCTATTTTTCATACCGTTCATGCTCCTCATATTTTTGACACCTTTTGAAGTTCTTCCTATTTTTCACAACTCTTCATGCTCTTCATGTTTTTCGACACCGCTTCATGCTCCTCCTATTTTACAGCCTGTTTCATGCTCCTCATATTTTTGAAACCTTTTGAAGCTCTTCATATTTTTCACACCTTTTCCCGCTCTTCATGTTTGTTAAACCCGTTTCTTGCTCCTCCTATTTTTCAGACCGTTTCATGCTCCTCATATTTTTGACACCTTATGAAGCTCTTCATATTTTTCACTCCTTTTCAGATCTTCATGTTTTTCAACACCACCTCATGCTCCTTCTATTTTTCAGACCGATTCATGCTCCTCATATTTTTGACACGTTTTGAAGCTCTTCATATTCTTCACAGCTTTTGATGCTCTTCATGTTTTTCAACACCTTTTCATGCTCCTGATATATTTCAGACAGTTTCATGCTCCTCATATTTTGACACATTTAGAAGCTCTTCATATTTTTCACACCTTTTCAGGGTCTTCATGTCTTTCAACACCGCTTCATGCTCCTCGTATTTTTCATACCGTTTCATGCTCCTCATATTTTTGACACCTTTTGAAGCTTGTCTTATTTTCACAGCTTTTCAGGAACTTCATGTTTTTCAACACTGCTTCATGCTCCTCCCATTTTTCAGACCGTTTCATGCTCCTCCTATTTTTCAGACCGTTTCATGCTCCTCATATTTTTGACACCTTTTGAAGCTTGTCTTATTTTCACAGCTTTTCAGGAACTTCATGTTTTTCAACACCGCTTCATGCTCCTCCCATTTTTCAGACCGATTCATGCTCCTCCTATTTTTCAGACCGTTTCATGCTCCTCATGTATTTCCAACCTTTTGAAGCTCTTCATATTTTTCACACCTTTTCAGGCTCTTCATGTTTTTGAACACCGCTTCATGCTCCTCCTATTTTTCAGACCGTTTCATGCTCCTCATAATTTTCACACCTTTTGAAGCTCTTCATATTTTTCACACCTTTTCCGGTTCTTCATGTTTTTGAACACAGCTTCATGCTCCTCCTATTTTTCAACTGTTTCATGCTCCTCATAATTTTGACATCTTTTGAAGTGCTTCATATTTTTCACAACTTTTCAGGCTCTTCATGTTTTTCAACACTGCATCATGCTCTTCCTATTCTTCAGAACTTTTCATGCTCCTCAAATTTTTGACACCTTCTGAAGCTCTTCATATTTTTCACACCTTTTCAGACTCTTCATGTTTTTCAACACCGCTTCATGCTCCTCCTATTTTTCAGACCGTTTCATGCTCCTCCTATTTTTCAGACCGTTTCATGCTCCTCCTACTTTTCAGACCGTATAATGCTCCTCATATATTTCATACGATTTGAAGCTATTCATATATTTCACACCTTTTCAGGCTCTTCATGTTTTTCAACACCGCTTCATGCTCCTCCTATTTTTCAGACCATTTCATGCTCATCTCTTTTTTGACACCTTTTGAAGCTCTTCATATTTTCACACTTTTTCAGGCTCTTCATGTTTTTCAACACCTTATCAGGCTCATCGTATTTTTCAGAACGTTTCATGCTCCTCATATTTTTGACACGTTTTCAGTCTCTTCATATTTTTCACACATTTTCAGGCTCTTCATGTTTTTGAACACCACTCATGCTCCTCATACTTTTCACACCTTTTGAAGCTCTTCATATTTTTCACACCTTTTCAGGCTCTTCATGTTTTTCAACACCACTTCATGCTCCTCGTATTTTTCAGACCGTTTCAGGCTCCTCATAGTTTTCACACCTTTTGAAGCCGTTCTATTTCTCACACCTTTTCAGGCTCTTCATGTTTTTCACACCGTTTCATGATCCTCCTATTTTTCATACCGTTTCATGCTCCTCATATTTTTGACACCTTTTGAAGCTCTTCATATTTGTCACCCCTTTTCAGGCTCTTCATTTTTTTGAACACCTCTTTATCCTCCTCCTATTTTTCAGACCGTTCCATGCTCTTCATATTTTTCAAACCTTTTGAAGCTCTTCATATTTTTCACACCTTTTCAGGCTCTTCATGTTTTTAAACACCGCTTCATGCTCTTCCTATTTTTCAGACCGTTTCATGCTCCTCATATTTTTCACACCTTTTGAAGCCGTTCTATTTCTTACACCTTTTCAGGCTCTTCATGTTTTTCAACACCACTTCATGCTCCTCCTATTTTTCAGACCGTTTCAGGCTCCTCATATTTTTCACACCTTTTGAAGCCGTTCTATTTCTCACACCTTTTCAGGCTCTTCATGTTTTTCACACCGTTTCATGCTCCTCATACTTTTGACACGTTTTGGGGCTCTCATATTTTTCACACCATTCCAGGCTCTTCATATTTTTGAACACCGCTTCATGCCCCTCCTATCTTTCAGACCATTTCATGCTCATCTCATTTTTGACACCTTTTGAAGCTCTTCATATATTTCACACCTTTTGAAGCTCTTCATAATTTTCACACGTTTTCAGGCTCTTCATGTTTTTCAACAAGATTTCATGCTCCTCCGGTTTCTCAGACCATTTCAAGGTCCTCATGTATTTCACACCATTTGAAGCTCTTCATATTTTTCACACCTTTTCAGACTCTTCATGTTTTTCAACACCGCTTCATGCCCCTCCTATCTTTCAGACCATTTCATGCTCATCTCATTTTTGACACCTTTTGAAGCTCTTCATATATTTCACAGCTTTTGAAGCTCTTCATAATTTTCACACGTTTTCAGGCTCTTCATGTTTTTCAACACGGCTTCATGATCCTCCTATTTTTCATACCGTTCATGCTCCTCATATTTTTGACACCTTTTGAAGTTCTTCCTATTTTTCACAACTCTTCATGCTCTTCATGTTTTTCGACACCGCTTCATGCTCCTCCTATTTTACAGCCTGTTTCAGGCTCCTCATATTTTTGACACCTTTTGAAGCTCTTCATATATTTCACACCTTTTGAAGCTCTTCATATTTTTCATACCTTTTCAGGCTCTCCATATTTTTGAACACCGCTTCATGCTCCTCCTATTTTTGAGACCGTTTCATGCTCCTCATATTTTTGACACCTTTTGAAGCTCTTCATATTTGTCACACCTTTTCAGGCTCTTCATGTTTTTGAACACCGCTTCATGCTCCTCCTATTTTTGAGACTGTTTCATGCTCCTCATATTTTTGACACCTTTTGAAGCTCTTCATATTTGTCACACCTTTTCAGGCTCTTCATGTTTTTGAACACCGCTTTATCCTCCTCCTATTTTTCAGACCGTTCCATGTTCTTCATATTTTTCAAACCTTTTGAAGCTCTTCATATTTTTCACACCTTTTCCCGCTCTTCATGTTTGTTAAAACAGTTTCTTGCTCCTCCTATTTTTCAGACCGATTCATGCTCCTCATATTTTTGACAGGTTTTGAAGCTCTTCATATTCTTCACAGCTTTTCATGCTCTTCATGTTTTTCAACACCGCTTCATGCTCCTCCTATTTTTCAGACCGTTTCATGCTCCTCATATTTTTGACACCTTTTGAAGCTCTTCATATATTTCACACCTTTTCAGGCTCTTCATGTTTTTCAGCACCAGTTCATGCTCCTCCTATTTTTCAGACCGTTTCATGCTCATCTCATTTTTTACACCTTTTGAAGCTCTTCATATTTTGCACACATTTTCAGGCTCTTCATGTTTTTCAGCTCCACTTCATGTTCCTCCTATTTTTCAGACCGTTTCTTGCTCCTCATATTTTTGACACTTTTTGAAGCTCTTCTTATTTTTCACACCTTTTCTGGCTCTTCATGTTTTTGAACACAGCTTCATGCTCCTCCTATTTTTCAGACCGTTTCATTCTCCTCATGTTTTTGACACCTGTTGAAGCTCTTCACATTTTTCACACCTTTTCAGGCTCTTCACGATTTTCAACATCGCTTCATGATCCTCCTATTTTTCAGACCGTTTCATACTCTTCCTATTTTTGAGACTGTTTCAGGCTCCTCATATTTATGACAGGTTTTGAATCTCTTCATATTTTGCACACCTTTTGAAGCTCTTCATATTTTTCACACCTTTTCAGGCTCATTATGATTTTCAACACAGCTTAATGCTCCTCCTATTTTTCAGACCGTTTCATGCTCATCTCATTTTTGACACCTTTTGAAGCTCTTCATATTTTTCACATTTTTGAAGCTCTTCATATTTTTCACACCTTTTCAGGCTCGTTATGATTTTCAACACAGCTTAATGCTCCTCCTATTTTTCAGACCGTTTCATGCTCATCTCAATTTGACACCTTTTGAAGCTCTTCATATTTTTCACACCTTTTGAAGCTCTTCATATTTTTCACACATTTTCAGGCTCTTCATGTTTTTCAACACCGCTTCTTGCTCCTCCTATTTTTCCGACCGTTTCATGCTCCTCATATTTTTGACACGTTTTGAAGCTCTTCATATTTTTCACACCTTTTCAGGCTCTTCATGTTTTTCAACACCGGTTCATGCTCCTTCTATTTTTCAGAAAGTTTCTTGCTCCTCATATTTTTGAAACCTTTTGAAGCTCTTCATATTTTTCTCACATTTTCAGGTTCCTACTGTTTTTCAACACCATTTCATGCTCCTCTTATTTTTCAGACCGTTTCATGCTCCTCCTATTTTTCAGACCGTTTCATGATCCTCATATATTTGAAACCTTTTGAAGCTCTTCATATTTTTCACACCTTTTCAAGCTCTTCAAGATTTTCAACAACGCTTCATGCTCCTGCTTTTTTTCAGACCGTTTCGTGCTCCTCATATATTTGACAGCTTTTGAAGCTCTTCATATTTTTCACACCTTTTCAGGCTCTTCATGTTTTTGAACATCACTTCATGCTCTTCCTTTTTTTCAGACCATTTCTTTCCCCTCATATATTTGACACATTTTGAAGCTGTTCATACTTTTCACAACTTGTCAGGCTCTTCATGTTTTTGAACACCGCTTCATGCTCCTCCTATTTTTCAGACCGTTTCATGCTCGTCATATTTTTCACACCTTTTAAAGCTCTTCATATTTTTCACACCTTTTCAGGCTCTTCATGTTTTTCAACACCACTTCATGCTCCTCCTATCTTTCAGACCATTTCATGCTCATCTCATTTTTGACACCTTTTGAAGCTCTTCATATATTTCACACCTTTTGAAGCTCTTCATAATTTTCACACGTTTTCAGGCTCTTCATGTTTTTCAACAAGATTTCATGCTCCTCCTGTTTTTCAGACCGTTTCAAGCTCCTCATGTATTTCACACCATTTGAAGCTCTTCATATTTTTCACACCTTTTCAGGCTCTTCATGTTTTTCAACACCGCTTCATGCTCCTCCTATCTTTCAGACCATTTCATGCTCATCTCATTTTTGACACCTTTTGAAGCTCTTCATATATTTCACACCTTTTGAAGCTCTTCATAATTTTCACACGTTTTCAGGCTCTTCATGTTTTTCAACACGGCTTCATGATCCTCCTATTTTTCATACCGTTCATGCTCCTCATATTTTTGACACCTTTTGAAGTTCTTCCTATTTTTCACAACTCTTCATGCTCTTCATGTTTTTCGACACCGCTTCATGCTCCTCCTATTTTACAGCCTGTTTCATGCTCCTCATATTTTTGAAACCTTTTGAAGCTCTTCATATTTTTCACACCTTTTCCCGCTCTTCATGTTTGTTAAACCCGTTTCTTGCTCCTCCTATTTTTCAGACCGTTTCATGCTCCTCATATTTTTGACACCTTATGAAGCTCTTCATATTTTTCACTCCTTTTCAGATCTTCATGTTTTTCAACACCACCTCATGCTCCTTCTATTTTTCAGACCGATTCATGCTCCTCATATTTTTGACACGTTTTGAAGCTCTTCATATTCTTCACAGCTTTTGATGCTCTTCATGTTTTTCAACACCTTTTCATGCTCCTGATATATTTCAGACAGTTTCATGCTCCTCATATTTTGACACATTTAGAAGCTCTTCATATTTTTCACACCTTTTCAGGGTCTTCATGTCTTTCAACACCGCTTCATGCTCCTCGTATTTTTCATACCGTTTCTTGCTCCTCATATTTTTGACACCTTTTGAAGCTTGTCTTATTTTCACAGCTTTTCAGGAACTTCATGTTTTTCAACACTGCTTCATGCTCCTCCCATTTTTCAGACCGTTTCATGCTCCTCCTATTTTTCAGACCGTTTCATGCTCCTCATATTTTTGACACCTTTTGAAGCTTGTCTTATTTTCACAGCTTTTCAGGAACTTCATGTTTTTCAACACCGCTTCATGCTCCTCCCATTTTTCAGACCGATTCATGCTCCTCCTATTTTTCAGACCGTTTCATGCTCCTCATGTATTTCCAACCTTTTGAAGCTCTTCATATTTTTCACACCTTTTCAGGCTCTTCATGTTTTTGAACACCGCTTCATGCTCCTCCTATTTTTCAGACCGTTTCATGCTCATCTCATTTTTGACACCTTTTGAAGCTCTTCATATATTTCACACATTTTCAACCTCTTCATATTTTTCACACCTTTTCATGCTCTTCATGTTTTTCAACACCGCTTCATGCTTCTCCTATTTTTCAGACAGTTTCATGCTCCTCCTATTTTTCAGACTGTTTCATGCACCTCTCATTATTGACACCTTTTGAAGCTCTCATACTTTTCACACCTTTTCAGGCTCTTCATGTTTCTCAACACCGCTTCATGCTCCTCCTATTTTTGCGACCGTTTCATGCTCCTCATATATTTGACACCTTTGAAGCTCTTCATATTTTATCACACGTTTTCAGGCTTTTCATGTTTTTCATCACCGCTTCACGCTCCTCCTATTTTTGAGACCGTTTCACGCTCCACATATTTTTGACAACTTTTGGGACTCTTCATATTTTTCACACCTTATCAGCCTCTTCATGTTTTTTAACCGCTGCATACTCCTCCTATTTTTCAGACCGTTTCATGCTCCTCATATATTTCACACCTTTTGAAGCTCTTCATATTTTTCACACCTTTTCAGGCTCTTCATTTTTTTCACACCACTCCATGCTCCTCCTATTTTTCAAACCGTTTCTTGCTCATCTCATTTTTGACACCTTTTGAAGCTCTTCATATTTTTCACACCTTTTGATGCTCTTCATATTTTTCACAAGTTCTCAGCCTCCTCATGTTTTTAAACACCGCTTCATGCTCCTCCTATTTTTCAGACCGTTTCATGCTCCTCATATTTTTCACACCTTTTGAAGCTCTTCCTTTTTTTCACACCTTTTCACGCTCTTCATGTTTTTGAACACCGCTTCATGCTCCTCCTATTTTTCCCGACCCTTTCATGCTCCTCATAATTTTGACACCTTTTGAAGCTCTTCATATGTTTCACAACTTTTCAGGCTCTTCATTTTTTTCAACACCACTCCATGCTCCTCCTATTTTTCAGACGGTTTCATGCTCATCTCATTTTTTACACCTTTTGAAGCTCTTCATATTTTTCACACCTTTTGATGCTCTTCATATTTTTCACACGTTTTCAGGCTCTTCATGTTTTTCAACACCGCTTCATGCTATTTCTATTTTTCAGAGAGTTTCATGCTCCTCATGTATTTCACACCTTTAGAAGCTCTTCATATTTTTCAAACCTTTTCAGGCTCTTCATGTTTTTCCACACCCCTTCATGCTTCTCCTATTTTTCAGCCCGTTTCATGCTCCTCATGTATTTCACACCTTTTGAAGCTCTTCATATTTTTCACACCTTTTCAGGCTCCTCATGTTTTTCACACCTTTTCATGCTCTTCATGTTTTTGAACACCATTTCAGGCTTCTCCTAATTTGCAGACCGTTTCATTCTCCTCATATTTTTGACACCTTTTGAAGCTCTTTATATATTTCACACCTTTTCAGGCTCTTCATTTTTTTCAACACCACTTCATGCTCCTCCTATTTTTCAGACCGTTTCATGCTCATCTCATTTTGACACCTTTTGAAGCTCTTCAAATTTTTCACGTCTTTTGAAGGTCTTCATATTTTTCACAACTTTTCAGGCTCTTTATGATTTTCAACACCGCTTCATGCTCCTCCTATTTTTCAGACCGTTTCATGCTCATCTCATTTTGACACCTTTTGAAGCTCTTCAAATTTTTCACACCTTTGGAAGCTCTTCATATTTTCCATATTTTTGAAGCTCTTCATATTTTCACACGTTTTCAGGCTCTTCATGTTTTTCAACAACGCTTCATGCTATTTCTATTTTTCAGAGAGTTTCATGCTCCTCATGTATTTCACACCTTTTGAAGCTCTTCATATTTTTCAACCCTTTTCAGGCTCTTCATGTTTTTCCACACCCCTTCATGCTTCTCCTATTTTTCAGCCCGTTTCATGCTCCTCATATGTTTCACACCTTTTGAAGCTCTTCATATTTTTTTAACACCTTTTCACGCTCCTCCTATATTTCAGACCGTTTCAAGCTCCTCATATTTTTGACACTTTTTGTAGCTCTTCATATTTTTCACACCTTTTCAGGCTCTTCATGTTTTTCAACACCGCTTCATGCTCCTACTATTTTTCAGACCCTTTCATGCTCCTCATATTTTTGACACCTTTTTAAGCTCTTCATATTTTTCACACCTTTTCACGCTCTTCATGTTTTTCAACATCGCTTGCTGCTCCTCCTCTTTTTCAGAGCGTTTCATGCTCCTCATAATTTTGACACCTTTGAAGCTCTTCATATTTTTCACACCTTTTCAGGCTCTTCATATTTTTCAACACCACTTCATGCTTCTCGTATTTATCAGACCGTTTAATGCTCCTCATATTTTTGACACTTTTTGAAGCTCTTCATATTTTTCACACTTCTCCAGGCTCTTCATTTTTTTGAACACCGATTCATGGTCCTCCTATTTTTCAGACCTTTTCATGCTCCTCATGTTTTGACACCTTTTGAAGCACTTCATATTTTTCACACCTTTTCAGGCTCTTCATGTTTTTCAACAACGCTTCATGCTCCTCCTATTTTTCAGACTGTTTCATGCTCCTCATATGTTTCACACCTTTTGAAGCTCTTCATATTTTTTTTAACACCATTTCACGTTCCTCCTATATTTCAGACCGTTTCAAGCTCCTCATATTTTTGACACTTTTTGCAGCTCTTCATATTTTTCACACCTTTTCAGGGTCTTCATGTTTTTCTACACCACTTCATGCTCCTCCTATTTTTCAGACAGTTTTATTCTACTCATATGTTTCACACCTTTTTCAAGCTCTTCATGTTTTTCAACACCACTTCATGCTCCTCCTAATTTTCAGACCGTTTCATTCTCCTCATATTTTTGACACCATTTGAAGCTGTTCATCTTTTTCACACCTTTTCAGGCTCTTCATGTTTTTTAACACCTTTTCATGCTCCTGCTATATTTCAGACCGTTTCATGCTCCTTATATTTTTGACACCTTTTGAAGCTCTTCATATTTTTCATACGTTTTCAGGCTCTTCATATTTTTCAACACCGCTTCATGCTCCTCCTATTTTTCAGACCGTATCATGCTCCTCATATGTTTCACACCTTTTTCAGGCTCTTCATGTTTTTCAACAACACTTCATGCTCCTCCTATGTTTCAGACCGTTTCATGCTCCTCATATTTTTGACACAGTTTGAAGCTATTCACATTGTTCACACCTTTTGAGGCTCTTCATGTTTTTGAAAACAGTTTCTTGCTCCTCATATTATTCAGACCGTTACACCCTCTATATATTTGACACCTTTTTGAAGCTCTTCATATTTTTCACACCTTTTGAGGCTCTTCATGTTTTTGAAAACAGTTTCTTGCTCCTCATATTTTTCAGACCGTTTCACCCTCTATGTATTTGACACCTTTTTGAAGCTCTTCATATTTTTCACACCTTTTCAGGCTCTTCATGTTTTTCAACACCACTTCATGCTCCTCCTTTTTTGCAGACAGTTTCATGCTCCTCATATATTTGACACCTTTTAAAGCTCTTCATATTTCTCACACCTTTTCAGGCTCTTCATGTTTTTCAACACCGCTTCATGCACCTCCGATTTTTCAGACCGTTTCATGCTCCTCATATTTTTGACACCTTTTGAAGCTCTTCATATTTCTCAAACCTTTTCAGGCTCTTCATGTTTTTCAACACCGCTTAATGCACCTCCTATTTTTCAGACCGTTTCAGGCTCATCTCATTTTTGACACCTTTTGAAGCTTTTCATATTTTTCACATATTTTCAGGCTCTTCATGGTTTTGAACACCGCTTCATGCTAATCCTATTTTTCAAACCATATCATGCACCTCATATTTTTGACACATTTTGAAGCTCTTCATATTTTTCACACCTTTTCAGGCTCTTCATGGTTTTCAACACAACTTCATGCTTCTCGTATTTTTCAGACCGTTACATGCTCCTCATATTTTTGACACTTTTTGAAGCTCTGCATATTTTTCACACCTTTTCAGGCTCTTCATGTTTTTCAACACCACTTCAGGCTCCTCCTATTTTTCAGACACTTTCATGCTAATCTAATTTTTGACACTTTTTGAAGCTCTTCATATTTTTCACACCTTTTCAGTCTCTGCATGTTTTTGAACACCGTTTTATGCTCCTCATATATTTCACACCCTTTGAAGCTCTTCATATTTTGCTCACCTTTTCAGGCTCTTCATGTTTTTGAACACCGCTTCATCCTCCTCCTATTTGTAAGAGGGTTTCATGCTCGTCATATTTTTGACATATTTTGAAGCTCTTCTTAATTTTCACACCTTTTCAGGCTCTTCATGTTTTTGAACCCCGGTTCAGGCTCCTCCTATTTTTCAGACCGTTTCATGCTCCTCATATTTTTCACACCTTTTGAAGCTCTTCATATATTTCACACCTTTTCAGGGTCTTCATGGTTTTGAACACCACTTCATGCTCCTCCTATTTTTCAGACCGTTTCATGCTCCTCATATTTTTGACACCTTTTGAAGCTCTTCATATTTTTCACACCTTTTCAGGCTCTTCATGGTTTTCAACACAACTTCATGCTCCTCGTATTTTTCAGACCGTTACATGCTCCTCATATTTTTGACACCTTTTGAAGCTCTGCATATATTTCACACATTTTCAGGCTCTTCATGATTTTCAACACCACTTCATGCTCCTCCTATTTTTCAGACCGTTTCATGCTCATCTCATTTTTGACATCTTTTGAAGCTCTTCATATTTTTCACACCTTTTCAGTCTCTGCATGATTTTGAACACCGTTTCATGCTCCTCATATATTTCACACCTTTTGAAGCTCTTCATATTTTGCACACCTTTTCAGGCTCTTCATGTTTTTGAACACCGCTTCATCCTCCTCCTATTTTTAAGAGGGTTTCATGCTCGTCATATTTTTGACATATTTTGAAGCTCTTCATAATTTTCACACCTTTTCAGGCTCTTCATGTTTTTGAACACCGCTTCATGCTCGTCCTATTTTTCAAACCGTTTCATGCTCCTCATATTTTTGACACCATTTGAAGCTCTTGATATTTTTCACACCTTTTCAGGCTCTTCATTTTTTTCAACACCACTTCATGCTCCTCCTATTTTTCAGACCGTTTCATGCAGATCTCCTTTTTGACACTTTTTGAAGCTCTTCATATTTTTCAAACCTTTTGAAGCTCTTCATATTTTTCACACGTTTTCAGGCTCTTCATGTTTTTCAACACCGCTTCATGCTCCTCCTATTTTTCAGACCGTTTCATGCTCCTCATATTTTTGACACCTTTTGAAGCTCTATATATTTTTCACACATTTTCAGGCTCTTCATGTTTTTCAACACCGCTTCATGCTCCTCCTATTTTTCAGACCGTTTCATGCTCCTCATATTTTTGACACCTTTTGAAGCTTTTCATATTTCTCACTCATTTTCAGGCTCTTCATGTTTTTGAACATCACTTCATGCTCCTCCTATTTTTCAGACCGTTTCATGCTCCTCATGTATTTCACACCTTTTGAAGCTCTTCATATTTTTCACACCTTTTCAGGCTCTTCATGTTTTTGAACCCCGGTTCAGGCTCCTCCTATTTTTCAGAACGTTTCATGCTCCTCATATTTTTCACACCTTTTGAAGCTCTTCATATATTTCACACCTTTTCAGACTCTTCATGATTTTGAACACCACTTCATGCTCCTCCTATTTTTCAGACTGTTTCATGCTCCTCATATTTTTGACACATTTTGAAGCTCTTCATTTTTTTCACACCTTTTCAGGCTCTTCATGTTTTTCAACACCGCTTCATGGTCCTCCTATGTTTCAGAACGTTTCATGCTCCTCATGTATTTCACACCTTTTGAAACTCTTCATATTTTTTACACCTTTTCAAGCTCTTCATGTTTTTGAACACCGTTTCATGCTCCTCCTATTTTTCAGACCTTTTCATGCTCCTCATATTTTTGACAAATTTTGAAGCTCTTAATATTTTGCACACCTTTCATTCTCTTAATATTTTTCAACACCACTTCATGCTCCTCCAATTTTTCAGTCCGTTTCATGCACATCTCATTTTTGACACCTTTTGAAACTATTCATATTTTTCACACCTTTTCAGGCTCTTCCGGGTTTTCAACACCGCTTCATGATCTTCCTATTTTTCAGACCATTTCATGCTCCTCATATTTTTACACCTTTTGAAGCTCTTCATATATTTCACACCTTTTCAGGCTCTTCCGGGTTTTCAACACCGCTTCATCCTCCTCCTATTTTTAAGAGGGTTTCATGCTCGTCATATTTTTGACACCTTTTGAAGCTCTTCATATTTTTCACACCTTTTCAGGCTCTTCATGTTTTTGAACACCGCTTCATGCTCCTCCTATTTTTCAGACCATTTCATGCAGATCTCATTTTTGACACCTTTTGAAGCTCTTCTTATTTTTCAAAACTTTTGAAGCTCTTCATATTTTTCACACGTTTTCAGGCTCTTCATGTTTTTGAACACTGCTTCATGCTCCTCCTATTTTTCAGACAGTTTCATGCTCCTGATATTTTTGACATCTTTTGAAGCTCTATATATTTTTCACACCTTTTCAGGCTCTTCATGTGTTTCAACACCACTTCATGCTCCTCCTATTTTTCAGAATGTTTCATGCTCCTCATATTTTTGACATCTTTTGAAGCTCTTCATATTTTTCACACATTTTCAGGCTCTTTATGTTTTTGAACACCGCTTCATGGTCCTCATAATTTTCAGAACTTTTCATGCTCCTAATATAATTCACACCTTTTGAAGCTCTTCATATTTTTCACACCTTTTCAGGCTCTTCATGTTTTTCAACACCGTTTCATGCTCCTCCTATTTTTCAGACCGTTTCATGCTCCTCATAATTTTGACACCTTTTGAAGCTCTTCATAATTTTCACACCTTTTGAAGCTGTTCATATATTTCACACCTTTTCAGGCTCTTGATGATTTTCAACACCACTTCATGCTCCTCCTAATTTTCACACCCTTTCATGCTAATCTAATTTTTGACACCTTTTGAAGCTCTTCATATTTTTCACACATTTTGAAGGTCTTCATATTTTTCACACCTTTTCAGGCTGTTCATGTTTTTGAACACCGCTTATGCTCGTCCTATTTTTCAGACCGTTTCATGCTCCTCATATTTTTGACACCTTTTGAAGCTCTTCATATTTTTCACACCTTTTCAGGCTCTTCATGTTTTTCAACAACACTTCATGCTCCTCGTATTTTTCAGACGGTTTCATTCTCCTCATATTTTTGACACCTTTTGAAGCTCTGCATATATTTCACACCTTTTCAGGCTCTTCATGATTTTCAACACCACTTCATGCTCCTCCATTTTTCAGACCGTTTCATGCTCATCTCATTTTTGACATCTTTTGAAGCTCTTCATATTTTTCACACCTTTTGAAGCTCTTCATAATTTTCATATTTTTGAAGCTCTTCATATTTTTCACACTTTTTCAACCTCTTCATGTTTTTCAACACCTGTTCAGGCTCCTCCTATTTTTCAGACCCTTTCATGCTAATCTAATTTTTGACACTTTTTGAAGCTCTTCATACTTTTCGCACCTTTTAAGTCTCTGTATGTTTTTGAACACCTTTTCATGCTCCTCATGTATTTCACTCCTTTTGAAGCTCTTCATATTTTGCAGACATTTTCAGGCTCTTCATGTTTTTGAACACCGCTTCATCCTCCTCCTATTTTTTAGAGGGTTTCATGCTCGTCATATTTTGGACACATTTTGAAGCTCTTCATATTTTTCACACCTTTTCAGGCTCTTCATGTTTTTGAACACTGCTTCATCCTCCTCCTATTTTTAAGAGGGTTTCATGCTCGTCATATTTTTGACACCTTTTGAAGCTCTTCATATTTTTCACACCTTTTCAGGCTGTTCATGTTTTTCAGCACCAGTTCATGCTCCTCCTATTTTTCAGACCATTTCATGCAGATCTCATTTTTGACACCTTTTGAAGCTCTTCTTATTTTTCAAAACTTTTGAAGCTCTTCATATTTTTCACACGTTTTCAGGCTCTTCATGTTTTTGAACACTGCTTCATGCTCCTCCTATTTTTCAGACAGTTTCATGCTCCTCATATTTTTGACATCTTTTGAAGCTCTTCATATTTTTCACACATTTTCAGGCTCTTTATGTTTTTGAACACCGCTTCATGGTCCTCATAATTTTCAGAACTTTTCATGCTCCTGATATAATTCACACCTTTTGAAGCTCTTCATATTTTTCACACCTTTTCAGGCTCTTCACGTTTTTCAACACCGTTTCATGCTCCTCCTATTTTTCAGACCGTTTCATGCTCCTCATAATTTTGACACCTTTTGAAGCTCTTCATAATTTTCACACCTTTTGAAGCTGTTCATATATTTCACAACTTTTCAGGCTCTTGATGATTTTCAACACCACTTCATGCTCCTCCTAATTTTCACACCCTTTCATGCTAATCTAATTTTTGACACCTTTTGAAGCTCTTCATATTTTTCACACCTTTTGAAGGTCTTCATATTTTTCACACCTTTTCAGGCTGTTCATGTTTTTGAACACCGCTTATGCTCGTTCTATTTTTCAGACCGTTTCATGCTCCTCATATTTTTGACACCTTTTGAAGCTCTTCATATTTTTCACACCTTTTCAGGCTCTTCATGTTTTTCAACACCGCTTCATGATCCTCCTATTTTTCGGACCGTTTCATGCTCCTCATATTTTTGACACCTTTTGAAGCTCCTCATATTTTTCACACCTTTTCAGGCTCTTCATGTTTTTCAACAACACTTCATGCTCCTCGTATTTTTCTGACGGTTTCATTCTCCTCATATTTTTGACACCTTTTGAAGCTCTGCATATATTTCACACCTTTTCAGGCTCTTCATGATTTTCAACACCACTTCATGCTCCTCCATTTTTCAGACCGTTTCATGCTCATCTCATTTTTGACATCTTTTGAAGCTCTTCATATTTTTCACACCTTTTGAAGCTCTTCATAATTTTCATATTTTTGAAGCTCTTCATATTTTTCACACTTTTTCAGCCTCTTCATGTTTTTCAACACCTGTTCAGGCTCCTCCTATTTTTCAGACCCTTTCATGCTAATCTAATTTTTGACACTTTTTGAAGCTCTTCATACTTTTCGCACCTTTTAAGTCTCTGTATGTTTTTGAACACCTTTTCATGCTCCTCATGTATTTCACTCCTTTTGAAGCTCTTCATATTTTGCAGACATTTTCAGGCTCTTCATGTTTTTGAACACCGCTTCATCCTCCTCCTATTTTTTAGAGGGTTTCATGCTCGTCATATTTTGGACATTTTGAAGCTCTTCATATTTTTCACACCTTTTCAGGCTCTTCATGTTTTTGAACACCGCTTCATCCTCCTGCTATTTTTAAGAGGGTTTCATGCTCGTCATATTTTTGACACATTTTGAAGCTCTTCATATTTTTCACACCTTTTCAGGCTCTTCATGTTTTTGAACACCACTTTATGTTCCTCCTATTTTTCAGACCGTTTCATGCTCCTCATATTTTTGTCACCTTTTGAAGCTTTCATATTTTTCACACCTTTTTAAGCTTCATGTTTTTCAACACCACTTCATGCTCCTCCTTTTTTGCAGACCGTTTCATGCTACTCATATATTTGACACCTTTTGAAGCTCTTCATATTTCTCACACCTTTTCAGGCTCTTCATGTTTTACAACACCGCTTCATGCACCTCCGATTTTTCAGACCGTTTCATTCTCCTCATATTTTCGACACCTTTTGAAGCTCTTCATATTTTTCACAACTTTTCAGGCTCTTCATGTTTTTGAACAGCATTTCATGCTCCTCCTATTTTGCAGACCGTTTCATTCTCCTCATATTTTTGACACCTTTTGAAGCTCTTAATATATTTCACACCTTTTCAGATTTTTCATTTTTTTCAACACGACTTCATGCTCCTCCTGTTTTTCAGACCGTTTCATGCTCATCTCATTTTGACACCTTTTGAAGCGCTTCATGTTTTTCACATCTTTTGAAGCTCTTCATATTTTTCACAACTTTTCAGGCTCTTTATGATTTTCAACAGCCCTTCATGCTCCTCATATTTTTCAGATCGTTTCATGCTCCTCATATTTTTGACACCTTTTTCAGCTTTCATATTTTTCACACCTTTTCAGGCTCTTCATGTTTTGAACACCACTTCATGCTGCTCCTATTTTTCATAGACTTTCATTCTCCTCATATTTTTGACACCTTTTGAAGCTCTTCATATTTTTCACACCTTTTGAATCTCTTCATATATTTCACACCTTTTCAGGCTCTTCATTTTTTTGAACACAGCTTCATGCTCCTCCTATTTTGCAGACCGTTTCATGCTCCTCATATATTTGACAACTTTTGAAGCTCTTCATATTTTTCACATCTTTTCAGGCTCTCATGTTTTTCAACACCGCTTCATGCTCCTCCTATTTTTCAGAGAGTTTCATGCTCCTCATATTTTTGACACCTTTTGAAGCTCTTCATATTTTTCACACCTTTTCAGCTCTTCATGTTTTGAACACCGTTTCATGCTCCTCCTATTTTTCAGACCGTTTCATTCTCCTATATTTTTGACAGCTTTTGAAGGTCTTCATATTTTTCTCACCTTTTCAAGCTCTTCATTCTTTTCAACACCGCTTCATGCTCCTCCTATTTTTCAGCCGGTTTCATGCTCCTCATAGTTTTGACACCTTTTGAAGCTCTTCATATTTTTCACACCTTTTCAGCTCTTCATGTTTTTGAACTCCACTTCATGATCTTCCTATTTTTCAGACCGTTTCATGCTCCTCATATATTTTACATTCTTTGAGGCTCTTCATATTTTTCACACCTTTTGAAGCTCTTCATATTTTTCACACCTTTTCAGGCTCTTCATGTTTTTCAACATCGTTTCATGCTCCTCCTATTTTTCAGACCGTTTCATGCTCCTCATAATTTTGACACCTTTTGAAGCTCTTCATCATTTTCACACCTTTTGAAACTGTTCATATTTTTCACACCTTTTCAGGCTCTTCATGTTTCTCAACAACACTTCATGCTCCTCGTATTTTTCAGACGGTTTCATTCTCCTCATATTTTTGACACCTTTTGAAGCTCTGCATATATTTCACACCTTTTCAGGCTCTTCATGATTTTCAACACCACTTCATGCTCCTCCATTTTTCAGACCGTTTCATGCTCATCTCATTTTTGACATCTTTTGAAGCTCTTCATATTTTTCACACTTTTTGAAGCTCTTCATATTTTTCACACTTTTTCAGCCTCTTCATGTTTTTCAACACCTCTTCAGGCTCCGCCTATTTTTCAGACCCTTTTATGCTAATCTAATTTTTGACACTTTTTGAAGCTCTTCATACTTTTTGCACCTTTTAAGTCTCTGCATGTTTTTGAACACCTTTTCATGCTCCTCATGTATTTCACTCCTTTTGAAGCTCTTCATATTTTGCACACATTTTCAGGCTCTTCATGTTTTTGAACACCGCTTCATCCTCCTCCTATTTTTCAGATTGTTTCATGCACATCTCATTTTTTACCCCTTTTGAGGCTCTTCATATTTTTCACACCTTTTCAGGCTCTTCATGTTTTTGAACACCACTTCATGATCTTCCTATTTTTCAGACCGTTTCATGCTCCTCATATATTTGACATTCTTTGAGGCTCTTCATATTTTTCACACCTTTTCAGGCTCGTCATGTTTTTGAATACCGTTTCATGCTCCTCCTATTTTTCAGACCGTTTCATGCTCCTCATATTTTTGACACCTTTTGAAGCTCTTCATATTTTTCACACCTTTTCAGGCTCTTCATGTTTTTCAACACCGCTTCATGCTCCTCCTGTTTTTCAGACCGTTTCATGCTAGTCATATTTTTGACACCTTTTGAAGCTCTTCATATTTCTCACACCTTTTCAGGCTCTTCATGTTTTTCAACAACGCTTCATGCTCCTCCAATTTTTCAGACGGTTTCATGCTCCTCATATTTTTGACACCTTTTGAAGCTCTTCATATTTTTCACACCTTTTCAGGCTCTTCATGTTTTTCAACACCGCTTCATGCACCTCATATTTTTCAGAACGTTTCATGCTCATCTCATTTTTGACACCATTTGAATCTTTTCATATTTTTCACATATTTTCAGGCTCTTCATGTTTTTGAACACCGCTTCATGCTAATCCTATTTTTCAAACCATATCATGCTCCTCATGTTTTTCACACCTTTTGAAGCTCTTCATATTTTTCACACCTTTTCAGGCTCTTCTTGTTTTTGAACACCACTTCATGCTCCTTCTATTTTTCAGAGAGTTTCATGCTCCTCATGTATTTCACACCTTTTGAAGCTCTTCATATTTTTCACACCTTTTCAGGCTTTTCATATTTTTGAACACCGTTTCATGCTCCTCCTATTTTTCAGGCCGTTTCATGCTCCTCATATTTTTGACACCTTTTGAAGCTCTTCATATTTTTCAAACCTTTTCAGGCTCTTCATGTTTTTCAACACCGCTTCATGCTCCTCCGATTTTTCGGACCGTTTCATGCTCCACATATTTTTGACACCTTTTGAAGCTCTTCGTATAATTCACAACTTTTCAGGCTCTTCATTTTTTTCAACACCACTTCATGCTCCTCCTATTTTTCAGACCATTTCATGCAGATCTCATTTTTGACACCTTTTGAAGCTCTTCTTATTTTTCAAAACTTTTGAAGCTCTTCATATTTTTCACACGTTTTCAGGCTCTTCATGTTTTTCAACACCGCTTCATGCTCCTCCTATTTTTCAGACGGTTTCATGCTCATCTCATTTTTGACACCTTTTGAATCTCTTCATATTTTTCACATCTTTTAAAGCTGTTCATATTTTTCACACTTTTTCAGGCTCTGCATGTTTTTCAACAACCTTTCTTGCTCCTCCTATTTTTCAGACGGTTTCATGCTCATCTCATTTTTGACACCTTTTGAAGCTCTTCATATTTTTCACACTTTTTGAAGATCTTCTTATTTTTCACGTTTTTGAAGCTCTTCATATTTTTCACACGTTTTCAGCCTCTTCATGTTTTTCAACACCGCTTCTTGCTCCTGCTATTTTTCAGACCGTTTCATACTCCTCATATTTTTGACACGTTTTGAGGCTCTTCATATTTTTCACACCTTTTCAGGCTCTTCATGTTTTTGAACACCGCTTCATGCTCCTCCTATTTTTCAGACCGTTTCATGCTCCTCATGTATTTCACACCTTTTGAAGCTCTTCATATTTTGCACACCTTTTCAGGCTCTTCATGTTTTTCACAACCACTTCATGCTCCTCCTATTTTTCCGATCGTTTCATGCACATCTCATTTTTTACACCTTTTGAGGCTCTTCATATTTTTCACACCTTTTCAGGCTCTTCATGTTTTTCAACACCGCTTCATGCACCTCCTATTTTTCAGAACGTTTCATGCTCATCTCATTTTTGACACCTTTTGAAGCTTTTCATATTTTTCAAAACTTTTCAGGCTTTTCATGTTTTGAACACCGCTTCATGGTAATCCTATTTTTGAAACCATATCATGCTCCTCATATTTTTCACACATATTGAAGCTCTTCATATTTTTCAAACCTTTTCAGACTCTTCATGTTTTTGAACACCACTTCATGCTCCTTCTATTTTTCAGAGAGTTTCATTCTCCTCATGTATTTCACACCTTTTGAAGCTCTTCATATTTTGCACACCTTTTCAGGCTCTTCATGTTTTTGAACACCGTTTCTTGCTCCTCCTATTTTTCAGACGGTTTCATGCTCCTCATATTTTGACACCTTTTGAAGCTCTTCATATTTTTCACACTTTTTCAAGCTCTTCATGTTTTTCAACACCACTTCATGCTCCTCCTATTTTTCAGACGTTTCATGTTCCTCATATTTTTGACACCTTTAGAAACTTTTCATATTTTTCACACTTTTTCAGGCTCTTCATGTTTTTCCACACCGCTTCAGCTCCTCCTATTTTTCAGACCGTTTCATTCTCCTCATAAATTTGACACATTTTAAAGCTCTTCATATATTTCACACCTTTTCAGGCTCTTCATTTTTTCAACACCACTTCATGCTCCTCCTATTTTTCAGACCGTTTCATGCTCATCTATTTTGACACCTTTTGAAGCTCTTCATATTTTTACACCTTTTAAGCTCTTCACATTTTTCACACCTTTTCAGGCTCTTCATGTTTTGAACACCGTTTCTTGCTCCTCTTATTATTCAGACCGTTTCATGATCCTGATATATTTGACACCTCTTGAAGCTCTTCATATTTTTCACACCTTTTCAGGCTCTTCAAGATTTTCAACACCGCTTCATGCTCCTCCGATTTTTCAGACCGTTTCATGCTCATCTCATTTTTGACATCTTTTGAAGCACTTCGTATTTTTCACACCTTTTGAAGCTCTTCCTATTTTTCATATTTTTGAACCACTTCATGTTTTTCACACCTTTTCAGGCTCTTCAAGATTTTCAACACCGCTTCATGCTCCTCCGATTTTTCAGACCGTTTCATGCTCATCTAATTTTTGACACCTTTTGAAGCTCTTCATATTTTTCACACCTTTTCAGGCTCTTCATATTTTTCAACACAACTTCATGCATCTCCTATTTTTCGGACCATTTCATGCTCCTCATATTTTTCAAACCTTTTGAAACTCTTCATATTTTTCACACCTTTTCAGGCTCTTCATGTTTTGAACACCACTTCATGCTCCTCCTATTATTCAGAGAGTTTCATGCTCCTCATGTATTTCACACCTTTTGAAGCTCTTCATATTTTTCACACCTTTTGAAGCTCTTCATATATTTCACATCTTTTCAGGCTCTTCATGTTTATTTAACAACGTTTCATCCTCCTCCTATTTTTGACACATTTTGAAGCTCTTCATATTTTTCACATCTTTTAAGACTCTTCATGTTTTTCAACACAGCTTCATGCTCCTCCGTTTTTTCAGACCGTTTCATCCTCCTCCTATTTTTGACACATTTTGAAGCTCTTCATATTTTTCACATCTTTTAAGACTCTTCATGTTTTTCAACACCGCTTCATGCTCCTCCGTTTTTTCAGACCGTTTCATGCTCCTCTCATTTTTGACACCTTTTGAAGCTCTTCATATTTTTCACACCTTTTGAAGCTCTTCATATTTTTCACAACTTTTAAGGCTCTTCATGTTTTTCAACACCGCTTCATGGTCCTCCTATTTTTCAGAACGTTTCATGCTCCTCATATTTTTGACACCGTTTCAAGCTCTTCATATATTTCACACCTTTTCAGGCTCTGAATGTTGTCAACACCGCTTCATGCTCATCCTATTTTTCGGACCGCTTCATGCTCCTCAGATTTTTGACATCTTTGGAGCACTTCATATTTTTCACACGTTTTCAGCCTCTTCATGTTTTTCAACACTGCATCATGCTCTTCCTATTTTTCAGATCGTTTCATGCTCCTCAATGTTTGACATGTTTTGAATCTCTTTATATTTTTCACACCATTTCAGGCTCTTCATGTTTTGAACAACGTTTCATGCTCCTCCTATTTTTCAGAAAATTTCATGATCCTCATATATTTGAGACCTTTTAACGCTCTTCATATTTTTCACAGCTTTTCAGCTCTTCATGTTTGTCAACACCACTTCATGCTCCTCCTATTTTTCAGACCGTTTCTTTCTCCTCATATTTTTGACACCTTTTGAAGCTCTTCATATATTTCACAGATTTTCAGGCTCTTCATCTTTTTGCACACCGCTTCATGCTCCTCCTATTTTTCACACCGTTTCATGCTGCTCTCATTATTGACACATTTCGAAGCTATTCATATTTTTCACACCTTTGGAAGCTCTTCATATTTTTCACACATTTTCAGGCTTTTCATGTTTTCAACACCTCTTCATACTCCTCCTTTTTTTCAGTCCGTTTCATGTTCCTCATATTTTTCACACCTTTTAATGCTCTTCATATTTTTCACACCTTTTCAGGCTTTTCATGTTTTTCAACACCGCTTCATGCTCCTCCTATTTTTCAGACTGTTTCATGCTCCTCATATTTTTGACAGCTTTTGAAGCTGTTCATATTTTTCACACCTTTTCAGGCTCTTCATGTTTTTCAACTGTGCTTCATGTTCCTCCTATTTTTCACACCGTTTCATGCTCCTCATATTTTTGACACCTTTTGAAGATCTTAATATTTTTCACACCTTTTCAGGCTCTTCATGTTTTTGAACACCATTTCATGCTCCTCCTTTTTTTTGACACATTTTGAACGTCTTCATAATTTTCACACCTTTCAGGCTCTTCATGTTTTACAACACTGTTTCATGCTCCTCCTATTTTTCAGATCATTTCATGCTCCTCATATATTTCACATCTTTTGTAGCTCTTCATATTTTTCACACCTTTTCAGTCTCTTCAGGTTTCTCAACATCACTTCATGCTTCTCCTATTTTTCACACCGTTTCATGCTCCTCATATTTTTGACACCTTTTGAACCTCCTCATTTTTTCACAACTTTGGAAACTCTTCATATATTTCCCACCTTTTCAGGCTCTTAAAGTTTTCAACACCGCTTCATGCTCATCCTATTTTTCAGACCGTTTCATGCTCCTCAATTTTTGACACGTTTTGAGGCTCTTCATGTTTTTCACACCTTTTCAGGCTCTTCATGTTTTTCAACACTGTTTCATGCTGCTCCTATTTTTCAGACCGTTTCATGTTCCTCATATTTTTCACACCTTTTGAAGCTCTTCATATTTTACAAAACTTTTCAGGTTCTTCATGTTTTTGACGACTGCTTCATGCTCCTCCTATTTTTCAGACCGTTTCATGCTCCTTATATATTTGACACCTTGTGAAGCTCCTCCTATTTTTCACACCTTTTCAGGCTCTTCATGTATTTCAACACCTTTTCATGCTCCTCCTATTTTTCAGACCGCTTCAGTCTCCTCATGTATTTCACACCTTTTCAAGCTCTTCATATTTTTCACACCTTTTCAGGCTCTTCATGTTTTTGAACACCGTTTCATGCTCCTCCTATTTTTCAGACCGTTTCATGCTCCTCATATTTTTGACACCTTTTGAACCTCCTCATTTTTTCACAACTTTGGAAACTCTTCATATATTTCACACCTTTTCAGGCACTTCATGATTTCCACGACCACTTCATGCTCCTCCTATTTTTCAGACCGTTTCATGCTCATCTCATTTTTGACACCTTTGGAAGCTCTTCATATATTTCACACCTTTTGAAGCTCTTCATATTTTTCACACGTTTTCAGGCTCTTCATGTTTTTCAACACCGCTTCATGCTCCTCCTATTTTTCAGACCGTTTCATGCTCCTCATATTTTTGACACGTTTTGAGGCTCTTCATGTTTTTCACACCTTTTCAAGCTCTTCATGTTTTTGAACACCACTTCATGCTCCTCCTATTTTTAAGATCGTTTCATGCTCCTCATATTTTTGACCCTTTTTGAAGATCTTCATGTTTTTTCACACCTTTTCAGGCTCTTCATATTTTTGAACACCGTATCATGCTCCTCCTATTTTTCAGACCGTTTCAGGCTCCTCATATTTTTGACACCTTTTGAAGCTCCTCATATTTTTCACACCTTTTGAAGCTCTTCATATATTTCACAACTTTTCAGGCACTTCATGTTTTTCAACATCACTTCATGCTCCTCCTATATTTCAGACCGGTTCATGCTCCTCATATTTTTGACACCTTTTGTAGCTCTTCATATATTTCACACCTTTTGAAGCTCTTCATATTTTTCACACGTTTTCAGGCTATTCATATTTTTCAACGCCGCTTCATGCTCCTACTATTTTCAGACCGTTTCCACCTCCTCATGTATTTCACACCTTTTGAAGCTCTTCATATATGTCACACCTTTTAGGCTCTTCGTCTTTTTAAAACCGTTTCATGCTCATCCTATTTTTCACACTGTTTCATGCTCCTCATATATTTGACACCTTTTGAAGCTCTTCATATTTTTCACACCTTTTCAGGCTCTTCATGTTTATCAACACAGTTTCATGCTCTTCCTAAATTTCAGACCGTTTCATGCTCCTCATATTGTTGACACCTTTTGAAGCTCTTCATATTTTTCCACCTTTTCAGGCTTTTCATGTTTTTCAACACCGCTTCATGCTCCTCCAATTTTTCAGAAAGTTTCATGCTCCTCATATTTTTAACATCTTTTGAAGCTCTTCATTTTTTTCACACCTTTTCATGCTCTTCATCTTTTTCAAAAAAGTTTCATGCTCATCCTATGTTTCATACTGTTTCACGCTCCTAATATTTTTGACACCTTTTGAAGCTCTTTATATTTTTCACACCTTTTCAGGCTCTTCATGTTTTTGACCACCGCATCATGCTCCTCCTATTTTTCAGTCGTTTCATGCCTCTCATATTTTTTACACCTTTTGAAGCTCTTCATGTTTTTCACACCTTTTCATGCTCTTCATCTTTTTCAAAACCGTCTCATTCTCATCCTATTTTAAAGACTGTTTCATGCTCCTCATATTTTTGACACCTTTAGAACCTCTTCATATTTTTCACACCTTTTCATCTCTTCATGTTTTCAACACCGTTTCATGCTCCTCCTATTTTTCAGACCGATTCATGCTCCTCATATTTTTGACACCTTTTGAAGCTCTTCTTTTTTTTTCACACATTTTGAAGCTCTTCATATTTTTCACAACTTTTCAGGCTCTTCATGTTTTTGAACACCGCTTCATGCTCCTCTTATTTTTTAGAGAGTTTCATGCTCCTCATGTATTTCACACCTTTTGAAGCTCTTCATATTTTTCACACCTTTTCAGGCTCTTCATATTTTGAACACCATATCATGCTTCTCTTATTTTTCAGACCATTTCTTGCTCCTCATATTTATGACACCTTTTGAAGCTCTTCATATTTTTCACACCTTTTGAAGCTGTTCATATTTTTCACACCATTTGAAGCTTTTCATATTTTTCACACGTTTTCAGGTTCTTCATGTTTTTCAACACCGCTTCATGCTCCTGTTAATTTTCAGACCCTTTCATGCTCCACATATTTTTGACACGTTTTGAAGCTCTTCATGTTTTTCACACCTTTTCAGGCTCTTCATGTCTTTCAACACCGTTTCATGCTCCTCCTATTTTTCAGAACTTTTAATGCTCCTCACATTTTTGACACCTTTTGTAGTTCTTCATATATTTCATACATTTTCAGGATCTTTATGTTTTTCAACAACACTTCATGCTCCTCCTATTTTTAAGACCGCTTCATGCTCATCTCATTTTTCACACTTTTGAAACGGTTCATATTTTTCACACCTTTTGAAGATCTTCATATTTTTACAAGTTTTCAGGTTCTTCATGTTTTTCAACACCGCTTCATGCTCCTCCTATTTTTCAGACTATTTCATGCTCCACATATTTTTGACACGTTTTGAAGCTCTTCATATTTTTCACACCTTTTCAGGCTTTTTATGTTTCTGAACACCGCTTCAAGCTGCTCCTATATTTCACATCTTTTGAAGCTCTTCATTATTTTCACACCTTTTCAGGCTCTTCATGTTTTTGAACACAGCTTCATGCTCCTCCTATTTTTCAGACAGTTTAATGCTCCTCATGTATTTCAAACCTTTTGAAGCTCATCATATATTTCACATCTTCTCAGGCTCTTCATGTTTTGAACACCGTTTCATGCTCCTCCTATTTTTTAGACCGTTTTATACTCCTCATAATTTTGACACCTTTTGAAGCTCTTCATATTTTTCACAACTTTTCAGGCTCTTCATGTTTTTCAACACCGTCTCATTCTACTCCTATTTTTCAGACCGTTTCATGCTCCTCATGTATTTCACACCTTTTGAAGCTTTTCACATTTTTCACACCTTTTCAGGCTCTTCATGTTATTCAACACCGCTTCATGATCTTCCTATTTTTCAGTCCATTTCATGCTCCTCATATTTTTGACACCTGTTGAAGTTCTTCATATTTTTCCACCTTTTCAGCTCTTCAAGTTTTTCAACACCACTTCATGCTCCTCCTATATTTCAGAGCGTTTCATGCTCCTCATATTTTTGACACCTGTTGAAGCTCTTCATATTTTTCACACCTTTTCAGGCACTTCATATTTTTCAACACCGCTTCATGCTCCTCCTATTTTTCAGATCGTTTCATGCTCCTCATATTTTGACACCTTTTGAAGCTCTTCATATTTTTCACAAGTTTTCAGGTTCTTCATGTTTTTCAACACCGCTTCATGCTCCTCCTATTTTTCACACCGTTTCATGCTCCACATATATTTGACACGTTTTGAAGCTCTTCATATTTTTCACACCTTTACAGGCTTTTTATGTTTTTAACACCACTTCATGCTGCTCCTATATTTCATACCTTTTGAAGCTCTTCATATTTTCCACACCTTTTGAAGCTCTTCATATTTCTCAAACGTTTTCAGGCTCTTCATGTTTTTCAACACCCCTTCTTGCTCATCTATTTTTCAGACCGTTTCATGCTTCTCTCATTTCTGACATCTTTTGAAGCTCTTCATATATTTCACACATTTTCAGGCTCTTCATGTTTTTCAACACCACTTCATGCTCCTCCTATTTTTCAGACCGTTTCATGCTCATCTCACTTTTGACACATTTTGAAGCTCTTCATATTTTCCACACCTTTTGAAGCTCTTCATATTTTTCAAACGTTTTCAGGCTCTTCATGTTTTTCCACACCGCTTCATGCTCCTCCTTTTTTTCAGATAGTTTCATGCCCCCTTTATTTTTGACACCTTTTGAAGCTCTTCATATTTTTCAAACCGTTTCAGGCTCTTCATGTTTTTCAACACCGCTTCATGCTCCTCCTATTTTTCAAACCGTTTCATGCTCCTCATATTTTTGACACCTTTTGAAGCTATTCATATATTTCACACCTTTTCCACCTCTTCATGTTTTTCAACACTGCTTTTTGCTCCTCCAATTTTTCAGACCGTTTCATGCTCCTCCTATTTTTGATACCTTTTGAAGCTGTTCATATATTTCACACCTTTTCAGGCGTTTCATGTCTTTGAAAACCGTTTCATGCTCGTCATATTTTGACAGTTTTTGATGCTCTTCATATTTTTCACAGCTTTTCAGGCTCTTCATGTTTTTCAACACCACTTCATGCTCCTATTTTTCAGACCGTTTCCTGCTCCTCATATTTTTGACACATTTTCAAACTCTTCATATTTTTCACACCTTTTCAGGCTCTTCTTGTTTTTCAACACCGCTTCATGCTCCTCGTATTTTTCAGACAGTTTCATGTGCCTCCTCTTTTTAACATCTTTTGAAGGTCTTCATATTTTTCACACCTTTTCAGGCTCTTCATGTTTTTCCGCACCGCTTCCTGCTCTTCCTTTTTTTCAGACCGTTCCATGCTCCTCATATTTTTGACACCTTTTGAAGCTCTTCATATTTTGCACACCTTTTGAGGCTCTTTATGTTTTTCAACACCACTTCATGCTCGTCCTATTTTCAGACCGTTTAATGCTCCTCTTATTTTTGACACCTTTTGAAGCTCTTCATATTTTTCAAACCTCTTCAGGTTCTTCATATTTTTCAACACCGCTTCATGCTCCTCCTATTTTTCAGATAGTTTCATGCCCCCTCTATTTTTGACACATTTTGAAGCTCTTCATATTTTTCAAGCCTTTTCAGGCTCTTCATGTTTCTCAACACCGCTTCATGCTCCTCCTATTTTTCAAACCGTTTCATGCTCCTCATATTTTTGACACCTTTTGAAGCTCTTCATATATTTCACACCTTTTCCACCCCTTCATGGTTTTCAACACTGCTTCTTGCTCCTCCAATTTTTCAGACCGTTTCATGCTCCTATTTTTGATAACTTTTGAAGCTGTTCATATATTTCACACCTTTTCAGGCGTTTCATGTCTTGAACACCGTTTCATGCTCCTCATATTTTGGCAGTTTTTGATGCTCTTCATATTTTTCACAGCTTTTCAGGCTCTTCATGTTTTTCAACACCGGTTCATGCTCCTCCTATTTTTCATACCATTTCATGCTCCTCATATTTTTGACACCTTTTGAAGCTCTCCATATTTTTCAAACCTTTTCAAGCTCTTCATGTTTTTAAACAGAGCTTCATTTTCCTCCTATTTTTCAGACCGTTTCGTGCTCCACATATTTTTGACACCTTTTGAAGCTCTTCATATTTTTCAACCTTTTCTTGCTTTCCATGTTTTTGAACACCGTTCCATGCTCCTCATATTTTTGACACCTTTGAAGCTCTTCAAAATTTTGACACCTTTTGAAGCTCTTCATATTTTTCAAACCTTTTCAAGCTCTTCATGTTTTTCAACACCGCTTCTTGCTCCTCCTATTTTTCAGACCGTTTCATGCTCCTCATATTTTTGACACCTTTTGAATCTCTTCATATATTTCACACCTTTTCAGGCTCTTCATGTTTTTGAACACCGCTTCATGATCCTCCTATTTTTCAGACCGTTTCATACACCTCATATTTTTTTCACCTTTTGAAGCTCTTCATATTTTTCACACCTTTTCAGGCTCCTCATGTTTTGCAACACCGCTTCATGGTCCTCCTATTTTTCAGACCATTTCATACTCGTCATATTTTTGACACCTTTTACTGCTCTTCATATTTTTCACACCTTTTCAGGCTCTTCATTTTTTCAACACCGCTTCTTGCTCCTCCTATTTTTCAGACTGTTTCATGCTCATCTCATTTTTGACACCTTTGAAAGCTTTTCATATTTTTCACAACTTTTCAGGCTCTTCATGTTTTGAACACCGCTTCATGCTCCTCCTATTTTTCAGACCGTATCATGCTCCTCATATTTTTCACATCTTTTGAAGCTCTTCATATTTTTCACACCTTTTCAGGCTCTTCATATTTTTGAACACCTCTTCATCTTCCTCCTATTTTTCAGACCGTTTCTTGCTCCTCATGTATTTCACACCTTTGGAAGCCCTTCATATTTTTCACACCTTTTCAGGCTCTTGATGTTTTTCCACACCACTTCATGCTTCTCCTATTTTTCAACACGTTTCATGCTCCTCATATATTTCACACCCTTTGAAGCTCTTCATATTTTTCACACCTTTTCAGGCTCTTCATGTTTTTCAACACCGCTTCATGCTCCTCCTATTTTTCAGACCGTTTCATGCACCTCATATTTTTCTCACCTTTTGAAGCTCTTCATATTTTTCACACCTTTTCAGGCTCCTCATGTTTTGCAACACCGCTTCATGGTCCTCCTATTTTTCAGACCGTTTCATACTCCTCATATTTTTGACAACTTTTGATGCTCTTCATATATTTCACACCTTTTCAGGCTCTTCATTTTTTCAACACCACTTCATGCTCCTCCTATTTTTCAGACCGTTTCATGCTCATCTCATTTTTGACACCTTTTGAAGCTCTTCATATTTTTCACACCTTTTCAGGCTCTTCATGTTTTTGAACACCGCTTCATTCTCCTCCTATTTTTCAGACTGCTTCATACTCCTCTCATTTTTGACACCTTTTGAAGCTCTTCATATTTTTGACACCTTTTGAAGCTCTTCATATTTCTCACACTTTTTCAGGCTCTTCATGATTTTCAACACCGATTCATGCTCCTCCTCTTTTTCAGACCGTTTCATGCTCCTCATATTTTTGATACCTTTTGAATCTCCTCATATTTTTTACACCTTTTGAACCTCTTCATATATTTCACACTTTTTCAGGCTCTTCATGTTTTTCAACACGGCTTCATGCTCCTCCTATTTTTCAGACCGTTTCATGCTCCTCATATTTTTCACACCTTTTGAAGCTCTTCATATTTTTCACACCTTTTAAGCCTCTTCATGTTTTTTAACACCGCTTCATGCTCCTCCTATTTTCAAGACAGTTTCATACTCCTCATGTATTTCATACCTTTTGAAGCTCCTCATATTTTTCACACCTTTTCAGGCTCTTCATATTTTTGAAAACCGCTTCATGCTCCTCCTATTTTTAAGACCATTTCATGCTCCTCATATATTTCACACCTTTTGAAGTTCTTCATATTTTTCACACCTTTTCAGGCTCTGCATGTTTTTCAACACCGTTTCATGCTTCTCCTATTTTTCAGACCGTTTCATGCTCCTCATATTTTTGACACATTTTGAAGTCTTGATATATTTCACACCTTCTCAGGCTCTTCATTTTTTGGAACACGACTTCTTGCTCCTCCTATTTTTCAGACCGTTTCATGCTCATCTCATTTTTGACACCTTTTGAAGCTCTTCATATATTTGACACCATTTGAAGCTCTTCATATTTTTCACAACTTTTCAGGCTCTGCATGTATTTGAACACCGTTTCATGCTACTCCTATATTTCAGACCGATTCTTGCTGCTCATATATTTGACACCTTTTGAAACTCTTCATATTTTTAACACCTTTTTAGGCTCTTCATGTTTTTCAACACCGCTTCATGCTCCTCCTATTTTTCAGACCGTTTCATGCTCCTCATATTTTTGACACCTTTTGATGCTCTTCATATTTTTCACACCTTTTCAGGCTTTTCATGTTTTTGCACACCGCTTCATGCTCCTCCTATTTTTGACACCTTTTGAAGCTCTTCATATTTTTCACATCTTTTCAGGCTCTTCATGTTTTTCAACACCGCTTCATGCTCCACCTATTTTTCAGACGGGTTCATGCTCCTCATATTTTTGACACCTTTTGAAGCTCTTCATATTTTTCAAACCTTTTCAGGCTCTTCATGTTTTTGATCACTGCTTCATGCTCCTCGTATTTTTCAAACCATTTCATGATCCTCATGTATTTCACACCTTTGAACCTCTTCATATTTTTCACACCTTTTCAGGCTCTTCATGTGTTTCAACACCACTTCATGCTCCTCAGCTTTTTCAGACCGTTTCATGCTCATTTCATTTTTGAAACATTTTGAAGCTCTTCATATTTTTCACACCTTTTGAATCTCTTCATATTTTTGACACCTTTTCAGCCTCTTCATGTTTTTGAACACCTCTGCATGCTCCTCCTATTTTTCAGGGCGTTTAATGCTCCTCATGTATTTCACACCTTTTGAAGCTCTTCATATTTTTCTCACCTTTTCAGGCTCTTCATGTTTTTGAACACCGCTTCATGCTCCTCATATTTTTCAGACCGTTTCATGCTCCTCATATATTTCAAACCTTTTGCACCTCTTCATATTTTTCACACCTTTTCAATGTCTTCATGTTTTTGAACACCGTTTCATGCTGCTCCTATTTTTCACAACGTTTCATGCTCCTCATATTTTTGACACCTTTTGAAGCTCTTCATATTTTTCACACCTTTTCAGGCTCTTCATATTTTTGAACACCTCTTCCTCTTCCTCCTATTTTTCAGACCGTTTCTTGCTCCTCATGTATTTCACACCTTTTGAAGCCCTTCATATTTTTCACACCTTTTCAGGCTCTTGATGTTTTTCCACACCACTTCATGCTTCTCCTATTTTTCAACACGTTTCATGCTCCTCATGTATTTCACACCTTTTGAAGCTCTTCATATTTTTCACACCTTTTCAGGCTCTTCATGTTTTTCAACACCGCTTCATGCTCCTCCTATTTTTCAGACCGTTTCATGCACCTCATATTTTTCTCACCTTTTGAAGCTCTTCATATTTTTCACACCTTTTCAGGCTCCTCATGTTTTGCAACACCGCTTCATGGTCCTCCTATTTTTCAGACCGTTTCATACTCCTTATATTTTTGACAACTTTTGATGCTCTTCATATTTTTCACACCTTTTCAGGCTCTTCATTTTTTCAACACCGCTTCATGCTCCTCCTATTTTTCAGAGCGTTTCATGCTCATCTCATTTTTAACACCTTTGGAAGCTTTTCATATTTTTCACAATTTTTCAGGCTCTTCATGGTTTGAACACCGCTTCATGCTCCTCCTATTTTTCAGACCGTATCATGCTCCTCATATTTTGACACCTTTTGAAGCTCTTCATATATTTCACACCTTTTCAGTCTCTTATTTTTCTTCAACACCACTTCATGCACCTCCTATTTTTCAGACCGTTTCATGATCATCTCATTTTTGACACCTTTTGAAGCTCTTCATATTTTTCACACCTTTTCAGGCTCCTCATTTTTTTCAACACCACTTCTTTCTCCTCCTATTTTTCAGACCGTTTCATGCTCATTTCTTTTTTGACACCTTTTGAAGCTCTTCATATTTTTCACACATTTTGAAGCTCTTAATATTTTTCACACCTTTTCTGGCTCTTCATGTTTTTCAACACCGGTTCATGGTACTCCTATTTTTTAGACCGTTTCATGCTCCTCATATTTTTGACAACTTTTGAAGCTGTTCATATTTTTCACACCTTTTCAGGCTCTTCATTTTTTTCAACACTGCTTCATGCTCCTCCTATTTTTCAGAACGTTTCATGCTCCTTATAATTTTGACACCTTTTGAAGCTCTTCATATTTTTCACACCTTTTCAGGCTCTTCATGTTTTTCAACACTGCTTCATGCTCCTCCTATTTTTCAGACCGTTTCTTGCACCTCATATATTTCACACCTTTAGAAGCTCTTCATATTTTTCACACATTTTCAGGCTCTTCATGTTTCTCAACACCGCTTCCTGCTCCTCCTCTTTTTCAGACCGTTTCATGCTCCTCATATTTTTGACACATTTTGAAGCTCTTCATGTTTCTCACAGCTTTTCAGGTTCTTCATGTTTTTCAACACTACTTCATGCTCCTCCTATTTTTCAGACGGTTTCATGCTCATCTCATTTTTGACACCTTTTGAAGCTCTTCATATTTTTCACATCTTTTGAAGCTCTTCATATTTTTCACACGTTTTCAGGCTCTTCATTTTGTTCAACACCCTTTCTTGCTCCTCCTATTTTTCAGACCATTTCATGCTCCTCATATTTTTGACACGTTTTGAACCTCTTCATATTTTTCACACCTTTTCAGGCTCTTCATGTTTTTGAACACCATTTCATAGTCCTCCTATTTTTCAGACCGTTTCATGCTCCTCATATTTTTGACACCTTTTGAAGCTCTTCATATTTTTCACTATTTTTCAGGGTCTTCCTGTTTTGAACACCGCTTCATGCTCCTCCTATTTTTCAGAACTTTTCATGCTCCTCATATTTTTGACACCTTTTGAAGCTATTCATATTTTTCACACCTTTTCAGGCTCTTCATGTTTTTGAACACCATTTCATGCTCCTCCTATTTTACAGACCGTTTCATTCTCCTCATATTTTTGACACCTTTTGAAGCTCTTCATATATTTCACACCTTTTCAGGCTTTTCATTATTTTCAACACCACTTCATGCTCCTCTTATTTTTCAGACCGTTTCATGCTCATCTCATTTTGACACCTTTTGAAGCTCTTCATGTTTTTCACATCTTCTGAAGCTCTTCATATTTTTCACAAATTTTCAGGCTCTTTATGATTTTCAACACCGCTTCATGCTCCTCCTATTTTTCAGACCGTTTCATGTTCATCTCATTTTGACACCTTTTGAAGCTCTTCATATTTTTCACACCTTTTGAAGCTCTTCATATTTTGCATATTTTTGAAGTTCTTCATAATTTCACACGTTTTCAGACTCTTCATGTTTTTCAACACCACTTCATGCTCCTCCTATTTTTCAGACCGTTTCATGCTCCTCATATTTTTGACACCTTTTGAAGCTCTTCATATTTTTCACACCTTTTCAGGCTCTTCATGTTTTTGAACACCGCTTCATGCTCCTCCTATTTTTCAGACCGTTTCATGCTCCTCATATTTTTGACAACTTTTGAAGCTTTTCATATTTTTCACACCTTGTCAGGCTCTTGAATTTTTTCAACACCACTTCATGCTCCTCCTTTTTTGCAGACCGTTTCATGCTCCTCATATTTTTGACACCTTTTGAAGCTCTTCATATTTTGCACACCTTTTCAGGCTCTTCATGTTTTTGAACACCGCTTCATGATCCTCCTATTTTTCTGACCTTTTCATGCTCCTCATATTTTTGACAACTTTTGAAGCTCTTCATATTTTTCACAACTTTTCAGGCTTTTCCTGTTTTTGAACACCGCTTCATGCTCCTCCTATTTTTCAAACCGTTTCATGCTCCTCATATTTTTGACACCTTTTGAAGCTCTTCATATTTTTCACACCTTTTCAGGCTCTTCATGTTTTTGAACACCGCTTCATGCTCCTCCTATTTTCAGACCGTTTCATTCTCCTCATATTTTTGACACCTTTTGAAGCCCTTCATATATTTCACACCTTTTCCGTCTCTTCTTTTTTTTCAACACCACTTCATGCTCCTCCTATTTTTCAGACCGTTTCATGCTCATCTCATTTTTGACACCTTTTGAAGCTCTTCATATTTTTCACACCTTTTCAAGCTCTTCATGTTTTTGAACACCGCTTCATGCTCCTCCTATTTTTCAGACTGCTTCATACTCCTCTCATTTTTGACACCTTTTGAAGCTCTTCATATTTTTGACACCTTTTGAAGCTCTTCATATTTCTCACACGTTTTCAGGCTCTTCATGATTTTCAACACCGATTCATGCTCCTTCTCTTTTTCAGACCGTTTCATGCTCCTCATATTTTTGATACCTTTTGAATCTCCTCATATTTTTTACACCTTTTGAAGCTCCTCATATTTTTCACACCTTTTCAGGCTCTTCATATTTTTGAAAACCGCTTCATGCTCCTCCTATTTTTAAGACCATTTCATGCTCCTCATATATTTCACACCTTTTGAAGTTCTTCATATTTTTCACACCTTTTCAGGCTCTGCATGTTTTTCAACACCGTTTCATGCTCCTCCTATTTTTCAGACCGTTTCATGCTCCTCATATTTTTGACACATTTTGAAGTTCTTGATATATTTCACACCTTCTCAGGCTCTTCATTTTTTGGAACACGACTTCTTGCTCCTCCTATTTTTCAGACCGTTTCATGCTCATCTCATTTTTGACACCTTTTGAAGCTCTTCATATATTTGACACCATTTGAAGCTCTTCATATTTTTCACAACTTTTCAGGCTCTGCATATATTTGAACACCGTTTCATGCTACTCCTATATTTCAGACCGATTCTTGCTCTTCATATATTTGACACCTTTTGAAACTCTTCATATTTTTAACACCTTTTCAGGCTCTTCATGTTTTTCAACACCGCTTCATGCTCCTCCTATTTTTCAGACCGTTTCATGCTCCTCATATTTTTGACACCTTTTGATGCTCTTCATATTTTTCACACCTTTTCAGGCTTTTCATGTTTTTGCACACCGCTTCATGCTCCTCCTATTTTTCACACCTTTTGAAGCTCTTCATATTTTTCACCCTTTTCAGTCTCTTCATGTTTTTAACACGGTTTCATGCTCCTCCTATTTTTCAGACCGTTTCATGCTCCTCATATTTTTGACACCTTTTGAAGCTCTTCATATTTTTCACATCTTTTCAGGCTCTTCATGTTTTTCAACACCGCTTCATGCTCCACCTATTTTTCAGACGGTTTCATGCTCATCTCTTTTTTGACACCTTTTGAAGCTCTTCATATTTTTCATACCTTTTGAAGCTCTTCATATTTTTCACTCGTTTTCACGCTCTTCATGTTTTTCAACACCGCTTCATGCTCCTCCTATTTTTCAGACGGTTTCATGCTCCTCATATTTTTGACACCTTTTGAAGCTCTTCATATTTTTCAAACCTTTTCAGGCTCTTCATGTTTTTGAACACTGCTTCATGCTCCTCGTATTTTTCAAACCATTTCATGATCCTCATGTATTTCACACCTTTGAACCTCTTCATATTTTTCACACCTTTTCAGGCTCTTCATGTGTTTCAACACCACTTCATGCTCCTCAGCTTTTTCAGACCGTTTCATGCTCATTTCATTTTTGAAACATTTTGAAGCTCTTCATATTTTTCACACCTTTTGAATCTCTTCATATTTTTGACACCTTTTCAGGCTCTTCATGTTTTTGAACACCTCTGCATGCTCCTCCTATTTTTCAGGGCGTTTAATGCTCCTCATGTATTTCACACCTTTTGAAGCTCTTCATATTTTTCTCACCTTTTCAGGCTCTTCATGTTTTTGAACACCGCTTCATGCTCCTCATATTTTTCAGACCGTTTCATGCTCCTCATATATTTCAAACCTTTTGCACCTCTTCATATTTTTCACACCTTTTCAATGTCTTCATGTTTTTGAACACCGTTTCATGCTGCTCCTATTTTTCACAACGTTTCATGCTCCTCATATTTTTGACACCTTTTGAAGCTCTTCATATTTTTCACACCTTTTCAGGCTCTTCATATTTTTGAACACCTCTTCCTCTTCCTCCTATTTTTCAGACCGTTTCTTGCTCCTCATGTATTTCACACCTTTGGAAGCCCTTCATATTTTTCACACCTTTTCAGGCTCTTGATGTTTTTCCACACCACTTCATGCTTCTCCTATTTTTCAACACGTTTCATGCTCCTCATGTATTTCACACCTTTTGAAGCTCTTCATATTTTTCACACCATTTCAGGCTCTTCATGTTTTTCAACACCGCTTCATGCTCCTCCTATTTTTCAGACCGTTTCATGCACCTCATATTTTTCTCCCCTTTTGAAGCTCTTCATATTTTTCACACCTTTTCAGGCTCCTCATGTTTTGCAACACCGCTTCATGGTCCTCCTATTTTTCAGACCGTTTCATACTCCTCATATTTTTGACAACTTTTGATGCTCTTCATATTTTTCACACCTTTTCAGGCTCTTCATTTTTTCAACACCGCTTCATGCTCCTCCTATTTTTCAGAGCGTTTCATGCTCATCTCATTTTTAACACCTTTGGAAGCTTTTCATATTTTTCACAATTTTTCAGGCTCTTCATGTTTTGAACACCGCTTCATGCTCCTCCTATTTTTCAGACCGTATCATGCTCCTCATATTTTGACACCTTTTGAAGCTCTTCATATATTTCACACCTTTTCAGTCTCTTCTTTTTCTTCAACACCACCTCATGCACCTCCTATTTTTCAGACCGTTTCATGATCATCTCATTTTTGACACCTTTTGAAGCTCTTCATATTTTTCACACCTTTTCAGGCTCCTCATTTTTTTCAACACCACTTCATTCTCCTCCTATTTTTCAGACCGTTTCATGCTCATCTCTTTTTTGACACCTTTTGTAGCTCTTCATATTTTTCACACATTTTGAAGCTCTTAATATTTTTCACACCTTTTCTGGCTCTTCATGTTTTTCAACACCGGTTCATGGTACTCCTATTTTTTAGACCGTTTCATGCTCCTCATATTTTTGACAACTTTTGAAGCTGTTCATATTTTTCACACCTTTTCAGGTTCTTCATTTTTTTCAACACTGCTTCATGCTCCTCCTATTTTTCAGAACGTTTCATGCTCCTTATAATTTTGACACCTTTTGAAGCTCTTCATATTTTTCACACCTTTTCAGGCTCTTCATGTTTTTCAACACTGCTTCATGCTCCTGCTATTTTTCAGACCGTTTCTTGCACCTCATATATTTCACACCTTTAGAAGCTCTTCATATTTTTCACACATTTTCAGGCTCTTCATGTTTCTCAACACCGCTTCCTGCTCCTCCTCTTTTTCAGACCGTTTCATGCTCCTCATATTTTTGACACATTTTGAAGCTCTTCATGTTTCTCACAGCTTTTCAGGTTCTTCATGTTTTTCAACACTACTTCATGCTCCTCCTATTTTTCAGACGGTTTCATGCTCATCTCATTTTTGACACCTTTTGAAGCTCTTCATATTTTTCACATCTTTTGAAGCTCTTCATATTTTTCACACGTTTTCAGGCTCTTCATGTTGTTCAACACCCTTTCTTGCTCCTCCTATTTTTCAGACCATTTCATGCTCCTCATATTTTTGACACGTTTTGAAGCTCTTCATATTTTTCACACCTTTTCAGGCTCTTCATGTTTTTGAACACCGTTTCATAGTCCTCCTATTTTTCAGACCGTTTCATGCTCCTCATATTTTTGACACCTTTTGAAGCTCTTCATATTTTTCACTACTTTTCAGGGTCTTCCTGTTTTGAACACCGCTTCATGCTCCTCCTATTTTTCAGAACTTTTCATGCTCCTCATATTTTTGACACCTTTTGAAGCTCTTCATATTTTTCACACCTTTTCAGGCTCTTCATGTTTTTGAACACCATTTCATGCTCCTCCTATTTTACAGACCGTTTCATTCTCCTCATATTTTTGACACCTTTTGAAGCTCTTCATATATTTCACACCTTTTCAGGCTTTTCATTATTTTCAACACCACTTCATGCTCCTCTTATTTTTCAGACCTTTTCATGCTCATCTCATTTTGACACCTTTTGAAGCTCTTCATGTTTTTCACATCTTCTGAAGCTCTTCATATTTTTCACAAATTTTCAGGCTCTTTATGATTTTCAACACCGCTTCATGCTCCTCCTATTTTTCAGACCGTTTCATGTTCATCTCATTTTGACACCTTTTGAAGCTCTTCATATTTTTCACACCTTTTGAAGCTCTTCATATTTTGCATATTTTTGAAGTTCTTCATAATTTCACACGTTTTCAGACTCTTCATGTTTTTCAACACCACTTCATGCTCCTCCTATTTTTCAGACCGTTTCATGCTCCTCATATTTTTGACACCTTTTGAAGCTCTTCATATTTTTCACACCTTTTCAGGCTCTTCATGTTTTTGAACACCGCTTCATGCTCCTCCTATTTTTCAGACCGTTTCATGCTCCTCATATTTTTGACAACTTTTGAAGCTCTTCATATTTTTCACAACTTTTCAGGCTTTTCCTGTTTTTGAACACCGCTTCATGCTCCTCCTATTTTTCAAACCGTTTCATGCTCCTCATATTTTTGACACCTTTTGAAGCCCTTCATATATTTCACACCTTTTCCGTCTCTTCTTTTTTTTCAACACCACTTCATGCTCCTCCTATTTTTCAGACCGTTTCATGCTCATCTCATTTTTGACACCTTTTGAAGCTCTTCATATTTTTCACACCTTTTCAAGCTCTTCATGTTTTTGAACACCGCTTCATGCTCCTCCTATTTTTCAGACTGCTTCATACTCCTCTCATTTTTGACACCTTTTGAAGCTCTTCATATTTTTGACACCTTTTGAAGCTCTTCATATTTCTCACACGTTTTCAGGCTCTTCATGATTTTCAACACCGATTCATGCTCCTCCTCTTTTTCAGACCGTTTCATGCTCCTCATATTTTTGATACCTTTTGAATCTCCTCATATTTTTACACCTTTTGAACCTCTTCATATATTTCACACTTTTTCAGGCTCTTCATGTTTTTCAACACGGCTTCATGCTCCTCGTATTTTTCAGACCGTTTCATGCTCCTCATATTTTTCACACCTTTTGAAGCTCTTCATATTTTTCACACCTTTTAAGCCTCTTCATGTTTTTTAACACCGCTTCATGCTCCACCTATTTTCAAGAAAGTTTCATACTCCTCATGTATTTCATACCTTTTGAAGCTCCTCATATTTTTCACACCTTTTCAGGCTCTTCATGTTTTTGAACACCACTTCATGCTGCTCAGCTTTTTCAGACCGTTTCATGCTCATTTCATTTTTGAAACATTTTGAAGCTCTTCATATTTTTCACACCTTTTGAATCTCTTCATATTTTTGACACCTTTTCAGGCTCTTCATGTTTTTGAACACCTCTGCATGCTCCTCCTATTTTTCAGGGCGTTTAATGCTCCTCATGTATTTCACACCTTTTGAAGCTCTTCATATTTTTCTCACCTTTTCAGGCTCTTCATGTTTTTGAACACCGCTTCATGCTCCTCATATTTTTCAGACCGTTTCATGCTCCTCATATATTTCAAACCTTTTGCACCTCTTCATATTTTTCACACCTTTTCAGGCTCTTCATATTTTTGAACACCTCTTCCTCTTCCTCCTATTTTTCAGACCGTTTCTTGCTCCTCATGTATTTCACACCTTTTGAAGCCCTTCATATTTTTCACACCTTTTCAGGCTCTTGATGTTTTTCCACACCACTTCATGCTTCTCCTATTTTTCAACACGTTTCATGCTCCTCATGTATTTCACACCTTTTGAAGCTCTTCATATTTTTCACACCTTTTCAGGCTCTTCATGTTTTTCAACACCGCTTCATGCTCCTCCTATTTTTCAGACCGTTTCATGCACCTCATATTTTTCTCACCTTTTGAAGCTCTTCATATTTTTCACACCTTTTCAGGCTCTTCATGTTTTGAACACCGCTTCATGCTCCTCCTATTTTTCAGACCGTATCATGCTCCTCATATTTTGACACCTTTTGAAGCTCTTCATATATTTCACACCTTTTCAGTCTCTTCTTTTTCTTCAACACCACCTCATGCACCTCCTATTTTTCAGACCGTTTCATGATCATCTCATTTTTGACACCTTTTGAAGCTCTTCATATTTTTCACACCTTTTCAGGCTCCTCATTTTTTTCAACACCACTTCATTCTCCTCCTATTTTTCAGACCGTTTCATGCTCATCTCTTTTTTGACACCTTTTGAAGCTCTTCATATTTTTCACACATTTTGAAGCTCTTAATATTTTTCACACCTTTTCTGGCTCTTCATGTTTTTCAACACCGGTTCATGGTACTCCTATTTTTCAGACCGTTTCTTGCACCTCATATATTTCACACCTTTAGAAGCTCTTCATATTTTTCACACATTTTCAGGCTCTTCATGTTTCTCAACACCGCTTCCTGCTCCTCCTCTTTTTCAGAACGTTTCATGCTCCTCATATTTTTGACACCTTTTGAAGCTCTTCATGTTTCTCACAGCTTTTCAGGTTCTTCATGTTTTTCAACACTACTTCATGCTCCTCCTATTTTTCAGACGGTTTCATGCTCATCTCATTTTTGACACCTTTTGAAGCTCTTCATATTTTTCACATCTTTTGAAGCTCTTCATATTTTTCACACGTTTTCAGGCTCTTCATGTTGTTCAACACCCTTTCTTGCTCCTCCTATTTTTCAGACCATTTCATGCTCCTCATATTTTTGACACGTTTTGAAGCTCTTCATATTTTTCACACCTTTTCAGGCTCTTCATGTTTTTGAACACCGTTTCATAGTCCTCCTATTTTTCAGACCGTTTCATGCTCCTCATATTTTTGACACCTTTTGAAGCTCTTCATATTTTTCATACCTTTTGAAGCTCTTCATATTTTTCACTCGTTTTCACGCTCTTCATGTTTTTCAACACCGCTTCATGCTCCTCCTATTTTTCAGACGGTTTCATGCTCCTCATATTTTTGACACCTTTTGAAGCTCTTCATATTTTTCAAACCTTTTCAGGCTCTTCATGTTTTTGAACACTGCTTCATGCTCCTCGTATTTTTCAAACCATTTCATGATCCTCATGTATTTCACACCTTTGAACCTCTTCATATTTTTCACACCTTTTCAGGCTCTTCATGTGTTTCAACACCACTTCATGCTCCTCAGCTTTTTCAGACCGTTTCATGCTCATTTCATTTTTGAAACATTTTGAAGCTCTTCATATTTTTCACACCTTTTGAATCTCTTCATATTTTTGACACCTTTTCAGGCTCTTCATGTTTTTGAACACCTCTGCATGCTCCTCCTATTTTTCAGGGCGTTTAATGCTCCTCATGTATTTCACACCTTTTGAAGCTCTTCATATTTTTCTCACCTTTTCAGGCTCTTCATGTTTTTGAACACCGCTTCATGCTCCTCATATTTTTCAGACCGTTTCATGCTCCTCATATATTTCAAACCTTTTGCACCTCTTCATATTTTTCACACCTTTTCAATGTCTTCATGTTTTTGAACACCGTTTCATGCTGCTCCTATTTTTCACAACGTTTCATGCTCCTCATATTTTTGACACCTTTTGAAGCTCTTCATATTTTTCACACCTTTTCAGGCTCTTCATATTTTTGAACACCTCTTCCTCTTCCTCCTATTTTTCAGACCGTTTCTTGCTCCTCATGTATTTCACACCTTTGGAAGCCCTTCATATTTTTCACACCTTTTCAGGCTCTTGATGTTTTTCCACACCACTTCATGCTTCTCCTATTTTTCAACACGTTTCATGCTCCTCATGTATTTCACACCTTTTGAAGCTCTTCATATTTTTCACACCTTTTCAGGCTCTTCATGTTTTTCAACACCGCTTCATGCTCCTCCTATTTTTCAGACCGTTTCATGCACCTCATATTTTTCTCACCTTTTTAAGCTCTTCATATTTTTCACACCTTTTCAGGCTCCTCATGTTTTGCAACACCGCTTCATGGTCCTCCTATTTTTCAGACCGTTTCATACTCCTCATATTTTTGACAACTTTTGATGCTCTTCATATTTTTCACACCTTTTCAGGCTCTTCATTTTTTCAACACCGCTTCATGCTCCTCCTATTTTTCAGAGCGTTTCATGCTCATCTCATTTTTAACACCTTTGGAAGCTTTTCATATTTTTCACAATTTTTCAGGCTCTTCATGTTTTGAACACCGCTTCATGCTCCTCCTATTTTTCAGACCGTATCATGCTCCTCATATTTTGACACCTTTTGAAGCTCTTCATATATTTCACACCTTTTCAGTCTCTTCTTTTTCTTCAACACCACCTCATGCACCTCCTATTTTTCAGACCGTTTCATGATCATCTCATTTTTGACACCTTTTGAAGCTCTTCATATTTTTCACACCTTTTCAGGCTCCTCATTTTTTTCAACACCACTTCATTCTCCTCCTATTTTTCAGACCGTTTCATGCTCATCTCTTTTTTGACACCTTTTGAAGCTCTTCATATTTTTCACACATTTTTAAGCTCTTAATATTTTTCACACCTTTTCTGGCTCTTCATGTTTTTCAACACCGGTTCATGGTACTCCTATTTTTTAGACCGTTTCATGCTCCTCATATTTTTGGCAACTTTTGAAGCTGTTCATATTTTTCACACCTTTTCAGGTTCTTCATTTTTTTCAACACTGCTTCATGCTCCTCCTATTTTTCAGAACGTTTCATGCTCCTTATAATTTTGACACCTTTTGAAGCTCTTCATATTTTTCACACCTTTTCAGGCTCTTCATGTTTTTCAACACTGCTTCATGCTCCTCCTATTTTTCAGACCGTTTCTTGCACCTCATATATTTCACACCTTTAGAAGCTCTTCATATTTTTCACACATTTTCAGGCTCTTCATGTTTCTCAACACCGCTTCCTGCTCCTCCTCTTTTTCAGACCGTTTCATGCTCCTCATATTTTTGACACATTTTGAAGCTCTTCATGTTTCTCACAGCTTTTCAGGTTCTTCATGTTTTTCAAGACTACTTCATGCTCCTCCTATTTTTCAGACGGTTTCATGCTCATCTCATTTTTGACACCTTTTGAAGCTCTTCATATTTTTCACATCTTTTGAAGCTCTTCATATTTTTCACACGTTTTCAGGCTCTTCATGTTGTTCAACACCCTTTCTTGCTCCTCCTATTTTTCAGACCATTTCATGCTCCTCATATTTTTGACACCTTTTGAAGCTCTTCATATTTTTCACACCTTTTCAGGCTCTTCATGCTTTTGAACACCGTTTCATAGTCCTCCTATTTTTCAGAACGTTTCATGCTCCTCATATTTTTGACACCTTTTGAAGCTCTTCATATTTTTCACTACTTTTCAGGGTCTTCCTGTTTTGAACACCGCTTCATGCTCCTCCTATTTTTCAGAACTTTTCATGCTCCTCATATTTTTGACACCTTTTGAAGCTCTTCATATTTTTCACACCTTTTCAGGCTCTTCATGTTTTTGAACACCATTTCATGCTCCTCCTATTTTACAGACCGTTTCATTCTCCTCATATTTTTGACACCTTTTGAAGCTCTTCATATATTTCACACCTTTTCAGGCTTTTCATTATTTTCAACACCACTTCATGCTCCTCTTATTTTTCAGACCGTTTCATGCTCATCTCATTTTGACACCTTTTGAAGTTCTTCATGTTTTTCACATCTTCTGAAGCTCTTCATATTTTTCACAAATTTTCAGGTTCTTTATGATTTTCAACACCGCTTCATGCTCCTCCTATTTTTCAGACCGTTTCATGTTCATCTCATTTTGACACCTTTTGAAGCTCTTCATATTTTTCACACCTTTTGAAGCTCTTCATATTTTGCATATTTTTGAAGTTCTTCATAATTTCACACGTTTTCAGACTCTTCATGTTTTTCAACACCACTTCATGCTCCTCCTATTTTTCAGACCGTTTCATGCTCCTCATATTTTTGACACCTTTTGAAGCTCTTCATATTTTTCACACCTTTTCAGGCTCTTCATGTTTTTGAACACCGCTTCATGCTCCTCCTATTTTTCAGACCGTTTCATGCTCCTCATATTTTTGACAACTTTTGAAGCTTTTCATATTTTTCACACCTTGTCAGGCTCTTGAATTTTTTCAACACCACTTCATGCTCCTCCTTTTTTGCAGACCGTTTCATGCTCCTCATATTTTTGACACCTTTTGAAGCTCTTCATATTTTGCACACCTTTTCAGGCTCTTCATGTTTTTGAACACCGCTTCATGATCCTCCTATTTTTCTGACCTTTTCATGCTCCTCATATTTTTGACAACTTTTGAAGCTCTTCATATTTTTCACAACTTTTCAGGCTTTTCCTGTTTTTGAACACCGCTTCATGCTCCTCCTATTTTTCAAACCGTTTCATGCTCCTCATATTTTTGACACCTTTTGAAGCTCTTCATATTTTTCACACCTTTTCAGGCTCTTCATGTTTTTGAACACCGCTTCATGCTCCTCCTATTTTTCAGACCGTTTCATGCTCCTCATATTTTTGACAACTTTTGAAGCTTTTCATATTTTTCACACCTTGTCAGGCTCTTGAATTTTTTCAACACCACTTCATGCTCCTCCTTTTTTGCAGACCGTTTCATGCTCCTCATATTTTTGACACCTTTTGAAGCTCTTCATATTTTGCACACCTTTTCAGGCTCTTCATGTTTTTGAACACCGCTTCATGATCCTCCTATTTTTCTGACCTTTTCATGCTCCTCATATTTTTGACAACTTTTGAAGCTCTTCATATTTTTCACAACTTTTCAGGCTTTTCCTGTTTTTGAACACCGCTTCATGCTCCTCCTATTTTTCAAACCGTTTCATGCTCCTCATATTTTTGACACCTTTTGAAGCTCTTCATATTTTTCACACCTTTTCAGGCTCTTCATGTTTTTGAACACCGCTTCATGCTCCTCCTATTTTCAGACCGTTTCATTCTCCTCATATTTTTGACACCTTTTGAAGCCCTTCATATATTTCACACCTTTTCCGTCTCTTCTTTTTTTTCAACACCACTTCATGCTCCTCCTATTTTTCAGACCGTTTCATGCTCATCTCATTTTTGACACCTTTTGAAGCTCTTCATATTTTTCACACCTTTTCAGGCTCTTCATGTTTTTGAACACCGCTTCATGCTCCTCTTATTTTTCAGACTGCTTCATACTCCTCTCATTTTTGACACCTTTTGAAGCTCTTCATATTTTTGACACCTTTTGAAGCTCTTCATATTTCTCACACGTTTTCAGGCTCTTCATGATTTTCAACACCGATTCATGCTCCTCCTCTTTTTCAGACCGTTTCATGCTCCTCATATTTTTGATACCTTTTGAATCTCCTCATATTTTTTACACCTTTTGAACCTCTTCATATATTTCACACTTTTTCAGGCTCTTCATGTTTTTCAACACGGCTTCATGCTCCTCCTATTTTTCAGACCGTTTCATGCTCCTCATATTTTTCACACCTTTTGAAGCTCTTCATATTTTTCACACCTTTTAAGCCTCTTCATATTTTTTAGCACCACTTCATGCTCCTCCTATTTTCAAGACAGTTTCATACTCCTCATGTATTTCATACCTTTTGAAGCTCCTCATATTTTTCACACCTTTTCAGGCTCTTCATATTTTTGAAAACCGCTTCATGCTCCTCCTATTTTTAAGACCGTTTCATGCTCCTCATATATTTCACACCTTTTGAAGTTCTTCATATTTTTCACACCTTTTCAGGCTCTGCATGTTTTTCAACACCGTTTCATGCTCCTCCTATTTTTCAGACCGTTTCATGCTCCTCATATTTTTGACACATTTTGAAGTTCTTGATATATTTCACACCTTCTCAGGCTCTTCATTTTTTGGAACACGACTTCTTGCTCCTCCTATTTTTCAGACCGTTTCATGCTCATCTCATTTTTGACACCTTTTGAAGCTCTTCATATATTTGACACCATTTGAAGCTCTTCATATTTTTCACAACTTTTCAGGCTCTGCATGTATTTGAACACCGTTTCATGCTACTCCTATATTTCAGACCGATTCTTGCTGCTCATATATTTGACACCTTTTGAAACTCTTCATATTTTTAACACCTTTTCAGGCTCTTCATGTTTTTCAACACCGCTTCATGCTCCTCCTATTTTTCAGACCGTTTCATGCTCCTCATATTTTTGACACCTTTTGATGCTCTTCATATTTTTCACACCTTTTCAGGCTTTTCATGTTTTTGCACACCGCTTCATGCTCCTCCTATTTTTCACACCTTTTGAAGCTCTTCATATTTTTCACCCTTTTCAGTCTCTTCATGTTTTTGAACACGGTTTCATGCTCCTCCTATTTTTCAGACCGTTTCATGCTCCTCATATTTTTGACACCTTTTGAAGCTCTTCATATTTTTCACATCTTTTCAGGCTCTTCATGTTTTTCAACACCGCTTCATGCTCCACCTATTTTTCAGACGGTTTCATGCTCATCTCTTTTTTGACACCTTTTGAAGCTCTTCATATTTTTCATACCTTTTGAAGCTCCTCATATTTTTCACTCGTTTTCACGCTCTTCATGTTTTTCAACACCGCTTCATGCTCCTCCTATTTTTCAGACGGTTTCATGCTCCTCATATTTTTGACACCTTTTGAAGCTCTTCATATTTTTCAAACCTTTTCAGGCTCTTCATGTTTTTGAACACTGCTTCATGCTCCTCGTATTTTTCAAACCATTTCATGATCCTCATGTATTTCACACCTTTGAACCTCTTCATATTTTTCACACCTTTTCAGGCTCTTCATGTGTTTCAACACCACTTCATGCTCCTCAGCTTTTTCAGACCGTTTCATGCTCATTTCATTTTTGAAACATTTTGAAGCTCTTCATATTTTTCACACCTTTTGAATCTCTTCATATTTTTGACACCTTTTCAGGCTCTTCATGTTTTTGAACACCTCTGCATGCTCCTCCTATTTTTCAGGGCGTTTAATGCTCCTCATGTATTTCACACCTTTTGAAGCTCTTCATATTTTTCTCACCTTTTCAGGCTCTTCATGTTTTTGAACACCGCTTCATGCTCCTCATATTTTTCAGACCGTTTCATGCTCCTCATATATTTCAAACCTTTTGCACCTCTTCATATTTTTCACACCTTTTCAGGCTCTTCATATTTTTGAACACCTCTTCCTCTTCCTCCTATTTTTCAGACCGTTTCTTGCTCCTCATGTATTTCACACCTTTTGAAGCCCTTCATATTTTTCACACCTTTTCAGGCTCTTGATGTTTTTCCACACCGCTTCATGCTCCTCCTATTTTTCAGAACTTTTCATGCTCCTCATATTTTTGACACCTTTTGAAGCTCTTCATATTTTTCACACCTTTTCAGGCTCTTCATATTTTTGAACACCTCTTCCTCTTCCTCCTATTTTTCAGACCGTTTCTTGCTCCTCATGTATTTCACACCTTTGGAAGCCCTTCATATTTTTCACACCTTTTCAGGCTCTTGATGTTTTTCCACACCACTTCATGCTTCTCCTATTTTTCAACACGTTTCATGCTCCTCATGTATTTCACACCTTTTGAAGCTCTTCATATTTTTCACACCTTTTCAGGCTCTTCATGTTTTTCAACACCGCTTCATGCTCCTCCTATTTTTCAGACCGTTTCATGCACCTCATATTTTTCTCACCTTTTTAAGCTCTTCATATTTTTCACACCTTTTCAGGCTCCTCATGTTTTGCAACACCGCTTCATGGTCCTCCTATTTTTCAGACCGTTTCATACTCCTCATATTTTTGACAACTTTTGATGCTCTTCATATTTTTCACACCTTTTCAGGCTCTTCATTTTTTCAACACCGCTTCATGCTCCTCCTATTTTTCAGAGCGTTTCATGCTCATCTCATTTTTAACACCTTTGGAAGCTTTTCATATTTTTCACAATTTTTCAGGCTCTTCATGTTTTGAACACCGCTTCATGCTCCTCCTATTTTTCAGACCGTATCATGCTCCTCATATTTTGACACCTTTTGAAGCTCTTCATATATTTCACACCTTTTCAGTCTCTTCTTTTTCTTCAACACCACCTCATGCACCTCCTATTTTTCAGACCGTTTCATGATCATCTCATTTTTGACACCTTTTGAAGCTCTTCATATTTTTCACACCTTTTCAGGCTCCTCATTTTTTTCAACACCACTTCATTCTCCTCCTATTTTTCAGACCGTTTCATGCTCATCTCTTTTTTGACACCTTTTGAAGCTCTTCATATTTTTCACACATTTTTAAGCTCTTAATATTTTTCACACCTTTTCTGGCTCTTCATGTTTTTCAACACCGGTTCATGGTACTCCTATTTTTTAGACCGTTTCATGCTCCTCATATTTTTGGCAACTTTTGAAGCTGTTCATATTTTTCACACCTTTTCAGGTTCTTCATTTTTTTCAACACTGCTTCATGCTCCTCCTATTTTTCAGAACGTTTCATGCTCCTTATAATTTTGACACCTTTTGAAGCTCTTCATATTTTTCACACCTTTTCAGGCTCTTCATGTTTTTCAACACTGCTTCATGCTCCTCCTATTTTTCAGACCGTTTCTTGCACCTCATATATTTCACACCTTTAGAAGCTCTTCATATTTTTCACACATTTTCAGGCTCTTCATGTTTCTCAACACCGCTTCCTGCTCCTCCTCTTTTTCAGACCGTTTCATGCTCCTCATATTTTTGACACATTTTGAAGCTCTTCATGTTTCTCACAGCTTTTCAGGTTCTTCATGTTTTTCAACACTACTTCCTGCTCCTCCTATTTTTCAGACGGTTTCATGCTCATCTCATTTTTGACACCTTTTGAAGCTCTTCATATTTTTCACATCTTTTGAAGCTCTTCATATTTTTCACACGTTTTCAGGCTCTTCATGTTGTTCAACACCCTTTCTTGCTCCTCCTATTTTTCAGACCATTTCATGCTCCTCATATTTTTGACACCTTTTGAAGCTCTTCATATTTTTCACACCTTTTCAGGCTCTTCATGTTTTTGAACACCGTTTCATAGTCCTCCTATTTTTCAGACCGTTTCATGCTCCTCATATTTTTGACACCTTTTGAAGCTCTTCATATTTTTCACTACTTTTCAGGGTCTTCCTGTTTTGAACACCGCTTCATGCTCCTCCTATTTTTCAGAACTTTTCATGCTCCTCATATTTTTGACACCTTTTGAAGCTCTTCATATTTTTCACACCTTTTCAGGCTCTTCATGTTTTTGAACACCATTTCATGCTCCTCCTATTTTACAGACCGTTTCATTCTCCTCATATTTTTGACACCTTTTGAAGCTCTTCATATATTTCACACCTTTTCAGGCTTTTCATTATTTTCAACACCACTTCATGCTCCTCTTATTTTTCAGACCGTTTCATGCTCATCTCATTTTGACACCTTTTGAAGTTCTTCATGTTTTTCACATCTTCTGAAGCTCTTCATATTTTTCACAAATTTTCAGGCTCTTTATGATTTTCAACACCGCTTCATGCTCCTCCTATTTTTCAGACCGTTTCATGTTCATCTCATTTTGACACCTTTTGAAGCTCTTCATATTTTTCACACCTTTTGAAGCTGTTCATATTTTGCATATTTTTGAAGTTCTTCATAATTTCACACGTTTTCAGACTCTTCATGTTTTTCAACACCACTTCATGCTCCTCCTATTTTTCAGACCGTTTCATGCTCCTCATATTTTTGACACCTTTTGAAGCTCTTCATATTTTTCACACCTTTTCAGGCTCTTCATGTTTTTGAACACCGCTTCATGCTCCTCCTATTTTTCAGACCGTTTCATGCTCCTCATATTTTTCACACCTTTTGAAGCTCTTCATATTTTTCACACCTTGTCAGGCTCTTGAATTTTTTCAACACCACTTCATGCTCCTCCTTTTTTGCAGACCGTTTCATGCTCCTCATATTTTTGACACCTTTTGAAGCTCTTCATATTTTGCACACCTTTTCAGGCTCTTCATGTTTTTGAACACCGCTTCATGATCCTCCTATTTTTCTGACCTTTTCATGCTCCTCATATTTTTGACAACTTTTGAAGCTCTTCATATTTTTCACAACTTTTCAGGCTTTTCCTGTTTTTGAACACCGCTTCATGCTCCTCCTATTTTTCAAACCGTTTCATGCTCCTCATATTTTTGACACCTTTTGAAGCTCTTCATATTTTTCACACCTTTTCAGGCTCTTCATGTTTTTGAACACCGCTTCATGCTCCTCCTATTTTCAGACCGTTTCATTCTCCTCATATTTTTGACACCTTTTGAAGCCCTTCATATATTTCACACCTTTTCCGTCTCTTCTTTTTTTTCAACACCACTTCATGCTCCTCCTATTTTTCAGACCGTTTCATGCTCATCTCATTTTTGACACCTTTTGAAGCTCTTCATATTTTTCACACCTTTTCAGGCTCTTCATGTTTTTGAACACCGCTTCATGCTCCTCTTATTTTTCAGACTGCTTCATACTCCTCTCATTTTTGACACCTTTTGAAGCTCTTCATATTTTTGACACCTTTTGAAGCTCTTCATATTTCTCACACGTTTTCAGGCTCTTCATGATTTTCAACACCGATTCATGCTCCTCCTCTTTTTCAGACCGTTTCATGCTCCTCATATTTTTGATACCTTTTGAATCTCCTCATATTTTTTACACCTTTTGAACCTCTTCATATATTTCACACTTTTTCATGCTCTTCATGTTTTTCAACACGGCTTCATGCTCCTCCTATTTTTCAGACCGTTTCATGCTCCTCATATTTTTCACACCTTTTGAAGCTCTTCATATTTTTCACACCTTTTAAGCCTCTTCATGTTTTTTAGCACCACTTCATGTTCCTCCTATTTTCAAGACAGTTTCATACTCCTCATGTATTTCATACCTTTTGAAGCTCCTCATATTTTTCACACCTTTTCAGGCTCTTCATATTTTTGAAAACCGCTTCATGCTCCTCCTATTTTTAAGACCGTTTCATGCTCCTCATATATTTCACACCTTTTGAAGTTCTTCATATTTTTCACACCTTTTCAGGCTCTGCACGTTTTTCAACACCGTTTCATGCTCCTCCTATTTTTCAGACCGTTTCATGCTCCTCATATTTTTGACACATTTTGAAGTTCTTGATATATTTCACACCTTCTCAGGCTCTTCATTTTTTGGAACACGACTTCTTGCTCCTCCTATTTTTCAGACCGTTTCATGCTCATCTCATTTTTGACACCTTTTGAAGCTCTTCATATATTTGACACCATTTGAAGCTCTTCATATTTTTCACAACTTTTCAGGCTCTGCATGTATTTGAACACCGTTTCATGCTACTCCTATATTTCAGACCGATTCTTGCTGCTCATATATTTGACACCTTTTGAAACTCTTCATATTTTTAACACCTTTTCAGGCTCTTCATGTTTTTCAACACCGCTTCATGCTCCTCCTATTTTTCAGACCGTTTCATGCTCCTCATATTTTTGACACCTTTTGATGCTCTTCATATTTTTCACACCTTTTCAGGCTTTTCATGTTTTTGCACACCGCTTCATGCTCCTCCTATTTTTCACACCTTTTGAAGCTCTTCATATTTTTCACCCTTTTCAGTCTCTTCATGTTTTTGAACACGGTTTCATGCTCCTCCTATTTTTCAGACCGTTTCATGCTCCTCATATTTTTGACACCTTTTGAAGCTCTTCATATTTTTCACATCTTTTCAGGCTCTTCATGTTTTTCAACACCGCTTCATGCTCCACCTATTTTTCAGACGGTTTCATGCTCATCTCTTTTTTGACACCTTTTGAAGCTCTTCATATTTTTCATACCTTTTGAAGCTCCTCATATTTTTCACTCGTTTTCACGCTCTTCATGTTTTTCAACACCGCTTCATGCTCCTCCTATTTTTCAGACGGTTTCATGCTCCTCATATTTTTGACACCTTTTGAAGCTCTTCATATTTTTCAAAGCTTTTCAGGCTCTTCATGTTTTTGAACACTGCTTCATGCTCCTCGTATTTTTCAACCCATTTCATGATCCTCATGTATTTCACACCTTTGAACCTCTTCATATTTTTCACACCTTTTCAGGCTCTTCATGTGTTTCAACACCACTTCATGCTCCTCAGCTTTTTCAGACCGTTTCATGCTCATTTCATTTTTGAAACATTTTGAAGCTCTTCATATTTTTCACACCTTTTGAATCTCTTCATATTTTTGACACCTTTTCAGGCTCTTCATGTTTTTGAACACCTCTGCATGCTCCTCCTATTTTTCAGGGCGTTTAATGCTCCTCATGTATTTCACACCTTTTGAAGCTCTTCATATTTTTCTCACCTTTTCAGGCTCTTCATGTTTTTGAACACCGCTTCATGCTCCTCATATTTTTCAGACCGTTTCATGCTCCTCATATATTTCAAACCTTTTGCACCTCTTCATATTTTTCACACCTTTTCAGGCTCTTCATATTTTTGAACACCTCTTCCTCTTCCTCCTATTTTTCAGACCGTTTCTTGCTCCTCATGTATTTCACACCTTTTGAAGCCCTTCATATTTTTCACACCTTTTCAGGCTCTTGATGTTTTTCCACACCCCTTCATGCTTCTCCTATTTTTCAACACGTTTCATGCTCCTCATGTATTTCACACCTTTTGAAGCTCTTCATATTTTTCACACCTTTTCAGGCTCTTCATGTTTTTCAACACCGCTTCATGCTCCTCCTATTTTTCAGACCGTTTCATGCACCTCATATTTTTCTCACCTTTTGAAGCTCTTCATATTTTTCACACCTTTTCAGGCTCCTCATGTTTTGCAACACCGCTTCATGGTCCTCCTATTTTTCAGACCGTTTCATACTCCTCATATTTTTGACAACTTTTGATGCTCTTCATATTTTTCACACCTTTTCAGGCTCTTCATTTTTTCAACACCGCTTCATGCTCCTCCTATTTTTCAGACCGTTTCATGCTCATCTCATTTTTGACACCTTTGGAAGCTTTTCATATTTTTCACAATTTTTCAGGCTCTTCATGTTTTGAACACCGCTTCATGCTCCTCCTATTTTTCAGACCGTATCATGCTCCTCATAATTTGACACCTTTTGAAGCTCTTCATATATTTCACACCTTTTCAGTCTCTTCTTTTTCTTCAACACCACCTCATGCACCTCCTATTTTTCAGACCGTTTCATGATCATCTCATTTTTGACACCTTTTGAAGCTCTTCATATTTTTCAACCTTTTCAGGCTCCTCATTTTTTTCAACACCACTTCATTCTCCTCCTATTTTTCAGACCGTTTCATGCTCATCTCTTTTTTGACACCTTTTGAAGCTCTTCATATTTTTCACACATTCTGAAGCTCTTAATATTTTTCACACCTTTTCTGGCTCTTCATGTTTTTCAACACCGGTTCATGGTACTCCTATTTTTCAGACCGTTTCTTGCACCTCATATATTTCACACCTTTAGAAGCTCTTCATATTTTTCACACATTTTCAGGCTCTTCATGTTTCTCAACACCGCTTCCTGCTCCTCCTCTTTTTCAGAACGTTTCATGCTCCTCATATTTTTGACACCTTTTGAAGCTCTTCATGTTTCTCACAGCTTTTCAGGTTCTTCATGTTTTTCAACACTACTTCATGCTCCTCCTATTTTTCAGACGGTTTCATGCTCATCTCATTTTTGACACCTTTTGAAGCTCTTCATATTTTTCACATCTTTTGAAGCTCTTCATATTTTTCACACGTTTTCAGGCTCTTCATGTTGTTCAACACCCTTTCTTGCTCCTCCTATTTTTCAGACCATTTCATGCTCCTCATATTTTTGACACGTTTTGAAGCTCTTCATATTTTTCACACCTTTTCAGGCTCTTCATGTTTTTGAACACCGTTTCATAGTCCTCCTATTTTTCAGACCGTTTCATGCTCCTCATATTTTTGACACCTTTTGAAGCTCTTCATATTTTTCATACCTTTTGAAGCTCTTCATATTTTTCACTCGTTTTCACGCTCTTCATGTTTTTCAACACCGCTTCATGCTCCTCCTATTTTTCAGACGGTTTCATGCTCCTCATATTTTTGACACCTTTTGAAGCTCTTCATATTTTTCAAACCTTTTCAGGCTCTTCATGTTTTTGAACACTGCTTCATGCTCCTCGTATTTTTCAAACCATTTCATGATCCTCATGTATTTCACACCTTTGAACCTCTTCATATTTTTCACACCTTTTCAGGCTCTTCATGTGTTTCAACACCACTTCATGCTCCTCAGCTTTTTCAGACCGTTTCATGCTCATTTCATTTTTGAAACATTTTGAAGCTCTTCATATTTTTCACACCTTTTGAATCTCTTCATATTTTTGACACCTTTTCAGGCTCTTCATGTTTTTGAACACCTCTGCATGCTCCTCCTATTTTTCAGGGCGTTTAATGCTCCTCATGTATTTCACACCTTTTGAAGCTCTTCATATTTTTCTCACCTTTTCAGGCTCTTCATGTTTTTGAACACCGCTTCATGCTCCTCATATTTTTCAGACCGTTTCATGCTCCTCATATATTTCAAACCTTTTGCACCTCTTCATATTTTTCACACCTTTTCAATGTCTTCATGTTTTTGAACACCGTTTCATGCTGCTCCTATTTTTCACAACGTTTCATGCTCCTCATATTTTTGACACCTTTTGAAGCTCCACATATTTTTCACACCTTTTCAGGCTCTTCATATTTTTGAACACCTCTTCCTCTTCCTCCTATTTTTCAGACCGTTTCTTGCTCCTCATGTATTTCACACCTTTGGAAGCCCTTCATATTTTTCACACCTTTTCAGGCTCTTGATGTTTTTCCACACCACTTCATGCTTCTCCTATTTTTCAACACGTTTCATGCTCCTCATGTATTTCACACCTTTTGAAGCTCTTCATATTTTTCACACCTTTTCAGGCTCTTCATGTTTTTCAACACCGCTTCATGCTCCTCCTATTTTTCAGACCGTTTCATGCACCTCATATTTTTCTCACCTTTTGAAGCTCTTCATATTTTTCACACCTTTTCAGGCTCCTCATGTTTTGCAACACCGCTTCATGGTCCTCCTATTTTTCAGACCGTTTCATACTCCTCATATTTTTGACAACTTTTGATGCTCTTCATATTTTTCACACCTTTTCAGGCTCTTCATTTTTTCAACACCGCTTCATGCTCCTCCTATTTTTCAGACCGTTTCATGCTCATCTCATTTTTAACACCTTTGGAAGCTTTTCATATTTTTCACAATTTTTCAGGCTCTTCATGTTTTGAACACCGCTTCATGCTCCTCCTATTTTTCAGACCGTATCATGCTCCTCATATTTTGACACCTTTTGAAGCTCTTCATATATTTCACACCTTTTCAGTCTCTTCTTTTTCTTCAACACCACCTCATGCACCTCCTATTTTTCAGACCGTTTCATGATCATCTCATTTTTGACACCTTTTGAAGCTCTTCATATTTTTCACACCTTTTCAGACTCCTCATTTTTTTCAACACCACTTCATTCTCCTCCTATTTTTCAGACCGTTTCATGCTCATCTCTTTTTTGACACCTTTTGAAGCTCTTCATATTTTTCACACATTTTGAAGCTCTTAATATTTTTCACACCTTTTCTGGCTCTTCATGTTTTTCAACACCGGTTCATGGTACTCCTATTTTTTAGACCGTTTCATGCTCCTCATATTTTTGGCAACTTTTGAAGCTGTTCATATTTTTCACACCTTTTCAGGTTCTTCATTTTTTTCAACACTGCTTCATGCTCCTCCTATTTTTCAGAACGTTTCATGCTCCTTATAATTTTGACACCTTTTGAAGCTCTTCATATTTTTCACACCTTTTCAGGCTCTTCATGTTTTTCAACACTGCTTCATGCTCCTCCTATTTTTCAGACCGTTTCTTGCACCTCATATATTTCACACCTTTAGAAGCTCTTCATATTTTTCACACATTTTCAGGCTCTTCATGTTTCTCAACACCGCTTCCTGCTCCTCCTCTTTTTCAGACCGTTTCATGCTCCTCATATTTTTGACACATTTTGAAGCTCTTCATGTTTCTCACAGCTTTTCAGGTTCTTCATGTTTTTCAAGACTACTTCATGCTCCTCCTATTTTTCAGACGGTTTCATGCTCATCTCATTTTTGACACCTTTTGAAGCTCTTCATATTTTTCACATCTTTTGAAGCTCTTCATATTTTTCACACGTTTTCAGGCTCTTCATGTTGTTCAACACCCTTTCTTGCTCCTCCTATTTTTCAGACCATTTCATGCTCCTCATATTTTTGACACCTTTTGAAACTCTTAATATTTTTCACACCTTTTCAGGCTCTTCATGTTTTTGAACACCGTTTCATAGTCCTCCTATTTTTCAGACCGTTTCATGCTCCTCATATTTTTGACACCTTTTGAAGCTCTTCATATTTTTCACTACTTTTCAGGGTCTTCCTGTTTTGAACACCGCTTCATGCTCCTCCTATTTTTCAGAACTTTTCATGCTCCTCATATTTTTGACACATTTTGAAGCTCTTCATATTTTTCACACCTTTTCAGGCTCTTCATGTTTTTGAACACCATTTCATGCTCCTCCTATTTTACAGACCGTTTCATTCTCCTCATATTTTTGACACCTTTTGAAGCTCTTCATATATTTCACACCTTTTCAGGCTTTTCATTATTTTCAACACCACTTCATGCTCCTCTTATTTTTCAGACCGTTTCATGCTAATCTCATTTTGACACCTTTTGAAGTTCTTCATGTTTTTCACATCTTCTGAAGCTCTTCATATTTTTCACAAATTTTCAGGCTCTTTATGATTTTCAACACCGCTTCATGCTCCTCCTATTTTTCAGACCGTTTCATGTTCATCTCATTTTGACACCTTTTGAAGCTCTTCATATTTTTCAAACCTTTTGAAGCTCTTCATATTTTGCATATTTTTGAAGTTCTTCATAATTTCACACGTTTTCAGACTCTTCATGTTTTTCAACACCACTTCATGCTCCTCCTATTTTTCAGACCGTTTCATGCTCCTCATATTTTTGACACCTTTTGAAGCTCTTCATATTTTTCACACCTTTTCAGGCTCTTCATGTTTTTGAACACCGCTTCATGCTCCTCCTATTTTTCAGACCGTTTCATGCTCCTCATATTTTTGACAACTTTTGAAGCTTTTCATATTTTTCACACCTTGTCAGGCTCTTGAATTTTTTCAACACCACTTCATGCTCCTCCTTTTTTGCAGACCGTTTCATGCTCCTCATATTTTTGACACCTTTTGAAGCTCTTCATATTTTGCACACCTTTTCAGGCTCTTCATGTTTTTGAACACCGCTTCATGATCCTCCTATTTTTCTGACCTTTTCATGCTCCTCATATTTTTGACAACTTTTGAAGCTCTTCATATTTTTCACAACTTTTCAGGCTTTTCCTGTTTTTGAACACCGCTTCATGCTCCTCCTATTTTTCAAACCGTTTCATGCTCCTCATATTTTTGACACCTTTTGAAGCTCTTCATATTTTTCACACCTTTTCAGGCTCTTCATGTTTTTGAACACCGCTTCATGCTCCTCCTATTTTCAGACCGTTTCATTCTCCTTATATTTTTGACACCTTTTGAAGCCCTTCATATATTTCACACCTTTTCCGTCTCTTCTTTTTTTTCAACACCACTTCATGCTCCTCCTATTTTTCAGACCGTTTCATGCTCATCTCATTTTTGACACCTTTTGAAGCTCTTCATATTTTTCACACCTTTTCAGGCTCTTCATGTTTTTGAACACCGCTTCATGCTCCTCTTATTTTTCAGACTGCTTCATACTCCTCTCATTTTTGAAACCTTTTGAAGCTCTTCATATTTTTGACACCTTTTGAAGCTCTTCATATTTCTCACACGTTTTCAGGCTCTTCATGATTTTCAACACCGATTCATGCTCCTCCTCTTTTTCAGACCGTTTCATGCTCCTCATATTTTTGATACCTTTTGAATCTCCTCATATTTTTTACACCTTTTGAACCTCTTCATATATTTCACACTTTTTCAGGCTCTTCATGTTTTTCAACACGGCTTCATGCTCCTCCTATTTTTCAGACCGTTTCATGCTCCTCATATTTTTCACACCTTTTGAAGCTCTTCATATTTTTCACACCTTTTAAGCCTCTTCATGTTTTTTAGCACCGCTTCATGCTCCTCCTATTTTCAAGACAGTTTCATACTCCTCATGTATTTCATACCTTTTGAAGCTCCTCATATTTTTCACACCTTTTCAGGCTCTTCATATTTTTGAAAACCGCTTCATGCTCCTCCTATTTTTAAGACCATTTCATGCTCCTCATATATTTCACACCTTTTGAAGTTCTTCATATTTTTCACACCTTTTCAGGCTCTGCATGTTTTTCAACACCGTTTCATGCTCCTCCTATTTTTCAGACCGTTTCATGCTCCTCATATTTTTGACACATTTTGAAGTTCTTGATATATTTCACACCTTCTCAGGCTCTTCATTTTTTGGAACACGACTTCTTGCTCCTCCTATTTTTCAGACCGTTTCATGCTCATCTCATTTTTGACACCTTTTGAAGCTCTTCATATATTTGACACCATTTGAAGCTCTTCATATTTTTCACAACTTTTCAGGCTCTGCATGTATTTGAACACCGTTTCATGCTACTCCTATATTTCAGACCGATTCTTGCTGCTCATATATTTGACACCTTTTGAAACTCTTCATATTTTTAACACCTTTTCAGGCTCTTCATGTTTTTCAACACCGCTTCATGCTCCTCCTATTTTTCAGACCGTTTCATGCTCCTCATATTTTTGACACCTTTTGATGCTCTTCATATTTTTCACACCTTTTCAGGCTTTTCATGTTTTTGCACACCGCTTCATGCTCCTCCTATTTTTCACACCTTTTGAAGCTCTTCATATTTTTCACCCTTTTCAATCTCTTCATGTTTTTGAACACGGTTTCATGCTCCTCCTATTTTTCAGACCGTTTCATGCTCCTCATATTTTTGACACCTTTTGAAGCTCTTCATATTTTTCACATCTTTTCAGGCTCTTCATGTTTTTCAACACCGCTTCATGCTCCACCTATTTTTCAGACGGTTTCATGCTCATCTCTTTTTTGACACCTTTTGAAGCTCTTCATATTTTCACACCTTTTCAGGCTCTTCATATTTTTGAACACCGCTTCATGCTCCTCCTATTTTTCAGAGTGTTTCATGCTCCTCATTTATTTCACACCTTCTGAAGCTCTTCATATTTTTCACACCTTTTCAGGCTTTTCATGTTTTTCCACACCACTTCATGCTTCTCCTAATTTTCAGCTCTTTCATGCTCCTCATGTATTTCACACCTTTGAAGCTTTTCATATTTTTCACACCTTTTCAGGCTCTTCATGTTTTTCAACGCCGCTTCATGCTCCTCCTCTTTTTCAGCCCGTTTCATGCTCCTCATATTTTTGACACCTTTTGAAGCTCTTCATATTTTTCACACCTTTTCGGGCTCTTCATGTTTTGAACACCGCTTCATACTCCTCCTATATTTCAGACAGTTTCATGCTCATCTCATTTTTGACACCTTTTGAAGCTTTTCATATTTTTCACAACTTTTCAGGCTCTTCATGTTTTTGAACACCTCTTCATGCTAATCCTATTTTTCAAGCCATAACATGCTCCTCATATTTTTCACACCTTTTGAAGCTCTTCATATTTTTTACACCTTTTCAGGCTCTTCATGTTTTTGAACACCACTTCATGCTCCTTATATTTTTCAGAGAGTTTCATGCTCCTCATGTATTTCACACCTTCAGAAGCTCTTCATATTTATCACACCTTTTCAGGCTCTTCATGTTTTTCCACACCACTTCATGCTTCTCCAAATTTTCAGCTCTTTCATGCTCCTCATGTATTTCACACCTTTTGAAGCTTTTCATATTTTTCACACGTTTTCAGGCTCTTCATGTTTTTCAACACCGCTTCATGCTCCTCCTCTTTTTCAGACCGTTTCATGCTCCTCATATTTTTGACACCTTTTGAAGCTCTTCATATTTCTCACACCTTTTCAGGCTCTTCCTGTTTTTCAACACCGCTTCATGCTCCTCCTATTTTTCAGACCGTTTCATGCTCCTCATATTTTTGACACCTTTTGAAGCTCTTCATATTTTTCACACCTTTTCAGGCTCTTCATATTTTTGAACACCGCTTCATGCTCCTCCTTTTTTTTAGACCGTTTCATGCTGCTCATATTTTTCACACCTTTTGAAGCTCTTCATATTTTTCACACGATTTCAGGCTCTTCATGTTTTTGAACACCATTTCATGCTCCTCCTATTTTGCAGACCGTTTCTTGCTCCTCATATTTTTGACACCTTCTGAAGCTCTTCATATTTTTCACACCTTTTGAATCTCTTCATATTTTTGACACCTTTTCAGGCTCTTCATGTTTTTGAACACCTCTGCATGCTCCTCCTATTTTTCAGGGCGTTTAATGCTCCTCATGTATTTCACACCTTTTGAAGCTCTTCATATTTTTGACACCCTTTCAGGCTCTTCATGTTTTGCAACACCGCTTCATGCTGTTCCTATTTTTCAGACCGTTTCATGCTCCTCATATTTTTGAGACCTTTTGAAGCTCTTCATATCATTCACACCTTTTCAGGCTCTTCATGTTTTTCAATACCACTTCATGCTCCACCTATTTTTCAGACCGTTTCATGCTCATCTCATTTTTGACACCTTTTAAAGCTCTTCATATTTTTCACACCTTTTGAAGCTCTTCATATTCTTCATACGTTTTCATGCTCTTTATGTTTTTCAACACCGCTTCTTGCTCCTCCTATTTTTCAGACCGTTTCATGCTCATCTCATTTTTGACACCTTTTAAAGCTCTTCATATTTTTCACACCTTTTGAGGCTCTTCATATTTTTCACACCTTTTGAGGCTCTTCATATTTTTCATATTTTTGAAGCTCTTCATATTTTTCACACCTTTTCAGGCTCTTCATATTTTTGAACAACGCTTCATGCTCCTCCTATTTTTCAGAGAGTTTCATGCTCCTCATGTATTTCACACCTTATGAAGCTCTTCATATTTTTCACACCTTTTCAGGCTCTTCATATTTTTGAACACCGCTTCATGCTCCTCCTATCTTTCAGACCGTTTCATGCTCATCTCTTTTTTGACAACTTTTGAAGTTCTTCGTATTTTCATACCTTTTGAAGCTCTTCATATTTTTCACACGTTTTCAGGCTCTTCATGTTTTTCAACACCGCTTCATGCTCCTCCTATTTTTCAGACCGTTTCATGCTCCTCATATTTTTGACACCTTTTGAAGCTCTTCATATTTTTCACACCTTTTCAGGCTGTACATGTTTTTGAAGACCACTTCATGCTCCTCATCTTTTTTAGACCGTTTCATGCTCCTGATATTTTTCACACCGTTTGAAGCTCATCATATTTTTCACACGTTTTCAGATTCTTCATGTTTTTGATCAGCGTTTCATGCTCCTCCTATTTTTCAGACCGTTTCATGCTCCTCATATTTTTGACTCCTTTTGAAGCTCTTCACATTTTTCACACCTTTTCCGGCTCTTCATGTTTTTCAACACCGCTTCATGATCCACCTATATTTCAGAGCGTTTCATGCTCCTCATATTTTTGACACCTTTTGAAGCTCTTCACATTTTTCACACCTTTTCCGGCTCTTCATGTTTTTCAACACCGCTTCATGCTCCTCCTATTTTTCAGATCGTTTCAGGCTCCTCATATTTTTGACTCCTTTTGAAGCTCTTCATATTTTTCACACGTTTTCAGGCCCTTCATGTTTTTGAACACCGCTTCATGCTCCTCCTATTTTTCAAACCTTTTGAAGCTCTTCATGTTTTTCACACCTTATCAGCCTCTTCATGTTTTTGAACATCTCTTCATGCTCCTAATATTTTTGACAATTTTATAAGCTCTTCATATTTTTCACACTTTTTGAGGCTCTTCATGTTTTTGAGCACCGCTTCATGCTCCTCCTATTTTTCAAACCTTTTGAAGCTCTTCATGTTTTTCACACCTTATCAGCCTCTTCATGTTTTTGAACATCTCTTCATGCTCCTCATATTTTTGACAGTTTTATAAGCTCTTTATATATTTCACTCATTTTCAGGCTCTTCATGTTTTTGAACACCGCTTCATGCTCCTCCTATTTTTCAAACCTTTTGAAGCTCTTCATATTTTTCACACTTTTTCAGGCTCTTCATGTTTTGAACACCGCTTCATGCTCCTCCTATTTTTCAGACCGTTTCATGCTCCTCAGGTATTTCACACCTTTTCAAGCTCTTCATATTTTTCACACCTTTTCAAGCTCTTCACGTTTTTGAACAACACTTCATGCTCCTCCTACTTTTCAGACTGTTTCATGCTCATCTCATTTTTGACACCTTTTCAGGGTCTTCATATTTTTCAAACTTTTGAAGATCTTCATATTTTTCACACTTTTTCAGGCTCTTCATGTTTTGAACACTGCTTCATGCTCCTCCTATTTTTCAGACCGTTTCATTCTCCTCATGTTTTTCACACCTTTTGAAGCTCTTCATAATTTTCACACCTTTTCATGCTCTTCATGTTTTTGAACACCGTTTCATGCTCGTCCTATTTTTCAGACCATTTCAAGCTCCTCATATTTTTGAAACCTTTTGAAGCTCTTCATATTTTTCACACCTTTTCCGTCTCTTCTTGTTTTTCAACACCGCTTCTTGCTCCTCCTATTTTTCAGACCGTTTCATGCTCCTCATATTGTTGACACCTTTTGAAGCACTTCATATTTTTCACACCTCTTCAGGCTCTTCATATTTTTGAACGCCGCTTCAGGTTCCTCCTCTTTTTCACACCTTTTGAAGCTCTTCATATTTTTCACACCTTTTCAGGCTGTACATGTTTTTGAAGACCACTTCATGCTCCTCATCTTTTTCAGATCGTTTCATGCTCCTGATATATTTCACACCGTTTGAAGCTCTTCATATTTTTCACACGTTTTCAGATTCTTCATGTTTTTGAACACCGTTTCATGCTCCTCCTATTTTTCAGACCGTTTCATGCTCCTCATATTTTTGACACCTTTTGAAGCTCTTCACATTTATCACACCTTTTCAGGCTCTTCATGTTTTTCAACACCGCTTCATGATCCTTCTATGTTTCAGAGCGTTTCATGCTCCTCATATTTTTGACACCTTTTGAAGCTCTTCACATTTTTCACACCTTTTCCGGCTCTTCATGTTTTTCAACTCCGCTTCATGCTCCTCCTATTTTTCAGATCGTTTCAGGCTCCGCATATTTTTGACTCCTTTTGAAGCTCTTCATATTTTTCACACATTTTCAGGCCCTTCATGTTTTTGAACACCGCTTCATGCTCCTCCTATTTTTCAGACGCTTCAGGCTGCTCGTATTTTTCAGACCGTTTCATGCTCCTCATATTTTTGACAATTTTATAAGCTATTCATATTTTTCACACTTTTTCAGGCTCTTCATGTTTTTGAGCACCGCTTCATGCTCCTCCTATTTTTCAAACGTTTTGAAGCTCTTCATGTTTTTCACACTTTTTCAGGCTGTTTATAGTTTTCAACACCGCTGCATGATTCTCCTATATTTGAGACCATTTCATGCTCCTCATATTTTTGACATTTTTTGAAGCTCTTCATATTTTTCACACCTTTTGAAGCTCTTCCTGTTTTTCACAGGTTTTCAGGCTCTTCATGTTTTACAACACCGCTTCATGCTCCTCCTATTTTTCCGACCGTTTCATGCTCTTTTCATTTTTGACACCTTTTGAAGGTCTTCATATTTTTCACACCTTTTGAAGCTCTTCATATTTTGCACTTCTTTTCAGGCTCTTCATGTTTTTTAACACCGCTTCATGCTCCTCATATTTTTCAGATCGTTTCATGCTCCTCATATTTTTGACACCTTTTGAAGCTCTTCATATTTTTCACACCTTTTCAGACTCTTCATGTTTTTCAACACCGCTTCATGCTGCTCCTATTTTTCAGACCGTTTCATGCTCATCTCTTTTTTGACAACTTTTGAAGCTCTTCATATTTTCATACCTTTTGAAGCTCTTCATATTTTCCACACGTTTTCAGGCTCTTCATGTTTTTCAACACCGCTTCATGCTCCTCCTATTTTTCAGACCGTTTCACTCTCCTCATATTTTTGACACGTTTTGAAGCTCTTCATATTTTCACACCTTTTCCGTCTCTTCTTGTTTTTCAACACCGCTTCTTGCTCCTCCTATTTTTCAGACCGTTTCATGCTCCTCATATTGTTGACACCTTTTGAAGCACTTCATAGTTTTCACACCTTTTCAGGCTCTTCATATTTTTGAACACCACTTCATGTTCCTCCTGTTTTTCACACCTTTTGAAGCTCTCCATATTTTTCACACCTTTTCAGGCTGTACATGTTTTTGAAGACCACTTCATGCTCCTCATCTTTTTCAGACCATTTCATGCACCTCATATTTTTCACACCGTTTGAAGCTCTTCATATTTTTCACACGTTTTCAGATTCTTCATGTTTTTGATCACCGTTTCATGCTCCTCCTATTTTTCAGACCGTTTCATGCTCCTCATATTTTTGACACCTTTTGAAGCTCTTCACATTTATCACACCTTTTCAGGCTCTTCATGTTTTTCAACACCACTTCTTGATCCACCTATATTTCAGAGCGTTTCATGCTCCTCATATTTTTGACACCTTTTGAAGCTCTTCACATTTTTCACACCTTTTCTGGCTCTTCATGTTTTTCAACACCGCTTCATGCTCCTCCTATTTTTCAGATCGTTTCAGGCTCCGCATATATTTGACTCCTTTTTAAGCTCTTCATATTTTTCACACATTTTCAGGCCCTTCATGTTTTTGAACACCGCTTCATGCTCCTCCTATTTTTCAGACGGTTTCAGGCTGCTCGTATTTTTCAGACCGTTTCATGCTCCTCATATTTTTGACAATTTTATAAGCTCTTCATATTTTTCACACTTTTTCAGGCTCTTCATGTTTTTGAGCACCGCTTCATGCTCCTCCTATTTTTCAAACCTTTTGAAGCTCTTCATGTTTTTCACACCTTATCAGCCTCTTCATGTTTTTGAACATCTCTTCATGCTCCTCTTATTTTTGACAATTTTATAAGCTCTTCATATTTTTCACAATTTTTCAGGCTCTTCATGTTTTTGAACACCGCTTCATGCTCCTCCTATTTTTCAAACCTTTTGAAGCTCTTCATATTTTTCACACTTTTTCAGGCTCTTCATGTTTTGAACACCGCTTCATGCTCCTCCTATTTTTCAGACCGTTTCATGCTCCTCAGGTATTTCACACCTTTTCATCTCTTCATATTTTTCACACCTTTTCAGGCTCTTCACGTTTTTGAACAACACTTCATGCTCCTCCTACTTTTCAGACTGTTTCATGCTCATCTCATTTTTGACACCTTTTCAGGGTCTTCATATTTTTCAAACTTTTGAAGATCTTCATATTTTTCACACTTTTTCAGGCTCTTCATGTTTTGAACACTGCTTCATGCTCCTCCTATTTTTCAGACCGTTTCATTCTCCTCATGTTTTTCACAACTTTTGAAGCTCTTCATAATTTTCACACCTTTTCATGCTCTTCATGTTTTTGAACACCGTTTCATGCTCGTCCTATTTTTCAGATCATTTCAAGCTCCTCATATTTTTGAAACCTTTTGAAGCTCTTCATATTTTTCACACCTTTTCCGTCTCTTCTTGTTTTTCAACACCGCTTCTTGCTCCTCCTATTTTTCAGAGTGTTTCATGCTCCTCATATTGTTGACACCTTTTGAAGCACTTCATATTTTTGACACCTTTTCAGGCTCTTCATATTTTTGAACGCTGCTTCATGTTCCTCCTGTTTTTCACACCTTTTGAAGCTCTTCATATTTTTCACACCTTTTCAGGCTGTACATGTTTCTGAAGACCACTTCATGCTCCTCATCTTTTTCAGACCGTTTCATGCTCCTGATATTTTTCACACCGTTTGAAGCTCTTCATATTTTTCACACGTTTTCAGATTCTTCATGTTTTTGATCACCGTTTCATGCTCCTCCTATTTTTCAGACCGTTTCATACTCCTCATATTTTTGACACCTTTTGAAGGTCTTCACATTTATCACACCTTTTCAGGCTCTTCATGTTTTTCAACCCCGCTTCATGATCCTCCTATATTTCAGAGCGTTTCATGCTCCTCATATTTTTGACACCTTTTGAAGCTCTTCACATTTTTCACACCTTTTCCGGCTCTTCATGTTTTTCAACTCCGCTTCATGCTCCTCGTATTTTTCAGATCGTTTCAGGCTCCGCATATTTTTGACTCCTTTTGAAGCTCTTCATATTTTTCACACGTTTTCAGGCCCTTCATGTTTTTGAACACCGCTTCATGCTCCTCCTATTTTTCAGACGGTTTCAGGCTGCTCGTATTTTTCAGACCGTTTCATGCTCCTGATATTTTTGACAATTTTATAAACTCTTCATATTTTTCACACTTTTTCAGGCTCTTCATGTATTTGAACACCGCTTCATGCTCCTCACATTTCTCACACCTTTTGAAGCTCTTCATATTTTTCTCACCTTTTCAGGCTCCTCATGTTTTTGAACACCGCTTCATGCTCCTCCTATTTTTCAAACTTTTTGAAGCTCTTCATGTTTTTCACACCTTATCAGCCTCTTCATGTTTTTGAACACCTCTTCATGCTACTCCTATTTTTCAGACCTTTTCATGCTCCTCATGTATTTCACACGTTTTGAAGCTCTTCATATTTTTCACACCTTTTGAAGCTCTTCATATTTTTCACAGCTTTTCAGGCTCTTCAATTTTTCAACACAGTTTCATTCTTCTCCTATTTTTCAGACCGTTTCATGCTCATCTCATTTTTGACACCTTTTGAAGCTCTTCATATTTTTCACATATTTTGAAGCTCCTCATATTTTTCACACCTTTTCAGGCTGTACATGTTTTTGAAGACCACTTCATGCTCCTCATCTTTTTCAGACCGTTTCATGCTCCTGATATTTTTCACACCGTTTGAAGCTCTTCATATTTTTCACACGTTTTCAGACTCTTCATGTTTTTCAACACCGCTTCATGATCCTCTTATATTTCAGACCGTTTCATGCTCCTCATATTTTTGACACCTTTTGAAGCTCTTCACATTTTTCACACCTTTTCCGTCTCTTCATGTTTTTCAACACCGCTTCATGATCCTCTTATATTTCAGACCGTTTCATGCTCCTCATATTTTTGACACCTTTTGAAGCTCTTCACATTATTCACACCTTTTCCGGCTCTTCATGTTTTTCAACACCGCTTCATGCTCCTCCTATTTTTCAGATCGTTTCAGGCTTCGCATATTTTTGACTCCTTTTGAAGCTCTTCATATTTTTCACACGTTTTCAGGCCCTTCATGTTTTTGAACACCGCTTCATGCTCCTCCTATTTTTCACACGTTTTCAGACTATTCATGTTTTTCAACACCGCTTCATGATCCTCTTATATTTCAGACCGTTTCATGCTCCTCATATTTTTGACAATTTTATAAGCTATTCATATTTTTCACACATTTTCAGGCTCTTCATGTTTTTGAACACCGCTTCATGCTCCTCCTATTTTTCAAACCTTTTGAAGCTCTTAATGTTTTTCACGCCTTAACATCCTCTTCATGTTTTTGAACATCTCTCCATGCTCCTCATATTTTTGACAATTTTATAAGCTCTTCATATTTATCACACTTTTTCAGGCTCTTCATGTTTTTGAACACCGCTTCATCCTCCTCCTATTTTTCAAACCTTTTGAAGCTCTTCATATTTTTCACATTTTTTCAGGCTCTTCATGTTTTGAACACCACTTCATGCTCCTCCTATTTTTCAGACCGTTTCATGCTCCTCAGGTATTTCATACCTTTTGAAGCTCTTCATAATTTTCACACCTTTTCATGCTCTTCATGTTTTTGAACACCATTTCATGCTCCTCCTATTTTTCAGACCTTTTCATGCTCCTCATGTATTTCACACGTTTTGAAGCTCTTCATATTTTTCACACCTTTTCAGGCTCTTCATGTTTTTGAACACTGCTTCATGCTCATCCTATTTTTCAGACAGTTTCAAACTCCTCATATTTTTGACACCTTTTGAAGCTCTTCATATTTTTCACACCTTTTTAGGCTCTCCATGTTTCTGAACACCACTTCATGCTCCTCCTATTTTTCAGATCGTATCATGCTTCTCATATTTTTCACACCTTTTGGAGCTCTTCATATTTTTCACATCTTTTCAGGCTCTTCATGTTTTTCAACACCACTTCATGCTCCTCCTATTTTTCAGAGAGATTCATGCTCCACATATATTTCACACCTTTTGAAGCTCTTCATATTTTTCACACCTTTTCAGGCTCTTCATTTTTTTCCACACCACTTCATGCTTCTCCTATTTTTCAGACTGTTTCATGCTCCTCATGTATTTCAAACCTTTGAAGCTTTTCATATTTTTCACACATTTTCAGGCTCTTCATGTTTTTGAACATCATTTCATGCTCCTCCTATTTTTCAGACCGTTTCATGCTTTTCATATTTTTGACATCTTTTGAAGCTCTTCATATTTTTCACACCTTTTCAGGCTGTTCATGTTTTTCCACATCACTTCATGCTTCTCCTATTTTTCAGACCGTTTCATGCTCCTCATGTATATCACACCTTTGAAACTTTTCATATTTTTCACACCTTTTCAGGCTCTTCATGTTTTTGAACACCATTTAATGCTCCTCCTATTTTTCAGACAGTTTCATGCCCTTCATATTTTTGACACCTTTTGAAGCTCTTCATATTTTTCACACCTTTTCAGGCTCTTCATATATTTCACACCTTTTCAGGCTCTTCATGTTTTTGAACACCATTTCATGCTCCCCCTATTTTTCAGACCGTTTCATGCTCTTCATATTTTTGACACCTTTTGAAGCTCTCCATATTTTTCACACCTTTTGAAGCTCTTCATATATTTCACACCTTTTCAGGCTCTTCATGTTTTTAAACACCGCTTCATGCTCCTCCTACTTTTCAGACTGTTTCATGCTCATCTCATTTTTGACACCTTTTCAGGGTCTTCATATTTTTCAAACTTTTGACGATCTTCATATTTTTCACACTTTTTCAGGCTCTTCATGTTTTGAACACTGCTTCATGCTCCTCCTATTTTTCAGACCGTTTCATTCTCCTCATGTTTTTCACACCTTTTGAAGCTCTTCATAATTTTCACACCTTTTCATGCTCTTCATGTTTTTGAACACCGTTTCATGCTCGTCCTATTTTTCAGACCATTTCAAGCTCCTCATATTTTTGAAACCTTTTGAAGCTCTTCATATTTTTCACCTTTTCCGTCTCTTCTTGTTTTTCAACACCGCTTCTTGCTCCTCCTATTTTTCAGACCGTTTCATGCTCCTCATATTGTTGACACCTTTTGAAGCACTTCATATTTTTCACACCTTTTCAGGCTCTTCATAATTTTGCCGCCGCTTCATGTTCCTCCTGTTTTTCACACCTTTTGAAGCTCTTCATATTTTTCACACCTTTTCAGGCTGTACATGTATCTGAAGACCACTTCATGCTCCTCATCTTTTTCAGACCGTTTCATGCTCCTGATATTTTTCACACCGTTTGAAGCTCTTCATATTTTTCACACGTTTTCAGATTCTTCATGTTTTTGATCACCGTTTCATACTCCTCCTATTTTTCAGACCTTTTCATACTCCTCATATTTTTGACACATTTTGAAGGTCTTCACATTTATCACACCTTTTCAGGCTCTTCATGTTTTTCAACCCCGCTTCATGATCCTCCTATATTTCAGAGCGTTTCATGCTCCTCATATTTTTGACACCTTTTGAAGCTCTTCACATTTTTCACACCTTTTCCGGCTCTTCATGTTTTTCAACTCCGCTTCATGCTCCTCCTATTTTTCAGATCGTTTCAGGCTCCGCATATTTTTGACTCCTTTTGAAGCTCTTCATATTTTTCACCCGTTTTCAGGCCCTTCATGTTTTTGAACACCGCTTCATGCTCCTCCTATTTTTCAGACCGTTTCAGGCTGCTGTATTTTTCAGACCGTTTCATGCTCCTCATATTTTTGACAATTTTATAAGCTCTTCATATTTTTCACACTTTTTCAGGCTCTTCATGTTTTGAACACCGCTTCATGCTCCTCCTATTTTTCAGACCGTTTCATGCTCCTCAGGTATTTCACAACTTTTCAAGCTCTTCATATTTTTCACACCTTTTCAGGCTCTTCACGTTTCTGAACAACACTTCATGCTCCTCCTACTTTTCAGACTGTTTCATGCTCATCTCATTTTTGACACCTTTTCAGGGTCTTCATATTTTTCAAACTTTTGAAGATCTTCATATTTTTCACACTTTTTCAGGCTCTTCATGTTTTGAACACTGCTTCATGCTCCTCCTATTTTTCAGACCGTTTCATTCTCCTCCTGTTTTTCACACCTTTTGAAGCTCTTCATAATTTTCACACCTTTTCATGCTCTTCATGTTTTTGAACACCGTTTCATGCTCGTCCTATTTTTCAGACCATTTCAAGCTCCTCATATTTTTGAAACCTTTTGAAGCTCTTCATATTTTTCACACCTTTTCCGTCTCTTCTTGTTTTTCAACACCGCTTCTTGCTCCTCCTATTTTTCAGACCGTTTCATGCTCCTCATATTGTTGACACCTTTTGAAGCACTACATATTTTTCACACCTTTTCAGGCTCTTCATATTTTTGAACACCGCTGCATGTTCCTCCTGTTTTTCACACCTTTTGAAGCTCTTCATATTTTTCACACCTTTTCAGGCTGTACATGTTTTTGAAGACCACTTCATGCTCGTCATCTTTTTCAGACCGTTTCATGCTCCTGATATTTTTCACACCGTTTGAAGCTCTTCATATTTTTCACACGTTTTCAAATTCTTCATGTTTTTGATCACCGTTTCATGCTCCTACTATTTTTCAGACCGTTTCATGCTCCTCATATTTTTGACACCTTTTGAAGCTCTTCACATTTATCACACCTTTTCAGGCTCTTCATGTTTTTCAACACCGCTTCATGATCCTCCTATATTTCAGAGCGTTTCATGCTCGTCATATTTTTGACACCTTTTGAAGCTCTTCACATTTTTCACACCTTTTCCGGCTCTTCATGTTTTTCAACTCCGCTTCATGCTCCTCCTATTTTTCAGATCGTTTCAGGCTCCGAATATTTTTGACTCCTTTGAAGCTCTTCATATTTTTCACACGTTTTCAGGCCCTTCATGTTTTTGAACACCGCTTCATGCTCCTCCTATTTTTCAGACGGTTTCAGGCTGCTCGTATTTTTCAGACCGTTTCATGCTCCTCATATTTTTGACAATTTTATAAGCTCTTCATATTTTTCACACTTTTTCAGGCTCTTCATGTTTTTGAACACCGCTTCATGCTCCTCTTATTTTTCAAACCTCTTGAAGCTGTTCATATTTTTCACACTTTTTCAGGCTCTTCATGTTTGAACACCGCTTCATGCTCCTCCTATTTTTCAGATCGTTTCATGTTCCTCAGGTATTTCACACCTTTTGAAACTCTTCATATTTTTCACACCTTTTCAGGCTCTTCACGTTTTTGAACACCGCTTCATGCTCCTCCTATTTTTCAGACGGTTTCAGGCTGCTCGTATTTTTCAGACCGTTTCATGCTCCTCATATTTTTGACAATTTTATAAGCTCTTCATATTTTTCACACTTTTTCAGGCTCTTCATGTTTTGAACACTGCTTCATGCTCCTCCTATTTTTCAGACCGTTTCATTCTCCTCATGTTTTTCACCCCGTTTGAAGCTCTTCATATTTTTCACACGTTTTCAGATTCTTCATGTTTTTGATCACCGTTTCATACTCCTCCTATTTTTCAGACCTTTTCATACTCCTCATATTTTTGACACCTTTTGAAGCTCTTCACATTTATCACACCTTTTCAGGCTCTTCATGTTTTTCAACACCGCTTCATGATCCTCCTATATTTCAGAGCGTTTTATGCTCCTCATATTTTTGACACCTTTTGAAGCTCTTCACATTTTTCACACCTTTTCCGGCTCTTCATGTTTTTCAACTCCGCTTCATGCTCCTCCTATTTTTCAGATCGTTTCAGGCTCCGCATATTTTTTACTCCTTTTGAAGCTCTTCATATTTTTCACCCGTTTTCAGGCCCTTCATGTTTTTGAACACCGCTTCATGCTCCTCCTATTTTTCAGACCGTTTCAGGCTGCTGTATTTTTCAGACCGTTTCATGCTCCTCTTATTTTTGACAATTTTATAAGCTCTTCATATTTTTCACACTTTTTCAGGCTCTTCATGTTTTGAACAACGCTTCATGCTCCTCCTATTTTTCAGACGGTTTCAGGCTGCTTGTATTTTTCAGACCGTTTCATGCTCCTCATATTTTTGACAATTTTATAAGCTCTTCATATTTTTCACACTTTTTCAGGCTCTTCATGTTTTGAACACCGCTTCATGCTCCTCCTATTTTTCAGACGGTTTCAGGCTGCTCGTATTTTTCAGACCGTTTCATGCTCCTCATATTTTTGACAATTTTATAAGCTCTTCATATTTTTCACACATTTTCAGGCCCTTCATGTTTTTGAACACCGCTTCATGCTCCTCCTATTTTTCAGACGGTTTCAGGCTGCTCGTATTTTTCAGACCGTTTCATGCTCCTCATATTTTTGAAAATTTTATAAGCTCTTCATATTTTTCACACTTTTTCAGGCTCTTCATGTTTTGAACACCGCTTCATGCTCCTCCTATTTTTCAGACCGTTTCATGCTCCTCAGGTATTTCGCACCTTTTCAAGCTCTACATATTTTTCACACCTTTTCAGGCTCTTCATGTTTTTAAACACCGCTTCATGCTCCTCCTACTTTTCAGACTGTTTCATGCTCATCTCATTTTTGACACCTTTTCAGGGTCTTCATATTTTTCAAACTTTTGAAGATCTTCATATTTTTCACACTTTTTCAGGCTCTTCATGTTTTGAACACTGCTTCATGCTCGTCCTATTTTTCAGACCATTTCAAGCTCCTCATATTTTTGAAACCTTTTGAAGCTCTTCATATTTTTCACACCTTTTCAGGCTTTTCATGTATTTGAACACCGCTTCATGCTCCTCACATTTCTCACACCTTTTGAAGCTCTTCATATTTTTCTCACCTTTTCAGGCTCCTCATGTTTTTGAACACCGCTTCATGCTCCTCATATTTTTCAGACCGTTTCATGATCCTCAAGTATTTCACACCTTTTGAACCTCTTCATATTTTTCACACCTTTTCAATGTATTCATGTTTTTGAACACTGTTTCATGCTGCTCCTGTTTTTCAGACCATTTCATGATACTCATATTTTTGACACCTTTTGAAGCTCTTCATATTTTTCACACTTTTTCAGGCTGTTTATAGTTTTCAACACCGCTGCATGATTCTCCTATATTTGAGACCATTTCATGCTCCTAATATTTTTGACATTTTTTGAAGCTCTTCATATTTTTGACACCTTTTGAAGCTCTTCCTATTTTTCACAGGTTTTCAGGCTCTTCATGTTTTTCAACACCGCTTCATGCACGTCCTATTTTTCAGGCCGTTTCATGCTCATCTCATTTTTGACACCTTTTGAAGGTCTTCATGTTTTTCACACCTTTTGAAGCTCTTCATATTTTTCACTTCTTTTCAGGCTCTTCATGTTTTTTAACACCACTTCATGCTCCTCATTTTTTTCAGACCGTTTCATGCTCCTCATATTTTTGACATCTTTTGAAGCTCTTCACGTTTTTCACACATTTTCAGGCTCTTCCTGTTTTTCAACACCGCTTGATGATCCTCCTATATTTCCGACCGTTTCATGCTCCTCATATTTTTGACACCTTTTGAAGCTCTTCATATTTTTCACACCTTTTCAGACTCTTCATGTTTTTCAACACCGCTTCATGCTGCTCCTATTTTTCAGACCGTTTCATGCTCATCTCTTTTTTGACAACTTTTGAAGCTCTTCATATTTTCATACCTTTTGAAGCTCTTCATATTTTTCACACGTTTTCAGGCTCTTCATGTTTTTCAACACCGCTTCATGCTCCTCCTATTTTTCAGACCGTTTCGTGCTCCTCATATTTTTGACACGTTTTGAATCTCTTCATATTTTTCACACCTTTTCCGTCTCTTCTTGTTTTTCAACACCGCTTCTTGCTCCTCCTATTTTTCAGACCGTTTCATGCTCCACATATTGTTGACACCTTTTGAAGCACTTCATATTTTTCACACCTTTTCAGGCTCTTCATATTTTTGAACATAGCTTCATGTTCCTCCTGTTTTTCACACCTTTTGAAGCTCTTCATATTTTTCACACCTTTTCAGGCTCTTCAGGTTTTTGAACACCTCTTCATGCTCCTCCTATTTTTCAGACCGTTTCATGCTCCTCATGTATTTCACACCTTTTGAAGCTCTTCATATTTTTCACACCTTTTCAGGCTCTCCATGTTTCTGAACACCACTTCCTGCTCCTCCTATTTTTGAGGCCGTTTCATGCTCATCTCATTTTTGACACCTTCTGAAGCTCTTCATTTTTTTCACACCTTTTGAGCTCTTCATATTTTTCACACCTTTTCAGGCTGTACATGTTTTTGAAGACCACTTCATGCTCGTCATCTTTTTCAGACCGTTTCATGCTCCTGATATTTTTCACACCGTTTGAAGCTCTTCATATTTTTCACACGTTTTCAAATTCTTCATGTTTTTGATCACCGTTTCATGCTCCTACTATTTTTCAGACCGTTTCATGCTCCTCATATTTTTGACACCTTTTGAAGCTCTTCACATTTATCACACCTTTTCAGGCTCTTCATGTTTTTCAACACCGCTTCATGATCCTCCTATATTTCAGAGCGTTTCATGCTCGTCATATTTTTGACACCTTTTGAAGCTCTTCACATTTTTCACACCTTTTCCGGCTCTTCATGTTTTTCAACTCCGCTTCATGCTCCTCCTATTTTTCAGATCGTTTCAGGCTCCGAATATTTTTGACTCCTTTGAAGCTCTTCATATTTTTCACACGTTTTCAGGCCCTTCATGTTTTTGAACACCGCTTCATGCTCCTCCTATTTTTCAGACGGTTTCAGGCTGCTCGTATTTTTCAGACCGTTTCATGCTCCTCATATTTTTGACAATTTTATAAGCTCTTCATATTTTTCACACTTTTTCAGGCTCTTCATGTTTTTGAACACCGCTTCATGCTCCTCTTATTTTTCAAACCTCTTGAAGCTGTTCATATTTTTCACACTTTTTCAGGCTCTTCATGTTTGAACACCGCTTCATGCTCCTCCTATTTTTCAGATCGTTTCATGCTCCTCAGGTATTTCACACCTTTTGAAACTCTTCATATTTTTCACACCTTTTCAGGCTCTTCACGTTTTTGAACACCGCTTCATGCTCCTCCTATTTTTCAGACGGTTTCAGGCTGCTCGTATTTTTCAGACCGTTTCATGCTCCTCATATTTTTGACAATTTTATAAGCTCTTCATATTTTTCACACTTTTTCAGGCTCTTCATGTTTTGAACACTGCTTCATGCTCCTCCTATTTTTCAGACCGTTTCATTCTCCTCATGTTTTTCACCCCGTTTGAAGCTCTTCATATTTTTCACACGTTTTCAGATTCTTCATGTTTTTGATCACCGTTTCATACTCCTCCTATTTTTCAGACCTTTTCATACTCCTCATATTTTTGACACCTTTTGAAGCTCTTCACATTTATCACACCTTTTCAGGCTCTTCATGTTTTTCAACACCGCTTCATGATCCTCCTATATTTCAGAGCGTTTTATGCTCCTCATATTTTTGACACCTTTTGAAGCTCTTCACATTTTTCACACCTTTTCCGGCTCTTCATGTTTTTCAACTCCGCTTCATGCTCCTCCTATTTTTCAGATCGTTTCAGGCTCCGCATATTTTTTACTCCTTTTGAAGCTCTTCATATTTTTCACCCGTTTTCAGGCCCTTCATGTTTTTGAACACCGCTTCATGCTCCTCCTATTTTTCAGACCGTTTCAGGCTGCTGTATTTTTCAGACCGTTTCATGCTCCTCTTATTTTTGACAATTTTATAAGCTCTTCATATTTTTCACACTTTTTCAGGCTCTTCATGTTTTGAACAACGCTTCATGCTCCTCCTATTTTTCAGACGGTTTCAGGCTGCTTGTATTTTTCAGACCGTTTCATGCTCCTCATATTTTTGACAATTTTATAAGCTCTTCATATTTTTCACACTTTTTCAGGCTCTTCATGTTTTGAACACCGCTTCATGCTCCTCCTATTTTTCAGACGGTTTCAGGCTGCTCGTATTTTTCAGACCGTTTCATGCTCCTCATATTTTTGACAATTTTATAAGCTCTTCATATTTTTCACACATTTTCAGGCCCTTCATGTTTTTGAACACCGCTTCATGCTCCTCCTATTTTTCAGACGGTTTCAGGCTGCTCGTATTTTTCAGACCGTTTCATGCTCCTCATATTTTTGAAAATTTTATAAGCTCTTCATATTTTTCACACTTTTTCAGGCTCTTCATGTTTTGAACACCGCTTCATGCTCCTCCTATTTTTCAGACCGTTTCATGCTCCTCAGGTATTTCGCACCTTTTCAAGCTCTACATATTTTTCACACCTTTTCAGGCTCTTCATGTTTTTAAACACCGCTTCATGCTCCTCCTACTTTTCAGACTGTTTCATGCTCATCTCATTTTTGACACCTTTTCAGGGTCTTCATATTTTTCAAACTTTTGAAGATCTTCATATTTTTCACACTTTTTCAGGCTCTTCATGTTTTGAACACTGCTTCATGCTCGTCCTATTTTTCAGACCATTTCAAGCTCCTCATATTTTTGAAACCTTTTGAAGCTCTTCATATTTTTCACACCTTTTCAGGCTTTTCATGTATTTGAACACCGCTTCATGCTCCTCACATTTCTCACACCTTTTGAAGCTCTTCATATTTTTCTCACCTTTTCAGGCTCCTCATGTTTTTGAACACAGCTTCATGCTCCTCATATTTTTCAGACCGTTTCATGATCCTCAAGTATTTCACACCTTTTGAACCTCTTCATATTTTTCACACCTTTTCAATGTATTCATGTTTTTGAACACTGTTTCATGCTGCTCCTGTTTTTCAGACCATTTCATGATACTCATATTTTTGACACCTTTTGAAGCTCTTCATATTTTTCACACTTTTTCAGGCTGTTTATAGTTTTCAACACCGCTGCATGATTCTCCTATATTTGAGACCATTTCATGCTCCTAATATTTTTGACATTTTTTGAAGCTCTTCATATTTTTGACACCTTTTGAAGCTCTTCCTATTTTTCACAGGTTTTCAGGCTCTTCATGTTTTTCAACACCGCTTCATGCACGTCCTATTTTTCAGGCCGTTTCATGCTCATCTCATTTTTGACACCTTTTGAAGGTCTTCATGTTTTTCACACCTTTTGAAGCTCTTCATATTTTTCACTTCTTTTCAGGCTCTTCATGTTTTTTAACACCGCTTCATGCTCCTCATTTTTTTCAGACCGTTTCATGCTCCTCATATTTTTGACATCTTTTGAAGCTCTTCACGTTTTTCACACATTTTCAGGCTCTTCCTGTTTTTCAACACCGCTTGATGATCCTCCTATATTTCCGACCGTTTCATGCTCCTCATATTTTTGACACCTTTTGAAGCTCTTCATATTTTTCACACCTTTTCAGACTCTTCATGTTTTTCAACACCGCTTCATGCTGCTCCTATTTTTCAGACCGTTTCATGCTCATCTCTTTTTTGACAACTTTTGAAGCTCTTCATATTTTCATACCTTTTGAAGCTCTTCATATTTTTCACACGTTTTCAGGCTCTTCATGTTTTTCAACACCGCTTCATGCTCCTCCTATTTTTCAGACCGTTTCGTGCTCCTCATATTTTTGACACGTTTTGAATCTCTTCATTTTTTTCACACCTTTTCCGTCTCTTCTTGTTTTTCAACACCGCTTCTTGCTCCTCCTATTTTTCAGACCGTTTCATGCTCCACATATTGTTGACACCTTTTGAAGCACTTCATATTTTTCACACCTTTTCAGGCTCTTCATATTTTTGAACATAGCTTCATGTTCCTCCTGTTTTTCACACCTTTTGAAGCTCTTCATATTTTTCACACCTTTTCAGGCTCTTCAGGTTTTTGAACACCTCTTCATGCTCCTCCTATTTTTCAGACCGTTTCATGCTCCTCATGTATTTCACACCTTTTGAAGCTCTTCATATTTTTCACACCTTTTCAGGCTCTCCATGTTTCTGAACACCACTTCCTGCTCCTCCTATTTTTGAGGCCGTTTCATGCTCATCTCATTTTTGACACCTTCTGAAGCTCTTCATTTTTTTCACACCTTTTGAGCTCTTCATATTCTTCACACGTTTTCAGGCTGTTCATGTATTTCAATAACGCTTCTTACTCCTACTATTTTTCAGACCGTATCATGCTCCTCATATTTTTGACACCTTTTGAAGCTCTTCATATTTTTCACACCTTTTCAGGCTCTTCATATTTTTGAACACCACTTCATGTTCCTCCTGTTTTTCACACCTTTTGAAGCTCTCCATATTTTTCACACCTTTTCAGGCTGTACATGTTTTTGAAGACCACTTCATGCTCCTCATCTTTTTCAGACCATTTCATGCACCTCATATTTTTCACACCGTTTGAAGCTCTTCATATTTTTCACACGTTTTCAGATTCTTCATGTTTTTGATCACCGTTTCATGCTCCTCCTATTTTTCAGACCGTTTCCTGCTCCTCATATTTTTGACACCTTTTGAAGCTCTTCACATTTATCACACCTTTTCAGGCTCTTCATGTTTTTCAACACCACTTCATGATTCACCTACATTTCAGAGCGTTTCATGCTCCTCATATTTTTGACACCTTTTGAAGCTCTTCACATTTTTCACACCTTTTCCGGCTCTTCATGTTTTTCAACACCGCTTCATGCTCCTCCTATTTTTCAGATCGTTTCAGGCTCCGCATATATTTGACTCCTTTTTAAGCTCTTCATATTTTTCACACGTTTTCAGGCCCTTCATGTTTTGGAACACCGCTTCATGCTCCTCCTATTTTTCAAACGGTTTCAGGCTGCTCGTATTTTTCAGACCGTTTCATGCTCCTCATATTTTTTACAATTTTATAAGCTCTTCATATTTTTCACACTTTTTCAGGCTCTTTATGTTTTTGAGCACCGCTTCATGCTCCTCCTATTTTTCAAACCTTTTGAAGCTCTTCATGTTTTTCACACCTTATCAGCCTCTTCATGTTTTTGAACATCTCTTCATGCTCCTCTTATTTTTGACAATTTTATAAGCTCTTCATATTTTTCACACTTTTTCAGGCTCTTCATGTTTTTGAACACCGCTTCATGCTCCTCCTATTTTTCAAACCTTTTGAAGCTCTTCATATTTTTCACACTTTTTCAGGCTCTTCATGTTTTGAACACCGCTTCATGCTCCTCCTATTTTTCAGACCGTTTCATGCTCCTCAGGTATTTCACACCTTTTCAAGCTCTTCATATTTTTCACACCTTTTCAGGCTCTTCACGTTTTTGAACAACACTTCATGCTCCTCCTACTTTTCAGACTGTTTCATGCTCATCTCATTTTTGACACCTTTTCAGGGTCTTCATATTTTTCAAAGTTTTGAAGATCTTCATATTTTTCACACTTTTTCAGGCTCTTCATGTTTTCAACACTGCTTCATGCTCCTCCTATTTTTCAGACCGTTTCATTCTCCTCATGTTTTTCACACCTTTTGAAGCTCTTCATAATTTTCACAACTTTTCATGCTCTTCATGTTTTTGAACACCGTTTCATGCTCGTCCTATTTTTCAGATCATTTCAAGCTCCTCATATTTTTGAAACCTTTTGAAGCTCTTCATATTTTTCACACCTTTTCCGTCTCTTCTTGTTTTTCAACACCGCTTCTTGCTCCTCCTATTTTTCAGACTGTTTCATGCTCCTCATATTGTTGACACCTTTTGAAGCACTTCATATTTTTGACACCTTTTCAGGCTCTTCATATTTTTGAACGCTGCTTCATGTTCCTCCTGTTTTTCACACCCTTTGAAGCTCTTCATATTTTTCACACCTTTTCAGGCTGTACATGTTTCTGAAGACCACTTCATGCTCCTCATCTTTTTCAGACCGTTTCATGCTCCTGATATTTTTCACACCGTTTGAAGCTCTTCATATTTTTCACACGTTTTCAGATTCTTCATGTTTTTGATCACCGTTTCATGCTCCTCCTATTTTTCAGACCATTTCATACTCCTCATATTTTTGACACCTTTTGAAGGTCTTCACATTTATCACACCTTTTCAGGCTCTTCATGTTTTTCAACCCCGCTTCATGATCCTCCTATATTTCAGAGCGTTTCATGCTCCTCATATTTTTGACACCTTTTGAAGCTCTTCACATTTTTCACACCTTTTCCGGCTCTTCATGTTTTTCAACTCCGCTTCATGCTCCTCGTATTTTTCAGATCGTTTCAGGCTCCGCATATTTTTGACTCCTTTTGAAGCTCTTCATATTTTTCACACGTTTTCAGGCCCTTCATGTTTTTGAACACCGCTTCATGCTCCTCCTATTTTTCAGACGGTTTCAGGCTGCTCGTATTTTTCAGACCGTTTCATGCTCCTGATATTTTTGACAATTTTATAAGCTCTTCATATTTTTCACACTTTTTCAGGCTCTTCATGTATTTGAACACCGCTTCATGCTCCTCACATTTCTCACACCTTTTGAAGCTCTTCATATTTTTCTCACCTTTTCAGGCTCCTCATGTTTTTGAACACCGCTTCATGCTCCTCCTATTTTTCAAACTTTTTGAAGCTCTTCATGTTTTTCACACCTTATCAGCCTCTTCATGTTTTTGAACACCTCTTCATGCTACTCCTATTTGTCAGACCTTTTCATGCTCCTCATGTATTTCACACGTTTTGAAGCTCTTCATATTTTTCACACCTTTTGAAGCTCCTCATATTTTTCACAGCTTTTCAGGCTCTTCAATTTTTCAACACCGTTTCATTCTTCTCCTATTTTTCAGACCGTTTCATGCTCATCTCATTTTTGACACCTTTTGAAGCTCTTCATATTTTTCACATCTTTTGAAGCTCTTCATATTTTTCACACCTTTTCAGGCTGTACATGTTTTTGAAGACCACTTCATGCTCCTCATCTTTTTCAGACCGTTTCATGCTCCTGATATTTTTCACACCGTTTGAAGCTCTTCATATTTTTCACACGTTTTCAGACTCTTCATGTTTTTCAACACCGCTTCATGATCCTCTTATATTTCAGACCGTTTCATGCTCCTCATATTTTTGACACCTTTTGAAGCTCTTCACATTTTTCACACCTTTTCCGGCTCTTCATGTTTTTCAACACCACTACATGATCCTCTTATATTTCAGACCGTTTCATGCTCCTCATATTTTTGACACCTTTTGAAGCTCTTCACATTTTTCACACCTTTTCCGGCTCTTCATGTTTTTCAACACCGCTTCATGCTCCTCCTATTTTTCAGATCGTTTCAGGCTTCGCATATTTTTGACTCCTTTTGAAGCTCTTCATATTTTTCACACGTTTTCAGGCCCTTCATGTTTTTTCACACCGCTTCATGCTCCTCCTATTTTTCAGACGTTTTCAGGCTGCTCGTATTTTTCAGACCGTTTCATGCTCCTCATATTTTTGACAATTTTATAAGCTATTCATATTTTTCACACATTTTCAGGCTCTTCATGTTTTTGAACACCGCTTCATGCTCCTCCTATTTTTCAAACCTTTTGAAGCTCTTAATGATTTTCACGCCTTAACATCCTCTTCATGTTTTTGAACATCTCTCCATGCTCCTCATATTTTTGACAATTTTATAAGCTCTTCATATTTATCACACTTTTTCAGGCTCTTCATGTTTTTGAACACCGCTTCATCCTCCTCCTATTTTTCAAACCTTTTGAAGCTCTTCATATTTTTCACACTTTTTCAGGCTCTTCATGTTTTGAACACCGCTTCATGCTCCTCCTATTTTTCAGACCGTTTCATGCTCCTCAGGTATTTCATACCTTTTCAAGCTCTTCATATTTTTCACACCTTTTCAGGCTCTTCACGTTTCTGAACAACACTTCATGCTCCTCCTACTTTTCAGACTTTTTCATGCTCATCTCATTTTTGACACCTTTTCAGGGTCTTCATATTTTTCAAAGTTTTGAAGATCTTCATATTTTTCACACTTTTTCAGGCTCTTCATGTTTTGAACACTGCTTCATGCTCCTCCTATTTTTCAGACCGTTTCATTCTCCTCATGTTTTTCACACCTTTTGAAGCTCTTCATATTTTTCACACCTTTTCATGCTCTTCATGTTTTTGAACACCATTTCATGCTCCTCCTATTTTTCAGACCTTTTCATGCTCGTCATGTATTTCACACGTTCTGAAGCTCTTCATATTTTTCACACCTTTTCAGGCTCTTCATGTTTTTGAACACTGCTTCATGCTCCTCCTATTTTTCAGACAGTTTCAAGCTCCTCATATTTTTGACACCTTTTGAAGCTCTTCATATTTTTCACACCTTTTTAGGCTCTCCATGTTTCTGAACACCACTTCATGCTCCTCCTATTTTTCAGATCGTATCATGCTTCTCATATTTTTCACACCTTTTGGAGCTCTTCATATTTTTCACATCTTTTCAGGCTCTTCATGTTTTTCAACACCACTTCATGCTCCTCCTATTTTTCAGAGAGATTCATGCTCCACATATATTTCAACCTTTTGAAGCTCTTCATATTTTTCACACCTTTTCAGGCTCTTCATTTTTTTCCACACCACTTCATGCTTCTCCTATTTTTCAGACTGTTTCATGCTCCTCATGTATTTCAAACCTTTGAAGCTTTTCATATTTTTCACACATTTTCAGGCTCTTCATGTTTTTGAACACCATTTCATGCTCCTCCTATTTTTCAGACCGTTTCATGCTTTTCATATTTTTGACATCTTTTGAAGCTCCTCATATTTTTCACACCTTTTGAAGCTCCTCATATATTTCACACCTTTTCATCTCTTCATATTTTTCACACCTTTTCAGGCTCTTCACGTTTTTGAACAACACTTCATGCTCCTCCTAATTTTCAGACTGTTTCATGCTCATCTCATTTTTGACACCTTTTCAGGGTCTTCATATTTTTCAAAGTTTTGAAGATCTTCATATTTTCCACACTTTTTCAGGCTCTTCATGTTTTGAACACTGCTTCATGCTCCTCCTATTTTTCAGACCGTTTCATTCTCCTCATGTTTTTCACACCTTTTGAAGCTCTTCATAATTTTCACACCTTTTCATGCTCTTCATGATTTTGAACACCGTTTCATGCTCGTCCTATTTTTCAGATCATTTCAAGCTCCTCATATTTTTGAAACCTTTTGAAGCTCTTCATATTTTTCACACCTTTTCCGTCTCTTCTTGTTTTTCAACACCGCTTCTTGCTCCTCCTATTTTTCAGACTGTTTCATGCTCCTCATATTGTTGACACCTTTTGAAGCACTTCATATTTTTGACACCTTTTCAGGCTCTTCATATTTTTGAACGCTGCTTCATGTTCCTCCTGTTTTTCACACCTTTTGAAGCTCTTCATATTTTTCACACCTTTTCAGGCTGTACATGTTTCTGAAGACCACTTCTTGCTCCTCATCTTTTTCAGACCGTATCATGCTCCTGATACTTTTCACACCGTTTGAAGCTCTTCATATTTTTCACACGTTTTCAGATTCTTCATGTTTTTGATCACCGTTTCATGCTCCTCCTATTTTTCAGACCGTTTCATACTCCTCATATTTTTGACACCTTTTGAAGGTCTTCACATTTATCACACCTTTTCAGGCTCTTCATGTTTTTCAACCCCGCTTCATGATCCTCCTATATTTCAGAGCGTTTCATGCTCCTCATATTTTTGACACCTTTTGTAGCTCTTCACATTTTTCACACCTTTTCCGGCTCTTCATGTTTTTCAACTCCGCTTCATGCTCCTCGTATTTTTCAGATCGTTTCAGGCTCCGCATATTTTTGACTCCTTTTGAAGCTCTTCATATTTTTCACACGTTTTCAGGCCCTTTATGTTTTTGAACACCGCTTCATGCTCCTCCTATTTTTCAGACCGTTTCAGGCTGCTCATATTTTTCAGACCGTTTCATGCTCCTGATATTTTTGACAATTTTATAAGCTCTTCATATTTTTCACACTTTTTCAGGCTCTTCATGTATTTGAACACCGCTTCATGCTCCTCACATTTCTCACACCTTTTGAAGCTCTTCATATTTTTCTCACCTTTTCAGGCTCCTCATGTTTCTGAACACCGCTTCATGCTCCTCCTATTTTTCAAACTTTTTGAAGCTCTTCATGTTTTTCACACCTTATCAGCCTCTTCATGTTTTTGAACACCTCTTCATGCTACTCCTATTTGTCAGACCTTTTCATGCTCCTCATGTATTTCACACGTTTTGAAGCTCTTCATATTTTTCACACCTTTTGAAGCTCTTCATATTTTTCACAGCTTTTCAGGCTCTTCAATTTTTCAACACCGTTTCATTCTTCTCCTATTTTTCAGACCGTTTCATGCTCATCTCATTTTTGACACCTTTTGAAGCTCTTCATATTTTTCACATCTTTTGAAGCTCTTCATATTTTTCACACCTTTTCAGGCTGTACATGTTTTTGAAGACCACTTCATGCTCCTCATCTTTTTCAGACCGTTTCATGCTCCTGATATTTTTCACACCGTTTGAAGCTCTTCATATTTTTCACACGTTTTCAGACACTTCATGTTTTTCAACACCGCTTCATGATCCTCTTATATTTCAGACCGTTTCATGCTCCTCATATTTTTGACACCTTTTGAAGCTCTTCACATTTTTCACACCTTTTCCGGCTCTTCATGTTTTTCAACACCGCTTCATGATCCTCTTATATTTCAGACCGTTTCATGCTCCTCATATTTTTGACACCTTTTGAAGCTCTTCACATTTTTCACACCTTTTCCGGCTCTTCATGTTTTTCAACACCGCTTCATGCTCCTCCTATTTTTCAGATCGTTTCAGGCTTCGCATATTTTTGACTCCTTTTGAAGCTCTTCATATTTTTCACACGTTTTCAGGCCCTTCATGTTTTTGAACACCGCTTCATGCTCCTCCTATTTTTCAGACGTTTTCGGCTGCTCGTATTTTTCAGACCGTTTCATGCTCCTCATATTTTTGACAATTTTATAAGCTATTCATATTTTTCACACATTTTCAGGCTCTTCATGTTTTTGAACACCGCTTCATGCTCCTCCTATTTTTCAAACCTTTTGAAGCTCTTAATGTTTTTCACGCCTTAACATCCTCTTCATGTTTTTGAACATCTCTCCATGCTCCTCATATTTTTGACAATTTTATAAGCTCTTCATATTTATCACACTTTTTCAGGCTCTTCATGTTTTTGAACACCGCTTCATCCTCCTCCTATTTTTCAAACCTTTTGAAGCTCTTCATATTTTTCACACTTTTTCAGGCTCTTCATGTTTTGAACACCGCTTCATGCTCCTCCTATTTTTCAGACCGTTTCATGCTCCTCAGGTATTTCATACCTTTTCAAGCTCTTCATATTTTTCACACCTTTTCAGGCTCTTCACGTTTCTGAACAACACTTCATGCTCCTCCTACTTTTCAGACTGTTTCATGCTCATCTCATTTTTGACACCTTTTCAGGGTCTTCATATTTTTCAAACTTTTGAAGATCTTCATATTTTTCACACTTTTTCAGGCTCTTCATGTTTTGAACACTGCTTCATGCTCCTCCTATTTTTCAGACCGTTTCATTCTCCTCATGTTTTTCACACCTTTTGAAGCTCTTCATAATTTTCACACCTTTTCATGGTCTTCATGTTTTTGAACACCATTTCATGCTCCTCCTATTTTTCAGAACTTTTCATGCTCCTCATGTATTTCACACGTTTTGAAGCTCTTCATATTTTTCACACCTTTTCAGGCTCTTCATGTTTTTGAACACTGCTTCATGCTCCTCCTATTTTTCAGACAGTTTCAAGCTCCTCATATTTTTGACACCTTTTGAAGCTCTTCATATTTTTCACACCTTTTTAGGCTCTCCATGTTTCTGAACACCACTTCATGCTCCTCCTATTTTTCAGATCGTATCATGCTTCTCATATTTTTCACACCTTTTGGAGCTCTTCATATTTTTCACATCTTTTCAGGCTCTTCATGTTTTTCAACACCACTTCATGCTCCTCCTATTTTTCAGAGAGATTCATGCTCCACATATATTTCACACCTTTTGAAGCTCTTCATATTTTTCACACCTTTTCAGGCTCTTCATTTTTTTCCACACCACTTCATGCTTCTCCTATTTTTCAGACTGTTTCATGCTCCTCATGTATTTCAAACCTTTGAAGCTTTTCATATTTTTCACACATTTTCAGGCTCTTCATGTTTTTGAACACCATTTCATGCTCCTCCTATTTTTCAGACCGTTTCATGCTTTTCATATTTTTGACATCTTTTGAAGCTCTTCATATTTTTCACACCTTTTGAAGCTCCTCATATATTTCACACCTTTTGAAGCTCTTCATATTTTTCACACATTTTCAGGCTCTTCATGTTTTTGAACACCACTTCATGCTCCTTTTATTTTTCAGAGAGTTTCATGCTCCTCATGTATTTCACACCTTTTGAAGCTCTTCATATTTTTCACACATTTTCAGGCTCTTCATGTTTTTCAACACCGCTTCATGCTCCTCCTATTTTTCAGATCGTTTCAGGCTTCGCATATTTTTGACTCCTTTTGAAGCTGTTCATATTTTTCACACGTTTTCAAGCCCTTCATGTTTTTGAACATCGCTTCATGCTCCTCCTATTTTTCAAACCTTTTGAAGCTCTTAATGTTTTTCACGCCTTATCATCCTCTTCATGTTTTTGAACATCTCTCCATGCTCCTCATATTTTTGACAATTTTATAAGCTCTTCATATTTATCACACTTTTTCAGGCTCTTCATGTTTTTGAACACCGCTTCATCCTCCTCCTATTTTTCAAACCTTTTGAAGCTCTTCATATTTTTCACACTTTTTCAGGCTCTTCATGTTTTGAACACCGCTTCATGCTCCTCCTATTTTTCAGACCGTTTCATGCTCCTCAGGTATTTCATACCTTTTCAAGCTCTTCATATTTTTCACACCTTTTCAGGCTCTTCACGTTTCTGAACAACACTTCATGCTCCTCCTACTTTTCAGACTGTTTCATGCTCATCTCATTTTTGACACCTTTTCAGGGTCTTCATATTTTTCAAACTTTTGAAGATCTTCATATTTTTCACACTTTTTCAGGCTCTTCATGTTTTGAACACTGCTTCATGCTCCTCCTATTTTTCAGACCGTTTCATTCTCCTCATGTTTTTCACACCTTTTGAAGCTCTTCATAATTTTCACACCTTTTCATGCTCTTCATGTTTTTGAACACCATTTCATGCTCCTCCTATTTTTCAGACCTTTTCATGCTCCTCATGTATTTCACACGTTTTGAAGCTCTTCATATTTTTCACACCTTTTCAGGCTCTTCATGTTTTTGAACACTGCTTCATGCTCCTCCTATTTTTCAGACAGTTTCAAGCTCCTCATATTTTTGACACATTTTGAAGCTCTTCATATTTTTCACACCTTTTCAGGCTCTTCATATATTTCACACCTTTTCAGGCTCTTCATGTTTTTGAACACCATTTCATGCTCCCCCTATTTTTCAGACCGTTTCATGCTCTTCATATTTTTGACACCTTTTGAAGCTCTTCACATTTATCACACCTTTTCAGGCTCTTCATGTTTTTCAACACCGCTTCATGATCCTCCTATATTTCAGAGCGTTTCATGCTCCTCATATTTTTGACACCTTTTGAAGCTCTTCACATTTTTCACACCTTTTCCGGCTCTTCATGTTTTTCAACTCCGCTTCATGCTCCTCCTATTTTTCAGATCGTTTCAGGCTCCGCATATTTTTGACTCCTTTTGAAGCTCTTCATATTTTTCACCCGTTTTCAGGCCCTTCATGTTTTTGAACACCGCTTCATGCTCCTCCTATTTTTCAGACCGTTTTAGGCTGCTGTATTTTTCAGACCGTTTCATGCTCCTCATATTTTTGACCATTTTATAAGCTCTTCATATTTTTCACACTTTTTCAGGCTCTTCATGTTTTGAACACCGCTTCATGCTCCTCCTATTTTTCAGACGGTTTCAGGCTGCTCGTATTTTTCAGACCGTTTCATTCTCCTCATATTTTTGACAATTTTATAAGCTCTTCATATTTTTCACACTTTTTCAGGCTCTTCATGTTTTGAACACCGCTTCATGCTCCTCCTATTTTTCAGACGGTTTCAGGCTGCTCGTATTTTTCAGACCGTTTCATGCTCCTCATATTTTTGACAATTTTATAAGCTCTTCATATTTTTCACACTTTTTCAGGCTCTTCATGTTTTGAACACCGCTTCATGCTCCTCCTATTTTTCAGACCGTTTCATGCTCCTCAGGTATTTCACACCTTTTCAAGCTCTTCATATTTTTCACACCTTTTCAGGCTCTTCACGTTTTTGAACAACACTTCATGCTCCTCCTACTTTTCAGACTGTTTCATGCTCATCTCATTTTTGACACCTTTTCAGGGTCTTCATATTTTTCAAACTTTTCAAGATCTTCATATTTTTCACACTTTTTCAGGCTCTTCATGTTTTGAACACTGCTTCATGCTCCTCCTATTTTTCAGACCGTTTCATTCTCCTCATGTTTTTCACACCTTTTGAAGCTCTTTATAATTTCACACCTTTTCATGCTCTTCATGTTTTTGAACACCGTTTCATGCTCGTCCTATTTTTCAGACCATTTCAAGCTCCTCATATTTTTGAAACCTTTTGAAGCTCTTCATATTTTTCACACCTTTTCCGTCTCTTCTTGTTTTTCAACACCGCTTCTTGCTCCTCCTATTTTTCAGACCGTTTCATGCTCCTCATATTGTTGACACCTTTTGAAGCACTACATATTTTTCACACCTTTTCAGGCTCTTCATATTTTTGAACACCGCTGCATGTTCCTCCTGTTTTTCACACCTTTTGAAGCTCTTCATATTTTTCACACCTTTTCAGGCTGTACATGTTTATGAAGACCACTTCATGCTCCTCATCTTTTTCAGACCGTTTCATGCTCCTGATATTTTTCACACCGTTTGAAGCTCTTCATATTTTTCACACGTTTTCAAATTCTTCATGTTTTTGATCACCGTTTCATGCTCCTACTATTTTTCAGACCGTTTCATGCTCCTCATATTTTTGACACCTTTTGAAGCTCTTCACATTTATCACACCTTTTCAGGCTCTTCATGTTTTTCAACACCGCTTCATGATCCTCCTATATTTCAGAGCGTTTCATGCTCCTCATATTTTGACACCTTTTGAAGCTCTTCACATTTTTCACACCTTTTCCGGCTCTTCAGGTTTTTCAACTCCGCTTCATGCTCCTCCTATTTTTCAGATCGTTTCAGGCTCCGCATATTTTTGACTCCTTTTGAAGCTCTTCATATTTTTCACCCGTTTTCAGGCCCTTCATGTTTTTGAACACCGCTTCATGCTCCTCCTATTTTTCAGACCGTTTCAGGCTGCTGTATTTTTCAGACCGTTTCATGCTCCTCATATTTTTGACAATTTTATAAGCTCTTCATATTTTTCACACTTTTTCAGGCTCTTCATGTTTTGAACACCGCTTCATGCTCCTCCTATTTTTCAGACGGTTTCAGGCTGCTCGTATTTTTCAGACCGTTTCATGCTCCTCATATTTTTGACAATTTTATAAGCTCTTCATATTTTTCACACTTATTCAGGCTCTTCATGTTTTTAACACCGCTTCATGCTCCTCCTATTTTTCAGATGGTTTCAGGCTGCTCGTATTTTTCAGACCGTTTCATGCTCCTCATATTTTTGACAATTTTATAAGCTCTTCACATTTTTCACACCTTTTCCGGCTCTTCATGTTTTTCAACACCGCTTCATGCTCCTCCTATTTTTCAGATCGTTTCAGGCTGCTCGTATTTTTCAGACCGTTTCATGCTCCTCATATTTTTGACAATTTTATAAGCTCTTCATATTTTTCACACTTTTTCAGGCTCTTCATGTTTTGAACACCGCTTCATGCTCCTCCTATTTTTCAGACCTTTTCATGCTCCTCATGTATTTCACACGTTTTGAAGCTCTTCATATTTTTCACACATTTTCAGGCTCTTCATGTTTTTGAACAAAGCTTCATGCTCCTCCTATTTTTCAAACCTTTTGAAGCTCTTAATGTTTTTCACACCTTATCAGCCTCTTCATGTTTTTGAACATCTCTCCATGCTCCTCATATTTTTGACAATTTTATAAGCTCTTCATATTTATCACACTTTTTCAGGCTCTTCATGTTTTTGAACACCGCTTCATCCTCCTCCTATTTTTTAAACCTTTTGAAGCTCTTCATATTTTTCACACTTTTTCAGGCTCTTCATGTTTTGAACACCGCTTCATGCTCCTCCTATTTTTCAGACCGTTTCATGCTCCTCAGGTATTTCACACCTTTTCAAGCTCTTCATATTTTTCACAACTTTTCAGGCTCTTCACGTTTTTGAACAACACTTCATGCTCCTCCTACTTTTCAGACTGTTTCATGCTTATCTCATTTTTGACACCTTTTCAGGGTCTTCATATTTTTCAAACTTTTGAAAATCTTCATATTTTTCACACTTTTTCAGGCTCTTCATGTTTTGAACACTGCTTCATGCTCCTCCTATTTTTCAGACCGTTTCATTCTCCTCATGTTTTTGACACCTTTTGAAGCTCTTCATAATTTTCACACCTTTTCATGCTCTTCATGTTTTTGAACACCATTTCATGCTCCTCCTATTTTTCAGACCTTTTCATGCTCCTCATGTATTTCACACGTTTTGAAGCTCTTCATATTTTTCACACCTTTTCAGGCTCTTCATGTTTGTGAACACTCCTTCATGCTCCTCCTATTTTTCAGACCGTTTCTAGCTCCTCATATTTTTGACACTTTTTGAAGCTCTTCATATTTTTCACACCTTTTTAGGCTCTCCATGTTTCTGAACACCACTTCATGCTCCTCCTATTTTTCAGACCGTATCATGCTTCTCATATTTTTCACACCTTTTGGAGCTCTTCATATTTTTCACATCTTTTCAGGCTATTCATGTTTTTCAACACCACTTCATGCTCCTCCTATTTTTCAGAGAGATACATGCTCCACATATATTTCACACCTTTTGAAGCTCTTCATATTTTTCACACTTTTTCAGGCTCTTCATTTTTTTCCACACCACTTCATGCTTCTCCTATTTTTCAGACCGTTTCATGCTCCTCATGTATTTCAAACCTTTGAAGCTTTTCAAATTTTTCACACATTTTCAGGCTCTTCATGTTTTTGAACACCATTTCATGCTCCTCCTATTTTTCAGACCGTTTCATGCTTTTCATATTTTTGACATCTTTTGAAGCTCTTCATATTTTTCACACCTTTTGAAGCTCCTCATATATTTCACACCTTTTGAAGCTCTTCATATTTTTCACACATTTTCAGGCTCTTCATGTTTTTGAACACCACTTCATGCTCCTCCTATTTTTCAGAGAGTTTCATGCTCCTCATGTATTTCACACCTTTTGAAGCTCTTCATATTTTTCACACCTTTTCAGGCTGTTCATGTTTTTCCACATCACTTCATGCTTCTCCTATTTTTCAGACCGTTTCATGCTCCTCATGTATATCACACCTTTGAAGCTTTTCATATTTTTCACACCTTTTCAGGCTCTTCATGTTTTTGAACACCATTTAATGCTCCTCCTATTTTTCAGACAGTTTCATGCTCTTCATATTTTTGACACCTTTTGAAGCTCTTCATATTTTTCACACCTTTTCAGGCTCTTCATATATTTCACACCTTTTCAGGCTCTTCATGTTTTTGAACACCATTTCATGCTCCCCCTATTTTTCAGACCGTTTCATGCTCTTCATATTTTTGACACCTTTTGAAGCTCTCCATATTTTTCACACCTTTTGAAGCTCTTCATATATTTCACACCTTTTCAGGCTCTTCATGTTTTTAAACACCGCTTCATGCTCCTCCTATTTTTCAGACCGTTTCAGGCTCTTCATATTTTTTTTACACCTTTTGACGCTCTTCATATTTTTCACATCTTTTCAGGCTCTTCAGGTTTTTCAACACCACTTAATGCTCCTGCTATTTTTCAGACCGTTTAATGCTCCTCATGTAGTTCAAACCTTTTGAAGCTCTTCATATTTTTCACACCTTTTCAGGCTCTTCATGTTTTTGAACACCGCTTCATGCTCCTCCTATTTTTCAGACGGTTTCATGCTCTTCATATTTTAGACAACTTTTGAAGCTCGTCATATTTTTCACACCTTTTCAGGCTCTTCATGTTTTTGAACATCGCTTCATGCTCCTTTATTTTTCAGACAATTTCTTGCTCCTCATATTTTTAAAACCTTTTGAAGCTCTTCAGATTTTTCACACCTTTTCAGGCACTTCATGTTTTTGAACACCGCTTCATGCTCCTCCTATTTTTCAGACCGTTTCATGCTCATCTCATTTTTGACACATTTTGAACTTCTTCATATTTTTCACACCTTTAAAGCTCTTCATATTTTTCACAACTTTTCAGTCTCTGCATTTTTTTGAACACCGCTTCATGCTCCTCCTATTTTTCAGACAGTTTCATGCTCCTCATGTATTTCACACCTTTTGAAGCTCTTCAAATTTTTCACACCTTTTCAGGCTCTTCATGTTTTTGATTACCGTTTCATCCTCCTCCTATTTTTCAGACCATTTCATGCTCCTCATATTTTTCACACCTTTTGAAGCTCTTCATATTTTTCCCACCTTTTCAGGCTCTTCATGTTTTTCAACACCAGTTCATGCTCCTCCTATTTTTCAGACCGTTTCAAGCTCCTCATAATTTTCACACCTTTTAAAGCTCTTCTTATTTTTCACACCTTTTCAGGCTCTTCATGTTTTTCAACACCGCTTCATGCTGCTCCTATTTTTCAGACCGTTTCATGCTCATCTCTTTTTTGACAACTTTTGTAGCTCTTCATATTTTCATACCTTTTGAAGCTCTTCATATTTTTCACACGTTTTCAGGCTCTTCATGTTTTTCAACACCGCTTCATGCTCCTCCTATTTTTCAGACCGTTTCGTGCTCCTCATATTTTTGACACGTTTTGAAGCTCTTCATATTTTTCACACCTTTTCCGTCTCTTCTTGTTTTTCAACACCGCTTCTTGCTCCTCCTATTTTTCAGACCGTTTCATGCTCCTCATATTGTTGACACCTTTTGAAGCACTTCATATTTTTCACACCTTTTCAGGCTCTTCATATTTTTGAACACCGTTTCATGTTCCTCCTGTTTTTCACACCTTTTGAAGCTCTTCATATTTTTCACACCTTTTCAGGCTCTCCATGTTTCTGAACACCACTTCCTGCTCCTCCTATTTTTGAGGCCGTTTCATGCTCATCTCATTTTTGACACCTTCTGAAGCTCTTCATTTTTTTCACACCTTTTGAGCTCTTCATATTCTTCACACGTTTTCAGGCTCTTCATGTATTTCAATAACGCTTCTTACTCCTCCTATTTTTCAGACCGTTTCATGCTCATCTCTTTTTTGACAACTTTTGAAGCTCTTCATATTTTCATACCTTTTGAAGCTCTTCATTTTTTTCACACGTTTTCAGGCTCTTCATGTTTTTCAACACCGCTTCATGCTCCTCCTATTTTTCAGACCGTTTCGTGCTCCTCATATTTTTGACACGTTTTGAAGCTCTTCATATTTTTCACACCTTTTCCGTCTCTTCTTGTTTTTCAACACCGCTTCTTGCTCCTCCTATTTTTCAGACCGTTTCATGCTCCTCATATTGTTGACACCTTTTGAAGCACTTCATATTTTTCACACCTTTTCAGGCTCTTCATATTTTTGAACACCGTTTCATGTTCCTCCTGTTTTTCACACCTTTTGAAGCTCTTCATATTTTTCACACCTTTTCAGGCTCTCCATGTTTCTGAACACCACTTCCTGCTCCTCCTATTTTTGAGGCCGTTTCATGCTCATCTCATTTTTGACACCTTCTGAAGCTCTTCATTTTTTTCACACCTTTTGAGCTCTTCATATTCTTCACACGTTTTCAGGCTCTTCATGTATTTCAATAACGCTTCTTACTCCTCCTATTTTTCAGACCGTTTCATGCTCCTCATATTTTTGACACATTTTGAAGCTCTTCACATTTATCAGACCTTTTCAGGCTCTTCATGTTTTTCAACACCGCCTCATGATCCTCTTATATTTCAGACCGTTTCATGCTCCTCATATTTTTGACACCTTTTGAAGCTCTTCACATTTTTCACACCTTTTCCGGCTCTTCATGTTTTTCAACACCGCTTCATGCTCCTCCTATTTTTCAGATCGTTTCAGGCTCCGCATATTTTTGACTCCTTTTGAAGCTCTTCATATTTTTCACACGTTTTCAGGCCCTTCATGTTTTTGAACACCGCTTCATGCTCCTCCTATTTTTCAGACGTTTTCAGGCTGCTCGTATTTTTCAGACCGTTTCATGGTCCTCATATTTTTGACAATTTTATAAGCTCTTCATATTTTTCACACATTTTCAGGCTCTTCATGTTTTTGAACACCGCTTCATGCTCCTCCTATTTTTCAAACCTTTTGAAGCTCTTAATGTTTTTCACACCTTATCAGCCTCTTCATGATTTTGAACATCTCTCCATGCTCCTCATATTTTTGACAATTTTATAAGCTCTTCATATTTATCACACTTTTTCAGGCTCTTCATGTTTTTGAACACCGCTTCATCCTCCTCCTATTTTTTAAACCTTTTGAAGCTCTTCATATTTTTCACACTTTTTCAGGCTCTCCATGTTTTGAACACCACTTCATGCTCCTCCTATTTTGTAGACCGTTTCATGCTCCTCAGGTATTTCACACCTTTTCAAGCTCTTCATATTTTTCACAACTTTTCAGGCTCTTCACGTTTTTGAACAACACTTCATGCTCCTCCTACTTTTCAGACTGTTTCATGCTCATCTCATTTTTGACACCTTTTCAGGGTCTTCATATTTTTCAAACTTTTGAAGATCTTCATATTTTTCACACTTTTTCAGGCTCTTCATGTTTTGAACACTGCTTCATGCTCCTCCTATTTTTCAGACCGTTTCATTCTCCTCATGTTTTTGACACCTTTTGAAGCTCTTCATAATTTTCACACCTTTTCATGCTCTTCATGTTTTTGAACACCATTTCATGCTCCTCCTATTTTTCAGACCTTTTCATGCTCCTCATTTATTTCACACGTTTTGAAGCTCTTCATATTTTTCACACCTTTTCAGGCTCTTCATGTTTGTGAACACTGCTTCATGCTCCTCCTATTTTTCAGACCGTTTCAAGCTCCTCATATTTTTGACACTTTTTGAAGCTCTTCATATTTCTCACACCTTTTTAGGCTCTCCATGTTTCTGAACACCACTTCATGCTCCTCCTATATTTCAGACCGTATCATGCTTCTCATATTTTTCACACCTTTTGGAGCTCTTCATATTTTTCACATCTTTTCAGGCTCTTCATGTTTTTCAACACCACTTCATGCTCCTCCTATTTTTCAGAGAGATACATGCTCCACATATATTTCACACCTTTTGAAGCTCTTCATATTTTTCACACTTTTTCAGGCTCTTCATTTTCTTCCACACCACTTCATGCTTCTCCTATTTTTCAGACCGTTTCATGCTCCTCATGTATTTCAAACCTTTGAAGCTTTTCAAATTTTTCACACATTTTCAGGCTCTTCATGTTTTTGAACACCATTTCATGCTCCTCCTATTTTTCAGACCGTTTCATGCTTTTCATATTTTTGACATCTTTTGAAGCTCTTCATATTTTTCACACCTTTTGAAGCTCCTCATATATTTCACACCTTTTGAAGCTCTTCATATTTTTCACACATTTTCAGGCTCTTCATGTTTTTGAACACCACTTCATGCTCCTCCTATTTTTCAGAGAGTTTCATGCTCCTCATGTATTTCACACCTTTTGAAGCTCTTCATATTTTTCACACCTTTTCAGGCTGTTCATGTTTTTCCACATCACTTCATGCTTCTCCTATTTTTCAGACCGTTTCATGCTCCTCATGTATATCACACCTTTGAAGCTTTTCATATTTTTCACACCTTTTCAGGCTCTTCATGTTTTTGAACACCATTTAATGCTCCCCCTATTTTTCAGACCGTTTCATGCTCTTCATATTTTTGACAACTTTTGAAGCTCTCCATATTTTTCACACCTTTTGAAGCTCTTCATATATTTCACACCTTTTCAGGCTCTTCATGTTTTAAACACCGCTTCATGCTCCTCCTATTTTTCAGACCGTTTCAGGCTCTTCATATTTTTTTTACACCTTTTGACGCTCTTCATATTTTTCACATCTTTTCAGGCTCTTCAGGTTTTTCAACACCACTTAATGCTCCTGCTATTTTTCAGACCGATTAATGCTCCTCATGTAGTTCAAACCTTTTGAAGCTCTTCAAATTTTTCACACCTTTTCAGGCTCTTCATGTTTTTGAACACCGCTTCATGCTCCTCCTATTTTTCAGACGGTTTCATGCTCTTCATATTTTAGACAACTTTTGAAGCTCGTCATATTTTTCACACCTTTTCATGCTCTTCATGTTTTTGAACACCATTTCATGCTCCTCCTATTTTTCAGACCTTTTCATGCTCCTCATGTATTTCACACGTTTTGAAGCTCTTCATATTTTTCACACCTTTTCAGGCTCTTCATGTTTGTGAACACTGCTTCATGCTCCTCCTATTTTTCAGACCGTTTCAAGCTCCTCATATTTTTGACACTTTTTGAAGCTCTTCATATTTTTCACACCTTTTTAGGCTCTCCATGTTTCCGAACACCACTTCATGCTCCTCCTATTTTTCAGACCGTATCATGCTTCTCATATTTTTCACACCTTTTGGAGCTCTTCATATTTTTCACATCTTTTCAGGCTCTTCATGTTTTTCAACACCACTTCATGCTCCTCCTATTTTTCAGAGAGATACATGCTCCACATATATTTCACACCTTTTGAAGCTCTTCATATTTTTCACACTTTTTCAGGCTCTTCATTTTTTTCCACACCACTTCATGCTTCTCCTATTTTTCAGACCGTTTCATGCTCCTCATGTATTTCAAACCTTTGAAGCTTTTCAAATTTTTCACACATTTTCAGGCTCTTCATGTTTTTGAACACCATTTCATGCTCCTCCTATTTTTCAGACCGTTTCATGCTTTTCATATTTTTGACATCTTTTGAAGCTCTTCATATTTTTCACACCTTTTGAAGCTCCTCATATATTTCACACCTTTTGAAGCTCTTCATATTTTTCACACATTTTCAGGCTCTTCATGTTTTTGAACACCACTTCATGCTCCTCCTATTTTTCAGAGAGTTTCATGCTCCTCATGTATTTCACACCTTTTGAAGCTCTTCATATTTTTCACACCTTTTCAGGCTGTTCATGTTTTTCCACATCACTTCATGCTTCTCCTATTTTTCAGACCGTTTCATGCTCCTCATGTATATCACACCTTTGAAGCTTTTCATATTTTTCACACCTTTTCAGGCTCTTCATGTTTTTGAACACCATTTAATGCTCCTCCTATTTTTCAGACAGTTTCATGCTCTTCATATTTTTGACACCTTTTGAAGCTCTTCATATTTTTCACACCTTTTCAGGCTCTTCATATATTTCACACCTTTTCAGGCTCTTCATGTTTTTGAACACCATTTCATGCTCCCCCTATTTTTCAGACCGTTTCATGCTCTTCATATTTTTGACACCTTTTGAAGCTCTCCATATTTTTCACACCTTTTGAAGCTCTTCATATATTTCACACCTTTTCAGGCTCTTCATGTTTTTAAACACCGCTTCATGCTCCTCCTATTTTTCAGACCGTTTCAGGCTCTTCATATTTTTTTTACACCTTTTGATGCTCTTCATATTTTTCACATATTTTCAGGCTCTTCAGGTTTTTCAACACCACTTAATGCTCCTGCTATTTTTCAGACCATTTAATGCTCCTCATGTAGTTCAAACCTTTTGAAGCTCTTCATATTTTTCACACCTTTTCAGGCTCTTCATGTTTTTGAACACCGCTTCATGCTCCTCCTATTTTTCAGACGGTTTCATGCTCTTCATATTTTAGACAACTTTTGAAGCTCGTCATATTTTTCACACCTTTTCAGGCTCTTCATGTTTTTGAACATCGCTTCATGCTCCTTTATTTTTCAGACAATTTCTTGCTCCTCATATTTTTAAAACCTTTTGAATCTCTTCAGATTTTTCACACCTTTTCAGGCACTTCATATTTTTGAACCCCGCTTCATGCTCCTCCTATATTTCAGACCGTTTCATGCTCCTCATATATTTGACACCTTTTCAAGCTCTTCATATTTTTCACAACTTTTCAGGCTCTTCATGTTTTTGAACACCGCTTCATGCTCCTCCTATTTTTCAGACCGTTTCATGCTCATCTCATTTTTGACACATTTTGAACTTCTTCATATTTTTCACACCTTTAAAGCTCTTCATATTTTTCACAACTTTTCAGTCTCTGCATTTTTTTGAACACCGCTTCATGCTCCTCCTATTTTTCAGACCGTTTCATGCTCCTCATGTATTTCACACCTTTTGAAGCTCTTCAAATTTTTCACACCTTTTCAGGCTCTTCATGTTTTTGATTACCGTTTCATCCTCCTCCTATTTTTCAGACCGTTTCATGCTCCTCATATTTTTCACACCTTTTGAAGCTCTTCATATTTTTCCAACCTTTTCAGGCTCTTCATGTTTTTCAACACCAGTTCATGCTCCTCCTATTTTTCAGACCGTTTCAAGCTCCTCATAATTTTCACACCTTTTAAAGCTCTTCTTATTTTTCACACCTTTTCAGGCTCTTCATGTTTTTCAACACCGCTTCATGCTGCTCCTATTTTTCAGACCGTTTCATGCTCATCTCTTTTTTGACAACTTTTGAAGCTCTTCATATTTTCATACCTTTTGAAGCTCTTCATATTTTTCACACGTTTTCAGGCTCTTCATGTTTTTCAACACCGCTTCATGCTCCTCCTATTTTTCAGACCGTTTCGTGCTCCTCATATTTTTGACACGTTTTGAAGCTCTTCATATTTTTCACACCTTTTCCGTCTCTTCTTGTTTTTCAACACCGCTTCTTGCTCCTCCTATTTTTCAGACCGTTTCATGCTCCTCATATTGTTGACACCTTTTGAAGCACTTCATATTTTTCACACCTTTTCAGGCTCTTCATATTTTTGAACACCGTTTCATGTTCCTGCTGTTTTTCACACCTTTTGAAGCTCTTCATATTTTTCACACCTTTTCAGGCTCTCCATGTTTCTGAACACCACTTCCTGCTCCTCCTATTTTTGAGGCCGTTTCATGCTCATCTCATTTTTGACACCTTCTGAAGCTCTTCATTTTTTTCACACCTTTTGAGCTCTTCATATTCTTCACACGTTTTCAGGCTCTTCATGTATTTCAATAACGCTTCTTACTCCTCCTATTTTTCAGACCGTTTCATGCTCCTCATATTTTTGACACATTTTGAAGCTCTTCACATTTATCAGACCTTTTCAGGCTCTTCATGTTTTTCAACACCGCTTCATGATCCTCTTATATTTCAGACCGTTTCATGCTCCTCATATTTTTGACACCTTTTGAAGCTCTTCACATTTTTCACACCTTTTCCGGCTCTTCATGTTTTTCAACACCGCTTCATGCTCCTCCTATTTTTCAGATCGTTTCAGGCTCCGCATATTTTTGACTCCTTTTGAAGCTCTTCATATTTTTCACACGTTTTCAGGCCCTTCATGTTTTTGAACACCGCTTCATGCTCCTCCTATTTTTCAGACGTTTTCAGGCTGCTCGTATTTTTCAGACCGTTTCATGCTCCTCATATTTTTGACAATTTTATAAGCTCTTCATATTTTTCACACATTTTCAGGCTCTTCATGTTTTTGAACACCGCTTCATGCTCCTCCTATTTTTCAAACCTTTTGAAGCTCTTAATGTTTTTCACACCTTATCAGCCTCTTCATGATTTTGAACATCTCTCCATGCTCCTCATATTTTTGACAATTTTATAAGCTCTTCATATTTATCACACTTTTTCAGGCTCTTCATGTTTTTGAACACCGCTTCATCCTCCTCCTATTTTTTAAACCTTTTGAAGCTCTTCATATTTTTCACACTTTTTCAGGCTCTTCATGTTTTGAACACCACTTCATGCTCCTCCTATTTTTCAGACCGTTTCATGCTCCTCAGGTATTTCACACCTTTTCAAGCTCTTCATATATTTCACATCTTTTCAGGCTCTTCATGTTTTTCAACACCTCTTCATGCACCTCCTATATTTCAGACCGTTTCATGCTCCTCATAATTTTGACACCTTTGAAGCTCTTCATATTTTTCAAACCTTTTCAGGCTCTTCATGTTTTTCAACACCACTTCATGCACCTCCTATATTTCAGACCGTTTCATGCTCCTCATATTTTGTCACGTTTTGAAGCTCTTCATATTTTTCGCACATTTCAGTCTCTTCATGTTTTTGAATACTGCTTCATGCTCCTCCTATTTTTCAGAGCGATTCATGCTCCTCATATTTTTGACACGTTTTGAAGCTCTTCATATTTTTCACACCTTTTCAGGCTCTTCATGTTTTTGAACACTGCTTAATGCTCCTCCTATTTTTCAGATTGTTTCATGCTCCTCATATTTTTGACACGTTTTGAAGCTCTTCATATTTTTCACACCTTTTCAGGCTCTTCATGTTTTTGAACACCGTTTCATGCTCCTCTTATTTTTTTTTTTATTGTTATTTTTTTTTATTTTTTTTTTTATTTTTATTTTTTTTTCCAGTGGGTTTTGTCATACTTTGATATGAATCAGCCATGGATTTACATGTATTCCCAGTCCCGATTCCCCCTCCCACCTCCCTCTCCACCCGATTCCTCTGGGTCTTCCCAGTGCACCAAGCCGGAGCACTTGTCTCGTGCATCCTACCTGGGCTGGTGATTTGTTTCACCATAGATAGCATACATGCTGTTCTTTTGAAATATCCCACCCTCACATTCTCCCACAAAGTTTAAAAGTCTGTTCTGTATTTCTGTGTCTCTTTTTCTGTTCTGCATATAGGGTTATCGTTGTCACCTTTCTAAATTCCATATACATGTGTCAGTATGCTGTAATGTTCTTTATCTTTCTGGCTTACTTCACTCTGTAAAATGGGCTCCAGCTTCATCCATCTCATTAGGACTGATTCAAATGAATTCTTTTTAATGGCTGAGTAATATTCCATGGTGTATATGTACCACAGCTTTCTTATCCATTCATCTGCTGACGGGCATCTTGGTTGCTTCCATGTCCTGGCTATTATAAACAGTGCTGCGATGAACATTGGGGTGCACGTGTCTCTTTCAGACGAACCTATGGACACCTTATCTTTGACAAAGGAGGCAAGGATATGCAATGGAAAAAAGACAACCTCTTTAACAAGTGGTGCTGGGAAAACTGGTCAACCACTTGTAAAAGAATGAAAATAGAACACTTTCTAACACCATACACAAAAATAAACTCAAAATGGATTAAAGATCTAAATGTAAGACCAGAAACTATAAAACTCCTAGAGGAGAAGATAGGCAAAACACTCTCCGACATAAATCAAAGCAAGATCCTCTATGACCCACCTCCCAGAATATTGGAAATAAAAGCAAAACTAAACAAATGGGACCTAATGAAACTTAAAAGCTTTTGCACTACAAAGGAAACTATAAGTAAGGTGAAAAGACAGCCCTCAGATTGGGAGAAAATAATAGCAAATGAAGAAACAGACAAAGGATTAATCTCAAAAATATACAAGCAAATCCTGCAGCTCAATTCCAGAAAAATAAATGACCCAATAAAAAATGAGCCAAAGAACTAAACAGACATTTCTCCAAAGAAGACATACAGATGGATAACAAACACATGAAAAGATGCTCAACATCACTCATTATTAGAGAAATGCAAATGAAAACCACAATGAGGTACCATTACATGCCAGTCAGGATGGCTGCTATCCAAAAGTCTACAAGCAATAAATGCTGGAGAGGGAGTGGAGAAAAGGGAACCCTCTTATATTGTTGGTGGGAATGCACACTAGTACAGCGGCTATGGAAAACGGTGAAGAGATTTCTTAAAAAACTGGAAATAGAACTGCCATATGACCCAGCAATTCCACTTCTGGGCATACACAATGAGGAAACCAGATCCTCATATTTTTCAGACCGTTTCAAACTCCTCATATTTTTTACACCTTTTGAAGCTCTTCATATATTTCACACCTTTTCAGACTCTTCATGTTTTTCAACACCGCTTCATGCTCCTCCTATTTTTCAGACCGTTTCATGGTCCGCATATTTTTGACACCTTTTGAAGCTCTTCATATTTTTCACACCTTTTCAGGCTCTTCATGTTTTTGAACACCGTTTCATGCTTCTCATATTTTTGACACCTTTTGAAGCTCTTCATATTTTTCAAACTTTTTCAGGCTCTTCAAGTTTTTAAACAACGCTTCATGCTCCTCCTAATTTTCAGACCGTTTCATGATCCTCATATTTTTGACACCTTTTGAAGCTCTTCATATTTTTCACACCTTTTCAGGCTCTTCATGTTTTTGAAAACCGTTTCCTGCTCCTCCGATTATTCAGATCGTTTCATGCTCCTCATATTTTTGACACCTTTTGAAGCTCTTCATATTTTTCACACCTTTTCAGGCTCTTCATGTTTTTCAACACCACTTCATGCTCCTCCTATTTTTCAGACCGTTTCATGCTCCTCATATTTTTGACATCTTTTGAAGCTTTTCATATTTTTCACACTTTTTCAGGCTCTTCAAGTTTTTCAACACCACTTCATGCTCCTCCTTTTTTGCAGACCGTTTCATGCTGCTCATATTTTTGATACATTTTGATGATCTTCATATTTTTCACACCTTTTCAGGCTCTTCATTTTTTCAACACCACTTCATGCTCTTCCTATTTTTCAGACCGTTTCATGCTCATCTCTTTTTTGAAACCTTTTCAAGCTTTTCATATTTTTCACAACGTTTCAGGCTCTTCAAGTTTTTGAACACCGCTTCATGCTCCTCCTATTTTTCAGACCGTTTCATGCTCATCTCATTTTTGACACCTTTTGAAGCTTTTCATATTTTTCACAACTTTTCAGGCTCTTCATGTTTTTGAACACCGCTTCATGCTCCTCCTATTTTTCAGACCGTTTCATGCTCCTCATATTTTACACCTTTTGAAGCTCTTCATATTTTTCACACCTTTTCAGGCTCTTCATGTTTTTGATCACCGTTACATTCTCCTCCTATTATTCAGACCGTTTCATGCTCCTTATATTTTGACACTTTTTGAAGCTCTTTATATATTTCACACCTTTTCAGGCTCTTCATGTTTTTGAACACAGCTTCATGCTCCTCCTATTTTTCAGACAGTTTCATGCTCCTCATATTTTTGACACCTTTTGAAGCTCTTCGTATTTTTCACATCTTTTGAAGCTCTTTATATTTTTTACACATTTTCAGGCTCTTCATGTATTTCAACACCCCTTGTTGCTCCTCCTATTTTTCAGACCGTTTCATGCTCCTCATATTTTTGACACCTTTTGAAGCTCTTCATATTTCTGACACCTCGTCAGTCTCTTCATGTTTTTCAACACCGTTTCTTGCTCCTCCTATTTTTCAGACCGTTTCATGCTCCTCATGTATTTCACACCTTTTGAAGCTCTTCATATTTTGCACGCGTTTTCAGGCTCTTCATGTTTTTTCACAACCAATTCATGCTCCTCCTATTTTTCAGACCGTATCATGCTCCTCTTTTTTTTCACACCTTTTGAAGCTCTTCATATATTTCACACCTTTTCAGGCTCTTCATTATTTTCAACACCACTTCATGCTCCTCCCACATTTCAGACCGTTTTACACTCATCTCATTTTTGACACCTTTTGAAGCTCTTCATATTTTTCACACCTTTTGAAGCTCTTCATTTTTTTCACACGTTTTCAGGCTCTTCATGTTTTTCAACACCACTTCATGCTCCTCCTATTTTGCAGACCGTTTCATGGTCCTCATATTTTTGACACCTTTTGAAGCTTTTCATATTTTTCACACCTTTTGAAGCTCTTCATATTTATCAAACCTTTTGAAGCTCTTCATATTTTTCACCCCTTTTCAGACTCTGCATGTTTTTGAACACCGCTTCATGCTCCTCCTATTTTTGAGACCGTTTCATGCTCCTCATGTATTTCCCACCTTTTGAAGCTCTTCATATTTGTCACACCTTTTCAGGCTCCTCATGTTTTTCAACACCGCTTCATGCTCCTCCTATTTTTCAGACCGTTTCATGCTCCTCATATTTTTCACACCTTTTGAAGCTGTTCATATTTTTCACACCTTTTCAGGCTCTTCATGTTTTTGAACACCGGTTCATGCTCCTCCTATTTTTCAGACCGTATCATGCTCCTCATATTTTTCACACCTTTTGGAGCTCTTCATATTTTTCACACCTTTTCAGGCTCTTCAGGTTTTTCGACACCGGTTCATGCTCCTCATATTTTTCAGACCGTTTCATGCTTCTCATATTTTTCACACCTTTTGAAGCTCTTCATATATTTCACACCTGTTCAGGCTCTTCATTTTTTTCAACACTACATCATGCTCCTCCTATTTTTCAGACCGTTTCATGCTCATCTCATTTTTGACATCTTCTGAAGCTCTTCATATTTTTCACACCTTTTGAAGCTCTTCAATTTTTCACAAGATTTCAGTCTCAGCATGTTTTTGAACACCGCTTCATGCTCCTCCTATTTTCAGACCGTTTCATGCTCCTCATGTATTTCACACCTTTTGAAGCTCTTCATATTATTCACAACTTTTCAGGCTCCTCATGTTTTTCAACACCGCTTCATGCTCCTCCTATTTTTCAGACCGTTTCATGCTCCTCATATTTTTCACACCTTTTGAAGCTCTTCATATTTTTAACACCTTTTCAGGCTCTTCATGTTTTTGAACACCGCTTCATGCTCCTCCTAATTTTTAAACCGTTTAATGCTCCTCATGTATTTCACACCTTTTGAAGCTCTTCATATTTTTCACACCTTTTCAGGCTCTTCATGTTTTTCAACACCATTTCATGCTCCTCCTATTTTTCAGACCGTTTCATGCTCCTCATATTTTTGACATCTTTTGAAGCTCTTCATATTTCTCACACCTTTTCAGGCTCTTCATGTTTTTGAACACCGCTTCATGCTCCTCCTATTTTTCAGACCGTTTCATGCTCATCTCATTTTTGACACCTTTTGAAGCTCTTCATATTTTTCAAACCTTTTGAAGCTCTTCATATTTTTCACACCTTTTCAGACTCTGCATGGTTTTGAACACCGCTTCATGCTCCTCCTGTTTTTCAGATCGTTTCATGCTCCTCATGTATTTCCCACCTTTTGAAGCTCTTCATATTTGTCACACCTTTTCAGGCTCTTCATGTTTTTCAACACCGCTTCATGCTCCTCCTATTTTTCAGACCGTTTCATGATCCTCATATTTTTCACACTTTTTGAAGCTCTTCATATTTTTCACACATTTTAAGGCTCTTCATGTTTTTCAACATCGCTTCATGCTCCTCCTATTTTTCAGACCGTTTCAAGCTTCTCATGTATTTCACACCTTTTGAAGCTCGTCATATTTTGCACACGTTTTCAGGCTCTTCATGTTTTTTCACTACCACTTCATGCTCCTCCTATTTTTCAGACCGTATCATGCTCCTCATATTTTTCACACCTTTTCAGGCTCTTCATTATTTTCAACACAACTTCATGCTCCTCCCATTTTTCAGACCGTTTTTTACTCATCTCATTTTTGACACCTTTTGAAGCTGTTCATATTTTTCACACCTTTTGAAGCTCTTCATGTTTTTGAACACCGTTTCATGCTCCTCCTATTTTTCAGACCGTTTCATGCTCCTCATATATTTCACAACTTTTGAAGCTCTTCATATATTTCACACCTTTTCAGGAACTTCATGTTTTTCAACACCTCTTCATGATCCTCCTATTTTTCAGACCGTTTCATATTCCTCATATTTTTGACACCTTTTTAGGCTCTTCATGTTTTTTACACCTTTTCAGGCTCTTCATGTTTTTCAACACCGCTTCATGCTCCTCCTATTTTTCAGACCGTGTCATGCTCCTCCTATTTTTGACACATTTTGAAGCTCTTCATATTTTTCACACCTTTTGAAGCTCTTCATATTTTTCAAACCTTTACAGGCTCTTCATGTATTTCAACACCGCTTCATGCTCCTCCTATTTTTCAGACCGTGTCTTTCTCCTCTTATTTTTGACAAATTTTGAAGCTCTTCATATTTTTCAAACCTTTACAGGCTCTTCATGTATTTCAACACCGCTTCATGCTCCTCCAATTTTTCAGAAAATTTCATGCTCATCATATTTTTCAAACCTTTTAAAGCTCTTCATAATTTTCACACCTATTCATGCTCTTCATTTTTTACACACTGTTTCATGCTCCTCCTATTTTTCAGACCGTTTCATGCTCCTCATATTTTTCACACCTTTTGAAACTCTTCATATTTTTCACACTTTTTGAAGCTCTTCATATTTTTCACAGTTTTCAGGCTCTTCATGCTTCTGAACACCACTTCATGCTCCACCTATTTTTCAGACCGTTTCATGCTCTTCATATTTTTCACACCTTTTCAGGCTCTTCATATTTTTGAACACCTCTTCATGCTACTCCTATTTTTGATACCTTTTGAAGCTCTTCATATTTTTCACACCTTTTCAGGCTCTTCATGTTTTTCAACACGGCTTCATGCTACTCCTATTTTTGATACCTTTTGAAGCTCCTCATATTCTTCAAACCATTTCATGCTCTTCTTTTTTTTCATCACCGCTTCATGCTCCTCTTATTTTTCAGACCGTTTCATGCTCCTCATATTTTGACACCTTTTAACCTGTTCATATTTTACACATTTTCAGGCTCTTCAAGTTTTTCAACACCGTTTCATGCTACTACTATTTTTGATACCTTTTGAAGCTCCTTATATTCTTCAAACCATTTCATGCTCTTCTATTTTTTCATCACCGCTTCATGCTCCTCCTATTTTTCAGACCGTTTCATGCTCCTCCTATTTTGAGACCGTTTCATGCTCCTCATATTTTTCACACCTTTAGAAGCTCTTCGTATTTTTCTCACCTTTTCAGGCTCTTCATGTTTTTCAACACCGCTTCATGATCCTCCTATTTTTCTGACAGTTTCATGCTCCTCATATTTTTCATCCTTTTTGAAGCTCTTCATATTTTTGACACCTTTTGAAGCTCTTCTTATTGTTCACACCTTTTCAGGCTCTTCATGTTTTGCCACACCGCTTCATGCTCCTCCTATTATTCAGACCGTTACATGCTCCTCATATTTTTCACACCTTTTGAAGTTCTTCATATTTTTCACACCTTTTCAGGTTCTTCATGTTTTTCAACACCGCTTCTTACTCCTCCTATTTTTCAGACCGTATCATGCTCCTCATATTTTTGACACGTTTTGAAGCTCGTCATATTTTTCACACCTTTTCAGGCTCTTCAGGTTTTTGAACACCGCTTCATGCTCCTCCGATTTTTCAGACCATTTCATGCTACTCATTTTTTTGAGACCTTTTGAAGCTCTTCACTTTTTTCACACCTTTTCAGGCTCTTCATGTTTTTGAATACCGCTTCATGCTCCTCCTACTTTTCAGACCGTTTCATGCTCTTCATATTTTTGATTTCTTTTGAAAGTCTGCATATTTTTCACACCTTTTTAGGCTCTTCATTTTTTTGAACACCACTTCATGCTCCTCCCATTTTTCAGACAGTTTCATGCTCATCTCATTTTTGACACCTTTTGAAGCTCTTCATATTTTTCACACCTTTTGAAGATCTTCATATTTTCACACGTTTTCAGGCTCTTCATGTTTTTCAACATCTTTTCATGCTCCTCCTATTTTTCAGACCGTTTCATGCTCCTCATATTTTTGACAAGTTTTGAGTCTCTTCATATTTTTCAACACCTTTTCAGGCTCTTCATGTTTTTAAACACCGCTTCATTCTCCTCCTATTTTTCAGACCATTTCATGCTCCTCATATTTTTGACAGCTTTTGAAGCTCTTCATCTTTTTCACACCTTTTCAGGCTCTTCATGTTTTTGAACACCGCTTCTTGCTCCTCCTATTTTTCAGACCATTTCATGCTCATCATATTTTTCACACCTTTTGAAACTCTTGATATTTTTCACACCATTTCAGGCTCTTCATGTTTTTGAACATCGCTTCATGCTCTTCCTATTTTTCAGACGGTTTCATGCTCCTCATGTATTTCACACCTTTTGAAGCTCTTCGTATTTTTCACACCTTTTCAGGATCTTCATGTTTTTGAACACCGCTTCATGCTCCTCCTATTTTTCAAACCGTTACTTGCTCCACATATTTTTGAAACATTTTGAAGCTCTTCTTATTTTTCACACCTTTTCAGGCTCTTCATGTTTTTCAACACCGCTTCATGCTCCTCCTATTTTTCAGACCGTTCATTCTCCTCATAATTTTGAAACATTTTGAAGCTCTTCTTATTTTTCACACCTTTTCAGGCTCTTCATGGTTTTCAAGACCGCTTCATGCTCCTGCTATTTTCCGGACCGTTCATGCTCATCATATTTTTGACAACTTTTGAAGCTCTTCATATTTTTCACACCTTTTCAGGCTCTTCATGTTTTTCAACACCGCTTCATGCTCCTCCTATTTTTCAGACCGTTTCATGCTCCTCATATTTTTGACACCTTTTGAAGATCTTCATATATTTCACACTTTTTCAGGCTCATCATGTTTTTCAACACCACTTCATGCTCCTCCTATTTTTCAGGCCGTTTCATGCTCATCTCATTTTTGACACCTTTTGAAGCTCTTCATATTTTTCACACCTTTAGAAGCTCTTCATATTTTTCACACGTTCTCAGGCTCTTCATGTTTTTCGACACCGCTTCATGCACCTCCTATTTTTCAGACCGTTTCATGCTCCTCATATTTTTCACACCTTTTGAAGCTTGTCTTATTTTCACAGCTTTTCAGGAACTTCATGTTTTTCAACACCGCTTCATGCTCCTCCCATTTTTCAGACCATTTCATGCTCCTCCTATTTTTCAGACCGTTTCATGCTCCTCATATTTTTGACACCTTTTGAAGCTTGTCTTATTTTCGCAGCTTTTCAGGAACTTCATGTTTTTCAACACCGCTTCATGCTCCTCCCATTTTTCAGACGGATTCATGCTCCTCCTATTTTTCAGACCGTTTCATGCTCCTCATGTATTTCCAACCTTTTGAAGCTCTTCATATTTTTCACACCTTTTCAGGCTCTTCATGTTTTTGAACACCCCTTCATGCTCCTCCTATTTTTCAGACCGTTTCATGCTCCTCACAATTTTCACACCTTTTGAAGTCTTCATATTTTTCACAACTTTTCCGGTTCTTCATGTTTTTGAACACAGCTTCATGCTCCTCCTATTTTTCAACTGTTTCATGCTCCTCATAATTTTGACATCTTTTGAAGTGCTTCATATTTTTCACACCTTTTCAGGCTCTTCATGTTTTTCAACACTGCATCATGCTCTTCCTATTCTTCAGAACTTTTCATGCTCCTCAAATTTTTGACACCTTTTGAAGCTCTTCATATTTTTCACAACTTTTCAGACTCTTCATGTTTTTCAACACCGCTTCATGCTCCTCCTATTTTTCAGACCGTTTCATGCTCCTCCTATTTTTCAGACCGTTTTATGCTTTTCATATTTTTCACAACTTTTGAAGCTCTTCATATTTTTCACACCTTTTAAACTCTTCATGTTTTTGAACACCGCTTCACACTCCTCCTATTTTTCATACCGTTTCATGCTCCTCAAATTTTTGACAGCTTTTGAAGCTCTTCATATACTTTCCACCTTTTCAGGCTCTTCATTTTTGTGGATTCCGCTTCATGCTCCTCCTATTTTTCAACCCGTTTCATGCTCCTCCTATTTTTCACACTGTTTCATTCTCCTCATAATTTGACACCTTTTGAAGCTCTTCATATTTTTCACACCTTTTCAGGCTCTTCATGTTTTTGAACATGGCTTCATGCTCCTCCTATTTTTCAGACCGTTTCATGCTCCTCACATTTTTGACACCTTTTGAAGCTCTTCATATTTCACACCTTTTCATGATCTTCATGTTTTTCAATAACACTTCATGCTCCTCCTAGATTTCAGACCGTTTCATACTCCTCCTATTTTTGACACCTTTTGAAGCTCTTCATATATTTCACCCCATTTCAAGCTCTTCATGTTTTTCAACACCGCTTCATGCTCCTCCTATTTTTCAGACCGTTACAGGCGCCTCATATTTTTGACATCTTTTAAAGCCCTTCATATTTTTCACACATTTTCAGGCTCTTCATGTTTTTCAACACCGCTTCATGCTCCTCCTATTTTTCAGACCGTTTCTTGCTCCTAATATTTTTGACACCTTTTGAAGCTCTTCATATTTTTCACACCTCTTCATGCTCTTCATGTTTTCAACATCGATTCATGCTCCTATTATTTTTCAGACCGTTTCATCCTCCTCCTATTTTCACACCGTTTCATGCTCCTCATATTTTTGACACCTTTTGAAGCTCTTCATATATTTCACACCTTTTCAGGCTCTTCATGTTTTTCAACAACACTTCATGCTTCTCCTATTTTTCAGACCGTTTCATGATCCTCGTATTTTTGACACTTTTTGAAGCTCTTCATATTTTTCACAACTTTTGAGGCTCTTCATATTTTTGACACCGCTTCATGCTCCTCCTATTTTTCTGACCGTTTCATGCTCCTCACATTTTTGACACCTTTTGAAGCTCTTCATATTTTTCACATCTTTACAGTTTCTTCATGTTTTTCAGTACCACTTCATGCTCCTCCTAGATTTCAGACCGTTTCAGACTCCTCCTATTTTTGACACCTTTTGAAGCTCTTCAAGTATTTCACACCTTTTCAGGCTCTTCATGTTTTTCAACATCGCTTCATGCTCCTCCTATTTTTCCGACCGTTTCATGCTGCTCCCATTTTTGATACCTTTTGAAGCTCTTCATATTTTTGGCACCTTTTCATGCTCTTCATGTTTTTCAACACCGCTTCATGCTCCTCCTATACTTCAGAACGTTTTATGCTCCTCATATTTTTAACACCATTTGAAGCTCTTCATGTTTTGGGCATCTTTTCATGCTCTTCATGTTTTTCAACACCGCTTCATGCTCCTCCTGTTTTTCAGACGGTCTCTTGCTCCTCAAATTTTTGACACCTTTTGAAGCTCTTCATATTTTTCACACCTTTTGAAGCTCTTCATATTTTTTCACACGTTTTCAGGCTCTTCATGTTTTTCAACACCGCTTCATGCTCCTCCTATTTTTCAGACCGTTTCATGCTCCTCATATTTTTGACACCTTTTGAAGCTCTTCATATTTTTCACACTTTTCAAGCTCTTTTTTTTTTCAACACCACTTCATGCTTCTCCTATTTTTCAGACCTTTTCATGCTCCTCATATTTTTGACACCTTTAGAAGCTCTTCATATTTTTCACACTTTTCAAGCTCTTCATGTTTTTCAACACCACTTCATTCTCCTCCTATTTTTAGACCGTTTCATTCTCCTCATACTTTTGACACCTTTTGAAGCTCTTCCTATATTTCACACCTTTTCAGGCTCTTCATGTTTTTAACACCACTTCATGCTCCTCCTATTTTTCAGACCATTTCCTGCTCTTCGATTTTTGATACCTTTTGAAGTTCTTCATATTTTTTACACCTTTTGAAGCTCTTAATATTTTTCACACATTTTCAGGCTCTTCACGTTTTTCAACAACGCTTCATGCTCCTCCTATTTTTCAGACCGATTCATGCTCCTAATATTTTTCACACCTTTTGAAGCTCTTAATATTTTTCACACGTTTTCAGGCTCTTCACGTTTTTCAACGACGCTTCATGCTCCTCCTATTTTTCAGACCGTTTCATGCTCCTCATATTTTTGACACCTTTTGAAGCTCTTAATATTTTTCACACGTTTTCAGGCTCTTCATGTTTTTGAACACACCTACATGCTACTCCTATTTTTCAGACCGATTCATGCTCCTCATATTTTTCACACCTTTTGAAGCTCCTATTATTTTTCAGACCTTTTCAGGCTCTTCATGTTTTTCAATATCGTTTCATGATCCTCCTATTTTTCAGTCCGTTTCATGCTCATCTCATTTTTGACCCCTTTTGAAGCTTTTCATATTTTTCAACCTTTTCTGGCTCTTCATGTTTTTCAACACCGTTACATGATCATCCTATTTTTCGGACCGTTTCATGCTCATCTCATTTTTGACCCCTTTTGAAGCTTTTCATATTTTTCACAACTCTTTAGGCTCTTCATGTTTTTCAACACCGCTTCTTGCTCCTCCTATTTTTCAGACCGTTTCATGCTCATCTCATTTTTGACACCTTTTGAAGCTCTTCATATTTCTCACAACTTTTTAGGCTCTTCATGTTTTTGACATCGCTTCATGCTCCTCCTATTTTTCAGAGAGTTTCTTGCTCCTCATGTATTTCACATCTTTTGAAGCTCTTCATATTTCTCACAACATTTTAGGCTCTTCATGTTTTTCCACACCACTTCATGCTTCAGCTATTTTTCGGCCTGTTTCATGCTCCTCATGTATTTCACACCTTTTGAAGCTCTTCATATTTTTCAGACCTTTTCAGGCTCTTCATGTTTTTAATCACCGTTTCATGCTCCTCCTATTTTTCAGGCCGTTTCATGCTCCTCATATATTTGACACATTTTGAAGCTCTGAATATTTTTCACACATTTTCAGGCTCTTCATGTTTTTGAACACTGCTTCATGATCCTCCTATTTTTCAGACCGTTTCATGTTCTTCATATGTTTGACACCTTTTGAAGCTCTTCATATTTTTCACTCCTTTTCAGGCTCTTCATGTTTTTCAACACCACTTCATACTTCTCCTATTTTTCAGACCGTTTCATGCTCCTCAAATTTTTGACACCTTTTGAAGCTCTTCATATATTTCACACCTTTTCAGGCTCTTCATGTTTTTCAACACCGCTTCATGCTCCTCCTATTTTTCAGACCGTTCATTCTCCTCATAATTTTGAAACATTTTGAAGCTCTTCTTATTTTTCACACCTTTTCAGGCTCTTCATGATTTTCAAGACCGCTTCATGCTCCTGCTATTTTCCGGACCGTTCATGCTCATCATATTTTTGACAACTTTTGAAGCTCTTCATATTTTTCACACCTTTTCAGGCTCTTCATGTTTTTCAACACCGCTTCATGCTCCTCCTATTTTTCAGACCGTTTCATGCTCCTCATATTTTTGACACCTTTTGAAGCTCTTCATATATTTCACACTTTTTCAGGCTCATCATGTTTTTCAACACCACTTCATGCTCCTCCTATTTTTCAGGCCGTTTCATGCTCATCTCATTTTTGACACCTTTTGAAGCTCTTCATATTTTTCACACCTTTAGAAGCTCTTCATATTTTTCACACGTTCTCAGGCTCTTCATGTTTTTCGACACCGCTTCATGCACCTCCTATTTTTCAGACCGTTTCATGCTCCTCATATTTTTCACACCTTTTGAAGCTTGTCTTATTTTCACAGCTTTTCAGGAACTTCATGTTTTTCAACACCGCTTCATGCTCCTCCCATTTTTCAGACCGTTTCATGCTCCTCCTATTTTTCAGACCGTTTCATGCTCCTCATATTTTTGACACCTTTTGAAGCTTGTCTTATTTTCGCAGCTTTTCAGGAACTTCATGTTTTTCAACACCGCTTCATGCTCCTCCCATTTTTCAGACGGATTCATGCTCCTCCTATTTTTCAGACCGTTTCATGCTCCTCATGTATTTCCAACCTTTTGAAGCTCTTCATATTTTTCACACCTTTTCAGGCTCTTCATGTTTTTGAACACCCCTTCATGCTCCTCCTATTTTTCAGACCGTTTCATGCTCCTCATAATTTTCACACCTTTTGAAGCTCTTCATATTTTTCACACCTTTTCCGGTTCTTCATGTTTTTGAACACTGCTTCATGCTCCTCCTATTTTTCAACTGTTTCATGCTCCTCATAATTTTGACATCTTTTGAAGTGCTTCATATTTTTCACACCTTTTCAGGCTCTTCATGTTTTTCAACACTGCATCATGCTCTTCCTATTCTTCAGAACTTTTCATGCTCCTCAAATTTTTGACACCTTTTGAAGCTCTTCATATTTTTCACAACTTTTCAGACTCTTCATGTTTTTCAACACCGCTTCATGCTCCTCCTATTTTTCAGACCGTTTCATGCTCCTCCTATTTTTCAGACCGTTTTATGCTTTTCATATTTTTCACAACTTTTGAAGCTCTTCATATTTTTCACACCTTTTAAACTCTTCATGTTTTTGAACACCGCTTCACACTCCTCCTATTTTTCATACCGTTTCATGCTCCTCAAATTTTTGACAGCTTTTGAAGCTCTTCATATACTTTCCACCTTTTCAGGCTCTTCATTTTTGTGGACTCCGCTTCATGCTCCTCCTATTTTTCAACCCGTTTCATGCTCCTCCTATTTTTCACACCGTTTCATTCTCCTCATAATTTGACACCTTTTGAAGCTCTTCATATTTTTCACACCTTTTCAGGCTCTTCATGTTTTTGAACATGGCTTCATGCTCCTCCTATTTTTCAGACCGTTTCATGCTCCTCACATTTTTGACACCTTTTGAAGCTCTTCATATTTCACACCTTTTCATGATCTTCATGTTTTTCAATAACACTTCATGCTCCTCCTAGATTTCAGACCGTTTCATACTCCTCCTATTTTTGACACCTTTTGAAGCTCTTCATATATTTCACCCCATTTCAAGCTCTTCATGTTTTTCAACACCGCTTCATGCTCCTCCTATTTTTCAGACCGTTACAGGCGCCTCATATTTTTGACACCTTTTAAAGCCCTTCATATTTTTCACACATTTTCAGGCTCTTCATGTTTTTCAACACCGCTTCATGCTCCTCCTATTTTTCAGACCGTTTCTTGCTCCTAATATTTTTGACACCTTTTGAAGCTCTTCATATTTTTCACACCTCTTCATGCTCTTCATGTTTTCAACATCGATTCATGCTCCTATTATTTTTCAGACCGTTTCATCCTCCTCCTATTTTCACACCGTTTCATGCTCCTCATATTTTTGACACCTTTTGAAGCTCTTCATATATTTCACACCTTTTCAGGCTCTTCATGTTTTTCAACAACACTTCATGCTTCTCCTATTTTTCAGACCGTTTCATGATCCTCGTATTTTTGACACTTTTTGAAGCTCTTCATATTTTTCACAACTTTTGAGGCTCTTCATATTTTTGACACCGCTTCATGCTCCTCCTATTTTTCTGACCGTTTCATGCTCCTCACATTTTTGACACCTTTTGAAGCTCTTCATATTTTTCACATCTTTACAGGTTCTTCATGTTTTTCAGTACCACTTCATGCTCCTCCTAGATTTCAGACCGTTTCAGACTCCTCCTATTTTTGACACCTTTTGAAGCTCTTCAAGTATTTCACACCTTTTCAGGCTCTTCATGTTTTTCAACATCGCTTCATGCTCCTCCTATTTTTCCGACCGTTTCATGCTGCTCCCATTTTTGATACCTTTTGAAGCTCTTCATATTTTTGGCACCTTTTCATGCTCTTCATGTTTTTCAACACCGCTTCATGCTCCTCCTATACTTCAGAACGTTTTATGCTCCTCATATTTTTAACACCATTTGAAGCTCTTCATGTTTTGGGCATCTTTTCATGCTCTTCATGTTTTTCAACACCGCTTCATGCTCCTCCTGTTTTTCAGACGGTCTCTTGCTCCTCAAATTTTTGACACCTTTTGAAGCTCTTCATATTTTTCACACCTTTTGAAGCTCTTCATATTTTTTCACACGTTTTCAGGCTCTTCATGTTTTTCAACACCGCTTCATGAACCTCCTATTTTTCAGACCGTTTCATGCTCCTCATATTTTTGACACCTTTTGATGCTCTTCATATTTTTCACACTTTTCAAGCTCTTTTTTTTTTCAACACCACTTCATGCTTCTCCTATTTTTCAGACCTTTTCATGCTCCTCATATTTTTGACACCTTTAGAAGCTCTTCATATTTTTCACACTTTTCAAGCTCTTCATGTTTTTCAACACCACTTCATTCTCCTCCTATTTTTAGACCGTTTCATTCTCCTCATACTTTTGACACCTTTTGAAGCTCTTCCTATATTTCACACCTTTTCAGGCTCTTCATGTTTTTAACACCACTTCATGCTCCTCCTATTTTTCAGACCATTTCCTGCTCTTCGATTTTTGATACCTTTTGAAGTTCTTCATATTTTTCACACCTTTTGAAGCTCTTAATATTTTTCACACATTTTCAGGCTCTTCACTTTTTTCAACAACGCTTCATGCTCCTCCTATTTTTCAGACCGATTCATGCTCCTAATATTTTTCACACCTTTTGAAGCTCTTAATATTTTTCACACGTTTTCAGGCTCTTCATGTTTTTGAACACACCTACATGCTACTCCTATTTTTCAGACCGATTCATGCTCCTCATATTTTTCACACCTTTTGAAGCTCCTATTATTTTTCAGACCTTTTCAGGCTCTTCATGTTTTTCAATATCGTTTCATGATCCTCCTATTTTTCAGTCCGTTTCATGCTCATCTCATTTTTGACCCCTTTTGAAGCTTTTCATATTTTTCAACCTTTTCTGGCTCTTCATGTTTTTCAACACCGTTACATGATCATCCTATTTTTCGGACCGTTTCATGCTCATCTCATTTTTGTCCCCTTTTGAAGCTTTTCATATTTTTCACAACTCTTTAGGCTCTTCATGTTTTTCAACACCGCTTCTTGCTCCTCCTATTTTTCAGAGCGTTTCATGCTCATCTCATTTTTGACACCTTTTGAAGCTCTTCATATTTCTCACAACTTTTTAGGCTCTTCATGTTTTTCCACACCACTTCATGCTTCACCTATTTTTCGGCCTGTTTCATGCTCCTCATGTATTTCACACCTTTTGAAGCTCTTCATATTTTTCAGACCTTTTCAGGCTCTTCATGTTTTTAATCACCGTTTCATGCTCCTCCTATTTTTCAGGCCGTTTCATGCTCCTCATATATTTGACACATTTTGAAGCTCTGAATATTTTTCACACCTTTTCAGGCTCTTCATATTTTTGAACACCGCTTCATGCTCCTCCAATTTTTCAGGCCGTTTCATGCTCCTCATAATTTTGACACCTTTTGAAGCTCTTCATACGTTTCACAACTTTTCAGGCTCTTCATATTTTTGAACACCGCTTCATGCTCCTCCAATTTTTCAGGCCGTTTCATGCTCCTCATAATTGTGACACCTTTTGAAGCTCTTCATATTTTTCACACCTTTTCAGGCTCTTCATATTTTTGAACACCGCTTCATGCTCCTCCAATTTTTCAGGCCGTTTCATGCTCCTCATAATTTTGACACCTTTTGAAGCTCTTCATATGTTTCACAACTTTTCAGGCTCTTCATGTTTTTCCACACCCCTTCATGCTTCTCCTATTTTTCAGCCCGTTTCATGCTCCTCATGTATTTCACACTTTTTGAAGCTCTTCATATTTTTCACACCTTTTCAGGCTCTTCATGTTTTTGATCACCGTTTCATGCTCCTCCTATTTTTCAGACCGTTTCATGCTCATGTCATTTTCGACACCTTTTGAAGCTCTTCATATATTTCACACCTTTTGAAGCTCTTCATATTTTGCACACCTTTCCAGGCTCTTCATTTTTTTCAACACCGCTTCATGCTCCTCCTATTTTTCAGACCGTTTCATGCTCATCTCATTTTGACACCTTTTGAAGCTCTTCAAAATTTTCACGTCTTTTGAAGCTCTTCATATTTTTCACAACTTTTCAGGCTCTTTATGATTTTCAACACCGCTTCATGCTCCTCCTATTTTTCAGACCGTTTCATGCTCATCTCATTTTGACACCTTTTGAAGCTCTTCAAATTTTTCACACCTTTTGAAACTCTTCATATTTTTCATACTTTTGAAGCTCTTCATATTTTCACACGTTTTCAGGCTCTTCATGTTTTTCAACACCGCTTCATGCTATTTCTATTTTTCAGAGAGTTTCATGCTCCTCATGTATTTCACACCTTTTGAAGCTCTTCATATTTTTCAAACCTTTTCAGGCTCTTCATGTTTTGCCACACCCCTTCATGCTTCTCCTTTTTTTCAGCCCGTTTCATGCTCCTCATGTATTTCACACCTTTTGAAGCTCTTCATATTTTTCACACCTTTTCAGGCTCTTCATGTTTTTGATCATCGTTTCATGCTCCTCCTATTTTTCAGACCGTTTCATGCTCATCTCATTTTTGACACCTTTTGAAGCTCTTCATATATTTCACACCTTTTGAAGCTCTTCATATTTTGCACACCTTTCCAGGCTCTTCATATTATTCAACACCGCTTCATGCTCCACCTATTTTTCAGACCGTTTCATGCTCCTCATATTTTTGACACCTTTTGAAGCTTTTCATATTTTTCACACCTTTTCAGGCTCTTCATTTTTTTCAACACCGCTTCATGCTTCTCCTATTTTTCAGACAGATTCATGCTCCTCCTATTTTTCAGACTGTTTCATGCACCCTTATTATTGACACCTTTTGAAGCTCTCATATTTTTCACACCTTTTCAGGCTCTTCATGTTTTTCAACACCGGTTCATGCTTTCCTATTTTTCAGAGAGTTTCATGCTCCTCATGTATTTCTCACCTTTTGAAGCTCTTCAAATTTTTCACACCTTTTCAGGCTCTTCATGTTTTTCAACACCACTTCATGCTCCTCCTATTTTTCAGACCGTTTCATGCTCCTCATATTTTTGACATCTTTAGAAACTCTACATATCTTTCACACCTTTTCAAACTCTTCATGTTTTTCAACACCGCTTCATGTTCCTCCTATTTTTCAGACCGTTTCATTCTCCTCATATTTTTGACACCTTTTGAAGCTCTTCACATTTTTCACAAGTTCTCAGGCTCTGCATGTTTTTCAACACCGCTTCATGCTCCTCATATTTTTCAGACCGTTTCATGCTTCTCATATTTTTGACACCTTTTGAAGCTCTTCTTTTTTTCACACCTTTTCACGCTCTTCATGTTTTTGAACACCGCTTAATGCTCCTCCTATTTTTCAGACCGTTTCATGCTTCTCATATTTTTACACCTTTTGAAGCTCTTCATATTTTCACACCTTTTCAGGCTCTTCATGTTTTTGAACACCGCTTCGTGCTCCTCCTATTTTTCAGACCGTTTCATGCTCCTAATATTTTTGACACCTTTTGAAGCTCTTCATATTTTTCACACCTTTTCAGGCTCTTCATGTTTGAACACCGCTTCATGCTCCTTCTATTTTTCAGAGAGTTTCATGCTCCTCATGTATTTCACACCTTTTGAAGCTCTTCATATTTTTCACACCTTTTCAGGCTCTTCATGTTTTTCCACACCACTTCATGCTTCTCCTATTTTTCAGCCCGTTTCATGCTCCTCATGTATTTCACACCTTTTGAAGCTCTTCATATTTTTCACACCTTTTCAGGCTCTTCACGTTTTGATCACCATTTCATGCTCCTCTTATTTTTCAGACCGTTTCATGCTCATCTCATTTTTGACACCTTTTGAAGCTCTTCATATATTTCACACATTTTCAACCTCTTCATATTTTTCACACCTTTTCATGCTCTTCATGTTTTTCAACACCGCTTCATGCTTCTCCTATTTTTCAGACACTTTCATGCTCCTCCTATTTTTCAGACTGTTTCATGCACCTCTTATTATTGACACCTTTTGAAGCTCTCATACTTTTCACACCTTTTCAGGCTCTTCATGTTTTTCAACACCGCTTCATGCTCCTCCTATTTTTCCGACCGTTTCTTGCTCCTCATATGTTTGACACCTTTGAACCTCTTCATATTTTATCACACTTTTTCAGGCTTTTCATGTTTTTCATCACCGCTTCACGCTCCTCCTATTTTTGAGACCGTTTCACGCTCCACATATTTTTGACAACTTTTGGAGCTCTTCATATTTTTCACACCTTTTCAGGCTCTTCATGTTTTTTAACCGCTGCATACTCCTCCTATTTTTCAGACCGTTTCATGCTCCTCATGTATTTCACACCTTTTGAAGCTCTTCATATTTTTCACACCTTTTCAGGCTCTTCATTTTTTTCAAATCCACTTCATGCTCCTCCTATTTTTCAGACCGTTTCATGCTCATCTCTTTTTTGACACCTTTTGAAGCTCTTCATATTTTTCACAAGTTCTCAGCCTCCTCATGTTTTTAAACACCGCTTCATGCTCCTCCTATTTTTCAGACCGTTTCATGCTCCTCATATTTTTCACACATTTTGAAGCTCTTCCTTTTTTTCACACCTTTTCACGCTCTTCATGTTTTTGAACACCGCTTCATGCTCCTCCTATTTTTCAGACCCTTTCATGCTCCACATATTTTTGACACCTTTTGAAACTCTTCATATTTTTCACACCTTTTCAGGCTCTTCATATTTTTGAACACCGCTTCATGCTCCTCCAATTTTTCAGGCCGTTTCATGCTCCTCATAATTTTGACACCTTTTGAAGCTCTTCATATGTTTCACAACTTTTCAGGCTCTTCATTTTTTTCAACACCACTTCATGCTCCTCCTATTTTTCAGACGGTTTCATGCTCATCTCATTTTTTACACCTTTTGAAGCTCTTCATATTTTTCACACCTTTTGATGCTCTTCATATTTTTCACACGTTTTCAGGCTCTTCATGTTTTTCAACACCGCTTCATGCTATTTCTATTTTTCAGAGAGTTTCATGCTCCTCATGTATTTCACACCTTTAGAGGCTCTTCATATTTTTCAAAACTTTTCAGGCTCTTCATGTTTTTCCACATCCCTTCATGCTTCTCCTATTTTTCAGCCCGTTTCATGCTCCTCATGTATTTCACACCTTTTGAAGCTCTTCATATTTTTCACACCTTTTCAGGCTCTTCATGTTTTTCACACCTTTTCAGGCTCTTCATGTTTTTGAACACCATTTCAGGCTTCTCCTAATTTGCAGACCGTTTCATTCTCCTCATATTTTTGACACCTTTTGAAGCTCTTTATATATTTCACACCTTTTCAGGCTCTTCATTTTTTTCAACACCACTTCATGCTCCTCCTATTTTTCAGACCGTTTCATGCTCATCTCATTTTGACACCTTTTGAAGCTCTTCAAATTTTTCACGTCTTTTGAAGCTCTTCATATTTTTCACAACTTTTCAGGCTCTTTATGATTTTCAACACCGCTTCATGCTCCTCCTATTTTTCAGACCATTTCATGCTCATCTCATTTTGACACCTTTTGAAGCTCTTCAAATTTTTCACACCTTTTGAAGCTCTTCATATTTTTCATATTTTTGAAGCTCTTCATATTTTCACACGTTTTCAGGCTCTTCATGTTTTTCAACACCGCTTCATGCTATTTCTATTTTTCAGAGAGTTTCATGCTCCTCATGTATTTCACACCTTTTGAAGCTCTTCATATTTTTCATATTTTTGAAGCTCTTCATATTTTCACACGTTTTCAGGCTCTTCATGTTTTTCAACAACGCTTCATGCTATTTCTATTTTTCAGAGAGTTTCATGCTCCTCATGTATTTCACACCTTTTGAAGCTCTTCATATTTTTCAAACCTTTTCAGGCTCTTCATGTTTTTCCACACCCCTTCATGCTTCTCCTATTTTTCAGCCCGTTCCATGCTCCTCATGTATTTCACACCTTTTGAAGCTCTTCATATTTTTCACATCTTTTCAGGCTCTTCATGTTTTTTATCACCGTTTCATGCTCCTCCTATTTTTCAGACCGTTTCATGCTCCTCATATTTTTGACACCTTTTGAAGCTTTTCATATTTTCACACCTTTTCAGGCTCTTCATATTTTTCAACACCGCTTCATGCTTCTCCTATTTTTCATACAGTTTCATGCTCCTCCTAATTTTCAGACTGTTTCATGCACCTCTTATTATTGATACCTTTTGAAGCTCTCATATTTTTCACACCCTTTCAGGCTCTTCATGTTTTTCAACACCGCTTCATGCTTCTCCTATTTTTCAGACAGTTTAATGCTCCTCCAATTTTTCCGACTGTTTCATGCACCTCTTATTATTGACACCTTTTGAAGCTCTCATATTTTTCACACCATTTCAGGCTCTTCATGTTTTTCAACACCGCTTCATGCTCCTCCTATTTTTGCGAGCGTTTCATGCTCCTCATATTTCTGACACCTTTGAAGCTCTTCATGTTTTATCACACGTTTTCAGGCTCTTCATGTTTTTCATCACCGCTTCCCGCTCCTCCTATTTTTGAGACCGTCTCACGCTCCACATATTTTTGACAACTTTTGGAGCTCTTCATATTTTTCACACCTTTTCAGGCTCTTCATGTTTTTTAACCGCTGCATGCTCCTCCTATTTTTCAGACCGTTTCATGCTCCTCATATTTTTCACACCTTTTGAAGCTCTTCATATTTTTCACACATTTTCAGGCTCTTCATGTTTTTGAACACAGCTTCATGCTCCTCCTATTTTTCAGCTCATTTCATGCTCCTCATGAATTTCACACCTTTTGAAGCTCTTCATATTTTTCACACTTTTTCAGGCTCTTCATGTTTTTGAACACAGCTTCATGCTTCTCCTATTTTTCAGCTCATTTCATGCTCCTCATGAATTTCACACCTTTTGAAGCTCTTCATATTTTTCACACTTTTTCAGGCTCTTCATGTATTTGATCACCGTTTCATGCTCCTCCTATTTTTCAGACCGTTTCATGCTCCTCATATTTTTGACACCTTTTGAAGCTCTTCATATTTTTCACACCTTTTCAGGCTCTTCATGTTTTTGAACACCGCCTCATGCTCCTCCTATTTTTCAGACCATTTCATGCTCCTCATATTTTTGACACATTTTGAAGCTCTTCATATTTTTCACACCTTTTCAGGCTCTTCATGTTTTTGGACACCACTTCATTCTCCTCCTGTTTTTCAGACCGTTTCCTGCTCTTCAAATTTTTACACCTTTTGAAGCTCTTCATATTTTTCACACATTTATAGGCTCTTCATGATTTTGAAAACAGCTTCATTCTCCTCCTATTTTTCAGACCTTTTCATGCTCCTCAAATTTTGACACCTTTTGAAGCTCTTCATATTTTTCACACCTTTTCAGGCTCTTATTGTTTTTCAACACCGTTTCATCATCCTCCTATTTTTCAGACCGTTTCATGCTCCTCATATATTTGACACATTTTTAAGCTCTTCATATATTTCACACATTTTCAGGCTATTCATGTTTTTCAACACCGCTTCATGCTCCTCCTATTTTTCAGACCGTTTCATGCTAATCATATTTTTGACACCTGTTGAAGCTCTTCATATTTCTCACACATTTTCAGGCTATTCATGTTTTTCAACACCGCTTCATGCTCCTCCTATTTTTCAGACAGTTTCATGCTCCTCATATTTTTGACACCTTTTGAAGCTCTTCATATTTTTCACATCTTTTGAAGCTCTTTATATTTTTCACACATTTTCAGGCTCTTCATGTATTTCAACACCCCTTGTTGCTCCTCCGATTTTTCAGACCGTTTCATGCTCCTCATATCTTTGACACCTTTTGAAGTTCTTCATATTTCTGACACCTCGTCAGTCTCTTCATGTTTTTCAACACCGTTTCTTGCTCCTCCTATTTTTCAGACCGTTTCATGCTCCTCATGTATTTCACACCTTTTGAAGCTCTTCATATTTTGCACGCGTTCTCAGGCTCTTCATGTTTTTTCACAACCAATTCATGCTCCTCCTATTTTTCAGACCGTATCATGCTCCTCTTTATTTTCACACCTTTTGAAGCTCTTCATATATTTCACACATTTTCAGGCTCTTCATTATTTTCAACACCACTTCATGCTCCTCCCACATTTCAGACCGTTTTACACTCATCTCATTTTTGACACCTTTTGAAGCTCTTCATATTTTTCACACCTTTTGAAGCTCTTCATTTTTTTCACACGTTTTCAGGCTCTTCATGTTTTTCAACACCACTTCATGCTCCTCCTATTTTGCAGACCGTTTCATGCTCCTCATATTTTTGACACCTTTTGAAGCTCTTCATATTTTTCCCACCATTTCAGGCTCTTCATGTTTTTGAACACCGCTTCATGCTCCTCCTATTTTTCAGACCGTTTCATGCTCCTCATATTTTTGACAGCTTTGGAAGCTCTTCATATTTTTCACACCTTTTCAGACTCTACATGTTTTTCAACACCGTTGCATGATCCTCCTATTTTTCAGACCGTTTCATGCTCCTCATATACTTGACACATTTTGAAGCTCTTCATATATTTCACACATTTTCAGGCTATTCATGTTTTTCAACACCGCTTCATGCTCCTTGTATTTTTAAGACCGTTTCATGCTCCTCATATTTTTGACACCTTTTGAAGCTCTTCATATATTTCACACATTTTCAGGCTCTTCATTATTTTCAACACCACTTCATGCTCCTCCCACATTTCAGACCGTTTTACACTCATCTCATTTTTGACACCTTTTGAAGCTCTTCATATTTTTCACACCTTTTGAAGCTCTTCATTTTTTTCACACGTTTTCAGGCTCTTCATGTTTTTCAACACCACTTCATGCTCCTCCTATTTTGCAGACCGTTTCATGCTCCTCATAGTTTTGACACCTTTTGAAGCTCTTCATATTTTTCCCACCTTTTCAGGCTCTTCATGTTTTTGAACACCGCTTCATGCTCCTCCTATTTTTCAGACCGTTTCATGCTCCTCATATTTTTGACAGCTTTGGAAGCTCTTCATATTTTTCACACCTTTTCAGACTCTACATGTTTTTCAACACCGTTGCATGATCCTCCTATTTTTCAGACCGTTTCATGCTCCTCATATACTTGACACATTTTGAAGCTCTTCATATATTTCACACATTTTCAGGCTATTCATGTTTTTCAACACCGCTTCATGCTCCTTGTATTTTTAAGACCGTTTCATGCTCCTCATATTTTTGACACCTTTTGAAGCTCTTCATATTTTTCACACATTTTCTGGCTCTTCATGTTTTTCAACAACTCTTCATGCACCTCCAATTTTTCAGACCGTTTCATGCTCATCTCATTTTTGACACTTTTTGAAGCTCTTCATATTTTTCACACCTTTTCAGGCTCTTCATGTTTTTGAACACCGCGTCATGCTCCTCCTATTTTTAAGACCGTTTCATGCTCCTCATATTTTTGAGACATTTTGAAGCTCTTCATATTTCTCACACCTTTTCAGGCTCTTCATGGTTTTCAACAACGCTTCTTGCACCTCCTATTTTTCAGAACGTTTCATGCTCATCTCATTTTTGACACCTTTTGAAGCTTTTCATATTTTTCACACCTTTTCAGGCTCTTCATGTTTTTGAACACCACTTCATGCTAATCCTATTTTTCAAACCATATCATGCTCCTCATATTTTTCACACCTTTTTAAGCTCTTCATATTTTTCACACCTTTTCAGGCTCTTCATGTTTTTGAACACTACTTCATGCTCCTTCTATTTTTCAGAGAGTTTCATGCTCCTCATGTATTACACACCTTTTGAAGCTCTTCATATTTTTCACACCTTTACAGGCTCTTCATGTTTTTCCACACCACTTCATGCTTCTCCTATTTTTCAGCTCATTTCATGCTCCTCATGAATTTCACACCTTTTGAAGCTCTTCATATTTTTCACACTTTTTCAGGCTCTTCATGTATTTGATCACCGTTTCATGCTCCTCCTATTTTTCAGACCGTTTCATGCTCCTCATATTTTTGACACCTTTTGAAGCTCTTCATATTTTTCACACCTTTTCAGGCTCTTCATGTTTTTGAACACCGCCTCATGCTCCTCCTATTTTTCAGACCATTTCATGCTCCTCATATTTTTGACACATTTTGAAGCTCTTCATATTTTTCACACCTTTTCAGGCTCTTCATGTTTTTGGACACCACTTCATTCTCCTCCTGTTTTTCAGACCGTTTCCTGCTCTTCAAATTTTTACACCTTTTGAAGCTCTTCATATTTTTCACACATTTATAGGCTCTTCATGATTTTGAAAACAGCTTCATTCTCCTCCTATTTTTCAGACCTTTTCATGCTCCTCAAATTTTGACACCTTTTGAAGCTCTTCATATTTTTCACACCTTTTCAGGCTCTTATTGTTTTTCAACACCGTTTCATCATCCTCCTATTTTTCAGACCGTTTCATGCTCCTCATATATTTGACACATTTTTAAGCTCTTCATATATTTCACACATTTTCAGGCTATTCATGTTTTTCAACACCGCTTCATGCTCCTCCTATTTTTCAGACCGTTTCATGCTAATCATATTTTGGACACCTGTTGAAGCTCTTCATATTTCTCACACATTTTCAGGCTATTCATGTTTTTCAACACTGCTTCATGCTCCTCCTATTTTTCAGACTGTTTCATGCTCCTCATATTTTTGACACCTTTTGAAGCTCTTCATATTTTTCACATCTTTTGAAGCTCTTTATATTTTTCACACATTTTCAGGCTCTTCATGTATTTCAACACCCCTTGTTGCTCCTCCGATTTTTCAGACCGTTTCATGCTCCTCATATCTTTGACACCTGTTGAAGCTCTTCATATTTCTCACACATTTTCAGGCTCTTCATGTTTTTCAACACCACTTCATGCTCCTCCTATTTGCAGACCGTTTCATGCTCCTCATATTTTTGACACCTTTTGAAGCTCTTCATATTTTTCCCACCTTTTCAGGCTCTTCATGTTTTTGAACACCGCTTCATGCTCCTCCTATTTTTCAGACCGTTTCATGCTCCTCATATTTCTGACACCTTTTGAAGCTTTTCATATTTTTCACACCTTTTGAAGCTCTTCATATTTATCAAACCTTTTGAAGCTCTTCATATTTTTCACCCCTTTTCAGACTCTGCATGTTTTTGAACACCGCTTCATGCTCCTCCTATTTTTGAGACCGTTTCATGCTCCTCATGTATTTCACACCTTTTGAAGCTCTTCATATTTGTCACACCTTTTCAGGCTCCTCATGTTTTTCAACACCGCTTCATGCTCCTCCTATTTTTCAGACCGTTTCATGCTCCTCATATTTTTCACACATTTTGAAGCTGTTCATATATTTCACACCTTTTCAGGCTCTTCATGTTTTTGAACACTGGTTCATGCTCCTCCTATTTTTCAGACCGTATCATGCTCCTCATATTTTTCACACCTTTTGGAGCTCTTCATATTTTTCACACCTTTTCAGGCTCTTCATGTTTTTCGACACCGGTTCATGCTCCTCATATTTTTCAGAACGTTTCATGCTTCTCATATTTTTCACACCTTTTGAAGCTCTTCATATATTTCACACCTGTTCAGGCTCTTCATTTTTTTCAACACTACATCATGCTCCTCCTATTTTTCAGACCGTTTCATGTTCATCTCATTTTTGACACCTTCTGAAGCTCTTCATATTTTTCACACCTTTTGAAGCTCTTCATATTTTTCACAAGATTTCAGTCTCAGCATGTTTTTGAACACCGCTTCATGCTCCTCCTATTTTTCAGCTCGTTTCATGCTCCTCATATTTTTGACACCTTTTGAAGCTCTTCATATTTTTCACACCTTTTCAGGCTCTTCATGTTTTTGAACACCGCCTCATGCTCTGCCTATTTTTCAGACCGTTTCATGCTCCTCATATTTTTGACACATTTTGAAGCTCTTCATATTTTTCACACCTATTCAGGCTCTTCATGTTTTTCAACACCACTTCATGCTCCTCCTATTTTTCAGACCGTTTCATGCTCCTCATATTTTTACACCTTTTGAATTTCTTCATTTTTTTCACACCTTTTCAGGCTCTTCATGTTTTTGAACACAACTTCATGCTCCTCCTATTTTTCAGCCCGTTTCATACTCCTCATATTTTTCACACCTTTTGAAGCTCTTCATATTTTTCACACATTTTCAGGCTCTTCATGTTTTTGAACACAGCTTCATGCTCCTCCTATTTTTCAGACCGTTTCATGCTCCTCATATTTTTGACAGCTTTGGAAGCTCTTCATATTTTTCACACCTTTTCAGACTCTTCATGTTTTTCAACACCGTTGCATGATCCTCCTATTTTTCAGACCGTTTCATGCTCCTCATATACTTGACACATTTTTAAGCTCTTCATATATTTCACACATTTTCAGGCTATTCATGTTTTTCAACACCGCTTCATGCTCCTTGTATTTTTAAGACCGTTTCATGCTCCTCATATTTTTGACACCTTTTGAAGCTCTTCATATTTTTCACACATTTTCTGGCTCTTCATGTTTTTCAACAACTCTTCATGCACCTCCAATTTTTCAGACCGTTTCATGCTCATCTCATTTTTGACACTTTTTGAAGCTCTTCATATTTTTCACATCTTTTCAGGCTCTTCATGTTTTTGAACACCGCTTCATGCTCCTCCTATTTTTAAGACCGTTTCATGCTCCTCATATTTTTGACACATTTTGAAGCTCTTCATATTTCTCACACCTTTTCAGGCTCTTCATGGTTTTCAACAACGCTTCATGCACCTCCTATATTTCAGAACGTTTCATGCTCATCTCATTTTTGACACCTTTTGAAGCTTTTCATATTTTTCACACCTTTTCAGGCTCTTCATGTTTTTGAACACCGCTTCATGCTAATCCTATTTTTCAAACCATATCATGCTCCTCATATTTTTCACACCTTTTTAAGCTCTTCATATTTTTCACACCTTTTCAGGCTCTTCATGTTTTTGAACACTACTTCATGCTCCTTCTATTTTTCAGAGAGTTTCATGCTCCTCATGTATTACACACCTTTTGAAGCTCTTCATATTTTTCACACCTTTTCAGGCTCTTCATGTTTTTGAACACCGCTTCATGCTCCTCCTAATTTTTAAACCGTTTAATGCTCCTCATGTATTTCACACCTTTTGAAGCTCTTCATATTTTTCACACCTTTTCAGGCTCTTCATGTGTTTGAACACCATTTCATGCTCCTCCTATTTTTCAGACCGTTTCATGCTCCTCATATTTTTGACATCTTTTGAAGCTCTTCATATTTCTCACATCTTTTCAGGCTCTTCATGTTTTTGAACACCGCTTCATGCTCCTCCTATTTTTCAGACCGTTTCATGCTCATCTCATTTTTGACACCTTTTGAAGCTCTTCATATTTTTCAAACCTTTTGAAGCTCTTCATAATTTTCACACCTTTTCAGACTCTGCATGTTTTTGAACACCGCTTCATGCTCCTCCTATTTTTCAGATCGTTTCATGCTCCTCATGTATTTCACACCTTTTGAAGCTCTTCATAGTTGTCAAACCTTTTCAGGCTCTTCATGTTTTTCAACCCCGCTTCATGCTCCTCCTATTTTTCAGACCGTTTCATGATCCTCATATTTTTCACACATTTTGAAGCTCGCCATATTTTTCACACATTTTAAGGCTCTTCATGTTTTTCAACATCGCTTCATGCTCCTCCTATTTTTCAGACCGTTTCAAGCTTCTCATGTATTTCACACCTTTTGAAGCTCGTCATATTTTGCACACGTTTTCCGGCTCTTCATGTTTTTTCACAACCACTTCATGCTCCTCCTATTTTTCAGACCGTATCATGCTCCTCATATTTTTCACACCTTTTCAGGCTCTTCATTATTTTCAACACAACTTCATGCTCCTCCCATTTTTCAGACCGTTTTTTACTCATCTCATTTTTGACACCTTTTGAAGCTGTTCATATTTTTCACACCTTTTGAAGCTCTTCATGTTTTTGAACACCGTTTCATGCTCCTCCTATTTTTCAGACCGTTTCATGCTCCTCATATATTTCACAACTTTTGAAGCTCTTCATATTTTTCACACCTTTTGAAGCTCTTCATATTTTTCATATTTTTGAAGCTCTTCATATTTTTCACACTTTTTCAGGCTCTTCATGTTTTTGAGCACACCTTCTTGCTCCTCCTATTTTTCAGACCGTTTCATGCTCCTCATGTATTTCACACCATTTGAAGCTCTTCATGTTTTTCACACCTTTTCAGGCTCTTCAAATTTTTCACACCTTTTCAGGCTCTTCAAATTTTTCACACCTTTTCAGGCTCTTCAAAATTTTCACACCTTTTCAGGCTCTTCATATTTTTCACACCTTTTCAGGCTCTTCAAATTTTTCACTCCTTTTCAGGCTCTTCAAATTTTTCACACCTTTTCAGGCTCTTCAAATTTTTCACACCTTTTCAGGCTCTTCAAATTTTTCCACACCACTTCATGCTTCTCCTATATTTCAGCCCGTTTCAAACTCCTCATGTATTTCACACCTTTTGAAGCTCTTCATATTTTTCACACCTTTTCAGGCTCTTCATGTTTTTGATCACCGTTTCATGCTCCTCCTATTTTTCAGACAGTTTCATGCTCATCTCAATTTTGACACCTTTTGAAGCTCTTCATATATTTCACACCTTTTCAAGCTCTTCATATTTTTCACACCTTTTCAGGCTCTTCATATTTTTCACACCTTTTCCGGCTCTTCATGTTTTTCACCACCGCTTCATGCTCCTACTATGTTTCAGACTGTTTCATGCTCCTCATATTTTTGACACCTTTTGAAACTCTTCATATTTTTCACACCTTCTCAGGCTCTTCATGTTTTTGAACTCCGTTTCATGCTCCTCCTATTTTTCAGACCGTTTCATGCTCCTCATATTTTTGACATCTTTTGAAGCTCTTCATATTTTTCATACCTTTTCAGGCTCTCCATATTTTTGAACACCGCTTCATGCTCCTCCTGTTTTTGAGACCGTTTCATGCTGCTCATATTTTGACACCTTTTGAAGCTCTTCATATTTTTCACACATTTTCAGGCTCTTCATGTTTTTGAACACCGCTTTATGCTCTTCCTATTTTTCAGATCGTTTCATGCTCTTAATATTTTTCACACCTTTTGAAGCTCTTCATATTTTTCACACCTTTTCAGGCTCTTCATGTTATTAAACACCACTTCATGCTCCTTCTATTTTTCAGACCGTTTCTTGTTCCTCATATTTTTGACACCTTTTGAAGCTCTTCCTTTTTTTCACACCTTTTCATGCTCTTCGTGTTTTTCACACCGTTTCATGCTCCCCTATTTTTAAGACCGTTCATGCTCCTCATATTTTTCACACCTTTTGAAGCTCTTTATATTTGTCACACCTTTTCAGGCTTTCATGTTTTTCTACACCGCTTCATGCTCCTCCAATTTTTCAGACCGTTTCATGCTCATCATATTTTTCAGACTGTTTCATGCACCTCTTATATTGACAACTTTTGAAGCTCTTTATATTTGTCACATATTTTCAGGCTCTTCATGATTTTCTACACCGTTTCTTGCTCCTCCTATTTTTCAGACCGTTTCATGCTCCTCATATTTTTGATTTCTTTTGAACGTCTGCATATTTTTCACACCTTTTTAGGCTCTTCATTTTTTTGAACACCACTTCATGCTCCTCCCATTTTTCAGACAGTTTCATGCTCATCTCATTTTTGACACCTTTTGAAGCTCTTCATATTTTTCACACCTTTTGAAGATCTTCATATTTTCACACGTTTTCAGGCTCTTCAGGTTTTTCAACATCTTTTCATGCTCCTCCTATTTTTCAGACCGTTTCATGCTCCTCATATTTTTGACAAGTTTTGAGTCTCTTCATATTTTTCAACACCTTTTCAGGCTCTTCATGTTTTTAAACACCGCTTCATTCTCCTCCTATTTTTCAGACCATTTCATGCTCCTCAAATTTTTGACAGCTTTTGAAGCTCTTCATCTTTTTCACACCTTTTCAGGCTCTTCATGTTTTTGAACACCGCTTCTTGCTCCTCCTATATTTCAGACCATTTCATGCTCATCATATTTTTCACACCTTTTGAAACTCTTGATATTTTTCACACCATTTCAGGCTCTTCATGTTTTTGAACATCGCTTCATGCTCTTCCTATTTTTCAGACGGTTTCTAGCTCCTCATGTATTTCACACCTTTTGAAGCTCTTCGTATTTTTCACACCTTTTCAGGATCTTCATGTTTTTGAACACCGCTTCATGCTCCTCCTATTTTTCAAACCGTTACTTGCTCCACATATTTTTGACACCTTTTGAAGCTCTTGATATTTTTCACACCATTTCAGGCTCTTCATGTTTTTGAACATCGCTTCATGCTCCTCCTATTTTTCAGCTCGTTTCATGCTCCTCATATTTTTGACACCTTTTGAAGCTCTTCATATTTTTCACACCTTTTCAGGCTCTTCATGTTTTTGAACACCGCCTCATGCTCTGCCTATTTTTCAGACCGTTTCATGCTCCTCATATTTTTGACACATTTTGAAGCTCTTCATATTTTTCACACCTATTCAGGCTCTTCATGTTTTTCAACACCACTTCATGCTCCTCCTATTTTTCAGACCGTTTCATGCTCCTCATATTTTTACACCTTTTGAATTTCTTCATTTTTTTCACACCTTTTCAGGCTCTTCATGTTTTTGAACACAACTTCATGCTCCTCCTATTTTTCAGCCCGTTTCATACTCCTCATATTTTTCACACCTTTTGAAGCTCTTCATATTTTTCACACATTTTCAGGCTCTTCATGTTTTTGAACACAGCTTCATGCTCCTCCTATTTTTCAGACCGTTTCATGCTCCTCATATTTTTGACAGCTTTGGAAGCTCTTCATATTTTTCACACCTTTTCAGACTCTTCATGTTTTTCAACACCGTTGCATGATCCTCCTATTTTTCAGACCGTTTCATGCTCCTCATATACTTGACACATTTTTAAGCTCTTCATATATTTCACACATTTTCAGGCTATTCATGTTTTTCAACACCGCTTCATGCTCCTTGTATTTTTAAGACCGTTTCATGCTCCTCATATTTTTGACACCTTTTGAAGCTCTTCATATTTTTCACACATTTTCTGGCTCTTCATGTTTTTCAACAACTCTTCATGCACCTCCAATTTTTCAGACCGTTTCATGCTCATCTCATTTTTGACACTTTTTGAAGCTCTTCATATTTTTCACATCTTTTCAGGCTCTTCATGTTTTTGAACACCGCTTCATGCTCCTCCTATTTTTAAGACCGTTTCATGCTCCTCATATTTTTGACACATTTTGAAGCTCTTCATATTTCTCACACCTTTTCAGGCTCTTCATGGTTTTCAACAACGCTTCATGCACCTCCTATATTTCAGAACGTTTCATGCTCATCTCATTTTTGACACCTTTTGAAGCTTTTCATATTTTTCACACCTTTTCAGGCTCTTCATGTTTTTGAACACCGCTTCATGCTAATCCTATTTTTCAAACCATATCATGCTCCTCATATTTTTCACACCTTTTTAAGCTCTTCATATTTTTCACACCTTTTCAGGCTCTTCATGTTTTTGAACACTACTTCATGCTCCTTCTATTTTTCAGAGAGTTTCATGCTCCTCATGTATTACACACCTTTTGAAGCTCTTCATATTTTTCACACCTTTTCAGGCTCTTCATGTTTTTGAACACCGCTTCATGCTCCTCCTAATTTTTAAACCGTTTAATGCTCCTCATGTATTTCACACCTTTTGAAGCTCTTCATATTTTTCACACCTTTTCAGGCTCTTCATGTGTTTGAACACCATTTCATGCTCCTCCTATTTTTCAGACCGTTTCATGCTCCTCATATTTTTGACATCTTTTGAAGCTCTTCATATTTCTCACATCTTTTCAGGCTCTTCATGTTTTTGAACACCGCTTCATGCTCCTCCTATTTTTCAGACCGTTTCATGCTCATCTCATTTTTGACACCTTTTGAAGCTCTTCATATTTTTCAAACCTTTTGAAGCTCTTCATAATTTTCACACCTTTTCAGACTCTGCATGTTTTTGAACACCGCTTCATGCTCCTCCTATTTTTCAGATCGTTTCATGCTCCTCATGTATTTCACACCTTTTGAAGCTCTTCATAGTTGTCAAACCTTTTCAGGCTCTTCATGTTTTTCAACCCCGCTTCATGCTCCTCCTATTTTTCAGACCGTTTCATGATCCTCATATTTTTCACACATTTTGAAGCTCGCCATATTTTTCACACATTTTAAGGCTCTTCATGTTTTTCAACATCGCTTCATGCTCCTCCTATTTTTCAGACCGTTTCAAGCTTCTCATGTATTTCACACCTTTTGAAGCTCGTCATATTTTGCACACGTTTTCCGGCTCTTCATGTTTTTTCACAACCACTTCATGCTCCTCCTATTTTTCAGACCGTATCATGCTCCTCATATTTTTCACACCTTTTCAGGCTCTTCATTATTTTCAACACAACTTCATGCTCCTCCCATTTTTCAGACCGTTTTTTACTCATCTCATTTTTGACACCTTTTGAAGCTGTTCATATTTTTCACACCTTTTGAAGCTCTTCATGTTTTTGAACACCGTTTCATGCTCCTCCTATTTTTCAGACCGTTTCATGCTCCTCATATATTTCACAACTTTTGAAGCTCTTCATATTTTTCACACCTTTTGAAGCTCTTCATATTTTTCATATTTTTGAAGCTCTTCATATTTTTCACACTTTTTCAGGCTCTTCATGTTTTTGAGCACACCTTCTTGCTCCTCCTATTTTTCAGACCGTTTCATGCTCCTCATGTATTTCACACCATTTGAAGCTCTTCATGTTTTTCACACCTTTTCAGGCTCTTCAAATTTTTCACACCTTTTCAGGCTCTTCAAATTTTTCACACCTTTTCAGGCTCTTCAAAATTTTCACACCTTTTCAGGCTCTTCATATTTTTCACACCTTTTCAGGCTCTTCAAATTTTTCACTCCTTTTCAGGCTCTTCAAATTTTTCACACCTTTTCAGGCTCTTCAAATTTTTCACACCTTTTCAGGCTCTTCAAATTTTTCCACACCACTTCATGCTTCTCCTATATTTCAGCCCGTTTCAAACTCCTCATGTATTTCACACCTTTTGAAGCTCTTCATATTTTTCACACCTTTTCAGGCTCTTCATGTTTTTGATCACCGTTTCATGCTCCTCCTATTTTTCAGACAGTTTCATGCTCATCTCAATTTTGACACCTTTTGAAGCTCTTCATATATTTCACACCTTTTCAAGCTCTTCATATTTTTCACACCTTTTCAGGCTCTTCATATTTTTCACACCTTTTCCGGCTCTTCATGTTTTTCACCACCGCTTCATGCTCCTACTATGTTTCAGACTGTTTCATGCTCCTCATATTTTTGACACCTTTTGAAACTCTTCATATTTTTCACACCTTCTCAGGCTCTTCATGTTTTTGAACTCCGTTTCATGCTCCTCCTATTTTTCAGACCGTTTCATGCTCCTCATATTTTTGACATCTTTTGAAGCTCTTCATATTTTTCATACCTTTTCAGGCTCTCCATATTTTTGAACACCGCTTCATGCTCCTCCTGTTTTTGAGACCGTTTCATGCTGCTCATATTTTGACACCTTTTGAAGCTCTTCATATTTTTCACACATTTTCAGGCTCTTCATGTTTTTGAACACCGCTTTATGCTCTTCCTATTTTTCAGATCGTTTCATGCTCTTAATATTTTTCACACCTTTTGAAGCTCTTCATATTTTTCACACCTTTTCAGGCTCTTCATGTTATTAAACACCACTTCATGCTCCTTCTATTTTTCAGACCGTTTCTTGTTCCTCATATTTTTGACACCTTTTGAAGCTCTTCCTTTTTTTCACACCTTTTCATGCTCTTCGTGTTTTTCACACCGTTTCATGCTCCCCTATTTTTAAGACCGTTCATGCTCCTCATATTTTTCACACCTTTTGAAGCTCTTTATATTTGTCACACCTTTTCAGGCTTTCATGTTTTTCTACACCGCTTCATGCTCCTCCAATTTTTCAGACCGTTTCATGCTCATCATATTTTTCAGACTGTTTCATGCACCTCTTATATTGACAACTTTTGAAGCTCTTTATATTTGTCACATATTTTCAGGCTCTTCATGATTTTCTACACCGTTTCTTGCTCCTCCTATTTTTCAGACCGTTTCATGCTCCTCATATTTTTGATTTCTTTTGAACGTCTGCATATTTTTCACACCTTTTTAGGCTCTTCATTTTTTTGAACACCACTTCATGCTCCTCCCATTTTTCAGACAGTTTCATGCTCATCTCATTTTTGACACCTTTTGAAGCTCTTCATATTTTTCACACCTTTTGAAGATCTTCATATTTTCACACGTTTTCAGGCTCTTCAGGTTTTTCAACATCTTTTCATGCTCCTCCTATTTTTCAGACCGTTTCATGCTCCTCATATTTTTGACAAGTTTTGAGTCTCTTCATATTTTTCAACACCTTTTCAGGCTCTTCATGTTTTTAAACACCGCTTCATTCTCCTCCTATTTTTCAGACCATTTCATGCTCCTCAAATTTTTGACAGCTTTTGAAGCTCTTCATCTTTTTCACACCTTTTCAGGCTCTTCATGTTTTTGAACACCGCTTCTTGCTCCTCCTATATTTCAGACCATTTCATGCTCATCATATTTTTCACACCTTTTGAAACTCTTGATATTTTTCACACCATTTCAGGCTCTTCATGTTTTTGAACATCGCTTCATGCTCTTCCTATTTTTCAGACGGTTTCTAGCTCCTCATGTATTTCACACCTTTTGAAGCTCTTCGTATTTTTCACACCTTTTCAGGATCTTCATGTTTTTGAACACCGCTTCATGCTCCTCCTATTTTTCAAACCGTTACTTGCTCCACATATTTTTGACACCTTTTGAAGCTCTTAATATTGTTCACACCTTTTCAGGCTCTTCATGTTTTTCAACACAGCTTCATGCTCCTCCCATTTTTCAGACCGTTTCATGCTCCTCATATTTTTGACACCTTTTGAAGCTCTTTACATATTTCACACATTTTCAGGCTCTTCATATTTTTCAACATCACTTCATGCTCCTCCTATTTTTCAGACCGTTTCTTGCTCCTCATATTTTTGACAACTTTTGAAGCTCTTCATATTTTTCACACCTTTTCAGGCTCTTCATGTTCTTCAACACCGCTTCATGCTCCTCCAATATTTCAGATCATGTCATGTTTCTCATATTTTTCACACCTTTTGAGGCTCTTCATATTTTTCACACCTTTTCACGCTCTTCATATATTTCCACACCACTTCATGCTTCTCCTATTTTTCAGCCCGTTTCATGCTCCTCATGTATTTCACACCTTTTGAAGCTCTTCATATTTTTCACACCTTTTCACGCTCTTCATATTTTTCCACACCACTTCATGCTTCTCCTATTTTTCAACCCGTTTCATGCTCCTCATGTATTTCACACCTTTTGAAGCTCTTCATATTTTTCACACCTTTTCAGGCTCTCCATGTATTTCAACACCGCTTCATGCTCCTCCTATCTTTCAGACCATTTCATGCTTATCTCATTTTTGACACCTTTTGAAGCTCTTCATATATTTCACACCTTTTGAAGCTCTTCATAATTTTCACACGTTTTCAGGCTCTTCATGTTTTTCAACACGACTTCATGATCCTCCTATTTTTCATACCGTTCCTGCTCCTCATATTTTTCACACCTTTTGAAGTTCTTCCTATTTTTCACAACTCTTCATGCTCTTCATGTTTTTCGACACCGCTTCATGCTCCTCCTATTTTACAGCCTGTTTCATGCTCTTCATATTTTTGACACCTTTTGAAGCTCTTCATATTTTTCACACCTTTTCCCGCTCTTCATGTTTGTTAAAACCGTTTCTTGCTCCTCCTATTTTTCAAACCGATTCATGCTCCTCATATTTTTGACACGTTTTGAAGATCTTCATATTTCTCACACCTTTTCAGGCTCTTCATGTTTTTCAACACCGCTTCATGCCCCTCCTATCTTTCAGACCATTTCATGCTCATCTCATTTTTGACATCTTTTGAAGCTCTTCATATATTTCACACCTTTTGAAGCTCTTCATAATTTTCACACGTTTTCAGGCTCTTCATGTTTTTCAACACGGCTTCATGATCCTCCTATTTTTCATACCGTTCATGCTCCTCATATTTTTGACACCTTTTGAAGTTCTTCATATTTTTCAAAACTCTTCATGCTCTTCATGTTTTTCGGCACCGCTTCATGCTCCTCCTATTTTTCAGCCTGTTTCATGCTCCTCATATTTTTGACACCTTTTGAAGCTCTTCATATATTTCACACCTTTTCACGCTCTTCATGTTTGTTTAAACCGTTTCTTGCTTCTTCTATTTTCCAAACCTTTTCTTGCTCCTCATATTTTTGACACCTTATGAAGCTCTTCATATATTTCACACCTTTTCAAGCTCTTCATATTTTTCACACCTTTTCAGGCTCTTCATATTTTTCACACCTTTTCCGGCTCTTCATGTTTTTCACCACCGCTTCATGCTCCTACTATGTTTCAGACTGTTTCATGCTCCTCATATTTTTGACACCTTTTGAAACTCTTCATATTTTTCACACCTTCTCAGGCTCTTCATGTTTTTGAACTCCGTTTCATGCTCCTCCTATTTTTCAGACCGTTTCATGCTCCTCATATTTTTGACATCTTTTGAAGCTCTTCATATTTTTCATACCTTTTCAGGCTCTCCATATTTTTGAACACCGCTTCATGCTCCTCCTGTTTTTGAGACCGTTTCATGCTGCTCATATTTTGACACCTTTTGAAGCTCTTCATATTTTTCACACATTTTCAGGCTCTTCATGTTTTTGAACACCGCTTTATGCTCTTCCTATTTTTCAGATCGTTTCATGCTCTTAATATTTTTCACACCTTTTGAAGCTCTTCATATTTTTCACACCTTTTCAGGCTCTTCATGTTATTAAACACCACTTCATGCTCCTTCTATTTTTCAGACCGTTTCTTGTTCCTCATATTTTTGACACCTTTTGAAGCTCTTCCTTTTTTTCACACCTTTTCATGCTCTTCGTGTTTTTCACACCGTTTCATGCTCCCCTATTTTTAAGACCGTTCATGCTCCTCATATTTTTCACACCTTTTGAAGCTCTTTATATTTGTCACACCTTTTCAGGCTTTCATGTTTTTCTACACCGCTTCATGCTCCTCCAATTTTTCAGACCGTTTCATGCTCATCATATTTTTCAGACTGTTTCATGCACCTCTTATATTGACAACTTTTGAAGCTCTTTATATTTGTCACATATTTTCAGGCTCTTCATGATTTTCTACACCGTTTCTTGCTCCTCCTATTTTTCAGACCGTTTCATGCTCCTCATATTTTTGATTTCTTTTGAACGTCTGCATATTTTTCACACCTTTTTAGGCTCTTCATTTTTTTGAACACCACTTCATGCTCCTCCCATTTTTCAGACAGTTTCATGCTCATCTCATTTTTGACACCTTTTGAAGCTCTTCATATTTTTCACACCTTTTGAAGATCTTCATATTTTCACACGTTTTCAGGCTCTTCAGGTTTTTCAACATCTTTTCATGCTCCTCCTATTTTTCAGACCGTTTCATGCTCCTCATATTTTTGACAAGTTTTGAGTCTCTTCATATTTTTCAACACCTTTTCAGGCTCTTCATGTTTTTAAACACCGCTTCATTCTCCTCCTATTTTTCAGACCATTTCATGCTCCTCAAATTTTTGACAGCTTTTGAAGCTCTTCATCTTTTTCACACCTTTTCAGGCTCTTCATGTTTTTGAACACCGCTTCTTGCTCCTCCTATTTTTCAGACCATTTCATGCTCATCATATTTTTCACACCTTTTGAAACTCTTGATATTTTTCACACCATTTCAGGCTCTTCATGTTTTTGAACATCGCTTCATGCTCTTCCTATTTTTCAGACGGTTTCTAGCTCCTCATGTATTTCACACCTTTTGAAGCTCTTCGTATTTTTCACACCTTTTCAGGATCTTCATGTTTTTGAACACCGCTTCATGCTCCTCCTATTTTTCAAACCGTTACTTGCTCCACATATTTTTGACACCTTTTGAAGCTCTTAATATTGTTCACACCTTTTCAGGCTCTTCATGTTTTTCAACACAGCTTCATGCTCCTCCCATTTTTCAGACCGTTTCATGCTCCTCATATTTTTGACACCTTTTGAAGCTCTTTACATATTTCACACATTTTCAGGCTCTTCATATTTTTCAACATCACTTCATGCTCCTCCTATTTTTCAGACCGTTTCTTGCTCCTCATATTTTTGACAACTTTTGAAGCTCTTCATATTTTTCACACCTTTTCAGGCTCTTCATGTTCTTCAACACCGCTTCATGCTCCTCCAATATTTCAGATCATGTCATGTTTCTCATATTTTTCACACCTTTTGAGGCTCTTCATATTTTTCACACCTTTTCACGCTCTTCATATATTTCCACACCACTTCATGCTTCTCCTATTTTTCAGCCCGTTTCATGCTCCTCATGTATTTCACACCTTTTGAAGCTCTTCATATTTTTCACACCTTTTCACGCTCTTCATATTTTTCCACACCACTTCATGCTTCTCCTATTTTTCAACCCGTTTCATGCTCCTCATGTATTTCACACCTTTTGAAGCTCTTCATATTTTTCACACCTTTTCAGGCTCTCCATGTATTTCAACACCGCTTCATGCTCCTCCTATCTTTCAGACCATTTCATGCTTATCTCATTTTTGACACCTTTTGAAGCTCTTCATATATTTCACACCTTTTGAAGCTCTTCATAATTTTCACACGTTTTCAGGCTCTTCATGTTTTTCAACACGACTTCATGATCCTCCTATTTTTCATACCGTTCCTGCTCCTCATATTTTTCACACCTTTTGAAGTTCTTCCTATTTTTCACAACTCTTCATGCTCTTCATGTTTTTCGACACCGCTTCATGCTCCTCCTATTTTACAGCCTGTTTCATGCTCTTCATATTTTTGACACCTTTTGAAGCTCTTCATATTTTTCACACCTTTTCCCGCTCTTCATGTTTGTTAAAACCGTTTCTTGCTCCTCCTATTTTTCAAACCGATTCATGCTCCTCATATTTTTGACACGTTTTGAAGATCTTCATATTTCTCACACCTTTTCAGGCTCTTCATGTTTTTCAACACCGCTTCATGCCCCTCCTATCTTTCAGACCATTTCATGCTCATCTCATTTTTGACATCTTTTGAAGCTCTTCATATATTTCACACCTTTTGAAGCTCTTCATAATTTTCACACGTTTTCAGGCTCTTCATGTTTTTCAACACGGCTTCATGATCCTCCTATTTTTCATACCGTTCATGCTCCTCATATTTTTGACACCTTTTGAAGTTCTTCATATTTTTCAAAACTCTTCATGCTCTTCATGTTTTTCGGCACCGCTTCATGCTCCTCCTATTTTTCAGCCTGTTTCATGCTCCTCATATTTTTGACACCTTTTGAAGCTCTTCATATATTTCACACCTTTTCACGCTCTTCATGTTTGTTTAAACCGTTTCTTGCTTCTTCTATTTTCCAAACCTTTTCTTGCTCCTCATATTTTTGACACCTTATGAAGCTCTTCATATTTTTCACACCTTTTCAGACTCTTCATGTTTTTCAACACCACTTCATGCTCATCCTATTTTTCAGACCGATTCAACCTCCTCATATTTTTGACACCTTTTGAAGCTCTTCAAATTTTTCACACATTTTCAGGCTCTTCATGTTTTTCAACACCGCTTCATGCTCCTCCTATTTTTCAGACCTTTTTCTGCTCCTCATATTTTTGACATCTTTTGAAGCTCTTCATATATTTGACACCTTTTGAAGCTCTTCATATTTTTCACACCTTTTCAGTCTCTTCATGTTTTTCAACACCAATTCATGTTCCTCCTAATATTCAGACCGTTTCCTGCTCATCTCATTTTTGACACATTTTGAAGCTCTTCATATTTTTCACACCTTTTGAAGCTCTTCATATTTTTCACACCTTTTCAGACTCTTCTTGTTTTTCAACACTGCTTCATGCTCCTCCTATTTTTCAGACCGTCTCATGCTCCTCATATTTTTCACACCTTTTGATGCTCTTCATATTTTGCACACCTTTTCAGGCTCTTCATGTTTTTCAAGAACGCTTAATTCTCCTTCTATTTTTCAGACCGTTTCATGCTCCTCATATTTTTGACACCTTTTGAATCTCTTCATATACTTCACACTTTTTCAGGCTCTTCATGTTTTTCACCAACCCTTCATGCTCCTCCTATTTTTTAGGCCATTTCATGCTCATCTCTTTTTTGACACCGTTTGAAGCTCTTCATAGTTTTCACACCTTTTGAAGCTCTTCATATTTTTCACACCTTTTTAGGCTCTTCACGTTTTTCAACACCACTTCATGCTCCTCCTATTTTTCAGACAGTTTCATGCTCCTAATATTTTTGACACCTTATGAAGCTCTTCATATTTTTCACACCTTTTCAGACTCTTCATGCTTTTCAAAACCGCTTCATGCTCCTCCTATTTTTCAGACCGGTTCATGCTCCTCATATATTTCACATCTTTTGATGCTCTTCATATTTTTCACACCTTTTCTGGCTCTTCATGTTTTTAAACATCACTTCTTGCTCCTCCTATTTTTCAGACCGTTTCATGCTCCTCATGTTTTTGACACATTTTGAAGATCTTCATAATTCTCACACATTTTCAGGCTCTTCATGTTTTTCAACACCGCTTCATGCCCCTCCTATCTTTCAGAACATTTCATGCTCATCTCATTTTTGACACCTCTTGAAGCTCTTCATATATTTAACACCTTTTGAAGCTCTTCATAATTTTCACACTTTTTCAGGCTCTTCATGTTTTTCAACAAGATTTCATGCTCCTCCTGTTTTTCATACCGTTTCATGGTCCTCATGTATTTCACACCATTTGAAGCTCTTCATAATTTTCACAACTTTTCAGGCTCTTCATGTTTTTCAACACCGCTTCATGCCCCTCCTATCTTTCAGACCATTTCATGCTCATCTCATTTTTGACAGCTTTTGAAGCTCTTCATATATTTCACACCTTTTGAAGCTCTTCATATTTTTCACACGTTTTCAGGCTCTTCATGTTTTTCAACACGGCTTCATGATCCTCCTATTTTTCATACCGTTCATGCTCCTCATATTTTTGATACCTTTTGAAGTTCTTCCTATTTTTCACAACTCTTCATGCTCTTCATGTTTTTCGACACCGCTTCATGCTCCTCCTATTTTACAGCCTGTTTCATGCTCCTCATATTTTTGACACCTTTTGAAGCTCTTCATATTTTGCACACCTTTTCCCGCTCTTCATGTTTGTAAAAACCGTTTCTTGTTCCTCCTATTTTTCAGACCGTTTCATGCTCCTCATATTTTTGACACCTTATGAAGCTCTTCAAATTTTTCACTCCTTTTCAGATCTTCATGTTTTTCAACACCGTTTCGTGCTCCTCCTATTTTTCAGACCGTTTCATGCTCCTCATATTTTTGACACCTTTTGAAGCTCTTCATATATTTCACACCTTTTCAGGCTCTTCATGTTTTTCAACAATACTTCATGCTCCTCCTATTTTTCAGAGCGTTTCATGCTCCTCATATTTTTGACACCTTTTGAAGTTCCTCATATTTTTCACACCATTTCAGGCTCTTCGTGTTTTTGAACACCGTTTCATGCTCCTCCTATTTTTCAGACCGTTTCATGCTCCTCATATTTTTGACACCTTTTGAAGCTCTTCATATATTTCACACCTTTTCACTCTCTTCATGTTTGTTAAAACCGTTTCTTGCTTCTCCTATTTTTCAGACCGTTTCATGCTCCTCATATTTTTGACACCTTTTGAAGCTCTTCAAATTTATCACACATTTTCAGGCTCTTCATGTTTTTCAACACCGCTTCATTCTCCTCCTATTTTTCAGAACTTTTCATGCTCCTCATATTTTTGACACCTTTTGAAGCTCTTCATATTTTTCACACCTTTTTTGGCTCTTCATATTTTTCAACATCACTTCATGATCCTCCTTATTTTCAGACCGTTTCATGCTCCTCATATTTTTGACACCTTTTGAAGATCTCCATATTTCTCACACCTTTTCAGGCTCTTCATGTTTTTCAACACCGCTTCATGCTCCTCCTATCTTTCAGACAATATCATGCTCATCTCATTTTTGACTTCTTTTGAAGCTCTTCATATAATTCTCACCTTTTGAAGCTCTTCATATTTTTCACAGCTTTTCAGTCTCTTCATGTTTTTCAACACCAATTCATGTTCCTCCTAATATTCAGACCGTTTCATGCTCATCTCATTTTTGACACATTTTGAAGCTCTTCATATTTTTCACACCTTTTGAAGCTCTTCATATTTTTCACACCTTTTCAGACTCTTCTTGTTTTTCAACACCGCTTCATGCTCCTCCTATTTTTCAGACCGTTTCATGCTCCTCATATTTTTGACACGTTTTGAATCTCTTCATATACTTCACACTTCCTCAGGCTCTTCATGTTTTTCACCAACACTTCATGCTCCTCCTAAAATTCAGACCGTTTCATGCTCATCTCATTTTTGACACATTTTGAAGCTGTTCATATTTTTCACACCTTTTGAAGATCTTCATATATTTCACACCTTTTCAGGCTCCTCATGTTTTTGAACAAAACTTCAATCTTCTCCTATTTTTCAGAGGGTTTAATGCTCCTCATGTACTTCACACATTTTGAAGGTCTTCATATATTTCACACCTTTTCAGGCTCTTCATGTTTTTGAACACCGCTTCATGCTCCTCCTCTTTTTTGGACCATTCATTCTCCTCATAATTTTGAAACATTTTGAAGCTCTTCTTATTTTTCACACCTTTTCAGGCTCTTCATGGTTTTCAAGACCGCTTCATGCTCCTGCTATTTTCTAGACCGTTCATGCTCCTCATATTTTTGATACCTTTTGAAGCTCTTCATATTTTTCACAAATTTTCAGGCTCTTCATGTTTTTCAACCACGCTTCATGCTCCTCCTATTTTTCATACCGTTTCATGCTCCTCATATTTTTGACACCTTTTGAAGCTCTTCATATATTTCACACTTTTTCAGGCTCATCATGTTTTTCAACACCACTTCATGCTCCTCCTATTTTTCAGGCCGCTTCATGCTCATCTCATTTTTGACACCTTTTGAAGCTCTTCATATTTTTCACACCTTTAGAAGCTCTTCATATTTTTCACACGTTTTCAGGCTCTTCATGTTTTTCAACACCACTTCATGCACCTCCTTTTTTTCAGACCGTTTCATGCTCATCTCATTTTTGACACGTTTTGAAGGTCTTCCTATTTTTCACAACTCTTCATGCTCTTCATGTTTTTCGACACCGCTTCATGCTCCTCCTATTTTTCAGCCTGTTTCATGCTCCTCATATTTTTGACACCTTTTGAAGCTCCTCATATTTTTCACACCTTTTCATGCTCTTCATGATTATCAACAACATCTCATGCTCCTCCTATTTTTTTGACCGTTTCATGCTCCTCATATTTTTGACACCTTTTTAAGCTCTTCATGTTTTTCATACCGTTTCATGGTCTTCATATATTTCAAAACCGTTTCATGCTTCTTCTAATTTTCATACCGTTTCATGCTCCTCATAATTTTGATGCCTTTTGCAGCTCTTCTTATTCTTCACAACTTTTCAGGCTCTTCATGATTTTCAACACCTTTTCAGGCTCCTCCTAATTTTCATACCGTTTCGTGCACCTCATATTTTTTACACCTTTTGACGCTCTATATATTATTCAGACCTTTCCATGCTCTTCATGTTTTTGAACACCGCTACATGCTCCTACTTTTTTTTCAGATCGTTTCATGCTCCTCATTTTTTGACACCTTTTGAAGCTCTTCATATATTTCACACCTTCAGGCTCTTCATGTTTTTCAACACCACTTCATGCTCCTCCTATTTTTCAGACCTTTTCATGCTCCTCATATGTTTCACACCTTTTCAAGCTCTTCATGTTTTTCAACACCGTTTCATGCTCCTCCTATTTTTCAGACCGTTTCTGGCTCCTCATATTTTGACACCTTTTGAAGCTCTTCATATTTTTCACACCTTTCCATGCTCTTCATATTTTTCAAAACCGTTTCATGCTCCTCCTATGTTTCAGACCGTTTCAGGCTCCTCATATTTTTCAGATCGTTTTATGGTCCTCATATTTTTTACACCTTTTGAAACTCTTCATATTTTTCACTCTTTTTCAGGCTCTTCATGTGTTTCAACACCGTTTCTTGCTCCTCATATTTTTGACACCTTTTTAAGCTCTTCATATTTTTAACACCTTTTCATGCTCTTCAGGTTTATCATCAACGTCTCATGCTCCTCCTATTTTTTGACCCTTTCATGCTCCTCATATTTTTGACAACTTTTTAAGCTCTTCATGTTTTTCACACCCTTTCATGGTCTTCATATTTTTCAACACCGTTTCATGCTTCTTCTAATTTTCAGACAGTTTCATGCTCCTCATAATTTTGACGCCTTTTGCAGCTCTTCTTATTCTTCACACCTTTTCAGGCTCTTCATGATTTTCAACACCTTTGCAGGCTCCTCCTATTTTTCAGACCGTTTCGTGCTCCTCATATTTTTTACACCTTTTGACGCTCTTTATATTATTCACACCTTTCCATGATCTTCATGTTTTTCAACACTGCTTCATGCTCCTCCTATTTTTCAAACCGTTTACTGCTCCTCATATTTTGACACCTTTTGAAGCTCTTCATATTTTTCACACGTTTTCAGGCTCTTCATGTTTTTGAACACCGTTTCATGCTCCTCCTAATTTTCAGACCTTTTCATGCTCCTCATATTTTTGAAACCTTTTGAAGCTCTTCATAATTTTCACACCTTTCCAGGACTGTATGTTTTTCAACACCATTTCATGCTCCTCCTATTTTTCAGACCGTTTCATGCACTTCATATTTTTGACACCTTTTGAAGCTTCATATATTTCACACCTTTTCTGGCTCTTCATGTTTTTCTACAACGCTTCATTCTCCTCCTAATTTTAAGACTGTTTCATGCTCTTCATAATTTTGGCACCTTTTGAAGCTCTTCATATTTTTCACACCTTTTCAGGCTCTTCATGTTTTTCAACACCGCTTCATGCTCCTCCTATTTTTCAGACCGTTTCATGCTCCTCATATTTTTGACACCTTTTAAACCTCTTCATATTTTTCACAACTTTTCAGGCACTTCACATTTTTCAACACCGCTTCATGTTCCTTCTATTTTTCAGACCATTTCATGCATCTCATATTTTTGACTCCTTTTAAGTTCTTCATATATTTCACACCTTTTCAGGCTCTTCATGTTTTTCAACACCGCTCATGCTCCTCCTATTTATCAGACCATTTCATGCTCCTCCTATTTTTCAGTTTCATGCTCTTCATATTTTTGACACCTTTTGAAGCTCTTCATATATTTCACACCTTTTCAGGCTCTTCATGTTTTTGAACACCGTTTCATGCTCCTCATATTTTTCAGACCATATCATGCTCTTCATATTTTTGACACCTTTTGAAGCTCTTCATATTTTTCACACCTTTTCAGGCTCTTCATGTTTTTCAACGCCGCTTCATGCTCCTCCTATTTTTCAGACCGTTTCATGCTCTTCATATTTTTGACACCTTTTGAAACTCTTCATATATTTGACACCTTTTCAGACTCTTCATGTTTTTGAAAACAGTTTCATGCTCCTCCTATTTTTCTGACCGTTTCATGCTCCTCATATTTTTGACACGTTTTGAAGCTCTTCATTTATTTCACACCTTTTCAGGCTCTTCATGTTTTTGAAAACAGTTTCATGCTCCTCCTATTTTTCAGACCGTTTAATGCTCCTCATATTTTTGACACGTTTTGAAGCTCTTCATTTATTTCACACCTTTTCAGGCTCTTCATGTTTTTGAACACCACTTCATGCTCCTCCTATTTCTCAGACCGTTTCATGCTCCTCATATTTTTGACACCTTTAGAAACTCTTCATATTTTTCACACCTTTTCAGGCTCTTCATGTTTTTGAATACCGCTTCATGCTCCTCCTATTTTTCAGACCGTTTAATCCTCCTCATGTATTTCACACCTTTTGAAACTCTTCATATTTTTCACACCTTTTCATGCTCTTTATGTTTTTGAACACCATTTCATGCTCTTCCTATTATGCAGACCGTTTCATTCTCCTCATATTTTTACACCTTTTGAAGCTCTTCATATATTTCACACCATTTCAGGCTTTTCATTTTTTTCAACATCACTTCATGCTCCTCCTATATTTCAGAGCGGTTCATGCTCATCTCATTTTGACACCTTTTGCGGCTCTTCATATTTTTCACACCTTTTCAGGCTCTTCATGTTTTTGAACACCGCTTCATGCTCCTCCTATTTTTCAGACCCTTTCTTACTCCTCATATTTTTGACACCTTTAGAAACTCTTCATATCTTTCACACCTTTTCAGGCGCTTCATTTTTTTCAACACCGCTTCATGCTCCTCCAATTTTTCAGACCGTTTCATTCTCCTCATATTCTTGACAACGTTTGAAGCTCTTCATATATTTCACACCTTTTCAGGCTCTTCTTTTTTTTCAACACCACTTCATGCTCCTCCTATTTTTCAGACAGTTTCATGCTCATCTCATTTGACACCTTTTGAAGCTCTTCATATTTTTCACACCTTTTGAAGCTCTTCCTATTTCTCACACTTTCTCAGGCTCTTCATGTTTTTCAACACCGCTTGATGCTCCTCCTATTTTTCAGACCGTTTCATGCTCAACATATTTTTGACACCTTTTGAAGCTCTTCATATTTTTCACACCTTTTCAGGCTCTTAATATTTTTCACACGTTTTCATGCCCTTCATGTTTTTCATCACCGCTTCATGCTCCTCCTATTTTTCAGACCGTTTCATGCTCCTCATATTTTTGACACCTTTTGAAGCTCTTCATATTTTTCACACCTTTTGAAACTCTTCATATATTTCACACCTTTTCAGACTCTTCATGTTTTTGAACACAGTTTCATGCTCCTCCTATTTTTTTGACCGTTTCTTACTCTTCATAATTTTGCCTACTTTTGAAGCTCTTCATATTTTTCACACTTTTTCAGGCTCTTCATGGTTTTCTACACCGCTTCATGCTCCTCTTATTTTTCAGCCCGTTTCATGCTCCTCATATTTTTCACACCTTTTGAAGCTCTTCATATTTTTCAAACCTTTTCAGGCTTTCATGTTTTTCAGCACCAGTTCATGCTCCTCCTATTTTTCAGACCTTTTCATGCTCCACATATTCTTGACACCTTTTGAAGCTCTTCATATTTTTCACACCTTTTCAGGCTCTTCATGTTTTTGAACACCGCTTCATGCTCTTCCTATTTTTCAGACCGTTTCATGCTCCTCATATTTTTCCCACCTTTTGATGCCGTTCTATTTCTCACACCTTTTCAGGCTCTTCATGTTTTTCAACACCACTTCATTCTCCTCCTACTTTTCAGACCGTTTCAGGCTCCTCATATTTTTCACACCTTTTGAAGCCGTTCTATTTCTCACACCTTTTCAGGCTCTTCATGTTTTTCACACCGTTTCATGATCCTCCTATTTTTCATACCGTTTCATGCTCCTCATATTTTTGACACCTTTTGAAGCTCTTCATATTTGTCACCCCTTTTCAGGCTCTTCATTTTTTTGAACACCTCTTTATCCTCCTCCTATTTTTCAGACCGTTCCATGCTCTTCATATTTTTCAAACCTTTTGAAGCTCTTCATATTTTTCACACCTTTTCAGGCTCTTCATGTTTTTAAACACCGCTTCATGCTCTTCCTATTTTTCAGACCGTTTCATGCTCCTCATATTTTTCACACCTTTTGAAGCCGTTCTATTTCTTACACCTTTTCTGGCTCTTCATGTTTTTCAACACCACTTCATGCTCCTCCTATTTTTCAGACCGTTTCAGGCTCCTCATATTTTTCACACCTTTTGAAGCCGTTCTATTTCTCACACCTTTTCAGGCTCTTCATGTTTTTTACACCGTTTCATGCTCCTCATACTTTTGACACTTTTTGGGGCTCTCATATTTTTCACACCATTCCAGGCTCTTCATATTTTTGAACACCGCTTCATGCCCCTCCTATCTTTCAGACCATTTCATGCTCATCTCATTTTTGACACCTTTTGAAGCTCTTCATATATTTCACACCTTTTGATGCTCTTCATAATTTTCACACGTTTTCAGGCTCTTCATGTTTTTCAACAAGATTTCATGCTCCTCCGGTTTCTCAGACCATTTCAAGGTCCTCATGTATTTCACACCATTTGAAGCTCTTCATATTTTTCACACCTTTTCAGACTCTTCATGTTTTTCAACACCGCTTCATGCCCCTCCTATCTTTCAGACCATTTCATGCTCATCTCATTTTTGACACCTTTTGAAGCTCTTCATATATTTCACAGCTTTTGAAGCTCTTCATAATTTTCACACGTTTTCAGGCTCTTCATGTTTTTCAACACGGCTTCATGATCCTCCTATTTTTCATACCGTTCATGCTCCTAATATTTTTGACACCTTTTGAAGTTCTTCCTATTTTTCACAACTCTTCATACTCTTCATGTTTTTCGACACCGCTTCATGCTCCTCCTATTTTACAGCCTGTTTCAGGCTCCTCATATTTTTGACACCTTTTGAAGCTCTTCATATATTTCACACCTTTTGAAGCTCTTCATATTTTTCATACCTTTTCAGGCTCTCCATATTTTTGAACACCGCTTCATGCTCCTCCTATTTTTGAGACCGTTTCATGCTCCTCATATTTTTGACACCTTTTGAAGCTCTTCATATTTGTCACACCTTTTCAGGCTCTTCATGTTTTTGAACACCGCTTCATGCTCCTCCTATTTTTGAGACTGTTTCATGCTCCTCATATTTTTGACACCTTTTGAAGCTCTTCATATTTGTCACACCTTTTCAGGCTCTTCATGTTTTTGAACACCGCTTTATCCTCCTCCTATTTTTCAGACCGTTCCATGTTCTTCATATTTTTCAAACCTTTTGAAGCTCTTCATATTTTTCACACCTTTTCCCGCTCTTCATGTTTGTTAAAACCGTTTCTTGCTCCTCTTATTTTTCAGACCGATTCATGCTCCTCATATTTTTGACAGGTTTTGAAGCTCTTCATATTCTTCACAGCTTTTCATGCTCTTCATGTTTTTCAACACCGCTTCATGCTCCTCCTATTTTTCAGACCGTTTCATGCTCCTCATATTTTTGACACCTTTTGAAGCTCTTCATATATTTCACACCTTTTCAGGCTCTTCATGTTTTTCAGCACCAGTTCATGCTCCTCCTATTTTTCAGACCGTTTCATGCTCATCTCATTTTTTACACCTTTTGAAGCTCTTCACATTTTTCACACCTTTTCAGGCTCTTCACGATTTTCAACATCGCTTCATGATCCTCCTATTTTTCAGACCGTTTCATACTCTTCCTATTTTTGAGACTGTTTCAGGCTCCTCATATTTTTGACAGGTTTTGAATCTCTTCATATTTTGCACACCTTTTGAAGCTCTTCATATTTTTCACACCTTTTCAGGCTCGTTATGATTTTAAACACAGCTTAATGCTCCTCCTATTTTTCAGACCGTTTCATGCTCATCTCATTTTTGACACCTTTTGAAGCTCTTCATATTTTTCACATTTTTGAAGCTCTTCATATTTTTCACACCTTTTCAGGCTCGTTATGATTTTCAACACAGCTTAATGCTCCTCCTATTTTTCAGACCGTTTCATGCTCATCTCAATTTGACACCTTTTGAAGCTCTTCATATTTTTCACACCTTTTGAAGCTCTTCATATTTTTCACACATTTTCAGGCTCTTCATGTTTTTCAACACCGCTTCTTGCTCCTCCTATTTTTCCGACCGTTTCATGCTCCTCATATTTTTGACACGTTTTGAAGCTCTTCATATTTTTCACACCTTTTCAGGCTCTTCATGTTTTTCAACACCGGTTCATGCTCCTTCTATTTTTCAGAAAGTTTCTTGCTCCTCATATTTTTGAAACCTTTTGAAGCTCTTCATATTTTTCTCACATTTTCAGGTTCTTCCTGTTTTTCAACACCATTTCATGCTCCTCTTATTTTTCAGACCGTTTCATGCTCCTCCTATTTTTCAGACCGTTTCATGATCCTCATATATTTGAAACCTTTTGAAACTCTTCATATTTTTCACACCTTTTCAAGCTCTTCAAGATTTTCAACAACGCTTCATGCTCCTGCTTTTTTTCAGACCGTTTCGTGCTCCTCATATATTTGACAGCTTTTGAAGCTCTTCATATTTTTCACACCTTTTCAGGCTCTTCATGTTTTTGAACATCACTTCATGCTCTTCCTTTTTTTCAGACCATTTCTTTCTCCTCATATATTTGACACATTTTGAAGCTGTTCATACTTTTCACAACTTGTCAGGCTCTTCATGTTTTTGAACACCGCTTCATGCTCCTCCTATTTTTCAGACCGTTTCATGCTCGTCATATTTTTCGCACCTTTTAAAGCTCTTCATATTTTTCACACCTTTTCAGGCTCTTCATGTTTTTCAACACCACTTCATGCTCCTCCTATCTTTCAGACCATTTCATGCTCATCTCATTTTTGACACCTTTTGAAGCTCTTCATATATTTCACACCTTTTGAAGCTCTTCATAATTTTCACACCTTTTCAGGCTCTTCATGTTTTTGAACACCGCTTCATGATCCTCCTATTTTTCAGACCGTTTCATACACCTCATATTTTTTTCACCTTTTGAAGCTCTTCATATTTTTCACACCTTTTCAGGCTTTTCATGTTTTTCAACACCGCTTCATGCTCCTCCTATTTTACAGCCTGTTTCATGCTCCTCATATTTTTGAAACCTTTTGAAGCTCTTCATATTTTTCACACCTTTTCCCGCTCTTCATGTTTGTTAAACCCGTTTCTTGCCCCTCCTATTTTTCAGACCGTTTCATGCTCCTCATATTTTTGACACCTTATGAAGCTCTTCATATTTTTCACTCCTTTTCAGATCTTCATGTTTTTCAACACCACTTCATGCTCCTTCTATTTTTCAGACCGATTCATGCTCCTCATATTTTTGACACGTTTTGAAGCTCTTCATATTCTTCACAGCTTTTGATGCTCTTCATGTTTTTCAACACCTTTTCATGCTCCTGATATATTTCAGACAGTTTCATGCTCCTCATATTTTGACACATTTAGAAGCTCTTCATATTTTTCACACCTTTTCAGGGTCTTCATGTCTTTCAACACCACTTCATGCTCCTCCTATTTTTCAGACCTTTTCATGCTCCTCATATGTTTCACACCTTTTCAAGCTCTTCATGTTTTTCAACACCGTTTCATGCTCCTCCTATTTTTCAGACCGTTTCTGGCTCCTCATATTTTGACACCTTTTGAAGCTCTTCATATTTTTCACACCTTTCCATGCTCTTCATATTTTTCAAAACCGTTTCATGCTCCTCCTATGTTTCAGACCGTTTCAGGCTCCTCATATTTTTCAGATCGTTTTATGGTCCTCATATTTTTTACACCTTTTGAAACTCTTCATATTTTTCACTCTTTTTCAGGCTCTTCATGTGTTTCAACACCGTTTCTTGCTCCTCATATTTTTGACACCTTTTTAAGCTCTTCATATTTTTAACACCTTTTCATGCTCTTCAGGTTTATCATCAACGTCTCATGCTCCTCCTATTTTTTGACCCTTTCATGCTCCTCATATTTTTGACAACTTTTTAAGCTCTTCATGTTTTTCACACCCTTTCATGGTCTTCATATTTTTCAACACCGTTTCATGCTTCTTCTAATTTTCAGACAGTTTCATGCTCCTCATAATTTTGACGCCTTTTGCAGCTCTTCTTATTCTTCACACCTTTTCAGGCTCTTCATGATTTTCAACACCTTTGCAGGCTCCTCCTATTTTTCAGACCGTTTCGTGCTCCTCATATTTTTTACACCTTTTGACGCTCTTTATATTATTCACACCTTTCCATGATCTTCATGTTTTTCAACACTGCTTCATGCTCCTCCTATTTTTCAAACCGTTTACTGCTCCTCATATTTTGACACCTTTTGAAGCTCTTCATATTTTTCACACGTTTTCAGGCTCTTCATGTTTTTGAACACCGTTTCATGCTCCTCCTAATTTTCAGACCTTTTCATGCTCCTCATATTTTTGAAACCTTTTGAAGCTCTTCATAATTTTCACACCTTTCCAGGACTGTATGTTTTTCAACACCATTTCATGCTCCTCCTATTTTTCAGACCGTTTCATGCACTTCATATTTTTGACACCTTTTGAAGCTTCATATATTTCACACCTTTTCTGGCTCTTCATGTTTTTCTACAACGCTTCATTCTCCTCCTAATTTTAAGACTGTTTCATGCTCTTCATAATTTTGGCACCTTTTGAAGCTCTTCATATTTTTCACACCTTTTCAGGCTCTTCATGTTTTTCAACACCGCTTCATGCTCCTCCTATTTTTCAGACCGTTTCATGCTCCTCATATTTTTGACACCTTTTAAACCTCTTCATATTTTTCACAACTTTTCAGGCACTTCACATTTTTCAACACCACTTCATGTTCCTTCTATTTTTCAGACCATTTCATGCATCTCATATTTTTGACTCCTTTTAAGTTCTTCATATATTTCACACCTTTTCAGGCTCTTCATGTTTTTCAACACCGCTCATGCTCCTCCTATTTATCAGACCATTTCATGCTCCTCCTATTTTTCAGTTTCATGCTCTTCATATTTTTGACACCTTTTGAAGCTCTTCATATATTTCACACCTTTTCAGGCTCTTCATGTTTTTGAACACCGTTTCATGCTCCTCATATTTTTCAGACCATATCATGCTCTTCATATTTTTGACACCTTTTGAAGCTCTTCATATTTTTCACACCTTTTCAGGCTCTTCATGTTTTTCAACGCCGCTTCATGCTCCTCCTATTTTTCAGACCGTTTCATGCTCTTCATATTTTTGACACCTTTTGAAACTCTTCATATATTTGACACCTTTTCAGACTCTTCATGTTTTTGAAAACAGTTTCATGCTCCTCCTATTTTTCTGACCGTTTCATGCTCCTCATATTTTTGACACGTTTTGAAGCTCTTCATTTATTTCACACCTTTTCAGGCTCTTCATGTTTTTGAAAACAGTTTCATGCTCCTCCTATTTTTCAGACCGTTTAATGCTCCTCATATTTTTGACACGTTTTGAAGCTCTTCATTTATTTCACACCTTTTCAGGCTCTTCATGTTTTTGAACACCACTTCATGCTCCTCCTATTTCTCAGACCGTTTCATGCTCCTCATATTTTTGACACCTTTAGAAACTCTTCATATTTTTCACACCTTTTCAGGCTCTTCATGTTTTTGAACACCGCTTCATGCTCCTCCTATTTTTCAGACCGTTTAATCCTCCTCATGTATTTCACACCTTTTGAAACTCTTCATATTTTTCACACCTTTTCATGCTCTTTATGTTTTTGAACACCATTTCATGCTCTTCCTATTATGCAGACCGTTTCATTCTCCTCATATTTTTACACCTTTTGAAGCTCTTCATATATTTCACACCATTTCAGGCTTTTCATTTTTTTCAACATCACTTCATGCTCCTCCTATTTTTCAGAACGGTTCATGCTCATCTCATTTTGACACCTTTTGCGGCTCTTCATATTTTTCACACCTTTTCAGGCTCTTCATGTTTTTGAACACCGCTTCATGCTCCTCCTATTTTTCAGACCCTTTCTTACTCCTCATATTTTTGACACCTTTAGAAACTCTTCATATCTTTCACACCTTTTCAGGCGCTTCATTTTTTTCAACACCGCTTCATGCTCCTCCAATTTTTCAGACCGTTTCATTCTCCTCATATTCTTGACAACGTTTGAAGCTCTTCATATATTTCACACCTTTTCAGGCTCTTCTTTTTTTTCAACACCACTTCATGCTCCTCCTATTTTTCAGACAGTTTCATGCTCATCTCATTTGACACGTTTTGAAGCTCTTCATATTTTTCACACCTTTTGAAGCTCTTCCTATTTCTCACACTTTCTCAGGCTCTTCATGTTTTTCAACACCGCTTGATGCTCCTCCTATTTTTCAGACCGTTTCATGCTCCTCATATTTTTGACATCTTTTGAAGTTCTTCATATTTTTCACACCTTTTAAGGCTCTTCATGTTTTTGAACACCGCTTCATGCTCCTCCTATTTTTCAGACCGTTTCATGCTCAACATATTTTTGACACCTTTTGAAGCTCTTCATATTTTTCACACCTTTTCAGGCTCTTAATATTTTTCACACGTTTTCATGCCCTTCATGTTTTTCATCACCGCTTCATGCTCCTCCTATTTTTCAGACCGTTTCATGCTCCTCATATTTTTGACACCTTTTGAAGCTCTTCATATTTTTCACACCTTTTGATGCTCTTCATATTTTTCACACGTTTTCATGCCCTTCATGTTTTTCATCACCGCTTCATACTCCTCCTATTTTTCAGACCGTTTCATGCTCCTCATATTTTTGACACCTTTTGAAGCTCTTCATATTTTTCACACCTTTTCAGGCTCTTCATTTTTTTCAACGCTACTTCTTGATCCTCCAATTTTTCAGACCGTTTCATGCTCATCTATTTTTTGACACCTTTTGAAGCTTTGCATATTTTTCAAAACTTTTCAGGCTCTTCATGTTTTTGAACACCGTTTCATGCTCCTCCTATTTTTCAGACCGTTTCAGGCTCCTCATAATTTTCAGATCGTTTTATTGTCCTCATATTTTTGACACCTTTTGAAGCTCTTCATATTTTTCACACGTTTTCATGCCCTTCATGTTTTTCATCACCGCTTCATACTCCTCCTATTTTTCAGATCGTTTTATGGTCCTCATATTTTTGACACCTTTTGAAGCTCTTCATATTTTTCACACCTTTTCAGGCTCTTCATTTTTTTCAACGCTACTTCTTGATCCTCCAATTTTTCAGACCGTTTCATGCTCATCTAATTTTTGACACCTTTTGAAGCTTTGCATATTTTTCACAATTTTTCAGGCTCTTCATGTGTTTCAACACCGTTTCTTGCTCCTCATATTTTTGACACCTTTTTAAGCTCTTCATATTTTTAACACCTTTTCATGCTCTTCAGGTTTATCATCAACGTCTCGTGCTCCTCCTATTTTTTGACCGTTTCATGCTCCTCATATTTTTGACACCTTTTTAAGCTCTTCATGTTTTTCACACCCTTTCATGGTCTTCATATTTTTCAACACCGTTTCATGCTTCTTCTAATTTTCAGACCGTTTCATGCTCCTCATAATTTTGACGCCTTTTGCAGCTCTTCTTATTCTTCACACCTTTTCAGGCTCTTCAGGATTTTCAACACCTTTGCAGGCTCCTCCTATTTTTCAGACCGTTTCGTGCTCCTCATAATTTTTACACCTTTTGACGCTCTTTATATTATACACACCTTTCCATGATCTTCATGTTTTTCAACACTGTTTCATGCTCCTCCTATTTTTCAAACCGTTTACTGCTCCTCATATTTTGACACCTTTTGAAGCTCTTCATATTTTTCACACGTTTTCAGGCTCTTCATGTTTTTCAACGCCGCTTCTTGCTCCTCGTATTTTTAAGACCGTTTCATGCACTTCATATTTGACACCTTTTGAAGCTTCATATATTTCACACCGTTTCTGGCTCTTCATGTTTTTCTATACCGCTTCATTCTCCTCCTAATTTTAAGACTGTTTCATGCTCTTCATAATTTTGGCACCTTTTAAAGCTCTTCATATTTTCCACACCTTTTCAGGCTCTTCATGTTTTTCACACCTTTTAAAGCTCTTCATATATTTCACACCTTTTCAGGCTCTTCACGTTTTTCAACACCGCTTCATGTTCCTTCTTTTTTTCAGACCGTTTCATGCATCTCATATTTTTGACTCCTTTTAAGTTCTTCATATATTTCACACATTTTCAGGCTCCTCATGTTTTTCAACACCGTTTCATGCTCCTCCTATTTATCAGACCATTTCATGCTCCTCCTATTTTTCAGACAGTTTCATGCTCTTCATATTTTTGACACCTTTTGAAGCTCTTCATATATTTCACACCTTTTCAGGCTGTTCATGTTTTTGAACACCGTTTCATGCTCCTCATATTTTTCAGACCATATCATGCTCTTCATATTTTTGACAACTTTTGAAGCTCTTCATATTTTTCACACCTTTTCAGGCTCTTCATGTTTTTCAACGCCGCTTCATGCTCCTCCTATTTTTCAGACCGTTTCATGCTCTTCATATTTTTGACACCTTTTGAAACTCTTCATATATTTCACACCTTTTCAGACTCTTCATGTTTTTGAACACAGTTTCATGCTCCTCCTATTTTTTTGACCGTTTCTTACTCTTCATAATTTTGCCTACTTTTGAAGCTCTTCATATTTTTCACACTTTTTCAGGCTCTTCATGGTTTTCTACACCGCTTCATGCTCCTCTTATTTTTCAGCCCGTTTCATGCTCCTCATATTTTTCACACCTTTTGAAGCTCTTCATATTTTTCAAACCTTTTCAGGCTTTCATGTTTTTCAGCACCAGTTCATGCTCCTCCTATTTTTCAGACCGTTTCATGCTCCACATATTCTTGACACCTTTTGAAGCTCTTCATATTTTGCACACCTTTTCAGGCTCTTCATGTTTTTGAACACCGCTTCATGCTCCTCCTATATTTCAGACCGTTTCATGCTCCTCCTATTTTTCAGACTGTGTCATGCACGTCTTATTATTGACACCTTTTGAAGCTCTTCATATTTTTCACACCTTTTCAGGCTCTTCATGTTTTTGAACACCGCTTCATGCTCTTCCTATTTTTCAGACCGTTTCATGCTCCTCATATTTTTCCCACCTTTTGATGCCGTTCTATTTCTCACACCTTTTCAGGCTCTTCATGTTTTTCAACACCACTTCATTCTCCTCCTACTTTTCAGACCGTTTCAGGCTCCTCATATTTTTCACACCTTTTGAAGCCGTTCTATTTCTCACACCTTTTCAGACTCTTCATGTTTTTCACACCGTTTCATGATCCTCCTATTTTTCATACCGTTTCATGCTCCTCATATTTTTGACACCTTTTGAAGCTCTTCATATTTGTCACCCCTTTTCAGGCTCTTCATTTTTTTGAACACCTCTTTATCCTCCTCCTATTTTTCAGACCGTTCCATGCTCTTCATATTTTTCAAACCTTTTGAAGCTCTTCATATTTTTCACACCTTTTCAGGCTCTTCATGTTTTTAAACACCGCTTCATGCTCTTCCTATTTTTCAGACCGTTTCATGCTCCTCATATTTTTCACATCTTTTGAAGCCGTTCAATTTCTTACACCTTTTCAGGCTCTTCATGTTTTTCAACACCACTTCATGCTCCTCCTATTTTTCAGACCGTTTCAGGCTCCTCATATTTTTCACACCTTTTGAAGCCGTTCTATTTCTCACACCTTTTCAGGCTCTTCATGTTTTTCACACCGTTTCATGCTCCTCATACTTTTGACACGTTTTGGGGCTCTCATATTTTTCACACCATTCCAGGCTCTTCATATTTTTGAACACCGCTTCATGCCCCTCCTATCTTTCAGACCATTTCATGCTCATCTCATTTTTGACACCTTTTGAAGCTCTTCATATATTTCACACCTTTTGAAGCTCTTCATAATTTTCACACGTTTTCAGGCTCTTCATGTTTTTCAACAAGATTTCATGCTCCTCCGGTTTCTCAGACCATTTCAAGGTCCTCATGTATTTCACACCATTTGAAGCTCTTCATATTTTTCACACCTTTTCAGACTCTTCATGTTTTTCAACACCACTTCATGCCCCTCCTATCTTTCAGACCATTTCATGCTCATCTCATTTTTGACACCTTTTGAAGCTCTTCATATATTTCACAGCTTTTGAAGCTCTTCATAATTTTCACACGTTTTCAGGCTCTTCATGTTTTTCAACACGGCTTCATGATCCTCCTATTTTTAATACCGTTCATGCTCCTCATATTTTTGACACCTTTTGAAGTTCTTCCTATTTTTCACAACTCTTCATGCTCTTCATGTTTTTCGACACCGCTTCATGCTCCTCCTATTTTACAGCCTGTTTCAGGCTCCTCATATTTTTGACACCTTTTGAAGCTCTTCATATATTTCACACCTTTTGAATCTCTTCATATTTTTCATACCTTTTCAGGCTCTCCATATTTTTGAACACCGCTTCATGCTCCTCCTATTTTTGAGACCGTTTCATGCTCCTCATATTTTTGACACCTTTTGAAGCTCTTCATATTTGTCACACCTTTTCAGGCTCTTCATGTTTTTGAACACCGCTTCATGCTCCTCCTATTTTTGAGACTGTTTCATGCTCCTCATATTTTTGACACCTTTTGAAGCTCTTCATATTTGTCACACCTTTTCAGGCTCTTCATGTTTTTGAACACCGCTTTATCCTCCTCCTATTTTTCAGACCGTTCCATGTTCTTCATATTTTTCAAACCTTTTGAAGCTCTTCATATTTTTCACACCTTTTCCCGCTCTTCATGTTTGTTAAAACCGTTTCTTGCTCCTCCTATTTTTCAGACCGATTCATGCTCCTCATATTTTTGACAGGTTTTGAAGCTCTTCATATTCTTCACAGCTTTTCATGCTCTTCATGTTTTTCAACACCGCTTCATGCTCCTCCTATTTTTCAGACCGTTTCATGCTCCTCATATTTTTGACACCTTTTGAAGCTCTTCATATATTTCACACCTTTTCAGGCTCTTCATGTTTTTCAGCACCAGTTCATGCTCCTCCTATTTTTCAGACCGTTTCATGCTCATCTCATTTTTTACACCTTTTGAAGCTCTTCATATTTTGCACACCTTTTCAGGCTCTTCATGTTTTTCATCTCCACTTCATGTTCCTCCTATTTTTCAGACCGTTTCTTGCTCCTCATATTTTTGACACTTTTTGAAGCTCTTCTTATTTTTCACACCTTTTCTGGCTCTTCATGTTTTTGAACACAGCTTCATGCTCCTCCTATTTTTCAGACCGTTTCATTCTCCTCATGTTTTTGACACCTGTTGAAGCTCTTCACATTTTTCACACCTTTTCAGGCTCTTCACGATTTTCAACATCGCTTCATGATCCTCCTATTTTTCAGACCGTTTCATACTCTTCCTATTTTTGAGACTGTTTCAGGCTCCTCATATTTTTGACAGGTTTTGAATCTCTTCATATTTTGCACACCTTTTGAAGCTCTTCATATTTTTCACACCTTTTCAGGCTCGTTATGATTTTCAACACAGCTTAATGCTCCTCCTATTTTTCAGACCGTTTCATGCTCATCTCATTTTTGACACCTTTTGAAGCTCTTCATATTTTTCACATTTTTGAAGCTCTTCATATTTTTCACACCTTTTCAGGCTCGTTATGATTTTCAACACAGCTTAATGCTCCTCCTATTTTTCAGACCATTTCATGCTCATCTCAATTTGACACCTTTTGAAGCTCTTCATATTTTTCACACCTTTTGAAGCTCTTCATATTTTTCACACATTTTCAGGCTCTTCATGTTTTTCAACACCGCTTCTTGCTCCTCCTATTTTTCCGACCGTTTCATGCTCCTCATATTTTTGACACGTTTTGAAGCTCTTCATATTTTTCACACCTTTTCAGGCTCTTCATGTTTTTCAACACCGGTTCATGCTCCTTCTATTTTTCAGAAAGTTTCTTGCTCCTCATATTTTTGAAACCTTTTGAAGCTCTTCATATTTTTCTCACATTTTCAGGTTCTTCCTGTTTTTCAACACCATTTCATGCTCCTCTTATTTTTCAGACCGTTTCATGCTCCTCCTATTTTTCAGACCGTTTCATGATCCTCATATATTTGAAACCTTTTGAAGCTCTTCATATTTTTCACACCTTTTCAAGCTCTTCAAGATTTTCAACAACGCTTCATGCTCCTGCTTTTTTTCAGACCGTTTCGTGCTCCTCATATATTTGACAGCTTTTGAAGCTCTTCATATTTTTCACACCTTTTCAGGCTCTTCATGTTTTTGAACATCACTTCATGCTCTTCCTTTTTTTCAGACCATTTCTTTCCCCTCATATATTTGACACATTTTGAAGCTGTTCATACATTTCACAACTTGTCAGGCTCTTCATGTTTTTGAACACCGTTTCATGCTCCTCCTATTTTTCAGACCGTTTCATGCTCGTCATATTTTTCACACCTTTTAAAGCTCTTCATATTTTTCACACCTTTTCAGGCTCTTCATGTTTTTCAACACCACTTCATGCTCCTCCTATCTTTCAGACCATTTCATGCTCATCTCATTTTTGACACCTTTTGAAGCTCTTCATATATTTCACACCTTTTGAAGCTCTTCATAATTTTCACACGTTTTCAGGCTCTTCATGTTTTTCAACAAGATTTCATGCTCCTCCTGTTTTTCAGACCGTTTCAAGCTCCTCATGTATTTCACACCATTTGAAGCTCTTCATATTTTTCACACCTTTTCAGGCTCTTCATGTTTTTCAACACCGCTTCATGCTCCTCCTATCTTTCAGACCATTTCATGCTCATCTCATTTTTGACACCTTTTGAAGCTCTTCATATATTTCACACCTTTTGAAGCTCTTCATAATTTTCACACGTTTTCAGGCTCTTCATGTTTTTCAACACGGCTTCATGATCCTCCTATTTTTCATACCGTTCATGCTCCTCATATATTTGACACCTTTTGAAGTTCTTCCTATTTTTCACAACTCTTCATGCTCTTCATGTTTTTCGACACCGCTTCATGCTCCTCCTATTTTACAGCCTGTTTCATGCTCCTCATATTTTTGAAACCTTTTGAAGCTCTTCATAGTTTTCACACCTTTTCCCGCTCTTCATGTTTGTTAAACCCGTTTCTTGCTCCTCCTATTTTTCAGACCGTTTCATGCTCCTCATATTTTTGACACCTTATGAAGCTCTTCATATTTTTCACTCCTTTTCAGATCTTCATGTTTTTCAACACCACTTCATGCTCCTTCTATTTTTCAGACCGATTCATGCTCCTCATATTTTTGACACGTTTTGAAGCTCTTCATATTCTTCACAGCTTTTGATGCTCTTCATGTTTTTCAACACCTTTTCATGCTCCTGATATATTTCAGACAGTTTCATGCTCCTCATATTTTGACACATTTAGAAGCTCTTCATATTTTTCACACCTTTTCAGGGTCTTCATGTCTTTCAACACCGCTTCATGCTCCTCGTATTTTTCATACCGTTTCATGCTGCTCATATTTTTGACACCTTTTGAAGCTTGTCTTATTTTCACAGCTTTTCAGGAACTTCATGTTTTTCAACACTGCTTCATGCTCCTCCCATTTTTCAGACCGTTTCATGCTCCTCCTATTTTTCAGACCGTTTCATGCTCCTCATATTTTTGACACCTTTTGAAGCTTGTCTTATTTTCACAGCTTTTCAGGAACTTCATGTTTTTCAACACCGCTTCATGCTCCTCCCATTTTTCAGACCGATTCATGCTCCTCCTATTTTTCAGACCGTTTCATGCTCCTCATGTATTTCCAACCTTTTGAAGCTCTTCATATTTTTCACACCTTTTCAGGCTCTTCATGTTTTTGAACACCGCTTCATGCTCCTCCTATTTTTCAGACCGTTTCATGCTCCTCATAATTTTCACACCTTTTGAAGCTCTTCATATTTTCACACCTTTTCCGGTTCTTCATGTTTTTGAACACTGCTTCATGCTCCTCCTATTTTTCAACTGTTTCATGCTCCTCATAATTTTGACATCTTTTGAAGTGCTTCATATTTTTCACACCTTTTCAGGCTCTTCATGTTTTTCAACACTGCATCATGCTCTTCCTATTCTTCAGAACTTTTCATGCTCCTCAAATTTTTGACACCTTCTGAGGCTCTTCATATTTTTCACACCTTTTCAGACTCTTCATGTTTTTCAACACCGCTTCATGCTCCTCCTATTTTTCAGACCGTTTCATGCTCCTCCTATTTTTCAGACCGTTTTATGCTTTTCATATTTTTCACAACTGTTGAAGCTCTTCATATTTTTCACACCTTTTAAACTCTTCATGTTTTTGAACACCGCTTCACACTCCTCCTATTTTTCATACCGTTTCATGCTCCTCAAATTTTTGACAGCTTTTGAAGCTCTTCATATACTTTCCACCTTTTCAGGCTCTTCATTTTTGTGGACTCCGCTTCATGCTCCTCCTTTTCTTCAGACCGTTTCATGCTCATCTCATTTTTGACATCTTTTTAAGCTCTTCATATTTTTCACACCTTTTGAATCTCTTCATATTTTTCATATTTTTGAAGCTCTTCATATTTTTCACACGTTTTTAGGCTCTTCATGTTTTTCAATACCACTTCATGCTCCTCCTATTTTTCAGACCGTTTCATGCTCATCTCATTTTTGACATCTTTTGATGCACTTCATATTTTTCACACCTTTTGAAGCTCTTCGTATATTTCACACCTTTTCAGGCTCTTCATGTTTTCAACACCACTTCATGCTCCTCCTACTTTTCAGACCCTTTCATGCTAAACTAAATTTGACACCTTATGAAGCTCTTCATGTTTTTCACACCTTTTCATGCTCTTTATGTTTTTGAACACCGGTTCATGCTCCTCCTATTTTTCAACCCGTTTCATGCTCCTCCTATTTTTTACACCTTTTGAAGCTCTTCATATTTTTCACAATTTTTCAGTCTCTGCATTTTTTTGAACACCGCTTCATGCTCCTCCTATTTTTTAGACCGTTTCATGCTCATCTCATTTTTGACACCTTTTGAAGCTCTTCATATTTTTTACACCTTTTGAAGCTCTTCATAATTTTCACACCTTTTCAGGCTCTTCATGTTTTTGAACACCGCTTCATCCTCCTCCTATTTTTTAAGAGGGTTTCATGCTCGTCATATTTTTGACACATTTTGAAGCTCTTCATATTTTTCACACCATTTCAGGCTCTTCATCTTTTTGAACACCGCTTCATGCTCGTCCTATTTTCAGACCGTTTCATGCTCCTCATATTTTTGACACGTTTTGAACCTCTTCATATTTTTCACACCTTTTCAGGCTCTTCATGTTTTTCAACAGCGCTTCATGCTCCTCCTATTTTTCCGACCGTTTCATGCTCCTCATATTTGTGACACCTTTTGAAGCTCTTCCTATTTTTCACACCTTTTGAAGCTCTTCATGTTTTTCAACACCACTTCATCCTCCTCCTGTTTTTAAGACCTTTAATGTCCCTCATATTTTTGACACCTTTTGAAGCTCTTCCTATTTTTCACACATTTTCAGGCTCTTCATGTTTTTGAACAACGTTTCATGCTCCTCCTACTTTTCAGACCGTATAATGCTCCTCATATATTTCATACGATTTGAAGCTATTCATATATTTCACACCTTTTCAGGCTCTTCATGTTTTTCAACACCGCTTCATGCTCCTCCTATTTTTCAGACCATTTCATGCTCATCTCTTTTTTGACACCTTTTGAAGCTCTTCATATTTTCACACTTTTTCAGGCTCTTCATGTTTTTCAACACCTTATCAGGCTCATCGTATTTTTCAGAACGTTTCATGCTCCTCATATTTTTGACACTTTTTCAGTCTCTTCATATTTTTCACACATTTTCAGGCTCTTCATGTTTTTGAACACCACTTCATGCTCCTCATACTTTTCACACCTTTTGAAGCTCTTCATATTTTTCACACCTTTTCAGGCTCTTCATGTTTTTCAACACCGGTTCATGCTTCTCCTATTTTTCAGAGAGTTTCATGCTCCTCATGTATTTCTCACCTTTTGAAGCTCTTCAAATTTTACACACCTTTTCAGGCTCTTCATGTTTTTCAACACCACTTCATGCTCCTCCTATTTTTCAGACCGTTTCATGCTCCTCATATTTTTGACATCTTTAGAAACTGTACATATCTTTCACACCTTTTCAGACTCTTCATGTTTTTCAACACCGCTTCATGATCCTCCTATTTTTCAGACCGTTTCATTCTCCTCATATTTTTGACACCTTTTGAAGCTCTTCTTATTTTTCACAAGTTCTCAGGCTCTGCATGTTTTTCAACACCGCTTCATGCTCCTCATATTTTTCAGACCGTTTCATGCTTCTCATATTTTTGACCCCTTTTGAAGCTCTTCCTTTTTTTCACACCTTTTCACGCTCTTCATGTCTTTGAACACCGCTTCATGCTCCTTCTATTTTTCAGAGAGTTTCATGCTCCTCATGTATTTCACACCTTTTGAAGCTCTTCATATTTTTCACACCTTTTCAGGCTCTTCATGTTTTTCCACACCACTTCATGCTTCTCCTATTTTTCAGCCCGTTTCATGCTCCTCATGTATTTCACACCTTTTGAAGCTCTTCATATTTTTCACACCTTTTCAGGCTCTTCACGTTTTGATCACCATTTCATGCTCCTCTTATTTTTCAGACCGTTTCATGCTCATCTCATTTTTGACACCTTTTGAAGCTCTTCATATATTTCACACATTTTCAACCTCTTCATATTTTTCACACCTTTTCATGCTCTTCATGTTTTTCAACACCGCTTCATGCTTCTCCTATTTTTCAGACAGTTTCATTCTCCTCCTATTTTTCAGACTGTTTCATGCACCTCTCATTATTGACACCTTTTGAAGCTCTCATACTTTTCACACCTTTTCAGGCTCTTCATGTTTTTCAACACCGCTTCATGCTCCTCCTATTTTTGCGACCGTTTCATGCTCCTCATATATTTGACACCTTTGAAGCTCTTCATATTTTATCACACGTTTTCAGGCTTTTCATGTTTTTCATCACCGCTTCACGCTCCTCCTATTTTTGAGACCGTTTCACGCTCCACATATTTTTGACAACTTTTGGGGCTCTTCATATTTTTCACACCTTATCAGCCTCTTCATGTTTTTTAACCGCTGCATACTCCTCCTATTTTTCAGACCGTTTCATGCTCCTCATATATTTCACACCTTTTGAAGCTCTTCATATTTTTCACACCTTTTAAACTCTTCATGTTTTTGAACACCGCTTCACACTCCTCCTATTTTTCATACCGTTTCATGCTCCTCAAATTTTTGACAGCTTTTGAAGCTCTTCATATACTTTCCACCTTTTCAGGCTCTTCATTTTTGTGGACTCCGCTTCATGCTCCTCCTTTTCTTCAGACCGTTTCATGCTCATCTCATTTTTGACATCTTTTTAAGCTCTTCATATTTTTCACACCTTTTGAATCTCTTCATATTTTTCATATTTTTGAAGCTCTTCATATTTTTCACACGTTTTTAGGCTCTTCATGTTTTTCAATACCACTTCATGCTCCTCCTATTTTTCAGACCGTTTCATGCTCATCTCATTTTTGACACCTTTTGATGCACTTCATATTTTTCACACCTTTTGAAGCTCTTCATAATTTTCACACCTTTTCAGGCTCTTCATGTTTTTGAACACCGCTTCATCCTCCTCCTATTTTTTAAGAGGGTTTCATGCTCGTCATATTTTTGACACATTTTGAAGCTCTTCATATTTTTCACACCATTTCAGGCTCTTCATCTTTTTGAACACCGCTTCATGCTCGTCCTATTTTCAGACCGTTTCATGCTCCTCATATTTTTGACACGTTTTGAACCTCTTCATATTTTTCACACCTTTTCAGGCTCTTCATGTTTTTCAACAGCGCTTCATGCTCCTCCTATTTTTCCGACCGTTTCATGCTCCTCATATTTGTGACACCTTTTGAAGCTCTTCCTATTTTTCACACCTTTTGAAGCTCTTCATGTTTTTCAACACCACTTCATCCTCCTCCTGTTTTTAAGACCTTTAATGTCCCTCATATTTTTGACACCTTTTGAAGCTCTTCCTATTTTTCACACATTTTCAGGCTCTTCATGTTTTTGAACAACGTTTCATGCTCCTCCTACTTTTCAGACCGTATAATGCTCCTCATATATTTCATACGATTTGAAGCTATTCATATATTTCACACCTTTTCAGGCTCCTCATGTTTTTCAACACCGCTTCATGCTCCTCCTATTTTTCAGACCATTTCATGCTCATCTCTTTTTTGACACCTTTTGAAGCTCTTCATATTTTCACACTTTTTCAGGCTCTTCATGTTTTTCAACACCTTATCAGGCTCATCGTATTTTTCAGAACGTTTCATGCTCCTCATATTTTTGACACTTTTTCAGTCTCTTCATATTTTTCACACATTTTCAGGCTCTTCATGTTTTTGAACACCACTTCATGCTCCTCATACTTTTCACACCTTTTGAAGCTCTTCATATTTTTCACACCTTTTCAGGCTCTTCATGTTTTTCAACACCGGTTCATGCTTCTCCTATTTTTCAGAGAGTTTCATGCTCCTCATGTATTTCTCACCTTTTGAAGCTCTTCAAATTTTACATACCTTTTCAGGCTCTTCATGTTTTTCCACACCACTTCATGCTCCTCCTATTTTTCAGACCGTTTCATGCTCCTCATATTTTTGACATCTTTAGAAACTCTACATATCTTTCACACCTTTTCAGACTCTTCATGTTTTTCAACACCGCTTCATGATCCTCCTATTTTTCAGACCGTTTCATTCTTCTCATATTTTTGACACCTTTTGAAGCTCTTCTTATTTTTCACAAGTTCTCAGGCTCTGCATGTTTTTCAACACCGCTTCATGCTCCTCATATTTTTCAGACCGTTTCATGCTTCTCATATTTTTGACACCTTTTGAAGCTCTTCCTTTTTTTCACACCTTTTCACGCTCTTCATGTTTTTGAACACCGCTTCGTGCTCCTCCTATTTTTCAGACCGTTTCATGCTCCTAATATTTTTGACACCTTTTGAAGCTCTTCATATTTTTCACACCTTTTCAGGCTCTTCATGTTTGAACACCGCTTCATGCTCCTTCTATTTTTCAGAGAGTTTCATGCTCCTCATGTATTTCACACCTTTTGAAGCTCTTCATATTTTTCACACCTTTTCAGGCTCTTCATGTTTTTCCACACCACTTCATGCTTCTCCTATTTTTCAGCCCGTTTCATGCTCCTCATGTATTTCACACCTTTTGAAGCTCTTCATATTTTTCACACCTTTTCAGGCTCTTCACGTTTTGATCACCATTTCATGCTCCTCTTATTTTTCAGACCGTTTCATGCTCATCTCATTTTTGACACCTTTTGAAGCTCTTCATATATTTCACACATTTTCAACCTCTTCATATTTTTCACACCTTTTCATGCTCTTCATGTTTTTCAACACCGCTTCATGCTTCTCCTATTTTTCAGACAGTTTCATGCTCCTCCTATTTTTCAGACTGTTTCATGCACCTCTCATTATTGACACCTTTTGAAGCTCTCATACTTTTCACACCTTTTCAGGCTCTTCATGTTTTTCAACACCGCTTCATGCTCCTCCTATTTTTGCGACCGTTTCATGCTCCTCATATATTTGACACCTTTGAAGCTCTTCATATTTTATCACACGTTTTCAGGCTTTTCATGTTTTTCATCACCGCTTCACGCTCCTCCTATTATTGAGACCGTTTCACGCTCCACATATTTTTGACAACTTTTGGGGCTCTTCATATTTTTCACAACTTATCAGCCTCTTCATGTTTTTTAACCGATGCATACTCCTCCTATTTTTCAGACCGTTTCATGCTCCTCATATATTTCACACCTTTTGAAGCTCTTCATATTTTTCACACCTTTTCAGGCTCTTCATTTTTTTCACACCACTCCATGCTCCTCCTATTTTTCAAACCGTTTCATGCTCATCTCATTTTTGACACCTTTAGAAGCTCTTCATATTTTTCACAAGTTCTCAGCCTCCTCATGTTTTTAAACACCGCTTCATGCTCCTCCTATTTTTCAGACCGTTTCATGCTCCTCATATTTTTCACACATTTTGAAGCTCTTCCTTTTTTTCACACCTTTTCACGCTCTTCATGTTTTTGAACACCGCTTCATGCTCCTCCTATTTTTCAGACCCTTTCATGCTCCTCATAATTTTGACACCTTTTGAAGCTCTTCATATGTTTCACAACTTTTCAGGCTCTTCATTTTTTTCAACACCACTTCATGCTCCTCCTATTTTTCAGACGGTTTCATGCTCATCTCATTTTTTACACCTTTTGAAGCTCTTCATATTTTTCACACCTTTTGATGCTCTTCATATTTTTCACACGTTTTCAGGCTCTTCATGTTTTTCAACACCGCTTCATGCTATTTCTATTTTTCAGAGAGTTTCATGCTCCTCATGTATTTCACACCTTTACAAGCTCTTCATATTTTTCAAACCTTTTCAGGCTCTTCATGTTTTTCCACACCCCTTCATGCTTCTCCTATTTTTCAGCCCGTTTCATGCTCCTCATGTATTTCACACCTTTTGAAGCTCTTCATATTTTTCACACCTTTTCAGGCTCTTCATGTTTTTCACACCTTTTCAGGCTCTTCATGTTTTTGAACACCATTTCAGGCTTCTCCTAATTTGCAGACCGTTTCATTCTCCTCATATTTTTGACACCTTTTGAAGCTCTTTATATATTTCACACCTTTTCAGGCTCTTCATTTTTTTCAACACCACTTCATGCTCCTCCTATTTTTCAGACCGTTTCATGCTCATCTCATTTTGACACCTTTTGAAGCTCTTCAAATTTTTCACGTCTTTTGAAGCTCTTCATATTTTTCACAAGTTTTCAGGCTCTTTATGATTTTCAACACCGCTTCATGCTCCTCCTATTTTTCAGACCGTTTCATGCTCATCTCATTTTGACACCTTTTGAAGCTCTTCAAATTTTTCACACCTTTTGAAGCTCTTCATATTTTTCATATTTTTGAAGCTCTTCATATTTTCACACGTTTTCAGGCTCTTCATGTTTTTCAACAACGCTTCATGCTATTTCTATTTTTCAGAGAGTTTCATGCTCCTCATGTATTTCACACCTTTTGAAGCTCTTCATATTTTTCAACCCTTTTCAGGCTCTTCATGTTTTTCCACACCCCTTCATGCTTCTCCTATTTTTCAGCCCGTTTCATGCTCCTCATATGTTTCACACCTTTTGAAGCTCTTCATATTTTTTTTAACACCTTTTCACGCTCCTCCTATATTTCAGACCGTTTCAAGCTCCTCATATTTTTGACACTTTTTGTAGCTCTTCATATTTTTCACACCTTTTCAGGGTCTTCATGTTTTTCTACACCACTTCATGCTCCTCCTATTTTTCGGACCGTTTTATTCTACTCATATGTTTCACACCTTTTTCAAGCTCTTCATGTTTTTCAACACCACTTCATGCTCCTCCTAATTATCAGACCGTTTCATGCTCCTCATATTTTTGACACCATTTGAAGCTCTTCATATTTTTCACACCTTTTCAGGCTCTTCATGTTTTTTAACACCTTTTCATGCTCCTCCTGTATTTCAGACCGTTTCATGCTCCTTATGTTTTTGACACCTTTTGAAGCTCTTCATATTTTTCACACTTTTTCAGGCTCTTCATATTTTTCAACACCGCTTCATGCTCCTCCTATTGTTCAGACCGTATCATGCTCCTCATATGTTTCACACCTTTTTCAGGCTCTTCATGTTTTTCAACAACACTTCATGCTCCTCCTATGTTTCAGACCGTTTCATGCTCCTCATATTTTTGACACAGTTTGAAGCTCTTCACATTTTTCACATCTTTTGAGGCTCTTCATGTTTTTGAAAACAGTTTCTTGCTCCTCATTTTTTTCAGACCGTTTCACCCTCTATATATTTGACACCTTTTTGAAGCTCTTCATATTTTTCACACCTTTTGAGGCTCTTCATGTTTTTCAAAACAGTTTCTTGCTCCTCATATTTTTCAGACCGATTCACCCTCTATATATTTGACCCCTCTTTGAAGCTCTTAATATTTTTCACACCTTTTCAGGCTCTTCTTGTTTTTCAACACCACTTCAAGCTCCTTCTATTTTTCAGACCGTTTCTTGCTCCTCATATTTTTGACACCTTTGAGGCTCTTCCTATATTTCACACTATTTCAGGCTCTTCATCTTTTTCAACACCACTTCAAGCTCCTTCTATTTTTCAGACCGTTTCATGTTTCTCATATATTTGACACAGTTTGAAGCTCTTCATATTTTTCACAACTGTTGAGGCTCTTCATGTTTTTGAAAACAGTTTCTTGCTCCTCTTGTTTTTCAGACCCTTTCTCCCTCCTCATATTTTTGATACCTTTTTGAAGCTCTTCATTTTTTTCACACCTTTCCAGGCTCTTCAAGTGTATGAACACCGTTTCATGCTCCTCCTATATTTCATACCATTTCATGCTCCTTATATTTTTGACACCTTTTGAAGCTCTGCATATATTTCACACCTTTTCAGGCTCTTCGTATTTTTCAACACCGCTTCAAGCTCCTCCTATTTTTCAGACCGTTTCTTGCTCCTCATATTTTTGACACCTTTGAGGCTCTTCATATATTTCACACATTTTCAGGCTCTTCATGTTTTTCAACACCGCTTCATGCTCCTCCTATTTTTCAGACCGTTTCATGCTCCTCATATTTTTGACACCTTTTGAAGCTCTTCATATTTTTCACAACTTTTCAGGCTCTTCATGTTTTTCAACACAGCTTCATGCACGTCCTATTTTTCAGACCGTTTCATGCTCATCTCATTTTTGACACCTTTTGAAGCTTTGCATATTTTTCACAACTTTTCAGGCTCTTCATGTTTTTGAACACCGCTTCATGCTAATCCTTTTTTTCAAACCATATCATGCTCCTCATATTTTTCACACCTATTGAAGCTCTTCATATATTTCACACCTTTTCAGGCTCTTCATGTTTTTGAACAGCACTTCATGCTCCTTCTCTTTTTCAGAGAGTTTTATGCTCCTCATGTATTTGACACCTTTTGAAGCTCTTCATATTTTTCACACCTTTTCAGGCTCTTCATGTTTTTCAACACCGCTTCATGCTGCTCATATTTTTCAGACCGTTTCATGCTCCTCATATTTTTGACACCTTTTGAAGCTCTTCATATTTTTCACACCTTTTAAGGCTCTTCATGTTTTTCAACACCGCTTCATGCTCCTCCAATTTTTCAGACCGTTTCATGCTCCTCATATTTTTGACACCTTTTGAAGCTCTTCATATTTTTCACACATTTTCAGGCTCTTCATGTTTTTCAACACCGCTTCATGCTGCTCATATTTTTCAGACCGTTTCATGCTCCTCATATTTTTGACACCTTTTGAAGCTCTTCATATTTTTCACACCTTTTAAGGCTCTTCATGTTTTTCAACACCGCTTCCTGCTCCTCCGATTTTTCAGACCGTTTCATGCTCCTAATATTTTTAACACCTTTTGAAGCCTTTCATATTTTTCACAACTTTTTAAGCTCTTCATGTTTTTGAACATCGCTTCATGCTCCTCCTATTTTTCAGACCGTTTCATGCTCATCTCATTTTTGACACCTTTTGAAGCTTTTCATATTTTTCACAACTTTTCAGGCTCTTCATGTTTTTGAACACAGCTTCATGCTCCTCCTATTTTTCAGACCGTATCATGCTCCTCATATTTTTCAAACCTTTTGAAGCTCTTCATATTTTTCAGACGTTTTCAGTCTATTCATGTTTTTGAACACCATTTCAGGCTCCTCCTATTTTTCAGAGAGTTTCATGCTCCTTATGTATTTCACACATTTTGAAGCTCTTCATATTTTTCACACCTTTTCAGGCCCTTCATGCTTTTCCACACCACTTCATGCTCCTCCTATTTTTCAGACCGTATCGTGTTCCTCATATTTTTGACACATTTTGAAGCTCTTCATATTTTTAACAGCTTTTCAGGTTCTTCATGTTTTTCAACACTGCTTCATGTTCCTCATCTTTTTCAGACCGTTTCATGCTCCTCATATTTTTCACACATTTTGAGGCTCTTCATGTTTTTAATCACCGTTTCACGATCCTCCTATTTTTCAGGCCGTTTCATGCTCCTCATATTTTTGACACCTTTTGAAGCTCTTCATATTTTTCACACATTTTCAGGCTCTTCATGTTTTTCAACACCGCTTCATGATCGTCCTATTTTTCGGACCGTTTCATGCAGATCTCTTTTTTGACACCTTTTGAAGCTCTTCTTATTTTTCAAAATTTTGAAGCTCTTCATATTTTTCACACATTTTCAGGCTCTTTATGTTTTTGAACACCGCTTCATGGTCCTCCTAATTTTCAGAACTTTTCATGCTCCTCATATAATTCACACCTTTTGAAGCTCTTCATATTTTTCACACCTTTTCAGGCTCTTCATGTTTTTCAACACCGCTTCATGATCCTCCTATTTTTCGGACCGTTTCATGCTCCTCATATTTTTGACACCTTTTGAAGCTCTTCATATTTTTCACACCTTTTCAGGCTCTTCATGTTTTTCAACAACACTTCATGCTCCTCGTATATTTCAGACGGTTTCATTCTCCTCATATTTTTGACACCTTTTGAAGCTCTGCATATATTTCACACCTTTTCAGGCTCTTCATGATTTTCAACACCACTTCATGCTCCTCCCATTTTTCAGACCGTTTCATGCTCATCTCATTTTTGACATCTTTTGAAGCTCTTCATATTTTTCACACTTTTTCAGCCTCTTCATGTTTTTCTACACCTCTTCAGGCTCCTCCTATTTTTCAGACCTTTTCATGCTAATCTAATTTTTGACACTTTTTGAAGCTCTTCATACTTTTCGCACATTTTAAGTCTCTGCATGTTTTTGAACACCTTTTCATGCTCCTCATGTATTTCACTCCTTTTGAAGCTCTTCATATTTTGCACACATTTTCAGGCTCTTCATGTTTTTGAACACCGCTTCATCCTCCTCCTATTTTTTAGAGGGTTTCATGCTCGTCATATTTTTGACACATTTTGAAGCTCTTCATATATTTCACACCTTTTCAGGCTCTTCATGTTTTTGAACACCACTTCATGCTCCTCCTATTTTTCAGACCGTTTCATGCTCCTCATATTTTTGTCACCTTTTGAAGCTTTCATATTTTTCACACCTTTTCAGGCTCTTCATGTTTTTCAACACCACTTCATGCTCCTCCTTTTTTGCAGACAGTTTCATGCTACTCATATTTTTGTCACCTTTTGAAGCTCTTCATATTTCTCACACCTTTTCAGGCTCTTCATGTTTTTCAACACCGCTTCATGCACCTCCGATTTTTCAGACCGTTTCATGCTCCTCATATTTTTGACACCTTTTGAAGCTCTTCATATTTCTCAAACCTTTTCAGGCTCTTCATGTTTTTCAACACCGCTTAATGCACCTCCTATTTTTCAGACCGTTTCATGCTCATCTCATTTTTGACACCTTTTGAAGCTTTTCATATTTTTCACATATTTTCAGGCTCTTCATGGTTTTGAACACCGCTTCATGCTAATCCTATTTTTCAAACCATATCATGCACCTCATATTTTTGACACATTTTGAAGCTCTTCATATTTTTCACACCTTTTCAGGCTCTTCATGGTTTTCAACACAACTTCATGCTTCTCGTATTTTTCAGACCGTTACATGCTCCTCATATTTTTGACACTTTTTGAAGCTCTGCATATTTTTCACACCTTTTCAGGCTCTTCATGTTTTTCAACACCACTTCAGGCTCCTCCTATTTTTCAGACACTTTCATGCTAATCTAATTTTTGACACTTTTTGAAGCTCTTCATATTTTTCACACCTTTTCAGTCTCTGCATGTTTTTGAACACCGTTTCATGCTCCTCATATATTTCACACCCTTTGAAGCTCTTCATATTTTGCTCACCTTTTCTGGCTCTTCATGTTTTTGAACACCGCTTCATCCTCCTCCTATTTGTAAGAGGGTTTCATGCTCGTCATATTTTTGACATATTTTGAAGCTCTTCATAATTTTCACACCTTTTCAGGCTCTTCATGTTTTTGAACCCCGGTTCAGGCTCCTCCTATTTTTCAGACCGTTTCATGCTCCTCATATTTTTCACACCTTTTGAAGCTCTTCATATATTTCACACCTTTTCAGGGTCTTCATGGTTTTGAACACCGCTTCATGCTCCTCCTATTTTTCAGACCGTTTCATGCTCCTCATATTTTTGACACCTTTTGAAGCTCTTCATATTTTGTACACCTTTCATTCTCTTAATATTTTTCAACACCACTTCATGCTCCTCCAATTTTTCAGTCCGCTTCATGCACATCTCATTTTTGACACCTTTTGAAACTATTCATATTTTTCACACCTTTTCAGGCTCTTCCGGGTTTTCAACACCGCTTCATGATCCTCCTATTTTTACACCTTTTGAAGCTCTTCATATATTTCACACCTTTTCAGGCTCTTCCGGGTTTTCAACACCGCTTCATCCTCCTCCTATTTTTAAGAGGGTTTCATGCTCGTCATATTTTCACACCTTTTGAAGCTGTTCATATATTTCACACCTTTTCAGGCTCTTGATGATTTTCAACACCACTTCATGCTCCTCCTAATTTTCACACCCTTTCATGCTAATCTAATTTTTGACACCTTTTGAAGCTCTTCATATTTTTCACACCTTTTGAAGGTCTTCATATTTTTCACACCTTTTCAGGCTGTTCATGTTTTTGAACACCGCTTATGCTCGTCCTATTTTTCAGACCGTTTCATGCTCCTCATATTTTTGACACCTTTTGAAGCTCTTCATATTTTTCACACCTTTTCAGGCTCTTCATGTTTTTCAACAACACTTCATGCTCCTCGTATTTTTCAGACGGTTTCATTCTCCTCATATTTTTGACACCTTTTGAAGCTCTCCATATATTTCACACCTTTTCAGGCTCTTCATGATTTTCAACACCACTTCATGCTCCTCCATTTTTCAGACCGTTTCATGCTCATCTCATTTTTGACATCTTTTGAAGCTCTTCATATTTTTCACACCTTTTGAAGCTCTTCATAATTTTCATATTTTTGAAGCTCTTCATATTTTTCACACTTTTTCAGCCTCTTCATGTTTTTCAACACCTGTTCAGGCTCCTCCTATTTTTCAGACCCTTTCATGCTAATCTAATTTTTGACACTTTTTGAAGCTCTTCATACTTTTCGCACCTTTTAAGTCTCTGTATGTTTTTGAACACCTTTTCATGCTCCTCATGTATTTCACTTCTTTTGAAGCTCTTCATATTTTGCAGATATTTTCAGGCTCTTCATGTTTTTGAACACCGCTTCATCCTGCTCCTATTTTTTAGAGGGTTTCATGCTCGTCATATTTTGGACACATTTTGAAGCTCTTCATATTTTTCACACCTTTTCAGGCTCTTCATGTTTTTGAACATCGCTTCATCCTCCTCCTATTTTTAAGAGGGTTTCATACTCGTCATATTTTTGACACCTTTTGAAGCTCTTCATATTTTTCACACCTTTTCAGGCTCTTCATGTTTTTGAACACCGCTTCATGCTCCTCCTATTTTTCAGACCATTTCATGCAGATCTCATTTTTGACACCTTTTGAAGCTCTTCTTATTTTTCAAAACTTTTGAAGCTCTTCATATTTTTCACACGTTTTCAGGCTCTTCATGTTTTTGAACACTGCTTCATGCTCCTCCTATTTTTCAGACAGTTTCATGCTCCTCATATTTTTGACATCTTTTGAAGCTCTATATATTTTTCACACCTTTTCAGGCTCTTCATGTGTTTCAACACCGCTTCATGCTCCTCCTATTTTTCAGAATGTTTCATGCTCCTCATATTTTTGACATCTTTTGAAGCTCTTCATATTTTTCACACATTTTCAGGCTCTTTATGTTTTTGAACACCGCTTCATGGTGCTCATAATTTTCAGAACTTTTCATGCTCCTGATATAATTCACACCTTTTGAAGCTCTTCATATTTTTCACACCTTTTCAGGCTCTTCATGTTTTTCAACACCGTTTCATGCTCCTCCTATTTTTCAGACCGTTTCATGCTCCTCATAATTTTGACACCTTTTGAAGCTCTCCATAATTTTCACACCTTTTGAAGCTGTTCATATATTTCACACCTTTTCAGGCTCTTGATGATTTTCAACACCACTTCATGCTCCTCCTAATTTTCACACCGTTTCATGCTAATCTAATTTTTGACACCTTTTGAAGCTCTTCATCTTTTTCACACCTTTTGAAGGTCTTCATATTTTTCACACCTTTTCAGGCTGTTCATGTTTTTGAACACCGCTTATGCTCGTCCTATTTTTCAGACCGTTTCATGCTCCTCATATTTTTGACACCTTTTGAAGCTCTTCATATTTTTCACACCTTTTCAGGCTCTTCATGTTTTTCAACACCGCTTCATGATCCTCCTATTTTTCGGACCGTTTCATGCTCCTCATATTTTTGACACCTTTTGAAGCTCTTCATATTTTTCACACCTTTTCAGGCTCTTCATGTTTCTCAACAACACTTCATACTCCTCGTATTTTTCAGACGGTTTCATTCTCCTCATATTTTTGACACCTTTTGAAGCTCTGCATATATTTCACACCTTTTCAGGCTCTTCATGATTTTCAACACCACTTCATGCTCCTCCATTTTTCAGACCGTTTCATGCTCATCTCATTTTTGACATCTTTTGAAGCTCTTCATATTTTTCACACTTTTTGAAGCTCTTCATAATTTTCATATTTTTGAAGCTCTTCATATTTTTCACACTTTTTCAGCCTCTTCATGTTTTTCAACACCTCTTCAGGCTCCTCCTATTTTTCAGACCCTTCATGCTAATCTAATTTTTGACACTTTTTGAAGCTCTTCATACTTTTTGCACCTTTTAAGTCTCTGCATGTTTTTGAACACCTTTTCATGCTCCTCATGTATTTCACTCCTTTTGAAGCTCTTCATATTTTGCACACATTTTCAGGCTCTTCATGTTTTTGAACACCGCTTCATCCTCCTCCTATTTTTCAGATTGTTTCATGCACATCTCATTTTTTACACCTTTTGAGGCTCTTCATATTTTTCACACCTTTTCAGGCTCTTCATGTTTTTGAACACCACTTCATGATCTTCCTATATTCAGACCGTTTCATGCTCCTCATATATTTGACATTCTTTGAGGCTCTTCATATTTTTCACACCTTTTCAGGCTCGTCATGTTTTTGAGTACCGTTTCATGCTCCTCCTATTTTTCAGACCGTTTCATGCTCCTCATATTTTTGACACCTTTTGAAGCTCTTCATATTTTTCACACCTTTTCAGGCTCTTCATGTTTTTCAACACCGCTTCATGCTCCTCCTGTTTTTCAGACCGTTTCATGCTAGTCATATTTTTGACACCTTTTGAAGCTCTTCTTATTTCTCACACCTTTTCAGGCTCTTCATGTTTTTCAACAACGCTTCATGCTCCTCCAATTTTTCAGACGGTTTCATGCTCCTCATATTTTTGACACCTTTTGAAGCTCTTCATATTTTTCACACCTTTTCAGGCTCTTCATGTTTTTCAACACCACTTCATGCACCTCCTATTTTTCAGAGCATTTCATGCTCATCTCATTTTTGACACCTTTTGAAGCTTTTCATATTTTTCACATATTTTCAGGCTCTTCATGTTTTTGAACACCGCTTCATGCTAATCCTATTTTTCAAACCATATCATGCTCCTCATGTTTTTCACACCTTTTGAAGCTCTTCATATTTTTCACACCTTTTCAGGCTCTTCTTGTTTTTGAACACCACTTCATGCTTCTTCTATTTTTCAGAGAGTTTCATGCTCCTCATGTATTTCACACCTTTTGAAGCTCTTCATATTTTTCACACCTTTTCAGGCTTTTCATATTTTTGAACACCGTTTCATGCTCCTCCTATTTTTCAGGCCGTTTCATGCTCCTCATATATTTGACACCTTTTGAAGCTCTTCATATTTTTCACACCTTTTCAGGCTCTTCATGTTTTTCAACACCGCTTCATGCTCCTCCGATTTTTCGGACCGTTTCATGCTCCACATATTTTTGACACCTTTTGAAGCTCTTCGTATAATTCACACCTTTTCAGGCTCTTCATTTTTTTCAACACCACTTCATGCTCCTCCTATTTTTCAGACCATTTCATGCAGATCTCATTTTTGACACCTTTTGAAGCTCTTCTTATTTTTCAAAACTTTTGAAGCTCTTCATATTTTTCACACGTTTTCAGGCTCTTCATGTTTTTCAACACCGCTTCATGCTCCTCCTATTTTTCAGACGGTTTCATACTCATCTCATTTTTGACACCTTTTGAATCTCTTCATATTTTTCACATCTTTTGAAGCTGTTCATATTTTTCACACTTTTTCAGGCTCTGCATGTTTTTCAACAACCTTTCTTGCTCCTCCTATTTTTCAGACGGTTTCATGCTCATCTCATTTTTGACACATTTTGAAGCTCTTCATATTTTTCACACCTTTTGAAGATCTTCTTATTTTTCACGTTTTTGAAGCTCTTCATATTTTTCACACGTTTTCAGCCTCTTCATGTTTTTCAACACCGCTTCTTGCTCCTGCTATTTTTCAGACCGTTTCATACTCCTCATATTTTTGACACGTTTTGAGGCTCTTCATATTTTTCACACCTTTTCAGGCTCTTCATGTTTTTGAACACCGCTTCATGCTCCTCCTATTTTTCAGACCGTTTCATGCTCCTCATGTATTTCACACCTTTTGAAGCTCTTCATATTTTGCACACCTTTTCAGGCTCTTCATGTTTTTCACAACCACTTCATGCTCCTCCTATTTTTCCGATCGTTTCATGCACATCTCATTTTTTACACCTTTTGAGGCTCTTCATATTTTTCACACCTTTTCAGGCTCTTCATGTTTTTGAACACCACTTCATGATCCTCCTATTTTTCAGACCGTTTCATGCTCCTCATATATTTGACATTTTTTGAGGCTCTTCATATTTTTCACACCTTTTCAGGCTCGTCATGTTTTTGAACACCGCTTCATGCTCCTCCTGTTTTTCAGACCATTTCATGCTAGTCATATTTTTGACACCTTTTGAAGCTCTTCATATTTCTCACACCTTTTCAGTCTCTTCATATTTTTCAACACAACTTCATGCATCTCCTATTTTTCGGACCATTTCATGCTCCTCATATTTTTCAAACCTTTTGAAACTCTTCATATTTTTCACACCTTTTCAGGCTCTTCATTTGTTTAAACACCGTTTCATGCTCCTTCTATTATTCAGACCGTTTCATGCCCCTCATAGTTTTCACACCTTTTGAAGCTCTTCATATATTCTCACCTTGTCAGGCTATTCACGTTTTTCAACAACACGTCGTGCTCCTCCTATTTTTCAGACCGTTTCATGTTCCTCATATTTTTGACACGTTTTGAAGCTCTTCATATTTTTCACACCTTTTCAGGCTCTTCATGTTTTGAACACCACTTCATGCTCCTCCTATTATTCAGAGAGTCATGCTCCTCATGTATTTCACACCTTTTGAAGCTCTTCATATTTTTCACACCTTTTGAAGCTCTTCATATATTTCACATCTTTTCAGGCTCTTCATGTTTATTTAACAACGTTTCATCCTCCTCCTATTTTTGACACATTTTGAAGCTCTTCATATTTTTCACATCTTTTAAGACTCTTCATGTTTTTCAACACAGCTTCATGCTCCTCCGTTTTTTCAGACCGTTTCATCCTCCTCCTATTTTTGACACATTTTGAAGCTCTTCATATTTTTCACATCTTTTAAGACTCTTCATGTTTTTCAACACCGCTTCATGCTCCTCCGTTTTTTCAGACCGTTTCATGCTCCTCTCATTTTTGACACCTTTTGAAGCTCTTCATATTTTTCACACCTTTTGAAGCTCTTCATATTTTTCACAACTTTTAAGGCTCTTCATGTTTTTCAACACCGCTTCATTGTCCTCCTATTTTTCAGAACGTTTCATGCTCCTCATATTTTTGACACCGTTTCAAGCTCTTCATATATTTCACAGATTTTCAGGCTCTTCATCTTTTTGCACACCGCTTCATGCTCCTCCTATTTTTCACACCGTTTCATGCTGCTCTCATTATTGACACATTTCGAAGCTATTCATATTTTTCACACCTTTGGAAGCTCTTCATATTTTTCACACATTTTCAGGCTTTTCTTGTTTTCAACACCTCTTCATACTCCTCCTTTTTTTCAGTCCGTTTCATGTTCCTCATATTTTTCACACCTTTTAATGCTCTTCATATTTTTCACACCTTTTCAGGCTTTTCATGTTTTTCAACACCGCTTCATGCTCCTCCTATTTTTCAGACTGTTTCATGCTCCTCATATTTTTGACAGCTTTTGAAGCTGTTCATATTTTTCACACCTTTTCAGGCTCTTCATGTTTTTCAACCGTGCTTGATGTTCCTCCTATTTTTCACACCGTTTCATGCTCCTCATATTTTTGACACCTTTTGAAGATCTTAATATTTTTCACACCTTTTCAGGCTCTTCATGTTTTTGAACACCATTTCATGCTCCTCCTTTTTTTTGACACATTTTGAACGTCTTCATAATTTTCACACCTTTCAGGCTCTTCATGTTTTACAACACTGTTTCATGCTCCTCCTATTTTTCAGATCATTTCATGCTCCTCATATATTTCACATCTTTTGTAGCTCTTCATATTTTTCACACCTTTTCAGTCTCTTCAGGTTTCTCAACATCACTTCATGCTTCTCCTATTTTTCACACCGTTTCATGCTCCTCATATTTTTGACACCTTTTGAACCTCCTCATTTTTTCACAACTTTGGAAACTCTTCATATATTTCCCACCTTTTCAGGCTCTTAAAGTTTTCAACACCGCTTCATGCTCATCCTATTTTTCAGACCGTTTCATGCTCCTCATATTTTTGACACGTTTTGAGGCTCTTCATGTTTTTCACACCTTTTCAGGCTCTTCATGTTTTTCAACACTGTTTCATGCTGCTCCTATTTTTCAGACCGTTTCATGTTCCTCATATTTTTCACACCTTTTGAAGCTCTTCATATTTTACAAAACTTTTCAGGTTCTTCATGTTTTTGACGACTGCTTCATGCTCCTCCTATTTTTCAGACCGTTTCATGCTCCTTATATATTTGACACCTTGTGAAGCTCCTCCTATTTTTCACACCTTTTCAGACTCTTCATGTATTTCAACACCGTTTCATGCTCCTCCTATTTTTCAGACCGCTTCAGTCTCCTCATGTATTTCACACCTTTTCAAGCTCTTCATATTTTTCACACCTTTTCAGGCTCTTCATGTTTTTGAACACCGTTTCATGCTCCTCCTATTTTTCAGACCGTTTCATGCTCCTCATATTTTTGACACCTTTTGAACCTCCTCATTTTTTCACAACTTTGGAAACTCTTCATATATTTCACACCTTTTCAGGCACTTCATGATTTCCACGACCACTTCATGCTCCTCCTATTTTTCAGACCGTTTCATGCTCATCTCATTTTTGACACCTTTGGAAGCTCTTCATATATTTCACACCTTTTGAAGCTCTTCATATTTTTCACACGTTTTCAGGCTCTTCATGTTTTTCAACACCGCTTCATGCTCCTCCTATTTTTCAGACCGTTTCATGCTCCTCATATTTTTGACACGTTTTGAGGCTCTTCATGTTTTTCACACCTTTTCAAGCTCTTCATGTTTTTGAACACCACTTCATGCTCCTCCTATTTTTCAGATCGTTTCATGCTCCTCATATTTTTGACCCCTTTTGAAGATCTTCATGTTTTTCACACCTTTTCAGGCTCTTCATATTTTTGAACACCGTATCATGCTCCTCCTATTTTTCAGACCGTTTCAGGCTCCTCATATTTTTGACACCTTTTGAAGCTCCTCATATTTTTCACACCTTTTGAAGCTCTTCATATATTTCACAACTTTTCAGGCACTTCATGTTTTTCAACATCACTTCATGCTCCTCCTATATTTCAGACCAGTTCATGCTCCTCATATTTTTAACACCTTTTGTAGCTCTTCATATATTTCACACCTTTTGAAGCTCTTCATATTTTTCACACGTTTTCAGGCTATTCATGTTTTTCAACGCCGCTTCATGCTCCTACTATTTTCAGACCGTTTCCACCTCCTCATGTATTTCACACCTTTTGAAGCTCTTCATATATGTCACACCTTTTAGGCTCTTCGTCTTTTTAAAACCGTTTCATGCTCATCCTATTTTTCACACAGTTTCATGCTCCTCATATATTTGACACCTTTTGAAGCTCTTCATATTTTTCACACCTTTTCAGGCTCTTCATGTTTATCAACACATTTTCATGCTCTTCCTAAATTTCAGACCGTTTCATGCTCCTCATATTGTTGACACCTTTTGAAGCTCTTCATATTTTTCCACCTTTTCAGGCTTTTCATGTTTTTCAACACCGCTTCATGCTCCTCCAATTTTTCAGAAAGTTTCATGCTCCTCATATTTTTAACATCTTTTGAAGCTCTTCATTTTTTTCACACCTTTTCATGCTCTTCATCTTTTTCAAAAAAGTTTCATGCTCATCCTATGTTTCATACTGTTTCACGCTCCTAATATTTTTGACACCTTTTGAAGCTCTTTATATTTTTCACACCTTTTCAGGCTCTTCATGTTTTTGACCACCGCATCATGCTCCTCCTATTTTTCAGTCGTTTCATGCCTCTCATATTTTTTACACCTTTTGAAGCTCTTCATGTTTTTCACACCTTTTCATGCTCTTCATCTTTTTCAAAACCGTCTCATTCTCATCCTATTTTAAAGACTGTTTCATGCTCCTCATATTTTTGACACCTTTAGAACCTCTTCATATTTTTCACACCTTTTCATCTCTTCATGTTTTCAACACCGTTTCATGCTCCTCCTATTTTTCAGACCGATTCATGCTCCTCATATTTTTGACACCTTTTGAAGCTCTTCTTTTTTTTTCACACATTTTGAAGCTCTTCATATTTTTCACAACTTTTCAGGCTCTTCATGTTTTTGAACACCGCTTCATGCTCCTCTTATTTTTTAGAGAGTTTCATGCTCCTCATGTATTTCACACCTTTTGAAGCTCTTCATATTTTTCACACCTTTTCAGGCTCTTCATATTTTGAACACCATTTCATGCTTCTCTTATTTTTCAGACCATTTCTTGCTCCTCATATTTATGACACCTTTTGAAGCTCTTCATATTTTTCACACCTTTTGAAGCTGTTCATATTTTTCACACCATTTGAAGCTTTTCATATTTTTCACACGTTTTCAGGTTCTTCATGTTTTTCAACACCGCTTCATGCTCCTGCTAATTTTCAGACCCTTTCATGCTCCACATATTTTTGACACGTTTTGAAGCTCTTCATGTTTTTCACACCTTTTCAGGCTCTTCATGTCTTTCAACACCGTTTCATGCTCCTCCTATTTTTCAGAACTTTTAATGCTCCTCACATTTTTGACACCTTTTGTAGTTCTTCATATATTTCATACATTTTCAGGATCTTTATGTTTTTCAACAACACTTCATGCTCCTCCTATTTTTAAGACCGCTTCATGCTCATCTCATTTTTCACACTTTTGAAACGGTTCATATTTTTCACACCTTTTGAAGATCTTCATATTTTTACAAGTTTTCAGGTTCTTCATGTTTTTCAACACCGCTTCATGCTCCTCCTATTTTTCAGACTATTTCATGTTCCACATATTTTTGACACGTTTTGAAGCTCTTCATATTTTTCACACCTTTTCAGGCTTTTTATGTTTCTGAACACCGCTTCAAGCTGCTCCTATATTTCACATCTTTTGAAGCTCTTCATTATTTTCACACCTTTTCAGGCTCTTCATGTTTTTGAACACAGCTTCATGCTCCTCCTATTTTTCAGACAGTTTAATGCTCCTCATGTATTTCAAACCTTTTGAAGCTCGTCACATATTTCACATCTTCTCAGGCTCTTCATGTTTTGAACACCGTTTCATGCTCCTCCTATTTTTTAGACCGTTTTATACTCCTCATAATTTTGACACCTTTTGAAGCTCTTCATATTTTTCACAACTTTTCAGGCTCTTCATGGTTTTCAACACCGTCTCATTCTACTCCTATTTTTCAGACCGTTTCATGCTCCTCATGTATTTCACACCTTTTGAAGCTTTTCACATTTTTCACACCTTTTCAGGCTCTTCATGTTATTCAACACCGCTTCATGATCTTCCTATTTTTCAGTCCATTTCATGCTCCTCATATTTTTGACACCTGTTGAAGTTCTTCATATTTTTCCACCTTTTCAGCTCTTCAAGTTTTTCAACACCACTTCATGCTCCTCCTATATTTCAGAGCGTTTCATGCTCCTCATATTTTTGACACCTCTTGAAGCTCTTCATATTTTTCACACCTTTTCAGGCACTTCATATTTTTCAACACCGCTTCATGCTCCTCCTATTTTTCAGATCGTTTCATGCTCCTCATATTTTGACACCTTTTGAAGCTCTTCATATTTTTCACAAGTTTTCAGGTTCTTCATGTTTTTCAACACCGCTTCATGCTCCTCCTATTTTTCACACCGTTTCATGCTCCACATATATTTGACACGTTTTGAAGCTCTTCATATTTTTCACACCTTTACAGGCTTTTTATGTTTTTGAACACCACTTCATGCTGCTCCTATATTTCATACCTTTTGAAGCTCTTCATATTTTCCACACCATTTGAAGCTCTTCATATTTCTCAAACGTTTTCAGGCTCTTCATGTTTTTCAACACCCCTTCTTGCTCATCTATTTTTCAGACCGTTTCATGCTTCTCTCATTTCTGACATCTTTTGAAGCTCTTCATATATTTCACACATTTTCAGGCTCTTCATGTTTTTCAACACCACTTCATGCTCCTCCTATTTTTCAGACCGTTTCATGCTCATCTCACTTTTGACACATTTTGAAGCTCTTCATATTTTCCACACCTTTTGAAGCTCTTCATATTTTTCAAACGTTTTCAGGCTCTTCATGTTTTTCCACACCGCTTCATGCTCCCCCTTTTTTTCAGATAGTTTCATGCCCCCTTTATTTTTGACACCTTTTGAAGCTCTTCATATTTTTCAAACCGTTTCAGGCTCTTCATGTTTTTCAACACCGCTTCATGCTCCTCCTATTTTTCAAACCGTTTCATGCTCCTCATATTTTTGACACCTTTTGAAGCTCTTCATATATTTCACACCTTTTCCACCTCTTCATGTTTTTCAGCACTGCTTCTTGCTCCTCCAATTTTTCAGACCGTTTCATGCTCCTCCTATTTTTGATACCTTTTGAAGCTGTTCATATATTTCACACCTTTTCAGGCGTTTCATGTCTTTGAAAACCGTTTCATGCTCGTCATATTTGGACAGTTTTTGATGCTCTTCATATTTTTCACAGCTTTTCAGGCTCTTCATGTTTTTCAACACCACTTCATGCTCCTATTTTTCAGACCGTTTCCTGCTCCTCATATTTTTGACACATTTTCAAACTCTTCATATTTTTCACACCTTTTCAGGCTCTTCTTGTTTTTCAACACCGCTTCATGCTCCTCGTATTTTTCAGACAGTTTCATGTGCCTCCTCTTTTTAACATCTTTTGAAGGTCTTCATATTTTTCACACCTTTTCAGGCTCTTCATGTTTTTCCGCACCGCTTCCTGCTCTTCCTTTTTTTCAGACCGTTCCATGCTCCTCATATTTTTGACACCTTTTGAAGCTCTTCATATTTTGCACACCTTTTGAGGCTCTTTATGTTTTTCAACACCACTTCATGCTCATCCTATTTTCAGACCGTTTAATGCTCCTCTTATTTTTGACACCTTTTGAAGCTCTTCATATTTTTCAAACCTCTTCAGGTTCTTCATATTTTTCAACACCGCTTCATGCTCCTCCTATTTTTCAGATAGTTTCATGCCCCCTCTATTTTTGACACATTTTGAAGCTCTTCATATTTTTCAAGCCTTTTCAAGCTCTTCATGTTTTTAAACAGAGCTTCATTTTCCTCCTATTTTTCAGACCGTTTCATGCTCCACATATTTTTGACACCTTTTGAAGCTCTTCATATTTTTCAACCTTTTCTTGCTTTCCATGTTTTTGAACACCGTTCCATGCTCCTCATATTTTTGACACCTTTGAAGCTCTTCAAAATTTTGACACCTTTTGAAGCTCTTCATATTTTTCAAACCTTTTCAAGCTCTTCATGTTTTTCAACACCGCTTCTTGCTCCTCCTATTTTTCAGACCGTTTCATGCTCCTCATATTTTTGACACCTTTTGAATCTCTTCATATATTTCACACCTTTTCAGGCTCTTCATGTTTTTGAACACCGCTTCATGATCCTCCTATTTTTCAGACCGTTTCATACACCTCATATTTTTTTCACCTTTTGAAGCTCTTCATATTTTTCACACCTTTTCAGGCTCCTCATGTTTTGCAACACCGCTTCATGGTCCTCCTATTTTTCAGACCATTTCATACTCGTCATATTTTTGACACCTTTTGATGCTCTTCATATTTTTCACACCTTTTCAGGCTCTTCATTTTTTCAACACCGCTTCATGCTCCTCCTATTTTTCAGACTGTTTCATGCTCATCTCATTTTTGACACCTTTGGAAGCTTTTCATATTTTTCACAACTTTTCAGGCTCTTCATGTTTTGAACACCGCTTCATGCTCCTCCTATTTTTCAGACCGTATCATGCTCCTCATATTTTTCACATCTTTTGAAGCTCTTCATATTTTTCACACCTTTTCAGGCTCTTCATATTTTTGAACACCTCTTCATCTTCCTCCTATTTTTCAGACCGTTTCTTGCTCCTCATGTATTTCACACCTTTTGAAGCTCTTCATATTTTTCACACCTTTTCAGGCTCTTGATGTTTTTCCACACCACTTCATGCTTCTCCTATTTTTCAACACGTTTCATGCTCCTCATGTATTTCACACCCTTTGAAGCTCTTCATATTTTTCACACCTTTTCAGGCTCTTCATGTTTTTCAACACCGCTTCATGCTCCTCCTATTTTTCAGACCGTTTCATGCACCTCATATTTTTCTCACCTTTTGAAGCTCTTCATATTTTTCACACCTTTTCAGGCTCCTCATGTTTTGCAACACCGCTTCATGGTCCTCCTATTTTTCAGACCGTTTCATACTCCTCATATTTTTGACAAATTTTGATGCTCTTCATATTTTTCACACCTTTTCAGGCTCTTCATTTTTTCAACACCACTTCATGCTCCTCCTTTTTTTCAGACCGTTTCATGCTCATCTCATTTTTGACACCTTTTGAAGCTCTTCATATTTTTCACACCTTTTCAAGCTCTTCATGATTTTGAACACCACTTCATGCTCCTCCTATTTTTCAGACTGCTTCATACTCCTCTCATTTTTGACACCTTTTGAAGCTCTTCATATTTTTGACACCTTTTGAAGCTCTTCATATTTCTCACACGTTTTCAGGCTCTTCATGATTTTCAACACCGATTCATGCTCCTCCTCTTTTTCAGACCGTTTCATGCTCCTCATATTTTTGATACCTTTTGAATCTCCTCATATTTTTTACACCTTTTGAACCTCTTCATATATTTCACACTTTTTCAGGCTCTTCATGTTTTTCAACACGGCTTCATGCTCCTCCTATTTTTCAGACCGTTTCATGCTCCTCATATTTTTCACACCTTTTGAAGCTCTTCATATTTTTCACACATTTTAAGCCTCTTCATGTTTTTTAACACCGCTTCATGCTCCTCCTATTTTCAAGACAGTTTCATACTCCTCATGTATTTCATACCTTTTGAAGCTCCTCATATTTTTCACACCTTTTCAGGCTCTTCATATTTTTGAAAACCGCTTCATGCTCCTCCTATTTTTAAGACCATTTCATGCTCCTCATATATTTCACACCTTTTGAAGTTCTTCATATTTTTCACACCTTTTCAGGCTCTGCATGTTTTTCAACACCGTTTCATGCTCCTCCTATTTTTCAGACCGTTTCATGCTCCTCATATTTTTGACACATTTTGAAGTTCTTGATATATTTCACACCTTCTCAGGCTCTTCATTTTTTGGAACACGACTTCTTGCTCCTCCTATTTTTCAGACCGTTTCATGCTCATCTCATTTTTGACACCTTTTGAAGCTCTTCATATATTTGACACCATTTGAAGCTCTTCATATTTTTCACAACTTTTCAGGCTCTGCATGTATTTGAACACCGTTTCATGCTACTCCTATATTTCAGACCGATTCTTGCTGCTCATATATTTGACACCTTTTGAAACTCTTCATATTTTTAACACCTTTTTAGGCTCTTCATGTTTTTCAACACCGCTTCATGCTCCTCCTATTTTTCAGACCGTTTCATGCTCCTCATATTTTTGACACCTTTTGATGCTCTTCATCTTTTTCATACCTTTTCAGGCTTTTCATGTTTTTGCACACCGCTTCATGCTCCTCCTATTTTTCACACCTTTTGAAGCTCTTCATATTTTTCACCCTTTTCAGTCTCTTCATGTTTTTAACACGGTTTCATGCTCCTCCTATTTTTCAGACCGTTTCATGCTCCTCATATTTTTGACACCTTTTGAAGCTCTTCATATTTTTCACATCTTTTCAGGCTCTTCATGTTTTTCAACACCGCTTCATGCTCCACATATTTTTCAGACGGTTTCATGCTCATCTCTTTTTTGACACCTTTTGAAGCTCTTCATATTTTTCATACCTTTTGAAGCTCTTCATATTTTTCACTCGTTTTCACGCTCTTCATGTTTTTCAACACCGCTTCATGCTCCTCCTATTTTTCAGACGGTTTCATGCTCCTCATATTTTTGACACCTTTTGAAGCTCTTCATATTTTTCAAACCTTTTCAGGCTCTTCATGTTTTTGAACACTGCTTCATGCTCCTCGTATTTTTCAAACCATTTCATGATCCTCATGTATTTCACACCTTTGAACCTCTTCATATTTTTCACACCTTTTCAGGCTCTTCATGTGTTTCAACACCACTTCATGCTCCTCAGCTTTTTCAGACCGTTTCATGCTCATTTCATTTTTGAAACATTTTGAAGCTCTTCATATTTTTCACACCTTTTGAATCTCTTCATATTTTTGACACCTTTTCAGGCTCTTCATGTTTTTGAACACCTCTGCATGCTCCTCCTATTTTTCAGGGCGTTTAATGCTCCTCATGTATTTCACACCTTTTGAAGCTCTTCATATTTTTCTCACCTTTTCAGGCTCTTCATGTTTTTGAACACCGCTTCATGCTCCTCATATTTTTCAGACCATTTCATGCTCCTCATATATTTCAAACCTTTTGCACCTCTTCATATTTTTCACACCTTTTCAATGTCTTCATGTTTTTGAACACCGTTTCATGCTGCTCCTATTTTTCACAACGTTTCATGCTCCTCATATTTTTGACACCTTTTGAAGCTCTTCATATTTTTCACACCTTTTCAGGCTCTTCATATTTTTGAACACCTCTTCCTCTTCCTCCTATTTTTCAGACCGTTTCTTGCTCCTCATGTATTTCACACCTTTTGAAGCCCTTCATATTTTTCACACCTTTTCAGGCTCTTGATGATTTTCCACACCACTTCATGCTTCTCCTATTTTTCAACACGTTTCATGCTCCTCATGTATTTCACACCTTTTGAAGCTCTTCATATTTTTCACACCTTTTCAGGCTCTTCATGTTTTTCAACACCGCTTCATGCTCCTCCTATTTTTCAGACCGTTTCATGCACCTCATATTTTTCTCACCTTTTGAAGCTCTTCATATTTTTCACACCTTTTCAGGCTCCTCATGTTTTGCAACACCGCTTCATGGTCGTCCTATTTTTCAGACCGTTTCATACTCCTCATATTTTTGACAACTTTTGATGCTCTTCATATTTTTCACACCTTTTCAGGCTCTTCATTTTTTCAACACCGCTTCATGCTCCTCCTATTTTTCAGAGCGTTTCATGCTCATCTCATTTTTAACACCTTTGGAAGCTTTTCATATTTTTCACAATTTTTCAGGCTCTTCATGTTTTGAACACCGCTTCATGCTCCTCCTATTTTTCAGACCGTATCATGCTCCTCATATTTTGACACCTTTTGAAGCTCTTCATATATTTCACACCTTTTCAGTCTCTTCTTTTTCTTCAACACCACCTCATGCACCTCCTATTTTTCAGACCGTTTCATGATCATCTCATTTTTGACACCTTTTGAAGCTCTTCATATTTTTCACACCTTTTCAGGCTCCTCATTTTTTTCAACACCACTTCATTCTCCTCCTATTTTTCAGACCGTTTCATGCTCATCTCTTTTTTGACACCTTTTGAAGCTCTTCATATTTTTCACACATTTTGAAGCTCTTAATATTTTTCACACCTTTTCTGGCTCTTCATGTTTTTCAACACCGGTTCATGGTACTCCTATTTTTTAGACCGTTTCATGCTCCTCATATTTTTGACAACTTTTGAAGCTGTTCATATTTTTCACACCTTTTCCGGCTCTTCATTTTTTTCAACACTGCTTCATGCTCCTCCTATTTTTCAGAACGTTTCATGCTCCTTATAATTTTGACACCTTTTGAAGCTCTTCATATTTTTCACACCTTTTCAGGCTCTTCATGTTTTTCAACACTGCTTCATGCTCCTCCTATTTTTCAGACCGTTTCTTGCACCTCATATATTTCACACCTTTAGAAGCTCTTCATATTTTTCACACATTTTCAGGCTCTTCATGTTTCTCAACACCGCTTCCTGCTCCTCCTCTTTTTCAGACCGTTTCATGCTCCTCATATTTTTGACACATTTTGAAGCTCTTCATGTTTCTCACAGCTTTTCAGGTTCTTCATGTTTTTCAACACTACTTCATGCTCCTCCTATTTTTCAGACGGTTTCATGCTCATCTCATTTTTGACACCTTTTGAAGCTCTTCATATTTTTCACATCTTTTGAAGCTCTTCATATTTTTCACACGTTTTCAGGCTCTTCATGTTGTTCAACACCCTTTCTTGCTCCTCCTATTTTTCAGACCATTTCATGCTCCTCATATTTTTGACACGTTTTGAAGCTCTTCATATTTTTCACACCTTTTCAGGCTCTTCATGTTTTTGAACACCGTTTCATAGTCCTCCTATTTTTCAGACCGTTTCATGCTCCTCATATTTTTGACACCTTTTGAAGCTCTTCATATTTTTCACTACTTTTCAGGGTCTTCCTGTTTTGAACACCGCTTCATGCTCCTCCTATTTTTCAGAACTTTTCATGCTCCTCATATTTTTGACACCTTTTGAAGCTCTTCATATTTTTCACACCTTTTCAGGCTCTTCATGTTTTTGAACACCATTTCATGCTCCTCCTATTTTACAGACCGTTTCATTCTCCTCATATTTTTGACACCTTTTGAAGCTCTTCATATATTTCACACCTTTTCAGGCTTTTCATTATTTTCAACACCACTTCATGCTCCTCTTATTTTTCAGACCGTTTCATGCTCATCTCATTTTGACACCTTTTGAAGCTCTTCATGTTTTTCACATCTTCTGAAGCTCTTCATATTTTTCACAAATTTTCAGGCTCTTTATGATTTTCAACACCGCTTCATGCTCCTCCTATTTTTCAGACCGTTTCATGTTCATCTCATTTTGACACCTTTTGAAGCTCTTCATATTTTTCACACCTTTTGAAGCTCTTCATATTTTGCATATTTTTGAAGTTCTTCATAATTTCACACGTTTTCAGACTCTTCATGTTTTTCAACACCACTTCATGCTCCTCCTATTTTTCAGACCGTTTCATGCTCCTCATATTTTTGACACCTTTTGAAGCTCTTCATATTTTTCACACCTTTTCAGGCTCTTCATGTTTTTGAACACCGCTTCATGCTCCTCCTATTTTTCAGACCGTTTCATGCTCCTCATATTTTTGACAACTTTTGAAGCTTTTCATATTTTTCACACCTTGTCAGGCTCTTGAATTTTTTCAACACCACTTCATGCTCCTCCTTTTTTGCAGACCGTTTCATGCTCCTCATATTTTTGACACCTTTTGAAGCTCTTCATATTTTGCACACCTTTTCAGGCTCTTCATGTTTTTGAACACCGCTTCATGATCCTCCTATTTTTCTGACCTTTTCATGCTCCTCATATTTTTGACAACTTTTGAAGCTCTTCATATTTTTCACAACTTTTCAGGCTTTTCCTGTTTTTGAACACCGCTTCATGCTCCTCCTATTTTTCAAACCGTTTCATGCTCCTCATATTTTTGACACCTTTTGAAGCTCTTCATATTTTTCACACCTTTTCAGGCTCTTCATGTTTTTGAACACCGCTTCATGCTCCTCCTATTTTCAGACCGTTTCATTCTCCTCATATTTTTGACACCTTTTGAAGCCCTTCATATATTTCACACCTTTTCCGTCTCTTCTTTTTTTTCAACACCACTTCATGCTCCTCCTATTTTTCAGACCGTTTCATGCTCATCTCATTTTTGACACCTTTTGAAGCTCTTCATATTTTTCACACCTTTTCAAGCTCTTCATGTTTTTGAACACCGCTTCATGCTCCTCCTATTTTTCAGACTGCTTCATACTCCTCTCATTTTTGACACCTTTTGAAGCTCTTCATATTTTTGACACCTTTTGAAGCTCTTCATATTTCTCACACGTTTTCAGGCTCTTCATGATTTTCAACACCGATTCATGCTCCTCCTCTTTTTCAGACCGTTTCATGCTCCTCATATTTTTGATACCTTTTGAATCTCCTCATATTTTTTACACCTTTTGAACCTCTTCATATATTTCACACTTTTTCAGGCTCTTCATGTTTTTCAACACGGCTTCATGCTCCTCCTATATTTCAGACCGTTTCATGCTCCTCATATTTTTCACACCTTTTGAAGCTCTTCATATTTTTCACACCTTTTAAGCCTCTTCATGTTTTTTAACACCGCTTCATGCTCCTCCTATTTTCAAGACAGTTTCATACTCCTCATGTATTTCATACCTTTTGAAGCTCCTCATATTTTTCACACCTTTTCAGGCTCTTCATATTTTTGAAAACCGCTTCATGCTCCTCCTATTTTTAAGACCATTTCATGCTCCTCATATATTTCACACCTTTTGAAGTTCTTCATATTTTTCACACCTTTTCAGGCTCTGCATGTTTTTCAACTCCGTTTCATGCTCCTCCTATTTTTCAGACCGTTTCATGCTCCTCATATTTTTGACACATTTTGAAGTTCTTGATATATTTCACACCTTCTCAGGCTCTTCATTTTGTGGAACACGACTTCTTGCTCCTCCTATTTTTCAGACCGTTTCATGCTCATCTCATTTTTGACACCTTTTGAAGCTCTTCATATATTTGACACCATTTGAAGCTCTTCATATTTTTCACAACTTTTCAGGCTCTGCATGTATTTGAACACCGTTTCATGCTACTCCTATATTTCAGACCGATTCTTGCTGCTCATATATTTGACACCTTTTGAAACTCTTCATATTTGTAACACCTTTTCAGGCTCTTCATGTTTTTCAACACCGCTTCATGCTCCTCCTATTTTTCAGACCGTTTCATGCTCCTCATATTTTTGACACCTTTTGATGCTCTTCATATTTTTCACACCTTTTCAGGCTTTTCATGTTTTTGCACACCGCTTCATGCTCCTCCTATTTTTCACACATTTTGAAGCTCTTCATATTTTTCACCCTTTTCAGTCTCTTCATGTTTTTAACACGGTTTCATGCTCCTCCTATTTTTCAGACCGTTTCATGCTCCTCATATTTTTGACACCTTTTGAAGCTCTTCATATTTTTCACATCTTTTCAGGCTCTTCATGTTTTTCAACACCGCTTCATGCTCCACATATTTTTCAGACGGTTTCATGCTCATCTCTTTTTTGACACCTTTTGAAGCTCTTCATATTTTTCATACCTTTTGAAGCTCTTCATATTTTTCACTCGTTTTCACGCTCTTCATGTTTTTCAACACCGCTTCATGCTCCTCCTATTTTTCAGACGGTTTCATGCTCCTCATATTTTTGACACCTTTTGAAGCTCTTCATATTTTTCAAACCTTTTCAGGCTCTTCATGTTTTTGAACACTGCTTCATGCTCCTCGTATTTTTCAAACCATTTCATGATCCTCATGTATTTCACACCTTTGAACCTCTTCATATTTTTCACACCTTTTCAGGCTCTTCATGTGTTTCAACACCACTTCATGCTCCTCAGCTTTTTCAGACCGTTTCATGCTCATTTCATTTTTGAAACATTTTGAAGCTCTTCATATTTTTCACACCTTTTGAATCTCTTCATATTTTTGACACCTTTTCAGGCTCTTCATGTTTTTGAACACCTCTGCATGCTCCTCCTATTTTTCAGGGCGTTTAATGCTCCTCATGTATTTCACACCTTTTGAAGCTCTTCATATTTTTCTCACCTTTTCAGGCTCTTCATGTTTTTGAACACCGCTTCATGCTCCTCATATTTTTCAGACCGTTTCATGCTCCTCATATATTTCAAACCTTTTGCACCTCTTCATATTTTTCACACCTTTTCAATGTCTTCATGTTTTTGAACACCGTTTCATGCTGCTCCTATTTTTCACAACGTTTCATGGTCCTCATATTTTTGACACCTTTTGAAGCTCTTCATATTTTTCACACCTTTTCAGGCTCTTCATGTTTTTCAACACTGCTTCATGCTCCTCCTATTTTTCAGACCGTTTCTTGCACCTCATATATTTCACAGCTTTAGAAGCTCTTCATATTTTTCACACATTTTCAGGCTCTTCATGTTTCTCAACACCGCTTCCTGCTCCTCCTCTTTTTCAGACCGTTTCATGCTCCTCATATTTTTGACACATTTTGAAGCTCTTCATGTTTCTCACAGCTTTTCAGGTTCTTCATGTTTTTCAACACTACTTCATGCTCCTCCTATTTTTCAGACGGTTTCATGCTCATCTCATTTTTGACACCTTTTGAAGCTCTTCATATTTTTCACATCTTTTGAAGCTCTTCATATTTTTCACACGTTTTCAGGCTCTTCATGTTGTTCAACACCCTTTCTTGCTCCTCCTATTTTTCAGACCATTTCATGCTCCTCATATTTTTGACACGTTTTGAAGCTCTTCATATTTTTCACACCTTTTCAGGCTCTTCATGTTTTTGAACACCGTTTCATAGTCCTCCTATTTTTCAGACCGTTTCATGCTCCTCATATTTTTGACACCTTTTGAAGCTCTTCATATTTTTCACTACTTTTCAGGGTCTTCCTGTTTTGAACACCGCTTCATGCTCCTCCTATTTTTCAGAACTTTTCATGCTCCTCATATTTTTGACACCTTTTGAAGCTCTTCATATTTTTCACACCTTTTCAGGCTCTTCATGTTTTTGAACACCATTTCATGCTCCTCCTATTTTACAGACCGTTTCATTCTCCTCATATTTTTGACACCTTTTGAAGCTCTTCATATATTTCACACCTTTTCAGGCTTTTCATTATTTTCAACACCACTTCATGCTCCTCTTATTTTTCAGACCGTTTCATGCTCATCTCATTTTGACACCTTTTGAAGCTCTTCATGTTTTTCACATCTTCTGAAGCTCTTCATATTTTTCACAAATTTTCAGGCTCTTTATGATTTTCAACACCGCTTCATGCTCCTCCTATTTTTCAGACCGTTTCATGTTCATCTCATTTTGACACCTTTTGAAGCTCTTCATATTTTTCACACCTTTTGAAGCTCTTCATATTTTGCATATTTTTGAAGTTCTTCATAATTTCACACGTTTTCAGACTCTTCATGTTTTTCAACACCACTTCATGCTCCTCCTATTTTTCAGACCGTTTCATGCTCCTCATATTTTTGACACCTTTTGAAGCTCTTCATATTTTTCACACCTTTTCAGGCTCTTCATGTTTTTGAACACCGCTTCATGCTCCTCCTATTTTTCAGACCGTTTCATGCTCCTCATATTTTTGACAACTTTTGAAGCTTTTCATATTTTTCACACCTTGTCAGGCTCTTGAATTTTTTCAACACCACTTCATGCTCCTCCTTTTTTGCAGACCGTTTCATGCTCCTCATATTTTTGACACCTTTTGAAGCTCTTCATATTTTGCACACCTTTTCAGGCTCTTCATGTTTTTGAACACCGCTTCATGATCCTCCTATTTTTCTGACCTTTTCATGCTCCTCATATTTTTGACAACTTTTGAAGCTCTTCATATTTTTCACAACTTTTCAGGCTTTTCCTGTTTTTGAACACCGCTTCATGCTCCTCCTATTTTTCAAACCGTTTCATGCTCCTCATATTTTTGACACCTTTTGAAGCTCTTCATATTTTTCACACCTTTTCAGGCTCTTCATGTTTTTGAACACCGCTTCATGCTCCTCCTATTTTCAGACCGTTTCATTCTCCTCATATTTTTGACACCTTTTGAAGCCCTTCATATATTTCACACCTTTTCCGTCTCTTCTTTTTTTTCAACACCACTTCATGCTCCTCCTATTTTTCAGACCGTTTCATGCTCATCTCATTTTTGACACCTTTTGAAGCTCTTCATATTTTTCACACCTTTTCAAGCTCTTCATGTTTTTGAACACCGCTTCATGCTCCTCCTATTTTTCAGACTGCTTCATACTCCTCTCATTTTTGACACCTTTTGAAGCTCTTCATATTTTTGACACCTTTTGAAGCTCTTCATATTTCTCACACGTTTTCAGGCTCTTCATGATTTTCAACACCGATTCATGCTCCTCCTCTTTTTCAGACCGTTTCATGCTCCTCATATTTTTGATACCTTTTGAATCTCCTCATATTTTTTACACCTTTTGAACCTCTTCATATATTTCACACTTTTTCAGGCTCTTCATGTTTTTCAACACGGCTTCATGCTCCTCCTATTTTTCAGACCGTTTCATGCTCCTCATATTTTTCACACCTTTTGAAGCTCTTCATATTTTTCACACCTTTTAAGCCTCTTCATGTTTTTTAACACCGCTTCATGCTCCTCCTATTTTCAAGACAGTTTCATACTCCTCATGTATTTCATACCTTTTGAAGCTCCTCATATTTTTCACACCTTTTCAGGCTCTTCATATTTTTGAAAACCGCTTCATGCTCCTCCTATTTTTAAGACCATTTCATGCTCCTCATATATTTCACACCTTTTGAAGTTCTTCATATTTTTCACACCTTTTCAGGCTCTGCATGTTTTTCAACACCGTTTCATGCTCCTCCTATTTTTCAGACCGTTTCATGCTCCTCATATTTTTGACACATTTTGAAGTTCTTGATATATTTCACACCTTCTCAGGCTCTTCATTTTTTGGAACACGACTTCTTGCTCCTCCTATTTTTCAGACCGTTTCATGCTCATCTCATTTTTGACACCTTTTGAAGCTCTTCATATATTTGACACCATTTGAAGCTCTTCATATTTTTCACAACTTTTCAGGCTCTGCATGTATTTGAACACCGTTTCATGCTACTCCTATATTTCAGACCGATTCTTGCTGCTCATATATTTGACATCTTTTGAAACTCTTCATATTTTTAACACCTTTTCAGGCTCTTCATGTTTTTCAACACCGCTTCATGCTCCTCCTATTTTTCAGACCGTTTCATGCTCCTCATATTTTTGACACCTTTTGATGCTCTTCATATTTTTCACACCTTTTCAGGCTTTTCATGTTTTTGCACACCGCTTCATGCTCCTCCTATTTTCCCACCTTTTGAAGCTCTTCATATTTTTCACCCTTTTCAGTCTCTTCATGTTTTTAACACGGTTTCATGCTCCTCCTATTTTTCAGACCGTTTCATGCTCCTCATATTTTTGACACCTTTTGAAGCTCTTCATATTTTTCACATCTTTTCAGACTCTTCATGTTTTTCAACACCGCTTCATGCTCCACCTATTTTTCAGACGGTTTCATGCTCATCTCTTTTTTGACACCTTTTGAAGCTCTTCATATTTTTCATACCTTTTGAAGCTCTTCATATTTTTCACTCGTTTTCACGCTCTTCATGTTTTTCAACACCGCTTCATGCTCCTCCTATTTTTCAGACGGTTTCATGCTCCTCATATTTTTGACACCTTTTGAAGCTCTTCATATTTTTCAAACCTTTTCAGGCTCTTCATGTTTTTGAACACTGCTTCATGCTCCTCGTATTTTTCAAACCATTTCATGATCCTCATGTATTTCACACCTTTGAACCTCTTCATATTTTTCACACCTTTTCAGGCTCTCCATGTGTTTCAACACCACTTCATGCTCCTCAGCTTTTTCAGACCGTTTCATGCTCATTTCATTTTTGAAACATTTTGAAGCTCTTCATATTTTTCACACCTTTTGAATCTCTTCATATTTTTGACACCTTTTCAGGCTCTTCATGTTTTTGAACACCTCTGCATGCTCCTCCTATTTTTCAGGGCGTTTAATGCTCCTCATGTATTTCACACCTTTTGAAGCTCTTCATATTTTTCTCACCTTTTCAGGCTCTTCATGTTTTTGAACACCGCTTCATGCTCCTCATATTTTTCAGACCGTTTCATGCTCCTCATATATTTCAAACCTTTTGCACCTCTTCATATTTTTCACACCTTTTCAATGTCTTCATGTTTTTGAACACCGTTTCATGCTGCTCCTATTTTTCACAACGTTTCATGCTCCTCATATTTTTGACACCTTTTGAAGCTCTTCATATTTTTCACACCTTTTCAGGCTCTTCATATTTTTGAACACCTCTTCCTCTTCCTCCTATTTTTCAGACCGTTTCTTGCTCCTCATGTATTTCACACCTTTTGAAGCCCTTCATATTTTTCACACCTTTTCAGGCTCTTGATGTTTTTCCACACCACTTCATGCTTCTCGTATTTTTCAACACGTTTCATGCTCCTCATGTATTTCACACCTTTTGAAGCTCTTCATATTTTTCACACCTTTTCAGGCTCTTCATGTTTTTCAACACCGCTTCATGCTCCTCCTATTTTTCAGACCGTTTCATGCAGCTCATATTTTTCTCACCTTTTGAAGCTCTTCATATTTTTCACACCTTTTCAGGCTCCTCATGTTTTGCAACACCGCTTCATGGTCCTCCTATTTTTCAGACCGTTTCATACTCCTCATATTTTTTACAACTTTTGATGCTCTTCATATTTTTCACACCTTTTCAGGCTCTTCATTTTTTCAACACCGCTTCATGCTCCTCCTATTTTTCAGACCGTTTCATGCTCATCTCATTTTTGACACCTTTGGAAGCTTTTCATATTTTTCACAATTTTTCAGGCTCTTCATGTTTTGAACACCGCTTCATGCTCCTCCTATTTTTCAGACCGTTTCATGCTCCTCATATTTTGACACCTTTTGAAGCTCTTCATATATTTCACACCTTTTCAGTCTCTTCTTTTTCTTCAACACCACCTCATGCACCTCCTATTTTTCAGACCGTTTCATGATCATCTCATTTTTGACACCTTTTGAAGCTCTTCATATTTTTCACACCTTTTCAGGCTCCTCATTTTTTTCAACACCACTTCATTCTGCTCCTATTTTTCAGACCGTTTCATGCTCATCTCTTTTTTGACACCTTTTGAAGCTCTTCATATTTTTCACACATTTTGAAGCTCTTAATATTTTTCACACCTTTTCTGGCTCTTCATGTTTTTCAACACCTGTTCATGGTACTCCTATTTTTCAGACCGTTTCTTGCACCTCATATATTTCACACCTTTAGAAGCTCTTCATATTTTTCACACATTTTCAGGCTCTTCATGTTTCTCAACACCGCTTCCTGCTCCTCCTCTTTTTCAGAACGTTTCATGCTCCTCATATTTTTGACACCTTTTGAAGCTCTTCGTGTTTCTCACAGCTTTTCAGGTTCTTCATGTTTTTCAACACTACTTCATGCTCCTCCTATTTTTCAGACGGTTTCATGCTCATCTCATTTTTGACACCTTTTGAAGCTCTTCATATTTTTCACATCTTTTGAAGCTCTTCATATTTTTCACACGTTTTCAGGCTCTTCATGTTGTTCAACACCCTTTCTTGCTCCTCCTATTTTTCAGACCATTTCATGCTCCTCATATTTTTGACACGTTTTGAAGCTCTTCATATTTTTCACACCTTTTCAGGCTCTTCATGTTTTTGAACACCGTTTCATAGTCCTCCTATTTTTCAGACCGTTTCATGCTCCTCATATTTTTGACACCTTTGAAGCTCTTCATATTTTTCACTACTTTTCAGGGTCTTCCTGTTTTGAACACCGCTTCATGCTCCTCCTATTTTTCAGAACTTTTCATGCTCCTCATATTTTTGACACCTTTTGAAGCTCTTCATATTTTTCACACCTTTTCAGGCTCTTCATGTTTTTGAACACCATTTCATGCTCCTCCTATTTTACAGACCGTTTCATTCTCCTCATATTTTTGACACCTTTTGAAGCTCTTCATATATTTCACACCTTTTCAGGCTTTTCATTATTTTCAACACCACTTCATGCTCCTCTTATTTTTCAGACCGTTTCTTGCTCATCTCATTTTGACAACTTTTGAAGTTCTTCATGTTTTTCACATCTTCTGAAGCTCTTCATATTTTTCACAAATTTTCAGGCTCTTTATGATTTTCAACACCGCTTCATGCTCCTCCTATTTTTCAGACCGTTTCATGTTCATCTCATTTTGACACCTTTTGAAGCTCTTCATATTTTTCACACCTTTTGAAGCTCTTCATATTTTGCATATTTTTGAAGTTCTTCATAATTTCACACGTTTTCAGACTCTTCATGTTTTTCAACACCACTTCATGCTCCTCCTATTTTTCAGACCGTTTCATGCTCCTCATATTTTTGACACCTTTTGAAGCTCTTCATATTTTTCACACCTTTTCAGGCTCTTCATGTTTTTGAACACCGCTTCATGCTCCTCCTATTTTTCAGACCGTTTCATGCTCCTCATATTTTTGACAACTTTTGAAGCTTTTCATATTTTTCACACCTTGTCAGGCTCTTGAATTTTTTCAACACCACTTCATGCTCCTCCTTTTTTGCAGACCGTTTCATGCTCCTCATATTTTTGACACCTTTTGAAGCTCTTCATATTTTGCACACCTTTTCAGGCTCTTCATGTTTTTGAACACCGCTTCATGATCCTCCTATTTTTCTGACCTTTTCATGCTCCTCATATTTTTGACAACTTTTGAAGCTCTTCATATTTTTCACAACTTTTCAGGCTTTTCCTGTTTTTGAACACCGCTTCATGCTCCTCCTATTTTTCAAACCGTTTCATGCTCCTCATATTTTTGACACCTTTTGAAGCTCTTCATATTTTTCACACCTTTTCAGGCTCTTCATGTTTTTGAACACCGCTTCATGCTCCTCCTATTTTCAGACCGTTTCATTCTCCTCATATTTTTGACACCTTTTGAAGCCCTTCATATATTTCACACCTTTTCCGTCTCTTCTTTTTTTTCAACACCACTTCATGCTCCTCCTATTTTTCAGACCGTTTCATGCTCATCTCATTTTTGACACCTTTTGAAGCTCTTCATATTTTTCACACCTTTTCAGGCTCTTCATGTTTTTGAACACCGCTTCATGCACCTCTTATTTTTCAGACTGCTTCATACTCCTCTCATTTTTGAAACCTTTTCAAGCTCTTCATATTTTTGACACCTTTTGAAGCTCTTCATATTTCTCACACGTTTTCAGGCTCTTCATGATTTTCAACACCGATTCATGCTCCTCCTCTTTTTCAGACCGTTTCATGCTCCTCATATTTTTGATACCTTTTGAATCTCCTCATATTTTTTACACCTTTTGAACCTCTTCATATATTTCACACTTTTTCAGGCTCTTCATGTTTTTCAACACGGCTTCATGCTCCTCCTATTTTTCAGACCGTTTCATGCTCCTCATATTTTTCACACCTTTTGAAGCTCTTCATATTTTTCACACCTTTTAAGCCTCTTCATGTTTTTTAGCACCGCTTCATGCTCCTCCTATTTTCAAGACAGTTTCATACTCCTCATGTATTTCATACCTTTTGAAGCTCCTCATATTTTTCACACCTTTTCAGGCTCTTCATATTTTTGAAAACCGCTTCATGCTCCTCCTATTTTTAAGACCGTTTCATGCTCCTCATATATTTCACACCTTTTGAAGTTCTTCATATTTTTCACACCTTTTCAGGCTCTGCATGTTTTTCAACACCGTTTCATGCTCCTCCTATTTTTCAGACCGTTTCATGCTCCTCATATTTTTGACACATTTTGAAGTTCTTGATATATTTCACACCTTCTCAGGCTCTTCATTTTTTGGAACACGACTTCTTGCTCCTCCTATTTTTCAGACCGTTTCATGCTCATCTCATTTTTGACACCTTTTGAAGCTCTTCATATATTTGACACCATTTGAAGCTCTTCATATTTTTCACAACTTTTCAGGCTCTGCATGTATTTGAACACCGTTTCATGCTACTCCTATATTTCAGACCGATTCTTGCTGCTCATATATTTGACACCTTTTGAAACTCTTCATATTTTTAACACCTTTTCAGGCTCTTCATGTTTTTCAACACCGCTTCATGCTCCTCCTATTTTTCAGACCGTTTCATGCTCCTCATATTTTTGACACCTTTTGATGCTCTTCATATTTTTCACACCTTTTCAGGCTTTTCATGTTTTTGCACACCGCTTCATGCTCCTCCTATTTTTCACACCTTTTGAAGCTCTTCATATTTTTCACCCTCTTCAGTCTCTTCATGTTTTTGAACACGGTTTCATGCTCCTCCTATTTTTCAGACCGTTTCATGCTCCTCATATATTTCAAACCTTTTGCACCTCTTCATATTTTTCACACCTTTTCAATGTCTTCATGTTTTTGAACACCGTTTCATGCTGCTCCTATTTTTCACAACGTTTCATGCTCCTCATATTTTTGACACCTTTTGAAGCTCTTCATATTTTTCACACCTTTTCAGGCTCTTCATATTTTTGAACACCTCTTCCTCTTCCTCCTATTTTTCAGACCGTTTCATGCTCCTCATATTTTTCACACCTTTTGAAGCTCTTCATATTTTTCACACCTTTTAAGCCTCTTCATGTTTTTTAACACCGCTTCATGCTCCTCCTATTTTCAAGACAGTTTCATACTCCTCATGTATTTCATACCTTTTGAAGCTCCTCATATTTTTCACACCTTTTCAGGCTCTTCATATTTTTGAAAACCGCTTCATGCTCCTCCTATTTTTAAGACCATTTCATGCTCCTCATATATTTCACAACTTTTGAAGTTCTTCATATTTTTCACACCTTTTCAGGCTCTGCATGTTTTTCAACACCGTTTCATGCTCCTCCTATTTTTCAGACCGTTTCATGCTCCTCATATTTTTGACACATTTTGAAGTTCTTGATATATTTCACACCTTCTCAGGCTCTTCATTTTTTGGAACACGACTTCTTGCTCCTCCTATTTTTCAGACCGTTTCATGCTCATCTCATTTTTGACACCTTTTGAAGCTCTTCATATATTTGACACCATTTGAAGCTCTTCATATTTTTCACAACTTTTCAGGCTCTGCATGTATTTGAACACCGTTTCATGCTACTCCTATATTTCAGACCGATTCTTGCTGCTCATATATTTGACATCTTTTGAAACTCTTCATATTTTTAACACCTTTTCAGGCTCTTCATGTTTTTCAACACCGCTTCATGCTCCTCCTATTTTTCAGACCGTTTCATGCTCCTCATATTTTTGACACCTTTTGATGCTCTTCATATTTTTCACACCTTTTCAGGCTTTTCATGTTTTTGCACACCGCTTCATGCTCCTCCTATTTTTCACACCTTTTGAAGCTCTTCATATTTTTCACCCTTTTCAGTCTCTTCATGTTTTTAACACGGTTTCATGCTCCTCCTATTTTTCAGACCGTTTCATGCTCCTCATATTTTTGACACCTTTTGAAGCTCTTCATATTTTTAACATCTTTTCAGACTCTTCATGTTTTTCAACACCGCTTCATGCTCCACCTATTTTTCAGACGGTTTCATGCTCATCTCTTTTTTGACACCTTTTGAAGCTCTTCATATTTTTCATACCTTTTGAAGCTCTTCATATTTTTCACTCGTTTTCACGCTCTTCATGTTTTTCAACACCGCTTCATGCTCCTCCTATTTTTCAGACGGTTTCATGCTCCTCATATTTTTGACACCTTTTTAAGCTCTTCATATTTTTCAAACCTTTTCAGGCTCTTCATGTTTTTGAACACTGCTTCATGCTCCTCGTATTTTTCAAACCATTTCATGATCCTCATGTATTTCACACCTTTGAACCTCTTCATATTTTTCACACCTTTTCAGGCTCTCCATGTGTTTCAACACCACTTCATGCTCCTCAGCTTTTTCAGACCGTTTCATGCTCATTTCATTTTTGAAACATTTTGAAGCTCTTCATATTTTTCACACCTTTTGAATCTCTTCATATTTTTGACACCTTTTCAGGCTCTTCATGTTTTTGAACACCTCTGCATGCTCCTCCTATTTTTCAGGGCGTTTAATGCTCCTCATGTATTTCACACCTTTTGAAGCTCTTCATATTTTTCTCACCTTTTCAGGCTCTTCATGTTTTTGAACACCGCTTCATGCTCCTCATATTTTTCAGACCGTTTCATGCTCCTCATATATTTCAAACCTTTTGCACCTCTTCATATTTTTCACACCTTTTCAATGTCTTCATGTTTTTGAACACCGTTTCATGCTGCTCCTATTTTTCACAACGTTTCATGCTCCTCATATTTTTGACACCTTTTGAAGCTCTTCATATTTTTCACACCTTTTCAGGCTCTTCATATTTTTGAACACCTCTTCCTCTTCCTCCTATTTTTCAGACCGTTTCTTGCTCCTCATGTATTTCACACCTTTTGAAGCCCTTCATATTTTTCACACCTTTTCAGGCTCTTGATGTTTTTCCACACCACTTCATGCTTCTCGTATTTTTCAACACGTTTCATGCTCCTCATGTATTTCACACCTTTTGAAGCTCTTCATATTTTTCACACCTTTTCAGGCTCTTCATGTTTTTCAACACCGCTTCATGCTCCTCCTATTTTTCAGACCGTTTCATGCACCTCATATTTTTCTCACCTTTTGAAGCTCTTCATATTTTTCACACCTTTTCAGGCTCCTCATGTTTTGCAACACCGCTTCATGGTCCTCCTATTTTTCAGACCGTTTCATACTCCTCATATTTTTTACAACTTTTGATGCTCTTCATATTTTTCACACCTTTTCAGGCTCTTCATTTTTTCAACACCGCTTCATGCTCCTCCTATTTTTCAGACCGTTTCATGCTCATCTCATTTTTGACACCTTTGGAAGCTTTTCATATTTTTCACAATTTTTCAGGCTCTTCATGTTTTGAACACCGCTTCATGCTCCTCCTATTTTTCAGACCGTATCATGCTCCTCATATTTTGACACCTTTTGAAGCTCTTCATATATTTCACACCTTTTCAGTCTCTTCTTTTTCTTCAACACCACCTCATGCACCTCCTATTTTTCAGACCGTTTCATGATCATCTCATTTTTGACACCTTTTGAAGCTCTTCATATTTTTCACACCTTTTCAGGCTCCTCATTTTTTTCAACACCACTTCATTCTCCTCCTATTTTTCAGACCGTTTCATGCTCATCTCTTTTTTGACACCTTTTGAAGCTCTTCATATTTTTCACACATTTTGAAGCTCTTAATATTTTTCACACCTTTTCTGGCTCTTCATGTTTTTCAACACCGGTTCATGGTACTCCTATTTTTCAGACCGTTTCTTGCACCTCATATATTTCACACCTTTAGAAGCTCTTCATATTTTTCACACATTTTCAGGCTCTTCATGTTTCTCAACACCGCTTCCTGCTCCTCCTCTTTTTCAGAACGTTTCATGCTCCTCATATTTTTGACACCTTTTGAAGCTCTTCGTGTTTCTCACAGCTTTTCAGGTTCTTCATGTTTTTCAACACTACTTCATGCTCCTCCTATTTTTCAGACGGTTTCATGCTCATCTCATTTTTGACACCTTTTGAAGCTCTTCATATTTTTCACATCTTTTGAAGCTCTTCATATTTTTCACACGTTTTCAGGCTCTTCATGTTGTTCAACACCCTTTCTTGCTCCTCCTATTTTTCAGACCATTTCATGCTCCTCATATTTTTGACACGTTTTGAAGCTCTTCATATTTTTCACACCTTTTCAGGCTCTTCATGTTTTTGAACACCGTTTCATAGTCCTCCTATTTTTCAGACCGTTTCATGCTCCTCATATTTTTGACACCTTTGAAGCTCTTCATATTTTTCACTACTTTTCAGGGTCTTCCTGTTTTGAACACCGCTTCATGCTCCTCCTATTTTTCAGAACTTTTCATGCTCCTCATATTTTTGACACCTTTTGAAGCTCTTCATATTTTTCACACCTTTTCAGGCTCTTCATGTTTTTGAACACCATTTCATGCTCCTCCTATTTTACAGACCGTTTCATTCTCCTCATATTTTTGACACCTTTTGAAGCTTTTCATATATTTCACACCTTTTCAGGCTTTTCATTATTTTCAACACCACTTCATGCTCCTCTTATTTTTCAGACCGTTTCTTGCTCATCTCATTTTGACACCTTTTGAAGCTCTTCATGTTTTTCACATCTTCTGAAGCTCTTCATATTTTTCACAAATTTTCAGGCTCTTTATGATTTTCAACACCGCTTCATGCTCCTCCTATTTTTCAGACCGTTTCATGTTCATCTCATTTTGACACCTTTTGAAGCTCTTCATATTTTTCACACCTTTTGAAGCTCTTCATATTTTGCATATTTTTGAAGTTCTTCATAATTTCACACGTTTTCAGACTCTTCATGTTTTTCAACACCACTTCATGCTCCTCCTATTTTTCAGACCGTTTCATGCTCCTCATATTTTTGACACCTTTTGAAGCTCTTCATATTTTTCACACCTTTTCAGGCTCTTCATGTTTTTGAACACCGCTTCATGCTCCTCCTATTTTTCAGACCGTTTCATGCTCCTCATATTTTTGACAACTTTTGAAGCTTTTCATATTTTTCACACCTTGTCAGGCTCTTGAATTTTTTCAACACCACTTCATGCTCCTCCTTTTTTGCAGACCGTTTCATGCTCCTAATACTTTTGACACCTTTTGAAGCTCTTCATATTTTGCACACCTTTTCAGGCTCTTCATGTTTTTGAACACCGCTTCATGATCCTCCTATTTTTCTGACCTTTTCATGCTCCTCATATTTTTGACAACTTTTGAAGCTCTTCATATTTTTCACAACTTTTCAGGCTTTTCCTGTTTTTGAACAACGCTTCATGCTCCTCCTATTTTTCAAACCGTTTCATGCTCCTCATATTTTTGACACCTTTTGAAGCTCTTCATATTTTTCACACCTTTTCAGGCTCTTCATGTTTTTGAACACCGCTTCATGCTCCTCCTATTTTCAGACCGTTTCATTCTCCTCATATTTTTGACACCTTTTGAAGCCCTTCATATATTTCACACCTTTTCCGTCTCTTCTTTTTTTTCAACACCACTTCATGCTCCTCCTATTTTTCAGACCGTTTCATGCTCATCTCATTTTTGACACCTTTTGAAGCTCTTCATATTTTTCACACCTTTTCAGGCTCTTCATGTTTTTGAACACCGCTTCATGCTCCTCTTATTTTTCAGACTGCTTCATACTCCTCTCATTTTTGAAACCTTTTCAAGCTCTTCATATTTTTGACACCTTTTGAAGCTCTTCATATTTCTCACACGTTTTCAGGCTCTTCATGATTTTCAACACCGATTCATGCTCCTCCTCTTTTTCAGACCGTTTCATGCTCCTCATATTTTTGATACCTTTTGAATCTCCTCATATTTTTTACACCTTTTGAACCTCTTCATATATTTCACACTTTTTCAGGCTCTTCATGTTTTTCAACACGGCTTCATGCTCCTCCTATTTTTCAGACCGTTTCATGCTCCTCATATTTTTCAAACCTTTTGAAGCTCTTCATGTTTTTCACACCTTTTAAGCCTCTTCATGTTTTTTAGCACCGCTTCATGCTCCTCCTATTTTCAAGACAGTTTCATACTCCTCATGTATTTCATACCTTTTGAAGCTCCTCATATTTTTCACACCTTTTCAGGCTCTTCATATTTTTGAAAACCGCTTCATGCTCCTCCTATTTTTAAGACCGTTTCATGCTCCTCATATATTTCACACCTTTTGAAGTTCTTCATATTTTTCACACCTTTTCAGGCTCTGCATGTTTTTCAACACCGTTTCATGCTCCTCCTATTTTTCAGACCGTTTCATGCTCCTCATATTTTTGACACATTTTGAAGTTCTTGATATATTTCACACCTTCTCAGGCTCTTCATTTTTTGGAACACGACTTCTTGCTCCTCCTATTTTTCAGACCGTTTCATGCTCATCTCATTTTTGACACCTTTTGAAGCTCTTCATATATTTGACACCATTTGAAGCTCTTCATATTTTTCACAACTTTTCAGGCTCTGCATGTATTTGAACACCGTTTCATGCTACTCCTATTTTTCAGACCGATTCTTGCTGCTCATATATTTGACACCTTTTGAAACTCTTCATATTTTTAACACCTTTTCAGGCTCTTCATGTTTTTCAACACCGCTTCATGCTCCTCCTATTTTTCAGACCGTTTCATGCTCCTCATATTTTTGACACCTTTTGATGCTCTTCATATTTTTCACACCTTTTCAGGCTTTTCATGTTTTTGCACACCGCTTCATGCTCCTCCTATTTTTCACACCTTTTGAAGCTCTTCATATTTTTCACCCTCTTCAGTCTCTTCATGTTTTTGAACACGGTTTCATGCTCCTCCTATTTTTCAGACCGTTTCATGCTCCTCATATTTTTGACACCTTATGAAGCTCTTCATATTTTTCACATCATTTCAGGCTCTTCATGTTTTTCAACACCGCTTCATGCTCCACCTATTTTTCAGACGGTTTCATGCTCATCTCTTTTTTGACCCCTTTTGAAGCTCTTCATATTTTTCATACCTTTTGAAGCTCTTCATATTTTTCACTCGTTTTCACGCTCTTCATGTTTTTCAACACCGCTTCATGCTCCTCCTATTTTTCAGACGGTTTCATGCTCCTCATATTTTTGACACCTTTTGAAGCTCTTCATATTTTTCAAACCTTTTCAGGCTCTTCATGTTTTTGAACACTGCTTCATGCTCCTCGTATTTTTCAAACCATTTCATGATCCTCATGTATTTCACACCTTTGAACCTCTTCATATTTTTCACACCTTTTCAGGCTCTTCATGTGTTTCAACACCACTTCATGCTCCTCAGCTTTTTCAGACCGTTTCATGCTCATTTCATTTTTGAAACATTTTGAAGCTCTTCATATTTTTCACACCTTTTGAATCTCTTCATATTTTTGACACCTTTTCAGGCTCTTCATGTTTTTGAACACCTCTGCATGCTCCTCCTATTTTTCAGGGCGTTTAATGCTCCTCATGTATTTCACACCTTTTGAAGCTCTTCATATTTTTGACACCTTTTCAGGCTCTTCATGTTTTGCAACACCGCTTCATGCTGTTCCTATTTTTCAGACCGTTTCATGCTCCTCATATTTTTGAGACCTTTTGAAGCTCTTCATATCTTTCACACCTTTTCAGGCTCTTCATGTTTTTCAATACCACTTCATGCTCCACCTATTTTTCAGACCGTTTCATGCTCATCTCATTTTTGACACCTTTTAAAGCTCTTCATATTTTTCACACCTTTTGAAGCTCTTCATATTCTTCATACGTTTTCATGCTCTTTATGTTTTTCAACACCGCTTCTTGCTCCTCCTATTTTTCAGACCGTTTCATGCTCATCTCATTTTTGACACCTTTTAAAGCTCTTCATATTTTTCACACCTTTTGAGGCTCTTCATATTTTTCACACCTTTTGAGGCTCTTCATATTTTTCATATTTTTGAAGCTCTTCATATTTTTCACACCTTTTCAGGCTCTTCATATTTTTGAACACCGCTTCATGCTCCTCCTATTTTTCAGAGAGTTTCATGCTCCTCATGTATTTCACACCTTATGAAGCTCTTCATATTTTTCACACCTTTTCAGGCTCTTCATGTTTTTCAACGCCGCTTCATGCTCCTCCTCTTTTTCAGACCGTTTCATGCACCTCCTATTTTTCTCACCTTTTGAAGCTCTTCATATTTTTCACAACTTTTCAGGCTCCTCATGTTTTGCAACACCGCTTCATGCTCCTCCTATTTTTCAGACCGTTTCATACTCCTCATATTTTTGACACCTTTTGATGCTCTTCATATTTTTCACACCTTTTCCGGCTCTTCATTTTTTCAACACCGCTTCATGCTCCTCCTATTTTTCAGACCGTTTCATGCTCATCTCATTTTTGACACCTTTGGAAGCTTTTCATATTTTTCACAATTTTTCAGGCTCTTCATGTTTTGAACACCGCTTCATGCTCCTCCTATTTTTCAGACCGTATCATGCTCCTCATATTTTGACATCTTTTGAAGCTCTTCATATATTTCACACCTTTTCAGTCTCTTCTTTTTTTTCAACACCACCTCATGCACCTCCTATTTTTCAGACCGTTTCATGATGATCTCATTTTTGACACATTTTGAAGCTCTTCATATTTTTCACACCTTTTCAGGCTCCTCATTTTTTTCAGCACCACTTCATTCTCCTCCTAATTTTCAGACCGTTTCATGCTCATCTCTTTTTTGACACCTTTTGAAGCTCTTCATATTTTTCACACATTTTGAAGCTCTTAATATTTTTCACACCTTTTCTGGCTCTTCATGTTTTTCAACATCGGTTCATGGTACTCCTATTTTTTAGACCGTTTCATGCTCCTCATATTTTTCCACCTTTTGAAGCTGTTCATATTTTTCACATCTTTTCAGTCTCTTCATTTTTTTCAACACTGCTTCATGCTCCTCCTATTTTTCAGACCATTTCATGCTCATCTCATTTTTGACACCTTTTGAAGCTCTTCATATATTTCACACCTTCTGAAGCTCTTCATAATTTTCACATCTTTTCAGGATCTTCATGTTTTTCAACAACTTTTCATGATCCTCCTATTTTTTAGACCGATTCATGCTCCTCATATTTTTGACACCTTTAGAAGCTCTTCATATATTTCACACCTTTTCAGGCTGTTCATGTTTTTCAACACCACTTCATGCTCCTCGTATTTTTAAGACCGTTTCATGCTCCTCATATTTTTGACACCTTTAGAAGCTCTTCATATTTTTCACACATTTTCAGGCTCTTCATGTTTCTCAACACCGCTTCCTGCTCCTCCTCTTTTTCAGACCGTTTCAGGCTCCTCATATATTTGACACATTTTGAAGCTCTTCATGTTTCTCACAGCTTTTCAGGTTCTTCATGTTTTTCAACACTACTTCATGCTCCTCCTATTTTTCAGACGGTTTCATGCTCATCTCATTTTTGACACCTTTTGAAGCTCTTCATATTTTTCACATCTTTTGAAGCTCTTCATATTTTTCACACGTTTTCAGGCTCTTCATGTTGTTCAACACCCTTTCTTGCTCCTCCTATTTTTCAGACCGTTTCATGCTCCTCATATTTTTGACACGTTTTGAAGCTCTTCATATTTTTCACACCTTTTCAGGCTCTTCATGTTTTTGAACACCGTTTCATAGTCCTCCTATTTTTCAGACCGTTTCATGCTCCTCATATTTTTGACACCTTTTGAAGCTCTTCATATTTTTCACTACTTTTCAGGGTCTTCCTGTTTTTGAACACCGCTTCATGCTCCTCCTATTTTTCAGAACTTTTCATGCTCCTCATATTTTTGACACCTTTTGAAGCTCTTCTTATTTTTCACACCTTTTCAGGCTCTTCATGTTTTTGAACACCATTTCATGCTCCTCCTATTTTGCAGACCGTTTCTTGCTCCTCATATTTTTGACACCTTCTGAAGCTCTTCATATTTTTCACACCTTTTGAAGCTCTTCATATTTTTCATATTTTTGAAGCTCTTCATATTTTCACACGTTTTCAGACTCTTCATGTTTTTCAACACCGCTTCATGATCCTGCTATTTTTCAGACCGTTTCATGCTCCTCATATATTTCACACCTTTTGAAGCTCTTCATATTTTTCACACCTTTTGAAGCTCTTCATATTTTTCATATTATTGAAGCTCTTCATATTGTTCACACCTTTTCAGGCTCTTCATATTTTTGAACACCGCTTCATACTCCTCCTATATTTCAGACAGTTTCATGCTCATCTCATTTTTGACACCTTTTGAAGCTTTTCATAGTTTTCACAACTTTTCAGGCTCTTCATATTTTTGAACACCTCTTCATGCTAATCCTATTTTTCAAACCATAACATGCTCCTCATATTTTTCACACCTTTTGAAGCTCTTCATATTTTTTACACCTTTTCATGCTCTTCATGTTTTTGAACACCACTTCATGCTCCTTATATTTTTCAGAGAGTTTCATGCTCCTCATGTATTTCACACCTTTTGAAGCTTTTCATATTTCTCACACCTTTTCAGGCTCTTCATGTTTTTCAACACCGCTTCATGCTCCTTCTATTTTTCAGATCGTTTCATGCTCCTCATATTTTTGACACCTTTTGAAGCTCTTCATATTTCTCACACCTTTTCAGGCTCTTCATGTTTTTGAACACCGCTTCATGCTCCTCCTATTTTTCAGACCGTTTCATGCTCCTCATATTTTTCCCACCTTTTGTAGCTTTTCATATTTTTAACACCTTTTCAGGCTCTTCAAGTTTATCAACACCACTTCATGCTCCTCCTTTTTGCAGACCGTTTCATGCTCCTCATATTTGACACCTATTGATGCTCTTAATATATTTCACACCTTTTCAGGCTCTTCATTTCTTCCACACCACTTCATGCTCCTCATATTTTTCAGGCAGTATCATGCTCCTCATATTTTTCACATCTTTTGAAGCTCTTCATATTTTTCACACCTTTACAGGCTCTTCATGTTTTTGAACACCGTTTCATGCTCCTCCTATTTTTCAGACCGTTTCATGCTCCCCATATTTTTGAGACCTTTTGAAGCCCTCATATATTTCACACCTTTTCAGGCTCTTCATTTTTTTCAACACCACGTCATGCTCCTCCTATTTTTCAGACCCCTTTATGCTCTTCTCATTTTTGACACCTTTTGAAGCTCTTCATATTTTTCACACCTTTTGAAGCTCTTCATATTTTTCACACCTTTTCATGCTCTTCATGTTTTTGATCACCGCTTCATGCTCCTCCTATTTTCAGACCGTTTCATGCTCCTCATATTTTTCACACATTTTGAAGCTCCTCCTATTTTTCACAACCTTTCACGCTCTTCATGTTTTTCAACACGGCTTCATGATCCTCCTATTTTTCTGACAGTTTCATGCTCCTCCTATTTTTCAGCACGTTTCATACTCCTCCAAATTTTCAGACCGTTTCATGCTCCTCATATTTGTCACACCTTTCGAAGCTCTTCATATTTTTCACACCTTTTCTGGATCTTCATGTTTTTGAGCACAGCTTCATGCGCCTCCGATTTTTCAGACCGTTTCATGCTCCTCATATATTTCACACCTTTTGAAGCTCTTCATATTTTTCACAGCTTTTCAGGATCTTCATGTTTTTCAACACCATTTCATGCTGCTCCTATTTTTCAGACCGTTTCATGCTCCTCATATTTTTGACACCTTTTGAAGTTCTTCATTTTTTTCAAAACTTTTCAGGCTCTCCATGTTTTTAAACACCGCTTCATGCTCCTACTATTTTTGAGACCGTTTCATGCTACTCATTTATTTCACACCTTTTGAAGCTCTTCATATTTTTCAAGCCTTTTCAGGCTCTTCATGTTTTTGAACACCGCTTCATGCTCCTCCTATTTTTCAGACCGTTTCATGCTCCTCATTTATTTCACACCTTTTGAAGCTCTTCATATTTTTCAAGCCTTTTCAGGCTCTTCATGTTTTTGAACACCGCTTCATGCTCCTCCTATTTTTCAAACCTTTTCATGATCCTCATGTATTTCAAACCTTTGAAACTCTTCATATTTTTCAGACCTTTTCTTGCTCTTCATGTTTTTCAACAACATTTCATGCTCCTCCTATTTTTCAGACCTTTTCATGCTCCTCATATTTTTCACACCTTTTCATGCTCTTCTTGTTTTTCAACACAGTTTCATGGTCCTCATATGTTTGACACCTTTTGAATCTCTTCATATTTTTCACACCTTTTCAGGCTCTTCATGATTTTCAACACTGCTTCATGCTCCTCATATTTTTGAGACCGTTTCATGCTCCTAATATTGTTCACACATTTTCAAGATCTTCATGTTATTCAACACCGCTTCATGCTCTTCCTATTTTTCAGGCCGTTTCATGCTCCTCATATTTTTGATACTTTTGAAGCTCTTAATATTTTTCACACCTTTTCAAGCTCTTCATGTTTTGAACACCATTTCATGCTCCTCCTATTTTTCAGACCGTTTCATGTTCCTCATATTTTTGACAACTTTTGAAGCTCCTCATATTTTTCACACCTTTTCAGGCTCTTCATGTTTTTCAACACACTTTCATGCTCCTCATATGTTTGACACCTTTTGAATCTCTTCATATTATTCACACCTTTTCAGGCTCTTCATGATTTTCAACACCGCTTCATGCTCCCCATATTTTTGAGACCGTTTTATGCTACTCATATTTTGACACCTTTTGAAGCTCTTCATGTATTTCACACCTTTTCAGGCTCTACATGTTTTTCAACACCGCTTCATCCTCATCATATTTTGAGACCGTTTTATGCTACTCATATTTGACAACTTTTGAAGCTCTTCATATATTTCACACCTTTTAAGGCTCTTCATGTTTCTGGACACCGCTTCATGCTCCTCCTATATTTCACACTTTTTGAAGCTCTTCATATATTTCACACCTTTTAAGGCTCTTCATGTTTCTGGACACCGCTTCATGCTCCTCCTATATTTCACACTTTTTGAAGCTCTTCATATATTTCACACCTTTTCAGGCTCTTCATGTTTTTGAACACCGCTTCATGCTCCTCCTATATTTCACACCTTTTGAAGCTCTTCATATATTTCACACCTTTTCAGACTCTTCATGTTTTTCAACATCGCTTCATACTCCTCCTATTTTTTTGACCGTTTCATGCTCCTCATATATTTGACACCTTTTGAAGCTCTTCATATTTTTCACACCTTTTGAAGCTCTTCATATTTTTCACACCTTTTGAAGCTCTTCATATTTTACACATATTTTCACCCTCTTCATGTTTTTCAACACCTTTTCATGCTCCTCCTATTTTTCGGACTGTTTCATTCTCTTCATATTTTTGACACTTTTTGAAGCTCTTCATATTTTTCACACCTTTTCAGGCTCTTCATCTTTTTCAACACCGTTTCATGCTCCTCATATTTTTCAGACTGTTTCATTCTCCTCATATTTATGTCAACTTTTGAAACTCTTCATTTTCTTCACACCTTTTCATGCTCTTCATGTTTTTGAACACTGCTTCATGCTCCTCCTATGTTTCAGACCGTTTCATGCTCCTCATATTTTTGAAACCTTTTGAAGTTCGTCATATATTTCACACCTTTTCAGGCTCTTCATGTTTTTAAACACCTCTTCATTCTTCTCCTGTTTTTCAGACCATTTCATGCTCCTCATATTTTTCACACTTTTTGAAGCTCTTCATATTTTTCACACTTTTTGAAGCTCTTCATACTTTTCACACCTGTCAGGCTCTTCATGTTTTTGAACACCGCTTCCTGCTCCACCTATTTTTCAGATCGCTTATGCTCCTCATATTTTTCACACTTTTTGAAGCTCTTCATATTTTTCACACTTTTTCAGGCTCTTCATGTTTTTGAACACCACTTCATGCTCCTCCTATTTTTCAGACCGTTTCATGCTCCTCATGTATTTCACACCTTTTGAACCTCTTCGTATTTCGCACACCTTTTCAGGCTCTTCATGTTTTTCACAACCACTTCATGCTCTTCCTATTTTTCAGACCGTTTCATGCTCCTCATATTTTTGATACCTTTGAAGCTCTTCATATTTTTCACACCTTTTCAGGCTCTTCATGTTTTGAACACCATTTCATGCTCCTCCTATTTTTCCGACCGTTTCATGCTCCTCATCTTTTACACACCTGTTGAAGCTCTTCATATTTTTCACACCATTTCAGGCTCTTCATGTTTTTCAACACCGCTTCATGCTCCTCCTATTTTTTCAGACCGTTTAATGCTCTTCCTATTTTTGACACGTTTTGAGGCTCTTCATATTTTTCTCACCTTTTCAGGCTCTTCATGTTTTCGAACACCGCTTCATGCTCCTCCTATTTTTGAGACCGTTTTATGCTCCACATGTATTTCACAGCTTTTGAATCTCTTCAGAATTTTCCCACCTTTCAGGCTCTTCATGTTTTTGAACACCGTTTCATGGTCTTCCTATTTTTCAGACCGTTTCATGCTCCTCATATTTGTGACACCTTTAGAAACTCTTCATATTTTTCACACCTTTTCAGGTTCTTCATGTTTTTGAACACCGTTTCATGCTCCTCCTATTTTTCAGACCATTTCATGCTCCTCATATTTTTGACACATTTTGAATCTCTTCATATTTTTCACACCTTTTCAGGTTCTTCATGTTTTTGAACACCGCTTCATGCTTCTCCTATTTTTCAGACCGTTTCATGCTATTCATGTATTTAATACCTTTTGAAGCTCTTCATATTTTTCACACCTTTTCAGGCTCTTCATGTTTTTGAACACCTTTTCATGCTCCTCGTATTTTTCTGACCGTTTCCTGCTCCTCATATTTTTTACCCTTTTTGAACCTCCTCATATTTTTCGCACCTTTTGAACCTCTTCATATATTTCACATCATTTCAGGCTCTTCATGTTTTTCAACACCACTTCATGCTCCTCCTATTTTTCAGACCGTTTCATGCTCCTCATAATTTTGACACGTTTTGAAGCTCTTCAAATTTTTCACACCTTTTCAGGCTCTTCATCTTTTTCAACACCACTTCATGCTCCTCCTCTTTTCCAGAGCGTTTCATTGTCCTCATATTTTTGACACCTTTAGAAGCTCTTTATATTTTTCACAACTTTTCAGGCTCTTCATGTTTTTCACAACCGCTTCATGCTCCTCCTATTTTTCAGACAGTTTCATTCCTCTCATGTATTTCACACCTTTTGAAGCTCTTCATATTTTTCACACCTTTTCAGACTCTTCATGTTTTTGAACACCACTTCATGCTCCTCCTATTTTACACACAGTTTCATGCTCCAAATGTATTTCACACCTTTTGAAGCTCTTCTTATTTTTCACACATTTTGAGGCTCTTCATTTGTTTGAACACCGTTTCATGCTGCTCCTAATTTTCAGACCGTTTCATTCTCATCTCATTTTGACAGCTTTTGAAGCTCTTCATATTTTCACGCCTTTTGAAGCTCTTCACATATTTCACACCTTTTCAGGCTCTTCTTTTTTTTCAACACCACTTCATGCTCCTCCTAATTTTCAGACCGTTTCATGATCATCTTATTTTGACAGCTTTTGAAGCTCTTCATATTTTCACACCTTTTGAAGCTCTACATATTATTCACATCTTTTCAGGCTCTTCATGATTTTCAACACCGCTTCATGCTCATCCTATTTTTCAGACTGTTTCATGCTCATCTCATTTTTGACACCTTTGGAAACTCTTCATATTTTTTCACTCGTTTTCAGGCTCTTCCAGTTTTTCAACAACATTTCATGCTCCTCCTATTTTTCAGACTGTTTCATGGTCGTAATGTATTTCACACCTTTTGAAGCTCTTTATATTTTTCACACCTTGTCAGGCTCTTCATGTTTCTGAACAGTGCTTCATGCTCCTCCTATTTTTCAGACCGTATCATGCTCCTCATATTTTTGAAACATTTTGAAGCTCTTCATATATTTCACACCTTTTCAGGCTCTTCATGTTTTTGAACACCACTTCATGCTTCTCATATTTTTCAGACTGTTTCATGGTCCTCATGTATTTCACACATTTTGAAGCTCTTTATATTTTTCACACCTTTTCAGGCTCTTCATATATTTGAACACTGCTTCATGCTCCTCCTATTTTTCAGAGAGTTTCATGCTCCTCATGTATTTCACAACTTTTGAAGCTCTTCATGTTTTTCACACCTTTTCAGGCTGTTCATGTTTTTTAACAGCGCTTCATGATTCTCCTATTTTTCAGACCGTTTCATGCTCTTCATATTTTTGACACATTTTGAAGCTCTTCATATTTTTCACAGCTTTTCAGGCTCTTCATGTTTTTCCACACCACTTCATGCTTCTCCTAATTTTCAGACCGTTTCATGCTCCTCATGTATTTCACACCTTTTGAAGCTCTTCATATTTTTCACACCTTTTCAGGCTCTTCATGTTTTTCCACACCACTTCATGCTTCTCTTATTTTTCAGCCCGTTTCATGCTCCTCATATATTTCACACCTTTTGAAGCTCTTCATATTTTTCAAACCTTTTCAGGCTCTTCATGTTTTTGATCACCGTTTCATGCTCCTCCTATTTTTCAGACGGTTTCATGCTCCTCATATTTTTGACACTTTTTGAAGATCTTCATATTTTTCACACCTTTTCAGGCTCTTCATGTTTTTCAACACCACTTCATGCTCCTCCTATTTTTCAGACCGTTTCATGCTCCTCATATATTTGACACATTTAGAAGCTCTTCATATTTGCACACCTTTTCAGGCTCTTCATATTTTTCATCACCGCTTCATGCTCCTCCTATTTTTCAGACGGTTTCATGTTGATCTCATTTTTGACACCTTTTGAAGCTCTTCATATTTTTCACACCTTTTGAAACTCTTCATATTTTTCACAGCTTTTCAGGCCCTTCATGATTTTCATCACCACTTCATGCTCCACCTATTTTTAAGACCGTATCATGCTCCTCATATTTTTGACACCTTTAGAAGATCTTCATATTTTTCACACCTTATCAGGCTCTTCATGTTTTTCAACAACGCTTCATGCTCCTCCTATTTTTCAGACCGTTTCATGCTCCTCATATTTTTGACACCTTTTGAAGCTCTTCATATTTTTCACACCTTTTCAGGCTCTTCATATTTTTCAACACCGCATCATGCTCTTCCTATTTTTCAGACCGTTTCATGCACCTCATATTTTTCACACCTTTTAAAGCTCTTCATATTTTTAACACCTTTTCAGGCTCCTTATGTTTTTCAACACCGATTCATTCTCCTCCTATTTTTCAGACCGTTTCATGCTCCTCATATTCTTGACAAGTTTTAAAGCTCTTCATATTTTTCACATCTTTTCAGGCTCTTCATGATTTTGAACACCGCTTCATGCTCCTCCTATTTTTCAGACCGTTTCATGCTCCTCATATTTTTCACACCTTTTGAAGCTCTTCATATTTTTCACAACTTTTCAGGCTCTTCATATTTTGAACACCGCTTCATGCTCCTCCTATTTTTCAGACCGTTAAATGCTCCTCATGTATTTGACACCTTTTGAAGCTCCTCATATTTTTCACACGTTTTCAGGCTGTGCATGTTTTTGAACACCGCTTCATGCTCCTGCTATTTTTCAGACCGTTTCATGCTCGTCATATTTTTGACACCTTTTGAAGCTCTTCATATTTTTGACACCTTTTCAGGCTCTTCAGGTTTTTCAACACCGCTTCATGCTCCTCCTTTTTTGCAGACCGTTTCATGCTCCGCATATTTTTGACAACTTTTGAATTTCTTCATATTTTTCACACCTTTTCAGGCTCTTCAGGTTTTTCAACACCGCTTCATGCTCCTCCTTTTTTGCAGACCGTTTCATGCTCCGCATATTTTTGACACCTTTTGAATTTCTTCATATTTTTCACACCTTTTCAGGCTCTTCATGTTTTTGAACACCACTTCATGCTCCTCGTATTTTTCAGAGAGTTTCATGCTCCGCATGTATTTCACACCTTATGAAGCTCTTCATATTTTTCACACCTTTTCAGGCTCTTCATGTTTTTGAACACCGCTTCATGATTCTCCTATTTTTCAGACCCTTTCATGCTCTTCATATTTTTGACACATTTTGAAGCTCTTCATATTTTTCACACCTTTTCAGGCTCTTCATGTTTTTCCACACCACTTCATGCTTCGCCTAATTTTCAGACCGTTTCATGCTCCTCTTGTATTTCACACATTTTGAAGCTCTTCATATTTTTCACACCTTTTTAGGCTCTTCATGTTTTTGACGACCGCTTCATGCTCCTCCTATTTTTCAGACCATTTGATGCTCCTCATATTTTTTGACACCTTTTGAAGCTCTTCATATTTTTCACACCTTTTAGGCTCTTCATGTTTTTCAACACCGTTTCATGATCTTCCTATTTTTCAGACCGTTTCATTCTCATCTCATTTTTGACACCTTTTGAAGCTCTTCATATTTTTCACACCTTTTCAGGATGTTCATGTTTTTCCAGCCAACTTCATGCTTCTCCTATTTTTCAGACCGTTTCATGCTCCTCATGTATTTCACACCTTTGAAGCTCTTCATATTTTTGACACCTTTTCAGGCTCTTCATGTTTTTGATCACCGTTTCATGCTCCTCCTATTATTCAGACCGTTTCATGCTCCTCATATTTTTCACACCTTTTGAAGCTCTTCATATCTTTCACAACTTTTCAGGGTCTTCATGTTTTTGAACACCACTTCATGATCCTCCTATTTTTCAGACCATTTCATGCTCTTCATAATTTTGACCCATTTTGAAGCTCTTCATATATTTCACACCTTTTCAGGCTCTTCATGTTTTTCAAAACCACTTCATGCTCCTCCTAATTTTCAGACCGTTTCATGTTCTTCTCATTTATGACACATTTTGAAGCTCTTCATATTTTTCACACCTTTTCAGGCTCTTCATGTTTTTGAACACAGCTTCATGCTCCTCCTATTTTTCAGACCGTTTCATGCTCGTCATATTTTTGACACCTTTTGAAGCTCTTCATATTTTTCACACCTCTTCAGGCTCTTCATGTTTTTGAACACCGTTTCATGATCCTCCTATTTTTCAGACCGTTTCATGCTCCTCATATATTTGACACATTTAGAAGCTCTTCATATTTTCACACCTTTTCAGGATCTTCATATTTTTCAACACCGCTGCATGCTCCTCCTATTATTCAGACGGTTTCATGTTGATCTCATTTTTGACACCTTTTGAAGCTCTTCATATTTTCACACCTTTTGAAACTCTTCATATTTTTCACACCTTTTCAGGCCCTTCATGATTTTCAACACCGCTTCATGCTCCTCCAATTTTTAAGACCGTTTCATGCTCCTCATATTTTTGACACCTTTAGAAGATCTTCATATTTTCACACCTTTTCATGCTCTTCATGTTTTTCAACAACGCTTCATGCTCCTCCTAATTTTCAGACCGTTTCATGCTCCTCATATTTTTGACACCTTTTGAAGCTCTTCATATTTTTCACACCTTTTCAGGCTCTTCATATTTTTCAACACCGCATCATGCTCCTCCTATTTTTCAGAGCGTTTCATGCACCTCATATTTTTCACACCTTTTAAAGCTCTTCATATTTTTCACACCTTTTCATGCTCCTTATGTTTTTCAACACCGATTCATTCTCCTCCTATTTTTCAGACCGTTTCATGCTCCTCATATTCTTGACACCTTTTAAAGCTCTTCATATTTTTCACACCTTTTCAGGCTCTTCATGTTTTTGAACACAGCTTCATGCTCCTCCTATTTTTCAGACCGTTTCATGCTCGTCATATTTTTGACACCTTTTGAAGCTCTTCATATTTTTCACACCTCTTCAGGCTCTTCATGTTTTTGCACACCGTTTCATGATCCTCCTATTTTTCAGACCGTTTCATGCTCCTCATATATTTGACACATTTAGAAGCTCTTCATATTTTCACACCTTTTCAGGATCTTCATATTTTTCAACACCGCTGCATGCTCCTCCTATTATTCAGACGGTTTCATGTTGATCTCATTTTTGACACCTTTTGAAGCTCTTCATATTTTCACACCTTTTGAAACTCTTCATATTTTTCACACCTTTTCAGGCCCTTCATGATTTTCAACACCGCTTCATGCTCCTCCAATTTTTAAGACCGTTTCATGCTCCTCATATTTTTGACACCTTTAGAAGATCTTCATATTTTCACACCTTTTCATGCTCTTCATGTTTTTCAACAACGCTTCATGCTCCTCCTAATTTTCAGACCGTTTCATGCTCCTCATATTTTTGACACCTTTTGAAGCTCTTCATATTTTTCACACCTTTTCAGGCTCTTCATATTTTTCAACACCGCATCATGCTCCTCCTATTTTTCAGACCGTTTCATGCACCTCATATTTTTCACACCTTTTAAAGCTCTTCATATTTTTCACACCTTTTCAGGCTCTTCGTGATTTTGAACACAGCTTCATGCTCCTCCTATTTTTCAGACCGTTTCATGCTCCTCATAATTTTCACACCTTTTGAAGCTCTTCATATTTTTCACAACTTTTCAGGCTCTTCCTATTTTGAACACCGCTTCATGCTCCCCCTTTTTTCAGACCGTTTAAGATCCTCATGTATTTGACACCTTTTGAAGCTCTTCATATTTTTCACACGTTTTCAGGCTCTTCATGTTTTTGAACACCGCTTCATGCTCCACCTATTTTTCAGACCGTTTCATGCTCGTCATATATTTGACACCTTTTGAAGCTCTTCATATTTTTCACACCTATTCAGGCTCTTCATGTTTTTGCACACCGTTTCAAGATCCTCCTATTTTTCAGACCGTTTCATCCTCCTCATATTTTTGACACCTTTTGAAGCTCTTCATATTTTTCACACCTTTTCAGGCTCTTCAAGTTTTACAACACCACTTCATGCTCCTCCTATTTTTCAGAGAGTTTCATGCTCCTCATGTATTTCACACCTTATGAAGCTCTTCATATTTTTCACACCTTTTCAGGCTCTTCATGTTTTTCACACCTTTTCAAGCTCTTCATGTTTTGCAACACAACTTCATTCTCCTAGTCTTTTTAAGACCGTTTCATGCTCCTCATATTTTTGACACCTATTGAAGCTCTTCATATTTCTCACACCTTTTCAGGTTCTTCATGTTTTTCAACACCGCTTCATGCTGCTTCTATTTTTCAGACCGTTTCATGCTCCTCATATTTTTCACATCTTTTGAAGCTCTTCATATTTTTCACACCTTTTGAAGCTCTTCATATTTTTCACACCTTTTCAGGCTCTTCATGTTTTTGAACACTTCTTCTTGCTCCTCCTCTTTTTAAAACCCTTTCATGCTTCTCATATTTTTGACACCTTTTATAGCTCTTCATATTTTTCACACCTTTTCATGCTCTTCATGTTTTTCAACACAGTTTCATGCTGCTTCTATTTTTCAGACCGTTTCATGCTCTTCATATTTTTCACACCTTTTGAAGCTCTTCATATTTTTCACACCTTTTCAGGCTCTTCATGTTTTTGAACACCGTTTCATGATCCTCCTATTTTTCAGACCGTTTCATGCTCATCTCATTTTTGACACCTTTTGAAGCTTTTCATAATTTTCACTACTCTTTAGGCTCTTCATGTTTTTGATCACCGCTTCATGCTCCTCCTATTTTTCAGAGAGTTTCATGCTCCTCATGTATTTCACAACTTTTGAAGCTCTTCATATTTTTCACACCTTTTCAGGCTGTTCATGTTTTTGAACACCGCTTCATGATTCTCCTATTTTTCAGACCGTTTCATGCTCTTCATATTTTTGACCCATTTTGAAGCTCTTCATATTTTTCACACCTTTTCAGGCTCTTCATATTTTTCCCCACCACTTCATGCTTCTCCTAATTTTCAGACCGTTTCATGCTCCTCATATATTTCACACCTTTTGAAGCTCTTCCTATTTTTCACACCTTTTCAGGCTCTTCATGTTTTTGACGACCGCTTAATGCTCCTCTTATTTTTCAGACCGTTTGATGCTCCTCATATTTTTGACACCTTTTGAAGCTCTTTCTATTTTTCACAACTTTTAGTGACTTCATATTTTTCAACACCTTTTCATGATTTTCCTATTTTTCAGACCGTTTCATGCTCATCTCATATTTGACACCTTTTGAAGCTTTTCATATTTTTGACAACTTTTCAGGCTCTTCATGATTTTGAAAACAGCTTCATGCTCCTCCTATTTTTCAAAGAGTTTCATGCTCCTCATGTATTTCACACCTTTTGAAGCTCTTCATATTTTTCACACCTTTTCAGGCTGTTCATGTTTTTCCACACCACTTCATGCTTCTCCTATTTTTCAGCCCGTTTCATGCTCCTCATGTATTTCACATCTTTTGAAGCTCTTCATATTTTTCAAACCTTTTCAGGCTCTTCATGTTTTTGATCACCGTTTCATGCTCCTCCTATTTTTCAGACAGTTTCATGCTCCTCATATTTTTGACACTTTTTGAAGCTCTTCATATTTTACACACCTTTTCAGGCTCTTAATGTTTTTCAACACCACTTCATGCTCCTCCTATTTTTCAGACCGATTCATGCTCCTCATATATTTGACACATTTATAAGCTCTTCATATTTTTCACACCTTTTCAAGCTCTTCATATTTTTCAACACCGCTTCATGCTCCTCCTATTTTTCAGACGGTTTCTTGTTGATCTCATTTTTGACACCTTTTGAAGCTCTTCATATTTTTCACACCTTTTGAAACTCTTCATATTTTTCACACCTTTTCAGGCTCTTCATGTTTTTCACACATTTTCAGGCTCTTCATGTTTTTCAACACCGTTTCATGCTGTTTCTATTTTTCAGACAGTTTCATGCTCCTCATATTTTTCACATCTTTTGAAGCTCTTCATATTTTTCACACCTTTTCAGGCTCTTCATGTTTTTCAACACCGCTTCATGCTCCTGCTATTTTTCAGACTGTTTCATGCTCCTCATATTTTTGACACCTTTAGAAGCTCTTCATATTTTTCAAACCTTTTCAGGCTCTTCATGTTTTTGAACACTGCTTCATGCTCCTCCTATTTTTCAGACCGTTTCATGCTCCTCATATTTTGACACCTTTTGAAGCTTTTCATATTTTTCACACCTTTTCAGGCTCTTCAAGTTTTTCAACACCACTTCATGCTTTTCCTTTTGTGCAGACCATTTCATGCTCCTCATATTTTTGACACCTTTTGTTGCTCTTCATATTTTTCACACCTTTTCAAGCTCTTCTTATTTTTCAAACAAGTGAAGCTCATCATATTTTTCACACTTTTTCAGGCTTTTCATGTTTAGAATACCGCTTCATGCTCCTATTTTTCTGACCGTTTCTTCCTCCTCATGTATTTCACACCTTTTGAAGCTCTTCGTATTTTTCACACCTTTTCAGGCTCTTCATGTCTTTGAACACCGTTTTATGCTGCTTCTATTTTTCAGACCGTTTCATGCTCCTCATATATTTTAAACCTTTGAATCTCTTCATATTATTCACACCTTTTCAGGCTGTTCATGTTTTTCAACAACGCTTCATGATCCTCCTATTTTTCAGACCGTTTCATGCTCCTCATAATTTTGACACCCTTTGAAGCTCTTCTTATATTTCACACCTTTTCAGACTCTTCATGTTTTCGAACACCACTTCAAGTTCCTCCTATTTTTGCGACGGTTTCATGCTCCTCATGTATTTCACTCCTTTTGAAGCTCTTCATATTTTTCACACCTTTTCAGGCTCTTCATGATTTTCAACCCCACTTCATGCTCCTCCTATTTTTCAGACCGTTTCATGTTCCTCATATTTTTGACACCTTTTGAAGCTCTTCATATTTTCTACACCTTTTCAGGCTCTTCATGTTTTTCAACACAGCTTCATGCTCCTCTAATTTTTCAGACCATTTGGTGCTCCTCATATTTTTCACAGCTTTTGAAGCTCTTCATATTTTTCACACCTTTTCAGGCTCTTCATGTTTTTCAACACCACTTCATGCTCCTCCTATTTTTCAGACCGTTTCATGCTCCTCATATTTTTGACACCTTTTGAAGCTCTTCATATTTTTCACACCTTTTCAGGCTCCTCCTGTTTTTGAACACCGTTTCATGCTCCTAGTATTTTTCAGACCATTTCATGCTCCTCATATTTTTGACACCTTTTGAAGCTCTTCATATTTTTCACACCTTTTCAGGCTCTTCAAGTTTTTGAACAATGCTACAATGCTCCTCCTATTTTTCAGACCGTTTCATGCTCCTCATATTTTTGACCTCTTTTAAAGCTCTTCATATTTTTCACGCCTTTTGAAGCTCTTCATATATTTCACACTTTTTCAGGCTCTTCATATTTTTCAACACCACTTCATGCTTCTCCTATTTCTCAGACCGTTTCATGCTCATCTCATTTTTGACAGCATTTGAAGCTCTTCATATTTTTCACAACTTTTGAAGCTCTTCATATTTTTCACACCTTTTCAGGCTCCTCATGTTTTTCAACACCGCTTCATGCTCCTCCTATTTTTCAGACCATTTCATGCTCCTCTCATTTCTGAAATCTTTTGAAGCTCTTCATATATTTCACACATTTTCAGGCTGTTAATGTTTTTCAACACGGCTTCATGCTCCTCCTATTTTTCAGACCGTTTCATGCTCATCTAATTTATGACACCTTCTGAAGCTCTTCATAGTTTTCACAAATTTTCAGGCTCTTCATATTTTTGAACACCGCTTCATGCTCCTCCTATTTTTCAGACCGTTTCATGCTCCTCATTTATTTCACACATTTTGAAGCTCTTCATATTTTACACACCTTTTCAGGCTAGTCATGATTTTCAATAACACTTCATGCTCCTCCTATTTTTCAGACAGTTTCATGCTCATCTAATTTTTGACACCTTTTGAAGCTCTTCATATATTTCACACCTTTTGAAGCTCTTCATATTTTTCACATTTTTGAAGCTCTTCAGATTTTTCACACGTTTTCAGGCTCTTCATGTTTTTGAACACCGCTTCATGCTCCTCATATATTTCAGACCGTTTCATACTCCTCATATTTGTGACACCTATTGAAGCTCTTCGTATTTTTCACACATTTTCACGCTCTTCATGTTTTTCATCATGACTTCATGCTCCTCCTATTTTTCAGACCGTTTCATGCTCCTCATATTTTTGACACCTTTTGAAATCTTCATATACTTCACACCTTTTCAGATTCTTCATTTTTTTGAAAAGAACTTCATGCTCCTTCTATTTCTCAGACCGTTTCATGTTCATCTCATTTTTGACACCTTTTGAAGCTCCTCATATTTTTCATTCCTTTTGAAGATCTTCATATTTTTCACACGTTTTCAGGCTCTTCATATTTTTCAACACCGCATCATGCTTCTCCTATTTTTCAGACAGTTTCATTCTCCTCATATTTTTGACACGTTTTGAAGCTCTTCATATTTTTCACACCTTTTCAGGCTCTTCATGTTTTTCAACACTGTTTCATGATCCTCCTATTTTTCAGACCGTTTCATGCACCTCATAATTTTGACACCTTTTGAAACTCTTCTTATATTTCACACCTTTTCAGACTCTTCATGTGTTCGAACACCACTTCAAGTTCCTCCTATTTTTGCGACCGTTTAATGCTCTTCATATTTTTGACACCTTTTGAAGCTCTTCATATTTTTCACACATTTTGAAGCTCTTCATTTATTTCACACATTTTCAGGCTCTTCATGTTTTTCAACACCACTTCATGCTCCTCCTATTTTTCAGACCGTTTCTTGCTCATCTAATTTTTGACACCTTTTGAAGCTCTTCATATATTTCAAACCTTTTGAAGCTCTTCATATATTTCACATTTTTGAAGCACTTCAAATTTTTCACACCTTTTCAGGCTCTTCATGTTTTTGAACACCGCTTCATGCTCCTCCGGTTTTTCAGACCGTTTCATGCTCCTCATATTTTTGACACCTTTTGAAGCTTTTCATATTTTTTACAACATTTCAGGCTTTTCATGTTTTTGAACACCTCTTCATGCTCCTCGTATTTTTCACACCATTTGAAGCTCTTCATATTTTTCACACATTTTGAGGCTCTTCATGTTTTTCAACACCGCTTTGTGCTACTCCTATTTTTCAGACCGATTAATGCTCCTCCTGTACTTCACACCTTTTGTAGCTCTTCATATTTTTCTCACATTTTCAGGCTCTTCATGTTTTTCAACACCGCTTCATGCTCCTCCAATTTTTCAGACCGATTCATGCTCCTCAAGTATTTCACACCTTTTGAGGCTTCATGTTTTTCAACACCACTTTATGCTCCACATATTTTTCAGACCGTTTCATGCTCCTCATATTTTTGACACCTTTTGAAGCTCTTCATATTTTTCACACCTTTTCTGGCTCTTCATGATTTTCAACAGCGCTTCATGCTCCTCCTATTTTTCAGACCGTTTCATGCTCATCTCATTTTTGACACCTTTTGAAGCTCTTCATATTTTTCACACCTTTTGAAGCTCTTTATATTTTTCACAAGTTTTCAGATGTTCATGTTTTTCAACACCGCTTCTTGATCCTCCTATTTTTCAGACCGTTTCATGCTCCTCCTAATTTTCACACCTTTTGAAGCACCTCAAATTTTTCACACCTTTTCAGGCTCTTCTTGTTCTTGAACACTGTTTCCTGCTCCTCCTTTTTTTAAGACCGTTTCATGCTCCTCATATTTTTGACACCTTTTGAATCTCTTCATATATTTCACACCTTTTCAGGCTCTTCATATATTGGAACACCACTTCATGCTCCTCCTATTTTTCGGACGGTTTCATTCTCCTCATGTACTTCACACCTTTTGAAGCTCTTCATATATTTCACACTTTTTCAGGCTCTTCATGTTTTTCAACACCACTTCATGCTCCTCTTATTTTTCAAACCGTTTCATGCTCATCTCATTTTTGACACCTTCTGAAGCTCTTCATATTTGTTACACCCTTTCAGGCTCTTCATGTTTTTCAACACGGCTTCATGCCACTCCTATTTTTCAGACCGTTTCATGCTCCTCATATTTTTCACACCTTTTGAAGCTCTTCATATTTTTCACACATTTTCAGGCTCTTCATGTTTTTCAACACCACTTCATGCTCCTCCTATTTTTCAGACCGTTTCATGCTCCTCATGTATTTCACACCTTTTGAAGCTCTTCATATTTTTCACACTTTTTGAAGCTCTTCATATATTTCACACATTTTCAGGCTCTTCATGTTTTTCAACACCGCTTCATGCTCCTCCTTTTTTTCAGACCGTTTCATGGTCCTCATGTATTTCACACATTTTGAGGCTCTTGATATCTTTCACACCTTTTCAGCCGCTTCATGTTTTTGAACACCGTTTCATGCTCCTCCTATTTTTCAGACCGTTTCATGCTCCTCATATTTTTGACACCTTTTGAAGCTCTTCATATTTTTCACACCTTTTGAAGCTCTTCATGTATTTCACACGTTTTCAGTCTCTTCAGGTTTTTCAACACCGCTTCATGCTCCTCCTATATTTCAGACCGTTTCATGCTCCTCATATTTTTGACACATTTTGAAGCTCTTCATATTTTTCACACATTTTCAGGCTCTTCATGTTTTTCACAAGTTTTCAGATCTTCATGTTTTTCAACACCGCTTCTTGATCCTCCTATTTTTCCGATCGTTTCATGCTCCTCATATTTTTGTCACGTTTTGAAGCTCTTCATATTTTACACACATTTTCAGGCTCTTCATGTATTTGAACATCGCTACATGCTCCTCCGAATTTTCACACCTTTTGAAGCACCTCAAATTTTTCACACCTTTTCAGGCTCTTCATATTCTTGAACACGGTTTCCTGCTCCTCCTTTTTTTCAGACCGTTTCATGCTCCTCATATTTTTGACAGCTTTTGAATCTCTTCATATATTTCACACCTTTTCAGGCTCTTCATGTATTGGAACACCACTTCATGCTCCTCCTATTTTTCGGACGGTTTCATTCTCCTCATGTACTTCACACCTTTTGAAGCTCTTCATATATTTCACACTTTTTCAGGCTCTTCATGTTTTTCAACACCACTTCATGCTCCTCCTATTGTTCAGACCGTTTCATGCTCTTCTCATTTTTGACACCTTCTGAAACTCTTCATATTTGTTACACCCTTTCAGGCTCTTCATGTTTTTCAACACGGCTTCATGCTCCTCCTATTTTTCAGACCGTTTCATGCTCCTCATATTTTTCACACCTTTTGAAGCTCTTAATATTTTTCACACTTTTTCAGGCTCTTCATGTTTTGAACACTGCTTCATGCTCCTCCTATTGTTCAGACCGTTTCATGCTCCTCTTATATTTGACACGTTTTGAGGCTCTTCATATATTTCACACCTTTTCAGGCTCTTCATTTTTTTCAACACCGCTTCATGCTCCTCCTATTTTTCAGACCGATTCAAGCTCCTCATATTTTTGACACCTTTTGAAGCACTTCATATTTTTCACACCTTTTCAGGCTCTTCATTTTCTTGAACACCGCTTCATGCTCCTCCTATTTTTCAGACCGTTTCATGCTCCTCATATTTTTGACACCTTTTGAAGCACTTCGTATTTTTCACACCTTTTCAGGCTCTTCATTTTTTTGAACACCGCTTCATGCTCCTCCTATTTTTCAGACCGTTTCATGCTCCTCATATATTTGACACCTTTTGAAGCCCTTCATATTTTTCACACATTTTCAGGTTTTCATGTTTTTCAACACTGCTTCATGCTCCTCCTATTTTTCAGACCGTTTCATGCTCCTCATGTTTTTCACGTCTTGTGTAGCTCTTCATATTTTTCACAACTTTTGAAGCTCTTCATATTTTTCACACCTTTTGAAGCTCTTCATATTTTTCACATGTTTTCACGCTCTTCATGTTTTCAACACCGCTTCTTGATCCACCTATATTTCAGACTGTTTCATGCTCCTAATATTTTTGTCACGTTTTGAAGCTCTTCATATTTTACACACATTTTCAGCCTCTTCATGTTTTTCAACACCGCTTCATGCTCCTTCTATTTTTAACACCTTTTGAAGCTCTTCATATTTTTCACACCTTTTCAGGCTCTTCATGTTTTTGAACACGGTTTCCTGCTCCTCCTTTTTTTCAGACCGTTTCATGCTCCTCATATTTTTGACACGTTTTGAATCTCTTCATATATTTCACACCTTTTCAGGCTCTTCATATATTTGAACAACGCTTCATGCTCCTCCTATTTTTCAGACGGTTTCATCCTCCTCATGTATTTCACACCTTTTGAAGCTCTTCATATTTTTCACACCTTTTCAGGCTCTTCATGTTTTTGAACACCGTTTCATGCTGCTCCTATTTTTCAGACCGTTTCATACTCCTCATAGTTTTGACACATTTTGAGCTCTTCATATTTTTCACATCTTTTCAGGCTCTTCATGTTTTTCCACACCACTTCATGCTTCTCCTGTTTTTCAGACCGTTTCATGATCCTCATGAATTTCACACATTTTGAAGCTCTTTATATTTTTCACATATTTTCAGGCTCTTCATGTTTTTGATCACCGCTTCATGATCCTCCTATTTTTCAGACCGTTTCATGCTCTTCATATATTTGACACCTCTTGAAGCTCTTCATATTTTTCACACCTCTTCAGGCTCTTCATGTTTTTCCCCACCACTTCATTCTTCTCCTATTTTTCAGACCATTTCATGCTCCTCATGAATTTCACACTATTTGAAGCTCTTCATATTTTTCACACCTTTTCAGGCTCTTCATGTTTTTTATCACCGTTTCATGCTCCTATTTTTCAGACCGTTTCATGCTCCTCATATTTTTGACACCTTTTGCAGCTCTTCATATTTTTCATAGTTTTCAGTCTCTTCATGACTTTGAACACCGCTTCATGATCCTCCTATTTTTAAGACCGTTTCATGCTCTTCATATTTTTGACACCTTTTGCAGCTCTTCATATTTTTCACACCTTTTCAGGCTCTTCATGTTTTTCAACACCGCTTCATGCTGCTTCTCTTTTTCAGACCGTTTCATGCTCCTCATATTTTTCACACCTTTTGAAGCTCCTCATATTTTTCACACCTTTTCAGGCTCTTCATGTTTTTGAACACCGCTTCATGCTCCTCCAATTTTTCAGGCCGTTTCATGCTCCTCATAATTTTGACACCTTTTGAAGCTCTTCATATGTTTCACACCTTTTCAGGCTCTTCATTTTTTTCAACAACACTTCATGCTCCTCCTATTTTTCAGACGGTTTCATGCTCATCTCATTTTTTACACCTTTTGAAGCTCTTCATATTTTTCACACCTTTTCAGGCTCTTCATATTTTTCACACGTTTTCAGGCTCTTTTTGTTTTTCAACACCGCTTCATGCTCCTCCTATTTTTCAGACCGTTTCATGCTCCTCATATTTTTGACACCTTTTGAAGCTCTTCATATTTTTCACAACTTTTCAGTATCTTCCTGTTTTTGAACACCGTTTCATGCTCCTCCTATTTTTCAGTCCGTTTAATGCTCCTCATGTATTTCACACCTTTTGAAGCTCTTCATATTTTTCACACGTTTTCAGGCTCTTCATGTTTTTGAACACCGCTTCATGCTCCTCCAATTTCAGACCGTTTCATGCTCCTCATGTATTTCACACCTTTTGAAGCTCTTCATATTTTTCACAACTTTTCAGGCTCCTCATGTTTTTGAACACCGTTTCATGCTCCTCCTATTTTCCAGACCGTTTCATGCTCCTCATATTTTTGACACCTTTTGCAGGTCTTCATATTTTTCACACCATTTCAGGCTCTTCAAATTTTTGAACACTGCTTCATGATCCTCCTATTTTTCAGACCGTTTCATGCTCTTCATATTTTTGACACCTTTTGAAGCTCTTCATATTTTTCACACCTTTTCAGGCTCTTCATGTTTTTCCACACCACTTCATGCTTCTCCTATTTTTCAGACCGTTTCATGATCCTCATGAATTTCACACATTTTGAAGCTCTTTATATTTTTCACACATTTTTAGGCTCTTCATGTTTTTGATCACCGCTTCATGATCCTCCTATTTTTCAGACCGTTTCATGCTCATCATATATTTGACACCTCTTGAAGCTCTTCATATTTTTCACACCTTTTCAGGCTCTTCATGTTTTTCCCCACCACTTCATTCTTCTCCTATTTTTCAGACCATTTCATGCTCCTCATGAATTTCACACCTTTTGAAGCTCTTCATATTTTTCACACCTTTTCAGGCTCTTCATGTTTTTTATCACCGTTTCATGCTTCTCCTATTTTTCAGACCGTTTCATGCTCCTCATAATTTTGACACGTTTTGAAGCTCTTCATATTTTTCACACCTTTTCAGGCTCTTCATGTTTTTGAACACTGCTTAATGCTCCTCCTATTTTTCAGACTGTTTCATGCTCCTCATATTTTTCACACCTTTTGAAGCTCCTCATATTTTTCACACCTTTTCAGGCTCTTCATGTTTTTCAACACCGTTACATGATCCTCCTATTTTTCAGACTGTTTCATGCTCATCTCATTTTTGACACCTTTTGAAGCTTTTCAGATTTTTCTCAACTTTTTAGGCTCTTCATGTTTCTCAACACGGCTTCATGCTCCACATATTTTTCAGACCGCTTCATGCTCATCTCATTTTTGACACCTTTTGAAGCTCTTCATATTTCTCACAACTTTTTAGGCTTTTCATATTTTTGAACACCGCTTCATGCTCCTCCTATTTTTCAGAGAGTTTCATGCTCCTCATGTATTTCACATCTTTTGAAGCTCTTCATATTTCTCACAACTTTTTAGGCTCTTCATGTTTTTCCACATCACTTCATGCTTCTCGTATTTTTCGGCCTGTTTCATGCTCCTCATGTATTTCACAGCTTTTGAAGCTCTTCATATTTTTCACACCTTTTCAGGCTCTTCATGTTTTTAATCACCGTTTCATGCTCCTCCTATTTTTCAGACCGTTTATGCTCCTCATATATTTGACACATTTTGAAGCTCTTTATATTTTTCACACATTTTCAGGCTCTTCATGTTTTTGAACACTGCTTCATGATCCTCCTATTTTTCAGACCTTTTCATGTTCTTCATATGTTTGACACATTTTGAAGCTCTTCATATTTTTCACACCTTTTCAGGCTCTTCATGTGTTTCAACACCCCTTCATGCTTCTCCTATTTTTCAGACCGTTTCATGCGCCTCATGTATTTCACACCTTTTGAAGCTCTTCATAATTTTCACATCTTTTCAGTCTCTTCATGTTTTTGAACACCATTTCATGCCGCTTCTATTTTTTAGACCGTTTCCTGCTCCTCATATTTTTCACACCTTTTGATGCTCTTCATATTTTTCACACGTTTTCAGGCTCTTCTTGTTTTTCAACACCGCTTCATGCTCCTCCTATTTTTCAGACCGTTACTTGCACCTCATATTTTTCTCACCTTTTGAAGCGCTTCATATTTTCCACACCTTTTCAGGCTCTTCATGTTTTTCAACACCGCTTCATGCTCCTCCTATTTTTCAGACCGTTTCCTGCTCCTCATATTTTTGACACGTTTTGAAGCTCTTCATATTTTTCACACGTTTTCAGGCTCTTCATGTTTTTCACACCTTTTCAGGCTCTTCATGTTTTTGAACACCATTTCATGATCCTCCTATTTTTCTGACCGTTTAATGCTCCTCATATTTTTGACACCTTTAGTAACTCTTCATATTTTTCACACCTTTTCAAGCACTTCATGGTTTTCCACACCGCTTCATGCTCCTCCTATTTTTCAGACGGTTTCATACTCTTCATATTTTTGATAACTTTTGAAGCTCTTCATATTTTTCACACCTTTTCAGGCTCTTCATGTTTTTCAAGACCACTTCATGCTCCTCCTATTTTTCAGACCGTTTCATGCTCATCTCATTATTGACACCTTTTGAAGTTCTTCATATTTTTCCCACCTTTTGAAGCTCTTCATATATTTCACACGTTTTCAGGTTCTTCATGTTTTTCAACACCGTTTCATGCTGCTTCTATTTTTCAGACCGTTTCATGCTCCTCATATTTTTCACACCTTTTGAAGCTCTTCATATTTTTCACACGTTTTCAGGCTCTTCATGTTTTTCAACACCGTTTAATTCTGCTTCTATTTTTCAGACCGTTTCATGCTCCTCATATTTTTGACACCTTTAGACTCTTCATATTTTTCACACCTTTTCAGCCTCTTCATGTTTTTCACACATTTTCAGCCTCTTCATGTTTTTGAACACCCCTTCTTGCTCCTTTTATTTTTCAGAGAGTTTCATGCTCCTCATGTATTTCACACCTTTTAAAGCTCTTCATATTTTTCACACCTTTACAGGCTCTTCATGTTTTTGAACACCGTTTCATCCTCCTCCTATTTTTCAGACCGTTTCATGCTCCTCATATTTTTGACACCTTTTGAAGCTCTTCATAATTTTCACACCTTTTCCAGCTCTTCATGTTTTTGCACACTGCTTCATGCTCTTCCTATTTTTCAGACCGTTTCATGCTCCTCATATTTTTGACACCTTTTGAAGCTCTTCATATTTTTCACACCTTTTCAGGCTCTTCATGATTTTCCACACCAATTCATGCTTCTCCTATTTTTCAGACTGTTTAATGCTCCTCATATTTTTGACACCTTTAGAAACTCTTCATATTTTTCACACCTTTTCAAGCACTTCATGGTTTTCCACACCACTTCATGCTCCTCCTATTTTTCAGACCGTTTCATTCTCCTCATATTTTTGACACCTTTTGAAGCTCTCATATATTTCACACCTTTTCAGGCTCTTCATTTTTTTCAACACCACGTCATGCTCCTCCTATTTTTCAGACCCTTTTATGCTCTTCTCATTTTTGACACCTTTTGAAGCTCTTCATATTTTTCACACCTTTTGAAGCTCTTCATGGTTTTCACACCTTTTCAGGCTCTTCATGTTTTTCAACACCGCTTCATGCTCCTTCTATTTTTCTGACCGTTTCATGCTCCTCATAATTTTGGCACATTTTGAAGCTCTTCATATTTTTCACACCTTTTCAAGCACTTCATGGTTTGCCACACCGCTTCATGCTCCTCCTCTTTTTCAGACCGTTTCATGCTCCTCATATTTTTGACATCTGTTGAAGCTCTTCATATTTCTCACACCTTTTCAGTTTCTTCACGTTTTTCAACACCGCTTCATGCTCCTCCTATTTTTCAGACAGTTTCATGCACATCTCATTTTTGACACCTTTTGAAGCTCTTCATATTTTTCATATTTTTGAAGCTCTTCATGTTTTCAGACGTTTTCAGACTCTTCATGTTTTTCAACACCGCTTCATGCTCCTGCTATTTTTCAGACCGTTTCATGCTCCTCATATTTTTGACAGTTTTTGAGGCTTTTCATATTTTTCACACCTTTTCAGGCACTTCATGTTTTTGAACATTGCTTCATGCTCCTCCTATTTTTCAGACCGCTTCAGGCTCTTCATATTTTTGACACCTTTTGAAGCTCTTCATATTTTTCACACCTTTTCAGGCTCTTCATGTTTTTGAACACCGCTTCATGCTCTTCCTATTTTTCAGACCGTTTCATGCTCCTCATATATTTGACACCTTTTGAAGCTCTTCATATTTTTCACACCTTTTCAGGCTCTTCATGTTTTTGAACACCGCTTCATGCTCTTCCTATTTTTCAGACGGTTTCATTTTCATCTCATTTTTGACACCTTTGAAGCTCTTCATATTTTTCACACCATTTGAAGCTCTTCATGTTTTTCACACCTTTTCAGGGTCTTCATGTTTTTCAACACCACTTCATGCTCTTCTTATTTTTCAGACGGTTTCATGTTCATCTCATTTTTGACACCATTTGAAGCTCTTCATATTTTTCACACCTTTTGAAGCTCTTCATCTTTTTCACACTTATTCAGGCTCTTCATGTTTTTCAACACCGCTTCATGATCCTCCTATTTTTGAGAACGTTTCATGCTCCTCATATTTTTGACACCTTTTGAAGCTCTTCATATTTTTCACACTTTTTCAGGCTCTCCAAGTTTTTGAACACCGCTAAATGCTCCTCATATATTTAAGACCGTTTCATGCTCCTCATATTTTTGACACCTTTTGAACCTCCTCATATTTTTCACACCTTTTCAGGCTCTTCATGTTTTTGAACACAGCTTCATGCTACTCCTATTTTTCAGACTGTTTCATGCTCCTCATATTTTTCACACCTTTTGAAGCTCCTCATATTTTTCACACCTTTTCAGGCTCTTCATGTTTTTCAACACCGTTACATGATCCTCCTATTTTTCAGACTGTTTCATGCTCATCTCATTTTTGACACCTTTTGAAGCTTTTCAGATTTGTCTCAACTTTTTAGGCTCTTCATGTTTCTCAACACGGCTTCATGCTCCACATATTTTTCAGACCGCTTCATGCTCATGTCATTTTTGACACCTTTTGAAGCTCTTCATATTTCTCACAACTTTTTAGGCTTTTCATATTTTTGAACACCGCTTCATGCTCCTCCTATTTTTCAGAGAGTTTCATGCTCCTCATGTATTTCACATCTTTTGAAGCTCTTCATATTTCTCACAACTTTTTAGGCTCTTCATGTTTTTCCACATCACTTCATGCTTCTCGTATTTTTCGGCCTGTTTCATGCTCCTCATGTATTTCACAGCTTTTGAAGCTCTTCATATTTTTCACACCTTTTCAGGCTCTTCATGTTTTTAATCACCGTTTCATGCTCCTCCTATTTTTCAGACCGTTTCATGCTCCTCATATATTTGACACATTTTGAAGCTCTTTATATTTTTCACACATTTTCAGGCTCTTCATGTTTTTGAACACTGCTTCATGATCCTCCTATTTTTCAGACCTTTTCATGTTCTTCATATGTTTGACACATTTTGAAGCTCTTCATATTTTTCACACCTTTTCAGGCTCTTCATGTGTTTCAACACCACTTCATGCTTCTCCTATTTTTCAGACCGTTTCATGCGCCTCATGTATTTCACACCTTTTGAAGCTCTTCATAATTTTCACATCTTTTCAGTCTCTTCATGTTTTTGAACACCATTTCATGCCGCTTCTATTTTTTAGACCGTTTCCTGCTCCTCATATTTTTCACACCTTTTGATGCTCTTCATATTTTTCACACGTTTTCAGGCTCTTCTTGTTTTTCAACACCGCTTCATGCTCCTCCTACTTTTCAGACCGTTACTTGCACCTCATATTTTTCTCACCTTTTGAAGCGCTTCATATTTTCCACACCTTTTCAGGCTCTTCATGTTTTTCAACACCGCTTCATGCTCCTCCTATTTTTCAGACCGTTTCCTGCTTCTCATATTTTTGACACGTTTTGAAGCTCTTCATATTTTTCACACGTTTTCAGGCTCTTCATGTTTTTCACACCTTTTCAGGCTCTTCATGTTTTGAACACCATTTCATGATCCTCCTATTTTTCTGACCGTTTAATGCTCCTCATATTTTTGACACCTTTAGTAACTCTTCATATTTTTCACACCTTTTCAAGCACTTCATGGTTTTCCACACCACTTCATGCTCCTCCTATTTTTCAGACCGTTTCATTCTCGTCATATTTTTGACACCTTTTGAAGCTCTCATATATTTCACACCTTTTCAGGCTCTTCATTTTTTTCAACACCACGTCATGCTCCTCCTATTTTTCAGACCCTTTTATGCTCTTCTCATTTTTGACACCTTTTGAAGCTCTTCATATTTTTCACACCTTTTGAAGCTCTTCATGGTTTTCACACCTTTTCAGGCTCTTCATGTTTTTCAACACCGCTTCATGCTCCTTCTATTTTTCTGACCGTTTCATGCTCCTCATAATTTTGGCACATTTTGAAGCTCTTCATATTTTTCACACCTTTTCAAGCACTTCATGGTTTGCCACACCGCTTCATGCTCCTCCTCTTTTTCAGACCGTTTCATGCTCCTCATATTTTTGACATCTGTTGAAGCTCTTCATATTTCTCACACCTTTTCAGTTTCTTCACGTTTTTCAACACCGCTTCATGCTCCTCCTATTTTTCAGACAGTTTCATGCACATCTCATTTTTGACACCTTTTGAAGCTCTTCATATTTTTCATATTTTTGAAGCTCTTCATGTTTTCAGACGTTTTCAGACTCTTCATGTTTTTCAACACCGCTTCATGCTCCTGCTATTTTTCAGACCGTTTCATGCTCCTCATATTTTTGACAGTTTTTGAGGCTTTTCATATTTTTCACACCTTTTCAGGCACTTCATGTTTTTGAACATTGCTTCATGCTCCTCCTATTTTTCAGACCGCTTCAGGCTCTTCATATTTTTGACACCTTTTGAAGCTCTTCATATTTTTCACACCTTTTCAGGCTCTTCATGTTTTTGAACACCGCTTCATGCTCTTCCTATTTTTCAGACCGTTTCATGCTCCTCATATATTTGACACCTTTTGAAGCTCTTCATATTTTTCACACCTTTTCAGGCTCTTCATGTTTTTGAACACCGCTTCATGCTCTTCCTATTTTTCAGACGGTTTCATTTTCATCTCATTTTTGACACCTTTGAAGCTCTTCATATTTTTCACACCATTTGAAGCTCTTCATGTTTTTCACACCTTTTCAGGGTCTTCATGTTTTTCAACACCACTTCATGCTCTTCTTATTTTTCAGACGGTTTCATGTTCATCTCATTTTTGACACCATTTGAAGCTCTTCATATTTTTCACACCTTTTGAAGCTCTTCATCTTTTTCACACTTATTCAGGCTCTTCATGTTTTTCAACACCGCTTCATGATCCTCCTATTTTTGAGAACGTTTCATGCTCCTCATATTTTTGACACCTTTTGAAGCTCTTCATATTTTTCACACTTTTTCAGGCTCTCCAAGTTTTTGAACACCGCTAAATGCTCCTCATATATTTAAGACCGTTTCATGCTCCTCATATTTTTGACACCTTTTGAACCTCCTCATATTTTTCACACCTTTTCAGGCTCTTCATGTTTTTGAACACAGCTTCATGCTACTCCTATTTTTCAGACTGTTTCATGCTCCTCATATTTTTCACACCTTTTGAAGCTCCTCATATTTTTCACACCTTTTCAGGCTCTTCATGTTTTTCAACACCGTTACATGATCCTCCTATTTTTCAGACTGTTTCATGCTCATCTCATTTTTGACACCTTTTGAAGCTTTTCAGATTTGTCTCAACTTTTTAGGCTCTTCATGTTTCTCAACACGGCTTCATGCTCCACATATTTTTCAGACCGCTTCATGCTCATGTCATTTTTGACACCTTTTGAAGCTCTTCATATTTCTCACAACTTTTTAGGCTTTTCATATTTTTGAACACCGCTTCATGCTCCTCCTATTTTTCAGAGAGTTTCATGCTCCTCATGTATTTCACATCTTTTGAAGCTCTTCATATTTCTCACAACTTTTTAGGCTCTTCATGTTTTTCCACATCACTTCATGCTTCTCGTATTTTTCGGCCTGTTTCATGCTCCTCATGTATTTCACAGCTTTTGAAGCTCTTCATATTTTTCACACCTTTTCAGGCTCTTCATGTTTTTAATCACCGTTTCATGCTCCTCCTATTTTTCAGACCGTTTCATGCTCCTCATATATTTGACACATTTTGAAGCTCTTTATATTTTTCACACATTTTCAGGCTCTTCATGTTTTTGAACACTGCTTCATGATCCTCCTATTTTTCAGACCTTTTCATGTTCTTCATATGTTTGACACATTTTGAAGCTCTTCATATTTTTCACACCTTTTCAGGCTCTTCATGTGTTTCAACACCACTTCATGCTTCTCCTATTTTTCAGACCGTTTCATGCGCCTCATGTATTTCACACCTTTTGAAGCTCTTCATAATTTTCACATCTTTTCAGTCTCTTCATGTTTTTGAACACCATTTCATGCCGCTTCTATTTTTTAGACCGTTTCCTGCTCCTCATATTTTTCACACCTTTTGATGCTCTTCATATTTTTCACACGTTTTCAGGCTCTTCTTGTTTTTCAACACCGCTTCATGCTCCTCCTACTTTTCAGACCGTTACTTGCACCTCATATTTTTCTCACCTTTTGAAGCGCTTCATATTTTCCACACCTTTTCAGGCTCTTCATGTTTTTCAACACCGCTTCATGCTCCTCCTATTTTTCAGACCGTTTCCTGCTCCTCATATTTTTGACACGTTTTGAAGCTCTTCATATTTTTCACACGTTTTCAGGCTCTTCATGTTTTTCACACCTTTTCAGGCTCTTCATGTTTTTGAACACCATTTCATGATCCTCCTATTTTTCTGACCGTTTAATGCTCCTCATATTTTTGACACCTTTAGTAACTCTTCATATTTTTCACACCTTTTCAAGCACTTCATGGTTTTCCACACCGCTTCATGCTCCTCCTATTTTTCAGACGGTTTCATACTCTTCATATTTTTGATAACTTTTGAAGCTCTTCATATTTTTCACACCTTTTCAGGCTCTTCATGTTTTTCAAGACCACTTCATGCTCCTCCTATTTTTCAGACCGTTTCATGCTCATCTCATTATTGACACCTTTTGAAGTTCTTCATATTTTTCCCACCTTTTGAAGCTCTTCATATATTTCACACGTTTTCAGGTTCTTCATGTTTTTCAACACCGTTTCATGCTGCTTCTATTTTTCAGACCGTTTCATGCTCCTCATATTTTTCACACCTTTTGAAGCTCTTCATATTTTTCACACGTTTTCAGGCTCTTCATGTTTTTCAACACCGTTTAATTCTGCTTCTATTTTTCAGACCGTTTCATGCTCCTCATATTTTTGACACCTTTAGACTCTTCATATTTTTCACACCTTTTCAGCCTCTTCATGTTTTTCACACATTTTCAGCCTCTTCATGTTTTTGAACACCCCTTCTTGCTCCTTTTATTTTTCAGAGAGTTTCATGCTCCTCATGTATTTCACACCTTTTAAAGCTCTTCATATTTTTCACACCTTTACAGGCTCTTCATGTTTTTGAACACCGTTTCATCCTCCTCCTATTTTTCAGACCGTTTCATGCTCCTCATATTTTTGACACCTTTTGAAGCTCTTCATAATTTTCACACCTTTTCCAGCTCTTCATGTTTTTGCACACTGCTTCATGCTCTTCCTATTTTTCAGACCGTTTCATGCTCCTCATATTTTTGACACCTTTTGAAGCTCTTCATATTTTTCACACCTTTTCAGGCTCTTCATGATTTTCCACACCAATTCATGCTTCTCCTATTTTTCAGACTGTTTAATGCTCCTCATATTTTTGACACCTTTAGAAACTCTTCATATTTTTCACACCTTTTCAAGCACCTCATGGTTTTCCACACCACTTCATGCTCCTCCTATTTTTCAGACCGTTTCATTCTCCTCATATTTTTGACACCTTTTGAAGCTCTCATATATTTCACACCTTTTCAGGCTCTTCATTTTTTTCAACACCACGTCATGCTCCTCCTATTTTTCAGACCCTTTTATGCTCTTCTCATTTTTGACACCTTTTGAAGCTCTTCATATTTTTCACACCTTTTGAATCTCTTCATGGTTTTCACACCTTTTCAGGCTCTTCATGTTTTTCAACACCGCTTCATGCTCCTTCTATTTTTCTGACCGTTTCATGCTCCTCATAATTTTGGCACATTTTGAAGCTCTTCATATTTTTCACACCTTTTCAAGCACTTCATGGTTTGCCACACCGCTTCATGCTCCTCCTCTTTTTCAGACCGTTTCATGCTCCTCATATTTTTGACATCTGTTGAAGCTCTTCATATTTCTCACACCTTTTCAGTTTCTTCACGTTTTTCAACACCGCTTCATGCTCCTCCTATTTTTCAGACAGTTTCATGCACATCTCATTTTTGACACCTTTTGAAGCTCTTCATATTTTTCATATTTTTGAAGCTCTTCATGTTTTCAGACGTTTTCAGACTCTTCATGTTTTTCAACACCGCTTCATGCTCCTGCTATTTTTCAGACCGTTTCATGCTCCTCATATTTTTGACAGTTTTTGAGGCTTTTCATATTTTTCACACCTTTTCAGGCACTTCATGTTTTTGAACATTGCTTCATGCTCCTCCTATTTTTCAGACCGCTTCAGGCTCTTCATATTTTTGACACCTTTTGAAGCTCTTCATATTTTTCACACCTTTTCAGGCTCTTCATGTTTTTGAACACCGCTTCATGCTCTTCCTATTTTTCAGACCGTTTCATGCTCCTCATATATTTGACACCTTTTGAAGCTCTTCATATTTTTCACACCTTTTCAGGCTCTTCATGTTTTTGAACACCGCTTCATGCTCTTCCTATTTTTCAGACGGTTTCATTTTCATCTCATTTTTGACACCTTTGAAGCTCTTCATATTTTTCACACCATTTGAAGCTCTTCATGTTTTTCACACCTTTTCAGGGTCTTCATGTTTTTCAACACCACTTCATGCTCTTCTTATTTTTCAGACGGTTTCATGTTCATCTCATTTTTGACACCATTTGAAGCTCTTCATATTTTTCACACCTTTTGAAGCTCTTCATCTTTTTCACACTTATTCAGGCTCTTCATGTTTTTCAACACCGCTTCATGATCCTCCTATTTTTGAGAACGTTTCATGCTCCTCATATTTTTGACACCTTTTGAAGCTCTTCATATTTTTCACACTTTTTCAGGCTCTCCAAGTTTTTGAACACCGCTAAATGCTCCTCATATATTTAAGACCGTTTCATGCTCCTCATATTTTTGACACCTTTTGAACCTCCTCATATTTTTCACACCTTTTCAGGCTTTTCATGTTTTTCAACACCGTTACATGATCCTCCTATTTTTCAGACCGTTTCATGCTCATCTCATTTTTGACCCCTTTTGAAGCTTTTCATATTTTTCACAACTTTTTAGGCTCTTCATGTTTTTCAACACCGCTTCTTGCTCCTCCTATTTTTCAGACCGTTTCATGCTCATCTCATTTTTGACACCTTTTGAAGCTCTTCATATTTCTCACAACTTTTTAGGTTCTTCATGTTTTTGACATCGCTTCATGCTCCTCCTATTTCTCAGAGAGTTTCTTGCTCCTCATGTATTTCACATCTTTTGAAGCTCTTCATATTTCTCACAACTTTTTAGGCTCTTCATGTTTTTCCACACCACTTCATGCTTCACCTATTTTTCGGCCTGTTTCATGCTCCTCATGTATTTCACACCTTTTGAAGCTCTTCATATTTTTCACACCTTTTCAGACTCTTCATGTTTTTAATCACCGTTTCATGCTCCTCCTATTTTTCAAGCCGTTTCATGCTCCTCATATATTTGACACATTTTGAAGCTCTGAATATTTTTCACACATTTTCAGGCTCTTCATGTTTTTGAACACTGCTTCATGATCCTCCTATTTTTCAGACCGTTTCATGTTCTTCATATGTTTGACACCTTTTGAAGCTCTTCATATTTTTCACTCCTTTTCAGGCTCTTCATGTTTTTCAACACCACTTCATACTTCTCCTATTTATCAGACCATTTCATGCTCCTCATGTATTTCACACCTTTTGAAGCTCTTCATATTTTTCACACCTTTTCAGGCTTTCATGTTTTTGAACACCATTTCATGCCCCTTCTATTTTTCAGACCGTTTCATGCTCCTCATATTTTTCACACCTTTTGAAGCTCTTCATATTTTTCACACCTTTTCAGGCTCTTCATGTTTTTGAACATCGCTTCATGATCCTTCTATTTTTCAGACCATTTCCTGCTCTTTGTATTTTTGACACATCTTGAAGCTCTTCATATATTTCACACCATTTCAGCCTCTTCATTTTTTTCAAAACCGCTTCATGCTCCTCCTATTTTTCACACCGTTTCATGCTCATCTCATTTTTGACACCTTTTGAAGCTCTTCATATATTTTACACCTTTTCAAGCTCTTCATATTTTTCACTCCTTTTCAGGCTCTTCATGTTTTTCAACACCACTTCATACTTCTCCTATTTTTCAGACCGTTTCATGATCCTCATGTATTTCACACCTTTTGAACCTCTTCATATTTTTCACACATTTTAAATGTCTTCATGTTTTTGAACCTCGTTTCATGTTGCTCCTATTTTTCAGACCGTTTCATGCTCCTCATATTTTTGACACGTTTTGAAGCTCTTCATATTTTTCACACTTTTTAAGGCTGTTTATAGTTTTCAACACCGCTGCATGATTCCCCTATTTTTCAGACCGTTTCATGCTCCTCATATTTTTGACATTTTTTGAAGCTCTTCATATTTTTCACACCTTTTCAGGCTCTTCATGTTTTTGAACACCGTTTCATGCTCCTCCTATTTTCCAGACAGTTTCATGCTCATCTCATTTTTGACACCTTTTGAAGCTCTTCATATTTTTCACACGTTTTCAGGCTCTTCATGTTTTTCAACACCGCCTCAGGATCCTCCTGTTTTTCAGACCGTTTCAGGCTCATCTCAATTTTGACACCTTTTGAAGCTCTTCATATTTTTCACACGTTTTGAAGCTCTTCATATTTTTCACACCTTTTCAGGCTCTTCATGTTTTTCAATACCACTTCATGCTCCTCCTATTTTACAGACAGTTTCATGCTCATCTCATTTTTGACACCTTTTGAAGCTCTTCATAGTTTTCACACCTTTTGAAGCTCTTCATATTTTTTACACGTTTTCAGGCTCTTCATGTTTTTCAACACCGCTTCATTCTCCTCCTATTTTTCCGACCGTTTCATGCTCCTCATATTTTTGACACCTTTTGAAGCTCTTCGTATTTTTCACACCTTTTCAGGCTCTTCATGTTTTTCACCACCACTTCATGCACGTCCTATTTTTCAGATCGTTTCATGCTCCTCTTATTTTTGACACATTTTCAAGCTCCTCATATATTTCTCACGTTTTCAGGCTCTTCATGTTTTTCAACACAACTTCATGCTCCTCCTATTTTTCAGAGCGTTTCATGCTCATCTCATTTTTGACACCTTTTGAAGCTCTTCATATTTTCACACCTTTTGAAGCTCCTCAAATTTTTCACATCTTTTCAGGCCTTCATGTTTTTGAACACCGGTTCATGGACCTCATATATTTCAGACCGTTTCATGCTCCTCTTATTTTTGACACCTTTTGAAGCTCTTCATATTTTTCACACCTTTTCAGGCTCTTCATGTTTTTCAACATCACTTCATGCTCCTCCTATTTTTCAGGCCGTTTCATGCTCATCTCTTTTTTGACACCTTTTGAAGCTCTTCATATTTTTCATACCTTTTAAAGATCTTCATATTTTTCACACGTTTTCAGGCTCTTCATATTTTTCAACACCGCATCATGCTCCTCCTATTTTTCAGACAGTTTCATGCTCCTCATATTTTTGACATGTTTTGAAGCTCTTCATATTTTTCACACCGTTTCAGGCTCTTCATGTTTTTCAACACTGTTTCATGCTCCTCCTATTTTTCAGACCGGTTCATGCTCCTCATAATTTTGACACCCTTTGAAGCTCTTCTTATATTTCACACCTTTTCAGACTCGTCATGTTTTTGAACACCGCTTCAAGGTCCTCCTTTTTTTCGAGCGTTTCATGCTCCTCATATTTTTGACACCTTTTGAAGCTCTTCATATTTTTCACGCCTTTTCAGGCTCTTCATGTTTTTGAACACGGTTTCATGCTCCTCCTATTTTTCAGAGCGTTTCATACTCCTCATATTTTTCACACCTTTTGAAGCTCTTCAAATTTTTCACACCTTTTCAGGCTCTTCATGTTTTTCAACACCGCTTCATGCTCCTCCTATTTTGAGACCGTTTTCTGCTCCACATGTATTTCACAGCTTTTGAATCTCTTCATATTTTTCACACCATTTCAGGCTCTTCATGTTTTTCAACATCACTTCATGCTCCTCCTATTTTTCAGACCATTTCATGCTCCTCTTAATTTTGACAACTTTTGAAGCTCTTCATATTTTCCACACTTTTTCAGGCTCATCATGTTTTTGAACACCACTTCATGTTCCGCCTATTTTTCAGAGAGTTTCATGCTCCTCATGTATTTCACACCTTTTGAAGCTCTTCATATTTTTCACACATTTTCAGGCTCTTCATGTTTTTTCACACCACTTCATGCTTCTCCTATTTTTCAGACCGTTTTATGCTCCTCATGTATTTCACACCTTTTGAAGCTCTTCATATTTTTCACAACTTTTCAGGTATTCATGTTTTTGATCACCGTTTCATGCTCCTCCTATTTTTCAGACCGTTTCATTCTCCTCATATTTTTGATACCTTTTGACACTCTTCATATATTTCACACCTTTTCAGGCTCTTCATGTTTTAACACCACTTCATGCTCTCCTAATATTCAGACCCTTTCCTGCTCATTTATTTTTGACACGTTTTGAAGCTCTTCATATATTTCACACCATTTCAGGCTCTTCACGTTTTTCAACACCGCTTCATGCTCCTCGTATTTTTCATACCGTTTCATGCTCCTCATATATTTGACACGTTTTTAAGCTTTTCATATTTTTCACACCTTTTCAGGCTCTTCATTTTTTCAACACCCCTTCATGCTCCTCCTATTTTTCAGACCGTTTCATGCTCCTCATATTTTTGACACTTTTTGAAGCTCCTCATATGTTTCACACATTTTGAAGGTCTTCATATATTTCACACCATTTCAGGATCTTCATGTTTTTCAACACCACTTCATGCTCCTCCTATTTTTCAGACCGTTTCATGCTCCTCATAATTTTGACACCTTTTGAAGCTCTTTATATTTTTCTCACCTTTTCAGGCTCTTCATGTTTTTCAACACCACTTCATGCTCCTCCAATTTTTCAGGCCGTTTCATTGTCCTCATATATTTGACACCTTTAGAAGATCTTCATATTTTTCACACATTTTCAGGCTCTGCATGTTTTTCAACATCGCTTCATGCCCCTCCTATTTTTCAGACCGTTTCAGGCTCCTCATATTTTTGACACCTTTAGAAGCTCTTCATATTTTTCACACCTTTTCAGGCTCTTCATTTTTTTCAACACCTCTTCATGCTCCTCTTATTTTTCAACACCGCTTCATGCTCCTCCTATTTTTCAGACCGTTTCATGCTCCTCATAATTTTGACACTTTTTGAAGCTCCTCATATTTTTCACACGTTTTGAAGGTCTTCATATATTTCACACCATTTCAGGCTCTTCATGTTTTTCAACACCACTTCATGCTCCTCCTATTTTTCAGACCGTTTCATGCTCATCTCTTTTTTGACACCTTTTGAAGCTCTTCATATTTTCACACGTTTTCAGACTATTCATGTTTTTCAACACGGCTTCATGCACCTCCTATTTTTCAAACTGTATCATGCTCCTCATATTTTTCACACCTTTTGAAGCTCTTCATATTTTTCACAGCTTTTCAGGCTCTTCATGTTTTTGATCACCGTTTCATGCTCCTCAGATTTTTCAGACGGTTTCATGTTCATCTCATTTTTAACACCTTTTGAAGCTCTTCATATATTTCACACGTTTTCAAGCTCTTCATATATTTCACACCTTTTCAGGCTCTTCATGTTTTTGAACACCGCTTCATGCTCCTCTTATTTTTCAGACCGTTTCAGGCTCCTCATATTTTTGACACCTTTTGAAACTCTTCATATTTCTCACACCTTTTCAGGATCTTCATGTTTTTCAACACCAATTCATGCTCCTCCTATTTTTCAGACCGTTTCATGCTCCACACATTTTGAAACCTTTTGAAGCTCTTCATATTTTTCACACCTTTTCAGGCTCTCCATGTTTTTCATCACCGCTTCATGCTCCTCGTATGTTCAGACCGTTTCATGCTCCTCATATTTTTGACACCTTTTGAATCTCTTCATACTTTTCACACCTTTTAGGCTCTTCATGTTGTTGAACAGCGCTTCATGCTCCTCCTATTTTTCAGACCGTTTCATGCTCCTCATGTATTTCACACCATTTGAAGCTCTTCCTCTTTTTCACACCTTTTCAGTCTCTTCATGTCTTTGAACACCATTTCATGCTCCTCCGATTTTTTAGACCGTTTCATGCTCCTCATATTTTTGACACCTTTTGAAGCTCTTCATATTTTTCACACCTTTTGAAGCTCTTCATGTTTTTCATATTTTTGAAGCTCTTCATATTTTTCACACCTTTTCACGCTTTTCATGTATTTGAACACCGGTTCATGCTCTTCCTATTTTTCAGACCGTTTCATGCTCCTCCTATTTTTCACTCCTTTTGAAGCTCTTCATATTTTTCACACCTTTTCAGTCTCTACATGTTTTTGAACACCGCTTCATGCTCCTCGTATTTCTCAGACCATTTCATGCTCCTCATGTATTTCACACCTTTTGAAGCTCTTCGTATTTTGCACACATTTTCAGGCTTTTCATGTTTTTCACAACGACTTCATGCTCCTCATATTTTTCAGACCGTTTCATGCACATTTCATTTTTGACTCCTTTTGAAGCTCTTCATATTTTTCACACCATTTTCAGGCTCTTCATGTTTTTCAACACCGCTTTATGATCCTCCTATTTTTCAGACCGTTTCATATTCCTCATATTTTTGACATTTTTTGAGGCTCTTCATATTTTTCACACCTTTTCAGGCTCTTCATGTCTTTGAACACCGTTTCATGCTCCTCCTATTTTTGTGACCGTTTCATGCACATCTCATTTTTGACACCTTTTGAAGCCTTTGATATTTTTCACACCATTTTCAGGCTCTTCATGTTTTTCAACACCGCTTTCTGATCCTCCTATTTTTCAGACCGTTTCATGCTCCTCATGAATTTGACACCTTTTAAAGCTCCTCATATTTTTCACACCTTTTCAGGCTCTTCATATTTTTCACATAATTTCAGGCTGTTCATGTTTTTGAACACGGCTTCATGCTCCTCCAATTTTTCAGACCCTTTCATGTTCCTCATATTTTTGACACCTTTTGAAGCTCTTCATATTTTTCACACCTTTTGAAGCTCTTCATATTTTTCACACCATTTTCAGGCTCTTCATGTTTTTTAACACCGTTTCATGCTCCTCCTATTTTTCAGACCGTTTCATGCTCCTCTTATGTTTGACACCTTTTGAAGCTCTTCATATTTTTCACACCTTTTCACGCTCTTCATGTTTTTGAACACCGCTTCATACTCCGCATATTTTTCAGACCGTTTCATGCACATCTCATTTTTGACACCTTTTGAAGCCTTTGATATTTTTCACACCATTTTCAGGCTCTTCAGGTTTTTCAACACCACTTTCTGATCCTCCTATTTTTCAGACCATTTCATGCTCCTCATATATTTGACACCTTTTGAAGCTCTTCATATTTTCACAATTTTTTAAGCTCTTCATATGTTTCACACGTTTTCAGGTTCTTCATGTTTTTCAACACCGCTTCATGCTCCCCCTATTTTTCATTCCGTTTCATGCTCCTCATATTCTTGACACCTTTTGACGCTTTTCATATTTTTCACACATTTTCAGGCTCTTCTAGTTTTTCAACACCGCTTCATGCTCCTCCTATTTTTCATTCCGTTTCATGCTCCTCATATTTTTGACACCTTTTTAAGCTCTTCATATTTCTCACACCTTTTCAGGCTCTTCATGTTTTTCAACACCGCTTCATGATCCTCCTGTTTTTCAGACCGTTTCATGCTGATCTCATTTTGACACCTTTGGAAGCTTTTCATATTTTTCACAACTTTTCAGGCTCTTCACGTTTTTGAACACCGCTTCATGTTCCTCCTATTTTTCAGACCGCATCATGCTCCTCATATATTTCACACGTTTTGAAGCTCTTCATATTTTTCATACCTTTTCAGGCTCTTCATGTATTTCAACACCAATTCATGCTCCTACTATTTTTCAGACCGTTTCATGCTCATCTCATTTTTGACACCTTTCGAAGCTGTTTATATTTTTCACACCTTTTGAAGCTCTTCATATATTTCACACCTTTTCAGGCTCTTCTTTTTTTTCAACACCACTTCATGCTCCTCCTATTTTTCAGACCGTTTCATGCTCATTTCATTTTTGACACCTTTTGTAGCTCTTCATATTTTTCACACCTTTTCATGCTCTTCATGTAATTGAACACCGCTTCATTTTCCTCCTATTTTTCAGACCGTTTCATGCTCCTCATATTCTTGACACCTTTTGAAGCTTTTCATATTTTCACACCTTTTAAGGCTCTTCAAGTTTTTCAATACCGTTTCATGCTCCTCCTATTTTTCAGACCGTTTCATGCTCCTCTTATGTTTGACACCTTTTGAAGCTCTTCATATTTTTCACACCTTTTCACGCTCTTCATGTTTTTTAACATCGCTTCATGCTCCGCCTATTTTTCAGACCGTTTCATGCTCCTCATATTTTTGTCATCTTTTGAAGCTCTTCATATTTTTCACACCCTTTCAGGCTCTTAATGTTTTTCAACACCCCTTCATGCTCCTCCTATTTTTCAGACCATTTCATGCTCCTCATATTTTTGACGCCTTTAGAAGCTTTTCATATTTTTCACACCTTTTCAGGCTCTTCATGTTTTTTTACACCACTTCATGCTTCTCCTATTTTTCAGACCGTTTTATGCTCCTCATGTATTTCACACCTTTTGAAGCTCTTCATATTTTTCACATCTTTTCAGGTATTCATGTTTTTGATCACGGTTTCATGCTCCTCCTATTTTTCAGACCATTTCATGCTCCTCATATTTTTGACGCCTTTAGAAGCTCTTCATATTTTTCACACCTTTTCAGGCTCTTTATGTTTTTCAAAACCGCTTCATGCTCCTCCTATTTTTCAGACCGATTCATGCTCCACACATTTTGAAACCTTTTGAAGCTCTTCATATTTTTCACACCTTTTCAGGCTCTCCATGTTTTTCATCACCGATTCATGCTCCTCCTATTTTTCAGACCGTTTCATGCTCCTCATGTATTTCACACCATTTGAAGCTCTTCCTCTTTTTCACACCTTTTCAGTCTCTTCATGTATTTGAACACCATTTCATGCTCCTCCGATTTTTTAGACCGTTTCATGCTCCTCATATTTTTGACACCTTTTGAAGCTCTTCATATTTTTCACACCTTTTGAAGCTCTTCATGTTTTTCATATTTTTGAAGCTCTTCATATTTTTCACACCTTTTCACGCTTTTCATGTATTTGAACACCGGTTCATGCTCTTCCTATTTTTCAGACCGTTTCATGCTCCTCCTATTTTTCACTCCTTTTGAAGCTCTTCATATTTTTCACACCTTTTCAGTCTCTACATGTTTTTGAACACCGCTTCATGCTCCTCCTATTTCTCAGACCATTTCATGCTCCTCATGTATTTCTCACCTTTTGAAGCTCTTCGTATTTTGCACACATTTTCAGGCTTTTCAGGTTTTTCACAACGACTTCATGCTCCTCATATTTTTCAGACCGTTTCATGCACATTTCATTTTTGACTCCTTTTGAAGCTCTTCATATTTTTCACACCATTTTCAGGCTCTTCATGTTTTTCAACACCGCTTTATGATCCTCCTATTTTTCAGACCGTTTCATATTCCTCATATTTTTGACATTTTTTGAGGCTCTTCATATTTTTCACACCTTTTCAGGCTCTTCATGTCTTTGAACACCGTTTCATGCTCCTCCTATTTTTCTGACCGTTTCATGCACATCTCATTTTTGACACCTTTTGAAGCCTTTGATATTTTTCACACCATTTTCAGGCTCTTCATGTTTTTCAACACCGCTTTCTGATTCTCCTATTTTCCAGACCGTTTCATGCTCCTCATGTATTTGACACCTTTTAAAGCTCCTCATATTTTTCACACCTTTTCAGGCTCTTCATATTTTTCACATAATTTCAGGCTGTTCATGTTTTTGAACACGGCTTCATGCTCCTCGAATTTTTCAGACCGTTTCATGTTCCTCATATTTTTGACACCTTTTGAAGCTCTTCATATTTTTCACACCTTTTGAAGCTCTTCATATTTTTCACACCATTTTCAGGCTCTTCATGTTTTTTAACACCGTTTCATGCTCCTCCTATTTTTCAGACTGTTTCATGCTCCTCTTATGTTTGACACCTTTTGAAGCTCTTCATATTTTTCACACCTTTTCACGCTCTTCATGTTTTTGAACACCGCTTCATGCTCCGCATATTTTTCAGACCGTTTCATGCACATCTCATTTTTGACACCTTTTGAAGCCTTTGATGTTTTTCACACCATGTTCAGGCTCTTCCGGTTTTTCAACACCGCTTTCTGATCCTCCTATTTTTCAGACCGTTTCATGCTCCTCATATATTTGACACCTTTTGAAGCTCTTCATATTTTCACAATTTTTTAAGCTCTTCATATGTTTCACACGTTTTCAGGTTCTTCATGTTTTTCAACACCGCTTCATGCTCCTCCTGTTTTTCATTCCGTTTCATGCTCCTCATATTCTTGACACCTTTTGACGCTTTTCATATTTTTCACACATTTTCAGGCTCTTCATGTTTTGCCACACCACTTCATGCTCCTCCTATTTTTCAGACGTTTTCATGCTCGTCATATTTTTGACACCTTTAGAAACTCTTCATATCATTCACACCTTTTCAGGCTCTTCATGTTTTGCCACACCGCTTCATGCTCCTCCTATTTTTGAGCCCGTTTCATGCTCCTCATGTATTTCACACCTTTTGAAGCTCTTCATATATTTCACACCCTTACATACTCTTCATGTTTTTCAACACCACTTCATGCTCCTCCTATTTTTAAGACTGTTTCATGCTCCTGATATTTTTGACTCGTTTTTAAGCTCTTCATATTTTCACAATTTTTTAAGCTCTTCATATTTTTCACACGTTTTCAGGTTCTTCATGTTTTTCAACACCGCTTCATGCTCCTCCTATTTTTCATTCCATTTCATGCTCCTCATATTCTTGACACCTTTTGACGCTTTTCATATTTTTCACACATTTTCAGGCTCTTCAAGTTTTTCAACACCGCTTCATGCTCCTCCTATTTTTCATTCCGTTTCATGCTCCTCATATTTTTGACACCTTTTTAAGCTCTTCATATTTCTCACACCTTTTCAGGCTCTTCATGTTTTTCAACACCGCTTCATGATCCTCCTGTTTTTCAGACCGTTTCATGCTGATCTCATTTTTGACACCTTTGGAAGCTTTTCATATTTTTCACAACTTTTCAGGCTCTTCACGGTTTTGAACACCTTTTCATGTTCCTCCTATTTTTCAGACCGTATCATGCTCCTCATATATTTCACACGTTTTGAAGCTCTTCATATTTTTCATACCTTTTCAGGCTCTTCATGTATTTCAACACCAATTCATGCTCCTACTATTTTTCAGACCGTTTCATGCTCATCTCATTTTGACACCTTTCGAAGCTGTTTGTATTTTTCACACCTTTTGAAGCTCTTCATATTTTTCACACGTTTTCATGCCCTTCATGTTTTTCATCACCGCTTCATGCTCCTCCTATTTTTCAGACCGTTTCATGCTCCTCATATTTTTGACACCTTTTGAAGCTCTTCATATATTTCACACCTTTTCAGGCTCTTCTTTTTTTTCAACACCAATTCATGCTCCTACTATTTTTCAGACCGTTTCATGCTCATCTCATTTTTGACACCTTTTGATGCACTTCATATTTTTAACACCTTTTGAAGCTGTTCGTATATTTCACAACTTTTCAGGCTCTTCATGTTTTCAACACCACTTCATGCCCCTCCTATTTTTCAGACCCTTTCATGTTAAACTAAATTTGACACCTTATGAAGCTTTTCATGTTTTTCATACCTTTTCATGCTCTTTATGTTTTTGAACACCGGTTCATGCTCCTCCTATTTTTCAACCCGTTTCATGCTCCTCATGTATTTCACATCTTTTGAAGCTCTTCATATTTTTCACACCTTTTCAGTCTCTTCATGTTTTTGAACACCGTTTCATGCTCCTCCTACTTTTCAGACCATATAATGCTCGTCATATATTTCACACGTTTTGAAGCTCTTCATATTTTTCACACCTTTTCAGGCTCTTCATGTTTTTAAACACCACTTCATGCTCCTCCTAATTATCAGACCGTTTCATGCTCCTCATATATTTGACACCTTTTGTAGCTCTTCATATTATTCACACCTTTTCAGACTCCCCATGTTTTTCAACACCACTTCATGTTCCTCCCATTTTGCAGACAGTTTCATACTCCTCATATTTTTGACAACATTTGAAGCTCTTCATATTTCTAACACCTTTTCAGGCGCTTCATGTTTTTCAACACCGCTTCGTGCGCCTCCTATTTTTCAGACCGTTTCATGCTCATCTCATTTTTGACACCTTTTGAAGCTCTTCTTATTTTCCACATCTTTTGAAACCCTTCATATTTTTCACACGTTTTCAAGCTCTTCATGTTTTTCAACAACGTTTCATGCTCCTCCTATTTTTCAGACCGTTTCATGCTCCTCATATTTTTGACACCTTTTGAAGCTCTTCATATTTTTCACACCTTTTGAAGCTCTTCATATATTTCACATCTTTTCAGGCTGTTCATGTTTTTCAAAACACCACTTCATGCTCCTCCTATTTTTCAGACCGTTTCATGCTCATCTAATTTTTGACACTTTTTGAAGCTCTTCATATATTTCACACCTTTTGAAGCTCTTCATATTTTTCACATTTATGAAGCTATTCAAATTTTTCACACTTTTTCAGGCTCTTCATGTTTTTGAACACCGCTTCATGTTCCTGCTATTTTTCACAACGTTTCACACTCCTCATGTTTTTGACACATTTTGAGGCTACTCATATTTTTCAAACCTTTTCAGGCTCTTCATGTTTTTGAACACCGTTTCATGATCCTCCTATTTTTCAGAACGTTTCATGCTCCTCATATTTTTGACACCTTTTGAAGCTTTTCATATTTTTCACATCTTTTCAGGCTCTTCATGTTTTTCAACACCATTTCATGATCCTCCTATTTTTCAGACCGTTTCATGCTCATCTCATTTTTGACACCTTTTGAAGCTTTTCATATTTTTCACACATTTTCAGGCTCTTCATATTTTTCCACACCACTTCATGCTTCTCCTATTTTTCAGCCCGTTTCATGCTCCTCATGTTTTTGACATCTTTTGAAGCTCTTCATATTTTTCACACGTTTTCAGCTCTTAATGTTTTTCAACACCGCTTCATGCTCTTCCTATTTTTCAGACCGTTTCATGCTCATCTCATTTTTGACACCTTTGGAAGCTCTTCATATTTTTCACACGTTTTCAGCTCTTAATGTTTTTCAACACCGCTTCATGCTCTTCCTATTTTTCTGACGGTTTCATGCTCATCTCAAGTTTGACACCTTTTGAAGCTCTTCATATTTTTCACACATTTTCAGGCTCTTCATGTTTTTGAACATCGCTTCATGCTCCTCCTATTTTTCAGAGAGTTTCATGCTCCTCATGTATTTCACACCTTTTGAAGCTCTTCATATTTTTCACACCTTTTCAGGCTCTTCATGTTTTTCAACACCGCTTATGCTCCTCCTATTTTTCAGACCGTTTCATGCTCATCTCATTTTTGACACCTTTTTAATCTCTTCGTATCTTTCAAAACTTTTGAAGCTCTTCATATTTTTAATATTTTTGAAGCTCTTCATATTTTCACACGTTTTCAGACTCTTCATGTTTTTCAACACCGCTTCATGCTCCTCCTATTTTTCAAACCGTATCATGCTCCTCATATTTTTGAAAACTTTTGAAGCTCTTCACATTTTTCACACCTTTTCAGGCTCTTCATGTTTTTGAACACTTCTTCATGCTCTTCCTCTTTTTCAGACCGTTTCATGCTCCTCATATTTTTGACACTTTTTGAAGCTCTTCATATTTTTCACTCATTTTCAGGCTCTTCATATTTTTCAACACCACTTCATGCTCCTCCTATTTTTGAGACCGTTTGGTGCTCCGCATATTTTTGACACCTTTAGGAACTCTTCATATTTTTCACACCTTTTCAGGCACTTCATGTTTTTTATCACTGCTTCATGCTCGTCCTATTTTTCAGAACGTTTCATGCTCCTCATATTTTTGACACCTTTTGAAGCTCTTCATATTTTTCACACCTTTTCAGGCTTTTCATGTTTTTGAACACCGCTTCATGCTCCTCCTATTTTTCAGATTGTTTCATGCTCCTCATATTTTTTACACCTTTTGAAGCTCTTCATATTTTTCACACCTTTTCAGGCTCTTCATGTTTTTCAACACCGCTTCATGCTCGTCGTATTTTGCTGACCGTTTCATGCTCCTCATATTTTTGACACCTTTTGAAGCTCTTCAGATATTTCGCACCTTTCCAGGCTCTTCATTTTTTCAACACCACTTCATGCTCCTCCTATTTTTCAGATCGTTTCATGCTCATCTCATTTTAACACCTTTTGAAGCTCTTCATATTTTTGACAAATTTTGAAGGTCTTCATATTTTTCACACGTTTTCAGGCTCTTCATGATTTTCAACACCGCTTCATGCTCCTCCTATTTTTCAGACCTTTTCATGCTCATCTCTTTTTTGACACCTTTTGAAGCTCTTCAGATTTTTCACACCTTTTGAAGCTCTTCATATTTTTCACATTTATGAATCTCTTCATATTTTCCACACGTTTTCAGACAATTCATGTTTTTCAACATCGCTTCATGCTCCTCCTATTTTTCAGACCGTTTCATTCTCCTCATATTTTTGACACCTTTTGAAGCTCTTCATATATTTCACACTTTTTCAGACTTTTCCTTTTTTTCAACACGACTTCATGCTCCTCCTATTTTTCAGACCGTTTCATGCTCATCTCATTTTGACATCTTTTGAAGCTCTTCATATTTTTCACACCTTTTGAAGCTCTTCATATTTTTCACATTAATGAATCTCTTCATATTTTCCACACGTTTTCAGACAATTCATGTTTTTCAACATCACTTCATGTTATTCCTATTTTTCAGACCGTTTCATGCTCCTCATAATTTTGACACCTTTTGAAGCTTTAATATTTTTAACACCTTTTCAGGCTCTTCATCTTTTTCAACACCACTTCATGCTCCTCCTTTTTTGCAGACCGTTTCATGCTACTCATATTTTTAACACCTTTTGAAGCTCTTCATATTTCTCACACCTTTTCAGGCTCTTCATGTTTTTCAACAACGCTTCATGCTCCTCCGATTTTTCAGACCGTTTCATGCTCCTCATATTTTTGACACCTTTTGAAGCTCTTCATATTTTTCACACTTTTTCAGGCTCTTCATGTTTTTGAACACCGCTTCATGCTTCTCCTATTTTTCAGACCGTTTCATGCTCCTCATATTTTTGACACCTTTTGAAGCTCTTCATATTTTTCACAACTTTTCAGGCTCTTCATGTTTTTCAACACCGCTTCATGCACGTCCTATTTTTCAGACCGTTTCATGCTCATCTCATTTTTGACACCTTTTGAAGTTTTTCATATTTTTTACAACTTTTCAGGCTCTTCATGTTTTTGAACACCGCTTCATGCTAATCCTATTTTTCAAACCATATCATGCTCCTCATATTTTTCACACCTTTTGAAGCTCTTCATATATTTCACACCTTTTCAGGCTCTTCATGTTTTTGAACACCACTTCATGCTCCTTCTCTTTTTCAGAGAGTTTTATGCTCCTCATGTATTTCACACCTTTTGAAGCTCTTCATATTTTTCACACCTTTTCAGGCTCTTCATGTTTTTCAACACCGCTTCATGCTGCTCATATTTTTCAGACCGTTTCATGCTCCTCATATTTTTGACACCTTTTGAAGCTCTTCAATTTTTTCACACCTTTTAAGGCTCTTCATGTTTTTCAACACCGCTTCATGCTGCTCATATTTTTCAGACCGTTTCATGCTCCTCATATTTTTGACACCTTTTGAAGCTCTTCATATTTTTCACACGTTTTCAGTCTATTCTTGTTTTTGAACACCCTTTCAGGCTCCTCTTATTTTTCAGAGTGTTTCATGCTCCTCATGTATTTCACACATTTGAAAGCTCTTCATATTTTTCAAAGATTTTGAAGCTCTTCATATTTTTCACACCTTTTCAGGCTCTTCATGTTTTTCAACACCGTTTCATGCTCCTCCTATTTTTCAAACCGTTTCATGTTCCTCATAATTTTGACACCTTTTGAAGATCTTCATAATTTTCACACATTTTCAGGCTCTTCATGTGTTTGAACACCGCTTCATGTTCCTCCTATTTTTCAGACCGTTTCATGCTCCTCATATTTTTGACACCTTTTGAAGCTCTCATATTTTTCATACCTTTTGAAGCTCTTCATGTTTTTGAACACTGCTTCATGCTCCTCGTATTTTTCAGATCGTTTCATGCTCCTCTTATTTTTGACACTTTTTGAGCTCTTCATATTTTTCAAACCTTTTCAGGCTCTTCATGTTTTCGAACACCGCTTCATGCTACTCCTATTTTTCAGACCGTTTCATGCTCCTCATATTTTTGACACCTTTTTAAGCTCTTCATATTTTTCACACCTTTTCAGGCTCTTCATGTTTTTGAACACTGCTTCATGCTCCTCCAATTTTTCACACCGTTTCATGATCCTCATATTTTTGACACTTTTTGAGCTCTTCATATTTTTCACACCTTTTCAGGCTCTTCATGTTTTTGATAACCGCTTCATGCTACTCCTATTTTTCAGACCGTTTATGCTTCTCATATTTTTGACACCTTTAGAAGCTCTTCATATTTTTCACAGTTTTTCAGGATCTTCATGTTTTGGAACACAGCTTCATGCTCCTCCTATATATCAGACCGTTTCATGCTCCTCATATTTTTGACACCTTGTGAAGCTCTTTATATTTTTCACAGTTTTTCAGGCTCTTCATGATTTTCAACACCGTTTCAAGTTATTCCTATTTTTCAGACCGTTTAATGCTCATCTCATTTTTGACACCTTTTGAAGCTCTTCATATTTTCCACACCTTTTCAGGCTCTTCATGTTTTTGATCACCGTTTCATGCTCCTTCTATTTTTCAGATCGTTTGATGCTCATCATATTTTTGACACTTTTTGAGCTCTTCATATTTTTCACACCTTTTCAGGCTCTTCATGTTTTTGAACACCGCTTCATGATCCTCCTGATTTTCAGACCGTTTCATGCTCTTCATATTTTTGAAACATTTTGAAGCTCTTCATATTTTTCACACCTTTTCAGGCTCTTCATGTTTTTCTCCACCACTTCATGCTCCTCCTATTTTTCAGACCGTTTCATGCTCTTCTCATTTTTGTCACCTTTGAAGCTCTTCATATTTTTCACAACTTTTAAAGCTCTTCATATTTTTCACAAGTTTTCAGGCTCTTCATGTTTTTCAAAACCGTTTCATGCTGCTTCTATATTTCAGACCGTTTCATGCTCCTCATATTTTTCACACCTTTTGAAGCTCTTCATATTTTCACACCCTTTTAAGATCTTCATGTTTTTGAACACAGCTTCATGCTCCTCCTATTTTTCAGACCGTTTCATGCTCCTCATATTTTTGACACCTTTTTAAGCTCTTCATATTTTTCACACCTTTTCAGGCTCTTCAGGTTTTTGAACACTGCTTCATGCTCCTCCAATTTTTCACACCGTTTCATGATCCTCATATTTTTGACACTTTTTGAGCTCTTCATATTTTTCACACCTTTTCAGGCTCTTCATGTTTTTGATAACCGCTTCATGCTACTCCTATTTTTCAGACCGTTTATGCTTCTCATATTTTTGACACCTTTTGAAGCTCTTCAATTTTTTCACACCTTTTAAGGCTCTTCATGTTTTTCAACACCGCTTCATGCTGCTCATATTTTTCAGACCGTTTCATGCTCCTCATATTTTTGACACCTTTTGAAGCTCTTCATATTTTTCAAACGTTTTCAGTCTATTCATGTTTTTGAACACCCTTTCAGGCTCCTCCTATTTTTCAGAGTGTTTCATGCTCCTCATGTATTTCACACCTTTTAAAGCTCTTCATATTTTTCAAAGATTTTGAAGCTCTTCATATTTTTCACACCTTTTCAGGCTCTTCATGTTTTTCAACACCGTTTCATGCTCCTCCTATTTTTCAAACCGTTTCATGTTCCTCATAATTTTGACACCTTTTGAAGTTCTTCATAATTTTCACACATTTTCAGGCTCTTCATGTGTTTGAACACCGCTTCATGTTCCTCCTATTTTTCAGACCGTTTCATGCTCCTCATATTTTTGACACCTTTTGAAGCTCTCATATTTTTCATACCTTTTGAAGCTCTTCATGTTTTTGAACACTGCTTCATGCTCCTCGTATTTTTCAGATCGTTTCATGCTCCTCTTATTTTTGACACTTTTTGAGCTCTTCATATTTTTCAAACCTTTTCAGGCTCTTCATGTTTTCGAACACCGCTTCATGCTACTCCTATTTTTCAGACCGTTTCATGCTCCTCATATTTTTGACACCTTTTTAAGCTCTTCATATTTTCACACCTTTTCAGGCTCTTCATGTTTTTGAACACTGCTTCATGCTCCTCCAATTTTTCACACCGTTTCATGATCCTCATATTTTTGACACTTTTTGAGCTCTTCATATTTTTCACACCTTTTCAGGCTCTTCATGTTTTTGATAACCGCTTCATGCTACTCCTATTTTTCAGACCGTTTATGCTTCTCATATTTTTGACACCTTTAGAAGCTCTTCATATTTTTCACACCTTTTCAGGATCTTCATGTTTTGGAACACAGCTTCATGCTCCTCCTATATATCAGACCGTTTCATGCTCCTCATATTTTTGACACCTTTTGAAGCTCTTTATATTTTTCACAGTTTTTCAGGCTCTTCATGATTTTCAACACCGTTTCAAGTTATTCCTATTTTTCAGACCGTTTAATGCTCATCTCATTTTTGACACCTTTTGAAGCTTTTCATATTTTTCACAACTTTTCAGACTCTTCATGTTTTTGAACACCGCTTCATGCTCCTCCTATTTTTCAGAGAGTTTCATGCTCCTCATGTCTTTCACAGCTTTTGAAGCTCTTCATATTTTCCACACCTTTTCAGGCTCTTCATGTTTTTGATCACCGTTTCATGCTCCTTCTATTTTTCAGATCGTTTCATGCTCATCATATTTTTGACACTTTTTGAGCTCTTCATATTTTTCACACCTTTTCAGGCTCTTCATGTTTTTGAACACCGCTTCATGATCCTCCTGATTTTCAGACCGTTTCATGCTCTTCATATTTTTGAAACATTTTGAAGCTCTTCATATTTTTCACACCTTTTCAGGCTCTTCATGTTTTTCTCCACCACTTCATGCTCCTCCTATTTTTCAGACCGTTTCATGCTCTTCTCATTTTTGTCACCTTTGAAGCTCTTCATATTTTTCACAACTTTTAAAGCTCTTCATATTTTTCACAAGTTTTCAGGCTCTTCATGTTTTTGAAAACCGTTTCATGCTGCTTCTATTTTTCAGACCGTTTCATGCTCCTCATATTTTTCACACCTTTTGAAGCTCTTCATATTTTCACACCCTTTTAAGATCTTCATGTTTTTGAACACAGCTTCATGCTCCTCCTATTTTTCAGACCGTTTCATGCTCCTCATATTTTTGACAACTTTTGAAGCTCTTCATATTTTTCACACCTTTTCAGGCTCTTCATATTTTTGAACACAGCTTCATGCTCCTCCTATTTTTCAGACCGTTTCATGCTCCTCATATTTTTGACACCTTTTTAAGCTCTTCATATTTTTCACACCTTTTCAGGCTCTTCATGTTTTTGAACACTGCTTCATGCTCCTCCAATTTTTCACACCGTTTCATGATCCTCATATTTTTGACACTTTTTGAGCTCTTCATATTTTTCACACCTTTTCAGGCTCTTCATGTTTTTGATAACCGCTTCATGCTACTCCTATTTTTCAGACCGTTTATGCTTCTCATATTTTTGACACCTTTTGAAGCTCTTCAATTTTTTCACACCTTTTAATGCTCTTCATGTTTTTCAACACCGCTTCATGCTGCTCATATTTTTCAGACCGTTTCATGCTCCTCATATTTTTGACACCTTTTGAAGCTCTTCATATTTTTCACACGTTTTCAGTCTATTCATGTTTTTGAACACCCTTTCAGGCTCCTCCTATTTTTCAGAGTGTTTCATGCTCCTCATGTATTTCACACCTTTGAAAGCTCTTCATATTTTTCAAAGATTTTGAAGCTCTTCATATTTTTCACACCTTTTCAGGCTCTTCATGTTTTTCAACACCGTTTCATGCTCCTCCTATTTTTCAAACCGTTTCATGTTACTCATAATTTTGACACCTTTTGAAGATCTTCATAATTTTCACACATTTTCAGGCTCTTCATGTGTTTGAACACCGCTTCATGTTCCTCCTATTTTTCAGACCGTTTCATGCTCCTCATATTTTTGACACCTTTTGAAGCTCTCATATTTTTCATACCTTTTGAAGCTCTTCATGTTTTTGAACACTGCTTCATGCTCCTCGTATTTTTCAGATCGTTTCATGCTCCTCTTATTTTTGACACTTTTTGAGCTCTTCATATTTTTCAAACCTTTTCAGGCTCTTCATGTTTTCGAACACCGCTTCATGCTACTCCTATTTTTCAGACCGTTTCATGCTCCTCATATTTTTGACACCTTTTTAAGCTCTTCATATTTTTCACACCTTTTCAGGCTCTTCATGTTTTTGAACACTGCTTCATGCTCCTCCAATTTTTCACACCGTTTCATGATCCTCATATTTTTGACACTTTTTGAGCTCTTCATATTTTTCACACCTTTTCAGGCTCTTCATGTTTTTGATAACCGCTTCATGCTACTCCTATTTTTCAGACCGTTTATGCTTCTCATATTTTTGACACCTTTAGAAGCTCTTCATATTTTTCACACCTTTTCAGGATCTTCATGTTTTGGAACACAGCTTCATGCTCCTCCTATATATCAGACCGTTTCATGCTCCTCATATTTTTGACACCTTTTGAAGCTCTTTATATTTTTCACAGTTTTTCAGGCTCTTCATGATTTTCAACACCGTTTCAAGTTATTCCTATTTTTCAGACCGTTTAATGCTCATCTCATTTTTGACACCTTTTGAAGCTTTTCATATTTTTCACAACTTTTCAGACTCTTCATGTTTTTGAACACCGCTTCATGCTCCTCCTATTTTTCAGAGAGTTTCATGCTCCTCATGTCTTTCACAGCTTTTGAAGCTCTTCATATTTTCCACACCTTTTCAGGCTCTTCATGTTTTTGATCACCGTTTCATGCTCCTTCTATTTTTCAGATCGTTTCATGCTCATCATATTTTTGACACTTTTTGAGCTCTTCATATTTTTCACACCTTTTCAGGCTCTTCATGTTTTTGAACACCGCTTCATGATCCTCCTGATTTTCAGACCGTTTCATGCTCTTCATATTTTTGAAACATTTTGAAGCTCTTCATATTTTTCACACCTTTTCAGGCTCTTCATGTTTTTCAACACCGTTTCATGCTCCTCCTATTTTTCAAACCGTTTCATGTTACTCATAATTTTGACACCTTTTGAAGATCTTCATAATTTTCACACATTTTCAGGCTCTTCATGTGTTTGAACACCGCTTCATGTTCCTCCTATTTTTCAGACCGTTTCATGCTCCTCATATTTTTGACACCTTTTGAAGCTCTCATATTTTTCATACCTTTTGAAGCTCTTCATGTTTTTGAACACTGCTTCATGCTCCTCGTATTTTTCAGATCGTTTCATGCTCCTCTTATTTTTGACACTTTTTGAGCTCTTCATATTTTTCAAACCTTTTCAGGCTCTTCATGTTTTCGAACACCGCTTCATGCTACTCCTATTTTTCAGACCGTTTCATGCTCCTCATATTTTTGACACCTTTTTAAGCTCTTCATATTTTTCACACCTTTTCAGGCTCTTCATGTTTTTGAACACTGCTTCATGCTCCTCCAATTTTTCACACCGTTTCATGATCCTCATATTTTTGACACTTTTTGAGCTCTTCATATTTTTCACACCTTTTCAGGCTCTTCATGTTTTTGATAACCGCTTCATGCTACTCCTATTTTTCAGACCGTTTATGCTTCTCATATTTTTGACACCTTTAGAAGCTCTTCATATTTTTCACACCTTTTCAGGATCTTCATGTTTTGGAACACAGCTTCATGCTCCTCCTATATATCAGACCGTTTCATGCTCCTCATATTTTTGACACCTTTTGAAGCTCTTTATATTTTTCACAGTTTTTCAGGCTCTTCATGATTTTCAACACCGTTTCAAGTTATTCCTATTTTTCAGACCGTTTAATGCTCATCTCATTTTTGACACCTTTTGAAGCTTTTCATATTTTTCACAACTTTTCAGACTCTTCATGTTTTTGAACACCGCTTCATGCTCCTCCTATTTTTCAGAGAGTTTCATGCTCCTCATGTCTTTCACAGCTTTTGAAGCTCTTCATATTTTCCACACCTTTTCAGGCTCTTCATGTTTTTGATCACCGTTTCATGCTCCTTCTATTTTTCAGATCGTTTCATGCTCATCATATTTTTGACACTTTTTGAGCTCTTCATATTTTTCACACCTTTTCAGGCTCTTCATGTTTTTGAACACCGCTTCATGATCCTCCTGATTTTCAGACCGTTTCATGCTCTTCATATTTTTGAAACATTTTGAAGCTCTTCATATTTTTCACACCTTTTCAGGCTCTTCATGTTTTTCTCCACCACTTCATGCTCCTCCTATTTTTCAGACCGTTTCATGCTCTTCTCATTTTTGTCACCTTTGAAGCTCTTCATATTTTTCACAACTTTTAAAGCTCTTCATATTTTTCACAAGTTTTCAGGCTCTTCATGTTTTTCAAAACCGTTTCATGCTGCTTCTATTTTTCAGACCGTTTCATGCTCCTCATATTTTTCACACTTTTTGAAGCTCTTCATATTTTCACACCCTTTTAAGATCTTCATGTTTTTGAACACAGCTTCATGCTCCTCCTATTTTTCAGACCGTTTCATGCTCCTCATATTTTTGACAACTTTTGAAGCTCTTCATATTTTTCACACCTTTTCAGGCTCTTCATATTTTTGTACACAGCTTCATGCTCCTCCTATTTTTCAGACCGTTTCATGCTCCTCATATTTTTGACACCTTTTTAAGCTCTTCATATTTTTCACACCTTTTCAGGCTCTTCATGTTTTTGAACACTGCTTCATGCTCCTCCAATTTTTCACACCGTTTCATGATCCTCATATTTTTGACACTTTTTGAGCTCTTCATATTTTTCACACCTTTTCAGGCTCTTCATGTTTTTGATAACCGCTTCATGCTACTCCTATTTTTCAGACCGTTTATGCTTCTCATATTTTTGACACCTTTTGAAGCTCTTCAATTTTTTCACACCTTTTAAGGCTCTTCATGTTTTTCAACACCACTTCATGCTGCTCATATTTTTCAGACCGTTTCATGCTCCTCATATTTTTGACACCTTTTGAAGCTCTTCATATTTTTCACACGTTTTCAGTCTATTCATGTTTTTGAACACCCTTTCAGGCTCCTCCTATTTTTCAGAGTGTTTCATGCTCCTCATGTATTTCACACCTTTGAAAGCTCTTCATATTTTTCAAAGATTTTGAAGCTCTTCATATTTTTCACACCTTTTCAGGCTCTTCATGTTTTTCAACACCGTTTCATGCTCCTCCTATTTTTCAAACCGTTTCATGTTCCTCATAATTTTGACACCTTTTGAAGATCTTCATAATTTTCACACATTTTCAGGCTCTTCATGTGTTTGAACACCGCTTCATGTTCCTCCTATTTTTCAGACCGTTTCATGCTCCTCATATTTTTGACACCTTTTGAAGCTCTCATATTTTTCATACCTTTTGAAGCTCTTCATGTTTTTGAACACTGCTTCATGCTCCTCGTATTTTTCAGATCGTTTCATGCTCCTCTTATTTTTGACACTTTTTGAGCTCTTCATATTTTTCAAACCTTTTCAGGCTCTTCATGTTTTCGAACACCGCTTCATGCTACTCCTATTTTTCAGACCGTTTCATGCTCCTCATATTTTTGACACCTTTTGAAGCTCTTCATATTTTTCAAACCTTTTCAGGCTCTTCATGTTTTTGAACACTGCTTCATGCTCCTCCAATTTTTCACACCGTTTCATGATCCTCATATTTTTGACACTTTTTGAGCTCTTCATATTTTTCACACCTTTCAGGCTCTTCATGTTTTTGATAACCGCTTCATGCTACTCCTATTTTTCAGACCGTTTATGCTTCTCATATTTTTGACACCTTTAGAAGCTCTTCATATTTTTCACACCTTTTCAGGATCTTCATGTTTTGGAACACAGCTTCATGCTCCTCCTATATATCAGACCGTTTCATGCTCCTCATATTTTTGACACCTTTTGAAGCTCTTTATATTTTTCACAGTTTTTCAGGCTCTTCATGATTTTCAACACCGTTTCAAGTTATTCCTATTTTTCAGACCGTTTAATGCTCATCTCATTTTTGACACCTTTTGAAGCTTTTCATATTTTTCACAACTTTTCAGACTCTTCATGTTTTTGAACACCGCTTCATGCTCCTCCTATTTTTCAGAGAGTTTCATGCTCCTCATGTCTTTCACAGCTTTTGAAGCTCTTCATATTTTCCACACCTTTTCAGGCTCTTCATGTTTTTGATCACCGTTTCATGCTCCTTCTATTTTTCAGATCGTTTCATGCTCATCATATTTTTGACACTTTTTGAGCTCTTCATATTTTTCACACCTTTTCAGGCTCTTCATGTTTTTGAACACCGCTTCATGATCCTCCTGATTTTCAGACCGTTTCATGCTCTTCATATTTTTGAAACATTTTGAAGCTCTTCATATTTTTCACACCTTTTCAGGCTCTTCATGTTTTTCTCCACCACTTCATGCTCCTCCTATTTTTCAGACCGTTTCATGCTCTTCTCATTTTTGTCACCTTTGAAGCTCTTCATATTTTTCACAACTTTTAAAGCTCTTCATATTTTTCACAAGTTTTCAGGCTCTTCATGTTTTTCAAAACCGTTTCATGCTGCTTCTATTTTTCAGACCGTTTCATGCTCCTCATATTTTTCACACCTTTTGAAGCTCTTCATATTTTCACACCCTTTTAAGATCTTCATGTTTTTGAACACAGCTTCATGCTCCTCCTATTTTTCAGACCGTTTCATGCTCCTCATATTTTTGACAACTTTTGAAGCTCTTCATATTTTTCAGACCTTTTCAGGCTCTTCATATTTTTGAACACAGCTTCATGCTCCTCCTATTTTTCAGACCGTTTCATGCTCCTCATATTTTTGACACCTTTTTAAGCTCTTCATATTTTTCACACCTTTTCAGGCTCTTCATGTTTTTGAACACTGCTTCATGCTCCTCCAATTTTTCACACCGTTTCATGATCCTCATATTTTTGACACTTTTTGAGCTCTTCATATTTTTCACACCTTTTCAGGCTCTTCATGTTTTTGATAACCGCTTCATGCTACTCCTATTTTTCAGACCGTTTATGCTTCTCATATTTTTGACACCTTTAGAAGCTCTTCATATTTTTCACACCTTTTCAGGATCTTCATGTTTTGGAACACAGCTTCATGCTCCTCCTATATATCAGACCGTTTCATGCTCCTCATATTTTTGACACCTTTTGAAGCTCTTTATATTTTTCACAGTTTTTCAGGCTCTTCATGATTTTCAACACCGTTTCAAGTTATTCCTATTTTTCAGACCGTTTAATGCTCATCTCATTTTTGACACCTTTTGAAGCTTTTCATATTTTTCACAACTTTTCAGACTCTTCATGTTTTTGAACACCGCTTCATGCTCCTCCTATTTTTCAGAGAATTTCATGCTCCTCATGTCTTTCACAGCTTTTGAAGCTCTTCATATTTTCCACACCTTTTCAGGCTCTTCATGTTTTTGATCACCGTTTCATGCTCCTTCTATTTTTCAGATCGTTTCATGCTCATCATATTTTTGACACTTTTTGAGCTCTTCATATTTTTCACACCTTTTCAGGCTCTTCATGTTTTTGAACACCGCTTCATGATCCTCCTGATTTTCAGACCGTTTCATGCTCTTCATATTTTTGAAACATTTTGAAGCTCTTCATATTTTTCACACCTTTTCAGGCTCTTCAAGTTTTTCTCCACCACTTCATGCTCCTCCTATTTTTCAGACCGTTTCATGCTCTTCTCATTTTTGTCACCTTTGAAGCTCTTCATATTTTTCACAACTTTTAAAGCTCTTCATATTTTTCACAAGTTTTCAGGCTCTTCATGTTTTTCAAAACCGTTTCATGCTGCTTCTATTTTTCAGACCGTTTCATGCTCCTCATATTTTTCACACCTTTTGAAGCTCTTCATATTTTCACAACCTTTTAAGATCTTCATGTTTTTGAACACAGCTTCATGCTCCTCCTATTTTTCAGACCGTTTCATGCTCCTCATATTTTTGACAACTTTTGAAGCTCTTCATATTTTTCACACCTTTTCAGGCTCTTCATATTTTTGAACACAGCTTCATGCTCCTCCTATTTTTCAGACCGTTTCATGCTCCTCATATTTTTGACACTTTTTGAAGCTTTTCATATTTTTCACATCTTTTCAGGCTCTTCATGTTTTTCAACACCATTTCATGATCCTCCTATTTTTCAGACCGTTTCATGCTCATCTCATTTTTGACACCTTTTGAAGCTTTTCATATTTTTCACACATTTTCAGGCTCTTCATATTTTTCCACACCACTTCATGCTTCTCCTATTTTTCAGACCGTTTCATGCTCCTCATGTATTTCACAGCTTTTGAAGCTTTTCATATTTTTCACACATTTTCAGGCTCTTCATATTTTTCCACACCACTTCATGCTTCTCCTATTTTTCAAACCGTTTCATGCTCCTCATATTTTTGACACCTTTTGAAGCTCTTCATATTTTTCACACGTTTTCAGCTCTTAATGTTTTTCAACACCGCTTCATGCTCTTCCTATTTTTCAGACCGTTTCATGCTCATCTCATTTTTGACACCTTTTGAAGCTCTTCATATTTTTCACACGTTTTCAGCTCTTAATGTTTTTCAAAACCGCTTCATGCTCTTCCTATTTTTCCGACCGTTTCATGCTCATCTCAATTTTGACACCTTTTGAAGCTCTTCATATTTTTCACACATTTTCAGGCTCTTCATGTTTTTGAACATCGCTTCATGCTCCTCCTATTTTTCAGAGAGTTTCATGCTCCTCATGTATTTCACACCTTTTGAAGCTCTTCATATTTTTCACACCTTTTCAGGCTCTTCATGATTTTCAACACCGCTCATGCTCCTCCTATTTTTCAGACCGTTTCATGCTCATCTCATTTTTGACACCTTTTTAAACTCTTCATATTTTTCAAAACTTTTGAAGCTCTTCATATTTTTAATATTTTTGAAGCTCTTCATATTTTCACACGTTTTCACACTCTTCATGTTTTTCAACACCGCTTCATGCTCCTCCTATTTTTCAAACCGTATCATGCTCCTCATATTTTTGACACTTTTTGAAGCTCTTCATATTTTTCACTCATTTTCAGGCTCTTCATATTTTTCAACACCACTTCATGCTCCTCCTATTTTTGAGACCGTTTGGTGCTCCGCATATTTTTGACACCTTTAGGAACTCTTCATATTTTTCACACCTTTTCAGGCACTTCATGTTTTTTATCTCTGCTTCATGCTCGTCCTATTTTTCAGAACGTTTCATGCTCCTCATATTTTTGACACCTTTTGAAGCTCTTCATATTTTTCACACCTTTTCAGGCTCTTCATGTTTTTCGACACAGCTTCATGCTCCTCCTATTTTTCAGACCGTTTCATTCTCCTCATATTTTTGACACCTTTTGAAGCTCTTCATATTTTTCACACATTTTCAGGCTCTTCATGTTTTTCGACACAGCTTCATGCTCCTCCTATTTTTCAGACCGTTTCATTCTCCTCATATTTTTGACACCTTTTGAAGCTCTTCATATTTTTCACACATTTTCAGGCTCTTCATGTTTTTGAACATCGCTTCATGCTCCTCCTATTTTTCACAGAGTTTCATGCTCCTCATGTATTTCACACCTTTTGAAGCTCTTCATATTTTTCACACATTTTCAGGCTCTTCATGTTTTTCGACACAGCTTCATGCTCCTCCTATTTTTCAGACCGTTTCATGCTCCTCATATTTTTGACACCTTTTGAAGCTCTTCAATTTTTTCACAGCTTTTAAGGCTCTTCATGTTTTTCAACACCGCTTCATGCTGCTCATATTTTTCAGACCGTTTCATGCTCCTCATATTTTTGACACCTTTTGAAGCTCTTCATATTTTTCACACGTTTTCAGTCTATTCATGTTTTTGAACACCCTTTCAGGCTCCTCCTATTTTTCAGAGTGTTTCATGCTCCTCATGTATTTCACACCTTTGAAAGCTCTTCATATTTTTCAAAGATTTTGAAGCTCTTCATATTTTTCACACCTTTTCAGGCTCTTCATGTTTTTCAACACCGTTTCATGCTCCTCCTATTTTTCAAACCGTTTCATGTTCCTCATAATTTTGACACCTTTTGAAGATCTTCATAATTCTCACACATTTTCAGGCTCTTCATGTGTTTGAACACCGCTTCATGTTCCTCCTATTTTTCAGACCGTTTCATGCTCCTCATATTTTTGACACCTTTTGAAGCTTTTCATATTTTTCACAACTTTTCAGGCTCTTCATGTTTTGATCACCGTTTCATGCTCCTTCTATTTTTCAGATCGTTTCATGCTCATCATATTTTTGACACTTTTTGAGCTCTTCATATTTTTCACACCTTTTCAGGCTCTTCATGTTTTTGAACACCGCTTCATGATCCTCCTGATTTTCAGACCGTTTCATGCTCTTCATATTTTTGAAACATTTTGAAGCTCTTCATATTTTTCACACCTTTTCAGGCTCTTCATGTTTTTCTCCACCACTTCATGCTCCTCCTATTTTTCAGACCGTTTCATGCTCTTCTCATTTTTGTCACCTTTGAAGCTCTTCATATTTTTCACACCTTTTAAAGCTCTTAATATTTTTCACAAGTTTTCAGGCTCTTCATGTTTTTCAAAACCGTTTCATGCTGCTTCTATTTTTCAGACCGTTTCATGCTCCTCATATTTTTCACACCTTTTGAAGCTCTTCATATTTTTCACACCCTTTTAAGATCTTCATGTTTTTGAACACAGCTTCATGCTCGTCCTATTTTTCAGACCGTTTCATGCTCCTCATATTTTTGACAACTTTTGAAGCTCTTCATATTTTTCACACCTTTTCAGGCTCTTCATATTTTTGAACACAGCTTCATGCTCCTTCTATTTTTCAGACCGTTTCATGCTCCTCATATTTTTGACACTTTTTGAAGCTTTTCATATTTTTCACATCTTTTCAGGCTCTTCATGTTTTTCAAGACCATTTCATGATCCTCCTATTTTTCAGACCGTTTCATGCTCATCTCATTTTTGACACCTTTTGAAGCTTTTCATATTTTTCACACATTTTCAGGCTCTTCATATTTTTCCACACCACTTCATGCTTCTCCTGTTTTTCAGCCCGTTTCATGCTCCTCATGTATTTCAGAGCTTTTGAAGCTCTTCATATTTTTCACACCTTTTCAGGCTCTTCATGTTTTTGGTCACCGTTTCATGCTCCTCCTATTTTTCAGACCGTTTCATGCTCCTCATATTTTTGACACCTTTTGAAGCTCTTCATATTTTTCACACGTTTTCAGCTCTTAATGTTTTTCAACACCGCTTCATGCTCTTCCTATTTTTCAGACCGTTTCATGCTCATCTCATTTTTGACACCTTTTGAAGCTCTTCATATTTTTCACACGTTTTCAGCTCTTAATGTTTTTCAACACCGCTTCATGCTCTTCCTATTTTTCAGACCGTTTCATGCTCATCTCATTTTTGACACCTTTTGAAGCTCTTCATATTTTTCACACGTTTTCAGCTCTTAATGTTTTTCAACACCGCTTCATGCTCTTCCTATTTTTCAGACCGTTTCATGCTCATCTCAATTTTGACACCTTTTGAAGATATTCATATTTTTCACACATTTTCAGGCTCTTCATGTTTTTGAACATCGCTTCATGCTCCTCCTATTTTTCAGAGAGTTTCATGCTCCTCATGTATTTCACACCTTTTGAAGCTCTTCATATTTTTCACACCTTTTCAGGCTCTTCATGATTTTCAACACCGCTCATGCTCCTCCTATTTTTCAGACCCTTTCATGCTCATCTCATTTTTGACACCTTTTTAATCTCTTCATATTTTTCAAAACTTTTGAAGCTCTTCATATTTTTAATATTTTTGAAGCTCTTCATTTTTTCACACGTTTTCACACTCTTCATGTTTTTCAACACCGCTCATGCTCCTCCTATTTTTCAGACCGTTTCATGCTCATCTCATTTTTGACACCTTTTGAAGCTCTTCATATTTTTCACACCTTTTCAGGCTCTTCATGTTTTTCAACACCACTTCATGCTCCTCCTATTTTTGAGACCGTTTGGTGCTCCTCATATTTTTGACACCTTTAGGAACTCTTCATATATTTCACACCTTTTCAGGCACTTCATGTTTTTTATCACTGCTTCATGCTCGTCCTATTTTTCAGAACGTTTCATGCTCCTCATATTTTTGACACCTTTTGAAGCTGTTCATATTTTTCACACCTTTTCAGGCTTTTCATGTTTTTGAACACCGCTTCATGTTCCTCCTATTTTTCAGACCGTTTCATGCTCCTCATATTTTTGACACCTTTTGAAGCTCTTCATATATTTCACACCTTTTCAGGCTCTTCATATTTTTGAACACCGCTTCATGCTCCTCCTATTTTTCAGATTGTTTCATGCTCCTCATATTTTTGATACCTTTTGAAGCTCTTCATATTTTTCACACCTTTTCAGGCTCTTAATGATTTTCAACACCGCTTCATGCTCCTCCTATTTTTCAGACCGTTTCATGCTCATCTCTTTTTTGACACCTTTTGAAGCTCTTCAGATTTTTCACACCTTTTGAAGCTCTTCATATTTTTCACATTTATGAATCTCTTCATATTTTCCACACGTTTTCAGACAATTCATGTTTTTCAACATCGCTTCATGCTCCTCCTATTTTTCAGACCGTTTCATTCTCCTCATATTTTTGACACCTTTTGAAGCTCTTCATATATTTCACACTTTTTCAGACTTTTCCTTTTATTCAACACGACTTCATGTTCCTCCTATTTTTCAGACCTTTTCATGCTCATCTCATTTTGACACCTTTTGAAGCTCTTCATGTTTTTCTCATCTTTTGAAGCTCTTCATATTTTTCACAACTTTTCAGGCTCTTTATGATATTCAACAGCGCTTCATGCTCCTCCTATTTTTCAGACCGTTTCATGCTCCTCATAATTTTGACACCTTTTGATGCTTTCATATTTTTAACACCTTTTCAGGCTCTTCATCTTTTTCAACACAACTTCATGCTCCTCCTTTTTTGCAGACCGTTTCATGCTACTCATACTTTTAACACCTTTTGAAGCTCTTCATATTTCTCACACCTTTTCAGGCTCTTCATGTTTTTCAACAACGCTTCATGCTCCTCCGATTTTTCAGACCGTTTCATGCTCCTCATATTTTTGACACCTTTTGAAGCTCTTCATATTTTTCACCCCTTTTCAGGCTCTTCATGTTTTTGAACACCGCTTCATGCTTCTCCTATTGTTCAGAATGTTTCATGCTCCTCATATTTTTGACACCTTTTGAAGCTCTTCATATTTTTCACTACCTTTCAGGCTCTTCATGTTTTTCAACACCGCTTCATGCACGTCCTATTTTTCAGACCGTTTCATGCTCATCTCATTTTTGACACCTTTGAAGGTTTTCATAATTTTCACAACTTTTCAGGCTCTTCATGTTTTTGAACACCGCTTCATGCTTCTCCTATTGTTCAGACCGTTTCATGCTCCTCGTTTTTTTGACACCTTTTAAAGCTCTTCATATTTTTCACTACTTTTCAGGCTCTTCATGTTTTTCAACACCGCTTCATGCACGTCCTATTTTTCAGACCGTTTCATGCTCATCTCATTTTTGACACCTTTGAAGGTTTTCATATTTTTCACAACTTTTCAGGCTCTTCATGTTTTTGAACACCGCTTCATGCTAATCCTATTTTTCAAACCATATCATGCTCCTCATATTTTTCAAACCTTTTGAAGCTCTTCATATATTTCACACCTTTTCAGGCTCTTCATGTTTTTCAACACCGCTTCATGCTGCTCATATTTTTCAGACCGTTTCATGCTCCTCATATTTTTGACACCTTTTGAAGCTCTTCATTTTTTTCACACCTTTTAAGGCTCTTCATGTTTTTCAACACCGCTTCATGCTCCTCCAATTTTTCAGACCATTTCATGCTCCTCATATTTTTGACACCGTTTGAAGCTCTTCATATTTTTCACACATTTTCAGGCTCTTCATGTTTTTCAACACCGCTTCATGCTCCTCCGATTTTTCAGACAGTTTCATGCTCCTCGTATTTTTCACACCTTTTGAAGCCTTTCATATTTTTCACAACTTTTCAGGCTCTTCATGTGTTTGAACACCGCTTCATGTTCCTCATATTTTTCAGACCGTTTCATGCTCCTCATATTTTTGACACCTTTTGAAGCTCTCATATTTTTCATACCTTTTGAAGCTCTTCATGTTTTTGAACACTGCTTCATGCTCCTCGTATTTTTCAGATCGTTTCATGCTCCTCATATTTTTGACACTTTTTGAGCTCTTCATATTTTTCAAACCTTTTCAGGCTCTTCATGTTTTCGAACTCTGCTTCATGCTCCTCCACTTTTTCACACCGTTTCATGATCCTCATGTATTTCACAACTTTGAACCTCTTAATATTTTTCACACCTTTTCATGCTCTTCAAGTTTTTCAACATCACTTCATGCTCCTACTTTTTTGCAGACCGTTTCATGCTCCTCATATTTTTGACACCTTTTAAAGCTCTTCATATTTCTCACACCTTTTCAGGCTCTTCATGTCTTTCAACACCGCTTCATGCTCCTCCTATTTTTCAGACGGGTTCATGCTCATCTCATTTTGACACCTTTTGAAGCTTTTCATATTTTTCACACCTTTTCAGGCTCTTCATGTTTTTGAACACAGGTTGAGGCTCCTCCTATTTTTCAGAACATTTCATGCTCCTCATAAATTTGACACCTTTTGTAGCTCTTCATATTTTTCACATCTTTTCAGGCTCTTCATGTTTTTCAACACCGTTTCATGATCCTCCTATTTTTCAGACCGTTTCATGCTCATCTCATTTTTGACACCTTTTGAAGCTCTTCATATTTTTCACACCTTTTCAAGCTCTTCATATTTTTAAACACCACTTCATGCTTCTCCTATTTTTCAGCCCATTTCATGCTCCTCATGTATTTCACACCTTTTGAAGCTCTTCATATTTTTCACAGCTTTTCATGCTCTTCATGTATTTCACACCTTTTGAAGCTCTTCATATTTTTCACACCTTTTCATGCTCTTCATGTTTCTGAAAACCGCTTCATGATCCTCCTATTTTTCAGACCGTTTCATTCTCCTCATATATTTCACACCTTTTGAAGCTCTTCATATTTTTCACACCTTTTCAGGCTCTTCATGTTTTTGAACACTGCTTCATGCTCCTCGTATTTTTCAGATCGTTTCATGCTCCTCATATTTTTGACACTTTTTGAGCTCTTCATATTTTTCACACCTTTTCAGGATCTTCATGTTTTTGAACACCGCTTCATGATCCTCCTGATTTTCAGACCGTTTCATGCTCTTCATATTTTTGAAACATTTTGAAGCTCTTCATATTTTTCACACCTTTTCAGGCTCTTCATGTTTTTCAACTCCGTTCATGCTCCTCCTATTTTTCAGACCGTTTCATGCTCATCTCATTTTTGTCACCTTTGAAGCTCTTCATGTTTTTCACACCTTTTGAAGCCCTTCATATTTTTCACACGTTTTCAGGCTCTTCATGTTTTTCAAAACCGTTTCATGCTGCTTCTATTTTTCAGACCGTTTCATGCTCCTCATATTTTTCACACCTTTTGAAGCTCTTCATATTTTTCACACCCTTTTAAGATCTTCATGTTTTTGAACACAGCTTCATGCTCCTCCTATTTTTCAGACCGTTTCATGCTCCTCATATTTTTGACACCTTTTGAAGCTCTTCATATTTTTCACACCTTTTCAGGCTCTTCATCTTTTTGAACACAGCTTCATGCTCCTCCTATTTTTCAGACCGTTTCATGCTCCTCATATTTTTGACACTTTTTGAAGCTTTTCATATTTTTCACATCTTTTCAGGCTCTTCATGTTTTTCAACTCCGTTTCATCATCCTATTTTTCAGCACGTTTCATGCTCCTCATGTATTTCACACCTTTTGATGCTCTTCATATTTTTCACACCTTTTCAGGCTCTTAATGTTTTTGATCACCACTTCATGATCCTCCTGATTTTCAGACCGTTTCATGTTCTTCATATTTTTGAAACATTTTGAAGCTCTTCATATTTTTCACACCTTTTCAGGCTCTTCATGTTTTTCACCACCACTTCATGCTCCTCCTATTTTTCAGACCGTTTCTTGCTCATCTCATTTTTGTCACCTTTGAAACTCTTTATATTTTGTACACCTTTTGAAGCTCTTCATATTTTTCACACGTTTTCAGGCTCTTCATGTGTTTCAACACCGTTTCATACTGCTTCTATTTTTCAGACCGTATCATGCTCCTCATAATTTTGACACCTTTTGTAGCTCTTCATATTTTTCACATCTTTTCAGGCTCTTCATGTTTTTCAACACCGTTTCATGATCCTCCTATTTTTCAGACCGTTTCATGCTCATCTCATTTTTGACACCTTTTGAAGGTCTTCATATTTTTCACACCTTTTCAAGCTCTTCATATTTTTAAACACCACTTCATGCTTCTCCTATTTTTCAGCCCATTTCATGCTCCTCATGTATTTCACACCTTTTGAAGCTCTTCATATTTTTCACAGCTTTTCAGGCTCTTCATGTTTTTCCACAGCACTTCATGCTTCTCTTATTTTTCAGCCCGTTTCATGCTCCTCATGTATTTCACATCTTTTGAAGCTCTTCATATTTTTCACACCTTTTCATGCTCTTCATGTTTCTGCAAAGCGCTTCATGCTCCTCCTATTTTTCAGACCGTTTCATTCTCCTCATATATTTCACACCTTTTGAAGCTCTTCATATTTTTCACAACTTTTCAGGCTCTTTATGATATTCAACAGCGCTTCATGCTCCTCCTATTTTTCAGACCGTTTCATGCTCCTCATAATTTTGACACCTTTTGATGCTTTCATATTTTTAACACCTTTTCAGGCTCTTCATCTTTTTCAATACCACTTCATGCTCCTCCTTTTTTGCAGACCGTTTCATGCTACTCATAATTTTAACACCTTTTGAAGCTCTTCATATTTCTCACACCTTTTCAGGCTCTTCATGTTTTTCAACAACGCTTCATGCTCCTCCGATTTTTCAGACCGTTTCATGCTCCTCATATTTTTGACACCTTTTGAAGCTCTTCATATTTTTCACTACTTTTCAGGCTCTTCATGTTTTTCAACACCGCTTCATGCACGTCCTATTTTTCAGGCCGTTTCATGCTCATCTCATTTTTGACCCCTTTTGAAGGTTTTCATATTTTTCACAACTTTTCAGGCTCTTCATGTTTTTGAACACCGCTTCATGCTAATCCTATTTTTCAAACCATATCATGCTCCTCATATTTTTCACACCTTTTGAAACTCTTCCTATATTTCACACCTTTTCAGGCTCTTCATGTTTTTGAACACCACTTCATGCTCCTTCTCTTTTTCAGAGAGTTTTATGCTCCTCATGTATTTCACACCTTTTGAAGCTCTTCATATTTTTCACACCTTTTCAGGCTCTTCATGTTTTTCAACACCGCTTCATGCTGCTCATATTTTTCAGACCGTTTCATGCTCCTCATATTTTTGACACCTTTTGAAGCTCTTCATTTTTTTCACACCTTTTAAGGCTCTTCATGTTTTTCAACACCGCTTCATGCTCCTCCAATTTTTCAGACCATTTCATGCTCCTCATATTTTTGACACCTTTTGAAGCTCTTCATATTTTTCACACATTTTCAGGCTCTTCATGTTTTTCAACACCGCTTCATGCTCCTCCGATTTTTCAGACCGTTTCATGCTCCTCATATTTTTCAACCTTTTGAAGCCTTTCATATTTTTCACAACTTTTCAGGCTCTTCATGTTTTTGAACACAGCTTCATGCTCCTCCTATTTTTCAGACCGTTTCATGCTCCTCATATTTTTCACACCTTTTGAAGCTCTTCATATTTTTCACACGTTTTCAGTCTATTCATGTTTTTGAACACCATTTCAGGCTCCTCCTATTTTTCAGAGAGTTTCATGTTCCTCATGTATTTAACACCTTTGAAAGCTCTTCATATTTTTCAAAGATTTTGAAGCTCTTCATATTTTTCACACCTTTTCAGGCTCTTCATGTTTTTCAACACCGTTTCATGCTCCTCCTATTTTTCAAAACGTTTCATGTTCCTCATAATTTTGACAGCTTTTGAAGATCTTCATAATTTTCACACATTTTCAGGCTCTTCATGTGTTTGAACACCGCTTCATGTTCCTCATGTTTTTCAGACCGTTTCATGCTCCTCATATTTTTGACACCTTTTGAAGCTCTCATATTTTTCATACCTTTTGAAGCTCTTCATGTTTTTGAACACTGCTTCATGCTCCTCGTATTTTTCAGATCGTTTCATGCTCCTCATATTTTTGACACTTTTTGAGCTCTTCATATTTTTCAAACCTTTTCAGGCTCTTCATGTTTTCGAACTCTGCTTCATGCTCCTCCACTTTTTCACACCGTTTCATGATCCTCATGTATTTCACAACTTTGAACCTCTTAATATTTTTCACACCTTTTCATGCTCTTCAAGTTTTTCAACATCACTTCATGCTCCTACTTTTTTGCAGACCGTTTCATGCTCCTCATATTTTTGACACCTTTTAAAGCTCTTCATATTTCTCACACCTTTTCAGGCTCTTCATGTCTTTCAACACCGCTTCATGCTCCTCCTATTTTTCAGACGGGTTCATGCTCATCTCATTTTGACACCTTTTGAAGCTTTTCATATTTTTCACACCTTTTCAGGCTCTTCATGTTTTTGAACACAGGTTGAGGCTCCTCCTATTTTTCAGAACGTTTCATGCTCCTCATAATTTTGACACCTTTTGTAGCTCTTCATATTTTTCACATCTTTTCAGGCTCTTCATGTTTTTCAACACCGTTTCATGATCCTCCTATTTTTCAGACCGTTTCATGCTCATCTCATTTTTGACACCTTTTGAAGGTCTTCATATTTTTCACACCTTTTCAAGCTCTTCATATTTTTAAACACCACTTCATGCTTCTCCTATTTTTCAGCCCATTTCATGCTCCTCATGTATTTCACACCTTTTGAAGCTCTTCATATTTTTCACAGCTTTTCAGGCTCTTCATGTTTTTCCACAGCACTTCATGCTTCTCTTATTTTTCAGCCCGTTTCATGCTCTTCATGTATTTCACACCTTTTGAAGCTCTTCATATTTTTCACACCTTTTCATGCTCTTCATGTTTCTGAAAACCGCTTCATGATCCTCCTATTTTTCAGACCGTTTCATTCTCCTCATATATTTCACACCTTTTGAAGCTCTTCATATTTTCCACACCTTTTCAGGCTCTTCATGTTTTTGAACACTGCTTCATGCTCCTCGTATTTTTCACATCGTTTCATGCTCCTCATATTTTTGACACTTTTTGAGCTCTTCATATTTTTCACACCTTTTCAGGATCTTCATGTTTTTGAACACCGCTTCATGATCCTCCTGATTTTCAGACCGTTTCATGCTCTTCATATTTTTGAAACATTTTGAAGCTCTTCATATTTTTCACACCTTTTCAGGCTCTTCATGTTTTTCAACTCCGTTCATGCTCCTCCTATTTTTCAGACCGTTTCATGCTCATCTCATTTTTGTCACCTTTGAAGCTCTTCATGTTTTTCACACCTTTTGAAGCCCTTCATATTTTTCACACGTTTTCAGGCTCTTCATGTTTTTCAAAACCGTTTCATGCTGCTTCTATTTTTCAGACCGTTTCATGCTCCTCATATTTTTCACACCTTTTGAAGCTCTTCATATTTTTCACACCCTTTTAAGATCTTCATGTTTTTGAACACAGCTTCATGCTCCTCCTATTTTTCAGACCGTTTCATGCTCCTCATATTTTTGACACCTTTTGAAGCTCTTCATATTTTTCACACCTTTTCAGGCTCTTCATCTTTTTGAACACAGCTTCATGCTCCTCCTATTTTTCAGACCGTTTCATGCTCCTCATACTTTTGACACTTTTTGAAGCTTTTCATATGTTTCACATCTTTTCAGGCTCTTCATGTTTTTCAACTCCGTTTCATCATCCTATTTTTCAGCCCGTTTCATGCTCCTCATGTATTTCACACCTTTTGATGCTCTTCATATTTTTCACACCTTTTCAGGCTCTTAATGTTTTTGATCACCACTTCATGATCCTCCTGATTTTCAGACCGTTTCATGCTCTTCATATTTTTGAAACATTTTGATGCTCTTCATATTTTTCACACCTTTTCAGGCTCTTCAAGTTTTTCACCACCACTTCATGCTCCTCCTATTTTTCAGACCGTTTCTTGCTCATCTCATTTTTGTCACCTTTGAAACTCTTTATATTTTGTACACCTTTTGAAGCTCTTCATATTTTTCACACGTTTTCAGGCTCTTCATGTGTTTCAACACCGTTTCATGCTGCTTCTATTTTTCAGACCGTTTCATGCTCCTCATATTTTTGACACCTTTTGCAGCTCTTTATATTTTTCACACTATTTCAGGCTCTTCATGATTTTCAACACCGTTTCATGTTTTTCCTATTTTTCAGACCGTTTAATGCTCATCTCATTTTTGACACCTTTTGAAGCTTTTCATATTTTTCACAACTTTTCAGGCTCTTTATGTTTTTGAACACCGCTTCATGCTCCTCCTATTTTTCAGAGAGTTTCATGCTCCTCATGTATTTCACACCTTTTGAAGCTCTTCATATTTTCCACACCTTTTCAGGCTCTTCATGTGTTTGATCACCGTTTCATGCTCCGTCTGTTTTTCAGATCGTTTCATGCTCATCATATTTTTGACACTTTTTGAGCTCTTCATATTTTTCACACCTTTTCAGGCTCTTCATGTTTTTGAACACCGCTTCATGCTACTCCTATTTTTCAGACCGTTTATGCTCCTCATATTTTTGACACCTTTAGAAGCTCTTCATATTTTTCACACCTTTTCAGGCTCTTCATGTTTTTGATCACCGTTTCATGCTCCTCCTATTTTTCAGACCGTTTCATGCTCCTCATATTTTTGACACCTTTTGAAGCTCTTCATATTTTTCACACCTTTTCAGGTTCTTCATGTTTTTGAACACCGCTTCATGATCCTCCTGTTTTTCAGAACGTTTCATGCTCTTCATATTTGTGAAACATTTTGAAGCTCTTCATATTTTTCACACCTTTTCAGGCTCTTCATGTTTTTCACCACCACTTCACGCTCCTCCTATATTTCAGACCGTATCATGCTCATCTCATTTTTGTCACCTTTGAAGCACTTTATTTTTTTCACACCTTTTGAAGCTCTTCATATTTTTCACACTTTTTCATGCTCTTCATATTTTTCAACACCGTTTCATGCTGCTTCTATTTTTCAGTCCGTTTCATGCTCCTCATATATTTCACACCTTTTGAAGCTCTTCATATTTTTCACACCTTTTCAGGATCTTCATGTTTTGGAACACAGCTTCATGCTCCTCCTATTTATCAGACCGTTTCATGCTCCTCATATTTTTGACACCTTTTGAAGCTCTTTATATTTTTCACAGTTTTTCAGGCTCTTCATTATTTTCAACACCGTTTCATGTTATTCCTATTTTTCAGACCGTTTAATGCTCATCTCATTTTTGACACCTTTTGAAGCTTTTCATATTTTTCACAACTTTTCAGGCTCTTCATGTTTTTGAACACCGCTTCATGCTCCTCCTATTTTTCAGAGAGTTTCATGCTCCTCATGTATTTCACAGCTTTTGAAGCTCTTCATATTTTCCACACTTTTTCAGGCTCTTCATGTTTTTGATCACCGTTTCATGCTCCTTCTATTTTTCAGATCGTTTCATGCTCATCATATTTTTGACACTTTTTGAGCTCTTCATATTTTTCACACCTTTTCAGGCTCTTCATGTTTTTGAACACCGCTTCATGATCCTCCTATTTTTCAGACCGTTTCATGCTCCTCATATTTTTGACACCTTTAGAAGCTCTTCATATTTTTCACACCTTTTCAGGCTCTTCATGTTTTTCGACACAGCTTCATGCTCCTCCTATTTTTCAGACCGTTTCATTCTCCTCATATTTTTGACACCTTTTGAAGCTCTTCATATATTTCACACCTTTTCAGTCTCTTCTTTTTTTTTCAACACCACTTCATGCTCCTACTATTTTTCAGACCGTTTCATACTCATCTCAATTTTGACACCTTTTGAAGCTCTTCATATTTTTCACACATTTTCAGGCTCTTCATGTTTTTCCACAGCACTTCATGCTTCTCTTATTTTTCAGAGAGTTTCATGCTCCTCATGTATTTCACACCTTTTGAAGCTCTTCATATTTTTCACACCTTTTCATGCTCTTCATGTTTCTGAAAACCGCTTCATGATCCTCCTATTTTTCAGACCGTTTCATTCTCCTCATATTTCACACCTTTTGAAGCTCTTCATATTTTTCACACCTTTTCATGCTCTTCATGTTTCTGAAAACTGCTTCATGATCCTCCTATTTTTCAGACCGTTTCATGCTCCTCATATATTTCACACCTTTTGAAGCTCTTCATATTTTTCACACCTTTTCAGGCTCTTCATGTTTTTGAACACAGCTTCATGCTCCACCTATTTATCAGACCGTTTCATGCTCCTCATATTTTTGACACCTTTTGCAGCTCTTTATATTTTTCACACTATTTCAGGCTCTTCATGATTTTCAACACCGTTTCATGTTATTCCTGTTTTTCAGACCGTTTAAGGCTCATCTCATTTTTGACACCTTTTGAAGCTTTTTATATTTTTCACAACTTTTCAGGCTCTTCATGTTTTTGAACAGCACTTCATGCTCCTCCTATTTTTCAGAGAGTTTCATGCTCCTCATGTATTTCACACCTTTTGAAGCTCTTCATATTTTCCACACCTTTTCAGGCTCTTCATGTGTTTGATCACCGTTTCATGCTCCTTCTATTTTTCAGACCGTTTCATGCTCTTCATATTTTTGACACCTTTTGAAGCTCTTCATATTTTTCACATCATTGAAGCTCTTCATATTTTTCACCCCTTTTCAGGCTCTTCATGATTTTCAACACCGCTTCATGCTCCTCTTATTTTTCGGACCGTTTTATGCTCATCTCATTTTTGACACCTTTTGAAGCTCTTCATATTTTTCACACCTTTTGAAGCTCTTCATATTTTTCATATGTTTGAAGCTCTTCATATTTTCACACGTTTTCAGACTCTTCATGTTTTTCAACACCGCTTCATGCCCCTGCTATTTTTCAGACAGTTTCATGCTCCTCATATTTTTGACAGGTTTTGAGGCTTTTCATATTTTTCACACCTTTTCAGGCTCTTCATATTTTTGAACACCGTTTCATAATCCGCCTATTTTTAAGACCGTTTCATGCTCCTCATATTTTTGACACCTTTAGAACCTCTTCATATTTTACACAGCTTTTCAGGCTCTTCATGTTTTTCAACACCGCTTCATGCTCGTCGTATTTTGCCGACCGTTTCATGCTCATCTCATTTTTGACACCTTTTGAAACTCTTCATATTTTTCACACCTTTTCATGCTCTTCATGTTTCTGAAAACCGCTTCATGATCCTCCTATTTTTCAGACCGTTTCATTCTCCTCATATATTTCACACCTTTTGAAGCTCTTCATATTTTTCACACCTTTTCAGGCTCTTCATGTTTTTAAACACCGCTTCATGCTCGTCGTATTTTGCCGACCGTTTCATGCTCCTCATATTTTTGACACCTTTTGAAGCTCTTCAGATATTTCACACCTTTCCAGGCTCTTCATTTTTTTAACACCACTTCATGCTCCTCCTATTTTTCAGACCGTTTCATGCTCATCTCATTTTAACACCTTTTGAAGCTCTTCATATTTTTGACAAATTTTGAAGGTCTTCATATTTTTCACACTTTTTCAGGCTCTTCATGATTTTCAACACCGCTTCATGCTCCTCCTATTTTTCAGACCATTTCATGCTCATCTCTTTTTTGACACCTTTTGAAGCTCTTCAGATTTTTCACACCTTTTGAAGCTCTTCATATTTTTCACATTTATGAATCTCTTCATATTTTCCACACGTTTTCAGACAATTCATGTTTTTCAACATCGCTTCATGCTCCTCCTATTTTTCAGACCGTTTCATTCTCCTCATATTTTTGACACCTTTTGAAGCTCTTCATATATTTCACACTTTTTCAGACTTTTCCTTTTTTTCAACACGACTTCATGCTCCTCCTATTTTTCAGACCTTTTCATGCTCATCTCATTTTGACACCTTTTGAAGCTCTTCATGTTTTCTCATCTCTTGAAGATCTTCATATTTTTCACAACTTTTCAGGCTCTTTATGATATTCAACAGCGCTTCATGCTCCTCCTATTTTTCAGACCGTTTCATGCTCCTCATAATTTTGACACCTTTTGATGCTTTCATATTTTTAACACCTTTTCAGGCTCTTCATCTTTTTCAACACCACTTCATGCTCCTCCTTTTTTGCAGACCGTTTCTTGCTACTTATACAACACCTTTTGAAGCTCTTCATATTTCTCACACCTTTTCAGGCTCTTCATGTTTTTCAACAACGCTTCATGCTCCTCCGATTTTTCAGACCGTTTCATGCTCCTCATATTTTTGACACCTTTTGAAGCTCTTCATATTTTTCACCCCTTTTCAGGCTCTTCATGTTTTTGAACACCGCTTCATGCTTCTCCTATTGTTCAGACCGTTTCATGCTCCTCATATTTTTGACACCTTTTGCAGCTCTTTATATTTTTCACACTATTTCAGGCTCTTCATGATTTTCAACACCGTTTCATGTTATTCCTGTTTTTCAGACCGTTTAAGGCTCATCTCATTTTTGACACCTTTTAAAGCTCTTCATATTTTTCACACCTTTTCTGGCTCTTCATGTTTTTGAACACCGCTTCATGATCCTCCTGATTTTCAGACCGTTTCATGCTCTTCATATTTTTGAAACATTTTGAATCTCTTCATATTTTTCACACCTTTTCAGGCTCTTCATGTTTTTCACCACCACTTCATTCTCCTCCTATTTTTCAGACCGTTTCATGCTCATCTCATTTTTGTCACCATTGAAGCTCTTTATATTTTTCACACCTTTTGAAGCTCTTCATATTTTTCACACGTTTTCAGGCTCTTCATAGTTTTCAACACCGTTTCATGCTGCTTCTATTTTTCAGACCGTTTCATGCTCCTCATATTTTTCACACCTTTTGAAGCTCTTCATATTTTTCCCACCTTTTCAGGCTCTTCATGTTTTTGAACACAGCTTCATGCTCCACCTATTTTTCAGAGAGTTTCATGCTCCTCATGTATTTCACACCTTTTGAAGCTCTTCATATTTTCCACACCTTTTCAGGCTCTTCATGTGTTTGATCACCGTTTCATGCTTCTTCTGTTTTTCAGATCGTTTCATGCTCCTCATATTTTTGATACTTTTTGAGCTCTTCATATTTTTCACACCTTTTCAGGCTCTTCATGTTTTTGAACACAGCTTCATGCTCCTCCTGATTTTCAGACCGTTTCATGCTCTTCATATTTTTGAAACATTTTGAAGCTCTTCATATTTTTCACACCTTTTCATGCTCTTCATGTTTTTCACCACCACTTCATTCTCCTCCTATTTTTCAGACCATTTCATGCTCATCTCATTTTTGTCACCTTTGAAGCTCTTTATATTTTTCACACCTTTTGAAACTCTTCATATTTTTCACACGTTTTCAGGCTCTTCATATTTTTCAACTCCGTTTCATGCTGCTTCTATTTTTCAGACCGTTTCATACTCCTCATATTTTTCACACCTTTTGAAGCTCTTCATATTTTTCCCACCTTTTCAAGCTCTTCATGTTTTTGAACACAGCTCCATGCTCCTCCTATTTTTCAGAGAGTTTCATGCTCCTCATGTATTTCACACCTTTTGAAGCTCTTCATATTTTCCACACCTTTTCAGGCTCTTCATGTGTTTGATCACCGTTTCATGCTTCTTCTATTTTTCAGATCGTTTCATGCTCCTCATATTTTTGACACTTTTTGAGCTCTTCATATTTTTCACACCTTTTCAGGCTCTTCATGTTTTTGAACACCGCTTCATGATCCTCCTGTTTTTCAGACCGTTTCATGCTCTTCATATTTGTGAAACATTTTGAAGCTCTTCATATTTTTCACACCTTTTCAGGCTCTTCATGTTTTTGAACACAGCTTCATGCTCCACCTATTTATCAGACCGTTTCATGCTCCTCATATTTTTTTTTTGTTTTTTTATTCTTGATAAGCTTTTTTTTTTTAATTTTTATTATTTTTTTTCCAGTGGGTTTTGTCATACATTGCTATGAATCAGCCATTGATTTACATGTATTCCCAATCCCGATCATATTTTTGACACCTTTTTCAGCTCTTTATATTTTTCACACTATTTCAGGCTCTTCATGATTTTCAACACCGTTTCATGTTATTCCTATTTTTCCGACCGTTTAATGCTAATATCATTTTTGACACCTTTTGAAGCTTTTCATATTTTTCACAACTTTTCAGGCTCTTCATGTTTTTGAACACCGCTTCATGCTCCTCCTATTTTTCAGAGCGTTTCTTGCTCCTCATATTTTTGACACTTTTTGAGCACTTCATATTTTTCACACCTTTTCAGGCTCTTCATGTTTTTGAACACCGCTTCATGATCCTCCTGTTTTTCAGACCGTTTCATGCTCTTCATATTTGTGAAACATTTTGAAGCTCTTCATATTTTTCACACCTTTTCAGGCTCTTCATGTTTTTGAACACAGCTTCATGCTCCACCTATTTATCAGACCATTTCATGCTCCTCATATTTTTTTTTTGTTTTTTTATTCTTGATAAGCTTTTTTTTTTTTTTAATTTTTATTATTTTTTTTTCCAGTGGGTTTTGTCATACATTGCTATGAATCAGCCATTGATTTACATGTATTCCCAATCCCGATCATATTTTTGACACCTTTTGCAGCTCTTTATATTTTTCACACTATTTCAGGCTCTTCATGATTTTCAACACCGTTTCAGGTTATTCCTATTTTTCCGACCGTTTAATGCTAATATCATTTTTGACACCTTTTGAAGCTTTTCATATTTTTCACAACTTTTCAGGCTCTTCATGTTTTTGAACACCGCTTCATGCTCCTCCTATTTTTCAGAGCGTTTCATGCTCCTCATATTTTTGACACTTTTTGAGCTCTTCATATTTTTCACACCTTTTCAGGCTCTTCATGTTTTTGATCACCGTTTCATGCTCCTTCTATTTTTCAGATCGTTTCATGCTCATCATATTTTTGACACTTTTTGAGCTCTTCATATTTTTCACACCTTTTCAGGCTCTTCATGTTTTTGAACACCGCTTCATGATCCTCCTATTTTTCAGACCGTTTCATGCTCCTCATATTTTTGACACATTTAGAAGCTCTTCATTTTTTTCACACCTTTTCAGGCTCTTCATGTTTTTCGACACAGCTTCATGATCCTCCTATTTTTCAGACCATTTCATTCTCCTCATATATTTGACACCTTTTGATCCTCTTCATATTTTTCACACCTTTTCAGGCTCTTCATTTTTCAACACCGCTTCATGCTCCTCCTATTTTTCAGACCGTTTCATGCTCATCTCATTTTTGACACCTTTTGAAGCTTTTCATATTTTTCACAACTTTTCATGCTCTTCATGTCTTTCAACACCGTTTCAGGCTCCTCATATTTTTCAGACCGTTTCATGCTCATCTCATTTTTGACACCTTTTGAAGCTCTTCATATTTTTCACACATTTTCAGGCTCTTCATGTTTTTGAAAACCGCTTCATGCTCCTCCTATTTTTCAGAGAGTTTCATGCTCCTCATGTATTTCACACCTTTTGAAGCTCTTCATATTTTTCACACCTTTTCAGGCTCTTCATGTTTTTGATCACCGTTTCATGCTCCTCCTATTTTTCAGACCGTTTCATGCTCCTCATATTTATGACACCTTTTGAAACTCTTCCTATTTTTCACACCTTTTCATGCTCTTCATGTTTCTGAAAACCGCTTCATGATCCTCCTATTTTTCAGACCGTTTCATTCTCCTCATATATTTCACACCTTTTGAAGCTCTTCATATTTTTCCCACCTTTTCAGGCTCTTCATGTTTTTGAACACTGCTTCATGCTCCTCGTATTTTTCAGATCGTTTCATGCTCCTCATATTTTTGACACTTTTTGCGCTCTTCATATTTTTCACACCTTTTCAGGCTCTTCATGTTTTTGAACACCGCTTCATGATCCTCCTGATTTTCAGATCGTTTCATGCTCTTCATATTTTTGAAACATTTTGAAGCTCTTCATATTTTTCACACCTTTTCAGGCTCTTCATGTTTTTCACCACCACTTCATTCTCCTCCTATTTTTCAGACCGTTTCATGCTCATCTCATTTTTGTCACCTTTGAAGCTCTTTATATTTTTCACACCTTTTGAAGCTCCTCATATTTTTCACACGTTTTCAGGCTCTTCATATTTTTCAACACCGTTTCATGCTGCTTCTATTTTTCAGACCGTTTCATGCTCCTCATATTTTTCACACCTTTTGAAGCTCTTCATATTTTTCACACCTTTTCAGGCTCTTCATGTTTTTGAACACAGCTTCATGCTCCACCTATTTATCAGACCGTTTCATGCTCCTCATATTTTTGACACCTTTTGCAGCTCTTTATATTTTTCACATTATTTCAGGCTCTTCATGATATTCAACACCGTTTCATGTTATTCCTATTTTTCAGACCGTTTAATGCTCATCTCATTTTTGACACCTTTTGAAGCTTTTCATATTGTTCACACCTTTTCAGTCTGTTCATGATTTTCAACACCGCTTCATGCTCCTTCTATTTTTCAGACCGTTTCAAGCTCATCTCATTTTTGACACCTTTTTAATCTCTTCATATTTTTCACAACTGTTGAAGCTCTTCATATTTTTAATATTTTTGAAGCTCTTCATATTTTCACACGTTTTCACACTCTTCATGTTTTTCAACACCGCTTCATGCTCCTCCTTTTTTCAAACCGTTTCATGCTCCTCATATTTTTGACACCTTTAGAAACTCTTCATATTTTTCACACCTTTTCAGGCTCTTCATGTTTTTTATCACTGCTTCATGCTCGTCCTATTTTTTAGAAAGTTTCATGCTCCTCATATTTTTGACACCTCTTGAAGGTCTTCATATTTTTCACACCTTTTCAGGCTCTTCATTTTTTTCAACACTACTTGTTGCTCCTCCTATTTTTTAGGACTTTTCATACTCATCTAATTTTTGACACATTTTGAGGCACTTCATATTTTTTACACCTTTTGAAGCTCTTTATATTTTTCACATTTTTGAAGCTCTTCATATTTTTCACACGATTTCAGACCCTTCATGTTTTTCAAAACCGCTTCATGCTCCTGCTATTTATCATACCGTTTCATACTTCTCATATTTTTGACACGTTTTGAGGCTCTTCATATTTTTCACACCTTTTCAGGCTCTTCATGTTTTTGAACACAGCTTCATGCTCCTCCTATTTTTTCTACCGTATCATGCTCCTCATATTTTTCACACCTTTTGTAGCTCTTCATATTTTTCACACCTTTTCAGGCTCTTCATGTTTTTGAACAGCACTTCATTCTCCTCCTATTTTTCAGACCGTTTCATGCTCCTCATATTTTTGACACCTTTTGAAGCTCTTCATATTTTCCACACCTTTTCAGGCTCTTCATGTTTTTCAACACCGCTTCATGCTCCTCCGATTTTTCAGACCATTTCATGCTCCTCATATTTTTGACACCTTTTGAAGGTCTTCATATTTTTCACACCTTTTCAGGCTCTTCATGTTTTTCAACACCACTTCATGCTCCTCCTTTTTTTCAGACCGTTTCAGGCTCCTCATATTTTTCACACCTTTTGAAGCCGTTCATATTTCTCACACCTTTTCATCCTCTTCATTTTTTTCAACACTATTTGTTACTCCTCCTATTTTTTAGACCGTTTCATACTCATCTAATTTTGACAACTTTTGAAGCTCTTCATATTTTTCACCTTTTTGAAGCTCTTCATATTTTTCACACAATTTCAGACTCTTCATGTTTTTCAACACCGCTTCATGCTCCTTCTATTTATCATACCGTTTCATACTCCTAATATTTTGACACGTTTTGAGGCTCTTCATATTTTTCCCATTTTTCAGGCTCTTCATGTTTTTGAACACCGTTTCATGCTCCTCCTATTTTTCAGACCGTTCATGCTCCTCATATTTTGACACCTTTTGAAGCTCTTCATATTTTTCACACCTTTTCAGGCTCTTCATGTTTCTGAACACCGCGTCATGCTCCTCCTATTTTTCATATCGTTTCATGCTTCTCATATTTTTCACACCTTTTGAAGCTCTTCATATTTTTCACACCTTTTCAGGCTCTTCATGTTTTTCAACACCGCTTCATGCTCCTCCTACTTTTCAGACCGTTTCATGCTCATCTCATTTTTGACACCTTTTGAAGCTCTTCATATTCTTCACTCCTTTTGAAGCTCTTCATATTTTTCACACCTTTTGAAGCTCTTCATATTCCTCACACCTTTTCAGACTCTTCATGTTTTTCAACACCGCTTTTTGCTCCTCCTATTTTTCAGACCGTTTCATGCTCATCTCATTTTTGACACCTTTTGAAGCTCTTCATATTTTTCACACCTTTTGAAGCTCTTCATATTTTACACGTTTTCAGGCTCTTCAAGTTTTTCAACATCGCTACATGCTCCTCCTATTTTTCAGACCGTTTCATGCTCCTCATATTTTTGACACGTTTTGAGGCTCTTCATAATTTTCACACCAGTTTAGGCTCTTCATGTTTTTGAACACCGTTTCATGCTCCTCGTATTTTTCACACCTTTTAAAGCTCTTCATATTTTCACACCTTTTCAGGCTCTCATGTTTTTGAACACAGCTTCATGCTCCTCCTATTTTTTATACCGTTTCATGATACTCATGTATTTCACACCTTTTGAAGCTCTTCATATTTTTCACACCTTTTCAGGCTGTACATGTTTTTGAAGACCACTTCATGCTCCTCATCTTTTTCAGACCGTTTCATGCTCCTGATATTTTTCACACCGTTTGAAGCTCTTCATATTATTCACACGTTTTCAGATTCTTCATGTTTTTGATCACCGTTTCATGCTCCTCATATTTTTGACACCTTTTGAAGCTCTTCACATTTATCACACCTTTTCAGGCTCTTCATGTTTTTCAACACCGCTTCTTGTTCCTCCATTTTTCACACCCTTTCATGCTTCTCATGTGTTTCACACCTTTTGAAACTCTTCATATTTTTCACACCTTTTCAATGTCTTCATGTTTTTGAACACTGTTTCATGCTGCTCCTGTTTTTCAGACCATTTCATGATACTCATATTTTTGACACCTTTTGAAGCTCTTCATATTTTTCACACATTTTCAGGCTGTTTATAGTTTTCAACACCGCTGCATGATTCTCCTATATTTGAGACCATTTCATGCTCCTCATATTTTTGACATTTTTTGAAGCTCTTCATATTTTTCACACCTTTTGAAGCTCTTCCTATTTTTCACAGCTTTTCAGGCTCTTCATGTTTTTCAACTCCGCTTCATGCTGCTCCTATTTTTCAGACCGTTTCATGCTCATCTCTTTTTTGACAACTTTTGAAGCTCTTCATATTTTCATACCTTTTGAAGCTCTTCATATTTTTCACACGTTTTCAGGCTCTTCATGTTTTTCAACACCGCTTCATGCTCCTCCTATTTTTCAGACCGTTTCATGCTCCTCATATTTTTGACACCTTTTGAAGCTCTTCATATTTTTCACACCTTTTCAGACTCTTCATGTTTTTCAACACCGCTTCATGCTGCTCCTATTTTTCAGACCGTTTCATGCTCATCTCTTTTTTGACAACTTTTGAAGTTCTTCGTATTTTCATACCTTTTGAAGCTCTTCATATTTTTCACACGTTTTCAGGCTCTTCATGTTTTTCAACACCGCTTCATGCTCCTCCTATTTTTCAGACCGTTTCATGCTCCTCATATTTTTGACACCTTTTGAAGCTCTTCATGTTTTTCACACCTTTTCAGGCTCTTCATGTTTTTCAACACCGCTTCATGCTCCTCCTATTTTTCAGACCGTTTCATGCTCATCTCATTTTTGACACCTTTTGAAGCTCTTCATATTCTTCACTCCTTTTGAAGCTCTTCATATTTTTCACACCTTTTGAAGCTCTTCATATTTCAAACACCTTTTCAGACTCTTCATGTTTTTCAACACCGCTTTTTGCTCCTCCTATTTTTCAGACCGTTTCATGCTCATCTCATTTTTGACACCTTTTGAAGCTCTTCATATTTTTCACACCTTTTGAAGCTCTTCATATTTTACACGTTTTCAGGCTCTTCAAGTTTTTCAACATCGCTTCATGCTCCTCCTATTTTTCAGACCGTTTCATGCTCCTCATATTTTTGACACGTTTTGAGGCTCTTCATAATTTTCACACCATTTTAGGCTCTTCATGTTTTTGAACACCGTTTCATGCTCCTCGTATTTTTCACACCTTTTAAAGCTCTTCATATTTTCACACCTTTTCAGGCTCTCATGTTTTTGAACACAGCTTCATGCTCCTCCTATTTTTTATACCGTTTCATGATACTCATGTATTTCACACCTTTTGAAGCTCTTCATATTTTTCACACCTTTTCAGGCTGTACATGTTTTTGAAGACCACTTCATGCTCCTCATCTTTTTCAGACCGTTTCATGCTCCTGATATTTTTCACACCGTTTGAAGCTCTTCATATTATTCACACGTTTTCAGATTCTTCATGTTTTTGATCACCGTTTCATGCTCCTCATATTTTTGACACCTTTTGAAGCTCTTCACATTTATCACACCTTTTCAGGCTCTTCATGTTTTTCAACACCGCTTCTTGCTCCTCCATTTTTCACACCCTTTCATGCTTCTCATGTATTTCACACCTTTTGAAACTCTTCATATTTTTCACACCTTTTCAATGTCTTCATGTTTTTGAACACTGTTTCATGCTGCTCCTGTTTTTCAGACCATTTCATGATACTCATATTTTTGACACCTTTTGAAGCTCTTCATATTTTTCACACATTTTCAGGCTGTTTATAGTTTTCAACACCGCTGCATGATTCTCCTATATCTGAGACCATTTCATGCTCCTCATATTTTTGACATTTTTTGAAGCTCTTCATATTTTTCACACCTTTTGAAGCTCTTCCTATTTTTCACAGCTTTTCAGGCTCTTCATGTTTTTCAACACCGCTTCATGCTCCTCATATTTTTCAGACCGTTTCATGCTCCTCATATTTTTGACATCTTTTGAAGCTCTTCATATTTTTGACACCTTTTGAAGGACTTCATATTTTTCACACCTTTTGAAGCTCTTCACATTTTTCACTTCTTTTCAGGCTTTTCATGTTTTTTAACACCGCTTCATGCTCCTCATATTTTTCAGACCGTTTCATGCTCCTCATATTTTTGACATCTTTTGAAGCTCTTCACGTTTTTCACACCTTTTCCGTCTCTTCTTGTTTTTCAACACCGCTTCTTGCTCCTCCTATTTTTCAGACCGTTTCATGCTCCTCATATTGTTGACACCTTTTCAAGCACTTCATATTTTTCACACCTTTTCAGGTTCTTCATATTTTTGAACACCGCTTCATGTTCCTCCTGTTTTTCACACCTTTTGAAGCTCTTCATATTTTTCACACCTTTTCAGGCTGTACATGTTTTTGAAGAACACTTCATGCTCCTCATCTTTTTTAGACCGTTTCATGCTCCTGATATTTTTCACACCGTTTGAAGCTCATCATATTTTTCACACGTTTTCAGATTCTTCATGTTTTTGATCAGCGTTTCATGCTCCTCCTATTTTTCAGACCGTTTCATGCTCCTCATATTTTTGACTCCTTTTGAAGCTCTTCACATTTTTCACACCTTTTCCGGCTCTTCATGTTTTTCAACACCGCTTCATGATCCACCTATATTTCAGAGCGTTTCATGCTCCTCATATTTTTGACACCTTTTGAAGCTCTTCACATTTTTCACACCTTTTCCGGCTCTTCATGTTTTTCAACACCGCTTCATGCTCCTCCTATTTTTCAGATCGTTTCAGGCTCCGCATATTTTTGACTCCTTTTGAAGCTCTTCATATTTTTCACACGTTTTCAGGCCCTTCATGTTTTTGAACACCGCTTCATGCTCCTCCTATTTTTCAAACCTTTTGAAGCTCTTCATGTTTTTCACACCTTATCAGCCTCTTCATGTTTTTGAACATCTCTTCATGCTCCTCATATTTTTGACAATTTTATAAGCTCTTCATATTTTTCACACTTTTTGAGGCTCTTCATGTTTTTGAGCACCGCTTCATGCTCCTCCTATTTTTCAAACCTTTTGAAGCTCTTCATGTTTTTCACACCTTATCAGCCTCTTCATGTTTTTGAACATCTCTTCATGCTCCTCATATTTTTGACAGTTTTATAAGCTCTTTATATATTTCACTCATTTTCAGGCTCTTCATGTTTTTGAACACCGCTTCATGCTCCTCCTATTTTTCAAACCTTTTGAAGCTCTTCATATTTTTCACACTTTTTCAGGCTCTTCATGTTTTGAACACCGCTTCATGCTCCTCCTATTTTTCAGACCGTTTCATGCTCCTCAGGTATTTCACACCTTTTCAAGCTCTTCATATTTTTCACACCTTTTCAAGCTCTTCACGTTTTTGAACAACACTTCATGCTCCTCCTACTTTTCAGACTGTTTCATGCTCATCTCATTTTTGACACCTTTTCAGGGTCTTCATATTTTTCAAACTTTTGAAGATCTTCATATTTTTCACACTTTTTCAGGCTCTTCATGTTTTGAACACTGCTTCATGCTCCTCCTATTTTTCAGACCGTTTCATTCTCCTCATGTTTTTCACACCTTTTGAAGCTCTTCATAATTTTCACACCTTTTCATGCTCTTCATGTTTTTGAACACCGTTTCATGCTCGTCCTATTTTTCAGACCATTTCAAGCTCCTCATATTTTTGAAACCTTTTGAAGCTCTTCATATTTTTCACACCTTTTCCGTCTCTTCTTGTTTTTCAACACCGCTTCTTGCTCCTCCTATTTTTCAGACCGTTTCATGCTCCTCATATTGTTGACACCTTTTGAAGCACTTCATATTTTTCACACCTCTTCAGGCTCTTCATATTTTTGAACGCCGCTTCATGTTCCTCCTCTTTTTCACACCTTTTGAAGCTCTTCATATTTTTCACACCTTTTCAGGCTGTACATGTTTTGAAGACCACTTCATGCTCCTCATCTTTTTCAGATCGTTTCATGCTCCTCATATTTTTGACACCTTTTGAAGCTCTTCACATTTATCACACCTTTTCAGGCTCTTCATGTTTTTCAACACCGCTTCATGATCCTTCTATGTTTCAGAGCGTTTCATGCTCCTCATATTTTTGACACCTTTTGAAGCTCTTCACATTTTTCACACCTTTTCCGGCTCTTCATGTTTTTCAACTCCGCTTCATGCTCCTCCTATTTTTCAGATCGTTTCAGGCTCCGCATATTTTTGACTCCTTTTGAAGCTCTTCATATTTTTCACACATTTTCAGGCCCTTCATGTTTTTGAACATCGCTTCATGCTCCTCCTATTTTTCAGACGCTTCAGGCTGCTCGTATTTTTCAGACCGTTTCATGCTCCTCATATTTTTGACAATTTTATAAGCTCTTCATATTTTTCACACTTTTTCAGGCTCTTCATGTTTTTGAGCACCGCTTCATGCTCCTCCTATTTTTCAAACCTTTTGAAGCTCTTCATGTTTTTCACACTTTTTCAGGCTGTTTATAGTTTTCAACACCGCTGCATGATTCTCCTATATTTGAGACCATTTCATGCTCCTCATATTTTTGACATTTTTTGAAGCTCTTCATATTTTTCACACCTTTTGAAGCTCTTCCTGTTTTTCACAGGTTTTCAGGCTCTTCATGTTTTACAACACCGCTTCATGCTCCTCCTATTTTTCCGACCGTTTCATGCTCATTTCATTTTTGACACCTTTTGAAGGTCTTCATATTTTTCACACCTTTTGAAGCTCTTCATATTTTGCACTTCTTTTCAGGCTCTTCATGTTTTTTAACACCGCTTCATGCTCCTCATATTTTTCAGACCGTTTCATGCTCCTCATATTTTTGACATCTTTTGAAGCTCTTCACGTTTTTCACACATTTTCAGGCTCTTCATGTTTTTCAACACCGGTTGATGATCTTCCTATATTTCAGACCGTTTCATGCTCCTCATATTTTTGACACCTTTTGAAGCTCTTCATATTTTTCACACCTTTTCAGACTCTTCATGTTTTTCAACACCGCTTCATGCTGCTCCTATTTTTCAGACCGTTTCATGCTCATCTCTTTTTTGACAACTTTTGAAGCTCTTCATATTTTCACCTTTTGAAGCTCTTCATATTTTTCACACGTTTTCAGGCTCTTCATGTTTTTCAACACCGCTTCATGCTCCTCCTATTTTTCAGACCGTTTCACGCTCCTCATATTTTTGACACGTTTTGAAGCTCTTCATATTTTCACACCTTTTCCGTCTCTTCTTGTTTTTCAACACCGCTTCTTGCTCCTCCTATTTTTCAGACCGTTTCATGCTCCTCATATTGTTGACACCTTTTGAAGCACTTCATAGTTTTCACACCTTTTCAGGCTCTTCATATTTTTGAACACCACTTCATGTTCCTCCTGTTTTTCACACCTTTTGAAGCTCTCCATATTTTTCACACCTTTTCAGGCTGTACATGTTTTTGAAGACCACTTCATGCTCCTCATCTTTTTCAGACCATTTCATGCACCTCATATTTTTCACACCGTTTGAAGCTCTTCATATTTTTCACACGTTTTCAGATTCTTCATGTTTTTGATCACCGTTTCATGCTCCTCCTATTTTTCAGACCGTTTCATGCTCCTCATATTTTTGACACCTTTTGAAGCTCTTCACATTTATCACACCTTTTCAGGCTCTTCATGTTTTTCAACACCACTTCTTGATCCACCTATATTTCAGAGCGTTTCATGCTCCTCATATTTTTGACACCTTTTGAAGCTCTTCACATTTTTCACACCTTTTCTGGCTCTTCATGTTTTTCAACACCGCTTCATGCTCCTCCTATTTTTCAGATCGTTTCAGGCTCCGCATATATTTGACTCCTTTTTAAGCTCTTCATATTTTTCACACGTTTTCAGGCCCTTCATGTTTTTGAACACCGCTTCATGCTCCTCCTATTTTTCAGACGGTTTCAGGCTGCTCGTATTTTTCAGACCGTTTCATGCTCCTCATATTTTTGACAATTTTATAAGCTCTTCATATTTTTCACACTTTTTCAGGCTCTTCATGTTTTTGAGCACCGCTTCATGCTCCTCCTATTTTTCAAACCTTTTGAAGCTCTTCATGTTTTTCACACCTTATCAGCCTCTTCATGTTTTTGAACATCTCTTCATGCTCCTCTTATTTTTGACAATTTTATAAGCTCTTCATATTTTTCACAATTTTTCAGGCTCTTCATGTTTTTGAACACCGCTTCATGCTCCTCCTATTTTTCAAACCTTTTGAAGCTCTTCATATTTTTCACACTTTTTCAGGCTCTTCATGTTTTGAACACCGCTTCATGCTCCTCCTATTTTTCAGACCGTTTCATGCTCCTCAGGTATTTCACACCTTTTCATCTCTTCATATTTTTTACACCTTTTCAGGCTCTTCACGTTTTTGAACAACACTTCATGCTCCTCCTACTTTTCAGACTGTTTCATGCTCATCTCATTTTTGACACCTTTTCAGGGTCTTCATATTTTTCAAAGTTTTGAAGATCTTCATATTTTTCACACTTTTTCAGGCTCTTCATGTTTTGAACACTGCTTCATGCTCCTCCTATTTTTCAGACCGTTTCATTCTCCTCATGTTTTTCACAACTTTTGAAGCTCTTCATAATTTTCACACCTTTTCATGCTCTTCATGTTTTTGAACACCGTTTCATGCTCGTCCTATTTTTCAGATCATTTCAAGCTCCTCATATTTTTGAAACCTTTTGAAGCTCTTCATATTTTTCACACCTTTTCCGTCTCTTCTTGTTTTTCAACACCGCTTCTTGCTCCTCCTATTTTTCAGACTGTTTCATGCTCCTCATATTGTTGACACCTTTTGAAGCACTTCATATTTTTGACACCTTTTCAGGCTCTTCATATTTTTGAACGCTGCTTCATGTTCCTCCTGTTTTTCACACCTTTTGAAGCTCTTCATATTTTTCACACCTTTTCAGGCTGTACATGTTTCTGAAGACCACTTCATGCTCCTCATCTTTTTCAGACCGTTTCATGCTCCTGATATTTTTCACACCGTTTGAAGCTCTTCATATTTTTCACACGTTTTCAGATTCTTCATGTTTTTGATCACCGTTTCATGCTCCTCCTATTTTTCAGACCGTTTCATACTCCTCATATTTTTGACACCTTTTGAAGGTCTTCACATTTATCACACCTTTTCAGGCTCTTCATGTTTTTCAACCCCGCTTCATGATCCTCCTATATTTCAGAGCGTTTCATGCTCCTCATATTTTTGACACCTTTTGAAGCTCTTCACATTTTTCACACCTTTTCCGGCTCTTCATGTTTTTCAACTCCGCTTCATGCTCCTCGTATTTTTCAGATCGTTTCAGGCTCCGCATATTTTTGACTCCTTTTGAAGCTCTTCATATTTTTCACACGTTTTCAGGCCCTTCATGTTTTTGAACACCGCTTCATGCTCCTCCTATTTTTCAGACGGTTTCAGGCTGCTCGTATTTTTCAGACCGTTTCATGCTCCTGATATCTTTGACAATTTTATAAACTCTTCATATTTTTCACACTTTTTCAGGCTCTTCATGTATTTGAACACCGCTTCATGCTCCTCACATTTCTCACACCTTTTGAAGCTCTTCATATTTTTCTCACCTTTTCAGGCTCCTCATGTTTTTGAACACCGCTTCATGCTCCTCCTATTTTTCAAACTTTTTGAAGCTCTTCATGTTTTTCACACCTTATCAGCCTCTTCATGTTTTTGAACACCTCTTCATGCTACTCCTATTTTTCAGACCTTTTCATGCTCCTCGTGTATTTCACACGTTTTGAAGCTCTTCATATTTTTCACACCTTTTGAAGCTCTTCATATTTTTCACAGCTTTTCAGGCTCTTCAATTTTTCAACACCGTTTCATTCTTCTCCTATTTTTCAGACCGTTTCATGCTCATCTCATTTTTGACACCTTTTGAAGCTCTTCATATTTTTCACATATTTTGAAGCTCCTCATATTTTTCACACCTTTTCAGGCTGTACATGTTTTTGAAGACCACTTCATGCTCCTCATCTTTTTCAGACCGTTTCATGCTCCTGATATTTTTCACACCGTTTGAAGCTCTTCATATTTTTCACACGTTTTCAGACTCTTCATGTTTTTCAACACCGCTTCATGATCCTCTTATATTTCAGACCGTTTCATGCTCCTCATATTTTTGACACCTTTTGAAGCTCTTCACATTTTTCACACCTTTTCCGTCTCTTCATGTTTTTCAACACCGCTTCATGATCCTCTTATATTTCAGACCGTTTCATGCTCCTCATATTTTTGACACCTTTTGAAGCTCTTCACATTTTTCACACCTTTTCCGGCTCTTCATGTTTTTCAACACCGCTTCATGCTCCTCCTATTTTTCAGATCGTTTCAGGCTTCGCATATTTTTGACTCCTTTTGAAGCTCTTCATATTTTTCACACGTTTTCAGGCCCTTCATGTTTTTGAACACCGCTTCATGCTCCTCCTATTTTTCACACGTTTTCAGACTATTCATGTTTTTCAACACCGCTTCATGATCCTCTTATATTTCAGACCGTTTCATGCTCCTCATATTTTTGACAATTTTATAAGCTATTCATATTTTTCACACATTTTCAGGCTCTTCATGTTTTTGAACACCGCTTCATGCTCCTCCTATTTTTCAAACCTTTTGAAGCTCTTAATGTTTTTCACGCCTTAACATCCTCTTCATGTTTTTGAACATCTCTCCATGCTCCTCATATTTTTGACAATTTTATAAGCTCTTCATATTTATCACACTTTTTCAGGCTCTTCATGTTTTTGAACACCGCTTCATCCTCCTCCTATTTTTCAAACCTTTTGAAGCTCTTCATATTTTTCACATTTTTTCAGGCTCTTCATGTTTTGAACACCACTTCATGCTCCTCCTATTTTTCAGACCGTTTCATGCTCCTCAGGTATTTCATACCTTTTGAAGCTCTTCATAATTTTCACACCTTTTCATGCTCTTCATGTTTTTGAACACCATTTCATGCTCCTCCTATTTTTCAGACCTTTTCATGCTCCTCATGTATTTCACACGTTTTGAAGCTCTTCATATTTTTCACACCTTTTCAGGCTCTTCATGTTTTTGAACACTGCTTCATGCTCCTCCTATTTTTCAGACAGTTTCAAGCTCCTCATATTTTTGACACCTTTTGAAGCTCTTCATATTTTTCACACCTTTTTAGGCTCTCCATGTTTCTGAACACCACTTCATGCTCCTCCTATTTTTCAGATCGTATCATGCTTCTCATATTTTTCACACCTTTTGGAGCTCTTCATATTTTTCACATCTTTTCAGGCTCTTCATGTTTTTCAACACCACTTCATGCTCCTCCTATTTTTCAGAGAGATTCATGCTCCACATATATTTCACACCTTTTGAAGCTCTTCATATTTTTCACACCTTTTCAGGCTCTTCATTTTTTTCCACACCACTTCATGCTTCTCCTATTTTTCAGACTGTTTCATGCTCCTCATGTATTTCAAACCTTTGAAGCTTTTCAAATTTTTCACACATTTTCAGGCTCTTCATGTTTTTGAACACCATTTCATGCTCCTCCTATTTTTCAGACCGTTTCATGCTTTTCATATTTTTGACATCTTTTGAAGCTCTTCATATTTTTCACACCTTTTGAAGCTCCTCATATATTTCACACCTTTTGAAGCTCTTCATATTTTTCACACATTTTCAGGCTCTTCATGTTTTTGAACACCACTTCATGCTCCTCCTATTTTTCAGAGAGTTTCATGCTCCTCATGTATTTCACACCTTTTCAAGCTCTTCATATTTTTCACACATTTTCAGGCTCTTCATGTTTTTCAACACCGCTTCATGCTCCTCCTATTTTTCAGATCGTTTCAGGCTTCGCATATTTTTGACTCCTTTTGAAGCTCTTCATAGTTTTCACACGTTTTCAGGCCCTTCATGTTTTTGAACACCGCTTCATGCTCCTCCTATTTTTCAGACGTTTTCAGGCTGCTCTTATTTTTCAGACCGTTTCATGCTCCTCATATTTTTGACAATTTTATAAGCTATTCATATTTTTCACACATTTTCAGGCTCTTCATGTTTTTGAACACCGCTTCATGCTCCTCCTATTTTTCAAACCTTTTGAAGCTCTTAATGTTTTTCACGCCTTATCATCCTCTTCATGTTTTTGAACATCTCTCCATGCTCCTCATATTTTTGACAATTTTATAAGCTCTTCATATTTATCACACTTTTTCAGGCTCTTCATGTTTTTGAACACCGCTTCATCCTCCTCCTATTTTTCAAACCTTTTGAAGCTCTTCATATTTTTCACACTTTTTCAGGCTCTTCATGTTTTGAACACCGCTTCATGCTCCTCCTATTTTTCAGACCTTTTCATGCTCCTCAGGTATTTCATACCTTTTGAAGCTCTTCATATTTTTCACACCTTTTCAGGTTCTTTACGTTTTTGAACAACACTTCATGCTCCTCCTACTTTTCAGACTGTTTCATGCTCATCTCATTTTTGACACCTTTTCAGGGTCTTCATATTTTTCAAAGTTTTGAAGATCTTCATATTTTTCACACTTTTTCAGGCTCTTCATGTTTTGAACACTGCTTCATGCTCCTCCTATTTTTCAGACCGTTTCATTCTCCTCATCTTTTTCACACCTTTTGAAGCTCTTCATAATTTTCACACCTTTTCATGCTCTTCATGTTTTTGAACACCATTTCATGCTCCTCCTATTTTTCAGACCTTTTCATGCTCCTCATATTTTTGACACCTTTTGAAGCTCTTCATATTTTTCACACCTTTTTAGGCTCTCCATGTTTCTGAACACCACTTCATGCTCCTCCTATTTTTCAGATCGTATCATGCTTCTCATATTTTTCACACCTTTTGGAGCTCTTCATATTTTTCACATCTTTTCAGGCTCTTCATGTTTTTCAACACCACTTCATGCTCCTCCTATTTTTCAGAGAGATTCATGCTCCACATATATTTCACACCTTTTGAAGCTCTTCATATTTTTCACACCTTTTCAGGCTCTTCATTTTTTTCCACACCACTTCATGCTTCTCCTATTTTTCAGACTGTTTCATGCTCCTCATGTATTTCAAACCTTTGAAGCTTTTCATATTTTTCACACATTTTCAGGCTCTTCATGTTTTTGAACACCATTTCATGCTCCTCCTATTTTTCAGACCGTTTCATGCTTTTCATATTTTTGACATCTTTTGAAGCTCTTCATATTTTTCACACCTTTTAAGGCTGTTCATGTTTTTCCACATCACTTCATGCTTCTCCTATTTTTCAGACCGTTTCATGCTCCTCATGTATATCACACCTTTGAAACTTTTCATATTTTTCACACCTTTTCAGGCTCTTCATGTTTTTGAACACCATTTAATGCTCCTCCTATTTTTCAGACAGTTTCATGCTCTTCATATTTTTGACACCTTTTGAAGCTCTTCATATTTTTCACACCTTTTCAGGCTCTTCATATATTTCACACCTTTTCAGGCTCTTCATGTTTTTGAACACCATTTCATGCTCCCCATATTTTTCAGACCGTTTCATGCTCTTCATATTTTTGACACCTTTTGAAGCTCTCCATATTTTTCACACCTTTTGAAGCTCTTCATATATTTCACACCTTTTCAGGCTCTTCATGTTTTTAAACACCGCTTCATGCTCCTCCTACTTTTCAGACTGTTTCATGCTCATCTCATTTTTGACACCTTTTCAGGGTCTTCATATTTTTCAAACTTTTGACGATCTTCATATTTTTCACACTTTTTCAGGCTCTTCATGTTTTGAACACTGCTTCATGCTCCTCCTATTTTTCAGACCGTTTCATTCTCCTCATGTTTTTCACACCTTTTGAAGCTCTTCATAATTTTGACACCTTTTCAGGCTCTTCATAATTTTGAACGCCGCTTCATGTTCCTCCTGTTTTTCACACCTTTTGAAGCTCTTCATATTTTTCACACCTTTTCAGGCTGTACATGTATCTGAAGACCACTTCATGCTCCTCATCTTTTTCAGACCGTTTCATGCTCCTGATATTTTTCACACCGTTTGAAGCTCTTCATATTTTTCACACGTTTTCAGATTCTTCATGTTTTTGATCACCGTTTCATACTCCTCCTATTTTTCAGACCTTTTCATACTCCTCATATTTTTGACACATTTTGAAGCTCTTCACATTTATCACACCTTTTCAGGCTCTTCATGTTTTTCAACACCGCTTCATGATCCTCCTATATTTCAGAGCGTTTCATGCTCCTCATATTTTTGACACCTTTTGAAGCTCTTCACATTTTTCACACCTTTTCCGGCTCTTCATGTTTTTCAACTCCGCTTCATGCTCCTCCTATTTTTCAGATCGTTTCAGGCTCCGCATATTTTTGACTCCTTTTGAAGCTCTTCATATTTTTCACCCGTTTTCAGGCCCTTCATGTTTTTGAACACCGCTTCATGCTCCTCCTATTTTTCAGACCGTTTCAGGCTGCTGTATTTTTCAGACCGTTTCATGCTCCTCATATTTTTGACAATTTTATAAGCTCTTCATATTTTTCACACTTTTTCAGGCTCTTCATGTTTTGAACACCGCTTCATGCTCCTCCTATTTTTCAGACCGTTTCATGCTCCTCAGGTATTTCACAACTTTTCAAGCTCTTCATATTTTTCACACCTTTTCAGGCTCTTCACGTTTTTGAACAACACTTCATGCTCCTCCTACTTTTCAGACTGTTTCATGCTCATCTCATTTTTGACACCTTTTCAGGGTCTTCATATTTTTCAAACTTTTGAAGATCTTCATATTTTTCACACTTTTTCAGGCTCTTCATGTTTTGAACACTGCTTCATGCTCCTCCTATTTTTCAGACCGTTTCATTCTCCTCCTGTTTTTCACACCTTTTGAAGCTCTTCATAATTTTCACACCTTTTCATGCTCGTCATGTTTTTGAACACCGTTTCATGCTCGTCCTATTTTTCAGACCATTTCAAGCTCTTCATATTTTTGAAACATTTTGAAGCTCTTCATATTTTTCACACCTTTTCCGTCTCTTCTTGTTTTTCAACACCGCTTCTTGCTCCTCCTATTTTTCAGACCGTTTCATGCTCCTCATATTGTTGACACCTTTTGAAGCACTACATATTTTTCACACCTTTTCAGGCTCTTCATATTTTTGAACACCGCTGCATGTTCCTCCTGTTTTTCACACCTTTTGAAGCTCTTCATATTTTTCACACCTTTTCAGGCTGTACATGTTTTTGAAGACCACTTCATGCTCGTCATCTTTTTCAGACCGTTTCATGCTCCTGATATTTTTCACACCGTTTGAAGCTCTTCATATTTTTCACACGTTTTCAAATTCTTCATGTTTTTGATCACCGTTTCATGCTCCTACTATTTTTCAGACCGTTTCATGCTCCTCATATTTTTGACACCTTTTGAAGCTCTTCACATTTATCACACCTTTTCAGGCTCTTCATGTTTTTCAACACCGCTTCATGATCCTCCTATATTTCAGAGCGTTTCATGCTCCTCATATTTTTGACACCTTTTGAAGCTCTTCACATTTTTCACACCTTTTCCGGCTCTTCATGTTTTTCAACTCCGCTTCATGCTCCTCCTATTTTTCAGATCGTTTCAGGCTCCGCATATTTTTGACTCCTTTTGAAGCTCTTCATATTTTTCACACGTTTTCAGGCCCTTCATGTTTTTGAACACCGCTTCATGCTCCTCCTATTTTTCAGACGGTTTCAGGCTGCTCGTATTTTTCAGACCGTTTCATGCTCCTCATATTTTTGACAATTTTATAAGCTCTTCATATTTTTCACACTTTTTCAGGCTCTTCATGTTTTTGAACACCGCTTCATGCTCCTCTTATTTTTCAAACCTCTTGAAGCTGTTCATATTTTTCACACTTTTTCAGGCTCTTCATGTTTGAACACCGCTTCATGCTCCTCCTATTTTTCAGATCGTTTCATGCTCCTCAGGTATTTCACACCTTTTGAAACTCTTCATATTTTTCACACCTTTTCAGGCTCTTCACGTTTTTGAACACCGCTTCATGCTCCTCCTATTTTTCAGACGGTTTCAGGCTGCTCGTATTTTTCAGACCGTTTCATGCTCCTCATATTTTTGACAATTTTATAAGCTCTTCATATTTTTCACACTTTTTCAGGCTCTTCATGTTTTGAACACTGCTTCATGCTCCTCCTATTTTTCAGACCGTTTCATTCTCCTCATGTTTTTCACACCGTTTGAAGCTCTTCATATTTTTCACACGTTTTCAGATTCTTCATGTTTTTGATCACCGTTTCATACTCCTCCTATTTTTCAGACCTTTTCATACTCCTCATATTTTTGACACCTTTTGAAGCTCTTCACATTTATCACACCTTTTCAGGCTCTTCATGTTTTTCAACACCGCTTCATGATCCTCCTATATTTCAGAGCGTTTTATGCTCCTCATATTTTTGACACCTTTTGAAGCTCTTCACATTTTTCACACCTTTTCCGGCTCTTCATGTTTTTCAACTCCGCTTCATGCTCCTCCTATTTTTCAGATCGTTTCAGGCTCCGCATATTTTTGACTCCTTTTGAAGCTCTTCATATTTTTCACCCGTTTTTAGGCCTTTCATGTTTTTGAACACCGCTTCATGCTCTTCCTATTTTTCAGACCGTTTCAGGCTGCTGTATTTTTCAGACCGTTTCATGCTCCTCATATTTTTGACAATTTTATAAGCTCTTCATATTTTTCACACTTTTTCAGGCTCTTCATGTTTTGAACAACGCTTCATGCTCCTCCTATTTTTCAGACGGTTTCAGGCTGCTTGTATTTTTCAGACCGTTTCATGCTCCTCATATTTTTGACAATTTTATAAGCTCTTCATATTTTTCACACTTTTTCAGGCTCTTCATGTTTTGAACACCGCTTCATGCTCCTCCTAATTTTCAGACGGTTTCAGGCTGCTCGTATTTTTCAGACCGTTTCATGCTCCTCATATTTTTGACAATTTTATAAGCTCTTCATATTTTTCACACATTTTCAGGCCCTTCATGTTTTTGAACACCGCTTCATGCTCCTCCTATTTTTCAGACGGTTTCAGGCTGCTCGTATTTTTCAGCCCGTTTCATGCTCCTCATATTTTTGAAAATTTTATAAGCTCTTCATATTTTTCACACTTTTTCAGGCTCTTCATGTTTTGAACACCGCTTCATGCTCCTCCTATTTTTCAGACCGTTTCATGCTCCTCAGGTATTTCACACCTTTTCAAGCTCTACATATTTTTCACACCTTTTCAGGCTCTTCATGTTTTTAAACACCGCTTCATGCTCCTCCTACTTTTCAGACTGTTTCATGCTCATCTCATTTTTGACACCTTTTCAGGGTCTTCATATTTTTCAAACTTTTGAAGATCTTCATATTTTTCACACTTTTTCAGGCTCTTCATGTTTTGAACACTGCTTCATGCTCCTCCTATTTTTCAGACCGTTTCATTCTCCTCATGTTTTTCACACCTTTTGAAGCTCTTCATAATTTTCACACCTTTTCATGCTCTTCATGTTTTTGAACACCGTTTCATGCTCGTCCTATTTTTCAGACCATTTCAAGCTCCTCATATTTTTGAAACCTTTTGAAGCTCTTCATATTTTTCACACCTTTTCAGGCTTTTCATGTATTTGAACACCGCTTCATGCTCCTCACATTTCTCACACCTTTTGAAGCTCTTCATATTTTTCTCACCTTTTCAGGCTCCTAATTTTTTTGAACACCGCTTCATGCTCCTCATATTTTTCAGACCGTTTCATGATCCTCATGTATTTCACACCTTTTGAACCTCTTCATATTTTTCACACCTTTTCAATGTATTCATGTTTTTGAACACTGTTTCATGCTGCTCCTGTTTTTCAGACCATTTCATGATACTCATATTTTTGACACCTTTTGAAGCTCTTCATATTTTTCACACTTTTTCAGGCTGTTTATAGTTTTCAACACCGCTGCATGATTCTCCTATATTTGAGACCATTTCATGCTCCTAATATTTTTGACATTTTTTGAAGCTCTTCATATTTTTGACACCTTTTGAAGCTCTTCCTATTTTTCACAGGTTTTCAGGCTCTTCATGTTTTTCAACACCGCTTCATGCACGTCCTATTTTTCAGGCCGTTTCATGCTCATCTCATTTTTGACACCTTTTGAAGGTCTTCATGTTTTTCACACCTTTTGAAGCTCTTCATATTTTTCACTTCTTTTCAGGCTCTTCATGTTTTTTAACACCGCTTCATGCTCCTCATTTTTTTCAGACCGTTTCATGCTCCTCATATTTTTGACATCTTTTGAAGCTCTTCACGTTTTTCACACATTTTCAGGCTCTTCCTGTTTTTCAACACCGCTTGATGATCCTCCTATATTTCCGACCGTTTCATGCTCCTCATATTTTTGACACCTTTTGAAGCTCTTCATATTTTTCACACCTTTTCAGACTCTTCATGTTTTTCAACACCGCTTCATGCTGCTCCTATTTTTCAGACCGTTTCATGCTCATCTCTTTTTTGACAACTTTTGAAGCTCTTCATATTTTCATACCTTTTGAAGCTCTTCATATTTTTCACACGTTTTCAGGCTCTTCATGTTTTTCAACACCGCTTCATGCTCCTCCTATTTTTCAGACCGTTTCGTGCTCCTCATATTTTTGACACGTTTTGAATCTCTTCATATTTTTCACACTTTTTCCGTCTCTTCTTGTTTTTCAACACCGCTTCTTGCTCCTCCTATTTTTCAGACCGTTTCATGCTCCACATATTGTTGACACCTTTTGAAGCACTTCATATTTTTCACACCTTTTCAGGCTCTTCATATTTTTGAACATAGCTTCATGTTCCTCCTGTTTTTCACACCTTTTGAAGCTCTTCATATTTTTCACACCTTTTCAGGCTCTTCAGGTTTTTGAACACCTCTTCATGCTCCTCCTATTTTTCAGACCGTTTCATGCTCCTCATGTATTTCACACCTTTTGAAGCTCTTCATATTTTTCACCCCTTTTCAGGCTCTCCATGTTTCTGAACACCACTTCCTGCTCCTCCTATTTTTGAGGCCGTTTCATGCTCATCTCATTTTTGACACCTTCTGAAGCTCTTCATTTTTTTCACACCTTTTGAGCTCTTCATATTCTTCACACGTTTTCAGGCTGTTCATGTATTTCAATAACGCTTCTTACTCCTACTATTTTTCAGACCGTATCATGCTCCTCATATTTTTGACACCTTTTGAAGCTCTTCCCATTTATCACACCTTTTCAGGCTCTTCATGTTTTTCAACACCGCTTCATGATCCTCTTATATTTCAGACCGTTTCATGCTCCTCATATTTTTGACACCTTTTGAAGCTCTTCACATTTTTCACACCTTTTCCGGCTCTTCATGTTTTTCAACACCGCTTCATGCTCCTCCTATTTTTCAGATCGTTTCAGGCTCCGCATATTTTTGACTCCTTTTGAAGCTCTTCATATTTTTCACACGTTTTCAGGCCCTTCATGTTTTTGAACACCGCTTCATGCTCCTCCTATTTTTCAGACGTTTTCAGGCTGCTCGTATTTTTCAGACCGTTTCATGCTCCTCATATTTTTGACAATTTTATAAGCTCTTCATATTTTTCACACATTTTCAGGCTCTTCATGTTTTTGAACACCGCTTCATGCTCCTCCTATTTTTCAAACCTTTTGAAGCTCTTAATGTTTTTCACACCTTATCAGCCTCTTCATGTTTTTGAACATCTCTCCATGCTCCTCATTTTTTTGACAATTTTATAAGCTCTTCATATTTATCACACTTTTTCAGGCTCTTCATGTTTTTGAACACCGGTTCATCCTCCTCCTATTTTTTAAACCTTTTGAAGCTCTTCATATTTTTCACACTTTTTCAGGCTCTTCATGTTTTGAACACCGCTTCATGCTCCTCCTATTTTTCAGACCGTTTCATGCTCCTCAGGTATTTCACACCTTTTCAAGCTCTTCATATTTTTCACAACTTTTCAGGCTCTTCACGTTTTTGAACAACACTTCATGCTCCTCCTATTTTTCAGACCGTTTCATTCTCCTCATGTTTTTCACACCTTTTGAAGCTCTTCATAATTTTCACACCTTTTCATGCTCTTCATGTTTTTGAACACCGTTTCATGCTCGTCCTATTTTTCAGACCATTTCAAGCTCCTCATATTTTTGAAACCTTTTGAAGCTCTTCATATTTTTCACACCTTTTCAGGCTTTTCATGTATTTGAACACCGCTTCATGCTCCTCACATTTCTCACACCTTTTGAAGCTCTTCATATTTTTCTCACCTTTTCAGGCTCCTCATGTTTTTGAACACCGCTTCATGCTCCTCATATTTTTCAGACCGTTTCATGATCCTCATGTATTTCACACCTTTTGAACCTCTTCATATTTTTCACACCTTTTCAATGTATTCATGTTTTTGAACACTGTTTCATGCTGCTCCTGTTTTTCAGACCATTTCATGATACTCATATTTTTGACACCTTTTGAAGCTCTTCATATTTTTCACACTTTTTCAGGCTGTTTATAGTTTTCAACACCGCTGCATGATTCTCCTATATTTGAGACCATTTCATGCTCCTAATATTTTTGACATTTTTTGAAGCTCTTCATATTTTTGACACCTTTTGAAGCTCTTCCTATTTTTCACAGGTTTTCAGGCTCTTCATGTTTTTCAACACCGCTTCATGCACGTCCTATTTTTCAGGCCGTTTCATGCTCATCTCATTTTTGACACCTTTTGAAGGTCTTCATGTTTTTCACACCTTTTGAAGCTCTTCATATTTTTCACTTCTTTTCAGGCTCTTCATGTTTTTTAACACCGCTTCATGCTCCTCATTTTTTTCAGACCGTTTCATGCTCCTCATATTTTTGACATCTTTTGAAGCTCTTCACGTTTTTCACACATTTTCAGGCTCTTCCTGTTTTTCAACACCGCTTGATGATCCTCCTATATTTCCGACCGTTTCATGCTCCTCATATTTTTGACACCTTTTGAAGCTCTTCATATTTTTCACACCTTTTCAGACTCTTCATGTTTTTCAACACCGCTTCATGCTGCTCCTATTTTTCAGACCGTTTCATGCTCATCTCTTTTTTGACAACTTTTGAAGCTCTTCATATTTTCATACCTTTTGAAGCTCTTCATATTTTTCACACGTTTTCAGGCTCTTCATGTTTTTCAACACCGCTTCATGCTCCTCCTATTTTTCAGACCGTTTCGTGCTCCTCATATTTTTGACACGTTTTGAATCTCTTCATATTTTTCACACCTTTTCCGTCTCTTCTTGTTTTTCAACACCGCTTCTTGCTCCTCCTATTTTTCAGACCGTTTCATGCTCCACATATTGTTGACACCTTTTGAAGCACTTCATATTTTTCACACCTTTTCAGGCTCTTCATATTTTTGAACATAGCTTCATGTTCCTCCTGTTTTTCACACCTTTTGAAGCTCTTCATATTTTTCACACCTTTTCAGGCTCTTCAGGTTTTTGAACACCTCTTCATGCTCCTCCTATTTTTCAGACCGTTTCATGCTCCTCATGTATTTCACACCTTTTGAAGCTCTTCATATTTTTCACCCCTTTTCAGGCTCTCCATGTTTCTGAACACCACTTCCTGCTCCTCCTATTTTTGAGGCCGTTTCATGCTCATCTCATTTTTGACACCTTCTGAAGCTCTTCATTTTTTTCACACCTTTTGAGCTCTTCATATTCTTCACACGTTTTCAGGCTGTTCATGTATTTCAATAACGCTTCTTACTCCTACTATTTTTCAGACCGTATCATGCTCCTCATATTTTTGACACCTTTTGAAGCTCTTCCCATTTATCACACCTTTTCAGGCTCTTCATGTTTTTCAACAACGCTTCATGATCCTCTTATATTTCAGACCGTTTCATGCTCCTCATATTTTTGACACCTTTTGAAGCTCTTCACATTTTTCACACCTTTTCCGGCTCTTCATGTTTTTCAACACCGCTTCATGCTCCTCCTATTTTTCAGATCGTTTCAGGCTCCGCATATTTTTGACTCCTTTTGAAGCTCTTCATATTTTTCACACGTTTTCAGGCCCTTCATGTTTTTGAACACCGCTTCATGCTCCTCCTATTTTTCAGACGTTTTCAGGCTGCTCGTATTTTTCAGACCGTTTCATGCTCCTCATATTTTTGACAATTTTATAAGCTCTTCATATTTTTCACACATTTTCAGGCTCTTCATGTTTTTGAACACCGCTTCATGCTCCTCCTATTTTTCAAACCTTTTGAAGCTCTTAATGTTTTTCACACCTTATCAGCCTCTTCATGTTTTTGAACATCTCTCCATGCTCCTCATTTTTTTGACAATTTTATAAGCTCTTCATATTTATCACACTTTTTCAGGCTCTTCATGTTTTTGAACACCGCTTCATCCTCCTCCTATTTTTTAAACCTTTTGAAGCTCTTCATATTTTTCACACTTTTTCAGGCTCTTCATGTTTTGAACACCGCTTCATGCTCCTCCTATTTTTCAGACCGTTTCATGCTCCTCAGGTATTTCACACCTTTTCAAGCTCTTCATATTTTTCACAACTTTTCAGGCTCTTCACGTTTTTGAACAACACTTCATGCTCCTCCTACTTTTCAGACTGTTTCATGCTCATCTCATTTTTGACACCTTTTCAGGGTCTTCATATTTTTCAAACTTTTGAAGATCTTCATATTTTTCACACTTTTTCAGGCTCTTCATGTTTTGAACACTGGTTCATGCTCCTCCTATTTTTCAGACCGTTTCATTCTCCTCATGTTTTTGACAACTTTTGAAGCTCTTCATAAATTTCACACCTTTTCATTCTCTTCATGTTTTTGAACACCATTTCATGCTCCTCCTATTTTTCAGACCTTTTCATGCTCCTCATGTATTTCACACGTTTTGAAGCTCTTCATATTTTTCACACCTTTTCAGGCTCTTCATGTTTGTGAACACTGCTTCATGCTCCTCCTATTTTTCAGACCGTTTCAAGCTCCTCATATTTTTCACACTTTTTGAAGCTCTTCATATTTTTCACACCTTTTTAGGCTCTCCATGTTTCTGAACACCACTTCATTCTCCTCCTATTTTTCAGACCGTATCATGCTTCTCATATTTTTCACACCTATTGAAGCTCTTCATATTTTTCACAGCTTTTCAGGCTGCACATGATTTTGAACACGACTTCATGCTCCTCATCTTTTTCAGTCTGTTTCATGCTCCTCATATTTTTCACACCGTTTGAAGCTCTTCATATTTTTCACACGTTTTCAGGCTCTTCATTTTTTTGATCACCGTTTCAAGCTTCTCCTATTTTTCAGAACGTTTCATGCTCCTCATATTTTTGACCATTTTATAAGCTCTTCATAATTTTCACACTTTTTTAGGCTCTTCATGTTTTTTAACACCGCTTCATGCTCCTCCTATTTTTCAAACTTTTTGAAGCTCTTCATGTTTTTCACACCTTATCAGACTCTTCATGTTTTTGAACACCTCTTCATGCTACTCCTATTTTTCAGACCTTTTCATGCTCCTCATGTATTTCACACGTTTTGAAGCTCTTCATATTTTTCACACCTTTTCAGACTCTTCATGTTTTTGAACACTGCTTCATGCTCCTCCTATTCTTCAGACCGTTTCAAGCCCTCATATTTTTGACACCTTTTGAAGCTCTTCATATTTTTCACACCTTTTCAGTCTCTTCATGTTTTTCAACTCCACTCATGCTCCTCCTCTTTTTGTGACCTTTTCATGCTCCTCATATTTTTGACACCTTTTGAAGCTCTTCATATTTTTCACACCTTTTGATGCTCTTCATATTTTTCACAGCTTTTCAGGGTCTTCAAGTTTTTCAACACCGTTTCATTCTCCTCCTATTTTTCAGACCGTTTCATGCTCATCTCATTTTTGACACCTTTTGAAGCTCTTCATATTTTTCACACCTTTTGAAGCTCTTCATATTTTACACGTTTTCAGGCTCTTCAACTTTTTCAGCATCGCTTCATGCTCCTCCTATTTTTCAGACCGTTTCATGCTCCTCATATTTTTGACACGTTTTGAGGCTCTTCATAATTTTCACACCATTTTAGGCTCTTCATGTTTTTGAACACCGTTTCATGCTCCTCGTATTTTTCACACCTTTTAAAGCTCTTCATATTTTCACACCTTTTCAGGCTCTCATGTTTTTGAACACAGCTTCATGCTCCTCCTATTTTTTATACCGTTTCATGATACTCATGTATTTCACACCTTTTGAAGCTCTTCATATTTTTCACACCTTTTCAGGCTGTACATGTTTCTGAAGACCACTTCATGCTCCTCCTATTTTTCAGACCGTATCATGCTTCTCATATTTTTCAAACCTTTTGAAGCTCTTCATGTTTTTCACACCTTTTCAGGCTGTTTATAGTTTTCAACACCGCTGCATGATTCTCCTATATTTGAGACCATTTCATGCTCCTCATATTTTTGACATTTTTTGAAGCTCTTCATATTTTTCACACCTTTTGAAGCTCTTCCTGTTTTTCACAGGTTTTCAGGCTCTTCATGTTTTACAACACCGCTTCATGCTCCTCCTATTTTTCCGACCGTTTCATGCTCATCTCTTTTGACACCTTTTGAAGGTCTTCATATTTTTCACACCTTTTGAAGCTCTTCATATTTTGCACTTCTTTTCAGGCTCTTCATGTTTTTTAACACCGCTTCATTCTCCTCATATTTTTCAGACCGTTTCATGCTCCTCATATTTTTGACATCTTTTGAAGCTCTTCACGTTTTTCACACATTTTCAGGCTCTTCATGTTTTTCAACACCGCTTGATGATCTTCCTATATTTCAGACCGTTTCATGCTCCTCATATTTTTGACACCTTTTGAAGCTCTTCATATTTTTCACACCTTTTCAGACTCTTCATGTTTTTCAACACCGCTTCATGCTGCTCCTATTTTTCAGACCGTTTCATGCTCATCTCTTTTTTGACAACTTTTGAAGCTCTTCATATTTTCATACCTTTTGAAGCTCTTCATATTTTTCACACGTTTTCAGGCTCTTCAAGTTTTTCAACACCGCTTCATGCTCCTCCTATTTTTCAGACCGTTTCACGCTCCTCATATTTTTGACACCTTTTGAAGCTCTTCACATTTATCACACCTTTTCAGGCTCTTCATGTTTTTCAACACCACTTCATGATTCACCTACATTTCAGAGCGTTTCATGCTCCTCATATTTTTGACACCTTTTGAAGCTCTTCACATTTTTCACACCTTTTCCGGCTCTTCATGTTTTTCAACACCGCTTCATGCTCCTCCTATTTTTCAGATCGTTTCAGGCTCCGCATATATTTGACTCCTTTTTAAGCTCTTCATATTTTTCACACGTTTTCAGGCCCTTCATGTTTTGGAACACCGCTTCATGCTCCTCCTATTTTTCAGACGGTTTCAGGCTGCTCGTATTTTTCAGACCGTTTCATGCTCCTCATATTTTTTACAATTTTATAAGCTCTTCATATTTTTCACACTTTTTCAGGCTCTTCATGTTTTTGAGCACCGCTTCATGCTCCTCCTATTTTTCAAACCTTTTGAAGCTCTTCATGTTTTTCACACCTTATCAGCCTCTTCATGTTTTTGAACATCTCTTCATGCTCCTCTTATTTTTGACAATTTTATAAGCTCTTCATATTTTTCACACTTTTTCAGGCTCTTCATGTTTTTGAACACCGCTTCATCCTCCTCCTATTTTTCAAACCTTTTGAAGCTCTTCATATTTTTCACACTTTTTCAGGCTCTTCATGTTTTGAACACCGCTTCATTCTCCTCCTATTTTTCAGACCGTTTCATGCTCCTCAGGTATTTCACACCTTTTCAAGCTCTTCATATTTTTCACACCTTTTCAGGCTCTTCACGTTTTTGAACAACACTTCATGCTCCTCCTACTTTTCAGACTGTTTCATGCTCATCTCATTTTTGACACCTTTTCAGGGTCTTCATATTTTTCAAAGTTTTGAAGATCTTCATATTTTTCACACTTTTTCAGGCTCTTCATGTTTTCAACACTGCTTCATGCTCCTCCTATTTTTCAGACCGTTTCATTCTCCTCATGTTTTTCACACCTTTTGAAGCTCTTCATAATTTTCACACCTTTTCATGCTCTTCATGTTTTTGAACACCGTTTCATGCTCGTTCTATTTTTCAGATCATTTCAAGCTCCTCATATTTTTGAAACCTTTTGAAGCTCTTCATATTTTTCACACCTTTTCCGTCTCTTCTTGTTTTTCAACACCGCTTCTTGCTCCTCCTATTTTTCAGACTGTTTCATGCTCCTCATATTGTTGACACCTTTTGAAGCACTTCATATTTTTGACACCTTTTCAGGCTCTTCATATTTTTGAACGCTGCTTCATGTTCCTCCTGTTTTTCACACCCTTTGAAGCTCTTCATATTTTTCACACCTTTTCAGGCTGTACATGTTTCTGAAGACCACTTCATGCTCCTCATCTTTTTCAGACCGTTTCATGCTCCTGATATTTTTCACACCGTTTGAAGCTCTTCATATTTTTCACACGTTTTCAGATTCTTCATGTTTTTGATCACCGTTTCATGCTCCTCCTATTTTTCAGACCATTTCATACTCCTCATATTTTTGACACCTTTTGAAGGTCTTCACATTTATCACACCTTTTCAGGCTCTTCATGTTTTTCAACCCCGCTTCATGATCCTCCTATATTTCAGAGCGTTTCATGCTCCTCATATTTTTGACACCTTTTGAAGCTCTTCACATTTTTCACACCTTTTCCGGCTCTTCATGTTTTTCAACTCCGCTTCATGCTCCTCGTATTTTTCAGATCGTTTCAGGCTCCGCATATTTTTGACTCCTTTTGAAGCTCTTCATATTTTTCACACGTTTTCAGGCCCTTCATGTTTTTGAACACCGCTTCATGCTCCTCCTATTTTTCAGACGGTTTCAGGCTGCTCGTATTTTTCAGACCGTTTCATGCTCCTGATATTTTTGACAATTTTATAAGCTCTTCATATTTTTCACACTTTTTCAGGCTCTTCATGTATTTGAACACCGCTTCATGCTCCTCACATTTCTCACACCTTTTGAAGCTCTTCATATTTTTCTCACCTTTTCAGGCTCCTCATGTTTTTGAACACCGCTTCATGCTCCTCCTATTTTTCAAACTTTTTGAAGCTCTTCATGTTTTTCACACCCTATCAGCCTCTTCATGTTTTTGAACACCTCTTCATGCTACTCCTATTTTTCAGACCTTTTCATGCTCCTCATGTATTTCACACGTTTTGAAGCTCTTCATATTTTTCACACCTTTTGAAGCTCTTCATATTTTTCACAGCTTTTCAGGCTCTTCAATTTTTCAACACCGTTTCATTCTTCTCCTATTTTTCAGACCGTTTCATGCTCATCTCATTTTTGACACCTTTTGAAGCTCTTCATATTTTTCACATCTTTTGAAGCTCTTCATATTTTTCACACCTTTTCAGGCTGTACATGTTTTTGAAGACCACTTCATGCTCCTCATCTTTTTCAGACCGTTTCATGCTCCTGATATTTTTCACACCGTTTGAAGCTCTTCATATTTTTCACACGTTTTCAGACTTTTCATGTTTTTCAACACCGCTTCATGATCCTCTTATATTTCAGACCGTTTCATGCTCCTCATATTTTTGACACCTTTTGAAGCTCTTCACATTTTTCACACCTTTTCCGGCTCTTCATGTTTTTCAACACCACTACATGATCCTCTTATATTTCAGACCGTTTCATGCTCCTCATATTTTTGACACCTTTTGAAGCTCTTCACATTTTTCACACCTTTTCCGGCTCTTCATGTTTTTCAACACCGCTTCATGCTCCTCCTATTTTTCAGAGAGTTTCAGGCTTCGCATATTTTTGACTCCTTTTGAAGCTCTTCATATTTTTCACACGTTTTCAGGCCCTTCATGTTTTTGAACACCGCTTCATGCTCCTCCTATTTTTCAGACGTTTTCAGGCTGCTCGTATTTTTCAGACCGTTTCATGCTCCTCATATTTTTGACAATTTTATAAGCTATTCATATTTTTCACACATTTTCAGGCTCTTCATGTTTTTGAACACCGCTTCATGCTCCTCCTATTTTTCAAACCTTTTGAAGCTCTTAATGTTTTTCACGCCTTAACATCCTCTTCATGTTTTTGAACATCTCTCCATGCTCCTCATATTTTTGACAATTTTATAAGCTCTTCATATTTATCACACTTTTTCAGGCTCTTCATGTTTTTGAACACCGCTTCATCCTCCTCCTATTTTTCAAACCTTTTGAAGCTCTTCATATTTTTCACACTTTTTCAGGCTCTTCATGTTTTGAACACCGCTTCATGCTCCTCCTATTTTTCAGACCGTTTCATGCTCCTCAGGTATTTCATACCTTTTCAAGCTCTTCATATTTTTCACAACTTTTCAGGCTCTTCACGTTTCTGAACAACACTTCATGCTCCTCCTACTTTTCAGACTGTTTCATGCTCATCTCATTTTTGACACCTTTTCAGGGTCTTCATATTTTTCAAAGTTTTGAAGATCTTCATATTTTTCACACTTTTTCAGGCTCTTCATGTTTTGAACACTGCTTCATGCTCCTCCTATTTTTCAGACCGTTTCATTCTCCTCATGTTTTTCACACCTTTTGAACCTCTTCATATTTTTCACACCTTTTCATGCTCTTCATGTTTTTGAACACCATTTCATGCTCCTCCTATTTTTCAGACCTTTTCATGCTCGTCATGTATTTCACACGTTCTGAAGCTCTTCATATTTTTCACACCTTTTCAGGCTCTTCATGTTTTTGAACACTGCTTCATGCTCCTCCTATTTTTCAGACAGTTTCAAGCTCCTCATATTTTTGACACCTTTTGAAGCTCTTCATATTTTTCACACCTTTTTAGGCTCTCCATGTTTCTGAACACCACTTCATGCTCCTCCTATTTTTCAGATCGTATCATGCTTCTCATATTTTTCACACCTTTTGGAGCTCTTCATATTTTTCACATCTTTTCAGGCTCTTCATGTTTTTCAACACCACTTCATGCTCCTCCTATTTTTCAGAGAGATTCATGCTCCACATATATTTCACACCTTTTGAAGCTCTTCATATTTTTCACACCTTTTCAGGCTCTTCATTTTTTTCCACACCACTTCATGCTTCTCCTATTTTTCAGACTGTTTCATGCTCCTCATGTATTTCAAACCTTTGAAGCTTTTCATATTTTTCACACATTTTCAGGCTCTTCATGTTTTTGAACACCATTTCATGCTCCTCCTATTTTTCAGACCGTTTCATGCTTTTCATATTTTTGACATCTTTTGAAGCTCCTCATATTTTTCACACCTTTTGAAGCTCCTCATATATTTCACACCTTTTCATCTCTTCATATTTTTCACACCTTTTCAGGCTCTTCACGTTTTTGAACAACACTTCATGCTCCTCCTAATTTTCAGACTGTTTCATGCTCATCTCATTTTTGACACCTTTTCAGGGTCTTCATATTTTTCAAAGTTTTGAAGATCTTCATATTTTTCACACTTTTTCAGGCTCTTCATGTTTTGAACACTGCTTCATGCTCCTCCTATTTTTCAGACCGTTTCATTCTCCTCATGTTTTTCACACCTTTTGAAGCTCTTCATAATTTTCACACCTTTTCATGCTCTTCATGTTTTTGAACACCGTTTCATGCTCGTCCTATTTTTCAGATCATTTCAAGCTCCTCATATTTTTGAAACCTTTTGAAGCTCTTCATATTTTTCACACCTTTTCCGTCTCTTCTTGTTTTTCAACACCGCTTCTTGCTCCTCCTATTTTTCAGACTGTTTCATGCTCCTCATATTGTTGACACCTTTTGAAGCACTTCATATTTTTGACACCTTTTCAGGCTCTTCATATTTTTGAACGCTGCTTCATGTTCCTCCTGTTTTTCACACCTTTTGAAGCTCTTCATATTTTTCACACCTTTTCAGGCTGTACATGTTTCTGAAGACCACTTCTTGCTCCTCATCTTTTTCAGACCGTTTCATGCTCCTGATATTTTTCACACCGTTTGAAGCTCTTCATATTTTTCACACGTTTTCAGATTCTTCATGTTTTTGATCACCGTTTCATGCTCCTCCTATTTTTCAGACCGTTTCATACTCCTCATATTTTTGACACCTTTTGAAGGTCTTCACATTTATCACACCTTTTCAGGCTCTTCATGTTTTTCAACCCCGCTTCATGATCCTCCTATATTTCAGAGCGTTTCATGCTCCTCATATTTTTGACACCTTTTGAAGCTCTTCACATTTTTCACACCTTTTCCGGCTCTTCATGTTTTTCAACTCCGCTTCATGCTCCTCGTATTTTTCAGATCGTTTCAGGCTCCGCATATTTTTGACTCCTTTTGAAGCTCTTCATATTTTTCACACGTTTTCAGGCCCTTTATGTTTTTGAACACCGCTTCATGCTCCTCCTATTTTTCAGACCGTTTCAGGCTGCTCATATTTTTCAGACCGTTTCATGCTCCTGATATTTTTGACAATTTTATAAGCTCTTCATATTTTTCACACTTTTTCAGGCTCTTCATGTATTTGAACACCGCTTCATGCTCCTCACATTTCTCACACCTTTTGAAGCTCTTCATATTTTTCTCACCTTTTCAGGCTCCTCATGTTTCTGAACACCGCTTCATGCTCCTCCTATTTTTCAAACTTTTTGAAGCTCTTCATGTTTTTCACACCTTATCAGCCTCTTCATGTTTTTGAACACCTCTTCATGCTACTCCTATTTTTCAGACCTTTTCATGCTCCTCATGTATTTCACACGTTTTGAAGCTCTTCATATTTTTCACACCTTTTGAAGCTCTTCATATTTTTCACAGCTTTTCAGGCTCTTCAATTTTTCAACACCGTTTCATTCTTCTCCTATTTTTCAGACCGTTTCATGCTCATCTCATTTTTGACACCTTTTGAAGCTCTTCATATTTTTCACGTCTTTTGAAGCTCTTCATATTTTTCACACCTTTTCAGGCTGTACATGTTTTTGAAGACCACTTCATGCTCCTCATCTTTTTCAGACCGTTTCATGCTCCTGATATTTTTCACACCGTTTGAAGCTCTTCATATTTTTCACACGTTTTCAGACTCTTCATGTTTTTCAACACCGCTTCATGATCCTCTTATATTTCAGACCGTTTCATGCTCCTCATATTTTTGACACCTTTTGAAGCTCTTCACATTTTTCACACCTTTTCCGGCTCTTCATGTTTTTCAACACCGCTTCATGATCCTCTTATATTTCAGACCGTTTCATGCTCCGCATATTTTTGACACCTTTTGAAGCTCTTCACATTTTTCACACCTTTTCCGGCTCTTCATGTTTTTCAACACCGCTTCATGCTCCTCCTATTTTTCAGATCGTTTCAGGCTTCGCATATTTTTGACTCCTTTTGAAGCTCTTCATATTTTTCACACGTTTTCAGGCCCTTCATGTTTTTGAACACCGCTTCATGCTCCTCCTATTTTTCAGACGTTTTCAGGCTGCTCGTATTTTTCAGACCGTTTCATGCTCCTCATATTTTTGACAATTTTATAAGCTATTCATATTTTTCACACATTTTCAGGCTCTTCATGTTTTTGAACACCGCTTCATGCTCCTCCTATTTTTCAAACCTTTTGAAGCTCTTAATGTTTTTCACGCCTTAACATCCTCTTCATGTTTTTGAACATCTCTCCATGCTCCTCATATTTTTGACAATTTTATAAGCTCTTCATATTTATCACACTTTTTCAGGCTCTTCATGTTTTTGAACACCGCTTCATCCTCCTCCTATTTTTCAAACCTTTTGAAGCTCTTCATATTTTTCACACTTTTTCAGGCTCTTCATGTTTTGAACACCGCTTCATGCTCCTCCTATTTTTCAGACCGTTTCATGCTCCTCAGGTATTTCATACCTTTTCAAGCTCTTCATATTTTTCACACCTTTTCAGGCTCTTCACGTTTCTGAACAACACTTCATGCTCCTCCTACTTTTCAGACTGTTTCATGCTCATCTCATTTTTGACACCTTTTCAGGGTCTTCATATTTTTCAAACTTTTGAAGATCTTCATATTTTTCACACTTTTTCAGGCTCTTCATGTTTTGAACACTGCTTCATGCTCCTCCTATTTTTCAGACCGTTTCATTCTCCTCATGTTTTTCACACCTTTTGAAGCTCTTCATATTTTTCACACCTTTTCATGCTCTTCATGTTTTTGAACACCATTTCATGCTCCTCCTATTTTTCAGACCTTTTCATGCTCGTCATGTATTTCACACGTTCTGAAGCTCTTCATATTTTTCACACCTTTTCAGGCTCTTCATGTTTTTGAACACTGCTTCATGCTCCTCCTATTTTTCAGACAGTTTCAAGCTCCTCATATTTTTGACACCTTTTGAAGCTCTTCATATTTTTCACACCTTTTTAGGCTCTCCATGTTTCTGAACACCACTTCATGCTCCTCCTATTTTTCAGATCGTATCATGCTTCTCATATTTTTCACACCTTTTGGAGCTCTTCATATTTTTCACATCTTTTCAGGCTCTTCATGTTTTTCAACACCACTTCATGCTCCTCCTATTTTTCAGAGAGATTCATGCTCCACATATATTTCACACCTTTTGAAGCTCTTCATATTTTTCACACCTTTTCAGGCTCTTCATTTTTTTCCACACCACTTCATGCTTCTCCTATTTTTCAGACTGTTTCATGCTCCTCATGTATTTCAAACCTTTGAAGCTCTTCATATTTTTCACACGTTTTCAGGCCCTTTATGTTTTTGAACACCGCTTCATGCTCCTCCTATTTTTCAGACCGTTTCAGGCTGCTCATATTTTTCAGACCGTTTCATGCTCCTGATATTTTTGACAATTTTATAAGCTCTTCATATTTTTCACACTTTTTCAGGCTCTTCATGTATTTGAACACCGCTTCATGCTCCTCACATTTCTCACACCTTTTGAAGCTCTTCATATTTTTCTCACCTTTTCAGGCTCCTCATGTTTCTGAACACCGCTTCATGCTCCTCCTATTTTTCAAACTTTTTGAAGCTCTTCATGTTTTTCACACCTTATCAGCCTCTTCATGTTTTTGAACACCTCTTCATGCTACTCCTATTTTTCAGACCTTTTCATGCTCCTCATGTATTTCACACGTTTTGAAGCTCTTCATATTTTTCACACCTTTTGAAGCTCTTCATATTTTTCACAGCTTTTCAGGCTCTTCAATTTTTCAACACCGTTTCATTCTTCTCCTATTTTTCAGACCGTTTCATGCTCATCTCATTTTTGACACCTTTTGAAGCTCTTCATATTTTTCACGTCTTTTGAAGCTCTTCATATTTTTCACACCTTTTCAGGCTGTACATGTTTTTGAAGACCACTTCATGCTCCTCATCTTTTTCAGACCGTTTCATGCTCCTGATATTTTTCACACCGTTTGAAGCTCTTCATATTTTTCACACGTTTTCAGACTCTTCATGTTTTTCAACACCGCTTCATGATCCTCTTATATTTCAGACCGTTTCATGCTCCTCATATTTTTGACACCTTTTGAAGCTCTTCACATTTTTCACACCTTTTCCGGCTCTTCATGTTTTTCAACACCGCTTCATGATCCTCTTATATTTCAGACCGTTTCATGCTCCGCATATTTTTGACACCTTTTGAAGCTCTTCACATTTTTCACACCTTTTCCGGCTCTTCATGTTTTTCAACACCGCTTCATGCTCCTCCTATTTTTCAGATCGTTTCAGGCTTCGCATATTTTTGACTCCTTTTGAAGCTCTTCATATTTTTCACACGTTTTCAGGCCCTTCATGTTTTTGAACACCGCTTCATGCTCCTCCTATTTTTCAGACGTTTTCAGGCTGCTCGTATTTTTCAGACCGTTTCATGCTCCTCATATTTTTGACAATTTTATAAGCTATTCATATTTTTCACACATTTTCAGGCTCTTCATGTTTTTGAACACCGCTTCATGCTCCTCCTATTTTTCAAACCTTTTGAAGCTCTTAATGTTTTTCACGCCTTAACATCCTCTTCATGTTTTTGAACATCTCTCCATGCTCCTCATATTTTTGACAATTTTATAAGCTCTTCATATTTATCACACTTTTTCAGGCTCTTCATGTTTTTGAACACCGCTTCATCCTCCTCCTATTTTTCAAACCTTTTGAAGCTCTTCATATTTTTCACACTTTTTCAGGCTCTTCATGTTTTGAACACCGCTTCATGCTCCTCCTATTTTTCAGACCGTTTCATGCTCCTCAGGTATTTCATACCTTTTCAAGCTCTTCATATTTTTCACACCTTTTCAGGCTCTTCACGTTTCTGAACAACACTTCATGCTCCTCCTACTTTTCAGACTGTTTCATGCTCATCTCATTTTTGACACCTTTTCAGGGTCTTCATATTTTTCAAACTTTTGAAGATCTTCATATTTTTCACACTTTTTCAGGCTCTTCATGTTTTGAACACTGCTTCATGCTCCTCCTATTTTTCAGACCGTTTCATTCTCCTCATGTTTTTCACACCTTTTGAAGCTCTTCATATTTTTCACACCTTTTCATGCTCTTCATGTTTTTGAACACCATTTCATGCTCCTCCTATTTTTCAGACCTTTTCATGCTCGTCATGTATTTCACACGTTCTGAAGCTCTTCATATTTTTCACACCTTTTCAGGCTCTTCATGTTTTTGAACACTGCTTCATGCTCCTCCTATTTTTCAGACAGTTTCAAGCTCCTCATATTTTTGACACCTTTTGAAGCTCTTCATATTTTTCACACCTTTTTAGGCTCTCCATGTTTCTGAACACCACTTCATGCTCCTCCTATTTTTCAGATCGTATCATGCTTCTCATATTTTTCACACCTTTTGGAGCTCTTCATATTTTTCACATCTTTTCAGGCTCTTCATGTTTTTCAACACCACTTCATGCTCCTCCTATTTTTCAGAGAGATTCATGCTCCACATATATTTCACACCTTTTGAAGCTCTTCATATTTTTCACACCTTTTCAGGCTCTTCATTTTTTTCCACACCACTTCATGCTTCTCCTATTTTTCAGACTGTTTCATGCTCCTCATGTATTTCAAACCTTTGAAGCTTTTCATATTTTTCACACATTTTCAGGCTCTTCATGTTTTTGAACACCATTTCATGCTCCTCCTATTTTTCAGACCGTTTCATGCTTTTCATATTTTTGACATCTTTTGAAGCTCCTCATATTTTTCACACCTTTTGAAGCTTCTCATATATTTCACACCTTTTCATCTCTTCATATTTTTCACACCTTTTCAGGCTCTTCACGTTTTTGAACAACACTTCATGCTCCTCCTAATTTTCAGACTGTTTCATGCTCATCTCATTTTTGACACCTTTTCAGGGTCTTCATATTTTTCAAACTTTTGAAGATCTTCATATTTTTCACACTTTTTCAGGCTCTTCATGTTTTGAACACTGCTTCATGCTCCTCCTATTTTTCAGACCGTTTCATTCTCCTCATGTTTTTCACACCTTTTGAAGCTCTTCATAATTTTCACACCTTTTCATGCTCTTCATGTTTTTGAACACCGTTTCATGCTCGTCCTATTTTTCAGATCATTTCAAGCTCCTCATATTTTTGAAACCTTTTGAAGCTCTTCATATTTTTCACACCTTTTCCGTCTCTTCTTGTTTTTCAACACCGCTTCTTGCTCCTCCTATTTTTCAGACTGTTTCATGCTCCTCATATTGTTGACACCTTTTGAAGCACTTCATATTTTTGACACCTTTTCAGGCTCTTCATATTTTTGAACGCTGCTTCATGTTCCTCCTGTTTTTCACACCTTTTGAAGCTCTTCATATTTTTCACACCTTTTCAGGCTGTACATGTTTCTGAAGACCACTTCTTGCTCCTCATCTTTTTCAGACCGTTTCATGCTCCTGATATTTTTCACACCGTTTGAAGCTCTTCATATTTTTCACACGTTTTCAGATTCTTCATGTTTTTGATCACCGTTTCATGCTCCTCCTATTTTTCAGACCGTTTCATACTCCTCATATTTTTGACACCTTTTGAAGGTCTTCACATTTATCACACCTTTTCAGGCTCTTCATGTTTTTCAACCCCGCTTCATGATCCTCCTATATTTCAGAGCGTTTCATGCTCCTCATATTTTTGACACCTTTTGAAGCTCTTCACATTTTTCACACCTTTTCCGGCTCTTCATGTTTTTCAACTCCGCTTCATGCTCCTCGCATTTTTCAGATCGTTTCAGGCTCCGCATATTTTTGACTCCTTTTGAAGCTCTTCATATTTTTCACACGTTTTCAGGCCCTTTATGTTTTTGAACACCGCTTCATGCTCCTCCTATTTTTCAGACCGTTTCAGGCTGCTCATATTTTTCAGACCGTTTCATGCTCCTGATATTTTTGACAATTTTATAAGCTCTTCATATTTTTCACACTTTTTCAGGCTCTTCATGTATTTGAACACCGCTTCATGCTCCTCACATTTCTCACACCTTTTGAAGCTCTTCATATTTTTCTCACCTTTTCAGGCTCCTCATGTTTCTGAACACCGCTTCATGCTCCTCCTATTTTTCAAACTTTTTGAAGCTCTTCATGTTTTTCACACCTTATCAGCCTCTTCATGTTTTTGAACACCTCTTCATGCTACTCCTATTTTTCAGACCTTTTCATGCTCCTCATATATTTCACACGTTTTGAAGCTCTTCATATTTTTCACACCTTTTGAAGCTCTTCATATTTTTCACAGCTTTTCAGGCTCTTCAATTTTTCAACACCGTTTCATTCTTCTCCTATTTTTCAGACCGTTTCATGCTCATCTCATTTTTGACACCTTTTGAAGCTCTTCATATTTTTCACATCTTTTGAAGCTCTTCATATTTTTCACACCTTTTCAGGCTGTACATGTTTTTGAAGACCACTTCATGCTCCTCATCTTTTTCAGACCGTTTCATGCTCCTGATATTTTTCACACCTTTTGAAGCTCTTCATATATTTCACACCTTTTCAGGCTCTTCATGTTTTTAAACACCGCTTCATGCTCCTCCTATTTTTCAGACCGTTTTAGGCTGCTGTATTTTTCAGACCGTTTCATGCTCCTCGTATTTTTGACAATTTTATAAGCTCTTCATATTTTTCACACTTTTTCAGGCTCTTCATGTTTTGAACACCGCTTCATGCTCCTCCTATTTTTCAGACGGTTTCAGGCTGCTCGTATTTTTCAGACCGTTTCATTCTCCTCATATTTTTGACAATTTTATAAGCTCTTCATATTTTTCACACTTTTTCAGGCTCTTCATGTTTTGAACACCGCTTCATGCTCCTCCTATTTTTCAGACGGTTTCAGGCTGCTCGTATTTTTCAGACCGTTTCATGCTCCTCATATTTTTGACAATTTTATAAGCTCTTCATATTTTTCACACATTTTCAGGCCCTTCATGTTTTTGAACACCGCTTCATGCTCCTCCTATTTTTCAGACGGTTTCAGGCTGCTCGTATTTTTCAGACCGTTTCATGCTCCTCATATTTTTGACAATTTTATAAGCTCTTCATATTTTTCACACTTTTTCAGGCTCTTCATGTTTTGAACACCGCTTCATGCTCCTCCTATTTTTCAGACCGTTTCATGCTCCTCAGGTATTTCACACCTTTTCAAGCTCTTCATATTTTTCACACCTTTTCAGGCTCTTCACGTTTTTGAACAACACTTCATGCTCCTCCTACTTTTCAGACTGTTTCATGCTCATCTCATTTTTGACACCTTTTCAGGGTCTTCATATTTTTCAAACTTTTCAAGATCTTCATATTTTTCACACTTTTTCAGGCTCTTCATGTTTTGAACACTGCTTCATGCTCCTCCTATTTTTCAGACCGTTTCATTCTCCTCATGTTTTTCACACCTTTTGAAGCTCTTCATAATTTCACACCTTTTCATGCTCTTCATGTTTTTGAACACCGTTTCATGCTCGTCCTATTTTTCAGACCATTTCAAGCTCCTCATATTTTTGAAACCTTTTGAAGCTCTTCATATTTTTCACACCTTTTCCGTCTCTTCTTGTTTTTCAACACCGCTTCTTGCTCCTCCTATTTTTCAGACCGTTTCATGCTCCTCATATTGTTGACACCTTTTGAAGCACTACATATTTTTCACACCTTTTCAGGCTCTTCATATTTTTGAACACCGCTGCATGTTCCTCCTGTTTTTCACACCTTTTGAAGCTCTTCATATTTTTCACACCTTTTCAGGCTGTACATGTTTATGAAGACCACTTCATGCTCCTCATCTTTTTCAGACCGTTTCATGCTCCTGATATTTTTCACACCGTTTGAAGCTCTTCATATTTTTCACACGTTTTCAAATTCTTCATGTTTTTGATCACCGTTTCATGCTCCTACTATTTTTCAGACCGTTTCATGCTCCTCATATTTTTGACACCTTTTGAAGCTCTTCACATTTATCACACCTTTTCAGGCTCTTCATGTTTTTCAACACCGCTTCATGATCCTCCTATATTTCAGAGCGTTTCATGCTCCTCATATTTTGACACCTTTTGAAGCTCTTCACATTTTTCACACCTTTTCCGGCTCTTCAGGTTTTTCAACTCCGCTTCATGCTCCTCCTATTTTTCAGATCGTTTCAGGCTCCACATATTTTTGACTCCTTTTGAAGCTCTTCATATTTTTCACCCGTTTTCAGGCCCTTCATGTTTTTGAACACCGCTTCATGCTCCTCCTATTTTACAGACCGTTTCAGGCTGCTGTATTTTTCAGACCGTTTCATGCTCCTCATATTTTTGACAATTTTATAAGCTATTCATATTTTTGACACTTTTTCAGGCTCTTCATGTTTTGAACACCGCTTCATGCTCCTCCTATTTTTCAGACGGTTTCAGGCTGCTCGTATTTTTCAGACCGTTTCATGCTCCTAATATTTTTGACAATTTTATAAGCTCTTCATATTTTTCACACTTTTTCAGGCTCTTCATGTTTTTAACACCGCTTCATGCTCCTCCTATTTTTCAGACGGTTTCAGGCTGCTCGTATTTTTCAGACCGTTTCATGCTCCTCATATTTTTGACAATTTTATAAGCTCTTCACATTTTTCACACCTTTTCCGGCTCTTCATGTTTTTCAACACCGCTTCATGCTCCTCCTATTTTTCAGATCGTTTCAGGCTGCTCGTATTTTTCAGACCGTTTCATGCTCCTCATATTTTTGACAATTTTATAAGCTCTTCATATTTTTCACACTTTTTCAGGCTCTTCATGTTTTGAACACCGCTTCATGCTCCTCCTATTTTTCAGACCTTTTCATGCTCCTCATGTATTTCACACGTTTTGAAGCTCTTCATATTTTTCACACATTTTCAGGCTCTTCATGTTTTTGAACAAAGCTTCATGCTCCTCCTATTTTTCAAACCTTTTGAAGCTCTTAATGTTTTTCACACCTTATCAGCCTCTTCATGTTTTTGAACATCTCTCCATGCTCCTCATATTTTTGACAATTTTATAAGCTCTTCATATTTATCACACTTTTTCAGGCTCTTCATGTTTTTGAACACCGCTTCATCCTCCTCCTATTTTTTAAACCTTTTGAAGCTCTTCATATTTTTCACACTTTTTCAGGCTCTTCATGTTTTGAACACCGCTTCATGCTCCTCCTATTTTTCAGACCGTTTCATGCTCCTCAGGTATTTCACACCTTTTCAAGCTCTTCATATTTTTCACAACTTTTCAGGCTCTTCACGTTTTTGAACAACACTTCATGCTCCTCCTACTTTTCAGACTGTTTCATGCTTATCTCATTTTTGACACCTTTTCAGGGTCTTCATATTTTTCAAACTTTTGAAAATCTTCATATTTTTCACACTTTTTCAGGCTCTTCATGTTTTGAACACTGCTTCATGCTCCTCCTATTTTTCAGACCGTTTCATTCTCCTCATGTTTTTGACACCTTTTGAAGCTCTTCATAATTTTCACACCTTTTCATGCTCTTCATGTTTTTGAACACCATTTCATGCTCCTCCTATTTTTCAGACCTTTTCATGCTCCTCATGTATTTCACACGTTTTGAAGCTCTTCATATTTTTCACACCTTTTCAGGCTCTTCATGTTTGTGAACACTGCTTCATGCTCCTCCTATTTTTCAGACCGTTTCTAGCTCCTCATATTTTTGACACTTTTTGAAGCTCTTCATATTTTTCACACCTTTTTAGGCTCTCCATGTTTCTGAACACCACTTCATGCTCCTCCTATTTTTCAGACCGTATCATGCTTCTCATATTTTTCACACCTTTTGGAGCTCTTCATATTTTTCACATCTTTTCAGGCTCTTCATGTTTTTCAACACCACTTCATGCTCCTCCTATTTTTCAGAGAGATACATGCTCCACATATATTTCACACCTTTTGAAGCTCTTCATATTTTTCACACTTTTTCAGGCTCTTCATTTTTTTCCACACCACTTCATGCTTCTCCTATTTTTCAGACCGTTTCATGCTCCTCATGTATTTCAAACCTTTGAAGCTTTTCAAATTTTTCACACATTTTCAGGCTCTTCATGTTTTTGAACACCATTTCATGCTCGTCCTATTTTTCAGACCGTTTCATGCTTTTCATATTTTTGACATCTTTTGAAGCTCTTCATATTTTTCACACCTTTTGAAGCTCCTCATATATTTCACACCTTTTGAAGCTCTTCATATTTTTCACACATTTTCAGGCTCTTCATGTTTTTGAACACCACTTCATGCTCCTCCTATTTTTCAGAGAGTTTCATGCTCCTCATGTATTTCACACCTTTTGAAGCTCTTCATATTTTTCACACCTTTTCAGGCTGTTCATGTTTTTCCACATCACTTCATGCTTCTCCTATTTTTCAGACCGTTTCATGCTCCTCATGTATATCACACCTTTGAAGCTTTTCATATTTTTCACACCTTTTCAGGCTCTTCATGTTTTTGAACACCATTTAATGCTCCTCCTATTTTTCAGACAGTTTCATGCTCTTCATATTTTTGACACCTTTTGAAGCTCTTCATATTTTTCACACCTTTTCAGGCTCTTCATATATTTCACACCTTTTCAGGCTCTTCATGTTTTTGAACACCATTTCATGCTCCCCCTATTTTTCAGACCGTTTCATGCTCTTCATATTTTTGACACCTTTTGAAGCTCTCCATATTTTTCACACCTTTTGAAGCTCTCCATATTTTTCACACCTTTTGAAGCTCTTCATATATTTCACACCTTTTCAGGCTCTTCATGTTTTTAAACACCGCTTCATGCTCCTCCTATTTTTCAGACCGTTTCAGGCTCTTCATATTTTTTTTACACCGTTTGACGCTCTTCATATATTTCACACCTTTTCAGGCTCTTCATGTTTTTCCACATCACTTCATGCTTCTCCTATTTTTCAGACCGTTTCATGCTCCTCATGTATTTCACACCTTTTGAAGCTCTTCAAATTTTTCACACCTTTTCAGGCTCTTCATGTTTTTGATTACCGTTTCATCCTCCTCCTATTTTTCAGACCATTTCATGCTCCTCATATTTTTCACACCTTTTGAAGCTCTTCATATTTTTCCCACCTTTTCAGGCTCTTCATGTTTTTCAACACCAGTTCATGCTCCTCCTATTTTTCAGACCGTTTCGTGCTCCTCATATTTTTGACACGTTTTGAAGCTCTTCATATTTTTCACACCTTTTCCGTCTCTTCTTGTTTTTCAACACCGCTTCTTGCTCCTCCTATTTTTCAGACCGTTTCATGCTCCTCATATTGTTGACACCTTTTGAAGCTCTTCATATTTTTCACACATTTTCAGGCTCTTCATGTTTTTGAACACCGCTTCATGCTCCTCCTATTTTTCAAACCTTTTGAAGCTCTTAATGTTTTTCACACCTTATCAGCCTCTTCATGATTTTGAACATCTCTCCATGCTCCTCATATTTTTGACAATTTTATAAGCTCTTCATATTTATCACACTTTTTCAGGCTCTTCATGTTTTTGAACACCGCTTCATCCTCCTCCTATTTTTTAAACCTTTTGAAGCTCTTCATATTTTTCACATTTTTTCAGGCTCTTCATGTTTTGAACACCACTTCATGCTCCTCCTATTTTTCAGACCGTTTCATGCTCCTCAGGTATTTCACACCTTTTCAAGCTCTTCATATTTTTCACAACTTTTCAGGCTCTTCACGTTTTTGAACAACACTTCATGCTCCTCCTACTTTTCAGACTGTTTCATGCTCATCTCATTTTTGACACCTTTTCAGGGTCTTCATATTTTTCAAACTTTTGAAGATCTTCATATTTTTCACACTTTTTCAGGCTCTTCATGTTTTGAACACTGCTTCATGCTCCTCCTATTTTTCAGACCGTTTCATTCTCCTCATGTTTTTGACACCTTTTGAAGCTCTTCATAATTTTCACACCTTTTCATGCTCTTCATGTTTTTGAACACCATTTCATGCTCCTCCTATTTTTCAGACCGTATCATGCTTCTCATATTTTTCACACCTTTTGGAGCTCTTCATATTTTTCACATCTTTTCAGGCTCTTCATGTTTTTCAACACCACTTCATGCTCCTCCTATTTTTCAGAGAGATACATGCTCCACATTTATTTCACACGTTTTGAAGCTCTTCATATTTTTCACACCTTTTCAGGCTCTTCATGTTTGTGAACACTGCTTCATGCTCCTCCTATTTTTCAGACCGTTTCAAGCTCCTCATATTTTTGACACTTTTTGAAGCTCTTCATATTTCTCACACCTTTTTAGGCTCTCCATGTTTCTGAACACCACTTCATGCTCCTCCTATATTTCAGACCGTATCATGCTTCTCATATTTTTCACACCTTTTGGAGCTCTTCATATTTTTCACATCTTTTCAGGCTCTTCATGTTTTTCAACACCACTTCATGCTCCTCCTATTTTTCAGAGAGATACATGCTCCACATATATTTCACACCTTTTGAAGCTCTTCATATTTTTCACACTTTTTCAGGCTCTTCATTTTCTTCCACACCATTTCATGCTTCTCCTATTTTTCAGACCGTTTCATGCTCCTCATGTATTTCAAACCTTTGAAGCTTTTCAAATTTTTCACACATTTTCAGGCTCTTCATGTTTTTGAACACCATTTCATGCTCCTCCTATTTTTCAGACCGTTTCATGCTTTTCATATTTTTGACATCTTTTGAAGCTCTTCATATTTTTCACACCTTTTGAAGCTCCTCATATATTTCACACCTTTTGAAGCTCTTCATATTTTTCACACATTTTCAGGCTCTTCATGTTTTTGAACACCACTTCATGCTCCTCCTATTTTTCAGAGAGTTTCATGCTCCTCATGTATTTCACACCTTTTGAAGCTCTTCATATTTTTCACACCTTTTCAGGCTGTTCATGTTTTTCCACATCACTTCATGCTTCTCCTATTTTTCAGACCGTTTCATGCTCCTCATGTATATCACACCTTTGAAGCTTTTCATATTTTTCACACCTTTTCAGGCTCTTCATGTTTTTGAACACCATTTAATGCTCCCCCTATTTTTCAGACCGTTTCATGCTCTTCATATTTTTGACAACTTTTGAAGCTCTCCATATTTTTCACACCTTTTGAAGCTCTTCATATATTTCACACCTTTTCAGGCTCTTCATGTTTTAAACACCCCTTCATGCTCCTCCTATTTTTCAGACCGTTTCAGGCTCTTCATATTTTTTTTACACCTTTTGACGCTCTTCATATTTTTCACATCTTTTCAGGCTCTTCAGGTTTTTCAACACCACTTAATGCTCCTGCTATTTTTCAGACCGATTAATGCTCCTCATGTAGTTCAAACCTTTTGAAGCTCTTCATATTTTTCACACCTTTTCAGGCTCTTCATGTTTTTGAACACCGCTTCATGCTCCTCCTATTTTTCAGACGGTTTCATGCTCTTCATATTTTAGGCAACTTTTGAAGCTCGTCATATTTTTCACACCTTTTCATGCTCTTCATGTTTTTGAACACCATTTCATGCTCCTCCTATTTTTCAGACCTTTTCATGCTCCTCATGTATTTCACACGTTTTGAAGCTCTTCATATTTTTCACACCTTTTCAGGCTCTTCATGTTTGTGAACACTGCTTCATGCTCCTCCTATTTTTCAGACCGTTTCAAGCTCCTCATATTTTTGACACTTTTTGAAGCTCTTCATATTTTTCACACCTTTTTAGGCTCTCCATGTTTCCGAACACCACTTCATGCTCCTCCTATTTTTCAGAGAGATTCATGCTCCACATATATTTCACACCTTTTGAAGCTCTTCATATTTTTCACACTTTTTCAGGCTCTTCATTTTTTTCCACACCACTTCATGCTTCTCCTATTTTTCAGACCGTTTCATGCTCCTCATGTATTTCAAACCTTTGAAGCTTTTCAAATTTTTCACACATTTTCAGGCTCTTCATGTTTTTGAACACCATTTCATTCTCCTCCTATTTTTCAGACCGTTTCATGCTTTTCATATTTTTGACATCTTTTGAAGCTCTTCATATTTTTCACACCTTTTGAAGCTCCTCATATATTTCACACCTTTTGAAGCTCTTCATATTTTTCACACATTTTCAGGCTCTTCATGTTTTTGAACACCACTTCATGCTCCTCCTATTTTTCAGAGAGTTTCATGCTCCTCATGTATTTCACACCTTTTGAAGCTCTTCATATTTTTCACACCTTTTCAGGCTGTTCATGTTTTTCCACATCACTTCATGCTTCTCCTATTTTTCAGACCGTTTCATGCTCCTCATGTATATCACACCTTTGAAGCTTTTCATATTTTTCACACCTTTTCAGGCTCTTCATGTTTTTGAACACCATTTAATGCTCCTCCTATTTTTCAGACAGTTTCATGCTCTTCATATTTTTGACACCTTTTGAAGCTCTTCATATTTTTCACACCTTTTCAGGCTCTTCATATATTTCACACCTTTTCAGGCTCTTCATGTTTTTGAACACCATTTCATGCTCCCCCTATTTTTCAGACCGTTTCATGCTCTTCATATTTTTGACACCTTTTGAAGCTCTCCATATTTTTCACACCTTTTGAAGCTCTTCATATATTTCACACCTTTTCAGGCTCTTCATGTTTTTAAACACCGCTTCATGCTCCTCCTATTTTTCAGACCGTTTCAGGCTCTTCATATTTTTTTTACACCTTTTGACGCTCTTCATATTTTTCACATCTTTTCAGGCTCTTCAGGTTTTTCAACACCACTTAATGCTCCTGCTATTTTTCAGACCGTTTAATGCTCCTCATGTAGTTCAAACCTTTTGAAGCTCTTCATATTTTTCACACCTTTTCAGGCTCTTCATGTTTTTGAACACCGCTTCATGCTCCTCCTATTTTTCAGACGGTTTCATGCTCTTCATATTTTAGACAACGTTTGAAGCTCGTCATATTTTTCACACCTTTTCAGGCTCTTCATGTTTTTGAACATCGCTTCATGCTCCTTTATTTTTCAGACAATTTCTTGCTCCTCATATTTTTAAAACCTTTTGAAGCTCTTCAGATTTTTCACACCTTTTCTGGCACTTCATGTTTTTGAACACCGCTTCATGCTCCTCCTATATTTCAGACCGTTTCATGCTCCTCATATATTTGACACCTTTTCAAGCTCTTCATATTTTTCACAACTTTTCAGGCTCTTCATGTTTTTGAACACCGCTTCATGCTCCTCCTATTTTTCAGACCGTTTCATGCTCATCTCATTTTTGACACATTTTGAACTTCTTCATATTTTTCACACCTTTAAAGCTCTTCATATTTTTCACAACTTTTCAGTCTCTGCATTTTTTTGAACACCGCTTCATGCTCCTCCTATTTTTCAGACCGTTTCATGCTCCTCATGTATTTCACACCTTTTGAAGCTCTTCAAATTTTTCACACCTTTTCAGGCTCTTCATGTTTTTGATTACCGTTTCATCCTCCTCCTATTTTTCAGACCGTTTCATGCTCCTCATATTTTTCACACCTTTTGAAGCTCTTCATATTTTTCCAACCTTTTCAGGCTCTTCATGTTTTTCAACACCAGTTCATGCTCCTCCTATTTTTCAGACCGTTTCAAGCTCCTCATAATTTTCACACCTTTTAAAGCTCTTCTTATTTTTCACACCTTTTCAGGCTCTTCATGTTTTTCAACACCGCTTCATGCTGCTCCTATTTTTCAGACCGTTTCATGCTCATCTCTTTTTTGACAACTTTTGAAGCTCTTCATATTTTCATACCTTTTGAAGCTCTTCATATTTTTCACACGTTTTCAGGCTCTTCATGTTTTTCAACACCGCTTCATGCTCCTCCTATTTTTCAGACCGTTTCGTGCTCCTCATATTTTTGACACGTTTTGAAGCTCTTCATATTTTTCACACCTTTTCCGTCTCTTCTTGTTTTTCAACACCGCTTCTTGCTCCTCCTATTTTTCAGACCGTTTCATGCTCCTCATATTGTTGACACCTTTTGAAGCACTTCATATTTTTCACACCTTTTCAGGCTCTTCATATTTTTGAACACCGTTTCATGTTCCTCCTGTTTTTCACACCTTTTGAAGCTCTTCATATTTTTCACACCTTTTCAGGCTCTCCATGTTTCTGAACACCACTTCCTGCTCCTCCTATTTTTGAGGCCGTTTCATGCTCATCTCATTTTTGACACCTTCTGAAGCTCTTCATTTTTTTCACACCTTTTGAGCTCTTCATATTCTTCACACGTTTTCAGGCTCTTCATGTATTTCAATAACGCTTCTTACTCCTCCTATTTTTCAGACCGTTTCATGCTCCTCATATTTTTGACACATTTTGAAGCTCTTCACATTTATCAGACCTTTTCAGGCTCTTCATGTTTTTCAACACCGCTTCATGATCCTCTTATATTTCAGACCGTTTCATGCTCCTCATATTTTTGACACCTTTTGAAGCTCTTCACATTTTTCACACCTTTTCCGGCTCTTCATGTTTTTCAACACCGCTTCATGCTCCTCCTATTTTTCAGATCGTTTCAGGCTCCGCATATTTTTGACTCCTTTTGAAGCTCTTCATATTTTTCACACGTTTTCAGGCCCTTCATGTTTTTGAACACCGCTTCATGCTCCTCCTATTTTTCAGACGTTTTCAGGCTGCTCGTATTTTTCAGACCGTTTCATGCTCCTCATATTTTTGACAATTTTATAAGCTCTTCATATTTTTCACACATTTTCAGGCTCTTCATGTTTTTGAACACCGCTTCATGCTCCTCCTATTTTTCAAACCTTTTGAAGCTCTTAATGTTTTTCACACCTTATCAGCCTCTTCATGATTTTGAACATTTCTCCATGCTCCTCATATTTTTGACAATTTTATAAGCTCTTCATATTTATCACACTTTTTCAGGCTCTTCATGTTTTTGAACACCGCTTCATCCTCCTCCTATTTTTTAAACCTTTTGAAGCTCTTCATATTTTTCACACTTTTTCAGGCTCTTCATGTTTTGAACACCACTTCATGCTCCTCCTATTTTTCAGACCGTTTCATGCTCCTCAGGTATTTCACACCTTTTCAAGCTCTTCATATTTTTCACAACTTTTCAGGCTCTTCACGTTTTTGAACAACACTTCATGCTCCTCCTACTTTTCAGACTGTTTCATGCTCATCTCATTTTTGACACCTTTTCAGGGTCTTCATATTTTTCAAACTTTTGAAGATCTTCATATTTTTCACACTTTTTCAGGCTCTTCATGTTTTGAACACTGCTTCATGCTCCTCCTATTTTTCAGACCGTTTCATTCTCCTCATGTTTTTGACACCTTTTGAAGCTCTTCATAATTTTCACACCTTTTCATGCTCTTCATGTTTTTGAACACCATTTCATGCTCCTCCTATTTTTCAGACCTTTTCATGCTCCTCATGTATTTCACACGTTTTGAAGCTCTTCATATATTTCACACCTTTTCAGGCTCTTCATGTTTGTGAACACTGCTTCATGCTCCTCCTATTTTTCAGACCGTTTCAAGCTCCTCATATTTTTGACACTTTTTGAAGCTCTTCATATTTCTCACACCTTTTTAGGCTCTCCATGTTTCTGAACACCACTTCATGCTCCTCCTATTTTTCAGACCGTATCATGCTTCTCATATTTTTCACACCTTTTGGAGCTCTTCATATTTTTCACATCTTTTCAGGCTCTTCATGTTTTTCAACACCACTTCATGCTCCTCCTATTTTTCAGAGAGATACATGCTCCACATATATTTCACACCTTTTGAAGCTCTTCATATTTTTCACACTTTTTCAGGCTCTTCATTTTTTTCCACACCACTTCATGCTTCTCCTATTTTTCAGACCGTTTCATGCTCCTCATGTATTTCAAACCTTTGAAGCTTTTCAAATTTTTCACACATTTTCAGGCTCTTCATGTTTTTGAACACCATTTCATGCTCCTCCTATTTTTCAGACCGTTTCATGCTTTTCATATTTTTGACATCTTTTGAAGCTCTTCATATTTTTCACACCTTTTGAAGCTCCTCATATATTTCACACCTTTTGAAGCTCTTCATATTTTTCACACATTTTCAGGCTCTTCATGTTTTTGAACACCACTTCATGCTCCTCCTATTTTTCAGAGAGTTTCATGCTCCTCATGTATTTCACACCTTTTGAAGCTCTTCATATTTTTCACACCTTTTCAGGCTGTTCATGTTTTTCCACATCACTTCATGCTTCTCCTATTTTTCAGACCGTTTCATGCTCCTCATGTATATCACACCTTTGAAGCTTTTCATATTTTTCACACCTTTTCAGGCTCTTCATGTTTTTGAACACCATTTAATGCTCCCCCTATTTTTCAGACCGTTTCATGCTCTTCATATTTTTGACAACTTTTGAAGCTCTCCATATTTTTCACACCTTTTGAAGCTCTTCATATATTTCACACCTTTTCAGGCTCTTCATGTTTTAAACACCGCTTCATGCTCCTCCTATTTTTCAGACCGTTTCAGGCTCTTCATATTTTTTTTACACCTTTTGACGCTCTTCATATTTTTCACATCTTTTCAGGCTCTTCAGGTTTTTCAACACCACTTAATGCTCCTGCTATTTTTCAGACCGATTAATGCTCCTCATGTAGTTCAAACCTTTTGAAGCTCTTCATATTTTTCACACCTTTTCAGGCTCTTCATATTTTTGAACACCGTTTCATGTTCCTCCTGTTTTTCACACCTTTTGAAGCTCTTCATATTTTTCACACCTTTTCAGGCTCTCCATGTTTCTGAACACCACTTCCTGCTCCTCCTATTTTTGAGGCCGTTTCATGCTCATCTCATTTTTGAAACCTTCTGAAGCTCTTCATTTTTTTCACACCTTTTGAGCTCTTCATATTCTTCACACGTTTTCAGGCTCTTCATGTATTTCAATAACGCTTCTTACTCCTCCTATTTTTCAGACCGTTTCATGCTCCTCATATTTTTGACACATTTTGAAGCTCTTCACATTTATCAGACCTTTTCAGGCTCTTCATGTTTTTCAACACCGCTTCATGATCCTCTTATATTTCAGACCGTTTCATGCTCCTCATATTTTTGACACCTTTTGAAGCTCTTCACATTTTTCACACCTTTTCCGGCTCTTCATGTTTTTCAACACCGCTTCATGCTCCTCCTATTTTTCAGATCGTTTCAGGCTCCGCATATTTTTGACTCCTTTTGAAGCTCTTCATATTTTTCACACGTTTTCAGGCCCTTCATGTTTTTGAACACCGCTTCATGCTCCTCCTATTTTTCAGACGTTTTCAGGCTGCTCGTATTTTTCAGACCGTTTCATGCTCCTCATATTTTTGACAATTTTATAAGCTCTTCATATTTTTCACACATTTTCAGGCTCTTCATGTTTTTGAACACCGCTTCATGCTCCTCCTATTTTTCAAACCTTTTGAAGCTCTTAATGTTTTTCACACCTTATCAGCCTCTTCATGATTTTGAACATCTCTCCATGCTCCTCATATTTTTGACAATTTTATAAGCTCTTCATATTTATCACACTTTTTCAGGCTCTTCATGTTTTTGAACACCGCTTCATCCTCCTCCTATTTTTTAAACCTTTTGAAGCTCTTCATATTTTTCACACTTTTTCAGGCTCTTCATGTTTTGAACACCGCTTCATGCTCCTCCTATTTTTCAGACCGTTTCATGCTCCTCAGGTATTTCACACCTTTTCAAGCTCTTCATATTTTTCACAACTTTTCAGGCTCTTCACGTTTTTGAAAAACACTTCATGCTCCTCCTACTTTTCAGACTGTTTCATGCTCATCTCATTTTTGACACCTTTTCAGGGTCTTCATATTTTTCAAACTTTTGAAGATCTTCATATTTTTCACACTTTTTCAGGCTCTTCATGTTTTGAACACTGCTTCATGCTCCTCCTATTTTTCAGACCGTTTCATTCTCCTCATGTTTTTGACACCTTTTGAAGCTCTTCATAATTTTCACACCTTTTCATGCTCTTCATGTTTTTGAACACCATTTCATGCTCCTCCTATTTTTCAGACCTTTTCATGCTCCTCATGTATTTCACACGTTTTGAAGCTCTTCATATTTTTCACACCTTTTCAGGCTCTTCATGTTTGTGAACACTGCTTCATGCTCCTCCTATTTTTCAGACCGTTTCAAGCTCCTCATATTTTAGACACTTTTTGAAGCTCTTCATATTTTTCACACCTTTTTAGGCTCTCCATGTTTCTGAACACCACTTCATGCTCCTCCTATTTTTCAGACCGTATCATGCTTCTCATATTTTTCACACCTTTTGGAGCTCTTCATATTTTTCACATCTTTTCAGGCTCTTCATGTTTTTCAACACCGCTTCATGCTCCTCCTATTTTTCAGAGAGATACATGCTCCACATATATTTCACACCTTTTGAAGCTCTTCATATTTTTCACACTTTTTCAGGCTCTTCATTTTTTTCCACACCACTTCATGCTTCTCCTATTTTTCAGACCGTTTCATGCTCCTCATGTATTTCAAACCTTTGAACCTTTTCAAATTTTTCACACATTTTCAGGCTCTTCATGTTTTTGAACACCATTTCATGCTGCTCCTATTTTTCAGACCGTTTCATGCTTTTCATATTTTTGACATCTTTTGAAGCTCTTCATATTTTTCACACCTTTTGAAGCTCCTCATATATTTCACACCTTTTGAAGCTCTTCATATTTTTCACACATTTTCAGGCTCTTCATGTTTTTGAACACCACTTCATGCTCCTCCTATTTTTCAGAGAGTTTCATGCTCCTCATGTATTTCACACCTTTTGAAGCTCTTCATATTTTTCACACCTTTTCAGGCTGTTCATGTTTTTCCACATCACTTCATGCTTCTCCTATTTTTCAGACCGTTTCATGCTCCTCATGTATATCACACCTTTGAAGCTTTTCATATTTTTCACACCTTTTCAGGCTCTTCATGTTTTTGAACACCATTTAATGCTCCTCCTATTTTTCAGACAGTTTCATGCTCTTCATATTTTTGACACCTTTTGAAGCTCTTCATATTTTTCACACCTTTTCAGGCTCTTCATATATTTCACACCTTTTCAGGCTCTTCATGTTTTTGAACACCATTTCATGCTCCCCCTATTTTTCAGACCGTTTCATGCTCTTCATATTTTTGACACCTTTTGAAGCTCTCCATATTTTTCACACCTTTTGAAGCTCTTCATATATTTCACACCTTTTCAGGCTCTTCATGTTTTTAAACACCGCTTCATGCTCCTCCTATTTTTCAGACCGTTTCAGGCTCTTCATATTTTTTTTACACCTTTTGACGCTCTTCATATTTTTCACATCTTTTCAGGCTCTTCAGGTTTTTCAACACCACTTAATGCTCCTGCTATTTTTCAGACCGTTTAATGCTCCTCATGTAGTTCAAACCTTTTGAAGCTCTTCATATTTTTCACACCTTTTCAGGCTCTTCATGTTTTTGAACACCGCTTCATGCTCCTCCTATTTTTCAGACGGTTTCATGCTCTTCATATTTTAGACAACTTTTGAAGCTCTTCATATTTTTCACACCTTTTCAGGCTCTTCATGTTTTTGAACATCGCTTCATGCTCCTTTATTTTTCAGACAATTTCTTGCTCCTCATATTTTTAAAACCTTTTGAAGCTCTTCAGATTTTTCACACCTTTTCAGGCACTTCATGTTTTTGAACACCGCTTCATGCTCCTCCTATATTTCAGACCGTTTCATGCTCCTCATATATTTGACACCTTTTGAAGCTCTTCATATTTTTCACAACTTTTCAGGCTCTTCATGTTTTTGAACACCGCTTCATGCTCCTCCTATTTTTCAGACCGTTTCATGCTCATCTCATTTTTGACACATTTTGAACTTCTTCATATTTTTCACACCTTTAAAGCTCTTCATATTTTTCACAACTTTTCAGTCTCTGCATTTTTTTGAACACCGCTTCATGCTCCTCCTATTTTTCAGACCGTTTCATGCTCCTCATGTATTTCACACCTTTTGAAGCTCTTCAAATTTTTCACACCTTTTCAGGCTCTTCATGTTTTTGATTACCGTTTCATCCTCCTCCTATTTTTCAGACCGTTTCATGCTCCTCATATTTTTCACACCTTTTGAAGCTCTTCATATTTTTCCCACCTTTTCAGGCTCTTCATGTTTTTCACAACCAGTTCATGCTCCTCCTATTTTTCAGACCGTTTCAAGCTCCTCATAATTTTCACACCTTTTAAAGCTCTTCTTATTTTTCACACCTTTTCATGTTCTTCATGTTTTTGAACACCGCTTCATCTTTCTCCTATTTTTAAGACCGTTTCGTGCTCCTCATATTTTTGACACCTTTTGAAGCTCTTCATATTTTTCACAGCTTTTCAGGCTTTTCATGTTTTTCAACACCGCTACATGATCCTCCTATTTTTCAGACCGTTTCCTGCTCCTCATATTTTTGACACCTTTTGAAGCTCTTCATATATTTCACACCGTTTCAGGCTCTTCATGTTTTTCAACACCGCTTCATGCTCCTCCTATTTTTCAGACCGTTTCTTGATGCTCATATTTTTGACACCTTTTGAGGCTCTTCATATTTTTCACACCTTTTCAGGCTCTTCATGTTTTTGAACACTGTTTCAAGCTCCTCCTCTTTTTCACACCGTTTCATGCCCCTCATAATTTTGATCCCTTTTGAAGCTCTTCATATTTTTCACACCTTTTCAGGCTCTTCATGTTTTTGAACACAGTTTCATACTCCTCCTATTTTTCAGCCCAATTAATGCTCCTCATATTTTTCACACCTTTGGAAGCACTTCATATTTTTTCACACCTTTTCAGGCTCTTCACTTTTATCAACACCGCTTCATGCTCCTCCTATTTTTCAGACCGTTTCATGCTCCTCATATTTTTCACACCTTTGGAAGCACTTCATATTTTTTCACACCTTTTCAGGCTCTTCATGTTTTTCAACACCGCTTAATGCTCCTCATATTTTTCAGACCGTTTCATGCTCCTCATATTTTTGACACCTTTTGAAGCTCTTCCTATATTTCACACCTTTTCAGGCTCTTCATGTTTTTGAACACCTTTTCATGCTCCTTCTACTTTTCAGACCGTTTCATGCTACTCATATTTTTCACACCTTTTGAAGCTCTTCATTTTTTTCACACCTTTTCAAGCTCTTCATATTTTTCAACACCGTTTCATATTCCTCCTATTTTTCAGACCGTTTCATGCTCCTCATATTTTTGACAGCTTCTGAAGCCCTTCATATATTTCACATCTTTTCAGGCTCTTCATGTTTTTCAACACCTCTTCATGCACCTCCTATATTTCAGACCGTTTCATGCTCCTCATAATTTTGACACCTTTGAAGCTCTTCATATTTTTCAAACCTTTTCAGGCTCTTCATGTTTTTCAACACCACTTCATGCACGTCCTATATTTCAGACCGTTTCATGCTCCTCATATTTTGTCACGTTTTGAAGCTCTTCATATTTTTCGCACATTTCAGTCTCTTCATGTTTTTGAATACTGCTTCATGCTCCTCCTATTTTTCAGAGCGATTCATGCTCCTCATATTTTTGACACGTTTTGAAGCTCTTCATATTTTTCACACCTTTTCAGGCTCTTCATGTTTTTGAACACTGCTTAATGCTCCTCCTATTTTTCAGATTGTTTCATGCTCCTCATATTTTTGACACGTTTTGAAGCTCTTCATATTTTTCACACCTTTTCAGGCTCTTCATGTTTTTGAACACCGTTTCATGCTCCTCTTATTTTTTTTTTATTGTTATTTTTTTTTATTTTTTTTTTTATTTTTATTTTTTTTTCCAGTGGGTTTTGTCATACTTTGATATGAATCAGCCATGGATTTACATGTATTCCCAGTCCCGATTCCCCCTCCCACCTCCCTCTCCACCCGATTCCTCTGGGTCTTCCCAGTGCACCAAGCCGGAGCACTTGTCTCGTGCATCCTACCTGGGCTGGTGATTTGTTTCACCATAGATAGCATACATGCTATTCTTTTGAAATATCCCACCCTCACATTCTCCCACAAAGTTTAAAAGTCTGTTCTGTATTTCTGTGTCTCTTTTTCTGTTCTGCATATAGGGTTATCGTTGTCACCTTTCTAAATTCCATATACATGTGTCAGTATGCTGTAATGTTCTTTATCTTTCTGGCTTACTTCACTCTGTAAAATGGGCTCCAGCTTCATCCATCTCATTAGGACTGATTCAAATGAATTCTTTTTAATGGCTGAGTAATATTCCATGGTGTATATGTACCACAGCTTTCTTATCCATTCATCTGCTGACGGGCATCTAGGTTGCTTCCATGTCCTGGCTATTATAAACAGTGCTGCGATGAACATTGGGGTGCACGTGTCTCTTTCAGACGAACCTATGGACACCTTATCTTTGACAAAGGAGGCAAGGATATGCAATGGAAAAAAGACAACCTCTTTAACAAGTGGTGCTGGGAAAACTGGTCAACCACTTGTAAAAGAATGAAAATAGAACACTTTCTAACACCATACACAAAAATAAACTCAAAATGGATTAAAGATCTAAATGTAAGACCAGAAACTATAAAACTCCTAGAGGAGAAGATAGGCAAAACACTCTCCGACATAAATCAAAGCAAGATCCTCTATGACCCACCTCCCAGAATATTGGAAATAAAAGCAAAACTAAACAAATGGGACCTAATGAAACTTAAAAGCTTTTGCACTACAAAGGAAACTATAAGTAAGGTGAAAAGACAGCCCTCAGATTGGGAGAAAATAATAGCAAATGAAGAAACAGACAAAGGATTAATCTCAAAAATATACAAGCAAATCCTGCAGCTCAATTCCAGAAAAATAAATGACCCAATAAAAAATGAGCCAAAGAACTAAACAGACATTTCTCCAAAGAAGACATACAGATGGATAACAAACACATGAAAAGATGCTCAACATCACTCATTATTAGAGAAATGCAAATGAAAACCACAATGAGGTACCATTACATGCCAGTCAGGATGGCTGCTATCCAAAAGTCTACAAGCAATAAATGCTGGAGAGGGAGTGGAGAAAAGGGAACCCTCTTATATTGTTGGTGGGAATGCACACTAGTACAGCGGCTATGGAAAACGGTGAAGAGATTTCTTAAAAAACTGGAAATAGAACTGCCATATGACCCAGCAATTCCACTTCTGGGCATACACAATGAGGAAACCAGATCCTCATATTTTTCAGACCGTTTCAAACTCCTCATATTTTTTACACCTTTTGAAGCTCTTCATATATTTCACACCTTTTCAGACTCTTCATGTTTTTCAACACCGCTTCATGCTCCTCCTATTTTTCAGACCGTTTCATGGTCCGCATATTTTTGACACCTTTTGAAGCTCTTCATATTTTTCACACCTTTTCAGGCTCTTCATGTTTTTGAACACCGTTTCATGCTTCTCATATTTTTGACACCTTTTGAAGCTCTTCATATTTTTCAAACTTTTTCAGGCTCTTCAAGTTTTTAAACAACGCTTCATGCTCCTCCTAATTTTCAGACCGTTTCATGATCCTCATATTTTTGACACCTTTTGAAGCTCTTCATATTTTTCACACCTTTTCAGGCTCTTCATGTTTTTGAAAACCGTTTCCTGCTCCTCCGATTATTCAGATCGTTTCATGCTCCTCATATTTTTGACACCTTTTGAAGCTCTTCATATTTTTCACACCTTTTCAGGCTCTTCATGTTTTTCAACACCACTTCATGCTCCTCCTATTTTTCAGACCGTTTCATGCTCCTCATATTTTTGACATCTTTTGAAGCTTTTCATATTTTTCACACTTTTTCAGGCTCTTCAAGTTTTTCAACACCACTTCATGCTCCTCCTTTTTTGCAGACCGTTTCATGCTGCTCATATTTTTGATACATTTTGATGATCTTCATATTTTTCACACCTTTTCAGGCTCTTCATTTTTTCAACACCACTTCATGCTCTTCCTATTTTTCAGACCGTTTCATGCTCATCTCTTTTTTGAAACCTTTTCAAGCTTTTCATATTTTTCACAACGTTTCAGGCTCTTCAAGTTTTTGAACACCGCTTCATGCTCCTCCTATTTTTCAGACCGTTTCATGCTCATCTCATTTTTGACACCTTTTGAAGCTTTTCATATTTTTCACAACTTTTCAGGCTCTTCATGTTTTTGAACACCGCTTCATGCTCCTCCTATTTTTCAGACCGTTTCATGCTCCTCATATTTTACACCTTTTGAAGCTCTTCATATTTTTCACACCTTTTCAGGCTCTTCATGTTTTTGATCACCGTTACATTCTCCTCCTATTATTCAGACCGTTTCATGCTCCTCATATTTTGACACTTTTTGAAGCTCTTTATATATTTCACACCTTTTCAGGCTCTTCATGTTTTTGAACACAGCTTCATGCTCCTCCTATTTTTCAGACAGTTTCATGCTCCTCATATTTTTGACACCTTTTGAAGCTCTTCGTATTTTTCACATCTTTTGAAGCTCCTCATATTCTTCAAACCATTTCATGCTCTTCTTTTTTTTCATCACCGCTTCATGCTCCTCTTATTTTTCAGACCGTTTCATGCTCCTCATATTTTGACACCTTTTAACCTGTTCATATTTTACACATTTTCAGGCTCTTCAAGTTTTTCAACACCGTTTCATGCTACTACTATTTTTGATACCTTTTGAAGCTCCTTATATTCTTCAAACCATTTCATGCTCTTCTATTTTTTCATCACCGCTTCATGCTCCTCCTATTTTTCAGACCGTTTCATGCTCCTCCTATTTTGAGACCGTTTCATGCTCCTCATATTTTTCACACCTTTAGAAGCTCTTCGTATTTTTCTCACCTTTTCAGGCTCTTCATGTTTTTCAACACCGCTTCATGATCCTCCTATTTTTCTGACAGTTTCATGCTCCTCATATTTTTCATCCTTTTTGAAGCTCTTTATATTTTTGACACCTTTTGAAGCTCTTCTTATTGTTCACACCTTTTCAGGCTCTTCATGTTTTTGAACACCGTTTCATGTTCCTCGTATTTTTCAGGCCATTTCATGCTCGTCATGTATTTCACACTTTTGAAGCTCTTCATATTTTTCACACCTTTTCAGGATCTTCATGTTTTTCAACACCACTTCATGCTTCTCCTGTTTTTCAGCCCGTTTCATGCTCCTCATATTTTTGACACCTTTTGAAGCTTTTCATATTTTTCACACCTTTTCAGGCTCTTCATGTTTTTGAACACCACTTCATGCTCCTTCTATTTTTCAGAGAGTTTCATGCTCCTCATGTATTTCACACGTTTTGAAGCTCTTCATATGTTTCACACCTTTTGAAGTTCTTCATATTTTTCACACCTTTTCAAGCTCTTCATATTTTTCACACCTTTTCAGGCTCTTCATGTTTTTCAACACCGCTTCATGCTCCTCCTATTTTTCAGACCGTTTCATGCTCCACACATTTTGAAACCTTTTGAAGCTCTTCATATTTTTCACACCTTTTCAGGCTCTCCATGTTTTTCATCACCGATTCATGCTCCTCCTATTTTTGAGGCCATTTCATGCTCCTCATATTTTTGACACCTTTTGAAGCTCTTCATATTTTTCACACCTTTTAGGCTCTTCATGTTTTTGAACAGCGCTTCATGCTCCTCATATTTTTCAGACCGTTTCATGCTCCTCATATTTTTCACAACTTTTGAAGCTCTTCATATTTTTCATATTTTTGAAGCTCTTCATATTTTTCACACTTTTTCAGGCTCTTCATGTTTTTGAGCACACCTTCTTGCTCCTCCTATTTTTCAGACCGTTTCATGCTCCTCATGTATTTCACACCATTTGAAGCTCTTCATGTTTTTCACACCTTTTCTGTCTCTTCATGTGTTGAACACCATTTCATGCTCCTCCGATTTTTTAGACCATTTCATGCTCCTCATATTTTGACACCTTTTGAAGCTCTTCATATTTTTCACACCTTTTCAGGCTCTTCATGTTTTTGAACACCGCTTCATGCTCCTCCAATTTTTCAGACCGTTTCATGTTTCTCATATTTTTGACACCTTTTGAAGCTCTTCATATTTTTCACACCTTTTGAAGCTCTTCATATTTTTCATATATTTGAAGCTCTTCATATTTTTCACACCATTTCAGGCTTTTCATGTGTTTGAACACCGGTTCATGCTCCTCCTATTTTTCAGACCGTTTCGTGCTCCTCCTATTTTTCACTCCTTTTGAAGCTCTTCACATTTTTCACAACTTTTCAGTCTCTACATGTTTTTCAACACCGCTTCATGCTCCTCCTATTTCTCAGACCATTTCATGCTCCTCATGTATTTCACACCTTTTGAATCTCTTAATATTTTGCACACATTTTCAGGCTTTTCATGTTTTTCACAACCACTTCATGCTCCTCATATTTTTCAGACCGTTTCATGCACATTTCATTTTTGACTCCTTTTGAAGCTCTTCATATTTTTCACACCATTTTCAGGCTCTTCATGTTTTTCAACACCGCTTTATGATCCTCCTATTTTTCAGACCGTTTCATATTCCTCATATTTTTGACATTTTTTGAGGCTCTTCATATTTTTCACACCTTTTCAGGCTCCTCATGTTTTTGAACACCGTTTCATGCTCCTCCTATTTTTCTGACCGTTTCATGCACATCTCATTTTTGACACTTTTTGAAGCCTTTGATATTTTTCACACCATTTTCAGGCTCTTCATGTTTTTCAAAACCGCTTTATGATCCTCCTATTTTTCAGACCGTTTCATGCTCCTCATATATTTGACACCTTTTGAAGTACTTCATATTTTTCACACCTTTTCAGGCTCTTCATGTTTTTGAACACCGTTTCATGCTCCTCCTATTTTTCTGACCGTTTCATGCACATCTCATTTTTGACACTTTTTGAAGCCTTTGATATTTTTCACACCATTTTCAGGCTCTTCATGTTTTTGAACACCGTTTCATGCTCCTCCTATTTTTCAGACCGTTTCATGCTCCTCTTATGTTTGAAACCTTTTGAAGCTTTTCATATTTTTCACACCTTTTCACGCTCTTCATGTTTTTGAACACCGCTTCATGCTCCGCCTATTTTTCAGACCGTTTCATGCTCCTCATATTTTTGACACCTTTTGAAGCTCTTCATATTTTTCACACCCTTTCAGGCTCTTAATGTTTTTCAACACAACTTCATGCTCCTCCTATTTTTCAGACGTTTTCATGCTCCTCATATTTTTGACACCTTTAGAAACTCTTCATATCTTTCACACCTTTTCAGGCTCTTCATGTTTTGCCACACCGCTTCATGCTCCTCCTATTTTTCAGTCCGTTTCATGCTCCTCATGTATTTCACACCTTTTGAAGCTCTTCATATATTTCACACATTTTCAGGCTCTTCATTTTTTTCAACACCGCTTCATGCTCCTCCTATTTTTCAGACCGTTTCATGCTCCTCATATTTTTGACACCTTTTGAAGCTCTTCATATTTTTCATACCTTTTCAGGCTCTTCATGTTTTTGAACACCGCTTCATGCTCCTCCAATTTTTCAGACCGTTTCATGTTTCTCATATTTTTGACACCTTTTGAAGCTCTTCATATTTTTCACACCTTTTGAAGCTCTTCATATTTTTCATATTTTTGAAGCTCTTCATATTTTTCACCCCTTTTCAGGCTTTTCATGTATTTGAACACCAGTTCATGTTCCTCCTATTTTTCAGACCGTTTCATGCTCCTCCTATTTTTCACTCCTTTTGAAGCTCTTCATATTTTTCACACCTTTTCAGTCTCTACATGTTTTTGAACACCGCTTCATGCTCCTCCTATTTCTCAGACCATTTCATGCTCCTCATGTATTTCACACCTTTTGAAGCTCTTCGTATTTTGCACACATTTTCAGGCTTTTCATGTTTTTCACAACCACTTCATGCTCCTCATATTTTTCAGACCGTTTCATGCACATTTCATTTTTGACTCCTTTTGAAGCTCTTCATATTTTTCACACCATTTTCAGGCTCTTCATGTTTTTCAACACCGCTTTATGATCCTCCTATTTTTCAGACCGTTTCATATTCCTCATATTTTTGACATTTTTTGAGGCTCTTCATATTTTTCACACCTTTTCAGGCTCTTCATGTTTTTGAACACCGTTTCATGCTCCTCCTATTTTTCAGACCGTTTCATGCACATCTCATTTTTGACACCTTTTGAAGCTCTTGATATTTTTCACACCATTTTCAGGCTCTTCATGTTTTTCAACACCGCTTTATGATCCTCCTATTTTTCAGACCGTTTCATGCTCCTCATATATTTGACACCTTTTGAAGCTCTTCGTATTTTTCATAACTTTTCAGGCTCTTCATATTTTTCACACATTTTCAAGTTGTTCATGTTTTTGAACACAGCTTCATGCTCCTCCAATTTTTCAGACCATTTCATGTTCCTCATATTTTTGACACCTTTTGAAGCTCTTCATTCTTTTCACACCTTTTGAAGCTCTTCATATTTTTCACACCTTTTGAATCTCTTCATATTTTTCACACGTTTTCAGGCTCTTTATCTATTTCAACACCGCTTCATGCTGCTTCTATTTTTCAGACCGTTTCATGCTCCTCATATTTTTGACACCTTTTGAAACTCTTCATATTTTTCACATCTTTTCAGGCTCTTCAGGTTTTTCAAAGCCACTTCATGTTCCTCCTATTTTTCAGACCGTTTCATGCTCATCTCTTTTTGACACATTTTGAAGCTCTTCATATTTTTCACACCTTTTGAAGTTCTTCATATTTTTCACAACTTTTCAGGGTCTCCATGTTTATGAACACCGCTTCATGCTCCTCCTATTATTCAGACCGTTACATGCTCCTCATATTTTTCACACCTTTTGAAGTTCTTCATATTTTTCACACCTTTTCAGGTTCTTCATGTTTTTCAACACCGCTTCTTACTCCTCCTATTTTTCAGACCGTATCATGCTCCTCATATTTTTGACACGTTTTGAAGCTCGTCATATTTTTCACACCTTTTCAGGCTCTTCAGGTTTTTGAACACCGCTTCATGCTCCTCCGATTTTTCAGACCGTTTCATGCTACTCATTTTTTTGAGACCTTTTGAAGCTCTTCACTTTTTTCACACCTTTTCAGGCTCTTCATGTTTTTGAATACCGCTTCATGCTCCTCCTACTTTTCAGACCGTTTCATGCTCTTCATATTTTTGATTTCTTTTGAAAGTCTGCATATTTTTCACACCTTTTTAGGCTCTTCATTTTTTTGAACACCACTTCATGCTCCTCCCATTTTTCAGACAGTTTCATGCTCATCTCATTTTTGACACCTTTTGAAGCTCTTCATATTTTTCACACCTTTTGAAGATCTTCATATTTTCACACGTTTTCAGGCTCTTCATGTTTTTCAACATCTTTTCATGCTCCTCCTATTTTTCAGACCGTTTCATGCTCCTCATATTTTTGACAAGTTTTGAGTCTCTTCATATTTTTCAACACCTTTTCAGGCTCTTCATGTTTTTAAACACCGCTTCATTCTCCTCCTATTTTTCAGACCATTTCATGCTCCTCACATTTTTGACACTTTTTGAAGCTCTTCATATTTTTCACAACTTTTGAGGCTCTTCATATTTTTGACACCGCTTCATGCTCCTCCTATTTTTCTGACCGTTTCATGCTCCTCACATTTTTGACACCTTTTGAAGCTCTTCATATTTTTCACATCTTTACAGGTTCTTCATGTTTTTCAGTACCACTTCATGCTCCTCCTAGATTTCAGACCGTTTCAGACTCCTCCTATTTTTGACACCTTTTGAAGCTCTTCAAGTATTTCACACCTTTTCAGGCTCTTCATGTTTTTCAACATCGCTTCATGCTCCTCCTATTTTTCCGACCGTTTCATGCTGCTCCCATTTTTGATACCTTTTGAAGCTCTTCATATTTTTGGCACCTTTTCATGCTCTTCATGTTTTTCAACACCGCTTCATGCTCCTCCTATACTTCAGAACGTTTTATGCTCCTCATATTTTTAACACCATTTGAAGCTCTTCATGTTTTGGGCATCTTTTCATGCTCTTCATGTTTTTCAACACCGCTTCATGCTCCTCCTGTTTTTCAGACGGTCTCTTGCTCCTCAAATTTTTGACACCTTTTGAAGCTCTTCATATTTTTCACACCTTTTGAAGCTCTTCATATTTTTTCACACGTTTTCAGGCTCTTCATTTTTTTCAACACCGCTTCATGAACCTCCTATTTTTCAGACCGTTTCATGCTCCTCATATTTTTGACACCTTTTGATGCTCTTCATATTTTTCACACTTTTCAAGCTCTTTTTTTTTTCAACACCACTTCATGCTTCTCCTATTTTTCAGACCTTTTCATGCTCCTCATATTTTTGACACCTTTAGAAGCTCTTCATATTTTTCACACTTTTCAAGCTCTTCATGTTTTTCAACACCACTTCATTCTCCTCCTATTTTTAGACCGTTTCATTCTCCTCATACTTTTGACACCTTTTGAAGCTCTTCCTATATTTCACACCTTTTCAGGCTCTTCATGTTTTTAACACCACTTCATGCTCCTCCTATTTTTCAGACCATTTCCTGCTCTTCGATTTTTGATACCTTTTGAAGTTCTTCATATTTTTCACACCTTTTGAAGCTCTTAATATTTTTCACACATTTTCAGGCTCTTCACTTTTTTCAACAACGCTTCATGCTCCTCCTATTTTTCAGACCGATTCATGCTCCTAATATTTTTCACACCTTTTGAAGCTCTTAATATTTTTCACACGTTTTCAGGCTCTTCATGTTTTTGAACACACCTACATGCTACTCCTATTTTTCAGACCGATTCATGCTCCTCATATTTTTCACACCTTTTGAAGCTCCTATTATTTTTCAGACCTTTTCAGGCTCTTCATGTTTTTCAATATCGTTTCATGATCCTCCTATTTTTCAGTCCGTTTCATGCTCATCTCATTTTTGACCCCTTTTGAAGCTTTTCATATTTTTCAACCTTTTCTGGCTCTTCATGTTTTTCAACACCGTTACATGATCATCCTATTTTTCGGACCGTTTCATGCTCATCTCATTTTTGACACCTTTTGAAGCTTTTCATATTTTTCACAACTTTTTAGGCTCTTCATGTTTTTCAACACCGCTTCTTGCTCCTCCTATTTTTCAGACCGTTTCATGCTCATCTCATTTTTGACACCTTTTGAAGCTCTTCATATTTCTCACAACTTTTTAGGCTCTTCATGTTTTTGACATCGCTTCATGCTCCTCCTATTTTTCAGAGAGTTTCTTGCTCCTCATGTATTTCACATCTTTTGAAGCTCTTCATATTTCTCACAACATTTTAGGCTCTTCATGTTTTTCCACACCACTTCATGCTTCACCTATTTTTCGGCCTGTTTCATGCTCCTCATGTATTTCACACCTTTTGAAGCTCTTCATATTTTTCAGACCTTTTCAGGCTCTTCATGTTTTTAATCACCGTTTCATGCTCCTCCAATTTTTCAGGCCGTTTCATGCTCCTCATATATTTGACACATTTTGAAGCTCTGAATATTTTTCACACCTTTTCAGGCTCTTCATATTTTTGAACAACGCTTCATGCTCCTCCAATTTTTCAGGCCGTTTCATGCTCCTCATAATTGTGACACCTTTTGAAGCTCTTCATATTTTTCACACCTTTTCAGGCTCTTCATATTTTTGAACACCGCTTCATGCTCCTCCAATTTTTCAGGCCGTTTCATGCTCCTCATAATTGTGACACCTTTTGAAGCTCTTCATATTTTTCACACCTTTTCAGGCTCTTCATATTTTTGAACACCGCTTCATGCTCCTCCAATTTTTCAGGCCGTTTCATGCTCCTCATAATTTTGACACCTTTTGAAGCTCTTCATATGTTTCACAACTTTTCAGGCTCTTCATGTTTTTCCACACCCCTTCATGCTTCTCCTATTTTTCAGCCCGTTTCATGCTCCTCATGTATTTCACACTTTTTGAAGCTCTTCATATTTTTCACACCTTTTCAGGCTCTTCATGATTTTGATCACCGTTTCATGCTCCTCCTATTTTTCAGACCGTTTCATGCTCATGTCATTTTCGACACCTTTTGAAGCTCTTCATATATTTCACACCTTTTGAAGCTCTTCATATTTTGCACACCTTTCCAGGCTCTTCATATTTTTCAACACCGCTTCATGCTCCACCTACTTTTCAGACCGTTTCATGCTCCTCATATTTTTGACACCTTTTGAAGCTTTTCATATTTTTCAAACCTTTTCAGGCTCTTCATTTTTTTCAACACTACTTCTTGCTCCTCCAATTTTTCAGACCGTTTCATGCTCATCTAATTTTTGACACCTGTTGAAGCTCTTCATATTTTTCACACCTTCTGAAGCTCTTTATATTTTTCACTTTTTCAGGCTCTTCATGTTTTTCAACACCACTTCATGCTTCTCCTATTTTTCAGCCCGTTTCATGCTCCTCATGTTTTTCACACCTTTTGAAGCTCGTCATATTTCTCACACCTTTTAAGGCTCTCCATGTTTTTGATCACCGTTGCTTGCTCCTCCTATTTTTCAGACCGTTTCATGCTCCTCATATTTTTGACATCTTTAGAAACACTTCATATCTTTCACACCTTTTCAGACTCTTCATGTTTTTCAACACCACTTCATGCTCCTCCTATTTTTCAGACCATTTCCTGCTCTTCATATGTTTGACTACTTTTGAAGCTCTTCATATTTTTCACTCCTTTTCAGGCTCTTCATGTTTTTCAACACCACTTCATGCTTCTCCTATTTTTCAGCCCGTTTCATGCTCCTCATGTTTTTCACACCTTTTGAAGCTCGTCATATTTTTCACACCTTTTAAGGCTCTCCATGTTTTTGATCACCGTTGCTTGCTCCTCCTATTTTTCAGACCGTTTCTTCCTCCTCATATTTTTGACATCTTTAGAAACACTTCATATCTTTCACACTTTTTCAGACTCTTCATGTTTTTCAACACCGCTTCATGCTCCTCCTATTTTTCAGACCATTTCCTGCTCTTCATATTTTTGACACCTCTTGAAGCTCTTCATATATTTCACAACTTTTCAGCCTCTTCATTTTTTTCCACACCGCTTCATGCTCCTCCTATTTTTCACACCGTTTCATGCTCATCTCATTTTTGACACCTTTTGAAGCTCTTCATATATTTCACACCTTTTCAAGCTCTTCATATTTTTCAGACCTTTTCAGGCTCTTCATGTTTTTGAACACGGCTTCTTGCTCCTCCTATTTTTCAGACCGTTTCATGCTCCTCATATTTTTGACACCGTTGAAGCTCTTCATATTTTTCACACCTTTTCAGGCTCTTCATGTTTGAACACCGCTTCATGCTCCTTCTATTTTTCAGAGAGTTTCATGCTCCTCATGTATTTCACACCATTTGAAGCACTTCATATTTTCCACACCTTTTCACGCTCTTCATATTTTTCCACACCACTTCATACTTCTCCTATTTTTCAGCCCGTTTCAAACTACTCATGTATTTCACACCTTTTGAAGCTCTTCATATTTTTCACACCTTTTCAGGCTCTTCATATTTTTGAACACCGCTTCATGCTCCTCCAATTTTTCAGGCCGTTTCATGTTCCTCATAATTTTGACAGCTTTTGAAGCTCTTCATATGTTTCACACCTTTTCAGGCTCTTCATTTTTTTCAACACCACTTCATGCTCCTCCTATTTTTCAGACGGTTTCATGCTCATCTCATTTTTTACACCTTTTGAAGCTCTTCATATTTTTCACACCTTTTCAGGCTCTTCATGTTTTTCACACCTTTTCAGTCTCTTCATGTTTTTGAACACCATTTCAGGCTTCTCCTAATTTGCAGACCGTTTCTTTCTCCTCATATATTTGACACCTTTTGAAGCTCTTTATATATTTCACACCTTTTCAGGCTCTTCATTTTTTTCAACACCACTTCATGCTCCTCCTATTTTTCAGACCGTTTCATGCTCATCTCATTTTGACACCTTTTGAAGCTCTTCAAATTTTTCACGTCTTTTGAAGCTCTTCATATTTTTCACAACTTTTCAGGCTCTTTATGATTTTCAACACCGCTTCATGCTCCTCCTATTTTTCAGACCGTTTCATGCTCATCTCATTTTGACACCTTTTGAAGCTCTTCAAATTTTTCACACCTTTTGAAACTCTTCATATTTTTCATACTTTTGAAGCTCTTCATAATTTCACACGTTTTCAGGCTCTTCATGTTTTTCAACACCGCTTCATGCTATTTCTATTTTTCAGAGAGTTTCATGCTCCTCATGTATTTCACACCTTTTGAAGCTCTTCATATTTTTCAAACCTTTTCAGGCTCTTCATGTTTTGCCACACCCCTTCATGCTTCTCCTTTTTTTCAGCCCGTTTCATGCTCCTCATGTATTTCACACCTTTTGAAGCTCTTCATATTTTTCACACCTTTTCAGGCTCTTCATGTTTTTGATCATCGTTTCATGCTCCTCCTATTTTTCAGACCGTTTCATGCTCATCTCATTTTTGACACCTTTTGAAGCTCTTCATATATTTCACACCTTTTGAAGCTCTTCATATTTTGCACACCTTTCCAGGCTCTTCATATTATTCAACACCGCTTCATGCTCCACCTATTTTTCAGACCGTTTCATGCTCCTCATACTTTTGACACCTTTTGAAGCTTTTCATATTTTTCACACCTTTTCAGGCTCTTCATTTTTTTCAACACCGCTTCATGCTTCTCCTATTTTTCAGACAGATTCATGCTCCTCCTATTTTTCAGACTGTTTCATGCACCTCTTATTATTGACACCTTTTGAAGCTCTCATATTTTTCAACCCTTTTCAGGCTCTTCATGTTTTCAACACCGGTTCATGCTTTCCTATTTTTCAGAGAGTTTCATGCTCCTCATGTATTTCTCACCTTTTGAAGCTCTTCAAATTTTTCACACCTTTTCAGGCTCTTCATGTTTTTCAACACCACTTCATGCTCCTCCTATTTTTCAGACCGTTTCATGCTCCTCATATTTTTGACATCTTTAGAAACTCTACATATCTTTCACACCTTTTCAAACTCTTCAGGTTTTTCAACACCGCTTCATGTTCCTCCTATTTTTCAGACCGTTTCATTCTCCTCATATTTTTGACACCTTTTGAAGCTCTTCACATTTTTCACAAGTTCTCAGGCTCTGCATGTTTTTCAACACCGCTTCATGCTCCTCATATTTTTCAGACCGTTTCATGCTTCTCATATTTTTACACCTTTTGAAGCTCTTCATATTTTCACACCTTTTCAGGCTCTTCATGTTTTTGAACACCGCTTCGTGCTCCTCCTATTTTTCAGACCGTTTCATGCTTCTCATATTTTTACACCTTTTGAAGCTCTTCATATTTTCACACCTTTTCAGGCTCTTCATGTTTTTGAACACCGCTTCGTGCTCCTCCTATTTTTCAGACCGTTTCATGCTCCTAATATTTTTGACACCTTTTGAAGCTCTTCATATTTTTCACACCTTTTCAGGCTCTTCATGTTTGAACACCGCTTCATGCTCCTTCTATTTTTCAGAGAGTTTCATGCTCCTCATGTATTTCACACCTTTTGAAGCTCTTCATATTTTTCACACCTTTTCAGGCTCTTCATGTTTTTCCACACCACTTCATGCTTCTCCTATTTTTCAGCCCGTTTCATGCTCCTCATGTATTTCACACCTTTTGAAGCTCTTCATATTTTTCACACCTTTTCAGGCTCTTCACGTTTTGATCACCATTTCATGCTCCTCTTATTTTTCAGACCGTTTCATGCTCATCTCATTTTTGACACCTTTTGAAGCTCTTCATATATTTCACACATTTTCAACCTCTTCATATTTTTCACACCTTTTCATGCTCTTCATGTTTTTCAACACCGCTTCATGCTTCTCCTATTTTTCAGACACTTTCATGCTCCTCCTATTTTTCAGACTGTTTCATGCACCTCTTATTATTGACACCTTTTGAAGCTCTCATACTTTTCACACCTTTTCAGGCTCTTCATGTTTTTCAACACCGCTTCATGCTCCTCCTATTTTTGCGACCGTTTCTTGCTCCTCATATGTTTGACACCTTTGAACCTCTTCATATTTTATCACACTTTTTCAGGCTTTTCATGTTTTTCATCACCGCTTCAAGCTCCTCCTATTTTTGAGACCGTTTCACGCTCCACATATTTTTGACAACTTTTGGAGCTCTTCATATTTTTCACACCTTTTCAGGCTCTTCATGTTTTTTAACCGCTGCATACTCCTCCTATTTTTCAGACCGTTTCATGCTCCTCATGTATTTCACACCTTTTGAAGCTCTTCATATTTTTCACACCTTTTCAGGCTCTTCATTTTTTTCAAATCCACTTCATGCTCCTCCTATTTTTCAGACCGTTTCATGCTCATCTCTTTTTTGACACCTTTTGAAGCTCTTCATATTTTTCACAAGTTCTCAGCCTCCTCATGTTTTTAAACACCGCTTCATGCTCCTCCTATTTTTCAGACCGTTTCATGCTCCTCATATTTTTCACACATTTTGAAGCTCTTCCTTTTTTTCACACCTTTTCACGCTCTTCATGTTTTTGAACACCGCTTCATGCTCCTCCTATTTTTCAGACCCTTTCATGCTCCTCATATTTTTGACACCTTTTGAAACTCTTCATATTTTTCACACCTTTTCAGGCTCTTCATATTTTTGAACACCGCTTCATGCTCCTCCAATTTTTCAGGCCGTTTCATGCTCCTCATAATTTTGACACCTTTTGAAGCTCTTCATATGTTTCACAACTTTTCAGGCTCTTCATTTTTTTCAACACCACTTCATGCTCCTCCTATTTTTCAGACGGTTTCATGCTCATCTCATTTTTTACACCTTTTGAAGCTCTTCATATTTTTCACACCTTTTGATGCTCTTCATATTTTTCACACGTTTTCAGGCTCTTCATGTTTTTCAACACCGCTTTATGCTATTTCTATTTTTCAGAGAGTTTCATGCTCCTCATGTATTTCACACCTTTAGAAGCTCTTCATATTTTTCAAAACTTTTCAGGCTCTTCATGTTTTTCCACACCCCTTCATGCTTCTCCTATTTTTCAGCCCGTTTCATGCTCCTCATGTATTTCACACCTTTTGAAGCTCTTCATATTTTTCACACCTTTTCAGGCTCTTCATGTTTTTCACACCTTTTCAGGCTCTTCATGTTTTTGAACACCATTTCAGGCTTCTCCTAATTTGCAGACCGTTTCATTCTCCTCATATTTTTGACACCTTTTGAAGCTCTTTATATATTTCACACCTTTTCAGGCTCTTCATTTTTTTCAACACCACTTCATGCTCCTCCTATTTTTCAGACCGTTTCATGCTCATCTCATTTTGACACCTTTTGAAGCTCTTCAAATTTTTCACGTCTTTTGAAGCTCTTCATATTTTTCACAACTTTTCAGGCTCTTTATGATTTTCAACACCGCTTCATGCTCCTCCTATTTTTCAGACCGTTTCATGCTCATCTCATTTTGACACCTTTTGAAGCTCTTCAAATTTTTCACACCTTTTGAAGCTCTTCATATTTTTCATATTTTTGAAGCTCTTCATATTTTCACACGTTTTCAGGCTCTTCATGTTTTTCAACACCGCTTCATGCTATTTCTATTTTTCAGAGAGTTTCATGCTCCTCATGTATTTCACACCTTTTGAAGCTCTTCATATTTTTCATATTTTTGAAGCTCTTCATATTTTCACACGTTTTCAGGCTCTTCATGTTTTTCAACAACGCTTCATGCTATTTCTATTTTTCAGAGAGTTTCATGCTCCTCATGTATTTCACACCTTTTGAAGCTCTTCATATTTTTCAAACCTTTTCAGGCTCTTCATGTTTTTCCACACCCCTTCATGCTTCTCCTATTTTTCAGCCCGTTCCATGCTCCTCATGTATTTCACACCTTTTGAAGCTCTTCATATTTTTCACATCTTTTCAGGCTCTTCATGTTTTTTATCACCGTTTCATGCTCCTCCTATTTTTCAGACCGTTTCATGCTCCTCATATTTTTGACACCTTTTGAAGCTTTTCATATTTTCACACCTTTTCAGGCTCTTCATATTTTTCAACACCGCTTCATGCTTCTCCTATTTTTCATACAGTTTCATGCTCCTCCTAATTTTCAGACTGTTTCATGCACCTCTTATTATTGATACCTTTTGAAGCTCTCATATTTTTCACACCCTTTCAGGCTCTTCATGTTTTTCAACACCGCTTCATGCTTCTCCTATTTTTCAGACAGTTTAATGCTCCTCCAATTTTTCCGACTGTTTCATGCACCTCTTATTATTGACACCTTTTGAAGCTCTCATATTTTTCACACCATTTCAGGCTCTTCATGTTTTTCAACACCGCTTCATGCTCCTCCTATTTTTGCGAGCGTTTCATGCTCCTCATATTTCTGACACCTTTGAAGCTCTTCATGTTTTATCACACGTTTTCAGGCTCTTCATGTTTTTCATCACCGCTTCCCGCTCCTCCTATTTTTGAGACCGTCTCACGCTCCACATATTTTTGACAACTTTTGGAGCTCTTCATATTTTTCACACCTTTTCAGGCTCTTCATGTTTTTTAACCGCTGCATGCTCCTCCTATTTTTCAGACCGTTTCATGCTCCTCATATTTTTGACACCTTTTGAAGCTCTTCATATTTTTCACACATTTTCAGGCTCTTCATGTTTTTGAACACAGCTTCATGCTCCTCCTATTTTTCAGACCGTTTCATGCTCCTCATATTTTTGACAGCTTTGGAAGCTCTTCATATTTTTCACACCTTTTCAGACTCTTCATGTTTTTCAACACCGTTGCATGATCCTCCTATTTTTCAGACCGTTTCATGCTCATCTCATTTTTGACAGCTTTGGAAGCTCTTCATATTTCTCACACCTTTTCAGGCTGTTCATGGTTTTCAACAACGCTTCATGCACCTCCTATTTTTCAGAACGTTTCATGCTCATCTCATTTTTGACACCTTTTGAAGCTTTTCATATTTTTCACACCTTTTCAGGCTCTTCATGTTTTTGAACACCGCTTCATGCTAATCCTATTTTTCAAACCATATCATGCTCCTCATATTTTTCACACCTTTTAAGCTCTTCATATTTTTCACACCTTTTCAGGCTCTTCATGTTTTTGAACACTACTTCATGCTCCTTCTATTTTTCAGAGAGTTTCATGCTCCTCATGTATTTCACACCTTTTGAAGCTCTTCATATTTTTCACACCTTTTCAGGCTCTTCATGTTTTTCCACACCACTTCATGCTTCTCCTATTTTTCAGCCCGTTTCATGCTCCTCATGTATTTCACACCTTTTGAAGCTCTTCATATTTTTCACACCTTTTCAGGCTCTTCACGTTTTGATCACCATTTCATGCTCCTCTTATTTTTCAGACCGTTTCATGCTCATCTCATTTTTGACACCTTTTGAAGCTCTTCATATATTTCACACATTTTCAACCTCTTCATATTTTTCACACCTTTTCATGCTCTTCATGTTTTTCAACACCGCTTCATGCTTCTCCTATTTTTCAGACACTTTCATGCTCCTCCTATTTTTCAGACTGTTTCATGCACCTCTTATTATTGACACCTTTTGAAGCTCTCATACTTTTCACACCTTTTCAGGCTCTTCATGTTTTTCAACACCGCTTCATGCTCCTCCTATTTTTGCGACCGTTTCTTGCTCCTCATATGTTTGACACCTTTGAACCTCTTCATATTTTATCACACTTTTTCAGGCTTTTCATGTTTTTCATCACCGCTTCACGCTCCTCCTATTTTTGAGACCGTTTCACGCTCCACATATTTTTGACAACTTTTGGAGCTCTTCATATTTTTCACACCTTTTCAGGCTCTTCATGTTTTTTAACCGCTGCATACTCCTCCTATTTTTCAGACCGTTTCATGCTCCTCATGTATTTCACACCTTTTGAAGCTCTTCATATTTTTCACACCTTTTCAGGCTCTTCATTTTTTTCAAATCCACTTCATGCTCCTCCTATTTTTCAGACCGTTTCATGCTCATCTCTTTTTTGACACCTTTTGAAGCTCTTCATATTTTTCACAAGTTCTCAGCCTCCTCATGTTTTTAAACACCGCTTCATGCTCCTCCTATTTTTCAGACCGTTTCATGCTCCTCATATTTTTCACACATTTTGAAGCTCTTCCTTTTTTTCACACCTTTTCACGCTCTTCATGTTTTTGAACACCGCTTCATGCTCCTCCTATTTTTCAGACCCTTTCATGCTCCTCATATTTTTGACACCTTTTGAAACTCTTCATATTTTTCACACCTTTTCAGGCTCTTCATATTTTTCAACACCGCTTCATGCTTCTCCTATTTTTCATACAGTTTCATGCTCCTCCTAATTTTCAGACTGTTTCATGCACCTCTTATTATTGATACCTTTTGAAGCTCTCATATTTTTCACACCCTTTCAGGCTCTTCATGTTTTTCAACACCGCTTCATGCTTCTCCTATTTTTCAGACAGTTTAATGCTCCTCCAATTTTTCCGACTGTTTCATGCACCTCTTATTATTGACACCTTTTGAAGCTCTCATATTTTTCACACCATTTCAGGCTCTTCATGTTTTTCAACACCGCTTCATGCTCCTCCTATTTTTGCGAGCGTTTCATGCTCCTCATATTTCTGACACCTTTGAAGCTCTTCATGTTTTATCACACGTTTTCAGGCTCTTCATGTTTTTCATCACCGCTTCCCGCTCCTCCTATTTTTGAGACCGTCTCACGCTCCACATATTTTTGACAACTTTTGGAGCTCTTCATATTTTTCACACCTTTTCAGGCTCTTCATGTTTTTTAACCGCTGCATGCTCCTCCTATTTTTCAGACCGTTTCATGCTCCTCATATTTTTCACACCTTTTGAAGCTCTTCATATTTTTCACACATTTTCAGGCTCTTCATGTTTTTGAACACCGCCTCATGCTCCTCCTATTTTTCAGCTCATTTCATGCTCCTCATGAATTTCACACCTTTTGAAGCTCTTCATATTTTTCACACTTTTTCAGGCTCTTCATGTTTTTGAACACAGCTTCATGCTTCTCCTATTTTTCAGCTCATTTCATGCTCCTCATGAATTTCACACCTTTTGAAGCTCTTCATATTTTTCACACTTTTTCAGGCTCTTCATGTATTTGATCACCGTTTCATGCTCCTCCTATTTTTCAGACCTTTTCATGCTCCTCAAATTTTGACACCTTTTGAAGCTCTTCATATTTTTCACACCTTTTCAGGCTCTTATTGTTTTTCAACACCGTTTCATCATCCTCCTATTTTTCAGACCGTTTCATGCTCCTCATATATTTGACACATTTTTAAGCTCTTCATATATTTCACACATTTTCAGGCTATTCATGTTTTTCAACACCGCTTCATGCTCCTCCTATTTTTCAGACCGTTTCATGCTAATCATATTTTGGACACCTGTTGAAGCTCTTCATATTTCTCACACATTTTCAGGCTATTCATGTTTTTCAACACCGCTTCATGCTCCTCCTATTTTTCAGACAGTTTCATGCTCCTCATATTTTTGACACCTTTTGAAGCTCTTCATATTTTTCACATCTTTTGAAGCTCTTTATATTTTTCACACATTTTCAGGCTCTTCATGTATTTCAACACCCCTTGTTGCTCCTCCGATTTTTCAGACCGTTTCATGCTCCTCATATCTTTGACACCTTTTGAAGTTCTTCATATTTCTGACACCTCGTCAGTCTCTTCATGTTTTTCAACACCGTTTCTTGCTCCTCCTATTTTTCAGACCGTTTCATGCTCCTCATGTATTTCACACCTTTTGAAGCTCTTCATATTTTGCACGCGTTCTCAGGCTCTTCATGTTTTTTCACAACCAATTCATGCTCCTCCTATTTTTCAGACCGTATCATGCTCCTCTTTATTTTCACACCTTTTGAAGCTCTTCATATATTTCACACATTTTCAGGCTCTTCATTATTTTCAACACCACTTCATGCTCCTCCCACATTTCAGACCGTTTTACACTCATCTCATTTTTGACACCTTTTGAAGCTCTTCATATTTTTCACACCTTTTGAAGCTCTTCATTTTTTTCACACGTTTTCAGGCTCTTCATGTTTTTCAACACCACTTCATGCTCCTCCTATTTTGCAGACCGTTTCATGCTCCTCATATTTTTGACACCTTTTGAAGCTCTTCATATTTTTCCCACCTTTTGAGGCTCTTCATGTTTTTGAACACCGCTTCATGCTCCTCCTATTTTTCAGACCGTTTCATGCTCCTCATATTTTTGACAGCTTTGGAAGCTCTTCATATTTTTCACACCTTTTCAGACTCTACATGTTTTTCAACACCGCTTCATGCTCCTTGTATTTTTAAGACCGTTTCATGCTCCTCATATTTTTGACACCTTTTGAAGCTCTTCATATTTTTCACACATTTTCTGGCTCTTCATGTTTTTCAACAACTCTTCATGCACCTCCAATTTTTCAGACCGTTTCATGCTCATCTCATTTTTGACACTTTTTGAAGCTCTTCATATTTTTCACACCTTTTCAGGCTCTTCATGTTTTTGAACACCGCGTCATGCTCCTCCTATTTTTAAGACCGTTTCATGCTCCTCATATTTTTGAGACATTTTGAAGCTCTTCATATTTCTCACACCTTTTCAGGCTCTTCATGGTTTTCAACAACGCTTCATGCACCTCCTATTTTTCAGAACGTTTCATGCTCATCTCATTTTTGACACCTTTTGAAGCTTTTCATATTTTTCACACCTTTTCAGGCTCTTCATGTTTTTGAACACCACTTCATGCTAATCCTATTTTTCAAACCATATCATGCTCCTCTTTATTTTCACACCTTTTGAAGCTCTTCATATATTTCACACCTTTTCAGGCTCTTCATTATTTTCAACACCACTTCATGCTCCTCCCACATTTCAGACCGTTTTACACTCATCTCATTTTTGACACCTTTTGAAGCTCTTCATATTTTTCACACCTTTTGAAGCTCTTCATTTTTTTCACACGTTTTCAGGCTCTTCATGTTTTTCAACACCACTTCATGCTCCTCCTATTTTGCAGACCGTTTCATGCTCCTCATATTTTTGACACCTTTTGAAGCTCTTCATATTTTTCCCACCTTTTCAGGCTCTTCATGTTTTTGAACACCGCTTCATGCTCCTCCTATTTTTCAGACCGTTTCATGCTCCTCATATTTCTGACACCTTTTGAAGCTTTTCATATTTTTCACACCTTTTGAAGCTCTTCATATTTATCAAACCTTTTGAAGCTCTTCATATTTTTCACCCCTTTTCAGACTCTGCATGTTTTTGAACACCGCTTCATGCTCCTCCTATTTTTGAGACCGTTTCATGCTCCTCATGTATTTCACACCTTTTGAAGCTCTTCATATTTGTCACACCTTTTCAGGCTCCTCATGTTTTTCAACACCGCTTCATGCTCCTCCTATTTTTCAGACCGTTTCATGCTCCTCATATTTTTCACACATTTTGAAGCTGTTCATATATTTCACACCTTTTCAGGCTCTTCATGTTTTTGAACACTGGTTCATGCTCCTCCTATTTTTCAGACCGTATCATGCTCCTCATATTTTTCACACCTTTTGGAGCTCTTCATATTTTTCACACCTTTTCAGGCTCTTCATGTTTTTTGACACCGGTTCATGCTCCTCATATTTTTCAGAACGTTTCATGCTTCTCATATTTTTCACACCTTTTGAAGCTCTTCATATATTTCACACCTGTTCAGGCTCTTCATTTTTTTCAACACTACATCATGCTCCTCCTATTTTTCAGACCGTTTCATGTTCATCTCATTTTTGACACCTTCTGAAGCTCTTCATATTTTTCACACCTTTTGAAGCTCTTCATATTTTTCACAAGATTTCAGTCTCAGCATGTTTTTGAACACCGCTTCATGCTCCTCCTATTTTTCAGCTCGTTTCATGCTCCTCATATTTTTGACACCTTTTGAAGCTCTTCATATTTTTCACACCTTTTCAGGCTCTTCATGTTTTTGAACACCGCCTCATGCTCTGCCTATTTTTCAGACCGTTTCATGCTCCTCATATTTTTGACACATTTTGAAGCTCTTCATATTTTTCACACCTATTCAGGCTCTTCATGTTTTTCAACACCACTTCATGCTCCTCCTATTTTTCAGACCGTTTCATGCTCCTCATATTTTTACACCTTTTGAATTTCTTCATTTTTTTCACACCTTTTCAGGCTCTTCATGTTTTTGAACACAACTTCATGCTCCTCCTATTTTTCAGCCCGTTTCATACTCCTCATATTTTTCACACCTTTTGAAGCTCTTCATATTTTTCACACATTTTCAGGCTCTTCATGTTTTTGAACACAGCTTCATGCTCCTCCTATTTTTCAGACCGTTTCATGCTCCTCATATTTTTGACAGCTTTGGAAGCTCTTCATATTTTTCACACTTTTTCAGACTCTTCATGTTTTTCAACACCGTTGCATGATCCTCCTATTTTTCAGACCGTTTCATGCTCCTCATATACTTGACACATTTTTAAGCTCTTCATATATTTCACACATTTTCAGGCTATTCATGTTTTTCAACACCGCTTCATGCTCCTTGTATTTTTAAGACCGTTTCATGCTCCTCATATTTTTGACACCTTTTGAAGCTCTTCATATTTTTCACACATTTTCTGGCTCTTCATGTTTTTCAACAACTCTTCATGCACCTCCAATTTTTCAGACCGTTTCATGCTCATCTCATTTTTGACACTTTTTGAAGCTCTTCATATTTTTCACACCTTTTCAGGCTCTTCATGTTTTTGAACACTGCTTCATGCTCCTCCTATTTTTAAGACCGTTTCATGCTCCTCATATTTTTGACACATTTTGAAGCTGTTCATATTTCTCACACCTTTTCAGGCTCTTCATGGTTTTCAACAACGCTTCATGCACCTCCTATTTTTCAGAACGTTTCATGCTCATCTCATTTTTGACACCTTTTGAAGCTTTTCATATTTTTCACACCTTTTCAGGCTCTTCATGTTTTTGAACACCGCTTCATGCTAATCCTATTTTTCAAACCATATCATGCTCCTCATATTTTTCACACCTTTTTAAGCTCTTCATATTTTTCACACCTTTTCAGGCTCTTCATGTTTTTGAACACTACTTCATGCTCCTTCTATTTTTCAGAGAGTTTCATGCTCCTCATGTATTACACACCTTTTGAAGCTCTTCATATTTTTCACACCTTTTCAGGCTCTTCATGTTTTTGAACACCGCTTCATGCTCCTCCTAATTTTTAAACCGTTTAATGCTCCTCATGTATTTCACACCTTTTGAAGCTCTTCATATTTTTCACACCTTTTCAGGCTCTTCATGTGTTTGAACACCATTTCATGCTCCTCCTATTTTTCAGACCGTTTCATGCTCCTCATATTTTTGACATCTTTTGAAGCTCTTCATATTTCTCACATCTTTTCAGGCTCTTCATGTTTTTGAACACCGCTTCATGCTCCTCCTATTTTTCAGACCGTTTCATGCTCATCTCATTTTTGACACCTTTTGAAGCTCTTCATATTTTTCAAACCTTTTGAAGCTCTTCATAATTTTCACACCTTTTCAGACTCTGCATGTTTTTGAACACCGCTTCATGCTCCTCCTATTTTTCAGATCGTTTCATGCTCCTCATGTATTTCACACCTTTTGAAGCTCTTCATATTTGTCACACCTTTTCAGGCTCTTCATGTTTTTCAACCCCGCTTCATGCTCCTCCTATTTTTCAGACCGTTTCATGATCCTCATATTTTTCACACTTTTTGAAGCTCGCCATATTTTTCACACATTTTAAGGCTCTTCATGTTTTTCAACATCGCTTCATGCTCCTCCTATTTTTCAGACCGTTTCAAGCTTCTCATGTATTTCACACCTTTTGAAGCTCGTCATATTTTGCACACGTTTTCCGGCTCTTCATGTTTTTTCACAACCACTTCATGCTCCTCCTATTTTTCAGACCGTATCATGCTCCTCATATTTTTCACACCTTTTCAGACTCTTCATTATTTTCAACACAACTTCATGCTCCTCCCATTTTTCAGACCGTTTTTTACTCATCTCATTTTTGACACCTTTTGAAGCTGTTCATATTTTTCACACCTTTTGAAGCTCTTCATGTTTTTGAACACCGTTTCATGCTCCTCCTATTTTTCAGACCGTTTCATGCTCCTCATATATTTCACAACTTTTGAAGCTCTTCATATTTTTCACACCTTTTGAAGCTCTTCATATTTTTCATATTTTTGAAGCTCTTCATATTTTTCACACTTTTTCAGGCTCTTCATGTTTTTGAGCACACCTTCTTGCTCCTCCTATTTTTCAGACCGTTTCATGCTCCTCATGTATTTCACACCATTTGAAGCTCTTCATGTTTTTCACACCTTTTCAGGCTCTTCAAATTTTTCACACCTTTTCAGGCTCTTCAAATTTTTCACACCTTTTCAGGCTCTTCAAATTTTTCACACCTTTTCAGGCTCTTCAAAATTTTCACACCTTTTCAGGCTCTTCATATTTTTCACACCTTTTCAGGCTCTTCAAATTTTTCACTCCTTTTCAGGCTCTTCAAATTTTTCACACCTTTTCAGGCTCTTCAAATTTTTCACACCTTTTCAGGCTCTTCAAATTTTTCCACACCACTTCATGCTTCTCCTATATTTCAGCCCGTTTCAAACTCCTCATGTATTTCACACCTTTTGAAGCTCTTCATATTTTTCACACCTTTTCAGGCTCTTCATGTTTTTGATCACCGTTTCATGCTCCTCCTATTTTTCAGACAGTTTCATGCTCATCTCAATTTTGACACCTTTTGAAGCTCTTCATATATTTCACACCTTTTCAAGCTCTTCATATTTTTCACACCTTTTCAGGCTCTTCATATTTTTCACACCTTTTCCGGCTCTTCATGTTTTTCACCACCGCTTCATGCTCCTACTATGTTTCAGACTGTTTCATGCTCCTCATATTTTTGACACCTTTTGAAACTCTTCATATTTTTCACACCTTCTCAGGCTCTTCATGTTTTTGAACTCCGTTTCATGCTCCTCCTATTTTTCAGACCGTTTCATGCTCCTCATATTTTTGACATCTTTTGAAGCTCTTCATATTTTTCATACCTTTTCAGGCTCTCCATATTTTTGAACACCGCTTCATGCTCCTCCTGTTTTTGAGACCGTTTCACGCTGCTCATATTTTTGACACCTTTTGAAGCTCTTCATATTTTTCACACATTTTCAGGCTCTTCATGTTTTTGAAGACCGCTTTATGCTCTTCCTATTTTTCAGATCGTTTCATGCTCTTAATATTTTTCACACCTTTTGAAGCTCTTCATATTTTTCACACCTTTTCAGGCTCTTCATGTTATTAAACACCACTTCTTGCTCCTTCTATTTTTCAGACCGTTTCTTGTTCCTCATATTTTTGACACCTTTTGAAGCTCTTCCTTTTTTTCACACCTTTTCATGCTCTTCGTGTTTTTCACACCGTTTCATGCTCCCCTATTTTTAAGACCGTTCATGCTCCTCATATTTTTCACACCTTTTGAAGCTCTTTATATTTGTCACACCTTTTCAGGCTTTCATGTTTTTCTACACCGCTTCATGCTCCTCCAATTTTTCAGACCGTTTCATGCTCATCATATTTTTCAGACTGTTTCATGCACCTCTTATATTGACAACTTTTGAAGCTCTTTATATTTGTCACATCTTTTCAGGCTCTTCATGATTTTCTACACCGTTTCTTGCTCCTCCTATTTTTCAGACCGTTTCATGCTCCTCATGTATTTCACACCTTTTGAAGCTCTTCGTATTTTTCACACCTTTTCAGGATCTTCATGTTTTTGAACACCGCTTCATGCTCCTCCTATTTTTCAAACCGTTACTTGCTCCACATATTTTTGACACCTTTTGAAGCTCTTAATATTGTTCAAACCTTTTCAGGCTCTTCATGTTTTTCAATACAGCTTCATGCTCCTCCTATTTTTCAGACCGTTTCATGCTCCTCATATTTTTGACACCTTTTGAAGCTCTTTACATATTTCACAACTTTTCAGGCTCTTCAGGTTTTTCAACACCGCTTCATGCTCCTCCTATTTTTCAGACCGTTTCATGCTCCTCATATACTTCTCACCTTTTGAAGCTCTTCCTATTTTTCACACCTTTTCAGGCTCTTCTTGTTTTTGAACACCGTTTTATGCTCCTCATATTTTACATACCGTTTCATGCTCTTCTTTTTTTGACATCTTTTGAAGCTCTTCATATATTTCACACCTTTTCATACTGTTCATGTTTTTCAACACCACTTCATGCTCCTCCTATTTTTCAGACCGTTTCATGCTCCTCATATTTTTGACTCGTTTTGAAGCTCTTCATATTTTCACAATTTTTTAAGCTCTTCATATTTTTCACACGTTTTCAGGTTCTTCATGTATTTCAACACCGCTTCTTGCTCCTCCTATTTTTCAGACCGTTTCATGCTCCTCATATTTTTGACACGTTTTGAAGCTCGTCATATTTTTCACACCTTTTCAGGCTCTTCAGGTTTTTGAACACCGTTTCATGCTCCTCCGATTTTTCAGACCGTTTCATGCTACTCATTTTTCTGACACCTTTTGAAGCTCTTAACTTTTTTCACACCTTTTCAGGCTCTTCATGTTTTTGAATACCGCTTCATGCTCCTCCTACTTTTCAGACCGTTTCATGCTCCTCATATTTTTGATTTCTTTTGAACGTCTGCATATTTTTCACACCTTTTTAGGCTCTTCATTTTTTTGAACACCACTTCATGCTCCTCCCATTTTTCAGACAGTTTCATGCTCATCTCATTTTTGACACCTTTTGAAGCTCTTCATATTTTTCACACCTTTTGAAGATCTTCATATTTTCACACGTTTTCAGGCTCTTCAGGTTTTTCAACATCTTTTCATGCTCCTCCTATTTTTCAGACCGTTTCATGCTCCTCATATTTTTGACAAGTTTTGAGTCTCTTCATATTTTTCAACACCTTTTCAGGCTCTTCATGTTTTTAAACACCGCTTCATTCTCCTCCTATTTTTCAGACCATTTCATGCTCCTCAAATTTTTGACAGCTTTTGAAGCTCTTCATCTTTTTCACACCTTTTCAGGCTCTTCATGCTTTTGAACACCGCTTCTTGCTCCTCCTATTTTTCAGACCATTTCATGCTCATCATATTTTTCACACCTTTTGAAACTCTTGATATTTTTCACACCATTTCAGGCTCTTCATGTTTTTGAACATCGCTTCATGCTCTTCCTATTTTTCAGACGGTTTCTAGCTCCTCATGTATTTCACACCTTTTGAAGCTCTTCGTATTTTTCACACCTTTTCAGGATCTTCATGTTTTTGAACACCGCTTCATGCTCCTCCTATTTTTCAAACCGTTACTTGCTCCACATATTTTTGACACCTTTTGAAGCTCTTAATATTGTTCACACCTTTTCAGGCTCTTCATGTTTTTCAACACAGCTTCATGCTCCTCCCATTTTTCAGACCGTTTCATGCTCCTCATATTTTTGACACCTTTTGAAGCTCTTTACATATTTCACACCTTTTCAGGCTCTTCATATTTTTCAACATCACTTCATGCTCCTCCTATTTTTCAGACCGTTTCTTGCTCCTCATATTTTTGACAACTTTTGAAGCTCTTCATATTTTTCACACCTTTTCAGGCTCTTCATGTTCTTCAACACCGCTTCATGCTCCTCCAATATTTCAGATCATGTCATGTTTCTCATATTTTTCACACCTTTTGAGGCTCTTCATATTTTTCACACCTTTTCACGCTCTTCATATATTTCCACACCACTTCATGCTTCTCCTATTTTTCAGCCCGTTTCATGCTCCTCATGTATTTCACACCTTTTGAAGCTCTTCATATTTTTCAAACCTTTTCACGCTCTTCATATTTTTCCACACCACTTCATGCTTCTCCTATTTTTCAACCCGTTTCATGCTCCTCATGTATTTCACACCTTTTGAAGCTCTTCATATTTTTCACACCTTTTCAGGCTCTCCATGTATTTCAACACCGCTTCATGCTCCTCCTATCTTTCAGACCATTTCATGCTTATCTCATTTTTGACACCTTTTGAAGCTCTTCATATATTTCACACCTTTTGAAGCTCTTCATAATTTTCACACGTTTTCAGGCTCTTCATGTTTTTCAACACGACTTCATGATCCTCCTATTTTTCATACCGTTCCTGCTCCTCATATTTTTCACACCTTTTGAAGTTCTTCCTATTTTTCACAACTCTTCATGCTCTTCATGTTTTTCGACACCGCTTCATGCTCCTCCTATTTTACAGCCTGTTTCATGCTCTTCATATTTTTGACACCTTTTGAAGCTCTTCATATTTTTCACACCTTTTCCCGCTCTTCATGTTTGTTAAAACCGTTTCTTGCTCCTCCTATTTTTCAAACCGATTCATGCTCCTCATATTTTTGACACGTTTTGAAGCTCTTCATATTCTTCACAGTTTTTCATGCTCTTCATGTTTTTCAACACCGCTTCATGCTCCTCCTATTTTTCAGACCGTTTCATGCTCCTCATATTTTTGACACCTTTTGAAGCTCTTCATATATTTCACACCTTTTCAGGTCTTCATGTTTTGCAATACCACTTCATGCTCCTCCTATTTTTCAGACCGTTTCATGCTCCTCTTATTTTTGACACCTTTTGAAGATCTCCATATTTCTCACACCTTTTCAGGCTCTTCATGTTTTTCAACACCGCTTCATGCTCCTCCTATTTTTCAGACCGTCTCATGCTCCTCATATTTTTCACACCTTTTGAAGCTCTTCATATTTTGCACACCTTTTCAGGCTCTTCATGTTTTTCAACACCGCTTCATTCTCCTTCTATTTTTCAGACCGTTTCATTCTCCTCATATTTTGAAACCTTTTGAATCTCTTCATATGCTTCACACTTTTTCAGGCTCTTCATGTTTTTCACCAACACTTCATGCTCCTCCTATTTTTTAGGCCATTTCATGCTCATCTCATTTTTGACACCGTTTGAAGCTCTTCATATTTTTCACACCTTTTGAAGCTCTTCATATTTTTCACACCTTTTGAAGCTGTTCATATTTTTCACAGGTTTTCAGGCTCTTCATGTTTTCAACACCGCTTCATGCACCTCCTATTTTTCAGACCGTTTCATGCCCCTCATATTTTTCACACCTTTTGAAGATTTTCATATGTTTCACACCTTTTCAGGCTCTTCATGTTTTTGAACAAAACTTCATGCTTCTATTTTTCAGAGCGTTTAATGCTCCTCATGTACTTCACACCTTTTGAAGTTCTTCATATATTTCACACCTTTTCAGGCTCTTCATGTTTTTCAACACCGCTTCATGCTCCTCCTATTTTTCAGACCGTTCATTCTCCTCATAATTTTGAAACATTTTGAAGCTCTTCTTATTTTTCACACCTTTTCAGGCTCTTCATGGTTTTCAAGACGGCTTCATGCTCCAGCTATTTTCCGGACCGTTCATGCTCATCATATTTTTGACACCTTTTGAAGCTCTTCATATTTTTCACACCTTTTCAGGCTCTTCATGTTTTTCAACACCGCTTCATGCTCCTCCTATTTTTCAGACCGTTTCATGCTCCTCATATTTTTGACACCTTTTGAAGCTCTTCATATATTTCACACTTTTTCAGGCTCATCATGTTTTTCAACACCACTTCATGCTCCTCCTATTTTTCAGGCCGTTTCATGCTCATCTCATTTTTGACACCTTTTGAAGCTATTCATATTTTTCACACCTTTAGAAGCTCTTCATATTTTTCACACGTTCTCAGGCTCTTCATGTTTTTCGACACCGCTTCATGCACCTCCTATTTTTCAGACCGTTTCATGCTCCTCATATTTTTCACACCTTTTGAAGCTCGTCATATTTTTCACACCTTTTTAGGCTCTTCACGTTTTTCAACACCACTTCATGCTTCTCCTATTTTTCAGACAGTTTCATGCTCCTAATATTTTTGACACCTTATGACGCTCTTCATATTTTTCACACCTTTTCAGACTCTTTATGCTTTTCAAACCACTTCATTCTCCTCCTATTTTTCAGACCGGTTCATGCTCCTCATATTTTTCACATCTTTTGATACTCTTCATATTTTTCACACTTTTTCAGGCTCTTCAGGTTTTTAAACATCACTTCTTGCTCCTCCTATTTTTCAGACCGTTTCATGCTCCTCATATTTTTGACACATTTTGAAGATCTTCATATTTCTCACACCTTTTCAGGCTCTTCATGTTTTTCAACACCGCTTCATGCCCCTCCTATCTTTCAGACCATTTCATGCTCATCTCATTTTTGACATCTTTTGAAGCTCTTCATATATTTCACACCTTTTGAAGCTCTTCATAATTTTCACACGTTTTCAGGCTCTTCATGTTTTTCAACACGGCTTCATGATCCTCCTATTTTTCATACCGTTCATGCTCCTCATATTTTTGACACCTTTTGAAGTTCTTCATATTTTTCACAACTCTTCATGCTCTTCATGTTTTTCGACACCGCTTCATGCTCCTCCTATTTTTCAGCCTGTTTCATGCTCCTCATATTTTTGACACCTTTTGAAGCTCTTCATATATTTCACACCTTTTCACGCTCTTCATGTTTGTTTAAACCGTTTCTTGCTTCTTCTATTTTCTAAACCTTTTCTTGCTCCTCATATTTTTGACACCTTATGAAGCTCTTCATATTTTTCACACATTTTCAGGCTCTTCATGTTTTTCAACACCGCTTCATGCTCCTCCTATTTTTCAGACCTTTTTCTGCTCCTCATATTTTTGACATCTTTTGAAGCTCTTCATATTTTTCACACCTTTTTTGGCTCTTCATGTTTTTCAACATCACTTCATGATCCTCCTATTTTTCAGACCGTTTCATGCTCCTCATATTTTTGACACCTTTTGAAGATCTCCATATTTCTCACACCTTTTCAGGCTCTTCATGTTTTTCAACACCGCTTCATGCTCCTCCTATCTTTCAGACAATATCATGCTCATCTCATTTTTGACTTCTTTTGAAGCTCTTCATATATTTGACACCTTTTGAAGCTCTTCATATTTTTCACACCTTTTCAGTCTCTTCATGTTTTTCAACACCAATTCATGTTCCTCCTAATATTCAGACCGTTTCATGCTCATCTCATTTTTGACACATTTTGAAGCTCTTCATATTTTTCACACCTTTTGAAGCTCTTCATATTTTTCACACCTTTTCAGACTCTTCTTGTTTTTCAACACCGCTTCATGCTCCTCCTATTTTTCAGACCGTCTCATGCTCCTCATATTTTTCACACCTTTTGATGCTCTTCATATTTTGCACACCTTTTCAGGCTCTTCATGTTTTTCAAGAACGCTTAATTCTCCTTCTATTTTTCAGACCGTTTCATGCTCCTCATATTTTTGACACCTTTTGAATCTCTTCATATACTTCACACTTTTTCAGGCTCTTCATGTTTTTCACCAACCCTTCATGCTCCTCCTATTTTTTAGGCCATTTCATGCTCATCTCTTTTTTGACACCGTTTGAAGCTCTTCATATTTTTCACACCTTTTGAAGCTCTTCATATTTTTCACACCTTTTTAGGCTCTTCACGTTTTTCAACACCACTTCATGCTCCTCCTATTTTTCAGACAGTTTCATGCTCCTAATATTTTTGACACCTTATGAAGCTCTTCATATTTTTCACACCTTTTCAGACTCTTCATGCTTTTCAAAACCGCTTCATGCTCCTCCTATTTTTCAGACCGGTTCATGCTCCTCATATATTTCACATCTTTTGATGCTCTTCATATTTTTCACACCTTTTCTGGCTCTTCATGTTTTTAAACATCACTTCTTGCTCCTCCTATTTTTCAGACCGTTTCATGCTCCTCATGTTTTTGACACATTTTGAAGATCTTCATAATTCTCACACATTTTCAGGCTCTTCATGTTTTTCAACACCGCTTCATGCCCCTCCTATCTTTCAGAACATTTCATGCTCATCTCATTTTTGACACCTCTTGAAGCTCTTCATATTTTTCACACCTTTTGAAGCTCTTCATAATTTTCACACTTTTTCAGGCTCTTCATGTTTTTCAACAAGATTTCATGCTCCTCCTGTTTTTCATACCGTTTCATGGTCCTCATGTATTTCACACCATTTGAAGCTCTTCATAATTTTCACAACTTTTCAGGCTCTTCATGTTTTTCAACACCGCTTCATGCCCCTCCTATCTTTCAGACCATTTCATGCTCATCTCATTTTTGACAGCTTTTGAAGCTCTTCATATATTTCACACCTTTTGAAGCTCTTCATAATTTTCACACGTTTTCAGGCTCTTCATGTTTTTCAACACGGCTTCATGATCCTCCTATTTTTCATACCTTTCATGCTCCTCATATTTTTGATACCTTTTGAAGTTCTTCCTATTTTTCACAACTCTTCATGCTCTTCATGTTTTTCGACACCGCTTCATGCTCCTCCTATTTTACAGCCTGTTTCATGCTCCTCATATTTTTGACACCTTTTGAAGCTCTTCATATTTTGCACACCTTTTCCCGCTCTTCATGTTTGTAAAAACCGTTTCTTGTTCCTCCTATTTTTCAGACCGTTTCATGCTCCTCATATTTTTGACACCTTATGAAGCTCTTCAAATTTTTCACTCCTTTTCAGATCTTCATGTTTTTCAACACCGTTTCATGCTCCTCCTATTTTTCAGACCGTTTCATGCTCCTCATATTTTTGACACCTTTTGAAGCTCTTCATATATTTCACACCTTTTCAGGCTCTTCATGTTTTTCAACACCACTTCATGCTCCTCCTATTTTTCAGAGCGTTTCATGCTCCTCATATTTTTGACACCTTTTGAAGTTCCTCATATTTTTCACACCATTTCAGGCTCTTCGTGTTTTTGAACACCGTTTCATGCTCCTCCTATTTTTCAGACCGTTTCATGCTCCTCATATTTTTGACACCTTTTGAAGCTCTTCATATATTTCACACCTTTTCACGCTCTTCATGTTTGTTAAAACCGTTTCTTGCTTCTCCTATTTTTCAGACCGTTTCATGCTCCTCATATTTTTGACACCTTTTGAAGCTCTTCAAATTTTTCACACATTTTCAGGCTCTTCATGTTTTTCAACACCGCTTCATTCTCCTCCTATTTTTCAGAACTTTTCATGCTCCTCATATTTTTGACACCTTTTGAAGCTCTTCATATTTTTCACACCTTTTTTGGCTCTTCATATTTTTCAACATCACTTCATGATCCTCCTTATTTTCAGACCGTTTCATGCTCCTCATATTTTTGACACCTTTTGAAGATCTCCATATTTCTCACACCTTTTCAGGCTCTTCATGTTTTTCAACACCGCTTCATGCTCCTCCTATCTTTCAGACAATATCATGCTCATCTCATTTTTGACTTCTTTTGAAGCTCTTCATATAATTCTCACCTTTTGAAGCTCTTCATATTTTTCACAGCTTTTCAGTCTCTTCATGTTTTTCAACACCAATTCATGTTCCTCCTAATATTCAGACCGTTTCATGCTCATCTCATTTTTGACACATTTTGAAGCTCTTCATATTTTTCACACCTTTTGAAGCTCTTCATATTTTTCACACCTTTTCAGACTCTTCTTGTTTTTCAACACCGCTTCATGCTCCTCCTATTTTTCAGACCGTTTCATGCTCCTCATATTTTTGACACGTTTTGAATCTCTTCATATACTTCACACTTCCTCAGGCTCTTCATGTTTTTCACCAACACTTCATGCTCCTCCTAAAATTCAGACCGTTTCATGCTCATCTCATTTTTGACACATTTTGAAGCTGTTCATATTTTTCACACCTTTTGAAGATCTTCATATATTTCACACCTTTTCAGGCTCTTCATGTTTTTGAACAAAACTTCAATCTTCTCCTATTTTTCAGAGGGTTTAATGCTCCTCATGTACTTCACACATTTTGAAGGTCTTCATATATTTCACACCTTTTCATGCTCTTCATGTTTTTGAACACCGCTTCATGCTCCTCCTCTTTTTTGGACCATTCATTCTCCTCATAATTTTGAAACATTTTGAAGCTCTTCTTATTTTTCACACCTTTTCAGGCTCTTCATGGTTTTCAAGACCGCTTCATGCTCCTGCTATTTTCTAGACCGTTCATGCTCCTCATATTTTTGATACCTTTTGAAGCTCTTCATATTTTTCACAACTTTTCAGGCTCTTCATGTTTTTCAACCACGCTTCATGCTCCTCCTATTTTTCATACCGTTTCATGCTCCTCATATTTTTGACACCTTTTGAAGCTCTTCATATATTTCACACTTTTTCAGGCTCATCATGTTTTTCAACACCACTTCATGCTCCTCCTATTTTTCAGGCCGCTTCATGCTCATCTCATTTTTGACACCTTTTGAAGCTCTTCATATTTTTCACACCTTTAGAAGCTCTTCATATTTTTCACACGTTTTCAGGCTCTTCATGTTTTTCAACACCACTTCATGCACCTCCTTTTTTTCAGACCGTTTCATGCTCATCTCATTTTTGACACGTTTTGAAGGTCTTCCTATTTTTCACAACTCTTCATGCTCTTCATGTTTTTCGACACCGCTTCATGCTCCTCCTATTTTTCAGCCTGTTTCATGCTCCTCATATTTTTGACACCTTTTGAAGCTCTTCATATTTTTCACACCTTTTCATGCTCTTCATGATTATCAACAACATCTCATGCTCCTCCTATTTTTTTGACCGTTTCATGCTCCTCATATTTTTGACACCTTTTTAAGCTCTTCATGTTTTTTATACCGTTTCATGGTCTTCATATATTTCAAAACCGTTTCATGCTTCTTCTAATTTTCATACCGTTTCATGCTCCTCATAATTTTGATGCCTTTTGCAGCTCTTCTTATTCTTCACAACTTTTCAGGCTCTTCATGATTTTCAACACCTTTTCAGGCTCCTCCTAATTTTCATACCGTTTCGTGCACCTCATATTTTTTACACCTTTTGACGCTCTATATATTATTCAGACCTTTCCATGCTCTTCATGTTTTTGAACACCGCTTCATGCTCCTCCTTTTTTTTCAGATCGTTTCATGCTCCTCATTTTTTGACACCTTTTGAAGCTCTTCATATATTTCACACCTTCAGGCTCTTCATGTTTTTCAACACCACTTCATGCTCCTCCTATTTTTCAGACCTTTTCATGCTCCTCATATGTTTCACACCTTTTCAAGCTCTTCATGTTTTTCAACACCGTTTCATGCTCCTCCTATTTTTCAGACCGTTTCTGGCTCCTCATATTTTGACACCTTTTGAAGCTCTTCATATTTTTCACACCTTTCCATGCTCTTCATATTTTTCAAAACCGTTTCATGCTCCTCCTATGTTTCAGACCGTTTCAGGCTCCTCATATTTTTCAGATCGTTTTATGGTCCTCATAAATTTTACACCTTTTGAAACTCTTCATATTTTTCACTCTTTTTCAGGCTCTTCATGTGTTTCAACACCGTTTCTTGCTCCTCATATTTTTGACACCTTTTTAAGCTCTTCATATTTTTAACACCTTTTCATGCTCTTCAGGTTTATCATCAACGTCTCATGCTCCTCCTATTTTTTGACCCTTTCATGCTCCTCATATTTTTGACAACTTTTTAAGCTCTTCATGTTTTTCACACCCTTTCATGGTCTTCATATTTTTCAACACCGTTTCATGCTTCTTCTAATTTTCAGACAGTTTCATGCTCCTCATAATTTTGACGCCTTTTGCAGCTCTTCTTATTCTTCACACCTTTTCAGGCTCTTCATGATTTTCAACACCTTTGCAGGCTCCTCCTATTTTTCAGACCGTTTCGTGCTCCTCATATTTTTTACACCTTTTGACGCTCTTTATATTATTCACACCTTTCCATGATCTTCATGTTTTTCAACACTGCTTCATGCTCCTCCTATTTTTCAAACCGTTTACTGCTCCTCATATTTTGACACCTTTTGAAGCTCTTCATATTTTTCACACGTTTTCAGGCTCTTCATGTTTTTGAACACCGTTTCATGCTCCTCCTAATTTTCAGACCTTTTCATGCTCCTCATATTTTTGAAACCTTTTGAAGCTCTTCATAATTTTCACACCTTTCCAGGACTGTATGTTTTTCAACACCATTTCATGCTCCTCCTATTTTTCAGACCGTTTCATGCACTTCACATTTTTGACACCTTTTGAAGCTTCATATATTTCACACCTTTTCTGGCTCTTCATGTTTTTCTACAACGCTTCATTCTCCTCCTAATTTTAAGACTGTTTCATGCTCTTCATAATTTTGGCACCTTTTGAAGCTCTTCATATTTTTCACACCTTTTCAGGCTCTTCATGTTTTTCAACACCGCTTCATGCTCCTCCTATTTTTCTGACCGTTTCATGCTCCTCATATTTTTGACACCTTTTAAACCTCTTCATATTTTTCACAACTTTTCAGGCACTTCACATTTTTCAACACCGCTTCATGTTCCTTCTATTTTTCAGACCATTTCATGCATCTCATATTTTTGACTCCTTTTAAGTTCTTCATATATTTCACACCTTTTCAGGCTCTTCATGTTTTTCAACACCGCTCATGCTCCTCCTATTTATCAGACCATTTCATGCTCCTCCTATTTTTCAGTTTCATGCTCTTCATATTTTTGACACCTTTTGAAGCTCTTCATATATTTCACACCTTTTCAGGCTCTTCATGTTTTTGAACACCGTTTCATGCTCCTCATATTTTTCAGACCATATCATGCTCTTCATATTTTTGACACCTTTTGAAGCTCTTCATATTTTTCACACCTTTTCAGGCTCTTCATGTTTTTCAACGCCGCTTCATGCTCCTCCTATTTTTCAGACCGTTTCATGCTCTTCATATTTTTGACACCTTTTGAAACTCTTCATATATTTGACACCTTTTCAGACTCTTCATGTTTTTGAAAACAGTTTCATGCTCCTCCTATTTTTCTGACCGTTTCATGCTCCTCATATTTTTGACACGTTTTGAAGCTCTTCATTTATTTCACACCTTTTCAGGCTCTTCATGTTTTTGAAAACAGTTTCATGCTCCTCCTATTTTTCAGACCGTTTAATGCTCCTCATATTTTTGACACGTTTTGAAGCTCTTCATTTATTTCACACCTTTTCAGGCTCTTCATGTTTTTGAACACCACTTCATGCTCCTCCTATTTCTCAGACCGTTTCATGCTCCTCATATTTTTGACACCTTTAGAAACTCTTCATATTTTTCACACCTTTTCAGGCTCTTCATGTTTTTGAACACCGCTTCATGCTCCTCCTATTTTTCAGACCGTTTAATCCTCCTCATGTATTTCACACCTTTTGAAACTCTTCATATTTTTCACACCTTTTCATGCTCTTTATGTTTTTGAACACCATTTCATGCTCTTCCTATTATGCAGACCGTTTCATTCTCCTCATATTTTTACACCTTTTGAAGCTCTTCATATATTTCACACCATTTCAGGCTTTTCATTTTTTTCAACATCACTTCATGCTCCTCCTATATTTCAGAGCGGTTCATGCTCATCTCATTTTGACACCTTTTGCGGCTCTTCATATTTTTCACACCTTTTCAGGCTCTTCATGTTTTTGAACACCGCTTCATGCTCCTCCTATTTTTCAGACCCTTTCTTACTCCTCATATTTTTGACACCTTTAGAAACTCTTCATATCTTTCACACCTTTTCAGGCGCTTCATTTTTTTCAACACCGCTTCATGCTCCTCCAATTTTTCAGACCGTTTCATTCTCCTCATATTCTTGACAACGTTTGAAGCTCTTCATATATTTCACACCTTTTCAGGCTCTTCTTTTTTTTCAACACCACTTCATGCTCCTCCTATTTTTCAGACAGTTTCATGCTCATCTCATTTGACACCTTTTGAAGCTCTTCATATTTTTCACACCTTTTGAAGCTCTTCCTATTTCTCACACTTTCTCAGGCTCTTCATGTTTTTCAACACCGCTTGATGCTCCTCCTATTTTTCAGACCGTTTCATGCTCAACATATTTTTGACACCTTTTGAAGCTCTTCATATTTTTCACACCTTTTCAGGCTCTTAATATTTTTCACACGTTTTCATGCCCTTCATGTTTTTCATCACCGCTTCATGCTCCTCCTATTTTTCAGACCGTTTCATGCTCCTCATATTTTTGACACCTTTTGAAGCTCTTCATATTTTTCACACCTTTTGAAACTCTTCATATATTTCACACCTTTTCAGACTCTTCATGTTTTTGAACACAGTTTCATGCTCCTCCTATTTTTTTGACCGTTTCTTACTCTTCATAATTTTGCCTGCTTTTGAAGCTCTTCATATTTTTCACACTTTTTCAGGCTCTTCATGGTTTTCTACACCGCTTCATGCTCCTCTTATTTTTCAGCCCGTTTCATGCTCCTCATATTTTTCACACCTTTTGAAGCTCTTCATATTTTTCAAACCTTTTCAGGCTTTCATGTTTTTCAGCACCAGTTCATGCTCCTCCTATTTTTCAGACCGTTTCATGCTCCACATATTCTTGACACCTTTTGAAGCTCTTCATATTTTGCACACCTTTTCAGGCTCTTCATGTTTTTGAACACCGCTTCATGCTCCTCCTATATTTCAGACCGTTTCATGCTCCTCCTATTTTTCAGACTGTGTCATGCACGTCTTATTATTGACACCTTTTGAAGCTCTTCATATTTTTCACACCTTTTCAGGCTCTTCATGTTTTTGAACACCGCTTCATGCTCTTCCTATTTTTCAGACCGTTTCATGCTCCTCATATTTTTCCCACCTTTTGATGCCGTTCTATTTCTCACACCTTTTCAGGCTCTTCATGTTTTTCAACACCACTTCATGCTCCTCCTATTTTTCAGACCGTTTCAGGCTCCTCATATTTTTCACACCTTTTGAAGCCGTTCTATTTCTCACACCTTTTCAGGCTCTTCATGTTTTTCACACCGTTTCATGATCCTCCTATTTTTCATACCGTTTCATGCTCCTCATATTTTTGACACCTTTTGAAGCTCTTCATATTTGTCACCCCTTTTCAGGCTCTTCATTTTTTTGAACACCTCTTTATCCTCCTCCTATTTTTCAGACCGTTCCATGCTCTTCATATTTTTCAAACCTTTTGAAGCTCTTCATATTTTTCACACATTTTCAGGCTCTTCATGTTTTTAAACACCGCTTCATGCTCTTCCTATTTTTCAGACCGTTTCATGCTCCTCATATTTTTCACACCTTTTGAAGCCGTTCTATTTCTTACACCTTTTCTGGCTCTTCATGTTTTTCAACACCACTTCAGGCTCCTCCTATTTTTCAGACCGTTTCAGGCTCCTCATATTTTTCACACCTTTTGAAGCCGTTCTATTTCTCACACCTTTTCAGGCTCTTCATGTTTTTCACACCGTTTCATGCTCCTCATACTTTTGACACGTTTTGGGGCTCTCATATTTTTCACACCATTCCAGGCTCTTCATATTTTTGAACACCGCTTCATGCCCCTCCTATCTTTCAGACCATTTCATGCTCATCTCATTTTTGACACCTTTTGAAGCTCTTCATATATTTCACACCTTTTGATGCTCTTCATAATTTTCACACGTTTTCAGGCTCTTCATGTTTTTCAACAAGATTTCATGCTCCTCCGGTTTCTCAGACCATTTCAAGGTCCTCATGTATTTCACACCATTTGAAGCTCTTCATATTTTTCACACCTTTTCAGACTCTTCATGTTTTTCAACACCGCTTCATGCCCCTCCTATCTTTCAGACCATTTCATGCTCATCTCATTTTTGACACCTTTTGAAGCTCTTCATATATTTCACAGCTTTTGAAGCTCTTCATAATTTTCACACGTTTTCAGGCTCTTCATGTTTTTCAACACGGCTTCATGATCCTCCTATTTTTCATACCGTTCATGCTCCTCATATTTTTGACACCTTTTGAAGTTCTTCCTATTTTTCACAACTCTTCATACTCTTCATGTTTTTCGACACCGCTTCATGCTCCTCCTATTTTACAGCCTGTTTCAGGCTCCTCATATTTTTGACACCTTTTGAAGCTCTTCATATATTTCACACCTTTTGAAGCTCTTCATATTTTTCATACCTTTTCAGGCTCTCCATATTTTTGAACACCGCTTCATGCTCCTCCTATTTTTGAGACCGTTTCATGCTCCTCATATTTTTGACACCTTTTGAAGCTCTTCATATTTGTCACACCTTTTCAGGCTCTTCATGTTTTTGAACACCGCTTCATGCTCCTCCTATTTTTGAGACTGTTTCATGCTCCTCATATTTTTGACACGTTTTGAAGCTCTTCATATTTGTCACACCTTTTCAGGCTCTTCATGTTTTTGAACACCGCTTTATCCTCCTCCTATTTTTCAGACCGTTCCATGTTCTTCATATTTTTCAAACCTTTTGAAGCTCTTCATATTTTTCACACCTTTTCCCGCTCTTCATGTTTGTTAAAACCGTTTCTTGCTCCTCCTATTTTTCAGACCGATTCATGCTCCTCATATTTTTGACAGGTTTTGAAGCTCTTCATATTCTTCACAGCTTTTCATGCTCTTCATGTTTTTCAACACCGCTTCATGCTCCTCCTATTTTTCAGACCGTTTCATGCTCCTCTTATTTTTGACACCTTTTGAAGCTCTTCATATATTTCACACCTTTTCAGGCTCTTCATGTTTTTCAGCACCAGTTCATGCTCCTCCTATTTTTCAGACCGTTTCATGCTCATCTCATTTTTTACACCTTTTGAAGCTCTTCACATTTTTCACACCTTTTCAGGCTCTTCACGATTTTCAACATCGCTTCATGATCCTCCTATTTTTCAGACCGTTTCATACTCTTCCTATTTTTGAGACTGTTTCAGGCTCCTCATATTTTTGACAGGTTTTGAATCTCTTCATATTTTGCACACCTTTTGAAGCTCTTCATATTTTTCACACCTTTTCAGGCTCGTTATGATTTTCAACACAGCTTAATGCTCCTCCTATTTTTCAGACCGTTTCATGCTCATCTCATTTTTGACACCTTTTGAAGCTCTTCATATTTTTCACATTTTTGAAGCTCTTCATATTTTTCACACCTTTTCAGGCTCGTTATGATTTTCAACACAGCTTAATGCTCCTCCTATTTTTCAGACCGTTTCATGCTCATCTCAATTTGACACCTTTTGAAGCTCTTCATATTTTTCACACCTTTTGAAGCTCTTCATATTTTTCACACATTTTCAGGCTCTTCATGTTTTTCAACACCGCTTCTTGCTCCTCCTATTTTTCCGACCGTTTCATGCTCCTCATATTTTTGACACGTTTTGAAGCTCTTCATATTTTTCACACCTTTTCAGGCTCTTCATGTTTTTCAACACCGGTTCATGCTCCTTCTATTTTTCAGAAAGTTTCTTGCTCCTCATATTTTTGAAACCTTTTGAAGCTCTTCATATTTTTCTCACATTTTCAGGTTCTTCCTGTTTTTCAACACCATTTCATGCTCCTCTTATTTTTCAGACCGTTTCATGCTCCTCCTATTTTTCAGACCGTTTCATGATCCTCATATATTTGAAACCTTTTGAAGCTCTTCATATTTTTCACACCTTTTCAAGCTCTTCAAGATTTTCAACAACGCTTCATGCTCCTGCTTTTTTTCAGACCGTTTCGTGCTCCTCATATATTTGACAGCTTTTGAAGCTCTTCATATTTTTCACACCTTTTCAGGCTCTTCATGTTTTTGAACATCACTTCATGCTCTTCCTTTTTTTCAGACCATTTCTTTCTCCTCATATATTTGACACATTTTGAAGCTGTTCATACTTTTCACAACTTGTCAGGCTCTTCATGTTTTTGAACACCGCTTCATGCTCCTCCTATTTTTCAGACCGTTTCATGCTCGTCATATTTTTCGCACCTTTTAAAGCTCTTCATATTTTTCACACCTTTTCAGGCTCTTCATGTTTTTCAACACCACTTCATGCTCCTCCTATCTTTCAGACCATTTCATGCTCATCTCATTTTTGACACCTTTTGAAGCTCTTCATATATTTCACACCTTTTGAAGCTCTTCATAATTTTCACACGTTTTCAGGCTCTTCATGTTTTTCAACAAGATTTCATGCTCCTCCTGTTTTTCAGACCGTTTCAAGCTCCTCATGTATTTCACACCATTTGAAGCTCTTCATATTTTTCACACCTTTTCAGGCTCTTCATGTTTTTCAACACCGCTTCATGCTCCTCCTATCTTTCAGACCATTTCATGCTCATCTCATTTTTGACACCTTTTGAAGCTCTTCATATACTTCACACCTTTTGAAGCTCTTCATAATTTTCACACGTTTTCAAGCTCTTCATGTTTTTCAACACCGCTTCATGCTCCTCCTATTTTACAGCCTGTTTCATGCTCCTCATATTTTTGAAACCTTTTGAAGCTCTTCATATTTTTCACACCTTTTCCCGCTCTTCATGTTTGTTAAACCCGTTTCTTGCCCCTCCTATTTTTCAGACCGTTTCATGCTCCTCATATTTTTGACACCTTATGAAGCTCTTCATATTTTTCACTCCTTTTCAGATCTTCATGTTTTTCAACACCACTTCATGCTCCTTCTATTTTTCAGACCGATTCATGCTCCTCATATTTTTGACACGTTTTGAAGCTCTTCATATTCTTCACAGCTTTTGATGCTCTTCATGTTTTTCAACACCTTTTCATGCTCCTGATATATTTCAGACAGTTTCATGCTCCTCATATTTTGACACATTTAGAAGCTCTTCATATTTTTCACACCTTTTCAGGGTCTTCATGTCTTTCAACACCACTTCATGCTCCTCCTATTTTTCAGACCTTTTCATGCTCCTCATATGTTTCACACCTTTTCAAGCTCTTCATGTTTTTCAACACCGTTTCATGCTCCTCCTATTTTTCAGACCGTTTCTGGCTCCTCATATTTTGACACCTTTTGAAGCTCTTCATATTTTTCACACCTTTCCATGCTCTTCATATTTTTCAAAACCGTTTCATGCTCCTCCTATGTTTCAGACCGTTTCAGGCTCCTCATATTTTTCAGATCGTTTTATGGTCCTCATATTTTTTACACCTTTTGAAACTCTTCATATTTTTCACTCTTTTTCAGGCTCTTCATGTGTTTCAACACCGTTTCTTGCTCCTCATATTTTTGACACCTTTTTAAGCTCTTCATATTTTTAACACCTTTTCATGCTCTTCAGGTTTATCATCAACGTCTCATGCTCCTCCTATTTTTTGACCCTTTCATGCTCCTCATATTTTTGACAACTTTTTAAGCTCTTCATGTTTTTCACACCCTTTCATGGTCTTCATATTTTTCAACACCGTTTCATGCTTCTTCTAATTTTCAGACAGTTTCATGCTCCTCATAATTTTGACGCCTTTTGCAGCTCTTCTTATTCTTCACACCTTTTCAGGCTCTTCATGATTTTCAACACCTTTGCAGGCTCCTCCTATTTTTCAGACCGTTTCGTGCTCCTCATATTTTTTACACCTTTTGACGCTCTTTATATTATTCACACCTTTCCATGATCTTCATATTTTTCAACACTGCTTCATGCTCCTCCTATTTTTCAAACCGTTTACTGCTCCTCATATTTTGACACCTTTTGAAGCTCTTCATATTTTTCACACGTTTTCAGGCTCTTCATGTTTTTGAACACCGTTTCATGCTCCTCCTAATTTTCAGACCTTTTCATGCTCCTCATATTTTTGAAACCTTTTGAAGCTCTTCATAATTTTCACAGCTTTCCAGGACTGTATGTTTTTCAACACCATTTCATGCTCCTCCTATTTTTCAGACCGTTTCATGCACTTCATATTTTTGACACCTTTTGAAGCTTCATATATTTCACACCTTTTCTGGCTCTTCATGTTTTTCTACAACGCTTCATTCTCCTCCTAATTTTAAGACTGTTTCATGCTCTTCATAATTTTGGCACCTTTTGAAGCTCTTCATATTTTTCACACCTTTTCAGGCTCTTCATGTTTTTCAACACCGCTTCATGCTCCTCCTATTTTTCAGACCGTATCATGCTCCTCATATTTTTGACACCTTTTAAACCTCTTCATATTTTTCACAACTTTTCAGGCACTTCACATTTTTCAACACCACTTCATGTTCCTTCTATTTTTCAGACCATTTCATGCATCTCATATTTTTGACTCCTTTTAAGTTCTTCATATATTTCACACCTTTTCAGGCTCTTCATGTTTTTCGCACCGCTCATGCTCCTCCTATTTATCAGACCATTTCATGCTCCTCCTATTTTTCAGTTTCATGCTCTTCATATTTTTGACACCTTTTGAAGCTCTTCATATATTTCACACCTTTTCAGGCTCTTCATGTTTTTGAACACCGTTTCATGCTCCTCATATTTTTCAGACCATATCATGCTCTTCATATTTTTGACACCTTTTGAAGCTCTTCATATTTTTCACACCTTTTCAGGCTCTTCATGTTTTTCAACGCCGCTTCATGCTCCTCCTATTTTTCAGACCGTTTCATGCTCTTCATATTTTTGACACCTTTTGAAACTCTTCATATATTTGACACCTTTTCAGACTCTTCATGTTTTTGAAAACAGTTTCATGCTCCTCCTATTTTTCTGACCGTTTCATGCTCCTCATATTTTTGACACGTTTTGAAGCTCTTCATTTATTTCACACCTTTTCAGGCTCTTCATGTTTTTGAAAACAGTTTCATGCTCCTCCTATTTTTCAGACCGTTTAATGCTCCTCATATTTTTGACACGTTTTGAAGCTCTTCATTTATTTCACACCTTTTCAGGCTCTTCATGTTTTTGAACACCACTTCATGCTCCTCCTATTTCTCAGACCGTTTCATGCTCCTCATATTTTTGACACCTTTAGAAACTCTTCATATTTTTCACACCTTTTCAGGCTCTTCATGTTTTTGAACACCGCTTCATGCTCCTCCTATTTTTCAGACCGTTTAATCCTCCTCATGTATTTCACACCTTTTGAAACTCTTCATATTTTTCACACCTTTTCATGCTCTTTATGTTTTTGAACACCATTTCATGCTCTTCCTATTATGCAGACCGTTTCATTCTCCTCATATTTTTACACCTTTTGAAGCTCTTCATATATTTCACACCATTTCAGGCTTTTCATTTTTTTCAACATCACTTCATGCTCCTCCTATTTTTCAGAACGGTTCATGCTCATCTCATTTTGACACCTTTTGCGGCTCTTCATATTTTTCACACCTTTTCAGGCTCTTCATGTTTTTGAACACCGCTTCATGCTCCTCCTATTTTTCAGACCCTTTCTTACTCCTCATATTTTTGACACCTTTAGAAACTCTTCATATCTTTCACACCTTTTCAGGCGCTTCATGTTTTTCAACACCGCTTCATGCTCCTCCAATTTTTCAGACCGTTTCATTCTCCTCATATTCTTGACAACGTTTGAAGCTCTTCATATATTTCACACCTTTTCAGGCTCTTCTTTTTTTTCAACACCACTTCATGCTCCTCCTATTTTTCAGACAGTTTCATGCTCATCTCATTTGACACCTTTTGAAGCTCTTCATATTTTTCACACCTTTTGAAGCTCTTCCTATTTCTCACACTTTCTCAGGCTCTTCATGTTTTTCAACACCGCTTGATGCTCCTCCTATTTTTCAGACCGTTTCATGCTCCTCATATTTTTGACATCTTTTGAAGTTCTTCATATTTTTCACACCTTTTAAGGCTCTTCATGTTTTTGAACACCGCTTCATGCTCCTCCTATTTTTCAGACCGTTTCATGCTCAACATATTTTTGACACCTTTTGAAGCTCTTCATATTTTTCACACCTTTTCAGGCTCTTAATATTTTTCACACGTTTTCATGCCCTTCATGTTTTTCATCACCGCTTCATGCTCCTCCTATTTTTCAGACCGTTTCATGCTCCTCATATTTTTGACACCTTTTGAAGCTCTTCATATTTTTCACACCTTTTCAGGCTCTTCATGTTTTTGAACACCGCTTCATGCTCTTCCTATTTTTCAGACCGTTTCATGCTCCTCATATTTTTCCCACCTTTTGATGCCGTTCTATTTCTCACACCTTTTCAGGCTCTTCATGTTTTTCAACACCACTTCATGCTCCTCCTATTTTTCAGACCGTTTCAGGCTCCTCATATTTTTCACACCTTTTGAAGCCGTTCTATTTCTCACACCTTTTCAGGCTCTTCATGTTTTTCACACCGTTTCATGATCCTCCTATTTTTCATACCGTTTCATGCTCCTCATATTTTTGACACCTTTTGAAGCTCTTCATATTTGTCACCCTTTTTCAGGCTCTTCATTTTTTTGAACACCTCTTTATCCTCCTCCTATTTTTCAGACCGTTCCATGCTCTTCATATTTTTCAAACCTTTTGAAGCTCTTCATATTTTTCACACCTTTTCAGGCTCTTCATGTTTTTAAACACCGCTTCATGCTCTTCCTATTTTTCAGACCGTTTCATGCTCCTCATATTTTTCACACCTTTTGAAGCCGTTCAATTTCTTACACCTTTTCAGGCTCTTCATGTTTTTCAACACCACTTCATGCTCCTCCTATTTTTCAGACCGTTTCAGGCTCCTCATATTTTTCACACCTTTTGAAGCCGTTCTATTTCTCACACCTTTTCAGGCTCTTCATGTTTTTCACACCGTTTCATGCTCCTCATACTTTTGACACGTTTTGGGGCTCTCATATTTTTCACACCATTCCAGGCTCTTCATATTTTTGAACACCGCTTCATGCCCCTCCTATCTTTCAGACCATTTCATGCTCATCTCATTTTTGACACCTTTTGAAGCTCTTCATATATTTCACACCTTTTGAAGCTCTTCATAATTTTCACACGTTTTCAGGCTCTTCATGTTTTTCAACAAGATTTCATGCTCCTCCGGTTTCTCAGACCATTTCAAGGTCCTCATGTATTTCACACCATTTGAAGCTCTTCATATTTTTCACACCATTTCAGACTCTTCATGTTTTTCAACACCACTTCATGCCCCTACTATCTTTCAGACCATTTCATGCTCATCTCATTTTTGACACCTTTTGAAGCTCTTCATATATTTCACAGCTTTTGAAGCTCTTCATAATTTTCACACGTTTTCAGGCTCTTCATGTTTTTCAACACGGCTTCATGATCCTCCTATTTTTAATACCGTTCATGCTCCTCATATTTTTGACACCTTTTGAAGTTCTTCCTATTTTTCACAACTCTTCATGCTCTTCATGTTTTTCGACACCGCTTCATGCTCCTCCTATTTTACAGCCTGTTTCAGGCTCCTCATATTTTTGACACCTTTTGAAGCTCTTCATATATTTCACACCTTTTGAAGCTCTTCATATTTTTCATACCTTTTCAGGCTCTCCATATTTTTGAACACCGCTTCATGCTCCTCCTATTTTTGAGACCGTTTCATGCTCCTCATATTTTTGACACCTTTTGAAGCTCTTCATATTTGTCACACCTTTTCAGGCTCTTCATGTTTTTGAACACCGCTTCATGCTCCTCCTATTTTTGAGACTGTTTCATGCTCCTCATATTTTTGACACCTTTTGAAGCTCTTCATATTTGTCACACCTTTTCAGGCTCTTCATGTTTTTGAACACCGCTTTATCCTCCTCCTATTTTTCAGACCGTTCCATGTTCTTCATATTTTTCAAACCTTTTGAAGCTCTTCATATTTTTCACACCTTTTCCCGCTCTTCATGTTTGTTAAACCCGTTTCTTGCCCCTCCTATTTTTCAGACCGTTTCATGCTCCTCATATTTTTGACACCTTATGAAGCTCTTCATATTTTTCACTCCTTTTCAGATCTTCATGTTTTTCAACACCACTTCATGCTCCTTCTATTTTTCAGACCGATTCATGCTCCTCATATTTTTGACACGTTTTGAAGCTCTTCATATTCTTCACAGCTTTTGATGCTCTTCATGTTTTTCAACACCTTTTCATGCTCCTGATATATTTCAGACAGTTTCATGCTCCTCATATTTTGACACATTTAGAAGCTCTTCATATTTTTCACACCTTTTCAGGGTCTTCATGTCTTTCAACACCACTTCATGCTCCTCCTATTTTTCAGACCTTTTCATGCTCCTCATATGTTTCACACCTTTTCAAGCTCTTCATGTTTTTCAACACCGTTTCATGCTCCTCCTATTTTTCAGACCGTTTCTGGCTCCTCATATTTTGACACCTTTTGAAGCTCTTCATATTTTTCACACCTTTCCATGCTCTTCATATTTTTCAAAACCGTTTCATGCTCCTCCTATGTTTCAGACCGTTTCAGGCTCCTCATATTTTTCAGATCGTTTTATGGTCCTCATATTTTTTACACCTTTTGAAACTCTTCATATTTTTCACTCTTTTTCAGGCTCTTCATGTGTTTCAACACCGTTTCTTGCTCCTCATATTTTTGACACCTTTTTAAGCTCTTCATATTTTTAACACCTTTTCATGCTCTTCAGGTTTATCATCAACGTCTCATGCTCCTCCTATTTTTTGACCCTTTCATGCTCCTCATATTTTTGACACCTTTTTAAGCTCTTCATGTTTTTCACACCCTTTCATGGTCTTCATATTTTTCAACACCGTTTCATGCTTCTTCTAATTTTCAGACAGTTTCATGCTCCTCATAATTTTGACGCCTTTTGCAGCTCTTCTTATTCTTCACACCTTTTCAGGCTCTTCATGATTTTCAACACCTTTGCAGGCTCCTCCTATTTTTCAGACCGTTTCGTGCTCCTCATATTTTTTACACCTTTTGACGCTCTTTATATTATTCACACCTTTCCATGATCTTCATGTTTTTCAACACTGCTTCATGCTCCTCCTATTTTTCAAACCGTTTACTGCTCCTCATATTTTGACACCTTTTGAAGCTCTTCATATTTTTCACACGTTTTCAGGCTCTTCATGTTTTTGAACACCGTTTCATGCTCCTCCTAATTTTCAGACCTTTTCATGCTCCTCATATTTTTGAAACCTTTTGAAGCTCTTCATAATTTTCACAGCTTTCCAGGACTGTATGTTTTTCAACACCATTTCATGCTCCTCCTATTTTTCAGACCGTTTCATGCACTTCATATTTTTGACACCTTTTGAAGCTTCATATATTTCACACCTTTTCTGGCTCTTCATGTTTTTCTACAACGCTTCATTCTCCTCCTAATTTTAAGACTGTTTCATGATCTTCATAATTTTGGCACCTTTTGAAGCTCTTCATATTTTTCACACCTTTTCAGGCTCTTCATGTTTTTCAACACCGCTTCATGCTCCTCCAATTTTTCAGACCGTATCATGCTCCTCATATTTTTGACACCTTTTAAACCTCTTCATATTTTTCACAACTTTTCAGGCACTTCACATTTTTCAACACCACTTCATGTTCCTTCTATTTTTCAGACCATTTCATGCATCTCATATTTTTGACTCCTTTTAAGTTCTTCATATATTTCACACCTTTTCAGGCTCTTCATGTTTTTCGCACCGCTCATGCTCCTCCTATTTATCAGACCATTTCATGCTCCTCCTATTTTTCAGTTTCATGCTCTTCATATTTTTGACACCTTTTGAAGCTCTTCATATATTTCACACCTTTTCAGGCTCTTCATGTTTTTGAACACCGTTTCATGCTCCTCATATTTTTCAGACCATATCATGCTCTTCATATTTTTGACACCTTTTGAAGCTCTTCATATTTTTCACACCTTTTCAGGCTCTTCATGTTTTTCAACGCCGCTTCATGCTCCTCCTATTTTTCAGACCGTTTCATGCTCTTCATATTTTTGACACCTTTTGAAACTCTTCATATATTTGACACCTTTTCAGACTCTTCATGTTTTTGAAAACAGTTTCATGCTCCTCCTATTTTTCTGACCGTTTCATGCTCCTCATATTTTTGACACGTTTTGAAGCTCTTCATTTATTTCACACCTTTTCAGGCTCTTCATGTTTTTGAAAACAGTTTCATGCTCCTCCTATTTTTCAGACCGTTTAATGCTCCTCATATTTTTGACACGTTTTGAAGCTCTTCATTTATTTCACACCTTTTCAGGCTCTTCATGTTTTTGAACACCACTTCATGCTCCTCCTATTTCTCAGACCGTTTCATGCTCCTCATATTTTTGACACCTTTAGAAACTCTTCATATTTTTCACACCTTTTCAGGCTCTTCATGTTTTTGAACACCGCTTCATGCTCCTCCTATTTTTCAGACCGTTTAATCCTCCTCATGTATTTCACACCTTTTGAAACTCTTCATATTTTTCACACCTTTTCATGCTCTTTATGTTTTTGAACACCATTTCATGCTCTTCCTATTATGCAGACCGTTTCATTCTCCTCATATTTTTACACCTTTTGAAGCTCTTCATATATTTCACACCATTTCAGGCTTTTCATTTTTTTCAACATCACTTCATGCTCCTCCTATTTTTCAGAACGGTTCATGCTCATCTCATTTTGACACCTTTTGCGGCTCTTCATATTTTTCACACCTTTTCAGGCTCTTCATGTTTTTGAACACCGCTTCATGCTCCTCCTATTTTTCAGACCCTTTCTTACTCCTCATATTTTTGACACCTTTAGAAACTCTTCATATCTTTCACACCTTTTCAGGCGCTTCATGTTTTTCAACACCGCTTCATGCTCCTCCAATTTTTCAGACCGTTTCATTCTCCTCATATTCTTGACAACGTTTGAAGCTCTTCATATATTTCACACCTTTTCAGGCTCTTCTTTTTTTTCAACACCACTTCATGCTCCTCCTATTTTTCAGACAGTTTCATGCTCATCTCATTTGACACCTTTTGAAGCTCTTCATATTTTTCACACCTTTTGAAGCTCTTCCTATTTCTCACACTTTCTCAGGCTCTTCATGTTTTTCAACACCGCTTGATGCTCCTCCTATTTTTCAGACCGTTTCATGCTCCTCATATTTTTGACATCTTTTGAAGTTCTTCATATTTTTCACACCTTTTAAGGCTCTTCATGTTTTTGAACACCGCTTCATGCTCCTCCTATTTTTCAGACCGTTTCATGCTCAACATATTTTTGACACCTTTTGAAGCTCTTCATATTTTTCACACCTTTTCAGGCTCTTAATATTTTTCACACGTTTTCATGCCCTTCATGTTTTTCATCACCGCTTCATGCTCCTCCTATTTTTCAGACCGTTTCATGCTCCTCATATTTTTGACACCTTTTGAAGCTCTTCATATTTTTCACACCTTTTGAAGCTCTTCATATTTTTCACACGTTTTCATGCCCTTCATGTTTTTCATCACCGCTTCATACTCCTCCTATTTTTCAGACCGTTTCATGCTCCTCATATTTTTGACACCTTTTGAAGCTCTTCATATTTTTCACACCTTTTCAGGCTCTTCATTTTTTTCAACGCTACTTCTTGATCCTCCAATTTTTCAGACCGTTTCATGCTCATCTAATTTTTGACACCTTTTGAAGCTTTGCATATTTTTCAAAACTTTTCAGGCTCTTCATGTTTTTGAACACCGTTTCATGCTCCTCCTATTTTTCAGACCGTTTCAGGCTCCTCATAATTTTCAGATCGTTTTATTGTCCTCATATTTTTGACACCTTTTGAAGCTCTTCATATTTTTCACACGTTTTCATGCCCTTCATGTTTTTCATCACCGCTTCATACTCCTCCTATTTTTCAGATCGTTTTATGGTCCTCATATTTTTGACACCTTTTGAAGCTCTTCATATTTTTCACACCTTTTCAGGCTCTTCATTTTTTTCAACGCTACTTCTTGATCCTCCAATTTTTCAGACCGTTTCATGCTCATCTAATTTTTGACACCTTTTGAAGCTTTGCATATTTTTCACAATTTTTCAGGCTCTTCATGTGTTTCAACACCGTTTCTTGCTCCTCATATTTTTGACACCTTTTTAAGCTCTTCATATTTTTAACACCTTTTCATGCTCTTCAGGTTTATCATCAACGTCTCGTGCTCCTCCTATTTTTTGACCGTTTCATGCTCCTCATATTTTTGACACCTTTTTAAGCTCTTCATGTTTTTCACACCCTTTCATGGTCTTCATATTTTTCAACACCGTTTCATGCTTCTTCTAATTTTCAGACCGTTTCATGCTCCTCATAATTTTGACGCCTTTTGCAGCTCTTCTTATTCTTCACACCTTTTCAGGCTCTTCAGGATTTTCAACACCTTTGCAGGCTCCTCCTATTTTTCAGACCGTTTCGTGCTCCTCATAATTTTTACACCTTTTGACGCTCTTTATATTATACACACCTTTCCATGATCTTCATGTTTTTCAACACTCTTTCATGCTCCTCCTATTTTTCAAACCGTTTACTGCTCCTCATATTTTGACACCTTTTGAAGCTCTTCATATTTTTCACACGTTTTCAGGCTCTTCATGTTTTTCAACGCCGCTTCTTGCTCCTCGTATTTTTAAGACCGTTTCATGCACTTCATATTTGACACCTTTTGAAGCTTCATATATTTCACACCGTTTCTGGCTCTTCATGTTTTTCTATACCGCTTCATTCTCCTCCTAATTTTAAGACTGTTTCATGCTCTTCATAATTTTGGCACCTTTTAAAGCTCTTCATATTTTCCACACCTTTTCAGGCTCTTCATGTTTTTCAACACCGCTTCATGCTCCTCCTATTTTTCAGACCGTTTCATGCTCCTCATATTTTTCACACCTTTTAAAGCTCTTCATATATTTCACACCTTTTCAGGCTCTTCACGTTTTTCAACACCGCTTCATGTTCCTTCTTTTTTTCAGACCGTTTCATGCATCTCATATTTTTGACTCCTTTTAAGTTCTTCATATATTTCACACATTTTCAGGCTCCTCATGTTTTTCAACACCGTTTCATGCTCCTCCTATTTATCAGACCATTTCATGCTCCTCCTATTTTTCAGACAGTTTCATGCTCTTCATATTTTTGACACCTTTTGAAGCTCTTCATATATTTCACACCTTTTCAGGCTGTTCATGTTTTTGAACACCGTTTCATACTCCTCATATTTTTCAGACCATATCATGCTCTTCATATTTTTGACACCTTTTGAAGCTCTTCATATTTTTCACACCTTTTCAGGCTCTTCATGTTTTTCAACGCCGCTTCATGCTCCTCCTATTTTTCAGACCGTTTCATGCTCTTCATATTTTTGACACCTTTTGAAACTCTTCATATATTTCACACCTTTTCAGACTCTTCATGTTTTTGAACACAGTTTCATGCTCCTCCTATTTTTTTGACCGTTTCTTACTCTTCATAATTTTGCCTACTTTTGAAGCTCTTCATATTTTTCACACTTTTTCAGGCTCTTCATGGTTTTCTACACCGCTTCATGCTCCTCTTATTTTTCAGCCCGTTTCATGCTCCTCATATTTTTCACACCTTTTGAAGCTCTTCATATTTTTCAAACCTTTTCAGGCTTTCATGTTTTTCAGCACCAGTTCATGCTCCTCCTATTTTTCAGACCGTTTCATGCTCCACATATTCTTGACACCTTTTGAAGCTCTTCATATTTTGCACACCTTTTCAGGCTCTTCATGTTTTTGAACACCGCTTCATGCTCCTCCTATATTTCAGACCGTTTCATGCTCCTCCTATTTTTCAGACTGTGTCATGCACGTCTTATTATTGACACCTTTTGAAGCTCTTCATATTTTTCACACCTTTTCAGGCTCTTCATGTTTTTGAACACCGCTTCATGCTCTTCCTATTTTTCAGACCGTTTCATGCTCCTCATATTTTTCCCACCTTTTGATGCCGTTCTATTTCTCACACCTTTTCAGGCTCTTCATGTTTTTCAACACCACTTCATTCTCCTCCTATTTTTCAGACCGTTTCAGGCTCCTCATATTTTTCACACCTTTTGAAGCCGTTCTATTTCTCACACCTTTTCAGGCTCTTCATGTTTTTCACACCGTTTCATGATCCTCCTATTTTTCATACCGTTTCATGCTCCTCATATTTTTGACACCTTTTGAAGCTCTTCATATTTGTCACCCCTTTTCAGGCTCTACATTTTTTTGAACACCTCTTTATCCTCCTCCTATTTTTCAGACCGTTCCATGCTCTTCATATTTTTCAAACCTTTTGAAGCTCTTCATATTTTTCACACCTTTTCAGGCTCTTCATGTTTTTAAACACCGCTTCATGCTCTTCCTATTTTTCAGACCGTTTCATGCTCCTCATATTTTTCACACCTTTTGAAGCCGTTCAATTTCTTACACCTTTTCAGGCTCTTCATGTTTTTCAACACCACTTCATGCTCCTCCTATTTTTCAGACCGTTTCAGGCTCCTCATATTTTTCACACCTTTTGAAGCCGTTCTATTTCTCACACCTTTTCAGGCTCTTCATGTTTTTCACACCGTTTCATGCTCCTCATACTTTTGACACGTTTTGGGGCTCTCATATTTTTCACACCATTCCAGCCTCTTCATATTTTTGAACACCGCTTCATGCCCCTCCTATCTTTCAGACCATTTCATGCTCATCTCATTTTTGACACCTTTTGAAGCTCTTCATATATTTCACACCTTTTGAAGCTCTTCATAATTTTCACACGTTTTCAGGCTCTTCATGTTTTTCAACAAGATTTCATGCTCCTCCGGTTTCTCAGACCATTTCAAGGTCCTCATGTATTTCACACCATTTGAAGCTCTTCATATTTTTCACACCTTTTCAGACTCTTCATGTTTTTCAACACCACTTCATGCCCCTCCTATCTTTCAGACCATTTCATGCTCATCTCATTTTTGACACCTTTTGAAGCTCTTCATATATTTCACAGCTTTTGAAGCTCTTCATAATTTTCACACGTTTTCAGGCTCTTCATGTTTTTCAACACGGCTTCATGATCCTCCTATTTTTAATACCGTTCATGCTCCTCATATTTTTGACACCTTTTGAAGTTCTTCCTATTTTTCACAACTCTTCATGCTCTTCATGTTTTTCGACACCGCTTCATGCTCCTCCTATTTTACAGCCTGTTTCAGGCTCCTCATATTTTTGACACCTTTTGAAGCTCTTCATATATTTCACACCTTTTGAAGCTCTTCATATTTTTCATACCTTTTCAGGCTCTCCATATTTTTGAACACCGCTTCATGCTCCTCCTATTTTTGAGACCGTTTCATGCTCCTCATATTTTTGACACCTTTTGAAGCTCTTCATATTTGTCACACCTTTTCAGGCTCTTCATGTTTTTGAACACCGCTTCATGCTCCTCCTATTTTTGAGACTGTTTCATGCTCCTCATATTTTTGACACCTTTTGAAGCTCTTCATATTTGTCACACCTTTTCAGGCTCTTCATGTTTTTGAACACCGCTTTATCCTCCTCCTATTTTTCAGACCGTTCCATGTTCTTCATATTTTTCAAACCTTTTGAAGCTCTTCATATTTTTCACACCTTTTCCCGCTCTTCATGTTTGTTAAAACCGTTTCTTGCTCCTCCTATTTTTCAGACCGATTCATGCTCCTCATATTTTTGACAGGTTTTGAAGCTCTTCATATTCTTCACAGCTTTTCATGCTCTTCATGTTTTTCAACACCGCTTCATCCTCCTCCTATTTTTCAGACCGTTTCATGCTCCTCATATTTTTGACACCTTTTGAAGCTCTTCATATATTTCACACCTTTTCAGGCTCTTCATGTTTTTCAGCACCAGTTCATGCTCCTCCTATTTTTCAGACCGTTTCATGCTCATCTCATTTTTTACACCTTTTGAAGCTCTTCATATTTTGCACACCTTTTCAGGCTCTTCATGTTTTTCATCTCCACTTCATGTTCCTCCTATTTTTCAGACCGTTTCTTGCTCCTCATATTTTTGACACTTTTTGAAGCTCTTCTTATTTTTCACACCTTTTCTGGCTCTTCATGTTTTTGAACACAGCTTCATGCTCCTCCTATTTTTCAGACCGTTTCATTCTCCTCATGTTTTTGACACCTGTTGAAGCTCTTCACATTTTTCACACCTTTTCAGGCTCTTCACGATTTTCAACATCGCTTCATGATCCTCCTATTTTTCAGACCGTTTCATACTCTTCCTATTTTTGAGACTGTTTCAGGCTCCTCATATTTTTGACAGGTTTTGAATCTCTTCATATTTTGCACACCTTTTGAAGCTCTTCATATTTTTCACACCTTTTCAGGCTCGTTATGATTTTCAACACAGCTTAATGCTCCTCCTATTTTTCAGACCGTTTCATGCTCATCTCATTTTTGACACCTTTTGAAGCTCTTCATATTTTTCACATTTTTGAAGCTCTTCATATTTTTCACACCTTTTCAGGCTCGTTATGATTTTCAACACAGCTTAATGCTCCTCCTATTTTTCAGACCATTTCATGCTCATCTCAATTTGACACCTTTTGAAGCTCTTCATATTTTTCACACCTTTTGAAGCTCTTCATATTTTTCACACATTTTCAGGCTCTTCATGTTTTTCAACACCGCTTCTTGCTCCTCCTATTTTTCCGACCGTTTCATGCTCCTCATATTTTTGACACGTTTTGAAGCTCTTCATATTTTTCACACCTTTTCAGGCTCTTCATGTTTTTCAACACCGGTTCATGCTCCTTCTATTTTTCAGAAAGTTTCTTGCTCCTCATATTTTTGAAACCTTTTGAAGCTCTTCATATTTTTCTCACATTTTCAGGTTCTTCCTGTTTTTCAACACCATTTCATGCTCCTCTTATTTTTCAGACCGTTTCATGCTCCTCCTATTTTTCAGACCGTTTCATGATCCTCATATATTTGAAACCTTTTGAAGCTCTTCATATTTTTCACACCTTTTCAAGCTCTTCAAGATTTTCAACAACGCTTCATGCTCCTGCTTTTTTTCAGACCGTTTCGTGCTCCTCATATATTTGACAGCTTTTGAAGCTCTTCATATTTTTCACACCTTTTCAGGCTCTTCATGTTTTTGAACATCACTTCATGCTCTTCCTTTTTTTCAGACCATTTCTTTCCCCTCATATTTTTGACACCTTTTGAAGCTCTTCTTATTTTTCACAAGTTCTCAGGCTCTGCATGTTTTTCAACACCGCTTCATGCTCCTCATATTTTTCAGACCGTTTCATGCTTCTCATATTTTTGACACCTTTTGAAGCTCTTCCTTTTTTTCACACCTTTTCACGCTCTTCATGTTTTTGAACACCGCTTCGTGCTCCTCCTATTTTTCAGACCGTTTCATGCTCCTAATATTTTTGACACCTTTTGAAGCTCTTCATATTTTTCACACCTTTTCAGGCTCTTCATGTTTGAACACCGCTTCATGCTCCTTCTATTTTTCAGAGAGTTTCATGCTCCTCATGTATTTCACACCTTTTGAAGCTCTTCATATTTTTCACACCTTTTCAGGCTCTTCATGTTTTTCCACACCACTTCATGCTTCTCCTATTTTTCAGCCCGTTTCATGCTCCTCATGTATTTCACACCTTTTGAAGCTCTTCATATTTTTCACACCTTTTCAGGCTCTTCACGTTTTGATCACCATTTCATGCTCCTCTTATTTTTCAGACCGTTTCATGCTCATCTCATTTTTGACACCTTTTGAAGCTCTTCATATATTTCACACATTTTCAACCTCTTCATATTTTTCACACCTTTTCATGCTCTTCATGTTTTTCAACACCGCTTCATGCTTCTCCTATTTTTCAGACAGTTTCATGCTCCTCCTATTTTTCAGACTGTTTCATGCACCTCTCATTATTGACACCTTTTGAAGCTCTCATACTTTTCACACCTTTTCAGGCTCTTCATGTTTTTCAACACCGCTTCATGCTCCTCCTATTTTTGCGACCGTTTCATGCTCCTCATATATTTGACACCTTTGAAGCTCTTCATATTTTATCACACGTTTTCAGGCTTTTCATGTTTTTCATCACCGCTTCACGCTCCTCCTATTATTGAGACCGTTTCACGCTCCACATATTTTTGACAACTTTTGGGGCTCTTCATATTTTTCACACCTTATCAGCCTCTTCATGTTTTTTAACCGCTGCATACTCCTCCTATTTTTCAGACCGTTTCATGCTCCTCATATATTTCACACCTTTTGAAGCTCTTCATATTTTTCACACCTTTTCAGGCTCTTCATTTTTTTCACACCACTCCATGCTCCTCCTATTTTTCAAACCGTTTCATGCTCATCTCATTTTTGACACCTTTAGAAGCTCTTCATATTTTTCACAAGTTCTCAGCCTCCTCATGTTTTTAAACACCGCTTCATGCTCCTCCTATTTTTCAGACCGTTTCATGCTCCTCATATTTTTCACACCTTTTGAAGCTCTTCCTTTTTTTCACACCTTTTCACTCTCTTCATGTTTTTGAACACCGCTTCATGCTCCTCCTATTTTTCAGACCCTTTCATGCTCCTCATAATTTTGACACCTTTTGAAGCTCTTCATATGTTTCACAACTTTTCAGGCTCTTCATTTTTTTCAACACCACTTCATGCTCCTCCTATTTTTCAGACGGTTTCATGCTCATCTCATTTTTTACACCTTTTGAAGCTCTTCATATTTTTCACACCTTTTGATGCTCTTCATATTTTTCACACGTTTTCAGGCTCTTCATGTTTTTCAACACCGCTTCATGCTATTTCTATTTTTCAGAGAGTTTCATGCTCCTCATGTATTTCACACCTTTAGAAGCTCTTCATATTTTTCAAACCTTTTCAGGCTCTTCATGTTTTTCCACACCCCTTCATGCTTCTCCTATTTTTCAGCTCGTTTCATGCTCCTCATGTATTTCACACCTTTTGAAGCTCTTCATATTTTTCACACCTTTTCAGGCTCTTCATGTTTTTCACACCTTTTCAGGCTCTTCATGTTTTTGAACACCATTTCAGGCTTCTCCTAATTTGCAGACCGTTTCATTCTCCTCATATTTTTGACACCTTTTGAAGCTCTTTATATATTTCACACCTTTTCAGGCTCTTCATTTTTTTCAACACCACTTCATGCTCCTCCTATTTTTCAGACCGTTTCATGCTCATCTCATTTTGACACCTTTTGAAGCTCTTCAAATTTTTCACGTCTTTTGAAGCTCTTCATATTTTTCACAACTTTTCAGGCTCTTTATGATTTTCAACACCGCTTCATGCTCCTCCTATTTTTCAGACCGTTTCATGCTCATCTCATTTTGACACCTTTTGAAGCTCTTCAAATTTTTCACACCTTTTGAAGCTCTTCATATTTTTCATATTTTTGAAGCTCTTCATATTTTCACACGTTTTCAGGCTCTTCATGTTTTTCAACAACGCTTCATGCTATTTCTATTTTTCAGAGAGTTTCATGCTCCTCATGTATTTCACACCTTTTGAAGCTCTTCATATTTTTCAACCCTTTTCAGGCTCTTCATGTTTTTCCACACCCCTTCATGCTTCTCCTATTTTTCAGCCCGTTTCATGCTCCTCATATGTTTCACACCTTTTGAAGCTCTTCATATTTTTTTTAACACCTTTTCACGCTCCTCCTATATTTCAGACCGTTTCAAGCTCCTCATATTTTTGACACTTTTTGTAGCTCTTCATATTTTTCACACCTTTTCAGGGTCTTCATGTTTTTCTACACCACTTCATGCTCCTCCTATTTTTCGGACCGTTTTATTCTACTCATATGTTTCACACCTTTTTCAAGCTCTTCATGTTTTTCAACACCACTTCATGCTCCTCCTAATTATCAGACCGTTTCATGCTCCTCATATTTTTGACACCATTTGAAGCTCTTCATATTTTTCACACCTTTTCAGGCTCTTCATGTTTTTTAACACCTTTTCATGCTCCTCCTGTATTTCAGACCGTTTCATGCTCCTTATGTTTTTGACACCTTTTGAAGCTCTTCATATTTTTCACACTTTTTCAGGCTCTTCATATTTTTCAACACCGCTTCATGCTCCTCCTATTGTTCAGACCGTATCATGCTCCTCATATGTTTCACACCTTTTTCAGGCTCTTCATGTTTTTCAACAACACTTCATGCTCCTCCTATGTTTCAGACCGTTTCATGCTCCTCATATTTTTGACACAGTTTGAAGCTCTTCACATTTTTCACATCTTTTGAGGCTCTTCATGTTTTTGAAAACAGTTTCTTGCTCCTCATTTTTTTCAGACCGTTTCACCCTCTATATATTTGACACCTTTTTGAAGCTCTTCATATTTTTCACACCTTTTGAGGCTCTTCATGTTTTTCAAAACAGTTTCTTGCTCCTCATATTTTTCAGACCGTTTCACCCTCTATATATTTGACCCCTCTTTGAAGCTCTTAATATTTTTCACACCTTTTCAGGCTCTTCTTGTTTTTCAACACCACTTCAAGCTCCTTCTATTTTTCAGACCGTTTCTTGCTCCTCATATTTTTGACACCTTTGAGGCTCTTCCTATATTTCACACTATTTCAGGCTCTTCATCTTTTTCAACACCACTTCAAGCTCCTTCTATTTTTCAGACCGTTTCATGTTTCTCATATATTTGACACAGTTTGAAGCTCTTCATATTTTTCACAACTGTTGAGGCTCTTCATGTTTTTGAAAACAGTTTCTTGCTCCTCTTGTTTTTCAGACCCTTTCTCCCTCCTCATATTTTTGATACCTTTTTGAAGCTCTTCATTTTTTTCACACCTTTCCAGGCTCTTCAAGTGTATGAACACCGTTTCATGCTCCTCCTATATTTCATACCATTTCATGCTCCTTATATTTTTGACACCTTTTGAAGCTCTGCATATATTTCACACCTTTTCAGGCTCTTCGTATTTTTCAACACCGCTTCAAGCTCCTCCTATTTTTCAGACCGTTTCTTGCTCCTCATATTTTTGACACCTTTGAGGCTCTTCATATATTTCACACATTTTCAGGCTCTTCATGTTTTTCAACACCGCTTCATGCTCCTCCTATTTTTCAGACCGTTTCATGCTCCTCATATTTTTGACACCTTTTGAAGCTCTTCATATTTTTCACAACTTTTCAGGCTCTTCATGTTTTTCAACACAGCTTCATGCACGTCCTATTTTTCAGACCGTTTCATGCTCATCTCATTTTTGACACCTTTTGAAGCTTTGCATATTTTTCACAACTTTTCAGGCTCTTCATGTTTTTGAACACCGCTTCATGCTAATCCTTTTTTTCAAACCATATCATGCTCCTCATATTTTTCACACCTATTGAAGCTCTTCATATATTTCACACCTTTTCAGGCTCTTCATGTTTTTGAACACCACTTCATGCTCCTTCTCTTTTTCAGAGAGTTTTATGCTCCTCATGTATTTGACACCTTTTGAAGCTCTTCATATTTTTCACACCTTTTCAGGCTCTTCATGTTTTTCAACACCGCTTCATGCTGCTCATATTTTTCAGACCGTTTCATGCTCCTCATATTTTTGACACCTTTTGAAGCTCTTCATATTTTTCACACCTTTTAAGGCTCTTCATGTTTTTCAACACCGCTTCATGCTCCTCCAATTTTTCAGACCGTTTCATGCTCCTCATATTTTTGACACCTTTTGAAGCTCTTCATATTTTTCACACATTTTCAGGCTCTTCATGTTTTTCAACACCGCTTCATGCTGCTCATATTTTTCAGACCGTTTCATGCTCCTCATATTTTTGACACCTTTTGAAGCTCTTCATATTTTTCACACCTTTTAAGGCTCTTCATGTTTTTCAACACCGCTTCCTGCTCCTCCGATTTTTCAGACCGTTTCATGCTCCTAATATTTTTAACACCTTTTGAAGCCTTTCATATTTTTCACAACTTTTTAAGCTCTTCATGTTTTTGAACATCGCTTCATGCTCCTCCTATTTTTCAGACCGTTTCATGCTCATCTCATTTTTGACACCTTTTGAAGCTTTTCATATTTTTCACAACTTTTCAGGCTCTTCATGTTTTTGAACCCAGCTTCATGCTCCTCCTATTTTTCAGACCGTATCATGCTCCTCATATTTTTCAAACCTTTTGAAGCTCTTCATATTTTTCAGACGTTTTCAGTCTATTCATGTTTTTGAACACCATTTCAGGCTCCTCCTATTTTTCAGAGAGTTTCATGCTCCTTATATATTTCACACATTTTGAAGCTCTTCATATTTTTCACACCTTTTCAGGCCCTTCATGCTTTTCCACACCACTTCATGCTCCTCCTATTTTTCAGACCGTATCGTGTTCCTCATATTTTTGACACATTTTGAAGCTCTTCATATTTTTAACAGCTTTTCAGGTTCTTCATGTTTTTCAACACCGCTTCATGTTCCTCATCTTTTTCAGACCGTTTCATGCTCCTCATATTTTTCACACATTTTGAGGCTCTTCATGTTTTTGATCACCGTTTCACGATCCTCCTATTTTTCAGGCCGTTTCATGCTCCTCATATTTTTGACACCTTTTGAAGCTCTTCATATTTTTCACACATTTTCAGGCTCTTCATGTTTTTCAACACCGCTTCATGATCGTCCTATTTTTCGGACCCTTTCATGCAGATCTCATTTTTGACACCTTTTGAAGCTCTTCTTATTTTTCAAAATTTTGAAGCTCTTCATATTTTTCACACATTTTCAGGCTCTTTATGTTTTTGAACACCGCTTCATGGTCCTCCTAATTTTCAGAACTTTTCATGCTCCTCATATAATTCACACCTTTTGAAGCTCTTCATATTTTTCACACCTTTTCAGGCTCTTCATGTTTTTCAACACCGCTTCATGATCCTCCTATTTTTCGGACCGTTTCATGCTCCTCATATTTTTGACACCTTTTGAAGCTCTTCATATTTTTCACACCTTTTCAGGCTCTTCATGTTTTTCAACAACACTTCATGCTCCTCGTATATTTCAGACGGTTTCATTCTCCTCATATTTTTGACACCTTTTGAAGCTCTGCATATATTTCACACCTTTTCAGGCTCTTCATGATTTTCAACACCACTTCATGCTCCTCCTATTTTTCAGACCGTTTCATGCTCATCTCATTTTTGACATCTTTTGAAGCTCTTCATATTTTTCACACTTTTTCAGCCTCTTCATGTTTTTCTACACCTCTTCAGGCTCCTCCTATTTTTCAGACCCTTTCATGCTAATCTAATTTTTGACACTTTTTGAAGCTCTTCATACTTTTCGCACATTTTAAGTCTCTGCATGTTTTTGAACACCTTTTCATGCTCCTCATGTATTTCACTTCTTTTGAAGCTCTTCATATTTTGCAGACATTTTCAGGCTCTTCATGTTTTTGAACACCGCTTCATCCTCCTCCTATTTTTTAGAGGGTTTCATGCTCGTCATATTTTTGACACATTTTGAAGCTCTTCATATTTTTCACACCTTTTCAGGCTCTTCATGTTTTTGAACACCGCTTCATCCTCCTCCTGTTTTTAAGAGGGTTTCATACTCGTCATATTTTTGACACCTTTTGAAGCTCTTCATATTTTTCACACCTTTTCAGGCTCTTCATGTTTTTGAACACCGCTTCATGCTCCTCCTATTTTTCAGACCATTTCATGCAGATCTCATTTTTGACACCTTTTGAAGCTCTTCTTATTTTTCAAAACTTTTGAAGCTCTTCATATTTTTCACACGTTTTCAGGCTCTTCATGTTTTTGAACACTGCTTCATGCTCCTCCTATTTTTCAGAGAGTTTCATGCTCCTCATATTTTTGACATCTTTTGAAGCTCTATATATTTTTCACACCTTTTCAGGCTCTTCATGTGTTTCAACACCGCTTCATGCTCCTCCTATTTTTCAGAATGTTTCATGCTCCTCATATTTTTGACATCTTTTGAAGCTCTTCATATTTTTCACACATTTTCAGGCTCTTTATGTTTTTGAACACCGCTTCATGGTGCTCATAATTTTCAGAACTTTTCATGCTCCTGATATAATTCACACCTTTTGAAGCTCTTCATATTTTTCACACCTTTTCAGGCTCTTCATGTTTTTCAACACCGTTTCATGCTCCTCCTATTTTTCAGACCGTTTCATGCTCCTCATAATTTTGACACCTTTTGAAGCTCTCCATAATTTTCACACCTTTTGAAGCTGTTCATATATTTCACACCTTTTCAGGCTCTTGATGATTTTCAACACCACTTCATGCTCCTCCTAATTTTCACACCCTTTCATGCTAATCTAATTTTTGACACCTTTTGAAGCTCTTCATATTTTTCACACCTTTTGAAGGTCTTCATATTTTTCACACCTTTTCAGGCTGTTCATGTTTTTGAACACCGCTTATGCTCGTCCTATTTTTCAGACCGTTTCATGCTCCTCATATTTTTGACACCTTTTGAAGCTCTTCATATTTTTCACACCTTTTCAGGCTCTTCATGTTTTTCAACAACGCTTCATGATCCTCCTATTTTTCGGACCGTTTCATGCTCCTCATATTTTTGACACCTTTTGAAGCTCCTCATATTTTTCACACCTTTTCAGGCTCTTCATGTTTTTCAACAACACTTCATGCTCCTCGTATTTTTCAGACGGTTTCATTCTCCTCATATTTTTGACACCTTTAAGCTCTGCATATATTTCACACCTTTTCAGGCTCTTCATGATTTTCAACACCACTTCATGCTCCTCCATTTTTCAGACCGTTTCTTGCTCATCTCATTTTTGACATCTTTTGAAGCTCTTCATATTTTTCACACCTTTTGAAGCTCTTCATAATTTTCATATTTTTGAAGCTCTTCATATTTTTCACACTTTTTCAGCCTCTTCATGTTTTTCAACACCTGTTCAGGCTCCTCCTATTTTTCAGACCCTTTCATGCTAATCTAATTTTTGACACTTTTTGAAGCTCTTCATACTTTTCGCACCTTTTAAGTCTCTGTATGTTTTTGAACACCTTTTCATGCTCCTCATGTATTTCACTCCTTTTGAAGCTCTTCATATTTTGCAGACATTTTCAGGCTCTTCATGTTTTTGAACACCGCTTCATCCTCCTCCTATTTTTTAGAGGGTTTCATGCTCGTCATATTTTGGACATTTTGAAGCTCTTCATATTTTTCACACCTTTTCAGGCTCTTCATGTTTTTGAACACCACTTTATGTTCCTCCTATTTTTCAGACCGTTTCATGCTCCTCATATTTTTGTCACCTTTTGAAGCTTTCATATTTTTCACACCTTTTCAAGCTTCATGTTTTTCAACACCACTTCATGCTCCTCCTTTTTTGCAGACCGTTTCATGCTACTCATATATTTGACACCTTTTGAAGCTCTTCATATTTCTCACACCTTTTCAGGCTCTTCGTGATTTACAACACCGCTTCATGCACCTCCGATTTTTCAGACCGTTTCATGCTCCTCATATTTTCGACACCTTTTGAAGCTCTTCATATTTTTCACAACTTTTTAGGCTCTTCATGTTTTTGAACACCATTTCATGCTCCTCCTATTTTGCAGACCGTTTCATTCTCCTCATATTTATGACACCTTTTGAAGCTCTTAATATATTTCACACCTTTTCAGATTTTTCATTTTTTTCAACACGACTTCATGCTTCTCCTGTTTTTCAGACCGTTTCATGCTCATCTCAGTTTGACACCTTTTGAAGCGCTTCATGTTTTTCACATCTTTTGAAGCTCTTCATATTTTTCACAACTTTTCAGGCTCTTTATGATTTTCAACATCCCTTCATGCTCCTCATATTTTTCAGATCGTTTCATGCTCCTCATATTTTTGACACCTTTTTCAGCTTTCATATTTTTCACACCTTTTCAGGCTCTTCATGTTTTGAACACCACTTCATGCTCCTCCTATTTTTCATAGACTTTCATTCTCCTCATATTTTTGACACCTTTTGAAGCTCTTCATATTTTTCACACCTTTTGAAGCTCTTCATATATTTCACACCTTTTCAGGCTCTTCATTTTTTTGAACACAGCTTCATGCTCCTCTTATTTTGCAGACCGTTTCATGCTCCTCATATATTTGACAACTTTTGAAGCTCTTCATATTTTTCACATCTTTTCAGGCTCTCATGTTTTTCAACACCGCTTCATGCTCCTCCTATTTTTCAGAGAGTTTCAGCTCCTCATATTTTTGACACCTTTTGAAGCTCTTCATATTTTTCACACCTTTTCAGCTCTTCATGTTTTGAACACCGTTTCATGCTCCTCCTATTTTTCAGACCGTTTCATTCTCCTATATTTTTGACAGCTTTTGAAGGTCTTCATATTTTTCTCACCTTTTCAAGCTCTTCATTCTTTTCAACACCGCTTCATGCTCCTCCTATTTTTCAGCCCGTTTCATGCTCCTCATAGTTTTGACACCTTTTGAAGCTCTTCATATTTTTCACACCTTTTCAGCTCTTCATGTTTTTGAACACCACTTCATGATCTTTCTATTTTTCAGACCGTTTCATGCTCCTCATATATTTTACATTCTTTGAGGCTCTTCATATTTTTCACACCTTTTGAAGCTCTTCATATTTTTCACACCTTTTCAGGCTCTTCATGTTTTTCAACATCGTTTCATGCTCCTCCTATTTTTCAGACCGTTTCATGCTCCTCATAATTTTGACACCTTTTGAAGCTCTTCATCATTTTCACACCTTTTGAAGCTGTTCATATATTTCACACCTTTTCAGGCTCTTGATGTTTTTCAACACCACTTCATGCTCCTCCTAATTTTCACACCCTTTCATGCTAATCTAATTTTTGACACCTTTTGAAGCTCTTCATCTTTTTCACACCTTTTGAAGGTCTTCATATTTTTCACACCTTTTCACGCTGTTCATGTTTTTGAACACCGCTTATGCTCGTCCTATTTTTCAGACCGTTTCATGCTCCTCATATTTTTGACACCTTTTGAAGCTCTTCATATTTTTCACACCTTTTCAGGGTCTTCATGTTTTTCAACACCGCTTCATGATCCTCCTATTTTTCGGACCGTTTCATGCTCCTCATATTTTTGACACCTTTTGAAGCTCTTCATATTTTTCACACCTTTTCAGGCTCTTCATGTTTCTCAACAACACTTCATGCTCCTCGTATTTTTCAGACGGTTTCATTCTCCTCATATTTTTGACACCTTTTGAAGCTCTGCATATATTTCACACCTTTTCAGGCTCTTCATGATTTTCAACACCACTTCATGCTCCTCCATTTTTCAGACCGTTTCATGCTCATCTCATTTTTGACATCTTTTGAAGCTCTTCATATTTTTCACACTTTTTGAAGCTCTTCATAATTTTCATATTTTTGAAGCTCTTCATATTTTTCACACTTTTTCAGCCTCTTCATGTTTTTCAACACCTCTTCAGGCTCCTCCTATTTTTCAGACCTTTTCATGCTAATCTAATTTTTGACACTTTTTGAAGCTCTTCATACTTTTTGCACCTTTTAAGTCTCTGCATGTTTTTGAACACCTTTTCATGCTCCTCATGTATTTCACTCCTTTTGAAGCTCTTCATATTTTGCACACATTTTCAGGCTCTTCATGTTTTTGAACACCGCTTCATCCTCCTCCTATTTTTCAGATTGTTTCATGCACATCTCATTTTTTACACCTTTTGAGGCTCTTCATATTTTTCACACCTTTTCAGGCTCTTCATGTTTTTGAACACCACTTCATGATCTTCCTATATTCAGACCGTTTCATGCTCCTCATATATTTGACATTCTTTGAGGCTCTTCATATTTTTCACACCTTTTCAGGCTCGTCATGTTTTTGAATACCGTTTCATGCTCCTCCTATTTTTCAGACCGTTTCATGCTCCTCATATTTTTGACACCTTTTGAAGCTCTTCATATTTGTCACACCTTTTCAGGCTCTTCATGTTTTTCAACACCGCTTCATGCTCCTCCTGTTTTTCAGACCGTTTCATGCTAGTCATATTTTTGACACCTTTTGAAGCTCTTCATATTTCTCACACCTTTTCAGGCTCTTCATGTTTTTCAACAACGCTTCATGCTCCTCCAATTTTTCAGACGGTTTCATGCTCCTCATATTTTTGACACCTTTTGAAGCTCTTCATATTTTTCACACCTTTTCAGGCTCTTCATGTTTTTCAACACCGCTTCATGCACCTCCTATTTTTCAGAGCATTTCATGCTCATCTCATTTTTGACACCTTTTGAAGCTTTTCATATTTTTCACATATTTTCAGGCTCTTCATGTTTTTGAACACCGCTTCATGCTAATCCTATTTTTCAAACCATATCATGCTCCTCATGTTTTTCACACCTTTTGAAGCTCTTCATATTTTTCACACCTTTTCAGGCTCTTCTTGTTTTTGAACACCACTTCATGCTTCTTCTATTTTTCAGAGAGTTTCATGCTCCTCATGTATTTCACACCTTTTGAAGCTCTTCATATTTTTCACACCTTTTCAGGCTTTTCATATTTTTGAACACCGTTTCATGCTCCTCCTATTTTTCAGGCCGTTTCATGCTCCTCATATATTTGACACCTTTTGAAGCTCTTCATATTTTTCACACCTTTTCAGGCTCTTCATGTTTTTCAACACCGCTTCATGCTCCTCCGATTTTTCGGACCGTTTCATGCTCCACATATTTTTGACACCTTTTGAAGCTCTTCGTATAATTCACACCTTTTCAGGCTCTTCATTTTTTTCAACACCACTTCATGCTCCTCCTATTTTTCAGACCATTTCATGCAGATCTCATTTTTGACACCTTTTGAAGCTCTTCTTATTTTTCAAAACTTTTGAAGCTCTTCATATTTTTCACACGTTTTCAGGCTCTTCATGTTTTTCAACACCGCTTCATGCTCCTCCTATTTTTCAGACGGTTTCATACTCATCTCATTTTTGACACCTTTTGAATCTCTTCATATTTTTCACATCTTTTGAAGCTGTTCATATTTTTCACACTTTTTCAGGCTCTGCATGTTTTTCAACAACCTTTCTTGCTCCTCCTATTTTTCAGACGGTTTCATGCTCATCTCATTTTTGACACCTTTTGAAGCTCTTCATATTTTTCACACCTTTTGAAGATCTTCTTATTTTTCACGTTTTTGAAGCTCTTCATATTTTTCACACGTTTTCAGCCTCTTCATGTTTTTCAACACCGCTTCTTGCTCCTGCTATTTTTCAGACCGTTTCATACTCCTCATATTTTTGACACGTTTTGAGGCTCTTCATATTTTTCACACCTTTTCAGGCTCTTCATGTTTTTGAACACCGCTTCATGCTTTTCCTATTTTTCAGACCGTTTCATGCTCCTCATGTATTTCACACCTTTTGAAGCTCTTCATATTTTGCACACCTTTTCAGGCTCTTCATGTTTTTCACAACCACTTCATGCTCCTCCTATTTTTCCGATCGTTTCATGCACATCTCATTTTTTACACCTTTTGAGGCTCTTCATATTTTTCACACCTTTTCAGGCTCTTCATGTTTTTGAACACCACTTCATGATCCTCCTATTTTTCAGACCGTTTCATGCTCCTCATATATTTGACATTTTTTGAGGCTCTTCATATTTTTCACACCTTTTCAGGCTCGTCATGTTTTTGAACACCGCTTCATGCTCCTCCTGTTTTTCAGACCATTTCATGCTAGTCATATTTTTGACACCTTTTGAACCTCTTCATATTTCTCACACCTTTTCAGTCTCTTCATATTTTTCAACACAACTTCATGCATCTCCTATTTTTCGGACCATTTCATGCTCCTCATATTTTTCAAACCTTTTGAAACTCTTCATATTTTTCACACCTTTTCAGGCTCTTCATTTGTTTAAACACCGTTTCATGCTCCTTCTATTATTCAGACCGTTTCATGCTCCTCATAGTTTTCACACCTTTTGAAGCTCTTCATATATTCTCACCTTGTCAGGCTATTCACGTTTTTCAACAACACGTCGTGCTCCTCCTATTTTTCAGACCGTTTCATGTTCCTCATATTTTTGACACGTTTTGAAGCTCTTCATATTTTTCACACCTTTTCAGGCTCTTCATGTTTTGAACACCACTTCATGCTCCTCCTATTATTCAGAGAGTTTCATGCTCCTCATGTATTTCACACCTTTTGAAGCTCTTCATATTTTTCACACCTTTTGAAGCTCTTCATATATTTCACATCTTTTCAGGCTCTTCATGTTTATTTAACAACGTTTCATCCTCCTCCTATTTTTGACACATTTTGAAGCTCTTCATATTTTTCACATCTTTTAAGACTCTTCATGTTTTTCAACACAGCTTCATGCTCCTCCGTTTTTTCAGACCGTTTCATCCTCCTCCTATTTTTGACACATTTTGAAGCTCTTCATATTTTTCACATCTTTTAAGACTCTTCATGTTTTTCAACATCGCTTCATGCTCCTCCGTTTTTTCAGACCGTTTCATGCTCCTCTCATTTTTGACACCTTTTGAAGCTCTTCATATTTTTCACACCTTTTGAAGCTCTTCATATTTTTCACAACTTTTAAGGCTCTTCATGTTTTTCAACACCGCTTCATGGTCCTCCTATTTTTCAGAACGTTTCATGCTCCTCATATTTTTGACACCGTTTCAAGCTCTTCATATATTTCACACCTTTTCAGGCTCTGAATGTTGTCAACACCGCTTCATGCTCATCCTATTTTTCGGACCGCTTCATGATCCTCAGATTTTTGACATCTTTGGAGCACTTCATATTTTTCACACGTTTTCAGCCTCTTCATGTTTTTCAACACTGCATCATGCTCTTCCTATTTTTCAGATCGTTTCATGCTCCTCAATGTTTGACATGTTTTGAATCTCTTTATATTTTTCACACCATTTCAGGCTCTTCATGTTTTGAACAACGTTTCATGCTCCTCCTATTTTTCAGAAAATTTCATGATCCTCATATATTTGAGACCTTTTAAAGCTCTTCATATTTTTCAAAGCTTTTCAGCTCTTCATGTTTGTCAACACCACTTCATGCTCCTCCTATTTTTCAGACCATTTCTTTCTCCTCATATTTTTGACACCTTTTGAAGCTCTTCATATATTTCACAGATTTTCAGGCTCTTCATCTTTTTGCACACCGCTTCATGCTCCTCCTATTTTTCACACTGTTTCATGCTGCTCTCATTATTGACACATTTCGAAGCTATTCATATTTTTCACACCTTTGGAAGCTCTTCATATTTTTCACACATTTTCAGGCTTTTCTTGTTTTCAACACCTCTTCATACTCCTCCTTTTTTTCAGTCCGTTTCATGTTCCTCATATTTTTCACACCTTTTAATGCTCTTCATATTTTTCACACCTTTTCAGGCTTTTCATGTTTTTCAACACCGCTTCATGCTCCTCCTATTTTTCAGACTGTTTCATGCTCCTCATATTTTTGACAGCTTTTGAAGCTGTTCATATTTTTCACACCTTTTCAGGCTCTTCATGTTTTTCAACCGTGCTTCATGTTCCTCCTATTTTTCACACCGTTTCATGCTCCTCATATTTTTGACACCTTTTGAAGATCTTAATATTTTTCACACCTTTTCAGGCTCTTCATGTTTTTGAACACCATTTCATGCTCCTCCTTTTTTTTGACACATTTTGAACGTCTTCATAATTTTCACACCTTTCAGGCTCTTCATGTTTTACAACACTGTTTCATGCTCCTCCTATTTTTCAGATCATTTCATGCTCCTCATATATTTCACATCTTTTGTAGCTCTTCATATTTTTCACACCTTTTCAGTCTCTTCAGGTTTCTCAACATCACTTCATGCTTCTCCTATTTTTCACACCGTTTCATGCTCCTCATATTTTTGACACCTTTTGAACCTCCTCATTTTTTCACAACTTTGGAAACTCTTCATATATTTCCCACCTTTTCAGGCTCTTAAAGTTTTCAACACCGCTTCATGCTCATCCTATTTTTCAGACCGTTTCATGCTCCTCATATTTTTGACACGTTTTGAGGCTCTTCATGTTTTTCACACCTTTTCAGGCTCTTCATGTTTTTCAACACTGTTTCATGCTGCTCCTATTTTTCAGACCGTTTCATGTTCCTCATATTTTTCACACCTTTTGAAGCTCTTCATATTTTACAAAACTTTTCAGGTTCTTCATGTTTTTGACGACTGCTTCATGCTCCTCCTATTTTTCAGACCGTTTCATGCTCCTTATATATTTGACACCTTGTGAAGCTCCTCCTATTTTTCACACCTTTTCAGGCTCTTCATGTATTTCAACACCGTTTCATGCTCCTCCTATTTTTCAGACCGCTTCAGTCTCCTCATGTATTTCACACCTTTTCAAGCTCTTCATATTTTTCACACCTTTTCAGGCTCTTCATGTTTTTGAACACCGTTTCATGCTCCTCCTATTTTTCAGACCGTTTCATGCTCCTCATATTTTTGACACCTTTTGAACCTCCTCATTTTTTCACAACTTTGGAAACTCTTCATATATTTCACACCTTTTCAGGCACTTCATGATTTCCACGACCACTTCATGCTCCTCCTATTTTTCAGACCGTTTCATGCTCATCTCATTTTTGACACCTTTGGAAGCTCTTCATATATTTCACACCTTATGAAGCTCTTCATATTTTTCACACGTTTTCAGGCTCTTCATGTTTTTCAACACCGCTTCATGCTCCTCCTATTTTTCAGACCGTTTCATGCTCCTCATATTTTTGACACGTTTTGAGGCTCTTCATGTTTTTCACACCTTTTCAAGCTCTTCATGTTTTTGAACACCACTTCATGCTCCTCCTATTTTTCAGATCGTTTCATGCTCCTCATATTTTTGACCCCTTTTGAAGATCTTCATGTTTTTCACACCTTTTCAGGCTCTTCATATTTTTGAACACCGTATCATGCTCCTCCTATTTTTCAGACCGTTTCAGGCTCCTCATATTTTTGACACCTTTTGAAGCTCCTCATATTTTTCACACCTTTTGAAGCTCTTCATATATTTCACAACTTTTCAGGCACTTCATGTTTTTCAACATCACTTCATGCTCCTCCTATATTTCAGACCGGTTCATGCTCCTCATATTTTTGACACCTTTTGTAGCTCTTCATATATTTCACACCTTTTGAAGCTCTTCATATTTTTCACACGTTTTCAGGCTATTCATGTTTTTCAACGCCGCTTCATGCTCCTACTATTTTCAGACCGTTTCCACCTCCTCATGTATTTCACACCTTTTGAAGCTCTTCATATATGTCACACCTTTTAGGCTCTTCGTCTTTTTAAAACCGTTTCATGCTCATCCTATTTTTCACACAGTTTCATGCTCCTCATATATTTGACACCTTTTGAAGCTCTTCATATTTTTCACACCTTTTCAGGCTCTTCATGTTTATCAACACAGTTTCATGCTCTTCCTAAATTTCAGACCGTTTCATGCTCCTCATATTGTTGACACCTTTTGAAGCTCTTCATATTTTTCCACCTTTTCAGGCTTTTCATGTTTTTCAACACCGCTTCATGCTCCTCCAATTTTTCAGAAAGTTTCATGCTCCTCATATTTTTAACATCTTTTGAAGCTCTTCATTTTTTTCACACCTTTTCATGCTCTTCATCTTTTTCAAAAAAGTTTCATGCTCATCCTATGTTTCATACTGTTTCACGCTCCTAATATTTTTGACACCTTTTGAAGCTCTTTATATTTTTCACACCTTTTCAGGCTCTTCATGTTTTTGACCACCGCATCATGCTCCTCCTATTTTTCAGTCGTTTCATGCCTCTCATATTTTTTACACCTTTTGAAGCTCTTCATGTATTTCACACCTTTTCATGCTCTTCATCTTTTTCAAAACCGTCTCATTCTCATCCTATTTTAAAGACTGTTTCATGCTCCTCATATTTTTGACACCTTTAGAACCTCTTCATATTTTTCACACCTTTTCAGCTCTTCATGTTTGTCAACACCACTTCATGCTCCTCCTATTTTTCAGACCGCTTCAGTCTCCTCATGTATTTCACACCTTTTCAAGCTCTTCATATTTTTCACACCTTTTCAGGCTCTTCATGTTTTTGAACACCGTTTCATGCTCCTCCTATTTTTCAGACCGTTTCATGCTCCTCATATTTTTGACACCTTTTGAACCTCCTCATTTTTTCACAACTTTGGAAACTCTTCATATATTTCACACCTTTTCAGGCACTTCATGATTTCCACGACCACTTCATGCTCCTCCTATTTTCAGACCGTTTCATGCTCATCTCATTTTTGACACCTTTGGAAGCTCTTCATATATTTCACACCTTATGAAGCTCTTCATATTTTTCACACGTTTTCAGGCTCTTCATGTTTTTCAACACCGCTTCATGCTCCTCCTATTTTTCAGACCGTTTCATGCTCCTCATATTTTTGACACGTTTTGAGGCTCTTCATGTTTTTCACACCTTTTCAAGCTCTTCATGTTTTTGAACACCACTTCATGCTCCTCCTATTTTTCAGATCGTTTCATGCTCCTCATATTTTTGACCCCTTTTGAAGATCTTCATGTTTTTCACACCTTTTCAGGCTCTTCATATTTTTGAACACCGTATCATGCTCCTCCTATTTTTCAGACCGTTTCAGGCTCCTCATATTTTTGACACCTTTTGAAGCTCCTCATATTTTTCACACCTTTTGAAGCTCTTCATATATTTCACAACTTTTCAGGCACTTCATGTTTTTCAACATCACTTCATGCTCCTCCTATATTTCAGACCGGTTCATGCTCCTCATATTTTTGACACCTTTTGTAGCTCTTCATATATTTCACACCTTTTGAAGCTCTTCATATTTTTCACACGTTTTCAGGCTATTCATGTTTTTCAACGCCGCTTCATGCTCCTACTATTTTCAGACCGTTTCCACCTCCTCATGTATTTCACACCTTTTGAAGCTCTTCATATATGTCACACCTTTTAGGCTCTTCGTCTTTTTAAAACCGTTTCATGCTCATCCTATTTTTCACACAGTTTCATGCTCCTCATATATTTGACACCTTTTGAAGCTCTTCATATTTTTCACACCTTTTCAGGCTCTTCATGTTTATCAACACAGTTTCATGCTCTTCCTAAATTTCAGACCGTTTCATGCTCCTCATATTGTTGACACCTTTTGAAGCTCTTCATATTTTTCCACCTTTTCAGGCTTTTCATGTTTTTCAACACCGCTTCATGCTCCTCCAATTTTTCAGAAAGTTTCATGCTCCTCATATTTTTAACATCTTTTGAAGCTCTTCATTTTTTTCACACCTTTTCATGCTCTTCATCTTTTTCAAAAAAGTTTCATGCTCATCCTATGTTTCATACTGTTTCACGCTCCTAATATTTTTGACACCTTTTGAAGCTCTTTATATTTTTCACACCTTTTCAGGCTCTTCATGTTTTTGACCACCGCATCATGCTCCTCCTATTTTTCAGTCGTTTCATGCCTCTCATATTTTTTACACCTTTTGAAGCTCTTCATGTATTTCACACCTTTTCATGCTCTTCATCTTTTTCAAAACCGTCTCATTCTCATCCTATTTTAAAGACTGTTTCATGCTCCTCATATTTTTGACACCTTTAGAACCTCTTCATATTTTTCACACCTTTTCAGCTCTTCATGTTTGTCAACACCACTTCATGCTCCTCCTATTTTTCAGACCGTTTCTTTCTCCTCATATTTTTGACACCTTTTGAAGCTCTTCATATATTTCACAGATTTTCAGGCTCTTCATCTTTTTGCACACCGCTTCATGCTCCTCCTATTTTTCACACTGTTTCATGCTGCTCTCATTATTGACACATTTCGAAGCTATTCATATTTTTCACACCTTTAGAACCTCTTCATATTTTTCACACCTTTTCAGCTCTTCATGTTTGTCAACACCACTTCATGCTCCTCCTATTTTTCAGACCGATTCATGCTCCTCATATTTTTGACACCTTTTGAAGCTCTTCTTTTTTTTTCACACATTTTGAAGCTCTTCATATTTTTCACAACTTTTCAGGCTCTTCATGTTTTTGAACACCGCTTCATGCTCCTCTTATTTTTTAGAGAGTTTCATGCTCCTCATGTATTTCACACCTTTTGAAGCTCTTCATATTTTTCACACCTTTTCAGGCTCTTCATATTTTGAACACCATTTCATGCTTCTCTTATTTTTCAGACCATTTCTTGCTCCTCATATTTATGACACCTTTTGAAGCTCTTCATATTTTTCACACCTTTTGAAGCTGTTCATATTTTTCACACCATTTGAAGCTTTTCATATTTTTCACACGTTTTCAGGTTCTTCATGTTTTTCAACACCGCTTCATGCTCCTGCTAATTTTCAGACCCTTTCATGCTCCACATATTTTTGACACGTTTTGAAGCTCTTCATGTTTTTCACACCTTTTCAGGCTCTTCATGTCTTTCAACACCGTTTCATGCTCCTCCTATTTTTCAGAACTTTTAATGCTCCTCACATTTTTGACACCTTTTGTAGTTCTTCATATATTTCATACATTTTCAGGATCTTTATGTTTTTCAACAACACTTCATGCTCCTCCTATTTTTAAGACCGCTTCATGCTCATCTCATTTTTCACACTTTTGAAACGGTTCATATTTTTCACACCTTTTGAAGATCTTCATATTTTTACAAGTTTTCAGGTTCTTCATGTTTTTCAACACCGCTTCATGCTCCTCCTATTTTTCAGACTATTTCATGCTCCACATATTTTTGACACGTTTTGAAGCTCTTCATATTTTTCACACCTTTTCAGGCTTTTTATGTTTCTGAACACCGCTTCAAGCTGCTCCTATATTTCACATCTTTTGAAGCTCTTCATTATTTTCACACCTTTTCAGGCTCTTCATGTTTTTGAACACAGCTTCATGCTCCTCCTATTTTTCAGACAGTTTAATGCTCCTCATGTATTTCAAACCTTTTGAAGCTCGTCACATATTTCACATCTTCTCAGGCTCTTCATGTTTTGAACACCGTTTCATGCTCCTCCTATTTTTTAGACCGTTTTATACTCCTCATAATTTTGACACCTTTTGAAGCTCTTCATATTTTTCACAACTTTTCAGGCTCTTCATGGTTTTCAACACCGTCTCATTCTACTCCTATTTTTCAGACCGTTTCATGCTCCTCATGTATTTCACACCTTTTGAAGCTTTTCACATTTTTCACACCTTTTCAGGCTCTTCATATTATTCAACACCGCTTCATGATCTTCCTATTTTTCAGTCCATTTCATGCTCCTCATATTTTTGACACCTGTTGAAGTTCTTCATATTTTTCCACCTTTTCAGCTCTTCAAGTTTTTCAACACCACTTCATGCTCCTCCTATATTTCAGAGCGTTTCATGCTCCTCATATTTTTGACACCTGTTGAAGCTCTTCATATTTTTCACACCTTTTCAGGCACTTCATATTTTTCAACACCGCTTCATGCTCCTCCTATTTTTCAGATCGTTTCATGCTCCTCATATTTTGACACCTTTTGAAGCTCTTCATATTTTTCACAAGTTTTCAGGTTCTTCATGTTTTTCAACACCGCTTCATGCTCCTCCTATTTTTCACACCGTTTCATGCTCCACATATATTTGACACGTTTTGAAGCTCTTCATATTTTTCACACCTTTACAGGCTTTTTATGTTTTTGAACACCACTTCATGCTGCTCCTATATTTCATACCTTTTGAAGCTCTTCATATTTTCCACACCATTTGAAGCTCTTATTATTTCTCAAACGTTTTCAGGCTCTTCATGTTTTTCAACACCCCTTGTTGCTCATCTATTTTTCAGACCGTTTCATGCTTCTCTCATTTCTGACATCTTTTGAAGCTCTTCATATATTTCACACATTTTCAGGCTCTTCATGTTTTTCAACACCACTTCATGCTCCTCCTATTTTTCAGACCGTTTCATGCTCATCTCACTTTTGACACATTTTGAAGCTCTTCATATTTTCCACACCTTTTGAAGCTCTTCATATTTTTCAAACGTTTTCAGGCTCTTCATGTTTTTCCACACCGCTTCATGCTCCTCCTTTTTTTCAGATAGTTTCATGCCCCCTTTATTTTTGACACCTTTTGAAGCTCTTCATATTTTTCAAACCGTTTCAGGCTCTTCATGTTTTTCAACACCCCTTCTTGCTCATCTATTTTTCAGACCGTTTCATGCTTCTCTCATTTCTGACATCTTTTGAAGCTCTTCATATATTTCACACATTTTCAGGCTCTTCATGTTTTTCAACACCACTTCATGCTCCTCCTATTTTTCAGACCGTTTCATGCTCATCTCACTTTTGACACATTTTGAAGCTCTTCATATTTTCCACACCTTTTGAAGCTCTTCATATTTTTCAAACGTTTTCAGGCTCTTCATGTTTTTCCACACCGCTTCATGCTCCTCCTTTTTTTCAGATAGTTTCATGCCCCCTTTATTTTTGACACCTTTTGAAGCTCTTCATATTTTTCAAACCGTTTCAGGCTCTTCATGTTTTTCAACACCGCTTCATGCTCCTCCTATTTTTCAAACCGTTTCATGCTCCTCATATTTTTGACACCTTTTGAAGCTCTTCATATATTTCACACCTTTTCCACCTCTTCATGTTTTTCAACACTGCTTCTTGCTCCTCCAATTTTTCAGACCGTTTCATGCTCCTCCTATTTTTGATACCTTTTGAAGCTGTTCATATATTTCACACCTTTTCAGGCGTTTCATGTCTTTGAAAACCGTTTCATGCTCGTCATATTTGGACAGTTTTTGATGCTCTTCATATTTTTCACAGCTTTTCAGGCTCTTCATGTTTTTCAACACCACTTCATGCTCCTATTTTTCAGACCGTTTCCTGCTCCTCATATTTTTGACACATTTTCAAACTCTTCATATTTTTCACACCTTTTCAGGCTCTTCTTGTTTTTCAACACCGCTTCATGCTCCTCGTAATTTTCAGACAGTTTCATGTGCCTCCTCTTTTTAACATCTTTTGAAGGTCTTCATATTTTTCACACCTTTTCAGGCTCTTCATGTTTTTCCGCACCGCTTCCTGCTCTTCCTTTTTTTCAGACCGTTCCATGCTCCTCATATTTTTGACACCTTTTGAAGCTCTTCATATTTTGCACACCTTTTGAGGCTCTTTATGTTTTTCAACACCACTTCATGCTCATCCTATTTTCAGACCGTTTAATGCTCCTCTTATTTTTGACACCTTTTGAAGCTCTTCATATTTTTCAAACCTCTTCAGGTTCTTCATATTTTTCAACACCGCTTCATGCTCCTCCTATTTTTCAGATAGTTTCATGCCCCCTCTATTTTTGACACATTTTGAAGCTCTTCATATTTTTCAAGCCTTTTCAAGCTCTTCATGTTTTTAAACAGAGCTTCATTTTCCTCCTATTTTTCAGACCGTTTCATGCTCCACATATTTTTGACACCTTTTGAAGCTTCATATTTTTCAACCTTTTCTTGCTTTCCATGTTTTTGAACACCGTTCCATGCTCCTCATATTTTTGACACCTTTGAAGCTCTTCAAAATTTTGACACCTTTTGAAGCTCTTCATATTTTTCAAACCTTTTCAAGCTCTTCATGTTTTTCAACACCGCTTCTTGCTCCTCCTATTTTTCAGACCGTTTCATGCTCCTCATATTTTTGACACCTTTTGAATCTCTTCATATATTTCACACCTTTTCAGGCTCTTCATGTTTTTGAACACCGCTTCATGATCCTCCTATTTTTCAGACCGTTTCATACACCTCATATTTTTTTCACCTTTTGAAGCTCTTCATATTTTTCACACCTTTTCAGGCTCCTCATGTTTTGCAACACCGCTTCATGGTCCTCCTATTTTTCAGACCATTTCATACTCGTCATATTTTTGACACCTTTTGATGCTCTTCATATTTTTCACACCTTTTCAGGCTCTTCATTTTTTCAACACCGCTTCATGCTCCTCCTATTTTTCAGACTGTTTCATGCTCATCTCATTTTTGACACCTTTGGAAGCTCTTCATATTTTTCACAACTTTTCAGGCTCTGCATGTATTTGAACACCGTTTCATGCTACTCCTATATTTCAGACCGATTCTTGCTGCTCATATATTTGACACCTTTTGAAACTCTTCATATTTTTAACACCTTTTTAGGCTCTTCATGTTTTTCAACAACGCTTCATGCTCCTCCTATTTTTCAGACCGTTTCATGCTCCTCATATTTTTGACACCTTTTGATGCTCTTCATCTTTTTCATACCTTTTCAGGCTTTTCATGTTTTTGCACACCGCTTCATGCTCCTCCTATTTTTCACACCTTTTGAAGCTCTTCATATTTTTCACCCTTTTCAGTCTCTTCATGTTTTTAACACGGTTTCATGCTCCTCCTATTTTTCAGACCGTTTCATGCTCCTCATATTTTTGACACCTTTTGAAGCTCTTCATATTTTTCACATCTTTTCAGGCTCTTCATGTTTTTCAACACCGCTTCATGCTCCACCTATTTTTCAGACGGTTTCATGCTCATCTCTTTTTTGACACCTTTTGAAGCTCTTCATATTTTTCATACCTTTTGAAGCTCTTCATATTTTTCACTCGTTTTCACGCTCTTCATGTTTTTCAACACCGCTTCATGCTCCTCCTATTTTTCAGACGGTTTCATGCTCCTCATATTTTTGACACCTTTTGAAGCTCTTCATATTTTTCAAACCTTTTCAGGCTCTTCATGTTTTTGAACACTGCTTCATGCTCCTCGTATTTTTCAAACCATTTCATGATCCTCATGTATTTCAAACCTTTGAACCTCTTCATATTTTTCACACCTTTTCAGGCTCTTCATGTGTTTCAACACCACTTCATGCTCCTCAGCTTTTTCAGACCGTTTCATGCTCATTTCATTTTTGAAACATTTTGAAGCTCTTCATATTTTTCACACCTTTTGAATCTCTTCATATTTTTGACACCTTTTCAGGCTCTTCATGTTTTTGAACACCTCTGCATGCTCCTCCTATTTTTCAGGGCGTTTAATGCTCCTCATGTATTTCACACCTTTTGAAGCTCTTCATATTTTTCTCACCTTTTCAGGCTCTTCATGTTTTTGAACACCGCTTCATGCTCCTCATATTTTTCAGACCGTTTCATGCTCCTCATATATTTCAAACCTTTTGCACCTCTTCATATTTTTCACACCTTTTCAATGTCTTCATGTTTTTGAACACCGTTTCATGCTGCTCCTATTTTTCACAATGTTTCATGCTCCTCATATTTTTGACACCTTTTGAAGCTCTTCATATTTTTCACACCTTTTCAGGCTCTTCATATTTTTGAACACCTCTTCCTCTTCCTCCTATTTTTCAGACCGTTTCTTGCTCCTCATGTATTTCACACCTTTTGAAGCCCTTCATATTTTTCACACCTTTTCAGGCTCTTGATGATTTTCCACACCACTTCATGCTTCTCCTATTTTTCAACACGTTTCATGCTCCTCATGTATTTCACACCTTTTGAAGCTCTTCATATTTTTCACACCTTTTCAGGCTCTTCATGTTTTTCAACACCGCTTCATGCTCCTCCTATTTTTCAGACCGTTTCATGCACCTCATATTTTTCTCACCTTTTGAAGCTCTTCATATTTTTCACACCTTTTCAGGCTCCTCATGTTTTGCAACACCGCTTCATGGTCCTCCTATTTTTCAGACCGTTTCATACTCCTCATATTTTTGACAACTTTTGATGCTCTTCATATTTTTCACACCTTTTCAGGCTCTTCATTTTTTCAACACCGCTTCATGCTCCTCCTATTTTTCAGAGCGTTTCATGCTCATCTCATTTTTAACACCTTTGGAAGCTTTTCATATTTTTCACAATTTTTCAGGCTCTTCATGTTTTGAACACCGCTTCATGCTCCTCCTATTTTTCAGACCGTATCATGCTCCTCATATTTTGACACCTTTTGAAGCTCTTCATATATTTCACACCTTTTCAGTCTCTTCTTTTTCTTCAACACCACCTCATGCACCTCCTATTTTTCAGACCGTTTCATGATCATCTCATTTTTGACACCTTTTGAAGCTCTTCATATTTTTCACACCTTTTCAGGCTCCTCATTTTTTTCAACACCACTTCATTCTCCTCCTATTTTTCAGACCGTTTCATGCTCATCTCTTTTTTGACACCTTTTGAAGCTCTTCATATTTTTCACACATTTTGAAGCTCTTAATATTTTTCACACCTTTTCTGGCTCTTCATGTTTTTCAACACCGGTTCATGGCACTCCTATTTTTTAGACCGTTTCATGCTCCTCATATTTTTGACAACTTTTGAAGCTGTTCATATTTTTCACACCTTTTCAGGCTCTTCATTTTTTTCAACACTGCTTCATGCTCCTCCTATTTTTCAGAACGTTTCATGCTCCTTATAATTTTGACACCTTTTGAAGCTCTTCATATTTTTCACACCTTTTCAGGCTCTTCATGTTTTTCAACACTGCTTCATGCTCCTCCTATTTTTCAGACCGTTTCCTGCACCTCATATATTTCACACCTTTAGAAGCTCTTCATATTTTTCACACATTTTCAGGCTCTTCATGTTTCTCAACACCGCTTCCTGCTCCTCCTCTTTTTCAGACCGTTTCATGCTCCTCATATTTTTGACACATTTTGAAGCTCTTCATGTTTCTCACAGCTTTTCAGGTTCTTCATGTTTTTCAACACTACTTCATGCTCCTTCTATTTTTCAGACGGTTTCATGCTCATCTCATTTTTGACACCTTTTGAAGCTCTTCATATTTTTCACATCTTTTGAAGCTCTTCATATTTTTCACACGTTTTCAGGCTCTTCATGTTGTTCAACACCCTTTCTTGCTCCTCCTATTTTTCAGACCATTTCATGCTACTCATATTTTTGACACGTTTTGAAGCTCTTCATATTTTTCACACCTTTTCAGGCTCTTCATGTTTTTGAACACCGTTTCATAGTCCTCCTATTTTTCAGACCGTTTCATGCTCCTCATATTTTTGACACCTTTTGAAGCTCTTCATATTTTTCACTACTTTTCAGGGTCTTCCTGTTTTGAACACCGCTTCATGCTCCTCCTATTTTTCAGAACTTTTCATGCTCCTCATATTTTTGACACCTTTTGAAGCTCTTCATATTTTTCACACCTTTTCAGGCTCTTCATGTTTTTGAACACCATTTCATGCTCCTCCTATTTTACAGACCGTTTCATTCTCCTCATATTTTTGACACCTTTTGAAGCTCTTCATATATTTCACACCTTTTCAGGCTTTTCATTATTTTCAACACCACTTCATGCTCCTCTTATTTTTCAGACCGTTTCATGCTCATCTCATTTTGACACCTTTTGAAGCTCTTCATGTTTTTCACAACTTCTGAAGCTCTTCATATTTTTCACAAATTTTCAGGCTCTTTATGATTTTCAACACCGCTTCATGCTCCTCCTATTTTTCAGACCGTTTCATGTTCATCTCATTTTGACACCTTTTGAAGCTCTTCATATTTTTCACACCTTTTGAAGCCCTTCATATTTTGCATATTTTTGCAGTTCTTCATAATTTCACACGTTTTCAGACTCTTCATGTTTTTCAACACCACTTCATGCTCCTCCTATTTTTCAGACCGTTTCATGCTCCTCATATTTTTGACACCTTTTGAAGCTCTTCATATATTTCACACCCTTTCAGGCTTTTCATTATTTTCAACACCACTTCATGCTCCTCCTATTTTTCAGACCGTTTCATGCTCCTCATATTTTTGACACCTTTTGAAGCTCTTCATATTTTTCACACCTTTTCAGGCTCTTCATGTTTTTGAACACCGCTTCATGCTCCTCCTATTTTTCAGACCGTTTCATGCTCCTCATATTTTTGACAACTTTTGAAGCTTTTCATATTTTTCACACCTTGTCAGGCTCTTGAATTTTTTCAACACCACTTCATGCTCCTCCTTTTTTGCAGACCGTTTCATGCTCCTCATATTTTTGACACCTTTTGAAGCTCTTCATATTTTGCACACCTTTTCAGGCTCTTCATGTTTTTGAACACCGCTTCATGATCCTCCTATTTTTCTGACCTTTTCATGCTCCTCATATTTTTGACAACTTTTGAAGCTCTTCATATTTTTCACAACTTTTCAGGCTTTTCCTGTTTTTGAACACCGCTTCATGCTCCTCCTATTTTTCAAACCGTTTCATGCTCCTCATATTTTTGACACCTTTTGAAGCTCTTCATATTTTTCACACCTTTTCAGGCTCTTCATGTTTTTGAACACCGCTTCATGCTCCTCCTATTTTCAGACCGTTTCATTCTCCTCATATTTTTGACACCTTTTGAAGCCCTTCATATATTTCACACCTTTTCCGTCTCTTCTTTTTTTTCAACACCACTTCATGCTCCTCCTATTTTTCAGACCGTTTCATGCTCATCTCATTTTTGACACCTTTTGAAGCTCTTCATATTTTTCACACCTTTTCAAGCTCTTCATGTTTTTGAACACCGCTTCATGCTCCTCCTATTTTTCAGACTGCTTCATACTCCTCTCATTTTTGACACCTTTTGAAGCTCTTCATATTTTTGACACCTTTTGAAGCTCTTCATATTTCTCACACGTTTTCAGGCTCTTCATGATTTTCAACACCGATTCATGCTCCTCCTCTTTTTCAGACCGTTTCATGCTCCTCATATTTTTGATACCTTTTGAATCTCCTCATATTTTTTACACCTTTTGAACCTCTTCATATATTTCACACTTTTTCAGGCTCTTCATGTTTTTCAACACGGCTTCATGCTCCTCCTATTTTTCAGACCGTTTCATGCTCCTCATATTTTTCACACCTTTTGAAGCTCTTCATATTTTTCACACCTTTTAAGCCTCTTCATGTTTTTTAACACCGCTTCATGCTCCTCCTATTTTCAAGACAGTTTCATACTCCTCATGTATTTCATACCTTTTGAAGCTCCTCATATTTTTCACACCTTTTCAGGCTCTTCATATTTTTGAAAACCGCTTCATGCTCCTCCTATTTTTAAGACCATTTCATGCTCCTCATATATTTCACACCTTTTGAAGTTCTTCATATTTTTCACACCTTTTCAGGCTCTGCATGTTTTTCAACACCGTTTCATGCTCCTCCTATTTTTCAGACCGTTTCATGCTCCTCATATTTTTGACACATTTTGAAGTTCTTGATATATTTCACACCTTCTCAGGCTCTTCATTTTTTGGAACACGACTTCTTACTCCTCCTATTTTTCAGACCGTTTCATGCTCATCTCATTTTTGACACCTTTTGAAGCTCTTCATATATTTGACACCATTTGAAGCTCTTCATATTTTTCACAACTTTTCAGGCTCTGCATGTATTTGAACACCGTTTCATGCTACTCCTATATTTCAGACCGATTCTTGCTGCTCATATATTTGACACCTTTTGAAACTCTTCATATTTTTAACACCTTTTCAGGCTCTTCATGTTTTTCAACACCGCTTCATGCTCCTCCTATTTTTCAGACCGTTTCATGCTCCTCATATTTTTGACACCTTTTGATGCTCTTCATATTTTTCACACCTTTTCAGGCTTTTCATGTTTTTGCACACCGCTTCATGCTCCTCCTATTTTTCACACCTTTTGAAGCTCTTCATATTTTTCACCCTTTTCAGTCTCTTCATGTTTTTAACACGGTTTCATGCTCCTCCTATTTTTCAGACCGTTTCATGCTCCTCATATTTTTGACACCTTTTGAAGCTCTTCATATTTTTCACATCTTTTCAGGCTCTTCATGTTTTTCAACACCGCTTCATGCTCCACCTATTTTTCAGACGGTTTCATGCTCATCTCTTTTTTGACACCTTTTGAAGCTCTTCATATTTTTCATACCTTTTGAAGCTCTTCATATTTTTCACTCGTTTTCACGCTCTTCATGTTTTTCAACACCGCTTCATGCTCCTCCTATTTTTCAGACGGTTTCATGCTCCTCATATTTTTGATACCTTTTGAATCTCCTCATATTTTTTACACCTTTTGAACCTCTTCATATATTTCACACTTTTTCAGGCTCTTCATGTTTTTCAACACGGCTTCATGCTCCTCCTATTTTTCAGACCGTTTCATGCTCCTCATATTTTTCACACCTTTTGAAGCTCTTCATATTTTTCACACCTTTTAAGCCTCTTCATGTTTTTTAGCACCGCTTCATGCTCCTCCTATTTTCAAGACAGTTCCATACTCCTCATGTATTTCATACCTTTTGAAGCTCCTCATATTTTTCACACCTTTTCAGGCTCTTCATGTTTTTCAACACAGCTTCATGCTCCTCCTATTTTTAAGACCGTTTCATGCTCCTCATATTTTTGACACCTTTTGAAGCTCTTCATATTTTTCACTACTTTTCAGGGTCTTCCTGTTTTGAACACCGCTTCATGCTCCTCCTATTTTTCAGAACTTTTCATGCTCCTCATATTTTTGACACCTTTTGAAGCTCTTCATATTTTTCACACCTTTTCAGGCTCTTCATGTTTTTGAACACCATTTCATGCTCCTCCTATTTTACAGACCGTTTCATTCTCCTCATATTTTTGACACCTTTTGAAGCTCTTCATATATTTCACACCTTTTCAGGCTTTTCATTATTTTCAACACCACTTCATGCTCCTCTTATTTTTCAGACCGATTCATGCTCATCTCATTTTGACACCTTTTGAAGCTCTTCATGTTTTTCACATCTTCTGAAGCTCTTCATATTTTTCACAAATTTTCAGGCTCTTTATGATTTTCAACACCGCTTCATGCTCCTCCTATTTTTCAGACCGTTTCATGTTCATCTCATTTTGACACCTTTTGAAGCTCTTCATATTTTTCACACCTTTTGAAGCTCTTCATATTTTGCATATTTTTGAAGTTCTTCATAATTTCACACGTTTTCAGACTCTTCATGTTTTTCAACACCACTTCATGCTCCTCCTATTTTTCAGACCGTTTCATGCTCCTCATATTTTTGACACCTTTTGAAGCTCTTCATATTTTTCACACCTTTTCAGGCTCTTCATGTTTTTGAACACCGCTTCATGCTCCTCCTATTTTTCAGACCGTTTCATGCTCCTCATATTTTTGACAACTTTTGAAGCTTTTCATATTTTTCACACCTTGTCAGGCTCTTGAATTTTTTCAACACCACTTCATGCTCCTCCTTTTTTGCAGACCGTTTCATGCTCCTCATATTTTTGACACCTTTTGAAGCTCTTCATATTTTGCACACCTTTTCAGGCTCTTCATGTTTTTGAACACCGCTTCATGATCCTCCTATTTTTCTGACCTTTTCATGCTCCTCATATTTTTGACAACTTTTGAAGCTCTTCATATTTTTCACAACTTTTCAGGCTTTTCCTGTTTTTGAACACCGCTTCATGCTCCTCCTATTTTTCAAACCGTTTCATGCTCCTCATATTTTTGACACCTTTTGAAGCTCTTCATATTTTTCACACCTTTTCAGGCTCTTCATGTTTTTGAACACCGCTTCATGCTCCTCCTATTTTCAGACCGTTTCATTCTCCTCATATTTTTGACACCTTTTGAAGCCCTTCATATATTTCACACCTTTTCCGTCTCTTCTTTTTTTTCAACACCACTTCATGCTCCTCCTATTTTTCAGACCGTTTCATGCTCATCTCATTTTTGACACCTTTTGAAGCTCTTCATATTTTTCACACCTTTTCAAGCTCTTCATGTTTTTGAACACCGCTTCATGCTCCTCCTATTTTTCAGACTGCTTCATACTCCTCTCATTTTTGACACCTTTTGAAGCTCTTCATATTTTTGACACCTTTTGAAGCTCTTCATATTTCTCACACGTTTTCAGGCTCTTCATGATTTTCAACACCGATTCATGCTCCTCCTCTTTTTCAGACCGTTTCATGCTCCTCATATTTTTGATACCTTTTGAATCTCCTCATATTTTTTACACCTTTTGAACCTCTTCATATATTTCACACTTTTTCAGGCTCTTCATGTTTTTCAACACGGCTTCATGCTCGTCCTATTTTTCAGACCGTTTCATGCTCCTCATATTTTTCACACCTTTTGAAGCTCTTCATATTTTTCACACCTTTTAAGCCTCTTCATGTTTTTTAACACCGCTTCATGCTCCTCCTATTTTCAAGACAGTTTCATACTCCTCATGTATTTCATACCTTTTGAAGCTCCTCATATTTTTCACACCTTTTCAGGCTCTTCATATTTTTGAAAACCGCTTCATGCTCCTCCTATTTTTAAGACCATTTCATGCTCCTCATATATTTCACACCTTTTGAAGTTCTTCATATTTTTCACACCTTTTCAGGCTCTGCATGTTTTTCAACACCGTTTCATGCTCCTCCTATTTTTCAGACCGTTTCATGCTCCTCATATTTTTGACACATTTTGAAGTTCTTGATATATTTCACACCTTCTCAGGCTCTTCATTTTTTGGAACACGACTTCTTGCTCCTCCTATTTTTCAGACCGTTTCATGCTCATCTCATTTTTGACACCTTTTGAAGCTCTTCATATATTTGACACCATTTGAAGCTCTTCATATTTTTCACAACTTTTCAGGCTCTGCATGTATTTGAACACCGTTTCATGCTACTCCTATATTTCAGACCGATTCTTGCTGCTCATATATTTGACATCTTTTGAAACTCTTCATATTTTTAACACCTTTTCAGGCTCTTCATGTTTTTCAACACCGCTTCATGCTCCTCCTATTTTTCAGACCGTTTCATGCTCCTCATATTTTTGACACCTTTTGATGCTCTTCATATTTTTCACACCTTTTCAGGCTTTTCATGTTTTTGCACACCGCTTCATGCTCCTCCTATTTTTCACACCTTTTGAAGCTCTTCATATTTTTCACCCTTTTCAGTCTCTTCATGTTTTTAACACGGTTTCATGCTCCTCCTATTTTTCAGACCGTTTCATGCTCCTCATATTTTTGACACCTTTTGAAGCTCTTCATATTTTTCACACCTTTTCAGGCTCTTCATATTTTTGAACACCTCTTCCTCTTCCTCCTATTTTTCAGACCGTTTCTTGCTCCTCATGTATTTCACACCTTTTGAAGCCCTTCATATTTTTCACACCTTTTCAGGCTCTTGATGTTTTTCCACACCACTTCATGCTTCTCGTATTTTTCAACACGTTTCATGCTCCTCATGTATTTCACACCTTTTGAAGCTCTTCATATTTTTCACACCTTTTCAGGCTCTTCATGTTTTTCAACACCGCTTCATGCTCCTCCTATTTTTCAGACCGTTTCATGCACCTCATATTTTTCTCACCTTTTGAAGCTCTTCATATTTTTCACACCTTTTCAGGCTCCTCATGTTTTGCAACACCGCTTCATGGTCCTCCTATTTTTCAGACCGTTTCATACTCCTCATATATTTTACAACTTTTGATGCTCTTCATATTTTTCACACCTTTTCAGGCTCTTCATTTTTTCAACACCGCTTCATGCTCCTCCTATTTTTCAGACCGTTTCATGCTCATCTCATTTTTGACACCTTTGGAAGCTTTTCATATTTTTTCAATTTTTCAGGCTCTTCATGTTTTGAACACCGCTTCATGCTCCTCCTATTTTTCAGACCGTATCATGCTCCTCATATTTTGACACCTTTTGAAGCTCTTCATATATTTCACACCTTTTCAGTCTCTTCTTTTTCTTCAACACCACCTCATGCACCTCCTATTTTTCAGACCGTTTCATGATCATCTCATTTTTGACACCTTTTGAAGCTCTTCATATTTTTCACACCTTTTCAGGCTCCTCATTTTTTTCAACACCACTTCATTCTCCTCCTATTTTTCAGACCGTTTCATGCTCATCTCTTTTTTGACACCTTTTGAAGCTCTTCATATTTTTCACACATTTTGAAGCTCTTAATATTTTTCACACCTTTTCTGGCTCTTCATGTTTTTCAACACCGGTTCATGGTACTCCTATTTTTCAGACCGTTTCTTGCACCTCATATATTTCACACCTTTAGAAGCTCTTCATATTTTTCACATATTTTCATGCTCTTCATGTTTCTCAACACCGCTTCCTGCTCCTCCTCTTTTTCAGAACGTTTCATGCTCCTCATATTTTTGACACCTTTTGAAGCTCTTCGTGTTTCTCACAGCTTTTCAGGTTCTTCATGTTTTTCAACACTACTTCATGCTCCTCCTATTTTTCAGACGGTTTCATGCTCATCTCATTTTTGACACCTTTTGAAGCTCTTCATATTTTTCACATCTTTTGAAGCTCTTCATATTTTTCACACGTTTTCAGGCTCTTCATGTTGTTCAACACCCTTTCTTGCTCCTCCTATTTTTCAGACCATTTCATGCTCCTCATATTTTTGACACGTTTTGAAGCTCTTCATATTTTTCACACCTTTTCAGGCTCTTCATGTTTTTGAACACCGTTTCATAGTCCTCCTATTTTTCAGACCGTTTCATGCTCCTCATATTTTTGACACCTTTGAAGCTCTTCATATTTTTCACTACTTTTCAGGGTCTTCCTGTTTTGAACACCGCTTCATGCTCCTCCTATTTTTCAGAACTTTTCATGCTCCTCATATTTTTGACACCTTTTGAAGCTCTTCATATTTTTCACACCTTTTCAGGCTCTTCATGTTTTTGAACACCATTTCATGCTCCTCCTATTTTACAGATCGTTTCATTCTCCTCATATTTTTGACACCTTTTGAAGCTCTTCATATATTTCACACCTTTTCAGGCTTTTCATTATTTTCAACACCACTTCATGCTCCTCTTATTTTTCAGACCGTTTCTTGCTCATCTCATTTTGACAACTTTTGAAGTTCTTCATGTTTTTCACATCTTCTGAAGCTCTTCATATTTTTCACAAATTTTCAGGCTCTTTATGATTTTCAACACCGCTTCATGCTCCTCCTATTTTTCAGACCGTTTCATGTTCATCTCATTTTGACACCTTTTGAAGCTCTTCATATTTTTCACACCTTTTGAAGCTCTTCATATTTTGCATATTTTTGAAGTTCTTCATAATTTCACACGTTTTCAGACTCTTCATGTTTTTCAACACCACTTCATGCTCCTCCTATTTTTCAGACCGTTTCATGCTCCTCATATTTTTGACACCTTTTGAAGCTCTTCATATTTTTCACACCTTTTCAGGCTCTTCATGTTTTTGAACACCGCTTCATGCTCCTCCTATTTTTCAGACCGTTTCATGCTCCTCATATTTTTGACACCTTTTGAATCTCTTCATATTTTTCACACCTTTTCAGGCTCTTCATGATTTTCAACACTGCTTCATGCTCCTCATATTTTTGAGACCGTTTCATGCTCCTAATATTGTTCACACCTTTTCAAGATCTTCATGTTATTCAACACCGCTTCATGCTCTTCCTATTTTTCAGGCCGTTTCATGCTCCTCATATTTTTGATACTTTTGAAGCTCTTAATATTTTTCACACCTTTTCAAGCTCTTCATGTTTTGAACACCATTTCATGCTCCTCCTATTTTTCAGACCGTTTCATGCTCCTCATATTTTTGACAACTTTTGAAGCTCCTCATATTTTTCACACCTTTTCAGGCTCTTCATGTTTTTCAACACACTTTCATGCTCCTCATATGTTTGACACCTTTTGAATCTCTTCATATTATTCACACCTTTTCAGGCTCTTCATGATTTTCAACACCGCTTCATGCTCCCCATATTTTTGAGACCGTTTTATGCTACTCATATTTTGACACCTTTTGAAGCTCTTCATGTATTTCACACCTTTTCAGGCTCTACATGTTTTTCAACACCGCTTCATCCTCATCATATTTTGAGACCGTTTTATGCTACTCATATTTGACAACTTTTGAAGCTCTTCATATATTTCACACCTTTTAAGGCTCTTCATGTTTCTGGACACCGCTTCATGCTCCTCCTATATTTCACACTTTTTGAAGCTCTTCATATATTTCACACCTTTTCAAGCTCTTCATGTTTCTGAACACCGCTTCATGCTCCTCTTATTTTTGACACCTTTTGAAGCTCTTCATATATTTCACACCTTTTCAGGCTCTTCATGTTTTTGAACACCGCTTCATGCTCCTCCTATATTTCACACCTTTTGAAGCTCTTCATATATTTCACACCTTTTCAGACTCTTCATGTTTTTCAACATCGCTTCATACTCCTCCTATTTTTTTGACCGTTTCATGCTCCTCATATATTTGACACCTTTTGAAGCTCTTCATATTTTTCACACCTTTTGAAGCTCTTCATATTTTTCACACCTTTTGAAGCTCTTCATATTTTACACATATTTTCACCCTCTTCATGTTTTTCAACACCTTTTCATGCTCCTCCTATTTTTCGGACTGTTTCATTCTCTTCATATTTTTGACACTTTTTGAAGCTCTTCATATTTTTCACACCTTTTCAGGCTCTTCATCTTTTTCAACACCGTTTCATTCTCCTCATATTTTTCAGACTGTTTCATTCTCCTCATATTTATGTCAACTTTTGAAACTCTTCATTTTCTTCACTCCTTTTCATGCTCTTCATGTTTTTGAACACTGCTTCATGCTCCTCCTATGTTTCAGACCGTTTCATGCTCCTCATATTTTTGAAACCTTTTGAAGTTCGTCATATATTTCACACCTTTTCAGGCTCTTCATGTTTTTAAACACCTCTTCATTCTTCTCCTGTTTTTCAGACCATTTCATGCTCCTCATATTTTTCACACTTTTTGAAGCTCTTCATATTTTTCACACTTTTTGAAGCTCTTCATACTTTTCACACCTGTCAGGCTCTTCATGTTTTTGAACACCGCTTCCTGCTCCACCTATTTTTCAGATCGCTTATGCTCCTCATATTTTTCACACTTTTTGAAGCTCTTCATATTTTTCACACTTTTTCAGGCTCTTCATGTTTTTGAACACCACTTCATGCTCCTCCTATTTTTCAGACCGTTTCATGCTCCTCATGTATTTCACACCTTTTGAACCTCTTCGTATTTCGCACACCTTTTCAGGCTCTTCATGTTTTTCACAACCACTTCATGCTCTTCCTATTTTTCAGACCGTTTCATGCTCCTCATATTTTTGATACCTTTGAAGCTCTTCATATTTTTCACACCTTTTCAGGCTCTTCATGTTTTGAACACCATTTCATGCTCCTCCTATTTTTCTGACCGTTTCATGCTCCTCATCTTTTACACACCTGTTGAAGCTCTTCATATTTTTCACACCATTTCAGGCTCTTCATGTTTTTCAACACCGCTTCATGCTCCTCCTATTTTTTCAGACCGTTTAATGCTCTTCCTATTTTTGACACGTTTTGAGGCTCTTCATATTTTTCTCACCTTTTCAGGCTCTTCATGTTTTCGAACACCGCTTCATGCTCCTCCTATTTTTGAGACCGTTTTATGCTCCACATGTATTTCACAGCTTTTGAATCTCTTCAGAATTTTCCCACCTTTCAGGCTCTTCATGTGTTTGAACACCGTTTCATGGTCTTCCTATTTTTCAGACCGTTTCATGCTCCTCATATTTGTGACACCTTTAGAAACTCTTCATATTTTTCACACCTTTTCAGGTTCTTCATGTTTTTGAACACCGTTTCATGCTCCTCCTATTTTTCAGACCATTTCATGCTCCTCATATTTTTGACACATTTTGAATCTCTTCATATTTTTCACACCTTTTCAGGCTCTTCATGTTTTTGAACACCGCTTCATGCTTCTCCTATTTTTCAGACCGTTTCATGCTATTCATGTATTTAATACCTTTTGAAGCTCTTCATATTTTTCACACCTTTTCAGGCTCTTCATGTTTTTGAACACCTTTTCATGCTCCTCGTATTTTTCTGACCGTTTCCTGCTCCTCATATTTTTTACCCTTTTTGAACCTCCTCATATTTTTCGCACCTTTTGAACCTCTTCATATATTTCACATCATTTCAGGCTCTTCATGTTTTTCAATACCACTTCATGCTCCTCCTATTTTTCAGACCGTTTCATGCTCCTCATAATTTTGACACGTTTTGAAGCTCTTCAAATTTTTCACACCTTTTCAGGCTCTTCATCTTTTTCAACACCACTTCATGCTCCTCCTCTTTTCCAGAGCGTTTCATTGTCCTCATATTTTTGACACCTTTAGAAGCTCTTTATATTTTTCACAACTTTTCAGGCTCTTCATGTTTTTCACAACCGCTTCATGCTCCTCCTATTTTTCAGACAGTTTCATTCCTCTCATGTATTTCACACCTTTTGAAGCTCTTCATATTTTTCACACCTTTTCAGACTCTTCATGTTTTTGAACACCACTTCATGCTCCTCCTATTTTACACACAGTTTCATGCTCCAAATGTATTTCACACCTTTTGAAGCTCTTCTTATTTTTCACACATTTTGAGGCTCTTCATTTGTTTGAACACCGTTTCATGCTGCTCCTAATTTTCAGACCGTTTCATTCTCATCTCATTTTGACAGCTTTTGAAGCTCTTCATATTTTCACGCCTTTTGAAGCTCTTCATATATTTCACACCTTTTCAGGCTCTTCTTTTTTTTCAACACCACTTCATGCTCCTCCTAATTTTCAGACCGTTTCATGATCATCTTATTTTGACAGCTTTTGAAGCTCTTCATATTTTCACACCTTTTGAAGCTCTACATATTATTCACATCTTTTCAGGCTCTTCATGATTTTCAACACCGCTTCATGCTCATCCTATTTTTCAGACTGTTTCATGCTCATCTCATTTTTGACACCTTTGGAAACTCTTCATATTTTTTCACTCGTTTTCAGGCTCTTCCAGTTTTTCAACAACATTTCATGCTCCTCCTATTTTTCAGACTGTTTCATGGTCGTAATGTATTTCACACCTTTTGAAGCTCTTTATATTTTTCACACCTTGTCAGGCTCTTCCTGTTTCTGAACAGTGCTTCATGCTCCTCCTATTTTTCAGACCGTATCATGCTCCTCATATTTTTGAAACATTTTGAAGCTCTTCATATATTTCACACCTTTTCAGGCTCTTCATGTTTTTGAACACCACTTCATGCTTCTCATATTTTTCAGACTGTTTCATGGTCCTCATGTATTTCACACATTTTGAAGCTCTTTATATTTTTCACACCTTTTCAGGCTCTTCATATATTTGAACACTGCTTCATGCTCCTCCTATTTTTCAGAGAGTTTCATGCTCCTCATGTATTTCACAACTTTTGAAGCTCTTCATGTTTTTCACACCTTTTCAGGCTGTTCATGTTTTTTAACAGCGCTTCATGATTCTCCTATTTTTCAGACCGTTTCATGCTCTTCATATTTTTGACACATTTTGAAGCTCTTCATATTTTTCACAGCTTTTCAGGCTCTTCATGTTTTTCCACACCACTTCATGCTTCTCCTAATTTTCAGACCGTTTCATGCTCCTCATGTATTTCACACCTTTTGAAGCTCTTCATATTTTTCACACCTTTTCAGGCTCTTCATGTTTTTCCACACCACTTCATGCTTCTCTTATTTTTCAGCCCGTTTCATGCTCCTCATATATTTCACACCTTTTGAAGCTCTTCATATTTTTCAAACCTTTTCAGGCTCTTCATGTTTTTGATCACCGTTTCATGCTCCTCCTATTTTTCAGACGGTTTCATGCTCCTCATATTTTTGACACTCTTTGAAGATCTTCATATTTTTCACACCTTTTCAGGCTCTTCATGTTTTTCAACACCACTTCATGCTCCTCCTATTTTTCAGACCGTTTCATGCTCCTCATATATTTGACACATTTAGAAGCTCTTCATATTTGCACACCTTTTCAGGCTCTTCATATTTTTCATCACCGCTTCATGCTCCTCCTATTTTTCAGACGGTTTCATGTTGATCTCATTTTTGACACCTTTTGAAGCTCTTCATATTTTTCACACCTTTTGAAACTCTTCATATTTTTCACAGCTTTTCAGGCCCTTCATGATTTTCATCACCACTTCATGCTCCACCTATTTTTAAGACCGTATCATGCTCCTCATATTTTTGACACCTTTAGAAGATCTTCATATTTTTCACACCTTATCAGGCTCTTCATGTTTTTCAACAACGCTTCATGCTCCTCCTATTTTTCAGACCGTTTCATGCTCCTCATATTTTTGACACCTTTTGAAGCTCTTCATATTTTTCACACCTTTTCAGGCTCTTCATATTTTTCAAAACCGCATCATGCTCTTCCTATTTTTCAGACCGTTTCATGCACCTCATATTTTTCACACCTTTTAAAGCTCTTCATATTTTTCACACCTTTTCAGGCTCCTTATGTTTTTCAACACCGATTCATTCTCCTCCTATTTTTCAGACCGTTTCATGCTCCTCATATTCTTGACAAGTTTTAAAGCTCTTCATATTTTTCACACCTTTTCAGGCTCTTCATGATTTTGAACACCGCTTCATGCTCCTCCTATTTTTCAGACCGTTTCATGCTCCTCATATTCTTGACAAGTTTTAAAGCTCTTCATATTTTTCACACCTTTTCAGGCTCTTCATGATTTTGAACACCGCTTCATGCTCCTCCTATTTTTCAGACCGTTTCATGCTCCTCATATTTTTCACACCTTTTGAAGCTCTTCATATTTTTCACACCTTTTCAGGCTCTTCATGATTTTGAACACCGCATCATGCTCTTCCTATTTTTCAGACCGTTTCATGCACCTCATATTTTTCACACCTTTTAAAGCTCTTCATATTTTTCACACCTTTTCAGGCTCCTTATGTTTTTCAACACCGATTCATGCTCCTCCTATTTTTCAGACCGTTAAATGCTCCTCATGTATTTGACACCTTTTGAAGCTCCTCATATTTTTCACACGTTTTCAGGCTGTGCATGTTTTTGAACACCGCTTCATGCTCCTCCTATTTTTCAGACCGTTTCATGCTCGTCATATTTTTGACACCTTTTGAAGCTCTTCATATTTTTGACACCTTTTCAGGCTCTTCAGGTTTTTCAACACTGCTTCATGCTCCACCTATTTTTCAGACCGTTTCATCCTCCTCATATTTTTGACACCTTTTGAAGCTCTTCATATTTTTCACACCTTTTCAGGCTCTTCAGGTTTTTCAACACCGCTTCATGCTCCTCCTTTTTTGCAGACCGTTTCATGCTCCGCATATTTTTGACACCTTTTGAATTTCTTCATATTTTTCACACCTTTTCAGGCTCTTCATGTTTTTGAACACCACTTCATGCTCCTCGTATTTTTCAGAGAGTTTCATGCTCCGCATGTATTTCACACCTTATGAAGCTCTTCATATTTTTCACGCCTTTTCAGGCTGTTCATGTTTTTGAACACCGCTTCATGATTCTCCTATTTTTCAGACCCTTTCATGCTCTTCATATTTTTGACACATTTTGAAGCTCTTCATATTTTTCACACCTTTTCAGGCTCTTCATGTTTTTCCACACCACTTCATGCTTCGCCTAATTTTCAGACCGTTTCATGCTCCTCTTGTATTTCACACATTTTGAAGCTCTTCATATTTTTCACACCTTTTTAGGCTCTTCATGTTTTTGACGACCGCTTCATGCTCCTCCTATTTTTCAGACCATTTGATGCTCCTCATATTTTTTGACACCTTTTGAAGCTCTTCATATTTTTCACACCTTTTAGGCTCTTCATGTTTTTCAACACCGTTTCATGATCTTCCTATTTTTCAGACCGTTTCATTCTCATCTCATTTTTGACACTTTTGAAGCTCTTCATATTTTTCACACCTTTTCAGGATGTTCATGTTTTTCCAGCCAACTTCATGCTTCTCCTATTTTTCAGACCGTTTCAAGCTCCTCATGTATTTCACACCTTTGAAGCTCTTCATATTTTTCACACCTTTTCAGGCTCTTCATGTTTTTGATCACCGTTTCATGCTCCTCCTATTATTCAGACCGTTTCATGCTCCTCATATTTTTCACACCTTTTGAAACTCTTCATATCTTTCACAACTTTTCAGGGTCTTCATGTTTTTGAACACCACTTCATGATCCTCCTATTTTTCAGACCATTTCATGCTCTTCATAATTTTGACCCATTTTGAAGCTCTTCATATATTTCACACCTTTTCAGGCTCTTCATGTTTTTCAAAACCACTTCATGCTCCTCCTAATTTTCAGACCGTTTCATGTTCTTCTCATTTATGACACATTTTGAAGCTCTTCATATTTTTCACACCTTTTCAGGCTCTTCATGTTTTTGAACACAGCTTCATGCTCCTCCTATTTTTCAGACCGTTTCATGCTCGTCATATTTTTGACACCTTTTGAAGCTCTTCATATTTTTCACACCTCTTCAGGCTCTTCATGTTTTTGAACACCGTTTCATGATCCTCCTATTTTTCAGACCGTTTCATGCTCCTCATATATTTGACACATTTAGAAGCTCTTCATATTTTCACACCTTTTCAGGATCTTCATATTTTTCAACACCGCTGCATGCTCCTCCTATTATTCAGACGGTTTCATGTTGATCTCATTTTTGACACCTTTTGAAGCTCTTCATATTTTCACACCTTTTGAATCTCTTCATATTTTTCACACCTTTTCAGGCCCTTCAAGATTTTCAACACCGCTTCATGCTCCTCCAATTTTTAAGACCGTTTCATGCTCCTCATATTTTTGACACCTTTAGAAGATCTTCATATTTTCACACCTTTTCGTGCTCTTCATGTTTTTCAACAACGCTTCATGCTCCTCCTAAATTTCAGACCGTTTCATGCTCCTCATATTTTTGACACCTTTTGAAGCTCTTCATATTTTTCACACCTTTTCAGGCTCTTCATATTTTTCAACACCGCATCATGCTCCTCCTATTTTTCAGAGCGTTTCATGCACCTCATATTTTTCACACCTTTTAAAGCTCTTCATATTTTTCACACCTTTTCATGCTCCTTATGTTTTTCAACACCGATTCATTCTCCTCCTATTTTTCAGACCGTTTCATGCTCCTCATATTCTTGACACCTTTTAAAGCTCTTCATATTTTTCACACCTTTTCAGGCTCTTCATGTTTTTGAACACAGCTTCATGCTCCTCCTATTTTTCAGACCGTTTCATGCTCGTCATATTTTTGACACCTTTTGAAGCTCTTCATATTTTTCACACCTATTCAGGCTCTTCATGTTTTTGCACACCGTTTCATGATCCTCCTATTTTTCAGACCGTTTCATGCTCCTCATATATTTGACACATTTAGAAGCTCTTCATATTTTCACACCTTTTCAGGATCTTCATATTTTTCAACACCGCTGCATGCTCCTCCTATTATTCAGACGGTTTCATGTTGATCTCATTTTTGACACCTTTTGAAGCTCTTCATATTTTCACACCTTTTGAAACTCTTCATATTTTTCACACCTTTTCAGGCCCTTCATGATTTTCAACACCGCTTCATGCTCCTCCAATTTTTAAGACCGTTTCATGCTCCTCATATTTTTGACACCTTTAGAAGATCTTCATATTTTCACACCTTTTCATGCTCTTCATGTTTTTCAACAACGCTTCATGCTCCTCCTAATTTTCAGACCGTTTCATGCTCCTCATATTTTTGACACCTTTTGAAGCTCTTCATATTTTTCACACCTTTTCAGGCTCTTCATATTTTTCAACACCGCATCATGCTCCTCCTATTTTTCAGACCGTTTCATGCACCTCATATTTTTCACACCTTTTAAAGCTCTTCATATTTTTCACACCTTTTCAGGCTCTTCGTGATTTTGAACACAGCTTCATGCTCCTCCTATTTTTCAGACTGTTTCATGCTCCTCATAATTTTCACACCTTTTGAAGCTCTTCATATTTTTCACAACTTTTCAGGCTCTTCCTATTTTGAACACCGCTTCATGCTCCCCCTTTTTTCAGACCGTTTAAGATCCTCATGTATTTGACACCTTTTGAAGCTCTTCATATTTTTCACACGTTTTCAGGCTCTTCATGTTTTTGAACACCGCTTCATGCTCCACCTATTTTTCAGACCGTTTCATGCTCGTCATATTTTTGACACCTTTTGAAGCTCTTCATATTTTTCACACCTATTCAGGCTCTTCATGTTTTTGCACACCGTTTCATGATCCTCCTATTTTTCAGACCGTTTCATCCTCCTCATATATTTGACACCTTTTGAAGCTCTTCATATTTTTCACACCTTTTCAGGCTCTTCAAGTTTTACAACACCACTTCATGCTCCTCCTATTTTTCAGAGAGTTTCATGCTCCTCATGTATTTCACACCTTATGAAGCTCTTCATATTTTTCACACCTTTTCAGGCTCTTCATGTTTTTCACACCTTTTCAGGCTCTTCATGTTTTGCAACACAACTTCATTCTCCTAGTATTTTTAAGACCGTTTCATGCTCCTCATATTTTTGACACCTATTGAAGCTCTTCATATTTCTCACACCTTTTCAGGTTCTTCATGTTTTTCAACACCGCTTCATGCTGCTTCTATTTTTCAGACCGTTTCATGCTCCTCATATTTTTCACATCTTTTGAAGCTCTTCATATTTTTCACACCTTTTGGAGCTCTTCATATTTTTCACACCTTTTCAGGCTCTTCATGTTTTTGAACACTTCTTCTTGCTCCTCCTCTTTTTAAAACCCTTTCATGCTTCTCATATTTTTGACACCTTTTATAGCTCTTCATATTTTTCACACCTTTTCATGCTCTTCATGTTTTTCAACACAGTTTCATGCTGCTTCTATTTTTCAGACCGTTTCATGCTCCTCATATTTTTCACACCTTTTGAAGCTCTTCATATTTTTCACACCTTTTCAGGCTCTTCATGTTTTTGAACACCGTTTCATGATCCTCCTATTTTTCAGACCGTTTCATGCTCATCTCATTTTTGACACCTTTTGAAGCTTTTCATAATTTTCACTACTCTTTAGGCTCTTCATGTTTTTGATCCCCGCTTCATGCTCCTCCTATTTTTCAGAGAGTTTCATGCTCCTCATGTATTTCACAACTTTTGAAGCTCTTCATATTTTTCACACCTTTTCAGGCTGTTCATGTTTTTGAACACCGCTTCATGATTCTCCTATTTTTCAGACCGTTTCATGCTCTTCATATTTTTGACCCATTTTGAAGCTCTTCATATTTTTCACACCTTTTCAGGCTCTTCATATTTTTCCACACCACTTCATGCTTCTCCTAATTTTCAGACCGTTTCATGCTCCTCATATATTTCACACCTTTTGAAGCTCTTCCTATTTTTCACACCTTTTCAGGCTCTTCATGTTTTTGACGACCGCTTAATGCTCCTCTTATTTTTCAGACCGTTTGATGCTCCTCATATTTTTGACACCTTTTGAAGCTCTTTCTATTTTTCACAACTTTTAGTGACTTCATATTTTTCAACACCTTTTCATGATCTTCCTATTTTTCAGACCGTTTCATGCTCATCTCATATTTGACACCTTTTGAAGCTTTTCATATTTTTGACAACTTTTCAGGCTCTTCATGATTTTGAAAACAGCTTCATGCTCCTCCTATTTTTCAAAGAGTTTCATGCTCCTCATGTATTTCACACCTTTTGAAGCTCTTCATATTTTTCACACCTTTTCAGGCTGTTCATGTTTTTCCACACCACTTCATGCTTCTCCTATTTTTCAGCCCGTTTCATGCTCCTCATGTATTTCACATCTTTTGAAGCTCTTCATATTTTTCAAACCTTTTCAGGCTCTTCATGTTTTTGATCACCGTTTCATGCTCCTCCTATTTTTCAGACAGTTTCATGCTCCTCATATTTTTGACACTTTTTGAAGCTCTTCATATTTTACACACCTTTTCAGGCTCTTAATGTTTTTCAACACCACTTCATGCTCCTCCTATTTTTCAGACCGATTCATGCTCCTCATATATTTGACACATTTATAAGCTCTTCATATTTTTCACACCTTTTCAAGCTCTTCATATTTTTCAACACCGCTTCATGCTCCTCCTATTTTTCAGACGGTTTCTTGTTGATCTCATTTTTGACACCTTTTGAAGCTCTTCATATTTTTCACACCTTTTGAAACTCTTCATATTTTTCACACCTTTTCAGGCTCTTCATGTTTTTCACACATTTTCAGGCTCTTCATGTTTTTCAACACCGTTTCATGCTGTTTCTATTTTTCAGACAGTTTCATGCTCCTCATATTTTTCACATCTTTTGAAGCTCTTCATATTTTTCACACCTTTTCAGGCTCTTCATGTTTTTCAACACCGCTTCATGCTCCTGCTATTTTTCAGACTGTTTCATGCTCCTCATATTTTTGACACCTTTAGAAGCTCTTCATATTTTTCAAACCTTTTCAGGCTCTTCATGTTTTTGAACACTGCTTCATGCTCCTCCTATTTTTCAGACCGTTTCATGCTCCTCATATTTTGACACCTTTTGAAGCTTTTCATATTTTTCACACCTTTTCAGGCTCTTCAAGTTTTTCAACACCACTTCATGCTTTTCCTTTTTTGCAGACCATTTCATGCTCCTCATATTTTTGACACCTTTTGTTGCTCTTCATATTTTTCACACCTTTTCAGGCTCTTCTTATTTTTCAAACAAGTGAAGCTCATCATATTTTTCACACTTTTTCAGGCTTTTCATGTTTAGAATACCGCTTCATGCTCCTCCTATTTTTCTGACCGTTTCTTCCTCCTCATGTATTTCACACCTTTTGAAGCTCTTCGTATTTTTCACACCTTTTCAGGCTCTTCATGTCTTTGAACACCGTTTTATGCTGCTTCTATTTTTCAGACCGTTTCATGCTCCTCATATATTTTAAACCTTTGAATCTCTTCATATTATTCACACCTTTTCAGGCTGTTCATGTTTTTCAACAACGCTTCATGATCCTCCTATTTTTCAGACCGTTTCATGCTCCTCATAATTTTGACACCCTTTGAAGCTCTTCTTATATTTCACACCTTTTCAGACTCTTCATGTTTTCGAACACCACTTCAAGTTCCTCCTATTTTTGCGACGGTTTCATGCTCCTCATGGATTTCACTCCTTTTGAAGCTCTTCATATTTTTCACACCTTTTCAGGCTCTTCATGATTTTCAACCCCACTTCATGCTCCTCCTATTTTTCAGACCGTTTCATGTTCCTCATATTTTTGACACCTTTTGAAGCTCTTCATATTTTCTACACCTTTTCAGGCTCTTCATGTTTTTCAACACAGCTTCATGCTCCTTAATTTTTCAGACCATTTGGTGCTCCTCATATTTTTCACAGCTTTTGAAGCTCTTCATATTTTTCACACCTTTTCAGGCTCTTCATGTTTTTCAACACCACTTCATGCTCCTCCTATTTTTCAGACCGTTTCATGCTCCTCATATTTTTGACACCTTTTGAAGCTCTTCATATTTTTCACACCTTTTCAGGCTCCTCCTGTTTTTGAACACCGTTTCATGCTCCTAGTATTTTTCAGACCATTTCACGCTCCTCATATTTTTGACACCTTTTGAAGCTCTTCATATTTTTCACACCTTTTCAGGCTCTTCAAGTTTTTGAACAATGCTACAATGCTCCTCCTATTTTTCAGACCGTTTCATGCTCCTCATATTTTTGACCTCTTTTAAAGCTCTTCATATTTTTCACGCCTTTTGAAGCTCTTCATATATTTCACACTTTTTCAGGCTCTTCATATTTTTCAACACCACTTCATGCTTCTCCTATTTCTCAGACCGTTTCATGCTCATCTCATTTTTGACAGCATTTGAAGCTCTTCATATTTTTCACAACTTTTGAAGCTCTTCATATTTTTCACACCTTTTCAGGCTCCTCATGTTTTTCAACACCGCTTCATGCTCCTCCTATTTTTCAGACCATTTCATGCTCCTCTCATTTCTGAAATCTTTTGAAGCTCTTCATATATTTCACACATTTTCAGGCTGTTAATGTTTTTCAACACGGCTTCATGCTCCTCCTATTTTTCAGACCGTTTCATGCTCATCTAATTTATGACACCTTCTGAAGCTCTTCATAGTTTTCACAAATTTTCAGGCTCTTCATATTTTTGAACACCGCTTCATGCTCCTCCTATTTTTCAGACCGTTTCATGCTCCTCATTTATTTCACACATTTTGAAGCTCTTCATATTTTACACACCTTTTCAGGCTAGTCATGATTTTCAATAACACTTCATGCTCCTCCTATTTTTCAGACAGTTTCATGCTCATCTAATTTTTGACACCTTTTGAAGCTCTTCATATATTTCACACCTTTTGAAGCTCTTCATATTTTTCACATTTTTGAAGCTCTTCAGATTTTTCACACGTTTTCAGGCTCTTCATGTTTTTGAACACCGCTTCATGCTCCTCATATATTTCAGACCGTTTCATGCTCCTCATATTTGTGACACCTTTGGAGCTCTTTGTATTTTTCACACATTTTCACGCTCTTCATGTTTTTCATCATGACTTCATGCTCCTCCTATTTTTCAGACCGTTTCATGCTCCTCATATTTTTGACACCTTTTGAAATCTTCATATACTTCACACCTTTTCAGATTCTTCATTTTTTTGAAAAGAACTTCATGCTCCTTCTATTTCTCAGACCGTTTCATGTTCATCTCATTTTTGACACCTTTTGAAGCTCCTCATATTTTTCATTCCTTTTGAAGATCTTCATATTTTTCACACGTTTTCAGGCTCTTCATATTTTTCAACACCGCATCATGCTTCTCCTATTTTTCAGACAGTTTCATTCTCCTCATATTTTTGACACGTTTTGAAGCTCTTCATATTTTTCACACCTTTTCAGGCTCTTCATGTTTTTCAACACTGTTTCATGATCCTCCTATTTTTCAGACCGTTTCATGCACCTCATAATTTTGACACCTTTTGAAACTCTTCTTATATTTCACACCTTTTCAGACTCTTCATGTGTTCGAACACCACTTCAAGTTCCTCCTATTTTTGCGACCGTTTAATGCTCTTCATATTTTTGACACCTTTTGAAGCTCTTCATATTTTTCACACCTTTTGAAGCTCTTCATATATTTCACACATTTTCAGGCTCTTCATGTTTTTCAACACCACTTCATGCTCCTCCTATTTTTCAGACCGTTTCTTGCTCATCTAATTTTTGACACCTTTTGAAGCTCTTCATATATTTCACACCTTTTGAAGCTCTTCATATATTTCACATTTTTGAAGCACTTCAAATTTTTCACACCTTTTCAGGCTCTTCATGTTTTTGAACACCGCTTCATGCTCCTCCGGTTTTTCAGACCGTTTCATGCTCCTCATATTTTTGACACCTTTTGAAGCTTTTCATATTTTTTACAACATTTCAGGCTTTTCATGTTTTTGAACACCTCTTCATGCTCCTCGTATTTTTCACACCATTTGAAGCTCTTCATATTTTTCACACATTTTGAGGCTCTTCATGTTTTTCAACACCGCTTCATGCTACTCCTATTTTTCAGACCGATGAATGCTCCTCCTGTACTTCACACCTTTTGTAGCTCTTCATATTTTTCTCACATTTTCAGGCTCTTCATGTTTTTCAACACCGCTTCATGCTCCTCCAATTTTTCAGACCGATTCATGCTCCTCAAGTATTTCACACCTTTTGAGGCTTCATGTTTTTCAACACCACTTTATGCTCCACATATTTTTCAGACCGTTTCATGCTCCTCATATTTTTGACACCTTTTGAAGCTCTTCATATTTTTCACACCTTTTCTGGCTCTTCATGATTTTCAACAGCGCTTCATGCTCCTCCTATTTTTCAGACCGTTTCATGCTCATCTCATTTTTGACACCTTTTGAAGCTCTTCATATTTTTCACACCTTTTGAAGCTCTTTATATTTTTCACAAGTTTTCAGATGTTCATGTTTTTCAACACCGCTTCTTGATCCTCCTATTTTTCAGACCGTTTCATGCTCCTCCTAATTTTCACACCTTTTGAAGCACCTCAAATTTTTCACACCTTTTCAGGCTCTTCTTGTTCTTGAACACGGTTTCCTGCTCCTCCTTTTTTTCAGACCGTTTCATGCTCCTCATATTTTTGACACCTTTTGAATCTCTTCATATATTTCACACCTTTTCAGGCTCTTCATATATTGGAACACCACTTCATGCTCCTCCTATTTTTCGGACGGTTTCATTCTCCTCATGTACTTCACACCTTTTGAAGCTCTTCATATATTTCACACTTTTTCAGGCTCTTCATGTTTTTCAACACCACTTCATGCTCCTCTTATTTTTCAAACCGTTTCATGCTCATCTCATTTTTGACACCTTCTGAAGCTCTTCATATTTGTTACACCCTTTCAGGCTCTTCATGTTTTTCAACACGGCTTCATGCCACTCCTATTTTTCAGACCGTTTCATGCTCCTCATATTTTTCACACCTTTTGAAGCTCTTCATATTTTTCACACATTTTCAGGCTCTTCATGTTTTTCAACACCACTTCATGCTCCTCCTATTTTTCAGACCGTTTCATGCTCCTCATGTATTTCACACCTTTTGAAGCTCTTCATATTTTTCACACTTTTTGAAGCTCTTCATATATTTCACACATTTTCAGGCTCTTCATGTTTTTCAACACCGCTTCATGCTCCTCCTTTTTTTCAGACCGTTTCATGGTCCTCATGTATTTCACACATTTTGAGGCTCTTGATATCTTTCACACCTTTTCAGCCGCTTCATGTTTTTGAACACCGTTTCATGCTCCTCCTATTTTTCAGACCGTTTCATGCTCCTCATATTTTTGACACCTTTTGAAGCTCTTCATATTTTTCACACCTTTTGAAGCTCTTCATGTATTTCACACGTTTTCAGTCTCTTCAGGTTTTTCAACAGCGCTTCATGCTCCTCCTATATTTCAGACCGTTTCATGCTCCTCATATTTTTGACACATTTTGAAGCTCTTCATATTTTTCACACATTTTCAGGCTCTTCATGTTTTTCACAAGTTTTCAGATCTTCATGTTTTTCAACACCGCTTCTTGATCCTCCTATTTTTCCGATCGTTTCATGCTCCTCATATTTTTGTCACGTTTTGAAGCTCTTCATATTTTACACACATTTTCAGGCTCTTCATGTATTTGAACATCGCTACATGCTCCTCCGAATTTTCACACCTTTTGAAGCACCTCAAATTTTTCACACCTTTTCAGGCTCTTCATATTCTTGAACACGGTTTCCTGCTCCTCCTTTTTTTCAGACCGTTTCATGCTCCTCATATTTTTGACAGCTTTTGAATCTCTTCATATATTTCACACCTTTTCAGGCTCTTCATGTATTGGAACACCGCTTCATGCTCCTCCTATTTTTCGGACGGTTTCATTCTCCTCATGTACTTCACACCTTTTGAAGCTCTTCATATATTTCACACTTTTTCAGGCTCTTCATGTTTTTCAACACCACTTCATGCTCCTCCTATTGTTCAGACCGTTTCATGCTCTTCTCATTTTTGACACCTTCTGAAACTCTTCATATTTGTTACACCCTTTCAGGCTCTTCATGTTTTTCAACACGGCTTCATGCTCCTCCTATTTTTCAGACCGTTTCATGCTCCTCATATTTTTCACACCTTTTGAAGCTCTTAATATTTTTCACACTTTTTCAGGCTCTTCATGTTTTGAACACTGCTTCATGCTCCTCCTATTGTTCAGACCGTATCATGCTCCTCTTATATTTGACACGTTTTGAGGCTCTTCATATATTTCACACCTTTTCAGGCTCTTCATTTTTTTCAACACCGCTTCATGCTCCTCCTATTTTTCAGACCGATTCAAGCTCCTCATATTTTTGACACCTTTTGAAGCACTTCATATTTTTCACACCTTTTCAGGCTCTTGATTTTCTTGAACACCGCTTCATGCTCCTCCTATTTTTCAGACCGTTTCATGCTCCTCATATTTTTGACACCTTTTGAAGCACTTCGTATTTTTCACACCTTTTCAGGCTCTTCATTTTTTTGAACACCGCTTCATGCTCCTCCTATTTTTCAGACCGTTTCATGCTCCTCATATATTTGACACCTTCTGAAGCCCTTCATATTTTTCACACATTTTCAGGTTTTCATGTTTTTCAACACTGCTTCATGCTCCTCCTATTTTTCAGACAGTTTCATGCTCCTCATGTTTTTCACGTCTTGTGTAGCTCTTCATATTTTTCACAACTTTTGAAGCTCTTCATATTTTTCACACCTTTTGAAGCTCTTCATATTTTTCACATGTTTTCACGCTCTTCATGTTTTCAACACCGCTTCTTGATCCACCTATATTTCAGACTGTTTCATGCTCCTAATATTTTTGTCACGTTTTGAAGCTCTTCATATTTTACACACATTTTCAGCCTCTTCATGTTTTTCAACACTGCTTCATGCTCCTCCTATTTTTAACACCTTTTGAAGCTCTTCATATTTTTCACACCTTTTCAGGCTCTTCATGTTTTTGAACACGGTTTCCTGCTCCTCCTTTTTTTCAGACCGTTTCATGCTCCTCATATTTTTGACACGTTTTGAATCTCTTCATATATTTCACACCTTTTCAGGCTCTTCATATATTTGAACAACGCTTCATGCTCCTCCTATTTTTCAGACGGTTTCATCCTCCTCATGTATTTCACACCTTTTGAAGCTCTTCATATTTTTCACACCTTTTCAGGCTCTTCATGTTTTTGAACACCGTTTCATGCTGCTCCTATTTTTCAGACCGTTTCATACTCCTCATAGTTTTGACACATTTTGAAGCTCTTCATATTTTTCACATCTTTTCAGGCTCTTCATGTTTTTCCACACCACTTCATGCTTCTCCTGTTTTTCAGACCGTTTCATGATCCTCATGAATTTCACACATTTTGAAGCTCTTTATATTTTTCACATATTTTCAGGCTCTTCATGTTTTTGATCACCGCTTCATGATCCTCCTATTTTTCAGACCCTTTCATGCTCCTCATATATTTGACACCTCTTGAAGCTCTTCATATTTTTCACACCTTTTCAGGCTCTTCATGTTTTTCCCCACCACTTCATTCTTCTCCTATTTTTCAGACCATTTCATGCTCCTCATGAATTTCACACCTTTTGAAGCTCTTCATATTTTTCACACCTTTTCAGGCTCTTCATGTTTTTTATCACCGTTTCATGCTCCTATTTTTCAGACCGTTTCATGCTCCTCATATTTTTGACACCTTTTGCAGCTCTTCATATTTTTCACAAGTTTTCAGTCTCTTCATGATTTTGAACACCGCTTCATGATCCTCCTATTTTTAAGACCGTTTCATGCTCTTCATATTTTTGACACCTTTTGCAGCTCTTCATATTTTTCACACCTTTTCAGGCTCTTCATGTTTTTCAACACCGCTTCATGCTGCTTCTCTTTTTCAGACCGTTTCATGCTCCTCATATTTTTCACACCTTTTGAAGCTCCTCATATTTTTCACACCTTTTCAGGCTCTTCATGTTTTTGAACACCGCTTCATGCTCCTCCAATTTTTCAGGCCGTTTCATGCTCCTCATAATTTTGACACCTTTTGAAGCTCTTCATATGTTTCACACCTTTTCAGGCTCTTCATTTTTTTCAACAACACTTCATGCTCCTCCTATTTTTCAGACGGTTTCATGCTCATCTCATTTTTTACACCTTTTGAAGCTCTTCATATTTTTCACACCTTTTCAGGCTCTTCATATTTTTCACACGTTTTCAGGCTCTTTTTGTTTTTCAACACCGCTTCATGCTCCTCCTATTTTTCAGACCGTTTCATGCTCCTCATATTTTTGACACCTTTTGAAGCTCTTCATATTTTTCACAACTTTTCAGTATCTTCCTGTTTTTGAACACCGTTTCATGCTCCTCCTATTTTTCAGTCCGTTTAATGCTCCTCATGTATTTCACACCTTTTGAAGCTCTTCATATTTTTCACACGTTTTCAGGCTCTTCATGTTTTTGAACACCGCTTCATGCTCCTCCAATTTCAGACCGTTTCATGCTCCTCATGTATTTCACACCTTTTGAAGCTCTTCATATTTTTCACAACTTTTCAGGCTCCTCATGTTTTTGAACACCGCTTCATGCTCCTCCTATTTTCCAGACCGTTTCATGCTCCTCATATTTTTGACACCTTTTGCAGGTCTTCATATTTTTCACACCTTTTCAGGCTCTTCAAATTTTTGAACACTGCTTCATGATCCTCCTATTTTTCAGACCGTTTCCTGCTCCTCATATTTTTCACTCCTTTTGATGCTCTTCATATTTTTCACACGTTTTCAGGCTCTTCTTGTTTTTCAACACCGCTTCATGCTCCTCCTATTTTTCAGACCGTTTCTTGCACCTCATATTTTACTCACCTTTTGAAGCGCTTCATATTTTCCACACCTTTTCATTCTCTTCATGTTTTTGAACACCATTTCATGATCCTCCTATTTTTCTGACCGTTTAATGCTCCTCATATTTTTGACACCTTTAGAAACTCTTCATATTTTCCACACCTTTTCAAGCACTTCATGGTTTTCCACACCTCTTCATGCTCCTCCTATTTTTCAGACGGTTTCATGCTATTCATATTTTTGATAACTTTTGAAGCTCTTCATATTTTTCACACCTTTTCAGGCTCTTCATGTTTTTCAAGACCACTTCATGCTCCTCCTATTTTTCAGACCGTTTCATGCTCATCTCATTTTTGACACCTTTTGAAGTTCTTCATATTTTTCCCACCTTTTGAAGCTCTTCATATATTTCACACGTTTTCAGGTTCTTCATATTTTTCAACACCGTTTCATGCTGCTTCTATTTTTCAGACCGTTTCATGCTCCTCATATTTTTCACACCTTTTGAAGCTCTTCATATTTTTCACACGTTTTCAGGCTCTTCATGTTTTTCAACACCGTTTAATTCTGCTTCTATTTTTCAGACCGTTTCATGCTCCTCATATTTTTGACACCTTTAGACTCTTCATATTTTTCACACCTTTTCAGCCTCTTCATGTTTTTCACACATTTTCAGCCTCTTCATGTTTTTGAACACCCCTTCTTGCTCCTTTTATTTTTCAGAGAGTTTCATGCTCCTCATGTATTTCACACCTTTTAAAGCTCTTCATATTTTTCACACCTTTACAGGCTCTTCATGTTTTTGAACACCGTTTCATCCTCCTCCTATTTTTCAGACCGTTTCATGCTCCTCATATTTTTGACACCTTTTGAAGCTCTTCATATTTTTCACACCTTTTCAAGCTCTTCATGTTTTTGCACACTGCTTCATGCTCTTCCTATTTTTCAGACCGTTTCATGCTCCTCATATTTTTGACACCTTTTGAAGCTCTTCATATTTTTCACACCTTTTCAGGCTCTTCATGTTTTTCAACACCAATTCATGCTTCTCCTATTTTTCAGACTGTTTAATGCTCCTCATATTTTTGACACCTTTAGAAACTCTTCATATTTTTCACACCTTTTCAAGCACTTCATGGTTTTCCACACCGCTTCATGCTGCTCCTATTTTTCATACCGTTTCATTCTCCTCATATTTTTGACATGTTTTGAAGCTCTCATATATTTCACACCTTTTCAGGCTCTTCATTTTTTTCAACACCACGTCATGCTCCTCCTATTTTTCAGACCCTTTTATGCTCTTCTCATTTATGACACCATTTGAAGCTCTTCATATTTTTCACACCTTTTGAAGCTCTTCATGGTTTTCACACCTTTTCAGGCTCTTCATGTTTTTCAACACCGCTTCATGCTCCTTCTATTTTTTTGACCGTTTCATGCTCCTCATAATTTTGACACATTTTGAAGCTCTTCATATTTTTCACACCTTTTCAGGCTCTTCATGTTTTTCAACACCGCTTCGTGCTCCTCCTCTTTTTCAGACCGTTTCATGCTCCTCATATTTTTGACATCTATTGAAGCTCTTCATATTTCTCACACCTTTTCAGGTTCTTCACGTTTTTCAACACCACTTCATGCTCCTCCTATTTTTCAGACCGTTTCATGCACATCTCATTTTTGACACCTTTTGAAGCTCTTCATATCTTTCATATTTTTGAAGTTCTTCATATTTTCACAGGTTTTCAGACTCTTCATGTTTTTCAACACCGCTTCATGCTCCTGCTATTTTTGAGACCGTTTCATGCTCTTCATATATTTGACACCTCTTGAAGCTCTTCATATTTTTCACACCTTTTCAGGCTCTTCATGTTTTTCCCCACCACTTCATTCTTCTCCTATTTTTCAGATCATTTCATGCTCCTCATGAATTTCACACCTTTTGAAGCTCTTCATATTTTTCACACCTTTTCAGGCTCTTCATGTTTTTTATCACCGTTTCATGCTCCTATTTATCAGACCGTTTCATGCTCCTCATATTTTTGACACCTTTTGCAGCTCTTCATATTTTTCACAAGTTTTCAGTCTCTTCATGATTTTGAACACCGCTTCAAGATCCTCCTATTTTTAAGACCGTTTCATGCTCTTCATATTTTTGACACCTTTTGCAGCTCTTCATATTTTTCACACCTTTTCAGGCTCTTCATGTTTTTCAACACCGTTTCATGCTGCTTCTCTTTTTCAGACCGTTTCATGCTCCTCATATTTTTCACACCTTTTGAAGCTCCTCATATTTTTCACACCTTTTCAGGCTCTTCATGTTTTTGAACACAGCTTCATGCTACTCCTATTTTTCAGACTGTTTCATGCTCCTCATATTTTTCACACCTTTTGAAGCTCCTCATATTTTTCACACCTTTTCAGGCTCTTCATGTTTTTCAACACCGTTACATGATCCTCCTATTTTTCAGACTGTTTCATGCTCATCTCATTTTTGACACCTTTTGAAGCTTTTCAGATTTTTCTCAACTTTTTAGGCTCTTCATGTTTCTCAACACGGCTTCATGCTCCACATATTTTTCAGACCGCTTCATGCTCATCTCATTTTTGACACCTTTTGAAGCTCTTCATATTTCTCACAACTTTTTAGGCTTTTCATATTTTTGAATACCGCTTCATGCTCCTCCTATTTTTCAGAGAGTTTCATGCTCCTCATGTATTTCACATCTTTTGAAGCTCTTCATATTTCTCACAACTTTTTAGGCTCTTCATGTTTTTCCACATCACTTCATGCTTCTCGTATTTTTCGGCCTGTTTCATGCTCCTCATGTATTTCACAGCTTTTGAAGCTCTTCATATTTTTCACACCTTTTCAGGCTCTTCATGTTTTTAATCACCGTTTCATGCTCCTCCTATTTTTCAGACCGTTTCATGCTCCTCATATATTTGACACATTTTGAAGCTCTTTATATTTTTCACACATTTTCAGGCTCTTCATGTTTTTGAACACTGCTTCATGATCCTCCTATTTTTCAGACCTTTTCATGTTCTTCATATGTTTGACACATTTTGAAGCTCTTCATATTTTTCACACCTTTTCAGGCTCTTCATGTGTTTCAACACCACTTCATGCTTCTCCTATTTTTCAGACCGTTTCATGCGCCTCATGTATTTCACACCTTTTGAAGCTCTTCATAATTTTCACATCTTTTCAGTCTCTTCATGTTTTTGAACACCATTTCATGCCGCTTCTATTTTTTAGACCGTTTCCTGCTCCTCATATTTTTCACACCTTTTGATGCTCTTCATATTTTTCACACGTTTTCAGGCTCTTCTTGTTTTTCAACACCGCTTCATGCTCCTCCTATTTTTCAGACCGTTACTTGCACCTCATATTTTTCTCACCTTTTGAAGCGCTTCATATTTTCCACACCTTTTCAGGCTCTTCATGTTTTTCAACACCGCTTCATGCTCCTCCTATTTTTCAGACCGTTTCCTGCTCCTCATATTTTTGACACGTTTTGAAGCTCTTCATATTTTTCACACGTTTTTAGGCTCTTCATGTTTTTCACACCTTTTCAGGCTCTTCATGTTTTTGAACACCATTTCATGATCCTCCTATTTTTCTGACCGTTTAATGCTCCTCATATTTTTGACACCTTTAGTAACTCTTCATATTTTTCACACCTTTTCAAGCACTTCATGGTTTTCCACACCGCTTCATGCTCCTCCTATTTTTCAGACGGTTTCATACTCTTCATATTTTTGATAACTTTTGAAGCTCTTCATATTTTTCACAACTTTTCAGGCTCTTCATGTTTTTCAAGACCACTTCATGCTCCTCCTATTTTTCAGACCGTTTCATGCTCATCTCATTATTGACACCTTTTGAAGTTCTTCATATTTTTCCCACCTTTTGAAGCTCTTCATATATTTCACACGTTTTCAGGTTCTTCATGTTTTTCAACACCGTTTCCTGCTGCTTCTATTTTTCAGACCGTTTCATGCTCCTCATATTTTTCACACCTTTTGAAGCTCTTCATATTTTTCACACGTTTTCAGGCTCTTCATGTTTTTCAACACCGTTTAATTCTGCTTCTATTTTTCAGACCGTTTCATGCTCCTCATATTTTTGACACCTTTAGACTCTTCATATTTTTCACACCTTTTCAGCCTCTTCATGTTTTTCACACATTTTCAGCCTCTTCATGTTTTTGAACACCCCTTCTTGCTCCTTTTATTTTTCAGAGAGTTTCATGCTCCTCATGTATTTCACACCTTTTAAAGCTCTTCATATTTTTCACACCTTTACAGGCTCTTCATGTTTTTGAACACCGTTTCATCCTCCTCCTATTTTTCAGACCGTTTCATGCTCCTCATATTTTTGACACCTTTTGAAGCTCTTCATAATTTTCACACCTTTTCCAGCTCTTCATGTTTTTGCACAATGCTTCATGCTCTTCCTATTTTTCAGACCGTTTCATGCTCCTCATATTTTTGACATCTTTTGAAGCTCTTCATATTTTTCACACGTTTTCAGGCTCTTCATGATTTTCCACACCAATTCATGCTTCTCCTATTTTTCAGACTGTTTAATGCTCCTCATATTTTTGACACCTTTAGAAACTCTTCATATTTTTCACACCTTTTCAAGCACTTCATGGTTTTCCACACCACTTCATGCTCCTCCTATTTTTCAGACCGTTTCATTCTCCTCATATTTTTGACACCTTTTGAAGCTCTCATATATTTCACACCTTTTCAGGCTCTTCATTTTTTTCTACACCACGTCATGCTCCTCCTATTTTTCAGACCCTTTTATGCTCTTCTCATTTTTGACACCTTTTGAAGCTCTTCATATTTTTCACACCTTTTGAAGCTCTTCATGATTTTCACACCTTTTCAGGCTCTTCATGTTTTTCAACACCGCTTCATGCTCCTTCTATTTTTCTGACCGTTTCATGCTCCTCATAATTTTGGCACATTTTGAAGCTCTTCATATTTTTCACACCTTTTCAAGCACTTCATGGTTTGCCACACCGCTTCATGCTCCTCCTCTTTTTCAGACCGTTTCATGCTCCTCATATTTTTGACATCTGTTGAAGCTCTTCATATTTCTCACACCTTTTCAGTTTCTTCACGTTTTTCAACACCGCTTCATGCTCCTCCTATTTTTCAGACAGTTTCATGCACATCTCATTTTTGACACCTTTTGAAGCTCTTCATATTTTTCATATTTTTGAAGCTCTTCATGTTTTCAGACGTTTTCAGACTCTTCATGTTTTTCAACACCGCTTCATGCTACTGCTATTTTTCAGACCGTTTCATGCTCCTCATATTTTTGACAGTTTTTGAGGCTTTTCATATTTTTCACACCTTTTCAGGCACTTCATGTTTTTGAACATTGCTTCATGCTCCTCCTATTTTTCAGACCGCTTCAGGCTCTTCATATTTTTGACACCTTTTGAAGCTCTTCATATTTTTCACACCTTTTCAGGCTCTTCATGTTTTTCAACACCTCTTCATGCTCCTCCTGTTTTTCAGACCCTTTAATGCTCATCTCACTATTACACCTTTTGCAGCTCTTCATATTTTTCACACCTTTTGAAGCTCTTAATATTTTTCACAGGTTTTCAGGCTCTTCATGTTTTTAACACTGCTTCATGCTCCTCCTATTTTTCAGACCGTTTCATGCTCCTCATATTTTTGACACGTTTCGATGCTCTTCATATTTTTCACACCTATCCAGGCTCTTCAATTTTTTGAACACCGCTTCATGCTCCTCCACTTTTTCAGACCGTTTCATGCTCCTCATATTTTTCACACCTTTTGAAGCTCTTCATATATTTCACAGCTTTTAGGCTCTTCAGGTTTTTCAACACCACTTCATGCTCCTCCTATTTTTCAGACCGTTTCATGCTCATCTCATTTTTGACTCCTTTTGAAGCTCTTCATATTTTTCACACCTTTTGAAGCTCTTCATATTTTTCACACATTTTCAGGCTCTTCATGTATTTCAACACGGCTTCATGATCCTCCTATATTTCAGACCGGTTCATGCTCCTCATATTTTTGACACCTTTTGAGGCTCTTCATATTTTTACACCATTCCAGGCTCTTCAGGTTTTTCAACACCACTTCATGCTCCTCCTATTTTTCAGACCGTTTCTTGCTCCTCATATTTTTGACACCTTTTGAAGCTCTTCATATTTTTCACACCTTTTCAGGCTTCTCATGTTTTTCAACACCGCTTCATGCTCCTCCTATTTTTCAGACCGTTTCATGCTCCTCATATTTTGAAACCTTTTGAAGCTCTTCATATATTTCACACCTTTTCAGGCTCTCCATGTTCTTGATCACCGATTCATTTTCCTCCTAATTTTGAGACTGTTTCATGCTTCTCATATTTTTGACAACTTTTGAAGCTCTTCATATTTTTCACACCTTTTCAGGCTCTTCATGTTTTTGAAAACCGCTTCATGCTCCTCCTATTTTTCAGACCGTTTCATGCTCCTTATATTTTTCACACCTTTTGAAGCTGTTCATATTTTTCACACCTTTTCAGGCTCTTCATGTTTTAGAACACCGCTTCATGCTCCTCCCATTTTTCAGACCGTTTCACGCAGCACATATTTTTGACACCTTTGGAAGCTCCTCTTATTTTCCACACCTTTTCAGGCTCTTCAAGTTTTTCAACACCGTTTCATGCTCCTGCTAGATTTCATACCGTTTCATGCTACTCATATACTTGACAGCTTTTGAAGCTCTTCATATTTTTCACACCTTTTCAGGCTCTTCATGTTTTTGAACACCGCTTCATGCTCCTCCTATTTTTCAGACCATTTCATGCTCCTCATAATTTTGACACCTTTTGAAGCTCCTCCTATTTTTCACACGTTTTCAACTCTTCATGTTTTTGAACACTGCTTCATGCTCCTCATATATTTCAGACCGTTTCATGATCCTCATGTATTTCACACCTTTTGAACCTCTTCATATTTTTCACACATTTTAAATGTCTTCATGTTTTTGAACCTCGTTTCATGTTGCTCCTATTTTTCAGACCGTTTCATGCTCCTCATATTTTTGACACGTTTTGAAGCTCTTCATATTTTTCACACTTTTTAAGGCTGTTTATAGTTTTCAACACCGCTGCATGATTCCCCTATTTTTCAGACCGTTTCATGCTCCTCATATTTTTGACATTTTTTGAAGCTCTTCATATTTTTCACACCTTTTCAGGCTCTTCATGTTTTTGAACACCGTTTCATGCTCCTCCTATTTTCCAGACAGGTTCATGCTCATCTCATTTTTGACACCTTTTGAAGCTCTTCATATTTTTCACACGTTTTCAGGCTCTTCATGTTTTTCAACACTGCCTCAGGATCCTCCTGTTTTTCAGACCGTTTCAGGCTCATCTCAATTTTGACACCTTTTGAAGCTCTTCATATTTTTCACACGTTTTGAAGCTCTTCATATTTTTCACACCTTTTCAGGCTCTTCATGTTTTTCAATACCACTTCATGCTCCTCCTATTTTACAGACAGTTTCATGCTCATCTCATTTTTGACATCTTTTGAAGCTCTTCATAGTTTTCACACCTTTTGAAGCTCTTCATATTTTTTACACGTTTTCAGGCTCTTCATGTTTTTCAACACCGCTTCATTCTCCTCCTATTTTTCCGACCGTTTCATGCTCCTCATATTTTTGACACCTTTTGAAGCTCTTCGTATTTTTCACACCTTTTCAGGCTCTTCATGTTTTTCACCACCACTTCATGCACGGCCTATTTTTCAGATCGTTTCATGCTCCTCTTATTTTTGACACATTTTCAAGCTCCTCATGTATTTCTCACGTTTTCAGGCTCTTCATGTTTTTCAACACAACTTCATGCTCCTCCTATTTTTCAGAGCGTTTCATGCTCATCTCATTTTTGACACCTTTTGAAGCTCTTCATATTTTCACACCTTTTGAAGCTCCTCAAATTTTTCACATCTTTTCAGGCCTTCATGTTTTTGAACACCGGTTCATGGACCTCATATATTTCAGACCGTTTCATGCTCCTCTTATTTTTGACACCTTTTGAAGCTCTTCATATTTTTCACACCTTTTCAGGCTCTTCATGTTTTTCAACATCACTTCATGCTCCTCCTATTTTTCAGGCCGTTTCATGCTCATCTCTTTTTTGACACCTTTTGAAGCTCTTCATATTTTTCATACCTTTTAAAGATCTTCATATTTTTCACACGTTTTCAGGCTCTTCATATTTTTCAACACCGCATCATGCTCCTCCTATTTTTCAGACAGTTTTATGCTCCTCATATTTTTGACATGTTTTGAAGCTCTTCATATTTTTCACACCGTTTCAGGCTCTTCATGTTTTTCAACACTGTTTCATGCTCCTCCTATTTTTCAGACCGTTTCATGCTCCTCATAATTTTGACACCCTTTGAAGCTCTTCTTATATTTCACACCTTTTCAGACTCGTCATGTTTTTGAACACCGCTTCAAGGTCCTCCTTTTTTTCGAGCGTTTCATGCTCCTCATATTTTTGACACCTTTTGAAGCTCTTCATATTTTTCACGCCTTTTCAGGCTCTTCATGTTTTTGAACACGGTTTCATGCTCCTCCTATTTTTCAGAGCGTTTCATACTCCTCATATTTTTCACACCTTTTGAAGCTCTTCAAATTTTTCACACCTTTTCAGGCTCTTCATGTTTTTCAACACCGCTTCATGCTCCTCCTATTTTGAGACCGTTTTCTGCTCCACATGTATTTCACAGCTTTTGAATCTCTTCATATTTTTCACACCATTTCAGGCTCTTCATGTTTTTCAACATCACTTCATGCTCCTCCTATTTTTCAGACCATTTCATGCTCCTCTTAATTTTGACAACTTTTGAAGCTCTTCATATTTTCCACACTTTTTCAGGCTCATCATGTTTTTGAACACCACTTCATGTTCCTCCTATTTTTCAGAGAGTTTCATGCTCCTCATGTATTTCACACCTTTTGAAGCTCTTCATATTTTTCACACATTTTCAGGCTCTTCATGTTTTTTCACACCACTTCATGCTTCTCCTATTTTTCAGACCGTTTTATGCTCCTCATGTATTTCACACCTTTTGAAGCTCTTCATATTTTTCACAACTTTTCAGGTATTCATGTTTTTGATCACCGTTTCATGCTCCTCCTATTTTTCAGACCGTTTCATTCTCCTCATATTTTTGATACCTTTTGACACTCTTCATATATTTCACACCTTTTCAGGCTCTTCATGTTTTAACACCACTTCATGCTCTCCTAATATTCAGACCCTTTCCTGCTCATTTATTTTTGACACGTTTTGAAGCTCTTCATATATTTCACACCATTTCAGGCTCTTCACGTTTTTCAACACCGCTTCATGCTCCTCGTATTTTTCATACCGTTTCATGCTCCTCATATATTTGACACGTTTTTAAGCTTTTCATAATTTTCACACCTTTTCAGGCTCTTCATTTTTTCAACACCCCTTCATGCTCCTCCTATTTTTCAGACCGTTTCATGCTCCTCATATTTTTGACACTTTTTGAAGCTCCTCATATGTTTCACACATTTTGAAGGTCTTCATATATTTCACACCATTTCAGGATCTTCATGTTTTTCAACACCACTTCATGCTCCTCCTATTTTTCAGACCGTTTCATGCTCCTCATAATTTTGACACCTTTTGAAGCTCTTTATATTTTTCTCACCTTTTCAGGCTCTTCATGTTTTTCAACACCACTTCATGCTCCTCCAATTTTTCAGGCCGTTTCATTGTCCTCATATATTTGACACCTTTAGAAGATCTTCATATTTTTCACACATTTTCAGGCTCTGCATGTTTTTCAACATCGCTTCATGCCCCTCCTATTTTTCAGACCGTTTCAGGCTCCTCATATTTTTGACACCTTTAGAAGCTCTTCATATTTTTCACACCTTTTCAGGCTCTTCATTTTTTTCAACACCTCTTCATGCTCCTCTTATTTTTCAACACCGCTTCATGCTCCTCCTATTTTTCAGACCGTTTCATGCTCCTCATAATTTTGACACTTTTTGAAGCTCCTCATATTTTTCACACGTTTTGAAGGTCTTCATATATTTCACACCATTTCAGGCTCTTCATGTTTTTCAACACCACTTCATGCTCCTCCTATTTTTCAGACCGTTTCATGCTCATCTCTTTTTTGACACCTTTTGAAGCTCTTCATATTTTCACACGTTTTCAGACTATTCATGTTTTTCAACACGGCTTCATGCACCTCCTATTTTTCAAACTGTATCATGCTCCTCATATTTTTCACACCTTTTGAAGCTCTTCATATTTTTCACAGCTTTTCAGGCTCTTCATGTTTTTGATCACCGTTTCATGCTCCTCATATTTTTCAGACGGTTTCATGTTCATCTCATTTTTAACACCTTTTGAAGCTCTTCATATATTTCACACGTTTTCAAGCTCTTCATATATTTCACACCTTTTCAGGCTCTTCATGTTTTTGAACACCGCTTCATGCTCCTCTTATTTTTCAGACCGTTTCAGGCTCCTCATATTTTTGACACCTTTTGAAACTCTTCATATTTCTCACACCTTTTCAGGATCTTCATGTTTTTCAACACCAATTCATGCTCCTCCTATTTTTCAGACCGTTTCATGCTCCACACATTTTGAAACCTTTTGAAGCTCTTCATATTTTTCACACCTTTTCAGGCTCTCCATGTTTTTCATCACCGCTTCATGCTCCTCGTATGTTCAGACCGTTTCATGCTCCTCATATTTTTGACACCTTTTGAATCTCTTCATACTTTTCACACCTTTTAGGCTCTTCATGTTGTTGAACAGCGCTTCATGCTCCTCCTATTTTTCAGACCGTTTCATGCTCCTCATGTATTTCACACCATTTGAAGCTCTTCCTCTTTTTCACACCTTTTCAGTCTCTTCATGTCTTTGAACACCATTTCATGCTCCTCCGATTTTTTAGACCGTTTCATGCTCCTCATATTTTTGACACCTTTTGAAGCTCTTCATATTTTTCACACCTTTTGAAGCTCTTCATGTTTTTCATATTTTTGAAGCTCTTCATATTTTTCACACCTTTTCACGCTTTTCATGTATTTGAACACCGGTTCATGCTCTTCCTATTTTTCAGACCGTTTCATGCTCCTCCTATTTTTCACTCCTTTTGAAGCTCTTCATATTTTTCACACCTTTTCAGTCTCTACATGTTTTTGAACACCGCTTCATGCTCCTCCTATTTCTCAGACCATTTCATGCTCCTCATGTATTTCACACCTTTTGAAGCTCTTCGTATTTTGCACACATTTTCAGGCTTTTCATGTTTTTCACAACGACTTCATGCTCCTCATATTTTTCAGACCGTTTCATGCACATTTCATTTTTGACTCCTTTTGAAGCTCTTCATATTTTTCACACCATTTTCAGGCTCTTCATGTTTTTCAACACCGCTTTATGATCCTCCTATTTTTCAGACCGTTTCATATTCCTCATATTTTTGACATTTTTTGAGGCTCTTCATATTTTTCACACCTTTTCAGGCTCTTCATGTCTTTGAACACCGTTTCATGCTCCTCCTATTTTTGTGACCGTTTCATGCACATCTCATTTTTGACACCTTTTGAAGCCTTTGATATTTTTCACACCATTTTCAGGCTCTTCATGTTTTTCAACACCGCTTTCTGATCCTCCTATTTTTCAGACCGTTTCATGCTCCTCATGTATTTGACACCTTTTAAAGCTCCTCATATTTTTCACACCTTTTCAGGCTCTTCATATTTTTCACATAATTTCAGGCTGTTCATGTTTTTGAACACGGCTTCATGCTCCTCCAATTTTTCAGACCGTTTCATGTTCCTCATATTTTTGACACCTTTTGAAGCTCTTCATATTTTTCACACCTTTTGAAGCTCTTCATATTTTTCACACCATTTTCAGGCTCTTCATGTTTTTTAACACCGTTTCATGCTCCTCCTATTTTTCAGACCGTTTCATGCTCCTCTTATGTTTGACACCTTTTGAAGCTCTTCATATTTTTCACACCTTTTCACGCTCTTCATGTTTTTGAACACCGCTTCATACTCCGCATATTTTTCAGACCGTTTCATGCACATCTCATTTTTGACACCTTTTGAAGCCTTTGATATTTTTCACACCATTTTCAGGCTCTTCAGGTTTTTCAACACCACTTTCTGATCCTCCTATTTTTCAGACCATTTCATGCTCCTCATATATTTGACACCTTTTGAAGCTCTTCATATTTTCACAATTTTTTAAGCTCTTCATATGTTTCACACGTTTTCAGGTTCTTCATGTTTTTCAACACCGCTTCATGCTCCCCCTATTTTTCATTCCGTTTCATGCTCCTCATATTCTTGACACCTTTTGACGCTTTTCATATTTTTCACACATTTTCAGGCTCTTCTAGTTTTTCAACACCGCTTCATGCTCCTCCTATTTTTCATTCCGTTTCATGCTCCTCATATTTTTGACACCTTTTTAAGCTCTTCATATTTCTCACACCTTTTCAGGCTCTTCATGTTTTTCAACACCGCTTCATGATCCTCCTGTTTTTCAGACCGTTTCATGCTGATCTCATTTTGACACCTTTGGAAGCTTTTCATATTTTTCACAACTTTTCAGGCTCTTCACGTTTTTGAACACCGCTTCATGTTCCTCCTATTTTTCAGACCGCATCATGCTCCTCATATATTTCACACGTTTTGAAGCTCTTCATATTTTTCATACCTTTTCAGGCTCTTCATGTATTTCAACACCAATTCATGCTCCTACTATTTTTCAGACCGTTTCATGCTCATCTCATTTTTGACACCTTTCGAAGCTGTTTATATTTTTCACACCTTTTGAAGCTCTTCATATTTTTCACACGTTTTCATGCCCTACATGTTTTTCATCAACGCTTCATGCTCCTCCTATCTTTCAGACCGTTTCATGCTCCTCATATTTTTGACACCTTTTGAAGCTCTTCATATATTTCACACCTTTTCAGGCTCTTCTTTTTTTTCAACACCACTTCATGCTCCTCCTATTTTTCAGACCGTTTCATGCTCATTTCATTTTTGACACCTTTTGTAGCTCTTCATATTTTTCACACCTTTTCATGCTCTTCATGTAATTGAACACCGCTTCATGCTCCTCCTATTTTTCATTCCGTTTCATGCTCCTCATATTCTTGACACCTTTTGACGCTTTTCATATTTTTCACACATTTTCAGGCTCTTCATGTTTTGCCACACCACTTCATGCTCCTCCTATTTTTCAGACGTTTTCATGCTCGTCATATTTTTGACACCTTTAGAAACTCTTCATATCATTCACACCTTTTCAGGCTCTTCATGTTTTGCCACACCGCTTCATGCTCCTCCTATTTTTGAGCCCGTTTCATGCTCCTCATGTATTTCACACCTTTTGAAGCTCTTCATATATTTCACACCCTTACATACTCTTCATGTTTTTCAACACCACTTCATGCTCCTCCTATTTTTAAGACTGTTTCATGCTCCTGATATTTTTGACTCGTTTTTAAGCTCTTCATATTTTCACAATTTTTTAAGCTCTTCATATTTTTCACACGTTTTCAGGTTCTTCATGTTTTTCAACACCGCTTCATGCTCCTCCTATTTTTCATTCCGTTTCATGCTCCTCATATTCTTGACACCTTTTCACGCTTTTCATATTTTTCACACATTTTCAGGCTCTTCAAGTTTTTCAACACCGCTTCATGCTCCTCCTATTTTTCATTCCGTTTCATGCTCCTCATATTTTTGACACCTTTTGAAGCTCTTCATATTTCTCACACCTTTTCAGGCTCTTCATGTTTTTCAACACCGCTTCATGATCCTCCTGTTTTTCAGACCGTTTCATGCTGATCTCATTTTTGACACCTTTGGAAGCTTTTCATATTTTTCACAACTTTTCAGGCTCTTCACGGTTTTGAACACCTTTTCATGTTCCTCCTATTTTTCAGACCGTATCATGCTCCTCATATATTTCACACGTTTTGAAGCTCTTCATATTTTTCATACCTTTTCAGGCTCTTTATGTATTTCAACACCAATTCATGCTCCTACTATTTTTCAGACCGTTTCATGCTCATCTCATTTTTGACACCTTTCGAAGCTGTTTGTATTTTTCACACCTTTTGAAGCTCTTCATATTTTTCACACGTTTTCATGCCCTTCATGTTTTTCATCACCGCTTCATGCTCCTCCTATTTTTCAGACCGTTTCATGCTCCTCATATTTTTGACACCTTTTGAAGCTCTTCATATATTTCACACCTTTTCAGGCTCTTCTTTTTTTTCAACACCACTTCATGCTCCTACTATTTTTCAGACCGTTTCATGCTCATCTCATTTTTGACACCTTTTGATGCACTTCATATTTTTAACACCTTTTGAAGCTGTTCGTATATTTCACAACTTTTCAGGCTCTTCATGTTTTCAACACCACTTCATGCCCCTCCTATTTTTCAGACCCTTTCATGTTAAACTAAATTTGACACCTTATGAAGCTTTTCATGTTTTTCATACCTTTTCATGCTCTTTATGTTTTTGAACACCGGTTCATGCTCCTCCTATTTTTCAACCCGTTTCATGCTCCTCATGTATTTCACATCTTTTGAAGCTCTTCATATTTTTCACACCTTTTCAGTCTCTTCATGTTTTTGAACACCGTTTCATGCTCCTCCTACTTTTGAGACCATATAATGCTCGTCATATATTTCACACGTTTTGAAGCTCTTCATATTTTTCACACCTTTTCAGGCTCTTCATGTTTTTAAACACCACTTCATGCTCCTCCTAATTATCAGACCGTTTCATGCTCCTCATATATTTGACACCTTTTGTAGCTCTTCATATTATTCACACCTTTTCAGACTCCCCATGTTTTTCAACACCACTTCATGTTCCTCCCATTTTGCAGACAGTTTCATACTCCTCATATTTTTGACAACATTTGAAGCTCTTCATATTTCTAACACCTTTTCAGGCGCTTCATGTTTTTCAACACCGCTTCGTGCGCCTCCTATTTTTCAGACCGTTTCATGCTCATCTCATTTTTGACACCTTTTGAAGCTCTTCTTATTTTCCACATCTTTTGAAACCCTTCATATTTTTCACACGTTTTCAAGCTCTTCATGTTTTTCAACAACGTTTCATGCTCCTCCTATTTTTCAGACCGTTTCATGCTCCTCATATTTTTGACACCTTTTGAAGCTCTTCATATTTTTCACAACTTTTGAATCTCTTATATTTTTCACACCTTTTCAGGCTCTTCATGATTTTCAACACCGCTTCATGCTCCTCCTATTTTTCAGACCGTTTCTTGTTCCTCATATATTTGACACCTTTTGAAGCTCTTCATATATTTCACACCTTTTCAGGCGCTTCATGTTTTTCAACACCGCTTCATGCTCCTCCTATTTTTCAGACCATTTCATGCTCATCTCTTTTTTGACACCTTTTGAAGCTCTTCATATTTTTCACACCTTTTGAGCTCTTCATATTTTTCAAGACTGCTTTATGCTCCTCCTATTTTTCAGACCATTCATGCCCCTCATAATTTTGAAACATTTTGAAGCTCTTCATATTTTTTACACCTTTTCAGGCTTTTCATGTTTTTCAACACCACTTCATCCTCCTCCTGTTTTTAAGACCGTTCATGTCCCTCATATTTTTGACACCTTTTGAAGCTCTTCATATTTTCACACGTTTTCAGGCTCTTCATGTTTTTCAACACTTTATCATGCTCATCGTATTTTTCAGACCGTTTCATGCTCCTCATATTTTTGACACGTTTTCAGTCTCTTCATATTTTTCACACATTTTCAGGCTCTTCATGTTTTTGAACACTGCTTCATGCTCCTCATATTTTTCACACCTTTTGAAGCTCTTCATATTTTTCACACATTTTCAGGCTCTTTATGTTTTTCACCACCGCTTCATGCTCCTCCTATTTTTCAGAACTTTTCATGCTCATCTCATTTTTGACACCTTGTGAAGCTCTTCGTATTTTTTACACCTTTTGAAGCTCTTCATATTTTTATACCTTTTCAGGCTCTTCATGTTTTTCAACACCGCTTCATGCTTCTCCTGTTTTTCAGACCGTTTCATGCTCCTCATATTTTTGACACCTTTTGAAGCTCTTCATACTTTTCACATCTTTTCAGGCTCTTCATGATTTTCAACACCACTTCATGCTCCTAGTATTTTTCAGACCTTTTCATGCTCCTCGTATTTTTGACACCTTTTGAAGCTCTTCATATTTTTCACACCTTTTGAAGCTCTTCGTATTTTTCACACCTTTTCAGGCTCTTCATATTTTTGAACACCGTTTTATGCTGCTTCTATTTTTCAGACCTTTTCATGCTCCTCATATATTTTAAACCTTTTGAATCTTTTCATATTTTTCACACCTTTTCATGCTGTTCATGTTTTTCAACAATGCTTCCTGATCCTCCTATTTTTCAGACCGTTTCATGCTCCTCAAGTATTTCACACCTTTTAAAGCTCTTCATATTTTTCACACCTTTTCTGGCTCTTCATGTTTTTCAACACCGCTCATGCTTCTCCTGTTTTTCAGACCATTTCATGCTCCTCTTAATTTTAACACCTTTTGAAGCTCTTCATATTTTCCACATCTTTTCAGGCTCTTCATGTTTTTGAACACTGCTTCATGTTCCTTCTATTTTTCAGACCGTTTCATGCTCCTCAAATTTTTAAAACTTTTGAAGCTCTTCATATTTTTCACACCTTTTCAGGCTCTTCATGTTTTTGAAGACCGATTCATGCTCCTCCTGTTTTTCAGACCGTTTCAGGCTCCTCATATTTTTGACACCTTTTGAAGCTCTTCATATTTTTTACAACTTTTCAGGCATTTCATGTTTTTGAACACCTCTTCATGCTCCTCCTATTTTTCACACCTTTTGAAGCTCTTCATATTTTTCATACCTTTTGAAGATTTTCATATTTTTCACACGTTTTCAGGCTCTTCATATTTTTCAACACCGCATCATGCTCCTCCTATTTTTCAGACAGTTTCATGCTCCTCATATTTTTGACACGTTTTGAAGCTCTTCATATTTTTCACACCTTTTCAGGCTCTTCATGGTTTTCAACACTGTTTCATGATCCTCCTATTTTTCAGACCGTTTCATGCTCCTCATAATTTTGACACCCTTTGAAGCTCTTCTTATATTTCACACCTTTTCAGACTCTTCATGTTTTCGAACACCAATTCAAGTTCCTCCTATTTTTGCGACCGTTTCATGCTCTTCATATTTTTGACACCTTTAGAAGCACTTCATATTTTTCACACCTTTTGAAGATCTTCATATATTTCACACATTTTCAGGCTCTTCATGTTTCTCAACACCACTTCATGTTCCTCCTATTTTTTAGACCGTTTCATGCTCATCTAATTTTTGACACCTTTTGAAGCTCTTCATATATTTCACACCTTTTGAAGCTCTTCATATTTTTCACATTTATAAAGCTATTCAAATTTTTCACACGTTTTCAGGCTCTTCATGTTTTTGAACACCGTTTCATGATCCTCCTATTTTTCAGAACGTTTCATGCTCCTCATATTCTTGACACCTTTTAAAGTTCTTCATATTTTTCACACCTTTTAAGGCTCTTCATGTTTTGAACACCGTTTCATGCTCCTCCTATTTTCAGACCGTTTCATGCTCTTCATTTTTTTGACACCTTTTGAAGCTCTTCATATTTTTCACACGTTTTGAAGCTCTTCATATATTTCACACCTTTTCAGGCTCTTCATGTTTTTGAACACCGCTTCATGCTCCTCCTATTTTTCAGGCCATTTCATGCTCTTCATTTTTTTGACACCTTTTGAAGCTCTTCATATTTTTCACACCTTTTGAAGCTCTTCATATATTTCACACCTTTTCAGGCTGTTCATGTTTTTCAAAACACCACTTCATGCTCCTCCTATTTTTCAGACCGTTTCATGCTCATCTAATTTTTGACACTTTTTGAAGCTCTTCATATATTTCACACCTTTTGAAGCTCTTCATATTTTTCACATTTATGAAGCTATTCAAATTTTTCACACTTTTTCAGGCTCTTCATGTTTTTGAACACCGCTTCATGTTCCTGCTATTTTTCACAACGTTTCACACTCCTCATGTTTTTGACACATTTTGAGGCTACTCATATTTTTCACACCTTTTCAGGCTCTTCATGTTTTTGAACACCGTTTCATGATCCTCCTATTTTTCAGAACGTTTCATGCTCCTCATATTCTTGACACTTTTTAAAGTTCTTCATATTTTTCACACCTTTTAAATCTCTTCATGTTTTGAACACCGTTTCATGCTCCTCTTATTTTCAGACCGTTTCATGCTCTTCATTTTTTTGACACCTTTTGAAGCTCTTCATATTTTCACACGTTTTCAGGCTCTTCATGTTTTTCAACACTTTATCATGCTCATCGTATTTTTCAGACCGTTTCATGCTCCTCATATTTTTGACACGTTTTCAGTCTCTTCATATTTTTCACACATTTTCAGGCTCTTCATGTTTTTGAACACTGCTTCATGCTCCTCATATTTTTCACACCTTTTGAAGCTCTTCATATTTTTCACACATTTTCAGGCTCTTTATGTTTTTCACCACCGCTTCATGCTCCTCCTATTTTTCAGAACTTTTCATGCTCATCTCATTTTTGACACCTTGTGAAGCTCTTCGTATTTTTTACACCTTTTGAAGCTCTTCATATTTTTATACCTTTTCAGGCTCTTCATGTTTTTCAACACCGCTTCAGGCTTCTCCTGTTTTTCAGACCGTTTCATGCTCCTCATATTTTTGACACCTTTTGAAGCTCTTCATACTTTTCACATCTTTTCAGGCTCTTCATGATTTTCAACACCACTTCATGCTCCTAGTATTTTTCAGACCTTTTCATGCTCCTCGTATTTTTGACACCTTTTGAAGCTCTTCATATTTTTCACACCTTTTGAAGCTCTTCGTATTTTTCACACCTTTTCAGGCTCTTCATATTTTTGAACACCGTTTTATGCTGCTTCTATTTTTCAGACCTTTTCATGCTCCTCATATATTTTAAACCTTTTGAATCTTTTCATATTTTTCACACCTTTTCATGCTGTTCATGTTTTTCAACAATGCTTCCTGATCCTCCTATTTTTCAGACCGTTTCATGCTCCTCAAGTATTTCACACCTTTTAAAGCTCTTCATATTTTTCACACCTTTTCTGGCTCTTCATGTTTTTCAACACCGCTCATGCTTCTCCTGTTTTTCAGACCATTTCATGCTCCTCTTAATTTTAACACCTTTTGAAGCTCTTCATATTTTCCACATCTTTTCAGGCTCTTCATGTTTTTGAACACTGCTTCATGTTCCTTCTATTTTTCAGACCGTTTCATGCTCCTCAAATTTTTAAAACTTTTGAAGCTCTTCATATTTTTCACACCTTTTCAGGCTCTTCATGTTTTTGAAGACCGATTCATGCTCCTCCTGTTTTTCAGACCGTTTCAGGCTCCTCATATTTTTGACACCTTTTGAAGCTCTTCATATTTTTTACAACTTTTCAGGCATTTCATGTTTTTGAACACCTCTTCATGCTCCTCCTATTTTTCACACCTTTTGAAGCTCTTCATATTTTTCATACCTTTTGAAGATTTTCATATTTTTCACACGTTTTCAGGCTCTTCATATTTTTCAACACCGCATCATGCTCCTCCTATTTTTCAGACAGTTTCATGCTCCTCATATTTTTGACACGTTTTGAAGCTCTTCATATTTTTCACACCTTTTCAGGCTCTTCATGGTTTTCAACACTGTTTCATGATCCTCCTATTTTTCAGACCGTTTCATGCTCCTCATAATTTTGACACCCTTTGAAGCTCTTCTTATATTTCACACCTTTTCAGACTCTTCATGTTTTCGAACACCAATTCAAGTTCCTCCTATTTTTGCGACCGTTTCATGCTCTTCATATTTTTGACACCTTTAGAAGCACTTCATATTTTTCACACCTTTTGAAGATCTTCATATATTTCACACATTTTCAGGCTCTTCATGTTTCTCAACACCACTTCATGTTCCTCCTATTTTTTAGACCGTTTCATGCTCATCTAATTTTTGACACCTTTTGAAGCTCTTCATATATTTCACACCTTTTGAAGCTCTTCATATTTTTCACATTTATGAAGCTATTCAAATTTTTCACACGTTTTCAGGCTCTTCATGTTTTTGAACACCGTTTCATGATCCTCCTATTTTTCAGAACGTTTCATGCTCCTCATATTCTTGACACCTTTTAAAGTTCTTCATATTTTTCACACCTTTTAAGGCTCTTCATGTTTTGAACACCGTTTCATGCTCCTCCTATTTTCAGACCGTTTCATGCTCTTCATTTTTTTGACACCTTTTGAAGCTCTTCATATTTTTCACACGTTTTGAAGCTCTTCATATATTTCACACCTTTTCAGGCTCTTCATGTTTTTGAACACCGCTTCATGCTCCTCCTATTTTTCAGGCCATTTCATGCTCTTCATTTTTTTGACACCTTTTGAAGCTCTTCATATTTTTCACACCTTTTGAAGCTCTTCATATATTTCACACCTTTTCAGGCTGTTCATGTTTTTCAAAACACCACTTCATGCTCCTCCTATTTTTCAGACCGTTTCATGCTCATCTAATTTTTGACACTTTTTGAAGCTCTTCATATATTTCACACCTTTTGAAGCTCTTCATATTTTTCACATTTATGAAGCTATTCAAATTTTTCACACTTTTTCAGGCTCTTCATGTTTTTGAACACCGCTTCATGTTCCTGCTATTTTTCACAACGTTTCACACTCCTCATGTTTTTGACACATTTTGAGGCTACTCATATTTTTCACACCTTTTCAGGCTCTTCATGTTTTTGAACACCGTTTCATGATCCTCCTATTTTTCAGAACGTTTCATGCTCCTCATATTCTTGACACTTTTTAAAGTTCTTCATATTTTTCACACCTTTTAAATCTCTTCATGTTTTGAACACCGTTTCATGCTCCTCTTATTTTCAGACCGTTTCATGCTCTTCATTTTTTTGACACCTTTTGAAGCTCTTCATATTTTTCACACATTTTCAGGCCCTTTATGTTTCTCACCACCGCTTCATGCTCCTCCTATTTTTGAGACCGTTTCATGCTCATCTCATTTTTGACACCTTTTGAAGCTCTTCGTATTTTTTACACCTTTTGAAGCTCTTCATATTTTTATAACTTTTCAGGCTCTTCATGTATTTCAACACCGCTTCATTCTTCTCCAGCTTTTCAGACCGTTTCATGCTCCTCATATTTTTGACACCTTTTGAAACTCTTCATATATTTCACATCTTTTCAGGCTCTTCATGATTTTCAACACCACTTCATGCTCCTCGTATTTTTCAGACCTTTTCATGCTCCTCATATTTTTGACACCTTTTGAAGCTCTTCATATTTTTCACACCTTTTGAAGCTCTTCGTATTTTTCACACCTTTTCAGGCTCTTCATGTTTTTGAACACCGTTTTTTGCTGCTTCTATTTTTCAGACCGTTTCATGCTCCTCATATATTTTAAACCTTTTGAAACTCTTCATATTTTTCACACCTTTTCAAGCTGTTCATGTTTTTCAACAATGCTTCATGATCCTCCTATTTTTCAGACCGTTTCATGCTCCTCAAGTATTTCACAACTTTTGAAGCTCTTCATATTTTTCACACCTTTTCAGGCTCTTCATGATTTTGAAGACCGATTCATGCTCCTCCTGTTTTTCAGACCGTTTCAGGCTCCTCATATTTTTGACACCTTTTGAAGCTCTTCATATTTTTTACAACTTTTCAGGCATTTCATGTATTTGAACACCTCTTCATGCTCCTCCTATTTTTCACACCTTTTGAAGCTCTTCACATTTTTCACACCATTTCAGGCTCTTCATGTTTTTCAACACCGCTTCCTGCTCCTCCTATTTTTCAGACAGTTTAATGCTCCTCCTGTACTTCACACCTTTTGAAGCTCTTCATATTTTTCACACCTTTTCAGGCTCTTCATGTTTTTCAACACTGCTTCATTCTCCTCCTATTTTCAGACCGTTTAATGCTCCTCCTGTACTTCACACCTTTTGTAGCTCTTCATATTTTTTACACCTTTTCAAGCTCTTCATGTTTTTGAACAGCGCTTCATGCTCCTCCTATTTTTCAGACAGTTTCATGCTCCTCATGTATTTCACACCTTTTGAAGCTCTTCGTATTTTTCACACCTTTTCAGGCTCTTCATGTTTTTGAGCACCGCATCATGCTCCTCTTCTTTCAGACCGTTTCATGCTCCTCATATTTTTGACCTCTTTTGAAGCTCCTAATATTTTTCACATCTTTTGAAGCTCTTCATATATTTCACACTTTTTCAGGCTCTTCATGTTTTTCAACACCACTTCATGTTCCTCCTATTTTTCAGACCGTTTCATGCTCATCTCATTTTTGACAGATTTTGAAGCTCTTCATATTTTTCACACCTTTTCAGTCTCTTCATGTTTTTGAACACCGTTTCATGCTCCTCCTACTTTTCAGACCGTATAATGCTCCTCATATTTTTCACACTTTTTGAAGCTCTTCATATTTTTCACACCTTTTCAGGCTCTTCATGTTTTTAAACACCACTTCATGCTCCTCCTAATTATCAGATCGTTTCATGCTCCTCATATTTTTGACACCTTTTGTAGCTCTTCATATTATTCACACCTTTTCAGGCTCTTCGTGATTTTCAAAACCGTTTCATGCTCCTCCTATTTTTCAGACCGTTTCATGCTCATCTCATTTTTGACACCTTTGGAAGCTCTTCTTATTTTTCACATCTTTTGAAACTCATCATATTTTTCACACGTTTTCAGGCTCTTCATGTTTTTCAACACCGCTTCATGCTCCTTCTATTTTTCACAACTGTTGACGCTCGTCATATTTTTCACACCTTTTCAGGCTCTTCATATTTTTGAACACCGCTTCATGCTGCTCCTATTTTTCAGACCGTTTCATGCTCCTCATATTTTTGAAAGGTTTTGAAGCTCTTCAAATTTTTCACACCTTTTCAGGCTCTTCATGTTTTTCAACACCGCTTCATGATCCTCCTATTTTTCAGACCGTTTCATGCTCCTCATGTATTTCACACCTTTTGAAGCTGATCATATTTTTCACACGTTTTCAGGCTCTTCATGTTTTTCATCAATGCTTCATGCTCCTTCTCTTTTTCAGACCGTTTCATGCTCCTCATATTTTTCACACTTTTTGAAGCTCTTCATATTTTTCACACCTTTTCAGGCTCTTCACGTTTTTCAACACCGTCTCATGCTCCTCCTATTTTTCAGACAGTTTCATGCTCCTCATGTATTTCACATCTTTTGAAACTCTTCATATTTTTCAGACCTTTTCAAGCTCTTCATGTTTTTGAACACCGCTTCATGCTCCTTCTATTTTTCAGACCGTTTCATTCTCCTCATATTTTTAACACCGTTTGTAGCTCTTCATATTTTTCACTCCTTTTCAGGCTCTTCATGTTTCTGAACACCGCTTCATGCTCCTCCTATTTTATACACCGTTTCATGCTCCTCATGTATTTCACACCTTTTGTAGCTCTTCATATTTTTTAAACCTTTTCAAACTCTTCATGTTTTTGAACAGCGCTTCATGCTCCTCCTATTTTTCAGACAGTTTCATGCTCCTCATGTATTTCACACCTTTTGAAGCTCTTCGTATTTTTCACACCTTTTGAAGCTCTTCATGTTTATCAACACAGCTTCATGCTCCTCCTATTTTTCAGACCGTTACATGTGCCTCATATTTTTGACACCTTTTGAAGCTCTTCATATTTTTCACACATTTTCAGGCTCTTCATGTTTATCAACACCGCTTCATGCTCCTCCTATTTTTCAGACCGTTTCTTGCTCCTAATATTTTTGACACTTTTTGAAGCTCTTCATATTTTTCACACCTTTTCATCCTCTTCATGTTTTCAACATTGATTCATGCTCCTATTATTTTTCAGACCGTTTCATCCTCGTCCTATTTTCACACCGTTTCATGCTCCTCATATTTTTGACACCTTTTGAAGCTCTTCATATTTTTCACACCTTTTCATGCTCTTCATGTTTTTGAACACGGCTTAATGCTCCTCCTATTTTTCAGACCGTTTCATGCTCCTCATATTTTTGACACCTTTTGAAGCTCTTCATATTTTTCACACCTTTTCAGGCTCTTCAAGTTTTTGAACAATGCTACAATTCTCCTCCTATTTTTCAGACCGTTTCATGCTCCTCATATTTTTGATCTCTTTTGAAGCTCTTCATATTTTTCACGCCTTTTGAAGCTCTTCATATATTTCACACTTTTTCAGGCTCTTCATGTTTTTCAACACCACTTCATGCTTCTCCTATTTCTCAGACCGTTTCATGCTCATCTCATTTTTGACAGCATTTGAAGCTCTTCATATTTTTCACATTTTTGAAGCTCATCAAATTTTTCACACTTTTTCAGACTCTTCATGTTTTTGAACACCGCTTCATGCTCCTCCTATTTTCAGACCGTTTCTTGCTCCTCATATTTTTGACACCTTTTGAAGCTCTTCATATTTTTCACACCTTTTCAGGCTCTACATGTTTTTGAACACCGTTTCATGCTCCTCCTATTTTCAGACCGTTTCTTGCTCCTCATATTTTTGACACCTTTGAATCTCTTCATATTTTTCACACCTTTTCAGCCTCTTCATATATTTCACACGTTTTAAGTCTCTTCATGTTTTTCAACACCGCTTCATGCTCCTCCTATTTTTCACACCGTTTCATGTTCCTCATGTATTTCATACCCTTTGAAGCTCTTCATATTTTTCACTACTTTTCAGGTTCTTCATGTTTTTCAACACCGCTTCATGCTCCTCCTATTTTTCTGACCGTTTCATGCTCCTCATGTATTTCACACATTTTGAAGCTCTTCATATTTTTCACACCTTTTGAAGCTCTTCATATTTTTCACACCTTTTGAAGCACTTCATATTTTTCCCACCTTTTCAGGCTATTCATGTTTTTGAACACCGTTTCATGCTCCTCCTATAATTCAGACGCTTTCATGCTCCTCATGTATTTCACTCCTTTTGAAGCTCTTCATATTTTACACACCTTTTCAGGCTCTTCATGTTTTTCACACCTTTTCAGGCTCTTCATGATTTTGAACAGCGTTTCATGCTGCTCGTATTTTTCAGACCTTTTCATACTCCTCTTATTTTGACACATTTTGAAGCTCTTCATATATTTCACACCTTTTCAGGCTCTTCATGTTTTTCTACACTGCTTCATGCTCCTCCTATTTTTCAGACCGTTTCATGCTCCTCATATTTTTGACACCTTTTAAAGCTCTTCATATATTTCACACCTTTTCAGGCTCCTCATGTTTTTCTACACTGCTTCATGCTCCTACTATTTTTCAGACCGTTTCATGCTCCTCGTATTTTTCAGACCGTTTCATGCTCCTCATATTTTGACACTTTTTGAAGCTCTTCATATTTTTTCACACCTTTTCATGCTCTTCATGTGTTTCAACACCGCTTCATGCTCCTCCTAGTTTTCATACCGTTTCATACTCCTCCTATTTTTGACACCTTTTGAAGCTGTTCATATATTTCACACCTTTCAGGCTCTTCATGTTTTTCAAAACCTCTTCATGCTCCTCCAATTTTCAGACCGATTCATGCTCCTCATATTTTTGACACCTTTTGAAGCTCTTCATATTTTTCACACCTTTTCATGATCTTCATGTTTTTCAACACCGTTTCATGCTTCTCCTAATTTTCAGAACGTTTCATGCTCCTCCTATTTTTGACAACTTTTGAAGCTCTTCATATTTTTCACAGCTTTTCAGGCTCCTCATGTATTTCAACACCGCTTCCTGCGCCTCCTATTTTTCAGACCGTTTCATGCACCTCATATTCTTGACACCTTTTGAAGCTCTTCATATTTTTCACACATTTTCCGGCTCTTCACGTTTTTCAACACCGCTTCCTGCTCCTCCTATTTTTCAGACCGTTACATGCGCCTCATATTTTTGACACCTTTTGAAGCTCTTCATATTTTTCACACATTTTCAGGCTCTTCAGGTTTATCAACACCGCTTCATGCTCCTCCTATTTTTCAGACCGTTTCTTGCTCCTAATATTTTTGACACTTTTTGAAGCTCTTCATATTTTTCACACCTTTTCATGCTCTTCATGTTTTCAACATCGATTCATGCTCCTATTATTTTCCGACCGTTTCATCCTCGTCCTATTTTCACACCGTTTCATGCTCCTCATATTTTTGACACCTTTTGAAGCTCTTCATATTTTTCACACCTTTTCAGTCTCTTCATGTTTTTGAACACGGCTTCATGCTCCTCCTATTTTTCAGACCGTTTCATGCTCCTCATATTTTTGACACCTTTTGAAGCTCTTCATATATTTCACACCTTTTCAGGCACTTCATGTTTTCAACACCGCTTCATGCTCCTCCTATTTTTCAAACCGTATCATGCTCCTCATATTTTTTACACTTTTGAAGCTCCTCATATTTTTCACACCTTTTCATGCTCTTCATGTTTTCAACACCGATTCATGCTCCTCCTATTTTTCAGTCCGTTTCATGCTCCTCCTGTTTTTCACACCGTTTCATTATCCTCATAATTTGACACCTTTTGAAGCTCTTCATATTTTTCACACCTTTTCAGGCTCTTCATGTTTTTGAACATGGCTTCATGCTCCTCCTATTTTTCAGACCGTTTCATGCTCCTCACATTTTTGACACCTTTTGAAGCTCTTCATATTTCACACCTTTTCATGATCTTCATGTTTTTCAATAACACTTCATGCTCCTCCAAGATTTCAGACCGTTTCATACTCCTCCTATTTTTGACACCTTTTGAAGCTCTTAATATATTTCACCCCATTTCAAGCTCTTCATGTTTTTCAACACCGCTTCATGCTCCTCCTATTTTTCAGACCGTTACAGGCGCCTCATATTTTGACAGCTTTTGAAGCTCTTCATATTTTTCACACATTTTCAGGCTCTTCATGTTTTTCAACACCGCTTCATGCTCCTCCTATTTTTCAGACCGTTTCTTGCTCCTAATATTTTTGACACCTTTTGAAGCTCTTCATATTTTTCACACCTCTTCATGCTCTTCATGTTTTCAACATCGATTCATGCTCCTATTATTTTTCAGACCGTTTCATCCTCCTACTATTTTCACACCGTTTCATGCTCCTCATATTTTTGACACCTTTTGAAGCTCTTCATATATTTCACACCTTTTCAGGCACTTCATGTTTTTTCACACCACTTCATGCTTCTCCTATTTTTCAGACCATTTCATGATCCTCATGAATTTCACACATTTTGAAGCTCTTTATATTTTTCACACATTTTCAGGCTCTTCATTTTGTTCAACACTACTTCTTGCTCCTCCAAATTTTCAGACCGTTTCATACTCATCTAATTTTTGACACCTTTTGAAGCTCTTCATATTTTTCACACCTTTTCAGGCTCTTCATATTTTTCCCCACCACTTCATTCTTCTCCTATATTTCAGACCATTTCATGCTCCTCATGAATTTCACACCTTTTGAAGCTCCTCATATTTTTCACACCTTTTCAGGCTCTTCATGATTTTCAACCCCACCTCATGCTCCTCCGATTTTTCAGACCGTTTCATGCTCATCTCATTTTTGACACCTTTTGAAGCTCTTCATATTTTTCACACCTTTTCAGGCTCTTCATGTTTTTCACACCTTTTCAGGCTCTTCATGATTTTGAACAGTGTTTCATGTTACTCCTATTTTTCAGACCGTTTCATACTCCTCATATTTTACACATTTTGAAGCTCTTCATATATTTCACACCTTTTCAGGCTCTTCATGTTTTTCTACACAGCTTCATGCTCCTTCTATTTTTCAGACCGTTTCATGCTCCTCATATTTTTGACACCTTTTAAAGCTCTTCATATTTTTCACAACTTTCAGGCTCTTCATGGTTTTCAACACCACTACATGCTCTTCCTCATATGTTTCACACCTTTTGAAGCTCTTCAAGTTTTTTAACACCTTTTCATGCTGCTCCTATATTTCCTACCATTTCATGCTCCTTATATTTTTGACACCTTTTGAAGCTCTTCATATATTTCACACCTTTTCAGGCTCTTCATATTTTTCAACACCGCTTCAAGCTCCTCCTATTTTTCAGACCGATTATTGCTCCTCATATTGTTGACACCTTTGAGGCTCTTCATATATTTCACACCTTTTCAGGCTCTTCATGTTTTCAACCCCGCTTCATGCTCCTCCTAATTTTCAGACCGTTTCATTCTCCTCATATTTTTGACACCATTTGAAGCTCTTCATATTTTTCACACCTTTTCAGGCTCTTCATGTTTTTTAACACCTTTTCATGCTCCTGCTATATTTCAGACCGTTTCATGCTCCTTATATTTTTGACACCTTTTGAAGCTCTTCCTATTTTTCATACGTTTTCAGGCTCTACATATTTTTCAACACCGCTTCATGCTCCTCCTATTTTTCAGACCGTATCATGCTCCTCATATGTTTCACACTTTTTCAGGCTCTTCATGGTTTTCAACAACACTTCATGCTCCTCATATGTTTCAGACCGTTTCATGCTCCTCATATTTTTGACACAGTTTGAAGCTCTTCACATTGTTCACACCTTTTGAGTCTCTTCATGTTTTTGAAAACAGTTTCTTGCTCCTCATATTTTTCAGACCGTTTCACCCTCTATATATTTGACACCTTTTTGAAGCTCTTCATATTTTTCACACCTTTTGAGGCTCTTCATGTTTTTGAAAACAGTTTCTTGCTCCGCAGATTTTTCAGACCATTTCACCCTCTGTATATTTGACACCTTTTTGAAGCTCTTCATATTTTTCACACCTTTTCAGGCTCTTCATGTTTTTCAACACCACTTCAAGTTCCTTCTATTTTTCAGACCGTTTCTTGCTCCTCATAATTTTGACACCTTTGAGGCTCTTCATATACTTCACACTGTTTCAGGCTCTTCATGTTTTTCAACACCACTTCAAGCTCCTTCTATTTTTCAGACCGTTTCTTGCTCCTCATATTTTTGACACCTTTGAGGCTCTTCATATATTTCACACTGTTTCAGGCTCTGTATGTTTTTCAACACCGCTTCATGCTCCTCCTAATTTTCAGACCGTTTCATTCTCCTCATATTTTTGACACCTTTTGAGGCTCTTCATATTTTTCACACTTTTTCAGGCTCTTCTTGTCTTTCAAACCGCTTCATGCTCCTCCTATTTTTCAGACCGTTTCATGCTTCTCTTATTTTTCAGACCGTTTCATACTCCTCATATTTTTGACACCTTTTGAAGCTCTTCACATTTATCACACCTTTTCAGGCTCTTCATGTTTTTCAACACCGCTTCATGATCCTCCTATATTTCAGAGCGTTTCATGCTCCTCATATTTTTGACACCTTTTGAAGCTCTTCACATTTTTCACACCTTTTCCGGGTCTTCATGTTTTTCAACTCCGCTTCATGCTCCTCCTATTTTTCAGAGCGTTTCATGCTCCTCATATTTTTGACTCCTTTTGAAGCTCTTCATATTTTTCACACCTTTTCAGGCTGTACATGTTTTTGAAGACCACTTCATGCTCCTCATCTTTTTCAGACCGTTTCATGCTCCTGATATTTTTCACACCGTTTGAAGCTGTTCATATTTTTCACACGTTTTAAGATTCTTCATGATTTTGATCACCGTTTCATGCTCCTCCTATTTTTCAGACCGTTTCATGCTCCTCATATTTTTGACACCTTTTGAAGCTCTTCACATTTATCACACCTTTTCAGGCTCTTCATATTTTTCAACACCGCTTCATGATCCACCTATATTTCAGAGCGTTTCATGCTCCTCATATTTTTGACACCTTTTGAAGCTCTTCACATTTATCACACCTTTTCAGGCTCTTCATGTTTTTCAACACCGCTTCATGCTCCTCCTATTTTTCAGATCGTTTCAGGCTCCGCATATTTTTGACTCCTTTTGAAGCTCTTCATATTTTTCACACGTTTTCAGGCCCTTCATGTTTTTGAACACCGCTTCATGCTCCTCCTATTTTTCAAACCTTTTGAAGCTCTTCATGTTTTTCACACCTTATCAGCCTCTTCATGTTTTTGAACATCTCTTCATGCTCCTCATATTTTTGACAATTTTATAAGCTCTTCATATTTTTCACACTTTTTCAGGCTCTTCATGTTTTTGAGCACCGTTTCATGCTCCTCCTATTTTTCAAACCTTTTGAAGCTCTTCATGTTTTTCACACCTTATCAGCCTCTTCATGTTTTTGAACATCTCTTCATGCTCCTCATATTTTTGACAATTTTATAAGCTCTTCATATTTTTCACACTTTTTCAGGCTCTTCATATTTTTGAGCACCGCTTCATGCTCCTCCTATTTTTCAAACCTTTTGAAGCTCTTCATGTTTTTCACACTTTTTCATGCTGTTTATAGTTTTAAACACCGCTGCATGATTCTCCTATATTTGAGACCATTTCATGCTCCTCATATTTTTGACATTTTTTGAAGCTCTTCATATTTTTCACCCTTTTTCAGGCTCTTCATGTTTTGAACAACACTTCATGCTCCTCCTATTTTTCAGACCGTTTCATGCTCCTCAGGTATTTCACACGTTTTGAAGCTCTTCATATTTTTCACACCTTTTCAGGCTCTTCACCTTTTTGAACAACACTTCATGCTCCTCCTACTTTTCAGACTGTTTCATGCTCATCTCATTTTTGACACCTTTTCAGGGTCTTCATATTTTTCAAACTTTTGAAGATCTTCATATTTTTCACACTTTTTCAGGCTCTTCATGTTTTGAACACTCCTTCATGCTCCTCCTATTTTTCAGACCGTTTCATTCTCCTCAGATATTTCACACCTTTTGAAGCTCTTCATATTTTTCACACCTTTTCAGGCTCTTCACCTTTTTGAACAACACTTCATGCTCCTCCTACTTTTCAGACTGTTTCATGCTCATCTCATTTTTGACACCTTTTCAGGGTCTTCATATTTTTCAAACTTTTGAAGATCTTCATATTTTTCACACTTTTTCAGGCTCTTCATGTTTTGAACACTGCTTCATGCTCCTCCTATTTTTCAGACCGTTTCATTCTCCTCATGTTTTTCACACCTTTTGAAGCTCTTCATAATTTTCACACCTTTTCATGCTCTTCATGTTTTTGAACACCGTTTCATGCTCGTCCTATTTTTCAGACCATTTCAAGCTCCTCATATTTTTGAAACCTTTTGAAGCTCTTCATATTTTTCACACCTTTTCCGTCTCTTCTTGTTGTTCAACACCGCTTCTTGCTCCTCCTATTTTTCAGACCGTTTCATGCTCCTCATATTGTTGACACCTTTTGAAGCACTTCATATTTTTCACACCTTTTCAGGCTCTTCATATTTTTGAACGCCGCTTCATGTTCCTCCTGTTTTTCACACCTATTGAAGCTCTTCATATTTTTCACACCTTTTCAGGCTGTACATGTTTTTGAAGACCACTTCATGCTCCTCACCTTTCTCAGACCGTTTCATGCTCCTGATAATTTTCACACCGTTTGAAGGTCTTCATATTTTTCACACGTTTTCAGATTCTTCATGTTTTTGATCACCGTTTCATGCTTCTCCTATTTTTCAGACCGTTTCATACTCCTCATATTTTTGACACCTTTTGAAGCTCTTCACATTTATCACACCTTTTCAGGCTCTTCATGTTTTTCAACACCGCTTCATGATCCTCCTATATTTCAGAGCGTTTCATGCTCCTCATATTTTTGACACCTTTTGAAGCTCTTCACATTTTTCACACCTTTTCCGGCTCTTCATGTTTTTCAACTCCGCTTCATGCTCCTCCTATTTTTCAGAGCGTTTCATGCTCCTCATATTTTTGACTCCTTTTGAAGCTCTTCATATTTTTCACACGTTTTCAGGCCCTTCATGTTTTTGAACACCGCTTCATGCTCCTCCTATTTTTCAGACGGTTTCAGGCTGCTCGTATTTTTCAGACCGTTTCATGCTCCTCATATTTTTGACAATTTTATAAACTCTTCATATTTTTCACACTTTTACAGGCTCTTCATGTTTTTGAGCACTGCTTCATGCTCCTCCTATTTTTCAAACCTTTTGAAGCTCTTCATGTTTTTCACACCTTATCAGCCTCTTCATGTTTTTGAACATCTCTTCATGCTCCTCATATTTTTGACAATTTTATAAGCTCTTCATATTTTTCACACTTTTTCAGGCTCTTCATGTTTTTGAACACCGCTTCATGCTCCTCCTATTTTTCAAACCTTTTGAAGCTCTTCATATTTTTCACACTTTTTCAGGCTCTTCATGTTTTGAACACCGCTTCATGCTCCTCCTATTTTTCAGACCGTTTCATGCTCCTCAGATATTTCACACCTTTTGAAGCTCTTCATATTTTTCACACCTTTTCAGGCTCTTCACGTTTTTGAACAACACTTCATGCTCCTCCTACTTTTCAGACTGTTTCATGCTCATCTCATTTTTGACACCTTTTCAGGGTCTTCATATTTTTCAAACTTTTGAAGATCTTCATATTTTTCACACTTTTTCCTGCTCTTCATGTTTTGAACACTGCTTCATGCTCCTCCTATTTTTCAGACCGTTTCATTCTCCTCATGTTTTTCACACCTTTTGAAGCTCTTCATAATTTTCACACCTTTTCAGGCTCTTCATATTTTTGAACGCCGCTTCATGTTCCTCCTGTTTTTCACACCTATTGAAGCTCTTCATATTTTTCACACCTTTTCAGGCTATACATGTTTTTGAAGACCACTTCATGCTCCTCACCTTTCTCAGACCGTTTCATGCTCCTGATAATTTTCACACCGTTTGAAGCTCTTCATATTTTTCACACGTTTTCAGATTCTTCATGTTTTTGATCACCGTTTCATGCTTCTCCTATTTTTCAGACCGTTTCATACTCCTCATATTTTTGACACCTTTTGAAGCTCTTCACATTTATCACACCTTTTCAGGCTCTTCATGTTTTTCAACACCGCTTCATGATCCTCCTATATTTCAGAGCGTTTCATGCTCCTCATATTTTTGACACCTTTTGAAGCTCTTCACATTTTTCACACCTTTTCCGGCTCTTCATGTTTTTCAACTCCGCTTCATGCTCCTCCTATTTTTCAGAGCGTTTCATGCTCCTCATATTTTTGACTCCTTTTGAAGCTCTTCATATTTTTCACACGTTTTCAGGCCCTTCATGTTTTTGAACACCGCTTCATGCTCCTCCTATTTTTCAGACGGTTTCAGGCTGCTCGTATTTTTCAGACCGTTTCATGCTCCTCATATTTTTGACAATTTTATAAACTCTTCATATTTTTCACACTTTTACAGGCTCTTCATGTTTTTGAGCACTGCTTCATGCTCCTCCTATTTTTCAAACCTTTTGAAGCTCTTCATGTTTTTCACACCTTATCAGCCTCTTCATGTTTTTGAACATCTCTTCATGCTCCTCATATTTTTGACAATTTTATAAGCTCTTCATATTTTTCACACTTTTTCAGGCTCTTCATGTTTTTGAACACCGCTTCATGCTCCTCCTATTTTTCAAACCTTTTGAAGCTCTTCATATTTTTCACACTTTTTCAGGCTCTTCATGTTTTGAACACCGCTTCATGCTCCTCCTATTTTTCAGACCGTTTCATGCTCCTCAGATATTTCACACCTTTTGAAGCTCTTCATATTTTTCACACCTTTTCAGGCTCTTCACGTTTTTGAACAACACTTCATGCTCCTCCTACTTTTCAGACTGTTTCATGCTCATCTCATTTTTGACACCTTTTCAGGGTCTTCATATTTTTCAAACTTTTGAAGATCTTCATATTTTTCACACTTTTTCCTGCTCTTCATGTTTTGAACACTGCTTCATGCTGCTCCTATTTTTCAGACCGTTTCATTCTCCTCATGTTTTTCACACCTTTTGAAGCTCTTCATAATTTTCACACCTTTTCATGCTCTTCATGTTTTTGAACACCGTATCATGCTCGTCCTATTTTTCAGACCATTTCAAGCTCCTCATATTTTGGAAACCTTTTGAAGCTCTTCATATTTTTCACACCTTTTCCGTCTCTTCTTGTTTTTCAACACCGCTTCTTGCTCCTCCTATTTTTCAGACCGTTTCATGCTCCTCATATTTTTGACACCTTTTGAAGCACTTCATATTTTTCACACCTTTTCAGGCTCTTCATATTTTTGAACACCGCTTCATGTTCCTCCTGTTTTTCACACCTTTTGAAGCTCTTCATATTTTTCACACCTTTTCAGGCTGTACATGTTTTTGAAGACCACTTCATGCTCCTCATCTTTTTCAGACCGTTTCATGCTCCTGATATTTTTCACACCGTTTGAAGCTGTTCATATTTTTCACACGTTTTCAGATTCTTCATGATTTTGATCACCGTTTCATGCTCCTCCTATTTTTCAGACCGTTTCATGCTCCTCATATTTTTGACACCTTTTGAAGCTCTTCACATTTATCACACCTTTTCAGGCTCTTCATGTTTTTCAACACCGCTTCATGATCCACCTATATTTCAGAGCGTTTCATGCTCCTCATATTTTTGACACCTTTTGAAGCTCTTCACATTTATCACACCATTTCAGGCTCTTCATGTTTTTCAACACCGCTTCATGCTCCTCCTATTTTTCAGATCGTTTCAGGCTCCGCATATTTTTGACTCCTTTTGAAGCTCTTCATATTTTTCACACGTTTTCAGGCCCTTCATGTTTTTGAACACCGCTTCATGCTCCTCCTATTTTTCAAACCTTTTGAAGCTCTTCATGTTTTTCACACCTTATCAGCCTCTTCATGTTTTTGAACATCTCTTCATGCTCCTCATATTTTTGACAATTTTATAAGCTCTTCATATTTTTCACACTTTTTCAGGCTCTTCATGTTTTTGAACACCGCTTCATGCTCCTCCTATTTTTCAAACCTTTTGAAGCTCTTCATGTTTTTCACACCTTATCAGCCTCTTCATGTTTTTGAACATCTCTTCATGCTCCTCATATTTTTGACAATTTTATAAGCTCTTCATATTTTTCACACTTTTTCAGGCTCTTCATGTTTTTGAGCACCGCTTCATGCTCCTCCTATTTTTCAAACCTTTTGAAGCTCTTCATGTTTTTCACACTTTTTCAGGCTGTTTATAGTTTTAAACACCGCTGCATGATTCTCCTATATTTGAGACCATTTCATGCTCCTCATATTTTTGACATTTTTTGAAGCTCTTCATATTTTTCACAATTTTTCAGGCTCTACATGTTTTGAACAACACTTCATGCTCCTCCTATTTTTCAGACCGTTTCATGCTCCTCAGGTATTTCACACCTTTTGAAGCTCTTCATATTTTTCACACCTTTTCAGGCTCTTCACCTTTTTGAACAACACTTCATGCTCCTCCTACTTTTCAGACTGTTTCATGCTCATCTCATTTTTGACACCTTTTCAGGGTCTTCATATTTTTCAAACTTTTGAAGATCTTCATATTTTTCACACTTTTTCAGGCTCTTCATGTTTTGAACACTGCTTCATGCTCCTCCTATTTTTCAGACCGTTTCATTCTCCTCATGTTTTTCACACCTTTTGAAGCTCTTCATAATTTTCACACCTTTTCAGGCCCTTCATGTTTTTGAACACCGCTTCATGCTCCTCCTATTTTTCAGACGGTTTCAGGCTGCTCGTATTTTTCAGACCGTTTCATGCTCCTCATATTTTTGACAATTTTCTAAGCTCTTCATATTTTTCACACTTTTTCAGGCTCTTCATGTTTTTTAGCACCGCTTCATGCTCCTCCTATTTTTCAAACCTTTTGAAGCTCTTCATGTTTTTCACACCTTATCAGCCTCTTCATGTTTTTGAACATCTCTTCATGCTCCTCATATTTTTGACAATTTTATAAGCTCTTCATATTTTTCACACGTTTTCAGGCTCTTCATGTTTTTGATCACCGTTTCATTCTCCTGCTATTTTTCAGACCGTTTCATGCTCCTCATATTTTTGACAATTTTATAAGCTCTTCATATTTTTCACACTTTTTTAGGCTCTTCATGTTTTTTAACACCGCTTCATGCTCCTCCTATTTTTCAAACTTTTTGAAGCTCTTCATGTTTTTCACACCTTATCAGCCTCTTCATGTTTTTGAACACCTCTTCATGCTACTCCTATTTTTCAGACCTTTTCATGTTCCTCCTGTTTTTCACACCTTTTGAAGCTCTTCATATTTTTCACACCTTTTCAGGCTGTACATGTTTTTGAAGACCACTTCATGCTCCTATTCTTTTTCAGACCGTTTCCTGCTCCTGATATTTTTCACACCGTTTGAAGCTCTTCATATTTTTCACATGTTTTCAGATTCTTCATGATTTTGATCACCATTTCATGCTCCTCCTATTTTTCAGACCGTTTAATGCTCCTCATATTTTTGACACCTTTTGAAGCTCTTCACATTTATCACACCTTTTGAGGCTCTTCATGTTTTTCAACACCGCTTCATGATCCACCTATATTTCAGAGCGTTTCATGCTCCTCTTATTTTTCACACCTTTTCCGGCTCTTCATGTTTTTCAACACCGCTTCATGCTCCTCCTATTTTTCAGATCGTTTCAGGCTCCGCATATTTTTGACTCCTTTTGAAGCTCTTCATGTTTTTCACACCTTTTCAGGCTCTTCATGTGTTTGAACACAGCTTCATGCTCCTTCTATTTTTCAGACCGTTTCAAGCTCCTCATATTTTTGACACCTTTGAAGCTCTTCATATTTTTCACACCTTTTCAAGCTCTTCATGTTTTTCAACACCGCCTCATGCTCCTCCTATTTTTCAGAACGTTACATGCTCCTCATGTATTTCACACCTTTTGAAGCTCTTCATATTTTTCACACCTTTTTAGGCTCTCCATGTTTCTGAACAGCACTTCATGCTCCTATTTTTGAGACCGTTTCATGCTCATCTCATTTTTGACACCTTCTGAAACTCTTCATTTTTTTCACACCTTTGGAGCTCTTCATATTCTTCACACGTTTTCAGGCTCTTCATGTATTTCAACAATGCTTCTTACTCCTCCTATTTTTCAGATCGTTTCATGCTCCTTATAGTTTTCACAGCTTTTGAAGCTCTTCATATTCTTCACACCTTTTCAAGCTCTTCATATTTTTCAAACCTTTTGAAGCTCTTCATATTTTTAACACGTTTTCAGGCTCTTCAAGTTTTTGAACACCGCTTCATGCTCCTCCTATTTTTCAGACCTTTTCATACTCCTCATGTATTTCACACCTTTTGAAGCTCTTCATATTTTTCACACCTTTTCAGGCTCTTCATGTTTTTGAACACCGCTTCATGCTCCTCCTTTTTTTCAGACCGTTTCATGCTCTTAATATTTTTGAAACCTTTTGAAGCTCCTCATATTTTTCAGACTTTTTCAGGCTCTTCATGTTGTTGAACACTGCTTCTTGCTCCTCCTATTTTTCAGACCGTTTCATGCTCCTCTTGTATTTCACACCTTTTGAAGCTCTTCATATTTTGCACACCTTTTCAGGCTCTTCATGTTTTTGAACACCGCTTCATGCTCCTCCTATTTTTCAAACCGTTTCATGCTCCTCATGTATTTCACACCTTTTGAAGCTCTTCATATTTTTCACACCTTTTCTGGCTCTTCATGTTTTTGAACACCGCTTCATGCTCCTCCTATTTTTCAGACCGTTTCATGCTCCTCATAATTTTCACACCTTTTAAAGCTCTTCTTATTTTTCACACCTTATCATGTTCTTCATGTTTTTGAACACCGCTTCATCTTTCTCCTATTTTTAAGACCGTTTCATGCTCCTCATATTTTTGACACCTTTTGAAGCTCTTCATATTTTGCACACCTTTTCAGGCTCTTCATGTTTTTCACAAGCACTTCACGCTCCTCCTATTTTTCAGAACGTATCATGCTCCTCATATTTTTGACACCTTTTGAAGCTCTTCATATTTTTCACACCTTTTGAAGCTCTTCTTATATTTCACAACTTTTCAGGCTCTTCATGTTTTTGAACAAAACTTCATGCTTCTCCTATTTGTCAGACCGTTTAATCCTCCTCATGTATTTCACACCTTTTGAAGCTCTTCATATTTTTCACACCTTTTCAGGCTTTTCATGTTTTTGAACAGCGCTTCATGCTCCTCCTAATTTTCAGAAGGTTTCATGCTCATCTCACATTTGACACCTTTTGAAGCTCTTCATGTTTTTCAACACCGCTACATGATCCTCCTATTTTTCAAACCGTTTCCTGCTCCTCATATTTTTGACACCTTTTGAAGCTCTTCATATATTTCACACCGTTTCAGGCTCTTCATGTTTTTCAACACCGCTTCATGCTCCTCCCATTTTTCAGAACTTTTCATGCTCCTCATGTATTTCACACCATTTGAAGCACTTCATATTTTTCACACCTTTTCAGTCTCTTCATGTTTTTCAACACCACTTCATGTTCCTCCTATTTTTCAGACCGTTTCATGCTCATCTCATTTTTGACACCTCTTGAAGCTCTTGATATTTTTCACACCTTTTGAATCTCTTCATATTTTTCACACCTTTTCAGGATCTTCATGTTTTTAAACACCCCTTCATGCTCCTCCTATTTTTCAGAACTTTTCATGCTCCTCATATTTTTCAAATCTTTTGAAGCTCTTCATATTTTTCGCACCATTCCAGGCTCTTCATGTTTTTGAGCACCGCTTCATGCTTCTCCTATTTTTCAGACCGTGTCATGCTCCTCATATTTTTGACACCTTTTGAAGCTCTTCATATTTTTCAAACCTTTTCAGGTTCTTCAAGTTTTTCAACACCGTTTCATGCTCCTCGTATTTTTCAGACCGTTTCATGCTCCTCATATTTTTGACACCTTTTGAAGCTCTTCCTATTTTCCACACCTTTTCAGCCTCTTGATGTTTTAGAACATCGCTTCATGCTCCTTCTATTTTTCATAACGTTTCATGCTCCTCTCATTTTTCACACCTTTTGAAGCTCTTCATATTTTTCACACCTTTTGAAGCTCTTCATATTTTTCACACCTTTTCAGGCTCTTCATGTTTTGGAGCACACCTTCATGCTCCTCCCATTTTTCAGACCTGTTCATGCTACTCATATTTTTCAAATCTTTTGAAGCTCTTCATATTTTTCACACCTTTTCAGGCTCTTCATGTTTTTCAACACCGCTTCATGCTCCTCCTATTTTCAGAACGTTTCATGCTCCTCATATTTTTGACAACTTTTGAAGCTCTTCATATTTTTCACACCTTTTCAGGCTCTTCATGTTTTCAACACCGCTTCATGCTCCTCCTATTTTCAGACCGTTTCATGCTCCTCATATTTTTGACATCTTTTGAAGCTGTTCATATTTTTCACTCCTTTTCAGGCACTTCATGTTTTTGAACACCGTTTCATGCTCCTCCTATTTTTCAGAACGTTTCATGCTCTTCATATTTTAGACATCTTTTGAGGCTCTTCATATTTCTCATACCTTTTCAGGCTCTCCATATTTTTGAACACCGCTTCTTGCTCCTCCTAATTTTGAGACGGTTTCATGCTCCTCATATTTATGACACATTTTGAAGCTCTTCATATTATTCACTCCTTTTCAGGCTCTTCATGGTTTTGAACACCACTTCATGCTCCTCCTATTTTTGAGACCGGTTCATGCTCCTCATATTTTTCACACATTTAGAAACTCTTCATATTTTTCCCACCTTCCCAGGCTCTTCATGTATTTGAGCACAGCTTCATGCTCCTCCTATTTTTCAGACCGTTTCATGCTCCTCATATTTTTGACAGCTTTTGAAGCTCTTCATATTTTTCACACCATTGCAGGCTCTTAATGTTTTTGAACACCGTTTCATGCTCCTCCTATATTTCAGACCGTTTCATGCTCCTCATATTTTTGACACATTTTGAAGCTCTTCATATTTTTCACACCTTTTGAAGCTCTTCATATTTTTCACAACATTTCAGGCTCTTCATGTTTTTGAACACCGTTTCATGCTCCTCCTATATTTCAGACCATTTCATGCTCCTCATATTTCTGACAAATTTTGAAGCTCTTCAAATATTTCAAACATTTTCAGGCTCTTCATGTTTTTCAACACCACTATATGCTCCTACTAATTTTCAGACTGTTTCATGCTCGTCATATATTTTACACCTTTTGAAGCTCTTCATATTTTTCACAACTTTTGAAGCTTTTCAAATTTTTGACACATTTTCAGGCTCTTCAGGTTTTTCAACACCGCTTCTTGCTCTTCCTAATTTTCAGACCGCTTCTTGCTCCTCCTAATTTTCAGACCGCTTCATGCTCCTCCTATTTTTCAGACCGTTTCATGCTCCTCTCAATTTTCACACCCTTTGAAGCTCTTCATATTTTTCACACCTTTTCAGGCTCTTCATGTTTTTGAACACCGCTTCATGCTCCTCCTATTTTTCTGACCGTTTCATGCACCTCATATTTTTGACACCTTTTGAAGCTGCTCCTATTTTTCACACGTTTTCAGGCTCTTCATGTTTTTCAACACCGTTTCATTCTCCTCCTATTTTTCCAACCGTTTCATGCTCCTCCTATTTTTCAGACCGTTTCATGCTCCTAATAATTTTGACAATTTTGGAAGCTCTTCATATTTTTCACACCTTTTCAGGCTCTTCATGTTTTTCAACACCACTATATGCTCCTACTAATTTTCAGACTGTTTCATGCTCGTCATATATTTTACACCTTTTGAAGCTCTTCATATTTTTCACACCTTTTCAGGCTCTTCATGTTTTGGAGCACACCTTCATGCTCCTCCCATTTTTCAGACCGTTTCATGTTCCTCATGTATTTCACACCATTTGAAGCACTTCATATTTTTCACAACTTTTCAGTCTCTTCATGTTTTTCAACACCACTTCATGTTCCTCCTATTATTCAGACCGTTTCATGCTCATCTCATTTTTGACACCTTTTGAAGTTCTTGATATTTTTGACACCTTTTGAAGCTCTTCATATTTTTCACACCTTTTCAGGCTCTTCATGTTTTGGAGCACACCTTCATGCTCCTCCCATTTTTCAGACCGTTTCATGCTCCTCATGTATTTCACACCATTTGAAGCACTTCATATTTTTCACACCTTTTCAGGCTCTTCATGTTTCTCAACATCGCTTCATGCTCCTCCTATTTTTCAGACCGTTTCATGCTCCTCCTATTTTTCAGACCGTTTTATGCTCCTCATATTTTTGACACCTTTTGAAGCTCTTCATATTTTTCACACCTTTTCAGGCTATTCATGTTTTCCAGCACCACTTCATGCTCCTCCTATTTTTCAGACCGATTCATGCTCCTCATATTTTTGATACCTTTTGAAGCTCTTCATATTTTTCACACCTTTTGAGGCAATTCATGTTTTCCAACACCATTCATGCTCCTCCTATTTTTCAGACCGTTTCATGCTCCTCCTAATTTTGACACCTGTTGATGCTGTTCATATTTTTCACACCTTTTGAAGCTCTTCATATGTTTCACACGTTTTCAGGCTCTTCATGTTTTTCAACACTGCTTCATGCTCCTCCTATTTTTCAGACCGTTTCATGCTCCTCTTATTTTCGACACCTTTTGAAGCTCTTCATTTTTTTCACACATTTTCAGGCTCTTCATGTTTTTGAACCCCGCTTCAATGCTCATCCTATTTTTCAGACCATTTCATGCTCCTCGAAGTTTTTGACACGTTTTGTAGCTCTTCATATTTTTCACAACTTTTCAGGCTCTTCATGTTTTTGAATACCGCTTCATGCTCCTAGTATTTATCGACCGTTTCAGTCTCCTCCTGTATTTCACATCATTTGAAGCTCTTCGTATTTTTCACACCTTTTCAGGCTCTTCATGGTTTTGAACACCGCTTCATGCTCCTCCTATTTTTCAGACCGTTTCATGCTCCTCATATTTTTGACACGAATTGAAGCTCTTCATATTTTTTACACATTTTCAGGCTCTTCATGTTTTTCAACACCGCTTCATGCTCCTCCTATTTATCAGACCGTTTCATGCCCCTCATTTATTCACACCTTTGGAAGCTCTTCATAATTTACACACCTTTTCAGGCTCTTCATGTTTTTCAACACCGTTTCATGCTTCCCCTTTTTTCAGACCGTTTCATGCTCCTCATATTTTTGACACCTTTTGAAGCTTCTCATATTTTTCACACCTTTTGAAGCTCTCCATATTTTTCACAACTTTTGAAGCTCTTCATATTTTTCACAACACTTCAGGCTCTTCATATTTTTGAACACCGTTTCATGCTCCTCCTATATTTCAGACCATTTCATGCTCCTCATATTTTTGACACCTTTTGAAGCTCTTCATATTTTTCACATCTTTTCAGGCTCTTCATGTTTTTCAACACCGCTTCATGCTCCTCCTATTTTTCAGACCGTTTCATGCTCCTCTCATTTTTGACACATTTTGAAGCTCTTCAAATATTTCACACATTTTCAGGCTCTTCATGATTTTCAACACCCTTCATGCTCCTCCTATTTTTCAGACCGTTTCATTCTCATCTCATTTTTGACACCTTTTGAAGCTCTTCATACTTTCACAACTTTTGAAGCTTTTCATATTTTTCACACATTTTCAGGCTCTTCAGGTTTTTCAACACCGCTTCTAGCTCCTCCTAATTTTCAGACCGTTTCATGCTCCTCATATTTTTGACACCTTTTGAAGTTCTTCATATTTTTCACACCTTTTCAAAATCTCATGTTTTTGAACACAGCTTCATGCTCGTCCTGTTTTTAAGGTTGTTTCATGCTCCTCATTATTGCACACCTTTTGAAGCTCTTCATATTTTTCACACCTTTTCAGGCTCTTCATGTTTTTGAACACCGCTTCATGCTCCTCCTATTTTTGACACCTTTTGAAGCTCTTCATATTTTTCACACCTTTTCAAAATCTCATGTTTTTGAACACAGCTTCATGCTCGTCCTGTTTTTAAGGTTGTTTCATGCTCCTCATTATTGCACACCTTTTGAAGCTCTTCATATATTTCACACCTTTTCAGGCTCTTCATGTTTTTGAACACCGCTGCATGCTCCTCCTATTTTTCAGACTGCTTCATGCTCCTCATATTTTTGACACCTTTTGAAGCTCTTCATATTTTTGACACCTTTTGAAGTTCTTCATATTTCTCACACGTTTTCAGGCTCTTCAGGTTTTTCAACACCGCTTCTAGCTCCTCCTAATTTTCAGACCGTTTCATGCTCCTCATATTTTCACACCTTTTGAAGTTCTTCATATTTTTCACACCTTTTCAAAATCTCATGTTTTTGAACACAGCTTCATGCTCGTCCTGTTTTTAAGGTTGTTTCATGCTCCTCATTATTGCACACCTTTTGAAGCTCTTCATATATTTCACACATTTTCAGGCTCTTCATTTTTTGGAAGACCACTTCATGCTCCTCCTATTTTTCAGACCGTTTCATGCTCATCTCATTTTTGACACCTTTTGAAGCTCTTCATATTTTTCACACCTTTTCAGGCTCTTCATGTTTTTCAAACCGCTTCATGCTCGTCCTATTTTCCAGACCATTTCATGCTCCTCATATTTTTGAAACCTTTTGAATCTCTTCATATATTTCACGTCTTTTGAGGCTCTTCATGTTTTTCAACACGACTTCGTGCTCCTCCTATTTTTCAGATTGCTTCATGCTCATCTCATTTTTGACACCTTTTGAAGCTGTTCATATTTTTCACACCTTTTGAAGCTCTTCATATTTTTCACAAGTTTTCAGGCTCTTCATGTTTTTGAACACCGCTTCATGCTCCTCCTATTTTTCAGACCGTTTCAGCCTCCTAATATTTTTGACACCATTTGAAGCTCTTCATATTTTGGACACCTTTTCAGGCTCTTCATGTTTTTGAACACCGCTTCATGCTCCTCCTATTTTTCAGACCGTTTCAGCCTCCTAATATTTTTGACACCATTTGAAGCTCTTCATATTTTGGACACCTTTTCAGGCTCTTCATGTTTTTGAACACCGCTTCATGCTCCTCCTATGTTTCAGACCGTTTCATGCTCCTCATGTATTTCACACTTTTTGAAGCTCTTCATATTTTTCACACCTTTTCAGCGTCTCATGTTTTTGAACACCGCTTCATGCTCCTCCTATTTCTCAGACCGTTTCAGCCTCCTAATATTTTTGACACCATTTGAAGCTCTTCATATTTTGGACACCTTTTCAGGCTCTTCATGTTTTTCAACACCACTTCATGCTTCTCCTATTTTTCAGACCGTTTTATGCTCCTCATATTTTTGACACCTTTTGAAACTCTTCATATTTTTCACACCTTTTCAAGCTCTTCATATTATTGAACACAGTTTCATGCTCCTCGTATTTTTCAGACCTTTTCATGCTCCTCATATTTTTGACACCTTTAGAAGCACTTCATATTTTTCACACCTTTTCAGGCTCTTCTTTTTTTTGAACACAACTTCATGCTCCTTATATTTTTCAGACCGTTTCATGCTCCTCATATTTTTGACACCATTTGAAGCTCTTAATATTTTTCACACCTTTTCAGGCTCGTCATGTTGTTGAACACCACTTCATGCTCCTAATATCTTTCAAACCGTTTCATGCTCATCTCATTCTTGACACCTTTTGAAGCTCTTCATATTTTTCACACGTTTTCAGGCTCTTCATGTTTTTTTTTTATATTTTTTTTGTTTATTGTTATATTTTTTCATGTTTTTGAACACCGCTTCATGCTCCTCCTATTTTTCAGACCATTTCATGCTCCTCATATTTTTCACACCTTTTGAAGCTCTTCATATTTTTCACACATTTTCAGGCTCTTCATGTTTTTCAACACCACTTAATGCTCCTCCTATTTTTCAGACCGTTTCATGCTCCTCATATTTTTGACACCTTTTGAAGCTCTTCGTATATTTCACACCTTTTCCTGCTCTTCATGTTTATCAACACCAATTCATGCTCCTCCTATTTTTCAGACCGTTTCATGCTAATCTCATTTTTGACACCTATTGAAGCTCTTCATATTTTTCCAACCTTTTGAAGTTCTTCATATTTTTCGCACCATTTCAGGCTCTTCATGTATTTCAACACCGCTTCATGCTCCTCCTCTTTTTCAGACAATTTTTGCTCCTCATAATTTTGACACCATTTGAAGCTCTTCATATTTCTCACAACTTTTCTGGTTCTTCATGTATTTCAACACCGCTTCATGCTCCTCCTATTCTTCAGACCGTATCATGCTCATCTAATTTTTGAGACCTTTTGAAGCTCTTCATATTTCTCCACATATTTTGAAGCTCTTCGTACTTTTCACGCATTTTCAGGCTCTTCATATTTTGCAACACCCCTTCTTGCTCCTCCTATTTTTCAGACCGTTTCATGCTCCTCATATTTTTGAACACCTTTTGAAGCTCTTCATATTTTCCACACCTATTCAGGCTCTTCAGGTTTTTGAACACCGCTTCATGTTCCTCCTATTTTTCAGACCGTTTCATGCTCCTCATATTTTTGAACACCTTTTGAAGCTCTTCATATTTTTCACACCTTTTCAGGCTCTTCATGTTTTTGAACACCGTTTCATGTTCCTCCTATTTTTCAGACCGTTTCATGCTCCTCATATTTTTGATACCTTTTGAAGCTCTTCATATTTTTCACAACTTTTCCGGCTCTTCATGATTTTCAACACCGCTTCATGCTCCTCCTATTTTTCAGACCGTTCCATTCTCATCTCATTTTTGACACCTTTTGAAGCTCTTCATATTTTTCACACCTTTTGAAACTCTTCATAATTTTCACACGTTTTCAGGCTCTTCATGTTTTTCAACATCGCTTCATGATCCTCCAATTTTTCAGACCGTTTCATGCACCTCATATTTTTCACACCTTTTGAAGCTCTTCATATTTCTCACACATTTTCAGGCTCTTCATGTTTCTCAACACCGCTTCATGATCCTCCTATTTTTCAGACCGTTTCATGCTCCTCATATTTTTGACACCTTTTGAAGCTCTTCATATTTTTCTCACCTTTTCAGGCTCTTCATGTTTTTGAACACCGCTTCATGCTCCTCCTGTTTTTCAACCATTTCATACTCCTCATATTTTTGACACCTTTTGAAGCTCTTCATATTTTTCACACCTTTTCAGGCTCTTCATGTTTTTGAACACCGCTCCATGCTCCTCCTATTTTTCAGACCGTTTAATGCTCCTCATGTATTTCACACCTTTTGAAGCTCCTCATATTTTTCACGCCTTTTCAGGCTCTTCATGTTTTTGAACACAGCTTCATGCTCCTCCTATTTTTCAGACCGTTTCATGCTCCTCATATTTTTGACACCTTTTGTAGCTTTTCATATTTTTCACAACTTTTCAGGCTCTTCATTTTTTTCAACAACACTTCATGCCCCTCTTTTTTTTCAGACCGTTTCATTCTCATCTAATTTTTGACACCTTTTGAAGCTCTTCATATTTTTCACACCTTTTGAAGCTCTTCATATTTTTCACACGTTTTCAGGCTCTTCATGTTTTTGAACACCGCTTCATGCTCCTCCTATTTTTCAGACCATTTAATCCTCCCCATGTATTTCACACCTTTTGAAGCTCTTCATATTTTTCACACATTTTCAGGCTCTTCATGTTTTTGAACACCATTTCATGCTCCTCCTATTTTGCAGACCGTTTCATTCTCCTCATATTTTTGACACCTTTTGAAGCTCTTCATGTATTTCACACCTTTTCCGGCTTTTCATTTTTTTCAACACCACTTCATTCTCCTCCTATTTTTCAGACCGTTTCATGCTTATCTCATTTTGACACATTTTGAAGCTCTTCATATTTTTCACATCTTTTGAAGCTTTTCATATTTTTCACACCTTTTCAGGCTCTTCATGATTTTCAACACCGCTTCATGCTCCTCCTAATTTTCAGACCGTTTCATGCTCATTTCTTTTTTGACACCCTTTGAAGCTCTTCATATTTTTCACAATTTGAAGTTCTTCATATTTTTCATATTTTTGAAGCTCTTCATATTTTCACACGTTTTCAGACTCTTCATGATTTTCAACACCGCTTCATGCTCCTGAAATTTTTCAGACCGTTTCATGCTCCTCATATTTTTGACACCTTTTGAAGCTCTTCATATTTCTCACACCTTTTCAGGCTGTTCATGTTTTTCAGCACCGCTTCATGCTCCTCCTATTTTTCAGACCGTTTCATGCTCATCTCATTTTGACACCTTTTGAAGTTCTTCATATTTTTCACACCTATTGAAGCTCTTCATATTTTTCACATTTTTGAAGCTCTTCATATTTTCACACGTTTTCAGACTCTTCATGTTTTTCAAAACCGCTTCATGCTCCTGAAATTTTTCAGACCGTTTCATGCTCCTCATATTTTTGACACCTTTTGAAGCTCTTCATATTTCTCACACCTTTTCAGGCTCTTCATGTTTTTCAACACCGCTTCATGCTCCTCCTATTTTTCAGACCGTTTCATGCTCATCTCATTTTTGACACCTTTTGAAGGTTTTCATATTTTTCACACCTTTTCAGGCTCTTCATGTTTTTGAACACTGCTTCATGCTCCTCCTATTTTTCAGAACGTTTCATGCTCCTCATATTTTTCGCACCTGCTGAAGCTCTTCATATTTTTCACAACTTTTCAGGCTCTTCATGTTTTAGAACACCACTTCATGCTCCTCCTATTTTTCAGACCGTTTAATGCTCCTCATGTATTTCACACCTTTTGAAGCTCCTCATATTTTTCACACCTTTTCAGGCTCTTCATGTTTTGGAACAACGTTTCATGCTCCTCCGATTTTTCAGACCGTTTCATGCTCCTCATATATTTGACACCTTGTGAAGCTCTTCATATTTTTCACACCTTTTCAGGCTCTTCCATTTTTTCAACACCGCTTCATGCTCCTCCTATTTTTCAGACCGTTTCATGCTCCTCATATTTTTGACACCTTGTGAAGGTCTTCATATTTTTCACAGCTTTTCATGCTCTTCATGTTTTTTCAACACCGCTTCATGCTCCTCCTCTTTTTCAGACCATTTTTGCTCCTCATAATTTTGACACCATATGAAGCTCTTCATATTTCTCACAACTTTTCTGGTTCTTCATGTATTTCAACACCGCTTCATGCTCCTCCTATTTTTCAGACCGTATCATGCTCATCTAATTTTTGAGACCTTTTGAAGCTCTTCATATTTTTCCACATCTTTTGAAGCTCTTCATATTTTTCACGCATTTTCAGGCTCTTCATGTTTTTCAACACGCCTTCTTGGTCCTCCTATTTTTCAGACCGTTTCATGCTCCTCATATTTTTGACAGCCTTAGAAGCTCTTCATATTTTTCACACTTTTCATGCTCTTCATGTTTTTCAACACCGCTTCATGCTCCTCCTGTTTCAGACCGTTTCATGCTCCTCATAATTTTGACACGTTTTGAAGCTCTTCATATTTTTCACACCTTTTCAGGCTCTTCATGTTTTTCAACACCGCTTCATGCTCCTCCTCTTTTTCAGACAGTTTAATCCTCCCCATGTATTTCACACCTTTTGAAGCTCTTCATATTTTTCACACATTTTCAGGCTCTTCATGTTTTTGAACACCATTTCATGCTCCTCCTATTTTTCAGACCGTTTCATGTGCCTCATACATTTGACACCTTTTGAAGCTCTTCATATTTTTCACACCTTTTTAAGCTCTTCATATTTTTCACACCTTTTCAGGCTCTTCATGTTTTGGAACACCGCTTCATGCTCCTCCTATTTTTCAGACCGTTTCATGCTCCTGATATATTTGACACCTTGTGAAGCTCTTCATATTTTTCACACCTTTTCAGGCTCTTCCATTTTTTCAACACCGCTTCATGCTCCTCCTATTTTTCAGACCGTTTCATGCTCGTCATATTTTTGACACCTTGTGAAGGTCTTCATATTTTTCACAGCTTTTCATGCTCTTCATATTTTTTCAACACCGCTTCATGCTCCTCCTCTTTTTCAGACCATTTTTGCTCCTCATAATTTTGACACCATATGAAGCTCTTCATATTTCTCACAACTTTTCTGGTTCTTCATGTATTTCAACACCGCTTCATGCTCCTCCTATTTTTCAGACCGTATCATGTTCATCTAATATTTGAAACCTTTTGAAGCTCTTCATATTTTTCCACATCTTTTGAAGCTCTTCATATTTTTCACGCGTTTTCAGACTCTTCATGTTTTTCAACACGCCTTCTTGGTCCTCCTATTTTTCAGACCGTTTCATGCTCCTCATATTTTTGACACCTTTTGAAGCTCTTCATATTTTTCACACCTTTTCAGGCTCTTCTTGTTTTCGAACACCGATTCATGCTCCTCCTATTTTTCATACCGTTTCATGCTCCTCATAATTTTGACACATTTTGAAGCTCTTCATAATTTTCACACATTTTCAGGCTCTTCATGTTTTTGAACACCGTCTCATGCTCCTGCTATTTTTCAGACCGTTTCATGCTCCTCATATATTTGACAACTTTAGAAGCACTTCGTATTTTTCACACCTTTTCAGGTTCTTAATGTTTTTGAACGCCACTTCATGCTCCTGCTATTTTTCAGACCGTTTCATACTCCTCATATTTTTGATACCTTTTGAAGCTCTTCATATTTTTCACACCTTTTCAGGCTCTTTATGCTTTTCAACACCAATTCATGCTCCTCCTTTTTTGCAGACCGTTTCATACTCCTCATATTTTTGACACCTTTTGAAGCTCTTCATATTTCTCACACAATTTCAGGCTTTTCATGTTTTTAAACAACGCTTCATGCTCCTAATTTTCAGACCGTTTCATGCTGATCTCATTTTTGACACCTTTTGAAGCTTTTCATATTTTTCACACCTTTTCAGGCTCTTCATGTTTTTCCACACCACTTCATGCTCCTCCTTTTTTGTAGACCGTTTCATTCTCCTCATGTATTTCACACCTTTTGAAGCTCTTCATATTTTTCCCACCTTTTCCGGCTCTCCATGTTTTTGATCACCGTTTCATGCTCCTCCTATTTTTCAGACCGTTTCATGCACCTCATATTTTTCACACCTTTTGAAGCTCTTCATATTTTTCACACCTTTTCAGGCTCTTCATGTTTCTCAACACCGCTTCATGCTCCTGCTATTTATCATAACGTTTCATACTCCTCATATTTTTGACTCTTTTTGAGTCTCTTCATATTTTTCACACCTTTTCAGGCTCTTCATGTTTTTGAACACCGTTTCATAATCCTCCCATTTTTGATACCGTTTCATGCTCCTCATATTTTTGACTCTTTTTGAGTCTCTTCATATTTTTCACACCTTTTTAGGCTCTTCAAGTTTTTGAACACCGCTTCATCCTCCTCGTATTTTTAAGACCGTTTCATGCTCCTCATATTTTTGAAACCTTTTGAAGCTCTTCATATTTTTCACACCTTTTTAGGCTCTTCATTTTTTCGAACACCGCTTCATGCTCCTCCTATTTTTCAGACCGTATCATGCTCCTCATATTTTTCACACCTTTTGAAGCTCTTCATATTTTTCACACCTTTTTAGCCTCTTCATGTTTTTCAACACCAGTTCATGCTCCTCCTAATTTTCAGACCGTTTCATGCTCCTCATATTTTTAACACCTTTAGAAACTCTTCATATTTTTCACACATTTTCAGGCTCTTCATGTTTGTCAACACCGTTTCATGATCCTCCTATTTTTCAGACCGTTTCATGCTCCTCATATTTTTGACACGTTTTGAAGCTCTTCATATTTTTCACACTTTTCAGGCTCTTCATGTTTTTCAACAACGCTTCATGCCTCGCCTATTTTTCAGACCATTTCATTCTCCTCATATTTTTGACACCTTTTCAAGCTCTTCAGATATTTCACACCTTTTCAGGCTCTTCATTTTTTTCAACACCACTTCATGCTCCTCCTATTTTTCAGACCGTTTCATACTCCTCATATTTTTGACACCTTTTGTAGCTCTTCATATTTTTCACACTTTTCAGGCTGTTCATGTTTTTCAACAACGCTTCATGCTCCGTCTATTTTTCAGACCATTTCATTCTCCTCATATTTTTGACACCTTTAGAAGTTCCTCAGATATTTCACACCTTTTCAGGCTCTTCATTTTTTTCAACACCACTTTATGCTCCTACTATTTTTCAGATCGTTTCATGCTCTTCTAATTTTGACACCTATTAAAGCTCTTCATATTTTTCACATCTTTCGAAGCTCTTCATATTTTTCACACGTTTTCAGGCTCTTCATGTTTTTCAACACCCTTTCTTGCTTCTCCTATTTTTAAGACCATTTCATGCTCCTCATATATTTGACAGGTTTTGAAGCTCTACATATTTTTCACACCTTTTCAGCCTTTTCATTTATTTCAATATCACTTCATGCTCCTCCTATTTTTCAGACCGTTTCATGCTCATCTCATTTTGACACCTTTTGAAGCTCTTCATATTTTTCACACCTTTTCAGGCTCTTCATGTTTTTGAACACCGCTTCATGCTCCTCCTGTTTTTCAGACCGTCTCATGCTCCTCATATTTTTGACACCTTTTGAAGCTCTTCATATTTTTCACAACTTTTCAGGCTCTTCATGTTTTTCAACACTGCTTCATGCACCTCCTATTTTTCAGACCGTTTCATGCTCCTCATATTTTTGACACCTTTTGAAGCTCTTCATATTTTTCACTCCTTTTCAGGCTCTTCATGCTTTTGAACAACGCTTCATGCTCCTCCTATTTTTTAGACCGTTTCATGCTCCTCATATTTTTGACATCTATTGAAGCTCTTCATATTTTTCACACCTTTTCAGGCTCTTCATGTTTTTGAACACCGCTTCATGCTCCTCCTCTTTTTTAGACCGTTTCATGCTCCTCATATTTTTGACACCTTTTGATGCTCTTCATATTTTTCACACCTTTTCAGGCTCTTCATGTTTTTGAACACGGCTTCATGCTCCTCCTATTTTTCAGACCGTATCCTGCTCCTCATATTTTTCACACCTATTGAAGCTCTTCATATTTTTCACACCTTTTCAGGCTCTTCATATTTTTGAACACCACTTTATGCTCCTCCTATTTTACAGAGAGTTTCATGCTCCTCATGTATTTCACACCTTTTAAGGCTCTTCATATTTTTCACACCTTTTCAGGCTCTTCATGTTTTTCAACACCATTTCATGCTGCTTCTATTTTTCAGACCGTTTCATGCTCCTCATATTTTTGACACCTTTTGAAGCTCTTCATATTTTTCACACCTTTTCAGGCTCTTCATGTGTTTGAACTCCGCTTCATGCTCCTCTTCTTTTTCAGACCGTTTCATGCTCCTCATTTTTTTGACACCTTTTCAAGCTCTTCATATTTTTCACACCTTTTCAGGCTCTTCATGTGTTTGAACACCGCTTCATGCTCCTCCTCTTTTTCAGACAGTTTCATGTTCCGCATATTTTTCACACGTTTTGAAGCTCTTCATATTTTTCACACCTTTTCAGGCTCTTCATGTTTTTCATACCACTTCTTGCTTCTCCTATTTTTCAGACCGATTAATGCTCCTCATATTTTTGACACCTTTTGAAGCTCTTCATATTTTTCACACGTTTTGAAGCTCTTCATATTTTTTGCATCTTTTCAGGCTCTTAATGTTTTTCAACACCACTTCTTGCTTCTCCTATTTTTCAGACCGTTTCATGGTCATCTCGTTTTTGATATCTTTTGAAGCTCTTCATATTTTTCACACCTTTTGAAGCTCTTCATATTTTTCACACGTTTTCAGGCTCTTCATGTTTTTCACCACCGCTTCATGCTCATCCTATTTTCCAGACCGTTTCATGCTCCTGATATTTTTGACACGTTTTGAAGCTCTTCATATTTTTCACACATTTTGAAGCTCTTCATATATTTCACACCTTTTCAGGCTCTTCATGATTTTTACCAACACTTCATGCTCCTCCTAATTTTCAGACTGTTTCATGCTCATCTCATATTTGACACCTTTAGAAGCTCTTCTTATTTTTCACACCTTTTCATGCTCTTCATGTTTTGCTACACCACTTCATGCTCCTCCATTTTTCAGACCATTTCATGCTCGTCTCATTTTTGACACCTTTTGAAACTCTTCATATTTTTCACACCTTTTCAGGCTCTTCATGTTTTGCAACATCTCTTCATGCTCCTCCTATTTTTCAAACCGTTTCATCCTCCTCATATTTTTGACACCTTTTGAAGCTCTTCATATTTTTCACACCTTTTCAGGCTCTTTATGTTTTTGAACACCGCTTCATGCTCCTCCTATTTTTCAGACCGTACCCTGCTCTTCATATTTTTCACACCTATTGAAACTCTTAATATTTTTCACAACTTTGCAGGCTCTTCATGTTTTTGAACACCACTTCATGCTCCTCCTATTTTACAGAGAGTTTCAGGCCCCTCATGTATTTCACACCTTTTGAAGCTCTTCATATTTTTCACACATTTTCAGTCTCTTCATGTTTTTCAACACCGTTTCATGCTGCTTATATTTTTCAGACCGTTTCATGCTCCTCATATCTTTCACACCTTTTGAAGCTCTTCATATTTTTCACACCTTTTCAGGCTCTTCATATTTTTGAACACTGCTTCATGCTCCTCCTATTTTTCAGGTCATTTCATGCTCCTCATATTTTTGAAACCTTTTGAAGCTCTTCATATTTTTCACTCCTTTTCAGGCTCCACATGTTTTTAAACAGCGCATCATGCTCCTCCTATTTTCAGACCGTTCCATGCTCCTCATATTTTTGACACCTTTTGAAGCTCTTCATAAATTTCACACCTTTTCAGGCTCTTCATGTTTTTCAACACCACTTCATCCTCCAAATATTTTTCAGATGGCTTCATGCTCATCTCATTTTTGACACCTTTTGAAGCTCTTCATATTTTTGACATCTTTTGAAGCTCTTCATATTTCTCACACTTTTTCAGGCTCTTCATGTTTTTCATCACCGCTTCATGCTCCTCCTATTTTTCAGACCGTTTCATGCTCCTCAAATTTTTGACACCTTTTAAAGCTCTTCATATATTTCACACCTTTTCAGGCTCGTCATTTTTTTGAACACCACTTCATGCTCCTCCTATTTTTCAGACCGTTTCATGCTCCTCATATTTTTGACACCTTTTGAAGCTCCTCATATTTTTCACACCTTTTGAAGCTCTTCATATTTTTCACACCTTTTGAAGCTCTTCATATTTTTCACAACTTTTCAGGCTCTTCATGTTTTTGAACACCGTTTCATGCTCCTCCTATATTTCAGACCATTTCATGCTCCTCATATTTTTGACAGCGTTTAGAGCTCTTCAAATATTTCACACATTTTCAGGCTATTCATGTATTTCAACACAAATTCATGCTCCCCCTTTTTTTCAGACCGTTTCATGCTCATCTCATTTTTGACATCTTTTGAAACTCTTCATATTTTTCATACCTTTTGAAGCTCTTCATATTTTTCACAGCTTTTGAAGCTCTTCATATTTTTCACACCTTTTCAGGATTTCATGTTTTGAACACCGCTTCATACTCCTCCAATTTTTCTGAATGTTTCGTTCTCCTCATATTTTTCAGACCGTTTCATGCTCCTCATATATTTCACACCTTTTGAATCTCTTCACGTTTTCACACCTTTTGAATCCCTTCATATTTTCACACCTTTTCAGGCTCCTCATGTTTTTGAACAAGGCTTCATGCTCCTCCTATATTTCAGACCGTGTCATGCTCCTCATATTTTTGACACCTTTTTAAGGTCTTCATATTTTTCACACCTTTTCAGTCTCTTCAAGTTTTTGAACACTGGTACATGCTCCGCCTATTTTTCACACCTTTTGAAGCTCTTCAAAATTTTCACACCTTTTCAGGCTCTTCATGTTGTCAACACCGTTTCATGCTCCTCCTATTTTTCAGACCGTTTCATGCTCCTCATATTTTTGACACCTTTTGAAGCTCTTCATATATTTCACACCTTTTCAGGCTCTTCATGTTTTTGAACACCGCTTCATGCTCCTCCTATTTTTCAGACCGTTTCATGCTCCTCATATTTTTGACACCTTTTGAAGCTCTTCATATTTTTCACACATTTTCAGGCACCTCATATTTTTAAACACCGCATCATGCTCCTCCTATTTTCAGACCGTTTCATGCTCCTGATGTATTTTACACCTTTGGAAGCTCTTCACATTGTTCACACCTTTTCAGGCTCTTCATGTTTCTGAACACCGTTTCAAGCTGTTCCTAATTTTCAGACCGCTTCATGCTCCTCTCATTTTTGACACCTTTTGAAGCTCTTCATATTTTTGACAACTTTTGAGGCTCTTCATATTTCTCACACGTTTTCAGGTTGTTCATGTTTTTCAACACCGCTTCATGCTCCTCCCCTTTTTCAGACCGTTTAATGCTCATCTCATTTTTGATACATTTTGAAGGTCTTCATATTTTTCACACCTTTTGAAGCTCTTCATATTTTCACAACTTTTCAGGCTTTTCATGTTTTTGAACACCGTTTCATGCTCCTGCATATTTCAGACCGATTCTTGCTGCTCAAATGTTTGACCTGTTTTGAAGCTCTTCATATTTTTCACACCTTTTCAGGCTCTTCATGTTTTTCAACACCGCTTCATGCTCCTCCTATTTTTTACACCTTTTGAAGCTCTTCATATTTTTCACACCTTTTCAGGCTGTTCATGTTTTTGAACATGGTTTCATGTTCCTCCTATTTTTCAGACCGTTTCATGCTCCTCATTTATTTCACACCTTTTGAAGCTCTTCATATTTTTCAAGCTTTTTCAGGCTCTTCATGTTTTTGAACACCGCTTCATGCTCCTCCTATTTTTCAAACCTTTTCATGATCCTCATGTATTTCAGACGTTTGAAACTCTTCATATTTTTCACACCTTTTGAAGCTCTTCATATTTTTCACAACTTTTCAGGCCTTTCATGTATTCAACACAGTTTCAGGCTCCGCCTATTTTTCAGACCGTTTCATGCTCCTCATATTTTTGACACCTTTTGAAGGTCTTCATATTATTCACACCTTTTCAGGCTCTTCATGTTTTTGAACATCGTTTCATGCTCCTCCTATTTTTCAGAATGTTTCATGCTCCTCTTATTTTTCACACCTTTTGAAGCTCTTCATATTTTTGCCACCTTTTCAGGCTCTTCATGTATTTCAACACAGTTTCATGCTCCTCCTATTGTTCCAACCGTTTCAAGCTTCTCATATTTTTGACACCTTTTGAAGCTCATCATATTTTTCACACCTTTTCATGCTCTTCATGTTTTTCAACACCGTTACATGATTCTCCTATTTTTCAGACTGTTTCATGCTCCTCATATTTTTGACACTTTTTGAAGCTCTTCATGTTTTTCACACCATTTAGGATCTTCATGATTTTCAACACCGCTTCATACTCCTCCTATTTTTCAGACCGTTTCATGCTCCACATATTTTTGACACCTTTTGAAGCTCTTCATATTTTTCACACCTTTTCAGTCTCTTCATGTCTTTCAACACCGCTTCATGCTCCTCCTATTTTTCAGACTGTATCATGCTCCTCGTATTTTTGACACGATTTGAAGCTCTTCATATAATTCACACTTTTTCAGGCTCTTCAAGATTTTCAACACCGTTTCATGCTCCTCCTATTTTTCAAACCGTTTCAAGCTTCTCATATTTTTGACACCTTTTGAAGCTCTTCATATTTTTCACACCTTTTCAGGCTCTTCATGTTGTTGAACACGGTTTCATGCTTCTCCTATGTGTCAGACCGTTTCATGCTCCTCATATTTTTGACACCTTTTGAAGCTCTTCATATTTTTCACACCTTTTCAGGCTCTTCATGTTTTTGAACACCGTTTCATGCTCCTCATATTTTTGACATATTTTGAAACTCTTCATATTTTTGCCACCTTTTGAAGCTCTTCATATCTTTCACACCTTTTCAGGCTCTTCATATTTTTCACACCTTTTCATGCTCTTCATGTTTTTCAACACCACTTCATACTCCTCATATTTTTGACACATTTTGAAGCTCTTCATATTTTTCAAACTTTTTGAACCTCTTCATATTTTTCACACCTTTTCAGGCTCTTCATGTTGTTTAACGCCGCTTCATGCTCCTGCTATTTTTCTGACCGTTTGATACTCCTCATATTTTCATACCTTTGAAGCTATTCATATTTTTCACACCTTTTCAGGCTCTTCATGTTTTTGAACACCATTTCATGCTCCTCCTATTTTTGACACCTTATGGAACTCCTCATATTTTTCACACCTATTCAGGCTCTTCATGTTTTTGAACACCGTTTTATGTTACTCCTATTTTTCTGACCGTTTCATGCTTCTCATATTTTTGACACCTTTTGAAGCTCTTCATATTTTCATTCCTTTTCAGGCTCTTCATGTGTTCAACAACGCTTCATGCTCCTCCTATTTTTCAGAAAGTTTCATGCTCCTCATATGTTTGACACTTTTTGAAGCTCTTCATATTTTTTACACCTTTTGAAGCTCTTCATATTTTTCACATCTTTTCAGACTCTTCATGTATTTCAACACCAGGTCATGCTCCTCCTATTTTTCAGAACTTTTCCTGCTCCTCATATTTTTGACACCTTTTGAAGCTCCTCATATATTTCACACCTTGTCAGGCTCTTCATGTTTTTCAACTCCGCTTCATGCTCCTCCTATTTTTCAGACCGTTTCATGCTCCTCATATTTTTGACACTTTTTGAAACTCTCATTATTTTTCACACCTTTTCAGGCTCTTCATGTTTTGAACAAAACTTCATGCTCCTCCTATTTTTCAGACAGTTTCATTTTCCTCATATTTTTGACACCTTTTTAAGCTCTTCATATATTTCACACCTTTTCAGGCTCTTTATGTTTTTGAACACCGTTTCATGCTCCTCCTATTTGTCTGACCGTTTCATGCTCCTCATATTTTTGACACCTTTTGAAGCTCTTCATGTATTTCACAGCTTTTCAGTCTCTTCATGGTTTTGAACAGCGTTTCATGCTCCTCCTATTTTTCAGACCGTTTCATGCTCCTCATATTTTTCACTCCTTTTTAGGCTCTGCATATTGTTCACACCTTTTCAGGATCTACATGTTTGTCAACACCGTTTCATTCTCCTCCTATATTTGAGACCGTTTCAAGCTCCTCATATTTTTGACACCTTTTGAAGCTCTTCATACATTTCTCACATTTTCAGTCTCTTCATGGTTTTGAACACCGTTTCATGCTCCTCATTTTTTTCAAACCTTTTGATGCTTTTCATATTTTTCACACATTTTCAGTCTCTTCATGTTTTTGAACATGGTTTCATGCTTCTCCTATTTTTCAGACCGTTTCATGCACATCATATTTTTGACACCTTTTGAAGCTCTTCATATTTTTCACAAATTTTCAGTATCTTCAATTTTTTGAACACCGTTTCATGCTCCTGATATTTTTCAGACCTTTTGAAGCTCTTCATATTTTTCACAAATTTTCAGGTTCTTCATGTTTTTGAACACCATTTCATGATCCTCCTATTTTTCAGACCGTGTCATGCTCCTCATAATTTTGACACCTTTAGGGCTCTTCATATTTTACACACCTTTTCGGGCTGTTCATGTTTTTGAACACTGCTTCATACTACCCCTATTTTTCAGACCGTTCCCTGCTCTTCATATTTCTGACACTTTTTGAAGCTCTTCATATTTTTCACACATTTTCAGGCTCTTCATGTTTTTGAACATGGTTTCATGCTTCTCCTATTTTTCAGACCGTTTCATGCTCCTCATATTTTTGACACCTTTTGAAGCTCTTCATAGTTTTCACACCTTTTGAAGCTCTTCATATTTTTCACACCTTTTCAGGCTCTTCATGTTTTCCAACACCACTTCATGCTCCTCCTCTTTTTCAGACCGTTTCATGCTCCTCATATTTTTGACTCGTTTTGAAACTCTTTATATTTTTCACACCTTTTCAGGCTCTTCATGTTTTTCAACAGTGCCTCATGCTCCTCGTAATTTTCAGACCGTTTCATGCTCCTCATATTTTTGACACATTTTGAAGCTCTTCATATTTTTGACACCTTTTCACGCTCTTCATGTTTTCAACGCCGCTTCATGCTCCTCCTATTTTTCAGACCGTTTCATGCTCCTCATCTTTTGACACCTTTTGAAGGTCTTCATATTTTTCACACCTTTTCAGTGTTCAAGTTTTTGAACACCGCTTCATGCTCCTCATATTTTTCACAGCTTCTGAAGCTCTTCATATTTTTCTCACCTTTTCAGGCTCTTAATATTTTTGAACATCGTTTCGTGCTCCTCTTATTTTCAGAACGTTTCATGCTCCTCATATTTTTGACACTTTTTGAAGCTCTTCATATTTTTCACACCTTTTGAAGCTCTTCATATTTTTCACACTTTTTCAGGCTCTTCATGTTTTTGAACACCGCTTCATGCTCCTTCTATTTTTCAGAGAGTTTCATGCTCCTCATGTATTTCACACCTTTTGAAGCTCTTCATATTTTTCAAACCTTTTCAGGCTCTTCATGTCTTTCAACACCGCTTCATGCTCCTCCTATTTTTCAGACCGTATCATGCTCCTCGTATTTTTGACACGTTTTGAAGCTCTTCATATAATTCACACTTTTTCAGGCTCTTCAAGATTTTCAACACCGTTTCATGCTCTTCCTATTTTTCAGACTATTTCATGCTCCTCATATATTTGACACCTTTTGAAGCTCTTCATATTTTTCACAGCTTTTCAGGCTCTTCATATTTTTGTACACCGTTTCATGCTCCTCCTATTTTTTAGAAGTTTCATGCTCCTCATATTTTTGACACCTTTTGAAGCTCTTCATGTATTTCACACCTATTCAGTCTCTTCATGTTTTTGAATACCGTTACATGATTCTCCTATTTTTCAGACTGTTTCATGCTCCGCATATTTTTGACACCTTTTGAAGCTCTTCATATTTTTCACACCTTTTGAAGCTCTTCATATTTTTCACACCTTTTCAGGCTCTTCATGTTTTTCAACACCGTTTCATGCTCCTCCTATTTTTCAGACCGTTTCATGCTCCTCATATTTTGACATGTTTTGAATCTCTTCATATTTTTCACATCTTTTCAGGCGCTTCAGGTTTTCGACACCGTTTCATGCTCCTCCTATTTTTCAGACAGTTTCATGCTCCTCATATTTTTGATACCTTTTGAAGCTCTTCATATTTTTCACAACTTTTCAGACCTTTCATGTTTTCAGCACAGTTTCATGCTCCGCCTATTTTTCAGCACTTTTCATGCTCCTCATATTTTTCACGACTTTTGAAGCTCTTCATATATTTCACACTTTTTCAGGCTCTTCTTGTTTTGGAACACCGCTTCATGCTTCTCCTATATTTCACACCTTTTCATAATCTTCATATTTTCCACGCCTTTTTAAGCTCTTCGTATTTTTCACACCTTTTCAGGCTCTTCATGTTTATGAACAAAGTTTCATGCTCCTCCTATTTTTCAGACCGTTTCATGTTCCTCATATTGTTGACACTTTTTGAAACTCTTCATATTTTTCACACCTTTTGAAGCTCTTCATATTTTTCACAGCTTTTCAGGCTCTTCATGTTTTTCAACACAGTTTCATGCTCCTCCTATTTTTCAAACCGTTTCAAGCTTCTCATATTTTTGACACCTTTTGAAGCTATTCATATTTTTCACACCTTTTCATGCTCTTCATGTTGTTGAACACGGTTTCATGCTTCTCCTATGTTTCAGACCGTTTCATGCTCCTCATATTTTTGACGCCTTTTGAAGCTCTTCATATTTTTCACACCTTTTCAGGCTCTTCATGTTTTTGAACACCGTTTCATGCTCCTCATATTTTTGACATATTTTGAAACTCTTCATATTTTTGCCACCTTTTGAAGCTCTTCATATCTTTCACACCTTTTCAGGCTCTTCATATTTTTCACACCTTTTCATGCTCTTCATGTTTTTCAACACCACTTCATACTCCTCATATTTTTGACACATTTTGAAGCTCTTCATATTTTTCAAACTTTTTGAACCTCTTCATATTTTTCACACCTTTTCAGGCTCTTCATGTTGTTTAACGCCGCTTCATGCTCCTGCTATTTTTCTGACCGTTTGATACTCCTCATATTTTCACACCTTTGAAGCTATTCATATTTTTCACACCTTTTCAGGCTCTTCATGTTTTTGAACACCATTTCATGCTCCTCCTATTTTTGACACCTTATGGTACTCCTCATATTTTTCACACTTATTCAGGCTCTTCATGTTTTTGAACACCGTTTTATGTTACTCCTATTTTTCCGACCGTTTCATGCTCCTCATATTTTTGACACCTTTTGAAGCTCTTCATATTTTCATTCCTTTTCAGGCTCTTCATGTGTTCAACAACGCTTCATGCTCCTCCTATTTTTCAGAAAGTTTCATGCTCCTCATATGTTTGACACTTTTTGAAGCTCTTCATATTTTTTACACCTTTTGAAGCTCTTCATATTTTTCACATCTTTTCAGACTCTTCATGTATTTCAACACCAGGTCATGCTCCTCCTATTTTTCAGAACTTTTCCTGCTCCTCATATTTTTGACACCTTTTGAAGCTCCTCATATATTTCACACCTTGTCAGGCTCTTCATGTTTTTCAACTCCGCTTCATGCTCCTCCTATTTTTCAGACCGTTTCATGCTCCTCATATTTTTGACACTTTTTGAAACTCTTCATATTTTTCACACCTTTTCAGGCTCTTCATGTTTTGAACAAAACTTCATGCTCCTCCTATTTTTCAGACAGTTTCATTTTCCTCATATTTTTGATAACTTTTTAAGCTCTTCATATATTTCACACCTTTTCAGGCTCTTTATGTTTTTGAACACCGTTTCATGCTCCTCCTATTTGTCTGACCGTTTCATGCTCCTCATATTTTTGACAACTTTTGAAGCTCTTCATGGATTTCACAGCTTTTCAGTCTCTTCATGGTTTTGAACAGCGTTTCATGCTCCTCCTATTTTTCAGACCGTTTCATGCTCCTCGTATTTTTCACACCTTTTGAAGCCCTTCATATTTCTCACACCTTTTCAGGCTCTTCATGTTTTTCTACACCACTTCATGCTTCTCCTATTTTTCAGCCCGTTTCATGCTCCTCATGTATTTCACACCTTTTGAAGCTCTTCATATTTTTCACACCTTTTCAGGCTCTTCATGTTTTTCAACACCATTTAATGCTGCTTCTATTTTTCAGACCGTTTCATGCTCCTCATATTTTTCACACCTTTTGAAGCTCTTCATATTTTTCACACCTTTTCAGGCTCTTCAAGTTTTTCAACACCACTTCATGCTCCTCCTTTTTTGCAGACCGTTTCATGCTCCTCATATTTTTGATACCTTTTGATGCTCTTCATATTTTTCACACCTTTTCACGCTCTTCATTTTTTCAACACCGCTTCATGCTCCTCCTATTTTTCAGACCGTTTCATGCTCATCTCATTTTTGAAACCTTTTGAAGCTTTTCATATATTTCACAACTTTTCAGGCTCTTCATGTTTTTGAACACCGCTTCATGCTCCTCCTATTTTTCAGACCGTTTCATGCTCCTCATATTTCACACCTTTTGAAGCTCTTCATATTTTTCACACCTTTTCAGGCTCTTCATGTTTTTGATCACCATTACATTCTCCTCCTATTATTCACACCGTTTCATGCTCCTCATATTTTTGACACTTTTAGAAGCTCTTTATATATTTCACACCTTTTCAGGCTCTTCATGTTTTTGATCACCGTTACATTCTCCTCCTATTATTCAGACCGTTTCATGCTCCTCATATTTTTGACACTTTTTGAAGCTCTTTATATATTTCACACATTTGCAGGCTCTTCATGTTTTTGAACACAGCTTCATGCTCCTCCTATTTTTCAGACAATTTCATGCTCCTCATATTTTTGACAACTTTGGAAGCTCTTCATATTTTTCACACATTTTCAGGCTCTTCATGTTTTTCAACACTGTTGCATGATCCTCCTATTTTTCAGACCGTTTCATTCTCCTCATATACTTGACACATTTTTAAGCTCTTCATATATTTCACACATTTTCAGGCTATTCATGTTTTTCAACACCGCTCATGCTCCTTGTATTTTTAAGACCGTTTCATGCTCCTCATATTTTAGACACCTTTTTAAGCTCTTCATATTTTTCACACCTTTTTAAGCTCTTCATATTTCTCACACCTTTTCAGGCTCTTCATGTTTTTCAACAACGCTTCATGCACCTCCTATTCGTCAGACCGTTTCATGCTCATCTAATTTTTGACACCTTTTGAATCTTTTCATATTTTTCACACCTTCTCAGGCTCTTCATGTTTTTGAACACCGCTTCATGCTAATCCTAATTTTCAAACCATATCATGCTCCTCATATTTTTCACACCTTTTAAGCTCTTCATATTTTTCACACTTTTTCAGGCTCTTCATGTTTTTCAACACCGCTTCATGCACCTCCTATTTTTCAGACCGTTTCATGCTCATCAAATTTTTGACACCTTTTGAAGCTCTTCATATTTTTCACACCTTTTGAAGCTCTTCATATTTTTCACACCATTTCAGGCTCTTCATGTTTTTCAACACCGTTTCATGCGCTTCTATTTTTCAGACCGTTTCATGCTCCTCATATTTTTCACACCTTTTGAAGGTCTTCATATTTTTCACACCTTTTCAGGCTCTTCATGTTTTTCTACACCACTTCATGCTTCTCCTATTTTTCAGACCGTTTCATGCTCCTCATATTTTTCACACCTTTTGAAGCTCTTCATATTTTTCACACCTTTTCAGGCTCTTCATGTTTTTCTACACCACTTCATGCTTCTCCTATTTTTCAGCCTGTTTCATGCTCCTCATTTCTTTCACACCTTTTGAAGCTCTTCATTTTTTTCACACATTTACATGCTCTTCATGTTTTTGATCATCGTTTCATGCTCCTCCTATTTTTCAGACCATTTCATGCTCCTCATATTTTTGACACCTTTTGAAGCTCTTCGTATTTTTCACACTTTTTCAGGTCTCTTCATGTTTTTATACACCGTTTCATGCTAATCCCATTTTTCAAACCTTATCATGCTCCTCATATTTTTCACACCTTTTTAAGCTCTTCATATTTTTCACACCTTTTCAGCATCTTCATGTTTTTGAACACCGCTTCATGCTCCTCATATTTTTCAGACCGTTTCTTGCTCCTCGTATTTTTGACATCTTTTGAAGCTTTTCATATTTTTCACACCTTCTCAGGCTCTTCAAGTTTTTCAACACCACTTCATGCTCCTCCTTTTTTGCAGACCGTTTGATGCTCCTCATATTTTTGATACCTTTTGATGCTCTTCATATTTTTCACACCTTTTCAGGCTCTTCATTTTTTCAACACTGCTTCATACTCCTCCTATTTTTCAGACCGTTTCATGCTCATCTCATTTTTGACACCTCTTGAAGCTTTTCATATTTTTCACAACGTTTCAGGCTCTTCAAGTTTTTGAACACCGCTTCATGTTCTTCCTATTTTTCAGACCGTTTCATGCTCCTCATATTTTTGACACCATTTGAAGCTCTTCATATTTTTCACACCTTTTCAGGCTCTTCATGTTTTTCAACACCGCTTCATGCTCCTCCTATTTTTCAGAGAGTTTCATTCTCCTCATGTATTTCACACCTTTTGAAGCTCTTCATATTTTTCAAAACTTTTCAGGCTCTTCATATTTTTCCACACCACTTCATGCTCATCCTATTTTTCAGACCGTTTCATGCTCCTCATATTTTTGACATCTTTTGAAGCTCTTCTTATTTTTCACACCTTTTCAGGCTCTTCATGTTTTTCAACACAGCTTCATGCTCCTCCTATTTTTCAGACCGTTTCATGCTCATCTCATTTTTGACACCTTTGGAAGATCTTCATATTTTTCACACCTTTTCAGGCTCTTCATGTTTTTGAACACCGCTTCATGCTAATCCCATTTTTCAAACCATATCATGCTCCTCATAATTTTCACACCTTTTTAAGCTCTTCATATTTTTCACACCTTTTCAGGCTCTTCATGTTTTTGAATACTACTTCATGCTCCTTCTATTTTTCAGAGAGTTTCATGCTCCTCATGTATTACACACCTTTTGAAGCTCTTCATATTTTTCACACTTTTACAGGCTCTTCATGTGTTTCCACACCACTTCATGCTACTCAGATTTTTCAGCTCGTTTCATGCTGCTCATGAATTTAACACTTTTTGAAGCTCTTCATATTTTTCACACCTTTTCAGGCTCTTCCTGTTTTGATCACCGTTTCATGCTCCTCCTATTTTTCAGACCGTTTCATGCTCCTCATAATTTTTGACACCTTTTAAAGGTCTTCATTATTTTCACACCTTTTCTGGCACTTCATGTTTTTGAACACAACTTCATGCTCCTCCTATTTTTCAGACCATTTCATATTCCTCATATTTTTCACACCTTTTGAAGCTCTTCATATTTTTCACACCTTTTCAGGCTCTTCATGTTTTTGAACACCGTTGCATGATCCTCCTATTTTTCAGACCGTTTCATGCTCCTCATATACTTGACACATTTTTAAGCTCTTCATATATTTCACACATTTTCAGGCTGTTCATGTTTTTCAACACCGCTTCATGCTCCTTGTATTTTTAAGACCGTTTCATGCTCCTCATATTGTTGACACCTTTTGAAGCTCTTCATATTTCTCACACCTTTTCAGGCTCTTCATGTTTTTCAACACCGCTTCATGCTCCTCCTATTTTTCAGACCGTTTCATTCTCATCTCATTTTTCACACCTTTTGAAGCTTTTCATATTTTTCACACCTTTTCAGGCTCTTCATGATTTTGAACACCGCTTCATGCTAATCCTATTTTTCAAACCATATCATGCTCCTCATATTTTTCACACCATTTTAAACTCTTCATATTTTTCACACCTTTACAGGCTCTTCATGTTTTTGAACACCGCTTCATGCTCCTCCTATTTTTCAGACCGTTTCATGCTCCTCATATTTCACACCTTTTGAAGCTCTTCATATTTTTCACACCTTTTCAGTCTCTTCATGTTTTTGAACACCGCTTCATGCTAATCCCATTTTTCAAACCATATCATGCTCCTCATATATTTCACACCTTTTTAAGCTCTTCATATTTTTCACACCTTTTCAGGCTCTTCATGTTCTTGAACACTACTTCATGCTCCTTCTATTTTTCAGAGAGTTTCATGCTCCTCATGTATTACACACCTTTTGAAGCTCTTCATATTTTTCACACCTTTACAGTCTCTTCATGTTTTTTAACACCACTTCATGCTCCTCCTATATTTCAAACCGTTTCATGCTCCTCATATTTTTGACATCTTTTGAAGCTTTTCATATTTTTCACACCTTTTCAGGCTCTTCAAGTTTTTCAACACCGCTTCATGCTCCTCCTTTGTTGCAGACCGTTTCATGCTCCTCATATTTTTGATACCTTTTGATGATCTTCATATTTTTCACACCTTTTCAGGCTCTTCATTTTTTCAACACCACTTCATGCTCCTCCTATTTTTCAGACCATTTCATGGTCATCTCATTTTTTAAACCTTTTGAAGCTTTTCATATTTTTCACAACGTTTCAGGCTCTTCAAGTTTTTGAACACCGCTTCATGCTCCTCCTATTTTTCAGACCGTTTCATGCTCCTCATATTTTTCACACTTTTTGAAGCTCTTCATATTTTTCACACCTTTTCAGGCTCTTCATGTTTTTCTACACCGCTTCATGCTCCTCCTATTTTTCAGACCGTTTCATGCTCCTCATATTTTACACCTTGTGAAGCTCTTCATATTTTTCACACCTTTTCAGGCTCTTCATGTTTTTGATCACCGTTACATTCTCCTCCTATTATTCAGACCGTTTCATGCTCCTCATATTTTTGACACTTTTTGAAGCTCTTTATATATTTCACACCTTTTCAGGCTCTTCATGTTTTTGATCACCGTTACATTCTCCTCCTATTTTTCAGACCGTTTCATACTCATCTCATTTTTGACACCTTTTTAATCTCTTCATATTTTTCAAAACTTTTGAAGCTCTTCATATTTTTAATATTTTTGAAGCTCTTCATATTTTCACACGTTTTCACACTCTTCATGTTTTTCAACACCGCTTCATGCTCCTCCTATTTTTCAAACCGTATCATGCTCCTTATATTTTTGACACTTTTTGAAGCTCTTCATATATTTCACTCATTTTCAGGCTCTTCATATTTTTCAACACCACTTCATGCTCCTCCTATTTTTGAGACCGTTTGGTGCTTCGCATATTTTTGACACCTTTAGGAACTCTTCATATTTTTCACACCTTTTCAGGCACTTCATGTTTTTTATCACTGCTTCATGCTCGTCATATTTTTCAGAACGTTTCATGCTCCTCATATTTTTGACACCTTTTGAAGCTCTTCATATTTTTCACACCTTTTCAGGCTCTTCATGTTTTTCGACACAGCTTCATGCTCCTCCTATTTTTCAGACCGTTTCATTCTCCTCATATTTTTGACACCTTTTGAAGCTCTTCATATTTTTCACACATTTTCAGGCTCTTCATGTTTTTCGACACAGCTTCATGCTCCTCCTATTTTTCAGACCGTTTCATTCTCCTCATATTTTTGACACCTTTTGAAGCTCTTCATATTTTTCACACATTTTCAGGCTCTTCATGTTTTTGAACATCGCTTCATGCTCCTCCTATTTTTCAGACCGTTTCATTCTCCTCATATTTTTGACACCTTTTGAAGCTCTTCATATTTTTCACACCTTTTCAGGCTCTTCATGTTTTTCAACACCGTTTCATGCTCCTCCTATTTTTCAAACCGTTTCATGTTCCTCATAATTTTGACACCTTTTGAAGATCTTCATAATTTTCACACATTTTCAGGCTCTTCATGTGTTTGAACACCGCTTCATGTTCCTCCTATTTTTCAGACCGTTTCATGCTCCTCATATTTTTGACACCTTTTGAAACTCTTCATATTTTTCACACGTTTTCAGCTCTTAATGTTTTTCAACACCGCTTCATGCTCTTCCTATTTTTCAGACCGTTTCATGCTCATCTCATTTTTGACACCTTTTGAAGCTCTTCATATTTTTCACACGTTTTCAGCTCTTAATGTTTTTCAACACCGCTTCATGCTCTTCCTATTTTTCAGACCGTTTCATGCTCATCTCAATTTTGACACCTTTTGAAGCTCTTCATATTTTTCACACATTTTCAGGCTCTTCATGTTTTTGAACATCGCTTCATGCTCCTCCTATTTTTCAGAGAGTTTCATGCTCCTCATGTATTTCACACCTTTTGAAGCTCTTCATATTTTTCACACCTTTTCAGGCTCTTCTTGATTTTCAACACCGCTCATGCTCCTCCTATTTTTCAGACCTTTTCATGCTCATCTCATTTTTGACACCTTTTTAATCTCTTCATATTTTTCAAAACTTTTGAAGCTCTTCATATTTTTAATATTTTTGAAGCTCTTCATATTTTCACACGTTTTCACACTCTTCATGTTTTTCAACACCGCTTCATGCTCCTCCTATTTTTCAAACCGTATCATGCTCCTCATATTTTTGACACTTTTTGAAGCTCTTCATATTTTTCACTCATTTTCAGGCTCTTCATATTTTTCAACACCACTTCATGCTCCTCCTATTTTTGAGACCGTTTGGTGCTTCGCATATTTTTGACACCTTTAGGAACTCTTCATATTTTTCACACCTTTTCAGGCACTTCATGTTTTTTATCACTGCTTCATGCTCGTCCTATTTTTCAGAACGTTTCATGCTCCTCATATTTTTGACACCTTTTGAAGCTCTTCATATTTTTCACACCTTTTCAGGCTCTTCATGCTTTTCGACACAGCTTCATGCTCCTCCTATTTTTCAGACCGTTTCATTCTCCTCATATTTTTGACACCTTTTGAAGCTCTTCATATTTTTCACACATTTTCAGGCTCTTCATGTTTTTCGACACAGCTTCATGCTCCTCCAATTTTTCAGACCGTTTCATTCTCCTCATATTTTTGACACCTTTTGAAGCTCTTCATATTTTTCACACATTTTCAGGCTCTTCATGTTTTTGAACATCGCTTCATGCTCCTCCTATTTTTCAGAGAGTTTCATGCTCCTCATGTATTTCACACCTTTTGAAGCTCTTCATATTTTTCACACATTTTCAGGCTCTTCATGTTTTTGACCATCGCTTCATGCTCCTCCTATTTTTCAGACCGTTTCATGCTCCTCATATTTTTGACACTTTTTGAAGCTCTTCATATTTTTCACAACTTTTCAGGCTCTTCATGTTTTTCAACACCGCTTCATGCACGTCCTATTTTTCAGACCGTTTCATGCTCATCTCATTTTTGACACCTTTTGAAGTTTTTCATATTTTTCACAACTTTTCAGGCTCTTCATGTTTTTGAACACCGCTTCATGCTAATCCTATTTTTCAAACCATATCATGCTCCTCATATTTTTCACACCTTTTGAAGCTCTTCATATATTTCACACCTTTTCAGGCTCTTCATGTTTTTCCACACCACTTCATGCTCCTTCTCTTTTTCAGAGAGTTTTATGCTCCTCATGTATTTCACACCTTTTGAAGCTCTTCATATTTTTCACACCTTTTCAGGCTCTTCATGTTTTTCAACACCGCTTCATGCTGCTCATATTTTTCAGACCGTTTCATGCTCCTCATATTTTTGACACCTTTTGAAGCTCTTCATTTTTTTCATGCCTTTTAAGGCTCTTCATATTTTTCAACACCGCTTCATGCTGCTCATATTTTTCAGACCGTTTCATGCTCCTCATATTTTTGACACCTTTGAAGCTCTTCATATTTTTCACACGTTTTCAGTCTATTCATGTTTTTGAACACCATTTCAGGCTCCTCCTATTTTTCAGAGAGTTTCATGCTCCTCATGTATTTCACACCTTTGAAAGCTCTTCATATTTTTCAAAGATTTTGAAGCTCTTCATATTTTTCACACCTTTTCAGGCTCTTCATGTTTTTCAACACCGTTTCATGCTCCTCCTATTTTTCAAACCGTTTCATGTTCCTCATAATTTTGACACCTTTTGAAGATCTTCATAATTTTCACACATTTTCAGGCTCTTCATGTGTTTGAACACCGCTTCATGTTCCTCCTATTTTTCAGACCGTTTCATGCTCCTCATATTTTTGACAACTTTTGAAGCTCTCATATTTTTCATACCTTTTGAACCTCTTCATGTTTTTGAACACTGCTTCATGCTCCTCGTATTTTTCAGATCGTTTCATGCTCCTCATATTTTTGACACTTTTTGGGCTCTTCATATTTTTCAAACCTTTTCAGGCTCTTCATGTTTTCGAACTCTGCTTCATGCTCCTCCTATTTTTCAGACCGTTTCATTCTCCTCATATTTTTGACACCTTTTGAAGCTCTTCATATTTTTCAAACCTTTTCAGGCTCTTCATGTTTTTCGACACAGCTTCATGCTCCTCCTATTTTTCAGACCGTTTCATTCTCCTCATATTTTTGACACCTTTTGAAGCTCTTCATATTTTCCACACCTTTTCAGGCTCTTCATGTTTTTGATCACCGTTTCATGCTCCTTCTATTTTTCAGATCGTTTCATGCTCATCATATTTTTGACACTTTTTGAGCTCTTCATATTTTTCACACCTTTTCAGGCTCTTCATGTTTTTGAACACCGCTTCATGATCCTCCTGATTTTCAGACCGTTTCATGCTCTTCATATTTTTGAAACATTTTGAAGCTCTTCATATTTTTCACACCTTTTCAGGCTCCTCATGTTTTTCTCCACCACTTCATGCTCCTCCTATTTTTCAGACCGTTTCATGCTCATCTCATTTTTGTCACCTTTGAAGCTCTTCATATTTTTCACACCTTTTAAAGCTCTTCATATTTTTCACAAGTTTTCAGGCTCTTCATGTTTTTCAAAACCGTTTCATGCTGCTTCTATTTTTCAGACCGTTTCATGCTCCTCATATTTTTCACACCTTTTGAAGCTCTTCATATTTTTCACACCCTTTTAAGATCTTCATGTTTTTGAACACAGCTTCATGCTCCTCCTATTTTTCAGACCGTTTCATGCTCCTCATATTTTTGACAACTTTTGAAGCTCTTCATATTTTTCACACCTTTTCAGGCTCTTCATATTTTTGAACACAGCTTCATGCTCCTCCTATTTTTCAGACCGTTTCATGCTCCTCATATTTTTGACACTTTTTGAAGCTTTTCATATTTTTCACATCTTTTCAGGCTCTTCATGTTTTTCAACACCATTTCATGATCCTCCTATTTTTCAGACCGTTTCATGCTCATCTCATTTTTGACACCTTTTGAAGCTTTTCATATTTTTCACACATTTTCAGGCTCTTCATATTTTTCCACACCACTTCATGCTTCTCCTATTTTTCAGCCCGTTTCATGCTCCTCATGTATTTCACAGCTTTTGAAGCTCTTCATATTTGTCACACCTTTTCAGGCTCTTCATGTTTTTGGTCACCGTTTCATGCTCCTCCTATTTTTCAGACCGTTTCATGCTCCTCATATTTTTGACACCTTTTGAAGCTCTTCATATTTTTCACACGTTTTCAGCTCTTAATGTTTTTCAACACCGCTTCATGCTCTTCCTATTTTTCAGACCGTTTCATGCTCATCTCAATTTTGACACCTTTTGAAGCTCTTCATATTTTTCACACATTTTCAGGCTCTTCATGTTTTTGAACATCGCTTCATGCTCCTCCTATTTTTCAGAGAGTTTCATGCTCCTCATGTATTTCACACCTTTTGAAGCTCTTCATATTTTTCACACCTTTTCAGGCTCTTCATGATTTTCAACACCGCTCATGCTCCTCCTATTTTTCAAACCGTATCATGCTCCTCATATTTTTGACACTTTTTGAAGCTCTTCATATTTTTCACTCATTTTCAGGCTCTTCATATTTTTCAACACCACTTCATGCTCCTCCTATTTTTGAGACCGTTTGGTGCTCCGCATATTTTTGACACCTTTAGGAACTCTTCATATTTTTCACACCTTTTCAGGCACTTCATGTTTTTTATCACTGCTTCATGCTCGTCCTATTTTTCAGAACGTTTCATGCTCCTCATATTTTTGACACCTTTTGAAGCTCTCATATTTTTCATACCTTTTGAAGCTCTTCATGTTTTTAAACACTGCTTCATGCTCCTCGTATTTTTCAGATCGTTTCATGCTACTCATATTTTTGACACTTTTTGAGCTCTTCATATTTTTCAAACCTTTTCAGGCTCTTCATGTTTTCGAACTCTGCTTCATGCTCCTCCTATTTTTCAGACCGTTTCATTCTCCTCATATTTTTGACACCTTTTGAATCTCTTCATATTTTTCAAACCTTTTCAGGCTCTTCATGTTTTTCGACACAGCTTCATGCGCCTCCTATTTTTCAGACCGTTTCATTCTCCTCATATTTTTGACACCTTTTGAAGCTCTTCATATTTTTCACACATTTTCAGGCTCTTCATGTTTTTGAACATCGCTTCATGCTCCTCCTATTTTTCAGAGAGTTTCATGCTCCTCATGTATTTCACACCTTTTGAAGCTCTTCATATTTTTCACACCTTTTCAGGCTCTTCATGATTTTCAACACCGCTTCATGCTCCTCCTATTTTTCAGATCTTTTCATGCTCATCTCTTTTTTGACACCTTTTGAAGCTCTTCAGATTTTTCACACCTTTTGAAGCTCTTCATATTTTTCACATTTATGAATCTCTTCATATTTTCCACACGTTTTCAGACAATTCATGTTTTTCAACATCGCTTCATGCTCCTCCTATTTTTCAGACCGTTTCATTCTCCTCATATTTTTGACACCTTTTGAAGCTCTTCATATATTTCACACTTTTTCAGACTTTTCCTTTTATTCAACACGACTTCATGCTCCTCCTATTTTTCAGACCGTTTCATGCTCATCTCATTTTGACACCTTTTGAAGCTCTTCATGTTTTTCTCATCTTTTGAAGCTCTTCATATTTTTCACAACTTTTCAGGCTCTTTATGATATTCAACAGCGCTTCATGCTCCTCCTATTTTTCAGACCGTTTCATGCTCCTCATAATTTTGACACCTTTTGATGCTTTCATATTTTTAACACCTTTTCAGGCTCTTCATCTTTTTCAACACCACTTCATGCTCCTCCTTTTTTGCAGACCGTTTCATGCTACTCATACTTTTAACACTTTTTGAAGCTCTTCATATTTCTCACACCTTTTCAGGCTCTTCATGTTTTTCAACAACGCTTCATGCTCCTCCGATTTTTCAGACCGTTTCATGCTCCTCATATTTTTGACACCTTTTGAAGCTCTTCATATTTTTCACCCCTTTTCAGGCTCTTCATGTTTTTGAACACCGCTTCATGCTTCTCCTATTGTTCAGACCGTTTCATGCTCCTCATATTTTTGACACCTTTTGAAGCTCTTCATATTTTTCACTACTTTTCAGGCTCTTCATGTTTTTCAACACCGCTTCATGCACGTCCTATTTTTCAGACCGTTTCATGCTCATCTCATTTTTGACACCTTTTGAAGGTTTTCATATTTTTCACAACTTTTCAGGGTCTTCATGTTTTTGAACACCGCTTCATGCTAATCCTATTTTTCAAACCATATCATGCTCCTCATATTTTTCACACCTTTTGAAGCTCTTCATATATTTCACACCTTTCAGGCTCTTCATGTTTTTGAACACCACTTCATGCTCCTTCTCTTTTTCAGAGAGTTTTATGCTCCTCATGTATTTCACACCTTTTGAAGCTCTTCATATTTTTCACACCTTTTCAGGCTCTTCATGTTTTTCACCACCACTTCATGCTCCTCCTATTTTTCAGACCGTTTCATGCTCATCTCATTTTTGTCACCTTTGAAACTCTTTATATTTTTCACACCTTTTGAAGCTCTTCATATTTTTCACACGTTTTCAGGCTCTTCATGTGTTTCAACACCGTTTCATGCTGCTTCTATTTTTCAGACCGTTTCATGCTCCTCATATTTTTGACACCTTTTGCAGCTCTTTATATTTTTCACACTATTTCAGGCTCTTCATGATTTTCAACACCGTTTCATGTTATTCTTATTTTTCAGACCGTTTAATGCTCATCTCATTTTTGACACCATTTGAAGCTTTTCATATTTTTCACAACTTTTCAGGCTCTTCATGTTTTTGAACACCGCTTCATGCTCCTCCTATTTTGCAGAGAGTTTCATGCTCCTCATGTATTTCACACCTTTTGAAGCTCTTCATATTTTCCACACCTTTTCAGGCTCTTCATGTGTTTGATCACCGTTTCATGCTCCGTCTATTTTTCACATCGTTTCATGCTCCTCATATTTTTGACACTTTTTGAGCTCTTCATATTTTTCACACCTTTTCAGGCTCTTCATGTTTTTGAACACCGCTTCATGCTACTCCTATTTTTCAGACCGTTTATGCTCCTCATATTTTTGACACCTTTAGAAGCTCTTCATATTTTTCACACCTTTTCAGGCTCTTCATGTTTTTGACCACCGTTTCATGCTCCTCCTATTTTTCAGACCGTTTCATGCTCCTCATATTTTTGACACCTTTTGAAGCTCTTCATATTTTTCACACCTTTTCAGGCTCTTCATGTTTTTGAACACCGCTTCATGATCCTCCTGTTTTTCAGACCGTTTCATGCTCTTCATATTTGTGAAACATTTTGAAGCTCTTCATATTTTTCACACCTTTTCAGGCTCTTCATGTTTTTCACCACCACTTCACGCTCCTCCTATATTTCAGACCGTATCATGCTCATCTCATTTTTGTCACCTTTGAAGCTCTTTATTTTTTTCACACCTTTTGAAGCTCTTCATATTTTTCACACGTTTTTTGCTCTTCATATTTTTCAACACCGTTTCATGCTGCTTCTATTTTTCAGTCCGTTTCATGCTCCTCATATATTTCACACCTTTTGAAGCTCTTCATATTTTTCACACCTTTTCAGGATCTTCATGTTTTGGAACACAGCTTCATGCTCCTCCTATTTATCAGACCGTTTCATGCTCCTCATATTTTTGACACCTTTTGAAGCTCTTTATATTTTTCACAGTTTTTCAGGCTCTTCATTATTTTCAACACCGTTTCATGTTATTCCTATTTTTCAGACCGTTTAATGCTCATCTCATTTTTGACACCTTTTGAAGCTCTTCATATTTTTCACACCTTTTCAGGCTCTTCATGATTTTGGACACCGTTTCATGCTCCTCCTATTTTTCAGACCGTTTCATGCTCCTCATATTTATGACACCTTTTGAAGCTCTTCATATTTTTCACACCTTTTCATGCTCTTCATGTTTCTGAAAACCGCTTCATGATCCTCCTATTTTTCAGAGCGTTTCATGCTCTCATATATTTCACACCTTTTGAAGCTCTTCATATTTTTCACATCATTGAAGCTCTTCATATTTTTCACGCCTTTTCAGGCTCTTCATGATTTTCAACACCGCTTCATGCTCCTCGTATTTTTCGGACCGTTTTATGCTCATCTCATTTTTGACACCTTTTGAAGCTCTTCATATTTTTCAAACCTTTTGAAGCTCTTCATATTTTTCATATGTTTGAAGCTCTTCATATTTTCACACGTTTTCAGACTCTTCATGTTATTCAACACCGCTTCATGCCCCTGCTATTTTTCTGACAGTTTCATGCTCCTCATATTTTTGACAGGTTTTGAGGCTTTTCATATTTTTCACACCTTTTCAGGCTCTTCATATTTTTGAACACCATTTCATAATCCGCCTATTTTTAAGACCGTTTCATGCTCCTCATATTTTTGACACCTTTAGAACCTCTTCATATTTTACACAGCTTTTCAGGCTCTTCATGTTTTTCAACACCGCTTCATGCTCCTCGTCTTTTTCAGAACGTTTCATGCTCCTCATATATTTGACACCTTTTGAAGCTCTTGATATTTCTCACACCTTTTCAGGTTCTTCATGTTTTTCAACACGCTTCATGCTCCTCCTATTTTTCAGACCGTTTCATGCTCGTCTCATTTTTGACACCTTTTGAAGCTCCTCATATTTTTCACATCTTTTGAAGCTCTTCATATTTTTCACACCTTTTCAGGCTCTTCATGTTTTTGAACACCGCTTCATGATCCTCCTGTTTTTCAGACCGTATCATGCTCATCTCATTTTTGTCACCTTTGAAGCTCTTTATATTTTTCACACCTTTTGAAGCTCTTCATATTTTTCACACCTTTTCAGGCTCTTCATGTTTTTGATCACCGTTTCATGCTCCTCCTATTTTTCAGACCGTTTCATGCTCCTCATAATTTTGACACCTTTTGAAGCTCTTCATATTTTTCACACCTTTTCTGGCTCTTCATGTTTTTGAACACCGCTTCATGATCCTCCTGATTTTCAGACCGTTTCATGCTCTTCATATTTTTGAAACATTTTGAAGCTCTTCATATTTTTCACACCTTTTCAGGCTCTTAATGTTTTTCACCACCACCTCATTCTCCTCCTATTCATCAGACCGTTTCATGCTCATCTCATTTTTGTCACCTTTGAAGCTCTTTATATTTTTCACACCTTTTGAAGCTCTTCATATTTTTCACACGTTTTCAGGCTCTTCATAGTTTTCAACACCGTTTCATGCTGCTTCTATTTTTCAGATCGTTTATGCTCCTCATATTTTTTACACCTTTAGAAGCACTTCATATTTTTCAAACCTTTTCAGGTTCTTCATGTTTTTGATCACCGTTTCATGCTCCTCGTATTTTTCAGACCGTTTCATGCTCCTCATATTTTTGACACATTTTGAAGCTGTTCATATTTTTCACACCTTTTCAGGCTCTTCATGTTTTTGAACACCGCTTCATGATCCTCCTATTTTTCAGACCGTTTCATGCTCCTCATATTTTTGACACTTTTTGAGCTCTTCATATTTTTCACACCTTTTCAGGCTCTTCATGTTTTTGAACACCGCTTCATGCTACTCCTATTTTTCACATCGTTTATGCTCCTCATATTTTTGACACATTTTGAAGCTGTTCATATTTTTCACACCTTTTCAGGATCTTCATATTTTTGAACACCGCTTCATGATCCTCCTATTTTTCAGACCGTTTCATACTTCTCATATTTTTGACACATTTAGAAGCTCTTCATTTTTTTCACACCTTTTCAGGCTCTTCATGTTTTTTGACACAGCTTCATGATCCTCCTATTTTTCAGACCGTTTCATGTTCATCTCATTTTTTACACCTTTTGAAGCTTTTCATATTTTTCACAGCTTTTCAGGCTCTTCATGTTTTTCCACAGCACTTCATGCTTCTCTTATTTTTCAGCCGGTTTCATGCTCCTCATGTATTTCACACCTTTTGAAGCTCTTCATATTTTTCACACCTTTTCAGGCTCTTCATGTTTTTGATCACCGTTTCATGCTCCTCCTATTTTTCAGACCGTTTCATGCTCATCTCATTTTTGTCACCTTTGAAGCTCTTTATATTTTTCAAACCTTTTGAAGCTCTTCATATTTTTCACACCTTTTCAGGCTCTTCATATTTTTCACCACCGTTTCATGCTGCTTCTATTTTTCAGACCGTTTCATGCTCCTCATATTTTTCACACCTTTTGAAGCTCCTCATATTTTTCACACCTTTTCAGGCTCTTCATGTTTTTGAACACAGCTTCATGCTCCACCTATTTATCAGACCGTTTCATGCTCCTCATATTTTTGACACCTTTTGCAGTTCTTTATATTTTTCACATTATTTCAGGCTCTTCATGATTTTCAACACCGTTTCATGTTATTCCTATTCTTCAGACCGTTTAATGCTCATCTCTTTTTTGACACCTTTTGAAGCTCTTCATATTTTTCAAACCTTTTCAGGTTCTTCATGTTTTTGATCACCGTTTCAAGCTCCTCCTATTTTTCAGAGAGTTTCATGCTCCTCATGTATTTCACACCTTTTGAAGCTCTTCATATTTTCCACACCTTTTCAGGCTCTTCATGTGTTTGATCACCGTTTCATGTTTCTTCTATTTTTCAGATCGTTTCATGCTCCTCATATTTTTGACACTTTTTGAGCTCTTCATATTTTTCACACCTTTTCAGGCTCTTCATGTTTTTGAACACCGCTTCATGCTACTCCTATTTTTCAGATCGTTTATGCTCCTCATATTTTTGACACCTTTAGAAGCTCTTCATATTTTTCAAACCTTTTCAGGCTCTTCATGTTTTTGATCACCGTTTCATGCTCCTCCTATTTTTCAGACCGTTTCATGCTCCTCATATTTTTGACACCTTTTGAAGCTCTTCATATTTTTCACACCTTTTCAGGCTCCTCATGTTTTTGAACACCGCTTCATAATCCTCCTGTTTTTCAGACCGTTTCATGCTCTTCATATTTGTGAAACATTTTGAAGCTCTTCATATTTTTCACACCTTTTCAGGCTCTTCATGTTTTTGAACGCAGCTTCATGCTCCACCTATTAATCAGACCGTTTCATGCTCCTCATATTTTTGACACCTTTTGCAGCTCTTTATATTTTTCACACTATTTCAGGCTCTTCATGATTTTCAACACCGTTTCATGTTATTCCTATTTTTCCGACCGTTTAATGCTAATCTCATTTTTGACACCTTTTGAAGCTTTTCATATTTTTCACAACTTTTCAGGCTCTTCATGTTTTTGAACACCGCTTCATGCTCCTCCTATTTTTCAGAGCGTTTAATGCTCCTCATATTTTTGACACTTTTTGAGCTCTTCATATTTTTCACACCTTTTCAGGCTCTTCATGTTTTTGATCACCGTTTCATGCTCCTTCTATTTTTCAGATCGTTTCATGCTCATCATATTTTTGACACTTTTTGAGCTCTTCATATTTTTCACACCTTTTCAGGCTCTTCATGTTTTTGAACACCGCTTCATGATCCTCCTATTTTTCAGACCGTTTCATGCTCCTCATATTTTTGACACATTTAGAAGCTCTTCATTTTTTTCACACCTTTTCAGGCTCTTCATGTTTTTCGACACAGCTTCATGATCCTCCTATTTTTCAGACCATTTCATTCTCCTCATATTTTTGACACCTTTTGAAGCTCTTCATATATTTCACACTTTTTCAGTCTCTTCTTTTTTTTTCAACAGGACTTCATGCTCCTCCTATTTTTCAGACCGTTTCATGCTCTTCATATTTTTGAAACATTTTGAAGCTCTTCATATTTTTCACTCCTTTTCAGGCTCTTCATGTTTTTGAACACCGCTTCATGCTCCTCCTATTTTTCAGAACGTTTCATGCTCCTCATATTTTTCACACTTTTTGAAGCTCTTCATATTTTGCACACCTTTTCAAGCCCTTCATGTTTTTCAACACAGCTTTATGCTCCTCCTATTTTTCAGACCGTTTCATGCTCCTAATATTTTGACACCTTTTGAAGCTCTTCATATATTTCACACCTTTTCAGGCTCTTCATGTTTTTGAACACCGCTTCATGCTCCTCTTATTTTTCAGACCGTTTTTTGCTCCTCATATTTTTAACACCTTTTTAAGCTTTTCATATTTTTCACACCTTTTCAGGCTCTTCAAGTTTTTCAACACCACTTCATGCTCCTTCTTTTTTGCAGACCTTTTCATGCTCCTCATATATTTGACACCTTTTGATCCTCTTCATATTTTTCACACCTTTTCAGGCTCTTCATTTTTCAACACCGCTTCATGCTCCTCCTATTTTTCAGACCGTTTCATGCTCATGTCATTTTTGACACCTTTTGAAGCTTTTCATATTTTTCACACTTTTCAGGCTCTTCATGTCTTTCAACACCGTTTCAGGTTCCTCCTATTTTTCAGACCGTTTCATGCTCATCTCAATTTTGACACCTTTTGAAGCTCTTCATAATTTTCACACATTTTCAGGCTCTTCATGTTTTTGAACACCGCTTCATGCTCCTCCTATTTTTCAGACCGTTTCATGCTCCTCATATTTATGACACCTTTTGAAACTCTTCCTATTTTTCACACCTTTTCAGGCTCTTCATGTTTTTGAACACCGCTTCATGATACTCCTATTTTTCAGACCGTTTCATGCTCCTCATGTATTTCACACCTTTTGAAGCTCTTCATATTTTTCACACCTTTTCATGCTCTTCATGTTTTTGATCACCGTTTCATGCTCCTCCTATTTTTCAGACCGTTTCATGCTCCTCATATTTATGACACCTTTTGAAACTCTTCCTATTTTTCACACCTTTTCATGCTCTTCATGTTTCTGAAAACCGCTTCATGATCCTCCTATTTTTCAGACCGTTTCATTCTCCTCATATATTTCACACCTTTTGAAGCTCTTCATATTTTTCACACATTTTCATGCTCTTCATGTTTCTGAAAACCGCTTCATGATCCTCCTATTTTTCAGACCGTTTCATTCTCCTCATATATTTCACACCTTTTGAAGCTCTTCATATTTTTCCCACCTTTTCAGGCTCTTCATGTTTTTGAACACTGCTTCATGCTCCTCGTATTTTTCAGATCGTTTCATGCTCCTCATATTTTTGACACTTTTTGAGCTCTTCATATTTTTCACACCTTTTCAGGCTCTTCATGTTTTTGAACACCGCTTCATGATCCTCCTGATTTTCAGACCGTTTCATGCTCTTCATATTTTTGAAACATTTTGAAGCTCTTCATATTTTTCACACCTTTTCAGGCTCTTCATGTTTTTCACCACCACTTCATTCTCCTCCTATTTTTCAGACCGTTTCATGCTCATCTCATTTTTGTCACCTTTGAAGCTCTTTATATTTTTCACACCTTTTGAAGCTCTTCATATTTTTCACACGTTTTCAGGCTCTTCATATTTTTCAACACCGTTTCATGCTGCTTCTATTTTTCAGACCGTTTCATGCTCCTCATATTTTTCACACCTTTTGAAGCTCTTCATATTTTTCACAACTTTTCAGGCTCTTCATGTTTTTGAACACAGCTTCATGCTCCACCTATTTATCAGACCGTTTCATGCTCCTCATATTTTTGACACCTTTTGCAGCTCTTTATATTTTTCACATTATTTCAGGCTCTTCATGATATTCAACACCGTTTCATGTTATTCCTATTTTTCAGACCGTTTAATGCACATCTCATTTTTGACACCTTTTGAAGCTTTTCATATTTTTCACAACTTTTCAGGCTCTTCATGTTTTTGAACACCGCTTCATGCTCCTCCTATTTTTCAGAGAGTTTCATGCTCCTCATGTATTTCACACCTTTTGAAGCTCTTCATATTTTCCACACTTTTTCAGGCTCTTCATGTGTTTGATCACCGTTTCATGCTTCTTCTATTTTTCAGATCGTTTCATGCTCCTCATATTTTTGACACTTTTTGACCTCTTCATATTTTTCACACCTTTTCAGGCTCTTCATGTTTTTGAACACAGCTTCATGCTACTCCTATTTTTCAGATCGTTTATGCTCCTCATATTTTTGACACCTTTAGAAGCTCTTCATATTTTTCAAACCTTTTCAGGCTCTTCATGTTTTTGATCACCGTTTCATGCTCCTCCTATTTTTCAGACCGTTTCATGCTCCTCAAATTTTTGACACCTTTTGCAGCTCTTCATATTTTTCACACCTTTTCAGGCTCTTCATGTTTTTGAACACCGCTTCATGATCCTCCTGTTTTTCAGACCGTTTCATGCTCTTCATATTTGTGAAACATTTTGAAGCTCTTCATATTTTTCACACCTTTTCAGGCTCTTCATGTTTTTGAACACAGCTTCATGCTCCACCTATTTATCAGACCGTTTCATGCTCCTCATATTTTTGACACCATTTGCAGCTCTTTATATTTTTCACACTATTTCAGGCTCTTCATGATTTTCAACACCGTTTCATGTTATTCCTATTTTTCCGACCGTTTAATGCTAATCTCATTTTTGACACCTTTTGAGGCTTTTCATATTTTTCACAACTTTTCAGGCTCTTCATGTTTTGGAACACCGCTTCATGCTCCTCGTATTTTTCAGAGCGTTTCATGCTCCTCATATTTTTGACACTTTTTGAGCTCTTCATATTTTTCACAACTTTTCAGGCTCTTCATGTTTTTGATCACCGTTTCATGCTCCTTCTATTTTTCAGATCGTTTCATGCTCATCATATTTTTGACACTTTTTGAGCTCTTCATATTTTTCACACCTTTTCAGGCTCTTCATGTTTTTGAACACCGCTTCATGCTCCTCCTATTTTTCAGACCGTTTCATGCTCCTCATGTATTTCACACCTTTTGAAGCTCTTCATATTTTTCACACCTTTTCAGGCTCTTCATGTTTTTGATCACCGTTCCAAGCTCCTCCTATTTTTCAGACCGTTTCATGCTCCTCATATTTATGACACCTTTTGAAACTCTTCCTATTTTTCACACCTTTTCATGCTCTTCATGTTACTGAAAACCGCTTCATGATCATCCTATTTTTCAGACCGTTTCATTCTCCTCATATATTTCACACCTTTTGAAGCTCTTCATATTTTTCACACCTTTTCATGCTCTTCATGTTTCTGAAAACCGCTTCATGATCCTCCTATTTTTCAGACCGTTTCATTCTCCTCATATATTTCACACCTTTTGAAGCTCTTCATATTTTTCCCACCTTTTCAGGCTCTTCATGTTTTTGAACACTGCTTCATGCTCCTCGTATTTTTCAGATCGTTTCATGCTCCTCATATTTTTGACACTTTTTGAGCTCTTCATATTTTTCAAACCTTTTCAGGCTCTTCATGTTTTTCACCACCACTTCATTCTCCTCCTATTTTTCAGACCGTTTCATGCTCATCTCATTTTTGTCACCTTTGAAGCTCTTTATATTTTTCACACCTTTTGAAGCTCTTCATATTTTTCACACGTTTTCAGGCTCTTCATATTTTTCAACACCGTTTCATGCTGCTTCTATTTTTCAGACCGTTTCATGCTCCTCATATTTTTCACACCTTTTGAAGCTCTTCATATTTTTCCCACCTTTTCAGGCTCTTCATGTTTTTGAACACCGCTTCATGCTACTCCTATTTTTCAGATCGTTTATGCTCCTCATATTTTTGACACCTTAAAAGCTCTTCACATTTTTCAAACCTTTTCAGGCTCTTCATGTTTTTGATCACCGTTTCATGCTACTCCTATTTTTCAGACCGTTTCATGCTCCTCATATTTTTGACACCTTTTGAAGCTCTTCATATTTTTCACACCTTTTCAGGCTCTTTATGTTTTTGAACACCGCTTCATGATCCTCCTTTTTTTTCAGACCGTTTCATGCTCTTCATATTTGTGAAACATTTTGAAGCTCTTCATATTTTTCACAACTTTTCAGGCTCTTCATGTTTTTGAACACAGCTTCATGCTCCACCTATTTATCAGACTGTTTCATGCTCCTCATATTTTTGACACCTTTTGAAGCTCTTTATATTTTTCACACTATTTCAGGCTCTTCATGATTTTCAACACCGTTTCATGTTATTCCTATTTTTCCGACCATTTAATGCTAATCTCATTTTTGACACCTTTTGAAGCTTTTCATATTTTTCACAACTTTTCAGGCTCTTCATGTTTTTGAACATCGCTTCATGCTCCTCCTATTTTTCAGAGCGTTTCATGCTCCTCATATTTTTGACACTTTTTGAGCTCTTCATATTTTTCACACCTTTTCAGGCTCTTCATGTTTTTGATCACCGTTTCATGCTCCTTCTATTTTTCAGATCGTTTCATGCTCATCATATTTTTGACTCTTTTTGAGCTCTTCATATTTTTCACACCTTTTCAGGCTCTTCATGTTTTTGAACACCGCTTCATGATCCTCCTATTTTTCAGACCGTTTCATGCTCCTCATATTTTTGACACATTTAGAAGCTCTTGATTTTTTTCACACCTTTTCAGGCTCTTCATGTTTTTCGACACAGCTTCATGCTCCTCCTATTTTTCAGACCGTTTCATGCTCTTCATATTTTTGAAACATTTTGATGCTATTCATATTTTTCACACCTTTTCAGGCTCTTCATGTTTTTGAACACCGCTTCATGCTCCTCCTATTTTTCAGAACGTTTCATGCTCCTCATATTTTTCACATTTTTGAAGCTATTCATATTTTGCACACCTTTTCAGGCTCTTCATGTTTTTGAACACCGCTTCATGCTCCTCCTATTTTTCAGACCGTTTCATGCTACTCATATTTCTGACACCTTTAGAAACTCTTCATATTTTTCACACCTTTTCCGGCTCTTCAGGTTTTTTAACACCTCTTCATACTCCTCCTATTTTTCAGACCGTTTCATTCTCCTCATATTTTTGACACCTTTTCAAGCTCTTCATATATTTCACACCCTTTCAGGTTCTTCATTTTTTTCAACACCACTTCATGCTCCTCCTATTTTTCAGAGTGTTTCATGCTCCTCATCTTTTTGACAGCTTTTGAAGCTCTTCATATATTTCACACATTTTCAGGCTCTTCATGTTTTTCAACACCGCTTCATGCTCCTCCTATTTTTCAGAGAGTTTCATGCTCCTCATGTATTTCACAGCTTTTGAAGCTCTTCATATTTTCCACACCTTTTCAGGCTCTTCATGTTTTTGAACACCGCTTCATGATCCTCCTGATTTTCAGACCGTTTCATGCTCTTCATATTTTTGAAACATTTTGAAGCTCTTCATATTTTTCACACCTTTTCAGGCTCTTAATGTTTTTCTCCACCACTTCATGCTCCTCCTATTTTTCAGACCGTTTCATGCTCTTCTCATTTTTGTCACCTTTGAAGCTCTTCATATTTTTCACAACTTTTAAAGCTCTTCATATTTTTCCCAAGTTTTCAGGCTCTTCATGTTTTTCAAAACCGTTTCATGCTGCTTCTATTTTTCAGACCGTTTCATGCTCCTCATATTTTTCACACCTTTTGAAGCTCTTCATATTTTTCACACCCTTTTAAGATCTTCATGTTTTTGAACACAGCTTCATGCTCCTCTTATTTTTCAGACCGTTTCATGCTCCTCATATTTTTGACAACTTTTGATGCTCTTCATATTTTTCACACCTTTTCAGGCTCTTCATATTTTTGAACACAGCTTCATGCTCCTCCTATTTTTCAGACCGTTTCATGCTCCTCATATTTTTGACACTTTTTGAAGCTTTTCATATTTTTCACATCTTTTCAGGCTCTTCATGTTTTTCAACACCATTTCATGATCCTCCTATTTTTCAGACCGTTTCATGCTCATCTCATTTATGACACCTTTTGAAGCTTTTCATATTTTTCACAAATTTTCAGGCTCTTCATATTTTTCCACACCACTTCATGCTTCTCCTATTTTTCAGACCGTTTCATGCTCCTCATGTATTTCACAGCTTTTGAAGCTCTTCATATTTTTCACACCTTTTCAAGCTCTTCATGTTTTTGGTCACCGTTTCATGCTCCTCCTATTTTTCAGACCGTTTCATGCTCCTCATATTTTTGACACCTTTTGAAGCTCTTCATATTTTTCACAAGTTTTCAGCTCTTAATGTTTTTCAACACCGCTTCATGCTCTTCCTATTTTTCAGACCGTTTCATGCTCATCTCATTTTTGACACCTTTTGAAGCTCTTCATATTTTTCACACGTTTTCAGCTCTTAATGTTTTTCAAAACCGCTTCATGCTCTTCCTATTTTTCCGACCGTTTCATGCTCATCTCAATTTTGACACCTTTTGAAGCTCTTCATATTTTTCACACATTTTCAGGCTCTTCATGTTTTTGAACATCGCTTCATGCTCCTCCTATTTTTCAGAGAGTTTCATGCTCCTCATGATTTCACACCTTTTGAAGCTCTTCATATTTTTCTCACCTTTTCAGGCTCTTCATGATTTTCAACACCGCTCATGCTCCTCCTATTTTTCAGACCGTTTCATGCTCATCTCATTTTTGACACCTTTTTAATCTCTTCATATTTTTCAAAACTTTTGAAGCTCTTCATATTTTTAATACTTTTGAAGCTCTTCATATTTTTCACAACTTTTCAGGCTCTTCATGTTTTTGAACATCGCTTCATGCTCCTCCTATTTTTCAGAGAGTTTCATGCTCCTCATGTATTTCACACCTTTGAAAGCTCTTCATATTTTTCAAAGATTTTGAAGCTCTTCATATTTTTCACACCTTTTCAGGCTCTTCATGTTTTTCAACACCGTTTCATGCTCCTCCTATTTTTCAGAGAGTTTCATGCTCCTCATAATTTTGACAGCTTTTGAAGATCTTCATAATTTTCACACATTTTCAGGCTCTTCATGTGTTTGAACACCGCTTCATGTTCCTCATATTTTTCAGACCGTTTCATGCTCCTCATATTTTTGACACCTTTTGAAGCTCTTCATGTTTTTGAACACTGCTTCATGCTCCTGGTATTTTTCAGATCGTTTCATACTCCTCATATTTTTGACACTTTTTGAGCTCTTCATATTTTTCAAACCTTTTCAGGCTCTTCATGTTTTCGAACTCTGCTTCATGCTCCTCCACTTTTTCACACCATTTCATGATCCTCATGTATTTCACAACTTTGAACCTCTTAATATTTTTCACACCTTTTCATGCTCTTCAAGTTTTTCAACATCACTTCATGCTCCTACTTTTTTGCAGACCGTTTCATGCTCCTCAAATTTTTGACACCTTTTGAAGCTCTTCATATTTCTCACACCTTTTCAGGCTCTTCATGTCTTTCAACACCGCTTCATGCTCCTCCTATTTTTCAGACGGGTTCATGATCATCTCATTTTTGACACCTTTTGAAGCTTTTCATATTTTTCACACCTTTTCAGGCTCTTCATGTTTTTGAACACAGGTTGATGCTCCTCCTATTTTTCAGAACGTTTCATGCTCCTCATAATTTTGACACCTTTTGTAGCTCTTCATATTTTTCACATCTTTTCAGGCTCTTCATGTTTTTCAACACCGTTTCATGATCCTCCTATTTTTCAGACCGTTTCATGCTCATCTCATTTTTGACACCTTTTGAAGGTCTTCATATTTTTCACACCTTTTCAAGCTCTTCATATTTTTAAACACCACTTCATGCTTCTCCTATTTTTCAGCCCATTTCATGCTCCTCATGTATTTCACACCTTTTGAAGCTCTTCATATTTATCACAGCTTTTCAGGCTCTTCATGTTTTTCCACAGCACTTCATGCTTCTCTTATTTTTCAGCCCGTTTCATGCTCCTCATGTATTTCACATCTTTTGAAGCTCTTCATATTTTTCACACCTTTTCATGCTCTTCATGTTTCTGCAAACCGCTTCATGCTCCTCCTATTTTTCAGACCGTTTCATTCTCCTCATATATTTCACACCTTTTGAAGCTCTTCATATTTTTCACAACTTTTCAGGGTCTTTATGATATTCAACAGCGCTTCATGCTCCTCCTATTTTTCAGACCGTTTCATGCTCCTCATAATTTTGACACCTTTTGATGCTTTCATATTTTTAACACCTTTTCAGGCTCTTCATCTTTTTCAACACCACTTCATGCTCCTCCTTTTTTGCAGACCGTTTCATGCTACTCATAATTTTAACACCTTTTGAAGCTCTTCATATTTCTCACACCTTTTCAGGCTCTTCATGTTTTTCAACAACGCTTCATGCTCCTCCGATTTTTCAGACCGTTTCATGCTCCTCATATTTTTGACACCTTTTGAAGCTCTTCATATTTTTCACTACTTTTCAGGCTCTTCATGTTTTTCAACACCGCTTCATGCACGTCCTATTTTTCAGGCCGTTTCATGCTCATCTCATTTTTGACACCTTTTGAAGGTTTTCATATTTTTCACAACTTTTCAGGCTCTTCATGTTTTTGAACACCGCTTCATGCTAATCCTATTTTTCAAACCATATCATGCTCCTCATATTTTTCACACCTTTTGAAGCTCTTCCTATATTTCACACCTTTTCAGGCTCTTCATGTTTTTTAACACCACTTCATGCTCCTTTCCCTTTTAGAGAGTTTTATGCTCCTCATGTATTTCACACCTTTTGAAGCTCTTCATATTTTTCACACCTTTTCAGGCTCTTCATGTTTTTCAACACCGCTTCATGCTGCTCATATTTTTCAGACCGTTTCATGCTCCTCATATTTTTGACACCTTTTGAAGCTCTTCATTTTTTTCACACCTTTTAAGGCTCTTCATGTTTTTCAACACCGCTTCATGCTCCTCCATTTTTTCAGACCATTTCATGCTCCTCATATTTTTGACACCTTTTGAAGCTTTTCATATTTTTCACACATTTTCAGGCTCTTCATGTTTTTCAACACCGCTTCATGCTCCTCCGATTTTTCAGACCGTTTCATGCTCCTCATATTTTTCACACCTTTTGAAGCCTTTCATATTTTTCACAACTTTTCAGGCTCTTCATCTTTTTGAACACAGCTTCATGCTCCTCCTATTTTTCAGACCGTATCATGCTCCTCATATTTTTCACACCTTTTGAAGCTCTTCATATTTTTCACACGTTTTCAGTCTATTCATGTTTTTGAACACCATTTCAGGCTCCTCCTATTTTTCAGAGAGTTTCATGCTCCTCATGTATTTCACACCTTTGAAAGCTCTTCATATTTTTCAAAGATTTTGAAGCTCTTCATATTTTTCACACCTTTTCAGGCTCTTCATGTTTTTCAACACCGTTTCATGCTCTTCCTATTTTTCAAAACGTTTCATGTTCCTCATAATTTTGACAGCTTTTGAAGATCTTCATAATTTTCACACATTTTCAGGCTCTTCATGTGTTTGAACACCGCTTTATGTTCCTCATATTTTTCAGACCGTTTCATGCTCCTCATATTTTTGACACCTTTTGAAGCTCTCATATTTTTCATACCTTTTGAAGCTCTTCATGTTTTTGAACACTGCTTCATGCTCCTCGTATTTTTCAGATCGTTTCATGCTCCTCATATTTTTGACACTTTTTGAGCTCTTCATATTTTTCAAACCTTTTCAGGCTCTTCATGTTTTCGAACTCTGCTTCATGCTCCTCCACTTTTTCACACCGTTTCATGATCCTCATGTATTTCACAACTTTGAACCTCTTAATATTTTTCACACCTTTTCATGCTCTTCAAGTTTTTCAACATCACTTCATGCTCCTACTTTTTTGCAGACCGTTTCATGCTCCTCATATTTTTGACACCTTTTAAAGCTCTTCATATTTCTCACACCTTTTCAGGCTCTTCATGTCTTTCAACACCGCTTCATGCTCCTCCTATTTTTCAGACGGGTTCATGCTCATCTCATTTTGACACCTTTTGAAGCTTTTCATATTTTTCACACCTTTTCAGGCTCTTCATGTTTTTGAACACAGGTTGAGGCTCCTCCTATTTTTCAGAACGTTTCATGCTCCTCATAATTTTGACACCTTTTGTAGCTCTTCATATTTTTCACATCTTTTCAGGCTCTTCATGTTTTTCAACACCGTTTCATGATCCTCCTATTTTTCAGACCGTTTCATGCTCATCTCATTTTTGACACCTTTTGAAAGTCTTCATATTTTTCACACCTTTTCAAGCTCTTCATATTTTTAAACACCACTTCATGCATCTCCTATTTTTCAACCCATTTCATGCTCCTCATGTATTTAACACCTTTTGAAGCTCTTCCTATTTTTCACAGCTTTTCAGGCTCTTCATGTTTTTCCACAGCACTTCATGCTTCTCTTATTTTTCAGCCCGTTTCATGCTCTTCATGTATTTCACACCTTTTGAAGCTCTTCATATTTTTCACACCTTTTCATGTTTCTGAAAACCGCTTCATGATCCTCCTATTTTTCAGACCGTTTCATTCTCCTCATATATTTCACACCTTTTGAAGCTCTTCATATTTTTCACACCTTTTCAGGCTCTTCATGTTTTTGAACACTGCTTCATGCTCCTCGTATTTTTCAGATCGTTTCATGCTCCTCATATTTTTGACACTTTTTGAGCTCTTCATATTTTTCACACCTTTTCAGGATCTTCATGTTTTTAAACACCGCTTCATGATCCTCCTGATTTTCAGACCGTTTCATGCTCTTCATATTTTTGAAACATTTTGAAGCTCTTCATATTTTTCACACCTTGTCAGGCTCTTCATGTTTTTCAACTCCGTTCATGCTCCTCCTATTTTTTAGACCGTTTCATGCTCATCTCATTTTTGTCACCTTTGAAGCTCTTCATGTTTTTCACACCTTTTGAAGCCCTTCATATTTTTCACACGTTTTCAGGCTCTTCATGTTTTTCAAAACCGTTTCATGTTATTCCTATTTTTCAGACCGTTTAATGCTCATCTCATTTTTGACACCTTTTGAAACTTTTCATATTTTTCACAACTTTTCAGGCTCTTCATGTTTTTCAACTCCGTTCATGCTCCTCCTATTTTTTAGACCGTTTCATGCTCATCTCATTTTTGTCACCTTTGAAGCTCTTCATGTTTTTCACACCTTTTGAAGCTCTTTATATTTTTCACAGTTTTTCAGGCTCTTCATTATTTTCAACACCGTTTCATGTTATTCCTATTTTTCAGACCGTTTAATGCTCATCTCATTTTTGACACCTTTTGAAACTTTTCATATTTTTCACAACTTTTCAGGCTCTTCATGTTTTTGAACACCGCTTCATGCTCCTCCTATTTTTCAGAGAGTTTCATGCTCCTCATGTATTTCACAGCTTTTGAAGCTCTTCATATTTTCCACACTTTTTCAGGCTCTTCATGTTTTTGATCACCGTTTCATGCTCCTTCTATTTTTTCAGATCGTTTCATGCTCATCATATTTTTGACACTTTTTGAGCTCTTCATATTTTTCACACCTTTTCAGGCTCTTCATGTTTTTGAACACCGCTTCATGATCCTCCTATTTTTCAGACCGTTTCATGCTCCTCATATTTTTGACACCTTTAGAAGCTCTTCATATTTTTCACACCTTTTCAGGCTCTTCATGTTTTTCGACACAGCTTCATGATCCTCCTATTTTTCAGACCGTTTCATTCTCCTCATATTTTTGACACCTTTTGAAGCTCTTCATATATTTCACACCTTTTCAGTCTCTTCTTTTTTTTTCAACACCACTTCATGCTCCTACTATTTTTCAGACCGTTTCATACTCATCTCAATTTTGACACCTTTTGAAGCTCTTCATATTTTTCACACATTTTCAGGCTCTTCATGTTTTTGAACTTTGCTTCAGGCTCCTCCTATTTTTCAGAGAGTTTCATGCTCCTCATGTATTTCACACCTTTTGAAGCTCTTCATATTTTTCACACCTTTTCATGCTCTTCATGTTTCTGAAAACCGCTTCATGATCCTCCTATTTTTCAGACCCTTTCATTCTCCTCATATATTTCACACCTTTTGAAGCTCTTCATATTTTTCACACCTTTTCATGCTCTTCATGTTTCTGAAAACTGCTTCATGATCCTCCTATTTTTCAGACCGTTTCATGCTCCTCATATATTTCACACCTTTTGAAGCTCTTCATATTTTTCACACCTTTTCAGGCTCTTCATGTTTTTGAACACAGCTTCATGCTCCACCTATTTATCAGACCGTTTCATGCTCCTCATATTTTTGACACCTTTTGCAGCTCTTTATATTTTTCACACTATTTCAGGCTCTTCATGATTTTCAACACCGTTTCATGTTATTCCTGTTTTTCAGTCCGTTTAAGGCTCATCTCATTTTTGACACCTTTTGAAGCTTTTCATATTTTTCACAACTTTTCAGGCTCTTCATGTTTTTGAACACCGCTTCATGCTCCTCCTATTTTTCAGAGAGTTTCATGCTCCTCATGTATTTCACACCTTTTGAAGCTCTTCATATTTTCCACACCTTTTCAGGCTCTTCATGTGTTTGATCACCGTTTCATGCTCCTTCTATTTTTCAGACCGTTTCATGCTCTTCATATTTTTGACATCTTTTGAAGCTCTTCATATTTTTCACATCATTGAAGCTCTTCATATTTTTCACCCCTTTTCAGGCTCTTCATGATTTTCAACACCGCTTCATGCTCCTCGTATTTTTCGGACCGTTTTATGCTCATCTCATTTTTGACACCTTTTGAAGCTCTTCATATTTTTCACACCTTTTGAAGCTCTTCATATTTTTCATATGTTTGAAGCTCTTCATATTTTCACACGTTTTCAGACTCTTCATGTTTTTCAACACCGCTTCATGCCCCTGCTATTTTTCAGACAGTTTCATGCTCCTCATATTTTTGACAGGTTTTGAGGCTTTTCATATTTTTCACACCTTTTCAGGCTCTTCATATTTTTGAACACCGTTTCATAATCCGCCTATTTTTAAGACCGTTTCATGCTCCTCATATTTTTGACACCTTTAGAACCTCTTCATATTTTACACAGCTTTTCAGGCTCTTCATGTTTTTCAACACCGCTTCATGCTCCTCCTCTTTTTCAGAACGTTTCATGCTCCTCATATATTTGACACCTTTTGAAGCTCTTGATATTTCTCACACCTTTTCAGGTTCTTCATGTTTTTCAACACCGCTTCATGCTCCTCCTATTTTTCAGACCGTTTCATGCTCATCTCATTTTTGACACCTTTTGAAGCTCTTCATATTTTTCACATCTTTTGAAGCTCTTTATATTTTTCACACATTTTCAGGCTTTTCATGTTTTTGAACACCGCTTCATGTTCCTCCTATTTTTCAGACCGTTTCATGCTCCTCATATTTTTGACACCTTTTGAAACTCTTCATATTTTTCACACCTTTTCATGCTCTTCATGTTTCTGAAAACCGCTTCATGATCCTCCTATTTTTCAGACCGTTTCATTCTCCTCATATATTTCACACCTTTTGAAGCTCTTCATATTTTTCACACCTTTTCAGGCTCTTCATGTTTTTAAACACCGCTTCATGCTCGTCGTATTTTGCCGACCGTTTCATGCTCCTCATATTTTTGACACCTTTTTAAGCTCTTCAGATATTTCACACCTTTCCAGGCTCTTCATTTTTTTAACACCACTTCATGCTCCTCCTATTTTTCAGATAGTTTCATGCTCATCTCATTTTAACACCTTTTGAAGCTCTTCATATTTTTGACAAATTTTGAAGGTCTTCATATTTTTCACACGTTTTCAGGCTCTTCATGATTTTCAACACCGCTTCATGCTCCTCCTGTTTTTCAGACCTTTTCATGCTCATCTCTTTTTTGACACCTTTTGAAGCTCTTCATATTTTTCACACCTTTTGAAGCTCTTCATATTTTTCACTTTATGAATCTCTTCATATTTTCCACACGTTTTCAGACAATTCATGTTTTTCAACATCGCTTCATGCTCCTCCTATTTTTCAGACCGTTTCATTCTCCTCATATTTTTGACACCTATTGAAGCTCTTCATATTTTTCACACTTTTTCAGACTTTTCCTTTTTTTCAACACGACTTCATGCTCCTCCTATTTTTCAGACCGTTTCATGCTCATCTCATTTTGACACCTTTTGAAGCTCTTCATGTTTTTCTCATCTCTTGAAGCTCTTCATATTTTTCACAACTTTTCAGGCTCTTTATGATATTCAACAGCGCTTCATGCTCCTCCTATTTTTCAGACCGTTTCATGCTCCTCATAATTTTGACACCTTTTGATGCTTTCATATTTTTAACACCTTTTCAGGCTCTTTATCTTTTTCAACACCACTTCATGCTCCTCCTTTTTTGCAGACCGTTTCATGCTACTCATACTTTTAACACCTTTTGAAGCTCTTCATATTTCTCACACCTTTTCAGGCTCTTCATGTTTTTCAACAACGCTTCATGCTCCTCCGATTTTTCAGACCGTTTCATGCTCCTCATATTTTTGACACCTTTTGAAGCTCTTCATATTTTTCACCCCTTTTCAGGCTCTTCATATTTTTGAACACCGCTTCATGCTTCTCCTATTGTTCAGACCTTTTCATGCTCCTCATATTTTTGACACCTTTTGCAGCTCTTTATATTTTTCACACTATTTCAGGCTATTCATGATTTTCAACACCGTTTCATGTTATTCCTGTTTTTCAGACCGTTTAAGTCTCATCTCATTTTTGACACCTTTTAAAGCTCTTCATATTTTTCTCACCTTTTCTGGCTCTTCATGTTTTTGAACACCGCTTCATGATCCTCCTGATTTTCAGACCATTTCATGCTCTTCATATATTTGAAACATTTTGAAGCTCTTCATATTTTTCACACCTTTTCAGGCTCTTCATGTTTTTCACCACCACTTCATTCTCCTCCTATTTTTCAGACCGTTTCATGCTCATCTCATTTTTGTCACCTTTGAAGCTCTTTATATTTTTCACACCTTTTGAAGCTCTTCATATTTTTCACACGTTTTCAGGCTCTTCATAGTTTTCAACACCGTTTCATGCTGCTCATATTTTTGACACTTTTTGAGCTCTTCATATTTTTCACACCTTTTCAGGCTCTTCATGTTTTTCACCACCACTTCATGCTCCTCCTATTTTTCAGACCGTTTCATGCTTATCTCATTTTTGTCACATTTGAAGCTCTTCATATTTTTCACACCTTTTGAAGCTCTTCATATTTTTCACAAGTTTTCAGGCTCTTCAGGTTTTTCAAAACCGTTTCATGCTGCTTCTATTTTTCAGACCGTTTCATGCTCCTCATATTTTTCACACCTTTTGAAGCTCTTCATATTTTTCACACCCTTTTAAGATCTTCATGTTTTGAACACAGCTTCATGCTCCTCCTATTTTTCAGACCGTTTCATGCTCCTCATATTTTTGACACTTTTTGAAGCTTTTCATATTTTTCACACCTTTTGAAGTTCTTCATGTTTTTCAACACCATTTCATGATCCTCCTATTTTTCAGACCGTTTCATGCTCATCTCATTTTTGACACCTTTTGAAGCTTTTCATATTTTTCACAGCTTTTCAGGCTCTTCATGTTTTTCCACAGCACTTCATGCTTCTCTTATTTTTCAGCCCGTTTCATGCTCCTCATGTATTTCACAACTTTTGAAGCTCTTCATATTTTTCACACCTTTTCAGGCTCTTCATGGTTTTGATCACCGTTTCATGCTCCTCCTATTTTTCAGACCGTTTCATGCTGCTCATATTTTTGACACCTTTTGAAGCTCTTCATATTTTTCACACCTTTTCAGGCTCTTCATGTTTTTGAACACAGCTTCATGCTCCTCCTGATTTTCAGACCGTTTCATGCTCTTCATATTTTTGAAACATTTTGAAGCTCTTCATATTTTTCACACCTTTTCATGCTCTTCATGTTTTTCACCACCACTTCATTCTCCTCCTATTTTTCAGACCATTTCATGCTCATCTCATTTTTGTCACCTTTGAAGCTCTTTATATTTTTCACACCTTTTGAAGCTCTTCATATTTTTCACACGTTTTCAGGCTCTTCATATTTTTCAACACCGTTTCATGCTGCTTCTATTTTTCAGACCGTTTCATGCTCCTCATATTTTTCACACCTTTTGAAGCTCTTCATATTTTTCCCACCTTTTCAGGCTCTTCATGTTTTTGAACACAGCTTCATGCTCCTCCTATTTTTCAGAGAGTTTCATGCTCCTCATGCATTTCACACCTTTTGAAGCTCTTCATATTTTCCACACCTTTTCAGGCTCTTAATGTGTTTGATCACCGTTTCATGCTTCTTCTATTTTTCAGATCGTTTCATGCTTTTCATATTTGTGAAACATTTTGAAGCTCCTCATATTTTTCACACCTTTTCAGGCTCTTCATGTTTTTGAACACAGCTTCATGCTCCACCTCTTTATCAGACCGTTTCATGCTCCTCATATTTTTTTTTTGTTTTTTTATTCTTGATAAGCTTTTTATTTTTTTTAATTTTTATTATTTTTTTTTCCAGTGGGTTTTGTCATACATTGCTATGAATCAGCCATTGATTTACATGTATTCCCAATCCCGATCATATTTTTGACACCTTTTGCAGCTCTTTATATTTTTCACACTATTTCAGGCTCTTCATGATTTTCAACACCGTTTCATGTTATTCCTATTTTTCCGACCGTTTAATGCTAATATCATTTTTGACACCTTTTGAAGCTTTTCATATTTTTCACAACTTTTCAGGCTCTTCATGTTTTTGAACACCGCTTCATGCTCCTCCTATTTTCAGACCGTTTCATTCTCCTCATATTTTTGACACCTTTTGAAGCCCTTCATATATTTCACACCTTTTCCGTCTCTTCTTTTTTTTCAACACCACTTCATGCTCCTCCTATTTTTCAGACCGTTTCATGCTCATCTCATTTTTGACACCTTTTGAAGCTCTTCATATTTTTCACACCTTTTCAGGCTCTTCATGTTTTTCACCACCACTTCATGCTCCTCCTATTTTTCAGACCGTTTCATGCTTATCTCATTTTTGTCACATTTGAAGCTCTTCATATTTTTCACACCTTTTGAAGCTCTTCATATTTTTCACACGTTTTCAGGCTCTTCAGGATTTTCAAAACCGTTTCATGCTGCTTCTATTTTTCAGACCGTTTCATGCTCCTCATATTTTTCACACCTTTTGAAGCTCTTCATATTTTTCACACCCTTTTAAGATCTTCATGTTTTGAACACAGCTTCATGCTCCTCATATTTTTCAGACCGTTTCATGCTCCTCATATTTTTGACACTTTTTGAAGCTTTTCATATTTTTCACATCTTTTCAGGCTCTTCATGTTTTCCAACACCATTTCATGATCCTCCTATTTTTCAGACCGTTTCATGCTCATCTCATTTTTGACACCTTTTGAAGCTTTTCATATTTTTCACAGCTTTTCAGGCTCTTCATGTTTTTCCACAGCACTTCATGCTTCTCTTATTTTCAGCCCGTTTCATGCTCCTCATGTATTTCACAACTTTTGAAGCTCTTCATATTTTTCACACCTTTTCAGGCTCTTCATGTTTTTGATCACCGTTTCATGCTCCTCCTATTTTTCAGACCGTTTCATGCTGCTCATATTTTTGACACCTTTTGAAGCTCTTCATATTTTTCACACCTTTTCAGGCTCTTCATGTTTTTGAACACAGGTTCATGCTCCTCCTGATTTTCAGACCGTTTCATGCTCTTCATATTTTTGAAACATTTTGAAGCTCTTCATATTTTTCACACCTTTTCATGCTCTTCATGTTTTTCACCACCACTTCATTCTCCTCCTATTTTTCAGACCATTTCATGCTCATCTCATTTTTGTCACCTTTGAAGCTCTTTATATTTTTCACACCTTTTGAAGCTCTTCATATTTTTCACACGTTTTCAGGCTCTTCATATTTTTCAACTCCGTTTCATGCTGCTTCTATTTTTCAGACCGTTTCATGCTCCTCATATTTTTCACACCTTTTGAAGCTCTTCATATTTTTCCCACCTTTTCAGGCTCTTCATGTTTTTAAACACAGCTTGATGCTCCTCCTATTTTTCAGAGAGTTTCATGCTCCTCATGTATTTCACACCTTTTGAAGCTCTTCATATTTTCCACACCTTTTCAGGCTCTTAATGTGTTTGATCACCGTTTCATGCTTCTTCTATTTTTCAGATCGTTTCATGCTCCTCATATGTTTGACACTTTTTGAGCTCTTCATATTTTTCACACCTTTTCAGGCTCTTCATGTTTTTGAACACCGCTTCATGATCCTCCTGTTTTTCAGACCGTTTCATGCTCTTCATATTTGTGAAACATTTTCAAGCTGTTCATATTTTTCACACCTTTTCAGGCTCTTCATGTTTTTGAACACAGCTTCATGCTCCACCTATTTATCAGACCGTTTCATGCTCCTCATATTTTTGACACATTTAGAAGATCTTCATTTTTTTCACACCTTTTCAGGCTCTTCATGTTTTTCGACACAGCTTCATGATCCTCCTATTTTTCAGACCATTTCATTCTCCTCATATATTTGACACCTTTTGATCCTCTTCATATTTTTCACACCTTTTCAGGCTCTTCATTTTTCAACACCGCTTCATGCTCCTCCTATTTTTCAGACCGTTTCATGCTCATCTCATTTTTGACACCTTTTGAAGCTTTTCATATTTTTCACAACTTTTCATGCTCTTCATGTCTTTCAACACCGTTTCAGGCTCCTCATATTTTTCAGACCGTTTCATGCTCATCTCATTTTTGACACCTTTTGAAGCTCTTCATATTTTTCACACATTTTCAGGCTCTTCATGTTTTTGAAAACCGCTTCATGCTCCTCCTATTTTTCAGAGAGTTTCATGCTCCTCATGTATTTCACACCTTTTGAAGCTCTTCATATTTTTCACACCTTTTCAGGCTCTTCATGTTTTTGATCACCGTTTCATGCTCCTCCTATTTTTCAGACCGTTTCATGCTCCTCATATTTATGACACCTTTTGAAACTCTTCCTATTTTTCACACCTTTTCATGCTCTTCATGTTTCTGAAAACCGCTTCATGATCCTCCTATTTTTCAGACCGTTTCATTCTCCTCATATATTTCACACCTTTTGAAGCTCTTCATATTTTTCACACCTTTTCATGCTCTTCATGTTTCTGAAAACCGCTTCATGATCCTCCTATTTTTCAGACCGTTTCATTCTCCTCATATATTTCACACCTTTTGAAGCTCTTCATATTTTTTCCACCTTTTCAGGCTCTTCATGTTTTTGAACACTGCTTCATGCTCCTCGTATTTTTCAGATCGTTTCATGCTCCTCATATTTTTGACACTTTTTGAGCTCTTCATATTTTTCACACCTTTTCAGGCTCTTCATGTTTTTGAACACCGCTTCATGATCCTCCTGATTTTCAGACCGTTTCATGCTCTTCATATTTTTGAAACATTTTGAAGCTCTTCATATTTTTCACACCTTTTCAGGCTCTTCATGTTTTTCACCACCACTTCATTCTCCTCCTATTTTTCAGACCGTTTCATGCTCATCTCATTTTTGTCACCTTTGAAGCTCTTTATATTTTTCACACCTTTTGAAGCTCCTCATATTTTTCACACGTTTTCAGGCTCTTCATATTTTTCAACACCGTTTCATGCTGCTTCTATTTTTCAGACCGTTTCATGCTCCTCATATTTTTCACACCTTTTGAAGCTCTTCATATTTTTCACACCTTTTCAGGCTCTTCATGTTTTTGAACACAGCTTCATGCTCCACCTATTTATCAGACCGTTTCATGCTCCTCATATTTTTGACACCTTTTGCAGCTCTTTATATTTTTCACATTATTTCAGGCTCTTCATGATATTCAACACCGTTTCATGTTATTCCTATTTTTCAGACCGTTTAATGCTCATCTCATTTTTGACACCTTTTGAAGCTTTTCATATTGTTCACACCTTTTCAGTCTGTTCATGATTTTCAACACCGCTTCATGCTCCTTCTATTTTTCAGACCGTTTCAAGCTCATCTCATTTTTGACACCTTTTTAATCTCTTCATATTTTTCACAACTGTTGAAGCTCTTCATAATTTTAATATTTTTGAAGCTCTTCATATTTTCACACGTTTTCACACTCTTCATGTTTTTCAACACCGCTTCATGCTCCTCCTTTTTTCAAACCGTATCATGCTCCTCATATTTTTGACACCTTTAGAAACTCTTCATATTTTTCACACCTTTTCAGGCTCTTCATGTTTTTTATCACTGCTTCATGCTCGTCCTATTCTTTAGAAAGTTTCATGCTCCTCATATTTTTGACACCTTTTGAAGGTCTTCATATTTTTCACACCTTTTCAGGCTCTTCATTTTTTTCAACACTACTTGTTGCTCCTCCTATTTTTTAGAACTTTTCATACTCATCTAATTTTTGACACATTTTGAGGCACTTCATATTTTTTACACCTTTTGAAGCTCTTCATATTTTTCACATTTTTGAAGCTCTTCATATTTTTCACACGATTTCAGACCCTTCATGTTTTTCAAAACCGCTTCATGCTCCTGCTATTTATCATACCGTTTCATACTTCTCATATTTTTGACACGTTTTGAGGCTCTTCATATTTTTCACACCTTTTCAGGCTCTTCATGTTTTTGAACACTGCTTCATGCTCCTCCTATTTTTTCTACCGTATCATGCTCCTCATATTTTTCACACCTTTTGTAGCTCTTCATATTTTTCACACCTTTTCAGGCTCTTCATGTTTTTGAACAGCACTTCATGCTCCTCCTATTTTTCAGACCGTTTCATGCTCCTCATATTTTTGACACCTTTTGAAGCTCTTCATAGTTTCCACACCTTTTCAGGCTCTTCATGTTTTTCAACACCGCTTCATGCTCCTCCGATTTTTCAGACCATTTCATGCTCCTCATATTTTTGACACCTTTTGAAGGTCTTCATATTTTTCACACCTTTTCAGGCTCTTCATGTTTTTCAACACCACTTCATGCTCCTCCTTTTTTTCAGACCGTTTCAGGCTCCTCATATTTTTCACACCTTTTGAAGCCGTTCATATTTCTCACACCTTTTCATGCTCTTCATTTTTTTCAACACTATTTGTTACTCCTCCTATTTTTTAGACCGTTTCATACTCATCTAATTTTTGACAACTTTTGAAGCTCTTCATATTTTTCACCTTTTTGAAGCTCTTCATATTTTTCACACAATTTCAGACTCTTCATGTTTTTCAACACCGCTTCATGCTCCTTCTATTTATCATACCATTTCATACTCCTAATATTTTGACACGTTTTGAGGCTCTTCATATTTTTCACACCTTTTCAGGCTCTTCATTTTTCAACACCGCTTCATGCTCCTCCTATTTTTCAGACCGTTTCATGCTCATCTCATTTTTGACACCTTTTGAAGCTTTTCATATTTTTCACAACTTTTCAGGCTCTTCATGTCTTTCAACACCGTTTCAGGCTCCTCATATTTTTCAGACCGTTTCATGCTCATCTCATTTTTGACACCTTTTGAAGCTCTTCATATTTTTCACACATTTTCAGGCTCTTCATGTTTTTGAAAACCGCTTCATGCTCCTCCTATTTTTCAGAGAGTTTCATGCTCCTCATGTATTTCACACCTTTTGAAGCTCTTCATATTTTTCACACCTTTTCAGGCTCTTCATGTTTTTGATCACCGTTTCATGCTCCTCCTATTTTTCAGACCGTTTCATGCTCCTCATATTTATGACACCTTTTGAAACTCTTCCTGTTTTTCACACCTTTTCATGCTCTTCATGTTTCTGAAAACCGCTTCATGATCCTCCTATTTTTCAGACCGTTTCATTCTCCTCATATATTTCACACCTTTTGAAGCTCTTCATATTTTTCACACCTTTTCATGCTCTTCATGTTTCTGAAAACCGCTTCATGATCCTCCTATTTTTCAGACCGTTTCATTCTCCTCATATATTTCACACCTTTTGAATCTCTTCATATTTTTCCCACCTTTTCAGGCTCTTCATGTTTTTGAACACTGCTTCATGCTCCTCGTATTTTTCAGATCGTTTCATGCTCCTCATATTTTTGACACTTTTTGAGCTCTTCATATTTTTCACACCTTTTCAGGCTCTTCATGTTTTTGAACACCGCTTCATGATCCTCCTGATTTTCAGACCGTTTCATGCTCTTCATATTTTTGAAACATTTTGAAGCTCTTCATATTTTTCACACCTTTTCAGGCTCTTCATGTTTTTCACCACCACTTCATTCTCCTCCTATTTTTCAGAACGTTTCATGCTCATCTCATTTTTGTCACCTTTGAAGCTCTTTATATTTTTCACACCTTTTGAAGCTCTTCATATTTTTCACACGTTTTCAGGCTCTTCATATTTTTCAACACCGTTTCATGCTGCTTCTATTTTTCAGACCGTTTCATGCTCCTCATATTTTTCACACCTTTTGAAGCTCTTCATATTTTTCACACCTTTTCAGGCTCTTCATGTTTTTGAACACAGCTTCATGCTCCACCTATTTATCAGACCGTTTCATGCTCCTCATATTTTTGACACCTTTTGCAGCTCTTTATATTTTTCACATTATTTCAGGCTCTTCATGATATTCAACACCGTTTCATGTTATTCCTATTTTTCAGACCGTTTAATGCTCATCTCATTTTTGACACCTTTTGAAGCTTTTCATATTGTTCACACCTTTTCAGTCTGTTCATGATTTTCAACACCGCTTCTTGCTCCTTCTATTTTTCAGACCGTTTCAAGCTCATCTCATTTTTGACACCTTTTTAATCTCTTCATATTTTTCACAACTGTTGAAGCTCTTCATATTTTTAATATTTTTGAAGCTCTTCATATTTTCACACGTTTTCACACTCTTCATGTTTTTCAACACCGCTTCATGCTCCTCCTTTTTTCAAACCGTATCATGCTCCTCATATTTTTGACACCTTTAGAAACTCTTCATATTTTTCACACCTTTTCAGGCTCTTCATGTTTTTTATCACTGCTTCATGCTCGTCCTATTTTTTAGAAAGTTTCATGCTCCTCATATTTTTGACACCTTTTGAAGGTCTTCATATTTTTCACACCTTTTCAGGCTCTTCATTTTTTTCAACACTACTTGTTGCTCCTCCTATTTTTTAGGACTTTTCATACTCATCTAATTTTTGACACATTTTGAGGCACTTCATATTTTTTACACCTTTTGAAGCTCTTCATATTTTTCACATTTTTGAAGCTCTTCATATTTTTCACACGATTTCAGACCCTTCATGTTTTTCAAAACCGCTTCATGCTCCTGCTATTTATCATACCGTTTCATACTTCTCATATTTTTGACACGTTTTGAGGCTCTTCATATTTTTCACACCTTTTCAGGCTCTTCATGTTTTTGAACACAGCTTCATGCTCCTCCTATTTTTCAGACCGTTTCATGCTCCTCATATTTTTGACACCTTTTGAAGCTCTTCATATTTTCCACACCTTTTCAGGCTCTTCATGTTTTTCAACACCGCTTCATGCTCCTCCGATTTTTCAGACCATTTCATGCTCCTCATATTTTTGACACCTTTTGAAGGTCTTCATATTTTTCACACCTTTTCAGGCTCTTCATGTTTTTCAACACCACTTCATGCTCCTCCTTTTTTTCAGACCGTTTCAGGCTCCTCATATTTTTCACACCTTTTGAAGCCGTTCATATTTCTCACACCTTTTCATGCTCTTCATTTTTTTCAACACTATTTGTTACTCCTCCTATTTTTTAGACCGTTTCATACTCATCTAATTTTTGACAACTTTTGAAGCTCTTCATATTTTTCACCTTTTTGAAGCTCTTCATATTTTTCACACAATTTCAGACTCTTCATGTTTTTCAACACCGCTTCATGCTCCTTCTATTTATCATACCGTTTCATACTCCTAATATTTTGACACGTTTTGAGGCTCTTCATATTTTCCACACCTTTTCAGGCTCTTCATATTTTTGAACACCGCTTCATGCTCCTCCTATTTTCAGACCGTTTCATGCTCCTCTCATTTTTGACACCTTTTGAAGCTTTGCATTTCTTTACACACCAATTCAGGCTCTTCATGTTTTTGAACACTGCTTCATGCTCCTCCTATTTTTCAGACCGTATCATGCTCCTCATATTTTTCACACATTTTGAAGCTCTTCATATTTTTCACACCTTTTCAGGCTCTTCATTTTTTTCAACACTACTTGTTGCTCCTCCTATTTTTTAGACCTTTTCATGCTCATCTAATTTTTGACACTTTTGAAGCTCTTCATATTTTTTACACCTTTTGAAGCTCCTCATATTTTTCACACATTTTGAAGCTCTTCATATTTTTCTCACCTTTTCAGGCTCTTCATGATTTTCATCACCGCTTCATGCTCCTCCTATTTTTCAGACCGTTTCATGCTCATCTCATTTTTGACACCTTTTGAAGCTCTTCATATTTTTCACACCTTTTCAGGCTCTTCATGTTTTTGAACACCGCTTCATGCTCCTCCTATTTTTCAGATCGTTTCATGCTCCTCATATTTTTGACACCTTTGAAGCTCTTCATATTTTTCACACCTATTCAGGCTCTTCATGTTTTTGAATACCACTTCATGCTCCGCCTATTTTTCAGACCGTTTCATGCTTCTCATATATTTGAAACCTTTTGAAGCTCTTCATATTTTTCACACCTTTTCAGGCTCTTCATGTTTTCGAACACCGCTTCATGCTCCTCCTATTTTTCAGACCGTTTCATGCTCCTCATGTATTTCACACCGTTTGAAGCTCTTCATATTTTTCACACCTTTTCAGGCTCTTCATGTTTTTGATTACCGTTTCATCCTCCTCCTATTTTTCAGACCGTTTCATGCTCCTCATATTTTTCACACCTTTTGAAGCTCTTCATATTTTTCCCACCTTTTCAGGCTCTTCATGTTTTTCAACACCAGTTCATGCTCCTCCTATTTTTCAGACCATTCATGCTCCTCATATTTTTGAAACCTTTAGAACTCTTCATATTTTTCACACCTTTTCCGGCTCTTCATGTTTTTCAACACCGCTTCATGCACCTCTATTTTTCAGACCGTTTCATGCTCATCTCATTTTTGACACCTTTTGAAGCTCTTCATATTTTTCACACCTTTTCAGGCTCTTCATGTTTTTGAACACCACTTCACGCTCCTCCTAATTTTCAGACCGTTTCATGCTCCTCATGTATTTCACACCTTTTGACGCTCTTCATATTTTTCACACCTTTTCAGGCTCTTCATGTTTTTGAACACCGCTTCATGCTCCTCCTATTTTTCAGACCGTTTCATGCTCCTGATGTATTTCACACCGTTTGAAGCTCTTCATATTTTTCACACCTTTTCAGGCTCTTCATGTTTTTGATTACCATTTCATCCTCCTCCTATTTTTCACACCGTTTCATGCTCCTCATATTTTTCACACCTTTTGAAGCTCTTCATATTTTTCCCACCTTTTCAGGCTCTTCATGTTTTTCAACACCAGTTCATGCTCCTCCTATTTTTCAGACCATTCATGCTCCTCATATTTTTGAAACCTTTAGAAACTCTTCATATTTTTCACACCTTTTCCGGCTCTTCATGTTTTTCAACACCGCTTCATGCTCCTCCTATTTTTCAGATCGTTTCATGCTCCTCATATTTGACACCTTTTGAAGCTCTTCATATTTTTCACACCTTTTCAGGCTCTTCATGTTTTTGAACACATCTTCTTGCTCCTCCTCTTTTTCAAACCCTTTCATGCTTCTCATATTTTTGACATCTTTTAAAGCTCTTCATATTTTTCACACCTTTTCAGGCTCTTCATGTTTTTCAACACCACTCATGCTCCTCCTATTTTTGAGACCGTTTCATGCTCCTCATATTTCTGACACCTTTAGAAACTCTTCATATTTTTCACACCTTTTTCGGCTCTTCATGTTTTTTAACACCTCTTCATACTCCTCCTATTTTTCAGACCGTTTCATTCTCCTCATATTTTTGACACCTTTAGAAACTCTTCATATTTTTCACACCTTTTCCGGCTCTTCATGTTTTTTAACACCTCTTCATACTCCTCCTATTTTTCAGACCGTTTCATTCTCCTCATATTTTTGACACCTTTTCAAGCTCTTAATATATTTCACACCCTTTCAGGTTCTTCATTTTTTTCAACACCATTTCATGCTCCTCCTATTTTTCAGAGCGTTTCATGCTCCTCATCTTTTTGACAGCTTTTGAAGCTCTTCATATATTTCACACATTTTCAGGCTCTTCATGTTTTTCAACACTGCTTCATGCTCGTCCTATTTTTCAGAACGTTTCATGCTCCTCAAATTTTTGACACCTTTTGAAGCTCTTCATATTTCTCACACCTTTTCAGGCTTTTCATGTTTTTTTGAACACCGCTTCATGTTCCTCCTATTTTTCAGACCGTTTCATGCTCCTCATATTTTTGACACCTTTTGAAGCTCTTCATATATTTCACAACTTTTCAGGCTCTTCATATTTTTGAACACCGCTTCATGCTCCTCCTATTTTCAGACCGTTTCATGCTCCTCTCATTTTTGACACCTTTTGAAGCTTTGCATTTCTTTACACACCTATTCAGGCTCTTCATGTTTTTGAACACTGCTTCATGCTCCTCCTATTTTTCAGACCGTATCATGCTCCTCATATTTTTCACACATTTTGAAGCTCTTCATATTTTTCACACCTTTTCAGGCTCTTCATTTTTTTCAACACTACTTGTTGCTCCTCCTATTTTTTAGACCTTTTCATGCTCATCTAATTTTTGACACTTTTGAAGCTCTTCATATTTTTTACACCTTTTGAAGCTCCTCATATTTTTCACACATTTTGAAGCTCTTCATATTTTTCTCACCTTTTCAGGCTCTTCATGATTTTCATCACCGCTTCATGCTCCTCCTATTTTTCAGACCGTTTCATGCTCATCTCATTTTTGACACCTTTTGAAGCTCTTCATATTTTTCACACCTTTTCAGGCTCTTCATGTTTTTGAACACCGCTTCATGCTCCTCCTATTTTTCAGATCGTTTCATGCTCCTCATATTTTTGACACCTTTGAAGCTCTTCATATTTTTCACACCTATTCAGGCTCTTCATGTTTTTGAATACCACTTCATGCTACGCCTATTTTTCAGACCGTTTCATGCTTCTCATATATTTGAAACCTTTTGAAGCTCTTCATATTTTTCACACCTTTTCAGGCTCTTCATGTTTTCGAACACCGCTTCATGCTCCTCCTATTTTTCAGACCGTTTCATGCTCCTCATGTATTTCACACCGTTTGAAGCTCTTCATATTTTTCACACCTTTTCAGGCTCTTCATGTTTTTGATTACCGTTTCATCCTCCTCCTATTTTTCAGACCGTTTCATGCTCCTCATATTTTTCACACCTTTTGAAGCTCTTCATATTTTTCCCACCTTTTCAGGCTCTTCATGTTTTTCAACACCAGTTCATGCTCCTCCTATTTTTCAGACCATTCATGCTCCTCATATTTTTGACAGCTTTGGAAGCTCTTCATATTTTTCACACCTTTTCCGGCTCTTCATGTTTTTCAACACCGCTTCATGCACCTCTATTTTTCAGACCGTTTCATGCTCATCTCATTTTTGACACCTTTTGAAGCTCTTCACATTTTTCACACCTTTTCAGGCTCTTCATGTTTTTGAACACCACTTCACGCTCCTCCTAATTTTCAGACCGTATCATGATCCTCATATTTTTCACACCTTTTGACGCTCTTCATATTTTTCACACCTTTTCAGGCTCTTCATATTTTTGAACACGACTTCATGCTCCTCCTATTTTTCAGACCGTTTCATGCTCCTCTCATTTTTGACACTTTTTGAAGCTTTGCATATTTTTCACAACTTTTCAAGCTCTTCATGTTTTTGAACACCGCTTCATGCTCCGCCTATTTTTCAGACCGTATCATGCTCCTCATATTTTTCACACCTTTTGAAGCTCTTCATATTTTTCACACCTTTTCAGGCTCTTCTTTTTTTTCAACACTACTTGTTGCTCCTCCTATTTTTTAGACCTTTTCATGCTCATCTAATTTTTGACACCTTTTGAAGCTCTTCATATTTTTTACACCTTTTGAAGCTCTTCATATTTTTAACATTTTTGAAGATCTTCATAATTTTCAAACGATTTCAGACTCTTCATGTTTTTCAACTCCGCTTCATGCTCCTGCTATTTATCATACCGTTTCATACTCCTCATATTTTTGACACCTTTTGAGGCTCTTCATATTTTTCACACTTTTTCAGGCTCTTCATGGTTTGAACACAGCTTCATGCTCCTCCTATATTTTCCACAGCTTCATGCTCCTCATATTTTTCAGACCGTTTAATCCTCCTCATGTATTTCACACCTTTTGAATCTCTTCATATTTTTCACACGTTTTCAGGCTCTTCATCGTTTTCAACACCGCTTCATGCTCCTCCTATTTTTCAGACCGTTTCATGCTCATCTCATTTTTGACACCTTTTGAAGCTCTTCATATTTGTCACACCTTTTGAAGCGCTTCATATTTTTTATATTCTTGAAGCTCTTCATATTTTCACACGTTTTCAGACTCTTCATGTGTTTCAACACCGCTTCATGCTCCTGCTATTGTTCAGATCGTTTCATGCTCCTCATATTTTTGACACGTTTTGAGGCTTTTCTATTTTTCACACCTTTTCAGCTCTTCATGTTTTTGAACACCGCTTCATCCTCCTTCTATTTTTCAGACCATTTCATGATCCTTATATTTTTGACACCTTTTGAAGCTCTTCATATTTTTCACACCTTTTCAGGCTCTTCATGTTTTCAACACCGCTTCATGCTCCTCCTATTTTTCAGACCGTTTCATGCTCATCTCATTTTTGACACCTTTTCAAGCTCTTCATATTTTTCAAACCTTTTGAAGCTCTTCATATTTTTCACATTTTTGAAGCTCTTCATATATTTCACACCTTAACAGGCTCTTCTTTTTTTTCAACACCACTTCATGCTCCTCCTATTTTTCAGACCGTTTGATGCTCATCTCATTTTTGACACCTTTTGAAGCTCTTCATATTTTTCACAACTTTGAAGCTCTTCATATTTTTCTAACCTTTTCAGGCTCTTCACTTTTTTGAACAACGCTTCATGCTCCTCGTATTTTTCAGACCGTTTCATGCTCCTCGAATTTTTGACACCTGTTGAAGCTCCTCATATTTTTCACACCTTTTGAAGCTCTTCATATTTTTCAACACCGCTTCATGCTCCTCCTATTATTCAGACCGTTTCATGCTCATCTCATTTTTGACACCTTTTGAAGCTCTTCATATTTTTCACACCTTTTCAGGTTCTTCATGTTTTTGAACACCGCTTCATGGTCCTCCTATTTTTCAGAACTTTTCATGCTCCTCATATAATTCAGAGCGTTTCAAGCTCATCATATTTTTCACACCTTTTCAGGCTCTTCATGTTTTTCAACACCGTTTCATGCTCCTCCTATTTTTCAGACCGTTTCATGCTCCCCATATTTTTGACACATTTTGAAGCTCTTCATATTTTTCACACATTTTCAGGCTCTTCATGTTTTTCAACACCGCTTCATGCTCCTCCTATTTTTCAGAATGTTTCATGCTCCTCATATTTTTGACACCTTTTGAAGGTCTTCATATTTTTCACACATTTTCAGGCTCTTCATGTTTTTCAACACCGCTTTATGCTCCTCCTATTTTGCAGACCGTTTCATGCTCCTATATTTTTGACACCTTTTGAAGCTTTTCATATTTCTCACTCATTTTGAGGCTCTTCATGTTTTTGAACATCACTTCATGCTCCTCCTATTTTTCAGACCGTTTCATGCTCCCCATATTTTTGACACCTTTTGAAGCTCTTCATATTTTTCACCCCTTTTGAAGCTGTTCATATATTTCACACCTTTTCAGGCTCTTGATGTTTTTCAAGACCACTTCATGCTCCTTCTATTTTTCACACCCTTTCATGCTAATCTAATTTTTGACACCTTTTGAAGCTCTTCATATATTTCACACCTTTTGAAAGTCTTCATATTTTTCACACCTTTTCAGGCTGTTCATGTTTTTGAACACCGCTTATGCTCGTCCTATTTTTCAGACCATTTCATGCTTCTCATACTTTTGACACCTTTTGAAGCTCTTCATATTTTTCACACCTTTTCAGGCTCTTCATGTTTTTCAACACCGCTTCATGATCCTCCTATTTTTCAGACCGTTTCATGCTCCGCATATTTTTGACACCTTTTGAAGCTCTTCATATTATTCACACCTTTTCAGGCTCTTCATGTTTTTCAACAACACTTCATGCTCCTCCTATTTTTCAGACCGGTTCATGCTCATCTCATTTTTGACATCTTTTGAAGCTCTTCATATTTTTCACACCTTTTGAAGCTCTTCATAATTTTCATATTTTTGAAGCACTTCATATTTTTCACACTTTTTCAGGCTCTTCATGTTTTTCAACACCTCTTCAGGCTCCTCCTATTTTTCGGACCCTTTCATGCTAATCTAATTTTTGGCACTTTTTGAAGCTCTTCATATTTATCACACCTTTTAAGTCTCTGCATGTTTTTGAACACCTTTACATGCTCCTCATGTATTTCACTCCTTTTGAAGCTCTTCATATTTTGCACAAATTTTCAGGCTCTTCATGTTTTTGAACACCGCTTCATCCTCCTATTTTTAAGAGGGTTTCATGCTCGTCGTATTTTTGACACATTTTGAAGCTCTTCATATTTTTCACACCTTTTCAGGCTCTTCATGTTTTTGAACACCGCTTCATGCTCCTCCTATTTTTGAGACCGTTTCATGCTCCTCATATTTTCGACACCTTTTGAAGCTTTCATATTTTTCACACCTTTTCAAGCTCTTCATGTTTTTCAACACCACTTCATGCTGCTCCTTTTTTGCAGACCGTTTCATGCTACTCATATTTTTGACACCTTTTGAAGCTCTTCATACTTCTCACACCTTTTCAGGCTCTTCATGTTTTTCAACACCGCTTCATGCACCTCCGATTTTTCAGACCGTTTCATGCTCATCTCATTTTCAACACCTTTTGAAGCTCTTCATATTTTTCACATCTTTTGAAGCTGTTCATATTTTTCACACTTTTTCAGGCTCTGCATGTTTTTCAACAACCTTTTTTGCTCCTCCTATTTTTCAGACCGTTTCATGCTCCTCATATTTTTCACACCTTTTGAAGCTCTTCATATTTTTCACACCTTTTCAGGCTCTTCATGTTTTTGAACACCGCTTCATGCTCCTCCTATTTTTCAGACCGTTTAAACCTCCTCATGTATTTCACACCTTTTGAAGCTCTTCATATTTTTCACACCTTTTCATGCACTTCATGTGTTTGAACATCATTTCATGCTCCTCCTATTTTGCAGACCGTTTCATTCTTCTCATATTTTTGACACCTTTTGAAGCTCTTCATATATTTCACACCTTTTCAGGCTTTTCATTTTTTTCAACACCACTTCATCCTCCTCCTATTTTTAAGACCGTTTCATGCTCCTAATATTTTTGACACCTTTTGAAGCTCTTCATATTTTTCACACCTTTTCAGGCTCTTCATGTTTTTCAACACCGTTTCATGATCCTCATATTTTTTACACCTTTTGAAGCTCTTCATATATTTAACACCTTTTCAGGCTCTTCTTATTTTGCAACACCGCATCATGCTCCTCCTATTTTTGAGACCGTTTCATGCTCCTCATATTTCTGACACGTTTTGAAGCTCTTCATATTTTTCACACCTTTTCAGGCTCTTCATGATTTTGAACACCTCTTCATGATCCTCCTATTTTACAGACCGTTTCATGCTCTTCATATTATTGACCCCTTTTGAAGCTCTTCATATTTTTCACACCTTTTCAGGCTCTTCATGTTTTTCAACACCATTTCATGCCGCATCTATTTTTCAGACCGTTTCATGCTCCTCATATTTTTCACACCTTTTGAAGCTCTTCATATTTTTCACAACTTTTCAGGCTCTTCATGTTTTTGAACACCACTTCATGCTCCTCCTATTTTTCAGAGAGTTTCATGCTCCTCATGTATTTCACACCTTTTGAAGCTCTTCATATTTTTCAACACCGTTTCATGCTGCTTCTATTTTTCAGGCCGTTTCATGCTCCTCATATTTTACATACCTTTTGAAGCTCTTCATATTTTTCACACATTTCAGGCTCTTCATGTTTTTCAACACCATTTCATGCCGCATCTATTTTTCAGACCGTTTCATGCTCCTCATATTTTTCACACCTTTTGAAGCTCTTCATATTTTTCACAACTTTTCAGGCTCTTCATGTTTTTGAACACCAATTCATGCTCCTCCTATTTTTCAGAGAGTTTCATGCTCCTCATGTATTTCACACCTTTTGAAGCTCTTCATATTTTTCACACCTTTTCAGGCTCTTCATATTTTTCTACACCACTTCATGCTTCTCCTATTTTTCAGACCATTTCATGCTCCTCATGAATTTCACACCTTTTGAAGCTCTTCATATTTTTCACACCTTTTCAGTCTCTTCTTTTTTTTCAACACCACTTCATGCTCCTCCTATTTTTCAGACCGTTTCATGCTCATCTCATTTTTGACAACTTTTGAAGCTTTTCATATTTTTCACAACTTTTTAGGCTCTTCATGTTTTTGAACACGGCTTCATGCTCCTCCTCTTTTTCACAGTTTCATTCTCCTCAAGTATTTCACACCTTTTGAAGCTCTTCATATTTTTCACAACTTTTCAGGCTCTTCATGTTTTTGAACACCGCTTCATGATCCTCCTATTTTTCAGACCGTTTCCTGCTCTTCATATTTTTGACACCTTTTGAAGCTCTTCATATTTTTCACACTTTTTCATGCTCTTTATGTTTTTCAACACCGTTTCATGCTGATTCTATTTTTCAGACCATTTCATGCTCCTCATATTTTTCACACCTTTTGAAGCTCTTCATATTTTTCACACCTTTCAGGCTCTTCATGTTTTTCGACACTGTTTCATGCTGCTTCTATTTTTCAGACCGTTTCATGAGCCTCATAATTTTCACACCTTTTGAAGATGTTCATATTTTTCACACGGTTTCAGGCTCTACATGTTTTTGAACACAGCTTCATGGTACTCCTATTTTTCAGTCCGTTTCATGCTCATCTCATTTTTGACACCTTTGAAGCTCTTCATATTTTTCACACCTTTTGAAGCTCTTCATATTTTTCACACCTTTTCAAGCTCTTCATGTTTTTCAACACCCCTTCTTACTCCTCCTATTTTTCAGACCATTTCATGCTCCTCATATATTTGACACGTTTTGAAGCTCTTCATATTTTTCACACCTTTTCAAGCTCTTCATGTTTTTGAACACCGCTTCTTGCTCCTCCTATTTTTCAGACCGTTTCATGCTCCGCATATTTTTGACACCTTTTGAAGCTCTTCATATTATTCACACCTTTTCAGGCTCTTCATGTTTTTCAACAACACTTCATGCTCCTCCTATTTTTCAGACCGGTTCATGCTCATCTCATTTTTGACATCTTTTGAAGCTCTTCATATTTTTCACACCTTTTGAAGCTCTTCATAATTTTCATATTTTTGAAGCACTTCATATTTTTCACACTTTTTCAGGCTCTTCATGTTTTTCATCACCTCTTCAGGCTCCTCCTATTTTTCGGACCCTTTCATGCTAATCTAATTTTTGGCACTTTTTGAAGCTCTTCATATTTATCACACCTTTTAAGTCTCTGCATGTTTTTGAACACCTTTACATGCTCCTCATGTATTTCACTCCTTTTGAAGCTCTTCATATTTTGCACAAATTTTCAGGCTCTTCATGTTTTTGAACACCGCTTCATCCTCCTATTTTTAAGAGGGTTTCATGCTCGTCGTATTTTTGACACATTTTGAAGCTCTTCATATTTTTCACACCTTTTCAGGCTCTTCATGTTTTTGAACACCGCTTCATGCTCCTCCTATTTTTGAGACCGTTTCATGCTCCTCATATTTTCGACACCTTTTGAAGCTTTCATATTTTTCACACCTTTTCAAGCTCTTCATGTTTTTCAACACCACTTCATGCTGCTCCTTTTTTGCAGACCGTTTCATGCTACTCATATTTTTGACACCTTTTGAAGCTCTTCATACTTCTCACACCTTTTCAGGCTCTTCATGTTTTTCAACACCGCTTCATGCACCTCCGATTTTTCAGACCGTTTCATGCTCATCTCATTTTCAACACCTTTTGAAGCTCTTCATATTTTTCACATCTTTTGAAGCTGTTCATATTTTTCACACCTTTTCAGGCTCTTCATGTTTTTGAACACCGCTTCATGCTAATCCTATTTTTCAAACCATATCATGCTCCTCATATTTTTCACACCTTTTTAAGCTCTTCATATTTTTCACACCTTTTCAGGCTCTTCATGTTTTTGAACACTACTTCATGCTCCTTCTATTTTTCAGAGAGTTTCATGCTCCTCATGTATTACACACCTTTTGAAGCTCTTCATATTTTTCACACCTTTACAGGCTCTTCATGTTTTTCCACACCACTTCATGCTTCTCCTATTTTTCAGCTCATTTCATGCTCCTCATGAATTTCACACCTTTTGAAGCTCTTCATATTTTTCACACTTTTTCAGGCTCTTCATGTATTTGATCACCGTTTCATGCTCCTCCTATTTTTCAGACCGTTTCATGCTCCTCATATTTTTGACACCTTTTGAAGCTCTTCATATTTTTCACACCTTTTCAGGCTCTTCATGTTTTTGAACACCGCCTCTTGCTCCTCCTATTTTTCAGACCATTTCATGCTCCTCATATTTTTGACACATTTTGAAGCTCTTCATATTTTTCACACCTTTTCAGGCTCTTCATGTTTTTGGACACCACTTCATTCTCCTCCTGTTTTTCAGACCGTTTCCTGCTCTTCAAATTTTTACACCTTTTGAAGCTCTTCATATTTTTCACACATTTATAGGCTCTTCATGATTTTGAAAACAGCTTCATTCTCCTCCTATTTTTCAGACCTTTTCATGCTCCTCAAATTTTGACACCTTTTGAAGCTCTTCATATTTTTCACACCTTTTCAGGCTCTTATTGTTTTTCAACACCTTTTCATCATCCTCCTATTTTTCAGACCGTTTCATGCTCCTCATATATTTGACACATTTTTAAGCTCTTCATATATTTCACACATTTTCAGGCTATTCATGTTTTTCAACACCGCTTCATGCTCCTCCTATTTTTCAGACCGTTTCATGCTAATCATATTATTGACACCTGTTGAAGCTCTTCATATTTCTCACACATTTTCAGGCTATTCATGTTTTTCAACACCGCTTCATGCTCCTCCTATTTTTCAGACAGTTTCATGCTCCTCATATTTTTGACACCTTTTGAAGCTCTTCATATTTTTCACATCTTTTGAAGCTCTTTATATTTTTCACACATTTTCAGGCTCTTCATGTATTTCAACACCCCTTGTTGCTCCTCCGATTTTTCAGACCGTTTCATGCTCCTCATATCTTTGACACCTTTTGAAGTTCTTCATATTTCTGACACCTCGTCAGTCTCTTCATGTTTTTCAACACCGTTTCTTGCTCCTCCTATTTTTCAGACCGTTTCATGCTCCTCATGTATTTCACACCTTTTGAAGCTCTTCATATTTTGCACGCGTTCTCAGGCTCTTCATGTTTTTTCACAACCAATTCATGCTCCTCCTATTTTTCAGACCGTATCATGCTCCTCTTTATTTTCACACCTTTTGAAGCTCTTCATATATTTCACACCTTTTCAGGCTCTTCATTATTTTCAACACCACTTCATGCTCCTCCCACATTTCAGACCGTTTTACACTCATCTCATTTTTGACACCTTTTGAAGCTCTTCATATTTTTCACACCTTTTGAAGCTCTTCATTTTTTTCACACGTTTTCAGGCTCTTCATGTTTTCCAACACCACTTCATGCTCCTCCTATTTTGCAGACCGTTTCATGCTCCTCATATTTTTGACACCTTTTGAAGCTCTTCATATTTTTCCCACCTTTTCAGGCTCTTCATGTTTTTGAACACCGCTTCATGCTCCTCCTATTTTTCAGACCGTTTCATGCTCCTCATATTTTTGACAGCTTTGGAAGCTCTTCATATTTTTCACACCTTTTCAGACTCTTCATGTTTTTCAACACCGTTGCATGATCCTCCTATTTTTCAGACCGTTTCATGCTCCTCATACACTTGACACATTTTTAAGCTCTTCATATATTTCACACATTTTCAGGCTATTCATGTTTTTCAACACCGCTTCATGCTCCTTGTATTTTTAAGACCGTTTCATGCTCCTCATATTTTTGACACCTTTTGAAGCTCTTCATATTTTTCACACATTTTCTGGCTCTTCATGTTTTTCAACAACTCTTCATGCACCTCCAATTTTTCAGACCGTTTCATGCTCATCTCATTTTTGACACTTTTTGAAGCTCTTCATATTTTTCACACCTTTTCAGGCTCTTCATGTTTTTGAACACCGCTTCATGCTCCTCCTATTTTTAAGACCGTTTCATGCTCCTCATATTTTTGACACATTTTGAAGCTCTTCATATTTCTCACACCTTTTCAGGCTCTTCATGGTTTTCAACAACGCTTCATGCACCTCCTATTTTTCAGAACGTTTCATGCTCATCTCATTTTTGACACCTTTTGAAGCTTTTCATATTTTTCACACCTTTTCAGGCTCTTCATGTTTTTGAACACCGCTTCATGCTAATCCTATTTTTCAAACCATATCATGCTCCTCATATTTTTCACACCTTTTTAAGCTCTTCATATTTTTCACACCTTTTCAGGCTCTTCATGTTTTTGAACACTACTTCATGCTCCTTCTATTTTTCAGAGAGTTTCATGCTCCTCATGTATTACACACCTTTTGAAGCTCTTCATATTTTTCACACCTTTACAGGCTCTTCATGTTTTTCCACACCACTTCATGCTTCTCCTATTTTTCAGCTCATTTCATGCTCCTCATGAATTTCACACCTTTTGAAGCTCTTCATATTTTTCACACTTTTTCAGGCTCTTCATGTATTTGATCACCGTTTCATGCTCCTCCTATTTTTCAGACCGTTTCATGCTCCTCATATTTTTGACACCTTTTGAAGCTCTTCATATTTTTCACACCTTTTCAGGCTCTTCATGTTTTTGAACACCGCCTCATGCTCCTCCTATTTTTCAGACCATTTCATGCTCCTCATATTTTTGACACATTTTGAAGCTCTTCATATTTTTCACACCTTTTCAGGCTCTTCATGTTTTTGGACACCACTTCATTCTCCTCCTGTTTTTCAGACCGTTTCCTGCTCTTCAAATTTTTACACCTTTTGAAGCTCTTCATATTTTTCACACATTTATAGGCTCTTCATGATTTTGAAAACAGCTTCATTCTCCTCCTATTTTTCAGACCTTTTCATGCTCCTCAAATTTTGACACCTTTTGAAGCTCTTCATATTTTTCACACCTTTTCAGGCTCTTATTGTTTTTCAACACCGTTTCATCATCCTCCTATTTTTCAGACCGTTTCATGCTCCTCATATATTTGACACATTTTTAAGCTCTTCATATATTTCACACATTTTCAGGCTATTCATGTTTTTCAACACCGCTTCATGCTCCTCCTATTTTTCAGACCGTTTCATGCTAATCATATTTTTGACACCTGTTGAAGCTCTTCATATTTCTCACACATTTTCAAGCTATTCATGTTTTTCAACACCGCTTCATGCTCCTCCTATTTTTCAGACAGTTTCATGCTCCTCATATTTTTGACACCTTTTGAAGCTCTTCATATTTTTCACATCTTTTGAAGCTCTTTATATTTTTCACACATTTTCAGGCTCTTCATGTATTTCAACACCCCTTGTTGCTCCTCCGATTTTTCAGACCGTTTCATGCTCCTCATATCTTTGACACCTTTTGAAGTTCTTCATATTTCTGACACCTCGTCAGTCTCTTCATGTTTTTCAACACCGTTTCTTGCTCCTCCTATTTTTCAGACCGTTTCATGCTCCTCATGTATTTCACACCTTTTGAAGCTCTTCATATTTTGCACGCGTTTTCAGGCTCTTCATGTTTTTTCACAACCAATTCATGCTCCTCCTATTTTTCAGACCGTATCATGCTCCTCTTTATTTTCACACCTTTTGAAGCTCTTCATATATTTCACACCTTTTCAGGCTCTTCATTATTTTCAACACCACTTCATGCTCCTCCCACATTTCAGACCGTTTTACACTCATCTCATTTTTGACACCTTTTGAAGCTCTTCATATTTTTCACACCTTTTGAAGCTCTTCATTTTTTTCACACGTTTTCAGGCTCTTCATGTTTTTCAACACCACTTCATGCTCCTCCTATTTTGCAGACCGTTTCATGCTCCTCATATTTTTGACACCTTTTGAAGCTCTTCATATTTTTCCCACCTTTTCAGGCTCTTCATGTTTTTGAACACCGCTTCATGCTCCTCCTATTTTTCAGACCGTTTCATGCTCCTCATATTTCTGACACCTTTTGAAGCTTTTCATATTTTTCACACCTTTTGAAGCTCTTCATATTTATCAAACCTTTTGAAGCTCTTCATATTTTTCACCCCTTTTCAGACTCTGCATGTTTTTGAACACCGCTTCATGCTCCTCCTATTTTTGAGACCGTTTCATGCTCCTCATGTATTTCACACCTTTTGAAGCTCTTCATATTTGTCACACCTTTTCAGGCTCCTCATGTTTTTCAACACCGCTTCATGCTCCTCCTATTTTTCAGACCGTTTCATGCTCCTCATATTTTTCACACCTTTTGAAGCTGTTCATATATTTCACACCTTTTCAGGCTCTTCATGTTTTTGAACACTGGTTCATGCTCCTCCTATTTTTCAGACCGTATCATGCTCCTCATATTTTTCACACCTTTTGGAGCTCTTCATATTTTTCACACCTTTTCAGGCTCTTCATGTTTTTCGACACCGGTTCATGCTCCTCATATTTTTCAGACCGTTTCATGCTTCTCATATTTTTCACACCTTTTGAAGCTCTTCATATATTTCACACCTGTTCAGGCTCTTCATTTTTTTTTAACACTACATCATGCTCCTCCTATTTTTCAGACCGTTTCATGTTCATCTCATTTTTGACACCTTCTGAAGCTCTTCATATTTTTCACACCTTTTGAAGCTCTTCATATTTTTCACAAGATTTCAGTCTCAGCATGTTTTTGAACACCGCTTCATGCTCCTCCTATTTTTCAGCTCGTTTCATGCTCCTCATATTTTTGACACCTTTTGAAGCTCTTCATATTTTTCACACCTTTTCAGGCTCTTCATGTTTTTGAACACCGCCTCATGCTCTGCCTATTTTTCAGACCGTTTCATGCTCCTCATATTTTTGACACATTTTGAAGCTCTTCATATTTTTCATACCTTTTCAGGCTCTTCATGTTTTTCAACACCACTTCATGCTCCTCCTATTTTTCAGACCGTTTCATGCTCCTCATATTTTTACACCTTTTGAATTTCTTCATTTTTTTCACACCTTTTCAGGCTCTTCATGTTTTTGAACACAACTTCATGCTCCTCCTATTTTTCAGCCCGTTTCATACTCCTCATATTTTTCACACCTTTTGAAGCTCTTCATATTTTTCACACATTTTCAGGCTCTTCATGTTTTTGAACACAGCTTCATGCTCCTCCTATTTTTCAGACCGTTTCATGCTCCTCATATTTTTGACAGCTTTGGAAGCTCTTCATATTTTTCACACCTTTTCAGACTCTTCATGTTTTTCAACACCGTTGCATGATCCTCCTATTTTTCAGACCGTTTCATGCTCCTCATATACTTGACACATTTTTAAGCTCTTCATATATTTCACACATTTTCAGGCTATTCATGTTTTTCAACACCGCTTCATGCTCCTTGTATTTTTAAGACCGTTTCATGCTCCTCATATTTTTGACACCTTTTGAAGCTCTTCATATTTTTCACACATTTTCTGGCTCTTCATGTTTTTCAACAACTCTTCATGCACCTCCAATTTTTCAGACCGTTTCATGCTCATCTCATTTTTGACACTTTTTGAAGCTCTTCATATTTTTCACACCTTTTCAGGCTCTTCATGTTTTTGAACACCGCTTCATGCTCCTCCTATTTTTAAGACCGTTTCATGCTCCTCATATTTTTGACACATTTTGAAGCTCTTCATATTTCTCACACCTTTTCAGGCTCTTCATGGTTTTCAACAACGCTTCATGCACCTCCTATTTTTCAGAACGTTTCATGCTCATCTCATTTTTGACACCTTTTGAAGCTTTTCATATTTTTCACACCTTTTCAGGCTCTTCATGTTTTTGAACACCGCTTCATGCTAATCCTATTTTTCAAACCATATCATGCTCCTCATATTTTTCACACCTTTTTAAGCTCTTCATATTTTTCACACCTTTTCAGGCTCTTCATGTTTTTGAACACTACTTCATGCTCCTTCTATTTTTCAGAGAGTTTCATGCTCCTCATGTATTACACACCTTTTGAAGCTCTTCATATTTTTCACACCTTTACAGGCTCTTCATGTTTTTCCACACCACTTCATGCTTCTCCTATTTTTCAGCTCATTTCATGCTCCTCATGAATTTCACACCTTTTGAAGCTCTTCATATTTTTCACACTTTTTCAGGCTCTTCATGTATTTGATCACCGTTTCATGCTCCTCCTATTTTTCAGACCGTTTCATGCTCCTCATATTTTTGACACCTTTTGAAGCTCTTCATATTTTTCACACCTTTTCAGGCTCTTCATGTTTTTGAACACCGCCTCATGCTCCTCCTATTTTTCAGACCATTTCATGCTCCTCATATTTTTGACACATTTTGAAGCTCTTCATATTTTTCACACCTTTTCAGGCTCTTCATGTTTTTGGACACCACTTCATTCTCCTCCTGTTTTTCAGACCGTTTCCTGCTCTTCAAATTTTTACACCTTTTGAAGCTCTTCATATTTTTCACACATTTATAGGCTCTTCATGATTTTGAAAACAGCTTCATTCTCCTCCTATTTTTCAGACCTTTTCATGCTCCTCAAATTTTGACACCTTTTGAAGCTCTTCATATTTTTCACACCTTTTCAGGCTCTTATTGTTTTTCAACACCGTTTCATCATCCTCCTATTTTTCAGACCGTTTCATGCTCCTCATATATTTGACACATTTTTAAGCTCTTCATATATTTCACACATTTTCAGGCTATTCATGTTTTTCAACACCGCTTCATGCTCCTCCTATTTTTCAGACCGTTTCATGCTAATCATATTTTTGACACCTGTTGAAGCTCTTCATATTTCTCACACATTTTCAGGCTATTCATGTTTTTCAACACCGCTTCATGCTCCTCCTATTTTTCAGACAGTTTCATGCTCCTCATATTTTTGACACCTTTTGAAGCTCTTCATATTTTTCACATCTTTTGAAGCTCTTTATATTTTTCACACATTTTCAGGCTCTTCATGTATTTCAACACCCCTTGTTGCTCCTCCGATTTTTCAGACCGTTTCATGCTCCTCATATCTTTGACACCTTTTGAAGTTCTTCATATTTCTGACACCTCGTCAGTCTCTTCATGTTTTTCAACACCGTTTCTTGCTCCTCCTATTTTTCAGACCGTTTCATGCTCCTCATGTATTTCACACCTTTTGAAGCTCTTCATATTTTGCACGCGTTTTCAGGCTCTTCATGTTTTTTCACAACCAATTCATGCTCCTCCTATTTTTCAGACCGTATCATGCTCCTCTTTATTTTCACACCTTTTGAAGCTCTTCATATATTTCACACCTTTTCAGGCTCTTCATTATTTTCAACACCACTTCATGCTCCTCCCACATTTCAGACCGTTTTACACTCATCTCATTTTTGACACCTTTTGAAGCTCTTCATATTTTTCACACCTTTTGAAGCTCTTCATTTTTTTCACACGTTTTCAGGCTCTTCATGTTTTTCAACACCACTTCATGCTCCTCCTATTTTGCAGACCGTTTCATGCTCCTCATATTTTTGACACCTTTTGAAGCTCTTCATATTTTTCCCACCTTTTCAGGCTCTTCATGTTTTTGAACACCGCTTCATGCTCCTCCTATTTTTCAGACCGTTTCATGCTCCTCATATTTCTGACACCTTTTGAAGCTTTTCATATTTTTCACACCTTTTGAAGCTCTTCATATTTATCAAACCTTTTGAAGCTCTTCATATTTTTCACCCCTTTTCAGACTCTGCATGTTTTTGAACACCGCTTCATGCTCCTCCTATTTTTGAGACCGTTTCATGCTCCTCATGTATTTCACACCTTTTGAAGCTCTTCATATTTGTCACACCTTTTCAGGCTCCTCATGTTTTTCAACACCGCTTCATGCTCCTCCTATTTTTCAGACCGTTTCATGCTCCTCATATTTTTCACACCTTTTGAAGCTGTTCATATATTTCACACCTTTTCAGGCTCTTCATGTTTTTGAACACTGGTTCATGCTCCTCCTATTTTTCAGACCGTATCATGCTCCTCATATTTTTCACACCTTTTGGAGCTCTTCATATTTTTCACACCTTTTCAGGCTCTTCATGTTTTTCGACACCGGTTCATGCTCCTCATATTTTTCAGACCGTTTCATGCTTCTCATATTTTTCACACCTTTTGAAGCTCTTCATATATTTCACACCTGTTCAGGCTCTTCATTTTTTTTTAACACTACATCATGCTCCTCCTATTTTTCAGACCGTTTCATGTTCATCTCATTTTTGACACCTTCTGAAGCTCTTCATATTTTTCACACCTTTTGAAGCTCTTCATATTTTTCACAAGATTTCAGTCTCAGCATGTTTTTGAACACCGCTTCATGCTCCTCCTATTTTTCAGCTCGTTTCATGCTCCTCATATTTTTGACACCTTTTGAAGCTCTTCATATTTTTCACACCTTTTCAGGCTCTTCATGTTTTTGAACACCGCCTCATGCTCTGCCTATTTTTCAGACCGTTTCATGCTCCTCATATTTTTGACACATTTTGAAGCTCTTCATATTTTTCATACCTTTTCAGGCTCTTCATGTTTTTCAACACCACTTCATGCTCCTCCTATTTTTCAGACCGTTTCATGCTCCTCATATTTTTACACCTTTTGAATTTCTTCATTTTTTTCACACCTTTTCAGGCTCTTCATGTTTTTGAACACAACTTCATGCTCCTCCTATTTTTCAGCCCGTTTCATACTCCTCATATTTTTCACACCTTTTGAAGCTCTTCATATTTTTCACACATTTTCAGGCTCTTCATGTTTTTGAACACAGCTTCATGCTCCTCCTATTTTTCAGACCGTTTCATGCTCCTCATATTTTTGACAGCTTTGGAAGCTCTTCATATTTTTCACACCTTTTCAGACTCTTCATGTTTTTCAACACCGTTGCATGATCCTCCTATTTTTCAGACCGTTTCATGCTCCTCATATACTTGACACATTTTTAAGCTCTTCATATATTTCACACATTTTCAGGCTATTCATGTTTTTCAACACCGCTTCATGCTCCTTGTATTTTTAAGACCGTTTCATGCTCCTCATATTTTTGACACCTTTTGAAGCTCTTCATATTTTTCACACATTTTCTGGCTCTTCATGTTTTTCAACAACTCTTCATGCACCTCCAATTTTTCAGACCGTTTCATGCTCATCTCATTTTTGACACTTTTTGAAGCTCTTCATATTTTTCACACCTTTTCAGGCTCTTCATGTTTTTGAACACCGCTTCATGCTCCTCCTATTTTTAAGACCGTTTCATGCTCCTCATATTTTTGACACATTTTGAAGCTCTTCATATTTCTCACACCTTTTCAGGCTCTTCATGGTTTTCAACAACGCTTCATGCACCTCCTATTTTTCAGAACGTTTCATGCTCATCTCATTTTTGACACCTTTTGAAGCTTTTCATATTTTTCACACCTTTTCAGGCTCTTCATGTTTTTGAACACCGCTTCATGCTAATCCTATTTTTCAAACCATATCATGCTCCTCATATTTTTCACACCTTTTTAAGCTCTTCATATTTTTCACACCTTTTCAGGCTCTTCATGTTTTTGAACACTACTTCATGCTCCTTCTATTTTTCAGAGAGTTTCATGCTCCTCATGTATTACACACCTTTTGAAGCTCTTCATATTTTTCACACCTTTACAGGCTCTTCATGTTTTTCCACACCACTTCATGCTTCTCCTATTTTTCAGCTCATTTCATGCTCCTCATGAATTTCACACCTTTTGAAGCTCTTCATATTTTTCACACTTTTTCAGGCTCTTCATGTATTTGATCACCGTTTCATGCTCCTCCTATTTTTCAGACCGTTTCATGCTCCTCATATTTTTGACACCTTTTGAAGCTCTTCATATTTTTCACACCTTTTCAGGCTCTTCATGTTTTTGAACACCGCCTCATGCTCCTCCTATTTTTCAGACCATTTCATGCTCCTCATATTTTTGACACATTTTGAAGCTCTTCATATTTTTCACACCTTTTCAGGCTCTTCATGTTTTTGGACACCACTTCATTCTCCTCCTGTTTTTCAGACCGTTTCCTGCTCTTCAAATTTTTACACCTTTTGAAGCTCTTCATATTTTTCACACATTTATAGGCTCTTCATGATTTTGAAAACAGCTTCATTCTCCTCCTATTTTTCAGACCTTTTCATGCTCCTCAAATTTTGACACCTTTTGAAGCTCTTCATATTTTTCACACCTTTTCAGGCTCTTATTGTTTTTCAACACCGTTTCATCATCCTCCTATTTTTCAGACCGTTTCATGCTCCTCATATATTTGACACATTTTTAAGCTCTTCATATATTTCACACATTTTCAGGCTATTCATGTTTTTCAACACCGCTTCATGCTCCTCCTATTTTTCAGACCGTTTCATGCTAATCATATTTTTGACACCTGTTGAAGCTCTTCATATTTCTCACACATTTTCAGGCTATTCATGTTTTTCAACACCGCTTCATGCTCCTCCTATTTTTCAGACAGTTTCATGCTCCTCATATTTTTGACACCTTTTGAAGCTCTTCATATTTTTCACATCTTTTGAAGCTCTTTATATTTTTCACACATTTTCAGGCTCTTCATGTATTTCAACACCCCTTGTTGCTCCTCCGATTTTTCAGACCGTTTCATGCTCCTCATATCTTTGACACCTTTTGAAGTTCTTCATATTTCTGACACCTCGTCAGTCTCTTCATGTTTTTCAACACCGTTTCTTGCTCCTCCTATTTTTCAGACCGTTTCATGCTCCTCATGTATTTCACACCTTTTGAAGCTCTTCATATTTTGCACGCGTTCTCAGGCTCTTCATGTTTTTTCACAACCAATTCATGCTCCTCCTATTTTTCAGACCGTATCATGCTCCTCTTTATTTTCACACCTTTTGAAGCTCTTCATATATTTCACACCTTTTCAGGCTCTTCATTATTTTCAACACCACTTCATGCTCCTCCCACATTTCAGACCGTTTTACACTCATCTCATTTTTGACACCTTTTGAAGCTCTTCATATTTTTCACACCTTTTGAAGCTCTTCATTTTTTTCACACGTTTTCAGGCTCTTCATGTTTTTCAACACCACTTCATGCTCCTCCTATTTTGCAGACCGTTTCATGCTCCTCATATTTTTGACACCTTTTGAAGCTCTTCATATTTTTCCCACCTTTTCAGGCTCTTCATGTTTTTGAACTCCGCTTCATGCTCCTCCTATTTTTCAGACCGTTTCATGCTCCTCATATTTCTGACACCTTTTGAAGCTTTTCATATTTTTCACACCTTTTGAAGCTCTTCATATTTATCAAACATTTTGAAGCTCTTCATATTTTTCACCCCTTTTCAGACTCTGCATGTTTTTGAACACCGCTTCATGCTCCTCCTATTTTTGAGACCGTTTCATGCTCCTCATGTATTTCACACCTTTTGAAGCTCTTCATATTTGTCACACCTTTTCAGGCTCCTCATGTTTTTCAACACCGCTTCATGCTCCTCCTATTTTTCAGACCGTTTCATGCTCCTCATATTTTTCACACCTTTTGAAGCTGTTCATATTTTTCACACCTTTTCAGGCTCTTCATGTTTTTGAACACTGGTTCATGCTCCTCCTATTTTTTAGACCGTATCATGCTCCTCATATTTTTCACACCTTTTGGAACTCTTCATATTTGTCACACCTTTTCAGGCTCCTCATGTTTTTCAACACCGCTTCATGCTCCTCCTATTCTTCAGACCGTTTCATGCTCCTCATATTTTTCACACCTTTTGAAGCTATTCATATTTTTAACACCTTTTCAGGCTCTTCATGTTTTTGAACACCGCTTCATGCTCCTCCTAATTTTTAAACCGTTTAATGCTCCTCATGTATTTCACACCTTTTGAAGCTCTTCATATTTTTCACACCTTTTCAGGCTCTTCATGTGTTTGAACACCATTTCATGCTCCTCCTATTTTTCAGACCGTTTCATGCTCCTCATATTTTTGACACCTTTTGAAGCTCTTCATATTTTTCTCACCCTTTGAAGCTCTTCATATTTTTCATATTTTTGAAGCTCTTCATATTTTCACACGTTTTCAGGCTCTTCATGTTTTTCAACACCGCTTCATGCTCCTCCTATTTTTAAAACTGTATCATGCTCCTCATATTTTTCATACCTTTTGAAGCTCTTCATATTTTTCACACCTTTTCAGGCTCTTCATGTTTTTCAACATCGCTTCATGCTCCGCCTATTTTTCAGAACGTTTCATGCTCCTCATATTTTTGACACCTTTTGAAGCTCTTCATATTTTTCTCACCCTTTGAAGCTCTTCATATTTTTCATATTTTTGAAGCTCTTCATATTTTCACAACTTTTCAGGCTCTTCATGTTTTTGAACACCACTTCATGCTCCTTCTATTTTTCAGAGAGTTTCAGGCTCCTCATGTATTTCACACCTTTTGAAGCTTTTCATATTTTTCACACTTTTTCAGGCTCTTCATGTTTTTCAACACCACTTCATTCTTCTCCTATTTTTCAGCCCGTTTCATGCTCCTCATGTCTTTCACACCTTTTGAAGCTCTTCACATTTTTCACACCTTTTCAGGCTCTGCATGTTTTTGATCACCATTTCATACTCCTCCCATTTTTCAGACCGTTTCATGCTCCTCATATTTTTGACACCTTTTGAAGCTGTTCATATTTTTCACACCTTTTCAGACTCTTCATGTTTTTGAACACCGCTTCATGCTCCTCCTATTATTCAGACAGTTTCATGCTTCTCATATTTTTGACACCTTTTGAAGCTTTTCATATTTTTCACACCCTTTCAGGCTCTTAATGTTTTTCAACACCACTTCATGCTCCTCCAATTTTTCATACGTTTTCATGCTCCTCATATTTTTGACACCTTTTGAAGCTCTTCATATTGTTCACACCTTTTCAGGCTCTTCATGTTTTTGAACACCGTTTCATGTTCCTCGTATTTTTCAGGCCATTTCATGCTCGTCATGTATTTCACACTTTTGAAGCTCTTCATATTTTTCACACCTTTTCAGGATCTTCATGTTTTTCAACACCACTTCATGCTTCTCCTATTTTTCAGCCCGTTTCATGCTCCTCATATTTTTGACACCTTTTGAAGCTTTTCATATTTTTCACACCTTTTCAGGCTCTTCATGTTTTTGAACACCACTTCATGCTCCTTCTATTTTTCAGAGAGTTTCATGCTCCTCATGTATTTCACACGTTTTGAAGCTCTTCATATGTTTCACTCCTTTTGAATTCTTCATATTTTTCACACCTTTTCAAGCTCTTCATATTTTTCACACCTTTTCAGTCTCTTCATGTTTTTCAACACCGCTTCATGCTCCTCCTATTTTTCAGACCGTTTCATGCTCCACACATTTTGAAACCTTTTGAAGCTCTTCATATTTTTCACTCCTTTTCAGGCTCTCCATGTTTTTCATCACCCATTCATGCTCCTCCTATTTTTGAGGCCGTTTCATGCTCCTCATATTTTTGACACCTTTTGAATCTCTTCATATTTTTCACACCTTTTAGGCTCTTCAAGTTTTTGAACAGCGCTTCATGCTCCTCATATTTTTCAGACAGTTTCATGCTCCTCATATTTTTCACACCTTTTGAAGCTCTTCATATTTTTCATATTTTTGAAGCTCTTCATATTTTTCACACTTTTTCAGGCTCTGCATGTTTTTGAGCACACCTTCTTGCTCCTCCTATTTTTCAGACCGTTTCATGCTCCTCATGTATTTCACACCATTTGAAGCTCTTCATGTTTTTCACACCTTTTCAGGCTCTTCAAATTTTTCACACAATTTCAGGCTCTTCAAATTTTTCACACCTTTTCAGGCTCTTCAAATTTTTCACACCTTTTCAGGCTCTTCAAAATTTTCACACCTTTTCAGGCTCTTCATATTTTTCACACCTTTTCAGGCTCTTCAAATTTTTCACACCTTTTCAGGCTCTTCAAATTTTTCCACACCACTTTATGCTTCTCCTATATTACAGCCCGTTTCAAACTCCTCATGTATTTCACACGTTTTGAAGCTCTTCATATTTTTCACACCTTTTCAGGCTCTTCATGTTTTTGATCACCGTTTCATGCTCCTCCTATTTTTCAGACAGTTTCATGCTCATCTCAATTTTGACACCTTTTGAAGCTCTTCATATATTTCACACCTTTTCAAGCTCTTCATATTTTTCACACCTTTTCAGGCTCTTCATGTTTTTCAACACCGCTTCATGCTTCTCCTATTTTTCAGACCGTTACTTGCTCCTCATATTTTTGACACCTTTAGAAGTTCTTCATATTTTTCACACCTTTTCAGGCTCTTCATATTTTTCAACACCGCTTCATGCTCCTCCTATTTTTCAGACCGTTTCAAGGTCCTCATATTTTTGACACCTTTTGAAGCTTTTCATATTTTTCACACCCTTTCAGGCTCTTCATTTTTTTAAACAGTACTTCTTGCTCCTCCAATTTTTCAGACCGTTTCATGCTCATCTAATTTTTGACACCTTTTGAAGCTAAGCATATTTTTCACAACTTTTCAGGCTCTTCATGTTTTTCAACACCACTGCATGCTCCTCGTATTTTTAAGACCGTTTCATGCTCCTCATATTTTTGACACCTTTATAAGCTCTTCATATTTTTCACACCTTTTCAGGCTCTTCATGTTTTTCAACACCGCTTCATGCTCCTCTTCTTTTTCAGACCGTTTCATGCTAGTCATATTTTTGACACCTTTTTAAGCTCTTCATGTTTTTCACACATTTTCAGGCTCTTCATGTATTTCAACACCGCTTCATGCTCCTCCTATTTTTCAGGACGTTTCATGCTCCTCATATTTTTGACACATTTTGAAGCTCTTCATATTTTTCTCACCCTTTGAAGCTCTTCATATTTTTCATATTTTTGAAGCTCTTCATATTTTCACACGTTTTCAGGCTCTTCATGTTTTTCAACACCGCTTCATGCTCCTCCTATTTTTAAAACTGTATCATGCTCCTCATATTTTTCATACCTTTTGAAGCTCTTCATATTTTTCACACCTTTTCAGGCTCTTCATGTTTTTCAACATCGCTTCATGCTCCGCCTATTTTTCAGACCGTTTCATGCTCCTCATATTTTTGACACCTTTTGAAGCTCTTCATATTTTTCTCACCCTTTGAAGCTCTTCATATTTTTCATATTTTTGAAGCTCTTCATATTTTCACACGTTTTCAGGCTCTTCATGTATTTGAACACCGGTTCATGCTCCTCCTATTTTTCAGACCGTTTCGTGCTCCTCATGTATTTCACACCTTTTGAAGCTCTTAGTATTTTGCACACATTTTCAGGCATTTCATGTTTTTCACAACCACTTCATGCTCCTCATATTTTTCAGACCGTTTCATGCACATTTCATTTTTGACTCCTTTTGAAGCTCTTCACATTTTTCACACCTTTTCAGTCTCTACATGTTTTTGAACACCGCTTCATGCTCCTCCTATTTCTCAGACCATTTCATGCTCCTCATGTATTTCACACCTTTTGAAGCTCTTAGTAATTTGCACACATTTTCAGGCTTTTCATGTTTTTCACAACCACTTCATGCTCTTCATATTTTTCAGACCGTTTCATGCACATTTCATTTTTGACTCCTTTTGAAGCTCTTCATATTTTTCACACCATTTTTAGGCTCTTCATGTTTTTCAACACCGCTTTATGATCCTCCTATTTTTCAGACCGTTTCATATTCCTCATATTTTTGACATTTTTTGAGGCTCTTCATATTTTTCACACCTTTTCAGGCTCTTCATGTTTTTGAACACCGTTTCATGCTCCTCCTATTTTTCTGACCGTTTCATGCACATCTCATTTTTGACACTTTTTGAAGCCTTTGATATTTTTCACACCATTTTCAGGCTCTTCATATTTTTCAACACCGCTTTATGACCCTCCTATTTTTCAGACCGTTTCATGCTCCTCATATATTTGACACCTTTTGAAGTACTTCATATTTTTCACACCTTTTCAGGCTCTTCATATTTTTCACACATTTTCAGGCTGTTCATGTTTTTGAACACGGCTTCATGCTCCTCCAATTTTTCAGACCGTTTCATGTTCCTCATATTTTTGACACCTTTTGAAGCTCTTCATATTTTTCACACCTTTTGAAGTTCTTCATATTTTTTACACCATTTTCAGGCTCTTCATGTTTTTGAACACCGCTTCATGCTCCGCCTATTTTTCAGACCGTTTCATGCTCCTCATATTTTTGACACCTTTTGAAGCTCTTCATATTTTTCACACCCTTTCAGGCTCTTAATGTTTTTCAACACAACTTCATGCTCCTCCTATTTTTCAGACGTTTTCATGCTCCTCATATTTTTGACACCTTTAGAAATTCTTCATTTCTTTCACACCTTTTCAGGCTCTTCATGTTTTGCCACACCGCTTCATGCTCCTCCTATTTTTCAGCCCGTTTCATGCTCCTCATATTTTTGACACATTTTGAAGCTCTTCATATTTCTCACACCTTTTCAGGCTCTTCATGGTTTTCAACAACGCTTCATGCACCTCCTATTTTTCAGAACGTTTCATGCTCATCTCATTTTTGACACCTTTTGAAGCTTTTCATATTTTTCACACCTTTTCAGGCTCTTCATGTTTTTGAACACCGCTTCATGCTAATCCTATTTTTCAAACCATATCATGCTCCTCATATTTTTCACACCTTTTTAAGCTCTTCATATTTTTCACACCTTTTCAGGCTCTTCATGTTTTTGAACACTACTTCATGCTCCTTCTATTTTTCAGAGAGTTTCATGCTCCTCATGTATTACACACCTTTTGAAGCTCTTCATATTTTTCACACCTTTACAGGCTCTTCATGTTTTTCCACACCACTTCATGCTTCTCCTATTTTTCAGCTCATTTCATGCTCCTCATGAATTTCACACCTTTTGAAGCTCTTCATATTTTTCACACTTTTTCAGGCTCTTCATGTATTTGATCACCGTTTCATGCTCCTCCTATTTTTCAGACCGTTTCATGCTCCTCATATTTTTGACACCTTTTGAAGCTCTTCATATTTTTCACACCTTTTCAGGCTCTTCATGTTTTTGAACACCGCCTCATGCTCCTCCTATTTTTCAGACCATTTCATGCTCCTCATATTTTTGACACATTTTGAAGCTCTTCATATTTTTCACACCTTTTCAGGCTCTTCATGTTTTTGGACACCACTTCATTCTCCTCCTGTTTTTCAGACCGTTTCCTGCTCTTCAAATTTTTACACCTTTTGAAGCTCTTCATATTTTTCACACATTTATAGGCTCTTCATGATTTTGAAAACAGCTTCATTCTCCTCCTATTTTTCAGACCTTTTCATGCTCCTCAAATTTTGACACCTTTTGAAGCTCTTCATATTTTTCACACCTTTTCAGGCTCTTATTGTTTTTCAACACCGTTTCATCATCCTCCTATTTTTCAGACCGTTTCATGCTCCTCATATATTTGACACATTTTTAAGCTCTTCATATATTTCACACATTTTCAGGCTATTCATGTTTTTCAACACCGCTTCATGCTCCTCCTATTTTTCAGACCGTTTCATGCTAATCATATTTTTGACACCTGTTGAAGCTCTTCATATTTCTCACACATTTTCAGGCTATTCATGTTTTTCAACACCGCTTCATGCTCCTCCTATTTTTCAGACAGTTTCATGCTCCTCATATTTTTGACACCTTTTGAAGCTCTTCATATTTTTCACATCTTTTGAAGCTCTTTATATTTTTCACACATTTTCAGGCTCTTCATGTATTTCAACACCCCTTGTTGCTCCTCCGATTTTTCAGACCGTTTCATGCTCCTCATATCTTTGACACCTTTTGAAGTTCTTCATATTTCTGACACCTCGTCAGTCTCTTCATGTTTTTCAACACCGTTTCTTGCTCCTCCTATTTTTCAGACCGTTTCATGCTCCTCATGTATTTCACACCTTTTGAAGCTCTTCATATTTTGCACGCGTTTTCAGGCTCTTCATGTTTTTTCACAACCAATTCATGCTCCTCCTATTTTTCAGACCGTATCATGCTCCTCTTTATTTTCACACCTTTTGAAGCTCTTCATATATTTCACACCTTTTCAGGCTCTTCATTATTTTCAACACCACTTCATGCTCCTCCCACATTTCAGACCGTTTTACACTCATCTCATTTTTGACACCTTTTGAAGCTCTTCATATTTTTCACACCTTTTGAAGCTCTTCATTTTTTTCACACGTTTTCAGGCTCTTCATGTTTTTCAACACCACTTCATGCTCCTCCTATTTTGCAGACCGTTTCATGCTCCTCATATTTTTGACACCTTTTGAAGCTCTTCATATTTTTCCCACCTTTTCAGGCTCTTCATGTTTTTGAACACCGCTTCATGCTCCTCCTATTTTTCAGACCGTTTCATGCTCCTCATATTTCTGACACCTTTTGAAGCTTTTCATATTTTTCACACCTTTTGAAGCTCTTCATATTTATCAAACCTTTTGAAGCTCTTCATATTTTTCACCCCTTTTCAGACTCTGCATGTTTTTGAACACCGCTTCATGCTCCTCCTATTTTTGAGACCGTTTCATGCTCCTCATGTATTTCACACCTTTTGAAGCTCTTCATATTTGTCACACCTTTTCAGGCTCCTCATGTTTTTCAACACCGCTTCATGCTCCTCCTATTTTTCAGACCGTTTCATGCTCCTCATATTTTTCACACCTTTTGAAGCTGTTCATATATTTCACACCTTTTCAGGCTCTTCATGTTTTTGAACACTGGTTCATGCTCCTCCTATTTTTCAGACCGTATCATGCTCCTCATATTTTTCACACCTTTTGGAGCTCTTCATATTTTTCACACCTTTTCAGGCTCTTCATGTTTTTCGACACCGGTTCATGCTCCTCATATTTTTCAGACCGTTTCATGCTTCTCATATTTTTCACACCTTTTGAAGCTCTTCATATATTTCACACCTGTTCAGGCTCTTCATTTTTTTTTAACACTACATCATGCTCCTCCTATTTTTCAGACCGTTTCATGTTCATCTCATTTTTGACACCTTCTGAAGCTCTTCATATTTTTCACACCTTTTGAAGCTCTTCATATTTTTCACAAGATTTCAGTCTCAGCATGTTTTTGAACACCGCTTCATGCTCCTCCTATTTTTCAGCTCGTTTCATGCTCCTCATATTTTTGACACCTTTTGAAGCTCTTCATATTTTTCACACCTTTTCAGGCTCTTCATGTTTTTGAACACCGCCTCATGCTCTGCCTATTTTTCAGACCGTTTCATGCTCCTCATATTTTTGACACATTTTGAAGCTCTTCATATTTTTCATACCTTTTCAGGCTCTTCATGTTTTTCAACACCACTTCATGCTCCTCCTATTTTTCAGACCGTTTCATGCTCCTCATATTTTTACACCTTTTGAATTTCTTCATTTTTTTCACACCTTTTCAGGCTCTTCATGTTTTTGAACACAACTTCATGCTCCTCCTATTTTTCAGCCCGTTTCATACTCCTCATATTTTTCACACCTTTTGAAGCTCTTCATATTTTTCACACATTTTCAGGCTCTTCATGTTTTTGAACACAGCTTCATGCTCCTCCTATTTTTCAGACCGTTTCATGCTCCTCATATTTTTGACAGCTTTGGAAGCTCTTCATATTTTTCACACCTTTTCAGACTCTTCATGTTTTTCAACACCGTTGCATGATCCTCCTATTTTTCAGACCGTTTCATGCTCCTCATATACTTGACACATTTTTAAGCTCTTCATATATTTCACACATTTTCAGGCTATTCATGTTTTTCAACACCGCTTCATGCTCCTTGTATTTTTAAGACCGTTTCATGCTCCTCATATTTTTGACACCTTTTGAAGCTCTTCATATTTTTCACACATTTTCTGGCTCTTCATGTTTTTCAACAACTCTTCATGCACCTCCAATTTTTCAGACCGTTTCATGCTCTTCTCATTTTTGACACTTTTTGAAGCTCTTCATATTTTTCACACCTTTTCAGGCTCTTCATGTTTTTGAACACCGCTTCATGCTCCTCCTATTTTTAAGACCGTTTCATGCTCCTCATATTTTTGACACATTTTGAAGCTCTTCATATTTCTCACACCTTTTCAGGCTCTTCATGGTTTTCAACAACGCTTCATGCACCTCCTATTTTTCAGAACGTTTCATGCTCATCTCATTTTTGACACCTTTTGAAGCTTTTCATATTTTTCACACCTTTTCAGGCTCTTCATGTTTTTGAACACCGCTTCATGCTAATCCTATTTTTCAAACCATATCATGCTCCTCATATTTTTCACACCTTTTTAAGCTCTTCATATTTTTCACACCTTTTCAGGCTCTTCATGTTTTTGAACACTACTTCATGCTCCTTCTATTTTTCAGAGAGTTTCATGCTCCTCATGTATTACACACCTTTTGAAGCTCTTCATATTTTTCACACCTTTACAGGCTCTTCATGTTTTTCCACACCACTTCATGCTTCTCCTATTTTTCAGCTCATTTCATGCTCCTCATGAATTTCACACCTTTTGAAGCTCTTCATATTTTTCACACTTTTTCAGGCTCTTCATGTATTTGATCACCGTTTCATGCTCCTCCTATTTTTCAGACCGTTTCATGCTCCTCATATTTTTGACACCTTTTGAAGCTCTTCATATTTTTCACACCTTTTCAGGCTCTTCATGTTTTTGAACACCGCCTCATGCTCCTCCTATTTTTCAGACCATTTCATGCTCCTCATATTTTTGACACATTTTGAAGCTCTTCATATTTTTCACACCTTTTCAGGCTCTTCATGTTTTTGGACACCACTTCATTCTCCTCCTGTTTTTCAGACCGTTTCCTGCTCTTCAAATTTTTACACCTTTTGAAGCTCTTCATATTTTTCACACATTTATAGGCTCTTCATGATTTTGAAAACAGCTTCATTCTCCTCCTATTTTTCAGACCTTTTCATGCTCCTCAAATTTTGACACCTTTTGAAGCTCTTCATATTTTTCACACCTTTTCAGGCTCTTATTGTTTTTCAACACCGTTTCATCATCCTCCTATTTTTCAGACCGTTTCATGCTCCTCATATATTTGACACATTTTTAAGCTCTTCATATATTTCACACATTTTCAGGCTATTCATGTTTTTCAACACCGCTTCATGCTCCTCCTATTTTTCAGACCGTTTCATGCTAATCATATTTTTGACACCTGTTGAAGCTCTTCATATTTCTCACACATTTTCAGGCTATTCATGTTTTTCAACACCGCTTCATGCTCCTCCTATTTTTCAGACAGTTTCATGCTCCTCATATTTTTGACACCTTTTGAAGCTCTTCATATTTTTCACATCTTTTGAAGCTCTTTATATTTTTCACACATTTTCAGGCTCTTCATGTATTTCAACACCCCTTGTTGCTCCTCCGATTTTTCAGACCGTTTCATGCTCCTCATATCTTTGACACCTTTTGAAGTTCTTCATATTTCTGACACCTCGTCAGTCTCTTCATGTTTTTCAACACCGTTTCTTGCTCCTCCTATTTTTCAGACCGTTTCATGCTCCTCATGTATTTCACACCTTTTGAAGCTCTTCATATTTTGCACGCGTTCTCAGGCTCTTCATGTTTTTTCACAACCAATTCATGCTCCTCCTATTTTTCAGACCGTATCATGCTCCTCTTTATTTTCACACCTTTTGAAGCTCTTCATATATTTCACACCTTTTCAGGCTCTTCATTATTTTCAACACCACTTCATGCTCCTCCCACATTTCAGACCGTTTTACACTCATCTCATTTTTGACACCTTTTGAAGCTCTTCATATTTTTCACACCTTTTGAAGCTCTTCATTTTTTTCACACGTTTTCAGGCTCTTCATGTTTTTCAACACCACTTCATGCTCCTCCTATTTTGCAGACCGTTTCATGCTCCTCATATTTTTGACACCTTTTGAAGCTCTTCATATTTTTCCCACCTTTTCAGGCTCTTCATGTTTTTGAACTCCGCTTCATGCTCCTCCTATTTTTCAGACCGTTTCATGCTCCTCATATTTCTGACACCTTTTGAAGCTTTTCATATTTTTCACACCTTTTGAAGCTCTTCATATTTATCAAACATTTTGAAGCTCTTCATATTTTTCACCCCTTTTCAGACTCTGCATGTTTTTGAACACCGCTTCATGCTCCTCCTATTTTTGAGACCGTTTCATGCTCCTCATGTATTTCACACCTTTTGAAGCTCTTCATATTTGTCACACCTTTTCAGGCTCCTCATGTTTTTCAACACCGCTTCATGCTCCTCCTATTTTTCAGACCGTTTCATGCTCCTCATATTTTTCACACCTTTTGAAGCTGTTCATATTTTTCACACCTTTTCAGGCTCTTCATGTTTTTGAACACTGGTTCATGCTCCTCCTATTTTTTAGACCGTATCATGCTCCTCATATTTTTCACACCTTTTGGAACTCTTCATATTTGTCACACCTTTTCAGGCTCCTCATGTTTTTCAACACCGCTTCATGCTCCTCCTATTCTTCAGACCGTTTCATGCTCCTCATATTTTTCACACCTTTTGAAGCTATTCATATTTTTAACACCTTTTCAGGCTCTTCATGTTTTTGAACACCGCTTCATGCTCCTCCTAATTTTTAAACCGTTTAATGCTCCTCATGTATTTCACACCTTTTGAAGCTCTTCATATTTTTCACACCTTTTCAGGCTCTTCATGTGTTTGAACACCATTTCATGCTCCTCCTATTTTTCAGACCGTTTCATGCTCCTCATATTTTTGACACCTTTTGAAGCTCTTCATATTTTTCTCACCCTTTGAAGCTCTTCATATTTTTCATATTTTTGAAGCTCTTCATATTTTCACACGTTTTCAGGCTCTTCATGTTTTTCAACACCGCTTCATGCTCCTCCTATTTTTAAAACTGTATCATGCTCCTCATATTTTTCATACCTTTTGAAGCTCTTCATATTTTTCACACCTTTTCAGGCTCTTCATGTTTTTCAACATCGCTTCATGCTCCGCCTATTTTTCAGAACGTTTCATGCTCCTCATATTTTTGACACCTTTTGAAGCTCTTCATATTTTTCTCACCCTTTGAAGCTCTTCATATTTTTCATATTTTTGAAGCTCTTCATATTTTCACAACTTTTCAGGCTCTTCATGTTTTTGAACACCACTTCATGCTCCTTCTATTTTTCAGAGAGTTTCAGGCTCCTCATGTATTTCACACCTTTTGAAGCTTTTCATATTTTTCACACTTTTTCAGGCTCTTCATGTTTTTCAACACCACTTCATTCTTCTCCTATTTTTCAGCCCGTTTCATGCTCCTCATGTCTTTCACACCTTTTGAAGCTCTTCACATTTTTCACACCTTTTCAGGCTCTGCATGTTTTTGATCACCATTTCATACTCCTCCCATTTTTCAGACCGTTTCATGCTCCTCATATTTTTGACACCTTTTGAAGCTGTTCATATTTTTCACACCTTTTCAGACTCTTCATGTTTTTGAACACCGCTTCATGCTCCTCCTATTATTCAGACAGTTTCATGCTTCTCATATTTTTGACACCTTTTGAAGCTTTTCATATTTTTCACACCCTTTCAGGCTCTTAATGTTTTTCAACACCACTTCATGCTCCTCCAATTTTTCATACGTTTTCATGCTCCTCATATTTTTGACACCTTTTGAAGCTCTTCATATTGTTCACACCTTTTCAGGCTCTTCATGTTTTTGAACACCGTTTCATGTTCCTCGTATTTTTCAGGCCATTTCATGCTCGTCATGTATTTCACACTTTTGAAGCTCTTCATATTTTTCACACCTTTTCAGGATCTTCATGTTTTTCAACACCACTTCATGCTTCTCCTATTTTTCAGCCCGTTTCATGCTCCTCATATTTTTGACACCTTTTGAAGCTTTTCATATTTTTCACACCTTTTCAGGCTCTTCATGTTTTTGAACACCACTTCATGCTCCTTCTATTTTTCAGAGAGTTTCATGCTCCTCATGTATTTCACACGTTTTGAAGCTCTTCATATGTTTCACTCCTTTTGAATTCTTCATATTTTTCACACCTTTTCAAGCTCTTCATATTTTTCACACCTTTTCAGTCTCTTCATGTTTTTCAACACCGCTTCATGCTCCTCCTATTTTTCAGACCGTTTCATGCTCCACACATTTTGAAACCTTTTGAAGCTCTTCATATTTTTCACTCCTTTTCAGGCTCTCCATGTTTTTCATCACCCATTCATGCTCCTCCTATTTTTGAGGCCGTTTCATGCTCCTCATATTTTTGACACCTTTTGAATCTCTTCATATTTTTCACACCTTTTAGGCTCTTCAAGTTTTTGAACAGCGCTTCATGCTCCTCATATTTTTCAGACAGTTTCATGCTCCTCATATTTTTCACACCTTTTGAAGCTCTTCATATTTTTCATATTTTTGAAGCTCTTCATATTTTTCACACTTTTTCAGGCTCTGCATGTTTTTGAGCACACCTTCTTGCTCCTCCTATTTTTCAGACCGTTTCATGCTCCTCATGTATTTCACACCATTTGAAGCTCTTCATGTTTTTCACACCTTTTCAGGCTCTTCAAATTTTTCACACAATTTCAGGCTCTTCAAATTTTTCACACCTTTTCAGGCTCTTCAAATTTTTCACACCTTTTCAGGCTCTTCAAAATTTTCACACCTTTTCAGGCTCTTCATATTTTTCACACCTTTTCAGGCTCTTCAAATTTTTCACACCTTTTCAGGCTCTTCAAATTTTTCCACACCACTTTATGCTTCTCCTATATTACAGCCCGTTTCAAACTCCTCATGTATTTCACACGTTTTGAAGCTCTTCATATTTTTCACACCTTTTCAGGCTCTTCATGTTTTTGATCACCGTTTCATGCTCCTCCTATTTTTCAGACAGTTTCATGCTCATCTCAATTTTGACACCTTTTGAAGCTCTTCATATATTTCACACCTTTTCAAGCTCTTCATATTTTTCACACCTTTTCAGGCTCTTCATGTTTTTCAACACCGCTTCATGCTTCTCCTATTTTTCAGACCGTTACTTGCTCCTCATATTTTTGACACCTTTAGAAGTTCTTCATATTTTTCACACCTTTTCAGGCTCTTCATATTTTTCAACACCGCTTCATGCTCCTCCTATTTTTCAGACCGTTTCAAGGTCCTCATATTTTTGACACCTTTTGAAGCTTTTCATATTTTTCACACCCTTTCAGGCTCTTCATTTTTTTAAACAGTACTTCTTGCTCCTCCAATTTTTCAGACCGTTTCATGCTCATCTAATTTTTGACACCTTTTGAAGCTAAGCATATTTTTCACAACTTTTCAAGCTCTTCATGTTTTTCAACACCACTGCATGCTCCTCGTATTTTTAAGACCGTTTCATGCTCCTCATATTTTTGACACCTTTATAAGCTCTTCATATTTTTCACACCTTTTCAGGCTCTTCATGTTTTTCAACACCGCTTCATGCTCCTCTTCTTTTTCAGACCGTTTCATGCTAGTCATATTTTTGACACCTTTTTAAGCTCTTCATGTTTTTCACACATTTTCAGGCTCTTCATGTATTTCAACACCGCTTCATGCTCCTCCTATTTTTCAGAACGTTTCATGCTCCTCATATTTTTGACACATTTTGAAGCTCTTCATATTTTTCTCACCCTTTGAAGCTCTTCATATTTTTCATATTTTTGAAGCTCTTCATATTTTCACACGTTTTCAGGCTCTTCATGTTTTTCAACACCGCTTCATGCTCCTCCTATTTTTAAAACTGTATCATGCTCCTCATATTTTTCATACCTTTTGAAGCTCTTCATATTTTTCACACCTTTTCAGGCTCTTCATGTTTTTCAACATCGCTTCATGCTCCGCCTATTTTTCAGACCGTTTCATGCTCCTCATATTTTTGACACCTTTTGAAGCTCTTCATATTTTTCTCACCCTTTGAAGCTCTTCATATTTTTCATATTTTTGAAGCTCTTCATATTTTCACACGTTTTCAGGCTCTTCATGTATTTGAACACCGGTTCATGCTCCTCCTATTTTTCAGACCGTTTCGTGCTCCTCATGTATTTCACACCTTTTGAAGCTCTTAGTATTTTGCACACATTTTCAGGCATTTCATGTTTTTCACAACCACTTCATGCTCCTCATATTTTTCAGACCGTTTCATGCACATTTCATTTTTGACTCCTTTTGAAGCTCTTCACATTTTTCACACCTTTTCAGTCTCTACATGTTTTTGAACACCGCTTCATGCTCCTCCTATTTCTCAGACCATTTCATGCTCCTCATGTATTTCACACCTTTTGAAGCTCTTAGTAATTTGCACACATTTTCAGGCTTTTCATGTTTTTCACAACCACTTCATGCTCTTCATATTTTTCAGACCGTTTCATGCACATTTCATTTTTGACTCCTTTTGAAGCTCTTCATATTTTTCACACCATTTTTAGGCTCTTCATGTTTTTCAACACCGCTTTATGATCCTCCTATTTTTCAGACCGTTTCATATTCCTCATATTTTTGACATTTTTTGAGGCTCTTCATATTTTTCACACCTTTTCAGGCTCTTCATGTTTTTGAACACCGTTTCATGCTCCTCCTATTTTTCTGACCGTTTCATGCACATCTCATTTTTGACACTTTTTGAAGCCTTTGATATTTTTCACACCATTTTCAGGCTCTTCATATTTTTCAACACCGCTTTATGACCCTCCTATTTTTCAGACCGTTTCATGCTCCTCATATATTTGACACCTTTTGAAGTACTTCATATTTTTCACACCTTTTCAGGCTCTTCATATTTTTCACACATTTTCAGGCTGTTCATGTTTTTGAACACGGCTTCATGCTCCTCCAATTTTTCAGACCGTTTCATGTTCCTCATATTTTTGACACCTTTTGAAGCTCTTCATATTTTTCACACCTTTTGAAGTTCTTCATATTTTTTACACCATTTTCAGGCTCTTCATGTTTTTGAACACCGCTTCATGCTCCGCCTATTTTTCAGACCGTTTCATGCTCCTCATATTTTTGACACCTTTTGAAGCTCTTCATATTTTTCACACCCTTTCAGGCTCTTAATGTTTTTCAACACAACTTCATGCTCCTCCTATTTTTCAGACGTTTTCATGCTCCTCATATTTTTGACACCTTTAGAAATTCTTCATTTCTTTCACACCTTTTCAGGCTCTTCATGTTTTGCCACACCGCTTCATGCTCCTCCTATTTTTCAGCCCGTTTCATGCTCCTCATGTATTTCACACCTTTTGAAGCTCTTCATATATTTCACACATTTTAAGGCTCTTCATTTTTTTCAACACCGCTTCATGCTCCTCTTATTTTTCAGACCGTTTCATGTTTCTCATATTTTTGACACCTTTTGAAGCTCTTCATATTTTTCACACCTTTTGAAGCTCTTCATATTTTTCATATTTTTGAAGCTCTTCATATTTTTCACACCTTTTCAGGCTTTTCATGTATTTGAACACCGGTTCATGCTCCTCCTATTTTTCAGACCGTTTCATGCTCCTCCTATTTTTCACTCCTTTTGAAGCTCTTCATAATTTTCACACCTTTTCAGTCTCTACATGTTTTTGAACACCGCTTCTTGCTCCTCCTATTTCTCAGCTCATTTCATGCTCCTCATGTATTTCACACCTTTTGAAGCTCTTCATATTTTGCAAACATTTTCAGGCTTTTCATGTTTTTCACAACCACTTCATGCTCCTCATATTTTTCAGACAGTTTCATGCACATTTCATTTTTTACTCCTTTTGAAGCTCTTCATATTTTTCACACCATTTTCAGGCTCTTCATGTTTTTCAACACCACTTTATGATCCTCCTATTTTTCAGACCGTTTCATATTCCTCATATTTTTGACATTTTTTGAGGCTCTTCATATTTTTCACACCTTTTCAGGCTCTTCATGTTTTTGAACACCGTTTCATGCTCCTCCTATTTTTCAGACCGTTTCATGCACGTCTCATTTTTGACACCTTTTGAAGCTCTTGATATTTTTCACACCATTTTCAGGCTCTTCATGTTTTTCAACACCGCTTTATGATCCTCCTAATTTTCAGACCGTTTCATGCTCATCTCTTTTTGACACATTTTGAAGCTCTTCATATTTTTCACACCTTTTGAAGTTCTTCATATTTTTCACACCTTTTCAGGGTCTCCATGTTAATGAACACCGCTTCATGCTCCTCCTATTATTCAGACCGTTACATGCTCCTCATATTTTTGACACCTTTTGAAGCTCTTCATATTTTTCAGACCTTTTCCGGCTCTTCATGTTTTCATCACCGCTTCATGCTCCTACTATTTTTCAAACTGTTTCATGCTCCTCATATTTTTGACACCTTTTAAAGCTCTACATATTTTTCACACCTTTTCAGGCTCTTCATATTTTTCACACCTTTTCTGGCTCTTCATGTTTTTCACCACCGCTTCATGCTCCTACTATGTTTCAGACTGTTTCATGCTCCTCCTATTTTTGACACCTTTTGAAACTCTTCATATTTTTCACACCTTCTCAGGCTCTTCATGTGTTTGAACTCCGTTTCATGCTCCTCCTATTTTTCAGACCGTTTCATGCTCCTCATATTTTTGACATCTTTTGAAGCTCTTCATATTTTTCATACCTTTTCAGGCTCTCCATATTTTTGAACACCTCTTCATGCTCCTCCTGTTTTTGAGACCGTTTCATGCTGCTCATATTTTTGACACCTTTTGTAGCTCTTCATATTTTTCACACCTTTTCAGGCTCTTCATGTTTTTGAACACCGCTTTATGCTCTTCCTATTTTTCAGATCGTTTCATGCTCTTAATATTTTTCACACCTTTTGAAGCTCTTCATATTTTTCACACCTTTTCAGGCTCTTCATGTTATTAAACACCACTTCATGCTCCTTCTATTTTTCAGACCGTTTCTTGTTCCTCATATTTTTGACACCTTTTGAAGCTCTTCCTTTTTTTCACACCTTTTCATGCTCTTCGTGTTTTTCACACCGTTTCATGCTCCCCTATTTTTAAGACCGTTCATGCTCCTCATATTTTTCACACCTTTTGAAGCTCTTTATATTTGTCACACCTTTTCAGGCTTTCATGTTTTTCTACACCGCTTCATGCTCCTCCTATTTTACAGCCTGTTTCATGCTCTTCATATTTTTGACACCTTTTGAAGCTCTTCATATTTTTCACACCTTTTCCCGCTCTTCATGTTTGTTAAAACCGTTTCTTGCTCCTCCTATTTTTCAGACCGTTTCATGCTCCTCATATTTTTGACACGTTTTGAAGCTCGTCATATTTTTCACACCTTTTCAGGCTCTTCAGGTTTTTGAACACCGTTTCATGCTCCTCCGATTTTTCAGACCGTTTCATGCTACTCATTTTTTTGACACCTTTTGAAACTCTTGATATTTTTCACACCATTTCAGGCTCTTCATGTTTTTGAACATCGCTTCATGCTCTTCCTATTTTTCAGACGGTTTCTAGCTCCTCATGTATTTCACACCTTTTGAAGCTCTTCGTATTTTTCACACTCTTTCAGGATCTTCATGTTTTGAACACCGCTTCATGCTCCTCCTATTTTTCAAACCGTTACTTGCTCCACATATTTTTGACACCTTTTGAAGCTCTTAATATTGTTCACACCTTTTCAGGCTCTTCATGTTTTTCAACACAGCTTCATGCTCCTCCTATTTTTCAGACCGTTTCATGCTCCTCATATTTTTGACACCTTTTGAAGCTCTTTACATATTTCACACCTTTTCAGGCTCCTCATATTTTTCAGACCGTTTCATGCCCCTAATATTTTTCACACATTTTCAGGCTCTTCATGTTTTTGAACACCACTTCATGCTTCTCCTATTTTTCAGCCCGTTTCATGCTCCTCATGTATTTCACACCTTTTGAAGCTCTTCATATTTTTCACACCTTTTCACGCTCTTCATATTTTTCCACACCACTTCATGCTTCTCCTATTTTTCAACCCGTTTCATGCTCCTCATGTATTTCACACCTTTTGAAGCTCTTCATATTTTTCACAACTTTTGAAGCTCTTCATATTTTTCACACGTTTTCAGGCTCTCCATGTATTTCAACACCGCTTCATGCTCCTCCTATCTTTCAGACCATTTCATGCTTATCTCATTTTTGACACCTTTTGAAGCTCTTCATATATTTCACACCTTTTGAAGCTCTTCATAATTTTCACACGTTTTCAGGCTCTTCATGTTTTTCAACACGACTTCATGATCCTCCTATTTTTCATACCGTTCCTGCTCCTCATATTTTTGACACCTTTTGAAGTTCTTCCTATTTTTCACAACTCTTCATGCTCTTCATGTTTTTCGACACCGCTTCATGCTCCTCCTATTTTACAGCCTGTTTCATGCTCTTCATATTTTTGACACCTTTTGAAGCTCTTCATATTTTTCACACCTTTTCCCGCTCTTCATGTTTGTTAAAACCGTTTCTTGCTCCTCCTATTTTTCAGACCGTTTCATGCTCCTCATATTTTTGACATCTTTTGATACTCTTCATATTTTTCACTCCTTTTCAGATCTTCATGTTTTTCAACACCACTTCATGCTCCTTCTATATTTCAAACCGATTCTTGCTCCTCATATTTTTGACACGTTTTGAAGCTCTTCATATTCTTCACAGCTTTTCATGCTCTTCATGTTTTTCAACACCGCTTCATGCTCCTCCTATTTTTCAGACCGTTTCATGCTCCTCATATTTTTGACACCTTTTGAAGCTCTTCATATATTTCACACCTTTTCAGGTCTTCATGTTTTTCAATACCACTTCATGCTCCTCCTATTTTTCAGACCGTTTCATGCTCCTCTTATTTTTGACACCTTTTGAAGATCTCCATATTTCTCACACCTTTTCAGTCTCTTCATGTTTTTCAACACCGCTTCATGCTCCTCCTATTTTTCAGACCGTCTCATGCTCCTCATATTTTTCACACCTTTTGAAGCTCTTCATATTTTGCACACCTTTTCAGGCTCTTCATGTTTTTCAACACCGCTTCATTCTCCTTCTATTTTTCAGACCGTTTCATTCTCCTCATATTTTGAAACCTTTTGAATCTCTTCATATACTTCACACTTTTTCAGGCTTTTCATGTTTTTCACCAACACTTCATGCTCCTCCTATTTTTTAGGCCATTTCATGCTCATCTCATTTTTGACACCGTTTGAAGCTCTTCATATTTTTCACACCTTTTGAAGCTGTTCATATTTTTCACAGGTTTTCAGGCTCTTCATGTTTTCAACACCATTTCATGCACCTCCTATTTTTCAGACCGTTTCATGCCCCTCATATTTTTCACACCTTTTGAAGATCTTCATATGTTTCACACCTTTTCAGGCTCTTCATGTTTTTGAACAAAACTTCATGCTTCTATTTTTCAGAGCGTTTAATGCTCCTCATGTACTTCACACCTTTTGAAGTTCTTCATATATTTCACACCTTTTCAGGCTCTTCATGTTTTTCAACACCGCTTCATGCTCCTCCTATTTTTCAGACCGTTCATTCTCCTCATAATTTTGAAACATTTTGAAGCTCTTCTTATTTTTCACACCTTTTCAGGCTCTTCATGGTTTTCAAGACGGCTTCATGCTCCAGCTATTTTCCGGACCGTTCATGCTCATCATATTTTTGACACCTTTTGAAGCTCTTCATATTTTTCACACCTTTTCAGGCTCTTCATGTTTTTCAACACCGCTTCATGCTCCTCCTATTTTTCAGACCGTTTCATGCTCCTCATATTTTTGACACCTTTTGAAGCTCTTCATATATTTCACACTTTTTCAGGCTCATCATGTTTTTCAACACCACTTCATGCTCCTCCTATTTTTCAGGCCGTTTCATGCTCATCTCATTTTTGACACCTTTTGAAGCTATTCATATTTTTCACACCTTTAGAAGCTCTTCATATTTTTCACACGTTCTCAGGCTCTTCATGTTTTTCGACACCGCTTCATGCACCTCCTATTTTTCAGACCGTTTCATGCTCCTCATATTTTTCACACCTTTTGAAGCTCGTCATATTTTTCACACCTTTTTAGGCTCTTCACGTTTTTCAACACCACTTCATGCTCCTCCTATTTTTCAGACAGTTTCATGCTCCTAATATTTTTGACACCTTATGACGCTCTTCATATTTTTCACACCTTTTCAGACTCCTCATGCTTTACAAAACCACTTCATTCTCCTCCTGTTTTTCAGACCGGTTCATGCTCCTCATATTTTTCACATCTTTTGATACTCTTCATATTTTTCACACCTTTTCAGGCTCTTCAGGTTTTTAAACATCACTTCTTGCTCCTCCTATTTTTCAGACCGTTTCATGCTCCTCATATTTTTGACACATTTTGAAGATCTTCATATTTCTCACACCTTTTCAGGCTCTTCATGTTTTTCAACACCGCTTCATGCCCCTCCTATCTTTCAGACCATTTCATGCTCATCTCATTTTTGACATCTTTTGAAGCTCTTCATATATTTCACACCTTTTGAAGCTCTTCATAATTTTCACACGTTTTCAGGCTCTTCATGTTTTTCAACACGGCTTCATGATCCTCCTATTTTTCATACCGTTCATGCTCCTCATATTTTTGACACCTTTTGAAGTTCTTCATATTTTTCACAACTCTTCATGCTCTTCATGTTTTTCGACACCGCTTCATGCTCCTCCTATTTTTCAGCCTGTTTCATGCTCCTCATATTTTTGACACCTTTTGAAGCTCTTCATATATTTCACACCTTTTCACGCTCTTCATGTTTGTTTAAACCGTTTCTTGCTTCTTCTATTTTCCAAACCTTTTCTTGCTCCTCATATTTTTGACACCTTTTGAATCTCTTCATATACTTCACACTTTTTCAGGCTCTTCATGTTTTTCACCCACCCTTCATGCTCCTCCTATTTTTTAGGCCATTTCATGCTCATCTCTTTTTTGACACCTTTTGAAGCTCTTCATATTTTTCACACGTTTTTAGGCTCTTCACGTTTTTCAACACCACTTCATGCTCCTCCGATTTTTCAGACAGTTTCATGCTCCTAATATTTTTGACACCTTATGAAGCTCTTCATATTTTTCACACCTTTTCAGACTCTTCATGCTTTTCAAAACAGCTTCATGCTCCTCCTATTTTTCAGACCGGTTCATGCTCCTCATATATTTCACATCTTTTGATGCTCTTCATATTTTTCACACCTTTTCTGGCTCTTCATGTTTTTAAACATCACTTCTTGCTCCTTCTATTTTTCAGATCGTTTCATGCTCCTCATGTTTTTGACACATTTTGAAGATCTTCATATTTCTCACACATTTTCAGGCTCTTCATGTTTTTCAACACCGCTTCATGCCCCTCCTATCTTTCAGAACATTTCATGCTCATCTCATTTTTGACACCTCTTGAAGCTCTTCATATATTTAACACCTTTTGAAGCTCTTCATAATTTTCACACTTTTTCAGGCTCTTCATGTTTTTCAACAAGATTTCATGCTCCTCCTGTTTTTCATACCGTTTCATGGTCCTCATGTATTTCACACCATTTGAAGCTCTTCATAATTTTCACAACTTTTCAGGCTCTTCATGTTTGTAAAAACCGTTTCTTGTTCCTCCTATTTTTCAGACCGTTTCATGCTCCTCATATTTTTGACACCTTATGAAGCTCTTCAAATTTTTCACTCCTTTTCAGATCTTCATGTTTTTCAACACCGTTTCATGCTCCTCCTATTTTTCAGACCGTTTCATGCTCCTCATATTTTTGACACCTTATGAAGCTCTTCAAATTTTTCACTCCTTTTCAGATCTTCATGTTTTTCAACACCGTTTCATGCTCCTCCTATTTTTCAGACCGTTTCATGCTCCTCATATTTTTGACACCTTTTGAAGCTCTTCATATATTTCACACCTTTTCAGGCTCTTCATGTTTTTCAACACCACTTCATGCTCCTCATATTTTTCAGAGCGTTTCATGCTCCTCATATTTTTGACACCTTTTGAAGTTCCTCATATTTTTCAGACCATTTCAGGCTCTTCGTGTTTTTGAACACCGTTTCATGCTCCTCCTATTTTTCAGACCGTTTCATGCTCCTCATATTTTTGACACCTTTTGAAGCTCTTCATATATTTCACACCTTTTCACGCTCTTCATGTTTGTTAAAACCGTTTCTTGCTTCTCCTATTTTTCAGACTGTTTCATGCTCCTCATATTTTTGACACCTTTTGAAGCTCTTCAAATTTTTCACACATTTTCAGGCTCTTCATGTTTTTCAACACCGCTTCATTCTCCTCCTATTTTTCAGAACTTTTCATGCTCCTCATATTTTTGACACCTTTTGAAGCTCTTCATATTTTTCACACCTTTTTTGGCTCTTCATATTTTTCAACATCACTTCATGATCCTCCTTATTTTCAGACCGTTTCATGCTCCTCATATTTTTGACACCTTTTGAAGATCTCCATATTTCTCACACCTTTTCAGGCTCTTCATGTTTTTCAACACCGCTTCATGCTCCTCCTATCTTTCAGACAATATCATGCTCATCTCATTTTTGACTTCTTTTGAAGCTCTTCATATAATCCTCACCTTTTGAAGCTCTTCATATTTTTCACAGCTTTTCAGTCTCTTCATGTTTTTCAACACCAATTCATGTTCCTCCTAATATTCAGACCGTTTCATGCTCATCTCATTTTTGACACATTTTGAAGCTCTTCATATTTTTCACACCTTTTGAAGCTCTTCATATTTTTCACACCTTTTCAGACTCTTCTTGTTTTTCAACACCGCTTCATGCTCCTCCTATTTTTCAGACCGTTTCATGCTCCTCATATTTTTGACACGTTTTGAATCTCTTCATATACTTCACACTTCTTCAGGCTCTTCATGTTTTTCACCAACACTTCATGCTCCTCCTATTTTTTAGGCCATTTCTTGCTCATCTCATTTTTGACACCGTTTGAAGCTCTTCATATTTATCACACCTTTTTAATCTCTTCATATTTTTCACACCTTTTGAAGCTGTTCATATTTTTCACACGTTTTCAGTCTCTTCATGTTTTCAACACCGCTTCATGCACCTCCTATTTTTCAGACCGTTTCATGCCCCTCATATTTTTGACACCTTTTGAAGCTCTTCATATATTTCACACCTTTTCAGGCTCTTCATGTTTTTCAACACCACTTCATGCTCCTCCTATTTTTCAGAGCGTTTCATGCTCCTCATATTTTTGACACCTTTTGAAGTTCCTCATATTTTTCACACCATTTCAGGCTCTTCGTGTTTTTGAACACCGTTTCATGCTCCTCCTATTTTTCAGACCGTTTCATGCTCCTCATATTTTTGACACCTTTTGATGCTCTTCATATATTTCACACCTTTTCACGCTCTTCATGTTTGTTAAAACCGTTTCTTGCTTCTCCTATTTTTCAGACCGTTTCATGCTCCTCATATTTTTGACACCTTTTGAAGCTCTTCAAATTTTTCACACATTTTCAGGCTCTTCATGTTTTTCAACAGCGCTTCATGCTCCTCCTATTTTTCAGACCGTTTCATGCTCCTCATATTTTTGACACCTTTTGAAGCTCTTCATATATTTCACACTTTTTCAGGCTCATCATGTTTTTCAACACCACTTCATGCTCCTCCTATTTTTCAGGCCGTTTCATGCTCATCTCATTTTTGACACCTTTTGAAGCTATTCATATTTTTCACACCTTTAGAAGCTCTTCATATTTTTCACACGTTCTCAGGCTCTTCATGTTTTTCGACACCGCTTCATGCACCTCCTATTTTTCAGACCGTTTCATGCTCCTCATATTTTTCACACCTTTTGAAGCTCGTCATATTTTTCACACCTTTTTAGGCTCTTCACGTTTTTCAACACCACTTCATGCTCCTCCTATTTTTCAGACAGTTTCATGCTCCTAATATTTTTGACACCTTATGACGCTCTTCATATTTTTCACACCTTTTCAGACTCCTCATGCTTTACAAAACCACTTCATTCTCCTCCTGTTTTTCAGACCGGTTCATGCTCCTCATATTTTTCACATCTTTTGATACTCTTCATATTTTTCACACCTTTTCAGGCTCTTCAGGTTTTTAAACATCACTTCTTGCTCCTCCTATTTTTCAGACCGTTTCATGCTCCTCATATTTTTGACACATTTTGAAGATCTTCATATTTCTCACACCTTTTCAGGCTCTTCATGTTTTTCAACACCGCTTCATGCCCCTCCTATCTTTCAGACCATTTCATGCTCATCTCATTTTTGACATCTTTTGAAGCTCTTCATATATTTCACACCTTTTGAAGCTCTTCATAATTTTCACACGTTTTCAGGCTCTTCATGTTTTTCAACACGGCTTCATGATCCTCCTATTTTTCATACCGTTCATGCTCCTCATATTTTTGACACCTTTTGAAGTTCTTCATATTTTTCACAACTCTTCATGCTCTTCATGTTTTTCGACACCGCTTCATGCTCCTCCTATTTTTCAGCCTGTTTCATGCTCCTCATATTTTTGACACCTTTTGAAGCTCTTCATATATTTCACACCTTTTCACGCTCTTCATGTTTGTTTAAACCGTTTCTTGCTTCTTCTATTTTCCAAACCTTTTCTTGCTCCTCATATTTTTGACACCTTTTGAATCTCTTCATATACTTCACACTTTTTCAGGCTCTTCATGTTTTTCACCCACCCTTCATGCTCCTCCTATTTTTTAGGCCATTTCATGCTCATCTCTTTTTTGACACCTTTTGAAGCTCTTCATATTTTTCACACGTTTTTAGGCTCTTCACGTTTTTCAACACCACTTCATGCTCCTCCGATTTTTCAGACAGTTTCATGCTCCTAATATTTTTGACACCTTATGAAGCTCTTCATATTTTTCACACCTTTTCAGACTCTTCATGCTTTTCAAAACAGCTTCATGCTCCTCCTATTTTTCAGACCGGTTCATGCTCCTCATATATTTCACATCTTTTGATGCTCTTCATATTTTTCACACCTTTTCTGGCTCTTCATGTTTTTAAACATCACTTCTTGCTCCTTCTATTTTTCAGATCGTTTCATGCTCCTCATGTTTTTGACACATTTTGAAGATCTTCATATTTCTCACACATTTTCAGGCTCTTCATGTTTTTCAACACCGCTTCATGCCCCTCCTATCTTTCAGAACATTTCATGCTCATCTCATTTTTGACACCTCTTGAAGCTCTTCATATATTTAACACCTTTTGAAGCTCTTCATAATTTTCACACTTTTTCAGGCTCTTCATGTTTTTCAACAAGATTTCATGCTCCTCCTGTTTTTCATACCGTTTCATGGTCCTCATGTATTTCACACCATTTGAAGCTCTTCATAATTTTCACAACTTTTCAGGCTCTTCATGTTTGTAAAAACCGTTTCTTGTTCCTCCTATTTTTCAGACCGTTTCATGCTCCTCATATTTTTGACACCTTATGAAGCTCTTCAAATTTTTCACTCCTTTTCAGATCTTCATGTTTTTCAACACCGTTTCATGCTCCTCCTATTTTTCAGACCGTTTCATGCTCCTCATATTTTTGACACCTTATGAAGCTCTTCAAATTTTTCACTCCTTTTCAGATCTTCATGTTTTTCAACACCGTTTCATGCTCCTCCTATTTTTCAGACCGTTTCATGCTCCTCATATTTTTGACACCTTTTGAAGCTCTTCATATATTTCACACCTTTTCAGGCTCTTCATGTTTTTCAACACCACTTCATGCTCCTCATATTTTTCAGAGCGTTTCATGCTCCTCATATTTTTGACACCTTTTGAAGTTCCTCATATTTTTCAGACCATTTCAGGCTCTTCGTGTTTTTGAACACCGTTTCATGCTCCTCCTATTTTTCAGACCGTTTCATGCTCCTCATATTTTTGACACCTTTTGAAGCTCTTCATATATTTCACACCTTTTCACGCTCTTCATGTTTGTTAAAACCGTTTCTTGCTTCTCCTATTTTTCAGACTGTTTCATGCTCCTCATATTTTTGACACCTTTTGAAGCTCTTCAAATTTTTCACACATTTTCAGGCTCTTCATGTTTTTCAACACCGCTTCATTCTCCTCCTATTTTTCAGAACTTTTCATGCTCCTCATATTTTTGACACCTTTTGAAGCTCTTCATATTTTTCACACCTTTTTTGGCTCTTCATATTTTTCAACATCACTTCATGATCCTCCTTATTTTCAGACCGTTTCATGCTCCTCATATTTTTGACACCTTTTGAAGATCTCCATATTTCTCACACCTTTTCAGGCTCTTCATGTTTTTCAACACCGCTTCATGCTCCTCCTATCTTTCAGACAATATCATGCTCATCTCATTTTTGACTTCTTTTGAAGCTCTTCATATAATCCTCACCTTTTGAAGCTCTTCATATTTTTCACAGCTTTTCAGTCTCTTCATGTTTTTCAACACCAATTCATGTTCCTCCTAATATTCAGACCGTTTCATGCTCATCTCATTTTTGACACATTTTGAAGCTCTTCATATTTTTCACACCTTTTGAAGCTCTTCATATTTTTCACACCTTTTCAGACTCTTCTTGTTTTTCAACACCGCTTCATGCTCCTCCTATTTTTCAGACCGTTTCATGCTCCTCATATTTTTGACACGTTTTGAATCTCTTCATATACTTCACACTTCTTCAGGCTCTTCATGTTTTTCACCAACACTTCATGCTCCTCCTATTTTTTAGGCCATTTCTTGCTCATCTCATTTTTGACACCGTTTGAAGCTCTTCATATTTATCACACCTTTTTAATCTCTTCATATTTTTCACACCTTTTGAAGCTGTTCATATTTTTCACACGTTTTCAGTCTCTTCATGTTTTCAACACCGCTTCATGCACCTCCTATTTTTCAGACCGTTTCATGCCCCTCATATTTTTGACACCTTTTGAAGCTCTTCATATATTTCACACCTTTTCAGGCTCTTCATGTTTTTCAACACCACTTCATGCTCCTCCTATTTTTCAGAGCGTTTCATGCTCCTCATATTTTTGACACCTTTTGAAGTTCCTCATATTTTTCACACCATTTCAGGCTCTTCGTGTTTTTGAACACCGTTTCATGCTCCTCCTATTTTTCAGACCGTTTCATGCTCCTCATATTTTTGACACCTTTTGATGCTCTTCATATATTTCACACCTTTTCACGCTCTTCATGTTTGTTAAAACCGTTTCTTGCTTCTCCTATTTTTCAGACCGTTTCATGCTCCTCATATTTTTGACACCTTTTGAAGCTCTTCAAATTTTTCACACATTTTCAGGCTCTTCATGTTTTTCAACAGCGCTTCATTCTCCTCCTATTTTTCAGAACTTTTCATGCTCCTCATATTTTTGACACCTTTTGAAGCTCTTCATATTTTTCACACCTTTTTTGGCTCTTCATATTTTTCAACATCACTTCATGATCCTCCTTATTTTCAGACCGTTTCATGCTCCTCATATTTTTGACACCTTTTGAAGATCTCCATATTTCTCACACCTTTTCAGGCTCTTCATGTTTTTCAACACCGCTTCATGCTCCTCCTATCTTTCAGACAATATCATGCTCATCTCATTTTTGACTTCTTTTGAAGCTCTTCATATAATCCTCACCTTTTGAAGCTCTTCATATTTTTCACAGCTTTTCAGTCTCTTCATGTTTTTCAACACCAGTTCATGTTCCTCCTAATATTCAGACCGTTTCATGCTCATCTCATTTTTGACACATTTTGAAGCTCTTCATATTTTTCACACCTTTTGAAGCTCTTCATATTTTTCACACCTTTTCAGACTCTTCTTGTTTTTCAACACCGCTTCATGCTCCTCCTATTTTTCAGACCGTTTCATGCTCCTCATATTTTTGACACGTTTTGAATCTCTTCATATACTTCACACTTCTTCAGGCTCTTCATGTTTTTCACCAACACTTCATGCTCCACCTATTTTTTAGGCCATTTCTTGCTCATCTCATTTTTGACACCGTTTGAAGCTCTTCATATTTATCACACCTTTTGAATCTCTTCATATTTTTCACACCTTTTGAAGCTGTTCATATTTTTCACACGTTTTCAGTCTCTTCATGTTTTCAACACCGCTTCATGCACCTCCTATTTTTCAGACCGTTTCATGCCCCTCATATTTTTCACACCTTTTGAAGATCTTCATATATTTCACACCTTTTCAGGCTCTTCATGTTTTTGAACAAAACTTCAATCTTCTCCTATTTTTCAGAGGGTTTAATGCTCCTCATGTACTTCACACATTTTGTAGGTCTTCATATATTTCACACCTTTTCAGGCTCTTCATGTTTTTCAACACCGCTTCATGCTCCTCCTCTTTTTTGGACCATTCATTCTCCTCATAATTTTGAAACATTTTGAAGCTCTTCTTATTTTTCACACCTTTTCAGGCTCTTCATGGTTTTCAAGACCGCTTCATGCTCCTGCTCTTTTCTAGACCGTTCATGCTCCTCATATTTTTGATACCTTTTGAAGCTCTTCATATTTTTCACAACTTTTCAGGCTCTTCATGTTTTTCAACCACGCTTCATGCTCCTCCTATTTTTCATACCGTTTCATGCTCCTCATATTTTTGACACCTTTTGAAGCTCTTCATATATTTCACACTTTTTCAGGCTCATCATATTTTTCAACACCACTTCATGCTCCTCCTATTTTTCAGGCCGCTTCATGCTCATCTCATATTTGACACCTTTTGAAGCTCTTCGTATTTTTCACACCTTTAGAAGCTCTTCATATTTTTCACACGTTTTCAGGCTCTTCATGTTTTTCAACACCACTTCATGCACCTCCTTTTTTTCAGACCGTTTCATGCTCATCTCATTTTTGACACGTTTTGAAGGTCTTCCTATTTTTCACAACTCTTCATGCTCTTCATGTTTTTCGACACCGCTTCATGCTCCTCCTGTTTTTCAGCCTGTTTCATGCTCCTCATATTTTTGACACCTTTTGAAGCTCTTCATATTTTTCACACCTTTTCATGCTCTTCATGATTATCAACAACATCTCATGCTCCTCCTATTTTTTTGACCGTTTCATGCTCCTCATATTTTTGACACCTTTTTAAGCTCTTCATGTTTTTCATACCCTTTCATGGTCTTCATATATTTCAAAACCGTTTCATGCTTCTTCTAATTTTCATACCGTTTCATGCTCCTCATAATTTTGACGCCTTTTGCAGCTCTTCTTATTCTTCACAACTTTTCAGGCTCTTCATGATTTTCAACACCTTTTCAGGCTCCTCCTAATTTTCATACCGTTTCGTGCACCTCATATTTTTTACACCTTTTGACGCTCTATATATTATTCAGACCTTTCCATGCTCTTCATGTTTTTGAACACCGCTTCATGCTCCTCCTTTTTTTTCAGATCGTTTCATGCTCCTCCTTTTTTGACACCTTTTGAAGCTCTTCATATATTTCACACCTTCAGGCTCTTCATGTTTTTCAACACCACTTCATGCTCCTCCTATTTTTCAGACCTTTTCATGCTCCTCATATGTTTCACACCTTTTCAAGCTCTTCATGTTTTTCAACACCGTTTCATGCTCCTCCTATTTTTCAGACCGTTTCTGGCTCCTCATATTTTGACACCTTTTGAAGCTCTTCATATTTTTCACACCTTTCCATGCTCTTCATATTTTTCAAAACCATTTCATGCTCCTCCTATGTTTCAGACCGTTTCAGGCTCCTCATATTTTTCAGATCGTTTTATGGTCCTCATATTTTTTACACCTTTTGAAACTCTTCATATTTTTCACTCTTTTTCAGGCTCCTCATGTGTTTCAACACCGTTTCTTGCTCCTCATATTTTTGACACCTTTTTAAGCTCTTCATATTTTTAACACCTTTTCATGCTCTTCAGGTTTATCATCAACGTCTCATGCTCCTCCTATTTATCAGACCATTTCATGCTCCTCCTATTTTTCAGACAGTTTCATGCTCTTCATATTTTTGACACCTTTTGAAGCTCTTCATATATTTCACACCTTTTCAGGCTCTTCATGTTTTTCAACACCGCTTCATGCTCCTCCTATTTTTCAGACCGTTTCATGCTCCTCATATTTTTCACACCTTTTAAAGCTCTTCATATTTTTCACACCTTTTCAGGCTCTTCACGTTTTTCAACACCGCTTCATGTTCCTTCTATTTTTCAGACCGTTTCATGCATCTCATATTTTTGACTCCTTTTAAGTTCTTCATATATTTCACACATTTTCAGGCTCTTCATGTTTTTCAACACCGTTTCATGCTCCTCCTATTTATCAGACCATTTCATGCTCCTCCTATTTTTCAGACAGTTTCATGCTCTTCATATTTTTGACACCTTTTGAAGCTCTTCATATATTTCACACCTTTTCAGGCTGTTCATGTTTTTGAACACCGTTTCATGCTCCTCATATTTTTCAGACCATATCATGCTCTTCATATTTTTGACACTTTTTGAAGCTCTTCATATTTTTCACACCTTTTCAGGCTCTTCATGTTTTTCAACGCCGCTTCATGCTCCTCCTATTTTTCAGACCGTTTCATGCTCTTCATATTTTTGACACCTTTTGAAACTCTTCATATATTTCACACCTTTTCAGACTCTTCATGTTTTTGAACACAGTTTCATGCTCCTCCTATTTTTTTGACCGTTTCTTACTCTTCATAATTTTGCCTACTTTTGAAGCTCTTCATATTTTTCACACTTTTTCAGGCTCTTCATGGTTTTCTACACCGCTTCATGCTCCTCTTATTTTTCAGCCCGTTTCATGCTCCTCATATTTTTCACACCTTTTGAAGCTCTTCATATTTTTCAAACCTTTTCAGGCTTTCATGTTTTTCAGCACCAGTTCATGCTCCTCCTATTTTTCAGACCGTTTCATGCTCCACATATTCTTGACACCTTTTGAAGCTCTTCATATTTTGCACACCTTTTCAGGCTCTTCATGTTTTTGAACACCGCTTCATGCTCCTCCTATATTTCAGACCGTTTCATGCTCCTCCTATTTTTCAGACTGTGTCATGCACGTCTTATTATTGACACCTTTTGAAGCTCTTCATATTTTTCACACCTTTTCAGGCTCTTCATGTTTTTGAACACCGCTTCATGCTCTTCCTATTTTTCAGACCGTTTCATGCTCCTCATATTTTTCCCACCTTTTGATGCCGTTCTATTTCTCACACCTTTTCAGGCTCTTCATGTTTTTCAACACCACTTCATGCTCCTCCTATTTTTCAGACCGTTTCAGGCTCCTCATATTTTTCACACCTTTTGAAGCCGTTCTATTTCTCACACCTTTTCAGGCTCTTCATGTTTTTCACACCGTTTCAGGATCCTCCTATTTTTCATACCGTTTCATGATCCTCATATTTTTGACACCTTTTGAAGCTCTTCATATTTGTCACCCCTTTTCAGGCTCTTCATTTTTTTTGAACACCTCTTTATCCTCCTCCTATTTTTCAGACCGTTCCATGCTCTTCATATTTTTCAAACCTTTTGAAGCTCTTCATATTTTTCACACCTTTTCAGGCTCTTCATGTTTTTAAACACCGCTTCATGCTCTTCCTATTTTTCAGACCGTTTCATGCTCCTCATATTTTTCACACCTTTTGAAGCCGTTCTATTTCTTACACCTTTTCAGGCTCTTCATGTTTTTCAACACCACTTCATGCTCCTCCTATTTTTCAGACCGTTTCAGGCTCCTCATATTTTTCACACCTTTTGAAGCCGTTCTATTTCTCACACCTTTTCAGGCTCTTCATGTTTTTCACACCGTTTCATGCTCCTCATACTTTTGACACGTTTTGGGGCTCTCATATTTTTCACACCATTCCAGGCTCTTCATATTTTTGACACCTTTTGAAGCTCTTCATATATTTCACACCTTTTCAGGCTGTTCATGTTTTTGAACACCGTTTCATGCTCCTCATATTTTTCAGACCATATCATGCTCTTCATATTTTTGACACCTTTTGAAGCTCTTCATATTTTTCCCACCTTTTCAGGCTCTTCATGTTTTTCAACGCCGCTTCATGCTCCTCCTATTTTTCAGACCGTTTCATGCTCTTCATATTTTTGACACCTTTTGAAACTCTTCATATATTTCACACCTTTTCAGACTCTTCATGTTTTTGAACACAGTTTCATGCTCCTCCTATTTTTTTGACCGTTTCTTACTCTTCATAATTTTGCCTACTTTTGAAGCTCTTCATATTTTTCACACTTTTTCAGGCTCTTCATGGTTTTCTACACCGCTTCATGCTCCTCTTATTTTTCAGCCCGTTTCATGCTCCTCATATTTTTCACACCTTTTGAAGCTCTTCATATTTTTCAAACCTTTTCAGGCTTTCATGTTTTTCAGCACCAGTTCATGCTCCTCCTATTTTTCAGACCGTTTCATGCTCCACATATTCTTGACACCTTTTGAAGCTCTTCATATTTTGCACACCTTTTCAGGCTCTTCATGTTTTTGAACACCGCTTCATGCTCCTCCTATATTTCAGACCGTTTCATGCTCCTCCTATTTTTCAGACTGTGTCATGCACGTCTTATTATTGACACCTTTTGAAGCTCTTCATATTTTTCACACCTTTTCAGGCTCTTCATGTTTTTGAACACCGCTTCATGCTCTTCCTATTTTTCAGACCGTTTCATGCTCCTCATATTTTTCCCACCTTTTGATGCCGTTCTATTTCTCACACCTTTTCAGGCTCTTCATGTTTTTCAACACCGCTTCATGCTCCTCCTATCTTTCAGACCATTTCATGCTCATCTCATTTTTGACACCTTTTGAAGCTCTTCATATATTTCACACCTTTTGAAGCTCTTCATAATTTTCACACGTTTTCAGGCTCTTCATGTTTTTCAACACGTCTTCATGACCCTCCTATTTTTCATACCGTTCATGCTCCTCATATTTTTGACACCTTTTGAAGTTCTTCCTATTTTTCACAACTCTTCATGCTCTTCATGTTTTTCAACACCGCTTCATGCTCCTCCTATTTTACAGCCTGTTTCATGCTCCTCATATTTTTGAAACCTTTTGAAGCTCTTCATATTTTTCACTCCTTTTCAGATCTTCATGTTTTTCAACACCACTTCATGCTCCTTCTATTTTTCAGACCGATTCATGCTCCTCATATTTTTGACACGTTTTGAAGCTCTTCATATTCTTCACAGCTTTTGATGCTCTTCATGTTTTTCAACACCTTTTCATGCTCCTGATATATTTCAGACAGTTTCATGCTCCTCATATTTTGACACATTTAGAAGCTCTTCATATTTTTCACACCTTTTCAGGGTCTTCATATCTTTCAACACCGCTTCATGCTCCTCGTATTTTTCATACCGTTTCATGCTCCTCATATTTTTGACACCTTTTGAAGCTTGTCTTATTTTCACAGCTTTTCAGGAACTTCATGTTTTTCAACACTGCTTCATGCTCCTCCCATTTTTCAGACCGTTTCATGCTCCTCCTATTTTTCAGACCGTTTCATGCTCCTCATATTTTTGACACCTTTTGAAGCTCTTCATATTTTTCACTCCTTTTCAGATCTTCATGTTTTTCAGCACCAGTTCATGCTCCTCCTATTTTTCAGACCGTTTCATGCTCATCTCATTTTTTACACCTTTTGAAGCTCTTCATATTTTGCACACCTTTTCAGGCTCTTCATGTTTTTCAGCTCCACTTCATGTTCCTCCTATTTTTCAGACCGTTTCTTGCTCCTCATATTTTTGACACTTTTTGAAGCTCTTCTTATTTTTCACACCTTTTCTGGCTCTTCATGTTTTTGAACACAGCTTCATGCTCCTCCTATTTTTCAGACCGTTTCATTCTCCTCATGTTTTTGACACCTGTTGAAGCTCTTCACATTTTTCACACCTTTTCAGGCTCTTCACGATTTTCAAAATCGCTTCATGATCCTCCTATTTTTCAGACCGTTTCATACTCTTCCTATTTTTGAGACTGTTTCAGGCTCCTCATATTTTTGACAGGTTTTGAATCTCTTCATATTTTGCACACCTTTTGAAGCTCTTCATATTTTTCACACCTTTTCAGGCTCGTTATGATTTTCAACACAGCTTAATGCTCCTCCTATTTTTCAGACCGTTTCATGCTCATCTCATTTTTGACACCTTTTGAAGCTCTTCATATTTTTCACATTTTTGAAGCTCTTCATATTTTTCACACCTTTTCATGCTCTTAATGTTTTTGAACACCATTTCATGCTCTTCCTATTATGCAGACCGTTTCATTCTCCTCATATTTTTACACCTTTTGAAGCTCTTCATATATTTCACACCATTTCAGGCTTTTCATTTTTTTCAACATCACTTCATGCTCCTCCTATTTTTCAGAACGGTTCATGCTCATCTCATTTTGACACCTTTTGCGGCTCTTCATATTTTTCACACCTTTTCAGGCGCTTCATGTTTTTCAACACCGCTTCATGCTCCTCCAATTTTTCAGACCGTTTCATTCTCCTCATATTCTTGACAACGTTTGAAGCTCTTCATATATTTCACACCTTTTCAGGCTCTTCTATTTTTTCAACACCACTTCATGCTCCTCCTATTTTTCAGACAGTTTCATGCTCATCTCATTTGACACCTTTTGAAGCTCTTCATATTTTTCACACCTTTTGAAGCTCTTCCTATTTCTCACACTTTCTCAGGCTCTTCATGTTTTTCAACACCGCTTGATGCTCCTCCTATTTTTCAGACCGTTTCATGCTCCTCATATTTTTGACACCTTTTGAAGTTCTTCATATTTTTCACACCTTTTAAGGCTCTTCATGTTTTTGAACACCGCTTCATGCTCCTCCTATTTTTCAGACCGTTTCATGCTCAACATATTTTTGACACCTTTTGAAGCTCTTCATATTTTTCACACCTTTTCAGGCTCTTAATATTTTTCACACGTTTTCATGCCCTTCATGTTTTTCATCACCGCTTCATGCTCCTCCTATTTTTCAGACCGTTTCATGCTCCTCATATTTTTGACACCTTTTGAAGCTCTTCATATTTTTCACACCTTTTGAAGCTCTTCATATTTTTCACACGTTTTCATGCCCTTCATGTTTTTCATCACCGCTTCATACTCCTCCTATTTTTCAGACCGTTTCATGCTCCTCATATTTTTGACACCTTTTGAAGCTCTTCATATTTTTCACACCTTTTCAGGCTCTTCATTTTTTTCAACGCTACTTCTTGATCCTCCAATTTTTCAGACCGTTTCCTGCTCATCTAATTTTTGACACCTTTTGAAGCTTTGCATATTTTTCAAAACTTTTCAGGCTCTTCATGTTTTTGAACACCGTTTCATGCTCCTCCTATTTTTCAGACCGTTTCAGGCTCCTCATATTTTTCAGATCGTTTTATTGTCCTCATATTTTTGACACCTTTTGAAGCTCTTCATATTTTTCACACGTTTTCATGGCCTTCATGTTTTTCATCACCGCTTCATACTCCTCCTATTTTTCAGATCGTTTTATGGTCCTCATATTTTTGACACCTTTTGAAGCTCTTCATATTTTTCACACCTTTTCAGGCTCTTCATTTTTTTCAACGCTACTTCGTGATCCTCCAATTTTTCAGACCGTTTCATGCTCATCTAATTTTTGACACTTTTTGAAGCTTTGCATATTTTTCACACCTTTTCAGGCTCTTCATGTGTTTCAACACCGTTTCTTGCTCCTCATATTTTTGACACCTTTTTAAGCTCTTCATATTTTTAACACCTTTTCATGCTCTTCAGGTTTATCATCAACCTCTCGTGCTCCTCCTATTTTTTGACCGTTTCATGCTCCTCATATTTTTGACACCTTTTTAAGCTCTTCATGTTTTTCACACCCTTTCATGGTCTTCATATTTTTCAACACCGTTTCATGCTTCTTCTAATTTTCAGACCGTTTCATGCTCCTCATAATTTTGACGCCTTTTGCAGCTCTTCTTATTCTTCACACCTTTTCAGGCTCTTCATGATTTTCAACACCTTTGCAGGCTCCTCCTATTTTTCAGACCGTTTCGTGCTCCTCATATTTTTTACACCTTTTGACGCTCTTTATATTATACACACCTTTCCATGATCTTCATGTTTTTCAACACTGTTTCATGCTCCTCCTATTTTTCAAACCGTTTACTGCTCCTCATATTTTGACAACTTTTGAAGCTCTTCATATTTTTCACACGTTTTCAGGCTCTTCATGTTTTTCAACGCCGCTTCTTGCTCCTCGTATTTTTAAGACCGTTTCATGCACTTCATATTTGACACCTTTTGAAGCTTCATATATTTCACACCGTTTCTGGCTCTTCATGTTTTTCTATACCGCTTCATTCTCCTCCTAATTTTAAGACTGTTTCATGCTCTTCATAATTTTGGCACCTTTTAAAGCTCTTCATATTTTCCACACCTTTTCAGGCTCTTCATGTTTTTCAACACCGCTTCATGCTCCTCCTATTTTTCAGACCGTTTCATGCTCCTCATATTTTTCACACCTTTTAAAGCTCTTCATATTTTTCACACCTTTTCAGGCTCTTCACGTTTTTCAACACCGCTTCATGTTCCTTCTATTTTTCAGACCGTTTCATGCATCTCATATTTTTGACTCCTTTTAAGTTCTTCATATATTTCACACATTTTCAGGCTCTTCATGTTTTTCAACACCGTTTCATGCTCCTCCTATTTATCAGACCATTTCATGCTCCTCCTATTTTTCAGACAGTTTCATGCTCTTCATATTTTTGACACCTTTTGAAGCTCTTCATATTTTTCACACCTTTTCAGGCTCTTCATGTTTTTCAACGCCGCTTCATGCTCCTCCTATTTTTCAGACCGTTAAATGCTCTTCATATTTTTGACACCTTTTGAAACTCTTCATATATTTCACACCTTTTCAGACTCTTCATGTTTTTGAACACAGTTTCATGCTCCTCCTATTTTTTTGACCGTTTCTTACTCTTCATAATTTTGCCTACTTTTGAAGCTCTTCATATTTTTCACACTTTTTCAGGCTCTTCATGGTTTTCTACACCGCTTCATGCTCCTCTTATTTTTCAACCCGTTTCATGCTCCTCATATTTTTCACACCTTTTGAAGCTCTTCATATTTTTCAAACCTTTTCAGGCTTTCATGTTTTTCAGCACCAGTTCATGCTCCTCCTATTTTTCAGACCGTTTCATGCTCCACATATTCTTGACACCTTTTGAAGCTCTTCATATTTTGCACACCTTTTCAGGCTCTTCATGTTTTTGAACTCGCTTCATGCTCCTCCTATATTTCAGACCGTTTCATGCTCCTCCTATTTTTCAGACTGTGTCATGCACGTCTTATTATTGACACCTTTTGAAGCTCTTCATATTTTTCACACCTTTTCAGGCTCTTCATGTTTTTGAACACCGCTTCATGCTCTTCCTATTTTTCAGACCGTTTCATGCTCCTCATATTTTTCCCACCTTTTGATGCCGTTCTATTTCTCACACCTTTTCAGGCTCTTCATGTTTTTCAACACCACTTCATGCTCTTCCTATTTTTCAGACCGTTTCAGGCTCCTCATATTTTTCACACCTTTTGAAGCCGTTCTATTTCTCACACCTTTTCAGGCTCTTCATGTTTTTCACACCGTTTCATGCTCCTCATACTTTTGACACGTTTTGGGGCTCTCATATTTTTCACACCATTCCAGGCTCTTCATATTTTTGAACACCGCTTCATGCCCCTCCTATCTTTCAGACCATTTCATGCTCATCTCATTTTTGACACCTTTTGAAGCTCTTCATATATTTCACACCTTTTGAAGCTCTTCATAATTTTCACACGTTTTCAGGCTCTTCATGTTTTTCAACACGGCTTCATGATCCTCCTATTTTTCATACCGTTCATGCTCCTCATATTTTTGACACCTTTTGAAGTTCTTCCTATTTTTCACAACTCTTCATGCTCTTCATGTTTTTCGACACCGCTTCATGCTCCTCCTATTTTACAGCCTGTTTCAGGCTCCTCATATTTTTGACACCTTTTGAAGCTCTTCATATATTTCACACCTTTTGAAGCTCTTCATATTTTTCATACCTTTTCAGGCTCTCCATATTTTTGAACACCGCTTCATGCTCCTCCTATTTTTGAGACCGTTTCATGCTCCTCATATTTTTGACACCTTTTGAAGCTCTTCATATTTGTCACACCTTTTCAGGCTCTTCATGTTTTTGAACACCGCTTCATGCTCCTCCTATTTTTGAGACTGTTTCATGCTCCTCATATTTTTGACACCTTTTGAAGCTCTTCATATTTGTCACACCTTTTCAGGCTCTTCATGTTTTTGAACACCGCTTTATCCTCCTCCTATTTTTCAGACCGTTCCATGTTCTTCATATTTTTCAAACCTTTTGAAGCTCTTCATATTTTTCACACCTTTTCCCGCTCTTCATGTTTGTTAAAACCGTTTCTTGCTCCTCCTATTTTCAGACCGATTCATGCTCCTCATATTTTTGACAGGTTTTGAAGCTCTTCATATTCTTCACAGCTTTTCATGCTCTTCATGTTTTTCAACACCGCTTCATGCTCCTCCTATTTTTCAGACCGTTTCATGCTCCTCATATTTTTGACACCTTTTGAAGCTCTTCATATATTTCACACCTTTTCAGGCTCTTCATGTTTTTCAGCACCAGTTCATGCTCCTCCTATTTTTCAGACCGTTTCATGCTCATCTCATTTTTTACACCTTTTGAAGCTCTTCATATTTTGCACACCTTTTCAGGCTCTTCATGTTTTTCAGCTCCACTTCATGTTCCTCCTATTTTTCAGACCGTTTCTTGCTCCTCATATTTTTGACACTTTTTGAAGCTCTTCTTATTTTTCACACCTTTTCTGGCTCTTCATGTTTTTGAACACAGCTTCATGCTCCTCCTATTTTTCAGACCGTTTCATTCTCCTCATGTTTTTGACACCTGTTGAAGCTCTTCACATTTTTCACACCTTTTCAGGCTCTTCACGATTTTCAACATCGCTTCATGATCCTCCTATTTTTCAGACCGTTTCATACTCTTCCTATTTTTGAGACTGTTTCAGGCTCCTCATATTTTTGACAGGTTTTGAATCTCTTCATATTTTGCACACCTTTTGAAGCTCTTCATATTTTTCACACCTTTTCAGGCTCGTTATGATTTTCAACACAGCTTAATGCTCCTCCTATTTTTCAGACCGTTTCATGCTCATCTCATTTTTGACACCTTTTGAAGCTCTTCATATTTTTCACATTTTTGAAGCTCTTCATATTTTTCACACCTTTTCAGGCTCGTTATGATTTTCAACACAGCTTAATGCTCCTCCTATTTTTCAGACCGTTTCATGCTCATCTCATTTTTGACACCTTTTGAAGCTCTTCATATTTTTCACATTTTTGAAGCTCTTCATATTTTTCACACCTTTTCAGGCTCGTTATGATTTTCAACACAGCTTAATGCTCCTCCTATTTTTCAGACCGTTTCATGCTCATCTCAATTTGACACCTTTTGAAGCTCTTCATATTTTTCACACCTTTTGAAGCTCTTCATATTTTTCACACATTTTCAGGCTCTTCATGTTTTTCAACACCGCTTCTTGCTCCTCCTATTTTTCCGACCGTTTCATGCTCCTCATATTTTTGACACGTTTTGAAGCTCTTCATATTTTTCACACCTTTTCAGGCTCTTCATGTTTTTCAACACCGGTTCATGCTCCTTCTATTTTTCAGAAAGTTTCTTGCTCCTCATATTTTTGAAACCTTTTGAAGCTCTTCAAATTTTTCTCACATTTTCAGGTTCTTCCTGTTTTTCAACACCATTTCATGCTCCTCTTATTTTTCAGACCGTTTCATGCTCCTCCTATTTTTCAGACCGTTTCATGATCCTCATATATTTGAAACCTTTTGAAGCTCTTCATATTTTTCACACCTTTTCAAGCTCTTCAAGATTTTCAACAACGCTTCATGCTCCTGCTTTTTTTCAGACCGTTTCGTGCTCCTCATATATTTGACAGCTTTTGAAGCTCTTCATATTTTTCACACCTTTTCAGGCTCTTCATGTTTTTGAACATCACTTCATGCTCTTCCTTTTTTTCAGACCATTTCTTTCCCCTCATATATTTGACACATTTTGAAGCTGTTCATACTTTTCACAACTTGTCAGGCTCTTCATGTTTTTGAACACCGCTTCATGCTCCTCCTATTTTTCAGACCGTTTCATGCTCGTCATATTTTTCACACCTTTTAAAGCTCTTCATATTTTTCACACCTTTTCAGGCTCTTCATGTTTTTCAACACCACTTCATGCTCCTCCTATCTTTCAGACCATTTCATGCTCATCTCATTTTTGACACCTTTTGAAGCTCTTCATATATTTCACACCTTTTGAAGCTCTTCATAATTTTCACACGTTTTCAGGCTCTTCATGTTTTTCAACAAGATTTCATGCTCCTCCTGTTTTTCAGACCGTTTCAAGCTCCTCATGTATTTCACACCATTTGAAGCTCTTCATATTTTTCACACCTTTTCAGGCTCTTCATGTTTTTCAACACCGCTTCATGCTCCTCCTATCTTTCAGACCATTTCATGCTCATCTCATTTTTGACACCTTTTGAAGCTCTTCATATATTTCACACCTTTTGAAGCTCTTCATAATTTTCAAACGTTTTCAGGCTCTTCATGTTTTTCAACACGGCTTCATGATCCTCCTATTTTTCATACCGTTCATGCTCCTCATATTTTTGACACCTTTTGAAGTTCTTCCTATTTTTCACAACTCTTCATGCTCTTCATGTTTTTCGACACCGCTTCATGCTCCTCCTATTTTACAGCCTGTTTCATGCTCCTCATATTTTTGAAACCTTTTGAAGCTCTTCATATTTTTCACACCTTTTCCCGCTCTTCATGTTTGTTAAACCCGTTTCTTGCTCCTCCTATTTTTCAGACCGTTTCATGCTCCTCATATTTTTGACACCTTATGAAGCTCTTCATATTTTTCACTCCTTTTCAGATCTTCATGTTTTTCAACACCACCTCATGCTCCTTCTATTTTTCAGACCGATTCATGCTCCTCATATTTTTGACACGTTTTGAAGCTCTTCATATTCTTCACAGCTTTTGATGCTCTTCATGTTTTTCAACACCTTTTCATGCTCCTGATATATTTCAGACAGTTTCATGCTCCTCATATTTTGACACATTTAGAAGCTCTTCATATTTTTCACACCTTTTCAGGGTCTTCATGTCTTTCAACACCGCTTCATGCTCCTCGTATTTTTCATACCGTTTCATGCTCCTCATATTTTTGACACCTTTTGAAGCTTGTCTTATTTTCACAGCTTTTCAGGAACTTCATGTTTTTCAACACTGCTTCATGCTCCTCCCATTTTTCAGACCGTTTCATGCTCCTCCTATTTTTCAGACCGTTTCATGCTCCTCATATTTTTGACACCTTTTGAAGCTTGTCTTATTTTCACAGCTTTTCAGGAACTTCATGTTTTTCAACACCGCTTCATGCTCCTCCCATTTTTCAGACCGATTCATGCTCCTCCTATTTTTCAGACCGTTTCATGCTCCTCATGTATTTCCAACCTTTTGAAGCTCTTCATATTTTTCACACCTTTTCAGGCTCTTCATGTTTTTGAACACCGCTTCATGCTCCTCCTATTTTTCAGACCGTTTCATGCTCCTCATAATTTTCACACCTTTTGAAGCTCTTCATATTTTTCACACCTTTTCCGGTTCTTCATGTTTTTGAACACAGCTTCATGCTCCTCCTATTTTTCAACTGTTTCATGCTCCTCATAATTTTGACATCTTTTGAAGTGCTTCATATTTTTCACACCTTTTCAGGCTCTTCATGTTTTTCAACACTGCATCATGCTCTTCCTATTCTTCAGAACTTTTCATGCTCCTCAAATTTTTGACACCTTCTGAAGCTCTTCATATTTTTCACACCTTTTCAGACTCTTCATGTTTTTCAACACCGCTTCATGCTCCTCCTATTTTTCAGACCGTTTCATGCTCCTCCTATTTTTCAGACCGTTTTATGCTTTTCATATTTTTCACAACTTTTGAAGCTCTTCATATTTTTCACACCTTTTAAACTCTTCATGTTTTTGAACACCGCTTCACACTCCTCCTATTTTTCATACCGTTTCATGCTCCTCAAATTTTTGACAGCTTTTGAAGCTCTTCATATGCTTTCCACCTTTTCAGGCTCTTCATTTTTGTGGACTCCGCTTCATGCTCCTCCTTTTCTTCAGACCGTTCATGCTCATCTCATTTTTGACATCTTTTGAAGCTCTTCATATTTTTCACACCTTTTGAATCTCTTCATATTTTTCATATTTTTGAAGCTCTTCATATTTTTCACACGTTTTTAGGCTCTTCATGTTTTTCAATACCACTTCATGCTCCTCCTATTTTTCAGACCGTTTCATGCTCATCTCATTTTTGACACCTTTTGATGCACTTCATATTTTTCACACCTTTTGAAGCTCTTCGTATATTTCACACCTTTTCAGGCTCTTCATGTTTTCAACACCACTTCATGCTCCTCCTACTTTTCAGACCCTTTCATGCTAAACTAAATTTGACACCTTATGAAGCTCTTCATGTTTTTCACACCTTTTCATGCTCTTTATGTTTTTGAACACCGGTTCATGCTCCTCCTATTTTTCAACCCGTTTCATGCTCCTCCTATTTTTTACACCTTTTGAAGCTCTTCATATTTTTCACAATTTTTCAGTCTCTGCATTTTTTTGAACACCGCTTCATGCTCCTCCTATTTTTTAGACCGTTTCATGCTCATCTCATTTTTGACACCTTTTGAAGCTCTTCATATTTTTTACACCTTTTGAAGCTCTTCATAATTTTCACACCTTTTCAGGCTCTTCATGTTTTTGAACACCGCTTCATCCTCCTCCTATTTTTAAGAGGGTTTCATGCTCGTCATATTTTTGACACATTTTGAAGCTCTTCATATTTTTCACACCATTTCAGGCTCTTCATCTTTTTGAACACCGCTTCATGCTCGTCCTATTTTCAGACCGTTTCATGCTCCTCATATTTTTGACACGTTTTGAACCTCTTCATATTTTTCACACCTTTTCAGGCTCTTCATGTTTTTCAACAGCGCTTCATGCTCCTCCTATTTTTCCGACCGTTTCATGCTCCTCATATTTGTGACACCTTTTGAAGCTCTTCCTATTTTTCACACCTTTTGAAGATCTTCATGTTTTTCAACACCACTTCATCCTCCTCCTGTTTTTAAGACCTTTAATGTCCCTCATATTTTTGACACCTTTTGAAGCTCTTCCTATTTTTCACACATTTTCAGGCTCTTCATGTTTTTGAACAACGTTTCATGCTCCTCCTACTTTTCAGACCGTATAATGCTCCTCATATATTTCATACGATTTGAAGCTATTCATATATTTCACACCTTTTCAGGCTCTTCATGTTTTTCAACACCGCTTCATGCTCCTCCTATTTTTCAGACCATTTCATGCTCATCTCTTTTTTGACACCTTTTGAAGCTCTTCATATTTTCACACTTTTTCAGGCTCTTCATGTTTTTCAACACCTTATCAGGCTCATCGTATTTTTCAGAACGTTTCATGCTCCTCATATTTTTGACACGTTTTCAGTCTCTTCATATTTTTCACACATTTTCAGGCTCTTCATGTTTTTGAACACCACTTCATGCTCCTCATATTTTTCACACCTTTTGAAGCTCTTCATATTTTTCACACCTTTTCAGGCTCTTCATGTTTTTCAACACCGGTTCATGCTTCTCCTATTTTTCAGAGAGTTTCATGCTCCTCATGTATTTCTCACCATTTGAAGCTCTTCAAATTTTACACACCTTTTCAGGCTCTTCATGTTTTTCAACACCACTTCATGCTCCTCCTATTTTTCAGACCGATTCATGCTCCTCATATTTCTGACATCTTTAGAAACTCTACATATCTTTCACACCTTTTCAGACTCTTCATGTTTTTCAACACCGCTTCATGATCCTCCTATTTTTCAGACCGTTTCATTCTCCTCATATTTTTGACACCTTTTGAAGCTCTTCTTATTTTTCACAAGTTCTCAGGCTCTGCATGTTTTTCAACACCGCTTCATGCTCCTCATATTTTTCAGACCGTTTCATGCTTCTCATATTTTTGACACCTTTTGAAGCTCTTCCTTTTTTTCACACCTTTTCACGCTCTTCATGTTTTTGAACACCGCTTAATGCTCCTCCTATTTTTCAGACCGTTTCATGCTTCTCATATTTTTGACACCTTTTATAGCTCTTCATATTTTCACACCTTTTCAGGCTCTTCATGTTTTTGAACACCGCTTCGTGCTCCTCCTATTTTTCAGACCGTTTCATGCTCCTAATATTTTTGACACCTTTTGAAGCTCTTCATATTTTTCACACCTTTTCAGGCTCTTCATGTTTGAACACCGCTTCATGCTCCTTCTATTTTTCAGAGAGTTTCATGCTCCTCATGTATTTCACACCTTTTGAAGCTCTTCATATTTTTCACACCTTTTCAGGCTCTTCATGTTTTTCCACACCACTTCATGCTTCTCCTATTTTTCAGCCCGTTTCATGCTCCTCATGTATTTCACACCTTTTGAAGCTCTTCATATTTTTCACACCTTTTCAGGCTCTTCACGTTTTGATCACCATTTCATGCTCCTCTTATTTTTCAGACCGTTTCATGCTCATCTCATTTTTGACACCTTTTGAAGCTCTTCATATATTTCACACATTTTCAACCTCTTCATATTTTTCACACCTTTTCATGCTCTTCATGTTTTTCAACACCGCTTCATGCTTCTCCTATTTTTCAGACAGTTTCATGCTCCTCCTATTTTTCAGACTGTTTCATGCACCTCTCATTATTGACACCTTTTGAAGCTCTCATACTTTTCACACCTTTTCAGGCTCTTCATGTTTCTCAACACCGCTTCATGCTCCTCCTATTTTTGCGACCGTTTCATGCTCCTCATATATTTGACACCTTTGAAGCTCTTCATATTTTATCACACGTTTTCAGGCTTTTCATGTTTTTCATCACCGCTTCACGCTCCTCCTATTTTTGAGACCGTTTCACGCTCCACATATTTTTGACAACTTTTGGGACTCTTCATATTTTTCACACCTTATCAGCCTCTTCATGTTTTTTAACCGCTGCATACTCCTCCTATTTTTCAGACCGTTTCATGCTCCTCATATATTTCACACCTTTTGAAGCTCTTCATATTTTTCACACCTTTTCAGGCTCTTCATTTTTTTCACACCACTCCATGCTCCTCCTATTTTTCAAACCGTTTCTTGCTCATCTCATTTTTGACACCTTTTGAAGCTCTTCATATTTTTCACACCTTTTGATGCTCTTCATATTTTTCACAAGTTGTCAGCCTCCTCATGTTTTTAAACACCGCTTCATGCTCCTCCTATTTTTCAGACCGTTTCATGCTCCTCATATTTTTCACACCTTTTGAAGCTCTTCCTTTTTTTCACACCTTTTCACGCTCTTCATGTTTTTGAACACCGCTTCATGCTCCTCCTATTTTTCCCGACCCTTTCATGCTCCTCATAATTTTGACACCTTTTGAAGCTCTTCATATGTTTCACAACTTTTCAGGCTCTTCATTTTTTTCAACACCACTCCATGCTCCTCCTATTTTTCAGACGGTTTCATGCTCATCTCATTTTTTACACCTTTTGAAGCTCTTCATATTTTTCACACCTTTTGATGCTCTTCATATTTTTCACACGTTTTCAGGCTCTTCATGTTTTTCAACACCGCTTCATGCTATTTCTATTTTTCAGAGAGTTTCATGCTCCTCATGTATTTCACACCTTTAGAAGCTCTTCATATTTTTCAAACCTTTTCAGGCTCTTCATGTTTTTCCACACCCCTTCATGCTTCTCCTATTTTTCAGCCCGTTTCATGCTCCTCATGTATTTCACACCTTTTGAAGCTCTTCATATTTTTCACACCTTTTCAGGCTCCTCATGTTTTTCACACCTTTTCAGGCTCTTCATGTTTTTGAACACCATTTCAGGCTTCTCCTAATTTGCAGACCGTTTCATTCTCCTCATATTTTTGACACCTTTTGAAGCTCTTTATATATTTCACACCTTTTCAGGCTCTTCATTTTTTTCAACACCACTTCATGCTCCTCCTATTTTTCAGACCGTTTCATGCTCATCTCATTTTGACACCTTTTGAAGCTCTTCAAATTTTTCACGTCTTTTGAAGCTCTTCATATTTTTCACAACTTTTCAGGCTCTTTATGATTTTCAACACCGCTTCATGCTCCTCCTATTTTTCAGACCGTTTCATGCTCATCTCATTTTGACACCTTTTGAAGCTCTTCAAATTTTTCACACCTTTGGAAGCTCTTCATATTTTCCATATTTTTGAAGCTCTTCATATTTTCACACGTTTTCAGGCTCTTCATGTTTTTCAACAACGCTTCATGCTATTTCTATTTTTCAGAGAGTTTCATGCTCCTCATGTATTTCACACCTTTTGAAGCTCTTCATATTTTTCAACCCTTTTCAGGCTCTTCATGTTTTTCCACACCCCTTCATGCTTCTCCTATTTTTCAGCCCGTTTCATGCTCCTCATATGTTTCACACCTTTTGAAGCTCTTCATATTTTTTTTAACACCTTTTCACGCTCCTCCTATATTTCAGACCGTTTCAAGCTCCTCATATTTTTGACACTTTTTGTAGCTCTTCATATTTTTCACACCTTTTCAGGGTCTTCATGTTTTTCTACACCACTTCATGCTCCTCCTATTTTTCGGACCGTTTTATTCTACTCATATGTTTCACACCTTTTTCAAGCTCTTCATGTTTTTCAACACCACTTCATGCTCCTCCTAATTATCAGACCGTTTCATGCTCCTCATATTTTTGACACCATTTGAAGCTCTTCATATTTTTCACACCTTTTCAGGCTCTTCATGTTTTTTAACACCTTTTCATGCTCCTCCTGTATTTCAGACCGTTTCATGCTCCTTATGTTTTTGACACCTTTTGAAGCTCTTCATATTTTTCACACGTTTTCAGGCTCTTCATATTTTTCAACACCGCTTCATGCTCCTCCTATTTTTCAGACCGTATCATGCTCCTCATATGTTTCACACCTTTTTCAGGCTCTTCATGTTTTTCAACAACACTTCATGCTCCTCCTATGTTTCAGACCGTTTCATGCTCCTCATATTTTTGACACAGTTTGAAGCTCTTCACATTTTTCACATCTTTTGAGGCTCTTCATGTTTTTGAAAACAGTTTCTTGCTCCTCATTTTTTTCAGACCGTTTCACCCTCTATATATTTGACACCTTTTTGAAGCTCTTCATATTTTTCACACCTTTTGAGGCTCTTCATGTTTTTCAAAACAGTTTCTTGCTCCTCATATTTTTCAGACCGTTTCACCCTCTATATATTTGACCCCTCTTTGAAGCTCTTAATATTTTTCACACCTTTTCAGGCTCTTCTTGTTTTTCAACACCACTTCAAGCTCCTTCTATTTTTCAGACCGTTTCTTGCTCCTCATATTTTTGACACCTTTGAGGCTCTTCCTATATTTCACACTATTTCATGCTCTTCATCTTTTTCAACACCACTTCAAGCTCCTTCTATTTTTCAGACCGTTTCATGTTTCTCATATATTTGACACAGTTTGAAGCTCTTCATATTTTTCACAACTGTTGAGGCTCTTCATGTTTTTGAAAACAGTTTCTTGCTCCTCTTGTTTTTCAGACCCTTTCTCCCTCCTCATATTTTTGATACCTTTTTGAAGCTCTTCATTTTTTTCACACCTTTCCAGGCTCTTCAAGTGTATGAACACCGTTTCATGCTCCTCCTATATTTCATACCATTTCATGCTCCTTATATTTTTGACACCTTTTGAAGCTCTGCATATATTTCACACCTTTTCAGGCTCTTCATATTTTTCAACACCGCTTCAAGCTCCTCCTATTTTTCAGACCGTTTCTTGCTCCTCATATTTTTGACACCTTTGAGGCTCTTCATATATTTCACACATTTTCAGGCTCTTCATGTTTTTCAACACCGCTTCATGCTCCTCCTAATTTTCAGACCGTTTCATTCTCCTCATATTTTTGACACCATTTGAAGCTGTTCATCTTTTTCACACCTTTTCAGGCTCTTCATGTTTTTTAACACCTTTTCATGCTCCTGCTATATTTCAGACCGTTTCATGCTCCTTATATTTTTGACACCTTTTGAAGCTCTTCATATTTTTCACACCTTTTCAGGCTCTTCATATTTTTCAACACCACTTCATGCTCCTATTTTTCAGACCGTATCATGCTCCTCATATGTTTCACACATTTTTCAGGCTCTTCATCTTTTTCAACAATACTTCATGCTCATCCTATGTTTCAGACCGTTTCATGCTCCTCATATTTTTGACACAGTTTGAAGCTCTTCACATTTTTCACAAATTTTCAGGCTCTTCATGTTTTTGAAAACAGTTTCTTGCTCCTCATATTTTTCAGACCGTTTCACCCTCTATATATTTGACACCTTTTTGAAGCTCTGCATATTTTTCACACGTTTTCAGTCTCTTCATGTTTTTCAACACCACTTCAAGCTCCTTCTATTTTTCAGACCGTTTCTTGCTCCTCATATTTTTGACACCTTTGAGGCTCTTCATATATTTCACACTGTTTCAGGCTCTTTATGTTTTCAACACCGCTTCATGCTCCTCCTAATTTTCAGACCGTTTCATTCTCCTCATATTTTTGACACCTTTTGAAGCTCTTCATATTTTTCACACTTTTTCAGGCTCTTCATGTTTTTCAACACCACTTCAAGCTCCTTCTATTTTTCAGACCGTTTCATGCTCCTCATATTTATGACACAGTTTGAAGCTCTTCACATTTTTCACAAATTTTCAGGCTCTTCATGTTTTTGAAAACAGTTTCTTGCTCCTCATATTTTTCAGACCGTTTCACCCTCTATATATTTGACACCTTTTTGAAGCTCTGCATATTTTTCACACGTTTTCAGTCTCTTCATGTTTTTCAACACCACTTCAAGCTCCTTCTATTTTTCAGACCGTTTCTTGCTCCTCATATTTTTGACACCTTTGAGGCTCTTCATATATTTCACACTGTTTCAGGCTCTTTATGTTTTCAACACCGCTTCATGCTCCTCCTAATTTTCAGACCGTTTCATGCTCCTCATATTTATGACACAGTTTGAAGCTCTTCACATTTTTCACAAATTTTCAGGCTCTTCATGTTTTTGAAAACAGTTTCTTGCTCCTCATATTTTTCAGACCGTTTCACCCTCTATATATTTGACACCTTTTTGAAGCTCTGCATATTTTTCACACGTTTTCAGTCTCTTCATGTTTTTCAACACCACTTCAAGCTCCTTCTATTTTTCAGACCGTTTCTTGCTCCTCATATTTTTGACACCTTTGAGGCTCTTCATATATTTCACACTGTTTCAGGCTCTTTATGTTTTCAACACCGCTTCATGCTCCTCCTAATTTTCAGACCGTTTCATTCTCCTCATATTTTTGACACCTTTTGAAGCTCTTCATATTTTTCACACTTTTTCAGGCTCTTCATGTTTTTCAAACCGCTTCATGCTTCTCCTATTTTTCAGACCGTTTCATGCTCCTCATATTTTTGACGCCTTTTGAAGCTCTTCATATTTTTCACACCTTTTCAGGCTCTTCATGTTTTTCAGCACCACTTCATGCTCCTCCTAATTTTCAGTCCGTTTCATGCTTCTCATATTTTTGACCACTTTTGAAGCTCTTCATATTTTTCACACCTTTTCAGGCTCTTCATGTTTTTCAACACCGCTTCATGCTCCTACTATTTTTCAGACCCTTTCATGCTCCTCATATTTTTGACACCTTTTTAAGCTCTTCATATTTTTCACACCTTTTCACGCTCTTCATGTTTTTCAACATCGCTTGCTGCTCCTCCTCTTTTTCAGAGCGTTTCATGCTCCTCATAATTTTGACGCCTTTGAAGCTCTTCATATTTTTCACACCTTTTCAGGCTCTTCATATTTTTCAACACCACTTCATGCTTCTCCTATTTATCAGACCGTTTAATGCTCCTCATATTTTTGACACTTTTTGAAGCTCTTCATATTTTTCACACTTCTCCAGGCTCTTCATTTTTTTGAACACCGATTCATGCTCCTCCTATTTTTCAGACCTTTTCATGCTCCTCATGTTTTTGACACCTTTTGAAGCACTTCATATTTTTCACACCTTTTCAGGCTCTTCATGTTTTTCAACAACGCTTCATGCTCCTCCTATTTTTCAGACTGTTTCATGCTCCTCATATGTTTCACACCTTTTGAAGCTCTTCATATTTTTTTTAACACCATTTCACGTTCCTCCTATATTTCACACCGTTTCAAGCTCCTCATATTTTTGACACTTTTTGCAGCTCTTCATATTTTTCACACCTTTTCAGGGTCTTCATGTTTTTCTACACCACTTCATGCTCCTCCTATTTTTCAGACCGTTTTATTCTACTCATATGTTTCACACCTTTTTCAAGCTCTTCATGTTTTTCAACACCACTTCATGCTCCTCCTAATTTTCAGACCGTTTCATTCTCCTCATATTTTTGACACCATTTGAAGCTGTTCATCTTTTTCACACCTTTTCAGGCTCTTCATGTTTTTTAACACCTTTTCATGCTCCTGCTATATTTCAGACCGTTTCATGCTCCTTATATTTTTGACACCTTTTGAAGCTCTTCATATTTTTCATACGTTTTCAGGCTCTTCATATTTTTCAACACCGCTTCATGCTCCTCCTATTTTTCAGACCGTATCATGCTCCTCATATGTTTCACACCTTTTTCAGGCTCTTCATGTTTTTCAACAACACTTCATGCTCCTCCTATGTTTCAGACCGTTTCATGCTCCTCATATTTTTGACACAGTTTGAAGCTATTCACATTGTTCACACCTTTTGAGGCTCTTCATGTTTTTGAAAACAGTTTCTTGCTCCTCATATTTTTCAGACCGTTACACCCTCTATGTATTTGACACCTTTTTGAAGCTCTTCATATTTTTCACACCTTTTGAGGCTCTTCATGTTTTTGAAAACAGTTTCTTGCTCCTCATGTTTTTCAGACCGTTTCACCCTCTATGTATTTGACACCTTTTTGAAGCTCTTCATATTTTTCACCTTTTCAGGCTCTTCATGTTTTTCAACACCACTTCAAGCTCCTTCTATTTTTCAGACCGTTTCTTGCTCGTCATATTTTTGACACCTTTGAGGCTCTTCATATATTTCACACTTTTTCAGGCTCTTCATGTTTTTCAACACCACTTCAAGCTCCTTCTATTTTTCAGACCGTTTCTTGCTCCTCATATTTTTGACACCTTTGAGGCTCTTCATATATTTCACACTGTTTCAGGCTCTTTATGTTATTCAACACCGCTTCATGCTCCTCCTAATTTTCAGACCGTTTCATTCTCCTCATATTTTTGACACCTTTTGAAGCTCTTCATATTTTTCACACTTTTTCAGGCTTTTCATGTTTTTGAACACCGCTTCATGTTCCTCCTATTTTTCAGACCGTTTCATGCTCCTCATATTTTTGACACCTTTTGAAGCTCTTCATATATTTCACACCTTTTCAGGCTCTTCATGTTTTTGAACACCGCTTCATGCTCCTCCTATTTTTCAGATTGTTTCATGCTCCTCATATTTTTGACACCTTTTGAAGCTCTTCATATTTTTCACACCTTTTCAGGCTCTTCATGTTTTTCAACACCGCTTCATGCTCGTCGTATTTTGCCGACCGTTTCATGCTCCTCATATTTTTGACACCTTTTGAAGCTCTTCAGATATTTCACACCTTTCCAGGCTCTTCATTTTTTCAACACCACTTCATGCTCCTCCTATTTTTCAGATCATTTCATGCTCATCTCATTTTAACACCTTTTGAAGCTATTCATATTTTTTACAAATTTTGAAGGTCTTCATATTTTTCACACGTTTTCAGGCTCTTCATGATTTTCAACACCGCTTCATGCTCCTCCTATTTTTCAGACCTTTTCATGCTCATCTTTTTTTTGACACCTTTTGAAGCTCTTCATATGTTTCACACCTTTTGAAGCTCTTCATATTTTTCACATTTATGAATCTATTCATATTTTCCACACGTTTTCAGACAATTCATGTTTTTCAACATCGCTTCATGCTCCTCCTATTTTTCAGACCGTTTCATTCTCCTCATATTTTTGACACCTTTTGAAGCTCTTCATATATTTCACACTTTTTCAGATTTTTCCTTTTTTTCAACACGACTTCATGCTCCTCCTATTTTTCAGACCGTTTCCTGCTCATCTCATTTTGACACCTTTTGAAGCTCTTCATGTTTTTCACATCTTTTGAAGCTCTTCATATTTTTCACACCTTTCCAGACTCTTCATTTTTTCAACACCTCTTCATGCTCCTCCTATTTTTCAGATCGTTTCATGCTCATCTCATTTTAACACCTTTTGAAGCTCTTCATATTTTTGACAAATTTTGAAGGTCTTCATTTTTTTCACACGTTTTCAGGCTCTTTATGATTTTCAACAGCGCTTCATGCTCCTCCTATTTTTCAGACCGTTTCATGCTCCTCATATTTTTGTCACCTTTTGAAGCTTTCATATTTTTCACACCTTTTCAGGCTCTTCATGTTTTTCAACACCACTTCATGCTCCTCCTTTTTTGCAGACAGTTTCATGCTACTCATATATTTGACACCTTTTGAAGCTCTTCATATTTCTCACACCTTTTCAGGCTCTTCATGTTTTTGAACACCGCTTCATGCACCTCCGATTTTTCAGACCGTTTCATGCTCCTCATATTTTTGACACCTTTTGAAGCTCTTCATATTTTTCACACCTTTTCAGGCTCTTCATGGTTTTCAACACAACTTCATGCTTCTCGTATTTTTCAGACCGTTACATGCTCCTCATATTTTTGACACTTTTTGAAGCTCTGCATATTTTTCACACCTTTTCAGGCTCTTCATGTTTTTCAACACCACTTCAGGCTCCTCCTATTTTTCAGACACTTTCATGCTAATCTAATTTTTGACACTTTTTGAAGCTCTTCATATTTTTCACACCTTTTCAGTCTCTGCATGTTTTTGAACACCGTTTCATGCTCCTCATATATTTCACACCCTTTGAAGCTCTTCATATTTTGCTCACCTTTTCAGGCTCTTCATGTTTTTGAACACCGCTTCATCCTCCTCCTATTTGTAAGAGGGTTTCATGCTCGTCATATTTTTGACATATTTTGAAGCTCTTCTTAATATTCACACCTTTTCAGGCTCTTCATGTTTTTGAACCCCGGTTCAGGCTCCTCCTATTTTTCAGACCGTTTCATGCTCCTCATATTTTTCACACCTTTTGAAGCTCTTCATATATTTCACACCTTTTCAGGGTCTTCATGGTTTTGAACACCACTTCATGCTCCTCCTATTTTTCAGACCGTTTCATGCTCCTCATATTTTTGACACCTTTTGAAGCTCTTCATATTTTTCACACCTTTTCAGGCTCTTCATGGTTTTCAACACAACTTCATGCTCCTCGTATTTTTCAGACCGTTACATGCTCCTCATATTTTTGACACCTTTTGAAGCTCTGCATATATTTCACACATTTTCAGGCTCTTCATGATTTTCAACACCACTTCATGCTCCTCCTATTTTTCAGACCGTTTCATGCTCCTCATATTTTTCACACCTTTTGAAGCTCTTCATATATTTCACACCTTTTCAGGGTCTTCATGGTTTTGAACACCACTTCATGCTCCTCCTATTTTTCAGACCGTTTCATGCTCCTCATATTTTTGACACCTTTTGAAGCTCTTCATATTTTTCACACCTTTTCAGGCTCTTCATGGTTTTCAACACAACTTCATGCTCCTCGTATTTTTCAGACCGTTACATGCTCCTCATATTTTTGACACCTTTTGAAGCTCTGCATATATTTCACACATTTTCAGGCTCTTCATGATTTTCAACACCACTTCATGCTCCTCCTATTTTTCAGACCGTTTCATGCTCATCTCATTTTTGACACCTTTTGAAGCTCTTCATATATTTCACACCTTTTCAGGGTCTTCATGGTTTTGAACACCACTTCATGCTCCTCCTATTTTTCAGACCGTTTCATGCTCCTCATATTTTTGACACCTTTTGAAGCTCTTCATATTTTTCACACCTTTTCAGTCTCTGCATGATTTTGAACACCGTTTCATGCTCCTCATATATTTCACACCTTTTGAAGCTCTTCATATTTTGCACACCTTTTCAGGCTCTTCATGTTTTTGAACACCGCTTCATCCTCCTCCTATTTTTAAGAGGGTTTCATGCTCGTCATATTTTTGACATATTTTGAAGCTCTTCATAATTTTCACACCTTTTCAGGCTCTTCATGTTTTTGAACACCGCTTCATGCTCGTCCTATTTTTCAAACCGTTTCATGCTCCTCATATTTTTGACACCATTTGAAGCTCTTCATATTTTTCACACCTTTTCAGGCTCTTCATTTTTTTCAACACCACTTCATGCTCCTCCTATTTTTCAGACCGTTTCATGCTCCTCATATATTTCACACCTTTTGAAGCTCTTCATATATTTCACACCTTTTCAGACTCTTCATGATTTTGAACACCACTTCATGCTCCTCCTATTTTTCAGACTGTTTCATGCTCCTCATATTTTTGACACATTTTGAAGCTCTTCATTTTTTTCACACCTTTTCAGGCTCTTCATGTTTTTCAACAGCGCTTCATGGTCCTCCTATGTTTCAGAACGTTTCATGCTCCTCATGTATTTCACACCTTTTGAAACTCTTCATATTTTTTACACCTTTTCAAGCTCTTCATGTTTTTGAACACCGTTTCATGCTCCTCCTATTTTTCAGACCTTTTCATGCTCCTCATATTTTTGACAAATTTTGAAGCTCTTCATATTTTGCACACCTTTCATTCTCTTAATATTTTTCAACACCACTTCATGCTCCTCCAATTTTTCAGTCCGTTTCATGCACATCTCATTTTTGACACCTTTTGAAACTATTCATATTTTTCACACCTTTTCAGGCTCTTCCGGGTTTTCAACACCGCTTCATGATCCTCCTATTTTTCAGACCGTTTCATGCTCCTCATATTTTTACACCTTTTGAAGCTCTTCATATATTTCACACCTTTTCAGGCTCTTCCGGGTTTTCAACACCGCTTCATCCTCCTCCTATTTTTAAGAGGGTTTCATGCTCGTCATATTTTTGACACCTTTTGAAGCTCTTCATATTTTTCACACCTTTTCAGGCTCTTCATGTTTTTCAACACCGCTTCATGATCCTCCTATTTTTCAGACCATTTCATGCAGATCTCATTTTTGACACCTTTTGAAGCTCTTCTTATTTTTCAAAACTTTTGAAGCTCTTCATATTTTTCACACGTTTTCAGGCTCTTCATGTTTTTGAACACTGCTTCATGCTCCTCCTATTTTTCAGACAGTTTCATGCTCCTGATATTTTTGACATCTTTTGAAGCTCTATATATTTTTCACACCTTTTCAGGCTCTTCATGTGTTTCAACACCGCTTCATGCTCCTCCTATTTTTCAGAATGTTTCATGCTCCTCATATTTTTGACATCTTTTGAAGCTCTTCATATTTTTCACACATTTTCAGGCTCTTTATGTTTTTGAACACCGCTTCATGGTCCTCATAATTTTCAGAACTTTTCATGCTCCTGATATAATTCACACCTTTTGAAGCTCTTCATATTTTTCACACCTTTTCAGGCTCTTCATGTTTTTCAACACCGTTTCATGCTCCTCCTATTTTTCAGACCGTTTCATGCTCCTCATAATTTTGACACCTTTTGAAGCTCTTCATAATTTTCACACCTTTTGAAGCTGTTCATATATTTCACACCTTTTCAGGCTCTTGATGATTTTCAACACCACCTCATGCTCCTCCTAATTTTCACACCCTTTCATGCTAATCTAATTTTTGACACCTTTTGAAGCTCTTCATATTTTTCACACATTTTGAAGGTCTTCATATTTTTCACACCTTTTCAGGCTGTTCATGTTTTTGAACACCGCTTATGCTCGTCCTATTTTTCAGACCGTTTCATGCTCCTCATATTTTTGACACCTTTTGAAGCTCTTCATATTTTTCACACCTTTTCAGGCTCTTCATGTTTTTCAACAACACTTCATGCTCCTCGTATTTTTCAGACGGTTTCATTCTCCTCATATTTTTGACACCTTTTGAAGCTCTGCATATATTTCACACCTTTTCAGGCTCTTCATGATTTTCAACACCACTTCATGCTCCTCCATTTTTCAGACCGTTTCATGCTCATCTCATTTTTGACATCTTTTGAAGCTCTTCATATTTTTCACACCTTTTGAAGCTCTTCATAATTTTCATATTTTTGAAGCTCTTCATATTTTTCACACTTTTTCAACCTCTTCATGTTTTTCAACACCTGTTCAGGCTCCTCCTATTTTTCAGACCCTTTCATGCTAATCTAATTTTTGACACTTTTTGAAGCTCTTCATACTTTTCGCACCTTTTAAGTCTCTGTATGTTTTTGAACACCTTTTCATGCTCCTCATGTATTTCACTCCTTTTGAAGCTCTTCATATTTTTCACACGTTTTCAGGCTCTTCATGTTTTTGAACACTGCTTCATGCTCCTCCTATTTTTCAGACAGTTTCATGCTCCTCATATTTTTGACATCTTTTGAAGCTCTATATATTTTTCACACCTTTTCAGGCTCTTCATGTGTTTCAACACTGCTTCATGCTCCTCCTATTTTTCAGAATGTTTCATGCTCCTCATATTTTTGACATCTTTTGAAGCTCTTCATATTTTTCACACATTTTCAGGCTCTTTATGTTTTTGAACACCGCTTCATGGTCCTCATAATTTTCAGAACTTTTCATGCTCCTGATATAATTCACACCTTTTGAAGCTCTTCATATTTTTCACACCTTTTCAGGCTCTTCATGTTTTTCAACACCGTTTCATGCTCCTCCTATTTTTCAGACCGTTTCATGCTCCTCATAATTTTGACACCTTTTGAAGCTCTTCATAATTTTCACACCTTTTGAAGCTGTTCATATATTTCACAACTTTTCAGGCTCTTGATGATTTTCAACACCACTTCATGCTCCTCCTAATTTTCACACCCTTTCATGCTAATCTAATTTTTGACACCTTTTGAAGCTCTTCATATTTTTCACACCTTTTGAAGGTCTTCATATTTTTCACACCTTTTCAGGCTGTTCATGTTTTTGAACACCGCTTATGCTCGTCCTATTTTTCAGACCGTTTCATGCTCCTCATATTTTTGACACCTTTTGAAGCTCTTCATATTTTTCACACCTTTTCAGGCTCTTCATGTTTTTCAACACCGCTTCATGATCCTCCTATTTTTCGGACCGTTTCATGCTCCTCATATTTTTGACACCTTTTGAAGCTCCTCATATTTTTCACACCTTTTCAGGCTCTTCATGTTTTTCAACAACACTTCATGCTCCTCATATTTTTCAGACGGTTTCATTCTCCTCATATTTTTGACACCTTTTGAAGCTCTGCATATATTTCACACCTTTTCAGGCTCTTCATGATTTTCAACACCACTTCATGCTCCTCCATTTTTCAGACCGTTTCATGCTCATCTCATTTTTGACATCTTTTGAAGCTCTTCATATTTTTCACACCTTTTGAAGCTCTTCATAATTTTCATATTTTTGAAGCTCTTCATATTTTTCACACTTTTTCAGCCTCTTCATGTTTTTCAACACCTGTTCAGGCTCCTCCTATTTTTCAGACCCTTTCATGCTAATCTAATTTTTGACACTTTTTGAAGCTCTTCATACTTTTCGCACCTTTTAAGTCTCTGTATGTTTTTGAACACCTTTTCATGCTCCTCATGTATTTCACTCCTTTTGAAGCTCTTCATATTTTGCAGACATTTTCAGGCTCTTCATGTTTTTGAACACCGCTTCATCCTCCTCCTATTTTTTAGAGGGTTTCATGCTCGTCATATTTTGGACATTTTGAAGCTCTTCATATTTTTCACACCTTTTCAGGCTCTTCATGTTTTTGAAGACCGCTTCATCCTCCTCCTATTTTTAAGAGGGTTTCATGCTCGTCATATTTTTGACACATTTTGAAGCTCTTCATATTTTTCACACCTTTTCAGGCTCTTCATGTTTTTGAACACCACTTTATGTTCCTCCTATTTTTCAGACCGTTTCATGCTCCTCATATTTTTGTCACCTTTTGAAACTTTCATATTTTTCACACCTTTTCAAGCTTCATGTTTTTCAACACCACTTCATGCTCCTCCTTTTTTGCAGACCGTTTCATGCTACTCATATATTTGACACCTTTTGAAGCTCTTCATATTTCTCACACCTTTTCAGGCTCTTCATGTTTTACAACACCGCTTCATGCACCTCCGATTTTTCAGACCGTTTCATTCTCCTCATATTTTCGACACCTTTTGAAGCTCTTCATATTTTTCACAACTTTTCAGGCTCTTTATGATTTTCAACAGCCCTTCATGCTCCTCATATTTTTCAGATCGTTTCATGCTCCTCATATTTTTGACACCTTTTTCAGCTTTCATATTTTTCACACCTTTTCAGGCTCTTCATGTTTTGAACACCACTTCATGCTCCTCCTATTTTTCATAGACTTTCATTCTCCTCATATTTTTGACACCTTTTGAAGCTCTTCATATTTTTCACACCTTTTGAATCTCTTCATATATTTCACACCTTTTCAGGCTCTTCATTTTTTTGAACACAGCTTCATGCTCCTCCTATTTTGCAGACCGTTTCATGCTCCTCATATATTTGACAACTTTTGAAGCTCTTCATATTTTTCACATCTTTTCAGGCTCTCATGTTTTTCAACACCGCTTCATGCTCCTCCTATTTTTCAGAGAGTTTCATGCTCCTCATATTTTTGACATCTTTTGAAGCTCTTCATATTTTTCACACATTTTCAGGCTCTTTATGTTTTTGAACACCGCTTCATGGTCCTCATAATTTTCAGAACTTTTCATGCTCCTGATATAATTCACACCTTTTGAAGCTCTTCATATTTTTCACACCTTTTCAGGCTCTTCATGTTTTTCAACACCGTTTCATGCTCCTCCTATTTTTCAGACCGTTTCATGCTCCTCATAATTTTGACACCTTTTGAAGCTCTTCATAATTTTCACACCTTTTGAAGCTGTTCATATATTTCACAACTTTTCAGGCTCTTGATGATTTTCAACACCACTTCATGCTCCTCCTAATTTTCACACCCTTTCATGCTAATCTAATTTTTGACACCTTTTGAAGCTCTTCATATTTTTCACACCTTTTGAAGGTCTTCATATTTTTCACACCTTTTCAGGCTGTTCATGTTTTTGAACACCGCTTATGCTCGTCCTATTTTTCAGACCGTTTCATGCTCCTCATATTTTTGACACCTTTTGAAGCTCTTCATATTTTTCACACCTTTTCAGGCTCTTCATGTTTTTCAACACCGCTTCATGATCCTCCTATTTTTCGGACCGTTTCATGCTCCTCATATTTTTGACACCTTTTGAAGCTCCTCATATTTTTCACACCTTTTCAGGCTCTTCATGTTTTTCAACAACACTTCATGCTCCTCATATTTTTCAGACGGTTTCATTCTCCTCATATTTTTGACACCTTTTGAAGCTCTGCATATATTTCACACCTTTTCAGGCTCTTCATGATTTTCAACACCACTTCATGCTCCTCCATTTTTCAGACCGTTTCATGCTCATCTCATTTTTGACATCTTTTGAAGCTCTTCATATTTTTCACACCTTTTGAAGCTCTTCATAATTTTCATATTTTTGAAGCTCTTCATATTTTTCACACTTTTTCAGCCTCTTCATGTTTTTCAACACCTGTTCAGGCTCCTCCTATTTTTCAGACCCTTTCATGCTAATCTAATTTTTGACACTTTTTGAAGCTCTTCATACTTTTCGCACCTTTTAAGTCTCTGTATGTTTTTGAACACCTTTTCATGCTCCTCATGTATTTCACTCCTTTTGAAGCTCTTCATATTTTGCAGACATTTTCAGGCTCTTCATGTTTTTGAACACCGCTTCATCCTCCTCCTATTTTTTAGAGGGTTTCATGCTCGTCATATTTTGGACATTTTGAAGCTCTTCATATTTTTCACACCTTTTCAGGCTCTTCATGTTTTTGAAGACCGCTTCATCCTCCTCCTATTTTTAAGAGGGTTTCATGCTCGTCATATTTTTGACACATTTTGAAGCTCTTCATATTTTTCACACCTTTTCAGGCTCTTCATGTTTTTGAACACCACTTTATGTTCCTCCTATTTTTCAGACCGTTTCATGCTCCTCATATTTTTGTCACCTTTTGAAACTTTCATATTTTTCACACCTTTTCAAGCTTCATGTTTTTCAACACCACTTCATGCTCCTCCTTTTTTGCAGACCGTTTCATGCTACTCATATATTTGACACCTTTTGAAGCTCTTCATATTTCTCACACCTTTTCAGGCTCTTCATGTTTTACAACACCGCTTCATGCACCTCCGATTTTTCAGACCGTTTCATTCTCCTCATATTTTCGACACCTTTTGAAGCTCTTCATATTTTTCACAACTTTTCAGGCTCTTTATGATTTTCAACAGCCCTTCATGCTCCTCATATTTTTCAGATCGTTTCATGCTCCTCATATTTTTGACACCTTTTTCAGCTTTCATATTTTTCACACCTTTTCAGGCTCTTCATGTTTTGAACACCACTTCATGCTCCTCCTATTTTTCATAGACTTTCATTCTCCTCATATTTTTGACACCTTTTGAAGCTCTTCATATTTTTCACACCTTTTGAATCTCTTCATATATTTCACACCTTTTCAGGCTCTTCATTTTTTTGAACACAGCTTCATGCTCCTCCTATTTTGCAGACCGTTTCATGCTCCTCATATATTTGACAACTTTTGAAGCTCTTCATATTTTTCACATCTTTTCAGGCTCTCATGTTTTTCAACACCGCTTCATGCTCCTCCTATTTTTCAGAGAGTTTCATGCTCCTCATATTTTTGACACCTTTTGAAGCTCTTCATATTTTTCACACCTTTTCAGCTCTTCATGTTTTGAACACCGTTTCATGCTCCTCCTATTTTTCAGACCGTTTCATTCTCCTATATTTTTGACAGCTTTTGAAGGTCTTCATATTTTTCTCACCTTTTCAAGCTCTTCATTCTTTTCAACACCGCTTCATGCTCCTCCTATTTTTCAGCCCGTTTCATGCTCCTCATAGTTTTGACACCTTTTGAAGCTCTTCATGTTTTTCACACCTTTTCAGCTCTTCATGTTTTTGAACACCACTTCATGATCTTCCTATTTTTCAGACCGTTTCATGCTCCTCATATATTTTACATTCTTTGAGTCTCTTCATATTTTTCACACCTTTTGAAGCTCTTCATATTTTTCACACCTTTTCAGGCTCTTCATGTTTTTCAACATCGTTTCATGCTCCTCCTATTTTTCAGACCGTTTCATGCTCCTCATAATTTTGACACCTTTTGAAGCTCTTCATCATTTTCACACCTTTTGAAGCTGTTCATATTTTTCACACCTTTTCAGGCTCTTCATGTTTCTCAACAACACTTCATGCTCCTCGTATTTTTCAGACGGTTTCACTCTCCTCATATTTTTGACACCTTTTGAAGCTCTGCATATATTTCACACCTTTTCAGGCTCTTCATGATTTTCAACACCACTTCATGCTCCTCCATTTTTCAGACCGTTTCATGCTCATCTCATTTTTGACATCTTTTGAAGCTCTTCATATTTTTCACACTTTTTGAAGCTCTTCATAATTTTCATATTTTTGAAGCTCTTCATATTTTTCACACTTTTTCAGCCTCTTCATGTTTTTCAACACCTCTTCAGGCTCCGCCTATTTTTCAGACCCTTTTATGCTAATCTAATTTTTGACACTTTTTGAAGCTCTTCATACTTTTTGCACCTTTTAAGTCTCTGCATGTTTTTGAACACCTTTTCATGCTCCTCATGTATTTCACTCCTTTTGAAGCTCTTCATATTTTGCACACATTTTCAGGCTCTTCATGTTTTTGAACACCGCTTCATCCTCCTCCTATTTTTCAGATTGTTTCATGCACATCTCATTTTTTACCCCTTTTGAGGCTCTTCATATTTTTCACACCTTTTCAGGCTCTTCATGTTTTTGAACACCTCTTCATGATCTTCCTATTTTTCAGACCGTTTCATGCTCCTCATATATTTGACATTCTTTGAGGCTCTTCATATTTTTCACACCTTTTCAGGCTCGTCATGTTTTTGAATACCGTTTCATGCTCCTCCTATTTTTCAGACCGTTTCATGCTCCTCATATTTTTGACACCTTTTGAAGCTCTTCATATTTTTCACACCTTTTCAGGCTCTTCATGTTTTTCAACACCGCTTCATGCTCCTCCTGTTTTTCAGACCGTTTCATGCTAGTCATATTTTTGACACCTTTTGAAGCTCTTCATATTTCTCACACCTTTTCAGGCTCTTCATGTTTTTCAACAACGCTTCATGCTCCTCCAATTTTTCAGACGGTTTCATGCTCCTCATATTTTTGACACCTTTTGAAGCTCTTCATATTTTTCACACCTTTTCAGGCTCTTCATGTTTTTCAACACCGCTTCATGCACCTCCTATTTTTCAGAACGTTTCATGCTCATCTCATTTTTGACACCTTTTGAAGCTTTTCATATTTTTCACATATTTTCAGGCTCTTCATGTTTTTGAACACCGCTTCATGCTAATCCTATTTTTCAAACCATATCATGCTCCTCATGTTTTTCACACCTTTTGAAGCTCTTCATATTTTTCAGACGTTTTCAGGCTCTTCTTGTTTTTGAACACCACTTCATGCTCCTTCTATTTTTCAGAGAGTTTCATGCTCCTCATGTATTTCACACCTTTTGAAGCTCTTCATATTTTTCACACCTTTTCAGGCTTTTCATATTTTTGAACACCGTTTCATGCTCCTCCTATTTTTCAGGCCGTTTCATGCTCCTCATATTTTTGACACCTTTTGAAGCTCTTCATATTTTTCAAACCTTTTCAGGCTCTTCATGTTTTTCAACACCGCTTCATGCTCCTCCGATTTTTCGGACCGTTTCATGCTCCACATATTTTTGACACCTTTTGAGCTCTTCGTATAATTCACACCTTTTCAGGCTCTTCATTTTTTTCAACACCACTTCATGCTCCTCCTATTTTTCAGACCATTTCATGCAGATCTCATTTTTGACACCTTTTGAAGCTCTTCTTATTTTTCAAAACTTGAAGCTCTTCATATTTTTCACACGTTTTCAGGCTCTTCATGTTTTTCAACACCGCTTCATGCTCCTCCTATTTTTCAGACGGTTTCATGCTCATCTCATTTTTGACACCTTTTGAATCTCTTCATATTTTTCACATCTTTTAAAGCTGTTCATATTTTTCACACTTTTTCAGGCTTTTCATATTTTTGAACACCGTTTCATGCTCCTCCTATTTTTCAGGCCGTTTCATGCTCCTCATATTTTTGACACCTTTTGAAGCTCTTCATATTTTTCAAACCTTTTCAGGCTCTTCATGTTTTTCAACACCGCTTCATGCTCCTCCGATTTTTCGGACCGTTTCATGCTCCACATATTTTTGACACCTTTTGAGCTCTTCGTATAATTCACACCTTTTCAGGCTCTTCATTTTTTTCAACACCACTTCATGCTCCTCCTATTTTTCAGACCATTTCATGCAGATCTCATTTTTGACACCTTTTGAAGCTCTTCTTATTTTTCAAAACTTGAAGCTCTTCATATTTTTCACACGTTTTCAGGCTCTGCATGTTTTTCAACAACCTTTCTTGCTCCTCCTATTTTTCAGACGGTTTCATGCTCATCTCATTTTTGACACCTTTTGAAGCTCTTCATATTTTTCACACCTTTTGAAGATCTTCTTATTTTTCACGTTTTTGAAGCTCTTCATATTTTTCACACGTTTTCAGCCTCTTCATGTTTTTCAACACCGCTTCTTGCTCCTGCTATTTTTCAGACCGTTTCATACTCCTCATATTTTTGACACGTTTAGAGGCTCTTCATATTTTTCACACCTTTTCAGGCTCTTCATGTTTTTGAAGACCGCTTCATGCTCCTCCTATTTTTCAGACCGTTTCATGCTCATCATGTATTTCACACCTTTTGAAGCTCTTCATATTTTGCACACCTTTTCAGGCTCTTCATGTTTTTCACAACCACTTCATGCTCCTCCTATTTTTCCGATCGTTTCATGCACATCTCATTTTTTACACCTTTTGAGGCTCTTCATATTTTTCACACCTTTTCAGGCTCTTCATGTTTTTGAACACCACTTCATGATCCTCCTATTTTTCCGACCGTTTCATGCTCCTCATATATTTGACATTTTTTGAGGCTCTTCATATTTTTCACACCTTTTCAGGCTCGTCATGTTTTTGAACACCGCTTCATGCTCCTCCTGTTTTTCAGACCATTTCATGCTAGTCATATTTTTGACACCTTTTGAAGCTCTTCATATTTCTCACACCTTTTCAGGCTCTTCATGTTTTTCAACAACGCTTCATGCTCCTCCGATTTTTCAGACGGTTTCATGCTCCTCATACTTTTGACACCTTTTGAAGCTCTTCATATTTTTCACACCTTTTCAGGCTCTTCATGTTTTTCAACACCGCTTCATGCACCTCCTATTTTTCAGAACGTTTCATGCTCATCTCATTTTTGACACCTTTTGAAGCTCTTCATATTTTTCACACCTTTTCAGGCTCTTCATATTTTTCAACACAACTTCATGCATCTCCTATTTTTCGGACCATTTCATGCTCCTCATATTTTTCAAACCTTTTGAAACTCTTCATATTTTTCACACCTTTTCAGGCTCTTCATGTTTTGAACACCACTTCATGCTCCTCCTATTATTCAGAGAGTTTCATGCTCCTCATGTATTTCACACCTTTTGAAGCTCTTCATATTTTTCACACCTTTTGAAGCTCTTCATATATTTCACATCTTTTCAGGCTCTTCATGTTTATTTAACAACGTTTCATCCTCCTCCTATTTTTGACACATTTTGAAGCTCTTCATATTTTTCACATCTTTTAAGACTCTTCATGTTTTTCAACACAGCTTCATGCTCCTCCGTTTTTTCAGACCGTTTCATCCTCCTCCTATTTTTGACACATTTTGAAGCTCTTCATATTTTTCACATCTTTTAAGACTCTTCATGTTTTTCAACACCGCTTCATGCTCCTCCGTTTTTTCAGACCGTTTCATGCTCCTCTCATTTTTGACACCTTTTGAAGCTCTTCATATTTTTCTCACCTTTTGAAGCTCTTCATATTTCTCACACCTTTTCAGGCTCTTCATGTTTTACAACACCGCTTCATGCACCTCCGATTTTTCAGACCGTTTCATTCTCCTCATATTTTCGACACCTTTTGAAGCTCTTCATATTTTTCACAACTTTTCAGGCTCTTCATGTTTTTGAACACCATTTCATGCTCCTCCTATTTTGCAGACCGTTTCATTCTCCTCATATTTTTGACACCTTTTGAAGCTCTTAATATATTTCACACCTTTTCAGATTTTTCATTTTTTTCAACACGACTTCATGCTCCTCCTGTTTTTCAGACCGTTTCATGCTCATCTCATTTTGACACCTTTTGAAGCGCTTCATGTTTTTCACATCTTTTGAAGCTCTTCATATTTTTCACAACTTTTCAGGCTCTTTATGATTTTCAACAGCCCTTCATGCTCCTCATATTTTTCAGATCGTTTCATGCTCCTCATATTTTTGACACCTTTTTCAGCTTTCATATTTTTCACACCTTTTCAGGCTCTTCATGTTTTGAACACCACTTCATGCTCCTCCTATTTTTCATAGACTTTCATTCTCCTCATATTTTTGACACCTTTTGAAGCTCTTCATATTTTTCACACCTTTTGAATCTCTTCATATATTTCACACCTTTTCAGGCTCTTCATTTTTTTGAACACAGCTTCATGCTCCTCCTATTTTGCAGACCGTTTCATGCTCCTCATATATTTGACAACTTTTGAAGCTCTTCATATTTTTCACATCTTTTCAGGCTCTCATGTTTTTCAACACCGCTTCATGCTCCTCCTATTTTTCAGAGAGTTTCATGCTCCTCATATTTTTGACACCTTTTGAAGCTCTTCATATTTTTCACACCTTTTCAGCTCTTCATGTTTTGAACACCGTTTCATGCTCCTCCTATTTTTCAGACCGTTTCATTCTCCTATATTTTTGACAGCTTTTGAAGGTCTTCATATTTTTCTCACCTTTTCAAGCTCTTCATTCTTTTCAACACCGCTTCATGCTCCTCCTATTTTTCAGCCCGTTTCATGCTCCTCATAGTTTTGACACCTTTTGAAGCTCTTCATATTTTTCACACCTTTTCAGCTCTTCATGTTTTTGAACACCACTTCATGATCTTCCTATTTTTCAGACCGTTTCATGCTCCTCATATATTTTACATTCTTTGAGTCTCTTCATATTTTTCACACCTTTTGAAGCTCTTCATATTTTTCACACCTTTTCAGGCTCTTCATGTTTTTCAACATCGTTTCATGCTCCTCCTATTTTTCAGACCGTTTCATGCTCCTCATAATTTTGACACCTTTTGAAGCTCTTCATCATTTTCACACCTTTTGAAGCTGTTCATATTTTTCACACCTTTTCAGGCTCTTCATGTTTCTCAACAACACTTCATGCTCCTCGTATTTTTCAGACGGTTTCACTCTCCTCATATTTTTGACACCTTTTGAAGCTCTGCATATATTTCACACCTTTTCAGGCTCTTCATGATTTTCAACACCACTTCATGCTCCTCCATTTTTCAGACCGTTTCATGCTCATCTCATTTTTGACATCTTTTGAAGCTCTTCATATTTTTCACACTTTTTGAAGCTCTTCATAATTTTCATATTTTTGAAGCTCTTCATATTTTTCACACTTTTTCAGCCTCTTCATGTTTTTCAACACCTCTTCAGGCTCCGCCTATTTTTCAGACCCTTTTATGCTAATCTAATTTTTGACACTTTTTGAAGCTCTTCATACTTTTTGCACCTTTTAAGTCTCTGCATGTTTTTGAACACCTTTTCATGCTCCTCATGTATTTCACTCCTTTTGAAGCTCTTCATATTTTGCACACATTTTCAGGCTCTTCATGTTTTTGAACACCGCTTCATCCTCCTCCTATTTTTCAGATTGTTTCATGCACATCTCATTTTTTACCCCTTTTGAGGCTCTTCATATTTTTCACACCTTTTCAGGCTCTTCATGTTTTTGAACACCTCTTCATGATCTTCCTATTTTTCAGACCGTTTCATGCTCCTCATATATTTGACATTCTTTGAGGCTCTTCATATTTTTCACACCTTTTCAGGCTCGTCATGTTTTTGAATACCGTTTCATGCTCCTCCTATTTTTCAGACCGTTTCATGCTCCTCATATTTTTGACACCTTTTGAAGCTCTTCATATTTTTCACACCTTTTCAGGCTCTTCATGTTTTTCAACACCGCTTCATGCTCCTCCTGTTTTTCAGACCGTTTCATGCTAGTCATATTTTTGACACCTTTTGAAGCTCTTCATATTTCTCACACCTTTTCAGGCTCTTCATGTTTTTCAACAACGCTTCATGCTCCTCCAATTTTTCAGACGGTTTCATGCTCCTCATATTTTTGACACCTTTTGAAGCTCTTCATATTTTTCACACCTTTTCAGGCTCTTCATGTTTTTCAACACCGCTTCATGCACCTCCTATTTTTCAGAACGTTTCATGCTCATCTCATTTTTGACACCTTTTGAAGCTTTTCATATTTTTCACATATTTTCAGGCTCTTCATGTTTTTGAACACCGCTTCATGCTAATCCTATTTTTCAAACCATATCATGCTCCTCATGTTTTTCACACCTTTTGAAGCTCTTCATATTTTTCAGACGTTTTCAGGCTCTTCTTGTTTTTGAACACCACTTCATGCTCCTTCTATTTTTCAGAGAGTTTCATGCTCCTCATGTATTTCACACCTTTTGAAGCTCTTCATATTTTTCACACCTTTTCAGGCTTTTCATATTTTTGAACACCGTTTCATGCTCCTCCTATTTTTCAGGCCGTTTCATGCTCCTCATATTTTTGACACCTTTTGAAGCTCTTCATATTTTTCAAACCTTTTCAGGCTCTTCATGTTTTTCAACACCGCTTCATGCTCCTCCGATTTTTCGGACCGTTTCATGCTCCACATATTTTTGACACCTTTTGAGCTCTTCGTATAATTCACACCTTTTCAGGCTCTTCATTTTTTTCAACACCACTTCATGCTCCTCCTATTTTTCAGACCATTTCATGCAGATCTCATTTTTGACACCTTTTGAAGCTCTTCTTATTTTTCAAAACTTGAAGCTCTTCATATTTTTCACACGTTTTCAGGCTCTTCATGTTTTTCAACACCGCTTCATGCTCCTCCTATTTTTCAGACGGTTTCATGCTCATCTCATTTTTGACACCTTTTGAATCTCTTCATATTTTTCACATCTTTTAAAGCTGTTCATATTTTTCACACTTTTTCAGGCTCTGCATGTTTTTCAACAACCTTTCTTGCTCCTCCTATTTTTCAGACGGTTTCATGCTCATCTCATTTTTGACACCTTTTGAAGCTCTTCATATTTTTCACACCTTTTGAAGACCTTCTTATTTTTCACGTTTTTGAAGCTCTTCATATTTTTCACACGTTTTCAGCCTCTTCATGTTTTTCAACACCGCTTCTTGCTCCTGCTATTTTTCAGACCGTTTCATACTCCTCATATTTTTGACACGTTTTGAGGCTCTTCATATTTTTCACACCTTTTCAGGCTCTTCATGTTTTTGAACACCGCTTCATGCTCCTCCTATTTTTCAGACCGTTTCATGCTCCTCATGTATTTCACACCTTTTGAAGCTCTTCATATTTTGCACACCTTTTCAGGCTCTTCATGTTTTTCACAACCACTTCATGCTCCTCCTATTTTTCCGATCGTTTCATGCACATCTCATTTTTTACACCTTTTGAGGCTCTTCATATTTTTCACACCTTTTCAGGCTCTTCATGTTTTTGAACACCACTTCATGATCCTCCTATTTTTCAGACCGTTTCATGCTCCTCATATATTTGACATTTTTTGAGGCTCTTCATATTTTTCACACCTTTTCAGGCTCGTCATGTTTTTGAACACCGCTTCATGCTCCTCCTGTTTTTCAGACCATTTCATGCTAGTCATATTTTTGACACCTTTTGAAGCTCTTCATATTTCTCACACCTTTTCAGGCTCTTCATGTTTTTCAACAACGCTTCATGCTCCTCCGATTTTTCAGACGGTTTCATGCTCCTCATACTTTTGACACCTTTTGAAGCTCTTCATATTTTTCACACCTTTTCAGGCTCTTCATGTTTTTCAACACCGCTTCATGCACCTCCTATTTTTCAGAACGTTTCATGCTCATCTCATTTTTGACACCTTTTGAAGCTTTTCATATTTTTCAAAACTTTTCAGGCTTTTCATGTTTTGAACACCGCTTCATGGTAATCCTATTTTTGAAACCATATCATGCTCCTCATATTTTTCACACATATTGAAGCTCTTCATATTTTTCAAACCTTTTCAGACTCTTCATGTTTTTGAACACCACTTCATGCTCCTTCTATTTTTCAGAGAGTTTCATTCTCCTCATGTATTTCACACCTTTTGAAGCTCTTCATATTTTGCACACCTTTTCAGGCTCTTCATGTTTTTGAACACCGTTTCATGCTCCTCCTATTTTTCAGACGGTTTCATGCTCCTCATATTTTGACACCTTTTGAAGCTCTTCATATTTTTCACACTTTTTCAAGCTCTTCATGTTTTTCAACACCACTTCATGCTCCTCCTATTTTTCAGACGTTTCATGTTCCTCATATTTTTGACACCTTTAGAAACTTTTCATATTTTTCACACTTTTTCAGGCTCTTCATGTTTTTCCACACCGCTTCAGCTCCTCCTATTTTTCAGACCGTTTCATTCTCCTCATAAATTTGACACATTTTAAAGCTCTTCATATATTTCACACCTTTTCAGGCTCTTCATTTTTTCAACACCACTTCATGCTCCTCCTATTTTTCAGACCGTTTCATGCTCATCTATTTTGACACCTTTTGAAGCTCTTCATATTTTTACACCTTTTAAGCTCTTCACATTTTTCACACCTTTTCAGGCTCTTCATGTTTTGAACACCGTTTCTTGCTCCTCTTATTATTCAGACCGTTTCATTATCCTGATATATTTGACACCTCTAGAAGCTCTTCATATTTTTCACACCTTTTCAGGCTCTTCAAGATTTTCAACACCGCTTCATGCTCCTCCGATTTTTCAGACCGTTTCATGCTCATCTAATTTTTGACACCTTTTGAAGCTCTTCATATTTTTCACACCTTTTCAGGCTCTTCATATTTTTCAACACAACTTCATGCATCTCCTATTTTTCGGACCATTTCATGCTCCTCATATTTTTCAAACCTTTTGAAACTCTTCATATTTTTCACACCTTTTCAGGCTCTTCATGTTTTGAACACCACTTCATGCTCCTCCTATTATTCAGAGAGTTTCATGCTCCTCATGTATTTCACACCTTTTGAAGCTCTTCATATTTTTCACACCTTTTGAAGCTCTTCATATATTTCACATCTTTTCAGGCTCTTCATGTTTATTTAACAACGTTTCATCCTCCTCCTATTTTTGACACATTTTGAAGCTCTTCATATTTTTCACATCTTTTAAGACTCTTCATGTTTTTCAACACAGCTTCATGCTCCTCCGTTTTTTCAGACCGTTTCATCCTCCTCCTATTTTTGACACATTTTGAAGCTCTTCATATTTTTCACATCTTTTAAGACTCTTCATGTTTTTCAACACCGCTTCATGCTCCTCCGTTTTTTCAGACCGTTTCATGCTCCTCTCATTTTTGACACCTTTTGAAGCTCTTCATATTTTTCTCACCTTTTGAAGCTCTTCATATTTCTCACACCTTTTCAGGCTCTTCATGTTTTACAACACCGCTTCATGCACCTCCGATTTTTCAGACCGTTTCATTCTCCTCATATTTTCGACACCTTTTGAAGCTCTTCATATTTTTCACAACTTTTCAGGCTCTTCATGTTTTTGAACACCATTTCATGCTCCTCCTATTTTGCAGACCGTTTCATTCTCCTCATATTTTTGACACCTTTTGAAGCTCTTAATATATTTCACACCTTTTCAGATTTTTCATTTTTTTCAACACGACTTCATGCTCCTCCTGTTTTTCAGACCGTTTCATGCTCATCTCATTTTGATACCTTTTGAAGCGCTTCATGTTTTTCACATCTTTTGAAGCTCTTCATATTTTTCACAACTTTTCAGGCTCTTTATGATTTTCAACAGCCCTTCATGCTCCTCATATTTTTCAGATCGTTTCATGCTCCTCATATTTTTGACACCTTTTTCAGCTTTCATATTTTTCACACCTTTTCAGGCTCTTCATGTTTTGAACACCACTTCATGCTCCTCCTATTTTTCATAGACTTTCATTCTCCTCATATTTTTGACACCTTTTGAAGCTCTTCATATTTTTCACACCTTTTGAATCTCTTCATATATTTCACACCTTTTCAGGCTCTTCATTTTTTTGAACACCGCTTCATGCTCCTCCTATTTTTCAGAGAGTTTCATGCTCCTCATATTTTTGACACCTTTTGAAGCTCTTCATATTTTTCACACCTTTTCAGCTCTTCATGTTTTGAACACCGTTTCATGCTCCTCCTATTTTTCAGACCGTTTCATTCTCCTATATTTTTGACAGCTTTTGAAGGTCTTCATATTTTTCTCACCTTTTCAAGCTCTTCATTCTTTTCAACACCGCTTCATGCTCCTCCTATTTTTCAGCCCGTTTCATGCTCCTCATAGTTTTGACACCTTTTGAAGCTCTTCATATTTTTCACACCTTTTCAGCTCTTCATGTTTTTGAACACCACTTCATGATCTTCCTATTTTTCAGACCGTTTCATGCTCCTCATATATTTTACATTCTTTGAGTCTCTTCATATTTTTCACACCTTTTGAAGCTCTTCATATTTTTCACACCTTTTCAGGCTCTTCATGTTTTTCAACATCGTTTCATGCTCCTCCTATTTTTCAGACCGTTTCATGCTCCTCATAATTTTGACACCTTTTGAAGCTCTTCATCATTTTCACACCTTTTGAAGCTGTTCATATTTTTCACACCTTTTCAGGCTCTTCATGTTTCTCAACAACACTTCATGCTCCTCGTATTTTTCAGACGGTTTCATTCTCCTCATATTTTTGACACCTTTTGAAGCTCTGCATATATTTCACACCTTTTCAGGCTCTTCATGATTTTCAACACCACTTCATGCTCCTCCATTTTTCAGACCGTTTCATGCTCATCTCATTTTTGACATCTTTTGAAGCTCTTCATATTTTTCACACTTTTTGAAGCTCTTCATAATTTTCATATTTTTGAAGCTCTTCATATTTTTCACACTTTCTCAGCCTCTTCATGTTTTTCAACACCTCTTCAGGCTCCGCCTATTTTTCAGACCCTTTTATGCTAATCTAATTTTTGACACTTTTTGAAGCTCTTCATACTTTTTGCACCTTTTAAGTCTCTGCATGTTTTTGAACACCTTTTCATGCTCCTCATGTATTTCACTCCTTTTGAAGCTCTTCATATTTTGCACACATTTTCAGGCTCTTCATGTTTTTGAACACCGCTTCATCCTCCTCCTATTTTTCAGATTGTTTCATGCACATCTCATTTTTTACCCCTTTTGAGGCTCTTCATATTTTTCACACCTTTTCAGGCTCTTCATGTTTTTGAACACCTCTTCATGATCTTCCTATTTTTCAGACCGTTTCATGCTCCTCATATATTTGACATTCTTTGAGGCTCTTCATATTTTTCACACCTTTTCAGGCTCGTCATGTTTTTGAATACCGTTTCATGCTCCTCCTATTTTTCAGACCGTTTCATGCTCCTCATATTTTTGACACCTTTTGAAGCTCTTCATATTTTTCACACCTTTTCAGGCTCTTCATGTTTTTCAACACCGCTTCATGCTCCTCCTGTTTTTCAGACCGTTTCATGCTAGTCATATTTTTGACACCTTTTGAAGCTCTTCATATTTCTCACACCTTTTCAGGCTCTTCATGTTTTTCAACAACGCTTCATGCTCCTCCAATTTTTCAGACGGTTTCATGCTCCTCATATTTTTGACACCTTTTGAAGCTCTTCATATTTTTCACACCTTTTCAGGCTCTTCATGTTTTTCAACACCGCTTCATGCACCTCCTATTTTTCAGAACGTTTCATGCTCATCTCATTTTTGACACCTTTTGAAGCTTTTCATATTTTTCACATATTTTCAGGCTCTTCATGTTTTTGAACACCGCTTCATGCTAATCCTATTTTTCAAACCATATCATGCTCCTCATGTTTTTCACACCTTTTGAAGCTCTTCATATTTTTCAGACGTTTTCAGGCTCTTCTTGTTTTTGAACACCACTTCATGCTCCTTCTATTTTTCAGAGAGTTTCATGCTCCTCATGTATTTCACACCTTTTGAAGCTCTTCATATTTTTCACACCTTTTCAGGCTTTTCATATTTTTGAACACCGTTTCATGCTCCTCCTATTTTTCAGGCCGTTTCATGCTCCTCATATTTTTGACACCTTTTGAAGCTCTTCATATTTTTCAAACCTTTTCAGGCTCTTCATGTTTTTCAACACCGCTTCATGCTCCTCCGATTTTTCGGACCGTTTCATGCTCCACATATTTTTGACACCTTTTGAGCTCTTCGTATAATTCACACCTTTTCAGGCTCTTCATTTTTTTCAACACCACTTCATGCTCCTCCTATTTTTCAGACCATTTCATGCAGATCTCATTTTTGACACCTTTTGAAGCTCTTCTTATTTTTCAAAACTTTTGAAGCTCTTCATATTTTTCACACGTTTTCAGGCTCTTCATGTTTTTCAACACCGCTTCATGCTCCTCCTATTTTTCAGACGGTTTCATGCTCATCTCATTTTTGACACCTTTTGAATCTCTTCATATTTTTCACATCTTTTAAAGCTGTTCATATTTTTCACACTTTTTCAGGCTCTGCATGTTTTTCAACAACCTTTCTTGCTCCTCCTATTTTTCAGACGGTTTCATGCTCATCTCATTTTTGACACCTTTTGAAGCTCTTCATATTTTTCACACCTTTTGAAGATCTTCTTATTTTTCACGTTTTTGAAGCTCTTCATATTTTTCACACGTTTTCAGCCTCTTCATGTTTTTCCACACCGCTTCTTGCTCCTGCTATTTTTCAGACCGTTTCATACTCCTCATATTTTTGACACGTTTTGAGGCTCTTCATATTTTTCACACCTTTTCAGACTCTTCATGTTTTTGAACACCGCTTCATGCTCCTCCTATTTTTCAGACCGTTTCATGCTCCTCATGTATTTCACACCTTTTGAAGCTCTTCATATTTTGCACACCTTTTCAGGCTCTTCATGTTTTTCACAACCACTTCATGCTCCTCCTATTTTTCCGATCGTTTCATGCACATCTCATTTTTTACACCTTTTGAGGCTCTTCATATTTTTCACACCTTTTCAGGCTCTTCATGTTTTTGAACACCACTTCATGATCCTCCTATTTTTCAGACCGTTTCATGCTCCTCATATATTTGACATTTTTTGAGGCTCTTCATATTTTTCACACCTTTTCAGGCTCGTCATGTTTTTGAACACCGCTTCATGCTCCTCCTGTTTTTCAGACCATTTCATGCTAGTCATATTTTTGACACCTTTTGAAGCTCTTCATATTTCTCACACCTTTTCAGGCTCTTCATGTTTTTCAACAACGCTTCATGCTCCTCCGATTTTTCAGACGGTTTCATGCTCCTCATACTTTTGACACCTTTTGAAGCTCTTCATATTTTTCACACCTTTTCAGGCTCTTCATGTTTTTCAACACCGCTTCATGCACCTCCTATTTTTCAGAACGTTTCATGCTCATCTCATTTTTGACACCTTTTGAAGCTTTTCACATTTTTCAAAACTTTTCAGGCTTTTCATGTTTTTGAACACCACTTCATGCTCCTCCTATTTTTCAGACGTTTCATGTTCCTCATGTATTTCACACCTTTTGAAGCTCTTCATATTTTGCACACCTTTTCAGGCTCTTCATGTTTTTGAACACCGTTTCATGCTCCTCCTATTTTTCAGACGGTTTCATGCTCCTCATATTTTGACACCTTTTGAAGCTCTTCATATTTTTCACACTTTTTCAAGCTCTTCATGTTTTTCAACACCACTTCATGCTCCTCCTATTTTTCAGACGTTTCATGTTCCTCATATTTTTGACACCTTTAGAAACTTTTCATATTTTTCACACTTTTTCAGGCTCTTCATGTTTTTCCACACCGCTTCAGCTCCTCCTATTTTTCAGACCGTTTCATTCTCCTCATAAATTTGACACATTTTAAAGCTCTTCATATATTTCACACCTTTTCAGGCTCTTCATTTTTTCAACACCACTTCATGCTCCTCCTATTTTTCAGACCGTTTCATGCTCATCTATTTTGACACCTTTTGAAGCTCTTCATATTTTTACACCTTTTAAGCTCTTCACATTTTTCACACCTTTTCAGGCTCTTCATGTTTTGAACACCGTTTCTTGCTCCTCTTATTATTCAGACCGTTTCATTATCCTGATATATTTGACACCTCTAGAAGCTCTTCATATTTTTCACACCTTTTCAGGCTCTTCAAGATTTTCAACACCGCTTCATGCTCCTCTGATTTTTCAGACCGTTTCATGCTCATCTAATTTTTGACACCTTTTGAAGCTCTTCATATTTTTCACACCTTTTCAGGCTCTTCATATTTTTCAACACAACTTCATGCATCTCCTATTTTTCGGACCATTTCATGCTCCTCATATTTTTCAAACCTTTTGAAACTCTTCATATTTTTCACACCTTTTCAGGCTCTTCATGTTTTGAACACCACTTCATGCTCCTCCTATTATTCAGAGAGTTTCATGCTCCTCATGTATTTCACACCTTTTGAAGCTCTTCATATTTTTCACACCTTTTGAAGCTCTTCATATATTTCACATCTTTTCAGGCTCTTCATGTTTATTTAACAACGTTTCATCCTCCTCCTATTTTTGACACATTTTGAAGCTCTTCATATTTTTCACATCTTTTAAGACTCTTCATGTTTTTCAACACAGCTTCATGCTCCTCCGTTTTTTCAGACCGTTTCATCCTCCTCCTATTTTTGACACATTTTGAAGCTCTTCATATTTTTCACATCTTTTAAGACTCTTCATGTTTTTCAACACCGCTTCATGCTCCTCCGTTTTTTCAGACCGTTTCATGCTCCTCTCATTTTTGACACCTTTTGAAGCTCTTCATATTTTTCACACCTTTTGAAGCTCTTCATATTTTTCACAACTTTTAAGGCTCTTCATGTTTTTCAACACCGTTTCATGGTCCTCCTATTTTTCAGAACGTTTCATGCTCCTCATATTTTTGACACCGTTTCAAGCTCTTCATATATTTCACACCTTTTCAGGCTCTGAATGTTGTCAACACCGCTTCATGCTCATCCTATTTTTCGGACCGCTTCATGATCCTCAGATTTTTGACATCTTCGGAGCACTTCATATTTTTCACACGTTTTCAGCCTCTTCATGTTTTTCAACACTGCATCATGCTCTTCCTATTTTTCAGATCGTTTCATGCTCCTCAATGTTTGACATGTTTTGAATCTCTTTATATTTTTCACACCATTTCAGGCTCTTCATGTTTGAACAACGTTTCATGCTCCTCCTATTTTTCAGAAAATTTCATGATCCTCATATATTTGAGACCTTTTAACGCTCTTCATATTTTTCACAGCTTTTCAGCTCTTCATGTTTGTCAACACCACTTCATGCTCCTCCTATTTTTCAGACCGTTTCTTTCTCCTCATATTTTTGACACCTTTTGAAGCTCTTCATATATTTCACAGATTTTCAGGCTCTTCATCTTTTTGCACACCGCTTCATGCTCCTCCTATTTTTCACACCGTTTCATGCTGCTCTCATTATTGACATATTTCGAAGCTATTCATATTTTTCACACCTTTGGAAGCTCTTCATATTTTTCACACATTTTCAGGCTTTTCATGTTTTCAACACCTCTTCATACTCCTCCTTTTTTTCAGTCCGTTTCATGTTCCTCATATTTTTCACACCTTTTAATGCTCTTCATATTTTTCACACCTTTTCAGGCTTTTCATGTTTTTCAACACCGCTTCATGCTCCTCCTATTTTTCAGACTGTTTCATGCTCCTCATATTTTTGACAGCTTTTGAAGCTGTTCATATTTTTCACACCTTTTCAGGCTCTTCATGTTTTTCAACCGTGCTTCATGTTCCTCCTATTTTTCACACCGTTTCATGCTCCTCATATTTTTGACACCTTTTGAAGATCTTAATATTTTTCACACCTTTTCAGGCTCTTCATGTTTTTGAACACCATTTCATGCTCCTCCTTTTTTTTGACACATTTTGAACGTCTTCATAATTTTCACACCTTTCAGGCTCTTCATGTTTTACAACACTGTTTCATGCTCCTCCTATTTTTCAGATCATTTCATGCTCCTCATATATTTCACATCTTTTGTAGCTCTTCATATTTTTCACACCTTTTCAGTCTCTTCAGGTTTCTCAACATCACTTCATGCTTCTCCTATTTTTCACACCGTTTCATGCTCCTCATATTTTTGACACCTTTTGAACCTCCTCATTTTTTCACAACTTTGGAAACTCTTCATATATTTCCCACCTTTTCAGGCTCTTAAAGTTTTCAACACCGCTTCATGCTCATCCTATTTTTCAGACCGTTTCATGCTCCTCATATTTTTGACACGTTTTGAGGCTCTTCATGTTTTTCACACCTTTTCAGGCTCTTCATGTTTTTCAACACTGTTTCATGCTGCTCCTATTTTTCAGACCGTTTCATGTTCCTCATATTTTTCACACCTTTTGAAGCTCTTCATATTTTACAAAACTTTTCAGGTTCTTCATGTTTTTGACGACTGCTTCATGCTCCTCCTATTTTTCAGACCGTTTCATGCTCCTTATATATTTGACACCTTGTGAAGCTCCTCCTATTTTTCACACCTTTTCAGGCTCTTCATGTATTTCAACACCTTTTCATGCTCCTCCTATTTTTCAGACCGCTTCAGTCTCCTCATGTATTTCACACCTTTTCAAGCTCTTCATATTTTTCACACCTTTTCAGGCTCTTCATGTTTTTGAACACCGTTTCATGCTCCTCCTATTTTTCAGACCGTTTCATGCTCCTCATATTTTTGACACCTTTTGAACCTCCTCATTTTTTCACAACTTTGGAAACTCTTCATATATTTCACACCTTTTCAGGCACTTCATGATTTCCACGACCACTTCATGCTCCTCCTATTTTTCAGACCGTTTCATGCTCATCTCATTTTTGACACCTTTGGAAGCTCTTCATATATTTCACACCTTTTGAAGCTCTTCATATTTTTCACACGTTTTCAGGCTCTTCATGTTTTTCAACACCGCTTCATGCTCCTCCTATTTTTCCAGACCGTTTCATGCTCCTCATATTTTTGACACGTTTTGAGGCTCTTCATGTTTTTCACACCTTTTCAAGCTCTTCATGTTTTTGAACACCACTTCATGCTCCTCCTATTTTTCAGATCGTTTCATGCTCCTCATATTTTTGACCCCTTTTGAAGATCTTCATGTTTTTCACACCTTTTCAGGCTCTTCATATTTTTGAACACCATATCATGCTCCTCCTATTTTTCAGACCGTTTCAGGCTCCTCATATTTTTGACACCTTTTGAAGCTCCTCATATTTTTCACACCTTTTGAAGCTCTTCATATATTTCACAACTTTTCAGGCACTTCATGTTTTTCAACATCACTTCATGCTCCTCCTATATTTCAGACCGGTTCATGCTCCTCATATTTTTGACACCTTTTGTAGCTCTTCATATATTTCACACCTTTTGAAGCTCTTCATATTTTTCACACGTTTTCAGGCTATTCATGTTTTTCAACGCCGCTTCATGCTCCTACTATTTTCAGACCGTTTCCACCTCCTCATGTATTTCACACCTTTTGAAGCTCTTCATATATGTCACACCTTTTAGGCTCTTCGTCTTTTTAAAACCGTTTCATGCTCATCCTATTTTTCACACAGTTTCATGCTCCTCATATATTTGACACCTTTTGAAGCTCTTCATATTTTTCACACCTTTTCAGGCTCTTCATGTTTATCAACACAGTTTCATGCTCTTCCTAAATTTCAGACCGTTTCATGCTCCTCATATTGTTGACACCTTTTGAAGCTCTTCATATTTTTCCACCTTTTCAGGCTTTTCATGTTTTTCAACACCGCTTCATGCTCCTCCAATTTTTCAGAAAGTTTCATGCTCCTCATATTTTTAACATCTTTTGAAGCTCTTCATTTTTTTCACACCTATTCATGCTCTTCATCTTTTTCAAAAAAGTTTCATGCTCATCCTATGTTTCATACTGTTTCACGCTCCTAATATTTTTGACACCTTTTGAAGCTCTTTATATTTTTCACACCTTTTCAGGCTCTTCATGTTTTTGACCACCGCATCATGCTCCTCCTATTTTTCAGTCGTTTCATGCCTCTCATATTTTTTACACCTTTTGAAGCTCTTCATGTTTTTCACACCTTTTCATGCTCTTCATCTTTTTCAAAACCGTCTCATTCTCATCCTATTTTAAAGACTGTTTCATGCTCCTCATATTTTTGACACCTTTAGAACCTCTTCATATTTTTCACACCTTTTCATCTCTTCATGTTTTCAACACCGTTTCATGCTCCTCCTATTTTTCAGACCGATTCATGCTCCTCATATTTTTGACACCTTTTGAAGCTCTTCTTTTTTTTTCACACATTTTGAAGCTCTTCATATTTTTCACAACTTTTCAGGCTCTTCATGTTTTTGAACACCGCTTCATGCTCCTCTTATTTTTTAGAGAGTTTCATGCTCCTCATGTATTTCACACCTTTTGAAGCTCTTCATATTTTTCACACCTTTTCAGGCTCTTCATATTTTGAACACCATTTCATGCTTCTCTTATTTTTCAGACCATTTCTTGCTCCTCATATTTATGACACCTTTTGAAGCTCTTCATATTTTTCACACCTTTTGAAGCTGTTCATATTTTTCACACCATTTGAAGCTTTTCATATTTTTCACACGTTTTCAGGTTCTTCATGTTTTTCAACACCGCTTCATGCTCCTGCTAATTTTCAGACCCTTTCATGCTCCACATATTTTTGACACGTTTTGAAGCTCTTCATGTTTTTCACACCTTTTCAGGCTCTTCATGTCTTTCAACACCGTTTCATGCTCCTCCTATTTTTCAGAACTTTTAATGCTCCTCACATTTTTGACACCTTTTGTAGTTCTTCATATATTTCATACATTTTCAGGATCTTTATGTTTTTCAACAACACTTCATGCTCCTCCTATTTTTAAGACCGCTTCATGCTCATCTCATTTTTCACACTTTTGAAACGGTTCATATTTTTCACACCTTTTGAAGATCTTCATATTTTTACAAGTTTTCAGGTTCTTCATGTTTTTCAACACCGCTTCATGCTCCTCCTATTTTTCAGACTATTTCATGCTCCACATATTTTTGACACGTTTTGAAGCTCTTCATATTTTTCACACCTTTTCAGGCTTTTTATGTTTCTGAACACCGCTTCAAGCTGCTCCTATATTTCACATCTTTTGAAGCTCTTCATTATTTTCACACCTTTTCAGACTCTTCATGTTTTTGAACACAGCTTCATGCTCCTCCTATTTTTCAGACAGTTTAATGCTCCTCATGTATTTCAAACCTTTTGAAGCTCGTCATATATTTCACATCTTCTCAGGCTCTTCATGTTTTGAACACCGTTTCATGCTCCTCCTATTTTTTAGACCGTTTTATACTCCTCATAATTTTGACACCTTTTGAAGCTCTTCATATTTTTCACAACTTTTCAGGCTCTTCATGTTTTTCAACACCGTCTCATTCTACTCCTATTTTTCAGACCGTTTCATGCTCCTCATGTATTTCACACCTTTTGAAGCTTTTCACATTTTTCACACCTTTTCAGGCTCTTCATGTTATTCAACACCGCTTCATGATCTTCCTATTTTTCAGTCCATTTCATGCTCCTCATATTTTTGACACCTGTTGAAGTTCTTCATATTTTTCCACCTTTTCAGCTCTTCAAGTTTTTCAACACCACTTCATGCTCCTCCTATATTTCAGAGCGTTTCATGCTCCTCATATTTTTGACACCTGTTGAAGCTCTTCATATTTTTCACACCTTTTCAGGCACTTCATATTTTTCAACACCGCTTCATGCTCCTCCTATTTTTCAGATCGTTTCATGCTCCTCATATTTTGACACCTTTTGAAGCTCTTCATATTTTTCACAAGTTTTCAGGTTCTTCATGTTTTTCAACACCGCTTCATGCTCCTCCTATTTTTCACACCGTTTCATGCTCCACATATATTTGACACGTTTTGAAGCTCTTCATATTTTTCACACCTTTACAGGCTTTTTATGTTTTTAACACCACTTCATGCTGCTCCTATATTTCATACCTTTTGAAGCTCTTCATATTTTCCACACCTTTTGAAGCTCTTCATATTTCTCAAACGTTTTCAGGCTCTTCATGTTTTTCAACACCCCTTCTTGCTCATCTATTTTTCAGACCGTTTCATGCTTCTCTCATTTCTGACATCTTTTGAAGCTCTTCATATATTTCACACATTTTCAGGCTCTTCATGTTTTTCAACACCACTTCATGCTCCTCCTATTTTTCAGACCGTTTCATGCTCATCTCACTTTTGACACATTTTGAAGCTCTTCATATTTTCCACACCTTTTGAAGCTCTTCATATTTTTCAAACGTTTTCAGGCTCTTCATGTTTTTCCACACCGCTTCATGCTCCTCCTTTTTTTCAGATAGTTTCATGCCCCCTTTATTTTTGACACCTTTTGAAGCTCTTCATATTTTTCAAACCGTTTCAGGCTCTTCATGTTTTTCAACACCGCTTCATGCTCCTCCTATTTTTCAAACCGTTTCATGCTCCTCATATTTTTGACACCTTTTGAAGCTATTCATATATTTCACACCTTTTCCACCTCTTCATGTTTTTCAACACTGCTTCTTGCTCCTCCAATTTTTCAGACCGTTTCATGCTCCTCCTATTTTTGATACCTTTTGAAGCTGTTCATATATTTCACACCTTTTCAGGCGTTTCATGTCTTTGAAAACCGTTTCATGCTCGTCATATTTTGACAGTTTTTGATGCTCTTCATATTTTTCACAGCTTTTCAGGCTCTTCATGTTTTTCAACACCACTTCATGCTCCTATTTTTCAGACCGTTTCCTGCTCCTCATATTTTTGACACATTTTCAAACTCTTCATATTTTTCACACCTTTTCAGGCTCTTCTTGTTTTTCAACACCGCTTCATGCTCCTCGTATTTTTCAGACAGTTTCATGTGCCTCCTCTTTTTAACATCTTTTGAAGGTCTTCATATTTTTCACACCTTTTCAGGCTCTTCATGTTTTTCCGCACCGCTTCCTGCTCTTCCTTTTTTTCAGACCGTTCCATGCTCCTCATATTTTTGACACCTTTTGAAGCTCTTCATATTTTGCACACCTTTTGAGGCTCTTTATGTTTTTCAACACCACTTCATGCTCGTCCTATTTTCAGACCGTTTAATGCTCCTCTTATTTTTGACACCTTTTGAAGCTCTTCATATTTTTCAAACCTCTTCAGGTTCTTCATATTTTTCAACACCGCTTCATGCTCCTCCTATTTTTCAGATAGTTTCATGCCCCCTCTATTTTTGACACATTTTGAAGCTCTTCATATTTTTCAAGCCTTTTCAGGCTCTTCATGTTTCTCAACACCGCTTCATGCTCCTCCTATTTTTCAAACCGTTTCATGCTCCTCATATTTTTGACACCTTTTGAAGCTCTTCATATATTTCACACCTTTTCCACCCCTTCATGTTTTTCAACACTGCTTCTTGCTCCTCCAATTTTTCAGACCGTTTCATGCTCCTCCTATTTTTGATACCTTTTGAAGCTGTTCATATATTTCACACCATTTCAGGCGTTTCATGTCTTGAACACCGTTTCATGCTCCTCATATTTTGGCAGTTTTTGATGCTCTTCATATTTTTCACAGCTTTTCAGGCTCTTCATGTTTTTCAACACCACTTCATGCTCCTATTTTTTAGACCGTTTCCTGCTCCTCATATTTTTGACACATTTTCAAACTCTTCATATTTTTCACACCTTTTCAGGCTCTTCTTGTTTTTCAACACCGGTTCATGCTCCTCCTATTTTTCATACCGTTTCATGCTCCTCATATTTTTGACACCTTTTGAAGCTCTCCATATTTTTCAAACCTTTTCAAGCTCTTCATGTTTTTAAACAGAGCTTCATTTTCCTCCTATTTTTCAGACCGTTTCATGCTCCACATATTTTTGACACCTTTTGAAGCTCTTCATATTTTTCAACCTTTTCTTGCTTTCCATGTTTTTGAACACCGTTCCATGCTCCTCATATTTTTGACACCTTTGAAGCTCTTCAAAATTTTGACACCTTTTGAAGCTCTTCATATTTTTCAAACCTTTTCAAGCTCTTCATGTTTTTCAACACCGCTTCTTGCTCCTCCTATTTTTCAGACCGTTTCATGCTCCTCATATTTTTGACACCTTTTGAATCTCTTCATATATTTCACACCTTTTCAGGCTCTTCATGTTTTTGAACACCGCTTCATGATCCTCCTATTTTTCAGACCGTTTCATACACCTCATATTTTTTTCACCTTTTGAAGCTCTTCATATTTTTCACACCTTTTCAGGCTCCTCATGTTTTGCAACCCCGCTTCATGGTCCTCCTATTTTTCAGACCATTTCATACTCGTCATATTTTTGACACCTTTTAATGCTCTTCATATTTTTCACACCTTTTCAGGCTCTTCATTTTTTCAACACCGCTTCTTGCTCCTCCTATTTTTCAGACTGTTTCATGCTCATCTCATTTTTGACACCTTTGAAAGCTTTTCATATTTTTCACAACTTTTCAGGCTCTTCATGTTTTGAACACCGCTTCATGCTCCTCCTATTTTTCAGACCGTATCATGCTCCTCATATTTTTCACATCTTTTGAAGCTCTTCATATTTTTCACACCTTTTCAGGCTCTTCATATTTTTGAACACCTCTTCATCTTCCTCCTATTTTTCAGACCGTTTCTTGCTCCTCATGTATTTCACACCTTTTGAACCTCTTCATATTTTTCACACCTTTTCAGGCTCTTGATGTTTTTCCACACCACTTCATGCTTCTCCTATTTTTCAACACGTTTCATGCTCCTCATGTATTTCACACCCTTTGAAGCTCTTCATATTTTTCACACCTTTTCAGGCTCTTCATGTTTTTCAACACCGCTTCATGCTCCTCCTATTTTTCAGACCGTTTCATGCACCTCATATTTTTCTCACCTTTTGAAGCTCTTCATATTTTTCACACCTTTTCAGGCTCCTCATGTTTTGCAACACCGCTTCATGGTCCTCCTATTTTTCAGACCGTTTCATACTCCTCATATTTTTGACAACTTTTGATGCTCTTCATATATTTCACACCTTTTCAGGCTCTTCATTTTTTCAACACCACTTCATGCTCCTCCTATTTTTCAGACCGTTTCATGCTCATCTCATTTTTGACACCTTTTGAAGCTCTTCATATTTTTCACACCTTTTCAGGCTCTTCATGTTTTTGAACACCGCTTCATGCTCCTCCTATTTTTCAGACTGCTTCATACTCCTCTCATTTTTGACACCTTTTGAAGCTCTTCATATTTTTGACACCTTTTGAAGCTCTTCATATTTCTCACACTTTTTCAGGCTCTTCATGATTTTCAACACCGATTCATGCTCCTCCTCTTTTTCAGACCGTTTCATGCTCCTCATATTTTTGATACCTTTTGAATCTCCTCATATTTTTTACACCTTTTGAACCTCTTCATATATTTCACACTTTTTCAGGCTCTTCATGTTTTTCAACACGGCTTCATGCTCCTCCTATTTTTCAGACCGTTTCATGCTCCTCATATTTTTCACACCTTTTGAAGCTCTTCATATTTTTCACACCTTTTAAGCCTCTTCATGTTTTTTAACACCGCTTCATGCTCCTCCTATTTTCAAGACAGTTTCATACTCCTCATGTATTTCATACCTTTTGAAGCTCCTCATATTTTTCACACCTTTTCAGGCTCTTCATATTTTTGAAAACCGCTTCATGCTCCTCCTATTTTTAAGACCATTTCATGCTCCTCATATATTTCACACCTTTTGAAGTTCTTCATATTTTTCACACCTTTTCAGGCTCTGCATGTTTTTCAACACCGTTTCATGCTTCTCCTATTTTTCAGACCGTTTCATGCTCCTCATATTTTTGACACATTTTGAAGTCTTGATATATTTCACACCTTCTCAGGCTCTTCATTTTTTGGAACACGACTTCTTGCTCCTCCTATTTTTCAGACCGTTTCATGCTCATCTCATTTTTGACACCTTTTGAAGCTCTTCATATATTTGACACCATTTGAAGCTCTTCATATTTTTCACAATTTTTCAGGCTCTGCATGTATTTGAACACCGTTTCATGCTACTCCTATATTTCAGACCGATTCTTGCTGCTCATATATTTGACACCTTTTGAAACTCTTCATATTTTTAACACCTTTTTAGGCTCTTCATGTATTTCAACACCGCTTCATGCTCCTCCTATTTTTCAGACCGTTTCATGCTCCTCATATTTTTGACACCTTTTGATGCTCTTCATATTTTTCACACCTTTTCAGGCTTTTCATGTTTTTGCACACCGCTTCATGCTCCTCCTATTTTTCACACCTTTTGAAGCTCTTCATATTTTTCACCCTTTTCAGTCTCTTCATGTTTTTAACACGGTTTCATGCTCCTCCTATTTTTCAGACCGTTTCATGCTCCTCATATTTTTGACACCTTTTGAAGCTCTTCATATTTTTCACATCTTTTCAGGCTCTTCATGTTTTTCAACACCGCTTCATGCTCCACCTATTTTTCAGACGGTTTCATGCTCCTCATATTTTTGACACCTTTTGAAGCTCTTCATATTTTTCAAACCTTTTCAGGCTCTTCATGTTTTTGATCACTGCTTCATGCTCCTCGTATTTTTCAAACCATTTCATGATCCTCATGTATTTCACACCTTTGAACCTCTTCATATTTTTCACACCTTTTCAGGCTCTTCATGTGTTTCAACACCACTTCATGCTCCTCAGCTTTTTCAGACCGTTTCATGCTCATTTCATTTTTGAAACATTTTGAAGCTCTTCATATTTTTCACACCTTTTGAATCTCTTCATATTTTTGACACCTTTTCAGCCTCTTCATGTTTTTGAACACCTCTGCATGCTCCTCCTATTTTTCAGGGCGTTTAATGCTCCTCATGTATTTCACACCTTTTGAAGCTCTTCATATTTTTCTCACCTTTTCAGGCTCTTCATGTTTTTGAACACCGCTTCATGCTCCTCATATTTTTCAGACCGTTTCATGCTCCTCATATATTTCAAACCTTTTGCACCTCTTCATATTTTTCACACCTTTTCAATGTCTTCATGTTTTTGAACACCGTTTCATGCTGCTCCTATTTTTCACAACGTTTCATGCTCCTCATATTTTTGACACCTTTTGAAGCTCTTCATACTTTTCACACCTTTTCAGGCTCTTCATATTTTTGAACACCTCTTCCTCTTCCTCCTATTTTTCAGACCGTTTCTTGCTCCTCATGTATTTCACACCTTTTGAAGCTCTTCATATTTTTCACACCTTTTCAGGCTCTTCATGTTTTTCAACACCGCTTCATGCTCCTCCTATTTTTCAGACCGTTTCATGCACCTCATATTTTTCTCACCTTTTGAAGCTCTTCATATTTTTCACACCTTTTCAGGCTCCTCATGTTTTGCAACACCGCTTCATGGTCCTCCTATTTTTCAGACCGTTTCATACTCCTCATATTTTTGACAACTTTTGATGCTCTTCATATTTTTCACACCTTTTCAGGCTCTTCATTTTTTCAACACCGCTTCATGCTCCTCCTATTTTTCAGAGCGTTTCATGCTCATCTCATTTTTAACACCTTTGGAAGCTTTTCATATTTTTCACAATTTTTCAGGCTCTTCATGTTTGAACACCGCTTCATGCTCCTCCTATTTTTCAGACCGTATCATGCTCCTCATATTTTGACACCTTTTGAAGCTCTTCATATATTTCACACCTTTTCAGTCTCTTCTTTTTCTTCAACACCACTTCATGCACCTCCTATTTTTCAGACCGTTTCATGATCATCTCATTTTTGACACCTTTTGAAGCTCTTCATATTTTTCACACCTTTTCAGGCTCCTCATTTTTTTCAACACCACTTCATTCTCCTCCTATTTTTCAGACCGTTTCATGCTCATCTCTTTTTTGACACCTTTTGAAGCTCTTCATATTTTTCACACATTTTGAAGCTCTTAATATTTTTCACACCTTTTCTGGCTCTTCATGTTTTTCAACACCGGTTCATGGTACTCCTATTTTGTAGACCGTTTCATGCTCCTCATATTTTTGACAACTTTTGAAGCTGTTCATATTTTTCACACCTTTTTAGGCTCTTCATTTTTTTCAACACTGCTTCATGCTCCTCCTATTTTTCAGAACGTTTCATGCTCCTTATAATTTTGACACCTTTTGAAGCTCTTCATATTTTTCACACCTTTTCAGGCTCTTCATGTTTTTCAACACTGCTTCATGCTCCTCCTATTTTTCAGACCGTTTCTTGCACCTCATATATTTCACACCTTTAGAAGCTCTTCATATTTTTCACACATTTTCAGGCTCTTCATGTTTCTCAACACCGCTTCCTGCTCCTCCTCTTTTTCAGACCGTTTCATGCTCCTCATATTTTTGACACATTTTGAAGCTCTTCATGTTTCTCACAGCTTTTCAGGTTCTTCATGTTTTTCAACACTACTTCATGCTCCTCCTATTTTTCAGACGGTTTCATGCTCATCTCATTTTTGACACCTTTTGAAGCTCTTCATATTTTTCACATCTTTTGAAGCTCTTCATATTTTTCACACGTTTTCAGGCTCTTCATTTTGTTCAACACCCTTTCTTGCTCCTCCTATTTTTCAGACCATTTCATGCTCCTCATATTTTTGACACGTTTTGAAGCTCTTCATATTTTTCACACCTTTTCAGGCTCTTCATGTTTTTGAACACCGTTTCATAGTCCTCCTATTTTACAGACCGTTTCATTCTCCTCATATTTTTGACACCTTTTGAAGCTCTTCATATATTTCACACCTTTTCAGGCTTTTCATTATTTTCAACACCACTTCATGCTCCTCTTATTTTTCAGACCGTTTCATGCTCATCTCATTTTGACAACTTTTGAAGCTCTTCATGTTTTTCACATCTTCTGAAGCTCTTCATATTTTTCACAAATTTTCAGGCTCTTTATGATTTTCAACACCGCTTCATGCTCCTCCTATTTTTCAGACCGTTTCATGTTCATCTCATTTTGACACCTTTTGAAGCTCTTCATATTTTTCACACCTTTTGAAGCTCTTCATATTTTGCATATTTTTGAAGTTCTTCATAATTTCACACGTTTTCAGACTCTTCATGTTTTTCAACACCACTTCATGCTCCTCCTATTTTTCAGACCGTTTCATGCTCCTCATATTTTTGACACCTTTTGAAGCTCTTCATATTTTTCACACCTTTTCAGGCTCTTCATGTTTTTGAACACCGCTTCATGCTCCTCCTATTTTTCAGACCGTTTCATGCTCCTCATATTTTTGACAACTTTTGAAGCTTTTCATATTTTTCACACCTTGTCAGGCTCTGGAATTTTTTCAACACCACTTCATGCTCCTCCTTTTTTGCAGACCGTTTCATGCTCCTCATATTTTTGACACCTTTTGAAGCTCTTCATATTTTGCACAGCTTTTCAGGCTCTTCATGTTTTTGAACACCGCTTCATGATCCTCCTATTTTTCTGACCTTTTCATGCTCCTCATATTTTTGACAACTTTTGAAGCTCTTCATATTTTTCACAACTTTTCAGGCTTTTCCTGTTTTTGAACACCGCTTCATGCTCCTCCTATTTTTCAAACCGTTTCATGCTCCTCATATTTTTGACACCTTTTGAAGCTCTTCATATTTTTCACACCTTTTCAGGCTCTTCATGTTTTTGAACACCGCTTCATGCTCCTCCTATTTTCAGACCGTTTCATTCTCCTCATATTTTTGACACCTTTTGAAGCCCTTCATATATTTCACACCTTTTCCGTCTCTTCTTTTTTTTCAACACCACTTCATGCTCCTCCTATTTTTCAGACCGTTTCATGCTCATCTCATTTTTGACACCTTTTGAAGCTCTTCATATTTTTCACACCTTTTCAAGCTCTTCATGTTTTTGAACACCGCTTCATGCTCCTCCTATTTTTCAGACTGCTTCATACTCCTCTCATTTTTGACACCTTTTGAAGCTCTTCATATTTTTGACACCTTTGAAGCTCTTCATATTTCTCACACGTTTTCAGGCTCTTCATGATTTTCAACACCGATTCATGCTCCTCCTCTTTTTCAGACCGTTTCATGCTCCTCATATTTTTGATACCTTTTGAATCTCCTCATATTTTTACACCTTTTGAACCTCTTCATATATTTCACACTTTTTCAGGCTCTTCATGTTTTTCAACACGGCTTCATGCTCCTCCTATTTTTCAGACCGTTTCATGCTCCTCATATTTTTCACACCTTTTGAAGCTCTTCATATTTTTCACACCTTTTAAGCTTCTTCATGTTTTTTAACACCGCTTCATGCTCCACCTATTTTCAAGAAAGTTTCATACTCCTCATGTATTTCATACCTTTTGAAGCTCCTCATATTTTTCACACCTTTTCAGGCTCTTCATGTTTTTGAACACCACTTCATGCTCCTCAGCTTTTTCAGACCGTTTCATGCTCATTTCATTTTTGAAACATTTTGAAGCTCTTCATATTTTTCACACCTTTTGAATCTCTTCATATTTTTGACACCTTTTCAGGCTCTTCATGTTTTTGAACACCTCTGCATGCTCCTCCTATTTTTCAGGGCGTTTAATGCTCCTCATGTATTTCACACCTTTTGAAGCTCTTCATATTTTTCTCACCTTTTCAGGCTCTTCATGTTTTTGAACACCGCTTCATGCTCCTCATATTTTTCAGACCGTTTCATGCTCCTCATATATTTCAAACCTTTTGCACCTCTTCATATTTTTCACACCTTTTCAGGCTCTTCATATTTTTGAACACCTCTTCCTCTTCCTCCTATTTTTCAGACCGTTTCTTGCTCCTCATGTATTTCACACCTTTTGAAGCCCTTCATATTTTTCACACCTTTTCAGGCTCTTGATGTTTTTCCACACCACTTCATGCTTCTCCTATTTTTCAACACGTTTCATGCTCCTCATGTATTTCACACCTTTTGAAGCTCTTCATATTTTTCACACCTTTTCAGGCTCTTCATGTTTTTCAACACCGCTTCATGCTCCTCCTATTTTTCAGACCGTTTCATGCACCTCATATTTTTCTCACCTTTTGAAGCTCTTCATATTTTTCACACCTTTTCAGGCTCCTCATGTTTTGCAACACCGCTTCATGGTCCTCCTATTTTTCAGACCGTTTCATACTCCTCATACTTTTGACAACTTTTGATGCTCTTCATATTTTTCACACCTTTTCAGGCTCTTCATTTTTTCAACACCGCTTCATGCTCCTCCTATTTTTCAGACCGTTTCATGCTCATCTCATTTTTGACACCTTTGGAAGCTTTTCATATTTTTCACAATTTTTCAGGCTCTTCATGTTTTGAACACCGCTTCATGCTCCTCCTATTTTTCAGACCGTATCATGCTCCTCATATTTTGACACCTTTTGAAGCTCTTCATATATTTCACACCTTTTCAGTCTCTTCTTTTTCTTCAACACCACCTCATGCACCTCCTATTTTTCAGACCGTTTCATGATCATCTCATTTTTGACACCTTTTGAAGCTCTTCATATTTTTCACACCTTTTCAGGCTCCTCATTTTTTTCAACACCACTTCATTCTCCTCCTATTTTTCAGACCGTTTCATGCTCATCTCTTTTTTGACACCTTTTGAAGCTCTTCATATTTTTCACACATTTTTAAGCTCTTAATATTTTTCACACCTTTTCTGGCTCTTCATGTTTTTCAACACCGGTTCATGGTACTCCTATTTTTCAGACTGTTTCTTGCACCTCATATATTTCACACCTTTAGAAGCTCTTCATATTTTTCACACTTTTTCAGGCTCTTCATGTTTCTCAACACCGCTTCCTGCTCCTCCTCTTTTTCAGAACGTTTCATGCTCCTCATATTTTTGACACCTTTTGAAGCTCTTCATGTTTCTCACAGCTTTTCAGGTTCTTCATGTTTTTCAACACTACTTCATGCTCCTCCTATTTTTCAGACGGTTTCATGCTCATCTCATTTTTGACACCTTTTGAAGCTCTTCATATTTTTCACATCTTTTGAAGCTCTTCATATTTTTCACACGTTTTCAGGCTCTTCATGTTGGTCAACACCCTTTCTTGCTCCTCCTATTTTTCAGACCATTTCATGCTCCTCATATTTTTGACACGTTTTGAAGCTCTTCATATTTTTCACACCTTTTCAGGCTCTTCATGTTTTTGAACACCGTTTCATAGTCCTCCTATTTTTCAGACCGTTTCATGCTCATCTCTTTTTTGACACCTTTTGAAGCTCCTCATATTTTTCATACCTTTTGAAGCTCTTCATATTTTTCACTCGTTTTCACGCTCTTCATGTTTTTCAACACCGCTTCATGCTCCTCCTATTTTTCAGACGGTTTCATGCTCCTCATATTTTTGACACCTTTTGAAGCTCTTCATATTTTTCAAACCTTTTCAGGCTCTTCATGTTTTTGAACACTGCTTCATGCTCCTCGTATTTTTCAAACCATTTCATGATCCTCATGTATTTCACACCTTTGAACCTCTTCATATTTTTCACACCTTTTCAGGCTCTTCATGTGTTTCAACACCACTTCATGCTCCTCAGCTTTTTCAGACCGTTTCATGCTCATTTCATTTTTGAAACATTTTGAAGCTCTTCATATTTTTCACACCTTTTGAATCTCTTCATATTTTTGACACCTTTTCAGGCTCTTCATGTTTTTGAACACCTCTGCATGCTCCTCCTATTTTTCAGGGCGTTTAATGCTCCTCATGTATTTCACACCTTTTGAAGCTCTTCATATTTTTCTCACCTTTTCAGGCTCTTCATGTTTTTGAACACCGCTTCATGCTCCTCATATTTTTCAGACCGTTTCATGCTCCTCATATATTTCAAACCTTTTGCACCTCTTCATATTTTTCACACCTTTTCAATGTCTTCATGTTTTTGAACACCGTTTCATGCTGCTCCTATTTTTCACAACGTTTCATGCTCCTCATATTTTTGACACCTTTTGAAGCTCTTCATATTTTTCACACCTTTTCAGGCTCTTCATATTTTTGAACACCTCTTCCTCTTCCTCCTATTTTTCAGACCGTTTCTTGCTCCTCATGTATTTCACACCTTTGGAAGCCCTTCATATTTTTCACACCTTTTCAGGCTCTTGATGTTTTTCCACACCACTTCATGCTTCTCCTATTTTTCAACACGTTTCATGCTCCTCATGTATTTCACACCTTTTGAAGCTCTTCATATTTTTCACACCTTTTCAGGCTCTTCATGTTTTTCAACACCGCTTCATGCTCCTCCTATTTTTCAGACCGTTTCATGCACCTCATATTTTTCTCACCTTTTGAAGCTCTTCATATTTTTCACACCTTTTCAGGCTCCTCATGTTTTGCAACACCGCTTCATGGTCCTCCTATTTTTCAGACCGTTTCATACTCCTCATATTTTTGACAACTTTTGATGCTCTTCATATTTTTCACACCTTTTCAGGCTCTTCATTTTTTCAACACCGCTTCATGCTCCTCCTATTTTTCAGACCGTTTCATGCTCATCTCATTTTTAACACCTTTGGAAGCTTTTCATATTTTTCACAATTTTTCAGGCTCTTCATGTTTTGAACACCGCTTCATGCTCCTCCTATTTTTCAGACCGTATCATGCTCCTCATATTTTGACACCTTTTGAAGCTCTTCATATTTTTCACACCTTTTCAGGCTCTTCATGTTTTTCAACACCGGTTCATGGTACTCCTATTTTTTAGACCGTTTCATGCTCCTCATATTTTTGGCAACTTTTGAAGCTGTTCATATTTTTCACACCTTTTCAGGTTCTTCATTTTTTTCAACACTGCTTCATGCTCCTCCTATTTTTCAGAACGTTTCATGCTCCTTATAATTTTGACACCTTTTGAAGCTCTTCATATTTTTCACACCTTTTCAGGCTCTTCATGTTTTTCAACACTGCTTCATGCTCCTCCTATTTTTCAGACCGTTTCTTGCACCTCATATATTTCACACCTTTAGAAGCTCTTCATATTTTTCACACATTTTCAGGCTCTTCATGTTTCTCAACACCGCTTCCTGCTCCTCCTCTTTTTCAGACCGTTTCATGCTCCTTATATTTTTGACACATTTTGAAGCTCTTCATGTTTCTCACAGCTTTTCAGGTTCTTCATGTTTTTCAACACTACTTCATGCTCCTCCTATTTTTCAGACCGTTTCATGCTCATCTCATTTTTGACACCTTTTGAAGCTCTTCATATTTTTCACATCTTTTGAAGCTCTTCATATTTTTCACACGTTTTCAGGCTCTTCATGTTGTTCAACACCCTTTCTTGCTCCTCCTATTTTTCAGACCATTTCATGCTCCTCATATTTTTGACACCTTTTGAAGCTCTTCATATTTTTCACACCTTTTCAGGCTCTTCATGTTTTTGAACACCGTTTCATAGTCCTCCTATTTTTCAGACCGTTTCATGCTCCTCATATTTTTGACACCTTTTGAAGCTCTTCATATTTTTCACTACTTTTCAGGGTCTTCCTGTTTTGAACACCGCTTCATGCTCCTCCTATTTTTCAGAACTTTTCATGCTTCTCATATTTTTGACACCTTTTGAAGCTCTTCATATTTTTCACGCCTTTTCAGGCTCTTCATGTTTTTGAACACCATTTCATGCTCCTCCTATTTTACAGACCGTTTCATTCTCCTCATATTTTTGACACCTTTTGAAGCTCTTCATATATTTCACACCTTTTCAGGCTTTTCATTATTTTCAACACCACTTCATGCTCCTCTTATTTTTCAGACCGTTTCATGCTCATCTCATTTTGACACCTTTTGAAGTTCTTCATGTTTTTCACATCTTCTGAAGCTCTTCATATTTTTCACACCTTTTGAAGCTCTTCATATTTTGCATATTTTTGAAGTTCTTCATAATTTCACACGTTTTCTGACTCTTCATGTTTTTCAACACCACTTCATGCTCCTCCTATTTTTCAAACCGTTTCATGCTCCTCATATTTTTGACACCTTTTGTAGCTCTTCATATTTTTCACACCTTTTCAGGCTCTTCATGTTTTTGAACACCGCTTCATGCTCCTCCTATTTTTCAGACCGTTTCATGCTCCTCATATTTTTGACAACTTTTGAAGCTTTTCATATTTTTCACACCTTGTCAGGCTCTTGAATTTTTTCAACACCACTTCATGCTCCTCCTTTTTTGCAGACCGTTTCATGCTCCTCATATTTTTGACACCTTTTGAAGCTCTTCATATTTTGCACACCTTTTCAGGCTCTTCATGTTTTTGAACACCGCTTCATGATCCTCCTATTTTTCTGACCTTTTCATGCTCCTCATATATTTGACAACTTTTGAAGCTCTTCATATTTTTCACAACTTTTCAGGCTTTTCCTGTTTTTGAACACCGCTTCATGCTCCTCCTATTTTTCAAACCGTTTCATGCTCCTCATATTTTTGACACCTTTTGAAGCTCTTCATATTTTTCACACCTTTTCAGGCTCTTCATGTTTTTGAACACCGCTTCATGCTCCTCCTATTTTCAGACCTTTTCATTCTCCTTATATTTTTGACACCTTTTGAAGCCCTTCATATATTTCACACCTTTTCCGTCTCTTCTTTTTTTTCAACACCACTTCATGCTCCTCCTATTTTTCAGACCGTTTCATGCTCATCTCATTTTTGACACCTTTTGAAGCTCTTCATATTTTTCACACCTTTTCAGGCTCTTCATGTTTTTGAACACCGCTTCATGCTCCTCTTATTTTTCAGACTGCTTCATACTCCTCTCATTTTTGAAACCTTTTGAAGCTCTTCATATTTTTGACACCTTTTGAAGCTCTTCATATTTCTCACACGTTTTCAGGCTCTTCATGATTTTCAACACCGATTCATGCTCCTCCTCTTTTTCAGACCGTTTCATGCTCCTCATAATTTTGATACCTTTTGAATCTCCTCATATTTTTTACACCTTTTGAACCTCTTCATATATTTCACACTTTTTCAGGCTCTTCATGTTTTTCAACACGGCTTCATGCTCCTCCTATTTTTCAGACCGTTTCATGCTCCTCATATTTTTCACACCTTTTGAAGCTCTTCATATTTTTCACACCTTTTAAGCCTCTTCATGTTTTTTAGCACCGCTTCATGCTCCTCCTATTTTCAAGACAGTTTCCTACTCCTCATGTATTTCATACCTTTTGAAGCTCCTCATATTTTTCACACCTTTTCAGGCTCTTCATATTTTTGAAAACCGCTTCATGCTCCTCCTATTTTTAAGACCATTTCATGCTCCTCATATATTTCACACCTTTTGAAGTTCTTCATATTTTTCACACCTTTTCAGGCTCTGCATGTTTTTCAACACCGTTTCATGCTTCTCCTATTTTTCAGACCGTTTCATGCTCCTCATATTTTTGACACCTTTTGAAGCTCTTCATATTTTTCACACCTTTTCAGGCTCTTCATGTTTTTCAACGCCGCTTCATGCTCCTCCTCTTTTTCAGACCGTTTCATGCACCTCCTATTTTTCTCACCTTTTGAAGCTCTTCATATTTTTCACACCTTTTCAGGCTCCTCATGTTTTGCAACACCGCTTCATGCTCCTCCTATTTTTCAGACCATTTCATGCTCATCTCATTTTTGACACCTTTTGAAGCTCTTCATATATTTCACACCTTTTGAAGCTCTTCATAATTTTCACATCTTTTCAGGATCTTCATGTTTTTCAACAACTTTTCATGATCCTCCTATTTTTTAGACCGTTTCATGCTCCTCATATATTTGACACATTTTTAAGCTCTTCATATATTTCACACCTTTTCAGGCTGTTCATGTTTTTCAACACCACTTCATGCTCCTCGTATTTTTAAGACCGTTTCATGCTCCTCATATTTTTGACACCTTTAGAAGCTCTTCATATTTTTCACACATTTTCAGGCTCTTCATGTTTCTCAACACCGCTTCCTGCTCCTCCTCTTTTTCAGACCGTTTCATGCTCCTCATATATTTGACACATTTTGAAGCTCTTCATGTTTCTCACAGCTTTTCAGGTTCTTCATGTTTTTCAACACTACTTCATGCTCCTCCTATTTTTCAGACGGTTTCATGCTCATCTCATTTTTGACACCTTTTGAAGCTCTTCATATTTTTCACATCTTTTGAAGCTCTTCATATTTTTCACACGTTTTCAGGCTCTTCATGTTGTTCAACTCCCTTTCTTGCTCCTCCTATTTTTCAGACCGTTTCATGCTCCTCATATTTTTGACACGTTTTGAAACTCTTCATATTTTTCACACCTTTTCAGGCTCTTCATGTTTTTGAACACCGTTTCATAGTCCTCCTAATTTTCAGACCGTTTCATGCTCCTCATATTTTTGACACCTTTTGAAGCTCTTCATATTTTTCACTACTTTTCAGGGTCTTCCTGTTTTTGAACACCGCTTCATGCTCCTCCTATTTTTCAGAACTTTTCATGCTCCTCATATTTTTGACACCTTTTGAAGCTCTTCTTATTTTTCACACCTTTTCAGGCTCTTCATGTTTTTGAACACCATTTCATGCTCCTCCTATTTTACAGTCCGTTTCATTCTCCTCATATTTTTGACATCTTTTGAAGCTCTTCATATATTTCACACCTTTTCAGGCTTTTCATTATTTTCAACATCACTTCATGCTCCTCTTATTTTTCAGACCGTTTCATGCTCATCTCATTTTGACACTTTTTGAAGCTCTTCATGTTTTTCACATATTCTGAAGCTCTTCATATTTTTCACAAATTTTCAGGCTCTTTATGATTTTCAACACCGCTTCATGCTCCTCCTATGTTTCAGACCGTTTCATGTTCATCTCATTTTGACACCTTTTGAAGCTCTTCATATTGTTCACACCTTTTGAAGCTCTTCATATTTTTCATATTTTTGAAGTTCTTCATAATTTCACACTATTTCAGACTCTTCATGTTTTTCAACACCGCTTCATGCTCCTCCTATTTTTCAAACCGTATCATTCTCCTCATATTTTTCACACCTTTTGAAGCTCTTCGTATTTTTCACACGTTTTCAGGCTCTTCATGTTTTTGAACACCACATCATGCTCCTTCTATTTTTCAGAGAGTTTCAAGCTCCTCATATATTTCACACCTTTTGAAGCTCTTCATATTTTTCACACCTTTTCAGGCTCTTCATGTTTTTGAACACTTCTTCATGTTCCTCCTATTTTTCAGACCGTTTCATGCTCCTCATATTTTTGACACCTTTTGAAACTGTTCATATTTTTCACACCTTTTCAGGCTCTTCATGTTTTTCAACACCACTTCATGCTCCTTTTTTGCAGACCTTTTCATGCTATTCATATTTTTGACACCTTTTGAAACTCTTCATATTTTTCACACCTTTTCAGGCTCTTCATGTTTTTCAACACCGCTTCATGCTCCTCCGATTTTTCAGTCCGTTTCATGCTCCTCATGTATTTCACACCTTCTGAAGCTCTTCATATTTTTCACACCTTTTCAGGCTCTTCATGTTTTTCCACACCACTTCATGCTTCTCCTAATTTTCAGCTCTTTCATGCTCCTCATGTATTTCACACCTTTTGAAGCTTTTCATATTTTTCACACCTTTTCAGGCTCTTCATGTTTTTCAACACCGTTTCATGCTCCTCCTCTTTTTCAGACCGTTTCATGCTCCTCATATTTTTGACACCTTTTGAAGCTCTTCATATTTCTCACACCTTTTCAGGCTCTTCATGTTTTTCAACACCGCTTCATGCTCCTCCTATTTTTCAGACCGTTTCATGCTCCTCATATTTTTGACACCTTTTGAAGCTCTTCATATTTTTCACACCTTTTCAGGCTCTTCATATTTTTGAACACCGCTTCATGCTCCTCCTATTTTTTAGACCGTTTCATGCTCCTCATATTTTTCACACCTTTTGAAGCTCTTCATATTTTCACACGTTTTCAGACTCTTCATGTTTTTCAACACCGCTTCATGATCCTGCTATTTTCAGACCGTTTCATGCTCCTCATATATTTCACACCTTTTGAAGCTCTTCATATTTTTCACACCTTTTGAGCCTCTTCATATTTTTCATATTTTTGAAGCTCTTCATATTTTTCACACCTTTTCAGGCTCTTCATATTTTTGAACACCGCTTCATGCTCCTCCTATTTTTCAGAGTGTTTCATGCTCCTCATTTATTTCACACCTTCTGAAGCTCTTCATATTTTTCACACCTTTTCAGGCTCTTCATGTTTTTCCACACCACTTCATGCTTCTCCTAATTTTCAGCTCTTTCATGCTCCTCATGTATTTCACACCTTTGAAGCTTTTCATATTTTTCACACCTTTTCAGGCTCTTCATGTTTTGCAACGCCGCTTCATGCTCCTCCTCTTTTTCAGCCCGTTTCATGCTCCTCATATTTTTGACACCTTTTGAAGCTCTTCATATTTTTCACAACTTTTCGGGCTCTTCATGTTTTGAACACCGCTTCATACTCCTCCTATATTTCAGACAGTTTCATGCTCATCTCATTTTTGACACCTTTTGAAGCTTTTCATATTTTTCACAACTTTTCAGGCTCTTCATGTTTTTGAACACCTCTTCATGCTAATCCTATTTTTCAAGCCATAACATGCTCCTCATATTTTTCACACCTTTTGAAGCTCTTCATATTTTTTACACCTTTTCAGGCTCTTCATGTTTTTGAACACCACTTCATGCTCCTTATATTTTTCAGAGAGTTTCATGCTCCTCATGTATTTCACACCTTCAGAAGCTCTTCATATTTATCACACCTTTTCAGGCTCTTCATGTTTTTCCACACCACTTCATGCTTCTCCAAATTTTCAGCTCTTTCATGCTCCTCATGTATTTCACACCTTTTGAAGCTTTTCATATTTTTCACACGTTTTCAGGCTCTTCATGTTTTTCAACACAGCTTCATGCTCCTCCTCTTTTTCAGACCGTTTCATGCTCCTCATATTTTTGACACCTTTTGAAGCTCTTCATATTTCTCACACCTTTTCAGGCTCTTCCTGTTTTTCAACACCGCTTCATGCTCCTCCTATTTTTCAGACCGTTTCATGCTCCTCATATTTTTGACACCTTTTGAAGCTCTTCATATTTTTCACACCTTTTCAGGCTCTTCATATTTTTGAACACCGCTTCATGCTCCTCCTTTTTTTTAGACCGTTTCATGCTGCTCATATTTTTCACACCTTTTGAAGCTCTTCATATTTTTCACACGATTTCAGGCTCTTGATGTTTTTGAACACCATTTCATGCTCCTCCTATTTTGCAGACCGTTTCTTGCTCCTCATATTTTTGACACCTTCTGAAGCTCTTCATATATTTCACACCTTTTGAAGCTCTTCATATTTTTCATATTTTTGAAGCTCTTCATATTTTCACACGTTTTCAGACTCTTCATGTTTTTCAACACCGCTACATGATCCAGCTATTTTTCAGACCGTTTCATGCTCCTCATAAATTTCACACATTTTGAAGCTCTTCATATTTTTCACACCTTTTGAAGCTCTTCATATTTTTCATATTTTTGAAGCTCTTCATATTGTTCACACCTTTTCAGGCTCTTCATATTTTTGAACACCGCTTCATGCTCCTCCTATTTTTCAGAGAGTTTCATGCTCCTCATGTATTTCACACCTTTTGAAGCTCTTCATATTTTTCACACCTTTTCAGGCTCTTCATGTTTTTCCACACCACTTCATGCTTCTCCTAATTTTCAGCTCTTTCATGCTCCTCATGTATTTCACACCTTTTGAATCTTTTCATATTTTTCACACCTTTTCAGGCTCTTCATGTTTTTCAACACCGCTTCATGCTCCTCCTCTTTTTCAGACCGTTTCATGCTCCTCATATATTTGACACCTTTTGAAGCTCTTCATATTTTTCACACCTTTTCGGGCTCTTCATGATTTGAACACCGCTTCATACTCCTCCTATATTTCAGACAGTTTCATGCTCATCTCATTTTTGACACCTTTTGAAGCTTTTCATAGTTTTCACAACTTTTCAGGCTCTTCATGTTTTTGAACACCTCTTCATGCTAATCCTATTTTTCAAACCATAACATGCTCCTCATATTTTTCACACCTTTTGAAGCTCTTCATATTTTTTACACCTTTTCAGGCTCTTCATGTTTTTGAACACCACTTCATGCTCCTTATATTTTTCAGAGAGTTTCATGCTCCTCATGTATTTCACACCTTTTGAAGCTCTTCATATTTTTCACACCTTTTCAGGCTCTTCATGTTTTTCCACACCACTTCATGCTTCTCCTAATTTTCAGCTCTTTCATGCTCCTCATGTATTTCACACCTTTTGAAGCTTTTCATATTTGTCACACCTTTTCAGGCTCTTCATGTTTTTCAACACCGCTTTATGCTCCTTCTATTTTTCAGATCGTTTCATGCTCCTCATATTTTTGACACCTTTTGAAGCTCTTCATATTTCTCACACCATTTCAGGCTCTTCATGTTTTTGAACACCGCTTCATGCTCCTCCTATTTTTCAAACCGTTTCATGCTCCTCATATTTTTCCCACCTTTTGTAGCTTTTCATATTTTTAACACCTTTTCAGGCTCTTCACGTTTATCAACACCACTTCATGCTCCTCCTTTTTGCAGACCGTTTCATGCTCCTCATATTTTTGACACCTATTGATGCTCTTAATATATTTCACACCTTTTCAGGCTCTTCATTTCTTCCACACCACTTCATGCTCCTCATATTTTTCAGGCAGTATCATGCTCCTCATATTTTTCACATCTTTTGAAGCTCTTCATATTTTTCACACCTTTTTAGGCTCTTCATATTTTTCAACACCATTTCATGCCGCTTCTATTTTTCAGACCGTTTCATGCTCCTCATATTTTTCACAACTTTTGAAGCTCTTCATATTTTTCACACCTTTTCAGGCTCTTCATGTTTTTCCACACCACTTAATGCTTCTCCTAAATTTCAGACCGTTTCATGTTCCTCATGTATTGCACACCTTTTGAAGCTCTTCATATTTTTCACACCTTTTCATGCTCTTCATGTTTTTGATCACCGTTTCATGCTCCTCCTTTTTTTTCAGACCGTTTCATGCTCCTCGTATTTTTCACACCTTTTTAAGCTCTTCATGTTTTTCACACCTTTTCAGCCTCTTCATGTTTTTGAACACCACTTCTTGCTCCTTTTATTTTTCAGAGAGTTTCATGCTTCTCATGTATTTCACACCTTTTGAAGCTCTTCATATTTTTCACACCTTTACAGGCTCTTCATGTTTTTGAACACCGTTTCATGCTCCTCCTATTTTTCAGACCGTTTCATGCTCCCCATATTTTTGAGACCTTTTGAAGCCCTCATATATTTCACACCTTTTCAGGCTCTTCATTTTTTTCAACACCACGTCATGCTCCTCCTATTTTTCAGACCCCTTTATGCTCTTCTCATTTTTGACACCTTTTGAAGCTCTTCATATTTTTCACACCTTTTGAAACTCTTCATATTTTTCACACCTTTTCATGCTCTTCATGTTTTTGATCACCGCTTCATGCTCCTCCTATTTTCAGACCGTTTCATGCTCCTCATATTTTTCACACATTTTGAAGCTCCTCCTATTTTTCACAACCTTTCACGCTCTTCATGTTTTTTAACACGGCTTCATGATCCTCCTATTTTTCTGACAGTTTCATGCTCCTCCTAATTTTCAGCACGTTTCATACTCCTTCAAATTTTCAGACCGTTTCATGCTCCTCATATTTGTGACACCTTTAGAAACTCTTCATATTTTTCACACCTTTTCAGGTTCTTCATGTTTTTGAACACCGTTTCATGCTCCTCCTATTTTTCAGACCATTTCATGCTCCTCATATTTTTGACACATTTTGAATCTCTTCATATTTTTCACACCTTTTCAGGCTCTTCATGTTTTTGAACACCGCTTCATGCTTCTCCTATTTTTCAGACCGTTTCATGCTATTCATGTATTTAATACCTTTTGAAGCTCTTCATATTTTTCACACCTTTTCAGGCTCTTCATGTTTTTGAACACCTTTTCATGCTCCTCGTAATTTTCTGACCGTTTCCTGCTCCTCATATTTTTGACCATTTTTGAACCTCCTCATATTTTTCGCACCTTTTGAACCTCTTCATATATTTCACATCATTTCAGGCTCTTCATGTTTTTGAACACCGCTTCATGCTTCTCCTATTTTTCAGACCGTTTCATGCTATTCATGTATTTAATACCTTTTGAAGCTCTTCATATTTTTCACACCTTTTCAGGCTCTTCATGTTTTTGAACACCGTTTCATGCTCCTCCTATTTTTCAGACCATTTCATGCTCCTCATATTTTTGACACCTTTTGAAGCTCTTCATATTTTTCACACCTTTTCCGGCTCTTCAGGTTTTTCAACACGGCTTCATGCTCCACCTATTTTTCAGACCGTTTCATCCTCCTCATATTTTTGACACCTTTTGAAGCTCTTCATATTTTTCACACCTTTTCAGGCTCTTCAAGTTTTACAACACCACTTCATGCTCCTCCTATTTTTCAGAGAGTTTCATGCTCCTCATGTATTTCACACCTTATGAAGCTCTTCATATTTTTCACACCTTTTCAGGCTCTTCATGTTTTTCACACCTTTTCAGGCTCTTCATGTTTTGCAACACATCTTCATTCTCCTAGTATTTTTAAGACCGTTTCATGCTCCTCATATTTTTGACACCTATTGAAGCTCTTCATATTTCTCACACCTTTTCAGGATCTTCATGTTTTTCAACACCGCTTCATGCTGCTTCTATTTTTCAGACCGTTTCATGCTCCTCATATTTTTCATATCTTTTGAAGCTCTTCATATTTTTCACACCTTTTGAAGCTCTTCATATTTTTCACACGTTTTCAGGCTCTTCATGTTTTTCAACACTGCTTCATGCTGCTTCTGTTTTTAAGACCGTTTCATGCTCCTCATGTTTTTCACACCTTTTGAAGCTCTTCATGTTTTTCACACCTTTTGAAGCTCTTCATATTTTTCAAACCTTTTCAGGCTCTCATATTTTTCATCACCGTTTCATGATCCTCCTATTTTTCAGACCGTTTCATGCTCCTCATATATTTGACACATTTAGAAGCTCCTCATATTTTCACACCTTTTCAGGATCTTCATATTTTTCAACACCGCTGCATGCTCCTCCTATTATTCAGACGGTTTCATGTTGATCTCATTTTTGACACCTTTTGAAGCTCTTCATATTTTCACACCTTTTGAAACTCTTCATATTTTTCACACCTTTTCAGGCCCTTCATGATTTTCAACACCGCTTCATGCTCCTCCAATTTTTAAGACCGTTTCATGCTCCTCATATTTTTGACACCTTTAGAAGATCTTCATATTTTCACACCTTTTCATGCTCTTCATGTTTTTCAACAACGCTTCATGCTCCTCCTAATTTTCAGACCGTTTCATGCTCCTCATATTTTTGACACCTTTTGAAGCTCTTCATATTTTTCACACCTTTTCAGGCTCTTCATATTTTTCAACACCGCATCATGCTCCTCCTATTTTTCAGACCGTTTCATGCACCTCATATTTTTCACACCTTTTAAAGCTCTTCATATTTTTCACACCTTTTCATGCTCCTTATGTTTTTCAACACCGATTCATTCTCCTCCTATTTTTCAGACCGTTTCATGCTCCTCATAAATTTGACACCTTTTAAAGCTCTTCATATTTTTCACACCTTTTCAGGCTCTTCGTGATTTTGAACACAGCTTCATGCTCCTCCTATTTTTCAGACCGTTTCATGCTCCTCATAATTTTCACACCTTTTGAAGCTCTTCATATTTTTCACAACTTTTCAGGCTCTTCCTATTTTGAACACCGCTTCATGCTCCCCCTTTTTTCAGAGCGTTTAAGATCCTCATGTATTTGACACCTTTTGAAGCTCTTCATATTTTTCACACGTTTTCAGGCTCTTCATGTTTTTGAACACCGCTTCATGCTCCACCTATTTTTCAGACCGTTTCATGCTCCTCATATTTTTGACACCTTTTGAAGCTCTTCATATTTTTCACACCTTTTCAGGCTCTTCAGGTTTTTCAACATGGCTTCATGCTCCACCTATTTTTCAGACCGTTTCATCCTCCTCATATTTTTGACACCTTTTGAAGCTCTTCATATTTTTCACACCTTTTCAGGCTCTTCAAGTTTTACAACACCACTTCATGCTCCTCCTATTTTTCAGAGAGTTTCATGCTCCTCATGTATTTCACACCTTATGAAGCTCTTCATATTTTTCACACCTTTTCAGGCTCTTCATGTTTTTCACACCTTTTCAGGCTCTTCATGTTTTGCAACACATCTTCATTCTCCTAGTATTTTTAAGACCGTTTCATGCTCCTCATATTTTTGACACCTATTGAAGCTCTTCATATTTCTCACACCTTTTCAGGATCTTCATGTTTTTCAACACCGCTTCATGCTGCTTCTATTTTTCAGACCGTTTCATGCTCCTCATATTTTTCATATCTTTTGAAGCTCTTCATATTTTTGACACCTTTTGAAGCTCTTCATATTTTTCACACGTTTTCAGGCTCTTCATGTTTTTCAACACTGCTTCATGCTGCTTCTGTTTTTAAGACCGTTTCATGCTCCTCATGTTTTTCACACCTTTTGAAGCTCTTCATGTTTTTCACACCTTTTGAAGCTCTTCATATTTTTCAAACCTTTTCAGGCTCTCATATTTTTCATCACCGTTTCATGATCCTCCTAATTTTCAGACCGTTTCATGCTCCTCATATATTTGACACATTTAGAAGCTCTTCATATTTTCACACCTTTTCAGGATCTTCATATTTTTCAACACCGCTGCATGCTCCTCCTATTATTCAGACGGTTTCATGTTGATCTCATTTTTGACACCTTTTGAAGCTCTTCATATTTTCACACCTTTTGAAACTCTTCATATTTTTCACACCTTTTCAGGCCCTTCATGATTTTCAACACCGCTTCATGCTCCTCCAATTTTTAAGACCGTTTCATGCTCCTCATATTTTTGACACCTTTAGAAGATCTTCATATTTTCACACCTTTTCATGCTCTTCATGTTTTTCAACAACGCTTCATGCTCCTCCTAATTTTCAGACCGTTTCATGCTCCTCATATTTTTGACACCTTTTGAAGCTCTTCATATTTTTCACACCTTTTCAGGCTCTTCATATTTTTCAACACCGCATCATGCTCCTCCTATTTTTCAGACCGTTTCATGCACCTCATATTTTTCACACCTTTTAAAGCTCTTCATATTTTTCACACCTTTTCATGCTCCTTATGTTTTTCAACACCGATTCATTCTCCTCCTATTTTTCAGACCGTTTCATGCTCCTCATAAAATTGACACCTTTTAAAGCTCTTCATATTTTTCACACCTTTTCAGGCTCTTCGTGATTTTGAACACAGCTTCATGCTCCTCCTATTTTTCAGACCGTTTCATGCTCCTCATAATTTTCACACCTTTTGAAGCTCTTCATATTTTTCACAACTTTTCAGGCTCTTCCTATTTTGAACACCGCTTCATGCTCCCCCTTTTTTCAGAGCGTTTAAGATCCTCATGTATTTGACACCTTTTGAAGCTCTTCATATTTTTCACACGTTTTCAGGCTCTTCATGTTTTTGAACACCGCTTCATGCTCCACCTATTTTTCAGACCGTTTCATGCTCCTCATATTTTTGACACCTTTTGAAGCTCTTCATATTTTTCACACCTTTTCAGGCTCTTCAGGTTTTTCAACACGGCTTCATGCTCCACCTATTTTTCAGACCGTTTCATCCTCCTCATATTTTTGACACCTTTTGAAGCTCTTCATATTTTTCACACCTTTTCAGGCTCTTCAAGTTTTACAACACCACTTCATGCTCCTCCTATTTTTCAGAGAGTTTCATGCTCCTCATGTATTTCACACCTTATGAAGCTCTTCATATTTTTCACACCTTTTCAGGCTCTTCATGTTTTTCACACCTTTTCAGGCTCTTCATGTTTTGCAACACATCTTCATTCTCCTAGTATTTTTAAGACCGTTTCATGCTCCTCATATTTTTGACACCTATTGAAGCTCTTCATATTTCTCACACCTTTTCAGGATCTTCATGTTTTTCAACACCGCTTCATGCTGCTTCTATTTTTCAGACCGTTTCATGCTCCTCATATTTTTCATATCTTTTGAAGCTCTTCATATTTTTGACACCTTTTGAAGCTCTTCATATTTTTCACACGTTTTCAGGCTCTTCATGTTTTTCAACACTGCTTCATGCTGCTTCTGTTTTTAAGACCGTTTCATGCTCCTCATGTTTTTCACACCTTTTGAAGCTCTTCATGTTTTTCACACCTTTTGAAGCTCTTCATATTTTTCAAACCTTTTCAGGCTCTCATATTTTTCATCACCGTTTCATGATCCTCCTATTTTTCAGACCGTTTCATGCTCCTCATATATTTGACACATTTAGAAGCTCTTCATATTTTCACACCTTTTCAGGATCTTCATATTTTTCAACACCGCTGCATGCTCCTCCTATTATTCAGACGGTTTCATGTTGATCTCATTTTTGACACCTTTTGAAGCTCTTCATATTTTCACACCTTTTGAAACTCTTCATATTTTTCACACCTTTTCAGGCCCTTCATGATTTTCAACACCGCTTCATGCTCCTCCAATTTTTAAGACCGTTTCATGCTCCTCATATTTTTGACACCTTTAGAAGATCTTCATATTTTCACACCTTTTCATGCTCTTCATGTTTTTCAACAACGCTTCATGCTCCTCCTAATTTTCAGACCGTTTCATGCTCCTCATATTTTTGACACCTTTTGAAGCTCTTCATATTTTTCACACCTTTTCAGGCTCTTCATATTTTTCAACACCGCATCATGCTCCTCCTATTTTTCAGACCGTTTCATGCACCTCATATTTTTCACACCTTTTAAAGCTCTTCATATTTTTCACACCTTTTCATGCTCCTTATGTTTTTCAACACCGATTCATTCTCCTCCTATTTTTCAGACCGTTTCATGCTCCTCATAAAATTGACACCTTTTAAAGCTCTTCATATTTTTCACACCTTTTCAGGCTCTTCGTGATTTTGAACACAGCTTCATGCTCCTCCTATTTTTCAGACCGTTTCATGCTCCTCATAATTTTCACACCTTTTGAAGCTCTTCATATTTTTCACAACTTTTCAGGCTCTTCCTATTTTGAACACTGCTTCATGCTCCCCCTTTTTTCAGAGCGTTTAAGATCCTCATGTATTTGACACCTTTTGAAGCTCTTCATATTTTTCACACGTTTTCAGGCTCTTCATGTTTTTGAACACCGCTTCATGCTCCACCTATTTTTCAGACCGTTTCATGCTCCTCATATTTTTGACACCTTTTGAAGCTCTTCATATTTTTCACACCTTTTCAGGCTCTTCAGGTTTTTCAACACGGCTTCATGCTCCACCTATTTTTCAGACCGTTTCATCCTCCTCATATTTTTGACACCTTTTGAAGCTCTTCATATTTTTCACACCTTTTCAGGCTCTTCAAGTTTTACAACACCACTTCATGCTCCTCCTATTTTTCAGAGAGTTTCATGCTCCTCATGTATTTCACACCTTATGAAGCTCTTCATATTTTTCACACCTTTTCAGGCTCTTCATGTTTTTCACACCTTTTCAGGCTCTTCATGTTTTGCAACACATCTTCATTCTCCTAGTATTTTTAAGACCGTTTCATGCTCCTCATATTTTTGACACCTATTGAAGCTCTTCATATTTCTCACACCTTTTCAGGATCTTCATGTTTTTCAACACCGCTTCATGCTGCTTCTATTTTTCAGACCGTTTCATGCTCCTCATATTTTTCATATCTTTTGAAGCTCTTCATATTTTTGACACCTTTTGAAGCTCTTCATATTTTTCACACGTTTTCAGGCTCTTCATGTTTTTCAACACTGCTTCATGCTGCTTCTGTTTTTAAGACCGTTTCATGCTCCTCATGTTTTTCACACCTTTTGAAGCTCTTCATGTTTTTCACACCTTTTGAAGCTCTTCATATTTTTCAAACCTTTTCAGGCTCTCATATTTTTCATCACCGTTTCATGATCCTCCTATTTTTCAGACCGTTTCATGCTCCTCATATATTTGACACATTTAGAAGCTCTTCATATTTTCACACCTTTTCAGGATCTTCATATTTTTCAACACCGCTGCATGCTCCTCCTATTATTCAGACGGTTTCATGTTGATCTCATTTTTGACACCTTTTGAAGCTCTTCATATTTTCACACCTTTTGAAACTCTTCATATTTTTCACACCTTTTCAGGCCCTTCATGATTTTCAACACCGCTTCATGCTCCTCCAATTTTTAAGACCGTTTCATGCTCCTCATATTTTTGACACCTTTAGAAGATCTTCATATTTTCACACCTTTTCATGCTCTTCATGTTTTTCAACAACGCTTCATGCTCCTCCTAATTTTCAGACCGTTTCATGCTCCTCATATTTTTGACACCTTTTGAAGCTCTTCATATTTTTCACACCTTTTCAGGCTCTTCATATTTTTCAACACCGCATCATGCTCCTCCTATTTTTCAGACCGTTTCATGCACCTCATATTTTTCACACCTTTTAAAGCTCTTCATATTTTTCACACCTTTTCATGCTCCTTATGTTTTTCAACACCGATTCATTCTCCTCCTATTTTTCAGACCGTTTCATGCTCCTCATAAAATTGACACCTTTTAAAGCTCTTCATATTTTTCACACCTTTTCAGGCTCTTCGTGATTTTGAACACAGCTTCATGCTCCTCCTATTTTTCAGACCGTTTCATGCTCCTCATAATTTTCACACCTTTTGAAGCTCTTCATATTTTTCACAACTTTTCAGGCTCTTCCTATTTTGAACACCGCTTCATGCTCCCCCTTTTTTCAGAGCGTTTAAGATCCTCATGTATTTGACACCTTTTGAAGCTCTTCATATTTTTCACACGTTTTCAGGCTCTTCATGTTTTTGAACACCGCTTCATGCTCCACCTATTTTTCAGACCGTTTCATGCTCCTCATATTTTTGACACCTTTTGAAGCTCTTCATATTTTTCACACCTTTTCAGGCTCTTCAGGTTTTTCAACACGGCTTCATGCTCCACCTATTTTTCAGACCGTTTCATCCTCCTCATATTTTTGACACCTTTTGAAGCTCTTCATATTTTTCACACCTTTTCAGGCTCTTCAAGTTTTACAACACCACTTCATGCTCCTCCTATTTTTCAGAGAGTTTCATGCTCCTCATGTATTTCACACCTTATGAAGCTCTTCATATTTTTCACACCTTTTCAGGCTCTTCATGTTTTTCACACCTTTTCAGGCTCTTCATGTTTTGCAACACATCTTCATTCTCCTAGTATTTTTAAGACCGTTTCATGCTCCTCATATTTTTGACACCTATTGAAGCTCTTCATATTTCTCACACCTTTTCAGGATCTTCATGTTTTTCAACACCGCTTCATGCTGCTTCTATTTTTCAGACCGTTTCATGCTCCTCATATTTTTCATATCTTTTGAAGCTCTTCATATTTTTCACACCTTTTGAAGCTCTTCATATTTTTCACACATTTTCATGCTCTTCATGTTTTTCAACACAGTTTCATGCTGCTTCTATTTTTCAGACCGTTTCATGATACTCCTATTTTTCAGACCGTTTCATGCTCATCTCATTTTTGACACCTTTTGAAGCTTTTCATAATTTTCACTACTTTTTAGGCTCTTCATGTTTTTGATCACCGCTTCATGCTCCTCCTATTTTTCAGAGAGTTTCATGCTCCTCATGTATTTCACAACTTTTGAAGCTCTTCATATTTTTCACACCTTTTCAGGCTGTTCATGTTTTTGAACACCGCTTCATGGTTCTCCTATTTTTCAGACCGTTTCATGCTCTTCATATTTTTGACCCATTTTGAAGCTCTTCATATTTTTCACACCTTTTCAGGCTCTTCATGTTTTTCCACACCACTTCATGCTTCTCCTAATTTTCAGACCGTTTCATGCTCCTCATATATTTCACACCTTTTGAAGCTCTTCCTATTTTTCACACCTTTTCAGGCTCTTCATGTTTTTGACGACCGCTTAATGCTCCTCTTATTTTTCAGACCGTTTGATGCTCCTCATATTTTTGACACCTTTTGAAGCTCTTTCTATTTTTCACAACTTTTAGTGACTTCATATTTTTCAACACCTTTTCATGATCTTCCTATTTTTCAGACCGTTTCATGCTCATCTCATATTTGACACCTTTTGAAGCTTTTCATATTTTTGACAACTTTTCAGGCTCTTCATGATTTTGAAAACAGCTTCATGCTCCTCCTATTTTTCAAAGAGTTTCATGCTCCTCATGTATTTCACACCTTTTGAAGCTCTTCATATTTTTCACACCTTTTCAGGCTGTTCATGTTTTTCCACACCACTTCATGCTTCTCCTATTTTTCAGCCCGTTTCATGCTCCTCATGTATTTCACATCTTTTGAAGCTCTTCATATTTTTCAAACCTTTTCAGGCTCTTCATGTTTTTGATCACCGTTTCATGCTCCTCCTATTTTTCAGACAGTTTCATGCTCCTCATATTTTTGACACTTTTTGAAGCTCTTCATATTTTACACACCTTTTCAGGCTCTTAATGTTTTTCAACACCACTTCATGCTCCTCCTATTTTTCAGACCGATTCATGCTCCTCATATATTTGACACATTTATAAGCTCTTCATATTTTTCACACCTTTTCAGGCTCTTCATATTTTTCAACACCGCTTCATGCTCCTCCTATTTTTCAGACGGTTTCTTGTTGATCTCATTTTTGACACCTTTTGAAGCTCTTCATATTTTTCACACCTTTTGAAACTCTTCATATTTTTCACACCTTTTCAGGCTCTTCATATTTTTCACACCGCTTCATGCTCCTCCTATTTTTCAGACGGTTTCTTGTTGATCTCATTTTTGACACCTTTTGAAGCTCTTCATATTTTTCACACCTTTTGAAACTCTTCATATTTTTCACACCTTTTCAGGCTCTTCATGTTTTTCACACATTTTCAGGCTCTTCATGTTTTTCAACACCGTTTCCTGCTGTTTCTATTTTTCAGACAGTTTCATGCTCCTCATATTTTTCACATCTTTTGAAGCTCTTCATATTTTTCACACCTTTTCAGACTTTTCATGTTTTTCAACACCGCTTCATGCTCCTGTTATTTTTCAGACTGTTTCATGCTCCTCATATTTTTGACACCTTTAGAAGCTCTTCATATTTTTCACACCTTTTCAGGCTCTTCATGTTTTTGAACACTGCTTCATGCTCCTCCTATTTTTCAGACCGTTTCATGCTCCTCATATTTTGACACCTTTTGAAGCTTTTCATATTTTTCACACCTTTTCAGGCTCTTCAAGTTTTTCAACACCACTTCATGCTTTTCCTTTTTTGCAGACCATTTCATGCTCCTCATATTTTTGACACCTTTTGTTGCTCTTCATATTTTTCACACCTTTTCAGGCTCTTCTTATTTTTCAAACAAGTGAAGCTCTTCATATTTTTCACACTTTTTCAGGCTTTTCATGTTTTGAATACCGCTTCACGCTCCTCCTATTTTTCTGACCATTTCTTCCTCCTCATGTATTTCACACCTTTTGAAGCTCTTCGTATTTTTCACACCTTTTCAGGCTCTTCATGTCTTTGAACACCGTTTTATGCTGCTTCTATTTTTCAGACCGTTTCATGCTCCTCATATATTTTAAACCTTTGAATCTCTTCATATTATTCACACCTTTTCAGGCTGTTCATGTTTTTCAACAACGCTTCATGATCCTCCTATTTTTCAGACCGTTTCATGCTCCTCATAATTTTGACACCCTTTGAAGCTCTTCTTATATTTCACACCTTTTCAGACTCTTCATGTTTTCGAACACCACTTCAAGTTCCTCCTATTTTTGCGACGGTTTCATGCTCCTCATGTATTTCACTCCTTTTGAAGCTCTTCATATTTTTCAAACGTTTTCAGGCTCTTCATGATTTTCAACCCCACTTCATGCTCCTCCTATTTTTCAGACCGTTTCATGTTCCTCATATTTTTGACACCTTTTGAAGCTCTTCATATTTTCTACACCTTTTCAGGCTCTTCATGTTTTTCACCACAGCTTCATGCTCCTCTAATTTTTCAGACCATTTGGTGCTCCTCATATTTTTCACAGCTTTTGAAGCTCTTCATATTTTTCACACCTTTTCAGGCTCTTCATGTTTTTCAACACCACTTCATGCTCCTCCTATTTTTCAGACCTTTTCATGCTCCTCTTATTTTTGACACCTTTTGAAGCTCTTCATATTTTTCACACCTTTTCAGGCTCCTCCTGTTTTTGAACACCGTTTCATGCTCCTAGTATTTTTCAGACCATTTCATGCTCCTCATATTTTTGACACCTTTTGAAGCTCTTCATATTTTTCACACCTTTTCAGGCTCTTCAAGTTTTTGAACAATGCTACAATGCTCCTCCTATTTTTCAGACCGTTTCATGCTCCTCATATTTTTGACCTCTTTTAAAGCTCTTCATATTTTTCACGCCTTTTGAAGCTCCTCATATATTTCACACTTTTTCAGGCTCTTCATATTTTTCAACACCACTTCATGCTTCTCCTATTTCTCAGACCGTTTCATGCTCATCTCATTTTTGACAGCATTTGAAGCTCTTCATATTTTTCACAACTTTTGAAGCTCTTCATATTTTTCACACCTTTTCAGGCTCCTCATGTTTTCCAACACCGCTTCATGCTCCTCCTATTTTCAGACCGTTTCATGCTCCTCTCATTTCTGAAATCTTTTGAAGCTCTTCATATATTTCACACATTTTCAGGCTGTTAATGTTTTTCAACACGGCTTCATGCTCCTCCTAATTTTCAGACCGTTTCATGCTCATCTAATTTATGACACCTTCTGAAGCTCTTCATAGTTTTCACAAATTTTCAGGCTCTTCATATTTTTGAACACCGCTTCATGCTCCTCCTATTTTTCAGACCGTTTCATGCTCCTCTTATTTTTGACACCTTTTGAAGCTCTTCATATTTTTCACACCTTTTCAGGCTCCTCCTGTTTTTGAACACCGTTTCATGCTCCTAGTATTTTTCAGACCATTTCATGCTCCTCATATTTTTGACACCTTTTGAAGCTCTTCATATTTTACACACCTTTTCAGGCTCGTCATGATTTTCAATAACACTTCATGCTCCTCCTATTTTTCAGACAGTTTCATGTTCATCTAATTTTTGACACCTTTTGAAGCTCTTCATATATTTCACACCTTTTGAAGCTCTTCATATTTTTCACATTTTTGAAGCTCTTCAGATTTTTCACACGTTTTCAGGCTCTTCATGTTTTTGAACACCGCTTCATGCTCCTCATATATTTCAGACCGTTTCATGCTCCTCATATTTGTGACACCTTTTGAAGCTCTTCGTATTTTTCACACATTTTCACGCTCTTCATGTTTTTCATCATGACTTCATGCTCCTCCTATTTTTCAGACCGTTTCATGCTCCTCATATTTTTGACACCTTTTGAAATCTTCATATACTTCACACCTTTTCAGATTCTTCATTTTTTTGAAAAGAACTTCATGCTCCTTCTATTTCTCAGACCGTTTCATGGTCATCTCATTTTTGACACCTTTTGAAGCTCCTCATATTTTTCATTCCTTTTGAAGATCTTCATATTTTTCACACGTTTTCAGGCTCTTCATATTTTTCAACACCGCATCATGCTTCTCCTATTTTTCAGACAGTTTCATTCTCCTCATATTTTTGACACGTTTTGAAGCTCTTCATATTTTTCACACCTTTTCAGGCTCTTCATGTTTTTCAACACTGTTTCATGATCCTCCTATTTTTCAGACCGTTTCATGCACCTCATAATTTTGACACCTTTTGAAACTCTTCTTATATTTCACACCTTTTCAGACTCTTCATGTGTTCGAACACCACTTCAAGTTCCTCCTATTTTTGCGACCGTTTAATGCTCTTCATATTTTTGACACCTTTTGAAGCTCTTCATATTTTTCACACCTTTTGAAGCTCTTCATATATTTCACACATTTTCAGGCTCTTCATGTTTTTCAACACCACTTCATGCTCCTCCTATTTTTCAGACCGTTTCTTGCTCATCTAATTTTTGACACCTTTTGAAGCTCTTCATATATTTCACACCTTTTGAAGCTCTTCATATATTTCACATTTTTGAAGCTCTTCAAATTTTTCACACCTTTTCAGGCTCTTCATGTTTTTGAACACCGCTTCATGCTCCTCCGGTTTTTCAGACCGTTTCATGCTCCTCATATTTTTGACACCTTTTGAAGCTTTTCATATTTTTTACAACATTTCAGGCTTTTCATGTTTTTGAACACCTCTTCATGCTCCTCGTATTTTTCACACCATTTGAAGCTCTTCATATTTTTCACACCTTTTCAGGCTCTTCATGTTTTTCAACACCGCTTCATGCTACTCCTATTTTTCAGACCGATTAATGCTCCTCCTGTACTTCACACCTTTTGTAGCTCTTCATATTTTTCTCACATATTCAGGCTCTTCATGTTTTTCAACACCGCTTCATGCTCCTCCAATTTTTCAGACCGATTCATGCTCCTCAAGTATTTCACACCTTTTGAGGCTTCATGTTTTTCAACACCACTTTATGCTCCACATATTTTTCAGACCGTTTCATGCTCATCTCATTTTTGACACCTTTTGAAGCTCTTCATATTTTTCACACCTTTTGAAGCTCTTTATATTTTTCACAAGTTTTCAGATCTTCATGTTTTTCAACACCGCTTCTTGATCCTCCTATTTTTCAGACCGTTTCATGCTCCTCCTAATTTTCACACCTTTTGAAGCACCTCAAATTTTTCACACCTTTTCAGGCTCTTCTTGTTCTTGAACACGGTTTCCTGCTCCTCCTTTTTTTCAGACCGTTTCATGCTCCTCATATTTTTGACACCTTTTGAATCTCTTCATATATTTCACACCTTTTCAGGCTCTTCATATATTGGAACACCACTTCATGCTCCTCCTATTTTTCGGACGGTTTCATTCTCCTCATGTACTTCACACCTTTTGAAGCTCTTCATATATTTCACACTTTTTCAGGCTCTTCATGTTTTTCAACACCACTTCATGCTCCTCCTATTTTTCAAACCATTTCATGCTCATCTCATTTTTGACACCTTCTGAAGCTCTTCATATTTGTTACACCCTTTCAGGCTCTTCATGTTTTTCAACACGGCTGTATGCTACTCCTATTTTTCAGACCGTTTCATGCTCCTCATATTTTTCACACCTTTTGAAGCTCTTCATATTTTTCACACATTTTCAGGCTCTTCATGTTTTTCAACACCACTTCATGCTCCTCCTATTTTTCAGACCGTTTCATGCTCCTCATGTATTTCACACCTTTTGAAGCTCTTCATATTTTTCACACTTTTTGAAGCTCTTCATATATTTCACACATTTTCAGGCTCTTCATGTTTTTCAACACCGCTTCATGCTCCTCCTTTTTTTCAGACCGTTTCATGGTCCTCATGTATTTCACACATTTTGAGGCTCTTCATATCTTTCACACCTTTTCAGCCACTTCATGTTTTTGAACACCGTTTCATGCTCCTCCTATTTTTCAGACCGTTTCATGCTCCTCATATTTTTGACACCTTTTGAAGCTCTTCATATTTTTCACACCTTTTGAAGCTCTTCATGTATTTCACACGTTTTCAGTCTCTTCAGGTTTTTCAACACCGCTTCATGCTCCTCCTATATTTCAGACCGTTTCATGCTCCTCATATTTTTGACACATTTTGAAGCTCTTCATATTTTTCACACATTTTCAGGCTCTTCATGTTTTTCACAAGTTTTTAGATCTTCATGTTTTTCAACACCGCTTCTTGATCCTCCTATTTTTCAGATCGTTTCATGCTCCTCATATTTTTGTCACGTTTTGAAGCTCTTCATATTTTACACACATTTTCAGGCTCTTCATGTATTTGAACATCGCTACATGCTCCTCCGAATTTTCACACCTTTTGAAGCACCTCAAATTTTTCACACCTTTTCAGGCTCTTCATGTTCTTGAACACGGTTTCCTGCTCCTCCTTTTTTTCAGACCGTTTCATGCTCCTCATATTTTTGACAGCTTTTGAATCTCTTCATATATTTCACACCTTTTCAGGCTCTTCATGTATTGGAACACCGCTTCATGCTCCTCCTATTTTTCGGACGGTTTCATTCTCCTCATGTACTTCACACCTTTTGAAGCTCTTCATATATTTCACACTTTTTCAGGCTCTTCATGTTTTTCAACACCACTTCATGCTCCTCCTATTTTTCAGACCGTTTCATGCTCTTCTCATTTTTGACACCTTCTGAAACTCTTCATATTTGTTACACCCTTTCAGGCTCTTCATGTTTTTCAACACGGCTTCATGCTCCTCCTATTTTTCAGACCGTTTCATGCTCCTCATATTTTTCACACCTTTTGAAGCTCTTAATATTTTTCACATATTTTCAGGCTCTTCATGTTTTTCAACACCGCTTCATGCTCCTCCTATTGTTCAGACCGTTTCATGCTCCTCTTATATTTGACACGTTTTGAGGCTCTTCATATATTTCACACCTTTTCAGGCTCTTCATTTTTTTCAACACCGCTTCATGCTCCTCCTATTTTTCAGACCGATTCAAGCTCCTCATATTTTTGACACCTTTTGAAGCACTTCATATTTTTCACACCTTTTCAGGCTCTTCATTTTTTTGAACACCGCTTCATGCTCCTCCTATTTTTCAGACCGTTTCATGCTCCTCATATTTTTGACACCTTTTCAAGCACTTCGTATTTTTCACACCTTTTCAGGCTCTTCATTTTTTTGAACACCGCTTCATGCTCCTCCTATTTTTCAGACCGTTTCATGCTCCTCATATATTTGACACCTTTTGAAGCCCTTCATATTTTTCACACATTTTCAGGTTTTCATGTTTTTCAACACTGCTTCATGCTCCTCCTATTTTTCAGACCGTTTCATGCTCCTCATGTTTTTCACATCTTTTGTAGCTCTTCATATTTTTCACAACTTTTGAAGCTCTTCATATTTTTCACACCTTTTGAAGCTCTTCATATTTTTCACATGTTTTCACGCTCTTCATGTTTTCAACACCGCTTCTTGATCCACCTATATTTCAGACTGTTTCATGCTCCTAATATTTTTGTCACGTTTTGAAGCTCTTCATATTTTACACACATTTTCAGCCTCTTCATGTTTTTCAACACCGCTTCATGCTCCTCCTATTTTTAACACCTTTTGAAGCTCTTCATATTTTTCACACCTTTTCAGGCTCTTCATGTTTTTGAACACGGTTTCCTGCTCCTCCTTTTTTTCAGACCGTTTCATGCTCCTCATATTTTTGACACGTTTTGAATCTCTTCATATATTTCACACCTTTTCAGGCTCTTCATATATTTGAACAACGCTTCATGCTCCTCCTATTTTTCAGACGGTTTCATCCTCCTCATGTATTTCACACCTTTTGAAGCTCTTCATATTTTTCACACCTTTTCAGGCTCTTCATGTTTTTGAACACCGTTTCATGCTGCTCCTATTTTTCAGACCATTTCATACTCCTCATAGTTTTGACACATTTTGAAGCTCTTCATATTTTTCACATCTTTTCAGGCTCTTCATGTTTTTCCACACCACTTCATGCTTCTCCTGTTTTTCAGAACGTTTCATGATCCTCATGAATTTCACACATTTTGAAGGTCTTTATATTTTTCACATATTTTCAGGCTCTTCATGTTTTTGATCACCGCTTCATGATCCTCCTATTTTTCAGACCGTTTCATGCTCTTCATATATTTGACACCTCTTGAAGCTCTTCATATTTTTCACACCTTTTCAGGCTCTTCATGTTTTTCCCCACCACTTCATTCTTCTCCTATTTTTCAGACCATTTCATGCTCCTCATGAATTTCACACCTTTTGAAGCTCTTCATATTTTTCACACCTTTTCAGGCTCTTCATGTTTTTTATCACCGTTTCATGCTCCTATTTTTCAGACCGTTTCATGCTCCTCATATTTTTGACACCTTTTGCAGCTCTTCATATTTTTCACAAGTTTTCAGTCTCTTCATGATTTTGAACACCGCTTCATGATCCTCCTATTTTTAAGACCGTTTCATGCTCTTCATATTTTTGACACCTTTTGCAGCTCTTCATATTTTTCACACCTTTTCAGGCTCTTCATGTTTTTCAAAACCGCTTCATGCTGCTTCTCTTTTTCAGACCGTTTCATGCTCCTCATATTTTTCACACCTTTTGAAGCTCCTCATATTTTTCACACCTTTTCAGGCTCTTCATGTTTTTGAACACCGCTTCATGCTCCTCCAATTTCAGACCGTTTCATGCTCCTCATGTATTTCACACCTTTTGAAGCTCTTCATATTTTTCACAACTTTTCAGGCTCCTCATGTTTTTGAACACGGCTTCATGCTCCTCCTATTTTCCAGACCGTTTCATGCTCCTCATATTTTTGACACCTTTTGCAGGTCTTCATATTTTTCACACCTTTTCAGGCTCTTCATATTTTTGAACACTGCTTCATGATCCTCCTATTTTTCAGACCGTTTCATGCTCTTCATATTTTTGACACCTTTTGAAGCTCTTCATATTTTTCACACCTTTTCAGGCTCTTCATGTTTTTCCACACCACTTCATGCTTCTCCTATTTTTCAGACCGTTTCATGATCCTCATGAATTTCACACATTTTGAAGCTCTTTATATTTTTCACACATTTTTAGGCTCTTCATGTTTTTGATCACCGCTTCATGATCCTCCTATTTTTCAGACCGTTTCATGCTCATCATATATTTGACACCTCTTGAAGCTCTTCATATTTTTCACACCTTTTCAGGCTCTTCATGTTTTTCCCCACCACTTCATTCTTCTCCTATTTTTCAGACCATTTCATGCTCCTCATGAATTTCACACCTTTTGAAGCTCTTCATATTTTTCACACCTTTTCAGGCTCTTCATGTTTTTTATCACCGTTTCATGCTTCTCCTATTTTTCAGACCGTTTCATGCTCCTCATATTTTTCACACCTTTTGAAGCTCTTCATAATTTTCACATCTTTTCAGTCTCTTCATGTTTTTGAACACCATTTCATGCCGCTTCTATTTTTTAGACCGTTTCCTGCTCCTCATATTTTTCACTCCTTTTGATGCTCTTCATATTTTTCACACGTTTTCAGGCTCTTCTTGTTTTTCAACACCGCTTCATGCTCCTCCTATTTTTCAGACCGTTTCTTGCACCTCATATTTTTCTCACCTTTTGAAGCGCTTCATATTTTCCACACCTTTTCAGGCTCTTCATGTTTTTCAACACCGCTTCATCTTCCTCCTATTTTTCAGACCGTTTCATGCTCCTCATATTTTTGACACGTTTTGAAGCTCTTCATATTTTTCACACGTTTTCAGGCTCTTCATATTTTTCACACCTTTTCAGGCTCTTCATGTTTTTGAACACCATTTCATGATCCTCCTATTTTTCTGACCGTTTAATGCTCCTCATATTTTTGACACCTTTAGAAACTCTTCATATTTTTCACACCTTTTCAAGCACTTCATGGTTTTCCACACCTCTTCATGCTCCTCCTATTTTTCAGACGGTTTCATGCTATTCATATTTTTGATAACTTTTGAAGCTCTTCATATTTTTCACACCTTTTCAGGCTCTTCATGTTTTTCAAGACCACTTCATGCTCCTCCTATTTTTCAGACCGTTTCATGCTCATCTCATTTTTGACACCTTTTGAAGTTCTTCATATTTTTCCCACCTTTTGAAGCTCTTCATATATTTCACACGTTTTCAGGTTCTTCATATTTTTCAACACCGTTTCATGCTGCTTCTATTTTTCAGACCGTTTCATGCTCCTCATATTTTTCACACCTTTTGAAACTCTTCATATTTTTCACACGTTTTCAGGCTCTTCATGTTTTTCAACACCGTTTAATTCTGCTTCTATTTTTCAGACCGTTTCATGCTCCTCATATTTTTGACACCTTTAGACTCTTCATATTTTTCACACCTTTTCAGCCTCTTCATGTTTTTCACACATTTTCAGCCTCTTCATGTTTTTGAACACCCCTTCTTGCTCCTTTTATTTTTCAGAGAGTTTCATGCTCCTCATGTATTTCACACCTTTTAAAGCTCTTCATATTTTTCACACCTTTACAGGCTCTTCATGTTTTTGAACACCGTTTCATCCTCCTCCTATTTTTCAGACCGTTTCATGCTCCTCATATTTTTGACACCTTTTGAAGCTCTTCATATTTTTCACACCTTTTCAAGCTCTTCATGTTTTTGCACACTGCTTCATGCTCTTCCTATTTTTCAGACCGTTTCATGCTCCTCATATTTTTGACACCTTTTGAAGCTCTTCATATTTTTCACACCTTTTCAGGCTCTTCATGTTTTTCAACACCAATTCATGCTTCTCCTATTTTTCAGACTGTTTAATGCTCCTCATATTTTTGACACCTTTAGAAACTCTTCATATTTTTCACACCTTTTCAAGCACTTCATGGTTTTCCACACCGCTTCATGCTCCTCCTATTTTTCATACCGTTTCATTCTCCTCATATTTTTGACATCTTTTGAAGCTCTCATATATTTCACACCTTTTCAGGCTCTTCATTTTTTTCAACACCACGTCATGCTCCTCCTATTTTTCAGACCCTTTTATGCTCTTCTCATTTTTGACACCATTTGAAGCTCTTCATATTTTTTACACCTTTTGAAGCTCTTCATGGTTTTCACACCTTTTCAGGCTCTTCATGTTTTTCAACACCGCTTCATGCTCCTTCTATTTTTCTGACCGTTTCATGCTCCTCATAATTTTGACACATTTTGAAGCTCTTCATATTTTTCACACCTTTTCAGGCTCTTCATGTTTTTCAACACCGCTTCGTGCTCCTCCTCTTTTTCAGACCGTTTCATGCTCCTCATATTTTTGACATCTATTGAAGCTCTTCATATTTCTCACACCTTTTCAGGTTCTTCACGTTTTTCAACACCACTTCATGCTCCTCCTATTTTTCAGACCGTTTCATGCACATCTCATTTTTGACACCTTTTGAAGCTCTTCATATCTTTCATATTTTTGAAGTTCTTCATATTTTCACAGGTTTTCAGACTCTTCATGTTTTTCAACACCGCTTCATGCTCCTGCTATTTTTGAGACCGTTTCATGCTCTTCATATATTTGACACCTCTTGAAGCTCTTCATATTTTTCACACCTTTTCAGGCTCTTCATGTTTTTCCCCACCACTTCATTCTTCTCCTATTTTTCAGATCATTTCATGCTCCTCATGAATTTCACACCTTTTGAAGCTCTTCATATTCTTCACACCTTTTCAGGCTCTTCATGTTTTTTATCACCGTTTCATGCTGCTTCTATTTTTCAGACCGTTTCATGCTCCTCATATTTTTCACACCTTTTGAAGCTCATCATATTTTTCACACGTTTTCCGGCTCTTCATGTTTTTCAACACCATTTCATGCTCCTCCTATTTTTCAGACCGTTTCATACTCATCTTGCTTTTGAAACATTTTGAAGCTCTTCATATTTTCCACACCTTTTGAAGCTCTTCATATTTTTCAAACGTTTTCAGGCTCTTAATGTTTTTCAACACCGCTTCTGGCTCCTCCTATTTATCAGACCGTTTCATGCTCCTCATATTTTTGACACGTTTTGAAGCTCTTCATTTTTTTCACACCTTTTGAAGCTCTTCATATTTTTCACACCTTTTCAGGCTCTTCATGTTTATTACACCGCTTCATGCTCCTCCTATTTTTCACATCTTTTGAAGCTCTTCATATTTTTCACACCTTTTCAGGCTCTTCATGTTTTTCAACACCGCTTCATGCTCCTCCTATTTTCCAGACCGTTTCATGCTCCTCATTTTTTTCACACCTTTTGAAGCTCTTCATATTTTTCACACCTTTCATGCTCTTCATGTTTTTAACCACCGCTTCATGCTCATCCTATTTTCCAGACCGTTTCATGCTCCTGATATTTTTGATACGTTTTGAAGCTCTTCATATTTTTCACACCTTTTGAAGCTCTTCATATTTTTCACACCTTTTCAGGCTCTTCATGTTTTTGAACACCGCTTCATGCTCCTCCTATTTTCAGACCGTTTCATGCTCCTCATATTTTTGACACGTTTTGAGGATCTTCATATATTTCACACCTTTTCAGGCCCTTCATGTTTTTGAACACCGTTTTATTTTCCTCCTATTTTTCAGACCGTTTCCTGCTTCTCATATTTTTCACACCCCTTCAGGCTCTTCATGTTTTTGAACCCCGTCATGCTCCTCCTATTTTTCAGACCGTTTCATGCTCCTCATATTTTTCACACCTATTGAAGCTCTTCATATTTTTCACACCTTTTAAGGCTCTTCATGTTTTTGAACACTGTTTCATGCTCCTCCTATTTTTCAGACCGTTTCATGCTCCTCATATTTTTGACACCTTTGAATCTCTTCATATTTTTCACACCTTTTGAAACTCTTCTTATTTTTCACACGTTTTCAGTCTCTAAATGTTTTTCAACACCGCTTCATGCTCCTCCTATTTTTCAGACCGTTTCATGCTCCTCATATTTTTGAAACCTTTTGAAGCTCCTCATATTTTTCACACCTTTTGAAGGTCTTCATATTTTTCACACCTTTTCAGGCTCTTCATGTTTTTGAACACCGCTTTATGTTCTTCCTATTTTTCAGACCGTTTCATGCTCGTTATATTTTTGACACCTTTTCAGGCTCTTCAGGTTTTTGAACACCGCTTCAAGCTCCTCCTATTTTTCAGACAGTTTCATGCTCTTCATATTTTTGACACATTTTGAAGCTCTTCATATTTTTCACACCTTTTCAGGCTCTTCATGTTTTTCAACACCGTTTCATGCTCCTCCTATTTTTCAGACCGTTTCATGCTCCTCATATTTTTGGCACCTTTTGAAGCTCTTCATATTCTTCACACCTTTTCAGGCTCTTCATGTTTTTCAACACCACTTTATGCTCCTCCTCTTTTTCAGACCGTTTCATGCTTCTCATATTTTTGACACCTTTTGAAGCTCTTCATATTTTTCACATCTTTTCAGGCTTTTCATGTATTGCAACACTGCTTCATGCTCCTCCTATTTTTCAGACCGTTTCATGCTCCTCATATTTTTGACATCTTTTGAAGCTCTTCATATATTTCACACCTTTTCAGGCTCTTCATGTTTTTCAACACCACTTCCTGCTCCTCCTATTTTTCAGACCGTTTCATGGTCATCTCATTTTGGACACCTTTTGAAGCTCTTCATATTTTTCACACCTTTTGAAGCTCTTCATATTCTTCATACGTTTTCATGCTCTTTATGTTTCTCAACACCGCTTCATGCTCCTCCCATTTTTCAGACCATTTCATGCCACTCATATTTTTGACACTTTTTGAAGCTCCTCATATGTTTCACACATTTTGAAGCTCTTCATATATTTCACACCATTTCAGCATCTTCATGTTTTTCAACACCACTTCATGCTCCTCCTTTTTTTCAGACCGTCTCATGCTCCTCATATTTTTCACACTTTTGAAGCTCTTCATATTTTTCACACCTTTTAAGGCTCTTCATGTTTTTCACCACCGCTTCCTGCTCCTCCTATTTTTCAGACCGTTTCATGCGCCTCATATTTTTGACACCTTTTGAAGCTCTTCGTTTATTTCACACCTTTTCATGCTCTTTATGTTTTCAACACCGTTTCATGCTCCTCCTATTTTTCAGATCGTTTCATGCTCCTCCTATTTTTCAAACCGTTTCATGCTCATCTCATTTTTGACACCTTCTGAAGCTCTTCATATTTTTCACACCTTTTGAATCTCTTCATATTTTTCAAACCTTTTGAAGCTCTTCATATTATTCACACGTTTTCAGTCTCTTCATATTTTTCAACACCGCTTCATGCTCCTCCTATTTTTCAGACAGTTTCATGCTCCTCATATTTTTGACACATTTTGAGGCTCTTCATATAATTCACACCTTTTCAGGCCCTTCATATTTTGAACACCGTTTCATGCTCCTCGTATTTTTCAGACCGTTTCATGCTCCTCATATTTTTGACACCTTTTGAAGGTCTTCATGTTTTTCACACCTTTTCAGGCTCTTCATGTTTTTCAACACCGCTTCTTGCTCCTCCTATTTCTCAGACCGTTTCATCCTCATCATATTTTTGACACCTTTTGATGCTCTTCATATTTTTCACACCTTTTGAAGCTCTTCATATTTTTCACACCGTTTCAGGCTCTTCATGATTTTCAACACCGCTTCATGCTCCTCCGATTTTTCAAACCGTTTCATGCTCATCTCATTTTTGACACCTTTTGAAGCTCTTCATATTTTTGACACCTTTTGAAGCTCTTCATATTTTTCACAACTTCTCATGCTCTTCATGTTTTTGAACACCGTTTCATGATCCTCCTCTTTTTCAGAACGTTTCATGCTCCTCATATATTTGACACCTTTTAAAATTCTTCATATTTTTCACACCTTTTAAGGCTCTTCATGTTTTTGAACACCGCTTCATACTCCTCCTATTTTTCAGACCGTTTCATGCTACTCATATACTTGACAGCTTTTGAAGCTCTTTATATTTTTCACACCTTTTCAGACTCTTCATGTATTTGATCAGCGTTTCATGCTCCTTTATATTTCAGACCGTTTCATGCTCCTCATATTTTTGACACCTTTTGAAGCTCTTCATATTTTTCACATCTTTTCAGGCCTTTCATGTATTGCAACACTGCTTCATGCTCCTCCTATTTTTCAGACCGTTTCATGCTCCTCATATTTTTGACACCTTTGAATCTCTTCATATTTTTCACACCTTTTGAAACTCTTCTTATTTTTCACACGTTTTCAGTCTCTAAATGTTTTTCAACACCGCTTCATGCTCCTCCTATTTTTCAGACCGTTTCATGCTCCTCATATTTTTGAAACCTTTTGAAGCTCCTCATATTTTTCACACCTTTTGAAGGTCTTCATATTTTTCACACCTTTTCAGGCTCTTCATGTTTTTGAACACCGCTTTATGTTCTTCCTATTTTTCAGACCGTTTCATGCTCGTTATATTTTTGACACCTTTTCAGGCTCTTCAGGTTTTTGAACACCGCTTCAAGCTCCTCCTATTTTTCAGACAGTTTCATGCTCTTCATATTTTTGACACATTTTGAAGCTCTTCATATTTTTCACACCTTTTCAGGCTCTTCATGTTTTTCAACACCGTTTCATGCTCCTCCTATTTTTCAGACCGTTTCATGCTCCTCATATTTTTGGCACCTTTTGAAGCTCTTCATATTCTTCACACCTTTTCAGGCTCTTCATGTTTTTCAACACCACTTTATGCTCCTCCTCTTTTTCAGACCGTTTCATGCTTCTCATATTTTTGACACCTTTTGAAGCTCTTCATATTTTTCACATCTTTTCAGGCTTTTCATGTATTGCAACACTGCTTCATGCTCCTCCTATTTTTCAGACCGTTTCATGCTCCTCATATTTTTGACATCTTTTGAAGCTCTTCATATATTTCACACCTTTTCAGGCTCTTCATGTTTTTCAACACCACTTCCTGCTCCTCCTATTTTTCAGACCGTTTCATGGTCATCTCATTTTGGACACCTTTTGAAGCTCTTCATATTTTTCACACCTTTTGAAGCTCTTCATATTCTTCATACGTTTTCATGCTCTTTATGTTTCTCAACACCGCTTCATGCTCCTCCCATTTTTCAGACCATTTCATGCCACTCATATTTTTGACACTTTTTGAAGCTCCTCATATGTTTCACACATTTTGAAGCTCTTCATATATTTCACACCATTTCAGCATCTTCATGTTTTTCAACACCACTTCATGCTCCTCCTTTTTTTCAGACCGTCTCATGCTCCTCATATTTTTCACACTTTTGAAGCTCTTCATATTTTTCACACCTTTTAAGGCTCTTCATGTTTTTCACCACCGCTTCCTGCTCCTCCTATTTTTCAGACCGTTTCATGCGCCTCATATTTTTGACACCTTTTGAAGCTCTTCGTTTATTTCACACCTTTTCATGCTCTTTATGTTTTCAACACCGTTTCATGCTCCTCCTATTTTTCAGATCGTTTCATGCTCCTCCTATTTTTCAAACCGTTTCATGCTCATCTCATTTTTGACACCTTCTGAAGCTCTTCATATTTTTCACACCTTTTGAATCTCTTCATATTTTTCAAACCTTTTGAAGCTCTTCATATTATTCACACGTTTTCAGTCTCTTCATATTTTTCAACACCGCTTCATGCTCCTCCTATTTTTCAGACAGTTTCATGCTCCTCATATTTTTGACACATTTTGAGGCTCTTCATATAATTCACACCTTTTCAGGCCCTTCATATTTTGAACACCGTTTCATGCTCCTCGTATTTTTCAGACCGTTTCATGCTCCTCATATTTTTGACACCTTTTGAAGGTCTTCATGTTTTTCACACCTTTTCAGGCTCTTCATGTTTTTCAACACCGCTTCTTGCTCCTCCTATTTCTCAGACCGTTTCATCCTCATCATATTTTTGACACCTTTTGATGCTCTTCATATTTTTCACACCTTTTGAAGCTCTTCATATTTTTCACACCGTTTCAGGCTCTTCATGATTTTCAACACCGCTTCATGCTCCTCCGATTTTTCAAACCGTTTCATGCTCATCTCATTTTTGACACCTTTTGAAGCTCTTCATATTTTTGACACCTTTTGAAGCTCTTCATATTTTTCACAACTTCTCATGCTCTTCATGTTTTTGAACACCGTTTCATGATCCTCCTCTTTTTCAGAACGTTTCATGCTCCTCATATATTTGACACCTTTTAAAATTCTTCATATTTTTCACACCTTTTAAGGCTCTTCATGTTTTTGAACACCGCTTCATACTCCTCCTATTTTTCAGACCGTTTCATGCTACTCATATACTTGACAGCTTTTGAAGCTCTTTATATTTTTCACACCTTTTCAGACTCTTCATGTATTTGATCAGCGTTTCATGCTCCTTTATATTTCAGACCGTTTCATGCTCCTCATATTTTTGACACCTTTTGAAGCTCTTCATATTTTTCACATCTTTTCAGGCCTTTCATGTATTGCAACACTGCTTCATGCTCCTCCTATTTTTCAGACCGTTTCATGCTCCTCATATTTTTGACACCTTTGAATCTCTTCATATTTTTCACACCTTTTGAAACTCTTCTTATTTTTCACACGTTTTCAGTCTCTAAATGTTTTTCAACACCGCTTCATGCTCCTCCTATTTTTCAGACCGTTTCATGCTCCTCATATTTTTGAAACCTTTTGAAGCTCCTCATATTTTTCACACCTTTTGAAGGTCTTCATATTTTTCACACCTTTTCAGGCTCTTCATGTTTTTGAACACCGCTTTATGTTCTTCCTATTTTTCAGACCGTTTCATGCTCGTTATATTTTTGACACCTTTTCAGGCTCTTCAGGTTTTTGAACACCGCTTCAAGCTCCTCCTATTTTTCAGACAGTTTCATGCTCTTCATATTTTTGACACATTTTGAAGCTCTTCATATTTTTCACACCTTTTCAGGCTCTTCATGTTTTTCAACACCGTTTCATGCTCCTCCTATTTTTCAGACCGTTTCATGCTCCTCATATTTTTGGCACCTTTTGAAGCTCTTCATATTCTTCACACCTTTTCAGGCTCTTCATGTTTTTCAACACCACTTTATGCTCCTCCTCTTTTTCAGACCGTTTCATGCTTCTCATATTTTTGACACCTTTTGAAGCTCTTCATATTTTTCACATCTTTTCAGGCTTTTCATGTATTGCAACACTGCTTCATGCTCCTCCTATTTTTCAGACCGTTTCATGCTCCTCATATTTTTGACATCTTTTGAAGCTCTTCATATATTTCACACCTTTTCAGGCTCTTCATGTTTTTCAACACCACTTCCTGCTCCTCCTATTTTTCAGACCGTTTCATGGTCATCTCATTTTGGACACCTTTTGAAGCTCTTCATATTTTTCACACCTTTTGAAGCTCTTCATATTCTTCATACGTTTTCATGCTCTTTATGTTTCTCAACACCGCTTCATGCTCCTCCCATTTTTCAGACCATTTCATGCCACTCATATTTTTGACACTTTTTGAAGCTCCTCATATGTTTCACACATTTTGAAGCTCTTCATATATTTCACACCATTTCAGCATCTTCATGTTTTTCAACACCACTTCATGCTCCTCCTTTTTTTCAGACCGTCTCATGCTCCTCATATTTTTCACACTTTTGAAGCTCTTCATATTTTTCACACCTTTTAAGGCTCTTCATGTTTTTCACCACCGCTTCCTGCTCCTCCTATTTTTCAGACCGTTTCATGCGCCTCATATTTTTGACACCTTTTGAAGCTCTTCGTTTATTTCACACCTTTTCATGCTCTTTATGTTTTCAACACCGTTTCATGCTCCTCCTATTTTTCAGATCGTTTCATGCTCCTCCTATTTTTCAAACCGTTTCATGCTCATCTCATTTTTGACACCTTCTGAAGCTCTTCATATTTTTCACACCTTTTGAATCTCTTCATATTTTTCAAACCTTTTGAAGCTCTTCATATTATTCACACGTTTTCAGTCTCTTCATATTTTTCAACACCGCTTCATGCTCCTCCTATTTTTCAGACAGTTTCATGCTCCTCATATTTTTGACACATTTTGAGGCTCTTCATATAATTCACACCTTTTCAGGCCCTTCATATTTTGAACACCGTTTCATGCTCCTCGTATTTTTCAGACCGTTTCATGCTCCTCATATTTTTGACACCTTTTGAAGGTCTTCATGTTTTTCACACCTTTTCAGGCTCTTCATGTTTTTCAACACCGCTTCTTGCTCCTCCTATTTCTCAGACCGTTTCATCCTCATCATATTTTTGACACCTTTTGATGCTCTTCATATTTTTCACACCTTTTGAAGCTCTTCATATTTTTCACACCGTTTCAGGCTCTTCATGATTTTCAACACCGCTTCATGCTCCTCCGATTTTTCAAACCGTTTCATGCTCATCTCATTTTTGACACCTTTTGAAGCTCTTCATATTTTTGACACCTTTTGAAGCTCTTCATATTTTTCACAACTTCTCATGCTCTTCATGTTTTTGAACACCGTTTCATGATCCTCCTCTTTTTCAGAACGTTTCATGCTCCTCATATATTTGACACCTTTTAAAATTCTTCATATTTTTCACACCTTTTAAGGCTCTTCATGTTTTTGAACACCGCTTCATACTCCTCCTATTTTTCAGACCGTTTCATGCTACTCATATACTTGACAGCTTTTGAAGCTCTTTATATTTTTCACACCTTTTCAGACTCTTCATGTATTTGATCAGCGTTTCATGCTCCTTTATATTTCAGACCGTTTCATGCTCCTCATATTTTTGACACCTTTTGAAGCTCTTCATATTTTTCACATCTTTTCAGGCCTTTCATGTATTGCAACACTGCTTCATGCTCCTCCTATTTTTCAGACCGTTTCATGCTCCTCATATTTTTGACACCTTTTGAAGCTCTTCATATATTTCACACCTTTTCAGGCTCTTCATGTTTTTCAAAACCACTTCATGCTCCTCCTATTTTTCAGACCGTTTCATGCTCATCTACTTTTTGACACCTTTTGAAGCTCTTCATATTTTTCACACCTTTTGAAACTCTTCATATTTCTCACACCTTTTCAGCCTCTTCATGTTTTTCAACACCATTTCATGCTCCTCCTATTTTTCAGACCGTTTCATGCTCCTCATATTTTTGACACCTTTTGAAGCTTTTCATATTTTTCACAACTTTTCAGGCCCTTCATGTTTCTGAACACCGCTTCATACTCCTCCTATTGTTCAGACCGTTTCATCCTCCTCATATTTCTCACACCTTTTGAATCTCTTCATATTTTTCACAAATTATCAGGCTCTTCATGTTTCTGAACACCACTTCATGCTCCTCCTATTTTTCAGAGAGTTTCATGCTCCTAATGTATTTCACACCTTTTGAAGCTCTTCATATTTTTCACACTTTTTCAGGCTCTTCATCTTTTCCCACACCACTTCATGCTTCTCCTATTTTTCAGACCGTTTCATGCTCTTCATATTTTTGACACCTTTTGAAGCTCTTCATATTTTTCACACTTTTCAGGCTCTTCATGTTTTTCAACACCACTTCATGCTCCTCCTATTTTTCAGACCTTTTCATGCTCCTCATATTTTTGATACCTTTAGAAGCTCTTCATATTTTTCACACTTTTCAGGCTCTTCATGTTTTTCAACACCACTTCATGCTTCTCCTATTTTTCAGACCGTTTCATGCTCCTCATATTTTTGACACATTTTGAAGCTCTTCATATTTTTCACACCGTTTCAGGCTCTTCATGTTTCTGAACACCGCTTCATCCTCCTCCTATTTTTCAGACCGTTTCATGCTCCTCATATTTTTGACACTTTTTGAAGCTCCTCATATGTTTCACACATTTTGAAGCTCTTCATATATTTCACACCATTTCAGGATCTTCAAGTTTTTAAAACCACTTCATGCTCTCCTATTTTTCAGACCATTTCCTGCTCATCGATTTTTGACACATTTTGAAGCTCTTCATATTTTTCACACCTTTTGAAGCTCTTCATGTTTTTCACACTTTTCAGGCTCTTCATGTTTTTGAACACCGCTTCATGCTCCTCCTATTTTTCAGACCGTTTCATGCTCCTCATGTATTTCACATCTTTTGAAGCTCTTCATATTTTTCACACTTTTTCAGGCTCTTCATCTTTTTCCACACCACGTCATGCTTCTCCTATTTTTCAGACTGTTTCATGCTCCTCATGTATTTCACACCTTTTGAAGCTCTTCATATTTTTCACACCTTTTCAGGCTCTTCATGTTCTTGATCAGCATTTCATGCTCCTTCTATTTTTCAGACCATTTCATGCTCCTCATATTTTTGACACCTTTTGAAGCTCTTCATATTTTTCACACATTTTCAGGGTCTTCATGTTTTGAACACCGCTTCATGCTCCTCCTATTTTTCAGACCGTTTCATGCTCCTCATATTTTTGTCACCTTATGAAGCTCTTCATATTTTTCACACTTTTCAGGCTCTTCATGTTTTTCAACACCACTTCATGCTCCTCCTATTTTTCAGACATTTTCATGCTCCTCCTATTTTTCAGACCTTTTCATGTCCTCATAATTTTGACACTTTTTCAAGCTCCTCATATTTTTCACACGTTATGAAGGTCTTCATATATTTCACAACATTTCAGGCTCTTCATGTTTTTCAACACCACTTCATGCTCCTCCTATTTTTCAGAGAGTTTCATGCTCCTCATGTATTTCACACCTTTTGAAGCTCTTCATATTTTTCACACCTTTTCAGGCTCTTCATATTTTTCAACACTACTTCTTGCTCCTCCAATTTTTCAGACCGTTTCATGCTCATCTAATTTTTGACACCTTTTGAAGCTATGCCTATTTTTCACAACTTTTCAGGCTCTTCATGTTTTTGAACACCACTGCATGCTTCTCCTATTTTTTAGACAGTATCATGCTATTCATATTTTTCACACCTTTTGAAGCTCTTCATTTATTTCACACCTTTTCAGGCTCTTCATATTTTTGAACACCGCTTCATGCTCCTCCTATTTCTCAGACCATTTCATGCTCCTCATGTATTTCACACCTTTTGAAGCTCTTCATATTTTGCACACATTTTCAGGCTTTTCATGTTTTTCACAACCACTTCATGCTGCTCCTATTTTTCAGACCGTTTCATGCACATCTCATTTTTGACACCTTTTGAAGCTCTTCATATTTTTCACACCATTTTCAGGCTCTTCATGTTTTTCAACACCGCTTTATGATCCTCCTATTTTTCAGACCGTTTCATATTCCTCATATTTTTGAGACATTTTGAAGCTCTTCATATTTTCCCACGTTTTCAAGCTCTTTATGGTTTTCAACACCACTTGATGCTCCTCCTATTTTTCATACCTTTTCATGGTCCTCATATTTTTCACACCTTTTGAAATTCTTCATATTTTTCACACATTTTCAGGCTTTTTTTTTTTTCAAAACCGCTTCATGCTTCTCCTATTTTTCAGACCGTTTCATGCTCCTCATGTATTTCACACCTTTTGAAGCTCTTCGTATTTTTCACACCTTTTCAGGATCTTCATGTTTTTGAACACCGCTTCATGCCCCTCCTATTTTTCCGACCGTTTCATTCTCCTCATATTTTTGATACCTTTTGAAGCTCTTCATATATTTCACACCTTTTCAGGCTCTTCATGTTTTTAACACCATTTCATGCTCTCCTCTTTTTTAGACCATTTCCTGCTCATCGATTTTTGACACTTTGAAGGTCTTCATATTTTTCACACCTTTTGAAGCTCTTAATATTTTTCACACGTTTTCAGGCTCTTCACGTTTTTCAACACCGCTTCATGCTCCTCCTATTTTTCAGACCGTTTCATGCTCCTCATATATTTGACACGTTTTGAAGCTCTTCATATTTTTCACCACTTTTCAGTCTCTTCATGTTTTTGAACACCGTTTCATGCTCTTCCAATTTGTCAAACCGTTTCATGCTCCTCATATTTTTGACACCTTTTGAAGCTCTTCATATTTTTGACATCTTTTCAGGCTCTTCATGTTTTTGAACACCACTTCTTGCTCCTTATTTTTTGCAGATCGTTTCATACTCCTCATATTTTTGACACCTTTTGAAGCTCTTCATATTTCTCACACCTTTTCAGGCTCTTCATGTTTTTCAGCACCGATTCATGCTGCTCCTATTTTTCAGACCGTTTCATGCTCATCTCTTTTTTGACACCTTTTGAAGCTTTGCATATTTTTCACAACTTTTCAGGCTCTTCATGTATTTGAACACCGCTTCAGGCTAATCCTATTTTTCAAAACATATCATGTTCATCATATTTTTCACACTTTTGAGGCTCTTCATATTTTTCACACCTTTTCATGGTCTTCATGTTTTTGAACACCACTTCATGCTCCTCCTATTTTTCAGACCGTTTAATCCTCCTCATGTATTTCACACCTTTTGAAGCTCTTCATAATTTTCACATCTTTTCATGCTCTTCATGTTTTTGAACACCATTTCATGCTCCTCCTATTTTGCAGACGGTTTCATGCTCCTCATATTTTTACACCTTTTCAAGCTCTTCATATATTTCACACCTTTTCAGGCTCTTCATGTTTTGAACACCGCTTCATGCTCCTCCTATTTTTCAGACCGTTTCAGGCTCATCTCATTTTTTACACCTTTTGAAGCTCTTCATATTTTGCACACCTTTCCAGGCTCTTCATGTTTTTCAGCTCCACTTCATGCTCCTCCTATTTTTCAGACCGTTTCATGCTCCTCATATTTTTCACACCGTGTGAAGCTCTTCATATTTTTCAAACCTTTTCAGGCTCTTCATGTTTTTCAGCATCGCTTCATGCTCCTCCTATTTTTCAGACCGTTTCATGCTCATCTCATTTTTTACACTTTTTGAAGCTCTTCATATTTTTCACACCTTTTCTGGCTCTTCATGTTTTTGAACATAGCTTCATACTCCTCCTATTTTTCAGACCGTTTCATGGTCCCCATATTTTTGACACCTTTTGAGGCTCTTCATATTTTTCACATCATTTCTGTCTCTTCATGTTTTTCAACACCGCTTCTTGCTCCTCCTATTTCTCAGACCGTTTCAACCTCATCATATTTTTGACACCTTTTGATGCTCTTCATATTTTTCACACCTTTTGAAGCTCTTCATATTTTTCACACCGTTTCAGGCTCTTCATGATTTTCAACACCGCTTCATGCTCCTCCGATTTTTCAAACCGTTTCATGCTCATCTCATTTTTGACACCTTTTGAAGCTCTTCATATTTTTGACACCTTTTGAAGCTCTTCATATTTTTCACAACTTCTCATGCTCTTCATGTTTTTGAACACCGTTTCATGATCCTCCTCTTTTTCAGAACGTTTCATGCTCCTCATATATTTGACACCTTTTAAAATTCTTCATATTTTTCACACCTTTTAAGGCTCTTCATGTTTTTGAACACCGCTTCATGCTCCTCCTATTTTTCAGACCGTTTCATGCTACTCATATACTTGACAGCTTTTGAAGCTCTTTATATTTTTCACACCTTTTCAGACTCTTCATGTATTTGATCAGCGTTTCATGCTCCTTTATATTTCAGACCGTTTCATGCTCCTCATATTTTTGACACCTTTTGAAGCTCTTCATATTTTTCACATCTTTTCAGGCCTTTCATGTATTGCAACACTGCTTCATGCTCCTCCTATTTTTCAGACTGTTTCATGCTCCTCATATTTTTGACACCTTTTGAAGCTCTTCATATATTTCACACCTTTTCAGGCTCTTCATGTTTTTCAAAACCACTTCATGCTCCTCCTATTTTTCAGACCGTTTCATGCTCATCTACTTTTTGACACCTTTTGAGGCTCTTCATATTTTTCACACCTTTTGAAACTCTTCATATTTCTCACACCTTTTCAGGCTCTTCATGTTTTTCAACACCATTTCATGCTCCTCCTATTTTTCAGACCGTTTCATGCTCCTCATATTTTTGACACCTTTTGAAGCTTTTCATATTTTTCACAACTTTTCAGGCCCTTCATGTTTCTGAACACCGCTTCATACTCCTCCTATTGTTCAGACCGTATCATCCTCCTCATATTTCTCACACCTTTTGAATCTCTTCATATTTTTCACAAATTATCAGGCTCTTCATGTTTTTGAACACCACTTCATGCTCCTCCTATTTTTCAGAGAGTTTCATGCTCCTAATGTATTTCACACCTTTTGAAGCTCTTCATATTTTTCACACTTTTTCAGGCTCTTCATCTTTTCCCACACCACTTCATGCTTCTCCTATTTTTCAGACCGTTTCATGCTCCTCATATTTTTGACACCTTTTGAAGCTCTTCATATTTTTCACACTTTTCAGGCTCTTCATGTTTTTCAACACCAATTCATGCTCCTCCTATTTTTCAGACCTTTTCATGCTCCTCATATTTTTGATACCTTTAGAAGATCTTCATATTTTTCACACTTTTCAGGCTCTTCATGTTTTTCAACACCACTTCATGCTTCTCCTATTTTTCAGACCGTTTCATGCTCCTCATATTTTTGACACATTTTGAAGCTCTTCATATTTTTCACACCTTTTCAGGCTCTTCATGTTTCTGAACACCGCTTCATCCTCCTCCTATTTTTCAGACCGTTTCATGCTCCTCATATTTTTGACACTTTTTGAAGCTCCTCATATGTTTCACACATTTTGAAGCTCTTCATATATTTCACACCATTTCAGGATCTTCAAGTTTTTAAAACCACTTCATGCTCTCCTATTTTTCAGACCATTTCCTGCTCATCGATTTTTGACACATTTTGAAGCTCTTCATTTTTTTCACACCTTTTGAAGCTCTTCATGTTTTTCACACTTTTCAGGCTCTTCATGTTTTTCAACACCACTTCATGCTCTTCCAATTTTACACGTCATTTCGTTTCCTCATATATTTGACACCTTTAGAAGATCTTCATATTTTTCACACATTTTCAGCCTCTTCATGTTTTTCAACATCGCTTCATGCCCCTCCCATTTTTCAGACCATTTCATTCTCCTCATATTTTTGATTCCTTTGAAGCTCTTCATATATTTCACACCTTTTCAGGCTCTTCATGTTTTTAAAACCACTTCATGCTCTCCTATTTTTCAGACCATTTCCTGCTCTTCGATTTTTGACACATTTTGAAGCTCTTCATATTTTTCACACCTTTTGAAGCTCTTCATATTTTTCACACTTTTCAGGCTCTTCATGTTTTTGAACACCGCTTCATGCTCCTCCTATTTTTCAGACCGTTTCATGCTCCTCATGTATTTCACATCTTTTGACGCTCTTCATATTTTTCACACTTTTTCAGGCTCTTCATCTTTTTCCACACCACGTCATGCTTCTCCTATTTTTCAGACTGTTTCATGCTCCTCATGTATTTCACACCTTTTGAAGCTCTTCATATTTTTCACACCTTTTCAGGCTCTTCATGTTCTTGATCAGCATTTCATGCTCCTCCTATTTTTCAGACCGTTTCATGCTCCTCATATTTTTGTCACCTTATGAAGCTCTTCATATTTTTCACACTTTTCAGGCTCTTCATGTTTTTCAACACCACTTCATGCTCCTCCTATTTTTCAGACATTTTCATGCTCCTCCTATTTTTCAGACCGTTTCATGTCCTCATAATTTTGACACTTTTTCAAGCTCCTCATATTTTTCACACGTTATGAAGGTCTTCATATATTTCACAACATTTCAGGCTCTTCATGTTTTTCAACACCACTTCATGCTCCTCCTATTTTTCAGAGAGTTTCATGCTCCTCATGTATTTCACACCTTTTGAAGCTCTTCATATTTTTCACACCTTTTCAGGCTCTTCATATTTTTCAACACTACTTCTTGCTCCTCCAATTTTTCAGACCGTTTCATGCTCATCTAATTTTTGACACCTTTTGTAGCTATGCGTATTTTTCACAACTTTTCAGGCTCTTCATGTTTTTGAACACCACTGCATGCTTCTCCTATTTTACAGACTGTATCATGCTATTCATATTTTTCACACCTTTTAAAGCTCTTCATTTATTTCACACCTTTTCAGGCTCTTCATATTTTTGAACACCGCTTCATGCTCCTCCTATTTCTCAGACCATTTCATGCTCCTCATGTATTTCACACCTTTTGAAGCTCTTCATATTTTGCACACATTTTCAGGCTTTTCATGTTTTTCACAACCACTTCATGCTGCTCCTATTTTTCAGACCGTTTCATGCACATCTCATTTTTGACACCTTTTGAAGCTCTTCATATTTTTCACACCATTTTCAGGCTCTTCATGTTTTTCAACACCGCTTTATGATCCTCCTATTTTTCAGACCGTTTCATATTCCTCATATTTTTGAGACATTTTGAAGCTCTTCATATTTTCCCACGTTTTCAAGCTCTTTATGGTTTTCAACACCACTTGATGCTCCTCCTATTTTTCATACCGTTTCATGGTCCTCATATTTTTCACACCTTTTGAAATTCTTCATATTTTTCACACATTTTCAGGCTTTTCATGTTTTTCAAAACCGCTTCATGCTTCTCCTATTTTTCAGACCATTTCATGCTCCTTATAATTTTTACACATTTTGTAGCTCTTCATATTTTTCACCCCTTTTCAGGCTCTTCCTGTTTTTGAACACCACTTCATGCTCCCCCTTATTTTTCAGACCGTATCATGCTCCTCATATTTTTGACAACTTTTGAAGCTCTTCATAATTTTCACACCTTTTCAAGATCTTCTTGGTTTTGAACAACGCTTCATGCTCCTCCTATTTTTCAGACCGTTTCAAACTCCTCATATTTTTGACACCTTTTGAAGCTATTCACATTTTCCCACCTTTTCAGGCTCTTATTGTTTTTGAACACCGCTTCATGCTCCTCCTATTTCTCAGACCATTTCATGCTCCTCATGTATTTCACACCTTTTGAAGCTCTTCATATTTTGCACACATTTTCAGGCTTTTCATGTTTTTCACAACCACTTCATGCTGCTCCTATTTTTCAGACCGTTTCATGCACATCTCATTTTTGACACCTTTTGAAGCTCTTCATATTTTTCACACCATTTTCAGGCTCTTCATGTTTTTCAACACCGCTTTATGATCCTCCTATTTTTCAGACCGTTTCATATTCCTCATATTTTTGAGACATTTTGAAGCTCTTCATATTTTCCCACGTTTTCAAGCTCTTTATGGTTTTCAACACCACTTGATGCTCCTCCTATTTTTCATACCGTTTCATGGTCCTCATATTTTTCACACCTTTTGAAATTCTTCATATTTTTCACACATTTTCAGGCTTTTTTTTTTTCAAAACCGCTTCATGCTTCTCCTATTTTTCAGACCGTTTCATACTCCTCATGTATTTCACACCTTTTGAAGCTCTTCGTATTTTTCACACCTTTTCAGGATCTTCATGTTTTTGAACACCGCTTCATGCCCCTCCTATTTTTCCGACCGTTTCATTCTCCTCATATTTTTGATACCTTTTGAAGCTCTTCATATATTTCACACCTTTTCAGGCTCTTCATGTTTTTAACACCATTTCATGCTCTCCTATTTTTTAGACCATTTCCTGCTCATCGATTTTTGACACTTTGAAGGTCTTCATATTTTTCACACCTTTTGAAGCTCTTAATATTTTTCACACGTTTTCAGGCTCTTCACGTTTTTCAACACCGCTTCATGCTCCTCCTATTTTTCAGACCGTTTCATGCTCCTCATATATTTGACACGTTTTGAAGCTCTTCATATTTTTCACCACTTTTCTGTCTCTTCATGTTTTTGAACACCGTTTCATGCTCTTCCAATTTGTCAAACCGTTTCATGCTCCTCATATTTTTGACACCTTTTGAAGCTCTTCATATTTTTGACATCTTTTCAGGCTCTTCATGTTTTTGAACACCACTTCTTGCTCCTTATTTTTTGCAGATCGTTTCATACTCCTCATATTTTTGACACCTTTTGAAGCTCTTCATATTTCTCACACCTTTTCAGGCTCTTCATGTTTTTCAGCACCGATTCATGCTGCTCCTATTTTTCAGACCGTTTCATGCTCATCTCTTTTTTGACACCTTTTGAAGCTTTGCATATTTTTCACAACTTTTCAGGCTCTTCATGTATTTGAACACCGCTTCAGGCTAATCCTATTTTTCAAAACATATCATGTTCATCATATTTTTCACACTTTTGAGGCTCTTCATATTTTTCACACCTTTTCATGGTCTTCATGTTTTTGAACACCACTTCATGCTCCTCCTATTTTTCAGACCGTTTAATCCTCCTCATGTATTTCACAACTTTTGAAGCTCTTCATAATTTTCACATCTTTTCATGCTCCTCATGTTTTTGAACACCATTTCATGCTCCTTCTATTTTGCAGAAGGTTTCATGCTCCTCATATTTTTACACCTTTTCAAGCTCTTCATATATTTCACACCTTTTCAGGCTCTTCATGTTTTTGAACACGGCTTCATGCTCCTCCTATTTTTCAGACCGTTTCAGGCTCATCTCATTTTTTACACCTTTTGAAGCTCTTCATATTTTTCACACGTTTTCAGGCTCTTCACGTTTTTCAACACCGCTTCATGCTCCTCCTATTTTTCAGACCGTTTCATGCTCCTCATATATTTGACACGTTTTGAAGCTTTTCATATTTTCACCACTTTTCAGTCTCTTCATGTTTTTGAACACCGTTTCATGCTCTTCCAATTTGTCAAACCGTTTCATGCTCCTCATATTTTTGACACCTTTTGAAGCTCTTCATATTTTTGACATCTTTTCAGGCTCTTCATGTTTTTGAACACCACTTCTTGCTCCTTATTTTTTGCAGATCGTTTCATACTCCTCATATTTTTGACACCTTTTGAAGCTCTTCATATTTCTCACACCTTTTCAGGCTCTTCATGTTTTTCAGCACCGATTCATGCTGCTCCTATTTTTCAGACCGTTTCATGCTCATCTCTTTTTTGACACCTTTTGAAGCTTTGCATATTTTTCACAACTTTTCAGGCTCTTCATGTATTTGAACACCGCTTCAGGCTAATCCTATTTTTCAAAACATATCATGTTCATCATATTTTTCACACTTTTGAGGCTCTTCATATTTTTCACACCTTTTCATGGTCTTCATGTTTTTGAACACCACTTCATGCTCCTCCTATTTTTCAGACCGTTTAATCCTCCTCATGTATTTCACACCTTTTGAAGCTCTTCATAATTTTCACATCTTTTCATGCTCTTCATGTTTTTGAACACCATTTCATGCTCCTCCTATTTTGCAGACGGTTTCATGCTCCTCATATTTTTACACCTTTTCAAGCTCTTCATATATTTCACACCTTTTCAGGCTCTTCATGTTTTGAACACCGCTTCATGCTCCTCCTATTTTTCAGACCGTTTCAGGCTCATCTCATTTTTTACACCTTTTGAAGCTCTTCATATTTTGCACACCTTTCCAGGCTCTTCATGTTTTTCAGCTCCACTTCATGCTCCTCCTATTTTTCAGACCGTTTCATGCTCCTCATATTTTTCACACCGTGTGAAGCTCTTCATATTTTTCAAACCTTTTCAGGCTCTTCATGTTTTTCAGCACCGCTTCATGCTCCTCCTATTTTTCAGACCGTTTCATGCTCATCTCATTTTTTACACTTTTTGAAGCTCTTCATATTTTTCACACCTTTTCTGGCTCTTCATGTTTTTGAACATAGCTTCATACTCCTCCTATTTTTCAGACCGTTTCATTCTTCTCATGTTTTTGAAACCTGTTGAAGCTCTTCACATTTTTCACACCTTTTCAGGCTCTTCACGATTTTCAACACCGCTTCATGATCCTCCTATTTTTCAGACCGTTTCATGCTCTTCCTATTTTTGAGACTGTTTCAGGCTCCTCATATTTTTGACAGGTTTTGAAGCTCTTCATATTTTTCACACCTTTTCAGGGTCTTCATGTTTTTCAACACCGCTTCATGCTCCTCCTATTTTACAGACCGTTTCATGCTCCTCTCATTATTCATACCTTTTGAAGCTCTTCTTATTTTTCACACCTTTTCAGGCTCTTCAAGATTTTCAACACCGCTTAATGCTCCTCCTATTTTTCAGACCGTTTCATGCTCATTTCATTTTTGACACCTTTTGAAGCTCTTCATATTTTTCATACCTTTTCAGGCTCTTCATATTTTTCGCACCTTTTCAGGCTCTTCATGTTGTTGAACACAGCTTCATGCTCCTCCCATTTTTCAGACCTTTTAATGCTCCTCATAATTTTGACACCTTTTGAAGCTCTTCATATTTTTCACCCCTTTTCAGGATCTTCATGTTTTTGAACACCTCTTCATGCTCCTGCTATTTTTCAGACCGTTTCATGCTCATCTCATTTGACAGCTTTTGAAGCTCTTCATATTTTTCACATCTTTTGAAGCTCTTCATATTTTTCACACATTTTCAGACTCTTCATGTTTTTCAACACCGCTTCTTGCTCCTCCTATTTTTCAGACCGTTTCATGCTCCTCATATTTTGACATGTTTTGAAGCTCTTCATATTTTTCACACCTTTTCAGGCTCTTCATGTTTTTGAACACCGTTTCATGCTCCGCCTATTTTTCAGACCGTTTCATTCTCCTCATATTTTTGACAACTTTTGAAGCTCTTCATATTTTTCACACCTTTTGAAGCTCTTCATATTTTTCACACCTTTTCAGGCTCTTCATGTTTTTCAACACCGCTTCATGCTCCTGCTATTTTACAGACCATTTCATACTCCTCATATTTTTGACATTTTTTAAGGCTCTTCATATTTTTCACACCTTTTCAGGCTCTTCATGTTTTTGAACACGGTTTCATGATCCTCCTATTTTTCAGAAAGTTTCATGCTCCTCATATTTTTGACACCTTTTAAACCTCTTCATATTGTTCACACCTTTTCAGGCTCTTCATGTTTTTCAACACCGGTTCATGCTCCTCCTCTTTTTCAGAAAGTTTCATGCTCCTCATATTTTTGAAACCTTTTGACGCTGTTCATATTTTTCTCACATTTTCTGGCTCTTCCTGTTTTTCAACACCATTTCATGCTCCTCTTATTTTTCAGACCGTTTCATGTTGCTCCTATTTTTCAGACCGTTTCATGATCCTAATATTTTTGAAACCTTTTGAAGCTCTTCATATTTTCACACTTTTTCAAGCTCTTCAAGATTTTCAACATCGCTTCATGCTCCTCCTTTTTTTCAGACCGTTTCATGCTCATCTCATTTTTGACAGCTTTTGAAGCTCTTCATAATTTTCACACCTTTTCAGGCTCTTCATGTTTTTGAACACCGCTTCATGCTCCTCCTTTTTTTCAGACCGTTTCTTTCTCCTCTTATATTTGACACTTTTTGAAGCTCTTCATATTTTTCACACCTTTTCAGGCTCTTCATGTTTTTCAACACCGATCCATGCTCCTCCTATTTTTCAGACCGTTTCATGCTCCTCATATTTTTCACACCTTTTGAAGCTCTTCATATTTTTCACACCTTTTCAGGCTCTTCAGGTTTTTCAGCTCCACTTCATGCTCCTCCTATATTTCAGACCGTTTCATGCTGCTCAAATTTTCTACACCTTTTCAAGCTCTTCATATTTTTCACACCTTTTCAGGCTCTTCATGTTTTTGAACACAGCTTCATGCTCCTCCTATTTTTCAGATCGTTTCATGCTCCTCCTATTTTCCGACCGTTTCTTGCTCCTCATACTTTTGAAACTTTTTGAAGCTCTTCATATTTTTCACACCTTTTCTGGCTCTTCATGTTTTTGAACACAGCTTCATGCTCCTCCAATTTTTCAGACCGTTTCATGCTCGTCATATTTTTCACACCTTTTAAAGCTCTTCATATTTTTCTCACCTTTTCATGCTCTTCATGTTTTTCAGCACCAGTTCATGCTCCTCCTATTTTTCAGACCGTTTCATGCTCATCTCATTTTTTACACCTTTTGAAGCTCTTCATATTTTGCACACCTTTTCAGGCACTTCATGTTTTTCAGCTCCACTTCATGCTCCTCCTATTTTTCAGACCGTTTCATGCTGCTCTCATTTTTTACACCTTTTGAAGCTCTTCATATTTTTCACACCTTTTCAGGCTCTTCATGTTTTTCAACACAGCTTCATGCTCCTCCTATTTTTCAGATCGTTTCATGCTACTCCTATTTTTCAGACCGTTTCATGCTCCTCATATTTTTCAGACCGTTTCTTTCTCCTCATATATTTGACACATTTTGAAGCTCTTCCTATTTTTCCACACCTTTTCAGGCTCTTCATGTTTTTCCACACCGTTTAATGCTCCTCCTATTTTTCATACCGTTTCATGCTCATCTAATTTTTGAGACCTTTTGAAGCTCTTCATATTTTTCACATTTTTGAAGCTCTTCATATTTTTCACACCTTTTCAGCCTCTTCATGATTTTCAACACCGCTTAATGCTCCTCCTATTTTTCAGACCGTTTCATGCTCATCTCATTTTTTACACCTTTTGAAGCTCTTCGTAATTTTCACACCTTTTCAGGCTCTTCATATTTTTCGCACCTTTTCAGGCTCTTCATGTTGTTGAACAGAGCTTCATGCTCCTCCTATTTTTCAGACCGTTTAATGCTCCTCATAATTTTGACACCTTTTTAAGCTCTTCATATTTTTCACCCCTTTTCAGGCTCTTCATGTTTTTGAACACCGCTTCATACTCCTGCTATTTTTCAACCCGTTTCATGCTCATCTCATTTGACAGCTTTTGAGCTCTTCATATTTTTCACACCTTTTGAAGCTCTTCATATTTTTCACACCTTTTCAGGCTCTTCATGTTTTTGAACACGGTTTCATGATCCTCCTATTTTTCAGAAAGTTTCATGCTCCTCATATTTTTGACACCTTTTAAACCTCTTCATATTTTGCACACCTTTTCAAGCTCTTCAAGATTTTCAACTACGCTTCAATCTCCTCCTTTTTTTCAGACCGTTTCATGCTCATCTCATTTTTGACAGCTTTTGAAGCTCTTCATATTTTTCACACCTTTTCAGGCTCTTCTTGTTTTTGAACACCGCTTCATTCTCCTCCTTTTTTTCAGACCGTTTCTTTCTCCTCATGTATTTGACACTTTTTGAAGCTCTTCATATTTTTCACACCTTTTCAGGCTCTTCATGTTTTTCAGCTCCACTTCATGCTCCTCCTATTTTTCAGACCGTTTAATCCTCCTCATGTATTTCACACCTTTTGAAGCTCTTCATAATTTTCACATCTTTTCATGCTCTTCATGTTTTTGAACACCATTTCATGCTCCTCCTATTTTGCAGACGGTTTCATGCTCCTCATATTTTTACACCTTTTCAAGCTCTTCATATATTTCACACCTTTTCAGGCTCTTCATGTTTTGAACACCGCTTCATGCTCCTCCTATTTTTCAGACCGTTTCAGGCTCATCTCATTTTTTACACCTTTTGAAGCTCTTCATATTTTGCACACCTTTCCAGGCTCTTCATGTTTTTCAGCTCCACTTCATGCTCCTCCTATTTTTCAGACCGTTTCATGCTCCTCATATTTTTCACACCGTGTGAAGCTCTTCATATTTTTCAAACCTTTTCAGGCTCTTCATGTTTTTCAGCACCGCTTCATGCTCCTCCTATTTTTCAGACCGTTTCATGCTCATCTCATTTTTTACACTTTTTGAAGCTCTTCATATTTTTCACACCTTTTCTGGCTCTTCATGTTTTTGAACATAGCTTCATACTCCTCCTATTTTTCAGACCGTTTCATTCTTCTCATGTTTTTGAAACCTGTTGAAGCTCTTCACATTTTTCACACCTTTTCAGGCTCTTCACGATTTTCAACACCGCTTCATGATCCTCCTATTTTTCAGACCGTTTCATGCTCTTCCTATTTTTGAGACTGTTTCAGGCTCCTCATATTTTTGACAGGTTTTGAAGCTCTTCATATTTTTCACACCTTTTCAGGGTCTTCATGTTTTTCAACACCGCTTCATGCTCCTCCTATTTTACAGACCGTTTCATGCTCCTCTCATTATTCATACCTTTTGAAGCTCTTCTTATTTTTCACACCTTTTCAGGCTCTTCAAGATTTTCAACACCGCTTAATGCTCCTCCTATTTTTCAGACCGTTTCATGCTCATTTCATTTTTGACACCTTTTGAAGCTCTTCATATTTTTCATACCTTTTCAGGCTCTTCATATTTTTCGCACCTTTTCAGGCTCTTCATGTTGTTGAACACAGCTTCATGCTCCTCCCATTTTTCAGACCTTTTAATGCTCCTCATAATTTTGACACCTTTTGAAGCTCTTCATATTTTTCACCCCTTTTCAGGATCTTCATGTTTTTGAACACCTCTTCATGCTCCTGCTATTTTTCAGACCGTTTCATGCTCATCTCATTTGACAGCTTTTGAAGCTCTTCATATTTTTCACATCTTTTGAAGCTCTTCATATTTTTCACACATTTTCAGACTCTTCATGTTTTTCAACACCGCTTCTTGCTCCTCCTATTTTTCAGACCGTTTCATGCTCCTCATATTTTGACATGTTTTGAAGCTCTTCATATTTTTCACACCTTTTCAGGCTCTTCATGTTTTTGAACACCGTTTCATGCTCCGCCTATTTTTCAGACCGTTTCATTCTCCTCATATTTTTGACAACTTTTGAAGCTCTTCATATTTTTCACACCTTTTGAAGCTCTTCATATTTTTCACACCTTTTCAGGCTCTTCATGTTTTTCAACACCGCTTCATGCTCCTGCTATTTTACAGACCATTTCATACTCCTCATATTTTTGACATTTTTTAAGGCTCTTCATATTTTTCACACCTTTTCAGGCTCTTCATGTTTTTGAACACGGTTTCATGATCCTCCTATTTTTCAGAAAGTTTCATGCTCCTCATATTTTTGACACCTTTTAAACCTCTTCATATTGTTCACACCTTTTCAGGCTCTTCATGTTTTTCAACACCGGTTCATGCTCCTCCTCTTTTTCAGAAAGTTTCATGCTCCTCATATTTTTGAAACCTTTTGACGCTGTTCATATTTTTCTCACATTTTCTGGCTCTTCCTGTTTTTCAACACCATTTCATGCTCCTCTTATTTTTCAGACCGTTTCATGTTGCTCCTATTTTTCAGACCGTTTCATGATCCTAATATTTTTGAAACCTTTTGAAGCTCTTCATATTTTCACACTTTTTCAAGCTCTTCAAGATTTTCAACATCGCTTCATGCTCCTCCTTTTTTTCAGACCGTTTCATGCTCATCTCATTTTTGACAGCTTTTGAAGCTCTTCATAATTTTCACACCTTTTCAGGCTCTTCATGTTTTTGAACACCGCTTCATGCTCCTCCTTTTTTTCAGACCGTTTCTTTCTCCTCTTATATTTGACACTTTTTGAAGCTCTTCATATTTTTCACACCTTTTCAGGCTCTTCATGTTTTTCAACACCGATCCATGCTCCTCCTATTTTTCAGACCGTTTCATGCTCCTCATATTTTTCACACCTTTTGAAGCTCTTCATATTTTTCACACCTTTTCAGGCTCTTCAGGTTTTTCAGCTCCACTTCATGCTCCTCCTATATTTCAGACCGTTTCATGCTGCTCAAATTTTCTACACCTTTTCAAGCTCTTCATATTTTTCACACCTTTTCAGGCTCTTCATGTTTTTGAACACAGCTTCATGCTCCTCCTATTTTTCAGATCGTTTCATGCTCCTCCTATTTTCCGACCGTTTCTTGCTCCTCATACTTTTGAAACTTTTTGAAGCTCTTCATATTTTTCACACCTTTTCTGGCTCTTCATGTTTTTGAACACAGCTTCATGCTCCTCCAATTTTTCAGACCGTTTCATGCTCGTCATATTTTTCACACCTTTTAAAGCTCTTCATATTTTTCTCACCTTTTCATGCTCTTCATGTTTTTCAGCACCAGTTCATGCTCCTCCTATTTTTCAGACCGTTTCATGCTCATCTCATTTTTTACACCTTTTGAAGCTCTTCATATTTTGCACACCTTTTCAGGCACTTCATGTTTTTCAGCTCCACTTCATGCTCCTCCTATTTTTCAGACCGTTTCATGCTGCTCTCATTTTTTACACCTTTTGAAGCTCTTCATATTTTTCACACCTTTTCAGGCTCTTCATGTTTTTCAACACAGCTTCATGCTCCTCCTATTTTTCAGATCGTTTCATGCTACTCCTATTTTTCAGACCGTTTCATGCTCCTCATATTTTTCAGACCGTTTCTTTCTCCTCATATATTTGACACATTTTGAAGCTCTTCCTATTTTTCCACACCTTTTCAGGCTCTTCATGTTTTTCCACACCGTTTAATGCTCCTCCTATTTTTCATACCGTTTCATGCTCATCTAATTTTTGAGACCTTTTGAAGCTCTTCATATTTTTCACATTTTTGAAGCTCTTCATATTTTTCACACCTTTTCAGCCTCTTCATGATTTTCAACACCGCTTAATGCTCCTCCTATTTTTCAGACCGTTTCATGCTCATCTCATTTTTTACACCTTTTGAAGCTCTTCGTAATTTTCACACCTTTTCAGGCTCTTCATATTTTTCGCACCTTTTCAGGCTCTTCATGTTGTTGAACAGAGCTTCATGCTCCTCCTATTTTTCAGACCGTTTAATGCTCCTCATAATTTTGACACCTTTTTAAGCTCTTCATATTTTTCACCCCTTTTCAGGCTCTTCATGTTTTTGAACACCGCTTCATACTCCTGCTATTTTTCAACCCGTTTCATGCTCATCTCATTTGACAGCTTTTGAGCTCTTCATATTTTTCACACCTTTTGAAGCTCTTCATATTTTTCACACCTTTTCAGGCTCTTCATGTTTTTGAACACGGTTTCATGATCCTCCTATTTTTCAGAAAGTTTCATGCTCCTCATATTTTTGACACCTTTTAAACCTCTTCATATTTTGCACACCTTTTCAAGCTCTTCAAGATTTTCAACTACGCTTCAATCTCCTCCTTTTTTTCAGACCGTTTCATGCTCATCTCATTTTTGACAGCTTTTGAAGCTCTTCATATTTTTCACACCTTTTCAGGCTCTTCTTGTTTTTGAACACCGCTTCATTCTCCTCCTTTTTTTCAGACCGTTTCTTTCTCCTCATGTATTTGACACTTTTTGAAGCTCTTCATATTTTTCACACCTTTTCAGGCTCTTCATGTTTTTGAACACCGATCCATGCTCCTACTATTTTTCAGACCTTTTCATTCTCCTCATATTTTTCACACCTTTTGAAGCTCTTCATATTTTTCACACCTTTTCAGGCTCTTCAGGTTTTTCAGCTCCACTTCATGCTCCTCCTATTTTTCAGACCGTTTCATGCTGCTCAAATTTTTTACAAATTTTGAAGCTCTTCATATTTTTCACACCTTTTCACGCTCTTCATGTTTTTGAACACAGCTTCATGCTCCTCCTATTTTTCAGATCGTTTCATGCTCCTCCTATTTTCTGACCGTTTCTTGCTCCTCATATTTTTGACACTTTTTGAAGGTCTTCATATTTTTCACACCTTTTCTGGCTCTTCATGTTTTTGAACACAGCTTCATGCTCCTCCTATTTTTCAGACCGTTTCATGTTCGTCATATTTTTCACACCTTTTAAAGCTCTTCATATTTTTCACACCTTTTCAGGCTCTTCATGTTTTTCAGCACCAGTTCATGCTCCTCCTATTTTTCAGACCGTTTCATGCTCATCTCATTTTTTAACCTTTTGAAGCTCTTCATTTTTTGCACACCTTTTCAGGCACTTCATGTTTCTCAGCTCCACTTCATGCTCCTCCTATTTTTCAGACCGTTTCATGCTGCTCTCATTTTTTACCCCTTTTGAAGCTCTTCATATTTTTCACACCTTTTCAGGCTCTTCATGTTTTTGAACACCGTTTCATGCTCCGCCTATTTTTCAGACCGTTTCATTCTCCTCATATTTTTGACACCTTTTGAAGCTCTTCATATTTTTCACACCTTTTGAAGCTCTTCATATTTTTCACACCTTTTCAGGCTCTTCATGTTTTTCAACACCGCTTCAAGCTCCTCCTATTTTTCAGACCATTTCATGCTCTTCATATTTTTGACACATTTTGAAGCTCTTCATATTTTTCACACCTTTTCAGGCTCTTCATGTTTTTGAACACGGTTTCATGATCCTCCTATTTTTCAGAAAGTTTCATGCTCCTCATATTTTTGACACCTTTTAAACCTCTTCATATTTTTCACACCTTTTCAGGCTCTTCATGTTTTTCAACACCGGTTCATGCTCCTCCTCTTTTTCAGAAAGTTTCATGCTCCTCATATTTTTGAAACCTTTTGAAGCTCTTCATATATTTCTCACATTTTCAGTCTCTTCCTGTTTTTCAACACCATTTCATGCTCCTCTTATTTTTCAGACCGTTTCATGTTGCTCCTATTTTCAGACCGTTTCATGATCCTCATATTTTTGAAACCTTTTGAAGCTCTTCATATTTTTCACACCTTTTCAATCTCTTCAAGATTTTCAACAACGCATCATGCTCCTCCTTTTTTTCAGACCATTTCATGCTCATCTCATTTTTGACAGCTTTTGAAGCTCTTCATATTTTTCACACCTTTTCAGGCTCTTCATGTTTTTGAACACCGCTTCAGGCTCCTCCTTTTTTTCAGACCGTTTCTTTCTCCTCATATATTTGACACTTTTTGAAGCTCTTCATATTTTTCACAACTTTTCAGGCTCTTCATGTTTTTGAACACCGATCCATGCTCCTCCTATTTTTCAGACCGTTTCATGCTCCTCATATTTTTCACACCTTTTGAAGCTCTTCATATTTTTCACACCTTTTCAGGCTCTTCAGGTTTTTCAGCTCCACTTCATGCTCCTCCTATTTTTCAGACCGTTTCATGCTGCTCAAATTTTTTACAAATTTTGAAGCTCTTCATATTTTTCACACCTTTTCAGGCTCTTCATGTTTTGGAAAACAGCTTCATGCTCCTCCAATTTTTCAGAACGTTTCATGCTCGTCATATTTTTCACACCTTTTAAATCTCTTCATGTTTTTCACACCTTTTCAGGCTCTTCATGTTGTTCAGCACAAGTTCATGCTCCTCCTATTTTTCAGACCGTTTTATGCTCATCTCATTTTTTACACCTTTTGAAGCTCTTCATATTTTGCACACCTTTTCAGGCACTTCATGTTTTTCAGCTCCACTTCATGCTCCTCCTATTTTTCAGACCGTTTCATGCTGCTCTCATTTTTTACACCTTTTGAAGCTCTTCATATTTTTCACACCTTTTCAGGCTCTTCATGTTTTTCAACACAGCTTCATGCTCCTCCTATTTTTCAGATCGTTTCATGCTACTCCTATTTTTCAGACCGTTTCTTGCTCCTCATATTTTTGACACTTTTTGAAGCTCTTCATATTTTTCACACCTTGTCTGGCTCATCATGTTTTTGAACACAGCTTCATGCTCCTCCTATTTTTCTGACCGTTTCATTCTCCTCAAGTTTTTGACACCTGTTGAAGCTCTTCACATTTTTCACACCATTTCAGGCTCTTCACGATTTTCAACACCGCTTCATGATCCTCCTATTTTTCAGACCGTTTCATGCTCTTCCTATTTTTCAGACCGTTTCATGCTCCTCCTATTTTTCAGACCGTTTCATTCTCCTCATATATTTGACACATTTTGAAGCTCTTCATATTTTTCACATTTTTGAAGCTCTTCATATTTTTCACACCTTTTCAGGCTCTTCATGATTTTCAACACCGCTTAATGCTCCTCCTATTTTTCAGACCGTTTCATGCTCATCTCATTTTTGACACCTTTTGAAGCTCTTCATAATTTTCACACCTTTTCAGGCTCTTCATGTTGTTGAACACAGCTTCATGCTCCTATTTTTCAGACCGTTTAATGCTCCTCATAATTTTGACACGTTTTGAAGCTCTTCATATTTTTCACACCTTTTCAGGCTCTTCATGTTTTTGAACACCGTTTCATGCTCCGCCTATTTTTCAGACCGTTTCATTCTCCTCATATTTTTGACAACTTTTGAAGCTCTTCATATTTTTCACACCTTTTGAAGCTCTTCATATTTTTCACACCTTTTCAGGCTCTTCATGTTTTTCAACACCGCTTCATGCTCCTGCTATTTTACAGACCATTTCATACTCCTCATATTTTTGACATTTTTTAAGGCTCTTCATATTTTTCACACCTTTTCAGGCTCTTCATGTTTTTGAACACGGTTTCATGATCCTCCTATTTTTCAGAAAGTTTCATGCTCCTCATATTTTTGACACCTTTTAAACCTCTTCATATTTTTCACAACTTTTCAGGCTCTTCATGTTTTTCAACACCGGTTCATGCTCCTCCTCTTTTTCAGAAAGTTTCATGCTCCTCATATTTTTGAAACCTTTTGAAGCTGTTCATATTTTTCTCACATTTTCAGGCTCTTCATGTTTTTGAACACCGTTTCATGCTCGTCCTTTTTTTCAAATCGTTTCATGCTCCTAATATATTTCACAACTTTTGAAGCTCTTCATATTTTTCACACCTTTTCAGGCTCTTCATGTTTTTCAACACCGCTTCATGATCCTCCTATTTTTCAGAAAGTTTCATGCTCCTCATATTTTAACCCCTTTTGAAGCTCTTCATATTTTTCACACCTTTTCAGGCTCTTCATGTTTTTCAGCACCAGTTCATGCTCCTCCTATTTTTCAGACCGTTTCATGCTCATCTCGTTTTTTACACCTTTTGAAGCTCTTCATATTTTGCACACCTTTTCAGGCACTTCATGTTTTTCAGCTCCACTTCATGCTCCTCCTATTTTTCAGACCGTTTCATGCTGCTCAAATTTTTTACACCTTTTGAAGCTCTTCATATATTTCACACCTTTTCAGGCTCTTTATGTTTTTGAACGCCACTTCATGCTCCTCGTATGTTTCAGACCGTTTCATTCTCCTCATATTTTTGACACGTTTTGGGGCTCTCATATTTTTCACACCATTTCCAGGCTCTTCATATTTTTGAACACCGTTTCATGCTCCTCCTATTTTTCAGAACGTTTCATGCTCCTCATATTTTTCACACCTTTTGAAGCTCTTCATATGTTTCGCACCTTCTCAGGCGCTTCATGTATTTGAGCACAGATTCATGCTCCTCCTATATTTCAGACCGTTTCATGCTCCTCCTATTTTTCAGACTGTTTCATGCACGTCTTATTATTGACACCTTTTGAAGCTCTTCATATTTTTCACCCCTTTTCAGGCTCTTCATGTTTTTGAACACCGCTTCATGCTCCTGCTATTTTTCAGACCGTTTCATGCTCATCTCATTTGACAGCTTTTGAAGCTCTTCATATTTTTCACATCTTTGAAGCTCTTCATATTATTCACACATTTTCAGGCTCTTCATGTTTTTCAACACCGCTTCTTGCTCCTCCTATTTTTCAGACCGTTTCATGTTCCTCATATTTTGACACGTTTTGAAGCTCTTCATGTTTTTCACACCTTTTTAGGCTCTTCATGTTTTTGAACACCGTTTCATGCTCCGCCTATTTTTCAGACCGTTTCAGTCTCCTCATATTTTTGACACCTTTTGAAGCTCTTCATATTTTTCAACCTTTTGAAGCTCTTCATATTTTTCACACCTTTTCAGGCTCTTCATGTTTTTCAACACTGCTTCATAATCCCCCTATTTTTAAGACCGTTTCATGTTGCTCCTATTTTTCAGACCGTTTCATGATCCTCATATTTTTGAAAACTTTTGAAGCTCTTCATATTTTTCACACCTTTTCAAGCTCTTCAAGATTTTCAACAACGCTTCATGCTCCTGCTTTTTTTCAGACCGTTTCATGCTCATCTCATTTTTGACAGCTTTTGAAGCTCTTCATATTTTTCACACCTTTTGAAGCTCTTCACATTTTTCACACCTTTTCAGGCTCTTCAAGTTTTTGAACATCACTTCATGCTCCTCCTATTTTTCAGACCGTTTCTTTCTCCTCATATATTTGACACTTTTTGAAGCTCTTCATATTTTTCACACCTTTTCAGGCTCTTCAAGTTTTTGAACATCACTTCATGCTCCTCCTATTTTTCAGACCGTTTCTTTCTCCTCATATATTTGACACCTTTTAAAGCTCTTCATATTTTTCACACCTTTTCAGGCTCTTCATGTTTTCAGCACCAGTTCATGCTCCTCCTATTTTTCAGACCGTTTCATGCTCATCTCATTTTTTACACCTTTTGCAGCTCTTCATATTTTACGCACCTTTTCAGGCTCTTCATGTTTTTCAACACAGCTTCATGCTCCTCCTATTTTTCAGACCGTTTCATTCTCCTCAAGTTTTTGACACCTGTTGAAGCTCTTCACATTTTTCACACCATTTCAGGCTCTTCACGATTTTCAACACCGCTTCATGATCCTCCTATTTTTCAGACCGTTTCATGCTCTTCTTATTTTTCAGACCGTTTCATGCTCCTCCTATTTTTCCGACCGTTTCATTCTCCTCATATATTTGACACATTTTGAAGCTCCTCCTATTTTTCCACACCTTTTCTGGCTCTTCATGTTTCTCCACGCCGTTTAATGCTCCTCCTATTTTTCAGACCGTTTCATGCTCATCTAATTTTTGAAACCTTTTGAAGCTCTTCATATTTTTCACACCTTTTCAGCCTCTTCATATTTTTCGCACCTTTTCAGTCTCTTCATGTTGTTGAACACAGCTTCATGCTCTTCCTATTTTTCAGACCGTTTAATGCTCCTCATAATTTTGACACCTATTGAAGCTCTTCATATTTTTCACACCTTTTCAGGCTCTTCATATTTTTCACACATTTTCAGGCTCTTCATGTTTTTCAACACCGCTTCTTGCTCCTCCTATTTTTCAGACCGTTTCATGCTCCTCATATTTTGACACGTTTTGACGCTCTTCATATTTTTCACACCTTTTTAGGCTCTTCATGTTTTTGAACACCGTTTCATGCTCCGCCTATTTTTCAGACCGTTTCATTCTCCTCATATTTTTGACACCTTTTGAAGCTCTTCATATTTTTCACACCTTTTGATGCTCTTCATATTTTTCACACCTTTTCAGGCTCTTCATGTTTTTCAACACCGCTTCATGCTCCTGCTATTTTTCAGACCGTTTCATACTCCTCATATTTTTGACATTTTTTAAGGCTCTTCATATTTTTCACACCTTTTCAGGCTCTTCATGTTTTTGAACACGGTTTCATGATCCTCCTATTTTTCAGAATGTTTCATGCTCCTCATATTTTTGACACGTTTTAAACCTCTTCATATTTTTCACACCTTTTCAGGCTCTTCATGTTTTTCAACACCGGTTCATGCTCCTCCTCTTTTTCAGAAAGTTTCATGCTCCTCATATTTTTGAAACCTTTTGAAGCTCTTCATATTTTTCTCGCATTTTCAGGCTCTTCCTGTTTTTCAACACCATTTCATGCTCCTCTTATTTTTCAGACCGTTTCATGTTGCTCCTATTTTTCACACATCTTGAAGCTCTTTATATTTGTCACACCTTTTCAGGCTCTTCATGTTTTTTAACACCGCTTCATGCTCCTCCTATTTTTGAGATCGTTTCATGGTCCTCATATTTTTCACACGTTTTGAAGCTCTTCATATTTTTCGCACCTTCTCAGGCGCTTCATGTATTTGAGCACAGATCATGTTCCTCCTATTTTTCAGACCGTTTCATGCTCCTCATATTTTTCACACATCTTGAAGCTCTTTATATTTGTCACACCTTTTCAGGCTCTTCATGTTTTTTAACACCGCTTCATGCTCCTTCTATTTTTGAGATCGTTTCATGGTCCTCATATTTTTCACACCTTTTGAAGCTCTGCATATTTTTCGCACCTTCTCAGGCGCTTCATGTATTTGAGCACAGATTCATGTTCTTCCTATTTTTCGGACCGTTTCATGCTCCTCATATTTTTCACACATCTTGAAGCTCTTTATATTTGTCACACCTTTTCAGGCTCTTCATGTTTTTTAACACCGCTTCATGCTCCTCCTACTTTTGAGATCGTTTCATGGTCCTCATATTTTTCTCACCTTTTGAAGCTCTTCATATTTTTCGCACCTTCTCAGGCGCTTCATGTATTTGAGCACAGATTCATGTTCCTCCTATTTTTCAGACCGTTTCATGCTCCTCATATTTTTGACACCTTTTGAAGCTCTTCATTTTTTTCACACCTTTTCAGGCTCTTCATGTTTTTGAACACCGCTTCATGCTCCTCCTATTTTTGAGACCGTTTCATGCTCCTCATATTTTTGACACCTTTTGAAGCTCTTCATATTTTTCACAACTTTTCATGCTCTTCATGTTTTTCACACCGTTTCATGCTCCTCCTATTTTTCAGACCGTTACATGCTCCTCATATTTTTCACACGTTTTGAAGCTCTTCATTTTTTTCACACCTTTTCAGGCTCTTCATGTTTTTGAACACCGCTTCATGCTCCTCATATTTTTGAGACCGTTTCATGCTCCTCATATTTTTGACACCTTTTGAAGCTCTTCATATTTTTCACACCTTTTCATGCTCTTCATGTTTTTCACACCGTTTCATGCTCCTCCTATATTTCAGACCGTTTCATGCTCCTCCTATTTTTCAGACTGTTTCATGCACATCTTATTATTGACACCTTTTGAAGCTTTTCATTTTTTTCACACCTTTTCAGGCTCTTCATGTTTTTCAACACCGCTTCATGCTCCTCCTATTTTTCAGACCATTTCATGCTCCTCATGTATTTCACACCTTTTGAAGCTCTTCATATTTTCCATATCTTTCAGGCTCTTCATGTCTTTAAAAACCGCTTCATGCTCCTCCTATTTTTCACACCGTTTCATGCTCCTCATATTTTTGACACGTTTTGGGCTCTTCATATTTTTCACACCATTCCAGGCTCTTCATATTTTTGAACACCGTTTCATACTCCTCCTATTCTTCAGACCGTTTCCTGCTCCTCATATTTTTGACACCTTTTGAAGCTCTTCATATATTTCACACCTTTTCAGGCTCTTCATTTTCTTTAACACCGCTTCATGCTCCTCCTATTTTTCAGACAGTTTCATGCTCCTCATAATTTTCACACCTTTTGAAGCTTGACATAATTGCACAGCTTTTCAGGCTCTTCATGGTTTTGAATATCGCTTCATGCTCCTCCTATTTTTCAGACCGTTTCATGCTCCTTATATTTTTGACACCTTTGGAAGCTCTTCATATATTTCCCACTTTTTCAGGCTCATCATGTTTTTCAACACCACTTCATGCTCCTCCTATTTTTCAGGCCGTTTCATGCTCATCTCATTTTTGACACCTTTTGAAGCTCTTCATATTTTTCACACCTTAGAAGCTCTTCATATTTTTCACACGTTCTCAGCCTCTTCATGTTTTTCAACACCGCTTCATGCACCTCCTTTTTTTCAGACCGTTTCATGCTCATCTCATTTTTGACACGTTTTGTAGGTCTTCATATTTTTCACAAATTTTCATGCTCTTCATGTCTTCGAACACCATTTCATGCTCGTCCTATTTGTCAGACCGTTTCATGCTCCTCATATTTTTCACACCTTTTGAAGCTCTTCATATTTTTCACACCTTTTGAAGCTCTTCATATTTTCCACACGTTTTCAGGCTCCTCATGTTTTTGAACACCGCTTCATGCTCCTCATATTTTTCAGACCGTTTCGTGCTCCTCATATTCTTGACACCTTCTGAAGCTCTTGATATTTTTCACACCTTTTCAGGCTCTTCATGTTTTTGATCACCGTTTCATGCTCCTCCTATTTATCAGACCGTTTCATGCTCATGTCATTGTCGACACCTTTTCAAGCTCTTCATATATTTCACACCTTTTGAAGCTCTTCATATTTTGCACACCTTTCCAGGCTCTTCATATTTTTCAACACCGCTTCCTGCTCCACCTATTTTTCAGACCGTTTCATGCTCCTCATATTTTTGACACCTTTTGAAGCTTTTCATATTTTTCACACCTTTTCATGCTCTTCATTTTTTTCAACACTACTTCTTGCTCCTCCACTTTTTCAGACCATTTCATGCTCATCTAATTTTTGACACCTGTTGAAGCTCTTCATATTTTTCACACCTTCTGAAGCTCTTTATATTTTTCACACTTTTTCAGGCTCTTCATGTTTTTCAACACCACTTCATGCTTCTCCTATTTTTCAGCCCGTTTCATGCTCATCATGTTTTTCACACCATTTGAAGCTCGTCATATTTTTCACACCTTTTCAGGCTTTCCATGTTTTTGATCACCGTTTCTTGCTCCTCCTATTTTTCAGACCGTTTCATGCTCCTCATAGTTTTCACACCTTTTGAAGCTCGTCATATTTTTCACACCTTTTTAGGCTCTCGATTTTTTTGATCACAGTTTCTTGGTCCTCCTATTTTTCAGACCCTTTCATGCTCCTCATATTTTTGACACCTTTTGAAGCTCTTCATATTTTTCACAAGTTCTCAGCCTCCTCATGTTTTTCAATACCGCTTCATGCTCCTCCTATTTTTCAGACCGTTTCATGCTTCTCATATTTTTGACACCTTTTGAAGCTCTTCATATTTTTCACACCTTTAAAGGCTCTTCATGTTTTTGAACACCGCTTCATGGTCCTCCTCTTTTTCAGACCATTTCATGCACCTCATATTTTTGACACCTTTTGAAGCTCTTCATAATTTTCACACCTGTTCAGGCTCTTCATATTTTTGAACACCGCTTCATGCTCCTCCTATTTTTCAGACCGTTTCATGCTCCTTGTAATTTTGACACCTTTTGAAGCTCTTCGTATTTTTCACACCTTTTCAGGCTCTTCATGTTTTTTAACCGCTGCATACTCCTCCTATTTTTCAGACCGTTTCATGCTCCTCATATATTTCACACCTTTTGAAGCTCTTCATATTTTTCACACCTTTTCAAGCTCTTCATATTTTCACACCTTTTCAGGCTCTTCATGTTTTTGAACACCGCTTCATGCTCCTTCTATTTTTCAGAGAGTTTCATGCTCCTCATGTATTTCTCACATTTTGAAGCTCTTCATATTTTTCACACCTTTTCAGGCTCTTCATGTTTTTCCACACCACTTCATGCTTCTCCTATTTTTCAGCCCGTTTCATGCTCCTCATGTATTTCACACCTTTTGAAGCTCTTCCAATATTTCACACCTTTTCAGGCTCTTCACGTTTTTATCACCATTTCATGCTCCTTTATTTTTCAGACCGTTTCATGCTCATCTCATTTTTGACACCTTTTGAAGCTCTTCATATATTTCACACATTTTCAAGCTCCTCATATTTTTCACACCTTTTCAGGCTCTTCATGTTTTGAACACCGCTTCATGCCCCTCCTATTTTTCAGACCGTTTCATGCTCCTCATATTTTTGACACCTTTTGAAGCTCTTCATATTTTTCACACCTTTTCAGGCTCTTCATGTATTTGATCACCATTTCTTTCTCCTCCTATTTTTCAGACCGTTTCATGCTCCTCATATTTTTGACACCTTTTGAAGCTCTTCATATTTTTCACACCTTTTCAGGCTCTTCATGTTTTTTAACACCACTTCATGCTCCTCCTATTTGTTAGACCGTTTTATTCTCCTCATATTTTTGACACCTTTTGAAGCTCTTCATAATTTTCACACCCTTTCAGGCTATTTATGTTTTTCAACACCACTTCATGCTCCTCCTATTTTTCAGACCGTTTCATGATCCTCATATTATTGACACCTTTTGAAGCTCTTCATATTTTTCACACCTTTTCAGGCTCTTCATGTTTTTCAACACCACTTCATGCTCCTCCTATTTTTCAGACCGTTTCATGCTCCTCATATTTTTGACACCTTTTGAAGCTCTTCATATTTTTCACACCTTTTCAGGCTCTTCATGTTTTTTAAACACCACTTCATGCTCCTCCTATTTTTCAGACCGTTTCATGGTCCTCATAATTTTGACACCTTTTGAAGCTCTTCATAATTGTCACACACTTTCAGGCTCTTCATGTTTTTCAACACCACTTCATGCTCCTCCTATTTTTCAGACCGTTTCAGGCTCCTCATATTTTTGACACCTTTTGAAGCTCTTCATATTTTTCACCCCTTTTCAGTCTCTTCATGTTTTTGAACACCACTTCATGCTCCTCCTATTTTTCAGACCGTTTCATGCTCCTCATATTTTTGACACCTTTTGAAGCTCTTCATAATTGTCACACCCTTTCAGGCTCTTCATGTTTTTCAACACCACTTCATGCTCCTCCTATTTTTCAGACCGTTTCATGCTCCTCATATTTTTGACATCTTTAGAAACTCTTCATATCTTTCACACCTTTTCAAGCTCTTCATATTTTTCACACCTTCTCAGGCTCTTCATGTATTTGAGCACAGCTTCATGCTCCTCCTATTTTTCAGACCGTTTCATGCTCCTTATATTTTTGACACATTTTGAAGTTCTTCATATTTTTCACACCTTTCCAGGCTCTTCAAGTTTTTGAACACCGTTTCATGATCCTCCCATTTTTCAGACCGTTTCATGCTCCTCATATATTTGACACGTTTTGAAGTTCTTCATATTTTTCACACCTTTTCATGCTCTTCATGTTTTTCAGCACTTCTTCAAACTCCTCCTATTTTTCAGACCGTTTCATGCTCCTTATATTTTTGACACCTTTTGAAGTTCTTCATATTTTTCAAACTTTACAGGCTCTTCATCGTTTTCAACACCACTTCAGGCTCTTCCTATTTTTCAGACCGTTTCATGCTCCTCATATATTTCACACCTTTTGAAGCTCTTCATGTTTTTTAACACCTTTTCATACTCCTCTTATATTTCAGACCGTTTCATGCTCCTTATATTTTTGACACCTTTTGAAACTCTTCATATTTTTCACACTTTTTCAGGCTCTTCATATTTGTCAACACCACTTCATGCTTCTCCAATTTTTCAGACCGTTTCATGCTCCTCATATATTTGACACCTTTTGAAGCTCTTCATATTTTTCACACATTTTCAGGCTCTTCATATTTTTCAACACCGCTTCAAGCTCCTCCTATTTTTCAGACCGTTTCATGCTCCTCATATTTTTGACACTTTTTCAAGCTCTTCCTTTTTTTCACACCTTTTCATGCTGTTCATCTTTTTCAACACCGCTTCATGCTTCTCCTATTTTTCAGACCGTTTCATGCTCCTCCTATTTTTCAGACTGTTTCATGCAACTCTTATTATTGACACCTTTTGAAGCTCTCATATTTTTCACACCTTTTCAGGCTCTTCATGTTTTTCAACACCGCTTCATGCTCCTCCTATTTTTGCGACCGTTTCATGCTCCTCATATTTTTGACAGCTTTGAAGCTCTTCATATTTTATCACACGTTTTCAGGCTCTTCAAGTTTTTCATCACCGCTTCACGCTCCTCCTATTTTTGAGACTGTTTCACGCTCCACATATTTTTGACAACTTTTGGACGTCTTCATATTTTTCAAACTTTTTCAGGCTCTTCATGTTTTTTAACCGCTGCATACTCCTCCTATTTTTCAGACCGTTTCATGCTCCTCATATTTTTGACACTTTTTGAATCTCTTCCTTTTTTTCACACCTTTTCAGACTCTTCATTTTTTTCAACTCTGCTTCATGCTCCTCCTATTTTTCAGACTGTTTCATGCTCCTCATATTTTTGACAAGTTTTGAAGCTCTTCATATTTTTCACACCTTTTCATGCTCTTCATGTTTTTGAACACCACTTCATGCTTCTCCTATTTTTCAGACCGTTTCATGCTCCTCATATGTTTCACTCCTTTTTCAGGCTCTTCATGATTTTCAACAACACTTCATGCTCCTCCTATTTTTCAGACCATTTCATGCTCCTCCTATTTTTCAGACCGTTTCATGCTCCTCATATTTTGACACCTTTTGAAGCTCTTCATATTTTTCACCTTTTCAGGCTCTTCATATTTTTCAACACTGCTACATACTTCTCCTATATTTCCGACCGTTTCATGCTCCTCATATTTTTGATACCTCTTGAAGCTCTTCATATTTTTCACACCTTTTCAGGCTTCATGTTTTTCAACACCGCTTCAAGCTCCTCCTATTTTCCAGACCGTTTCTTGGTCCTCATATTTTTGACACCTTTGAGGCTCTTCATATATTTCACACATTTTCAGGCTCTTCATGTTTTTCAACACCGCTTCATGCTCCTTCTAATTTTCAGACCGTTTCATTCTCCTCATATTTTTGACACCATTTGAAGCTTTTCATATTTTTCACACCTTTTCAGGCTCTTCATATTTTTTAACAACTTTTCATGCTCCTCCTATATTTCAGACCGTTTCATGCTCCTCATAATTTTGACACCTTTGAAGCTCTTCATATTTTTCACACCTTTTCAGGCTGTTCATATTTTTCAACACCACTTCATGCTTCTCCGATTTTTCAGACCGTTTCATGCTCCTCATATGTTTCACACCTTTTGAAGCTCTTCATATTTTTTTTAACACCTTTTCACGCTCCTCCTATATTTCAGACCGTTTCATGCTCCTCATATTTTTGACACAGTTTGAAGCTCTTCACATTTTTCACACCTTTTGAGGCTCTTCATGTTTTTGAAAACAGTTTCTTGCTCCTCCTATTTTTCAGACCGTTTCATGCTCCTCATATGTTTCACAACTTTTGAAGCTCTTCATATTTTTTACACCTTTTCAGGCTCTTTATGTTTTTCAACAGGCTTCATGCTCCTCTTATTTTTCAGACCGTTTTGTGCTCCTCATATTTTTCACACCTTTGAAGCTCTTCATATTTTACACACCAATTCAGGCTCTTCATAATTTTGAACACGGCTTCATGCTCCTCCTATTTTTCAGACCGTTTCATACTCCTCATGTATTTCACACCTTTTGAAGCTCTTCATATTTTTCACACCTTTTCAGGCTCTTCATGTTTGTCAACACCGTTTCATGCTCCTCCTATTTTTCAGACCGTTTCATGCTCCTCATATTTTTGACACCTTTGAAGCTCTTCATATTTTTCACACCTTTTCAGGCTATTTATGTTTTTCAATACAGCTCATGATCCTCCTATTTTTCAGACCGTTTCATACTCCTCATGTATTTCACACCTTTTGAAGCTCTTCATATTTTTCACACCTTTTCAGGCTCTTCATGTTTTTGAACACCGTTTCATGTTCCTCCTATTTTTCAGACCGTTTCATGCTCCTCATATTTTTGACACCTTTTGAAGCTCTTCATATTTTTCACACCATTTCAGGCTCTTCACGTTTTTGAACAACGCTACTATGCTCCTCCTATTTTTCAGACAGTTTCATGCTCCTCATATTTTTGACACCTTTTGAAGCTCTTCATATTTTTTGCACCTTTTCAGTCTTTACATGTTTTTCAACACAGCTTCATGCTCCTCTTATTTTTCGGACAGTTTCATGCTCCTCATGTATTTCACACCTTTTGAAGCTCTTCATATTTTTCACACCTTTTCAGGCTCTTCATGTTTTTGAGCACCGTTTCATGCTCCTCCTATTTTTCACACCTTTTGAAGGTCTTCATATATTTCACACATTTTCAGGCTCTTCATGTTTTTCAACAACGCTTCATGCTCCTCCTATTTTTCACACCTTTTGAAGCTCTTCATATTTTTCACACCTTTTCAGGCTCTTCATGTTTTTGAACAACGCTTCATGCTCCTACAATTTTCAGACCGTTTCAAACTCCTCAGGTATTTCACACCATTTGAAGCTCTTCATATTTTTCACACCTTTTCAGTCTCTTCATGTTTTTGAACAGCGTTTCATGCTGCTCCTATTTTTCAGACGGTTTCATACTCCTCATAATTTTGTCACATTTTGAAGCTCTTCATATATTTCACACCTTTTAAGGCTCTTCATATTTTTCAACACCACTTCATGCTCCTCCTATTTTTCAGACCGTTTCATGCTCCTCATATTTTTGACACCTTTTGAAGCTCTTCATAATTTTCACATCTTTTCAGGCTCTTAATGTTTTTCAACACAGCTTCATGCTCCTCCTATTTTTCAGACCGTTTCATGCTCCTCATGTATTTCACACCTTTTGAAGCTCTTCATATTTTTCACACCTTTTCAGGCTCTTCATGTTTTTGAACACCGTTTCATGCTCCTCCTATTTTTCAGACCGTTTCATGCTCCTCGTATTTGTGACATCTTTTGAAGCTTTTCATATTTTTCACACCTTTTAGGCTCTTCATGTTTTTCAGCACCACTTCTTGCTCCTCCTCTTTTTCAGACCGTTTCATGCTCCTCTTATTTTTGACACCTTTTGAAGCTCTTCATATTTTTTACACCTTTTCAGGCTCTACATGTTTTTCAACACGGCTTCATGCTCCTCTTATTTTTCAGACCGTTTCATGCTCCTCATATTTTTCACACCTTTTGATGCTCTTCATATTTTTCACACTTTTTCAGGCTCTTCATGTTTTTCAACACCGCTTCATGCTCCTCATATTTTTCAGACCGTTTCATGCTCCTCATATTTTTCACACCTTTTGATGCTCTTCATATTTTTCACACCTTTTCAGGCTCTTCATGTTTTTCAACACCGCTTCATGCTCCTCCTATTTTTCAGACCGTTTCATGCTCCTCATGTATTTCACTCCTTTTGAAGCTCTTCATATTTTTCACATATTTTTAGGCTCTTCATGTATTTCCACAACGTTTCAGCCTCTCCTATTTTCAGACCGTTTCATGCTCCTCATATATTTGACACCTTTTCAAGCTCTTCATATATTTCACACCTTTTCAGGTTCTTCATGTTTTTGAACACAGTTTCATGCTCCTCCTATTTTTCAGACCATTTCATGCTCCTCATGTATTTCACATTATTTGAAGCTCTTCATATTTTTCACACCTTTTGAATCTCTTCATATTTTTCACACCTTTTGAAGCTCTTCATATTTTTCACACCTTTTCAGGCTCTTCATGTTCTTCAACACCACTTCATGCCCCTCTATATTTCAGACTGTTTCATGCTCCTCATATTTTTGACACCTTTTGAAGCTCTTCATATTTTTCACACCTTTGCAGGATCTTCATGTTCTTCAACACCACTTCATGCTCCTCCTATGTTTAGAACGTATAATGCTCCTCATAATTTTGACACCTTTTGAAGCTCTTCATAATTTTCACACCTTTTCAGTCTCTTCATGTTTTGAACACCGCTTCATGATCCTCCTATTTTTCAGACCGTTTCATGCTCTGCATATATTTCACACCTTTTGAAGCTCTTCATATTTTTCACACCTTTTCTGGTTCTCATGTTTTTGAACACAGCTTCATGCTTCTGCTATTTTTCAAACCGTTTCATGCTCCTCATATATTTCACACCCTTTGAAGCTCTTCATATTTTTCACACCTTTTCAGGCTCTTCATCTTTTTCGACATCACTTCATGCTCCTCCTATTTCTCAGACCATTTCAGGCTCCTCATATTTTTGACAGCTTTTGAATCTCTTCATATTTTTCACACCTTTTCGTGATCTTCATGTTTTTCAACACCGTGTCATGCTCGTCCTATTTTTCAGACGGTTTCATGCTCCTCATATTTTTCACACCTTTAAAGCTCTTCATATTTTTCACACATTTTAAGGCTCTTCATATTTTTCAACACCGTGTCATGCTCCTGCTAATTTTCAGATGGTTTCATGCTCCTCATAATTTTCACAACTTTAAAGCTCTTCATATTTTTCACACCTTTTAAGGCTCTTCATGTTTTTGAACACCACTACATGCTCCTCCTATTTTTCTGACCGTTTCATGCTCCTCATATTTTTGACACCTTTTGAAGCTCTTCATATTTTTAACACCTTTTCAGGCTCTTCATGTTTTTGAACACCATTTCATGCTCCTCATATTTTGACAACTATTGAAACTCTTCATATTTTTCAGACCGTTTCATCCTCCTCATATTTTGACACCTTTTGAAGCTCTTCATATATTTCACAGATTTTCAGGCTCTTCAGGTTTTTGAACATCGTTTCTTGCTCCTCCTATTTTTCAGAACGTTCCATGCTCCTCATATTTTTCACACCTTTTGCATCTCTTCATATTTTTCACACCTTTTCTGGCTCTTCATATTTTTAAACACCACTTAATGCTCCTCCTATGTTTAGAACGTTTAATGCTCCTTATAATTTTGACACCTTTTGAAGCTCTTCATATTTTTCACACCTTTTCAGTCTCTACATGTTTTGAATACCGCTTCATGATCCGCCTATTTTTCAGACTGTTTCATGCTCCGCATATATTTCACACCATTTGAAGCTCTTCATATTTTTCACACCTTTTCTGGTTCTCATGTTTTTGAACACAGCTTCATGCTTCTCCTATTTTTCAGACCGTTTCATGGTCCTCATATATTTCACACCTTTTGAAGCTCTTCCTATTTTTCAGACCTTTTCAGGCTCTTCAAGTTTTTCAAAAGCATTTCATGCTCCTCCTATTTTTCAGACCGTTTCATGCTCCTCATAATTTTGACACCTTTTGAAGCTCTTCATATATTTCACAGATTTTCAGGCTCTTCAGGTTTTTGAACATCGTTTCATGCTCCTCCTAATTTTCAGAACGTTCCATGCTCCTCATATTTTTCACACCTTTTGCATCTCTTCATATTTTTCACACCTTTTCTGGCTCTTCATATTTTTAAACACCACTTAGTGCTCCTCCTATGTTTAGAACGTTTAATGCTCTTAATAATTTTGACACCTTTTGCAGCTCTTCATATTTTTCACACTTTTTCTGGCTCTTCATATTTTTCAACACCACTTTATGCTCCTCCTATGTTTAGAACGTTTAATGCTCCTCATAATTTTGACACCTTTTGAAGCTCTTCATATTTTTCACACCTTTTCAGTCTCTTCATGTTTTGAACACCGCTTCATGATCCTCCTATTTTTCAGACTGTTTCATGCTCCGCATATATTTCACACCATTTGAAGCTCTTCATATTTTTCACACCTTTTCTGGTTCTCATGTTTTTGAACACAGCTTCATGCTTCTCCTATTTTTCAGACCGTTTCATGCTCCTCATATATTTCACACCTTTTGAAGCTCTTCCTATTTTTCAGACCTTTTCAGGCTCTTCAAGTTTTTCAACAGCATTTCATGCTCCTCCTATTTTTCAGACCGTTTCATGCTCCTCATAGTTTTGACACCTTTTGAAGCTCTTCATATTTTTCACACCTTTTCAGGCTCTTCATGTTTTTGAACATGGCTCATGCTCCTCCTATTTTTCAGACCGTTTCATGCTCCTCATATTTTTGACACCTTTTGAAGCTCTTCATATTTTTCACACCTATTCAGGTTCTTCATGTTATTGAACACCACTTCATGCTCCTCCTATTTTTCAGACAGTTTCATGCTCCTCATGTATTTCCCACCTTTTGAAGCTCTTCATATTTTTCACACCTATTCAGGCTCTTCATGTTTTTGAACACCGCTTCATGCTCCTCCTTTTTTCAGACCGTTTCATTCTCCTCTTATATTTCACACCTTTTGAAGCTCTTCATATTTTTCACAGCTTTTTAGGATCTTCAAGTTTTTCAACACCGTTTCATGCTCCTCCTATTTTTCAGACCATTTCATGCTCATCTCATTTTTGACACTTTTGGAAGCTCTTCATATTTTTCAAAGCTTTTCAAGCTCTTCATATTTTTCACACCTTTTCAGGCTCTCCATGTTTTTCAACACCGTTTCATGCTCCTCCTATTTTTCAAACCGTTTCATGTTCCTCATAATTTTGACACCTTTTGAAGATCTTCATAATTTACACACATTTTCAGGCTCTTCATGTGTTTGAACACCGCTTCATGTTCCTCCTATTTTTCAGACCGTTTCATGCTCCTCATATTTTTGACACCTTTTGAAGCCCTTCATATTTCTCACACCTTTTCAGGCTCTTCATGTTTTTCAACACCGCTTCATGCTCCTCCTATTTTTCAGACCGTTTCATGCTCCTCATATTTTTGACACCTTTTGAAGCTCTTCATATTTTTCACACCTTTTCATGCTCTTCAAGTTTTTCAACATCACTTCATGCTCCTACTTTTTTGCAGACCGTTTCATGCTCCTCTTATTTTTGACACCTTTTGAAGCTCTTCATATTTTTCACACCTATTCAGGCTCTTCATGTTTTTGAACACAGGTTGATGCTCCTCCTATTTTTCAGAACGTTTCATGCTCCTCATATTTTTGACACCTTTTGAAGCTCTTCATATTTTTCACACCTATTCAGGCTCTTCATGTTTTTGAACACAGGTTGATGCTCCTCCTATTTTTCAGACTGTTTCATGCTCATCTCATTTTTGACACCTTTTGCAGCTTTTCATATTTTTCACACCTTTTCAAGCTCTTCATATTTTTAAACACCACTTCATGCTTCTCCTATTTTTCAGCCCATTTCATGCTCCTCATGTATTTCACACCTTTTGAAGCTCTTCATATTTTTCAGACCTTTTCAGGCTCTTCATGTTTTTCCACAGCACTTCATGCTTCTCTTATTTTTCAGCCCGTTTCATGCTCCTCATGTATTTCACACATTTTGAAGCTCGTCATATTTTTCACACCTTTTCAGGCTCTTCATGTTTTTGATCACCGTTTCATGCTCCTCCTATTTTTCAGACCGTTTCATGCTCCTCATATTTTTGACAGAGTTTGAGGCTTTTCATATTTTTCACACCTTTTCAGGCTCTTCATGTTTTTGAACACCGTTTCATAATCAGCCTATTTTTAAGACCGTTTCATGCTCCTCATATTTTTGACACCTTTAGAACCTCTTCATATTTTACACAGCTTTTCAGGCTCTTCATGTTTTTGAACACAGTTTCATAATCAGCCTATTTTTAAGACCGTTTCATGCTCCTCATATTTTTGACACCTTTTGAAGCTCTTCAGATATTTCACACCTTTCCAGGCTCTTCATTTTTTCAACACCACTTCATGCTCCTCCTATTTTTCAGATCGTTTCATGCTCTTCTCATTTTAACACCTTTTGAAGCTCTTCATATTTTTGACAAATTTTGAAGGTCTTCATATTTTTCATACGTTTTCAGGCTCTTCATGATTTTCAACACCGCTTCATGCTCCTCCTATTTTTCAGACCTTTTCATGCTCATCTCTTTTTTGACACCTTTTGAAGCTCTTCATATTTTTCACACCTTTTGAAGCTCTTCATATTTTTCACATTTATGAATCTCTTCATATTTTCCACACGTTTTTAGACAATTCATGTTTTTCAACATCGCTTCATGCTCCTCCTATTTTTCAGACCGTTTCATTCTCCTCATATTTTTGACACCTTTTGAAGCTCTTCATATATTTCACACTTTTTCAGACTTTTCCTTTTTTTCAACACGACTTCATGCTCCTCCTATTTTTCAGACCGTTTCATGCTCATCTCATTTTGAAACCTTTTGAAGCTCTTCATGATTTTCACATCTTTTGAAGCTCTTCATATTTTTCACAGCTTTTCAGGCTCTTTATGATTTTCAACAGCGCTTCATGCTCCTCCTATTTTTCAGACCGTTTCATGCTCCTCATAATTTTGACACCTTTTGAAGCTTTAATATTTTTAACACCTTTTCAGGCTCTTCATCTTTTTCAACACCACTTCATGCTCCTCCATTTTTGCAGACCGTTTCAAGCTACTCATATTTTTAACACCTTTTGTAGCTCTTCATATTTCTCACACCTTTTCAGGCTCTTCATGTTTTTCAACAACGCTTCATGCTCCTCCGATTTTTCAGACCGTTTCATGCTCCTCATATTTTTGACACCTTTTGAAGCTCTTCATATTTTTCACACCTTTTCAGGCTCTTCATGTTTTTGAACACCGCTTCATGCTTCTCCTATTTTTCAGACCGTTTCATGCTCCTCATATTTTTGACACCTTTTGAAGCTCTTCATATTTTTCACAACTTTTCATGCTCTTCATGTTTTTCAACACCGCTTCATTCACGTCCTATTTTTCAGACCGTTTCATGCTCATCTCATTTTTGACACCTTTTGAAGTTTTTCATATTTTTCACAACTTTTCAGGCTCTTCATGTTTTTGAACACCGCTTCATGCTAATCCTATTTTTCAAAACATATCATGCTCCTCATATTTTTCACACCTTTTGTAGCTCTTCATATATTTCACAACTTTTCAGGCTCTTCATGTTTTTGAACACCACTTCATGCTCCTTCTCTTTTTCAGAGAGTTTTATGCTCCTCATGTATTTGACACCTTTTGAAGCTCTTCATATTTTTCACACCTTTTCAGGCTCTTCATGTTTTTCAACACCGCTTCATGCTGCTCATATTTTTCAGACCGTTTCATGCTCCTCATATTTTTGACACCTTTTGAAGCTCTTCATTTTTCTCACACCTTTTAAGGCTCTTCATGTTTTTCAACACCGCTTCATGCTGCTCATATTTTTCAGACGGTTTCATGCTCCTCATATTTTTGACACCTTTTGAAGCTCTTCATATTTTTCACACATTTTCAGGCTCTTCATGTTTTTCAACACCGCTTCATGCTCCTCCGATTTTTCAGACCGTTTCATGCTCCTCATATTTTTCACACCTTTTGAAGCCTTTCATATTTTTCACAACTTTTCAGGCTCTTCATGTTTTTGAACATCGCTTCATGCTCCTCCTATTTTTTGGACCGTTTCATGCTCATCTCATTTTTGACACCTTTTGAAGCTTTTCATATTTTTCACAACTTTTCAGGCTCTTCATGTTTTTGAACACAGCTTCATGCTCCTCCTATTTTTCAGACCGTATCATGCTCCTCATATTTTTCACACCTTTTGAAGCTCTTCATATTTTTCACACGTTTTCAGTCTATTCATGTTTTTGAACACCATTTCAGGCTCCTCCTATTTTTCAGAGAGTTTCATGCTCCTCATGTATTTCACACCTTTGAAAGCTCTTCATATTTTTCAAAGATTTTGAAGCTCTTCATATTTTTCACACCTTTTCAGGCTCTTCATGTTTTTCAACAACGTTTCATGCTCCTCCTATTTTTCAAACCGTTTCATGTTCCTCATAATTTTGACACCTTTTGAAGGTCTTCATAATTTTCACACATTTTCAGGCTCTTCATGTGTTTGAACACCGCTTCATGTTCCTCCTATTTTTCAGACCGTGTCATGCTCGTCATATTTTTGACACCTTTTGAAGCTCTCATATTTTTCATACCTTTTGAAGCTCTTCATGTTTTTGAACACTGCTTCATGCTCCTCATATTTTTCAGATCGTTTCATGCTCCTCATATTTTTGACACTGTTTGAGCTCTTCATATTTTTCAAACCTTTTCAGGCTCTTCATGTTTTCGAACTCTGCTTCATGCTCCTCCAATTTTTCACACCGTTTCATGATCCTCATGTATTTCACAACTTTGAACCTCTTCATATTTTTCACACCTTTTCATGCTCCTCAAGTTTTTCAACATCACTTCATGCTCCTACATTTTTGCAGACCGTTTCATGCTCCTCATATTTTTGAAACATTTTGAAGCTCTTCATATTTCTCACACCTTTTCAGGCTCTTCATGTCTTTCAACACCGCTTCATGCTCCTCCTATTTTTCAGACGGGTTCATGCTCATCTCATTTTTGACACCTTTTGAAGCTTTTCATATTTTTCACACCTTTTCAGGCTCTTCATGTTTTTGAACACAGGTTGATGCTCCTCCTATATTTCAGAACGTTTCATGCTCCTCATATTTTTGACACCTTTTGAAGCTCTTCATATTTTTCACATCTTTACAGGCTCTTCATGTTTTTCAACACCGTTTCATGACCCTCCTATTTTTCAGACCGTTTCATGCTCATCTCATTTTTAACACCTTTTGAAGGTCTTCATATTTTTCACACCTTTTCAAGCTCTTCATATTTTTAAACACCACTTCATGCTTCTCCTATTTTTCAGCCCATTTCATGCTCCTCATGTATTTCACACCTTCTGAAGCTCTTCATATTTTTCACATTTTTGAAGCTCTTCATATTTTTCACACAGTTTCAGACTCTTCATGTTTTTCAACACCGCTTCATGCTCCTTCTATTTATCATACCGTTTCATACTCCTCATATTTGACACGTTTTGAGGCTCTTCATATTTTTCACACCTTTTCAGGCTCTTCATGTTTTTGAACTCCGCTTCATGCTCCTCCTATTTTTTCGACCGTATCATGCTCCTCATATTTTTCACACCTTTTGAAGCTCTTCATATTTTTCTCACCTTTTCAGGCTCTTCATGTTTTTGAACAGCACTTCATGCTCCTCCTATTTTTTAGAGAGTTTCATGCTCCTCATGTATTTCACACCTTTTGAAGCTCTTCATATTTTTCACACCTTTGCAGTCTCTTCATGTTTTTCCACACCACTTCATGCTTCTCCTATTTTTCATCCGTTTCATGCTCCTCATGTATTTCACACATTTTGAAGCTCTTCATATTTTTCACACCTTTTAGGCTCTTCATGTTTTTCAACACCGCTTCATGCACCTCTATTTTGCAGACCGTTTCATGCTCATTTCAATTTTGACACCTTTTGAAGCTTTTCATATTTTTCACAACTTTTCAGGCTCTTCATGTTTTTGAACACCGCTTCATGCTCCTCCTATTTTTCAGACCGTTTCCTGCTCCTCATATTTTTGACACGTTTTGAAGCTCTTCATTTTATTCACACATTTTCAGGCTCTTCATGTATTTGAACAACGTTTCATGCTCCTCCTATTTTTCAGACCGTTTCATGCTCTTCATATATTTCACATCTTTTGAAGCTCTTCATAATTTTCACATTTCTGAAGCTCTTCATATTTTTCACACCTTTTCAGGCTCTTCATGTTTTTCAACACCGCTTCATGCTCCTCCTAATTTTCAGAATGTTTCATGCTCCTCATATTTTTGACACATTTTGAAGCTCTTCATATATTTCACACCTTTTGAAGCTGTTCATATTTTTCACACCTTTTAAAGCTCTTCATATTTTTCACACGTTTTCAGGCTCTTCATGTTTTCAACACCACCTCATGCTCCTCCTATTTTTCAGACGGTTTCATGTTCTTCATATTTTTGACCCCTTTTGAAGCACTTCATATTTTTCACACCTTTTCAGGCTCTTCATGTTTTTGAACACTGCTTCTTGCTCCTCCTAATTTTCAGAGAGTTTCATGCGCCTCATGTATTTCACACCTTTTGAAGGTCTTCATATTTTTCACACATTTTCAAGCTCTTCATGTTTTTCAACACTGCTTCTTGCTCCTCCTAATTTTCAGAGAGTTTCATGCGCCTCATCTATTTCACACCTTTTGAAGCTCTTCATATTTTTCACACCGTTTCAGGCTCTTCATGTTTTTGAACACTGCTTCTTGCTCCTCCTAATTTTCAGAGAGTTTCATGCACTTCATGTATTTCACACCTTTTGAAGCTCTTCATATTTTCACAAGTTTTCAGGCTCTTCATGTTTTTGAACATTGCTCCTCCTAATTTTCAGACAGTTTCATGCGCCTCATGTATTTCACACCTTTTGAATCCTTTCCTATTTTGCACACCTTTTCAGGCTCTTCATGTTTTTGCACACCACTTCATGGTTCTCCTTTTTTTCAGCCCGTTACATGCTCCTCATGTATTTCACGCCTTTTGAAGCTCTTCATATATTTCACACCTTTTCAGGCTCTTCATGTTTTTGATCACCATTTCATGCTTCTCCTGTTTTTCAGACCGTTTCATGCTCCTCATATTTTTGACACCTTTTAAAGCTCCTCATATTTTTCACACCTTTTCAGGGTCTTCATGTTTTTCAATACCGCCTCATGCTGCTCCTATTTTTCAGACCATTTCATGCTCCTCATATTTTTGACATCTTTTGAAGCTCTTCATATTTTTCACACCTTCTCAGGCTCTTCATGTTTTTCAACACCGCTTCATGAACCTCCTATTTTTCGGACCGATTCATGCACCTCATATTTTTGACACATTTTGAAGCTCTTCATATTTTTCACACCTTCTCAGGCTCTTCATGTTTTTCAACACCGCTTCATGCTCCTCCTATTTTTCAGACCGTATCAAGTTTCTCATTGTTTTCACACCTTTTGAAGCTCTTATACTTTTCATAATTTGAAGATCTTCATATTTTTCACACGATTTCAGATTCTTCCTGTTTTTCAACACCGCTTCATGCTCCTGCTATTTATCATACCGTTTCATACTTCTCATATTTTTGAAACGTTTTGAGGCTCTTCATATTTTTCACACCTTTTCAGTCTCTGCATGTTTTTGAACACTTTTTCATGCTCCTCATGTATTTCACACCTTTTGAAGCTCTTCATATTTTGCACACCTTTTCAGGCTCTTCATGTTGTTGAACACCGCTTCATCCTCCTCCTATTTTTAAGAGGGTTTCTTGCTCGTCATATTTTTGACACATTTTGAAGCTCTTCATATTTTTCACACCTTTTGAAGCTGTTCATATATTTCACACCTTTTCAGGCTCTTCATGTTTTTCAACACCACTTCATGCTCCTCCTATTTTTCAGACCCTTTCATGCTAATCTAATTTTTGACACCTTTTGAAGCTCTTCATATTTTCAACACCTTTTGAAGCTCTTCATATTTTTCACACCTTTTCCGGCTGTGCATGTTTTTGAACAATGCTTGTGCTCGTCCTATTTTCAGACCGTTTCATGCTCCTCATATTTTTGACACCTTTTGAAGCTCTTCATATTTTTCACACCTTTTCAGGCTCTTCATGTTTTTCAACACCGCTTCATGAACCTCCTATTTTTCGGACCGATTCATGCACCTCATATTTTTCACACATTTTGAAGCTCTTCATATTTTTCACACCTTTTCAGGCTCTTCATGGTTTTCAACACCAATTCATGCTCCTCGTATTTTTCAGACCGTTTCATGCTCCTCATATTTTTGACACCTTTTGAAGCTCTGCATATTTTTCACACCTTTTCATGCTCTTCATGATTTTCAACACCACTTCATGCTCCTATTTTTCAGACCGTTTCATGCTCATCTCATTTTTGACATCTTTTGAAGCTCTTCATATTTTTTACACCTTTTGAAGCTCTTCATATGTTTCACACCTTTTGAAGCTCTTCATATTTTTCACACATTTTCAGGCTCTTCATGTTTTTCAACACCGCTTCATGTTCCTCTTATTTTTCAGACCGTTTCATGCTCCTCATATTTTTGACACATTTTGAAGCTCTTCATATATTTCACACTTTTTGAAGCTGTTCATATTTTTCACACCTTTTAAAGCTCTTCATATTTTTCACACGTTTTCAGGCTCTTCATGTTTTCAACACCACCTCATGCTCCTCCTATTTTTCAGACGGTTTCATGTTCTTCATATTTTTGACCCCTTTTGAAGCTCTTCATATTTTTCACAAGTTTTCAGGCTCTTCATGTTTTTGAACACTGCTTCTTGCTCCTCCTAATTTTCAGAGAGTTTCATGCGCCTCATGTATTTCACACCTTTTGAAGGTCTTCATATTTTTCACACCTTTTCAGGCTCTTCATGTTTTTCAACACTGCTTCTTGCTCCTCCTAATTTTCAGAGAGTTTCATGCGCCTCATCTATTTCACACCTTTTGAAGCTCTTCATATTTTTCACACCTTTTCAGGCTCTTCATGTTTTTGAACATTGCTCCTCCTAATTTTCAGACAGTTTCAGGCACCTCATGTATTTCACGCCTTTTGAAGCTCTTCATATTTTTCACACCTTTTCAGGCTCTTCATGTTTTTGATCACCATTTCATGCTTCTCCTATTTTTCAGACCGTTTCATGCTCCTCATATTTTTGACACCTTTTAAAGCTCCTCATATTTTTCACACCTTTTCAGGCTCTTCATGTTTTTCAACACCGCCTCATGCTGCTCCTATTTTTCAGACCGTTTCATGCTCCTCATATTTATGACACCTTTAGAAGCTCTTCTTATTTTTCACACGTTTTCAGGCTCTTCATGTTTTCAACACAGCTTCATGCTCCTCCTATTTTTCACAACGTTTCATTCTCCTCATATTTTTGACACCTTTTGAAGCTCTTCATATTTTTCACACCTATTCAGGCTCGTCATGTTTTTGAACACCGCTTCATGCGCCTCCTATTTTTCAGACCGTTTCATGCTCCTCATATTTTTGACAGATTTTGAAGCTTTTCATATTTTTCACACCTTTTCAGGCTCTTCAAGTTTTTCAACACCAGTTCATGCTCCTCCTTTTTGCAGACCTTTTCATGCTCCTCATATTTTTGACACCTTTTGATGATCCTCATATTTTTCACACCTTTTCAGTCTCTTCTTTTTTTTCAACACCACTTCATGGTCCTCCTATTTTTCAAACCGTTTCATGCTCATCTCATTTTTGACACCTTTTGAAGCTTTTCATATTTTTCACAACTTTTCAGGCTCTTCATGTTTTTGAACACTGCTTCATGCTCCTCCTATTTTTGAGACCGTTTCATGCTCCTCATATTTTTGACACCTTTTGAAGCTCTTCATACTTTTCACATTTTTGAAGATCTTCATATTTTTCACACGATTTCAGACTCTTCCTGTTTTTCAACACCGCTTCATGCTCCTGTTATTTATCATATCGTTTCATACTTCTCATATTTTTGACACTTTTTGAGGCTCTTCACATTTTTCACACCTTTTCAGGCTCTTCATGATTTTGAACACCACTTCATCCTCCTCCTATTTTTCAGACCGTTTCATGCTCCTCATATTTTTCACACATTTTGAAGCTGTTCATATTTTTCACACCTTTTCAGGCTCTTCATGGTTTTCAACACCAATTCATGCTCCTCGTATTTTTCAGACCGTTTCATGCTCCTCATATTTTTGACACCTTTTGAAGCTCTGCATATTTTTCACACCTTTTCATGCTCTTCATGATTTTCAACACCACTTCATGCTCCTATTTTTCAGACCGTTTCATGCTCATCTCATTTTTGACATCTTTTGAAGCTCTTCATATTTTTTACACATTTTGAAGCTCTTCATATGTTTCACACCTTTTGAAGCTCTTCATATTTTTCACACATTTTCAGGCTCTTCATGTTTTTCAACACCGCTTCATGTTCCTCCTATTTTTCAGACCGTTTCATGCTCCTCATATTTTTGACGCATTTTGAAGCTCTTCATATATTTCACACTTTTTGAAGCTGTTCATATTTTTCACACCTTTTAAAGCTCTTCATATTTTTCACACGTTTTCAGGCTCTTCATGTTTTCAACACCACCTCATGCTCCTCCTATTTTTCAGACGGTTTCATGTTCTTCATATTTTTGACCCCTTTTGAAGCTCTTCATATTTTTCACAAGTTTTCAGGCTCTTCATGTTTTTGAACACCGTTTCATGCTCCTCATGTATTTCACACCTTTTGAAGCTCTTCGTAATTTTCACACCTTTTCATGCTCTTCATGTTTTTGAACACCGTTTCATGCTCGTCCTATTTTTCAGACCATTTCAAGCTCCTCATATTTTTGAAACCTTTTGAAGCTCTTCATATTTTTCACACCTTTTCCGTCTCTTCTTGTTTTTCAACACCGCTTCTTGCTCCTCCTATTTTTCAGACCGTTTCATGCTCCTCATATTGTTGACACCTTTTGAAGCACTTCATATTTTTCACACCTTTTCAGGCTCTTCATATTTTTGAACGCCGCTTCATGTTCCTCCTGTTTTTCACACCTATTGAAGCTCTTCATATTTTTCACACCTTTTCAGGCTGTACATGTTTTTGAAGACCACTTCATGCTCCTCATCTTTCTCAGACCGTTTCATGCTCCTGATAATTTTCACACCGTTTGAAGCTCTTCATATTTTTCACACGTTTTCAGATTCTTCATGTTTTTGATCACCGTTTCATGCTCCTCCTATTTTTCAGACCGTTTCATACTCCTCATATTTTTGACACCTTTTGAAGCTCTTCACATTTATCACACCTTTTCCGGCTCTTCATGTTTTTCAACACCGCTTCATGATCCTCCTATATTTCAGAGCGTTTCATGCTCCTCATATTTTTGACACCTTTTGAAGCTCTTCACATTTTTCACATCTTTTCCGGCTCTTCATGTTTTTCAACTCCGCTTCATGCTCCTCCTATTTTTCAGATCATTTCAGGCTCCGCATATATTTGACTCCTTTTGAAGCTCTTCATATTTTTCACACATTTTCAGGCTTTTCATGTTTCTGAACACCGCTTCATCCTCCTCCTATTTTTCACACCTTTTGAATCTCTTCATATTTTTCACAGCTTTTCAGGCTGCACATGTTTTTGAACACGAATTCATGCTCCTCATCTTTTTCAGTCTGTTTCATGCTCCTCATATTTTTCACACCGTTTGAAGCTCTTCATATATTTCACACGTTTTCAGGCTCTTCATGTTTTTGATCACCGTTTCATGCTCCTGCTATTTTTCAGACCGTTTCATGCTCCTCATATTTTTGACAATTTTATAAGCTCTTCATATTTTTCACACTTTTTTAGGCTCTTCATGTTTTTTAACACCGCTTCATGCTCCTCCTATTTTTCAAACTTTTTGAAGCTCTTCATGTTTTTCACACATTATCAGCCTCTTCATGTTTTTGAACACCTCTTCATGCTACTCCTATTTTTCAGACCTTTTCATGTTCTTCCTTTTTTTCACACCTTTTGAAGCTCTTCATATTTTTCACACCTTTTCAGGCTGTACATGTTTTTGAAGACCACTTCATGCTCCTCATCTTTTTCAGACCGTTTCATGCTCCTGATATTTTTCACACCGTTTGAAGCTCTTCATATTTTTCACACGTTTTCAGATTCTTCATGATTTTGATCACCGTTTCATGCTCCTCCTATTTTTCAGACCGTTTCATGCTCCTCATATTTTTGACACCTTTTGAAGCTCTTCACATTTATCAGACCTTTTCAGGCTCTTCATGTTTTTCAACACCGCTTCATGATCCACCTATATTTCAGAGCGTTTCATGCTCCTCTTATTTTTCACACATTTTCCGGCTCTTCATGTTTTTCAACACCGCTTCATGCTCCTCCTATTTTTCAGATCGTTTCAGGCTCCGCATATTTTTGACTCCTTTTGAAGCTCTTCATATTTTTCACACGTTTTCAGGCCCTTCATGTTTTTGAACACCGCTTCATGCTCCTCCTATTTTTCAAACCTTTTGAAGCTCTTCATGTTTTTCACACCTTATCAGCCTCTTCATGTTTTTGAACATCTCTTCATGCTCCTCATATTTTTGACAATTTTATAAGCTCTTCATATTTTTCACACTTTTTCAGGCTCTTCATGTTTTTGAGCACCGCTTCATGCTCCTCCTATTTTTCAAACCTTTTGAAGCTCTTCATGTTTTTCACACTTTATCAACCTCTTCATGTTTTTGAACATCTCTTCATGCTCCTCATATTTTTGACAATTTTATAAGCTCTTCATATTTTTCACACTTTTTCAGGCTCTTCATGTTTTTGAGCACCGCTTCATGCTCCTCCTATTTTTCAAACCTTTTGAAGCTCTTCATGTTTTTCACACTTTTTCATGCTGTTTATAGTTTTAAACACCGCTGCATGATTCTCCTATATTTGAGCCCATTTCATGCTCCTCATATTTTTGACATTTTTTGAAGCTCTTCATATTTTTCACACTTTTTCAGGCTCTTCATGTTTTGAACAACACTTCATGCTCCTCCTATTTTTCAGACCGTTTCATGCTCCTCAGGTATTTCACACCTTTTGAAGCTCTTCATATTTTTCACACCTTTTCAGGCTCTTCACCTTTTTGAACAACACTTCATGCTCCTCCTACTTTTCAGACTGTTTCATGCTCATCTCATTTTTGACACCTTTTCAGGGTCTTCATATTTTTCAAACTTTTGAAGATCTTCATATTTTTCACACTTTTTCCGGCTCTTCATGTTTTGAACACTGCTTCATGCTCCTCCTATTTTTCAGACCGTTTCATTCTCCTCATGTTTTTCACACCTTTTGAAGCTCTTCATAATTTTCACACCTTTTCATGCTCTTCATGTTTTTGAACACCGTTTTATGCTCGTCCTATTTTTCAGACCATTTCAAGCTCCTCATATTTTGGAAACCTTTTGAAGCTCTTCATATTTTTCACACCTTTTCCGTCTCTTCTTGTTTTTCAACACCGCTTCTTGCTCCTCCTATTTTTCAGACCGTTTCATGCTCCTCATATTGTTGACACCTTTTGAAGCACTTCATATTTTTCACACCTTTTCAGGCTCTTCATATTTTTGAACGCCGCTTCATGTTCCTCCTGTTTTTCACACCTATTGAAGCTCTTCATATTTTTCACACCTTTTCAGGCTGTACATGTTTTTGAAGACCACTTCATGCTCCTCATCTTTCACAGACCGTTTCATGCTCCTGATAATTTTCACACCATTTGAAGCTCTTCATATTTTTCACACGTTTTCAAAATCTTCATGATTTTGATCACCGTTTCATGCTCCTCCTATTTTTCAGACCGTTTCATACTCCTCATATTTTTGACACCTTTTGAAGCTCTTCACATTTATCACACCTTTTCAGGCTCTTCATGTTTTTCAACACCGCTTCATGATCCTCCTATATTTCAGAGCGTTTCATGCTCCTCATATTTTTGACACCTTTTGAAGCTCTTCACATTTTTCACACCTTTTCCGGCTCTTCATGTTTTTCAACTCCGATTCATGCTCCTCCTATTTTTCAGATCGTTTCAGGCTCCGCATATTTTTGACTCCTTTTGAAGCTCTTCATATTTTTCACACGTTTTCAGGCCCTTCATGTTTTTGAACACCGCTTCATGCTCCTCCTATTTTTCAGACGGTTTCAGGCTGCTCGTATTTTTCAGACCGTTTCATGCTCCTCATATTTTTGACAATTTTATAAACTCTTCATATTTTTCACACTTTTACAGGCTCTTCATGTTTTTGAGCACTGCTTCATGCTCCTCCTATTTTTCAAACCTTTTGAAGCTCTTCATGTTTTTCACACCTTATCAGCCTCTTCATGTTTTTGAACATCTCTTCATGCTCCTCATAATTTTGACAATTTTATAAGCTCTTCATATTTTTCACACTTTTTCAGGCTCTTCATGTTTTTGAACACCGCTTCATGCTCCTCCTATTTTTCAAACCTTTTGAAGCTCTTCATATTTTTCACACTTTTTCAGGCTCTTCATGTTTTGAACACCGCTTCATGCTCCTCCTATTTTTCAGACCGTTTCATGCTCCTCAGATATTTCACACCTTTTGAAGCTCTTCATATTTTTCACACCTTTTCAGGCTCTTCACGTTTTTGAACAACACTTCATGCTCCTCCTACTTTTCAGACTGTTTCATGCTCATCTCATTTTTGACACCTTTTCAGGGTCTTCATTTTTCAAACTTTTGAAGATCTTCATATTTTTCACACGTTTTCCGGCTCTTCATGTTTTGAACACTGCTTCATGCTCCTCCTATTTTTCAGACCGTTTCATTCTCCTCATGTTTTTCACACCTTTTGAAGCTCTTCATAATTTTCACACCTTTTCATGCTCTTCATGTTTTAGAAAACCGTTTCATGCTCGTCCTATTTTTCAGACCATTTCAAGCTCCTCATATTTTGGAAACCTTTTGAAGCTCTTCATATTTTTCACACCTTTTCCGTCTCTTCTTGTTTTTCAACACCGCTTCTTGCTCCTCCTATTTTTCAGACCGTTTCATGCTCCTCATATTGTTGACACCTTTTGAAGCACTTCATATTTTTCACACCTTTTCAGGCTCTTCATATTTTTGAACACCGCTTCATGTTCCTCCTTTTTTTCACACCTTTTGAAGCTCTTCATATTTTTCACACCTTTTCAGGCTGTACATGTTTTTGAAGACCACTTCATGCTCCTCATCTTTTTCAGACCGTTTCATGCTCCTGATATTTTTCACACCGTTTGAAGCTGTTCATATTTTTCACACGTTTTCAGATTCTTCATGATTTTGATCACCGTTTCATGCTCCTCCTATTTTTCAGACCGTTTCATGCTCCTCATATTTTTGACACCTTTTGAAGCTCTTCACATTTATCACACCTTTTCAGGCTCTTCATGTTTTTCAACACCGCTTCATGATCCACCTATATTTCAGAGCGTTTCATGCTCCTCATATTTTTGACACCTTTTGAAGCTCTTCACATTTATCACACCTTTTCAGGCTCTTCATGTTTTTCAACACCGCTTCATGCTCCTCCTATTTTTCAGATCGTTTCAGGCTCCGCATATTTTTGACTCCTTTTGAAGCTCTTCATATTTTTCACACGTTTTCAGGCCCTTCATGTTTCTGAACACCGCTTCATCCTCCTCCTATTTTTCACACCTTTTGAATCTCTTCATATTTTTCACAGCTTTTCAGGCTGCACATGTTTTTGAACACGAATTCATGCTCCTCATCTTTTTCAGTCTGTTTCATGCTCCTCATATTTTTCACACCGTTTGAAGCTCTTCATATATTTCACACGTTTTCAGGCTCTTCATGTTTTTGATCACCGTTTCATGCTCCTGCTATTTTTCAGACCGTTTCATGCTCCTCATATTTTTGACAATTTTATAAGCTCTTCATATTTTTCACACTTTTTTAGGCTCTTCATGTTTTTTAACACCGCTTCATGCTCCTCCTATTTTTCAAACTTTTTGAAGCTCTTCATGTTTTTCACACATTATCAGCCTCTTCATGTTTTTGAACACCTCTTCATGCTACTCCTATTTTTCAGACCTTTTCATGTTCTTCCTTTTTTTCACACCTTTTGAAGCTCTTCATATTTTTCACACCTTTTCAGGCTGTACATGTTTTTGAAGACCACTTCATGCTCCTCATCTTTTTCAGACCGTTTCATGCTCCTGATATTTTTCACACCGTTTGAAGCTCTTCATATTTTTCACACGTTTTCAGATTCTTCATGATTTTGATCACCGTTTCATGCTCCTCCTATTTTTCAGACCGTTTCATGCTCCTCATATTTTTGACACCTTTTGAAGCTCTTCACATTTATCAGACCTTTTCAGGCTCTTCATGTTTTTCAACACCGCTTCATGATCCACCTATATTTCAGAGCGTTTCATGCTCCTCTTATTTTTCACACATTTTCCGGCTCTTCATGTTTTTCAACACCGCTTCATGCTCCTCCTATTTTTCAGATCGTTTCAGGCTCCGCATATTTTTGACTCCTTTTGAAGCTCTTCATATTTTTCACACGTTTTCAGGCCCTTCATGTTTTTGAACACCGCTTCATGCTCCTCCTATTTTTCAAACCTTTTGAAGCTCTTCATGTTTTTCACACCTTATCAGCCTCTTCATGTTTTTGAACATCTCTTCATGCTCCTCATATTTTTGACAATTTTATAAGCTCTTCATATTTTTCACACTTTTTCAGGCTCTTCATGTTTTTGAGCACCGCTTCATGCTCCTCCTATTTTTCAAACCTTTTGAAGCTCTTCATGTTTTTCACACTTTTTCATGCTGTTTATAGTTTTAAACACCGCTGCATGATTCTCCTATATTTGAGCCCATTTCATGCTCCTCATATTTTTGACATTTTTTGAAGCTCTTCATATTTTTCACACTTTTTCAGGCTCTTCATGTTTTGAACAACACTTCATGCTCCTCCTATTTTTCAGACCGTTTCATGCTCCTCAGGTATTTCACACCTTTTGAAGCTCTTCATATTTTTCACACCTTTTCAGGCTCTTCACCTTTTTGAACAACACTTCATGCTCCTCCTACTTTTCAGACTGTTTCATGCTCATCTCATTTTTGACACCTTTTCAGGGTTTTCATATTTTTCAAACTTTTGAAGATCTTCATATTTTTCACACTTTTTCCGGCTCTTCATGTTTTGAACACTGCTTCATGCTCCTCCTATTTTTCAGACCGTTTCATTCTCCTCATGTTTTTCACACCTTTTGAAGCTCTTCATAATTTTCACACCTTTTCATGCTCTTCATGTTTTTGAACACCGTTTCATGCTTGTCCTATTTTTCAGACCATTTCAAGCTCCTCATATTTTGGAAACCTTTTGAAGCTCTTCATATTTTTCACACCTTTTCCGTCTCTTCTTGTTTTTCAACACCGCTTCTTGCTCCTCCTATTTTTCAGACCGTTTCATGCTCCTCATATTGTTGACACCTTTTGAAGCACTTCATATTTTTCACACCTTTTCAGGCTCTTCATATTTTTGAACGCCGGTTCATGTTCCTCCTGTTTTTCACACCTATTGAAGCTCTTCATATTTTTCACACCTTTTCAGGCTGTACATGTTTTTGAAGACCACTTCATGCTCCTCAGCTTTCTCAGACCGTTTCATGCTCCTGATAATTTTCACACCGTTTGAAGCTCTTCATATTTTTCACACGTTTTCAGATTCTTCATGTTTTTGATCACCGTTTCATGCTCCTCCTATTTTTCAGACCGTTTCATACTCCTCATATTTTTGACACCTTTTGAAGCTCTTCACATTTATCACACCTTTTCAGGCTCTTCATGTTTTTCAACACCGCTTCATGATCCTCCTATATTTCAGAGCGTTTCATGCTCCTCATATTTTTGACACCTTCTGAAACTCTTCACATTTTTCACACCTTTTCCGGCTCTTCATGTTTTTCAACTCCGCTTCATGCTCCTCCTATTTTTCAGATCATTTCAGGCTCCGCATATTTTTGACTCCTTTTGAAGCTCTTCATATTTTTCACACGTTTTCAGGCCCTTCATGTTTTTGAACACCGCTTCATGCTCCTCCTATTTGTCAGACGGTTTCAGGCTGCTCGTATTTTTCAGACCGTTTCATGCTCCTCATATTTTTGACAATTTTATAAGCTCTTCATATTTTTCACACTTTTTCAGGCTCTTCATGTTTTTTAGGACCGCTTCATGCTCCTCCTATTTTTCAAACCTTTTGAAGCTCTTCATGTTTTTCACACCTTATCAGCCTCTTCATGTTTTTGAACATCTCTTCATGCTCCTCATATTTTTGACAATTTTATAAGCTCTTCATATTTTTCACACGTTTTCAGGCTCTTCATGTTTTTGATCACCATTTCATGCTCCTGCTATTTTTCAGACCGTTTCATGCTCCTCATATTTTTGACAATTTTATAAGCTCTTCATATTTTTCACACTTTTTTAGGCTCTTCATGTTTTTTAACACCGCTTCATGCTCCTCCTATTTTTCAAACTTTTTGAAGCTCTTCATGTTTTTCACACCTTATCAGCCTCTTCATGTTTTTGAACACCTCTTCATGCTACTCCTATTTTTCAGACCTTTTCATGTTCCTCCTGTTTTTCACACCTTTTGAAGCTCTTCATATTTTTCACACCTTTTCAGGCTGTACATGTTTTTGAAGACCACTTCATGCTCCTCATCTTTTTCAGACCGTTTCATGCTCCTGATATTTTTCACACCGTTTGAAGCTCTTCATATTTTTCACACGTTTTCAGATTCTTCATGATTTTGATCACCGTTTCATGCTCCTCCTATTTTTCAGACCGTTTCATGCTCCTCATATTTTTGACACCTTTTGAAGCTCTTCACATTTATCACTCCTTTTCAGGCTCTTCATGTTTTTCAACACCGCTTCATGATCCACCTATATTTCAGAGCGTTTCATGCTCCTCTTATTTTTCATACCTTTTCCGGCTCTTCATGTTTTTCAACACCGCTTCATGCTCCTCCTATTTTTCAGATCGTTTCAGGCTCCGCATATTTTTGACTCCTTTTGAAGCTCTTCATATTTTTCACACGTTTTCAGGCCCTTCATGTTTTTGAACACCGCTTCATGCTCCTCCTATTTTTCAAACCTTTTGAAGCTCTTCATGTTTTTCACACCTTATCAGCCTCTTCATGTTTTTGAACATCTCTTCATGCTCCTCATATTTTTGACAATTTTATAAGCTCTTCATATTTTTCACACTTTTTCAGGCTCTTCATGTTTTTGAGCACCGCTTCATGCTCCTCCTATTTTTCAAACCTTTTGAAGCTCTTCATGTTTTTCACACCTTATCAGCCTCTTCATGTTTTTGAACATCTCTTCATGCTCCTCATATTTTTGACAATTTTATAAGCTCTTCATATTTTTCACACTTTTTCAGGCTCTTCATGTTTTTGAGCACCGCTTCATGCTCCTCCTATTTTTCAAACCTTTTGAAGCTCTTCATGTTTTTCACACGTTTTCAGGCTGTTTATAGTTTTAAACACCGCTGCATGATTCTCCTATATTTGAGACCATTTCATGCTCCTCATATTTTTGACATTTTTTGAAGCTCTTCATATTTTTCACACTTTTTCAGGCTCTTCATGTTTTGAACAACACTTCATGCTCCTCCTATTTTTCAGACCGTTTCATGCTCCTCAGGTATTTCACACCTTTTGAAGCTCTTCATATTTTTCACACCTTTCCAGGCTCTTCACCTTTTGAACAACACTTCATGCTCCTCCTACTTTTCAGACTGTTTCATGCTCATCTCATTTTTGACACCTTTTCAGGGTCTTCATATTTTTCAAACTTTTGAAGATCTTAATATTTTTCACACTTTTTCAGGCTCTTCATGATTTGAACACTGCTTCATGCTCCTCCTAATTTTCAGACCGTTTCATTCTCCTCATGTTTTTCACACCTTTTGAAGCTCTTCATAATTTTCACACCTTTTCATGCTCTTCATGTTTTTGAACACCGTTTCATGCTCGTCCTATTTTTCAGACCATTTCAAGCTCCTCATATTTTTGAAACCTTTTGAAGCTCTTCATATTTTTCACACCTTTTCCGTCTCTTCTTGTTGTTCAACACCGCTTCTTGCTCCTCCTATTTTTCAGACCGTTTCATGCTCCTCATATTGTTGACACCTTTTGAAGCACTTCATATTTTTCACACCTTTTCAGGCTCTTCATATTTTTGAACGCCGGTTCATGCTCCTCCTGTTTTTCACACCTATTGAAGCTCTTCATATTTTTCACACCTTTTCAGGCTGTACATGTTTTTGAAGACCACTTCATGCTCCTCATCTTTCTCAGACCGTTTCATGCTCCTGATAATTTTCACACCGTTTGAAGCTCTTCATATTTTTCACACCTTTTCAGGCTCTTCATGTTTTTCAACACCACTTCATGCTCCTCCTATTTTTCAGACCGTTTCATGCTCCTCATATTTTTGACACATTTTGAAGCTCGTCATATTTTTCACACCTTTTCAGGCTCTTCATGTTTTTGAACACCTCTTCATGCTCCTTCTATTTTCAAACCGTTTCATGCTCCTCATTTCTTTGAGACATTTTGAAGCTCTTCATATTTTTCACACCTTTTGTGGATCTTCATGTTTTTGAACACAGTTTATGCTCCTCATATTTTTCACACATTTTCATGCTCTTCATATTTTTCACACCTTTTCAGGCTCTTCAGGTTTTTGAGCACCGTTTCATGCTCCTCCTATTTTTCAGACCGTTTCCTGCTCCTCATATATTTGACATCTTTTGAAGCTCTTCTTATTTTTCACACTTTTTCATGCTTTTCATGTTTTTCAACACCGTTTCATGCTCCTCCTATTTTCAGACCGTTTCATGCTCCTCATATATTTGACACCTTTTAAAGCTCTTCATATATTTCACACCTTTTCAGGCTCTTCAAGTTTTTGAACACCGTTTCATGCTCCTCATATTTTTCAGACCGTTTCGTGCTCCTCATATATTTGACATCTTTTGAAGGTCTTCTTATTTTTCACACCTTTTCACGCTTTTCATGTTTTTCAACACCATTTCATGCTCCTCCTATTTTTAAGATCGTTTCCTGCTCCTCATATTTTTCACACCTTTTGAAGCTTTTCATATTTTTCACAGCTTTTCAGGTTCTTCATGTTTTTCAACACCGCTTAATGCTCCTCCTATTTTTCAGACCGTTTCATGCTCCTCATATTTTTGACACATTTTGAAGCTTTTCATATTTTTCACACCTTTTCAGGTTCTTCATGTTTTTCAACACCTCTTCATGCTCCTTCTATTTTCAGACCGTTTCATGCTCCTCATTTCTTTGAGACATTTTGACGCTCTTCATATTTTTCACACCTTTTGTAGATCTTCATGTTTTTGAACACAGTTTATGCTCCTCATATTTTTCACACATTTTCATGCTCTTCATATTTTTCACACCTTTTCAGGCTCTTCAGGTTTTTGAACACCGTTTCATGCTCCTCCTATTTTTCAGACCGTTTCCTGCTCCTCATATATTTGACATCTTTTGAAGCTCTTCTTATTTTTCACACCTTTTCATGCTTTTCATGTTTTTCAACACCGTTTCATGCTCCTCCTATTTTCCGACCGTTTCATGCTCCTCACATATTTGACACCTTTTAAAGCTCTTCTTATTTTTCACACCTTTTCATGCTTTTCATGTTTTTCAACACCATTTCATGCTTCTCCTATTTTTCAGACCGTTTCCTGCTCCTCATATATTTGACATCTTTTGAAGCTCTTCTTATTTTTCACACCTTTTCATGCTTTTCAAGTTTTTCAACACCGTTTCATGCTCCTCCTATTTTCAGACCGTTTCATGCTCCTCATATATTTGACAGCTTTTAAAGCTCTTCATGTATTTCACACCTTTTCAGGCTCTTCATGTTTTTGAACACCGTTTCATGCTCCTCATATTTTTCAGACCGTTTCGTGCTCCTCATATATTTGACATCTTTTGAAGGTCTTCTTATTTTTCACACCTTTTCACGCTTTTCATGTTTTTCAACACCGTTTCATGCTCCTCCTATTTTTCAGACCGTTTCGTGCTCCTCATATATTTGACACCTTGTGAAGCTCTTCATATTCTTCACACCTTTTCAGTCTCTTCATGTTTTTCAACACCGCCTCATGCTCCTCCTTTTTTCAGAACGTTTCATGCTGTTAATATTTTTGTCACCTTTTGAAGCTCTTCATATTTTTCACACCTTCTCAGGCTCTTCATGTTTTTGAACACCGTTTCTTGCTGCTACTATTTTTCAGACCTTTTCATGCTCCAAATACTTTTGACACCTTTTGAAGCCTTTCATATTTTTCACACCTTTTCAGGCTCTTCTTGTTTTTCAACACCACTTCATGCTCCTCTTATTTTTCAGACCGTTTCATGCTCCTCATATTTTTGACACCTTTTGAAGCTCTTCCTATTATTCACACCTTTCCAGACTCTTCATGTTTTTGAACACCGCTTCATGCTCCTCCTATTTTTCAGACCGTTTCATGTTCCTCATATTTTTGACTCCTTTTGAAGCTCTTCATATTTTTCAGACGTTTTCAGGCTCTTCTTGTTTTTCAACACCACTTCATGCTCCTCTTATTTTTCAGACCGTTTCATGCTCCTCATATTTTTGACAACTTTTGAATCTCTTCATATTTTTCACACCTTTTCTGTCTCTGCATATTTTGAACACCGCTTCATGCTCCTCCTATTTTTCAGACCGTTTCATGATCCTCATATTTTTAACACCTTTTGAAGCTTTTCATATTTTTCACACTTTTACAGGCTCTTCATGTTTTTAACACTGCTTCATGCTCCTCCTATTTTTCAGACCGTTTCATTCTCCTCAGGTATTTCACACCTTTTGAAGCTCTTCATATTTTTCACACCTTTTGAAGCTCTTCATATATTTCACACCTTTTGAAGCTCTTCATGTTTTTCAACACCTCTTCATGCTCCTCCTATTTTTCAGACCGTTCATGCTCCTCATATTTTGAAACAATTTGAAGCTCCTCCTATTTTCCACACGTTTTCAGGCTCTTCATGTTTTTCAACACCGTTTCATGTTCCTCCTATTTTTCCTACCGTTTCATGCTCCTCCTATTTTTCAGACCGTTTCATGCTCCTCATATTTTTGACAATTTTGGAAGCTCTTCATATTTTTCACACCTTTTCAGGCTCTTCATATTTTTCAACACCGCTATATGCTCCTACTAAATTTCAGACTGTTTCATGTTCCTCATATTTTTCACACCTTTTGAAGCTCTTCATATTTTTCACACCTTTTCAGGCTCTTCATGTTTTTCAACACCACTTCATATTCCTCCTATTATTCAGACCGTTTCATGCTCATCTCATTTTTGACACCTTTTGAAGCTATTGGTATTTTTCAAACCTTTTGAAGCTCTTCATATTTTTCACACCTTTTCAGGATCTTCATGTTTTTAAACACCGCTTCATGCTCCTCCCATTTTTCAGAACTTTTCATGCTCCTCATGTATTTCACACCATTTGAAGCACTTCATATTTTTCACACCTTTTCAGTCTCTTCATGTTTTTCAACACCACTTCATGTTCCTCCTATTTTTCAGACCGTTTCATGCTCATCTCATTTTTGACACCTCTTGAAGCTCTTGATATTTTTCACACCTTTTGAATCTCTTCATATTTTTCACACCTTTTCAGGATCGTCATGTTTTTAAACACCCCTTCATGCTCCTCCTATTTTTCAGAACTTTTCATGCTCCTCATATTTTTCAAATCTTTTGAAGCTCTTCATATTTTTCACACCTTTTGAAGCTCTTCATATTTTTCGCACCATTCCAGGCTCTTCATGTTTTTGAACAGCGCTTCATGCTTCTCCTATTTTTCAGACCGTGTCATGCTCCTCATATTTTTGACACCTTTTGAAGCTTTTCATATTTTTCACACCTTTTCAGGGTTTCATGTTTTGAACACCGCTTCATGCCCCTGCTATTTTTCAGACTGTTTCTTGCTCCTCATATATTTGACACCTTTTGAAGCTCTTCATATATTTCACACCTTTTCAGGCTCTTCATGTTGTTTAACACCGCTTTTTGCTCCTCTATTTTTCAGATAGTTTCATGTTCCTCCTATTGTTCAGACCGTTTTATGCACCTCATATTTTTCACACCTTTTGAAGCTCTTCATATTTTTCACACCTTTTCAGGCTCTTCATGTTTTTGAACACCGCTTCATGCTCCTGCTATTTTTTAGACCGTTTCATGCTCCACATATTTTTGACACATTTTGAAGCTCTTTATATTTTTCACATCTTTTCAGGCTCTTCATGTTTTTCAACACCGCTTCATGCTCCTCCTATTTTTCAGTCGTTTCATGCTCCTAATATTTTGACACCTTTTGAAGCTCTTCATATTTTTGACACCTTTTCAGGCTCTTCATGTTTTTGAAAACCGCTTCATGCTCCTCCTATTTTTCAGACCGCTTCCTGATCCTCATAATTTTCACACCTTTTGAAGCTCTTCATATTTTTGACACCTTTTCAGGCTCTTCATGTTTTTGAACAGCGCTTCATGCTCGTGCTATTTTTTAGACCGTTTCATGCTCCACATAGTTTTGACACCTTTTGAAGCTCTTTATATTTTTCACATCTTTTCAGGCTCTTCATGTTTTTCAACACCGCTTCATGCTCCTCCTATTTTTCAGTCGTTTCATGCTCCTAATATTTTGACACCTTTTGAAGCTCTTCATATTTTTGACACCTTTTCAGGCTCTTCATGTTTTTGAAAACCGCTTCATGCTCCTCCTATTTTTCAGACCGCTTCCTGATCCTCATAATTTCACACCTTTTGAAGCTCTTCATATTTTTCACACCTTTTCAGGCTCTTCATGTTTTTGAACATCGCTTCATGCTCCTCCTATTTTTTAAACAGTTTCTTGCTCCTCATATTTTTGACACCTTTTGATGCTCTTCATATTTTTCACACCTTTTGAAGCTCTTCATATGTTTCACACGTTTTCAGGCTCTTCATGTTTTTCAACACTGCTTCATGCTCCTCCTATTTTTCAGACCGTTTCATGCTCCTCTTATTTTCGACACCTTTTGAAGCTCTTCATTTTTTTCACACATTTTCAGGCTCTTCATGTTTTTGAACCCCGCTTCAATGCTCATCCTATTTTTCAGACCATTTCATGCTCCTCGAAGTTTTTGACACGTTTTGTAGCTCTTCATGTTTTTCACAACTTTTCAGGCTCTTCATGTTTTTGAATACCGCTTCATGCTCCTAGTATTTATCGACCGTTTCAGTCTCCTCCTGTATTTCACATCATTTGAAGCTCTTCGTATTTTTCACACCTTTTCAGGCTCTTCATGGTTTTGAACACCGCTTCATGCTCCTCCTATTTTTCAGACCGTTTCATGCTCCTCATATTTTTGACACGATTTGAAGCTCTTCATATTTTTCACACATTTTCAGGCTCTTCATGTTTTTCAGCACCGCTTCATGCTCCTCCTATTTATCAGACCGTTTCATGCCCCTCATTTATTTCACACCTTTGGAAGCTCTTCATAATTTTCACACCTTTTCAGGCTCTTCATGTTTTTCAACACCGTTTCATGCTTCCGCTTTTTTCAGACCGTTTCTTGCTCCTCATATTTTTGACACCATTTGAAGCTTCTCATATTTTTCACACCTTTTGAAGCTCTTCATATTTTTCACAACTTTTGAAGCTCTTCATATTTTTCACAACATTTCAGGCTCTTCATATTTTTGAACACCGTTTCATGCTCCTCCTATATTTCAGACCATTTCATATTCCTCATATTTTTGACACCTTTTGAAGCTCTTCATATTTTTCACATCTTTTCAGGCTCTTCATGTTTTTCAACACCGCTTCATGCTCCTCCTATTTTTCAGACCGTTTCATGCTCCTCTCATTTTTGACACATTTTGAAGCTCTTCAAATATTTCACACATTTTCAGGCTCTTCATGATTTTCAACACGCTTCATGCTCCTCCTATTTTTCAGACCGTTTCATTCTCATCTCATTTTTGACACCTTTTGAAGCTCTTCATATTTTTCACAACTTTTGAAGCTTTTCATATTTTTCACACATTTTCAGGCTCTTCAGGTTTTTCAACACCGCTTCTAGCTCCTCCTAATTTTCAGACCGTTTCATGCTCCTCATATTTTTGACACCTTTTGAAGTTCTTCATATTTTTCACACCTTTTCAAAATCTCATGTTTTTGAACACAGCTTCATGCTCGTCCTGTTTTTAAGGTTGTTTCATGCTCCTCATTATTGCACACCTTTTGAAGCTCTTCATATTTTTCACACCTTTTCAGGCTCTTCATGTTTTTGAACACCGCTTCATGCTCCTCCTATTTTTGACACCTTTTGAAGCTCTTCATATTTTTCACACCTTTTCAAAATCTCATGTTTTTGAACACAGCTTCATGCTCGTCCTGTTTTTAAGGTTGTTTCATGCTCCTCATTATTGCACACCTTTTGAAGCTCTTCATATATTTCACACCTTTTCAGGCTCTTCATGTTTTTGAACACCGCTTCATGCTCCTCCTATTTTTCAGACCGCTTCATGCTCCTTTTATTGTTCAGACCGCTTCATGCTCCTCCTATTTTTCAGACTGCTTCATGCTCCTCATATTTTTGACACCTTTTGAAACTCTTCATATTTTTGACACCTTTTGAAGTTCTTCATATTTCTCACACGATTTCAGGCTCTTCAGGTTTTTCAACACCGCTTCTAGCTCCTCCTAATTTTCAGACCGTTTCATGCTCCTCATATTTTCACACCTTTTGAAGTTCTTCATATTTTTCACACCTTTTCAAAATCTCATGTTTTTGAACACAGCTTCATGCTCGTCCTGTTTTTAAGGTTGTTTCATGCTCCTCATTATTGCACACCTTTTGAAGCTCTTCATATATTTCACACCTTTTCAAGCTCTTCATTTTTTGGAAGACCACTTCATGCTCCTCCTATTTTTCAGACCGTTTCATGCTCATCTCATTTTTGACAACTTTTGAAGCTCTTCATATTTTTCACACCTTTTCAGGCTCTTCATGTTTTCAAACCACTTCATGCTCGTCCTATTTTCCAGACCATTTCATGCTCCTCATATTTTTGAAACCTTTTGAATCTCTTCATATATTTCACTTCTTTTGAGGCTCTTCATGTTTTTCAACACGACTTCGTGCTCCACCTATTTTTCGTTCCTTTTCATGCTCATCTCATTATTCACACCTTTTGAAGCACTTCATATTTTTCACACTTTTTCAGTCTCTTAATGTTTTTCAATGCCACTTCATGCTCCTCCTATTTTTCAGACCGCTTCCTGATCCTCATAATTTCACACCTTTTGAAGCTCTTCATATTTTTCACACCTTTTCAGGCTCTTCATGTTTTTGAACATCGCTTCATGCTCCTCCTATTTTTTAAACAGTTTCTTGCTCCTCATATTTTTGACACCTTTTGATGCTCTTCATATTTTTCACACCTTTTGAAGCTCTTCATATGTTTCACACGTTTTCAGGCTCTTCATGTTTTTCAACACTGCTTCATGCTCCTCCTATTTTTCAGACCGTTTCATGCTCCTCTTATTTTCGACACCTTTTGAAGCTCTTCATTTTTTTCACACATTTTCAGGCTCTTCATGTTTTTGAACCCCGCTTCAATGCTCATCCTATTTTTCAGACCATTTCATGCTCCTCGAAGTTTTTGACACGTTTTGTAGCTCTTCATGTTTTTCACAACTTTTCAGGCTCTTCATGTTTTTGAATACCGCTTCATGCTCCTAGTATTTATCGACCGTTTCAGTCTCCTCCTGTATTTCACATCATTTGAAGCTCTTCGTATTTTTCACACCTTTTCAGGCTCTTCATGGTTTTGAACACCGCTTCATGCTCCTCCTATTTTTCAGACCGTTTCATGCTCCTCATATTTTTGACACGATTTGAAGCTCTTCATATTTTTCACACATTTTCAGGCTCTTCATGTTTTTCAACACCGCTTCATGCTCCTCCTATTTATCAGACCGTTTCATGCCCCTCATTTATTTCACACCTTTGGAAGCTCTTCATAATTTTCACACCTTTTCAGGCTCTTCATGTTTTTCAACACCGTTTCATGCTTCCGCTTTTTTCAGACCGTTTCTTGCTCCTCATATTTTTGACACCATTTGAAGCTTCTCATATTTTTCACACCTTTTGAAGCTCTTCATATTTTTCACAACTTTTGAAGCTCTTCATATTTTTCACAACATTTCAGGCTCTTCATATTTTTGAACACCGTTTCATGCTCCTCCTATATTTCAGACCATTTCATATTCCTCATATTTTTGACACCTTTTGAAGCTCTTCATATTTTTCACATCTTTTCAGGCTCTTCATGTTTTTCAACACCGCTTCATGCTCCTCCTATTTTTCAGACCGTTTCATGCTCCTCTCATTTTTGACACATTTTGAAGCTCTTCAAATATTTCACACATTTTCAGGCTCTTCATGATTTTCAACACGCTTCATGCTCCTCCTATTTTTCAGACCGTTTCATTCTCATCTCATTTTTGACACCTTTTGAAGCTCTTCATATTTTTCACAACTTTTGAAGCTTTTCATATTTTTCACACATTTTCAGGCTCTTCAGGTTTTTCAACACCGCTTCTAGCTCCTCCTAATTTTCAGACCGTTTCATGCTCCTCATATTTTTGACACCTTTTGAAGTTCTTCATATTTTTCACACCTTTTCAAAATCTCATGTTTTTGAACACAGCTTCATGCTCGTCCTGTTTTTAAGGTTGTTTCATGCTCCTCATTATTGCACACCTTTTGAAGCTCTTCATATTTTTCACACCTTTTCAGGCTCTTCATGTTTTTGAACACCGCTTCATGCTCCTCCTATTTTTGACACCTTTTGAAGCTCTTCATATTTTTCACACCTTTTCAAAATCATGTTTTTGAACACAGCTTCATGCTCGTCCTGTTTTTAAGGTTGTTTCATGCTCCTCATTATTGCACACCTTTTGAAGCTCTTCATATATTTCACACCTTTTCAGGCTCTTCATGTTTTTGAACACCGCTTCATGCTCCTCCTATTTTTCAGACCGCTTCATGCTCCTTTTATTGTTCAGACCGCTTCATGCTCCTCCTATTTTTCAGACTGCTTCATGCTCCTCATATTTTTGACACCTTTTGAAACTCTTCATATTTTTGACACCTTTTGAAGTTCTTCATATTTCTCACACGATTTCAGGCTCTTCAGGTTTTTCAACACCGCTTCTAGCTCCTCCTAATTTTCAGACCGTTTCATGCTCCTCATATTTTCACACCTTTTGAAGTTCTTCATATTTTTCACACCTTTTCAAAATCTCATGTTTTTGAACACAGCTTCATGCTCGTCCTGTTTTTAAGGTTGTTTCATGCTCCTCATTATTGCACACCTTTTGAAGCTCTTCATATATTTCACACCTTTTCAAGCTCTTCATTTTTTGGAAGACCACTTCATGCTCCTCCTATTTTTCAGACCGTTTCATGCTCATCTCATTTTTGACAACTTTTGAAGCTCTTCATATTTTTCACACCTTTTCAGGCTCTTCATGTTTTTCAAACCACTTCATGCTCGTCCTATTTTCCAGACCATTTCATGCTCCTCATATTTTTGAAACCTTTTGAATCTCTTCATATATTTCACTTCTTTTGAGGCTCTTCATGTTTTTCAACACGACTTCGTGCTCCACCTATTTTTCGTTCCTTTTCATGCTCATCTCATTATTCACACCTTTTGAAGCACTTCATATTTTTCACACTTTTTCAGTCTCTTAATGTTTTTCAATGCCACTTCACGCTCCTCCTATTTTTCAGATCGTTTCATACTCTTCATATTTTTGACACCTTTTGAAGCTCTTCATATTTTTCACACCTTTTCAGGCTCTTCATGATTTTGAACACTGCTTCATGCTCCTACTATTTTCAGACCATTTCAAGCTCCTCATGTATTTCACACCTTTTGAAGCTCTTCATATTTTTCACACATTTTCAGGCTCTTGATGTTATTAAACACCGTTTCATGCTGCTCCTACTTTTCAGACCGTTTCATACTCCTCATATTTTTGACACATTTTGAAGCTCTTCATATATTTCACACCTTTTCAGGCTCTTCATGTTTTTCAACACCACTTCATGCTCCTCCTATTTTTCAGATTGCTTCATGCTCATCTCATTTTTGACACCTTTTGAAGCTGTTCATATTTTTCACACCTTTTGAAGCTCTTCATATTTTTCACAAGTTTTCAGGCTCTTCATGTTTTTGAACACCGCTTCATGCTCCTCCTATTTTTCAGACCGTTTCAGCCTCCTAATATTTTTGACACCATTTGAAGCTCTTCATATTTTGGACACCTTTTCAGGCTCTTCATGTTTTTGAACACCGCTTCATGCTCCTCCTATTTTTCAGACCGTTTCAGCCTCCTAATATTTTTCACACCATTTGAAGCTCTTCATATTTTGGACACCTTTTCAGGCTCTTCATGTTTTTGAACACCGCTTCATGCTCCTCCTATTTTTCAGACCGTTTCATGCTCCTCATGTATTTCACACTTTTTGAAGCTCTTCATATTTTTCACACCTTTTCAGCGTCTCATGTTTTTGAACACCGCTTCATGCTCCTCCTATTTTTCAGACCGTTTCAGCCTCCTAATATTTTTGACACCATTTGATGCTCTTCATATTTTGGACACCTTTTCAGGCTCTTCATGTTTTTCAAAACCACTTCATGCTTCTCCTATTTTTCAGACCGTTTCATGCTCCTCATATTTTTGACACCTTTTGAAACTCTTCATATTTTTCACACCTTTTCAAGCTCTTCATATTATTGAACACAGTTTCATGCTCTCGTATTTTTCAGACCTTTTCATGCTCCTCATATTTTTGACACCTTTAGAAGCACTTCATATTTTTCACACCTTTTCAGGCTCTTCTTTTTTTTGAACACCACTTCATGCTCCTTATATTTTTCAGACCGTTTCATGCTCCTCATATTTTTGACACCATTTGAAGCTCTTAATATTTTTCACACCTTTTCAGGCTCGTCATGTTGTTGAACACCACTTCATACTCCTAATATCTTTAAAACCGTTTCATGCTCATCTCATTCTTGACACCTTTTGAAGCTCTTCATATTTTTCACACGTTTTCAGGCTCTTCATGTTTTTTTTTTTTTATATTTTTTTTGTTTCTTGTTATATTTTTTCATGTTTTTGAACACCGCTTCATGCTCCTCCTATTTTTCAGACCATTGCATGCTCCTCATATTGTTCACACCTTTTGAAGCTCTTCATATTTTTCACACATTTTCAGGCTCTTCATGTTTTTCAACACCACTTAATGCTCCTCCTATTTTTCAGACCGTTTCATGCTCCTCATATTTTTGACACCTTTTGAAGCTCTTCGTATATTTCACACCTTTTCATGCTCTTCATGTTTATCAACACCAATTCATGCTCCTCCTATTTTTCAGACCGTTTCATGCTAATCTCATTTTTGACACCTATTGAATCTCTTCATATTTTTCCAACCTTTTGAAGTTCTTCATATTTTTCGCACCATTTCAGGCTCTTCATGTATTTCAACACCGCTTCATGCTCCTCCTCTTTTTCAGACAATTTTTGCTCCTCAGAATTTTGACACCATTTGAAGCTCTTCATATTTCTCACAACTTTTCTGGTTCTTCATGTATTTCAACACCGCTTCATGCTCCTCCTATTTTTCAGACCGTATCATGCTCATCTAATTTTTGAGACCTTTTGAAGCTCTTCATATTTTTCCACATATTTTGAAGCTCTTCGTACTTTTCACGCATTTTCAGGCTCTTCATATTTTGAAACACCCCTTTTTGCTCCTCCTATTTTTCAGCCCGTTTCATGCTCCTCATGTATTTCACACATTTTGAAGCTCTTCATATTTTCCACACCTATTCAGGCTCTTCAGGTTTTTGAACACCGCTTCATGCTCCTCCTTTTCTGCAGACCGTTTCATGCTCCTCATATTTTTGACACCTTGAAGCTCTTCATATTTCTCACACCTTTTCAGGCTCTTCATATTTTTGAACACCGCTTCATGCTCCTCCTATTTTTCAGACCGTTTCATGCTCATCTCATTTTTGACACTTTTTGAAGCTCTTCATATTTTTCACACCTTTTCAGGCTCTTCATATTTTTCAACACCACTTCATGCTCCTTCTATTTTTCAGAGAGTTTCATGCTCCTCATGTATTTCACACCTTTTGAAGCTCTTCATATTTTTCACACCTTTTCAGGCTCGTCATGTTTTTCATCACTGTTTCATGCTCCTCCTATTTTTCAGACCGTTTCATGCTCCTCATATTTTTGAAACCTTTTGAAGCTCATCATATTTTTCACATCTTTTCAGGCTCTTCATGTTTTTGAACACCGTTTCATATTCCTCCTATTTTTCAGACCGTTTCATGCTCCTCATATTTTTGACACCTTTTGAAGCTCTTCATATTTTTCACAACTTTTCCGGCTCTTCATGATTTTCAACACCGCTTCATGCTCCTCCTATTTTTCAGACCGTTCCATTCTCATCTCATTTTTGACACCTTTTGAAGCTCTTCATATTTTTCACACCTTTTGAAGCTCTTCATAATTTTCACACGTTTTCAGGCTCTTCATGTTTTTCAACATCGCTTCATGATCCTCCAATTTTTCAGACCGTTTCATGCACCTCATATTTTTCACACCTTTTGAAGCTCTTCATATTTCTCACACATTTTCAGGCTCTTCATGTTTCTCAACACCGCTTCATGATCCTCCTATTTTTCAGACCGTTTCATGCTCCTCATATTTTTGACACCTTTTGAAGCTCGTCATATTTTTCTCACCTTTTCAGGCTCTTCATGTTTTTGAACACCGCTTCATGCTCCTCCTATTTTTCAACCGTTTCATACTCCTCATATTTTTGACACCTTTTGAAGCTCTTCATATTTTTCACACCTTTTCAGGCTCTTCATGTTTTTGAACACCGCTCCATGCTCCTCCTATTTTTCAGACCGTTTAATGCTCCTCATGTATTTCACACCTTTTGAAGCTCCTCATATTTTTCACGCCTTTTCAGGCTCTTCATGTTTTTGAACACAGCTTCATGCTCCTCCTATTTTTCAGACCGTTTCATGCTCCTCATATTTTTGACACCTTTTGAAGCTTTTCATATTTTTCACAATTTTTCAGGCTCTTCATTTTTTTCAACAACACTTCATGCCCCTCTTTTTTTTCAGACCGTTTCATTCTCATCTAATTTTTGACACCTTTTGAAGCTCTTCATATTTTTCACACCTTTTGAAGCTCTTCATATTTTTCACACGTTTTCAGGCTCTTCATGTTTTTGAACACCGCTTCATGCTCCTCCTATTTTTCAGACCATTTAATCCTCCCCATGTATTTCACACCTTTTGAAGCTCTTCATATTTTTCACACATTTTCAGGCTCTTCATGTTTTTGAACACCATTTCATGCTCCTCCTATTGTGCAGACCGTTTCATTCTCCTCATATTTTTGACACCTTTTGAAGCTCTTCATGTATTTCACACCTTTTCAGGCTTTTCATTTTTTTCAACACCACTTCATTCTCCTCCTATTTTTCAGACCGTTTCATGCTTATCTCATTTTGACACATTTTGAAGCTCTTCATATTTTTCACATCTTTTGAAGCTTTTCATATTTTTCACACCTTTTCAGGCTCTTCATGATTTTCAACACCGCTTCATGCTCCTCCTAATTTTCAGACCGTTTCATGCTCATTTCTTTTTTGACACCCTTTGAAGCTCTTCATATTTTTCACAATTTGAAGTTCTTCATATTTTTCATATTTTTGAAGCTCTTCATATTTTCACACCATTTCAGACTCTTCATGATTTTCAACACCGCTTCATGCTCCTGAAATTTTTCAGACCGTTTCATGCTCCTCATATTTTTGACACCTTTTGAAGCTCTTCATATTTCTCACACCTTTTCAGGCTCTTCATGTTTTTCAACACCGCTTCATGCTCCTCCTATTTTTCAGACCGTTTCATGCTCATCTCATTTTTACACCTTTTGAAGGTTTTCATATTTTTCACACCTTTTCAAGCTCTTCATGTTTTTGAACACCGCTTCATGCTCCTCCTATTTTTCAGAACGTTTCATGCTCCTCATATTTTTCGCACCTGTTGAAGCTCTTCATATTTTTCACAACTTTTCAGGCTCTTCATGTTTTAGAACACCGCTTCATGCTCCTCCTATTTTTCAGACCGTTTAATGCTCCTCATGTATTTCACACCTTTTGAAGCTCTTCATATTTTTCACACATTTTCAGGCTCTTCATGTTTTGGAACACCGTTTCATGCTCCTCCAATTTTTCAGACCGTTTCATGCTCCTCATATATTTGACACCTTGTGAATCTCTTCATATTTTTCACACCTTTTCTGGCTCTTCCATTTTTTCAACACCGCTTCATGCTCCTCCTATTTTTCAGACCGTTTCATGCTCCTCATATTTTTGACACCTTGTGAAGGTCTTCATATTTTTCACAGCTTTTCATGCTCTTCATGTTTTTTCAACACCGCTTCATGCTCCTCCTCTTTTTCAGACCATTTTTGCTCCTCATAATTTTGACACCATATGAAGCTCTTCATATTTCTCACAACTTTTCTGGTTCTTCATGTATTTCAACACCGCTTCATGCTCCTCCTATTTTTCAGACCGTATCATGCTCATCTAATTTTTGAGACCTTTTGAAGCTCTTCATATTTTTCCACATCTTTTGAAGCTCTTCGTATTTTTCATCGTTTTCAGGCTCTTCATGTTTTTCAACACGCCTTCTTGGTCCTCCTATTTTTCAGACCGTTTCATGCTCCTCATATTTTTGACACCCTTAGAAGCTCTTCATATTTTTCACACTTTTCATGCTCTTCATGTTTTTCAACACCGCTTCATGCTCCTCCTATTTCAGACCGTTTCATGCTCCTCATAATTTTGACACGTTTTGAAGCTCTTCATATTTTTCACACCTTTTGAGGCTCTTCATGTTTTTCAACACCGCTTCATGCTCCTCCTCTTTTTCAGACAGTTTAATCCTCCCCATGTATTTCACACCTTTTGAAGCTCTTCATATTTTTCACACATTTTCAGGCTCTTCATGTTTTTGAACACCATTTCATGCTCCTCCTATTTTTCAGACCGTTTCATGTGCCTCATACATTTGACACCTTTTGAAGCTCTTCATATTTTTCACACCTTTTTAAGCTCTTCATATTTTTCACACCTTTTCAGGCTCTTCATGTTTTGGAACACCGCTTCATGCTCCTCCTATTTTTCAGACCGTTTCATGCTCCTGATATATTTGACACCGTGTGAAGCTCTTCATATTTTTCACACCTTTTCAGGCTCTTCCATTTTTTCAACACCGCTTCATGCTCCTCCTATTTTTCAGACCGTTTCATGCTCCTCATATTTTTGACACCTTGTGAAGGTCTTCATATTTTTCACAGCTTTTCATGCTCTTCATATTTTTTCAACACCGCTTCATGCTCCTCCTCTTTTTCAGACCATTTTTGCTCCTCATAATTTTGACACCATATGAAGCTCTTCATATTTCTCACAACTTTTCTGGTTCTTCATGTATTTCAACACCGCTTCATGCTCCTCCTATTTTTCAGACCGTATCATTTTCATCTAATATTTGAAACCTTTTGAAGCTCTTCATATTTTTCCACATCTTTTGAAGCTCTTCATATTTTTCACGCGTTTTCAGGCTCTTCATGTTTTTCAACACGCCTTCTTGGTCCTCCTATTTTTCAGACCGTTTCATGCTCCTCATATTTTTGACACCTCTTGAAGCTCTTCATATTTTTCACACCTTTTCAGGTTCTTAATGTTTTTGAACGCCACTTCATGCTCCTGCTATTTTTCAGACCGTTTCATACTCCTCATATTTTTGATACCTTTTGAACCTCTTCATATTTTTCACACCTTTTCAGGCTCTTTATGCTTTTCAACACCAATTCATGCTCCTCCTATTTTTCATACCGTTTCATGCTCCTCATAATTTTGACACATTTTGAAGCTCTTCATAATTTTCACACATTTTCAGGCTCTTCATGTTTTTGAACACCGTCTCATGCTCCTGCTATTTTTCAGACCGTTTCATGCTCCTCATATATTTGACAACTTTAGAAGCACTTCGTATTTTTCACACCTTTTCAGGTTCTTAATGTTTTTGAACGCCACTTCATGCTCCTGCTATTTTTCAGACCGTTTCATACTCCTCATATTTTTGATACCTTTTGAAGCTCTTCATATTTTTCACACCTTTTCAGGCTCTTTATGCTTTTCAACACCAATTCATGCTCCTCCTTTTTTGCAGACCGTTTCATACTCCTCATATTTTTGACACCTTTTGAAGCTCTTCATATTTCTCACACAATTTCAGGCTTTTCATGTTTTTCAACAACGCTTCATCCTCCTCGTATTTTTAAGACCGTTTCATGCTCCTCATATTTTTGACACCTTTTTAAGGTCTTCATATTTTTCACACCTTTTCAGTCTCTTCAAGTTTTTGAACACTGGTACATGCTCCGCCTATTTTTCACACCTTTTGAAGCTCTTCAAATTTTTCACACCTTTTCAGGCTCTTCATGTTGTCAACACCGTTTCATGCTCCTCCTATATTTCAGACCGTGTCATGCTCCTCATATTTTTGACACCTTTTGAAGCTCTTCATATTTTTCACACCTTTTCAGGCTCTTCAAGTTTTTGAACACCGCTTCATCCTCCTCGTATTTTTAAGACCGTGTCATGCTCCTCATATTTTTGACACCTTTTTAAGGTCTTCATATTTTTCACACCTTTTCAGTCTCTTCAAGTTTTTGAACACTGGTACATGCTCCGCCTATTTTTCACACCTTTTGAAGCTCTTCAAATTTTTCACACCTTTTCAGGCTCTTCATGTTGTCAACACCGTTTCATGCTCCTCCTATATTTCAGACCGTGTCATGCTCCTCATATTTTTGACACCTTTTGAAGCTCTTCATATATTTCACACCTTTTCAGGCTCTTCATGTTTTTGAACACCGCTTCATGCTCCTCCTATTTTTCAGTCCGTTTCATGCTCCTCATATTTTTGACACCTTTTGAAGCTCTTCATATTTTTCACACATTTTCAGGCACCTCATATTTTTAAACACCGCATCATGCTCCCCCTATTTTCAGACCGTTTCATGCTCCTGATGTATTTTACACCTTTGGAAGCTCTTCACATTGTTCACACCTTTTCAGGCTCTTCATGTTTCTGAACACCGTTTCAAGCTGTTCCTAATTTTCAGACCGCTTCATGCTCCTCTCATTTTTGACACCTTTTGAAGCTCTTCATATTTTTGACAACTTTTGAGGCTCTTCATATTTCTCACACGTTTTCAGGTTGTTCATGTTTTTCAACACCGCTTCATGCTCCTCCCCTTTTTCAGACCGTTTAATGCTCATCTCATTTTTGACACCTTTTGAAGGTCTTCATATTTTTCACACCTTTTGAAGCTCTTCATATTTTCACAACTTTTCAGGCTTTTCATGTTTTTGAACACCGTTTCATGCTCCTGCATATTTCAGACCGATTCTTGCTGCTCATATGTTTGACCTGTTTTGAAGCTCTTCATATATTTCACACCTTTTCAGGCTCTTCATGTTTTTCAACACTGCTTCATGCTCCTCCTATTTTTTACACCTTTTGAAGCTCTTCATATTTTTCACACCTTTTCAGGCTGTTCATGTTTTTGAACATGGTTTCATGTTCCTCCTATTTTTCAGACCGTTTCATGCTCCTCATATTTTTGAAACCTTTTGAAGCTCTTCATATTTTTCACACCTTTTCAGGCTCTTCATGTTTTTCAACACTACTTCATGCTCCCCCTCTTTTTCAGACGGTTTCATGCACATCTCTTTTTTGACACCTTTTGAAGCTCTTCATATTTTTCATACCTTTTGAAACTCTTTATATTTTTCACACGTTTTCAGGCTCTTCATGTTTTTCAACACCGCTTCATGCTCCTCCTATTTTTCAGACCGTTTCATGCTCCTCATTTATTTCACACCTTTTGAAGCTCTTCATATTTTTCAAGCTTTTTCCGGCTCTTCATGTTTTTGAACACCGCTTCATGCTCCTCCTATTTTTCAAACCTTTTCATGATCCTCATGTATTTCAGACGTTTGAAACTCTTCATATTTTTCACACCTTTTGAAGCTCTTCATATTTTTCACAACTTTTCAGGCCTTTCATGTTTTCAACACAGTTTCAGGGTCCGCCTATTTTTCAGACCGTTTCATGCTCCTCATATTTTTGACACCTTTTGAAGGTCTTCATATTTTTCACACCTTTTCAGGCTCTTCAAGTTTTTGAACGTCGTTTCATGCTCCTCCTATTTTTCAGACTGTTTCATGCTCCTCTTATTTTTCACACCTTTTGAAGCTCTTCATATTTTTGCCACCTTTTCAGGCTCTTCATGTTTTTCAACACAGTTTCATGCTCCTCCTATTGTTCCAACCGTTTCAAGCTTCTCATATTTTTGACACCTTTTGAAGCTCATCATATTTTTCACACCTTTTCATGCTCTTCATGTTTTTCAACACCGTTACATGATTCTCCTATTTTTCAAACTGTTTCATGCTCCTCATATTTTTGACACTTTTTGAAGCTCTTCATGTTTTTCACACCATTTAGGATCTTCATGATTTTCAACACCGCTTCATACTCCTCCTATTTTTCAGACCGTTTCATGCTCCACATATTTTTGACACCTTTTGAAGCTCTTCATATTTTTCACACCTTTTCAGTCTCTTCATGTCTTTCAACACCGCTTCATGCTCCTCCTATTTTTCAGACCGTATCATGCTCCTCGTATTTTTGACACGTTTTGAAGCTCTTCATATAATTCACACTTTTCCAGGCTCTTCAAGAATATCAACACCGTTTCATGCTCCTCCTATTTTTCAAACCGTTTCAAGCTTCTCATATTTTTGACACCTTTTGAAGCTCTTCATATTTTTCACACCTTTTCAGGCTCTTCATGTTGTTGAACACGGTTTCATGCTTCTCCTATGTTTCAGACCGTTTCATGCTCCTCATATTTTTGACACCTTTTGAAGCTCTTCATATTTTTCACACCTTTTCAGGCTCTTCATGTTTTTGAACACCGTTTCATGCTCCTCATATTTTTGACATATTTTGAAACTCTTCATATTTTTGCCACCTTTTGAAGCTCTTCATATCTTTCACACCTTTTCAGGCTCTTCATATTTTTCACACCTTTTCATGCTCTTCATGTTTTTCAACACCACTTCATACTCCTCATATTTTTGACACATTTTGAAGCTCTTCATATTTTTCAAACTTTTTGAACCTCTTCATATTTTTCACACCTTTTCAGCCTCTTCATGTTGTTTAACGCCGCTTCATGCTCCTGCTATTTTTCTGACCGTTTGATACTCCTCATATTTTCACACCTTTGAAGCTATTCATATTTTTCACACCTTTTCAGGCTCTTCATGTTTTTGAACACCATTTCATGCTCCTCCTATTTTTGACACCTTATGGAACTCCTCATATTTTTCACACCTATTCAGGCTCTTCATGTTTTTGAACACCGTTTTATGTTACTCCTATTTTTCCGACTGTTTCATGCTCCTCATATTTTTGACACCTTTTGAAGCTCTTCATATTTTCATTCATTTTCAGGCTCTTCATGTGTTCAACAACGCTTCATGCTCCTCCTATTTCTCAGAAAGTTTCATGCTCCTCATATGTTTGACACTTTTTGAAGCTCTTCATATTTTTTACACCTTTTGAAGCTCTTCATATTTTTCACATCTTTTCAGACTCTTCATGTATTTCAACACCAGGTCATGCTCCTCCTATTTTTCAGAACTTTTCCTGCTCCTCATATTTTTGACACCTTTTGAAGCTCCTCATATATTTCACACCTTGTCAGGCTCTTCATGTTTTTCAACTCCGCTTCATGCTCCTCCTATTTTTCAGACCGTTTCATGCTCCTCATATTTTTGACACTTTTTGAAACTCTTCATATTTTTCACACCTTTTCAGGTTCTTCATGTTTTGAACAAAACTTCATGCTCCTCCTATTTTTCAGACAGTTTCATTTTCCTCATATTTTTGACAACTTTTTAAGCTCTTCATATATTTCACACCTTTTCAGGCTCTTTATGTTTTTGAACACCGTTTCATGCTCCTCCTATTTGTCTGACCGTTTCATGCTCCTCATATTTTTGACACCTTTTGAAGCTCTTCATGTATTTCACAGCTTTTCAGTCTCTTCATGGTTTTGAACAGCGTTTCATGCTCCTCCTATTTTTCAGACCGTTTCATGCTCCTCATATTTTTCACTCCTTTTTAGGCTCTGCATATTGTTCACACCTTTTCAGGATCTACATGTTTGTCAACACCGTTTCATTCTCCTCCTATATTTGAGACCGTTTCAAGCTCCTCATATTTTTGACACCTTTTGAAGCTCTTCATACATTTCTCACATTTTCAGTCTCTTCATGGTTTTGAACACCGTTTCATGCTCCTCATTTTTTTCAAACCTTTTGATGCTTTTCATATTTTTCACACATTTTCAAGCTCTTCATGTTTTTGAACATGGTTTCATGCTTCTCCTATTTTTCAGACCGTTTCATGCACCTCATATTTTTGACACCTTTTGAAGCTCTTCATATTTTTCACAAATTTTCAGTATCTTCAATTTTTTGAACACCGTTTCATGCTCCTGATATTTTTCAGACCTTTTGAAGCTCTTCATATTTTTCACAAATTTTCAGGTTCTTCATGTTTTTGAACACCATTTCATGATCCTCCTATTTTTCAGACCGTGTCATGCTCCTCATAATTTTGACACCTTTAGGGCTCTTCATATTTTACACACCTTTTCGGGCTGTTCATGTTTTTGAACATTGCTTCATACTCCCCCTATTTTTCAGACCGTTCCCTGCTCTTCATATTTCTGACACTTTTTGAAGCTCTTCATATTTTTCACACATTTTCAGGCTCTTCATGTTTTTGAACATGGTTTCATGCTTCTCCTATTTTTCAGACCATTTCATGCTCCTCATATTTTTGACACCTTTTGAAGCTCTTCATAGTTTTCACACCTTTTGAAGCTCTTCATATTTTTCACACCTTTTCAGGCTCTTCATGTTTTCCAACACCACTTCATGCTCCTCCTATTTTTCAGACCGTTTCATGCTCCTCATATTTTTGACTCGTTTTGAAACTCTTTATATTTTTCACACCTTTTCAGGCTCTTCATGTTTTTCAACAGTGCCTCATGCTCCTCGTAATTTTCAGACCGTTTCATGCTCCTCATATTTTTGACACATTTTGAAGCTCTTCATATTTTTGACACCTTTTCACGCTCTTCATGTTTTCAACGCCGCTTCATGCTCCTCCTATTTATCAGACCGTTTCATGCCCTTCATATTTTTCACACCTTTTGAAGCTCTTCATATTTTTAACACCTTTTCAGCCTCTTCATGTTTTTCAACACCTCTTCATGCTCCTCCTAATTTTCAGATCGTTTCATGCTCCTCATCTTTTGACACCTTTTGAAGGTCTTCATATTTTTCACACCTTTTCAGTATCAAGTTTTTGAACACCGCTTCATGCTCCTCATATTTTTCACAGCTTCTGAAGCTCTTCATATTTTTCTCACCTTTTCAGGCTCTTAATATTTTTGAACATCGTTTCGTGCTCCTCTTATTTTCAGAACGTTTCATGCTCCTCATATTTTTGACACTTTTTGAAGCTCTTCATATTTTTCACACCTTTTGAAGCTCTTCATATTTTTCACACTTTTTCAGGCTCTTCATGTTTTTGAACACCGCTTCATGCTCCTTCTATTTTTCAGAGAGTTTCATGCTCCTCATGTATTTCACACCTTTTGAAGCTCTTCATATTTTTCAAACCTTTTGAGGCTCTTCATGTCTTTCAACACCGCTTCATGCTCCTCCTATTTTTCAGACCGTATCATGCTCCTCGTATTTTTGACACGTTTTGAAGCTCTTCATATAATTCACACTTTTTCAGGCTCTTCAAGATTTTCAACACCGTTTCATGCTCTTCCTATTTTTCAGACTATTTCATGCTCCTCATATATTTGACACCTTTTGAAGCTCTTCATATTTTTCACACCTTTTCAGGCTCTTCATGTTTTTGTACACCGTTTCATGCTCCTCCTATTTTTTAGAAGTTTCATTCTCCTCATATTTTTCACACATTTTGAAGCTGTTCATATTTTTGACACCTTTTGAAGCTCTTCATATATTTCACACCTTTTCAGGCTCTTCATGTTTTTGAACACCGCTTCATGCTCCTCCTATTTTTCAGACCATTTCATGCTCCTCATATTTTTGACACCTATTGATGCTCTTCAATTTTTTCACACCTTTTCAGGCTCTTCATGTTTTCGAACACGGTTTCATGCTTCTCCTGTTTTTCACAGATTCATCCTCCTCTTATTTTTGACATGTTTTGAATCTCTTCATATTTTTCACACCTTCTCAGGCGCTTCAGGGTTTCAACCCCGTTTCATGCTCCTCCTATTTTTCAGTCCATTTCGTGCTCCTCATATTTTTGACACTTTTTGAAGCTCTTCATATTTTCCACAACTTTTAATGCTCTTCATCTTTTTCAACACCACTTCATGCTCCTCATATTTTTGACACCTTTTGAAGCTCTTCATGTATTTCACACCTTTTCAGGCTCTTCATGTTTTTGAACACCACTTCATGCTTTTCCAATTTTTCACACCGTTTCATGCTCCTCATATTTTTGACACCTTTTGAAGCTCTTCATGTATTTCACACCTATTCAGGCTCTTCATGTTTTTGAATACCGTTACATGATTCTCCTATTTTTCAGACTGTTTCATGCTCCGCATATTTTTGACACCTTTTGAAGCTCTTCATATTTTTCACACCTTTTGAAGCTCTTCATATTTTTCACACCTTTTCAGGCTCTTCATGTTTTTCAACACCGTTTCATGCTCCTCCTATTTTTCAGACCGTTTCATGCTCCTCATATTTTGACATGTTTTGAATCTCTTCATATTTTTCACATCTTTTCAAGCGCTTCAGGTTTTCAACACCGCTTCATGCTCCTCCTATTTTTCAGACCGTTTCATGCTCCTCATATTTTTGATACCTTTTGAAGCTCTTCATGTTTTTCACAACTTTTCAGACCTTTCATGTTTTCAACACAGTTTCATGCTCCGCCTATTTTCAGCACTTTTCATGCTCCTCATATTTTTCACGACTTTTGAAGCTCTTCGTATATTTCACACTTTTTCAGGCTCTTCTTGTTTTGGAACACCGCTTCATGCTTCTCCTATATTTCACACCTTTTCATAATCTTCATATTTTCCACGCCTTTTTAAGCTCTTCGTATTTTTCACACCTTTTCAGGCTCTTCATGTTTATGAACAAAGTTTCATGCTCCTCCTATTTTTCAGACCGTTTCATGTTCCTCATATTCTTGACACTTTTTGAAACTCTTCATATTTTTCACACCTTTTCAGACTCTTAATGATTTTCAACACCGTTTCATGCTCCTCCTATTTTTCAGAACGTTTCATGCTCCTCATATTTTTGACACCTTTTGAAGATCTTCATATTTTTCACACCTTTTGAAGCTCTTCATATTTTTCACAGCTTTTCAGGCTCTTCATGTTTTTCAACACAGTTTCATGCTCCTCCTATTTTTCAAACCGTTTCAAGCTTCTCATATTTTTGACACCTTTTGAAGCTCTTCATATTTTTCACGCCTTTTCAGGCTCTTCATGTTGTTGAACACGGTTTCATGCTTCTCCTATGTTTCAGACCGTTTCATGCTCCTCATATTTTTGACGCCTTTTGAAGCTCTTCATATTTTTCACACCTTTTCAGGCTCTTCATGTTTTTGAACACCGTTTCATGCTCCTCATATTTTTGACATATTTTGAAACTCTTCATATTTTTGCCACCTTTTGAAGCTCTTCATATCTTTCACACCTTTTCAGGCTCTTCATATTTTTCACACCTTTTCATGCTCTTCATGTTTTTCAACACCACTTCATACTCCTCATATTTTTGACACATTTTGAAGCTCTTCATATTTTTCAAACTTTTTGAACCTCTTCATATTTTTCACACCTTTTCAGCCTCTTCATGTTGTTTAACGCCGCTTCATGCTCCTGCTATTTTTCTGACCGTTTGATACTCCTCATATTTTCACACCTTTGAAGCTATTCATATTTTTCACACCTTTTCAGGCTCTTCATTTTTTTGAACACCATTTCATGCTCCTCCTATTTTTGACACCTTATGGAACTCCTCATATTTTTCACACCTATTCAGGCTCTTCATATTTTCATTCCTTTTCAGGCTCTTCATGTGTTCAACAACGCTTCATGCTCCTCCTATTTTTCAGAAAGTTTCATGCTCCTCATATGTTTGACACTTTTTGAAGCTCTTCATATTTTTTACACCTTTTGAAGCTCTTCATATTTTTCACATCTTTTCAGACTCTTCATGTATTTCAACACCAGGTCATGCTCCTCCTATTTTTCAGAACTTTTCCTGCTCCTCATATTTTTGACACCTTTTGAAGCTCCTCATATATTTCACACCTTTTCACGCTCTTCATGTTTTCAACGCCGCTTCATGCTCCTCCTATTTTTCAGACCGTTTCATGCTTCTCATCTTTTGACACCTTTTGAAGGTCTTCATATTTTTCACACCTTTTCAGTATTCAAGTTTTTGAACACCGCTTCATGCTCCTCATATTTTTCACAGCTTCTGAAGCTCTTCATATTTTTCTCACCTTTTCAGGCTCTTAATATTTTTGAACATCGTTTCGTGCTCCTCTTATTTTCAGAACGTTTCATGCTCCTCATATTTTTGACACTTTTTGAAGCACTTCATATTTTTCACACCTTTTGAAGCTCTTCATATTTTTCACACTTTTTCAGGCTCTTCATGTTTTTGAACACCGCTTAATGCTCCTTCTATTTTTCAGAGAGTTTCATGCTCCTCATGTATTTCACACCTTTTGAAGCTCTTCATATTTTTCAAACCTTTTCAGGCTCTTCATGTCTTTCAACACCGCTTCATGCTCCTCCTATTTTTCAGACTGTATCATGCTCCTCGTATTTTTGACACGTTTGAAGCTCTTCATATAATTCACACTTTTTCAGGCTCTTCAAGATTTTCAACACCGTTTCATGCTCTTCCTATTTTTCTGACTATTTCATGCTCCTCATATATTTGACACCTTTTGAAGCTCTTCATATTTTTCACACCTTTTCAGGCTCTTCATGTTTTTGTACACCGTTTCATGTTCCTCCTATTTTTTAGAAGTTTCATGCTCCTCATATTTTTGACACCTTTTGAAGCTCTTCATGTATTTCACACCTATTCAGGCTCTTCATGTTTTTGAATACCGTTACATGATTCTCCTATTTTTCAGACTGTTTCATGCTCCGCATATTTTTGACACCTTTTGAAGCTCTTCATATTTTTCACACCTTTTGAAGCTCTTCATATTTTTCACACCTTTTCAGGCTCTTCATGTTTTTCAACACCGTTTCATGCTCCTCCTATTTTTCAGACCGTTTCTTGCTCCTCATATTTTGACATGTTTTGAATCTCTTCATATTTTTCACATCTTTTCAGGCGCTTCAGGTTTTCAACACCGTTTCATGCTCCTCCTATTTTTCAGACCGTTTCATGCTCCTCATATTTTTGATACCTTTTGAAGCTCTTCATATTTTTCACAACTTTTCAGACCTTTCATCTTTTCAGCACAGTTTCATGCTCCGCCTATTTTTCAGCACTTTTCATGCTCCTCATATTTTTCACGACTTTTGAAGCTCTTCATATATTTCACACTTTTTCAGGCTCTTCTTGTTTTGGAACACCGCTTCATGCTTCTCCTATATTTCACACCTTTTCATAATCCTCATAGTGTTGACACTTTTTGAAACTCTTCATATTTTTCACACCTTTTCAGACTCTTAATGATTTTCAACACCGTTTCATGCTCCTCCTATTTTTCAGAACGTTTCATGCTCCTCATATTTTTGACACCTTTTGAAGATCTTCATATTTTTCACACCTTTTGAAGCTCTTCATATTTTTCACAGCTTTTCAGGCTCTTCATGTTTTTCAACACAGTTTCATGCTCCTCCTATTTTTCAAACCGTTTCAAGCTTCTCATATTTTTGACACCTTTTGAAGCTGTTCATATTTTTCACACCTTTTCAGGCTCTTCATGTTGTTGAACACGGTTTCATGCTTCTCCTATGTTTCAGACCGTTTCATGCTCCTCATATTTTTGACGCCTTTTGAAGCTCTTCATATTTTTCACACCTTTTCAGGCTCTTCATGTTTTTGAACACCGTTTCATGCTCCTCATATTTTTGACATATTTTGAAACTCTTCATATTTTTGCCACCTTTTGAAGCTCTTCATATCTTTCACACCTTTTCAGGCTCTTCATATTTTTCACACCTTTTCATGCTCTTCATGTTTTTCAACACCACTTCATACTCCTCATATTTTTGACACATTTTGAAGCTCTTCATATTTTTCAAACTTTTTGAACCTCTTCATATTTTTCACACCTTTTCAGGCTCTTCATGTTGTTGAACACCATTTCATGCTCCTCCTATTTATGACACCTTATGGAACTCCTCATATTTTTCACACCTATTCAGGCTCTTCATGTTTTTGAACATCGTTTTATGTTACTCCTATTTTTCCGACCATTTCATGCTCCTCATATTTTTGACACCTTTTGAAGCTCTTCATATTTTCATTCCTTTTCAGGCTCTTCATGTGTTCAACAACGCTTCATGCTCCTCCTATTTTTCAGAAAGTTTCATGCTCCTCATATGTTTGACATGTTTTGAATCTCTTCATATTTTTCACACCTTCTCAGGCGCTTCAGGGTTTCAACCCCGTTTCATGCTCCTCCTATTTTTCAGTCCATTTCGTGCTCCTCATATTTTTGACACTTTTTGAAGCTCTTCATATTTTCCACAACTTTTAATGCTCTTCATCTTTTTCAACACCACTTCATGCTCCTCATATTTTTGACACCTTTTGAAGCTCTTCATGTATTTCACACCTTTTCAGGCTCTTCATGTTTTTGAACACCACTTCATGCTTTTCCAATTTTTCACACCGTTTCATGCTCCTCATATTTTTGACACCTTTTGAAGCTCTTCATGTATTTCACACCTATTCAGGCTCTTCATGTTTTTGAATACCGTTACATGATTCTCCTATTTTTCAGACTGTTTCATGCTCCGCATATTTTTGACACCTTTTGAAGCTCTTCATATTTTTCACACCTTTTGAAGCTCTTCATATTTTTCACACCTTTTCAGGCTCTTCATGTTTTTCAACACCGTTTCATGCTCCTCCTATTTTTCAGACCGTTTCATGCTCCTCATATTTTGACATGTTTTGAATCTCTTCATATTTTTCACATCTTTTCAAGCGCTTCAGGTTTTCAACACCGCTTCATGCTCCTCCTATTTTTCAGACCGTTTCATGCTCCTCATATTTTTGATACCTTTTGAAGCTCTTCATGTTTTTCACAACTTTTCAGACCTTTCATGTTTTCAACACAGTTTCATGCTCCGCCTATTTTCAGCACTTTTCATGCTCCTCATATTTTTCACGACTTTTGAAGCTCTTCGTATATTTCACACTTTTTCAGGCTCTTCTTGTTTTGGAACACCGCTTCATGCTTCTCCTATATTTCACACCTTTTCATAATCTTCATATTTTCCACGCCTTTTTAAGCTCTTCGTATTTTTCACACCTTTTCAGGCTCTTCATGTTTATGAACAAAGTTTCATGCTCCTCCTATTTTTCAGACCGTTTCATGTTCCTCATATTCTTGACACTTTTTGAAACTCTTCATATTTTTCACACCTTTTCAGACTCTTAATGATTTTCAACACCGTTTCATGCTCCTCCTATTTTTCAGAACGTTTCATGCTCCTCATATTTTTGACACCTTTTGAAGATCTTCATATTTTTCACACCTTTTGAAGCTCTTCATATTTTTCACAGCTTTTCAGGCTCTTCATGTTTTTCAACACAGTTTCATGCTCCTCCTATTTTTCAAACCGTTTCAAGCTTCTCATATTTTTGACACCTTTTGAAGCTCTTCATATTTTTCACGCCTTTTCAGGCTCTTCATGTTGTTGAACACGGTTTCATGCTTCTCCTATGTTTCAGACCGTTTCATGCTCCTCATATTTTTGACGCCTTTTGAAGCTCTTCATATTTTTCACACCTTTTCAGGCTCTTCATGTTTTTGAACACCGTTTCATGCTCCTCATATTTTTGACATATTTTGAAACTCTTCATATTTTTGCCACCTTTTGAAGCTCTTCATATCTTTCACACCTTTTCAGGCTCTTCATATTTTTCACACCTTTTCATGCTCTTCATGTTTTTCAACACCACTTCATACTCCTCATATTTTTGACACATTTTGAAGCTCTTCATATTTTTCAAACTTTTTGAACCTCTTCATATTTTTCACACCTTTTCAGCCTCTTCATGTTGTTTAACGCCGCTTCATGCTCCTGCTATTTTTCTGACCGTTTGATACTCCTCATATTTTCACACCTTTGAAGCTATTCATATTTTTCACACCTTTTCAGGCTCTTCATTTTTTTGAACACCATTTCATGCTCCTCCTATTTTTGACACCTTATGGAACTCCTCATATTTTTCACACCTATTCAGGCTCTTCATATTTTCATTCCTTTTCAGGCTCTTCATGTGTTCAACAACGCTTCATGCTCCTCCTATTTTTCAGAAAGTTTCATGCTCCTCATATGTTTGACACTTTTTGAAGCTCTTCATATTTTTTACACCTTTTGAAGCTCTTCATATTTTTCACATCTTTTCAGACTCTTCATGTATTTCAACACCAGGTCATGCTCCTCCTATTTTTCAGAACTTTTCCTGCTCCTCATATTTTTGACACCTTTTGAAGCTCCTCATATATTTCACACCTTTTCACGCTCTTCATGTTTTCAACGCCGCTTCATGCTCCTCCTATTTTTCAGACCGTTTCATGCTTCTCATCTTTTGACACCTTTTGAAGGTCTTCATATTTTTCACACCTTTTCAGTATTCAAGTTTTTGAACACCGCTTCATGCTCCTCATATTTTTCACAGCTTCTGAAGCTCTTCATATTTTTCTCACCTTTTCAGGCTCTTAATATTTTTGAACATCGTTTCGTGCTCCTCTTATTTTCAGAACGTTTCATGCTCCTCATATTTTTGACACTTTTTGAAGCACTTCATATTTTTCACACCTTTTGAAGCTCTTCATATTTTTCACACTTTTTCAGGCTCTTCATGTTTTTGAACACCGCTTAATGCTCCTTCTATTTTTCAGAGAGTTTCATGCTCCTCATGTATTTCACACCTTTTGAAGCTCTTCATATTTTTCAAACCTTTTCAGGCTCTTCATGTCTTTCAACACCGCTTCATGCTCCTCCTATTTTTCAGACTGTATCATGCTCCTCGTATTTTTGACACGTTTGAAGCTCTTCATATAATTCACACTTTTTCAGGCTCTTCAAGATTTTCAACACCGTTTCATGCTCTTCCTATTTTTCTGACTATTTCATGCTCCTCATATATTTGACACCTTTTGAAGCTCTTCATATTTTTCACACCTTTTCAGGCTCTTCATGTTTTTGTACACCGTTTCATGTTCCTCCTATTTTTTAGAAGTTTCATGCTCCTCATATTTTTGACACCTTTTGAAGCTCTTCATGTATTTCACACCTATTCAGGCTCTTCATGTTTTTGAATACCGTTACATGATTCTCCTATTTTTCAGACTGTTTCATGCTCCGCATATTTTTGACACCTTTTGAAGCTCTTCATATTTTTCACACCTTTTGAAGCTCTTCATATTTTTCACACCTTTTCAGGCTCTTCATGTTTTTCAACACCGTTTCATGCTCCTCCTATTTTTCAGACCGTTTCTTGCTCCTCATATTTTGACATGTTTTGAATCTCTTCATATTTTTCACATCTTTTCAGGCGCTTCAGGTTTTCAACACCGTTTCATGCTCCTCCTATTTTTCAGACCGTTTCATGCTCCTCATATTTTTGATACCTTTTGAAGCTCTTCATATTTTTCACAACTTTTCAGACCTTTCATCTTTTCAGCACAGTTTCATGCTCCGCCTATTTTTCAGCACTTTTCATGCTCCTCATATTTTTCACGACTTTTGAAGCTCTTCATATATTTCACACTTTTTCAGGCTCTTCTTGTTTTGGAACACCGCTTCATGCTTCTCCTATATTTCACACCTTTTCATAATCCTCATAGTGTTGACACTTTTTGAAACTCTTCATATTTTTCACACCTTTTCAGACTCTTAATGATTTTCAACACCGTTTCATGCTCCTCCTATTTTTCAGAACGTTTCATGCTCCTCATATTTTTGACACCTTTTGAAGATCTTCATATTTTTCACACCTTTTGAAGCTCTTCATATTTTTCACAGCTTTTCAGGCTCTTCATGTTTTTCAACACAGTTTCATGCTCCTCCTATTTTTCAAACCGTTTCAAGCTTCTCATATTTTTGACACCTTTTGAAGCTGTTCATATTTTTCACACCTTTTCAGGCTCTTCATGTTGTTGAACACGGTTTCATGCTTCTCCTATGTTTCAGACCGTTTCATGCTCCTCATATTTTTGACGCCTTTTGAAGCTCTTCATATTTTTCACACCTTTTCAGGCTCTTCATGTTTTTGAACACCGTTTCATGCTCCTCATATTTTTGACATATTTTGAAACTCTTCATATTTTTGCCACCTTTTGAAGCTCTTCATATCTTTCACACCTTTTCAGGCTCTTCATATTTTTCACACCTTTTCATGCTCTTCATGTTTTTCAACACCACTTCATACTCCTCATATTTTTGACACATTTTGAAGCTCTTCATATTTTTCAAACTTTTTGAACCTCTTCATATTTTTCACACCTTTTCAGGCTCTTCATGTTGTTGAACACCATTTCATGCTCCTCCTATTTATGACACCTTATGGAACTCCTCATATTTTTCACACCTATTCAGGCTCTTCATGTTTTTGAACATCGTTTTATGTTACTCCTATTTTTCCGACCATTTCATGCTCCTCATATTTTTGACACCTTTTGAAGCTCTTCATATTTTCATTCCTTTTCAGGCTCTTCATGTGTTCAACAACGCTTCATGCTCCTCCTATTTTTCAGAAAGTTTCATGCTCCTCATATGTTTGACACTTTTTGAAGCTCTTCATATTTTTTACACCTTTTGAAGCTCTTCATATTTTTCACATCTTTTCAGACTCTTCATGTATTTCAACACCAGGTCATGCTCCTCCTATTTTTCAGAACTTTTCCTGCTCCTCATATTTTTGACACCTTTTGAAGCTCCTCATATATTTCACACCTTGTCAGGCTCTTCATGTTTTTCAACTCCGCTTCATGCTCCTCCTATTTTTCAGACCGTTTCATGCTCCTCATATTTTTGACACTTTTTGAAACTCTTCATATTTTTCACACCTTTTCAGGCTCTTCATGTTTTGAACAAAACTTCATGCTCCTCCTATTTTTCAGACAGTTTCATTTTCCTCATATTTTTGACAACTTTTTAAGCTCTTCATATATTTCACACCTTTTCAGGCTCTTTATGTTTTTGAACACCGTTTCATGCTCCTCCTATTTGTCTGACCGTTTCATGCTCCTCATATTTTTGACACCTTTTGAAGCTCTTCATGTATTTCACAGCTTTTCAGTCTCTTCATGGTTTTGAACAGCGTTTCATGCTCCTCCTATTTTTCAGACCGTTTCATGCTCCTCGTATTTTTCACACCTTTTGAAGCTCTTCATATTTCTCACACCTTTTCAGGCTCTTCATGTTTTTCTACACCACTTCATGCTTCTCCTATTTTTCAGCCCGTTTCATGCTCCTCATGTATTTCACACCTTTTGAAGCTCTTCATATTTTTCACACCTTTTCAGGCTCTTCAAGTTTTTCAACACCACTTCATGCTCCTCCTTTTTTGCAGACCGTTTCATGCTCCTCATATTTTTGATACCTTTTGATGCTCTTCATATTTTTCACACCTTTTCAGGCTCTTCATTTTTTCAACACCGCTTCATGCTCCTCCTATTTTTCAGACCGTTTCATGCTCATCTCATTTTTGAAACCTTTTGAAGCTTTTCATATATTTCACAACTTTTCAGGCTCTTCATGTTTTTGAACACCGCTTCATGCTCCTCCTATTTTTCAGACCGTTTCATGCTCCTCATATTTCACACCTTTTGAAGCTCTTCATATTTTTCACACCTTTTCAGGCTCTTCATGTTTTTGATCACCGTTACATTCTACTCCTATTATTCACACCGTTTCATGCTCCTCATATTTTTGACACTTTTTGAAGCTCTTTATATATTTCACACCGTTTCAGGCTCTTCATGTTTTTGATCACCGTTACATTCTCCTCCTATTATTCAGACCGTTTCATGCTCCTCATATTTTTGACACTTTTTGAAGCTCTTTATATATTTCACACATTTGCAGGCTCTTCATGTTTTTGAACACAGCTTCATGCTCCTCCTATTTTTCAGACAATTTCATGCTCCTCATATTTTTGACAACTTTGGAAGCTCTTCATATTTTTCACACATTTTCAGGCTCTTCATGTTTTTCAACACTGTTGCATGATCCTCCTATTTTTCAGACCGTTTCATGCTCCTCATATACTTGACACATTTTTAAGCTCTTCATATATTTCACACATTTTCAGGCTATTCATGTTTTTCAACACCGCTCATGCCCCTTGTATTTTTAAGACCGTTTCATGCTCCTCATATTTTAGACACCTTTTTAAGCTCTTCATATTTTTCACACCTTTTTAAGCTCTTCATATTACTCACACCTTTTCAGGCTCTTCATGTTTTTCAACAACGCTTCATGCACCTCCTATTCGTCAGACCGTTTCATGCTCATCTCATTTTTGACACCTTTTGAATCTTTTCATATTTTTCACACCTTCTCAGGCTCTTCATGTTTTTGAACACCGCTTCATGCTAATCCTATTTTTCAAACCATATCATGCTCCTCATATTTTTCACACCTTTTAAGCTCTTCATATTTTTCACACTTTTTCAGGCTCTTCATGTTTTTCAACACCGCTTCATGCTCCTCCTATTTTTCAGACCGTTTCATGCTCATCAAATTTTTGACACCTTTTGAAGCTCTTCATATTTTTCACACCTTTTGAAGCTCTTCATATTTTTCACACCATTTCAGGCTCTTCATGTTTTTCAACACCGTTTCATGCTGCTTCTATTTTTCAGACCGTTTCATGCTCCTCATATTTTTCACACCTTTTGAAGCTCTTCATATTTCTCACACCTTTTCAGGCTCTTCATGTTTTTCTACACCACTTCATGCTTCTCCTATTTTTCAGCCCGTTTCATGCTCCTCATTTATTTCACACCTTTTGAAGCTCTTCATATTTTTCACACCTTTTCAGGCTCTTCATGTTTTTCAACACCGTTTCATGCTGCTTCTATTTTTCAGACCGTTTCATGCTCCTCATATTTTTGACACCTTTTGAAGCTCTTCATATTTTTCACACCTTTTCAGGGTCTTCATGTTTTTCTACACCACTTCATGCTTCTCCTATTTTTCAGCCCGTTTCATGCTCCTCATGTATTTCATACCTTTTGAAGCTCTTTATATTTTTCACACCTTTTCAGGCTCTTCATGTTTTTAAACACCGCTTCATGCTCCTCCTATTTTTCAGACCGTTTCATGCTCCTCATATTTTTGACATCTTTTGAAGCTTTTCATATTTTTCACACCTTTTCAGGCTCTTCAAGTTTTTCAACACCACTTCATGCTCCTCCTTTTTTGCAGACCGTTTCATGCTCCTCATATTTTTGATACCTTTTGATAATCTTCATATTTTTCACACCTTTTCAGGCCATTCATTTTTTCAACACCACTTCATGCTCCTCCTATTTTTCAGACCGTTTCATGCTCATCTCATTTTTGAAACCTTTTGAAGCTTTTCATATTTTTCACAACTTTTCAGGCTCTTCAAGTTTTTGAACACCGCTTCATGCTCCTCCTATTTTTCAGACCGTTTTATGCTCATCTCATTTTTGACACCTTTTGAAGCTTTTCATATTTTTCACAACTTTTCAGGCTCTTCATGTTTTTGAACACCGCTTCATGCTCCTCCTATTTTTCAGACCGTTTCATGCTCCTCATATTTTACACCTTTTGAAGCTCTTCATATTTTTCACACCTTTTCAGGCTCTTCATGTTTTTGATCACCGTTACATTCTCCTCCTATTTTTCAGACCGTTTCATGTTCCTCATATTTTTGACAACTTTGGAAGCTCTTCATATTTTTCACACATTTTCAGGCTCTTCATGTTTTTCAACACTGTTGCATGATCCTCCTATTTTTCAGACCGTTTCATGCTCCTCATATACTTGACACATTTTTAAGCTCTTCATATATTTCACACATTTTCAGGCTATTCATGTTTTTCAACAACGCTTCATGCACCTCCTATTTGTCAGACCGTTTCATGCTCATCTCATTTTTGACACCTTTTGAATCTTTTCATATTTTTCACACCTTCTCAGGCTCTTCATGTTTTTGAACACCGCTTCATGCTAATCCTATTTTTCAAACCATATCATGCTCCTCATATTTTTCACACCTTTTAAGCTCTTCATATTTTTCACACTTTTTCAGGCTCTTCATGTTTTTCAACACCGCTTCATGCTCCTCCTATTTTTCAGACCGTTTCATGCTCATCAAATTTTTGACACCTTTTGAAGCTCTTCATATTTTTCACACCTTTTGAAGCTCTTCATATTTTTCACACCATTTCAGGCTCTTCATGTTTTTCAACGCCGTTTCATGCTGCTTCTATTTTTCAGACTGTTTCATGCTCCTCATATTTTTCACACCTTTGAAGCTCTTCATATTTTTCACACCTTTTCAGGCTCTTCATGTTTTTCTACACCATTCATGCTTCTCTTATATTTCAGACCGTTTCATGCTCCTCATATTTTTCACACCTTTTGAAGCTCTTCATATTTTTCACACCTTTTCAGGCTCTTCATGTTTTTCTACACCACTTCATGCTTCTCCTATTTTTCAGACTATTTCATGCTCCTCATTTATTTCACACCATTTGAAGCTCTTCATATTTTTCACATCTTTTCAGGCTCTTCATGTTTTTAAACACCGTTTCATGCTACTTCTATTTTTCAGACCGTTTCATGCTCCTCATATTTTTCACACCTTTTGAAGCTCTTCATATTTTTCACACCTTTTCAGGCTCTTCATGTTTTTCTACACCACTTCATGCTTCTCCTATTTTTCAGCACGTTTCATGCTCCTCATGTATTTCACACCTTTTGAAGCTCTTCATATTTTTCACACCTTTTCAGGCTCTTCATGTTTTTGATCACCGTTACATTCTCCTCCTATTATTCAGACCGTTTCATGCTCCTCATATTTTTGACACTTTTTGAAGTCTTTATATATTTCACACCTTTTCTGGCTCTTCATGTTTTTGATCACCGTTACATTCTCCTCCTACTATTCAGACCGTTTCATGCTCCTCATATTTTTGACACTTTTTGAAGCTCTTCATATTTTTCACACCTTTTCAGGCTCTTCATGTTTTTGATCACCGTTACATTCTCCTCCTATTATTCAAACCGTTTCATGCTCCTCATATTTTTGATACCTTTTGATGATCTTCATATTTTTCACACCTTTTCAGGCTCTTCATTTTTTCAACACCACTTCATGCTCCTCCTATTTTTCAGACCGTTTCATGCTCATCTCATTTTTGACTCCTTTTGAAGCTTTTCAGATTTTTCACACCTTTTCAGGATCTTCATGTTTTTCAACACCACTTCAAGCTCCTCCAGGTTTGCAGACCGTTTCATGCTCCTCATATTTTTCAGACCATTTCATATTCCTCATATTTTTCACACCTTTTTGAAGCTCTTCATATTTTTCACACCTTTTCAGGCTCTTCATGTTTTTGAACACCGCTTCATGCTCCTCCTATTTTTCAGACCGTTTCATGCTCCTCATATTTTACACCTTTTGAAGCTCTTCATATTTTTCACACCTTTTCAGGCTCTTCATGTTTTTGATCACCGTTACATTCTCCTCCTATTATTCAGACCGTTTCATGCTCCTCATATTTTTGACACTTTTTGAAGCTCTTTATATATTTCACACATTTTCAGGCTCTTCATGTTTTTGATCACCGTTACATTCTCCTCCTATTTTTCAGACCGTTTCATGCTCCTCATATTTTTGACAACTTTGGAAGCTCGTCATATTTTTCACACATTTTCAGGCTCTTCATGTTTTTCAACACTGTTGCATGATCCTCTTATTTTTCAGACCGTTTCATGCTCCTCATATACTTGACACATTTTTAAGCTCTTCATATATTTCACACATTTTCAGGCTATTCATGTTTTTCAACACCGCTTCATGCTCCTTGTATCTTTAAGACCGTTTCATGCTCCTCATATTTTTGACACCTTTTTAAGCTCTTCATATTTTTCACACCTTTTTAAGCTCTTCATATTTCTCACACCTTTTCAGGCTCTTCATGTTTTTCAACAACGCTTCATGCACCTCCTATTTGTCAGACCGTTTCATGCTCATCTCATTTTTGACACCTTTTGAATCTTTTCATATTTTTCACACCTTCTCAGGCTCTTCATGTTTTTCAACAACGCTTCATGCACCTCCTATTTTTCAGACCGTTTAGTGCTCATCAAATTTTTGACACCTCTTGAAGCTCTTCATATTTTTCACACCTTTTGAAGCTCTTCATATTTTTCACACCATTTCAGGCTCTTCATGTTTTTCAACACCGTTTCATGCTGCTTCTATTTTTCAGACCGTTTCATGCTCCTCATATTTTTCACACCTTTTGAAGCTCTTCATATTTTTCACACCTTTTCAGGCTCTTCATGTTTTTCTACACCACTTCATGCTTCTCCTATTTTTCAGACCGTTTCAAGCTACTCATATTTTTCACACCTTTTGAAGCTCTTCATATTTTTCACACCTTTTCAGGCTCTTCATGTTTTTCTACACCACTTCATGCTTCTCCTATTTTTCAGCCTGTTTCATGCTCCTCATTTATTTCACACCTTTTGAAGCTCTTCATTTTTTTCACACATTTACATGCTCTTCATGTTTTTGATCACCGTTTCATGCTCCTCCTATTTTTCAGACCATTTCATGCTCCTCATATTTTTGACACCTTTTGAAGCTCTTCGTATTTTTCACACTTTTTCAGGTCTCTTCATGTTTTTATACACCGTTTCATGCTAATCCCATTTTTCAAACCTTATCATGCTCCTCATATTTTTCACAACTTTTTAAGCACTTCATATTTTTCACACCTTTTCAGGCTCTTCATGTTTTTGATCACCGTTACATTCTCCTCCTATTATTCAGACCGTTTCATGCTCCTCATATTTTTGACACTTTTTGAAGCTCTTTATATATTTCACACCTTTTCAGGCTCTTCATGTTTTGATCACCGTTACATTCTCCTCCTACTATTCAGACCGTTTCATGCTCCTCATATTTTTGACACTTTTTGAAGCTCTTTATATATTTCACACATTTTCAGGCTCTTCATGTTTTTGAACACAGCTTCATGCTCCTCCTATTTTTCAGACCGTTTCATGCTCCTCATATACTTGACACATTTTTAAGCTCTTCATATATTTCACACATTTTCAGGCTATTCATGTTTTTCAACACCGCTTCATGCTCCTTGTATTTTTAAGACCGTTTCATGCTCCTCATATTTTTGACACCTTTTTAAGCTCTTCCTATTTTTCACACCTTTTGAAGCTCTTCATATTTCTCACACCTTTTCAGGCTCTTCATGTTTTTCAACAACGCTTCATGCACCTCCTATTTGTCAGACCGTTTCATGCTCATCTCATTTTTGACACCTTTTGAATTTTTTCATATTTTTCACACCTTCTCAGGCTCTTCATGTTTTTGAACACTGCTTCATGCTAATCCTTTTTTTCAAACCATATCATGCTCCTCATATTTTTCACACCTTTTAAGCTCTTCATATTTTTCACACTTTTTCAGGCTCTTCATGTTTTTCAACACCGCTTCATGCTCCTCCTATTTTTCAGACCGTTTCATGCTCCTCATTTATTTCACACCTTTTGAAGCTCTTCATATTTTTCACACCTTCTCAGGCTATTCATGTTTTTCAACAACGCTTCATGCACCTCCTATTTTTCAGACCGTTTCATGCTCATCTCATTTTTGACACCTTTTGAAGCTTTTCATATTTTTCACACCTTTTCAGGCTCTTCATGTTTTTCCACACCACATCATGCTTCTCCTAATTTTCAGCAAGTTTCATGCTCCTCATGTATTTCACACCTTTTGAAGCTCTTCATATTTTTCAAAACTTTTCAGTCTCTTCCTGTTTTTGAACAGCGCTTCATGCTCCTCCTATATTTCAGACCGTTTCATGCTCCTCATGTATTACACACCTTTTGAAGCTCTTCATTTTTTTCACACATTTACAGGCTCTTCATGTTTTTGATCACCGTTTCATGCTCCTCCTATTTTTCAGACCATTTCATGCTCCTCATATTTTTGACACCTTTTGAAGCTCTTCGTATTTTTCACACCTTTTCAGGTCTCTTCATGTTTTTATACACCGTTTCATGCTAATCCCATTTTTCAAACCATATCATGCTCCTCATATTTTTCACACCTCTTCAAGCTTTTCATATTTTTCACAACGTTTCAGGCTCTTCAAGTTTTTGAACACCGCTTCATGTTCTTCCTATTTTTCAGACCGTTTCATCCTCCTCATATTTTTGACACCTTTTGATGCTCTTCATATTTTTGCCACCTTTTCAGGCTCTTCATGTTTTTCCACACCAGTTCATGCTCCTCCTATTTTTCAGACCATTCATGCTCCTAATATTTTTGAATCCTTTAGAAACTCTTCATATTTTTCACACCTTTTCCGGCTCTTCATGTTTTTCAACACCGCTTCATGCTCCTCCTATTTTTCAGATCGTTTCATGCTCCTCATATTTTTGACACTTTTTGAGCTCTTCATATTTTTCAAACCTTTTCAGGCTCTTCATGTTTTCGAACTCTGCTTCATGCTCCTCCAGTTTTTCACACCGTTTCATGATCCTCTTGTATTTCACAACTTTGAACCTCTTCATATTTTTCACACCTTTTCATGCTCTTCAAGTTTTTCTACATCACTTCATGCTCCTACATTTTTGCAGACCGTTTCATGCTCCTCATATTTTTGACACATTTTGAAGCTCTTCATATTTCTCACACCTTTTCAGGCTGTTCATGTCTTTCAACACCGCTTCATGCTCCTCCTATTTTTCAGACGGGTTCATGCTCATCTCATTTTTGACACCTTTTGAAGGTCTTCATATTTCTCACACCTTTTCAGGCTGTTCATGTTTTTGAACACAGGTTGATGCTCCTCCTATTTTTCAGAACGTTTCATGCTCCTCATATTTTTGACACCTTTTGAAGGTCTTCATATTTTTCACACCTTTTCAAGCTCTTCATATATTTACACACCACTTCATGCTTCTCCTATTTTTCAGGCCATTTCATGCTCCTCATGTATTTCACACCTTTTGAAGCTCTTCATATTTTTCACAGCTTTTCAGGCTCTTCATGTTTTTCCACAGCACTTCATGCTTCTCTTATTTTTCAGCCCGTTTCATGCTCCTCATGTATTTCACACCTTTTGAAGCTCTTCATATTTTTCACACCTTTTCAGGCTCTTCATGTTTTTGATCACCGTTTCATGCTCCTCCTATTTTTCAGACCGTTTCATGCTCCTCATATTTTTGACACCTTTTGAAGCTCTTCATATTTTTCACACCTTTTCAGGCTCTTCATGTTTTTGAACACCACTTCATGATCCTCCTCTTTTTCAGACCGTATCATGCTCTTCATATTTTTGAAACATTTTGAAGCTCTTCATATTTTTCACACCTTTTCAGGCTCTTCATGTTTTTCTCCACCACTTCATGCTCCTCCTATTTTTCAGACCGTTTCATGCTCATCTCATTTTTTTCACCTTTGAAGCTCTTCATATTTTTCACACCTTTTAAATCTCTTCATATTTTTCACAAGTTTTCAGGCTCTTCATGTTTTTCAAAACCGTTTCATGCTGCTTCTATTTTTCAGACCGTTTCATGCTCCTCATATTTTTCACACCTTTTAAAGCTCTTCATATTTTTCACACCTTTTCAGGCTCTTCGTGTTTTTCAAAACCGTTTCATGCTGCTTCTATTTGTCAGACCGTTTCATGCTCATCTCATTTTTGACACCTTTTGAATTTTTTCATATTTTTCACACCTTCTCAGGCTCTTCATGTTTTTGAACACTGCTTCATGCTAATCCTTTTTTTCAAACCATATCATGCTCCTCATATTTTTCACACCTTTTAAGCTCTTCATATTTTTCACACGTTTTCAGCTCTTAATGTTTTTCAACACCGCTTCATGCTCTTCCTATTTTTCAGACCGTTTCATGCTCATTTCATTTTTGACACCTTTTGAAGCTCTTCATATTTTTCACACGTTTTCAGCTCTTAATGTTTTTCAACACCGCTTCATGCTCTTCCTATTTTTCAGACCGTTTCATGCTCATCTCAATTTTGACACCTTTTGAAGCTCTTCATATTTTTCACACATTTTCAGGCTCTTCATGTTTTTGAACATCGCTTCATGCTCCTCCTATTTTTCAGAGAGTTTCATGCTCCTCATGTATTTCACACCTTTTGAAGCTCTTCATATTTTTCACACCTTTTCAGGCTCTTCATGATTTTCAACACCGCTCATGCTCCTCCTATTTTTCAGACCGTTTCATGCTCATCTCATTTTTGACACCTTTTTAATCTCTTCATATTTTTCAAAACTTTTGAAGCTCTTCATATTTTTAATATTTTTGAAGCTCTTCATATTTTCACACGTTTTCACACTCTTCATGTTTTTCAACACCGCTTCATGCTCCTCCTATTTTTCAAACCATATCATGCTCCTCATATTTTTGACACTTTTTGAAGCTCTTCATATTTTTTACTCATTTTCAGGCTCTTCATATTTTTCAACACCACTTCATGCTCCTCCTATTTTTGAGACCGTTTGGTGCTCCGCATATTTTTGACACCTTTAGGAACTCTTCATATTTTTCACACCTTTTCAGGCACTTCATGTTTTTTATCACTGCTTCATGCTCGTCCTATTTTTCAGAACGTTTCATGCTCCTCATATTTTTGACACCTTTTGAAGCTCTTCATATTTTTCACACCTTTTCAGGCTCTTCATGTTTTTCGACACAGCTTCATGCTCCTCCTATTTTTCAGACCGTTTCATTCTCCTCATATTTTTGACACCTTTTGAAGCTCTTCATATTTTTCCCACATTTTCAGGCTCTTCATGTTTTTCGACACAGCTTCATGCTCCTCCTATTTTTCAGACCGTTTCATTCTCCTCATATTTTTGACACCTTTTGAAGCTCTTCATATTTTTCACACATTTTCAGGCTCTTCATGTTTTTGAACATCGCTTCATGCTCCTCCTATTTTTCAGAGAGTTTCATGCTCCTCATGTATTTCACACCTTTTGAAGCTCTTCATATTTTTCACACATTTTCAGGCTCTTCATGTTTTTGACCATCGCTTCATGCTCCTCCTATTTTTCAGACCGTTTCATGCTCCTCATATTTTTGACACCTTTTGAAGCTCTTCATATTTTTCACAACATTTCAGGCTCTTCATGTTTTTCAACACCGCTTCATGCACGTCCTATTTTTCAGACCGTTTCATGCTCATCTCATTTTTGACACCTTTTGAAGTTTTTCATATTTCTCACAACTTTTCAGGCTCTTCATGTTTTTGAACACCGCTTCATGCTAATCCTATTTTTCAAACCATATCATGCTCCTCATATTTTTCACACCTTTTGAAGCTCTTCATATATTTCACACCTTTTCAGGCTCTTCCTGTTTTTGAACACCACTTCATGCTCCTTCTCTTTTTCAGAGAGTTTTATGCTCCTCATGTATTTCACACCTTTTGAAGCTCTTCATATTTTTCACACCTTTTCAGGCTCTTCATGTTTTTCAACACCGCTTCATGCTGCTCATATTTTTCAGACCGTTTCATGCTCCTCATATTTTTGACACCTTTTGAAGCTCTTCATTTTTTGCTCGCCTTTTAAGGCTCTTCATATTTTTCAACACCGCTTCATGCTGCTCATATTTTTCAGACCGTTTCATGCTCCTCATATTTTTGACACCTTTTGAAGCTCTTCATATTTTTCACACGTTTTCAGTCTATTCATTTTTTTGAACACCATTTCAGGCTCCTCCTATTTTTCAGAGAGTTTCATGCTCCTCATGTATTTCACACCTTTGAAAGCTCTTCATATTTTTCAAAGATTTTGAAGCTCTTCATATTTTTCACACCTTTTCAGGCTCTTCATGTTTTTCAACACCGCTTCATGCTGCTCATATTTTTCAGACCGTTTCATGCTCATCTCATTTTTGACACCTTTTGAAGCTCTTCATATTTTTCACACGTTTTCAGCTCTTCATGTTTTTGACCACCGTTTCATGCTCCTCCTATTTTTCAGACCGTTTCATGCTCCTCATATTTTTGACACCTTTTGAAGCTCTTCATATTTTTCACACCTTTTCAGGCTCTTCATGTTTTTGAACACCGCTTCATGATCCTCCTATTTTTCAGACCGTTTCATGCTCTTCATATTTGTGAAACACTTTGAAGCTCTTCATATTTTTCACACCTTTTCAGGCTCTTCATGTTTTTCACCACCACTTCACGCTCCTCCTATATTTCAGACCGTATCATGCTCATCTCATTTTTGTCACCTTTGAAGCTCTTTATTTTTTTCACACCTTTTGAAGCTCTTCATATTTTTCACACGTTTTTTGCTCTTCATATTTTTCAACACCGTTTCATGCTGCTTCTATTTTTCAGTCCGTTTCATGCTCCTCATATATTTCACACCTTTTGAAGCTCTTCATATTTTTCACACCTTTTCAGGATCTTCATGTTTTGGAACACAGCTTCATGCTCCTCCTATTTATCAGACCGATTCATGCTCCTCATATTTTTGACACCTTTTGAAGCTCTTTATATTTTTCAAAGTTTTTCAGGCTCTTCATTATTTTCAACACCGTTTCATGTTATTCCTATTTTTCAGACCGTTTAATGCTCATCTCATTTTTGACACCTTTTGAAGCTCTTCATATTTTTCACACCTTTTCAGGCTCTTCATGATTTTGGACACCGTTTCATGCTCCTCCTATTTTTCAGACCGTTTCATGCTCCTCATGTTTATGACACCTTTTGAAGCTCTTCATATTTTTCACACCTTTTCATGCTCTTCATGTTTCTGAAAACCGCTTCATGATCCTCCTATTTTTCAGAACGTTTCATGCTCCTCATATATTTCACACCTTTTGAAGCTCTTCATATTTTTCACATCATTGAAGCTCTTCATATTTTTCACGCCTTTTCAGGCTCTTCATGATTTTCAACACCGCTTCATGCTCCTCGTATTTTTCGGACCGTTTTATGCTCATCTCATTTTTGACACCTTTTGAAGCTCTTCATATTTTTCACACCTTTTGAAGCTCTTCATATTTTTCATATGTTTGAAGCTCTTCATATTTTCACACGTTTTCAGACTCTTCATGTTTTTCAACACCGCTTCATGCCCCTGCTATTTTTCAGACAGTTTCATGCTCCTCATATTTTTGACAGGTTTTGAGGCTTTTCATATTTTTCACACCTTTTCAGGCTCTTAATGTTTTTGAACACCGTTTCATAATCCGCCTATTTTTAAGACCGTTTCATGCTCCTCATATTTTTGACACCTTTAGAACCTCTTCATATTTTACACAGCTTTTCAGGCTCTTCTTGTTTTTCAACACCGCTTCATGTTCCTCCTCTTTTTCAGAACGTTTCATGCTCCTCATATATTTGACACCTTTTGAAGCTCTTGATATTTCTCACACCTTTTCAGGTTCTTCATGTTTTTCAACACCGCTTCATGCTCCTCCTATTTTTCAGACCGTTTCATGCTCATCTCATTTTTGACACCTTTTGAAGCTCCTCATATTTTTCACATCTTTTGAAGCTCTTCATATTTTTCACACCTTTTCAGGCTCTTCATGTTTTTGAACACCGCTTCATGATCCTCCTGTTTTTCAGACCGTATCATGCTCATCTCATTTTTGTCACCTTTGAAGCTCTTTATATTTTTCACACCTTTTGAAGCTCTTCATATTTTTCACACCTTTTCAGGCTCTTCATGTTTTTGATCACCGTTTCATGCTCCTCCTATTTTTCAGACCGTTTCATGCTCCTCATAATTTTGACACCTTATGAAGCTCTTCATATTTTTCACACCTTTTCTGGCTCTTCATGTTTTTGAACACCGCTTCATGATCCTCCTGATTTTCAGACCGTTTCATGCTCTTCATATTTTTGAAACATTTTGAAGCTCTTCATATTTTTCACAGCTTTTCAGGCTCTTCATGTTTTTCACCACCACTTCATTCTCCTCCTATTTTTCAGACCGTTTCATGCTCATCTCATTTTTGTCACCTTTGAAGCTCTTTATATTTTTCACACCTTTTGAAGCTCTTCATATTTTTCACACTTTTTCAGGCTCTTCATAGTTTTCAACACCGTTTCATGCTGCTTCTATTTTTCAGATCGTTTATGCTCCTCATATTTTTGACACCTTTAGAAGCTCTTCATATTTTTCAAACCTTTTCAGGTTCTTCATGTTTTTGATCACCGTTTGATGCTCCTCCTATTTTTCAGACCGTTTCGTGCTCCTCATATTTTTGACACATTTTGAAGCTGTTCATATTTTTCACACCTTTTCAGGCTCTTCATGTTTTTGAACACCGCTTCATGATCCTCCTATTTTTCAGACCGTTTCATGCTCCTCATATTTTTGACAGTTTTTGAGCTCTTCATATTTTTCACACCTTTTCAGGCTCTTCATGTTTTTGAACACCGCTTCATGCTACTCCAATTTTTCAGATCGTTTATGCTCCTCATATTTTTGACACCTTTAGAAGATCTTCATATTTTTCAAACCTTTTCAGGTTCTTCATGTTTTTGATCACCGTTTCATGCTCCTCCTATTTTTCAGACCGTTTCATGCTCCTCATATTTTTGACACATTTTGAAGCTGTTCATATTTTTCACACCTTTTCAGGCTCTTCATGTTTTTGAACACCGCTTCATGATCCTCCTATTTTTCAGACCGTTTCATACTTCTCATATTTTTGACACATTTAGAAGCTCTTCATTTTTTTCACACCTTTTCAGGCTCTTCATGTTTTTTGACACAGCTTCATGATCCTCCTATTTTTCAGACCGTTTCATGTTCATCTCATTTTTTACACCTTTTGAAGCTTTTCATATTTTTCACACATTTTCAGGCTCTTCATATTTTTCCACACCACTTCATGCTTCTCCTATTTTTCAGCCCGTTTCATGCTCCTCATGTATTTCACACCTTTTGAAGCTCTCCATATTTTTCACAGCTTTTCAGGCTCTTCATGTTTTTCCACAGCACTTCATGCTTCTCTTATTTTTCAGCCGGTTTCATGCTCCTCATGTATTTCACACCTTTTGAAGCTCTTCATATTTTTCACACCTTTTCAGGCTCTTCATGTTTTTGATCACCGTTTCATGCTCCTCCTATTTTTCAGACCGTTTCATGCTCCTCATATTTTTGACACCTTTTGAAGCTCTTCATATTTTTCACACCTTTTCAGGCTCTTCATGTTCTTGAACACCGCTTCATGATCCTCCTGATTTTCAGACCGTTTCATGCTCTTCATATTTTTGAAACATTTTGAAGCTCTTCATAATTTTCACACCTTTTCAGGCTCTTCATGTTTTTCACCAGCACTTCATTCTCCTCCTAATTTTCAGACCGTTTCATGCTCATCTCATTTTTGTCACCTTTGAAGCTCTTTATATTTTTCACACCTTTTGAAGCTCTTCATATTTTTCACACCTTTTCAGGCTCTTCATATTTTTCAACACCTTTTCATGCTGCTTCTATTTTTCAGACCGTTTCATGCTCCTCATATTTTTCACACCTTTTGAAGCTCTTCATATTTTTCACACCTTTTCAGGCTCTTCATGTTTTTGAACACAGCTTCATGCTCCACCTATTTATCAGACCGTTTCATGCTCCTCATATTTTTGACACCTTTTGCAGCTCTTTATATTTTTCACATTATTTCAGGCTCTTCATGATTTTCAACACCGTTTCATGTTATTCCTATTCTTCAGACCGTTTAATGCTCATTATCATTTTTGACACCTTTTGAAGCTCTTCATATTTTCCACACCTTTTCAGGCTCTTCATGTGTTTGATCACCTTTTCATGCTTCTTCTATTTTTCAGATCGTTTCATGCTCCTCATATTTTTGACACTTTTTGAGCTCTTCATATTTTTCACACCTTTTCAGGCTCTTCATGTTTTTGAACACCGCTTCATGCTACTCCTATTTTTCAGATCGTTTATGCTCCTCATATTTTTGACACCTTTAGAAGCTCTTCATATTTTTCAAACCTTTTCAGGCTCTTCATGTTTTTGATCACCGTTTCATGCTCCTCCTATTTTTCAGACCGTTTCATGCTCCTCATATTTTTGACACCTTTTGAAGCTCTTCATATTTTTCACACCTTTTCAGGCTCTTCATGTTTTTGAACACCGCTTCATAATCCTCCTGTTTTTCAGACCGTTTCATGCTCTTCATATTTGTGAAACATTTTGAAGCTCTTCATATTTTTCACACCTTTTCAGGCTCTTCATGTTTTTGAACACAGCTTCATGCTCCACCTATTAATCAGACCGTTTCATGCTCCTCATATTTTTGACACCTTTTGCAGCTCTTTATATTTTTCACACTATTTCAGGCTCTTCATGATTTTCAACACCGTTTCATGTTATTCCTATTTTTCCGACCGTTTAATGCTAATCTCATTTTTGACACCTTTTGAAGCTTTTCATATTTTTCACAACTTTTCAGGCTCTTCATGTTTTTGAACACCGCTTCATGCTCCTCCTATTTTTCAGAGTGTTTCATGCTCCTCATATTTTTGACACTTTTTGAGCTCTTCATATTTTTCACACCTTTTCAGGCTCTTCATGTTTTTGATCACCGTTTCATGCTCCTCCTATTTTTCAGATCGTTTCATGCTCATCATATTTTTGACACTTTTTGAGCTCTTCATATTTTTCACACCTTTTCAGGCTCTTCATGTTTTGGAACACCGCTTCATGATCCTCCTATTTTTCAGACCGTTTCATGCTCCTCATATTTTTGACACATTTAGAAGCTCTTCATTTTTTTCACACCTTTTCAGGCTCTTCATGTTTTTCGACACAGCTTCATGATCCTCCTATTTTTCAGACCATTTCATTCTCCTCATATTTTTGACACCTTTTGAAGCTCTTCATATATTTCACACTTTTTCAGTCTCTTCTTTTTTTTTCAACAGGACTTCATGCTCCTCCTATTTTTCAGACCGTTTCATGCTCTTCATATTTTTGAAACATTTTGAAGCTCTTCATATTTTTCACTCCTTTTCAGGCTCTTCATGTTTTTGAACACCGCTTCATGCTCCTCCTATTTTCAGAACGTTTCATGCTCCTCATATTTTTCACACTTTTTGAAGCTCTTCATATTTTGCACACCTTTTCAAGCCCTTCATGTTTTTCAACACAGCTTTATGCTCCTCCTATTTTTCAGACCGTTTCATGCTCCTAATATTTTGACACCTTTTGAAGCTCTTCATATATTTCACACCTTTTCAGGCTCTTCATGATTTTCAACACCGCTTCATGCTACTCCTATTTTTCAAATCGTTTATGCTCCTCATATTTTTGACACCTTAAAAGCTCTTCATATTTTTCAAACCTTTTCAGGCTCTTCATGTTTTTGGTCACCGTTTCATGCTCCTCCTATTTTTCAGACCGTTTCATGCTCCTCATATTTTTGACACCTTTTGAAGCTCTTCATATTTTTCACACCTTTTCAGGCTCTTTATGTTTTTGAACACCGCTTCATGATCCTCCTGTTTTTCAGTCCGTTTCATGCTCTTCATATTTGTGAAACATTTTGAAGCTCTTCATATTTTTCACAACTTTTCAGGCTCTTCATGTTTTTGATCATCGCTTCATGCTCCTCCTATTTTTCAGAGCGTTTCATGCTCCTCATATTTTTGACACTTTTTGAGCTCTTCATATTTTTCACACCTTTTCAGGCTCTTCATGTTTTTGATCACCGTTTCATGCTCCTTCTATTTTTCAGATCGTTTCATGCTCATCATATTTTTGACTCTTTTTGAGCTCTTCATATTTTTCACACCTTTTCAGGCTCTTCATGTTTTTGAACACCGCTTCATGATCCTCCTATTTTTCAGACCGTTTCATGCTCCTCATATTTTTGACACATTTAGAAGCTCTTGATTTTTTTCACACCTTTTCAGGCTCTTCATGTTTTTCGACACAGCTTCATGATTCTCTTATTTTTCAGACCGTTTCATTCTCCTCATATTTTTGACACCTTTTGAAGCTCTTCATATATTTCACACCTTTTCAGTCTCTTCTTTTTTTTTCAACACGACTTCATGCTCCTCCTATTTTTCAGACCGTTTCATGCTCTTCATATTTTTGAAACATTTTGATGCTATTCATATTTTTCACACCTTTTCAGGCTCTTCATGTTTTTGAACACCGCTTCATGCTCCTCCTATTTTTCAGAACGTTTCATGCTCCTCATATTTTTCACATTTTTGAAGCTCTTCATATTTTGCAAACCTTTTCAGGCCTTTCATGTTTTTCAACACAGCTTCATGCTCCTCCTATTTTTCAGACCGTTTCATGCTCATCTCATTTTTTTCACCTTTCAAGCTCTTTATATTTTTCTCACCTTTTGAAGCTCTTCATATTTTTCACATGTTTTCAGGCTCTTCATATTTTTCAACACCGTTTCATGCTGCTTCTATTTTTCAGACCGTTTCATGCTCCTCATATTTTTCACACCTTTTGAAGCTCTTCATATTTTTCACACCTTTTCAGGCTCTTCATGTTTTTGAACACCGCTTCATGCTCCTCTTATTTTTCAGACCGTTTCATGCTCCTCATATTTTTGACACCTTTTGAAGCTCTTCATATTTTTCACACCTTTTCAGGCTCTTCATATTTATGAACACCGCTTCATGATCCTCCTGTTTTTCAGACCGTTTCATGCTCTTCATATTTTTGAAACATTTTGAAGCTCTTCATATTTTTCACACCTTTTCAGGCTCTTCATGTTTTTCACACGTTTTCAGACTCTTCATGTTTTTCAACAACGCTTCATGCTCCTGCTATTTTTCAGACCGTTTCATGCTCCTCATATTTTAGACACCTTTAAAAACTCTTCATATTTTTCACACCTTTTTAGGCTCTTCATGTTTTTCACACGTTTTCAGACTCTTCATGTTTTTCAACACCGCTTCATGCTCCTGCTATTTGTCAGACCGTTTCATGCTCTTCATATTTTTGACACGTTTTGAAGCTCTTCATATTTTTCACACCTTTTCAGGCTCTTCATGTTTTTCAACACCGTTTCATGCTGCTTCTATTATTTCAGACAGTTTCATGCTCCTCATATTTTTGACATCTTTTGAAGCTCTTCATATTTTTCACATCATTGAAGCTCTTCATATTTTTCACGCCTTTTCAGGCTCTTCATGATTTTCAACACCGCTTCATGATCCTCGTATTTTTCGTACCGTTTCATGCTCATCTCATTTTTGACACCTTTTGAAGCTCTTCATATTTTTCACACCTTTTGAAGCTCTTCATATTTTTCATATGTTTGAAGCTCTTCATAATTTCACACGTTTTCAGACTCTTCATGTTTTTCAACAACGCTTCATGCCCCTGCGATTTTTCATACCGTTTCATGCTCCTCATATTTTTGACAGGTTTTGAGGCTTTTCATATTTTTCACACCTTTTCAGGCTCTTCATGTTTTGGAACACCGTTTCATAATCCGCCTATTTTTAAGACCGTTTCATGCTCCTCATATTTTTGACACCTTTAGAACCTCTTCATATTTTACACAGCTTTTCAGGCTCTTCATGTTTTTTATCACTGCTTCATGCTCGTCCTATTTTTCAGAAAGTTTCATGCTCCTCATATACTTGACACCTTTTGAAGCTCTTGATATTTCTCACACCTTTTCAGGTTCTTTATGTTTTTCAACCCGCTTCATGCTCCTCCTATTTTTCAGACCGTTTCATGCTCATCTCATTTTTGACACCTTTTGAAGCTCTTCATATTTTTCACATCTTTTGAAGCTCTTTATATTTTTCACACATTTTCAGGCTCTTCATGTTTTTGAACACCGCTTCATGCTCCTGCTATTTTTCAGACCGTTTCATGCTCCTCATATTTTTGACACCTTTTGAAGCTCTTCATATTTGTCACACCTTTTCAGGCTCTTCATGATTTTCAACACCGCTTCATGCTCCTCCTATTTTTCAGACCGTTTCATGCTCATCTCATTTTGACACCTTTTGAAGCTTTTCATATTGTTCACACCTTTTCAGTCTGTTCATGATTTTCAACACCGCTTCATTCTCCTTCTATTTTTCAGACCGTTTCAAGCTCATCTCATTTTTGACACCTTTTTAATCTCTTCATATTTTTCACAACTGTTGAAGCTCTTCATATTTTTAATATTTTTGAAGCTCTTCATATTTTCACACGTTTTCACACTCTTCATGTTTTTCAACACCGCTTCATGCTCCTCCTGTTTTCAAACCGTATCATGCTCCTCATGTTTTTGACACCTTTAGAAACTCTTCATATTTTTCACACCTTTTCAGGCTCTTCATGTTTTTTATCACTGCTTCATGCTCGTCCTATTTTTCAGAAAGTTTCATGCTCCTCATATTTTTGACACCTTTTGAAGGTCTTCATATTTTTCACACCTATTCAGGCTCTCCATTTTTTTCAACACTACTTGTTGCTCCTCCTATTTTTTAGAACTTTTCATACTCATCTAATCTTTGACACATTTTGAGGCACTTCATATTTTTTACACCTTTTGAAGCTCTTCATATTTTTCACATTTTTGAAGCTCTTCATATTTTTCACACGATTTCAGACCCTTCATGTTTTTCAAAACCGCTTCATGCTCCTGCTATTTATCATACCGTTTCATACTTCTCATATTTTTGACACGTTTTGAGGCTCTTCATATTTTTCACACCTTTTCAGGCTCTTCATGTTTTTGAACACAGCTTCATGCTCCTCCTATTTTTTCTACCGTATCATGCTCCTCATATTTTTCACACCTTTTGAAGCTCTTCATATTTTTCACACCTTTTCAGGCTCTTCATGTTTTTGAACAGCACTTCATGCTCCTCCTATTTTTCAGACCGTTTCATGCTCCTCATATTTTTGACACCTTTTGAAGCTCTTCATATTTTCCACACCTTTTCAGGCTCTTCATGTTTTTGAACAGCATTTCATGCTCCTCCTATTTTTCAGACCGTTTCATGCTCCTCATATTTTTGACACCTTTTGAAGGTCTTCATATTTTTCACACCTTTTCAGGCTCTTCATGTTTTTCAACACCACTTCATGCTCCTCCTTTTTTTCAGACCGTTTCAGGCTCCTCATATTTTTCACACCTTTTGAAGCCGTTCATATTTCTCACACCTTTTCATGCTCTTCATTTTTTTCAACACTATTTGTTACTCCTCCTATTTTTTAGACCGTTTCATACTCATCTAATTTTTGACAACTTTTGAAGCTCTTCATATTTTTCACCTTTTTGAAGCTCTTCATATTTTTCACACAATTTCAGACTCTTCATGTTTTTCAACACCGCTTCATGCTCCTTATATTTATCATACCGTTTCATACTCCTAATATTTTGACACGTTTTGAGGCTCTTCATATTTTTCACACCTTTTCAAGCTCTTCATGTTTTTGAACTCCGCTTCATGCTCCTCCTATTTTTTCGACAGTATCATGCTCCTCATATTTTTCACACCTTTTGAAGCTCTTCATATTTTTCTCACCTTTTCAGGCTCTTCATGTTTTTGAACAGCATTTCATGCTCCTCCTATTTTTCAGAGAGTTTCATGCTCCTCATGTATTTCACACCTTTTGAAGCTCTTCATATTTTTCACACCTTTTCAGGCTCTTCATGTTTTTCAACACCACTTCATGCTCCTCCTTTTTTTCAGACCGTTTCAGGCTCCTCATATTTTTCACACCTTTTGAAGCCGTTCATATTTCTCACACCTTTTCATGCTCTTCATTTTTTTCAACACTATTTGTTACTCCTCCTATTTTTTAGACCGTTTCATACTCATCTAATTTTTGACAACTTTTGAAGCTCTTCATATTTTTCACCTTTTTGAAGCTCTTCATATTTTTCACACAATTTCAGACTCTTCATGTTTTTCAACACCGCTTCATGCTCCTTATATTTATCATACCGTTTCATACTCCTAATATTTTGACACGTTTTGAGGCTCTTCATATTTTTCACACCTTTTCAAGCTCTTCATGTTTTTGAACTCCGCTTCATGCTCCTCCTATTTTTTCGACAGTATCATGCTCCTCATATTTTTCACACCTTTTGAAGCTCTTCATATTTTTCTCACCTTTTCAGGCTCTTCATGTTTTTGAACAGCATTTCATGCTCCTCCTATTTTTCAGAGAGTTTCATGCTCCTCATGTATTTCACACCTTTTGAAGCTCTTCATATTTTTCACACCTTTTCAGGCTCTTCATGTTTTTCCACACCACTTCATGCTTCTCCTATTTTTCATCCGTTTCATGCTCATCTCAATTTTGAAACCATTTGAAGCCCTTCATATTTTTCACAACTTTTCAGGCTCTTCATGTTTTTGAACACCGCTTCATGCTCCTCCTATTTTTCAGACCGTTTCCTGCTCCTCATATTTTTGACACTTTTTGAAGCTCTTCATATTTTTCACACCTTTTCAGACTCTTCATGTTTTTCAACACCGCTTCATGCTCCTCCTTTTTTTCAGACCGTTTCATGCTCCTCATGTATTTCACACCTTTTGAAGCTCTTCATATTTTTCACACCTTTTCAGGCTCTTCATGTTTTTGAACACCGCTTCATGCTCCTCCTATTTTTCAGACCGTTTCATGCTCCTCATGTATTTCACACCTTTTGAAGCTCTTCATATTTTTCACACCTTTTCAGGCTCTTCATGTTTTTCAACACCGCTTCATGCTCCTCCTTTTTTTCAGACCGTTTCATGCTCATCTCAATTTTGACACCATTTGAAGCTTTTCATATTTTTCACAACTTTTCAGGCTCTTCATGTTTTTGAACACCGCTTCATGCTCCTCCTATTTTTCAGACCATTTCATGCTCCTCATATTTTCCACACCTTTTGAAGCTCTTCATATTTTTGCCACCTTTTCAGGCTCTTCATGTTTTTCCACACCAGTTCATGCTCCTCCTATTTTTCAGACCATTCATGCTCCTCATATTTTTGAATCCTTTAGAAACTCTTCATATTTTTCACACCTTTTCCGGCTCTTCATGTTTTTCAACACCGCTTCATGCTCCTCCTATTTTTCAGATCGTTTCATGCTCCTCATATTTGACACCTTTTGAAGCTCTTCATATTTTTCACACCTTTTCAGGCTCTTCATGTTTTTGAACACTTCTTCTTGCTCCTCCTCTTTTTCAAACCCTTTCATGCTTCTCATATTTTTGACATCTTTTAAAGCTCTTCATATTTTTCACACCTTTTCAGGCTCTTCATGTTTTTCAACACCACTTCATGCTCCTCCTATTTTTGAGACCGTTTCATGCTCCTCATATTTCTGACACCTTTAGAAACTCTTCATATTTTTCACACCTTTTCAGGCTCTTCATGTTTTTTAACACCTCTTCATACTCCTCCTATTTTTCAGACCGTTTCATTCTCCTCATATTTTTGACACCTTTTCAAGCTCTTCATATATTTCACACCCTTTCAGGTTCTTCATTTTTTTCAACACCACTTCATGCTCCTCCTATTTTTCAGAGCGTTTCATGCTCCTCATCTTTTTGATAGCTTTTGAAGCTCTTCATATATTTCACACATTTTCAGGCTCTTCATGTTTTTCAACACTGCTTCATGCTCGTCCTATTTTTCAGAACGTTTCATGCTCCTCAAATTTTTGACACCTTTTGAAGCTCTTCATATTTTTCACACCTTTTCAGGCTTTTCATGTTTTTTTGAACACCGCTTCATGTTCCTCCTATTTTTCAGACCGTTTCATGCTCCTCATATTTTTGACACCTTTTGAAGCTCTTCATATATTTCACAACTTTTCAGGCTCTTCATATTTTTGAACACCGCTTCATGCTCCTCCTATTTTCAGACCGTTTCATGCTCCTCTCATTTTTGACACCTTTTGAAGATTTGCATTTCTTTACACACCTATTCAGGCCTTTCATGTTTTTGAACACTGCTTCATGCTCCTCCTATTTTTCAGACCGTATCATGCTCCTCATATTTTTCACACATTTTGAAGCTCTTCATATTTTTCACACCTTTTCAGGCTCTTCATTTTTTTCAACACTACTTGTTGCTCCTCCTATTTTTTAGACCTTTTCATGCTCATCTAATTTTTGACACTTTTGAAGATCTTCATATTTTTTACACCTTTTGAAGCTCCTCATATTTTTCACACATTTTGAAGCTCTTCATATTTTTCTCACCTTTTCAGGCTCTTCATGATTTTCATCACCGCTTCATGCTCCTCCTATTTTTCAGACCGTTTCATGCTCATCTCATTTTTGACACCTTTTGAAGCTCTTCCTATTTTTTACAGGTTTTCAGGCTCTTCATGTTTTTCAACACTGCTTCATGCTCCTCCTATTTTTCCGACCGCTTCATGCTCATCTCATTTTGACATCTTTTGAAGCTCTTCATATTTTTCACACCTTTTGAAGCTCTTCATATTTTTCACATTTATGAATCTCTTCATATTTTCCACACGTTTTCAGACAATTCATGTTTTTCAACATCGCTTCATGCTCCTCCTATTTTTCAGACCGTTTCATGCTCCTCATAATTTTGACACCTTTTGAAGCTTTAATATTTTTAACACCTTTTCAGGCTCTTCATCTTTTTCAACACCACTTCATGCTCCTCCTTTTTTGCAGACCGTTTCATGCTACTCATATTTTTAACACCTTTTGAAGCTCTTCATATTTCTCACACCTTTTCAGGCTCTTCATGTTTTTCAACAACGCTTCATGCTCCTCCGATTTTTCAGACCGTTTCATGCTCCTCATATTTTTGACACCTTTTGAAGCTCTTCATGTTTTTCACACCTTTTCAGGCTCTTCATGTTTTTGAACACCGCTTCATGCTTCTCCTATTTTTCAGACCGTTTCATGCTCCTCATATTTTTGACACCTTTTGAAGCTCTTCATATTTTTCACAACTTTTCAGGCTCTTCATGTTTTTCAACACCGCTTCATGCACGTCCTATTTTTCAGACCATTTCATGCTCATCTCATTTTTGACACCTTTTGAAGTTTTTCATATTTTTCACAACTTTTCAGGCTCTTCATGTTTTTGAACACCGCTTCACGCTAATCCTGTTTTTCAAACCATATAATGCTCCTCATATTTTTCACACCTTTTGAAGCTCTTCATATATTTCACACCTTTTCAGGCTCTTCATGTTTCTGAACACCACTTCATGCTCCTTCTCTTTTTCAGAGAGTTTTATGCTCCTCATGTATTTCACACCTTTTGAAGCTCTTCATATTTTTCACACCTTTTCAGGCTCTTCATGTTTTTCAACACCACTTCATGCTGCTCATATTTTTCAGACCGTTTCATGCTCCTCATATTTTTTACACCTTTTGAAGCTCTTCATTTTTTTCACACCTTTTAAGGCTCTTCATGTTTTTCAACACCGCTTCATGCTGCTCATATTTTTCAGACCGTTTCATGCTCCTCATATTTTTGACACCTTTTGAAGCTCTTCATATTTTTCACACGTTTTCAGTCTATTCATGTTTTTGAACACCATTTCAGGCTCCTCCTATTTTTCAGAGTGTTTCATGCTCCTCATGTATTTCACACCTTTGAAAGCTCTTCATATTTTTCAAAGATTTTGAAGCTCTTCATATTTTTCACACCTTTTCAGGCTCTTCATGTTTTTCAACACCGTTTCATGCTCCCCCTATTTTTCAAACCGTTTCATGTTCCTCATAATTTTGAAACCTTTTGAAGATCTTCATAATTTTCACACATTTTCAGGCTCTTCATGTGTTTGAACACCGCTTCATGTTCCTCCTATTTTTCAGACCGTTTCATGCTCCTCATATTTTTGACACCTTTTGAAGCTCTCATATTTTTCATACCTTTTGAAGCTCTTCATGTTTTTGAACACTGCTTCATGCTCCTCGTATTTTTCAGATCGTTTCATGCTCCTCATTTTTTGACACTTTTTGAGCTCTTCGTATTTTTCAAACCTTTTCAAGCTCTTCATGTTTTCGAACTCTGCTTCATGCTCCTCCAATTTTTCACACCGTTTCATGATCCTCATATTTTTGATACTTTTTGAGCTCTTCATATTTTTCACACATTTTCAGGCTCTTCATGTTTTTGATCACCGTTTCATGCTCCTCCTATTTTTCAGACCGTTTCATGCTCCTCATATTTTTGACACCTTTTGAAGCTCTTCATATTTTTCACACCTTTTCAGGCTCTTCGTGTTTTTGAACACCACTTCATGATCCTCTTGTTTTTCAGACCGTTTCATGCTCTTCATATTTGTGAAACATTTTGAAGCTCTTCATATTTTTCACACCTTTTCAGGCTCTTCATGTTTTTCACCACCACTTCACGCTCCTCCTATATTTCAGACCGTATCATGCTCATCTCATTTTTGTCACCTTTGAAGCTCTTTATTTTTTTCACACCTTTTGAAGCTCTTCATATTTTTCACACGTTTTCATGCTCTTCATATTTTTCAACACCGTTTCATGCTGCTTCAATTTTTCAGTCCGTTTCATGCTCCTCATATTTTTCACAACTTTTGAAGCTCTTCATATTTTTCACACCTTTTCAGGATCTTCATGTTTTGGAACACAGCTTCATGCTCCTCCTATATATCAGACCGTTTCATGCTCCTCATATTTTTGACACCTTTTGAAGCTCTTTATATTTTTCACAGTTTTTCAGGCTCTTCATGATTTTCAACATCGTTTCATGTTATTCCTATTTTTCAGACCTTTTAATGCTCATCTCATTTTTGACACCTTTTTAAGCTTTTCATATTTTTCACAACTTTTCAGGCTCTTCATGTTTTTGAACACCGCTTCATGCTCCTCCTATTTTTCAGAGAGTTTCATGCTCCTCATGTATTTCACAGCTTTTGAAGCTCTTCATATTTTCCACACCTTTTCAGGCTCTTCATGTTTTTGAACACCGCTTCATGCTTCTCCTATTTTTCAGACCGTTTCATGCTCCTCATATTTTTGACACCTTTTGAAGCTCTTCATATATTTCACAACTTTTCAGGCTCTTCATGTTTTTCAACACCGCTTCATGCACGTCCTATTTTTCAGACCGTTTCATGCTCATCTCATTTTTGACACCTTTTAAAGCTCTTCATATTTTTCACACATTTTCAGGCTCTTCATATTTTTCAACACCGCTTCATGCTCCTCCGATTTTTCAGACCGTTTCATGCTCCTCATATATTTCACACCTTTTGAAGCCTTTCATATTTTTCACAACGTTTCAGGCTCTTCATGTTTTTGAACATCGCTTCAGGCTCCTCCTATTTTTCAGACCGTTTCATGCTCATCTCATTTTTGACACCTTTTGAAGCTTTTGATATTTTTCACAACTTTTCAGGCTCTTCATGTTTTTGAACACAGCTTCATGCTCCTCCTATTTTTCAGACCGTATCATGCTCCTCATATTTTTCACACCTTTTGAAGCTCTTCATATTTTTCACACGTTTTCAGTCTATTCATGTTTTTGAACACCATTTCAGGCTCCTCCTATTTTTCAGAGAGTTTCATGCTCCTCATGTATTTCACACCTTTGAAAGCTCTTCATATTTTTCAAAGATTTTGAAGCTCTTCATATTTTTCACACCTTTTCAGGCTCTTCATGTTTTTCAACACCGTTTCATGCTCCTCCTATTTTTCAGACGGTTTCATGCTCCTCATATTTTTCACACCTTTTGAAGCTCTTCATATTTTTCACACCCTTTTAAGATCTTCATGTTTTTGAACACAGCTTCATGCTCCTCCTATTTTTCAGACCGTTTCATGCTCCTCATATTTTTGACAACTTTTGAAGCTCTTCATATTTTTCACACCTTTTCAGGCTCTTCATATTTTTGAACACAGCTTCATGCTCCTCCTATTTTTCAGACCGTTTCATGCTCCTCATATTTTTGACACCTTTTGAAGCTTTTCATATTTTTCACATCTTTTCAGGCTCTTCATGTCTTTCAACACCATTTCATGATCCTCCTATTTTTCAGACCGTTTCATGCTCATCTCATTTTTGACACCTTTTGAAGCTTTTCATATTTTTCACACATTTTCAGGCTCTTCATATTTTTCCACACCACTTCATGCTTCTCCTATTTTTCAGCCCGTTTCATGCTCCTCATGTTTTTGACATCTTTTGAAGCTCTTCATATTTTTCACACGTTTTCAGCTCTTAATGTTTTTCAACACCGCTTCATGCTCTTCCTATTTTTCAGACCGTTTCATGCTCATCTCATTTTTGACACCTTTGGAAGCTCTTCATATTTTTCACACGTTTTCAGCTCTTAATCTTTTTCAACACCGCTTCATGCTCTTCCTATTTTTCAGACGGTTTCATGCTCATCTCAAGTTTGACACCTTTTGAAGCTCTTCATATTTTTCACACATTTTCAGGCTCTTCATGTTTTTGAACATCGCTTCATGCTCCTCCTATTTTTCAGAGAGTTTCATGCTCCTCATGTATTTCACACCTTTTGAAGCTCTTCATATTTTTCACACCTTTTCAGGCTCTTCATGTTTTTCAACACCGCTTATGCTCCTCCTATTTTTCAGACCGTTTCATGCTCATCTCATTTTTGACACCTTTTTAATCTCTTCATATCTTTCAAAACTTTTGAAGCTGTTCATATTTTTAATATTTTTGAAGCTCTTCATATTTTCACACGTTTTCAGACTCTTCATGTTTTTCAACACCGCTTCATGCTCCTCCTATTTTTCAAACCGTATCATGCTCCTCATATTTTTGAAAACTTTTGAAGCTCTTCATATTTTTCACACCTTTTCAGGCTCTTCATGTTTTTGAACACTTCTTCATGCTCTTCCTCTTTTTCAGACCGTTTCATGCTCCTCATATTTTTGACACTTTTTGAAGCTCTTCATATTTTTCACTCATTTTCAGGCTCTTCATATTTTTCAACACCACTTCATGCTCCTCCTATTTTTGAGACCGTTTGGTGCTCCGCATATTTTTGACACCTTTAGGAACACTTCATATTTTTCACACCTTTTCAGGCACTTCATGTTTTTTATCATTGCTTCATGCTCGTCCTATTTTTCAGAACGTTTCATGCTCCTCATATTTTTGACACCTTTTGAAGCTCTTCATATTTTTCACACCTTTTCAGGCTTTTCATGTTTTTGAACACCGCTTCATGCTCCTCCTATTTTTCAGATTGTTTCATGCTCCTCATATTTTTGACACCTTTTGAAGCTCTTCATATTTTTCACACCTTTTCAGGCTCTTCATGTTTTTCAACACCGCTTCATGCTCGTCGTATTTTGCTGACCGTTTCATGCTCCTCATATTTTTGACACCTTTTGAAGCTCTTCAGATATTTCGCACCTTTCCAGGCTCTTCATTTTTTCAACACCACTTCATGCTCCTCCTATTTTTCAGATCGTTTCATGCTCATCTCATTTTAACACCTTTTGAAGCTCTTCATATTTTTGACAAATTTTGAAGGTCTTCATATTTTTCACACGTTTTCAGGCTCTTCATGATTTTCAAAACCGCTTCATGCTCCTCCTATTTTTCAGACCTTTTCATGCTCATCTCATTTTAACACCTTTTGAAGCTCTTCATATTTTTGACACCTTTTGAAGCTCTTCATATTTTTCACACCTTTTCAGGCTCTTAATGATTTTCAACACCGCTTCATGCTCCTCCTATTTTTCAGACCTTTTCATGCTCATCTCTTTTTTGACACCTTTTGAAGCTCTTCAGATTTTTCACACCTTTTGAAGCTCTTCATATTTTTCACATTTATGAATCTCTTCATATTTTCCACACGTTTTCAGACAATTCATGTTTTTCAACATCGCTTCATGCTCCTCCTATTTTTCAGACCGTTTCATTCTCCTCATATTTTTGACACCTTTTGAAGCTCTTCATATATTTCACACTTTTTCAGACTTTTCCTTTTTTTGAACACGACTTCATGCTCCTCCTATTTTTCAGACCGTTTCATGCTCATCTCATTTTGACATCTTTTGAAACTCTTCATATTTTTCACACCTTTTGAAGCTCTTCATATTTTTCACATTTATGAATCTCTTCATATTTTCCACACGTTTTCAGACAATTCATGTTTTTCAACATCACTTCATGTTATTCCTATTTTTCAGACCGTTTCATGCTACTCATATTTTTAACACCTTTTGAAGCTCTTCATATTTCTCACACCTTTTCAGGCTCTTCATGTTTTTCAACAACGCTTCATGCTCCTCCGATTTTTCAGACCGTTTCATGCTCCTCATATTTTTGACACCTTTTGAAGCTCTTCATATTTTTCACACCTTTTCAGGCTCTTCATGTTTTTGAACACCGCTTCATGCTTCTCCTATTTTTCAGACCTTTTCATGCTCCTCATATTATTGACACCTTTTGAAGCTCTTCATATTTTTCACAACTTTTCAGGCTCTTCATGTTTTTCAACACCGCTTCATGCACGTCCTATTTTTCAGACCGTTTCATGCTCATCTCATTTTTGACACCTTTTGAAGTTTTTAATATTTTTCACAACTTTTCAGGCTCTTCATGTTTTTGAACACCGCTTCATGCTAATCCTATTTTTCAAACCATATCATGCTCCTCATATTTTTCACACCTTTTCAAGCTCTTCATATATTTCACACCTTTTCAGGCTCTTCATTTTTTTGGACACCACTTCATGCTCCTTCTCTTTTTCAGAGAGTTTTATGCTCCTCATGTATTTCACACCTTTTGAAGCTCTTCATATTTTTCACACCTTTTCAGGCTCTTCATGTTTTTCAACACCGCTTCATGCTGCTCATATTTTTCAGACCGTTTCATGCTCCTCATATTTTTGACACCTTTTGAAGCTCTTCAATTTTTTCACACCTTTTAAGGCTCTTCATGTTTTTCAACACCGCTTCATGCTGCTCATATTTTTCAGACCGTTTCATGCTCCTCATATTTTTGACACATTTTGAAGCTGTTCATATTTTTCACACCTTTTCAGGCTGTTCATGTTTTTGAACACCGCTTCATGATCCTCCTATTTTTCAGACCGTTTCATGCTCCTCATATTTTTGACACTTTTTGAGCTCTTCATATTTTTCACACCTTTTCAGGCTCTTCATGTTTTTGAACACCACTTCATGCTACTCCTATTTTTCAGATCGTTTATGCTTCTCATATTTTTGACACCTTTAGAAGCTCTTCATATTTTTCAAACCTTTTCAGGTTCTTCATGTTTTTGATCACCGTTTCATGCTCCTCCTATTTTTCAGAGAGTTTCATGCTCCTCATGTATTTCACACCTTTTGAAGCACTTCATATTTTGCACACCTTTTCAGGCTCTTCATGTGTTTGATCACCGTTTCATGCTTCTTCTATTTTTCAGATCGTTTCATGCTCCTCATACTTTTGACACTTTTTGAGCTCTTCATATTTTTCACACCTTTTCAGGCTCTTCATGTTTTTGAACACCGCTTCATGCTACTCCTATTTTTCAGATCGTTTATGCTCCTCATATTTTTGACACCTTTAGAAGCTCTTCATATTTTTCAAACCTTTTCTGGCTCTTCATGTTTTTGATCACCGTTTCATGCTCCTCCTATTTTTCAGACCGTTTCATGCTCCTCATATTTTTGACACCTTTTGAAGCTCTTCATATTTTTCACACCTTTTCAGGCTCTTCATGTTTTTGAACACCGCTTCATAATCCTCCTGTTTTTCAGACCGTTTCATGCTCTTCATATTTGTGAAACATTTTGAAGCTCTTCATATTTTTCACACCTTTTCAGGCTCTTCATGTTTTTGAACACAGCTTCATGCTCCACCTATTTATTAGACCGTTTCATGCTCCTCTTATTTTTGACACCTTTTGCAGCTCTTTATATTTTTCACACTATTTCAGGCTCTTCATGATTTTCAACACCGTTTCATGTTATTCCTATTTTTCCGACCGTTTAATGCTAATCTCATTTTTGACATCTTTTGAAGCTTTTCATAATTTTCACAACTTTTCAGGCTCTTCATGTTTTTGAACACCGCTTCATGCTCCTCCTATTTTTCAGAGCGTTTCATGCTCCTCATATTTTTGACACTTTTTGAGCTCTTCATATTTTTCACACCTTTTCAGGCTCTTCATGTTTTTGATCACCGTTTCATGCTCCTTCTATTTTTCAGATCGTTTCATGCTCATCATATTTTTGACACTTTTTGAGCTCTTCATATTTTTCACACCTTTTCAGGCTCTTCATGTTTTTGAACACCACTTCATGATCCTCCTATTTTTCAGACCGTTTCATGCTCCTCATATTTTTGACACATTTAGAAGCTCTTCACTTTTTTCACACCTTTTCAGGCTCTTCATGTTTTTCGACACAGCTTCATGATCCTCCTATTTTTCCGACCATTTCATTCTCCTCATATTTTTGACACCTTTTGAAACTCTTCATATATTTCACACCTTTTCAGTCTCTTCTTTTTTTTTCAACACGACTTCATGCTCCTCCTATTTTTCAGACCGTTTCATGCTCCTAATATTTTGACACCTTTTGAAGCTCTTCATATTTTTCACACCTTTTCAGGCTCTTCATATTTTTTATCACTGCTTCATGCTCGTCCTATTTTTTAGAAAGTTTCATGCTCCTCCTATTTTTCAGACCGTTTCATGCTCCTCATATTTTTGACACCTTTTGAAGGTCTTCATATTTTTCACACCTTTTCAGGCTCTTCATTTTTTTCAACACTACTTGTTGCTCCTCCTATTTTTTAGAACTTTTCATACTCATCTAATTTTTGACACATTTTGAGGCACTTCATATTTTTTACACCTTTTGAAGCTCTTCATATTTTTCACATTTTTGAAGCTCTTCATATTTTTCACACGATTTCAGACCCTTCATGTTTTTCAAAACCGCTTCATGCTCCTGCTATTTATCATACCGTTTCATACTTCTCATATTTTTGACACGTTTTGAGGCTCTTCATATTTTTCACACCTTTTCAGGCTCTTCATGTTTTTGAACACTGCTTCATGCTCCTCGTATTTTTTCTACCGTATCATGCTCCTCATATTTTTCACTCCTTTTGAAGCTCTTCATATTTTTCACACCTTTTCAGGCTCTTCATGTTTTTGAACAGCACTTCATGCTCCTCCTATTTTTCAGACCGTTTCATGCTCCTCATATTTTTGACACCTTTTGAAGCTCTTCATATTTTCCACACCTTTTCAGGCTCTTCATGTTTTTCAACACCGCTTCATGCTCCTCCGATTTTTCAGACCATTTCATGCTCCTCATATTTTTGACACCTTTTGAAGGTCTTCATATTTTTCACACCTTTTCAGGCTCTTCATGTTTTTCAACACCACTTCATGCTCCTCCTTTTTTTCAGACCGTTTCAGGCTCCTCATATTTTTCACACCTTTTGAAGCCGTTCATATTTCTCACACCTTTTCATGCTCTTCATTTTTTTCAACACTATTTGTTACTCCTCCTATTTTTTAGACCGTTTCATACTCATCTAATTTTTGACAACTTTTGAAGCTCTTCATATTTTTCACCTTTTTGAAGCTCTTCATATTTTTCACACAATTTCAGACTCTTCATGTTTTTCAACACCACTTCATGCTCCTTCTATTTATCATACCATTTCATACTCCTAATATTTTGACACGTTTTGAGGCTCTTCATATTTTTCACACCTTTTCAGGCTCTTCATTTTTCAACACCGCTTCATGCTCCTCCTATTTTTCAGACCGTTTCATGCTCATCTCATTTTTGACACCTTTTGAAGCTTTTCATATTTTTCACAACTTTTCAGGCTCTTCATGTCTTTCAACACCGTTTCAGGCTCCTCATATTTTTCAGACCGTTTCATGCTCATCTCATTTTTGACACCTTTTGAAGCTCTTCATATTTTTCACACATTTTCAGGCTCTTCATGTTTTTGAAAACCGCTTCATGCTCCTCCTATTTTTCAGAGAGTTTCATGCTCCTCATGTATTTCACACCTTTTGAAGCTCTTCATATTTTTCACACCTTTTCAGGCTCTTCATGTTTTTGATCACCGTTTCATGCTCCTCCTATTTTTCAGACCGTTTCATGCTCCTCATATTTATGACACCTTTTGAAACTCTTCCTGTTTTTCACACCTTTTCATGCTCTTCATGTTTCTGAAAACCGCTTCATGATCCTCCTATTTTTCAGACCGTTTCATTCTCCTCATATATTTCACACCTTTTGAAGCTCTTCATATTTTTCACACCTTTTCATGCTCTTCATGTTTCTGAAAACCGCTTCATGATCCTCCTATTTTTCAGACCGTTTCATTCTCCTCATATATTTCACACCTTTTGAATCTCTTCATATTTTTCCCACCTTTTCAGGCTCTTCATGTTTTTGAACACTGCTTCATGATCCTCGTATTTTTCAGATCGTTTCATGCTCCTCATATTTTTGACACTTTTTGAGCTCTTCATATTTTTCACACCTTTTCAGGCTCTTCATGTTTTTGAACACCGCTTCATGATCCTCCTGATTTTCAGACCGTTTCATGCTCATCTCATTTTTGTCACCTTTGAAGCTCCTTATATTTTTCACACCTTTTGAAGCTCTTCATATTTTTCACACGTTTTCAGGCTCTTCATATTTTTCAACACCGTTTCATGCTGCTTCTATTTTTCAGACCGTTTCATGCTCCTCATATTTTTCACACCTTTTGAAGCTCTTCATATTTTTCACACCTTTTCAGGCTCTTCATGTTTTTGAACACAGCTTCATGCTCCACCTATTTATCAGACCGTTTCATGCTCCTCATATTTTTGACACCTTTTGCAGCTCTTTATATTTTTCACATTATTTCAGGCTCTTCATGATATTCAACACCGTTTCATGTTATTCCTATTTTTCAGACCGTTTAATGCTCATCTCATTTTTGACACCTTTTGAAGCTTTTCATATTGTTCACACCTGTTCAGTCTGTTCATGATTTTCAACACCGCTTCATGCTCCTTCTATTTTTCAGACCGTTTCAAGCTCATCTCATTTTTGACACCTTTTTAATCTCTTCATATTTTTCACAACTGTTGAAGCTCTTCATATTTTTAATATTTTTGAAGCTCTTCATATTTTCACACGTTTTCACACTCTTCATGTTTTTCAACACCGCTTCATGCTCCTCCTTTTTTCAAACGGGATCATGCTCCTCATATTTTTGACACCTTTAGAAACTCTTCATATTTTTCACACCTTTTCAGGCTCTTCATGTTTTTTATCACTGCTTCTTGCTCGTCCTATTTTTTAGAAAGTTTCATGCTCCTCATATTTTTGACACCTTTTGAAGGTCTTCATATTTTTCACACCTTTTCAGGCTCTTCATTTTTTTCAACACTACTTGTTGCTCCTCCTATTTTTTAGAACTTTTCATACTCATCTAATTTTTGACACATTTTGAGGCACTTCATATTTTTTACACCTTTTGAAGCTCTTCATATTTTTCACATTTTTGAAGCTCTTCATATTTTTCACACGATTTCAGACCCTTCATGTTTTTCAAAACCGCTTCATGCTCCTGCTATTTATCATACCGTTTCATACTTCTCATATTTTTGACACGTTTTGAGGCTCTTCATATTTTTCACACCTTTTCAGGCTCTTCATGTTTTTGAACACAGCTTCATGCTCCTCCTATTTTTTCTACCGTATCATGCTCCTCATATTTTTCACACCTTTTGTAGCTCTTCATATTTTTCACACCTTTTCAGGCTCTTCATGTTTTTGAACAGCACTTCATGCTCCTCCTATTTTTCAGACCGTTTCATGCTCCTCATATTTTTGACACCTTTTGAAGCTCTTCATATTTTCCACACCTTTTCAGGCTCTTCATGTTTTTCAACACCGCTTCATGCTCCTCCGATTTTTCAGACCATTTCATGCTCCTCATATTTTTGACACCTTTTGAAGGTCTTCATATTTTTCACACCTTTTCAGGCTCTTCATGTTTTTCAACACCACTTCATGCTCCTCCTTTTTTTCAGACCGATTCAGGCTCCTCATATTTTTCACACCTTTTGAAGCCGTTCATATTTCTCACACCTTTTCATGCTCTTCATTTTTTTCAACACTATTTGTTACTCCTCCTATTTTTTAGACCGTTTCATACTCATCTAATTTTTGACAACTTTTGAAGCTCTTCATATTTTTCACCTTTTTGAAGCTCTTCATATTTTTCACACAATTTCAGACTCTTCATGTTTTTCAACACCGCTTCATGCTCCTTCTATTTATCATACCGTTTCATACTCCTAATATTTTGACACGTTTTGAGGCTCTTCATATTTTTCACACCTTTTCAGGCTCTTCATGTTTTTGAACTCTGCTTCATGCTCCTCCTATTTTTTCGACCGTATCATGCTCCTCATATTTTTCACACCTTTTGAAGCTCTTCATATTTTTCTCACCTTTTCAGGCTCTTCATGTTTTTGAACAGCACTTCATGCTCCTCCTATTTTTCAGAGAGTTTCATGCTCCTCATGTATTTCACACCTTTTGAAGCTCTTCATATTTTTCACACCTTTTCAGGCTCTTCATGTTTTTCCACACCACTTCATGCTTCTCCTATTTTTCATCCGTTTCATGCTCATCTCAATTTTGACACCATTTGAAGCTTTTCATATTATTCACAACTTTTCAGGCTCTTCATGTTTTTGAACACCGCTTCATGCTCCTCCTATTTTTCAGACCGTTTCCTGCTCCTCATATTTTTGACACCTTTTGAAGCTCTTCATATTTTTCACACCTTTTCAGACTCTTCATGTTTTTCAACAGCTCTTCATGCTCCTCCTTTTTTTCAGACCGTTTCATGCTCCTCATGTATTTCACACCTTTTGAAGCTCTTCATATTTTTCACACCTTTTCAGGCTCTTCATGTTTTGAACACCGCTTCATGCTCCTCCTATTTTTCAGACCGTTTCATGCTCCTGATGTATTTCACACCGTTTGAAGCTCTTCATATTTTTCACACCTTTTCAGGCTCTTCATGTTTTTGATTACCGTTTCATCCTCCTCCTATTTTTCAGACCGTTTCATTCTCCTCATATTTTTGACACCTTTTCAAGCTCTTCATATTTTGCAAACCTTTTCAGGCCTTTCATGTTTTTCAACACAGCTTCATGCTCCTCCTATTTTTCAGACCGTTTCATGCTCATCTCATTTTTTTCACCTTTCAAGCTCTTTATATTTTTCTCACCTTTTGAAGCTCTTCATATTTTTCACATGTTTTCAGGCTCTTCATATTTTTCAACACCGTTTCATGCTGCTTCTATTTTTCAGACCGTTTCATGCTCCTCATATTTTTCACACCTTTTGAAGCTCTTCATATTTTTCACACCTTTTCAGGCTCTTCATGTTTTTGAACACCGCTTCATGCTCCTCTTATTTTTCAGACCGTTTCATGCTCCTCATATTTTTGACACCTTTTGAAGCTCTTCATATTTTTCACACCTTTTCAGGCTCTTCATATTTATGAACACCGCTTCATGATCCTCCTGTTTTTCAGACCGTTTCATGCTCTTCATATTTTTGAAACATTTTGAAGCTCTTCATATTTTTCACACCTTTTCAGGCTCTTCATGTTTTTCACACGTTTTCAGACTCTTCATGTTTTTCAACAACGCTTCATGCTCCTGCTATTTTTCAGACCGTTTCATGCTCCTCATATTTTAGACACCTTTAAAAACTCTTCATATTTTTCACACCTTTTTAGGCTCTTCATGTTTTTCACACGTTTTCAGACTCTTCATGTTTTTCAACACCGCTTCATGCTCCTGCTATTTGTCAGACCGTTTCATGCTCTTCATATTTTTGACACGTTTTGAAGCTCTTCATATTTTTCACACCTTTTCAGGCTCTTCATGTTTTTCAACACCGTTTCATGCTGCTTCTATTATTTCAGACAGTTTCATGCTCCTCATATTTTTGACATCTTTTGAAGCTCTTCATATTTTTCACATCATTGAAGCTCTTCATATTTTTCACGCCTTTTCAGGCTCTTCATGATTTTCAACACCGCTTCATGATCCTCGTATTTTTCGTACCGTTTCATGCTCATCTCATTTTTGACACCTTTTGAAGCTCTTCATATTTTTCACACCTTTTGAAGCTCTTCATATTTTTCATATGTTTGAAGCTCTTCATAATTTCACACGTTTTCAGACTCTTCATGTTTTTCAACAACGCTTCATGCCCCTGCGATTTTTCATACCGTTTCATGCTCCTCATATTTTTGACAGGTTTTGAGGCTTTTCATATTTTTCACACCTTTTCAGGCTCTTCATGTTTTGGAACACCGTTTCATAATCCGCCTATTTTTAAGACCGTTTCATGCTCCTCATATTTTTGACACCTTTAGAACCTCTTCATATTTTACACAGCTTTTCAGGCTCTTCATGTTTTTTATCACTGCTTCATGCTCGTCCTATTTTTCAGAAAGTTTCATGCTCCTCATATACTTGACACCTTTTGAAGCTCTTGATATTTCTCACACCTTTTCAGGTTCTTTATGTTTTTCAACCCGCTTCATGCTCCTCCTATTTTTCAGACCGTTTCATGCTCATCTCATTTTTGACACCTTTTGAAGCTCTTCATATTTTTCACATCTTTTGAAGCTCTTTATATTTTTCACACATTTTCAGGCTCTTCATGTTTTTGAACACCGCTTCATGCTCCTGCTATTTTTCAGACCGTTTCATGCTCCTCATATTTTTGACACCTTTTGAAGCTCTTCATATTTGTCACACCTTTTCAGGCTCTTCATGATTTTCAACACCGCTTCATGCTCCTCCTATTTTTCAGACCGTTTCATGCTCATCTCATTTTGACACCTTTTGAAGCTTTTCATATTGTTCACACCTTTTCAGTCTGTTCATGATTTTCAACACCGCTTCATTCTCCTTCTATTTTTCAGACCGTTTCAAGCTCATCTCATTTTTGAAACCTTTTTAATCTCTTCATATTTTTCACAACTGTTGAAGCTCTTCATATTTTTAATATTTTTGAAGCTCTTCATATTTTCACACGTTTTCACACTCTTCATGTTTTTCAACACCGCTTCATGCTCCTCCTTTTTTCAAACCGTATCATGCTCCTCATGTTTTTGACACCTTTAGAAACTCTTCATATTTTTCACACCTTTTCAGGCTCTTCATGTTTTTTATCACTGCTTCATGCTCGTCCTATTTTTCAGAAAGTTTCATGCTCCTCATATTTTTGACACCTTTTGAAGGTCTTCATATTTTTCACACCTTTTCAGGCTCTCCATTTTTTTCAACACTACTTGTTGCTCCTCCTATTTTTTAGAACTTTTCATACTCATCTAATCTTTGACACATTTTGAGGCACTTCATATTTTTTACACCTTTTGAAGCTCTTCATATTTTTCACATTTTTGAAGCTCTTCATATTTTTCACACGATTTCAGACCCTTCATGTTTTTCAAAACCGCTTCATGCTCCTGCTATTTATCATACCGTTTCATACTTCTCATATTTTTGACACGTTTTGAGGCTCTTCATATTTTTCACACCTTTTCAGGCTCTTCATGTTTTTGAACACAGCTTCATGCTCCTCCTATTTTTTCTACCGTATCATGCTCCTCATATTTTTCACACCTTTTGAAGCTCTTCATATTTTTCACACCTTTTCAGGCTCTTCATGTTTTTGAACAGCACTTCATGCTCCTCCTATTTTTCAGACCGTTTCATGCTCCTCATATTTTTGACACCTTTTGAAGCTCTTCATATTTTCCACACCTTTTCAGGCTCTTCATGTTTTTGAACAGCATTTCATGCTCCTCCTATTTTTCAGACCGTTTCATGCTCCTCATATTTTTGACACCTTTTGAAGGTCTTCATATTTTTCACACCTTTTCAGGCTCTTCATGTTTTTCAACACCACTTCATGCTCCTCCTTTTTTTCAGACCGTTTCAGGCTCCTCATATTTTTCACACCTTTTGAAGCCGTTCATATTTCTCACACCTTTTCATGCTCTTCATTTTTTCAACACTATTTGTTACTCCTCCTATTTTTTAGACCGTTTCATACTCATCTAATTTTTGACAACTTTTGAAGCTCTTCATATTTTTCACCTTTTTGAAGCTCTTCATATTTTTCACACAATTTCAGACTCTTCATGTTTTTCAACACCGCTTCATGCTCCTTCTATTTATCATACCGTTTCATACTCCTAATATTTTGACACGTTTTGAGGCTCTTCATATTTTTCACACCTTTTCAAGCTCTTCATGTTTTTGAACTCCGCTTCATGCTCCTCCTATTTTTTCGACAGTATCATGCTCCTCATATTTTTCACACCTTTTGAAGCTCTTCATAGTTTTCTCACCTTTTCAGGCTCTTCATGTTTTTGAACAGCATTTCATGCTCCTCCTATTTTTCAGAGAGTTTCATGCTCCTCATGTATTTCACACCTTTTGAAGCTCTTCATATTTTTCACACCTTTTCAGGCTCTTCATGTTTTTCAACACCACTTCATGCTCCTCCTTTTTTTCAGACCGTTTCAGGCTCCTCATATTTTTCACACCTTTTGAAGCCGTTCATATTTCTCACACCTTTTCATGCTCTTCATTTTTTTCAACACTATTTGTTACTCCTCCTATTTTTTAGACCGTTTCATACTCATCTAATTTTTGACAACTTTTGAAGCTCTTCATATTTTTCACCTTTTTGAAGCTCTTCATATTTTTCACACAATTTCAGACTCTTCATGTTTTTCAACACCGCTTCATGCTCCTTATATTTATCATACCGTTTCATACTCCTAATATTTTGACACGTTTTGAGGCTCTTCATATTTTTCACACCTTTTCAAGCTCTTCATGTTTTTGAACTCCGCTTCATGCTCCTCCTATTTTTTCGACAGTATCATGCTCCTCATATTTTTCACACCTTTTGAAGCTCTTCATATTTTTCTCACCTTTTCAGGCTCTTCATGTTTTTGAACAGCATTTCATGCTCCTCCTATTTTTCAGAGAGTTTCATGCTCCTCATGTATTTCACACCTTTTGAAGCTCTTCATATTTTTCACACCTTTTCAGGCTCTTCATGTTTTTCCACACCACTTCATGCTTCTCCTATTTGTCATCCGTTTCATGGTCATCTCAATTTTGAAACCATTTGAAGCTTTTCATATTTTTCACAACTTTTCAGGCTCTTCATGTTTTTGAACACCGCTTCATGCTCCTCCTATTTTTCAGACCGTTTCCTGCTCCTCATATTTTTTACACTTTTTGAAGCTCTTCATATTTTTCACACCTTTTCAGACTCTTCATGTTTTTCAACACCGCTTCATGCTCCTCCTTTTTTTCAGACCGTTTCATGCTCCTCATGTATTTCACACCTTTTGAAGCTCTTCATATTTTTCACACCTTTTCAGGCTCTTCATGTTTTTGAACACCGCTTCATGCTCCTCCTATTTTTCAGACCGTTTCATGCTCCTCATGTATTTCACACCTTTTGAAGCTCTTCATATTTTTCACACCTTTTCAGGCTCTTCATGTTTTTCAACACCGCTTCATGCTCCTCCTTTTTTTCAGACCGTTTCATGCTCATCTCAATTTTGACACCATTTGAAGCTTTTCATATTTTTCACAACTTTTCAGGCTCTTCATGTTTTTGAACACCGCTTCATGCTCCTCCTATTTTTCAGACCATTTCATGCTCCTCATATTTTCCACACCTTTTGAAGCTCTTCATATTTTTGCCACCTTTTCAGGCTCTTCATGTTTTTCCACACCAGTTCATGCTCCTCCTATTTTTCAGACCATTCATGCTCCTCATATTTTTGAATCCTTTAGAAACTCTTCATATTTTTCACACCTTTTCCGGCTCTTCATGTTTTTCAACACCGCTTCATGCTCCTCCTATTTTTCAGATCGTTTCATGCTCCTCATATTTGACACCTTTTGAAGCTCTTCATATTTTTCACACCTTTTCAGGCTCTTCATGTTTTTGAACACTTCTTCTTGCTCCTCCTCTTTTTCAAACCCTTTCATGCTTCTCATATTTTTGACATCTTTTAAAGCTCTTCATATTTTTCACACCTTTTCAGGCTCTTCATGTTTTTCAACACCACTTCATGCTCCTCCTATTTTTGAGACCGTTTCATGCTCCTCATATTTCTGACACCTTTAGAAACTCTTCATATTTTTCACACCTTTTCAGGCTCTTCATGTTTTTTAACACCTCTTCATACTCCTCCTATTTTTCAGACCGTTTCATTCTCCTCATATTTTTGACACCTTTTCAAGCTCTTCATATATTTCACACCCTTTCAGGTTCTTCATTTTTTTCAACACCACTTTATGCTCCTCCTATTTTTCAGAGCGTTTCATGCTCCTCATCTTTTTGATAGCTTTTGAAGCTCTTCATATATTTCACACATTTTCAGGCTCTTCATGTTTTTCAACACTGCTTCATGCTCGTCCTATTTTTCAGAACGTTTCATGCTCCTCAAATTTTTGACACCTTTTGAAGCTCTTCATATTTTTCACACCTTTTCAGGCTTTTCATGTTTTTTTGAACACCGCTTCATGTTCCTCCTATTTTTCAGACCGTTTCATGCTCCTCATATTTTTGACACCTTTTGAAGCTCTTCATATATTTCACAACTTTTCAGGCTCTTCATATTTTTGAACACCGCTTCATGCTCCTCCTATTTTCAGACCGTTTCATGCTCCTCTCATTTTTGACACCTTTTGAAGATTTGCATTTCTTTACACACCTATTCAGGCCTTTCATGTTTTTGAACACTGCTTCATGCTCCTCCTATTTTTCAGACCGTATCATGCTCCTCATATTTTTCACACATTTTGAAGCTCTTCATATTTTTCACACCTTTTCAGGCTCTTCATTTTTTTCAACACTACTTGTTGCTCCTCCTATTTTTTAGACCTTTTCATGCTCATCTAATTTTTGACACTTTTGAAGATCTTCATATTTTTTACACCTTTTGAAGCTCCTCATATTTTTCACACATTTTGAAGCTCTTCATATTTTTCTCACCTTTTCAGGCTCTTCATGATTTTCATCACCGCTTCATGCTCCTCCTATTTTTCAGACCGTTTCATGCTCATCTCATTTTTGACACCTTTTGAAGCTCTTCCTATTTTTTACAGGTTTTCAGGCTCTTCATGTTTTTCAACACTGCTTCATGCTCCTCCTATTTTTCCGACCGTTTCATGCTCATCTCATTTTGACATCTTTTGAAGCTCTTCATATTTTTCACACCTTTTGAAGCTCTTCATATTTTTCACATTTATGAATCTCTTCATATTTTCCACACGTTTTCAGACAATTCATGTTTTTCAACATCGCTTCATGCTCCTCCTATTTTTCAGACCGTTTCATGCTCCTCATAATTTTGACACCTTTTGAAGCTTTAATATTTTTAACACCTTTTCAGGCTCTTCATCTTTTTCAACACCACTTCATGCTCCTCCTTTTTTGCAGACCGTTTCATGCTACTCATATTTTTAACACCTTTTGAAGCTCTTCATATTTCTCACACCTTTTCAGGCTCTTCATGTTTTTCAACAACGCTTCATGCTCCTCCGATTTTTCAGACCGTTTCATGCTCCTCATATTTTTGACACCTTTTGAAGCTCTTCATGTTTTTCACACCTTTTCAGACTCTTCATGTTTTTGAACACCGCTTCATGCTTCTCCTATTTTTCAGACCGTTTCATGCTCCTCATATTTTTGACACCTTTTGAAGCTCTTCATATTTTTCACAACTTTTCAGGCTCTTCATGTTTTTCAACACCGCTTCATGCACGTCCTATTTTTCAGACCATTTCATGCTCATCTCATTTTTGACACCTTTTGAAGTTTTTCATATTTTTCACAACTTTTCAGGCTCTTCATGTTTTTGAACACCGCTTCACGCTAATCCTGTTTTTCAAACCATATAATGCTCCTCATATTTTTCACACCTTTTGAAGCTCTTCATATATTTCACACCTTTTCAGGCTCTTCATGTTTCTGAACACCACTTCATGCTCCTTCTCTTTTTCAGAGAGTTTTATGCTCCTCATGTATTTCACACCTTTTGAAGCTCTTCATATTTTTCACACGTTTTCAGGCTCTTCATGTTTTTCAACACCACTTCATGCTGCTCATATTTTTCAGACCGTTTCATGCTCCTCATATTTTTTACACCTTTTGAAGCTCTTCATTTTTTTCACACCTTTTAAGGCTCTTCATGTTTTTCAACACCGCTTCATGCTGCTCATATTTTTCAGACCGTTTCATGCTCCTCATATTTTTGACACCTTTTGAAGCTCTTCATATTTTTCACACGTTTTCAGTCTATTCATGTTTTTGAACACCATTTCAGGCTCCTCCTATTTTTCAGAGTGTTTCATGCTCCTCATGTATTTCACACCTTTGAAAGCTCTTCATATTTTTCAAAGATTTTGAAGCTCTTCATATTTTTCACACCTTTTCAGGCTCTTCATGTTTTTCAACACCGTTTCATGCTCCCCCTATTTTTCAAACCGTTTCATGTTCCTCATAATTTTGAAACCTTTTGAAGATCTTCATAATTTTCACACATTTTCAGGCTCTTCATGTGTTTGAACACCGCTTCATGTTCCTCCTATTTTTCAGACCGTTTCATGCTCCTCATATTTTTGACACCTTTTGAAGCTCTCATATTTTTCATACCTTTTGAAGCTCTTCATGTTTTTGAACACTGCTTCATGCTCCTCGTATTTTTCAGATCGTTTCATGCTCCTCATTTTTTGACACTTTTTGAGCTCTTCGTATTTTTCAAACCTTTTCAAGCTCTTCATGTTTTCGAACTCTGCTTCATGCTCCTCCAATTTTTCACACCGTTTCATGATCCTCATATTTTTGATACTTTTTGAGCTCTTCATATTTTTCACACATTTTCAGGCTCTTCATGTTTTTGATCACCGTTTCATGCTCCTCCTATTTTTCAGACCGTTTCATGCTCCTCATATTTTTGACACCTTTTGAAGCTCTTCATATTTTTCACACCTTTTCAGGCTCTTCGTGTTTTTGAACACCGCTTCATAATCCTCTTGTTTTTCAGACCGTTTCATGCTCTTCATATTTGTGAAACATTTTGAAGCTCTTCATATTTTTCACACCTTTTCAGGCTCTTCATGTTTTTCACCACCACTTCACGCTCCTCCTATATTTCAGCCCGTATCATGCTCATCTCATTTTTGTCACCTTTGAAGCTCTTTATTTTTTTCACACCTTTTGAAGCTCTTCATATTTTTCACACGTTTTCATGCTCTTCATATTTTTCAACACCGTTTCATGCTGCTTCAATTTTTCAGTCCGTTTCATGCTCCTCATATTTTTCACAACTTTTGAAGCTCTTCATATTTTTCACACCTTTTCAGGATCTTCATGTTTTGGAACACAGCTTCATGCTCCTCCTATATATCAGACCGTTTCATGCTCCTCATATTTTTGACACCTTTTGAAGCTCTTTATATTTTTCACAGTTTTTCAGGCTCTTCATGATTTTCAACATCGTTTCATGTTATTCCTATTTTTCAGACCTTTTAATGCTCATCTCATTTTTGACACCTTTTTAAGCTTTTCATATTTTTCACAACTTTTCAGGCTCTTCATGTTTTTGAACACCGCTTCATGCTCCTCCTATTTTTCAGAGAGTTTCATGCTCCTCATGTATTTCACAGCTTTTGAAGCTCTTCATATTTTCCACACCTTTTCAGGCTCTTCATGTTTTTGAACACCGCTTCATGCTTCTCCTATTTTTCAGACCGTTTCATGCTCCTCATATTTTTGACACCTTTTGAAGCTCTTCATATATTTCACAACTTTTCAGGCTCTTCATGTTTTTCAACACCGCTTCATGCACGTCCTATTTTTCAGACCGTTTCATGCTCATCTCATTTTTGACACCTTTTAAAGCTCTTAATATTTTTCACACATTTTCAGGCTCTTCATATTTTTCAACACCGCTTCATGCTCCTCCGATTTTTCAGACCGTTTCATGCTCCTCATATATTTCACACCTTTTGAAGCCTTTCATATTTTTCACAACGTTTCAGGCTCTTCATGTTTTTGAACATCGCTTCAGGCTCCTCCTATTTTTCAGACCGTTTCATGCTCATCTCATTTTTGACACCTTTTGGAGCTTTTGATATTTTTCACAACTTTTCAGGCTCTTCATGTTTTTGAACACAGCTTCATGCTCCTCCTATTTTTCAGACCGTATCATGCTCCTCATATTTTTCACACCTTTTGAAGCTCTTCATATTTTTCACACGTTTTCAGTCTATTCATGTTTTTGAACACCATTTCAGGCTCCTCCTATTTTTCAGAGAGTTTCATGCTCCTCATGTATTTCACACCTTTGAAAGCTCTTCATATTTTTCAAAGATTTTGAAGCTCTTCATATTTTTCACACCTTTTCAGGCTCTTCATGTTTTTCAACACCGTTTCATGCTCCTCCTATTTTTCAGACGGTTTCATGCTCCTCATATTTTTCACACCTTTTGAAGCTCTTCATATTTTTCACACCCTTTTAAGATCTTCATGTTTTTGAACACAGCTTCATGCTCCTCCTATTTTTCAGACCGTTTCATGCTCCTCATATTTTTGACAACTTTTGAAGCTCTTCATATTTTTCACACCTTTTCAGGCTCTTCATATTTTTGAACACAGCTTCATGCTCCTCCTATTTTTCAGACCGTTTCATGCTCCTCATATTTTTGACACCTTTTGAAGCTTTTCATATTTTTCACATCTTTTCAGGCTCTTCATGTCTTTCAACACCATTTCATGATCCTCCTATTTTTCAGACCGTTTCATGCTCATCTCATTTTTGACACCTTTTGAAGCTTTTCATATTTTTCACACATTTTCAGGCTCTTCATATTTTTCCACACCACTTCATGCTTCTCCTATTTTTCAGCCCGTTTCATGCTCCTCATGTTTTTGACATCTTTTGAAGCTCTTCATATTTTTCACACGTTTTCAGCTCTTAATGTTTTTCAACACCGCTTCATGCTCTTCCTATTTTTCAGACCGTTTCATGCTCATCTCATTTTTGACACCTTTGGAAGCTCTTCATATTTTTCACACGTTTTCAGCTCTTAATGTTTTTCAACACCGCTTCATGCTCTTCCTATTTTTCAGACGGTTTCATGCTCATCTCAAGTTTGACACCTTTTGAAGCTCTTCATATTTTTCACACATTTTCAGGCTCTTCATGTTTTTGAACATCGCTTCATGCTCCTCCTATTTTTCAGAGAGTTTCATGCTCCTCATGTATTTCACACCTTTTGAAGCTCTTCATATTTTTCACACCTTTTCAGGCTCTTCATGTTTTTCAACACCGCTTATGCTCCTCCTATTTTTCAGACCGTTTCATGCTCATCTCATTTTTGACACCTTTTTAATCTCTTCATATCTTTCAAAACTTTTGAAGCTGTTCATATTTTTAATATTTTTGAAGCTCTTCATATTTTCACACGTTTTCAGACTCTTCATGTTTTTCAACACCGCTTCATGCTCCTCCTATTTTTCAAACCGTATCATGCTCCTCATATTTTTGAAAACTTTTGAAGCTCTTCATATTTTTCACACCTTTTCAGGCTCTTCATGTTTTTGAACACTTCTTCATGCTCTTCCTCTTTTTCAGACCGTTTCATGCTCCTCATATTTTTGACACTTTTTGAAGCTCTTCATATTTTTCACTCATTTTCAGGCTCTTCATATTTTTCAACACCACTTCATGCTCCTCCTATTTTTGAGACCGTTTGGTGCTCCGCATATTTTTGACACCTTTAGGAACACTTCATATTTTTCACACCTTTTCAGGCACTTCATGTTTTTTATCACTGCTTCATGCTCGTCCTATTTTTCAGAACGTTTCATGCTCCTCATATTTTTGACACCTTTTGAAGCTCTTCATATTTTTCACACCTTTTCAGGCTTTTCATGTTTTTGAACACCGCTTCATGCTCCTCCTATTTTTCAGATTGTTTCATGCTCCTCATATTTTTGACACCTTTTGAAGCTCTTCATATTTTTCACACCTTTTCAGGCTCTTCATGTTTTTCAACACCGCTTCATGCTCGTCGTATTTTGCTGACCGTTTCATGCTCCTCATATTTTTGACACCTTTTGAAGCTCTTCAGATATTTCGCACCTTTCCAGGCTCTTCATTTTTTCAACACCACTTCATGCTCCTCCTATTTTTCAGATCGTTTCATGCTCATCTCATTTTAACACCTTTTGAAGCTCTTCATATTTTTGACAAATTTTGAAGGTCTTCATATTTTTCACACGTTTTCAGGCTCTTCATGATTTTCAAAACCGCTTCATGCTCCTCCTATTTTTCAGACCTTTTCATGCTCATCTCATTTTAACACCTTTTGAAGCTCTTCATATTTTTGACACCTTTTGAAGCTCTTCATATTTTTCACACCTTTTCAGGCTCTTAATGATTTTCAACACCGCTTCATGCTCCTCCTATTTTTCAGACCTTTTCATGCTCATCTCTTTTTTGACACCTTTTGAAGCTCTTCAGATTTTTCACACCTTTTGAAGCTCTTCATATTTTTCACATTTATGAATCTCTTCATATTTTCCACACGTTTTCAGACAATTCATGTTTTTCAACATCGCTTCATGCTCCTCCTATTTTTCAGACCGTTTCATTCTCCTCATATTTTTGACACCTTTTGAAGCTCTTCATATATTTCACACTTTTTCAGACTTTTCCTTTTTTTGAACACGACTTCATGCTCCTCCTATTTTTCAGACCGTTTCATGCTCATCTCATTTTGACATCTTTTGAAACTCTTCATATTTTTCACACCTTTTGAAGCTCTTCATATTTTTCACATTTATGAATCTCTTCATATTTTCCACACGTTTTCAGACAATTCATGTTTTTCAACATCACTTCATGTTATTCCTATTTTTCAGACCGTTTCATGCTACTCATATTTTTAACACCTTTTGAAGCTCTTCATATTTCTCACACCTTTTCAGGCTCTTCATGTTTTTCAACAACGCTTCATGCTCCTCCGATTTTTCAGACCGTTTCATGCTCCTCATATTTTTGACACCTTTTGAAGCTCTTCATATTTTTCACACCTTTTCAGGCTCTTCATGTTTTTGAACACCGCTTCATGCTTCTCCTATTTTTCAGACCTTTTCATGCTCCTCATATTATTGACACCTTTTGAAGCTCTTCATATTTTTCACAACTTTTCAGGCTCTTCATGTTTTTCAACACCGCTTCATGCACGTCCTATTTTTCAGACCGTTTCATGCTCATCTCATTTTTGACACCTTTTGAAGTTTTTAATATTTTTCACAACTTTTCAGGCTCTTCATGTTTTTGAACACCGCTTCATGCTAATCCTATTTTTCAAACCATATCATGCTCCTCATATTTTTCACACCTTTTGAAGCTCTTCATATATTTCACACCTTTTCAGGCTCTTCATTTTTTTGGACACCACTTCATGCTCCTTCTCTTTTTCAGAGAGTTTTATGCTCCTCATGTATTTCACACCTTTTGAAGCTCTTCATATTTTTCACACCTTTTCAGGCTCTTCATGTTTTTCAACACCGCTTCATGCTGCTCATATTTTTCAGACCGTTTCATGCTCCTCATATTTTTGACACCTTTTGAAGCTCTTCAATTTTTTCACACCTTTTAAGGCTCTTCATGTTTTTCAACACCGCTTCATGCTGCTCATATTTTTCAGACCGTTTCATGCTCCTCATATTTTTGACACATTTTGAAGCTGTTCATATTTTTCACACCTTTTCAGGCTGTTCATGTTTTTGAACACCGCTTCATGATCCTCCTATTTTTCAGACCGTTTCATGCTCCTCATATTTTTGACACTTTTTGAGCTCTTCATATTTTTCACACCTTTTCAGGCTCTTCATGTTTTTGAACACCACTTCATGCTACTCCTATTTTTCAGATCGTTTATGCTTCTCATATTTTTGACACCTTTAGAAGCTCTTCATATTTTTCAAACCTTTTCAGGTTCTTCATGTTTTTGATCACCGTTTCATGCTCCTCCTATTTTTCAGAGAGTTTCATGCTCCTCATGTATTTCACACCTTTTGAAGCTCTTCATATTTTGCACACCTTTTCAGGCTCTTCATGTGTTTGATCACCGTTTCATGCTTCTTCTATTTTTCAGATCGTTTCATGCTCCTCATACTTTTGACACTTTTTGAGCTCTTCATATTTTTCACACCTTTTCAGGCTCTTCATGTTTTTGAACACCGCTTCATGCTACTCCTATTTTTCAGATCGTTTATGCTCCTCATATTTTTGACACCTTTAGAAGCTCTTCATATTTTTCAAACCTTTTCTGGCTCTTCATGTTTTTGATCACCGTTTCATGCTCCTCCTATTTTTCAGACCGTTTCATGCTCCTCATATTTTTGACACCTTTTGAAGCTCTTCATATTTTTCACACCTTTTCAGGCTCTTCATGTTTTTGAACACCGCTTCATAATCCTCCTGTTTTTCAGACCGTTTCATGCTCTTCATATTTGTGAAACATTTTGAAGCTCTTCATATTTTTCACACCTTTTCAGGCTCTTCATGTTTTTGAACACAGCTTCATGCTCCACCTATTTATTAGACCGTTTCATGCTCCTCTTATTTTTGACACCTTTTGCAGCTCTTTATATTTTTCACACTATTTCAGGCTCTTCATGTTTTTCAACACCGTTTCATGTTATTCCTATTTTTCCGACCGTTTAATGCTAATCTCATTTTTGACATCTTTTGAAGCTTTTCATAATTTTCACAACTTTTCAGGCTCTTCATGTTTTTGAACACCGCTTCATGCTCCTCCTATTTTTCAGAGCGTTTCATGCTCCTCATATTTTTGACACTTTTTGAGCTCTTCATATTTTTCACACCTTTTCAGGCTCTTCATGTTTTTGATCACCGTTTCATGCTCCTTCTATTTTTCAGATCGTTTCATGCTCATCATATTTTTGACACTTTTTGAGCTCTTCATATTTTTCACACCTTTTCAGGCTCTTCATGTTTTTGAACACCACTTCATGATCCTCCTATTTTTCAGACCGTTTCATGCTCCTCATATTTTTGACACATTTAGAAGCTCTTCACTTTTTTCACACCTTTTCAGGCTCTTCATGTTTTTCGACACAGCTTCATGATCCTCCTATTTTTCCGACCATTTCATTCTCCTCATATTTTTGACACCTTTTGAAACTCTTCATATATTTCACACCTTTTCAGTCTCTTCTTTTTTTTTCAACACGACTTCATGCTCCTCCTATTTTTCAGACCGTTTCATGCTCCTAATATTTTGACACCTTTTGAAGCTCTTCATATTTTTCACACCTTTTCAGGCTCTTCATATTTTTTATCACTGCTTCATGCTCGTCCTATTTTTTAGAAAGTTTCATGCTCCTCCTATTTTTCAGACCGTTTCATGCTCCTCATATTTTTGACACCTTTTGAAGGTCTTCATATTTTTCACACCTTTTCAGGCTCTTCATTTTTTTCAACACTACTTGTTGCTCCTCCTATTTTTTAGAACTTTTCATACTCATCTAATTTTTGACACATTTTGAGGCACTTCATATTTTTTACACCTTTTGAAGCTCTTCATATTTTTCACATTTTTGAAGCTCTTCATATTTTTCACACGATTTCAGACCCTTCATGTTTTTCAAAACCGCTTCATGCTCCTGCTATTTATCATACCGTTTCATACTTCTCATATTTTTGACACGTTTTGAGGCTCTTCATATTTTTCACACCTTTTCAGGCTCTTCATGTTTTTGAACACTGCTTCATGCTCCTCGTATTTTTTCTACCGTATCATGCTCCTCATATTTTTCACTCCTTTTGAAGCTCTTCATATTTTTCACACCTTTTCAGGCTCTTCATGTTTTTGAACAGCACTTCATGCTCCTCCTATTTTTCAGACCGTTTCATGCTCCTCATATTTTTGACACCTTTTGAAGCTCTTCATATTTTCCACACCTTTTCAGGCTCTTCATGTTTTTCAACACCGCTTCATGCTCCTCCGATTTTTCAGACCATTTCATGCTCCTCATATTTTTGACACCTTTTGAAGGTCTTCATATTTTTCACACCTTTTCAGGCTCTTCATGTTTTTCAACACCACTTCATGCTCCTCTTTTTTTTCAGACCGTTTCAGGCTCCTCATATTTTTCACACCTTTTGAAGCCGTTCATATTTCTCACACCTTTTCATGCTCTTCATTTTTTTCAACACTATTTGTTACTCCTCCTATTTTTTAGACCGTTTCATACTCATCTAATTTTTGACAACTTTTGAAGCTCTTCATATTTTTCACCTTTTTGAAGCTCTTCATATTTTTCACACAATTTCAGACTCTTCATGTTTTTCAACACCACTTCATGCTCCTTCTATTTATCATACCATTTCATACTCCTAATATTTTGACACGTTTTGAGGCTCTTCATATTTTTCACACCTTTTCAGGCTCTTCATTTTTCAACACCGCTTCATGCTCCTCCTATTTTTCAGACCGTTTCATGCTCATCTCATTTTTGACACCTTTTGAAGCTTTTCATATTTTTCACAACTTTTCAGGCTCTTCATGTCTTTCAACACCGTTTCAGGCTCCTCATATTTTTCAGACCGTTTCATGCTCATCTCATTTTTGACACCTTTTGAAGCTCTTCATATTTTTCACACATTTTCAGGCTCTTCATGTTTTTGAAAACCGCTTCATGCTCCTCCTATTTTTCAGAGAGTTTCATGCTCCTCATGTATTTCACACCTTTTGAAGCTCTTCATATTTTTCACACCTTTTCAGGCTCTTCATGTTTTTGATCACCGTTTCATGCTCCTCCTATTTTTCAGACCGTTTCATGCTCCTCATATTTATGACACCTTTTGAAACTCTTCCTGTTTTTCACACCTTTTCATGCTCTTCATGTTTCTGAAAACCGCTTCATGATCCTCCTATTTTTCAGACCGTTTCATTCTCCTCATATATTTCACACCTTTTGAAGCTCTTCATATTTTTCACACCTTTTCATGCTCTTCATGTTTCTGAAAACCGCTTCATGATCCTCCTATTTTTCAGACCGTTTCATTCTCCTCATATATTTCACACCTTTTGAATCTCTTCATATTTTTCCCACCTTTTCAGGCTCTTCATGTTTTTGAACACTGCTTCATGATCCTCGTATTTTTCAGATCGTTTCATGCTCCTCATATTTTTGACACTTTTTGAGCTCTTCATATTTTTCACACCTTTTCAGGCTCTTCATGTTTTTGAACACCGCTTCATGATCCTCCTGATTTTCAGACCGTTTCATGCTCATCTCATTTTTGTCACCTTTGAAGCTCCTTATATTTTTCACACCTTTTGAAGCTCTTCATATTTTTCACACGTTTTCAGGCTCTTCATATTTTTCAACACCGTTTCATGCTGCTTCTATTTTTCAGACCGTTTCATGCTCCTCATATTTTTCACACCTTTTGAAGCTCTTCATATTTTTCACACCTTTTCAGGCTCTTCATGTTTTTGAACACAGCTTCATGCTCCACCTATTTATCAGACCGTTTCATGCTCCTCATATTTTTGACACCTTTTGCAGCTCTTTATATTTTTCACATTATTTCAGGCTCTTCATGATATTCAACACCGTTTCATGTTATTCCTATTTTTCAGACCGTTTAATGCTCATCTCATTTTTGACACCTTTTGAAGCTTTTCATATTGTTCACACCTGTTCAGTCTGTTCATGATTTTCAACACCGCTTCATGCTCCTTCTATTTTTCAGACCGTTTCAAGCACATCTCATTTTTGACACCTTTTTAATCTCTTCATATTTTTCACAACTGTTGAAGCTCTTCATATTTTTAATATTTTTGAAGCTCTTCATATTTTCACACGTTTTCACACTCTTCATGTTTTTCAACACCGCTTCATGCTCCTCCTTTTTTCAAACGGTATCATGCTCCTCATATTTTTGACACCTTTAGAAACTCTTCATATTTTTCACACCTTTTCAGGCTCTTCATGTTTTTTATCACTGCTTCTTGCTCGTCCTATTTTTTAGAAAGTTTCATGCTCCTCATATTTTTGACACCTTTTGAAGGTCTTCATATTTTTCACACCTTTTCAGGCTCTTCATTTTTTTCAACACTACTTGTTGCTCCTCCTATTTTTTAGAACTTTTCATACTCATCTAATTTTTGACACATTTTGAGGCACTTCATATTTTTTACACCTTTTGAAGCTCTTCATATTTTTCACATTTTTGAAGCTCTTCATATTTTTCACACGATTTCAGACCCTTCATGTTTTTCAAAACCGCTTCATGCTCCTGCTATTTATCATACCGTTTCATACTTCTCATATTTTTGACACGTTTTGAGGCTCTTCATATTTTTCACACCTTTTCAGGCTCTTCATGTTTTTGAACACAGCTTCATGCTCCTCCTATTTTTTCTACCGTATCATGCTCCTCATATTTTTCACACCTTTTGTAGCTCTTCATATTTTTCACACCTTTTCAGGCTCTTCATGTTTTTGAACAGCACTTCATGCTCCTCCTATTTTTCAGACCGTTTCATGCTCCTCATATTTTTGACACCTTTTGAAGCTCTTCATATTTTCCACACCTTTTCAGGCTCTTCATGTTTTTCAACACCGCTTCATGCTCCTCCGATTTTTCAGACCATTTCATGCTCCTCATATTTTTGACACCTTTTGAAGGTCTTCATATTTTTCACACCTTTTCAGGCTCTTCATGTTTTTCAACACCACTTCATGCTCCTCCTTTTTTTCAGACCGTTTCAGGCTCCTCATATTTTTCACACCTTTTGAAGCCGTTCATATTTCTCACACCTTTTCATGCTCTTCATTTTTTTCAACACTATTTGTTACTCCTCCTATTTTTTAGACCGTTTCATACTCATCTAATTTTTGACAACTTTTGAAGCTCTTCATATTTTTCACCTTTTTGAAGCTCTTCATATTTTTCACACAATTTCAGACTCTTCATGTTTTTCAACACCGCTTCATGCTCCTTCTATTTATCATACCGTTTCATACTCCTAATATTTTGACACGTTTTGAGGCTCTTCATATTTTTCACACCTTTTCAGGCTCTTCATGTTTTTGAACTCTGCTTCATGCTCCTCCTATTTTTTCGACCGTATCATGCTCCTCATATTTTTCACACCTTTTGAAGCTCTTCATATTTTTCTCACCTTTTCAGGCTCTTCATGTTTTTGAACAGCACTTCATGCTCCTCCTATTTTTCAGAGAGTTTCATGCTCCTCATGTATTTCACACCTTTTGAAGCTCTTCATATTTTTCACACCTTTTCAGGCTCTTCATGTTTTTCCACACCACTTCATGCTTCTCCTATTTTTCATCCGTTTCATGCTCATCTCAATTTTGACACCATTTGAAGCTTTTCATATTATTCACAACTTTTCAGGCTCTTCATGTTTTTGAACACCGCTTCATGCTCCTCCTATTTTTCAGACCGTTTCCTGCTCCTCATATTTTTGACACCTTTTGAAGCTCTTCATATTTTTCACACCTTTTCAGACTCTTCATGTTTTTCAACAGCTCTTCATGCTCCTCCTTTTTTTCAGACCGTTTCATGCTCCTCATGTATTTCACACCTTTTGAAGCTCTTCATATTTTTCACACCTTTTCAGGCTCTTCATGTTTTGAACACCGCTTCATGCTCCTCCTATTTTTCAGACCGTTTCATGCTCCTGATGTATTTCACACCGTTTGAAGCTCTTCATATTTTTCACACCTTTTCAGGCTCTTCATGTTTTTGATTACCGTTTCATCCTCCTCCTATTTTTCAGACCGTTTCATTCTCCTCATATTTTTGACACCTTTTCAAGCTCTTCATATTTTTCACACCTTTTCAGGCTCTTCATGTTTTTTAACACCTCTTCATACTCCTCCTATTTTTCAGACCGTTTCATTCTCCTCATATTTTTGACACCTTTTCAAGCTCTTCATATATTTCACACCCTTTCAGGTTCTTCATTTTTTTCAACACCATTTCATGCTCCTCCTATTTTTCAGAGCGTTTCATGCTCCTCATCTTTTTGACAGCTTTTGAAGCTCTTCATATATTTCACACATTTTCAGGCTCTTCATGTTTTTCAACACTGCTTCATGCTCGTCCTATTTTTCAGAACGTTTCATGCTCCTCAAATTTTTGACACCTTTTGAAGCTCTTCATATTTCTCACACCTTTTCAGGCTTTTCATGTTTTTTTGAACACCGCTTCATGTTCCTCCTATTTTTCAGACCGTTTCATGCTCCTCATTTTTTTGACACCTTTTGAAGCTCTTCATATATTTCACAACTTTTCAGGCTCTTCATATTTTTGAACACCGCTTCATGCTCCTCCTATTTTCAGACCGTTTCATGCTCCTCTCATTTTTGACACCTTTTGAAGATTTGCATTTCTTTACACACCTATTCAGGCTATTCATGTTTTTGAACACTGCTTCATGCTCCTCCTATTTTTCAGACCGTATCATGCTCCTCATATTTTTCACACATTTTGAAGCTCTTCATATTTTTCACACCTTTTCAGGCTCTTCATTTTTTTCAACACTACTTGTTGCTCCTCCTATTTTTTAGACCTTTTCATGCTCATCTAATTTTTGACACTTTTGAAGCTCTTCATATTTTTTACACCTTTTGAAGCTCCTCATATTTTTCACACATTTTGAAGCTCTTCATATTTTTCTCACCTTTTCAGGCTCTTCATGATTTTCATCACCGCTTCATGCTCCTCCTATTTTTCAGACCGTTTCATGCTCATCTCATTTTTGACACCTTTTGAAGCTCTTCATATTTTTCACACCTTTTCAGGCTCTTCATGTTTTTGAACACCGCTTCATGCTCCTCCTATTTTTCAGATCGTTTCATGCTCCTCATATTTTTACACCTTTGAAGCTCTTCATATTTTTCACACCTATTCAGGCTCTTCATGTTTTTGAAAACCACTTCATGCTCCGCCTATTTTTCAGACCGTTTCATGCTTCTCATATATTTGAAACCTTTTGAAGCTCTTCATATTTTTCACACCTTTTCAGGCTCTTCATGTTTTCGAACACCGCTTCATGCTCCTCCTATTTTTCAGACCGTTTCATGCTCCTCATGTATTTCACACCGTTTGAAGCTCTTCATATTTTTCACACCTTTTCAGGCTCTTCATGTTTTTGATTACCGTTTCATCCTCCTCCTATTTTTCAGACCGTTTCATGCTCCTCATATTTTTCACACCTTTTGAAGCTCTTCATATTTTTCCCACCTTTTCAGGCTCTTCATGTTTTTCAACACCAGTTCATGCTCCTCCTATTTTTCAGACCATTCATGCTCCTCATATTTTTGAAACCTTTAGAAACTCTTCATATTTTTCACACCTTTTCCGGCTCTTCATGTTTTTCAACACCGCTTCATGCACCTCTATTTTTCAGACCGTTTCATGCTCATCTCATTTTTGACACCTTTTGAAGCTCTTCATATTTTTCACACCTTTTCAGGCTCTTCATGTTTTTGAACACCACTTCACGCTCCTCCTAATTTTCAGACCGTATCATGCTCCTCATATTTTTAACACCTTTTGACGCTCTTCATATTTTTCACACCTTTTCAGGCTCTTCATATTTTTGAACACGACTTCATGCTCCTCCATTTTTCAGACCGTTTCATGCTCCTCTCATTTTTGACACCTTTTGAAGCTTTGCATATTTTTCACAACTTTTCAAGCTCTTCATGTTTTTGAACACCGCTTCATGCTCCTCCTATTTTTCAGACCGTATCATGCTCATGTAATTTTTGACACCTTTTGAAGCTCGTCAATTTTTCACACCTTTTGAAGCTCTTCATATTTTTCACACGTTTTCAGGCTCTTCATGTTTTTCAACACAGCTTCATGCTCCTCATATTTTTCAGACCGTTTAATCCTCCTCATGTATTTCACACCTTTTGAATCTCTTCATATTTTTCACACGTTTTCAGGCTCTTCATCGTTTTCAACACCGCTTCATGCTCCTCCTATTTTTCAGACCGTTTCATGCTCATCTCATTTTTGACACCTTGTGAAGCTCTTCATATTTGTCACACCTTTTGAAGCGCTTCATATTTTTTATATTCTTGAAGCTCTTCATATTTTCACACGTTTTCAGACTCTTCATGTGTTTCAACACCGCTTCATGCTCCTGCTATTGTTCAGACCGTTTCATGCTCCTCATATTTTTGACACGTTTTGAGGCTTTTCTATTTTTCACACCTTTTCAGCTCTTCATGTTTTTGAACACCGCTTCATCCTCCTTCTATTTTTCAGACCATTTCATGATCCTTATATTTTTGACACCTTTTGAAGCTCTTCTAATTTTTCACACCTTTTCAGGCACTTCATGTTTTTGAACACCGCTTTATGCTCCTCCTATTTTTCAGGCCGTTTCATGCTCCTCATATTTTTGACACCTTTTGAAGCTCTTCATATTTTTGACACCTTTTCATTCTCTTCATGATTTTCAACAGCATTTCATGCTCCTCCTATTTTTCAGACCGTTTCATGCTCATCTCATTTTTGACACCTTTTCAAGCTCTTCATATTTTTCAAACCTTTTGAAGCTCTTCATATTTTTCACATTTTTGAAGCTCTTCATATATTTCACACCTTAACAGGCTCTTCTTTTTTTTCAACACCACTTCATGCTCCTCCTATTTTTCAGACCGTTTGATGCTCATCTCATTTTTGACACCTTTTGAAGCTCTTCATATTTTTCACACCTTTGAAGCTCTTCATATTTTTCTAACCTTTTCAGGCTCTTCACTTTTTTGAACAACGCTTCATGCTCCTCGTATTTTTCAGACCGTTTCATGCTCCTCGAATGTTTGACACCTTTTGAAGCTCTTCATATTTTTCACACCTTTTGAAGCTCTTCATATTTTTCAACACCGCTTCATGCTCCTCCTATTTTTCAGACCATTTCATGCTCATCTCATTTTTGACACCTTTTGAAGCTCTTCATATTTTTCACACCTTTTCAGGTTCTTCATGTTTTTGAACACCGCTTCATGGTCCTCCTATTTTTCAGAACTTTTCATGCTCCTCATATAATTCAGACCTTTTGAAGCTCTTCATATTTTTCACACCTTTTCAGGCTCTTCATGTTTTTCAACACCGTTTCATGCTCCTCCTATTTTTCAGACCGTTTCATGCTCCCCATATTTTTGACACATTTTGAAGCTCTTCATATTTTTCACACATTTTCAGGCTCTTCATGTTTTTCAACACCGCTTCATGCTCCTCCTATTTTTCAGAATGTTTCATGCTCCTCATATTTTTGACACCTTTTGAAGGTCTTCATATTTTTCACACATTTTCAGGCTCTTCATGTTTTTCAACACCGCTTTATGCTCCTCCTATTTTGCAGACCGTTTCATGCTCCTATATTTTTGACACCTTTTGAAGCTTTTCATATTTCTCACTCATTTTGAGGCTCTTCATGTTTTTGAACATCACTTCATGCTCCTCCTATTTTTCAGACCGTTTCATGCTCCCCATATTTTTGACACCTTTTGAAGCTCTTCATATTTTTCACCCCTTTTGAAGCTGTTCATATATTTCACACCTTTTCAGGCTCTTGATGTTTTTCAACACCACTTCATGCTCCTTCTATTTTTCACACCCTTTCATGCTAATCTAATTTTTGACACCTTTTGAAGCTCTTCATATTATTCACACGTTTTCAGACTCTTCATGTTTTGAACACCTCTTCATGCTACTCCTATTTTTCAGACCTTTTCATGCTCCTCATGTATTTCACACGTTTTGAAGCTCTTCATATTTTTCACACCTTTTCAGACTCTTCATGTTTTTGAACACTGCTTCATGCTCCTCCTATTTTTCAGACCGTTTCAAGCTCCTCATATTTTTGACACCTTTTGAAGCTCTTCATATTTTTCACACCTTTTCAGTCTCTTCATGTTTTTCAACTCCACTCATGCTCCTCCTCTTTTTCTGACCTTTTAATGCTCCTCATATTTTTGACATCTTTTGAAGCTCTTCATATTATTCACACGTTTTCAGATTCTTCATGTTTTTGATCACCGTTTCATGCTCCTCATATTTTTGACACCTTTTGAAGCTCTTCACATTTATCACACCTTTTCAGGCTCTTCATGTTTTTCAACACCGCTTCATGATCCTCCTATGTTTCAGAGCGTTTCATGCTCCTCATAATTTTGACAATTTTATCAGCTCTTCATATTTTTCACACTTTTTCAGGCTCTTCATGTTTTTGAACACCGCTTTATGCTCCTCCTATTTTTCAAACTTTTGAAGCTCTTCATGTTTTTCACACCTTTTCAGGCTCTTCATGTTTTTGAACACAGCTTCATGCTCCTCCTAATTTTCAGACCGTTTCATGCTCCTCATACATTTCACACCTTTTTAAGCTCTTCCTATTTTTCACACCTTTTCACGCTCTTCATGTTTTTGAACACCGTTTTATGCTGCCTCAATTTTTCAGACCGTTTCATGCTCCTCATATATTTTAAACCTTTTGAATCTCTTCATATATTTCACACCTTTTCAGGCTGTTCATGTTTTTCAACAACGCTTCATGATCTTCCTATTATTCAGACCGTTTCATGCTCCTCAAGTATTTCACACCTTTTGAAGATCTTCATATTTTTCACACCTTTTCAGGCTCTTCAGGGTTTTGAACACCGCTTCATGCTCCTCATATTTTTCACACCTTTTGAAGCTCTTCATATTTTTCACACCTTTTCAGGCTCTTCATGTTTTTCAACACCGCTTCTTGCTCCTCCATTTTTCACACCCTTTCATGCTTGTCATGTATTTCACACCTTTTGAAACTCTTCATATTTTTCACATCTTTTCAGGCTCTTCATGTTTTTGAACAAGGTTTCATGCTCCTCCCATTTTTCAGACCGTTTCATGCTCCTCATATTTTTGACACGTTTTGAAGCTCTTCATATTTTTCCCATTTTTCAGGCTCTTCATGTTTTTGAACACCGTTTCATGCTCCTCCTATTTTTCAGACCGTTCATGCTCCTCATATTTTGACACATTTTGAAGCTCTTCATATTTTTCACATCTTTTCAGGCTCTTCATGTTTTTGAACAAGGTTTCATTCTCCTCACATTTTTCAGACCGTTTCATGCTCCTCATATTTTTGACACGTTTTGAAGCTCTTCATATTTTTCACACCTTTTCAGGCTCTTCATGTTTTGAACACCGTTTCATGCTCCTCCTATTTTTCAGACCGTTCATGCTCCTCATATTTTGACACCTTTTGAAGCTCTTCATATTTTTCACACCTTTTCAGGCTCTTCATGTTTCTGAACACCGCGTCATGCTCCTCCTATTTTTCATATCGTTTCATGCTTCTCATATTTTTCACACCTTTTGAAGCTCTTCATATTTTTCACACCTTTTCAGGCTCTTCATGTTTTTCAACACCGCTTCATGCTCCTCCTATTTTTCAGACCGTTTCATGCTCATCTCATTTTTGACACCTTTTGAAGCTCTTCATATTCTTCACTCCTTTTGAAGCTCTTCATATTTTTCACACCTTTTGAAGCTCTTCATATTTCTCACACCTTTTCAGACTCTTCATGTTTTTCAACACCGCTTTTTGCTCCTCCTATTTTTCAGACCGTTTCATGCTCCTCATATTTTTGACACGTTTTGAAGTTCTTCATATTTTTCACACCTTTTCAGGCTCTTCATGTTTTTAAACACCGCTTCATGCTGCTCCTGTTTTTCAGACCTTTTCATGCTCCTCATATTTTTCACATCTTTTGAAGTTCTTCTTATTTTTCACACCTTTTCAAGCTCTTCATCATTTTCAAAACCGCTTCATGCTCCTCCTATTTTACAGACCGTTTCATTCTCTTCATGTATTTCACACGTAATGAAGCTCTTCCAATTTTGCACAACTTTTCAGTCTCTTCTTGTTTTACAACACCGCATCATGCTCCTCCTATTTTTCAGACTGTTTCATGCTCCTCATATTTTTGACACCTTTTGAAGCTCTTCATATTTTTCACACCTTTTGAAGCTCTTCATGTTTTTCACACCTTTTCAGGCTCTTCATGATTTTCAACACCGCTTCATGCTCCTGCTATTTTTCAGACCGTTTCATGCTCATCTCTTTTTTGACACCTTTAGAAGCTGTTCATATTTTTCACACCTTTTAAAGCTCTTCATATTTTTCACATTTTTGAAACTCTTCATATTTTTCTCACCTTTTGAAGCTCTTCATGTTTTTCACACCTTTTCAGGCTTCTCATGTTTTTGAACACCGCTTCATGCTCCTCCTATTTTTCACTCCTTTTGAAGCTCTTCTTATTTTTCACACCTTTTCAGGCTGTACATGTTTTTGAACACCACTTCATGCTCCTCCTATTTTTCAGACCGTTTCTTGCTCCTCATGTATTTCACACATTTTGAAGCTCTTCATATTTTTCACACCTTTTCAATGTCTTCATGTTTTTGATCACTGTTTCATGCTGCTCCTGTTTTTCAGACCATTTCATGATACTCATATTTTTGACACCTTTTGAAGCTCTTCATGTTTTTCACACTTTTTCAGGCTGTTTATAGTTTTCAACACCGCTGCATGATTCTCCTATATTTGAGACCATTTCATGCTCCTCATATTTTTGACATTTTTTGAAGCTCTTCATATTTTTCACACTTTTTGAAGCTCTTCCTATTTTTCACAGGTTTTCAGGCTCTTCATGTTTTTCAACACTGCTTCATGCTCCTCCTATTTTTCCGACCGTTTCATGCTCATCTCATTTTTGACACCTTTTGAAGGTCTTCATATTTTTCACACCTTTTGAAGCTCTTCATATTTTTCACTTCTTTTCAGGCTCTTCATGTTTTTTAACACCGCTTCATGCTCCTCATATTTTTCAGACCGTTTCATGCTCCTCATATTTTTGACATCTTTTGAAGCTCTTCACATTTTTCACACATTTTCAGGCTCTTCATGTTTTTCAACACCGCTTGATGATCCTCCTATATTTCAGACCGTTTCATGCTCCTCATATTTTTGACACCTTTTGAAGCTCTTCATATTTTTCACACCTTTTCAGACTCTTCATGTTTTTCAACACCGCTTCATGCTGCTCCTATTTTTCAGACCGTTTCATGCTCATCTCTTTTTTGACAACTTTAGAAGCTCTTCATATTTTCATACCTTTTGAAGCTCTTCATATTTTTCACACATTTTCAGGCTCTTCATGTTTTTCAACACCGCTTCATGCTCCTCCTGTTTTTCAGACAGTTTCATGCTCCTCATATTTTTGACACGTTTTGAAGCTCTTCATATTTTTCACACCTTTTCCGTCTCTTCTTGTTTTTCAACACCGCTTCTTGCTCCTCCTATTTTTCAGACCGTTTCATGCTCCTCATATTGTTGACACCTTTTGAAGCACTTCATATTTTTCACACCTTTTCAGGCTCTTCATATTTTTGAACACCGCTTCATTTTCCTCCTGTTTTTCCCACCTTTTGAAGCTCTTCATATTTTTCACACCTTTTCAGGCTCTTCAGGTTTTTGAACACCTCTTCATGCTCCTCCTATTTTTCAGACCGTTTCATGCTCCTCATGTATTTCACACCTTTTGAAGCTGTTCATATTTTTCACACCTTTTCAAGCTCTCCATGTTTCTGAACACCACTTCCTGCTCCTCCTATTTTTGAGGCCGTTTCATGCTCATCTCATTTTTGACACCTTCTGAAGCTCTTCATTTATTTCACACCTTTTGAGCTCTTCATATTCTTCACACTTTTTCAGGCTCTTCATGTATTTCAATAACGCTTCTTACTCCTCCTATTTTTCAGACCGTTTCATGCTCCTCATATTTTTGACATCTTTTGAAGCTCTTCACATATTTCACACATTTTCAGGCTTTTCATGTTTCTGAACACCGCTTCATCCTCCTCCTATTTTTCACACCTTTTGAAGCTCTTCATATTTTTCACAGCTTTTCAGGCTGCACATGTTTTTGAACACGACTTCATGCTCCTCATCTTTTTCAGTCTGTTTCATGCTCCTCATATTTTTCACACCGTTTGAAGCTCTTCATACTTTTCACACGTTTTCAGGCTCTTCATGTTTTTGTTCACCGTTTCATGCTCCTCCTATTTTTCAGACCGTTTCATGCTCCTCATATTTTTGACCATTTTATAAGCTCTTCATATTTTTCACACTTTTTTAGGCTCTTCATGTTTTTTAACACCGCTTCATGCTCCTCCTATTTTTCAAACTTTTTGAAGCTCTTCATGTTTTTCACACCTTATCAGCCTCTTCATGTTTTTGAACACCTCTTCATGCTACTCCTATTTTTCAGACCTTTTCATGCTCCTCATGAATTTCACACGTTTTGAAGCTCTTTATATTTTTCACACCTTTTCAGACTCTTCATGTTTTTGAACACTGCTTCATGCTCCTCCTATTTTTCAGACCGTTTCAAGCTCCTCATATTTTTGACACCTTTTGAAGCTCTTCATATTTTTCACACCTTTTCAGTCTCTTCATGTTTTTCAACTCCATTCATGCTCCTCCTCTTTTTCTGACCTTTTAATGCTCCTCATTTTTTGACACCTTTGGAAGCTCTTCATATTTTTCACACCTTTTGAAGCTCTTCATATTTTTCACAGCTTTTCAGGGTCTTCAAGTTTTTCAACATCGTTTCATTCTCCTCCTATTTTTCAGACCGTTTCATGCTCATCTCATTTTTGACACCTTTTGAAGCTCTTCATATTTTTCACACCTTTTGAAGCTCTTCATATTTTTCACACCTTTTCAGGCTGTACATGTTTTTGAAGACCACTTCATGCTCCTCATCTTTTTCAGACCGTTTCATGCTCCTGATATTTTTCACACCGTTTGAAGCTCTTCATATTTTTCACACGTTTTCAAATTCTTCATGTTTTTGATCACCGTTTCATGCTCCTACTATTTTTCAGACCGTTTCATGCTCCTCATATTTTTGACACCTTTTGAAGCTCTTCATATTTATCACACCTTTTCAGGCTCTTCATGTTTCTCAACACTGCTTCATGATCCTCCTATATTTCAGAGCGTTTCATGCTCCTCATATTTTTGACACCTTTTGAAGCTCTTCACATTTTTCACACCTTTTCTGGCACTTCATGTTTTTCAACTCCGCTTCATGCTCCTCCTATTTTTCAGATCGTTTCAGGCTCCGCATATTTTTGACTCCTTTTGAAGCTCTTCATATTTTTCACCCGTTTTCAGGCCCTTCATGTTTTTGAACACCGCTTCATGCTCCTCCTATTTTTCAGACGGTTTCAGGCTGCTCGTATTTTTCAGACCGTTTCATGCTCCTCATATTTTTGACAATTTTATAAGCTCTTCATATTTTTCACACTTTTTCAGGCTCTTCATGTTTTTGAACACCGCTTCATGCTCCTCTTATTTTTCAAACCTTTTGAAGCTGTTCATATTTTTCACACTTTTTCAGGCTCTTCATGTTTTGAACACCGCTTCATGCTCCTCCTATTTTTCAGATCGTTTCATGCTCCTCAGGTATTTCACACCTTTTGAAACTCTTCATATTTTTCACACCTTTTCAGGCTCTTCACGTTTTTGAACACCGCTTCATGCTCCTCCTATTTTTCAGACGGTTTCAGGCTGCTCGTATTTTTCAGACCGTTTCATGCTCCTCATATTTTTGACAATTTTATAAGCTCTTCATATTTTTCACACTTTTTCAGGCTCTTCATGTTTTGAACACTGCTTCATGATCCTCTTATATTTCAGACCGTTTCATTCTCCTCATGTTTTTCACACCTTTTGAAGCTCTTCATAATTTTCACACCTTTTCATGCTCTTCATGTTTTTGAACACCGTTTCATTCTCGTCCTATTTTTCAGACCATTTCAAGCTCCTCATATTTTTGAAACCTTTTGAAGCTCTTCATATTTTTCACACCTTTTCAGGCTTTTCATGTATTTGAACACCGCTTCATGCTCCTCACATTTCTCACACCTTTTGAAGCTCTTCATATTTTTCTCACCTTTTCAGGCTCCTCATGTTTTTGAACACCGCTTCATGCTCCTCATATTTTTCAGACCGTTTCATGATCCTCATGTCTTTCACACCTTTTGAACCTCTTCATATTTTTCACACCTTTTCAATGTCTTCATGTTTTTGAACACTGTTTCATGCTGCTCCTGTTTTTCAGACCATTTCATGATACTCATATTTTTGACACCTTTTGAAGCTCTTCATATTTTTCACACTTTTTCAGGCTGTTTATAGTTTTCAACACCGCTGCATGATTCTCCTATATTTGAGACCATTTCATGCTCCTAATATTTTTGACATTTTTTGAAGCTCTTCATATTTTTCACAACTTTTGAAGCTCTTCCTATTTTTCACAGGTTTTCAGGCTCTTCATGTTTTTCAACACCGCTTCATGCTCCTCCTATTTTTCCGACCGTTTCATGCTCATCTCATTTTTGACACCTTTTGAAGGTCTTCATGTTTTTCACACCTTTTGAAGCTCTTCATATTTTTCACTTCTTTTCAGGCTCTTCATGTTTTTTAACACCGCTTCATGCTCCTCATATTTTTCAGACCATTTCATGCTCCTCATATTTTTGACATCTTTTGAAGCTCTTCACGTTTTTCACACATTTTCAGGCTCTTCCTGTTTTTCAACACCGCTTCATGCTCCTCCTATATTTCAGACCGTTTCATGCTCCTCATATTTTTGACACCTTTTGAAGCTCTTCATATTTTTCACACCTTTTCATACTCTTCATGTTTTTCAACACCGCTTCATGCTGCTCCTATTTTTCAGACCGTTTCATGCTCATCTCTTTTTTGACAACTTTTGAAGCTCTTCATATTTTCATACCTTTTGAAGCTCTTCATATTTTTCACACGTTTTCAGGCTCTTCATGTTTTTCAACACCGCTTCATGCTCCTCCTATTTTTCAGACCGTTTCGCGCTCCTCATATTTTTGACACGTTTTGAAGCTCTTCATATTTTTCACACCTTTTCCGTCTCTTCTTGTTTTTCAACACCGCTTCTTGCTCCTCCTATTTTTCAGACCGTTTCATGCTCCTCATATTGTTGACACCTTTTGAAGCACTTCATATTTTTCACACCTTTTCAGGCTCTTCATATTTTTGAACACCGCTTCATGTTCCTCCTGTTTTTCACACCTTTAGAAGCTCTTCATATTTTTCACACCTTTTCAGGCTCTTCAGGTTTTTGAACACCTCTTCATGCTCCTCCTATTTTTCAGACCGTTTCATGCTCCTCATGTATTTCACACCTTTTGAAGCTCTTCATATTTTTCACACCTTTTCAGGCTCTCCATATTTCTGAACACCACTTCCTGCTCCTCCTATTTTTGAGGCCGTTTCATGCTCATCTCATTTTTGACACCTTCTGAAGCTCTTCATTTTTTTCACACCTTTTGCGCTCTTCATATTCTTCACACGTTTTCAGGCTCTTCATGTATTTCAATAACGCTTCTTACTCCTCCTATTTTTCAGACCGTTTCATGCTCCTCATATTTTTGACACCTTTTGAAGCTCTTCACATTTATCACACCTTTTCCGGCTCTTCATGTTTTTCAACACCGCTTCATGCTCCTCCTATTTTTCAGATCGTTTCAGGCTCCGCATATTTTTGACTCCTTTTGAAGCTCTTCATATTTTTCACACGTTTTCAGGCCCTTCATGTTTTTGAACACCGCTTCATGCTCCTCCTATTTTTCAGATCGTTTCAGGCTGCTCGTATTTTTCAGACCGTTTCATGCTCCTCATATTTTTGACAATTTTATAAGCTCTTCATATTTTTCACACTTTTTCAGGCTCTTCATGTTTTGAACACCGCTTCATGCTCCTCCTATTTTTCAGACCTTTTCATGCTCCTCATGTATTTCACACGTTTTGAAGCTCTTCATATTTTTCACACATTTTCAGGCTCTTCATGTTTTTGAACACAGCTTCATGCTCCTCCTATTTTTCAAACCTTTTGAAGCTCTTAATGTTTTTCACACCTTATCAGCCTCTTCATGTTTTTGAACATCTCTCCATGCTCCTCATATTTTTGACAATTTTATAAGCTCTTCATATTTATCACACTTTTTCAGGCTCTTCATGTTTTTGAACACCACTTCATCCTCCTCCTATTTTTTAAACCTTTTGAAGCTCTTCATATTTTTCACACTTTTTCAGGCTCTTCATGTTTTGAACACCGCTTCATGCTCCTCCTATTTTTCAGACCGTTTCATGCTCCTCAGGTATTTCACACCTTTTCAAGCTCTTCATATTTTTCACAACTTTTCAGGCTCTTCACGTTTTTGAACAACACTTCATGCTCCTCCTCCTTTTCAGACTGTTTCATGCTCATCTCATTTTTGACACCTTTTCAGGGTCTTCATATTTTTCAAACTTTTGAAGATCTTCATATTTTTCACACTTTTTCAGGCTCTTCATGTTTTGAACACTGCTTCATGCTCCTCCTATTTTTCAGACCGTTTCATTCTCCTCATGTTTTTGACACCTTTTGAAGCTCTTCATAATTTTCACACCTTTTCATGCTCTTCATGTTTTTGAACACCATTTCATGCTCCTCCTATTTTTCAGACCTTTTCATGCTCCTCATGTATTTCACACGTTTTGAAGCTCTTCATATTTTTCACACCTTTTCAGGCTCTTCATGTTTGTGAACACTGCTTCATGCTCCTCCTATTTTTCAGACCGTTTCAAGCTCCTCATATTTTTGACACTTTTTGAAGCTCTTCATATTTTTCACACCTTTTTAGGCTCTCCATGTTTCTGAACACCACTTCATGCTCCTCCTATTTTTCAGACAGTATCATGCTTCTCATATTTTTCACACCTTTTGGAGCTCTTCATATTTTTCACATCTTTTCAGGCTCTTCATGTTTTTCAACACCACTTCATGCTCCTCCTATTTTTCAGAGAGATACATGCTCCACATATATTTCACACCTTTTGAAGCTCTTCATATTTTTCACACTTTTTCAGGCTCTTCATTTTTTTCCACACCACTTCATGCTTCTCCTATTTTTCAGACCGTTTCATGCTCCTCATGTATTTCAAACCTTTGAAGCTTTTCAAATTTTTCACACATTTTCAGGCTCTTCATGTTTTTGAACACCATTTCATGCTCCTCCTATTTTTCAGACCGTTTCATGCTTTTCATATTTTTGACATCTTTTGAAGCTCTTCATATTTTTCACACCTTTTGAAGCTCCTCATATATTTCACACCTTTTGAAGCTCTTCATATTTTTCACACATTTTCAGGCTCTTCATGTTTTTGAACACCGCTTCATGCTCCTCCTATTTTTCAGACGGTTTCATGCTCTTCATATTTTAGACAAATTTTGAAGCTCGTCATATTTTTCACACCTTTTCAGGCTCTTCATGTTGTTGAACATCGCTTCATGCTCCTTTATTTTTCAGACAATTTCTTGCTCCTCATATTTTTAAAACCTTTTGAAGCTCTTCAGATTTTTCACACCTTTTCAGGCACTTCATGTTTTTGAACACCGCTTCATGCTCCTCCTATATTTCAGACCGTTTCATGCTCCTCATATATTTGACACCTTTTCAAGCTCTTCATATTTTTCACAACTTTTCAGGCTCTTCATGTTTTTGAACACCGCTTCATGCTCCTCCTATTTTTCAGACCGTTTCATGCTCATCTCATTTTTGACACATTTTGAACTTCTTCATATTTTTCACACCTTTAAAGCTCTTCATATTTTTCACAACTTTTCAGTCTCTTCATTTTTTTGAACACCGCTTCATGCTCCTCCTATTTTTCAGACCGTTTCATGCTCCTCATGTATTTCACACCTTTTGAAGCTCTTCAAATTTTTCACACCTTTTCAGGCTCTTCATGTTTTTGATTACCGTTTCATCCTCCTCCTATTTTTCAGACCGTTTCATGCTCCTCATATTTTTCACACCTTTTGAAGCTCTTCATATTTTTCCCACCTTTTCAGGCTCTTCATGTTTTTCAACACCAGTTCATGCTCCTCCTATTTTTCACCGTTTCAAGCTCCTCATAATTTTCACACCTTTTAAAGCTCTTCTTATTTTTCACACCTTTTCAGGCTCTTCATGTTTTTCAACACCGCTTCATGCTGCTCCTATTTTTCAGACCGTTTCATGCTCATCTCTTTTTTGACAACTTTTGAAGCTCTTCATATTTTCATACCTTTTGAAGCTCTTCATATTTTTCACACGTTTTCAGGCTCTTCATGTTTTTCAACACCGCTTCATGCTCCTCCTATTTTTCAGACCGTTTCGTGCTCCTCATATTTTTGACACGTTTTGAAGCTCTTCATATTTTTCACACCTTTTCAGGCTCTTCTTCTTTTTCAACACCGCTTCTTGCTCCTCCTATTTTTCAGACCGTTTCATGCTCCTCATATTGTTGACACCTTTTGAAGCACTTCATATTTTTCACACCTTTTCAGGCTCTTCATGTTTCTGAACACCACTTCCTGCTCCTCCTATTTTTGAGGCCGTTTCATGCTCATCTCATTTTTGACACCTTCTGAAGCTCTTCATTTTTTTCACACCTTTTGAGCTCTTCATATTCTTCACACGTTTTCAGGCTCTTCATGTATTTCAATAACGCTTCTTACTCCTCGTATTTTTCAGACCGTTTCATGCTCCTCATATTTTTGACACCTTTTGAAGCTCTTCACATTTATCACACCTTTTCAGGCTCTTCATGTTTTTCAACACCGCTTCATGATCCTCTTATATTTCAGACCGTTTCATGCTCCTCATATTTTTGACACCTTTTGAAGCTCTTCACATTTTTCACACCTTTTCCGGCTCTTCATGTTTTTCAACACCGCTTCATGCTCCTCCTATTTTTCAGATCGTTTCAGGCTCCGCATATTTTTGACTCCTTTTGAAGCTCTTCATATTTTTCACACGTTTTCAGGCCCTTCATGTTTTTGAACACCGCTTCATGCTCCTCCTATTTTTCAGACGTTTTCAGGCTGCTCGTATTTTTCAGACCGTTTCATGCTCCTCATATTTTTGACAATTTTATAAGCTCTTCATATTTTTCACACATTTTCAGGCTCTTCATGTTTTTGAACACCGCTTCATGCTCCTCCTATTTTTCAAACCTTTTGAAGCTCTTAATTTTTTTCACACCTTATCAGCCTCTTCATGATTTTGAACACCGCTTCATGCTCCTCCTATTTTTCAGACCGTTTCATGCTCCTCAGGTATTTCACACCTTTTCAAGCTCTTCATATTTTTCACAACTTTTCAGGCTCTTCACGTTTTTGAACAACACTTCATGCTCCTCCTACTTTTCAGACTGTTTCATGCTCATCTCATTTTTGACACCTTTTCAGGGTCTTCATATTTTTCAAACTTTTGAAGATCTTCATATTTTTCACACTTTTTTAGGCTCTTCATGTTTTGAACACTGCTTCATGCTCCTCCTATTTTTCAGACCGTTTCATTCTCCTCATGTTTTTCACACCTTTTGAAGCTCTTCATAATTTTCACACCTTTTCATGCTCTTCATGTTTTTGAACACCGTTTCATGCTCGTCCTATTTTTCAGACCATTTCAAGCTCCTCATATTTTTGAAACCTTTTGAAGCTCTTCATATTTTTCACACCTTTTCCGTCTCTTCTTGTTTTTCAACACCGCTTCTTGCTCCTCCTATTTTTCAGACCGTTTCATGCTCCTCATATTGTTGACACCTTTTGAAGCACTACATATTTTTCAAACCTTTTCAGGCTCTTCATATTTTTGAACACCGCTGCATGTTCCTCCTGTTTTTCACAGCTTTTGAAGCTCTTCATATTTTTCACACCTTTTCAGGCTGTACATGTTTTTGAAGACCACTTCATGCTCCTCATCTTTTTCAGACCGTTTCATGCTCCTGATATTTTTCACACCGTTTGAAGCTCTTCATATTTTTCACACGTTTTCAAATTCTTCATGTTTTTGATCACCGTTTCATGCTCCTACTATTTTTCAGACCGTTTCATGCTCCTCATATTTTTGACACCTTTTGAAGCTCTTCACATTTATCACACCTTTTCAGGCTCTTCATGTTTTTCAACACCGCTTCATGATCCTCCTATATTTCAGAGCGTTTCATGCTCCTCATATTTTTGACACCTTTTGAAGCTCTTCACATTTTTCACACCTTTTCCGGCTCTTCATGTTTTTCAACTCCGCTTCATGCTCCTCCTATTTTTCAGATCGTTTCAGGCTCCGCATATTTTTGACACCTTTTGAAGCTCTTCACATTTTTCACACCTTTTCCGGCTCTTCATGTTTTTCAACTCCGCTTCATGCTCCTCCTATTTTTCAGATGGTTTCATGTTCTTCATATTTTTGACCCCTTTTGAAGCTCTTCATATATTTCAAAGCATTTCAAGCTCTTCATGTTTTTCAACATAGCTTCATGCTCCTCATATTTTTCAGACCGTTTCATGCTCCTCATATTTTTTATACCTTTTGAAGCTCTTCATATTTTTCACATCTTTTCAGGCTCTTCATGTTTTTGAACACCGCTTCAGGCTCCTCCTATTTTTCACATCGTTTCATGCTCCTCATATATTTGACACCTTTTTAAGCTCTTCATATTTTTCACACCTTTTCCTGCTCTTCATCTTTTTCAAAACCGTTTCATGCTCATCCTGTTTTTCAGAGTGTTTCATGCTCCTCATATGTTTGACACCTTAATAAGCTCTTCATATTTTTCACACCTTTTCAGGCTCTTCATGTTTGTCAAGACCGTTTCATGCTCATATTATTTTTCAGAACGTTTCATGCTCCTCATATTTTTGACACCTTTTGAAGCTCCTCATATTTTTCACACCTTTTCAGGCTCTTCTTATTTTTCAACACCACTTCATGATCCTCCTATTTTTCAGACCGTTTCATGCTCCTCATATATTTGACACCTTTTGAAGCTCTTCATATTTTTCACAACTTTTCAGGCTCTTCATGTTTTTCATCACCGTTTCATGCTGCTTCTATTTTTCAGACCGTTTCATGCTCCTCATATTTTTCACATCTTTTGAAGCTCTTCATATTTTTCACACCTTTTCAGGCTCTTCATGTTTTTGACGACAGCTTCATGCTCTTCCTATTTTTCAGACCGTTTCATGCTCCTCATATTTTTGACACCTTTTGAAGCTCTTAATATTTTTCACACCTTTTTATGCTTTTCATCTTTTTCAAAACCGTTTCATGCTCCTCCTATTTTTCAGACTGTTTCATGCTCCTCATATGTTTGACACCTTTTGAATCTCTTCATATTTTTCACACCTTTTCAGGCTCTTCATGTTTGTCAACACCGCTTCATGATCCTCCTATTTTTCAGACCATTTCATCCTCCTCATATATTTGACACCTTTTGAAGCTCTTCATATTATTCACAACTTTTCAGTCTCTTCATGTTTTCAAAAATACTTCATGCTCCTCCTGTTTTTCAGACCGTTTCATGCTCCTCATATATTTGACACCTTTTGAAGCTCTTCATATTTTTCACAACATTTCAATCTCTTCATGTTTTCAACAACACTTCATGCTCATTTTATTTTTCAGACTGTTTCATGCTCCTCATATTTTTGACACATTTTGAAGCTCTTCATATTTTTCACACCTTTTCCGGCGCTTCATGTTTTTCAACACCGCTTCATGCTCCTGCTATTTTTCAGACCGTTTCATACTCATCTCATTTTTGACACCTTTTGAAGCTCTTCATATTATTCACAACGTTAAAGCTCTTCATAGTTTTCACACGTTTTCAGGCTCTTCATGTTTTTCAACACCGCTTCATGCTGCTTCTATTTTTCAGACCGTTTCATGCTCCTCATATTTTTGACACGTTTTGAAGCTCTTCATATTTTTCACACCTTTTCAGGCTCTTCACTTTTTTGAACAACGCTTCATGCTCCTCCTATTTTTCAGACCGTTTCATGCTCCTCGTATTTTTGACACATTTTGAAGCTCTTCATATATTTCAAAACTTTTGAAGCTCTTCATATTTTTCACACCTTTTAAAGCTCTTCATATTTTTCACACGTTTTCAGGCTCTTCATGTTTTTCAACACCACCTCATGCTCCTCCTATTTTTCAGACGGTTTCATGTTCTTCATATTTTAGACACCTTTTGAAGCTCTTCATATTTCTCACACCTTTTCAGGCTCTTGATGATTTTCAACATCACTTCATTCTCCTCCTGTTTTTAAGACCGTTTCATGCTTCTCATATATTTGACACCTTTTGAAGCTCTTCATATTTTTCACACCTTTTCAGGCTCTTTATGTTTTTGAACACCGCTTCATGCTCCTCCTATTTTTCAGACCGTTTCATGCTCCTCATATTTTTGACAACTTTTGAAGCTCTTCATATTTTTCACACGTTTTCAGTCTCTTCATGTTTTTGAACACCGCTTCATGCTCCTCCTATTTTTCATACCGTTTCATGCTCCTCATATTTTTGACACCTTTTGAAGCTTTTCATATTTTTCACACCTTTTCAGGGTCTTTATTTTTTTCAACACCTTTTCATGATCCTCCTTTTTTTCAGACCGTTTCATGTTCATCTAATTTTTGACACCTTTTGAAGCTCTTAATATTTTTCACACCTTTTGAAGCTCTTCATATTCTTCACACGTTTTCAGGCTCTTCATGTTTTTCAACACTGCTTCATGCTGCTTCTATTTTTCAGACCGTTTCATGCTCCTCATATTTTTGACACCTTTTGAAGCTCTTAATATTTTTCACACCTTTTGAAGCTCTTCATATCCTTCACACCTTTTCCTGCTCTTCATCTTTTTCAAAACCGTTTCATGCTCATCCTGTTTTTCAGAGTGTTTCATGCTCCTCATATGTTTGACACCTTAAGAAGCTCTTCATATTTTTCACACCTTTTCAGGCTCTTCATGTTTGTCAAGATCGTTTCATGCTCATATTATTTTTCAGAACGTTTCATGCTCCTCATATTTTTGACACCTTTTGAAGCTCTTCGTATTTTTCACACCTTTTCAGGCTCTTCTTATTTTTCAACACCACTTCATGATCCTCCTATTTTTCAGACCGTTTCATGCTCCTCATATATTTGACACCTTTTGAAGCTCTTCATATTTTTCACAACTTTTCAGGCTCTTCATGTTGTTCATCACCGTTTCATGCTGCTTCTATTTTTCAGACCGTTTCATGCTCCTCATATTTTTCACATCTTTTGAAGCTCTTCATATTTTTACAACTTTTCAGGCTCTTCATGTTTTTGACGACAGCTTCATGCTCTTCCTATTTTTCAGACCGTTTCATGCTCCTCATATTTTTGACACCTTTTGAAGCTCTTAATATTTTTCACACCTTTTCATGCTTTTCATCTTTTTCAAAACCGTTTCATGCTCCTCCTATTTTTCAGACTGTTTCATGCTCCTCATATGTTTGACACCTTTTGAATCTCTTCATATTTTTCACACCTTTTCAGGCTCTTCATGTTTGTCAACACCGCTTCATGATCCTCCTATTTTTCAGACCATTTCATCCTCCTCATATATTTGACACCTTTTGAAGCTCTTCATATTATTCACAACTTTTCAATCTCTTCATGTTTTCAAAAATACTTCATTCTCCTCCTGTATTTCAGACCGTTTCATGCTCCTCATATATTTGACACCTTTTGAAGCTCTTCATATTTTTCACAACATTTCAATCTCTTCATGTTTTCAACAACACTTCATGCTCATATTATTTTTTAGACTGTTTCATGCTCCTCATATTTTTGACACATTTTGAAGCTCTTCATATTTTTCACACCTTTTCCGGCGCTTCATGTTTTTCAACACCGCTTCATGCTCCTGCTATTTTTCAGACCGTTTCATACTCATCTCATTTTTGACACCTTTTGAAGCTCTTCATATTATTCACAACTTTGAAGCTCTTCATATTTTTCACACCTTTTCAGGCTCTTCATGTTTTTGAACACCGCTTCAAGCTCCTCCTATTTTTCACACCGTTTCATGCTCTTCATATATTTGACACCTTTTTAAGCTCTTCATATTTTTCACACCTTTTCCTGCTCTTCATCTTTTTCAAAACCGTATCATGCTCATCCTGTTTTTCAGAGTGTTTCATGCTCCTCATATGTTTGACACCTTAAGAAGCTCTTCATATTTTTCACACCTTTTCAGGCTCTTCATGTTTGTCAAGACCGTTTCATGCTCATATTATTTTTCAGAGTGTTTCATGCTCCTCATATTTTTGACACCTTTTGAAGCTCTTAATATTTTTCACACCTTTTCATGCTTTTCATCTTTTTCAAAACCGTTCCATGCTCCTCCTATTTTTCAGACTGTTTCATGCTCCTCATATGTTTGACACCTTTTGAATCTCTTCACATTTTTCACACCTTTTCAGGCTCTTCATGTTTGTCAACACCGCTTCATGATCCTCCTATTTTTCAGACCATTTCATCCTCCTCATATACTTGACACCTTTTGAAGCTCTTCATATTATTCACAACTTTTCAATCTCTTCATGTTTTCAAAAATACTTCATGCTCCTCCTGTTTTTCAGACCGTTTCATGCTCCTCATATATTTGACACCTTTTGAAGCTCTTCATATTTTTCACAACATTTCAATCTCTTCATGTTTTCAGCAACACTTCATGCTCATATTTTTTTTCAGACTGTTTCATGCTCCTCATATTTTTGACACATTTTGAAGCTCTTCATATTTTTCACACCTTTTCCGGCGATTCATGTTTTTCAATACCGCTTCATGCTCCTGCTATTTTTCAGACCGTTTCATACTCATCTCATTTTTGACACCTTTGAACCTCTTCATATTATTCACAACTTTGAAGCTCTTCATAGTTTTCACACGTTTTCAGGCTCTTCATATTTTTCAACACCACTTCATGCTACTCCTATTTTTCAGACCGTTTCATGCTCATCTAATTTTTGACACTTTTTGAAGCTCTTCATATTTTTCACATATTTTGAAGCTCTTCATATTTTTCACACGTTTTCAGGCTCTTCATGTTTTTCAAAACCGCTTCATGCTCCTCCTATGTTTCAGACCGTTTAATCCTCCTCATGTATTTCACACCTTTTGAATCACTTCATATTTTTTACACATTTTCAGGCTCTTCATGTTTTTGAACACCATTTCATGCTCCTCCTATGTTGCATACCGTTTCATTCCCCTCATATTTTTGACACCTTTTGAAGCTCTTCATATTTTTCACACCTTTTGAAGCTCTTCATATTTCTCACAGCTTTTCAGGCTCTTCATATTTTTCAACACCACTCCATGCTCCTCCTATTTTTCACACCGTTTCGTTCTCCTCATATTTTTCACACCTTTTGAAGCTCTTCATATATTTCACACCTTTTCAGGCTCTTCATTTTTTTCAACATCACTTCATGCTCCTCCTGTTTTTCAGACCATTTCATTCTCATCTCATTTTGACACCTTTTGAAGCTCTTCATATTTTTCACACCTTTTGAAGCTCTTCATATTTTTCACAAGTTTTCAGGCTCTTCATGTTTTTCAACACCGCTTCATGCTCCTCCTGTTTTTCAGACCGTTTCATGCTCCTCATATTTTGGACACCTTTTGAAGCTCTTCATATTTTTCACACCTTTTCAGGCTCTTCATGTTTTTCAACACCGCTTCATGCTTCTCCTATTTTTCAGACCGTTTCCTGCTCCTCATATTTTGGACACCTTTTGAAGCTCTTCATATTTTTCACACCTTTTCAGGCTCTTCATGTTTTACAACAACACTTCATGCTCCTTCTATTTTTCAGAGAGTTTCATGCTCCTCATGTATTTCACACCTTTTGAAGCTCTTCATATATTTCACACCTTTTCAGGCTTCTCATTTTTTTCAACACCACTTCTTGCTCCTCCCATTTTTCAGACCTTTTCATGCTCATCCCTTTTTTACACCTTTTGAAGCTCTTCATATTTTTCACACCTTTTCATGCTCTTGATGATTTTCAACACCGCTTCATTCTCCTCCTGTTTTTCAGACCGTTTCATGCTCATCTCATTTTGACACCTTTTGAAGCTCTTCATATTTTTCACACCTTTTCAGGCTGTTCATGATTTTCAACACCGCTTCATGCTCCTCCTATTTTTCAGAACTTTTCATGCTCATCTCTTTTTTCACACCTTTTGAAACTCTTCATATTTTTCACACTTTTTGAAGGTCTTCATATTTTTCACACGTTTTCAGGCTCTTCATGTTTTTCAACACCACTTCATGCTCCTCCTATTTTTCAGACCGTTTCATTCTCCTCATATTTTTGACACCTTTGAAGCACTTCATATATTTCACACCTTTTCAGGCTTTTCATTTTTTCAACCCCACTTCATGCTCCTCCTATTTTTCAGACCGGTTCATGCTCATCTCATTTTGATACCTATTGAAGCTCTTCGTATTTCTCATATTTTTGAAGCTCTTCTTATTTTCACACGTTTTCAGACTCTTCATGTTTTTCAACACCACTTCATGCTCATGCAATTTTTCAGACCGTTTCATGCTCCTCATATTTTTGACACTTTTTGAGGCTTTTACTATTTTTCACACCTTTTCAGGCTCTTCTTGTTTTTGAACACCGTTTCATAATCCTCCTATTTTTCAGACCATTTCTTGCTCGTCATATTTTTCACACCTTTTGAAGCTCTTCATATTTTTCACAACTTTTTAGGCTCTTCATGTTTTTCCACACCACTTCATGCTTCTCCTATTTTTCAGCCCGTTTCATGCTCCTCATGTATTTCACAGCTTTTGAATCTCTTCATGTTTTTCACACCTTTTCAGGCTCTTCATGTTTTTGATCACCGTTTCATGATCCTCCTATTTTTCAGACCGTTTCATGCTCCTCATATTTTTGACACCTTTTGAAGCTCTTCATATATTTCACACCTTTTCAGGCTCTTCATATTTTTGAACATCGCTTCATACTCCTCCTATTTTTTAGACCATTTAATGCTCCCCATCTATTTCACACCTTTTGAAGCTCTTCATATTTTTCACACCTTTTCAGGCTCTTGATGTTTTTCAAAACCGCTTCATTCTCCTCCTCTTTTTCAGACCGTTTCATGCTCCTCATATTTTTGACACCTTTTGAAGCTCTTCAAGTTTTTCACCCCTTTTGAAGCTCTTCATATTTTTCTATTTTTGAAGTTCTTCATATTTTCACACCTTTTCAGGCTTTTCATGTTTTTGAACACAGTTTCATGTTCCTCCTATTTTTCAGACCGTTTCATGCTCCTCATATTCTTGACACCTTTTGAAGCTCTTCATATTTTTCACACCTTTTCAGGCTCTTCATGTTTTTGAACACCGCTTCATGCTCCTCCTATTTTTCAGACCGTTTCAGGCTCCTCATAATTTTAACACCTTTTGAAGCTCTTCATATTTCTCACACCTTTTCAGGCTCTTCATGTTTTTGAACACCGCTTCATGCTCCTCCTATTTTTCAGACCGTTTCAGGCTCCTCATAATTTTAACACCTTTTGAAGCTCTTCATATTTCTCACACCTTTTCAGGCTCTTCATGTTTTTGAACACCGCTTCATGCTCCTCCTATTTTTCAGAACGTTTCATGCTCCTCATATATTTGACACCTTTTGAAGCTCTTCATATTTTTCACACGTTTTCAGGCTATTCATGATTTTGAACACCGCTTCATGAACCTCCTATTTTACAGACCGTTTCATGCTCTTTATATTTTTGACCCCTTTGAAGCTCTTCATATTTTTCACACCTTTTCAGGTTCTTCATGTTTTTCCACACCACTTCATGCTTCTCGTATTTTTCAAACCTTTTCATGCTTCTCATGAATTTCACACCTTTTGAAGCTCTTCATATTTTTCACAACGTTTCAGGCTCTTCATGTTTCTGATCACCGTTTCATGCTACTCCTATCTTTCACACCGTTTCATGCTTCTCATATTTTTGACACCATTTGAAGCTCTTCATATTTTTCACACCTTTTCAGGCTCTTCATGTTTTTGACACCGATCATGATCCTCCAAAATTTCAGATCGTTTCATGCTCTTAATATTTTTGACACCTTTTGAAGCTCTTCATATTTTTCACACCTTTTCAGGCTCTTCATGTTTTTCCACACCACTTCATGCTTCTCATATTTTTCAGAACGTTTCATGCTCCTCATGAATTTCACACCTTTTGAAGTTCTTCATATTTCTCACACCTTTTCAGGCTCCTCATGTTTTTGATCACCATTTCATGCTCCTCCTATTTCTCAGAACGTTTCATGCTCCTCATATTTTTGACACCTTTTGAAGCTCTTCATATTTTTCACACGTTTTCAGGCTCTTCATGATTTTGAACACAGCTTCATGAACCTCCTATTTTACAGACCGTTTCATGCTCTTTATATATTTGACCCCTTTTGAAGCTCTTCATATTTTTCACACCTTTTCAGGCTCTTCATATTTTTCAACACCGTTTCATGCTGCTTCTATTTTTCAGGCCGTTTCATGCTCCTCATATTTTTGACACCGTTTGAAGCTCTTCATATTTTTCACACCTTTTCAGGCTCTTCATGTTTTTCAACACCGTTTCATGCTGCTTCTATTTTTCAGACCGTTTCATGCTCCTCATATTTTTCACACCTTTTGAAGCTCTTCATATTTTTCACACCTTTTCAGGCTCTTCATATTTTTGAACACAGCTTCATGCTCCTCCTATTTTTCAGACCGTTTCATGCTCCTCATATTTTTGACACCTTTTGAAACTCTTCATATTTTTCACACCTTTTCAGGCTCTTCATGTTTTTCAACACCGTTTCATGATCCTCCTATTTTTCAGACCGTTTCATGCTCATCTCATTTTTGACACCTTTTGAAGCTTTTCATATTTTTCACAACTTTTTAGGCTCTTCATGTTTTTGAACACCGCTTCATGGTCCTCCTATTTTTCAGAGAGTTTCATGTTCCTAATATATTTCACTCCTTTTGAAGCTCTTCATATTTTTCACACCTTTTCAGGCTCTTCATGTTTTTCCACACCACTTCATGCTTCTATTTTTCAGCCCGTTCCATGGTCCTCATGTATTTCACACCTTTTGAAGCTCTTCATATTTTTCACACCTTTTCAGGCTCTTCATGTTTTTCAACACCATTTCATGCCGCATCTATCTTTCAGACCGTTTCATTCTTCTCATACTTTTGACACCATTTGAAGCTCTTCATATTTTTCACACCTTTTCAGGCTCTTCATGTTTTTCCACACCACTTCATGCTTCTCCTATTTTTCAGAAAGGTTTCATGCTCCTCATGAATTTCACACCTTTTGAAGCTATTCATATTTTTCACAACTTTTCAGGCTCTTCATGTTTCTGATCACCGTTTCATGCTTCTCCTATCTTTCAGACCGTTTCATGCTTCTCATATTTTTGACACCATTTGAAGCTCTTCATATTTTTCACACCTTTTCAGGCTCTTCATGTTTTTGAACACGATTTCAGGCTCCTCCTATTTTTCGGAATGTTTCATGCTCATCTCATTTTTGACACCTTTTGAAGCTCTTCATAATTTTCACACCTTTTGAATCTCTTCATATTTCTCAAACGTTTTCACACTCTTCATGTTTTTCAACACCCCTTCTTGCTCATCCTATTTTTCAGACCGTTTCATGTTTCTATCATTTCTGACAACTTTTGAAGCTCTTCATATATTTCACACATTTTCAGGCTCTTCATGTTTTTCAACACCACTTCATGCTCCTCCTATTTTTCAGACCGTTTCATGCTCATCTCACTTTTGACACATTTTGAAGCTCTTCATATTTTCCACACCTTTTGAAGCTCTTCATATTTTTCAAACGTTTTCAGGCTCTTCATTTTTTTCAACACCTCTTCTTGCTCCTCCTATTTTTCAGACCGTTTCATGCTCATCTCACTTTTGACACATTTTGAAGCTCTTCATATTTTCCACACCTTTTGAAGCTCTTCATATATTTCACACATTTTCAGGCTCTTCATGTTTTTAACACGACTTCATGCTCTCCTATTTTTTAGACCATTTCCTGCTCATCGATTTTTGACACTTTGAAGCTCTTCATATTTTTCACACGTTTTGAAGCTCTTAATATTTTTCACACGTTTTCAGGCTCTTCACGTTTTTCAACACCGTTTCATGCTCCTCCTATTTTTCAGACCGTTTCATGCTCCTCATATTTTTGACACCTATTGAAGCTCTTCATATTTTTCACACCTTTTCAGGCTCTTCATGTTTTTCAAAGCCACTTCATGCTTCTCCTATTTTTCAGACCGTTTCATGCTCCTCCTGTATTTCACACCTTTTGAAGCTCTTTATATTTTTCACACCTTTTTAGGCTCTTCATGTTTTTGAACACAATTTCAGGCTCCTCCTATTTTTCGGAATGTTTCATGCTCATCTCATTTTTGACACCTTTTGAAGCTCTTCATAAATTTCACACCTTTTGAATCTCTTCATATTTCTCAAACGTTTTCACACTCTTCATGTTTTTCAACACCCCTTCTTGCTCATCCTATTTTTCAGACCGTTTCATGTTTCTATCATTTCTGACAACTTTTGAAGCTCTTCATATATTTCACACATTTTCAGGTTCTTCATGTTTTTCAACACCACTTCATGCTCCTCCTATTTTTCAGACCGTTTCATGCTCATCTCACTTTTGACACATTTTGAAGCTCTTCATATTTTCCACACCTTTTGAAGCTCTTCATATTTTTCAAACGTTTTCAGGCTCTTCATTTTTTTCAACACCGCTTCTTGCTCCTCCTATTTTTCAGATCGTTTCATGCTCCTCATATTTTTGACACCTTTTGAAGCTCTTCATATTTTTCACACCTTTTCAGGCTCTTCATGTTTTTCAACACCGCTTCATGCTCCTCCCATTTTTCAGACCGTTTCATGCTCCTCATGTTTTTGACACCTTTTGAAGCTCTTCATATTTTTCACACCTTTTCAGGCTCTTCATGTTTTTCAACACCGCTTCATGCTCTTCCTATTTTTCAGACCGTTTCATGCTCCTCTTATTTTTGACACCTTTTGAAGCTCTTCATATTTTTCACACATTTTCATGCTCTTCATGTTTTTGAATACCGCTTCATGCTCCTCCTATTTTTCAGACCGGTTCATGCTCCTCATATTTTTGACACCTTTTGAAGCTCTTCATATTTTTCACACCTTTTCATGTTTTTCATATTTTTCAACACCGCTTCATGCTTCTCCTATTTTTCAGACCGTTTCATGCTCCTGATATTTTTGCACCTTTTGAAGCTCTTCATATTTTTCACACATTTTCAGGCTCTTCAAGTTTTTCAACACCGATTCATGCTCCTCATATTTTTGACACCTGTTGAAGCTCTTCATATTTTTCACACCTTTTCATGTTTTTCATGTTTTTCAACACCACTTCATGCTTCTCCTATTTTTCAGACCGTTTCATGCTCCTCGTATTTTTCACACCTTTTGAAGCTCTTCATATTTTTCAACCTTTTTAGGCTCTTCATGTTTTTGAACACGGTTTCGTGCTCCTCCTATTTTTCAAACTGTGTCATGCTCATCTCATTTTTAACAACTTTTGAAGCTCTTCATATTTTTCACACCTTTTGAAGCTCTTCATATTTCTCAAACGTTTTCAGGCTCTTCATGTTTTTCAACACCCCTTCTTGCTCATCCTATTTTTCAGACCGTTTCATGCTTCTCTGATTTCTGACACATTTTGAAGCTCTTCATATTTTTCACACCTTTTGAAGCTCTTCATATTTCTCAAACGTTTTCAGGCTCTTCATGTTTTTCAAGACCCCTTCTTGCTCATCCTATTTTTCAGACCGTTTTATGCTCCTCATATTTTTGACACGTTTTGAAGCTCTTCATTTTTTTCACACCTTTTGAAGCTCTTCATATTTTTCACACCTTTTCAGGCTCTTCATGTTTATTACACCGCTTCATGCTGCTCCTATTTTTCAGACCGTTTCATGCTCCTCATATTTTTGACACCTTTTGAAGGTCTTCATATCTTTCACACGTTTTCAGGCTCTTCATGTTTTTTACACCGCTTCATGCTGCTCCTATTTTTCAGACCGTTTCATGCTCCTCATATTTTTGACACCTTTTGAAGCTCTTCATATTTTTCACACCTTTTCAGGCTCTTCATGTTTTGAACACCGTTTCATTCTCCTTCTATTTTTCAGACCGTTTCATGCTCCTCATATTTTTGACACCATTTGAAGCTCTTCATATTTTTCACACCTTTTCAGGCTCTTCATGTTTTTCAACACCGCTTCATGCTCCTCCAATTTTCAGACCGTTTCATGCTCCTCATATTTTTGACACGATTTGAAGCTCTTCATATTTTTCACATCTTTTCAGGGTCTTCATGTTTTTCAACACTGCTTCATGCTCCTCCAATTTTCAGACCGTTTCATGCTCCTCATATTTTTGACACGATTTGAAGGTCTTCATATTTTTCACACCTTTTCAGGATCTTCATGTTTTTCTACACCGCTTCATGCTCCTCCTATTTTTGACACCTTTTGAAGCTGTTCATATATTGCACACCTTTTCAGGCGTTTCATGTTTTTGACCACCGTTTTTTGCTCCTCATAATTTGACAGGTTTTGATGCTCTTCATATTTTTCACAGCTTTTCAGGCTCTTCATGTTTTTCAACACCACTTCATGCTCCTCCGATTTTTCAGACCGTTTCCTGCTCCTCATAGTTTTGACACATTGGAAGCTCTTCATATTTTACACACCATTTGAGGCTCTTCATGTTTTTCAACACCGCTTCATGCTCCTCCTATTTTTCAGACCGTTTCATGCTCCTCATGTATATCACACATTTGGAAGCTCTTCATAATGTTCACACCTTTTCAGGCTCTTCATATTTTTCAACACCGTTTCATGCTCCCCCAATTTTTCAGACCGTTCCATGCTCCTCATATTTTTGACACCTTTTGAAGCTCTTCATATATTTCACACATTTTCAGGCTCTTCATGTTTTTCAACACCATTTCATGCTCCTCCTATTTTTCAGACCGTTTCATACTCATCTCGCTTTTGACACATTTTGAAGCTCTTCATATTTTTCAAACGTTTTCAGGCTCTTAATGTTTTTCAACACCGCTTCTGGCTCCTCCTATTTATCAGACCGTTTCATGCTCCTCATATTTTTGACACGTTTTGAAGCTCTTCATTTTTTTCACACCTTTTGAAGCTCTTCATATTTTTCACACCTTTTCAGGCTCTTCATGTTAATTACACCGCTTCATGCTGCTCCTATTTTTCAGACCGTTTCATGCTCCTCATATTTTTGACACCTTTTGAAGGTCTTCATATCTTTCACACGTTTTCAGGCTCTTCATGTTTTTGAACACCTTTTCATTTTCCTCCTATTTTTCAGACCGTTTCATGCTCCTCATATTTTTGACACCTTTTGAAGCTCTTCATATTTTTCACACCTTTTCAGGCTCTTCATGTTTTTGAACACCGTTTCATTCTCCTTCTATTTTTCAGACCGTTTCATGCTCCTCATATTTTTGACACCTTTTGAAGCTCTGCATATTTTTCACACCTTTTCAGGCTCTTCATGTTTTTCAACACCGCTTCATGCTGCTCCAATTTTCAGACCGTTTCATGCTCCTCATAATTTTGACACGATTTGAAGCTCTTCATATTTTTCACACCTTTTCAGGGTCTTCATGTTTTTCAACACTGCTTCATGCTCCTCCAATTTTCAGACCGTTTCATGCTCCTCATATTTTTGACACGATTTGAAGGTCTTCATATTTTTCACACCTTTTCAGGGTCTTCATGTTTTTCTACACCGCTTCATGCTCCTCCTATTTTTGACACCTTTTGAAGCTGTTCATATATTGCACACCTTTTCAGGCGTTTCATGTTTTTGACCACCGTTTTATGCTCCTCATAATTTGACAGGTTTTGATGCTCTTCATATTTTTCACAGCTTTTCAGGCTCTTCATGTTTTTCAACACCACTTCATGCTCCTCCTATTTTTCAGACCGTTTCCTGCTCCTCATAGTTTTGACACATTGGAAGCTCTTCATATTTTACACACCATTTGAGGCTCTTCATGTTTTTCAACACTGCTTCATGCTCCTCCTATTTTTCAGACCGTTTCATGCTCCTCATGTATATCACACCTTTGGAAGCTCTTCATAATGTTCACACCTTTTCAGGCTCTTCATATTTTTCAACACCGTTTCATGCTCCCCCAATTTTTCAGACCGTTCCATGCTCCTCATATTTTTGACACCTTTTGAAGCTCTTCATATATTTCACACATTTTCAGGCTCTTCATGTTTTTCAACACCATTTCATGCTCCTCCTATTTTTCAGACCGTTTCATACTCATCTCGCTTTTGACACATTTTGAAGCTCTTCATATTTTCCACACCTTTTGAAGCTCTTCATATTTTTCAATCGTTTTCAGGCTCTTAATGTTTTTCAACACCGCTTCTGGCTCCTCCTATTTATCAGACCGTTTCATGCTCCTCATATTTTTGACACGTTTTGAAGCTCTTCATTTTTTTCACACCTTTTGAAGCTCTTCATATTTTTCACACCTTTTCAGGCTCTTCATGTTTATTACACCGCTTCATGCTGCTCCTATTTTTCAGACCGTTTCATGCTCCTCATATTTTTGACACCTTTTGAAGGTCTTCATATCTTTCACACGTTTTCAGGCTCTTCATGTTTTTTACACCGCTTCATGCTGATCCTATTTTTCAGACCGTTTCATGATCCTCATATTTTTGACACCTTTTGAAGCTCTTCATATTTTTCACACCTTTTCAGGCTCTTCATGTTTTTGAACACCGTTTCATTCTCCTCCTATTTTTCAGACCGTTTCATGCTCCTCATATTTTTGACACCTTTTGAAGCTCTTCATATTTTTCACACCTTTTCAGGCTCTTCATGTTTTTCAACACCGCTTCATGCTCCTCCAATTTTCAGACCGCTTCATGCTCCTCATATTTTTGACACGATTTGAAGCTCTTCATATTTTTCACATCTTTTCAGGGTCTTCATGTTTTTCAACACTGCTTCATGGTCCTCCAATTTTCAGACCGTTTCATGCTCCTCATATTTTTGACACGATTTGAAGGTCTTCATATTTTTCACACCTTTTCAGGGTCTTCATGTTTTTCTACACCGCTTCATGCTCCTCCTATTTTTGACACCTTTTGAAGCTGTTCATATATTGCACACCTTTTCAGGCGTTTCATGTTTTTGACCACCGTTTTATGCTCCTCATAATTTGACAGGTTTTGGTGCTCTTCATATTTTTCACAGCTTTTCAGGCTCTTCATGTTTTTCAACACCACTTCATGCTCCTCCTATTTTCAGACCGTTTCATGCTCCTCATATTTTTGACACGATTTGAAGCTCTTCATATTTTTCACATCTTTTCAGGGTCTTCATGTTTTTCAACACTGCTTCATGCTCCTCCAATTTTCAGACCGTTTCATGCTCCTCATATTTTTGACACGATTTCAAGGTCTTCATATTTTTCACACCTTTTCAGGGTCTTCATGTTTTTCTACACCGCTTCATGCTCCTCCTATTTTTGACACCTTTTGAAGCTGTTCATATATTGCACACCTTTTCAGGCGTTTCATGTTTTTGACCACCGTTTTATGCTCCTCATAATTTGACAGGTTTTGGTGCTCTTCATATTTTTCACAGCTTTTCAGGCTCTTCATGTTTTTCAACACCACTTCATGCTCCTCCTATTTTTCAGACCGTTTCCTGCTCCTCATAGTTTTGACACATTGGAAGCTCTTCATATTTTACACACCATTTGAGGCTCTTCATGTTTTTCAACACCGCTTCATGCTCCTCCTATTTTTCAGACCGTTTCATGCTCCTCATGTGTATCACACCTTTGGAAGCTCTTCATAATGTTCACACCTTTTCAGGCTCTTCATATTTTTCAACACCGTTTCATGCTCCCCCAATTTTTCAGACCGTTCGATGCTCCTCATATTTTTGACACCTTTTGAAGCTCTTCATATTTTTCACTTCTTTTCAGGCTCTTCATGTTTTTCAACACCGATTCATGCTCCTCCTATTTTTCAGATCGTTTCATGCTCCTCTCATTTCTGACACATTTTGAAGCTTTTCAAATATTTCACACATTTTCAGGCTCTTCATATTTTTCAACACAACTTCATGCTCCCCCTATTTTTCAGACCGTTTCATGCTCATCTCATTTTTAAGATCTTGTCAAACTCTTAATATTTTTCCCAGCTTTTGAACCTCTTCATATTTTCCACACTTTTTCAGGCTCTTCAGGTCTTTCAATACCGCTTCTTGCTGCTCCTAATTTTCAGACCGTTTCATGCTCCTCATATTTTTGACACATTTTGAAGCTCTTCATATTTTTCACACCTTTTCAGGCTCTTCATATTTTTGAACACCGCTTCATGCTCCTCCTATTTTGACACCTTTTGAAGCTCTTCATATTTTTCACACATTTTCAGGCTCTTCATATTTTTGAACACCGCTTCATGCTCCTCCTATTTTTGACATCTTTTGAAGCTCTTCATATTTTTCACACATTTTCAGGCTCTTCTTGTTTTTGAACACCGCTTCATGCTCCTCCTATTTTTCAGACCGTTTCATGCTCCTCATATTTTTCACATCTTTTGAAGCTCTTCATATTTTTCACACCTTTTCAGGCTCTTCATGTTTTTCAACACCGCTTCATGCTCCTCCTATTTTCCAGAGCGTTTCATGCTCCACATTTTTTTCACACCTTTTGAAGCTCTTCATATTTTTCACACCTTTCATGCTCTTCATGTTTTTAAACACCGCTTCATGCTCATCCTATTTTCCAGACCGTTTCATGCTCCTGATATTTTTGATACGTTTTGAAGCTCTTCATATTTTTCACACCTTTTGAAGCTCTTCATATTTTTCACACCTTTTCAGGCTCTTCATGTTTTTGAACACCGCTTCATGCTCCTCCTATTTTTCAGACCGTTTCATGCTCCTCATGTATTTCACACCTTTTGAAGCTCTTCATATTTTTCTCAACTTCTCAGGCTCTCATGTTTTTGAACACAGCTTCTTGCTCCTCCTAATTTACAGACCGTTTCATGCTCCTCATGTATTTCACACATTTTGAAGCCCTTCATATTTTTCACAACTTTTCAGACTCTTCAGGTTTTATAACACGGTTTCATGCTCCTCCTATTTTTCAGACCGTTTCATGCTCCTCATATTTTTGACACCTTTTGAAGCTCTTCATATTTTTCACACCTTTTCATACTCTTCATGTTTTTGAACACCGCTTCATGATCCTCCTATTTTTCAGATGGTTTCATGCTCCTCATATTTTTGACACCTTTTGAAGCTCTTCATATTTTTCACACGATTTCAGACTCCTCATGTTTTGAAAACCGCATCATGCTCCTCCTATTTTCAGACCGTTTCATGCTCCTTATGTATTTCACACCTTTTGAAGTCCTTCACATTGTTCACACCTTTTCAGGCTCTTCATGTTTTTGAACACAGTTTCAAACTGTTCCTAATTTTCAGACCGTTTCATGCTCCTCGTATTTTTGACACCTTTTGAAGCTCTTCATATATTTCACAACTTTTCAGGCTCTTCATGTTTTTCAACAGCACTTCCTCCTCCTCCTATTTTTCAGACCCCTTCATGCTCCTCTCATTTTTGACACCTTTTGATGCTCTTCATATTTTTGACACCTTTTGAAACTCTTCATATTTCTCACACATTTTCAGGCTCTTCATGTTTTTCAACACCGCTTCATGCTCCTCCTTTTTTCAGACCGTTTCATGCTCCTCATATTTTTGACACCTTTTTAAGCTCCTCATATTTTTTACACCTTTTGAAACTCTTCATATATTTCATACTTTTTCAGGCTCTTCATGATTTGCAACAACACTTCATGCTCCTCCTATTTTTTAGACCGTTTCATGCTCCTCATATTTTTGACACCTTTTGAAGCTCTTCATATTTTTCAAACCTTTTCAGGCTCTTCATGTTTTTGAACACCGTTTCATGCTCCTCCTATTTTTCAAACCATTTCATGATCCTCATGTATTTGACACCTTTGAACGTCTTCATTTTTTTCACACCTTTTCAGGCTCTTCATGTGTTTCAACACCACTTCATGCTCCTCATCTTTTTCAGACCGTTTCATGCTCATCTCGTTTTTGAAACATTTTGAAGCTCTTCATATTTTTCACACCTTTTGAATCTCTTCATATTTTTGACACCTTTTCAGGCTCTTCATGTTTTAGAACACCGCATCATGCTCCTCCTATTTTTTCAGACCGTTTAATGCTCCTCATGTATTTCACACATTTTGAAGCTCTTCATATATTTCACACTTTTTCAGGCTCTTCATGTTTTTCAACAACAGTTCATGCTCCTCCTATTTTTCGGACCGTTTCATGGTCCCCATATTTTTGACACCTTTTGAAGCTCTTCATATTTTTCACATCATTTCTGTCTCTTCATGTTATTCAACACCGCTTCATGCTCCTCCAATATTTCAGAACGTTTCATGCTCCTCATATTTTTCACACTTTTTGAAGCTCTTCATATATTTCACACCTTTTCAGTCTCTTCATGTTTTTCACAAATTTTCAGGCATTTCATGTTTTTCAACAATGATTCATGCTCCTCCTATTTTTCACACCGTTTCATGCTCCTCATATTTTTGACACCTTTTGAAACTCTTCATATTTTTCACACCTTTTCAGGCTCTTCATATTATTCAACACCTCTTCATGCTCCTCCTATTTTTCAGACCTTTTAATTCTCCTCATATACTTCACACATTTTGAAGCTCTTCATATATTTCACATCTTTTCAGGCTCCTCATGTTTTAGAGTACCGCTTCATGCTCCTTATATTTTCAGACCGTTTCATGCTCCTCATACATTTGACACCTTTGTAGCTCTTCATATTTTTCACACCTTTTCATGCTCTTCATGTTTTTCAACACCGCTTCATGCTCCTCCTATTTTTCAGACCGTTTCATGCTCCTCATATTTTTGACACGTTTTGAGGATCTTCATTTTTTTCACACCTTTTGAAGCTCTTCATATTTTTCACACCTTTTCAGGCCCTTCATGTTTTTGAACACCGTTTTATGTTCCTCCTATTTTTCAGACCGTTTCATGCTTCTCATGTATTTCACACCTTTTGAAGCTCTCATATTTTTCACACCTTTTCAGGCTCTTCATGTTTTTGAACCCTGTCATGCTCCTCCTATTTTTCAGACCGTCTCATGCTCCTCATATTTTTGAGACCTTTTGAAGCTCTTCATATTTTTCACACCTTTTAAGGCTTTCATGTTTTTCAACAACGCTTCATGCTCCTCCTATTTTTCAGACCGTTTCATGCGCCTCATATTTTTGACACCTTTTGAAGCTCTTCGTATTTTTCACACCTTTTCATGCTCTTTATGTTTTCAACACCGTTTCATGCTCCTCCTATTTTTCAGATCGTTTCATGCTCCTCCTATTTTTCAAACCGTTTCATGCTCATCTCATTTTTGACACCTTCTGAAGCTCTTCATATTTTTCACACCTTTTGAATCTCTTCATATTTTTCAAACCTTTTGAAGCTCTTCATATTATTCACACGTTTTCAGTCTCTTCATGTTTTTCAACACCGATTCATGCTCCTCCTATTTTTCAGACAGTTTCATGCTCCTCATATTTTTGACACATTTTGAGGCTCTTCATATAATTCACACCTTTTCAGGCCCTTCATATTTTGAACACCGTTTCATGCTCCTCGTATTTTTCAGACCATTTCATGCTCCTCATATTTTTGACACCTTTTGAAGGTCTTCATATTTTTCACACCTTTTCAGGCTCTTCATGTTTTTGAACACCGCTTCATGTTCTTCCTATTTTTCAGACCGTTCCATGCTCGTCATATTTTTGACACCTTTTCAGGCTCTTCAGGTTTTTGAACACCGCTTCAAGCTCCTCCTATTTTTCAGACCGTTTCATGCTCTTCATATTTTTGACACATTTTGAAGCTCTTCATATTTTTCACACCTTTTCAGGCTCTTCATGTTTTTCAACACCGTTTCATGCTCCTTCTATTTTTCAGACCGTTTCATGCTCCTCATATTTTTGGCACCTTTTGAAGCTCTTCATATTCTTCACACCTTTTCAGGCTCTTCAGGTTTTTGAACACCGCTTCATGCTCCTCCTATTTTTCAGACCGTTTCATGCCCCTCATGTATTTCCCACCTTTTGAGCTCTTCATATTTTTCACACCTTTTCAGGCTCTTCATGTTTTTGAACAACGTTTCATGCCCCTCCTATTTTTCAGACCGTTTCATGCTCCTCATATTATTGGCACCTTTTGAAGTTCTCCATATTTTTCACACCTTTTCAGGTTCTTCATGTTTTTCAAAACTGCTTCATGCTCCTCCTATTTTTCAGACCGTTTCATGCTCCTCTTGTATTTCACAACTTTTGAAGCTCTTCACATTTTTCACACCTTTTCAGGCTCTTCATGTTTTTGAACACCGCTTCATGCTCCTCCTATTTTACACACCGCTTCCTGCTCCTCATATTTTTGACATCTTTTGAAGCTCTTCATATTACTCACACCTTTTCAGGCTCTTCATGTTTTTCAACACCACTTCATGCTCCTCCTATTTTTCAGATCGTTTCATGCTCCTCATATTTTGGACACCTTTTGAAGCTCTTCATATTTTTCAGACCTTTTCAGGCTCTTCATGTTTTTCAACACCGCTTCATTATACTCCTATTTTTCAGAGCGTTTCATGCTCCTCATATTTTTGACACCTTTTGAATCTCTTCATATATTTCACACCTTTTCAGGCTCTTCATGTTTTTGAACACCACTTCAGGCTCCTCCTATTTTTCAGACTGTTTCCTGCTCCTCATGTATTTCACACCTTTTGAAGCTCTTCATATATTTCACACCTTTTGAAACTCTTCATATATTTCACAGCTTTTCAGGCTCTTCATGTTTTTGAACAACGTTTCATGCTCCTCCTATTTTTCAGACCGTTTCATGCTCCTCCTTTATTTCAGCCGTTTCATGCTCCTCATATTTTTGGCACCTTTTGAAGTTCTTCATATTTTTCACAACTTTTCAGGTTCTTCATGTTTTTCAACACCGCTTTATGCTCCTCCTTTTTTTCAGACCGTTTCATGCTCCTCTTGTATTTCACAACTTTTGAAGCTCTTCACATTTTTCACACCTTTTCAGGCTCTTCATGTTTTTCAACACCGCTTCATGCTCCTCCTATTTTTCAGACCGTTTCATGCTCCTCATGTATTTCACACATTTTAGAAGCTCTTTATATTTTTCACACGTTTTCAGGCTCCGCATGTTTTTGAACACGATTTCTTACGCCTCCTATTTTTCAGACCGTTTCATGCTCCTCATATTTTTGACACCTTTTGAAGCTCTTCATATTTTTCACACCTTTTCAGGCTTTTCATGTTTTTCAACATCGCTTCATGATCCTCCTACTTTTCTGAGCGTTTCATGCTCCTCATATTTTTGAAACCTTTTGAAGCTCCTCATATTTTTCAGACCTTTTGAAGCTCTTCATATTTTTCACACCTTTTCAGGCTCTTCATGTATTTGAACACCGTTTCATACTCCTCCTATTTTTCAGACCTTTTGATGCTCATCTCATTTTTGACACCTTTTGAAGCTCTTCATTTTTTTCACACCTTTTGAAGCTCTTCATATTTTTCACACCTTTTGAAGCTCTTCATATTTTTCACAGCTTTTCAGGCTCTTCATGTTTTTGAACACCGCTTCATGCTCCTCCTATTTTTCAGACCGTTTCATGCTCCTAATGTATTTCACACCTTTTGAAGCTCTTTATATTTTTCACACCTTTTCAGGCTCTTCATGTTTTTCAACACCGCTTCATGCTCCTCCTGTTTTTCAGACCATTTCATGCTCCTTTTATTTTTGACACCTTTTGAAGCTCTTCATATTTTTCACACCTTTTCAGGTTCTTCATGTTTTTCAACACCGCTTCATGCTCCTCCTATTTTTCAGACCTTTTCATCCTCTTCATCTGTTTGACACCTTTTGAAGCTCTTCATATATTTCACACTTTTTCAGGCTCTTCATGTTTTTCAACACCAGTTCATGCTCCTCCTATTTTTCAGACCGTTTCATGGTCCCCATATTTTTGACACCTTTTGAAGCTCTTCATATTTTTCACATCATTTCTGTCTCTTCATGTTTTTCAACACCGCTTCATGCTCCTCCAATTTTTCAGAACATTTCATGCTCCTCATATTTTTCACACTTTTCAAGCTCTTCATATATTTCACACCTTTTCAGTCTCTTCATGTTTTTCACACCTTTTCAGGCATTTCATGTTTTTCGACAATGATTCATGCTCCTCCTATTTTTCACACCGTTTCATGCTCCTCGTATTTTTGACACCTTTTAAAACTCTTCATATTTTTCACACCTTTTCATGCTCTTCATATTATTCAACACCTCTTCATGCTCCTCCTATTTTTCAGACCTTTTAATTCTCCTCATATTCTCCACACATTTTGAAGCTCTTCATATATTTCACATGTTTTCAGGCTCCTCATGTTTTAGAGCACCGCTTCATGCTCCTCATATTTTCAGACCGTTTCATGCTCCTCATATATTTGACACCTTTGTAGCTCTTCATATTTTTCACACCTTTTCATGCTCTTCATGTTTTTCAGCACCGCTTCTTGCTCTTCCTATTTTTCAGACCGTTTCATGCTCCTCATATATTTGACAACTTTGGAAGCTCTTCATATTTTTACCTCTTTTCAGGCTCTTCATATTTTTGAACACGGCTTCATGCTCCTCCTATTTTTCAGACCGTTTCATGCTCCTCATATTTTTCACATCTATTGAAGCTCTTCATATTTTTCACACCTTTTAAGGCTCTTCATGTTTTTGAACACCGTTTCATGCTCCTCCTATTTTTCAGACCGTTTCATGCTCCTCATATTTTTGACACCTTTGAATCTCTTCATATTTTTCACACCTTTTGAAACTCTTCTTATTTTTCACACGTTTTCAGTCTCTAAATGTTTTTCAACACCGCTTCATGCTCCTCCTATTTTTCAGACCGTTTCATGCTCCTCATATTTTTGACACCTTTGAATCTCTTCATATTTTTCACACCTTTTGAAACTCTTCTTATTTTTCACACGTTTTCAGTCTCTAAATGTTTTTCAACACCGCTTCATGCTCCTCCTATTTTTCAGACCGTTTCATGCTCCTCATATTTTTGACACGTTTTGAGGATCTTCATATATTTCACACCTTTTCAGGCCCTTCATGTTTTTGAACACCGTTTTATGTTCCTCCTATTTTTCAGACCGTTTCATGCTTCTCATGTATTTCACACCTTTTCACGCTCTCATATTTTTCACACCTTTTCAGGCTCTTCATGTTTTTGAACCCCGTCATGCTCCTCCTATTTTTCAGACCGTCTCATGCTCCTCATATTTTTCACACCTTTTGAAGCTCTTCATATTTTTCACACCTTTTCAGGCTCTTCATGTTTTTGAACACCGCTTCCTGCTCCTCCTATTTTTCAGACCGTTTCATGGTCATCTCATTTTGGACACCTTTTGAAGCTCTTCATATTTTTCACACCTTTTGAAGCTCTTCATATTCTTCATACGTTTTCATGCTCTTTATGTTTTTCAACACCGCTTCATGCTCCTCCTAATTTTCAGACCATTTCATGCCACTCATATTTTTGACACTTTTTGAAGCTCCTCATATGTTTCACACATTTTGAAGCTCTTCATATATTTCACACCATTTCAGCATCTTCATGTTTTTTCAACACCACTTCATGCTCCTCCTTTTTTTCAGACCGTCTCATGCTCCTCATATTTTTCACACTTTTGAAGCTCTTCATATTTTTCACACCTTTTAAGGCTCTTCATGTTTTTCACCACCGCTTCCTGCTCCTCCTATTTTTCAGACCGTTTCATGCGCCTCATATTTTTGACACCTTTTGAAGCTCTTCGTTTATTTCACACCTTTTCATGCTCTTTATGTTTTCAACACCGTTTCATGCTCCTCCTATTTTTCAGATCGTTTCATGCTCCTCCTATTTTTCAAACCGTTTCATGCTCATCTCATTTTTGACACCTTCTGAAGCTCTTCATATTTTTCCCACCTTTTGAATCTCTTCATATTTTTCAAACCTTTTGAAGCTCTTCATATTATTCACACGTTTTCAGTCTCTTCATATTTTTCAACACCGCTTCATGCTCCTCCTATTTTTCAGACAGTTTCATGCTCCTCATATTTTTGACACATTTTGAGGCTCTTCATATAATTCACACCTTTTCAGGCCCTTCATATTTTGAACACCGTTTCATGCTCCTCGTATTTTTCAGACCGTTTCATGCTCCTCATATTTTTGACACCTTTTGAAGGTCTTCATATTTTTCACACCTTTTCAGGCTCTTCATGTTTTTCAACACCAGTTCATGCTCCTCCTATTTTTCAGACCGTTTCATGGTCCCCATATTTTTGACACCTTTTGAGGCTCTTCATATTTTTCACATCATTTCTCTCTCTTCATGTTTTTCAACACCGCTTCTTGCTCCTCCTATTTCTCAGACCGTTTCATCCTCATCATATTTTTGACACCTTTTGATGCTCTTCATATTTTTCACACCTTTTGAAGCTCTTCATATTTTTCACACCGTTTCAGGCTCTTCATGATTTTCAACACCGCTTCATGCTCCTCCGATTTTTCAAACCGTTTCATGCTCATCTCATTTTTGACACTTTTGAAGCTCTTCATATTTTTGACACCTTTTGAAGCTCTTCATATTTTTCACAACTTCTCATGCTCTTCATGTTTTTGAACACCGTTTCATGATCCTCCTCTTTTTCAGAACGTTTCATGCTCCTCATATATTTGACACCTTTTAAAATTCTTCATATTTTTCACACCTTTTAAGGCTCTTCATGTTTTTGAACACCGCTTCATGCTCCTCCTATTTTTCAGACCGTTTCATGCTTCTCATAAACTTGACAGCTTTTGAAGCTCTTTATATTTTTCACACCTTTTCAGACTCTTCATGTATTTGATCAGCGTTTCATGCTCCTTTATATTTCAGACCGTTTCATGCTCCTCATATTTTTGACACCTTTTGAAGCTCTTCATATTTTTCACATCTTTTCAGGCCTTTCATGTATTGCAACACTGCTTCATGCTCCTCCTATTTTTCAGACCGTTTCATGCTCCTCATATTTTTGACACCTTTTGAAGCTCTTCATATATTTCACACCTTTTCAGGCTCTTCATGTTTTTCAAAACCACTTCATGCTCCTCCTATTTTTCAGACCGTTTCATGCTCATCTACTTTTTGACACCTTTTGAAGCTCTTCATATTTTTCACACCTTTTGAAACTCTTCATATTTCTCACACCTTTTCAGGCTCTTCATGTTTTTCAACACCATTTCATGCTCCTCCTATTTTTCAGACCGTTTCATGCTCCTCATATTTTTGACACCTTTTGAAGCTTTTCATATTTTTCACAACTTTTCAGGCCCTTCATGTTTCTGAACACCGCTTCATACTCCTCCTATTGTTCAGACCGTTTCATCCTCCTCATATTTCTCACACCTTTTGAATATCTTCATATTTTTCACAAATTATCAGGCTCTTCATGTTTTTGAACACCACTTCATGCTCCTCCTATTTTTCAGAGAGTTTCATGCTCCTAATGTATTTCACACCTTTTGAAGCTCTTCATATTTTTCACACTTTTTCAGGCTCTTCATCTTTTCCCACACCACTTCATGCTTCTCCTATTTTTCAGACCGTTTCATGCTCCTCATATTTTTGACACCTTTTGAAGCTCTTCATATTTTTCAAACTTTTCAGGCTCTTCATGTTTTTCAACACCACTTCATGCTCCTCCTATTTTTCAGACCTTTCATTCTCCTCATATTTTTGATACCTTTAGAAGCTCTTCATATTTTTCACACTTTTCAGGCTCTTCATGTTTTTCAACACCACTTCATGCTTCTCCTATTTTTCAGACCGTTTCATGCTCCTCATATTTTTGACACATTTTGAAGCTCTTCATATTTTTCACACCTTTTCAGGCTCTTCATGTTTCTGAACACCGTTTCATCCTCCTCCTATTTTTCAGACCGTTTCATGCTCCTCATATTTTTGACACTTTTTGAAGCTCCTCATATGTTTCACACATTTTGAAGCTCTTCATATATTTCACACCATTTCAGGATCTTCATGTTTTTAAAACCACTTCATGCTCTCCTATTTTTCAGACCATTTCCTGCTCATCGATTTTTGACACATTTTGAAGCTCTTCATATTTTTCACACCTTTTGAAGCTCTTCATGTTTTTCACACTTTTCAGGCTCTTCATGTTTTTCAACACCACTTCATGCTCTTCCAATTTTACACGTCGTTTCGTTTCCTCATATATTTGACACCTTTAGAAGATCTTCATATTTTTCACACATTTTCAGGCTCTTCATGTTTTTCAACATCGCTTCATGCCCCTCCCATTTTTCAGACCGTTTCATTCTCCTCATATTTTTGATTCCTTTTGAAGCTCTTCATATATTTCACACCTTTTCAGGCTCTTCATGTTTTTAAAAACACTTCATGCTCTCCTATTTTTCAGACCATTTCCTGCTCATCGATTTTTGACACATTTTGAAGCTCTTCATATTTTTCACACCTTTTGAAGCTCTTCATATTTTTCACACATTTTCAGGGTCTTCATGTTTTGAACACCGCTTCATGCTCCTCCTATTTTTCAGACCGTTTCATGCTCCTCATATTTTTGTCACCTTATGAAGCTTTCATATTTTTCACACTTTTCAGGCTCTTCATGTTTTTCAACACCACTTCATGCTCCTCCTATTTTTCAGACATTTTCATGCTCCTCCTATTTTTCAGACCGTTTCATGTCCTCATAATTTTGACACTTTTTCAAGCTCCTCATATTTTTCACACGTTATGAAGGTCTTCATATATTTCACAACATTTCAGGCTCTTTATGTTTTTCAACACCACTTCATGCTCCTCCTATTTTTCAGAGAGTTTCATGCTCCTCATGTATTTCACACCTTTTGAATCTCTTCATATTTTTCACACCTTTTCAGGCTCTTCATATTTTTCAACACTACTTCTTGCTCCTCCAATTTTTCAGACCGTTTAATGCTCATCTAATTTTTGACACCTTTTGAAGCTATGCGTATTTTTCACAACTTTTCAGGCTCTTCATGTTTTTGAACACCACTGCATGCTTCTCCTATTTTTCAGACAGTATCATGCTATTCATATTTTTCACACCTTTTGAAGCTCTTCATTTATTTCACACCTTTTCAGGCTCTTCATATTTTTGAACACCGCTTCATGCTCTTCCTATTTCTCAGACCATTTCATGCTGCTCATGTATTTCACACCTTTTGAAGCTCTTCATATTTTGCACACATTTTCAGGCTTTTCATGTTTTTCACAACCACTTCATGCTGCTCCTATTTTTCAGACCGTTTCATGCACATCTCATTTTTGACACCTTTTGAAGCTCTTCATATTTTTCACACCATTTTCAGGCTCTTCATGTTTTTCAACACCGCTTTATGATCCTCCTATTTTTCAGACCGTTTCATATTCCTCATATTTTTGAGACATTTTGAAGCTCTTCATATTTTCCCACGTTTTCAAGCTCTTTATGGTTTTCAACACCACTTGATGCTCCTCCTATTTTTCATACCGTTTCATGGTCCTCATATTTTTCACACCTTTTGAAATTCTTCATATTTTTCACACATTTTCAGGCTTTTCATGTTTTTCAAAACCGCTTCATGCTTCTCCTATTTTTCAGACCGTTTCATGCTCCTTATAATTTTTACACATTTTGTAGCTCTTCATATTTTTCACCCCTTTTCAGGCTCTTCCTGTTTTTGAACACCACTTCATGCTCCCCCTTATTTTTCAGACCGTATCATGCTCCTCATATTTTTGACAACTTTTGAAGCTCTTCATAATTTTCACACCTTTTCAAGCTCTTCTTGGTTTTGAACAACGCTTCATGCTCCTCCTATTTTTCAGACCGTTTCAAACTCCTCATATTTTTGACACCTTTTGAAGCTATTCACATTTTCCCACCTTTTCAGGCTCTTCATGTTTTTGAACACCGCTTCATGCTCCTCCTATTTCTCAGACCATTTCATGCTCCTCATGTATTTCACACCTTTTGAAGCTCTTCATATTTTGCACACATTTTCAGGCTTTTCATGTTTTTCACAACCACTTCATGCTGCTCCTATTTTTCAGACCGTTTCATGCACATCTCATTTTTGACACCTTTTGAAGCTCTTCATATTTTTCACACCATTTTCAGGCTCTTCATGTTTTTCAACACCGCTTTATGATCCTCCTATTTTTCAGACCGTTTCATGCTCCTCATATTTTTGACACCTTTTGAAGCTTTTCATATTTTTCACAACTTTTCAGGCCCTTCATGTTTCTGAACACCGCTTCATACTCCTCCTATTGTTCAGACCGTTTCATCCTCCTCATATTTCTCACACCTTTTGAATATCTTCATATTTTTCACAAATTATCAGGCTCTTCATGTTTTTGAACACCACTTCATGCTCCTCCTATTTTTCAGAGAGTTTCATGCTCCTAATGTATTTCACACCTTTTGAAGCTCTTCATATTTTTCACACTTTTTCAGGCTCTTCATCTTTTCCCACACCACTTCATGCTTCTCCTATTTTTCAGACCGTTTCATGCTCCTCATATTTTTGACACCTTTTGAAGCTCTTCATATTTTTCAAACTTTTCAGGCTCTTCATGTTTTTCAACACCACTTCATGCTCCTCCTATTTTTCAGACCTTTCATTCTCCTCATATTTTTGATACCTTTAGAAGCTCTTCATATTTTTCACACTTTTCAGGCTCTTCATGTTTTTCAACACCACTTCATGCTTCTCCTATTTTTCAGACCGTTTCATGCTCCTCATATTTTTGACACATTTTGAAGCTATTCATATTTTTCACACCTTTTCAGGCTCTTCATGTTTCTGAACACCGTTTCATCCTCCTCCTATTTTTCAGACCGTTTCATGCTCCTCATATTTTTGACACTTTTTGAAGCTCCTCATATGTTTCACACATTTTGAAGCTCTTCATATATTTCACACCATTTCAGGATCTTCATGTTTTTAAAACCACTTCATGCTCTCCTATTTTTCAGACCATTTCCTGCTCATCGATTTTTGACACATTTTGAAGCTCTTCATATTTTTCACACCTTTTGAAGCTCTTCATGTTTTTCACACTTTTCAGGCTCTTCATGTTTTTCAACACCACTTCATGCTCTTCCAATTTTACACGTCGTTTCGTTTCCTCATATATTTGACACCTTTAGAAGATCTTCATATTTTTCACACATTTTCAGGCTCTTCATGTTTTTCAACATCGCTTCATGCCCCTCCCATTTTTCAGACCGTTTCATTCTCCTCATATTTTTGATTCCTTTTGAAGCTCTTCATATATTTCACACCTTTTCAGGCTCTTCATGTTTTTAAAAACACTTCATGCTCTCCTATTTTTCAGACCATTTCCTGCTCATCGATTTTTGACACATTTTGAAGCTCTTCATATTTTTCACACCTTTTGAAGCTCTTCATATTTTTCACACATTTTCAGGGTCTTCATGTTTTGAACACCGCTTCATGCTCCTCCTATTTTTCAGACCGTTTCATGCTCCTCATATTTTTGTCACCTTATGAAGCTTTCATATTTTTCACACTTTTCAGGCTCTTCATGTTTTTCAACACCACTTCATGCTCCTCCTATTTTTCAGACATTTTCATGCTCCTCCTATTTTTCAGACCGTTTCATGTCCTCATAATTTTGACACTTTTTCAAGCTCCTCATATTTTTCACACGTTATGAAGGTCTTCATATATTTCACAACATTTCAGGCTCTTTATGTTTTTCAACACCACTTCATGCTCCTCCTATTTTTCAGAGAGTTTCATGCTCCTCATGTATTTCACACCTTTTGAATCTCTTCATATTTTTCACACCTTTTCAGGCTCTTCATATTTTTCAACACTACTTCTTGCTCCTCCAATTTTTCAGACCGTTTAATGCTCATCTAATTTTTGACACCTTTTGAAGCTATGCGTATTTTTCACAACTTTTCAGGCTCTTCATGTTTTTGAACACCACTGCATGCTTCTCCTATTTTTCAGACAGTATCATGCTATTCATATTTTTCACACCTTTTGAAGCTCTTCATTTATTTCACACCTTTTCAGGCTCTTCATATTTTTGAACACCGCTTCATGCTCTTCCTATTTCTCAGACCATTTCATGCTGCTCATGTATTTCACACCTTTTGAAGCTCTTCATATTTTGCACACATTTTCAGGCTTTTCATGTTTTTCACAACCACTTCATGCTGCTCCTATTTTTCAGACCGTTTCATGCACATCTCATTTTTGACACCTTTTGAAGCTCTTCATATTTTTCACACCATTTTCAGGCTCTTCATGTTTTTCAACACCGCTTTATGATCCTCCTATTTTTCAGACCGTTTCATATTCCTCATATTTTTGAGACATTTTGAAGCTCTTCATATTTTCCCACGTTTTCAAGCTCTTTATGGTTTTCAACACCACTTGATGCTCCTCCTATTTTTCATACCGTTTCATGGTCCTCATATTTTTCACACCTTTTGAAATTCTTCATATTTTTCACACATTTTCAGGCTTTTCATGTTTTTCAAAACCGCTTCATGCTTCTCCTATTTTTCAGACCGTTTCATGCTCCTTATAATTTTTACACATTTTGTAGCTCTTCATATTTTTCACCCCTTTTCAGGCTCTTCCTGTTTTTGAACACCACTTCATGCTCCCCCTTATTTTTCAGACCGTATCATGCTCCTCATATTTTTGACAACTTTTGAAGCTCTTCATAATTTTCACACCTTTTCAAGCTCTTCTTGGTTTTGAACAACGCTTCATGCTCCTCCTATTTTTCAGACCGTTTCAAACTCCTCATATTTTTGACACCTTTTGAAGCTATTCACATTTTCCCACCTTTTCAGGCTCTTCATGTTTTTGAACACCGCTTCATGCTCCTCCTATTTCTCAGACCATTTCATGCTCCTCATGTATTTCACACCTTTTGAAGCTCTTCATATTTTGCACACATTTTCAGGCTTTTCATGTTTTTCACAACCACTTCATGCTGCTCCTATTTTTCAGACCGTTTCATGCACATCTCATTTTTGACACCTTTTGAAGCTCTTCATATTTTTCACACCATTTTCAGGCTCTTCATGTTTTTCAACACCGCTTTATGATCCTCCTATTTTTCAGACCGTTTCATATTCCTCATATTTTTGAGACATTTTGAAGCTCTTCATATTTTCCCACGTTTTCAAGCTCTTTATGGTTTTCAACACCACTTGATGCTCCTCCTATTTTTCATACCGTTTCATGGTCCTCATATTTTTCACACCTTTTGAAATTCTTCATATTTTTCACACATTTTCAGGCTTTTTTTTTTTCAAAACCGCTTCATGCTTCTCCTATTTTTCAGACCGTTTCATGCTCCTCATGTATTTCACACCTTTTGAAGCTCTTCGTATTTTTCACACCTTTTCAGGATCTTCATGTTTTTGAACACCGCTTCATGCCCCTCCTATTTTTCCGACCGTTTCATTCTCCTCATATTTTTGATACCTTTTGAAGCTCTTCATATATTTCACACCTTTTCAGGCTCTTCATGTTTTTAACACCATTTCATGCTCTCCTATTTTTTAGACCATTTCCTGCTCATCGATTTTTGACACTTTGAAGGTCTTCATATTTTTCACACCTTTTGAAGCTCTTAATATTTTTCACACGTTTTCAGGCTCTTCACGTTTTTCAACACCGCTTCATGCTCCTCCTATTTTTCAGACCGTTTCATGCTCCTCATATATTTGACACGTTTTGAAGCTCTTCATATTTTTCACCACTTTTCAGTCTCTTCATGTTTTTGAACACCGTTTCATGCTCTTCCAATTTGTCAAACCGTTTCATGCTCCTCATATTTTTGACACCTTTTGAAGCTCTTCATATTTTTGACATCTTTTCAGGCTCTTCATGTTTTTGAACACCACTTCTTGCTCCTTATTTTTTGCAGATCGTTTCATGCTCCTCATATTTTTGACACCTTTTGAAGCTCTTCATATTTCTCACACCTTTTCAGGCTCTTCATGTTTTTCAGCACCGATTCATGCTGCTCCTATTTTTCAGACCGTTTCATGCTCATCTCTTTTTTGACACCTTTTGAAGCTTTGCATATTTTTCACAACTTTTCAGGCTCTTCATGTATTTGAACACCGCTTCAGGCTAATCCTATTTTTCAAAACATATCATGTTCATCATATTTTTCACACTTTTGAGGCTCTTCATATTTTTCACACCTTTTCATGGTCTTCATGTTTTTGAACACCACTTCATGCTCCTCCTATTTTTCAGACCGTTGAATCCTCCTCATGTATTTCACACCTTTTGAAGCTCTTCATAATTTTCACATCTTTTCATGCTCTTCATGTTTTTGAACACCATTTCATGCTCCTCCTATTTTGCAGACGGTTTCATGCTCCTCATATTTTTACACCTTTTCAAGCTCTTCATATATTTCACACCTTTTCAGGCTCTTCATGTTTTGAACACCGCTTCATGCTCCTCCTATTTTTCAGACCGTTTCAGGCTCATCTCATTTTTTACACCTTTTGAAGCTCTTCATATTTTGCACACCTTTCCAGGCTCTTCATGTTTTTCAGCTCCACTTCATGCTCCTCCTATTTTTCAGACCGTTTCATGCTCCTCATATTTTTCACACCGTGTGAAGCTCTTCATATTTTTCAAACCTTTTCAGGCTCTTCATGTTTTTCAGCACCGCTTCATGCTCCTCCTATTTTTCAGACCGTTTCATGCTCATCTCATTTTTTACACTTTTTGAAGCTCTTCATATTTTTCACACCTTTTCTGGCTCTTCATGTTTTTGAACATAGCTTCATACTCCTCCTATTTTTCAGACCGTTTCATTCTTCTCATGTTTTTGAAACCTGTTGAAGCTCTTCACATTTTTCACACCTTTTCAGGCTCTTCACGATTTTCAACACCGCTTCATGATCCTCCTATTTTTCAGACCGTTTCATGCTCTTCCTATTTTTGAGACTGTTTCAGGCTCCTCATATTTTTGACAGGTTTTGAAGCTCTTCATATTTTTCACACCTTTTCAGGGTCTTCATGTTTTTCAACACCGCTTCATGCTCCTCCTATTTTACAGACCGTTTCATGCTCCTCTCATTATTCATACCTTTTGAAGCTCTTCTTATTTTTCACACCTTTTCAGGCTCTTCATGTTTTTGAACACCGCTTCATGCTCCTCCTATTTATCAGACCGTTTCATGTTACTCTTATTTTTCAGACCGTTTCAAGCTCCTCATATATTTGACACCTTTTGAAGCTCTTCATATTTTTCACAGCTTTTCAGGATCTTCATGTTTTTCAACACTGTTTCATGCTCCTCCTATTTTTCAGACCGTTTCATGCTCCTCCTATTTTTCAGACCGTTTCATGCTCCTCATGTATTTCACACCTTTTGAAGCTCTTCATATTTTTCACACCTTTTCAGGCTCTTCATATTTTTCACACATTTTCAGGCTCTTCATGTTTTTCAACACCGCTTCTTGCTCCTCCTATTTTTCAGACCGTTTCATGCTCCTCATATTTTTGACACGTTTTGAAGCTCTTCATATTTTTCACACCTTTTCAGGCTCTTCATGTTTTTGAACACCATTTCATGCTCCACCTATTTTTCAGACCGTTTCATTCTCCTCATATTTTTGACACCTTTTGAAGCTCTTCATATTTTTCACACCTTTTGAAGCTCTTCATATTGTTCACACCTTTTCAGGCTGTTCATGTTTTTCAACACCGCTTCATGCTCCTGCTATTTTTCAGACCGTTTCATACTCCTCATATTTTTGACATTTTTTAAGGCTCTTCATATTTTTCACACCTTTTCAGGCTCTTCATGTTTTTGAACACGGTTTCATGATCCTCCTATTTTTCAGAAAGTTTCATGCTCCTCACAATTTTGACACCTTTTAAAACTCTTCATATTTTTCACACCTTTTCAGGCTCTTCCTGTTTTTCAACACCATTTCATGCTCCTCTTATTTTTCAGACCGTTTCATGCTGCTCCTATTTTTCAGACCGTTTCATGATCCTCATATTTTTGAAACCTTTTGAAGCTCTTCATATTTTTCACACCTTTTCAAGCTCTTCAAGATTTTCAACAACGCTTCATGCTCCTCCTTTTTTTCAGACCGTTTCGTGCTCCTCATATATTTGACAGCTTTTGAAGCTCTTCATATTTTTCACACCTTTTCAGGCTCTTCATGTTTTTCAACACAGCTTCATGCTCCTCCTATTTTTCAGACCGTTTCATTCTCCTCAAGTTTTTGACACCTGTTGAAGCTCTTCACATTTTTCACACCTTTTCAGGCTCTTCACGATTTTCAACACCGCTTCATGATCCTCCTATTTTTCAGACCGTTTCATGCTCTTCCTATTTTTCAGACCATTTCTTGCTCCTCCTATTTTTCAGACCGTTTCATTCTCCTCATATATTTGACACATTTTGAAGCTCTTCCTATTTTTCCACACCTTTTCAGGCTCTTCACGTTTTTCCACACCGTTTAATGCTCCTCCTATTTTTCAGACCGTTTCATTCTCCTCATATATTTGACACATTTTAAAGCTCTTCCTATTTTTCCACAACTTTTCAGGCTCTTCATGATTTTCAACACCGCTTAATGCTCCTCCTATTTTTCAGACCGTTTCATGCTCATTTCATTTTTGACACCTTTTGAAGCTCTTCATATTTTTCATACCTTTTCAGGCTCTTCATATTTTTCGCACCTTTTCAGGCTCTTCATGTTGTTGAACACAGCTTCATGCTCCTCCCATTTTTCAGACCTTTTAATGCTCCTCATAATTTTGACACCTTTTGAAGCTCTTCATATTTTTCACCCCTTTTCAGGATCTTCATGTTTTTGAACACCTCTTCATGCTCCTGCTATTTTTCAGACCGTTTCATGCTCATCTCATTTGACAGCTTTTGAAGCTCTTCATATTTTTCACATCTTTTGAAGCTCTTCATATTTTTCACACATTTTCAGACTCTTCATGTTTTTCAACACCGCTTCTTGCTCCTCCTATTTTTCAGACCGTTTCATGCTCCTCATATTTTGACACGTTTTGAAGCTCTTCATATTTTTCACACCTTTTCAGGCTCTTCATGTTTTTGAACACCGTTTCATGCTCCGCCTATTTTTCAGACCGTTTCATTCTCCTCATATTTTTGACAACTTTTGAAGCTCTTCATATTTTTCACACCTTTTGAAGCTCTTCATATTTTTCACACCTTTTCAGGCTCTTCATGTTTTTCAACACCGCTTCATGCTCCTGCTATTTTACAGACCATTTCATACTCCTCATATTTTTGACATTTTTTAAGGCTCTTCATATTTTTCACACCTTTTCAGGCTCTTCATGTTTTTGAACACGGTTTCATGATCCTCCTATTTTTCAGAAAGTTTCATGCTCCTCATATTTTTGACACCTTTTAAACCTCTTCATATTTTTCACACCTTTTCAGGCTCTTCATGTTTTTCAACACCGGTTCATGCTCCTCCTCTTTTTCAGAAAGTTTCATGCTCCTCATATTTTTGAAACCTTTTCACGCTGTTCATATTTTTCTCACATTTTCTGGCTCTTCCTGTTTTTCAACACCATTTCATGCTCCTCTTATTTTTCAGACCGTTTCATGTTGCTCCTATTTTTCAGACCGTTTCATGATCCTAATATTTTTGAAACCTTTTGAAGCTCTTCATATTTTCACACCTTTTCAAGCTCTTCAAGATTTTCAACATCGCTTCATGCTCCTCCTTTTTTTCAGACCGTTTCATGCTCATCTCATTTTTGACAGCTTTTGAAGCTCTTCATATTTTTCACACCTTTTCAGGCTCTTCATGTTTTTGAACACCGCTTCATGCTCCTCCTTTTTTTCAGACCGTTTCTTTCTCCTCTTATATTTGACACTTTTTGAAGCTCTTCATATTTTTCACACCTTTTCAGGCTCTTCATGTTTTTCAACACCGATCCAAGCTCCTCCTATTTTTCAGACCGTTTCATGCTCCTCATATTTTTCACACCTTTTGAAGCTCTTCATATTTTTCACACCTTTTCAGGCTCTTCAGGTTTTTCAGCTCCACTTCATGCTCCTCCTATATTTCAGACCGTTTCATGCTGCTCAAATTTTCTACACCTTTTCAAGCTCTTCATATTTTTCACACCTTTTCAGGCTCTTCATGTTTTTGAACACAGCTTCATGCTCCTCCTATTTTTCAGATCGTTTCATGCTCCTCCTATTTTCCGACCGTTTCTTGCTCCTCATACTTTTGACACTTTTTGAAGCTCTTCATATTTTTCACACCTTTTCTGGCTCTTCATGTTTTTGAACACAGCTTCATGCTCCTCCAATTTTTCACACCGTTTCATGCTCGTCATATTTTTCACACCTTTTAAAGCTCTTCATATTTTTCTCACCTTTTCATGCTCTTCATGTTTTTCAGCACCAGTTCATGCTCCTCCTATTTTTCAGACCGTTTCATGCTCATCTCATTTTTTACACCTTTTGAAGCTCTTCATATTTTGCACACCTTTTCAGGCACTTCATGTTTTTCAGCTCCACTTCATGCTCCTCCTATTTTTCAGACCGTTTCATGCTGCTCTCATTTTTTACACCTTTTGAAGCTCTTCATATTTTTCACACCTTTTCAGGCTCTTCATGTTTTTCACCACCGCTTCCTGCTCCTCCTATTTTTCAGACCGTTTCATGCGCCTCATATTTTTGACACCTTTTGAAGCTCTTCGTTTATTTCACACCTTTTCATGCTCTTTATGTTTTCAACACCGTTTCATGCTCCTCCTATTTTTCAGATCGTTTCATGCTCCTCCTATTTTTCAAACCGTTTCATGCTCATCTCATTTTTGACACCTTCTGAAGCTCTTCATATTTTTCACACCTTTTGAATCTCTTCATATTTTTCAAACCTTTTGAAGCTCTTCATATTATTCACACGTTTTCAGTCTCTTCATGTTTTTCAACACCGCTTCATGCTCCTCCTATTTTTCAGACAGTTTCATGCTCCTCATATTTTTGACACATTTTGAGGCTCTTCATATAATTCACACCTTTTCAGGCCCTTCATATTTTGAAAACCGTTTCATGCTACTCGTATTTTTCAGACCGTTTCATGCTCCTCATATTTTGACACCTTTTGAAGGTCTTCATATTTTTCACACCTTTTCAGGCTCTTCATGTTTTTGAACACCGCTTTATGTTCTTCCTATTTTTCAGACCGTTTCATGCTCGTTATATTTTTGACACCTTTTCAGGCTCTTCAGGTTTTTGAACACCGCTTCAAGCTCTTCCTATTTTTCAGACCATTTCATGCTCTTCATATTTTTGACACATTTTGAAGCTCTTCATATTTTTCACACCTTTTCAGGCTCTTCATGTTTTTCAACACCGTTTCATGCTCCTCCTATTTTTCAGACCGTTTCATGCTCCTCATATTTTTGGCACCTTTTGAAGCTCTTCATATTCTTCACACCTTTTCAGGCTCTTCATGTTTTTCAACACCACTTTATGCTCCTCCTCTTTTTCAGACCTTTTCATGCTTCTCATATTTTTGACACCTTTTGAAGCTCTTCATATTTTTCACATCTTTTCAGGCTTTTCATGTATTGCAACACTGCTTCATGCTCCTCCTATTTTTCAGACCGTTTCATGCTCCTCATATTTTTGACATCTTTTGAAGCTCTTCATATATTTCACACCTTTTCAGGCTCTTCATGTTTTTCAACACCACTTCCTGCTCCTCCTATTTTTCAGACCGTTTCATGGTCATCTCATTTTGGACACCTTTTGAAGCTCTTCATATTTTTCACACCTTTTGAAGCTCTTCATATTCTTCATACGTTTTCATGCTCTTTATGTTTTTCAAAACCGCTTCATGCTCCTCCTATTTTTCAGACCATTTCATGCCACTCATATTTTTGACACTTTTTGAAGCTCCTCATATGTTTCACACATTTTGAAGCTCTTCATATATTTCACACCATTTCAGCATCTTCATGTTTTTCAACACCACTTCATGCTCCTCCTTTTTTTCAGACCGTCTCATGCTCCTCATATTTTTCACACTTTTGAAGCTCTTCATATTTTTCACACCTTTTAAGGCTCTTCATGTTTTTCACCACCGCTTCCTGCTCCTCCTATTTTTCAGACCGTTTCATGCGCCTCATATTTTTGACACCTTTTGAAGCTCTTCGTTTATTTCACACCTTTTCATGCTCTTTATGTTTTCAACACCGTTTCATGCTCCTCCTATTTTTCAGATCGTTTCATGCTCCTCGTATTTTTCAAACCGTTTCATGCTCATCTCATTTTTGACACCTTCTGAAGCTCTTCATATTTTTCACACCTTTTGAATCTCTTCATATTTTTCAAACCTTTTGAAGCTCTTCATATTATTCACACGTTTTCAGTCTCTTCATATTTTTCAACACCGCTTCATGCTCCTCCTATTTTTCAGACAGTTTCATGCTCCTCATATTTTTGACACATTTTGAGGCTCTTCATATAATTCACACCTTTTCAGGCCCTTCATATTTTGAACACCGTTTCATGCTCCTCGTATTTTTCAGACCGTTTCATGCTCCTCATATTTTTGACACCTTTTGAAAGTCTTCATATTTTTCACACCTTTTCAGGCTCTTCATGTTTTTCAACACCAGTTCATGCTCCTCCTATTTTTCAGACTGTTTCATGCTCCTCATGTATTTCACACCTTTTGAAGCTCTTCATATTTTTCACACCTTTTCAGGCTCTTCATGTTCTTGATCAGCATTTCATGCTCCTTCTATTTTTCAGACCGTTTCATGCTCCTCATATTTTTGACACCTTTTGAATCTCTTCATATTTTTCACACATTTTTAGGGTCTTCATGTTTTGAACACCGCTTCATGCTCCTCCTATTTTTCAGACCGTTTTATGCTCCTCATATTTTTCTCACCTTATGAAGCTCTTCATATTTTTCACACTTTTCAGGCTCTTCATGTTTTTCAACACCACTTCATGCTCCTCCTATTTTTCAGACATTTTCATGCTCCTCCTATTTTTCAGACCCTTTCATGTCCTCATAATTTTGACACTTTTTCAAGCTCCTCATATTTTTCACACGTTATGAAGGTCTTCATATATTTCACAACATTTCAGGCTCTTCATGTTTTTCAACACCACTTCATGCTCCTCCTATTTTTCAGAGAGTTTCATGCTCCTCATGTATTTCACACCTTTTGAAGCTCTTCATATTTTTCACACCTTTTCAGGCTCTTCATATTTTTCAACACTACTTCTTGCTCCTCCAATTTTTCAGACCGTTTCATGCTCATCTAATTTTTGACACCTTTTGTAGCTATGCGTATTTTTCACAACTTTTCAGGCTCTTCATGTTTTTGAACACCACTGCATGCTTCTCCTATTTTTCAGACAGTATCATGCTATTCATATTTTTCACACCTTTTGAAGCTCTTCATTTATTTCACACCTTTTCAGGCTCTTCATATTTTTGAACACCGCTTCATGCTCCTCCTATTTCTCAGACCATTTCATGCTGCTCATGTATTTCACACCTTTTGAAGCTCTTCATATTTTGCACACATTTTCAGGCTTTTCATGTTTTTCACAACCACTTCATGCTGCTCCTATTTTTCAGACCGTTTCATGCACATCTCATTTTTGACACCTTTTGAAGCTCTTCATATTTTTCACACCATTTTCAGGCTCTTCATGTTTTTCAACACCGCTTTATGATCCTCCTATTTTTCAGACCGTTTCATATTCCTCATATTTTTGAGACATTTTGAAGCTCTTCATATTTTCCCACGTTTTCAAGCTCTTTATGGTTTTCAACACCACTTGATGCTCCTCCTATTTTTCATACCGTTTCATGGTCCTCATATTTTTCACACCTTTTGAAATTCTTCATATTTTTCACACATTTTCAGGCTTTTCATGTTTTTCAAAACCGCTTCATGCTTCTCCTATTTTTCAGACCGTTTCATGCTCCTTATAATTTTTACACATTTTGTAGCTCTTCATATTTTTCACCCCTTTTCAGGCTCTTCCTGTTTTTGAACACCACTTCATGCTCCCCCTTATTTTTCAGACCGTATCATGCTCCTCATATTTTTGACAACTTTTGAAGCTCTTCATAATTTTCACACCTTTTCAAGCTCTTCTTGGTTTTGAACAACGCTTCATGCTCCTCCTATTTTTCAGACCGTTTCAAACTCCTCATATTTTTGACACCTTTTGAAGCTATTCACATTTTCCCACCTTTTCAGGCTCTTCATGTTTTTGAACACCGCTTCATGCTCCTCCTATTTCTCAGACCATTTCATGCTCCTCATGTATTTCACACCTTTTGAAGCTCTTCATATTTTGCACACATTTTCAGGCTTTTCATGTTTTTCACAACCACTTCATGCTGCTCCTATTTTTCAGACCGTTTCATGCACATCTCATTTTTGACACCTTTTGAAGCTCTTCATATTTTTCACACCATTTTCAGGCTCTTCATGTTTTTCAACACCGCTTTATGATCCTCCTATTTTTCAGACCGTTTCATATTCCTCATATTTTTGAGACATTTTGAAGCTCTTCATATTTTCCCACGTTTTCAAGCTCTTTATGGTTTTCAACACCACTTGATGCTCCTCCTATTTTTCATACCGTTTCATGGTCCTCATATTTTTCACACCTTTTGAAATTCTTCATATTTTTCACACATTTTCAGGCTTTTTTTTTTTCAAAACCGCTTCATGCTTCTCCTATTTTTCAGACCGTTTCATGCTCCTCATGTATTTCACACCTTTTGAAGCTCTTCGTATTTTTCACACCTTTTCAGGATCTTCATGTTTTTGAACACCGCTTCATGCCCCTCCTATTTTTCCGACCGTTTCATTCTCCTCATATTTTTGATACCTTTTGAAGCTCTTCATATATTTCACACCTTTTCAGGCTCTTCATGTTTTTAACACCATTTCATGCTCTCCTATTTTTTAGACCATTTCCTGCTCATCGATTTTTGACACTTTGAAGGTCTTCATATTTTTCACACCTTTTGAAGCTCTTAATATTTTTCACACGTTTTCAGGCTCTTCACGTTTTTCAACACCGCTTCATGCTCCTCCTATTTTTCAGACCGTTTCATGCTCCTCATATATTTGACACGTTTTGAAGCTCTTCATATTTTTCACCACTTTTCAGTCTCTTCATGTTTTTGAACACCGTTTCATGCTCTTCCAATTTGTCAAACCGTTTCATGCTCCTCATATTTTTGACACCTTTTGAAGCTCTTCATATTTTTGACATCTTTTCAGGCTCTTCATGTTTTTGAACACCACCTCTTGCTCCTTATTTTTTGCAGATCTTTTCATACTCCTCATATTTTTGACACCTTTTGAAGCTCTTCATATTTCTCACACCTTTTCAGGCTCTTCATGTTTTTCAGCACCGATTCATGCTGCTCCTATTTTTCAGACCGTTTCATGCTCATCTCTTTTTTGACACCTTTTGAAGCTTTGCATATTTTTCACAACTTTTCAGGCTCTTCATGTATTTGAACACCGCTTCAGGCTAATCCTATTTTTCAAAACATATCATGTTCATCATATTTTTCACACTTTTGAGGCTCTTCATATTTTTCACACCTTTTCATGGTCTTCATGTTTTTGAACACCACTTCATGCTCCTCCTATTTTTCAGACCGTTTAATCCTCCTCATGTATTTCACACCTTTTGAAGCTCTTCATAATTTTCACATCTTTTCATGCTCTTCATGTTTTTGAACACCATTTCATGCTCCTCCTATTTTGCAGACGGTTTCATGCTCCTCATATTTTTACACCTTTTCAAGCTCTTCATATATTTCACACCTTTTCATGCTCTTCATGTTTTTGAACACCGCTTCATGCTCCTCCTATTTTTCAGACCGTTTCAGGCTCATCTCATTTTTTACACCTTTTGAAGCTCTTCATATTTTGCACACCTTTCCAGGCTCTTCATGTTTTTCAGCTCCACTTCATGCTCCTCCTATTTTTCAGACCGTTTCATGCTCCTCATATTTTTCACACCGTGTGAAGCTCTTCATATTTTTCAAACCTTTTCAGGCTCTTCATGTTTTTCAGCACCGCTTCATGCTCCTCCTATTTTTCAGACCGTTTCAGGCTCATCTCATTTTTTACACTTTTTGAAGCTCTTCATATTTTTCACACCTTTTCTGGCTCTTCATGTTTTTGAACATAGCTTCATACTCCTCCTATTTTTCAGACAGTTTCATTCTTCTCATGTTTTTGAAACCTGTTGAAGCTCTTCACATTTTTCACACCTTTTCAGGCTCTTCACGATTTTCAACACCGCTTCATGATCCTCCTATTTTTCAGACCGTTTCATGCTCTTCCTATTTTTGAGACTGTTTCAGGCTCCTCATATTTTTGACAGGTTTGAAGCTCTTCATATTTTTCACACCTTTTCAGGGTCTTCATGTTTTTCAACACCGCTTCATGCTCCTCCTATTTTACAGACCGTTTCATGCTCCTCTCATTATTCATACCTTTTGAAGCTCTTCTTATTTTTCACACCTTTTCAGGCTCTTCATGTTTTTGAACACCGCTTCATGCTCCTCCTATTTATCAGACCGTTTCATGTTACTCTTATTTTTCAGACCGTTTCAAGCTCCTCATATATTTGACACCTTTTGAAGCTCTTCATATTTTTCACAGCTTTTCAGGATCTTCATGTTTTTCAACACTGTTTCATGCTCCTCCTATTTTTCAGACCGTTTCATGCTCCTCCTATTTTTCAGACCGTTTCATGCTCCTCATGTATTTCACACCTTTTGAAGCTCTTCATATTTTTCACATCTTTTGAAGCTCTTCATATTTTTCACACATTTTCAGGCTCTTCATGTTTTTCAACACCGCTTCTTGCTCCTCCTATTTTTCAGACCGTTTCATGCTCCTCATATTTTTGACACGTTTTGAAGCTCTTCATATTTTTCACACCTTTTCAGGCTCTTCATGTTTTTGAACACCATTTCAGGCTCCGCCTATTTTTCAGACCGTTTCATTCTCCTCATATTTTTGACACCTTTTGAAGCTCTTCATATTTTTCACACCTTTTGAAGCTCTTCATATTGTTCACACCTTTTCAGGCTGTTCATGTTTTTCAACACCGCTTCATGCTCCTGCTATTTTTCAGACCGTTTCATACTCCTCATATTTTTGACATTTTTTAAGGCTCTTCATATTTTTCACACCTTTTCAGGCTCTTCATGTTTTTGAACACGGTTTCATGATCCTCCTATTTTTCAGAAAGTTTCATGCTCCTCATAATTTTGACACCTTTTAAAACTCTTCATATTTTTCACACCTTTTCAGGCTCTTCCTGTTTTTCAACACCATTTCATGCTCCTCTTATTTTTCAGACCGTTTCATGCTGCTCCTATTTTTCAGACCGTTTCATGATCCTCATATTTTTGAAACCTTTTGAAGCTCTTCATATTTTTCACACCTTTTCAGGCTCTTCATGTTTTTCAACACAGCTTCATGCTCCTCCTATTTTTCAGACCGTTTCATTCTCCTCAAGTTTTTGACACCTGTTGAAGCTCTTCACATTTTTCACACCTTTTCAGGCTCTTCACGATTTTCAACACCGCTTCATGATCCTCCTATTTTTCAGACCGTTTCATGCTCTTCCTATTTTTCAGACCATTTCTTGCTCCTCCTATTTTTCAGACCGTTTCATTCTCCTCATATATTTGACACATTTTGAAGCTCTTCCTATTTTTCCACACCTTTTCAGGCTCTTCATGTTTTTCCACACCGTTTAATGCTCCTCCTATTTTTCAGACCGTTTCATTCTCCTCATATATTTGACACATTTTAAAGCTCTTCCTATTTTTCCACAACTTTTCAGGCTCTTCATGATTTTCAACACCGCTTAATGCTCCTCCTATTTTTCAGACCGTTTCATGCTCATTTCATTTTTGACACCTTTTGAAGCTCTTCATATTTTTCATACCTTTTCAGGCTCTTCATATTTTTCGCACCTTTTCAGGCTCTTCATGTTGTTGAACACAGCTTCATGCTCCTCCCATTTTTCAGACCTTTTAATGCTCCTCATAATTTTGACACCTTTTGAAGCTCTTCATATTTTTCACCCCTTTTCAGGATCTTCATGTTTTTGAACACCTCTTCATGCTCCTGCTATTTTTCAGACCGTTTCATGCTCATCTCATTTGACAGCTTTTGAAGCTCTTCATATTTTTCACATCTTTTGAAGCTCTTCATATTTTTCACACATTTTCAGACTCTTCATGTTTTTCAACACCGCTTCTTGCTCCTCCTATTTTTCAGACCGTTTCATGCTCCTCATATTTTGACACGTTTTGAAGCTCTTCATATTTTTCACACCTTTTCAGGCTCTTCATGTTTTTGAACACCGTTTCATGCTCCGCCTATTTTTCAGACCGTTTCATTCTCCTCATATTTTTGACAACTTTTGAAGCTCTTCATATTTTTCTCACCTTTTGAAGCTCTTCATATTTTTCACACCTTTTCAGGCTCTTCATGTTTTTCAACACCGCTTCATGCTCCTGCTATTTTACAGACCATTTCATACTCCTCATATTTTTGACATTTTTTAAGGCTCTTCATATTTTTCACACCTTTTCAGGCTCTTCATGTTTTTGAACACGGTTTCATGATCCTCCTATTTTTCAGAAAGTTTCATGCTCCTCATATTTTTGACACCTTTTAAACCTCTTCATATTTTTCACACCTTTTCAGGCTCTTCATGTTTTTCAACACCGGTTCATGCTCTTCCTCTTTTTCAGAAAGTTTCATGCTCCTCATATTTTTGAAACCTTTTGACGCTGTTCATATTTTTCTCACATTTTCTGGCTCTTCCTGTTTTTCAACACCATTTCATGCTCCTCTTATTTTTCAGACCGTTTCATGTTGCTCCTATTTTTCAGACCGTTTCATGATCCTAATATTTTTGAAACCTTTTGAAGCTCTTCATATTTTCACACCTTTTCAAGCTCTTCAAGATTTTCAACATCGCTTCATGCTCCTCCTTTTTTTCAGACCGTTTCATGCTCATCTCATTTTTGACAGCTTTTGAAGCTCTTCATATTTTTCACACCTTTTCAGGCTCTTCATGTTTTTGAACACCGCTTCATGCTCCTCCTTTTTTTCAGACCGTTTCTTTCTCCTCTTATATTTGACACTTTTTGAAGCTCTTCATATTTTTCACACCTTTTCAGGCTCTTCATGTTTTTCAACACCGATCCAAGCTCCTCCTATTTTTCAGACCGTTTCATGCTCCTCATATTTTTCACACCTTTTGAAGCTCTTCATATTTTTCACACCTTTTCAGGCTCTTCAGGTTTTTCAGCTCCACTTCATGCTCCTCCTATATTTCAGACCGTTTCATGCTGCTCAAATTTTCTACACCTTTTCAAGCTCTTCATATTTTTCACACCTTTTCAGGCTCTTCATGTTTTTGAACACAGCTTCATGCTCCTCCTATTTTTCAGATCGTTTCATGCTCCTCCTATTTTCCGACCGTTTCTTGCTCCTCATACTTTTGACACTTTTTGAAGCTCTTCATATTTTTCACACCTTTTCTGGCTCTTCATGTTTTTGAACACAGCTTCATGCTCCTCCAATTTTTCACACCGTTTCATGCTCGTCATATTTTTCACACCTTTTAAAGCTCTTCATATTTTTCTCACCTTTTCATGCTCTTCATGTTTTTCAGCACCAGTTCATGCTCCTCCTATTTTTCAGACCGTTTCATGCTCATCTCATTTTTTACACCTTTTGAAGCTCTTCATATTTTGCACACCTTTTCAGGCACTTCATGTTTTTCAGCTCCACTTCATGCTCCTCCTATTTTTCAGACCGTTTCATGCTGCTCTCATTTTTTACACCTTTTGAAGCTCTTCATATTTTTCACACCTTTTCAGGCTCTTCATGTTTTTCACCACCGCTTCCTGCTCCTCCTATTTTTCAGACCGTTTCATGCGCCTCATATTTTTGACACCTTTTGAAGCTCTTCGTTTATTTCACACCTTTTCATGCTCTTTATGTTTTCAACACCGTTTCATGCTCCTCCTATTTTTCAGATCGTTTCATGCTCCTCCTATTTTTCAAACCGTTTCATGCTCATCTCATTTTTGACACCTTCTGAAGCTCTTCATATTTTTCACACCTTTTGAATCTCTTCATATTTTTCAAACCTTTTGAAGCTCTTCATATTATTCACACGTTTTCAGTCTCTTCATGTTTTTCAACACCGCTTCATGCTCCTCCTATTTTTCAGACAGTTTCATGCTCCTCATATTTTTGACACATTTTGAGGCTCTTCATATAATTCACACCTTTTCAGGCCCTTCATATTTTGAACACCGTTTCATGCTACTCGTATTTTTCAGACCGTTTCATGCTCCTCATATTTTGACACCTTTTGAAGGTCTTCATATTTTTCACACCTTTTCAGGCTCTTCATGTTTTTGAACACCGCTTTATGTTCTTCCTATTTTTCAGACCGTTTCATGCTCGTTATATTTTTGACACCTTTTCAGGCTCTTCAGGTTTTTGAACACCGCTTCAAGCTCTTCCTATTTTTCAGACCATTTCATGCTCTTCATATTTTTGACACATTTTGAAGCTCTTCATATTTTTCACACCTTTTCAGGCTCTTCATGTTTTTCAACACCGTTTCATGCTCCTCCTATTTTTCAGACCGTTTCATGCTCCTCATATTTTTGGCACCTTTTGAAGCTCTTCATATTCTTCACACCTTTTCAGGCTCTTCATGTTTTTCAACACCACTTTATGCTCCTCCTCTTTTTCAGACCTTTTCATGCTTCTCATATTTTTGACACCTTTTGAAGCTCTTCATATTTTTCACATCTTTTCAGGCTTTTCATGTATTGCAACACTGCTTCATGCTCCTCCTATTTTTCAGACCGTTTCATGCTCCTCATATTTTTGACATCTTTTGAAGCTCTTCATATATTTCACACCTTTTCAGGCTCTTCATGTTTTTCAACACCACTTCCTGCTCCTCCTATTTTTCAGACCGTTTCATGGTCATCTCATTTTGGACACCTTTTGAAGCTCTTCATATTTTTCACACCTTTTGAAGCTCTTCATATTCTTCATACGTTTTCATGCTCTTTATGTTTTTCAAAACCGCTTCATGCTCCTCCTATTTTTCAGACCATTTCATGCCACTCATATTTTTGACACTTTTTGAAGCTCCTCATATGTTTCACACATTTTGAAGCTCTTCATATATTTCACACCATTTCAGCATCTTCATGTTTTTCAACACCACTTCATGCTCCTCCTTTTTTTCAGACCGTCTCATGCTCCTCATATTTTTCACACTTTTGAAGCTCTTCATATTTTTCACACCTTTTAAGGCTCTTCATGTTTTTCACCACCGCTTCCTGCTCCTCCTATTTTTCAGACCGTTTCATGCGCCTCATATTTTTGACACCTTTTGAAGCTCTTCGTTTATTTCACACCTTTTCATGCTCTTTATGTTTTCAACACCGTTTCATGCTCCTCCTATTTTTCAGATCGTTTCATGCTCCTCCTATTTTTCAAACCGTTTCATGCTCATCTCATTTTTGACACCTTCTGAAGCTCTTCATATTTTTCACACCTTTTGAATCTCTTCATATTTTTCAAACCTTTTGAAGCTCTTCATATTATTCACACGTTTTCAGTCTCTTCATATTTTTCAACACCGCTTCATGCTCCTCCTATTTTTCAGACAGTTTCATGCTCCTCATATTTTTGACACATTTTGAGGCTCTTCATATAATTCACACCTTTTCAGGCCCTTCATATTTTGAACACCGTTTCATGCTCCTCGTATTTTTCAGACCGTTTCATGCTCCTCATATTTTTGACACCTTTTGAAAGTCTTCATATTTTTCACACCTTTTCATGCTCTTCATGTTTTTCAACACCAGTTCATGCTCCTCCTATTTTTCAGACTGTTTCATGCTCCTCATGTATTTCACACCTTTTGAAGCTCTTCATATTTTTCACACCTTTTCAGGCTCTTCATGTTCTTGATCAGCATTTCATGCTCCTTCTATTTTTCAGACCGTTTCATGCTCCTCATATTTTTGACACCTTTTGAATCTCTTCATATTTTTCACACATTTTTAGGGTCTTCATGTTTTGAACACCGCTTCATGCTCCTCCTATTTTTCAGACCGTTTTATGCTCCTCATATTTTTCTCACCTTATGAAGCTCTTCATATTTTTCACACTTTTCAGGCTCTTCATGTTTTTCAACACCACTTCATGCTCCTCCTATTTTTCAGACATTTTCATGCTCCTCCTATTTTTCAGACCCTTTCATGTCCTCATAATTTTGACACTTTTTCAAGCTCCTCATATTTTTCACACGTTATGAAGGTCTTCATATATTTCACAACATTTCAGGCTCTTCATGTTTTTCAACACCACTTCATGCTCCTCCTATTTTTCAGAGAGTTTCATGCTCCTCATGTATTTCACACCTTTTGAAGCTCTTCATATTTTTCACACCTTTTCAGGCTCTTCATATTTTTCAACACTACTTCTTGCTCCTCCAATTTTTCAGACCGTTTCATGCTCATCTAATTTTTGACACCTTTTGTAGCTATGCGTATTTTTCACAACTTTTCAGGCTCTTCATGTTTTTGAACACCACTGCATGCTTCTCCTATTTTTCAGACAGTATCATGCTATTCATATTTTTCACACCTTTTGAAGCTCTTCATTTATTTCACACCTTTTCAGGCTCTTCATATTTTTGAACACCGCTTCATGCTCCTCCTATTTCTCAGACCATTTCATGCTGCTCATGTATTTCACACCTTTTGAAGCTCTTCATATTTTGCACACATTTTCAGGCTTTTCATGTTTTTCACAACCACTTCATGCTGCTCCTATTTTCAGACCGTTTCATGCACATCTCATTTTTGACACCTTTTGAAGCTCTTCATATTTTTCACACCATTTTCAGGCTCTTCATGTTTTTCAACACCGCTTTATGATCCTCCTATTTTTCAGACCGTTTCATATTCCTCATATTTTTGAGACATTTTGAAGCTCTTCATATTTTCCCACGTTTTCAAGCTCTTTATGGTTTTCAACACCACTTGATGCTCCTCCTATTTTTCATACCGTTTCATGGTCCTCATATTTTTCACACCTTTTGAAATTCTTCATATTTTTCACACATTTTCAGGCTTTTCATGTTTTTCAAAACCGCTTCATGCTTCTCCTATTTTTCAGACCGTTTCATGCTCCTTATAATTTTTACACATTTTGTAGCTCTTCATATTTTTCACCCCTTTTCAGGCTCTTCCTGTTTTTGAACACCACTTCATGCTCCCCCTTATTTTTCAGACCGTATCATGCTCCTCATATTTTTGACAACTTTTGAAGCTCTTCATAATTTTCACACCTTTTCAAGCTCTTCTTGGTTTTGAACAACGCTTCATGCTCCTCCTATTTTTCAGACCGTTTCAAACTCCTCATATTTTTGACACCTTTTGAAGCTATTCACATTTTCCCACCTTTTCAGGCTCTTCATGTTTTTGAACACCGCTTCATGCTCCTCCTATTTCTCAGACCATTTCATGCTCCTCATGTATTTCACACCTTTTGAAGCTCTTCATATTTTGCACACATTTTCAGGCTTTTCATGTTTTTCACAACCACTTCATGCTGCTCCTATTTTTCAGACCGTTTCATGCACATCTCATTTTTGACACCTTTTGAAGCTCTTCATATTTTTCACACCATTTTCAGGCTCTTCATGTTTTTCAACACCGCTTTATGATCCTCCTATTTTTCAGACCGTTTCATATTCCTCATATTTTTGAGACATTTTGAAGCTCTTCATATTTTCCCACGTTTTCAAGCTCTTTATGGTTTTCAACACCACTTGATGCTCCTCCTATTTTTCATACCGTTTCATGGTCCTCATATTTTTCACACCTTTTGAAATTCTTCATATTTTTCACACATTTTCAGGCTTTTTTTTTTTCAAAACCGCTTCATGCTTCTCCTATTTTTCAGACCGTTTCATGCTCCTCATGTATTTCACACCTTTTGAAGCTCTTCGTATTTTTCACACCTTTTCAGGATCTTCATGTTTTTGAACACCGCTTCATGCCCCTCCTATTTTTCCGACCGTTTCATTCTCCTCATATTTTTGATACCTTTTGAAGCTCTTCATATATTTCACACCTTTTCAGGCTCTTCATGTTTTTTACACCATTTCATGCTCTCCTATTTTTTAGACCATTTCCTGCTCATCGATTTTTGACACTTTGAAGGTCTTCATATTTTTCACACCTTTTGAAGCTCTTAATATTTTTCACACGTTTTCAGGCTCTTCACGTTTTTCAACACCGCTTCATGCTCCTCCTATTTTTCAGACCGTTTCATGCTCCTCATATATTTGACACGTTTTGAAGCTCTTCATATTTTTCACCACTTTTCAGTCTCTTCATGTTTTTGAACACCGTTTCATGCTCTTCCAATTTGTCAAACCGTTTCATGCTCCTCATATTTTTGACACCTTTTGAAGCTCTTCATATTTTTGACATCTTTTCAGGCTCTTCATGTTTTTGAACACCACCTCTTGCTCCTTATTTTTTGCAGATCTTTTCATACTCCTCATATTTTTGACACCTTTTGAAGCTCTTCATATTTCTCACACCTTTTCAGGCTCTTCATGTTTTTCAGCACCGATTCATGCTGCTCCTATTTTTCAGACCGTTTCATGCTCATCTCTTTTTTGACACCTTTTGAAGCTTTGCATATTTTTCACAACTTTTCAGGCTCTTCATGTATTTGAACACCGCTTCAGGCTAATCCTATTTTTCAAAACATATCATGTTCATCATATTTTTCACACTTTTGAGGCTCTTCATATTTTTCACACCTTTTCATGGTCTTCATGTTTTTGAACACCACTTCATGCTCCTCCTATTTTTCAGACCGTTTAATCCTCCTCATGTATTTCACACCTTTTGAAGCTCTTCATAATTTTCACATCTTTTCATGCTCTTCATGTTTTTGAACACCATTTCATGCTCCTCCTATTTTGCAGACGGTTTCATGCTCCTCATATTTTTACACCTTTTCAAGCTCTTCATATATTTCACACCTTTTCATGCTCTTCATGTTTTTGAACACCGCTTCATGCTCCTCCTATTTTTCAGACCGTTTCAGGCTCATCTCATTTTTTACACCTTTTGAAGCTCTTCATATTTTGCACACCTTTCCAGGCTCTTCATGTTTTTCAGCTCCACTTCATGCTCCTCCTATTTTTCAGACCGTTTCATGCTCCTCATATTTTTCACACCGTGTGAAGCTCTTCATATTTTTCAAACCTTTTCAGGCTCTTCATGTTTTTCAGCACCGCTTCATGCTCCTCCTATTTTTCAGACCGTTTCATGCTCATCTCATTTTTTACACTTTTTGAAGCTCTTCATATTTTTCACACCTTTTCTGGCTCTTCATGTTTTTGAACATAGCTTCATACTCCTCCTATTTTTCAGACAGTTTCATTCTTCTCATGTTTTTGAAACCTGTTGAAGCTCTTCACATTTTTCACACCTTTTCAGGCTCTTCACGATTTTCAACACCGCTTCATGATCCTCCTATTTTTCAGACCGTTTCATGCTCTTCCTATTTTTGAGACTGTTTCAGGCTCCTCATATTTTTGACAGGTTTGAAGCTCTTCATATTTTTCACACCTTTTCAGGGTCTTCATGTTTTTCAACACCGCTTCATGCTCCTCCTATTTTACAGACCGTTTCATGCTCCTCTCATTATTCATACCTTTTGAAGCTCTTCTTATTTTTCACACCTTTTCAGGCTCTTCATGTTTTTGAACACCGCTTCATGCTCCTCCTATTTATCAGACCGTTTCATGTTACTCTTATTTTTCAGACCGTTTCAAGCTCCTCATATATTTGACACCTTTTGAAGCTCTTCATATTTTTCACAGCTTTTCAGGATCTTCATGTTTTTCAACACTGTTTCATGCTCCTCCTATTTTTCAGACCGTTTCATGCTCCTCCTATTTTTCAGACCGTTTCATGCTCCTCATGTATTTCACACCTTTTGAAGCTCTTCATATTTTTCACATCTTTTGAAGCTCTTCATATTTTTCACACATTTTCAGGCTCTTCATGTTTTTCAACACCGCTTCTTGCTCCTCCTATTTTTCAGACCGTTTCATGCTCCTCATATTTTTGACACGTTTTGAAGCTCTTCATATTTTTCACACCTTTTCAGGCTCTTCATGTTTTTGAACACCATTTCATGCTCCGCCTATTTTTCAGACCGTTTCATTCTCCTCATATTTTTGACACCTTTTGAAGCTCTTCATATTTTTCACACCTTTTGAAGCTCTTCATATTGTTCACACCTTTTCAGGCTGTTCATGTTTTTCAACACCGCTTCATGCTCCTGCTATTTTTCAGACCGTTTCATACTCCTCATATTTTTGACATTTTTTAAGGCTCTTCATATTTTTCACACCTTTTCAGGCTCTTCATGTTTTTGAACACGGTTTCATGATCCTCCTATTTTTCAGAAAGTTTCATGCTCCTCATAATTTTGACACCTTTTAAAACTCTTCATATTTTTCACACCTTTTCAGGCTCTTCCTGTTTTTCAACACCATTTCATGCTCCTCTTATTTTTCAGACCGTTTCATGCTGCTCCTATTTTTCAGACCGTTTCATGATCCTCATATTTTTGAAACCTTTTGAAGCTCTTCATATTTTTCACACCTTTTCAAGCTCTTCAAGATTTTCAACAACGCTTCATGCTCCTCCTTTTTTTCAGACCGTTTCGTGCTCCTCATATATTTGACAGCTTTTGAAGCTCTTCATATTTTTCACACCTTTTCAGGCTCTTCATGTTTTTCAACACAGCTTCATGCTCCTCCTATTTTTCAGACCGTTTCATTCTCCTCAATTTTTTGACACCTGTTGAAGCTCTTCACATTTTTCACACCTTTTCAGGCTCTTCACGATTTTCAACACCGCTTCATGATCCTCCTATTTTTCAGACCGTTTCATGCTCTTCCTATTTTTCAGACCATTTCTTGCTCCTCCTATTTTTCAGACCGTTTCATTCTCCTCATATATTTGACACATTTTGAAGCTCTTCCTATTTTTCCACACCTTTTCAGGTTCTTCATGTTTTTCCACACCGTTTAATGCTCCTCCTATTTTTCAGACCGTTTCATTCTCCTCATATATTTGACACATTTTAAAGCTCTTCCTATTTTTCCACAACTTTTCAGGCTCTTCATGATTTTCAACACCGCTTAATGCTCCTCCTATTTTTCAGACCGTTTCATGCTCATTTCATTTTTGACACCTTTTGAAGCTCTTCATATTTTTCATACCTTTTCAGGCTCTTCATATTTTTCGCACCTTTTCAGGCTCTTCATGTTGTTGAACACAGCTTCATGCTCCTCCCATTTTTCAGACCTTTTAATGCTCCTCATAATTTTCACACCTTTTGAAGCTCTTCATATTTTTCACCCCTTTTCAGGATCTTCATGTTTTTGAACACCTCTTCATGCTCCTGCTATTTTTCAGACCGTTTCATGCTCATCTCATTTGACAGCTTTTGAAGCTCTTCATATTTTTCACATCTTTTGAAGCTCTTCATATTTTTCACACATTTTCAGACTCTTCATGTTTTTCAACACCGCTTCTTGCTCCTCCTATTTTTCAGACCGTTTCATGCTCCTCATATTTTGACACGTTTTGAAGCTCTTCATATTTTTCACACCTTTTCAGGCTCTTCATGTTTTTGAACACCGTTTCATGCTCCGCCTATTTTTCAGACCGTTTCATTCTCCTCATATTTTTGACAACTTTTGAAGCTCTTCATATTTTTCACACCTTTTGAAGCTCTTCATATTTTTCACACCTTTTCAGGCTCTTCATGTTTTTCAACACCGCTTCATGCTCCTGCTATTTTACAGACCATTTCATACTCCTCATATTTTTGACATTTTTTAAGGCTCTTCATATTTTTCACACCTTTTCAGGCTCTTCATGTTTTTGAACACGGTTTCATGATCCTCCTATTTTTCAGAAAGTTTCATGCTCCTCATATTTTTGACACCTTTTAAACCTCTTCATATTTTTCACACCTTTTCAGGCTCTTCATGTTTTTCAACACCGGTTCATGCTCCTCCTCTTTTTCAGAAAGTTTCATGCTCCTCATATTTTTGAAACCTTTTGACGCTGTTCATATTTTTCTCACATTTTCTGGCTCTTCCTGTTTTTCAACACCATTTCATGCTCCTCTTATTTTTCAGACCGTTTCATGTTGCTCCTATTTTTCAGACCGTTTCATGATCCTAATATTTTTGAAACCTTTTGAAGCTCTTCATATTTTCACACCTTTTCAAGCTCTTCAAGATTTTCAACATCGCTTCATGCTCCTCCTTTTTTTCAGACCGTTTCATGCTCATCTCATTTTTGACAGCTTTTGAAGCTCTTCATATTTTTCACACCTTTTCAGGCTCTTCATGTTTTTGAACACCGCTTCATGCTCCTCCTTTTTTTCAGACCGTTTCTTTCTCCTCTTATATTTGACACTTTTTGAAGCTCTTCATATTTTTCACACCTTTTCAGGCTCTTCATGTTTTTCAACACCGATCCAAGCTCCTCCTATTTTTCAGACCGTTTCATGCTCCTCATATTTTTCACACCTTTTGAAGCTCTTCATATTTTTCACACCTTTTCAGGCTCTTCATGTTTTTGAACACAGCTTCATGCTCCTCCTATTTTTCAGATCGTTTCATGCTCCTCCTATTTTCCGACCGTTTCTTGCTCCTCATACTTTTGACACTTTTTGAAGCTCTTCATATTTTTCACACATTTTCTGGCTCTTCATGTTTTTGAATACAGCTTCATGCTCCTCCAATTTTTCAGACCGTTTCATGCTCGTCATATTTTTCACACCTTTTAAAGCTCTTCATATTTTTCTCACCTTTTCATGCTCTTCATGTTTTTCAGCACCAGTTCATGCTCCTCCTATTTTTCAGACCGTTTCATGCTCCTCATATTTTTGGCACCTTTTGAAGCTCTTCATATTCTTCACACCTTTTCAGGCTCTTCATGTTTTTCAACACCACTTTATGCTCCTCCTCTTTTTCAGACCTTTTCATGCTTCTCATATTTTTGACACCTTTTGAAGCTCTTCATATTTTTCACATCTTTTCAGGCTTTTCATGTATTGCAACACTGCTTCATGCTCCTCCTATTTTTCAGACCGTTTCATGCTCCTCATATTTTTGACATCTTTTGAAGCTCTTCATATATTTCACACCTTTTCAGGCTCTTCATGTTTTTCAACACCACTTCCTGCTCCTCCTATTTTTCAGACCGTTTCATGGTCATCTCATTTTGGACACCTTTTGAAGCTCTTCATATTTTTCACACCTTTTGAAGCTCTTCATATTCTTCATACGTTTTCATGCTCTTTATGTTTTTCAAAACCGCTTCATGCTCCTCCTATTTTTCAGACCATTTCATGCCACTCATATTTTTGACACTTTTTGAAGCTCCTCATATGTTTCACACATTTTGAAGCTCTTCATATATTTCACACCATTTCAGCATCTTCATGTTTTTCAACACCACTTCATGCTCCTCCTTTTTTTCAGACCGTCTCATGCTCCTCATATTTTTCACACTTTTGAAGCTCTTCATATTTTTCACACCTTTTAAGGCTCTTCATGTTTTTCACCACCGCTTCCTGCTCCTCCTATTTTTCAGACCGTTTCATGCGCCTCATATTTTTGACACCTTTTGAAGCTCTTCGTTTATTTCACACCTTTTCATGCTCTTTATGTTTTCAACACCGTTTCATGCTCCTCCTATTTTTCAGATCGTTTCATGCTCCTCCTATTTTTCAAACCGTTTCATGCTCATCTCATTTTTGACACCTTCTGAAGCTCTTCATATTTTTCACACCTTTTGAATCTCTTCATATTTTTCAAACCTTTTGAAGCTCTTCATATTATTCACACGTTTTCAGTCTCTTCATATTTTTCAACACCGCTTCATGCTCCTCCTATTTTTCAGACAGTTTCATGCTCCTCATATTTTTGACACATTTTGAGGCTCTTCATATAATTCACACCTTTTCAGGCCCTTCATATTTTGAACACCGTTTCATGCTCCTCGTATTTTTCAGACCGTTTCATGCTCCTCATATTTTTGACACCTTTTGAAAGTCTTCATATTTTTCACACCTTTTCATGCTCTTCATGTTTTTCAACACCAGTTCATGCTCCTCCTATTTTTCAGACTGTTTCATGCTCCTCATGTATTTCACACCTTTTGAAGCTCTTCATATTTTTCACACCTTTTCAGGCTCTTCATGTTCTTGATCAGCATTTCATGCTCCTTCTATTTTTCAGACCGTTTCATGCTCCTCATATTTTTGACACCTTTTGAATCTCTTCATATTTTTCACACATTTTTAGGGTCTTCATGTTTTGAACACCGCTTCATGCTCCTCCTATTTTTCAGACCGTTTTATGCTCCTCATATTTTTCTCACCTTATGAAGCTCTTCATATTTTTCACACTTTTCAGGCTCTTCATGTTTTTCAACACCACTTCATGCTCCTCCTATTTTTCAGACATTTTCATGCTCCTCCTATTTTTCAGACCCTTTCATGTCCTCATAATTTTGACACTTTTTCAAGCTCCTCATATTTTTCACACGTTATGAAGGTCTTCATATATTTCACAACATTTCAGGCTCTTCATGTTTTTCAACACCACTTCATGCTCCTCCTATTTTTCAGAGAGTTTCATGCTCCTCATGTATTTCACACCTTTTGAAGCTCTTCATATTTTTCACACCTTTTCAGGCTCTTCATATTTTTCAACACTACTTCTTGCTCCTCCAATTTTTCAGACCGTTTCATGCTCATCTAATTTTTGACACCTTTTGTAGCTATGCGTATTTTTCACAACTTTTCAGGCTCTTCATGTTTTTGAACACCACTGCATGCTTCTCCTATTTTTCAGACAGTATCATGCTATTCATATTTTTCACACCTTTTGAAGCTCTTCATTTATTTCACACCTTTTCAGGCTCTTCATATTTTTGAACACCGCTTCATGCTCCTCCTATTTCTCAGACCATTTCATGCTGCTCATGTATTTCACACCTTTTGAAGCTCTTCATATTTTGCACACATTTTCAGGCTTTTCATGTTTTTCACAACCACTTCATGCTGCTCCTATTTTTCAGACCGTTTCATGCACATCTCATTTTTGACACCTTTTGAAGCTCTTCATATTTTTCACACCATTTTCAGGCTCTTCATGTTTTTCAACACCGCTTTATGATCCTCCTATTTTTCAGACCGTTTCATATTCCTCATATTTTTGAGACATTTTGAAGCTCTTCATATTTTCCCACGTTTTCAAGCTCTTTATGGTTTTCAACACCACTTGATACTCCTCCTATTTTTCATACCGTTTCATGGTCCTCATATTTTTCACACCTTTTGAAATTCTTCATATTTTTCACACACTTTCAGGCTTTTCATGTTTTTCAAAACCGCTTCATGCTTCTCCTATTTTTCAGACCGTTTCATGCTCCTTATAATTTTTACACATTTTGTAGCTCTTCATATTTTTCACCCCTTTTCAGGCTCTTCCTGTTTTTGAACACCACTTCATGCTCCCCCTTATTTTTCAGACCGTATCATGCTCCTCATATTTTTGACAACTTTTGAAGCTCTTCATAATTTTCACACCTTTTCAAGCTCTTCTTGGTTTTGAACAACGCTTCATGCTCCTCCTATTTTTCAGACCGTTTCAAACTCCTCATATTTTTGACACCTTTTGAAGCTATTCACATTTTCCCACCTTTTCAGGCTCTTCATGTTTTTGAACACCGCTTCATGCTCCTCCTATTTCTCAGACCATTTCATGCTCCTCATGTATTTCACACCTTTTGAAGCTCTTCATATTTTGCACACATTTTCAGGCTTTTCATGTTTTTCACAACCACTTCATGCTGCTCCTATTTTTCAGACCGTTTCATGCACATCTCATTTTTGACACCTTTTGAAGCTCTTCATATTTTTCACACCATTTTCAGGCTCTTCATGTTTTTCAACACCGCTTTATGATCCTCCTATTTTTCAGACCGTTTCATATTCCTCATATTTTTGAGACATTTTGAAGCTCTTCATATTTTCCCACGTTTTCAAGCTCTTTATGGTTTTCAACACCACTTGATGCTCCTCCTATTTTTCATACCGTTTCATGGTCCTCATATTTTTCACACCTTTTGAAATTCTTCATATTTTTCACACATTTTCAGGCTTTTTTTTTTTCAAAACCGCTTCATGCTTCTCCTATTTTTCAGACCGTTTCATGCTCCTCATGTATTTCACACCTTTTGAAGCTCTTCGTATTTTTCACACCTTTTCAGGATCTTCATGTTTTTGAACACCGCTTCATGCCCCTCCTATTTTTCCGACCGTTTCATTCTCCTCATATTTTTGATACCTTTTGAAGCTCTTCATATATTTCACACCTTTTCAGGCTCTTCATGTTTTTAACACCATTTCATGCTCTCCTATTTTTTAGACCATTTCCTGCTCATCGATTTTTGACACTTTGAAGGTCTTCATATTTTTCACACCTTTTGAAGCTCTTAATATTTTTCACACGTTTTCAGGCTCTTCACGTTTTTCAACACCGCTTCATGCTCCTCCTATTTTTCAGACCGTTTCATGCTCCTCATATATTTGACACGTTTTGAAGCTCTTCATATTTTTCACCACTTTTCAGTCTCTTCATGTTTTTGAACACCGTTTCATGCTCTTCCAATTTGTCAAACCGTTTCATGCTCCTCATATTTTTGACACCTTTTGAAGCTCTTCATATTTTTGACATCTTTTCAGGCTCTTCATGTTTTTGAACACCACCTCTTGCTCCTTATTTTTTGCAGATCTTTTCATACTCCTCATATTTTTGACACCTTTTGAAGCTCTTCATATTTCTCACACCTTTTCAGGCTCTTCATGTTTTTCAGCACCGATTCATGCTGCTCCTATTTTTCAGACCGTTTCATGCTCATCTCTTTTTTGACACCTTTTGAAGCTTTGCATATTTTTCACAACTTTTCAGGCTCTTCATGTATTTGAACACCGCTTCAGGCTAATCCTATTTTTCAAAACATATCATGTTCATCATATTTTTCACACTTTTGAGGCTCTTCATATTTTTCACACCTTTTCATGGTCTTCATGTTTTTGAACACCACTTCATGCTCCTCAATTTTTCAGACCGTTTAATCCTCCTCATGTATTTCACACCTTTTGAAGCTCTTCATAATTTTCACATCTTTTCATGCTCTTCATGTTTTTGAACACCATTTCATGCTCCTCCTATTTTGCAGACGGTTTCATGCTCCTCATATTTTTACACCTTTTCAAGCTCTTCATATATTTCACACCTTTTCATGCTCTTCATGTTTTTGAACACCGCTTCATGCTCCTCCTATTTTTCAGACCGTTTCAGGCTCATCTCATTTTTTACACCTTTTGAAGCTCTTCATATTTTGCACACCTTTCCAGGCTCTTCATGTTTTTCAGCTCCACTTCATGCTCCTCCTATTTTTCAGACCGTTTCATGCTCCTCATATTTTTCACACCGTGTGAAGCTCTTCATATTTTTCAAACCTTTTCAGGCTCTTCATGTTTTTCAGCACCGCTTCATGCTCCTCCTATTTTTCAGACCGTTTCATGCTCATCTCATTTTTTACACTTTTTGAAGCTCTTCATATTTTTCACACCTTTTCTGGCTCTTCATGTTTTTGAACATAGCTTCATACTCCTCCTATTTTTCAGACAGTTTCATTCTTCTCATGTTTTTGAAACCTGTTGAAGCTCTTCACATTTTTCACACCTTTTCAGGCTCTTCACGATTTTCAACACCGCTTCATGATCCTCCTATTTTTCAGACCGTTTCATGCTCTTCCTATTTTTGAGACTGTTTCAGGCTCCTCATATTTTTGACAGGTTTGAAGCTCTTCATATTTTTCACACCTTTTCAGGGTCTTCATGTTTTTCAACACCGCTTCATGCTCCTCCTATTTTACAGACCGTTTCATGCTCCTCTCATTATTCATACCTTTTGAAGCTCTTCTTATTTTTCACACCTTTTCAGGCTCTTCATGTTTTTGAACACCGCTTCATGCTCCTCCTATTTATCAGACCGTTTCATGTTACTCTTATTTTTCAGACCGTTTCAAGCTCCTCATATATTTGACACCTTTTGAAGCTCTTCATATTTTTCACAGCTTTTCAGGATCTTCATGTTTTTCAACACTGTTTCATGCTCCTCCTATTTTTCAGACCGTTTCATGCTCCTCCTATTTTTCAGACCGTTTCATGCTCCTCATGTATTTCACACCTTTTGAAGCTCTTCATATTTTTCACATCTTTTGAAGCTCTTCATATTTTTCACACATTTTCAGGCTCTTCATGTTTTTCAACACCGCTTCTTGCTCCTCCTATTTTTCAGACCGTTTCATGCTCCTCATATTTTTGACACGTTTTGAAGCTCTTCATATTTTTCACACCTTTTCAGGCTCTTCATGTTTTTGAACACCATTTCATGCTCCGCCTATTTTTCAGACCGTTTCATTCTCCTCATATTTTTGACACCTTTTGAAGCTCTTCATATTTTTCACACCTTTTGAAGCTCTTCATATTGTTCACACCTTTTCAGGCTGTTCATGTTTTTCAACACCGCTTCATGCTCCTGCTATTTTTCAGACCGTTTCATACTCCTCATATTTTTGACATTTTTTAAGGCTCTTCATATTTTTCACACCTTTTCAGGCTCTTCATGTTTTTGAACACGGTTTCATGATCCTCCTATTTTTCAGAAAGTTTCATGCTCCTCATAATTTTGACACCTTTTAAAACTCTTCATATTTTTCACACCTTTTCAGGCTCTTCCTGTTTTTCAACACCATTTCATGCTCCTCTTATTTTTCAGACCGTTTCATGCTGCTCCTATTTTTCAGACCGTTTCATGATCCTCATATTTTTGAAACCTTTTGAAGCTCTTCATATTTTTCACACCTTTTCAAGCTCTTCAAGATTTTCAACAACGCTTCATGCTCCTCCTTTTTTTCAGACCGTTTCGTGCTCCTCATATATTTGACAGCTTTTGAAGCTCTTCATATTTTTCACACCTTTTCAGGCTCTTCATGTTTTTCAACACAGCTTCATGCTCCTCCTATTTTTCAGACCGTTTCATTCTCCTCAAGTTTTTGACACCTGTTGAAGCTCTTCACATTTTTCACACCTTTTCAGGCTCTTCACGATTTTCAACACCGCTTCATGATCCTCCTATTTTTCAGACCGTTTCATGCTCTTCCTATTTTTCAGACCATTTCTTGCTCCTCCTATTTTTCAGACCGTTTCATTCTCCTCATATATTTGACACATTTTGAAGCTCTTCCTATTTTTCCACACCTTTTCAGGCTCTTCATGTTTTTCCACACCGTTTAATGCTCCTCCTATTTTTCAGACCGTTTCATTCTCCTCATATATTTGACACATTTTAAAGCTCTTCCTATTTTTCCACAACTTTTCAGGCTCTTCATGATTTTCAACACCGCTTAATGCTCCTCCTATTTTTCAGACCGTTTCATGCTCATTTCATTTTTGACACCTTTTGAAGCTCTTCATATTTTTCATACCTTTTCAGGCTCTTCATATTTTTCGCACCTTTTCAGGCTCTTCATGTTGTTGAACACAGCTTCATGCTCCTCCCATTTTTCAGACCTTTTAATGCTCCTCATAATTTTCACACCTTTTGAAGCTCTTCATATTTTTCACCCCTTTTCAGGATCTTCATGTTTTTGAACACCTCTTCATGCTCCTGCTATTTTTCAGACCGTTTCATGCTCATCTCATTTGACAGCTTTTGAAGCTCTTCATATTTTTCACATCTTTTGAAGCTCTTCATATTTTTCACACATTTTCAGACTCTTCATGTTTTTCAACACCGCTTCTTGCTCCTCCTATTTTTCAGACCGTTTCATGCTCCTCATATTTTGACACGTTTTGAAGCTCTTCATATTTTTCACACCTTTTCAGGCTCTTCATGTTTTTGAACACCGTTTCATGCTCCGCCTATTTTTCAGACCGTTTCATTCTCCTCATATTTTTGACAACTTTTGAAGCTCTTCATATTTTTCACACCTTTTGAAGCTCTTCATATTTTTCACACCTTTTCAGGCTCTTCATGTTTTTCAACACCGCTTCATGCTCCTGCTATTTTACAGACCATTTCATACTCCTCATATTTTTGACATTTTTTAAGGCTCTTCATATTTTTCACACCTTTTCAGGCTCTTCATGTTTTTGAACACGGTTTCATGATCCTCCTATTTTTCAGAAAGTTTCATGCTCCTCATATTTTTGACACCTTTTAAACCTCTTCATATTTTTCACACCTTTTCAGGCTCTTCATGTTTTTCAACACCGGTTCATGCTCCTCCTCTTTTTCAGAAAGTTTCATGCTCCTCATATTTTTGAAACCTTTTGACGCTGTTCATATTTTTCTCACATTTTCTGGCTCTTCCTGTTTTTCAACACCATTTCATGCTCCTCTTATTTTTCAGACCGTTTCATGTTGCTCCTATTTTTCAGACCGTTTCATGATCCTAATATTTTTGAAACCTTTTGAAGCTCTTCATATTTTCACACCTTTTCAAGCTCTTCAAGATTTTCAACATCGCTTCATGCTCCTCCTTTTTTTCAGACCGTTTCATGCTCATCTCATTTTTGACAGCTTTTGAAGCTCTTCATATTTTTCACACCTTTTCAGGCTCTTCATGTTTTTGAACACCGCTTCATGCTCCTCCTTTTTTTCAGACCGTTTCTTTCTCCTCTTATATTTGACACTTTTTGAAGCTCTTCATATTTTTCACACCTTTTCAGGCTCTTCATGTTTTTCAACACCGATCCAAGCTCCTCCTATTTTTCAGACCGTTTCATGCTCCTCATATTTTTCACACCTTTTGAAGCTCTTCATATTTTTCACACCTTTTCAGGCTCTTCATGTTTTTGAACACAGCTTCATGCTCCTCCTATTTTTCAGATCGTTTCATGCTCCTCCTATTTTCCGACCGTTTCTTGCTCCTCATACTTTTGACACTTTTTGAAGCTCTTCATATTTTTCACACCTTTTCTGGCTCTTCATGTTTTTGAATACAGCTTCATGCTCCTCCAATTTTTCAGACCGTTTCATGCTCGTCATATTTTTCACACCTTTTAAAGCTCTTCATATTTTTCTCACCTTTTCATGCTCTTCATGTTTTTCAGCACCAGTTCATGCTCCTCCTATTTTTCAGACCGTTTCATGCTCATCTCATTTTTTACACCTTTTGAAGCTCTTCATATTTTCCACACCTTTTCAGGCACTTCATGTTTTTCAGCTCCACTTCATGCTCCTCCTATTTTTCAGACCGTTTCATGCTGCTCTCATTTTTTACACCTTTTGAAGCTCTTCATATTTTTCACACCTTTTCAGGCTCTTCATGTTTTTCAACACAGCTTCATGCTCCTCCTATTTTTCAGATCGTTTCATGCTACTCCTATTTTTCAGACCTTTTCTTGCTCCTCATATTTTTGACACTTTTTGAAGCTCTTCATATTTTTCACACCTTGTCTGGCTCTTCATGTTTTTCAACACAGCTTCATGCTCCTCCTATTTTTCAGACCGTTTCATTCTCCACAAGTTTTTGACACCTGTTGAAGCTCTTCACATTTTTCACACCATTTCAGGCTCTTCACGATTTTCAACACCGCTTCATGATCCTCCTATTTTTTCAGTCCGTTTCATGCTCTTCCTATTTTTCAGACCGTTTCATGCTCCTCATATTTTTCAGACCGTTTCCTTCTCCTCATATATTTGACACATTTTGAAGCTCTTCCTATTTTTCCACACCTTTTCAGGCTCTTCATTTTTTTGCACACCGTTTAATGCTCCTCCTATTTTTCAGACCGTTTCATGCTCATCTAATTTTTGAGACCTTTTGAAGCTCTTCATATTTTTCACATTTTTGAAGCTCTTCATATTTTTCACAACTTTTCAGCCTCTTCATGATTTTCAACACCGCTTAATGCTCCTCCTATTTTTCAGACCGTTTCATGCTCATCTCATTTTTTACACCTTTTGAAGCTCTTCATAATTTTCACACCTTTTCAGGCTCTTCATATTTTTCGCACCTTTTCAGGCTCTTCATGTTGTTGAACAGAGCTTCATGCTCCTCCTATTTTTCAGACCGTTTAATGCTCCTCATAATTTTGACACCTTTTTAAGCTCTTCATATTTTTCACCCCTTTTCAGGCTCTTCATGTTTTTGAACACAGCTTCATGCTCCTCCTATTTTTCAGACCGTTTCATGCTCCTCCTATTTTCTGACCGTTTCTTGCTCCTCATATTTTTGACACTTTTTGAAGGTCTTCATATTTTTCACACCTTTTCAGGCTCTTCATGTTTTTGAACACAGCTTCATGCTCCTCCTATTTTTCAGATCGTTTCATGCTCCTCCTATTTTCTGACCGTTTCTTGCTCCTCATATTTTTGACACTTTTTGAAGGTCTTCATATTTTTCACACCTTTTCTGGCTCTTCATGTTTTTGAACACAGCTTCATGCTCCTCCTATTTTTCAGACCGTTTCATGTTCGTCATATTTTTCACACCTTTTAAAGCTCTTCATATTTTTCACACCTTTTCAGGCTCTTCATGTTTTTCAGCACCAGTTCATGCTCCTCCTATTTTTCAGACCGTTTCATGCTCATCTCATTTTTTACACCTTTTGAAGCTCTTCATTTTTTGCACACCTTTTCAGGCACTTCATGTTTCTCAGCTCCACTTCATGCTCCTCCTATTTTTCAGACCGTTTCATGCTGCTCTCATTTTTTACCCCTTTTGAAGCTCTTCATATTTTTCACACCTTTTCAGGCTCTTCATGTTTTTGAACACCGTTTCATGCTCCGCCTATTTTTCAGACCGTTTCATTCTCCTCATATTTTTGACACCTTTTGAAGCTCTTCATATTTTTCTCACCTTTTGAAGCTCTTCATATTTTTCACACCTTTTCAGGCTCTTCATGTTTTTCAACACCGCTTCAAGCTCCTCCTATTTTTCAGACCATTTCATGCTCTTCATATTTTTGACACATTTTGAAGCTCTTCATATTTTTCACACCTTTTCAGGCTCTTCATGTTTTTGAACACGGTTTCATGATCCTCCTATTTTTCAGAAAGTTTCATACTCCTCATATTTTTGACACCTTTTAAACCTCTTCATATTTTTCACACCTTTTCAGGCTCTTCATGTTTTTCAACAACGGTTCATGCTCCTCCTCTTTTTCAGAAAGTTTCATGCTCCTCATATTTTTGAAACCTTTTGAAGCTCTTCATATATTTCTCACATTTTCAGTCTCTTCCTGTTTTTCAACACCATTTCATGCTCCTCTTATTTTTCAGACCGTTTGATGTTGCTCCTATTTTTCAGACCGTTTCATGATCCTCATATTTTTGAAACCTTTTGAAGCTCTTCATATTTTTCACACCTTTTCAATCTCTTCAAGATTTTCAACAACGCATCATGCTCCTCCTTTTTTTCAGACCATTTCATGCTCATCTCATTTTTGACAGCTTTTGAAGCTCTTCATATTTTTCACACCTTTTCAGGCTCTTCATGTTTTTGAACACCGCTTCAGGCTCCTCCTTTTTTTCAGACCGTTTCTTTCTCCTCATATATTTGACACTTTTTGAAGCTCTTCATATTTTTCACAACTTTTCAGGCTCTTCATGTTTTTGAACACCGATCCATGCTCCTCCTATTTTTCAGACCGTTTCATGCTCCTCATATTTTTCACACCTTTTGAAGCTCTTCATATTTTTCACACCTTTTCAGGCTCTTCAGGTTTTTCAGCTCCACTTCATTCTCCTCCTATTTTTCAGACCGTTTCATGCTGCTCAAATTTTTTACAAATTTTGAAGCTCTTCATATTTTTCACACCTTTTCAGGCTCTTCATGTTTTGGAAAACAGCTTCATGCTCCTCCAATTTTTCAGAACGTTTCATGCTCGTCATATTTTTCACACCTTTTAAATCTCTTCATGTTTTTCACACCTTTTCAGGCTCTTCATGTTGTTCAGCACAAGTTCATGCTCCTCCTATTTTTCAGACCGTTTTATGCTCATCTCATTTTTTACACCTTTTGAAGCTCTTCATATTTTGCACACCTTTTCAGGCACTTCATGTTTTTCAGCTCCACTTCATGCTCCTCCTATTTTTCAGACCGTTTCATGCTGCTCTCATTTTTTACACCTTTTGAAGCTCTTCATATTTTTCACACCTTTTCAGGCTCTTCATGTTTTTCAACACAGCTTCATGCTCCTCCTATTTTTCAGATCGTTTCATGCTACTCCTATTTTTCAGACCGTTTCTTGCTCCTCATATTTTTGACACTTTTTGAAGCTCTTCATATTTTTCACACCTTGTCTGGCTCATCATGTTTTTGAACACAGCTTCATGCTCCTCCTATTTTTCAGACCGTTTCATTCTCCTCAAGTTTTTGACACCTGTTGAAGCTCTTCACATTTTTCACACCATTTCAGGCTCTTCACGATTTTCAACACCGCTTCATGATCCTCCTATTTTTCAGACCGTTTCATGCTCTTCCTATTTTTCAGACCGTTTCATGCTCCTCCTATTTTTCAGACCGATTCATTCTCCTCATATATTTGATACATTTTGAAGCTCTTCATATTTTTCACATTTTTGAAGCTCTTCATATTTTTCACACCTTTTCAGGCTCTTCATGATTTTCAACACCGCTTAATGCTCCTCCTATTTTTCAGACCGTTTCATGCTCATCTCATTTTTGACACCTTTTGAAGCTCTTCATAATTTTCACACCTTTTCAGGCTCTTCATATTTTTCGCACCTTTTCAGTCTCTTCATGTTGTTGAACACAGCTTCATGCTCCTATTTTTCAGACCGTTTAATGCTCCTCATAATTTTGACACCTTTTTAAGCTCTTCACATTTTTCACCCCTTTTCAGGCTCTTCATGTTTTTGAACACCGCTTCATGCTCCTTCTATTTTTCAGACCGTTTCATGCTCATCTAATTTGACAGCTTTTGAAGCTCTTCATATTTTTCACACCTTTTGAAGCTCTTCATATTGTTCACACATTTTCAGGCTCTTCATGTTTTTCAACACCGCTTCTAGATCCTCCTATTTTTCAGACCGTTTCATGCTCCTCATAATTTGACACGTTTTGAAGCTCTTCATATTTTTCACACCTTTTCAGGCTCTTCATGTTTTTGAACACCGTTTCATGCTCCGCCTATTTTTCAGACCGTTTCATTCTCCTCATATTTTTGACACCTTTTGAAGCTCTTCGTATTTTTCACACCTTTTGAAGCTCTTCATATTTTTCACACCTTTTCAGGCTCTTCATGTTTTTCAACACCGCTTCATGCTCCTGCTATTTTACAGACCATTTCATACTCCTCATATTTTTGACATTTTTTAAGGCTCTTCATATTTTTCACACCTTTTCAGGCTCTTCATGTTTTTGAACACGGTTTCATGATCCTCCTATTTTTCAGAAAGTTTCATGCTCCTCATATTTTTGACACCTTTTAAACCTCTTCATATTTTTCACACCTTTTCAGGCTCTTCATGTTTTTCAACACCGGTTCATGCTCCTCCTCTTTTTCAGAAAGTTTCATGCTCCTCATATTTTTGAAACCTTTTGACGCTGTTCATATTTTTCTCACATTTTCTGGCTCTTCCTGTTTTTCAACACCATTTCATGCTCCTCTTATTTTTCAGACCGTTTCATGTTGCTCCTATTTTTCAGACCGTTTCATGATCCTAATATTTTTGAAACCTTTTGAAGCTCTTCATATTTTCACACCTTTTCAAGCTCTTCAAGATTTTCAACATCGCTTCATGCTCCTCCTTTTTTTCAGACCGTTTCATGCTCATCTCATTTTTGACAGCTTTTGAAGCTCTTCATATTTTTCACACCTTTTCAGGCTCTTCATGTTTTTGAACACCGCTTCATGCTCCTCCTTTTTTTCAGACCGTTTCTTTCTCCTCTTATATTTGACACTTTTTGAAGCTCTTCATATTTTTCACACCTTTTCAGGCTCTTCATGTTTTTCAACACCGATCCAAGCTCCTCCTATTTTTCAGACCGTTTCATGCTCCTCATATTTTTCACACCTTTTGAAGCTCTTCATATTTTTCACACCTTTTCAGGCTCTTCATGTTTTTGAACACAGCTTCATGCTCCTCCTATTTTTCAGATCGTTTCATGCTCCTCCTATTTTCCGACCGTTTCTTGCTCCTCATACTTTTGACACTTTTTGAAGCTCTTCATATTTTTCACACCTTTTCTGGCTCTTCATGTTTTTGAATACAGCTTCATGCTCCTCCAATTTTTCAGACCGTTTCATGCTCGTCATATTTTTCACACCTTTTAAAGCTCTTCATATTTTTCTCACCTTTTCATGCTCTTCATGTTTTTCAGCACCAGTTCATGCTCCTCCTATTTTTCAGACCGTTTCATGCTCATCTCATTTTTTACACCTTTTGAAGCTCTTCATATTTTCCACACCTTTTCAGGCACTTCATGTTTTTCAGCTCCACTTCATGCTCCTCCTATTTTTCAGACCGTTTCATGCTGCTCTCATTTTTTACACCTTTTGAAGCTCTTCATATTTTTCACACCTTTTCAGGCTCTTCATGTTTTTCAACACAGCTTCATGCTCCTCCTATTTTTCAGATCGTTTCATGCTACTCCTATTTTTTAGACCTTTTCTTGCTCCTCATATTTTTGACACTTTTTGAAGCTCTTCATATTTTTCACACCTTGTCTGGCTCTTCATGTTTTTCAACACAGCTTCATGCTCCTCCTATTTTTCAGACCGTTTCATTCTCCACAAGTTTTTGACACCTGTTGAAGCTCTTCACATTTTTCACACCATTTCAGGCTCTTCACGATTTTCAACACCGCTTCATGATCCTCCTATTTTTTCAGTCCGTTTCATGCTCTTCCTATTTTTCAGACCGTTTCATGCTCCTCATATTTTTCAGACCGTTTCCTTCTCCTCATATATTTGACACATTTTGAAGCTCTTCCTATTTTTCCACACCTTTTCAGGCTCTTCATTTTTTTGCACACCGTTTAATGCTCCTCCTATTTTTCAGACCGTTTCATGCTCATCTAATTTTTGAGACCTTTTGAAGCTCTTCATATTTTTCACATTTTTGAAGCTCTTCATATTTTTCACAACTTTTCAGCCTCTTCATGATTTTCAACACCGCTTAATGCTCCTCCTATTTTTCAGACCGTTTCATGCTCATCTCATTTTTTACACCTTTTGAAGCTCTTCATAATTTTCACACCTTTTCAGGCTCTTCATATTTTTCGCACCTTTTCAGGCTCTTCATGTTGTTGAACAGAGCTTCATGCTCCTCTTATTTTTCAGACCGTTTAATGCTCCTCATAATTTTGACACCTTTTTAAGCTCTTCATATTTTTCACCCCTTTTCAGGCTCTTCATGTTTTTGAACACAGCTTCATGCTCCTCCTATTTTTCAGACCGTTTCATGCTCCTCCTATTTTCTGACCGTTTCTTGCTCCTCATATTTTTGACACTTTTTGAAGGTCTTCATATTTTTCACACCTTTTCAGGCTCTTCATGTTTTTGAACACAGCTTCATGCTCCTCCTATTTTTCAGATCGTTTCATGCTCCTCCTATTTTCTGACCGTTTCTTGCTCCTCATATTTTTGACACTTTTTGAAGGTCTTCATATTTTTCACACCTTTTCTGGCTCTTCATGTTTTTGAACACAGCTTCATGCTCCTCCTATTTTTCAGACCGTTTCATGTTCGTCATATTTTTCACACCTTTTAAAGCTCTTCATATTTTTCACACCTTTTCAGGCTCTTCATGTTTTTCAGCACCAGTTCATGCTCCTCCTATTTTTCAGACCGTTTCATGCTCATCTCATTTTTTACACCTTTTGAAGCTCTTCATTTTTTGCACACCTTTTCAGGCACTTCATGTTTCTCGGCTCCACTTCATGCTCCTCCTATTTTTCAGACCGTTTCATGCTGCTCTCATTTTTTACCCCTTTTGAAGCTCTTCATATTTTTCACACCTTTTCAGGCTCTTCATGTTTTTGAACACCGTTTCATGCTCCGCCTATTTTTCAGACCGTTTCATTCTCCTCATATTTTTGACACCTTTTGAAGCTCTTCATATTTTTCTCACCTTTTGAAGCTCTTCATATTTTTCACACCTTTTCAGGCTCTTCATGTTTTTCAACACCGCTTCAAGCTCCTCCTATTTTTCAGACCATTTCATGCTCTTCATATTTTTGACACATTTTGAAGCTCTTCATATTTTTCACACCTTTTCAGGCTCTTCATGTTTTTGAACACGGTTTCATGATCCTCCTATTTTTCAGAAAGTTTCATACTCCTCATATTTTTGACACCTTTTAAACCTCTTCATATTTTTCACACCTTTTCAGGCTCTTCATGTTTTTCAACAACGGTTCATGCTCCTCCTCTTTTTCAGAAAGTTTCATGCTCCTCATATTTTTGAAACCTTTTGAAGCTCTTCATATATTTCTCACATTTTCAGTCTCTTCCTGTTTTTCAACACCATTTCATGCTCCTCTTATTTTTCAGACCGTTTGATGTTGCTCCTATTTTTCAGACCGTTTCATGATCCTCATATTTTTGAAACCTTTTGAAGCTCTTCATATTTTTCACACCTTTTCAATCTCTTCAAGATTTTCAACAACGCATCATGCTCCTCCTTTTTTTCAGACCATTTCATGCTCATCTCATTTTTGACAGCTTTTGAAGCTCTTCATATTTTTCACACCTTTTCAGGCTCTTCATGTTTTTGAACACCGCTTCAGGCTCCTCCTTTTTTTCAGACCGTTTCTTTCTCCTCATATATTTGACACTTTTTGAAGCTCTTCATATTTCTCACAACTTTTCAGGCTCTTCATGTTTTTGAACACCGATCCATGCTCCTCCTATTTTTCAGACCGTTTCATGCTCCTCATATTTTTCACACCTTTTGAAGCTCTTCATATTTTTCACACCTTTTCAGGCTCTTCAGGTTTTTCAGCTCCACTTCATTCTCCTCCTATTTTTCAGACCGTTTCATGCTGCTCAAATTTTTTACAAATTTTGAAGCTCTTCATATTTTTCACACCTTTTCAGGCTCTTCATGTTTTGGAAAACAGCTTCATGCTCCTCCAATTTTTCAGAATGTTTCATGCTCGTCATATTTTTCACACCTTTTAAATCTCTTCATGTTTTTCACACCTTTTCAGGCTCTTCATGTTGTTCAGCACAAGTTCATGCTCCTCCTATTTTTCAGACCGTTTTATGCTCATCTCATTTTTTACACCTTTTGAAGCTCTTCATATTTTGCACACCTTTTCAGGCACTTCATGTTTTTCAGCTCCACTTCATGCTCCTCCTATTTTTCAGACCGTTTCATGCTGCTCTCATTTTTTACACCTTTTGAAGCTCTTCATATTTTTCACACCTTTTCAGGCTCTTCATGTTTTTCAACACAGCTTCATGCTCCTCCTATTTTTCAGATCGTTTCATGCTACTCCTATTTTTCAGACCGTTTCTTGCTCCTCATATTTTTGACACTTTTTGAAGCTCTTCATATTTTTCACACCTTGTCTGGCTCATCATGTTTTTGAACACAGCTTCATGCTCCTCCTATTTTTCAGACCGTTTCATTCTCCTCAAGTTTTTGACACCTGTTGAAGCTCTTCACATTTTTCACACCATTTCAGGCTCTTCACGATTTTCAACACCGCTTCATGATCCTCCTATTTTTCAGACCGTTTCATGCTCTTCCTATTTTTCAGACCGTTTCATGCTCCTCCTATTTTTCAGACCGTTTCATTCTCCTCATATATTTGATACATTTTGAAGCTCTTCATATTTTTCACATTTTTGAAGCTCTTCATATTTTTCACACCTTTTCAGGCTCTTCATGTTTTTGAACACCGCTTCATGCTCCTCCTTTTTTTCAGACCGTTTCTTTCTCCTCTTATATTTGACACTTTTTGAAGCTCTTCATATTTTTCACACCTTTTCAGGCTCTTCATGTTTTTCAACACCGATCCAAGCTCCTCCTATTTTTCAGACCGTTTCATGCTCCTCATATTTTTCACACCTTTTGAAGCTCTTCATATTTTTCACACCTTTTCAGGCTCTTCATGTTTTTGAACACAGCTTCATGCTCCTCCTATTTTTCAGATCGTTTCATGCTCCTCCTATTTTCCGACCGTTTCTTGCTCCTCATACTTTTGACACTTTTTGAAGCTCTTCATATTTTTCACACCTTTTCTGGCTCTTCATGTTTTTGAATACAGCTTCATGCTCCTCCAATTTTTCAGACCGTTTCATGCTCGTCATATTTTTCACACCTTTTAAAGCTCTTCATATTTTTCTCACCTTTTCATGCTCTTCATGTTTTTCAGCACCAGTTCATGCTCCTCCTATTTTTCAGACCGTTTCATGCTCATCTCATTTTTTACACCTTTTGAAGCTCTTCATATTTTCCACACCTTTTCAGGCACTTCATGTTTTTCAGCTCCACTTCATGCTCCTCCTATTTTTCAGACCGTTTCATGCTGCTCTCATTTTTTACACCTTTTGAAGCTCTTCATATTTTTCACACCTTTTCAGGCTCTTCATGTTTTTCAACACAGCTTCATGCTCCTCCTATTTTTCAGATCGTTTCATGCTACTCCTATTTTTTAGACCTTTTCTTGCTCCTCATATTTTTGACACTTTTTGAAGCTCTTCATATTTTTCACACCTTGTCTGGCTCTTCATGTTTTTCAACACAGCTTCATGCTCCTCCTATTTTTCAGACCGTTTCATTCTCCACAAGTTTTTGACACCTGTTGAAGCTCTTCACATTTTTCACACCATTTCAGGCTCTTCACGATTTTCAACACCGCTTCATGATCCTCCTATTTTTTCAGTCCGTTTCATGCTCTTCCTATTTTTCAGACCGTTTCATGCTCCTCATATTTTTCAGACCGTTTCCTTCTCCTCATATATTTGACACATTTTGAAGCTCTTCCTATTTTTCCACACCTTTTCAGGCTCTTCATTTTTTTGCACACCGTTTAATGCTCCTCCTATTTTTCAGACCGTTTCATGCTCATCTAATTTTTGAGACCTTTTGAAGCTCTTCATATTTTTCACATTTTTGAAGCTCTTCATATTTTTCACAACTTTTCAGCCTCTTCATGATTTTCAACACCGCTTAATGCTCCTCCTATTTTTCAGACCGTTTCATGCTCATCTCATTTTTTACACCTTTTGAAGCTCTTCATAATTTTCACACCTTTTCAGGCTCTTCATATTTTTCGCACCTTTTCAGGCTCTTCATGTTGTTGAACAGAGCTTCATGCTCCTCTTATTTTTCAGACCGTTTAATGCTCCTCATAATTTTGACACCTTTTTAAGCTCTTCATATTTTTCACCCCTTTTCAGGCTCTTCATGTTTTTGAACACAGCTTCATGCTCCTCCTATTTTTCAGACCGTTTCATGCTCCTCCTATTTTCTGACCGTTTCTTGCTCCTCATATTTTTGACACTTTTTGAAGGTCTTCATATTTTTCACACCTTTTCAGGCTCTTCATGTTTTTGAACACAGCTTCATGCTCCTCCTATTTTTCAGATCGTTTCATGCTCCTCCTATTTTCTGACCGTTTCTTGCTCCTCATATTTTTGACACTTTTTGAAGGTCTTCATATTTTTCACACCTTTTCTGGCTCTTCATGTTTTTGAACACAGCTTCATGCTCCTCCTATTTTTCAGACCGTTTCATGTTCGTCATATTTTTCACACCTTTTAAAGCTCTTCATATTTTTCACACCTTTTCAGGCTCTTCATGTTTTTCAGCACCAGTTCATGCTCCTCCTATTTTTCAGACCGTTTCATGCTCATCTCATTTTTTACACCTTTTGAAGCTCTTCATTTTTTGCACACCTTTTCAGGCACTTCATGTTTCTCGGCTCCACTTCATGCTCCTCCTATTTTTCAGACCGTTTCATGCTGCTCTCATTTTTTACCCCTTTTGAAGCTCTTCATATTTTTCACACCTTTTCAGGCTCTTCATGTTTTTGAACACCGTTTCATGCTCCGCCTATTTTTCAGACCGTTTCATTCTCCTCATATTTTTGACACCTTTTGAAGCTCTTCATATTTTTCTCACCTTTTGAAGCTCTTCATATTTTTCACACCTTTTCAGGCTCTTCATGTTTTTCAACACCGCTTCAAGCTCCTCCTATTTTTCAGACCATTTCATGCTCTTCATATTTTTGACACATTTTGAAGCTCTTCATATTTTTCACACCTTTTCAGGCTCTTCATGTTTTTGAACACGGTTTCATGATCCTCCTATTTTTCAGAAAGTTTCATACTCCTCATATTTTTGACACCTTTTAAACCTCTTCATATTTTTCACACCTTTTCAGGCTCTTCATGTTTTTCAACAACGGTTCATGCTCCTCCTCTTTTTCAGAAAGTTTCATGCTCCTCATATTTTTGAAACCTTTTGAAGCTCTTCATATATTTCTCACATTTTCAGTCTCTTCCTGTTTTTCAACACCATTTCATGCTCCTCTTATTTTTCAGACCGTTTGATGTTGCTCCTATTTTTCAGACCGTTTCATGATCCTCATATTTTTGAAACCTTTTGAAGCTCTTCATATTTTTCACACCTTTTCAATCTCTTCAAGATTTTCAACAACGCATCATGCTCCTCCTTTTTTTCAGACCATTTCATGCTCATCTCATTTTTGACAGCTTTTGAAGCTCTTCATATTTTTCACACCTTTTCAGGCTCTTCATGTTTTTGAACACCGCTTCAGGCTCCTCCTTTTTTTCAGACCGTTTCTTTCTCCTCATATATTTGACACTTTTTGAAGCTCTTCATATTTCTCACAACTTTTCAGGCTCTTCATGTTTTTGAACACCGATCCATGCTCCTCCTATTTTTCAGACCGTTTCATGCTCCTCATATTTTTCACACCTTTTGAAGCTCTTCATATTTTTCACACCTTTTCAGGCTCTTCAGGTTTTTCAGCTCCACTTCATTCTCCTCCTATTTTTCAGACCGTTTCATGCTGCTCAAATTTTTTACAAATTTTGAAGCTCTTCATATTTTTCACACCTTTTCAGGCTCTTCATGTTTTGGAAAACAGCTTCATGCTCCTCCAATTTTTCAGAATGTTTCATGCTCGTCATATTTTTCACACCTTTTAAATCTCTTCATGTTTTTCACACCTTTTCAGGCTCTTCATGTTGTTCAGCACAAGTTCATGCTCCTCCTATTTTTCAGACCGTTTTATGCTCATCTCATTTTTTACACCTTTTGAAGCTCTTCATATTTTGCACACCTTTTCAGGCACTTCATGTTTTTCAGCTCCACTTCATGCTCCTCCTATTTTTCAGACCGTTTCATGCTGCTCTCATTTTTTACACCTTTTGAAGCTCTTCATATTTTTCACACCTTTTCAGGCTCTTCATGTTTTTCAACACAGCTTCATGCTCCTCCTATTTTTCAGATCGTTTCATGCTACTCCTATTTTTCAGACCGTTTCTTGCTCCTCATATTTTTGACACTTTTTGAAGCTCTTCATATTTTTCACACCTTGTCTGGCTCATCATGTTTTTGAACACAGCTTCATGCTCCTCCTATTTTTCAGACCGTTTCATTCTCCTCAAGTTTTTGACACCTGTTGAAGCTCTTCACATTTTTCACACCATTTCAGGCTCTTCACGATTTTCAACACCGCTTCATGATCCTCCTATTTTTCAGACCGTTTCATGCTCTTCCTATTTTTCAGACCGTTTCATGCTCCTCCTATTTTTCAGACCGTTTCATTCTCCTCATATATTTGATACATTTTGAAGCTCTTCATATTTTTCACATTTTTGAAGCTCTTCATATTTTTCACACCTTTTCAGGCTCTTCATGATTTTCAACACCGCTTAATGCTCCTCCTATTTTTCAGACCGTTTCATGCTCATCTCATTTTTGACACCTTTTGAAGCTCTTCATAATTTTCACACCTTTTCAGGCTCTTCATATTTTTCGCACCTTTTCAGTCTCTTCATGTTGTTGAACACAGCTTCATGCTCCTATTTTTCAGACCGTTTAATGCTCCTCATAATTTTGACACCTTTTTAAGCTCTTCACATTTTTCACCCCTTTTCAGGCTCTTCATGTTTTTGAACACCGCTTCATGCTCCTTCTATTTTTCAGACCGTTTCATGCTCATCTAATTTGACAGCTTTTGAAGCTCTTCATATTTTTCACACCTTTTGAAGCTCTTCATATTGTTCACACATTTTCAGGCTCTTCATGTTTTTCAACACCGCTTCTAGATCCTCCTATTTTTCAGACCGTTTCATGCTCCTCATAATTTGACACGTTTTGAAGCTCTTCATATTTTTCACACCTTTTCAGGCTCTTCATGTTTTTGAACACCGTTTCATGCTCCGCCTATTTTTCAGACCGTTTCATTCTCCTCATATTTTTGACACCTTTTGAAGCTCTTCGTATTTTTCACACCTTTTGAAGCTCTTCATATTTTTCACACCTTTTCAGGCTCTTCATGTTTTTCAACACCGCTTCATGCTCCTGCTATTTTACAGACCATTTCATACTCCTCATATTTTTGACATTTTTTAAGGCTCTTCATATTTTTCACACCTTTTCAGGCTCTTCATGTTTTTGAACACGGTTTCATGATCCTCCTATTTTTCAGAAAGTTTCATGCTCCTCATATTTTTGACACCTTTTAAACCTCTTCATATTTTTCACACCTTTTCAGGCTCTTCATGTTTTTCAACACCGGTTCATGCTCCTCCTCTTTTTCAGAAAGTTTCATGCTCCTCATATTTTTGAAACCTTTTGAAGCTGTTCATATTTTTCTCACATTTTCAGGCTCTTCATGTTTTTGAACACCGTTTCATGCTCGTCCTATTTTTCAAATCGTTTCATGCTCCTAATATATTTCACAACTTTTGAAGCTCTTCATATTTTTCACACCTTTTCAGGCTCTTCATGTTTTTCAACACCGCTTCATGATCCTCCTATTTTTCAGAAAGTTTCATGCTCCTCATATTTTTGACACCTTTTAAACGTCTTCATATTTTTCACACCTTTTCAGGTTCTTCATGTTTTTCAAAACCATTTCATGCTCCTCTTATTTTTAAGACCATTTCATGTTGCTCCTATTTTTCAGACCGTTTCATGATCCTCATATTTTTGAAACCTTTTGAAGCTCTTCATATTTTTAATAAATTTTCAAGCTCTTCCAGATTTTCAACAACGCTTCATGCTCCTGCTTTTTTTCAGACCGTTTCATGCTCATCTCATTTTTGACAGCTTTTGAAGCTCTTCATATTTTTCACACCTTTTCAGGCTCTTCATGTTTTTGAACATCACTTCATGCTCCTCCTTTTTTTCAGACCTTTACTTTCTCCTCATATATTTGACACTTTTTGAAGCTCTTCATATTTTTCACACCTATTCAGGCTCTTCATGTTTTTCAGCACCAGTTCATGCTCCTCCTATTTTTCAGAATGTTTCATGCTCCTCATATTTTTCACACCTTTTGAAGCTCTTCATATTTTTCACACCTTTTCAGGCTCTTCATGTTTTTCAGCACCAGTTCATGCTCCTCCTATTTTTCAGACCGTTTCATGCTCATCTCTTTTTTTACACCTTTTGAAGCTCTTCATATTTTGCACACCTTTTCAGGCACTTCATGTTTTTCAGCTCCACTTCATGCTCCTCCTATTTTTCAGACCGTTTCATGCTGCTCAAATTTTTTACACCTTTTGAAGCTCTTCATATATTTCACACCTTTTCAGGCTCTTTATGTTTTTGAACGCCACTTCATGCTCCTCGTATGTTTCAGACCGTTTCATGCTCCTCATATTTTTGACACGTTTTGGGGCTCTCATATTTTTCACACCATTTCCAGGCTCTTCATATTTTTGAACACCGTTTCATGCTCCTCCTATTTTTCAGAACGTTTCATGCTCCTCATATTTTTCACACCTTTTGAAGCTCTTCATATTTTTCGCACCTTCTCAGGCGCTTCATGTATTTGAGCACAGATTCATGCTCCTCCTATATTTCAGACCGTTTCATGCTCCTCCTATTTTTCAGACTGTTTCATGCACGTCTTATTATTGACACCTTTTGAAGCTCTTCATATTTTTCACAACTTTTCAGGCTCTTCATGTTTTTGAACACCGTTTCATGCTCCTCCTATTTTTCAGAACGTTTCATGCTCCTCATATTTTTGACACGTTTTGGGCTCTTCATATTTTTCACACCATTCCAGGCTCTTCATATTTTTGAACACCGTTTCATACTCCTCCTATTTTTCAGACCGTTTCATGCTCCTCATATTTTTGACACCTTTTGAATCTCTTCATATTTTTCATACCTTTTCAGGCTCTCCATATTTTTGAACACCGCTTCATGCTCCTCCTATTTTTGAGACCGTTTCATGCTCCTCATATTTTTGACACCTTTTGAAGCTCTTAATATTTGTCACACCTTTTCAGGCTCTTCATGTTTTTGAACATCGCTTTATCCTCCTCCTATTTTTCAGACCGTTCCCTGCTCTTCATATTTTTCAAACCTTTTGAAGCTCTTCATATTTTTCACACCTTTTCAGGCTCTTCATATTTTTAAACACCGCTTCATGCTCCTTCTTTTTTTCAGACCGTTTCATGTTCCTCATATTTTTGACACCTTTTGAAGCTCTTCATATTTTTCATACCTTTTCAGGCTCTCCATATTTTTGAACACCGCTTCATGCTCCTCCTATTTTTGAGACCGTTTCTTGCTCCTCATATTTTTGACACCTTTTGAAGCTCTTCATATTTGTCACACCTTTTCAGGCTCTTCATGTTTTTGAACTCGGCCTTATCTTCCTCCTATTTTTCAGACCGTTCCATGCTCTTCATATTTTTCAAACCCTTTGAAGCTCTTCATATTTTTCACACCTTTTCAGGCTCTTCATGTTTTTAAACACCGCTTCATGCTCTTCCTATTTTTCAGACCGTTTCATGCTCCTCATATTTTTCACACCTTTTGAAGCTCTTCATATTTTTCACACCTTTTCATGCTCTTCATTTTTTTCACACCGTTTCATGCTCCTCCTATTTTTCAGACCGTTTCATGCTCCTCATATTTTTCACACATCTTGAAGCTCTTTATATTTGTCACACCTTTTCAGGCTCTTCATGTTTTTTAACACCGCTTCATGCTCCTCCTATTTTTGAGATCGTTTTATGCTCCTCATATTTTTCACACCTTTTGAAGCTCTTCATATTTTTCACACCTTCTCAGGCGCTTCATGTATTTGAGCACAGATTCATGCTCCTCCTATATTTCAGACCGTTTCATGCTCCTCCTATTTTTCAGACTGTTTCATGCACGTCTTATTATTGACACCTTTTGAAACTCTTCATATTTTTCATCCCTTTTCAGGCTCTTCATGTTTTTGAACACCGCTTCATGCTCCTGCTATTTTTCAGACCGTTTCATGCTCATCTCATTTGACAGCTTTTGAAGCTCTTCATATTTTTCACACCTTTTGAAGCTCTTCATATTCTTCACACATTTTCAGGCTCTTCATGTTTTTCAACACCGCTTCTTGCTCCTCCTATTTTTCAGACCGTTTCATGTTCCTCATATTTTGACACGTTTTGAAGCTCTTCATGTTTTTCACACCTTTTCAGGCTCTTCATGTTTTTGAACACCGTTTCATGCTCCGCCTATTTTTCAGACCGTTTCAGTCTCCTCATATTTTTGACACCTTTTGAAGCTCTTCATATTTTTCACACCTTTTGAAGCTCTTCATATTTTTCACACCTTTTCAGGCTCTTCATGTTTTTCAACACTGCTTCATAATCCCCCTATTTTTAAGACCGTTTCATGTTGCTCCTATTTTTCAGACCGTTTCATGATCCTCATATTTTTGAAAACTTTTGAAGCTCTTCATATTTTTCACACCTTTTCAAGCTCTTCAAGATTTTCAACAACGCTTCATGCTCCTGCTTTTTTTCAGACCGTTTCATGCTCATCTCATTTTTGACAGCTTTTGAAGCTCTTCATATTTTTCACACCTTTTGAAGCTCTTCACATTTTTCACACCTTTTCAGGCTCTTCAAGTTTTTGAACATCACTTCATGCTCCTCCTATTTTTCAGACCGTTTCTTTCTCCTCATATATTTGACACCTTTTAAAGCTCTTCATATTTTTCACACCTTTTTAGGCTCTTCATGTTTTTGAACACTGTTTCATGCTCCGCCTATTTTTCAGACCGTTTCATTCTCCTCATATTTTTGACACCTTTTGAAGCTCTTCATATTTTTCACACCTTTTGACGCTCTTCATATTTTTCACACCTTTTCAGGCTCTTCATGTTTTTCAACACCGGTTCATGCTCCTCCTCTTTTTCAGAAAGTTTCATGTTCCTCATATTTTTGAAACCTTTTGAAGCTCTTCATATTTTTCTCGCATTTTCAGGCTCTTCCTGTTTTTCAACACCATTTCATGCTCCTCTTATTTTTCAGACCGTTTCATGTTGCTCCTATTTTTCACACATCTTGAAGCTCTTTATATTTGTCACACCTTTTCAGGCTCTTCATGTTTTTTAACACCGCTTCATGCTCCTCCTATTTTTGAGATCATTTCATGGTCCTCATATTTTTCACACGTTTTGAAGCTCTTCATATTTTTCACACCTTCTCAGGCGCTTCATGTATTTGAGCACAGATTCATGTTCCTCCTATTTTTCAGACCGTTTCATGCTCCTCATATTTTTCACACATCTTGAAGCTCTTTATATTTGTCACACCTTTTCAGGCTCTTCATGTTTTTTAACACCGCTTCATGCTCCTCCTATTTTTGAGATCGTTTCATGGTCCTCATATTTTTCACACCTTTTGAAGCTCTGCATATTTTTCGCACCTTCTCAGGCGCTTCATGTATTTGAGCACAGATTCATGTTCCTCCTATTTTTCGGACCGTTTCATGCTCCTCATATTTTTCACACATCTTGAAGCTCTTTATATTTGTCACACCTTTTCAGGCTCTTCATGTTTTTTAACACCGCTTCATACTCCTCTTACTTTTGAGATCGTTTCATGGTCCTCATATTTTTCTCACCTTTTGAAGCTCTTCATATTTTTCGCACCTTCTCAGGCGCTTCATGTATTTGAGCACAGATTCATGTTCCTCCTATTTTTCAGACCGTTTCATGCTCCTCATATTTTTGACACCTTTTGAAGCTCTTCATTTTTTTCACACCTTTTCAGGCTCTTCATGTTTTTGAACACTGCTTCATGCTCCTCCTATTTTTGAGACCGTTTCATGCTCTTCATATTTTTGACACCTTTTGAAGCTCTTCATATTTTTCACACCTTTTCATGCACTTCATGTTTTTCACACCGTTTCATGCTCCTCCTATTTTTCAGACCGTTACATGCTCCTCATATTTTTCACACGTTTTGAAGCTCTTCATTTTTTTCACACCTTTTCAGGCTCTTCATGTTTTTGAACACCGCTTCATGCTCCTCATATTTTTGAGACCGTTTCATGCTCCTCATATTTTTGACACCTTTTGAAGCTCTTCATATTTTTCACACCTTTTCATGCTCTTCATGTTTTTCACACCGTTTCATGCTCCTCCTATATTTCAGACCGTTTCATGCTCCTCCTATTTTTCAGACTGTTTCATGCACATCTTATTATTTACACCTTTTGAAGCTTTTCATTTTTTTCACACCTTTTCAGGCTCTTCATGTTTTTCAACACCGCTTCATGCTCCTCCTATTTTTCAGACCATTTCATGCTCCTCATGTATTTCACACCTTTTGAAGCTCTTCATATTTTCCATATCTTTCAGGCTCTTCATGTTTTTAAAAACCGCTTCATGCTCCTCCTATTTTTCACACCGTTTCATGCTCCTCATATTTTTGACACGTTTTGGGCTCTTCATATTTTTCACACCATTCCAGACTCTTCATATTTTTGAACACCGTTTCATACTCCTCCTATTTTTCAGACCGTTTCCTGCTCCTCATATTTTTGACACCTTTTGAAGCTCTTCATATATTTCACACCTTTTCAGGCTCTTCATTTTCTTTAACACCGCTTCATGCTCCTCCTATTTTTCAGACAGTTTCATGCTCCTCATAATTTTCACACCTTTTGAAGCTTGACATAATTGCACAGCTTTTCAGGCTCTTCATGGTTTTGAATATCGCTTCATGCTCCTCCTATTTTTCAGACCGTTTCATGCTCCTTATATTTTTGACACCTTTGGAAGCTCTTCATATATTTCCCACTTTTTCAGGCTCATCATGGTTTTCAACACCACTTCATGCTCCTCCTATATTTCAGGCTGTTTCTTGCTCATCTCATTTTTGACACCTTTTGAAGCTCTTCATATTTTTCACACCTTTAGAAGTTCTTCATATTTTTCACACGTTCTCAGCCTCTTCATGTTTTTCAACACCGCTTCATGCACCTCCTTTTTTTCAGACCGTTTCATGCTCATCTCATTTTTGACACGTTTTGTAGGTCTTCATGTTTTTCACAAATTTTCATGCTCTTCATGTCTTCGAACACCATTTCATGCTCGTCCTATTTGTCAGACCGTTTCATGCTCCTCATATTTTTCACACCTTTTGAAGCTCTTCATATTTTTCACACCTTTTGAAGCTCTTCATATTTTCCACACGTTTTCAGGCTCCTCATGTTTTTGAACACCGCTTCATGCTCCTCATATTTTTCAGACCGTTTCGTGCTCCTCATATTCTTGACACCTTCTGAAGCTCTTCATATTTTTCACACCTTTTCAGGCTCTTCATGTTTTTGATCACCGTTTCATGCTCCTCCTATTTATCAGACCGTTTCATGCTCATGTCATTGTCGACACCTTTTCAAGCTCTTCATATATTTCACACCTTTTGAAGCTCTTCATATTTTGCACACCTTTCCAGGCTCTTCATATTTTTCAACACCGCTTCATGCTCCACCTATTTTTCAGACCGTTTCATGCTCCTCATATTTTTGACACCTTTTGAAGCTTTTCATATTTTTCACACCTTTTCATGCTCTTCATTTTTTTCAACACTACTTCTTGCTCCTCCACTTTTTCAGACCATTTCATGCTCATCTAATTTTTGACACCTGTTGAAGCTCTTCATATTTTTCACACCTTCTGAAGCTCTTTATATTTTTCACACTTTTTCAGGCTCTTCATGTTTTTCAACACCACTTCATGCTTCTCCTATTTTTCAGCCCGTTTCATGCTCATCATGTTTTTCACACCATTTGAAGCTCGTCATATTTTTCACACCTTTTAAGGCTCTCCATGTTTTTGATCACCGTTTCTTGCTCCTCCTATTTTTCAGACCGTTTCATGCTCCTCATAGTTTTCACACCTTTTGAAGCTCGTCATATTTTTCACATCTTTTTAGGCTCTCCATTTTTTTGATCACCGTTTCTTGCTCCTCCTATTTTTCAGACCCTTTCATGCTCCTCATATTTTTGACACCTTTTGAAGCTCTTCATATTTTTCACAAGTTCTCAGCCTCCTCATGTTTTTCAACACCGCTTCATGCTCCTCCTATTTTTCAGACCGTTTCATGCTTCTCATATTTTTGACACCTTTTGAAGCTCTTCATATTTTTCACACCTTTAAAGGCTCTTCATGTTTTTGAACACCGCTTCATGGTCCTCCTCTTTTTCAGACCATTTCATGCACCTCATATTTTTGACACCTTTTGAAGCTCTTCATAATTTTCACACCTGTTCAGGCTCTTCATATTTTTGAACACCGCTTCATGCTCCTCCTATTTTTCAGACCGTTTCATGCTCCTTGTAATTTTGACACCTTTTGAAGCTCTTCGTATTTTTCACACCTTTTCAGGCTCTTCATGTTTTTTAACCGCTGCATACTCCTCCTATTTTTCAGACCGTTTCATGCTCCTCATATATTTCACACCTTTTGAAGCTCTTCATATTTTTCACACCTTTTCAAGCTCTTCATATTTTCACACCTTTTCAGGCTCTTCATGTTTTTGAACACCGCTTCATGCTCCTTCTATTTTTCAGAGAGTTTCATGCTCCTCATGTATTTCTCACCTTTTGAAGCTCTTCATATTTTTCACACCTTTTCAGGCTCTTCATGTTTTTCCACACCACTTCATGCTTCTCCTATTTTTCAGCCCGTTTCATGCTCCTCATGTATTTCACACCTTTTGAAGCTCTTCAAATATTTCACACCTTTTCAGGCTCTTCACGTTTTGATCACCATTTCATGCTCCTTTATTTTTCAGACCGTTTCATGCTCATCTCATTTTTGACACCTTTTGAAGCTCTTCATATATTTCACACATTTTCAAGCTCCTCATATTTTTCACACCTTCTCAGGCTCTTCATGTATTTGAGCACAGCTTCATGCTCCTCCTATTTTTCAGACCGTTTCATGCTCCTCATATTTTTGACATCTTTAGAAACTCTTCATATCTTTCACACCTTTTCAAGCTCTTCATATTTTTCACACCTTCTCAGGCTCTTCATGTATTTGAGCACAGCTTCATGCTCCTCCTATTTTTCAGACCGTTTCATGCTCCTTATATTTTTGACACATTTTGAAGTTCTTCATATTTTTCAAACTTTTCAGGCTCTTCATCGTTTTCAACACCACTTCATGCTCTTCCTATTTTTCAGACCGTTTCATGCTCCTCATATATTTCACACCTTTTGAAGCTCTTCTTGTTTTTTAACACCTTTTCATGCTCCTCATATATTTCAGACCATTTCATGCTCCTTATATTTTTGACACCTTTTGAAGCTCTTCATATTTTTCACACCTTTTCAGGCTCTTCATATTTTTGAATACCACTTCATGCTTCTCCAGTTTTTCAGACCGTTTCATGCTCCTCATATATTTGACACCTTTTGAAGCTCTTCATATTTTTCACACCTTTTCAGGCTCTTCATGTTTTTGAACACCATTTCATGCTGCTCCTCTTTTTCAGACCGTTTCATGGTCCTCATATTTTGGCCAAGTTTTGGGGCTCTTCATATTTTTCACACCTTTTCAGGCTCTTCATGTTTTTGAACACCATTTCATGCTGCTCCTATTTTTCAGACCGTTTCTTGCTCCTCATATTTTTGACACATTTTGAAGCTCTTCATATTTTTCACACCTTTTGAAGCTCTTCATATATTTCACACCTTTCCAGGCTATTCATTTTTTCAACACCACTTCATGCTCCTCCTATTTTTCAGACCGTTTCTTGCTCCTCATATATTTGACACCGTTTAATGTTCCTCCTATTTTTCAAACCGTTTCATGCTCCTCATATGTTTCACACCTTTTTCAGGCTCTTCATGGTTTTCTACACCACTTCATGCTACTCCTATTTTTCAGACCATTTCATGTTCCTCATATTTTTGACACATTTTGAAGCTCTTCATATATTTCACACCTTTCCAGGCTATTCATTTTTTCAATACCACTTCATGCTCCTCCTATTTTTCAGACCGTTTCATGTTCCTTATATTTTTGACACAGTTTGAAGCTCTTCATATTTTTCACACCTGCTGAGGCTATTCATGTTTTTGAAAACAGTTTCTTGCTCCTCATATTTTTCAGTCCCTTTCACCCTCCTCATATTTTTGACACCTTTTTGAAGCTCTTCATATTTTTCACACCTTTCCAGGCTCTTCAAGTTTTTGAACACCGTTTCATGATCCTCCCATTTTGCAGACCGTTTCATGCTCCTCATATATTTGACACGTTTTGAAGTTCTTCATATTTTTCACACCTTTTCACGCTCTTCATGTTTTTCAGCACTTCTTCAAACTCCTCCTATTTTTCAGACCGTTTCATGCTCCTTATATTTTTGACACCTTTTGAAGTTCTTCATAATTTTCAAACTTTACAGGCTCTTCATCGTTTTCAACACCACTTCAGGCTCTTCCTATTTTTCAGACCGTTTCATGCTCCTCATATATTTCACACCTTTTGAAGCTCTTCATGTTTTTTAACACCTTTTCATACTCCTCTTATATTTCAGACCGTTTCATGCTCCTTATATTTTTGACACCTTTTGAAACTCTTCATATTTTTCACACTTTTTCAGGCTCTTCATATTTGTCAACACCACTTCATGCTTCTCCAATTTTTCAAACCGTTTCATGCTCCTCATATTTTTGACACTTTTTCAAGCTCTTCCTTTATTTCACACCTTTTCATGCTGTTCATCTTTTTCAACACCGCTTCATGCTTCTCCTATTTTTCAGACCGTTTCATGCTCCTCCTATTTTTCAGACTGTTTCATGCTACTCTTATTATTGACACCTTTTGAAGCTCTCATATTTTTCACACCTTTTCAGGCTCTTCATGTTTTTCAACACCGCTTCATGCTCCTCCTATTTTTGCGACCGTTTCATGCTCCTCATATTTTTGACACCTTTGAAGCTCTTCATATTTTATCACACGTTTTCAGGCTCTTCAAGTTTTTCATCACCGCTTCACGCTCCTCCTATTTTTGAGACTGTTTCACGCTCCACATATTTTTGACAACTTTTGGAGCTCTTCATATTTTTCAAACTTTTTCAGGCTCTTCATGTTTTTTAACCGCTGCATACTCCTCCTATTTTTCAGACCGTTTCATGCTCCTCATATTTTTGACACTTTTTGAATCTCTTCCTTTTTTTCACACCTTTTCAGACTCTTCATTTTTTTCAACTCCGCTTCATGCTCCTCCTATTTTTCAGACTGTTTCATGCTCCTCATATTTTTGACAAGTTTTGAAGCTCTTCATATTTTTCACACCTTTTCATGCTCTTCATGTTTTTGAACACCACTTCATGCTTCTCCTATTTTTCAGACCGTTTCATGCTCCTCATATGTTTCACTCCTTTTTCAGGCTCTTCATGATTTTCAACAACATTTCATGCTCCTCCTATTTTTCAGACCATTTCATCCTCCTCCTATTTTTCAGACCGTTTCATGCTCCTCATATTTTGACACCTTTTGAAGCTCTTCATATTTTTCACCTTTTCAGGCTCTTCATATTTTTCAACACTGCTACATACTTCTCCTATATTTCCGACCGTTTCATGCTCCTCATATTTTTGATACCTCTTGAAGCTCTTCATATTTTTCACACCTTTTCAGGCTCTTCATGTTTTTCAGCACCGCTTCATGCTCCTCCTATTTTCCAGACCGTTTCAAGCTCCTCATATTTTTGACACCTTTGAAGCTCTTCATATATTTCAAACCTTTTCAGGCTCTTCAAGTTTTTCAACACAGCTTCATGCTCCTCATATTTTTCAGACCGTTTCATTCTCCTCATATTTTTGATACCTTTTGAAGCTCTTCGTATTTTTCACACCTTTTCAGGCTCTTCATGTTTTTCAACACCGCTTCAAGCTCCTCCTATTTTTCAGACCGTTTCATGCTCCTCATATTTTTGTCACCTTTTACAGCACTTCATATTTTTCACACCTTTTCAGGCTCCTCATGTTTTTCCACACCACTTCATGCTCCTCCTATTTTTCAGACCGTTTCATGCTCTTCATATTTTTGAGACCTTTTGAAGCTCTTCATATTTTTCATACCTTTTCAGGCTTTTCATGTTTTTCAACACCGCTTCATGCTCCGCCTATTTTTCAAACCGTTTCATGCTCCTCATATGTTTCACACCTTTTTCAGGCTCTTCATGGTTTTCAACACCACTTCATGCTCCTCCTATTTTTCAGACCTTTTCATGTTTCTCATATATCTGACACAGTTTGAAGCTCTTCATATTTTTCACAAATGTTGAGGCTCTTCATGTTTTTGAAAACAGTTTCTTGCTCCTCATGTTTTTCAGACCCTTTCACCCTCCTCATATTTTTGACACCTTTTTGAAGCTCTTCATTTTTTTCACACCTTTCCAGGCTCTTCAAGTGTATGAACACCGTTTCATGATCTTCCTATTTTTCAGACCGTTTCATGCTCCTCATATATTTGACACCTTTTGAAGTTCTTCATATTTTTCACACCTTTTCAGGCTCTTCATGTTTTTCAACACCACTTCATGCTCCTCCTATTTTTCAGATCGTTTCATGCTCCTTATATTTTTGACACCTTTTGAAGTTCTTCATATTTTTCACACCTTTCAGGCTCTTCATGGTTTTCAACACCACTTCATGCTCTTCCTATTTTTCAGACCGTTTCATGCTCCTCATATGTTTCACACCTTTTGAAGCTCTTCATGTTTTTTAACCCCTTTCTTGCTCCTCCTATATTTCATACCGTTTCATGCTCCTTATATTTTTGACACCTTTAGAAGCTCTTCATATATTTCACACCTTTTCAGGCTCTTCATATTTTTCAACACCGCTTCAAGCTCCTCCTATTTTTCAGACCGTTTCTTGGTCCTCATATTTTTGACACCTTTGAGGCTCTTCATATATTTCACACATTTTCAGGCTCTTCATGTTTTTCAACACCGCTTCATGCTCCTTCTAATTTTCAGACCGTTTCATTCTCCTCATATTTTTGACACCATTTGAAGCTTTTCATATTTTTCACACCTTTTCAGGCTCTTCATATTTTTTAACAACTTTTCATGCTCCTCCTATATTTCAGACCGTTTCATGCTCCTCATAATTTTGACACCTTTGAAGCTCTTCATATTTTTCACACCTTTTCAGGCTGTTCATATTTTTCAACACCACTTCATGCTTCTCCGATTTTTCAGACCGTTTCATGCTCCTCATATGTTTCACACCTTTTGAAGCTCTTCATATTTTTTTTAACACCTTTTCACGCTCCTCCTATATTTCAGACCGTTACATGCTCCTCATATTTTTGACACAGTTTTAAGCTCTTCACATTTTTCACACCTTTTGAGGCTCTTCATGTTTTTGAAAACAGTTTCTTGCTCCTCCTATTTTTCAGACCGTTTCATGCTCCTCATATGTTTCACAACTTTTGAAGCTCTTCATATTTTTTACACCTTTTCAGGCTCTTTATGTTTTTCAACAGGCTTCATGCTCCTCTTATTTTTCAGACCGCTTTGTGCTCCTCATATTTTTCACACCTTTGAAGCTCTTCATATTTTTCACACCTATGCAGGCTCTTCATAATTTTGAACACGGCTTCATGCTCCTCCTATTTTTCAGACCGTTTCATACTCCTCATGTATTTCACACCTTTTGAAGCTCTTCATATTTTTCACACCTTTTCAGGCTCTTCATGTTTGTCAACACCGTTTCATGCTCCTCCTATTTTTCAGACCGTTTCATACTCCTCATATATTTGACACCTTTTGAAGCTCTTCATATTTTTCACACCTTTTCAGGCTATTTATGTTTTTCAATACAGCTCATGATCCTCCTATTTTTCAGACCGTTTCATACTCCTCATGTATTTCACACCTTTTGAAGCTCTTCATATTTTTCACACCTTTTCAGGCTCTTCATGTTTTTGAACACCGTTTCATGTTCCTCCTATTTTTCAGACCGTTTCATGCTCCTCATATTTTTGACACCTTTTGAAGCTCTTCATATTTTTCACACGATTTCAGGCTCTTCACGTTTTTGAACAACGCTACAATGCTCCTCCTATTTTTCAGACAGTTTCATGCTCCTCATATTTTTGACACCTTTTGAAGCTCTTCATATTTTTTGCACCTTTTCAGTCTTTACATGTTTTTCAACACAGCTTCATGCTCCTCTTATTTTTCGGACAGTTTCATGCTCCTCATGTATTTCACACCTTTTGAAGCTCTTCATATTTTTCACACCTTTTCAGGCTCTTCATGTTTTTGAGCACCGTTTCATGCTCCTCCTATTTTTCACACCTTTTGAAGGTCTTCATATATTTCACACATTTTCAGGCTCTTCATGTTTTTCAACAACGCTTCATGCTCCTCCTATTTTTCACACCTTTTGAAGCTGTTCATATTTTTCACACCTTTTCAGGCTCTTCATGTTTTTGAACAACGCTTCATGCTCCTACAATTTTCAGACCGTTTCAAACTCCTCAGGTATTTCACACCATTTGAAGCTCTTCATATTTTTCACACCTTTTCAGTCTCTTCATGTTTTTGAACAGCGTTTCATGCTGCTCCTATTTTTCAGACGGTTTCATACTCCTCATAATTTTGACACATTTTGAAGCTCTTCATATATTTCACACCTTTTAAGGCTCTTCATATTTTTCAACACCACTTCATGCTCCTCCTATTTTTCAGACCGTTTCATGCTCCTCATGTATTTCACACCTTTTGAAGCTCTTCATATTTTTCACACCTTTTCAGGCTGTTCATGATTTTGAACACCGTTTCATGCTCCTCCTATTTTTCAGACCGTTTCATGCTCCTCGTATTTGTAACATCTTTTGAAGCTTTTCATATTTTTCACACCTTTTAGGCTCTTCATGTTTTTCAGCACCACTTCTTGCTCCTCCTCTTTTTCAGACCGTTTCATGCTCCTCTTATTTTTGACACCTTTTGAAGCTCTTCATATTTTTTACACCTTTTCAGGCTCTACATGTTTTTCAACACGGCTTCATGCTCCTCTTATTTTTCAGACCGTTTCATGCTCCTCATATTTTTCACACCTTTTGATGCTCTTCATATTTTTCACACTTTTTCAGGCTCTTCATGTTTTTCAACACCGCTTCATGCTCCTCCTATTTTTCAGACCGTTTCATGCTCCTCATATTTTTCACACCTTTTGATGCTCTTCATATTTTTCACACCTTTTCAGGCTCTTCATGTTTTTCAACACCGCTTCATGCTCCTCCTATTTTTCAGACCGTTTCATGCTCCTCATGTATTTCACTCCTTTTGAAGCTCTTCATATTTTTCACATATTTTTAGGCTCTTCATGTATTTCCACAACGTTTCAGCCTCTCCTATTTTCAGACCGTTTCATGCTCCTCATATATTTGACACCTTTTCAAGCTCTTCATATATTTCACACCTTTTCAGGTTCTTCATGTTTTTGAACACCGTTTCATGCTCCTCCTATTTTTCAGACCATTTCATGCTCCTCATGTATTTCACATTATTTGAAGCTCTTCATATTTTTCACACCTTTTGAATCTCTTCATATTTTTCACACCTTTTGAAACTCTTAATATTTTTCACACCTTTTCAGGCTCTTCATGTTTTTGAACACCTTTTCATGCCCCTCTATATTTCAGACTGTTTCATGCTCCTCATATTTTTGACACCTTTTGAAGCTCTTCATATTTTTCACACCTTTGCAGGCTCTTCATGTTCTTCAACAACGCTTCATGCTCCTCCTTTTGTTCAGACCTTTTCATGCTCCTCATATTTTTGACACCATTCGAAGCTCTTCATTTTTTTCACACCTTTTCAGGCTCTTCATGTTTTTCACACTACTTCATGCTCCTCCTATTTTTCAGACCGCTTCATGCTCATCTCATTTTTGACCGCTTTTGAAGCTCTTCATATTTTTCACACCTTTTGAGGCTCTTCATATTTTTCACACGTTTTCAGGCTCTTCATGTTTTTGAACACCGTTTCATGCTACTCCTATTTTTCAGACCGTTTCATGCTTCTCATATTTTTGACACCTTTTGAAGCTCTTCATATTTTTCACACCTTTTCAGGCTCTTCATGTTTTTCAACACCGCTTCATGGTCCTCCTATTTTTCAGACCCTTTCATGCTCCCACTTTTTTCACACCTTTTGAAGCTCTTCATATTTTTAACACCTTTTCAGGCTCTTCATTTTTTTGAACACCGCTTCATGCTCCTACTATTTTTCAGACCGTTTTTTGCTCCTCATATATTTGACACCTTTTGAAGCTGTTCATATTTTTCATATCTTTTCAGGTTTTCATGTTTTTCAACACCGCTTCATACTCCTCCTATATTTCATACCATTTCATGCTCCTCATGTGTTTCACATTATTTGAAGCTCTTCATATTTTTCACACCTTTTGAATCTCTTCATATTTTTCACACCTTTTGAAGCTCTTCATATATTTCACACCTTTTGAACCTCGTCAAATTTTTCACAACTTTTCAGGTTCTTCATGTTTTTGAACACCGCTTCATGCTCCTCCTATTTTTCAGACCTTTTCATATTCCTCCTATTTTTCAGATCTTTTCATGCTCCTCATATGTTTGACACCTTTTGAAGCTTTTCATATTTTTCACACCCTTTCAGGCTCTTCATGTTTTTCAACACCGTTTCATGCTCCTCCTATTTTTTGACATTTTCATGCTCCTCATATTTTTGACTCCTTTTGAACCTCTTCATATTTTTCACACCTTTTCAGGCTCTTCATATTTTTAAACACCGCTTCATGCTCCTCGTATATTTTGAACTTTTAATGCTCCTCATAATTTTGACACCTTTTGCAGCTCTTCATATTTTTCACACTTTTTCTGGCTCTTCATATTTTTCAACACCACTTCATGCTCCTCCTATGTTTAGAACGTATAATGCTCCTCATAATTTTGACACCTTTTGAAGCTCTTCATAATTTTCACACCTTTTCAGTCTCTTCATGTTTTGAACACCGCTTCATGATCCTCCTATTTTTCAGACCGTTTCATGCTCTGCATATATTTCACACTTTTTGAAGCTCTTCATATTTTTCACACCTTTTCTGGTTCTCATGTTTTTGAACACAGCTTCATGCTTCTGCTATTTTTCAAACCGTTTCATGCTCCTCATATATTTCACACCTTTTGAAGCTCTTCATATTTTTCACACCTTTTCAGGCTCTTCATCTTTTTCGACATCACTTCATGCTCCTCCTATTTCTCAGACCATTTCAGGCTCCTCATATTTTTGACAGCTTTTGAATCTCTTCATATTTTTCACACCTTTTCGTGATCTTCATGTTTTTCAACACCGTGTCATGCTCGTCCTATTTTTCAGACGGTTTCATGCTCCTCATATTTTTCACACCTTTAAAGCTCTTCATATTTTTCACACATTTTAAGGCTCTTCATATTTTTCAACACCGTGTCATGCTCCTGCTAATTTTCAGATGGTTTCATGCTCCTCATAATTTTCACAACTTTAAAGCTCTTCATATTTTTCACACCTTTTAAGGCTCTTCATGTTTTTGAACACCACTACATGCTCCTCCTATTTTTCTGACCGTTTCATGCTCCTCATATTTTTGACACCTTTTGAAGCTCTTCATATTTTTAACACCTTTTCAGGCTCTTCATGTTTTTGAACACCATTTCATGCTCCTCATATTTTGACAACTATTGAAACTCTTCATATTTTTCAGACCGTTTCATGCTCCTCATATTTTGACACCTTTTGAAGCTCTTCATATATTTCACAGATTTTCAGGCTCTTCAGGTTTTTGAACATCGTTTCTTGCTCCTCCTATTTTTCAGAACGTTCCATGCTCCTCATATTTTTCACTCCTTTTGCATCTCTTCATATTTTTCACACCTTTTCTGGCTCTTCATATTTTTAAACACCACTTAATGCTCCTCCTATGTTTAGAACGTTTAATGCTCTTAATAATTTTGACACCTTTTGCAGCTCTTCATATTTTTCACACTTTTTCTGGCTCTTCATATTTTTCAACACCACTTTATGCTCCTCCTATGTTTAGAACGTTTAATGCTCCTCATAATTTTGACACCTTTTGAAGCTCTTCATATTTTTCACACCTTTTCAGTCTCTTCATGTTTTGAACACCGCTTCATGATCCTCCTATTTTTCAGACTGTTTCATGCTCCGCATATATTTCACACCATTTGAAGCTCTTCATATTTTTCACACCTTTTCTGGTTCTCATGTTTTTGAACACAGCTTCATGCTTCTCCTATTTTTCAGACCGTTTCATGGTCCTCATATATTTCACACCTTTTGAAGCTCTTCCTATTTTTCAGACCTTTTCAGGCTCTTCAAGTTTTTCAAAAGCATTTCATGCTCCTCCTATTTTTCAGACCGTTTCATGCTCCTCATAGTTTTGACACCTTTTGAAGCTCTTCATATATTTCACAGATTTTCAGGCTCTTCAGGTTTTTGAACATCGTTTCATGCTCCTCCTATTTTTCAGAACGTTCCATGCTCCTCATATTTTTCACACCTTTTGCATCTCTTCATATTTTTCACACCTTTTCTGGCTCTTCATATTTTTAAACACCACTTAATGCTCCTCCTATGTTTAGAACGTTTAATGCTCTTAATAATTTTGACACCTTTTGCAGCTCTTCATATTTTTCACACTTTTTCTGGCTCTTCATATTTTTCAACACCACTTTATGCTCCTCCTATGTTTAGAACGTTTAATGCTCCTCATAATTTTGACACCTTTTGAAGCTCTTCATATTTTTCACACCTTTTCAGTCTCTTCATGTTTTGAACACCGCTTCATGATCCTCCTATTTTTCAGACCGTTTCATGCTCTGCATATATTTCACACTTTTTGAAGCTCTTCATATTTTTCACACCTTTTCTGGTTCTCATGTTTTTGAACACAGCTTCATGCTTCTGCTATTTTTCAAACCGTTTCATGCTCCTCATATATTTCACACCTTTTGAAGCTCTTCATATTTTTCACACCTTTTCAGGCTCTTCATCTTTTTCGACATCACTTCATGCTCCTCCTATTTCTCAGACCATTTCAGGCTCCTCATATTTTTGACAGCTTTTAAATCTCTTCATATTTTTCACACCTTTTCGTGATCTTCATGTTTTTCAACACCGTGTCATGCTCGTCCTATTTTTCAGACGGTTTCATGCTCCTCATATTTTTCACACCTTTAAAGCTCTTCATATTTTTCACACATTTTAAGGCTCTTCATATTTTTCAACACCGTGTCATGCTCCTGCTAATTTTCAGATGGTTTCATGCTCCTCATAATTTTCACAACTTTAAAGCTCTTCATATTTTTCACACCTTTTAAGGCTCTTCATGTTTTTGAACACCACTACATGCTACTCCTATTTTTCTGACCGTTTCATGCTCCTCATATTTTTGACACCTTTTGAAGCTCTTCATATTTTTAACACCTTTTCAGGCTCTTCATGTTTTTGAACACCATTTCATGCTCCTCATATTTTGACAACTATTGAAACTCTTCATATTTTTCAGACCGTTTCATGCTCCTCATATTTTGACACCTTTTGAAGCTCTTCATATATTTCACAGATTTTCAGGCTCTTCAGGTTTTTGAACATCGTTTCTTGCTCCTCCTATTTTTCAGAACGTTCCATGCTCCTCATATTTTTCACTCCTTTTGCATCTCTTCATATTTTTCACACCTTTTCTGGCTCTTCATATTTTTAAACACCACTTAATGCTCCTCCTATGTTTAGAACGTTTAATGCTCTTAATAATTTTGACACCTTTTGCAGCTCTTCATATTTTTCACACTTTTTCTGGCTCTTCATATTTTTCAACACCACTTTATGCTCCTCCTATGTTTAGAACGTTTAATGCTCCTTATAATTTTGACACCTTTTGAAGCTCTTCATATTTTTCACACCTTTTCAGTCTCTTCATGTTTTGAATACCGCTTCATGATCCTCCTATTTTTCAGACTGTTTCATGCTCCGCATATATTTCACACCATTTGAAGCTCTTCATATTTTTCACACCTTTTCTGGTTCTCATGTTTTTGAACACAGCTTCATGCTTCTCCTATTTTTCAGACCGTTTCATGGTCCTCATATATTTCACACCTTTTGAAGCTCTTCCTATTTTTCAGACCTTTTCAGGCTCTTCAAGTTTTTCAAAAGCATTTCATGCTCCTCCTATTTTTCAGACCGTTTCATGCTCCTCATAGTTTTGACACCTTTTGAAGCTCTTCATATATTTCACAGATTTTCAGGCTCTTCAGGTTTTTGAACATGGTTTCATGCTCCTCCTATTTTTCAGAACGTTCCATGCTCCTCATATTTTTCACACCTTTTGCATCTCTTCATATTTTTCACACCTTTTCTGGCTCTTCATATTTTTAAACACCACTTAATGCTCCTCCTATGTTTAGAACGTTTAATGCTCTTAATAATTTTGACACCTTTTGCAGCTCTTCATATTTTTCACACTTTTTCTGGCTCTTCATATTTTTCAACACCACTTTATGCTCCTCCTATGTTTAGAACGTTTAATGCTCCTCATAATTTTGACACCTTTTGAAGCTCTTCATATTTTTCACACCTTTTCAGTCTCTTCATGTTTTGAACACCGCTTCATGATCCTCCTATTTTTCAGACTGTTTCATGCTCCGCATATATTTCACACCATTTGAAGCTCTTCATATTTTTCACACCTTTTCTGGTTCTCATGTTTTTGAACACAGCTTCATGCTTCTCCTATTTTTCAGACCGTTTCATGCTCCTCATATATTTCACACCTTTTGAAGCTCTTCCTATTTTTCAGACCTTTTCAGGCTCTTCAAGTTTTTCAACAGCATTTCATGCTCCTCCTATTTTTCAGACCGTTTCATGCTCCTCATAGTTTTGACACCTTTTGAAGCTCTTCATATTTTTCACACCTTTTCAGGCTCTTCATGTTTTTGAACATGGCTCATGCTCCTCCTATTTTTCAGACCGTTTCATGCTCCTCATATTTTTGACACCTTTTGAAGCTCTTCATATTTTTCACACCTATTCAGGTTCTTCATGTTATTGAACACCACTTCATGCTCCTCCTATTTTTCAGACAGTTTCATGCTCCTCATGTATTTCCCACCTTTTGAAGCTCTTCATATTTTTCACACCTATTCAGGCTCTTCATGTTTTTGAACACCGCTTCATGCTCCTCCTTTTTTCAGACCGTTTCATTCTCCTCTTATATTTCACACCTTTTGAAGCTCTTCATATTTTTCACAGCTTTTTAGGATCTTCAAGTTTTTCAACACCGTTTCATGCTCCTCCTATTTTTCAGACCATTTCATGCTCATCTCATTTTTGACACTTTTGGAAGCTCTTCATATTTTTCAAAGCTTTTCAAGCTCTTCATATTTTTCACACCTTTTCAGGCTCTTCATGTTTTTCAACACCGTTTCATGCTCCTCCTATTTTTCAAACCGTTTCATGTTCCTCATAATTTTGACACCTTTTGAAGATCTTCATAATTTACACACATTTTCAGGCTCTTCATGTGTTTGAACACCGCTTCATGTTCCTCCTATTTTTCAGACCGTTTCATGCTCCTCATATTTTTGACACCTTTTGAAGCCCTTCATATTTCTCACACCTTTTCAGGCTCTTCATGTTTTTCAACACCGCTTCATGCTCCTCCTATTTTTCAGACCGTTTCATGCTCCTCATATTTTTGACACCTTTTGAAGCTCTTCATATTTTTCACACCTTTTCATGCTCTTCAAGTTTTTCAACATCACTTCATGCTCCTACTTTTTTGCAGACCGTTTCATGCTCCTCTTATTTTTGACACCTTTTGAAGCTCTTCATATTTTTCACACCTATTCAGGCTCTTCATGTTTTTGAACACAGGTTGATGCTCCTCCTATTTTTCAGAACGTTTCATGCTCCTCATATTTTTGACACCTTTTGTAGCTCTTCATATTTTTCACACCTATTCAGGCTCTTCATGTTTTTGAACACAGGTTGATGCTCCTCCTATTTTTCAGACTGTTTCATGCTCATCTCATTTTTGACACCTTTTGCAGCTTTTCATATTTTTCACACCTTTTCAAGCTCTTCATATTTTTAAACACCACTTCATGCTTCTCCTATTTTTCAGCCCATTTCATGCTCCTCATGTATTTCACACCTTTTGAAGCTCTTCATATTTTTCAGACCTTTTCAGGCTCTTCATGTTTTTCCACAGCACTTCATGCTTCTCTTATTTTTCAGCCCGTTTCATGCTCCTCATGTATTTCACACATTTTGAAGCTCGTCATATTTTTCACACCTTTTCAGGCTCTTCATGTTTTTGATCACCGTTTCATGCTCCTCCTATTTTTCAGACCGTTTCATGCTCCTCATATTTTTGACAGAGTTTGAGGCTTTTCATATTTTTCACACCTTTTCAGGCTCTTCATGTTTTTGAACACCGTTTCATAATCAGCCTATTTTTAAGACCGTTTCATGCTCCTCATATTTTTGACACCTTTAGAACCTCTTCATATTTTACACAGCTTTTCAGGCTCTTCATGTTTTTGAACACAGTTTCATAATCAGCCTGTTTTTAAGACCGTTTCATGCTCCTCATATTTTTGACACCTTTTGAAGCTCTTCAGATATTTCACACCTTTCCAGGCTCTTCATTTTTTCAACACCACTTCATGCTCCTCCTATTTTTCAGATCGTTTCATGCTCTTCTCATTTTAACACCTTTTGAAGCTCTTCATATTTTTGACAAATTTTGAAGGTCTTCATATTTTTCATACGTTTTCAGGCTCTTCATGATTTTCAACACCGCTTCATGCTCCTCCTATTTTTCAGACCTTTTCATGCTCATCTCTTTTTTGACACCTTTTGAAGCTCTTCATATTTTTCACACCTTTTGAAGCTCTTCATATTTTTCACACCTATTCAGGCTCGTCATGTTTTTGAACACCGCTTCATGCGCCTCCTATTTTTCAGACCGTTTCATGCTCCTCATATTTTTGACAGATTTTGAAGCTTTTCATAATTTACACACATTTTCAGGCTCTTCATGTGTTTGAACACCGCTTCATGTTCCTCCTATTTTTCAGACCGTTTCATGCTCCTCATATTTTTGACACCTTTTGAAGCTCTTCATATTTTTCACACCTTTTCATGCTCTTCAAGTTTTTCAACATCACTTCATGCTCCTACTTTTTTGCAGACCGTTTCATGCTCCTCTTATTTTTGACACCTTTTGAAGCTCTTCATATTTTTCACACCTATTCAGGCTCTTCATGTTTTTGAACACAGGTTGATGCTCCTCCTATTTTTCAGAACGTTTCATGCTCCTCATATTTTTGACACCTTTTGTAGCTCTTCATATTTTTCACACCTATTCAGGCTCTTCATGTTTTTGAACACAGGTTGATGCTCCTCCTATTTTTCAGACTGTTTCATGCTCATCTCATTTTTGACACCTTTTGCAGCTTTTCATATTTTTCACACCTTTTCAAGCTCTTCATATTTTTAAACACCACTTCATGCTTCTCCTATTTTTCAGCCCATTTCATGCTCCTCATGTATTTCACACCTTTTGAAGCTCTTCATATTTTTCAGACCTTTTCAGGCTCTTCATGTTTTTCCACAGCACTTCATGCTTCTCTTATTTTTCAGCCCGTTTCATGCTCCTCATGTATTTCACACATTTTGAAGCTCGTCATATTTTTCACACCTTTTCAGGCTCTTCATGTTTTTGATCACCGTTTCATGCTCCTCCTATTTTTCAGACCGTTTCATGCTCCTCATATTTTTGACAGAGTTTGAGGCTTTTCATATTTTTCACACCTTTTCAGGCTCTTCATGTTTTTGAACACCGTTTCATAATCAGCCTATTTTTAAGACCGTTTCATGCTCCTCATATTTTTGACACCTTTAGAACCTCTTCATATTTTACACAGCTTTTCAGGCTCTTCATGTTTTTGAACACAGTTTCATAATCAGCCTGTTTTTAAGACCGTTTCATGCTCCTCATATTTTTGACACCTTTTGAAGCTCTTCAGATATTTCACACCTTTCCAGGCTCTTCATTTTTTCAACACCACTTCATGCTCCTCCTATTTTTCAGATCGTTTCATGCTCTTCTCATTTTAACACCTTTTGAAGCTCTTCATATTTTTGACAAATTTTGAAGGTCTTCATATTTTTCATACGTTTTCAGGCTCTTCATGATTTTCAACACCGCTTCATGCTCCTCCTATTTTTCAGACCTTTTCATGCTCATCTCTTTTTTGACACCTTTTGAAGCTCTTCATATTTTTCACACCTTTTGAAGCTCTTCATATTTTTCACACCTATTCAGGCTCGTCATGTTTTTGAACACCGCTTCATGCGCCTCCTATTTTTCAGACCGTTTCATGCTCCTCATATTTTTGACAGATTTTGAAGCTTTTCATATTTTTCACACCTTTTCAGGCTCTTCAAGTTTTTCAACACCACTTCATGCTCCTCCTTGTTGCAGACCTTTTCATGCTCCTCATATTTTTGACACATTTTCATGATCCTCATATTTTTCACATCTTTTCAGTCTCTTCTTTTTTTTCAACACCACTTCATGGTCCTCCTATTTTTCAAACCGTTTCATGCTCATCTCATTTTTGACACCTTTTGAAGCTTTTCATATTTTTCACAACTTTTCAGGCTCTTCATGTTTTTGAAAACCGCTTCATGCTCCTCCTATTTTTGAGACCGTTTCATGCTCCTCATATTTTTGACACCTTTTGATGCTCTTCATATTTTTCACACCTTTTCAGTCTCTTCTTTTTTTTCAACACCACTTCATGCTCCTCCTATTTTTCACACCGTTTCATGCTCATCTCATTTTTGACACCTTTTGAAGCTCTTCATATTTTTCACACCTTTTCAGGCTCTTCATGTTTTTCAACACCGCTTCATGAACCTCCTATTTTTCGGACCGATTCATGCACCTCATATTTTTGACACATTTTGAAGCTCTTCATATTTTTCACACCTTTTCAGGCTCTTCATGGTTTTCAACACCACTTCATGCTCCTCGTATTTTTCAGACCGTTTCATGCTCCTCATATTTTTGACACCTTTTGAAGCTCTACATATTTTTCACACCTTTTCAGGCTCTTCATGATTTTCAACACCATTTCATGCTCCTTTTTTTCAGACCGTTTCATGCCCATCTCATTTTTGACATCTTTTGAAGCTCTTCATATTTTTTACACCTTTTGAAGCTCTTCATAATTTTCATATTTTTGAAGCTCTTCATATTTTTCACACATTTTCAGGTTCTTCATGTTTTTCAACACCACTTCAGGCTCCTCCTATTTTTCAGACCCTTTCATGCTAATCTAATTTTTGACACTTTTTGAAGCTCTTCATATTTTTCACACCTTTTCAGTCTCTGCATGTTTTTGAACACCGTTTCATGCTCCTCATGTATTTCACACCTTTTGAAGCTCTTCATATTTTGCACACCTTTTCAGGCTCTTCATGTTTTTGAACACCGCTTCATCCTCCTCCTATTTTTAACAGGGTTTCATGCTCGTCATATTTTTGACATATTTTGAAGCTCTTCATAATTTTCACACCTTTTCAGGCTCTTCATGTTTTTGAACATCGCTTCATGCTCGTCCTATTTTTCAAACCGTTTCATGCTCCTCATATTTTTGACACCTTTTGAAGCTCTTCATATTTTTCACACCTTTTCAGGCTATTTATTTTTTTCAACACCACTTCATGCTCCTCCTATTTTTCAGACCGTTTCATGCAGATCTCCTTTTTGACACCTTTTGAAGCTCTTCATATTTTTCAAACCTTTTGAAGCTCTTCATATTTTTCACACGTTTTCAGGCTCTTCATGTTTTTCAACACCACTTCATGCTCCTCCTATTTTTCAGACCGTTTGAAGCTGTTCATATTTTTCACACGTTTTCAGATTCTTCATGATTTTGATCACCGTTTCATGCTCCTCCTATTTTTCAGACCGTTTCATGCTCCTCATATTTTTGACACCTTTTGAAGCTCTTCACATTTATCACACCTTTTCAGGCTCTTCATGTTTTTCAACACCGCTTCATGATTTACCTATATTTCAGAGCGTTTCATGCTCCTCATATTTTTGACACCTTTTGAAGCTCTTCACATTTATCACACCTTTTCAGGCTCTTCATGTTTTTCAACACCGCTTCATGCTCCTCCTATTTTTCAGATCGTTTCATGCTCCGCATATTTTTGACTCCTTTTGAAGCTCTTCATATTTTTCACACGTTTTCAGGCCCTTCATGTTTTTGAACACCGCTTCATGCTCCTCCTATTTTTCAAACCTTTTGAAGCTCTTCATGTTTTTCACACCTTATCAGCCTCTTCATGTTTTTGAACATCTCTTCATGCTCCTCATATTTTTGACAATTTTGTAAGCTCTTCATTTTTTTCACACTTTTTCAGGCTCTTCATGTTTTTGAGCACCGCTTCATGCTCCTCCTATTTTTCAAACCTTTTGAAGCTCTTCATGTTTTTCACACCTTATCAGCCTCTTCATGTTTTTGAACATCTCTTCATGCTCCTCATATTTTTGACAATTTTATAAGCTCTTCATTTTTTTCACACTTTTCAGGCTCTTCATGTTTTTGAGCACCGCTTCATGCTCCTCCTATTTTTCAAACCTTTTGAAGCTCTTCATGTTTTTCACACTTTTTCAGGCTGTTTATAGTTTTAAACACCGCTGCATGATTCTCCTATATTTGAGACCATTTCATGCTCCTCATATTTTTGACATTTTTTGAAGCTCTTCATATTTTTCACACTTTTTCAGGCTCTTCATGTTTTGAACAACACTTCATGCTCCTCCTATTTTTCAGACCGTTTCATGCTCCTCAGGTATTTCACACCTTTTGAAGCTCTTCATATTTTTCACACCTTTTCAGGCTCTTCACCTTTTTGAACAACACTTCATGCTCCTCCTACTTTTCAGACGGTTTCATGCTCATCTCATTTTTGACACCTTTTCAGGGTCTTCATATTTTTCAAACTTTTGAAGATCTTCATATTTTTCACACTTTTTCAGGCTCTTCATGTTTTGAACACTGCTTCATGCTCCTCCTATTTTTCAGACCGTTTCATTCTCCTCATGTTTTTCACACCTTTTGAAGCTCTTCATAATTTTCACACCTTTTCATGCTCTTCATGTTTTTGAACACCGTTTCATGCTCGTCCTATTTTTCAGACCATTTCAAGCTCCTCATATTTTTGAAACCTTTTGAAGCTCTTCATATTTTTCACACCTTTTCCGTCTCTTCTTGTTTTTCAACACCGCTTCTTGCTCCTCCTATTTTTCAGACCGTTTCATGCTCCTCATATTGTTGACACCTTTTGAAGCACTTCATATTTTTCACACCTTTTCAGGCTCTTCATATTTTTGAACGCCGGTTCATGTTCCTCCTGTTTTTCACACCTATTGAAGCTCTTCATATTTTTCACACCTTTTCAGGCTGTACATGTTTTTGAAGACCACTTCATGCTCCTCATCTTTCTCAGACCGTTTCATGCCCCTGATAATTTTCACACCGTTTGAAGCTCTTCATATTTTTCACACGTTTTCAGATTCTTCATGTTTTTGATCACCGTTTCATGCTCCTCCTATTTTTCAGACCGTTTCATACTCCTCATATTTTTGACACCTTTTGAAGCTCTTCACATTTATCACACCTTTTCAGGCTCTTCATGTTTTTCAACACCGCTTCATGATCCTCCTATATTTCAGAGAGTTTCATGCTCCTCATATTTTTGACACCTTTTGAAGCTCTTCACATTTTTCACACCTTTTCCGGCTCTTCATGTTTTTCAACTCCGCTTCATGCTCCTCCTATTTTTCAGATCATTTCAGGCTCCGCATATTTTTGCCTCCTTTTGAAACTCTTCATATTTTTCACACATTTTCAGGCTTTTCATGTTTCTGAACACCGCTTCATCCTCCTCCTATTTTTCACACCTTTTGAATCTCTTCATATTTTTCACAGCTTTTCAGGCTGCACATGTTTTTGAACACGAATTCATGCTCCTCATCTTTTTCAGTCTGTTTCATGCTCCTCATATTTTTCACACCGTTTGAAGCTCTTCATATATTTCACACGTTTTCAGGCTCTTCATGTTTTTGATCACCGTTTCATGCTCCTGCTATTTTTCAGACCGTTTCATGCTCCTCATATTTTTGACAATTTTATAAGCTCTTCATATTTTTCACACTTTCTTAGGCTCTTCATGTATTTTGATCACCGCTTCATGCTCCTCCTATTTTTCAAACTTTTTGAAGCTCTTCATGTTTTTCACACCTTATCAGCCTCTTCATGTTTTTGAACACCTCTTCATGCTACTCCTATTTTTCAGACCTTTTCATGTTCTTCCTGTTTTTCACACCTTTTGAAGCTCTTCATATTTTTCACAACTTTTCAGGCTGTACATGTTTTTGAAGACCACTTCATGCTCCTCATCTTTTTCAGACCGTTTCATGCTCCTGATATTTTTCACACCGTTTGAAGCTCTTCATATTTTTCACACGTTTTCAGATTCTTCTTGATTTTGATCACCGTTTCATGCTCCTCCTATTTTTCAGACCGTTTCATGCTCCTCATATTTTTGACACCTTTTGAAGCTCTTCACATTTATCAGACCTTTTCAGGCTCTTCATGTTTTTCAACACCGCTTCATGATCCACCTATATTTCAGAGCGTTTCATGCTCCTCTTATTTTTCACACCTTTTCCGGCTCTTCATGTTTTTCAACACCGCTTCATGCTCCTCCTATTTTTCAGATCGTTTCAGGCTCCGCATATTTTTGACTCCTTTTGAAGCTCTTCATATTTTTCACACGTTTTCAGGCCCTTCATGTTTTTGAACACCGCTTCATGCTCCTCCTATTTTTCAAACCTTTTGAAGCTCTTCATGTTTTTCACACCTTATCAGCCTCTTCATGTTTTTGAACATCTCTTCATGCTCCTCATATTTTTGACAATTTTATAAGCTCTTCATATTTTTCACACTTTTTCAGGCTCTTCATGTTTTTGAGCACCGCTTCATGCTCCTCCTATTTTTCAAACCTTTTGAAGCTCTTCATGTTTTTCACACTTTATCAACCTCTTCATGTTTTTGAACATCTCTTCATGCTCCTCATATTTTTGACAATTTTATAAGCTCTTCATATTTTTCACACTTTTTCAGGCTCTTCATGTTTTTGAGCACCGCTTCATGCTCCTCCTATTTTTCAAACCTTTTGAAGCTCTTCATGTTTTTCACACTTTTTCAGGCTGTTTATAGTTTTAAACACCGCTGCATGATTCTCCTATATTTGAGCCCATTTCATGCTCCTCATATTTTTGACATTTTTTGAAGCTCTTCATATTTTTCACACTTTTTCAGGCTCTTCATGTTTTGAACAACACTTCATGCTCCTCCTATTTTTCAGACCGTTTCATGCTCCTCAGGTATTTCACACCTTTTGAAGCTCTTCATATTTTTCACACCTTTTCAGGCTCTTCACCTTTTTGAACAACATTTCATGCTCCTCCTACTTTTCAGACTGTTTCATGCTCATCTCATTTTTGACACCTTTTCAGGGTCTTCATATTTTTCAAACTTTTGAAGATCTTCATATTTTTCACACTTTTTCAGGCTCTTCATGTTTTGAACACTGCTTCATGCTCCTCCTATTTTTCAGACCGTTTCATTCTCCTCATGTTTTTCACACCTTTTGAAGCTCTTCATAATTTTCACACCTTTTCATGCTCTTCATGTTTTTGAACACCGTTTCATGCTCGTCCTATTTTTCAGACCATTTCAAGCTCCTCATATTTTTGAAACCTTTTGAAGCTCTTCATATTTTTCACACCTTTTCCGTCTCTTCTTGTTTTTCAACACCGCTTCTTGCTCCTCCTATTTTTCAGACCGTTTCATGCTCCTCATATTGTTGACACCTTTTGAAGCACTTCATATTTTTCACACCTTTTCAGGCTCTTCATATTTTTGAACGCCGGTTCATGTTCCTCCTGTTTTTCACACCTATTGAAGCTCTTCATATTTTTCACACCTTTTCAGGCTGTACATGTTTTTGAAGACCACTTCATGCTCCTCATCTTTCTCAGACCGTTTCATGCTCCTGATAATTTTCACACCGTTTGAAGCTCTTCATATTTTTCACACGTTTTCAGATTCTTCATGTTTTTGATCACCGTTTCATGCTCCTCCTATTTTTCAGACCGTTTCATACTCCTCATATTTTTGACACCTTTTGAAGCTCTTCACATTTATCACACCTTTTCAGGCTCTTCATGTTTTTCAACACCGCTTCATGATCCTCCTATTTTTCAGATCATTTCAGGCTCCGCATATTTTTGACTCCTTTTGAAGCTCTTCATATTTTTCACACGTTTTCAGGCCCTTCATGTTTTTGAACACCGCTTCATGCTCCTCCTATTTGTCAGACGGTTTCAGGCTGCTCGTATTTTTCAGACGGTTTCATGCTGTTCATATTTTTGACAATTTTATAAGCTCTTCATATTTTTCACACTTTTTCAGGCTCTTCATGTTTTTTAGCACCGCTTCATGCTCCTCCTATTTTTCAAACCTTTTGAAGCTCTTCATGTTTTTCACACCTTATCAGCCTCTTCATGTTTTTGAACATCTCTTCATGCTCCTCATATTTTTGACAATTTTATAAGCTCTTCATATTTTTCACACGTTTTCAGGCTCTTCATGTTTTTGATCACCATTTCATGCTCCTGCTATTTTTCAGACCGTTTCATGCTCCTCATATTTTTGACAATTTTATAAGCTCTTCATATTTTTCAAACTTTTTTAGGCTCTTCATGTTTTTTAACACCGCTTCATGCTCCTCCTATTTTTCAAACTTTTTGAAGCTCTTCATGTTTTTCACACCTTATCAGCCTCTTCATGTTTTTGAACACCTCTTCATGCTACTCCTATTTTTCAGACCTTTTCATGTTCCTCCTGTTTTTCACACCTTTTGAAGCTCTTCATATTTTTCACACCTTTTCAGGCTGTACATGTTTTTGAAGACCACTTCATGCTCCTCATCTTTTTCAGACCGTTTCATGCTCCTGATATTTTTCACACCGTTTGAAGCTCTTCATATTTTTCACACGTTTTCAGATTCTTCATGATTTTGATCACCGTTTCATGCTCCTCCTATTTTTCAGACCGTTTCATGCTCCTCATATTTTTGACACCTTTTGAAGCTCTTCACATTTATCACTCCTTTTCAGGCTCTTCATGTTTTTCAACACCGCTTCATGATCCACCTATATTTCAGAGCGTTTCATGCTCCTCTTATTTTTCACACCTTTTCCGGCTCTTCATGTTTTTCAACACCGCTTCATGCTCCTCCTATTTTTCAGATCGTTTCAGGCTCCGCATATTTTTGACTCCTTTTGAAGCTCTTCATATTTTTCACACGTTTTCAGGCCCTTCATGTTTTTGAACACCGCTTCATGCTCCTCCTATTTTTCAAACCTTTTGAAGCTCTTCATGTTTTTCACACCTTATCAGCCTCTTCATGTTTTTGAACATCTCTTCATGCTCCTCATATTTTTGACAATTTTATAAGCTCTTCATATTTTTCACACTTTTTCAGGCTCTTCATGTTTTTGAGCACCGCTTCATGCTCCTCCTATTTTTCAAACCTTTTGAAGCTCTTCATGTTTTTCACACCTTATCAGCCTCTTCATGTTTTTGAACATCTCTTCATGCTCCTCATATTTTTGACAATTTTATAAGCTCTTCATATTTTTCACACTTTTTCAGGCTCTTCATGTTTTTGAGCACCGCTTCATGCTCCTCCTATTTTTCAAACCTTTTGAAGCTCTTCATGTTTTTCACACTTTTTCAGGCTGTTTATAGTTTTAAACACCGCTGCATGATTCTCCTATATTTGAGACCATTTCATGCTCCTCATATTTTTGACATTTTTTGAAGCTCTTCATATTTTTCACACTTTTTCAGGCTCTTCATGTTTTGAACAACACTTCATGCTCCTCCTATTTTTCAGACCGTTTCATGCTCCTCAGGTATTTCACACCTTTTGAAGCTCTTCATATTTTTCACACCTTTTCAGGCTCTTCACCTTTTTGAACAACACTTCATGCTCCTCCTACTTTTCAGACTGTTTCATGCTCATCTCATTTTTGACACCTTTTCAGGGTCTTCATATTTTTCAAACTTTTGAAGATCTTCATATTTTTCACACTTTTTCAGGCTCTTCATGTTTTGAACACTGCTTCATGCTCCTCCTATTTTTCAGACCGTTTCATTCTCCTCATGTTTTTCACACCTTTTGAAGCTCTTCATAATTTTCACACCTTTTCATGCTCTTCATGTTTTTGAACACCGTTTCATGCTCGTCCTATTTTTCAGACCATTTCAAGCTCCTCATATTTTTGAAACCTTTTGAAGCTCTTCATATTTTTCACACCTTTTCCGTCTCTTCTTGTTTTTCAACACCGCTTCTTGCTCCTCCTATTTTTCAGACCGTTTCATGCTCCTCATATTGTTGACACCTTTTGAAGCACTTCATATTTTTCACACCTTTTCAGGCTCTTCATATTTTTGAACGCCGGTTCATGTTCCTCCTGTTTTTCACACCTATTGAAGCTCTTCATATTTTTCACACCTTTTCAGGCTGTACATGTTTTTGAAGACCACTTCATGCTCCTCATCTTTCTCAGACCGTTTCATGCTCCTGATAATTTTCACACCGTTTGAAGCTCTTCATATTTTTCACACGTTTTCAGATTCTTCATGTTTTTGATCACCGTTTCATGCTCCTCCTATTTTTCAGACCGTTTCATACTCCTCATATTTTTGACACCTTTTGAAGCTCTTCACATTTATCACACGTTTTCAGGCTCTTCATGTTTTTCAACACCGCTTCATGATCCTCCTATATTTCAGAGCGTTTCATGCTCCTCATATTTTTGACACCTTTTGAAGCTCTTCACATTTTTCACACCTTTTCCGGCTCTTCATGTTTTTGAACACCGTTTCATGCTCGTCCTATTTTTCAGACCATTTCAAGCTCCTCATATTTTTGAAACCTTTTGAAGCTCTTCATATTTTTCTCACCTTTTCAGGCTCCTCATGTTTTTGAACACCGCTTCATGCTCCTCATATTTTTCAGACCGTTTCATGATCCTCATGTATTTCACACCTTTTGAACCTCTTCATATTTTTCACACCTTTTCAGTGTCTTCATGTTTTTGAACACTGTTTCATGCTGCTCCTGTTTTTCAGACCATTTCATGATACTCATATTTTTGACACCTTTTGAAGCTCTTCATATTTTTCACAATTTTCAGGTGTTTATAGTTTTCAATACCGCTGCATGATTCTCCTATATTTGAGACCATTTCATGCTCCTCATATTTTTGACATTTATTGAAGCTCTTCATATTTTTCACACCTTTTGAAGATCTTAATATTTTTCACAGGTTTTCAGGCTCTTCATGTTATTCAACACCGCTTCATGCTCCTCCTATTTTTCCGACCGTTTCATGCTCATCTCATTTTTGACACCTTTTGAAGGTCTTCATATTTTTCACACCTTTTGAAGCTCTTCATATTTTTCACTTCTTTTCAGGCTTTTCATGTTTTTTAACACCGCTTCATGCTCCTCATATTTTTCAGACCGTTTCATGCTCCTCATATTTTTGACATCTTTTGAAGCTCTTCCCGTTTTTCACACATTTTCAGGCTCTTCATGTTTTTCAACACCGCTTGATGATCCTCCTATATTTCAGACCGTTTCGTGCTCCTCATATTTTTGACACGTTTTGAAGCTCTTCATATTTTTCACACCTTTTCCGTCTCTTCTTGTTTTTCAACACCGCTTCTTGCTCCTCCTATTTTTCAGACCGTTTCATGCTCCTCATATTGTTGACACCTTTTGAAGCACTTCATATTTTTCACACCTTTTCAGGCTCTTCATATTTTTGAACACCGCTTCATGTTCCTCCTGTTTTTCACACCTTTTGAAGCTCTTCATATTTTTCACACCTTTTCAGGCTCTACAGGTTTTTGAACACCTCTTCATGCTCCTCCTATTTTTCAGACCGTTTCATGCTCCTCATGTATTTCACACCTTTTGAAGCTCTTCATATTTTTCACACCTTTTCAGTCTCTCCATGTTTCTGATCACCACTTCCTGCTCCTCCTATTTTTGAGGCCGTTTCATTCTCATCTCATTTTTGACACCTTCTGAAGCTCTTCATTTTTTTCACACCTTTTGAGCTCTTCATATTCTTCACACGTTTTCAGGCTCTTCATGTATTTCAATAACGCTTCTTACTTCTCCTATTTTTCAGACCGTTTCATGCTCCTCATATTTTTGACACCTTTTGAAGCTCTTCATATTTTTCACACCTTTTCAGGCTTTTCATGTTTCTGAACAACGCTTCATGCTCCTCCTATTTTTCACACCTTTTGAAGCTCTTCATATTTTTCACAGCTTTTCAGGCAGCACATGTTTTTGAACACCACTTCATGCTCCTCATCTTTTTCAGTCTGTTTCATGCTCCTCATATTTTTCACACCGTTTGAAGCTCTTCATATTTTTCACACGTTTTCAGGCTCTTCATGTTTTTGATCACCGTTTCATGCTCCTCCTATTTTTCAGACCGTTTCATGCTCCTCATATTTTTGACAATTTCATAAGCTCTTCATATTTTTCACACTTTTTCAGGCTCTTCATGTTTTTGAACACCGTTTCATGCTCCTCCTATTTTTCAGACCGTTTAATGCTCCTCGTATTGTTGACACCTTTTGAAGCTCTTCATATTTTTCACACCTTTTCCGTCTCTTTTTGTTTTTCAACACCGCTTCTTGCTCCTCCTATTTTTCAGACCGTTTCATGCTCCTCATATTGTTGACACCTTTTGAAGCACTTCATATTTTTCACACCTTTTCAGGCTCTTCATGTATTTCAGTAACGCTTCTTACTTCTCCTATTTTTCAGACCGTTTCATGCTCATCTCTTTTTTGACAACTTTTGAAGCTCTTCATATTTTCATACCTTTTGAAGCTCTTCATATTTTTCACACGTTTTCAGGCTCTTCATGTTTTTCAACACCGCTTCATGCTCCTCCTATTTTATAGACCGTTTCATGCTCCTCATATTTTTGACACGTTTTGAAGCTCTTCATATTTTTCACACCTTTTCCGTCTCTTCTTGTTTTTCAACACTGCTTCTTACTCCTCCTATTTTTCAGACCGTTTCATGCTCCTCATATTGTTGACACCTTTTGAAGCACTTCATATTTTTCACACCTTTTCAGGCTCTTTATATTTTTGAACACCGCTTCATGTTCCTCCTGTTTTTCACACCTTTTGAAGCTCTTCATATTTTTCACACCTTTTCAGGCTGTACATGTTTTTGAAGACCACTTCATGCTCCTCATCTTTTTCAGACCGTTTCATGCTCCTGATATTTTTCACACCGTTTGGAGCTCTTCATATTTTTCACACGTTTTCAGATTCTTCATGATTTTAATCACCGTTTCATGCTCCTCCTAATTTTCAGAAGGTTTCATGCTCATCTCACATTTGACACCTTTTGAAGCTCTTCATGTTTTTCACACCTTTTCAGGCTCTTCATGTTTTTCAACACCGCTACATGATCCTCCTATTTTTCAAACCGTTTCCTGCTCCTCATATTTTTGACACCTTTTGAAGCTCTTCATATATTTCACACCGTTTCAGGCTCTTCATGTTTTTCAACACCGCTTCATGCTCCTCCTATTTTTCAGACCGTTTCATGATGCTCATATTTTTGACACCTTTTTAGGCTCTTCATATTTTTCACACCTTTTCAGGCTCTTCATGTTTTTGAACACTGTTTCAAGCTCCTCCTCATTTTCACACCGTTTCATGCCCCTCATAATTTTGATCCCTTTTGAAGCTTTTCATATTTTTCACACCTTTTCAGGCTCTTCATGTTTTTGAACACCGTTACATGCTCCTTCTATTTTTCATACCATTTCATGCTCGTCATTTTTTTGACACCTTTTGAAGCTCTTCATATTTTTCACACCTTTGGAAGCACTTCATATTTTTCACAGCTTTTCAGGCTCTTCACTTTTATCAACACCGCTTCATGCTCCTCCTATTTTCCAGACCTTTTCATGCTCCTCATATTTTTGACACCTTTTGAAGCTCTTCATATTTTTCACACCTTTTCAGGCTCTTCATGTTTTTCAACACCACTTCATGCTCCTCCTATTTTTCAGACCGTTTCATGCTCCTCATATTTTTGACACATTTTGAAGCTCTTCATATTTTTCACACCTTTTCAGGCTCTTCATGTTTTTGAACACCTCTTCATGCTCCTTCTATTTTCAAACCGTTTTATGCTCCTCATTTCTTTGAGACATTTTGAAGCTCTTCATATTTTTCACACCTTTTGTGGATCTTCATGTTTTTGAACACAGTTTATGCTCCTCATATTTTTCACACATTTTCATGCTCTTCATATTTTTCACACCTTTTCAGGCTCTTCAGGTTTTTGAACACCGTTTCATGCTCCTCCTATTTTTCAGACCGTTTCCTGCTCCTCATATATTTGACATCTTTTGAAGCTCTTCTTATTTTTCACACTTTTTCATGCTTTTCATGTTTTTCAACACCGTTTCATGCTCCTCCTATTTTCAGACCGTTTCATGCTCCTCATATATTTGACACCTTTTAAAGCTCTTCATATATTTCACACATTTTCAGGCTCTTCAAGTTTTTGAACACCGTTTCATGCTCCTCATATTTTTCAGACCGTTTCGTGCTCCTCATATATTTGACATCTTTTGAAGGTCTTCTTATTTTTCACACCTTTTCACGCTTTTCATGTTTTTCAACACCATTTCATGCTCCTCCTATTTTTAAGATCGTTTCCTGCTCCTCATATTTTTCACACCTTTTGAAGCTTTTCATATTTTTCACAGCTTTTCAGGTTCTTCATGTTTTTCAACACCGCTTAATGCTCCTCCTATTTTTCAGACCGTTTCATGCTCCTCATATTTTTGACACATTTTGAAGCTTTTCATATTTTTCAAACCTTTTCAGGTTCTTCATGTTTTTCAACACCTCTTCATGCTCCTTCTATTTTCAGACCGTTTCATGCTCCTCATTTCTTTGAGACATTTTGACGCTCTTCATATTTTTCACACCTTTTGTAGATCTTCATGTTTTTGAACACAGTTTATGCTCCTCATATTTTTCACACATTTTCATGCTCTTCATATTTTTCACACCTTTTCAGGCTCTTCAGGTTTTTGAACACCGTTTCATGCTCCTCCTATTTTTCAGACCGTTTCCTGCTCCTCATATATTTGACATCTTTTGAAGCTCTTCTTATTTTTCACACCTTTTCATGCTTTTCATGTTTTTCAACACCGTTTCATGCTCCTCCTATTTTCCGACCGTTTCATGCTCCTCACATATATGACACCTTTTAAAGCTCTTCTTATTTTTCACACCTTTTCATGCTTTTCATGTTTTTCAACACCATTTCATGCTTCTCCTATTTTTCAGACCGTTTCCTGCTCCTCATATATTTGACATCTTTTGAAGCTCTTCTTATTTTTCACACCTTTTCATGCTTTTCAAGTTTTTCAACACCGTTTCATGCTCCTCCTATTTTCAGACCGTTTCATGCTCCTCATATATTTGACACCTTTTAAAGCTCTTCATGTATCACACCTTTTCAGGCTCTTCATGTTTTTGAACACCGTTTCATGCTCCTCATATTTTTCCGACCGTTTCGTGCTCCTCATATATTTGACATCTTTTGAAGGTCTTCTTATTTTTCACACCTTTTCACGCTTTTCATGTTTTTCAACACCGTTTCATGCTCCTCCTATTTTTCAGACCGTTTCGTGCTCCTCATATATTTGACACCTTGTGAAGCTCTTCATATTCTTCACACCTTTTCAGTCTCTTCATGTTTTTCAACACCGCCTCATGCTCCTCCTTTTTTCAGAACGTTTCATGCTGTTAATATTTTTGTCACCTTTTGAAGCTCTTCATATTTTTCACACCTTCTCAGGCTCTTCATGTTTTTGAACACCGTTTCTTGCTGCTACTATTTTTCAGACCTTTTCATGCTCCAAATATTTTTGACACCTTTTGAAGCCTTTCATATTTTTCACACCTTTTCAGGCTCTTCTTGTTTTTCAACACCACTTCATGCTCCTCTTATTTTTCAGACCGTTTCATGCTCCTCATATTTTTGACACCTTTTGAAGCTCTTCCTATTATTCACACCTTTCCAGACTCTTCATGTTTTTGAACACCGCTTCATGCTCCTCCTATTTTTCAGACCGTTTCATGTTCCTCATATTTTTGACACCTTTTGAAGCTCTTCATATTTTTCAGACGTTTTCAGGCTCTTCATGTTTTTGAACACCTCTTCATGCTCCTCCTATTTTACAGACCTTTGTATGCTCTTCATATTTTTCACAACTTTTGAATCTCTTCATATTTTTCACACCTTTTCTGTCTCTGCATATTTTGAACACCGCTTCATGCTCCTCCTATTTTTCAGACCGTTTCATGATCCTCATATTTTTGACACCTTTTGAAGCTTTTCATATTTTTCACACTTTTACAGGCTCTTCATGTTTTTAACACTGCTTCATGCTCCTCCTATTTTTCAGACCGTTTCATTCTCCTCAGGTATTTCACACCTTTTGAAGCTCTTCATATTTTTCACACCTTTTGAAGCTCTTCATATATTTCACACCTTTTGAAGCTCTTCATGTTTTTCAACACCTCTTCATGCTCCTCCTATTTTTCAGACCGTTCATGCTCCTCATATTTTGAAACAATTTGAAGCTCCTCCTATTTTCCACACGTTTTCAGGCTCTTCATGTTTTTCAACACCGTTTCATGTTCCTCCTATTTTTCCTACCGTTTCATGCTCCTCCTATTTTTCAGACCGTTTCATGCTCCTCATATTTTTGACAATTTTGGAAGCTCTTCATATTTTTCACACCTTTTCAGGCTCTTCATATTTTTCAACACCGCTATATGCTCCTACTAAATTTCAGACTGTTTCATGTTCCTCATATTTTTCACACCTTTTGAAGCTCTTCATATTTTTCACACCTTTTCAGGCTCTTCATGTTTTTCAACACCACTTCATATTCCTCCTATTATTCAGACCGTTTCATGCTCATCTCATTTTTGACACCTTTTGAAGCTATTGGTATTTTTCAAACCTTTTGAAGCTCTTCATATTTTTCACACCTTTTCAGGATCTTCATGTTTTTAAACACCGCTTCATGCTCCTCCCATTTTTCAGAACTTTTCATGCTCCTCATGTATTTCACACCATTTGAAGCACTTCATATTTTTCACACCTTTTCAGTCTCTTCATGTTTTTCAACACCACTTCATGTTCCTCCTATTTTTCAGACCGTTTCATGCTCATCTCATTTTTGACACCTCTTGAAGCTCTTGATATTTTTCACACCTTTTGAATCTCTTCATATTTTTCACACCTTTTCAGGATCGTCATGTTTTTAAACACCCCTTCATGCTCCTCGTATTTTTCAGAACTTTTCATGCTCCTCATATTTTTCAAATCTTTTGAAGCTCTTCATATTTTTCGCACCATTCCAGGCTCTTCATGTTTTTGAACACCGCTTCATGCTTCTCCTATTTTTCAGACCGTGTCATGCTCCTCATATTTTTGACACCTTTTGAAGCTCTTCATATTTTTCACACCTTTTCAGGCTCTTCATGTTTTTCAACACCACTTCATGCTCCTCCTATTTTTCAGACCGTTTCATGCTCCTCATATTTTTGACACATTTTGAAGCTCTTCATATTTTTCACACCTTTTCAGGCTCTTCATGTTTTTGAACACCTCTTCATGCTCCTTCTATTTTCAAACCGTTTTATGCTCCTCATTTCTTTGAGACATTTTGAAGCTCTTCATATTTTTCACACCTTTTGTGGATCTTCATGTTTTTGAACACAGTTTATGCTCCTCATATTTTTCACACATTTTCATGCTCTTCATATTTTTCACACCTTTTCAGGCTCTTCAGGTTTTTGAACACCGTTTCATGCTCCTCCTATTTTTCAGACCGTTTCCTGCTCCTCATATATTTGACATCTTTTGAAGCTCTTCTTATTTTTCACACTTTTTCATGCTTTTCATGTTTTTCAACACCGTTTCATGCTCCTCCTATTTTCAGACCGTTTCATGCTCCTCATATATTTGACACCTTTTAAAGCTCTTCATATATTTCACACCTTTTCAGGCTCTTCAAGTTTTTGAACACCGTTTCATGCTCCTCATATTTTTCAGACCGTTTCGTGCTCCTCATATATTTGACATCTTTTGAAGGTCTTCTTATTTTTCACACCTTTTCACGCTTTTCATGTTTTTCAACACCATTTCATGCTCCTCCTATTTTTAAGATCGTTTCCTGCTCCTCATATTTTTCACACCTTTTGAAGCTTTTCATATTTTTCACAGCTTTTCAGGTTCTTCATGTTTTTCAACACCGCTTAATGCTCCTCCTATTTTTCAGACCGTTTCATGCTCCTCATATTTTTGACACATTTTGAAGCTTTTCATATTTTTCAAACCTTTTCAGGTTCTTCACGTTTTTCAACACCTCTTCATGCTCCTTCTATTTTCAGACCGTTTCATGCTCCTCATTTCTTTGAGACATTTTGACGCTCTTCATATTTTTCACACCTTTTGTAGATCTTCATGTTTTTGAACACAGTTTATGCTCCTCATATTTTTCACACATTTTCATGCTCTTCATATTTTTCACACCTTTTCAGGCTCTTCAGGTTTTTGAACACCGTTTCATGCTCCTCCTATTTTTCAGACCGTTTCCTGCTCCTCATATATTTGACATCTTTTGAAGCTCTTCTTATTTTTCACACCTTTTCATGCTTTTCATGTTTTTCAACACCGTTTCATGCTCCTCCTATTTTCCGACCGTTTCATGCTCCTCACATATTTGACACCTTTTAAAGCTCTTCTTATTTTTCACACCTTTTCATGCTTTTCATGTTTTTCAACACCATTTCATGCTTCTCCTATTTTTCAGACCGTTTCCTGCTCCTCATATATTTGACATCTTTTGAAGCTCTTCTTATTTTTCACACCTTTTCATGCTTTTCAAGTTTTTCAACACCGTTTCATGCTCCTCCTATTTTCAGACCGTTTCATGCTCCTCATATATTTGACACCTTTTAAAGCTCTTCATGTATCACACCTTTTCAGGCTCTTCATGTTTTTGAACACCGTTTCATGCTCCTCATATTTTTCAGACCGTTTCGTGCTCCTCATATATTTGACATCTTTTGAAGGTCTTCTTATTTTTCACACCTTTTCACGCTTTTCATGTTTTTCAACACCGTTTCATGCTCCTCCTATTTTTCAGACCGTTTCGTGCTCCTCATATATTTGACACCTTGTGAAGCTCTTCATATTCTTCACACCTTTTCAGTCTCTTCATGTTTTTCAACACCGCCTCATGCTCCTCGTTTTTTCAGAACGTTTCATGCTGTTAATATTTTTGTCACCTTTTGAAGCTCTTCATATTTTTCACACCTTCTCAGGCTCTTCATGTTTTTGAACACCGTTTCTTGCTGCTACTATTTTTCAGACCTTTTCATGCTCCAAATATTTTTGACACCTTTTGAAGCCTTTCATATTTTTCACACCTTTTCAGGCTCTTCTTGTTTTTCAACACCACTTCATGCTCCTCTTATTTTTCAGACCGTTTCATGCTCCTCATATTTTTGACACCTTTTGAAGCTCTTCCTATTATTCACACCTTTCCAGACTCTTCATGTTTTTGAACACCGCTTCATGCTCCTCCTATTTTTCAGACCGTTTCATGTTCCTCATATTTTTGACACCTTTTGAAGCTCTTCATATTTTTCAGACGTTTTCAGGCTCTTCATGTTTTTGAACACCTCTTCATGCTCCTCCTATTTTACAGACCTTTGTATGCTCTTCATATTTTTGACAACTTTTGAATCTCTTCATATTTTTCACACCTTTTCTGTCTCTGCATATTTTGAACACCGCTTCATGCTCCTCCTATTTTTCAGACCGTTTCATGATCCTCATATTTTTGACACCTTTTGAAGCTTTTCATATTTTTCACACTTTTACAGGCTCTTCATGTTTTTAACACTGCTTCATGCTCCTCCTATTTTTCAGACCGTTTCATTCTCCTCAGGTATTTCACACCTTTTGAAGCTCTTCATATTTTTCACACCTTTTGAAGCTCTTCATATATTTCACACCTTTTGAAGCTCTTCATGTTTTTCAACACCTCTTCATGCTCCTCCTATTTTTCAGACCGTTCATGCTCCTCATATTTTGAAACAATTTGAAGCTCCTCCTATTTTCCACACGTTTTCAGGCTCTTCATGTTTTTCAACACCGTTTCATGTTCCTCCTATTTTTCCTACCGTTTCATGCTCCTCCTATTTTTCAGACCGTTTCATGCTCCTCATATTTTTGACAATTTTGGAAGCTCTTCATATTTTTCACACCTTTTCAGGCTCTTCATATTTTTCAACACCGCTATATGCTCCTACTAAATTTCAGACTGTTTCATGTTCCTCATATTTTTCACACCTTTTGAAGCTCTTCATATTTTTCACACCTTTTCAGGCTCTTCATGTTTTTCAACACCACTTCATATTCCTCCTATTATTCAGACCGTTTCATGCTCATCTCATTTTTGACACCTTTTGAAGCTATTGGTATTTTTCAAACCTTTTGAAGCTCTTCATATTTTTCACACCTTTTCAGGATCTTCATGTTTTTAAACACCGCTTCATGCTCCTCCCATTTTTCAGAACTTTTCATGCTCCTCATGTATTTCACACCATTTGAAGCACTTCATATTTTTCACACCTTTTCAGTCTCTTCATGTTTTTCAACACCACTTCATGTTCCTCCTCTTTTTCAGACCGTTTCATGCTCATCTCATTTTTGACACCTCTTGAAGCTCTTGATATTTTTCACACCTTTTGAATCTCTTCATATTTTTCACACCTTTTCAGGATCGTCATGTTTTTAAACACCCCTTCATGCTCCTCGTATTTTTCAGAACTTTTCATGCTCCTCATATTTTTCAAATCTTTTGAAGCTCTTCATATTTTTCGCACCATTCCAGGCTCTTCATGTTTTTGAACACCGCTTCATGCTTCTCCTATTTTTCAGACCGTGTCATGCTCCTCATATTTTTGACACCTTTTGAAGCTCTTCATATTTTTCACACCTTTTGAAGCTCTTCATATTTTTCGCACCATTCCAGGCTCTTCATGTTTTTCAACACCGTTTCATGCTCCTCGTATTTTTCAGACCGTTTCATGCTCCTCATATTTTTGACACCTTTTGAAGCTCTTCCTATTTTCCACACCTTTTCAGCCTCTTGATGTTTTAGAACACCGCTTCATGCTCCTTCTATTTTTCATAACGTTTCATGCTCCTCTCATTTTTCACACCTTTTGAAGCTCTTCATATTTTTCACACCTTTTGAAGCTCTTCATATTTTTCACACCTTTTCAGGCTCTTCATGTTTTGGAGCACACCTTCATGCTCCTCCCATTTTTCAGACCTGTTCATGCTACTCATATTTTTCAAATCTTTTGAAGCTCTTCATATTTTTCACACCTTTTCAGGCTCTTCATGTTTTTCAACACCGCTTCATGCTCCTCCTATTTTCAGAACGTTTCATGCTCCTCATATTTTTGACAACTTTTGAAGCTCTTCATATTTTTCACACCTTTTCAGGCTCTTCATGTTTTTCAACACCGCTTCATGCTCCTCCTATTTTCAGACCGTTTCATGCTCCTCATATTTTTGACATCTTTTGAAGCTGTTCATATTTTTCACTCCTTTTCAGGCACTTCATGTTTTTGAACACCGTTTCATGCTCCTCCTATTTTTCAGAACGTTTCATGCTCCTCATATTTTTGACACCTTTTGAGGCTCTTCATATTTCTCATACCTTTTCAGGCTCTCCATATTTTTGAACACTGCTTCTTGCTCCTCCTAATTTTGAGACGGTTTCATGCTCCTCATATTTATGACACATTTTGAAGCTCTTCATATTATTCACTCCTTTTCAGGCTCTTCATGGTTTTGAACACCGCTTTATGCTCCTCCTATTTTTCAGACCGTTTCATGCTCTTCATATATTTCACACCTTTTGAAGCTCTTCATATTTTTCACACCTTTTCATGCTCTTCATGTTTCTAACACCGTTTCATGCTTCTCCTATTTTTCAGACCGTTTAATGCTCCTCATATTTTTCACACCTTTTGAATCTCTTTATATTTGTCACACCTTTTCATGCTCTTCATGTTTCTAACACCGTTTCATGCTTCTCCTATTTTTCAGACCGTTTAATGCTCCTCATATTTTTCACACCTTTTGAATCTCTTTATATTTGTCACACCTTTTCAGGCTCTTCATGTTTTTCAACACCGCTTCATGCTCCTCCTATTTTTCAGATCGTTTCTTGCTCCTCCTATATTTCAAACTGTTTCACGCACCTCTTATTATTGACACCTTTTGAAGGTCTTCATATTTTTCACACCTTTTCAGGCTCTTCATGTTTTTCAACACCACTTCATGCTCCTCCTATTTTTGAGACCGGTTCATGCTCCTCATATTTTTCACACATTTAGAAACTCTTCATATTTTTCCCACCTTCCCAGGCTCTTCATGTATTTGAGCACAGCTTCATGCTCCTCCTATTTTTCAGACCGTTTCATGCTCCTCATATTTTTGACAGCTTTTGAAGCTCTTCATATTTTTCACACCATTGCAGGCTCTTAATGTTTTTGAACACCCTTTCATGCTCCTCCTATATTTCAGACCGTTTCATGCTCCTCATATTTTTGACACATTTTGAAGCTCTTCATATTTTTCACACCTTTTGAAGCTCTTCATATTTTTCACAACATTTCAGGCTCTTCATGTTTTTGAACACCGTTTCATGCTCCTCCTATATTTCAGACCATTTCATGCTCCTCATATTTCTGACAAATTTTGAAGCTCTTCAAATATTTCAAACATTTTCAGGCTCTTCATGTTTTGAACACCACTTCATGCTCCTCCTATTTTTCAAAACGTTTCATGCTCATCTCATTTTTGACACCTTTTGAAGCTCTTCATATTTTTCACAACTTTTGAAGCTTTTCATATTTTTGACACATTTTCAGGCTCTTCAGGTTTTTCAACACCGCTTCTTGCTCCTCCTAATTTTCAGACCGCTTCTTGCTCCTCCTAATTTTCAGACCGCTTCATGCTCCTCTCATTTTTCACACCTTTTGAAGCTCTTCATATTTTTCACACCTTTTCAGGCTCTTCATGTTTTTGAACACCGCTTCATGCTCCTCCTATTTTTCTGACCGTTTCATGCACCTCATATTTTTGACACCTTTTGAAGCTGCTCCTATTTTACACACGTTTTCCGGCTCTTCATGTTTTTCAACACCGTTTCATGCTCCTCCTATTTTTCCAACCGTTTCATGCTCCTCCTATTTTTCAGACCGTTTCATGCTCCTAATAATTTTGACAATTTTGGAAGCTCTTCATATTTTTCACACCTTTTCAGGCTCTTCATGTTTTTCAACACCACTATATGCTCCTACTAATTTTCAGACTGTTTCATGCTCGTCATATATTTCACACCTTTTGAAGCTCTTCATATTTTTCACACCTTTTCAGGCTCTTCATGTTTTGGAGCACAGCTTCATGCTCCTCCCATTTTTCAGACCGTTTCATGCTCCTCATGTATTTCACACCATTTGAAGCACTTCATATTTTTCACACCTTTTCAGTCTCTTCATGTTTTTCAACACCACTTCATGTTCCTCCTATTATTCAGACCGTTTCATGCTCATCTCATTTTTGACACCTTTTGAAGTTCTTGATATTTTTGACACCTTTTGAAGCTCTTCATATTTTTCACACCTTTTCAGGCTCTTCATGTTTTGGAGCACACCTTCATGCTCCTCCCATTTTTCAGACCGTTTCATGCTCCTCATGTATTTCACACCATTTGAAGCACTTCATATTTTTCACACCTTTTCAGGCTCTTCATGTTTCTCTACACCGCTTCATGCTCCTCCTATTTTTCAGACCGTTTCATGCTCCTCCTATTTTTCAGACCGTTTTATGCTCCTCATATTTTTGACACCTTTTGAAGCTCTTCATATTTTTCACACCTTTTCAGGCTATTCATGTTTTCCAGCACCACTTCATGCTCCTCCTATTTTTCAGACCGATTCATGCTCCTATATTTTTGATACCTTTTGAAGCTCTTCATATTTTTCACACCTTTTCAGGCTATTCATGTTTTCCAACACCATTCATGCTCCTCCTATTTTTCAGACCGTTTCATGCTCCTCCTAATTTTGACACCTGTTGATGCTGTTCATATTTTTCACACCTTTTGAAGCTCTTTTAATTTTTCACACGTTTTCAGATTCTTCATGTTTTTCAACACCGCTTCATGCTCGTGCTATTTTTCAGACCGTTTCATGCTCCTCATGTATTTCACATCTTTTGAAGCTCTTCATATTTTTCACACCTTTTCAGGCTCTTCATGTTTTTCAACACCGCTTCATGCTCCTCCTAATTTGCAGATCGTTTCATGCTCCTCATATTTTTCACACCTTTTGAAGCTGTTCATATTTTTCACACCTTTTCAGTCTCTTCATGTTTTTCAACACCGTCTCATAATTCTCCTATTTTTCAGACCGTTTCATGCTCTCCATGTATTTCACACATTTTGAAGCTCTTCATATACTTCACACCTTTTCAGGCTCTGCATGTTTTTGAACACCGTTTCATGCTCCTCCTATTTTTCAGACCGTTTCATGCTCATCTCATTTTTGACACCTTTTTGAAGCTCTTCATATTTTTAACACCTTTGAAGCTCTTCATAGATTTGACACGTTTTCAGGCTCTTCATGTTTTGAACACTGTTTCATGCTCCTCCTATTTTTCATACCGTTTCATGTTCCTCCTATTTTTCAGATCATTTCATGCTCCTCATATTTTTGACACCTTTTGAAGCTCTTCATATATTTCACACCTTTTCAGGCTCTTCAATTTTTTCAACCCCACTTCATGCTCCTCCTATTTTTCAGACCGTTTCATGCTCACATCACTTTTGACACCTTTTGAAGCTCTTCTTATTTTTCACATCTTTTGAAACTCTTCATATTTTTCACACGTTTTCAGGCTCTTCATGTTTTCAAAACCGTTTCATGCTCCTCCTATTTTTCAGACCGTTTCTTGCTCCTTATATGTTTGTCTCCTTTTGAAGCTCTTCATATTTTTCACAGCTTTTGAAGCTCTTCATATTTTTCACACCTTTTCAGGCTCTTCATGTTTTTGAACACCGTTTCATGCTCCTCCTATTTTTCATACCGTTTCATGTTCCTCCTATTTTTCAGACCGTTTCATGCTCATCTCATTTTTGACACCTTTTGAAGTTCTTGATATTTTTGACACCTTTGAAGTTCTTCATATATTTCACAACTTTTAAGGCTCTTCATGTTTTTCAACACCGCTTCCTGCTCCACCTATTTTTCAGTCGTTTCATGCTTTTCATATTTTTGACACCTTTTTAAGCTCTTCATATTTTTCACACCTTTTCAGGATCTTCATATTTTTGACTTCTGCTTCATGCCCCTGCTATTTTTCAGAATGTTTCATGCTCCTCATATTTTTGAAACCTTTTGAAGCTCTTCATATTTTTCACACCTTTTCATGCTCTTAATGTTTTTGAACACCGCTTCATGATCCTCCTATTTTTCAGACAGTTTCATGCTCCTCATATTTTTGACACCTTTTAAAGCTCTTCATATGTTTCACACCTTTTCAGGATGTTCATGTTTTTGACGTCTGCTTCATGCCCCTGCTATTTTTCAGACCGTTCCCTGCTCTTCATATTTCTGACACTTTTTGAAGCTCTTCATATTTTTCCACACATTTTCAGGCTCTTCATGTTTTTGAACATGGTTTCATGCTTCTCCTATTTTTCAGACCGTTTCATGCTCCTCATATTTTTGACACCTTTTGAAGCTCTTCATAGTTTTCACACCTTTTGAAGCTCTTCATATTTTTCATACCTTTTCAGGCTCTTCATGTTTTCCAACACCACGTCATGCTCCTCCTATTTTTCAGACCGTTTCATGCTCCTCATATTTTTGACTCGTTTTGAAACTCTTTATATTTTTCACACCTTTTCAGGCTCTTCATGTTTTTCAACAGTGCCTCATGCTCCTCGTAATTTTCAGACCGTTTCATGCTCCTCATATTTTTGACTCGTTTTGAAACTCTTCATATTTTTGACACCTTTTCACGCTCTTCATGTTTTCAACGCCGCTTCATGCTCCTCCTATTTTTCAGACCGTTTCATGCTCCTCATCTTTTGACACCTTTTGAAGGTCTTCATATTTTTCACACCTTTTCAGTATTCAAGTTTGTGAACACCGCTTCATGCTCCTCATATTTTTCACAGCTTCTGAAGCTCTTCATATTTTTCTCACCTTTTCAGGCTCTTAATATTTTTGAACATCGTTTCGTGCTCCTCTTATTTTCAGAACGTTTCATGCTCCTCATATTTTTGACACTTTTTGAAGCTCTTCATATTTTTCACACCTTTTGAAGCTCTTCATATTTTTCACACTTTTTCAGGCTCTTCATGTTTTTGAACACCGCTTCATGCTCCTTCTATTTTTCAGAGAGTTTCATGCTCCTCATGTATTTCACACCTTTTGAAGCTCTTCATATTTTTCAAACCTTTTCAGGCTCTTCATGTCTTTCAACACCGCTTCATGCTCCTCCTATTTTTCAGACTGTATCATGCTCCTCGTATTTTTGACACGTTTGAAGCTCTTCATATAATTCACACTTTTTCAGGCTCTTCAAGATTTTCAACACCGTTTCATGCTCTTCCTATTTTTCAGACTATTTCATGCTCCTCATATATTTGACACCTTTTGAAGCTCTTCATATTTTTCACACCTTTTCAGGCTCTTCATGTTTTTGTACACCGTTTCATGCTCCTCCTATTTTTTAGAAGTTTCATGCTCCTCATATTTTTGACACCTTTTGAAGCTCTTCATGTATTTCACACCTATTCAGGCTCTTCATGTTTTTGAATACCATTACATGATTCTCCTATTTTTCAGACTGTTTCATGCTCCGCATATTTTTGACACCTTTTGAAGCTCTTCATATTTTTCACACCTTTTGAAGCTCTTCATATTTTTCACACCTTTTCAGGCTCTTCATGTTTTTCAACACCGTTTCATGCTCCTCCTATTTTTCAGACCGTTTCATGCTCCTCATATTTTGACATGTTTTGAATCTCTTCATATTTTTCACATCTTTTCAGGCGCTTCAGGTTTTCAACACCGTTTCATGCTCCTCCTATTTTTCAGACCGTTTCATGCTCCTCATATTTTTGATACCTTTTGAAGCTCTTCATATTTTTCACACCTTTTCAGGCTCTTCATGTTTTTGATATCCGTTTCATGCTCCTCCTATTTTTCAGACCGTTTCATGCTCCTCATAATTTTGACACCTTTCGATGCTTTCATATTTTTAACACCTTTTCAGGCTCTTCATCTTTTTCAACACCACTTCATGCTCCTCCTTTTTTGCAGACCGTTTCATGCTACTCATACTTTTAACACCTTTTGAAGCTCTTCATATTTCTCACACCTTTTCAGGCTCTTCATGTTTTTCAACAACGCTTCATGCTCCTCCGATTTTTCAGACCGTTTCATGCTCCTCATATTTTTGACACCTTTTGAAGCTATTCATATTTTTCACCCCTTTTCAGGCTCTTCATGTTTTTGAACACCGCTTCATGCTTCTCCTATTGTTCAGACCGTTTCATGCTCCTCATATTTTTGACACCTTTTGCAGCTCTTTATATTTTTCACACTATTTCAGGCTCTTCATGATTTTCAACACCGTTTCATGTTATTCCTGTTTTTCAGACCGTTTAAGGCTCATCTCATTTTTGACACCTTTTAAAGCTCTTCATATTTTTCACACCTTTTCTGGCTCTTCATGTTTTTGAACACCGCTTCATGATCCTCCTGATTTTCAGACCGTTTCATGCTCTTCATATTTTTGAAACATTTTGAAGCTCTTCATATTTTTCACACCTTTTCAGGCTCTTCATGTTTTTCACCACCACTTCATTCTCCTCCTATTTTTCAGACCGTTTCATGCTCATCTCATTTTTGTCACCTTTGAAGCTCTTTATATTTTTCACACCTTTTGAAGCTCTTCATATTTTTCACACGTTTTCAGGCTCTTCATAGTTTTCAACACCGTTTCATGCTGCTTCTATTTTTCAGATCGTTTATGTTCCTCATATTTTTGACACCTTTAGAAGCTCTTCATATTTTTCAAACCTTTTCAGGTTCTTCATGTTTTTGATCAGCGTTTCATGCTCCTCCTATTTTTCAGACCGTTTCATGCTCCTCGTATTTTTCACACCTTTTGAAGCTCTTCATATTTCTCACACCTTTTCAGGCTCTTCATGTTTTTCTACACCACTTCATGCTTCTCCTATTTTTCAGCCCGTTTCATGCTCCTCATGTATTTCACACCTTTTGAAGCTCTTCATATTTTTCACACCTTTTCAGGCTCTTCAAGTTTTTCAACACCACTTCATGCTCCTCCTTTTTTGCAGACCGTTTCATGCTCCTCATATTTTTGATACCTTTTGATGCTCTTCATATTTTTCACACCTTTTCAGGGTCTTCATTTTTTCAACACCGCTTCATGCTCCTCCTATTTTTCAGACCGTTTCATGCTCATCTCATTTTTGAAACCTTTTGAAGCTTTTCATATATTTCACAACTTTTCAGGCTCTTCATGTTTTTGAACACCGCTTCATGCTCCTCCTATTTTTCAGACCGTTTCATGCTCCTCATATTTCACACCTTTTGAAGCTCTTCATATTTTTCACACCTTTTCAGGCTCTTCATGTTTTTGATCACTGTTACATTCTCCTCCTATTATTCACACCGTTTCATGCTCCTCATATTTTTGACACTTTTTGAAGCTCTTTATATATTTCACACCGTTTCAGGCTCTTCATGTTTTTGATCACCGTTACATTCTCCTCCTATTATTCAGACCGTTTCATGCTCCTCATATTTTTGACACTTTTTGAAGCTCTTTATATATTTCACACATTTGCAGGCTCTTCATGTTTTTGAACACAGCTTCATGCTCCTCCTATTTTTCAGACAATTTCATGCTCCTCATATTTTTGACAACTTTGGAAGCTCTTCATATTTTTCACACATTTTCAGGCTCTTCATGTTTTTCAACACTGTTGCATGATCCTCCTATTCTTCAGACCGTTTTATGCTCCTCATATACTTGACACATTTTTAAGCTCTTCATATATTTCACACATTTTCAGGCTATTCATGTTTTTCAACACCGCTCATGCTCCTTGTATTTTTAAGACCGTTTCATGCTCCTCATATTTTAGACATCTTTTTAAGCTCTTCACATTTTTCACACCTTTTTAAGCTCTTCATATTTCTCACACCTTTTCAGGCTCTTCATGTTTTTCAACAACGCTTCATGCACCTCCTATTCGTCAAACCGTTTCATGCTCATCTCATTTTTGACACCTTTTGAATCTTTTCATATTTTTCACACCTTCTCAGTCTCTTCATGTTTTTGAACACCGCTTCATGCTAATCCTATTTTTCAAACCATATCATGCTCCTCATATTTTTCACACCTTTTAAGCTCTTCATATTTTTCACACTTTTTCAGGCTCTTCATGTTTTTCAACACCGCTTCATGCTCCTCCTATTTTTCAGACCGTTTCATGCTCATCAAATTTTTGACACCTTTTGAAGCTCTTCATATTTTTCACACCTTTTGAAGCTCTTCATATTTTTCACACCATTTCAGGCTCTTCATGTTTTTCAACACCGTTTCATGCTGCTTCTATTTTTCAGACCGTTTCATGCTCCTCATATTTTTCACACCTTTTGAAGCTCTTCATATTTCTCACACCTTTTCAGGCTCTTCATGTTTTTCTACACCACTTCATGCTTCTCCTATTTTTCAGCCCGTTTCATGCTCCTCATTTATTTCACACCTTTTGAAGCTCTTCATATTTTTCACACCTTTTCAGGCTCTTCATGTTTTTCAACACCGTTTCATGCTGCTTCTATTTTTCAGACCGGTTCATGCTCCTCATATTTTTCACACCTTTTGAAGCTCTTCATATTTTTCACACCTTTTCAGGCTCTTCATGTTTTTCTACACCACTTCATGCTTCTCCTATTTTTCAGCCCGTTTCATGCTCCTCATGTATTTCATACCTTTTGAAGCTCTTCATATTTTTCACACCTTTTCAGGCTCTTCATGTTTTTGAACACCGCTTCATGCTCCTCCTCTTTTTCAGACCGTTTCATGCTCCTCATATTTTTGACATCTTTTGAAGCTTTTCATATTTTTCACACCTTTTCAGGCTCTTCAAGTTTTTCAACACCACTTCATGCTCCTCCTTTTTTGCAGACCGTTTCATGCTCCTCATATTTTTGATACCTTTTGATTATCTTCATATTTTTCACACCTTTTCAGGCCCTTCATTTTTTCAACACCACTTCATGCTCCTCCTATTTTTCAGACCGTTTCATGCTCATCTCATTTTTGAAACCTTTTGAAGCTTTTCATATTTTTCACAACTTTTCAGGCTCTTCAAGTTTTTGAACACCGCTTCATGCTCCTCCTATTTTTCAGACCGTTTTATGCTCATCTCATTTTTGACACCTTTTGAAGCTTTTCATATTTTTCACAACTTTTCAGGCTCTTCATGTTTTTGAACACCGCTTCATGCTCCTCCTATTTTTCAGACCGTTTCATGCTCCTCATATTTTACACCTTTTGAAGCTCTTCATATTTTTCACACCTTTTCAGGCTCTTCATGTTTTTGATCACCGTTACATTCTCCTCCTATTTTTCAGACCGTTTCATGCTCCTCATATTTTTGACAACTTTGGAAGCTCTTCATATTTTTCACACATTTTCAGGCTCTTCATGTTTTTCAACAATGTTGCATGATCCTTTTTTTTCAGACCGTTTCATGCTACTCATATACTTGACACATTTTTAAGCTCTTCATATATTTCACACATTTTCAGGCTATTCATGTTTTTCAACACCGCTTCATGTTCCTCCTATTTTTCAGACCGTTTCATGCTCCTCATATTTTTGACACCTTTTGAAGCTCTCATATTTTTCATACCTTTTGAAGCTCTTCATGTTTTTGAACACTGCTTCATGCTCCTCTTATTTTTCAGATCGTTTCATGCTCCTCATATTTTTGACACTTTTTGAGCTCTTCATATTTTTCAAAACTTTTCCGGCTCTTCATGTTTTCGAACTCTGCTTCATGCTCCTCCAGTTTTTCACACCGTTTCATGATCCTCTTGTATTTCACAACTTTGAACCTCTTCATATTTTTCACACCTTTTCATGCTCTTCAAGTTTTTCAACATCACTTCATGCTCCTACATTTTTGCAGACCGTTTCATGCTCCTCATATTTTTGACACATTTTGAAGCTCTTCATATTTCTCACACCTTTTCAGGCTCTTCATGTTTTTGAACACCGCTTCATGCTCCTCCTATTTTTCAGACCGTTTCATGCTCCTCATATTTTTCAGACCATTTCATATTCCTCATATTTTTGACATCTTTTGAAGCTCTTCGTATTTTTCACACTTTTTCAGGTCTCTTCATGTTTTTATACACCGTTTCATGCTAATCCCATTTTTCAAACCTTATCATGCTCCTCATATTTTTCACACCTTTTTAAGCTCTTCATATTTTTCACACCTTTTCAGGATCTTCATGTTTTTGAACACCGCTTCATGCTCCTCATATTTTTCAGACCGTTTCTTGCTCCTCGTATTTTTGACATCTTTTGAAGCTTTTCATATTTTTCACACCTTCTCAGGCTCTTCAAGTTTTTCAACACCACTTCATGCTCCTCCTTTTTTGCAGACCGTTTGATGCTCCTCATATTTTTGATACCTTTTGATGCTCTTCATATTTTTCACACCTTTTCAGGCTCTTCATTTTTTCAACACCGCTTCATACTCCTCCTATTTTTCAGACCGTTTCATGCTCATCTCATTTTTGACACCTCTTGAAGCTTTTCATATTTTTCACAACGTTTCAGGCTCTTCAAGTTTTTGAACACCGCTTCATGTTCTTCCTATTTTTCAGACCGTTTCATGCTCCTCATATTTTTGACACCTTTTGAAGCTCTTCATATTTTTCACACCTTTTCATGCTCTTCATGTTTTTGAACACCGCTTCATGCTCCTCCTATTTTTCAGAGAGTTTCATTCTCCTCATGTATTTCACACCTTTTGAAGCTCTTCATATTTTTCACACCTTCTCAGGCTCTTCAAGTTTTTCAACACCACTTCATGCTCCTCCTTTTTTGCAGACCGTTTGATGCTCCTCATATTTTTGATACCTTTTGATGCTCTTCATATTTTTCACACCTTTTCAGGCTCTTCATTTTTTCAACACCGCTTCATACTCCTCCTATTTTTCAGACCGTTTCATGCTCATCTCATTTTTGACACCTCTTGAAGCTTTTCATATTTTTCACAACGTTTCAGGCTCTTCAAGTTTTTGAACACCGCTTCATGTTCTTCCTATTTTTCAGACCGTTTCATGCTCCTCATATTTTTGACACCTTTTGATGCTCTTCATATTTTTCACACCTTTTCAGGCTCTTCATTTTTTCAACACCGCTTCATACTCCTCCTATTTTTCAGACCGTTTCATGCTCATCTCATTTTTGACACCTCTTGAAGCTCTTCATATTTTTCAAAACTTTTCAGGCTCTTCATATTTTTCCACACCACTTCATGCTCATCCTATTTTTCAGACCGTTTCATGCTCCTCATATTTTTGACATCTTTTGAAGCTCTTCTTATTTTTCACACCTTTTCAGGCTCTTCATGTTTTTCAACACAGCTTCATGCTCCTCCTATTTTTCAGACCGTTTCATGCTCATCTCATTTTTGACACCTTTTGAAGATCTTCATATTTTTCACACCTTTTCAGGCTCTTCATGTTTTTGAACACCGCTTCATGCTAATCCCATTTTTCAAACCATATCATGCTCCTCATAATTTTCACACCTTTTTAAGCTCTTCATATTTTTCACACCTTTTCAGGCTCTTCATGTTTTTGAATACTACTTCATGCTCCTTCTATTTTTCAGAGAGTTTCATGCTCCTCATGTATTACACACCTTTTGAAGCTCTTCATATTTTTCACACTTTTACAGGCTCTTCATGTGTTTCCACACCACTTCATGCTACTCAGATTTTTCAGCTCGTTTCATGCTGCTCATGAATTTCACACCTTTTGAAGCTCTTCATATTTTTCACACCTTTTCAGGCTCTTCCTGTTTTGATCACCGTTTCATGCTCCTCCTATTTTTCAGACCGTTTCATGCTCCTCATAATTTTTGACACCTTTTAAAGGTCTTCATTATTTTCACACCTTTTCTGGCACTTCATGTTTTTGAACACAACTTCATGCTCCTCCTATTTTTCAGACCATTTCATATTCCTCATATTTTTCACACCTTTTGAAGCTCTTCATATTTTTCACACCTTTTCAGGCTCTTCATGTTTTTGAACTCCGTTGCATGCTCCTCCTATTTTTCAGACCATTTCATGCTCATCTCATTTTTTAAACCTTTTGAAGCTTTTCATATTTTTCACAACGTTTCAGGCTCTTCAAGTTTTTGAACACCGCTTCATGCTCCTCCTATTTTTCAGACCGTTTCATGCTCCTCATATTTTTCACACTTTTTGAAGCTCTTCATATTTTTCACACCTTTTCAGGCTCTTCATGTTTTTCTACACCGCTTCATGCTCCTCCTATTTTTCAGACCGTTTCATGCTCCTCATATTTTACACCTTTTGAAGCTCTTCATATTTTTCACACCTTTTCAGGCTCTTCATGTTTTTGATCACCGTTACATTCTCCTCCTATTATTCAGACCGTTTCATGCTCCTCATATTTTTGACACTTTTTGAAGCTCTTTATATATTTCACACCTTTTCAGGCTCTTCATGTTTTTGATCACCGTTACATTCTCCTCCTACTATTCAGACCGTTTCATGCTCCTCATATTTTTGACACTTTTTGAAGCTCTTTATATATTTCACACATTTTCAGGCTCTTCATGTTTTTGAACACAGCTTCATGCTCCTCCTATTTTTCAGACCGTTTCATGCTCCTCATATACTTGACACATTTTTAAGCTCTTCATATATTTCACACATTTTCAGGCTATTCATGTTTTTCAACACCGCTTCATGCTCCTTGTATTTTTAAGACCGTTTCATGCTCCTCATATTTTTGACACCTTTTTAAGCTCTTCCTATTTTTCACACCTTTTTAAGCTCTTCATATTTCTCACACCTTTTCAGGCTCTTCATGTTTTTCAACAACGCTTCATGCACCTCCTATTTGTCAGACCGTTTCATGCTCATCTCATTTTTGACACCTTTTGAATCTTTTCATATTTTTCACACCTTCTCAGGCACTTCATGTTTTTGAACACTGCTTCATGCTAATCCTATTTTTCAAACCATATCATGCTCCTCATATTTTTCACACCTTTTAAGCTCTTCATATTTTTCACACTTTTTCAGGCTCTTCATGTTTTTCAACACCGCTTCATGCTCCTCCTATTTTTCAGACCGTTTCATGCTCATCAAATTTTTGACACCTTTTGAAGCTCTTCATATTTTTCACACCTTTTGAAGCTCTTCATATTTTTCACACCATTTCAGGCTCTTCATGTTTTTCAAAACCGTTTCATGCTGCTTCTATTTTTCAGACCGTTTCATGCTCCTCATATTTTTCACACCTTTTGAAGCTCTTCATATTTTTCACACCTTTCAGACTATTCATGTTTTTCAACACTGCTTCATGCTCCTTGTATTTTTAAGACCGTTTCATGCTCCTCATATTTTTGACACCTTTTTAAGCTCTTCATATTTCTCATACCTTTTCAGGCTCTTCATGTTTTTCTACACCACTTCATGCTTCTCCTATTTTTCAGCCCGTTTCATGCTCCTCATTTATTTCACACCTTTTGAAGCTCTTCATATTTTTCACACCTTCTCAGGCTATTCATGTTTTTCAACAACGCTTCATGCACCTCCTATTTTTCAGACCGTTTCATGCTCATCTCATTTTTGACACCTTTTGAAGCTTTTCATATTTTTCACACCTTTTCAGGCTCTTCATGTTTTTCCACACCACATCATGCTTCTCCTAATTTTCAGCAAGTTTCATGCTCCTCATGTATTTCACACCTTTTGAAGCTCTTCATATTTTTCAAAACTTTTCAGGCTCTTCCTGTTTTTGAACAGCGCTTCATGCTCCTCCTATATTTCAGACCGTTTCATGCTCCTCATGTATTACACACCTTTTGAAGCTCTTCATTTTTTTCACACATTTACAGGCTCTTCATGTTTTTGATCACCGTTTCATGCTCCTCCTATTTTTCAGACCATTTCATGCTCCTCATATTTTTGACACCTTTTGAAGCTCTTCGTATTTTTCACACCTTTTCAGGTCTCTTCATGTTTTTATACACCGTTTCATGCTAATCCCATTTTTCAAACCATATCATGCTCCTCATATTTTTCACACCTCTTCAAGCTTTTCATATTTTTCACAACGTTTCAGGGTCTTCAAGTTTTTGAACACCGCTTCATGTTCTTCCTATTTTTCAGACCGTTTCATCCTCCTCATATTTTTGACACCTTTTGATGCTGTTCATATTTTTCACACCTTTTCAGGCTCTTCATTTTTTCAACACCGCTTCATACTCCTCCTATTTTTCAGACCGTTTCATGCTCATCTCATTTTGACACTTCTTGAAGCTTTTCATATTTTTCACAACGTTTCAGGCTCTTCAAGTTTTTGAAGACCGCTTCATGTTCTTCCTATTTTTCAGACCGTTTCATGCTCCTCATATTTTTGACACCTTTTGAAGCTCTTCATATTTTTCACACCTTTTCAGGCTCTTCATATTTTTCACACCTTTTCAGGCTCTTCAGGTTTTTGAACACCGTTTCATGCTCCTCCTATTTTTCAGACCGTTTCCTGCTCCTCATATATTTGACATCTTTTGAAGCTCTTCTTATTTTTCACACTTTTTCATGCTTTTCATGTTTTTCAACACCGTTTCATGCTCCTCCTATTTTCAGACCGTTTCATGCTCCTCATATATTTGACACCTTTTAAAGCTCTTCATATATTTCACACCTTTTCAGGCTCTTCAAGTTTTTGAACACCGTTTCATGCTCCTCATATTTTTCAGACCGTTTCGTGCTCCTCATATATTTGACATCTTTTGAAGGTCTTCTTATTTTTCACACCTTTTCACGCTTTTCATGTTTTTCAACACCATTTCATGCTCCTCCTATTTTTAAGATCGTTTCCTGCTCCTCATATTTTTCACACCTTTTGAAGCTTTTCATATTTTTCACAGCTTTTCAGGTTCTTCATGTTTTTCAACACCGCTTAATGCTCCTCCTATTTTTCAGACCGTTTCATGCTCCTCATATTTTTGACACATTTTGAAGCTTTTCATATTTTTCACACCTTTTCAGGTTCTTCATGTTTTTCAACACCTCTTCATGCTCCTTCTATTTTCAGACCGTTTCATGCTCCTCATTTCTTTGAGACATTTTGACGCTCTTCATATTTTTCACACCTTTTGTAGATCTTCATGTTTTTGAACACAGTTTATGCTCCTCATATTTTTCACACATTTTCATGCTCTTCATATTTTTCACACCTTTTCAGGCTCTTCAGGTTTTTGAACACCGTTTCATGCTCCTCCTATTTTTCAGACCGTTTCCTGCTCCTCATATATTTGACATCTTTTGAAGCTCTTCTTATTTTTCACACCTTTTCATGCTTTTCATGTTTTTCAACACCGTTTCATGCTCCTCCTATTTTCCGACCGTTTCATGCTCCTCACATATTTGACACCTTTTAAAGCTCTTCTTATTTTTCACACCTTTTCATGCTTTTCATGTTTTTCAACACCATTTCATGCTTCTCCTATTTTTCAGACCGTTTCCTGCTCCTCATATATTTGACATCTTTTGAAGCTCTTCTTATTTTTCACACCTTTTCATGCTTTTCAAGTTTTTCAACACCGTTTCATGCTCCTCCTATTTTCAGACCGTTTCATGCTCCTCATATATTTGACACCTTTTAAAGCTCTTCATGTATCACACCTTTTCAGGCTCTTCATGTTTTTGAACACCGTTTCATGCTCCTCATATTTTTCAGACCGTTTCGTGCTCCTCATATATTTGACATCTTTTGAAGGTCTTCTTATTTTTCACACCTTTTCACGCTTTTCATGTTTTTCAACACCGTTTCATGCTCCTCCTATTTTTCAGACCGTTTCGTGCTCCTCATATATTTGACACCTTGTGAAGCTCTTCATATTCTTCACACCTTTTCAGTCTCTTCATGTTTTTCAACACCGCCTCATGCTCCTCCTTTTTTCAGAACGTTTCATGCTGTTAATATTTTTGTCACCTTTTGAAGCTCTTCATATTTTTCACACCTTCTCAGGCTCTTCATGTTTTTGAACACCGTTTCTTGCTGCTACTATTTTTCAGACCTTTTCATGCTCCAAATATTTTTGACACCTTTTGAAGCCTTTCATATTTTTCACACCTTTTCAGGCTCTTCTTGTTTTTCAACACCACTTCATGCTCCTCTTATTTTTCAGACCGTTTCATGCTCCTCATATTTTTGACACCTTTTGAAGCTCTTCCTATTATTCACACCTTTCCAGACTCTTCATGTTTTTGAACACCGCTTCATGCTCCTCCTATTTTTCAGACCGTTTCATGTTCCTCATATTTTTGACACCTTTTGAAGCTCTTCATATTTTTCAGACGTTTTCAGGCTCTTCATGTTTTTGAACACCTCTTCATGCTCCTCCTATTTTACAGACCTTTGTATGCTCTTCATATTTTTCACAACTTTTGAATCTCTTCATATTTTTCACACCTTTTCTGTCTCTGCATATTTTGAACACCGCTTCATGCTCCTCCTATTTTTCAGACCGTTTCATGATCCTCATATTTTTGACACCTTTTGAAGCTTTTCATATTTTTCACACTTTTACAGGCTCTTCATGTTTTTAACACTGCTTCATGCTCCTCCTATTTTTCAGACCGTTTCATTCTCCTCAGGTATTTCACACCTTTTGAAGCTCTTCATATTTTTCACACCTTTTGAAGCTCTTCATATATTTCACACCTTTTGAAGCTCTTCATGTTTTTCAACACCTCTTCATGCTCCTCCTATTTTTCAGACCGTGCATGCTCCTCATATTTTGAAACAATTTGAAGCTCCTCCTATTTTCCACACGTTTTCAGGCTCTTCATGTTTTTCAACACCGTTTCATGTTCCTCCTATTTTTCCTACCGTTTCATGCTCCTCCTATTTTTCAGACCGTTTCATGCTCCTCATATTTTTGACAATTTTGGAAGCTCTTCATATTTTTCACACCTTTTCAGGCTCTTCATATTTTTCAACACCGCTACATGCTCCTACTAAATTTCAGACTGTTTCATGTTCCTCATATTTTTCACACCTTTTGAAGCTCTTCATATTTTTCACACCTTTTCAGGCTCTTCATGTTTTTCAACACCACTTCATATTCCTCCTATTATTCAGACCGTTTCATGCTCATCTCATTTTTGACACCTTTTGAAGCTATTGGTATTTTTCAAACCTTTTGAAGCTCTTCATATTTTTCACACCTTTTCAGGATCTTCATGTTTTTAAACACCGCTTCATGCTCCTCCCATTTTTCAGAACTTTTCATGCTCCTCATGTATTTCACACCATTTGAAGCACTTCATATTTTTCACACCTTTTCAGTCTCTTCATGTTTTTCAACACCACTTCATGTTCCTCCTATTTTTCAGACCGTTTCATGCTCATCTCATTTTTGACACCTCTTGAAGCTCTTGATATTTTTCACACCTTTTGAATCTCTTCATATTTTTCACACCTTTTCAGGATCGTCATGTTTTTAAACACCCCTTCATGCTCCTCGTATTTTTCAGAACTTTTCATGCTCCTCATATTTTTCAAATCTTTTGAAGCTCTTCATATTTTTCGCACCATTCCAGGCTCTTCATGTTTTTGAACACCGCTTCATGCTTCTCCTATTTTTCAGACCGTGTCATGCTCCTCATATTTTTGACACCTTTTGAAGCTCTTCATATTTTTCACACCTTTTCAGGATCTTCATGTTTTTCAACACCACTTCATGCTCCTCCTATTTTTCAGACCGTTTCATGCTCCTCATATTTTTGACACATTTTGAAGCTCTTCATATTTTTCACACCTTTTCAGGCTCTTCATGTTTTTGAACACCTCTTCATGCTCCTACTATTTTCAAACCGTTTTATGCTCCTCATTTCTTTGAGACATTTTGAAGCTCTTCATATTTTTCACACCTTTTGTGGATCTTCATGTTTTTGAACACAGTTTATGCTCCTCATATTTTTCACACATTTTCATGCTCTTCATATTTTTCACACCTTTTCAGGCTCTTCAGGTTTTTGAACACCGTTTCATGCTCCTCCTATTTTTCAGACCGTTTCCTGCTCCTCATATATTTGACATCTTTTGAAGCTCTTCTTATTTTTCACACTTTTTCATGCTTTTCATGTTTTTCAACACCGTTTCATGCTCCTCCTATTTTCAGACCGTTTCATGCTCATCTCATTTTTGACACCTTTTGAAGCTCTTCATATTTTTCACACCTTTTGAAGCTCTTCATATTTTTCGCACCATTCCAGGCTCTTCATGTTTTTCAACACCGTTTCATGCTCCTCGTATTTTTCAGACCGTTTCATGCTCCTCATATTTTTGACACCTTTTGAAGCTCTTCCTATTTTCCACACCTTTTCAGCCTCTTGATGTTTTAGAACACCGCTTCATGCTCCTTCTATTTTTCATAACGTTTCATGCTCCTCTCATTTTTCACACCTTTTGAAGCTCTTCATATTTTTCACACCTTTTGAAGCTCTTCATATTTTTCACACCTTTTCAGGCTCTTCATGTTTTGGAGCACACCTTCATGCTCCTCCCATTTTTCAGACCTGTTCATGCTACTCATATTTTTCAAATCTTTTGAAGCTCTTCATATTTTTAACACCTTTTCAGGCTCTTCATGTTTTTCAACACCGCTTCATGCTCCTCCTATTTTCAGAACGTTTCATGCTCCTCATATTTTTGACAACTTTTGAAGCTCTTCATATTTTTCACACCTTTTCAGGCTCTTCATGTTTTTCAACACCGCTTCATGCTCCTCCTATTTTCAGACCGTTTCATGCTCCTCATATTTTTGACATCTTTTGAAGCTGTTCATATTTTTCACTCCTTTTCAGGCACTTCATGTTTTTGAACACCGTTTCATGCTCCTCCTATTTTTCAGAACGTTTCATGCTCCTCATATTTTTGACACCTTTTGAGGCTCTTCATATTTCTCATACCTTTTCAGGCTCTCCATATTTTTGAACACTGCTTCTTGCTCCTCCTAATTTTGAGACGGTTTCATGCTCCTCATATTTATGACACATTTTGAAGCTCTTCATATTATTCACTCCTTTTCAGGCTCTTCATGGTTTTGAACACCGCTTTATGCTCCTCCTATTTTTCAGACCGTTTCATGCTCTTCATATATTTCACACCTTTTGAAGCTCTTCATATTTTTCACACCTTTTCATGCTCTTCATGTTTCTAACACCGTTTCATGCTTCTCCTATTTTTCAGACCGTTTAATGCTCCTCATATTTTTCACACCTTTTGAATCTCTTTATATTTGTCACACCTTTTCATGCTCTTCATGTTTCTAACACCGTTTCATGCTTCTCCTATTTTTCAGACCGTTTAATGCTCCTCATATTTTTCACACCTTTTGAATCTCTTTATATTTGTCACACCTTTTCAGGCTCTTCATGTTTTTCAACACCGCTTCATGCTCCTCCTATTTTTCAGATCGTTTCTTGCTCCTCCTATATTTCAAACTGTTTCACGCACCTCTTATTATTGACACCTTTTGAAGGTCTTCATATTTTTCACACCTTTTCAGGCTCTTCATGTTTTTCAACACCACTTCATGCTCCTCCTATTTTTGAGACCGGTTCATGCTCCTCATATTTTTCACACATTTAGAAACTCTTCATATTTTTCCCACCTTCCCAGGCTCTTCATGTATTTGAGCACAGCTTCATGCTCCTCCTATTTTTCAGACCGTTTCATGCTCCTCATATTTTTGACAGCTTTTGAAGCTCTTCATATTTTTCACACCATTGCAGGCTCTTAATGTTTTTGAACACCCTTTCATGCTCCTCCTATATTTCAGACCGTTTCATGCTCCTCATATTTTTGACACATTTTGAAGCTCTTCATATTTTTCACACCTTTTGAAGCTCTTCATATTTTTCACAACATTTCAGGCTCTTCATGTTTTTGAACACCGTTTCATGCTCCTCCTATATTTCAGACCATTTCATGCTCCTCATATTTCTGACAAATTTTGAAGCTCTTCAAATATTTCAAACATTTTCAGGCTCTTCATGTTTTGAACACCACTTCATGCTCCTCCTATTTTTCAAAACGTTTCATGCTCATCTCATTTTTGACACCTTTTGAAGCTCTTCATATTTTTCACAACTTTTGAAGCTTTTCATATTTTTGACACATTTTCAGGCTCTTCAGGTTTTTCAACACCGCTTCTTGCTCCTCCTAATTTTCAGACCGCTTCTTGCTCCTCCTAATTTTCAGACCGCTTCATGCTCCTCTCATTTTTCACACCTTTTGAAGCTCTTCATATTTTTCACACCTTTTCAGGCTCTTCATGTTTTTGAACACCGCTTCATGCTCCTCCTATTTTTCTGACCGTTTCATGCACCTCATATTTTTGACACCTTTTGAAGCTGCTCCTATTTTACACACGTTTTCCGGCTCTTCATGTTTTTCAACACCGTTTCATGCTCCTCCTATTTTTCCAACCGTTTCATGCTCCTCCTATTTTTCAGACCGTTTCATGCTCCTAATATTTTTGACAATTTTGGAAGCTCTTCATATTTTTCACACCTTTTCAGGCTCTTCATGTTTTTCAACACCACTATATGCTCCTACTAATTTTCAGACTGTTTCATGCTCGTCATATATTTCACACCTTTTGAAGCTCTTCATATTTTTCACACCTTTTCAGGCTCTTCATGTTTTGGAGCACAGCTTCATGCTCCTCCCATTTTTCAGACCGTTTCATGCTCCTCATGTATTTCACACCATTTGAAGCACTTCATATTTTTCACACCTTTTCAGTCTCTTCATGTTTTTCAACACCACTTCATGTTCCTCCTATTATTCAGACCGTTTCATGCTCATCTCATTTTTGACACCTTTTGAAGTTCTTGATATTTTTGACACCTTTTGAAGCTCTTCATATTTTTCACACCTTTTCAGGCTCTTCATGTTTTGGAGCACACCTTCATGCTCCTCCCATTTTTCAGACCGTTTCATGCTCCTCATGTATTTCACACCATTTGAAGCACTTCATATTTTTCACACCTTTTCAGGCTCTTCATGTTTCTCAACACCGCTTCATGCTCCTCCTATTTTTCAGACCGTTTCATGCTCCTCCTATTTTTCAGACCGTTTTATGCTCCTCATATTTTTGACACCTTTTGAAGCTCTTCATATTTTTCACACCTTTTCAGGCTATTCATGTTTTCCAGCACCACCTCATGCTCCTCCTATTTTTCAGACCGATTCATGCTCCTATATTTTTGATACCTTTTGAAGCTCTTCATATTTTTCACACCTTTTCAGGCTATTCATGTTTTCCAACACCATTCATGCTCCTCCTATTTTTCAGACCGTTTCATGCTCCTCCTAATTTTGACACCTGTTGATGCTGTTCATATTTTTCACACCTTTTGAAGCTCTTTTAATTTTTCACACGTTTTCAGATTCTTCATGTTTTTCAACACCGCTTCATGCTCGTGCTATTTTTCAGACCGTTTCATGCTCCTCATGTATTTCACATCTTTTGAAGCTCTTCATATTTTTCACACCTTTTCAGGCTCTTCATGTTTTTCAACACCGCTTCATGCTCCTCCTAATTTGCAGATCGTTTCATGCTCCTCATATTTTTCACACCTTTTGAAGCTGTTCATATTTTTCACACCTTTTCAGTCTCTTCATGTTTTTCAACACCGTCTCATAATTCTCCTATTTTTCAGACCGTTTCATGCTCTCCATGTATTTCACACATTTTGAAGCTCTTCATATACTTCACACCTTTTCAGGCTCTGCATGTTTTTGAACACCGTTTCATGCTCCTCCTATTTTTCAGACCGTTTCATGCTCATCTCATTTTTGACACCTTTTTGAAGCTCTTCATATTTTTAACACCTTTGAAGCTCTTCATAGATTTGACACGTTTTCAGGCTCTTCATGTTTTGAACACTGTTTCATGCTCCTCCTATTTTTCATACCGTTTCATGTTCCTCCTATTTTTCAGATCATTTCATGCTCCTCATATTTTTGACACCTTTTGAAGCTCTTCATATATTTCACACCTTTTCAGGCTCTTCAATTTTTTCAACCCCACTTCATGCTCCTCCTATTTTTCAGACCATTTCATGCTCACATCACTTTTGACACCTTTTGAAGCTCTTCTTATTTTTCACATCTTTTGAAACTCTTCATATTTTTCACACGTTTTCAGGCTCTTCATGTTTTCAAAACCGTTTCATGCTCCTCCTATTTTTCAGACCGTTTCTTGCTCCTTATATGTTTGTCTCCTTTTGAAGCTCTTCATATTTTTCACAGCTTTTGAAGCTCTTCATATTTTTCACACCTTTTCAGGCTCTTCATGTTTTTGAACACCGTTTCATGCTCCTCCTATTTTTCATACCGTTTCATGTTCCTCCTATTTTTCAGACCGTTTCATGCTCATCTCATTTTTGACACCTTTTGAAGTTCTTGATATTTTTGACACCTTTGAAGTTCTTCATATATTTCACAACTTTTAAGGCTCTTCATGTTTTTCAACACCGCTTCCTGCTCCACCTATTTTTCAGTCGTTTCATGCTTTTCATATTTTTGACACCTTTTTAAGCTCTTCATATTTTTCACACCTTTTCAGGATCTTCATATTTTTGACTTCTGCTTCATGCCCCTGCTATTTTTCAGAATGTTTCATGCTCCTCATATTTTTGAAACCTTTTGAAGCTCTTCATATTTTTCACACCTTTTCATGCTCTTAATGTTTTTGAACACCGCTTCATGATCCTCCTATTTTTCAGACAGTTTCATGCTCCTCATATTTTTGACACCTTTTAAAGCTCTTCATATGTTTCACACCTTTTCAGGATGTTCATGTTTTTGACGTCTGCTTCATGCCCCTGCTATTTTTCAGACCGTTCCCTGCTCTTCATATTTCTGACACTTTTTGAAGCTCTTCATATTTTTCCACACATTTTCAGGCTCTTCATGTTTTTGAACATGGTTTCATGCTTCTCCTATTTTTCAGACCGTTTCATGCTCCTCATATTTTTGACACCTTTTGAAGCTCTTCATAGTTTTCACACCTTTTGAAGCTCTTCATATTTTTCATACCTTTTCAGGCTCTTCATGTTTTCCAACACCACGTCATGCTCCTCCTATTTTTCAGACCGTTTCATGCTCCTCATATTTTTGACTCGTTTTGAAACTCTTTATATTTTTCACACCTTTTCAGGCTCTTCATGTTTTTCAACAGTGCCTCATGCTCCTCGTAATTTTCAGACCGTTTCATGCTCCTCATATTTTTGACTCGTTTTGAAACTCTTCATATTTTTGACACCTTTTCACGCTCTTCATGTTTTCAACGCCGCTTCATGCTCCTCCTATTTTTCAGACCGTTTCATGCTCCTCATCTTTTGACACCTTTTGAAGGTCTTCATATTTTTCACACCTTTTCAGTATTCAAGTTTGTGAACACCGCTTCATGCTCCTCATATTTTTCACAGCTTCTGAAGCTCTTCATATTTTTCTCACCTTTTCAGGCTCTTAATATTTTTGAACATCGTTTCGTGCTCCTCTTATTTTCAGAACGTTTCATGCTCCTCATATTTTTGACACTTTTTGAAGCTCTTCATATTTTTCACACCTTTTGAAGCTCTTCATATTTTTCACACTTTTTCAGGCTCTTCATGTTTTTGAACACCGCTTCATGCTCCTTCTATTTTTCAGAGAGTTTCATGCTCCTCATGTATTTCACACCTTTTGAAGCTCTTCATATTTTTCAAACCTTTTCAGGCTCTTCATGTCTTTCAACACCGCTTCATGCTCCTCCTATTTTTCAGACTGTATCATGCTCCTCGTATTTTTGACACGTTTGAAGCTCTTCATATAATTCACACTTTTTCAGGCTCTTCAAGATTTTCAACACCGTTTCATGCTCTTCCTATTTTTCAGACTATTTCATGCTCCTCATATATTTGACACCTTTTGAAGCTCTTCATATTTTTCACACCTTTTCAGGCTCTTCATGTTTTTGTACACCGTTTCATGCTCCTCCTATTTTTTAGAAGTTTCATGCTCCTCATATTTTTGACACCTTTTGAAGCTCTTCATGTATTTCACACCTATTCAGGCTCTTCATGTTTTTGAATACCATTACATGATTCTCCTATTTTTCAGACTGTTTCATGCTCCGCATATTTTTGACACCTTTTGAAGCTCTTCATATTTTTCACACCTTTTGAAGCTCTTCATATTTTTCACACCTTTTCAGGCTCTTCATGTTTTTCAACACCGTTTCATGCTCCTCCTATTTTTCAGACCGTTTCATGCTCCTCATATTTTGACATGTTTTGAATCTCTTCATATTTTTCACATCTTTTCAGGCGCTTCAGGTTTTCAACACCGTTTCATGCTCCTCCTATTTTTCAGACCGTTTCATGCTCCTCATATTTTTGATACCTTTTGAAGCTCTTCATATTTTTCACACCTTTTCAGGCTCTTCATGTTTTTGATATCCGTTTCATGCTCCTCCTATTTTTCAGACCGTTTCATGCTCCTCATAATTTTGACACCTTTCGATGCTTTCATATTTTTAACACCTTTTCAGGCTCTTCATCTTTTTCAACACCACTTCATGCTCCTCCTTTTTTGCAGACCGTTTCATGCTACTCATACTTTTAACACCTTTTGAAGCTCTTCATATTTCTCACACCTTTTCAGGCTCTTCATGTTTTTCAACAACGCTTCATGCTCCTCCGATTTTTCAGACCGTTTCATGCTCCTCATATTTTTGACACCTTTTGAAGCTATTCATATTTTTCACCCCTTTTCAGGCTCTTCATGTTTTTGAACACCGCTTCATGCTTCTCCTATTGTTCAGACCGTTTCATGCTCCTCATATTTTTGACACCTTTTGCAGCTCTTTATATTTTTCACACTATTTCAGGCTCTTCATGATTTTCAACACCGTTTCATGTTATTCCTTTTTTTCAGACCGTTTAAGGCTCATCTCATTTTTGACACCTTTTAAAGCTCTTCATATTTTTCACACCTTTTCTGGCTCTTCATGTTTTTGAACACCGCTTCATGATCCTCCTGATTTTCAGACCGTTTCATGCTCTTCATATTTTTGAAACATTTTGAAGCTCTTCATATTTTTCACACCTTTTCAGGCTCTTCATGTTTTTCACCACCACTTCATTCTCCTCCTATTTTTCAGACCGTTTCATGCTCATCTCATTTTTGTCACCTTTGAAGCTCTTTATATTTTTCACACCTTTTGAAGCTCTTCATATTTTTCACACGTTTTCAGGCTCTTCATAGTTTTCAACATCGTTTCATGCTGCTTCTATTTTTCAGATCGTTTATGTTCCTCATATTTTTGACACCTTTAGAAGCTCTTCATATTTTTCAAACCTTTTCAGGTTCTTCATGTTTTTGATCAGCGTTTCATGCTCCTCCTATTTTTCAGACCGTTTCATGCTCCTCGTATTTTTCACACCTTTTGAAGCTCTTCATATTTCTCACACCTTTTCAGGCTCTTCATGTTTTTCTACACCACTTCATGCTTCTCCTATTTTTCAGCCCGTTTCATGCTCCTCATGTATTTCACACCTTTGGAAGCTCTTCATATTTTTCACACCTTTTCAGGCTCTTCAAGTTTTTCAACACCACTTCATGCTCCTCCTTTTTTGCAGACCGTTTCATGCTCCTCATATTTTTGATACCTTTTGATGCTCTTCATATTTTTCACACCTTTTCAGGGTCTTCATTTTTTCAACACCGCTTCATGCTCCTCCTATTTTTCAGACCGTTTCATGCTCATCTCATTTTTGAAACCTTTTGAAGCTTTTCATATATTTCACAACTTTTCAGGCTCTTCATGTTTTTGAACACCGCTTCATGCTCCTCCTATTTTTCAGACCGTTTCATGCTCCTCATATTTCACACCTTTTGAAGCTCTTCATATTTTTCACACCTTTTCAGGCTCTTCATGTTTTTGATCACTGTTACATTCTCCTCCTATTATTCACACCGTTTCATGCTCCTCATATTTTTGACACTTTTTGAAGCTCTTTATATATTTCACACCGTTTCAGGCTCTTCATGTTTTTGATCACCGTTACATTCTCCTCCTATTATTCAGACCGTTTCATGCTCCTCATATTTTTGACACTTTTTGAAGCTCTTTATATATTTCACACATTTGCAGGCTCTTCATGTTTTTGAACACAGCTTCATGCTCCTCCTATTTTTCAGACAATTTCATGCTCCTCATATTTTTGACAACTTTGGAAGCTCTTCATATTTTTCACACATTTTCAGGCTCTTCATGTTTTTCAACACTGTTGCATGATCCTCCTATTCTTCAGACCGTTTTATGCTCCTCATATACTTGACACATTTTTAAGCTCTTCATATATTTCACACATTTTCAGGCTATTCATGTTTTTCAACACCGCTCATGCTCCTTGTATTTTTAAGACCGTTTCATGCTCCTCATATTTTAGACATCTTTTTAAGCTCTTCACATTTTTCACACCTTTTTAAGCTCTTCATATTTCTCACACCTTTTCAGGCTCTTCATGTTTTTCAACAACGCTTCATGCACCTCCTATTCGTCAGACCGTTTCATGCTCATCTCATTTTTGACACCTTTTGAATCTTTTCATATTTTTCACACCTTCTCAGGCTCTTCATGTTTTTGAACACCGCTTCATGCTAATCCTATTTTTCAAACCATATCATGCTCCTCATATTTTTCACACCTTTTAAGCTCTTCATATTTTTCACACTTTTTCAGGCTCTTCATGTTTTTCAACACCGCTTCATGCTCCTCCTATTTTTCAGACCGTTTCATGCTCATCAAATTTTTGACACCTTTTGAAGCTCTTCATATTTTTCACACCTTTTGAAGCTCTTCATATTTTTCACACCATTTCAGGCTCTTCATGTTTTTCAACACCGTTTCATGCTGCTTCTATTTTTCAGACCGTTTCATGCTCCTCATATTTTTCACACCTTTTGAAGCTCTTCATATTTCTCACACCTTTTCAGGCTCTTCATGTTTTTCTACACCACTTCATGCTTCTCCTATTTTTCAGCCCGTTTCATGCTCCTCATTTATTTCACACCTTTTGAAGCTCTTCATATTTTTCACACCTTTTCAGGCTCTTCATGTTTTTCAACACCGTTTCATGCTGCTTCTATTTTTCAGACCGGTTCATGCTCCTCATATTTTTCACACCTTTTGAAGCTCTTCATATTTTTCACACCTTTTCAGGCTCTTCATGTTTTTCTACACCACTTCATGCTTCTCCTATTTTTCAGCCCGTTTCATGCTCCTCATGTATTTCATACCTTTTGAAGCTCTTCATATTTTTCACACCTTTTCAGGCTCTTCATGTTTTTGAACACCGCTTCATGCTCCTCCTCTTTTTCAGACCGTTTCATGCTCCTCATATTTTTGACATCTTTTGAAGCTTTTCATATTTTTCACACCTTTTCAGGCTCTTCAAGTTTTTCAACACCACTTCATGCTCCTCCTTTTTTGCAGACCGTTTCATGCTCCTCATATTTTTGATACCTTTTGATTATCTTCATATTTTTCACACCTTTTCAGGCCCTTCATTTTTTCAACACCACTTCATGCTCCTCCTATTTTTCAGACCGTTTCATGCTCATCTCATTTTTGAAACCTTTTGAAGCTTTTCATATTTTTCACAACTTTTCAGGCTCTTCAAGTTTTTGAACACCGCTTCATGCTCCTCCTATTTTTCAGACCGTTTTATGCTCATCTCATTTTTGACACCTTTTGAAGCTTTTCATATTTTTCACAACTTTTCAGGCTCTTCATGTTTTTGAACACCGCTTCATGCTCCTCCTATTTTTCAGACCGTTTCATGCTCCTCATATTTTACACCTTTTGAAGCTCTTCATATTTTTCACACCTTTTCAGGCTCTTCATGTTTTTGATCACCGTTACATTCTCCTCCTATTTTTCAGACCGTTTCATGCTCCTCATATTTTTGACAACTTTGGAAGCTCTTCATATTTTTCACACATTTTCAGGCTCTTCATGTTTTTCAACAATGTTGCATGATCCTTTTTTTTCAGACCGTTTCATGCTACTCATATACTTGACACATTTTTAAGCTCTTCATATATTTCACACATTTTCAGGCTATTCATGTTTTTCAACACCGCTTCATGTTCCTCCTATTTTTCAGACCGTTTCATGCTCCTCATATTTTTGACACCTTTTGAAGCTCTCATATTTTTCATACCTTTTGAAGCTCTTCATGTTTTTGAACACTGCTTCATGCTCCTCTTATTTTTCAGATCGTTTCATGCTCCTCATATTTTTGACACTTTTTGAGCTCTTCATATTTTTCAAAACTTTTCCGGCTCTTCATGTTTTCGAACTCTGCTTCATGCTCCTCCAGTTTTTCACACCGTTTCATGATCCTCTTGTATTTCACAACTTTGAACCTCTTCATATTTTTCACACCTTTTCATGCTCTTCAAGTTTTTCAACATCACTTCATGCTCCTACATTTTTGCAGACCGTTTCATGCTCCTCATATTTTTGACACATTTTGAAGCTCTTCATATTTCTCACACCTTTTCAGGCTCTTCATGTTTTTGAACACCGCTTCATGCTCCTCCTATTTTTCAGACCGTTTCATGCTCCTCATATTTTTCAGACCATTTCATATTCCTCATATTTTTGACATCTTTTGAAGCTCTTCGTATTTTTCACACTTTTTCAGGTCTCTTCATGTTTTTATACACCGTTTCATGCTAATCCCATTTTTCAAACCTTATCATGCTCCTCATATTTTTCACACCTTTTTAAGCTCTTCATATTTTTCACACCTTTTCAGGATCTTCATGTTTTTGAACACCGCTTCATGCTCCTCATATTTTTCAGACCGTTTCTTGCTCCTCGTATTTTTGACATCTTTTGAAGCTTTTCATATTTTTCACACCTTCTCAGGCTCTTCAAGTTTTTCAACACCACTTCATGCTCCTCCTTTTTTGCAGACCGTTTGATGCTCCTCATATTTTTGATACCTTTTGATGCTCTTCATATTTTTCACACCTTTTCAGGCTCTTCATTTTTTCAACACCGCTTCATACTCCTCCTATTTTTCAGACCGTTTCATGCTCATCTCATTTTTGACACCTCTTGAAGCTTTTCATATTTTTCACAACGTTTCAGGCTCTTCAAGTTTTTGAACACCGCTTCATGTTCTTCCTATTTTTCAGACCGTTTCATGCTCCTCATATTTTTGACACCTTTTGAAGCTCTTCATATTTTTCACACCTTTTCATGCTCTTCATGTTTTTGAACACCGCTTCATGCTCCTCCTATTTTTCAGAGAGTTTCATGCTCCTCATGTATTTCACACCTTTTGAAGCTCTTCATATTTTTCAAAACTTTTCAGGCTCTTCATATTTTTCCACACCACTTCATGCTCATCCTATTTTTCAGACCGTTTCATGCTCCTCATATTTTTGACATCTTTTGAAGCTCTTCTTATTTTTCACACCTTTTCAGGCTCTTCATGTTTTTCAACACAGCTTCATGCTCCTCCTATTTTTCAGACCGTTTCATGCTCATCTCATTTTTGACACCTTTTGAAGATCTTCATATTTTTCACACCTTTTCAGGCTCTTCATGTTTTTGAACACCGCTTCATGCTAATCCCATTTTTCAAACCATATCATGCTCCTCATAATTTTCACACCTTTTTAAGCTCTTCATATTTTTCACACCTTTTCAGGCTCTTCATGTTTTTGAATACTACTTCATGCTCCTTCTATTTTTCAGAGAGTTTCATGCTCCTCATGTATTACACACCTTTTGAAGCTCTTCATATTTTTCACACTTTTACAGGCTCTTCATGTGTTTCCACACCACTTCATGCTACTCAGATTTTTCAGCTCGTTTCATGCTGCTCATGAATTTCACACCTTTTGAAGCTCTTCATATTTTTCACACCTTTTCAGGCTCTTCCTGTTTTGATCACCGTTTCATGCTCCTCCTATTTTTCAGACCGTTTCATGCTCCTCATAATTTTTGACACCTTTTAAAGGTCTTCATTATTTTCACACCTTTTCTGGCACTTCATGTTTTTGAACACAACTTCATGCTCCTCCTATTTTTCAGACCATTTCATATTCCTCATATTTTTCACACCTTTTGAAGCTCTTCATATTTTTCACACCTTTTCAGGCTCTTCATGTTTTTGAACTCCGTTGCATGCTCCTCCTATTTTTCAGACCATTTCATGCTCATCTCATTTTTTAAACCTTTTGAAGCTTTTCATATTTTTCACAACGTTTCAGGCTCTTCAAGTTTTTGAACACCGCTTCATGCTCCTCCTATTTTTCAGACCGTTTCATGCTCCTCATATTTTTCACACTTTTTGAAGCTCTTCATATTTTTCACACCTTTTCAGGCTCTTCATGTTTTTCTACACCGCTTCATGCTCCTCCTATTTTTCAGACCGTTTCATGCTCCTCATATTTTACACCTTTTGAAGCTCTTCATATTTTTCACACCTTTTCAGGCTCTTCATGTTTTTGATCACCGTTACATTCTCCTCCTATTATTCAGACCGTTTCATGCTCCTCATATTTTTGACACTTTTTGAAGCTCTTTATATATTTCACACCTTTTCAGGCTCTTCATGTTTTTGATCACCGTTACATTCTCCTCCTACTATTCAGACCGTTTCATGCTCCTCATATTTTTGACACTTTTTGAAGCTCTTTATATATTTCACACATTTTCAGGCTCTTCATGTTTTTGAACACAGCTTCATGCTCCTCCTATTTTTCAGACCGTTTCATGCTCCTCATATACTTGACACATTTTTAAGCTCTTCATATATTTCACACATTTTCAGGCTATTCATGTTTTTCAACACCGCTTCATGCTCCTTGTATTTTTAAGACCGTTTCATGCTCCTCATATTTTTGACACCTTTTTAAGCTCTTCCTATTTTTCACACCTTTTTAAGCTCTTCATATTTCTCACACCTTTTCAGGCTCTTCATGTTTTTCAACAACGCTTCATGCACCTCCTATTTGTCAGACCGTTTCATGCTCATCTCATTTTTGACACCTTTTGAATCTTTTCATATTTTTCACACCTTCTCAGGCACTTCATGTTTTTGAACACTGCTTCATGCTAATCCTATTTTTCAAACCATATCATGCTCCTCATATTTTTCACACCTTTTAAGCTCTTCATATTTTTCACACTTTTTCAGGCTCTTCATGTTTTTCAACACCGCTTCATGCTCCTCCTATTTTTCAGACCGTTTCATGCTCATCAAATTTTTGACACCTTTTGAAGCTCTTCATATTTTTCACACCTTTTGAAGCTCTTCATATTTTTCACACCATTTCAGGCTCTTCATGTTTTTCAAAACCGTTTCATGCTGCTTCTATTTTTCAGACCGTTTCATGCTCCTCATATTTTTCACACCTTTTGAAGCTCTTCATATTTTTCACACCTTTCAGACTATTCATGTTTTTCAACACTGCTTCATGCTCCTTGTATTTTTAAGACCGTTTCATGCTCCTCATATTTTTGACACCTTTTTAAGCTCTTCATATTTCTCATACCTTTTCAGGCTCTTCATGTTTTTCTACACCACTTCATGCTTCTCCTATTTTTCAGCCCGTTTCATGCTCCTCATTTATTTCACACCTTTTGAAGCTCTTCATATTTTTCACACCTTCTCAGGCTATTCATGTTTTTCAACAACGCTTCATGCACCTCCTATTTTTCAGACCGTTTCATGCTCATCTCATTTTTGACACCTTTTGAAGCTTTTCATATTTTTCACACCTTTTCAGGCTCTTCATGTTTTTCCACACCACATCATGCTTCTCCTAATTTTCAGCAAGTTTCATGCTCCTCATGTATTTCACACCTTTTGAAGCTCTTCATATTTTTCAAAACTTTTCAGGCTCTTCCTGTTTTTGAACAGCGCTTCATGCTCCTCCTATATTTCAGACCGTTTCATGCTCCTCATGTATTACACACCTTTTGAAGCTCTTCATTTTTTTCACACATTTACAGGCTCTTCATGTTTTTGATCACCGTTTCATGCTCCTCCTATTTTTCAGACCATTTCATGCTCCTCATATTTTTGACACCTTTTGAAGCTCTTCGTATTTTTCACACCTTTTCAGGTCTCTTCATGTTTTTATACACCGTTTCATGCTAATCCCATTTTTCAAACCATATCATGCTCCTCATATTTTTCACACCTCTTCAAGCTTTTCATATTTTTCACAACGTTTCAGGGTCTTCAAGTTTTTGAACACCGCTTCATGTTCTTCCTATTTTTCAGACCGTTTCATGCTCCTCATATTTTTGACACCTTTTGAAGCTCTTCATATTTTTCACACCTTTTCAGGCTCTTCATGTTTTTGAACTCCGTTGCATGCTCCTCCTATTTTTCAGACCATTTCATGCTCATCTCATTTTTTAAACCTTTTGAAGCTTTTCATATTTTTCACAACGTTTCAGGCTCTTCAAGTTTTTGAACACCGCTTCATGCTCCTCCTATTTTTCAGACCGTTTCATGCTCCTCATATTTTTCACACTTTTTGAAGCTCTTCATATTTTTCACACCTTTTCAGGCTCTTCATGTTTTTCTACACCGCTTCATGCTCCTCCTATTTTTCAGACCGTTTCATGCTCCTCATATTTTACACCTTTTGAAGCTCTTCATATTTTTCACACCTTTTCAGGCTCTTCATGTTTTTGATCACCGTTACATTCTCCTCCTATTATTCAGACCGTTTCATGCTCCTCATATTTTTGACACTTTTTGAAGCTCTTTATATATTTCACACCTTTTCAGGCTCTTCATGTTTTTGATCACCGTTACATTCTCCTCCTACTATTCAGACCGTTTCATGCTCCTCATATTTTTGACACTTTTTGAAGCTCTTTATATATTTCACACATTTTCAGGCTCTTCATGTTTTTGAACACAGCTTCATGCTCCTCCTATTTTTCAGACCGTTTCATGCTCCTCATATACTTGACACATTTTTAAGCTCTTCATATATTTCACACATTTTCAGGCTATTCATGTTTTTCAACACCGCTTCATGCTCCTTGTATTTTTAAGACCGTTTCATGCTCCTCATATTTTTGACACCTTTTTAAGCTCTTCCTATTTTTCACACCTTTTTAAGCTCTTCATATTTCTCACACCTTTTCAGGCTCTTCATGTTTTTCAACAACGCTTCATGCACCTCCTATTTGTCAGACCGTTTCATGCTCATCTCATTTTTGACACCTTTTGAATCTTTTCATATTTTTCACACCTTCTCAGGCACTTCATGTTTTTGAACACTGCTTCATGCTAATCCTATTTTTCAAACCATATCATGCTCCTCATATTTTTCACACCTTTTAAGCTCTTCATATTTTTCACACTTTTTCAGGCTCTTCATGTTTTTCAACACCGCTTCATGCTCCTCCTATTTTTCAGACCGTTTCATGCTCATCAAATTTTTGACACCTTTTGAAGCTCTTCATATTTTTCACACCTTTTGAAGCTCTTCATATTTTTCACACCATTTCAGGCTCTTCATGTTTTTCAAAACCGTTTCATGCTGCTTCTATTTTTCAGACCGTTTCATGCTCCTCATATTTTTCACACCTTTTGAAGCTCTTCATATTTTTCACACCTTTCAGACTATTCATGTTTTTCAACACTGCTTCATGCTCCTTGTATTTTTAAGACCGTTTCATGCTCCTCATATTTTTGACACCTTTTTAAGCTCTTCATATTTCTCATACCTTTTCAGGCTCTTCATGTTTTTCTACACCACTTCATGCTTCTCCTATTTTTCAGCCCGTTTCATGCTCCTCATTTATTTCACACCTTTTGAAGCTCTTCATATTTTTCACACCTTCTCAGGCTATTCATGTTTTTCAACAACGCTTCATGCACCTCCTATTTTTCAGACCGTTTCATGCTCATCTCATTTTTGACACCTTTTGAAGCTTTTCATATTTTTCACACCTTTTCAGGCTCTTCATGTTTTTCCACACCACATCATGCTTCTCCTAATTTTCAGCAAGTTTCATGCTCCTCATGTATTTCACACCTTTTGAAGCTCTTCATATTTTTCAAAACTTTTCAGGCTCTTCCTGTTTTTGAACAGCGCTTCATGCTCCTCCTATATTTCAGACCGTTTCATGCTCCTCATGTATTACACACCTTTTGAAGCTCTTCATTTTTTTCACACATTTACAGGCTCTTCATGTTTTTGATCACCGTTTCATGCTCCTCCTATTTTTCAGACCATTTCATGCTCCTCATATTTTTGACACCTTTTGAAGCTCTTCGTATTTTTCACACCTTTTCAGGTCTCTTCATGTTTTTATACACCGTTTCATGCTAATCCCATTTTTCAAACCATATCATGCTCCTCATATTTTTCACACCTCTTCAAGCTTTTCATATTTTTCACAACGTTTCAGGGTCTTCAAGTTTTTGAACACCGCTTCATGTTCTTCCTATTTTTCAGACCGTTTCATCCTCCTCATATTTTTGACACCTTTTGATGCTGTTCATATTTTTCACACCTTTTCAGGCTCTTCATTTTTTCAACACCGCTTCATACTCCTCCTATTTTTCAGACCGTTTCATGCTCATCTCATTTTGACACTTCTTGAAGCTTTTCATATTTTTCACAACGTTTCAGGCTCTTCAAGTTTTTGAAGACCGCTTCATGTTCTTCCTATTTTTCAGACCGTTTCATGCTCCTCATATTTTTGACACCTTTTGAAGCTCTTCATATTTTTCACACCTTTTCAGGCTCTTCATGTTTTTGAACACCGCTTCATGCTCCTCCTATTTTTCAGAGAGTTTCATCCTCCTCATGTATTTCACACCTTTTGAAGCTCTTCATATTTTTCAAAACTTTTCAGGCTCTTCATATTTTTCCACACCACTTCATGCTCATCCTATTTTTCAGACCGTTTCATGCTCCTCATATTTTTGACACCTTTTGAAGCTCTTCTTATTTTTCACACCTTTTCAGTCTATTCATGTTTTTGAACACCATTTCAGGCTCCTCCTATTTTTCAGAGAGTTTCATGCTCCTCATGTATTTCACTCCTTTGAAAGCTCTTCATATTTTTCACACCTTTTCAGGCTCTTCATGTTTTTGATCACTGTTACATTCTCCTCCTATTATTCACACCGTTTCATGCTCCTCATATTTTTGACACTTTTTGAAGCTCTTTATATATTTCACACCGTTTCAGGCTCTTCATGTTTTTGATCACCGTTACATTCTCCTCCTATTATTCAGACCGTTTCATGCTCCTCATATTTTTGACACTTTTTGAAGCTCTTTATATATTTCACACATTTGCAGGCTCTTCATGTTTTTGAACACAGCTTCATGCTCCTCCTATTTTTCAGACAATTTCATGCTCCTCATATTTTTGACAACTTTGGAAGCTCTTCATATTTTTCACACATTTTCAGGCTCTTCATGTTTTTCAACACTGTTGCATGATCCTCCTATTCTTCAGACCGTTTTATGCTCCTCATATACTTGACACATTTTTAAGCTCTTCATATATTTCACACATTTTCAGGCTATTCATGTTTTTCAACACCGCTCATGCTCCTTGTATTTTTAAGACCGTTTCATGCTCCTCATATTTTAGACATCTTTTTAAGCTCTTCACATTTTTCACACCTTTTTAAGCTCTTCATATTTCTCACACCTTTTCAGGCTCTTCATGTTTTTCAACAACGCTTCATGCACCTCCTATTCGTCAGACCGTTTCATGCTCATCTCATTTTTGACACCTTTTGAATCTTTTCATATTTTTCACACCTTCTCAGGCTCTTCATGTTTTTGAACACCGCTTCATGCTAATCCTATTTTTCAAACCATATCATGCTCCTCATATTTTTCACACCTTTTAAGCTCTTCATATTTTTCACACTTTTTCAGGCTCTTCATGTTTTTCAACACCGCTTCATGCTCCTCCTGTTTTTCAGACCGTTTCATGCTCATCAAATTTTTGACACCTTTTGAAGCTCTTCATATTTTTCACACCTTTTGAAGCTCTTCATATTTTTCACACCATTTCAGGCTCTTCATGTTTTTCAACACCGTTTCATGCTGCTTCTATTTTTCAGACCGTTTCATGCTCCTCATATTTTTCACACCTTTTGAAGCTCTTCATATTTCTCACACCTTTTCAGGCTCTTCATGTTTTTCTACACCACTTCATGCTTCTCCTATTTTTCAGCCCGTTTCATGCTCCTCATTTATTTCACACCTTTTGAAGCTCTTCATATTTTTCACACCTTTTCAGGCTCTTCATGTTTTTCAACACCGTTTCATGCTGCTTCTATTTTTCAGACCGGTTCATGCTCCTCATATTTTTCACACCTTTTGAAGCTCTTCATATTTTTCACACCTTTTCAGGCTCTTCATGTTTTTCTACACCACTTCATGCTTCTCCTATTTTTCAGCCCGTTTCATGCTCCTCATGTATTTCATACCTTTTGAAGCTCTTCATATTTTTCACACCTTTTCAGGCTCTTCATGTTTTTGAACACCGCTTCATGCTCCTCCTCTTTTTCAGACCGTTTCATGCTCCTCATATTTTTGACATCTTTTGAAGCTTTTCATATTTTTCACACCTTTTCAGGCTCTTCAAGTTTTTCAACACCACTTCATGCTCCTCCTTTTTTGCAGACCGTTTCATGCTCCTCATATTTTTGATACCTTTTGATTATCTTCATATTTTTCACACCTTTTCAGGCCCTTCATTTTTTCAACACCACTTCATGCTCCTCCTATTTTTCAGACCGTTTCATGCTCATCTCATTTTTGAAACCTTTTGAAGCTTTTCATATTTTTCACAACTTTTCAGGCTCTTCAAGTTTTTGAACACCGCTTCATGCTCCTCCTATTTTTCAGACCGTTTTATGCTCATCTCATTTTTGACACCTTTTGAAGCTTTTCATATTTTTCACAACTTTTCAGGCTCTTCATGTTTTTGAACACCGCTTCATGCTCCTCCTATTTTTCAGACCGTTTCATGCTCCTCATATTTTACACCTTTTGAAGCTCTTCATATTTTTCACACCTTTTCAGGCTCTTCATGTTTTTGATCACCGTTACATTCTCCTCCTATTTTTCAGACCGTTTCATGCTCCTCATATTTTTGACAACTTTGGAAGCTCTTCATATTTTTCACACATTTTCAGGCTCTTCATGTTTTTCAACAATGTTGCATGATCCTTTTTTTTCAGACCGTTTCATGCTACTCATATACTTGACACATTTTTAAGCTCTTCATATATTTCACACATTTTCAGGCTATTCATGTTTTTCAACACCGCTTCATGTTCCTCCTATTTTTCAGACCGTTTCATGCTCCTCATATTTTTGACACCTTTTGAAGCTCTCATATTTTTCATACCTTTTGAAGCTCTTCATGTTTTTGAACACTGCTTCATGCTCCTCTTATTTTTCAGATCGTTTCATGCTCCTCATATTTTTGACACTTTTTGAGCTCTTCATATTTTTCAAAACTTTTCCGGCTCTTCATGTTTTCGAACTCTGCTTCATGCTCCTCCAGTTTTTCACACCGTTTCATGATCCTCTTGTATTTCACAACTTTGAACCTCTTCATATTTTTCACACCTTTTCATGCTCTTCAAGTTTTTCAACATCACTTCATGCTCCTACATTTTTGCAGACCGTTTCATGCTCCTCATATTTTTGACACATTTTGAAGCTCTTCATATTTCTCACACCTTTTCAGGCTCTTCATGTTTTTGAACACCGCTTCATGCTCCTCCTATTTTTCAGACCGTTTCATGCTCCTCATATTTTTCAGACCATTTCATATTCCTCATATTTTTGACATCTTTTGAAGCTCTTCGTATTTTTCACACTTTTTCAGGTCTCTTCATGTTTTTATACACCGTTTCATGCTAATCCCATTTTTCAAACCTTATCATGCTCCTCATATTTTTCACACCTTTTTAAGCTCTTCATATTTTTCACACCTTTTCAGGATCTTCATGTTTTTGAACACCGCTTCATGCTCCTCATATTTTTCAGAACGTTTCTTGCTCCTCGTATTTTTGACATCTTTTGAAGCTTTTCATATTTTTCACACCTTCTCAGGCTCTTCAAGTTTTTCAACACCACTTCATGCTCCTCCTTTTTTGCAGACCGTTTGATGCTCCTCATATTTTTGATACCTTTTGATGCTCTTCATATTTTTCACACCTTTTCAGGCTCTTCATTTTTTCAACACCGCTTCATACTCCTCCTATTTTTCAGACCGTTTCATGCTCATCTCATTTTTGACACCTCTTGAAGCTTTTCATATTTTTCACAACGTTTCAGGCTCTTCAAGTTTTTGAACACCGCTTCATGTTCTTCCTATTTTTCAGACCGTTTCATGCTCCTCATATTTTTGACACCTTTTGAAGCTCTTCATATTTTTCACACCTTTTCATGCTCTTCATGTTTTTGAACACCGCTTCATGCTCCTCCTATTTTTCAGAGAGTTTCATGCTCCTCATGTATTTCACACCTTTTGAAGCTCTTCATATTTTTCAAAACTTTTCAGGCTCTTCATATTTTTCCACACCACTTCATGCTCATCCTATTTTTCAGACCGTTTCATGCTCCTCATATTTTTGACATCTTTTGAAGCTCTTCTTATTTTTCACACCTTTTCAGGCTCTTCATGTTTTTCAACACAGCTTCATGCTCCTCCTATTTTTCAGACCGTTTCATGCTCATCTCATTTTTGACACCTTTTGAAGATCTTCATATTTTTCACACCTTTTCAGGCTCTTCATGTTTTTGAACACCGCTTCATGCTAATCCCATTTTTCAAACCATATCATGCTCCTCATAATTTTCACACCTTTTTAAGCTCTTCATATTTTTCACACCTTTTCAGGCTCTTCATGTTTTTGAATACTACTTCATGCTCCTTCTATTTTTCAGAGAGTTTCATGCTCCTCATGTATTACACACCTTTTGAAGCTCTTCATATTTTTCACACTTTTACAGGCTCTTCATGTGTTTCCACACCACTTCATGCTACTCAGATTTTTCAGCTCGTTTCATGCTGCTCATGAATTTCACACCTTTTGAAGCTCTTCATATTTTTCACACCTTTTCAGGCTCTTCCTGTTTTGATCACCGTTTCATGCTCCTCCTATTTTTCAGACCGTTTCATGCTCCTCATAATTTTTGACACCTTTTAAAGGTCTTCATTATTTTCACACCTTTTCTGGCACTTCATGTTTTTGAACACAACTTCATGCTCCTCCTATTTTTCAGACCATTTCATATTCCTCATATTTTTCACACCTTTTGAAGCTCTTCATATTTTTCACACCTTTTCAGGCTCTTCATGTTTTTGAACTCCGTTGCATGCTCCTCCTATTTTTCAGACCATTTCATGCTCATCTCATTTTTTAAACCTTTTGAAGCTTTTCATATTTTTCACAACGTTTCAGGCTCTTCAAGTTTTTGAACACCGCTTCATGCTCCTCCTATTTTTCAGACCGTTTCATGCTCCTCATATTTTTCACACTTTTTGAAGCTCTTCATATTTTTCACACCTTTTCAGGCTCTTCATGTTTTTCTACACCGCTTCATGCTCCTCCTATTTTTCAGACCGTTTCATGCTCCTCATATTTTACACCTTTTGAAGCTCTTCATATTTTTCACACCTTTTCAGGCTCTTCATGTTTTTGATCACCGTTACATTCTCCTCCTATTATTCAGACCGTTTCATGCTCCTCATATTTTTGACACTTTTTGAAGCTCTTTATATATTTCACACCTTTTCAGGCTCTTCATGTTTTTGATCACCGTTACATTCTCCTCCTACTATTCAGACCGTTTCATGCTCCTCATATTTTTGACACTTTTTGAAGCTCTTTATATATTTCACACATTTTCAGGCTCTTCATGTTTTTGAACACAGCTTCATGCTCCTCCTATTTTTCAGACCGTTTCATGCTCCTCATATACTTGACACATTTTTAAGCTCTTCATATATTTCACACATTTTCAGGCTATTCATGTTTTTCAACACCGCTTCATGCTCCTTGTATTTTTAAGACCGTTTCATGCTCCTCATATTTTTGACACCTTTTTAAGCTCTTCCTATTTTTCACACCTTTTTAAGCTCTTCATATTTCTCACACCTTTTCAGGCTCTTCATGTTTTTCAACAACGCTTCATGCACCTCCTATTTGTCAGACCGTTTCATGCTCATCTCATTTTTGACACCTTTTGAATCTTTTCATATTTTTCACACCTTCTCAGGCACTTCATGTTTTTGAACACTGCTTCATGCTAATCCTATTTTTCAAACCATATCATGCTCCTCATATTTTTCACACCTTTTAAGCTCTTCATATTTTTCACACTTTTTCAGGCTCTTCATGTTTTTCAACACCGCTTCATGCTCCTCCTATTTTTCAGACCGTTTCATGCTCATCAAATTTTTGACACCTTTTGAAGCTCTTCATATTTTTCACACCTTTTGAAGCTCTTCATATTTTTCACACCATTTCAGGCTCTTCATGTTTTTCAAAACCGTTTCATGCTGCTTCTATTTTTCAGACCGTTTCATGCTCCTCATATTTTTCACACCTTTTGAAGCTCTTCATATTTTTCACACCTTTCAGACTATTCATGTTTTTCAACACTGCTTCATGCTCCTTGTATTTTTAAGACCGTTTCATGCTCCTCATATTTTTGACACCTTTTTAAGCTCTTCATATTTCTCATACCTTTTCAGGCTCTTCATGTTTTTCTACACCACTTCATGCTTCTCCTATTTTTCAGCCCGTTTCATGCTCCTCATTTATTTCACACCTTTTGAAGCTCTTCATATTTTTCACACCTTCTCAGGCTATTCATGTTTTTCAACAACGCTTCATGCACCTCCTATTTTTCAGACCGTTTCATGCTCATCTCATTTTTGACACCTTTTGAAGCTTTTCATATTTTTCACACCTTTTCAGGCTCTTCATGTTTTTCCACACCACATCATGCTTCTCCTAATTTTCAGCAAGTTTCATGCTCCTCATGTATTTCACACCTTTTGAAGCTCTTCATATTTTTCGAAACTTTTCAGGCTCTTCCTGTTTTTGAACAGCGCTTCATGCTCCTCCTATATTTCAGACCGTTTCATGCTCCTCATGTATTACACACCTTTTGAAGCTCTTCATTTTTTTCACACATTTACAGGCTCTTCATGTTTTTGATCACCGTTTCATGCTCCTCCTATTTTTCAGACCATTTCATGCTCCTCATATTTTTGACACCTTTTGAAGCTCTTCGTATTTTTCACACCTTTTCAGGTCTCTTCATGTTTTTATACACCGTTTCATGCTAATCCCATTTTTCAAACCATATCATGCTCCTCATATTTTTCACACCTCTTCAAGCTTTTCATATTTTTCACAACGTTTCAGGGTCTTCAAGTTTTTGAACACCGCTTCATGTTCTTCCTATTTTTCAGACCGTTTCATCCTCCTCATATTTTTGACACCTTTTGATGCTGTTCATATTTTTCACACCTTTTCAGGCTCTTCATTTTTTCAACACCGCTTCATACTCCTCCTATTTTTCAGACCGTTTCATGCTCATCTCATTTTGACACTTCTTGAAGCTTTTCATATTTTTCACAACGTTTCAGGCTCTTCAAGTTTTTGAAGACCGCTTCATGTTCTTCCTATTTTTCAGACCGTTTCATGCTCCTCATATTTTTGACACCTTTTGAAGCTCTTCATATTTTTCACACCTTTTCAGGCTCTTCATGTTTTTGAACACCGCTTCATGCTCCTCCTATTTTTCAGAGAGTTTCATCCTCCTCATGTATTTCACACCTTTTGAAGCTCTTCATATTTTTCAAAACTTTTCAGGCTCTTCATATTTTTCCACACCACTTCATGCTCATCCTATTTTTCAGACCGTTTCATGCTCCTCATATTTTTGACACCTTTTGAAGCTCTTCTTATTTTTCACACCTTTTCAGTCTATTCATGTTTTTGAACACCATTTCAGGCTCCTCCTATTTTTCAGAGAGTTTCATGCTCCTCATGTATTTCACTCCTTTGAAAGCTCTTCATATTTTTCAAAGATTTTGAAGCTCTTCATTTTTTTCACACCTTTTCAGGCTCTTCATGTTTTTCAACACCGTTTCATGCTCCTCCTATTTTTCAAACCGTTTCATGTTCCTCATAATTTTGACACCTTTTGAAGATCTTCATAATTTTCACACATTTTCAGGCTCTTCATGTGTTTGAACACCGCTTCATGTTCCTCCTATTTTTCAGACCGTTTCATGCTCCTCATATTTTTGACACCTTTTGAAGCTCTCATATTTTTCATACCTTTTGAAGCTCTTCATGTTTTTGAACACTGCTTCATGCTCCTCTTATTTTTCAGATCGTTTCATGCTCCTCATATTTTTGACACTTTTTGAGCTCTTCATATTTTTCAAACCTTTTCAGGCTCTTCATGTTTTCGAACTCTGCTTCATGCTCCTCCAGTTTTTCACACCGTTTCATGATCCTCTTGTATTTCACAACTTTGAACCTCTTCATATTTTTCACACCTTTTCATGCTCTTCAAGTTTTTCAACATCACTTCATGCTCCTACATTTTTGCAGACCGTTTCATGCTCCTCATATTTTTGACACATTTTGAAGCTCTTCATATTTCTCACACCTTTTCAGGCTGTTCATGTCTTTCAACACCGCTTCATGCTCCTCCTATTTTTCAGACGGGTTCATGCTCATCTCATTTTTGACACCTTTTGAAGGTCTTCATATTTCTCACACCTTTTCAGGCTGTTCATGTTTTTGAACACAGGTTGATGCTCCTCCTATTTTTCAGAACGTTTCATGCTCCTCATATTTTTGACACCTTTTGAAGGTCTTCATATTTTTCACACCTTTTCAAGCTCTTCATATATTTACACACCACTTCATGCTTCTCCTATTTTTCAGGCCATTTCATGCTCCTCATGTATTTCACACCTTTTGAAGCTCTTCATATTTTTCACAGCTTTTCAGGCTCTTCATGTTTTTCCACAGCACTTCATGCTTCTCTTATTTTTCAGCCCGTTTCATGCTCCTCATGTATTTCACACCTTTTGAAGCTCTTCATATTTTTCACACCTTTTCAGGCTCTTCATGTTTTTGATCACCGTTTCATGCTCCTCCTATTTTTCAGACCGTTTCATGCTCCTCATATTTTTGACACCTTTTGAAGCTCTTCATATTTTTCACACCTTTTCAGGCTCTTCATGTTTTTGAACACCACTTCATGATCCTCCTGTTTTTCAGACCGTATCATGCTCTTCATATTTTTGAAACATTTTGAAGCTCTTCATATTTTTCACACCTTTTCAGGCTCTTCATGTTTTTCTCCACCACTTCATGCTCCTCCTATGTTTCAGACCGTTTCATGCTCATCTCATTTTTTTCACCTTTGAAGCTCTTCATATTTTTCACACCTTTTAAAGCTCTTCATATTTTTCACAAGTTTTCAGGCTCTTCATGTTTTTCAAAACCGTTTCATGCTGCTTCTATTTTTCAGACCGTTTCATGCTCCTCATATTTTTCACACCTTTTGAAGCTCTTCATATTTTTCACACCTTTTCAGGCTCTTCATGTTTTTCAAAACCGTTTCATGCTGCTTCTATTTTTCAGACCGTTTCATGCTCCTCATATTTTTCACACCTTTGAAGCTCTTCATATTTTTCACACCTTTTCAGGCTCTTCATGTTTTTGGTCACCGTTTCATGCTCCTCCTATTTTTCAGACCGTTTCATGCTCCTCATATTTTTGACACCTTTTGAAACTCTTCATATTTTTCACACGTTTTCAGCTCTTAATGTTTTTCAACACCGCTTCATGCTCTTCCTATTTTTCAGACCGTTTCATGCTCATTTCATTTTTGACACCTTTTGAAGCTCTTCATATTTTTCACACGTTTTCAGCTCTTAATGTTTTTCAACACCGCTTCATGCTCTTCCTATTTTTCAGACCGTTTCATGCTCATCTCAATTTTGACACCTTTTGAAGCTCTTCATATTTTTCACACATTTTCAGGCTCTTCATGTTTTTGAACATCGCTTCATGCTCCTCCTATTTTTCAGAGAGTTTCATGCTCCTCATGTATTTCACACCTTTTGAAGCTCTTCATATTTTTCACACCTTTTCAGGCTCTTCATGATTTTCAACACCGCTCATGCTCCTCCTATTTTTCAGACCGTTTCATGCTCATCTCTTTTTTGACACCTTTTTAATCTCTTCATATTTTTCAAAACTTTTGAAGCTCTTCATATTTTTCACACATTTTCAGGCTCTTCATGTTTTTTAACACCGCTTCATGCTCCTCCTATTTTTCAAACCGTATCATGCTCCTCATATTTTTGACACTTTTTGAAGCTCTTCATATTTTTCACTCATTTTCAGGCTCTTCATATTTTTCAACACCACTTCATGCTCCTCCTATTTTTGAGACCGTTTGGTGCTCCGCATATTTTTGACACCTTTAGGAACTCTTCATATTTTTCACACCTTTTCAGGCACTTCATGTTTTTTATCACTGCTTCATGCTCGTCCTATTTTTCAGAACGTTTCAAGCTCCTCATATTTTTGACACCTTTTGAAGCTCTTCATATTTTTCACACCTTTTCAGGCTCTTCATGTTTTTCGACACAGCTTCATGCTCCTCCTATTTTTCAGACCGTTTCATTCTCCTCATATTTTTGACACCTTTTGAAGCTCTTCATATTTTTCACACATTTTCAGGCACTTCATGTTTTTGAACATCGCTTCATGCTCCTCCTATTTTTCAGAGAGTTTCATGCTCCTCATGTATTTCACACCTTTTGAAGCTCTTCATATTTTTCACACATTTTTCAGGCTCTTCATGTTTTTGACCATCGCTTCATGCTCCTCCTATTTTTCAGACCGTTTCATGCTCCTCATATTTTTGACACCTTTTGAAGCTCTTCATATTTTTCACAACTTTTCAGGCTCTTCATGTTTTTCAACACCGCTTCATGCACGTCCTATTTTTCAGACCGTTTCATGCTCATCTCATTTTTGACACCTTTTGAAGTTTTTCATATTTCTCACAACTTTTCAGGCTCTTCATGTTTTTGAACACCGCTTCGTGCTAATCCTATTTTTCAAACCATATCATGCTCCTCATATTTTTCACACCTTTTGAAGCTCTTCATATATTTCACACCTTTTCAGGCTCTTCCTGTTTTTGAACACCACTTCATGCTCCTTCTCTTTTTCAGAGAGTTTTATGCTCCTCATGTATTTCACACCTTTTGAAGCTCTTCATATTTTTCACACCTTTTCAGGCTCTTCATGTTTTTCAACACCGCTTCATGCTGCTCATATTTTTCAGACCGTTTCATGCTCCTCATATTTTTGACACCTTTTGAAGCTCTTCATTTTTTGCTCGCCTTTTAAGGCTCTTCATCTTTTTCAACACCGCTTCATGCTGCTCATATTTTTCAGACCGTTTCATGCTCCTCATATTTTTGACACCTTTTGAAGCTCTTCATATTTTTCACACGTTTTCAGTCTATTCATGTTTTTGAACACCATTTCAGGCTCCTCCTATTTTTCAGAGAGTTTCATGCTCCTCATGTATTTCACACCTTTGAAAGCTCTTCATATTTTTCAAAGATTTTGAAGCTCTTCATATTTTTCACACCTTTTCAGGCTCTTCATGTTTTTCAACACCGTTTCATGCTCCTCCTATTTTTCAAACCGTTTCATGTTCCTCATAATTTTGACAGCTTTTGAAGATCTTCATAATTTTCACACATTTTCAGGCTCTTCATGTGTTTGAACACCGCTTCATGTTCCTCCTATTTTTCAGACCGTTTCATGCTCCTCATATTTTTGACACCTTTTGAAGCTCTCATATTTTTCATACCTTTTGAAGCTCTTCATGTTTTTGAACACTGCTTCATGCTCCTCGTATTTTTCAGATCGTTTCATGCTCCTCATATTTTTGACACTTTTTGAGCTCTTCATATTTTTCAAACCTTTTCAGGCTCTTCATGTTTTCGAACTCTGCTTCATGCTCCTCCTATTTTTCAGACCGTTTCATTCTCCTCATATTTTTGACACCTTTTGAAGCTCTTCATATTTTTCAAACCTTTTCAGGCTCTTCATGTTTTCGAACTCTGCTTCATGCTCCTCCTATTTTTCAGACCGTTTCATTCTCCTCATATTTTTGACACCTTTTGAAGCTCTTCATATTTTTCAAACCTTTTCAGGCTCTTCATGTTTTTCGACACAGCTTCATGCTCCTCCTATTTTTCAGACCGTTTCATTCTCCTCATATTTTTGACACCTTTTGAAGCTCTTCATATTTTCCACACCTTTTCAGGCTCTTCATGTTTTTGATCACCGTTTCATGCTCCTTCTATTTTTCAGATCGTTTCATGCTCATCATATTTTTGACACTTTTTGAGCTCTTCATATTTTTCACACCTTTTCAGGCTCTTCATGTTTTTGAACACCGCTTCATGATCCTCCTGATTTTCAGACCGTTTCATGCTCTTCATATTTTTGAAACATTTCGAAGCTCTTCATATTTTTCACACCTTTTCAGGCTCTTCATGTTTTTCTCCACCACTTCATGCTCCTCCTATTTTTCAGACCGTTTCATGCTCATCTCATTTTTGTCACCTTTGAAGCTCTTCATATTTTTCACACCTTTTAAAGCTCTTCATATTTTTCACAAGTTTTCAGGCTCTTCATGTTTTTCAAAACCGTTTCATGCTGCTTCTATTTTTCAGACCGTTTCATGCTCCTCATATTTTTCACACCTTTTGAAGCTCTTAATATTTTTCACACCCTTTTAAGATCTTCATGTTTTTGAACACAGCTTCATGCTCCTCCTATTTTTCAGACCGTTTCATGCTCCTCATATTTTTGACAACTTTTGAAGCTCTTCATATTTTTCACACCTTTTCAGGCTCTTCATATTTTTGAACACAGCTTCATGCTCCTCCTATTTTTCAGACCGTTTCATCTCCTCATATTTTTGACACTTTTTGAAGCTTTTCATATTTTTCACATCTTTTCAGGCTCTTCATGTTTTTCAACACCATTTCATGATCCTCCAATTTTTCAGACCGTTTCATGCTCATCTCATTTTTGACACCTTTTGAAGCTTTTCATATTTCTCACACATTTTCAGGCTCTTCATATTTTTCCACACCACTTCATGCTTCTCCTATTTTTCAGCCCGTTTCATGCTCCTCATGTATTTCACAGCTTTTGAAGCTCTTCATATTTTTCACACCTTTTCAGGCTCTTCATGTTTTTGGTCACCGCTTCATGCTCTTCCTATTTTTCAGACCGTTTCATGCTCCTCATATTTTTGACACCTTTTGAAGCTCTTCATATTTTTCACACCTTTTCAGGCTCTTCATGTTTTTGGTCACCGCTTCATGCTCTTCCTATTTTTCAGACCGTTTCATGCTCCTCATATTTTTGAAACATTTTGAAGCTCTTCATATTTTTCACACCTTTTCAGGCTCTTCATGTTTTTCACCACCACTTCACGCTCCTCCTATATTTCAGACCGTATCATGCTCATCTCATTTTTGTCACCTTTGAAGCTCTTTATTTTTTTCACACCTTTTGAAGCTCTTCATATTTTTCACACGTTTTTTGCTCTTCATATTTTTCAACACCGTTTCATGCTGCTTCTATTTTTCAGTCCGTTTCATGCTCCTCATATATTTCACACCTTTTGAAGCTCTTCATATTTTTCACACCTTTTCAGGATCTTCATGTTTTGGAACACAGCTTCATGCTCCTCCTATTTATCAGACCGTTTCATGCTCCTCATATTTTTGACACCTTTTGAAGCTCTTTATATTTTTCACAGTTTTTCAGGCTCTTCATTATTTTCAACACCGTTTCATGTTATTCCTATTTTTCAGACCGTTTAATGCTCATCTCATTTTTGACACCTTTTGAAGCTCTTCATATTTTTCACACCTTTTCAGGCTCTTCATGATTTTGGACACCGTTTCATGCTCCTCCTATTTTTCAGACCGTTTCATGCTCCTCATATTTATGACACCTTTTGAAGCTCTTCATATTTTTCACACCTTTTCATGCTCTTCATGTTTCTGAAAACCGCTTCATGATCCTCCTATTTTTCAGAACGTTTCATGCTCCTCATATATTTCACACCTTTTGAAGCTCTTCATATTTTTCACTTCATTGAAGCTCTTCATATTTTTCACTCCTTTTCAGGCTCTTCATGATTTTCAACACCGCTTCATGCTCCTCGTATTTTTCGGACCGTTTTATGCTCATCTCATTTTTGACACCTTTTGAAGCTCTTCATATTTTTCACACCTTTTGAAGCTCTTCATATTTTTCATATGTTTGAAGCTCTTCATATTTTCACACGTTTTCAGACTCTTCATGTTTTTCAACACCGCTTCATGCCCCTGCTATTTTTCAGACAGTTTCATGCTCCTCATATTTTTGACAGGTTTTGAGGCTTTTCATATTTTTCACACCTTTTCAGGCTCTTCATGTTTTTGAACACCGTTTCATAATCCGCCTATTTTTAAGACCGTTTCATGCTCCTCATATTTTTGACACCTTTAGAACCTCTTCATATTTTACACAGCTTTTCAGGCTCTTCATGTTTTTCAACACCGCTTCATGCTCCTCCTCTTTTTCAGAACGTTTCATGCTCCTCATATATTTGACACCTTTTGAAGCTCTTGATATTTCTCACACCTTTTCAGGTTCTTCATGTTTTTCAACACCGCTTCATGCTCCTCCTATTTTTCAGACCGTTTCATGCTCATCTCATTTTTGACACCTTTTGAAGCTCCTCATATTTTTCACATCTTTTGAAGCTCTTCATATTTTTCACACCTTTTCAGGCTCTTCATGTTTTTGAACACCGCTTCATGATCCTCCTGTTTTTCAGACCGTATCATGCTCATCTCATTTTTGTCACCTTTGAAGCTCTTTATATTTTTCACACCTTTTGAAGCTCTTCATATTTTTCACACCTTTTCAGGCTCTTCATGTTTTTGATCACCGTTTCATGCTCCTCCTATTTTTCAGACCGTTTCATGCTCCTCATAATTTTGACACCTTATGAAGCTCTTCATATTTTTCACACCTTTTCTGGCTCTTCATGTTTTTGAACACCGCTTCATGATCCTCCTGATTTTCAGACCGTTTCATGCTCTTAATATTTTTGAAACATTTTGAAGCTCTTCATATTTTTCACACCTTTTCAGGCTCTTCATGTTTTTCACCACCACTTCATTCTCCTCCTATTTTTCAGACCGTTTCATGCTCATCTCATTTTTGTCACCTTTGAAGCTCTTTATATTTTTCACACCTTTTGAAGCTCTTCATATTTTTCACACGTTTTCAGGCTCTTCATAGTTTTCAACACCGTTTCATGCTGCTTCTATTTTTCAGATCGTTTATGCTCCTCATATTTTTGACACCTTTAGAAGCTCTTCATATTTTTCAAACCTTTTCAGGTTCTTCATGTTTTTGATCACCGTTTCATGCTCCTCCTATTTTTTAGACCGTTTCGTGCTCCTCATATTTTTGACACATTTTGAAGCTGTTCATATTTTTCACACCTTTTCTGGCTCTTCATGTTTTTGAACACCGCTTCATGATCCTCCTATTTTTCAGACCGTTTCATGCTCCTCATATTTTTGACACTTTTTGAGCTCTTCATATTTTTCACACCTTTTCAGGCTCTTCATGTTTTTGAACACCGCTTCATGCTACTCCTATTTTTCAGATCGTTTATGCTCCTCATATTTTTGACACCTTTAGAAGCTCTTCATATTTTTCAAACCTTTTCAGGTTCTTCATGTTTTTGTTCACCGTTTCATGCTCCTCCTATTTTTCAGACCGTTTCATGCTCCTCATAATTTTGACACCTTATGTTCATGTTTTTGAACACCGCTTCATGATCCTCCTATTTTTCAGACCGTTTCATACTTCTCATATTTTTGACACATTTAGAAGCTCTTCATTTTTTTCACACCTTTTCAGGCTCTTCATGTTTTTTGACACAGCTTCATGATCCTCCTATTTTTCAGACCGTTTCATGTTCATCTCATTTTTTACACCTTTTGAAGCTTTTCATATTTTTCACACATTTTCAGGCTCTTCATATTTTTCCACACCACTTCATGCTTCTCCTATTTTTCAGCCCGTTTCATGCTCCTCATGTATTTCACACCTTTTGAAGCTCTCCATATTTTTCACAGCTTTTCAGGCTCTTCATGTTTTTCCACAGCACTTCATGCTTCTCTTATTTTTCAGCCGGTTTCATGCTCCTCATGTATTTCACACCTTTTGAAGCTCTTCATATTTTTCACACCTTTTCAGGCTCTTCATGTTTTTGATCACCGTTTCATGCTCCTCCTATTTTTCAGACCGTTTCATGCTCCTCATATTTTTGACACCTTTTGAAGCTCTTCATATTTTTCACACCTTTTCAGGCTCTTCATGTTCTTGAACACCGCTTCATGATCCTCCTGATTTTCAGACCGTTTCATGCTTTTCATATTTTTGAAACATTTTGAAGCTCTTCATATTTTTCACACCTTTTCAGGCTCTTCATGTTTTTCACCACCACTTCATTCTCCTCCTATTTTTCAGACCGTTTCATGCTCATCTCATTTTTGTCACCTTTGAAGCTCTTTATATTTTTCACACCTTTTGAAGCTCTTCATATTTTTCACACCTTTTCAGGCTCTTCATATTTTTCAACACCTTTTCATGCTGCTTCTATTTTTCAGACCGTTTCATGCTCCTCATATTTTTCACACCTTTTGAAGCTCTTCATATTTTTCACACCTTTTCAGGCTCTTCATGTTTTTGAACACAGCTTCATGCTCCACCTATTTATCAGACCGTTTCATGCTCCTCATATTTTTGACACCTTTTGCAGCTCTTTATATTTTTCACATTATTTCAGGCTCTTCATGATTTTCAACACCGTTTCATGTTATTCCTATTCTTCAGACCGTTTAATGCTCATTATCATTTTTGACACCTTTTGAAGCTCTTCATATTTTTCAAACCTTTTCAGGTTCTTCATGTTTTTGATCACCGTTTCAAGCTCCTCCTATTTTTCAGAGAGTTTCATGCTCCTCATGTATTTCACACCTTTTGAAGCTCTTCATATTTTCCACACCTTTTCAGGCTCTTCATGTGTTTGATCACCTTTTCATGCTTCTTCTATTTTTCAGATCGTTTCATGCTCCTCATATTTTTGACACTTTTTGAGCTCTTCATATTTTTCACACCTTTTCAGGCTCTTCATGTTTTTGAACACCGCTTCATGCTACTCCTTTTTTTCAGATCGTTTATGCTCCTCATATTTTTGACACCTTTAGAAGCTCTTCATATTTTTCAAACCTTTTCAGGCTCTTCATGTTTTTGATCACCGTTTCATGCTCCTCCTATTTTTCAGACCGTTTCATGCTCCTCATATTTTTGACACCTTTTGAAGCTCTTCATATTTTTCACACCTTTTCAGGCTCTTCATGTTTTTGAACACCGCTTTATGCTCCTCCTATTTTTCAGACCGTTTCATGCTCCTAATATTTTGACACCTTTTGAAGCTCTTCATATATTTCACACCTTTTCAGGCTCTTCATGTTTTTGAACACTGCTTCATGCTCCTCGTATTGTTCAGACCGTTTTTTGCTCCTCATATTTTTAACACTTTTTTAAGCTTTTCATATTTTTCACACCTTTTCAGGCTCTTCAAGATTTTCAACACCACTTCATGCTCCTTCTTTTTTGCAGACCTTTTCATGCTCCTCATATATTTGACACCTTTTGATCCTCTTCATATTTTTCACACCTTTTCAGGCTCTTCATTTTTCAACACCGATTCATGCTCCTCCTATTTTTCAGACCGTTTCATGCTCATGTCATTTTTGACACCTTTTGAAGCTTTTCATATTTTTCACAACTTTTCAGGCTCTTCATGTCTTTCAACACCGTTTCAGGCTCCTCCTATTTTTCAGACCGTTTCATGCTCATCTCAATTTTGACACCTTTTGAAGCTCTTCATAATTTTCACACATTTTCAGGCTCTTCATGTTTTTGAACACTGCTTCATGCTCCTCGTATTGTTCAGATCGTTTCATGCTCCTCATATTTTTGACACTTTTTGAGCTCTTCATATTTTTCACACCTTTTCAGGCTCTTCATGTTTTTGAACACCGCTTCATGATCCTCCTGATTTTCAGACCGTTTCATGCTCTTCATATTTTTGAAACATTTTGAAGCTCTTCATATTTTTCACACCTTTTCAGGCTCTTCATGTTTTTCACCACCACTTCATTCTCCTCCTATTTTTCAGACCGTTTCATGCTCATCTCATTTTTGTCACCTTTGAAGCTCTTTATATTTTTCACACCTTTTGAAGCTCTTCATATTTTTCACACGTTTTCAGGCTCTTCATATTTTTCAACACCGTTTCATGCTGCTTCTATTTTTCAGACCGTTTCATGCTCCTCATATTTTTCACACCTTTTGAAGCTCTTCATATTTTTCCCACCTTTTCAGGCTCTTCATGTTTTTGAACACCGCTTCATGCTACTCCTATTTTTCAGATCGTTTATGCTCCTCATATTTTTGACACCTTAAAAGCTCTTCATATTTTTCAAACCTTTTCAGGCTCTTCATGTTTTTGATCACCGTTTCATGCTCCTCCTATTTTTCAGACCGTTTCATGCTCCTCATATTTTTGACACCTTTTGAAGCTCTTCATATTTTTCACACCTTTTCAGGCTCTTTATGTTTTTGAACACGGCTTCATGATCCTCCTGTTTTTCAGACCGTTTCATGCTCTTCATATTTGTGAAACATTTTGAAGCTCTTCATATTTTTCACAACTTTTCAGGCTCTTCATGTTTTTGAACACAGCTTCATGCTCCACCTATTTATCAGACTGTTTCATGCTCCTCATATTTTTGACACCTTTTGAAGCTCTTTATATTTTTCACACTATTTCAGGCTCTTCATGATTTTCAACACCGTTTCATGTTATTCCTATTTTTCCGACCATTTAATGCTAATCTCATTTTTGACACCTTTTGAAGCTTTTCATATTTTTCACAACTTTTCAGGCTCTTCATGTTTTTGAACATCGCTTCATGCTCCTCCTATTTTTCAGAGCGTTTCATGCTCCTCATATTTTTGACACTTTTTGAGCTCTTCATATTTTTCACACCTTTTCAGGCTCTTCATGTTTTTAATCACCGTTTCATGCTCCTTCTATTTTTCAGATCGTTTCATGCTCATCATATTTTTGACTCTTTTTGAGCTCTTCATATTTTTCACACCTTTTCAGGCTCTTCATGTTTTTGAACTCCGTTGCATGCTCCTCCTATTTTTCAGACCATTTCATGCTCATCTCATTTTTTAAACCTTTTGAAGCTTTTCATATTTTTCACAACGTTTCAGGCTCTTCAAGTTTTTGAACACCGCTTCATGCTCCTCCTATTTTTCAGACCGTTTCATGCTCCTCATATTTTTCACACTTTTTGAAGCTCTTCATATTTTTCACACCTTTTCAGGCTCTTCATGTTTTTCTACACCGCTTCATGCTCCTCCTATTTTTCAGACCGTTTCATGCTCCTCATATTTTACACCTTTTGAAGCTCTTCATATTTTTCACACCTTTTCAGGCTCTTCATGTTTTTGATCACCGTTACATTCTCCTCCTATTATTCAGACCGTTTCATGCTCCTCATATTTTTGACACTTTTTGAAGCTCTTTATATATTTCACACCTTTTCAGGCTCTTCATGTTTTTGATCACCGTTACATTCTCCTCCTACTATTCAGACCGTTTCATGCTCCTCATATTTTTGACACTTTTTGAAGCTCTTTATATATTTCACACATTTTCAGGCTCTTCATGTTTTTGAACACAGCTTCATGCTCCTCCTATTTTTCAGACCGTTTCATGCTCCTCATATACTTGACACATTTTTAAGCTCTTCATATATTTCACACATTTTCAGGCTATTCATGTTTTTCAACACCGCTTCATGCTCCTTGTATTTTTAAGACCGTTTCATGCTCCTCATATTTTTGACACCTTTTTAAGCTCTTCCTATTTTTCACACCTTTTTAAGCTCTTCATATTTCTCACACCTTTTCAGGCTCTTCATGTTTTTCAACAACGCTTCATGCACCTCCTATTTGTCAGACCGTTTCATGCTCATCTCATTTTTGACACCTTTTGAATCTTTTCATATTTTTCACACCTTCTCAGGCACTTCATGTTTTTGAACACTGCTTCATGCTAATCCTATTTTTCAAACCATATCATGCTCCTCATATTTTTCACACCTTTTAAGCTCTTCATATTTTTCACACTTTTTCAGGCTCTTCATGTTTTTCAACACCGCTTCATGCTCCTCCTATTTTTCAGACCGTTTCATGCTCATCAAATTTTTGACACCTTTTGAAGCTCTTCATATTTTTCACACCTTTTGAAGCTCTTCATATTTTTCACACCATTTCAGGCTCTTCATGTTTTTCAAAACCGTTTCATGCTGCTTCTATTTTTCAGACCGTTTCATGCTCCTCATATTTTTCACACATTTTGAAGCTCTTCATATTTTTCACACCTTTCAGACTATTCATGTTTTTCAACACTGCTTCATGCTCCTTGTATTTTTAAGACCGTTTCATGCTCCTCATATTTTTGACACCTTTTTAAGCTCTTCATATTTCTCATACCTTTTCAGGCTCTTCATGTTTTTCTACACCACTTCATGCTTCTCCTATTTTTCAGCCCGTTTCATGCTCCTCATTTATTTCACACCTTTTGAAGCTCTTCATATTTTTCACACCTTCTCAGGCTATTCATGTTTTTCAACAACGCTTCATGCACCTCCTATTTTTCAGACCGTTTCATGCTCATCTCATTTTTGACACCTTTTGAAGCTTTTCATATTTTTCACACCTTTTCAGGCTCTTCATGTTTTTCCACACCACATCATGCTTCTCCTAATTTTCAGCAAGTTTCATGCTCCTCATGTATTTCACACCTTTTGAAGCTCTTCATATTTTTCAAAACTTTTCAGGCTCTTCCTGTTTTTGAACAGCGCTTCATGCTCCTCCTATATTTCAGACCGTTTCATGCTCCTCATGTATTACACACCTTTTGAAGCTCTTCATTTTTTTCACACATTTACAGGCTCTTCATGTTTTTGATCACCGTTTCATGCTCCTCCTATTTTTCAGACCATTTCATGCTCCTCATATTTTTGACACCTTTTGAAGCTCTTCGTATTTTTCACACCTTTTCAGGTCTCTTCATGTTTTTATACACCGTTTCATGCTAATCCCATTTTTCAAACCATATCATGCTCCTCATATTTTTCACACCTCTTCAAGCTTTTCATATTTTTCACAACGTTTCAGGGTCTTCAAGTTTTTGAACACCGCTTCATGTTCTTCCTATTTTTCAGACCGTTTCATCCTCCTCATATTTTTGACACCTTTTGATGCTGTTCATATTTTTCACACCTTTTCAGGCTCTTCATTTTTTCAACACCGCTTCATACTCCTCCTATTTTTCAGACCGTTTCATGCTCATCTCATTTTGACACTTCTTGAAGCTTTTCATATTTTTCACAACGTTTCAGGCTCTTCAAGTTTTTGAAGACCGCTTCATGTTCTTCCTATTTTTCAGACCGTTTCATGCTCCTCATATTTTTGACACCTTTTGAAGCTCTTCATATTTTTCACACCTTTTCAGGCTCTTCATGTTTTTTAACACCGCTTCATGCTCCTCCTATTTTTCAGAGAGTTTCATCCTCCTCATGTATTTCACACCTTTTGAAGCTCTTCATATTTTTCAAAACTTTTCAGGCTCTTCATATTTTTCCACACCACTTCATGCTCATCCTATTTTTCAGACCGTTTCATGCTCCTCATATTTTTGACACCTTTTGAAGCTCTTCTTATTTTTCACACCTTTTCAGTCTATTCATGTTTTTGAACACCATTTCAGGCTCCTCCTATTTTTCAGAGAGTTTCATGCTCCTCATGTATTTCACTCCTTTGAAAGCTCTTCATATTTTTCAAAGATTTTGAAGCTCTTCATTTTTTTCACACCTTTTCAGGCTCTTCATGTTTTTCAACACCGTTTCATGCTCCTCCTATTTTTCAAACCGTTTCATGTTCCTCATAATTTTGACACCTTTTGAAGATCTTCATAATTTTCACACATTTTCAGGCTCTTCATGTGTTTGAACACCGCTTCATGTTCCTCCTATTTTTCAGACCGTTTCATGCTCCTCATATTTTTGACACCTTTTGAAGCTCTCATATTTTTCATACCTTTTGAAGCTCTTCATGTTTTTGAACACTGCTTCATGCTCCTCTTATTTTTCAGATCGTTTCATGCTCCTCATATTTTTGACACTTTTTGAGCTCTTCATATTTTTCAAACCTTTTCAGGCTCTTCATGTTTTCGAACTCTGCTTCATGCTCCTCCAGTTTTTCACACCGTTTCATGATCCTCTTGTATTTCACAACTTTGAACCTCTTCATATTTTTCACACCTTTTCATGCTCTTCAAGTTTTTCAACATCACTTCATGCTCCTACATTTTTGCAGACCGTTTCATGCTCCTCATATTTTTGACACATTTTGAAGCTCTTCATATTTCTCACACCTTTTCAGGCTGTTCATGTCTTTCAACACCGCTTCATGCTCCTCCTATTTTTCAGACGGGTTCATGCTCATCTCATTTTTGACACCTTTTGAAGGTCTTCATATTTCTCACACCTTTTCAGGCTGTTCATGTTTTTGAACACAGGTTGATGCTCCTCCTATTTTTCAGAACGTTTCATGCTCCTCATATTTTTGACACCTTTTGAAGGTCTTCATATTTTTCACACCTTTTCAAGCTCTTCATATATTTACACACCACTTCATGCTTCTCCTATTTTTCAGGCCATTTCATGCTCCTCATGTATTTCACACCTTTTGAAGCTCTTCATATTTTTCACAGCTTTTCAGGCTCTTCATGTTTTTCCACAGCACTTCATGCTTCTCTTATTTTTCAGCCCGTTTCATGCTCCTCATGTATTTCACACCTTTTGAAGCTCTTCATATTTTTCACACCTTTTCAGGCTCTTCATGTTTTTGATCACCGTTTCATGCTCCTCCTATTTTTCAGACCGTTTCATGCTCCTCATATTTTTGACACCTTTTGAAGCTCTTCATATTTTTCACACCTTTTCAGGCTCTTCATGTTTTTGAACACCACTTCATGATCCTCCTGTTTTTCAGACCGTATCATGCTCTTCATATTTTTGAAACATTTTGAAGCTCTTCATATTTTTCACACCTTTTCAGGCTCTTCATGTTTTTCTCCACCACTTCATGCTCCTCCTATGTTTCAGACCGTTTCATGCTCATCTCATTTTTTTCACCTTTGAAGCTCTTCATATTTTTCACACCTTTTAAAGCTCTTCATATTTTTCACAAGTTTTCAGGCTCTTCATGTTTTTCAAAACCGTTTCATGCTGCTTCTATTTTTCAGACCGTTTCATGCTCCTCATATTTTTCACACCTTTTGAAGCTCTTCATATTTTTCACACCTTTTCAGGCTCTTCATGTTTTTCAAAACCGTTTCATGCTGCTTCTATTTTTCAGACCGTTTCATGCTCCTCATATTTTTCACACCTTTGAAGCTCTTCATATTTTTCACACCTTTTCAGGCTCTTCATGTTTTTGGTCACCGTTTCATGCTCCTCCTATTTTTCAGACCGTTTCATGCTCCTCATATTTTTGACACCTTTTGAAACTCTTCATATTTTTCACACGTTTTCAGCTCTTAATGTTTTTCAACACCGCTTCATGCTCTTCCTATTTTTCAGACCGTTTCATGCTCATTTCATTTTTGACACCTTTTGAAGCTCTTCATATTTTTCACACGTTTTCAGCTCTTAATGTTTTTCAACACCGCTTCATGCTCTTCCTATTTTTCAGACCGTTTCATGCTCATCTCAATTTTGACACCTTTTGAAGCTCTTCATATTTTTCACACATTTTCAGGCTCTTCATGTTTTTGAACATCGCTTCATGCTCCTCCTATTTTTCAGAGAGTTTCATGCTCCTCATGTATTTCACACCTTTTGAAGCTCTTCATATTTTTCACACCTTTTCAGGCTCTTCATGATTTTCAACACCGCTCATGCTCCTCCTATTTTTCAGACCGTTTCATGCTCATCTCATTTTTGACACCTTTTTAATCTCTTCATATTTTTCAAAACTTTTGAAGCTCTTCATATTTTTCACACATTTTCAGGCTCTTCATGTTTTTCAACACCGCTTCATGCTCCTCCTATTTTTCAAACCGTATCATGCTCCTCATATTTTTGACACTTTTTGAAGCTCTTCATATTTTTCACTCATTTTCAGGCTCTTCATATTTTTCAACACCACTTCATGCTCCTCCTATTTTTGAGACCGTTTGGTGCTCCGCATATTTTTGACACCTTTAGGAACTCTTCATATTTTTCACACCTTTTCAGGCACTTCATGTTTTTTATCACTGCTTCATGCTCGTCCTATTTTTCAGAACGTTTCAAGCTCCTCATATTTTTGACACCTTTTGAAGCTCTTCATATTTTTCACACCTTTTCAGGCTCTTCATGTTTTTCGACACAGCTTCATGCTCCTCCTATTTTTCAGACCGTTTCATTCTCCTCATATTTTTGACACCTTTTGAAGCTCTTCATATTTTTCACACATTTTCAGGCACTTCATGTTTTTGAACATCGCTTCATGCTCCTCCTATTTTTCAGAGAGTTTCATGCTCCTCATGTATTTCACACCTTTTGAAGCTCTTCATATTTTTCACACATTTTCAGGCTCTTCATGTTTTTGACCATCGCTTCATGCTCCTCCTATTTTTCAGACCGTTTCATGCTCCTCATATTTTTGACACCTTTTGAAGCTCTTCATATTTTTCACAACTTTTCAGGCTCTTCATGTTTTTCAACACCGCTTCATGCACGTCCTATTTTTCAGACCGTTTCATGCTCATCTCATTTTTGACACCTTTTGAAGTTTTTCATATTTCTCACAACTTTTCAGGCTCTTCATGTTTTTGAACACCGCTTCATGCTAATCCTATTTTTCAAACCATATCATGCTCCTCATATTTTTCACACCTTTTGAAGCTCTTCATATATTTCACACCTTTTCAGGCTCTTCCTGTTTTTGAACACCACTTCATGCTCCTTCTCTTTTTCAGAGAGTTTTATGCTCCTCATGTATTTCACACCTTTTGAAGCTCTTCATATTTTTCACACCTTTTCAGGCTCTTCATGTTTTTCAACACCGCTTCATGCTGCTCATATTTTTCAGACCGTTTCATGCTCCTCATATTTTTGACACCTTTTGAAGCTCTTCATTTTTTGCTCGCCTTTTAAGGCTCTTCATATTTTTCAACACCGCTTCATGCTGCTCATATTTTTCAGACCGTTTCATGCTCCTCATATTTTTGACACCTTTTGAAGCTCTTCATATTTTTCACACGTTTTCAGTCTATTCATGTTTTTGAACACCATTTCAGGCTCCTCCTATTTTTCAGAGAGTTTCATGCTCCTCATGTATTTCACACCTTTGAAAGCTCTTCATATTTTTCAAAGATTTTGAAGCTCTTCATATTTTTCACACCTTTTCAGGCTCTTCATGTTTTTCAACACCGTTTCATGCTCCTCCTATTTTTCAAACCGTTTCATGTTCCTCATAATTTTGACAGCTTTTGAAGATCTTCATAATTTTCACACATTTTCAGGCTCTTCATGTGTTTGAACACCGCTTCATGTTCCTCCTATTTTTCAGACCGTTTCATGCTCCTCATATTTTTGACACCTTTTGAAGCTCTCATATTTTTCATACCTTTTGAAGCTCTTCATGTTTTTGAACACTGCTTCATGCTCCTCGTATTTTTCAGATCGTTTCATGCTCCTCATATTTTTGACACTTTTTGAGCTCTTCATATTTTTCAAACCTTTTCAGGCTCTTCATGTTTTCGAACTCTGCTTCATGCTCCTCCTATTTTTCAGACCGTTTCATTCTCCTCATATTTTTGACACCTTTTGAAGCTCTTCATATTTTTCAAACCTTTTCAGGCTCTTCATGTTTTCGAACTCTGCTTCATGCTCCTCCTATTTTTCAGACCGTTTCATTCTCCTCATATTTTTGACACCTTTTGAAGCTCTTCATATTTTTCAAACCTTTTCAGGCTCTTCATGTTTTTCGACACAGCTTCATGCTCCTCCTATTTTTCAGACCGTTTCATTCTCCTCATATTTTTGACACCTTTTGAAGCTCTTCATATTTTCCACACCTTTTCAGGCTCTTCATGTTTTTGATCACCGTTTCATGCTCCTTCTATTTTTCAGATCGTTTCATGCTCATCATATTTTTGACACTTTTTGAGCTCTTCATATTTTTCACACCTTTTCAGGCTCTTCATGTTTTTGAACACCGCTTCATGATCCTCCTGATTTTCAGACCGTTTCATGCTCTTCATATTTTTGAAACATTTCGAAGCTCTTCATATTTTTCACACCTTTTCAGGCTCTTCATGTTTTTCTCCACCACTTCATGCTCCTCCTATTTTTCAGACCGTTTCATGCTCATCTCATTTTTGTCACCTTTGAAGCTCTTCATATTTTTCACACCTTTTAAAGCTCTTCATATTTTTCACAAGTTTTCAGGCTCTTCATGTTTTTCAAAACCGTTTCATGCTGCTTCTATTTTTCAGACCGTTTCATGCTCCTCATATTTTTCACACCTTTTGAAGCTCTTAATATTTTTCACACCCTTTTAAGATCTTCATGTTTTTGAACACAGCTTCATGCTCCTCCTATTTTTCAGACCGTTTCATGCTCCTCATATTTTTGACAACTTTTGAAGCTCTTCATATTTTTCACACCTTTTCAGGCTCTTCATATTTTTGAACACAGCTTCATGCTCCTCCTATTTTTCAGACCGTTTCATCTCCTCATATTTTTGACACTTTTTGAAGCTTTTCATATTTTTCACATCTTTTCAGGCTCTTCATGTTTTTCAACACCATTTCATGATCCTCCAATTTTTCAGACCGTTTCATGCTCATCTCATTTTTGACACCTTTTGAAGCTTTTCATATTTCTCACACATTTTCAGGCTCTTCATATTTTTCCACACCACTTCATGCTTCTCCTATTTTTCAGCCCGTTTCATGCTCCTCATGTATTTCACAGCTTTTGAAGCTCTTCATATTTTTCACACCTTTTCAGGCTCTTCATGTTTTTGGTCACCGCTTCATGCTCTTCCTATTTTTCAGACCGTTTCATGCTCCTCATATTTTTGACACCTTTTGAAGCTCTTCATATTTTTCACACCTTTTCAGGCTCTTCATGTTTTTGGTCACCGCTTCATGCTCTTCCTATTTTTCAGACCGTTTCATGCTCCTCATATTTTTGAAACATTTTGAAGCTCTTCATATTTTTCACACCTTTTCAGGCTCTTCATGTTTTTCACCACCACTTCACGCTCCTCCTATATTTCAGACCGTATCATGCTCATCTCATTTTTGTCACCTTTGAAGCTCTTTATTTTTTTCACACCTTTTGAAGCTCTTCATATTTTTCACACGTTTTTTGCTCTTCATATTTTTCAACACCGTTTCATGCTGCTTCTATTTTTCAGTCCGTTTCATGCTCCTCATATATTTCACACCTTTTGAAGCTCTTCATATTTTTCACACCTTTTCAGGATCTTCATGTTTTGGAACACAGCTTCATGCTCCTCCTATTTATCAGACCGTTTCATGCTCCTCATATTTTTGACACCTTTTGAAGCTCTTTATATTTTTCACAGTTTTTCAGGCTCTTCATTATTTTCAACACCGTTTCATGTTATTCCTATTTTTCAGACCGTTTAATGCTCATCTCATTTTTGACACCTTTTGAAGCTCTTCATATTTTTCACACCTTTTCAGGCTCTTCATGATTTTGGACACCGTTTCATGCTCCTCCTATTTTTCAGACCGTTTCATGCTCCTCATATTTATGACACCTTTTGAAGCTCTTCATATTTTTCACACCTTTTCATGCTCTTCATGTTTCTGAAAACCGCTTCATGATCCTCCTATTTTTCAGAACGTTTCATGCTCCTCATATATTTCACACCTTTTGAAGCTCTTCATATTTTTCACTTCATTGAAGCTCTTCATATTTTTCACTCCTTTTCAGGCTCTTCATGATTTTCAACACCGCTTCATGCTCCTCGTATTTTTCGGACCGTTTTATGCTCATCTCATTTTTGACACCTTTTGAAGCTCTTCATATTTTTCACACCTTTTGAAGCTCTTCATATTTTTCATATGTTTGAAGCTCTTCATATTTTCACACGTTTTCAGACTCTTCATGTTTTTCAACACCGCTTCATGCCCCTGCTATTTTTCAGACAGTTTCATGCTCCTCATATTTTTGACAGGTTTTGAGGCTTTTCATATTTTTCACACCTTTTCAGGCTCTTCATGTTTTTGAACACCGTTTCATAATCCGCCTATTTTTAAGACCGTTTCATGCTCCTCATATTTTTGACACCTTTAGAACCTCTTCATATTTTACACAGCTTTTCAGGCTCTTCATGTTTTTCAACACCGCTTCATGCTCCTCCTCTTTTTCAGAACGTTTCATGCTCCTCATATATTTGACACCTTTTGAAGCTCTTGATATTTCTCACACCTTTTCAGGTTCTTCATGTTTTTCAACACCGCTTCATGCTCCTCCTATTTTTCAGACCGTTTCATGCTCATCTCATTTTTGACACCTTTTGAAGCTCCTCATATTTTTCACATCTTTTGAAGCTCTTCATATTTTTCACACCTTTTCAGGCTCTTCATGTTTTTGAACACCGCTTCATGATCCTCCTGTTTTTCAGACCGTATCATGCTCATCTCATTTTTGTCACCTTTGAAGCTCTTTATATTTTTCACACCTTTTGAAGCTCTTCATATTTTTCACACCTTTTCAGGCTCTTCATGTTTTTGATCACCGTTTCATGCTCCTCCTATTTTTCAGACCGTTTCATGCTCCTCATAATTTTGACACCTTATGAAGCTCTTCATATTTTTCACACCTTTTCTGGCTCTTCATGTTTTTGAACACCGCTTCATGATCCTCCTGATTTTCAGACCGTTTCATGCTCTTCATATTTTTGAAACATTTTGAAGCTCTTCATATTTTTCACACCTTTTCAGGCTCTTCATGTTTTTCACCACCACTTCATTCTCCTCCTATTTTTCAGACCGTTTCATGCTCATCTCATTTTTGTCACCTTTGAAGCTCTTTATATTTTTCACACCTTTTGAAGCTCTTCATATTTTTCACACGTTTTCAGGCTCTTCATAGTTTTCAACACCGTTTCATGCTGCTTCTATTTTTCAGATCGTTTATGCTCCTCATATTTTTGACACCTTTAGAAGCTTTTCATATTTTTCAAACCTTTTCAGGTTCTTCATGTTTTTGATCACCGTTTCATGCTCCTCCTATTTTTCAGACCGTTTCGTGCTCCTCATATTTTTGACACATTTTGAAGCTGTTCATATTTTTCACACCTTTTCTGGCTCTTCATGTTTTTGAACACCGCTTCATGATCCTCCTATTTTTCAGACCGTTTCATGCTCCTCATATTTTTGACACTTTTTGAGCTCTTCATATTTTTCACACCTTTTCAGGCTCTTCATGTTTTTGAACACCGCTTCATGCTACTCCTATTTTTCAGATCGTTTATGCTCCTCATATTTTTGACACCTTTAGAAGCTCTTCATATTTTTCAAACCTTTTCAGGTTCTTCATGTTTTTGATCACCGTTTCATGCTCCTCCTATTTTTCAGACCGTTTCATGCTCCTCATAATTTTGACACCTTATGTTCATGTTTTTGAACACCGCTTCATGATCCTCCTATATTTCAGACCGTTTCATACTTCTCATATTTTTGACACATTTAGAAGCTCTTCATTTTTTTCACACCTTTTCAGGCTCTTCATGTTTTTTGACACAGCTTCATGATCCTCCTATTTTTCAGACCGTTTCATGTTCATCTCATTTTTTACACCTTTTGAAGCTTTTCATATTTTTCACACATTTTCAGGCTCTTCATATTTTTCCACACCACTTCATGCTTCTCCTATTTTTCAGCCCGTTTCATGCTCCTCATGTATTTCACACCTTTTGAAGCTCTCCATATTTTTCACAGCTTTTCAGGCTCTTCATGTTTTTCCACAGCACTTCATGCTTCTCTTATTTTTCAGCCAGTTTCATGCTCCTCATGTATTTCACACCTTTTGAAGCTCTTCATATTTTTCACACCTTTTCAGGCTCTTCATGTTTTTGATCACCGTTTCATGCTCCTCCTATTTTTCAGACCGTTTCATGCTCCTCATATTTTTGACACCTTTTGAAGCTCTTCATATTTTTCACACCTTTTCAGGCTCTTCATGTTTTTCTCCACCACTTCATGCTCCTCCTATTTTTCAGACCGTTTCATGCTCATCTCATTTTTGTCACCTTTGAAGCTCTTCATATTTTTCACACCTTTTAAAGCTCTTCATATTTTTCACAAGTTTTCAGGCTCTTCATGTTTTTCAAAACCGTTTCATGCTGCTTCTATTTTTCAGACCGTTTCATGCTCCTCATATTTTTCACACCTTTTGAAGCTCTTAATATTTTTCACACCCTTTTAAGATCTTCATGTTTTTGAACACAGCTTCATGCTCCTCCTATTTTTCAGACCGTTTCATGCTCCTCATATTTTTGACAACTTTTGAAGCTCTTCATATTTTTCACACCTTTTCAGGCTCTTCATATTTTTGAACACAGCTTCATGCTCCTCCTATTTTTCAGACCGTTTCATCTCCTCATATTTTTGACACTTTTTGAAGCTTTTCATATTTTTCACATCTTTTCAGGCTCTTCATGTTTTTCAACACCATTTCATGATCCTCCAATTTTTCAGACCGTTTCATGCTCATCTCATTTTTGACACCTTTTGAAGCTTTTCATATTTCTCACACATTTTCAGGCTCTTCATATTTTTCCACACCACTTCATGCTTCTCCTATTTTTCAGCCCGTTTCATGCTCCTCATGTATTTCACAGCTTTTGAAGCTCTTCATATTTTTCACACCTTTTCAGGCTCTTCATGTTTTTGGTCACCGCTTCATGCTCTTCCTATTTTTCAGACCGTTTCATGCTCCTCATATTTTTGACACCTTTTGAAGCTCTTCATATTTTTCACACCTTTTCAGGCTCTTCATGTTTTTGGTCACCGCTTCATGCTCTTCCTATTTTTCAGACCGTTTCATTCTCCTCATATTTTTGAAACATTTTGAAGCTCTTCATATTTTTCACACCTTTTCAGGCTCTTCATGTTTTTCACCACCACTTCACGCTCCTCCTATATTTCAGACCGTATCATGCTCATCTCATTTTTGTCACCTTTGAAGCTCTTTATTTTTTTCACACCTTTTGAAGCTCTTCATATTTTTCACACGTTTTTTGCTCTTCATATTTTTCAACACCGTTTCATGCTGCTTCTATTTTTCAGTCCGTTTCATGCTCCTCATATATTTCACACCTTTTGAAGCTCTTCATATTTTTCACACCTTTTCAGGATCTTCATGTTTTGGAACACAGCTTCATGCTCCTCCTATTTATCAGACCGTTTCATGCTCCTCATATTTTTGACACCTTTTGAAGCTCTTTATATTTTTCACAGTTTTTCAGGCTCTTCATTATTTTCAACACCGTTTCATGTTATTCCTATTTTTCAGACCGTTTAATGCTCATCTCATTTTTGACACCTTTTGAAGCTCTTCATATTTTTCACACCTTTTCAGGCTCTTCATGATTTTGGACACCGTTTCATGCTCCTCCTATTTTTCAGACCGTTTCATGCTCCTCATATTTATGACACCTTTTGAAGCTCTTCATATTTTTCACACCTTTTCATGCTCTTCATGTTTCTGAAAACCGCTTCATGATCCTCCTATTTTTCAGAACGTTTCATGCTCCTCATATATTTCACACCTTTTGAAGCTCTTCATATTTTTCACTTCATTGAAGCTCTTCATATTTTTCACTCCTTTTCAGGCTCTTCATGATTTTCAACACCGCTTCATGCTCCTCGTATTTTTCGGACCGTTTTATGCTCATCTCATTTTTGACACCTTTTGAAGCTCTTCATATTTTTCACACCTTTTGAAGCTCTTCATATTTTTCATATGTTTGAAGCTCTTCATATTTTCACACGTTTTCAGACTCTTCATGTTTTTCAACACCGCTTCATGCCCCTGCTATTTTTCAGACAGTTTCATGCTCCTCATATTTTTGACAGGTTTTGAGGCTTTTCATATTTTTCACACCTTTTCAGGCTCTTCATGTTTTTGAACACCGTTTCATAATCCGCCTATTTTTAAGACCGTTTCATGCTCCTCATATTTTTGACACCTTTAGAACCTCTTCATATTTTACACAGCTTTTCAGGCTCTTCATGTTTTTCAACACCGCTTCATGCTCCTCCTCTTTTTCAGAACGTTTCATGCTCCTCATATATTTGACACCTTTTGAAGCTCTTGATATTTCTCACACCTTTTCAGGTTCTTCATGTTTTTCAACACCGCTTCATGCTCCTCCTATTTTTCAGACCGTTTCATGCTCATCTCATTTTTGACACCTTTTGAAGCTCCTCATATTTTTCACATCTTTTGAAGCTCTTCATATTTTTCACACCTTTTCAGGCTCTTCATGTTTTTGAACACCGCTTCATGATCCTCCTGTTTTTCAGACCGTATCATGCTCATCTCATTTTTGTCACCTTTGAAGCTCTTTATATTTTTCACACCTTTTGAAGCTCTTCATATTTTTCACACCTTTTCAGGCTCTTCATGTTTTTGATCACCGTTTCATGCTCCTCCTATTTTTCAGACCGTTTCATGCTCCTCATAATTTTGACACCTTATGAAGCTCTTCATATTTTTCACACCTTTTCTGGCTCTTCATGTTTTTGAACACCGCTTCATGATCCTCCTGATTTTCAGACCGTTTCATGCTCTTCATATTTTTGAAACATTTTGAAGCTCTTCATATTTTTCACACCTTTTCAGGCTCTTCATGTTTTTCACCACCACTTCATTCTCCTCCTATTTTTCAGACCGTTTCATGCTCATCTCATTTTTGTCACCTTTGAAGCTCTTTATATTTTTCACACCTTTTGAAGCTCTTCATATTTTTCACACGTTTTCAGGCTCTTCATAGTTTTCAACACCGTTTCATGCTGCTTCTATTTTTCAGATCGTTTATGCTCCTCATATTTTTGACACCTTTAGAAGCTCTTCATATTTTTCAAACCTTTTCAGGTTCTTCATGTTTTTGATCACCGTTTCATGCTCCTCCTATTTTTCAGACCGTTTCGTGCTCCTCATATTTTTGACACATTTTGAAGCTGTTCATATTTTTCACACCTTTTCTGGCTCTTCATGTTTTTGAACACCGCTTCATGATCCTCCTATTTTTCAGACCGTTTCATGCTCCTCATATTTTTGACACTTTTTGAGCTCTTCATATTTTTCACACCTTTTCAGGCTCTTCATGTTTTTGAACACCGCTTCATGCTACTCCTATTTTTCAGATCGTTTATGCTCCTCATATTTTTGACACCTTTAGAAGCTCTTCATATTTTTCAAACCTTTTCAGGTTCTTCATGTTTTTGATCACCGTTTCATGCTCCTCCTATTTTTCAGACCGTTTCATGCTCCTCATAATTTTGACACCTTATGTTCATGTTTTTGAACACCGCTTCATGATCCTCCTATTTTTCAGACCGTTTCATACTTCTCATATTTTTGACACATTTAGAAGCTCTTCATTTTTTTCACACCTTTTCAGGCTCTTCATGTTTTTTGACACAGCTTCATGATCCTCCTATTTTTCAGACCGTTTCATGTTCATCTCATTTTTTACACCTTTTGAAGCTTTTCATATTTTTCACACATTTTCAGGCTCTTCATATTTTTCCACACCACTTCATGCTTCTCCTATTTTTCAGCCCGTTTCATGCTCCTCATGTATTTCACACCTTTTGAAGCTCTCCATATTTTTCACAGCTTTTCAGGCTCTTCATGCTTTTCCACAGAACTTCATGCTTCTCTTATTTTTCAGCCGGTTTCATGCTCCTCATGTATTTCACACCTTTTGAAGCTCTTCATATTTTTCACACCTTTTCAGGCTCTTCATGTTTTTGATCACCGTTTCATGCTCCTCCTATTTTTCAGACCGTTTCATGCTCCTCATATTTTTGACACCTTTTGAAGCTCTTCATATTTTTCACACCTTTTCAGGCTCTTCATGTTCTTGAACACCGCTTCATGATCCTCCTGATTTTCAGACCGTTTCATGCTTTTCATATTTTTGAAACATTTTGAAGCTCTTCATATTTTTCACACCTTTTCAGGCTCTTCATGTTTTTCACCACCACTTCATTCTCCTCCTATTTTTCAGACCGTTTCATGCTCATCTCATTTTTGTCACATTTGAAGCTCTTTATATTTTTCACACCTTTTGAAGCTCTTCATATTTTTCACACCTTTTCAGGCTCTTCATATTTTTCAACACCTTTTCATGCTGCTTCTATTTTTCAGACCGTTTCATGCTCCTCATATTTTTCACACCTTTTGAAGCTCTTCATATTTTTCACACCTTTTCAGGCTCTTCATGTTTTTGAACACAGCTTCATGCTCCACCTATTTATCAGACCGTTTCATGCTCCTCATATTTTTGACACCTTTTGCAGCTCTTTATATTTTTCACATTATTTCAGGCTCTTCATGATTTTCAACACCGTTTCATGTTATTCCTATTCTTCAGACCGTTTAATGCTCATTATCATTTTTGACACCTTTTGAAGCTCTTCATATTTTTCAAACCTTTTCAGGTTCTTCATGTTTTTGATCACCGTTTCAAGCTCCTCCTATTTTTCAGAGAGTTTCATGCTCCTCATGTATTTCACACCTTTTGAAGCTCTTCATATTTTTCACACCTTTTCAGGCTCTTCATGTTTTTGAACACCGCTTCATGCTACTCCTTTTTTTCAGATCGTTTATGCTCCTCATATTTTTGACACCTTTAGAAGCTCTTCATATTTTTCAAACCTTTTCAGGCTCTTCATGTTTTTGATCACCGTTTCATGCTCCTCCTATTTTTCAGACCGTTTCATGCTCCTCATATTTTTGACACCTTTTGAAGCTCTTCATATTTTTCACACCTTTTCAGGCTCTTCATGTTTTTGAACACCGCTTTATGCTCCTCCTATTTTTCAGACCGTTTCATGCTCCTAATATTTTGACACCTTTTGAAGCTCTTCATATATTTCACACCTTTTCAGGCTCTTCATGTTTTTGAACACTGCTTCATGCTCCTCGTATTGTTCAGACCGTTTTTTGCTCCTCATATTTTTAACACTTTTTTAAGCTTTTCATATTTTTCACACCTTTTCAGGCTCTTCAAGATTTTCAACACCACTTCATGCTCCTTCTTTTTTGCAGACCTTTTCATGCTCCTCATATATTTGACACCTTTTGATCCTCTTCATATTTTTCACACCTTTTCAGGCTCTTCATATTTTTCAACACCGATTCATGCTCCTCCTATTTTTCAGACCGTTTCATGCTCATGTCATTTTTGACACCTTTTGAAGCTTTTCATATTTTTCACAATTTTCAGGCTCTTCATGTCTTTCAACACCGTTTCAGGCTCCTCCTATTTTTCAGACCGTTTCATGCTCATCTCAATTTTGACACCTTTTGAAGCTCTTCATAATTTTCACACATTTTCAGGCTCTTCATGTTTTTGAACACTGCTTCATGCTCCTCGTATTGTTCAGATCGTTTCATGCTCCTCATATTTTTGACACTTTTTGAGCTCTTCATATTTTTCACACCTTTTCAGGCTCTTCATGTTTTTGAACACCGCTTCATGATCCTCCTGATTTTCAGACCGTTTCATGCTCTTCATATTTTTGAAACATTTTGAAGCTCTTCATATTTTTCACACCTTTTCAGGCTCTTCATGTTTTTCACCACCACTTCATTCTCCTCCTATTTTTCAGACCGTTTCATGCTCATCTCATTTTTGTCACCTTTGAAGCTCTTTATATTTTTCACACCTTTTGAAGCTCTTCATATTTTTCACACGTTTTCAGGCTCTTCATATTTTTCAACACCGTTTCATGCTGCTTCTATTTTTCAGACCGTTTCATGCTCCTCATATTTTTCACACCTTTTGAAGCTCTTCATATTTTTCCCACCTTTTCAGGCTCTTCATGTTTTTGAACACCGCTTCATGCTACTCCTATTTTTCAGATCGTTTATGCTCCTCATATTTTTGACACCTTAAAAGCTCTTCATATTTTTCAAACCTTTTCAGGCTCTTCATGTTTTTGATCACCGTTTCATGCTCCTCCTATTTTTCAGACCGTTTCATGCTCCTCATATTTTTGACACCTTTTGAAGCTCTTCATATTTTTCACACCTTTTCAGGCTCTTTATGTTTTTGAACACGGCTTCATGATCCTCCTGTTTTTCAGACCGTTTCATGCTCTTCATATTTGTGAAACATTTTGAAGCTCTTCATATTTTTCACAACTTTTCAGGCTCTTCATGTTTTTGAACACAGCTTCATGCTCCACCTATTTATCAGACTGTTTCATGCTCCTCATATTTTTGACACCTTTTGAAGCTCTTTATATTTTTCACACTATTTCAGGCTCTTCATGATTTTCAACACCGTTTCATGTTATTCCTATTTTTCCGACCATTTAATGCTAATCTCATTTTTGACACCTTTTGAAGCTTTTCATATTTTTCACAACTTTTCAGGCTCTTCATGTTTTTGAACATCGCTTCATGCTCCTCCTATTTTTCAGAGCGTTTCATGCTCCTCATATTTTTGACACTTTTTGAGCTCTTCATATTTTTCACACCTTTTCAGGCTCTTCATGTTTTTAATCACCGTTTCATGCTCCTTCTATTTTTCAGATCGTTTCATGCTCATCATATTTTTGACTCTTTTTGAGCTCTTCATATTTTTCACACCTTTTCAGGCTCTTCATGTTTTTGAACACCGCTTCATGATCCTCCTATTTTTCAGACCGTTTCATGCTCCTCATATTTTTGACACATTTAGAAGCTCTTGATTTTTTTCACACCTTTTAAGGCTCTTCATGTTTTTCGACACAGCTTCATGATTCTCCTATTTTTCAGACCGTTTCATTCTCCTCATATTTTTGACACCTTTTGAAGCTCTTCATATATTTCACACCTTTTCAGTCTCTTCTTTTTTTTTCAACACGACTTCATGCTCCTCCTATTTTTCAGACCGTTTCATGCTCTTCATATTTTTGAAACATTTTGATGCTATTCATATTTTTCACACCTTTTCAGGCTCTTCATATTTTTCAACACCGTTTCATGCTCCTCCTATTTTTCAGACCGTTTCATGCTCCTCATATTTTTGACACCTTTTGAAGCTCTTCATATTTTGCACACCTTTTCAGGCCTTTCATGTTTTTCAACACAGCTTCATGCTCCTCCTATTTTTCAGACCGTTTCATGCTCATCTCATTTTTTTCACCTTTGAAGCTCTTTATATTTTTCTCACCTTTTCAGGCTCTTCATGTTTTTCACACGTTTTCAGACTCTTCATGTTTTTCAACAACGCTTCATGCTCCTGCTATTTTTCAGACCGTTTCATGCTCCTCATATTTTAGACACCTTTAAAAACTCTTCATATTTTTCACACCTTTTTAGGCTCTTCATGTTTTTCACACGTTTTCAGACTCTTCATGTTTTTCAACACCGCTTCATGCTCCTGCTATTTGTCAGACCGTTTCATGCTCTTCATATTTTTGACACGTTTTGAAGCTCTTCATATTTTTCACACCTTTTCAGGCTCTTCATGTTTTTCAACACCGTTTCATGCTGCTTCTATTATTTCAGACAGTTTCATGCTCCTCATATTTTTGACATCTTTTGAAGCTCTTCATATTTTTCACATCATTGAAGCTCTTCATATTTTTCACGCCTTTTCAGGCTCTTCATGATTTTCAACACCGCTTCATGATCCTCGTATTTTTCGGACCGTTTCATGCTCATCTCATTTTTGACACCTTTTGAAGCTCTTCATATTTTTCACACCTTTTGAAGCTCTTCATATTTTTCATATGTTTGAAGCTCTTCATAATTTCACACGTTTTCAGACTCTTCATGTTTTTCAACAACGCTTCATGCCCCTGCGATTTTTCATACCGTTTCATGCTCCTCATATTTTTGACAGGTTTTGAGGCTTTTCATATTTTTCACACCTTTTCAGGCTCTTCATGTTTTTGAACACCGTTTCATAATCCGCCTATTTTTAAGACCGTTTCATGCTCCTCATATTTTTGACACCTTTAGAACCTCTTCATATTTTACACAGCTTTTCAGGCTCTTCATGTTTTTCAACACCGCTTCATGCTCCTCCTCTTTTTCAGAACGTTTCATGCTCCTCATATACTTGACACCTTTTGAAGCTCTTGATATTTCTCACACCTTTTCAGGTTCTTTATGTTTTTCAACCCGCTTCATGCTCCTCCTATTTTTCAGACCGTTTCATGCTCATCTCATTTTTGACACCTTTTGAAGCTCTTCATATTTTTCACATCTTTTGAAGCTCTTTATATTTTTCACACATTTTCAGGCTCTTCATGTTTTTGAACACCGCTTCATGCTCCTGCTATTTTTCAGACCGTTTCATGCTCCTCATATTTTTGACACCTTTTGAAGCTCTTCATATTTGTCACACCTTTTCAGGCTCTTCATGATTTTCAACACCGTTTCATGTTATTCCTATTTTTCCGACCATTTAATGCTAATCTCATTTTTGACACCTTTTGAAGCTTTTCATATTTTTCACAACTTTTCAGGCTCTTCATGTTTTTGAACATCGCTTCATGCTCCTCCTATTTTTCAGAGCGTTTCATGCTCCTCATATTTTTGACACTTTTTGAGCTCTTCATATTTTTCACACCTTTTCAGGCTCTTCATGTTTTTAATCACCGTTTCATGCTCCTTCTATTTTTCAGATCGTTTCATGCTCATCATATTTTTGACTCTTTTTGAGCTCTTCATATTTTTCACACCTTTTCAGGCTCTTCATGTTTTTGAACACCGCTTCATGATCCTCCTATTTTTCAGACCGTTTCATGCTCCTCATATTTTTGAAACATTTAGAAGCTCTTGATTTTTTTCACACCTTTTCAGGCTCTTCATGTTTTTCGACACAGCTTCATGATTCTCCTATTTTTCAGACCGTTTCATTCTCCTCATATTTTTGACACCTTTTGAAGCTCTTCATATATTTCACACCTTTTCAGTCTCTTCTTTTTTTTTCAACACGACTTCATGCTCCTCCTATTTTTCAGACCGTTTCATGCTCTTCATATTTTTGAAACATTTTGATGCTATTCATATTTTTCACACCTTTTCAGGCTCTTCATGTTTTTGAACACCGCTTCATGCTCCTCCTATTTTTCAGAACGTTTCATGCTCCTCATATTTTTCACATTTTTGAAGCTCTTCATATTTTGCACACCTTTTCAGGCCTTTCATGTTTTTCAACACAGCTTCATGCTCCTCCTATTTTTCAGACCGTTTCATGCTCATCTCATTTTTTTCACCTTTGAAGCTCTTTATATTTTTCTCACCTTTTGAAGCTCTTCATATTTTTCACATGTTTTCAGGCTCTTCATATTTTTCAACACCGTTTCATGCTGCTTCTATTTTTCAGACCGTTTCATGCTCCTCATATTTTTCACACCTTTTGAAGCTCTTCATATTTTTCACACCTTTTCAGGCTCTTCATGTTTTTGAACACCGCTTCATGCTCCTCTTATTTTTCAGACCGTTTTTTGCTCCTCATATTTTTGACACCTTTTGAAGCTTTTCATATTTTTCACAACTTTTCAGACTCTTCATGTCTTTCAACACCGTTTCAGGCTCCTCCTATTTTTCAGACCGTTTCATGCTCCTCATATTTTTGACACCTTTTGAAGCTCTTCATATTTTTCACACCTTTTCAGGCTCTTCATATTTATGAACACCGCTTCATGATCCTCCTGTTTTTCAGACCGTTTCATGCTCTTCATATTTTTGAAACATTTTGAAGCTCTTCATATTTTTCACACCTTTTCAGGCTCTTCATGTTTTTCACACGTTTTCAGACTCTTCATGTTTTTCAACAACGCTTCATGCTCCTGCTATTTTTCAGACCGTTTCATGCTCCTCATATTTTAGACACCTTTAAAAACTCTTCATATTTTTCACACCTTTTTAGGCTCTTCATGTTTTTCACACGTTTTCAGACTCTTCATGTTTTTCAACACCGCTTCATGCTCCTGCTATTTGTCAGACCGTTTCATGCTCTTCATATTTTTGACACGTTTTGAAGCTCTTCATATTTTTCACACCTTTTCAGGCTCTTCATGTTTTTCAACACCGTTTCATGCTGCTTCTATTATTTCAGACAGTTTCATGCTCCTCATATTTTTGACATCTTTTGAAGCTCTTCATATTTTTCACATCATTGAAGCTCTTCATATTTTTCACGCCTTTTCAGGCTCTTCATGATTTTCAACACCGCTTCATGATCCTCGTATTTTTCGGACCGTTTCATGCTCATCTCATTTTTGACACCTTTTGAAGCTCTTCATATTTTTCACACCTTTTGAAGCTCTTCATATTTTTCATATGTTTGAAGCTCTTCATAATTTCACACGTTTTCAGACTCTTCATGTTTTTCAACAACGCTTCATGCCCCTGCGATTTTTCATACCGTTTCATGCTCCTCATATTTTTGACAGGTTTTGAGGCTTTTCATATTTTTCACACCTTTTCAGGCTCTTCATGTTTTTGAACACCGTTTCATAATCCGCCTATTTTTAAGACCGTTTCATGCTCCTCATATTTTTGACACCTTTAGAACCTCTTCATATTTTACACAGCTTTTCAGGCTCTTCATGTTTTTCAACACCGCTTCATGCTCCTCCTCTTTTTCAGAACGTTTCATGCTCCTCATATACTTGACACCTTTTGAAGCTCTTGATATTTCTCACAGCTTTTCAGGTTCTTTATGTTTTTCAACCCGCTTCATGCTCCTCCTATTTTTCAGACCGTTTCATGCTCATCTCATTTTTGACACCTTTTGAAGCTCTTCATATTTTTCACATCTTTTGAAGCTCTTTATATTTTTCACACATTTTCAGGCTCTTCATGTTTTTGAACACCGCTTCATGCTCCTGCTATTTTTCAGACCGTTTCATGCTCCTCATATTTTTGACACCTTTTGAAGCTCTTCATATTTGTCACACCTTTTCAGGCTCTTCATGATTTTCAACACCGCTTCATGTTCCTCCTATTTTTCAGACCGTTTCATGCTCATCTCATTTTGACACCTTTTGAAGCTTTTCATATTGTTCACACCTTTTCAGTCTGTTCATGATTTTCAACACCGCTTCATGCTCCTTCTATTTTTCAGACCGTTTCAAGCTCATCTCATTTTTGACACCTTTTTAATCTCTTCATATTTTTCACAACTGTTGAAGCTCTTCATATTTTTAATATTTTTGAAGCTCTTCATATTTTCACACGTTTTCACACTCTTCATGTTTTTCAACACCGCTTCATGCTCCTCCTTTTTTCAAACCGTATCATGCTCCTCATATTTTTGACACCTTTAGAAACTCTTCATATTTTTCACACCTTTTCAGGCTCTTCATGTTTTTTATCACTGCCTCATGCTCGTCCTATTTTTCAGAAAGTTTCATGCTCCTCATATTTTTGACACCTTTTGAAGGTCTTCATATTTTTCACACCTTTTCAGGCTCTTCATTTATTTCAACACTACTTGTTGCTCCTCCTATTTTTTAGAACTTTTCATACTCATCTAATCTTTGACACATTTTGAGGCACTTCATATTTTTTACACCTTTTGAAGCTCTTCATATTTTTCACATTTTTGAAGCTCTTCATATTTTTCACACGATTTCAGACCCTTCATGTTTTTCAAAACCGCTTCATGCTCCTGCTATTTATCATACCGTTTCATACTTCTCATATTTTTGACACGTTTTGAGGCTCTTCATATTTTTCACACCTTTTCAGGCTCTTCATGTTTTTGAACACAGCTTCATGCTCCTCCTATTTTTTCTACCGTATCATGCTCCTCATATTTTTCACACCTTTTGAAGCTCTTCATATTTTTCACACCTTTTCAGGCTCTTCATGTTTTTGAACAGCACTTCATGCTCCTCCTATTTTTCAGACCGTTTCATGCTCCTCATATTTTTGACACCTTTTGAAGCTCTTCATATTTTCCACACCTTTTCAGGCTCTTCATGTTTTTGAACAGCATTTCATGCTCCTCCTATTTTTCAGACCGTTTCATGCTCCTCATATTTTTGACACCTTTTGAAGGTCTTCATATTTTTCACACCTTTTCAGGCTCTTCATGTTTTTCAACACCACTTCATGCTCCTCCTTTTTTTCAGACCGTTTCAGGCTCCTCATATTTTTCACACCTTTTGAAGCCGTTCATATTTCTCACACCTTTTCATGCTCTTCATTTTTTTCAACACTATTTGTTACTCCTCCTATTTTTTAGACCGTTTCATACTCATCTAATTTTTGACAACTTTTGAAGCTCTTCATATTTTTCACCTTTATGAAGCTCTTCATATTTTTCACACAATTTCAGACTCTTCATGTTTTTCAACACCGCTTCATGCTCCTTCTATTTATCATACCGTTTCATACTCCTAATATTTTGACACGTTTTGAGGCTCTTCATATTTTTCACACCTTTTCAAGCTCTTCATGTTTTTGAACTCCGCTTCATGCTCCTCCTATTTTTTCGACAGTATCATGCTCCTCATATTTTTCACACCTTTTGAAGCTCTTCATATTTTTCACACCTTTTCAGGCTCTTCATTTTTTTCAACACTACTTGTTGCTCCTCCTATTTTTTAGACCTTTTCATGCTCATCTAATTTTTGACACTTTTGAAGCTCTTCATATTTTTTACACCTTTTGAAGCTCCTCATATTTTTCACACATTTTGAAGCTCTTCATATTTTTCTCACCTTTTCAGGCTCTTCATGATTTTCATCACCGCTTCATGCTCCTCCTATTTTTCAGACCGTTTCATGCTCATCTCATTTTTGACACCTTTTGAAGCTCTTCCTATTTTTTACAGGTTTTCAGGCTCTTCATGTTTTTCAACACTGCTTCATGCTCCTCCTATTTTTCCGACCGTTTCATGCTCATCTCATTTTGACATCTTTTGAAGCTCTTCATATTTTTCACATTTATGAATCTCTTCATATTTTCCACACGTTTTCAGACAATTCATGTTTTTCAACATCGCTTCATGCTCCTCCTATTTTTCAGACCGTTTCATGCTCCTCATAATTTTGACACCTTTTGAAGCTTTAATATTTTTAACACCTTTTCAGGCTCTTCATCTTTTTCAACACCACTTCATGCTCCTCCTTTTTTGCAGACCGTTTCATGCTACTCATATTTTTAACACCTTTTGAAGCTCTTCATATTTCTCACACCTTTTCAGGCTCTTCATGTTTTTCAACAACGCTTCATGCTCCTCCGATTTTTCAGACCGTTTCATGCTCCTCATATTTTTGACACATTTTGAAGCTGTTCATGTTTTTCACACCTTTTCAGGCTCTTCATGTTTTTGAACACCGCTTCATGCTTCTCCTATTTTTCAGACCGTTTCATGCTCCTCATATTTTTGACACCTTTTGAAGCTCTTCATATTTTTCACAACTTTTCAGGCTCTTCATGTTTTTCAACACCGCTTCATGCACGTCCTATTTTTCAGACCATTTCATGCTCATCTCATTTTTGACACCTTTTGAAGTTTTTCATATTTTTCACAACTTTTCAGGCTCTTCATGTTTTTGAACACCGCTTCACGCTAATCCTATTTTTCAAACCATATCATGCTCCTCATATTTTTCACACCTTTTGAAGCTCTTCATATATTTCACACCTTTTCAGGCTCTTCATGTTTCTGAACACCACTTCATGCTCCTTCTCTTTTTCAGAGAGTTTTATGCTCCTCATGTATTTCACACCTTTTGAAGCTCTTCATATTTTTCACACCTTTTCAGGCTCTTCATGTTTTTCAACACCACTTCATGCTGCTCATATTTTTCAGACCGTTTCATGCTCCTCTTATTTTTTACACCTTTTGAAGCTCTTCATTTTTTTCACACCTTTTAAGGCTCTTCATGTTTTTCAACACCGCTTCATGCTGCTCATATTTTTCAGACCGTTTCATGCTCCTCATATTTTTGACACCTTTTGAAGCTCTTCATATTTTTCACACGTTTTCAGTCTATTCATGTTTTTGAACACCATTTCAGGCTCCTCCTATTTTACAGAGTGTTTCATGCTCCTCATGTATTTCACACCTTTGAAAGCTCTTCATATTTTTCAAAGATTTTGAAGCTCTTCATATTTTTCACACCTTTTCAGGCTCTTCATGTTTTTCAACACCGTTTCATGCTCCCCCTATTTTTCAAACCGTTTCATGTTCCTCATAATTTTGAAACCTTTTGAAGATCTTCATAATTTTCACACATTTTCAGGCTCTTCATGTGTTTGAACACCGCTTCATGTTCCTCCTATTTTTCAGACCGTTTCATGCTCCTCATATTTTTGACACCTTTTGAAGCTCTCATATTTTTCATACCTTTTGAAGCTCTTCATGTTTTTGAAAACTGCTTCATGCTCCTCGTATTTTTCAGATCGTTTCATGCTCCTCATTTTTTGACACTTTTTGAGCTCTTCGTATTTTTCAAACCTTTTCAGGCTCTTCATGTTTTCGAACTCTGCTTCATGCTCCTCCAATTTTTCACACCGTTTCATGATCCTCATATTTTTGATACTTTTTGTGCTCTTCATATTTTTCACACCTTTTCAGGTTCTTCATGTTTTTGAACACCGCTTCATGCTGCTCCTATTTTTCAGACCGTTTATGCTCCTCATATTTTTGACACCTTTAGAAGCTCTTCATATTTTTCACACATTTTCAGGCTCTTCATGTTTTTGATCACCGTTTCATGCTCCTCCTATTTTTCAGACCGTTTCATGCTCCTCATATTTTTGACACCTTTTGAAGCTCTTCATATTTTTCACACCTTTTCAGGCTCTTCATGTTTTTGAACACCGCTTCATTATCCTCTTGTTTTTCAGACCGTTTCATGCTCTTCATATTTGTGAAACATTTTGAAGCTCTTCATATTTTTCACACCTTTTCAGGCTCTTCATGTTTTTCACCACCACTTCACGCTCCTCCTATTTTTCAGACCGTATCATGCTCATCTCATTTTTGTCACCTTTGAAGCTCTTTATTTTTTTCACACCTTTTGAAGCTCTTCATATTTTTCACACGTTTTCATGCTCTTCATATTTTTCAACACCGTTTCATGCTGCTTCAATTTTTCAGTCCGTTTCATGCTCCTCATATTTTTCACAACTTTTGAAGCTCTTCATATTTTTCACACCTTTTCAGGATCTTCATGTTTTGGAACACAGCTTCATGCTCCTCCTATATATCAGACCGTTTCATGCTCCTCATATTTTTGACACCTTTTGAAGCTCTTTATATTTTTCACAGTTTTTCAGGCTCTTCATGATTTTCAACATCGTTTCATGTTATTCCTATTTTTCAGATCTTTTAATGCTCATCTCATTTTTGACACCTTTTGAAGCTTTTCATATTTTTCACAACTTTTCAGGCTCTTCATGTTTTTGAACACCGCTTCATGCTCCTCCTATTTTTCAGAGAGTTTCATGCTCCTCATGTATTTCACAGCTTTTGAAGCTCTTCATATTTTCCACACCTTTTCAGGCTCTTCATGTTTTTGAACACCGCTTCATGCACGTCCTATTTTTCAGACCGTTTCATGCTCATCTCATTTTTGACACCTTTTGAAGCTTTTGATATTTTTCACAACTTTTCAGGCTCTTCATGTTTTTGAACACAGCTTCATGCTCCTCCTATTTTTCAGACCGTATCATGCTCCTCATATTTTTCACACCTTTTGAAGCTCTTCATATTTTTCACACGTTTTCAGTCTATTCATGTTTTGAACACCATTTCAGGCTCCTCCTATTTTTCAGAGAGTTTCATGCTCCTCATGTATTTCACACCTTTGAAAGCTCTTCATATTTTTCAAAGATTTTGAAGCTCTTCATATTTTTCACACCTTTTTAGGCTCTTCATGTTTTTCAACACCGTTTCATGCTCCTCCTATTTTTCAAACCGTTTCATGTTCCTCATAATTTTGACAACTTTTGAAGATCTTCATAATTTTCACACATTTTCAGGCTCTTCATGTGTTTGAACACCGCTTCATGTTCCTCCTATTTTTCAGACCGTTTCATGCTCCTCATTTTTGACACCTTTTGAAGCTCTCATCTTTTTCATACCTTTTGAAGCTCTTCATGGTTTTGAACACTGCTTCATGCTCCTCGTATTTTTCAGATCGTTTCATGCTCCTCATATTTTTGACACTTTTTGAGCTCTTCATATTTTTCACACCTTTTCCGGCTCTTCATGTTTTTGAACACCGCTTCATGATCTTCCTGATTTTCAGACCGTTTCATGCTCTTCATATTATTGAAACATTTTGAAGCTCTTCATATTTTTCAAACCTTTTCAGGCTCTTTATTGTTTTCTCCACCACTTCATGCTCCTCCTATTTTTCAGACCGTTTCATGCTCATCTCATTTTTGTCACCTTTGAAGCTCTTCATATTTTTCACACCTTTTGAAGCTCTTCATATTTTTCACAAGTTTTCAGGCTCTTCATGTTTTTCAAAACCGTTTCATGCTGCTTCTATTTTTCAAACCGTTTCATGCTCCTCATATTTTTCACACCTTTTGAAGCTCTTCATATTTTTCACACCCGTTTAAGATCTTCATGTTTTTGAACACAGCTTCATGCTCCTCCTTTTTTTCAGACCGTTTCATGCTCCTCATATTTTTGACAACTTTTGAAGCTCTTCATATTTTTAACACCTTTTCAGGCTCTTCATATTTTTGAACACAGCTTCATGCTCCTCCTATTTTTCAGACCGTTTCATGCTCCTCATATTTTTGACACCTTTTGAAGCTTTTCATATTTTTCACATCTTTTCAGGCTCTTCATGTTTTTCAACACCATTTCATGATCCTCCTATTTTTCAGACCGTTTCATGCTCATCTCATTTTTGACACCTTTTGAAGCTTTTCATATTTTTCACACATTTTCAGGCTCTTCATATTTTTCCACACCACTTCATGCTTCTCCTATTTTTCAGCCCGTTTCATGCTCCTCATGTTTTTGACATCTTTTGAAGCTCTTCATATTTTTCACACGTTTTCAGCTCTTAATGTTTTTCAACACCGCTTCATGCTCTTCCTATTTTTCAGACCGTTTCATGCTCATCTCATTTTTGACACCTTTGGAAGCTCTTCATATTTTTCACACGTTTTCAGCTCTTAATGTTTTTCAACACCGCTTCATGCTCTTCCTATTTTTCAGACGGTTTCATGCTCATCTCAAGTTTGACACCTTTTGAAGCTCTTCATATTTTTCACACATTTTCAGGCTCTTCATGTTTTTGAACATCGCTTCATGCTCCTCCTCTTTTTCAGAGAGTTTCATGCTCCTCATGTATTTCACAGCTTTTGAAGCTCTTCATATTTTTCACACCTTTTCAGGCTCTTCATGTTTTTCAACACCGCTTATGCTCCTCCTATTTTTCAGACCGTTTCATGCTCATCTCATTTTTGACATCTTTTTAATCTCTTCATATCTTTCAAAACTTTTGAAGCTATTCATATTTTTAATATTTTTGAAGCTCTTCATATTTTCACACGTTTTCAGACTCTTCATGTTTTTCAACACCGCTTCATGCTCCTCCTATTTTTCAAACCGTATCATGCTCCTCATATTTTTGAAAACTTTTGAAGCTCTTCATATTTTTCACACCTTTTCAGGCTCTTCATGTTTTTGAACACTTCTTCATGCTCTTCCTCTTTTTCAGACCGTTTCATGCTCCTCATATTTTTGACACTTTTTGAAGCTCTTCATATTTTTCACTCATTTTCAGGCTCTTCATATTTTTCAACACCACTTCATGCTCCTCCTATTTTTGAGACTTTTTGGTGCTCCGCATATTTTTGACACCTTTAGGAACTCTTCATATTTTTCACACCTTTTCAGGCACTTCATGTTTTTTATCACTGCTTCATGCTCGTCCTATTTTTCAGAACGTTTCATGCTCCTCATATTTTTGACACCTTTTGAAGCTCTTCATATTTTTCACACCTTTTCAGGCACTTCATGTTTTTCAACACCACTTCATGCTCCTCCTATTTTTCAGATCGTTTCATGCTCATCTCATTTTAACACCTTTTGAAGCTCTTCATATTTTTCACATTTATGAATCTCTTCATATTTTCCACACGTTTTCAGACAATTCATGTTTTTCAACATCGCTTCATGCTCCTCCTATTTTTCAGACCGTTTCATTCTCCTCATATTTTTGACACCTTTTGAAGCTCTTCATATATTTCACACTTTTTCAGACTTTTCCTTTTTTTGAATACGACTTCATGCTCCTCCTATTTTTCAGACCGTTTCATGCTCATCTCATTTTGACATCTTTTGAAGCTCTTCATATTTTTCACACCTTTTGAAGCTCTTCATATTTTTCACATTTATGAATCTCTTCATATTTTCCACACGTTTTCAGACAATTCATGTTTTTCAACATCGCTTCATGCTCCTCCTATTTTTCAGACCGTTTCATTCTCCTCATATTTTTGACACCTTTTGAAGCTCTTCATATATTTCACACTTTTTCAGACTTTTCCTTTTTTTGAATACGACTTCATGCTCCTCCTATTTTTCAGACCGTTTCATGCTCATCTCATTTTGACATCTTTTGAAGCTCTTCATATTTTTCACACCTTTTGAAGCTCTTCATATTTTTCACATTTATGAATCTCTTCATATTTTCCACACGTTTTCAGACAATTCATGTTTTTCAACATCACTTCATGTTATTTCTATTTTTCAGACCGTTTCATGCTCCTCATAATTTTGACACCTTTTGAAGCTTTAATATTTTTAACACCTTTTCAGGCTCTTCATCTTTTTCAACACCACTTCATGCTCCTCCTTTTTTGCAGACCGTTTCATGCTACTCATATTTTTAACACCTTTTGAAGCTCTTCATATTTCTCACACCTTTTCAGGCTCTTCATGTTTTTCAACAACGCTTCATGCTCCTCCGATTTTTCAGACCTTTTCATGCTCCTCATATATTTGACACCTTTTGAAGCTCTTCATATTTTTCACACCTTTTCAGGCTCTTCATGTTTTTGAACACCGCTTCATGCTTCTCCTATTTTTCAGACCGTTTCATGCTCCTCATATTTTTGACACCTTTTGAAGCTCTTCATATTTTTCACAACTTTTCAGGCTCTTCATGTTTTTAAACACCGCTTCATGCCCGTCCTATTTTTCAGACCGTTTAATGCTCATCTCATTTTTGACACCTTTTGAAGTTTTTCATATTTTTCACAACTTTTCAGGCTCTTCATGTTTTTGAACACCGCTTCATGCTAATCCTATTTTTCAAACCATATCATGCTCCTCATATTTTTCACACCTTTTGAAGCTCTTCATATATTTCACACCTTTTCAGGCTCTTCATGTTTTTGAACACCACTTCATGCTCCTTCTCTTTTTCAGAGAGTTTTATGCTCCTCATGTATTTCACACCTTTTGAAGCTCTTCATATTTTTCACACCTTTTCAGGCTCTTCATGTTTTTCAACACCGCTTCATGCTGCTCATATTTTTCAGACCGTTTCATGCTCCTCATATTTTTGACACCTTTTGAAGCTCTTCAATTTTTTCACACCTTTTAAGGCTCTTCATGTTTTTCAACACCGCTTCATGCTGCTCATATTTTTCAGACCGTTTCATGCTCCTCATATTTTTGACACCTTTTGAAGCTCTTCATATTTTTCACACGTTTTCAGTCTATTCATGTTTTTGAACACCATTTCAGGCTCCTCCTATTTTTCAGAGTGTTTCATGCTCCTCATGTATTTCACACCTTTGAAAGCTCTTCATATTTTTCAAAGATTTTGAAGCTCTTCATATTTTTCACACCTTTTCAGGCTCTTCATGTTTTTCAACACCGTTTCATGCTCCTCCTATTTTTCAAACCGTTTCATGTTCCTCATAATTTTGACACCTTTTGAAGATCTTCATAATTTTCACACATTTTCAGGCTCTTCATGTTTTTGAACACCGCTTCATGTTCCTCCTATTTTTCAGACCGTTTCATGCTCCTCATATTTTTGACACCTTTTGAAGCTCTCATATTTTTCATACCTTTTGAAGCTCTTCATGTTTTTGAACACTGCTTCATGCTCCTCCAGTTTTTCACACCGTTTCATGATCCTCATATTTTTGACACTTTTTGAGCTCTTCATATTTTTCACACCTTTTCAGGCTCTTCATGTTTTTGAACACCGCTTCATGCTACTCCTATTTTTCAGACCGTTTATGCTCCTCATATTTTTGACACCTTTAGAAGCTCTTCATATTTTTCACACCTTTTCAGGATCTTCATGTTTTGGAACACAGCTTCATGCTCCTCCTATATATCAGACCGTTTCATGCTCCTCATATTTTTGACACCTTTTGAAGCTCTTTATATTTTTCACAGTTTTTCAGGCTCTTCATGATTTTCAACACCGTTTCATGTTATTCCTATTTTTCAGACCGTTTAATGCTCATCTCATTTTTGACACCTTTTGAAGCTTTTCATATTTTTCACAACTTTTCAGACTCTTCATGTTTTTGAACACCGCTTCATGCTCCTCCTATTTTTCAGAGAGTTTCATGCTCCTCATTTCTTTCACAGCTTTTGAAGCTCTTCATATTTTCCACACCTTTTCAGGCTCTTCATGTTTTTGATCACCGTTTCATGCTCCTTCTATTTTTCAGATCGTTTCATGCTCATCATATTTTTGACACTTTTTGAGCTCTTCATATTTTTCACACCTTTTCAGGCTCTTCATGTTTTTGAACACCGCTTAATGATCCTCCTGATTTTCAGACTGTTTCATGCTCTTCATATTTTTGAAACATTTTGAAGCTCTTCATATTTTTCACACCTTTTCAGGCTCTTCATGTTTTTATCCACCACTTCATGCTCCTCCTATTTTTCAGACCGTTTCATGCTCTTCTCATTTTTGTCACCTTTGAAGCTCTTCATATTTTTCACAACTTTTAAAGCTCTTCATATTTTTCACAAGTTTTCAGGCTCTTCATGTTTTTCAAAACCGTTTCATGCTGCTTCTATATTTCAGACCGTTTGATGCTCCTCATATTTTTCACACCTTTTGAAGCTCTTCATATTTTTCACACCCTTTTAAGATCTTCATGTTTTTGAACACAGCTTCATGCTCCTCCTATTTTTCAGACCGTTTCATGCTACTCATATTTTTGACAACTTTTGAAGCTCTTCATATTTTTCACACCTTTTCAGGCTCTTCATATTTTTGAACACAGCTTCATGCTCCTCCTATTTTTCAGACCGTTTCATGCTCCTCATATTTTTGACACTTTTTGAAGCTTTTCATATTTTTCACATCTTTTCAGGCTCTTCATGTTTTTCAACACCATTTCATGATCCTCCTATTTTTCAGACCGTTTCATGCTCATCTCATTTTTGACACCTTTTGAAGCTTTTCATATTTTTCACACATTTTCAGGCTCTTCATATTTTTCCACACCACTTCATGCTTCTCCTATTTTTCAGCCCGTTTCATGCTCCTCATGTATTTCACAGCTTTTGAAGCTCTTCATATTTTTCACACCTTTTCAAGCTATTCATGTTTTTGGTCACCGTTTCATGCTCCTCCTATTTTTCAGACCGTTTCATGCTCCTCATATTTTTGACACTTTTGAAGCTCTTCATATTTTTCACACGTTTTCAGCTCTTATTGTTTTTCAACACCGCTTCATGCTCTTCCTATTTTTCAGACCGTTTCATGCTCATCTCATTTTTGACACCTTTTGAAGCTCTTCATATTTTTCACACGTTTTCAGCTCTTAATGTTTTTCAACACCGCTTCATGCTCCTCCTATTTTTCAGACCGTTTCATGCTCTTCTCATTTTTGTCACCTTTGAAGCTCTTCATATTTTTCACAACTTTTAAAGCTCTTCATATTTTTCACAAGTTTTCAGGCTCTTCATGTTTTTCAAAACCGTTTCATGCTGCTTCTATTTTTCAGACCGTTTGATGCTCCTCATATTTTTCACACCTTTTGAAGCTCTTCATATTTTTCACACCCTTTTAAGATCTTCATGTTTTTGAACACAGCTTCATGCTCCTCCTATTTTTCAGACCGTTTCATGCTCCTCATATTTTTGACAACTTTTGAAGCTCTTCATATTTTTCACACCTTTTCAGGCTCTTCATATTTTTGAACACAGCTTCATGCTCCTCCTATTTTTCAGACCGTTTCATGCTCCTCATATTTTTGACACTTTTTGAAGCTTTTCATATTTTTCACATCTTTTCAGGCTCTTCATGTTTTTCAACACCATTTCATGATCCTCCTATTTTTCAGACCGTTTCATGCTCATCTCATTTTTGACACCTTTTGAAGCTTTTCATATTTTTCACACATTTTCAGGCTCTTCATATTTTTCCACACCACTTCATGCTTCTCCTATTTTTCAGCCCGTTTCATGCTCCTCATGTATTTCACAGCTTTTGAAGCTCTTCATATTTTTCACACCTTTTCAAGCTCTTCATGTTTTTGGTCACCGTTTCATGCTCCTCCTATTTTTCAGACCGTTTCATGCTCCTCATATTTTTGACACCTTTTGAAGCTCTTCATATTTTTCACACGTTTTCAGCTCTTATTGTTTTTCAACACCGCTTCATGCTCTTCCTATTTTTCAGACCGTTTCATGCTCATCTCAATTTTGACACCTTTTGAAGCTCTTCATATTTTTCACACATTTTCAGGCTCTTCATGTTTTTGAACATCGCTTCATGCTCCTCCTATTTTTCAGAGAGTTTCATGCTCCTCATGTATTTCACACCTTTTGAAGCTCTTCATATTTTTCACACCTTTTCAGGCTCTTCATGATTTTCAACACCGCTCATGCTCCTCCTATTTTTCAGACCGTTTCATTCTCATCTCATTTTTGACACCTTTTTAATCTCTTCATATTTTTCAAAACTTTTGAAGCTCTTCATATTTTTAATATTTTTGAAGCTCTTCATATTTTCACACGTTTTCACACTCTTCATGTTTTCAACACCGCTTCATGCTCCTCCTATTTTTCAAACCGTATCATGCTCCTCATATTTTTGACACTTTTTGGAGCTCTTCATATTTTTCACTCATTTTCAGGCTCTTCATATTTTTCAACACCACTTCATGCTCCTCCTATTTTTGAGACCGTTTGGTGCTCCGCATATTTTTGACACCTTTAGGAACTCTTCATATTTTTCACACCTTTTCAGGCACTTCATGTTTTTTATCACTGCTTCATGCTCGTCCTATTTTTCAGAACGTTTCATGCTCCTCATAATTTTGACACCTTTTGAAGCTCTTCATATTTTTCACACCTTTTCAGGCTCTTCATGTTTTTCGACACAGCTTCATGCTCCTCCTATTTTTCAGACCGTTTCATTCTCCTCATATTTTTGACACCTTTTGAAGCTCTTCATATTTTTCACACATTTTCAGGCTCTTCATGTTTTTCGACACAGCTTCATGCTCCTCCTATTTTTCAGACCGTTTCATTCTCCTCATATTTTTGACACCTTTTGAAGCTCTTCATATTTTTCACACATTTTCAGGCTCTTCATGTTTTTGAACATCGCTTCATGCTCCTCCTATTTTTCAGAGAGTTTCATGCTCCTCATGTATTTCACACCTTTTGAAGCTCTTCATATTTTTCACACATTTTCAGGCTCTTCATGTTTTTCGACACAGCTTCATGCTCCTCCTATTTTTCAGACCGTTTCATGCTCCTCATATTTTTGACACCTTTTGAAGCTCTTCAATTTTTTCACACCTTTTAAGGCTCTTCATGTTTTTCAACACCGCTTCATGCTGCTCATATTTTTCAGACCGTTTGATGCTCCTCATATTTTTGACACCTTTTGAAGCTCTTCATATTTTTCACACGTTTTCAGTCTATTCATGTTTTTGAACACCATTTCAGGCTCCTCCTATTTTTCAGAGAGTTTCATGCTCCTCATGTATTTCACACCTTTGAAAGCTCTACATATTTTTCAAAGATTTTGAAGCTCTTCATATTTTTCACACCTTTTCAGGCTCTTCATGTTTTTCAACACCGTTTCATGCTCCTCCTATTTTTCAAACCGTTTCATGTTCCTCATAATTTTGACACCTTTTGAAGATCTTCATAATTTTCACACATTTTCAGGCTCTTCATGTGTTTGAACACCGCTTCATGTTCCTCCTATTTTTCAGAAGGTTTCATACTCATCTCATTTTTGACACCTTTTGAATCTCTTCATATTTTTCACATCTTTTGAAGCTGTTCATATTTTTCACACTTTTTCAGGCTCTGCATGTTTTTCAACAACCTTTCTTGCTCCTCCTATTTTTCAGACGGTTTCATGCTCATCTCATTTTTGACACCTTTTGAAGCTCTTCATATTTTTCACACCTTTGGAAGATCTTCTTATTTTTCACGTTTTTGAAGCTCTTCATATTTTTCACACGTTTTCAGCCTTTTCATGTTTTTCAACACCGCTTCTTGCTCCTGCTATTTTTCAGACCGTTTCATACTCCTCATATTTTTGACACGTTTTGAGGCTCTTCATATTTTTCACACCTTTTCAGGCTCTTCATGTTTTTGAACACCGCTTCATGCTCCTCCTATTTTTCAGACCGTTTCATGCTCCTCATGTATTTCACACCTTTTGAAGCTCTTCATATTTTGCACACATTTTCAGGCTCTTCATGTTTTTCACAACCACTTCATGCTCCTCCTATTTTTCAGATCGTTTCATGCACATCTCATTTTTTACACCTTTTGAGGCTCTTCATATTTTCCATACCTTTTCAGGCTCTTCATGTTTTTGATCACCGTTTCATGCTCCTTCTATTTTTCAGATCGTTTCATGCTCATCATATTTTTGACACTTTTTGAGCTCTTCATATTTTTCACACCTTTTCAGGCTCTTCATGTTTTTGAACACCGCTTCATGATCCTCCTGATTTTCAGACCGTTTCATGCTCTTCATATTTTTGAAACATTTTGAAGCTCTTCATATTTTTCACACGTTTTCAGGCTCTTCATGTTTTTCTCCACCACTTCATGCTCCTCCTATTTTTCAGACCGTTTCATGCTTTTCTCATTTTTGTCACCTTTGAAGCTCTTCATATTTTTCACACCTTTTAAAGCTCTTCATATTTTTCACAAGTTTTCAGGCTCTTCATGTTTTTCAAAACCGTTTCACGCTGCTTCTATTTTTCAGACCGTTTCATGCTCCTCATATTTTTCACACCTTTTGAAGCTCTTCATATTTTTCACACCCTTTTAAGATCTTCATGTTTTTGAACACAGCTTCATGCTCGTCCTATTTTTCAGACCGTTTCATGCTCCTCATATTTTTGACAACTTTTGAAGCTCTTCATATTTTTCACACCTTTTCAGGCTCTTCATATTTTTGAACACAGCTTCATGCTCCTTCTATTTTTCAGACCGTTTCATGCTCCTCATATTTTTGACACTTTTTGAAGCTTTTCATATTTTTCACATCTTTTCAGGCTCTTCTTGTTTTTCAAGACCATTTCCTGATCCTCCTATTTTTCAGACCGTTTCATGCTCATCTCATTTTTGACACCTTTTGAAGCTTTTCATATTTTTCACACATTTTCAGGCTCTTCATATTTTTCCACACCACTTCATGCTTCTCCTATTTTTCAGCCCGTTTCATGCTCCTCATGTATTTCACAGCTTTTGAAGCTCTTCATATTTTTCACACCTTTTCAGGCTCTTCATTTTTTTGGTCACCGTTTCATGCTCCTCCTATTTTTCAGACCGTTTCATGCTCCTCATATTTTTGACACCTTTTGCAGCTCTTCATATTTTTCACACGTTTTCAGCTCTTAATGTTTTTCAACACCGCTTCATGCTCTTCCTATTTTTCAGACCGTTTCATGCTCATCTCATTTTTGACACCTTTTGAAGCTCTTCATATTTTTCACACGTTTTCAGCTCTTATTGTTTTTCAACACCGCTTCATGCTCTTCCTATTTTTCAGACCGTTTCATGCTCATCTCATTTTTGACACCTTTTGAAGCTCTTCATATTTTTCACACATTTTCAGGCTCTTCATGTTTTTGAACATCGCTTCATGCTCCTCCTATTTTTCAGAGAGTTTCATGCTCCTCATGTATTACACACCTTTTGAAGCTCTTCATATTTTTCACACCTTTTCAGGCTCTTCATGATTTTCAACACCGCTCATGCTCCTCCTATTTTTCAGACCGTTTCATGCTCATCTCATTTTTGACACCTTTTTAATCTCTTCATATTTTTCAAAACTTTTGAAGCTCTTCATATTTTTGATATTTTTGAAGCTCTTCATATTTTCACACGTTTTCACACTCTTCATGTTTTTCAACACCGCTTCATGCTCCTCCTATTTTTCAAACCGTTTCATGCTCCTCATATTTTTGACACTTTTTGAAGCTCTTCATATTTTTCACTCATTTTCAGGCTCTTCATATTTTTCAACACCACTTCATGCTCCTCCTATTTTTGAGACCGTTTGGTGCTCTGCATATTTTTGACACCTTTAGGAACTCTTCATATTTTTCACACCTTTTCAGGCACTTCATGTTTTTTATCACTGCTTCATGCTCGTCCTATTTTTCAGAACGTTTCATGCTCCTCATATTTTTGAGATCTTTTGAAGCTCTTCATATTCTTCACACATTTTCAGGCTCTTCATGTTTTTCGACACAGCTTCATGCTCCTCCTATTTTTCAGACCGTTTCATTCTCCTCATATTTTTGACACCTTTTGAAGCTCTTCATATTCTTCACACATTTTCAGGCTCTTCATGTTTTTCGACACAGCTTCATGCTCCTCCTATTTTTCAGACCGTTTCATTCTCCTCATATTTTTGACACCTTTTGAAGCTCTTCATATTTTTCACACATTTTCAGGCTCTTCATGTTTTTGAACATCGCTTCATGCTCCTCCTATTTTTCAGAGAGTTTCATGCTCCTCATGTATTTCACACCTTTTGAAGCTCTTCATATTTTTCACACATTTTCAGGCTCTTCATGTTTTTCAACACCGTTTCATGCTCCTCCTATTTTTCAGACCGTTTCATGCTCCCCATATTTTTGACACATTTTGAAGCTCTTCATATTTTTCACACATTTTCAGGCTCTTCATGTTTTTCAACACCGCTTCATGCTCCTCCTATTTTTCAGAATGTTTCATGCTCCTCATATTTTTGACACCTTTTGAAGGTCTTCATATTTTTCACACATTTCAGGCTCTTCATGTTTTTCAACACCGCTTTATGCTCCTCCTATTTTGCAGACCGTTTCATGCTCCTATATTTTTGACACCTTTTGAAGCTTTTCATATTTCTCACTCATTTTGAGGCTCTTCATGTTTTTGAACATCACTTCATGCTCCTCCTATTTTTCAGACCGTTTCATGCTCCCCATATTTTTGACACCTTTTGAAGCTCTTCATATTTTTCACACCTTTTCAGGCTCTTGATGTTTTTGAACACCACTTCATGCTCCTTCTATTTTTCACACCCTTTCATGCTAATCTAATTTTTGACACCTTTTGAAGCTCTTCATATTGTTCACACCTTTTGAAGGTCTTCATATTTTTCACACCTTTTCAGGCTGTTCATGTTTTTGAACACCGCTTATGCTCGTCCTATTTTTCAGACCATTTCATGCTCCTCATACTTTTGACACCTTTGAAGCTCTTCATATTTTTCACACCTTTTCAGGCTCTTCATGTTTTTCAACACCGCTTCATGATCCTCCTATTTTTCAGACCGTTTCATGCTCCGCATATTTTTGACACCTTTTGAAGCTCTTCATATTATTCACACCTTTTCAGGCTCTTCATGTTTTTCAACAACACTTCATGCTCCTCCTATTTTTCAGACCGTTTCATGCTCATCTCATTTTTGACATCTTTTGAAGCTCTTCATATTTTTCACACCTTTTGAAGCTCTTCATAATTTTCATATTTTTGAAGCACTTCATATTTTTCACACTTTTTCAGGCTCTTCATGTTTTTCAACACCTCTTCAGGCTCCTCCTATTTTTCGGACCCTTTCATGCTAATCTAATTTTTGGCACTTTTTGAAGCTCTTCATATTTATCACACCTTTTAAGTCTCTGCATGTTTTTGAACACCTTTACATGCTCCTCATGTATTTCACTCCTTTTGAAGCTCTTCATATTTTGCACAAATTTTCAGGCTCTTCATGTTTTTGAACACCGCTTCATCCTCCTATTTTTAAGGGGGTTTCATGCTCGTCGTATTTTTGACACATTTTGAAGCTCTTCATATTTTTCACACCTTTTCATGCTCTTCATGTTTTTGAACACCGCTTCATGCTCCTCCTATATTTCAGTCCGTTCCATGCTCCTCCAATTTTCCCACCTTTTGAAGCTCTTCATATTTTTCACACCTTTTCAGGCTCTTCATGTTTTTGAACACCGCTTCATGCTCCTCCTATATTTCAGTCCGTTCCATGCTCCTCCAATTTTCCCACCTTTTGAAGCTCTTCATATTTTTCACACCTTTTCAGGCTCTTCATGTTTTTGAACACCGCTTGATGCTCCTCCTATTTTTCAGACCGTTTCATGCTCCTCATGTATTTCACACGTTTTGAAGCTCTTCATATTTTTCACACCTTTTCAGCCTCTTCATGATTTTGAACACCGCTTCATCATCCTCCTATTTTTCAGAATGTTTCATGCTCCTCATATTTTTGACAACTTTTGAAGCTTTTCATATTTTTCACAACTTTTCAGGCTCTTCATGTTTTTGAACAGAGCTTCATGCTCCTCCTATTTTTCAGACCGTATCATGTTCCTCATGTATTTTACACCTTTTGAAGCTCTACATATTTTTCACACCTTTTCAGGCTCTTCATGCATTTGAACAACTTTTCATGCTCCTCCTATTTTTCAGACCGTTTCATACTCCTCATAGTTTTGACACATTTTGAAGCTCTTCATATTTTTCACACCTTTTCAGGTTCTTCATGTTTTTCAACATCGCTTCATGCTCCTCCTATTTTTCAGACCGTTTCATGCTCCTCATATTTTTGACACCTTTTGAAGCTCTTAATATATTTCACAGCTTTTCAGACTCTTCATGATTTCCATTACCGCTTCATGCTCCTCATATTTTTCAGACCGTTTCATGCTCATCTCATTTTTATCACCTTTTGAAACTTCATATTTTTCACACCTTTTGAAGCTCTTCATATTTTTCACACCTTTTCAGGCTCTTCATGTTTTTCAACACCACTTCTTGCTTCTCCTATTTTTCAGACCGTTTCATGATCCTCATATTTTTGACCCATTTTGAAACTCTTCATATTTTTCACACCTTTTCAGGCTCTTCATGTTTTTCAACACCGCTTCATGCTCCTCCTATTTTTCAGACCCTTTCATGCTCCTCATAATTTTGACACCTTTTGATGCTCTTCATATTTTTCACACCTTTTCAGGCTCTTCATGTTTTTCCACACCGCTTCATGCTCCTCCTATTTTTCAGACCATTTCATGCTCCTCATATATTTGACACATTTTGAAGCTCTTCATATTTTTCACACCTTTTCATGCTCTTCATGTTTGTGAACACCGCTTCATGCTCGTCCTATTTTTCAGACCGTTTCATGCTCCTCATGTATTTCACACCTTTTGAAGCTCTTCATATTTTGCACAGCTTTTCAGGCTCTTCATGTTTTTCACAAACACTTCATGCTCGTCCTATTTTTCAGACCGTTTCATGCTCCTCATATTTTTGACAACTTTTGAAGCTCTTCATATTTTTGACACCTTTGAGGCTCTTCATGTTTTTGAACACCACTTCATGCTCCTCCTATATTTCAGTCCATTTCATGCTCCTCCTATTTTTCACACCTTTTGAAGCTCTTCATATTTTTGACACCTTTGAGGCTCTTCATGTTTTTGAACACCACTTCATGCTCCTCCTATTTTTCAGACCGTTTCATGGTCCTCATATATTTGACTCCTTTAGAAGCTCTTCATATTTTTCACACCTTTTCAGGCTCTTCATGGTTTTCAACACCGCTTCATGCTCCTCCTCTTTTTCAGACCGTTTCATGCTCCTCATATTTTTGACAACTTTTGAAGCTCTTCTTATTTTTCACACCTTTTCAGGCTCTTCATGATTTTCAAAACGGCTTCATGCTCCTCCTATTTTCACACCATTTCATGCTCATCTCATTTTTTGACACCTTTTGAAGCTCCTCTACTTTTGACCCCTTTAGAGGCTCTTCATATTTTTGACAACTTTTCAGGCTCTTCATGTTTTTCAACACCGCTTCATGCTCCTCCTAATTTTCAGACCGTTTCATGACCCTCCTATTTTTGACACCTTTTGAAGCTCCTCATATATTTCACACCTTTTCAGACTCTTCATGATTTCCAACACCACTTCATGCTCCTCATTTTTTTCACACCGTTTAATGCTCATCTCATTTTAGACACCTTTTGAAGCTCTTCATATTTTTGACACATTTAGAAGCTCTTCATATTTTTTACACATTTTCAGGCTCTTCATATTTTTCAACACCGCTTATTGCTCCTCCTATTTGTCAGACCGTTTCATGCTCATCTCATTTTTGACAACTTTTGAAGCTCTTCATGTTTTTCACATATAATGAAGCTCTTCATATTTTACACACCTTTTCAGGCTCTTCATGTTTTTCAACACCGCTTCATGCTCCTCCTATTTTTCAGACCGTTTCATGCTCCTCATATTTTTGACACCTTTAAAGCTCTTCATATTTTTCACACCTTTTCAGGCCCTTCATGCTTTTCCACACCGCTTCATGCTCCTCCTATTTTTCAGACCTTTTCATGCTCCTCCTAATTTTCAGACCGTTTCATGCTTCTCATATTTTGAAACCTTTTGAAGCTCTTCATATTTTTCACAACTTTTCAGTCTCTTCATGTTTTTCAACACCGCTTCATGCTCCTCCTTTTTTCAGACCGTTTGATGCTCCTCATATTTTTGGCACCTTTTGAAGCTCTTCATATTTTTCACACCTTTTCAGGTCTTCATGTTTTTGAACACCATTTCATGCTCCTCCTATTTTTCAGACCGTTTCATGGTCCTCATATTTTTGACACCTTTTGAACCTCTTCATATTTTTCACACCTTTTCAGGCTCTTCATGTTTTCAACACCGCTTCATGCTCCTACTATTTTTCAGACGGTTTCATGCTCCTCATATTTTTGACGCCTTTTGAAGCTCTTCAGATTTTTCACACTTCTCCAGGCTCTTCATGTTTTTGAACACCGTTTCATGCTCCTCCTGTTTTTCAGACCGTTTCATGCTCCTCATCTTTTTGACACGTTTTGAAACTCTTCATATTTATCACACCTTTTCAGGCTCTTCATGTTTTTCAACACAATTTCATGCTCCTCCTTTTTTTCAGACCGTTTTATGCTCCTCATATATTTGACACCTTTTGAAGCTCTTCATAATTTCCACACCTTTTCATGCTCTTCATGTTTTTCTACACCGCTTCATGCTCCCCCTACATTTCAGACCGTTCATGCCTCTCATATTTTTGAAACCTTTTGAAGCTCTTCATATTTTTCACACCTTTTCAGGTTCTTCATGTTTTTCAACATCGCTTCATGCTCCTCCTATTTTTCAGACCGTTTCATGCTCCTCATAATTTTGACACCTTTTGATGCTCTTCATATTTTTCACACCTTTTCAGGCTCTTCATGTTTTTCCACACCGCTTCATGCTCCTCCTATTTTTCAGACCGTTTCATGCTCCTCATGTATTTCACACCTTTTGAAGCTCTTCATATTTTTGACACCTTTGAGGCTCTTCATGTTTTTGAACACCACTTCATGCTCCTCCTATATTTCAGTCCGTTTCATGCTCCTCCTATTTTTCACACCTTTTGAAGCTCTTCATATTTTTGACACCTTTGAGGCTCTTCATGTTTTTGAACACCACTTCATGCTCCTCCTATTTTTCAGACCGTTTCATGGTCCTCATATATTTGACTTCTTTAGAAGCTCTTCATATTTTTCACACCTTTTCAGGCTCTTCATGGTTTTCAACACCGCTTCATGCTCCTCCTCTTTTTCAGACCGTTTCATGCTCCTCATATTTTTGACAACTTTTAAAGCTCTTCTTATTTTTCACACCTTTTCAGGCTCTTCATGATTTTCAAAACGGCTTCATGCTCCTCCTATTTTCACACCATTTCATGCTCATCTCATTTTTGACACCTTTTGAAGCTCCTCTACTTTTGACCCCTTTAGAGGCTCTTCATGTTTTTGACAACTTTTCAGGCTCTTCATGTTTTTCAACACCGCTTCATGCTCCTCATTTTTTTCACACCGTTTAATGCTCATCTCATTTTTGACACCTTTTGAAGCTCTTCATATTTTTGACACATTTAGAAGCTCTTCATATTTTTTACACATTTTCAGGCTCTTCATATTTTTCAACACCGCTTATTGCTCCTCCTATTTGTCAGACCGTTTCATGCTCATCTCATTTTTGACAACTTTTGAAGCTCTTCATGTTTTTCACATATAATGAAGCTCTTCATATTTTACACACCTTTTCAGGCTCTTCATGTTTTTCAACACCGCTTCATGCTCCTCCTATTTTTCAGACCGTTTCATGCTCCTCATATTTTTGACACCTTTAAAGCTCTTCATATTTTTCACACCTTTTCAGGCCCTTCATGCTTTTCCACACCGCTTCATGCTCCTCCTATTTTTCAGACCTTTTCATGCTCCTCCTAATTTTCAGACCGTTTCATGCTTCTCATATTTTGAAACCTTTTGAAGCTCTTCATATTTTTCACACCTTTTCAGGTCTTCATGTTTTTGAACACCATTTCATGCTCCTCCTATTTTTCAGACCGTTTCATGGTCCTCATATTTTTGACACCTTTTGAACCTCTTCATATTTTTCACACCTTTTCAGGCTCTTCATGTTTTCAACACCGCTTCATGCTCCTACTATTTTTCAGACGGTTTCATGCTCCTCATATTTTTGACACCTTTTGAATCTCTTCATATTATTCACACCTTTTCAGGCTCTTCATGTTTTTCAACACCGCTTCATGCTCCTCCTTTTTTTCAGGCCGTTTCATGCTCCTCATATTTTTGACGCCTTTTGAAGCTCTTCAGATTTTTCACACTTCTCCAGGCTCTTCATGTTTTTGAACACCGTTTCATGCTCCTCCTGTTTTTCAGACCGTTTCATGCTCCTCATCTTTTTGACACGTTTTGAAACTCTTCATATTTATCACACCTTTTCAGGCTCTTCATGTTTTTCAACACAATTTCATGCTCCTCCTTTTTTTCAGACCGTTTTATGCTCCTCATATATTTGACACCTTTTGAAGCTCTTCATTATTTCCACACCTTTTCAGGCTCTTCATGTTTTTCTACACCGCTTCATGCTCCCCCTACATTTCAGACCGTTCATGCCTCTCATATTTTTGAAACCTTTTGAAGCTCTTCATATTTTTCACACCTTTTTAGGCTCTTCATGTTTTTCAACACCATTTCATGCTCCTCCTTTTTTTCAAACCGTTTTATGCTCCTCATATATTTGACACCTTTTGAAGCTCTTCATAATTTCCACACCTCTTCAGGCTCTTCATGTTTTTGAACACCATTTCATGCTCCTCTTATTTTTTTTTTATTGTTTTTTTTTTAAATTTTTTTTAATTATTTTTATTTTTTCTTTCCCAGTCGGTTTTGTCATACATTGATATGAATCAGCCATGGATTTACATGTATTCCCAATTCCAATCCCCCCTCCCACCTCCCTCTCCACCCGATTCCTCTCCGTCTTCCCAGTGCACCAAGCCGGAGCACTTGTCTCGTGCATCCTACCTGGGCTGGTGATCTGTTTCACCATAGATAGCATACATGCTGTTCATTTGAAATATCCCACCCTCACATTCTCCCACAAAGTTCAAAAGTCTGTTCTGTATTTCTGTGTCTATTTTTCTGTTCTGCATATAGGGTTATCGTTATCACCTTTCTAAATTCCATATACAAGTGTCAGCATGCTCTAATGTTCTTTATCTTTCTGGCTTACTTCACTCTGTATAATGGGCTCCAGCTTCATCCATCTCATTAGGCCTGATTCAAGTGAATTTTTTAATGGCTGAGTAATATTCCATGGTGTATATGTACCACAGCTTTCTTATCCATTCATCTGCTGACGGGCATCTAGGTTGCTTCCATGTCCTGGCTATTATAAACAGTGCTGCGATGAACATTGGGGTGCACGTGTCTCTTTCAGACGAACCTATGGACACCTTATCTTTGACAAAGGAGGCAAGGATATGCAATGGAAAAAAGACAACCTCTTTAACAAGTGGTGCTGGGAAAACTGGTCAACCACTTGTAAAAGAATGAAAATAGAACACTTTCTAACACCATACACAAAAATAAACTCAAAATGGATTAAAGATCTAAATGTAAGACCAGAAACTATAAAACTCCTAGAGGAGAAGATAGGCAAAACACTCTCCGACATAAATCAAAGCAAGATCCTCTATGACCCACCTCCCAGAATATTGGAAATAAAAGCAAAACTAAACAAATGGGACCTAATGAAACTTAAAAGCTTTTGCACTACAAAGGAAACTATAAGTAAGGTGAAAAGACAGCCCTCAGATTGGGAGAAAATAATAGCAAATGAAGAAACAGACAAAGGATTAATCTCAAAAATATACAAGCAAATCCTGCAGCTCAATTCCAGAAAAATAAATGACCCAATACAAAATGAGCCAAAGAACTAAACAGACATTTCTCCAAAGAAGACATACAGATGGATAACAAACACATGAAAAGATGCTCAACATCACTCATAATTAGAGAAATGCAAATCAAAACCACAATGAGGTACCATTATATGCCAGTCAGGATGGCTGCTATCCAGAAGTCTACAAGCAATAAATGCTGGAGATGGTGTGGAGAAAAGGGAACCCTCTTACACTGTTGGTGGGAATGCACACTAGTACAGCCGCTATGGAAAACAGTGTGGAGATTTCTTAAAAAACTGGAAATAGAACTGCCATGTGACCCAGCAATCCCACTTCTGGGCATACACACTGAGGAAACCAGATCCTCTTATTTTTCAGACCGTTTCAAGCTCCTCATATTTTTTACACCTTTTGAAGCTCTTCATATATTTCACACCTTTTCAGGCTCTTCATGTTTTTCAACACCGCTTCATGCTCCTCCTATTTTTCAGACCGTTTCATGGTCCTCATATTTTTGTCACCTTTTGAAGCTCTTCACATTTTTCACACCTTTTCATGCTCTTCATGTTTTTGAACACCATTTCATGCTCCTCCTATTTTTTAAACCGTTTCATGCTCCTCATATTTTTCACACATTTTGAAGCTCTTCATATTTTTCACACCTTTTCAGGCTCTTCATATTTTACAACAAGTTTTCATGCTCCTCCTATTTTTCAGACCGTTTAATGCTCCCCATAATTTTGACACCTTTTGAAGCGCTTCATAATTATCACACCTTTTCAGGCTCTTCATGTTTTTCAAATTTGCTTCTGCTCCTCCTATTTTTCAGACCGTTTCATGCTCCTCATATTTTTGACACCTTTTGAAGCTCTTCATATTTTTCACAGCTTTTCAGGCTCTTCATGTTTTTCAACACCGCTTTATTCTCCTCATATTTTTCAGACCGTTTCATGCGCCTCATATTTTGGATATCTTTTGAAGCTCGTCATATTTCTAACAACTTTTCAGGATCTTCATGTTTTCAACACAGTTTCATGCTCCTCCTATTTTTCAGACCGTTTCATGCGCCTCATATTTTGACTCCTTTTGAAGCTCTTCATATTTTTCACACATTTTCAGGCTCTTCATGTTTTTCAACACCGTTTCTTGCTCATCCTCTTTTTCAGACCGTTTCATGCCCCTCATATTTTTGACACCTTTTCAAGCTCTTCACATTTTTCAAACCTTTTCAGGCTCTTCATGTTTTTGAACAACGTTTCATGCTCCTCCTATTTTTCAGACAGTTTCATGCCGCTCATATTTTTGACACCTTTTCAAGCTCTTCACATTTTTCAAAACATTTCAGGCTCTTCATGTTTTGAACACCGTTTCATCCTCCTCCTAATTTTCAGACCGTTTCATGCTCCTCATATATTTGACACCTTTTGAAGCTCTTCATATTTTTCACAACTTTTCAGGTTCTTCATGTTTTCAACACCACTTCATGCTCCTCCTATATTTCTGACCGTGTCATGCTCCTCATATTTTTGACAACTTTTGAAGCTCTTCATATTTTTCACACCTTTTCAGGCTCTTCATGTTTTTCTACACCGCTTCATGCTCCTCCTATTTTTGACATCTTTTGAAGCTCTTCATATATTTCACACCTTTTCAGGGTTTTCATGTTTTTGAACACCGTTTCATGCTCCTCATATTTTTCAGACCGTTTCATGCTCCTCATATTATTGACACCTTTTGAAGCTCTTCATATATTTCCCACCTTTTCAGGGTTTTCATGTTTTTGAACACCGTTTCATGCTCCTCATATTTTTCAAACCGTTTCATGCTCCTCATATTTTTGACACCTTTTGAAACTCTTCATATTTTTCACAATTTTTCAGGCTCCTCATGTTTTTGAACACCGTTTCATGCTCCTCCATTTTTTCAGACCGTTTCATGCTCCTCATATTTTGACACCTTTTGAAGCTCTTCATATTTTTCACACCTTTTCAGGCTCTTCATATTTTTCAACAAGGTTTCATGCTCCTCCTATTTTTCAGACGGTTTCATGCTCCTCATATGTTTGACACCTTTTGAAGCTCTTCATATTTTTCACACCTTTCCAGGCTCTTCATATTTTTGAACACCGATTAATGCTCCTCCTATTTTTCAGACCGTTTCTTGCTCCTCATATTTTTGACACCTTTTGAAGCTCTTCATATTTTTCACACCTTTCCAGGCTCTTCATATTTTTGAACACCGATTAATGCTCCTCCTATTTTTCAGACCGTTTCTTGATCCTCATATTTTTGACACCTTTTGAAGCTCTTCATATTTTTCACACCTTTTCAGGCTCTACATATTTTTCAACACAACTTCATGCTCCTCCTTTATTTGAGACCGTTTCATGCTCCTCATATTTTTGACACCTTTTGAAGCTCTCCATAGATTTCACACCTTTTCAGGCTCTTCATGTTTTTTTACACCGCTTCTTGCACCTCCTATTTTTCAGAGCTATTCATGCTCCTCATATTTTTGTCACCTTTTGAAGCTCTTCATATATTTCACACCTTTTCAGGCTTTTCATGTTTTTCAACACCGCTTCATGCTCCTACTATTTTTCAGACCTTTTCATGCTCCTCATATGTTTCACACCTTTTTAAGCTCTTCATGTTTTTTAAAACCTTTCACGCTCCTCCTATATTTCAGACCGTTTCAAGCTCCTCATATTTTTGACACCTTTTGAAGCTCTTCATATTTTTCACATTTATCAGGGTCTTCATGTTTTTCTACACCACTTCATGCTCCTCCTATTTTTCAGACCTTTTCATTCTCCTCATATGTTTCACAACTTTTTCAGACTCTTCATGTTTCTCAACACCACTTCATGCTCCTCCTATTTTTCAGACCGTTTCATGCTCCTCATATTTTTGACGCCTTTTGAAGCTCTTCATATTTTTCACACTTCTCCAGGCTCTTCATGTTTTTGAACACCCTTGCATGCTCCTCCTGTTTTTCAGACCGTTTCATGCTGCTCATATTTTTGACACCTTTTGAAGTTCTTCATATTTTTCACACCTTTTCAGGCTCTTCACGTTTTTCAACACCACTTCATGCTCCTCCTATTTTTCAGTCCGTTTCATGCTCCTTATATTTTTGACACCTTTTGAAGTTCTTCATATTTTTCACACCTTACAGGCTCTTCATGATTTTCAACACCACTTCATGCTCCTCCTAATTTTCACACCGTTTCATGCTCCTCATATATTTGACACCTTTTGAAGCTCTTCATAATTTCCACACCTTTTCAGGCTCTTCATGTTTTTCTACACCGCTTCATGCTCCCCCTACATTTCAGACCGTTCATGCCTCTCATATTTTTGAAACCTTTTGAAGCTCTTCATATTTTTCACACCTTTTTAGGCTCTTCATGTTTTTCAACACCATTTCATGCTCCTCCTTTTTTTCAAACAGTTTTATGCTCCTCATATATTTGACACCTGTTGAAGCTCTTCATAATTTACACACCTTTTCAGGCTCTTCATGTTTTTGAACACCGTTTCATGCTCCTCTTATTTTTTTTTATTGTTATTTTTTTTATTTTTTTTTATTATTTTTATTTTTTTTCCCAGTCGGTTTTGGCATACATTGATATGAATCAGCCATGGATTTACATGTATTCCCAGTCCCGATTCCTCCTCCCACCTCCCTCTCCACCCGATTCCTCTGGGTCTTCCCAGTGCACCAAGCCGGAGCACTTGTCTCGTGCATCCTACCTGGGCTGGTGATCTGTTTCACCATAGATAGCATACATGCTGTTCTTTTGAAATATCCCACCCTCACATTCTCCCACAAAGTTCAAAAGTCTGTTCTGTATTTCTGTGTCTCTTTTTCTGTTCTGCATATAGGGTTATCGTTGTCACCTTTCTAAATTCCATATACATGTGTCAGTATGCTGTAATGTTCTTTATCTTTCTGGCTTACTTCACTCTGTATAATGGGCTCCAGCTTCATCCATCTCATTAGGCCTGATTCAAATGAATTCTTTTTAATGGCTGAGTAATATTCCATGGTGTATATGTACCACAGCTTTCTTATCCATTCATCTGCTGACGGGCATCTAGGTTGCTTCCATGTCCTGGCTATTATAAACAGTGCTGCGATGAACATTGGGGTGCACGTGTCTCTTTCAGACGAACCTATGGACACCTTATCTTTGACAAAGGAGGCAAGGATATACAAGGGAAAAAAGACAACCTCTTTAACAAGTGGTGCTGGGAAAACTGGTCAACCACTTGTAAAAGAATGAAAATAGAACACTTTCTAACACCATACACAAAAATAAACTCAAAATGGATTAAAGATCTAAATGTAAGACCAGAAACTATAAAACTCCTAGAGGAGAACATAGGCAAAACACTCTCCGACATAAATCAAAGCAAGATCCTCTATGACCCACCTCCCAGAATATTGGAAATAAAAGCAAAACTAAACAAATGGGACCTAATGAAACTTAAAAGCTTTTGCACTACAAAGGAAACTATAAGTAAGGTGAAAAGACAGCCCTCAGATTGGGAGAAAATAATAGCAAATGAAGAAACAGACAAAGGATTAATCTCAAAAATATACAAGCAAATCCTGCAGCTCAATTCCAGAAAAATAAATGACCCAATAAAAAATGAGCCAAAGAACTAAACAGACATTTCTCCAAAGAAGACATACAGATGGATAACAAACACTTGAAAAGATGCTCAACATCACTCATTATTAGAGAAATGCAAATCAAAACCACAATGAGGTACCATTACATGCCAGTCAGGATGGCTGCTATCCAAAAGTCTACAAGCAATAAATGCTGGAGAGGGAGTGGAGAAAAGGGAACCCTCTTATACTGTTGGTGGGAATGCACACTAGTACGGCCGCTATGGAAAACGGTGTAGAGATTTCTTAAAAAACTGGAAATAGAACTGCCATATGACCCAGCAATTCCACTTCTGGGCATACACACTGAGGAAACCAGATCCTCTTATTTTTCAGACCGTTTCAAACTCCTCATATTTTTTACACCTTTTGAAGCTCTTCATATATTTCACACCTTTTCAGGCTCTTCATGTTTTTCAACACCGCTTCATGCTCCTCCTATTTTTCAGACCGTTTCATGGTCCTCATATTTTTGACACCTTTTGAAGCTCTTCATATTTTTCACACCTGTCCGTGCTCTTCATGTTTTTCAACACGCTTTCATGCTCCTCCGATTATTCAGATCGTTTCATGCTCCTCATATTTTTGACACATTTTGAAGCTCTTCATATTTTCGACACCTTTCAGGTTCTTCATGTTTTTCAACACCGTTTCATGCTCCTCCTATTTTTCAAACCGTTTCATGCTCCTCATATTTTTGACACATTTTGAAGCTCTTCATATTTTCGACACCTTTCAGGTTCTTCATGCTTTTCAACACCGTTTCATGCTCCTCCTATTTGTCAAACCGTTTCATGTTCCTCCTATTTTTCAGACCGTTTCTTGCTCCTCATATTTTTGACACCTTTTGAAGCTCTTCATGTTTTTTAACACCTTTTCACGCTCCTCCTATATTTCAGACCGTTTCAAGCTCCTCATATTTTTGACACCTTTTGAAGCTCTTCATATTTTTCACATTTTTTCAGGGTCTTCATATTTTTCTACACCACTTCATGCTCCTCCTATTTTTCAGACCGTTTCATTCTCCTCATATGTTTCACAACTTTTTCAGGCTCTTCATGTTTCTCAACACCACTTCATGCTCCTCCTATTTTTCAGACCGTTTCATGCTCCTCATATTTTTGACACCTTTTGAAGTTCTTCATATTTTTCACACCTTTTCAGGCTTTTCATGTTTTTCTACACTGCTTCATTCTCTTCCTATTTTTCAGACATTTTCATGCTCCTCATATTTTTGACATCCTTTGAAGCTCTTCATATTTTTCACACCTTTTCAGGCTTTTCAGGTATTTCAACACCGTCTCATGCGCCTCCTATTTTTCAGACCGTTTCATGCTCCTCATATGTTTCACACCTTTTTCAGGCTCTTCATGTTTTTCAACACCACTTCATGGTCCTCCTATTTTTCAGACCGTATCATGCTCATCATATTTTTGACACAGTTTGAAGCTCTTCCTACTTTTCACACCTTTTGAGGCTCTTCATGTTTTTGAAAACAGTTTCTTGCTCCTCATATTTTTCAGACCGTTTCATGGTCCTCATATTTTTGACAACTTTTGAAGCTCTTCATATTTTTCACACTTTTTCAGGGTCTTCATGTATTTCTACACCACTTCATGCTCCTTCTATTTTTCAGACCGTTTCATTCTCCTCATATGCTTCACAACTTTTTCAGGCTCTTCATGTTTCTCAACACCACTTCATGCTCCTCCTATTTTTCAGACCGTTTCATGCTCCTCATATTTTTGACACTTTTTGAAGCTCTTCATATTTTTCACACCTTTCCAGGCTCTTCATGTTTTTGAACACCGTTTCATGATCATCCTATTTTTCAGACCGTTTCATGCTCCTCATATGTTTCACACCTTTTGAAGCTCTTCATGTTTTTTAACACCTTTTCATGCTCCTCCTATATTTCAGACCGTTTAATGCTCCTTATATTTTTGACACCCTTTGAAGCTCTTCATATTTTTCGCACCTTTTCAGGCTCTTCATATTTTTCAACACCACTTCATGCTTCTCCAATTTTTCAGACCGTTTCATGCTCCTCATATATATGACACCTTTTGAAGCTCTTCATATTTTTCACATCTTTTCAGGCTCTTCATATTTTTCAACCCGCTTAAGCTCCTCCTATTTTTCAGAGCGTTTCTTGCTCCTCATATTTTTGACACCTTTGAGGCTCTTCATATATTTCACAGCTTTTCTGGCTCTTCATGTTTTTGAACACCGATTCATGCTCCTCCTATTTTTCAGACCGTTTCATGCTCCTCATATTTTTGACACCTTTTGAACCTCTTCATATTTTTCACACCTTTTCAGGCTCTTCATGTTTTCAACACTGCTTCATGCTCCTACTATTTTTCAGAGGGTTTCATGCTCCTCATATTTTTGACACCTTTTGAAGCTCTTCATATTATTCACACCTTTTCAGGCTCTTCATGTTTTTCAACACCGCTTCATGCTCCTCCTTTTTTTCAGACCGTTTCATGCTCCTCATATTTTTGACGCCTTTTGAAGCTCTTCATATTTTTCACACTTCTCCAGGCTCTTCATGTTTTTGAACACCGTTTCATGCTCCTCCTGTTTTTCAGACCGTTTCATGCTCCTCATATTTTTGACACCTTTTGAAGTTCTTTATATTTTTCACACCTTTTCAGGCTCTTCACGTTTTTCAACACCACTTCATGCTCCTCCTATTTTTCAGTCCGTTTCATGCTCCTTATATTTTTGACACCTTTTGAAATTCTTCATATTTTTCACACCTTACAGGCTCTTCATGATTTTCAACACCACTTCATGCTCCTCCTAATTTTCACACCGTTTCATGCTCCTCATTTATTTGACACCTTTTGAAGCTCTTCAGATTTTTCACACCTTTTCAGGCTCTTCATATTTTTCAACACCGCTTCATGCTCCTCCTATTTTTCAGACCGTTTCATGCTCCTCATCTTTTTGACACGTTTTGAAACTCTTCATATTTATCACACCTTTTCAGGCTCTTCATGTTTTTCAACACCGCTTCATGCTCCTCCTTTTTTTCAGACCGTTTTATGCTCCTCATATATTTGACACCTTTTGAAGCTCTTCATAATTTCCACACCTTTTCAGGCTCTTCATGTTTTTCTACACCGCTTCATGCTCCCCCTACATTTCAGACCGTTCATGCCTCTCATATTTTTGAAACCTTTTGAAGCTCTTCATATTTTTCACACCTTTTTAGGCTCTTCATGTTTTTCAACACCATTTCATGCTCTTCCATTTTTTCAAACCGTTTTATGCTCCTCATATATTTGACACCTTTTGAAGCTCTTCATAATTTCCACACGTTTTCAGGCTCTTCATGTTTTTCAACACAATTTCATGCTCCTCCTTTTTTTCAGACCGTTTTATGCTCCTCATATTTTTGACACCTTTTGAAGCTCTTCATGTTTTTCACACCCTTTCATGGTCTTCATATTTTTCAACACGGTTTCATGCTCCTCCTAATTTTCAGATCGTTTCATGCTCCTCATATTTTTGACACCTTTTGAAGCTCTTCTTATTCTTCACACTTTTTCAGGCTCTTCATGATTTTCAACACCGATTCATGCTCCTCCTCTCTTTCAGACCGTTTCAGGCTCCTCATATGTTTCACACCTTTTTCAGGCTCTTCATGTATTTCAACACCACTTCATGCTCCTCCTATTTTTCAGATCGTTTCATGCTCCTCATATTTTTGACACCTTTTGAAGCTCTTCATATTTTTCACAGCTTTCCAGGCTCTTCATATTTTTGAACACCGATTAATGCTCCTCCTATTTTTCAGACCGTTTCATGCTCCTCATATTTTTGACACCTTTTGAAGCTCTTCATATTTTTCACACCTTTTCAGGCTCTTCAAATTTTTCAACACAACTTCATGCTCCTCCTTTATTTGAGACCGTTTCATGCTCCTCATATTTTTGACTCCTTTTGAAGCTCTCCATAGATTTCACACCTTTTCAGGCTCTTCATGTGTTTCTACACCATTTCATGCTCCTCCTATTTTTAAGAGCTTTTCATGATCCTCATATTTTTGTCACCTTTTGAAGCTCTTCATATTTTTCACACCTTTTCAGGCTTTTCATGTTTTTCAACACCGCTTCATGCTCCTATTTTTTCAGACCTTTTCATGCTCCTCATATGTTTCACACCTTTTTAAGCTCTTCATGTTTTAACACCTTTTCACGCTCCTCCTATATTTCAGACCGTTTCAAGCTCCTCATATTTTTGACACCTTTTGAAGCTCTTCATATTTTTAACATTTTTTCAGGGTCTTCATGTTTTTCTACACCACTTCATGCTACTCCTATTTTTAAGAGCTTTTCATGCTCCTCATATTTTTGTCACCTTTTGAAGCTCTTCATATTTTTCACACCTTTTCAGGCTTTTCATGTTTTTCAACACCACTTCATTCTCCTCCTTTATTTCAGACCGTTTCATGCTCCTCATCTTTTTCACACCTTTTGAAGCTCTTTATATTTTTCACACCTTTTCAGGCTTTTCATGTTTTTCTACACCGCTTCATTCTCTTCCTATTTTTCAGACATTTTCATGCTCCTCATATTTTTGACATCCTTTGAAGCTCTTCATATTTTTCACACCTTTTCAGGCTTTTCATGTATTTCAACACCGTCTCATGCGCCTCCTATTTTTCAGACCGTTTCATGCTCCTCATATGTTTCACACCTTTTTCAGGCTCTTCATGTTTTTCAACACCACTTCATGCTCCTCCTATTCATCAGACCGTTTCATGCTCATCATATTTTTGACACAGTTTGAAGCTCTTCATACTTTTCACACCTTTTGAGGCTCTTCATGTTTTTGAAAACAGTTTCTTGCTCCTCATATTTTTCAGACCGTTTCATGGTCCTCATATTTTTGACACCTTTTGAAGCTCTTCATATTTTTCGCACCTTTTCAGGCTCTTCATTTTTTTGAACACCACTTCATGCTTCTCCAATTTTTCAGACCGTTTCATGCTCCTCATATATTTGACACCTTTTGAAGCTCTTCATATTTTTCACATCTTTTCAGGCTCTTCATATTTTTCAACCCGCTTAAGCTCCTCCTATTTTTCAGACCGTTTCTTGCTCCTCATATTTTTGACACCTTTGAGGCTCTTAATATATTTCACACCTTTTCAGGCTCTTCATGTTTTTGAACACCGCTTCATGCTCCTCCTATTTTTCAGACCGTTTCATGCTCCTCCCTTTTTTCAGACCGTTTCATGCTCCTCATATTTTTGACACCTTTTGAACCTCTTCATATTTTTCACACCTTTTCAGGCTCTTCATGTTTTCAACACCGCTTCATGCTCCTACTATTTTTCAGACGGTTCATGCTCCTCATATTTTTGACACCTTTTGAAGCTCTTCATATTATTCACACCTTTTCAGGCTCTTCATGTTTTTCAACACCGCTTCATGCTCCTCCTTTTTTTCAGACCGTTTCATGCTCCTCATATTTTTGACAACTTTTGAAGCTCTTCATATTTTTCACACTTCTCCAGGCTCTTCATGTTTTTGAACACCGTTTCATGTTCCTCCTTTTTTTCAGACTGTTTCATGCTGCTCATATTTTTGACACCTTTTGAAGTTCTTCATATTTTTCACACCTTTTCAGGCTCTTCACGTTTTTCAACACCACTTCATGCTCCTCCTATTTTTCAGACCATTTCAGGCTCCTCTTATTTTTTTTTTTTATTGTTATTTTTTTTATTTTTTTTTATTATTTTTATTTTTTTTTTCCAGTGGGTTTTGTCATACCTTGATATGAATCAGCCATGGATTTACATGTATTCACAGTCCTGATTCCCCCTCCCACCTCCCTCTCCACCCGATTCCTCTGGGTCTTCCCAGTGCACCAAGCCGGAGCACTTGTCTCGTGCATCCTACCTGGGCTGGTGATCTGTTTCACCATAGATAGCATACATGCTGTTCTTTTGAAATATCCCACCCTCACATTCTCCCACAAAGTTTAAAAGTCTGTTCTGTATTTCTGTGTCTCTTTTTCTGTTCTGCATATAGGGTTATCGTTGTCACCTTTCTAAATTCCATATACATGTGTCAGTATGCTGTAATGTTCTTTATCTTTCTGGCTTACTTCACTCTGTATAATGGGCTCCAGCTTCATCCATCTCATTAGGACTGATTCAAATGAATTCTTTTTAATGGCTGAGTAATATTCCATGGTGTATATGTACCACAGCTTTCTTATCCATTCATCTGCTGACGGGCATCTAGGTTGCTTCCATGTCCTGGCTATTATAAACAGTGCTGCGATGAACATTGGGGTGCACGTGTCTCTTTCAGACGAACCTATGGACACCTTATCTTTGACAAAGGAGGCAAGGATATGCAATGGAAAAAAGACAACCTCTTTAACAAGTGGTGCTGGGAAAACTGGTCAACCACTTGTAAAAGAATGAAAATAGAACACTTTCTAACACCATACACAAAAATAAACTCAAAATGGATTAAAGATCTAAATGTAAGACCAGAAACTATAAAACTCCTAGAGGAGAAGATAGGCAAAACACTCTCCGACATAAATCAAAGCAAGATCCTCTATGACCCACCTCCCAGAATATTGGAAATAAAAGCAAAACTAAACAAATGGGACCTAATGAAACTTAAAAGCTTTTGCACTACAAAGGAAACTATAAGTAAGGTGAAAAGACAGCCCTCAGATTGGGAGAAAATAATAGCAAATGAAGAAACAGACAAAGGATTAATCTCAAAAATATACAAGCAAATCCTGCAGCTCAATTCCAGAAAAATAAATGACCCAATAAAAAATGAGCCAAAGAACTAAACAGACATTTCTCCAAAGAAGACATACAGATGGATAACAAACACATAAAAGATGCTCAACATCACTCATTATTAGAGAAATGCAAATCAAAACCACAATGAGGTACCATTACATGCCAGTCAGGATGGCTGCTATCCAAAAGTCTACAAGCAATAAATGCTGGAGAGGGAGTGGAGAAAAGGGAACCCTCTTATACTGTTGGTGGGAATGCACAATAGTACAGCCGATATGGAAAACGGTGTAGAGATTTCTTAAAAAACTGGAAATAGAACTGCCATATGACCCAGCAATTCCACTTCTGGGCATACACACTGAGGAAACCAGATCCTCTTATTTTTCAGACCGTTTCAAACTCCTCATATTTTTTACAACTTTTGAAGCTCTTCATATATATCACACCTTTTCAGGCTCTTCATGTTTTTGAACACCGTTTCATGCTCCTCCTATTTTTCAGACCTTTTCATGCTCCTCATGTTTTTGAGACGTTTTGAAGCTCTGCATATTTTTCATAACTTTCAGGCTCTTCATGCTTTTGAAACACCGTTACATGCTCCTCCTATTTTTCATACCATATCATGCTCGTCATTTTTTTGACACATTTTGAAGCTCTTCATATTTTTCACACCTTTTCAGGCTCTTTATGTTTTTCAACGCCGTATCATGCTCCTCCTATTTTTCAGACCATTTCATGCTCCTCATATCTTTGACACCTTTTGAAGCTCTTCATATTTTTCACATCATTTCAGGCTCTTCAAGTTTTTGAAAACGGCTTCATGCTCCTCCTAATTTTCAGACCGTTTTTTGCTCATCATATTTTTGACACATTTTGAAGCTTTTCATATTTTTCACAGCTTTTCAGGCTCTTCATGTTTTTGAACACAGTTTCATGCTCCGCATATTTTTCACACCTTTTCATGCTCTTCATATTTTTCACACCTTTTCACGCTCTTCATGTTTCTCAACACCGTTTCATGCTTCTCCTATTTTTCAGACCATTTCATGCTCCTCATACTTTTGACAGCTTTTTAAGCTCTTCATATATTTCACACCTTTTCAGGCTTTTCATGTTTTTGAACACCGCTTCATGCTCCTCCTATTTTTCAGACCATTTCATGCTCCTCGTATTTTTCACACCTTTTGAAGCTCTTCCTATATTTCACACCTTTTCAGGCTCTTTCTGTTTTTGAACACCGCTTAATGCTCCTCCTATTTTTCAGATTGTTTCATCCTCCTCATATTTTTGACACCTTTGAAGCTCTTCATATTTGTCACACCCTTCCAGGCTCTTCATGTTCTTCATCACTGTTTCTTGCTCCTCCTATTTTTCAAACTGTTTCAGGCTCCTCATATTTTTCACACCTTTTGAAGCTCTTCATATTTTTCAAACCTTTTCAGGCTCTTCATGTTTTTCAAAACCGCTTCATGCTCCTCCTGTTTTTCAGACCGTTACAAGCTCCTCATGTTTTTCATATCTTTTGAAGCTCTTCATATTTTTCACACGTTTTCAGGCTCTTCATGATTTTCAACACCGCTTCATGATCCTCCAATTTATCAGACCGTTTCATGCTCATCTCATTTTTGACACCTCTTGAAGCTGCTCATATTTTTCACACCTTTTGAAGCTCTTCTTTTTTTTCACAATTTTTCAGGCTCTTCAAGTTTTTCAACACCGCTTCATGCTCCTCCTATTTTTCAGACCGTTTCATGCTCCTCATGTAATTCACACCTTTTGAAACTCTTCATATTTTTCACACCTTTTCAGGCTCTTCATGTTTTGGAACACCGTTTCATGCTCCTCCTATTTTTCAGACCTTTCATGCTGCTCATATTTTTGACACCTTTTGAAGCTCTTCATATTTTTCACAACTTTTCAGGCTCTTCATGTTTTTCAACACGGCTTCATGCTTCTCCTATTTTCCAGACCGTTTCATTGTCCTCATATTTTTGACACCTTTAGAAGCTCTTCATATTTTTCACACGTTTTCAGGCTCTTCATGTTTTTCAACACGGCTTCATGCTCCTCCTATTTTTCAGATCGGTTCATTCTCCTCATATTTTTCACACCTTTTGATGCTCTTCATATTTTTCACACCTTTTCAGGCTCTTCATGTTTTGGAACACCGTTTCATGCTCCTCCTATTTTTCAGACCTTTTCATGCTCCTCATATTTTTGACACCTTTTGAAGCTCTTCATATTTTTCACAACTTTTCAGGCTGTTCATGTTTTGGAACACCGTTTCATGCTCCTCCTTTTTTTCAGACCGTTTCATGCTCCTCATATCTTTGACACCTTTTGAAGCTCTATATTTTTCACACCTTTTCAGGATCTTCATGTTTTTGAACACCGCTTCATGCTACTCCTATTTTTCAGACCGTTTCATGCTCCTCCTATTTTTCACACTGTTTGAAGCTCTTCATATTTTTCACACCTTTTCAGGCTCTTCATGTTTTTGAACACCGTTTCATGCTGCTCCTATTTTTCAGACTCTTTCATGCTCGTCATATTTTTGACACCTTTTGAAGCTCTTCGTATTTTTCACACCTTTTCAGGCTCTTCATGTTTTTGAAAACCGCTTCATGCTCCTCCTATTTTTCACACCTTTTGAAGCTCTTCATATTTTTCACACCTTTTCAGGCTCTTCATGTTTTTCAACTCCGCTCATGCTCCTCCTCTTTTTCAGACCGTTTCATGCTCCTCATATTTTTGACACTTTTTGAGGCTCTTCATATTTTTCACACCATTTCAGGCTCTTCTTCGTTTTGAACAACGTTTCATGCTCCTCCTATTTTTCAGACCGTTTCATGCTCCTCATGTATTTCACACCTTTTGAAGCTCTTCATAATTTTCACACCTTTTCAGGCTCTACATGTTTTTCAACATCACTTCATGCTTCTCTTATTTTTCAGACCGATTCATGTTCCTCATATTTTTGACACCTTTTGAAGCTCTTCATATTTTTCACACCTGTTCAGGCTCTTCATGTTTTTCAACGCCGCTTCATGCTCCTCATCTTTTTCAGACCGTTTCATGCTCCTCATATTTTTCACACCTTTTGAAGCTCTTCATATTTTTCACAACTTTTCAGGCTCTTCATATTTTTGATCACCGTTTCATGCTCCTCCTATTTTTCAGACCGTTTCATGCTCCTCATATTTTGACACCTTTTTAAGCTCTTCACATTTTTCACACCTTTTCAGGCTCTTCATGTTTTTCAAAACCGCTTCATGATCCCCCTATATTTCAGACCGTTTCATGCTCCTCATATTTTTCACACCTTTTGAAGCTCTTCGTATTTTTCACACCTTTTCAGACTCTTCATGTTTTTCAACACCACTTCATGCTCCTCCTATTTTTCCGACGGTTTCATGCTCATCGCATTTTTGACACCTTCTCAAGCTCTTCATTTTTTTTCAAAACTTTTGAGCTCTTCACATTCTTCACACGTTTTCAGGCTCTTCATGTATTTCAATAACGGTTCTTACTCCTCCTATTTTTCAGAACGTTGCATGCTTCTCATATTTTTGACACGTTTTGAAGCTCTTCATATTTTTCACACATTTTCAGGCTCTTCATGTTTTTCAACACCACTTCATGCTCCTCCTATTTTTCAGACCGTTTCATGCTCCTCCTATTTTTCACACCTTTTGAAGCTCTTCATAATTTTCACACCTTTTCAGGCTGTACATGTTTTTGAACACCACTTCATGCTCCTCCTATTTTTCAGATCGTTTCTTGCTCCTCATGTATTTCACACATTTTGAAGCTCTTCATATTTTTCACACCTTTTCAGGCTCTTCATGTTTTTCAACACCGCATCATGCTCCTCCTATTTTTCAGACCGTTTCATGCTCATCTCTTTTTTGACACCTTTTGAAGCTCTTCATATTTTTCATACGTTTTGAAGCTCTTCATACTTTTCACACTTTTTCAGGCTCTTCGTGTTTTTGAACACCGCTTCACGCTCCTCCTATTTTTCAGACCGTTTCATGCTGCTCGTATTTTTCAGACCGTTTCATGCTCCTCATAATTTTGACAATTTTATAAGCTCTTCATATTTTTCACACTTTTTCAGGCTCTTCAAGTTTTTGAACACCGCTTCATGCTCCTCCTATTTTTCAAACTTTTGAAGCTCTTCATGTTTTTCACACCTTTTCAGGCTCTTCATGTTTTTGAACACAGCTTCATGCTCCTCCTAATTTTCAGACCGTTTCATGCTCCTCATACATTTCACACCTTTTTAAGCTCTTCCTATTTTTCACACCTTTTCACGCTCTTCATGTTTTTGAACACCGTTTTATGCTGCCTCTATTTTTCAGACCGTTTCATGCTCCTCATATATTTTAAACCTTTTGAATCTCTTCATATATTTCACACCTTTTCAGGCTGTTCATGTTTTTCAACAACGCTTCATGATCTTCCTATTATTCAGACCGTTTCATGCTCCTCAAGTATTTCACACCTTTTGAAGCTCTTCATATTTTTCACACCTTTTCAGGCTCTTCATATTTTTCAACACCACTTAATGCCCCTCCTATTTTTCAGACCGTATCATGCTCATCTCATTTTTACACCTTTTGAAGCTCTTCATATTTTTCACACCTTTTGAAGCTCTTCCTATTTTTCACACCTTTTCAGGCTCTTCAGGGTTTTGAACACCGCTTCATGCTCCTCATATTTTTCACACCTTTTGAAGCTCTTCATATTTTTCACACCTTTTCAGGCTCTTCATGTTTTTCAACACCGCTTCTTGCTCCTCCATTTTTCACACCCTTTCATGCTTCTCATGTATTTCACACCTTTTGAAACTCTTCATATTTTTCACATCTTTTCAGGCTCTTCATGTTTTTGAACAAGGTTTCATGCTCCTCCCATTTTTCAGACCGTTTCATGCTACTCATATTTTTGACACGTTTTGAAGCTCTTCATATTTTTCCCATTTTTCAGGCTCTTCATGTTTTTGAACACCGTTTCATGCTCCTCCTATTTTTCAGACCGTTCATGCTCCTCATATTTTGACACATTTTGAAGCTCTTCATATTTTTCACATCTTTTCAGGCTCTTCATGTTTTTGAACAAGGTTTCATTCTCCTCCCATTTTTCAGACCGTTTCATGCTCCTCATATTTTTGACACGTTTTGAAGCTCTTCATAGTTTTCACACCTTTTCAGGCTCTTCATGTTTTTGAACACCGTTTCATGCTCCTCCTATTTTTCAGACCGTTCATGCTCCTCATATTTTGACACCTTTTGAAGCTCTTCATATTTTTCACACCTTTTCAGGCTCTTCATGTTTCTGAACACCGCGTCATGCTCCTCCTATTTTTCATATCGTTTCATGCTTCTCATATTTTTCACACCTTTTGAAGCTCTTCATATTTTTCACACCTTTTCAGGCTCTTCATGTTTTTCAACACCGCTTCATACTCCTCCTATTTTTCAGACCGTTTCATGCTCATCTCATTTTTGACACCTTTTGAAGCTCTTCATATTCTTCACTCCTTTTGAAGCTCTTCATATTTTTCACACCTTTTGAAGCTCTTCATATTTCTCACACCTTTTCAGACTCTTCATGTTTTTCAACACCGCTTCATGCTGCTCCTGTTTTTCAGACCTTTTCATGCTCCTCATATTTTTCACATCTTTTGAAGTTCTTCTTATTTTTCACACCTTTTCAAGCTCTTCATCATTTTGAAAACCGCTTCATGCTCCTCCTATTTTTCAGACCGTTTCATGCTCCTCATGTATTTCACACCTTTTGAAGCTCTTCATAATTTTCACACCTTTTCAGGCTCTACATGTTTTTCAACATCACTTCATGCTTCTCTTATTTTTCAGACCGATTCATGTTCCTCATATTTTTGACACCTTTTGAAGCTCTTCATATTTTTCACACCTGTTCAGGCTCTTCATGTTTTTCAACGCCGCTTCATGCTCCTCATCTTTTTCAGACCGTTTCATGCTCCTCATATTTTTCACACCTTTTGAAGCTCTTCATATTTTTCACAACTTTTCAGGCTCTTCATATTTTTGATCACCGTTTCATGCTCCTCCTATTTTTCAGACCGTTTCATGCTCCTCATATTTTGACACCTTTTTAAGCTCTTCACATTTTTCACACCTTTTCAGGCTCTTCATGTTTTTCAAAACCGCTTCATGATCCCCCTATATTTCAGACCGTTTCATGCTCCTCATATTTTTCACACCTTTTGAAGCTCTTCGTATTTTTCACACCTTTTCAGACTCTTCATGTTTTTCAACACCACTTCATGCTCCTCCTATTTTTCCGACGGTTTCATGCTCATCGCATTTTTGACACCTTCTCAAGCTCTTCATTTTTTTTCAAAACTTTTGAGCTCTTCACATTCTTCACACGTTTTCAGGCTCTTCATGTATTTCAATAACGGTTCTTACTCCTCCTATTTTTCAGAACGTTGCATGCTTCTCATATTTTTGACACGTTTTGAAGCTCTTCATATTTTTCACACATTTTCAGGCTCTTCATGTTTTTCAACACCACTTCATGCTCCTCCTATTTTTCAGACCGTTTCATGCTCCTCCTATTTTTCACACCTTTTGAAGCTCTTCATAATTTTCACACCTTTTCAGGCTGTACATGTTTTTGAACACCACTTCATGCTCCTCCTATTTTTCAGATCGTTTCTTGCTCCTCATGTATTTCACACATTTTGAAGCTCTTCATATTTTTCACACCTTTTCAGGCTCTTCATGTTTTTCAACACCGCATCATGCTCCTCCTATTTTTCAGACCGTTTCATGCTCATCTCTTTTTTGACACCTTTTGAAGCTCTTCATATTTTTCATACGTTTTGAAGCTCTTCATACTTTTCACACTTTTTCAGGCTCTTCGTGTTTTTGAACACCGCTTCACGCTCCTCCTATTTTTCAGACCGTTTCATGCTGCTCGTATTTTTCAGACCGTTTCATGCTCCTCATAATTTTGACAATTTTATAAGCTCTTCATATTTTTCACACTTTTTCAGGCTCTTCAAGTTTTTGAACACCGCTTCATGCTCCTCCTATTTTTCAAACTTTTGAAGCTCTTCATGTTTTTCACACCTTTTCAGGCTCTTCATGTTTTTGAACACAGCTTCATGCTCCTCCTAATTTTCAGACCGTTTCATGCTCCTCATACATTTCACACCTTTTTAAGCTCTTCCTATTTTTCACACCTTTTCACGCTCTTCATGTTTTTGAACACCGTTTTATGCTGCCTCTATTTTTCAGACCGTTTCATGCTCCTCATATATTTTAAACCTTTTGAATCTCTTCATATATTTCACACCTTTTCAGGCTGTTCATGTTTTTCAACAACGCTTCATGATCTTCCTATTATTCAGACCGTTTCATGCTCCTCAAGTATTTCACACCTTTTGAAGCTCTTCATATTTTTCACACCTTTTCAGGCTCTTCATATTTTTCAACACCACTTAATGCCCCTCCTATTTTTCAGACCGTATCATGCTCATCTCATTTTTACACCTTTTGAAGCTCTTCATATTTTTCACACCTTTTGAAGCTCTTCCTATTTTTCACACCTTTTCAGGCTCTTCAGGGTTTTGAACACCGCTTCATGCTCCTCATATTTTTCACACCTTTTGAAGCTCTTCATATTTTTCACACCTTTTCAGGTTCTTCATGTTTTTCAACACCGCTTCTTGCTCCTCCATTTTTCACACCCTTTCATGCTTCTCATGTATTTCACACCTTTTGAAACTCTTCATATTTTTCACATCTTTTCAGGCTCTTCATGTTTTTGAACAAGGTTTCATGCTCCTCCCATTTTTCAGACCGTTTCATGCTACTCATATTTTTGACACGTTTTGAAGCTCTTCATATTTTTCCCATTTTTCAGGCTCTTCATGTTTTTGAACACCGTTTCATGCTCCTCCTATTTTTCAGACCGTTCATGCTCCTCATATTTTGACACATTTTGAAGCTCTTCATATTTTTCACATCTTTTCAGGCTCTTCATGTTTTTGAACAAGGTTTCATTCTCCTCCCATTTTTCAGACCGTTTCATGCTCCTCATATTTTTGACACGTTTTGAAGCTCTTCATAGTTTTCACACCTTTTCAGGCTCTTCATGTTTTTGAACACCGTTTCATGCTCCTCCTATTTTTCAGACCGTTCATGCTCCTCATATTTTGACACCTTTTGAAGCTCTTCATATTTTTCACACCTTTTCAGGCTCTTCATGTTTCTGAACACCGCGTCATGCTCCTCCTATTTTTCATATCGTTTCATGCTTCTCATATTTTTCACACCTTTTGAAGCTCTTCATATTTTTCACACCTTTTCAGGCTCTTCATGTTTTTCAACACCGCTTCATACTCCTCCTATTTTTCAGACCGTTTCATGCTCATCTCATTTTTGACACCTTTTGAAGCTCTTCATATTCTTCACTCCTTTTGAAGCTCTTCATATTTTTCACACCTTTTGAAGCTCTTCATATTTCTCACACCTTTTCAGACTCTTCATGTTTTTCAACACCGCTTCATGCTGCTCCTGTTTTTCAGACCTTTTCATGCTCCTCATATTTTTCACATCTTTTGAAGTTCTTCTTATTTTTCACACCTTTTCAAGCTCTTCATCATTTTGAAAACCGCTTCATGCTCCTCCTATTTTACAGACCGTTTCATTCTCCTCATGTATTTCACACGTAATGAAGCTCTTCCAATTTTGCACAACTTTTCAGTCTCTTCTTGTTTTACAACACCGCATCATGCTCCTCCTATTTTTCAGACTGTTTCATGCACCTCATAATTTTGACACCTTTTGAAGCTCTTCATATTTTTCACACCTTTTGAAGCTCTTCATGTTTTTCACACCTTTTCAGGCTCTTCATGATTTTCAACACCGCTTCATGCTCCTGCTATTTTTCAGACCGTTTCATGCTCATCTCTTTTTTGACACCTTTAGAAGCTGTTCATATTTTTCACACCTTTTAAAGCTCTTCATATTTTTCACATTTTTGAAACTCTTCATATTTTTCTCACCTTTTGAAGCTCTTCATGTTTTTCACACCTTTTCAGGCTTCTCATGTTTTTGAACACCGCTTCATGCTCCTCCTATTTTTCACTCCTTTTGAAGCTCTTCATATTTTTCACACCTTTTCAGGCTGTACATGTTTTTGAACACCACTTCATGCTCCTCCTATTTTTCAGACCGTTTCTTGCTCCTCATGTATTTCACACATTTTGAAGCTCTTCATATTTTTCACACCTTTTCAATGTCTTCATGTTTTTGATCACTGTTTCATGCTGCTCCTGTTTTTCAGACCATTTCATGATACTCATATTTTTGACACCTTTTGAAGCTCTTCATATTTTTCACACTTTTTCAGGCTGTTTATAGTTTTCAACACCGCTGCATGATTCTCCTATATTTGAGACCATTTCATGCTCCTCATATTTTTGACATTTTTGAAGCTCTTCATATTTTTCACACCTTGTGAAGCTCTTCCTATTTTTCACAGGTTTTCAGGCTCTTCATGTTTTTCAACACCGCTTCATGCTCCTCCTATTTTTCCGACCGTTTCATGCTCATCTCATTTTTGACACCTTTTGAAGGTCTTCATATTTTTGACACCTTTTGAAGCTCTTCATATTTTTCACTTCTTTTCAGGCTCTTCATGTTTTTTAACGCCGCTTCATGCTCCTCATATTTTTCAGACCGTTTCATGCTCCTCATATTTTTGACATCTTTTGAAGCTCTTCACATTTTTCACACATGTTCAGGCTCTTCATGTTTTTCAACACCGCTTGATGATCCTCCTATATTTCAGACCGTTTCATGCTCCTCATATTTTTGACACCTTTTGAAGCTCTTCATATTTTTCACACCTTTTCAGACTCTTCATGTTTTTCAACACCGCTTGATGATCCTCCTATATTTCAGACCGTTTCATGCTCCTCATATTTTTGACACCTTTTGAAGCTCTTCATATTTTTCACACCTTTTCAGACTCTTCATGTTTTTCAACACCGCTTGATGATCCTCCTATATTTCAGACCGTTTCATGCTCCTCATATTTTTGACACCTTTTGAAGCACTTCATATTTTTCACACCTTTTCAAGCTCTTCATATTTTTGAACACCGCTTCATGTTCCTCCTGTTTTTCACACCTTTTGAAGCTCTTCATATTTTTCACACCTTTTCAGGCTCTTCAGGTTTTTGAACACCTCTTCATGCTCCTCCTATTTTTCAGACCGTTTCATGCTCCTCATGTATTTCACACCTTTTGATGCTGTTCATATTTTTCACACCTTTTCAAGCTATCCATGTTTCTGAACACCACTTCCTGCTCCTCCTATTTTTGAGGCCGTTTCATGCTCATCTCATTTTTGACACCTTCTGAAGCTCTTCATTTATTTCACACCTTTTGAGCTCTTCATATTCTTCACACGTTTTCAGGCTCTTCATGTATTTCAATAACGCTTCTTACTCCTCCTATTTTTCAGACCGTTTCATGCTCCTCATATTTTTGACATCTTTTGAAGCTCTTCACATTTTTCACACATTTTCAGGCTTTTCATGTTTCTGAACACCGGTTCATCCTCCTCCTATTTTTCACACCTTTTGAAGCTCTTCATATTTTTCACAGCTTTTCAGGCTTCACATGTTTTTGAACACGACTTCATGCTCCTCATCTTTTTCAGTCTGTTTCATGCTCCTCATATTTTTCACACCGTTTGAAGCTCTTCATATTTTTCACACGTTTTCAGGCTCTTCATGTTTTTGATCACCGTTTCATGCTCCTCCTATTTTTCAGACCGTTTCATGCTCCTCATATTTTTGACCATTTTATAAGCTCTTCATAATTTTCACACTTTTTTAGGCTCTTCATGTTTTTTAACACCGCTTCATGCTCCTCCTATTTTTCAAACTTTTTGAAGCTCTTCATGTTTTTCACACCTTATCAGACTCTTCATGCTTTTGAACACCTCTTCATGCTACTCCTATTTTTCAGACCTTTTCATGCTCCTCATGTATTTCACACGTTTTGAAGCTCTTCATATTTTTCACACCTTTTCAGACTCTTCATGTTTTTGAACACTGCTTCATGCTCCTCCTATTTTTCAGACCGTTTCAAGCTCCTCATATTTTTGACACCTTTTGAAGCTCTTCATATTTTTCACACCTTTTCAGTCTCTTCATGTTTTTCAACTCCACTCATGCTCCTCCTCTTTTTGTGACCTTTTCATGCTCCTCATAATTTTGACACCTTTGTAAGCTCTTCATATTTTTCACACCTTTTGATGCTCTTCATATTTTTTACAGCTTTTCAGGGTCTTCAAGTTTTTCAACACTGTTTCATTCTCCTCCTATTTTTCAGACCGTTTCATGCTCATCTCATTTTTGACACCTTTTGAAGCTCTTCATATTTTTCACACCTTTTGAAGCTCTTCATATTTTACACGTTTTCAGGCTCTTCAAGTTTTTCAACATCGCTTCATGCTCCTCCTATTTTTGACACGTTTTGAGTCTCTTCATAATTTTCACACCATTTTAGGCTCTTCATGTTTTTGAACACCGTTTCATACTCCTCGTATTTTTCACACACTTTTAAAGCTCTTCATGTTTTCACACCTTTTCCGGCTCTCATGTTTTTGAACACAGCTTCATGCTCCTCCTATTTTTTATACCGTTTCATGATACTCATGTATTTCACACCTTTTGAACCTCTTCATATTTTCCACACCTTTTCAGGCTGTACATGTTTTTGAAGACCACTTCATGCTCCTCATCTTTTTCAGACCGTTTCATGCTCCTGATATTTTTCACACCGTTTGAAGCTCTTCATATTATTCACACGTTTTCAGACTCTTCATGTTTTTGAACACTGTTTCATGCTGCTCCTGTTTTTCAGACCATTTCATGATACTCATATTTTTGACACCTTTTGAAGCTCTTCATATTTTTCACACTTTTTCAGGCTGTTTATAGTTTTCAACACCGCTGCATGATTCTCCTATATTTGAGACCATTTCATGCTCCTCATATTTTTGACATTTTTTGAAGCTCTTCATATTTTTCACACCTTTTGAAGCTCTTCCTATTTTTCACAGCTTTTCAGGCTCTTCATGTTTTTCAACACCGCTTTATGCTCCTCATATTTTTCAGACCGTTTCATGCTCCTCATATTTTTGACATCTTTTGAAGCTCTTCATATTTTTGACACCTTTTGAAGGTCTTCATATTTTTCACACCTTTTGAAGCTCTTCATATTTTTCACTTCTTTTCAGGCTCTTCATGTTTTTTAACACCGCTTCATGTTCCTCATATTTTTCAGACCGTTTCATGCTCCTCATATTTTTGACATCTTTTGAAGCTCTTCACGTTTATCACACATTTTCAGGCTCTTCATGTTTTTCAACACCGCTTGATGATCCTCCTATATTTCAGACCGTTTCATGCTCCTCATATTTTTGACACGTTTTGAAGCTCTTCATATTTTTCACACCTTTTCTGTCTCTTCTTGTTTTTCAACACCGCTTCTTGCTCCTCCTATTTTTCAGACCGTTTCATGCTCCTCATATTGTTGACACCTTTTGAAGCACTTCATATTTTTCACACCTTTTCTGGCTCTTCATATTTTTGAACACCGCTTCATGTTCCTCCTGTTTTTCATACCTTTTGAAGCTCTTCATATTTTTCACACCTTTTCAGGCTCTTCAGGTTTTTGAACACCTCTTCATGCTCCTCCTATTTTTCAGACCGTTTCATGCTCCTCATGTATTTCACAGCTTTTGAAGCTGTTCATATTTTTCACACCTTTTCAGGCTCTCCATGTTTCTGAACACCACTTCCTGCTCCTCCTATTTTTGAGGCCGTTTCATGCTCATCTCATTTTTGACACCTTCTGAAGCTCTTCATTTATTTCACACCTTTTGAGCTCTTCATATTCTTCACACGTTTTCAGGCTCTTCATGTATTTCAATAACGCTTCTTACTCCTCCTATTTTTCAGACTGTTTCATGCTCCTCATATTTTTGACATCTTTTGAAGCTCTTCACATATTTCACACATTTTCAGGCTTTTCATATTTCTGAACACCGCTTCATCCTCCTCCTATTTTTCACACCTTTTGAAGCTCTTCATATTTTTCACAGCTTTTCAGGCTGCACATGTTTTTGAACACGACTTCATGCTCCTCATCTTTTTCAGTCTGTTTCATGCTCCTCATATTTTTCACACCGTTTGAAGCTCTTCATATTTTTCACACGTTTTCAGGCTCTTCATGTTTTTGATCACCGTTTCATGCTCCTCCTATTTTTCAGACCGTTTCATGCTCCTCATATTTTTGACCATTTTATAAGCTCTTCATATTTTTCACACTTTTTTAGGCTCTTCATGTATTTTAACACCGCTTCATGCTCCTCCTATTTTTCAAACTTTTTGAAGCTCTTCATGTTTTTCACACCTTATCAGCCTCTTCATGTTTTTGAACACCTCTTCATGCTACTCCTATTTTTCAGACCTTTTCATGCTCCTCATAATTTTCACACCTTTTGAAGCTCTTCCTATTTTTCACAGCTTTTCAGGCTCTTCATGTTTTTCAACACCGCTTCATGCTCCTCATATTTTTCAGACCGCTTCATGCTCCTCATATTTTTGACATCTTTTGAAGCTCTTCATATTTTTGACACCTTTTGAAGGACTTCATATTTTTCACACCTTTTGAAGCTCTTCACATTTTTCACTTCTTTTCAGGCTCTTCATGTTTTTTAACACCGCTTCATGCTCCTCATATTTTTCAGACCGTTTCATGCTCCTCTATTTTTGACATCTTTTGAAGCTCTTCACGTTTTTCACACATTTTCAGGCTCGTCATGTTTTTCAACACCGCTTCATGCTGCTCCTATTTTTCAGACCGTTTCATGCTCATCTCTTTTTTGACAACTTTTGAAGCTCTTCATATTTTCATACCTTTTGAAGCTCTTCATATTTTTCACACGTTTTCAGGCTCTTCATGTTTTTCAACACCGCTTCATGCTCCTCCTATTTTTCAGACCGTTTCATGCTCGTCATATTTTTCACACCGTTGGAAGCTCTTCATACTTTTCACACGTTTTCAGGCTCTTCACGTTTTTGATCACCGTTTCATGCTCCTCCTATTTTTCAGACCGTTTCTTGCTCCTCATATTTTTGACCATTTTATAAGCTCTTCATATTTTTCACACTTTTTTAGGCTCTTCATGTTTTTTAACACCGCTTCATGCTCCTCCTATTTTTCAAACTTTTTGAAGCTCTTCATGTTTTTCACACCTTATCAGCCTCTTCATGTTTTTGAACACCTCTTCATGCTACTCCTATTTTTCAGACCTTTTCATGCTCCTCATGTATTTCACACGTTTTGAAGCTCTTCATATTTTTCACACCTTTTCAGACTCTTCATGTTTTTGAACACTGCTTCATGCTCCTCCTATTTTTCAGACCGTTTCAAGCTCCTCATATTTTTGACACCTTTTGAAGCTCTTCATATTTTTCACACCTTTTCAGTCTCTTCATGTTTTTCAACTCCACTCATGCTCCTCCTCTTTTTCTGACCTTTTAATGCTCCTCATATTTTTGACACCTTTGGAAGCTCTTCATATTTTTCACACCTTTTGAAGCTCTTCATATTTTTCACAGCTTTTCAGGGTCTTCAAGTTTTTCAACATCGTTTCATTCTCCTCCTATTTTTCAGACCGTTTCATGCTCATCTCATTTTTGACACCTTTTGAAGCTCTTCATATTTTTCACACCTTTTGAAGCTCTTCATATTTTACACGTTTTCAGGCTCTTCAAGTTTTTCAACATCGCTTCATGCTCCTCCTATTTTCAGACCGTTTCATACTCCTCATATTTTTGACACGTTTTGAGGCTCTTCATAATTTTCACACCATTTTAGGCTCTTCATGTTTTTGAACACCGTTTCATGCTCCTCGTATTTTTCACACCTTTTAAAGCTCTTCATATTTTCACACCTTTTCAGGCTCTCATGTTTTTGAACACAGTTTCATGCTCCTCCTATTTTTTATACCGTTTCATGATACTCATGTATTTCACACCTTTTGAAGGTCTTCATATTTTTCACACCTTTTCAGGCTGTACATGTTTTTGAAGACCACTTCATGCTCCTCATCTTTTTCAGACCGTTTCATGCTCCTGATATTTTTCACACCGTTTGAAGCTCTTCATATTATTCACACGTTTTCAGATTCTTCATGTTTTTGATCACCGTTTCATGCTCCTCATATTTTTGACACCTTTTGAAGCTCTTCACATTTATCACACCTTTTCAGGCTCTTCATGTTTTTCAACACCGCTTCATGATCCTCCTATATTTCAGAGCGTTTCATGCTCCTCATAATTTTGACAATTTTATCAGCTCTTCATATTTTTCACACTTTTTCAGGCTCTTCATGTTTTTGAACACCGCTTCATGCTCCTCCTATTTTTCAAACTTTTGAAGCTCTTCATGTTTTTCACACCTTTTCAGGCTCTTCATGTTTTTGAACACAGCTTCATGCTCCTCCTAATTTTCAGACCGTTTCATGCTCCTCATACATTTCACACCTTTTTAAGCTCTTCGTATTTTTCACACCTTTTCACGCTCTTCATGTTTTTGAACACCGTTTTATGCTGCCTCTATTTTTCAGACCGTTTCATGCTCCTCATATATTTTAAACCTTTTGAATCTCTTCATATATTTCACACCTTTTCAGGCTGTTCATGTTTTTCAACAACGCTTCATGATCTTCCTATTATTCAGACCGTTTCATGCTCCTCAAGTATTTCACACCTTTTGAAGATCTTAATATTTTTCACACCTTTTCAGGCTCTTCAGGGTTTTGAACACCGCTTCATGCTCCTCATATTTTTCACACCTTTTGAAGCTCTTCATATTTTTCACACCTTTTCAGGCTCTTCATGTTTTTCAACACAGCTTCTTGCTCCTCCATTTTTCACACCCTTTCATGCTTCTCATGTATTTCACACCTTTTGAAACTCTTCATATTTTTCACATCTTTTCAGGCTCTTCATGTTTTTGAACAAGGTTTCATGCTCCTCCCATTTTTCAGACCGTTTCATGCTCCTCATATTTTTGACACGTTTTGAAGCTCTTCATATTTTTCCCATTTTTCAGGCTCTTCATGTTTTTGAACACCGTTTCATGCTCCTCCTATTTTTCAGACCGTTCATGCTCCTCATATTTTGACACATTTTGAAGCTCTTCATAGTTTTCACACCTTTTCAGGCTCTTCATGTTTTTGAACACCGTTTCATGCTCCTCCTATTTTTCAGACCGTTCATGCTCCTCATATTTTGACACCTTTTGAAGCTCTTCATATTTTTCACACCTTTTCGGGCTCTTCATGTTTCTGAACACCGCATCATGCTCCTCCTATTTTTCAGATCGTTTCAGGCTGCTCGTATTTTTCAGACCGTTTCATGCTCCTCATATTTTTGACAATTTTATAAGCTCTTCATATTTTTCACACTTTTTCAGGCTCTTCATGTTTTGAACACCGCTTCATGCTCCTCCTATTTTTCAGACCTTTTCATGCTCCTCATGTATTTCACACGTTTTGAAGCTCTTCATATTTTTCACACATTTTCAGGCTCTTCATATTTTTGAACACAGCTTCATGCTCCTCCTATTTTTCAAACCTTTTGAAGCTCTTAATGGTTTTCACACCTTATCAGCCTCTTCATGTTTTTGAACATCTCTCCATGCTCCTCATTTTTTTGACAATTTTATAAGCTCTTCATATTTACCACACTTTTTCAGGTACTTCATGTTTTTGAACACCGCTTCATCCTCCTCCTATTTTTTAAACCTTTTGAAGCTCTTCATATTTTTCACACTTTTTCAGGCTCTTCATGTTTTGAACACCGCTTCATGCTCCTCCTATTTTTCAGACCGTTTCATGCTCCTCAGGTATTTCACACCTTTTCAAGCTATTCATATTTTTCACAACTTTTCAGGCTCTTCACGTTTTTGAACAAAACTTCATGCTCCTCCTCCTTTTCAGACTGTTTCATGCTCATCTCATTTTTGACACATTTTCAGGGTCTTCATATTTTTCAAACTTTTGAAGATCTTCATATTTTTCACACTTTTTCAGGCTCTTCATGTTTTGAACACTGCTTCATGCTCCTCCTATTTTTCAGACCGTTTCATTCTCCTCATGTTTTTGACACCTTTTGAAGCTCTTCATAATTTTCACACCTTTTCATGCTCTTCATGTTTTTGAACACCATTTCATGCTCCTCCTATTTTTCAGACCTTTTCATGCTCCTCATGTATTTCACACGTTTTGAAGCTCTTCATATTTTTCACACATTTTCAGGCTCTTCATGTTTGTGAACACTGCTTCATGCTCCTCCTATTTTTCAGACCGTTTCAAGCTCCTCATATTTTTGACACTTTTTGAAGCTCTTCATATTTTTCACACCTTTTTAGGCTCTCCATGTTTCTGAACACCACTTCATGCTCCTCCTATTTTTCAGACCGTATCATGCTTCTCATATTTTTCACACCTTTTGGAGCTCTTCATATTTTTCACACCTTTTCAGGCTCTTCATGTTTTTCAACACCACTTCATGCTCCTCCTATTTTTCAGAGAGATACATGCTCCACATATATTTCACACCTTTTGAAGCTCTTCATATTTTTCTCACTTTTTCAGGCTCTTCATTTTTTTCCACACCACTTCATGCTTCTCCTATTTTTCAGACCGTTTCATGCTCCTCATGTATTTCAAACCTTTGAAGCTTTTCAAATTTTTCACACATTTTCAGGCTCTTCATGTTTTTGAACACCATTTCATGCTCCTCCTATTTTTCAGACCGTTTCATGCTTTTCATATTTTTGACATCTTTTGAAGCTCTTCATATTTTTCACACCTTTTGAAGCTCCTCATATATTTCACACCTTTTGAAGCTCTTCATATTTTTCACACATTTTCAGGCTCTTCATGATTTTGAACACCACTTCATGCTCCTCCTATTTTTCAGAGAGTTTCATGCTCCTCATGTATTTCACACCTTTTGAAGCTCTTCATATTTTTCACACCTTTTCAGGCTGTTCATGTTTTTCCACATCACTTCATGCTTCTCCTATTTTTCAGACCGTTTCATGCTCCTCATGTATATCACACCTTTGAAGCTTTTCATATTTTTCACACCTTTTCAGGCTCTTCATGTTTTTGAACACCATTTAATGCTCCTCCTATTTTTCAGACAGTTTCATGCTCTTCATATTTTTGACACCTTTTGAAGCTCTTCATATTTTTCACACCTTTTCAGGCTCTTCATATATTTCACACCTTTTCAAACTCTTCATGTTTTTGAACACCATTTCATGCTCCCCCTATTTTTCAGACCGTTTCATGCTCTTCATATTTTTGACACCTTTTGAAGCTCTCCATATTTTTCACACCTTTTGAAGCTCTTCATATATTTCACACCTTTTCAGGCTCTTCATGTTTTTAAACACCGCTTCATGCTCCTCCTATTTTTCAGACCGTTTCAGGCTCTTCATATTTTTTTTACACCTTTTGACGCTCTTCATATTTTTCACATCTTTTCAGGCTCTTCAGGTTTTTCAACACCACTTAATGCTCCTGCTATTTTTCAGACCGTTTAATGCTCCTCATGTAGTTCAAACCTTTTGAAGCTCTTCATATTTTTCACACCTTTTCAGGCTCTTCATGTTTTTGAACACCGCTTCATGCTCCTCCTATTTTTCAGACGGTTTCATGCTCTTCATATTTTAGACAACTTTTGAAGCTCGTCATATTTTTCACACCTTTTCAGGCTCTTCATGTTTTTGAACATCGCTTCATGCTCCTTTATTTTTCAGACAATTTCTTGCTCCTCATATTTTTAAAACCTTTTGAAGCTCTTCAGATTTTTCAAACCTTTTCAGGCACTTCATGTTTTTGAACACCGCTTCATGCTCCTCCTATATTTCAGACCGTTTCATGCTCCTCATATATTTGACACCTTTTGAAGCTCTTCATATTTTTCACAACTTTTCAGGCTCTTCATGTTTTTGAACACCGCTTCATGCTCCTCCTATTTTTCAGACCGTTTCATGCTCATCTCATTTTTGACACATTTTGAACTTCTTCATATTTTTCACACCTTTAAAGCTCTTCATATTTTTCACAACTTTTCAGTCTCTGCATTTTTTTGAACACCGCTTCATGCTCCTCCTATTTTTCAGACCGTTTCATGCTCCTCATGTATTTCACACCTTTTGAAGCTCTTCAAATTTTTCACACCTTTTCAGGCTCTTCATGTTTTTGATTACCGTTTCATCCTCCTCCTATTTTTCAGATCGTTTCATGCTCCTCATATTTTTCACACCTTTTGAAGCTCTTCATATTTTTCCCACCTTTTCAGGCTCTTCATGTTTTTCAACACCAGTTCATGCTCCTCCTATTTTTCAGACCGTTTCAAGTTCCTCATAATTTTCACACCTTTTAAAGCTCTTCTTATTTTTCACACCTTTTCAGGTTCTTCATGTTTTTGAACACCGCTTCATCTTTCTCCTATTTTTAAGACCGTTTCATGCTCCTCATATTTTTGACACCTTTTGAAGCTCTTCATATTTTTCACACCTTTTCAGGCTTTTCATGTTTTTCAACACCGCTACATGATCCTCCTATTTTTCAGACCGTTTCCTGCTCCTCATATTTTTGACACCTTTTGAAGCTCTTCATATATTTCACACCGTTTCAGGCTCTTCATGTTTTTCAACACCGCTTCATGCTCCTCCTATTTTTCAGACCGTTTCTTGATGCTCATATTTTTGACACCTTTTGAGGCTCTTCATATTTTTCACACCTTTTCATGATCTTCATGTTTTTGAACACTGTTTCAAGCTCCTCCTCTTTTTCACACCGTTTCATGCCCCTCATAATTTTGATCCCTTTTGAAGTTTTTCATATTTTTCACACCTTTTCAGGCTCTTCATGTTTTTGAACACAGTTTCATACTCCTCCTATTTTTCAGCCCAATTAATGCTCCTCATATTTTTCACACCTTTGGAAGCACTTCATATTTTTTCACACCTTTTCAGGCTCTTCACTTTTATCAACACCGCTTCATGCTCCTCCTATTTTTCAGACCGTTTCATGCTCCTCATATTTTTCACACCTTTGGAAGCACTTCATATTTTTTCACACCTTTTCAGGCTCTTCATGTTTTTCAACACCGCTTAATGCTCCTCATATTTTTCAGACCGTTTCATGCTCCTCATATTTTTACACCTTTTGAAGCTCTTCCTATATTTCACACCTTTTCAGGCTCTTCATGTTTTTGAACACCATTTCATGCTCCTTCTACTTTTCAGACCGTTTCATGCTACTCATATTTTTCACACCTTTTGAAGCTCTTCATTTTTTTCACACCTTTTCAAGCTCTTCATATTTTTCAACACCGTTTCATATTCCTCCTATTTTTCAGACCGTTTCATGCTCCTCATATTTTTGACAGCTTCTGAAGCTCTTCATATATTTCACATCTTTTCAGGCTCTTCATGTTTTTCAACACCTCTTCATGCACCTCCTATATTTCAGACCGTTTCATGCTCCTCATAATTTTGACACGTTTTGAAGCTCTTCATATTTTTCAAACCTTTTCAGGCTCTTCATGTTTTTCAACACCGTTTCATGCTCCTCTTATTTTTTTTTTATTGTTATTTTTTTTTATTTTTTTTTATTATTTTTATTTTTTTTTCCAGTGGGTTTTGTCATACTTTGATATGAATCAGCCATGGATTTACATGTATTCCCAGTCCCGATTCCCCCTCCCACCTCTCTCTCCTCCCGATTCCTCTGGGTCTTCCCAGTGCACCATGCCGGAGCACTTGTCTCGTGCATCCTACCTGGGCTGGTGATTTGTTTCACCATAGATAGCATACATGCTGTTCTTTTGAAATATCCCACCCTCACATTCTCCCACAAAGTTTAAAAGTCTGTTCTGTATTTCTGTGTCTCTTTTTCTGTTCTGCATATAGGGTTATCGTTGTCACCTTTCTAAATTCCATATACATGTGTCAGTATGCTGTAATGTTCTTTATCTTTCTGGCTTACTTCACTCTGTAAAATGGGCTCCAGCTTCATCCATCTCATTAGGACTGATTCAAATGAATTCTTTTTAATGGCTGAGTAATATTCCATGGTGTATATGTACCACAGCTTTCTTATCCATTCATCTGCTGACGGGCATCTAGGTTGCTTCCATGTCCTGGCTATTATAAACAGTGCTGCGATGAACATTGGGGTGCACGTGTCTCTTTCAGACGAACCTATGGACACCTTATCTTTGACAAAGGAGGCAAGGATATGCAATGGAAAAAAGACAACCTCTTTAACAAGTGGTGCTGGGAAAACTGGTCAACCACTTGTAAAAGAATGAAAATAGAACACTTTCTAACACCATACACAAAAATAAACTCAAAATGGATTAAAGATCTAAATGTAAGACCAGAAACTATAAAACTCCTAGAGGAGAAGATAGGCAAAACACTCTCCGACATAAATCAAAGCAAGATCCTCTATGACCCACCTCCCAGAATATTGGAAATAAAAGCAAAACTAAACAAATGGGACCTAATGAAACTTAAAAGCTTTTGCACTACAAAGGAAACTATAAGTAAGGTGAAAAGACAGCCCTCAGATTGGGAGAAAATAATAGCAAATGAAGAAACAGACAAAGGATTAATCTCAAAAATATACAAGCAAATCCTGCAGCTCAATTCCAGAAAAATAAATGACCCAATAAAAAATGAGCCAAAGAACTAAACAGACATTTCTCCAAAGAAGACATACAGATGGATAACAAACACATGAAAAGATGCTCAACATCACTCATTATTAGAGAAATGCAAATGAAAACCACAATGAGGTACCATTACATGCCAGTCAGGATGGCTGCTATCCAAAAGTCTACAAGCAATAAATGCTGGAGAGGGAGTGGAGAAAAGGGAACCCTCTTATACTGTTGGTGGGAATGCACACTAGTACAGCCGCTATGGAAAACGGTGAAGAGATTTCTTAAAAAACTGGAAATAGAACTGCCATATGACCCAGCAATTCCATTTCTGGGCATACACAATGAGGAAACCAGATCCTCATATTTTTCAGACCGTTTCAAACTCCTCATATTTTTTACACCTTTTGAAGCTCTTCATATATTTCACACCTTTTCAGACTCTTCATGTTTTTCAACACCGCTTCATGCTCCTCCTATTTTTCAGACCGTTTCATGGTCCTCATATTTTTGACACCTTTTGAAGCTCTTCATATTTTTCACCCCTTTTCAGGCTCTTCATGTTTTTGAACACCGCTTCATGCTCCTCCTATTTTTGAGACCGTTTCATGCTCCTCATGTATTTCCCACCTTTTGAAGCTCTTCATATTTGTCACACCTTTTCAGGCTCCTCATGTTTTTCAACACCACTTCATGCTCCTCCTATTTTTCAGACCGTTTCATGCTCCTCATATTTTTCACACCTTTTGAAGCTGTTCATATTTTTCACACCTTTTCAGGCTCTTCATGTTTTTGAACACCGGTTCATGCTCCTCGTATTTTTCAGACCGTATCATGCTCCTCATATTTTTCACACCTTTTGGAGCTCTTCATATTTTTCACACCTTTTCAGGCTCTTCAGATTTTTCGACATCGGTTCATGCTCCTCATATTTTTCAGACCGTTTCATGCTTCTCATATTTTTCACACCTTTTGAAGCTCTTCATATATTTCACACCTGTTCAGGCTCTTTATTTTTTTCAACACTACATCATGCTCCTCCTATTTTTCAGACCGTTTCATGCTCATCTCATTTTTGACATCTTCTGAAGCTCTTCATATTTTTCATATTTTTGAAGCTCTTCATATTTTTCACACCTTTTGAGCTCTTCATATTCTTCACACGTTTTCAGGCTCTTCATGTATTTCAATAACGCTTCTTACTTCTCCTATTTTTCAGACCGTTTCATGCTCCTCATATTTTTGACACCTTTAGAAGTTCTTCATATTTTTCACACCCTTTCAGGCTCTTAATGTTTTTCAACACCACTTCATGCTCCTCCTATTTTTCATACGTTTTCATGCTCCTCATATTTTTGACACCTTTTGAAGCTCTTCATATTGTTCACACCTTTTCAGGCTCTTCATGTTTTTGAACACCGTTTCATGTTCCTCGTATTTTTCAGGCCATTTCATGCTCGTCATGTATTTCACACTTTTGAAGCTCTTCATATTTTTCACACCTTTTCAGGATCTTCATGTTTTTCATCACCACTTCATGCTTCTCCTATTTTTCAGCCCGTTTCATGCTCCTCATATTTTTGACACCTTTTGAAGCTTTTCATATTTTTCACACCTTTTCAGGCTCTTCATGTTTTTGAACACCACTTCATGCTCCTTCTATTTTTCAGAGAGTTTCATGCTCCTCATGTATTTCACACGTTTTGAAGCTCTTCATATGTTTCACACCTTTTGAAGTTCTTCATATTTTTCACACCTTTTCAAGCTCTTCATATTTTTCACACCTTTTCAGGCTCTTCATGTTTTTCAACACCGCTTTATGCTTCTCCTATTTTTCAGACCGTTACTTGCTCCTCATATTTTTGACACCTTTAGAAGTTCTTCATATTTTTCACACCTTTTCAGGCTCTTCATATTTTTCAACACCGCTTCATGCTCCTCCTATTTTTCAGACCGATTCAAGGTCCTCATATTTTTGACACCTTTTGAAGCTTTTCATATTTTTCACACCTTTTCAGGCTCTTCATTTTTTTCAACAGTACTTCTTGCTCCTCCAATTTTTCAGACCGTTTCATGCTCATCTAATTTTTGACGCCTTTTGAAGCTATGCATATTTTTCACAACTTTTCAGGCTCTTCATGTTTTTCAACACCACTGCATGCTCCTCGTATTTTTAAGACCGTTTCATGCTCCTCATACTTTTGACACCTTTAGAAGCTCTTCATATTTTTCACACCTTTTCAGGCTCTTCATGTTTTTCAACACCGCTTCATGCTCCTCTTCTTTTTCAGACCGTTTCAGGCTCCTCATATTTTTGACACCTTTTTAAGCTCTTCATGTTTTTCACACATTTTCAGGCTCTTCATGTATTTCAACACCGCTTCATGCTCCTCCTATTTTTCAGAACGTTTCATGCTCCTCATATTTTTGACACCTTTTGAAGCTCTTCATATTTTTCTCACCCTTTGAAGCTCTTCATATTTTTCATATTTTTGAAGCTCTTCATATTTTCACAACTTTTCAGGCTCTTCATGTTTTTGAACACCACTTCATGCTCCTTCTATTTTTCAGAGAGTTTCATGCTCCTCATGTATTTCACACCTTTTGAAGCTTTTCATATTTTTCACTCTTTTTCAGGCTCTTCATGTTTTTCAACACCACTTCATTCTTCTCCTATTTTTCAGCCCGTTTCATGCTCCTCATGTCTTTCACACCTTTTGAAGCTCTTCACATTTTTCACACCTTTTCAGGCTCTTCATGTTTTTGATCACCATTTCATGCTCCTCCCATTTTTCAGACCGTTTCATGCTCCTCATATTTTTGACACCTTTTGAAGCTCTTCATATTTTTCACACCTTTTCAGACTCTTCATGTTTTTGAACACCGCTTCATGCTCCTCCTATTATTCAGACAGTTTCATGCTTCTCATATTTTTGACACCTTTTGAAGCTCTTCATATTTTTCACACCCTTTCAGGCTCTTAATGTTTTTCAACACCACTTCATGCTCCTCCTATTTTTCATACGTTTTCATGCTCCTCATATTTTTGACACCTTTTGAAGCTCTTCATATTGTTCACACCTTTTCAGGCTCTTCATGTTTTTGAACACCGTTTCATGTTCCTCGTATTTTTCAGGCCATTTCATGCTCGTCATGTATTTCACACTTTTGAAGCTCTTCATATTTTTCACACCTTTTCAGGATCTTCATGTTTTTCAACACCACTTCATGCTTCTCCTATTTTTCAGCCCCTTTCATGCTCCTCATATTTTTGACACCTTTTGAAGCTTTTCATATTTTTCACACCTTTTCAGGCTCTTCATGTTTTTGAACACCACTTCATGCTCCTTCTATTTTTCAGAGAGTTTCATGCTCCTCATGTATTTCACACGTTTTGAAGCTCTTCATATGTTTCACACCTTTTGAAGTTCTTCATATTTTTCACACCTTTTCAAGCTCTTCATATTTTTCACACCTTTTCAGGCTCTTCATGTTTTTCAACACCGCTTTATGCTTCTCCTATTTTTCAGACCGTTACTTGCTCCTCATATTTTTGACACCTTTAGAAGTTCTTCATATTTTTCACACCTTTTCAGGCTCTTCATATTTTTCAACACCGCTTCATGCTCCTCCTATTTTTCAGACCGTTTCAAGGTCCTCATATTTTTGACACCTTTTGAAGCTTTTCATATTTTTCACACCTTTTCAGGCTCTTCATTTTTTTCAACAGTACTTCTTGCTCCTCCAATTTTTCAGACCGTTTCATGCTCATCTAATTTTTGACACCTTTTGAAGCTACGCATATTTTTCACAACTTTTCAGGCTCTTCATGTTTTTCAACACCACTGCATGCTCCTCGTATTTTTAAGACCGTTTCATGCTCCTCATACTTTTGACACCTTTAGAAGCTCTTCATATTTTTCACACCTTTTCAGGCTCTTCATGTTTTTCAACACCGCTTCATGCTCCTCTTCTTTTTCAGACCGTTTCAGGCTCCTCATATTTTTGACACCTTTTTAAGCTCTTCATGTTTTTCACACATTTTCAGGCTCTTCATGTATTTCAACACCGCTTCATGCTCCTCCTATTTTTCAGAACGTTTCATGCTCCTCATATTTGTGACACCTTTTGAAGCTCTTCATATTTTTCTCACCCTTTGAAGCTCTTCATATTTTTCATATTTTTGAAGCTCTTCATATTTTCACAACTTTTCAGGCTCTTCATGTTTTTGAACACCACTTCATGCTCCTTCTATTTTTCAGAGAGTTTCATGCTCCTCATGTATTTCACACCTTTTGAAGCTTTTCATATTTTTCACTCTTTTTCAGGCTCTTCATGTTTTTCAACACCACTTCATTCTTCTCCTATTTTTCAGCCCGTTTCATGCTCCTCATGTCTTTCACACCTTTTGAAGCTCTTCACATTTTTCACACCTTTTCAGGCTCTTCATGTTTTTGATCACCATTTCATGCTCCTCCCATTTTTCAGACCGTTTCATGCTCCTCATATTTTTGACACCTTTTGAAGCTCTTCATATTTTTCACACCTTTTCAGACTCTTCATGTTTTTGAACACCGCTTCATGCTCCTCCTATTATTCAGACAGTTTCATGCTTCTCATATTTTTGACACCTTTTGAAGCTCTTCATATTTTTCACACCCTTTCAGGCTCTTAATGTTTTTCAACACCACTTCATGCTCCTCCTATTTTTCATACGTTTTTATGCTCCTCATATTTTTGACACCTTTTGAAGCTCTTCATATTGTTCACACCTTTTCAGGCTCTTCATGTTTTTGAACACCGTTTCATGTTCCTCGTATTTTTCAGGCCTTTTCATGCTCGTCATGTATTTCACACTTGTGAAGCTCTTCATATTTTTCACACCTTTTCAGGATTTTCATGTTTTTCAACACCACTTCATGCTTCTCCTATTTTTCAGCCCGTTTCATGCTCCTCATATTTTTGACACCTTTTGAAGCTTTTCATATTTTTCACACCTTTTCAGGCTCTTCATGTTTTTGAACACCACTTCATGCTCCTTCTATTTTTCAGAGAGTTTCATGCTCCTCTTGTATTTCACACGTTTTGAAGCTCTTCATATGTTTCACACCTTTTGAAGTTCTTCATATTTTTCACACCTTTTCAAGCTCTTCATATTTTTCACACCTTTTCAGGCTCTTCATGTTTTTCAACACCGCTTCATGCTCCTCCTGTTTTTCAGACCGTTTCATGCTCCACACATTTTGAAACCTTTTGAAGCTCTTCATATTTTTCACACCTTTTCAGGCTCTCCATGTTTTTCATCACCGATTCATGCTCCTCCTATTTTGAGGCCGTTTCATGCTCCTCATATTTTTGACACCTTTTGAAGCTCTTCATATTTTTCACACCTTTTAGGCTCTTCATGTTTTTGAACAGCGCTTCATGCTCCTCATATTTTTCAGACCGTTTCATGCTCCTCATATTTTTCACACCTTTTGAAGCTCTTCATATTTTTCATATTTTTGAAGCTCTTCATATTTTTCACACCTTTTCAGGCTCTTCATGTTTTTGAACACCGTTTCATGCTCCTCCTATTTTTCTGACCGTTTCATGCACATCTCATTTTTGACACTTTTTGAAGCCTTTGATATTTTTCACACCATTTTCAGGCTCTTCATGTTTTTCAACACCGCTTTATGATCCTCCTATTTTTCAGACAGTTTCATGCTCCTCATATATTTGACACCTTTTGAAGTACTTCATATTATTCACACCTTTTCAGGCTCTTCATGTTTTTGAACACCGTTTCATGCTCCTCCTATTTTTCTGACCGTTTCATGCACATCTCATTTTTGACACTTTTTGAAGCCTTTGATATTTTTCACACCATTTTCAGGCTCTTCATGTTTTTCAACACCGCTTTATGATCCTCCTATTTTTCAGACAGTTTCATGCTCCTCATATATTTGACACCTTTTGAAGTACTTCATATTATTCACACCTTTTCAGGCTCTTCATGTTTTTGAACACCGTTTCATGCTCCTCCTATTTTTCTGACCGTTTCATGCACATCTCATTTTTGACACTTTTTGAAGCCTTTGATATTTTTCACACCATTTTCAGGCTCTTCATGTTTTTGAACACCGTTTCATGCTCCTATTTTTCAGACCGTTTCAGGCTCCTCTTATGTTTGACACCTTTTGAAGCTCTTCATATTTTTCACACCTTTTCACGCTCTTCATGTTTTTGAACACCGCTTCATGCTCCGCCTATTTTTCAGACCGTTTCATGCTCCTCATATTTTTGACACCTTTTGAAGCTCTTCATATTTTTCACACCTTTTGAAGCTCTTCATATTTTTCATATTTTTGAAGCTCTTCATATTTTTCACACCTTTTCAGGCTTTTCATGTATTTGAACACCGGTTCATATTCCTCCTATTTTTCAGACCGTTTCATGCTCCTCCTATTTTTCACTCCTTTTGAAGCTCTTCATATTTTTCACACCTTTTCAGTCTCTACATGTTTTTGAACACCGCTTCATGCTCCTCCTATTTCTCAGACCATTTCATGCTCCTCATGTATTTCACACCTTTTGAAGCTCTTCGTATTTTGCACACATTTTCAGGCTTTTCATGTTTTTCACAACCACTTCATGCTCCTCATATTTTTCAGACCGTTTCATGCACATTTCATTTTTGACTCCTTTTGAAGCTCTTCATATTTTTCACACCATTTTCAGGCTCTTCATGTTTTTCAACACCGCTTTATGATCCTCCTATTTTTCAGACCGTTTCATATTCCTCATATTTTTGACATTTTTTGAGGCTCTTCATATTTTTCACACCTTTTCAGGCTCTTCATGTTTTTGAACACCGTTTCATGCTCCTCCTATTTTTCAGACCGTTTCATGCACATCTCATTTTTGACACCTTTTGAAGCTCTTGATATTTTTCACACCATTTTCAGGCTCTTCATGTTTTTCAACACCGCTTTATGATCCTCCTATTTTTCAGACCGTTTCATGCTCCTCATATATTTGACACCTTTTGAAGCTCTTCGTATTTTTCATAACTTTTCAGGCTCTTCATATTTTTCACACATTTTCAAGCTGTTCATGTTTTTGAACACGGCTTCATGCTCCTCCAATTTTTCAGACCATTTCATGTTCCTCATATTTTTGACACCTTTTGAAGCTCTTAATTCTTTTCACACCTTTTGAAGCTCTTCATATTATTCACACCTTTTGAATCTCTTCATATTTTTCACACGTTTTCAGGCTCTTTATCTATTTCAACACCGCTTCATGCTGCTTCTATTTTTCAGACCGTTTCATTCTCCTCATACCTTTGACACCTTTTGAAGGTCTTCATATATTCCACACCTTTTCAGACTCTTCATGTTTTTGAACACCGCTTCATGCTCCTCTTATTTTTCAGACCGTTTCAGTCTCCTCATATTTTTGATACCTTTTGAAACTCTTCATATTTCTCACACCTTTTCAGGCTCTTCAGGTTTTTCAAAACCACTTCATGCTCCTCCTATTTTTCAGACCCTTTCATGCTCATCTCTTTTTGACACATTTTGAAGCTCTTCATATTTTTCACACCTTTTGAAGTTCTTCATATTTTTCACACCTTTTCAGGGTCTCCATGTTTATGAACACCGCTTCATGCTCCTCCTATTATTCAGACCGTTACATGCTCCTCATATTTTTCACACCTTTTGAAGTTCTTCATATTTTTCACACCTTTTCAGGTTCTTCATGTTTTTCAACACCGCTTCTTGCTCCTCCTATTTTTCAGACCGTATCATGCTCCTCATATTTTTGACACGTTTTGAAGCTCGTCATATTTTTCACACCTTTTCAGGCTCTTCATGTTTTTGAATACCGCTTCATGCTCCTCCAATTTTTCAGACCGTTTCATGCTCTTCATATTTTTGATTTCTTTTGAAAGTCTGCATATTTTTCACACCTTTTTAGGCTCTTCATTTTTTTGAACACGACTTCATGCTCCTCCCATTTTTCAGACAGTTTCATGCTCATCTCATTTTTGACACCTTTTGAAGCTCTTCATATTTTTCACACCTTTTGAAGATCTTCATATTTTCACACGTTTTCAGGCTCTTCATGTTTTTCAACATCTTTTCATGCTCCTCCTATTTTTCAGACCGTTTCATGCTCCTCATGTATTTCACACCTTTTGAAGCTCTTCGTATTTTGCACACATTTTCAGGCTTTTCATGTTTTTCACAACCACTTCATGCTCCTCATATTTTTCAGACCTTTTCATTCACATTTCATTTTTGACTCCTTTTGAAGCTCTTCATATTTTTCACACCATTTTCAGGCTCTTCATGTTTTTCAACACCACTTTATGATCCTCCTATTTTTCAGACCGTTTCATATTCCTCATATTTTTGACATTTTTTGAGGCTCTTCATATTTTTCACACCTTTTCAGGCTCTTCATGTTTTTGAACACCGTTTCATGCTCCTCCTATTTTTCAGACCGTTTCATGCTCATCTCATTTTTGACACCTTTTGAAGCTCTTCATATTTTTCAAACCTTTTGAAGCTCTTCATATTTTTCACACCTTTTCAGACTCTGCATGTTTTTGAACACCGCTTCATGCTCCTCCTATTTTTCAGATCGTTTCATGCTCCTCATGTATTTCACACCTTTTGAAGCTCTTCATATTTGTCACACCTTTTCAGGCTCTTCATGTTTTTCAACACCGCTTCATGCTCCTCCTATTTTTCAGACCGTTTCATGATCCTCATATTTTTCACACTTTTTGAAGCTCTTCTTATTTTTCACACATTTTAAGGCTCTTCATGTTTTTCAACATCGCTTCATGCTCCTCCTATTTTTCAGACCGTTTCAAGCTTCTCATGTATTTCACACCTTTTGAAGCTCGTCATATTTTGCACACGTTTTCAGGCTCTTCATGTTTTTTCACAACCACTTCATGCTCCTCCTATTTTTCAGACCGTATCATGCTCCTCATATTTTTCACACCTTTTCAGGCTCTTCATTATTTTCAACACAACTTCATGCTCCTCCCATTTTTCAGACCGTTTTTTACTCATCTCATTTTTGACACCTTTTGAAGCTGTTCATATTTTTCACACCTTTTGAAGCTCTTCATGTTTTTGAACACCGTTTCATGCTCCTCCTATTTTTCAGACCGTTTCATGCTCCTCATATATTTCACAACTTTTGAAGCTCTTCATATATTTCACACCTTTTCAGGAACTTCATGTTTTTCAACACCTCTTCATGATCCTCCTATTTTTAAGACTGTTTCATATTCCTCATTTTTTTGACACCTTTTTAGGCTCTTCATGTTTTTTACACGTTTTCATGCTCTTCATGTTTTTCAACACCGCTTCATGCTCCTCCTCTTTTTCAGACCGTGTCATGCTCCTCCTATTTTTGACACATTTTGAAGCTCTTCATATTTTTCACACCTTTTGAAGCTCTTCATATTTTTCAAACCTTTACAGGCTCTTCATGTATTTCAACACCGCTTCATGCTCCTCCTATTTTTCAGACCGTGTCTTTCTCCTCTTATTTTTGACACCTTTTGAAGCTCTTCATATTTTTCACACCTTTTGAAGCTCTTCATATTTTTCAAACCTTTACAGACTCTTCATGTATTTCAACACCGCTTCATGCTCCTCCAATTTTTCAGACAATTTCATGCTCGTCATATTTTTCAAACCTTTTAAAGCTCTTCATAATTTTCACACCTATTCATGCTCTTCATTTTTTACACACTGTTTCATGCTCCTCCTATTTTTCAGACCGTTTCATGCTCCTCATATTTTTCACACCTTTTGAAACTCTTCATATTTTTCACACTTTTTGAAGCTCTTCATATTTTTCACACTTTTCAGGCTCTTCATGCTTCTGAACACCGCTTCATGCTCCACCTATTTTTCAGACCGTTTCATGCTCTTCATATTTTTCACACCTTTTCAGGCTCTTCATATTTTTGAACACCTCTTCATGCTACTCCTATTTTTGATACCTTTTGAAGCTCTTCATATTTTTCACACCTTTTCAGGCTCTTCATGTTTTTCAACACGGCTTCATGCTACTCCTATTTTTGATACCTTTTGAAGCTCCTCATATTCTTCAAACCATTTCATGCTCTTCTTTTTTTTCATCACCGCTTCATGCTCCTCCTATTTTTCAGACCGTTTCATGCTCCTCATATTTTGACACCTTTTAACCTGTTCATATTTTACACATTTTCAGGCTCTTCAAGTTTTTCAACACCGTTTCATGCTACTACTATTTTTGATACCTTTTGAAGCTCCTTATATTCTTCAAACCATTTCATGCTCTTCTATTTTTTCATCACCGCTTCATGCTCCTCCTATTTTTCAGACCGTTTCATGCTCTTCCTATTTTCAGACCGTTTCATGCTCCTCATATTTTTCACACCTTTAGAAGCTCTTCGTATTTTTCTCACCTTTTCAGGCTCTTCATGTTTTTCAACACCGCTTCATGATCCTCCTATTTTTCTGACAGTTTCATGCTCCTCATATTTTTCATCCTTTTTGAAGCTCTTCATATTTTTCACACCTTTAGAAGCTCTTCGTATTTTTCTCACCTTTTCAGGCTCTTCATGTTTTTGAACACCACTTCATGCTCCTCCAATTTTCAGACCATTTCATGCTCCTCATATTTTTGACACGTTTTGAAGCTCCTCATATGTTTCACACATTTTGAAGGTCTTTATATATTTCACACCATTTCAGGATCTTCATGTGTTTCAACACCACTTCATGCTCCTCCTATTTTTCAGACCGTTTCATGCTCCTCATAATTTTGACACCTTTTGAAGCTCTTTATAATTTTCACACCTTTTCAAGCTCTTCATGTTTTTCAACACCACTTCATGCTCCTCCAATTTTTCAGGCCGTTTCATTGTCCTCATATATTTGACACCTTTAGAAGATCTTCATATTTTTCACACATTTTCAGGCTCTGCATGTTTTTCAACATCGCTTCATGCCCCTCATATTTTTTAGACCGTTTCAGGCTCCTCATATTTTTCACACCTTTTAAGCTCTTCATATTTTTCACACTTTTTCAGGCTCTTCATGTTTTTCAACACCGCTTCATGCTCCTCCTATTTTTCAGACCGTTTCATGCTCCTCATATTTTTGACACGTTTTGAAGCTCCTCATATGTTTCACACATTTTGAAGGTCTTTATATATTTCACACCATTTCAGGATCTTCATGTGTTTCAACACCACTTCATGCTCCTCCTATTTTTCAGACCGTTTCATGCTCCTCATAATTTTGACACCTTTTGAAGCTCTTTATAATTTTCACACCTTTTCAAGCTCTTCATGTTTTTCAACACCACTTCATGCTCCTCCAATTTTTCAGGCCGTTTCATTGTCCTCATATATTTGACACCTTTAGAAGATCTTCATATTTTTCACACATTTTCAGGCTCTGCATGTTTTTCAACATCGCTTCATGACCCTCCTATTTTTTAGACCGTTTCAGGCTCCTCATATTTTTGACACCTTTAGAAGCTCTTCATATTTTTCACACCTTTTCAGGCTCTTCATTTTTTTCAACACCGCTTCATGCTCCTCCTATTTTTCAGACCGTTTCATGCTCCTCATAATTTTGACACTTTTTGAAGCTCCTCATATTTTTCACACGTTTTGAAGGTGTTCATATATTTCACACCATTTCAGGCTCTTCATGTTTTTCAACACCATTTCATGCTCCTCCAATTTTTCAGTCCGTTTCATGCTCATCTAATTTTTGACAACTTTTGAAGCTCTTCATATTTTTCACATTTTTGAAGCTCTTCATATTTCTCACACCTTTTCAGGCTCTTCATGTTTTTCAACACTGATTCATGCTCCTCCTATTTTTCAGACCGTTTCATGCTCCTCATAATTTTGACACTTTTTGAAGCTCCTCATATTTTTCACACGTTTTGAAGGTGTTCATATATTTCACACCATTTCAGGCTCTTCATGTTTTTCAACACCACTTAATGCACCTCCTATTTTTCAGACCGTTTCATGCTCATCTAATTTTTGACAACTTTTGAAGCTCTTCATATTTTTCACACCTTTTCAGGCTCTTCATTTTTTTCAACACCTCTTCATGCTCCTCGTATTTTTCAACACTGCTTCATGCTCCTCCTATTTTTCAGACCGTTTCATGCTCCTCATAATTTTGACACTTTTTGAAGCTCCTCATATTTTTCACACGTTTTGAAGGTCTTCATATATTTCACACCATTTCAGGCTCTTCATGTTTTTCAACAACACTTCATGCTCCTCCTATTTTTCAGACCGTTTCATGCTCATCTAATTTTTGACAACTTTTGAAGCTCTTCATATTTTTCACATTTTTGAAGCTCTTCATATTTCTCTCACCTTTTCAGGCTCTTCATGTTTTTCAACACTGATTCATGCTCCTCCTATTTTTCAGACCGTTTCATGCTCATCTCTTTTTTGACACCTTTTGAAGCTGTTCATACTTTTCACACCTTTTCAGGATCTTCAGGTTTTTGATCACCGCTTCATGATCCTCCTATTTTTCAAACCATTTCATGCTCTTCATATTTTTGACAACTTTTGAAGCTCTTCATTTTTTTCACAACTTTTCAGGCTCTTCATGTTTTTCCACACCACTTCATGCTTCCCCTAATTTTCAGACCGTTTCATGCTCCTCATGTATTTCACACGTTTTGAAGCTCTTCATATTTTTCACACCTTTCAGGCTCTTCATGTTTTTCAACACCGTTTCATGCTGCTTCTATTTTTCAGACCGTTTCATGGTCCTCATATTTTTCACACCTTTTGAAGCTCTTCATATTTTTCACACCTTTTCAGGCTCTTCATGTTTTTGAACACATCTTCATGCTCCTCCTATTTTTCACACCGTTTCATGCTCCTCATATTTTGACACCTTTTGAAGCTCTTTATATTTTTCACAACTTTTCAGGCTCTTCATGTTTTTCAACACCGTTTCATGATCCTCCTATTGTTCAGACCGTTTCATGCTCATCTCATTTTTGACACCTCTTGAAGCTTTTCATATTTTTCACAACTTTTTAAGATCTTCATGTTTTTGAAAACCGCTTCATGCTCCTCCTATTTTTCAGAGAGTTTCATGCTCCTCTTGTATTTCACACGATTTGAAGCTCTTCATATTTTTCACACCTTTTCAGGCTCTTCAAATTTTTCACACCTTTTCAGGCTCTTCAAATTTTTCACACCTTTCCAGGCTCTTCAAATGTTTCACACCTTTTCAGGCTCTTCAAATTTTTCACACCTTTTCAGGCTCTTCATATTTTTCACACCTTTTCAGGCTCTTCAAATTTTTCACACCTTTTCAGGCTCTTCAAATTTTTCCACACCACTTCATGCTTCTCCTATATTTCAGCCCGTTTCAAACTCCTCATGTATTTCACACCTTTTGAAGCTCTTCATATTTTTCACACCTTTTCAGGCTCTTCATGTTTTTGATCACCGTTTCATGCTCCTCCTATTTTTCAGACAATTTCATGCTCATCTCAATTTTGACACCTTTTGAAGCTCTTCATATATTTCACACCTTTTCAAGCTCTTCATATTTTTCACACCTTTTCAGGCTCTTCATGTTTTTCAACACCGCTTTATGCTTCTCCTATTTTTCAGACCGTTACATGCTCCTCATATTTTTGACACCTTTAGAAGTTCTTCATATTTTTCACACCTTTTTCGGCTCTTCATATTTTTCAACACCGCTTCATGCTCCTCCTATTTTTCAGACCGTTTCAAGGTCCTCATATTTTTGACACCTTTTGAAGCTTTTCATATTTTTCACACCTTTTCAGGCTCTTCATTTTTTTCAACAGTACTTCTTGCTCCTCCAATTTTTCAGACCGTTTCATGCTCATCTAATTTTTGACACCTTTTGAAGCTATGCATATTTTTCACAACTTTTCAGGCTCTTCATGTTTTTCAACACCACTGCATGCTCCTCGTATTTTTAAGACCGTTTCATGCTCCTCATATTTTTGACACCTTTAGAAGCTCTTCATATTTTTCACACCTTTTCAGGCTCTTCATGTTTTTCAACACCGCTTCATGCTCCTCTTCTTTTTCAGACCATTTCAGGCTCCTCATATTTTTGACACCTTTTTAAGCTCTTCATGTTTTTCACACATTTTCAGGCTCTTCATGTATTTCAACACCGCTTCATGCTCCTCCTATTTTTCAGAACGTTTCATGCTCCTCATATTTTGGACACCTTTTGAAGCTCTTCATATTTTTCTCACCCTTTGAAGCTCTTCATATTTTTCATATTTTTGAAGCTCTTCATATTTTCACAACTTTTCAGGCTCTTCATGTTTTTGAACACCACTTCATGCTCCTTCTATTTTTCAGAGAGTTTCATGCTCCTCATGTATTTCACGCCTTTTGAAGCTTTTCATATTTTTCACACTTTTTCAGGCTCTTCATGTTTTTCAACACCACTTCACTCTTCTCCTATTTTTCAGTCCGTTTCATGCTCCTCATGTCTTTCACACCTTTTGAAGCTCTTCACATTTTTCACACCTTTTCAGGCTCTTCATGTTTTTGATCACCATTTCATGCTCCTCCCATTTTTCAGACCGTTTCATGCTCCTCATATTTTTGACACCTTTTGAAGCTGTTCATATTTTTCACACCTTTTCAGACTCTTCATGTTTTTGAACACCGCTTCATGCTCCTCCTATTATTCAGACAGTTTCATGCTTCTCATATTTTTGACACCTTTTGAAGCTCTTCATATTTTTCACACCCTTTCAGGCTCTTAATGTTTTTCAACACCACTTCATGCTCCTCCTATTTTTCATACGTTTTCATGCTCCTCATATTTTTGACACCTTTTGAAGCTCTTCATATTGTCCACACCTTTTCAGGCTCTTCATGTTTTTGAACACCGTTTCATGTTCCTCGTATTTTTCAGGCCATTTCATGCTCGTCATGTATTTCACACTTTTGAAGCTCTTCATATTTTTCACACCTTTTCAGGATCTTCATGTTTTTCAACACCACTTCATGCTTCTCCTATTTTTCAGACCGTTACTTGCTCCTCATATTTTTGACACCTTTAGAAGTTCTTCATATTTTTCACACCTTTTCAGGCTCTTCATATTTTTCAACACCGCTTCATTCTCCTCCTATTTTTCAGACCGTTTCAAGGTCCTCATATTTTTGACACCTTTTGAAGCTTTTCATATTTTTCACACCTTTTCAGGCTCTTCATTTTTTTCAACAGTACTTCTTGCTCCTCCAATATTTCAGACCGTTTCATGCTCATCTAATTTTTGACACCTTTTGAAGCTATGCATATTTTTCACAACTTTTCAGGCTCTTCATATTTTTCAACACCACTGCATGCTCCTCATATTTTTAAGACCGTTTCATGCTCCTCATACTTTTGACACCTTTAGAAGCTCTTCATATTTTTCACACCTTTTCAGGCTCTTCATGTTTTTCAACACCGCTTCATGCTCCTCTTCTTTTTCAGACCGTTTCAGGCTCCTCATATTTTTGACACCTTTTTAAGCTCTTCATGTTTTTCACACATTTTCAGGCTCTTCATGTATTTCAACACCGCTTCATGCTCCTCCTATTTTTCAGACCGTTTCATGCTCCACACATTTTGAAACCTTTTGAAGCTCTTCATATTTTTCACACCTTTTCAGGCTCTCCATGTTTTTCATCACCGATTCATGCTCCTCCTATTTTTGAGGCCGTTTCATGCTCCTCATATTTTTGACACCTTTTGAAGCTCTTCATATTTTTCACACCTTTTAGGCTCTTCATGTTTTTGAACAGCGCTTCATGCTCCTCATATTTTTCAGACCGTTTCATGCTCCTCATATTTTTCACACCTTTTGAAGCTCTTCATATTTTTCATATTTTTGAAGCTGTTCATATTTTTCACACTTTTTCAGGCTCTTCATGTTTTTGAGCACACCTTCTTGCTCCTCCTATTTTTCAGACATTTTCATGCTCCTCATGTATTTCACACCATTTGAAGCTCTTCATGTTTTTCACACCTTTTCAGTCTCTTCATGTGTTGAACACCATTTCATGCTCCTCCGATTTTTTAGACCATTTCATGCTCCTCATATTTTTGACACCTTTTGAAGCTCTTCATATTTTTCACACCTTTTCAGGCTCTTCATGTTTTTGAACACAGCTTCATGCTCCTCCAATTTTTCAGACCGTTTCATGTTTCTCATATTTTTGACACCTTTTGAAGCTCTTCATATTTTTCACACCTTTTGAAGCTCTTCATATTTTTCATATATTTGAAGCTCTTCATATTTTTCACACCATTTCAGGCTTTTCATGTATTTGAACACCGATTCATGCTCCTCCTATTTTTCAGACCGTTTCGTGCTCCTCCTATTTTTCACTCCTTTTGAAGCTCTTCACATTTTTCACACCTTTTCAGTCTCTACATGTTTTTGAACACCGCTTCATGCTCCTCCTATTTCTCAGACCATTTCATGCTCCTCATGTATTTCACACCTTTTGAAGCTCTTCGTATTTTGCACACATTTTCAGGCTTTTCATGTTTTTCACAACCACTTCATGCTCCTCATATTTTTCAGACCGTTTCATGCACATTTCATTTTTGACTCCTTTTGAAGCTCTTCATATTTTTCACACCATTTTCAGGCTCTTCATGTTTTTCAACACCGCTTTATGATCCTCCTATTTTTCAGACCGTTTCATATTCCTCATATTTTTGACATTTTTTGAGGCTCTTCATATTTTTCACACCTTTTCAGGCTCTTCATGTTTTTGAACACCGTTTCATGCTCCTCCTATTTTTCTGACCGTTTCATGCACATCTCATTTTTGACACTTTTTGAAGCCTTTGATATTTTTCACACAATTTTCAGGCTCTTCATGTTTTTCAACACCGCTTTATGATCCTCCTATTTTTCAGACCGTTTCCTGCTCCTCATATATTTGACACCTGTTGAAGTACTTCATATTTTTCACACCTTTTGAGGCTGTTCATGTTTTTGAACACCGTTTCATGCTCCTCCTATTTTTCTGACCGTTTCATGCACATCTCATTTTTGACACTTTTTGAAGCCTTTGATATTTTTCACACCATTTTCAGGCTCTTCATGTTTTTGAACACTGTTTCATGCTCCTCCTATTTTTCAGACCGTTTCATGCTCCTCTTATGTTTGACACCTTTTGAAATTCTTCATATTTTTCACACCTTTTCACGCTCTTCATGTTTTTGAACACCGCTTCATGCTCCGCCTATTTTTCAGACCGTTTCATGCTCCTCATATTTTTGACACCTTTTGAAGCTCTTCATATTTTTCACACCCTTTCAGGCTCTTAATGTTTTTCAACACAACTTCATGCTCCTCCTATTTTTCAGACGTTTTCATGCTCCTCATATTTTTGACACCTTTAGAAACTCTTCATATCTTTCACACCTTTTCAGGCTCTTCATGTTTTGCCACACCGCTTCATGCTCCTCCTATTTTTCAGCCCGTTTCATGCTCCTCATATATTTCACACCTTTTGAAGCTCTTCATATATTTCACACATTTTCAGGCTCTTCATTTTTTTCAACACCGCTTCATGCTCCTCCTATTTTTCAGACCGTTTCATGCTCCTCATATTTTTGACACCTTTTGAAGCTCTTCATATTTTTCACACCTTTTCAGGCTCTTCATGTTTTTGAACACCGCTTCATGCTCCTCCAATTTTTCAGACCGTTTCATGTTTCTCATATTTTTGACACCTTTTGAAGCTCTTCATATTTTTCACACCTTTTGAAGCTCTTCATATTTTTCATATTTTTGAAGCTCTTCATATTTTTCACACCTTTTCAGGCTTTTCATGTATTTGAACACCGGTTCATGTTCCTCCTATTTTTCAGACCGTTTCATGCTCCTCCTATTTTTCACTCCTTTTGAAGCTCTTCATATTTTTCACACCTTTTCAGTCTCTACATGTTTTTGAACACCGCTTCATGCTCCTCCTATTTCTCAGACCATTTCATGCTCCTCATGTATTTCACACCTTTTGAAGCTCTTCGTATTTTGCACACATTTTCAGGCTTTTCATGTTTTTCACAACCACTTCATGCTCCTCATATTTTTCAGACCGTTTCATGCACATTTCATTTTTGACTCCTTTTGAAGCTCTTCATATTTTTCACACCATTTTCAGGCTCTTCATGTTTTTCAACACCGCTTTATGATCCTCCTATTTTTCAGACCGTTTCATATTCCTCATATTTTTGACATTTTTTGAGGCTCTTCATATTTTTCACACCTTTTCAGGCTCTTCATGTTTTTGAACACCGTTTCATGCTCCTCCTATTTTTCAGACCGTTTCATGCACATCTCATTTTTGACATCTTTTGAAGCTCTTGATATTTTTCACACCATTTTCAGGCTCTTCATGTTTTTCAACAACGCTTTATGATCCTCCTATTTTTCAGACCGTTTCATGCTCCTCATATATTTGACACCTTTTGAAGCTCTTCGTATTTTTCATAACTTTTCAGGCTCTTCATATTCTTCACACATTTTCAAGCTGTTCATGTTTTTGAACACGGCTTCATGCTCCTCCAATTTTTCAGACCATTTCATGTTCCTCATATTTTTGACACCTTTTGAAGCTCTTCATTCTTTTCACACCTTTTGAAGCTCTTCATATTTTTCACACCTTTTGAATCTCTTCATATTTTTCACACGTTTTCAGGCTCTTTATCTATTTCAACACCGCTTCATGCTGCTTCTATTTTTCAGACCGTTTCATGCTCCTCATATTTTTGACACCTTTTGAAGCTCTTCATATTTTTCACATCTTTTCAGGCTCTTCATGTTTTTGAACACCGTTTCATGCTCCTCGTATTTTTCAGACCGTTTCATTCTCCTCATACCTTTGACACCTTTTGAAGGTCTTCATATATTCCACACCTTTTCAGACTCTTCATGTTTTTGAACACCGCTTCATGCTCCTCTTATTTTTCAGACCGTTTCAGTCTCCTCATATTTTTGATACCTTTTGAAACTCTTCATATTTCTCACACCTTTTCAGGCTCTTCAGGTTTTTCAAAACCACTTCATGCTCCTCCTATTTTTCAGACCGTTTCATGCTCATCTCTTTTTGACACATTTTGAAGCTCTTCATATTTTTCACACCTTTTGAAGTTCTTCATATTTTTCACAACTTTTCAGGGTCTCCATGTTTATGAACACCGCTTCATGCTTCTCCTATTATTCAGACCGTCACATGCTCCTCATATTTTTCACACCTTTTGAAGTTCTTCATATTTTTCACACCTTTTCAGGTTCTTCATGTTTTTCAACACCGCTTCTTGCTCCTCCTATTTTTCAGACCGTATCATGCTCCTCATATTTTTGACACGTTTTGAAGCTCGTCATATTTTTCACACCTTTTCAGGCTCTTCAGGTTTTTGAACACCGTTTCATGCTCCTCCGATTTTTCAGACCGTTTCATGCTACTCATTTTTTTGAGACCTTTTGAAGCTCTTCACTTTTTTCACACCTTTTCAGGCTCTTCATGTTTTTGAATACCGCTTCATGCTCCTCCTACTTTTCAGACCGTTTCATGCTCTTCATATTTTTGATTTCTTTTGAAAGTCTGCATATTTTTCACACCTTTTTAGGCTCTTCATTTTTTTGAACACCACTTCATGCTCCTCCCATTTTTCAGACAGTTTCATGCTCATCTCATTTTTGACACCTTTTGAAGCTCTTCATATTTTTCACACCTTTTGAAGATCTTCATATTTTCACACGTTTTCAGGCTCTTCATGTTTTTCAACATCTTTTCATGCTCCTCCTATTTTTCAGACCGTTTCATGCTCCTCATATTTTGACAAGTTTTGAGTCTCTTCATATTTTTCAACACCTTTTCAGGCTCTTCATGTTTTTAAACACCGCTTCATTCTCCTCCTATTTTTCAGACCATTTCATGCTCCTCATATTTTTGACAGCTTTTGAAGCTCTTCATCTTTTTCACACCTTTTCAGGCTCCTCATGTTTTTGAACACCGCTTCTTGCTCCTCCTATTTTTCAGACAATTTCATGCTCATCATATTTTTCACACCTTTTGAAACTCTTGATATTTTTCACACCATTTCAGGCTCTTCATGTTTTTGAACATCGCTTCATGCTCTTCCTATTTTTCAGACGGTTTCATGCTCCTCATGTATTTCACACCTTTTGAAGCTCTTCGTATTTTTCACACCTTTTCAGGATCTTCATGTTTTTGAACACCGCTTCATGCTCCTCCTATTTTTCAAACCGTTACTTGCTCCACATATTTTTGACACCTTTTGAAGCTCTTAATATTGTTCACACCTTTTCAGGCTCTTCATGTTTTTCAACACAGCTTCATGCTCCTCCTATTTTTCAGACCGTTTCATGCTCCTCATATTTTTGACACCTTTTGAAGCTCTTTACATATTTCACACCTTTTCAGGCTCTTCATATTTTTCAACACCACTTCATGCTCCTCCTATTTTTCAGACCGTTTCTTGCTCCTCATATTTTTGACAACTTTTGAAGCTCTTCATATTTTTCACACCTTTTCAGGCTCTTCATGTTCTTCAACACTGCTTCATGCTCCTCCAATATTTCAGATCATGTCATGTTTCTCATATTTTTCACACCTTTTGAGGCTCTTCATATTTTTCACACCTTTTCACGCTCTTCATGTTTTTCACCAACACTTCATGCTCCTCCTATTTTTTAGGCCATTTCATGCTCATCTCATTTTTGACACCGTTTGAAGCTCTTCATATTTTTCACACCTTTTGAAGCTCTTCATATTTTTCACACCTTTTGAAGCTGTTCATATTTTTCACAGGTTTTCAGGCTCTTCATGTTTTCAACACCGCTTCATGCACCTCCTATTTTTCAGACCGTTTCATGCCCCTCATATTTTTCACACCTTTTGAAGATCTTCATATATTTCACACCTTTTCAGGCTCTTCATGTTTTTGAACAAAACTTCATGCTTCTATTTTTCAGAGCGTTTAATGCTCCTCATGTACTTCACACCTTTTGAAGTTCTTCATATATTTCACACCTTTTCAGGCTCTTCATGTTTTTCAACACCGCTTCATGCTCCTCCTATTTTTCAGACCGTTCATTCTCCTCATAATTTTGAAACATTTTGAAGCTCTTCTTATTTTTCACACCTTTTCAGGCTCTTCATGTTTTTCAACATCGCTTCATGCTCCTCCTATGTTTCCGACCGTTCCATGCTGCTCCCATTTTTGATACCTTTTGAAGCTCTTCATATTTTTGGCACCTTTTCATGCTCTTCATGTTTTTCAACACCGCTTCATGCTCCTCCTATACTTCAGAACGTTTTATGCTCCTCATATTTTTAACACCATTTGAAGCTCTTCATGTTTTGGGCATCTTTTCATGCTCTTCATGTTTTTCAACACCGCTTCATGCTCCTCCTGTTTTTCAGACGGTCTCTTGCTCCTCAAATTTTTGACACCTTTTGAAGCTCTTCATATTTTTCATACCTTTTGAAGCTCGTCATATTTTTTCACACGTTTTCAGGCTCTTCATATTTTTCAACACCTCTTCATGCTCCTCCTATTTTTCAGACCGTTTCATGCTCCTCATATTTTTGACACCTTTTGATGCTCTTCATATTTTTCACACTTTTCAAGCTCTTTTTTTTTCAACACCACTTCATGCTTCTCCTATTTTTCAGACCTTTTCATGCTCCTCATATTTTTGACACCTTTAGAAGCTCTTCATATTTTTCACACTTTTCAAGCTCTTCATGTTTTTCAACACCACTTCATTCTCCTCCTATTTTTAGACTGTTTCATTCTCCTCATACTTTTGACACCTTTTGAAGCTCTTCCTATATTTCACACCTTTTCAGGCTCTTCATGTTTTTAACACCACTTCATGCTCCTCCTATTTTTTAGACCATTTCCTGCTCTTCGATTTTTGATACCTTTTGAAGTTCTTCATATTTTTCACACCTTTTGAAGCTCTTAATATTTTTCACACGTTTTCAGGCTCTTCACGTTTTTCAACAAAGCTTCATGCTCCTCCTATTTTTCAGACCGTTTCATCCTCCTCATATTTTTGACACCTTTTGAAGCTCTTAATATTTTTCACACGTTTTCAGGCTCTTCATGTTTTTGAACACACCTACATGCTACTCCTATTTTTCAGACCGATTCATGCTCCTCATATTTTTCACACCTTTTGAAGCTCCTAATATTTTGCAGACCTTTTCAGGCTCTTCATGTTTTTCAACATCGTTTCAAGATCCTCCTATTTTTCAGTCCGTTTCATGCTCATCTCATTTTTGACCCCTTTTGAAGCTTTTCATATTTTTCAACCTTTTCTGGCTCTTCATGTTTTTCAACACCGTTACATGATCATCCTATTTTTCGGACCGTTTCATGCTCATCTCATTTTTGACCCCTTTTGAAGCTTTTCATATTTTTCACAACTTTTTAGGCTCTTCATGTTTTTCAACACCGCTTCTTGCTCCCCCTATTTTTCAGACCGTTTCATGCTCATCTCATTTTTGACACCTTTTGAAGCTCTTCATATTTCTCACAACTTTTTAGGCTCTTCATGTTTTTGACATCGCTTCATGCTCCTCCTATTTTTCAGAGAGTTTCTTGCTCCTCATGTATTTCACAACTTTTGAAGCTCTTCATATTTCTCACAACATTTTAGGCTCTTCATGTTTTTCCACACCACTTCATGCTTCACCTATTTTTCGGCCTGTTTCATGCTCCTCATGTATTTCACACCTTTTGAAGCTCTTCATATTTTTCACACCTTTTCAGGCTCTTCATGTTTTTGAACACAGCTTCATGCTCCTCCAATTTTTCAGACCGTTTCATGTTTCTCATATTTTTGACACCTTTTGAAGCTCTTCATATTTTTCACACCTTTTGAAGCTCTTCATATTTTTCATATATTTGAAGCTCTTCATATTTTTCACACCATTTCAGGCTTTTCATGTATTTGAACACCGATTCATGCTCCTCCTATTTTTCAGACCGTTTCGTGCTCCTCCTATTTTTCACTCCTTTTGAAGCTCTTCACATTTTTCACACCTTTTCAGTCTCTACATGTTTTTGAACACCGCTTCATGCTCCTCCTATTTCTCAGACCATTTCATGCTCCTCATGTATTTCACACCTTTTGAAGCTCTTCGTATTTTGCACACATTTTCAGGCTTTTCATGTTTTTCACAACCACTTCATGCTCCTCATATTTTTCAGACCGTTTCATGCACATTTCATTTTTGACTCCTTTTGAAGCTCTTCATATTTTTCACACCATTTTCAGGCTCTTCATGTTTTTCAACACCGCTTTATGATCCTCCTATTTTTCAGACCGTTTCATATTCCTCATATTTTTGACATTTTTTGAGGCTCTTCATATTTTTCACACCTTTTCAGGCTCTTCATGTTTTTGAACACCGTTTCATGCTCCTCCTATTTTTCTGACCGTTTCATGCACATCTCATTTTTGACACTTTTTGAAGCCTTTGATATTTTTCACACAATTTTCAGGCTCTTCATGTTTTTCAACACCGCTTTATGATCCTCCTATTTTTCAGACCGTTTCCTGCTCCTCATATATTTGACACCTGTTGAAGTACTTCATATTTTTCACACCTTTTGAGGCTGTTCATGTTTTTGAACACCGTTTCATGCTCCTCCTATTTTTCTGACCGTTTCATGCACATCTCATTTTTGACACTTTTTGAAGCCTTTGATATTTTTCACACCATTTTCAGGCTCTTCATGTTTTTGAACACTGTTTCATGCTCCTCCTATTTTTCAGACCGTTTCATGCTCCTCTTATGTTTGACACCTTTTGAAATTCTTCATATTTTTCACACCTTTTCACGCTCTTCATGTTTTTGAACACCGCTTCATGCTCCGCCTATTTTTCAGACCGTTTCATGCTCCTCATATTTTTGACACCTTTTGAAGCTCTTCATATTTTTCACACCCTTTCAGGCTCTTAATGTTTTTCAACACAACTTCATGCTCCTCCTATTTTTCAGACGTTTTCATGCTCCTCATATTTTTGACACCTTTAGAAACTCTTCATATCTTTCACACCTTTTCAGGCTCTTCATGTTTTGCCACACCGCTTCATGCTCCTCCTATTTTTCAGCCCGTTTCATGCTCCTCATGTATTTCACACCTTTTGAAGCTCTTCATATATTTCACACATTTTCAGGCTCTTCATTTTTTTCAACACCGCTTCATGCTCCTCCTATTTTTCAGACCGTTTCATGCTCCTCATATTTTTGACACCTTTTGAAGCTCTTCATATTTTTCACACCTTTTCAGGCTCTTCATGTTTTTGAACACCGCTTCATGCTCCTCCAATTTTTCAGACCGTTTCATGTTTCTCATATTTTTGACACCTTTTGAAGCTCTTCATATTTTTCACACCTTTTGAAGCTCTTCATATTTTTCATATTTTTGAAGCTCTTCATATTTTTCACACCTTTTCAGGCTTTTCATGTATTTGAACACCGGGTCATGTTCCTCCTATTTTTCAGACCGTTTCATGCTCCTCCTATTTTTCACTCCTTTTGAAGCTCTTCATATTTTTCACACCTTTTCAGTCTCTACATGTTTTTGAACACCGCTTCATGCTCCTCCTATTTCTCAGACCATTTCATGCTCCTCATGTATTTCACACCTTTTGAAGCTCTTCGTATTTTGCACACATTTTCAGGCTTTTCATGTTTTTCACAACCACTTCATGCTCCTCATATTTTTCAGACCGTTTCATGCACATTTCATTTTTGACTCCTTTTGAAGCTCTTCATATTTTTCACACCATTTTCAGGCTCTTCATGTTTTTCAACACCGCTTTATGATCCTCCTATTTTTCAGACCGTTTCATATTCCTCATATTTTTGACATTTTTTGAGGCTCTTCATATTTTTCACACCTTTTCAGGCTCTTCATGTTTTTGAACACCGTTTCATGCTCCTCCTATTTTTCAGACCGTTTCATGCACATCTCATTTTTGACATCTTTTGAAGCTCTTGATATTTTTCACACCATTTTCAGGCTCTTCATGTTTTTCAACAACGCTTTATGATCCTCCTATTTTTCAGACCGTTTCATGCTCCTCATATATTTGACACCTTTTGAAGCTCTTCGTATTTTTCATAACTTTTCAGGCTCTTCATATTCTTCACACATTTTCAAGCTGTTCATGTTTTTGAACACGGCTTCATGCTCCTCCAATTTTTCAGACCATTTCATGTTCCTCATATTTTTGACACCTTTTGAAGCTCTTCATTCTTTTCACACCTTTTGAAGCTCTTCATATTTTTCACACCTTTTGAATCTCTTCATATTTTTCACACGTTTTCAGGCTCTTTATCTATTTCAACACCGCTTCATGCTGCTTCTATTTTTCAGACCGTTTCATGCTCCTCATATTTTTGACACCTTTTGAAGCTCTTCATATTTTTCACATCTTTTCAGGCTCTTCATGTTTTTGAACACCGTTTCATGCTCCTCGTATTTTTCAGACCGTTTCATTCTCCTCATACCTTTGACACCTTTTGAAGGTCTTCATATATTCCACACCTTTTCAGACTCTTCATGTTTTTGAACACCGCTTCATGCTCCTCTTATTTTTCAGACCGTTTCAGTCTCCTCATATTTTTGATACCTTTTGAAACTCTTCATATTTCTCACACCTTTTCAGGCTCTTCAGGTTTTTCAAAACCACTTCATGCTCCTCCTATTTTTCAGACCGTTTCATGCTCATCTCTTTTTGACACATTTTGAAGCTCTTCATATTTTTCACACCTTTTGAAGTTCTTCATATTTTTCACAACTTTTCAGGGTCTCCATGTTTATGAACACCGCTTCATGCTTCTCCTATTATTCAGACCGTCACATGCTCCTCATATTTTTCACACCTTTTGAAGTTCTTCATATTTTTCACACCTTTTCAGGTTCTTCATGTTTTTCAACACCGCTTCTTGCTCCTCCTATTTTTCAGACCGTATCATGCTCCTCATATTTTTGACACGTTTTGAAGCTCGTCATATTTTTCACACCTTTTCAGGCTCTTCAGGTTTTTGAACACCGTTTCATGCTCCTCCGATTTTTCAGACCGTTTCATGCTACTCATTTTTTTGAGACCTTTTGAAGCTCTTCACTTTTTTCACACCTTTTCAGGCTCTTCATGTTTTTGAATACCGCTTCATGCTCCTCCTACTTTTCAGACCGTTTCATGCTCTTCATATTTTTGATTTCTTTTGAAAGTCTGCATATTTTTCACACCTTTTTAGGCTCTTCATTTTTTTGAACACCACTTCATGCTCCTCCCATTTTTCAGACAGTTTCATGCTCATCTCATTTTTGACACCTTTTGAAGCTCTTCATATTTTTCACACCTTTTGAAGATCTTCATATTTTCACACGTTTTCAGGCTCTTCATGTTTTTCAACATCTTTTCATGCTCCTCCTATTTTTCAGACCGTTTCATGCTCCTCATATTTTGACAAGTTTTGAGTCTCTTCATATTTTTCAACACCTTTTCAGGCTCTTCATGTTTTTAAACACCGCTTCATTCTCCTCCTATTTTTCAGACCATTTCATGCTCCTCATATTTTTGACAGCTTTTGAAGCTCTTCATCTTTTTCACACCTTTTCAGGCTCCTCATGTTTTTGAACACCGCTTCTTGCTCCTCCTATTTTTCAGACAATTTCATGCTCATCATATTTTTCACACCTTTTGAAACTCTTGATATTTTTCACACCATTTCAGGCTCTTCATGTTTTTGAACATCGCTTCATGCTCTTCCTATTTTTCAGACGGTTTCATGCTCCTCATGTATTTCACACCTTTTGAAGCTCTTCGTATTTTTCACACCTTTTCAGGATCTTCATGTTTTTGAACACCGCTTCATGCTCCTCCTATTTTTCAAACCGTTACTTGCTCCACATATTTTTGACACCTTTTGAAGCTCTTAATATTGTTCACACCTTTTCAGGCTCTTCATGTTTTTCAACACAGCTTCATGCTCCTCCTATTTTTCAGACCGTTTCATGCTCCTCATATTTTTGACACCTTTTGAAGCTCTTTACATATTTCACACCTTTTCAGGCTCTTCATATTTTTCAACACCACTTCATGCTCCTCCTATTTTTCAGACCGTTTCTTGCTCCTCATATTTTTGACAACTTTTGAAGCTCTTCATATTTTTCACACCTTTTCAGGCTCTTCATGTTCTTCAACACTGCTTCATGCTCCTCCAATATTTCAGATCATGTCATGTTTCTCATATTTTTCACACCTTTTGAGGCTCTTCATATTTTTCACACCTTTTCACGCTCTTCATGTTTTTCACCAACACTTCATGCTCCTCCTATTTTTTAGGCCATTTCATGCTCATCTCATTTTTGACACCGTTTGAAGCTCTTCATATTTTTCACACCTTTTGAAGCTCTTTATATTTTTCACACCTTTTGAAGCTGTTCATATTTTTCACAGGTTTTCAGGCTCTTCATGTTTTCAACACCGCTTCATGCACCTCCTATTTTTCAGACCGTTTCATGCCCCTCATATTTTTCACACCTTTTGAAGATCTTCATATATTTCACACCTTTTCAGGCTCTTCATGTTTTTGAACAAAACTTCATGCTTCTATTTTTCAGAGCGTTTAATGCTCCTCATGTACTTCACACCTTTTGAAGTTCTTCATATATTTCACACCTTTTCAGGCTCTTCATGTTTTTCAACACCGCTTCATGCTCCTCCTATTTTTCAGACCGTTCATTCTCCTCATAATTTTGAAACATTTTGAAGCTCTTCTTATTTTTCACACCTTTTCAGGCTCTTCATGTTTTTCAACATCGCTTCATGCTCCTCCTATGTTTCCGACCGTTCCATGCTGCTCCCATTTTTGATACCTTTTGAAGCTCTTCATATTTTTGGCACCTTTTCATGCTCTTCATGTTTTTCAACACCGCTTCATGCTCCTCCTATACTTCAGAACGTTTTATGCTCCTCATATTTTTAACACCATTTGAAGCTCTTCATGTTTTGGGCATCTTTTCATGCTCTTCATGTTTTTCAACACCGCTTCATGCTCCTCCTGTTTTTCAGACGGTCTCTTGCTCCTCAAATTTTTGACACCTTTTGAAGCTCTTCATATTTTTCATACCTTTTGAAGCTCTTCATATTTTTTCACACGTTTTCAGGCTCTTCATATTTTTCAACACCGCTTCATGCTCCTCCTATTTTTCAGACCGTTTCATGCTCCTCATATTTTTGACACCTTTTGATGCTCTTCATATTTTTCACACTTTTCAAGCTCTTTTTTTTTTCAACACCACTTCATGCTTCTCCTATTTTTCAGACCTTTTCATGCTCCTCATATTTTTGACACCTTTAGAAGCTCTTCATATTTTTCACACTTTTCAAGCTCTTCATGTTTTTCAACACCACTTCATTCTCCTCCTATTTTTAGACCGTTTCATTCTCCTCATACTTTTGACACCTTTTGAAGCTCTTCCTATATTTCACACCTTTTCAGGCTCTTCATGTTTTTAACACCACTTCATGCTCCTCCTATTTTTTAGACCATTTCCTGCTCTTCGATTTTTGATACCTTTTGAAGTTCTTCATATTTTTCACACCTTTTGAAGCTCTTAATATTTTTCACACGTTTTCAGGCTCTTCACGTTTTTCAACAACGCTTCATGCTCCTCCTATTTTTCAGACCGTTTCATCCTCCTCATATTTTTGACACCTTTTGAAGCTCTTAATATTTTTCACACGTTTTCAGGCTCTTCATGTTTTTGAACACACCTACATGCTACTCCTATTTTTCAGACCGATTCATGCTCCTCATATTTTTCACACCTTTTGAAGCTCCTAATATTTTGCAGACCTTTTCAGGCTCTTCATGTTTTTCAACATCGTTTCAAGATCCTCCTATTTTTCAGTCCGTTTCATGCTCATCTCATTTTTGACCCCTTTTGAAGCTTTTCATATTTTTCAACCTTTTCTGGCTCTTCATGTTTTTCAACACCGTTACATGATCATCCTATTTTTCGGACCGTTTCATGCTCATCTCATTTTTGACCCCTTTTGAAGCTTTTCATATTTTTCACAACTTTTTAGGCTCTTCATGTTTTTCAACACCGCTTCTTGCTCCCCCTATTTTTCAGACCGTTTCATGCTCATCTCATTTTTGACACCTTTTGAAGCTCTTCATATTTCTCACAACTTTTTAGGCTCTTCATGTTTTTGACATCACTTCATGCTCCTCCTATTTTTCAGAGAGTTTCTTGCTCCTCATGTATTTCACAACTTTTGAAGCTCTTCATATTTCTCACAACATTTTAGGCTCTTCATGTTTTTCCACACCACTTCATGCTTCACCTATTTTTCGGCCTGTTTCATGCTCCTCATGTATTTCACACCTTTTGAAGCTCTTCATATTTTTCAGACCTTTTCAGGCTCTTCATGTTTTTAATCACTGTTTCATGCTCCTCCTATTTTTCAGGCCGTTTCATGCTCCTCATATATTTGACACATTTTGAAGCTCTTCATATTTTTCACACATTTTCAGGCTCTTCATGTTTTTGAACACTGCTTCATGATCCTCCTATTTTTCAGACCGTTTCATGTTCTTCATATGTTTGACACCTTTTGAAGCTCTTCATATTTTTCACTCCTTTTCAGGCTCTTCATGTTTTTCAACACCACTTCATGCTTCACCTATTTTTCGGCCTGTTTCATGCTCCTCATGTATTTCACACCTTTTGAAGCTCTTCATATTTTTCACAACTTTTCAAGCTCTTCATGTTTTTGAACACCATTTCATGCCGCTTCTATTTTTCAGACCGTTTCATGCTCCTCATATTTTTCACACCTTTTGAAGCTCTTCATATTTTTCACACCTTTTCAGGCTCTTCATGTTTTTGAACACCACTTCATGATCCTCCTATTTTTCAGACCATTTCCTGCTCTTCATATTTTTGACACCTCTTGAAGCTCTTCATATATTTCACACCTTTTCAGCCTCTTCATTTTTTTCAAAACCGCTTCATTCTCCTCCTATTTTTCACACCGTTTCATGCTCATCTCATTTTTGACACCTTTTGAAGCTCTTCATATATTTCACACTTTTTCAAGCTCTTCATATTTTTCAGACATTTTCAGGCTCTTCATGTTTTTGAACACAGCTTCTTGCTCCTCCTATTTTTCAGACCGTTTCATGCTCCTCATATTTTTGACACCGTTTGAAGCTCTTCATATTTTTCACACCTTTTCAGGCTCTTCATGTTTGAACACCGCTTCATGCTCCTTCTATTTTTCAGAGAGTTTCATGCTCCTCATGTATTTCACACCTTTTGAAGCTCTTCATATTTTCCACACCTTTTCAGGCTCTTCATATTTTTCCACATAACTTCATGCTTCTCCTATTTTTCAGCCCGTTTCAAACTCCTCATGTATTTCACACCTTTTGAAGCTCTTCATATTTTTCACACCTTTTCCGGCTCTTCATGTTTTTGATCACCGTTTCATGCTCCTCCTATTTTTCAGACCCTTTCATGCTCCTCATATTTTTGACACCTTTTGAAGCTCTTCATATTTTTCACACATTTTCAGGCTCTTCATATTTTTGAACACCGCTTCATGCTCCTCCAATTTTTCAGGCCGTTTCATGCTCCTCATAATTGTGACACCTTTTGAAGCTCTTCATATTTTTCACACCTTTTCAGGCTCTTCATATTTTTGAACACCGCTTCATGCTCCTCCAATTTTTCAGGCCGTTTCATGCTCCTCATAATTTTGACACCTTTTGAAGCTCTTCATATGTTTCACAACTTTTCAGGCTCTTCATGTTTTTCCACACCCCTTCATGCTTCTCCTATTTTTCAGCCCGTTTCATGCTCCTCATGTATTTCACACTTTTTGAAGCTCTTCATATTTTTCACACCTTTTCAGGCTCTTCATGTTTTTTATCACCGTTTCATGCTCCTCCTATTTTTCAGACCGTTTCATGCTCATGTCATTTTCGACACCTTTTGAAGCTCTTCATATATTTCACACCCTTTGAAGCTCTTCATATTTTGCACACCTTTCCAGGCTCTTCATATTTTTCAACACCGCTTCATGCTCCACCTACTTTTCAGACCGTTTCATGCTCCTCATATTTTTGACACTTTTTGAAGCTTTTCATATTTTTCACACCTTTTCAGGCTCTTCATTTTTTTCAACACTACTTCTTGCTCCTCCAATTTTTCAGACCGTTTCATGCTCATCTAATTTTTGACACCTGTTGAAGCTCTTAATATTTTTCACACCTTCTGAAGCTCTTTATATTTTTCACACTTTTTCAGGCTCTTCATGTTTTTCAACACCACTTCTTGCTCCTCCTGTTTTTCAGACCGTTTCATGCTCATGTTATTTTCGACACCTTTTGAAGCTCTTCATATATTTCACACCTTTTGAAGCTCTTCATATTTTTCAGACCTTTTCAGGCTCTTCATGTTTTTGAACACGGCTTCTTGCTATTTTTCAGACCGTTTCATGCTCCTCATATTTTTGACACCGTTTGAAGCTCTTCATATTTTTCACACCTTTTCAGGCTCTTCATGTTTGAACACCGCTTCATGCTCCTTCTATTTTTCAGAGAGTTTCATGCTCCTCATGTATTTCACACCATTTGAAGCTCTTCATATTTTCCACACCTTTTCACGCTCTTCATATTTTTCCACACCACTTCATACTTCTCCTATTTTTCAGCCCGTTTCAAACTACTCATGTATTTCACACCTTTTGAAGCTCTTCATATTTTTCACACCTTTTCAGGCTCTTCATATTTTTGAACACCGCTTCATGCTCCTCCAATTTTTCAGGCCGTTTCATGTTCCTCATAATTTTGACACCTTTTGAAGCTCTTCATATGTTTCACACCTTTTCAGGCTCTTCATTTTTTTCAACACCACTTCATGCTCCTCCTATTATTCAGACGGTTTCATGCTCATCTCATTTTTTACACCTTTTGAAGCTCTTCATATTTTTCACACCTTTTCAGGCTCTTCATGTTTTTCACACCTTTTCAGTCTCTTCATGTTTTTGAACACCATTTCAGGCTTCTCCTAATTTGCAGACCGTTTCATTCTCCTCATATATTTGACACCTTTTGAAGCTCTTTATATATTTCACACCTTTTCAGGCTCTTCATTTTTTTCAACACCACTTCATGCTCCTCCTATTTTTCAGACCGTTTCATGCTCATCTCATTTTGACACCTTTTGAAGCTCTTCAAATTTTTCACGTCTTTTGATGCTCTTCATATTTTTCACAACTTTTCAGGCTCTTTATGATTTTCAAAACCGCTTCATGCTCCTCCTATTTTTCAGACCGTTTCATGCTCATCTCATTTTGACACCTTTTGAAGCTCTTCAAATTTTTCACACCTTTTGAAGCTCTTCATATTTTTCATATTTTTGAAGCTCTTCATATTTTCACACGTTTTCAGGCTCTTCATGTTTTTCAACACCGCTTCATGCTATTTCTATTTTTCAGAGAGTTTCATGCTCCTCATGTATTTCACACCTTTTGAAGCTCTTCATATTTTTCAAACCTTTTCAGGCTCTTCATGTTTTGCCACACCCCTTCATGCTTCTCCTTTTTTTCAGCCCGTTTCATGCTCCTCATGTATTTCACACCTTTTGAAGCTCTTCATATTTTTCACAGCTTTTCAGGCTCTTCATGGTTTTGATCATCGTTTCATGCTCCTCCTATTTTTCAGACCGTTTCATGCTCATCTCATTTTTGACACCTTTTGAAGCTCTTCATATATTTCACACCTTTTGAAGCTCTTCATATTTTGCACACCTTTCCAGGCTCTTCATATTATTCAACACCGTTTCATGCTCCACCTATTTTTCAGACCGTTTCATGCTCCTCATATTTTTGACACCTTTTGAAGCTTTTCATATTTTTCACACCTTTTCAGGCTCTTCATTTTTTTCAACACCGCTTCATGCTTCTCCTATTTTTCAGACAGATTCATGCTCCTCCTATTTTTCAGACTGTTTCATGCACCTCTTATTATTGACACCTTTTGAAGCTCTCATATTTTTCACACCTTTTCAGGCTCTTCATGTTTTTCAACACCGGTTCATGCTTTCCTATTTTTCAGAGAGTTTCATGCTCCTCATGTATTTCTCACCTTTTGAAGCTCTTCAAATTTTTCACACCTTTTCAGGCTCTTCATGTTTTTCAACACCACTTCATGCTCCTCCTATTTTTCAGACCGTTTCATGCTCCTCATATTTTTGACATCTTTAGAAACTCTACATATCTTTCACACCTTTTCAAACTCTTCATGTTTTTCAACACCGCTTCATGTTCCTCCTATTTTTCAGACCGTTTCATTCTCCTCATATTTTTGACACCTTTTGAAGCTCTTCATATTTTTCACAAGTTCTCAGGCTCTGCATGTTTTTCAACACCGCTTCATGCTCCTCATATTTTTCAGACCGTTTCATGCTTCTCATATTTTTGACACCTTTTGAAGCTCTTCCTTTTTTTCACACCTTTTCACGCTCTTCATGTTTTTGAACACCGCTTAATGCTCCTCCTATTTTTCAGACCGTTTCATGCTTCTCATATTTTTACACCTTTTGAAGCTCTTCATATTTTCACACATTTTCAGGCTCTTCATGTTTTTGAACACCGCTTCGTGCTCCTCCTATTTTTCAGACCGTTTCATGCTCCTAATATTTTTGACACCTTTTGAAGCTCTTCATATTTTTCACGCCTTTTCAGGCTCTTCATGTTTGAACACCGCTTCATGCTCCTTCTATTTTTCAGAGAGTTTCAAGCTCCTCATGTATTTCACACCTTTTGAAGCTCTTCATATTTTTCACACCTTTTCAGGCTCTTCATGTTTTTCCACACCACTTCATGCTTCTCCTATTTTTCAGCCCGTTTCATGCTCCTCATGTATTTCACACCTTTTGAAGCTCTTCATATTTTTCACACCTTTTCAGGCTCTTCACGTTTTGATCACCATTTCATGCTCCTCCTATTTTTCAGACGGTTTCATGCTCATCTCATTTTTTACACCTTTTGAAGCTCTTCCTATTTTTCACACCTTTTGAAGCTCTTCATATTTTTCACACGTTTTCAGGCTCTTCATGATTTCCAACACCGCTTCATGCTATTTCTATTTTTCAGAGAGTTTCATGCTCCTCATGTATTTCACACCTTTAGAAGCTCTTCATATTTTTCAAAACTTTTCAGGCTCTTCATGTTTTTCCACACCCCTTCATGCTTCTCCTATTTTTCAGCCCGTTTCATGCTCCTCATGTATTTCACACCTTTTGAAGCTCTTCATATTTTTCACACCTTTTCAGGCTCTTCATGTTTTTCACACCTTTTCAGGCTCTTCATGTTTTTGAACACCATTTCAGGCTTCTCCTAATTTGCAGACCGTTTCATTCTCCTCATATTTTTGACACCTTTTGAAGCTCTTTATATATTTCACACCTTTACAGGCTCTTCATTTTTTTCAACACCACTTCATGCTCCTCCTATTTTTCAGACCGTTTCATGCTCATCTCATTTTGACACCTTTTGAAGCTCTTCAAATTTTTCACGTCTTTTGAAGCTCTTCATATTTTTCACAACTTTTCATGCTCTTCATGTTTTTCAACACCGCTTCATGCTTCTCCTATTTTTCAGACACTTTCATGCTCCTCCTATTTTTCAGACTGTTTCATGCACCTCTTATTATTGACACCTTTTGAAGCTCTCATACTTTTCACACCTTTTCAGGCTCTTCATGTTTTTCAACACCGCTTCATGCTCCTCCTATTTTTGCGACCGTTTCTTGCTCCTCATATATTTGACACCTTTGAAGCTCTTCATATTTTATCACACTTTTTCAGGCTTTTCATGTTTTTCATCACCGCTTCACGCTCCTCCTATTTTTGAGACCGTTTCACGCTCCACATATTTTTGACAACTTTTGGAGCTCTTCATATTTTTCACACCTTTTCAGGCTCTTCATGTTTTTTAACCGCTGCATACTCCTCCTATTTTTCAGACCGTTTCATGCTCCTCATATATTTCACACCTTTTGAAGCTCTTCATATTTTTCACACCTTTTCAGACTCTTCATTTTTTTCAAATCCACTTCATGCTCCTCCTATTTTTCAGACCGTTTCATGCTCATCTCATTTTTGACACCTTTTGAAGCTCTTCATATTTTTCACAAGTTCTCAGCCTCCTCATGTTTTTAAACACCGCTTCATACTCCTCCTATTTTTCAGACCGTTTCATGCTCCTCATATTTTTCACACATTTTGAAGCTCTTCCTTTTTTTCACACCTTTTCACGCTCTTCATGTTTTTGAACACCGTTTCATGCTCCTCCTATTTTTCAGACCCTTTCATGCTCCTCATATTTTTGACACCTTTTGAAACTCTTCATATTTTTCACACCTTTTCAGGCTCTTCATATTTTTGAACACCGCTTCATGCTCCTCCAATTTTTCAGGCCGTTTCATGCTCCTCATAATTTTGACACCTTTTGAAGCTCTTCATATGTTTCACAACTTTTCAGGCTCTTCATTTTTTTCAACACCACTTCATGCTCCTCCTATTTTTCAGACGGTTTCATGCTCATCTCATTTTTGACACCTTTTGAAGCTCTTCATATTTTTCACACCTTTTGATGCTCTTCATATTTTTCACACGTTTTCAGGCTCTTCATGTTTTTCAACACCGCTTCATGCTATTTCTATTTTTCAGAGAGTTTCATGCTCCTCATGTATTTCACACCTTTTGAAGCTCTTCAAATTTTTCACGTCTTTTGAAGCTCTTCATATTTTTCACAACTTTTCAGGCTCTTTATGATTTTCAACACCGCTTCATGCTCCTCCTTTTTTTCAGACCGTTTCATGCTCATCTCATTTTGACACCTTTTGAAGCTCTTCAAATTTTTCACACCTTTTGAAACTCTTCATATTTTTCATATTTTTGAAGCTCTTCATATTTTCACACGTTTTCAGGCTCTTCATGTTTTTCAACACCGCTTCATGCTATTTCTATTTTTCAGAGAGTTTCATGCTCCTCATGTATTTCACACCTTTTGAAGCTCTTCATATTTTTCAAACCTTTTCAGGCTCTTCATGTTTTTCCACACCCCTTCATGCTTCTCATATTTTTCAGCCCGTTCCATGCTCCTCATGTATTTCACACCTTTTGAAGCTCTTCATATTTTTCACATCTTTTCAGGCTCTTCATGTTTTTTATCACCGTTTCATGCTCCTCCTATTTTTCAGACCGTTTCATGCTCCTCATATTTTTGACACCTTTTGAAGCTTTTCATATTTTCACACCTTTTCAGGCTCTTCATATTTTTCAACACCGCTTCATGCTTCTCCTATTTTTCATACAGTTTCATGCTCCTCCTAATTTTCAGACTGTTTCATGCACCTCTTATTATTGATACCTTTTGAAGCTCTCATATTTTTCACACCCTTTCAGGCTCTTCATGTTTTTCAACACCGCTTCATGCTTCTCCTATTTTTCAGACAGTTTCATGCTCCTCCAATTTTTCAGACTGTTTCATGCACCTCTTATTATTGACACCTTTTGAAGCTCTCATATTTTTCACACCATTTCAGGCTCTTCATGTTTTTCAACACCGCTTCATGCTCCTCCTATTTTTGCGAGCGTTTCATGCTCCTCATATTTCTGACACCTTTGAAGCTCTTCATGTTTTATCACACGTTTTCAGGCTCTTCATGTTTTTCATCACCGCTTCCCGCTCCTCCTATTTTTGAGACCGTTTCACGCTCCACATATTTTTGAAAACTTTTGGAGCTCTTCATATTTTTCACACCTTTTCAGGCTCTTCATGTTTTTTAACTGCTGCATACTCCTCCTATTTTTCAGACCGTTTCATGCTCCTCATATATTTCACACCTTTTGAAGCTCTTCATATTTTTCACACCTTTTCAGGCTCTTCATTTTTTTCAACACCACTTCATGCTCCTCCTATTTTTCAGATCGTTTCATCCTCATCTCATTTTTGACACCTTTTGAAGCTCTTCATATTTTTCACACCTTTAAAGGCTCTTCATGTTTTTGAACACGGCTTCATGCTCCTCGTCTTTTTCAGACCGTTTCATGCACCTCATATTTTTGACACCTTTTGAAGCTCTTCATATTTTTCACACCTTTTCAGGCTCTTCATATTTTTGAACTCCGCTTCATGCTCCTCCTATTTTTCAGACAATTTCCTGCTCTTCATATTTTTGACACCTGTTGAAGCTCTTCATATATTTCACACCTTTTCAGCCTCTTCATTTTTTTCAAAACCGCTTCATGCTCCTCCTATTTTTCACACCGTTTCATGCTCATCTCATTTTTGACACCTTTTGAAGCTCTTCATATATTTCACACCTTTTCAAGCTCTTCATATTTTTCAGACCTTTTCAGGCTCTTCATGTTTTTGAACACGGCTTCTTGCTCCTCCTATTTTTCAGACCGTTTCATGCTCCTCATATTTCTGACACCTTTTGAAGCTCTTCATATTTCTCACACCTTTTCAGGCTCTTCATGTTTTTGAACACCGCTTCATGCTCCTCCAATTTTTCAGGCCGTTTCATGTTCCTCATAATTTTGACACCTTTTGAAGCTCTTCATATGTTTCACACCTTTCAGGCTCTTCATTTTGTTCAACACCACTTCATGCTCCTCCTATTTTTCAGACGGTTTCATGCTCATCTCATTTTTTACACCTTTTGAAGCTCTTCATATTTTTCACACCTTTTCAGGCTCTTCATGTTTTTCACACCTTTTCAGGCTCTTCATGTTTTTGAACACGATTTCAGGTTTCTCCTAATTTGCAGACCGTTTCATTCTCCTCATATTTTTGACACCTTTTGAAGCTCTTTATATATTTCACACCTTTTCAGGCTCTTCATTTTTTTCAACACCACTTCATGCTCCTCCTATTTTTCAGACCGTTTCATGCTCATCTCATTTTGACACCTTTTGAAGCTCTTCAAATTTTTCACACCTTTTGAAGCTCTTCATATTTTTCAAACCTTTTCAGGCTCTTCATGTTTTTCCACACCCCTTCATGCTCCTCCTATTTTTCAGACCGTTTCATGCTCATCTCATTTTTGACACCTTTGGAAGCTCTTCATATATTTCACACCTTTTGAAGCTCTTCATATTTTGCACACCTTTCCAGGCTCTTCATATTTTTCAACACCGCTTTTGCTCCACCTATTTTTCAGACCGTTTCATGCTCCTCATATTTTTGACACCTTTTGAAGCTTTTCATATTTTTCACACCTTTTCAGGCTCTTCATTTTTTTCAACACCGCTTCATGCTTCTCCTATTTTTCAGACAGATTCATGCTTCTCCTATTTTTCAGACTGTTTCATGCACCTCTTATTATTGACACCTTTTGAAGCTCTCATATTTTTCACACCTTTTCATGCTCTTCATGTTTTTCAACACCGGTTCATGCTTCTCCTATTTTTCAGAGAGTTTCATGCTCCTCATGTATTTCTCACCTTTTGAAGCTCTTCAAATTTTTCACACTTTTTCAGGCTCTTCATGTTTTTCAACATCACTTCATGCTCCTCCTATTTTTCAGACCGTTTCATGTTCCTCATATTTTTGACATCTTTAGAAACTCTACATATCTTTCACACCTTTTCAGACTCTTCATGTTTTTCAACACCGCTTCATGATCCTCCTATTTTTCAGACCGTTTCATTCTCCTCATATTTTTGACACCTTTTGAAGCTCTTCATGTTTTTCACAAGTTCTCAGGCTCTGCATGTTTTTCAACACCGCTTCATGCTCCTCATATTTTTCAGACCGTTTCATGCTTCTCTTATTTTTGACACCTTTTGAAGCTCTTCATATTTTCACACTTTTTCAGGCTCTTCATGTTTTTGAACACCGCTTCGTGCTCCTCCTATTTTTCAGACCGTTTCATGCTCCTAATATTTTTGACACCTTTTGAAGCTCTTCATATTTTTCACGCCTTTTCAGGCTCTTCATGTTTGAACACCACTTCATGCTCCTTCTATTTTTCAGAGAGTTTCATGCTCCTCATGTATTTCACACCTTTTGAAGCTCTTCATATTTTTCACACCTTTTCAGGCTCTTCATGTTTTTCCACACCACTTCATGCTTGTCCTATTTTTCAGCCCGTTTCATGCTCCTCATGTATTTCACACCTTTTGAAGCTCTTCATATTTTTCACACCTTTTCAGGCTCTTCACGTTTTGATCACCGTTTCATGCTCCTCTTATTTTTCAGACCGTTTCATGCTCATCTCATTTTTGACACCTTTTGAAGCTCTTCACATTTTTCACAACTTTTCAGGCTCTTCATATTTTTGAAAACAGTTTCTTGCTCCTCATATTTTTCAGACCGTTTCACCCTCTATATATTTGACACCTTTTTGAAGCTCTTCATATTTTTCACACGTTTTCAGTCTCTTCATGTTTTTCAACACCACTTCAAGCTCCTTCTATTTTTCAGACCGTTTCTTGCTCCTCATATTTTTGACACCTTTGAGGCTCTTCATATATTTCACACTGTTTCAGGCTCTTTATGTTTTCAACACCGCTTCATGCTCCTCCTAATTTTCAGACCGTTTCATTCTCCTCATACTTTTGACACCTTTTGAAGCTCTTCATATATTTCACACTTTTTCAGGCTCTTCATGTTTTTGAACACCGCCTCATGCTCTGCCTATTTTTCAGACCGTTTCATGCTCCTCATATTTTTGACACATTTTGAAGCTCTTCATATTTTTCACACCTTTTCAGGCTCTTCATGTTTTTCAACACCACTTCATGCTCCTCCTATTTTTCAGACCGTTTCATGCTCCTCATATTTTTACACCTTTTGAATTTCTTCATTTTTTTCACACCTTTTCAGGCTCTTCATTATTTTCAACACCACTTCATGCTCCTCCCACATTTCAGACCGTTTTACACTCATCTCATTTTTGACACCTTTTGAAGCTCTTCATATTTTTCACACCTTTTGAAGCTCTTCATTTTTTTCACACGTTTTCAGGCTCTTCATGTTTTTCAACACCACTTCATGCTCCTCCTATTTTGCAGACCGTTTCATGCTCCTCATATTTTTGACACCTTTTGAAGCTCTTCATATTTTTCCCACCTTTTCAGGCTCTTCATGTTTTTGAACACCGCTTCATGCTCCTCCTATTTTTCAGACCGTTTCATGCTCCTCATATTTTTGACACCTTTTGAAGCTTTTCATATTTTTCACACCTTTTGAAGCTCTTCATATTTTTCACCCCTTTTCAGACTCTGCATGTTTTTGAACACCGCTTCATGCTCCTCCTATTTTTGAGACCGTTTCATGCTCCTCATGTATTTCACACCTTTTGAAGCTATTCATATTTGTCACACCTTTTCAGGCTCCTCATGTTTTTCAACACCGCTTCATGCTCCTCCTATTTTTCAGACCGTTTCATGCTCCTCATATTTTTCACACCTTTTGAAGCTGTTCATATATTTCACACCTTTTCAGGCTCTTCATGTTTTTGAACACTGGTTCATGCTCCTCCTATTTTTCAGACCGTATCATGCTCCTCATATTTTTCACACCTTTTGAAGCTGTTCATATATTTCACACCTTTTCAGGCTCTTCATGTTTTTCGACACCGGTTCATGCTCCTCATATTTTTCAGACCGTTTCATGCTTCTCATATTTTTCACACCTTTTGAAGCTCTTCATATATTTCACACCTGTTCAGGCTCTTCATTTTTTTCAACACTACATCATGCTCCTCCTATTTTTCAGACCGTTTCATGTTCATCTCATTTTTGACACCTTCTGAAGCTCTTCATATTTTTCACACCTTTTGAAGCTCTTCATATTTTTCACAAGATTTCAGTCTCAGCATGTTTTTGAACACCGCTTCATGCTCCTCCTATTTTTCAGCTCGTTTCATGCTCCTCATATTTTTGACACCTTTTGAAGCTCTTCATATTTTTCACACCTTTTCAGGCTCTTCATGTTTTTGAACACCGCCTCATGCTCTGCCTATTTTTCAGACCGTTTCATGCTCCTCATATTTTTGACACATTTTGAAGCTCTTCATATTTTTCACACCTTTTCAGGCTCTTCATGTTTTTCAACACCACTTCATGCTCCTCCTATTTTTCAGACCGTTTCATGCTCCTCATATTTTTACACCTTTTGAATTTCTTCATTTTTTTCACACCTTTTCAGGCTCTTCATGTTTTTGAACACAACTTCATGCTCCTCCTATTTTTCAGCCCGTTTCATACTCCTCATATTTTTCACACCTTTTGAAGCTCTTCATATTTTTCACACATTTTCAGGCTCTTCATGTTTTTGAACACAGCTTCATGCTCCTCCTATTTTTCAGACCGTTTCATGCTCCTCATATTTTTGACAGCTTTGGAAGCTCTTCATATTTTTCACACCTTTTCAGACTCTTCATGTTTTTCAACACCGTTGCATGATCCTCCTATTTTTCAGACCGTTTCATGCTCCTCATATACTTGACACATTTTTAAGCTCTTCATGTATTTCACACATTTTCAGGCTATTCATGTTTTTCAACACCGCTTCATGCTCCTTGTATTTTTAAGACCGTTTCATGCTCCTCATATTTTTGACACCTTTTGAACCTCTTCATATTTTTCACACATTTTCTGGCTCTTCATGTTTTTCAACAACTCTTCATGCACCTCCAATTTTTCAGACCGTTTCATGCTCATCTCATTTTTGACACTTTTTGAAGCTCTTCATATTTTTCACACCTTTTCAGGCTCTTCATGTTTTTGAACACCGCTTCATGCTCCTCCTATTTTTAAGACCGTTTCATGCTCCTCATATTTTTGACACATTTTAAAGCTCTTCATATTTCTCACACCTTTTCAGGCTCTTCATGGTTTTCAACAACGCTTCATGCACCTCCTATTTTTCAGAACGTTTCATGCTCATCTCATTTTTGACACCTTTTGAAGCTTTTCATATTTTTCACACCTTTGTAGGCTCTTCATGTTTTTGAACACCGCTTCATGCTAATCCTATTTTTCAAACCATATCATGCTCCTCATATTTTTCACACCTTTTTAAGCTCCTCATATTTTTCACACCTTTTCAGGCTCTTCATGTTTTTGAACACTACTTCATGCTCCTTCTATTTTTCAGAGAGTTTCATGCTCCTCATGTATTACACATCTTTTGAAGCTCTTCATATTTTTCACACCTTTACAGGCTCTTCATGTTTTTCCACACCACTTCATGCTTCTTCTATTTTTCAGCTCATTTCATGCTCCTCATGAATTTCACACCTTTTGAAGCTCTTCATATTTTTCACACTTTTTCAGGCTCTTCATGTATTTGATCACCGTTTCATGCTCCTCCTATTTTTCAGACCGTTTCATGCTCCTCATTTTTTTGACACCTTTTGAAGCTCTTCATATTTTTCACACCTTTTCAGGCTCTTCATGTTTTTGAACATCGCCTCATGCTCCTCCTATTTTTCAGACCATTTCATGCTCCTCATATTTTTGACACATTTTGAAGCTCTTCATATTTTTCACACCTTTTCAGGCTCTTCATGTTTTTGGACACCACTTCATTCTCCTCCTGTTTTTCAGACCGTTTCCTGCTCTTCAAATTTTTACACCTTTTGAAGCTCTTCATATTTTTCACACATTTGTAGGCTCTTCATGATTTTGAAAACAGCTTCATTCTCCTCCTATTTTTCAGACCTTTTCATGCTCCTCAAATTGTGACACCTTTTGAAGCTCTTCATATTTCTCACACATTTTCAGGCTATTCATGTTTTTCAACACCGCTTCATGCTCCTCCTATTTTTCAGACAGTTTCATGCTCCTCATATTTTTGACACCTTTTGAAGCTCTTCATATTTTTCACATCTTTTGAAGCTCTTTTTTTTTTCACACATTTTCAGGCTCTTCATGTATTTCAACACCCTTTGTTGCTCCTCCGATTTTTCAGACCGTTTCATGCTCCTCATATCTTTGACACCTTTTGAAGTTCTTCATATTTCTGACACCTCGTCAGTCTCTTCATGTTTTTCAACACCGTTTCTTGCTCCTCCTATTTTTCAGACCATTTCATGCTCCTCATGTATTTCACACCTTTTGAAGCTCTTCATATTTTGCACGCGTTTTCAGGCTCTTCATGTTTTTACACAACCAATTCATGCTCCTCCTATTTTTCAGACCGTATCATGCTCCTCTTTATTTTCACACCTTTTGAAGCTCTTCATATATTTCACACCTTTTCAGGCTCTTCATTATTTTCAACACCACTTCATGCTCCCCCCACATTTCAGACCGTTTTACACTCATCTCATTTTTGACACCTTTTGAAGCTCTTCATATTTTTCACACCTTTTGAAGCTCTTCATTTTTTTCACACCTTTTCAGGCTCCTCATGTTTTTCAACACTGCTTCATGCTCCTCCTATTTTTCAGACCGTTTCATGCTACTCATATTTTTCACACCTTTTGAAGCTGTTCATATATTTCACACCTTTTCAGGCTCTTCATGTTTTAGAACACTGGTTCATGCTCCTCCTATTTTTCAGACCGTATCATGCTCCTCATATTTTTCACACCTTTTGGAGCTCTTCATATTTTTCACACCTTTTCAGGCTCTTCATGTTTTTCGACACTGGTTCATGCTCCTCATATTTTTCAGACCGTTTCATGCTTCTCATATTTTTCACACCTTTTGAAGCTCTTCATATATTTCACACCTGTTCAGGCTCTTCATTTTTTTCAACACTACATCATGCTCCTCCTATTTTTCAGACCGTTTCATGTTCATCTCATTTTTGACACCTTCTGAAGCTATTCATATTTTTCACACCTTTTGAAGCTCTTCATATTTTTCACAAGATTTCAGTCTCAGCATGTTTTTGACCACCGCTTCATGCTCCTCCTATTTTCAGACCGTTTCATGCTCCTCATGTATTTCACACCTTTTGAAGCTCTTCATATTTGTCACAACTTTTCAGGCTCCTCATGTTTTTCAACACCGCTTCATGCTCCTCCTATTTTTCAGACCGTTTCATGCTCCTCATATTTTTCACACCTTTTGAAGCTCTTCATATTTTTAACACCTTTTCAGGCTCTTCATGTTTTTGAACACCGCTTCATGCTCCTTCTAATTTTTAAACCGTTTAATGCTCCTCATGTATTTCACACCTTTTGAAGCTCTTCATATTTTTCACACCTTTAGCTCTTCATGTGTTTGAACACCATTTCATGCTCCTCCTATTTTTCAGACCGTTTCATGCTCCTCATATTTTTGACATCTTTTGAAGCTCTTCATATTTCTCACACCTTTTCAGGCTCTTCATGTTTTTGAACACGGCTTCATGCTCCTCCTATTTTTCAGACCGTTTCATGCTCATCTCATTTTTGACACCTTTTGAAGCTCTTCATATTTTTCAAACCTTTTGAAGCTCTTCATAATTTTCACACCTTTTCAGACTCTGCATGTTTTTGAACACCGCTTCATGCTCCTCCTATTTTTCAGATCGTTTCATGCTCCTCATGTATTTCACACCTTTTGAAGCTCTTCATATTTGTCACACCTTTTCAGGCTCTTCATGTTTTTCAACCCCGCTTCATGCTCCTCCTATTTTTCAGACCGTTTAATGATCCTCATATTTTTCACACTTTTTGAAGCTCTTCATATTTTTCACACATTTTAAGGCTCTTCATGTTTTTCAACATCGCTTCATGCTCCTCCAATTTTTCAGACCGTTTCAAGCTTCTCATGTATTTCACACCTTTTGAAGCTCGTCATATTTTGCACACGTTTTCCGGCTCTTCATGTTTTTTCACAACCACTTCATGCTCCTCCTATTTTTCAGACCGTATCATGCTCCTCATATTTTTCACACCTTTTCAGGCTCTTCATTATTTTCAACACAACTTCATGCTCCTCCCATTTTTCAGACCGTTTTTTACTCATCTCATTTTTGACACCTTTTGAAGCTGTTCATATTTTTCACACCTTTTGAAGCTCTTCATGTTGTTGAACACCGTTTCATGCTCCTCCTATTTTTCAGACCGTTTCATGCTCCTCATATATTTCACAACTTTTGAAGCTCTTCATATATTTCACACCTTTTCAGGAACTTCATGTTTTTCAACACCTCTTCATGATCCTCCTATTTTTAAGACCGTTTCATATTCCTCATATTTTTGACACCTTTTTAGGCTCTTCATGTTTTTTACACCTTTTCAGGCTCTTCATGTTTTTCAACACCGCTTCATGCTCCTCCTATTTTTCAGACCGTGTCATGCTCCTCCTATTTTTGACACATTTTGAAGCTCTTCATATTTTTCACGCCTTTTGAAGCTCTTCATATTTTTCAAACCTTTACAGGCTCTTCATGTATTTCAACACCGCTTCATGCTCCTCCTATTTTTCAGACCGTGTCTTTCTCCTCTTATTTTTGACAAATTTTGAAGCTCTTCATATTTTTCACACCTTTTGAAGCTCTTCATATTTTTCAAACCTTTACAGGCTCTTCATGTATTTCAACACCGCTTCATGCTCCTCCTATTTTTCAGACAATTTCATGCTCGTCATATTTTTCAAACCTTTTAAAGCTCTTCATAATTTTCACACCTATTCATGCTCTTCATTTTTTACACACAGTTTCATGCTCCTCCTATTTTTCAGACCGTTTCATGCTCCTCATATTTTTCACACCTTTTGAAACTCTTCATATTTTTCACACTTTTTGAAGCTCTTCATATTTTTCACAGTTTTCAGGCTCTTCATGCTTCTGAACACCGCTTCATGCTCCACCTATTTTTCAGACCGTTTCATGCTCTTCATATTTTTCACACCTTTTCAGGCTCTTCATATTTTTGAACACCTCTTCATGCTACTCCTATTTTTGATACCTTTTGAAGCTCTTCATATTTTTCACACCTTTTCAGGCTCTTCATGTTTTTCAACACGGCTTCATGCTACTCCTATTTTTGATACCTTTTGAAGCTCCTCATATTCTTCAAACCATTTCATGCTTTTCTTTTTTTTCATCACCGCTTCATGCTCCTCCTATTTTTCAGACCGTTTCATGCTCCTCCTATTTTGAGACCGTTTCATGCTCCTCATATTTTTCACACCTTTAGAAGCTCTTCTTATTTTTCTCACCTTTTCAGGCTCTTCATGTTTTTCAACACCGCTTCATGATCCTCCTATTTTTCTGACAGTTTCATGCTCCTCATATTTTTCATCCTTTTTGAAGCTCTTCATATTTTTCACACCTTTAGAAGCTCTTCGTATTTTTCTCACCTTTTCAGGCTCTTCATGTTTTTGAACACCACTTCATGCTCCTCTGATTTTTCAGACCATTTCATGCTCCTCATATTTTTGACACGTTTTGAAGCTCCTCATAAGTTTCACACATTTTGAAGGTCTTCATATATTTCACACCATTTCAGGATCTTCATGTGTTTCAACACCACTTCATGCTCCTCCTATTTTTCAGACCGTTTCATGCTCCTCATAATTTTGACACCTTTTGAAGCTCTTTATATTTTTCACACCTTTTCAAGCTCTTCATGTTTTTCAACACCACTTCATGCTCCTCCAATTTTTCAGGCCGTTTCAGGCTCCTCATATTTTTGACACCTTTAGAAGCTCTTCATATTTTTCACACCTTTTCAGGCTCTTCATTTTTTTCAACACCTCTTCATGCTCCTCGTATTTTTCAACACCACTTCATGCTCCTCCTATTTTTCAGACCGTTTCATGCTCGTCATAATTTTGACACTTTTTGAAGCTCCTCATATTTTTCACACGTTTTGAAGGTGTTCATATATTTCACACCATTTCAGGCTCTTCATGTTTTTCAGCACCACTTCATGCTCCTCCTATTTTTCAGACCGTTTCATGCTCATCTAATTTTTGACAACTTTTGAAGCTCTTCATATTTTTCACACCTTTTCAGGCTCTTCATTTTTTTCAACACCTCTTCATTCTCCTCGTATTTTTCAACACTGCTTCATGCTCCTCCTATTTTTCAGACCGTTTCATGCTCCTCATAATTTTGACACTTTTTGAAGCTCCTCATATTTTTCACACGTTTGAAGGTCTTCATATATTTCACACCATTTCAGACTCTTCATGTTTTTCAACACCACTTCATGCTCCTCCTATTTTTCAGACCGTTTCATGCTCATCTAATTTTTGACAACTTTTGAAGCTCTTCATATTTTTCACATTTTTGAAGCTCTTCATATTTCTCACACCTTTTCAGGCTCTTCATGTTTTTCAACACTGATTCATGCTCCTCCTATTTTTCAGACCGTTTCATGCTCATCTCTTTTTTGACACCTTTTGAAGCTGTTCATACTTTTCACACCTTTTCAGGATCTTCATGTTTTTGATCACCGCTTCATGATCCTCCTATTTTTCAAACCATTTCATGCTCTTCATATTTTTGACAACTTTTGAAGCTCTTCATTTTTTTCACACCTTTTCAGGCTCTTCATGTTTTTCCACACCACTTCATGCTTCCCCTAATTTTCAGACCGTTTCATGCTCCTCATGTATTTCACACGTTTTGAAGCTCTTCATATTTTTCACACCTTTCAGGCTCTTCATGTTTTTCAACACCGTTTCATGCTGCTTCTATTTTTCAGACCGTTTCATGGTCCTCATATTTTTCACACCTTTTGAAGCTCTTCATATTTTTCACACCTTTTCAGGCTCTTCATGTTTTTGAACACATCTTCATGCTCCTCCTATTTTTCACACCGTTTCATGCTCCTCATATTTTGACACATTTTGAAGCTCTTTATATTTTTCACAACTTTTCAGGCTCTTCATGTTTTTCAACACCGTTTCATGATCCTCCTATTGTTCAGACCGTTTCATGCTCATCTCATTTTTGACACCTCTTGAAGCTTTTCATATTTTTCACAACTTTTTAAGCTCTTCATGTTTTTGAAAACCGCTTCATGCTCCTCCTATTTTTCAGAGAGTTTCATGCTCCTCTTGTATTTCACACGATTTGAAGCTCTTCATATTTTTCATACCTTTTCAGGCTCTTCAAATTTTTCACACCTTTTCAGGCTCTTCAAATTTTTCACACCTTTTCAGGCTCTTCAAATTTTTCACACCTTTTCAGGCTCTTCAAATTTTTCACACCTTTTCAGGCTCTTCATATTTTTCACACCTTTTCAGGCTCTTCAAATTTTTCACACCTTTTCAGGCTCTTCAAATTTTTCCACACCACTTCATGCTTCTCCTCTATTACAGCCCGTTTCAAACTCCTCATGTATTTCACACCTTTTGAAGCTCTTCATATTTTTCACTCCTTTTCAGGCTCTTCATGTTTTTGATCACCGTTCATGCTCCTCCTATTTTTCAGACAGTTTCATGCTCATCTCAATTTTGACACCTTTTGAAGCTCTTCATATATTTCACACCTTTTCAAGGTCTTCATATTTTTCACACCTTTTCAGGCTCTTCATGTTTTTCAACACCGCTTCATGCTTCTCCTATTTTTCAGACCGTTACTTGCTCCTCATATTTTTGACACCTTTAGAAGTTCTTCATATTTTTCACACCTTTTCAGGCTCTTCATATTTTTCAACACCGCTTCATGCTCCTCCTATTTTTCAGACCGTTTCAAGGTCCTCATATTTTTGACACCTTTTGAAGCTTTTCATATTTTTCACACCCTTTCAGGCTCTTCATTTTTTTAAACAGTACTTCTTGCTCCTCCAATTTTTCAGACCGTTTCATGCTCATCTAATTTTTGACACCTTTTGAAGCTATGCATATTTTTCACAACTTTTCAGGCTCTTCATGTTTTTCAACACCACTGCATGCTCCTCGTATTTTTAAGACCGTTTCATGCTCCTCATATTTTTGACACCTTTAGAAGCTCTTCATATTTTTCACACCTTTTCAGGCTCTTCATGTTTTTCAACACCGCTTCATGCTCCTCTTCTTTTTCAGACCGTTTCATGCTCCTCATATTTTTGACACCTTTTTAAGCTCTTCATGTTTTTCACACATTTTCAGGCTCTTCATGTATTTCAACACCGCTTCATGCTCCTCCTATTTTTCAGAACGTTTCATGCTCCTCATATTTTTGACACATTTTGAAGCTCTTCATATTTTTCTCACCCTTTGAAGCTCTTCATATTTTTCATATTTTTGAAGCTCTTCATATTTTCACACGTTTTCAGGCTCTTCATGTTTTTCAACACCGCTTCATGCTCCTCCTATTTTTAAAACTGTATCATGCTCCACATATTTTTCATACCTTTTGAAGCTCTTCATATTTTTCACACCTTTTCAGGCTCTTCATGTTTTTCAACATCGCTTCATGCTCCGCCTATTTTTCAGACCGTTTTATGCTCCTCATATTTTTGACACCTTTTGAAGCTCTTCATATTTTTCTCACCCTTTGAAGCTCTTCATATTTTTCATATTTTTGAAGCTCTTCATATTTTCACAACTTTTCAGGCTCTTCATGTTTTTGAACACCACTTCATGCTCCTTCTATTTTTCAGAGAGTTTCATGCTCCTCATGTATTTCACACCTTTTGAAGCTTTTCATATTTTTCACACTTTTTCAGGCTCTTCATGTTTTTCAACACCACTTCATTCTTCTCCTATTTTTCAGCCCGTTTCATGCTCCTCATGTCTTTCACACCTTTTGAAGCTCTTCACATTTTTCACACCTTTTCAGGCTCTTCATGTTTTTGATCACCATTTCATGCTCCTCCCATTTTTCAGACCGTTTCATGCTCCTCATATTTTTGACACCTTTTGAAGCTGTTTATATTTTTCACACCTTTTCAGACTCTTCATGTTTTTGAACACCGCTTCATGCTCCTCCTATTATTCAGACAGTTTCATGCTTCTCATATTTTTGACACCTTTTGAAGCTCTTCATATTGTTCACACCTGTTCAGGCTCTTCATGTTTTTGAACACCGTTTCATGTTCCTCGTATTTTTCAGGCCATTTCATGCTCATCATGTATTTCACACTTTTGAAGCTCTTCATATTTTTCACACCTTTTCAGGATCTTCATGTTTTTCAACACCACTTCATGCTTCTCCTATTTTTCAGCCCGTTTCATGCTCCTCATATTTTTGACACCTTTTGAAGCTTTTCATATTTTTCACACCTTTTCAGGCTCTTCATGTTTTTGAACACCACTTCATGCTCCTTCTATTTTTCAGAGAGTTTCATGCTCCTCATGTATTTCACACGTTTTGAAGCTCTTCATATGTTTCACACCTTTTGAAGTTCTTCATATTTTTCACACCTTTTCAAGCTCTTCATATTTTTCACACCTTTTCAGGCTCTTCATGTTTTTCAACACCGCTTCATGCTCCTCCTATTTTTCAGACCGTTTCATGCTCCACACATTTTGAAACCTTTTGAAGCTCTTCATATTTTTCACACCTTTTCAGGCTCTCCATGTTTTTCATCACCGATTCATGCTCCTCCTATTTTTCAGGCCGTTTCATGCTCCTCATATTTTTGACACCTTTTGAATCTCTTCATATTTTTCACACCTTTTAGGCTCTTCATGTTTTTGAACAGCGCTTCATGCTCCTCATATTTTTCAGACCGTTTCATGCTCTTCATATTTTTCACACCTTTTGAAGCTCTTCATATTTTTCATATTTTTGAAGCTCTTCATATTTTTCACACTTTTTCAGGCTCTTCATGTTTTTGAGCACACCTTCTTGCTCCTCCTATTTTTCAGACCGTTTCATGCTCCTCATATTTTTCACACCATTTGAAGCTCTTCATGTTTTTCACACCTTTTCAGTCTCTTCATGTATTTGAACACCATTTCATGCTCCTCCGATTTTTTAGACCATTTCATGCTCCTCATATTTTTGACACCTTTTGAAGCTCTTCATATTTTTCACACCTTTTCAGGCTCTTCATGTTTTTGAACACCACTTCATGCTCCTCCAATTTTTCAGACCGTTTCATGTTTCTCATATTTTTGACACCTTTTGAAGCTCTTCATATTTTTCACACCTTTTGAAGCTCTTCATATTTTTCATATTTTTGAAGCTCTTCATATTTTTCACACCATTTCAGGCTTTTCATGTATTTGAACACCGGTTCATGCTCCTCCTATTTTTCAGACCGTTTCGTGCTCCTCATGTATTTCACACCTTTTGAAGCTCTTAGTATTTTGCACACATTTTCAGGCTTTTCATGTTTTTCACAACCACTTCATGCTCCTCATATTTTTCAGACCGTTTCATGCACATTTCATTTTTGACTCCTTTTGAAGCTCTTCACATTTTTCACACCTTTTCAGTCTCTACATGTTTTTGAACACCGCTTCATGCTCCTCCTATTTCTCAGACCATTTCATGCTCCTCATGTATTTCACACCTTTTGAAGCTCTTAGTATTTTGCACACATTTTCAGGCTTTTCATGTTTTTCACAACCACTTCATGCTCCTCATATTTTTCAGACCGTTTCATGCACATTTCATTTTTGACTCCTTTTGAAGCTCTTCATATTTTTCACACCATTTTCAGGCTCTTCATGTTTTTCAACACCGCTTTATGATCCTCCTATTTTTCAGACCGTTTCATATTCCTCATATTTTTGACATTTTTTGAGGCTCTTCATATTTTTCACACCTTTTCAGGCTCTTCATGTTTTTGAACACCGTTTCATGCTCCTCCTATTTTTCTGACCGTTTCATGCACATCTCATTTTTGACACTTTTTGAAGCCTTTGATATTTTTCACACCATTTTCAGGCTCTTCATGTTTTTCAACACCACTTTATGACCCTCCTATTTTTCAGACCGTTTCATGCTCCTCATATATTTGACACCTTTTGAAGTACTTCATATTTTTCACACCTTTTCAGGCTCTTCATATTTTTCACACATTTCCAGGCTGTTCATGTTTTTGAACACGGCTTCATGCTCCTCCAATTTTTCAGACCGTTTCATGTTCCTCATATTTTTGACACCTTTTGAAGCTCTTCATATTTTTCACACCTTTTGAAGTTCTTCATATTTTTTACACCATTTTCAGGCTCTTCATGTTTTTCAACACCGTTTCATGCTCCTCCTATTTTTCAGACCGTTTCATGCTCCTCTTATGTTTGACACCTTTTGAAGCTCTTCATATTTTTCACACCTTTTCACGCTCTTCATGTTTTTGAACACCGCTTCATGCTCCGCCTATTTTTCAGACCGTTTCATGCTCCTCATATTTTTGACACCTTTTGAAGCTCTTCATATTTTTCACACCCTTTCAGGCTCTTAATGTTTTTCAACACAACTTCATGCTCCTCCTATTTTTCAGACGTTTTCATGCTCCTCATATTTTTGACACCTTTAGAAATTCTTCATATCTTTCACACCTTTTCAGGCTCTTCATGTTTTGCCACACCGCTTCATGCTCCTCCTATTTTTCAGCCCATTTCATGCTCCTCATGTATTTCACACCTTTTGAAGCTCTTCATATATTTCACACATTTTAAGGCTCTTCATTTTTTTCAACACCGCTTCATGCTCCTCCTATTTTTCAGACCGTTTCATGTTTCTCATATTTTTGACACCTTTTGAAGCTCTTCGTATTTTTCACACCTTTTGAAGCTCTTCATATTTTTCATATTTTTGAAGCTCTTCATATTTTTCACACCTTTTCAGGCTTTTCATGTATTTGAACACCGGTTCATGCTCCTCCTATTTTTCAGACCGTTTCATGCTCCTCCTATTTTTCACTCCTTTTGAAGCTCTTCATATTTTTCACACCTTTTCAGTCTCTACATGTTTTTGAACACCGCTTCATGCTCCTCCTATTTCTCAGATCATTTCATGCTCCTCATGTATTTCACACCTTTTGAATCTCTTCATATTTTGCACACATTTTCAGGCTTTTCATGTTTTTCACAACCACTTCATGCTCCTCATATTTTTCAGACTGTTTCATGCACATTTCATTTTTTACTCCTTTTGAAGCTCTTCATATTTTTCACACCTTTTGAAGCTCTTCATATTTTTCACACCTTTTCAGGCTCTTCATGTTGTTAAACACCACTTCATGCTCCTTCTATTTTTCAGACCGTTTCTTGTTCCTCATATTTTTAACACCTTTTGAAGCTCTTCCTTTTTTTCACACCTTTTCATGCTCTTCGTGTTTTTCACACCGTTTCATGCTCCCCTATTTTTAAGACCGTTCATGCTCCTCATATTTTTCACACCTTTTGAAGCTCTTTATATTTGTCACACCTTTTCAGGCTTTCATGTTTTTCTACACCGCTTCATGCTCCTCCAATTTTTCAGACCGTTTCATGCTCATCATATTTTTCAGACTGTTTCATGCACCTCTTATATTGACACCTTTTGAAGCTCTTTATATTTGTCACATCTTTTCAGGCTCTTCATGATTTTCTACACCGTTTCTTGCTCCTCCTATTTTTCAGACCGTTTCATGCTCCTCATGTATTTCACACCTTTTGAAGCTCTTCGTATTTTTCACACCTTTTCAGGATCTTCATGTTTTTGAACACCGCTTCATGCTCCTCCTATTTTTCAAACCGTTACTTGCTCCACATATTTTTGACACCTTTTGAAGCTCTTAATATTGTTCACACCTTTTCAGGCTCTTCATGTTTTTCAATACAGCTTCATGCTCCTCCTATTTTTCAGACCGTTTCATGCTCCTCATATTTTTGACACCTTTTGAAGCTCTTTACATATTTCACAACTTTTCAGGCTCTTCAGGTTTTTCAACACCGCTTCATGCTCCTCCTATTTTTCAGACCGTTTCATGCTCCTCATATACTTCTCACCTTTTGAAGCTCTTCCTATTTTTCACACCTTTTCAGGCTCTTCTTGTTTTTGAACACCGTTTTATGCTCCTCATATTTTACATACCGTTTCATGCTCTTCATATTTTTGACATCTTTTGAAGCTCTTCATATATTTCACACCTTTTCATACTGTTCATGTTTTTCAACACCACTTCATGCTCCTCCTATTTTTCACACCGTTTCATGCTCCTCATATTTTTGACTCGTTTTGAAGCTCTTCATATTTTCACAATTTTTTAAGCTCTTCATATTTTTCACACGTTTTCAGGTTCTTCATGTTTTTCAACACCGCTTCTTGCTCCTCCTATTTTTCAGACCGTATCATGCTCCTCATATTTTTGACACGTTTTGAAGCTTGTCATATTTTTCACACCTTTTCAGGCTCTTCAGGTTTTTGAACACCGTTTCATGCTCCTCCGATTTTTCAGACCGTTTCATGCTCCTCATATTTTTGATTTCTTTTGAACGTCTGCATATTTTTCACACCTTTTTAGGCTCTTCATTTTTTTGAACACCACTTCATGCTCCTCCCATTTTTCAGACAGTTTCATGCTCATCTCATTTTTGACACCTTTTGAAGCTCTTCATATTTTTCACACCTTTTGAAGATCTTCATATTTTCACACGTTTTCAGGCTCTTCAGGTTTTTCAACATCTTTTCATGCTCCTCCTATTTTTCAGACCGTTTCATGCTCCTCATATTTTTGACAAGTTTTGAGTCTCTTCATATTTTTCAACACCTTTTCAGGCTCTTCATGTTTTTAAACACCGCTTCATTCTCCTCCTATTTTTCAGACCATTTCATGCTCCTCAAATTTTTGACAGCTTTTGACGCTCTTCATCTTTTTCACACCTTTTCAGGCTCTTCATGTTTTTGAACACCGCTTCTTGCTCCTCCTATTTTTCAGACCATTTCATGCTCATCATATTTTTCACACCTTTTGAAACTCTTGATATTTTTCACACCATTTCAGGCTCTTCATGTTTTTGAACATCGCTTCATGCTCTTCCTATTTTTCAGACGGTTTCTAGCTCCTCATGTATTTCACACCTTTTGAAGCTCTTCGTATTTTTCACACCTTTTCAGGATCTTCATGTTTTTGAACACCGCTTCATGCTCCTCCTATTTTTCAAACCGTTACTTGCTCCACATATTTTTGACACCATTTGAAGTTCTTAATATTGTTCACACCTTTTCAGGCTCTTCATGTTATTCAACACAGCTTCATGCTCCTCCTATTTTTCAGACCGTTTCATGCTCCTCATATTTTTGACACCTTTTGAAGCTCTTTACATATTTCACACCTTTTCAGGCTCTTCATATTTTTCAACACCACTTCATGCTCCTCCTATTTTTCAGACCGTTTCTTGCTCCTCATATTTTTGACAACTTTTGAAGCTCTTCATATTTTTCACACCTTTTCAGGCTCTTCATGTTCTTCAACACCGCTTCATGCTCCTCCAATATTTCAGATCATGTCATGTTTCTCATATTTTTCACACCTTTTGAGGCTCTTCATATTTTTCACACCTTTTCACGCTCTTCATATATTTCCACACCACTTCATGCTTCTCCTATTTTTCAGCCCGTTTCATGCTCCTCATGTATTTCACACCTTTTGAAGCTCTTCATAGTTTTAACACTTTTCCACGCTCTTCATATTTTTCCACACCACTTCATGCTTCTCCTATTTTTCAACCCGTTTCATGCTCCTCATGTATTTCACACCTTTTGAAGCTCTTCATATTTTTCACAACTTTTGAAGCTCTTCATATTTTTCACACGTTTTCAGGCTCTCCATGTATTTCAACACCGCTTCATGCTCCTCCTATCTTTCAGACCATTTCATGCTTATCTCATTTTTGACACCTTTTGAAGCTCTTCATATATTTCACACCTTTTGAAGCTCTTCATAATTTTCACACGTTTGCAGGCTCTTCATGTTTTTCAACACGACTTCATGATCCTCCTATTTTTCATACCGTTCCTGCTCCTCATATTTTTGACACCTTTTGAAGTTCTTCCTATTTTTCACAACTCTTCATGCTCTTCATGTTTTTCGACACCGCTTCATGCTCCTCTTATTTTACAGCCTGTTTCATGCTCCTCATATTTTTGACACCTTTTGAAGCTCTTCATATTTTTCACACCTTTTCCCGCTCTTCATGTTTGTTAAAACCGTTTCTTGCTCCTCCTATTTTTCAGACCGTTTCATGCTCCTCATATTTTTGACACCTTATGAAGCTCTTCATATTTTTCACTCCTTTTCAGATCTTCATGTTTTTCAACACCACTTCATGCTCCTTCTATATTTCAAACCGTTTCATGCTCCTCATATTTTTGACACGTTTTGAAGCTCTTCATATTCTTCACAGCTTTTCATTCTCTTCATGTTTATCAACACCGCTTCATGCTCCTCCTATTTTTCAGACCGTTTCATGCTCCTCATATTTTTGACACCTTTTGAAGCTCTTCATATATTTCACACCTTTTCAGGTCTTCATGTTTTTCAATACCACTTCATGCTCCTCCTATTTTTCAGACCGTTTCATGCTCCTCATATTTTTGACACCTTTTGAAGATCTCCATATTTCTCACACCTTTTCAGGCTCTTCATGTTTTTCAACACCGCTTCATGCTCCTCCTATTTTTCAGACCGTCTCATGCTCCTCATATTTTTCACACCTTTTGAAGCTCTTCATATTTTGCACACCTTTTCAGGCTCTTCATGTTTTTCAACACCGCTTCATTCTCCTTCTATTTTTCAGACCGTTTCATTCTCCTCATATTTTGAAACCTTTTGAATCTCTTCATATACTTCACACTTTTTCAGGCTCTTCATGTTTTTCACCAACACTTCATGCTCCTCCTATTTTTTAGGCCATTTCATGCTCATCTCATTTTTGACACCGTTTGAAGCTCTTCATATTTTTCACACCTTTTCAGGCTCTTCATGTTTTTCAACACCGCTTCATGCCCCTCCTATCTTTCAGACCATTTCATGCTCATCTCATTTTGACACCTTTTGCGGCTCTTCATATTTTTCACACCTTTTCAGGCTCTTCAGGTTTTTCAACACCGCTTCATGTTCCTTCTATTTTTCAGACCGTTTCATGCATCTCATATTTTTGACTCCTTTTAAGTTCTTCATATATTTCACACATTTTTAGGCTCTTCATGTTTTTCAACACCGTTTCATGCTCCTCCTATTTATCAGACCATTTCATGCTCCTCCTATTTTTCAGACAGTTTCATGCTCTTCATATTTTTGACACCTTTTGAAGCTCTTCATATATTTCACAACTTTTCAGGCTGTTCATGTTTTTGAACACCGTTTCATGCTCCTCATATTTTTCAGACCATATCATGCTCTTCATATTTTTGACACCTTTTGAAGCTCTTCATATTTTTCACACCTTTTCAGGCTCTTCATGTTTTTCAACGCCGCTTCATGCTCCTCCTATTTTTCAGACCGTTTCATGCTCTTCATATTTTTGACTCCTTTTGAAACTCTTCATATATTTCACACCATTTCAGACTCTTCATGTTTTTGAACACAGTTTCATGCTCCTCCTATTTTTTTGACCGTTTCTTACTCTTCATAATTTTGCCTACTTTTGAAGCTCTTCATATTTTTCACACTTTTTCAGGCTCTTCATGGTTTTCTACACCGCTTCATGCTCCTCTTATTTTCAGCCCGTTTCATGCTCCTCATATTTTTCACACCTTTTGAAGCTCTTCATATTTTTCAAACCTTTTCAGGCTCTTCATGTTTTTCAACACCACTTCATGCTCCTCCTATTTTTCAGACCGTTTCAGGCTCCTCATATTTTTCACACCTTTTGAAGCCGTTCTATTTCTCACACCTTTTCAGGCTCTTCATGTTTTTCACACCGTTTCATGATCCTCCTATTTTTCATACCGTTTCATGCTCCTCATATTTTTGACACCTTTTGAAGCTCTTCATATTTGTCACCCCTTTTCAGGCTCTTCATTTTTTTGAACACCTCTTTATCCTCCTCCTATTTTTCAGACCGTTTCATGCTCTTCATATTTTTCAAACCTTTTGAAGCTCTTCATATTTTTCACACCTTTTCAGGCTCTTCATGTTTTTAAACACCGCTTCATGCTCTTCCTATTTTTCAGACCGTTTCATGCTCCTCATATTTTTCACACCTTTTGAAGCCGTTCTATTTCTTACACCTTTTCAGGCTCTTCATGTTTTTCAACACCACTTCATACTCCTCCTATTTTTCAGACCGTTTCAGGCTCCTCATATTTTTCACACCTTTTGAAGCCGTTCTATTTCTCACACCTTTTCAGGCTCTTCATGTTTTTCTCACCGTTTCATGCTCCTCATACTTTTGACACGTTTTGGGGCTCTCATATTTTTCACACCATTCCAGGCTCTTCATATTTTTGAACACCGCTTCATGCCCCTCCTATCTTTCAGACCATTTCATGCTCATCTCATTTTTGACACCTTTTGAAGCTCTTCATATATTTCACACCTTTTGAAGCTCTTCATAATTTTCACACGTTTTCAGGCTCTTCATGTTTTTCAACAAGATTTCATGCTCCTCCGGTTTCTCAGACCATTTCAAGGTCCTCATGTATTTCACACCATTTGAAGCTCTTCATATTTCTCACACCTTTTCAGGCTCTTCATGTTTTTCAACACCGCTTCATGCCCCTCCTATCTTTCAGACCATTTCATGCTCATCTCATTTTTGACACCTTTTGAAGCTCTTCATATATTTCACAGCTTTTGAAGCTCTTCATAATTTTCACACGTTTTCAGGCTCTTCATGTTTTTCAACACGGCTTCATGATCCTCCTATTTTTCATACCGTTCATGCTCCTCATATTTTTGACACCTTTTGAAGTTCTTCCTATTTTTCACAACTCTTCATGCTCTTCATGTTTTTCGACACCACTTCATGCTCCTCCTATTTTTGAGACCGTTTCATGCTCCTCATATTTTTGACACCTTTTGAAGCTCTTCATATTTGTCACAACTTTTCAGGCTCTTCATGTTTTTGAACACCGCTTTATCCTCCTCCTATTTTTCAGACCGTTCCATGTTCTTCATATTTTTCAAACCTTTTGAAGCTCTTCATATTTTTCACACCTTTTCCCGCTCTTCATGTTTGTTAAAACCGTTTCTTGCTCCTCCTATTTTTCAGACCGACTCATGCTCCTCATATTTTTGACAGGTTTTGAAGCTCTTCATATTCTTCACAGCTTTTCATGCTCTTCATGTTTTTCAACAGCGCTTCATGCTCCTCCTATTTTTCAGACCGTTTCATGCTCCTCATATTTTTGACACCTTTTGAAGATCTTCATATATTTCACACCTTTTCAGGCTCTTCATGTTTTTCAGCACCAGTTCATGCTCCTCCTATTTTTCAGACCGTTTCATGCTCATCTCATTTTTTACACCTTTTGAAGCTCTTCATATTTTGCACACCTTTTCAGCCTCTTCATGTTTTTCAGCTCCACTTCATGTTCCTCCTATTTTTCAGACCGTTTCTTGCTCCTCATATTTTTGACACTTTTTGAAGCTCTTCTTATTTTTCACACCTTTTCAGGGTCTTCATGTCTTTCAACACCGCTTCATGCTCCTCGTATTTTTCATACCGTTTCATGCTCCTCATATTTTTGACACCTTTTGAAGCTTGTCTTATTTTCACAGCTTTTCAGGAACTTCATGTTTTTCAACACCGCTTCATGCTCCTCCCATTTTTCAGACCGTTTCATGCTCCTCCTATTTTTCAGACCGTTTCATGCTCCTCATATTTTTGACACCTTTTGAAGCTTGTCTTATTTTCACAGCTTTTCAGGAACTTCATGTTTTTCAACACCGCTTCATGCTCCTCCCATTTTTCAGACCGATTCATGCTCCTCCTATTTTTCAGACCGTTTCATGCTCCTCATGTATGTCCAACCTTTTGAAGCTCTTCATATTTTTCACACCTTTTCAGGCTCTTCATGTTTTTGAACACCGCTTCATGCTCCTCCTATTTTTCAGACCGTTTCATGCTCCTCATAATTTTCACACCTTTTGAAGCTCTTCATATTTTTCACATCTTTTCCGGTTCTTCATGTTTTTGAACACTGCTTCATGCTCCTCCTATTTTTCAACTGTTTCATGCTCCTCATAATTTTGACATCTTTTGAAGTGCTTCATATTTTTCACACCTTTTCAGGCTCTTCATGTTTTTCAACACTGCATCATGCTCTTCCTATTCGTCAGAACTTTTCATGCTCCTTAAATTTTTGACACCTTCTGAAGCTCTTCATATTTTTCACACCTTTTCAGACTCTTCATGTTTTTCAACACCGCTTCATGCTCCTCCTATTTTTCAGACCGTTTCATGCTCCTCCTATTTTTCAGACCGTTTTATGCTTTTCATATTTTTCACAACTTTTGAAGCTCTTCATATTTTTCACACCTTTTAAACTCTTCATGTTTTTGAACACCGCTTCACACTCCTCCTATTTTTCATACCGTTTCATGCTCCTCAAATTTTTGACAGCTTTTGAAGCTCTTCATATACTTTCCACCTTTTCAGGCTCTTCATTTTTGTGGACTCCGCTTCATGCTCCTCCTTTTCTTCAGACCGTTTCATGCTCATCTCATTTTTGACATCTTTTGAAGCTCTTCATATTTTTCATATTTTTGAAGCTCTTCATATTTTTCACACGTTTTTAGGCTCTTCATGTTTTTCAATACCACTTCATGCTCCTCCTATTTTTCAGACCGTTTCATGCTCATCTCATTTTTGACACCTTTTGATGCACTTCATATTTTTCACACCTTTTGAAGCTCTTCGTATATTTCACACCTTTTCAGGCTCTTCATGTTTTCAACACCACTTCATGCTCCTCCTAATTTTCAGACCCTTTCATGCTAAACTAAATTTGACACCTTATGAAGCTCTTCATGTTTTTCACACCTTTTCATGCTCTTTATGTTTTTGAACACCGGTTCATGCTCCTCCTATTTTTCAACCCGTTTCATGCTCCTCCTATTTTTTACACCTTTTGAAGCTCTTCATATTTTTCACAATTTTTCAGTCTCTGCATTTTTTTGAACACCGCTTCATACTCCTCCTATTTTTTAGACCGTTTCATGCTCATCTCATTTTTGACACCTTTAGAAGCTCTTCATATTTTTTACACCTTTTGAAGCTCTTCATAATTTTCACACCTTTTCAGGCTCTTCATGTTTTTGAACACCGCTTCATCCTCCTCCTATTTTTAAGAGGGTTTCATGCTCGTCATATTTTTGACCCATTTTGAAGCTCTTCATATTTTTCACACCATTTCAGGCTCTTCATCTTTTTGAACACCGCTTCATGCTCGTCCTATTTTCAGACCGTTTCATGCTCCTCATATTTTTGACACGTTTTGAACCTCTTCATATTTTTCACACCTTTTCAGGCTCTTCATGTTTTTCAACAGCGCTTCATGCTCCTCCTATTTTTCCGACCGTTTCATGCTCCTCATATTTGTGACACCTTTTGAATTTCTTCCTATTTTTCACACCTTTTGAAGCTCTTCATGTTTTTCAACACCACTTCATCCTCCTCCTGTTTTTAAGACCTTTAATGTCCCTCATATTTTTGACACCTTTTGAAGCTCTTCCTATTTTTCACACATTTTCAGGCTCTTCATGTTTTTGAACAACGTTTCATGCTCCTCCTACTTTTCAGACCGTATAATGCTCCTCATATATTTCATACGATTTGAAGCTCTTCATATATTTCACACCTTTTCAGGCTCTTCATGTTTTTCAACACCTTATCAGGCTCATCGTATTTTTCAGAACGTTTCATGCTCCTCATATTTTTGACACGTTTTCAGTCTCTTCATATTTTTCACACATTTTCAGGCTCTTCATGTTTTTGAACACCACTTCATGCTCCTCATACTTTTCACACCTTTTGAAGCTCTTCATATTTTTCACATCTTTTCAGGCTCTTCATGTTTTTCAACACCGGTTCATGCTTCTCCTAATTTTCAGAGAGTTTCATGCTCCTCATGTATTTCTCACCTTTTGAAGCTCTTCAAATTTTACACACCTTTTCAGGCTCTTCATGTTTTTCAACACCACTTCATGCTCCTCCTATTTTTCAGACCGTTTCATGCTCCTCATATTTTTGACATCTTTAGAAACTCTACATATCTTTCACACCTTTTCAGACTCTTCATGTTTTTCAACACCGCTTCATGATCCTCCTATTTTTTAGACCGTTTCATTCTCCTCATATTTTTGACAACTTTTGAAGCTCTTCTTATTTTTCACAAGTTCTCAGGCTCTGCATGTTTTTCAACACGGCTTCATGCTCCTCATATTTTTCAGACCGTTTCATGCTTCTCATATTTTTGACACCTTTTGAAGCTCTTCCTTTTTTTCACACCTTTTCACGCTCTTCATATTTTTGAACACCGCTTAATGCTCCTCCTATTTTTCAGACCGTTTCATGCTTCTCATATTTTTGACACCTTTTATAGCTCTTCATATTTTCACACCTTTTCAGGCTCTTCATGTTTTTGAACACCGCTTCGTGCTCCTCCTATTTTTCAGACCGTTTCATGCTCCTAATATTTTTGACACCTTTTGAAGCTCTTCATATTTTTCACACCTTTTCAGGCTTTTCATGTTTGAACACCGCTTCATGCTCCTTCTATTTTTCAGAGAGTTTCATGCTCCTCATGTATTTCACACCTTTTGAAGCTCTTCATATTTTTCACACCTTTTCAGGCTCTTCATGTTTTTCCACACCACTTCATGCTTCTCCTATTTTTCAGCCCGTTTCATGCTCCTCATGTATTTCACACCTTTTGAAGCTCTTCATATTTTTCACACCTTTTCAGGCTCTTCACGTTTTGATTACCATTTCATGCTCCTCTTATTTTTCAGACCGTTTCATGCTCATCTCATTTTTGACACCTTTTGAAGCTCTTCATATATTTCACACATTTTCAACCTCTTCATATTTTTCACACCTTTTCATGCTCTTCATGTTTTTCAACACCGCTTCATGCTTCTCCTATTTTTCAGACAGTTTCATGCTCCTCCTATTTTTCAGACTGTTTCATGCACCTCTCATTATTGACACCTTTTGAAGCTCTCATACTTTTCACACCTTTTCAGGCTCTTCATGTTTTTCAACACCGCTTCATGCTCCTCCTATTTTTGCGACCGTTTCATGCTCCTCATATATTTGACACCTTTGAAGCTCTTCATATTTTTCACACGTTTTCAGGCTTTTCATGTTTTTCATCACCGCTTCACGCTCCTCCTATTTTTGAGACCGTTTCACGCTCCACATATTTTTGACAACTTTTGGGGCTCTTCATATTTTTCACACCTTATCAGCCTCTTCATGTTTTTTAACCGCTGCATACTCCTCCTATTTTTCAGACCGTTTCATGCTCCTCATATATTTCACACCTTTTGAAGCTCTTCATATTTTTCACACCTTTTCAGGCTCTTCATTTTTTTCACACCACTCCATGCTCCTCCTATTTTTCAAACCGTTTCATGGTCATCTCATTTTTGACACCTTTAGAAGCTCTTCATATTTTTCACAAGTTCTCAGCCTCCTCATGTTTTTAAACACCGCTTCATGCTCCTCCTATTTTTCAGACCGTTTCATGCTCCTCATATTTTTCACACCTTTTGAAGCTCTTCCTTTTTTTCACACCTTTTCACGCTCTTCATGTTTTTGAACACCGCTTCATGCTCCTCCTATTTTTCAGACCCTTTCATGCTCCTCATAATTTTGACACCTTTTGAAGCTCTTCATATGTTTCACAACTTTTCAGGCTCTTCATTTTTTTCAACACCACTTCATGCTCCTCCTATTTTTCAGACGGTTTCATGCTGATCTCATTTTTTACACCTTTTGAAGCTCTTCATATTATTCACACCTTTTGATGCTCTTCATATTTTTCACACGTTTTCAGACTCTTCATGTTTTTCAACACCGCTTCATGCTATTTCTATTTTTCAGAGAGTTTCATGCTCCTCATGTATTTCACACCTTTAGAAGCTCTTCATATTTTTCAAAACTTTTCAGGCTCTTCATGTTTTTCCACACCCCTTCATGCTTCTCCTATTTTTCAGCCCGTTTCATGCTCCTCATGTATTTCACACCTTTTGAAGCTCTTCATATTTTTCACACCTTTTCAGGCTCTTCATGTTTTTCACACCTTTTCAGGCTCTTCATGTTTTTGAACACCATTTCAGGCTTCTCCTAATTTGCAGACCGTTTCTTTCTCCTCATATTTTTGACACCTTTTGAAGCTCTTTATATATTTCACACCTTTTCAGGCTCTTCATTTTTTTCAACACCACTTCATGCTCCTCCTATTTTTCAGACCGTTTCATGCTCATCTCATTTTGACACCTTTTGAAGCTCTTCAAATTTTTCACGTCTTTTGAAGCTCTTCATATTTTTCACAACTTTTCAGGCTCTTTATGATTTTCAACACCGCTTCATGCTCCTCCTATTTTTCAGACCGTTTCATGCTCATCTCATTTTGACACCTTTTGAAGCTCTTCAAATTTTTCACACCTTTTGAAGCTCTTCATATTTTTCATATTTTTGAAGCTCTTCATATTTTCACACGTTTTCAGGCTCTTCATGTTTTTCAACAACGCTTCATGCTATTTCTATTTTTCAGAGAGTTTCATGCTCCTCATGTATTTCACACCTTTTGAAGCTCTTCATATATTTCAACCCTTTTCAGGCTCTTCATGTTTTTCCACACCCCTTCATGCTTCTCCTATTTTTCAGCCCGTTTCATGCTCCTCATATGTTTCACACCTTTTGAAGCTCTTCATATTTTTTTTAACACCTTTTCACGCTCCTCCTATATTTCAGACCATTTCAAGCTCCTCATATTTTTGACACTTTTTGTAGCTCTTCATATTTTTCACACCTTTTCAGGGTCTTCATGTTTTTCTACACCACTTCATGCTCCTCCTATTTTTCGGACCGTTTTATTCTACTCATATGTTTCACACCTTTTTCAAGCTCTTCATGTTTTTCAACACCACTTCATGCTCCTCCTAATTATCAGACCGTTTCATGCTCCTCATATTTTTGACACCATTTGAAGCTCTTCATATTTTTCACACCTTTTCAGGCTCTTCATGTTTTTTAACACCTTTTCATGCTCCTCCTGTATTTCAGACCGTTTCATGCTCCTTATGTTTTTGACACCTTTTGAAGCTCTTCATATTTTTCACACGTTTTCAGGCTCTTCATATTTTTCAACACCGCTTCATGCTCCTCCTATTTTTCAGACCGTATCATGCTCCTCATATGTTTCACACCTTTTTCAGGCTCTTCATGTTTTTCAACAACACTTCATGCTCCTCCTATGTTTCAGACCGTTTCATGCTCCTCATATTTTTGACACAGTTTGAAGCTCTTCACATTTTTCACACCTTTTGAGGCTCTTCATGTTTTTGAAAACAGTTTCTTGCTCCTCATTTTTTTCAGACCGTTTCACCCTTATATATTTGACACCTTTTTGAAGCTCTTCATATTTTTCACACCTTTTGAGGCTCTTCATGTTTTTCAAAACAGTTTCTTGCTCCTCATATTTTTCAGACCGTTTCACCCTCTATATATTTGACCCCTCTTTGAAGCTCTTAATATTTTTCACACCTTTTCAGGCTCTTCTTGTTTTTCAACACCACTTCAAGCTCCTTCTATTTTTCAGACCGTTTCTTGCTCCTCATATTTTTGACACCTTTGAGGCTCTTCCTATATTTCACACTATTTCAGGCTCTTCATCTTTTTCAACACCACTTCAAGCTCCTTCTATTTTTCAGACCGTTTCATGTTTCTCATATATTTGACACAGTTTGAAGCTCTTCATATTTTTCACAACTGTTGAGGCTCTTCATGTTTTTGAAAACAGTTTCTTGCTCCTCTTGTTTTTCAGACCCTTTCTCCCTCCTCATATTTTTGATACCTTTTTGAAGCTCTTCATTTTTTTCACACCTTTCCAGGCTCTTCAAGTGTATGAACACCGTTTCATGCTCCTCCTATATTTCATACCATTTCATGCTCCTTATATTTTTGACACCTTTTGAAGCTCTGCATATATTTCACACCTTTTCAGGCTCTTCATATTTTTCAACACCGCTTCAAGCTCCTCCTATTTTTCAGACCGTTTCTTGCTCGTCATATTTTTGACACCTTTGAGGCTCTTCATATATTTCACACATTTTCAGGCTCTTCATGTTTTTCAACACCGCTTCATGCTCCTCCTAATTTTCAGACCGTTTCATTCTCCTCATATTTTTGACACCATTTGAAGCTGTTCATCTTTTTCACAGCTTTTCAGGCTCTTCATGTTTTTTAACACCTTTTCATGCTCCTGCTATATTTCAGACCGTTTCATGCTCCTTATATTTTTGACACCTTTTGAAGCTCTTCATATTTTTCACACCTTTTCAGGCTCTTCATATTTTTCAACACCACTTCATGCTCCTATTTTTCAGACCGTACCATGCTCCTCATATGTTTCACACATTTTTCAGGCTCTTCATCTTTTTCAACAATACTTCATGCTCATCCTATGTTTCAGACCGTTTCATGCTCCTCATATTTTTGACAGTTTGAAGCTCTTCACATTTTTCACAAATTTTCAGGCTCTTCATGTTTTTGAAAACAGTTTCTTGCTCCTCATATTTTTCAGACCGTTTCACCCTCTATATATTTGACACCTTTTTGAAGCTCTGCATATTTTTCACACGTTTTCAGTCTCTTCATGTTTTTCAACACCACTTCAAGCTCCTTCTATTTTTCAGACCGTTTCTTGCTCCTCATATTTTTGACACCTTTGAGGCTCTTCATATATTTCACACTGTTTCAGGCTCTTTATGTTTTCAACACCGCTTCATGCTCCTCCTAATTTTCAGACCGTTTCATTCTCCTCATATTTTTGACACCTTTTGAAGCTCTTCATATTTTTCACACTTTTTCAGGCTCTTCATGTTTTTCAAACCGCTTCATGCTTCTCCTATTTTTCAGACCGTTTCATGCTCCTCATATTTTTGACGCCTTTTGAAGCTCTTCATATTTTTCACACCTTTTCAGGCTCTTCATGTTTTTCAGCACCACTTCATGCTCCTCCTATTTTTCAGACCGTTTCATGCTTCTCATATTTTTGACCACTTTTGAAGCTCTTCATATTTTTCACACCTTTTCAGGCTCTTCATGTTTTTCAACACCGCTTCATGCTCCTACTATTTTTCAGACCCTTTCATGCTCCTCATATTTTTGACACCTTTTTAAGCTCTTCATATTTTTCACACCTTTTCACGCTCTTCATGTTTTTCAACATCGCTTGCTGCTCCTCCTCTTTTTCAGAGCGTTTCATGCTCCTCATAATTTTGACACCTTTGAAGCTCTTCATATTTTTCACACCTTTTCAGGCTCTTCATATTTTTCAACACCACTTCATGCTTCTCCTATTTTTCAGACCGTTTAATGCTCCTCATATTTTTGACACTTTTTGAAGCTCTTCATATTTTTCACACTTCTCCAGGCTCTTCATTTTTTTGAACACCGATTCATGCTCCTCCTATTTTTCAGACCTTTTCATGCTCCTCATGTTTTTGACACCTTTTGAAGCACTTCATATTTTTCACACCTTTTCAGGCTCTTCATGTTTTTCAACAAAGCTTCATGCTCCTCCTATTTTTCAGACTGTTTCATGCTCCTCATATGTTTCACACCTTTTGAAGCTCTTCATATTTTTTTTAACACCTTTTCACGCTCCTCCTATATTTCAGACCGTTTCAAGCTCCTCATATTTTTGACACTTTTTGCAGCTCTTCATATTTTTCACACCTTTTCAGGGTCTTCATGTTTTTCTACACCACTTCATGCTCCTCCTATTTTTCAGACCGTTTTATTCTACTCATATGTTTCACACCTTTTTCAAGCTCTTCATGTTTTTCAACACCACTTCATGCTCCTCCTAATTATCAGACCGTTTCATTCTCCTCATATTTTTGACACCATTTGAAGCTGTTCATCTTTTTCACACCTTTTCAGGCTCTTCATGTTTTTTAACACCTTTTCATGCTCCTGCTATATTTCAGACCGTTTCATGCTCCTTATATTTTTGACACCTTTTGAAGCTCTTCATATTTTTCATACGTTTTCAGGCTCTTCATATTTTTCAACACCGCTTCATGCTCCTCCTATTTTTCAGACCGTATCATGCTCCTCATATGTTTCACAACTTTTTAAGGCTCTTCATGTTTTTCAACAACACTTCATGCTCCTCCTATGTTTCAGACCGTTTCATGCTCCTCATATTTTTGACACAGTTTGAAGCTCTTCACATTGTTCACACCTTTTGAGGCTCTTCATGTTTTTGAAAACAGTTTCTTGCTCCTCATATTTTTCAGACCGTTTCACCCTCTATATATTTGACACCTTTTTGAAGCTCTTCATATTTTTGACACCTTTTGAGGCTCTTCATGTTTTTGAAAACAGTTTCTTGCCCCTCATATTTTTCAGACCGTTTCACCCTCTATATATTTGACACCTTTTTGAAGCTCTTCATATTTTTCACACCTTTTCAGGCTCTTCATGTTTTTCAACAACGCTTCATGCTCCTCCTATTTTTCAGACCGTTTCATGCTCCTCATATATTTCACACCTTTTGAAGCTCTTCATATTTTTTTAACACCTTTTCACGCTCCTCCTATATTTCAGACCGTTTCAAGCTCCTCATATTTTTGACACTTTTTGTAGCTCTTCATATTTTTCACACCTTTTCAGGCACTTCATGTTTTTCTACACCACTTCATGCTCCTCCTATTTTTCAGACCGTTTTATTCTACTCATATGTTTCACACCTTCTTCAAGATCTTCATGTTTTTCAACACCACTTCATGCTCCTCCTAATTATCAGACCGTTTCATTCTCCTCATATTTTTGACACCATTTGAAGCTGTTCATCTTTTTCACACCTTTTCAGGCTCTTCATGTTTTTTAACACCTTTTCATGCTCCTGCTATATTTCAGACCGTTTCATGCTCCTTATATTTTTGACACCTTTTGAAGCTCTTCATATTTTTCATACGTTTTCAGGCTCTTCATATTTTTCAACACCGCTTCATGCTCCTCCTATTTTTCAGACCGTATCATGCTCCTCATATGTTTCACACCTTTTTAAGGCTCTTCATGTTTTTCAACAACACTTCATGCTCCTCCTATGTTTCAGACCGTTTCATGCTCCTCATATTTTTGACACAGTTTGAAGCTCTTCACATTGTTCACACCTTTTGAGGCTCTTCATGTTTTTGAAAACAGTTTCTTGCTCCTCATATTTTTCAGACCGTTTCACCCTCTATATATTTGACACCTTTTTGAAGCTCTTCATATTTTTCACACCTTTTCAGGCTCTTCATGTTTTTCAACAACGCTTCATGCTCCTCCTATTTTTCAGACCGTTTCATGCTCCTCATATGTTTCACACCTTTTGAAACTCTTCATATTTTTTTAACACCTTTTCACGCTCCTCCTATATTTCAGACCGTTTCAAGCTCCTCATATTTTTGACACTTTTTGTAGCTCTTCATATTTTTCACACCTTTTCAGGGTCTTCATGTTTTTCTACACCACTTCATGCTCCTCCTATTTTTCAGACCGTTTTATTCTACTCATATGTTTCACAACTTTTTCAAGATCTTCATGTTTTTCAACACCACTTCATGCTCCTCCTAATTATCAGACCGTTTCATTCTCCTCATATTTTTGACACCATTTGAAGCTTTTCATATTTTTCACACCTTTTCAGGCTCTTCATGTTTTTTAACAACTTTTCATGCTCCTGCTATATTTCAGACCGTTTCATGCTCCTTATATTTTTGACACCTTTTGAAGCTCTTCATATTTTTCACACGTTTTCATGCTCTTCATATTTTTTAACACCGCTTCATGCTCCTCCTATTTATCAGACCGTATCATGCTCCTCATATGTTTCACACCTTTTTCAGGCTCTTCATGTTTTTCAACAACACTTCATGCTCCTGCTATGTTTCAGACCGTTTCATGCTCCTCATATTTTTGACATAGTTTGAAGCTCTTCACATTTTTCACAACTTTTGAGGCTCTTCATGTTTTTGAAAACAGTTTCTTGCTCCTCATATTTTTCAGACCGTTTCACCCTCTATATATTTGACACCTTTTTGAAGCTCTTCATATTTTTCACACCTTTTCAGGCTCTTCATGTTTTTCAACAGCACTTCATGCTTCTCCTATTTTTCAGACCATTTCATGCTCCTCATATTTTTGACACTTTTTGAAGCTCTTCATATTTTTCACACTTCTCCAGGCTCTTCATGTTTTTGAACACTGCTTCATGCTCCTCCTATATTTCAGACCTTTTCATGCTCCTCATGTTTTTGACACCTTTTGAAGCTCTTCATATTTTTCACACCTTTTCAGGCTCTTCATGTTTTTCAACAACGCTTCATGCTCCTCCTATTTTTCAGACCATTTCATGCTCCTCATATGTTTCACACATTTTCAAGCTCTTCATATTTTTTTTAACACCTTTTCATGCTCCTCCTATATTTCAGACCGTTTCAAGCTCCTCATATTTTTGACACTTTTTCAAGCTCTTCATATTTTTGACACCTTTTCAGGCTCTTCATGTTTTTCAACACCACTTCAAGCTCCTTCTATTTTTCAGACCGTTTCTTGCTCCTCATATTTTTGACACCTTTGAGGCTCTTCATGTTTTTGAAAACAGTTTCTTGCTCCTCATATTTTTCAGACCGTTACACCCTCTATATATTTGACACCTTTTTGAAGCTCTTCATATTTTTCACACCTTTTGAGGCTCTTCATGTTTTTGAAAACAGTTTCTTGCTCCTCATATTTTTCAGACCGTTACACCCTCTATATATTTGACACCTTTTTGAAGCTCTTCATATTTTTCACACCTTTTGAGGCTCTTCATGTTTTTGAAAACAGTTTCTTGCTCCTCATATTTTTCAGACCGTTTCACCCTCTATGTATTTGACACCTTTTTGAAGCTCTTCATATTTTTCACACCTTTTCAGGCTCTTCATGTTTTTCAACACCACTTCAAGCTCCTTCTATTTTTCAGACCGTTTCTTGCTCCTCATATTTTTGACACCTTTGAGGCTCTTCATATATTTCACACTTTTTCAGGCTCTTCATGTTTTTCAACACCACTTCAAGCTCCTTCTATTTTTCAGACCGTTTCTTGCTCCTCATATTTTTGACACCTTTGAGGCTCTTCATATATTTCACACTGTTTCAGGCTCTTTATGTTATTCAACACCGCTTCATGCTCCTCCTAATTTTCAGACCGTTTCATTCTCCTCATATTTTTGACACCTTTTGAAGCTCTTCATATTTTTCACACTTTTTCAGGCTCTTCATGTTTTTCAAACCGCTTCATGCTCCTCCTATTTTTCAGACCGTTTCATGCTCCTCATATTTTTGACGCCTTTTGAAGCTCTTCCTATTTTTCACACTTTTTCAGGCTCTTCATATTTTTCAGCACCACTTCATGCTCCTCCTATTTTTCAGACCGTATCATGCTCCTCATATTTTTGACACCTTTTGAAGCTCTTCATATTTTTCACACCTTTTCAGGCCCTTCAGGTTTTTCAACACCGTTTCATGCTCCTCATATATTTCACATCTTTTCTAGCTCTTCTTTTTTTTTCACACCTTTTCATTCTCTTCAGGTTTCTCAACATCACTTCATGCTTCTCCTATTTTTCACACCGTTTCATGCTCCCACTATTTTTGACACCTTTTCAAGCTCTTTATATATTTCCCACCTCTTCAGGCTCTTAATGTTTTCAACACCGCTTCTTGCTCATCCTATTTGTCGGACCGCTTCATGCTCCTCATATTTTTGACATCTTTTGAAGCTCTTCATATTTTTCACACCTTTTCAGGCTCTTCACGTTTTCAACACCGTTTCATGCTCCTCCTATTTTTCAGACCGTTTCATGCTCCTCATATTTTTAACACCTTTTGAAGCTCTTCATATTTTTCACACCTTTTCAGGCTCTTCATGTTTTTGCACACCGCTTCATGCTCCTCCTATTTTTCACACCGTTTCATGCTCCTCTCATTATTGACACATTTCGAAGCTATTCATATTTTTCACACCTTTGGAAGCTCTTCATATTTTTCACACATTTTCAGGCTTTTCATGTTTTCAACACCCCTTCATGCTCCTCCTTTTTTTCAGACCATTTCATGCTCCTCATATTTTTGACACTTTTGAAGCTCTTCATGTCTTTCAACACTGTTTCATGCTCCTCCTATTTTTCAGACCGTTTCATGCTCCTCATATTTTTAACACCTTTTGAAGCTCTTCATATTTTTCACACCTTTTCAGGCTCTTCATGTTTTTGCACACCGCTTCATGCTCCTCCTATTTTTCACGCCGTTTCATGCTCCTGTCATTATTGACACATTTCGAAGCTATTCATATTTTTCACACCTTTGGAAGCTCTTCATATTTTTCACACATTTTCAGGCTTTTCATGTTTTCAACACCCCTTCATGCTCCTCCTATTTTTCAGACCGTTTCATGTTCCTCATATTTTTCACACCTTTTGAACCTCCTCATTTTTTCACATCTTTTGAAGCTCTTCATATATTTCACACCTTCTCAGGCACTTCATGATTTTCACGACCACTTCATGCTCCTCCTATTTTTCAGACCGTTTCATGCTCCTCATATATTAGACACCTTGTGAAGCTCTTCCTATTTTTCACACTTTTTCAGGCTCTTCATGTTTTTCAACACCGTTTCATGCTCCTCCTATTTTTCAGACCGCTTCAGGCTCCTCATGTATTTCACACCTTTTCAAGCTCTTCATATTTTTCACACCTTTTCAGGCTCTTCATGTTTTTGAACACCGTTTCATGCTCCTCCTATTTTTCAGACCGTTTCATGCTCTTCATATTTTTGACACCTTTTGAACCTCCTCATTTTTTCACAACTTTTGAAGCTCTTCATATATTTCACACCTTTTCAGGCACTTCATGATTTTCACGACCACTTCATGCTCCTCCTATTTTTCAGACCGTTTCATGCTCATCTCATTTTTGACACCTTTGGAAGCTCTTCATATTTTTCACACCTTTTGAAGCTCTTCATATTTTTTTTAACACCTTTTCACGCTCCTCCTATATTTCAGACCATTTCAAGCTCCTCATATTTTTGACACTTTTTGTAGCTCTTCATATTTTTCACACCTTTTCAGGGTCTTCATGTTTTTCTACACCACTTCATGCTCCTCCTATTTTTCGGACCGTTTTATTCTACTCATATGTTTCACACCTTTTTCAAGCTCTTCATGTTTTTCAACACCACTTCATGCTCCTCCTAATTATCAGACCGTTTCATGCTCCTCATATTTTTGACACCATTTGAAGCTCTTCATATTTTTCACACCTTTTCAGGCTCTTCATGTTTTTTAACACCTTTTCATGCTCCTCCTGTATTTCAGACCGTTTCATGCTCCTTATGTTTTTGACACCTTTTGAAGCTCTTCATATTTTTCACACGTTTTCAGGCTCTTCATATTTTTCAACACCGCTTCATGCTCCTCCTATTTTTCAGACCGTATCATGCTCCTCATATGTTTCACACCTTTTTCAGGCTCTTCATGTTTTTCAACAACACTACATGCTCCTCCTATGTTTCAGACCGTTTCATGCTCCTCATATTTTTGACACAGTTTGAAGCTCTTCACATTTTTCACACCTTTTGAGGCTCTTCATGTTTTTGAAAACAGTTTCTTGCTCCTCATATTTTTCAGACCGTTTCACCCTCTATGTATTTGACACCTTTTTGAAGCTCTTCATATTTTTCACACCTTTTCAGGCTCTTCATGTTTTTCAACACCACTTCAAGCTCCTTCTATTTTTCAGACCGTTTCTTGCTCCTCATATTTTTGACACCTTTGAGGCTCTTCATGTTTTTGAAAACAGTTTCTTGCTCCTCATATTTTTCAGACCGTTACACCCTCTATATATTTGACACCTTTTTGAAGCTCTTCATATTTTTCACACCTTTTGAGGCTCTTCATGTTTTTGAAAACAGTTTCTTGCTCCTCATATTTTTCAGACCGTTACACCCTCTATATATTTGACACCTTTTTGAAGCTCTTCATATTTTTCACACCTTTTGAGGCTCTTCATGTTTTTGAAAACAGTTTCTTGCTCCTCATATTTTTCAGACCGTTTCACCCTCTATGTATTTGACACCTTTTTGAAGCTCTTCATATTTTTCACACCTTTTCAGGCTCTTCATGTTTTTCAACACCACTTCAAGCTCCTTCTATTTTTCAGACCGTTTCTTGCTCCTCATATTTTTGACACCTTTGAGGCTCTTCATATATTTCACACTTTTTCAGGCTCTTCATGTTTTTCAACACCACTTCAAGCTCCTTCTATTTTTCAGACCGTTTCTTGCTCCTCATATTTTTGACACCTTTGAGGCTCTTCATATATTTCACACTGTTTCAGGCTCTTTATGTTATTCAACACCGCTTCATGCTCCTCCTAAGTTTCAGACCGTTTCATTCTCCTCATATTTTTGACACCTTTTGAAGCTCTTCATATTTTTCACACTTTTTCAGGCTCTTCATGTTTTTCAAACCGCTTCATGCTCCTCCTATTTTTCAGACCGTTTCATGCTCCTCCTATTTTTCAGACCGTTTCATTCTCCTCATATTTTTGACGCCTTTTGAAGCTCTTCCTATTTTTCACACTTTTTCAGGCTCTTCATATTTTTCAGCACCACTTCATGCTCCTCCTATTTTTCAGACCGTATCATGCTCCTCATATTTTTGACACCTTTTGAAGCTCTTCATATTTTTCACACCTTTTCAGGCCCTTCAGGTTTTTCAACACCGTTTCATGCTCCTCATATATTTCACATCTTTTATAGCTCTTCTTTTTTTTTCACACCTTTTCATTCTCTTCAGGTTTCTCAACATCACTTCATGCTTCTCCTATTTTTCACACCGTTTCATGCTCCCACTATTTTTGACACCTTTTCAAGCTCTTTATATATTTCCCACCTCTTCAGGCTTTTAATGTTTTCAACACCGCTTCTTGCTCATCCTATTTGTCGGACCGCTTCATGCTCCTCATATTTTTGACATCTTTTGAAGCTCTTCATATTTTTCACACCTTTTCAGGCTCTTCACGTTTTCAACACCGTTTCATGCTCCTCCTATTTTTCAGACCGTTTCATGCTCCTCATATTTTTAACACCTTTTGAAGCTCTTCATATTTTTCACACCTTTTCAGGCTCTTCATGTTTTTGCACACCGCTTCATGCTCCTCCTATTTTTCACACCGTTTCATGCTCCTCTCATTATTGACACATTTCGAAGCTATTCATATTTTTCACACCTTTGGAAGCTCTTCATATTTTTCACACATTTTCAGGCTTTTCATGTTTTCAACACCCCTTCATGCTCCTCCTTTTTTTCAGACCATTTCATGCTCCTCATATTTTTGACACTTTTGAAGCTCTTCATGTCTTTCAACACTGTTTCATGCTCCTCCTATTTTTCAGACCGTTTCATGCTCCTCATATTTTTAACACCTTTTGAAGCTCTTCATATTTTTCACACCTTTTCAGGCTCTTCATGTTTTTGCACACCGCTTCATGCTCCTCCTATTTTTCACGCCGTTTCATGCTCCTCTCATTATTGACACATTTCGAAGCTATTCATATTTTTCACACCTTTGGAAGCTCTTCATATTTTTCACACATTTTCAGGCTTTTCATGTTTTCAACACCCCTTCATGCTCCTCCTATTTTTCAGACCGTTTCATGTTCCTCATATTTTTCACACCTTTTGAACCTCCTCATTTTTTCACATCTTTTGAAGCTCTTCATATATTTCACACCTTCTCAGGCACTTCATGATTTTCACGACCACTTCATGCTCCTCCTATTTTTCAGACCGTTTCATGCTCCTCATATATTAGACACCTTGTGAAGCTCTTCCTATTTTTCACACTTTTTCAGGCTCTTCATGTTTTTCAACACCGTTTCATGCTCCTCCTATTTTTCAGACCGCTTCAGGCTCCTCATGTATTTCACACCTTTTCAAGCTCTTCATATTTTTCACACCTTTTCAGGCTCTTCATGTTTTTGAACACCGTTTCATGCTCCTCCTATTTTTCAGACCGTTTCATGCTCTTCATATTTTTGACACCTTTTGAACCTCCTCATTTTTTCACAACTTTTGAAGCTCTTCATATATTTCACACCTTTTCAGGCACTTCATGATTTTCACGACCACTTCATGCTCCTCCTATTTTTCAGACCGTTTCATGCTCATCTCATTTTTGACACCTTTGGAAGCTCTTCATATTTTTCACACCTTTTGAAGCTCTTCATATTTTTTTTTAACACCTTTTCACGCTCCTCCTATATTTCAGACCATTTCAAGCTCCTCATATTTTTGACACTTTTTGTAGCTCTTCATATTTTTCACACCTTTTCAGGGTCTTCATGTTTTTCTACACCACTTCATGCTCCTCCTATTTTTCGGACCGTTTTATTCTACTCATATGTTTCACACCTTTTTCAAGCTCTTCATGTTTTTCAACACCACTTCATGCTCCTCCTAATTATCAGACCGTTTCATGCTCCTCATATTTTTGACACCATTTGAAGCTCTTCATATTTTTCACACCTTTTCAGGCTCTTCATGTTTTTTAACACCTTTTCATGCTCCTCCTGTATTTCAGACCGTTTCATGCTCCTTATGTTTTTGACACCTTTTGAAGCTCTTCATATTTTTCACACGTTTTCAGGCTCTTCATATTTTTCAACACCGCTTCATGCTCCTCCTATTTTTCAGACCGTATCATGCTCCTCATATGTTTCACACCTTTTTCAGGCTCTTCATGTTTTTCAACAACACTTCATGCTCCTCCTATGTTTCAGACCGTTTCATGCTCCTCATATTTTTGACACAGTTTGAAGCTCTTCACATTTTTCACACCTTTTGAGGCTCTTCATGTTTTTGAAAACAGTTTCTTGCTCCTCATTTTTTTCAGACCGTTTCACCCTCTATATATTTGACACCTTTTTGAAGCTCTTCATATTTTTCACACCTTTTGAGGCTCTTCATGTTTTTCAAAACAGTTTCTTGCTCCTCATATTTTTCAGACCGTTTCACCCTCTATATATTTGACCCCTCTTTGAAGCTCTTAATATTTTTCACACCTTTTCAGGCTCTTCTTGTTTTTCAACACCACTTCAAGCTCCTTCTATTTTTCAGACCGTTTCTTGCTCCTCATATTTTTGACACCTTTGAGGCTCTTCCTATATTTCACACTATTTCAGGCTCTTCATCTTTTTCAACACCACTTCAAGCTCCTTCTATTTTTCAGACCGTTTCATGTTTCTCATATATTTGACACAGTTTGAAGCTCTTCATATTTTTCACAACTGTTGAGGCTCTTCATGTTTTTGAAAACAGTTTCTTGCTCCTCTTGTTTTTCAGACCCTTTCTCCCTCCTCATATTTTTGATACCTTTTTGAAGCTCTTCATTTTTTTCACACCTTTCCAGGCTCTTCAAGTGTATGAACACCGTTTCATGCTCCTCCTATATTTCATACCATTTCATGCTCCTTATATTTTTGACACCTTTTGAAGCTCTGCATATATTTCACACCTTTTCAGGCTCTTCATATTTTTCAACACCGCTTCAAGCTCCTCCTATTTTTCAGACCGTTTCTTGCTCGTCATATTTTTGACACCTTTGAGGCTCTTCATATATTTCACACATTTTCAGGCTCTTCATGTTTTTCAACACCGCTTCATGCTCCTCCTAATTTTCAGACCGTTTCATTCTCCTCATATTTTTGACACCATTTGAAGCTGTTCATCTTTTTCACAGCTTTTCAGGCTCTTCATGTTTTTTAACACCTTTTCATGCTCCTGCTATATTTCAGACCGTTTCATGCTCCTTATATTTTTGACACCTTTTGAAGCTCTTCATATTTTTCACACCTTTTCAGGCTCTTCATATTTTTCAACACCACTTCATGCTCCTATTTTTCAGACCGTACCATGCTCCTCATATGTTTCACACATTTTTCAGGCTCTTCATCTTTTTCAACAATACTTCATGCTCATCCTATGTTTCAGACCGTTTCATGCTCCTCATATTTTTGACAGTTTGAAGCTCTTCACATTTTTCACAAATTTTCAGGCTCTTCATGTTTTTGAAAACAGTTTCTTGCTCCTCATATTTTTCAGACCGTTTCACCCTCTATATATTTGACACCTTTTTGAAGCTCTGCATATTTTTCACACGTTTTCAGTCTCTTCATGTTTTTCAACACCACTTCAAGCTCCTTCTATTTTTCAGACCGTTTCTTGCTCCTCATATTTTTGACACCTTTGAGGCTCTTCATATATTTCACACTGTTTCAGGCTCTTTATGTTTTCAACACCGCTTCATGCTCCTCCTAATTTTCAGACCGTTTCATTCTCCTCATATTTTTGACACCTTTTGAAGCTCTTCATATTTTTCACACTTTTTCAGGCTCTTCATGTTTTTCAAACCGCTTCATGCTTCTCCTATTTTTCAGACCGTTTCATGCTCCTCATATTTTTGACGCCTTTTGAAGCTCTTCATATTTTTCACACCTTTTCAGGCTCTTCATGTTTTTCAGCACCACTTCATGCTCCTCCTATTTTTCAGACCGTTTCATGCTTCTCATATTTTTGACCACTTTTGAAGCTCTTCATATTTTTCACACCTTTTCAGGCTCTTCATGTTTTTCAACACCGCTTCATGCTCCTACTATTTTTCAGACCCTTTCATGCTCCTCATATTTTTGACACCTTTTTAAGCTCTTCATATTTTTCACACCTTTTCACGCTCTTCATGTTTTTCAACATCGCTTGCTGCTCCTCCTCTTTTTCAGAGCGTTTCATGCTCCTCATAATTTTGACACCTTTGAAGCTCTTCATATTTTTCACACCTTTTCAGGCTCTTCATATTTTTCAACACCACTTCATGCTTCTCCTATTTTTCAGACCGTTTAATGCTCCTCATATTTTTGACACTTTTTGAAGCTCTTCATATTTTTCACACTTCTCCAGGCTCTTCATTTTTTTGAACACCGATTCATGCTCCTCCTATTTTTCAGACCTTTTCATGCTCCTCATGTTTTTGACACCTTTTGAAGCACTTCATATTTTTCACACCTTTTCAGGCTCTTCATGTTTTTCAACAACGCTTCATGCTCCTCCTATTTTTCAGACTGTTTCATGCTCCTCATATGTTTCACACCTTTTGAAGCTCTTCATAATTTTTTTAACACTTTTTCACGCTCCTCCTATATTTCAGACCGTTTCAAGCTCCTCATATTTTTGACACTTTTTGCAGCTCTTCATATTTTTCACACCTTTTCAGGGTCTTCATGTTTTTCTACACCACTTCATGCTCCTCCTATTTTTCAGACCGTTTTATTCTACTCATATGTTTCACACCTTTTTCAAGCTCTTCATGTTTTTCAACACCACTTCATGCTCCTCCTAATTATCAGACCGTTTCATTCTCCTCATATTTTTGACACCATTTGAAGCTGTTCATCTTTTTCACACCTTTTCAGGCTCTTCATGTTTTTTAACACCTTTTCATGCTCCTGCTATATTTCAGACCGTTTCATGCTCCTTATATTTTTGACACCTTTTGAAGCTCTTCATATTTTTCATACGTTTTCAGGCTCTTCATATTTTTCAACACCGCTTCATGCTCCTCCTATTTTTCAGACCGTATCATGCTCCTCATATGTTTCACAACTTTTTAAGGCTCTTCATGTTTTTCAACAACACTTCATGCTCCTCCTATGTTTCAGACCGTTTCATGCTCCTCATATTTTTGACACAGTTTGAAGCTCTTCACATTGTTCACACCTTTTGAGGCTCTTCATGTTTTTGAAAACAGTTTCTTGCTCCTCATATTTTTCAGACCGTTTCACCCTCTATATATTTGACACCTTTTTGAAGCTCTTCATATTTTTCACACCTTTTGAGGCTCTTCATGTTTTTGAAAACAGTTTCTTGCTCCTCATATTTTTCAGACCGTTTCACCCTCTATATATTTGACACCTTTTTGAAGCTCTTCATATTTTTCACACCTTTTCAGGCTCTTCATGTTTTTCAAAAACGCTTCATGCTCCTCCTATTTTTCAGACCGTTTCATGCTCCTCATATGTTTCACACCTTTTGAAGCTCTTCATATTTTTTAACACCTTTTCACGCTCCTCCTATATTTCAGACCGTTTCAAGCTCCTCATATTTTTGACACTTTTTGTAGCTCTTCATATTTTTCACACCTTTTCAGGCTCTTCATGTTTTTCTACACCACTTCATTCTCCTCCTATTTTTCAGACCGTTTTATTCTACTCATATGTTTCACACCTTCTTCAAGATCTTCATGTTTTTCAACACCACTTCATGCTCCTCCTAATTATCAGACCGTTTCATTCTCCTCATATTTTTGACACCATTTGAAGCTGTTCATCTTTTTCACACCTTTTCAGGCTCTTCATGTTTTTTAACACCTTTTCATGCTCCTGCTATATTTCAGACCGTTTCATGCTCCTTATATTTTTGACACCTTTTGAAGCTCTTCATATTTTTCATACGTTTTCAGGCTCTTCATATTTTTCAACACCGCTTCATGCTCCTCCTATTTTTCAGACCGTATCATGCTCCTCATATGTTTCACACCTTTTTAAAGCTCTTCATGTTTTTCAACAACACTTCATGCTCCTCCTATGTTTCAGACCGTTTCATGCTCCTCATATTTTTGACACAGTTTGAAGCTCTTCACATTGTTCACACCTTTTGAGGCTCTTCATGTTTTTGAAAACAGTTTCTTGCTCCTCATATTTTTCAGACCGTTTCACCCTCTATATATTTGACACCTTTTTGAAGCTCTTCATATTTTTCACACCTTTTCAGGCTCTTCATGTTTTTCAACAACGCTTCATGCTCCTCCTATTTTTCAGACCGTTTCATGCTCCTCATATGTTTCACACCTTTTGAAACTCTTCATATTTTTTTAACACCTTTTCACGCTCCTCCTATATTTCAGACCGTTTCAAGCTCCTCATATTTTTGACACTTTTTGTAGCTCTTCATATTTTTCACACCTTTTCAGGGTCTTCATGTTTTTCTACACCACTTCATGCTCCTCCTATTTTTCAGACCGTTTTATTCTACTCATATGTTTCACAACTTTTTCAAGATCTTCATGTTTTTCAACACCACTTCATGCTCCTCCTAATTATCAGACCGTTTCATTCTACTCATATTTTTGACACCATTTGAAGCTTTTCATATTTTTCACACCTTTTCAGGCTCTTCATGTTTTTTAACAACTTTTCATGCTCCTGCTATATTTCAGACCGTTTCATGCTCCTTATATTTTTGACACCTTTTGAAGCTCTTCATATTTTTCACACGTTTTCATGCTCTTCATATTTTTTAACACCGCTTCATGCTCCTCCTATTTATAAGACCGTATCATGCTCCTCATATGTTTCACACCTTTTTCAGGCTCTTCATGTTTTTCAACAACACTTCATGCTCCTCCTATGTTTCAGACCGTTTCATGCTCCACATATTTTTGACATAGTTTGAAGCTCTTCACATTTTTCACACCTTTTGAGGCTCTTCATGTTTTTGAAAACAGTTTCTTGCTCCTCATATTTTTCAGACCGTTTCACCCTCTATATATTTGACACCTTTTTGAAGCTCTTCATATTTTTCACACCTTTTCAGGCTCTTCATGTTTTTCAACAGCACTTCATGCTTCTCCTATTTTTCAGACCATTTCATGCTCCTCATATTTTTGACACTTTTTGAAGCTCTTCATATTTTTCACACTTCTCCAGGCTCTTCATGTTTTTGAACACTGCTTCATGCTCCTCCTATATTTCAGACCTTTTCATGCTCCTCATGTTTTTGACACCTTTTGAAGCTCTTCATATTTTTCACACCTTTTCAGGCTCTTCATGTTTTTCAACAACGCTTCATGCTCCTCCTATTTTTCAGACCATTTCATGCTCCTCATATGTTTCACACATTTTCAAGCTCTTCATATTTTTTTTAACACCTTTTCATGCTCCTCCTATATTTCAGACCGTTTCAAGCTCCTCATATTTTTGACACTTTTTGAAGCTCTTCATATTTTTGACACCTTTTCAGGCTCTTCATGTTTTTCAACACCACTTCAAGCTCCTTCTATTTTTCAGACCGTTTCTTGCTCCTCATATTTTTGACACCTTTGAGGCTCTTCATGTTTTTGAAAACAGTTTCTTGCTCCTCATATTTTTCAGACCGTTACACCCTCTATATATTTGACACCTTTTTGAAGCTCTTCATATTTTTCACACCTTTTGAGGCTCTTCATGTTTTTGAAAACAGTTTCTTGCTCCTCATATTTTTCAGACCGTTACACCCTCTATATATTTGACACCTTTTTGAAGCTCTTCATATTTTTCACACCTTTTGAGGCTCTTCATGTTTTTGAAAACAGTTTCTTGCTCCTCATATTTTTCAGACCGTTTCACCCTCTATGTATTTGACACCTTTTTGAAGCTCTTCATATTTTTCACACCTTTTCAGGCTCTTCATGTTTTTCAACACCACTTCAAGCTCCTTCTATTTTTCAGACCGTTTCTTGCTCCTCATATTTTTGACACCTTTGAGGCTCTTCATATATTTCACACTTTTTCAGGCTCTTCATGTTTTTCAACACCACTTCAAGCTCCTTCTATTTTTCAGACCGTTTCTTGCTCCTCATATTTTTGACACCTTTGAGGCTCTTCATATATTTCACACTGTTTCAGGCTCTTTATGTTATTCAACACCGCTTCATGCTCCTCCTAATTTTCAGACCGTTTCATTCTCCTCATATTTTTGACACCTTTTGAAGCTCTTCATATTTTTCACACTTTTTCAGGCTCTTCATGTTTTTCAAACCGCTTCATGCTCCTCCTATTTTTCAGACCGTTTCATGCTCCTCCTATTTTTCAGACCGTTTCATGCTCCTCATATTTTTGACGCCTTTTGAAGCTCTTCCTATTTTTCACACTTTTTCAGGCTCTTCATATTTTTCAGCACCACTTCATGCTCCTCCTATTTTTCAGACCGTATCATGCTCCTCATATTTTTGACACCTTTTGAAGCTCTTCATATTTTTCACACCTTTTCAGGCCCTTCAGGTTTTTCAACACCGTTTCATGCTCCTCATATATTTCACATCTTTTATAGCTCTTCTTTTTTTTTCACACCTTTTCATTCTCTTCAGGTTTCTCAACATCACTTCATGCTTCTCCTATTTTTCACACCGTTTCATGCTCCCACTATTTTTGACACCTTTTCAAGCTCTTTATATGTTTCCCACCTCTTCAGGCTCTTAATGTTTTCAACACCGCTTCTTGCTCATCCTATTTGTCGGACCGCTTCATGCTCCTCATATTTTTGACATCTTTTGAAGCTCTTCATATTTTTCACACCTTTTCAGGCTCTTCACGTTTTCAACACCGTTTCATGCTCCTCCTATTTTTCAGACCGTTTCATGCTCCTCATATTTTTAACACCTTTTGAAGCTCTTCATATTTTTCACACCTTTTCAGGCTCTTCATGTTTTTGCACACCGCTTCATGCTCCTCCTATTTTTCACACCGTTTCATGCTCCTCTCATTATTGACACATTTCGAAGCTATTCATATTTTTCACACCTTTGGAAGCTCTTCATATTTTTCACACATTTTCAGGCTTTTCATGTTTTCAACACCCCTTCATGCTCCTCCTTTTTTTCAGACCATTTCATGCTCCTCATATTTTTGACACTTTTGAAGCTCTTCATGTCTTTCAACACTGTTTCATGCTCCTCCTATTTTTCAGACCGTTTCATGCTCCTCATATTTTTAACACCTTTTGAAGCTCTTCATATTTTTCACACCTTTTCAGGCTCTTCATGTTTTTGCACACCGCTTCATGCTCCTCCTATTTTTCACACCGTTTCATGCTCCTCTCATTATTGACACATTTCGAAGCTATTCATATTTTTCACACCTTTGGAAGCTCTTCATATTTTTCACACATTTTCAGGCTTTTCATGTTTTCAACACCCCTTCATGCTCCTCCTATTTTTCAGACCGTTTCATGTTCCTCATATTTTTCACACCTTTTGAACCTCCTCATTTTTTCACATCTTTTGAAGCTCTTCATATATTTCACACCTTCTCAGGCACTTCATGATTTTCACGACCACTTCATGCTCCTCCTATTTTTCAGACCGTTTCATGCTCCTCATATATTAGACACCTTGTGAAGCTCTTCCTATTTTTCACACTTTTTCAGGCTTTTCATGTTTTTCAACACCGTTTCATGCTCCTCCTATTTTTCAGACCGCTTCAGGCTCCTCATGTATTTCACACCTTTTCAAGCTCTTCATATTTTTCACACCTTTTCAGGCTCTTCATGTTTTTGAACACCGTTACATGCTCCTCCTATTTTTCAGACCGTTTCATGCTCTTCATATTTTTGACACCTTTTAAACCTCCTCATTTTTTCACAACTTTTGAAGCTCTTCATATATTTCACACCTTTTCAGGCACTTCATGATTTTCACGACCACTTCATGCTCCTCCTATTTTTCAGACCGTTTCATGCTCATCTCATTTTTGACACCTTTGGAAGCTCTTCATATTTTTCACACCTTTTGAAGCTCTTCATATTTTTCACACGTTTTCAGGCTCTTCATGTTTTTCAACACCGCTTCATGCTCCTCCTATTTTTCAGATCGTTTCATGCTCCTCATATTTTTGACACTTTTTGAGCTCTTCATATTTTTCAAAACTTTTCAGGCTCTTCATGTTTTCGAACTCTGCTTCATGCTCCTCCAATTTTTCAAACCGTTTTATGATCCTCATGTATTTCACAACTTTGAACTTCTTCATATTTTTCACACCTTTTCATGCTCTTCAAGTTTTTCAACATCACTTCATGCTCCTACATTTTTGCAGACCGTTTCATGCTCCTCATATTTTTGACATCTTTTGAAGCTCTTCATATTTTTCACACCTTTTCATGCTCTTCATGTTTTTCAACCATGCTTCATGTTCCTCCTATTTTTCAGACCGTTTCATGCTCCTCATATTCTTGACACCTTTTGAAGCTCTTCATATTTTTCACAGCTTTTCAGGCTCTTCATGTTTTTCAACACCGCTTCATGCTCCTCCGATTTTTCAGACCGTTTCATGCTCCTCATATTTTTCACACCTTTTGAAGCCTTTCATATTTTTCACACCTTTTAAGGTTCTTCATGTTTTCCAACACGGCTTCATGCTCCGCCTATTTTTCAGACCGTTTCATGTTCATCTCATTTTTGCCACCTTTTGAAGCTCTTCATATTTTTCACACCTTTTGAAGCTCTTCATATTTTTCACACGTTTTCAGGCTCTTCATGTTTTTCAACACCGCCTCATTCTCCTCCTATTTTTCAGACCGTTTCATGCTCCTCATATTTTTGACACATTTTGAAGCTCTTCATATTTTTCACACCTTTTCAGGCTCTTCATGTTTTTCAACACCGCTTCATGCTGCTCATATTTTTCAGACCGTTTCATGCTCCTCATATTTTTGACACCTTTTGAAGCTCTTCATATTTTTCAAACCTTTTCAGGCTCTTCATGTTTTTCAACACCGCTTCATGCTCCTCCTATTTTTCAGAACGTTTCATGCTCCTCATATTTTTGACACCTTTTAAGGCTCTTCATACATTTCACACCTTTTCAGGCTCTTCATGCTTTTCAACACCGCTTCATGCTCCTCCAATTTTTCAGAAAGTTTCATGCTCCTCATATTTTTAACATCTTTTGAAGCTCTTCATATTTTTCACACCTTTTCAGGCTCTTCATGTTTATGAACACTTCTTCATGCTCTTCCTCTTTTTCAGACCGTTTCATGCTCCTCATATTTTTGACACTTTTTGAAGCTCTTCATATTTTTCACTCATTTTCAGGCTCTTCATGTTTTTCAACACCACTTCATGCTCCTCCTATTTCTGAGAACTTTTGATGCTCCTCATATTTTTGACACCTTTAGAAACTCTTCATATTATTCACACCTTTTCAGGCTCTTCATGTTTTTTATCACTGCTTCATGCTCGTCCTATTTTTCAGAACGTTTCATGCTCCTCATATTTTTGACACCTTTTGAAGCTCTTCATATTTTTCACACCTTTTCAGGCTTTTCATGTTTTTGAACACCGCTTCATGTTCCTCCTATTTTTCAGAACGCTTCATGCTCCTCATATTTTTGACACCTTTTGAAGCTCTTCATATATTTCACACCTTTTCAGGCTCTTCATATTTTTGAACACCGCTTCATGCTCCTCCTATTTTTCAGATTGTTTCATGCTCCTCATATTTTTGACACCTTTTGAAGCTCTTCATATTTTTCACACCTTTTCAGGCTCTTCATGTTTTTCAACACCGCTTCATGCTCGTCGTATTTTGCCTACCGTTTCATGCTCCTCGTATTTTTGACACCTTTTGAAGCTCTTCAGATATTTCACACCTTTCCAGGCTCTTCATTTTTTCAACACCACTTCATGCTCCTCCTATTTTTCAGATCGTTTCATGCTCATCTCATTTTAACACCTTTTGAAGCTCTTCATATTTTTGACAAATTTTGAAGCTCTTCATATTTTTTCACACGTTTTCAGGCTCTTCATGATTTTCTACACCGCTTCATGCTCCTCCTTTTTTTCAGACCTTTTCATGCTCATCTCTTTTTTGACACCTTTTGAAGCTCTTCAGATTTTTCACACCTTTTGAAGCTCTTCATATTTTTCACATTATGAATCTCTTCATATTTTCGACACGTTTTCAGACAATTCATGTTTTTCAACATCGCTTCATGCTCCTCCTATTTTTCAGACCGTTTCATTCTCCTCATATTTTTGACACCTTTTGAAGCTCTTCATATATTTCACACTTTTTCAGACTTTTCCTTTTTTTCAACACGACTTCATGCTCCTCCTATTTTTCAGACCGTTTCCTGCTCATCTCATTTTGACACCTTTTGAAGCTCTTCATGTTTTTCACATCTTTTGAAGCTCTTCATATTTTTCACAACTTTTCAGGCTCTTTATGATTTTCAACAGCGCTTCATGCTCCTCCTATTTTTCAGACCATTTCATGCTCCTCATAATTTTGACACCATTTGAAGCTTTCATATTTTTAACACCTTTTCAGGCTCTTCATCTTTTTCAACACCACTTCATGCTCCTCCTTTTTTGCAGACCGTTTCATGCTACTCATATTTTTAACACCTTTTGAAGCTCTTCATATTTCTCACACCTTTTCAGGCTCTTCATGTTTTTCAACAACGCTTCATGCTCTTCCGATTTTTCAGACCGTTTCATGCTCCTCATATTTTTGACACCTTTTGAAGCTCTTCATATTTTTCACACCTTTTCAGGCTCTTCATGTTTTTGAACACCGCTTCATGCTCCTCCTATTTTTCAGACCGTTTCATGCTCCTCATATTTTTGACACCTTTTGAAGCTCTTCATATTTTTCACAACTTTTCTGGCTCTTCATGTTTTTCAACAGCGCTTCATGGACGTCCTATTTTTCAGACCGTTTCATGCTCATCTCATTTTTGACACCTTTTGAAGTTTTTCATATTTTTCACAACTTTTCAGGCTCTTCATGTTTTTGAACACCGCTTCATGCTAATCCTATTTTTCAAACCATATCATGCTCCTCATATTTTTCACACCTATTGAAGCTCTTCATATATTTCACACCTTTTCAGGCTCTTCATGTTTTTGAACACCACTTCATGCTCCTTCTCTTTTTCAGAGAGTTTTATGCTCCTCATGTATTTCACACCTTTTGAAACTCTTCATATTTTTCACACCTTTTCAGGCTCTTCATGTTTTTCAACACCGCTTCATGCTGCTCATATTTTTCAGACCGTTTCATGCTCCTCATATTTTTGAGACCTTTTGAAGCTCTTCATATTTTTCACACCTTTTAAGGCTCTTCATGTTTTTCAACACCGCTTCATGCTCCTCCAATTTTTCAGACCGTTTCATGCTCCTCATATTTTTGACACCTTTTGAAGCTCTTCATATTTTTCACACATTTTCAGGCTCTTCATGTTTTTCAACACCGCTTCATGCTGCTCATATTTTTCAGACCGTTTCATGCTCCTCATATTTTTGACACCTTTTGAAGCTCTTCATATTTTTCACACCTTTTAAGGCTCTTCATGTTTTTCAACACCGCTTCCTGCTCCTCCGATTTTTCAGACCGTTTCATGCTCCTAATATTTTTCACACCTTTTGAAGCCTTTCATATTTTTCACAACTTTTTAAGCTCTTCATGTTTTTGAACATCGCTTCATGCTCCTCCTATTTTTCAGACCGTTTCATGCTCATCTCATTTTTGACACCTTTTGAAGCTTTTTATATTTTTCACAACTTTTCAGGCTCTTCATGTTTTTGAACACAGCTTCATGCTCCTCCTATTTTTCAGACCGTATCATGCTCCTCATATTTTTCAAACCTTTTGAAGCTCTTCATATTTTTCACACGTTTTCAGTCTATTCATGTTTTTGAACACCATTTCAGGCTCCTCCTATTTTTCAGAGAGTTTCATGCTCCTTATGTATTTCACACATTTTGAAGCTCTTCATATTTTTCACACCTTTTCAGGCCCTTCATGCTTTTCCACACCACTTCATGCTCCTCCTATTTTTCAGACCGTATCGTGTTCCTCATATTTTTGACACCTTTTGAAGCTCTTCATATTTTTAACAGCTTTTCAGGTTCTTCATGTTTTTCAACACCGCTTCATGATCCTCCTATTTTTCAGAACTTGTCATGCTCCTCATATAATTCACACCTTTTGAAGCTCTTCATATTTTTCACACCTTTTCAGGCTCTTCATGTTTTTCAACACCGCTTCATGATCCTACTATTTTTCGGACCGTTTCATGCTCATCTCATTTTTGACATCTTTTGAAGCTCTTCTTATTTTTCAAAATTTTGAAGCTCTTCATATTTTTCACACATTTTCAGGCTCTTTATGTTTTTGAACACCGCTTCATGGTCCTCCTAATTTTCAGAACTTGTCATGCTCCTCATATAATTCACACCTTTTGAAGCTCTTCATATTTTTCACACCTTTTCAGGCTCTTCATGTTTTTCAACACCGCTTCATGATCCTACTATTTTTCGGACCGTTTCATGCTCCTCATATTTTTGACACCTTTTGAAGCTCTTCATATTTTTCACACCTTTTCAGGCTCTTCATGTTTTTCAACAACACTTCATGCTCCTCGTATATTTCAGACGGTTTCATTCTCCTCATATTTTTGACACCTTTTGAAGCTCTGCATATATTTCACACCTTTTCAGGCTCTTCACGATTTTCAACACCACTTCATGCTCCTCCTATTTTTCAGACCGTTTCATGCTCATCTCATTTTTGACATCTTTTGAAGCTCTTCATATTTTTCACACCTTTTGAAGCTCTTCATAATTTTCATATTTTTGAAGCTCTTCATATTTTTCACACTTTTTCAGCCTCTTCATGTTTTTCAACACCTCTTCAGGCTCCTCCTATTTTTCAGACCCTTTCATGCTAATCTAATTTTTGACACTTTTTGAAGCTCTTCATACTTTTCGCACATTTTAAGTCTCTGCATGTTTTTGAACACCTTTTCATGCTCCTCATGTATTTCACTCCTTTTGAAGCTCTTCATATTTTGCACACATTTTCAGGCTCCTCATGTTTTTGAACACCGCTTCATCCTCCTCCTATTTTTTAGAGGGTTTCATGCTCGTCATATTTTTGACACATTTTGAAGCTCTTCATATATTTCACACCTTTTCAGGCTCTTCATGTTTTTGAACACCGCTTCATCATCCTCCTATTTTTAAGAGGGTTTCATGCTCGTCATATTTTTGACACATTTTGAAGCTCTTCATATTTTTCACACCTTTTCAGGCTCTTCATGTTTTTGAACACCACTTCATGCTCCTCCTATTTTTCAGACCGTTTCATGCTCCTCATATTTTTGTCACCTTTTGAAGCTTTCATATTTTTCACACCTTTTCAGGCTCTTCATGTTTTTCAACACCACTTCATGCTCCTCCTTTTTTGCAGACAGTTTCATGCTACTCATATATTTGACACCTTTTGAAGCTCTTCATATTTCTCACACCTTTTCAGGCTCTTCATGTTTTTGAACACCACTTCATGCTCCTCCTATTTTTCAGACCGTTTCATGCTCCTCATATTTTTGTCACCTTTTGAAGCTTTCATATTTTTCACACCTTTTCAGGCTCTTCATGTTTTTCAACACCACTTCATGCTCCTCCTTTTTTGCAGACAGTTTCATGCTACTCATATATTTGACACCTTTTGAAGCTCTTCATATTTTTCACACCTTTGTAGGCTCTTCATGTTTTTGAACACCGCTTCATGCTCCTCCTATTTTTCAGACCGTTTAATCCTCCTCATGTATTTCACACCTTTTGAAGCTCTTCATATTTTTCACACCTTTTCAGGCTCTTCATGTTTTTCAACACCGCTTCATGCTCGTCGTATTTTGCCGACCGTTTCATGCTCCTCATATTTTTGACACCTTTTGAAGCTCTTCAGATATTTCACACCTTTCCAGGCTCTTCATTTTTTCAACACCACTTCATGCTCCTCCTATTTTTCAGATCATTTCATGCTCATCTCATTTTAACACCTTTTGAAGCTCTTCATATTTTTGACAAATTTTGAAGGTCTTCATATTTTTCACACGTTTTCAGGCTCTTCATGATTTTCAACACCGCTTCATGCTCCTCCTATTTTTCAGACCTTTTCATGCTCATTTTTTTTTTGACACCTTTTGAAGCTCTTCATATGTTTCACACCTTTTGAAGCTCTTCATATTTTTCACATTTATGAATCTATTCATATTTTCCACACGTTTTCAGACAATTCATGTTTTTCAACATCGCTTCATGCTCCTCCTATTTTTCAGACCGTTTCATTCTCCTCATATTTTTGAAACCTTTTGAAGCTCTTCATATATTTCACACTTTTTCAGACTTTTCCTTTTTTTCAACACGACTTCATGCTCCTCCTATTTTTCAGACCGTTTCATGGTCATCTCATTTTGACACCTTTTGAAGCTCTTCATGTTTTTCACATCTTTTGAAGCTCTTCATATTTTTCACACCTTTCCAGGGTCTTCATTTTTTCAACACCACTTCATGCTCCTCCTATTTTTCAGGTCGTTTCATGCTCATCTCATTTTAACACCTTTTGAAGCTCTTCATATTTTTGACAAATTTTGAAGGTCTTCATATTTTTCACACGTTTTCAAGCTCTTTATGATTTTCATCAGCGCTTCATGCTCCTCCTATTTTTCAGACCGTTTCATGCTCCTCATAATTTTGACACCTTTTGAAGCTTTCATATTTTTAACACCTTTTCAGGCTCTTCATCTTTTTCAACACAACTTCATGCTCCTCCTTTTTTGCAGACCGTTTCATGCTACTCATATTTTTAACACCTTTTGAAGCTCTTCATATTTCTCACAGCTTTTTAGGCTCTTCATGTTTTTCAACAACGCTTCATGCTCCTCCGATTTTGCAGACCGTTTCATCCTCCTCATATTTTTGACACCTTTTGAAGCTCTTCATATTTTTCACACCTTTTCAGGCTCTTCATGTTTTTCAACACCGCTTCATGCTCCTCCTATTTTTCAGACCGTTTAATGCTCCTCATATTTTTGACACCTTTTCAAGCTCTTCATATATTTCACAACTTTTCAGGCTCTTCATGTTTTTCAACACAGCTTCATGCACGTCCTATTTTTCAGACCGTTTCATGCTCATCTCATTTTTGACACCTTTTGAAGCTTTGCATATTTTTCACAACTTTTCAGGCTCTTCATGTTTTTGAACACCGCTTCATGCTAATCCTATTTTTCAAACCATATCATGCTCCTCATATTTTTCACACATTTTGAAGCTCTTCATATATTTCACACCTTTTCAGGCTCTTCATGTTTTTGAACACCGCTTCATCATCCTCCTATTTTTAAGAGGGTTTCATGCTCGTCATATTTTTGACACATCTTGAAGCTCTTCATATTTTTCACACCTTTTCAGGCTCTTCATGTTTTTGAACACCACTTCATGCTCCTCCTATTTTTCAGACCGTTTCATGCTCCTCATATTTTTGTCACCTTTTGAAGCTTTCATATTTTTCACACCTTTTCAGGCTCTTCATGTTTTTCAACACCACTTCATGCTCCTCCTTTTTTGCAGACAGTTTCATGCTACTCATATATTTGACACCTTTTGAAACTCTTCATATTTCTCACACCTTTTCAGGCTCTTCATGTTTTTGAACACCACTTCATGCTCCTCCTATTTTTCAGACCGTTTCATGCTCCTCATATTTTTGTCACCTTTTGAAGCTTTCATATTTTTCACACCTTTTCAGGCTCTTCATGTTTTTCAACACCACTTCATGCTCCTCCTTTTTTGCAGACAGTTTCATGCTACTCATATATTTAACACCTTTTGAAGCTCTTCATATTTTTCACACCTTTGTAGGCTCTTCATGTTTTTGAACACCGCTTCATGCTCCTCCTATTTTTCAGACCGTTTAATCCTCCTCATGTATTTCACACCTTTTGAAGCTCTTCATATTTGTCACACCTTTTCAGGCTCTTCATGTTTTTGAACACTATTTCATGCTCCTCCTATTTTGCAGACCGTTTCATTCTCCTCATATTTTTGACACCTTTTGAAGCTCTTCATATGTTTCACACCTTTTCAGGCTTTTCATTTTTTTCAACACTACTTCATGCTGCTCCTATTTTTCAGAGCATTTCATGCTCATCTCATTTTGACACCTTTTGAAGCTTTTTATATTGTTCACACCTGTTCAGGCTCTTCAAGATTTTCAACACCGCTTCATGCTCCTCCTATTTTTCAGAACGTTTCATTCTCATCTCATTTTTGACACCTTTTTAATCTCTTCATATTTTTCACAACTTTTGAAGATCTTCATATTTTTAATATTTTTGAAGCTCTTCATATTTTCACACGTTTTCACACTCTTCATGTTTTTCAACACCGCTTCATGCTCCTCCTATTTTTCAAACTGTATCATGCTCCTCATATTTTTGAAATCTTTTGAAGCCCTTCATATTTTTCACACCTTTTCAGGCTCTTCATGTTTTTGAACACTTCTTCATGCTCTTCCTCTTTTTCAGACCGTTTCATGCTCCTCATATTTTTGACACTTTTTGAAGCTCTTCATATTTTTCACTCATTTTCAGGCTCTTCATGTTTTTCAACACCACTTCATGCTCCTCCAATTTTTGAGACCGTTTGATGCTCCTCATATTTTTGACACCTTTAGAAACTCTTCATATTTTTCACACCTTTTCAGGCTCTTCATGTTTTTTATCACTGCTTCATGCTCATCCTATTTTTCAGAACGTTTCATGCTCCTCATATTTTTGACACCTTTTGAAGCTCTTCATATTTTTCACACCTTTTCAGGCTTTTCATGTTTTTGAACACCGCTTCATGTTCCTCCTATTTTTCAGACCGTTTCATGCTCCTCATATTTTTGACACCTTTTGAAGCTCTTCATATATTTCACACCTTTTCAGGCTCTTCATGTTTTTGAACACCGCTTCATGCTCCTCCTATTTTTCAGATTGTTTCATGCTCCTCATATTTTTGACACCTTTTGAAGCTCTTCATATTTTTCACACCTTTTCAGGCTCTTCATGTTTTTCAACACCGCTTCATGCTCGTCGTATTTTGCCGACCGTTTCATGCTCCTCATATTTTTGACACCTTTTGAAGCTCTTCAGATATTTCACACCTTTCCAGGCTCTTCATTTTTTCAACACCACTTCATGCTCCTCCTATTTTTCAGATCATTTCATGCTCATCTCATTTTAACACCTTTTGAAGCTCTTCATATTTTTGACAAATTTTGAAGGTCTTCATATTTTTCACACGTTTTCAGGCTCTTCATGATTTTCAACACCGCTTCATGCTCCTCCTATTTTTCAGACCTTTTCATGCTCATTTTTTTTTTGACACCTTTTGAAGCTCTTCATATGTTTCACACCTTTTGAAGCTCTTCATATTTTTCACATTTATGAATCTATTCATATTTTCCACACGTTTTCAGACAATTCATGTTTTTCAACATCGCTTCATGCTCCTCCTATTTTTCAGACCGTTTCATTCTCCTCATATTTTTGAAACCTTTTGAAGCTCTTCATATATTTCACACTTTTTCAGACTTTTCCTTTTTTTCAACACGACTTCATGCTCCTCCTATTTTTCAGACCGTTTCATGGTCATCTCATTTTGACACCTTTTGAAGCTCTTCATGTTTTTCACATCTTTTGAAGCTCTTCATATTTTTCACACCTTTCCAGGGTCTTCATTTTTTCAACACCACTTCATGCTCCTCCTATTTTTCAGATCGTTTCATGCTCATCTCATTTTAACACCTTTTGAAGCTCTTCATATTTTTGACAAATTTTGAAGGTCTTCATATTTTTCACACGTTTTCAAGCTCTTTATGATTTTCATCAGCGCTTCATGCTCCTCCTATTTTTCAGACCGTTTCATGCTCCTCATAATTTTGACACCTTTTGAAGCTTTCATATTTTTAACACCTTTTCAGGCTCTTCATCTTTTTCAACACCACTTCATGCTCCTCCTTTTTTGCAGACCGTTTCATGCTACTCATATTTTTAACACCTTTTGAAGCTCTTCATATTTCTCACAGCTTTTTAGGCTCTTCATGTTTTTCAACAACGCTTCATGCTCCTCCGATTTTGCAGACCGTTTCATCCTCCTCATATTTTTGACACCTTTTGAAGCTCTTCATATTTTTCACACCTTTTCAGGCTCTTCATGTTTTTCAACACCGCTTCATGCTCCTCCTATTTTTCAGACCGTTTCATGCTCCTCATATTTTTGACACCTTTTCAAGCTCTTCATATATTTCACAACTTTTCAGGCTCTTCATGTTTTTCAACACAGCTTCATGCACGTCCTATTTTTCAGACCGTTTCATGCTCATCTCATTTTTGACACCTTTTGAAGCTTTGCATATTTTTCACAACTTTTCAGGCTCTTCATGTTTTTGAACACCGCTTCATGCTAATCCTATTTTTCAAACCATATCATGCTCCTCATATTTTTCACACCTTTTGAAGCTCTTCATATATTTCACAGCTTTTCAGGCTCTTCATATTTTTGAACACCACTTCATGCTCCTTCTCTTTTTCAGAGGGTTTTATGCTCCTCATGTATTTCACACCTTTTGAAGCTCTTCATATTTTTCACACCTTTTCAGGCTCTTCATGTTTTTCAACACCGCTTCATGCTGCTCATATTTTTCAGACCGTTTCATGCTCCTCATATTTTTGACACCTTTTGAAGCTCTTCATATTTTTCACACCTTTTCAGGCTCTTCATGTTTTTCAACACCGCTTCATGCTCCTCCAATTTTTCAGACCGTTTCATGCTCCTCATATTTTTGACACCTTTTGAAGCTCTTCATATTTTTCACACATTTTCAGGCTCTTCATGTTTTTCAACACCGCTTCATGCTCCTCCGATTTTTCAGACCGTTTCATGCTCCTCATATTTTTCACACCTTTTGAAGCCTTTCATATTTTCACAATTTTTCAGGCTCTTCATGTTTTTGAACATCGCTTCATGCTGCTCCTATTTTTCAGAGCGTTTCATGCTCATCTCATTTTTGACACCCTTTTAATCTCTTCATATTTTTCACAACTTTTGAAGCTCTTCATAATTTTCATATTTTTGAAGCTCTTCATATTTTTCACACTTTTTCAGCCTCTTCATGTTTTTCAACACCTCTTCAGGCTCCTCCTATTTTTCAGACCCTTTCATGCTAATCTAATTTTTGACACTTTTTGAAGCTCTTCATACTTTTCGCACATTTTAAGTCTCTGCATGTTTTTGAACACCTTTTCATGCTCCTCATGTATTTCACTCCTTTTGAAGCTCTTCATATTTTGCACACATTTTCAGGCTCCTCATGTTTTTGAACACCGCTTCATCCTCCTCCTATTTTTTAGAGGGTTTCATGCTCGTCATATTTTTGACACATTTTGAAGCTCTTCATATATTTCACACCTTTTCAGGCTCTTCATGTTTTTGAACACCGCTTCATCATCCTCCTATTTTTAAGAGGGTTTCATGCTCGTCATATTTTTGACACATTTTGAAGCTCTTCATATTTTTCACACCTTTTCAGGCTCTTCATGTTTTTGAACACCACTTCATGCTCCTCCTATTTTTCAGACCGTTTCATGCTCCTCATATTTTTGTCACCTTTTGAAGCTTTCATATTTTTCACACCTTTTCAGGCTCTTCATGTTTTTCAACACCACTTCATGCTCCTCCTTTTTTGCAGACAGTTTCATGCTACTCATATATTTGACACCTTTTGAAGCTCTTCATATTTCTCACACCTTTTCAGGCTCTTCATGTTTTTGAACACCACTTCATGCTCCTCCTATTTTTCAGACCGTTTCATGCTCCTCATATTTTTGTCACCTTTTGAAGCTTTCATATTTTTCACACCTTTTCAGGCTCTTCATGTTTTTCAACACCACTTCATGCTCCTCCTTTTTTGCAGACAGTTTCATGCTACTCATATATTTGACACCTTTTGAAGCTCTTCATATTTTTCACACCTTTGCAGGCTCTTCATGTTTTTGAACACCGCTTCATGCTCCTCCTATTTTTCAGACCGTTTAATCCTCCTCATGTATTTCACACCTTTTGAAGCTCTTCATATTTGTCACACCTTTTCAGGCTCTTCATGTTTTTGAACACTATTTCATGCTCCTCCTATTTTGCAGACCGTTTCATTCTCCTCATATTTTTGACACCTTTTGAAGCTCTTCATATGTTTCACACCTTTTCAGGCTTTTCATTTTTTTCAACACTACTTCATACTGCTCCTATTTTTCAGAGCATTTCATGCTCATCTCATTTTGACACCTTTTGAAGCTTTTTATATTGTTCACACCTGTTCAGGCTCTTCATGATTTTCAACACCGCTTCATGCTCCTCCTATTTTTCAGAACGTTTCATTCTCATCTCATTTTTGACACCTTATTAATCTCTTCATATTTTTCACAACTTTTGAAGATCTTCATATTTTTAATATTTTTGAAGCTCTTCATATTTTCACACGTTTTCACACTCTTCATGTTTTTCAACACCGCTTCATGCTCCTCCTATTTTTCAAACTGTATCATGCTCCTCATATTTTTGAAATCTTTTGAAGCCCTTCATATTTTTCACACCTTTTCAGGCTCTTCATGTTTTTGAACACTTCTTCATGCTCTTCCTCTTTTTCAGACCGTTTCATGCTCCTCATATTTTTGACACTTTTTGAAGCTCTTCATATTTTTCACTCATTTTCAGGCTCTTCATGTTTTTCAACACCACTTCATGCTCCTCCAATTTTTGAGACCGTTTGATGCTCCTCATATTTTTGACACCTTTAGAAACTCTTCATATTTTTCACACCTTTTCAGGCTCTTCATGTTTTTTATCACTGCTTCATGCTCATCCTATTTTTCAGAACGTTTCATGCTCCTCATATTTTTGACACCTTTTGAAGCTCTTCATATTTTTCACACCTTTTCAGGCTTTTCATGTTTTTGAACACCGCTTCATGTTCCTCCTATTTTTCAGACCGTTTCATGCTCCTCATATTTTTGACACCTTTTGAAGCTCTTCATATATTTCACACCTTTTCAGGCTCTTCATGTTTTTGAACACCGCTTCATGCTCCTCCTATTTTTCAGATTGTTTCATGCTCCTCATATTTTTGACACCTTTTGAAGCTCTTCATATTTTTCACACCTTTTCAGGCTCTTCATGTTTTTCAACACCGCTTCATGCTCGTCGTATTTTGCCGACCGTTTCATGCTCCTCATATTTTTGACACCTTTTGAAGCTCTTCAGATATTTCACACCTTTCCAGGCTCTTCATTTTTTCAACACCACTTCATGCTCCTCCTATTTTTCAGATCATTTCATGCTCATCTCATTTTAACACCTTTTGAAGCTCTTCATATTTTTGACAAATTTTGAAGGTCTTCATATTTTTCACACGTTTTCAGGCTCTTCATGATTTTCAACACCGCTTCATGCTCCTCCTATTTTTCAGACCTTTTCATGCTCATCTTTTTTTTGACACCTTTTGAAGCTCTTCATATGTTTCACACCTTTTGAAGCTCTTCATATTTTTCACATTTATGAATCTATTCATATTTTCCACACGTTTTCAGACAATTCATGTTTTTCAACATCGCTTCATGCTCCTCCTATTTTTCAGACCGTTTCATTCTCCTCATATTTTTGAAACCTTTTGAAGCTCTTCATATATTTCACACTTTTTCAGACTTTTCCTTTTTTTCAACACGACTTCATGCTCCTCCTATTTTTCAGACCGTTTCATGGTCATCTCATTTTGACACCTTTTGAAGCTCTTCATGTTTTTCACATCTTTTGAAGCTCTTCATATTTTTCACACCTTTCCAGGCTCTTCATTTTTTCAACACCACTTCATGCTCCTCCTATTTTTCAGATCGTTTCATGCTCATCTCATTTTAACACCTTTTGAAGCTCTTCATATTTTTGACAAATTTTGAAGGTCTTCATATTTTCACACGTTTTCAGGCTCTTTATGATTTTCATCAGCGCTTCATGCTCCTCCTATTTTTCAGACCGTTTCATGCTCCTCATAATTTTGACACCTTTTGAAGCTTTCATATTTTTAACACCTTTTCAGGCTCTTCATCTTTTTCAACACCACTTCATGCTCCTCCTTTTTTGCAGACCGTTTCATGCTACTCATATTTTTAACACCTTTTGAAGCTCTTCATATTTCTCACAGCTTTTTAGGCTCTTCATGTTTTTCAACAACGCTTCATGCTCCTCCGATTTTGCAGACCGTTTCATCCTCCTCATATTTTTGACACCTTTTGAAGCTCTTCATATTTTTCACACCTTTTCAGGCTCTTCATGTTTTTCAACACCGCTTCATGCTCCTCCTATTTTTCAGACCGTTTCATGCTCCTCATATTTTTGACACCTTTTCAAGCTCTTCATATATTTCACAACTTTTCAGGCTCTTCATGTTTTTCAACACAGCTTCATGCACGTCCTATTTTTCAGACCGTTTCATGCTCATCTCATTTTTGACACCTTTTGAAGCTTTGCATATTTTTCACAACTTTTCAGGCTCTTCATGTTTTTGAACACCGCTTCATGCTAATCCTATTTTTCAAACCATATCATGCTCCTCATATTTTTCACACCTTTTGAAGCTCTTCATATATTTCACAGCTTTTCAGGCTCTTCATATTTTTGAACACCACTTCATGCTCCTTCTCTTTTTCAGAGGGTTTTATGCTCCTCATGTATTTCACACCTTTTGAAGCTCTTCATATTTTTCACACCTTTTCAGGCTCTTCATGTTTTTCAACACCGCTTCATGCTGCTCATATTTTTCAGACTGTTTCATGCTCCTCATATTTTTGACACCTTTTGAAGCTCTTCATATTTTTCACACCTTTTCAGGCTCTTCATGTTTTTCAACACCGCTTCATGCTCCTCCAATTTTTCAGACCGTTTCATGCTCCTCATATTTTTGACACCTTTTGAAGCTCTTCATATTTTTCACACATTTTCAGGCTCTTCATGTTTTTCAACACCGCTTCATGCTCCTCCGATTTTTCAGACCGTTTCATGCTCCTCATATTTTTCACACCTTTTGAAGCCTTTCATATTTTCACAATTTTTCAGGCTCTTCATGTTTTTGAACATCGCTTCATGCTGCTCCTATTTTTCAGAGCGTTTCATGCTCATCTCATTTTTGACACCCTTTTAATCTCTTCATATTTTTCACAACTTTTGAAGCTCTTCATATTTTTAATATTTTTGAAGCTCTTCATATTTTCACACGTTTTCACACTCTACATGTTTTTCAACATCGCTTCATGCTCCTCCTATTTTTCAAACCGAATCATGCTCCTCATATTTTTGAAAACTTTTGAAGCTCTTCATATTTTTCACACCTTTTCAGGCTCTTCATGTTTTTGAACACTTCTTCATGCTCTTCCTCTTTTTCAGACCGTTTCATGCTCCTCATATTTTTGACACTTTTTGAAGCTCTTCATATTTTTCACTCATTTTCAGGCTCTTCATGTTTTTCAACACCACTTCATGCTCCTCCTATTTTTGAGACCTTTTGATGCTCCTCATATTTTTGACACCTTTAGAAACTCTTCATATTATTCACACCTTTTCAGGCTCTTCATGTTTTTTATCACTGCTTCATGCTCGTCCTATTTTTCAGAACGTTTCATGCTCCTCATATTTTTGACACCTTTTGAAGCTCTTCATATTTTTCACACCTTTTCAGTCTCTGCATGTTTTTGAACACCGTTTCATGCTCCTCATATATTTCACACCTTTTGAAGCTCTTCATATTTTGCACACCTTTTCAGGCTCTTCATGTTTTTGAACACCGCTTCATCCTCCTCCTATTTTTAAGAGGGTTTCATGCTCGTCATATTTTTGACATATTTTGAAGCTCTTCATAATTTTCACACCTTTTCAGGCTCTTCATGTTTTTGAACACCGCTTCATGCTCGTCCTATTTTTCAAACCGTTTCATGCTCCTCATATTTTTGACACCATTTGAAGCTCTTCATATTTTTCACACCTTTTCAGGCTCTTCATTTTTTTCAACACCACTTCATGCTCCTCCTATTTTTCAGACCGTTTCATGCAGATCTCCTTTTTGACACTTTTTGAAGCTCTTCATATTTTTCAAACCTTTGAAGCTCTTCATATTTTTCACACGTTTTCAGGCTCTTCATGTTTTTCAACACCGCTTCATGCTCCTCCTATTTTTCAGACCGTTTCATGCTCCTAATATTTTTCACACCTTTTGAAGCTCTATATATTTTTCACACATTTTCAGGCTCTTCATGTTTTTCAACACCGCTTCATGCTCCTCCTATTTTTCAGACCGGTTCATGCTCCTCATATTTTTGACACCTTTTGAAGCTTTTCATATTTCTCACTCATTTTCAGGCTCTTCATGTTTTTGAACATCACTTCATGCTCCTCCTATTTTTCAGACCGTTTCATGCTCCTCATGTATTTCACACCTTTTGAAGCTCTTCATATTTTTCACACCTTTTCAGGCTCTTCATGTTTTTGAACCCCGGTTCAGGCTCCTCCTATTTTTCAGAACGTTTCATGCTCCTCATATTTTTCACACCTTTTGAAGCTCTTCATATATTTCACGCCTTTTCAGGCTCTTCATGATTTTGAACACCACTTCATGCTCCTCCTATTTTTCAGACTGTTTCATGCTCCTCATATTTTTGACACCTTTTGAAGCTCTTCATATTTTTCACACCTTTTCAGGCTCTTCATGTTTTTCAACACCGCTTCATGGTCCTCCTATGTTTCAGAACGTTTCATGCTCCTCATATATTTCACACCTTTTGAAACTCTTCATATTTTTTACACCTTTTCAAGCTCTTCATGTTTTTGAACACCGTTTCATGCTCCTCCTATTTTTCAGACCTTTTCATGCTCCTCATATTTTTGACAAATTTTGAAGCTCTTCATATTTTGCACACCTTTCATTCTCTTAATATTTTTCAACACCACTTCATGCTCCTCCAATTTTTCAGTCCGTTTCATGCACATCTCATTTTTGACACCTTTTGAAACTATTCATATTTTTCACACCTTTTCAGGCTCTTCCGGGTTTTCAACACCGCTTCATGATCCTCCTATTTTTCAGACCGTTTCATGCTCCTCATATTTTTACACCTTTTGAAGCTCTTCATATATTTCACACCTTTTCAGGCTCTTCATGGTTTTCAACACAACTTCATGCTCCTCGTATTTTTCAGACCGTTACATGCTCCCCATATTTTTGACACCTTTTGAAGCTCTGCATATATTTCACACATTTTCAGGCTCTTCATGATTTTCAACACCACTTCATGCTCCTCCTATTTTTCAGACCGTTTCATGCTCATCTCATTTTTGACATATTTTGAAGCTCTTCATATTTTTCACACTTTTTGAAGCTCTTCATAATTTTCATATTTTTGAAACTCTTCATATTTTTCACACTTTTTCAGGCTCTTCATGTTTTTCAACAACTCTTCAGGCTCCTCCTATTTTTCAGACCATTTCATGCTAATCTAGTTTTTGGCACTTTTTGAAGCTCTTCATACTTTTCACACCTTTTAAATCTCTGCATGTTTTTGAACACCTTTTCATGCTCCTCATGTATTTCACTCCTTTTGAAGCTCTTCATATTTTGCACAAATTTTCAGGTTCTTCTTGTTTTTGAACACCTTTTCATGCTCCTCATGTATTTCACTCCTTTTGAAGCTCTTCCTATTTTTCACACATTTTCAGTCTCTGCATGTTTTTGAACACCTTTTCATGCTCCTCATGTATTTCACTACTTTTGAAGCTCTTCATATTTTGCACAAATTTTCAGGTTCTTCTTGTTTTTGAACACAGCTTCATCCTCCTCCTATTTTTAAGAGGGTTTCATGCTCGTCATATTTTTGACACATTTTGAAGCTCTTCATATTTTTCACACCTTTTCAGGCTCTTCATGTTTTTGAACACCGTTTCATGCTCCTCCTATTTTTGAGACCGTTTCATGCTCCTCATATTTTCGACACCTTTTGAAGCTTTCATATTTTTCACACCTTTTCAAGCTCTTCATGTTTTTCAACACCACTTCATGCTCCTCCTTTTTTGCAGACCGTTTCATGCTACTCATATTTTTAACACCTTTTGAAGCTCTTCATATTTCTCACACCTTTTCAGGCTCTTCATGTTTTTCAACACCGCTTCATGCACCTCCGATTTTTCAGACCGTTTCATGCTCCTCATATTTTTGACACCTTTTGAAGCTCTTCATATTTCTCAAACCTTTTCAGGCTCTTCATGTATTTCAACACCGCTTAATGCACCTCCTATTTTTCAGACCGTTTCATGCTCATCTCATTTTTGACACCTTTTGAAGCTTTTCATATTTTTCACATATTTTCAGGCTCGTCATGTTTTTGAACACCGCTTCATGCTAATCCTATTTTTCAAACCATATCATGCTCCTCATGTTTTTCACACCTTTTGAAGCTCTTCATATTTTTCACACCTTTTCAGGCTCTTCATGTTTTTGAACACCACTTCATGCTCCTTCTATTTTTCAGAGAGTTTCATGCTCCTCATGTATTTCACACCTTTTGAAGCTCTTCATATTTTTCACACCTTTTCAGGCTCTTCATGTTTTTCCACACCACTTCATGCTCCTCCTATTTTTCAGACCGTTTCATGCTCATTTCATTTTTGACATCTTTTGAAGCTCTTCATATTTTTCACACCTTTTCAGTCTCTGCATGTTTTTGAACACCATTTCATGCTCCTCATATATTTCACACCTTTTGAAGCTCTTCATATTTTGCACACCTTTTCAGGCTCTTCATGTTTTTGAAAACCGCTTCATCCTCCTCCTATTTTTAAGAGGGTTTCATGCTCGTCATATTTTTGACATATTTTGAAGCTCTTCATAATTTTCACACCTTTTCAGGCTCTTCATGTTTTTGAACACCGCTTCATGCTCGTCCTATTTTTCAAACCGTTTCATGCTCCTCATATTTTTGACACCATTTGAAGCTCTTCATATTTTTCACACCTTTTCAGGCTCTTCATTTTTTTCAACACCACTTCATGCTCCTCCTATTTTTCAGACCGTTTCATGCAGATCTCCTTTTTGACAGCTTTTGAAGCTCTTCATATTTTTCAAACCTTTTGAAGCTCTTCATATTTTTCACACGTTTTCAGGCTCTTCATGTTGTTCAACACCGCTTCATGCTCCTCCAATTTTTCAGTCCGATTCATGCACATCTCATTTTTGACACCTTTTGAAGCTATTCATATTTTTCACACCTTTTCAGGCTCTTCCGGTTTTTCAACACCGCTTCATGATCCTCCTATTTTTCAGACCATTTCATGCTCCTCATATTTTTACACCTTTTGAAGCTCTTCATATATTTCACACCTTTTCAGGCTCTTCATGGTTTTCAACACAACTTCATGCTCCTCATATTTTTCTGACCGTTACATGTTCCTCATATTTTTAACACCTTTTGAAGCTCTGCATATATTTCACACATTTTCAGGCTCTTCATGATTTTCAACACCACTTCATGCTCCTCCTATTTTTCAGACCGTTTCATGCTCATCTCATTTTTGACATATTTTGAAGCTCTTCATATTTTTCACACCTTTTGAAGCTCTTCATAATTTTCATATTTTTGAAGCTCTTCATATTTTTCACACTTTTTCAGGCTCTTCATGTTTTTCAACAACTCTTCAGGCTCCTCCTATTTTTCAGACCCTTTCATGCTAACCGAATTTTTGGCACTTTTTGAAGCTCTTCATACTTTTCACACCTTTTAAGTCTCTGCATGTTTTTGAACACCTTTTCATGCTCCTCATGTATTTCACTCCTTTTGAAGCTCTTCATATTTTGCGCAAATTTTCAGGTTCTTCTTGTTTTTGAACACAGCTTCATCCTCCTCCTATTTTTAAGAGGGTTTCATGCTCGTCATATTTTTGACACATTTTGAAGCTCTTCATATTTTTCACACCTTTTCAGGCTCTTCATGTTTTTGAACACCGTTTCATGCTCCTCCTATTTTTGAGACCGTTTCATGCTCGTCATATTTTCGACACCTTTTGAAGCTTTCATATTTTTCACACCTTTTCAAGCTCTTCATGTTTTTCAACACCACTTCATGCTCCTCCTTTTTTGCAGACCGTTTCATGCTACTCATATTTTTAACACCCTTTGAAGCTCTTCATATTTCTCACACCTTTTCAGGCTCTTCATGTTTTTCAACACCGCTTCATGCACCTCCGATTTTTCAGACCGTTTCATGCTCCTCATATTTTTGACACCTTTTGAAGCTCTTCATATTTCTCAAACCTTTTCAGGCTCTTCATGTTTTTCAACACCGCTTAATGCACCTCCTATTTTTCAGACCGTTTCATGCTCATCTCATTTTTCACACCTTTTGAAGCTTTTCATATTTTTCACATATTTTCAGGCTCTTCATGTTTTTGAACACCGCTTAATGCACCTCCTATTTTTCAGACCGTTTCATGCTCCTCATATTTTTGACACCTTTTGAAGCTCTTCATATTTCTCAAACCTTTTCAGGCTCTTCATGTTTTTCAACACCGCTTAATGCACCTCCTATTTTTCAGACCGTTTCATGCTCATCTCATTTTTCACACCTTTTGAAGCTTTTCATATTTTTCACATATTTTCAGGCTCTTCATGTTTTTGAACATCGCTTCATGCTAATCCTACTTTTTAAAACCATATCATGCTCCTCATGTTTTTCACACCTTTTGAAGCTCTTCATATTTTTCACACCTTTTCAGGCTCTTCATGTTTTTGAACACCACTTCATGCTCCTTCTATTTTTCAGAGAGTTTCGGGCTCCTCATGTTTTTCACACCTTTTGAAGCTCTTCATATTTTTCACACCTTTTCAGGCTCTTCATGTTTTTGAACACCACTTCATGCTCCTTCTATTTTTCAGAGAGTTTCATGCTCCACATGTATTTCACACCTTTTGAAGCTCTTCATATTTTTCACACCTTTTCAGGCTCTTCATGATTTTCAACACCCCTTCATGCTCCTCCTATTTTTCAGACCGTTTCATGCTCATCTCATTTTTGACATCTTTTGAAGCTCTTCATATTTTTCACACCTTTTGAAGCTCTTCATAATTTTCATATTTTTGAAGCTCTTCATATTTTTAACACATTTTCAGGCTCTTCATGTTTTTCAACACCGCTTGATGCTCCTCCTATTTTTCAGACCGTTTCATGCTCCTCATATTTTTGACACCTTTTGAAGCTTTTCATATTTCTCACTCATTTTCAGGCTCTTCATGTTTTTGAACATCACTTCATGCTCCTCCTATTTTTCAGACCGTTTCATGCTCCTCATGTATTTCACACCTTTTGAAGCTCTTCATATTTTTCACACCTTTTCAGGCTCTTCATGTTTTTGAACCCCGGTTCAGGCTCCTCCTATTTTTTAGACCGTTTCATGCTCCTCATATTTTTCACACCTTTTGAAGCTCTTCATATATTTCACACCTTTTCAGCCTCTTCATGTTTTTGAACACCGCTTCATGCTCCTCCTATTTTTCAGACCGTTTCATGCTCCTCATATTTCTGACACCTTTTGAAACTCTTCATATTTTTCACACCTTTTCAGGCTCTTCATGTTTTTCAACACCGCTTCATGGTCCTCCTATGTTTCAGAACGTTTCATGCTCCTCATGTATTTCACACCTTTTGAAACTCTTCATATTTTTTACACCTTTTCAAGCTCTTCATGTTTTTGAACACCGTTTCATGCTCCTCCTATTTTTCAGACCTTTTCATGCTCCTCATATATTTGACAAATTTTGAAGCTCTTCATATTTTGCACACCTTTTCATTCTCTTAATATTTTTCAACACCACTTCATGCTCCTCCAATTTTTCAGTTCGATTCATGCACATCTCATTTTTGACACCTTTTGAAGCTATTCATATTTTTCACACCTTTTCAGGCTCTTCCGGTTTTTCAACACCGCTTCATGATCCTCCTATTTTTCAGACCGTTTCATGCTCCTCATATTTTTACACCTTTTGAAGCTCTTCATATATTTCACACCTTTTCAGGCTCTTCATGGTTTTCAACACCACTTCATGCTCCTCGTATTTTTCAGACCGTTACATGCTCCTCATATTTTTAACACCTTTTGAAGCTCTGCATATATTTCACACATTTTCAGGCTCTTCATGATTTTCAACACCACTCTATGCTCCTCCTATTTTTCAGACCGTTTCATGCTCATCTCATTTTTGACATATTTTGAAGCTCTTCATATTTTTCACACCTTTTGAAGCTCTTCATAATTTTCATATTTTTGAAGCTCTTCATAATTTTCACACTTTTTCAGGCTCTTCATGTTTTTCAACAACTCTTCAGGCTCCTCCTATTTTTCAGACCCTTTCATGCTAATCGAATTTTTGGCACTTTGTGAAGCTCTTCATACTTTTCACACCTTTTAAGTCTCTGCATGTTTTTGAACACCTTTTCATGCTCCTCATGTATTTCACTCCTTTTGAAGCTCTTCATATTTTGCACAAATTTTCAGGTTCTTCTTGTTTTTGAACACAGCTTCATCCTCCTCCTATTTTTAAGAGGGTTTCATGCTCGTCATATTTTTGACACATTTTGAAGCTCTTCATATTTTTCACACCTTTTCAGGCTCTTCATGTTTTTGAACACCGTTTCATGCTCCTCCTATTTTTGAGACCGTTACATGCTCCTCATATTTTCGACACCTTTTGAAGCTTTCATATTTTTCACACCTTTTCAAGCTCTTCATGTTTTTCAACACCACTTCATGCTCCTCCTTTTTTGCAGACCGTTTCATGCTACTCATATTTTTGACACCTTTTGAAGCTCTTCATATTTCTCACACCTTTTCAGGCTCTTCATGTTTTTCAACACCGCTTCATGCACCTCCGATTTTTCAGACCGTTTCATGCTCCTCATAATTTTGACACCTTTTGAAGCTCTTCATATTTCTCAAAACTTTTCAGGCTCTTCAGGTTTTTCAACACCGCTTAATGCACCTCCTATTTTTCAGACCGTTTCATGCTCATCTCATTTTTGACACCTTTTGAAGCTCTTCATATTTTTCACACCTTTTCAGGGTCTTCATGTTTTTCAACACAACTTCATGCTCCTCCTATTTTTCAGACCGTTTCATGCTCCTCATATTTTTGACACCTTTTTAAGCTTTTCATATTTTTCACACCTTTTCAGGCTCTTCATGTTTTTGAACACCATTTCATGCTCCTCCAATTTTTCAGTCCGTTTCATGCACATCTCATTTTTGACACGTTTAGAAGCTATTCATATTTTTCACACCTTTTCAGGCTCTTCCGGTTTTTCAACACCGCTTCATGATCCTCCTATTTTTCAGACCGTTTCATGCTCCTCATATTTTTACACCTTTTGAAGCTCTTCATATATTTCACACCTTTTCAGGCTCTTCATGGTTTTCAACAACACTTCATGCTACTCGTATTTTTCAGACCGTTACATACTCCTCATATTTTTGACACCTTTTGAAGCTCTACATATATTTCACACATTTTCAGGCTCTTCATGATTTTCAACACCACTTCATGCTCCTCCTATTTTTCAGACCGTTTCATGCTCATCTCATTTTTGACATATTTTGAAGCTCTTCATATTTTTCACACCTTTTGAAGCTCTTCATAATTTTCATATTTTTGAAGCTCTTCATATTTTTCACACTGTTTCAGGCTCTTCATGTTTTTCAACAACTCTTCAGGCTCCTCCTGTTTTTCAGACCCTTTCATGCTAATCGAATTTTTGGCACTTTTTGAAGCTCTTCATATTTCTCACACCTTTTCAGGTTCTTCATGTTTTTCAACACCGCTTCATGCACCTCCTATTTTTCAGACCGTTTCATGCTCATCTCATTTTTGACACCTTTTGAAGCTCTTCATATTTCTAAAACCTTTCCAGGCTCTTCATATTTTTCACACCTTTTCAGGCTCTTGATTTGTTTGAACACCGTTTCATGCTCTTCCTATTTTTCAGACCGTGTCATGCTCCTCATATTTTTTACACCTTTTGAAGCTCTTTTTTTTTTCACATCTTTTGATGCTCTTCATATTTTTCACACCTTTTCAGGCTCTTGATTTGTTTGAACACCGTTTCATGCTCCTCCGATTTTTCAGACCGTTTCATCCTCCTCCTATTTTTGACACATTTTGAAGCTCTTCATATTTTTCACATCTTTTAAGACTCTTCATGTTTTTCAACACAGCTTCATGCTCCTCCGTTTTTTCAGACCGTTTCATCCTCCTCCTATTTTTGACACATTTTGAAGCTCTTCATATTTTTCACATCTTTTAAGACTCTTCATGTTTTTCAACACCGCTTCATGCTCCTCCGTTTTTTCAGACCGTTTCATGCTCCTCTCATTTTTGACACCTTTTGAAGCTCTTCATATTTTTCACACCTTTTGAAGCTCTTCATATTTTTCACAACTTTTAAGGCTCTTCATGTTTTTCAACACCGCTTCATGGTCCTCCTATTTTTCAGACCGTTTCATGCTCCTCATATTTTTGACACCTTTTGAAGCTCATCATATATTTCACACCTTTTCAGGCTCTTCAGGTTTTTCAACACGGCATCATGCTCTTCCTATTTTTCAGATAGTTTCATGCTCCTCAATGTTTGACAAGTTTTGAAGCTCTTCATATTTTTCACACCTTTTCAGGCTCTTCATGTTTTGAACACCGTTTCATGCTCCTCCTATTTTTCAGAAAGTTACATGCTCCTCATATATTTGAGACCTTTTAAAGCTCTTCATATTTTTCACACTTTTTCAGGCTCTTCATGTTTTTCAACACTACTTCATGCTCCTCCTATTTTTCAGATCATTTCATGCTCCTCATATTTTTGACACCTTTTGAAGCTCTTCATATATTTTACACCTTTTCAGGCACTACTTGTTTTTAAACACCGCTTCATGGTCCTCCTTTTTTTTTGACACATTTTGAAGCTCTTCATATTTTTCACACCTATTCAGGCTCTTAATGTATTTGAACACTGTTTCATTATCCTCCTTTTTTTGACACATTTTGAAGCTCTTCATAATTTTCACACCTTTTCAGGCTCTTCATATTTTTCAACACCACTTCATGCTTCTCCTATTTTTCAGATCGTTTCATGCTCCACATGTATTTGACACCTTTTGTAGCTCTTCATTTTTTTCACACCTTTTCAGGCTCTTCATGTTTCTCAACATCACTTCATGCCTCTTCTATTTTTCACACCGTTTCATGCTCCTCATATTTTTGACACCGTTTCAAGCTCTTCATATATTTCACACCTTTTCAGGCTCTGAATGTTGTCAACACCGCTTCATGCTCATCCTATTTTTCGGACCGCTTCATGCTCCTCATATTTTTGACATCTTTGGAGCACTTCATATTTTTCACACGTTTTCAGCCTCTTCATGTTTTTCAACACTGCATCATGCTCTTCCTATTTTTCAGATGGTTTTATGCTCCTCAATGTTTGACATGTTTTGAATCTCTTTATATTTTTCACACCATTTCAGGCTCTTCATGTTTTGAACAACGTTTCATGCTCCTCCTATTTTTCAGACCGTTTCTTTCTCCTCATATTTTTGACACCTTTTGAAGCTCTTCATATATTTCACAGATTTTCAGGCTCTTCATCTTTTTGCACACCGCTTCATGCTCCTCCTATTTTTCACACCGTTTCATGCTGCTCTCATTATTGACACATTTGGAAGCTATTCATATTTTTCACACCTTTGGAAGCTCTTCATATTTTTCACACATTTTCAGGCTTTTCATGTTTTCAACACCTCTTCATACTCCTCCTTTTTTTCAGTCCGTTTCATGTTCCTCATATTTTTCACACCTTTTAATGCTCTTCATATTTTTCACACCTTTTCAGGCTTTTCATGTTTTTCAACACCGCTTCATGCTCCTCCTATTTTTCAGACCGTTTCATGTTCCTCATATTTTTCACACCTTTGAGGCTCTTCATATTTTACAAAACTTTTCAGGTTCTTCATGTGTTTGACGACTGCTTCATGCTCCTCCTATTTTTCAGACCGTTTCATGCTCCTTATATATTTGACACCTTGTGAAGCTCCTCCTATTTTTCACACCTTTTCAGGCTCTTCATGTATTTCAACACCGTTTCATGCTCCTCCTATTTTTCAGACCGCTTCAGTCTCCTCATGTATTTCACACCTTTTCAAGCTCCTCCTATTTTTCACACCTTTTCAGGCTCTTCATGTATTTCAACACCGTTTCATGCTCCTCCTATTTTTCAGACCGTTTCATGCTCCTCATATTTTTGACACCTTTTGAATCTCCTCATTTTTCACAACTTTGGAAACTCTTCATATATTTCACACCTTTTCAGGCACTTCATGATTTCCACGACCACTTCATGCTCCTCCTATTTTTCAGACCGTTTCATGCTCATCTCATTTTTGACACCTTTGGAAGCTCTTCATATATTTCACACCTTTTGAAGCTGTTCATATTTTTCACACGTTTTCAGGCTCTTCATGTTTTTCAACACCGCTTCATGCTCCTCCTATTTTTCAGACCGTTTCATGCTCCTCATATTTTTGACACGTTTTGAGGCTCTTCATGTTTTTCACACCTTTTCAAGCTCTTCATGTTTTTGAACACCACTTCATGCTCCTCCTATTTTTCAGATCGTTTCATGCTCCTCATATTTTTGACACCTTTTGAAGCTCCTCATATTTTTCACACCTTTTGAAGCTCTTCATATATTTCACAACTTTTCAGGCACTTCATGTTTTTCAACACCACTTCATGCTCCTCCTATTTTTCAGACCGGTTCATTCTCCTCATATTTTTGACACCTTTTGAAGCTCTTCATATTTTTCACACCTTTTCAGGCTCTTCATGTTTTTCAACATCACTTCATGCTCCTCCTATATTTCAGACCGGTTCATGCTCCTCATATTTTTGAAACCTTTTGTAGCTCTTCATATATTTCACACCTTTTGAAGCTCTTCATATTTTTCACACGTTTTCAGGCTATTCATGTTTTTCAACGCCGCTTCATGCTCCTACTATTTTCAGACCGTTTCCACCTCCTCATGTATTTCACACCTTTTGAAGCTCTTCATATATGTCACACCTTTTAGGCTCTTCGTCTTTTTAAAACCGTTTCATGCTCATCCTATTTTTCACACTGTTTCTTGCTCCTCATATATTTGACACCTTTTGAAGCTCTTCATATTTTTCACACCTTTTCAGGCTCTTCATGTTTATCAACACAGTTTCATGCTCTTCCTAATTTTCAGACCGTTTCATGCTCCTCATATTGTTGACACCTTTTGAAGCTCTTCATATTTTTCCACCTTTTCAGGCTTTTCATGTTTTTCAACACCGCTTCATGCTCCTCCAATTTTTCAGAAAGTTTCATGCTCCTCATATTTTTAACATCTTTTGAAGCTCTTCATATTTTTCACACCTTTTCATGCTCTTCATCTTTTTCAAAAAAGTTTCATGCTCATCCTATGTTTCATACTGTTTCACGCTCCTAATATTTTGACACCTTTTGAAGCTCTTTATATTTTTCACACCTTTTCAGGCTCTTCATGTTTTTGACCACCGCATCATGCTCCTCCTATTTTTCAGTCGTTTCATGCCTCTCATATTTTTTACACCTTTTGAAGCTCTTCATGTTTTTCACACCTTTTCATGCTCTTCATCTTTTTCAAAACCGTCTCATTCTCATCCTATTTTAAAGACTGTTTCATGCTCCTCATCTTTTTGACACCTTTAGAACCTCTTCATATTTTTCACACCTTTTCATCTCTTCATGTTTTCAACACCGTTTCATGCTCCTCCTATTTTTCAGACCGATTCATGCTCCTCATATTATTGACACCTTTTGAAGCTCTTCTTTTTTTTTTTCACACATTTTGAAGCTCTTCATATTTTTCACAACTTTTCAGGCTCTTCATGTTTTTGAACACCGCTTCATGCTCCTCTTATTTTTTAGAGAGTTTCATGCTCCTCATGTATTTCACACCTTTTGAAGCTCTTCATATTTTTCACACCTTTTCAGGCTCTTCATATTTTGAACACCATTTCATGCTTCTCTTATTTTTCAGACCATTTCTTGCTCCTCATATTTATGACACCTTTTGAAGCTCTTCATATTTTTCACACCTTTTGAAGCTGTTCATATTTTTCACACCATTTGAAGCTTTTCATATTTTTCACACGTTTTCAGGTTCTTCATGTTTTTCAACACCGCTTCATGCTCCTGCTAATTTTCAGACCCTTTCATGCTCCACATATTTTTGACACGTTTTGAAGCTCTTCATGTTTTTCACACCTTTTCAGGCTCTTCATGTCTTTCAACACCGTTTCATGCTCCTCCTATTTTTCAGACCTTTTAATGCTCCTCACATTTTTGACACCTTTTGTAGTTCTTCATATATTTCATACATTTTCAGGATCTTTATGTTTTTCAGCAACACTTCATGCTCCTCCTATTTTTAAGACCGCTTCATGCTCATCTCATTTTTCACACTTTTGAAACGGTTCATATTTTTCACACCTTTTGAAGATCTTCATATTTTTACAAGTTTTCAGGTTCTTCATGTTTTTCAACACCGCTTCATGCTCCTCGTATTTTTCAGACTATTTCATGCTCCACATATTTTTGACACGTTTTGAAGCTCTTCATATTTTTCACACCTTTTCAGGCTTTTTATGTTTCTGAACACCGCTTCAAGCTGCTCCTATATTTCACATCTTTTGAAGCTCTTCATTATTTTCACACCTTTTCAGGCTCTTCATGTTTTTGAACACAGCTTCATGCTCCTCCTATTTTTCAGACAGTTTAATGCTCCTCATGTATTTCAAACCTTTTGAAGCTCGTCATATATTTCACATCTTCTCAGGCTCTTCTTGTTTTGAACACCGTTTCATGCTCCTCCTATTTTTTAGACCGTTTTATACTCCTCATAATTTTGACACCTTTTGAAGCTCTTCATATTTTTCACAACTTTTCAGGCTCTTCATATTTTTCAACACCGTCTCATTCTACTCCTATTTTTCAGACCGTTTCATGCTCCTCATGTATTTCACACCTTTTGAAGCTTTTCACATTTTTCACACCTTTTCAGGCTCTTCATTTTATTCAACACCGCTTCATGATCTTCCTATTTTTCAGTCCATTTCATGCTCCTCATATTTTTGACACCTGTTGAAGTTCTTCATATTTTTCCACCTTTTCAGCTCTTCAAGTTTTTCAACACCACTTCATGCTCCTCCTATATTTCAGAGCGTTTCATGCTCCTCATATTTTTGACACCTTTTGAAGCTCTTCATATTTTTCACACCTTTTCAGGCACTTCATATTTTTCAACACCGCTTCATGCTCCTCCTATTTTTCACACCGTTTCATGCTCCACATATATTTGACACGTTTTGAAGCTCTTCATATTTTTCACACCTTTACAGGCTTTTTATGTTTTTGAACACCACTTCATGCTGCTCCTATATTTCATACCTTTTGAAGCTCTTCATATTTTCCACACCTTTTGAAGCTCTTCATATTTCTCAAACGTTTTCAGGCGCTTCATGTTTTTCAACACCCCTTCTTGCTCATCTATTTTTCAGACCGTTTCATGCTTCTCTCATTTCTGACATCTTTTGAAGCTCTTCATATATTTCACACATTTTCAGGCTCTTCATGTTTTTCAACACCACTTCATGCTCCTCCTATTTTTCAGACCGTTTCATGCTCATCTCACTTTTGACACATTTTGAAGCTCTTCATATTTTCCACACCTTTTGAAGCTCTTCATATTTTTCAAACGTTTTCAGGCTCTTCATGTTTTTCCACACCGCTTCATCCTCCTCCTATTTTTCAGATAGTTTCATGCCCCCTTTATTTTTGACACCTTTTGAAGCTCTTCATATTTTTCAAACCGTTTCATGCTCTTCATGTTTTTCAACACCGCTTCATGCTCCTCCTATTTTTCAAACCGTTTCATGCTCCTCATATTTTTGACACCTTTTGAAGCTCTTCATATATTTCACACCTTTTCCACCTCTTCATGTTTTTCAACACTGCTTCTTGCTCCTCCAATTTTTCAAACCGTTTCATGCTCCTCCTATTTTTGATACCTTTTGAAGCTGTTCATATATTTCACACCTTTTCAGGCGTTTCATGTCTTTGAAAACCGTTTCATGCTCGTCATATTTTGACAGTTTTTGATGCTCTTCATATTTTTCACACCGTTTCATGCTCCTCATATTTTTGACACCGTTTCAAGCTCTTCATATATTTCACACCTTTTCAGGCTCTGAATGTTGTCAACACCGCTTCATGCTCATCCTATTTTTCGGACCGCTTCATGCTCCTCATATTTTTGACATCTTTGGAGCACTTCATATTTTTCACACGTTTTCAGCCTCTTCATGTTTTTCAACACTGAATCATGCTCTTCCTATTTTTCAGATGGTTTTATGCTCCTCAATGTTTGACATGTTTTGAATCTCTTTATATTTTTCACACCATTTCAGGCTCTTCATGTTTTGAACAACGTTTCATGCTCCTCCTATTTTTCAGACCGTTTCTTTCTCCTCATATTTTTGACACCTTTTGAAGCTCTTCATATATTTCACAGATTTTCAGGCTCTTCATCTTTTTGCACACCGCTTCATGCTCCTCCTATTTTTCACACCGTTTCATGCTGCTCTCATTATTGACACATTTGGAAGCTATTCATATTTTTCACACCTTTGGAAGCTCTTCATATTTTTCACACATTTTCAGGCTTTTCATGTTTTCAACACCTCTTCATACTCCTCCTTTTTTTCAGTCCGTTTCATGTTCCTCATATTTTTCACACCTTTTAATGCTCTTCATATTTTTCACACCTTTTCAGGCTTTTCATGTTTTTCAACACCGCTTCATGCTCCTCCTATTTTTCAGACTGTTTCATGCTCCTCATATTTTTGACAGCTTTTGAAGCTGTTCATATTTTTCACACCTTTTCAGGCTCTTCATGTTTTTCAACCGTGCTTCATGTTCCTCCTATTTTTCACATCGTTTCATGCTCCTCATATTTTTGACACCTTTTGAAGATCTTAATATTTTTCACACCTTTTCAGGCTCTTCATGTTTTTGAACACCATTTCATGCTCCTCCTTTTTTTTGACACATTTTGAACGTCTTCATAATTTTCACACCTTTCAGTCTCTTCATGTTTTACAACACCGTTTCATGCTCCTCCTATTTTTCAGATCATTTCATGCTCCTCATATATTTCACATCTTTTGTAGCTCTTCATATTTTTCACACCTTTTCAGTCTCTTCAGGTTTCTCAACATCACTTCATGCTTCTCCTATTTTTCACACCGTTTCATGCTCCTCATATTTTTGACACCTTTTGAACCTTCTCATTTTTTCACAACTTTGGAAACTCTTCATATATTTCCCACCTTTTCAGGCTCTTAAAGTTTTCAACACCGCTTCATGCTCATCCTATTTTTCAGACCGTTTCATGCTCTTCATATTTTTGACACGTTTTGAGGCTCTTCATGTTTTTCACACCTTTTCAGGCTCTTCATGTTTTTCAACACTGTTTCATGCTGCTCCTATTTTTCAGACCGTTTCATGTTCCTCATATTTTTCACACCTTTGAGGCTCTTCATATTTTACAAAACTTTTCAGGTTCTTCATGTGTTTGACGACTGCTTCATGCTCCTCCTATTTTTCAGACCGTTTCATGCTCCTTATATATTTGACACCTTGTGAAGCTCCTCCTATTTTTCACACCTTTTCAGGCTCTTCATGTATTTCAACACCGTTTCATGCTCCTCCTATTTTTCAGACCGCTTCAGTCTCCTCATGTATTTCACACCTTTTCAAGCTCCTCCTATTTTTCACACCTTTTCAGGCTCTTCATGTATTTCAACACCGTTTCATGCTCCTCCTATTTTTCAGACCGTTTCATGCTCCTCATATTTTTGACACCTTTTGAATCTCCTCATTTTTCACAACTTTGGAAACTCTTCATATATTTCACACCTTTTCAGGCACTTCATGATTTCCACGACCACTTCATGCTCCTCCTATTTTTCAGACCGTTTCATGCTCATCTCATTTTTGACACCTTTGGAAGCTCTTCATATATTTCACACCTTTTGAAGCTGTTCATATTTTTCACACGTTTTCAGGCTCTTCATGTTTTTCAACACCGCTTCATGCTCCTCCTATTTTTCAGACCGTTTCATGCTCCTCATATTTTTGACACGTTTTGAGGCTCTTCATGTTTTTCACACCTTTTCAAGCTCTTCATGTTTTTGAACACCACTTCATGCTCCTCCTATTTTTCAGATCGTTTCATGCTCCTCATATTTTTGACACCTTTTGAAGCTCCTCATATTTTTCACACCTTTTGAAGCTCTTCATATATTTCACAACTTTTCAGGCACTTCATGTTTTTCAACACCACTTCATGCTCCTCCTATTTTTCAGACCGGTTCATTCTCCTCATATTTTTGACACCTTTTGAAGCTCTTCATATTTTTCACACCTTTTCAGGCTCTTCATGTTTTTCAACATCACTTCATGCTCCTCCTATATTTCAGACCGGTTCATGCTCCTCATATTTTTGAAACCTTTTGTAGCTCTTCATATATTTCACACCTTTTGAAGCTCTTCATATTTTTCACACGTTTTCAGGCTATTCATGTTTTTCAACGCCGCTTCATGCTCCTACTATTTTCAGACCGTTTCCACCTCCTCATGTATTTCACACCTTTTGAAGCTCTTCATATATGTCACACCTTTTAGGCTCTTCGTCTTTTTAAAACCGTTTCATGCTCATCCTATTTTTCACACTGTTTCTTGCTCCTCATATATTTGACACCTTTTGAAGCTCTTCATATTTTTCACACCTTTTCAGGCTCTTCATGTTTATCAACACAGTTTCATGCTCTTCCTAATTTTCAGACCGTTTCATGCTCCTCATATTGTTGACACCTTTTGAAGCTCTTCATATTTTTCCACCTTTTCAGGCTTTTCATGTTTTTCAACACCGCTTCATGCTCCTCCAATTTTTCAGAAAGTTTCATGCTCCTCATATTTTTAACATCTTTTGAAGCTCTTCATATTTTTCACACCTTTTCATGCTCTTCATCTTTTTCAAAAAAGTTTCATGCTCATCCTATGTTTCATACTGTTTCACGCTCCTAATATTTTGACACCTTTTGAAGCTCTTTATATTTTTCACACCTTTTCAGGCTCTTCATGTTTTTGACCACCGCATCATGCTCCTCCTATTTTTCAGTCGTTTCATGCCTCTCATATTTTTTACACCTTTTGAAGCTCTTCATGTTTTTCACACCTTTTCATGCTCTTCATCTTTTTCAAAACCGTCTCATTCTCATCCTATTTTAAAGACTGTTTCATGCTCCTCATCTTTTTGACACCTTTAGAACCTCTTCATATTTTTCACACCTTTTCATCTCTTCATGTTTTCAACACCGTTTCATGCTCCTCCTATTTTTCAGACCGATTCATGCTCCTCATATTATTGACACCTTTTGAAGCTCTTCTTTTTTTTTTTCACACATTTTGAAGCTCTTCATATTTTTCACAACTTTTCAGGCTCTTCATGTTTTTGAACACCGCTTCATGCTCCTCTTATTTTTTAGAGAGTTTCATGCTCCTCATGTATTTCACACCTTTTGAAGCTCTTCATATTTTTCACACCTTTTCAGGCTCTTCATATTTTGAACACCATTTCATGCTTCTCTTATTTTTCAGACCATTTCTTGCTCCTCATATTTATGACACCTTTTGAAGCTCTTCATATTTTTCACACCTTTTGAAGCTGTTCATATTTTTCACACCATTTGAAGCTTTTCATATTTTTCACACGTTTTCAGGTTCTTCATGTTTTTCAACACCGCTTCATGCTCCTGCTAATTTTCAGACCCTTTCATGCTCCACATATTTTTGACACGTTTTGAAGCTCTTCATGTTTTTCACACCTTTTCAGGCTCTTCATGTCTTTCAACACCGTTTCATGCTCCTCCTATTTTTCAGACCTTTTAATGCTCCTCACATTTTTGACACCTTTTGTAGTTCTTCATATATTTCATACATTTTCAGGATCTTTATGTTTTTCAGCAACACTTCATGCTCCTCCTATTTTTAAGACCGCTTCATGCTCATCTCATTTTTCACACTTTTGAAACGGTTCATATTTTTCACACCTTTTGAAGATCTTCATATTTTTACAAGTTTTCAGGTTCTTCATGTTTTTCAACACCGCTTCATGCTCCTCGTATTTTTCAGACTATTTCATGCTCCACATATTTTTGACACGTTTTGAAGCTCTTCATATTTTTCACACCTTTTCAGGCTTTTTATGTTTCTGAACACCGCTTCAAGCTGCTCCTATATTTCACATCTTTTGAAGCTCTTCATTATTTTCACACCTTTTCAGGCTCTTCATGTTTTTGAACACAGCTTCATGCTCCTCCTATTTTTCAGACAGTTTAATGCTCCTCATGTATTTCAAACCTTTTGAAGCTCGTCATATATTTCACATCTTCTCAGGCTCTTCTTGTTTTGAACACCGTTTCATGCTCCTCCTATTTTTTAGACCGTTTTATACTCCTCATAATTTTGACACCTTTTGAAGCTCTTCATATTTTTCACAACTTTTCAGGCTCTTCATATTTTTCAACACCGTCTCATTCTACTCCTATTTTTCAGACCGTTTCATGCTCCTCATGTATTTCACACCTTTTGAAGCTTTTCACATTTTTCACACCTTTTCAGGCTCTTCATTTTATTCAACACCGCTTCATGATCTTCCTATTTTTCAGTCCATTTCATGCTCCTCATATTTTTGACACCTGTTGAAGTTCTTCATATTTTTCCACCTTTTCAGCTCTTCAAGTTTTTCAACACCACTTCATGCTCCTCCTATATTTCAGAGCGTTTCATGCTCCTCATATTTTTGACACCTTTTGAAGCTCTTCATATTTTTCACACCTTTTCAGGCACTTCATATTTTTCAACACCGCTTCATGCTCCTCCTATTTTTCACACCGTTTCATGCTCCACATATATTTGACACGTTTTGAAGCTCTTCATATTTTTCACACCTTTACAGGCTTTTTATGTTTTTGAACACCACTTCATGCTGCTCCTATATTTCATACCTTTTGAAGCTCTTCATATTTTCCACACCTTTTGAAGCTCTTCATATTTCTCAAACGTTTTCAGGCGCTTCATGTTTTTCAACACCCCTTCTTGCTCATCTATTTTTCAGACCGTTTCATGCTTCTCTCATTTCTGACATCTTTTGAAGCTCTTCATATATTTCACACATTTTCAGGCTCTTCATGTTTTTCAACACCACTTCATGCTCCTCCTATTTTTCAGACCGTTTCATGCTCATCTCACTTTTGACACATTTTGAAGCTCTTCATATTTTCCACACCTTTTGAAGCTCTTCATATTTTTCAAACGTTTTCAGGCTCTTCATGTTTTTCCACACCGCTTCATGCTCCTCCTATTTTTCAGATAGTTTCATGCCCCCTTTATTTTTGACACCTTTTGAAGCTCTTCATATTTTTCAAACCGTTTCATGCTCTTCATGTTTTTCAACACCGCTTCATGCTCCTCCTATTTTTCAAACCGTTTCATGCTCCTCATATTTTTGACACCTTTTGAAGCTCTTCATATATTTCACACCTTTTCCACCTCTTCATGTTTTTCAACACTGCTTCTTGCTCCTCCAATTTTTCAAACCGTTTCATGCTCCTCCTATTTTTGATACCTTTTGAAGCTGTTCATATATTTCACACCTTTTCAGGCGTTTCATGTCTTTGAAAACCGTTTCATGCTCGTCATATTTTGACAGTTTTTGATGCTCTTCATATTTTTCACACCTTTTCAGGCTCTTCATGTTTTTCAACACCGCTTCATGCTCCTCGTATTTTTCAGACAGTTTCATGTGCCTCCTCTTTTTAACACCTTTTGAAGGTCTTCATATTTTTCACACTTTTTCAGGCTCTTCATGTTTTTCCGCACCGCTTCCTGCTCTTCCTTTTTTTCAGACCGTTCCATGCTCCTCATATTTTTGACACCTTTTGAAGCTCTTCATATTTTGCACACCTTTTGAGGCTCTTTATGTTTTTCAACACCACTTCATGCTCCTCCTATTTTCAGACCGTTTAATGCTCCTCTTATTTTTGACACATTTTGAAGCTCTTCATATTTTTCAAACCTCTTCAGGTTCTTCATATTTTTCAACACCGCTTCATGCTCCTCCTATTTTTCAGATAGTTTCATGCCCCCTCTATTTTTGACACATTTTGAAGCTCTTCATATTTTTCAAGCCTTTTCAGGCTCTTCATGTTTTTCAACACCGCTTCATGCTCCTCCTATTTTTCAAACGGTTTCATGCTCCTCATATTTTTGACACCTTTTGAAGCTCTTCATATATTTCACACCTTTTCCACCCCTTCATGTTTTCCAACACTGCTTCTTGCTCCTCCAATTTTTCGGACCGTTTCATGCTCCTCCTATTTTTGATACCTTTTGAAGCTGTTCATATATTTCACACTTTTTCAGGCGTTTCATGTCTTGAACACCGTTTCATGCTCCTCATATTTTGACAGTTTTTGATGCTCTTCATATTTTTCACAGCTTTTCAGGCTCTTCATGTTTTTCAACACCACTTCATGCTCCTATTTTTTAGACCGTTTCCTGCTCCTCATATTTTTGACACATTTTCAAACTCTTCATATTTTTCACACCTTTTCAGGCTCTTCTTGTTTTTCAACACCGGTTCATGCTCCTCCTATTTTTCATACCGTTTCATGCTCCTCATATTTTTGACACCTTTTGAAGCTGTCCATATTTTTCAAACCTTTTCAAGCTCTTCATGTTTTTAAACAGAGCTTCATTTTCCTCCTATTTTTCAGACCGTTTCATGCTCCACATATTTTTGACACCTTTTGAAGCTCTTCATATTTTTCAACCTTTTCTTGCTACCCATGTTTTTGAACACCGTTCCATGCTCCTCATATTTTTGACACCTTTGAAGCTCTTCAAAATTTTGACACCTTTTGAAGCTCTTCATATTTTTCAAACCTTTTCAAGCTCTTCATGTTTTTCAACACCGCTTCTTGCTCCTCCTATTTTTCAGACCGTTTCATGCTCCTCATATTTTTGACACCTTTTGAATCTCTTCATATATTTCACACCTTTTCAGGCTCTTCATGTTTTTGAACACCGCTTCATGATCCTCCTATTTTTCAGACCGTTTCATACACCTCATATTTTTTTCACCTTTTGAAGCTCTTCATATTTTTCACACCTTTTCAGGCTCCTCATGTTTTGCAACACCGCTTCATGCTCCTCCTATTTTTCAGACCATTTCATACTCGTCATATTTTTGACACCTTTTGATGCTCTTCATATTTTTCACACCTTTTCATGCTCTTCATTTTTTCAACACCGCTTCATGCTCCTCCTATTTTTCAGACCGTTTCATGCTCATCTCATTTTTGACACCTTTGGAAGCTTTTCATATTTTTCACAACTTTTCAGGCTCTTCATGTTTTGAACACCGCTTCATGCTCCTCCTATTTTTCAGACCGTATCATGCTCCTCATATTTTTCACATCTTTTGAAGCTCTTCATATTTTTCACACCTTTTCAGGCTCTTCATATTTTTGAACACCTCTTCATCTTCCTCCTATTTTTCAGACCGTTTCTTGCTCCTCATGTATTTCACACCTTTTGAAGCTCTTCATATTTTTCACACCTTTTCAGGCTCTTGATGTTTTTCCACACCACTTCATGCTTCTCCTATTTTTCAACACGTTTCATGCTCCTCATGTATTTCACACCTTTTGAAGCTCTTCATATTTTTCACACCTTTTCAGTCTCTTCATGTTTTTCAACACCGCTTCATGCTCCTCCTATTTTTCAGACCGTTTCATGCACCTCATATTTTTCTCACCTTTTGAAGCTCTTCATATTTTTCACACCTTTTCAGGCTCCTCATGTTTTGCAACACCGCTTCATGGTTCTCCTATTTTTCAGACCGTTTCATACTCCTCATTTTTTGACAACTTTTGATGCTCTTCATATTTTTCACACCTTTTCAGGCTCTTCATTTTTTCAACACCGCTTCATGCTCCGCCTATTTTTCAGACCGTTTCATGCTCATCTCATTTTTGACACCTTTGGAAGCTTTTCATATTTTTGACAATTTTTCAGGCTCTTCATGTTTTGAACACCGCTTCATGCTCGTCCTATTTTTCAACCGTATCATGCTCCTCATATTTTGACACCTTTTGAAGCTCTTCATATTTTTCACACCTTTTCAGTCTCTTCTTTTTCTTCAACACCACCTCATGCACCTCCTATTTTTCAGACCGTTTCATGATCATCTCATTTTTGACACCTTTTGAAGCGCTTCATATTTTTCACACCTTTTCAGGCTCCTCATTTTTTTCAACACCACTTCATTCTCCTCCTATTTTTCAGACCGTTTCATGCTCATCTCTTTTTTGACACCTTTTGAAGCTCTTCATATTTTTCACACATTTTGAAGCTCTTAATATTTTTCACACCTTTTCTGGCTCTTCATGTTTTTCAACACCGGTTCATGGTACTCCTATTTTTTAGACCGTTTCATGCTCCTCATATTTTTGACAACTTTTGAAGCTGTTCATATTTTTCACACCTTTTCAGGCTCTTCATTTTTTTCAACACAGCTTCATGCTCCTCCTATTTTTCAGAACGTTTCATGCTCCTTATAATTTTGACACCTTTTGAAGCTCTTCATATTTTTCACACCTTTTCAGGCTCTTCATGTTTTTCAACACCGCTTCATGCTCCTCCTATTTTTCAGACCGTCTCTTGCACCTCACATATTTCACACCTTTAGAAGCTATTCATATTTTTCACACATTTTCAGGCTCTTCATGTTTCTCAACACCGCTTCCTGCTCCTCCTCTTTTTCAGACCGTTTCATGCTCCTCATATTTTTGACACATTTTGAAGCTCTTCATGTTTCTCACAGCTTTTCAGGTTCTTCATGTTTTTCAACACTACTTCATGCTCCTCCTATTTTTCAGACGGTTTCATGCTCATCTCATTTTTGACACCTTTTGAAGCTCTTCATATTTTTCACATCTTTTGAAGCTCTTCATATTTTTCACACGTTTTCAGGCTCTTCATGTTGTTCAACACCCTTTCTTGCTCCTCCTATTTTTCAGACCGTTTCATGCTCCTCATATTTTTGACACGTTTTGAAGCTCTTCATATTTTTCACACCTTTTCAGGCTCTTCATGTTTTTGAACACCGTTTCATAGTCCTCCTATTTTTCAGACCGTTTCATGCTCCTCATATTTTTGACACCTTTTGAAGCTCTTCATATTTTTCACTACTTTTCAGGGTCTTCCTGTTTTGAACACCGCTTCATGCTCCTCCTATTTTTCACACCGTTTCATGCTCCTCATATTTTTGACACCTTTTGAAGCTCTTCATATTTTTCACACCTTTTCAGGCTCTTCATGTTTTTGAACACCATTTCATGCTCCTCCTATTTTACAGACCGTTTCATTCTCCTCATATTTTTGACACCTTTTGAAGCTCTTCATATATTTCACACCTTTTCAGGCTTTTCATTATTTTCAACACCACTTCATGGTCCTCTTATTTTTCAGACCGTTTCATGCTAATCTCATTTTGACACCTTTTGAAGCTCTTCATGTTTTTCACGTCTTCTGAAGCTCTTCGTATTTTTCACAAATTTTCAGGCTCTTTATGATTTTCAACACCGCTTCATGCTCCTCCTATTTTTCAGACCGTTTCATGTTCATCTCATTTTGACACCTTTTGAAGCTCTTCATATTTTTCACACCTTTTGAAGCTCTTCATATTTTGCATATTTTTGAAGTTCTTCATAATTTCACACGTTTTCAGACTCTTCATGTTTTTCAACACCACTTCATGCTCCTCCAATTTTTCAGACCGTTTCATGCTCCTCATATTTTTGACACCTTTTGAAGCTCTTCATATTTTTCACACCTTTTCAGGCTCTTCATGTTTTTGAACACCGCTTCATGCTCCTCCTATTTTTCAGACCGTTTCATGCTCCTCATATTTTTGACAACTTTTGAAGCTTTTCATATTTTTCACACCTTGTCAGGCTCTTGAATTTTTTCAACACCACTTCATGCTCCTCCTTTTTTGCAGACCGTTTCATGCTCCTCATATTTTTGACACCTTTTGAAGCTCTTCATATTTTGCACACCTTTTCAGGCTCTTCATGTTTTTGAACACCGCTTCATGATCCTCCTATTTTTCTGACCTTTTCATGCTCCTCATATTTTTGACAACTTTTGAAGCTCTTCATATTTTTCACAACTTTTCAGGCTTTTCCTGTTTTTGAACACCGCTTCATGCTCCTCCTATTTTTCAAACCGTTTCATGCTCCTCATATTTTTGACACCTTTTCAGGCTCTTCATGTTTTTGAACACCGCTTCATGATCCTCCTATTTTTCTGACCTTTTCATGCTCCTCATATTTTTGACACCTTTTGAAGCTCTTCATATTTTTCACACCTTTTCAGGCTCTTCATGTTTTTGAACACCGCTTCATGCTCCTCCTATTTTCAGACCGTTTCATTCTCCTCATATTTTTGACACCTTTTGAAGCCCTTCATATATTTCACACCTTTTCCGTCTCTTCTTTTTTTTCAACACCACTTCATGCTCCTCCTATTTTTCAGACCGTTTCATGCTCATCTCATTTTTGACACCTTTTGAAGCTGTTCATATTTTTCACACCTTTTCAGGCTCTTCATGTTTTTGAACACCGCTTCATGCTCCTCCTATTTTTCAGACTGCTTCATACTCCTCTCATTTTTGACACCCTTTGAAGCTCTTCATATTTTTGACACCTTTTGAAGCTCTTCATATTTCTCACACGTTTTCAGGCTCTTCATGATTTTCAACACCGATTCATGCTCCTCCTCTTTTTCAGACCGTTTCATGCTCCTCATATTTTTGATACCTTTTGAATCTCCTCATATTTTTTACACCTTTTGAACCTCTTCATATATTTCACACTTTTTCAGGCTCTTCATGTTTTTCAACACGGCTTCATGCTCCTCCTATTTTTCAGACCGTTTCATGCTCCTCATATTTTTCACACCTTTTGAAGCTCTTCATATTTTTCACACCTTTTAAGCCTCTTCATGTTTTTTAACACCGCTTCATGCTCCTCCTATTTTCAAGACAGTTTCATACTCCTCATGTATTTCATACCTTTTGAAGCTCCTCATATTTTTCACACCTTTTCAGGCTCTTCATATTTTTGAAAACCGCTTCATGCTCCTCCTATTTTTAAGACCGTTTCATGCTCCTCATATATTTCACACCTTTTGAAGTTCTTCATATTTTTCACACCTTTTCAGGCTCTGCATGTTTTTCAACACCGTTTCATGCTCCTCCTATTTTTCAGACCGTTTCATGCTCCTCATATTTTTGACACATTTTGAAGTTCTTGATATATTTCACACCTTCTCAGGCTCTTCATTTTTTGGAACACGACTTCTTGCTCCTCCTATTTTTCAGACCGTTTCATGCTCATCTCATTTTTGACACCTTTTGAAGCTCTTCATATATTTGACACCATTTGAAGCTCTTCATATTTTTCACAACTTTTCAGGCTCTGCATGTATTTGAACACCGTTTCATGCTACTCCTATATTTCAGACCGATTCTTGCTGCTCATATATTTGACACCTTTTGAAACTCTTCATATTTTTAACACCTTTTCAGGCTCTTCATGTTTTTCAACACCGCTTCATGCTCCTCCTATTTTTCAGACCGTTTCATGCTCCTCATATTTTTGACACCTTTTGATGCTCTTCATATTTTTCACACCTTTTCAGGCTTTTCATGTTTTTGCACACCGCTTCATGCTCCTCCTATTTTTCACACCTTTTGAAGCTCTTCATATTTTTCACCCTTTTCAGTCTCTTCATGTTTTTAACACGGTTTCATGCTCCTCCTATTTTTCAGACCGTTTCATGCTCCTCATATTTTTGACACCTTTTGAAGCTCTTCATATTTTTCACATCTTTTCAGGCTCTTCATGTTTTTCAACACCGCTTCATGCTCCACCTATTTTTCAGACGGTTTCATGCTCATCTCTTTTTTGACACCTTTTGAAGCTCTTCATATTTTTCATACCTTTTGAAGCTCTTCATATTTTTCACTCGTTTTCACGCTCTTCATGTTTTTCAACACCGCTTCATGCTCCTCCTATTTTTCAGACGGTTTCATGCTCCTCATATTTTTGACACCTTTTGAAGCTCTTCATATTTTTCAAACCTTTTCAGGCTCTTCATGTTTTTGAACACTGCTTCATGCTCCTCGTATTTTTCAAACCATTTCATGATCCTCATGTATTTCACATCTTTGAACCTCTTCATATTTTTCACACCTTTTCAGGCTCTTCATGTGTTTCAACACCACTTCATGCTCCTCAGCTTTTTCAGACCGTTTCATGCTCATTTCATTTTTGAAACATTTTGAAGCTCTTCATATTTTTCACACCTTTTGAATCTCTTCATATTTTTGACACCTTTTCAGGCTCTTCATGTTTTTGAACACCTCTGCATGCTCCTCCTATTTTTCAGGGCGTTTAATGCTCCTCATGTATTTCACACCTTTTGAAGCTCTTCATATTTTTGACACCTTTTCAGGCTCTTCATATTTTGCAACACCCCTTCATGCTGTTCCTATTTTTCAGACCGTTTCTTGCTCCTCATATTTTTGAGACCTTTTGAAGCTCTTCATATCTTTCACACCTTTTCAGGCTCTTCATGTTTTTCAATACCACTTCATGCTCCACATATTTTTCAGACCGTTTCATGCTCATCTCATTTTTGACACCTTTTAAAGCTCTCCATATTTTTCACACCTTTTGAAGCTCTTCATATTCTTCATACGTTTTCATGCTCTTTATGTTTTTCAACACCGCTTCTTGCTCCTCCTATTTTTCAGACCGTTTCATGCTCATCTCATTTTTGACACCTTTTAAATCTCTTCATATTTTTCACACCTTTTGAGGCTCTTCATATTTTTCACACCTTTTGAGGCTCTTCATATTTTTCATATTTTTGAAGCTCTTCATATTTTTCACACCTTTTCAGGCTCTTCATATTTTTGAACACCGCTTCATGCTCCTCCTATTTTTCAGAGAGTTTCATGCTCCTCATGTATTTCACACCTTTTGAAGCTCTTCATATTTTTCACACCTTTTCAGGCTCTTCATGTTTTTCAACGCCGCTTCATGCTCCTTTTTTGCAGACCTTTTCATGCTATTCATATTTTTGACACCTTTTGAAACTCTTCATATTTTTCACACCTTTTCAGGCTCTTCATGTTTTTCAACACCGCTTCATGCTCCTCCAATTTTTCAGTCCGTTTCATGCTCCTCATATTTTTGACACCTTTTGAAGCTCTTCATATTTTTCACACCTTTTCGGGCTCTTCATGTTTTTCAACACCACTTCATGCTCCTTTTTTGCAGACCTTTTCATGCTCCTCATATTTTTGACACCTTTTGAAACTGTTCATATTTTTCACACCTTTTCAGGCTCTTCATGTTTTTCAACACCACTTCATGCTCCTTTTTTGCAGACCTTTTCATGCTATTCATATTTTTGACACCTTTTGAAACTCTTCATATTTTTCACACCTTTTCAGGCTCTTCATGTTTTTCAACACCGCTTCATGCTCCTCCAATTTTTCAGTCCGTTTCATGCTCCTCATATTTTTGACACCTTTTGAAGCTCTTCATATTTTTCACACCTTTTCGGGCTCTTCATGTTTTGAACACCGCTTCATACTCCTCCTATATTTCAGACAGTTTCATGCTCATCTCATTTTTGACACCTTTTGAAGCTTTCCATATTTTTCACAACTTTTCAGGCTCTTTATGTTTTTGAACACCTCTTCATGCTAATCCTATTTTTCAAACCATAACATGCTCCTCATATTTTTCACACCTTTTGAAGCTCTTCATATTTTTTACACCTTTTCAGGCTCTTCATGTTTTTGAACACCACTTCATGGTCCTTATATTTTTCAGAGAGTTTCATGCTCCTCATGTATTTCACAACTTCTGAAGCTCTTCATATTTTTCACACCTTTTCAGGCTCTTCATGTTTTTCCACACCACTTCATGCTTCTCCTAATTTTCAGCTCTTTCATGCTCCTCATGTATTTCACACCTTTTGAAGCTTTTCATATTTTTCACACCTTTTCAGGCTCTTCATGTTTTTGAACACCGCTTCATGATCCTCCTATTTTTCAGACCGTTTCATACACCTCATATTTTTTTCACCTTTTGAAGCTCTTCATATTTTTCACACCTTTTCAGGCTCCTCATGTTTTGCAACACCGCTTCATGCTCCTCCTATTTTTCAGACCATTTCATACTCGTCATATTTTTGACACCTTTTGATGCTCTTCATATTTTTCACACCTTTTCATGCTCTTCATTTTTTCAACACCGCTTCATGCTCCTCCTATTTTTCAGACCGTTTCATGCTCATCTCATTTTTGACACCTTTGGAAGCTTTTCATATTTTTCACAACTTTTCAGGCTCTTCATGTTTTGAACACCGCTTCATGCTCCTCCTATTTTTCAGACCGTATCATGCTCCTCATATTTTTCACATCTTTTGAAGCTCTTCATATTTTTCACACCTTTTCAGGCTCTTCATATTTTTGAACACCTCTTCATCTTCCTCCTATTTTTCAGACCGTTTCTTGCTCCTCATGTATTTCACACCTTTTGAAGCTCTTCATAATTTTCACACCTTTTCAGGCTCTTGATGTTTTTCCACACCACTTCATGCTTCTCCTATTTTTCAACACGTTTCATGCTCCTCATGTATTTCACACCTTTTGAAGCTCTTCATATTTTTCACACCTTTTCAGGCTCTTCATGTTTTTCAACACCGCTTCATGCTCCTCCTATTTTTCAGACCGTTTCATGCACCTCATATTTTTCTCACCTTTTGAAGCTCTTCATATTTTTCACACCTTTTCAGGCTCCTCATGTTTTGCAACACCGCTTCATGGTTCTCCTATTTTTCAGACCGTTTCATACTCCTCATATTTTTGACAACTTTTGATGCTCTTCATATTTTTCACACCTTTTCAGGCTCTTCATTTTTTCAACACCGCTTCATGCTCCGCCTATTTTTCAGACCGTTTCATGCTCATCTCATTTTTGACACCTTTGGAAGCTTTTCATATTTTTCACAATTTTTCAGGCTCTTCATGTTTTGAACACCGCTTCATGCTCCTCCTATTTTTCAACCGTATCATGCTCCTCATATTTTGACACCTTTTGAAGCTCTTCATATTTTTCACACCTTTTCAGTCTCTTCTTTTTCTTCAACACCACCTCATGCACCTCCTATTTTTCAGACCGTTTCATGATCATCTCATTTTTGACACCTTTTGAAGCGCTTCATATTTTTCACACCTTTTCAGGCTCCTCATTTTTTTCAACACCACTTCATTCTCCTCCTATTTTTCAGACCGTTTCATGCTCATCTCTTTTTTGACACCTTTTGAAGCTCTTCATATTTTTCACACATTTTGAAGCTCTTAATATTTTTCACACCTTTTCTGGCTCTTCATGTTTTTCAACACCGGTTCATGGTACTCCTATTTTTTAGACCGTTTCATGCTCCTCATATTTTTGACAACTTTTGAAGCTGTTCATATTTTTCACACCTTTTCAGGCTCTTCATTTTTTTCAATACTGCTTCATGCTCCTCCTATTTTTCAGAACGTTTCATGCTCCTTATAATTTTGACACCTTTTGAAGCTCTTCATATTTTTCACACCTTTTCAGGCTCTTCATGTTTTTCAACACCGCTTCATGCTCCTCCTATTTTTCAGACCGTCTCTTGCACCTCGTATATTTCACACCTTTAGAAGCTATTCATATTTTTCACACATTTTCAGGCTCTTCATGTTTTTCAACACCGCTTCATGCTCCTCCAATTTTTCAGTCCGTTTCATGCTCCTCATATTTTTGACACCTTTTGAAGCTCTTCATATTTTTCACACCTTTTCGGGCTCTTCATGTTTTGAACACCGCTTCATACTCCTCCTATATTTCAGACAGTTTCATGCTCATCTCATTTTTGACACCTTTTGAAGCTTTCCATATTTTTCACAACTTTTCAGGCTCTTTATGTTTTTGAACACCTCTTCATGCTAATCCTATTTTTCAAACCATAACATGCTCCTCATATTTTTCACACCTTTTGAAGCTCTTCATATTTTTTACACCTTTTCAGGCTCTTCATGTTTTTGAACACCACTTCATGGTCCTTATATTTTTCAGAGAGTTTCATGCTCCTCATGTATTTCACACCTTCTGAAGCTCTTCATATTTTTCACACCTTTTCAGGCTCTTCATGTTTTTCCACACCACTTCATGCTTCTCCTAATTTTCAGCTCTTTCATGCTCCTCATGTATTTCACACCTTTTGAAGCTTTTCATATTTTTCACACCTTTTCAGGCTCTTCATGTTTTTCAACACCGTTTCATGCTCCTCCTCTTTTTCAGACCGTTTCATGCTCCTCATATATTTCACACCTTTTGAAGCTCTTCATATTTTTCACACCTTTCGAGGCTCTTCATATTTTTCATATTTTTGAAGCTCTTCATATTTTTCACACCTTTTCAGGCTCTTCATATTTTTGAACACCGCTTCATGCTCCTCCTATTTTTCAGAGAGTTTCATGCTCCTCATGTATTTCACACATTTTGAAGCTCTTCATATTTTTCACACCTTTTCAGGCTCTCCATGTTTTTCCACACCACTTCATGCTTCTCCTAATTTTCAGCTCTTTCATGCTCCTCATGTATTTCACACCTTTTGAAGCTTTTCATATTTTTCACACCTTTTCAGGTTCTTCATGTTTTTCATCGCCGCTTCATGCTCCTCCTCTTTTTCAGACCGTTTCATGCTCCTCATATTTTTGACACCTTTTGAAGCTCTTCATATTTTTCACACCTTTTCGGGCTCTTCATGTTTTGAACACCGCTTCATACTCCTCCTATATTTCAGACAGTTTCATGCTCATCTCATTTTTGACACCTTTTGAAGCTTTTCATATTTTTCACAACTTTTCAGGCTCTTCATGTTTTTGAACACCTCTTCATGCTAATCCTATTTTTCAAGCCATAACATGCTCCTCATATTTTTCACACCTTTTGAAGCTCTTCATATTTTTTACACCTTTTCAGGCTCTTCATGTTTTTGAACACCACTTCATGCTCCTTATATTTTTCAGAGAGTTTCATGCTCCTCATGTATTTCACACCTTCAGAAGCTCTTCATATTTTTCACACCTTTTCAGGCTCTTCATGTTTTTCCACACCACTTCATGCTTCTCCAAATTTTCAGCTCTTTCATGCTCCTCATGTATTTCACACCTTTTGAAGCTTTTCATATTTTTCACACGTTTTCAGGCTCTTCATGTTTTTCAACACCGCTTCATGCTCCTCCTCTTTTTCAGACCGTTTCATGCTCCTCATATTTTTGACACCTTTTGAAGCTCTTCATATTTCTCACACCTTTTCAGGCTCTTCATGTTTTTCAACACCGCTTCATGCTCCTCCTATTTTTCAGACCGTTTCATGCTCCTCATATTTTTGACACCTTTTGAAGCTCTTCATATTTTTCACACCTTTTCAGGCTCTTCATATTTTTGAACACCGCTTCATGCTCCTCCTTTTTTTTAGACCTTTTCATGCTCCTCATATTTTTCACACCTTTTGAAGCTCTTCATATTTTTCACACGATTTCAGGCTCTTCATGTTTTTGAACACCATTTCATGCTCCTCCTATTTTGCAGACCGTTTCTTGCTCCTCATATTTTTGACACCTTCTGAAGCTCTTCATATTTTTCACACCTTTTGAAGCTCTTCATATTTTTCATATTTTTGAAGCTCTTCATATTTTCACACGTTTTCAGACTCTTCATGTTTTTCAACACCGCTTCATGATCCTGCTATTTTTCAGACCGTTTCATGCTCCTCATATATTTCACACCTTTTGAAGCTCTTCATATTTTTCACACCTTTTGAAGCTCTTCATATTTTTCATATTTTTGAAGCTCTTCATATTGTTCACACCTTTTCAGGCTCTTCATATTTTTGAACACACCTTCATGCTCCTCCTATTTTTCAGAGAGTTTCATGCTCCTCATGTATTTCACACCTTTTGAAGCTCTTCATATTTTTCACACCTTTTCAGGCTCTTCATGTTTTTTCACACCACTTCATGCTTCTCCTAATTTTCAGCTCTTTCATGCTCCTCATGTATTTCACACCTTTTGAATCTTTTCATATTTTTCACACCTTTTCAGGCTCTTCATGTTTTTCAACACCGCTTCATGCTCCTCCTCTCTTTCGGACCGTTTCATGCTCCTCATGTTTTTGACACCTTTTGAAGCTCTTCATATTTTTCACACCTTTTCGGGCTCTTCATGTTTTGAACACCGCTTCATACTCCTCCTATATTTCAGACAGTTTCATGCTCATCTCATTTTTGACACCTTTTGAAGCTTTTCATAGTTTTCACACCTTTTCAGGCTCTTCATGTTTTTGAACACCGCTTCATGATCCTCCTATATTTCACACCTTTTGAAGCTCTTCATATATTTCACACCTTTTCAGGCTCTTCTTTTTTTTCAACACCACTTCATGCTCCTCCTAATTTTCAGACCGTTTCATGATCATCTTATTTTGACAGCTTTTGAAGCTCTTCATATTTTCACACCTTTTGAAGCTCTACATATTATTCACATCTTTTCAGGCTCTTCATGATTTTCAACAACATTTCATGCTCCTCCTATTTTTCAGACTGTTTCATGGTCGTAATGTATTTCACACCTTTTGAAGCTCTTTATATTTTTCACACCTTGTCAGGCTCTTCATGTTTCTGAACAGTGCTTCATGCTCCTCCTATTTTTCAGACCGTATCATGCTCCTCATATTTTTGAAACATTTTGAAGCTCTTCATATATTTCACACCTTTTCAAGCTCTTCATGTTTTTGAACACCACTTCATGCTTCTCATATTTTTCAGACTGTTTCATGGTCCTCATGTATTTCACACATTTTGAAGCTCTTTATATTTTTCACACCTTTTCAGGCTCTTCATATATTTGAACACTGCTTCATGCTCCTCCTATTTTTCAGAGTGTTTCATGCTCCTCATGTATTTCACAACTTTTGAAGCTCTTCATGTTTTTCACACCTTTTCAGGCTGTTCATGTTTTTTAACACCGCTTCATGATTCTCCTATTTTTCAGACCGTTTCATGCTCTTCATATTTTTGACTCATTTTGAAGCTCTTCATATTTTTCACACCTTTTCAGGCTCTTCAGGTTTTTCCACACCACTTCATGCTTCTCTTATTTTTCAGCCCGTTTCATGCTCCTCATATATTTCACACCTTTTGAAGCTCTTCATATTTTTCAAACCTTTTCAGGCTCTTCATGTTTTTGATCACCGTTTCATGCTCCTCCTATTATTCAGACGGTTTCATGCTCCTCATATTTTTGACACTTTTTGAAGATCTTCATATTTTTCACACCTTTTCAGGCTCTTCATTTTTTTCAACACCACTTCATGCTCCTCCTATTTTTCAGACCGTTTAATGCTCCTCATATATTTGACACATTTAGAAGCCCTTCATATTTGCACACCTTTTCAGGCTCTTCATATTTTTCATCACCGCTTCATGCTCCTCCTATTTTTCAGACGGTTTCATGTTGATCTCATTTTTGACACCTTTTGAAGCTCTTCATATTTTTCACACCTTTTGAAACTCTTCATGTTTTTCACAGCTTTTCAAGCCCTTCATGATTTTCAACACCACTTCATGCTCCTCCTATTTTTAAGACCGTTTCATGCTCCTCATATTTTTGACACCTTTAGAAGATCTTCATATTTTTCACACCTTATCAGGCTCTTCATGTTTTTCAACAACGCTTCATGCTCCTCCTATTTTTCAGACCGTTTCATGCTCCTCATATTTTTGACACCTTTTGAAGCTCTTCATATTTTTCACACCTTTTCAGGCTCTTCATATTTTTCAACACCGCATCATGCTCTTCCTATTTTTCAGACCGTTTCATGCTCGTCATATTTTTCACACCTTTTAAAGCTCTTCATATTTTTCACACCTTTTCAGGCTCCTTATGTTTTTCAACACCGATTCATTCTCCTCCTATTTTTCAGACCGTTTCATGCTCCTCATATTCTTGACAAGTTTTAAAGCTCTTCATATTTTTCACACCTTTTCAGGCTCTTCATGATTTTGAACACCGCTTCATGCTCCTCCTGTTTTTCAAACCGTTTCATGCTCCTCATATTTTTCACACCTTTTGAAGCTCTTCATATTTTTCACAACTTTTCAGGCTCTTCATATTTTGAACACCGCTTCATGCTCCTCCTATTTTTCAGACCGTTTCATGCTCGTCATATTTTTGACACCTTTTGAAGCTCTTCATATTTTTCACACCTTTTCAGGCTCTTCAGGTTTTTCAACACTTCTTCATGCTCCACCTATTTTTCAGACCGTTTCATCCTCCTCATATTTTTGACACCTTTTGAAGCTCTTCATATTTTTCACACCTTTTCAGGCTCTTCAGGTTTTTCAACACTGCTTCATGCTCCACCTATTTTTCAGACCGTTTCATCCTCCTCATATTTTTGACACCTTTTGAAGCTCTTCATATTTTTCACACCTTTTCAGGCTCTTCAGGTTTTTCAACACCGCTTCATGCTCCTCCTTTTTTGCAGACCGTTTCATGCTCCGCATATTTTTGACACCTTTTGAATTTCTTCATATTTTTCACACCTTTTCAGGCTCTTCATGTTTTTGAACACCACTTCATGCTCCTCGTATTTTTCAGAGAGTTTCATGCTCCGCATGTATTTCACACCTTATGAAGCTCTTCATATTTTTCACACCTTTTCAGGCTCTTCATGTTTTTCCACACCACTTCATGCTTCGCCTAATTTTCAGACCATTTCATTCTCCTCTTGTATTTCACACATTTTGATGCTCTTCATATTTTTCACACCTTTTTAGGCTCTTCATGTTTTTGACGACCGCTTCATGCTCCTCCTATTTTTCAGACCATTTTATGCTCCTCATATTTTTTGACACCTTTTGAAGCTCTTCATATTTTTCACACCTTTTAGGCTCTTCATTTTTTTCAACACCGTTTCATGATCTTCCTATTTTTCAGACCGTTTCATTCTCATCTCATTTTTGACACCTTTTGAAGCTCTTCATATTTTTCACACCTTTTCAGGATGTTCATGTTTTTCCAGACAACTTCATGCTTCTCCTATTTTTCAGACCGTTTCATGCTCCTCATGTATTTCACACCTTTGAAGCTCTTCATATTTTTCACACCTTTTCAGGCTCTTCATGTTTTTGATCACCGTTTCATGCTCCTCCTATTTTTCAGACCGTTTCATGCTCCTCATATTTTTCACACCTTTTGAAGCTCTTCATATCTTTCACAACTTTTCAGGGTCTTCATGTTTTTGAACACCACTTCATGATCCTCCTATTTTTCAGACCATTTCATGCTCTTCATAATTTTGACCCATTTTGAAGCTCTTCATATATTTCACACCTTTTCAGGCTCTTCATGTTTTTCAAAACCACTTCATGCTCCTCCTAATTTTCAGACCGTTTCATGTTCTTCTCATTTATGACATATTTTGAAGCTCTTCATATTTTTCACACCTTTTCAGGCTCTTCATGTTTTTGAACACAGCTTCATGCTCCTCCTATTTTTCAGACCGTTTCATGCTCGTCATATTTTTGACACCTTTTGAAGCTCTTCATATTTTTCACACCTATTCAGGCTCTTCATGTTTTTGAACACCGTTTCATGATCCTCCTATTTTTCAGACCGTTTCATGCTCCTCATATATTTGACACATTTAGAAGCTCTTCATATTTTCACACCTTTTCAGGATCTTCATATTTTTCAACACCGCTGCATGCTCCTCCTATTATTCAGACGGTTTCATGTTGATCTCATTTTTGACACCTTTTGAAGCTCTTCATATTTTCACACCTTTTGAAACTCTTCATATTTTTCACACCTTTTCAGGCCCTTCATGATTTTCAACACCGGTTCATGCTCCTCCAATTTTTAAGACCGTTTCATGCTCCTCATATTTTTGACACCTTTAGAAGATCTTCATATTTTTCACACCTTTTCAGGCTCTTCATATTTTTCAACACCGCATCATGCTCCTCCTATTTTTCAGACCGTTTCATGCACCTCATATTTTTCACACCTTTTAAAGCTCTTCATATTTTTCACACCTTTTCATGCTCCTTATGTTTTTCAACACCGATTCATTCTCCTCCTATTTTTCAGACCGTTTCATGCTCCTCATAATCTTGACACCTTTTAAAGCTCTTCATATTTTTCACACCTTTTCAGGCTCTTTGTGATTTTGAACACAGCTTCATGCTCCTCCTATTTTTCAGACCGTTTCATGCTCCTCATAATTTTCACACCTTTTGAAGCTCTTCATATTTTTCACAACTTTTCAGGCTCTTCCTATTTTGAACACCGCTTCATGCTCCCCCTTTTTTCAGACCGTTTAAGATCCTCATGTATTTGACACCTTTTGAAGCTCTTCATATTTTTCACACGTTTTCAGGCTCTTCATGTTTTTGAACACCGCTTCATGCTCCACCTATTTTTCAGACCGTTTCATGCTCCTCATATTTTTGACACCTTTTGAAGCTCTTCATATTTTTCACACCTTTTCAGGCTCTTCAGGTTTTTCAACACGGCTTCATGCTCCACCTATTTTTCAGACCGTTTCATCCTCCTCATATTTTTGACACCTTTTGAAGCTCTTCATATTTTTCACACCTTTTCAGGCTCTTCAAGTTTTACAACACCACTTCATGCTCCTCCTATTTTTCAGAGAGTTTCATGCTCCTCATGTATTTCACACCTTATGAAGCTCTTCATATTTTTCACACCTTTTCAGGCTCTTCATGTTTTTCACACCTTTTCAGGCTCTTCATGTTTTGTAACACAACTTCATTCTCCTAGTATTTTTAAGACCGTTTCATGCTCCTCATATTTTTGACACCTATTGAAGCTCTTCATATTTCTCACACCTTTTCAGGTTCTTCATGTTTTTCAACACCGCTTCATGCTGCTTCTATTTTTCAGACCGTTTCATGCTCCTCATATTTTTCACATCTTTTGAAGCTCTTCATATTTTTCACACCTTTTGAAGCTCTTCATATTTTTCACACGTTTTCAGGCTCTTCATGTTTTTCAACACTGCTTCATGCTGCTTCTGTTTTTAAGACCGTTTCATGCTCCTCATGTTTTTCACACCTTTTGAAGCTCTTCATGTTTTTCACACCTTTTGAAGCTCTTCATATTTTTCACACCTTTTCAGGCTCTCATATTTTTCATCACCGTTTCATGCTGCTTCTGTTTTTCAGACCGTTTCATGCTCCTCATATTTTTCACACCTTTTGAAGCTCTTCATATTTATCACACCTTTTCAGGCTCTTCATGTTTTTAACACCACTTCATGCTCCTCGTATTTTTCAGACCGTTTCATGCCCCTCATATTTTTGACACCTTTTGAAGCTCTTCATATTTTTCACACTTTTCAGGCTCTTAATGTTTTTCAACACAACATAATGCTCCTCCTATTTTTCAGACTGTTTCATGCACCTCATATTTTTGATACTTTTAGAAGCTCTTCATATTTTTCACACCTTTTCATGCTCTTCTAGTTTTTCAACACCATTTCATGCTCCTCCAATTTCTCAGACCGTTTCATGCTCCTCATATTTTTGACACATTTAGAAGGTATTCATATTTTTCACACCTTTTCAGGCTCTTCATTTTTCAACACCACTTCATGCTCCTCCTATTTTTCAGACCGTTTCATGCTCATCTCAGTTTTGAAACGTTTTGAAGCTCTTCATATTTTCACACCTTTTGAAGCTCTTCATATTTTTCACAACTTTTCAGGCTCTTCTTGTATTTGAACACCGGTTCATGTTCCTCCTATATTTCAGACCGTTTAATGCTCCTCATGTATTTCACACATTTTGAAGCTCGTCATATTTTTTACACCTTTTCAGGTGCTTCATGTTTTTGGACAACGCTTCATGATCCTCTTATTTTTCAGATCATTTCATGCTCTTCATATTTTTTACACCTTTTGAAACTCTTCATATTTTTCACACCTGTTCAGGCTCTTCATGTTTTTCCACACCACCTCATGCTTCACTTTATTTTCAGACGTTTCATGCTCCTCATGTATTTCACACCTTTTGAAGCTCTTCATATTTTTCACACCTTTTCATGCTCTTCATGTTTTTCAACACAGTTTCATGCTGCTTCTATTTTTCAGACCGTTTCATGCTCCTCATATTTTTCACACCTTTTGAAGCTCTTCATATTTTTCACACCTTTTCAGGCTCTTCATGTTTTTGAACACCGTTTCATGATCCTCCTATTTTTCAGACCGTTTCATGCTCATCTCATTTTTGACACCTTTTGAAGCTTTTCATAATTTTCACTACTTTTTAGGCTCTTCATGTTTTTGATCACCGCTTCATGCTCCTCCTATTTTTCAGAGAGTTTCATGCTCCTCATGTATTTCACAACTTTTGAAGCTCTTCATATTTTTCACACCTTTTCAGGCTGTTCATGTTTTTGAACACCGCTTCATGATTCTCCTATTTTTCAGACCGTTTCATGCTCTTCATATTTTTGACCCATTTTGAAGCTCTTCATATTTTTCACACCTTTTCAGGCTCTTCATGTTTTTCCACACCACTTCATGCTTCTCCTAATTTTCAGACCGTTTCATGCTCCTCATATATTTCACACCTTTTGAAGCTCTTCCTATTTTTCACACCTTTTCAGGCTCTTCATGTTTTTGACGACCGCTTAATGCTCCTCTTATTTTTCAGACCGTTTGATGCTCCTCATATTTTTGACACCTTTTGAAGCTCTTTCTATTTTTCACAACTTTTAGTGACATCATATTTTTCAACACCTTTTCATGATCTTCCTATTTTTCAGACCGTTTCATGCTCATCTCATATTTGACACCTTTTGAAGCTTTTCATATTTTTGACAACTTTTCAGGCTCTTCATGATTTTGAAAACAGCTTCTTGCTCCTCCTATTTTTCAAAGAGTTTCATGCTCCTCATGTATTTCACACCTTTTGAAGCTCTTCATATTTTTCACACCTTTTCAGGCTGTTCATGTTTTTCCACACCACTTCATGCTTCTCCTATTTTTCAGCCCGTTTCATGCTCCTCATGTATTTCACATCTTTTGAAGCTCTTCATATTTTTCAAACCTTTTCAGGCTCTTCATGTTTTTGATCACCGTTTCATGCTCCTCCTATTTTTCAGACAGTTTCATGCTCCTCATATTTTTGACACTTTTTGAAGCTCTTCATATTTTACACACCTTTTCAGGCTCTTAATGTTTTTCAACACCACTTCATGCTCCTCCTATTTTTCAGAACGACTCATGCTCCTCATATATTTGACACATTTATAAGCTCTTCATATTTTTCACACCTTTTCAGGCTCTTCATATTTTTCAACACCGCTTCATGCTCCTCCTATTTTTCAGACGGTTTCTTGTTGATCTCATTTTTGACACCTTTTGAAGCTCTTCATATTTTTCACACCTTTTGAAACTCTTCATATTTTTCACACTTTTTCAGGCTCTTCATGTTTTTCACACATTTTCAGGCTCTTCATGTTTTTCAACACCGTTTCATGCTGTTTCTATTTTTCAGACAGTTTCATGCTCCTCTTATTTTTCACATCTTTTGAAGCTCTTCATATTTTTCACACCTTTTCAGACTTTTCATGTTTTTCAACACCGCTTCATGCTCCTGCTATTTTTCAGACTGTTTCATGCTCCTCATATTTTTGACACCTTTAGAAGCTCTTCATATTTTTCAAACCTTTTCAGGCTCTTCATGTTTTTGAACACTGCTTCATGCTCCTCCTATTTTTCAGACCGTTTCATGCTCCTCATATTTTGACACCTTTTGAAGCTTTTCATATTTTTCACACCTTTTCAGGCTCTTCAAGTTTTTCAACACCACTTCATGCTCTTCCTTTTTTGCAGACCATTTCATGCTCCTCATATTTTTGACACCTTTTGTTGCTCTTCATATTTTTCACACCTTTTCAGGCTCTTCTTATTTTTCAAACAAGTGAAGCTCTTCATATTTTTCACACTTTTTCAGGCTTTTCATGTTTAGAATACCGCTTCATGCTCCTCCTATTTTTCTGACCGTTTCTTCCTCCTCATGTATTTCACACCTTGTGAAGCTCTTCGTATTTTTCACACCTTTTCAGGCTCTTCATGTTTTTGAACACCGTTTTATGCTGCTTCTATTTTTCAGACCGTTTCATGCTCCTCATATATTTTAAACCTTTGAATCTCTTCATATTATTCACACCTTTTCAGGCTGTTCATGTTTTTCAACAACGCTTCATGATCCTCCTATTTTTCAGACCGTTTCATGCTTCTCATAATTTTGACACCCTTTGAAGCTCCTCTTATATTTCACACCTTTTCAGACTCTTCATGTTTTCGAACACCACTTCAAGTTCCTCCTATTTTTGCGACGGTTTCATGCTCCTCATGTATTTCACTCCTTTTGAAGCTCTTCATATTTTTCACACCTTTTCAGGCTCTTCATGATTTTCAACCCCACTTCATGCTCCTCCTATTTTTCAGACCGTTTCATGTTCCTCATATTTTTGACACCTTTTGAAGCTCTTCATATTTTCTACACCTTTTCAGGCTCTTCATGTTTTTCAACACAGCTTCATGCTCCTCTAATTTTTCAGACCATTTGGTGCTCCTCATATTTTTCACAGCATTTGAAGCTCTTCATATTTTTCACACCTTTTCAGGCTCTTCATGTTTTTCAACACCACTTCATGCTCCTCCTATTTTTCAGACCGTTTCATGCTCCTCATATTTTTGACACCTTTTGAAGCTCTTCATATTTTTCACACCTTTTCAGGCTCCTCCTGTTTTTGAACACCGTTTCATGCTCCTACTATTTTTCAGACCATTTCATGCTCCTCATATTTTTGACACCTTTTGAAGCTCTTCATATTTTTCACACCTTTTCAGGCTCTTCAAGTTTTTGAACAATGCTACAATGCTCCTCCTATTTTTCAGACCGTTTCATGCTCCTCATATTTTTGACCTCTTTTAAAGCTCTTCATATTTTTCACGCCTTTTGAAGCTCTTCATATATTTCACACTTTTTCAGGCTCTTCATATTTTTCAACACCACTTCATGCTTCTCCTATTTCTCAGACCGTTTCATGCTCATCTCATTTTTGACAGCATTTGAAGCTCTTCATATTTTTCACAACTTTTGAAGCTCTTCATATTTTTCACACCTTTTCAGGCTCCTCATGTTTTTCAGCACCGCTTCATGCTCCTCCTATTTTTCAGACCGTTTCATGCTCGTCTCATTTCTGAAATCTTTTGAAGCTCTTCATATATTTCACACATTTTCAGGCTGTTAATGTTTTTCAACACGGCTTCATGCTCCTCCTATTTTTCAGACCGTTTCATGCTCATCTAATTTATGACACCTTCTGAAGCTCTTCATAGTTTTCACAAATTTTCAGGCTCTTCATATTTTTGAACACCGCTTCATGCTCCTCCTATTTTTCAGACCGTTTCATGCTCCTCATTTATTTCACACATTTTGAAGCTCATCATATTTTACACACCTTTTCAGGCTCGTCATGATTTTCAACAACACTTCATGCTCCTCCTATTTTTCAGACAGTTTCATGCTCATCTAATTTTTGACACCTTTTGAAGCTCTTCATATATTTCACACCTTTTGAAGCTCTTCATATTTTTCACATTTTTGAAGCTCTTCAGATTTTTCACACGTTTTCAGGCTCTTCATGTTTTTGAACACCGCTTCATGCTCCTCATATATTTCAGACCGTTTCATGCTCCTCATATTTGTGACACCTTTTGAAGCTCTTCGTATTTTTCACACATTTTCACGCTCTTCATGTTTTTCATCATGACTTCATGCTCCTCCTATTTTTCAGACCGTTTCATGCTCCTCATATTTTTGACACCTTTTGAAATCTTCATATACTTCACACCTTTTCAGATTCTTCATTTTTTTGAAAAGAACTTCATGCTCCTTCTATTTCTCAGACCGTTTCATGGTCATCTCATTTTTGACACCTTTTGAAGCTCCTCATATTTTTCATTCCTTTTGAAGATCTTCATATTTTTCACACGTTTTCAGGCTCTTCATATTTTTCAACACCGCATCATGCTTCTCCTATTTTTCAGACAGTTTCATTCTCCTCATATTTTTGACACATTTTGAAGCTCTTCATATTTTTCACACCTTTTCAGGCTCTTCATGTTTTTCAACACTGTTTCATGATCCTCCTATTTTTCAGACCGTTTCATGCACCTCATAATTTTGACACCTTTTGAAACTCTTCTTATATTTCACACCTTTTCAGACTCTTCATGTGTTCGAACACCACTTCAAGTTCCTCCTATTTTTGCGACCGTTTAATGCTCTTCATATTTTTGACACCTTTTGAAGCTCTTCATATTTTTCACACCTTTTGAAGCTCTTCATATATTTCACACATTTTCAGGCTCTTCATGTTTTTCAACACCACTTCATGCTCCTCCTATTTTTCAGACCGTTTCTTGCTCATCTAATTTTTGACACCTTTTGAAGCTCTTCATATATTTCACACCTTTTGAAGCTCTTCATATTTTTCACATTTTTGAAGCTCTTCAAATTTTTCACACCTTTTCATGCTCTTCATGTTTTTGAACACCGCTTCATGATCCTCCGGTTTTTCAGACCGTTTCATGCTCCTCATATTTTTGACACCTTTTGAAGCTTTTCATATTTTTTACAACATTTCAGGCTTTTCATGTTTTTGAACACCTCTTCATGCTCCTCGTATTTTTCACACCATTTGAAGCTCTTCATATTTTTCACACCTTTTCAGGCTCTTCATGTTTTTGAACACTGCTTCATGCTCCTCCTATTTTTCAGACCGTTTCATGCTCCTCATATTTTGACACCTTTTGAAGCTTTTCATATTTTTCACACCTTTTCAGGCTCTTCAAGTTTTTCAACACCACTTCATGCTCTTCCTTTTTTGCAGACCATTTCATGCTCCTCATATTTTTGACACCTTTTGTTGCTCTTCATATTTTTCACACCTTTTCAGGCTCTTCTTATTTTTCAAACAAGTGAAGCTCTTCATATTTTTCACACTTTTTCAGGCTTTTCATGTTTAGAATACCGCTTCATGCTCCTCCTATTTTTCTGACCGTTTCTTCCTCCTCATGTATTTCACACCTTGTGAAGCTCTTCGTATTTTTCACACCTTTTCAGGCTCTTCATGTTTTTGAACACCGTTTTATGCTGCTTCTATTTTTCAGACCGTTTCATGCTCCTCATATATTTTAAACCTTTGAATCTCTTCATATTATTCACACCTTTTCAGGCTGTTCATGTTTTTCAACAACGCTTCATGATCCTCCTATTTTTCAGACCGTTTCATGCTCCTCATAATTTTGACACCCTTTGAAGCTCCTCTTATATTTCACACCTTTTCAGACTCTTCATGTTTTCGAACACCACTTCAAGTTCCTCCTATTTTTGCGACGGTTTCATGCTCCTCATGTATTTCACTCCTTTTGAAGCTCTTCATATTTTTCACACCTTTTCAGGCTCTTCATGTTTTTCAACACCACTTCATGCTCCTCCTATTTTTCAGACCGTTTCATGCTCCTCATATTTTTGACACCTTTTGAAGCTCTTCATATTTTTCACACCTTTTCAGGCTCCTCCTGTTTTTGAACACCGTTTCATGCTCCTACTATTTTTCAGACCATTTCATGCTCCTCATATTTTTGACACCTTTTGAAGCTCTTCATATTTTTCACACCTTTTCAGGCTCTTCAAGTTTTTGAACAATGCTACAATGCTCCTCCTATTTTTCAGACCGTTTCATGCTCCTCATATTTTTGACCTCTTTTAAAGCTCTTCATATTTTTCACGCCTTTTGAAGCTCTTCATATATTTCACACTTTTTCAGGCTCTTCATATTTTTCAACACCACTTCATGCTTCTCCTATTTCTCAGACCGTTTCATGCTCATCTCATTTTTGACAGCATTTGAAGCTCTTCATATTTTTCACAACTTTTGAAGCTCTTCATATTTTTCACACCTTTTCAGGCTCCTCATGTTTTTCAGCACCGCTTCATGCTCCTCCTATTTTTCAGACCGTTTCATGCTCCTCTCATTTCTGAAATCTTTTGAAGCTCTTCATATATTTCACACATTTTCAGGCTGTTAATGTTTTTCAACACGGCTTCATGCTCCTCCTATTTTTCAGACCGTTTCATGCTCATCTAATTTATGACACCTTCTGAAGCTCTTCATAGTTTTCACAAATTTTCAGGCTCTTCATATTTTTGAACACCGCTTCATGCTCCTCCTATTTTTCAGACCGTTTCATGCTCCTCATTTATTTCACACATTTTGAAGCTCATCATATTTTACACACCTTTTCAGGCTCGTCATGATTTTCAACAACACTTCATGCTCCTCCTATTTTTCAGACAGTTTCATGCTCATCTAATTTTTGACACCTTTTGAAGCTCTTCATATATTTCACACCTTTTGAAGCTCTTCATATTTTTCACATTTTTGAAGCTCTTCAGATTTTTCACACGTTTTCAGGCTCTTCATGTTTTTGAACACCGCTTCATGCTCCTCATATATTTCAGACCGTTTCATGCTCCTCATATTTGTGACACCTTTTGAAGCTCTTCGTATTTTTCACACATTTTCACGCTCTTCATGTTTTTCATCATGACTTCATGCTCCTCCTATTTTTCAGACCGTTTCATGCTCCTCATATTTTTGACACCTTTTGAAATCTTCATATACTTCACACCTTTTCAGATTCTTCATTTTTTTGAAAAGAACTTCATGCTCCTTCTATTTCTCAGACCGTTTCATGGTCATCTCATTTTTGACACCTTTTGAAGCTCCTCATATTTTTCATTCCTTTTGAAGATCTTCATATTTTTCACACGTTTTCAGGCTCTTCATATTTTTCAACACCGCATCATGCTTCTCCTATTTTTCAGACAGTTTCATTCTCCTCATATTTTTGACACATTTTGAAGCTCTTCATATTTTTCACACCTTTTCAGGCTCTTCATGTTTTTCAACACTGTTTCATGATCCTCCTATTTTTCAGACCGTTTCATGCACCTCATAATTTTGACACCTTTTGAAACTCTTCTTATATTTCACACCTTTTCAGACTCTTCATGTGTTCGAACACCACTTCAAGTTCCTCCTATTTTTGCGACCGTTTAATGCTCTTCATATTTTTGACACCTTTTGAAGCTCTTCATATTTTTCACACCTTTTGAAGCTCTTCATATATTTCACACATTTTCAGGCTCTTCATGTTTTTCAACACCACTTCATGCTCCTCCTATTTTTCAGACCGTTTCTTGCTCATCTAATTTTTGACACCTTTTGAAGCTCTTCATATATTTCACACCTTTTGAAGCTCTTCATATTTTTCACATTTTTGAAGCTCTTCAAATTTTTCACACCTTTTCATGCTCTTCATGTTTTTGAACACCGCTTCATGATCCTCCGGTTTTTCAGACCGTTTCATGCTCCTCATATTTTTGACACCTTTTGAAGCTTTTCATATTTTTTACAACATTTCAGGCTTTTCATGTTTTTGAACACCTCTTCATGCTCCTCGTATTTTTCACACCATTTGAAGCTCTTCATATTTTTCACACCTTTTCAGGCTCTTCATGTTTTTGAACACTGCTTCATGCTCCTCCTATTTTTCAGACCGTTTCATGCTCCTCATATTTTGACACCTTTTGAAGCTTTTCATATTTTTCACACCTTTTCAGGCTCTTCAAGTTTTTCAACACCACTTCATGCTCTTCCTTTTTTGCAGACCATTTCATGCTCCTCATATTTTTGACACCTTTTGTTGCTCTTCATATTTTTCACACCTTTTCAGGCTCTTCTTATTTTTCAAACAAGTGAAGCTCTTCATATTTTTCACACTTTTTCAGGCTTTTCATGTTTAGAATACCGCTTCATGCTCCTCCTATTTTTCTGACCGTTTCTTCCTCCTCATGTATTTCACACCTTGTGAAGCTCTTCGTATTTTTCACACCTTTTCAGGCTCTTCATGTTTTTGAACACCGTTTTATGCTGCTTCTATTTTTCAGACCGTTTCATGCTCCTCATATATTTTAAACCTTTGAATCTCTTCATATTATTCACACCTTTTCAGGCTGTTCATGTTTTTCAACAACGCTTCATGATCCTCCTATTTTTCAGACCGTTTCATGCTCCTCATAATTTTGACACCCTTTGAAGCTCCTCTTATATTTCACACCTTTTCAGACTCTTCATGTTTTCGAACACCACTTCAAGTTCCTCCTATTTTTGCGACGGTTTCATGCTCCTCATGTATTTCACTCCTTTTGAAGCTCTTCATATTTTTCACACCTTTTCAGGCTCTTCATGATTTTCAACCCCACTTCATGCTCCTCCTATTTTTCAGACCGTTTCATGTTCCTCATATTTTTGACACCTTTTGAAGCTCTTCATATTTTCTACACGTTTTCAGGCTCTTCATGTTTTTCAACACAGCTTCATGCTCCTCTAATTTTTCAGACCATTTGGTGCTCCTCATATTTTTCACAGCATTTGAAGCTCTTCATATTTTTCACACCTTTTCAGGCTCTTCATGTTTTTCAACACCACTTCATGCTCCTCCTATTTTTCAGACCGTTTCATGCTCCTCATATTTTTGACACCTTTTGAAGCTCTTCATATTTTTCACACCTTTTCAGGCTCCTCCTGTTTTTGAACACCGTTTCATGCTCCTACTATTTTTCAGACCATTTCATGCTCCTCATATTTTTGACACCTTTTGAAGCTCTTCATATTTTTCACACCTTTTCAGGCTCTTCAAGTTTTTGAACAATGCTACAATGCTCCTCCTATTTTTCAGACCGTTTCATGCTCCTCATATTTTTGACCTCTTTTAAAGCTCTTCATATTTTTCACGCCTTTTGAAGCTCTTCATATATTTCACACTTTTTCAGGCTCTTCATATTTTTCAACACCACTTCATGCTTCTCCTATTTCTCAGACCGTTTCATGCTCATCTCATTTTTGACAGCATTTGAAGCTCTTCATATTTTTCACAACTTTTGAAGCTCTTCATATTTTTCACACCTTTTCAGGCTCCTCATGTTTTTCAGCACCGCTTCATGCTCCTCCTATTTTTCAGACCGTTTCATGCTCCTCTCATTTCTGAAATCTTTTGAAGCTCTTCATATATTTCACACATTTTCAGGCTGTTAATGTTTTTCAACACGGCTTCATGCTCCTCCTATTTTTCAGACCGTTTCATGCTCATCTAATTTATGACACCTTCTGAAGCTCTTCATAGTTTTCACAAATTTTCAGGCTCTTCATATTTTTGAACACCGCTTCATGCTCCTCCTATTTTTCAGACCGTTTCATGCTCCTCATTTATTTCACACATTTTGAAGCTCTTCATATTTTACACACCTTTTCAGGCTCGTCATGATTTTCAACAACACTTCATGCTCCTCCTATTTTTCAGACAGTTTCATGCTCATCTAATTTTTGACACCTTTTGAAGCTCTTCATATATTTCACACCTTTTGAAGCTCTTCATATTTTTCACATTTTTGAAGCTCTTCAGATTTTTCACACGTTTTCAGGCTCTTCATGTTTTTGAACACCGCTTCATGCTCCTCATATATTTCAGACCGTTTCATGCTCCTCATATTTGTGACACCTTTTGAAGCTCTTCGTATTTTTCACACATTTTCACGCTCTTCATGTTTTTCATCATGACTTCATGCTCCTCCTATTTTTCAGACCGTTTCATGCTCCTCATATTTTTGACACCTTTTGAAATCTTCATATACTTCACACCTTTTCAGATTCTTCATTTTTTTGAAAAGAACTTCATGCTCCTTCTATTTCTCAGACCGTTTCATGGTCATCTCATTTTTGACACCTTTTGAAGCTCCTCATATTTTTCATTCCTTTTGAAGATCTTCATATTTTTCACACGTTTTCAGGCTCTTCATATTTTTCAACACCGCATCATGCTTCTCCTATTTTTCAGACAGTTTCATTCTCCTCATATTTTTGACACATTTTGAAGCTCTTCATATTTTTCACACCTTTTCAGGCTCTTCATGTTTTTCAACACTGTTTCATGATCCTCCTATTTTTCAGACCGTTTCATGCACCTCATAATTTTGACACCTTTTGAAACTCTTCTTATATTTCACACCTTTTCAGACTCTTCATGTGTTCGAACACCACTTCAAGTTCCTCCTATTTTTGCGACCGTTTAATGCTCTTCATATTTTTGACACCTTTTGAAGCTCTTCATATTTTTCACACCTTTTGAAGCTCTTCATATATTTCACACATTTTCAGGCTCTTCATGTTTTTCAACACCACTTCATGCTCCTCCTATTTTTCAGACCGTTTCTTGCTCATCTAATTTTTGACACCTTTTGAAGCTCTTCATATATTTCACACCTTTTGAAGCTCTTCATATTTTTCACATTTTTGAAGCTCTTCAAATTTTTCACACCTTTTCATGCTCTTCATGTTTTTGAACACCGCTTCATGATCCTCCGGTTTTTCAGACCGTTTCATGCTCCTCATATTTTTGACACCTTTTGAAGCTTTTCATATTTTTTACAACATTTCAGGCTTTTCATGTTTTTGAACACCTCTTCATGCTCCTCGTATTTTTCACACCATTTGAAGCTCTTCATATTTTTCACACCTTTTCAGGCTCTTCATGTTTTTCAACACCGCTTCATGCTACTCCTATTTTTCAGACCGATTAATGCTCCTCCTGTACTTCACACCTTTTGTAGCTCTTCATATTTTTCTCACATTTTCAGGCTCTTCATGTTTTTCAACACCGCTTCATGCTCCTCTAATTTTTCAGACCGATTCATGCTCCTCAAGTATTTCACACCTTTTGAGGCTTCATGTTTTTCAAAACCACTTTATGCTCCACATATTTTTCAGACCGTTTCATGCTCATCTCATTTTTGACAGCTTTTGAAGCTCTTCATATTTTTCACACCTTTTGAAGCTCTTTATATTTTTCAAAAGTTTTCAGATCTTCATGTTTTTCAACACCGCTTCTTGATCCTCCTATTTTTCAGACCGTTTCATGCTCCTCCTAATTTTCACACCTTTTGAAGCACCTCAAATTTTTCACACCTTTTCAGGCTCTTCATGTTCTTGAACACGGTTTCCTGCTCCTCCTTTTTTTCAGACCGTTTCATGCTCCTCATATTTTTGACACCTTTTGAATCTCTTCATATATTTCACACCTTTTCAGGCTCTTCATATATTGGAACACCACTTCATGCTCCTCCTATTTTTCGGACGGTTTCATTCTCCTCATGTACTTCACACCTTTTGAAGCTCTTCATATATATCACACTTTTAAAGGCTCTTCATGTTTTTCAACACCACTTCATGCTCCTCCTATTTTTCAAACCGTTTCATGCTCATCTCATTTTTGACACCTTCTGAAGCTCTTCATATTTGTTACACCCTTTCAGGCTCTTCATGTTTTTCAACACGGCTTCATGCTACTCCTATTTTTCAGACCGTTTCATGCTCCTCATATTTTTCACACCTTTTGAAGCTCTTCATATTTTTCACACATTTTCAGGCTCTTCATGTTTTTCAACACCACTTCATGCTCCTCCTATTTTTCAGACCGTTTCATGCTCCTCATGTATTTCACACCTTTTGAAGCTCTTCATATTTTTCACACTTTTTGAAGCTCTTCATATATTTCACACATTTTCAGGCTCTTCATGTTTTTCAACACCGCTTCATGCTCCTCCTTTTTTTCAGACCGTTTCATGGTCCTCATGTATTTCACACATTTTGAGGCTCTTCATATCTTTCACACCTTTTCAGCCGCTTCATGTTTTTGAACACCGTTTCATGCTCCTCCTATTTTTCAGACCGTTTCATGCTCCTCATATTTTTGACACCTTTTGAAGCTCTTCATATTTTTCACACCTTTTGAAGCTCTTCATGTATTTCACACGATTTCAGTCTCTTCAGGTTTTTCAACACCGCTTCATGCTCCTCCTATATTTCAGACCGTTTCATGCTCCTCATATTTTTGACACATTTTGAAGCTCTTCATATTTTTCACACATTTTCAGGCTCTTCATGTTTTTCACAAGTTTTCAGATCTTCATGTTTTTCAACACCGCTTCTTGATCCTTCTATTTTTCAGATCGTTTCATGCTCCTCATATTTTTGTCACGTTTTGAAGCTCTTCATATTTTACACACATTTTCAGGCTCTTCATGTATTTGAACATCGCTACATGCTCCTCCGAATTTTCACAACTTTTGAAGCACCTCAAATTTTTCACACCTTTTCAGGCTCTTCATGTTCTTGAACACGGTTTCCTGCTCCTCCTTTTTTTCAGACCGTTTCATGCTCCTCATATTTTTGACAGCTTTTGAATCTCTTCATATATTTCACACCTTTTCAGGCTCTTCATGTATTGGAACACCGCTTCATGCTCCTCCTATTTTTCGGACGGTTTCATTCTCCTCATGTACTTCACACCTTTTGAAGCTCTTCATATATTTCACACTTTTTCAGGCTCTTCATGTTTTTCAACACCACTTCATGCTCCTCCTATTTTTCAGACCGTTTCATGCTCTTCTCATTTTTGACACCTTCTGAAACTCTTCATATTTGTTACACCCTTTCAGGCTCTTCATGTTTTTCAACACGGCTTCATGCTCCTCCTATTTTTCAGACCGTTTCATGCTCCTCCTATTGTTCAGACCGTTTCATGCTCCTCTTATATTTGACACTTTTTGAGGCTCTTCATATATTTCACACCTTTTCAGGCTCTGCATTTTTTTCAACACCGCTTCATGCTCCTCCTATTTTTCAGACCGATTCAAGCTCCTCATATTTTTGACACCTTTTGAAGCACTTCATATTTTTCACACCTTTTCAGGCTCTTCATTTTTTTGAACACCGCTTCATGCTCCTCCTATTTTTCCGACTGTTTCATGCTCCTCATATTTTTGACACCTTTTGAAACACTTCGTATTTTTCACACCTTTTCAGGCTCTTCATTTTTTTGAACACCGCTTCATGCTCCTCCTATTTTTCAGACCGTTTCATGCTCCTCATATATTTGACATCTTTTGAAGCCCTTCATATTTTTCACACATTTTCAGGTTTTCATGTTTTTCAACACTGCTTCATGCTCCTCCTATTTTTCAGACCGTTTCATGCTCCTCATGTTTTTCACGTCTTTTGTAGCTCTTCATATTTTTCACAACTTTTGAAGCTCTTCATATTTTTCACACCTTTTGAAGCTCTTCATATTTTTCACATGTTTTCACGCTCTTCATGTTTTCAACACCGCTTCTTGATCCACCTATATTTCAGACTGTTTCATGCTCCTAATATTTTTGTCACGTTTTGAAGCTCTTCATATTTTACACACATTTTCAGGCTCTTCATGTTTTTCAACACCGCTTCATGCTCCTCCTATTTTTAACACCTTTTGAAGCTCTTCATATTTTTCACACCTTTTCAGGCTCTTCATGTTTTTGAACACGGTTTCCTGCTCCTCCTTTTTTTCAGACCGTTTCATGCTCCTCATATTTTTGACACGTTTTGAATCTCTTCATATATTTCACACCTTTTCAGGCTCTTCATATATTTGAACAACGCTTCATGCTCCTCCTATTTTACAGACGGTTTCATCCTCCTCATGTATTTCATACCTTTTGAAGCTCTTCATATTTTTCACACCTTTTCAGGCTCTTCATGTTTTTGAACACCGTTTCATGCTGCTCCTATTTTTCAGACCGTTTCATACTCCTCATAGTTGTGACACCTTTTGAAGCTCTTCATATTTTTCACATCTTTTCAGGCTCTTCATGTTTTTCCACACCACTTCATGCTTCTCCTGTTTTTCAGACCGTTTCATGATCCTCATGAATTTCACACATTTTGAAGCTCTTTATATTTTTCACATATTTTCAGGCTCTTCATGTTTTTGATCACCGCTTCATGATCCTCCTATTTTTCAGACCGTTTCATGCTCTTCATATATTTGACACCTCTTGAAGCTCTTCATATTTTTCACACCTTTTCAGGCTCTTCATGTTTTTCCCCACCACTTCATTCTTCTCCTATTTTTCAGACCATTTCATGCTCCTCATGAATTTCACACCTTTTGAAGCTCTTCATATTTTTCACACCTTTTCAGGCTCTTCATGTTTTTTATCACCGTTTCATGCTCCTATTTTTCAGACCGTTTCATGCTCCTCATATTTTTGACACCTTTTGCAGCTCTTCATATTTTTCACAAGTTTTCAGTCTCTTCATGATTTTGAACACCGCTTCATGATCCTCCTATTTTTAAGACCGTTTCATGCTCTTCATATTTTTGACACCTTTTGCAGCTCTTCATATTTTTCACACCTTTTCAGGCTCTTCATGTTTTTCAACACCGCTTCATGCTGCTTCTCTTTTTCAGACCGTTTCATGCTCCTCATATTTTTGACACCTTTTGAAGCTCCTCATATTTTTCACACCTTTTCAGGCTCTTCATGTTTTTGAACACCGCTTCATGCTCCTCCAATTTTTCAGGCCGTTTCATGCTCCTCATAATTTTGACACCTTTTGAAGCTCTTCATATGTTTCACACCTTTTCAGGCTCTTCATTTTTTTCAACACCACTTCATGCTCCTCCTATTTTTCAGACGGTTTCATGCTCATCTCATTTTTTACACCTTTTGAAGCTCTTCATATTTTTCCCACCTTTTCAGGCTCTTCACATTTTTCACACGTTTTCAGGCTCTTCTTGTTTTTCAACACCGCTTCATGCTCCTCCTATTTTTCAGACCGTTTCATGCTCCTCATATTTTTGACACCTTTTGAAGCTCTTCATATTTTTCACAACTTTTCAGTATCTTCCTGTTTTTGAACACCGTTTCATGCTCCTCCTATTTTTCAGTCCGTTTAATGCTCCTCATGTATTTCACACCTTTTGAAGCTCTTCATATTTTTCACACGTTTTCAGGCTCTTCATGTTTTTGAACACCGCTTCATGCTCCTCCAATTTCAGACCGTTTCATGCTCCTCATGTATTTCACACCTTTTGAAGCTCTTCATATTTTTCACAACTTTTCAGGCTCCTCATGTTTTTGAACACCGCTTCATGCTCCTCCTATTTTTCAGACCGTTTCATGCTCCTCATTTATTTCACACATTTTGAAGCTCTTCATATTTTACACACCTTTTCAGGCTCGTCATGATTTTCAACAACACTTCATGCTCCTCCTATTTTTCAGACAGTTTCATGCTCATCTAATTTTTGACACCTTTTGAAGCTCTTCATATATTTCACACCTTTTGAAGCTCTTCATATTTTTCACATTTTTGAAGCTCTTCAGATTTTTCACACGTTTTCAGGCTCTTCATGTTTTTGAACACCGCTTCATGCTCCTCATATATTTCAGACCGTTTCATGCTCCTCATATTTGTGACACCTTTTGAAGCTCTTCGTATTTTTCACACATTTTCACGCTCTTCATGTTTTTCATCATGACTTCATGCTCCTCCTATTTTTCAGACCGTTTCATGCTCCTCATATTTTTGACACCTTTTGAAATCTTCATATACTTCACACCTTTTCAGATTCTTCATTTTTTTGAAAAGAACTTCATGCTCCTTCTATTTCTCAGACCGTTTCATGGTCATCTCATTTTTGACACCTTTTGAAGCTCCTCATATTTTTCATTCCTTTTGAAGATCTTCATATTTTTCACACGTTTTCAGGCTCTTCATATTTTTCAACACCGCATCATGCTTCTCCTATTTTTCAGACAGTTTCATTCTCCTCATATTTTTGACACATTTTGAAGCTCTTCATATTTTTCACACCTTTTCAGGCTCTTCATGTTTTTCAACACTGTTTCATGATCCTCCTATTTTTCAGACCGTTTCATGCACCTCATAATTTTGACACCTTTTGAAACTCTTCTTATATTTCACACCTTTTCAGACTCTTCATGTGTTCGAACACCACTTCAAGTTCCTCCTATTTTTGCGACCGTTTAATGCTCTTCATATTTTTGACACCTTTTGAAGCTCTTCATATTTTTCACACCTTTTGAAGCTCTTCATATATTTCACACATTTTCAGGCTCTTCATGTTTTTCAACACCACTTCATGCTCCTCCTATTTTTCAGACCGTTTCTTGCTCATCTAATTTTTGACACCTTTTGAAGCTCTTCATATATTTCACACCTTTTGAAGCTCTTCATATTTTTCACATTTTTGAAGCTCTTCAAATTTTTCACACCTTTTCATGCTCTTCATGTTTTTGAACACCGCTTCATGATCCTCCGGTTTTTCAGACCGTTTCATGCTCCTCATATTTTTGACACCTTTTGAAGCTTTTCATATTTTTTACAACATTTCAGGCTTTTCATGTTTTTGAACACCTCTTCATGCTCCTCGTATTTTTCACACCATTTGAAGCTCTTCATATTTTTCACACCTTTTCAGGCTCTTCATGTTTTTCAACACCGCTTCATGCTACTCCTATTTTTCAGACCGATTAATGCTCCTCCTGTACTTCACACCTTTTGTAGCTCTTCATATTTTTCTCACATTTTCAGGCTCTTCATGTTTTTCAACACCGCTTCATGCTCCTCTAATTTTTCAGACCGATTCATGCTCCTCAAGTATTTCACACCTTTTGAGGCTTCATGTTTTTCAACACCACTTTATGCTCCACATATTTTTCAGACCGTTTCATGCTCATCTCATTTTTGACACCTTTTGAAGCTCTTCATATTTTTCACACCTTTTGAAGCTCTTTATATTTTTCAAAAGTTTTCAGATCTTCATGTTTTTCAACACCGCTTCTCGATCCTCCTATTTTTCAGACCGTTTCATGCTCCTCCTAATTTTCACACCTTTTGAAGCACCTCAAATTTTTCACACCTTTTCAGGCTCTTCATGTTCTTGAACACGGTTTCCTGCTCCTCCTTTTTTTCAGACCGTTTCATGCTCCTCATATTTTTGACACCTTTTGAATCTCTTCATATATTTCACACCTTTTCAGGCTCTTCATATATTGGAACACCACTTCATGCTCCTCCTATTTTTCGGACGGTTTCATTCTCCTCATGTACTTCACACCTTTTGAAGCTCTTCATATATATCACACTTTTAAAGGCTCTTCATGTTTTTCAACACCACTTCATGCTCCTCCTATTTTTCAAACCGTTTCATGCTCATCTCATTTTTGACACCTTCTGAAGCTCTTCATATTTGTTACACCCTTTCAGGCTCTTCATGTTTTTCAACACGGCTTCATGCTACTCCTATTTTTCAGACCGTTTCATGCTCCTCATATTTTTCACACCTTTTGAAGCTCTTCATATTTTTCACACATTTTCAGGCTCTTCATGTTTTTCAACACCACTTCATGCTCCTCCTATTTTTCAGACCGTTTCATGCTCCTCATGTATTTCACACCTTTTGAAGCTCTTCATATTTTTCACACTTTTTGAAGCTCTTCATATATTTCACACATTTTCAGGCTCTTCATGTTTTTCAACACCGCTTCATGCTCCTCCTTTTTTTCAGACCGTTTCATGGTCCTCATGTATTTCACACATTTTGAGGCTCTTCATATCTTTCACACCTTTTCAGCCGCTTCATGTTTTTGAACACCGTTTCATGCTCCTCCTATTTTTCAGACCGTTTCATGCTCCTCATATTTTTGACACCTTTTGAAGCTCTTCATATTTTTCACACCTTTTGAAGCTCTTCATGTATTTCACACGATTTCAGTCTCTTCAGGTTTTTCAACACCGCTTCATGCTCCTCCTATATTTCAGACCGTTTCATGCTCCTCATATTTTTGACACATTTTGAAGCTCTTCATATTTTTCACACATTTTCAGGCTCTTCATGTTTTTCACAAGTTTTCAGATCTTCATGTTTTTCAACACCGCTTCTTGATCCTCCTATTTTTCAGATCGTTTCATGCTCCTCATATTTTTGTCACGTTTTGAAGCTCTTCATATTTTACACACATTTTCAGGCTCTTCATGTTTTTAATCACCGTTTCATGCTCCTCCTATTTTTCAGACCGTTTCATGCTCCTCATATATTTGACACATTTTGAAGCTCTTTATATTTTTCACACATTTTCAGGCTCTTCATGTTTTTTAACACTGCTTCATGATCCTCCTATTTTTCAGACCTTTTCATGTTCTTCATATGTTTGACACATTTTGAAGCTCTTCATATTTTTCACACCTTTTCAGGCTCTTCATGTGTTTCAACACCACTTCATGCTTCTCCTATTTTTCAGACCGTTTCATGCGCCTCATGTATTTCACACCTTTTGAAGCTCTTCATAATTTTCACATCTTTTCAGTCTCTTCATGTTTTTGAACACCATTTCATGCCGCTTCTATTTTTTAGACCGTTTCCTGCTCCTCATATTTTTCACACCTTTTGATGCTCTTCATATTTTTCACACGTTTTCAGGCTCTTCTTGTTTTTCAACACCGCTTCATGCTCCTCCTATTTTTCAGACCGTTTCTTGCACCTCATATTTTTCTCACCTTTTGAAGCGCTTCATATTTTCCACACCTTTTGAGGCTCTTCATGTTTTTCAACACCGCTTCATGCTCCTCCTATTTTTCAGACCGTTTCATGCTCCTCATATTTTTGACACGTTTTGAAGCTCTTCATATTTTTCACACGTTTTCAGGCTCTTCATGTTTTTCACACCTTTTCAGGCTCTTCATGTTTTTGAACACCATTTCATGATCCTCCTATTTTTCTGACCGTTTAATGCTCCTCATATTTTTGACACCTTTAGAAACTCTTCATATTTTCCCACCTTTTCAAGCACTTCATGGTTTTCCACACCGCTTCATGCTCCTCCTATTTTTCAGACGGTTTCATGCTCTTCATATTTTTGATAACTTTTGAAGCTCTTCATATTTTTCACACCTTTTCAGGCTCTTCATGTTTTTCAAGACCACTTCATGCTCCTCCTACTTTTCAGACCGTTTCATGCTCATCTCATTTTTGACACCTTTTGAAGTTCTTCATATTTTTCCCACCTTTTGAAGCTCTTCATATATTACACACGTTTTCAGGTTCTTCATGTTTTTCAACACAGTTTCATGCTGCTTCTATTTTTCAGACCGTTTCATGCCCCTCATATTTTTCACACCTTTTGAAGCTCTTCATATTTTTCACACGTTTTCAGGCTCTTCATGTTTTTCAACACCGTTTAATTCTGCTTCTATTTTTCAGACCGTTTCATGCTCCTCATATTTTTGACACCTTTAGACTCTTCATATTTTTCACACCTTTTCAGCCTCTTCATGTTTTTCACACATTTTCAGCCTCTTCATGTTTTTGAACACCCCTTCTTGCTCCTTTTATTTTTCAGAGAGTTTCATGCTCCTCATGTATTTCACACCTTTTAAAGCTCTTCATATTTTTCACACCTTTACAGGCTCTTCATGTTTTTGAACACCGTTTCATCCTCCTCCTATTTTTCAGACCGTTTCATGCTCCTCATATTTTTGACACCTTTTGAAGCTCTTCATATTTTTCACACCTTTTCAAGCTCTTCATGTTTTTGCACACTGCTTCATGCTCTTCCTATTTTTCAGACCGTTTCATGCTCCTCATATTTTTGACACCTTTTGAAGCTCTTCATATTTTTCACACCTTTTCAGGCTCTTCATGTTTTTCAACACCAATTCATGCTTCTCCTATTTTTCAGACTGTTTAATGCTCCTCATATTTTTGACACCTTTAGAAACTCTTCATATTTTTCACACCTTTTCAAGCACTTCATGGTTTTCCACACCGCTTCATGCTCCTCCTATTTTTCATACCGTTTCATTCTCCTCATATTTTTGACACCTTTTGAAGCTCTCATATATTTCACACCTTTTCAGGCTCTTCATTTTTTTCAACACAACGTCATGCTCCTCCTATTTTTCAGACCCTTTTATGCTCTTCTCATTTTTGACACCTTTTGAAGCTCTTCATATTTTTCACACCTTTTGAAGCTCTTCATGTTTTTCACACCTTTTCAGGCTCTTCATGTTTTTCAACACCGTTTCATGCTGCTTCTCTTTTTCAGACCGTTTCATGCTCCTCATATTTTTCACACCTTTTGAAGCTCCTCATATTTTTCACACCTTTTCAGGCTCTTCATGTTTTTGAACACAGCTTCATGCTACTCCTATTTTTCAGACTGTTTCATGCTCCTCATATTTTTCACACCTTTTGAAGCTCCTCATATTTTTCACACCTTTTCAGGCTCTTCATGTTTTTCAACACCGTTACATGATCCTCCTATTTTTCAGACTGTTTCATGCTCATCTCATTTTTGACCCCTTTTGAAGCTTTTCAGATTTTTCACAACTTTTTAGGCTCTTCATGTTTCTCAACACGGCTTCATGCTCCACATATTTTTCAGACCGTTTCATGCTCATCTCATTTTTGACACCTTTTGAAGCTCTTCATATTTCTCACAACTTTTTAGGCTTTTCATATTTTTGAACACCGCTTCATGCTCCTCCTATTTTTCAGAGAGTTTCATGCTCCTCATGTATTTCACATCTTTTGAAGCTCTTCATATTTCTCACAACTTTTTAGGCTCTTCATGTTTTTCCACATCACTTCATGCTTCTCGTATTTTTTGGCCTGTTTCATGCTCCTCATGTATTTCACACCTTTTGAAGCTCTTCATATTTTTCACACCTTTTCAGGCTCTTCATGTTTTTAATCACCGTTTCATGCTCCTCCTATTTTTCAGACCGTTTCATGCTCCTCATATATTTGACACATTTTGAAGCTCTTTATATTTTTCACACATTTTCAGGCTCTTCATGTTTTTGAACACTGCTTCATGATCCTCCTATTTTTCAGACCTTTTCATGTTCTTCATATGTTTGACACATTTTGAAGCTCTTCATATTTTTCACACCTTTTCAGGCTCTTCATGTGTTTCAACACCACTTCATGCTTCTCCTATTTTTCAGACCGTTTCATGCGCCTCATGTATTTCACACCTTTTGAAGCTCTTCATAATTTTCACATCTTTTCAGTCTCTTCATGTTTTTGAACACCATTTCATGCCGCTTCTATTTTTTAGACCGTTTCCTGCTCCTCATATTTTTCACACCTTTTGATGCTCTTCATATTTTTCACACGTTTTCAGGCTCTTCTTGTTTTTCAACACCGCTTCATGCTCCTCCTATTTTTCAGACCGTTTCTTGCACCTCATATTTTTCTCACCTTTTGAAGCGCTTCATATTTTCCACACCTTTTCAGGCTCTTCATGTTTTTCAACACCGCTTCATGCTCCTCCTATTTTTCAGACCGTTTCATGCTCCTCATATTTTTGACACGTTTTGAAGCTCTTCATATTTTTCACACGTTTTCAGGCTCTTCATGTTTTTCACACCTTTTCAGGCTCTTCATGTTTTTGAACACCATTTCATGATCCTCCTATTTTTCTGACCGTTTAATGCTCCTCATATTTTTGACACCTTTAGAAACTCTTCATATTTTCCCACCTTTTCAAGCACTTCATGGTTTTCCACACCGCTTCATGCTCCTCCTATTTTTCAGACGGTTTCATGCTCTTCATATTTTTGATAACTTTTGAAGCTCTTCATATTTTTCACACCTTTTCAGGCTCTTCATGTTTTTCAAGACCACTTCATGCTCCTCCTACTTTTCAGACCGTTTCATGCTCATCTCATTTTTGACACCTTTTGAAGTTCTTCATATTTTTCCCACCTTTTGAAGCTCTTCATATATTACACACGTTTTCAGGTTCTTCATGTTTTTCAACACCGTTTCATGCTGCTTCTATTTTTCAGACCGTTTCATGCTCCTCATATTTTTCACACCTTTTGAAGCTCTTCATATTTTTCACACGTTTTCAGGCTCTTCATGTTTTTCAACACCGTTTAATTCTGCTTCTATTTTTCAGACCGTTTCATGCTCCTCATATTTTTGACACCTTTAGACTCTTCATATTTTTCACACCTTTTCAGCCTCTTCATGTTTTTCACACATTTTCAGCCTCTTCATGTTTTTGAACACCCCTTCTTGCTCCTTTTATTTTTCAGAGAGTTTCATGCTCCTCATGTATTTCACACCTTTTAAAGCTCTTCATATTTTTCACACCTTTACAGGCTCTTCATGTTTTTGAACACCGTTTCATCCTCCTCCTATTTTTCAGACCGTTTCATGCTCCTCATATTTTTGACACCTTTTGAAGCTCTTCATATTTTTCACACCTTTTCAAGCTCTTCATGTTTTTGCACACTGCTTCATGCTCTTCCTATTTTTCAGACCGTTTCATGCTCCTCATATTTTTGACACCTTTTGAAGCTCTTCATATTTTTCACACCTTTTCAGGCTCTTCATGTTTTTCAACACCAATTCATGCTTCTCCTATTTTTCAGACTGTTTAATGCTCCTCATATTTTTGACACCTTTAGAAACTCTTCATATTTTTCACACCTTTTCAAGCACTTCATGGTTTTCCACACCGCTTCATGCTCCTCCTATTTTTCATACCGTTTCATTCTCCTCATATTTTTGACACCTTTTGAAGCTCTCATATATTTCACACCTTTTCAGGCTCTTCATTTTTTTCAACACAACGTCATGCTCCTCCTATTTTTCAGACCCTTTTATGCTCTTCTCATTTTTGACACCTTTTGAAGCTCTTCATATTTTTCACACCTTTTGAAGCTCTTCATGTTTTTCACACCTTTTCAGGCTCTTCATGTTTTTCAACACCGTTTCATGCTGCTTCTCTTTTTCAGACCGTTTCATGCTCCTCATATTTTTCACACCTTTTGAAGCTCCTCATATTTTTCACACCTTTTCAGGCTCTTCATGTTTTTGAACACAGCTTCATGCTACTCCTATTTTTCAGACTGTTTCATGCTCCTCATATTTTTCACACCTTTTGAAGCTCCTCATATTTTTCACACCTTTTCAGGCTCTTCATGTTTTTCAACACCGTTACATGATCCTCCTATTTTTCAGACTGTTTCATGCTCATCTCATTTTTGACCCCTTTTGAAGCTTTTCAGATTTTTCACAACTTTTTAGGCTCTTCATGTTTCTCAACACGGCTTCATGCTCCACATATTTTTCAGACCGTTTCATGCTCATCTCATTTTTGACACCTTTTGAAGCTCTTCATATTTCTCACAACTTTTTAGGCTTTTCATATTTTTGAACACCGCTTCATGCTCCTCCTATTTTTCAGAGAGTTTCATGCTCCTCATGTATTTCACATCTTTTGAAGCTCTTCATATTTCTCACAACTTTTTAGGCTCTTCATGTTTTTCCACATCACTTCATGCTTCTCGTATTTTTCGGCCTGTTTCATGCTCCTCATGTATTTCACACCTTTTGAAGCTCTTCATATTTTTCACACCTTTTCAGGCTCTTCATGTTTTTAATCACCGTTTCATGCTCCTCCTATTTTTCAGACCGTTTCATGCTCCTCATATATTTGACACATTTTGAAGCTCTTTATATTTTTCACACATTTTCAGGCTCTTCATGTTTTTGAACACTGCTTCATGATCCTCCTATTTTTCAGACCTTTTCATGTTCTTCATATGTTTGACACATTTTGAAGCTCTTCATATTTTTCACACCTTTTCAGGCTCTTCATGTGTTTCAACACCACTTCATGCTTCTCCTATTTTTCAGACCGTTTCATGCGCCTCATGTATTTCACACCTTTTGAAGCTCTTCATAATTTTCACATCTTTTCAGTCTCTTCATGTTTTTGAACACCATTTCATGCCGCTTCTATTTTTTAGACTGTTTCCTGCTCCTCATATTTTTCACACCTTTTGATGCTCTTCATATTTTTCACACGTTTTCAGGCTCTTCTTGTTTTTCAACACCGCTTCATGCTCCTCCTATTTTTCAGACCGTTTCTTGCACCTCATATTTTTCTCACCTTTTGAAGCGCTTCATATTTTCCACACCTTTTCAGGCTCTTCATGTTTTTCAACACCGCTTCATGCTCCTCCTATTTTTCAGACCGTTTCATGCTCCTCATATTTTTGACACGTTTTGAAGCTCTTCATATTTTTCACACGTTTTCAGGCTCTTCATGTTTTTCACACCTTTTCAGGCTCTTCATGTTTTTGAACACCATTTCATGATCCTCCTATTTTTCTGACCGTTTAATGCTCCTCATATTTTTGACACCTTTAGAAACTCTTCATATTTTCCCACCTTTTCAAGCACTTCATGGTTTTCCACACCGCTTCATGCTCCTCCTATTTTTCAGACGGTTTCATGCTCTTCATATTTTTGATAACTTTTGAAGCTCTTCATATTTTTCACACCTTTTCAGGCTCTTCATGTTTTTCAAGACCACTTCATGCTCCTCCTATTTTTCAGACCGTTTCATGCTCATCTCATTTTTGACACCTTTTGAAGTTCTTCATATTTTTCCCACCTTTTGAAGCTCTTCATATATTTCACACGTTTTCAGGTTCTTCATGTTTTTCAACACCGTTTCATCCTGCTTCTATTTTTCAGACCGTTTCATGCTCCTCATATTTTTCACACCTTTTGAAGCTCTTCATATTTTTCACACGTTTTCAGGCTCTTCATGTTTTTCAACACCGTTTAATTCTGCTTCTATTTTTCAGACCGTTTCATGCTCCTCATATTTTTGACACCTTTAGACTCTTCATATTTTTCACACCTTTTCAGCCTCTTCATGTTTTTCACACATTTTCAGCCTCTTCATGTTTTTGAACACCCCTTCTTGCTCCTTTTATTTTTCATAGAGTTTCATGCTCCTCATGTATTTCACACCTTTTAAAGCTCTTCATATTTTTCACACCTTTACAGGCTCTTCATGTTTTTGAACACCGTTTCATCCTCCTCCTATTTTTCAGACCGTTTCATGCTCCTCATATTTTTGACACCTTTTGAAGCTCTTCATATTTTTCACACCTTTTCAAGCTCTTCATGTTTTTGCACACTGCTTCATGCTCTTCCTATTTTTCAGACCGTTTCATGCTCCTCATATTTTTGACACCTTTTGAAGCTCTTCATATTTTTCACACCTTTTCAGGCTCTTCATGTTTTTCAACACCAATTCATGCTTCTCCTATTTTTCAGACTGTTTAATGCTCCTCATATTTTTGACACCTTTAGAAACTCTTCATATTTTTCACACCTTTTCAAGCACTTCATGGTTTTCCACACCGCTTCATGCTCCTCCTATTTTTCATACCGTTTCATTCTCCTCATATTTTTGACACCTTTTGAAGCTCTCATATATTTCACACCTTTTCAGGCTCTTCATTTTTTTCAACACAACGTCATGCTCCTCCTATTTTTCAGACCCTTTTATGCTCTTCTCATTTTTGACACCTTTTGAAGCTCTTCATATTTTTCACACCTTTTGAAGCTCTTCATGTTTTTCACACCTTTTCAGGCTCTTCATGTTTTTCAACACCGCTTCATGCTCCTTCTATTTTTCTGACCGTTTCATGCTCCTCATAATTTTGACACATTTTGAAGCTCTTCATATTTTTCACACCTTTTCAGGCTCTTCATGTTTTTCAACACCGCTTCGTGCTCCTCCTCTTTTTCAGACCGTTTCATGCTCCTCATATTTTTGACATCTATTGAAGCTCTTCATATTTCTCACACCTTTTCAGGTTCTTCATGTTTTTCAACACCACTTCATGCTCCTCCTATTTTTCAGACCGTTTCAAGCACATCTCATTTTTGACACCTTTTGAAGCTCTTCATATCTTTCATATTTTTGAAGTTCTTCATATTTTCACACGTTTTCAGACTCTTCATGTTTTTCAACACCGCTTCATGCTCCTGCTATTTTTCAGACCGTTTCATGCTCTTCAAATATTTGACACCTCTTGAAGCTCTTCATATTTTTCACACCTTTTCAGGCTCTTCATGTTATTCCCCACCACTTCATTCTTCTCCTGTTTTTCAGACCATTTCATGCTCCTCATGAATTTCACACCTTTTGAAGCTCTTCATATTTTTCACACCTCTTCAGGCTCTTCATGTTTTTTATCACCGTTTCATGCTCCTATTTTTCAGACTGTTTCATGCTCCTCATATTTTTGACACCTTTTGCAGCTCTTCATATTTTTCACAAGTTTCAGTCTCTTCATGATTTTGAACACCGCTTCAAGATCCTCCTATTTTTAAGACCGTTTCATGCTCTTCATATTTTTCACACCTTTTCAGGCTCTTCATGTTTTTCAACACCGTTTCATGCTGCTTCTCTTTTTCAGACCGTTTCATGCTCCTCATATTTTTCACACCTTTTGAAGCTCCTCATATTTTTCACACCTTTTCAGGCTCTTCATGTTTTTGAACACAGCTTCATGCTACTCCTATTTTTCAGACTGTTTCATGCTCCTCATATTTTTCACACCTTTTGAAGCTCCTCATATTTTTCACACCTTTTCAGGCTCTTCATGTTTTTCAACACCGTTACATGATCCTCCTATTTTTCAGACTGTTTCATGCTCATCTCATTTTTGACCCCTTTTGAAGCTTTTCAGATTTTTCACAACTTTTTAGGCTCTTCATGTTTCTCAACACGGCTTCATGCTCCACATATTTTTCAGACCGTTTCATGCTCATCTCATTTTTGACACCTTTTGAAGCTCTTCATATTTCTCACAACTTTTTAGGCTTTTCATATTTTTGAACACCGCTTCATGCTCCTCCTATTTTTCAGAGAGTTTCATGCTCCTCATGTATTTCACATCTTTTGAAGCTCTTCATATTTCTCACAACTTTTTAGGCTCTTCATGTTTTTCCACATCACTTCATGCTTCTCGTATTTTTCGGCCTGTTTCATGCTCCTCATGTATTTCACACCTTTTGAAGCTCTTCATATTTTTCACACCTTTTCAGGCTCTTCATGTTTTTAATCACCGTTTCATGCTCCTCCTATTTTTCAGACCGTTTCATGCTCCTCATATATTTGACACATTTTGAAGCTCTTTATATTTTTCACACATTTTCAGGCTCTTCATGTTTTTGAACACTGCTTCATGCTTCTCCTATTTTTCAGACCGTTTCATGCGCCTCATGTATTTCACACCTTTTGAAGCTCTTCATAATTTTCACATCTTTTCAGTCTCTTCATGTTTTTGAACACCATTTCATGCCGCTTCTATTTTTTAGACCGTTTCCTGCTCCTCATATTTTTCACACCTTTTGATGCTCTTCATATTTTTCACACGTTTTCAGGCTCTTCTTGATTTTCAACACCGCTTCATGCTCCTCCTATTTTTCAGACCGTTTCTTGCACCTCATATTTTTCTCACCTTTTGAAGCGCTTCATATTTTCCACACCTTTTCAGGCTCTTCATGTTTTTCAACACCGCTTCATGCTCCTCCTATTTTTCAGACCGTTTCATGCTCCTCATATTTTTGACACGTTTTGAAGCTCTTCATATTTTTCACACGTTTTCAGGCTCTTCATGTTTTTCACACCTTTTCAGGCTCTTCATGTTTTTGAACACCATTTCATGATCCTCCTATTTTTCTGACCGTTTAATGCTCCTCATATTTTTGACACCTTTAGAAACTCTTCATATTTTTCACACCTTTTCAAGCACTTCATGGTTTTCCACACCGCTTCATGCTCCTCCTATTTTTCAGACGGTTTCATACTCTTCATATTTTTGATAACTTTTGAAGCTCTTCATATTTTTCACACCTTTTCAGGCTCTTCATGTTTTTCAAGACCACTTCATGCTCCTCCTATTTTTCAGACCGTTTCATGCTCATCTCATTTTTGACACCTTTTGAAGTTCTTCATATTTTTCCCACCTTTTGAAGCTCTTCATATATTTCACACGTTTTCAGGTTCTTCATGTTTTTCAACACCGTTTCATGCTGCTTCTATTTTTCAGACCGTTTCATGCTCCTCATATTTTTCACACCTTTTGAAGCTCTTCATATTTTTCACACGTTTTCAGGCTCTTCATGTTTTTCAACACCGTTTAATTCTGCTTCTATTTTTCAGACCGTTTCATGCTCCTCATATTTTTGACACCTTTAGACTCTTGATATTTTTCACACCTTTTCAGCCTCTTCATGTTTTTGAACACCCCTTCTTGCTCCTTTTATTTTTCAGAGAGTTTCATGCTCCTCATGTATTTCACACCTTTTAAAGCTCTTCATATTTTTCACACCTTTACAGGCTCTTCATGTTTTTGAACACCGTTTCATCCTCCTCCTATTTTTCAGACCGTTTCATGCTCCTCATATTTTTGACACCTTTTGAAGCTCTTCATATTTTTCACACCTTTTCAAGCTCTTCATGTTTTTGCACACTGCTTCATGCTCTTCCTATTTTTCAGACCGTTTCATGCTCCTCATATTTTTGACACCTTTTGAAGCTCTTCATATTTTTCACACCTTTTCAGGCTCTTCATGTTTTTCAACACCAATTCATGCTTCTCCTATTTTTCAGACTGTTTAATGCTCCTCATATTTTTGACACCTTTAGAAACTCTTCATATTTTTCACACCTTTTCAAGCACTTCATGGTTTTCCACACCGCTTCATGCTCCTCCTATTTTTCATACCGTTTCATTCTCCTCATATTTTTGACACCTTTTGAAGCTCTCATATATTTCACACCTTTTCAGGCTCTTCATTTTTTTCAACACAACGTCATGCTCCTCCTATTTTTCAGACCCTTTTATGCTCTTCTCATTTTTGACACCTTTTGAAGCTCTTCATATTTTTCACACCTTTTGAAGCTCTTCATGTTTTTCACACCTTTTCAGGCTCTTCATGTTTTTCAACACCGTTTCATGCTGCTTCTCTTTTTCAGACCGTTTCATGCTCCTCATATTTTTCACACCTTTTGAAGCTCCTCATATTTTTCACACCTTTTCAGGCTCTTCATGTTTTTGAACACAGCTTCATGCTACTCCTATTTTTCAGACTGTTTCATGCTCCTCATATTTTTCACACCTTTTGAAGCTCCTCATATTTTTCACACCTTTTCAGGCTCTTCATGTTTTTCAACACCGTTACATGATCCTCCTATTTTTCAGACTGTTTCATGCTCATCTCATTTTTGACCCCTTTTGAAGCTTTTCAGATTTTTCACAACTTTTTAGGCTCTTCATGTTTCTCAACACGGCTTCATGCTCCACATATTTTTCAGACCGTTTCATGCTCATCTCATTTTTGACACCTTTTGAAGCTCTTCATATTTCTCACAACTTTTTAGGCTTTTCATATTTTTGAACACCGCTTCATGCTCCTCCTATTTTTCAGAGAGTTTCATGCTCCTCATGTATTTCACATCTTTTGAAGCTCTTCATATTTCTCACAACTTTTTAGGCTCTTCATGTTTTTCCACATCACTTCATGCTTCTCGTATTTTTTGGCCTGTTTCATGCTCCTCATGTATTTCACACCTTTTGAAGCTCTTCATATTTTTCACACCTTTTCAGGCTCTTCATGTTTTTAATCACCGTTTCATGCTCCTCCTATTTTTCAGACCGTTTCATGCTCCTCATATATTTGACACATTTTGAAGCTCTTTATATTTTTCACACATTTTCAGGCTCTTCATGTTTTTGAACACTGCTTCATGATCCTCCTATTTTTCAGACCTTTTCATGTTCTTCATATGTTTGACACATTTTGAAGCTCTTCATATTTTTCACACCTTTTCAGGCTCTTCATGTGTTTCAACACCACTTCATGCTTCTCCTATTTTTCAGACCGTTTCATGCGCCTCATGTATTTCACACCTTTTGAAGCTCTTCATAATTTTCACATCTTTTCAGTCTCTTCATGTTTTTGAACACCATTTCATGCCGCTTCTATTTTTTAGACCGTTTCCTGCTCCTCATATTTTTCACACCTTTTGATGCTCTTCATATTTTTCACACGTTTTCAGGCTCTTCTTGTTTTTCAACACCGCTTCATGCTCCTCCTATTTTTCAGACCGTTTCTTGCACCTCATATTTTTCTCACCTTTTGAAGCGCTTCATATTTTCCACACCTTTTCAGGCTCTTCATGTTTTTCAACACCGCTTCATGCTCCTCCTATTTTTCAGACCGTTTCATGCTCCTCATATTTTTGACACGTTTTGAAGCTCTTCATATTTTTCACACGTTTTCAGGCTCTTCATGTTTTTCACACCTTTTCAGGCTCTTCATGTTTTTGAACACCATTTCATGATCCTCCTATTTTTCTGACCGTTTAATGCTCCTCATATTTTTGACACCTTTAGAAACTCTTCATATTTTCCCACCTTTTCAAGCACTTCATGGTTTTCCACACCGCTTCATGCTCCTCCTATTTTTCAGACGGTTTCATGCTCTTCATATTTTTGATAACTTTTGAAGCTCTTCATATTTTTCACACCTTTTCAGGCTCTTCATGTTTTTCAAGACCACTTCATGCTCCTCCTACTTTTCAGACCGTTTCATGCTCATCTCATTTTTGACACCTTTTGAAGTTCTTCATATTTTTCCCACCTTTTGAAGCTCTTCATATATTACACACGTTTTCAGGTTCTTCATGTTTTTCAACACCGTTTCATGCTGCTTCTATTTTTCAGACCGTTTCATGCTCCTCATATTTTTCACACCTTTTGAAGCTCTTCATATTTTTCACACGTTTTCAGGCTCTTCATGTTTTTCAACACCGTTTAATTCTGCTTCTATTTTTCAGACCGTTTCATGCTCCTCATATTTTTGACACCTTTAGACTCTTCATATTTTTGACACCTTTAGACTCTTGATATTTTTCACACATTTTCAGCCTCTTCATGTTTTTGAACACCCCTTCTTGCTCCTTTTATTTTTCAGAGAGTTTCATGCTCCTCATGTATTTCACACCTTTTAAAGCTCTTCATATTTTTCACACCTTTACAGGCTCTTCATGTTTTTGAACACCGTTTCATCCTCCTCCTATTTTTCAGACCGTTTCATGCTCCTCATATTTTTGACACCTTTTGAAGCTCTTCATATTTTTCACACCTTTTCAAGCTCTTCATGTTTTTGCACACTGCTTCATGCTCTTCCTATTTTTCAGACCGTTTCATGCTCCTCATATTTTTGACACCTTTTGAAGCTCTTCATATTTTTCACACCTTTTCAGGCTCTTCATGTTTTTCAACACCAATTCATGCTTCTCCTATTTTTCAGACTGTTTAATGCTCCTCATATTTTTGACACCTTTAGAAACTCTTCATATTTTTCACACCTTTTCAAGCACTTCATGGTTTTCCACACCGCTTCATGCTCCTCCTATTTTTCATACCGTTTCATTCTCCTCATATTTTTGACACCTTTTGAAGCTCTCATATATTTCACACCTTTTCAGGCTCTTCATTTTTTTCAACACAACGTCATGCTCCTCCTATTTTTCAGACCCTTTTATGCTCTTCTCATTTTTGACACCTTTTGAAGCTCTTCATATTTTTCACACCTTTTGAAGCTCTTCATGTTTTTCACACCTTTTCAGGCTCTTCATGTTTTTCAACACCGTTTCATGCTGCTTCTCTTTTTCAGACCGTTTCATGCTCCTCATATTTTTCACACCTTTTGAAGCTCCTCATATTTTTCACACCTTTTCAGGCTCTTCATGTTTTTGAACACAGCTTCATGCTACTCCTATTTTTCAGACTGTTTCATGCTCCTCATATTTTTCACACCTTTTGAAGCTCCTCATATTTTTCACACCTTTTCAGGCTCTTCATGTTTTTCAACACCGTTACATGATCCTCCTATTTTTCAGACTGTTTCATGCTCATCTCATTTTTGACCCCTTTTGAAGCTTTTCAGATTTTTCACAACTTTTTAGGCTCTTCATGTTTCTCAACACGGCTTCATGCTCCACATATTTTTCAGACCGTTTCATGCTCATCTCATTTTTGACACCTTTTGAAGCTCTTCATATTTCTCACAACTTTTTAGGCTTTTCATATTTTTGAACACCGCTTCATGCTCCTCCTATTTTTCAGAGAGTTTCATGCTCCTCATGTATTTCACATCTTTTGAAGCTCTTCATATTTCTCACAACTTTTTAGGCTCTTCATGTTTTTCCACATCACTTCATGCTTCTCGTATTTTTCGGCCTGTTTCATGCTCCTCATGTATTTCACACCTTTTGAAGCTCTTCATATTTTTCACACCTTTTCAGGCTCTTCATGTTTTTAATCACCGTTTCATGCTCCTCCTATTTTTCAGACCGTTTCATGCTCCTCATATATTTGACACATTTTGAAGCTCTTTATATTTTTCACACATTTTCAGGCTCTTCATGTTTTTGAACACTGCTTCATGATCCTCCTATTTTTCAGACCTTTTCATGTTCTTCATATGTTTGACACATTTTGAAGCTCTTCATATTTTTCACACCTTTTCAGGCTCTTCATGTGTTTCAACACCACTTCATGCTTCTCCTATTTTTCAGACCGTTTCATGCGCCTCATGTATTTCACACCTTTTGAAGCTCTTCATAATTTTCACATCTTTTCAGTCTCTTCATGTTTTTGAACACCATTTCATGCCGCTTCTATTTTTTAGACTGTTTCCTGCTCCTCATATTTTTCACACCTTTTGATGCTCTTCATATTTTTCACACGTTTTCAGGCTCTTCTTGTTTTTCAACACCGCTTCATGCTCCTCCTATTTTTCAGACCGTTTCTTGCACCTCATATTTTTCTCACCTTTTGAAGCGCTTCATATTTTCCACACCTTTTCAGGCTCTTCATGTTTTTCAACACCGCTTCATGCTCCTCCTATTTTTCAGACCGTTTCATGCTCCTCATATTTTTGACACGTTTTGAAGCTCTTCATATTTTTCACACGTTTTCAGGCTCTTCATGTTTTTCACACCTTTTCAGGCTCTTCATGTTTTTGAACACCATTTCATGATCCTCCTATTTTTCTGACCGTTTAATGCTCCTCATATTTTTGACACCTTTAGAAACTCTTCATATTTTCCCACCTTTTCAAGCACTTCATGGTTTTCCACACCGCTTCATGCTCCTCCTATTTTTCAGACGGTTTCATGCTCTTCATATTTTTGATAACTTTTGAAGCTCTTCATATTTTTCACACCTTTTCAGGCTCTTCATGTTTTTCAAGACCACTTCATGCTCCTCCTATTTTTCAGACCGTTTCATGCTCATCTCATTTTTGACACCTTTTGAAGTTCTTCATATTTTTCCCACCTTTTGAAGCTCTTCATATATTTCACACGTTTTCAGGTTCTTCATGTTTTTCAACACCGTTTCATCCTGCTTCTATTTTTCAGACCGTTTCATGCTCCTCATATTTTTCACACCTTTTGAAGCTCTTCATATTTTTCACACGTTTTCAGGCTCTTCATGTTTTTCAACACCGTTTAATTCTGCTTCTATTTTTCAGACCGTTTCATGCTCCTCATATTTTTGACACCTTTAGACTCTTCATATTTTTCACACCTTTTCAGCCTCTTCATGTTTTTCACACATTTTCAGCCTCTTCATGTTTTTGAACACCCCTTCTTGCTCCTTTTATTTTTCATAGAGTTTCATGCTCCTCATGTATTTCACACCTTTTAAAGCTCTTCATATTTTTCACACCTTTACAGGCTCTTCATGTTTTTGAACACCGTTTCATCCTCCTCCTATTTTTCAGACCGTTTCATGCTCCTCATATTTTTGACACCTTTTGAAGCTCTTCATATTTTTCACACCTTTTCAAGCTCTTCATGTTTTTGCACACTGCTTCATGCTCTTCCTATTTTTCAGACCGTTTCATGCTCCTCATATTTTTGACACCTTTTGAAGCTCTTCATATTTTTCACACCTTTTCAGGCTCTTCATGTTTTTCAACACCAATTCATGCTTCTCCTATTTTTCAGACTGTTTAATGCTCCTCATATTTTTGACACCTTTAGAAACTCTTCATATTTTTCACACCTTTTCAAGCACTTCATGGTTTTCCACACCGCTTCATGCTCCTCCTATTTTTCATACCGTTTCATTCTCCTCATATTTTTGACACCTTTTGAAGCTCTCATATATTTCACACCTTTTCAGGCTCTTCATTTTTTTCAACACAACGTCATGCTCCTCCTATTTTTCAGACCCTTTTATGCTCTTCTCATTTTTGACACCTTTTGAAGCTCTTCATATTTTTCACACCTTTTGAAGCTCTTCATGTTTTTCACACCTTTTCAGGCTCTTCATGTTTTTCAACACCGCTTCATGCTCCTTCTATTTTTCTGACCGTTTCATGCTCCTCATAATTTTGACACATTTTGAAGCTCTTCATATTTTTCACACCTTTTCAGGCTCTTCATGTTTTTGAACACCGCTTCGTGCTCCTCCTCTTTTTCAGACCGTTTCATGCTCCTCATATTTTTGACATCTATTGAAGCTCTTCATATTTCTCACACCTTTTCAGGTTCTTCATGTTTTTCAACACCACTTCATGCTCCTCCTATTTTTCAGACCGTTTCAAGCACATCTCATTTTTGACACCTTTTCAAGCTCTTCATATCTTTCATATTTTTGAAGTTCTTCATATTTTCACACGTTTTCAGACTCTTCATGTTTTTCAACACCGCTTCATGCTCCTGCTATTTTTCAGACCGTTTCATGCTCTTCAAATATTTGACACCTCTTGAAGCTCTTCATATTTTTCACACCTTTTCAGGCTCTTCATGTTATTCCCCACCACTTCATTCTTCTCCTGTTTTTCAGACCATTTCATGCTCCTCATGAATTTCACACCTTTTGAAGCTCTTCATATTTTTCACACCTCTTCAGGCTCTTCATGTTTTTTATCACCGTTTCATGCTCCTATTTTTCAGACTGTTTCATGCTCCTCATATTTTTGACACCTTTTGCAGCTCTTCATATTTTTCACAAGTTTCAGTCTCTTCATGATTTTGAACACCGCTTCAAGATCCTCCTATTTTTAAGACCGTTTCATGCTCTTCATATTTTTCACACCTTTTCAGGCTCTTCATGTTTTTCAACACCGTTTCATGCTGCTTCTCTTTTTCAGACCGTTTCATGCTCCTCATATTTTTCACACCTTTTGAAGCTCCTCATATTTTTCACACCTTTTCAGGCTCTTCATGTTTTTGAACACAGCTTCATGCTACTCCTATTTTTCAGACTGTTTCATGCTCCTCATATTTTTCACACCTTTTGAAGCTCCTCATATTTTTCACACCTTTTCAGGCTCTTCATGTTTTTCAACACCGTTACATGATCCTCCTATTTTTCAGACTGTTTCATGCTCATCTCATTTTTGACCCCTTTTGAAGCTTTTCAGATTTTTCACAACTTTTTAGGCTCTTCATGTTTCTCAACACGGCTTCATGCTCCACATATTTTTCAGACCGTTTCATGCTCATCTCATTTTTGACACCTTTTGAAGCTCTTCATATTTCTCACAACTTTTTAGGCTTTTCATATTTTTGAACACCGCTTCATGCTCCTCCTATTTTTCAGAGAGTTTCATGCTCCTCATGTATTTCACATCTTTTGAAGCTCTTCATATTTCTCACAACTTTTTAGGCTCTTCATGTTTTTCCACATCACTTCATGCTTCTCGTATTTTTCGGCCTGTTTCATGCTCCTCATGTATTTCACACCTTTTGAAGCTCTTCATATTTTTCACACCTTTTCAGGCTCTTCATGTTTTTAATCACCGTTTCATGCTCCTCCTATTTTTCAGACCGTTTCATGCTCCTCATATATTTGACACATTTTGAAGCTCTTTATATTTTTCACACATTTTCAGGCTCTTCATGTTTTTGAACACTGCTTCATGCTTCTCCTATTTTTCAGACCGTTTCATGCGCCTCATGTATTTCACACCTTTTGAAGCTCTTCATAATTTTCACATCTTTTCAGTCTCTTCATGTTTTTGAACACCATTTCATGCCGCTTCTATTTTTTAGACCGTTTCCTGCTCCTCATATTTTTCACACCTTTTGATGCTCTTCATATTTTTCACACGTTTTCAGGCTCTTCTTGATTTTCAACACCGCTTCATGCTCCTCCTATTTTTCAGACCGTTTCTTGCACCTCATATTTTTCTCACCTTTTGAAGCGCTTCATATTTTCCACACCTTTTCAGGCTCTTCATGTTTTTCAACACCGCTTCATGCTCCTCCTATTTTTCAGACCGTTTCATGCTCCTCATATTTTTGACACGTTTTGAAGCTCTTCATATTTTTCACACGTTTTCAGGCTCTTCATGTTTTTCACACCTTTTCAGGCTCTTCATGTTTTTGAACACCATTTCATGATCCTCCTATTTTTCTGACCGTTTAATGCTCCTCATATTTTTGACACCTTTAGAAACTCTTCATATTTTTCACACCTTTTCAAGCACTTCATGGTTTTCCACACCGCTTCATGCTCCTCCTATTTTTCAGACGGTTTCATACTCTTCATATTTTTGATAACTTTTGAAGCTCTTCATATTTTTCACACCTTTTCAGGCTCTTCATGTTTTTCAAGACCACTTCATGCTCCTCCTATTTTTCAGACCGTTTCATGCTCATCTCATTTTTGACACCTTTTGAAGTTCTTCATATTTTTCCCACCTTTTGAAGCTCTTCATATATTTCACACGTTTTCAGGTTCTTCATGTTTTTCAACACCGTTTCATGCTGCTTCTATTTTTCAGACCGTTTCATGCTCCTCATATTTTTCACACCTTTTGAAGCTCTTCATATTTTTCACACGTTTTCAGGCTCTTCATGTTTTTCAACACCGTTTAATTCTGCTTCTATTTTTCAGACCGTTTCATGCTCCTCATATTTTTGACACCTTTAGACTCTTGATATTTTTCACACCTTTTCAGCCTCTTCATGTTTTTGAACACCCCTTCTTGCTCCTTTTATTTTTCAGAGAGTTTCATGCTCCTCATGTATTTCACACCTTTTAAAGCTCTTCATATTTTTCACACCTTTACAGGCTCTTCATGTTTTTGAACACCGTTTCATCCTCCTCCTATTTTTCAGACCGTTTCATGCTCCTCATATTTTTGACACCTTTTGAAGCTCTTCATATTTTTCACACCTTTTCAAGCTCTTCATGTTTTTGCACACTGCTTCATGCTCTTCCTATTTTTCAGACCGTTTCATGCTCCTCATATTTTTGACACCTTTTGAAGCTCTTCATATTTTTCACACCTTTTCAGGCTCTTCATGTTTTTCAACACCAATTCATGCTTCTCCTATTTTTCAGACTGTTTAATGCTCCTCATATTTTTGACACCTTTAGAAACTCTTCATATTTTTCACACCTTTTCAAGCACTTCATGGTTTTCCACACCGCTTCATGCTCCTCCTATTTTTCATACCGTTTCATTCTCCTCATATTTTTGACACCTTTTGAAGCTCTCATATATTTCACACCTTTTCAGGCTCTTCATTTTTTTCAACACAACGTCATGCTCCTCCTATTTTTCAGACCCTTTTATGCTCTTCTCATTTTTGACACCTTTTGAAGCTCTTCATATTTTTCACACCTTTTGAAGCTCTTCATGTTTTTCACACCTTTTCAGGCTCTTCATGTTTTTCAACACCGTTTCATGCTGCTTCTCTTTTTCAGACCGTTTCATGCTCCTCATATTTTTCACACCTTTTGAAGCTCCTCATATTTTTCACACCTTTTCAGGCTCTTCATGTTTTTGAGCACAGCTTCATGCTACTCCTATTTTTCAGACTGTTTCATGCTCCTCATATTTTTCACACCTTTTGAAGCTCCTCATATTTTTCACACCTTTTCAGGCTCTTCATGTTTTTCAACACCGTTACATGATCCTCCTATTTTTCAGACTGTTTCATGCTCATCTCATTTTTGACCCCTTTTGAAGCTTTTCAGATTTTTCACAACTTTTTAGGCTCTTCATGTTTCTCAACACGGCTTCATGCTCCACATATTTTTCAGACCGTTTCATGCTCATCTCATTTTTGACACCTTTTGAAGCTCTTCATATTTCTCACAACTTTTTAGGCTTTTCATATTTTTGAACACCGCTTCATGCTCCTCCTATTTTTCAGAGAGTTTCATGCTCCTCATGTATTTCACATCTTTTGAAACTCTTCATATTTCTCACAACTTTTTAGGCTCTTCATGTTTTTCCACATCACTTCATGCTTCTCGTATTTTTCGGCCTGTTTCATGCTCCTCATGTATTTCACACCTTTTGAAGCTCTTCATATTTTTCACACCTTTTCAGGCTCTTCATGTTTTTAATCACCGTTTCATGCTCCTCCTATTTTTCAGACCGTTTCATGCTCCTCATATATTTGACACATTTTGAAGCTCTTCATAATTTACACATCTTTTCAGTCTCTTCATGTTTTTGAACACTGCTTCATGATCCTCCTATTTTTCAGACCTTTTCATGTTCTTCATATGTTTGACACATTTTGAAGCTCTTCATATTTTTCACACCTTTTCAGGCTCTTCATGTGTTTCAACACCACTTCATGCTTCTCCTATTTTTCAGACCGTTTCATGCGCCTCATGTATTTCACACCTTTTGAAGCTCTTCATAATTTTCACATCTTTTCAGTCTCTTCATGTTTTTGAACACCATTTCATGCCGCTTCTATTTTTTAGACCGTTTCTTGCACCTCATATTTTTCTCACCTTTTGAAGCGCTTCATATTTTCCACACGTTTTCAGGCTCTTCATGTTTTTCAACACCGCTTCATGCTCCTCCTATTTTTCAGACCGTTTCATGCTCCTCAGATTTTTGACACCTTTTGAAATATTCATATACTTCACACCTTTTCAGGCTCTTCATTTTCTTGAACACAACTTCATGCTCCTCCTATTTTTCAGGCCGTTTCATGCTCATCTCTTTTTTGACACCTTTTGAAGCTCTTCATATTTTTCATACCTTTTAAAGATCTTCATATTTTTCACACGTTTTCAGGCTCTTCATATTTTTCAACACCGCATCATGCTCCTCCTATTTTTCAGACAGTTTCATGCTCCTCATATATTTGACATGTTTTGAAGCTCTTCATATTTTTCACACCGTTTCAGGCTCTTCATGTTTTTCAACACTGTTTCATGCTCCTCCTATTTTTCAGACCGTTTCGTGCTCCTCATAATTTTGACACCCTTTGAAGCTCTTCTTATATTTCACACCTTTTCAGACTCGTCATGTTTTTGAACACCGCTTCAAGGTCCTCCTTTTTTTCGAGCGTTTCATGCTCCTCATATTTTTGACACCTTTTGAAGCTCTTCATATTTTTCACGCCTTTTCAGGCTCTTCATGTTTTTGAACACGGTTTCATGCTCCTCCTATTTTTCAGAGCGTTTCATACTCCTCATATTTTTCACACCTTTTGAAGCTCTTCAAATTTTTCACACCTTTTCAGGCTCTTCATGTTTTTCAACACCGCTTCATGCTCCTCCTATTTTGAGACCGTTTTCTGCTCCACATGTATTTCACAGCTTTTGAATCTCTTCATATTTTTCACACCATTTCAGGCTCTTCATGTTTTTCAACATCACTTCATGCTCCTCCTATTTTTCAGACCATTTCATGCTCCTCTTAATTTTGACAACTTTTGAAGCTCTTCATATTTTCCACACTTTTTCAGGCTCATCATGTTTTTGAACACCACTTCATGCTCCTCCTATTTTTCTGACCGTTTCATGCACATCTCATTTTTGACACCTTTTGAAGCCTTTGATATTTTTCACACCATTTTCAGGCTCTTCATGTTTTTCAACACCGCTTTCTGATCCTCCTATTTTTCAGACCGTTTCATGCTCCTCATGTATTTGACACCTTTTAAAGCTCCTCATATTTTTCACACCTTTTCAGGCTCTTCATATTTTTCACATAATTTCAGGCTGTTCATGTTTTTGAACACGGCTTCATGCTCCTCCAATTTTTCAGACCGTTTCATGTTCCTCATATTTTTGACACCTTTTGAAGTTCTTCATATTTTTCACAGCTTTTGAAGCTCTTCATATTTTTCACACCATTTTCAGGCTCTTCATGTTTTTCAACACCGTTTCATGCTCCTCCTATTTTTCAGACCGTTTCATGCTCCTCTTATGTTTGACACCTTTTGAAGCTCTTCATATTTTTCACACCTTTTCACGCTCTTCATGTTTTTGAACACCGCTTCATACTCCGCATATTTTTCAGACCGTTTCATGCACATCTCATTTTTGACACCTTTTGAAGCTCTTCATATTTTTCACACCTTTTGAAGCTCTTCATATTTTTCACACGTTTTCATGCCCTTCATGTTTTTCATCAACGCTTCATGCTCCTCCTATTTTTCAGACCGTTTCATGCTCCTCATATTTTTGACACCTTTTGAAGCTCTTCATATATTTCACACCTTTTCAGGCTCTTCTTTTTTTTCAACACCACTTCATGCTCCTCCTATTTTTCAGACCGTTTCATGCTCATTTCATTTTTGACACCTTTTGTAGCTCTTCATATTTTTCACACCTTTTCATGCTCTTCATGTAATTGAACACCGCTTCATTTTCCTCCTATTTTTCAGACCGTTTCATGCTCCTCATATTCTTGACACCTTTTGAAGCTTTTCAAATTTTCACACGTTTTCAGGCTCTTCAAGTTTTTCAATACCGTTTCATGCTCCTCCTATTTTTCAGACCGTTTCATGCTCCTCTTATGTTTGACACCTTTTGAAGCTCTTCATATTTTTCACACCTTTTCACGCTCTTCATGTTTTTGAACATCGCTTCATGCTCCGCCTATTTTTCAGACCGTTTCATGCTCCTCATATTTTTGTCATCTTTTGAAGCTCTTCATATTTTTCACACCCTTTCAGGCTCTTAATGTGTTTCAACACCCCTTCATGCTCCTCCTATTTTTCAGACCATTTCATGCTCCTCATATTTTTGACGCCTTTAGAAGCTTTTCATATTTTTCACACCTTTTCAGGCTCTTCATGTTTTTTCACACCACTTCATGCTTCTCCTATTTTTCAGACCGTTTTATGCTCCTCATGTATTTCACACCTTTTGAAGCTCTTCATATTTTTCACAACTTTTCAGGTATTCATGTTTTTGATCACGGTTTCATGCTCCTCCTATTTTTCAGACCATTTCATGCTCCTCATATTTTTGACGCCTTTAGAAGCTCTTCATATTTTTCACACCTTTTCAGGCTCTTTATGTTTTTCAAAACCGCTTCATGCTCCTCCTATTTTTCAGACCGTTTCATGCTCCACACATTTTGAAACCTTTTGAAGCTCTTCATATTTTTCACACCTTTTCAGGCTCTCCATGTTTTTCATCACCGATTCATGCTCCTCCTATTTTTCAGACCGTTTCATGCTCCTCATGTATTTCACACCATTTGAAGCTCTTCCTGTTTTTCACACCTTTTCAGTCTCTTCATGTATTTGAACACCATTTCATGCTCCTCCGATTTTTTAGACCGTTTCATGCTCCTCATATTTTTGACACCTTTTGAAGCTCTTCATATTTTTCACACCTTTTGAAGCTCTTCATGTTTTTCATATTTTTGCAGCTCTTCATATTTTTCACACCTTTTCACGCTTTTCATGTATTTGAACACCGGTTCATGCTCTTCCTATTTCTCAGACCGTTTCATGCTCCTCATGTATTTCACACCTTTTGAAGCTCTTCGTATTTTGCACACATTTTCAGGCTTTTCATGATTTTCACAACGACTTCATGCTCCTCATATTTTTCAGACCGTTTCATGCACATTTCATTTTTGACTCCTTTTGAAGCTCTTCATATTTTTAACACCATTTTCAGGCTCTTCATGTTTTTCAACACCACTTTATGATCCTCCTATTTTTCAGACCGTTTCATATTCCTCATATTTTTGACATTTTTTGAGGCTCTTCATATTTTTCACACCTTTTCAGGCTCTTCATGTCTTTGAACACCGTTTCATGCTCCTCCTATTTTTCTGACCGTTTCATGCACATCTCATTTTTGACACCTTTTGAAGCCTTTGATATTTTTCACACCATTTTCAGGCTCTTCATGTTTTTCAACACCGCTTTCTGATTCTCCTATTTTTCAGACCGTTTCATGCTCCTCATGTATTTGACACCTTTTAAAGCTCCTCATATTTTTCACACCTTTTCAGGCTCTTCATATTTTTCACATAATTTCAGGCTGTTCATGTTTTTGAACACGGCTTCATGCTCCTCCAATTTTTCAGACCGTTTCATGTTCCTCATATTTTTGACACCTTTTGAAGCTCTTCATATTTTTCACACCTTTTGAAGCTCTTCATATTTTTCACACCATTTTCAGGCTCTTCATGTTTTTCAACACCGTTTCATGCTCCTCCTATTTTTCAGACCGTTTCATGCTCCTCTTATGTTTGACACCTTTTGAAGCTCTTCATATTTTTCACACCTTTTCACGCTCTTCATGTTTTTGAACACCGCTTCATGCTCCGCATATTTTTCAGACCGTTTCATGCACATCTCATTTTTGACACCTTTTGAAGCCTTTGATATTTTTCACACCATGTTCAGGCTCTTCAGGTTTTTCAACACCGCTTTCTGATCCTCCTATTTTTCAGACCGTTTCATGCTCCTCATATATTTGACACCTTTTGAAGCTCTTCATATTTTCACAATTTTTTAATCTCTTCCTATGTTTCACACGTTTTCAGGTTCTTCATGTTTTTCAACACCGCTTCATGCTCCTCCTATTTTTCATTCCGTTTCATGCTCCTCATATTCTTGACACCTTTTGACGCTTTTCATATTTTTCACACATTTTCAGGCTCTTCATGTTTTGCCACACCACTTCATGCTCCTCCTATTTTTCAGACGTTTTCATGCTCCTCATATTTTTGACACCTTTAGAAACTCTTCATATCATTCACACCTTTTCAGGCTCTTCATGTTTTGCCACACCGCTTCATGCTCCTCCTATTTTTGAGCCCGTTTCATGCTCCTCATGTATTTCACACCTTTTGAAGCTCTTCATATATTTCACACCCTTACATACTCTTCATGTTTTTCAACACCACTTCATGCTCCTCCTATTTTTAAGACTGTTTCATGCTCCTGATATTTTTGACTCGTTTTGAAGCTCTTCATATTTTCACAATTTTTTAAGCTCTTCATATTTTTCATACGTTTTCAGGTTCTTCATGTTTTTCAACACCGCTTCATGCTCCTCCTATTTTTCATTCCATTTCATGCTCCTCATATTCTTGACACCTTTTGACGCTTTTCATATTTTTCACACATTTTCAGGCTCTTCAAGTTTTTCAACACCGCTTCATGCTCCTCCTATTTTTCATTCCGTTTCATGCTCCTCATATTTTTGACACCTTTTGAAGCTCTTCATATTTCTCACACCTTTTCAGGCTCTTCATGTTTTTCAACACCGCTTCATGATCCTCCTGTTTTTCAGACCGTTTCATGCTGATCTCATTTTTGACACCTTTGGAAGCTTTTCATATTTTTCACAACTTTTCAGGCTCTTCACGGTTTTGAACACCTTTTCATGTTCCTCCTATTTTTCAGACCGTATCATGCTCCTCATATATTTCACACGTTTTGAAGCTCTTCATATTTTTCATACCTTTTCAGGCTCTTCATGTATTTCAACACCAATTCATGCTCCTACTATTTTTCAGACCGTTTCATGCTCATCTCATTTTTGACACCTTTCGAAGCTGTTTGTATTTTTCACACCTTTTGAAGCTCTTCATATTTTTCACACGTTTTCATGCCCTTCATGTTTTTCATCACCGCTTCATGCTACTCCTATTTTTCAGACCGTTTCATGCTCCTCATATTTTTGACACCTTTTGAAGCTCTTCATATATTTCACACCTTTTCAGGCTCTTCTTTTTTTTCAACACCACTTCATGCTCCTACTATTTTTCAGATCGTTTCATGCTCATCTCATTTTGACACCTTTTGATGCACTTCATATTTTTAACACCTTTTGAAGCTCTTCGTATATTTCACACCTTTTCAGGCTCTTCATGTTTTCAACACCACTTCATGCCCCTCCTATTTTTCAGACCCTTTCATGCTAAACTAAATTTGACACCTTATGAAGCTTTTCATGTTTTTCATACCTTTTCATGCTCTTTATGTTTTTGAACACCGGTTCATGCTCCTCCTATTTTTCAACCCGTTTCATGCTCCTCATGTATTTCACATCTTTTGAAGCTCTTCATATTTTTCACACCTTTTCAGTCTCTTCATGTTTTTGAACACCGTTTCATGCTCCTCCTACTTTTCAGACCATATAATGCTCGTCATATATTTCACACGTTTTGAAGCTCTTCATATTTTTCACACCTTTTCAGGCTCTTCATGTTTTTAAACACCACTTCATGCTCCTCCTAATTATCAGACCGTTTCATGCTCCTAATATATTTGACACCTTTTGTAGCTCTTCATATTATTCACACCTTTTCAGACTCCCCATGTTTTTCAACACCACTTCATGTTCCTCCCATTTTGCAGACAGTTTCATACTCCTCATATTTTTGACAACATTTGAAGCTCTTCATATTTCTAACACCTTTTCAGGTGCTTCATGTTTTTCAACACCGCTTCGTGCGCCTCCTATTTTTCAGACCGTTTCATGCTCATCTCATTTTTGACACCTTTTGAAGCTCTTCTTATTTTCCACATCTTTTGAAACCCTTCATATTTTTCACACGTTTTCAAGCTCTTCATGTTTTTCAACAACGTTTCAAGCTCCTCCTATTTTTCAGACCGTTTCATGCTCCTCATATTTTTGACACCTTTTGAAGCTCTTCATATTTTTCACAACTTTTGAATCTCTTATATTTTTCACACCTTTTCAGGCTCTTCATGATTTTCAACACCGCTTCATGCTCCTCCTATTTTTCAGACCGTTTCTTGTTCCTCATATATTTGACACCTTTTGAAGCTCTTCATATATTTCACACCTTTTCAGGCGCTTCATGTTTTTCAACACCGCTTCATGCTCCTCCTATTTTTCAGACCATTTCATGCTCATCTCTTTTTTGACACCTTTTGAAGCTCTTCATATTTTTCACACCTTTTGAGCTCTTCATATTTTTCAAGACTGCTTTATGCTCCTCCTATTTTTCAGACCATTCATGCCCCTCATAATTTTGAAACATTATGAAGCTCTTCATATTTTTTACACCTTTTCAGGCTCTTCATGTTTTTCAACACCACTTCATCCTCCTCCTGTTTTTTAGACCGTTCATGTCCCTCATATTTTTGACACCTTTTGAAGCTCTTCATATTTTCACACGTTTTCAGGCTCTTCATGTTTTTCAACACCTTATCATGCTCATCGTATTTTTCAGACCGTTTCATGCTCCTCATATTTTTGACACGTTTTCAGTCTCTTCATATTTTTCACACATTTTCAGGCTCTTCATGTTTTTGAACACCGCTTCATGCTCCTCATATTTTTCACACATTTTGAAGCTCTTCATATTTTTCACACATTTTCAGGCTCTTTATGTTTTTCACCACCGCTTCACGCTCCTCCTATTTTTCAGAACTTTTCATGCTCATCTCATTTTTGACACCTTGTGAAGCTCTTCGTATTTTTTACACCTTTTGAAGCTCTTCATATTTTTATACCTTTTCAGGCTCTTCATGTTTTTCAACACCGCTTCATGCTTCTCCTGTTTATCAGACCGTTTCATGCTCCTCATATTTTTGACACCTTTTGAAGCTCTTCATACTTTTCACATCTTTTCAGGCTCTTCATGATTTTCAACACCACTTCATGCTCCTAGTATTTTTCAGACCTTTTCATGCTCCTCGTATTTTTGACACCTTTTGAAGCTCTTCATATTTTTCACAACTTTTGAAGCTCTTCGTATTTTTCACACCTTTTCAGGCTCTTCATATTTTTGAACACCGTTTTATGCTGCTTCTATTTTTCAGACCTTTTCATGCTCCTCATATATTTTAAACCTTTTGAATCTTTTCATATTTTTCACACCTTTTCATGCTGTTCATGTTTTTCAACAATGCTTCCTGATCCTCCTATTTTTCAGACCGTTTCATGCTCCTCAAGTATTTCACACCTTTTAAAGCTCTTCATATTTTTCACACCTTTTCAGGCTCTTCATGTTTTTCAACACCGCTCATACTTCTCCTGTTTTTCAGACCATTTCATGCTCCTCTTAATTTTAACACCTTTTGAAGCTCTTCATATTTTCCACATCTTTTCAGGCTCTTCATGTTTTTGAAGACCGATTCATGCTCCTCCTGTTTTTCAGACCGTTTCAGGCTCCTCAAATATTTTAAAACTTTTGAAGCTCTTCATATTTTTCACACCTTTTCAGGCTCTTCATGTTTTTGAAGACCGATTCATGCTCCTCCTGTTTTTCAGACCGTTTCAGGCTCCTCATATTTTTGACACCTTTTGAAGCTCTTCATATTTTTACAACTTTTCAGGCATTTCATGTTTTTGAACACCTCTTCATGCTCCTCCTATTTTTCACACCTTTTGAAGCTCTTCACATTTTTCACACCATTTCAGGCTCTTCATGTTTTTCAACACCGCTTCATGCTCCTCCTATTTTTCAGACCGTTTAATGCTCCTCCTGTACTTCACACCTTTTGAAGCTCTTCATATTTTTCACACCTTTTCAGGCTCTTCATGTTTTTCAATACCGCTTCATGCACCTCCTATTTTCAGAACTTTTAATGCTCCTCCTGTACTTCACAACTTTTGAAGCTCTTCATATTTTTCACATCTTTTCAGGCTCTTCATGTTTTTCAACAACACTTCATGCTCCACCATTTTTCAGACCGCTTCATGCTCATCTCATTTTTGACAATTTTTGAAGCTCTTCATATTTTTCACACCTTTTGAAGCTCTTCATATTTTTGACACTTTTTCAGGCTCTTCATGTTTTTTAACACCGCTTCATGCTCCTCCTATTTTTCACATCTGTTGAAGCTCTTCAAATTTTTCACACCTTTTCAGGCTCTTCATGTTTTTGAACACCGCTTCATGCTCCTCATATATTTCAGACCGTTTCATGCTCCTCTTATTTGTGACACCTTTTGAAGCTCTTCGTATTTTTCACACATTTTCAGGCTCTTCATGTTTTTCAACATGACTTCATGCTCCTCCTATTTTTCAGACCGTTTCATGCTCCTCATATTTTTGACACCTTTTGAAATCTTCTTATACTTCACACCTTTTCAGGCTCTTCATTTTTTTGGAAATAACTTCATGCTCCTTCTATTTTTCAGACCGTTTCATGGTCATCTCATTTTTGACACCTTTTGAAGCTCTTCATATTTTTCATACCTTTTGAAGATTTTCATATTTTTCACACGTTTTCAGGCTCTTCATATTTTTCAACACCGCATCATGCTCCTCCTATTTTTCAGACAGTTCATGCTCCTCATATTTTTGACACGTTTTGAAGCTCTTCATATTTTTCACACCTTTTCAGGCTCTTCATGGTTTTCAACACTGTTTCATGATCCTCCTATTTTTCAGACCGTTTCATGCTCCTCATAATTTTGACACCCTTTGAAGCTCTTCTTATATTTAACACCTTTTCAGACTCTTCATGTTTTCGAACACCAATTCAAGTTCCTCCTATTTTTGCGACCGTTTCATGGTCTTCATATTTTTGACACCTTTAGAAGCACTTCATATTTTTCACACCTTTTGAAGATCTTCATATATTTCACACATTTTCAGGCTCTTCATGTTTCTCAACACCACTTCATGTTCCTCCTATTTTTTAGACCGTTTCATTCTCATCTAATTTTTGACACCTTTTGAAGCTCTTCATATATTTCACACCTTTTGAAGCTCTTCATATTTTTCACATTTATGAAGCTATTCAAATTTTTCACACGTTTTCAGGCTCTTCATGTTTTTGAACACCGCATCATCCTCCTGCTATTTTTCACAACGTTTCACACTCCTCATATTTTTGATGCGTTTTGAGGCTACTCATATTTTTCACACCTTTTCAGGCTTTTCATGTGTTTGAACACCGTTTCATGATCCTCCTATTTTTCAGAACGTTTCATGCTCCTCATATTCTTGACACCTTTTAAAGTTCTTCATATTTTTCACACCTTTTAAGGCTCTTCATGTTTTGAACACCGTTTCATGCTCCTCCTATTTTCAGACCGTTTCATGCTCTTCATTTTTTTGACACCTTTTGAAGCTCTTCATATTTTTCACACGTTTTGAAGCTCTTCGTATATTTCACACCTTTTCAGGCTCCTCATGTTTTTGAACACCGCTTCATGCTCCTCCTATTTTTCAGGCCATTTCATGCTCTTCATTTTTTTGACACCTTTTGAAGCTCTTCATATTTTTCACACCTTTTGAAGCTCTTCATATATTTCACACCTTTTCAGGCTGTTCATGTTTTTCAAAACACCACTTCATGCTCCTCCTATTTTTCAGACCGTTTCATGCTCATCTAATTTTTGACACTTTTTGAAGCTCTTCATATATTTCACACCTTTTGAAGCTCTTCATATTTTTCACATTTATGAAGCTATTCAAATTTTTCACACGTTTTCAGGCTCTTCATGTTTTTGAACACCGCTTCATGTTCCTGCTATTTTTCACAACGTTTCACACTCCTCATGTTTTTGACACATTTTGAGGCTACTTATATTTTTCACACCTTTTCAGGCTCTTCATGTTTTTGAACACCGCTTCATGCTCCTCATACTTTTCACACCTTTTGAAGCTCTTCATATTTTTCATACATTTTCAGGCCCTTTATTTTACTCACCACCGCTTAATGCTCCTCCTATTTTTGAGACCGTTTCATGCTCATCTCATTTTTGACACCTTTTGAAGCTCTTCGTATTTTTTACACCTTTTGAAGCTCTTCATATTTTTATAACTTTTCAGGCTCTTCATGTATTTCAACACCGCTTCATTCATCTCCAGCTTTTCAGACCGTTTCATGCTCCTCATATTTTTGACACCTTTTGAAACTCTTCATATTTTTCACATCTTTTCAGGCTCTTCATGATTTTCAACACCACTTCATGCTCCTCGTATTTTTCAGACCTTTTCATGCTCCTCATATTTTTGACACCTTTTGAAGCTCTTCATATTTTTCACACCTTTTGAAGCTCTTCGTATTTTTCACACCTTTTCAGGCTCTTCATGTTTTTGAAAACCGTTTTTTGCTGCTTCTATTTTTCAGACCGTTTCATGCTCCTCATATATTTTAAACCTTTTGAAAGTCTTCATATTTTTCACACCTTTTCAAGCTGTTCATGTTTTTCAACAATGCTTCATGATCCTCCTATTTTTCAGACCGTTTCATGCTCCTCAAGTATTTCACAACTTTTGAAGCTCTTCATATTTTTCACACCTTTTCAGGCTCTTCATGATTTTGAAGACCGATTCATGCTCCTCCTGTTTTTCAGACCGTTTCACGCTCCTCATATTTTTGACACCTTTTGAAGCTCTTCATATTTTTTACAACTTTTCAGGCATTTCATGTTTTGGAACACCTCTTCATGCTCCTCCTATTTTTCACACCTTTTGAAGCTCTTCACATTTTTCACACCATTTCAGGCTCTTCATGTTTTTCAACAGCGCTTCCTGCTCCTCCTATTTTTCAGACAGTTTAATGCTCCTCCTGTACTTCACACCTTTTGAAGCTCTTCATATTTTTCACACCTTTTCAGGCTCTTCATGTTTTTCAACACCGCTTCATTCTCCTCCTATTTTCAGACCGTTTAATGCTCCTCCTGTACTTCACACCTTTTGTAGCTCTTCATATTTTTTACACCTTTTCAAGCTCTTCATGTTTTTGAACAGCGCTTCATGCTCCTCCTATTTTTCAGACAGTTTCATGATCCTCATGTATTTCACACCTTTTGAAGCTCTTCGTATTTTTCACACCTTTTCAGGCTCTTCATGTTTTTGAGCACCGCTTCATGCTCCTCTTCTTTTTCAGACCGTTTCATGCTCCTCATATTTTTGACCTCTTTTGAAGCTCCTAATATTTTTCACATCTTTTGAAGCTCTTCATATATTTCACACTTTTTCAGGCTCTTCATGTTTTTCAACACCACTTCATGTTCCTCCTATTTTTCAGACCGTTTCATGCTCATCTCATTTTTGACAGATTTTGAAGCGCTTCATATTTTTCACACCTTTTCAGTCTCTTCATGTTTTTGAACACTGTTTCATGCTCCTCCTACTTTTCAGACCGTATAATGCTCCTCATATTTTTCACACTTTTCGAAGCTCTTCATATTTTTCACACCTTTTCAGGCTCTTCATGTTTTTAAACACCACTTCATGCTCCTCCTAATTATCATATCGTTTCATGCTCCTCATATTTTTGACACCTTTTGTAGCTCTTCATATTATTCACACCTTTTCAGGCTTTCGTGATTTTCAAAACCGTTTCATGCTCCTCCTATTTTTCAGACCGTTTCATGCTCATCTCATTTTTGACACCTTTGGAAGCTCTTCTTATTTTTCACATCTTTTGAAACTCATCATATTTTTCACACGTTTTCAGGCTCTTCATGTTTTTCAACACCGCTTCATGCTCCTCCTATTTTTCACAACTGTTGAAGCTCGTCATATTTTTCACACCTTTTCAGGCTCTTCATATTTTTGAACACCGCTTCATGCTGCTCCTATTTTTCAGACCGTTTCATGCTCCTCATATTTTTGAAAGGTTTTGAAGCTCTTCAAATTTTTCACACCTTTTCAGGCTCTTCATGTTTTTCAACACCGCTTCATGATCCTCCTATTTTTCAGACCGTTTCATGCTCCTCATGTATTTCACACCTTTTGAAGCTGTTCATATTTTTCACACGTTTTCAGGCTCTTCATGTTTTTCATCAATGCTTCATGCTCCTTCTCTTTTTCAGACCGTTTCATGCTCCTCATATTTTTCACACTTTTTGAAGCTCTTCATATTTTTCACACCTTTTCAGGCTCTTCACGTTTTTCAACACCGTCTCATGCTCCTCCTATTTTTCAGACAGTTTCATGCTCCTCATGTATTTCACATCTTTTGAAGCTCTTCATATTTTTCACACCTTTTCAAGCTCTTCATATTTTTGAACACCGCTTCATGCTCCTCCTATTTTATACACCGTTTCATGATCCTCATGTATTTCACACCTTTTGTAGCTCTTCATATTTTTTACACCTTTTCAAACTCTTCATGTTTTTGAACAGCGCTTCATGCTCCTCCTATTTTTCAGACAGTTTCATGCTCCTCATGTATTTCTCACCTTTTGAAGCTCTTCGTATTTTTCACACCTTTTGAAGCTCTTCATGTTTATCAACACCGCTTCATGCTCCTCCTATTTTTCAGACCGTTACATGCGCCTCATATTTTTGACACCTTTTGAAGCTCTTCATATTTTTCACACATTTTCAGGCTCTTCATGTTTATCAACACCGCTTCATGCTCCTCCTATTTTTCAGACCGTTTCTTGCTCCTAATATTTTTGACACTTTTTGAGGCTCTTCATATTTTTCACACCTTTTCATGCTCTTCATGTTTTCAACATCGATTCATGCTCCTATTATTTTTCAGACCGTTTCTTCCTCGTCCTATTTTCACACCGTTTCATGCTCCTCATATTTTTGACACCTTTTGAAGCTCTTCATATTTTTCACACCTTATCATGCTCTTCATGTTTTTGAACACGGCTTAATGCTCCTCCTATTTTTCAGACCGTTTCATGCTCCTCATATTTTTGACACCTTTTGAAGCTCTTCATATTTTTCACACCTTTTCAGGCTCTTCAAGTTTTTGAACAATGCTACAATTCTCCTCCTATTTTTCAGACCGTTTCATGCTCCTCATATTTTTGATCTCTTTTGAAGCTCTTCATATTTTTCACGCCTTTTGAAGCTCTTCATATATTTCACACTTTTTCAGGCTCTTCATGTTTTTCAACACCACTTCATGCTTCTCCTATTTCTCAGACCGTTTCATGCTCATCTCATTTTTGACAGCATTTGAAGCTCTTCATATTTTTCACATTTTTGAAGCTCTTCATATTTTTCACACCTTTTCAGGCTCTTCATGTTTTTGAACACCGTTTCATGCTCCTCCTATTTTCAGACCGTTTCTTGCTCCTCATATTTTTGACACCTTTGAATCTCTTCATATTTTTCACACCTTTTCAGCCTCTTCATATATTTCACACGTTTTAAGTCTCTTCATGTTTTTCAACACCGCTTCATGCTCCTCCTATTTTTCACACCGTTTCATGTTCCTCATGTATTTCATACCCTTTGAAGCTCTTCATATTTTTCACTACTTTTCAGGTTCTTCATGGTTTTCAACACCGCTTCATGCTCCTCCTATTTTTCTGACCGTTTCATGCTCCTCATGTATTTCACACATTTTGAAGCTCTTCATATTTTTCACACCTTTTGAAGCTCTTCATATTTTTCACACCTTTTGAAGCACTTCATATTTTTCCCACCTTTTCAGGCTATTCATGTTTTTGAACACCGTTTCATGCGCCTCCTATAATTCAGACGGTTTCATGCTCCTCATGTATTTCACTCCTTTTGAAGCTCTTCATATTTTACACACCTTTTCAGGCTCTTCATGATTTTCAACCCCACTCATGCTCCTCCGATTTTTCAGACCGTTTCATGCTCATCTCATTTTTGACACCTTTTGAAGCTCTTCATATTTTTCACACCTTTTCAGGCTCTTCATGTTTTTCACACCTTTTCAGGCTCTTCATGATTTTGAACAGCGTTTCATGCTGCTCGTATTTTTCAGACCTTTTCATACTCCTCTTATTTTGACACATTTTGAAGCTCTTCATATATTTCACACCTTTTCAGGCTCTTCATGTTTTTCTACACTGCTTCATGCTCCTCCTATTTTTCAGACCGTTTCATGCTCCTCATATTTTTGACACCTTTTAAAGCTCTTCATATATTTCACACCTTTTCAGGCTCCTCATGTGTTTCTACACTGCTTCATGCTCCTACTATTTTTCAGACCGTTTCATGCTCCTCGTATTTTTCAGACCGTTTCATGCTCCTCATATTTTGACACCTTTTGAAGCTCTTCATATTTTTTCACACCTTTTCATGCTCTTCATGTGTTTCAACACCGCTTCATGCTCCTCCTAGTTTTCATACCGTTTCATACTCCTCCTATTTTTGACACCTTTTGAAGCTGTTCATATATTTCACACCTTTCAGGCTCTTCATGTTTTTCAAAACCTCTTCATGCTCCTCCAATTTTCAGACCGATTCATGCTCCTCATATTTTTGACACCTTTTGAAGCTCTTCATATTTTTCACACCTTTTCATGATCTTCATGTTTTTCAACACCGTTTCATGCTTCTCCTAATTTTCAGAACGTTTCATGCTCCTCATATTTTTGACACCTTTTGAAGCTCTTCATATTTTTCACACATTTTCAGGCTCTTCATGTTTATCAACACCGCTTCATGCTCCTCCTATTTTTCAGACCGTTTCTTGCTCCTAATATTTTTGACACTTTTTGAAGCTCTTCATATTTTTCACACCTTTTCATGCTCTTCATGTTTTCAACATCGATTCATGCTCCTATTATTTTCAGACCGTTTCATCCTCGTCCTATTTTCACACCGTTTCATGCTCCTCATATTTTTGACACCTTTTGAAGCTCTTCATATTTTTCACACCTTTTCAGGCTCTTCATGTTTTTGAACACGGCTTCATGCTCCTCCTATTTTTCAGACCGTTTCATGCTCCTCATATTTTTGACACCTTTTGAAGCTCTTCATATATTTCACACCTTTTCAGGCACTTCATGTTTTCAACACCGCTTCATGCTCCTCCTATTTTTCAAACCGTATCATGCTCCTCATATTTTTTACACTTTTGAAGCTCCTCATATTTTTCACACCTTTTCATGCTCTTCATGTTTTCAACACCGATTCATGCCCCTCCTATTTTTCAGTCCGTTTCATGCTCCTCCTGTTTTTCACACCGTTTCATTATCCTCATAATTTGACACCTTTTGAAGCTCTTCATATTTTTCACACCTTTTCAGGCTCTTCATGTTTTTGAACATGGCTTCATGCTCCTCCTATTTTTCAGACCGTTTCATGCTCCTCACATTTTTGACACGTTTTGAAGCTCTTCATATTTCACACCTTTTCATGATCTTCATGTTTTTCAATAACACTTCATGCTCCTCCGAGATTTCAGACCGTTTCATACTCCTCCTATTTTTGACACCTTTTGAAGCTCTTAATATATTTCACCCCATTTCAAGCTCTTCATGTTTTTCAACACTGCTTCATGCTCCTCCTATTTTTCAGACCGTTACAGGCGCCTCATATTTTTGACAGCTTTTGGAGCTCTTCATATTTTTCACACATTTTCAGGCTCTTCATGTTTTTCAACACCGCTTCATGCTCCTCCTATTTTTCAGACCGTTTCTTGCTCCTAATATTTTTGACACCTTTTGAAGCTCTTCATATTTTTCACACCTCTTCATGCTCTTCATGTTTTCAACATCGATTCATGCTCCTATTATTTTTCAGACCGTTTCATCCTCCTCCTATTTTCACACCGTTTCATGCTCCTCATATTTTTGACACCTTTTGAAGCTCTTCATATATTTCACACCTTTTCAGGCACTTCATGTTTTTTCACACCACTTCATGCTTCTCCTATTTTTCAGACCGTTTCATGATCCTCATGAATTTCACACATTTTGAAGCTCTTTATATTTTTCACACATTTTTAGGCTCTTCATTTTGTTCAACACTACTTCTTGCTCCTCCAAATTTTCAGACCGTTTCATACTCATCTAATTTTTGACACCTTTTGAAGCTCTTCATATTTTTCACACCTTTTCAGGCTCTTCATATTTTTCCCCACCACTTCATTCTTCTCCTATTTTTCAGACCATTTCATGCTCCTCATGAATTTCACACCTTTTGAAGCTCCTCATATTTTTCACACCTTTTCAGGCTCTTCATGATTTTCAACCCCACTTCATGCTCCTCCGATTTTTCAGACCGTTTCATGCTCATCTCATTTTTGACACCTTTTGAAGCTCTTCATATTTTTCACACCTTTTCAGGCTCTTCATGTTTTTCACACCTTTTCAGGCTCTTCATGATTTTGAACAGTGTTTCATGTTACTCCTATTTTTCAGACCGTTTCATACTCCTCATATTTTACACATTTTGAAGCTCTTCATATATTTCACACCTTTTCAGGTTCTTCATGTTTTTCTACATAGCTTCATGCTCCTCCTATTTTTCAGACCGTTTCATGCTCCTCATATTTTTGACACCTTTTAAAGCTCTTCATATTTTTCACAACTTTCAGGCTCTTCATGGTTTTCAACACCACTACATGCTCTTCCTCATATGTTTCACACCTTTTGAAGCTCTTCAAGTTTTTTAACACCTTTTCATGCTGCTCCTATATTTCCTATCATTTCATGCTCCTTATATTTTTGACACCTTTTGAAGCTCTTCATATATTTCACACCTTTTCAGGCTCTTCATATTTTTCAACACCGCTTCAAGCTCCTCCTATTTTTCAGACCGATTATTGCTCCTCATATTTTTGACACCTTTGAGGCTCTTCATATATTTCACACATTTTCAGGCTCTTCATGTTTTCAACACCGCTTCATGCTCCTCCTAATTTTCAGACCGTTTCATTCTCCTCATATTTTTGACACCATTTGAAGCTCTTCATATTTTTCACACCTTTTCAGGCTCTTCATGTTTTTTAACACCTTTTCATGCTCCTGCTATATTTCAGACCGTTTCATGCTCCTTATATTTTTGACACCTTTTGAAGCTCTTCCTATTTTTCATACGTTTTCAGGCTCTACATATTTTTCAACACCGCTTCATGCTCCTCCTATTTTTCAGACCGTATCATGCTCCTCATATGTTTCACACTTTTTCAGGCTCTTCATGTTTTTCAACATCACTTCATGCTCCTCCTATGTTTCAGACCGTTTCATGCTCCTCATATTTTTGACACAGTTTGAAGCTCTTCACATTGTTCACACCTTTTGAGGCTCTTCATGTTTTTGAAAACAGTTTCTTGCTCCTCATATTTTTCAGACCGTTTCACCCTCTATATATTTGACACCTTTTTGAAGCTCTTCATATTTTCACACCTTTTGAGGCTCTTCATGTTTTTGAAAACAGTTTCTTGCTCCTCATATTTTTCAGACCGTTTCACCCTCTATATATTTGACACCTTTTTGAAGCTCTTCATATTTTTCACACCTTTTCAGGCTCTTCATGTTTTTCAACACCACTTCAAGCTCCTTCTATTTTTCAGACCGTTTCATGTTTCTCATATATTTGACACAGTTTGAAGCTCTTCATATTTTTCACAACTGTTGAGGCTCTTCATGTTTTTGAAAACAGTTTCTTGCTCCTCATGTTTTTCAGACCCTTTCACCCTCCTCATATTTTTGACACCTTTATGAAGTTCTTCATTTTTTTCACACCTTTCCGGGCTCTTCAAGGGTATGAACACCGTTTCATGATCCTCCTATTTTTCAGACCGTTTCATGCTCCTCATATATTTGACACCTTTTGAAGTTCTTCATATTTTTCACACCTTTTCAGGCTCTTCATGTTTTTCAACACCAGTTCATGCTCCTCCTATTTTTCTGACCGTTTCATGCTCCTTATATTTTTGACACCTTTTGAAGTTCTTCATATTTTTCACACCTTTCAGGCTCTTCATGGTTTTCAACACCACTACATGCTCTTCCTATTTTTCAGACCGTTTCATGCTCCTCATATGTTTCACACCTTTTGAAGCTCTTCAAGTTTTTTAACACCTTTTCATGCTCCTCCTATATTTCATACCATTTCATGCTCCTTATATTTTGACACCTTTTGAAGCTCTTCATATATTTCACATCTTTTCAGGCTCTTCATATTTTTCAACACCGCTTCAAGCTCCTCCTATTTTTCAGACCGATTCTTGCTCCTCATATTTTTGACACGTTTGAGGCTCTTCATATATTTCACACATTTTCAGGCTCTTCATGTTTTTCAACACCGCTTCATGCTCCTCCTAATTTTCAGACCGTTTCATTCTCCTCATACTTTTGACACCATTTGAAGCTTTTCATATTTTTCACACCTTTTCAGGCTCTTCATGTTTTTTAACACCTTTTCATGCTCCTCCTATATTTCAGACCGTTTCATGCTCCTTATATTTTTGACACCTTTTGAAGCTTTTCATATTTTTCACAACTTTTCAGGCTCTTCATATTTTTCAACCCCGCTTCATGCTCCTCCTATTTTTCAGATCGTATCATGCTCCTCATATGTTTCACACATTTTTCAGGCTCTTCATGTTTTTCAACAATACTTCATGCTAATCCTATGTTTCAGACCATTTCATGCTCCTCATATTTTTGACAAAGTTTGAAGCTCTTCACATTTTTCACACCTTTTCAGGCTCTTCATGTTTTTCAACACCGCTTCAAGCTCCTCCTATTTTTCAGACCGTTTCTTGCTCCTCATAATTTGACACCTTTGAGGCTCTTCATATATTTCACACATTTTCAGGCTCTTCATGTTTTCAACACCGCTTCATGCTCCTCCTAATTTTCAGACCGTTTCATCTCCTCATATTTTTGACACCATTTGAATCTTTTCATATTTTTCACACCTTTTCAAGCTCTTCATGTTTCTTAACACCTTTTCACGCTCCTGCTATATTTCAGACCGTTTCATGCTCCTTATATTTTTGACACCTTTTGAAGCTCTTCATATTTTTCATACGTTTTCAGGCTCTTCATATTTTTCAACACCGCTTCATGCTCCTCCTATTTTTCAGACCGTATCATGCTCCTCATATGTTTTACACCTTTTTCAGGCTCTTCATGTTTTTCAACATCACTTCATGCTCCTCCTATGTTTCAGACCGTTTCATGCTCCTCATATTTTTGACACAGTTTGAAGCTCTTCACATTGTTCACACCTTTTGAGGCTCTTCATGTTTTTGAAAACAGTTTCTTGCTCCTCATATTTTTCAGACCGTTTCACCCTCTATATATTTGACACCTTTTTGAAGCTCTTCATATTTTTCACACCTTTTCAGGCTCTTCATTTTTTCAACAACACTTCATGCTCCTCCTATGTTTCAGACCGTTTCCTGCTCCTCATATTTTTGACACAGTTTGAAGCTCTTCACATTGTTCACACCTTTTGAGGCTCTTCATGTTTTTGAAAACAGTTTCTTGCTCCTCATATTTTTCAGACCGTTTCACCCTCTATATATTTGACACCTTTTTGAAGCTCTTCATATTTTTCACACCTTTTCACGTTCTTCATGTTTTTCAACATCGCTTGCTGCTCCTCCTCTTTTTCAGAGCGTTTCATGCTCCTCATAATTTTGACACCTTTGAAGCTCTTCATATTTTTCACACCTTTTCAGGCTCTTCATATTTTTCAACACCACTTCAGGCTCCTTCTATTTTTCAGACCGTTTCTTGCTCCTCATATTTTTGACACCTTTGAAGCTCTTCATATTTTTCACACTTTTTCAGGCTCTTCATGTTTTTCAACACCACTTCAAGCTCCTTCTATTTTTCAGACCGTTTCTTGCTCCTCATATTTTTGACACCTTTGAGGCTCTTCATATATTTCACACTGTTTCAGGCTCTTTATGTTTTTCAACACTGCTTCATGCTCCTCCTAATTTTCAGACCGTTTCATTCTCCTCATATTTTTGATACCTTTTGAAGCTCTTCATATTTTTCACACTTTTTCAGGCTCTTCATGTTTTTCAAACCGCTTCATGCTCCTCCTATTTTTCAGACCGTTTCATGCTTCTCCTATTTTTCAGACCGTTTCATGCTCCTCATATTTTTGACGCCTTTTGAAGCTCCTCCTATTTTTCACACCTTTTCAGGCTCTTCATGTTTTTCAGCACCACTTCATGCTCCTCCTATTTTTCAGACCGTTTCATGCTCCTCATATTTTTGACACTTTTTGAAGCTCTTCATATTTTTCACACCTTTTCAGGCTCTTCATGTTTTTCAACACCGCTTCATGCTCCTCCTATTTTTCAGACCCTTTCATGCTCCTCATATTTTTGACACCTTTTGAAGCTCTTCATATTTTTCACACCTTTTCACGCTCTTCATGTTTTTCAACATCGCTTGCTGCTCCTCCTCTTTTTCAGAGCGTTTCATGCTCCTCATAATTTTGACACCTTTGAAGCTCTTCATATTTTTCACACCTTTTCAGGCTCTTCATATTTTTCAACACCACTTCATGTTTCTCCTATTTTTCAGACCGTTTAATGCTCCTCATATTTTTGACACTTTTTGAAGCTCTTCATATTTTTCACACTTCTCCAGGCTCTTCATTTTTTTGAACACCGCTTCATGCTCCTCCTATTTTTCAGACCTTTTCATGCTCCTCAAGTTTTTGACACCTTTTGAAGCACTTCATATTTTTCACACCTTTTCAGGCTCTTCATGTTTTTCAACAACGCTTCATGCTCCTCCTATTTTTCAGACCGTTTCATGCTCCTCATATGTTTCACACCTTTTGAAGCTCTTCATATTTTTTTAACACCTTTTCACGCTCCTCCTATATTTCAGACCGTTTCAAGCTCCTCATATTTTTGGCACTTTTTGTAGCTCTTCATATTTTTCACACCTTTTCAGGGTCTTCATGTTTTTCTACACCACTTCATGCTCCTCCTATTTTTCAGACCGTTTTATTCTACTGATATGTTTCACACCTTTTTCAAGCTCTTCATGTTTTTCAACACCACTTCATGCTCCTCCTAATTATCAGACCGTTTCATTCTCCTCATATTTTTGACACCATTTGAAGCTCTTCATATTTTTCACACCTTTTCAGGCTCTTCATGTTTTTTAACACCTTTTCATGCTCCTGCTATATTTCAGACCGTTTCATGCTCCTTATATTTTTGACACCTTTTGAAGCTCTTCATATTTTTCATACGTTTTCAGGCTCTTCATATTTTTCAACACCGCTTCATGCTCCTCCTATTTTTCAGACCGTATCATGCTCCTCATATGTTTCACACCTTTTTCAGGCTCTTCATGTTTTTCAACAACACTTCATGCTCCTCCTATGTTTCAGACCGTTTCATGCTCCTCATATTTTTGACACAGTTTGAAGCTCTTCACATTGTTCACACCTTTTGAGGCTCTTCATGTTTTTGAAAACAGTTTCTTGTTCCTCATATTTTTCAGACCTTTTCACCCTCTATATATTTGACACCTTTTTGAAGCTCTTCATATTTTTCACACCTTTTGAGGCTCTTCATGTTTTTGAAAACAGTTTCTTCCTCCTCATATTTTTCAGACTGTTTCACCCTCTATATATTTGACACCTTTTTGAAGCTCTTCATATTTTTCACACCTTTTCAGGCTCTTCATGTTTTTCAACACCACTTCAGGCTCCTTCTATTTTTCAGACCGTTTCTTGCTCCTCATATTTTTGACACCTTTGAGGCTCTTCATATTTTTCACACTTTTTCAGGCTCTTCATGTTTTTCAACACCACTTCAAGCTCCTTCTATTTTTCAGACCGTTTCTTGCTCCTCATATTTTTGACACCTTTGAGGCTCTTCATATATTTCACACTGTTTCAGGCTCTTTATGTTTTTCAACACTGCTTCATGCTCCTCCTAATTTTCAGACCGTTTCATTCTCCTCATATTTTTGATACCTTTTGAAGCTCTTCATATTTTTCACACTTTTTCAGGCTCTTCATGTTTTTCAAACCGCTTCATGCTCCTCCTATTTTTCAGACCGTTTCATGCTTCTCCTATTTTTCAGACCGTTTCATGCTCCTCATATTTTTGACGCCTTTTGAAGCTCCTCCTATTTTTCACACCTTTTCAGGCTCTTCATGTTTTTCGGCACCACTTCATGCTCCTCCTATTTTTCAGACCGTTTCATGCTCCTCATATTTTTGACACTTTTTGAAGCTCTTCATATTTTTCACACCTTTTCAGGCTCTTCATGTTTTTCAACACCGCTTCATGCTCCTCCTATTTTTCAGACCCTTTCATGCTCCTCATATTTTTGACACCTTTTGAAGCTCTTCATATTTTTCACACCTTTTCACGCTCTTCATGTTTTTCAACATCGCCTGCTGCTCCTCCTCTTTTTCAGAGCGTTTCATGCTCCTCATAATTTTGACACCTTTGAAGCTCTTCATATTTTTCACACCTTTTCAGGCTCTTTATATTTTTCAACACCACTTCATGTTTCTCCTATTTTTCAGACCGTTTAATGCTCCTCATATTTTTGACACTTTTTGAAGCTCTTCATATTTTTCACACTTCTCCAGGCTCTTCATTTTTTTTAACACCGCTTCATGCTCCTCCTATTTTTCAGACCTTTTCATGCTCCTCAAGTTTTTGACACCTTTTGAAGCACTTCATATTTTTCACACCTTTTCAGGCTCTTCATGTTTTTCAACAACGCTTCATGCTCCTCCTATTTTTCAGACCGTTTCATGCTCCTCATATGTTTCACACCTTTTGAAGCTCTTCATATTTTTTTAACACCTTTTCACGCTCCTCCTATATTTCAGACCGTTTCAAGCTCCTCATATTTTTGACACTTTTTGTAGCTCTTCATATTTTTCACACCTTTTCAGGGTCTTCGTGTTTTTCTACACCACTTCATGCTCCTCCTATTTTTCAGACCGTTTTATTCTACTGATATGTTTCACACCTTTTTCAAGCTCTTCATGTTTTTCAACACCACTTCATGCTCCTCCTAATTATCAGACCGTTTCATTCTCCTCATATTTTTGACACCATTTGAAGCTCTTCATATTTTTCACACCTTTTCAGGCTCTTCATGTTTTTTAACACCTTTTCATGCTCCTGCTATATTTCAGACCGTTTCATGCTCCTTATATTTTTGACACCTTTTGAAGCTTTTCATATTTTTCATACGTTTTCAGGCTCTTCATATTTTTCAACACCGCTTCATGCTCCTCCTATTTTTCAGACCGTATCATGCTCCTCATATGTTTCACACCTTTTTCAGGCTCTTCATGTTTTTCAACAACACTTCATGCTCCTCCTATGTTTCAGACCGTTTCATGCTCCTCATATTTTTGACACAGTTTGAAGCTCTTCACATTGTTCACACCTTTTGAGGCTCTTCATGTTTTTGAAAACAGTTTCTTGTTCCTCATATTTTTCAGACCGTTTCACCCTCTATATATTTGACACCTTTTTGAAGCTCTTCATATTTTTCACACCTTTTGAGGCTCTTCATGTTTTTGAAAACAGTTTCTTGCTCCTCATATTTTTCAGACTGTTTCACCCTCTATATATTTGACACCTTTTTGAAGCTCTTCATATTTTTCACACCTTTTCAGGCTCTTCATGTTTTTCAACACCACTTCAAGCTCCTTCTATTTTTCAGACCGTTTCTTGCTCCTCATATTTTTGACACCTTTGAGGCTCTTCATATATTTCACACTTTTTCAGGCTCTTCATGTATTTCAACACCACTTCAAGCTCCTTCAATTTTTCAGACCGTTTCTTGCTCCTCATATTTTTGACACCTTTGAGGCTCTTCATATATTTCACACTGTTTCAGGCTCTTTAGGTTTTTCAACACCGCTTTATGCTCCTCCTAATTTTCAGACCGTTTCATTCTCCTCATATTTTTGACACCTTTTGAAGCTCTTCATATTTTTCACACTTTTTTAGGCTCTTCATGTTTTTCAAACCGCTTCATGCTCCTCCCATTTTTCAGACCGTTTCATGCTTCTCCTATTTTTCTGACCGTTTCATGCTCCTCATATTTTTGACACCTTTTGAAGCTCCTCCTATTTTTCACACCTTTTCAGGCTCTTCATGTTTTTCAGCACCACTTCATGCTCCTCCTATTTTTCAGACCGTTTCATGCTCCTCATATTTTTGACACTTTTTGAAGCTCTTCATATTTTTCACACCTTTTCAGGCTCTTCGTGTTTTTCAACACCGCTTCATGCTCCTCCTATTTTTCAGACCCTTTCATGCTCCTCATATTTTTGACACCTTTTGAAGCTCTTCATATTTTTCACACCTTTTCACGCTCTTCATGTTTTTCAACATCGCTTGGTGCTCCTCCTCTTTTTCAGAGCGATTCATGCTCCTCATAATTTTGACACCATTGAAGCTCTTCATATTTTTCACACCTTTTCAGGCTCTTCATATTTTTCAACACCACTTCATGTTTCTCCTATTTTTCAGACCGTTTAATGCTCCTCATATTTTTGACACTTATTGAAGCTCTTCATATTTTTCACACTTTTTCAGGCTCTTCATGTTTTTCAAACCGCTTCATGCTCCTCCCATTTTTCAGACCGTTTCATGCTTCTCCTATTTTTCTGACCGTTTCATGCTCCTCATATTTTTGACGCCTTTTGAAGCTCTTCATATTTTTCACACCTTTTCAGGCTATTCATGTTTTTCAGCACGACTTCATGCTCCTCCTATTTTTCAGACCGTTTCATTCTCCTCATATTTTTGACACCTTTTGAAGCTCTTCATATTTTTCACACCTTTTCAGGCTCTTCATGTTTTTCAACACCGCTTCATGCTACTCCTATTTTTCAGACCCTTTCATGCTCCTCATATTTGTGACACCTTTTGAAGCTCTTCATATTTTTCACACCTTTTCAGGCTCTTCATGTTTTTCAACACCACTTCAATCTCCTTCTATTTTTCAGACCGTTTCTTGCTCCTCATATTTTTGACACCTTTGAGGCTCTTCATTTATTTCACATTTTTTCAGGCTCTTCATGTTTTTCATCACCACTTCAAGCTCCTTCTATTTTTCAGACCGTTTCTTGCTCCTCATATTTTTGACACCTTTGAGGCTCTTCATATATTTCACACTGTTTCAGGCTCTTTATGTTTTTCAACACTGCTTCATGCTCCTCCTAATTTTCAGACCGTTTCTTTCTCCTCATATTTTTGACACCTTTTGAAGCTCTTCATATTTTTCACACTTTTTCAGGCTCTTCATGTTTTTCAAACCGCTTCATGCTCCTCCTATTTTTCAGACCGTTTCATGCTTCTCCTATTTTTCAGACCGTTTCATGCTCCTCATATTTTTGACGCCTTTTGAAGCTCCTCCTATTTTTCACAACTTTTCAGGCTCTTCATGTTTTTCAACACCGCTTCATGCTCCTCGTATTTTTCAGAGCGTTTCATGGTCCTCATAATTTTGACACCTTTTGAAGCTCTTCATATTTTTCACACTTTTTCAGGCTCTTCATGTTTTTCAAACCGCTTCATGGTCCTCCAATTTTTCAGACCATTTCATGCTTCTCTTATTTTTCAGACCGTTTCATGCTCCTCATATTTTTGACGCCTTTTGAAGCTCTTCCTATTTTTCACACCTTTTCAGGCTCTTCATATTTTTCAACACCGCTTCATGCTCCTCGTATTTTTCAGACCGTTTCATGCTCCTCATATTTTTCACTTCTTTTGAAGCTCTTCATATTTTTCACACCTTTTCAGGCTCTTCATGTTTTTAAACACCGTTTCATGCTCGTCATATTTTTCAGACCGTTTCATGCTCCTCATATTTTTGACACCTTTTGAAGCTCTTCATATTTTTCACACCTTTTCAGTCTATTCATGTTTTTCAATACCGCTCATGATCCTCCTATTTTTCAGACCGTTTCATACTCCTCATGTATTTCACACCTTTTGAAGCTCTTCATATGTTTCACACCTTTTCAGGCTCTTCATGTTTTTCAACACCATTTCATGCTCCTCTTATTTTTCAGACCGTTTCATGCTCCTCATATTTTTGACACCTTTTGAAGCTCTTCATATTTTTTAACACTTTTTCACGCTCCTCCTATATATCAGACCGTTTCAAGCTCCTCATATTTTTGACACTTTTTGTAGCTCTTCATATTTTTCACACCTTTTCAGGGTCTTCATATTTTTCTACACCACTTCATGCTCCTCCTAATTATCAGACCGTTTCATTCTCCTCATATTTTTGACACCATTTGAAGCTTTTCATATTTTTCACACCTTTTCAGGCTCTTCATGTTTTTTAACACCTTTTCATGCTCCTCCTATATTTCAGACCGTTTCATGCTCCTTATATTTTTGACACCTTTTGAAGCTCTTCATATTTTTCACTCCTTTTTCAGGCTCTTCATGTTTTTCAACAACACTTCATGCTCCACCTATGTTTCAGACCGTTTCATGCTCCTCATATTTTTGACACAGTTTGAAGCTCTTCACATTGTTCACACCTTTTGAGGCTCTTCATGTTTTTGAAAACAGTTTCTTGCTCCTCATATTTTTCAGACCGTTTCACCCTCTATATATTTGACACCTTTTTGAAGCTCTTCATATTTTTCACACCTTTTGAGGCTCTTCATGTTTTTGAAAACAGTTTCTTGCTCCTCTTAATTTTCAGACCGTTTCACCCTCTATATATTTGACACCTTTTTGAAGCTCTTCATATTTTTCACACCTTTTCAGGCTCTTCATGTTTTTCAACACCACTTCAAGCTCCTTCTATTTTTCAGACCGTTTCTTGCTCCTCATATTTTTGACACCTTTGAGGCTCTTCATATATTTCACACTTTTTCAGGCTCTTCATGTCTTTCAACACCACTTCAAGCTCCTTCAATTTTTCAGACCTTTTCTTGCTCCTCTTATTTTTGACACCTTTGAGGCTCTTCATATATTTCACACTGTTTCAGGCTCTTTATGTTTTTCAACACCGCTTCATGCTCCTCCTAATTTTCAGACCGTTTCATTCTCCTCATATTTTTGACACCTTTTGAAGCTCTTCATATTTTTCACACTTTTTCAGGCTCTTCATGTTTTTCAAACCGCTTCATGCTCCTCCTATTTTTCAGACCATTTCATGCTTCTCCTATTTTTCAGACCGTTTCATGCTCCTCATATTTTTGACGCCTTTTGAAGCTCTTCCTATTTTTCACACCTTTTCAGGCTCTTCATATTTTTCAACACCGCTTCATGCTCCTCGTATTTTTCAGACCGTTTCATGCTCCTCATATTTTTCACTTCTTTTGAAGCTCTTCATATTTTTCACACCTTTTCAGGCTCTTCATGTTTTTGAACACCCTTTCATGCTCGTCATATTTTTCAGACCGTTTCATGCTCCTCATATTTTTGATACATTTTGAAGCTCTTCATATTTTTCACACCTTTTCAGTCTATTCATGTTTTTCAATACCGCTCATGATCCTCCTATTTTTCAGACCGTTTCATACTCCTCATGTATTTCACACCTTTTGAAGCTCTTCATATGTTTCACACCTTTTCAGGCTCTTCATGTTTTTCAACACCATTTCATGCTCCTCTTATTTTTCAGACCGTTTCATGCTCCTCATATTTTTGACACCTTTTGAAGCTCTTCATATTTTTCACACCATTTCAGGCTCTTCAAGTTTTTGAACAACGCTACAATGCTCCTCCTATTTTTCAGACCGTTTCATGCTCCTCATATTTTTGACACCTTTTGAAGCTCTTCATATTTTTTACACCTTTTCAGTCTCTACATGTTTTTCAACACGGCTTCATGCTCCTCTTATTTTTCAGACCGTTTCATGCTCCTCATATTTTTCACAACTTTTGAAGCTCTTCCTATTTTTCACACCTTTTCAGGCTCTTCATATTTTTCAGCACCACTTCATACTCCTCCTATTTTTCAGACCGTATCATGCTCCTCATATATTTGACACCTTTTGAAGCTCTTCATATTTTTCACACCTTTTCACGCTCTTCATGTTTTTCAACATCGCTTGCTGCTCCTCCTCTTTTTCAGAGCGTTTCATGCTCCTCATAATTTTGACACCTTTGAAGCTCTTCGTATTTTTCACACCTTTTCAGGCTCTTCATATTTTTCAACCCCACTTCATGGTTCTCCTATTTTTCAGACCGTTTAATGCTCCTCATATTTTTGACACTTTTTGAAGCTCTTCATATTTTTCACACTTCTCCAGGCTCTTCATTTTTTTGAACACCGCTTCATGCTCCTCCTATTTTTCAGACCTTTTCATGCTCCTCATGTTTTTGACACCTTTTGAAGCACTTCATGTTTTTCACACCTTTTCAGGCTCTTCATGTTTTTCAACAACGCTTCATGCTCCTCCTATTTTTCAGACCGTTTCATGCTCCTCATATGTTTCACACATTTTGAAGCTCTTCGTATTTTTTTAACACCTTTTCACGCTCCTCCTATATTTCAGACCGTTTCAAGCTACTCATATTTTTGACACTTTTTCTAGCTCTTCACATTTTTCACACCTTTTCAGGGTCTTCATGTTTTTGAAAACAGTTTCTTGCTCCTCATATTTTTCAGACCGTTTCACCCTCTATATATTTGACACCTTTCTGAAGCTCTTCATATTTTTCACACCTTTTCAGGCTCTTCATGTTTTTCAACACCACTTCAAGCTCCTTCTATTTTTCAGACCGTTTCTTGCTCCTAATATTTTTGACACCTTTGAGGCTCTTCATATATTTCACACTTTTTCAGTCTCTTTATGTTTTTCAACACCGCTTCATGCTCCTCCTAATTTTCAGACCGTTTCATTCTCCTCATATTTTTGACACCTTTTGAAGCTCTTCATATTTTTCACACCTTTTCAGGCTCTTCATGTTTTTCAACACCGCTTCAAGCTCCTTCTATTTTTCAGACCGTTTCTTGCTCCTCATATTTTTGACACCTTTGAGGCTCTTCATATATTTCACACTTTTTCAGGCTCTTTATGTTTTTCAACACCGCTTCATGCTCCTCCTGATTTTCAGACCGTTTCATGCTCCTCCTATTTTTCAGACCGTTTCATGCTCCTCGTATTTTTGACGCCTTTTGAAGCTCTTCATATTTTTCACACCTTTTCAGGCTCTTCATGTTTTTCAGCACCACTTCATGCTCCTCCTATTTTTCAGACCTTTTTTTGCTCCCCATATTTTTTACACATTTTGAAGCTCTTCATATTTTTCACACCTTTTCAGGCTCTTCATGTTTTTCAACACCGCTTCATGCTCCTCCTATTTTTCAAACCGTTTCATGCTCCTCATATTTTTGACACCTTTTGAATCTCTTCATATTTTTCACACCTTTTCAGGCTCTTCATGTTTTTCAACATCGCTTGCTGCTCCTCATCTTTTTCAGACCGTTTCATGCTCCTCTTAGTTTTGACACCTTTGAAGCTCTTCATATTTTTTACACCTTTTCAGGCTCCTCATATTTTTCTTCACCACTTCATGCTTCTCCTATTTTTCAGACCGTTTCATGCTCCTCATATTTTTGACACTTTTTGAAGCTCTTCATATTTTTGACACCTTTTCAGGCTCTTCATGTTTTTCAACAACACTTCATGCTCCTCCTATTTTTCAGACCGTTTCATGCTCCTCATATGTTTCACACCTTTTTCAGGCTCTTCATGTTTTTCAACAACACTTCATGCTCCTCCTATGTTTCAGACCGTATCATGCTCCTCATATTTTTGACACAGTTTGAAGCTCTTCACATTGTTCACACCTTTTGAGGCTCTTCATGTTTTTGAAAACAGTCTCTTGCTCCTCATATTTTTCAGACCGTTTCACCCTGTATATATTTGACACCTTTTTGAAGCTCTTCATATTTTTCACACCTTTTGAGGCTCTTCATGTTTTTGAAAACAGTTTCTTGCTCCTCATATTTTTCAGACCGTTTCACCCTTTATATATTTGACACCTTTTTGAAGCTCTTCATATTTTTCACACCTTTTCAGGCTCTTCATGTTTTTCAACACCACTTCAAGCTCCTTCTATTTTTCAGACCGTTTCTTGCTCCTCATATTTTTGACACCTTTGAGGCTCTTCATATATTTCACACTGTTTCAGGCTCTTTATGTTTTTCAACACCGCTTCATGCTCCTCCTAATTTTCAGACCGTTTCATTCTCCTCATATTTTTGACACATTTTGAAGCTCTTCATATTTTTCACACTTTTTCAGGCTCTTCATGTTTTTCAAACCGCTTCATGCTCCTCCTATTTTTCAGACCGTTTCATGCTTCTCCTATTTTTCAGACCGTTTCATGCTCCTCATATTTTTGACGCCTTTTGAAGCTCTTCATATTTTTCACACCTTTTCAGGCTATTCATGTTTTTCAGCACCACTTCATGCTCCTCCTATTTTTCAGACCGTTTCATGCTCCTCATATTCTTGACACCTTTTGAAGCTCTTCATATTTTTCACACTTTTTCACGCTCTTCATGTTTTTCAACATCGCTTGCTGCTCCTCCTCTTTTTCAGAGCGTTTCATGCTCCTCTTAATTTTGACACCTTTGAAGCTCTTCATATTTTTCACACCTTTTCAGGCTCTTCATGTTTTTCAACACCACTTCAAGCTCCTTCTATTTTTCAGACCGTTTCTTGCTCCTCATATTTTTGACACCTTTGAGGCTCTTCATATATTTCACACTTTTTCAGGCTCTTCATGTTTTTCAACACCACTTCAAGCTCCTTCTATTTTTCAGACCGTTTCTTGCTCCTCATATTTTTGACACCTTTGAGGCTCTTCATATATTTCACACTGTTTCAGGCTCTTTATATTTTTCAACACTGCTTCATGCTCCTCCTAATTTTCAGACCGTTTCATGCTTCTCCTATTTTTCAGACCGTTTCATGCTCCTCATATTTTTGACGCCCTTTGAAGCTCTTCCTATTTTTCACACCTTTTCAGGCTCTTCATGTTTTTCAACACCGCTTCATGCTCCTCGTATTTTTCAGAGCGTTTCATGGTCCTCATAATTTTGACAAATTTGAAGCTCTTCATATTTTTCACACCTTTTCAGGCTCTTCATATTTTTCAACACCACTTCATGCTCCTCCTATTTTTCAGACCGTTTCATGCTCCTCATATTTTTGACACGTTTTGAAGCTCATCATATTTTTCACACCTTTTCAGGCTCTTCATTTTTTTCAGCACAGTTTGATGCTCCTCCTATTTTTCAGACCGTTTCATGCTCCTCATATTTTTGACATCTTTTGAAACTCTTCATATATTTCACACCTTTTCAGGCTCTTCATGATTTTCAACACCACTTCATGCTCCTCCTTTTTTCAGACTGCTTCATTCTCATCTCATTTTTGACACATTTTGAAGCTGTTCATATTTTTCATTTCTTTTGAAGCTCTTCATATATTTTACACGTTTTCAGGCTCTTCATGGTTTTCAACACCGCTTCGTGCTGCTCCTAATTTTCAGATCATTTCATGCTCATCGATTTTTACACCTTTTGCAGGTCTTCATATTTTCACACCTTTTGAAGCTCTTCATATTTTTCACACCTTTTTAGGCTCTTCATGTATTTGAACACCGTTTCATGCTCCTCCTCTTTTTCAGATCGTTTCATGCTCCTCATATTTTTGACACCTTTTGAAACTCTTCTTTTTTTTCACACCTTTTGAAGCTTTTCATATATTTCACACCTTTTCAGGCTCTTCATGCTTTTAAACAACACTTCATGCTCCTCCTATTTTTCAGACCGCTTCAAGCTCATCTCATTTTTCACACCTTTTGAAGCTGTTCATATTTTTCACACGTTTTCAGGTTCTTCATGTTTTTCAACACTGCTTCATGCTCCTCCTAATTTTCAGACCGTTTCATGCTTCTCCTATTTTTCAGACCGTTTCATGCTTCTCATATTTTTGACGCCCTTTGAAGCTCTTCCTATTTTTCACACCTTTTCAGGCTCTTCATGTTTTTCAACACCGCTTCATGCACCTCCTATTTTTCAGAACGTTTCATGCTCATCTCATTTTTCACACCTTTTGAAGCTGTTCATATTTTTCACACGTTTTCAGGTTCTTCATGTTTTTCAACTGCGCTTCATGCTCCTCCTATTTTTCAGACCGTTTCATGCTCCACATATTTTTGACATGTTTTGAAGCTCTTCATATATTTCACACCTTTTTAGGCTCTTCCTGTTTTGAACACCGTTTCATGCTCCTCCTATTTTTCAGACCGTTTCATGCTCCTCATATTTTTGACACCTTTTGAAGCTCTTCATATTTTTCACACCTTTTCAGGCTCTTCATGTTTTTCAACACCGCTTCATGCACCTCCTATTTTTCAGAACGTTTCATGCTCATCTCATTTTTGACACCTTTTGAAGCTTTTCATATTTTTCAAAACTTTTCAGGCTCTTCATGTTTTGAACACCGCTTCATGGTAATCCTATTTTTGAAACCATATCATGCTCCTCATATTTTTCACACATTTTGAAGCTCTTCATATTTTTCAAACCTTTTCAGACTCTTCATGTTTTTGAACACCACTTCATGCTCCTTCTATTTTTCAGAGAGTTTCATGCTCCTCATGTATTTCACACCTTTTGAAGCTCTTCATATTTTTCACACCTTTTCAGGCTCTTCATGTTTTTGAACACCGTTTCATGCTCCTCCAATTTTTCAGACGGTTTCATGCTCCTCATATTTTGACACCTTTTGAAGCTCTTCAAATTTTTCACACTTTTTCAAGCTCTTCATGTTTTTCAACTCCACTTCATACTCCTCCTATTTTTCAGACCGTTTCATGTTCCTCATATTTTTGACACCTTTAGAAACTTTTCATATTTGTCACACTTTTTCAGGCTCTTCATGTTTTTCAACACCGCTTCAGCTCCTCCTATTTTTCAGACCGTTTCATTCTCCTCATAAATTTGACACATTTTAAAGCTCTTCATATATTTCACACCTTTTCAGGCTCTTCATTTTTTCAACACCACTTCATGCTCCTCCTATTTTTCAGACCGTTTCATGCTCATCTACTTTTTGACACCTTTTGAAGCTCTTCATATTTTTCACACCTTTTAAGCTCTTCACATTTTTCACACCTTTTCAGGCTCTTCATGTTTTGTACACCGTTTCTTGCTCCTCCTATTATTCAGACCGTTTCATGATCCTCATATATTTGACACCTCATGAAGCTCTTCATATTTTTCACACCTTTTCAGGCTCTTCAAATTTTTCATATTTTTGAACCTCTTCATGTTTTTCACACCTTTTCAGGCTCTTCAAGATTTTCAACACCGCTTCATGCACCTCCGATTTTTCAGACCGTTTCATGCTCATCTAATTTTTGACACCTTTTGAAGCTCTTCATATTTTTCACACGTTTTCAGGCTCTTCATGTTTTTCAACAATGCTTCATGCTCCTCCTATTTGTCAGACGGTTTCATTCTCCTCATATTTTTGACTCCTTTTGAAGCTCTTCATATATTTCACACCTTTTCAGGCTCTTCATGTTTTTCAACACTGCTTCATGATCCTCCTATTTTTCAGACCGTTTCATGCTCCTCATATTTTTGACACCTTTTGAAGCTCTTCATATTTTTCACACCTTTTCAGGCTCTTCATGTTTTTCAACACCGCTTCATGATCCTCCTATTTTTCGGACCGTTTCATGCTCCTCATATTTTTGACACCTTTTGAAGCTCTTCATATTTTTCACACCTTTTCAGGCTCTTCATGTTTTTCAACACCGCTTCATGCTCCTCCTATTTTTAAGATCGTTTCTTTCTCCTCATATTTTTGACTCCTTTTGAAGCTCTTCATATTTTTCACACGTTTTCAGGCTCTTCATGTTTTTCAACACCGCTTCATGCTCCTCCTACTTTTCAGACCCTTTCATGCACCTCATATTTTTGACACCTTTTGAAGCTCTTCATGTTTTTCACACCTTTTGAAGCTCTTCATATTTTCACACCTTTTCAGACTCTTCATGTTTTTCAACATTGCTTCATCCTCCTCCTATTTTTCGAACGTTTCCTGCTCCTCATAATTTTCACACCTTTTAAAGCTATTCATATTTTTCAAACCTTTTCAGGCTCTTCATGTTTTTGAACACCGCTTCATGCTGGTCCTATTTGCAGACCGTTTATGCTCCTCATAATTTGACACCTTTTGAAGCTCTTCATATTTTTCACACCTTTTCAGTCTCTGCAATTTTTTTGAACACGGCTTCATGATCCTCCTATTTTTCAGACCGTTTCGTGCTCCACATGTATTTCACACCTTTTGAGGCTCTTCATATTTTTCACACCTTTTCAGGCTCTTCATGTTTTTCAACACCGCTTCATGCACCTCCTATTTTTCAGAACGTTTCATGCTCATCTCATTTTTCACACCTTTTGAAGCTGTTCATATTTTTCACACGTTTTCAGGTTCTTCATGTTTTTCAACTGCGCTTCATGCTCCTCCTATTTTTCAGACCGTTTCATGCTCCACATATTTTTGACATGTTTTGAAGCTCTTCATATATTTCACACCTTTTTAGGCTCTTCCTGTTTTTGAACACCGTTTCATGCTCCTCCTATTTTTCAGACCGTTTCATGCTCCTCATATTTTTGACACCTTTTGAAGCTCTTCATATTTTTCACACCTTTTCAGGCTCTTCATGTTTTTCAACACCGCTTCATGCACCTCCTATTTTTCAGAACGTTTCATGCTCATCTCATTTTTCACACCTTTTGAAGCTCTTCATATTTTTCATATTTTTGAAGCTCTTCATATTTTCACACCTTTTCAGACTCTTTATGTTTTTCAACATTGCTTCATCCTCCTCCTATTTTTCGAACGTTTCCTGCTCCTCATAATTTTCACACCTTTTAAAGCTATTCATATTTTTCAAACCTTTTCAGGCTCTTCATGTTTTTGAACACCGCTTCATGCTGGTCCTATTTGCAGACCGTTTATGCTCCTCATAATTTGACACCTTTTGAAGCTCTTCATATTTTTCACACCTTTTCAGTCTCTGCAATTTTTTTGAACACGGCTTCATGATCCTCCTATTTTTCAGACCGTTTCGTGCTCCACATGTATTTCACACCTTTTGAAGCTCTTTATATTTTGCACACATATTCAGGCTCTTCATTTTTTTCAACACCACTTCATACTCCTCCTATTTTTCAGACCGTTTCACGCTCCTCATAATTTGACACCTTTTGAAGCTCTTCATATTTTTCACACCTTTTCAGGCTCCTCATGTTTTTGAACACTGCTTCATGCTCTTCCTATTTTTCAGACCGTTTCATGCTCCTCACGTTTTTGACACCTTTTGTAGCTCTTCATATATTTCACACATTTTCAGGATCTTTATGTTTTTCAACAACACTTCATGCTCCTACTATTTTTAAGACCGCTTCATGCTCATCTCATTTTTCACACTTTTGAAACTGTTCATATATTTCACACCTTTTGAAACTCTTCAAATTTTGACAAGTTTTCAGGTTCTTCATGTTTTTCAACACCGCTTCATGCTCCTCCTATTTTTCAGACTATTTCATGCTCCACATATTTTTGACACCTTTTGAAGCTCTTCATATTTTTCACACCTTTTCAGGCTCTTCATTTGTTTAAAGACCGTTTCATGCTCCTTCTATTATTCAGACCGTTTATTGCTCCTCATATTTTTGACACGTTTTGAAGCTCTTCATATTTTTCAAACGTTTTCAGGCTCTTCATGTTTTTCAACAATGCTTCATGCTCCTCCTATTTGTCAGACGGTTTCATTCTCCTCATATTTTTGACTCCTTTTGAAGCTCTTCATATATTTCACACCTTTTCAGGCTCTTCATGTTTTTCAACACTGCTTCATGATCCTCCTATTTTTCAGACCGTTTCATGCTCCTCATATTTTTGACACCTTTTGAAGCTCTTCATATTTTTCACACCTTTTCAGGCTCTTCATTTGTTTAAAGACCGTTTCATGCTCCTCCTATTTTTAAGACCGTTTCATTCTCCTCATATTTTTGACTCCTTTTGAAGCTCTTCATATTTTTCACACGTTTTCAGGCTCTTCATGTTTTTCAACACCGCTTCATGCTCCTCCTACTTTTCAGACCATTTCATGCACCTCATATTTTTGACACCTTTTGAAGCTCTTCATGTTTTTCACACCTTTTGAAGCTCTTCATATTTTTCATATTTTTGAAGCTCTTCATATTTTCACACCTTTTCAGACTCTTCATGTTTTTCAACATTGCTTCATCCTCCTCCTATTTTTCGAACGTTTCCTGCTCCTCATAATTTTCACACCTTTTAAAGCTATTCATATTTTTCAAACCTTTTCAGGCTCTTCATGTTTTTGAACACCGCTTCATGCTGGTCCTATTTGCAGACCGTTTATGCTCCTCATAATTTGACACCTTTTGAAGCTCTTCATATTTTTCACACCTTTTCAGTCTCTGCAATTTTTTTGAACACGGCTTCATGATCCTCCTATTTTTCAGACCGTTTCGTGCTCCACATGTATTTCACACCTTTTGAAGCTCTTTATATTTTGCACACATATTCAGGCTCTTCATTTTTTTCAACACCACTTCATACTCCTCCTATTTTTCAGACCGTTTCACGCTCCTCGTAATTTGACACCTTTTGAAGCTCTTCATATTTTTCACACCTTTTCAGGCTCCTCATGTTTTTAAACACCGCTTCATGCTCTTCCTATTTTTCAGACCGTTTCATGCTCCTCACGTTTTTGACACCTTTTGTAGCTCTTCATATATTTCACACATTTTCAGGATCTTTATGTTTTTCAACAACACTTCATGCTCCTCCTATTTTTAAGACCGCTTCATGCTCATCTCATTTTTCACACTTTTGAAACTGTTCATATATTTCACACCTTTTGAAACTCTTCAAATTTTGACAAGTTTTCAGGTTCTTCATGTTTTTCAACACCGCTTCATGCTCCTCCTATTTTTCAGACTATTTCATGCTCCACATATTTTTGACACCTTTTGAAGCTCTTCATATTTTTCACACTTTTTCAGGCTTTTTATGTTTTTGAACACCGCTTCAAGCTGCTCCTATATTTCACATCTTTTGAAGCTCGTCATATTTTTCACAAGTTTTCAGGCTCTTCATGTGTTTCAACACGGCTTCATGCTCCTCCTATTTTTCACACCATTTCATGCTCATCTGATTTTGACACCTTTTGAAGCTCTTCATATTTTTCACAACTTTTGAAGCTCTTCATATTTCTCACACGTTTTCAGGCTCTTCATGTTTTTCAACACCGCTTCATGCTCCTCCTACTTTTCAGATCATTTCATGCACCTCATATTTTTGACACCTTTTGAAGCTCTTCATGATTTTCACACCTTTTGAAGCTCTTCATATTTTTCATATTTTTGAAGCTCTTCATATTTTCACACCTTTTCAGACTCTTCGTGTTTTTCAACATTGCTCCTCCTATTTTTAAGACCGCTTCATGCTCATCTCATTTTTCACACTTTTGAAACTGTTCATATATTTCACACCTTTTGAAGCTCTTCAAATTTTGACAAGTTTTCAGGTTCTTCATGTTTTTCAACACCGCTTCATGCTCCTCCTATTTTTCAGACTATTTCATGCTCCACATATTTTTGACACGTTTTGACGCCCTTCATATTTTTCACACTTTTTCAGGCTTTTTATGTTTTTGAACACCGCTTCATGCTGCTCCTATATTTCACATCTTTTGAAGCTCGTCATATATTTCACACCTTTTCAGGCTATTCATGTTTTGAACACCGTTTCATGCTCCTCCTATTTTTTAGACCGTTTCATGCTCCTCATAATTTTGACACCTTTTGAAGCTCTTCATATTTTTCACAACTTTTCAGGCTCTTCATGTTTTTCAACACCGTCTCATGCTACTCCTATTTTTCAGACCGTTTCATGCTCCTCATGTATTTCACACCTTTTGAAGCTTTTCACATTTTTCACAACTTTTCAGGCTCTTCATGTTTTTCAACACCGCTTCATGTTCCTCCTATTTTTCAGTCCATTTCATGCTCCTCATATTTTTGACACCTGTTGAAGCTCTTCATATTTTCCCACCTTTTCAGCTCTTCAAGTTTTTCACACCACTTCATGCTCCTCCTATATTTCAGAGCGTTTCATGCTCCTCATATTTTTACACCTTTTGAAGATCTTCATATTTTTCACAAGTTTTCAGGTTCTTCATGTTTTTCAACACCGCTTCATGCTCCTCCAATTTTTCACACCGTTTCATGCTCCACATATATTTGACACGTTTTGAAGCTCTTCATATTTTTCACACCTTAACAGGCTTTTTATGTTTTTGAACACCGCTTCATGCTTCTCCTATATTTCATACCTTTTGAAGCTCTTCATATTTTTCACACCTTTTCAGGCTCTTCATGGTTTTCATCACCACTTCATGCTCCTCCTATTTTTCAGACCGTTTCATGCTCCTCATATATTTGACACCTTTTGTAGCTCTTCTTATATTTCACACCTTTTCAGGCTCTTCATGTTTTTAAACTACACTTCATGCTCCTCCTATTTTTCAGACCGCTTCATGCTCCTCATATTTATCACACCTTTTGAAGGTCTTCATATTTTTCACATCTTTTCAGGCTCCTCATGTTTTTGAACACCGCTTCATCCTCCTCCTATTTTTCAGATCGTTACATGCTCCTAATATTTTTGACACCTTATGAAGCTCTTCATATTTTTCACACTTTTTCAGGCTTTTCATGTTTTCCAACACCGCTTCATTCTCTTCCTATTTTTCAGACCGTTTCATGCTCATCTCATTTTTGACACCTTTTGAAGCTTTTCATATTTTTCAAAACATTTCAGCTCTTCATGTTTTTGAAAACCGCTTCATGCTCCTCCTATTTTTCAGAGAGTTTCATGCTCCTCATGTATTTCACACCTTTTGAAGCTCTTCAAATTTTTCACACCTTTTCAGGCTCTTCATGTTTTTCCACTCCACTTCATGCTTCTCCTATTTTTCATCCCCTTTCATGCTCCTCATGTATTTCACACCTTTTGAAGCTCTTCATATTTTTCACACCTTTTCAGGCTCTTCATGTTTTTGATCACCGTTTCATGATCCTCCTATTTTTCAGACGGTATCATGCTCCTCATATTTTTCACACCTTTTGAACCTCTTTATATATTTCACAACTTTTCAGGCTCTTCATGTTTTTGAACACCACTTCATGCTCCTCCTATTTTTCAGACCGTTTCATGCTCCTCCTATTTTTGAGACAGTTTCAGGTTCCTCATATTTTTGGCACGTTTTGAAGCTCTTCATATTTTTCACACCTTTTCAGGCTCTTCATGTTTTTGAACACCGTTTCATGCTCTTCCTATTTTTCAAACCGTTTCATGGTCCTCATATTTGTTACACCTTTTGAAGCTATTCATATATTTCACACCTTTTCAGGCTCTTCTTTTTTTTCTGCTCCACTTCATGCTCTTCTCTTATTTTTCAGACCGTTTCATGCTCATCTCATTTTTGACACATTTGAAGCTCTTCATATTTTTCACACCTTTTGAAGCTCTTCATATTTTTCACACCTTTTGAAGCTCTTCATATTTTTCACACCTTTTCAGGCTGTGCATGTTTTTCAACATCGCTTATGCTCGTCCTATTTTTCAGACCGTTTCATGCTCCTCATATTTTTGACACCTTTTGAAGCTCTTCATATTTTTCACACCTTTTCAGGCTCTTCATGTTTTTCAACACCGCTTCATGAACCTCCTATTTTTCGGACCGATTCATGCACCTCATATTTTTGACACCTTTTGAAGCTCTTCATATTTTTCACACCTTTTCAGGCTCTTCATGGTTTTCAACACCACTTCATGTTCCTCGTACATTTCAGACCGTTTCATGCTCCTCATATTTTTGACAAATTTTGAAGCTCTGCATATTTTTCACACCTTTTGAGGCTCTTCATGATTTTCAACACCGCTTCATGGTCCTCCCATGTTTCAGAACGTTTCATGCTCCTCATGTATTTCACACCTTTTGAAGCTCTTCAAATTTTTCACATCTTTTCAGGCTCCTCATGTTTTTGAACACCGCTTCATCCTCCTCCTATTTTTCAGATCGTTACATGCTCCTAATATTTTTGACACCTTATGAAGCTCTTCATATTTTTCACACTTTTTCAGGCTTTTCATGTTTTCCAACACCGCTTCATTCTCTTCCTATTTTTCAGACCGTTTCATGCTCATCTCATTTTTGACACCTTTTGAAGCTTTTCATATTTTTCAAAACATTTCAGCTCTTCATGTTTTTGAAAACCGCTTCATGCTCCTCCTATTTTTCAGAGAGTTTCATGCTCCTCATGTATTTCACACCTTTTGAAGCTCTTCAAATTTTTCACACCTTTTCAGGCTCTTCATGTTTTTCCACTCCACTTCATGCTTCTCCTATTTTTCATCCCCTTTCATGCTCCTCATGTATTTCACACCTTTTGAAGCTCTTCATATTTTTCACACCTTTTCAGGCTCTTCATGTTTTTGATCACCGTTTCATGATCCTCCTATTTTTCAGACGGTATCATGCTCCTCATATTTTTCACACCTTTTGAACCTCTTCATATATTTCACAACTTTTCAGGCTCTTCATGTTTTTGAACACCACTTCATGCTCCTCCTATTTTTCAGACCGTTTCATGCTCCTCCTATTTTTGAGACAGTTTCAGGTTCCTCATATTTTTGGCACGTTTTGAAGCTCTTCATATTTTACACACCTTTTCAGGCTCTTCATGTTTTTGAACACCGTTTCATGCTCTTCCTATTTTTCAAACCGTTTCATGGTCCTCATATTTGTTACACCTTTTGAAGCTATTCATATATTTCACACCTTTTCAGGCTCTTCTTTTTTTTCTGCTCCACTTCATGCTCTTATCTTATTTTTCAGACCGTTTCATGCTCATCTCATTTTTGACACATTTGAAGCTCTTCATATTTTTCACACCTTTTGAAGCTCTTCATATTTTTCACACCTTTTGAAGCTCTTCATATTTTTCACACCTTTTGAAGCTCTTCATATTTTTCACACCTTTTCAGGCTGTGCATGTTTTTCAACATCGCTTATGCTCGTCCTATTTTTCAGACCGTTTCATGCTCCTCATATTTTTGACACCTTTTGAAGCTCTTCATATTTTTCACACCTTTTCAGGCTCTTCATGTTTTTCAACACCGCTTCATGAACCTCCTATTTTTCGGACCGATTCATGCACCTCATATTTTTGACACCTTTTGAAGCTCTTCATATTTTTCACACCTTTTCAGGCTCTTCATGGTTTTCAACACCACTTCATGTTCCTCGTACTTTTCAGACCGTTTCATGCTCCTCATATTTTTGACAAATTTTGAAGCTCTGCATATTTTTCACACCTTTTGAGGCTCTTCATGATTTTCAACACCGCTTCATGGTCCTCCCATGTTTCAGAACGTTTCATGCTCCTCATGTATTTCACACCTTTTGAAGCTCTTCAAATTTTTCACAGCTTTTCAGGCTCTTCATCTTTTTGAACACCGCTTCATGCTCCTCCTATTTTTCAGACCGTTTCATGCTCCTCATATTTTTGACACGTTTTGAAGCTCTTCATATCTTTCATAACTTTTCAGACTCTTCATGTTTTTGAACACCGCTTCATGTTCCTCCTGTTTTTCAGAATGTTTCCTGTTCCTCCTTTTTTTCAGATCATTTCATGCTCCTCATATTTTTGACACCTTTTGAAGCTCTTCATATTTTTCACACCTTTTCAGGCTCTTCATGTTTTTCAACACCGCTTCATGCTCCTCCTATTTTTCAGACCTTTTCATGCTCCTCATATTTTTGACTCCTTGTGAAGCTCTTCATATTTTTCACACATTTTCATGCTCTTCATATTTTTCAACACCGTGTCATGCTCCTCCTATTTAACAGACCGTGTCATGCTCCTCATATTTTTCACACCTTTAAAGCTCTTCATATTTTCCTCACATTTTAAGGCTCTTCATGTTTTTCAACACCGTGTCATGCTCCTCCTATTTTTCAGACGGTATCTTGCTCTTCATAATTTTCACACCTTTAAAGCTCTTCATATTTTTCACGCCTTTTAAGGCTCGTCATATTTTTGAACACCTCTTCATGCTCCTCCTATTTTTCAGACCGTTTCATGTTCCTGCTATTTTTCAGATCTTTTCATGCTCCTGATATTTTTGACACCTTTTGAAGCTCTTCATATTTTTCACACCTTTTCAGGCTCTTCATGGTTTTCAACACCACTTCATGCTCCTCGTATTTTTCAGACCGTTTCATGCTCCTCATATTTTTGACACCTTTTGAAGCTCTGCATATTTTTCACACCTTTTCAGGCTCTTCTTGATTTTCAACACCACTTCATGGTCCTCCCATGTTTCAGAACGTTTCATGCTCCTCATGTATTTCACACCTTTTGAAGCTCTTCAAATTTTTCACACCTTTTCAGGCTCTTCATGTTTTTGAACACCGCTTCATGCTCCTCCTATGTTTCAGACCGTTTCATGCTCCTCATATTTTTGACACCTTTTGAAGCTCTTTATATATTTCATACCTTTTCAGACTCTTCATGTTTTTGAACACCGCTTCATGCTCCTCCTGTTTTTTAGAATGTTTCCTGTTCCTCCTTTTTTTCAGATCATTTCATGCTCATGTTATTTTTCACACCTTTTCAGGCTCCTCATGTTTTTCAACACTGCTTCATGCTCCTCCTATTTATCAGACCGTGTCATGCTCCTCATATTTTTCACACCTTTAAAGCTCTTCATATTTTCCTCACATTTTAGGCTCTTCATGTTTTTCAACACCGTGTCATGCTCCTCCTATTTTTCAGACGGTATCATGCTCTTCATAATTTTCACACCTTTAAAGCTCTTCATATTTTTCACGCCTTTTAAGGCTCGTCATATTTTTGAACACCACTTCATGCTCCTCCTATTTTTCAGACCGTTTCATGTTCCTGCTATTTTTCAGATCATTTCATGCTCCTGATATTTTTGACACCTTTTGAAGCTCTTCATATTTTTCACACCTTTTTAGGCTCTTCATGTTTTTCAACACCGCTTCATGCTCCTCCTATTTTTCAGACCTTTTCATGCTCCTCTTATTTTTGACTCCTTTTGAAGCTCTTCATATTTTTCACACCTTTTCACGCTCTTCATCTTTTTCAACACCACTTCATGCTCCTCCTATTTTTCAGACCGTTTCAGGCTCCTCATATTTTTGACAGCTTTAGAATCTCTTCATATTTTTCACACATTTTCATGCTCTTCATGTTTTTCAACACCGTGTCATGCTCCTCCTATTTTTCACACCTTTAAAGCTCTTCATATTTTTCACACATTTTAAGGTTCTTCATGTTTTTCAACACCATGTCATGCTCCTCCTATTTTTCAGACGGTTTCATGCTCCTCATAATTTTTACACCTTTAAAGCTCTTAATATTTTTCACACATTTTAAGGTTCTTCATGTTTTTGAACACCACTTCATGCTCCTCCTATTTTTCAGACCGTTTCATGCTCCTCATATTTTTCACACCTTTTGAAGCTCTTCATATTTTTAACACCTTTTCAGACTCTTCATGTTTTTGAACAGCGCTTCATGCTCCTCCTATTTTTCAGACCTTTTCATACTCCTCCTATTTTTCAGGCAGTTTCATGCTCCTCATATTTTGACACCTTTTGAAGCTCTTCATATTTTTAACACTTTTTCAGGCTGTTCAAGTTTTTGAACACCATTTCATGCTCCTCATATTTTTGACACCTTTTGAAGCTCTTCATATTTTTAACAACTTTTCAGACTCTTCATGTTTTCGAACAGCGCTTCATGCTCCTCCTATTTTTCAGACCTTTTCATACTCCTCCTATTTTTCAAGCAGTTTCATGCTCCTCATATTTTGACACCTTTTGAAGCTCTTCATATTTTTCATGCCTTTTAAGGCTCGTCATATTTTTGAACACCACTTCATGCTCCTCCTATTTTTCAGACCGTTTCATGTTCCTGCTATTTTTCAGATCATTTCATGCTCCTGATATTTTTGACACCTTTTGAAGCTCTTCATATATTTCACAGCTTTTCAGGCTCTTCAAGTTTTTGAACATCGTTTCATGCTCCTCCTATTTTTCAGAACGTTCCATGCTCCTCATATTTTTCACACGTTTTGCAGCTCTTCATATTTTTCACACCTTTTCTGGGTCTTCATATTTTTCAACACCGTTCATGCTTCTCCTATTTTTTAGAATGTTTAATGCTCCTCATAATTTTGACACCTTTTGAAACTCTTCATATTTTTCAAACCTTTTCAGACTCTTCATGTTTTTCAACAACAATTCATGCTCCTCCTATTTTTCACACCGTTTCATGCTCCTCATATTTTTGACATCTTTTGAAGCTCTTCATATATTTCACACCTTTTCATACTCTTCATGTTTTTCACCAGTGCTTCATTCTCCTCCTATTTTTCAGACCGTTTCATGCTCCTCATATTTTTGACACCTTTTGAAGCTCTTCATATTTTTCACAGCTTTTCATGCTCTTCATGTTTTTGAACACCCCTTCATGCACCTCTTCTTTTTCAGACCGTTTCATACTCCTCATATTTTTGACATCTTTTGAAGCTCTTCATATATTTCACAACTTTTCAGGCTCTTCATGTTTATCAACACCATTTCATGCTCCTCCTGTTTTTCAGCCCATTTCATGCTCATCTCATTTTTGACACCTTCTGAACCTCTTCATATTTTTCACAGCTTTTCAGGCTCTTCATGTTTTTCAACACCGCTTCATGCTCCTCCTTTATTTCAGACAATTTCATTCTCCTCCTATTTTTGACACCTTTGAAGCTCTTCATATATTTCACACCTTTTCAAGCTCTTCATGTTTCTGAACACCGATTCATGCTCCTCCTATTTTTCAGACCGTTTCATGCTCCTCCTATTTTGACACATTTTGAAGCTCTTCGTATTTTTCACACATTTTCAGGCTCTTCATGTTTTTGAATACCACTGCATGCTGCTCCTATTTTTCAGACCGTTTCATGCTCCTCATATTTGACAAGTTTTGAAGCTCTTCTTATATTTCACACCTTTTCAGGCACTTCATGTTTTTCAAAACCGCTTCCTTTTCCTCCTATTTTTCAGAACGTTTCATGCTCCTCATATTTTTGATACCTTTTGAAGCTGTTCATATTTTTCACACCTTTTCATGCTCTTCATGTTTTCAACACCGATTCATGCTCCTCCTATTTTTCAGACCGTTTCATGCTCCTCCTATTTTTCAGACCGTTTCATGCTCCTCCTATTTTTCAGACCGTTTCATTCTGCTCATATTTTTGACACCTTTTGAAGCTCTTCATATTTGTCATATCTTTTCAGGCTCTTCATGTTTTTGAACACCGCTTCATGCTCCTCTTATTTTTCAGACCGTTTCATGCTCATTTCATTATTGACACCTTTTGAAGCTCTTCATATTTTTCACACCTTTTCAAGCTCTTCATGTTTTTCAACACCGTTTCATGCTCCTCCTATTTTTCAGACCGTTTCATGCTCATCTCATTTTTGACACCTTTTGAAACTCTTCATATTCTTCACACATTTTGAAGCTTTTCATATTTTTTCACACGTTTTCAGGCTCTTCATGTTTTTCAACACCGCTTCATGCTCCTCCTATTTTTCAGACCGTTTCATGCTCCTCATATTTTTGACACCTTTTGAAGCTCTTCATATTTTTCACACTTTTCTGGCTCTTCATGTTTTTCAACACCACTTCCTGCTCCTCCTATTTTTCAGACCGTTTCATGCTCCTCATGTATTTCACACCTTTTGAAGCTCTTCATATTTTTCACACCTTTTCAGGCTCTTCATGTTTTTAATCACCGTTTCATCCTCCTCTAATTTTTCAGACCGTTTCATGCTCCTCATATATTTGACACGTTTTGAAGCTCTGAATATTTTTCACACATTTTCAGGCTCTTCATGTTTTTGAACACTGCTTCATAATCCTCCTATTTTTCAGACGGTTTCATGCTCTTCATATGTTTGACACCGTTTGAAGCTCTTCATATTTTTCACACATTTTCAGGCTCTTCCTGTTTGTCAGCACCACTTCATGCTTCTCCTAATTTTCAGACCGTTTCATGCTCCTCATGTATTTCACACCTTTTGAAGCTCTTCATATTTTTCACACCTTTTCAGCTCTTCATGTTTTTGAACACCATTTCATGCCACTTCCATTTTTCAGACCGTTTCATGCTCCTCATATTCTTCACACCTTTTGAAGCTCTTCATATTTTTCACACATTTTCAGGCTCTTCATATTTTTGAACACCGCTTCTCGCTCCTCCTATTTTAAGACCGTTTCATGCTCATCTCATTTTTCACACCTTTTGAAGCTCTTCATATTTTTCACACGTTTTCAGGCTCTTCATGTTTTTCAGCACTTCTTCAAACTCCTCCTATTTTTCAGCCCGTTTCATGCTCCTCATATTTTTGACACCTTTTGAACCTTTTCATATTTTTCAAACCTTTTCAGGCTCTTCATTTTTTTCAACACTACTTCTTGCTCCTCCAATTTTTCAGACCGTTTCATGCTCATCTAATTTTTGACACCTGTTGAAGCTATTCATATATTTCACACCTTCTGAAGCTCTTCATATTTTTCACACTTTTTCAGGCTCTTCATGTTTTGCAACACCACTTCATGCTTCTCCTATTTTTCAGCCCGTTTCATGCTCCTCATGTTTTTCACACCTTTTGAAGCTCGTCATATTTTTTACACCTTTTCAGGCTCTTCATGTTTTGATCACCGTTTCATGCTACTCCTATTTTTCAGACCGTTTCATGCTCATCTAATTTTTGACACCTTTTGAAGCTCTTCATATATTTCACACCTTTTGAAGCTCTTCATATTTTGCACACCTTTCCAGGCTCTTCATATTTTTCAACACCGCTTCATGCTCCACCTATTTTTCAGACCGTTTCATGCTCCTCATATTTTTGACACCTTTTGAAGCTTTTCATATTTTTCACACCTTTTCAGGCTCTTCATTTTTTTCAACACTACTTCTTGCTCCTCCAATTTTTCAGACCGTTTCATGCTCATCTAATTTTTGACACCTGTTGAAGTTCTTCATATTTTTCACACCTTCTGAAGCTCTTCATATTTTTCACACTTTTTCAGGCTCTTCATGTTTTTCAACACCACTTCATGCTTCTCCTATTTTTCAGCCCGTTTCATGCTCCTCATGTTTTTCACACCTTTTGAAGCTCGTCATATATTTCACACCTTTTCAGGCTATTCATGTTTTTGATCACCGTTTCTTGCTCCTCCTATGTTTCAGACCGTTTCATGCTCCTCATATTTTTGACACCTTTTAATCTCTTTATATTTTTCACAGCTTTTCAGGCTCTTCATGTTTTTGAACACCACTTCATGCTCCTCCTATATTTCAGAGTGTTTCATGCTCCTCATATTTTTGACACCTTTTGAAGCTCTTCATATTTTTCACACCTTTTGAAGCTCTTCATATTTTTCACACCTTTTCAGGCTCTTCATGTTTTTCAACACAGCTTCATGCTCGTCCTATTTTTCAGACCTTTTCATGCTCCTCATATTTTGACACCTTTTGAAGCTCTTCATATTTTTCACAGCATTTTAGGCTCTTCATGTTTTTCAACACCGCTTCAGGCTCCTCCTATTTTTCAGACCTTTTCATGCTCCTCATATTTTTGACACCTTTTGAAGCTTTTCATATTTTTCACAGCATTTTAGGCTCTTCATGTTTTTCAACACCCCTTCATGCTCCTCCTATTTTTCAGACCGTTTCATGCTCCTCATATTTTTGACCCCTTTTGAAGCTCTTCAAATATTTCACACCTTTTCAGGCTCTTCTATTTTTTTCAACACCACTTCATGCTCCTCCTTTTTTTCAGACCGTTTCATGCTCATCTCATTTTTGACACCTTTTGAAGCTCTTCATATTCTTCACACATTTTGAAGCTCTTCATATTTTTTCACATCTTTTCAGCTTCTTCATGTTTTTCAACACCGCTTCATGCTCCTCCTATTTTTCAGACCGTTTCATGCTCCTCATATTTTTGACACCTTTTGAAGCTCTTCATATTTTTCACACTTTTCAGGCTCTTCATGTTTTTCAACACCACTTCATGCTCCTCCTATTTTTCAGACCGTTTCATTCTCCTCATATTTTTGACACCTTTTGAAGCTCTTCATATATTTCACACCTTTTCAGGCTCTTCATGTTTTTAACACCACTTCATGCTCCTCCTATTTTTCAGACCATTTCCTGCTCATCGATTTTTGACACCTTTTGAAGCTCTTCATATTTTTCACACTTTTCAGGCTCTTCATGTTTTTCAACACCGCTTCATGCTCCTCCTATTTTTCAGACCGTTTCATGCTCCTCATATTTTTGACACCTTTGAAGCTCTTCATATATTTCAAACCTTTTCAGGCTCTTCATGTTTTTCAACACCGCTTCATGCTCCGCCTATTTTTCAGACCTTTTCATGTTTCTCATATATTTGACACAGTTTGAAGCTCTTCATATTTTTCACAAATGTTGAGGCTCTTCATGTTTTTGAAAACAGTTTCTTGCTCCTCATGTTTTTCAGACCCTTTCACCCTCCTCATATTTTTGACATCTTTTTGAAGCTCTTCATTTTTTTCACACCTTTCCAGGCTCTTTAAGTGTATGAACACCGTTTCATGATCTTCCTATTTTTCAGACCGTTTCTTGGTCCTCATATTTTTGACACCTTTGAGGCTCTTCATATATTTCACACATTTTCAGGCTCTTCATGTTTTTCAACACCGCTTCATGCTCCTCCTAATTTTCAGACCGTTTCATTCTCCTCATATTTTTGACACCATTTGAAGCTTTTCATATTTTTCACACCTTTTCAGGCTCTTCATATTTTTTAACAACTTTTCATGCTCCTCCTATATTTCAGACCGTTTCATGCTCCTCATAATTTTGACACCTTTGAAGCTCTTCATATTTTTCACACCTTTTCAGTCTGTTCATATTTTTCAACACCACTTCATGCTTCTCCGATTTTTCAGACCGTTTCATGCTCCTCATATGTTTCACACCTTTTGAAGCTCTTCATATTTTTTTTAACACCTTTTCACACTCCTCCTATATTTCAGACCGTTTCATGCTCCTCATATTTTTGACACAGTTTGAAGCTCTTCACATTTTTCACACCTTTTGAGGCTCTTCATGTTTTTGAAAACAGTTTCTTGCTCCTCCTATTTTTCAGACCGTTTCATGCTCCTCATATGTTTCACAACTTTTGAAGCTCTTCATATTTTTTACACCTTTTCAGGCTCTTTATGTTTTTCAACAGGCTTCATGCTCCTCTTATTTTTCAGACCGTTTTGTGCTCCTCATATTTTTCACACCTTTGAAGATCTTCATGTTTTTCACACCTATTCAGGCTCTTCATAATTTTGAACACGGCTTCATGCTCCTCCTATTTTTCAGACCGTTTCATACTCCTCATGTATTTCACACCTTTTGAAGCTCTTCATATTTTTCACACCTTTTCAGGCTCTTCATGTTTGTCAACACCGTTTCATGCTCCTCCTATTTTTCAGACCGTTTCATGCTCCTCATATTTTTGACACCTTTTGAAGCTCTTCATATTTTTCACACCTTTTCAGGCTATTTATGTTTTTCAATACAGCTCATGATCCTCCTATTTTTCAGAACGTTTCATACTCCTCATGTATTTCACACCTTTTGAAGCTCTTCATATTTTTCACACCTTTTCAGGCTCTTCATGTTTTTGAACACCGTTTCATGTTCCTCCTATTTTTCAGACCGTTTCATGCTCCTCATATTTTTGACACCTTTTGAAGCTCTTCATATTTTTCACACCATTTCAGGCTCTTCACGTTTTTGAACAACGCTACAATGCTCCTCCTATTTTTCAGACAGTTTCCTGCTCCTCATATTTTTGACACCTTTTGAAGCTCTTCATATTTTTTGCACCTTTTCAGTCTTTACATGTTTTTCAACACAGCTTCATGCTCCTCTTATTTTTCGGACAGTTTCATGCTCCTCATGTATTTCACACCTTTTGAAGCTCTTCATATTTTTCACACCTTTTCAGGCTCTTCATGTTTTTGAGCACCGTTTCATGCTCCTCCTATTTTTCACACCTTTTGAAGGTCTTCATATATTTCACACATTTTCAGGCTCTTCATGTTTTTCAACAACGCTTCATGCTCCTCCTATTTTTCACACCTTTTGAAGCTCTTCATATTTTTCACACCTTTTCAGGCTCTTCATGTTTTTGAACAACGTTTCATGCTCCTACAATTTTCAGACCGTTTCAAACTCCTCAGGTATTTCACACCATTTGAAGCTCTTCATATTTTTCACACCTTTTCAGTCTCTTCATGTTTTTGAACAGCGTTTCATGCTGCTTCTATTTTTCAAACGGTTTCATACTCCTCATAATTTTGACACATTTTGAAGCTCTTCATATATTTCACACCTTTTAAGGCTCTTCATATTTTTCAACACCACTTCATGCTCCTCCTATTTTTCAGACCGTTTCATGCTCCTCATATTTTTGACACCTTTTGAAGCTCTTCATAATTTTCACATCTTTTCAGGCTCTTAATGTTTTTCAACACAGCTTGATGCTCCTCCTATTTTTCAGACCGTTTCATGCTCCTCATGTATTTCACACCTTTTGAAGCTCTTCATATTTTTCACACCTTTTCAGGCTCTTCATGTTTTTGAACACCGTTTCATGCTCCTCCTATTTTTCAGACCGTTTCATGCTCCTCGTATTTGTGACATCTTTTGAAGCTTTTCATATTTTTCACACCTTTTAGGCTCTTCATGTTTTTCAGCACCACTTCTTGCTCCTCCTCTTTTTCAGACCGTTTCATGCTCCTCTTATTTTTGACACCTTTTGAAGCTCTTCATATTTTTTACACCTTTTCAGGCTCTACATGTTTTTCAACACGGCTTCATGCTCCTCTTATTTTTCAGACCGTTTCATGCTCCTCATATTTTTCACACCTTTTGATGCTCTTCATATTTTTCACACTTTTTCAGGCTCTTCATGTTTTTCAACACCGCTTCATGCTCCTCCTATTTTTCAGACCGTTTCATGCTCCTCATATTTTTCACACCTTTTGATGCTCTTCATATTTTTCACACCTTTTCAGGCTCTTCATGTTTTTCAACAACGCTTCATGCTCCTCCTATTTTTCAGACCGTTTCATGCTCCTCATGTATTTCACTCCTTTTGAAGCTCTTCATATTTTTCACATATTTTTAGGCTCTTCATGTATTTCCACAACGTTTCAGCCTCTCCTATTTTCAGACCGTTTCATGCTCCTCATATATTTGACACCTTTTCAAGCTCTTCATATATTTCACACCTTTTCAGGTTCTTCATGTTTTTGAACACCGTTTCATGCTCCTCCTATTTTTCAGACCATTTCATGCTCCTCATGTATTTTACATTATTTGAAGCTCTTCATATTTTTCACACCTTTTGAATCTCTTCATATTTTTCACACCTTTTGAAGCTCTTCATATTTTTCACACCTTTTCAGGCTCTTCATGTTTTTGAACACCGTTTCATGCCCCTCTATATTTCAGACTGTTTCATGCTCCTCATATTTTTGACACCTTTTGAAGCTCTTCATATTTTTCACACCTTTGCAGGCTCTTCATGTTCTTCAACAACGCTTCATGCTCCTCCTTTTGTTCAGACCTTTTCATGCTCCTCATATTTTTGACACCTTTTGAAGCTCTTCATTTTTTTCACACCTTTTCAGGCTCTTCATGTTTTTCAACACTACTTCATGCTCCTCCTATTTTTCAGACCGCTTCATGCTCATCTCATTTTTGACCGCTTTTGAAGCTCTTCATATTTTTCACACCTTTTGAGGCTCTTCATATTTTTCACACGTTTTCAGGCTCTTCATGTTTTTGAACACCGTTTCATGCTGCTCCTATTTTTCAGACCGTTTCATGCTTCTCATATTTTTGACACCTTTTGAAGCTCTTCATATTTTTCACACCTTTTCAGGCTCTTCATGTTTTTCAACACCGCTTCATGGTCCTCCTATTTTTCAGACCCTTTCATGCTCCCACTTTTTTGACACCTTTTGAAGCTCTTCATATTTTTCACAGCTTTTCATGCTCTTCATGTTTTTCAACACTGCTTCATGCTCCTCCTATTCTTCAGACAGTTTCATGCTCCTCATGTGTTTCACACCTTTTGAAGCTGTTCGTATTTTTCACACATTTTCATGCTCTTAATGTATTTGAACACCGCTACAATCCTCCTCCTATTCTTCAGACCGTTTCATGCTCCTCATATTTTGACACCTTTTGAAGCTCTTCATATATTTCACAGATTTTCAGGCTCTTCAGGTTTTTGAACATCGTTTCTTGCTCCTCCTATTTTTCAGAACGTTCCATGCTCCTCATATTTTTCACACCTTTTGCATCTCTTCATATTTTTCACACCTTTTTTGGCTCTTCATATTTTTAAACACCACTTAATGCTCCTCCTATGTTTAGAACGTTTAATGCTCTTAATAATTTTGACACCTTTTGCAGCTCTTCATATTTTTCACACTTTTTCTGGCTCTTCATATTTTTCAACACCACTTTATGCTCCTCCTATGTTTAGAACGTTTAATGCTCCTTATAATTTTGACAGCTTTTGAAGCTCTTCATATTTTTCACACCTTTTCAGTCTCTTCATGTTTTGAATACCGCTTCATGATCCTCCTATTTTTCAGACTGTTCCATGCTCCGCATATATTTCACACCATTTGAAGCTCTTCATATTTTTCACACCTTTTCTGGTTCTCATGTTTTTGAACACAGCTTCATGCTTCTCCTATTTTTCAGACCGTTTCATGCTCCTCATATATTTCACACCTTTTGAAGCTCTTCCTATTTTTCAGATCTTTTCAGGCTCTTCAAGTTTTTCAAAAGCATTTCATGCTCCTCCTATTTTTCAGACCGTTTCATGCTCCTCATAGTTTTGACACCTTTTGAAGCTCTTCATATATTTCACAGATTTTCAGGCTCTTCAGGTTTTTGAACATCGTTTCTTGCTCCTCCTATTTTTCAGAACGTTCCATGCTCCTCATATTTTTCACACCTTTTGCATCTCTTCATATTTTTCACACCTTTTCTGGCTCTTCATATTTTTAAACACCACTTAATGCTCCTCCTATGTTTAGAACGTTTAATGCTCTTAATAATTTTGACACCTTTTGCAGCTCTTCATATTTTTCACACTTTTTCTGGCTCTTCATATTTTTCAACACCACTTTATGCTCCTCCTATGTTTAGAACGATTAATGCTCCTCATAATTTTGACACCTTTTGAAGCTCTTCATATTTTTCACACCTTTTCAGTCTCTTCATGTTTTGAACACCGCTTCATGATCCTCCTATTTTTCAGATTGTTTCATGCTCCGCATATATTTCACACCATTTGAAGCTCTTCATATTTTTCACACCTTTTCTGGTTCTCATGTTTTTGAACACAGCTTCATGCTTCTCCTATTTTTCAGACCGTTTCATGCTCATCTCATTTTCGACACTTTTGGAAGCTCTTCATATTTTTCAAAGCTTTTCAAGCTCTTCATATTTTTCACACCTTTTCAGGCTCGTCATGTTTTTCAACACCGTTTCATGCTCCTCCTATTTTTCAAACCGTTTCATGTTCCTCATAATTTTGACACCTTTTGAAGATCTTCATAATTTACACACATTTTCAGGCTCTTCATGTGTTTGAACACCGCTTCATGTTCCTCCTATTTTTCAGACCGTTTCATGCTCCTCATATTTTTGACACCTTTTGAAGCCCTTCATATTTCTCACACCTTTTCAGGCTCTTCATGTTTTTCGACACCGCTTCATGCTCCTCCTATTTTTCAGATCGTTTCATGCTCCTCATATTTTTGACACCTTTTGAAGCTCTTCATATTTTTCACACCTTTTCATGCTCTTCAAATTTTTCAACATCACTTCATGCTCCTACTTTTTTGCAGACCGTTTCATGCTCCTCTTATTTTTGACACCTTTTGAAGCTCTTCATATTTTTCACACCTATTCAGGCTCTTCATGTTTTTGAACACAGGTTGATGCTCCTCCTATTTTTCAGAACGTTTCATGCTCCTCATATTTTTGACACCTTTTGAAGCTCTTCATATTTTTCACACCTATTCAGGCTCTTCATGTTTTTGAACACAGGTTGATGCTCCTCCTATTTTTCAGACTGTTTCATGCTCATCTCATTTTTGACACCTTTTGCAGCTTTTCATATTTTTCACACCTTTTCAAGCTCTTCATATTTTTAAACACCACTTCATGCTTCTCCTATTTTTCAGCCCATTTCATGCTCCTCATGTATTTCACACCTTTTGAAGCTCGTCATATTTTTCACAACTTTTCAGGCTCTTCATGTTTTGGATCTCCGTTTCATGCTCCTCCTATTTTTCAGACCGTTTCATGCTCCTCATATTTTTGACAGAGTTTGAGGCTTTTCATATTTTTCACACCTTTTCAGGCTCTTCATGTTTTTGAACACCGTTTCATAATCAGCCTATTTTTAAGACCGTTTCATGCTCCTCATATTTTTGACACCTTTAGAACCTCTTCATATTTTACACAGCTTTTCAGGCTCTTCATGTTTTTGAACACAGTTTCATAATCAGCCTATTTTTAAGACCGTTTCATGCTCCTCATATTTTTGACACCTTTTGAAGCTCTTCAGATATTTCACACCTTTCCAGGCTCTTCATTTTTTCAACACCACTTCATGCTCCTCCTATTTTTCAGATCGTTTCATGCTCTTCTCATTTTAACACCTTTTGAAGCTCTTCATATTTTTGACAAATTTTGAAGGTCTTCATATTTTTCATACGTTTTCAGGCTCTTCATGATTTTCAACACCGCTTCATGCTCCTCCTATTTTTCAGACCTTTTCATGCTCATCACTTTTTTGACACCTTTTGAAGCTCTTCATATTTTTCACACCTTTTGAAGCTCTTCATATTTTTCACATTTATGAATCTCTTCATATTTTCCACACGTTTTCAGACAATTCATGTTTTTCAACATCGCTTCATGCTCCTCCTATTTTTCAGACCGTTTCATTCTCCTCATATTTTTGACACCTTTTGAAGTTCTTCATATATTTCACACTTTTTCAGACTTTTCCTTTTTTTCAACACGACTTCATGCTCCTCCTATTTTTCAGACCGTTTCATGCTCATCTCATTTTGGAACCTTTTGAAGCTCTTCATGATTTTCAAATCTTTTGAAGCTCTTCATATTTTTCACAGCTTTTCAGGCTCTTTATGATTTTCAACAGCGCTTCATGCTCCTCCTACTTTTCAGACCGTTTCATGCTCCTCATAATTTTGACACCTTTTGAAGCTTTAATATTTTTAACACCTTTTCAGGCTCTTCATCTTTTTCAACACCACTTCATGCTCCTCCATTTTTGCAGACCGTTTCAAGCTACTCATATTTTTAACACCTTTTGAAGCTCTTCATATTTCTCACACCTTTTCAGGCTCTTCATGTTTTTCAACAACGCTTCATGCTCCTCCGATTTTTTAGACCGTTTCATGCTCCTCATATTTTTGACACCTTTTGAAGCTCTTCATATTTTTCACACCTTTTCAGGCTCTTCATGTTTTTGAACACCGCTTCATGCTCCTCCTATTTTTCAGACCGTTTCATGCTCCTCATATTTTTGACACCTTTTGAAGTTTTTCATATTTTTCACAACTTTTCAGGCTCTTCATGTTTTTGAACACTGCTTCATGCTAATCCTATTTTTCAAAACATATCATGCTCCTCATATTTTTCACACCTTTTGTAGCTCTTCATATATTTCACAACTTTTCAGGCTCTTCATGTTTTTGAACACCACTTCATGCTCCTTCTCTTTTTCAGAGAGTTTTATGCTCCTCATGTATTTGACACCTTTTGAAGCTCTTCATATTTTTCACACCTTTTCAGGCTCTTCATGTTTTTCAACACCGCTTCATGCTGCTCATATTTTTCAGACCGTTTCATGCTCCTCATATTTTTGACACCTTTTGAAGCTCTTCATATTTTTCACACCTTTTCCGGCTCTTCATGTTTTTCAACTCCGCTTCATGCTCCTCCTATTTTTCAGATCGTTTCAGGCTCCGCATATTTTTGACTCCTTTTGAAGCTCTTCATATTTTTCACACGTTTTCAGGCCCTTCATGTTTTTGAACACCGCTTCATGCTCCTCCTATTTTTCAGACGGTTTCAGGCTGCTCGTATTTTTCAGACCGTTTCATGCTCCTCATATTTTTGACAATTTTATAAACTCTTCATATTTTTCACACTTTTTCAGGCTCTTCATGTTTTTGAGCACTGCTTCATGCTCCTCCTATTTTTCAAACCTTTTGAAGCTCTTCATGTTTTTCACACCTTATCAGCCTCTTCATGTTTTTGAACATCTCTTCATGCTCCTCATATTTTTGACAATTTTATAAGCTCTTCATATTTTTCACACTTTTTCAGGCTCTTCATGTTTTTGAACACCGCTTCATGCTCCTCCTATTTTTCAAACCTTTTGAAGCTCTTCATATTTTTCACACTTTTTCAGGCTCTTCATGTTTTGAACACCGCTTCATGCTCCTCCTATTTTTCAGACCGTTTCATGCTCCTCAGATATTTCACACCTTTTGAAGCTCTTCATATTTTTCACACCTTTTCAGGCTCTTCACGTTTTTGAACAACACTTCATGCTCCTCCTACTTTTCAGACTGTTTCATGCTCATCTCATTTTTGACACCTTTTCAGGGTCTTCATATTTTTCAAACTTTTGAAGATCTTCATATTTTTCACACTTTTTCCGGCTCTTCATGTTTTGAACACTGCTTCATGCTCCTCCTATTTTTCAGACCGTTTCATTCTCCTCATGTTTTTCACACCTTTTGAAGCTCTTCATAATTTTCACACCTTTTCATGCTCTTCATGTTTTTGAACACCGTTTCATGCTCGTCCTATTTTTCAGACCATTTCAAGCTCCTCATATTTTGGAAACCTTTTGAAGCTCTTCATATTTTTCACACCTTTTCCGTCTCTTCTTGTTTTTCAACACCGCTTCTTGCTCCTCCTATTTTTCAGACCGTTTCATGCTCCTCATATTTTTGACACCTTTTGAAGCACTTCATATTTTTCACACCTTTTCAGGCTCTTCATATTTTTGAACACCGCTTCATGTTCCTCCTGTTTTTCACACCTTTTGAAGCTCTTCATATTTTTCACACCTTTTCAGGCTGTACATGTTTTTGAAGACCACTTCATGCTCCTCATCTTTTTCAGACCGTTTCATGCTCCTGATATTTTTCACACCGTTTGAAGCTGTTCATATTTTTCACACGTTTTCAGATTCTTCATGATTTTGATCACCGTTTCATGCTCCTCCTATTTTTCAGACCGTTTCATGCTCCTCATATTTTTGACACCTTTTGAAGCTCTTCACATTTATCACACCTTTTCAGGCTCTTCATGTTTTTCAACACCGCTTCATGATCCACCTATATTTCAGAGCGTTTCATGCTCCTCATATTTTTGACACCTTTTGAAGCTCTTCACATTTATCACACCATTTCAGGCTCTTCATGTTTTTCAACACCGCTTCATGCTCCTCCTATTTTTCAGATCGTTTCAGGCTCCGCATATTTTTGACAATTTTATAAGCTCTTCATATTTTTCACACTTTTTCAGGCTCTTCATGTTTTTTAGCACCGCTTCATGCTCCTCCTATTTTTCAAACCTTTTGAAGCTCTTCATGTTTTTCACACCTTTTGAAGCTCTTCATATTTTTCACACGTTTTCAGGCTCTTCATGTTTTTGAACACCGCTTCATGCTCCTCCTATTTTTCAGACCATTTAATCCTCCCCATGTATTTCACACCTTTTGAAGCTCTTCATATTTTTCACACATTTTCAGGCTCTTCATGTTTTTGAACACCATTTCATGCTCCTCCTATTTTGCAGACCGTTTCATTCTCCTCATATTTTTGACACCTTTTGAATCTCTTCATGTATTTCACACCTTTTCAGGCTTTTCATTTTTTTCAACACCACTTCATTCTCCTCCTATTTTTCAGACCGTTTCATGCTTATCTCATTTTGACACATTTTGAAGCTCTTCATATTTTTCACATCTTTTGAAGCTTTTCATATTTTTCACACCTTTTCAGGCTCTTCATGATTTTCAACACCGCTTCATGCTCCTCCTAATTTTCAGACCGTTTCATGCTCATTTCTTTTTTGACACCCTTTGAAGCTCTTCATATTTTTCACATCTTTTGAAGCTCTTCATATTTTCACACGTTTTCAGACTCTTCATGATTTTCAACACCGCTTCATGCTCCTGAAATTTTTCAGACCGTTTCATGCTCCTCATATTTTTGACACCTTTTGAAGCTCTTCATATTTCTCACACCTTTTCAGGCTGTTCATGTTTTTCAGCACCGCTTCATGCTCCTCCTATTTTTCAGACCGTTTCATGCTCATCTCATTTTGACACCTTTTGAAGTTCTTCATATTTTTCACACCTATTGAAGCTCTTCATATTTTTCACATTTTTGAAGCTCTTCATATTTTCACACGTTTTCAGACTCTTCATGTTTTTCAAAACCGCTTCATGCTCCTGAAATTTTTCAGACCGTTTCATGCTCCTCATATTTTTGACACCTTTTGAAGCTCTTCATATTTCTCACACCTTTTCAGGCTCTTCATGTTTTTCAACACCGCTTCATGCTCCTCCTATTTTTCAGACCGTTTCATGCTCATCTCATTTTTGACACCTTTTGAAGGTTTTCATATTTTTCACACCTTTTCAGGCTCTTCATGTTTTTGAACACTGCTTCATGCTCCTCCTATTTTTCAGAACGTTTCATGCTCCTCATATTTTTCGCACCTGTTGAAGCTCTTCATATTTTTCACAACTTTTCAGGCTCTTCATGTTTTAGAACACCGCTTCATGCTCCTCCTATTTTTCAGACCGTTTAATGCTCCTCATGTATTTCACACCTTTTGAAGCTCCTCATATTTTTCACACCTTTTCAGGCTCTTCATGTTTTGGAACACCGTTTCATGCTCCTCCGATTTTTCAGACCGTTTCATGCTCCTCATATATTTGACACTTTGTGAAGCTCTTCATATTTTTCACACCTTTTCAGGCTCTTCCATTTTTTCAACACCGCTTCATGCTCCTCCTATTTTTCAGACCGTTTCATGCTCGTCGTATTTTTGACACCTTGTGAAGGTCTTCATATTTTTCACAGCTTTTCATGCTCTTCATGTTTTTTCATCACCGCTTCATGCTCCTCCTCTTTTTCAGACCATTTTTGCTCCTCATAATTTTGACACCATATGAAGCTCTTCATATTTCTCACAACTTTTCTGGTTCTTCATGTATTTCAACACCGCTTCATGCTCCTCCTGTTTTTCAGACCGTTTCATGCTCCTCATATTTTTGACACCTTTTGTAGCTCCTCATATTTTTCACACCTTTTCAGGCTCTTCCATTTTTTCAACACCGTTTCATGATCCTCCTATTTTCAGACCGTTTCATACTCCTCATATTTTTGACACCTTTTGTAGCTCTTCATATTTTTCACACTTTTCAGGCTGTTCATGTTTTTCAACAACGCTTCATGCTCCGCCTATTTTTCAGACCATTTCATTCTCCTCATATTTTTGAAACCTTTTGAAGTTCCTCAGATATTTCACACCTTTTCAGGCTCTTCATTTTTTTCAACACCACTTTATGCTCCTACTATTTTTCAGATCGTTTCATGCTCTTCTCATTTTGACACCTATTAAAGCTCTTCATATTTTTCACATCTTTCGAAGCTCTTCATATTTTTCACACGTTTTCAGGCTCTTCATGTTGTTCAACACCCTTTCTTGCTTCTCCTATCTTTAAGACCATTTCATGCTCCTCATATATTTGACAGGTTTTGAAGCTCTACATATTTTTCACACCTTTTCAGCCTTTTCATTTATTTCAATATCACTTCATGCTCCTCCTATTTTTCAGGCCGTTTCATGCTCATCTCATTTTGACACCTTTTGAAGCTCTTCATATTTTTCACACCTTTTCAGGCTCTTCATGTTTTTGAACACCGCTTCATGCTCCTCCTGTTTTTCAGACCGTCTCATGCTCCTCATATTTTTGACACCTTTTGAAGCTCTTCATATTTTTCACAACTTTTCAGGCTCTTCATGTTTTTCAACACCGCTTCATGCACCTCCTATTTTTCAGACCGTTTCATGCTCCTCATATTTTTGACACCTTTTGAAGCTCTTCATATTTTTCACTCCTTTTCAGGCTCTTCATGTTTTTGACCAACGCTTCATGCTCCTCCTATTTTTTACCGTTTCATGCTCCTCATATTTTTGACACCTTTTGAAGCTCTTCATATTTTTCACACCTTTTCAGGCTCTTCATGTTTTTGAACACCGCTTCATGCTCCTCCTCTTTTTTAGACCGTTTCATGCTCCTCATATTTTTGACACCTTTTGATGCTCTTCATATTTTTCACACCTTTTCAGGCTCTTCATGTTTTTGAACACGGCTTCATGCTCCTCCTATTTTTCAGACCGTATCCTGCTCCTCATATTTTTGACACCTTTTGAAGCTCTTCATATTTTTCACACCTTTTCAGGCTCTTCATGTGTTTGAACTCCGCTTCATGCTCCTCTTCTTTTTCAGACCGTTTCATGCTCCTCATATTTTTGACACCTTTTCAAGCTCTTCATATTTTTCACACCTTTTCAGGCTCTTCATGTGTTTGAACACCGCTTCATGCTCCTCCTCTTTTTCAGACAGTTTCATGTTCCGCATATTTTTCACACGTTTTGAAGCTTTTCATATTTTTCACACCTTTTCAGGCTCTTCATGTTTTTCAACACCACTTCTTGCTTCTCCTATTTTTCAGACCGATTAATGCTCCTCATATTTTTGACACCTTTTGAAGCTCTTCATATTTTTCACACGTTTTGAAGCTCTTCATATTTTTCGCACCTTTTCAGGCTCTTCATGTTCTTCAACACCACTTCTTGCTTCTCCTATTTTTCAGACCGTTTCATGGTCATCTCGTTTTTGATATCTTTTGAAGCTCTTCATATTTTTCACACCTTTTGAAGCTCTTCATATTTTTCACACGTTTTCAGGCTCTTCATGTTTTTCACCACCACTTCATGCTCATCCTATTTTCCAGACCGTTTCATGCTCCTGATATTTTTGACACGTTTTGAAGCTCTTCATATTTTTCACACATTTTGAAGCTCTTCATATATTTCACACCTTTTCAGGCTCTTCATGATTTTTAACAACACTTCATGCTCCTCCTATTTTTCAGACTGTTTCATGCTCATCTCATATTTGACACCTTTAGAAGCTCTTATTATTTTTCACACCTTTTCATGCTCTTCATGTTTTGCTACACCACTTCATGCTCCTCCATTTTTCAGACCATTTCATGCTCATCTCATTTTTGACACCTTTTGAAGCTCTTCATATTTTTCACACCTTTTCAGGCTCTTCATGTTTTGCAACATCTCTTCATGCTCCTCCTATTTTTCAAACCGTTTCATCCTCCTCATATTTTTGACACCTTTTGAAGCTCTTCATATTTTTCACACCTGTTCAGGCTCTTCATGTTTTTGAACACCGCTTCATGCTCCTCCTATTTTTCAGACCGTACCCTGCTCCTCATATTTTTCACACCTATTGAAGCTCTTAATATTTTTCACAACTTTGCAGGCTCTTTATGTTTTTGAACACCACTTCATGCTCCTCCTATTTTACAGAGAGTTTCAGGCCCCTCATGTATTTCACACCTTTTGAAGCTCTTCATATTTTTCACACCTTTTCAGTCTCTTCATGTTTTTCAACACCGTTTCATGCTACTTATATTTTTCAGACCGTTTCATGCTCCTCATATCTTTCACACCTTTTGAAGCTCTTCATATTTTTCACACCTTTTCAGGCTCTTCATGTTTTTGAACACTGCTTCATGCTCCTCCTATTTTTCAGGTCATTTCATGCTCCTCATATTTTTGAAACCTTTTGAAGCTCTTCATATTTTTCACTCCTTTTCAGGCTCCATATGTTTTTGAACAGCGCATCATGCTCCTCCTATTTTCAGACCGTTCCATGCTCCTCATATTTTTGACACCTTTTGAAGCTCTTCATAAATTTCACACCTTTTCAGGCTCTTCATGTTTTTCAACACCACTTCATCCTCCAAATATTTTTCAGATGGCTTCATGCTCATCTCATTTTTGACACCTTTTGAAGCTCTTCATATTTTTGACATCTTTTGAAGCTCTTCATATTTCTCACACTTTTTCCGGCTCTTCATGTTTTTCATCACCGCTTCATGCTCCTCCTATTTTTCAGACCGTTTCATGCTCCTCAAATTTTTGACACCTTTTAAAGCTCTTCATATATTTCACACCTTTTCAGGCTCGTCATTTTTTTGAACACCACTTCATGCTCCTCCTATTTTTCAGACCGTTTCATGCTCATTTCATTTTTGACATCTTTTGAAACTCTTCATATTTTTCACACCTTTTGAAGCTCTTCATATTTTTCACAGCTTTTGAAGCTCTTCATATTTTTCACACCTTTTCAGGATTTCATGTTTTGAACACCGCTTCATACTCCTCCAATTTTTCTGAATGTTTCGTTCTCCTCATATTTTTCAGACCGTTTCATGCTCCTCATATATTTCACACCTTTTGAATCTCTTCACGTTTTCACACCTTTTGAATCCCTTCATATTTTCACACCTTTTCAGGCTCCTCATGTTTTTGAACAAGGCTTCATGCTCCTCCTATATTTCAGACCGTGTCATGCTCCTCATATTTTTGACACCTTTTTAAGGTCTTCATATTTTTCACACCTTTTCAGTCTCTTCAAGTTTTTGAACACTGGTACATGCTCCTCCTATTTTTCACACCTTTTGCAGCTCTTCAAATTTTTCACACCTTTTCAGGCTCTTCATGTTGTCAACACCGTTTCATGCTCCTCCTATTTTTCAGACCGTTTCATGCTCCTCATATTTTTGACACCTTTTTAAGCTCTTCATATATTTCACACCTTTTCAGGCTCTTAATGTTTTTGAACACCGCTTCATGCTCCTCCTATTTTTCAGACCGTTTCATGCTCCTCATATTTTTGACACCTTTTGAAGCTCTTCATATTTTTCACACATTTTCAGGCACCTCATATTTTTAAACACCGCATCATGCTCCTCCTATTTTCAGACCGTTTCATGCTCCTGATGTATTTTACACCTTTGGAAGCTCTTCACATTGTTCACACCTTTTCAGGCTATTCATGTTTCTGAACACCGTTTCAAGCTGTTCCTAATTTTCAGACCGCTTCATGCTCCTCTCATTTTTGACACCTTTTGAAGCTCTTCATATTTTTGACAACTTTTGAGGCTCTTCATATTTCTCACACGTTTTCAGGTTGTTCATGTTTTTCAACACCGCTTCATGCTCCTCCCCTTTTTCAGACCGTTTAATGCTCATCTCATTTTTGACACCTTTTGAAGGTCTTCATATTTTTCACACCTTTTGAAGCTCTTCATATTTTCACAACTTTTCAGGCTTTTCATGTTTTTGAACACCGTTTCATGCTCCTGCATATTTCAGACCGATTCTTGCTGCTCATATGTTTGACCTGTTTTGAAGCTCTTCATATTTTTTAACACCTTTTCAGGCTCTTCATGTTTTTCAACACTGCTTCATGCTCCTCCTATTTTTTACACCTTTTGAAGCTCTTCATATTTTTCACACCTTTTCAGGCTGTTCATGTTTTTGAACATGGTTTCATGTTCCTCCTATTTTTCAGACCGTTTCATGCTCCTCATATTTTTGAAACCTTTTGAAGCTCTTCATATTTTTCACACCTTTTCAGGCTCTTCATGTTTTTCAACACTACTTCATGCTCCCCCTCTTTTTCAGACGGTTTCATGCACATCTCTTTTTTGACACCTTTTGAAGCTCTTCATATTTTTCATACCTTTTGAAACTCTTTATATTTTTCACACGTTTTCAGGCTCTTCATGTTTTTCAACACCGCTTCATGCTCCTCCTATTTTTCAGACCGTTTCATGCTCCTCATTTATTTCACACCTTTTGAAGCTCTTCATATTTTTCAAGCTTTTTCAGGCTCTTCATGTTTTTGAACACCGCTTCATGCTCCTCCTATTTTTCAAACCTTTTCATGATCCTCATGTATTTCAGACGTTTGAAACTCTTCATATTTTTCACACCTTTTGAAGCTCTTCATATTTTTCACAACTTCTCAGGCCTTTCATGTTTTCAACACAGTTTCAGGCTCCGCCTATTTTTCAGACCGTTTCATGCTCCTCATATTTTTGACACCTTTTGAAGGTCTTCATATTTTTCACACCTTTTCAGGCTCTTCATGTTTTTGAACATCGTTTCATGCTCCTCCTATTTTTCAGACTGTTTCATGCTCCCCTTATTTTTCACACCTTTTGAAGCTCTTCATATTTTTGCCAACTTTTCAGGCTCTTCATGTTTTTCAACAGAGTTTCATGCTCCTCCTATTGTTCCAACCGTTTCAAGCTTCTCATATTTTTGACACCTTTTGAAGCTCATCATATTTTTCACACCTTTTCATGCTCTTCATGTTTTTCAACACCGTTACATGATTCTCCTATTTTTCAGACTGTTTCATGCTCCTCATATTTTTGACACTTTTTGAAGCTCTTCATGGTTTTCACACCTTTTAGGATCTTCATGATTTTCAACACCGCTTCATACTCCTCCTATTTTTCAGACCGTTTCATGCTCCACATATTTTTGACACCTTTTGAAGCTCTTCATATTTTTCACACCTTTTCAGGCTCTTCATGTTGTTGAACACGGTTTCATGCTTCTCCTATGTTTCAGACCGTTTCATGCTCCTCATATTTTTGACACCTTTTGAAGCTCTTCATATTTTTCACACCTTTTCAGGCTCTTCATGTTTTTGAACACCGTTTCATGCTCCTCATATTTTTGACATATTTTGAAACTCTTCATATTTTTGCCACCTTTTGAAGCTCTTCATATCTTTCACACCTTTTCAGGCTCTTCATATTTTTCACACCTTTTCATGCTCTTCATGTTTTTCAACATCACTTCATACTCCTCATATTTTTGACACATTTTGAAGCTCTTCATATTTTTCAAACTTTTTGAACCTCTTCATATTTTTCACAACTTTTCAGGCTCTTCATGTTGTTTAACGCCGCTTCATGCTCCTGCTATTTTTCTGACCGTTTGATACTCCTCATATTTTCACACCTTTGAAGCTATTCATATTTTTCACACCTTTTCAGGCTCTTCATGTTTTTGAACACCATTTCATGCTCCTCCTATTTTTGACACCTTATGGAACTCCTCATATTTTTCACACCTATTCAGGCTCTTCATGTTTTTGAACACCGTTTTATGTTACTCCTATTTTTCTGACCGTTTCATGCTCCTCATATTTTTGACACCTTTTGAAGCTCTTCATATTTTCATTCCTTTTCAGGCTCTTCATGTGTTCAACAACGCTTCATGCTCCTCCTATTTTTCAGAAAGTTTCATGCTCCTCATATGTTTGACACTTTTTGAAGCTCTTCATATTTTTTACACCTTTTGAAGCTCTTCATATTTTTCACATCTTTTCAGACTCTTTATGTATTTCAACACCAGGTCATGCTCCTCCTATTTTTCAGAACTTTTCCTGCTCCTCATATTTTTGACACCTTTTGAAGCTCCTCATATATTTCACACCTTGTCAGGCTCTTCATGTTTTTCAACTCCGCTTCATGCTCCTCCTATTTTTCAGACCGTTTCATGCTCCTCATATTTTTGACACTTTTTGAAACTCTTCATATTTTTCACACCTTTTCAGGCTCTTCATGTTTTGAACAAAACTTCATGCTCCTCCTATTTTTCAGACAGTTTCATTTTCCTCATATTTTTGACACCTTTTTAAGCTCTTCATATATTTCACACCTTTTCAGGCTCTTTATGTTTTTGAACACCGTTTCATGCTCCTCCTATTTGTCTGACCGTTTCATGCTCCTCATATTTTTGACACCTTTTGAAGCTCTTCATGTATTTCACAGCTTTTCAGTCTCTTCATGGTTTTGAACAGCGTTTCATGCTCCTCCTATTTTTCAGACCGTTTCATGCTCCTCATATTTTTCACTCCTTTTTAGGCTCTGCATATTGTTCACACCTTTTCAGGATCTACATGTTTGTCAACACCGTTTCATTCTCCTCCTATATTTGAGACTGTTTCAAGCTCCTCATATTTTTGACACCTTTTGAAGCTCTTCATACATTTCTCACATTTTCAGTCTCTTCATGGTTTTGAACACCGTTTCATGCTCCTCATTTTTTTCAAACATTTTGATGCTTTTCATATTTTTCACACATTTTCAGGCTCTTCATGTTTTTGAACATGGTTTCATGCTTCTCCTATTTTTCAGACCGTTTCATGCACCTCATATTTTTGACACCTTTTGAAGCTCTTCATATTTTTCACAAATTTTCAGTATCTTCAATTTTTTGAACACCGTTTCATGCTCCTGATATTTTTCAGACCTTTTGAAGCTCTTCATATTTTTCACAAATTTTCAGGTTCTTCATGTTTTTGAACACCATTTCATGATCCTCCTATTTTTCAGACCGTGTCATGCTCCTCATAATTTTGACACCTTTAGGGCTCTTCATATTTTACACACCTTTTCGGGCTGTTCATGTTTTTGAACACTGCTTCATACTCCCCCTATTTTTCAGACCGTTCCCTGCTCTTCATATTTCTGTCACTTTTTGAAGCTCTTCATATTTTTCACACATTTTCAGGCTCTTCATGTTTTTGAACATGGTTTCATGCTTCTCCTATTTTTCAGACCGTTTCATGCTCCTCATATTTTTGACACCTTTTGAAGCTCTTCATAGTTTTCACACCTTTTGAAGCTCTTCATATTTTTCACACCTTTTCAGGCTCTTCATGTTTTCCAACAACACTTCATGCTCCTCCTATTTTTCAGACCGTTTCATGTTCCTCATATTTTTGACTCGTTTTGAAACTCTTTATATTTTTCACACCTTTTCAGGCTCTTCATGTTTTTCAAAAGTGCCTCATGCTCCTCGTAATTTTCAGACCGTTTCATGCTCCTCATATTTTTGACACATTTTGAAGCTCTTCATATTTTTGACACCTTTTCACGCTCTTCATGTTTTCAACGCCGCTTCATGCTCCTCCTATTTTTCAGAGCGTTTCATGCCCTTCATATTTTTCACACCTTGTGAAGCTCTTCATATTTTTAACACCTTTTCAGCCTCTTCATGTTTTTCAACACCTCTTCATGCTCCTCCTAATTTTCAGATCGTTTCATGCTCCTCATCTTTTGACACCTTTTGAAGGTCTTCATATTTTTCACACCTTTTCAGTATTCAAGTTTTTGAACACCGCTTCATGCTCCTCATATTTTTCACAGCTTCTGAAGCTCTTCATATTTTTCTCACCTTTTCAGGCTCTTAATATTTTTGAACATCGTTTCGTGCTCCTCTTATTTTCAGAACGTTTCATGCTCCTCATATTTTTGACACTTTTTGAAGCTCTTCATATTTTCCACACCTTTTGAAGCTCTTCATATTTTTCACACTTTTTCAGGCTCTTCATGTTTTTGAACACCGCTTCATGCTCCTTCTATTTTTCAGAGAGTTTCATGCTCCTCATGTATTTCACACCTTTTGAAGCTCTTCATATTTTTCAAACCTTTTCAGGCTCTTCATGTCTTTCAACACCGCTTCATGCTCCTCCTATTTTTCAGACCGTATCATGCTCCTCGTATTTTTGACACGTTTTGAAGCTCTTCATATAATTCACACTTTTTCAGGCTCTTCAAGATTTTCAACACCGTTTCATGCTCTTCCTATTTTTCAGACTATTTCATGCTCCTCATATATTTGACACCTTTTGAAGCTCTTCATATTTTTCACACCTTTTCAGGCTCTTCATGTTTTTGTACACCGTTTCATGCTCCTCCTATTTTTTAGAAGTTTCATTCTCCTCATATTTTTCACACATTTTGAAGCTGTTCATATTTTTGACACCTTTTGAAGCTCTTCATATATTTCACACCTTTTCAGGCTCTTCATGTTTTTGAACACCGCTTCATGCTCCTCCTATTTTTCAGACCATTTCATGCTCCTCATATTTTTGACACCTATTGATGCTCTTCATTTTTTTCACACCTTTTCAGGCTCTTCATGTTTTTGAACACGGTTTCATGCTTCTCCTGTTTTTCACAGATTCATTCTCCTCTTATTTTTGACATGTTTTGAAACTCTTCATATTTTTCACACCTTCTCAGGCGCTTCAGGGTTTCAACACCGTTTCATGCTCCTCCTATTGTTCAGTCCATTTCGTGCTCCTCATATTTTTGACACTTTTTGAAGCTCTTCATATTTTCCACAACTTTTAATGCTCTTCATCTTTTTCAACACCACTTCATGCTCCTCATATTTTTGACACCTTTTGAAGCTCTTCATGTATTTCACACCTTTTCAGGCTCTTCATGTTTTTGAACACCACTTCATGCTTTTCCATTTTTTCACAACGTTTCATGCTCCTCATATTTTTGACACCTTTTGAAGCTCTTCATGTATTTCACACCTATTCAGGCTCTTCATGTTTTTGAATACCGTTACATGATTCTCCTATTTTTCAGACTGTTTCATGCTCCGCATATTTTTGACACCTTTTGAAGCTCTTCATATTTTTCACACCTTTTGAAGCTCTTCATATTTTTCACACCTTTTCAGGCTCTTCATGTTTTTCAACACCGTTTCATGCTCCTCCTATTTTTCAGACCGTTTCATGCTCCTCATATTTTGACATGTTTTGAATCTCTTCATATTTTTCACATCTTTTCAGGCGCTTCAGGTTTTCAACACCGTTTCATGCTCCTCCTATTTTTCAGACCGTTTCATGCTCCTCATATTTTTGATACCTTTTGAAGCTCTTCATATTTTTCACAACTTTTCAGACCTTTCATGTTTTCAGCACAGTTTCATGCTCCGCCTATTTTTCAGCACTTTTCATGCTCCTCATATTTTTCACGACTTTTGAAGCTCTTCATATATTTCACACTTTTCCAGGCTCTTCTTGTTTTGGAACACCGCTTCATGCTTCTCCTATATTTCACACCTTTTCATAATCTTCATATTTTCCACGCCTTTTTAAGCTCTTCGTATTTTTCACACCTTTTCAGGCTCTTCATGTTTATGAACAAAGTTTCATGCTCCTCCTATTTTTCAGACCGTTTCATGTTCCTCATATTGTTGACACTTTTTGAAACTCTTCATATTTTTCACACCTTTTCAGACTCTTAATGATTTTCAACACCGTTTCATGCTCCTCCTATTTTTCAGAACGTTTCATGCTCCTCATATTTTTGACACCTTTTGAAGATCTTCATATTTTTCACACCTTTTGAAGCTCTTCATATTTTTCACAGCTTTTCAGGCTCTTCATGTTTTTCAACACAGTTTCATGCTCCTCCTATTTTTCAAACCGTTTCAAGCTTCTCATATTTTTGACACCTTTTGAAGCTCTTCATATTTTTCACGCCTTTTCAGGCTCTTCATGTTGTTGAACACGGTTTCATGCTTCTCCTATGTTTCAGACCGTTTCATGCTCCTCATATTTTTGACGCCTTTTGAAGCTCTTCATATTTTTCACACCTTTTCAGGCTCTTCATGTTTTTGAACACCGTTTCATGCTCCTCATATTTTTGACATATTTTGAAACTCTTCATATTTTTGCCACCTTTTGAAGCTCTTCATATCTTTCACACCTTTTCAGGCTCTTCATATTTTTCACACCTTTTCATGCTCTTCATGTTTTTCAACACCACTTCATACTCCTCATATTTTTGACACATTTTGAAGCTCTTCATATTTTTCAAACTTATTGAACCTCTTCATATTTTTCACACCTTTTCAGGCTCTTCATGTTGTTTAACGCCGCTTCATGCTCCTGCTATTTTTCTGACCGTTTGATACTCCTCATATTTTCACACCTTTGAAGCTATTCATATTTTTCACTCCTTTTCAGGCTCTTCATGTTTTTGAACACCATTTCATGCTCCTCCTATTTTTGACACCTTATGGAACTCCTCATATTTTTCACACCTATTCAGGCTCTTCATGTTTTTGAACACCGTTTTATGTTACTCCTATTTTTCTGACCGTTTCATGCTCCTCATATTTTTGACCCCTTTTGAAGCTCTTCATATTTTCATTCCTTTTCAGGCTCTTCATGTGTTCAACAACGCTTCATGCTCCTCCTATTTTTCAGAAAGTTTCATGCTCCTCATATGTTTGACACTTTTTGAAGCTCTTCATATTTTTTACACCTTTTGAAGCTCTTCATATTTTTCACATCTTTTCAGACTCTTCATGTATTTCAACACCAGGTCATGCTCCTCCTATTTTTCAGAACTTTTCCTGCTCCTCATATTTTTGACACCTTTTGAAGCTCCTCATATATTTCACACCTTGTCAGGCTCTTCATGTTTTTCAACTCCGCTTCATGCTCCTCCTATTTTTCAGACCGTTTCATGCTCCTCATATTTTTGACACTTTTTGAAACTCTTCATATTTTTCACACCTTTTCAGGCTCTTCATGTTTTGAACAAAACTTCATGCTCCTCCTATTTTTCAGACAGTTTCATTTTCCTCATATTTTTGACACCTTTTTAAGCTCTTCATATATTTCACACCTTTTCAGGCTCTTTATGTTTTTGAACACCGTTTCATGCTCCTCCTATTTGTCTGACCGTTTCATGCTCCTCATATTTTTGACACCTTTTGAAGCTCTTCATGTATTTCACAGCTTTTCAGTCTCTTCATGGTTTTGAACAGCGTTTCATGCTCCTCCTATTTTTCAGACCGTTTCATGCTCCTCATATTTTTCACTCCTTTTTAGGCTCTGCATATTGTTCACACCTTTTCAGGATCTACATGTTTGTCAACACCGTTTCATTCTCCTCCTATATTTGAGACCGTTTCAAGCTCCTCATATTTTTGACACCTTTTGAAGCTCTTCATACATTTCTCACATTTTCAGTCTCTTCATGATTTTGAACACTGTTTCATGCTCCTCATTTTTTTCAAACCTTTTGATGCTTTTCATATTTTTCACACATTTTCAGGCTCTTCATGTTTTTGAACATGGTTTCATGCTTCTCCTATTTTTCAGACCGTTTCATGCACCTCATATTTTTGACACCTTTTGAAGCTCTTCATATTTTTCACAAATTTTCAGTATCTTCAATTTTTTGAACACCGTTTCATGCTCCTGATATTTTTCAGACCTTTTGAAGCTCTTCATATTTTTCACAAATTTTCAGGTTCTTCATGTTTTTGAACACCATTTCATGATCCTCCTATTTTTCAGACCGTGTCATGCTCCTCATAATTTTGACACCTTTAGGGCTCTTCATATTTTACACACCTTTTCATGCTGTTCATGTTTTTGAACACTGCTTCATACTCCCCCTATTTTTCAGACCGTTCCCTGCTCTTCATATTTCTGACACTTTTTGAAGCTCTTCATATTTTTCACACATTTTCAGGCTCTTCATGTTTTTGAACATGGTTTCATGCTTCTCCTTTTTTTCAGACCGTTTCATGCTCCTCATATTTTTGACAACTTTTGAAGCTCTTCATATTTTTCACACCTTTTGAAGCTCTTCATATTTTTCACACCTTTTCAGGCTCTTCATGTTTTCCAACACCACTTCATGCTCCTCCTATTTTTCAGACCGTTTCATGCTCCTCATATTTTTGACTCGTTTTGAAACTCTTTATATTTTTCACACCTTTTCAGGCTCTTCATGTTTTTCAACAGTGCCTCATGCTCCTCGTAATTTTCAGACCGTTTCATGCTCCTCATATTTTTGACACATTTTGAAGCTCTTCATATTTTTGACACCTTTTCACGCTCTTCATGTTTTCAACGCCGCTTCATGCTCCTCCTATTTTTCAGACCGTTTCATGCTCCTCATCTTTTGACACCTTTTGAAGGTCTTCATATTTTTCACACCTTTTCAGTATTCAAGTTTTTGAACACCGCTTCATGCTCCTCATATTTTTCACAGCTTCTGAAGCTCTTCATATTTTTCTCACCTTTTCAGGCTCTTAATATTTTTGAACATCGTTTCGTGCTCCTCTTATTTTCAGAACGTTTCATGCTCCTCATATTTTTGACACTTTTTGAAGCTCTTCATATTTTCCACACCTTTTGAAGCTCTTCATATTTTTCACACTTTTTCAGGCTCTTCATGTTTTTGAACACCGCTTCATGCTCCTTCTATTTTTCAGAGAGTTTCATGCTCCTCATGTATTTCACACCTTTTGAAGCTCTTCATATTTTTCAAACCTTTTCAGGCTCTTCATGTCTTTCAACACCGCTTCATGCTCCTCCTATTTTTCAGACCGTATCATGCTCCTCGTATTTTTGACACGTTTTGAAGCTCTTCATATAATTCACACTTTTTCAGGCTCTTCAAGATTTTCAACACCGTTTCATGCTCTTCCTATTTTTCAGACTATTTCATGCTCCTCATATATTTGACACCTTTTGAAGCTCTTCATATTTTTCACACCTTTTCAGGCTCTTCATATTTTTGTACACCGTTTCATGCTCCTCCTATTTTTTAGAAGTTTCATGCTCCTCATATTTTTGACACCTTTTGAAGCTCTTCATGTATTTCACACCTATTCAGGCTCTTCATGTTTTTGAATACCGTTACATGATTCTCCTATTTTTCAGACTGTTTCATGCTCCGCATATATTTGACACCTTTTGAAGCTCTTCATATTTTTCACACCTTTTGAAGCTCTTCATATTTTTCACACCTTTTCAGGCTCTTCATGTTTTTCAACACCGTTTCATGCTCCTCCTATTTTTCAGACCGTTTCATGCTCCTCATATTTTGACATGTTTTGAATCTCTTCATATTTTTCACATCTTTTCAGGCGCTTCAGGTTTTCAACACCGTTTCATGCTCCTCCTATTTTTCAGACCGTTTCATGCTCCTCATATTTTTGATACCTTTTGAAGCTCTTCATATTTTTCACAACTTTTCAGACCTTTCATGTTTTCAGCACAGTTTCATGCTCCGCCTATTTTTCAGCACTTTTCATGCTCCTCATATTTTTCACGACTTTTGAAGCTCTTCATATATTTCACACTTTTTCAGGCTCTTCTTGTTTTGGAACACCGCTTCATGCTTCTCCTATATTTCACACCTTTTCATAATCTTCATATTTTCCACGCCTTTTTAAGCTCTTCGTATTTTTCATACCTTTTCAGGCTCTTCATGTTTATGAACAAAGTTTCATGCTCCTCCTATTTTTCAGACCGTTTCATGTTCCTCATATTGTTGACACTTTTTGAAACTCTTCATATTTTTCACACCTTTTCAGACTCTTAATGATTTTCAACACCGTTTCATGCTCCTCCTATTTTTCAGAACGTTTCATGCTCCTCATATTTTTGACACCTTTTGAAGATCTTCATATTTTTCACACCTTTTGAAGCTCTTCATATTTTTCACAGCTTTTCAGGCTCTTCATGTTTTTCAACACAGTTTCATGCTCCTCCTATTTTTCAAACCGTTTCCAGCTTCTCATATTTTTGACACCTTTTGAAGCTATTCATATTTTTCACACCTTTTCAGTCTCTTCATGTTGTTGAACACGGTTTCATGCTTCTCCTATGTTGCAGACCGTTTCATGCTCCTCATATTTTTGACGCCTTTTGAAGCTCTTCATATTTTTCACACCTTTTCAGGCTCTTCATGTTTTTGAACACCGTTTCATGCTCCTCATATTTTTGACATATTTTGAAACTCTTCATATTTTTGCCACCTTTTGAAGCTCTTCATATCTTTCACACCTTTTCAGGCTCTTCATATTTTTCACACCTTTTCATGCTCTTCATGTTTTTCAACACCACTTCATACTCCTCATATTTTTGACACATTTTGAAGCTCTTCATATTTTTCAAACTTTTTGAACCTCTTCATATTTTTCACACCTTTTCAGGCTCTTCATGTTGTTTAACGCCGCTTCATGCTCCTGCTATTTTTCTGACCGTTTGATACTCCTCATATTTTCACACCTTTGAAGCTATTCATATTTTTCACACCTTTTCAGGCTCTTCATGTTTTTGAACACCGTTTTATGTTACTCCTATTTTTCCGACCGTTTCATGCTCCTAATATTTTTGACACCTTTTGAAGCTCTTCATATTTTCATTCCTTTTCAGGCTCTTCATGTGTTCAACAACGCTTCATGCTCCTCCTATTTTTCAGAAAGTTTCATGCTCCTCATATGTTTGACACTTTTTGAAGCTCTTCATATTTTTTACACCTTTTGAAGCTCTTCATATTTTTCACATCTTTTCAGACTCTTCATGTATTTCAACACCAGGTCATGCTCCTCCTATTTTTCAGAACTTTTCCTGCTCCTCATATTTTTGACACCTTTTGAAGCTCCTCATATATTTCACACCTTGTCAGGCTCTTCATGTTTTTCAACTCCGCTTCATGCTCCTCCTATTTTTCAGACCGTTTCATGCTCCTCATATTTTTGACACTTTTTGAAACTCTTCATATTTTTCACACCTTTTCAGGCTCTTCATGTTTTGAACAAAACTTCATGCTCCTCCTATTTTTCAGACAGTTTCATTTTCCTCATATTTTTGATAACTTTTTAAGCTCTTCATATATTTCACACCTTTTCAGGCTCTTTATGTTTTTGAACACCGTTTCATGATCCTCCTATTTGTCTGACCGTTTCATGCTCCTCATATTTTTGACAACTTTTGAAGCTCTTCATGGATTTCACAGCTTTTCAGTCTCTTCATGGTTTTGAACAGCGTTTCATGCTCCTCCTATTTTTCAGACCGTTTCATGCTCCTCGTATTTTTCACACCTTTTGAAGCTCTTCATATTTCTCACACCTTTTCAGGCTCTTCATGTTTTTCTACACCACTTCATGCTTCTCCTATTTTTCAGCCCGTTTCATGCTCCTCATGTATTTCACACCTTTTGAAGCTCTTCATATTTTTCACACCTTTTCAGGCTCTTCATGTTTTTCAACACCATTTAATGCTGCTTCTATTTTTCAGACCGTTTCATGCTCCTCATATTTTTCACACCTTTTGAAGCTCTTCATATTTTTCACACCTTTTCAGGCTCTTCAAGTTTTTCAACACCACTTCATGCTCCTCCTTTTTTGCAGACCGTTTCATGCTCCTCATATTTTTGATACCTTTTGATGCTCTTCATATTTTTCACACCTTTTCACGCTCTTCATTTTTTCAACACCGCTTCATGCTCCTCCTATTTTTCAGACCGTTTCATGCTCATGTCATTTTTGAAACCTTTTGAAGCTTTTCATATATTTCACAACTTTTCAGGCTCTTCATGTTTTTGAACACCGCTTCATGCTCCTCCTATTTTTCAGACCGTTTCATGCTCCTCATATTTCACACCTTTTGAAGCTCTTCATATTTTTCACACCTTTTCAGGCTCTTCATGTTTTTGATCACCGTTACATTCTCCTCCAATTATTCACACCGTTTCATGCTCCTCATATTTTTGCCACTTTTTGAAGCTCTTTATATATTTCACACCTTTTCAGGCTCTTCATGTTTTTGATCACCGTTACATTCTCCTCCTATTATTCAGACCGTTTCATGCTCCTCATATTTTTGACACTTTTTGAAGCTCTTTATATATTTCACACATTTGCAGGCTCTTCATGTTTTTGAACACAGCTTCATGCTCCTCCTATTTTTCAGACAATTTCATGCTCCTCATATTTTTGACAACTTTGGAAGCTCTTCATATTTTTCACACATTTTCAGGCTCTTCATGTTTTTCAACACCGCTCATGCTCCTTGTATTTTTAAGACCGTTTCATGCTCCTCATATTTTAGACACCTTTTTAAGCTCTTCATATTTTTCACACCTTTTTAAGCTCTTCATATTTCTCACACCTTTTCAGGCTCTTCATGTTTTTCAACAACGCTTCATGCACCTCCTATTCGTCAGACCGTTTCATGCTCATCTCATTTTTGACACCTTTTGAATCTTTTCATATTTTTCACACCTTCTCAGGCTCTTCATGGTTTTGAACACCGCTTCATTCTAATCCTATTTTTCAAACCATATCATGCTCCTCATATTTTTCACACCTTTTAAGCTCTTCATATTTTTCACACTTTTTCAGGCTCTTCATGTTTTTCAACACCGCTTCATGCTCCTCCTATTTTTCAGACCGTTTCATGCTCATCAAATTTTTGACACCTTTTGAAGCTCTTCATATTTTTCACACCTTTTCAGGCTCTTCATGTTTTTCTACACCACTTCATGCTTCTCCTATTTTTCAGCACGTTTCATGCTCCTCATGTATTTCACACCATTTGAAGCTCTTCATATTTTTCACACCTTTTCAGGCTCTTCATGTTTTTCAACACCACTTCAAGCTCCTCCAGGTTTGCAGACCGTTTCATGCTCCTCATATTTTACACCTTTTGAAGCTCTTCATATTTTTCACACCTTTTCAGGCTCTTCATGTTTTTGAACACCGCTTCATGCTCCTCCTATTTTTCAGACCGTTTCATGCTCCTCATATTTTACACCTTTTGAAGCTCTTCATATTTTTCACACCTTTTCAGGCTCTTCATGTTTTTGAACACCGCTTCATGCTCCTCCTATTTTTCAGACCGTTTCATGCTCCTCATATTTTACACCTTTTGAAGCTCTTCATATTTTTCACACCTTTTCAGGCTCTTCATGTTTTTGATCACCGTTACATTCTCCTCCTATTATTCAGACCGTTTCATGCTCCTCATATTTTTGACACTTTTTGAAGTCTTTATATATTTCACACCTTTTCTGGCTCTTCATGTTTTTGATCACCGTTTCATTCTCCTCCTATTATTCAGACCGTTTCATGCTCCTCATATTTTTGACACTTTTTGAAGCTCTTCATATTTTTCACACCTTTTCGGGCTCTTCATGTTTTTGATCACCGTTACATTCTCCTCCTATTATTCAGACCGTTTCATGCTCCTCATATTTTTGATACCTTTTGATGATCTTCATATTTTTCACACCTTTTCAGGCTCTTCATTTTTTCAACACCACTTCATGCTCCTCCTATTTTTCAGACCGTTTCATGCTCATCTCATTTTTGACTCCTTTTGAAGCTTTTCAGATTTTTCACACCTTTTCAGGCTCTTCATGTTTTTCAACACCACTTCAAGCTCCTCCATGTTTGCAGACCGTTTCATGCTCCTCATATTTTTCAGACCATTTCATATTCCTCATATTTTTCACACCTTTTGAAGCTCTTCATATTTTTCACACCTTTTCAGGCTCTTCATGTTTTTGAACACCGCTTCATGCTCCTCCTATTTTTCAGACCGTTTCATGCTCCTCATATTTTACAGCTTTTGAAGCTCTTCATATTTTTCACACCTTTTCAGGCTCTTCATTTTTTTGATCACCGTTACATTCTCCTCCTATTATTCAGACCGTTTCATGCTCCTCATATTTTTGACACTTTTTGAAGCTCTTTATATATTTCACACATTTTCAGGCTCTTCATGTTTTTGATCACCGTTACATTCTCCTCCTATTTTTCAGACCGTTTCATGCTCCTCATATTTTTGACAACTTTGGAAGCTAGTCATATTTTTCACACATTTTCAGGCTCTTCATGTTTTTCAACACTGTTGCATGATCCTCTTATTTTTCAGACCGTTTCATGCTCCTCATATACTTGACACATTTTTAAGCTCTTCATATATTTCACACATTTTCAGGCTATTCATGTTTTTCAACACCGCTTCATGCTCCTTGTATTTTTAAGACCTTTTCATGCTCCTCATATTTTTGACACCTTTTTAAGCTCTTCCTATTTTTCACACCTTTTTAAGCTCTTCATATTTCTCACACCTTTTCAGGCTCTTCATGTTTTTCAACAACGCTTCATGCACCTCCTATTTGTCAGACCGTTTCATGCTCATCTCATTTTTGACACCTTTTGAATCTTTTCATATTTTTCACACCTTCTCAGGCTCTTCATGTTTTTCAACAACGCTTCATGCACCTCCTATTTTTCAGACCGTTTCATGCTCATCAAATTTTTGACACCTTTTGAAGCTCTTCATATTTTTCACACCTTTTGAAGCTCTTCATATTTTTCACACCATTTCAGGCTCTTCATGTTTTTCAACACCGTTTCATGCTGCTTCTATTTTTCAGACCGTTTCATGCTCCTCATATTTTTCACACCTTTTGAAGCTCTTCATATTTTTCACACCTTTTCAGGCTCTTCATGTTTTTCTACACCACTTCATGCTTCTCCTATTTTTCAGACCGTTTCATGCTCTTCATATTTTTCACACCTTTTGAAGCTCTTCATATTTTTCACACCTTTTCAGGCTCTTCATGTTTTTCTACACCACTTCATGCTTCTCCTATTTTTCAGACCGTTTCATGCTCCTCATATTTTTCACACCTTTTGAAGCTCTTCATATTTTTCACACATTTTCAGGCTCTTCATGTTTTTCAACACTGTTGCATGATCCTCTTATTTTTCAGACCGTTTCATGCTCCTCATATACTTGACACATTTTTAAGCTCTTCATATATTTCACACATTTTCAGGCTATTCATGTTTTTCAACACCGCTTCATGCTCCTTGTATTTTTAAGACCGTTTCATGCTCCTCATATTTTTGACACCTTTTTAAGCTCTTCATATTTTTCACACCTTTTTAAGCTCTTCATATTTCTCACACCTTTTCAGGCTCTTCATGTTTTTCAACAACGCTTCATGCACCTCCTATTTGTCAGACCGTTTCATGCTCATCTCATTTTTGACACCTTTTGAATCTTTTCATATTTTTCACACCTTCTCAGGCTCTTCATGTTTTTCAACAACGCTTCATGCACCTCCTATTTTTCAGACCGTTTCATGCTCATCAAATTTTTGACACCTTTTGAAGCTCTTCATATTTTTCACACCTTTTGAAGCTCTTCATATTTTTCACACCATTTCAGGCTCTTCATGTTTTTCAACACCGTTTCCTGCTGCTTCTATTTTTCAGACCGTTTCATGCTCCTCATATTTTTCACACCTTTTGAAGCTCTTCATATTTTTCACACCTTTTCAGGCTCTTCATGTTTTTCTACACCACTTCATGCTTCTCCTATTTTTCAGACCGTTTCATGCTCCTCATATTTTTCACACCTTTTGAAGCTCTTCATATTTTTCACACCTTTTCAGGCTCTTCATGTTTTTCTACACCACTTCATGCTTCTCCTATTTTTCAGCCTGTTTCATGCTCCTCATTTATTTCACACCTTTTGAAGCTCTTCATTTTTTTCACACATTTACATGCTCTTCATGTTTTTGATCACCGTTTCATGCTCCTCCTATTTTTCAGACCATTTCATGCTCGTCATATTTTTGACACCTTTTGAAGCTCTTCGTATTTTTCACACTTTTTCAGGTCTCTTCATGTTTTTATACACCGTTTCATGCTAATCCCATTTTTCAAACCTTATCATGCTCCTCATATTTTTCACACCTTTTTAAGCTCTTCATATTTTTCACACCTTTTCAGGATCTTCATGTTTTTGAACACCGCTTCATGCTCCTCATATTTTTCAGACCGTTTCTTGCTCCTCGTATTTTTGACATCTTTTGAAGCTTTTCATATTTTTCACACCTTCTCAGGCTCTTCAAGTTTTTCAACACCACTTCATGCTCCTCCTTTTTTGCAGACCGTTTGATGCTCCTCATATTTTTGATACCTTTTGATGCTCTTCATATTTTTCACACCTTTTCAGGCTCTTCATTTTTTCAACACCGCTTCATACTCCTCCTATTTTTCAGACCGTTTCATGCTCATCTCATTTTTGACACCTCTTGAAGCTTTTCATATTTTTCACAACGTTTCAGGCTCTTCAAGTTTTTGAACACCGCTTCATGTTCTTCCTATTTTTCAGACCGTTTCATGCTCCTCATATTTTTGACACCTTTTGAAGCTCTTCATATTTTTCACACCTTTTCAGGCTCTTCATGTTTTTCAACACTGCTTCATGCTCCTCCTATTTTTCAGAGAGTTTCATTCTCCTCATGTATTTCACACCTTTTGAAGCTCTTCATATTTTTCAAAACTTTTCAGGCTCTTCATATTTTTCCACACCACTTCATGCTCATCCTATTTTTCAGACCGTTTCATGCTCCTCATATTTTTGACATCTTTTGAAGCTCTTCTTATTTTTCACACCTTTTCAGGCTCTTCATGTTTTTCAACACAGCTTCATGCTCCTCCTATTTTTCAGACCATTTCATGCTCATCTCATTTTTGACACCTTTTGAAGATCTTCATATTTTTCACACCTTTTCAGGCTCTTCATGTTTTTGAACACCGCTTCATGCTAATCCCATTTTTCAAACCATATCATGCTCCTCATAATTTTCACACCTTTTTAAGCTCTTCATATTTTTCACACCTTTTCAGGCTCTTCATGTTTTTGAATACTACTTCATGCTCCTTCTATTTTTCAGAGAGTTTCATGCTCCTCATGTATTACACACCTTTTGAAGCTCTTCATATTTTTCACACTTTTACAGGCTCTTCATGTGTTTCCACACCACTTCATGCTACTCAGATTTTTCAGCTCGTTTCATGCTGCTCATGAATTTCACACCTTTTGAAGCTCTTCATATTTTTCACACCTTTTCAGGCTCTTCCTGTTTTGATCACCGTTTCATGCTCCTCCTATTTTTCAGACCGTTTCATGCTCCTCATAATTTTTGACACCTTTTAAAGGTCTTCATTATTTTCACACCTTTTCTGGCACTTCATGTTTTTGAACACAACTTCATGCTCCTCCTATTTTTCAGACCATTTCATATTCCTCATATTTTTTCACACCTTTTGAAGCTCTTCATATTTTTCACACCTTTTCAGGCTCTTCATGTTTTTGAACACCGTTGCATGATCCTCCTATTTTTCAGACCGTTTCATGCTCCTCATATACTTGACACATTTTTAAGCTCTTCATATATTTCACACATTTTCAGGCTATTCATGTTTTTCAACACCGCTTCATGCTCCTTGTATTTTTAAGACCGTTTCATGCTCCTCATATTTTTGACACCTTTTTAACCTCTTCATATTTCTCACACATTTTCAGGCTCTTCATGTTTTTCAACAACGCTTCATGCACCTCCTATTTTTCAGACCGTTTCATGCTCATCTCATTTTTGACACCTTTTGAAGCTTTTCATATTTTTCACACCTTTTCAGGCTCTTCATGATTTTGAACACCGCTTCATGCTAATCCTATTTTTCAAACCATATCATGCTCCTCATATTTTTCACACCATTTTAAACTCTTCATATTTTTCACACCTTTACAGGCTCTTCATGTTTTTGAACACCGCTTCATGCTCCTCCTATTTTTCAGACCGTTTCATGCTCCTCATATTTCACACCTTTTGAAGCTCTTCATATTTTTCACACCTTTTCAGTCTCTTCATGTTTTTGAACACCGCTTCATGCTAATCCCATTTTTCAAACCATATCATGCTCCTCATATATTTCACACCTTTTTAAGCTCTTCATATTTTTCACACCTTTTCAGGCTCTTCATGTTCTTGAACACTACTTCATGCTCCTTCTATTTTTCAGAGAGTTTCATGCTCCTCATGTATTACACACCTTTTGAAGCTCTTCATATTTTTCACACCTTTACAGTCTCTTCATGTTTTTTAATACCACTTCATGCTCCTCCTATATTTCAAACCGTTTCATGCTCCTTATATTTTTGACATCTTTTGAAGCTTTTCATATTTTTCACACCTTTTCAGGCTCTTCAAGTTTTTCAACACCGCTTCATGCTCCTCCTTTTTTGCAGACCGTTTCATGCTCCTCATATTTTTGATACCTTTTGATGATCTTCATATTTTTCACACCTTTTCAGGCTCTTCATTTTTTCAACACCACTTCATGCTCCTCCTATTTTTCAGACCATTTCATGGTCATCTCATTTTTTAAACCTTTTGAAGCTTTTCATATTTTTCACAACGTTTCAGGCTCTTCAAGTTTTTGAACACCGCTTCATGCTCCTCCTATTTTTCAGACCGTTTCATGCTCCTCATATTTTTCACACTTTTTGAAGCTCTTCATATTTTTCACACCTTTTCAGGCTCTTCATGTTTTTCTACACCGCTTCATGCTCCTCCTATTTTTCAGACCGTTTCATGCTCCTCATATTTTACACCTTTTGAAGCTCTTCATATTTTTCACACCTTTTCAGGCTCTTCATGTTTTTGATCACCGTTACATTCTCCTCCTATTATTCAGACCGTTTCATGCTCCTCATATTTTTGACACTTTTTGAAGCTCTTTATATATTTCACACATTTTCAGGCTCTTCATGTTTTTGAACACAGCTTCATGCTCCTCCTATTTTTCAGACCGTTTCATGCTCCTCATATACTTGACACATTTTTAAGCTCTCATATATTTCACACATTTTCAGGCTATTCATGTTTTTCAACACCGCTTCATGCTCCTTGTATTTTTAAGACCGTTTCATGCTCCTCATATTTTTGACACCTTTTTAAGCTCTTCCTATTTTTCACACCTTTTTAAGCTCTTCATATTTCTCACACCTTTTCAGGCTCTTCATGTTTTTCAACAACGCTTCATGCACCTCCTATTTGTCAGACCGTTTCATGCTCATCTCGTTTTTGATACCTTTTGAATCTTTTCATATTTTTCACACATTCTCAGGCTCTTCATGGTTTTGAACACCGCTTCATTCTAATCCTATTTTTCAAACCATATCATGCTCCTCATATTTTTCACACCTTTTAAGCTCTTCATATTTTTCACACTTTTTCAGGCTCTTCATGTTTTTCAACACCGCTTCATGCTCCTCCTATTTTTCAGACCGTTTCATGCTCATCAAATTTTTGACACCTTTTGAAGCTCTTCATATTTTTCACACCTTTTGAAGCTCTTCATATTTTTCACACCATTTCAGGCTCTTCATGTTTTTCAAAACCGTTTCATGCTGCTTCTATTTTTCAGACCGTTTCATGCTCCTCATATTTTTCACACCTTTTGAAGCTCTTCATATTTTTCACACCTTTTCAGACTATTCATGTTTTTCAACACTGCTTCATGCTCCTTGTATTTTTAAGACCGTTTCATGCTCCTCATATTTTTGACACCTTTTTAAGCTCTTCATATTTCTCATACCTTTTCAGGCTCTTCATGTTTTTCAACAAGGCTTCATGCACCTCCTATTTTTCAGACCGTTTCATGCTCATCTCATTTTTGACACCTTTTGAAGCTTTTCATATTTTTCACACCTTTTCAGGCTCTTCATGTTTTTCCACACCACATCATGCTTCTCCTAATTTTCAGCAAGTTTCATGCTCCTCATGTATTTCACACCTTTTGAAGCTCTTCATATTTTTCAAAACTTTTCAGGCACTTCCTGTTTTTGAACAGCGCTTCATGCTCCTCCTATATTTCAGACCGTTTCATGCTCCTCATGTATTACACACCTTTTGAAGCTCTTCATTTTTTTCACACATTTACAGGCTCTTCATGTTTTTGATCACCGTTTCATGCTCCTCCTATTTTTCAGACCATTTCATGCTCCTCATATTTTTGACACCTTTTGAAGCTCTTCGTATTTTTCACACCTTTTCAGGTCTCTTCATGTTTTATACACCGTTTCATGCTAATCCCATTTTTCAAACCATATCATGCTCCTCATATTTTTCACACCTCTTCAAGCTTTTCATATTTTTAACAACGTTTCAGGCTCTTCAAGTTTTTGAACACCGCTTCATGTTCTTCCTATTTTTCAGACCGTTTCATCCTCCTCATATTTTTGACACCTTTTGATGCTCTTCATATTTTTCACACCTTTTCAGGCTCTTCATTTTTTCAACACCGCTCCATACTCCTCCTATTTTTCAGACCGTTTCATGCTCATCTCATTTTTGACACCTCTTGAAGATTTTCATATTTTTCACAACGTATCAGTCTCTTCAAGTTTTTGAACACCGCTTCATGTTCTTCCTATTTTTCAGACCGTTTCATGCTCCTCATATTTTTGACACCTTTTGAAGCTCTTCATATTTTTCACACCTTTTCAGGCTCTTCATGTTTTTGAACACCGCTTCATGCTCCTCCTATTTTTCAGAGAGTTTCATGCTCCTCATGTATTTCACACCTTTTGAAGCTCTTCATATTTTTCAAAACTTTTCAGGCTCTTCATATTTTTCCACACCACTTCATGCTCATCGTATTTTTCAGACCGTTTCATGCTCCTCATATTTTTGACACCTTTTGAAGCTCTTCATATTTTTCACACCTTTTCAGACTCTTCATGTTTTTCAAAACCGTTTCATGCTGCTTCTATTTTTCAGACCGTTTCATGCTCCTCATATTTTTCACACCTTTTGAAGCTCTTCATATTTTTCACACCCTTTTAAGATCTTCATATTTTTGAACACAGCTTCATGCTCCTCCTATTTTTCAGACCGTTTCATGCTCCTCATATTTTTGACACTTTTTGAAGCTTTTCATATTTTTCACATCTTTTCAGGCTCTTCATTTTTTTCAACACCATTTCATGATCCTCCTATTTTTCAGACCGTTTCATGCTCATCTCATTTTTGACACCTTTTGAAGCTCTTCATATTTTTCACACTTTTTCAGGCTCTTCATATTTTTCCACACCACTTCATGCTTCTCCTATTTTTCAGCCCGTTTCATGCTCCTCATGTATTTCACACCTTTGAAGCTCTTCATATTTTTCACACCTTTTCAGGCTCTTCATGTTTTTGGTCACCGTTTCATGCTCCTCCTATTTTTCAGACCGTTTCATGCTCCTCATATTTTTGACACCTTTTGAAACTCTTCATATTTTTCACACGTTTTCAGCTCTTAATGTTTTTCAACACCGCTTCATGCTAATCCTATTTTTCAAACCATATCATGCTCCTCATATTTTTCACACCTTTTGAAGCTCTTCATATATTTCACACCTTTTCAGGCTCTTCCTGTTTTTGAACACCACTTCATGCTCCTTCTCTTTTTCAGAGAGTTTTATGCTCCTCATGTATTTCACACCTTTTGAAGCTCTTCATATTTTTCACACCTTTTCAGGCTCTTCATGTTTTTCAACACCGCTTCATGCTGCTCATATTTTTCAGACCGTTTCATGCTCCTCATATTTTTGACACCTTTTGAAGCTCTTCATTTTTTTCATGCCTTTTAAGGCTCTTCATATTTTTCAACACCGCTTCATGCTGTTCATATTTTTCAGACCGTTTCATGCTCCTCATATTTCTGACACCTTTTGAAGCTCTTCATATTTTTCACACGTTTTCAGTCTATTCATGTTTTTGAACACCATTTCAGGCTCCTCCTATTTTTCAGAGAGTTTCATGCTCCTCATGTATTTCACACCTTTGAAAGCTCTTCATATTTTTCAAAGATTTTGAAGCTCTTCATATTTTTCACACCTTTTCAGGCTCTTCATGTTTTTCAACACCGTTTCATGCTCCTCCTATTTTTCAAACCGTTTCATGTTCCTCATAATTTTGACACCTTTTGAAGATCTTCATAATTTTCACACATTTTCAGGCTCTTCATGTGTTTGAACACCGCTTCATGTTCCTCCTATTTTTCAGACCGTTTCATGCTCCTCATATTTTTGACACCATTTGAAACTCTTCATATTTTTCACACGTTTTCAGCTCTTAATGTTTTTCAACACCGCTTCATGCTCTTCCTATTTTTCAGACCGTTTCATACTCATCTCATTTTTGACACCTTTTGAAGCTCTTCATATTTTTCACACGTTTTCAGCTCTTAATGTTTTTCAACACCGCTTCATGCTCTTCCTGTTTTTCAGACCGTTTCATGCTCATCTCAATTTTGACACCTTTTGAAGCTCTTCATATTTTTCACACATTTTCAGGCTCTTCATGTTTTTGAACATCGCTTCATGCTCCTCCTATTTTTCAGAGAGTTTCATGCTCCTCATGTATTTCACACCTTTTGAAGCTCTTCATATTTTTCACACCTTTTCAGGCTCTTCATGATTTTCAACACCGCTCATGCTCCTCCTATTTTTCAGACCGTTTCATGCTCATCTCATTTTTGACACCTTTTTAATCTCTTCATATTTTTCAAAACTTTTGAAGCTCTTCATATTTTTAATATTTTTGAAGCTCTTCATATTTTCACACGTTTTCACACTCTTCATGTTTTTCAACACCGCTTCATGCTCCTCCTATTTTTCAAACCGTATCATGCTCCTCATATTTTTGACACTTTTTGAAGCTCTTCATATTTTTCACTCATTTTCAGGCTCTTCATATTTTTCAACACCACTTCATGCTCCTCCTATTTTTGAGACCGTTTGGTGCTTCGCATATTTTTGACACCTTTAGGTACTCTTCATATTTTTCACTCCTTTTCAGGCACTTCATGTTTTTTATCACTGCTTCATGCTCGTCCTATTTTTCAGAACGTTTCATGCTCCTCATATTTTTGACACCTTTTGAAGCTCTTCATATTTTTCACACCTTTTCAGGCTCTTCATGTTTTTCGACACAGCTTCATGCTCCTCCTATTTTTCAGACCGTTTCATTCTCCTCATATTTTTGACACCTTTTGAAGCTCTTCATATTTTTCACACATTTTCAGGCTCTTCATGTTTTTCGACACAGCTTCATGCTCCTCCTATTTTTCAGACCGTTTCATTCTCCTCATATTTTTGACACCTTTTGAAGCTCTTCATATTTTTCACACATTTTCAGGCTCTTCATGTTTTTGAACATTGCTTCATGCTCCTCCTATTTTTCAGAGAGTTTCATGCTCCTAATGTATTTCACACCTTTTGAAGCTCTTCATATTTTTCACACATTTTCAGGCTCTTCATGTTTTTGACCATCGCTTCATGCTCCTCCTATTTTTCAGACCGTTTCATGCTCCTCATATTTTTGACACCTTTTGAAGCTCTTCATATTTTTCACAACTTTTCAGGCTCTTCATGTTTTTCAACACCGCTTCATGCACGTCCTATTTTTCAGACCGTTTCATGCTCATCTCATTTTTGACACCTTTTGAAGTTTTTCATATTTTTCACAACTTTTCAGGCTCTTCATGTTTTTGAACACCGCTTCATGCTAATCCTATTTTTCAAACCATATCATGCTCCTCATATTTTTCACACCTTTTGAAGCTCTTCATATATTTCACACCTTTTCAGGCTCTTCCTGTTTTTGAACACCACTTCATGCTCCTTCTCTTTTTCAGAGAGTTTTATGCTCCTCATGTATTTCACACCTTTTGAAGCTCTTCATATTTTTCACACCTTTTCAGGCTCTTCATATTTTTCAACACCGCTTCATGCTGCTCATATTTTTCAGACCGTTTCATGCTCCTCATATTTTTGACACCTTTTGAAGCTCTTCATTTTTTTCATGCCTTTTAAGGCTCTTCATATTTTTCAACACCGCTTCATGCTGCTCATATTTTTCAGACCGTTTCATGCTCCTCATATTTTTGACACCTTTTGAAGCTCTTCATATTTTTCACACGTTTTCAGTCTATTCATGTTTTTGAACACCATTTCAGGCTCCTCCTATTTTTCAGAGAGTTTCATGCTCCTCATGTATTTCACACCTTTGAAAGCTCTTCATATTTTTCAAAGATTTTGAAGCTCTTCATATTTTTCACACCTTTTCAGTCTCTTCTTTTTTTTTCAACACGACTTCATGCTCCTCCTATTTTTCAGAACGTTTCATGCTCCTCATATTTTTCACATTTTTGAAGCTCTTGATATTTTGCACACCTTTTCAGGCCCTTCATGTTTTTCAACACAGCTTCATGCTCCTCCTATTTTTCAGACCGTTTCATGCTCATCTCATTTTTTTCACCTTTGAAGCTCTTTATATTTTTCTCACATTTTGAAGCTCTTCATATTTTTCACATGTTTTCAGGCTCTTCATATTTTTCAACACCGTTTCATGCTGCTTCTATTTTTCAGACCGTTTCATGCTCCTCATATTTTTGAAACATTTTGAAGCTCTTCATATTTTTCACACCTTTTCAGGCTCTTCATGTTTTTCACCACCACTTCATTCTCCTCCTATTTTTCAGACCGTTTCATGCTCATCTCATTTTTGTCACCTTTGAAGCTCTTTATATTTTTCACACCTTTTGAAGCTCTTCATATTTTTCACACCTTTTCAGGCTCTTCATATTTTTCAACACCGTTTCATGCTGCTTCTATTTTTCAGACCGTTTCATGCTCCTCATATTTTTCACACCTTTTGAAGCTCTTCATATTTTTCACACCTTTTCAGGCTCTTCATGTTTTTGAACACAGCTTCATGCTCCACCTATTTATCAGACCGTTTCATGCTCCTCATATTTTTGACACCTTTTGCAGCTCTTTATATTTTTCACATTATTTCAGGCTCTTCATGATATTCAACACCGTTTCATGTTATTCCTATTTTTCAGACCGTTTAATGCACATCTCATTTTTGACACCTTTTGAAGCTTTTCATATTTTTCACAACTTTTCAGGCTCTTCATGTTTTTGAACACCGCTTCATGCTCCTCCTATTTTTCAGAGAGTTTCATGCTCCTCATGTATTTCACACCTTTTGAAGCTCTTCATATTTTCCACACCTTTTCAGGCTCTTCATGTGTTTGATCACCGTTTCATGCTTCTTCTATTTTTCAGATCATTTCATGCTCCTCATATTTTTGACACTTTTTGAGCTCTTCATATTTTTCACACCTTTTCAGGCTCTTCATGTTTTTGAACACAGCTTCATGCTACTCCTATTTTTCAGATCGTTTATGCTCCTCATATTTTTGACACCTTTAGAAGCTCTTCATATTTTTCAAACCTTTTCAGGCTCTTCATGTTTTTGATCACCGTTTCATGCTCCTCCTATTTTTCAGACCGTTTCATGCTCCTCATATTTTTGACACCTTTTGCAGCTCTTCATATTTTTCACACCTTTTCAGGCTCTTCATGTTTTTGAACACTGCTTCATGATCCTCCTGTTTTTCAGACCGTTTCATGCTCTTCATATTTGTGAAACATTTTGAAGCTCTTCATATTTTTCACACCTTTTCAGGCTCTTCATGTTTTTGAACACAGCTTCATGCTCCACCTATTTATCAGACCGTTTCATGCTCCTCATATTTTTGACACCATTTGCAGCTCTTTATATTTTTCACACTATTTCAGGCTCTTCATGATTTTCAACACCGTTTCATGTTATTCCTATTTTTCTGACCGTTTAATGCTAATCTCATTTTTGACACCTTTTGAAGCTTTTCATATTTTTCACAACTTTTCAGGCTCTTCATGTTTTGGAACACCGCTTCATGCTCCTCCTATTTTTCAGAGCGTTTCATGCTCCTCATATTTTTGACACTTTTTGAGCTCTTCATATTTTTCACAACTTTTCAGGCTCTTCATGTTTTTGATCACCGTTTCATGCTCCTTCTATTTTTCAGATCATTTCATGCTCATCATATTTTTGACACTTTTTGAGCTCTTCATATTTTTCAAACCTTTTCAGGCTCTTCATGTTTTTAAACACCGCTTCATGATCCTCCTATTTTTCAGACCGTTTCATGCTCCTCATATTTTTGACACATTTAGAAGCTCTTCATTTTTTTCACACCTTTTCAGGCTCTTCATGTTTTTCGACACAGCTTCATGATCCTCCTATTTTTCCGACCATTTCATTCTCCTCATATTTTTGACACCTTTTGAAGCTCTTCATATATTTCACACCTTTTCAGGGTCTTCTTTTTTTTTCAACACGACTTCATGCTCCTCCTATTTTTCAGACCGTTTCATGCTCCTCATATTTATGACACCTTTTGAAACTCTTCCTATTTTTCACACCTTTTCATGCTCTTCATGTTTCTGAAAACCGCTTCATGATCCTCCTATTTTTCAGACCGTTTCATTCTCCTCATATATTTCACACCTTTTGAAGCTCTTCATATTTTTCACACCTTTTCATGCTCTTCATGTTTCTGAAAACCGCTTCATGATCCTCCTATTTTTCAGACCGTTTCATTCTCCTCATATATTTCACACCTTTTGAAGCTCTTCATATTTTTCCCACCTTTTCAGGCTCTTCATGTTTTTGAACACTGCTTCATGCTCCTCGTAATTTTCAGGCCGTTTCATGCTCCTCATATTTTTGACACTTTTTGAGCTCTTCATATTTTTCACACCTTTTCAGGCTCTTCATGTTTTTCACCACCACTTCATTCTCCTCCTATTTTTCAGACCGTTTCATGCTCATCTCATTTTTGTCACCTTTGAAGCTCTTTATATTTTTCACACCTTTTGAAGCTCTTCATATTTTTCACACGTTTTCAGGCTCTTCATATTTTTCAACACCGTTTCATGCTGCTTCTATTTTTCAGACCGTTTCATGCTCCTCCTATTTTTCACACCTTTTGAAGCTCTTCATATTTTTCCCACCTTTTCAGGCTCTTCATGTTTTTGAACACCGCTTCATGCTACTCCTATTTTTCAGATCGTTTATGCTCCTCATATTTTTGACACGTTAAAAGCTCTTCATATTTTTCAAACCTTTTCAGGCTCTTCATGTTTTTGATCACCGTTTCATGCTCCTCCTATTTTTCAGACCGTTTCATGCTCCTCATATTTTTGACACCTTTTGAAGCTCTTCATATTTTTCACACCTTTTCAGGCTCTTTATGTTTTTGAACACCGCTTCATGATCCTCCTGTTTTTCAGACCGTTTCATGCTCTTCATATTTGTGAAACATTTTGAAGCTCTTCATATTTTTCACAACTTTTCAGGCTCTTCATGTTTTTGAACACAGCTTCATGCTCCACCTATTTATCAGACTGTTTCATGCTCCTCATATTTTTGACACCTTTTGAAGCTCTTTATATTTTTCACACTATTTCAGGCTCTTCATGATTTTCAACACCGTTTCATGTTATTCCTATTTTTCCGACCATTTAATGCTAATCTCATTTTTGACACCTTTTGAAGCTTTTCATATTTTTCACAACTTTTCAGGCTCTTCATGTTTTTGAACATCGCTTCATGCTCCTCCTATTTTTCAGAGCGTTTCATGCTCCTCATATTTTTGACACTTTTTGAGCTCTTCTTATTTTTCACACCTTTTCAGGCTCTTCATGTTTTTGATCACCGTTTCATGCTCCTTCTATTTTTCAGATCGTTTCATGCTCATCATATTTTTGACTCTTTTTGAGCTCTTCATATTTTTCACACCTTTTCAGGCTCTTCATTTTTTTGAACACCGCTTCATGATCCTCCTATTTTTCAGACCGTTTCAAGCTCCTCATATTTTTGACACATTTAGAAGCTCTTGATTTTTTTCACACCTTTTCAGGCTCTTCATGTTTTTCGACACAGCTTCATGATTCTCCTATTTTTCAGACCGTTTCATTCTCCTCATATTTTTGACACCTTTTGAAGCTCTTCATATATTTCACACCTTTTCAGTCTCTTCTTTTTTTTTCAACACGACTTCATGCTCCTCCTATTTTTCAGACCGTTTCATGCTCTTCATATTTTTGAAACATTTTGATGCTATTCATATTTTTCACACCTTTTCAGGCTCTTCATGTTTTTGAACACCGCTTCATGCTCCTCCTATTTTTCAGAACGTTTCATGCTCCTCATAATTTTCACATTTTTGAAGCTATTCATATTTTGCACACCTTTTCAGGCCCTTCATGTTTTTCAACACAGCTTCATGCTCCTCCTATTTTTCAGACCGTTTCATGCTCATCTCATTTTTTTCACCTTTGAAGCTCTTTATATTTTTCTCACCTTTTGAAGCTCTTCATATTTTTCACATGTTTTCAGGCTCTTCATATTTTTCAACACCGTTTCATGCTGCTTCTATTTTTCAGACCGTTTCATGCTCCTCATATTTTTCACACCTTTTGAAGCTCTTCATATTTTTCACACCTTTTCAGGCTCTTCATGTTTTTGAACACCGCTTCATGCTCCTCTTATTTTTCAGACCGTTTTTTGCTCCTCATATTTTTGACACTTTTGAAGCTTTTCATATTTTTCACAAATTTTCAGACACTTCATGTCTTTCAACACCGTTTCAGGCTCCTCCTATTTTTCAGACCGTTTCATGCTCCTCATATTTTTGACACCTTTTGAAGCTCTTCATATTTTTCACACCTTTTCAGGCTCTTCATATTTATGAACACCGCTTCATGATCCTCCTGTTTTTCAGACCGTTTCATGCTCTTCATATTTTTGAAACATTTTGAAGCTCTTCATATTTTTCACACCTTTTCAGGCTCTTCATGTTTTTCACACGTTTTCAGACTCTTCATGTTTTTCAACAACGCTTCATGCTCCTGCTATTTTTCAGACCGTTTCATGCTCCTCATATTTTAGACACCTTTAAAAACTCTTCATATTTTTCACACCTTTTTAGGCTCTTCATGTTTTTCACACGTTTTCAGACTCTTCATGTTTTTCAACACCGCTTCATGCTCCTGCTATTTGTCAGACCGTTTCATGCTCTTCATATTTTTGACACGTTTTGAAGCTCTTCATATTTTTCACACCTTTTCAGGCTCTTCATGTTTTTCAACACCGTTTCATGCTGCTTCTATTATTTCAGACAGTTTCATGCTCCTCATATTTTTGACATCTTTTGAAGCTCTTCATATTTTTCACATCATTGAAGCTCTTCATATTTTTCACACCTTTTCAGGCTCTTCATGATTTTCAACACCGCTTCATGATCCTCGTATTTTTCGGACCGTTTCATGCTCATCTCATTTTTGACACCTTTTGAAGCTCTTCATATTTTTCACACCTTTTGAAGCTCTTCATATTTTTCATATGTTTGAAGCTCTTCATAATTTCACACGTTTTCAGACTCTTCATGTTTTTCAACAACGCTTCATGCCCCTGCGATTTTTCATACCGTTTCATGCTCCTCATATTTTTGACAGGTTTTGAGGCTTTTCATATTTTTCACACCTTTTCAGGCTCTTCATGTTTTTGAACACCGTTTCATAATCCGCCTATTTTTAAGACCGTATCATGCTCCTCATATTTTTGACACCTTTAGAACCTCTTCATATTTTACACAGCTTTTCAGGCTCTTCATGTTTTTCAACACCGCTTCATGCTCCTACTCTTTTTCAGAACGTTTCATGCTCCTCATATACTTGACACCTTTTGAAGCTCTTGATATTTCTCACACCTTTTCAGGTTCTTCATGTTTTTCAACCCGCTTCATGCTCCTCCTATTTTTCAGACCGTTTCATGCTCATCTCATTTTTGACACCTTTTGAAGCTCTTCATATTTTTCACATCTTTTGAAGCTCTTTATATTTTTCACACATTTTCAGGCTCTTCATGTTTTTGAACACCGCTTCATGCTCCTGCTATTTTTCAGACCGTTTCATGCTCCTCATATTTTTGACACCTTTTGAAGCTCTTCATATTTGTCACACCTTTTCAGGCTCTTCATGATTTTCAACACCGCTTCATGCTCCTCCTATTTTTCAGACCGTTTCATGCTCATCTCATTTTGACACCTTTTGAAGCTTTTCATATTGTTCACACCTTTTCAGGCTCTTCATGTTTTTGATCACCGTTTCATGCTCCTTCTATTTTTCAGATCGTTTCATGCTCATCATATTTTTGACACCTTTTTAATCTCTTCATATTTTTCACAACTGTTGAAGCTCTTCATATTTTTAATATTTTTGAAGCTCTTCATATTTTCACACGTTTTCACACTCTTCATGTTTTTCAACACCGCTTCATGCTCCTCCTTTTTTCAAACCGTATCATGCTCCTCATGTTTTTGACACCTTTAGAAACTCTTCATATTTTTCACACCTTTTCAGGCTCTTCATGTTTTTTATCACTGCTTCATGCTCGTCCTATTTTTCAGAAAGTTTCATGCTCCTCATATTTTTGACACCTTTTGAAGGTCTTCATATTTTTCACACCTTTTCAGGCTCTCCATTTTTTTCAACACTACTTGTTGCTCCTCCTATTTTTTAGAACTTTTCATACTCATCTAATCTTTGACACATTTTGAGGCACTTCATATTTTTTACACCTTTTGAAGCTCTTCATATTTTTCACATTTTTGAAGCTCTTCATATTTTTCACACGATTTCAGACCCTTCATGTTTTTCAAAACCGCTTCATGCTCCTGCTATTTATCATACCGTTTCATACTTCTCATATTTTTGACACGTTTTGAGGCTCTTCATATTTTTCACACCTTTTCAGGCTCTTCATGTTTTTGAACACAGCTTCATGCTCCTCCTATTTTTTCTACCGTATCATGCTCCTCATATTTTTCACACCTTTTGAAGCTCTTCATATTTTTCACACCTTTTCAGGCTCTTCATGTTTTTGAACAGCACTTCATGCTCCTCCTATTTTTCAGACCGTTTCATGCTCCTCATATTTTGACACCTTTTGAAGCTCTTCATATTTTCCACACCTTTTCATGCTCTTCATGTTTTTGAACAGCATTTCATGCTCCTCCTATTTTTCAGACCGTTTCATGCTCCTCATATTTTTGACACCTTTTGAAGGTCTTCATATTTTTCACACCTTTTCAGGCTCTTCATGTTTTTCAACACCACTTCATGCTCCTCCTTTTTTTCAGACCGTTTCAGGCTCCTCATATTTTTCACACCTTTTGAAGCCGTTCATATTTCTCACACCTTTTCATGCTCTTCATTTTTTTCAACACTATTTGTTACTCCTCCTATTTTTTAGACCGTTTCATACTCATCTAATTTTTGACAACTTTTGAAGCTCTTCATATTTTTCACCTTTTTGAAGCTCTTCATATTTTTCACACAATTTCAGACTCTTCATGTTTTTCAACACCGCTTCATACTCCTTATATTTATCATACCGTTTCATACTCCTAATATTTTGACACGTTTTGAGGCTCTTCATATTTTTCACACCTTTTCAAGATCTTCATGTTTTTGAACTCCGCTTCATGCTCCTCCTATTTTTTCGACAGTATCATGCTCCTCATATTTTTCACACCTTTTGAAGCTCTTCATATTTTTCTCACCTTTTCAGGCTCTTCATGTTTTTGAACAGCATTTCATGCTCCTCCTATTTTTCAGAGAGTTTCATGCTCCTCATGTATTTCACACCTTTTGAAGCTCTTCATATTTTTCACACCTTTTCAGGCTCTTCATGTTTTTCCACACCACTTCATGCTTCTCCTATTTTTCATCCGTTTCATGCTCATCTCAATTTTGAAACCATTTGAAGCTTTTCATATTTTTCACAACTTTTCAGGCTCTTCATGTTTTTGAACACCGCTTCATGCTCCTCCTATTTTTCAGACCGTTTCCTGCTCCTCATATTTTTGACACTTTTTGAAGCTCTTCATATTTTTCACACCTTTTCAGACTCTTCATGTTTTTCAACACCGCTTCATGCTCCTCCTTTTTTTCAGACCGTTTCATGCTCCTCATGTATTTCACACCTTTTGAAGCTCTTCATATTTTTCACACCTTTTCAGGCTCTTCATGTTTTTGAACACCGCTTCATGCTCCTCCTATTTTTCAGACCGTTTCATCCTCCTCATGTATTTCACACCTTTTGAAGCTCTTCATATTTTTCACACCTTTTCAGGCTCTTCATGTTTTTCCACACCACTTCATGCTTCTCCTATTTTTCATCCGTTTCATGCTCATCTCAATTTTGACACCATTTGAAGCTTTTCATATTTTTCACAACTTTTCAGGCTCTTCATGTTTTTGAACACCGCTTCATGCTCCTCCTATTTTTCAGACCATTTCATGCTCCTCATATTTTCCACACCTTTTGAAGCTCTTCATATTTTTGCCACCTTTTCAGGCTCTTCATGTTTTTCCACACCAGTTCATGCTCCTCCTATTTTTCAGACCATTCATGCTCCTCATATTTTTGAAACCTTTAGAAACTCTTCATATTTTTCACACCTTTTCCGGCTCTTCATGTTTTTCAACACCGCTTCATGCTCCTCCTATTTTTCAGATCGTTTCATGCTCCTCATATTTGACACCTTTTGAAGCTCTTCATATTTTTCACACCTTTTCAGGCTCTTCATGTTTTTGAACACCGTTTCATGTTATTCCTATTTTTCCGACCATTTAATGCTAATCTCATTTTTGACACCTTTTGAAGCTTTTCATATTTTTCACAACTTTTCAGGCTCTTCATGTTTTTGAACATCGCTTCATGCTCCTCCTATTTTTCAGAGCGTTTCATGCTCCTCATATTTTTGACACTTTTTGAGCTCTTCATATTTTTCACACCTTTTCAGGCTCTTCATGTTTTTGATCACCGTTTCATGCTCCTTCTATTTTTCAGATCGTTTCATGCTCATCATATTTTTGACACCTTTTTAATCTCTTCATATTTTTCACAACTGTTGAAGCTCTTCATATTTTTAATATTTTTGAAGCTCTTCATATTTTCACACGTTTTCACACTCTTCATGTTTTTCAACACCGCTTCATGCTCCTCCTTTTTTCAAACCGTATCATGCTCCTCATGTTTTTGACACCTTTAGAAACTCTTCATATTTTTCACACCTTTTCAGGCTCTTCATGTTTTTTATCACTGCTTCATGCTCGTCCTATTTTTCAGAAAGTTTCATGCTCCTCATATTTTTGACACCTTTTGAAGGTCTTCATATTTTTCACACCTTTTCAGGCTCTCCATTTTTTTCAACACTACTTGTTGCTCCTCCTATTTTTTAGAACTTTTCATACTCATCTAATCTTTGACACATTTTGAGGCACTTCATATTTTTTACACCTTTTGAAGCTCTTCATATTTTTCACATTTTTGAAGCTCTTCATATTTTCACACGATTTCAGACCCTTCATGTTTTTCAAAACCGCTTCATGCTCCTGCTATTTATCATACCGTTTCATACTTCTCATATTTTTGACACGTTTTGAGGCTCTTCATATTTTTCACACCTTTTCAGGCTCTTCATGTTTTTGAACACAGCTTCATGCTCCTCCTATTTTTTCTACCGTATCATGCTCCTCATATTTTTCACACCTTTTGTAGCTCTTCATATTTTTCACACCTTTTCAGGCTCTTCATGTTTTTGAACAGCACTTCATGCTCCTCCTATTTTTCAGACCGTTTCATGCTCCTCATATTTTTGACACCTTTTGAAGCTCTTCATATTTTCCACACCTTTTCAGGCTCTTCATGTTTTTGAACAGCATTTCATGCTCCTCCTATTTTTCAGACCGTTTCATGCTCCTCATATTTTTGACACCTTTTGAAGGTCTTCATATTTTTCACACCTTTTCAGGCTCTTCATGTTTTTCAACACCACTTCATGCTCCTCCTTTTTTTCAGACCGTTTCAGGCTCCTCATATTTTTCACACCTTTTGAAGCCGTTCATATTTCTCACACCTTTTCATGCTCTTCATTTTTTTCAACACTATTTGTTACTCCTCCTATTTTTTAGACCGTTTCATACTCATCTAATTTTTGACAACTTTTGAAGCTCTTCATATTTTTCACCTTTTTGAAGCTCTTCATATTTTTCACACAATTTCAGACTCTTCATGTTTTTCAACACCGCTTCATACTCCTTATATTTATCATACCGTTTCATACTCCTAATATTTTGACACGTTTTGAGGCTCTTCATATTTTTCACACCTTTTCAAGATCTTCATGTTTTTGAACTCCGCTTCATGCTCCTCCTATTTTTTCGACAGTATCATGCTCCTCATATTTTTCACACCTTTTGAAGCTCTTCATATTTTTCTCACCTTTTCAGGCTCTTCATGTTTTTGAACAGCATTTCATGCTCCTCCTATTTTTCAGAGAGTTTCATGCTCCTCATGTATTTCACACCTTTTGAAGCTCTTCATATTTTTCACACCTTTTCAGGCTCTTCATGTTTTTCCACACCACTTCATGCTTCTCCTATTTTTCATCCGTTTCATGCTCATCTCAATTTTGAAACCATTTGAAGCTTTTCATATTTTTCACAACTTTTCAGGCTCTTCATGTTTTTGAACACCGCTTCATGCTCCTCCTATTTTTCAGACCGTTTCCTGCTCCTCATATTTTTGACACTTTTTGAAGCTCTTCATATTTTTCACACCTTTTCAGACTCTTCATGTTTTTCAACAGCGCTTCATGCTCCTCCTTTTTTTCAGACCGTTTCATGCTCCTCATGTATTTCACACCTTTTGAAGCTCTTCATATTTTTCACACCTTTTCAGGCTCTTCATGTTTTTGAACACCGCTTCATGCTCCTCCTATTTTTCAGACCGTTTCATCCTCCTCATGTATTTCACACCTTTTGAAGCTCTTCATATTTTTCACACCTTTTCAGGCTCTTCATGTTTTTCCACACCACTTCATGCTTCTCCTATTTTTCATCCGTTTCACGCTCATCTCAATTTTGACACCATTTGAAGCTTTTCATATTTTTCACAACTTTTCAGGCTCTTCATGTTTTTGAACACCGCTTCATGCTCCTCCTATTTTTCAGACCATTTCATGCTCCTCATATTTTCCACACCTTTTGAAGCTCTTCATATTTTTGCCACCTTTTCAGGCTCTTCATGTTTTTCCACACCAGTTCATGCTCCTCCTATTTTTCAGACCATTCATGCTCCTCATATTTTTGAAACCTTTAGAAACTCTTCATATTTTTCACACCTTTTCCGGCTCTTCATGTTTTTCAACACCGCTTCATGCTCCTCCTATTTTTCAGATCGTTTCATGCTCCTCATATTTGACACCTTTTGAAGCTCTTCATATTTTTCACACCTTTTCAGGCTCTTCATGTTTTTGAACACCGTTTCATGTTATTCCTATTTTTCCGACCATTTAATGCTAATCTCATTTTTGACACCTTTTGAAGCTTTTCATATTTTTCACAACTTTTCAGGCTCTTCATGTTTTTGAACATCGCTTCATGCTCCTCCTATTTTTCAGAGCGTTTCATGCTCCTCATATTTTTGACACTTTTTGAGCTCTTCATATTTTTCACACCTTTTCAGGCTCTTCATGTTTTTGATCACCGTTTCATGCTCCTTCTATTTTTCAGATCGTTTCATGCTCATCATATTTTTGACACCTTTTTAATCTCTTCATATTTTTCACAACTGTTGAAGCTCTTCATATTTTTAATATTTTTGAAGCTCTTCATATTTTCACACGTTTTCACACTCTTCATGTTTTTCAACACCGCTTCATGCTCCTCCTTTTTTCAAACCGTATCATGCTCCTCATGTTTTTGACACCTTTAGAAACTCTTCATATTTTTCACACCTTTTCAGGCTCTTCATGTTTTTTATCACTGCTTCATGCTCGTCCTATTTTTCAGAAAGTTTCATGCTCCTCATATTTTTGACACCTTTTGAAGGTCTTCATATTTTTCACACCTTTTCAGGCTCTCCATTTTTTTCAACACTACTTGTTGCTCCTCCTATTTTTTAGAACTTTTCATACTCATCTAATCTTTGACACATTTTGAGGCACTTCATATTTTTTACACCTTTTGAAGCTCTTCATATTTTTCACATTTTTGAAGCTCTTCATATTTTCACACGATTTCAGACCCTTCATGTTTTTCAAAACCGCTTCATGCTCCTGCTATTTATCATACCGTTTCATACTTCTCATATTTTTGACACGTTTTGAGGCTCTTCATATTTTTCACACCTTTTCAGGCTCTTCATGTTTTTGAACACAGCTTCATGCTCCTCCTATTTTTTCTACCGTATCATGCTCCTCATATTTTTCACACCTTTTGAAGCTCTTCATATTTTTCACACCTTTTCAGGCTCTTCATGTTTTTGAACAGCACTTCATGCTCCTCCTATTTTTCAGACCGTTTCATGCTCCTCATATTTTTGACACCTTTTGAAGCTCTTCATATTTTCCACACCTTTTCAGGCTCTTCATGTTTTTGAACAGCATTTCATGCTCCTCCTATTTTTCAGACCGTTTAATGCTCCTCATATTTTTGACACCTTTTGAAGGTCTTCATATTTTTCACACCTTTTCAGGCTCTTCATGTTTTTCAACACCACTTCATGCTCCTCCTTTTTTTCAGACCGTTTCAGGCTCCTCATATTTTTCACACCTTTTGAAGCCGTTCATATTTCTCACACCTTTTCATGCTCTTCATTTTTTTCAACACTATTTGTTACTCCTCCTATTTTTTAGACCGTTTCATACTCATCTAATTTTTGACAACTTTTGAAGCTCTTCATATTTTTCACCTTTTTGAAGCTCTTCATATTTTTCACACAATTTCAGACTCTTCATGTTTTTCAACACCGCTTCATGCTCCTTATATTTATCATACCGTTTCATACTCCTAATATTTTGACACGTTTTGAGGCTCTTCATATTTTTCACACCTTTTCAAGATCTTCATGTTTTTGAACTCCGCTTCATGCTCCTCCTATTTTTTCGACAGTATCATGCTCCTCATATTTTTCACACCTTTTGAAGCTCTTCATATTTTTCTCACCTTTTCAGGCTCTTCATGTTTTTGAACAGCATTTCATGCTCCTCCTATTTTTCAGAGAGTTTCATGCTCCTCATGTATTTCACACCTTTTGAAGCTCTTCATATTTTTCACACCTTTTCAGGCTCTTCATGTTTTTCCACACCACTTCATGCTTCTCCTATTTTTCATCCGTTTCATGCTCATCTCAATTTTGAAACCATTTGAAGCTTTTCATATTTTTCACAACTTTTCAGGCTCTTCATGTTTTTGAACACCGCTTCATGCTCCTCCTATTTTTCAGACCGTTTCCTGCTCCTCATATTTTTGACACTTTTTGAAGCTCTTCATATTTTTCACACCTTTTCAGACTCTTCATGTTTTTCAACACCGCTTCATGCTCCTCCTTTTTTTCAGACCGTTTCATGCTCCTCATGTATTTCACACCTTTTGAAGCTCTTCATATTTTTCACACCTTTTCAGGCTCTTCATGTTTTTGAACACCGCTTCGTGCTCCTCCTATTTTTCAGACCGTTTCATCCTCCTCATGTATTTCACACCTTTTGAAGCTCTTCATATTTTTCACACCTTTTCAGGCTCTTCATGTTTTTCCACACCACTTCATGCTTCTCCTATTTTTCATCCGTTTCATGCTCATCTCAATTTTGACACCATTTGAAGCTTTTCATATTTTTCACAACTTTTCAGGCTCTTCATGTTTTTGAACACCGCTTCATGCTCCTCCTATTTTTCAGACCATTTCATGCTCCTCATATTTTCCACACCTTTTGAAGCTCTTCATATTTTTGCCACCTTTTCAGGCTCTTCATGTTTTTCCACACCAGTTCATGCTCCTCCTATTTTTCAGACCATTCATGCTCCTCATATTTTTGAATCCTTTAGAAACTCTTCATATTTTTCACACCTTTTCCGGCTCTTCATGTTTTTCAACACCGCTTCATGCTCCTCCTATTTTTCAGATCGTTTCATGCTCCTCATATTTGACACCTTTTGAAGCTCTTCATATTTTTCACACCTTTTCAGGCTCTTCATGTTTTTGAACACTTCTTCTTGCTCCTCCTCTTTTTCAAACCCTTTCATGCTTCTCATATTTTTGACATCTTTTAAAGCTCTTCATATTTTTCACACCTTTTCAGGCTCTTCATGTTTTTCAACACCACTTCATGCTCCTCCTATTTTTGAGACCGTTTCATGCTCCTCATATTTCTGACACCTTTAGAAACTCTTCATATTTTTCACACCTTTTCAGGCTCTTCATGTTTTTTAACACCTCTTCATACTCCTCCTATTTTTCAGACCGTTTCATTCTCCTCATATTTTTGACACCTTTTCAAGCTCTTCATATATTTCACACCCTTTCAGGTTCTTCATTTTTTTCAACACCACTTCATGCTCCTCCTATTTTTCAGAGCGTTTCATGCTCCTCATCTTTTTGATAGCTTTTGAAGCTCTTCATATATTTCACACATTTTCAGGCTCTTCATGTTTTTCAACACTGCTTCATGCTCGTCCTATTTTTCAGAACGTTTCATGCTCCTCAAATTTTTGACACCTTTTGAAGCTCTTCATATTTTTCACAGCTTTTCAGGCTTTTCATGTTTTTTTGAACACCGCTTCATGTTCCTCCTATTTTTCAGACCGTTTCATGCTCCTCATATTTTTGACACCTTTTGAAGCTCTTCATATATTTCACAACTTTTCAGGCTCTTCATATTTTTGAACACCGCTTCATGCTCCTCCTATTTTCAGACCGTTTCATGCTCCTCTCATTTTTGACACCTTTTGAAGATTTGCATTTCTTTACACACCTATTCAGGCCTTTCATGTTTTTGAACACTGCTTCATGCTCCTCCTATTTTTCAGACCGTATCATGCTCCTCATATTTTTCACACATTTTGAAGCTCTTCATATTTTTCACACCTTTTCAGGCTCTTCATTTTTTTCAACACTACTTGTTGCTCCTCCTATTTTTTAGACCTTTTCATGCTCATCTAATTTTTGACACTTTTGAAGATCTTCATATTTTTTACACCTTTTGAAGCTCCTCATATTTTTCACACATTTTGAAGCTCTTCATATTTTTCTCACCTTTTCAGGCTCTTCATGATTTTCATCACCGCTTCATGCTCCTCCTATTTTTCAGACCGTTTCATGCTCATCTCATTTTTGACACCTTTTGAAGCTCTTCCTATTTTTTACAGGTTTTCAGGCTCTTCATGTTTTTCAACACTGCTTCATGCTCCTCCTATTTTTCCGACCGTTTCATGCTCATCTCATTTTGACATCTTTTGAAGCTCTTCATATTTTTCACACCTTTTGAAGCTCTTCATATTTTTCACATTTATGAATCTCTTCATATTTTCCACACGTTTTCAGACAATTCATGTTTTTCAACATCGCTTCATGCTCCTCCTATTTTTCAGACCGTTTCATGCTCCTCATAATTTTGACACCTTTTGAAGCTTTAATATTTTTAACACCTTTTCAGGCTCTTCATCTTTTTCAACACCACTTCATGCTCCTCCTTTTTTGCAGACCGTTTCATGCTACTCATATTTTTAACACCTTTTGAAGCTCTTCATATTTCTCACACCTTTTCAGGCTCTTCATGTTTTTCAACAACGCTTCATGCTCCTCCGATTTTTCAGACCGTTTCATGCTCCTCATATTTTTGACACCTTTTGAAGCTCTTCATGTTTTTCACACCTTTTCAGGCTCTTCATGTTTTTGAACACCGCTTCATGCTTCTCCTATTTTTCAGACCGTTTCATGCTCCTCATATTTTTGACACCTTTTGAAGCTCTTCATATTTTTCACAACTTTTCAGGTTCTTCATGTTTTTCAACACCGCTTCATGCACGTCCTATTTTTCAGACCATTTCATGCTCATCTCATTTTTGACACCTTTTGAAGTTTTTCATATTTTTCACAACTTTTCAGGCTCTTCATGTTTTTGAACACCGCTTCACGCTAATCCTGTTTTTCAAACCATATCATGCTCCTCATATTTTTCACACCTTTTGAAGCTCTTCATATATTTCACACCTTTTCATGCTCTTCATGTTTCTGAACACCACTTCATGCTCCTTCTCTTTTTCAGAGAGTTTTATGCTCCTCATGTATTTCACACCTTTTGAAGCTCTTCATATTTTTCACACCTTTTCAGGCTCTTCATGTTTTTCAACACCACTTCATGCTGCTCATATTTTTCAGACCGTTTCATGCTCCTCATATTTTTTACACCTTTTGAAGCTCTTCATTTTTTTCACACGTTTTCAGTCTATTCATGTTTTTGAACACCATTTCAGGCTCCTCCTATTTTTCAGAGTGTTTCATGCTCCTCATGTATTTCACACCTTTGAAAGCTCTTCATATTTTTCAAAGATTTTGAAGCTCTTCATATTTTTCACACCTTTTCAGGCTCTTCATGTTTTTCAACACCGTTTCATGCTCCCCCTATTTTTCAAACCGTTTCATGTTCCTCATAATTTTGAAACCTTTGAAGATCTTCATAATTTTCACACATTTTCAGGCTCTTCATGTGTTTCAACACCGCTTCATGTTCCTCCTATTTTTCAGACCGTTTCATGCTCCTCATATTTTTGACACCTTTTGAAGCTCTTCATATTTCTCACACCTTTTCAGGCTTTTCATGTTTTTTTTGAACACCGCTTCATGTTCCTCCTATTTTTCAGACCGTTTCATGCTCCTCATATTTTTGACACCTTTTGAAGCTCTTCATATATTTCACAACTTTTCAGGGTCTTCATATTTTTGAACACCGCTTCATGCTCCTCCTATTTTCAGACCGTTTCATGCTCCTCTCATTTTTGACACCTTTTGAAGATTTGCATTTCTTTACACACCTATTCAGGCTCTTCATGTTTTTGAACACTGCTTCATGCTCCTCCTATTTTTCAGACCGTATCATGCTCCTCATATTTTTCACACATTTTGAAGCTCTTCATATTTTTCACACCTTTTCAGGCTCTTCATTTTATTCAACACTACTTGTTGCTCCTCCTATTTTTTAGACCTTTTCATGCTCATCTAATTTTTGACACTTTTGAAGCTCTTCATATTTTTTACACCTTTTGAAGCTCCTCATATTTTTCACACATTTTGAAGCTCTTCATATTTTTCTCACCTTTTCAGGCTCTTCATGATTTTCATCACCGCTTCATGCTCCTCCTATTTTTCAGACCGTTTCATGCTCATCTCATTTTTGACACCTTGTGAAGCTCTTCCTATTTTTTACAGGTTTTCAGGCTCTTCATGTTTTTCAACACTGCTTCATGCTCCTCCTATTTTTCCGACCGTTTCATGCTCATCTCATTTTGACATCTTTTGAAGCTCTTCAAATTTTTCACACCTTTTGAAGCTCTTCATATTTTTCACATTTATGAATCTCTTCATATTTTCCACACGTTTTCAGACAATTCATGTTTTTCAACATCGCTTCATGCTCCTCCTATTTTTCAGACCGTTTCATGCTCCTCATAATTTTGACACCTTTTGAAGCTTTAATATTTTTAACACTTTTTCAGGCTCTTCATCTTTTTCAACACCACTTCATGCTCCTCCTTTTTTGCAGACCGTTTCATGCTACTCATATTTTTAACACCTTTTGAAGCTCTTCATATTTCTCACACCTTTTCAGGCTCTTCATGTTTTTCAACAACGCTTCATGCTCCTCCGATTTTTCAGACCGTTTCATGCTCCTCATATTTTTGACACCTTTTGAAGCTCTTCATGTTTTTCACACCTTTTCAGGCTCTTCATGTTTTTGAACACCGCTTCATGCTTCTCCTATTTTTCAGACCGTTTCATGCTCCTCATATTTTTGACACCTTTTGAAGCTCTTCATATTTTTCACAACTTTTCAGGCTCTTCATGTTTTTCAACACCGCTTCATGCACGTCCTATTTTTCAGACCATTTCATGCTCATCTCATTTTTGACACCTTTTGAAGTTTTTCATATTTTTCACAACTTTTCAGGCTCTTCATGTTTTTGAACACCGCTTCACGCTAATCCTATTTTTCAAACCATATAATGCTCCTCATATTTTTCACACCTTTTGAAGCTCTTCATATATTTCACACCTTTTCAGGCTCTTCATGTTTCTGAACACCACTTCATGCTCCTTCTCTTTTTCAGAGAGTTTTATGCTCCTCATGTATTTCACACCTTTTGAAGCTCTTCATATTTTTCACACCTTTTCAGGCTCTTCATGTTTTTCAACACCGTTTCATGCTCCCCCTATTTTTCAAACCGTTTCATGTTCCTCATAATTTTGAAACCTTTGAAGATCTTCATAATTTTCACACATTTTCAGGCTCTTCATGTGTTTCAACACCGCTTCATGTTCCTCCTATTTTTCAGACCGTTTCATGCTCCTCATATTTTTGACACCTTTTGAAGCTCTTCATATTTCTCACACCTTTTCAGGCTTTTCATGTTTTTTTTGAACACCGCTTCATGTTCCTCCTATTTTTCAGACCGTTTCATGCTCCTCATATTTTTGACACCTTTTGAAGCTCTTCATATATTTCACAACTTTTCAGGCTCTTCATATTTTTGAACACCGCTTCATGCTCCTCCTATTTTCAGACCGTTTCATGCTCCTCTCATTTTTGACACCTTTTGAAGATTTGCATTTCTTTACACACCTATTCAGGCTCTTCATGTTTTTGAACACTGCTTCATGCTCCTCCTATTTTTCAGACCGTATCATGCTCCTCATATTTTTCACACATTTTGAAGCTCTTCATATTTTTCACACCTTTTCAGGCTCTTCATTTTATTCAACACTACTTGTTGCTCCTCCTATTTTTTAGACCTTTTCATGCTCATCTAATTTTTGACACTTTTGAAGCTCTTCATATTTTTTACACCTTTTGAAGCTCCTCATATTTTTCACACATTTTGAAGCTCTTCATATTTTTCTCACCTTTTCAGGCTCTTCATGATTTTCATCACCGCTTCATGCTCCTCCTATTTTTCAGACCGTTTCATGCTCATCTCATTTTTGACACCTTGTGAAGCTCTTCCTATTTTTTACAGGTTTTCAGGCTCTTCATGTTTTTCAACACTGCTTCATGCTCCTCCTATTTTTCCAACCGTTTCATGCTCATCTCATTTTGACATCTTTTGAAGCTCTTCAAATTTTTCACACCTTTTGAAGCTCTTCATATTTTTCACATTTATGAATCTCTTCATATTTTCCACACGTTTTCAGACAATTCATGTTTTTCAACATCGCTTCATGCTCCTCCTATTTTTCAGACCGTTTCATGCTCCTCATAATTTTGACACCTTTTGAAGCTTTAATATTTTTAACACTTTTTCAGGCTCTTCATCTTTTTCAACACCACTTCATGCTCCTCCTTTTTTGCAGACCGTTTCATGCTACTCATATTTTTAACACCTTTTGAAGCTCTTCATATTTCTCACACCTTTTCAGGCTCTTCATGTTTTTCAACAACGCTTCATGCTCCTCCGATTTTTCAGACCGTTTCATGCTCCTCATATTTTTGACACCTTTTGAAGCTCTTCATGTTTTTCACACCTTTTCAGGCTCTTCATGTTTTTGAACACCGCTTCATGCTTCTCCTATTTTTCAGACCGTTTCATGCTCCTCATATTTTTGACACCTTTTGAAGCTCTTCATATTTTTCACAACTTTTCAGGCTCTTCATGTTTTTCAACACCGCTTCATGCACGTCCTATTTTTCAGACCATTTCATGCTCATCTCATTTTTGACACCTTTTGAAGTTTTTCATATTTTTCACAACTTTTCAGGCTCTTCATGTTTTTGAACACCGCTTCACGCTAATCCTATTTTTCAAACCATATAATGCTCCTCATATTTTTCACACCTTTTGAAGCTCTTCATATATTTCACACCTTTTCAGGCTCTTCATGTTTCTGAACACCACTTCATGCTCCTTCTCTTTTTCAGAGAGTTTTATGCTCCTCATGTATTTCACACCTTTTGAAGCTCTTCATATTTTTCACACCTTTTCAGGCTCTTCATGTTTTTCAACACCACTTCATGCTGCTCATATTTTTCAGACCGTTTCATGCTCCTCATATTTTTTACACCTTTTGAAGCTCTTCATGTTTTTAACACCTTTTAAGGCTCTTCATGTTTTTCAACACCGCTTCATGCTGCTCATATTTTTCAGACCGTTTCATGCTCCTCATATTTTTGACACCTTTTGAAGCTCTTCATATTTTTCACACGTTTTCAGTCTATTCATGTTTTTGAACACCATTTCAGGCTCCTCCTATTTTTCAGAGTGTTTCATGCTCCTCATGTATTTCACACCTTTGAAAGCTCTTCATATTTTTCAAAGATTTTGAAGCTCTTCATATTTTTCACACCTTTTCAGGCTCTTCATGTTTTTCAACACCGTTTCATGCTCCCCCTATTTTTCAAACCGTTTCATGTTCCTCATAATTTTGAAACCTTTTGAAGATCTTCATAATTTTCACACATTTTCAGGCTCTTCATGTGTTTGAACACCGCTTCATGTTCCTCCTATTTTTCAGACCGTTTCATGCTCCTCATATTTTTGACACCTTTTGAAGCTCTCATATTTTTCATACCTTTTGAAGCTCTTCATGTTTTTGAACACTGCTTCATGCTCCTCGTATTTTTCAGATCGTTTCATGCTCCTCATTTTTTGACACTTTTTGAGCTCTTCGTATTTTTCAAACCTTTTCAAGCTCTTCATGTTTTCGAACTCTGCTTCATGCTCCTCCAATTTTTCACACCGTTTCATGATCCTCATATTTTTGATACTTTTTGAGCTCTTCATATTTTTCACACATTTTCAGGCTCTTCATGTTTTTGATCACCGTTTCATGCTCCTCCTATTTTTCAGACCGTTTCATGCTCCTCATATTTTTGACACCTTTTGAAGCTCTTCATATTTTTCACACCTTTTCAGGCTCTTCGTGTTTTTGAACACCGCTTCATGATCCTCTTGTTTTTCAGACCGTTTCATGCTCTTCATATTTGTGAAACATTTTGAAGCTCTTCATATTTTTCACACCTTTTCAGGCTCTTCATGTTTTTCACCACCACTTCACGCTCCTCCTATTTTTCAGACCGTATCATGCTCATCTCATTTTTGTCACCTTTGAAGCTCTTTATTTTTTTCACACCTTTTGAAGCTCTTCATATTTTTCACACGTTTTCATGCTCTTCATATTTTTCAACACCGTTTCATGCTGCTTCAATTTTTCAGTCCGTTTCATGCTCCTCATATTTTTCACAACTTTTGAAGCTCTTCATATTTTTCACACCTTTTCAGGATCTTCATGTTTTGGAACACAGCTTCATGCTCCTCCTATATATCAGACCGTTTCATGCTCCTCATATTTTAGACACCTTTTGAAGCTCTTTATATTTTTCACAGTTTTTCAGGCTCTTCATGATTTTCAACATCGTTTCATGTTATTCCTATTTTTCAGACCATTTCATGCTCATCTCATTTTTGACACCTTTTGAAGCTTTTCATATTTTTCACAACTTTTCAGGCTCTTCATGTTTTTGAACACCGCTTCATGCTCCTCCTATTTTTCAGAGAGTTTCATGCTCCTCATGTATTTCACAGCTTTTGAAGCTCTTCATATTTTCCACACCTTTTCAGGCTCTTCATGTTTTTGAACACCGCTTCATGCTTCTCCTATTTTTCAGACCGTTTCATGCTCCTCATATTTTTGACACCTTTTGAAGCTCTTCATATTTTTCACAACTTTTCAGGCTCTTCATGTTTTTCAACACCGCTTCATGCACGTCCTATTTTTCAGACCGTTTCATGCTCATCTCATTTTTGACACCTTTTAAAGCTCTTCATATTTTTCACACATTTTCAGGCTCTTCATATTTTTGAACACCGCTTCATGCTCCTCCGATTTTTCAGACCGTTTCATGCTCCTCATATTTTTCACACCTTTTGAAGCCTTTCATATTTTTCACAACGTTTCAGGCTCTTCATGTTTTTGAACATCGCTTCAGGCTCCTCCTATTTTTCAGACCGTTTCATGCTCATCTCATTTTTGACACCTTTTGAAGCTTTTGATATTTTTCACAACTTTTCAGGCTCTTCATGTTTTTGAACACAGCTTCATGCTCCTCCTATTTTTCAGACCGTATCATGCTCCTCATATTTTTCACACCTTTTGAAGCTCTTCATATTTTTCACACGTTTTCAGTCTATTCATGTTTTTGAACACCATTTCAGGCTCCTCCTATTTTTCAGAGAGTTTCATGCTCCTCATGTATTTCACACCTTTGAAAGCTCTTCATATTTTTGAAAGATTTTGAAGCTCTTCATATTTTTCACACCTTTTCAGGCTCTTCATGTTTTTCAACACCGTTTCATGCTCCTCCTATTTTTCAGACCGTTTCATGCTCCTCATATTTTTCACACCTTTTGAAGCTCTTCATATTTTTCACACCCTTTTAAGATCTTCATGTTTTTGAACACAGCTTCATGCTCCTCCTATTTTTCAGACCGTTTCATGCTCCTCATATTTTTGACAACTTTTGAAGCTTTTCATATTTTTCACACCTTTTCAGGCTCTTCATATTTTTGAACACAGCTTCATGCTCCTCCTATTTTTCAGACCGTTTCATGCTCCTCATATTTTTGACACCTTTTGAAGCTTTTCATATTTTTCACATCTTTTCAGGCTCTTCATGTTTTTCAACACCATTTCATGATCCTCCTATTTTTCAGACCGTTTCATGCTCATCTCATTTTTGACACCTTTTGAAGCTTTTCATATTTTTCACACATTTTCAGGCTCTTCATATTTTTCCACACCACTTCATGCTTCTCCTATTTGTCAGCCCGTTTCATGCTCCTCATGTTTTTGACATCTTTTGAAGCTCTTCATATTTTTCACACGTTTTCAGCTCTTAATGTTTTTCAACACCGCTTCATGCTCTTCCTATTTTTCAGACCGTTTCATGCTCATCTCATTTTTGACACCTTTGGAAGCTCTTCATATTTTTCACACGTTTTCAGCTCTTAATGTTTTTCAAAACCGCTTCATGCTCTTCCTATTTTTCAGACGGTTTCATGCTCATCTCAAGTTTGACACCTTTTGAAGCTCTTCATATTTTTCACACATTTTCAGGCTCTTCATGTTTTTGAACATCGCTTCATGCTCCTCCTATTTTTCAGAGAGTTTCATGCTCCTCATGTATTTCACACCTTTTGAAGCTCTTCATATTTTTCACACCTTTTCAGGCTCTTCATGTTTTTCAACACCGCTTATGCTCCTCCTATTTTTCAGACCGTTTCATGCTCATCTCATTTTTGACACCTTTTTAATCTCTTCATATCTTTCAAAACTTTTGAAGCTGTTCATATTTTTAATATTTTTGAAGCTCTTCATATTTTCACACGTTTTCAGACTCTTCATGTTTTTCAACACCGCTTCATGCTCCTCCTATTTTTCAAACCGTATCATGCTCCTCATATTTTTGAAAACTTTTGAAGCTCTTCATATTTTTCACACCTTTTCAGGCTCTTCATGTTTTTGAACACTTCTTCATGCTCTTCCTCTTTTTCAGACCGTTTCATGCTCCTCATATTTTTGACACTTTTTGAAGCTCTTCATATTTTTCACTCATTTTCAGGCTCTTCATATTTTTCAACACCACTTCATGCTCCTCCTATTTTTGAGACCGTTTGGTGCTCCGCATATTTTTGACACCTTTAGGAACTCTTCATATTTTTCACACCTTTTCAGGCACTTCATGTTTTTTATCACTGCTTCATGCTCGTCCTATTTTTCAGAACGTTTCATGCTCCTCATATTTTTGACACCTTTTGAAGCTCTTCATATTTTTCACACCTTTTCAGGCTTTTCATGTTTTTGAACACCGCTTCATGCTCCTCCTATTTTTCAGATTGTTTCATGCTCCTCATATTTTTGACACCTTTTGAAGCTCTTCATATTTTTCACACCTTTTCAGGCTCTTCATGTTTTTCAACACCGCTTCATGCTCGTCGTATTTTGCTGACCGTTTCATGCTCCTCATATTTTTGACACCTTTTGAAGCTCTTCAGATATTTCGCACCTTTCCAGGCTCTTCATTTTTTCAACACCACTTCATGCTCCTCCTATTTTTCAGATCGTTTCATGCTCATCTCATTTTAACACCTTTTGAAGCTCTTCATATTTTTGACAAATTTTGAAGGTCTTCATATTTTTCACACGTTTTCAGGCTCTTCATGATTTTCAAAACCGCTTCATGCTCCTCCTATTTTTCAGACCTTTTCATGCTCATCTCATTTTAACACCTTTTGAAGCTCTTCATATTTTTGACACCTTTTGAAGCTCTTCATATTTTTCACACCTTTTCAGGCTCTTAATGATTTTCAACACTGCTTCATGCTCCTCCTATTTTTCAGACCTTTTCATGCTCATCTCTTTTTTGACACCTTTTGAAGCTCTTCAGATTTTTCACACCTTTTGAAGCTCTTCATATTTTTCACATTTATGAATCTCTTCATATTTTCCACACGTTTTCAGACAATTCATGTTTTTCAACATCGCTTCATGCTCCTCCTATTTTTCAGACCGTTTCATTCTCCTCATATTTTTGACACCTTTAGAAGCTCTTCATATATTTCACACTTTTTCAGACTTTTCCTTTTTTTGAACACGACTTCATGCTCCTCCTATTTTTCAGACCGTTTCATGCTCATCTCATTTTGACATCTTTTGAAACTCTTCATATTTTTCACACCTTTTGAAGCTCTTCATATTTTTCACATTTATGAATCTCTTCATATTTTCCACACGTTTTCAGACAATTCATGTTTTTCAACATCACTTCATGTTATTCCTATTTTTCAGACCGTTTCATGCTACTCATATTTTTAACACCTTTTGAAGCTCTTCATATTTCTCACACCTTTTCAGGCTCTTCATGTTTTTCAACAACGCTTCATGCTCCTCCGATTTTTCAGACCGTTTCATGCTCCTCATATTTTTGACACCTTTTGAAGCTCTTCATATTTTTCACACCTTTTCAGGCTCTTCATGTTTTTGAACACCGCTTCATACTTCTCCTATTTTTCAGACCTTTTCATGCTCCTCATATTATTGACACCTTTTGAAGCTCTTCATATTTTTCACAACTTTTCAGGCTCTTCATGTTTTTCAACACCGCTTCATGCACGTCCTATTTTTCAGACCGTTTCATGCTCATCTCATTTTTGACACCTTTTGAAGTTTTTAATATTTTTCACAACTTTTCAGGCTCTTCATGTTTTTGAACACCGCTTCATGCTAATCCTATTTTTCAAACCATATCATGCTCCTCATATTTTTCACACCATTTGAAGCTCTTCATATATTTCACACCTTTTCAGGCTCTTCATGTTTTTGAACACCACTTCATGCTCCTTCTCTTTTTCAGAGAGTTTTATGCTCCTCATGTATTTCACACCTTTTGAAGCTCTTCATATTTTTCACACCTTTTCAGGCTCTTCATGTTTTTCAACACCGCTTCATGCTGCTCATATTTTTCAGACCGTTTCATGCTCCTCATATTTTTGACACCTTTTGAAGCTCTTCAATTTTTTCACACCTTTTAAGGCTCTTCATGTTTTTCAACACCGCTTCATGCTGCTCATATTTTTCAGACCGTTTCATGCTCCTCATATTTTTGACACATTTTGAAGCTGTTCATATTTTTCACACCTTTTCAGGCTCTTCATGTTTTTGAACACCGCTTCATGATCCTCCTATTTTTCAGACCGTTTCATGCTCCTCATATTTTTGACACTTTTTGAGCTCTTCATATTTTTCACACCTTTTCAGGCTCTTCATGTTTTTGAACACCGCTTCATGCTACTCCTATTTTTCAGATCGTTTATGCTTCTCATATTTTTGACACCTTTAGAAGCTCTTCATATTTTTCAAACCTTTTCAGGTTCTTCATGTTTTTGATCACCGTTTCATGCTCCTCCTATTTTTCAGAGAGTTTCATGCTCCTCATGTATTTCACACCTTTTGAAGCTCTTCATATTTTGCACACCTTTTCAGGCTCTTCATGTGTTTGATCACCGTTTCATGCTTCTTCTATTTTTCAGATCGTTTCATGCTCCTCATACTTTTGACACTTTTTGAGCTCTTCATATTTTTCACACCTTTTCAGGCTCTTCATGTTTTTGAACACCGCTTCATGCTACTCCTATTTTTCAGATCGTTTATGCTCCTCATATTTTTGACACCTTTAGAAGCTCTTCATATTTTTCAAACCTTTTCTGGCTCTTCATGTTTTTGATCACCGTTTCATGCTCCTCCTATTTTTCAGACCGTTTCATGCTCCTCATATTTTTGACACCTTTTGAAGCTCTTCATATTTTTCACACCTTTTCAGGCTCTTCATGTTTTTGAACACCGCTTCATAATCCTCCTGTTTTTCAGACCGTTTCATGCTCTTCATATTTGTGAAACATTTTGAAGCTCTTCATATTTTTCACACCTTTTCAGGCTCTTCATGTTTTTGAACACAGCTTCATGCTCCACCTATTTATTAGACCGTTTCATGCTCCTCTTATTTTTGACACCTTTTGCAGCTCTTTATATTTTTCACACTATTTCAGGCTCTTCATGATTTTCAACACCGTTTCATGTTATTCCTATTTTTCCGACCGTTTAATGCTAATCTCATTTTTGACATCTTTTGAAGCTTTTCATATTTTTCACAACTTTTCAGGCTCTTCATGTTTTTGAACACCGCTTCATGCTCCTCCTATTTTTCAGAGCGTTTCATGCTCCTCATATTTTTGACACTTTTTGAGCTCTTCATATTTTTCACACCTTTTCAGGCTCTTCATGTTTTTGATCACCGTTTCATGCTCCTTCTATTTTTCAGATCGTTTCATGCTCATCATATTTTTGACACTTTTTGAGCTCTTCATATTTTTCACACCTTTTCAGGCTCTTCATGTTTTTGAACACCACTTCATGATCCTCCTATTTTTCAGACCGTTTCATGCTCCTCATATTTTTGACACATTTAGAAGCTCTTCACTTTTTACACACCTTTTCAGGCTCTTCATGTTTTTCGACACAGCTTCATGATCCTCCTATTTTTCCGACCATTTCATTCTCCTCATATTTTTGACACCTTTTGAAGCTCTTCATATATTTCACACCTTTTCAGTCTCTTCTTTTTTTTTCAACACGACTTCATGCTCCTCCTATTTTTCAGACCGTTTCATGCTCCTAATATTTTGACACCTTTTGAAGCTCTTCATATATTTCACACCTTTTCAGGCTCTTCATGTTTTTGAACACCGCTTCATGCTCCTCTTATTTTTCAGACCGTTTTTTGCTCCTCATATTTTTAACACCTTTTTAAGCTTTTCATATTTTTCACACCTTTTCAGGCTCTTCAAGTTTTTCAACACCACTTCATGCTCCTTCTTTTTTGCAGACCGTTTCATGCTCCTCATATATTTGACACCTTTTGATCCTCTTCATATTTTCACACCTTTTCAGGCTCTTCATTTTTCAACACCGCTTCATGCTCCTCCTATTTTTCAGACCGTTTCATGCTCATCTCATTTTTGACACCTTTTGAAGCTTTTCATATTTTTCACAACTTTTCAGGCTCTTCATGTGTTTCAACACCGTTTCAGGCTCCTCCTATTTTTCAGACCGTTTCATGCTCATCTCAATTTTGACACCTTTTGAAGCTCTTCATAATTTTCACACATTTTCAGGCTCTTCATGTTTTTGAACACCGCTTCATGCTCCTCCTATTTTTCAGAGAGTTTCATGCTCCTCATGTATTTCACACCTTTTGAAGCTCTTCATATTTTTCACACCTTTTCAGGCTCTTCATGTTTTTGATCACCGTTTCATGCTCCTCCTATTTTTCAGACCGTTTCATGCTCCTCATATTTATGACACCTTTTGAAACTCTTCCTATTTTTCACACCTTTTCATGCTCTTCATGTTTCTGAAAACCGCTTCATGATCATCCTATTTTTCAGACCGTTTCATTCTCCTCATATATTTCACACCTTTTGAAGCTCTTCATATTTTTCACACCTTTTCTTGCTCTTCATGTTTCTGAAAACCGCTTCATGATCCTCCTATTTTTCAGACCGTTTCATTCTCCTCATATATTTCACACCTTTTGAAGCTCTTCATATTTTTCCCACCTTTTCAGGCTCTTCATGTTTTTGAACACTGCTTCATGCTCCTCGTATTTTTCAGATCGTTTCATGCTCCTCATATTTTTGACACTTTTTGAGCTCTTCATATTTTTCACACCTTTTCAGGCTCTTCATGTTTTTCACCACCACTTCATGCTCCTCCTATTTTTCAGACCGTTTCATGCTCATCTCATTTTTGTCACATTTGAAGCTCTTCATATTTTTCACACCTTTTGAAGCTCTTCATATTTTTCACACGTTTTCAGGCTCCTCATGTTTTTCAAAACCGTTTCATGCTGCTTCTATTTTTCAGACCATTTCATGCTCCTCATATTTTTCACACCTTTTGAAGCTCTTCATATTTTTCACACCCTTTGAAGATCTTCATGTTTTGAACACAGCTTCATGCTCCTCCTATTTTTCAGACCGTTTCATGCTCCTCATATTTTTGACACTTTTTGAAGCTTTTCATATTTTTCACATCTTTTCAGGCTCTTCATGTTTTTCAACACCATTTCATGATCCTCCTATTTTTCAGACCGTTTCATGCTCATCTCATTTTTGTCACATTTGAAGCTCTTCATATTTTTCACACCTTTTGAAGCTCTTCATATTTTTCACAGCTTTTCAGGCTCTTCATGTTTTTCCACAGCACTTCATGCTTCTCTTATTTTTCAGCCCGTTTCATGCTCCTCATGTATTTCACAACTTTTGAATCTCTTCATATTTTTCCCACCTTTTCAGGCTCTTCATGTTTTTGATCACCGTTTCATGCTCCTCCTATTTTTCAGACCGTTTCATGCTCCTCATATTTTTGACACCTTTTGAAGCTCTTCATATTTTTCACACCTTTTCAGGCTCTTCATGTTTTTGAACACAGCTTCATGCTGTCCTGATTTTCAGACCGTTTCATGCTCTTCATATTTTTGAAACATTTTGAAGCTCTTCATATTTTTCACACCTTTTCATGCTCTTCATGTTTTTCACCACCACTTCATTCTCCTCCTATTTTCCAGACCATTTAATGCTCATCTCATTTTTGTCAACTTTGAAGCTCTTTATATTTTTCACACCTTTTGAAGCTCTTCATATTTTTCACACGTTTTCAGGCTCTTCATATTTTTCAACACCGTTTCATGCTGCTTCTATTTCTCAGACCGTTTCATGCTCCTCATATTTTTCACACCTTTTGAAAGTCTTCATATTTTTCACACCTTTTCAGGCTCTTCATGTTTTTGAACACAGCTTCATGCTCCACCTATTTATCAGACCGTTTCCTACTCCTCATATTTTTGACACCTTTTGCAGCTCTTTATATTTTTCACATTATTTCAGGCTCTTCATGATTTTCAACACCGTTTCATGTTATTCCTATTTTTCAGACCGTTTAATGCTCATCTCATTTTTGACACCTTTTGAAGCTTTTCATATTTTTCACAACTTTTCAGGCTCTTCATGTTTTTGAACACCGCTTCATGCTCCTCCTATTTTTCAGAGAGTTTCATGCTCCTCATGTATTTCACACCTTTTGAAGCTCTTCATATTTTCCACACGTTTTCAGGCTCTTCATGTGTTTGATCACCGTTTCATCCTTCTTCTATTTTTCAGATCGTTTCATGCTCCTCATATTTTTGACACTTTTTGAGCTCTTCTTATTTTTCACACCTTTTCAGGCTCTTCATGTTTTTGAACACCGCTTCATGCTACTCCTATTTTTCAGATCGTTTATGCGCCTCATATTTTTGACACCTTTAGAAGCTCTTCATATTTTTCACACCTTTTCAGGCTCTTCATGTTTTTGAACACCGCTTCATGATCCTCCTGTTTTTCAGACCGTTTCATGCTCTTCATATTTGTGAAACATTTTGAAGCTCTTCATATTTTTCACACCTTTTCAGGCTCTTCATGTTTTTGAACACAGCTTCATGCTCCACCTATTTATCAGACCGTTTCATGCTCCTCATATTTTTTTTTTTTATTCTTGATAAGCTTTTTTTTTTTTTTTTAATTTTTATTATTTTTTTTTCCAGTGGGTTTTGTCATACATTGCTATGAATCAGCCATTGATTTACATGTATTCCCAATCCCGATCATATTTTTGACACCTTTTGCAGCTCTTTATATTTTTCACACTATTTCAGGCTCTTCATGATTTTCAACACCGTTTCATGTTATTCCTATTTTTCCGACCGTTTAATGCTAATCTCATTTTTGACACCTTTTGAAGCTTTTCATATTTTTCACAACTTTTCAGGCTCTTCATGTTTTTGAACACCGCTTCATACTCCTCCTATTTTTCAGAGCGTTTCATGCTCCTCATATTTTTGACACTTTTTGAGCTCTTCATATTTTTCACACCTTTTCAGGCTCTTCATGTTTTTGAACACCGCTTCATGATCCTCCTATTTTTCAGACCGTTTCATGCTCCTCATATTTTTGACACATTTAGAAGCTCTTCACTTTTTTCACACCTTTTCAGGCTCTTCATGTTTTTCGACACAGCTTCATGATCCTCCTATTTTTCCGACCATTTCATTCTCCTCATATTTTTGACACCTTTTGAAGCTCTTCATATATTTCACACCTTTTCAGTCTCTTCTTTTTTTTTCAACACGACTTCATGCTCCTCCTATTTTTCAGACCGTTTCATGCTCTTCATATTTTTGAAACATTTTGAAGCTCTTCATATTTTTCACTCCTTTTCAGGCTCTTCATGTTTTTGAACACCGCTTCATGCTCCTCCTATTTTTCAGAACGTTTCATGCTCCTCATATTTTTCACACTTTTTGAAGCTCTTCATATTTTGCACACCTTTTCAAGCCCTTCATGTTTTTCAACACAGCTTCATGCTCCTCCTATTTTTCAGACCGTTTCATGCTCCTAATATTTTGACACCTTTTGAAGCTCTTCATATATTTCACACCTTTTCAGGCTCTTCATGTTTTTGAACACCGCTTCATGCTCCTCTTATTTTTCAGACCGTTTTTTGCTCCTCATATTTTTAACACCTTTTTAAGCTTTTCATATTTTTCACACCTTTTCAGGCTCTTCAAGTTTTTCAACACCACTTCATGCTCCTTCTTTTTTGCAGACCGTTTCATGCTCCTCATATATTTGACACCTTTTGATCCTCTTCATATTTTTCACACCTTTTCAGGCTCTTCATTTTTCAACACCGCTTCATGCTCCTCCTATTTTTCAGACCGTTTCATGCTCATCTCATTTTTGACACCTTTTGAAGCTTTTCATATTTTTCACAAATTTTCAGGCTCTTCATGTCTTTCAACACCGTTTCAGGCTCCTCATATTTTTCAGACCGTTTCATGCTCATCTCATTTTTGACACCTTTTGAAGCTCTTCATATTTTTCACACATTTTCAGGCTCTTCATGTTTTTGAAAACCGCTTCATGCTCCTCCTATTTTTCAGAGAGTTTCATGCTCCTCATGTATTTCACACCTTTTGAAGCTCTTCATATTTTTCACACCTTTTCAGGCTCTTCATGTTTTTGATCACCGTTTCATGCTCCTCCTATTTTTCAGACCATTTCATGCTCCTCATATTTATGACACCTTTTGAAACTCTTCCTGTTTTTCACACCTTTTCATGCTCTTCATGTTTCTGAAAACCGCTTCATGATCCTCCTATTTTTCAGACCGTTTCATTCTCCTCATATATTTCACACCTTTTGAAGCTCTTCATATTTTTCACACGTTTTCAGGCTCTTCATATTTTTCAACACCGTTTCATGCTGCTTCTATTTTTCAGACCGTTTCATGCTCCTCATATTTTTCACACCTTTTGAAGCTCTTCATATTTTTCACACCTTTTCAGGCTCTTCATGTTTTTGAACACAGCTTCATGCTCCACCTATTTATCAGACCGTTTCATGCTCCTCATATTTTTGACACCTTTTGCAGCTCTTTATATTTTTCACATTATTTCAGGCTCTTCATGATATTCAACACCGTTTCATGTTATTCCTATTTTTCAGACCGTTTAATGCTCATCTCATTTTTGACACCTTTTGAAGCTTTTCATATTGTTCACACCTTTTCAGTCTGTTCATGATTTTCAACACCGCTTCATGCTCCTTCTATTTTTCAGACCGTTTCAAGCTCATCTCATTTTTGACACCTTTTTAATCTCTTCATATTTTTCACAACTGTTGAAGCTCTTCATATTTTTAATATTTTTGAAGCTCTTCATATTTTCACACGTTTTCACACTCTTCATGTTTTTCAACACCGCTTCATGCTCCTCCTTTTTTCAAACCGTATCATGCTCCTCATATTTTTGACACCTTTAGAAACTCTTCATATTTTTCTCACCTTTTCAGGCTCTTCATGTTTTTTATCACTGCTTCATGCTCGTCCTATTTTTTAGAAAGTTTCATGCTCCTCATATTTTTGACACCTTTTGAAGGTCTTCATATTTTTCACACCTTTTCAGGCTCTTCATTTTTTTCAACACTACTTGTTGCTCCTCCTATTTTTTAGAACTTTTCATACTCATCTAATTTTTGACACATTTTGAGGCACTTCATATTTTTTACACCTTTTGAAGCTCTTCATATTTTTCACATTTTTGAAGCTCTTCATATTTTTCACACGATTTCAGACCCTTCATGTTTTTCAAAACCGCTTCATGCTCCTGCTATTTATCATACCGTTTCATACTTCTCATATTTTTGACACGTTTTGAGGCTCTTCATATTTTTCACACCTTTTCAGGCTCTTCATGTTTTTGAACACTGCTTCATGCTCCTCCTATTTTTTCTACCGTATCATGCTCCTCATATTTTTCACTCCTTTTGAAGCTCTTCATATTTTTCACACCTTTTCAGGCTCTTCATGTTTTTGAACAGCACTTCATGCTCCTCCTATTTTTCAGACCGTTTCATGCTCCTCATATTTTTGACACCTTTTGAAGCTCTTCATATTTTCCACACCTTTTCAGGCTCTTCATGTTTTTCAACACCGCTTCATGCTCCTCCGATTTTTCAGACCATTTCATGCTCCTCATATTTTTGACACCTTTTGAAGGTCTTCATATTTTTCACACCTTTTCAGGCTCTTCATGTTTTTCAACACCACTTCATGCTCCTCCTTTTTTTCAGACCGTTTCAGGCTCCTCATATTTTTCACACCTTTTGAAGCCGTTCATATTTCTCACACCTTTTCATGCTCTTCATTTTTTTCAACACTATTTGTTACTCCTCCTATTTTTTAGACCGTTTCATACTCATCTAATTTTTGACAACTTTTGAAGCTCTTCATATTTTTCACCTTTTTGAAGCTCTTCATATTTTTCACACAATTTCAGACTCTTCATGTTTTTCAACACCGCTTCATGCTCCCTCTATTTATCATACCATTTCATACTCCTAATATTTTGACACGTTTTGAGGCTCTTCATATTTTTCACACCTTTTCAGGCTCTTCATTTTTCAACACCGCTTCATGCTCCTCCTATTTTTCAGACCGTTTCATGCTCATCTCATTTTTGACACCTTTTGAAGCTTTTCATATTTTTCACAACTTTTCAGGCTCTTCATGTCTTTCAACACCGTTTCAGGCTCCTCATATTTTTCAGACCGTTTCATGCTCATCTCATTTTTGACACCTTTTGAAGCTCTTCATATTTTTCACACATTTTCAGGCTCTTCATGTTTTTGAAAACCGCTTCATGCTCCTCCTATTTTTCAGAGAGTTTCATGCTCCTCATGTATTTCACACCTTTTGAAGCTCTTCATATTTTTCACACCTTTTCAGGCTCTTCATGTTTTTGATCACCGTTTCATGCTCCTCCTATTTTTCAGACCGTTTCATGCTCCTCATATTTATGACACCTTTTGAAACTCTTCCTGTTTTTCACACCTTTTCATGCTCTTCATGTTTCTGAAAACCGCTTCATGATCCTCCTATTTTTCAGACCGTTTCATTCTCCTCATATATTTCACACCTTTTGAAGCTCTTCATATTTTTCACACCTTTTCATGCTCTTCATGTTTCTGAAAACCGCTTCATGATCCTCCTATTTTTCAGACCGTTTCATTCTCCTCATATATTTCACACCTTTTGAATCTCTTCATATTTTTCCCACCTTTTCAGGCTCTTCATGTTTTTGAACACTGCTTCATGATCCTCGTATTTTTCAGATCGTTTCATGCTCCTCATATTTTTGACACTTTTTGAGCTCTTCATATTTTTCACACCTTTTCAGGCTCTTCATGTTTTTGAACACCGCTTCATGATCCTCCTGATTTTCAGACCGTTTCATGCTCATCTCATTTTTGTCACCTTTGAAGCTCTTTATATTTTTCACACCTTTTGAAGCTCTTCATATTTTTCACACGTTTTCAGGCTCTTCATATTTTTCAACACCGTTTCATGCTGCTTCTATTTTTCAGACCGTTTCATGCTCCTCATATTTTTCACACCTTTTGAAGCTCTTCATATTTTTCACACCTTTTCAGGCTCTTCATGTTTTTGAACACAGCTTCATGCTCCACCTATTTATCAGACCGTTTCATGCTCCTCATATTTTTGACACCTTTTGCAGCTCTTTATATTTTTCACATTATTTCAGGCTCTTCATGATATTCAACACCGTTTCATGTTATTCCTATTTTTCAGACCGTTTAATGCTCATCTCATTTTTGACACCTTTTGAAGCTTTTCATATTGTTCACACCTGTTCAGTCTGTTCATGATTTTCAACACCGCTTCATGCTCCTTCTATTTTTCAGACCGTTTCAAGCTCATCTCATTTTTGACACCTTTTTAATCTCTTCATATTTTTCACAACTGTTGAAGCTCTTCATATTTTTAATATTTTTGAAGCTCTTCATATTTTCACACGTTTTCACACTCTTCATGTTTTTCAACACCGCTTCATGCTCCTCCTTTTTTCAAACGGTATCATGCTCCTCATATTTTTGACACCTTTAGAAACTCTTCATATTTTTCACACCTTTTCAGGCTCTTCATGTTTTTTATCACTGCTTCTTGCTCGTCCTATTTTTTAGAAAGTTTCATGCTCCTCATATTTTTGACACCTTTTGAAGGTCTTCATATTTTTCACACCTTTTCAGGCTCTTCATTTTTTTCAACACTACTTGTTGCTCCTCCTATTTTTTAGAACTTTTCATACTCATCTAATTTTTGACACATTTTGAGGCACTTCATATTTTTTACACCTTTTGAAGCTCTTCATATTTTTCACATTTTTGAAGCTCTTCATATTTTTCACACGATTTCAGACCCTTCATGTTTTTCAAAACCGCTTCATGCTCCTGCTATTTATCATACCGTTTCATACTTCTCATATTTTTGACACGTTTTGAGGCTCTTCATATTTTTCACACCTTTTCAGGCTCTTCATGTTTTTGAACACTGCTTCATGCTCCTCCTATTTTTTCTACCGTATCATGCTCCTCATATTTTTCACTCCTTTTGAAGCTCTTCATATTTTTCACACCTTTTCAGGCTCTTCATGTTTTTGAACAGCACTTCATGCTCCTCCTATTTTTCAGACCGTTTCATGCTCCTCATATTTTTGACACCTTTTGAAGCTCTTCATATTTTCCACACCTTTTCAGGCTCTTCATGTTTTTCAACACCGCTTCATGCTCCTCCGATTTTTCAGACCATTTCATGCTCCTCATATTTTTGACACCTTTTGAAGGTCTTCATATTTTTCACACCTTTTCAGGCTCTTCATGTTTTTCAACACCACTTCATGCTCCTCCTTTTTTTCAGACCGTTTCAGGCTCCTCATATTTTTCACACCTTTTGAAGCCGTTCATATTTCTCACACCTTTTCATGCTCTTCATTTTTTTCAACACTATTTGTTACTCCTCCTATTTTTTAGACCGTTTCATACTCATCTAATTTTTGACAACTTTTGAAGCTCTTCATATTTTTCACCTTTTTGAAGCTCTTCATATTTTTCACACAATTTCAGACTCTTCATGTTTTTCAACACCGCTTCATGCTCCTTCTATTTATCATACCATTTCATACTCCTAATATTTTGACACGTTTTGAGGCTCTTCATATTTTTCACACCCTTTCAGGCTCTTCATTTTTCAACACCGCTTCATGCTCCTCCTATTTTTCAGACCGTTTCATGCTCATCTCATTTTTGACACCTTTTGAAGCTTTTCATATTTTTCACAACTTTTCAGGCTCTTCATGTCTTTCAACACCGTTTCAGGCTCCTCATATTTTTCAGACCGTTTCATGCTCATCTCATTTTTGACACCTTTTGAAGCTCTTCATATTTTTCACACATTTTCAGGCTCTTCATGTTTTTGAAAACCGCTTCATGCTCCTCCTATTTTTCAGAGAGTTTCATGCTCCTCATGTATTTCACACCTTTTGAAGCTCTTCATATTTTTCACACCTTTTCAGGCTCTTCATGTTTTTGATCACCGTTTCATGCTCCTCCTATTTTTCAGACCGTTTCATGCTCCTCATATTTATGACACCTTTTGAAACTCTTCCTGTTTTTCACACCTTTTCATGCTCTTCATGTTTCTGAAAACCGCTTCATGATCCTCCTATTTTTCAGACCGTTTCATTCTCCTCATATATTTCACACCTTTTGAAGCTCTTCATATTTTTCACACCTTTTCATGCTCTTCATGTTTCTGAAAACCGCTTCATGATCCTCCTATTTTTCAGACCGTTTCATTCTCCTCATATATTTCACACCTTTTGAATCTCTTCATATTTTTCCCACCTTTTCAGGCTCTTCATGTTTTTGAACACTGCTTCATGATCCTCGTATTTTTCAGATCGTTTCATGCTCCTCATATTTTTGACACTTTTTGAGCTCTTCATATTTTTCACACCTTTTCAGGCTCTTCATGTTTTTGAACACCGCTTCATGATCCTCCTGATTTTCAGACCGTTTCATGCTCATCTCATTTTTGTCACCTTTGAAGCTCTTTATATTTTTCACACCTTTTGAAGCTCTTCATATTTTTCACACGTTTTCAGGCTCTTCATATTTTTCAACACCGTTTCATGCTGCTTCTATTTTTCAGACCGTTTCATGCTCCTCATATTTTTCACACCTTTTGAAGCTCTTCATATTTTTCACACCTTTTCAGGCTCTTCATGTTTTTGAACACAGCTTCATGCTCCACCTATTTATCAGACCGTTTCATGCTCCTCATATTTTTGACACCTTTTGCAGCTCTTTATATTTTTCACATTATTTCAGGCTCTTCATGATATTCAACACCGTTTCATGTTATTCCTATTTTTCAGACCGTTTAATGCTCATCTCATTTTTGACACCTTTTGAAGCTTTTCATATTGTTCACACCTGTTCAGTCTGTTCATGATTTTCAACACCGCTTCATGCTCCTTCTATTTTTCAGACCGTTTCAAGCTCATCTCATTTTTGACACCTTTTTAATCTCTTCATATTTTTCACAACTGTTGAAGCTCTTCATATTTTTAATATTTTTGAAGCTCTTCATATTTTCACACGTTTTCACACTCTTCATGTTTTTCAACACCGCTTCATGCTCCTCCTTTTTTCAAACGGTATCATGCTCCTCATATTTTTGACACCTTTAGAAACTCTTCATATTTTTCACACCTTTTCAGGCTCTTCATGTTTTTTATCACTGCTTCTTGCTCGTCCTATTTTTTAGAAAGTTTCATGCTCCTCATATTTTTGACACCTTTTGAAGGTCTTCATATTTTTCACACCTTTTCAGGCTCTTCATTTTTTTCAACACTACTTGTTGCTCCTCCTATTTTTTAGAACTTTTCATACTCATCTAATTTTTGACACATTTTGAGGCACTTCATATTTTCTACACCTTTTGAAGCTCTTCATATTTTTCACATTTTTGAAGCTCTTCATATTTTTCACACGATTTCAGACCCTTCATGTTTTTCAAAACCGCTTCATGCTCCTGCTATTTATCATACCGTTTCATACTTCTCATATTTTTGACACGTTTTGAGGCTCTTCATATTTTTCACACCTTTTCAGGCTCTTCATGTTTTTGAACACAGCTTCATGCTCCTCCTATTTTTTCTACCGTATCATGCTCCTCATATTTTTCACACCTTTTGTAGCTCTTCATATTTTTCACACCTTTTCAGGCTCTTCATGTTTTTGAACAGCACTTCATGCTCCTCCTATTTTTCAGACCGTTTCATGCTCCTCATATTTTTGACACCTTTTGAAGCTCTTCATATTTTCCACACCTTTTCAGGCTCTTCATGTTTTTCAACACCGCTTCATGCTCCTCCGATTTTTCAGACCATTTCATGCTCCTCATATTTTTGACACCTTTTGAAGGTCTTCATATTTTTCACACCTTTTCAGGCTCTTCATGTTTTTCAACACCACTTCATGCTCCTCCTTTTTTTCAGACCGTTTCAGGCTCCTCATATTTTTCACACCTTTTGAAGCCGTTCATATTTCTCACACCTTTTCATGCTCTTCATTTTTTTCAACACTATTTGTTACTCCTCCTATTTTTTAGACCGTTTCATACTCATCTAATTTTTGACAACTTTTGAAGCTCTTCATATTTTTCACCTTTTTGAAGCTCTTCATATTTTTCACACAATTTCAGACTCTTCATGTTTTTCAACACCGCTTCATGCTCCTTCTATTTATCATACCGTTTCATACTCCTAATATTTTGACACGTTTTGAGGCTCTTCATATTTTTCACACCTTTTCAGGCTCTTCATGTTTTTGAACTCTGCTTCATGCTCCTCCTATTTTTTCGACCGTATCATGCTCCTCATATTTTTCACACCTTTTGAAGCTCTTCATATTTTTCTCACCTTTTCAGGCTCTTCATGTTTTTGAACAGCACTTCATGCTCCTCCTATTTTTCAGAGAGTTTCATGCTCCTCATGTATTTCACACCTTTTGAAGCTCTTCATATTTTTCACACCTTTTCAGGCTCTTCATGTTTTTCCACACCACTTCATGCTTCTCCTATTTTTCATCCGTTTCATGCTCATCTCAATTTTGACACCATTTGAAGCTTTTCATATTATTCACAACTTTTCAGGCTCTTCATGTTTTTGAACACCGCTTCATGCTCCTCCTATTTTTCAGACCGTTTCCTGCTCCTCATATTTTTGACACCTTTTGAAGCTCTTCATATTTTTCACACCTTTTCAGACTCTTCATGTTTTTCAACAGCTCTTCATGCTCCTCCTTTTTTTCAGACCGTTTCATGCTCCTCATGTATTTCACACCTTTTGAAGCTCTTCATATTTTTCACACCTTTTCAGGCTCTTCATGTTTTGAACACCGCTTCATGCTCCTCCTATTTTTCAGACCGTTTCATGCTCCTGATGTATTTCACACCGTTTGAAGCTCTTCATATTTTTCACACCTTTTCAGGCTCTTCATGTTTTTGATTACCGTTTCATCCTCCTCCTATTTTTCAGACCGTTTCATGCTCCTCATATTTTTCACACCTTTTGAAGCTCTTCATATTTTTCCCACCTTTTCAGGCTCTTCATGTTTTTCAACACCAGTTCATGCTCCTCCTATTTTTCAGACCATTCATGCTCCTCATATTTTTGAAACCTTTAGAAACTCTTCATATTTTTCACACCTTTTCCGGCTCTTCATGTTTTTCAACACCGCTTCATGCTCCTCCTATTTTTCAGAGCGTTTCATGCTCCTCATATTTTTGACAGCTTTTGAAGCTCTTCATATATTTCACACCCTTTCAGGTTCTTCATTTTTTTCAACACCATTTCATGCTCCTCCTATTTTTCAGAGCGTTTCATGCTCCTCATCTTTTTGACAGCTTTTGAAGCTCTTCATATATTTCACACATTTTCAGGCTCTTCATGTTTTTCAACACTGCTTCATGCTCGTCCTATTTTTCAGAACGTTTCATGCTCCTCAAATTTTTGACACCTTTTGAAGCTCTTCATATTTCTCACACCTTTTCAGGCTTTTCATGTTCTTTTGAACACCGCTTCATGTTCCTCCTATTTTTCAGACCGTTTCATGCTCCTCATATTTTTGACACCTTTTGAAGCTCTTCATATATTTCACAACTTTTCAGGCTCTTCATATTTTTGAACACCGCTTCATGCTCCTCCTATTTTCAGACCGTTTCATGCTCCTCTCATTTTTGACACCTTTTGAAGCTTTGCATTTCTTTACACACCTATTCAGGCTATTCATGTTTTTGAACACTGCTTCATGCTCCTCCTATTTTTCAGACCGTATCATGCTCCTCATATTTTTCACACATTTTGAAGCTCTTCATATTTTTCACACCTTTTCAGGCTCTTCATTTTTTTCAACACTACTTGTTGCTCCTCCTATTTTTTAGACCTTTTCATGCTCATCTAATTTTTGACACTTTTGAAGCTCTTCATATTTTTTACACCTTTTGAAGCTCCTCATATTTTTCACACATTTTGAAGCTCTTCATATTTTTCTCACCTTTTCAGGCTCTTCATGATTTTCATCACCGCTTCAGGCTCCTCCTATTTTTCAGACCGTTTCATGCTCATCTCATTTTTGACACCTTTTGAAGCTCTTCATATTTTTCACACCTTTTCAGGCTCTTCATGTTTTTGAACACCGCTTCATGCTCCTCCTATTTTTCAGATCGTTTCATGCTCCTCATATTTTTGACACCTTTGAAGCTCTTCATATTTTTCACACCTATTCAGGCTCTTCATGTTTTTGAAAACCACTTCATGCTCCGCCTATTTTTCAGACCGTTTCATGCTTCTCATATATTTGAAACCTTTTGAAGCTCTTCATATTTTTCACACCTTTTCAGGCTCTTCATGTTTTCGAACACCGCTTCATGCTCCTCCTATTTTTCAGACCGTTTCATGCTCCTCATGTATTTCACACCGTTTGAAGCTCTTCATATTTTTCACACCTTTTCAGGCTCTTCATGTTTTTGATTACCGTTTCATCCTCCTCCTATTTTTCAGACCGTTTCATGCTCCTCATATTTTTCACACCTTTTGAAGCTCTTCATATTTTTCCCACCTTTTCAGGCTCTTCATGTTTTTCAACACCAGTTCATGCTCCTCCTATTTTTCAGACCATTCATGCTCCTCATATTTTTGAAACCTTTAGAAACTCTTCATATTTTTCACACCTTTTCCGGCTCTTCATGTTTTTCAACACCGCTTCATGCACCTCTATTTTTCAGACCGTTTCATGCTCATCTCATTTTTGACACCTTTTGAAGCTCTTCATATATTTCACACCTTTTCAGGCTCTTCATGTTTTTGAACACGACTTCACGCTCCTCCTAATTTTCAGACCGTATCATGCTCCTCATATTTTTCACACCTTTTGACGCTCTTCATATTTTTCACACCTTTTCAGGCTCTTCATATTTTTGAACACGACTTCATGCTCCTCCTATTTTTCAGACCGTTTCATGCTCCTCTCATTTTTGACACCTTTTGAAGCTTTGCATATTTTTCACAACTTTTCAAGCTCTTCATGTTTTTGAACACCGCTTCATGCTCCTCCTATTTTTCAGACCGTATCATGCTCATGTAATTTTTGACACCTTTTGAAGCTCGTCAATTTTTCACACCTTTTGAAGCTCTTAATATTTTTCACACGTTTTCAGGCTCTTCATGGTTTTCAACACAGCTTCATGCTCCTCATATTTTTCAGACCGTTTAATCCTCCTCATTTATTTCACACCTTTTGAATCTCTTCATATTTTTCACACGTTTTCAGGCTCTTCATCGTTTTCAACACCGCTTCATGCTCCTCCTATTTTTCAGACCGTTTCATGCTCATCTCATTTTTGACACCTTGTGAAGCTCTTCATATTTGTCACACCTTTTGAAGCGCTTCATATTTTTTATATTCTTGAAGCTCTTCATATTTTCACACGTTTTCAGACTCTTCATGTGTTTCAACACCGCTTCATGCTCCTGCTATTGTTCAGACCGTTTCATGCTCCTCATATTTTTGACACGTTTTGAGGCTTTTCTATTTTTCACACCTTTTCAGCTCTTCATGTTTTTGAACACCGCTTCATCCTCCTTCTATTTTTCAGACCATTTCATGATCCTTATATTTTTGACACCTTTTGAAGCTCTTCTAATTTTTCACACCTTTTCAGGCACTTCATGTTTTTGAACACCGCTTTATGCTCCTCCTATTTTTCAGGCCGTTTCATGCTCCTCATATTTTTGACACCTTTTGAAGCTCTTCATATTTTTGACACCTTTTCATTCTCTTCATGATTTTCAACAGCATTTCATGCTCCTCCTATTTTTCAGACCGTTTCATGCTCATCTCATTTTTGACACCTTTTCAAGCTCTTCATATTTTTCAAACCTTTTGAAGCTCTTCATATTTTTCACATTTTTGAAGCTCTTCATATATTTCACACCTTAACAGGCTCTTCTTTTTTTTCAACACCACTTCATGCTCCTCCTATTTTTCAGACCGTTTGATGCTCATCTCATTTTTGACACCTTTTGAAGCTCTTCATATTTTTCACACCTTTGAAGCTCTTCATATTTTTCTAACCTTTTCAGGCTCTTCACTTTTTTGAACAACGCTTCATGCTCCTCGTATTTTTCAGACCGTTTCGTGCTCCTCGAATGTTTGACACCTTTTGAAGCTCTTCATATTTTTCACACCTTTTGAACCTCTTCATATTTTTCAACACCGCTTCATGCTCCTCCTATTATTCAGACCATTTCATGCTCATCTCATTTTTGACACCTTTTGAAGCTCTTCATATTTTTCACACCTTTTCAGGTTCTTCATGTTTTTGAACACCGCTTCATGGTCCTCCTATTTTTCAGAACTTTTCATGCTCCTCATATAATTCAGACCTTTTGAAGCTCTTCATATTTTTCACACCTTTTCAGGCTCTTCATGTTTTTCAACAGCGTTTCATGCTCCTCCTATTTTTCAGACCGTTTCATGCTCCCCATATTTTTGACACATTTTGAAGCTCTTCATATTTTTCACACATTTTCAGGCTCTTCATGTTTTTCAACACCGCTTCATGCTCCTCCTATTTTTCAGAATGTTTCATGCTCCTCATATTTTTCACACCTTTTGAAGGTCTTCATATTTTTCACACATTTTCAGGCTCTTCATGTTTTTCAACACCGCTTTATGCTCCTCCTATTTTGCAGACCGTTTCATGCTCCTATATTTTTGACACCTTTTGAAGCTTTTCATATTTCTCACTCATTTTGAGGCTCTTCATGTTTTTGAACATCACTTCATGCTCCTCCTATTTTTCAGACCGTTTCATGCTCCCCATATTTTTGACACCTTTTGAAGCTCTTCATATTTTTCACCCCTTTTGAAGCTGTTCATATATTTCACAACTTTTCAGGCTCTTGATGTTTTTCAACACCACTTCATGCTCCTTCTATTTTTCACACCCTTTCATGCTAATCTAATTTTTGACACCTTTTGAAGCTCTTCATATTTTTCACACCTTTTGAAGGTCTTCATATTTTTCACACCTTTTCAGGATGTTCATGTTTTTGAACACCGCTTATGCTCGTCCTATTTTTCAGACCATTTCATGCTCCTCATACTTTTGACACCTTTTGAAGCTCTTCATACTTTTCACACCTTTTCAGGCTCTTCATGTTTTTCAACACCGCTTCATGATCCTCCTATTTTTCAGACCGTTTCAAGCTCCGCATATTTTTGACACCTTTTGAAGCTCTTCATATTATTCACACCTTTTCAGGCTCTTCATGTTTTTCAACAACACTTCATGCTCCTCCTATTTTTCAGACCGTTTCATGCTCATCTCATTTTTGACATCTTTTGAAGCTCTTCATTTTTTTCACACCTTTTGAAGCTCTTCATAATTTTCATATTTTTGAAGCACTTCATATTTTTCACACTTTTTCAGGCTCTTCCTGTTTTTCAACACCTCTTCAGGCTCCTCCTATTTTTCGGACCCTTTCATGCTAATCTAATTTTTGGCACTTTTTGAAGCTCTTCATATTTATCACACCTTTTAAGTCTCTGCATGTTTTTGAACACCTTTACATGCTCCTCATGTATTTCACTCCTTTTGAAGCTCTTCATATTTTGCACAAATTTTCAGGCTCTTCATGTTTTTGAACACCGCTTCATCCTCCTATTTTTAAGGGGGTTTCATGCTCGTCGTTTTTTTGACACATTTTGAAGCTCTTCATATTTTTCACACCTTTTCAGACTCTTCATGTTTTTCAACACCGCTTCATGCTGCTCATATTTTTCAGACCGTTTCATGCTCCTCATATTTTTGACACATTTTGAAGCTGTTCATATTTTTCACACCTTTTCAGGCTCTTCATGTTTTTGAACACCGCTTCATGATCCTCCTATTTTTCAGACCGTTTCATGCTCCTCATATTTTTGACACTTTTTGAGCTCTTCATATTTTTCACACCTTTTCAGGCTCTTCATGTTTTTGAACACCGCTTCATGCTACTCCTATTTTTCAGATCGTTTATGCTTCTCATATTTTTGACACCTTTAGAAGCTCTTCATATTTTTCAAACCTTTTCAGGTTCTTCATGTTTTTGATCACCGTTTCATGCTCCTCCTATTTTTCAGAGAGTTTCATGCTCCTCATGTATTTCACACCTTTTGAAGCTCTTCATATTTTGCACACCTTTTCAGGCTCTTCATGTGTTTGATCACCGTTTCATGCTTCTTCTATTTTTCAGATCGTTTCATGCTCCTCATACTTTTGACACTTTTTGAGCTCTTCATATTTTTCACACCTTTTCAGGCTCTTCATGTTTTTGAACACCGCTTCATGCTACTCCTATTTTTCAGATCGTTTATGCTCCTCATATTTTTGACACCTTTAGAAGCTCTTCATATTTTTCAAACCTTTTCTGGCTCTTCATGTTTTTGATCACCGTTTCATGCTCCTCCTATTTTTCAGACCGTTTCATGCTCCTCATATTTTTGACACCTTTTGAAGCTCTTCATATTTTTCACACCTTTTCAGGCTCTTCATGTTTTTGAACACCGCTTCATAATCCTCCTGTTTTTCAGACCGTTTCATGCTCTTCATATTTGTGAAACATTTTGAAGCTCTTCATATTTTTCACACCTTTTCAGGCTCTTCATGTTTTTGAACACAGCTTCATGCTCCACCTATTTATTAGACCGTTTCATGCTCCTCTTATTTTTGACACCTTTTGCAGCTCTTTATATTTTTCACACTATTTCAGGCTCTTCATGATTTTCAACACCGTTTCATGTTATTCCTATTTTTCCGACCGTTTAATGCTAATCTCATTTTTGACATCTTTTGAAGCTTTTCATATTTTTCACAACTTTTCAGGCTCTTCATGTTTTTGATCACCGTTTCATGATCCTCCTATTTTTCAGACCGTTTCATGCTCCTCATATTTTTGACACATTTAGAAGCTCTTCACTTTTTTCACACCTTTTCAGGCTCTTCATGTTTTTCGACACAGCTTCATGATCCTCCTATTTTTCCGACCATTTCATTCTCCTCATATTTTTGACACCTTTTGAAGCTCATCATATATTTCACACCTTTTCAGTCTCTTCTTTTTTTTTCAACACGACTTCATGCTCCTCCTATTTTTCAGACCGTTTCATGCTCCTAATATTTTGACACCTTTTGAAGCTCTTCATATATTTCACACCTTTTCAGGCTCTTCATGTTTTTGAACACCGCTTCATGCTCCTCTTATTTTTCAGACCGTTTTTTGCTCCTCATACTTTTAACACCTTTTTAAGCTTTTCATATTTTTCACACCTTTTCAGGCTCTTCAAGTTTTTCAACACCACTTCATGCTCCTTCTTTTTTGCAGACCGTTTCATGCTCCTCATATATTTGACACCTTTTGATCCTCTTCATATTTTTCACACCTTTTCAGGCTCTTCATTTTTCAACACCGCTTCATGCTCCTCCTATTTTTCAGACCGTTTCATGCTCATCTCATTTTTGACACCTTTTGAAGCTTTTCATATTTTTCACAACTTTTCAGGCTCTTCATGTGTTTCAACACCGTTTCAGGCTCCTCCTATTTTTCAGACCGTTTCATGCTCATCTCAATTTTGACACCTTTTGAAGCTCTTCATAATTTTCACACATTTTCAGGCTCTTCATGTTTTTGAACACCGCTTCATGCTCCTCCTATTTTTCAGAGAGTTTCATGCTCCTCATGTATTTCACACCTTTTGAAGCTCTTCATATTTTTCACACCTTTTCAGGCTCTTCATGTTTTTGATCACCGTTTCATGCTCCTCCTATTTTTCAGACCGTTTCATGCTCCTCATATTTATGACACCTTTTGAAACTCTTCCTATTTTTCACACCTTTTCATGCTCTTCATGTTTCTGAAAACCGCTTCATGATCATCCTATTTTTCAGACCGTTTCATTCTCCTCATATATTTCACACCTTTTGAAGCTCTTCATATTTTTCACACCTTTTCTTGCTCTTCATGTTTCTGAAAACCGCTTCATGATCCTCCTATTTTTCAGACCGTTTCATTCTCCTCATATATTTCACACCTTTTGAAGCTCTTCATATTTTTCCCACCTTTTCAGGCTCTTCATGTTTTTGAACACTGCTTCATGCTCCTCGTATTTTTCAGATCGTTTCATGCTCCTCATATTTTTGACACTTTTTGAGCTCTTCATATTTTTCACACCTTTTCAGGCTCTTCATGTTTTTCACCACCACTTCATGCTCCTCCTATCTTTCAGACCGTTTCATGCTCATCTCATTTTTGTCACATTTGAAGCTCTTCTTATTTTTCACACCTTTTGAAGCTCTTCATATTTTTCACACGTTTTCAGGCTCCTCATGTTTTTCAAAACCGTTTCATGCTGCTTCTATTTTTCAGACCATTTCATGCTCCTCATATTTTTCACACCTTTTGAAGCTCTTCATATTTTTCACACCCTTTTAAGATCTTCATGTTTTGAACACAGCTTCATGCTCCTCCTATTTTTCAGACCGTTTCATGCTCCTCATATTTTTGACACTTTTTGAAGCTTTTCATATTTTTCACATCTTTTCAGGCTCTTCATGTTTTTCAACACCATTTCATGATCCTCCTATTTTTCAGACCGTTTCATGCTCATCTCATTTTTGTCACATTTGAAGCTCTTCATATTTTTCACACCTTTTGAAGCTCTTCATATTTTTCACAGCTTTTCAGGCTCTTCATGTTTTTCCACAGCACTTCATGCTTCTCTTATTTTTCAGCCCGTTTCATGCTCCTCATGTATTTCACAACTTTTGAATCTCTTCATATTTTTCCCACCTTTTCAGGCTCTTCATGTTTTTGATCACCGTTTCATGCTCCTCCTATTTTTCAGACCGTTTCATGCTCCTCATATTTTTGACACCTTTTGAAGCTCTTCATATTTTTCACACCTTTTCAGGCTCTTCATGTTTTTGAACACAGCTTCATGCTGTCCTGATTTTCAGACCGTTTCATGCTCTTCATATTTTTTAAACATTTTGAAGCTCTTCATATTTTTCACACCTTTTCATGCTCTTCATGTTTTTCACCACCACTTCATTCTCCTCCTATTTTCCAGACCATTTCATGCTCATCTCATTTTTGTCAACTTTGAAGCTCTTTATATTTTTCACACCTTTTGAAGCTCTTCATATTTTTCACACGTTTTCAGGCTCTTCATATTTTTCAACACCGTTTCATGCTGCTTCTATTTCTCAGACCGTTTCATGCTCCTCATATTTTTCACACCTTTTGAAACTCTTCATATTTTTCACACCTTTTCAGGCTCTTCATGTTTTTGAACACAGCTTCATGCTCCACCTATTTATCAGACCGTTTCCTACTCCTCATATTTTTGACACCTTTTGCAGCTCTTTATATTTTTCACATTATTTCAGGCTCTTCATGATTTTCAACACCGTTTCATGTTATTCCTATTTTTCAGACCGTTTAATGCTCATCTCATTTTTGACACCTTTTGAAGCTTTTCATATTTTTCACAACTTTTCAGGCTCTTCATGTTTTTGAACACCGCTTCATGCTCCTCCTATTTTTCAGAGAGTTTCATGCTCCTCATGTATTTCACACCTTTTGAAGCTCTTCATATTTTCCACACGTTTTCAGGCTCTTCATGTGTTTGATCACCGTTTCATCCTTCTTCTATTTTTCAGATCGTTTCATGCTCCTCATATTTTTGACACTTTTTGAGCTCTTCATATTTTACACACCTTTTCAGGCTCTTCATGTTTTTGAACACCGCTTCATGCTACTCCTATTTTTCAGATCGTTTATGCGCCTCATATTTTTGACACCTTTAGAAGCTCTTCATATTTTTCACACCTTTTCAGGCTCTTCATGTTTTTGAACACCGCTTCATGATCCTCCTGTTTTTCAGACCGTTTCATGCTCTTCATATTTGTGAAACATTTTGAAGCTCTTCATATTTTTCACACCTTTTCAGGCTCTTCATGTTTTTGAACACAGCTTCATGCTCCACCTATTTATCAGACCGTTTCATGCTCCTCATACTTTTTTTTTTTTATTCTTGATAAGCTTTTTTTTTTTTTAATTTTTATTATTTTTTTTTCCAGTGGGTTTTGTCATACATTGCTATGAATCAGCCTTTGATTTACATGTATTCCCAATCCCGATCATATTTTTGACACCTTTTGCAGCTCTTTATATTTTTCACACTATTTCAGGCTCTTCATGATTTTCAACACCGTTTCATGTTATTCCTATTTTTCCGACCGTTTAATGCTAATCTCATTTTTGACAACTTTGAAGCTTTTCATATTTTTCACAACTTTTCAGGCTCTTCATGTTTTTGAACACCGCTTCATACTCCTCCTATTTTTCAGAGCGTTTCATGCTCCTCATATTTTTGACACTTTTTGAGCTCTTCATATTTTTCACACCTTTTCAGGCTCTTCATGTTTTTGAACACCGCTTCATGATCCTCCTATTTTTCAGACCGTTTCATGCTCCTCATATTTTTGACACATTTAGAAGCTCTTCACTTTTTTCACACCTTTTCAGGCTCTTCATGTTTTTCGACACAGCTTCATGATCCTCCTATTTTTCCGACCATTTCATTCTCCTCATATTTTTGACACCTTTTGAAGCTCTTCATATATTTTACACCTTTTCAGTCTCTTCATGTTTTTGAACACCGCTTCATGCTCCTCTTATTTTTCAGACCGTTTTTTGCTCTTCATATTTTTGAAACATTTTGAAGCTCTTCATATTTTTCACTCCTTTTCAGGCTCTTCATGTTTTTGAACACCGCTTCATGCTCCTCCTATTTTTCAGAACGTTTCATGCTCCTCATATTTTTCACACTTTTTGAAGCTCTTCATATTTTGCACACCTTTTCAAGCCCTTCATGTTTTTCAACACAGCTTCATGCTCCTCCTATTTTTCAGACCGTTTCATGCTCCTAATATTTTGACACCTTTTGAAGCTCTTCATATATTTCACACCTTTTCAGGCTCTTCATGTTTTTGAACACCGCTTCATGCTCCTCTTATTTTTCAGACCGTTTTTTGCTCCTCATATTTTTAACACCTTTTTAAGCTTTTCATATTTTTCACACCTTTTCAGGCTCTTCAAGTTTTTCAACACCACTTCATGCTCCTTCTTTTTTGCAGACCGTTTCATGCTCCTCATATATTTGACACCTTTTGATCCTCTTCATATTTTTCACACCTTTTCAGGCTCTTCATTTTTCAACACCGCTTCATGCTCCTCCTATTTTTCAGACCGTTTCATGCTCATCTCATTTTTGACACCTTTTGAAGCTTTTCATATTTTTCACAAATTTTCAGGCTCTTCATGTCTTTCAACACCGTTTCAGGCTCCTCATATTTTTCAGACCGTTTCATGCTCATCTCATTTTTGACACCTTTTGAAGCTCTTCATATTTTTCACACATTTTCAGGCTCTTCATGTTTTTGAAAACCGCTTCATGCTCCTCCTATTTTTCAGAGAGTTTCATGCTCCTCATGTATTTCACACCTTTTGAAGCTCTTCATATTTTTCACACCTTTTCAGGCTCTTCATGTTTTTGATCACCGTTTCATGCTCCTCCTATTTTTCAGACCATTTCATGCTCCTCATATTTATGACACCTTTTGAAACTCTTCCTGTTTTTCACACCTTTTCATGCTCTTCATGTTTCTGAAAACCGCTTCATGATCCTCCTATTTTTCAGACCGTTTCATTCTCCTCATATATTTCACACCTTTTGAAGCTCTTCATATTTTTCACACGTTTTCAGGCTCTTCATATTTTTCAACACCGTTTCATGCTGCTTCTATTTTTCAGACCGTTTCATGCTCCTCATATTTTTCACACCTTTTGAAGCTCTTCATATTTTTCACACCTTTTCAGGCTCTTCATGTTTTTGAACACAGCTTCATGCTCCACCTATTTATCAGACCGTTTCATGCTCCTCATATTTTTGACACCTTTTGCAGCTCTTTATATTTTTCACATTATTTCAGGCTCTTCATGATATTCAACACCGTTTCATGTTATTCCTATTTTTCAGACCGTTTAATGCTCATCTCATTTTTGACACCTTTTGAAGCTTTTCATATTGTTCACACCTGTTCAGTCTGTTCATGATTTTCAACACCGCTTCATGCTCCTTCTATTTTTCAGACCGTTTCAAGCTCATCTCATTTTTGACACCTTTTTAATCTCTTCATATTTTTCACAACTGTTGAAGCTCTTCATATTTTTAATATTTTTGAAGCTCTTCATATTTTCACACGTTTTCACACTCTTCATGTTTTTCAACACCGCTTCATGCTCCTCCTTTTTTCAAACCGTATCATGCTCCTCATATTTTTGACACCTTTAGAAACTCTTCATATTTTTCACACCTTTTCAGGCTCTTCATGTTTTTTATCACTGCTTCATGCTCGTCCTATTTTTTAGAAAGTTTCATGCTCCTCATATTTTTGACACCTTTTGAAGGTCTTCATATTTTTCACACCTTTTCAGGCTCTTCATTTTTTTCAACACTACTTGTTGCTCCTCCTATTTTTTAGAACTTTTCATACTCATCTAATTTTTGACACATTTTGAGGCACTTCATATTTTTTACACCTTTTGAAGCTCTTCATATTTTTCACATTTTTGAAGCTCTTCATATTTTTCACACAATTTCAGACCCTTCATGTTTTTCAAAACCGCTTCATGCTCCTGCTATTTATCATACCGTTTCATACTTCTCATATTTTTGACACGTTTTGAGGCTCTTCATATTTTTCACACCTTTTCAGGCTCTTCATGTTTTTGAACACTGCTTCATGCTCCTCCTATTTTTTCTACCGTATCATGCTCCTCATATTTTTCACTCCTTTTGAAGCTCTTCATATTTTTCACACCTTTTCAGGCTCTTCATGTTTTTGAACAGCACTTCATGCTCCTCCTATTTTTCAGACCGTTTCATGCTCCTCATATTTTTGACACCTTTTGAAGCTCTTCATATTTTCCACACCTTTTCAGGCTCTTCATGTTTTTCAACACCGCTTCATGCTCCTCCGATTTTTCAGACCATTTCATGCTCCTCATATTTTTGACACCTTTTGAAGGTCTTCATATTTTTCACACCTTTTCAGGCTCTTCATGTTTTTCAACACCACTTCATGCTCCTCCTTTTTTTCAGACCGTTTCAGGCTCCTCATATTTTTCACACCTTTTGAAGCCGTTCATATTTCTCACACCTTTTCATGCTCTTCATTTTTTTCAACACTATTTGTTACTCCTCCTATTTTTTAGACCGTTTCATACTCATCTAATTTTTGACAACTTTTGAAGCTCTTCATATTTTTCACCTTTTTGAAGCTCTTCATATTTTTCACACAATTTCAGACTCTTCATGTTTTTCAACACCGCTTCATGCTCCCTCTATTTATCATACCATTTCATACTCCTAATATTTTGACACGTTTTGAGGCTCTTCATATTTTTCACACCTTTTCAGGCTCTTCATTTTTCAACACCGCTTCATGCTCCTCCTATTTTTCAGACCGTTTCATGCTCATCTCATTTTTGACACCTTTTGAAGCTTTTCATATTTTTCACAACTTTTCAGGCTCTTCATGTCTTTCAACACCGTTTCAGGCTCCTCATATTTTTCAGACCGTTTCATGCTCATCTCATTTTTGACACCTTTTGAAGCTCTTCATATTTTTCACACATTTTCAGGCTCTTCATGTTTTTGAAAACCGCTTCATGCTCCTCCTATTTTTCAGAGAGTTTCATGCTCCTCATGTATTTCACACCTTTTGAAGCTCTTCATATTTTTCACACCTTTTCAGGCTCTTCATGTTTTTGATCACCGTTTCATGCTCCTCCTATTTTTCAGACCGTTTCATGCTCCTCATATTTATGACACCTTTTGAAACTCTTCCTGTTTTTCACACCTTTTCATGCTCTTCATGTTTCTGAAAACCGCTTCATGATCCTCCTATTTTTCAGACCGTTTCATTCTCCTCATATATTTCACACCTTTTGAAGCTCTTCATATTTTTCACACCTTTTCATGCTCTTCATGTTTCTGAAAACCGCTTCATAATCCTCCTATTTTTCAGACCGTTTCATTCTCCTCATATATTTCACACCTTTTGAATCTCTTCATATTTTTCCCACCTTTTCAGGCTCTTCATGTTTTTGAACACTGCTTCATGATCCTCGTATTTTTCAGATCGTTTCATGCTCCTCATATTTTTGACACTTTTTGAGCTCTTCATATTTTTCACACCTTTTCAGGCTCTTCATGTTTTTGAACACCGCTTCATGATCCTCCTGATTTTCAGACCGTTTCATGCTCATCTCATTTTTGTCACCTTTGAAGCTCTTTATATTTTTCACACCTTTTGAAGCTCTTCATATTTTTCACACGTTTTCAGGCTCTTCATATTTTTCAACACCGTTTCATGCTGCTTCTATTTTTCAGACCGTTTCATGCTCCTCATATTTTTCACACCTTTTGAAGCTCTTCATATTTTTCACACCTTTTCAGGCTCTTCATGTTTTTGAACACAGCTTCATGCTCCACCTATTTATCAGACCGTTTCATGCTCCTCATATTTTTGACACCTTTTGCAGCTCTTTATATTTTTCACATTATTTCAGGCTCTTCATGATATTCAACACCGTTTCATGTTATTCCTATTTTTCAGACCGTTTAATGCTCATCTCATTTTTGACACCTTTTGAAGCTTTTCATATTGTTCACACCTGTTCAGTCTGTTCATGATTTTCAACACCGCTTCATGCTCCTTCTATTTTTCAGACCGTTTCAAGCTCATCTCATTTTTGACACCTTTTTAATCTCTTCATATTTTTCACAACTGTTGAAGCTCTTCATATTTTTAATATTTTTGAAGCTCTTCATATTTTCACACGTTTTCACACTCTTCATGTTTTTCAACACCGCTTCATGCTCCTCCTTTTTTCAAACGGTATCATGCTCCTCATATTTTTGACACCTTTAGAAACTCTTCATATTTTTCACACCTTTTCAGGCTCTTCATGTTTTTTATCACTGCTTCTTGCTCGTCCTATTTTTTAGAAAGTTTCATGCTCCACATATTTTTGACACCTTTTGAAGGTCTTCATATTTTTCACACCTTTTCAGGCTCTTCATTTTTTTCAACACTACTTGTTGCTCCTCCTATTTTTTAGAACTTTTCATACTCATCTAATTTTTGACACATTTTGAGGCACTTCATATTTTCTACACCTTTTGAAGCTCTTCATATTTTTCACATTTTTGAAGCTCTTCATATTTTTCACACGATTTCAGACCCTTCATGTTTTTCAAAACCGCTTCATGCTCCTGCTATTTATCATACCGTTTCATACTTCTCATATTTTTGACACGTTTTGAGGCTCTTCATATTTTTCACACCTTTTCAGGCTCTTCATGTTTTTGAACACAGCTTCATGCTCCTCCTATTTTTTCTACCGTATCATGCTCCTCATATTTTTCACACCTTTTGTAGCTCTTCATATTTTTCACACCTTTTCAGGCTCTTCATGTTTTTGAACAGCACTTCATGCTCCTCCTATTTTTCAGACCGTTTCATGCTCCTCATATTTTTGACACCTTTTGAAGCTCTTCATATTTTCCACACCTTTTCAGGCTCTTCATGTTTTTCAACACCGCTTCATGCTCCTCCGATTTTTCAGACCATTTCATGCTCCTCATATTTTTGACACCTTTTGAAGGTCTTCATATTTTTCACACCTTTTCAGGCTCTTCATGTTTTTCAACACCACTTCATGCTCCTCCTTTTTTTCAGACCGTTTCAGGCTCCTCATATTTTTCACACCTTTTGAAGCCGTTCATATTTCTCACACCTTTTCATGCTCTTCATTTTTTTCAACACTATTTGTTACTCCTCCTATTTTTTAGACCGTTTCATACTCATCTAATTTTTGACAACTTTTGAAGCTCTTCATATTTTTCACCTTTTTGAAGCTCTTCATATTTTTCACACAATTTCAGACTCTTCATGTTTTTCAACACCGCTTCATGCTCCTTCTATTTATCATACCGTTTCATACTCCTAATATTTTGACACGTTTTGAGGCTCTTCATATTTTTCACACCTTTTCAGGCTCTTCATGTTTTTGAACTCTGCTTCATGCTCCTCCTATTTTTTCGACCGTATCATGCTCCTCATATTTTTCACACCTTTTGAAGCTCTTCATATTTTTCTCACCTTTTCAGGCTCTTCATGTTTTTGAACAGCACTTCATGCTTCTCCTATTTTTCAGAGAGTTTCATGCTCCTCATGTATTTCACACCTTTTGAAGCTCTTCATATTTTTCACACCTTTTCAGGCTCTTCATGTTTTTCCACACCACTTCATGCTTCTCCTATTTTTCATCCGTTTCATGCTCATCTCAATTTTGACACCATTTGAAGCTTTTCATATTATTCACAACTTTTCAGGCTCTTCATGTTTTTGAACACCGCTTCATGCTCCTCCTATTTTTCAGACCGTTTCCTGCTCCTCATATTTTTGACACCTTTTGAAGCTCTTCATATTTTTCACACCTTTTCAGACTCTTCATGTTTTTCAACAGCTCTTCATGCTCCTCCTTTTTTTCAGACCGTTTCATGCTCCTCATGTATTTCACACCTTTTGAAGCTCTTCATATTTTTCACACCTTTTCAGGCTCTTCATGTTTTGAACACCGCTTCATGCTCCTCCTATTTTTCAGACCGTTTCATGCTCCTGATGTATTTCACACCGTTTGAAGCTCTTCATATTTTTCACACCTTTTCAGGCTCTTCATGTTTTTGATTACCGTTTCATCCTCCTCCTATTTTTCAGACCGTTTCATGCTCCTCATATTTTTCACACCTTTTGAAGCTCTTCATATTTTTCCCACCTTTTCAGGCTCTTCATGTTTTTCAACACCAGTTCATGCTCCTCCTATTTTTCAGACCATTCATGCTCCTCATATTTTTGAAACCTTTAGAAACTCTTCATATTTTTCACACCTTTTCCGGCTCTTCATGTTTTTCAACACCGCTTCATGCTCCTCCGATTTTTCAGACCATGTCATGCTCCTCATATTTTTGACAGCTTTTGAAGCTCTTCATATATTTCACACCCTTTCAGGTTCTTCATTTTTTTCAACACCATTTCGTGCTCCTCCTATTTTTCAGAGCGTTTCATGCTCCTCATATTTTTGACAGCTTTTGAAGCTCTTCATATATTTCACACCCTTTCAGGTTCTTCATTTTTTTCAACACCATTTCGTGCTCCTCCTATTTTTCAGAGCGTTTCATGCTCCTCATCTTTTTGACAGCTTTTGAAGCTCTTCATATATTTCACACATTTTCAGGCTCTTCATGTTTTTCAACACTGCTTCATGCTCGTCCTATTTTTCAGAACGTTTCATGCTCCTCAAATTTTTGACACCTTTTGAAGCTCTTCATATTTCTCACACCTTTTCAGGCTTTTCATGTTCTTTTGAACACCGCTTCATGTTCCTCCTATTTTTCAGACCGTTTCATGCTCCTCATATTTTTGACACCTTTTGAAGCTCTTCATATATTTCACAACTTTTCAGGCTCTTCATATTTTTGAACACCGCTTCATGCTCCTCCTATTTTCAGACCGTTTCATGCTCCTCTCATTTTTGACACCTTTTGAAGCTTTGCATTTCTTTACACACCTATTCAGGCTATTCATGTTTTTGAACACTGCTTCATGCTCCTCCTATTTTTCAGACCGTATCATGCTCCTCATATTTTTCACACATTTTGAAGCTCTTCATATTTTTCACACCTTTTCAGGCTCTTCATTTTTTTCAACACTACTTGTTGCTCCTCCTATTTTTTAGACCTTTTCATGCTCATCTAATTTTTGACACTTTTGAAGCTCTTCATATTTTTTACACCTTTTGAAGCTCCTCATATTTTTCGCACATTTTGAAGCTCTTCATATTTTTCTCACCTTTTCAGGCTCTTCATGATTTTCATCACCGCTTCAGGCTCCTCCTATTTTTCAGACCGTTTCATGCTCATCTCATTTTTGACACCTTTTGAAGCTCTTCATATTTTTCACACCTTTTCAGGCTCTTCATGTTTTTGAACACCGCTTCATGCTCCTCCTATTTTTCAGATCGTTTCATGCTCCTCATATTTTTGACACCTTTGAAGCTCTTCATATTTTTCACACCTATTCAGGCTCTTCATGTTTTTGAAAACCACTTCATGCTCCGCCTATTTTTCAGACCGTTTCATGCTTCTCATATATTTGAAACCTTTTCAAGCTCTTCATATTTTTCACACCTTTTCAGGCTCTTCATGTTTTCGAACACCGCTTCATGCTCCTCCTATTTTTCAGACCGTTTCATGCTCCTCATGTATTTCACACCGTTTGAAGCTCTTCATATTTTTCACACCTTTTCAGGCTCTTCATGTTTTTGATTACCGTTTCATCCTCCTCCTATTTTTCAGACCGTTTCATGCTCCTCATATTTTTCACACCTTTTGAAGCTCTTCATATTTTTCCCACCTTTTCAGGCTCTTCATGTTTTTCAACACCAGTTCATGCTCCTCCTATTTTTCAGACCATTCATGCTCCTCATATTTTTGAAACCTTTAGAAACTCTTCATATTTTTCACACCTTTTCCGGCTCTTCATGTTTTTCAACAACGCTTCATGCACCTCTATTTTTCAGACCGTTTCATGCTCACATCATTTTTGACACCTTTTGAAGCTCTTCATATTTTTCACACCTTTTCAGGCTCTTCATGTTTTTGAACACCACTTCACGCTCCTCCTAATTTTCAGACCGTATCATGCTCCTCATATTTTTCACACCTTTTGACGCTCTTCATATTTTTCACACCTTTTCAGGCTCTTCATATTTTTGAACACGACTTCATGCTCCTCCTATTTTTCAGACCGTTTCATGCTCCTCTCATTTTTGACACCTTTTGAAGCTTTGCATATTTTTCACAACTTTTCAAGCTCTTCATGTTTTTGAACACCGCTTCATGCTCCTCCTATTTTTCAGACCGTATCATGCTCATGTAATTTTTGACACCTTTTGAAGCTCGTCAATTTTTCACACCTTTTGAAGCTCTTAATATTTTTCACACGTTTTCAGGCTCTTCATGTTTTTCAACACAGCTTCATGCTCCTCATATTTTTCAGACCGTTTAATCCTCCTCATTTATTTCACACCTTTTGAATCTCTTCATATTTTTCACACGTTTTCAGGCTCTTCATCGTTTTCAACACCGCTTCATGCTCCTCCTATTTTTCAGACCGTTTCATGCTCATCTCATTTTTGACACCTTGTGAAGCTCTTCATATTTGTCACACCTTTTGAAGCGCTTCATATTTTTTATATTCTTGAAGCTCTTCATATTTTCACACGTTTTCAGACTCTTCATGTGTTTCAACACCGCTTCATGCTCCTGCTATTGTTCAGACCGTTTCATGCTCCTCATATTTTTGACACGTTTTGAGGCTTTTCTATTTTTCACACCTTTTCAGCTCTTCATGTTTTTGAACACCGCTTCATCCTCCTTCTATTTTTCAGACCATTTCATGATCCTTATATTTTTGACACCTTTTGAAGCTCTTCTAATTTTTCACACCTTTTCAGGCACTTCATGTTTTTGAACACCGCTTTATGCTCCTCCTATTTTTCAGGCCGTTTCATGCTCCTCATATTTTTGACACCTTTTGAAGCTCTTCATATTTTTGACACCTTTTCATTCTCTTCATGATTTTCAACAGCATTTCATGCTCCTCCTATTTTTCAGACCGTTTCATGCTCATCTCATTTTTGACACCTTTTCAAGGTCTTCATATTTTTCAAACCTTTTGAAGCTCTTCATATTTTTCACATTTTTGAAGCTCTTCATATATTTCACACCTTAACAGGCTCTTCTTTTTTTTCAACACCACTTCATGCTCCTCCTATTTTTCAGACAGTTTGATGCTCATCTCATTTTTGACACCTTTTGAAGCTCTTCATATTTTTCACACCTTTGAAGCTCTTCATATTTTTCTAACCTTTTCAGGCTCTTCACTTTTTTGAACAACGCTTCATGCTCCTCGTATTTTTCAGACCGTTTCATGCTCCTCGAATGTTTGACACCTTTTGAAGCTCTTCATATTTTTCACACCTTTTGAAGCTCTTCATATTTTTCAACACCGCTTCATGCTCCTCCTATTATTCAGACCATTTCATGCTCATCTCATTTTTGACACCTTTTGAAGCTCTTCATATTTTTCACACCTTTTCAGGTTCTTCATGTTTTTGAACACCGCTTCATGGTCCTCCTATTTTTCAGAACTTTTCATGCTCCTCATATAATTCAGACCTTTTGAAGCTCTTCATATTTTTCACACCTTTTCAGGCTCTTCATGTTTTTCAACACCGTTTCATGCTCCTCCTATTTTTCAGACCGTTTCATGCTCCCCATATTTTTGACACATTTTGAAGCTCTTCATATTTTTCACACATTTTCAGGCTCTTCATGTTTTTCAACACCGCTTCATGCTCCTCCTATTTTTCAGAATGTTTCATGCTCCTCATATTTTTCACACCTTTTGAAGGTCTTCATATTTTTCACACATTTTCAGGCTCTTCATGTTTTTCAACACTGCTTTATGCTCCTCCTATTTTGCAGACCGTTTCATGCTCCTATATTTTTGACACCTTTTGAAGCTTTTCATATTTCTCACTCATTTTGAGGCTCTTCATGTTTTTGAACATCACTTCATGCTCCTCCTATTTTTCAGACCGTTTCATGCTCCCCATATTTTTGACACCTTTTGAAGCTCTTCATATTTTTCACCCCTTTTGAAGCTGTTCATATATTTCACACCTTTTCAGGCTCTTGATGTTTTTCAACACCACTTCATGCTCCTTCTATTTTTCACACCCTTTCATGCTAATCTAATTTTTGACACCTTTTGAAGCTCTTCATATTTTTCACACCTTTTGAAGGTCTTCATATTTTTCACACCTTTTCAGGATGTTCATGTTTTTGAACACCGCTTATGCTCGTCCTATTTTTCAGACCATTTCATGCTCCTCATACTTTTGACACCTTTTGAAGCTCTTCATATTTTTCACACCTTTTCAGGCTCTTCATGTTTTTCAACACCGCTTCATGATCCTCCTATTTTTCAGACCGTTTCAAGCTCCGCATATTTTTGACACCTTTTGAAGCTCTTCATATTATTCACACCTTTTCAGGCTCTTCATGTTTTTCAACAACACTTCATGCTCCTCCTATTTTTCAGACCGTTTCATGCTCATCTCATTTTTGACATCTTTTGAAGCTCTTCATTTTTTTCACACCTTTTGAAGCTCTTCATAATTTTCATATTTTTGAAGCACTTCATATTTTTCACACTTTTTCAGGCTCTTCCTGTTTTTCAACACCTCTTCAGGCTCCTCCTATTTTTCGGACCCTTTCATGCTAATCTAATTTTTGGCACTTTTTGAAGCTCTTCATATTTATCACACCTTTTAAGTCTCTGCATGTTTTTGAACACCTTTACATGCTCCTCATGTATTTCACTCCTTTTGAAGCTCTTCATATTTTGCACAAATTTTCAGGCTCTTCATGTTTTTGAACACCGCTTCATCCTCCTATTTTTAAGGGGGTTTCATGCTCGTCGTTTTTTTGACACATTTTGAAGCTCTTCATATTTTTCACACCTTTTCAGGCTCTTCATATTTTTGAACACCGCTTCATGCTCCTCCTATATTTCAGTCCGTTCCATGCTCCTCCTATTTTTCACACCTTTTGAAGCTCTTCATATTTTTCACACCTTTTCAGGCTCTTCATGTTTTTGAACACCGCTTGATGCTCCTCCTATTTTTCAGACCGTTTCATGCTCCTCATGTATTTCACACGTTTTGAAGCTCTTCATATTTTTCACACCTTTTCAGCCTCTTCATGATTTTGAACACCGCTTCATCATCCTACTATTTTTCAGAATGTTTCATGCTCCTCATATTTTTGACAACTTTTGAAGCTTTTCATATTTTTCACAACTTTTCAGGCTCTTCATGTTTTTGAACAGAGCTTCATGCTCCTCCTATTTTTCAGACCGTATCATGTTCCTCATGTATTTTACACCTTTTGAAGCTCTTCATATTTTTCACACCTTTTCAGGCTCTTCATGCATTTGAACAACTTTTCGTGCTCCTCCTATTTTTCAGACCGTTTCATACTCCTCATAGTTTTGACACCTTTTGAAGCTCTTCATATTTTTCACACCTTTTCAGGTTCTTCATGTTTTTCAACATCGCTTCATGCTCCTCCTATTTTTCAGACCGTTTCATGCTCCTCATATTTTTGACACCTTTTGAAGCTCTTAATATATTTCACAGCTTTTCAGACTCTTCATGATTTCCATTACCGCTTCATGCTCCTCATATTTTTCAGACCGTTTCATGCTCATCTCATTTTTATCACCTTTTGAAACTCTTCATATTTTTCACACCTTTTGAAGCTCTTCATATTTTTCACACGTTTTCAGGCTCTTCATGTTTTTCAACACCACTTCTTGCTTCTCCTATTTTTCAGACCGTTTCATGATCCTCATATTTTTGACCCATTTTGAAACTCTTCATATTTTTCACACCTTTTCAGGCTCTTCATGTTTTTCAACACCGCTTCATGCTCCTCCTATTTTTCAGACCCTTTCATGCTCCTCATAATTTTGACACCTTTTGATGCTCTTCATATTTTTCACACCTTTTCAGGCTCTTCATGTTTTTCCACACCGCTTCATGCTCCTCCTATTTTTCAGACCATTTCATGCTCCTCATATATTTGACACATTTTGAAGCTCTTCATATTTTTCACACCTTTTCATGCTCTTCATGTTTGTGAACACCGCTTCATGCTCGTCCTATTTTTCAGACCGTTTCATGCTCCTCATGTATTTCACACCTTTTGAAGCTCTTCATATTTTGCACAGCTTTTCAGGCTCTTCATGTTTTTCACAATCACTTCATGCTCGTCCTATTTTTCAGACCGTTTCATGCTCCTCATATTTTTGACAACTTTTGAAGCTCTTCATATTTTTGACACCTTTGAGGCTCTTCATGTTTTTGAACACCACTTTATGCTCCTCCTATATTTCAGTCCGTTTCATGCTCCTCCTATTTTTCACACCTTTTGAAGCTCTTCATATTTTTGACACCTTTGAGGCTCTTCATGTTTTTGAACACCACTTCATGCTCCTCCTATTTTTCAGACCGTTTCATGGTCCTCATATATTTGACTCCTTTAGAAGCTCTTCATATTTTTCACACCTTTTCAGGCTCTTCATGGTTTTCAACACCGCTTCATGCTCCTCCTCTTTTTCAGACCGTTTCATGCTCCTCATATTTTTGACAACTTTTGAAGCTCTTCTTATTTTTCACACCTTTTCAGGCTCTTCATGATTTTCAAAACGGCTTCATGCTCCTCCTATTTTCACACCATTTCATGCTCATCTCATTTTTGACACCTTTTGAAGCTCCTCTACTTTTGACCCCTTTAGAGGCTCTTCATATTTTTGACAACTTTTCAGGCTCTTCATGTTTTTCAACACCGCTTCATGCTCCTCCTAATTTTCAGACCGTTTCATGACCCTCATATTTTTGACACCTTTTGAAGCTCCTCATATATTTCACACCTTTTCAGACTCTTCATGATTTCTAACACCACTTCATTCTCCTCATTTTTTTCACACCGTTTAATGCTCATCTCATTTTTGACACCTTTTGAAGCTCTTCATATTTTTGACACATTTAGAAGCTCTTCATATTTTTTACACATTTTCAGGCTCTTCATATTTTTCAACACCGCTTATTGCTCCTCCTATTTGTCAGACCGTTTCATGCTCATCTCATTTTTGACAACTTTTGAAGCTCTTCATGTTTTTCACATATAATGAAGCTCTTCATATTTTACACACCTTTTCAGGCTCTTCATGTTTTTCAACACCGCTTCATGCTCCTCCTATTTTTCAGACCGTTTCATGCTCCTCATATTTTTGACACCTTTAAAGCTCTTCATATTTTTCACACCTTTTCAGACTCTTCATGTTTTCAACACCGCTTCATGCTCCTCCTATTTTTCAGACCTTTTCATGCTCCTCCTATTTTTCAGACCGTTTCATGCTTCTCATATTTTGAAACCTTTTGAAGCTCTTCATATTTTTCACAACTTTTCAGTCTCTTCATGTTTTTCAACACCGCTTCATGCTCCTCCTTTTTTCAGACCGTTTGATGCTCCTCATATTTTTGGCACCTTTTGAAGCTCTTCATATTTTTCACACCTTTTCAGGTCTTCATGTTTTTGAACACCATTTCATGCTCCTCCTATTTTTCAGACCGTTTCATGGTCCTCATATTTTTGACACCTTTTGAACCTCTTCATATTTTTCACACCTTTTCAGGCTCTTCATGTTTTCAACACCGCTTCATGCTCCTACTATTTTTCAGACGGTTTCATGCTCCTCATATTTTTGACACCTTTTGAAGCTCTTCATATTATTCACACCTTTTCAGGCTCTTCATGTTTTTCAACACCGCTTCATGCTCCTCCTTTTTTTCAGGCCGTTTCATGCTCCTCATATTTTTGACGCCTTTTGAAGCTCTTCATATTTTTCACACTTCTCCAGGCTCTTCATGTTTTTGAACACCGTTTCATGCTCCTCTTGTTTTTCAGACCATTTCATGCTCCTCATCTTTTTGACACGTTTTGAAACTCTTCATATTTATCACACCTTTTCAGGCTCTTCATGTTTTTCAACACAATTTCATGCTCCTCCTTTTTTTCAGACCGTTTTATGCTCCTCATATATTTGACACCTTTTGAAGCTCTTCATAATTTCCACACCTTTTCAGGCTCTTCATGTTTTTCTACACCGCTTCATGCTCCCCCTACATTTCAGACCGTTCATGCCTCTCATATTTTTGAAACCTTTTGAAGCTCTTCATATTTTTCACACCTTTTTAGGCTCTTCATGTTTTTCAACACCATTTCATGCTCCTCCTTTTTTTCAAACCGTTTTATGCTCCTCATATATTTGACACCTTTTGAAACTCTTCATAATTTCCACACCTCTTCAGGCTCTTCATGTTTTTGAACACCATTTCATGCTCCTCTTATTTTTTTTTTTATTGTTTTTTTTTTAAATTTTTTTTAATTATTTTTATTTTTTCTTTCCCAGTCGGTTTTGTCATACATTGATATGAATCAGCCATGGATTTACATGTATTCCCAATTCCAATCCCCCCTCCCACCTCCCTCTCCACCCGATTCCTCTCCGTCTTCCCAGTGCACCAAGCCGGAGCACTTGTCTCGTGCATCCTACCTGGGCTGGTGATCTGTTTCACCATAGATAGCATACATGCTGTTCATTTGAAATATCCCACCCTCACATTCTCCCACAAAGTTCAAAAGTCTGTTCTGTATTTCTGTGTCTATTTTTCTGTTCTGCATATAGGGTTATCGTTATCACCTTTCTAAATTCCATATACATGTGTCAGCATGCTCTAATGTTCTTTATCTTTCTGGCTTACTTCACTCTGTATAATGGGCTCCAGCTTCATCCATCTCATTAGGACTGATTCAAGTGAATTTTTTAATGGCTGAGTAATATTCCATGGTGTATATGTACCACAGCTTTCTTATCCATTCATCTGCTGACGGGCATCTAGGTTGCTTCCATGTCCTGGCTATTATAAATAGTGCTGCGATGAACATTGGGGTGCACGTGTCTCTTTCAGACGAACCTATGGACACCTTATCTTTGACAAAGGAGGCAAGGATATACAATGGAAAAAAGACAACCTCTTTAACAAGTGGTGCTGGGAAAACTGGTCAACCACTTGTAAAAGAATGAAAATAGAACACTTTCTAACACCATACACAAAAATAAACTCAAAATGGATTAAAGATCTAAATGTAAGACCAGAAACTATAAAACTCCTAGAGGAGAAGATAGGCAATACACTCTCCGACATAAATCAAAGCAAGATCCTCTATGACCCACCTCCCAGAATATTGGAAATAAAAGCAAAACTAAACAAATGGGACCTAATGAAACTTAAAAGCTTTTGCACTACAAAGGAAACTATAAGTAAGGTGAAAAGACAGCCCTCAGATTGGGAGAAAATAATAGCAAATGAAGAAACAGACAAAGGATTAATCTCAAAAATATACAAGCAAATCCTGCAGCTCAATTCCAGAAAAATAAATGACCCAATACAAAATGAGCCAAAGAACTAAACAGACATTTCTCCAAAGAAGACATACAGATGGATAACAAACACATGAAAAGATGCTCAACATCACTCATTATTAGAGAAATGCAAATCAAAACCACAATGAGGTACCATTATATGCCAGTCAGGATGGCTGCTATCCAGAAGTCTACAAGCAATAAATGCTGGAGATGGTGTGGAGAAAAGGGAACCCTCTTACACTGTTGGTGGTAATGCACACTAGTACAGCCGCTATGGAAAACAGTGTGGAGATTTCTTAAAAAACTGGAAATAGAACTGCCATATGACCCAGCAATCCCACTTCTGGGCATACACACTGAGGAAACCAGATCCTCTTATTTTTCGGACCGTTTCAAGCTCCTCATATTTTTTACACCTTTTGAAGCTCTTCATATATTTCACACCTTTTCAGGCTCTTCATGTTTTTCAACACCGCTTCATGCTCCTCCTATTTTTCAGACCGTTTCATGGTCCTCATGTTTTTGTCACTTTTTGAAGCTCTTCATATTTTTCACACCTTTTCATGCTCTTCATGTTTTTGAACACCATTTCATGCTCCTCCTATTTTTTAAACCGTTTCATGCTCCTCATATTTTTCACACATTTTGAAGCTCTTCATATTTTTCACACCTTTTCAGGCTCTTCATATTTTACAACAATTTTTCATGCTCCTCCTATTTTTCAGACCGTTTAATGCTCCCCATAATTTTGACACCTTTTGAAGCGCTTCATAATTATCACACCTTTTCAGGCTCTTCATGTTTTTCAAATTTGCTTCTGCTCCTCCTATTTTTCAGACCGTTTCATGCTCCTCATATTTTTGACACCTTTTGAAGCTCTTCATATTTTTCACAGCTTTTCAGGCTCTTCATGTTTTTCAACACCGCTTTATTCTCCTCATATTTTTCAGACCGTTTCATGCGCCTCATATTTTGGATATCTTTTGAAGCTCGTCATATTTCTAACAACTTTTCAGGCTCTTCATGTTTTCAACACAGTTTCATGCTCCTCCTATTTTTCAGACCGTTTCATGCGCCTCATATTTTGACTCCTTTTGAAGCTCTTCATATTTTTCACACATTTTCAGGCTCTTCATGTTTTTCAACACCGTTTCTTGCTCATCCTCTTTTTCAGACCGTTTCATGCCCCTCATATTTTTGACACCTTTTCAAGCTCTTCACATTTTTCAAACCTTTTCAGGCTCTTCATGTTTTTGAACAACGTTTCATGCTCCTCCTATTTTTCAGACCGTTTCATGCTCCTCATATATTTGACACCTTTTGAAGCTCTTCATATTTTTCACAACTTTTCAGGTTCTTCATGTTTTCAACACCACTTCATGCTCCTCCTATATTTCTGACCTTGTCATGCTCCTCATATTTTTGACAACTTTTGAAGCTCTTCATATTTTTCACACCTTTTCATGCTCTTCATATTTTTGAACACCGCTTCATGCTCCTCCTATTTTTGACATCTTTTGAAGCTCTTCATATATTTCACACCTTTTCAGGGTTTTCATGTTTTTGAACACCGTTTCATGCTCCTCATATTTTTCAGACCGTTTCATGCTCCTCATATTATTGACACCTTTTGAAGCTCTTCATATATTTCACACCTTTTCAGGGTTTTCATGTTTTTGAACACCGTTTCATGCTCCTCATATTTTTCAGACCGTTTCATGCTCCTCATATTTTTGACACCTTTTGAAACTCTTCATATTTTTCACAATTTTTCAGGCTCCTCATGTTTTTGAACACCGTTTCATGCTCCTCTATTTTTTCAGACCGTTTCATGCTCCTCATATTTTGACACCTTTTGAAGCTCTTCATATTTTTCACACCTTTTCAGGCTCTTCATATTTTTCAACAAGGTTTCATGCTCCTCCTATTTTTCAGACGGTTTCATGCTCCTCATATTTTTGACACCTTTTGAAGCTCTTCATATTTTTCACACCTTTCCAGGCTCTTCATATTTTTGAACACCGATTAATGCTCCTCCTATTTTTCAGACCGTTTCTTGCTCCTCATATTTTTGACACCTTTTGAAGCTCTTCATATTTTTCACAGCTTTCCAGGATCTTCATATTTTTGAACACCGATTAATGCTCCTCCTATTTTTCAGACCGTTTCTTGCTCCTCATATTTTTGACACCTTTTGAAGCTCTTCATATTTTTCACACCTTTTCAGGCTCTACATATTTTTCAACACAACTTCATGCTCCTCCTTTATTTGAGACCGTTTCATGCTCCTCATATTTTTGACAACTTTTGAAGCTCTCCATAGATTTCACACCTTTTCAGGCTCTTCATGTTTTTCTACACCGCTTCTTGCTCCTCCTATTTTTCAGAGCTATTCATGCTCCTCATATTTTTGTCACCTTTTGAAGCTCTTCATATATTTCACACCTTTTCAGGCTTTTCATGTTTTTCAACACCGCTTCATGCTCCTACTATTTTTCAGACCTTTTCATGCTCCTCATATGTTTCACACCTTTTTAAGCTCTTCATGTTTTTTAACACCTTTCACGCTCCTCCTATATTTCAGACCGTTTCAAGCTCCTCATATTTTTGACACCTTTTGAAGCTCTTCATATTTTTCACATTTATCAGGGTCTTCATGTTTTTCTACACCACTTCATGCTCCTCCTATTTTTCAGACCGTTTCATTCTCCTCATATTTTTGAAGCCTTTTGAAGCTCTTCATATTTTTCACACCTTTTCAGGCTCTTCATGTTTTTCAACACCGTTTCATGATCCTCCTATTTTACAGACCGTTTCATGCTCACCTCATTTTTGACACCTTTTGAAGCTTTTCATATTTTTCACAACTTTTTAGGCTCTTCATGTTTTTGAACACGGCTTCATGCTCCTCCTCTGTTTCAGAGTTTCATGCTCCTCATGTATTTCACACCTTTTGAAGCTCTTCATATTTTTCACACATTTTCAGCATCTTCATGCTTTTGATCACCGTTTCATGCTCCTCCTATTTTTCAGACCGTGTCATGCACCTCATATTTTTCACACCTTTTGAAGCTCTTCATATTTTTCACACCTTTTCAGGCTCCTCATGTTTTTCAACACCCCTTCATGCTCCTCCTCTTTTTCAGACCGCTTCATGCTCCTCATATTTTTCATACCGTTTCATGAACCTCATATTTTTCACACCTTTTGAAGCTCTTCATATCTTTTACACCTTTCTCAGGCTCTTCATGTTTTTCACCACCTCTTCATGCTCCTCCTACTTTTCAGACCATTTAATGTTCCTCATGTATTTCACACCTTTTGAAGTTCTTCATATTTTTCACACCTTTTGAAGCTCTTCATATTTTGCACAGCTTTTCAGGCTCTTCATGTTTTTCACAATCACTTCATGCTCGTCCTATTTTTCAGACCGTTTCATGCTCCTCATATTTTTGACAACTTTTGAAGCTCTTCATATTTTTGACACCTTTGAGGCTCTTCATGTTTTTGAACACCACTTCATGCTCCTCCTATATTTCAGTCCGTTTCATGCTCCTCCTATTTTTCACACCTTTTGAAGCTCTTCATATTTTTGACACCTTTGAGGCTCTTCATGTTTTTGAACACCACTTCATGCTCCTCCTATTTTTCAGACCGTTTCATGGTCCTCATATATTTGACTCCTTTAGAAGCTCTTCATATTTTTCACACCTTTTCAGGCTCTTCATGGTTTTCAACACCGCTTCATGCTCCTCCTCTTTTTCAGACCGTTTCATGCTCCTCATATTTTTGACAACTTTTGAAGCTCTTCTTATTTTTCACACCTTTTCAGGCTCTTCATGATTTTCAAAACGGCTTCATGCTCCTCCTATTTTCACACCATTTCATGCTCATCTCATTTTTGACACCTTTTGAAGCTCCTCTACTTTTGACCCCTTTAGAGGCTCTTCATATTTTTGACAACTTTTCAGGCTCTTCATGTTTTTCAACACCGCTTCATGCTCCTCCTAATTTTCAGACCGTTTCATGACCCTCATATTTTTGACACCTTTTGAAGCTCCTCATATATTTCACACCTTTTCAGACTCTTCATGATTTCCAACACCACTTCATTCTCCTCATTTTTTTCACACCGTTTAATGCTCATCTCATTTTTGACACCTTTTGAAGCTCTTCATATTTTTGACACATTTAGAAGCTCTTCATATTTTTTACACATTTTCAGGCTCTTCATATTTTTCAACACCGCTTATTGCTCCTCCTATTTGTCAGACCGTTTCATGCTCATCTCATTTTTGACAACTTTTGAAGCTCTTCATGTTTTTCACATATAATGAAGCTCTTCATATTTTACACACCTTTTCAGGCTCTTCATGTTTTTCAACACCGCTTCATGCTCCTCCTATTTTTCAGACCGTTTCATGCTCCTCATATTTTTGACACCTTTAAAGCTCTTCATATTTTTCACACCTTTTCAGACTCTTCATGTTTTCAACACCGCTTCATGCTCCTCCTATTTTTCAGACCTTTTCATGCTCCTCCTATTTTTCAGACCGTTTCATGCTTCTCATATTTTGAAACCTTTTGAAGCTCTTCATATTTTTCACAACTTTTCAGTCTCTTCATGTTTTTCAACACCGCTTCATGCTCCTCCTTTTTTCAGACCGTTTGATGCTCCTCATATTTTTGGCACCTTTTGAAGCTCTTCATATTTTTCACACCTTTTCAGGTCTTCATGTTTTTGAACACCATTTCATGCTCCTCCTATTTTTCAGACCGTTTCATGGTCCTCATATTTTTGACACCTTTTGAACCTCTTCATATTTTTCACACCTTTTCAGGCTCTTCATGTTTTCAACACCGCTTCATGCTCCTACTATTTTTCAGACGGTTTCATGCTCCTCATATTTTTGACACCTTTTGAAGCTCTTCATATTATTCACACGTTTTCAGGCTCTTCATGTTTTTCAACACCGCTTCATGCTCCTCCTTTTTTTCAGGCCGTTTCATGCTCCTCATATTTTTGACGCCTTTTGAAGCTCTTCATATTTTTCACACTTCTCCAGGCTCTTCATGTTTTTGAACACCGTTTCATGCTCCTCCTGTTTTTCAGACCGTTTCATGCTCCTCATCTTTTTGACACGTTTTGAAACTCTTCATATTTATCACACCTTTTCAGGCTCTTCATGTTTTTCAACACAATTTCATGCTCCTCCTTTTTTTCAGACCGTTTTATGCTCCTCATATATTTGACACCTTTTGAAGCTCTTCATTATTTCCACACCTTTTCAGGCTCTTCATGTTTTTCTACACCGCTTCATGCTCCCCCTACATTTCAGACCGTTCATGCCTCTCATATTTTTGAAACCTTTTGTTGCTCTTCATATTTTTCACACCGTTTTAGGCTCTTCATGTTTTTCAACACCATTTCATGCTCCTTCTTTTTTTCAAACCGTTTTATGCTCCTCATATATTTGACACCTGTTGAAGCTCTTCATAATTTCCACACCTCTTCAGGCTCTTCATGTTTTTGAACACCATTTCATGCTCCTCTTATTTTTTTTTTTATTGTTTTTTTTTTAAATTTTTTTTAATTATTTTTATTTTTTCTTTCCCAGTCGGTTTTGTCATACATTGATATGAATCAGCCATGGATTTACATGTATTCCCAATTCCAATCCCCCCTCCCACCTCCCTGTCCACCCGATTCCTCTCCGTCTTCCCAGTGCACCAAGCCGGAGCACTTGTCTCGTGCATCCTACCTGGGCTGGTGATCTGTTTCACCATAGATAGCATACATGCTGTTCATTTGAAATATCCCACCCTCACATTCTCCCACAAAGTTCAAAAGTCTGTTCTGTATTTCTGTGTCTATTTTTCTGTTCTGCATATAGGGTTATCGTTATCACCTTTCTAAATTCCATATACATGTGTCAGCATGCTCTAATGTTCTTTATCTTTCTGGCTTACTTCACTCTGTATAATGGGCTCCAGCTTCATCCATCTCATTAGGCCTGATTCAAGTGAATTTTTTAATGGCTGAGTAATATTCCATGGTGTATATGTACCACAGCTTTCTTATCCATTCATCTGCTGACGGGCATCTAGGTTGCTTCCATGTCCTGGCTATTATAAATAGTGCTGTGATGAACATTGGGGTGCACGTGTCTCTTTCAGACGAACCTATGGACACCTTATCTTTGACAAAGGAGGCAAGGATATACAATGGAAAAAAGACAACCTCTTTAACAAGTGGTGCTGGGAAAACTGGTCAACCACTTGTAAAAGAATGAAAATAGAACACTTTCTAACACCATACACAAAAATAAACTCAAAATGGATTAAAGATATAAATGTAAGACCAGAAACTATAAAACTCCTAGAGGAGAAGATAGGCAAAACACTCTCCGACATAAATCAAAGCAAGATCCTCTATGACCCACCTCCCAGAATATTGGAAATAAAAGCAAAACTAAACAAATGGGACCTAATGAAACTTAAAAGCTTTTGCACTACAAAGGAAACTATAAGTAAGGTGAAAAGACAGCCCTCAGATTGGGAGAAAATAATAGCAAATGAAGAAACAGACAAAGGATTAATCTCAAAAATATACAAGCAAATCCTGCAGCTCAATTCCAGAAAAATAAATGACCCAATACAAAATGAGCCAAAGAACTAAACAGACATTTCTCCAAAGAAGACATACAGATGGATAACAAACACATGAAAAGATGCTCAACATCACTCATAATTAGAGAAATGCAAATCAAAACCACAATGAGGTACCATTATATGCCAGTCAGGATGGCTGCTATCCAGAAGTCTACAAGCAATAAATGCTGGAGATGGTGTGGAGAAAAGGGAACCCTCTTACACTGTTGGTGGGAATGCACACTAGTACAGCCGCTATGGAAAACAGTGTGGAGATTTCTTAAAAAACTGGAAATAGAACTGCCATATGACCCAGCAATCCCACTTCTGGGCATACACACTGAGGAAACCAGATCCTCTTATTTTTCAGACCGTTTCAAGCTCCTCATATTTTTTACACCTTTTGAAGCTCTTCATATATTTCACACCTTTTCAGGCTCTTCATGTTTTTCAACACCGCTTATTGCTCCTCCTATTTGTCAGACCGTTTCATGCTCATCTCATTTTTGACAACTTTTGAAGCTCTTCATGTTTTTCACATATAATGAAGCTCTTCATATTTTACACACCTTTTCAGGCTCTTCATGTTTTTCAACACCGCTTCATGCTCCTCCTATTTTTCAGACCGTTTCATGCTCCTCATATTTTTGACACCTTTAAAGCTCTTCATATTTTTCACACCTTTTCAGACTCTTCATGTTTTCAACACCGCTTCATGCTCCTCCTATTTTTCAGACCTTTTCATGCTCCTCCTATTTTTCAGACCGTTTCATGCTTCTCATATTTTGAAACCTTTTGAAGCTCTTCATATTTTTCACAACTTTTCAGTCTCTTCATGTTTTTCAACACCGCTTCATGCTCCTCCTTTTTTCAGACCGTTTGATGCTCCTCATATTTTTGGCACCTTTTGAAGCTCTTCATATTTTTCACACCATTTCAGGTCTTCATGTTTTTGAACACCATTTCATGCTCCTCCTATTTTTCAGACCGTTTCATGGTCCTCATATTTTTGACACCTTTTGAACCTCTTCATATTTTTCACACCTTTTCAGGCTCTTCATGTTTTCAACACCGCTTCATGCTCCTACTATTTTTCAGACGGTTTCATGCTCCTCATATTTTTGACACCTTTTGAAGCTCTTCATATTATTCACACGTTTTCAGGCTCTTCATGTTTTTCAACACCGCTTCATGCTCCTCCTTTTTTTCAGGCCGTTTCATGCTCCTCATATTTTTGACGCCTTTTGAAGCTCTTCATATTTTTCACACTTCTCCAGGCTCTTCATGTTTTTGAACACCGTTTCATGCTCCTCCTGTTTTTCAGACCGTTTCATGCTCCTCATCTTTTTGACACGTTTTGAAACTCTTCATATTTATCACACCTTTTCAGCCTCTTCATGTTTTTCAACACAATTTCATGCTCCTCGTTTTTTTCAGACCGTTTTATGCTCCTCATATATTTGACACCTTTTGAAGCTCTTCATTATTTCCACACCTTTTCAGGCTCTTCATGTTTTTCTACACCGCTTCATGCTCCCCCTACATTTCAGACCGTTCATGCCTCTCATATTTTTGAAACCTTTTGAAGCTCTTCATATTTTTCACACCGTTTTAGGCTCTTCATGTTTTTCAACACCATTTCATGCTCCTCCTTTTTTTCAAACCATTTTATGCTCCTCATATATTTGACACCTGTTGAAGCTCTTCATAATTTCCACACCTCTTCAGGCTCTTCATGTTTTTGAACACCATTTCATGCTCCTCTTATTTTTTTTTTATTGTTTTTTTTTTAAATTTTTTTTAATTATTTTTATTTTTTCTTTCCCAGTCGGTTTTGTCATACATTGATATGAATCAGCCATGGATTTACATGTATTCCCAATTCCAATCCCCCCTCCCACCTCCCTGTCCACCCGATTCCTCTCCGTCTTCCCAGTGCACCAAGCCGGAGCACTTGTCTCGTGCATCCTACCTGGGCTGGTGATCTGTTTCACCATAGATAGCATACATGCTGTTCATTTGAAATATCCCACCCTCACATTCTCCCACAAAGTTCAAAAGTCTGTTCTGTATTTCTGTGTCTATTTTTCTGTTCTGCATATAGGGTTATCGTTATCACCTTTCTAAATTCCATATACATGTGTCAGCATGCTCTAATGTTCTTTATCTTTCTGGCTTACTTCACTCTGTATAATGGGCTCCAGCTTCATCCATCTCATTAGGCCTGATTCAAGTGAATTTTTTAATGGCTGAGTAATATTCCATGGTGTATATGTACCACAGCTTTCTTATCCATTCATCTGCTGACGGGCATCTAGGTTGCTTCCATGTCCTGGCTATTATAAATAGTGCTGCGATGAACATTGGGGTGCACGTGTCTCTTTCAGACGAACCTATGGACACCTTATCTTTGACAAAGGAGGCAAGGATATACAATGGAAAAAAGACAACCTCTTTAACAAGTGGTGCTGGGAAAACTGGTCAACCACTTGTAAAAGAATGAAAATAGAACACTTTCTAACACCATACACAAAAATAAACTCAAAATGGATTAAAGATCTAAATGTAAGACCAGAAACTATAAAACTCCTAGAGGAGAAGATAGGCAAAACACTCTCCGACATAAATCAAAGCAAGATCCTCTATGACCCACCTCCCAGAATATTGGAAATAAAAGCAAAACTAAACAAATGGGACCTAATGAAACTTAAAAGCTTTTGCACTACAAAGGAAACTATAAGTAAGGTGAAAAGACAGCCCTCAGATTGGGAGAAAATAATAGCAAATGAAGAAACAGACAAAGGATTAATCTCAAAAATATACAAGCAAATCCTGCAGCTCAATTCCAGAAAAATAAATGACCCAATACAAAATGAGCCAAAGAACTAAACAGACATTTCTCCAAAGAAGACATACAGATGGATAACAAACACATGAAAAGATGCTCAACATCACTCATAATTAGAGAAATGCAAATCAAAACCAAAATGAGGTACCATTATATGCCAGTCAGGATGGCTGCTATCCAGAAGTCTACAAGCAATAAATGCTGGAGATGGTGTGGAGAAAAGGGAACCCTCTTACACTGTTGGTGGGAATGCACACTAGTACAGCCGCTATGGAAAACAGTGTGGAGATTTCTTAAAAAACTGGAAATAGAACTGCCATATGACCCAGCAATCCCACTTCTGGGCATACACACTGAGGAAACCAGATCCTCTTATTTTTCAGACCGTTTCAAGCTCCTCATATTTTTTACACCTTTTGAAGCTCTTCATATATTTCACACCTTTTCAGGCTCTTCATGTTTTTCAACACCGCTTCATGCTCCTCCTATTTTTCAGACCGTTTCATGGTCCTCATGTTTTTGTCACCTTTTGAAGCTCTTCACATTTTTCACACCTTTTCATGCTCTTCATGTTTTTGAACACCATTTCATGCTCCTCCTATTTTTCAGACCTTTTCATGCTCCTCCTATTTTTCAGACCGTTTCATGCTCCTCATATTTTGAAACCTTTTGAAGCTCTTCATATTTTTCACACCTTTTCAGGCTCTTCATATTTTACAACACGTTTTCATGCTCCTCCTATTTTTCAGACCGTTTAATGCTCCCCATAATTTTGACACCTTTTGAAGCGCTTCATAATTATCACACCTTTTCAGGCTCTTCATGTTTTTCAAATTTGCTTCTGCTCCTCCTATTTTTCAGACCGTTTCATGCTCCTCATATTTTTGACACCTTTTGAAGCTCTTCATATTTTTCACAGCTTTTCAGGCTCTTCATGTTTTTCAACACCGCTTTATTCTCCTCATATTTTTCAGACCGTTTCATGCGCCTCATATTTTGGATATCTTTTGAAGCTCGTCATATTTCTAACAACTTTTCAGGCTCTTCATGTTTTCAACACAGTTTCATGCTCCTCCTATTTTTCAGACCGTTTCATGCGCCTCATATTTTGACTCCTTTTGAAGCTCTTCATATTTTTCACAATTTTTCAGGCTCCTCATGTTTTTGAACACCGTTTCATGCTCCTCCATTTTTTCAGACCGTTTCATGCTCCTCATATTTTGACACCTTTTGAAGCTCTTCATATTTTTCACACCTTTTCAGGCTCTACATATTTTTCAACACAACTTCATGCTCCTCCTTTATTTGAGACCGTTTCATGCTCCTCATATTTTTGACACCTTTTGAAGCTCTTCATAGATTTCACACCTTTTCAGGCTCTTCATGTTTTTCTACACCGCTTCTTGCTCCTCCTATTTTTCAGAGCTATTCATGCTCCTCATATTTTTGTCACCTTTTGAAGCTCTTCATATATTTCACACCTTTTCAGGCTTTTCATGTTTTTCAACACCGCTTCATGCTCCTACTATTTTTCAGACCTTTTCATGCTCCTCATATGTTTCACACCTTTTTAAGCTCTTCACGTTTTTTAACACATTTCACGCTCCTCCTATATTTCAGACCGTTTCAAGCTCCTCATATTTTTGACTCCTTTTGAAGCTCTTCATATTTTTCACATTTATCAGGGTCTTCATGTTTTTCTACACCACTTCATGCTCCTCCTATTTTTCAGACCTTTTCATTCTCCTCATATGTTTCACAACTTTTTCAGACTCTTCATGTTTCTCAACACCACTTCATGCTCCTCCTATTTTTCAGACCGTTTCATGCTCCTCATATTTTTGACGCCTTTTGAAGCTCTTCATATTTTTCACACTTCTCCAGGCTCTTCATGTTTTTGAACACCCTTTCATGCTCCTCCTGTTTTTCAGACCGTTTCATGCTGCTCATATTTTTGACACCTTTTGAAGTTCTTCATATTTTTCACACCTTTTCAGGCTCTTCACGTTTTTCAACACCACTTCATGCTCCTCCTATTTTTCAGTCCGTTTCATGCTCCTTATATTTTTGACACCTTTTGAAGTTCTTCATATTTTTCACACCTTACAGGCTCTTCATGATTTTCAACACCACTTCATGCTCCTCCTAATTTTCACACCGTTTCATGCTCCTCATATATTTGACACCTTTTGAAGCTCTTCAGATTTTTCACACCTTTTCAGGCTCTTCATATTTTTCAACACCGCTTCATGCTCCTCCTATTTTTCAGACCGTTTCATGCTCCTCATCTTTTTGACACGTTTTGAAACTCTTCATATTTATCACACCTTTTCAGGCTCTTCATGTTTTTCAACACCATTTCATGCTCCTCCTTTTTTTCAGACCGTTTTATGCTCCTCATATATTTGACACCTTTTGAAGCTCTTCATAATTTCCACACCTTTTCAGGCTCTTCATGTTTTTCTACACCGCTTCATGCTCCCCCTACATTTCAGACCGTTCATGCCTCTCATATTTTTGAAACCTTTTGAAGCTCTTCATATTTTTCACACCTTTTTAGGCTCTTAATGTTTTTCAACACCATTTCATGCTCCTCCTTTTTTTCAAACCGTTTTATGCTCCTCATATATTTGACACCTGTTGAAGCTCTTCATAATTTACACACCTTTTCAGGCTCTTCATGTTTTTGAACACCGTTTCATGCTCCTCTTATTTTTTTTTATTGTTATTTTTTTTATTTTTTTTTATTATTTTTATTTTTTTTCCCAGTCGGTTTTGGCATACATTGATATGAATCAGCCATGGATTTACATGTATTCCCAGTCCCGATTCCCCCTCCCACCTCCCTCTCCACCCGATTCCTCTGGGTCTTCCCAGTGCACCAAGCCGGAGCACTTGTCTCGTGCATCCTACCTGGGCTGGTGATCTGTTTCACCATAGATAGCATACATGCTGTTCTTTTGAAATATCCCACCCTCACATTCTCCCACAAAGTTCAAAAGTCTGTTCTGTATTTCTGTGTCTCTTTTTCTGTTCTGCATATAGGGTTATCGTTGTCACCTTTCTAAATTCCATATACATGTGTCAGTATGCTGTAATGTTCTTTATCTTTCTGGCTTACTTCACTCTGTATAATGGGCTCCAGCTTCATCCATCTCATTAGGCCTGATTCAAATGAATTCTTTTTAATGGCTGAGTAATATTCCATGGTGTATATGTACCACAGCTTTCTTATCCATTCATCTGCTGACGGGCATCTAGGTTGCTTCCATGTCCTGGCTATTATAAACAGTGCTGCGATGAACATTGGGGTGCACGTGTCTCTTTCAGACGAACCTATGGACACCTTATCTTTGACAAAGGAGGCAAGGATATACAATGGAAAAAAGACAACCTCTTTAACAAGTGGTGCTGGGAAAACTGGTCAACCACTTGTAAAAGAATGAAAATAGAACACTTTCTAACACCATACACAAAAATAAACTCAAAATGGATTAAAGATCTAAATGTAAGACCAGAAACTATAAAACTCCTAGAGGAGAAGATAGGCAAAACACTCTCCGACATAAATCAAAGCAAGATCCTCTATGACCCACCTCCCAGAATATTGGAAATAAAAGCAAAACTAAACAAATGGGACCTAATGAAACTTAAAAGCTTTTGCACTACAAAGGAAACTATAAGTAAGGTGAAAAGACAGCCCTCAGATTGGGAGAAAATAATAGCAAATGAAGAAACAGACAAAGGATTAATCTCAAAAATATACAAGCAAATCCTGCAGCTCAATTCCAGAAAAATAAATGACCCAATAAAAAATGAGCCAAAGAACTAAACAGACATTTCTCCAAAGAAGACATACAGATGGATAACAAACACTTGAAAAGATGCTCAACATCACTCATTATTAGAGAAATGCAAATCAAAACCACAATGAGGTACCATTACATGCCAGTCAGGATGGCTGCTATCCAAAAGTCTACAAGCAATAAATGCTGGAGAGGGAGTGGAGAAAAGGGAACCCTCTTATACTGTTGGTGGGAATGCACACTAGTACGGCCGCTATGGAAAACGGTGTAGAGATTTCTTAAAAAACTGTAAATAGAACTGCCATATGACCCAGCAATTCCACTTCTGGGCATACACACTGAGGAAACCAGATCCTCTTATTTTTCAGACCGTTTCAAACTCCTCATATTTTTTACACCTTTTGAAGCTCTTCATATATTTCACACCTTTTCAGGCTCTTCATGTTTTTCAACACCGCTTCATGCTCCTCCTATTTTTCAGACCGTTTCATGGTCCTCATATTTTTGACACCTTTTGAAGCTCTTCATATTTTTCACACCTTTCCGTGCTCTTCATGTTTTTCAACACGCTTTCATGCTCCTCCGATTATTCAGATCGTTTCATGCTCCTCATATTTTTGACACATTTTGAAGCTCTTCATATTTTCGACACCTTTCAGGTTCTTCATGTTTTTCAACACCGTTTCATGCTCCTCCTATTTTTCAAACCGTTTCATGCTCCTCATATTTTTGACACATTTTGAAGCTCTTCATATTTTCGACACCTTTCAGGTTCTTCATGTTTTTCAACACCGTTTCATGCTCCTCCTATTTGTCAAACCGTTTCATGTTCCTCCTATTTTTCAGACCGTTTCTTGCTCCTCATATTTTTGACACCTTTTGAAGCTCTTCATGTTTTTTAACACCTTTTCACGCTCCTCCTATATTTCAGACCGTTTCAAGCTCCTCGTATTTTTGACACCTTATGAAGCTCTTCATATTTTTCACATTTTTTCAGGGTCTTCATATTTTTCTACACCACTTCATGCTCCTCTTATTTTTCAGACCGTTTCATTCTCCTCATATGTTTCACAACTTTTTCAGGCTCTTCATGTTTCTCAACACCACTTCATGCTCCTCCTATTTTTCAGACCGTTTCATGCTCCTCATATTTTTGACACCTTTTGAAGTTCTTCATATTTTTCACACCTTTTCAGGCTTTTCATGTTTTTCTACACTGCTTCATTCTCTTCCTATTTTTCAGACATTTTCATGCTCCTCATATTTTTGACATCCTTTGAAGCTCTTCATATTTTTCACACCTTTTCAGACTTTTCAGGTATTTCAACACCGTCTCATGCGCCTCCTATTTTTCAGACCGTTTCATGCTCCTCATATGTTTCACACCTTTTTCAGGCTCTTCATGTTTTTCAACACCACTTCATGGTCCTCCTATTTTTCAGACCGTATCATGCTCATCATATTTTTGACACAGTTTGAAGCTCTTCCTACTTTTCACACCTTTTGAGGCTCTTCATGTTTTTGAAAACAGTTTCTTGCTCCTCATATTTTTCAGACCATTTCATGGTCCTCATATTTTTGACACCTTTTGAAGCTCTTCATATTTTTCACACTTTTTCATGGTCTTCATGTTTTTCTACACCACTTCATGCTCCTCCTATTTTTCAGACCGTTTCATTCTCCTCATATGCTTCACAACTTTTTCAGGCTCTTCATGTTTCTCAACTCCACTTCATGCTCCTCCTATTTTTCAGACCGTTTCATGCTCCTCATATTTTTGACACTTTTTGAAGCTCTTCATATTTTTCACACCTTTCCAGGCTCTTCATGTTTTTGAAACCGTTTCATGATCATCCTATTTTTCAGACCGTTTCATGCTCCTCATATGTTTCACACCTTTTGAAGCTCTTCATGTTTTTTAACACCTTTTCATGCTCCTCCTATATTTCAGACCGTTTAATGCTCTTTATATTTTTGACACCATTTGAAGCTCTTCATATTTTTCGCACCTTTTCAGGCTCTTCATATTTTTCAACACCACTTCATGCTTCTCCAATTTTTCAGACCGTTTCATGCTCCTCATATATATGACACCTTTTGAAGCTCTTCATAATTTTCACATCTTTTCAGGCTCTTCATATTTTTCAACCCGCTTAAGCTCCTCCTATTTTTCAGAGCGTTTCTGGCTCCTCATATTTTTGACACCTTTGAGGCTCTTCATATATTTCACAGCTTTTCTGGCTCTTCATGTTTTTGAACACCGATTCATGCTCCTCCTATTTTTCAGACCGTTTCATGCTCCTCATATTTTTGACACCTTTTGAACCTCTTCATATTTTTCACACCTTTTCAGGCTCTTCATGTTTTCAACACTGCTTCATGCTCCTACTATTTTTCAGACGGTTTCATGCTCCTCATATTTTTGACACCTTTTGAAGCTCTTCATATTATTCACACCTTTTCAGGCTCTTCATGTTTTTCAACACCGCTTCATGCTCCTCCTTTTTTTCAGACCGTTTCATGCTCCTCATATTTTTGACGCCTTTTGAAGCTCTTCATATTTTTCACACTTCTCCAGGCTCTTCATGTTTTTGAACACCGTTTCATGCTCCTCCTGTTTTTCAGACCGTTTCATGCTGCTCATATTTTTGACACCTTTTGAAGTTCTTCATATTTTTCACACCTTTTCAGGCTCTTCACGTTTTTCAACACCACTTCATGCTCCTCCTATTTTTCAGTCCGTTTCATGCTCCTTATATCTTTGACACCTTTTGAAATTCTTCATATTTTTCACACCTTACAGGCTCTTCATGATTTTCAACACCACTTCATGCTCCTCCTAATTTTCACACCGTTTCATGCTCCTCATATATTTGACACCTTTTGAAGCTCTTCAGATTTTTCACACCTTTTCAGGCTCTTCATATTTTTCAACACCGCTTCATGCTCCTCCTATTTTTCAGACCGTTTCATGCTCCTCATCTTTTTGACACGTTTTGAAACTCTTCATATTTATCACACCTTTTCAGGCTCTTCATGTTTTTCAACACCATTTCATGCTCCTCCTTTTTTTCAGACCGTTTTATGCTCCTCATATATTTGACACCTTTTGAAGCTCTTCATAATTTCCACACCTTTTCAGGCTCTTCATGTTTTTCTACACCGCTTCATGCTCCCCCTACATTTCAGACCGTTCATGCCTCTCATATTTTTGAAACCTTTTGAAGCTCTTCATATTTTTCACACCTTTTTAGGCTCTTCATGTTTTTCAACACCATTTCATGCTCCTCCTTTTTTTCAAACCGTTTTATGCTCCTCATATATTTGACACCTGTTGAAGCTCTTCATAATTTACACACCTTTTCAGGCTCTTCATGTTTTTGAACACCGTTTCATGCTCCTCTTATTTTTTTTATTGTTATTTTTTTATTTTTTTTTATTATTTTCATTTTTTTTCCCAGTCGGTTTTGTCATACATTGATATGAATCAGCCATGGATTTACATGTATTCCCAGTCCCGATTCCCCCTCCCACCTCCCTCTCCACCCGATTCCTCTGGGTCTTCCCAGTGCACCAAGCCGGAGCACTTGTCTCGTGCATCCTACCTGGGCTGGTCATCTGTTTCACCATAGATAGCATACATGCTGTTCTTTTGAAATATCCCACCCTCACATTCTCCCACAAAGTTCAAAAGTCTGTTCTGTATTTCTGTGTCTCTTTTTCTGTTCTGCATATAGGGTTATCGTTGTCACCTTTCTAAATTCCATATACATGTGTCAGTATGCTGTAATGTTCTTTATCTTTCTGGCTTACTTCACTCTGTATAATGGGCTCCAGCTTCATCCATCTCATTAGGCCTGATTCAAATGAATTCTTTTTAATGGCTGAGTAATATTCCATGGTGTATATGTACCACAGCTTTCTTATCCATTCATCTGCTGACGGGCATCTAGGTTGCTTCCATGTCCTGGCTATTATAAACAGTGCTGCGATGAACATTGGGGTGCACGTGTCTCTTTCAGACGAACCTATGGACACCTTATCTTTGACAAAGGAGGCAAGGATATACAATGGAAAAAAGACAACCTCTTTAACAAGTGGTGCTGGGAAAACTGGTCAACCACTTGTAAAAGAATGAAAATAGAACACTTTCTAACACCATACACAAAAATAAACTCAAAATGGATTAAAGATCTAAATGTAAGACCAGAAACTATAAAACTCCTAGAGGAGAAGATAGGCAAAACACTCTCCGACATAAATCAAAGCAAGGTCCTCTATGACCCACCTCCCAGAATATTGGAAATAAAAGCAAAACTAAACAAATGGGACCTAATGAAACTTAAAAGCTTTTGCACTACAAAGGAAACTATAAGTAAGGTGAAAAGACAGCCCTCAGATTGGGAGAAAATAATAGCAAATGAAGAAACAGACAAAGGATTAATCTCAAAAATATACAAGCAAATCCTGCAGCTCAATTCCAGAAAAATAAATGACCCAATACAAAATGAGCCAAAGAACTAAACAGACATTTCTCCAAAGAAGACATACAGATGGATAACAAACACATGAAAAGATGCTCAACATCACTCATTGTTAGAGAAATGCAAATCAAAACCACAATGAGGTACCATTACATGCCAGTCAGGATGGCTGCTATCCAGAAGTCTACAAGCAATAAATGCTGGAGAGGGAGTGGAGAAAAGGGAACCCTCTTATACTGTTGGTGGGAATGCACACTAGTACAGCCGCTATGGAAAACGGTGTAGAGATTTCTTAAAAAACTGGAAATAGAACTGCCATATGACCCAGCAATTCCACTTCTGGGCATACACACTGAGGAAACCAGATCCTTTTATTTTTCAGACCGTTTCAAACTCCTCATATTTTTTACACCTTTTGAAGCTCTTCATATATTTCACACCATTTCAGGCTCTTCATGTTTTTCAACACAACTTCATGCTCCTCCTATTTTTCAGACCGTTTCATGGTCCTCATATTTTTGACACCTTTTGAAGCTCTTCATATTTTTCACACCTGTCCGTGCTCTTCATGTTTTTCAACACGCTTTCATGCTCCTCCGATTATTCAGATCGTTTCATGCTCCTCATATTTTTGACACATTTTGAAGCTCTTCATATTTTCGACACCTTTCAGGTTCTTCATGTTTTTCAACACCGTTTCATTCTCCTCCTATTTTTCAAACCGTTTCATGCTCCTCATATTTTTGACACATTTTGAAGCTCTTCATATTTTCGACACCTTTCAGGTTCTTCATGTTTTTCAACACCGTTTCATGCTCCTCCTATTTGTCAAACCGTTTCATGTTCCTCCTATTTTTCAGACCGTTTCATGCTCCTCATATTTTTGACACCTTTTGAAGCTCTTCATGTTTTTCACACCCTTTCATGGTCTTCATATTTTTCAACACGGTTTCATGCTCCTCCTAATTTTCAGATCGTTTCATGCTCCTCATATTTTTGACACCTTTTGAAGCTCTTCTTATTCTTCACAATTTTTCAGGCTCTTCATGATTTTCAACACCGATTCATGCTCCTCCTCTCTTTCAGACCGTTTCAGGCTCCTCATATGTTTCACACCTTTTTCAGGCTCTTCATGTATTTCAACACCACTTCATGCTCCTCCTATTTTTCAGATCGTTTCATGCTCCTCATATTTTTGATACCTTTTGAAGCTCTTCATATTTTTCACAGCTTTCCAGGCTCTTCATATTTTTGAACACCGATTAATGCTCCTCCTATTTTTCAGACCGTTTCATGCTCCTCATATTTTTGACACCTTTTGAAGCTCTTCATATTTTTCACACCTTTTCAGGCTCTTCAAATTTTTCAACACAACTTCATGCTCCTCCTTTATTTGAGACCGTTTCATGCTCCTCATATTTTTGACTCATTTTGAAGCTCTCCATAGATTTCACACCTTTTCAGGCTCTTCATGTGTTTCTACACCACTTCATGCTCCTCCTATTTTTAAGAGCTTTTCATGATCTTCATATTTTTGTCACCTTTTGAAGCTCTTCATATTTTTCACACCTTTTCAGGCTTTTCATGTTTTTCAACACCGCTTCATGCTCCAACTATTTTCAGACCTTTTCATGCTCCTCATATGTTTCACACCATTTTAAGCTCTTCATGTTTTAACACCTTTTCACGCTCCTCCTATATTTCAGACCGTTTCAAGCTCCTCATATTTTTGACACCTTTTGAAGCTCTTCATATTTTTCACATTTTTTCAGGGTCTTCATGTTTTTCTACACCACTTCATGCTACTCCTATTTTTAAGAGCTTTTCATGCTCCTCATATTTTTGTCACCTTTTGAAGCTCTTCATATTTTTCACACCTTTTCAGGCTTTTCATGTTTTTCAACACCACTTCATTCTCCTCCTTTATTTCAGACCGTTTCATGCTCCTCATCTTTTTCACACCTTTTGAAGCTCTTTATATTTTTCACACCTTTTCAGGCTTTTCATGTTTTTCTACACCGCTTCATTCTCTTCCTATTTTTCAGACATGTTCATGCTCCTCATATTTTTGACATCCTTTGAAGCTCTTCATATTTTTCACACCTTTTCAGGCTTTTCATGTATTTCAACACCGTCTCATGCGCCTCCTATTTTTCAGACCGTTTCATGCTCCTCATATGTTTCACACCTTTTTCAGGCTCTTCATGTTTTTCAACACCACTTCATGCTCCTCCTATTTATCAGACCGTTTCATGCTCATCATATTTTTGACACAGTTTGAAGCTCTTCATACTTTTCACACCTTTTGAGGCTCTTCATGTTTTTGAAAACAGTTTCTTGCTCCTCATATTTTTCAGACCGTTTCATGGTCCTCATATTTTTGACACCTTTTGAAGCTCTTCATATTTTTCGCACCTTTTCAGGCTCTTCATTTTTTTGAACACCACTTCATGCTTCTCCAATTTTTCAGACCGTTTCATGCTCCTCATATATTTGACACCTTTTGAAGCTCTTCATATTTTTCACATCTTTTCAGGCTCTTCATATTTTTCAACCCGCTTAAGCTCCTCCTATTTTTCAGACCGTTTCTTGCTCCTCATATTTTTGACACCTTTGAGGCTCTTAATATATTTCACACCTTTTCAGGCTCTTCATGTTTTTGAACACCGCTTCATGCTCCTCCTATTTTTCAGACCGTTTCATGCTCCTCCTATTTTTCAGACCGTTTCATGCTCCTCATATTTTTGACACCTTTTGAACCTCTTCATATTTTTCACACCTTTTCAGGCTCTTCATGTTTTCAACACCGCTTCATGCTCCTACTATTTTTCAGACGGTTTCATGCTCCTCATATTTTTGACACCTTTTGAAGCTCTTCATATTATTCACACCTTTTCAGGCTCTTCATGTTTTTCAACACCGCTTCATGCTCCTCCTTTTTTTCAGACCGTTTCATGCTCCTCATATTTTTGACAACTTTTGAAGCTCTTCATATTTTTCACACTTCTCCAGGCTCTTCATGTTTTTGAACACCGTTTCATGTTCCTCCTTTTTTTCAGACTGTTTCATGCTGCTAATATTTTTGACACCTTTTGAAGTTCTTCATATTTTTCACACCTTTTCAGGCTCTTCACGTTTTTCAACACCACTTCATGCTCCTCCTATTTTTCAGACCATTTCAGGCTCCTCTTATTTTTTTTTTTTATTGTTATTTTTTTTTTATTATTTTTATTTTTTTTTCCAGTGGGTTTTGTCATACCTTGATATGAATCAGCCATGGATTTACATGTATTCACAGTCCCGATTCCCCCTCCCACCTCCCTCTCCACCCGATTCCTCTGGGTCTTCCCAGTGCACCAAGCCGGAGCACTTGTCTCGTGCATCCTACCTGGGCTGGTGATCTGTTTCACCATAGATAGCATACATGCTGTTCTTTTGAAATATCCCACCCTCACATTCTCCCACAAAGTTTAAAAGTCTGTTCTGTATTTCTGTGTCTCTTTTTCTGTTCTGCATATAGGGTTATCGTTGTCACCTTTCTAAATTCCATATACATGTGTCAGTATGCTGTAATGTTCTTTATCTTTCTGGCTTACTTCACTCTGTATAATGGGCTCCAGCTTCATCCATCTCATTAGGACTGATTCAAATGAATTCTTTTTAATGGCTGAGTAATATTCCATGGTGTATATGTACCACAGCTTTCTTATCCATTCATCTGCTGACGGGCATCTAGGTTGCTTCCATGTCCTGGCTATTATAAACAGTGCTGCGATGAACATTGGGGTGCACGTGTCTCTTTCAGACGAACCTATGGACACCTTATCTTTGACAAAGGAGGCAAGGATATGCAATGGAAAAAAGACAACCTCTTTAACAAGTGGTGCTGGGAAAACTGGTCAACCACTTGTAAAAGAATGAAAATAGAACACTTTCTAACACCATACACAAAAATAAACTCAAAATGGATTAAAGATCTAAATGTAAGACCAGAAACTATAAAACTCCTAGAGGAGAAGATAGGCAATACACTCTCCGACATAAATCAAAGCAAGATCCTCTATGACCCACCTCCCAGAATATTGGAAATAAAAGCAAAACTAAACAAATGGGACCTAATGAAACTTAAAAGCTTTTGCACTACAAAGGAAACTATAAGTAAGGTGAAAAGACAGCCCTCAGATTGGGAGAAAATAATAGCAAATGAAGAAACAGACAAAGGATTAATCTCAAAAATACACAAGCAAATCCTGCAGCTCAATTCCAGAAAAATAAATGACCCAATAAAAAATGAGCCAAAGAACTAAACAGACATTTCTCCAAAGAAGACATACAGATGGATAACAAACACATAAAAGATGCCCAACATCACTCATTATTAGAGAAATGCAAATCAAAACCACAATGAGGTACCATTACATGCCAGTCAGGATGGCTGCTATCCAAAAGTCTACAAGCAATAAATGCTGGAGAGGGAGTGGAGAAAAGGGAACCCTCTTATACTGTTGGTGGGAATGCACAATAGTACAGCCGATATGGAAAACGGTGTAGAGATTTCTTAAAAAACTGGAAATAGAACTGCCATATGACCCAGCAATTCCACTTCTGGGCATACACACTGAGGAAACCAGATCCTCTTATTTTTCAGACCGTTTCAAACTCCTCATATTTTTTACAACTTTTGAAGCTCTTCATATATTTCACACCTTTTCAGGCTCTTCATGTTTTTCAACACCGCTTCATGCTCCTACTATTTTTCAGACCGTTTCATGGTCCTCATATTTTTGACACCTTTTGAAGCTCTTCATATTTTTCACACCTTTTCAGGCTCTTCATGTTTTTGAACACCGTTTCATGCTCCTCCTATTTTTCAGACCGTTTCATGCTCCTCATGTTTTTGAGACGTTTTGAAGCTCTGCATATTTTTCATAACTTTCAGGCTCTTCATGCTTTTGAAACACCGTTACATGCTCCTCCTATTTTTCATACATATCATGCTCGTCATTTTTTTGACACATTTTGAAGCTCTTCATATTTTTCACACCTTTTCAGGCTCTTTATGTTTTTCAACGCCGTATCATGCTCCTCCTATTTTTCAGACCGTTTCATGCTCCTCATATCTTTGACACCTTTTGAAGCTCTTCATATTTTTCACATCATTTCAGGCTCTTCAAGTTTTTGAAAACGGCTTCATGCTCCTCATAATTTTCAGACCGTTTTTTGCTCATCATATTTTTGACACATTTTGAAGCTTTTCATATTTTTCACAGCTTTTCAGGCTCTTCATGTTTTTGAACACAGTTTCATGCTCCGCATATTTTTCACACCTTTTCATGCTCTTCATATTTTTCACACCTTTTCAGGCTCTTCATGTTTCTCAACACCGTTTCATGCTTCTCCTATTTTTCAGACCATTTCATGCTCCTCATACTTTTGACAGCTTTTTAAGCTCTTCATATATTTCACACCTTTTCAGGCTTTTCATGTTTTTGAACACCGCTTCATGCTCCTCCTATTTTTCAGACCATTTCATGCTCCTCGTATTTTTCACACCTTTTGAAGCTCTTCCTATATTTCACACCTTTTCAGGCTCTTCATGTTTTTGAACACCGCTTAATGCTCCTCCTATTTTTCAGATTGTTTCATCCTCCTCATATTTTTGACACCTTTGAAGCTCTTCATATTTGTCACACCCTTCCAGGCTCTTCATGTTCTTCATCACTGTTTCATGCTCCTCCTATTTTTCAAACTGTTTCAGGCTCCTCATATTTTTCACACCTTTTGAAGCTCTTCATATTTTTCACACCTTTTCAGGCTCTTCATGTTTTTCAAAACCGCTTCTTGCTCCTCCTGTTTTTCAGACCGTTTCAAGCTCCTCATGTTTTTCATATCTTTTGAAGCTCTTCATATTTTTCACACGTTTTCAGGCTCTTCATGATTTTCAACACCGCTTCATGATCCTCCTATTTATCAGACCGTTTCATGCTCATCTCATTTTTGACACCTTTTGAAGCTGCTCATATTTTTCACACCTTTTGAAGCTCTTCATTTTTTTCACAACTTTTCAGGCTCTTCAAGTTTTTCAACACCGCTTCATGCTCCTCCTATTTTTCAGACCGTTTCATGCTCCTCATGTAATTCACACCTTTTGAAACTCTTCATATTTTTCACACCTTTTCAGGCTCTTCATGTTTTGGAACACCGTTTCATGCTCCTCCTATTTTTCAGACCTTTCATGCTCCTCATATTTTTGACACCTTTTGAAGCTCTTCATATTTTTCACAACTTTTCAGGCTCTTCATGTTTTTCAACACGGCTTCATGCTTCTCCTATTTTCCAGACCGTTTCATTGTCCTAATATTTTTGACACCTTTAGAAGCTCTTCATATTTTTCACACGTTTTCAGGCTCTTCATGTTTTTCAACACGGCTTCATGCTCCTCCTATTTTTCAGATCGGTTCATTCTCCTCATATTTTTCACACCTTTTGATGCTCTTCATATTTTTCACACCTTTTCAGGCTCTTCATGTTTTGGAACACCGTTTCATGCTCCTCCTATTTTTCAGACCTTTTCATGCTCCTCATATTTTTGACACCTTTTGAAGCTCTTCATATTTTTCACAACTTTTCAGGCTGTTCATGTTTTGGAACACCGTTTCATGCTCCTCCTTTTTTTCAGACCGTTTCATGCTCCTCATATCTTTGACACCTTTTGAAGCTCTATATTTTTCACACCTTTTCAGGATCTTCATGTTTTTGAACACCGCTTCATGCTACTCCTATTTTTCAGACCGTTTCATGCTCCTCCTATTTTTCACACTTTTTGAAGCTCTTCATATTTTTCACAGCTTTTCAGGCTCTTCATGTTTTTGAACACCGTTTCATGCTGCTCCTATTTTTCAGACTCTTTCATGCTCGTCATATTTTTGACACCTTTTGAAGCTCTTCGTATTTTTCACACCTTTTCAGGCTCTTCATGTTTTTGAAAACCGCTTCATGCTCCTCCTATTTTTCACACCTTTTGAAGCTCTTCATATTTTTCACACCTTTTCAGGCTCTTCATGTTTTTCAACTCCGCTCATGCTCCTCCTCTTTTTCAGACCGTTTCATGCTCCTCATATTTTTGACACTTTTTGAGGCTCTTCATATTTTTCACACCATTTCAGGCTCTTCTTCGTTTTGAACAACGTTTCATGCTCCTCCTATTTTTCAGACCGTTTCATGCTCCTCATGTATTTCACACCTTTTGAAGCTCTTCATAATTTTCACACCTTTTCAGGCTCTACATGTTTTTCAACATCACTTCATGCTTCTCTTATTTTTCAGACCGATTCATGTTCCTCATATTTTTGACACCTTTTGAAGCTCTTCATATTTTTCACACCTGTTCAGGCTCTTCATGTTTTTCAACGCCGCTTCATGCTCCTCATCTTTTTCAGACCGTTTCGTGCTCCTCATATTTTTCACACCTTTTGAAGCTCTTCATATTTTTCACAACTTTTCAGGCTCTTCATATTTTTGATCACCGTTTCATGCTCCTCCTATTTTTCAGACCGTTTCATGCTCCTCATATTTTGACACCTTTTTAAGCTCTTCACATTTTTCACACCTTTTCAGGCTCTTCATGTTTTTCAAAACCGCTTCATGATCCCCCTATATTTCAGACCGTTTCATGCTCCTCATATTTTTCACACCTTTTGAAGCTCTTCATATTTTTCACACCTTTTCAGACTCTTCATGTTTTTCAACACCACTTCATGCTCCTCCTATTTTTCCGACGGTTTCATGCTCATCGCATTTTTGACACCTTCTGAAGCTCTTCATTTTTATCAAAACTTTTGAGCTCTTCACATTCTTCACACGTTTTCAGGCTCTTCATGTATTTCAATAACGGTTCTTACTCCTCCTATTTTTCAGAACGTTGCATGCTTCTCATATTTTTGACACGTTTTGAAGCTCTTCATATTTTTCACACCTTTTCAGGCTCTTCATGTTTTTCAACACCACTTCATGCTCCTCCTATTTTTCAGACCGTTTCATGCTCCTCCTATTTTTCACACCTTTTGAAGCTCTTCATATTTTTCACACCTTTTCAGGCTGTACATGTTTTTGAACACCACTTCATGCTCCTCCTATTTTTCAGATCGTTTCTTGCTCCTCATGTATTTCACACATTTTGAAGCTCTTCATATTTTTCACACCTTTTCAGGCTCTTCATGTTTTTCAACACCGCATCATGCTCCTCCTATTTTTCAGACCGTTTCATGCTCATCTCTTTTTTGACACCTTTTGAAGCTCTTCATATTTTTCATACGTTTTGAAGCTCTTCATACTTTTCACACTTTTTCAGGCTCTTCGTGTTTTTGAACACCGCTTCACGCTCCTCCTATTTTTCAGACCGTTTCATGCTGCTCGTATTTTTCAGACCGTTTCATGCTCCTCATAATTTTGACAATTTTATAAGCTCTTCATATTTTTCACACTTTTTCAGGCTCTTCATGTTTTTGAACACCGCTTCATGCTCCTCCTATTTTTCAAACTTTTGAAGCTCTTCATGTTTTTCACACCTTTTCAGGCTCTTCATGTTTTTGAACACAGCTTCATGCTCCTCCTAATTTTCAGACCGTTTCATGCTCCTCATACATTTCACACCTTTTAAGCTCTTCCTATTTTTCACACCTTTTCACGCTCTTCATGTTTTTGAACACCGTTTTATGCTGCCTCTATTTTTCAGACCGTTTCATGCTCCTCATATATTTTAAACCTTTTGAATCTCTTCATATATTTCACACATTTTCAGGCTGTTCATGTTTTTCAACAACGCTTCATGATCTTCCTATTATTCAGACCGTTTCATGCTCCTCAAGTATTTCACACCTTTTGAAGCTCTTCATATTTTTCACACCTTTTCACGCTCTTGATGTTTTTCAACACCACTTAATGCCCCTCCTATTTTTCAGACCGTATCATGCTCATCTCATTTTTACACCTTTTGAAGCTCTTCATATTTTTCACACCTTTTGAAGCTCTTCCTATTTTTCACACCTTTTCAGGCTCTTCAGGGTTTTGAACACCGCTTCATGCTCCTCATATTTTTCACACCTTTTGAAGCTCTTCATATTTTTCACACCTTTTCAGGCTCTTCATGTTTTTCAACACCACTTCTTGCTCCTCCATTTTTCACACCCTTTCATGCTTCTCATGTATTTCACACCTTTTGAAACTCTTCATATTTTTCACATCTTTTCAGGCTCTTCATGTTTCTGAACACCGCGTCATGCTCCTCCTATTTTTCATATCGTTTCATGCTTCTCATATTTTTCACACCTTTTGAAGCTCTTCATATTTTTCACACCTTTTCAGGCTCTTCATGTTTTTCAACACCGCTTCATGCTCCTCCTATTTTTCAGACCGTTTCATGCTCATCTCATTTTTGACACCTTTTGAAGCTCTTCATATTCTTCACTCCTTTTGAAGCTCTTCATATTTTTCACACCTTTTGAAGCTCTTCATATTTCTCACACCTTTTCAGACTCTTCATGTTTTTCAACACCGCTTCATGCTGCTCCTGTTTTTCAGACCTTTTCATGCTCCTCATATTTTTCACATCTTTTGAAGTTCTTCTTATTTTTCACACCTTTTCAAGCTCTTCATCATTTTCAAAACCGCTTCATGCTCCTCCTATTTTACAGACCGTTTCATTCTCCTCATGTATTTCACACATAATGAAGCTCTTCCAATTTTGCACAACTTTTCAGTCTCTTCTTGTTTTACAACACCGCATCATGCTCCTCCTATTTTTCAGACTGTTTCATGCACCTCATAATTTTGACACCTTTTGAAGCTCTTCATATTTTTCACACCTTTTGAAGCTCTTCATGTTTTTCACACCTTTTCAGGCTCTTCATGATTTTCAACACCGCTTCATGCTCCTGCTATTTTTCAGACCGTTTCATGCTCATCTCTTTTTTGACACCTTTAGAAGCTGTTCATATTTTTCACACCTTTTAAAGCTCTTCATATTTTTCACATTTTTGAAACTCTTCATATTTTTCTCACCTTTTGAAGCTCTTCATATTTTTCACACCTTTTCAGTCTTCTCATGTTTTTGAACACCGCTTCATGCTCCTCCTATTTTTCACTCCTTTTGAAGCTCTTCATATTTTTTACACCTTTTCAGGCTGTACATGTTTTTGAACACCACTTCATGCTTCTCCTATTTTTCAGACCGTTTCTTGCTCCTCATATATTTCACACATTTTGAAGCTCTTCATATTTTTCACACCTTTTCAATGTCTTCATGTTTTTGATCACTGTTTCATGCTGCTCCTGTTTTTCAGACCATTTCATGATACTCATATTTTTGACACCTTTTGAAGCTCTTCATATTTTTCTCACTTTTTCAGGCTGTTTATAGTTTTCAACACCGCTGCATGATTCTCCTATATTTGAGACCATTTCATGCTCCTCATATTTTTGACATTTTTTGAAGCTCTTCATATTTTTCACACCTTGTGAAACTCTTCCTATTTTTCACAGGTTTTCAGGCTCTTCATGTTTTTCAACACCGCTTCATGCTCCTCCTATTTTTCCGACCGTTTCATGCTCATCTCATTTTTGACACCTTTTGAAGGTCTTCATATTTTTCACACCTTTTGAAGCTCTTCATATTTTTCCCTTCTTTTCAGGCTCTTCATGTTTTTTAACGCCGCTTCATCCTCCTCATATTTTTCAGACCGTTTCATGCTCCTCATATTTTTGACATCTTTTCAAGCTCTTCACATTTTTCACACATGTTCAGGCTCTTCATATTTTTGAACACCGCTTCATGTTCCTCCTGTTTTTCACACCTTTTGAAGCTCTTCATATTTTTCACACCTTTTCAGACTCTTCATGTTTTTCAACACCGCTTCATGCTGCTCCTATTTTTCAGACCGTTTCATGCTCATCTCTTTTTGACAACTTTTGAAGCTCTTTATATTTTCATGCCTTTTGAAGCTCTTCATATTTTTCACACATTTTCAGGCTCTTCATGTTTTTCAACACCGCTTCATGCTCCTCCTGTTTTTCAGACAGTTTCATGCTCCTCATATTGTTGACACCTTTTGAAGCACTTCATATTTTTCACACCTTTTCAGGCTCTTCATATTTTTGAACACCGCTTCATGTTCCTCCTGTTTTTCACACCTTTTGAAGCTCTTCATATTTTTCACACCTTTTCAGGCTCTTCATATTTTTGAACACCGCTTCATGTTCCTCCTGTTTTTCACACCTTTTGAAGCTCTTCATATTTTTCACACCTTTTCAGGCTCTTCATATTTTTGAACACCGCTTCATGCTCCTCATGTATTTCACACCTTTTGAAGCTGTTCATATTTTTCACACCTTTTCAAGCTATCCATGTTTCTGAACACCACTTCCTGCTCCTCCTGTTTTTCAGACCGTTTCATGCTCCCCATATTTTTGACAATTTTATAAGCTCTTCATATTTTTCACACATTTTCAGGCTCTTCATGTTTTTGAGCACCGCTTCATGCTCCTCCTATTTTTCAAACCTTTTGAAGCTCTTCATGTTTTTCACACCTTATCAGCCTCTTCATGTTTTTGAACATCTCTTCATGCTCCTCATATTTTTGACCATTTTATAAGCTCTTCATATTTTTCACACTTTTTCAGGCTCTTCATGTTTTTGAACAACACTTCATGCTCCTCCTACTTTTCAGACTTTTTCATGCTCATCTCTTTTTTGACACCTTTTCAGGGTCTTCATATTTTTCAAACTTTTGAAGATCTTCATATTTTTCACACTTTTTCAGGCTCTTCATGTTTTGAACACTGCTTCATGCTCCTCCTATTTTTCAAACCTTTTGAAGCTCTTCATATTTTTCACACGTTTTCAGGCCCTTCATGTTTTTGAACAACACTTCATGCTCCTCCTACTTTTCAGACTTTTTCATGCTCATCTCTTTTTTGACACCTTTTCAGGGTCTTCATATTTTTGAAACTTTTGAAGATCTTCATATTTTTCACACTTTTTCAGGCTCTTCATGTTTTGAACACCTCTTCATGCTACTCCTATTTTTCAGACCTTTTCATGCTCCTCATGTATTTCACACGTTTTGAAGCTCTTCATATTTTTCACACCTTTTCAGACTCTTCATGTTTTTGAACACTGCTTCATGCTCCTCCTATTTTTCAGACCGTTTCAAGCTCCTCATATTTTTGACACCTTTTGAAGCTCTTCATATTTTTCACACCTTTTCAGTCTCTTCATGTTTTTCAACTCCACTCATGCTCCTCCTCTTTTTCTGACCTTTTAATGCTCCTCATATTTTTGACATCTTTTGAAGCTCTTCACATATTTCACACATTTTCAGGCTTTTCATGTTTCTGAACACCGCTTCATCCTCCTCCTATTTTTCACACCTTTTGAAGCTTTTCATATTTTTCACAGCTTTTCAGGCTGCACATGTTTTTGAACACGACTTCATGCTCCTCATCTTTTTCAGTCTGTTTCATGCTCCTCATATTTTTCACACCGTTGGAAGCTCTTCATACTTTTCACACGTTTTCAGGCTCTTCATGTTTTTGATCACCGTTTCATGCTCCTCCTATTTTTCAGACCGTTTCTTGCTCCTCATATTTTTGACCATTTTATAAGCTCTTCATATTTTTCACACTTTTTTAGGCTCTTCATGTTTTTTAACACCGCTTCATGCTCCTCCTATTTTTCAAACTTTTTGAAGCTCTTCATGTTTTTCACACCTTATCAGCCTCTTCATGTTTTTGAACACCTCTTCATGCTACTCCTATTTTTCAGACCTTTTCATGCTCCTCATGTATTTCACACCTTTTGAAGCTCTTCATATTTTTCACACCTTTCAGACTCTTCATGTTTTTGAACACTGCTTCATGCTCCTCCTATTTTTCAGACCGTTTCAAGCTCCTCATATTTTTGACACCTTTTGAAGCTCTTCATATTTTTCACACCTTTTCAGTCTCTTCATGTTTTTCAACTCCACTCATGCTCCTCCTCTTTTTCTGACCTTTTAATGCTCCTCATATTTTTGACACCTTTGGAAGCTCTTCATATTTTTCACACCTTTTGAAGCTCTTCATATTTTTCACAGCTTTTCAGGGTCTTCAAGTTTTTCAACATCGTTTCATTCTCCTCCTATTTTTCAGACCGTTTCATGCTCATCTCATTTTTGACACCTTTTGAAGCTCTTCATATTTTTCACACCTTTTGAAGCTCTTCATATTTTACACGTTTTCAGGCTCTTCAAGTTTTTCAACATCGCTTCATGCTCCTCCTATTTTTCAGACCGTTTCATACTCCTCATATTTTTGACACGTTTTGAGGCTCTTCATAATTTTTACACCATTTTAGGCTCTTCATGTTTTTGAACACCGTTTCCTGCTCCTCGTATTTTTCACACCTTTTAAAGCTCTTCATATTTTCACACCTTTTCAGGCTCTCATGTTTTTGAACACAGCTTCATGCTCCTCCTATTTTTTATACCGTTTCATGATACTCATGTATTTCACACCTTTTGAAGGTCTTCATATTTTTCACACCTTTTCAGGCTGTACATGTTTTTGAAGACCACTTCATGCTCCTCATCTTTTTCAGACCGTTTCATGCTCCTGATATTTTTCACACCGTTTGAAGCTCTTCATATTATTCACACGTTTTCAGATTCTTCATGTTTTTGATCACCGTTTCATGCTCCTCATATTTTTGACACCTTTTGAAGCTCTTCACATTTATCACACCTTTTCAGGCTCTTCATGTTTTTCAACACCGCTTCATGATCCTCCTATGTTTCAGAGCGTTTCATGTTCCTCATAATTTTGACAATTTTATCAGCTCTTCATATTTTTCACACTTTTTCAGGCTCTTCATGTTTTTGAACACCGCTTCATGCTCCTCCTATTTTTCAAACTTTTGAAGCTCTTCATGTTTTTCACACCTTTTCAGGCTCTTCATGTTTTTGAACACAGCTTCATGCTCCTCCTAATTTTCAGACCGTTTCATGCTCCTCATACATTTCACACCTTTTTAAGCTCTTCCTATTTTTCACACCTTTTCACGCTCTTCATGTTTTTGAACACCGTTTTATGCTGCCTCTATTTTTCAGACCGTTTCATGCTCCTCATATATTTTAAACCTTTTGAATCTCTTCATATATTTCACACCTTTTCAGGCTGTTCATGTTTTTCAACAACGCTTCATGATCTTCCTATTATTCAGACCGTTTCATGCTCCTCAAGTATTTCACACCTTTTGAAGATCTTCATATTTTTCACACCTTTTCAGGCTCTTCAGGGTTTTGAACACCGCTTCATGCTCCTCATATTTTTCACACCTTTTGAAGCTCTTCATATTTTTCACACCTTTTCAGGCTCTTCATGTTTTTCAACACCGCTTCTTGCTCCTCCATTTTTCACACCCTTTCATGCTTCTCATGTATTTCACACCTTTTGAAACTCTTCATATTTTTCACATCTTTTCAGGCTCTTCATGTTTTTGAACAAGGTTTCATGCTCCTCCCATTTTTCAGACCGTTTCATGCTCCTCATATTTTTGACACGTTTTGAAGCTCTTCATATTTTTCCCATTTTTCAGGCTCTTCATGTTTTTGAACACCGTTTCATGCTCCTCCTATTTTTCAGACCGTTCATGCTCCTCATATTTTGACACATTTTGAAGCTCTTCATATTTTTCACATCTTTTCAGGCTCTTCATGTTTTTGAACAAGGTTTCATTCTCCTCCCATTTTTCAGACCGTTTCATGCTCCTCATATTTTTGACACGTTTTGAAGCTCTTCATATTTTTCACACCTTTTCAGGCTCTTCATGTTTTTGAACACCGTTTCATGCTCCTCCTATTTTTCAGACCGTTCATGCTCCTCATATTTTGACACCTTTTGAAGCTCTTCATATTTTTCACACCTTTTCAGGCTCTTCATGTTTTTGAACACCGTTTCATGCTCCTCCTATTTTTCAGACCGTTCATGCTCCTCATATTTTGACACCTTTTGAAGCTCTTCATGTTTTTCACACCTTTTCAGGCTCTTCATGATTTTCAACACCGCTTCATGCTCCTGCTATTTTTCAGACCGTTTCATGCTCATCTCTTTTTTGACACCTTTAGAAGCTGTTCATATTTTTCACACCTTTTAAAGCTCTTCATATTTTTCACATTTTTGAAACTCTTCATATTTTTCTCACCTTTTGAAGCTCTTCATGTTTTTCACACCTTTTCAGGCTTCTCATGTTTTTGAACACCGCTTCATGCTCCTCCTATTTTTCACTCCTTTTGAAGCTCTTCTTATTTTTCACACCTTTTCAGGCTGTACATGTTTTTGAACACCACTTCATGCTCCTCCTATTTTTCAGACCGTTTCTTGCTCCTCATGTATTTCACACATTTTGAAGCTCTTCATATTTTTCACACCTTTTCAATGTCTTCATGTTTTTGATCACTGTTTCATGCTGCTCCTGTTTTTCAGACCATTTCATGATACTCATATTTTTGACACCTTTTGAAGCTCTTCATGTTTTTCACACTTTTTCAGGCTGTTTATAGTTTTCAACACCGCTGCATGATTCTCCTATATTTGAGACCATTTCATGCTCCTCATATTTTTGACATTTTTTGAAGCTCTTCATATTTTTCACACTTTTTGAAGCTCTTCCTATTTTTCACAGGTTTTCAGGCTCTTCATGTTTTTCAACACCGCTTCATGCTCCTCCTATTTTTCCGACCGTTTCATGCTCATCTCATTTTTGACACCTTTGAAGGTCTTCATATATTTCACACGTTTTGAAGCTCTTCATATTTTTCACTTCTTTTCAGGCTCTTCATGTTTTTTAACACCGCTTCATGCTCCTCATATTTTTCAGACCGTTTCATGCTCCTCATATTTTTGACATCTTTTGAAGCTCTTCACATTTTTCACACATTTTCAGGCTCTTCATGTTTTTCAACACCGCTTGATGATCCTCCTATATTTCAGACCGTTTCATGCTCCTCATATTTTTGACACCTTTTGAAGCTCTTCATATTTTTCACACCTTTTCAGACTCTTCATGTTTTTCAACACCGCTTCATGCTGCTCCTATTTTTCAGACCGTTTCATGCTCATCTCTTTTTTGACAACTTTTGAAGCTCTTCATATTTTCATACCTTTTGATGCTCTTCATACTTTTCACACATTTTCAGGCTCTTCATGTTTTTCAACACCGCTTCATGCTCCTCCTGTTTTTCAGACAGTTTCATGCTCCTCATTTTTTTGACACGTTTTGAAGCTCTTCATATTTTTCACAACTTTTCCGTCTCTTCTTGTTTTTCAACACCGCTTCTTGCTCCTCCTATTTTTCAGACCGTTTCATGCTCCTCATATTGTTGACACCTTTTGAAGCACTTCATATTTTTCACACCTTTTCAGGCTCTTCATATTTTTGAACACCGCTTCATTTTCCTCCTGTTTTTCCCACCTTTTGAAGCTCTTCATATTTTTCACACCTTTTCAGGCTCTTCAGGTTTTTGAACACCTCTTCATGCTCCTCCTATTTTTCAGACCGTTTCATGCTCCTCATGTATTTCACACCTTTTGAAGCTGTTCATATTTTTCACACCTTTTCAAGCTCTCCATGTTTCTGAACACCACTTCCTGCTCCTCCTATTTTTGAGGCCGTTTCATGCTCATCTCATTTTTGACACCTTCTGAAGCTCTTCATTTATTTCACACCTTTTGAGCTCTTCATATTCTTCACACTTTTTCAGGCTCTTCATGTATTTCAATAATGCTTCTTACTCCTCCTATTTTTCAGACCGTTTCATGCTCCTCATATTTTTGACATCTTTTGAAGCTCTTCACATATTTCACACATTTTCAGGCTTTTCATGTTTCTGAACACCGCTTCATCCTCCTCCTATTTTTCACACCTTTTGAAGCTCTTCATATTTTTCACAGCTTTTCAGGCTGCACATGTTTTTGAACACGACTTCATGCTCCTCATCTTTTTCAGTCTGTTTCATGCTCCTCATATTTTTCACACCGTTGGAAGCTCTTCATATTTTTCACACGTTTTCAGGCTCTTCATGTTTTTGATCACTGTTTCATGCTCCTCCTATTTTTCAGACCGTTTCTTGCTCCTCATATTTTTGACCATTTTATAAGCTCTTCATAATTTTCACACTTTTTTAGGCTCTTCATGTTTTTTAACACCGCTTCATGCTCCTCCTATTTTTCAAACTTTTTGAAGCTCTTCATGTTTTTCACACCTTATCAGACTCTTCATGTTTTTGAACACCTCTTCATGCTACTCCTATTTTTCAGACCTTTTCATGCTCCTCATGTATTTCACACGTTTTGAAGCTCTTCATATTTTTCACACCTTTTCAGACTCTTCATGGTTTTGAACACTGCTTCATGCTCCTCCTATTTTTCAGACCGTTTCAAGCTCTTCATATTTTTGACACCTTTTGAAGCTCTTCATATTTTTCACACCTTTTCAGTCTCTTCATGTTTTTAAACTCCACTCATGCTCCTCCTCTTTTTGTGACCTTTTCATGCTGCTCATAATTTTGACACCTTTGGAAGCTCTTCATATTTTTCACACCTTTTGATGCTCTTCATATTTTTCACAGCTTTTCAGGGTCTTCAAGTTTTTCAACACCGTTTCATTCTCCTCCTATTTTTCAGACCGTTTCATGCTCATCTCATTTTTGACACCTTTTGAAGCTCTTCATATTTTTCACACCTTTTGAAGCTCTTCATATTTTACACGTTTTCAGGCTCTTCAAGTTTTTCAACATCGCTTCATGCTCCTCCTATTTTTGACACGTTTTGAGGCTCTTCATAATTTTCACACCATTTTAGGCTCTTCATGTTTTTGAACACCGTTTCATGCTCCTCGTATTTTTCACACCTTTTAAAGCTCTTCATATTTTCACACCTTTTCAGGCTCTCATGTTTTTGAACACAGCTTCATGCTCCTCCTATTTTTTATACCGTTTCATGATACTCATGTATTTCACACCTTTTGAACCTCTTCATATTTTCCACACCTTTTCAGGCTGTACATGTTTTTGAAGACCACTTCATGCTCCTCATCTTTTTCAGACCGTTTCATGCTCCTGATATATTTCACACCGTTTGAAGCTCTTCATATTATTCACACGTTTTCAGATTCTTCATGTTTTTGATATCCGTTTCATGCTCCTCCTATTTTTCAGACCGTTTCATGCTCCTCATATTTTTGACACCTTTTGAAGCTCTTCACATTTATCACACCTTTTCAGGCTCTTCATGTTTTTCAACACCGCTTCATGATCCTCCTATATTTCAGAGCGTTTCATGCTCCTCATATTTTTGACACCTTTTGAAGCTCTTCACATTTTTCACACCTTTTCTGGCTCTTCATGTTTTTCAACACCGCTTCATGCTCCTCCTATTTTTCAGATCGTTTCAGGCTCCGCATATTTTTGACTCCTTTTGAAGCTCTTCATATTTTTCACACGTTTTCAGGCCCTTCATGTTTTTGAACACCGCTTCATGCTCCTCCTATTTTTCAGACGGTTTCAGGCTGCTCGTATTTTTCAGACCGTTTCATGCTCCCCATATTTTTGACAATTTTATAAGCTCTTCATATTTTTCACACATTTTCAGGCTCTTCATGTTTTTGAGCACCGCTTCATGCTCCTCCTATTTTTCAAACCTTTTGAAGCTCTTCATGTTTTTCACACCTTATCAGCCTTTTCATGTTTTTGAACATCTCTTCATGCTCCTCATATTTTTGACAATTTTATAAGCTCTTCATATTTTTCACACTTTTTCAGGCTCTTCATGTTTTTCAACACCGCTTCATGCTCCTCCTATTTTTCAAACCTTTTGAAGCTCTTCATATTTTTCACACATTTTCAGGCCCTTCATGTTTTTGAACAACACTTCATGCTCCTCCTACTTTTCAGACTTTTTCATGCTCATCTCTTTTTTGACACCTTTTCAGGGTCTTCATATTTTTCAAACTTTTGAAGATCTTCATATTTTTCACACTTTTTCAGGCTCTTCATGTTTTGAACACTGCTTCATGCTCCTCCTATTTTTCAGACCGTTTCATTCTCCTCATGTGTTTCACACCTTTTGAAGCTCTTCATAATTTTCACACCTTTTCATGCTCTTCATGTTTTTGAACACCGTTTCATGCTCGTCCTATTTTTCAGACCATTTCAAGCTCCTCATATTTTTGAAACCTTTTGAAGCTCTTCATATTTTTCACACCTTTTCAGGCTTTTCATGTATTTGAACATCGCTTCATGCTCCTCACATTTCTCACACCTTTTGAAGCTCTTCATATTTTTCTCACCTTTTCAGGCTCCTCATGTTTTTGAACACCGCTTCATGCTCCTCATATTTTTCAGACCGTTTCATGATCCTCATGTATTTCACACCTTTTGAACCTCTTCATATTTTTCACACCTTTTCAATGTCTTCATGTTTTTGAACACTGTTTCATGCTGCTCCTGTTTTTCAGACCATTTCATGATACTCATATTTTTGACACCTTTTGAAGCTCTTCATATTTTTCACACTTTTTCAGGCTGTTTATAGTTTTCAACACCGCTGCATGATTCTCCTATATTTGAGACCATTTCATGCTCCTCATATTTTTGACATTTTTTGAAGCTCTTCATATTTTTCACACCTTTTGAAGCTCTTCCTATTTTTCACAGCTTTTCAGGCTCTTCATGTTTTTCAACACCGCTTCATGCTCCTCATATTTTTCAGACCGTTTCATGCTCCTCATATTTTTGACATCTTTTGAAGCTCTTCATATTTTTGACACCTTTTGAAGGTCTTCATATTTTTCACACCTTTTGAAGCTCTTCATATTTTTCACTTCTTTTCAGGCTCTTCATGTTTTTTAACACCGCTTCATGTTCCTCATATTTTTCAGACCGTTTCATGCTCCTCATATTTTTGACATCTTTTGAAGCTCTTCACGTTTATCACACATTTTCAGGCTCTTCATGTTTTTCAACACCGCTTGATGATCCTCCTATATTTCAGACCGTTTCATGCTCCTCATATTTTTGACACGTTTTGAAGCTCTTCATATTTTTCACACCTTTTCCGTCTCTTCTTGTTTTTCAACACCGCTTCTTGCTCCTCCTATTTTTCAGACCGTTTCATGCTCCTCATATTGTTGACACCTTTTGAAGCACTTCATATTTTTCACACCTTTTCTGGCTCTTCATATTTTTGAACACCGCTTCATGTTCCTCCTGTTTTTCATACCTTTTGAAGCTCTTCATATTTTTCACACCTTTTCAGGCTCTTCAGGTTTTTGAACACCTCTTCATGCTCCTCCTATTTTTCAGACCGTTTCATGCTCCTCATGTATTTCACACCTTTTGAAGCTGTTCATATTTTTCACACCTTTTCAGGCTCTCCATGTTTCTGAACACCACTTCCTGCTCCTCCTATTTTTGAGGCCGTTTCTTGCTCATCTCATTTTTGACACCTTCTGAAGCTCTTCATTTGTTTCACACCTTTTGAGCTCTTCATATTCTTCACACGTTTTCAGGCTCTTCATGTATTTCAATAACGCTTCTTACTCCTCCTATTTTTCAGACCGTTTCATGCTCCTCATATTTTTGACATCTTTTGAAGCTCTTCACATATTTCACACATTTTCAGGCTTTTCATGTTTCTGAACACCGCTTCATCCTCCTCCTATTTTTCACACCTTTTGAAGCTCTTCATATTTTTCACAGCTTTTCAGGCTGAACATGTTTTTGAACACGACTTCATGCTCCTCATCTTTTTCAGTCTGTTTCATGCTCCTCATATTTTTCACACCGTTTGAAGCTCTTCATATTTTTCACACGTTTTCAGGCTCTTCATGTTTTTGATCACCGTTTCATGCTCCTCCTATTTTTCAGACCGTTTCATGCTCCTCATATTTTTGACCATTTTATAAGCTCTTCATATTTTTCACACTTTTTTAGGCTCTTCATGTATTTTAACACCGCTTCATGCTCCTCCTATTTTTCAAACTTTTTGAAGCTCTTCATGTTTTTCACACCTTATCAGCCTCTTCATGTTTTTGAACACCTCTTCATGCTACTCTTATTTTTCAGACCTTTTCATGCTCCTCATATTTTTCACTCCTTTAAAGCTCTTCCTATTTTTCACAGCTTTTCAGGCTCTTCATGTTTTTCAACAACGCTTCATGCTCCTCATATTTTTCAGACCGTTTCATGCTCCTCATATTTTTGACATCTTTTGAAGCTCTTCATATTTTTGACACCTTTTGAAGGACTTCATATTTTTCACACCTTTTGAAGCTCTTCACATTTTTCACTTCTTTTCAGGCTCTTCATGTTTTTTAACACCGCTTCATGCTCCTCATATTTTTCAGACCGTTTCATGCTCCTCATATTTTTGACATCTTTTGAAGCTCTTCACGTTTTTCACACATTTTCAGGCTCGTCATGTTTTTCAACACCGCTTCATGCTGCTCCTATTTTTCAGACCGTTTCATGCTCATCTCTTTTTTGACAACTTTTGAAGCTCTTCATATTTTCATACTTTTTGAAGCTCTTCATATTTTTCACACGTTTTCAGGCTCTTCATGTTTTTCAACACCGCTTCATGCTCCTCCTATTTTTCAGACTGTTTCATGCTCCTCATATTTTTGACACCTTTTGAAGCTCTTCATATTTTTCACACCTTTTCAGACTCTTCATGTTTTTCAACACCGCTTCATGCTGCTCCCATTTTTCAGACCGTTTCATGCTCATCTCTTTTTTGACAACTTTTGAAGCTCTTCATATTTTCATACCTTTTGAAGCTCTTCAGATTTTTCACACGTTTTCAGGCTCTTCATGTTTTTCAACACTGCTTCATGCTCCTCCTATTTTTCAGACCGTTTCATGCTCCTCATATTTTTGACACGTTTTGAAGCTCTTCATATTTTTCACACCTTTTCCGTCTCTTCTTGTTTTTCAACACCGCTTCTTGCTCCTCCTATTTTTCAGACCGTTTCATGCTCCTCATATTGTTGACACCTTTTGAAGCACTTCATATTTTTCACACCTTTTCAGGCTCTTCATATTTTTGAACACCGCTTCATGTTCCTCCTGTTTTTCACACCTTTTGAAGCTCTTCATATTTTTCACACCTTTTCAGGCTCTTCAGGTTTTTGAACACCTCTTCATGCTCCTCCTATTTTTCAGACCGTTTCATGCTCCTCATGTATTTCACACCTTTTGAAGCTGTTCATATTTTTCACACCTTTTCAGGCTCTCCATGTTTCTGAACACCACTTCCTGCTCCTCCTATTTTTGAGGCCGTTTCATGCTCATCTCATTTTTGACACCTTCTGTAGCTCTTCATTTTTTTCACACCTTTTGATCTCTTCATATTCTTCACACGTTTTCAGGCTCTTCATGTATTTCAATAACGATTCTTACTCCTCCTATTTTTCAGACCGTTTCATGCTCCTCATATTTTTCACATCTTTTGAAGCTCTTCACATATTTCACACATTTTCAGGCTTTTCATGTTTCTGAACACCGCTTCATCCTCCTCCTATTTTTCACACCTTTTGAAGCTCTTCATATTTTTCACAGCTTTTCAGGCTGCACATGTTTTTGAACACGACTTCATGCTCCTCATCTTTTTCAGTCTGTTTCATGCTCCTCATATTTTTCACACCGTTGGAAGCTCTTCATACTTTTCACACGTTTTCAGGCTCTTCATGTTTTTGTTCACCGTTTCATGCTCCTCCTATTTTTCAGACCGTTTCATGCTCCTCATATTTTTGACCATTTTATAAGCTCTTCATATTTTTCACACTTTTTTAGGCTCTTCATGTTTTTTAACACCGCTTCATGCTCCTCCTATTTTTCAAACTTTTTGAAGCTCTTCATGTTTTTCACACCTTATCAGCCTCTTCATGTTTTTGAACACCTCTTCATGCTACTCCTATTTTTCAGACCTTTTCATGCTCCTCATGAATTTCACACGTTTTGAAACTCTTTATATTTTTCACACCTTTTCAGACTCTTCATGTTTTTGAACACTGCTTCATGCTCCTCCTATTTTTCAGACCGTTTCAAGCTCCTCATATTTTTGACACCTTTTGAAGCTCTTCATATTTTTCACACCTTTTCAGTCTCTTCATGTTTTTCAACTCCACTCATGCTCCTCCTCTTTTTCTGACCTTTTAATGCTCCTCATTTTTTGACACCTTTGGAAGCTCTTCATATTTTTCACACCTTTTGAAGCTCTTCATATTTTTCACAGCTTTTCAGGGTCTTCAAGTTTTTCAACATCGTTTCATTCTCCTCCTATTTTTCAGACCGTTTCATGCTCATCTCATTTTTGACACCTTTTGAAGCTCTTCATATTTTTCACACCTTTTGAAGCTCTTCATATTTTTCACATCTTTTCAGGCTGTACATGTTTTTGAAGACCACTTCATGCTCCTCATCTTTTTCAGACCGTTTCATGCTCCTGATATTTTTCACACCGTTTGAAGCTCTTCATATTTTTCACACGTTTTCAAATTCTTCATGTTTTTGATCACCGTTTCATGCTCCTACTATTTTTCAGACCGTTTCATGCTCCTCATATTTTTGACACCTTTTGAAGCTCTTCACATTTATCACACCTTTTCAGGCTCTTCATGTTTCTCAACACCGCTTCATGATCCTCCTATATTTCAGAGCGTTTCATGCTCCTCATATTTTTGACACCTTTTGAAGCTCTTCACATTTTTCACACCTTTTCTGGCACTTCATGTTTTTCAACTCCGCTTCATGCTCCTCCTATTTTTCAGATCGTTTCAGGCTCCGCATATTTTTGACTCCTTTTGAAGCTCTTCATATTTTTCACCCGTTTTCAGGCCCTTCATGTTTTTGAACACCGCTTCATGCTCCTCTTATTTTTCAAACCTTTTGAAGCTGTTCATATTTTTCACACTTTTTCAGGCTCTTCATGTTTTGAACACCGCTTCATGCTCCTCCTATTTTTCAGATCGTTTCATGCTCCTCAGGTATTTCACACCTTTTGAAACTCTTCATATTTTTCACACCTTTTCAGGCTCTTCACGTTTTTGAACACCGCTTCATGCTCCTCCTATTTTTCAGACGGTTTCAGGCTGCTCGTATTTTTCAGACCGTTTCATGCTCCTCATATTTTTGACAATTTTATAAGCTCTTCATATTTTTCACACTTTTTCAGGCTCTTCATGTTTTGAACACTGCTTCATGATCCTCTTATATTTCAGACCGTTTCATTCTCCTCATGTTTTTCACACCTTTTGATGCTCTTCATAATTTTCACACCTTTTCATGCTCTTCATGTTTTTGAACACCGTTTCATGCTCGTCCTATTTTTCAGACCATTTCAAGCTCCTCATATTTTTGAAACCTTTTGAAGCTCTTCATATTTTTCACACCTTTTCAGGCTTTTCATGTATTTGAACACCGCTTCATGCTCCTCACATTTCTCACACCTTTTGAAGCTCTTCATATTTTTCTCACCTTTTCAGGCTCCTCATGTTTTTGAACACCGCTTCATGCTCCTCATATTTTTCAGACCGTTTCATGATCCTCATGTATTTCACACCTTTTGAACCTCTTCATATTTTTCACACCTTTTCAATGTCTTCATGTTTTTGAACACTGTTTCATGCTGCTCCTGTTTTTCAGACCATTTCATGATACTCATATTTTTGACACCTTTTGAAGCTCTTCATATTTTTCACACTTTTTCAGGCTGTTTATAGTTTTCAACACCGCTGCATGATTCTCCTATATTTGAGACCATTTCATGCTCCTAATATTTTTGACATTTTTTGAAGCTCTTCATATTTTTCACAACTTTTGAAGCTCTTCCTATTTTTCACAGGTTTTCAGGCTCTTCATGTTTTTCAACACCGCTTCATGCTCCTCCTATTTTTCCGACCGTTTCATGCTCATCTCATTTTTGACACCTTTTGAAGGTCTTCATGTTTTTCACACCTTTTGAAGCTCTTCATATTTTTCACTTCTTTTCAGGCTCTTCATGTTTTTTAACACCGCTTCATGCTCCTCATATTTTTCAGACCGTTTCATGCTCCTCATATTTTTGACATCTTTTGAAGCTCTTCACGTTTTTCACACATTTTCAGGCTCTTCCTGTTTTTCAACACCGCTTCATGCTCCTCCTATATTTCAGACCGTTTCATGCTCCTCATATTTTTGACACCTTTTGAAGCTCTTCATATTTTTCACACCTTTTCAGACTCTTCATGTTTTTCAACACCAGTTCATGCTGCTCCTATTTTTCAGACCGTTTCATGCTCATCTCTTTTTTGACAACTTTTGAAGCTCTTCATATTTTCATACCTTTTGAAGCTCTTCATATTTTTCACACATTTTCAGGCTCTTCCTGTTTTTCAACACCGCTTCTTGCTCCTCCTATTTTTCAGACCGTTTCATGCTCCTCATATTGTTGACACCTTTTGAAGCACTTCATATTTTTCACACCTTTTCAGGCTCTTCATATTTTTGAACACCGCTTCATGTTCCTCCTGTTTTTCACACCTTTAGAAGCTCTTCATATTTTTCACAACTTTTCAGGCTCTTCAGGTTTTTGAACACCTCTTCATGCTCCTCCTATTTTTCAGACCGTTTCATGCTCCTCATGTATTTCACACCTTTTGAAGCTCTTCATATTTTTCACACCTTTTCAGGCTCTCCATATTTCTGAACACCACTTCCTGCTCCTCCTATTTTTGAGGCCGTTTCATGCTCATCTCATTTTTGACACCTTCTGAAGCTCTTCATTTTTTTCACACCTTTTGAGCTCTTCATATTCTTCACACGTTTTCAGGCTCTTCATGTATTTCAATAACGCTTCTTACTCCTCCTATTTTTCAGACCGTTTCATGCTCCTCATATTTTTGACACCTTTTGAAGCTCTTCACATTTATCACACCTTTTCCGGCTCTTCATGTTTTTCAACACCGCTTCATGCTCCTCCTATTTTTCAGATCGTTTCAGGCTCCGCATATTTTTGACTCCTTTTGAAGCTCTTCATATTTTTCACACGTTTTCAGGCCCTTCATGTTTTTGAACACCGCTTCATGCTCCTCCTATTTTTCAGATCGTTTCAGGCTGCTCGTATTTTTCAGACCGTTTCATGCTCCTCATATTTTTGACAATTTTATAAGCTCTTCATATTTTTCACACTTTTTCAGGCTCTTCATGTTTTGAACACCGCTTCATGCTCCTCCTATTTTTCAGACCTTTTCATGCTCCTCATGTATTTCACACGTTTTGAAGCTCTTCATATTTTTCACACATTTTCAGGCTCTTCATGTTTTTGAACACAGCTTCATGCTCCTCCTATTTTTCAAACCTTTTGAAGCTCTTAATGTTTTTCACACCTTATCAGCCTCTTCATGTTTTTGAACATCTCTCCATGCTCCTCATATTTTTGACAATTTTATAAGCTCTTCATATTTATCACACTTTTTCAGGCTCTTCATGTTTTTGAACACCGCTTCATCCTCCTCCTATTTTTTAAACCTTTTGAAGCTCTTCATATTTTTCACACTTTTTCAGGCTCTTCATGTTTTGAACACCGCTTCATGCTCCTCCTATTTTTCAGACCGTTTCATGCTCCTCAGGTATTTCACACCTTTTCAAGCTCTTCATATTTTTCACAACTTTTCAGGCTCTTCACGTTTTTGAACAACACTTCATGCTCCTCCTCCTTTTCAGACTGTTTCATGCTCATCTCATTTTTGACACCTTTTCAGGGTCTTCATATTTTTCAAACTTTTGAAGATCTTCATATTTTTCACACTTTTTCAGGCTCTTCATGTTTTGAACACTGCTTCATGCTCCTCCTATTTTTCAGACCGTTTCATTCTCCTCATGTTTTTGACACCTTTTGAAGCTCTTCATAATTTTCACACCTTTTCATGCTCTTCATGTTTTTGAACACCATTTCATGCTCCTCCTATTTTTCAGACCTTTTCATGCTCCTCATGTATTTCACACGTTTTGAAGCTCTTCATATTTTTCACACCTTTTCAGGCTCTTCATGTTTGTGAACACTGCTTCATGCTCCTCCTATTTTTCAGACCGTTTCAAGCTCCTCATATTTTTGACACTTTTTGAAGCTCTTCATATTTTTCACACCTTTTTAGGCTCTCCATGTTTCTGAACACCACTTCATGCTCCTCCTATTTTTCAGACCGTATCATGCTTCTCATATTTTTCACACCTTTTGGAGCTCTTCATATTTTTCACATCTTTTCAGGCTCTTCATGTTTTTCAACACCACTTCATGCTCCTCCTATTTTTCAGAGAGATACATGCTCCACATATATTTCACACCTTTTGAAGCTCTTCATATTTTTCACACTTTTTCAGGCTCTTCATTTTTTTCCACACCACTTCATGCTTCTCCTATTTTTCAGACCGTATCATGCTCCTCATGTATTTCAAACCTTTGAAGCTTTTCAAATTTTTCACACATTTTCAGGCTCTTCATGTTTTTGAACACCATTTCATGCTCCTCCTATTTTTCAGACCGTTTCATGCTTTTCATATTTTTGACATCTTTTGAAGCTCTTCATATTTTTCACACCTTTTGAAGCTCCTCATATATTTCACACCTTTTGAAGCTCTTCATATTTTTCACACATTTTCAGGCTCTTCATGTTTTTGAACACCGCTTCATGCTCCTCCTATTTTTCAGACGGTTTCATGCTCTTCATATTTTAGACAACTTTTGAAGCTCGTCATATTTTTCACACCTTTTCAGGCTCTTCATGTTTTTGAACATCGCTTCATGCTCCTTTATTTTTCAGACAATTTCTTGCTCCTCATATTTTTAAAACCTTTTGAAGCTCTTCAGATTTTTCACACCTTTTCAGGCACTTCATGTTTTTGAACACCGCTTCATGCTCCTCCTATATTTCAGACCGTTTCATGCTCCTCATATATTTGACACCTTTTGAAGCTCTTCATATTTTTCACAACTTTTCAGGCTCTTCATGTTTTTGAACACCGCTTCATGCTCCTCCTATTTTTCAGACCGTTTCATGCTCATCTCATTTTTGACACATTTTGAACTTCTTCATATTTTTCACACCTTTAAAGCTCTTCATATTTTTCACAACTTTTCAGTCTCTGCATTTTTTTGAACACCGCTTCATGCTCCTCCTATTTTTCAGACCGTTTCATGCTCCTCATGTATTTCACACCTTTTGAAGCTCTTCAAATTTTTCACACCTTTTCAGGCTCTTCATGTTTTTGATTACCGTTTCATCGTCCTCCTATTTTTCAGACCGTTTCATGCTCCTCATATTTTTCACACCTTTTGAAGCTCTTCATATTTTTCCCACCTTTTCAGGCTCTTCATGTTTTTCAACACCAGTTCATGCTCCTCCTATTTTTCACCGTTTCAAGCTCCTCATAATTTTCACACCTTTTAAAGCTCTTCTTATTTTTCACACCTTTTCAGGCTCTTCATGTTTTTCAACACCGCTTCATGCTGCTCCTATTTTTCAGACCGTTTCATGCTCATCTCTTTTTTGACAACTTTTGAAGCTCTTCATATTTTCATACCTTTTGAAGCTCTTCATATTTTTCACACGTTTTCAGGCTCTTCATGTTTTTCAACACCGCTTCATGCTCCTCCTATTTTTCAGACCGTTTCGTGCTCCTCATATTTTTGACACGTTTTGAAGCTCTTCATATTTTTCACACCTTTTCAGGCTCTTCTTGTTTTTCAACACCGCTTCTTGCTCCTCCTATTTTTCAGACCGTTTCATGCTCCTCATATTGTTGACACCTTTTGAAGCACTTCATATTTTTCACACCTTTTCAGGCTCTTCATGTTTCTGAACACCACTTCCTGCTCCTCCTATTTTTGAGGCCGTTTCATGCTCATCTCATTTTTGACACCTTCTGAAGCTCTTCATTTTTTTCACACCTTTTGAACTCTTCATATTCTTCACACGTTTTCAGGCTCTTCATGTATTTCAATAACGCTTCTTACTCCTCGTATTTTTCAGACCGTTTCATGCTCCTCATATTTTTGACACCTTTTGAAGCTCTTCACATTTTTCACACCTTTTCCGGCTCTTCATGTTTTTCAACACCGCTTCATGCTCCTCCTATTTTTCAGATCGTTTCAGGCTCCGCATATTTTTGACTCCTTTTGAAGCTCTTCATATTTTTCACACGTTTTCAGGCCCTTCATGTTTTTGAACACCGCTTCATGCTCCTCCTATTTTTCAGACGTTTTCAGGCTGCTCGTATTTTTCAGACCGTTTCATGCTCCTCATATTTTTGACAATTTTATAAGCTCTTCATATTTTTCACACATTTTCAGGCTCTTCATGTTTTTGAACACCGCTTCATGCTCCTCCTATTTTTCAAACCTTTTGAAGCTCTTAATTTTTTTCACACCTTATCAGCCTCTTCATGATTTTGAACACCGCTTCATGCTCCTCCTATTTTTCAGACCGTTTCATGCTCCTCAGGTATTTCACACCTTTTCAAGCTCTTCATATTTTTCACAACTTTTCAGGCTCTTCACGTTTTTGAACAACACTTCATGCTCCTCCTACTTTTCAGACTGTTTCATGCTCATCTCATTTTTGACACCTTTTCAGGGTCTTCATATTTTTCAAACTTTTGAAGATCTTCATATTTTTCACACTTTTTCAGGCTCTTCATGTTTTGAACACTGCTTCATGCTCCTCCTATTTTTCAGACCGTTTCATTCTCCTCATGTTTTTCACACCTTTTGAAGCTCTTCATAATTTTCACACCTTTTCATGCTCTTCATGTTTTTGAACACCGTTTCATGCTCGTCCTATTTTTCAGACCATTTCAAGCTCCTCATATTTTTGAAACCTTTTGAAGCTCTTCATATTTTTCACACCTTTTCCGTCTCTTCTTGTTTTTCAACACCGCTTCTTGCTCCTCCTATTTTTCAGACCGTTTCATGCTCCTCATATTGTTGACACCTTTTGAAGCACTACATATTTTTCAAACCTTTTCAGGCTCTTCATATTTTTGAACACCGCTGCATGTTCCTCCTGTTTTTCACACCTTTTGAAGCTCTTCATATTTTTCACACCTTTTCAGGCTGTACATGTTTTTGAAGACCACTTCATGCTCCTCATCTTTTTCAGACCGTTTCATGCTCCTGATATTTTTCACACCGTTTGAAGCTCTTCATATTTTTCACACGTTTTCAAATTCTTCATGTTTTTGATCACCGTTTCATGCTCCTACTATTTTTCAGACCGTTTCATGCTCCTCATATTTTTGACACCTTTTGAAGCTCTTCACATTTATCACACCTTTTCAGGCTCTTCATGTTTTTCAACACCGCTTCATGATCCTCCTATATTTCAGAGCGTTTCATGCTCCTCATATTTTTGACACCTTTTGAAGCTCTTCACATTTTTCACACCTTTTCCGGCTCTTCATGTTTTTCAACTCCGCTTCATGCTCCTACTATTTTTCAGATCGTTTCAGGCTCCGCATATTTTTGACTCCTTTTGAAGCTCTTCATATTTTTCACCCGTTTTCAGGCCCTTCATGTTTTTGAACACCGCTTCATGCTCCTCCTATTTTTCAGACCGTTTCAGGCTGCTGTATTTTTCAGACCTTTTCATGCTCCTCATATTTTTGACAATTTTATAAGCTCTTCATATTTTTCACACTTTTTCAGGCTCTTCATGTTTTGAACACCGCTTCATGCTCCTCCTATTTTTCAGACGGTTTCAGGCTGCTCGTATTTTTCAGACCGTTTCATGCTCCTCATATTTTTGACAATTTTATAAGCTCTTCATATTTTTCACACTTTTTCAGGCTCTTCATGTTTTTAACACCGCTTCATGCTCCTCCTATTTTTCAGACGGTTTCAGGCTGCTCGTATTTTTCAGACCGTTTCATGCTCCTCATATTTTTGACAATTTTATAAGCTCTTCACATTTTTCACACCTTTTCCGGCTCTTCATGTTTTTCAACACCGCTTCATGCTCCTCCTATTTTTCAGATCGTTTCAGGCTGCTCGTATTTTTCAGACCGTTTCATGCTCCTCATATTTTTGACAATTTTATAAGCTCTTCATATTTTTCACACTTTTTCAGGCTCTTCATGTTTTTGAACACCGCTTCATCCTCCTCCTATTTTTTAAACCTTTTGAAGCTCTTCATATTTTTCACACTTTTTCAGGCTCTTCATGTTTTGAACACCGCTTCATGCTCCTCCTATTTTTCAGACCGTTTCATGCTCCTCAGGTATTTCACACCTTTTCAAGCTCTTCATATTTTTCACAACTTTTCAGGCTCTTCACGTTTTTGAACAACACTTCATGCTCCTCCTCCTTTTCAGACTGTTTCATACTCATCTCATTTTTGACACCTTTTCAGGGTCTTCATATTTTTCAAACTTTTGAAGATCTTCATATTTTTCACACTTTTCCAGGCTCTTCATGTTTTGAACACTGCTTCATGCTCCTCCTATTTTTCAGACCGTTTCATTCTCCTCATGTTTTTGACACCTTTTGAAGCTCTTCATAATTTTCACACCTTTTCATGCTCTTCATGTTTTTGAACACCATTTCATGCTCCTCCTATTTTTCAGACCTTTTCATGCTCCTCATGTATTTCACACGTTTTGAAGCTCTTCATATTTTTCACACCTTTTCAGGCTCTTCATGTTTGTGAACACTGCTTCATGCTCCTCCTATTTTTCAGACCGTTTCAAGCTCCTCATATTTTTGACACTTTTTGAAGCTCTTCATATTTTTCACACCTTTTTAGGCTCTCCATGTTTCTGAACACCACTTCATGCTCCTCCTATTTTTCAGACCGTATCATGCTTCTCATATTTTTCACACCTTTTGGAGCTCTTCATATTTTTCACATCTTTTCAGGCTCTTCATGTTTTTCAACACCACTTCATGCTCCTCCTATTTTTCAGAGAGATACATGCTCCACATATATTTCACACCTTTTGAAGCTCTTCATATTTTTCACACTTTTTCAGGCTCTTCATTTTTTTCCACTCCACTTCATGCTTCTCCTATTTTTCAGACCGTTTCATGCTCCTCATGTATTTCAAACCTTTGAAGCTTTTCAAATTTTTCACACATTTTCAGGCTCTTCATGTTTTTGAACACCATTTCATGCTCCTCCTATTTTTCAGACCGTTTCATGCTTTTCATATTTTTGACATCTTTTGAAGCTCTTCATATTTTTCACACCTTTTGAAGCTCCTCATATATTTCACACCTTTTGAAGCTCTTCATATTTTTCACACATTTTCAGGCTCTTCATGTTTTTGAACACCACTTCATGCTCCTCCTATTTTTCAGAGAGTTTCATGCTCCTCATGTATTTCACACCTTTTGAAGCTCTTCATATTTTTCACACCTTTTCAGGCTGTTCATGTTTTTCCACATCACTTCATGCTTCTCCTATTTTTCAGACCGTTTCATGCTCCTCATGTATATCACACCTTTGAAGCTTTTCATATTTTTCACAGCTTTTCAGGCTCTTCATGTTTTGAACACCATTTAATGCTCCTCCTATTTTTCAGACAGTTTCATGCTCTTCATATTTTTGACACCTTTTGAAGCTCTTCATATTTTTCACACCTTTTCAGGCTCTTCATATATTTCACACCTTTTCAGGCTCTTCATGTTTTTGAACACCATTTCATGCTCCCCCTATTTTTCAGATCATTTCATGCTCTTCATATTTTTGACACCTTTTGAAGCTCTCCATATTTTTCACACCTTTTGAAGCTCTTCATATATTTCACACCTTTTCAGGCTCTTCATGTTTTTAAACACCGCTTCATGCTCCTCCTATTTTTCAGACCGTTTCAGGCTCTTCATATTTTTTTTACACCTTTTGACGCTCTTCATATTTTTCACATCTTTTCAGGCTCTTCAGGTTTTTCAACACCACTTAATGCTCCTGCTATTTTTCAGACCGTTTAATGCTCCTCATGTAGTTCAAACCTTTTGAAGCTCTTCATATTTTTCACACCTTTTCAGGCTCTTCATGTTTTTGAACACCGCTTCATGCTCCTCCTATTTTTCAGACGGTTTCATGCTCTTCATATTTTAGACAACTTTTGAAGCTCGTCATATTTTTCACACCTTTTCAGGCTCTTCATGTTTTTGAACATCGCTTCATGCTCCTTTATTTTTCAGACAATTTCTTGCTCCTCATATTTTTAAAACCTTTTGAAGCTCTTCAGATTTTTCACACCTTTTCAGGCACTTCATGTTTTTGAACACCGCTTCATGCTCCTCCTATATTTCAGACCGTTTCATGCTCCTCATATATTTGACACCTTTTGAAGCTCTTCATATTTTTCACAACTTTTCAGGCTCTTCATGTTTTTGAACACCGCTTCATGCTCCTCCTATTTTTCAGACCGTTTCATGCTCATCTCATTTTTGACACATTTTGAACTTCTTCATATTTTTCACACCTTTAAAGCTCTTCATATTTTTCACAACTTTTCAGTCTCTGCATTTTTTTGAACACCGCTTCATGCTCCTCCTATTTTTCAGACCGTTTCATGCTCCTCATGTATTTCACACCTTTTGAAGCTCTTCAAATTTTTCACACCTTTTCAGGCTCTTCATGTTTTTGATTACCGTTTCATCCTCCTCCTATTTTTCAGATCGTTTCATGCTCCTCATATTTTTCACACCTTTTGAAGCTCTTCATATTTTTCCCACCTTTTCAGGCTCTTCATGTTTTTCAACACCAGTTCATGCTCCTCCTATTTTTCAGACCGTTTCAAGCTCCTCATAATTTTCACACCTTTTAAAGCTCTTCTTATTTTTCACACCTTTTCATGTTCTTCATGTTTTTGAACACCGCTTCATCTTTCTCCTATTTTTAAGACCGTTTCATGCTCCTCATATTTTTGACACCTTTTGAAGCTCTTCATATTTTTCACACCTTTTCAGGCTTTTCATGTTTTTCAACACCGCTACATGATCCTCCTATTTTTCAGACCGTTTCCTGCTCCTCATATTTTTGACACCTTTTGAAGCTCTTCATATATTTCACACCGTTTCAGGCTCTTCATGTTTTTCAACACCGCTTCATGCTCCTCCTATTTTTCAGACCGTTTCTTGATGCTCATATTTTTGACACCTTTTGAGGCTCTTCATATTTTTCACACCTTTTCAGGCTCTTCATGTTTTTGAACACTGTTTCAAGCTCCTCCTCTTTTTCACACCGTTTCATGCCCCTCATAATTTTGATCCCTTTTGAAGCTTTTCATATTTTTCACACCTTTTCAGGCTCTTCATGTTTTTGAACACAGTTTCATACTCCTCCTATTTTTCAGCCCAATTAATGCTCCTCATATTTTTCACACCTTTTTAAGCACTTCATATTTTTTCACACCTTTTCAGGCTCTTCACTTTTATCAACACCGCTTCATGCTCCTCCTATTTTTCAGACCGTTTCATGCTCCTCATATTTTTCACACCTTTGGAAGCACTTCATATTTTTTCACACCTTTTCAGGCTCTTCATGTTTTTCAACACCGCTTAATGCTCCTCATATTTTTCAGACCGTTTCATGCTCCTCATATTTTTGACACCTTTTGAAGCTCTTCCTATATTTCACACCTTTTCAGGCTCTTCATGTTTTTGAACACCTTTTCATGCTCCTTCTACTTTTCAGACCGTTTCATGCTACTCATATTTTTCACACCTTTTGAAGCTCTTCATTTTTTTCACACCTTTTCAAGCTCTTCATATTTTTCAACACCGTTTCATATTCCTCCTATTTTTCAGACCGTTTCATGCTCCTCATATTTTTGACAGCTTCTGAAGCTCTTCATATATTTCACATCTTTTCAGGCTCTTCATGTTTTTCAACACCTCTTCATGCACCTCCTATATTTCAGACCGTTTCATGCTCCTCATAATTTTGACACCTTTGAAGCTCTTCATATTTTTCAAACCTTTTCAGGCTCTTCATGTTTTTCAACACCACTTCATGCACCTCCTATATTTCAGACCGTTTCATGCTCCTCATATTTTGTCACGTTTTGAAGCTCTTCATATTTTTCGCACATTTCAGTCTCTTCATGTTTTTGAATACTGCTTCATGCTCCTCCTATTTTTCAGAGCGATTCATGCTCCTCATATTTTTGACACGTTTTGAAGCTCTTCATATTTTTCACACCTTTTCAGGCTCTTCATGTTTTTGAACACCGCTTAATGCTCCTCCCATTTTTCAGATTGTTTCATGCTCCTCATATTTTTGACACGTTTTGAAGCTCTTCATATTTTTCACACTTTTTCAGGCTCTTCATGTTTTTGAACACCGCTTAATGCTCCTCCTATTTTTCAGATTGTTTCATGCTCCTCATTTTTTTGACACGTTTTGAAGCTCTTCATATTTTTCACACCTTTTCAGGCTCTTCATGTTTTTGAACACCGTTTCATGCTCCTCTTATTTTTTTTTTATTGTTATTTTTTTTATTTTTTTTTATTATTTTTATTTTTTTTTCCAGTGGGTTTTGTCATACTTTGATATGAATCAGCCATGGATTTACATGTATTCCCAGTCCCGATTCCCCCTCCCACCTCCCTCTCCTCCCGATTCCTCTGGGTCTTCCCAGTGCACCAAGCCGGAGCACTTGTCTCGTGCATCCTACCTGGGCTGGTGATTTGTTTCACCATAGATAGCATACATGCTGTTCTTTTGAAACATCCCACCCTCACATTCTCCCACAAAGTTTAAAAGTCTGTTCTGTATTTCTGTGTCTCTTTTTCTGTTCTGCATATAGGGTTATCGTTGTCACCTTTCTAAATTCCATATACATGTGTCAGTATGCTGTAATGTTCTTTATCTTTCTGGCTTACTTCACTCTGTAAAATGGGCTCCAGCTTCATCCATCTCATTAGGACTGATTCAAATGAATTCTTTTTAATGGCTGAGTAATATTCCATGGTGTATATGTACCACAGCTTTCTTATCCATTCATCTGCTGACGGGCATCTAGGTTGCTTCCATGTCCTGGCTATTATAAACAGTGCTGCGATGAACATTGGGGTGCACGTGTCTCTTTCAGACGAACCTATGGACACCTTATCTTTGACAAAGGAGGCAAGGATATGCAATGGAAAAAAGACAACCTCTTTAACAAGTGGTGCTGGGAAAACTGGTCAACCACTTGTAAAAGAATGAAAATAGAACACTTTCTAACACCATACACAAAAATAAACTCAAAATGGATTAAAGATCTAAATGTAAGACCAGAAACTATAAAACTCCTAGAGGAGAAGATAGGCAAAACACTCTCCGACATAAATCAAAGCAAGATCCTCTATGACCCACCTCCCAGAATATTGGAAATAAAAGCAAAACTAAACAAATGGGACCTAATGAAACTTAAAAGCTTTTGCACTACAAAGGAAACTATAAGTAAGGTGAAAAGACAGCCCTCAGATTGGGAGAAAATAATAGCAAATGAAGAAACAGACAAAGGATTAATCTCAAAAATATACAAGCAAATCCTGCAGCTCAATTCCAGAAAAATAAATGACCCAATAAAAAATGAGCCAAAGAACTAAACAGACATTTCTCCAAAGAAGACATACAGATGGATAACAAACACATGAAAAGATGCTCAACATCACTCATTATTAGAGAAATGCAAATGAAAACCACAATGAGGTACCATTACATGCCAGTCAGGATGGCTGCTATCCAAAAGTCTACAAGCAATAAATGCTGGAGAGGGAGTGGAGAAAAGGGAACCCTCTTATACTGTTGGTGGGAATGCACACTAGTACAGCCGCTATGGAAAACGGTGAAGAGATTTCTTAAAAAACTGGAAATAGAACTGCCATATGACCCAGCAATCCCACTTCTGGGCATACACAATGAGGAAACCAGATCCTCATATTTTTCAGACCGTTTCAAACTCCTCATATTTTTTACACCTTTTGAGGCTCTTCATATATTTCACACCTTTTCAGACTCTTCATGTTTTTCAACACCGCTTCATGCTCCTCCTATTTTTCAGATCGTTTCATGGTCCTCATATTTTTGACACCTTTTGAAGCTCTTCATATTTTTCACCCCTTTTCAGGCTCTTCATGTTTTTGAACACCGCTTCATGCTCCTCCTATTTTTGAGACCGTTTCATGCTCCTCATGTATTTCCCACCTTTTGAAGCTCTTCATATTTGTCACACCTTTTCAGGCTCCTCATGTTTTTCAACACCGCTTCATGCTCCTCCTATTTTTCAGACCGTTTCATGCTCCTCATATTTTTCACACCTTTTGAAGCTGTTCATATTTTTCACACCTTTTCAGGCTCTTCATGTTTTTGAACACCGGTTCATGCTCCTCCTATTTTTCAGACCGTATCATGCTCCTCATATTTTTCACACCTTTTGGAGCTCTTCATATTTTTCACACCTTTTCAGGCTCTTCAGGTTTTTCGACACCGGTTCATACTCCTCATATTTTTCAGACCGTTTCATGCTCCTCATATTTTTCACACCTTTTGAAGCTCTTCATATATTTCACACCTTTCAGGCTCTTCATTTTTTTCAACACTACATCATGCTCCTCCTATTTTTCAGACCGTTTCATGCTCATCTCATTTTTGACATATTCTGAAGCTCTCCATATTTTTCACACCTTTTGAAGCTCTTCATATTTTTCACAAGATTTCAGTCTCAGCATGTTTTTGAACACCGCTTCATGCTCCTCCTATTTTCAGACCGTTTCATGCTCCTCATGTATTTCACACCTTTTGAAGCTCTTCATATTTGTCACAACTTTTCAGGCTCCTCATGTTTTTCAACACCGCTTCATGCTCCTCCTATTTTTCAGACCGTTTCATGCTCCTCATATTTTTCACACCTTTTGAAGCTCTTCATATTTTTAACACCTTTTCAGGCTCTTCATGTTTTTGGACACCGCTTCATGCTCCTCCTAATTTTTAAACCGTTTAATGCTCCTCATGTATTTCACACCTTTTGAAGCTCTTCATATTTTTCACACCTTTTCAGGCTCTTCATGTGTTTGAACACCATTTCATGCTCCTCCTATTTTTCAGACCGTTTCATGCTCCTCATATTTTTGACATCTTTTGAAGCTCTTCATATTTCTCACACCTTTTCAGGCTCTTCATGTTTTTGAACACCGCTTCATGCTCCTCCTATTTTTCAGACCGTTTCATGCTCATCTCATTTTTGACACCTTTTGAAGCTCTTCATATTTTTCAAACCTTTTGAAGCTCTTCATATTTTTCACACCTTTTCAGACTCTGCATGTTTTTGAACACCGCTTCATGCTCCTCCTGTTTTTCAGATCGTTTCATGCTCCTCATGTATTTCACACCTTTTGAAGCTCTTCATATTTGTCACACCTTTTCAGGCTCTTCATGTTTTTCAACACCGCTTCATGCTCCTCCTATTTTTCAGACCGTTTCATGATCCTCATATTTTTCACACTTTTTGAAGCTCTTCATATTTTTCACACATTTTAAGGCTCTTCATGTTTTTCAACATCGCTTCATGCTCCTCCTATTTTTCAGACCGTTTCAAGCTTCTCATGTATTTCACACCTTTTGAAGCTCGTCATATTTTGCACACGTTTTCAGGCTCTTCATGTTTTTTCACAACCACTTCATGCTCCTCCTATTTTTCAGACCGTATCATGCTCCTCATATTTTTCACACCTTTTCAGGCTCTTCATTATTTTCAACACAACTTCATGCTCCTCCCATTTTTCAGACCGTTTTTTACTCATCTCGTTTTTGACACCTTTTGAAGCTGTTCATATTTTTCACACCTTTTGAAGCTCTTCATGTTTTTGAACACCGTTTCATGCTCCTCCTATTTTTCAGACCGTTTCATGCTCCTCATATATTTCACAACTTTTGAAGCTCTTCATATATTTCACACCTTTTCAGGAACTTCATGTTTTTCAACACCTCTTCATGATCCTCCTATTTTTAAGACCGTTTCATATTCCTCATATTTTTGACACCTTTTTAGGCTCTTCATGTTTTTTACACCTTTTCAGGCTCTTCATGTTTTTCAACACCGCTTCATGCTCCTCCTATTTTTCAGACCGTGTCATGCTCCTCCTATTTTTGACACATTTTGAAGCTCTTCATATTTTTCACACCTTTTGAAGCTCTTCATATTTTTCAAACCTTTACAGGCTCTTCATGTATTTCAACACCGCTTCATGCTCCTCCTATTTTTCAGACAATTTCATGCTCGTCATATTTTTCAAACCTTTTAAAACTCTTCATAATTTTCACACCTATTCATGCTCTTCATTTTTTACACACTGTTTCATGCTCCTCCTATTTTTCAGACCGCTTCATGCTCCTATATTTTTCACACCTTTTGAAACTCTTCATATTTTTCACACTTTTTAAGCTCTTCATATTTTTCACAGTTTTCAGGCTCTTCATGCTTCTGAACACCGCTTCATGCTCCACCTATTTTTCAGACTGTTTCATGCTCTTCATATTTTTCACACCTTTTCAGGCTCTTCATATTTTTGAACACCTCTTCATGCTACTCCTATTTTTGATACCTTTTGAAGCTCTTCATATTTTTCACACCTTTTCAGGCTCTTCATGTTTTTCAACACCGCTTCATGCTCCTCCTATTTTTCAAACCGTATCATGCTCCTCATATTTTTCACACGTTTTGAAGCTCTTCGTATTTTTCACACGTTTTCAGGCTCTTCATGTTTTTGAACACCACATCATGCTCCTTCTATTTTTCAGAGAGTTTCATGCTCCTCATATATTTCACACCTTTTGAAGCTCTTCATATTTTTCACACCTTTTCAGGCTCTTCATGTTTTTGAACACTTCTTCATGCTCCTCCTATTTTTCAGACCGTTTCATGCTCCTCATATTTTTGACAACTTTTGAAGCTCTTCATATTTTTCACAACTTTTCAGGCTCTTCCTGTTTTTGAACCCCTCTTCATGCTTCTCCTATTTTTCAGACCGTTTAATGCTCCTCATGTATTTCACACCTTTTGAAGCTCTTCATATTTTTCACACGTTTTCAGGCTCTTCATGTTTTTGAACACCGCTTCATGCTTCTCCTATTTTTCAGACCGTTTAATGCTCCTCATGTATTTCACACTTTTTGAAGCTCTTCATATATTTCACACCTTTTCAGTCTCTTCCTTTTTTTCAACACCAGATCATACTCCTTCTATTTTTCAGACCGTTTCATGTTCATTTCATTTTTGAAACCTTTTGAAATCTTCATATTTTTCACACCATTTTTTTGCTCTTCATGTTTTTGAACACCACTTCATGCTCCTCCTATTTTTCAGACCGTTTCATGCTCATCTCATTTTTGACACCTTTTGCAGCTCTTCATATTTTTCACACCTTTTCAGGCTCTTCATGTTTTTGAACCCCGCTTCATGCTCCTCCTATTTTTCAGACCGCTTCATACTCCTCTCATTTTTGACACCTTTTGAAACTCTTCATATTTTTGACACCTTTTGAAGCTCTTCATATTTCTCACACGTTTTCAGGCTCTTCATGATTTTCAACACAGATTCATGCTCCCCCTTTTTTCAGACCGTTTCATGCTCCTCATATTTTTGACACCTTTTGAATCTCCTCATATTTTTACACCTTTTGAAGCTCTTCATGTATTTCACAATTTTTCAGGCTCTTCATGTTTTTCAACACAGCTTCATGCTCCTCCTATTTTTCAGACCGTTTTATGCTCCTCATATTTTTCACACCTTTTGAAGCTCTTCATATTTTTCACACCTTTTAAGCCTCTTCATGTTTTTTAACACCGCTTCATGCTCCTCCTATTTTCAAGACAGTTTCATACTCCTCATGTATTTCATACCTTTTGAAGCTCTTCATATTTTTCACACCTTTTCAGGCTCTTCATATTTTTGAACACCGCTACATGCTCCTCCTATTTTTCACACCTTTTGAAGCTCTTCATATTTTTCACACCTTTTAAGCCTCTTCATGTTTTTTAACACCGCTTCATGCTCCTCCTATTTTCAAGACAGTTTCATACTCCTCATGTATTTCATACCTTTTGAAGCTCTTCATATTTTTCACACCTTTTCAGGCTCTTCATGTTTTTTAACACCGCTTCATGCTCCTCCTATTTTTCAGACCGTTTCATGCTCCTCATATATTTCACACCTTTTGAAGTTCTTCATATTTTTCACACCTTTTCAGGCTCTGCATGTTTTTCAACACCGTTTCATGCTCCTCCTATTTTTCAGACCGTTTCATGCTCCTCATATTTTTGACACCTTTTGAAGCTCTTCATATATTTGACACCATTTGAAGCTCTTCATATTTTCCACAACTTTTCAGGCTCTGCATATTTTTGAACACCGTTTCATGCTACTCCTATATTTCAGACCGATACTTGCTGCTCATATATTTGACACCTTTTGAAACTCTTCATATTTTTAACACCTTTTCAGGCCCTTCATGTTTTTGAAGACCGCTTCATGCTCCTGTTTATCAGACCTTTTCATGTTCCTCATATTTTAAACACATTTTGAAGCTCTTCATTTTTTTCACACCATTTCATGCTCTTCATGTTTTTCAACACCGTTTCATGCTCCTCCTATTTTTCAGACTGTTTCATGCTCCTCATATTTTTGTCACTTTTTGAAGCTCTTCTATTTTTCAAACCTTTAGAGTCTCTTCATATATTTCAACACCGCTTCATGCTCTCCAATTTTTCAGACCATTTCATGCTCGTCATATTTTTCAAAACTTTTAAAGCTTTTCATAATTTTCACACCTATTCATGCTCTTCATTTTTTCCACACTGTTTCATGCTCCTCCTATTTTTCAGACCGTTTCATACTCCTCATATTTTTCACACCTTTTGAAGCTCTTCATATTTTTTACACCTTTTGAAGCTCTTCATATTTTTCACAAGTTTTCAGGCTGTTCATGTTTCTGAACACCGCTTGATGATCCTCCTATTTTTCAGACCGTTTCATGCTCCTCATATTTTTGACACGTTCTGAACCTATTCATGTATTTCACACCTTTTCAGGCTCTTCTTATTTTTGAACACCGTTTGCGGCTCCTCCTATTTTTGAGAACGTTTCATGCTCCTCATCTTTTTAACACGTTTTGAAGCTCTTCATATTTTTCACACCTTTTCAGGCTCTTCATGTTTTTGATCAGCATTTCATGCTTCTCCTATTTTTCAGACCGTTTCATGCTCCTCATATTTTTGACACCTTTTAAAGCTCCTCATATTTTTCACACCTTTTCAGGCTCTTCAAGTTTTTCAACACCACTTCATGCTCCTCCTTTTGCAGACCTTTTCATGCTCCTCATATTTTTCACACCTTTTAAAGCTCTTCATATTTTTCACACCTTTTCAGTCTCTTCATTTTTTTCAACACCAATTCATGCTCCTCCTATTTTTCAAACCGTTTCATGCTCATCTCATTTTTGACACCTTTTGAAGCTTTTCATATTTTTCAAAACTTTTCAGGCTCTTCATGTTTTTGAACACCGCTTCATGCTCCTCCTATTTTTGAGACCGTTTCATTCTCCTCATATTTTTGACACCTTTTGATACTCTTCATATTTTTCACACCTTTTGAAGCTCTTCATATTTTTCACACCTTTTAAAGCTCTTCATATATTTCACAACTTTTCAGGCTCTTCTTTTTTTTCAACTCCACTTCATGTTCCTCTTATTTTTCAGACCGTTTCATGCTCATCTCATTTTTCACACATTTGAAGCTCTTCATATTTTTCACACTTTTGAAGCTCTTCATATTTTTCACACGTTTTCAGGCTCTTCATGTTTTTCAACACCGCTTCATGCTCCTCCTATTATTCAGATCGTTTCATTCTCCTCATATTTTTTACACCTTTTGAAGGTCTTCATATATTTCACACCTTTTCAGCCTCTTCTTTTTTTTCAACACCACTTCATGCTCCTCTTATTTTTCAGACCGTTTCATGCTCATCTCATTTTTGACACATTTGAAGCTCTTCATATTTTTCACACCTTTTGAAGCTCTTCATATTTTTCACAACTTTTCAGGCTCTTCATGTTTTTGAACACCGCTTCATGCTCCTCCTACTTTTCAGACCGTTCCATGCTCCGCATATTTTTACCACCTTTTGAAGCTTTTCATATTTTTCACACATTTTCTGGCTGTTCAAGTTTTTCAACACCACTTCATGCTCCTCCTTTTTTGCAGACCGTTTCATGCTCCCCATGTTTTTTACACCTTTTGAAGCTCTTCATATTTTTCACACGTTTTCAGGCTCTTCATGTTTTTCAAGACCGCTTCATGCTCCTCCTATTTTTCAGACCGTTTCATGCTCCTCATATTTTTGACACTTTTTGAAGCTCTTCATATTTTTCACACCTTTTCAGGCTCTTCATGTTTTTGAACACCACTACATGCTCCTCCTATTTTTCAGAGAGTTTCATGCTCTTCATGTATTTCACACCTTTTGAAGCTCTTCATATTTTTCACACGTTTTCAGGCTCTTCATGTTTTTGAACACTGCTTCTTGCTCCTCCTAATTTTCAGAGAGTTTCATGCGCCTCATGTATTTCACACCTTTTGAAGCTCTTCATATTTTTCACAAGTTTTCAGGCTCTTCATGTTTTTGAACAGTGCTTCTTGCTCCTCCTCTTTTTCAGAGAGTTTCATGCTCCTCATGTATTTCACACCTTTTGAAGCCTTTCATATTTTTCACACCTTTTCAGGCTCTTCATGTTTTTGCACACCACTTCATGGTTCTCCTATTTTTCAGCCCGTTACATGCTCCTCATGTATTTCACGCCTTTTGAAGCTCTTCATATTTTTCACACCTTTTCAGGCTCTTCATGTTTTTGATCAGCATTTCATGCTTCTCCTATTTTTCAGACCGTTTCATGCTCCTCATATTTTTGACACCTTTTAAAGCTCCTCATATTTTTCACACCTTTTCAGGCTCTTCATGTTTTTGAACACCGTTTCATGCTCCTCCTATTTTTCAGATCGTTTCATGCTCCTCATATATTTGACACCTTTTGAAGCTCTTCATATTATTCACAACTTTTCAGGCTCTTCATATTTTTCATCACCGTTTCATGCTGCTTCTATTTTTCAGACCGTTTCATGCTCCTCATATTTTTCACATCTTTTGAAGCTCTTCATATTTTTCACACCTTTTCAGGCTCTTCATGTTTTTGACGACAGCTTCATTTTCCTCCTATTTTTCAGATCGTTTCATGCTCCTCATATATTTGACACCTTTTGAAGCTCTTCATATTATTCACAACTTTTCAGGCTCTTCATGTTTTTCAACACCACTTCATGCTCCTCCTATTTTTCAGACCGTTTCATGCTCCTCATATTTTTGACACTTTTTGAAGCTGTTCATATTTTTCACACCTTTTCAGGCTCTTCATGTTTTTCAACACCGTTTCATGCTCCTCATATTTTTGACACCTTTTGAATCTCTTCATATTTTCACACCTTTTCAGGCTCTTCATGTTTTTCAACACCGCTTTATGCTCCTCCTATTTTTCAGACCGTTTCATACTCCTCATATTTTTGACACCTTTTGAAGGTCTTCATATATTTCACACATTTTCAGGCTCTTCTTTTTTTTCAACTCCACTTCATGCTCCTCTTATTTTTCAGACCGTTTCATGCTCATCTCATTTTTGACACATTTGAAGCTCTTCATATTTTTCACACCTTCTGAAGCTCTTCATATTTTTCACACGTTTTCAGGCTCTTCATATTTTTCAACACCGCTTCATGCTCCTCCTATTATTCAGATCGTTTCATTCACCTCATATTTTTGACACCTTTTGAAGGTCTTCATATATTTCACACCTTTTCAGCCTCTTCTATTTTTTCAACACCACTTCATGCTCCTCTTATTTTTCAGACCGTTTCATGCTCATCTCATTTTTGACACATTTGAAGTTCTTCATATTTTTCACACCTTTTGAAGCTCTTCATATTTTTCACAAATTTTCAGGCTCTTCATGTTTTTCAACAACGCTTCATGCTCCTCCTATTTTTCAGACCGTTTCATGCTCCTCATATTTTTGACACCTTTTGAAACTCTTCCTGTTTTTCACACCTTTTCAGGCTCTTCTACTTATTCAACACCGCTTCATGTTCCTCCTATTTTTCAGACCATTTCATCCTCCTCATATATTTGACACTTTTTGAAGCTCCTCATATATTTCACATCTTTTCAGGGTCTTCATGTTTTTGAACACCACTTCATGCTCCTCCTTTTTTTCTGACCGTTTCATGCTCATCTCATTTTTGACACCTTTTGAAGTTTTTCATATTTTTCAAAACTTTTCAGGCTCTTCATGTTTTTGAACACCGCTTGATGCTCCTCCTATTTTTGAGACCGTTTCATGCTCCTCATATTTTTGACACATTTTGAAGCTCTTCATATATTTCACACCTTTTGAAGCTCTTCATATTTTTCACACCTTTTAAAGCTCTTCATATTTTTCACAAGTTTTCAGGCTCTTCATGTTTTTGAACACTGCTTCTTGCTCCTCCTAATTTTCATAGAGTTTCATACGCCTCATGTATTTCACACCTTTTGAAGCTCTTCATATTTTTCACAAGTTTTCAGGCTCTTCATGTTTTTGAACACTGCTTCTTGCTCCTCCTAAATTTCAGAGAGTTTCATGCGCCTCATGTATTTCACACCTTTTGAAGCTCTTCATATTTTTCACAAGTTTTCAGGCTCTTCATGTTTTTGAACACTGCTTCTTGCTCCTCCTAATTTTCAGAGAGTTTCATGCGCCTCATGTATTTCACACCTTTTGAAGCTCTTCATATTTTTCACAAGTTTTCAGGCTCTTCATGTTTTTGAACAGTGCTTCTTGATCCTCCTATTTTTCAGAGAGTTTCATGCTCCTCATGTATTTCACACCTTTTGAAGTCTTTCATATTTTTCACACCTTTTCAGGCTCTTCATGTTTTTGCACACCACTTCATGATTCTCCTATTTTTCAGCCCGTTACATGCTCCTCATATATTTCACGCCTTTTGAAGCTCTTCATATTTTTCACACCTTTTCAGGCTATTCATGTTTTTGAACACCGCTTCATTCTCCTCCTATTTTTCAGACCGTTTCATGCTCCGCATATTTTTACCACCTTTTGAAGCTTTTCATATTTTTCACATATTTTCTGGCTGTTCAAGTTTTTCAACACCACTTCATACTCCTCCTTTTTTGCAGACCGTTTCATGCTCCCATATTTTTTACACCTTTTGAAGCTCTTCATATTTTTCACACGTATTCAGGCTCTTCATGTTTTTCAAGACCGCTTCATGCTCCTCCTATTTTTCAGACCGTTTCATGCTCTTCATATTTTTGACACTTTTTGAAGCTCTTCATATTTTTCACACCTTTTCAGACTCTTCATGTTTTTGAACACCACTACATGCTCCTCCTATTTTTCAGAGAGTTTCACGCTCTTCATGTATTTCACTCCTTTTGAAGCTCTTCATATTTTTCACACCTTTTCAGGCTCTTCATGTTTTTGAACACCGTTTCATGCTCCTCCTATTTTTCAGATCGTTTCATGCTCCTCATATATTTGACACCTTTTGAAGCTCTTCATATTATTCACAACTTTTCAGCCTCTTCATGATTTTCATCACCGTTTCATGCTGCTTCTATTTTTCAGACCGTTTCATGCTCCTCATATTTTTCACATTTTTAAAGCTCTTCATATTTTTCACACCTTTTCAGGCTCTTCATGTTTTTGACGACAGCTTCATGCTCCTCCTATTTTTCAGACTGTTTCATGCTCCTCATATGTTTGACACCTTTTGAATCTCTTCATATTTTTCACACCTTTTCAGGCTCTTCATATTTGTCAACACCGTTTCATGCTCCTATTATTTTTCAGACCGTTTCATGCTCCTCATATTTTTGACACCTTTTGAAACTCTTCCTGTTTTTCACACCTTTTCAGGCTCTTCTACTTTTTCAACACCGCTTCATGATCCTCCTATTTTTCAGACCATTTCATCCTCCTCATATATTTGACACCTTTTGAAGCGCTTCATATTATTCACAACTTTTCAATCTCTTCATGTTTTCAAAAACACTTCATGCTCCTCCTATTTTTCAGACCGTTTCATGCTCGTCATATATTTGACACCTTTTGACGCTCTTCATATTTTTCACAACATTTCAATCTCTTCATGTTTTCAACAACACTTCATGCTCATATTATTTTTCAGACTGTTTCATGCTCCTCATATTTTTGACACCTTTTGAAGCTCTTCATATTTTTCACACCTTTTCCGGCGCTTCATGTTTTTCAACACCGCTTCATGCTCCTCCTATTTTTCAGACCGTTTCATACTCATCTCATTTTTGACACCTTTTGAAGCTCTTCATATTTTTCACAACTTTGAAGCTCCTCATATTTTTCACACGTTGTCAGGCTCTTCATGTTTTTCAACACCGCTTCATGCTGCTTCTATTTTTCAGACCGTTTCATGGTCCCCATATTTTTGACACGTTTTGAAGCTCTCCATATTTTTCACACCTTTTCAGGCTCTTCACGTTTTTGAACAACGCTTCATGCTCCTCCTATTTTTCAGACCGTTTCATGCTCCTCTTATTTTTGACACCTTTTGAAGCTCCTCATATTTTTCACATCTTTTCAGGCTCTTTATGTTTTTGAATACCACTTCATGCTCCTCCTATTTTTCAGACCGTTTCATGTTCCTCATATTTTTGACACATTTTGAAGCTCTTCATATATTTCAAACTTTTGAAGCTCTTCATATTTTTCACACCTTTTAAAGCTCTTCATATTTTTCACACGTTTTCAGGCTCTTCATGTTTTTCAACATCACCTCATGCTCCTCCTATTTTTCAGATGGTTTCATGTTCTTCATATTTTTGACCCCTTTTGAAGCTCTTCATATATTTCAAAGCTTTTCAAGCTCTTCATGTTTTTCAACATAGCTTCATGCTCCTCATATTTTTCAGACCGTTTCATGCTCCTCATATTTTTTATACCTTTTGAAGCTCTTCATATTTTTCACATCTTTTCAGGCTCTTCATGTTTTTGAACACCGCTTCAGGCTCCTCCTATTTTTCACATCGTTTCATGCTCCTCATATATTTGACACCTTTTTAAGCTCTTCATATTTTTCACACCTTTTCCTGCTCTTCATCTTTTTCAAAACCGTTTCATGCTCATCCTGTTTTTCAGAGTGTTTCATGCTCCTCATATGTTTGACACCTTAATAAGCTCTTCATATTTTTCACACCTTTTCAGGCTCTTCATGTTTGTCAAGACCGTTTCATGCTCATATTATTTTTCAGAACGTTTCATGCTCCTCATATTTTTGACACCTTTTGAAGCTCCTCATATTTTTCACACCTTTTCAGGCTCTTCTTATTTTTCAACACCACTTCATGATCCTCCTATTTTTCAGACCGTTTCATGCTCCTCATATATTTGACACCTTATGAAGCTCTTCATATTTTTCACAACTTTTCAGGCTCTTCATGTTTTTCATCACCGTTTCATGCTGCTTCTATTTTTCAGACCGTTTCATGCTCCTCATATTTTTCACATCTTTTGAAGCTCTTCATATTTTTCACACCTTTTCAGGCTCTTCATGTTTTTGACGACAGCTTCATGCTCCTCCTATTTTTCAGACCGTTTCATGCTCCTCATATTTTTGACACCTTTTGAAGCTCTTAATATTTTTCACACCTTTTTATGCTTTTCATCTTTTTCAAAACCGTTTCATGCTCCTCCTATTTTTCAGACTGTTTCATGCTCCTCATATGTTTGACACCTTTTGAATCTCTTCATATTTTTCACACCTTTTCAGGCTCTTCATGTTTGTCAACACCGCTTCATGATCCTCCTATTTTTCAGACCATTTCATCCTCCTCATATATTTGACACCTTTTGAAGCTCTTCATATTATTCACAACTTTTCAATCTCTTCATGTTTTCAAAAATACTTCATGCTCCTCCTGTTTTTCAGACCGTTTCATGCTCCTCATATATTTGACACCTTTTGAAGCTCTTCATATTTTTCACACCTTTTCAGGCTCTTTATGTTTTTGAACACCGCTTCATGCTCCTCCTATTTTTCAGACCGTTACATGCTCCTCATATTTTTGACAACTTTTGAAGCTCTTCATATTTTTCACACGTTTTCAGTCTCTTCATGTTTTTGAACACCGCTTCATGCTCCTCCTATTTTTCATACCGTTTCATGCTCCTCATATTTTTGACACCTTTTGAAGCTTTTCATATTTTTCACACCTTTTCAGGGTCTTTATTTTTTTCAACACCTTTTCATGATCCTCCTTTTTTTCAGACCGTTTCATGTTCATCTAATTTTTGACACCTTTTGAAGCTCTTAATATTTTTCACACCTTTTGAAGCTCTTCATATTCTTCACACGTTTTCAGGCTCTTCATGTTTTTCAACACTGCTTCATGCTGCTTCTATTTTTCAGACCGTTTCATGCTCCTCATATTTTTGACACCTTTTGAAGCTCTTAATATTTTTCACACCTTTTGAAGCTCTTCATATCCTTCACACCTTTTCCTGCTCTTCATCTTTTTCAAAACCGTTTCATGCTCATCCTGTTTTTCAGAGTGTTTCATGCTCCTCATATGTTTGACACCTTAAGAAGCTCTTCATATTTTTCACACCTTTTCAGGCTCTTCATGTTTGTCAAGATCGTTTCATGCTCATATTATATTTCAGAACGTTTCATGCTCCTCATATTTTTGACACCTTTTGAAGCTCTTCGTATTTTTCACACCTTTTCAGGCTCTTCTTATTTTTCAACACCACTTCATGATCCTCCTATTTTTCAGACCGTTTCATGCTCCTCATATATTTGACACCTTTTGAAGCTCTTCATATTTTTCACAACTTTTCAGGCTCTTCATGTTGTTCATCACCGTTTCATGCTGCTTCTATTTTTCAGACCGTTTCATGCTCCTCATATTTTTCACATCTTTTGAAGCTCTTCATATTTTTACACCTTTTCAGGCTCTTCATGTTTTTGACGACAGCTTCATGCTCTTCCTATTTTTCAGACCGTTTCATGCTCCTCATATTTTTGACACCTTTTGAAGCTCTTAATATTTTTCACACCTTTTCATGCTTTTCATCTTTTTCAAAACCGTTTCATGCTCCTCCTATTTTTCAGACTGTTTCATGCTCCTCATATGTTTGACACCTTTTGAATCTCTTCATATTATTCACACCTTTTCAGGCTCTTCATGTTTGTCAACACCGCTTCATGATCCTCCTATTTTTCAGACCATTTCATCCTCCTCATATATTTGACACCTTTTGAAGCTCTTCATATTATTCACAACTTTTCAATCTCTTCATGTTTTCAAAAATACTTCATGCTCCTCCTGTATTTCAGACCGTTTCATGCTCCTCATATATTTGACACCTTTTGAAGCTCTTCATATTTTTCACAACATTTCAATCTCTTCATGTTTTCAACAACATTTCATGCTCATATTATTTTTTAGACTGTTTCATGCTCCTCATATTTTTGACACATTTTGAAGCTCTTCATATTTTTCACACCTTTTCCGGCGCTTCATGTTTTTCAACACCGCTTCATGCTCCTGCTATTTTTCAGACCGTTTCATACTCATCTCATTTTTGACACCTTTTGAAGCTCTTCATATTATTCACAACTTTGAAGCTCTTCATATTTTTCACACGTTTTCAGGCTCTTCATGTTTTTGAACACCACTTCATGCTCCCCCTATTTTTCAGACCGTTTCATGCTCCTCATATTTTTGACACATTCTGAAGCTCTTCATATATTTCAAAACTTTTGAAGCTCTTCATATTTTTCACACCTTTTAAAGCTCTTCATATTTTTCACACGTTTTCAGGCTCTACATGTTTTTGTACACTGCTTCTTGCTCCTCCTAATTTTCAGAGAGTTTCATGCGCCTCATGTATTTCACACCTTTTGAAGGTCTTCATATTTTTCACACCTTTTCAGGCTCTTGATGTTTTTCAACACTGCTTCTTGCTCCTCCTAATTATCAGAGTGTTTCATGCGCCTCATCTGTTTCACACCTTTTGAAGCTCTTCATATTTTTCACAAGTTTTCAGGCTCTTCATGTTTTTGAACACTGCTTCTTGCTCCTCCTAATTTTCAGAGAGTTTCATGTTCCTCGTGTATTTCACACCTTTTGAAGTTCTTCATATTTTTCACACCTTTTCAGGCTCTTCATGTTTTTGCACACCACTTCATGGTTCTCCTATTTTTCAGCCCGTTACATGCTCCTCATGTATTTCACGCCTTTTGAAGCTCTTCATATTTTTCACACCTTTTCAGGCTCTTCATGTTTTTGCACACCACTTCATGGTTCTCCTATTTTTCAGCCCGTTACATGCTCCTCATGTATATCACGCCTTTTGAAGCTCCTAATATTTTTCACACGTTTTCAGGCTCTTCATGATTTTCAACACAGCCTCATGCTCCTCCTATTTTTCAGACCGTTTCATGATCCTCATATTTTTGACACCTTTAGAAGCTCTTCTTATTTTTCACACCTTTTCAGGCTCTTCATGTTTTCAACACAGCTTCATGCTCCTCCTATTTTTCAGACTGTTTCATTCTCCTCATTAATTTGACACCTTTTGAAGCTCTTCATATTTTTCACACCTTTTCAGGCTCGTCATGTTTTTCAACACCGCTTCATGCACCTCCTATTTTTCAGACCGTTTCATGCTCCTCATATTTTTGACAGATTTTGAAGCTTTTCATATTTTTCACACCTTTTCAGGCTCTTCAAGTTTTTCAAGACCACTTCATGCTCCTCCTTTTTGCAGACCTTTTCATGCTCCTCATATTTCTGACACCATTTGATGATCCTCATATTTTTCACACCTTTTCAGTCTCTTCTTTTTTTTCAACACCACTTCATGCTCCTCCTTTTTTTCAAACCGTTTCATGCTCATGTCATTATTGACACCTTTTGAAGCTTTTCATGTTTTTCACAACTTTTCAGGCTCTTCATGTTTTTGAACACCGCTTCATGCTCCTCCTATTTTTGAGACCGTTTCAGTCTCCTTATATTTTTGACACCTTTTGATGCTCTTCATATTTTTCACAGCTTTTCAGTCTCTTCTTTTTTTTCAACACCACTTCATGCTCCTCCTATTTTTCAGACCGTTTTATGCTCATCTCATTTTTGACACATTTGAAGCTCTTCATATTTTTCACACCTTTTGAAGCTCTTCATATTTTTCACACGTATTCAGGCTCTTCATGTTTTTCAAGACCGCTTCATGCTCCTCCTATTTTTCAGACCGTTTCATGCTCTTCATATTTTTGACACTTTTTGAAGCTCTTCATATTTTTCACACCTTTTCAGACTCTTCATGTTTTTGAACACCACTACATGCTCCTCCTATTTTTCAGAGAGTTTCACGCTCTTCATGTATTTCACTCCTTTTGAAGCTCTTCATATTTTTCACACCTTTTCAGGCTCTTCATGTTTTTGAACACCGTTTCATGCTCCTCCTATTTTTCAGATCGTTTCATGCTCCTCATATATTTGACACCTTTTGAAGCTCTTCATATTATTCACAACTTTTCAGCCTCTTCATGATTTTCATCACCGTTTCATGCTGCTTCTATTTTTCAGACCGTTTCATGCTCCTCATATTTTTCACATTTTTAAAGCTCTTCATATTTTTCACACCTTTTCAGGCTCTTCATGTTTTTGACGACAGCTTCATGCTCCTCCTATTTTTCAGACTGTTTCATGCTCCTCATATGTTTGACACCTTTTGAATCTCTTCATATTTTTCACACCTTTTCAGGCTCTTCATATTTGTCAACACCGTTTCATGCTCCTATTATTTTTCAGACCGTTTCATGCTCCTCATATTTTTGACACCTTTTGAAACTCTTCCTGTTTTTCACACCTTTTCAGGCTCTTCTACTTTTTCAACACCGCTTCATGATCCTCCTATTTTTCAGACCATTTCATCCTCCTCATATATTTGACACCTTTTGAAGCGCTTCATATTATTCACAACTTTTCAATCTCTTCATGTTTTCAAAAACACTTCATGCTCCTCCTATTTTTCAGACCGTTTCATGCTCGTCATATATTTGACACCTTTTGACGCTCTTCATATTTTTCACAACATTTCAATCTCTTCATGTTTTCAACAACACTTCATGCTCATATTATTTTTCAGACTGTTTCATGCTCCTCATATTTTTGACACCTTTTGAAGCTCTTCATATTTTTCACACCTTTTCCGGCGCTTCATGTTTTTCAACACCGCTTCATGCTCCTCCTATTTTTCAGACCGTTTCATACTCATCTCATTTTTGACACCTTTTGAAGCTCTTCATATTTTTCACAACTTTGAAGCTCCTCATATTTTTCACACGTTGTCAGGCTCTTCATGTTTTTCAACACCGCTTCATGCTGCTTCTATTTTTCAGACCGTTTCATGGTCCTCATATTTTTGACACGTTTTGAAGCTCTCCATATTTTTCACACCTTTTCAGGCTCTTCACGTTTTTGAACAACGCTTCATGCTCCTCCTATTTTTCAGACCGTTTCATGCTCCTCTTATTTTTGACACCTTTTGAAGCTCCTCATATTTTTCACATCTTTTCAGGCTCTTTATGTTTTTGAATACCACTTCATGCTCCTCCTATTTTTCAGACCGTTTCATGTTCCTCATATTTTTGACACATTTTGAAGCTCTTCATATATTTCAAACTTTTGAAGCTCTTCATATTTTTCACACCTTTTAAAGCTCTTCATATTTTTCACACGTTTTCAGGCTCTTCATGTTTTTCAACATCACCTCATGCTCCTCCTATTTTTCAGATGGTTTCATGTTCTTCATATTTTTGACCCCTTTTGAAGCTCTTCATATATTTCAAAGCTTTTCAAGCTCTTCATGTTTTTCAACATAGCTTCATGCTCCTCATATTTTTCAGACCGTTTCATGCTCCTCATATTTTTTATACCTTTTGAAGCTCTTCATATTTTTCACATCTTTTCAGGCTCTTCATGTTTTTGAACACCGCTTCAGGCTCCTCCTATTTTTCACATCGTTTCATGCTCCTCATATATTTGACACCTTTTTAAGCTCTTCATATTTTTCACACCTTTTCCTGCTCTTCATCTTTTTCAAAACCGTTTCATGCTCATCCTGTTTTTCAGAGTGTTTCATGCTCCTCATATGTTTGACACCTTAATAAGCTCTTCATATTTTTCACACCTTTTCAGGCTCTTCATGTTTGTCAAGACCGTTTCATGCTCATATTATTTTTCAGAACGTTTCATGCTCCTCATATTTTTGACACCTTTTGAAGCTCCTCATATTTTTCACACCTTTTCAGGCTCTTCTTATTTTTCAACACCACTTCATGATCCTCCTATTTTTCAGACCGTTTCATGCTCCTCATATATTTGACACCTTATGAAGCTCTTCATATTTTTCACAACTTTTCAGGCTCTTCATGTTTTTCATCACCGTTTCATGCTGCTTCTATTTTTCAGACCGTTTCATGCTCCTCATATTTTTCACATCTTTTGAAGCTCTTCATATTTTTCACACCTTTTCAGGCTCTTCATGTTTTTGACGACAGCTTCATGCTCCTCCTATTTTTCAGACCGTTTCATGCTCCTCATATTTTTGACACCTTTTGAAGCTCTTAATATTTTTCACACCTTTTTATGCTTTTCATCTTTTTCAAAACCGTTTCATGCTTCTCCTATTTTTCAGACTGTTTCATGCTCCTCATATGTTTGACACCTTTTGAATCTCTTCATATTTTTCACACCTTTTCAGGCTCTTCATGTTTGTCAACACCGCTTCATGATCCTCCTATTTTTCAGACCATTTCATCCTCCTCATATATTTGACACCTTTTGAAGCTCTTCATATTATTCACAACTTTTCAATCTCTTCATGTTTTCAAAAATACTTCATGCTCCTCCTGTTTTTCAGACCGTTTCATGCTCCTCATATATTTGACACCTTTTGAAGCTCTTCATATTTTTCACACCTTTTCAGGCTCTTTATGTTTTTGAACACCGCTTCATGCTCCTCCTATTTTTCAGACCGTTACATGCTCCTCATATTTTTGACAACTTTTGAAGCTCTTCATATTTTTCACACGTTTTCAGTCTCTTCATGTTTTTGAACACCGCTTCATGCTCCTCCTATTTTTCATACCGTTTCATGCTCCTCATATTTTTGACACCTTTTGAAGCTTTTCATATTTTTCACACCTTTTCAGGGTCTTTATTTTTTTCAACACCTTTTCATGATCCTCCTTTTTTTCAGACCGTTTCATGTTCATCTAATTTTTGACACCTTTTGAAGCTCTTAATATTTTTCACACCTTTTGAAGCTCTTCATATTCTTCACACGTTTTCAGGCTCTTCATGTTTTTCAACACCGCTTCATGCTGCTTCTATTTTTCAGACCGTTTCATGCTCCTCATATTTTTGACACCTTTTGAAGCTCTTAATATTTTTCACACCTTTTGAAGCTCTTCATATCCTTCACACCTTTTCCTGCTCTTCATCTTTTTCAAAACCGTTTCATGCTCATCCTGTTTTTCAGAGTGTTTCATGCTCCTCATATGTTTGACACCTTAAGAAGCTCTTCATATTTTTCACACCTTTTCAGGCTCTTCATGTTTGTCAAGATCGTTTCATGCTCATATTATATTTCAGAACGTTTCATGCTCCTCATATTTTTGACACCTTTTGAAGCTCTTCGTATTTTTCACACCTTTTCAGGCTCTTCTTATTTTTCAACACCACTTCATGATCCTCCTATTTTTCAGACCGTTTCATGCTCCTCATATATTTGACACCTTTTGAAGCTCTTCATATTTTTCACAACTTTTCAGGCTCTTCATGTTGTTCATCACCGTTTCATGCTGCTTCTATTTTTCAGACCGTTTCATGCTCCTCATATTTTTCACATCTTTTGAAGCTCTTCATATTTTTACACCTTTTCAGGCTCTTCATGTTTTTGACGACAGCTTCATGCTCTTCCTATTTTTCAGACCGTTTCATGCTCCTCATATTTTTGACACCTTTTGAAGCTCTTAATATTTTTCACACCTTTTCATGCTTTTCATCTTTTTCAAAACCGTTTCATGCTCCTCCTATTTTTCAGACTGTTTCATGCTCCTCATATGTTTGATACCTTTTGAATCTCTTCATATTATTCACACCTTTTCAGGCTCTTCATGTTTGTCAACACCGCTTCATGATCCTCCTATTTTTCAGACCATTTCATCCTCCTCATATATTTGACACCTTTTGAAGCTCTTCATATTATTCACAACTTTTCAATCTCTTCATGTTTTCAAAAATACTTCATGCTCCTCCTGTATTTCAGACCGTTTCATGCTCCTCATATATTTGACACCTTTTGAAGCTCTTCATATTTTTCACAACATTTCAATCTCTTCATGTTTTCAACAACATTTCATGCTCATATTATTTTTTAGACTGTTTCATGCTCCTCATATTTTTGACACATTTTGAAGCTCTTCATATTTTTCACACCTTTTCCGGCGCTTCATGTTTTTCAACACCGCTTCATGCTCCTGCTATTTTTCAGACCGTTTCATACTCATCTCATTTTTGACACCTTTTGAAGCTCTTCATATTATTCACAACTTTGAAGCTCTTCATATTTTTCACACGTTTTCAGGCTCTTCATGTTTTTGAACACCACTTCATGCTCCCCCTATTTTTCAGACCGTTTCATGCTCCTCATATTTTTGACACATTCTGAAGCTCTTCATATATTTCAAAACTTTTGAAGCTCTTCATATTTTTCACACCTTTTAAAGCTCTTCATATTTTTCACACGTTTTCAGGCTCTACATGTTTTTGTACACTGCTTCTTGCTCCTCCTAATTTTCAGAGAGTTTCATGCGCCTCATGTATTTCACACCTTTTGAAGGTCTTCATATTTTTCACACCTTTTCAGGCTCTTGATGTTTTTCAACACTGCTTCTTGCTCCTCCTAATTATCAGAGTGTTTCATGCGCCTCATCTGTTTCACACCTTTTGAAGCTCTTCATATTTTTTACAAGTTTTCAGGCTCTTCATGTTTTTGAACACTGCTTCTTGCTCCTCCTAATTTTCAGAGAGTTTCATGTTCCTCGTGTATTTCACACCTTTTGAAGTTCTTCATATTTTTCACACCTTTTCAGGCTCTTCATGTTTTTGCACACCACTTCATGGTTCTCCTATTTTTCAGCGCGTTACATGCTCCTCATGTATTTCACGCCTTTTGAAGCTCTTCATATTTTTCACACCTTTTCAGGCTCTTCATGTTTTTGCACACCACTTCATGGTTCTCCTATTTTTCAGCCCATTACATGCTCCTCATGTATATCACGCCTTTTGAAGCTCCTAATATTTTTCACACGTTTTCAGGCTCTTCATGATTTTCAACACAGCCTCATGCTCCTCCTATTTTTCAGACCGTTTCATGATCCTCATATTTTTGACACCTTTAGAAGCTCTTCTTATTTTTCACACCTTTTCAGGCTCTTCATGTTTTCAACACAGCTTCATGCTCCTCCTATTTTTCAGACTGTTTCATTCTCCTCATTAATTTGACACCTTTTGAAGCTCTTCATATTTTTCACACCTTTTCAGGCTCGTCATGTTTTTCAACACCGCTTCATGCACCTCCTATTTTTCAGACCGTTTCATGCTCCTCATATTTTTGACAGATTTTGAAGCTTTTCATATTTTTCACACCTTTTCAGGCTCTTCAAGTTTTTCAAGACCACTTCATGCTCCTCCTTTTTGCAGACCTTTTCATGCTCCTCATATTTCTGACACCATTTGATGATCCTCATATTTTTCACACCTTTTCAGTCTCTTCTTTTTTTTCAACACCACTTCATGCTCCTCCTTTTTTTCAAACCGTTTCATGCTCATGTCATTATTGACACCTTTTGAAGCTTTTCATGTTTTTCACAACTTTTCAGGCTCTTCATGTTTTTGAACACCGCTTCATGCTCCTCCTATTTTTGAGACCGTTTCAGTCTCCTTATATTTTTGACACCTTTTGATGCTCTTCATATTTTTCACAGCTTTTCAGTCTCTTCTTTTTTTTCAACACCACTTCATGCTCCTCCTATTTTTCAGACCGTTTTATGCTCATCTCATTTTTGACACATTTGAAGCTCTTCATATTTTTCACACCTTTTGAAGCTCTTCATATTTTTCACACGTTTTCAGGCTCTTCATGTTTTTCAACACCGCTTCATGCTCCTCCTATTTTTCAGACCATTTCATGCTCCTCATATTTTTGACACTTTTTGAAGCTCTTCATATTTTTCACACCTTTTCAGACTCTTCATGTTTTTGAACACCACTACATGCTCCTCCTATTTTTCAGATCGTTTCATGCTCCTCATGTATTTCACACCTTTTGAAGCTCTTCATATATTTCAAAGCTTTTCCAGCTCTTCATGTTTTTCAACATAGCTTCATGCTCCTCATATTTTTCAGAACGTTTCATGCTCCTCATATTTTTTATACCTTTTGAAGCTCTTCATATTCTTCACAACTTTTCAGGCTCTTTATGTTTTTGAACACCGCTTCATGCTCCTCCTATTTTTCAGACCGTTTCATGCTCCTCATATTTTTTACTCCTTTTGAAGCTTTTCATATTTTTCACACGTTTTCAGGGTCTTTATTTTTTTCAACAGCTTTTCATGATCCTCCTTTTTTTCAGACCGTTTCATGCTCATCTAATTTTTGACACCTTTTGAAGCTCTTAATATTTTTCACACCTTTTGAAGCTCTTCATATTCTTCACACGTTTTCAGGCTCTTCATGTTTTTCAACACCGCTTCATGCTGCTTCTATTTTTCAGACCGTTTCATGCTCCTCATATTTTTGACACGTTTTGAAGCTCTTCATACTTTTCACACCTTTTCAGGCTCTTCATGTTTTTGAACACCGCTTCAAGCTCCTCCTATTTTTCACACCGTTTCATGCTCTTCATATATTTTACACCTTTTTAAGCTCTTCATATTTTTCACACCTTTTCCTGCTCTTCATCTTTTTCAAAACCGTTTCTTGCTCATCCTGTTTTTCAGAGTGTTTCATGCTCCTCATATGTTTGACACCTTAAGAAGCTCTTCATATTTTTCACACCTTTTCAGGCTCTTCATGTTTGTCAAGACCGTTTCATGCTCATATTATTTTTCAGAGTGTTTCATGCTCCTCATATTTTTGACACCTTTTGAAGCTCTTAATATTTTTCACACCTTTTCATGCTTTTCATCTTTTTCAAAACCGTTCCATGCTCCTCCTATTTTTCAGACTGTTTCATGCTCCTCATATGTTTGACACCTTTTGAATCTCTTCACATTTTTCACACCTTTTCAGGCTCTTCATGTTTGTCAACACCGCTTCATGATCCTCCTATTTTTCAGACCATTTCATCCTCCTCATATATTTGACACCTTTTGAAGCTCTTCATATTATTCACAACTTTTCAATCTCTTCATGTTTTCAAAAATACTTCATGCTCCTCCTGTTTTTCAGACCGTTTCATGCTCCTCATATATTTGACACCTTTTGAAGCTCTTCATATTTTTCACAACATTTCAATCTCTTCATGTTTTCAACAACACTTCATGCTCATATTTTTTTTCAGACTGTTTCATGCTCCTCATATTTTTGACACATTTTGAAGCTCTTCATATTTTTCACACCTTTTCCGGCGATTCATGTTTTTCAATACCGCTTCATGCTCCTGCTATTTTTCAGACCGTTTCATACTCATCTCATTTTTGACACCTTTGAACCTCTTCATATTATTCACAACTTTGAAGCTCTTCATAGTTTTCACACGTTTTCAGGCTCTTCATATTTTTCAACACCACTTCATGCTACTCCTATTTTTCAGACCGTTTCATGCTCATCTAATTTTTGACACTTTTTGAAGCTCTTCATATTTTTCACATATTTTGAAGCTCTTCATATTTTTCACACGTTTTCAGGCTCTTCATGTTTTTCAAAACCGCTTCATGCTCCTCCTATGTTTCAGACCGTTTAATCCTCCTCATGTATTTCACACCTTTTGAATCACTTCATATTTTTTACACATTTTCAGGCTCTTCATGTTTTTGAACACCATTTCATGCTCCTCCTATGTTGCATACCGTTTCATTCCCCTCATATTTTTGACACCTTTTGAAGCTCTTCATATTTTTCACACCTTTTGAAGCTCTTCATATTTCTCACAGCTTTTCAGGCTCTTCATATTTTTCAACACCACTCCATGCTCCTCCTATTTTTCACACCGTTTCGTTCTCCTCATATTTTTCACACCTTTTGAAGCTCTTCATATATTTCACACCTTTTCAGGCTCTTCATTTTTTTCAACATCACTTCATGCTCCTCCTGTTTTTCAGACCATTTCATTCTCATCTCATTTTGACACCTTTTGAAGCTCTTCATATTTTTCAAACCTTTTGAAGCTCTTCATATTTTTCACAAGTTTTCAGGCTCTTCATGTTTTTCAACACCGCTTCATGCTCCTCCTATTTTTCAGACCGTTTAATGCTCTTCATGTCTTTCACACCGTTTGAAGTTCCTCATATTTTTCACACCTTTTCAGGCTCTTCATGTTTTTGAACACGGAGTCATGCTCCTCCTATTTTTCAGACCGTTTCATGATCCTCATATTTTTGACACCTTTTGAAGCTCTTCATATTTCTCACAGCTTTTCAGGCTCTTCATGTTTTTAAACACCGCTTCATGCTCCTCCTGTTTTTCAGACCGTTTCATGCTCCTCATATTTTGGACACCTTTTGAAGCTCTTCATATTTTTCACACCTTTTCAGGCTCTTCATGTTTTTCAACACCGCTTCATGCTCCTCCTATTTTTTAGACCGTTTCCTGCTCCTCATATTTTGGACACCTTTTGAAGCTCTTCATATTTTTCACACCTTTTCAGGCTCTTCATGTTTTACAACAACACTTCATGCTCCTTCTATTTTTCAGAGAGTTTCATGCTCCTCATGTATTTCACACCTTTTGAAGCTCTTCATATATTTCACACCTTTTCAGGCTTCTCATTTTTTTCAACACCACTTCTTGCTCCTCCTATTTTTCAGACCTTTTCATGCTCATCCCTTTTTTACACCTTTTGAAGCTCTTCATATTTTTCACACCTTTTCATGCTCTTGATGATTTTCAACACCGCTTCATTCTCCTCCTGTTTTTCAGACCGTTTCATGCTCATCTCATTTTGACACCTTTTGAAGCTCTTCATATTTTTCACACCTTTTCAGGCTGTTCATGATTTTCAACACCGCTTCATGCTCCTCCTATTTTTCAGAACTTTTCATGCTCATCTCTTTTTTCACACCTTTTGAAACTCTTCATATTTTTCACACTTTTTGAAGGTCTTCATATTTTTCACACGTTTTCAGGCTCTTCATGTTTTTCAACACCACTTCATGCTCCTCCTATTTTTCAGACCGTTTCATTCTCCTCATATTTTTGACACCTTTGAAGCACTTCATATATTTCACACCTTTTCAGGCTTTTCATTTTTTCAACCCCACTTCATGCTCCTCCTATTTTTCAGACCGGTTCATGCTCATCTCATTTTGATACCTATTGAAGCTCTTCGTATTTCTCATATTTTTGAAGCTCTTCTTATTTTCACACGTTTTCAGACTCTTCATGTTTTTCAACACCACTTCATGCTCATGCAATTTTTCAGACCGTTTCATGCTCCTCATATTTTTGACACTTTTTGAGGCTTTTACTATTTTTCACACCTTTTCAGGCTCTTCTTGTTTTTGAACACCGTTTCATAATCCTCCTATTTTACAGACCATTTCTTGCTCGTCATATTTTTCACACCTGTTGAAGCTCTTCATATTTTTCACAACTTTTTAGGCTCTTCATGTTTTTCCACACCACTTCATGCTTCTCCTATTTTTCAGCCCGTTTCATGCTCCTCATGTATTTCACAGCTTTTGAATCTCTTCATGTTTTTCACACCTTTTCAGGCTCTTCAGGTTTTTGATCACCGTTTCATGATCCTCCTATTTTTCAGACCGTTTCATGCTCCTCATATTTTTGACACCTTTTGAAGCTCTTCATATATTTCACACCTTTTCAGGCTCTTCATATTTTTGAACACCGCTTCATACTCCTCCTATTTTTTAGACCATTTAATGCTCCCCATCTATTTCACACCTTTTGAAGCTCTTCATATTTTTCACACCTTTTCAGGCTCTTGATGTTTTTCAACACCGCTTCATTCTCCTCCTCTTTTTCAGACCGTTTCATGCTCCTCATATTTTTGACACCTTTTGAAGCTCTTCAAGTTTTTCACCCCTTTTGAAGCTCTTCATATTTTTCTATTTTTGAAGTTCTTCATATTTTCACACCTTTTCAGGCTTTTCATGTTTTTGAACACAGTTTCATGTTCCTCCTATTTTTCAGACCGTTTCATGCTCCTCATATTCTTGACACCTTTTGAAGCTCTTCATATTTTTCACACCTTTTCAGGCTCTTCATGTTTTTGAACACCGCTTCATGCTCCTCCTATTTTTCAGACCGTTTCAGGCTCCTCATAATTTTAACACCTTTTGAAGCTCTTCATATTTCTCACACCTTTTCAGGCTCTTCATGTTTTTGAACACCGCTTCATGGTCCTCCTATTTTTCAGACCGTTTCAGGCTCCTCATAATTTTAACACCTTTTGAAGCTCTTCATATTTCTCACACCTTTTCAGGCTCTTCATGTTTTTGAACACCGCTTCATGCTCCTCCTATATTTCAGAACGTTTCATGCTCCTCATATATTTGACACCTTTTGAAGCTCTTCATATTTTTCACACGTTTTCAGGCTATTCATGATTTTGAACACCGCTTCATGAACCTCCTATTTTACAGACCGTTTCATGCTCTTTATATTTTTGACCCCTTTGAAGCTCTTCATATTTTTCACACCTTTTCAGGTTCTTCATGTTTTTCCACACCACTTCATGCTCTCCTATTTTTTAGACCATTTCCTGCTCATCGATTTTTGACACTTTGAAGCTCTTCATATTTTTCACACGTTTTGAAGCTCTTAATATTTTTCACACGTTTTCAGGCTCTTCATATTTTTCAACACAACTTCATGCTCCCCCTATTTTTCAGACCGTTTCATGCTCATCTCATTTTTAAGATCTTGTCAAACTCTTAATATTTTTCCCAGCTTTTGAACCTCTTCATATTTTCCACACTTTTTCAGGCTCTTCAGGTCTTTCAATACCGCTTCTTGCTGCTCCTAATTTTCAGACCGTTTCATGCTCCTCATATTTTTGACACATTTTGAAGCTCTTCATATTTTTCACACCTTTTCAGGCTCTTCATATTTTTGAACACCGCTTCATGCTCCTCCTATTTTGACACCTTTTGAAGCTCTTCATATTTTTCACACATTTTCAGGCTCTTCATATTTTTGAACACCGCTTCATGCTCCTCCTATTTTTGACATCTTTTGAAGCTCTTCATATTTTTCACACATTTTCAGGCTCTTCTTGTTTTTGAACACCGCTTCATGCTCCTCCTATTTTTCAGACCGTTTCATGCTCCTCATATTTTTCACATCTTTTGAAGCTCTTCATATTTTTCACACCTTTTCAGGCTCTTCATGTTTTTCAACACCGCTTCATGCTCCTTCTATTTTCCAGAGCGTTTCATGCTCCTCATTTTTTTCACACATTTTGAAGCTCTTCATATTTTTCACACCTTTCATGCTCTTCATTTTTTTAAACACCGCTTCATGCTCATCCTATTTTCCAGACCGTTTCATGCTCCTGATATTTTTGATACGTTTTGAAGCTCTTCATATTTTTCACACCTTTTGAAGCTCTTCATATTTTTCACACCTTTTCAGGCTCTTCATGTTTTTGAACACCGCTTCATGCTCCTCCTATTTTTCAGACCGTTTCATGCTCCTCATGTATTTCACACCTTTTGAAGCTCTTCATATTTTTCTCAACTTCTCAGGCTCTCATGTTTTTGAACACAGCTTCTTGCTCCTCCTAATTTACAGACCGTTTCATGCTCCTCATGTATTTCACACATTTTGAAGCCCTTCATATTTTTCACAACTTTTCAGACTCTTCAGGTTTTATAACACGGTTTCATGCTCCTCCTATTTTTCAGACCGTTTCATGCTCCTCATATTTTTGACACCTTTTGAAGCTCTTCATATTTTTCACACCTTTTCATACTCTTCATGTTTTTGAACACCGCTTCATGATCCTCCTATTTTTCAGATGGTTTCATGCTCCTCATATTTTTGACACCTTTTGAAGCTCTTCATATTTTTCACACGATTTCAGACTCCTCATGTTTTGAAAACCGCATCATGCTCCTCCTATTTTCAGACCGTTTCATGCTCCTTATGTATTTCACACCTTTTGAAGTCCTTCACATTGTTCACACCTTTTCAGGCTCTTCATGTTTTTGAACACAGTTTCAAACTGTTCCTAATTTTCAGACCGTTTCATGCTCCTCGTATTTTTGACACCTTTTGAAGCTCTTCATATATTTCACAACTTTTCAGGCTCTTCATGTTTTTCAACAGCACTTCCTCCTCCTCCTATTTTTCAGACCCCTTCATGCTCCTCTCATTTTTGACACCTTTTGATGCTCTTCATATTTTTGACAACTTTTGAAACTCTTCATATTTCTCACACATTTTCAGGCTCTTCATTTTTTCAACACCGCTTCATGCTCCTCCTTTTTTCAGACCGTTTCATGCTCCTCATATTTTTGACACCTTTTGAAGCTCCTCATATTTTTTACACCTTTTGAAACTCTTCATATATTTCATACTTTTTCAGGCTCTTCATGATTTGCAACAACACTTCATGCTCCTCCTATTTTTTAGACCGTTTCATGCTCCTCATATTTTTGACACCTTTTGAAGCTCTACATATTTTTAAAACCTTTTCAGGCTCTTCATGTTTTTGAACACCGTTTCATGCTCCTCCTATTTTTCAAACCATTTCATGATCCTCATGTATTTGACACCTTTGAACGTCTTCATTTTTTTCACACCTTTTCAGGCTCTTCATGTGTTTCAACACCACTTCATGCTCCTCATCTTTTTCAGACCGTTTCATGCTCATCTCATTTTTGAAACATTTTGAAGCTCTTCATATTTTTCACACCTTTTGAATCTCTTCATATTTTTGACACCTTTTCAGGCTCTTCATGTTTTAGAACACCGCATCATGCTCCTCCTATTTTTTCAGACCGTTTAATGCTCCTCATGTATTTCACACATTTTGAAGCTCTTCATATATTTCACACTTTTTCAGGCTCTTCATGTTTTTCAACACCAGTTCATGCTCCTCCTATTTTTCGGACCGTTTCATGGTCCCCATATTTTTGACACCTTTTGAAGCTCTTCATATTTTTCACATCATTTCTGTCTCTTCATGTTTTTCAACACCGCTTCATGCTCCTCCAATATTTCAGAACGTTTCATGCTCCTCATATTTTTCACACTTTTTGAAGCTCTTCATATATTTCACACCTTTTCAGTCTCTTCATGTTTTTCACAAATTTTCAGGCATTTCATGTTTTTCAACAATGATTCATGCTCCTCCTATTTTTCACACCGTTTCATGCTCCTCATATTTTTGACACCTTTTGAAACTCTTCATATTTTTCACACCTTTTCAGGCTCTTCATATTATTCAACACCTCTTCATGCTCCTCCTATTTTTCAGACCTTTTAATTCTCCTCATATACTTCACACATTTTGAAGCTCTTCATATATTTCACATCTTTTCAGGCTCCTCATGTTTTAGAGTACCGCTTCATGCTCCTCATATTTTCAGACCGTTTCATGCTCCTCATACATTTGACACCTTTGTAGCTCTTCATATTTTTCACACCTTTTCATGCTCTTCATGTTTTTCAACACCGCTTCATGCTCCTCCTATTTTTCAGACCGTTTCATGCTCCTCATATTTTTGACACGTTTTGAGGATCTTCATTTTTTTCACACCTTTTGAAGCTCTTCATATTTTTCACACCTTTTCAGGCCCTTCATGTTTTTGAACACCGTTTTATGTTCCTCCTATTTTTCAGACCGTTTCATGCTTCTCATGTATTTCACACCTTTTGAAGCTCTCATATTTTTCACACCTTTTCAGGCTCTTCATGTTTTTGAACCCTGTCATGCTCCTCCTATTTTTCAGACCGTCTCATGCTCCTCATATTTTTGAGACCTTTTGAAGCTCTTCATATTTTTCACACCTTTTAAGGCTTTCATGTTTTTCAACAACGCTTCATGCTCCTCCTATTTTTCAGACCGTTTCATGCGCCTCATATTTTTGACACCTTTTGAAGCTCTTCGTATTTTTCACACCTTTTCATGCTCTTTATGTTTTCAACACCGTTTCATGCTCCTCCTATTTTTCAGATCGTTTCATGCTCCTCCTATTTTTCAAACCGTTTCATGCTCATCTCATTTTTGACACCTTCTGAAGCTCTTCATATTTTTCACACCTTTTGAATCTCTTCATATTTTTCAAACCTTTTGAAGCTCTTCATATTATTCACACGTTTTCAGTCTCTTCATGTTTTTCAACACCGATTCATGCTCCTCCTATTTTTCAGACAGTTTCATGCTCCTCATATTTTTGACACATTTTGAGGCTCTTCATATAATTCACACCTTTTCAGGCCCTTCATATTTTGAACACCGTTTCATGCTCCTCGTATTTTTCAGACCATTTCATGCTCCTCATATTTTTGACACCTTTTGAAGGTCTTCATATTTTTCACACCTTTTCAGGCTCTTCATGTTTTTGAACACCGCTTCATGTTCTTCCTATTTTTCAGACCGTTCCATGCTCGTCATATTTTTGACACCTTTTCAGGCTCTTTAGGTTTTTGAAGACCGCTTCAAGCTCCTCCTATTTTTCAGACCGTTTCATGCTCTTCATATTTTTGACACATTTTGAAGCTCTTCATATTTTTCACACCTTTTCAGGCTCTTCATGTTTTTCAACACCGTTTCATGCTCCTTCTATTTTTCAGACCGTTTCATGCTCCTCATATTTTTGGCACCTTTTGAAGCTCTTCATATTCTTCACACCTTTTCAGGCTCTTCAGGTTTTTGAACACCGCTTCATGCTCCTCCTATTTTTCAGACCGTTTCATGCCCCTCATGTATTTCACACCTTTTGAGCTCTTCATATTTTTCACACCTTTTCAGGCTCTTCATGTTTTTGAACAACGTTTCATGCCCCTCCTATTTTTCAGACCGTTTCATGCTCCTCATATTATTGGCACCTTTTGAAGTTCTCCATATTTTTCACACCTTTTCAGGTTCTTCATGTTTTTCAAAACCGCTTCATGCTCCTCCTATTTTTCAGACCGTTTCATGCTCCTCTTGTATTTCACAACTTTTGAAGCTCTTCACATTTTTCACACCTTTTCAGGCTCTTCATGTTTTTGAACACCGCTTCATGCTCCTCCTATTTTACACACCGCTTCCTGCTCCTCATATTTTTGACATCTTTTGAAGCTCTTCATATTACTCACACCTTTTCAGGCTCTTCATGTTTTTCAACACCGCTTCATTATACTCCTATTTTTCAGAGCGTTTCATGCTCCTCATATTTTTGACACCTTTTGAATCTCTTCATATATTTCACACCTTTTCAGGCTCTTCATGTTTTTGAACACCACTTCATGCTCCTCCTATTTTTCAGACTGTTTCCTGCTCCTCATGTATTTCACACCTTTTGAAGCTCTTCATATATTTCACACCTTTTGAAACTCTTCATATATTTCACAGCTTTTCAGGCTCTTCATGTTTTTGAACAACGTTTCATGCTCCTCCTATTTTTCAGACCGTTTCATGCTCCTCCTTTATTTCAGCCGTTTCATGCTCCTCATATTTTTGGCACCTTTTGAAGTTCTTCATATTTTTCACAACTTTTCAGGTTCTTCATGTTTTTCAACACCGCTTTATGCTCCTCCTTTTTTTCAGACCGTTTCATGCTCCTATTGTATTTCACAACTTTTGAAGCTCTTCACATTTTTCACACCTTTTCAGGCTCTTCATGTTTTTCAACACCGCTTCATGCTCCTCCTATTTTTCAGACCGTTTCATGCTCCTCATGTATTTCACACCTTTTGAAGCTCTTCATATTTTTCACACCTTTTCAGGCTTTTCATGTTTTTCAACATCGCTTCATGATCCTCCTACTTTTCTGAGCGTTTCATGCTCCTCATATTTTTGAAACCTTTTGAAGCTCCTCATATTTTTCACACCTTTTGAAGCTCTTCATATTTTTCACACCTTTTCAGGCTCTTCATGTATTTGAACACCGTTTCATACTCCTCCTATTTTTCAGACCTTTTGATGCTCATCTCATTTTTGACACCTTTTGAAGCTCTTCATATTTTTCACACCTTTTGAAGCTCTTCATATTTTTCACACCTTTTGAAGCTCTTCATATTTTTCACAGCTTTTCAGGCTCTTCATGTTTTTGAACACCGCTTCATGCTCCTCCTATTTTTCAGACCGTTTCATGCTCCTAATGTATTTCACACCTTTTGAAGCTCTTTATATTTTTCACACCTTTTCAGGCTCTTCATGATTTTCAACACCGCTTCATGCTCCTCCTGTTTTTCAGACCATTTCATGCTCCTTTTATTTTTGACACCTTTTGAAGCTCTTCATATTTTTCACACCTTTTCAGGTTCTTCATGTTTTTCAACACCGCTTCATGCTCCTCCTATTTTTCAGACCTTTTCATCCTCTTCATCTGTTTGACACCTTTTGAAGCTCTTCATATATTTCACACTTTTTCAGGCTCTTCATGTTTTTCAACAGCAGTTCATGCTCCTCCTATTTTTCAGACCGTTTCATGGTCCCCATATTTTTGACACCTTTTGAAGCTCTTCATATTTTTCACATCATTTCTGTCTCTTCATGTTTTTCAACACCGCTTCATGCTCCTCCAATTTTTCAGAACATTTCACGCTCCTCATATTTTTCACACTTTTTGAAGCTCTTCATATATTTCACACCTTTTCAGTCTCTTCATGTTTTTCACACCTTTTCAGGCATTTCATGTTTTTCGACAATGATTCATGCTCCTCCTATTTTTCACACCGTTTCATGCTCCTCGTATTTTTGACACCTTTTAAAACTCTTCATATTTTTCACACCTTTTCATGCTCTTCATATTATTCAACACTTCTTCATGCTCCTCTATTTTTCAGACCTTTTAATTCTCCTCATATTCTCCACACATTTTGAAGCTCTTCATATATTTCACATGTTTTCAGGCTCCTCATGTTTTAGAGCACCGCTTCATGCTCCTCATATTTTCAGACCGTTTCATGCTCCTCATATATTTGACACCTTTGTAGCTCTTCATATTTTTCACACATTTTCATGCTCTTCATGTTTTTCAGCACCGCTTCTTGCTCTTCCTATTTTTCAGACCGTTTCATGCTCCTCATATATTTGACAACTTTGGAAGCTCTTCATATTTTTACCTCTTTTCAGGCTCTTCATATTTTTGAACACGGCTTCATGCTCCTCCTATTTTTCAGACCGTTTCATGCTCCTCATATTTTTCACATCTATTGAAGCTCTTCATATTTTTCACACCTTTTAAGGCTCTTCATGTTTTTGAACACCGTTTCATGCTCCTCCTATTTTTCAGACCGTTTCATGCTCCTCATATTTTTGACACCTTTGAATCTCTTCATATTTTTCACACCTTTTGAAACTCTTCTTATTTTTCACACGTTTTCAGTCTCTAAATGTTTTTCAACACCGCTTCATGCTCCTCCTATTTTTCAGACCGTTTCATGCTCCTCATATTTTTGACACGTTTTAAGGATCTTCATATATTTCACACCTTTTCAGGCCCTTCATGTTTTTGAACACCGTTTTATGTTCCTCCTATTTTTCAGACCGTTTCATGCTTCTCATGTATTTCACACCTTTTCAAGCTCTCATATTTTTCACACCTTTTCAGGCTCTTCATGTTTTTGAACCCCGTCATGCTCCTCCTATTTTTCAGACCGTCTCATGCTCCTCATATTTTTGACACCTTTTGAAGCTCTTCATATTTTTCACACCTTTTAGGCTCTTCATGTTTTTCACCACCGCCCCTGCTCCTCCTATTTTTCAGACCGTTTCATGCGCCTCATATTTTTGACACCTTTTGAAGCTCTTCGTATTTTTCACACCTTTTCATGCTCTTTATGTTTTCAACACCGTTTCATGCTCCTCCTATTTTTCAGATCGTTTCATGCTCCTCCTATTTTTCAAACCGTTTCATGCTCATCTCATTTTTGACACCTTCTGAAGCTTTTCATATTTTTCACACCTTTTCAATCTCTTCATATTTTTGACACCTTTTGAAGCTCTTCATATTATTCACACGTTTTCAGTCTCTTCATGTTTTTCAACACCGCTTCATGCTCCTCCTATTTTTCAGACAGTTTCATGCTCCTCATATTTTTGACACATTTTGAGGCTCTTCATATAATTCACACCTTTTCAGGCCCTTCATATTTTGAACACCGTTTCATGCTACTCGTATTTTTCAGACCGTTTCATGCTCCTCATATTTTGACACCTTTTGAAGGTCTTCATATTTTTCACACCTTTTCAGGTTCTTCATGTTTTTGAACACCGCTTTATGTTCTTCCTATTTTTCAGACCGTTTCATGCTCGTTATATTTTTGACACCTTTTCAGGCTCTTCAGGTTTTTGAACACCGCTTCAAGCTCCTCCTATTTTTCAGACAGTTTCATGCTCTTCATATTTTTGACACATTTTGAAGCTCTTCATATTTTTCACACCTTTTCAGGCTCTTCATGTTTTTCAACACCGTTTCATGCTCCTCCTATTTTTCAGACCGTTTCATGCTCCTCATATTTTTGGCACCTTTTGAAGCTCTTCATATTCTTCACACCTTTTCAGGCTCTTCATGTTTTTCAACACCACTTTATGCTCCTCCTCTTTTTCAGACCGTTTCATGCTTCTCATATTTTTGACACCTTTTGAAGCTCTTCATATTTTTCACATCTTTTCAGGCTTTTCATGTATTGCAACACTGCTTCATGCTCCTCCTATTTTTCAGACCGTTTCATGCTCCTCATATTTTTGACATCTTTTGAAGCTCTTCATATATTTCACACCTTTTCAGGCTCTTCATGTTTTTCAACACCACTTCCTGCTCCTCCTATTTTTCAGACCGTTTCATGGTCATCTCATTTTGGACACCTTTTGAAGCTCTTCATATTTTTCACACCTTTTGAAGCTCTTCATATTCTTCATACGTTTTCATGCTCTTTATGTTTTTCAACACCGCTTCATGCTCCTCCTATTTTTCAGACCATTTCATGCCACTCATATTTTTGACACTTTTTGAAGCTCCTCATATGTTTCACACATTTTGAAGCTCTTCATATATTTCACACCATTTCAGCATCTTCATGTTTTTCAACACCACTTCATGCTCCTCCTTTTTTTCAGACCGTCTCATGCTCCTCATATTTTTCACACTTTTGAAGCTCTTCATATTTTTCACACCTTTTAAGGCTCTTCATGTTTTTCACCACCGCTTCCTGCTCCTCCTATTTTTCAGACCGTTTCATGCGCCTCATATTTTTGACACCTTTTGAAGCTCTTCGTTTATTTCACACCTTTTCATGCTCTTTATGTTTTCAACACCGTTTCATGCTCCTCCTATTTTTCAGATCGTTTCATGCTCCTCCTATTTTTCAAACCGTTTCATGCTCATCTCATTTTTGACACCTTCTGAAGCTCTTCATATTTTTCCCACCTTTTGAATCTCTTCATATTTTTCAAACCTTTTGAAGCTCTTCATATTATTCACACGTTTTCAGTCTCTTCATATTTTTCAACACCGCTTCATGCTCCTCCTATTTTTCAGACAGTTTCATGCTCCTCATATTTTTGACACATTTTGAGGCTCTTCATATAATTCACACCTTTTCAGGCCCTTCATATTTTGAACACCGTTTCATGCTCCTCGTATTTTTCAGACCGTTTCATGCTCCTCATATTTTTGACACCTTTTGAAGGTCTTCATATTTTTCACACCTTTTCAGGCTCTTCATGTTTTTCAACACCAGTTCATGCTCCTCCTATTTTTCAGACCGTTTCATGGTCCCCATATTTTTGACACCTTTTGAGGCTCTTCATATTTTTCACATCATTTCTGTCTCTTCATGTTTTTCAACACCGCTTCTTGCTCCTCCTATTTCTCAGACCGTTTCATCCTCATCATATTTTTGACACCTTTTGATGCTCTTCATATTTTTCACACCTTTTGAAGCTCTTCATATTTTTCACACCGTTTCAGGCTCTTCATGATTTTCAACACCGCTTCATGCTCCTCCGATTTTTCAAACCGTTTCATGCTCATCTCATTTTTGACACCTTTTGAAGCTCTTCATATTTTTGACACCTTTTGAAGCTCTTCATATTTTTCACAACTTCTCATGCTCTTCATGTTTTTGAACACCGTTTCATGATCCTCCTCTTTTTCAGAACGTTTCATGCTCCTCATATATTTGACACCTTTTAAAATTCTTCATGTTTTTCACACCTTTTAAGGCTCTTCATGTTTTTGAACACCGCTTCATGCTCCTCCTATTTTTCAGACCGTTTCATGCTTCTCATAAACTTGACAGCTTTTGAAGCTCTTTATATTTTTCACACCTTTTCAGACTCTTCATGTATTTGATCAGCGTTTCATGCTCCTTTATATTTCAGACCGTTTCATGCTCCTCATATTTTTGACACCTTTTGAAGCTCTTCATATTTTTCACATCTTTTCAGGCCTTTCATGTATTGCAACACTGCTTCATGCTCCTCCTATTTTTCAGACCGTTTCATGCTCCTCATATTTTTGACACCTTTTAAAGCTCTTCATATATTTCACACCTTTTCAGGCTCTTCATGTTTTTCAAAACCACTTCATGCTCCTCCTATTTTTCAGACCGTTTCATGCTCATCTACTTTTTGACACCTTTTGAAGCTCTTCATATTTTTCACACCTTTTGAAACTCTTCATATTTCTCACACCTTTTCAGGCTCTTCATGTTTTTCAACACCATTTCATGCTCCTCCTATTTTTCAGACCGTTTCATGCTCCTCATATTTTTGACACCTTTTGAAGCTTTTCATATTTTTCACAACTTTTCAGGCCCTTCATGTTTCTGAACACCGCTTCATACTCCTCCTATTGTTCAGACCGTTTCATCCTCCTCATATTTCTCACACCTTTTGAATCTCTTCATATTTTTCACAAATTATCAGGCTCTTCATGTTTTTGAACACCACTTCATGCTCCTCCTATTTTTCAGAGAGTTTCATGCTCCTAATGTATTTCACACCTTTTGAAGCTCTTCATATTTTTCACACTTTTTCAGGCTCTTCATCTTTTCCCACACCACTTCATGCTTCTCCTATTTTTCAGACCGTTTCATGCTCCTCATATTTTTGACACCTTTTGAAGCTCTTCATATTTTTCACACTTTTCAGGCTCTTCATGTTTGTCAACACCACTTCATGCTCCTCCTATTTTTCAGACCTTTCATTCTCCTCATATTTTTGATACCTTTAGAAGCTCTTCATATTTTTCACACTTTTCAGGCTCTTCATGCTTTTCAACACCACTTCATGCTTTTCCTATTTTTCAGACCGTTTCATGCTCCTCATATTTTTGACACATTTTGAAGCTCTTCATATTTTTCACACCTTTTCAGGCTCTTCATGTTTCTGACCACCGTTTCATCCTCCTCCTATTTTTCAGACCGTTTCATGCTCCTCATATTTTTGACACTTTTTGAAGCTCCTCATATGTTTCACACATTTTGAAGCTCTTCATATATTTCACACCATTTCAGGATCTTCATGTTTTTAAAACCACTTCATGCTCTCCTATTTTTCAGACCATTTCCTGCTCATCGATTTTTGACACATTTTGAAGCTCTTCATATTTTTCACACCTTTTGAAGCTCTTCATGTTTTTCACACTTTTCAGGCTCTTCATGTTTTTCAACACCACTTCATGCTCTTCCAATTTTACACGTCGTTTCGTTTCCTCATATATTTGACACCTTTAGAAGATCTTCATATTTTTCACACATTTTCAGGCTCTTCATGTTTTTCAACATCGCTTCATGCCCCTCCCATTTTTCAGACCGTTTCATTCTCCTCATATTTTTGATTCCTTTTGAAGCTCTTCATATATTTCACACCTTTTCAGGCTCTTCATGTTTTTAAAAACACTTCATGCTGTCCTATTTTTCAGACAATTTCCTGCTCATCGATTTTTGACACATTTTGAAGCTCTTCATATTTTTCACACCTTTTGAAGCTCTTCATATTTTTCACACTTTTCAGGCTCTTCATGTTTTTGAACACCGCTTCATGCTCCTCCTATTTTTCAGACCGTTTCATGCTCCTCATGTATTTCACATCTTTTGAAGCTCTTCATATTTTTCACACTTTTTCAGGCTCTTCATCTTTTTCCACACCAAGTCATGCTTCTCCTATTTTTCAGACCGTTTCATGCTCCTCATGTATTTCACACCTTTTGAAGCTCTTCATATTTTTCACACCTTTTCAGGCTCTTCATGTTCTTGATCAGCATTTCATGCTCCTTCTATTTTTCAGACCGTTTCATGCTCCTCATATTTTTGACACCTTTTGAAGCCCTTCATATTTTTCACACATTTTCAGGGTCTTCATGTTTTGAACACCGCTTCATGCTCCTCCTATTTTTCAGACCGTTTCATGCTCCTCATATTTTTGTCACCTTATGAAGCTCTTCATATTTTTCACACTTTTCAGGCTCTTCATGTTTTTCAACACCACTTCATGCTCCTCCTATTTTTCAGACATTTTCATGCTCCTCCTATTTTTCAGACCCTTTCATGTCCTCATAATTTTGACACTTTTTCAAGCTCCTCATATTTTTCACACGTTATGAAGGTCTTCATATATTTCACAGCATTTCAGGCTCTTCATGTTTTTCAACACCACTTCATGCTCCTCCTATTTTTCAGAGAGTTTCATGCTCCTCATGTATTTCACACCTTTTGAAGCTCTTCATATTTTTCACACCTTTTCAGGCTCTTCATATTTTTCAACACTACTTCTTGCTCCTCCAATTTTTCAGACCGTTTCATGCTCATCTAATTTTTGACACCTTTTGAAGCTATGCGTATTTTTCACAACTTTTCAGGCTCTTCATGTTTTTGAACACCACTGCATGCTTCTCCTATTTTTCAGACAGTATCATGCTATTCATATTTTTCACACCTTTTGAAGCTCTTCATTTATTTCACACCTTTTCAGGCTCTTCATATTTTTGAACACCGCTTCATGCTCCTCCTATTTCTCAGACCATTTCATGCTGCTCATGTATTTCACACCTTTTGAAGCTCTTCATATTTTGCACACATTTTCAGGCTTTTCATGTTTTTCACAACCACTTCATGCTGCTCCTATTTTTCAGACCGTTTCATGCACATCGCATTTTTGACACCTTTTGAAGCTCTTCATATTTTTCACATCATTTTCAGGCTCTTCATGTTTTTCAACACCGCTTTATGATCCTCCTATTTTTCAGACCGTTTCATATTCCTCATATTTTTGAGACATTTTGAAGCTCTTCATATTTTCCCACGTTTTCAAGCTCTTTATGGTTTTCAACACCACTTGATGCTCCTCCTATTTTTCATACCGTTTCATGGTCCTCATATTTTTCACACCTTTTGAAATTCTTCATATTTTTCACACATTTTCAGGCTTTTCATGTTTTTCAAAACCGCTTCATGCTTCTCCTATTTTTCAGACCGTTTCATGCTCCTTATAATTTTTACACATTTTGTAGCTCTTCATATTTTTCACCCCTTTTCAGGCTCTTCCTGTTTTTGAACACCACTTCATGCTCCCCCTTATTTTTCAGACCGTATCATGCTCCTCATATTTTTGACAACTTTTGAAGCTCTTCATAATTTTCACACCTTTTCAAGCTCTTCTTAGTTTTGAACAACGCTTCATGCTCCTCCTATTTTTCAGACCGTTTCAAACTCCTCATATTTTTGACACCTTTTGAAGCTATTCACATTTTCCCACCTTTTCAGGCTCTTCATGTTTTTGAACACCGCTTCATGCTCCTCCTATTTCTCAGACCATTTCATGCTCCTCATGTATTTCACACCTTTTGAAGCTCTTCATATTTTGCACACATTTTCAGGCTTTTCATGTTTTTCACAACCACTTCATGCTGCTCCTATTTTTCAGACCGTTTCATGCACATCTCATTTTTGACACCTTTTGAAGCTCTTCATATTTTTCACACCATTTTCAGGCTCTTCATGTTTTTCAACACCGCTTTATGATCCTCCTATTTTTCAGACCGTTTCATATTCCTCATATTTTTGAGACATTTTGAAGCTCTTCATATTTTCCCACGTTTTCAAGCTCTTTATGGTTTTCAACACCACTTGATGCTCCTCCTATTTTTCATACCGTTTCATGGTCCTCATATTTTTCACACCTTTTGAAATTCTTCATATTTTTCACACATTTTCAGGCTTTTTTTTTTTCAAAACAGCTTCATGCTTCTCCTATTTTTCAGACCGTTTCATGCTCCTCATGTATTTCACACCTTTTGAAGCTCTTCGTATTTTTCACACCTTTTCAGGATCTTCATGTTTTTGAACACCGCTTCATGCCCCTCCTATTTTTCCGACCGTTTCATTCTCCTCATATTTTTGATACCTTTTGAAGCTCTTCATATATTTCACACCTTTTCAGGCTCTTCATGTTTTTAACACCATTTCATGCTCTCCTATTTTTTAGACCATTTACTGCTCATCGATTTTTGACACTTTGAAGGTCTTCATATTTTTCACACCTTTTGAAGCTCTTAATATTTTTCACACGTTTTCAGGCTCTTCACGTTTTTCAACACCGCTTCATGCTCCTCCTATTTTTCAGACCGTTTCATTCTCCTCAAGTTTTTGACACCTGTTGAAGCTCTTCACATTTTTCACACCTTTTCAGGCTCTTCACGATTTTCAACACCGCTTCATGATCCTCCTATTTTTCAGACCGTTTCATGCTCTTCCTATTTTTCAGACCATTTCTTGCTCCTCCTATTTTTCAGACCGTTTCATTCTCCTCATATATTTGACACATTTTGAAGCTCTTCCTATTTTTCCACACCTTTTCAGGCTCTTCATGTTTTTCCACACAGTTTAATGCTCCTCCTATTTTTCAGACCGTTTCATTCTCCTCATATATTTGACACATTTTAAAGCTCTTCCTATTTTTCCACAACTTTTCAGGCTCTTCATGATTTTCAACACCGCTTAATGCTCCTCCTATTTTTCAGACCGTTTCATGCTCATTTCATTTTTGACACCTTTTGAAGCTCTTCATATTTTTCATACCTTTTCAGGCTCTTCATATTTTTCGTACCTTTTCAGGCTCTTCATGTTGTTGAACACAGCTTCATGCTCCTCCCATTTTTCAGACCTTTTAATGCTCCTCATAATTTTGACACCTTTTGAAGCTCTTCATATTTTTCACCCCTTTTCAGGATCTTCATGTTTTTGAACACCTCTTCATGCTCCTGCTATTTTTCAGACCGTTTCATGCTCATCTCATTTGACAGCTTTTGAAGCTCTTCATATTTTTCACATCTTTTGAAGCTCTTCATATTTTTCACACATTTTCAGACTCTTCATGTTTTTCAACACCGCTTCTTGCTCCTCCTATTTTTCAGACCGTTTCATGCTCCTCATATATTTGACACGTTTTGAAGCTCTTCATATTTTTCACCACTTTTCAGTCTCTTCATGTTTTTGAACACCGTTTCATGCTCTTCCAATTTGTCAAACCGTTTCATGCTCCTCATATTTTTGACACCTTTTGAAGCTCTTCATATTTTTGACATCTTTTCAGGCTCTTCATGTTTTTGAACACCACTTCTTGCTCCTTATTTTTTGCAGATCGTTTCATACTCCTCATATTTTTGACACCTTTTGAAGCTCTTCATATTTCTCACACCTTTTCAGGCTCTTCATGTTTTTCAGCACCGCTTCATGCTGCTCCTATTTTTCCGACCGTTTCATGCTCATCTCTTTTTTGACACCTTTTGAAGCTTTGCATATTTTTCACAACTTTTCAGGCTCTTCATGTATTTGAACACCGCTTCAGGCTAATCCTATTTTTCAAAACATATCATGTTCATCATATTTTTCACACTTTTGAGGCTCTTCATATTTTTCACACCTTTTCATGGTCTTCATGTTTTTGAACACCACTTCATGCTCCTCCTATTTTTCAGACCGTTTAATCCTCCTCATGTATTTCACACCTTTTGAAGCTCTTCATAATTTTCACATCTTTTCATGCTCTTCATGTTTTTGAACACCATTTCATGCTCCTCCTATTTTGCAGACGGTTTCATGCTCCTCATATTTTTACACCTTTTCAAGCTCTTCATATATTTCACACCTTTTCATGCTCTTCATGTTTTTGAATACCGCTTCATGCTCCTCCTATTTTTCAGACCGTTTCAGGCTCATCTCATTTTTTACACCTTTTGAAGCTCTTCATATTTTGCACACATTTCCAGGCTCTTCATGTTTTTCAGCTCCACTTCATGCTCCTCCTATTTTTCAGACCGTTTCATGCTCCTCATATTTTTCACACCGTGTGAAGCTCTTCATATTTTTCAAACCTTTTCAGGCTCTTCATGTTTTTCAGCACCGCTTCATGCTCCTCCTATTTTTCAGACCGTTTCATGCTCATCTCATTTTTTACACTTTTTGAAGCTCTTCATATTTTTCACACCTTTTCTGGCTCTTCATGTTTTTGAACATAGCTTCATACTCCTCCTATTTTTCAGACAGTTTCATTCTTCTCATGTTTTTGAAACCTGTTGAAGCTCTTCACATTTTTCACACCTTTTCAGGCTCTTCATGATTTTCAACACCGCTTCATGATTCTCCTATTTTTCAGACCGTTTCATGCTCTTCCTATTTTTGAGACTGTTTCAGGCTCCTCATATTTTTGACAGGTTTGAAGCTCTTCATATTTTTCACACCTTTTCAGGGTCTTCATGTTTTTCAACACCGCTTCATGCTCCTCCTATTTTACAGACCATTTCATGCTCCTCTCATTATTCATACCTTTTGAAGCTCTTCTTATTTTTCACACCTTTTCAGGCTCTTCATGTTTTTGAACACCGCTTCATGCTCCTCCTATTTATCAGACCGTTTCATGTTACTCTTATTTTTCAGACCGTTTCAAGCTCCTCATATATTTGACACCTTTTGAAGCTCTTCATATTTTTCACAGCTTTTCAGGATCTTCATGTTTTTCAACACTGTTTCATGCTCCTCCTATTTTTCAGACCGTTTCATGCTCCTCCTATTTTTCAGACCGTTTCATGCTCCTCATGTATTTCACACCTTTTGAAGCTCTTCATATTTTTCACATCTTTTGAAGCTCTTCATATTTTTCACACATTTTCAGGCTCTTCATGTTTTTCAACACCGCTTCTTGCTCCTCCTATTTTTCAGACCGTTTCATGCTCCTCATATTTTTGACACGTTTTGAAGCTCTTCATATTTTTCACACCTTTTCAGGCTCTTCATGTTTTTGAACACCATTTCATGCTCTGCCTATTTTTCAGACCGTTTCATTCTCCTCATATTTTTGACACCTTTTGAAGCTCTTCATATTTTTCACACCTTTTGAAGCTCTTCATATTGTTCACACCTTTTCAGGCTGTTCATGTTTTTCAACACCGCTTCATGCTCCTGCTATTTTTCAGACCGTTTCATACTCCTCATATTTTTGACCTTTTTTAAGGCTCTTCATATTTTTCACACCTTTTCAGGCTCTTCATGTTTTTGAACACGGTTTCATGATCCTCCTATTTTTCAGAAAGTTTCATGCTCCTCATAATTTTGACACCTTTTAAAACTCTTCATATTTTTCACACCTTTTCAGGCTCTTCCTGTTTTTCAACACCATTTCATGCTCCTCTTATTTTTCAGACCGTTTCATGCTGCTCCTATTTTTCAGACCGTTTCATGATCCTCATATTTTTGAAACCTTTTGAAGCTCTTCATATTTTTCACACCTTTTCAAGCTCTTCAAGATTTTCAACAACGCTTCATGCTCCTCCTTTTTTTCAGACCGTTTCGTGCTCCTCATATATTTGACAGCTTTTGAAGCTCTTCATATTTTTCACACCTTTTCAGGCTCTTCATGTTTTTCAACACAGCTTCATGCTCCTCCTATTTTTCAGACCGTTTCATTCTCCTCAAGTTTTTGACACCTGTTGAAGCTCTTCACATTTTTCACACCTTTTCAGGCTCTTCACGATTTTCAACACCGCTTCATGATCCTCCTATTTTTCAGACCGTTTCATGCTCTTCCTATTTTTCAGACCATTTCTTGCTCCTCCTATTTTTCAGACCGTTTCATTCTCCTCATATATTTGACACATTTTGAAGCTCTTCCTATTTTTCCACACCTTTTCAGGCTCTTCATGTTTTTCCACACCGTTTAATGCTCCTCCTATTTTTCAGACCGTTTCATTCTCCTCATATATTTGACACATTTTAAAGCTCTTCCTATTTTTCCACAACTTTTCAGGCTCTTCATGATTTTCAACACCGCTTAATGCTCCTCCTATTTTTCAGACCGTTTCATGCTCATTTCATTTTTGACACCTTTTGAAGCTCTTCATATTTTTCATACCTTTTCAGGCTCTTCATATTTTTCGCACCTTTTCAGGCTCTTCATGTTGTTGAACACAGCTTCATGCTCCTCCCATTTTTCAGACCTTTTAATGCTCCTCATAATTTTGACACCTTTTGAAGCTCTTCATATTTTTCACCCCTTTTCAGGATCTTCATGTTTTTGAACACCTCTTCATGCTCCTGCTATTTTTCAGACCGTTTCATGCTCATCTCATTTGACAGCTTTTGAAGCTCTTCATATTTTTCACATCTTTTGAAGCTCTTCATATTTTTCACACATTTTCAGACTCTTCATGTTTTTCAACACCGCTTCTTGCTCCTCCTATTTTTCAGACCGTTTCATGCTCCTCATATTTTGACACGTTTTGAAGCTCTTCATATTTTTCACACCTTTTCAGGCTCTTCATGTTTTTGAACACCGTTTCATGCTCCGCCTATTTTTCAGACCGTTTCATTCTCCTCATATTTTTGACAACTTTTGAAGCTCTTCATATTTTTCACACCTTTTGAAGCTCTTCATATTTTTCACACCTTTTCAGGCTCTTCATGTTTTTCAACACCGCTTCATGCTCCTGCTATTTTACAGACCATTTCATACTCCTCATATTTTTGACATTTTTTAAGGCTCTTCATATTTTTCACACCTTTTCAGGCTCTTCATGTTTTTGAACACGGTTTCATGATCCTCCTATTTTTCAGAAAGTTTCATGCTCCTCATATTTTTGACACCTTTTAAACCTCTTCATATTTTTCACACCTTTTCAGGCTCTTCATGTTTTTCAACACCGGTTCATGCTCCTCCTCTTTTTCAGAAAGTTTCATGCTCCTCATATTTTTGAAACCTTTTGACGCTGTTCATATTTTTCTCACATTTTCTGGCTCTTCCTGTTTTTCAACACCATTTCATGCTCCTCTTATTTTTCAGACCGTTTCATGTTGCTCCTATTTTTCAGACCGTTTCATGATCCTAATATTTTTGAAACCTTTTGAAGCTCTTCATATTTTCACACCTTTTCAAGCTCTTCAAGATTTTCAACATCGCTTCATGCTCCTCCTTTTTTTCAGACCGTTTCATGCTCATCTCATTTTTGACAGCTTTTGAAGCTCTTCATATTTTTCACACCTTTTCAGGCTCTTCATGTTTTTGAACACCGCTTCATGCTCCTCCTTTTTTTCAGACCGTTTCTTTCTCCTCTTATATTTGACACTTTTTGAAGCTCTTCATATTTTTCACACCTTTTCAGGCTCTTCATGTTTTTCAACACCGATCCAAGCTCCTCCTATTTTTCAGACAGTTTCATGCTCCTCATATTTTTCACACCTTTTGAAGCTCTTCATATTTTTCACACCTTTTCAGGCTCTTCAGGTTTTTCAGCTCCACTTCATGCTCCTCCTATATTTCAGACCGTTTCATGCTGCTCAAATTTTCTACACCTTTTCAAGCTCTTCATATTTTTCACACCTTTTCAGGCTCTTCATGTTTTTGAACACAGCTTCATGCTCCTCCTATTTTTCAGATCGTTTCATGCTCCTCCTATTTTCCGACCGTTTCTTGCTCCTCATACTTTTGACACTTTTTGAAGCTCTTCATATTTTTCACACCTTTTCTGGCTCTTCATGTTTTTGAATACAGCTTCATGCTCCTCCAATTTTTCAGACCGTTTCATGCTCGTCATATTTTTCACACCTTTTAAAGCTCTTCATATTTTTCTCACCTTTTCATGCTCTTCATGTTTTTCAGCACCAGTTCATGCTCCTCCTATTTTTCAGACCGTTTCATGCTCATCTCATTTTTTACACCTTTTGAAGCTCTTCATATTTTCCACACCTTTTCAGGCACTTCATGTTTTTCAGCTCCACTTCATGCTCCTCCTATTTTTCAGACCGTTTCATGCTGCTCTCATTTTTTACACCTTTTGAAGCTCTTCATATTTTTCACACCTTTTCAGGCTCTTCATGTTTTTCAACACAGCTTCATGCTCCTCCTATTTTTCAGACCGTTTCATGCTCCTCCTATTTTTCAGACCGTTTCATGCTCCTCATGTATTTCACACCTTTTGAAGCTCTTCATATTTTTCACATCTTTTGAAGCTCTTCATATTTTTCACACATTTTCAGGCTCTTCATGTTTTTCAACACCGCTTCTTGCTCCTCCTATTTTTCAGACCGTTTCATGCTCCTCATATTTTTGACACGTTTTGAAGCTCTTCATATTTTTCACACCTTTTCAGGCTCTTCATGTTTTTGAACACCATTTCATGCTCCGCCTATTTTTCAGACCGTTTCATTCTCCTCATATTTTTGACACCTTTTGAAGCTCTTCATATTTTTCACACCTTTTGAAGCTCTTCATATTGTTCACACCTTTTCAGGCTGTTCATGTTTTTCAACACCGCTTCATGCTCCTGCTATTTTTCAGACCGTTTCATACTCCTCATATTTTTGACATTTTTTAAGGCTCTTCATATTTTTCACACCTTTTCAGGCTCTTCATGTTTTTGAACACGGTTTCATGATCCTCCTATTTTTCAGAAAGTTTCATGCTCCTCATAATTTTGACACCTTTTAAAACTCTTCATATTTTTCACACCTTTTCAGGCTCTTCCTGTTTTTCAACACCATTTCATGCTCCTCTTATTTTTCAGACCGTTTCATGCTGCTCCTATTTTTCAGACCGTTTCATGATCCTCATATTTTTGAAACCTTTTGAAGCTCTTCATATTTTTCACACCTTTTCAAGCTCTTCACGATTTTCAACAACGCTTCATGCTCCTCCTTTTTTTCAGACCGTTTCGTGCTCCTCATATATTTGACAGCTTTTGAAGCTCTTCATATTTTTCACACCTTTTCAGGCTCTTCATGTTTTTCAACACAGCTTCATGCTCCTCCTATTTTTCAGACCGTTTCATTCTCCTCAAGTTTTTGACACCTGTTGAAGCTCTTCACATTTTTCACACCTTTTCAGGCTCTTCACGATTTTCAACACCGCTTCATGATCCTCCTATTTTTCAGACCGTTTCATGCTCTTCCTATTTTTCAGACCATTTCTTGCTCCTCCTATTTTTCAGACCGTTTCATTCTCCTCATATATTTGACACATTTTGAAGCTCTTCCTATTTTTCCACACCTTTTCAGGCTCTTCATGTTTTTCCACACCGTTTAATGCTCCTCCTATTTTTCAGACCGTTTCATTCTCCTCATATATTTGACACATTTTAAAGCTCTTCCTATTTTTCCACAACTTTTCAGGCTCTTCATGATTTTCAACACCGCTTAATGCTCCTCCTATTTTTCAGACCGTTTCATGCTCATTTCATTTTTGACACCTTTTGAAGCTCTTCATATTTTTCATACCTTTTCAGGCTCTTCATATTTTTCGCACCTTTTCAGGCTCTTCATGTTGTTGAACACAGCTTCATGCTCCTCCCATTTTTCAGACCTTTTAATGCTCCTCATAATTTTGACACCTTTTGAAGCTCTTCATATTTTTCACCCCTTTTCAGGATCTTCATGTTTTTGAACACCTCTTCATGCTCCTGCTATTTTTCAGACCGTTTCATGCTCATCTCATTTGACAGCTTTTGAAGCTCTTCATATTTTTCACATCTTTTGAAGCTCTTCATATTTTTCACACATTTTCAGACTCTTCATGTTTTTCAACACCGCTTCTTGCTCCTCCTATTTTTCAGACCGTTTCATGCTCCTCATATTTTGACACGTTTTGAAGCTCTTCATATTTTTCACACCTTTTCAGGCTCTTCATGTTTTTGAACACCGTTTCATGCTCCGCCTATTTTTCAGACCATTTCATTCTCCTCATATTTTTGACAACTTTTGAAGCTCTTCATATTTTTCACACCTTTTGAAGCTCTTCATATTTTTCACACCTTTTCAGGCTCTTCATGTTTTTCAACACCGCTTCATGCTCCTGCTATTTTACAGACCATTTCATACTCCTCATATTTTTGACATTTTTTAAGTCTCTTCATATTTTTCACACCTTTTCAGGCTCTTCATGTTTTTGAACACGGTTTCATGATCCTCCTATTTTTCAGAAAGTTTCATGCTCCTCATATTTTTGACACCTTTTAAACCTCTTCATATTTTTCACACCTTTTCAGGCTCTTCATGTTTTTCAACACCGGTTCATGCTCCTCCTCTTTTTCAGAAAGTTTCATGCTCCTCATATTTTTGAAACCTTTTGACGCTGTTCATATTTTTCTCACATTTTCTGGCTCTTCCTGTTTTTCAACACCATTTCATGCTCCTCTTATTTTTCAGACCGTTTCATGTTGCTCCTATTTTTCAGACCGTTTCATGATCCTAATATTTTTGAAACCTTTTGAAGCTCTTCATATTTTCACACCTTTTCAAGCTCTTCAAGATTTTCAACATCGCTTCATGCTCCTCCTTTTTTTCAGACCGTTTCATGCTCATCTCATTTTTGACAGCTTTTGAAGCTCTTCATATTTTTCACACCTTTTCAGGCTCTTCATGTTTTTGAACACCGCTTCATGCTCCTCCTTTTTTTCAGACCGTTTCTTTCTCCTCTTATATTTGACACTTTTTGAAGCTCTTCATATTTTTCACACCTTTTCAGGCTCTTCATGTTTTTCAACACCGATCCAAGCTCCTCCTATTTTTCAGACAGTTTCATGCTCCTCATATTTTTCACACCTTTTGAAGCTCTTCATATTTTTCACACCTTTTCAGGCTCTTCAGGTTTTTCAGCTCCACTTCATGCTCCTCCTATATTTCAGACCGTTTCATGCTGCTCAAATTTTCTACACCTTTTCAAGCTCTTCATATTTTTCACACCTTTTCAGGCTCTTCATGTTTTTGAACACAGCTTCATGCTCCTCCTATTTTTCAGATCGTTTCATGCTCCTCCTATTTTCCGACCGTTTCTTGCTCCTCATACTTTTGACACTTTTTGAAGCTCTTCATATTTTTCACACCTTTTCTGGCTCTTCATGTTTTTGAATACAGCTTCATGCTCCTCCAATTTTTCAGACCGTTTCATGCTCGTCATATTTTTCACACCTTTTAAAGCTCTTCATATTTTTCTCACCTTTTCATGCTCTTCATGTTTTTCAGCACCAGTTCATGCTCCTCCTATTTTTCAGACCGTTTCATGCTCATCTCATTTTTTACACCTTTTGAAGCTCTTCATATTTTCCACACCTTTTCAGGCACTTCATGTTTTTCAGCTCCACTTCATGCTCCTCCTATTTTTCAGACCGTTTCATGCTGCTCTCATTTTTTACACCTTTTGAAGCTCTTCATATTTTTCACACCTTTTCAGGCTCTTCATGTTTTTCAACACAGCTTCATGCTCCTCCTATTTTTCAGATCGTTTCATGCTACTCCTATTTTTCAGACCTTTTCTTGCTCCTCATATTTTTGACACTTTTTGAAGCTCTTCATATTTTTCACACCTTGTCTGGCTCTTCATGTTTTTCAACACAGCTTCATGCTCCTCCTATTTTTCAGACCGTTTCATTCTCCTCAAGTTTTTGACACCTGTTGAAGCTCTTCACATTTTTCACACCATTTCAGGCTCTTCACGATTTTCAACACCGCTTCATGATCCTCCTATTTTTTCAGTCCGTTTCATGCTCTTCCTATTTTTCAGACCGTTTCATGCTCCTCATATTTTTCAGACCGTTTCCTTCTCCTCATATATTTGACACATTTTGAAGCTCTTCCTATTTTTCCACACCTTTTCAGGCTCTTCATGTTTTTCCACACCGTTTAATGCTCCTCCTATTTTTCAGACCGTTTCATGCTCATCTAATTTTTGAGACCTTTTGAAGCTCTTCATATTTTTCACATTTTTGAAGCTCTTCATATTTTTCACACCTTTTCAGCCTCTTCATGATTTTCAACACCGCTTAATGCTCCTCCTATTTTTCAGACCGTTTCATGCTCATCTCATTTTTTACACCTTTTGAAGCTCTTCATAATTTTCACACCTTTTCAGGCTCTTCATATTTTTCGCACCTTTTCAGGCTCTTCATGTTGTTGAACAGAGCTTCATGCTCCTCCTATTTTTCAGACCGTTTAATGCTCCTCATAATTTTGACACCTTTTTAAGCTCTTCATATTTTTCACCCCTTTTCAGGCTCTTCATGTTTTTGAACACAGCTTCATGCTCCTCCTATTTTTCAGACCGTTTCATGCTCCTCCTATTTTCTGACCGTTTCTTGCTCCTCATATTTTTGACACTTTTTGAAGGTCTTCATATTTTTCACACCTTTTCAGGCTCTTCATGTTTTTGAACACAGCTTCATGCTCCTCCTATTTTTCAGATCGTTTCATGCTCCTCCTATTTTCTGACCGTTTCTTGCTCCTCATATTTTTGACACTTTTTGAAGGTCTTCATATTTTTCACACCTTTTCAGGCTCTTCATGTTTTTGAACACTGCTTCATGCTCCTCGTATTTTTCAAACCATTTCATGATCCTCATGTATTTCACACCTTTGAACCTCTTCATATTTTTCACACCTTTTCAGGCTCTTCATGTGTTTCAACACCACTTCATGCTCCTCAGCTTTTTCAGACCGTTTCATGCTCATTTCATTTTTGAAACATTTTGAAGCTCTTCATATTTTTCACACCTTTTGAATCTCTTCATATTTTTGACACCTTTTCAGGCTCTTCATGTTTTTGAACACCTCTGCATGCTCCTCCTATTTTTCAGGGCGTTTAATGCTCCTCATGTATTTCACACCTTTTGAAGCTCTTCATATTTTTCTCACCTTTTCAGGCTCTTCATGTTTTTGAACACCGCTTCATGCTCCTCATATTTTTCAGACCGTTTCCTGCTCCTCATATATTTCAAACCTTTTGCACCTCTTCATATTTTTCACACCTTTTCAATGTCTTCATGTTTTTGAACACCGTTTCATGCTGCTCCTATTTTTCACAACGTTTCATGCTCCTCATATTTTTGACACCTTTTGAAGCTCTTCATATTTTTCACACCTTTTCAGGCTCTTCATATTTTTGAACACCTCTTCCTCTTCCTCCTATTTTTCAGACCGTTTCTTGCTCCTCATGTATTTCACACCTTTTGAAGCCCTTCATATTTTTCACACCTTTTCAGGCTCTTGATGTTTTTCCACACCACTTCATGCTTCTCCTATTTTTCAACACGTTTCATGCTCCTCATGTATTTCACACCTTTTGAAGCTCTTCATATTTTTCACACCTTTTCAGGCTCTTCATGTTTTTCAACACCGCTTCATGCTCCTCCTATTTTTCAGACCATTTCATGCACCTCATATTTTTCTCACCTTTTGAAGCTCTTCATATTTTTCACACCTTTTCAGGCTCCTCATGTTTTGCAACACCGCTTCATGGTCCTCCTATTTTTCAGACCGTTTCATACTCCTCATATTTTTTACAACTTTTGATGCTCTTCATGTTTTTCACACCTTTTCAGGTTCTTCATTTTTTCAACACCACTTCATGCTCCTCCTATTTTTCAGACCGTTTCATGCTCATCTCATTTTTGACACCTTTGGAAGCTTTTCATATTTTTCACAATTTTTCAGGCTATTCATGTTTTGAACACCGCTTCATGCTCCTCCTATTTTTCAGACCGTATCATGCTCCTCATATTTTGACACCTTTTGAAGCTCTTCATATATTTCACACCTTTTCAGTCTCTTCTTTTTCTTCAACACCACCTCATGCACCTCCTATTTTTCAGACCGTTTCATGATCATCTCATTTTTGACACCTTTTGAAGCTCTTCATATTTTTCACACCTTTTCAGGCTCCTCATTTTTTTCAACACCACTTCATTCTCCTCCTATTTTTCAGACCGTTTCATGCTCATCTCTTTTTTGACACCTTTTGAAGCTCTTCATATTTTTCACACATTTTGATGCTCTTAATATTTTTCACACCTTTTCTGGCTCTTCATGTTTTTCAACACTGGTTCATGGTACTCCTATTTTTCAGACCGTTTCTTGCACCTCATATATTTCACACCTTTAGAAGCTCTTCATATTTTTCACACATTTTCAGGCTCTTCATGTTTTCAACACCGCTTCCTGCTCCTCCTCTTTTTCAGAACGTTTCATGCTCCTCATATTTTTGACACCTTTTGAAGCTCTTCATGTTTCTCACAGCTTTTCAGGTTCTTCATGTTTTTCAACACTACTTCATGCTCCTCCTATTTTTCAGACGGTTTCATGCTCATCTCATTTTTGACACCTTTTGAAGCTCTTCATAATTTTCACATCTTTTGAAGCTCTTCATATTTTTCACACGTTTTCAGGCTCTTCATGTTGTTCAACACCCTTTCTTGCTCCTCCTATTTTTCAGACCATTTCATGCTCCTCATATTTTTGACACGTTTTGAAGCTCTTCATATTTTTCACACCTTTTCAGGCTCTTCATGTTTTTGAACACCGTTTCATAGTCCTCCTATTTTTCAGACCGTTTCATGCTCCTCATATTTTTGACACCTTTTGAAGCTCTTCATATTTTTCACTACTTTTCAGGGTCTTCCTGTTTTGAACACCGCTTCATGCTCCTCCTATTTTTCAGAACTTTTCATGCTCCTCATATTTTTGACACCTTTTGAAGCTCTTCATATTTTTCACACCTTTTCAGGCTCTTCATGTTTTTGAACACCATTTCATGCTCCTCCTATTTTACAGACCGTTTCATTCTCCTCATATTTTTGACACCTTTTGAAGCTCTTCATATATTTCACACCATTTCAGGCTTTTCATTATTTTCAACGCCACTTCATGCTCCTCTTATTTTTCAGACCGTTTCATGCTCATCTCCTTTTGACACCTTTTGAAGTTCTTCATGTTTTTCACATCTTCTGAAGCTCTTCATATTTTTCACAAATTTTCAGGCTCTTTATGATTTTCAACACCGCTTCATGCTCCTCCTATTTTTCAGACCGTTTCATGTTCATCCCCTTTTTACACCTTTTGAAGCTCTTCATATTTTTCACACCTTTTGAAGCTCTTCATATTTTGCATATTTTTGAAGTTCTTCATAATTTCACACGTTTTCAGACTCTTCATGTTTTTCAACACCACTTCATGCTCCTCCTATTTTTCAGACCGTTTCATGCTCCTCATATTTTTGACACCTTTTGAAGCTCTTCATATTTTTCACACCTTTTCAGGCTCTTCATGTTTTTGAACACCGCTTCATGCTCCTCCTATTTTTCAGACCGTTTCATGCTCCTCATATTTTTGACAACTTTTGAAGCTTTTCATATTTTTCAGCCCTTGTCAGGCTCTTGAATTTTTTCAACACCACTTCATGCTCCTCCTTTTTTGCAGACCGTTTCATGCTCCTCATATTTTTGACACCTTTTGAAGCTCTTCATATTTTGCACAGCTTTTCAGGCTCTTCATGTTTTTGAACACCGCTTCATGATCCTCCTATTTTTCTGACCTTTTCATGCTCCTCATATTTTTGACAACTTTTGAAGCTCTTCATATTTTTCACAACTTTTCAGGCTTTTCCTGTTTTTGAACACCGCTTCATGCTCCTCCTATTTTTCAAACCGTTTCATGCTCCTCATATTTTTGACACCTTGAAGCTCTTCATATGTTTCACACCTTTTCAGGCTCTTCATGTTTTTGAACACCGCTTCATGCTCCTCCTATTTTCAGACCGTTTCATTCTCCTCATATTTTTGACACCTTTTGAAGCCCTTCATATATTTCACACCTTTTCCGTCTCTTCTTTTTTTTCAACACCACTTCATGCTCCTCCTATTTTTCAGACCGTTTCATGCTCATCTCATTTTTGACACCTTTTGAAGCTCTTCATATTTTTCACACCTTTTCAGGCTCTTCATGTTTTTGAACACCGCTTCATGCTCCTCTTATTTTTCAGACTGCTTCATACTCCTCTCATTTTTGAAACCTTTTGAAGTTCTTCATATTTTTGACACCTTTTGAAGCTCTTCATATTTCTCACACGTTTTCAGGCTCTTCATGATTTTCAACACCGATTCATGCTCCTCTTCTTTTTCAGACCGTTTCATGCTCCTCATATTTTTGATACCTTTTGAATCTCCTCATATTTTTTACACCTTTTGAACCTCTTCATATATTTCACACTTTTTCAGGCTCTTCATGTTTTTCAACACGGCTTCATGCTCCTCCTATTTTTCAGACCGTTTCATACTCCTCATATTTTTGACACCTTTTGATGCTCTTCATATTTTTCACACCTTTTAAGCCTCTTCATGTTTTTTAACACCGCTTCATGCTCCTCCTATTTTTCAGACGGTTTCATGCTCCTCATATTTTTGACACCTTTGAAGCTCTTCATATTTTTCACACCTTTTCAGGCTCCTCATGTTTTGCAACACCGCTTCATGCTCCTCCTATTTTTCAGACCGTTTCATACTCCTCATATTTTTGACACCTTTTGATGCTCTTCATATTTTTCACACCTTTTAAGCCTCTTCATGTTTTTTAGCACCGCTTCATGCTCCTCCTATTTTCAAGACAGTTTCATACTCCTCATGTATTTCATACCTTTTGAAGCTCCTCATATTTTTCACACCTTTTCATGCTCTTCATATTTTTGAAAACCGCTTCATGCTCCTCCTATTTTTAAGACCGTTTCATGCTCCTCATATATTTCACACCTTTTGAAGTTCTTCATATTTTTCACACCTTTTCAGGCTCTGCATGTTTTTCAACACCGTTTCATGCTCCTCCTATTTTTCAGACCGTTTCATGCTCCTCATATTTTTGACACATTTTGAAGTTCTTGATATATTTCACACCTTCTCAGGCTCTTCATTTTTTGGAACACGACTTCTTGCTCCTCCTATTTTTCAGACCGTTTCATGCTCATCTCATTTTTGACACCTTTTGAAGCTCTTCATATATTTGACACCATTTGAAGCTCTTCATATTTTTCACAACTTTTCAGGCTCTGCATGTATTTGAACACCGTTTCATGCTACTCCTATATTTCAGACCGATTCTTGCTGCTCATATATTTGACACCTTTTGAAACTCTTCATATTTTTAACACCTTTTCAGGCTCTTCATGTTTTTCAACACCGCTTCATGCTCCTCCTATTTTTCAGACCGTTTCATACTCCTCATATTTTTGACACCTTTTGATGCTCTTCATATTTTTCACACCTTTTCAGGCTTCATGTTTTTGCACACCGCTTCATGCTCCTCCTATTTTTCACACCTTTTGAAGCTCTTCATATTTTTCACCCTTTTCAGTCTCTTCATGTTTTTGAACACGGTTTCATGCTCCTCCTATTTTTCAGACCGTTTCATGCTCCTCATATTTTTGACACCTTTTGAAGCTCTTCATATTTTTCACATCTTTTCAGTCTCTTCATGTTTTTCAACACCGCTTCATTCTCCACCTATTTTTCAGACGGTTTCATGCTCATCTCTTTTTTGACACCTTTTGAAGCTCTTCATATTTTTCATACCTTTTGAAGCTCTTCATATTTTTCACTCGTTTTCACGCTCTTCATGTTTTTCAACACCGCTTCATGCTCCTCCTATTTTTCAGACGGTTTCATGCTCCTCATATTTTTGACACCTTTTGAAGCTCTTCATATTTTTCAAACCTTTTCAGGCTCTTCATGTTTTTGAACACTGCTTCATGCTCCTCGTATTTTTCAAACCATTTCATGATCCTCATGTATTTCACACCTTTGAACCTCTTCATATTTTTCACACCTTTTCAGGCTCTTCATGTGTTTCAACACCACTTCATGCTCCTCAGCTTTTTCAGACCGTTTCATGCTCATTTCATTTTTGAAACATTTTGAAGCTCTTCATATTTTTCACACCTTTTGAATCTCTTCATATTTTTGACACCTTTTCAGGCTCTTCATGTTTTTGAACACCTCTGCATGCTCCTCCTATTTTTCAGGGCGTTTAATGCTCCTCATGTATTTCACACCTTTTGAAGCTCTTCATATTTTTGACACCTTTTCAGGCTCTTCATGTTTTGCAACACCGCTTCATGCTGTTCCTATTTTTCAGACCGTTTCATGCTCCTCATATTTTTGAGACCTTTTGAAGCTCTTCATATTTTTCACACCTTTTCAGGCTCTTCATGTTTTTCAATACCACTTCATGCTCCACCTATTTTTCAGACCGTTTCATGCTCATCTCATTTTTGACACCTTTTAAAGCTCTTCATATTTTTCACACCTTTTGAAGCTCTTCATATTCTTCATACGTTTTCATGCTCTTTATGTTTTTCAACACCGCTTCTTGCTCCTCCTATTTTTCAGACCGTTTCATGCTCATCTCATTTTTGACACCTTTTAAAGCTCTTCATATTTTTCACACCTTTTCAGGCTCCTCATGTTTTGCAACACCGCTTCATGCTCCTCCTATTTTTCAGACCGTTTCATACTCCTCATATTTTTGACACCTTTTGATGCTCTTCATATTTTTCACACCTTTTCCGGCTCTTCATTTTTTCAACACCGCTTCATGCTCCTCCTATTTTTCAGACCGTATCATGCTCCTCATATTTTGACATCTTTTGAAGCTCTTCATATATTTCACACCTTTTCAGTCTCTTCTTTTTTTTCAACACCACCTCATGCACCTCCTATTTTTCAGACCGTTTCATGATGATCTCATTTTTGACACCTTTTGAAGCTCTTCATATTTTTCACACCTTTTCAGGCTCCTCATTTTTTTCAGCACCACTTCATTCTCCTCCTAATTTTCAGACCGTTTCATGCTCATCTCTTTTTTGACACCTTTTGAAGCTCTTCATATTTTTCACACATTTTGAAGCTCTTAATATTTTTCACACCTTTTCTGGCTCTTCATGTTTTTCAACACCGGTTCATGGTACTCCTATTTTTTAGACCGTTTCATGCTCCTCATATTTTTCCACCTTTTGAAGCTGTTCATATTTTTCACATCTTTTCAGTCTCTTCATTTTTTTCAACACTGCTTCATGCTCCTCCTATTTTTCAGACCATTTCATGCTCATCTCATTTTTGACACCTTTTGAAGCTCTTCATATATTTCACACCTTTTGAAGCTCTTCATAATTTTCACATCTTTTCAGGATCTTCATGTTTTTCAACAACTTTTCATGATCCTCCTAATTTTTGACCGATTCATGCTCCTCATATTTTTGACACCTTTAGAAGCTCTTCATATATTTCACACCTTTTCAGGCTGTTCATGTTTTTCAACACCACTTCATGCTCCTCGTATTTTTAAGACGGTTTCATGCTCCTCATATTTTTGACACCTTTAGAAGCTCTTCATATTTTTCACACATTTTCAGGCTCTTCATGTTTCTCAACACCGCTTCCTGCTCCTCCTCTTTTTCAGACCGTTTCATGCTCCTCATATATTTGACACATTTTGAAGCTCTTCATGTTTCTCACAGCTTTTCAGGTTCTTCATGTTTTTCAACACTACTTCATGCTCCTCCTATTTTTCAGACGGTTTCATGCTCATCTCATTTTTGACACCTTTTGAAGCTCTTCATATTTTTCACATCTTTTGAAGCTCTTCATATTTTTCACACGTTTTCAGGCTCTTCATGTTGCTCAACACCCTTTCTTGCTCCTCCTATTTTTCAGACCGTTTCATGCTCCTCATATTTTTGACACGTTTTGAAGCTCTTCATATTTTTCACACTTTTTCAGGCTCTTCATGTTTTTCAACACCGTTTCATGCTCCTCCTCTTTTTCAGACCGTTTCATGCTCCTCATATTTTTGACACCTTTTGAAGCTCTTCATATTTCTCACACCTTTTCAGGCTCTTCATGTTTTTCAACACCGCTTCATGCTCCTCCTATTTTTCAGACCGTTTCATGCTCCTCATATTTTTGACACCTTTTGAAGCTCTTCATATTTTTCACACCTTTTCAGGCTCTTCATATTTTTGAACACCGCTTCATGCTCCTCCTATTTTTTAGACCGTTTCATGCTCCTCATATTTTTCACACCTTTTGAAGCTCTTCATATTTTCACACGTTTTCAGACTCTTCATGTTTTTCAACACCGCTTCATGATCCTGCTATTTTCAGACCGTTTCATGCTCCTTATATATTTCACACATTTTGAAGCTCTTCATATTTTTCACACCTTTTGAGGCTCTTCATATTTTTCATATTTTTGAAGCTCTTCATATTTTTCACACGTTTTCAGGCTCTTCATATTTTTGAACACCGCTTCATGCTCCTCCTATTTTTCAGAGAGTTTCATGCTCCTCATGTATTTCACACCTTCTGAAGCTCTTCATATTTTTCACACCTTTTCAGGCTCTTCATGTTTTTCCACACCACTTCATGCTTCTCCTAATTTTCAGCTCTTTCATGCTCCTCATGTATTTCACACCTTTGAAGCTTTTCATATTTTTCACACCTTTTCAGGCTCTTCATGTTTTTCAACGCCGCTTCATGCTCCTCCTCTTTTTCAGCTCGTTTCATGCTCCTCATATTTTTGACACCTTTTGAAGCTCTTCATATTTTTCACACCTTTTCGGGCTCTTCATGTTTTGAACACCGCTTCATACTCCTCCTATATTTCAGACAGTTTCATGCTCATCTCATTTTTGACACCTTTTGAAGCTTTTCATATTTTTCACAACTTTTCAGGCTCTTCATGTTTTTGAACACCTCTTCATGCTAATCCTATTTTTCAAGCCATAACATGCTCCTCATATTTTTCACACCTTTTGAAGCTCTTCATATTTTTTACACCTTTTCAGGCTCTTCATGTTTTTGAACACCACTTCATGCTCCTTATATTTTTCAGAGAGTTTCATGCTCCTCATGTATTTCACACCTTCAGAAGCTCTTCATATTTTTCACACCTTTTCAGGCTCTTCATGTTTTTCCACACCACTTCATGCTTCTCCAAATTTTCAGCTCTTTCATGCTCCTCATGTATTTCACACCTTTTGAAGCTTTTCATATTTTTCACACGTTTTCAGGCTCTTCATGTTTTTCAACACCGCTTCATGCTCCTCCTCTTTTTCAGACCGTTTCATGCTCCTCATATTTTTGACACCTTTAGAAGCTCTTCATATTTCTCACACCTTTTCAGGCTCTTCATGTTTTTCAACACCGCTTCATGCTCCTCCTATTTTTCAGACCGTTTCATGCTCCTCATATTTTTGACACCTTTTGAAGCTCTTCATATTTTTCACACCTTTTCAGGCTCTTCATATTTTTGAACACCGCTTCATGCTCCTCCTTTTTTTTAGACCGTTTCATGCTCCTCATATTTTTCACACCTTTTGAAGCTCTTCATATTTTTCACACGATTTCAGGCTCTTCATGTTTTTGAACACCATTTCATGCTCCTCCTATTTTGCAGACCGTTTCTTGCTCCTCATATTTTTGACACCTTCTGAAGCTCTTCATATTTTTCACACCTTTTGAAGCTCTTCATATTTTTCATATTTTTGAAGCTCTTCATATTTTCACACGTTTTCAGACTCTTTATGTTTTTCAACACCGCTTCATGATCCTGCTATTTTTCAGACCGTTTCATGCTCCTCATATATTTCACACCTTTTGAAGCTCTTCATATTTTTCACACCTTTTGAAGCTCTTCATATTTTTCATATTTTTGAAGCTCTTCATATTGTTCACACCTTTTCAGGCTCTTCATATTTTTGAACACCGCTTCATGCTCCTCCTATTTTTCAGAGAGTTTCATGCTCCTCATGTATTTCACACCTTTTGAAGCTCTTCATATTTTTCACACCTTTTCAGGCTCTTCATGTTTTTCCACACCACTTCATGCTTCTCCTAATTTTCAGCTCTTTCATGCTCCTCATGTATTTCACACCTTTTGAATCTTTTCATATTTTATACACCTTTTCAGGCTCTTCATGTTTTTCAACACCGCTTCATGCTCCTCCTCTTTTTCAGACCGTTTCATGCTCCTCATATATTTGACACCTTTTGAAGCTCTTCATATTTTTCACACCTTTTCGGGCTCTTCATGTTTTGAACACCGCTTCATACTGCTCCTATATTTCAGACAGTTTCATGCTCATCTCATTTTTGACACCTTTTGATGCTTTTCATAGTTTTCACAACTTTTCAGGCTCTTCATGTTTTTGAACACCTCTTCATGCTAATCCTATTTTTCAAACCATAACATGCTCCTCATATTTTTCACACCTTTTGAAGCTCTTCATATTTTTTACACCTTTTCAGGCTCTTCATGTTTTTGAACACCACTTCATGCTCCTTATATTTTTCAGAGAGTTTCATGCTCCTCATGTATTTCACACCTTTTGAAGCTCTTCATATTTTTCACACCTTTTCAGGCTCTTCATGTTTTTCCACACCACTTCATGCTTCTCCTAATTTTCAGCTCTTTCATGCTCCTCATGTATTTCACACCTTTTGAAGCTTTTCATATTTCTCACACCTTTTCAGGCTCTTCATGTTTTTCAACACCGCTTCATGCTCCTTCTATTTTTCAGATCGTTTCATGCTCCTCATATTTTTGACACCTTTTGAAGCTCTTCATATTTCTCACACCTTTTCAGGCTCTTCATGTTTTTCAACACCGCTTCATGCTCCTGCTATTTTTCAGACCGTTTCATGCTCCTCATATTTTTCCCACCTTTTGTAGCTTTTCATATTTTTAACACCTTTTCAGGCTCTTCAAGTTTATCAACACCACTTCATGCTCCTCCTTTTTGCAGACCGTTTCATGCTCCTCATATTTTTGACACCTATTGATGCTCTTAATATATTTCACACCTTTTCAGGCTCTTCATTTCTTCCACACCACTTCATGCTCCTCATATTTTTCAGGCAGTATCATGCTCCTCATAATTTTCACATCTTTTGAAGCTCTTCATATTTTTCACACCTTTTTAGGCTCTTCATATTTTTCAACACCATTTCATGCCGCATCTATTTTTCAGACCGTTTCATGCTCCTCATATTTTTCACAACTTTTGAAGCTCTTCATATTTTTCACACCTTTTCAGGCTCTTCATGTTTTTCCACACCACTTAATGCTTCTCCTATTTTTCAGACCGTTTCATGCTCCTCATATTTTTCCCACCTTTTGTAGCTTTTCATATTTTTAACACCTTTTCAGGCTCTTCAAGTTTATCAACACCACTTCATGCTCCTCCTTTTTGCAGACCGTTTCATGCTCCTCATATTTTTGACACCTATTGATGCTCTTAATATATTTCACACCTTTTCAGGCTCTTCATTTCTTCCACACCACTTCATGCTCCTCATATTTTTCAGGCAGTATCATGCTCCTCATAATTTTCACATCTTTTGAAGCTTTTCATATATTTCACACCTTTTTAGGCTCTTCATATTTTTCAACACCATTTCATGCCGCATCTATTTTTCAGACCGTTTCATGCTCCTCATATTTTTCACAACTTTTGAAGCTCTTCATATTTTTCACACCTTTTCAGGCTCTTCATGTTTTTCCACACCACCTAATGCTTCTCCTAAATTTCAGACCGTTTCATGTTCCTCATGTATTGCACACCTTTTGAAGCTCTTCATATTTTTCACACCTTTTCATGCTCTTCATGTTTTTGATCACCGTTTCATGCTCCTCCTTTTTTTTCAGACCGTTTCATGCTCCTCATATTTTTCACACCTTTTTAAGCTCTTCATGTTTTTCACACCTTTTCAGCCTCTTCATGTTTTTGAACACCCCTTCTTGCTCCTTTTATTTTTCAAAGAGTTTCATGCTTCTCATGTATTTCACACCTTTTGAAGCTCTTCATATTTTTCACACCTTTACAGGCTCTTCATGTTTTTGAACACCGTTTCATGCTCCTCCTATTTTTCAGACCGTTTCATGCTCCCCATATTTTTGAGACCTTTTGAAGCCCTCATATATTTCACACCTTTTCAGGCTCTTCATTTTTTTCAACACCACGTCATGCTCCTCCTATTTTTCAGACCCCTTTATGCTCTTCTCATTTTTGACACCTTTTGAAGCTCTTCATATTTTTCACACCTTTTGAAGCTCTTCATATTTTTCACACCTTTTCATGCTCTTCATGTTTTTGATCACCGCTTCATGCTCCTCCTATTTTCAGACCGTTTCATGCTCCTCATATTTTTCACACATTTTGAAGCTCCTCCTATTTTTCACAACCTTTCACGCTCTTCATGTTTTTCAACACGGCTTCATGCTCCTCCTATTTTTCAGCACGTTTCATACTCCTCCAAATTTTCAGACCGTTTCATGCTCCTCATATTTGTCACACCTTTCGAAGCTCTTCATAGTTTTCACACCTTTTCTGGATCTTCATGTTTTTGAGCACAGCTTCATGCTCCTCCGATTTTTCAGACCGTTTCATGCTCCTCATATACTTCACACCTTTTGAAGCTCTTCATATTTTTCACAGCTTTTCAGGATCTTCATGTTTTTCAACACCATTTCATGCTGCTCCTATTTTTCAGACCGTTTCATGCTCCTCATATTTTTGACACCTTTTGAAGTTCTTCATATTTTTCAAAACTTTTCAGGCTCTCCATGTTTTTGAACACCGCTTCATGCTCCTACTATTTTTGAGACCGTTTCATGCTCCTCATTTATTTCACACCTTTTGAAGCTCTTCATATTTTTCAAGCCTTTTCAGGCTCTTCATGTTTTTGAACACCGCTTCATGCTCCTCCTATTTTTCAGACCGTTTCATGCTCCTCATTTATTTCACACCTTTTGAAGCTCTTCATATTTTTCAAGCCTTTTCAGGCTCTTCATGTTTTTGAACACCGCTTCATGCTTCTCCTATTTTTCAAACCTTTTCATGATCCTCATGTATTTCAAACCTTTGAAACTCTTCATATTTTTCACACCTTTTCTTGCTCTTCATGTTTTTCAACAACATTTCATGCTCCTCCTATTTTTCAGACCTTTTCATGCTCCTCATATTTTTCACACCTTTTCATGCTCTTCTTGTTTTTCAACACAGTTTCATGGTCCTCATATGTTTGACACCTTTTGAATCTCTTCATATTTTTCACACCTTTTCAGGCTCTTCATGATTTTCAACACTGCTTCATGCTCCTCATATTTTTGAGACCGTTTCATGCTCCTAATATTGTTCACACCTTTTCAAGATCTTCATGTTATTCAACACCGCTTCATGCTCTTCCTATTTTTCAGGCCGTTTCATGCTCCTCATATTTTTGATACTTTTGAAGCTCTTAATATTTTTCACACCTTTTCAAGCTCTTCATGTTTTGAACACCATTTCATGCTCCTGCTATTTTTCAGACCGTTTCATGCTCCTCATATTTTTGACAACTTTTGAAGCTCCTCATATTTTTCACACCTTTTCAGGCTCTTCATGTTTTTCAACACACTTTCATGCTCCTCATATGTTTGACACCTTTTGAATCTCTTCATATTATTCACACCTTTTCATTCTCTTCATGATTTTCAACACCGCTTCATGCTCCCCATATTTTTGAGACCGTTTTATGCTACTCATATTTTGACACCTTTTGAAGCTCTTCATGTATTTCACACCTTTTCAGGCTCTACATGTTTTTCAACACCGCTTCATGCTCGTCATATTTTGAGACCGTTTTATGCTACTCATATTTGACAACTTTTGAAGCTCTTCATATATTTCACACCTTTTAAGGCTCTTCATGTTTCTGAACACCGCTTCATGCTCCTCCTATATTTCACACTTTTTGAAGCTCTTCATATATTTCACACCTTTTCAAGCTCTTCATGTTTCTGAACACCGCTTCATGCTTCTCTTATTTTTGACACCTTTTGAAGCTCTTCATATGTTTCACACCTTTTCAGGCTCTTCATGTTTTTGAACACCGCTTCATGCTCCTCCTATATTTCACACCTTTTGAAGCTCTTCATATATTTCACACCTTTTCAGACTCTTCATGTTTTTCAACATCGCTTCATACTCCTCCTATTTTTTTGACCGTTTCATGCTCCTCATATATTTGACACCTTTTGAAGCTCTTCATATTTTTCACACCTTTTGAAGCTCTTCATATTTTTCACACCTTTTGAAGCTCTTCATATTTTACACATATTTTCACCCTCTTCATGTTTTTCAACACCTTTTCATGCTCCTCCTATTTTTCGGACTGTTTCATTCTCTTCATATTTTTGACACTTTTTGAAGCTCTTCATATTTTTCACACCTTTTCAGGCTCTTCATCTTTTTCAACACCGTTTCATGCTCCTCATATTTTTCAGACTGTTTCATTCTCCTCATATTTATGTCAACTTTTGAAACTCTTCATTTTCTTCACACCTTTTCATGCTCTTCATGTTTTTGAACACTGCTTCATGCTCCTCCTATGTTTCAGACCGTTTCATGCTCCTCATATTTTTGAAACCTTTTGAAGTTCGTCATATATTTCACACCTTTTCAGGCTCTTCATGTTTTTAAACACCTCTTCATTCTTCTCCTGTTTTTCAGACCATTTCATGCTCCTCATATTTTTCACACTTTTTGAAGCTCTTCATATTTTTCACACTTTTTGAAGCTCTTCATACTTTTCACACCTGTCAGGCTCTTCATGTTTTTGAACACCGCTTCCTGCTCCACCTATTTTTCAGATCGCTTATGCTCCTCATATTTTTCACACTTTTTGAAGCTCTTCATATTTTTCACACTTTTTCAGGCTCTTCATGTTTTTGAACACCGCTTCATGCTCCTCCTATTTTTCAGACCGTTTCATGCTCCTCATGTATTTCACACCTTTTGAACCTCTTCGTATTTCGCACACATTTTCAGGCTCTTCATGTTTTTCACAACCACTTCATGCTCTTCCTATTTTTCAGACCGTTTCATGCTCCTCATATTTTTGATACCTTTGAAGCTCTTCATATTTTTCACACCTTTTCAGGCTCTTCATGTTTTGAACACCATTTCATGCTCCTCCTATTTTTCCGACCGTTTCATGCTCCTCATCTTTTACACACCTGTTGAAGCTCTTCATATTTTTCACACCATTTCAGGCTCTTCATGTTTTTCAACACCGCTTCATGCTCCTCCTATTTTTTCAGACCGTTTAATGCTCTTCCTATTTTTGACACGTTTTGAGGCTCTTCATATTTTTCTCACCTTTTCAGGCTCTTCATGTTTTCGAACACCGCTTCATGCTCCTCCTATTTTTGAGACCGTTTTATGCTCCACATGTATTTCACAGCTTTTGAATCTCTTCAGAATTTTCCCACCTTTCAGGCTCTTCATGTTTTTGAACACCGTTTCATGGTCTTCCTATTTTTCAGACCGTTTCATGCTCCTCATATTTGTGACACCTTTAGAAACTCTTCATATTTTTCACACCTTTTCAGGTTCTTCATGTTTTTGAACACCGTTTCATGCTCCTCCTATTTTTCAGACCATTTCATGCTCCTCATATTTTTGACACATTTTGAATCTCTTCATATTTTTCACACCTTTTCAGGCTCTTCATGTTTTTGAACACCGCTTCATGCTTCTCCTATTTTTCAGACCGTTTCATGCTATTCATGTATTTAATACCTTTTGAAGCTCTTCATATTTTTCACACCTTTTCAGGCTCTTCATGTTTTTGAACACCTTTTCATGCTCCTCGTATTTTTCTGACCGTTTCCTGCTCCTCATATTTTTGACCCTTTTTGAACCTCCTCATATTTTTCGCACCTTTTGAACCTCTTCATATATTTCACATCATTTCAGGCTCTTCATGTTTTTCAACACCACTTCATGCTCCTCCTATTTTTCAGACCGTTTCATGCTCCTCATAATTTTGACACGTTTTGAAGCTCTTCAAATTTTTCACACCTTTTCAGGCTCTTCATCTTTTTCAACACCACTTCATGCTCCTCCTCTTTTCCAGAGCGTTTCATTGTCCTCATATTTTTGACACCTTTAGAAGCTCTTTATATTTTTCACAACTTTTCAGGCTCTTCATGTTTTTCACAACCGCTTCATGCTCCTCCTATTTTTCAGACAGTTTCATTCCTCTCATGTATTTCACACCTTTTGAAGCTCTTCATATTTTTCACACCTTTTCAGGCTCTTCATGTTTTTGAACAACACTTCATGCTCCTCCTATTTTACACACAGTTTCATGCTCCAAATGTATTTCACACCTTTTGAAGCTCTTCTTATTTTTCACACATTTTGAGACTCTTCATTTGTTTGAACACCGTTTCATGCTGCTCCTAATTTTCAGACCGTTTCATTCTCATCTCATTTTGACAGCTTTTGAAGCTCTTCATATTTTCACGCCATTTGAAGCTCTTCATATATTTCACACCTTTTCAGGCTCTTCTTTTTTTTCAACACCACTTCATGCTCCTCCTAATTTTCAGACCGTTTCATGATCATCTTATTTTGACAGCTTTTGAAGCACTTCATATTTTCACACCTTTTGAAGCTCTACATATTATTCACATCTTTTCAGGCTCTTCATGATTTTCAACACCGCTTCATGCTCATCCTATTTTTCAGACTGTTTCATGCTCATCTCATTTTTGACACCTTTGGAAACTCTTCATATTTTTTCACACGTTTTCAGGCTCTTCAAGTTTTTCAACAACATTTCATGCTCCTCCTATTTTTCAGACTGTTTCATGGTCGTAATGTATTTCACACCTTTTGAAGCTCTTTATATTTTTCACACCTTGTCAGGCTCTTCATGTTTCTGAACAGTGCTTCATGCTCCTCCTATTTTTCAGACCGTATCATGCTCCTCATATTTTTGAAACATTTTGAAGCTCTTCATATATTTCACACCTTTTCAGGCTCTTCATGTTTTTGAACACCACTTCATGCTTCTCATATTTTTCAGACTGTTTCATGGTCCTCATGTATTTCACACATTTTGAAGCTCTTTATATTTTTCACACCTTTTCAGGCTCTTCATATATTTGAACACTGCTTCATGCTCCTCCTATTTTTCAGAGAGTTTCATGCTCCTCATGTATTTCACAACTTTTGAAGCTCTTCATGTTTTTCACACCTTTTCAGGCTGTTCATGTTTTTTAACAGCGCTTCATGATTCTCCTATTTTTCAGACCGTTTCATGCTCTTCATATTTTTGACACATTTTGAAGCTCTTCATATTTTTCACAGCTTTTCAGGCTCTTCATGTTTTTCCACACCACTTCATGCTTCTCCTAATTTTCAGACCGTTTCATGCTCCTCATGTATTTCACACCTTTTGAAGCTCTTCATATTTTTCACACCTTTTCAGGCTCTTCATGTTTTTCCACACCACTTCATGCTTCTCTTATTTTTCAGCCCGTTTCATGCTCCTCATATATTTCACACCTTTTGAAGCTCTTCATATTTTTCAAACCTTTTCAGGCTCTTCATGTTTTTGATCACCGTTTCATGCTCCTCCTATTTTTCAGACGGTTTCATGCTCCTCATATTTTTGACACTTTTTGAAGATCTTCATATTTTTCACACCTTTTCAGGCTCTTCATTTTTTTCAACACCACTTCATGCTCCTCCTATTTTTCAGACCGTTTCATGCTCCTCATATATTTGACACATTTAGAAGCTCTTCATATTTGCACACCTTTTCAGGCTCTTCATATTTATCATCACCGCTTCATGCTCCTCCTATTTTTCAGACGGTTTCATGTTGATCTCATTTTTGACACCTTTGGAAGCTCTTCATATTTTTCACACCTTTTGAAACTCTTCATATTTTTCACAGCTTTTCAGGCCCTTCATGATTTTCATCACCACTTCATGCTCCTCCTATTTTTAAGAGCGTTTCATGCTCCTCATATTTTTGACACCTTTAGAAGATCTTCATATTTTTCACACCTTATCAGGCTCTTCATGTTTTTCAACAACGCTTCATGCTCCTCCTATTTTTCAGACCGTTTCATGCTCCTCATATTTTTGACACCTTTTGAAGCTCTTCATATTTTTCACACCTTTTCAGGCTCTTCATATTTTTCAACACCGCATCATGCTCTTCCTATTTTTCAGACCGTTTCATGCACCTCATATTTTTCACACCTTTTAAAGCTCTTCATATTTTTCACACCTTTTCAGGCTCCTTATGTTTTTCAACACCGATTCATTCTCCTCCTATTTTTCAGACCGTTTCATGCTTCTCATATTCTTGACAAGTTTTAAAGCTCTTCATATTTTTCACACCTTTTCAGGCTCTTCATGATTTTGAACACCGCTTCATGCTCCTCCTATTTTTCAGACCGTTTCATGCTCCTCATATTTTTCACACCTTTTGAAGCTCTTCATATTTTTCACAACTTTTCAGGCTCTTCATATTTTGAACACCGCTTCATGCTCCTCCTATTTTTCAGACCGTTAAATGCTCCTCATGTATTTGACACCTTTTGAAGCTCCTCATATTTTTCACACGTTTTCAGGCTGTGCATGTTTTTGAACACCGCTTCATGCTCCTCCTATTTTTCAGACCGTTTCATGCTCGTCATATTTTTGACACCTTTTGAAGCTCTTCATATTTTTCACACCTTTTCAGGCTCTTCAGGTTTTTCAACACTGCTTCATGCTCCACCTATTTTTCAGACCGTTTCATCCTCCTCATACTTTTGACACCTTTTGAAGCTCTTCATATTTTTCACACCTTTTCAGGCTCTTCAGGTTTTTCAACACTGCTTCATGCTCCTCCTATTTTTCAGACCGTTTCATGCTCCGCATATTTTTGACACCTTTTGAATTTCTTCATATTTTTCACACCTTTTCAGGCTCTTCATGTTTTTGATCACCGTTTCATGCTCCTCCTATTTTTCAGACCGTTTCATGCTCCTCATATTTTTCACACCTTTTGAAGCTCTTCATATCTTTCACAACTTTTCAGGGTCTTCATGTTTTTGAACACCACTTCATGATCCTCCTATTTTTCAGACCATTTCATGCTCTTCATAATTTTGACCCATTTTGAAGCTCTTCATATATTTCACACCTTTTCAGGCTCTTCATGTTTTTCAAAACCACTTCATGCTCCTCCTAATTTTCAGACCGTTTCATGTTCTTCTCATTTATGACACATTTTGAAGCTCTTCATATTTTTCACACCTTTTCAGGCTCTTCATGTTTTTGAACACAGCTTCATGCTCCTCCTATTTTTCAGACCGTTTCATGCTCGTCATATTTTTGACACCTTTTGAAGCTCTTCATATTTTTCACACCTATTCAGGCTCTTCATGTTTTTGAACACCGTTTCATGATCCTCCTATTTTTCAGACCGTTTCATGCTCCTCATATATTTGACACATTTAGGAGCTCTTCATATTTTCACACCTTTTCTGGATCTTCATATTTTTCAACACCGCTGCATGCTCCTCCTATTATTCAGACGGTTTCATGTTGATCTCATTTTTGACACCTTTTGAAGCTCTTCATATTTTCACACCTTTTCATGCTCTTCATGTTTTTCAACAACGCTTCATGCTCCTCCTAATTTTCAGACCGTTTCATGCTCCTCATATTTTTGACACCTTTAGAAGATCTTCATATTTTCTCACCTTTTCATGCTCTTCATGTTTTTCAACAACGCTTCATGCTCCTCCTAATTTTCAGACCGTTTCATGCTCCTCATATTTTTGACACCTTTTGAAGCTCTTCATTTTTTTCACACCTTTTCAGGCTCTTCATATTTTTCAACACCGCATCATGCTCCTCCTATTTTTCAGAGCATTTCATGCACCTCATATTTTTCACACCTTTTAAAGCTCTTCATATTTTTCACACCTTTTCATGCTCCTTATGTTTTTCAACACCGATTCATTCTCCTCCTATTTTTCAGACCGTTTCATGCTCCTCATATCCTTGACACCTTTTAAAGCTCTTCATATTTTTCACACCTTTTCAGGCTCTTCATGTTTTTGAACACAGCTTCATGCTCCTCCTATTTTTCAGACCGTTTCATGCTCGTCATATTTTTGACACCTTTTGAAGCTCTTCATATTTTTCACACCTATTCAGGCTCTTCATGTTTTTGAACACCGTTTCATGATCCTCCTATTTTTCAGACCGTTTCATGCTCCTCATATATTTGACACATTTAGAAGCTCTTCATATTTTCACACCTTTTCAGGATCTTCATATTTTTCAACACCGCTGCATGCTCCTCCTATTATTCAGACGGTTTCATGTTGATCTCATTTTTGACACCTTTTGAAGCTCTTCATATTTTCACACCTTTTGAAACTCTTCATATTTTTCACACCTTTTCAGGCCCTTCATGATTTTCAACACCGCTTCATGCTCCTCCAATTTTTAAGACCGTTTCATGCTCCTCATATTTTTGACACCTTTAGAAGATCTTCATATTTTCACACCTTTTCATGCTCTTCATGTTTTTCAACAACGCTTCATGCTCCTCCTAATTTTCAGACCGTTTCATGCTCCTCATATTTTTGACACCTTTTGAAGCTCTTCATATTTTTCACACCTTTTCAGGCTCTTCATATTTTTCAACACCGCATCATGCTCCTCCTATTTTTCAGACCGTTTCTTGCACCTCATATTTTTCACACCTTTTAAAGCTCTTCATATTTTTCACACCTTTTCATGCTCCTTATGTTTTTCAACACCGATTCATTCTCCTCCTATTTTTCAGACCGTTTCATGCTCCTCATATTCTTGACACCTTTTAAAGCTCTTCATATTTTTCACAGCTTTTCAGGCTCTTCGTGATTTTGACGACCGCTTAATGCTCCTCTTATTTTTCAGACCGTTTGATGCTCCTCATATTTTTGACACCTTTTGAAGCTCTTTCTATTTTTCACAACTTTTAGTGACTTCATATTTTTCAACACCTTTTCATGATCTTCCTATTTTTCAGACCGTTTCATGCTCATCTCATATTTGACACCTTTTGAAGCTTTTCATATTTTTGACAACTTTTCAGGCTCTTCATGATTTTGAAAACAGCTTCATGCTCCTCCTTTTTTTCAGCCCGTTTCATGCTCCTCATGTATTTCACATCTTTTGAAGCTCTTCATATTTTTCAAAACTTTTCAGGCTCTTCATGTTTTTGATCACCGTTTCATGCTCCTCCTATTTTTCAGACAGTTTCATGCTCTTCATATTTTTGACACTTTTTGAAGCTCTTCATATTTTACACACCTTTTCAGGCTCTTAATGTTTTTCAACACCACTTCATGCTCCTCCTATTTTTCAGACCGATTCATGCTCCTCATATATTTGACACATTTATAAGCTCTTCATATTTTTCACACCTTTTCAGGCTCTTCATATTTTTCAACACCGCTTCATGCTCCTCCTATTTTTCAGACGGTTTCTTGTTGACCTCATTTTTGACACCTTTTGAAGCTCTTCATATTTTTCACACCTTTTGAAACTCTTCATATTTTTCACACCTTTTCAGGCTCTTCATGTTTTTCACACATTTTCAGGCTCTTCATGTTTTTCAACACCGTTTCATGCTCTTTCTATTTTTCAGACAGTTTCATGCTCCTCATATTTTTCACATCTTTTGAAGCTCTTCATATTTTTCACACCTTTTCAGACTTTTCATGTTTTTCAACACCGCTTCATGCTCCTGCTATTTTTCAGACTGTTTCATGCTCCTCATATTTTTGACACCTTTAGAAGCTCTTCATATTTTTCAAACCTTTTCAGGCTCTTCATGTTTTTGAACACTGCTTCATGCTCCTCCTATTTTTCAGACCGTTTCATGCTCCTCATATTTTGACACCTTTTGAAGCTTTTCATATTTTTCACACCTTTTCAGGCTCTTCAAGTTTTTCAACACCACTTCATGCTTTTCCTTTTTTGCAGACCATTTCATGCTCCTCATATTTTTGACACCTTTTGTTGCTCTTCATATTTTTCACACCTTTTCAGGCTCTTCTTATTTTTCAAACAAGTGAAGCTCTTCATATTTTTCACACTTTTTCAGGCTTTTCATGTTTAGAATACCGCTTCATGCTCCTCCTATTTTTCTGACCGTTTCTTCCTCCTCATGTATTTCACACCTTTTGAAGCTCTTCGTATTTTTCACACCTTTTCAGGCTCTTCATGTCTTTGAACACCGTTTTATGCTGCTTCTATTTTTCAGACCGTTTCATGCTCCTCATATATTTTAAACCTTTGAATCTCTTCATATTATTCACACCTTTTCAGGCTGTTCATGTTTTTCAACAACGCTTCATGATCCTCCTATTTTTCAGACCGTTTCATGCTCCTCATATTTTGACACCTTTTGAAGCTCTTCATATTTTCACATGTTTTCACGCTCTTCATGTTTTCAACACCGCTTCTTGATCCACCTATATTTCAGACTGTTTCATGCTCCTAATATTTTTGTCACGTTTTGAAGCTCTTCATATTTTACACACATTTTCAGCCTCTTCATGTTTTTCAACACCGCTTCATGCTCCTCCTATTTTTAACACCTTTTGAAGCTCTTCATATTTTTCACGCCTTTTCAGGCTCTTCATGTTTTTGAACACGGTTTCCTGCTCCTCCTTTTTTTCAGACCGTTTCATGCTCCTCATATTTTTGACACGTTTTGAATCTCTTCATATATTTCACACCTTTTCAGGCTCTTCATATATTTGAACAACGCTTCATGCTCCTCCTATTTTTCAGACGGTTTCATCCTCCTCATGTATTTCACACCTTTTGAAGCTCTTCATATTTTTCACACCTTTTCAGGCTCTTCATGTTTTTGAACACCGTTTCATGCTGCTCCTATTTTTCAGACCGTTTCATACTCCTCATAGTTTTGACACATTTTGAAGCTCTTCATATTTTTCACATCTTTTCAGGCTCTTCATGTTTTTCCACACCACTTCATGCTTCTCCTGTTTTTCAGACCGTTTCATGATCCTCATGAATTTCACACATTTTGAAGCTCTTTATATTTTTCACATATTTTCAGGCTCTTCATGTTTTTGATTACCGCTTCATGATCCTCCTATTTTTCAGACCGTTTCATGCTCTTCATATATTTGACACCTCTTGAAGCTCTTCATATTTTTCACACCTTTTCAGGCTCTTCATGTTTTTCCCCACCACTTCATTCTTCTCCTATTTTTCAGACCATTTCATGTTCCTCATGATTTTCACACCTTTTGAAGCTCTTCATATTTTTCACACCTTTTCAGGCTCTTCATGTTTTTTATCACCGTTTCATGCTCCTATTTTTCAGACCGTTTCATGCTCCTCATATTTTTGACACCTTTTGCAGCTCTTCATATTTTTCACAAGTTTTCAGTCTCTTCATGATTTTGAACACCGCTTCATGATCCTCCTATTTTTAAGACCGTTTCATGCTCTTCATATTTTTGACACCTTTTGCAGCTCTTCATATTTTTCACACCTTTTCAGGCTCTTCATGTTTTTCAACACCGCTTCATGCTGCTTCTCTTTTTCAGACCGTTTCATGCTCCTCATATTTTTCACACCTTTTGAAGCTCCTCATATTTTTCACACCTTTTCAGGCTCTTCATGTTTTTGAACACCGCTTCATGCTCCTCCAATTTTTCAGGCCGTTTCATGCTCCTCATAATTTTGACACCTTTTGAAACTCTTCATATGTTTCACACCTTTTCAGGCTCTTCATTTTTTTCAACAACTCTTCATGCTCCTCCTATTTTTCAGACGGTTTCATGCTCATCTCATTTTTTACACCTTTTGAAGCTCTTCATATTTTTCACACTTTTTCAGGCTCTTCATATTTTTCACACGTTTTCAGGCTCTTTTTGTTTTCCAACACCGCTTCATGCTCCTCCTATTTTTCAGACCGTTTCATGCTCCTCATATTTTTGACACCTTTTGAAGCTCTTCATATTTTTCACAACTTTTCAGTATCTTCCTGTTTTTGAACACCGTTTCATGCTCCTCCTATTTTTCAGTCCGTTTAATGCTCCTCATGTATTTCACACCTTTTGAAGCTCTTCATATTTTTCACACGTTTTCAGGCTCTTCATGTTTTTGAACACCGCTTCATGCTCCTCCAATTTCAGACCGTTACATGCTCCTCATGTATTTCACACCTTTTGAAGCTCTTCATATTTTTCACAACTTTTCAGGCTCTTCATGTTTTTGAACACCGCTTCATGCTCCTCCTATTTTCCAGACCGTTTCATGCTCCTCATATTTTTGACACCTTTTGCAGGTCTTCATATTTTTCACACCTTTTCAGGCTCTTCATATTTTTGAACACTGGTTCATGATCCTCCTATTTTTCAGACCGTTTCATGCTCTTCATATTTTTGACACCTTTTGAAGCTCTTCATATTTTTCACACCTTTTCAGGCTCTTCATGTTTTTCCACACCACTTCATGCTTCTCCTATTTTTCAGACCGTTTCATGATCCTCATGAATTTCACACATTTTGAAGCTCTTTATATTTTTCACACATTTTTAGGCTCTTCATGTTTTTGATCACCGCTTCATGATCCTCCTATTTTTCAGACCGTTTCATGCTCATCATATATTTGACACCTCTTGAAGCTCTTCATATTTTTCACACCTTTTCAGGCTCTTCATGTTTTTCCCCACCACTTCATTCTTCTCCTATTTTTCAGACCATTTCATGCTCCTCATGAATTTCACACCTTTTGAAGCTCTTCATATTTTTCACACCTTTTCAGGCTCTTCATGTTTTTTATCACCGTTTCATGCTTCTCCTATTTTTCAGACCGTTTCATGCTCCTCATATTTTTCACACCTTTTGAAGCTCTTCATAATTTTCACATCTTTTCAGTCTCTTCATGTTTTTGAACACCATTTCATGCCGCTTCTATTTTTTAGACCGTTTCCTGCTCCTCATATTTTTCACTCCTTTTGATGCTCTTCATATTTTTCACACGTTTTCAGGCTCTTCTTGTTTTTCAACACCGCTTCATGCTCATCCTATTTTTCAGACCGTTTCTTGCACCTCATATTTTTCTCACCTTTTGAAGCGCTTCATATTTTCCACACCTTTTCAGGCTCTTCATGTTTTTCAACACCGCTTCATGCTCCTCCTATTTTTCAGACCGTTTCCTGCTCCTCATATTTTTGACACGTTTTGAAGCTCTTCATATTTTTCACACGTTTTCAGGCTCTTCATATTTTTCACACCTTTTCAGGCTCTTCATGTTTTTGAACACCATTTCATGATCCTCCTATTTTTCTGACCGTTTAATGCTCCTCATATTTTTGACACCTTTAGAAACTCTTCATATTTTTCACACCTTTTCAAGCACTTCATGGTTTTCCACACCTCTTCATGCTCCTCCTATTTTTCAGACGGTTTCATGCTATTCATATTTTTGATAACTTTTGAAGCTCTTCATATTTTTCACACCTTTTCAGGCTCTTCATGTTTTTCAAGACCACTTCATGCTCCTCCTATTTTTCAGACCGTTTCATGCTCATCTCATTTTTGACACCTTTTGAAGTTCTTCATATTTTTCCCACCTTTTGAAGCTCTTCATATATTTCACACGTTTTCAGGTTCTTCATATTTTTCAACACCGTTTCATGCTGCTTCTATTTTTCAGACCGTTTCATGCTCCTCATATTTTTCACACCTTTTGAAGCTCTTCATATTTTTCACACGTTTTCAGGCTCTTCATGTTTTTCAACACCGTTTAATTCTGCTTCTATTTTTCAGACCGTTTCACGCTCCTCATATTTTTGACACCTTTAGACTCTTCATATTTTTCACACCTTTTCAGCCTCTTCATGTTTTTCACACATTTTCAGCCTCTTCATGTTTTTGAACACCCCTTCTTGCTCCTTTTATTTTTCAGAGAGTTTCATGCTCCTCATGTATTTCACACCTTTTAAAGCTCTTCATATTTTTCACACCTTTACAGGCTCTTCACGTTTTTGAACACCGTTTCATCCTCCTCCTATTTTTCAGACCGTTTCATGCTCCTCATATTTTTGACACCTTTTGAAGCTCTTCATATTTTTCACACCTTTTCAAGCTCTTCATGTTTTTGCACACTGCTTCATGCTCTTCCTATTTTTCAGACCGTTTCATGCTCCTCATATTTTTGACACCTTTTGCAGGTCTTCATATTTTTCACACCTTTTCAGGCTCTTCATATTTTTGAACAGTGCTTCATGATCCTCCTATTTTTCAGACCGTTTCATGCTCTTCATATTTTTGACACCTTTTGAAGCTCTTCATATTTTTCACACCTTTTCAGGCTCTTCATGTTTTTCCACACCACTTCATGCTTCTCCTATTTTTCAGACCGTTTCATGATCCTCATGAATTTCACACATTTTGAAGCTCTTTATATTTTTCACACATTTTTAGGCTCTTCATGTTTTTGATCACCGCTTCATGATCCTCCTATTTTTCAGACCGTTTCATGCTCATCATATATTTGACACCTCTTGAAGCTCTTCATATTTTTCACACCTTTTCAGGCTCTTCATGTTTTTCCCCACCACTTCATTCTTCTCCTATTTTTCAGACCATTTCATGCTCCTCATGAATTTCACACCTTTTGAAGCTCTTCATATTTTTCACACCTTTTCAGGCTCTTCATGTTTTTTATCACCGTTTCATGCTTCTCCTATTTTTCAGACCGTTTCATGCTCCTCATATTTTTCACACCTTTTGAAGCTCTTCATAATTTTTACATCTTTTCAGTCTCTTCATGTTTTTGAACACCATTTCATGCCGCTTCTATTTTTTAGACCGTTTCCTGCTCCTCATATTTTTCACTCCTTTTGATGCTCTTCATATTTTTCACACGTTTTCAGGCTCTTCATATTTTTCACACCTTTTTAGGCTCTTCATGTTTTTGAACACCATTTCATGATCCTCCTATTTTTCTGACCGTTTAATGCTCCTCATATTTTTGACACCTTTAGAAACTCTTCATATTTTTCACACCTTTTCAAGCACTTCATGGTTTTCCACACCTCTTCATGCTCCTTCTATTTTTCAGACGGTTTCATGCTATTCATATTTTTGATAACTTTTGAAGCTCTTCATATTTTTCACACCTTTTCAGGCTCTTCATGTTTTTCAAGACCACTTCATGCTCCTCCTATTTTTCAGACCGTTTCATGCTCATCTCATTTTTGACACCTTTTGAAGTTCTTCATATTTTTCCCACCTTTTGAAGCTCTTCATATATTTCACACGTTTTCAGGTTCTTCATATTTTTCAACACCGTTTCATGCTGCTTCTATTTTTCAGACCGTTTCATGCTCCTCATATTTTTCACACCTTTTGAAGCTCTTCATATTTTTCACACGTTTTCAGGCTCTTCATGTTTTTCAACACCGTTTAATTCTGCTTCTATTTTTCAGACCGTTTCATGCTCCTCATATTTTTGACACCTTTAGACTCTTCATATTTTTCACACCTTTTCAGCCTCTTCATGTTTTTCACACATTTTCAGCCTCTTCATGTTTTTGAACACCCTTTCTTGCTCCTTTTATTTTTCAGAGAGTTTCATGCTCCTCATGTATTTCACACCTTTTAAAGCTCTTCATATTTTTCACACCTTTACAGGCTCTTCACGATTTTGAACACCGTTTCATCCTCCTCCTATTTTTCAGACCGTTTCATGCTCCTCATATTTTTGACACCTTTTGAAGCTCTTCATATTTTTCACACCTTTTCAAGCTCTTCATGTTTTTGCACACTGCTTCATGCTCTTCCTATTTTTCAGACCGTTTCATGCTCCTCATATTTTTGACACCTTTTGAAGCTCTTCATATTTTTCACACCTTTTCAGGCTCTTCATGTTTTTCAACACCAATTCATGCTTCTCCTATTTTTCATACTGTTTAATGCTCCTCATATTTTTGACACCTTTAGAAACTCTTCATATTTTTCACACCTTTTCAAGCACTTCATGGTTTTCCACACCGCTTCATGCTCCTCCTATTTTTCATACCGTTTCATTCTCCTCATATTTTTGACATCTTTTGAAGCTCTCATATATTTCACACCTTTTCAGGCTCTTCATTTTTTACAACACCACGTCATGCTCCTCCTATTTTTCAGACCCTTTTATGCTCTTCTCATTTTTGACACCATTTGAAGCTCTTCATATTTTTCACACCTTTTGAAGCTCTTCATGGTTTTCACACCTTTTCAGGCTCTTCATGTTTTTCAACGCCGCTTCATGCTCCTTCTATTTTTCTGACCGTTTCATGCTCCTCATAATTTTAACACATTTTGAAGCTCTTCATATTTTTCACACCTTTTCAGGCTCTTCATGTTTTTCAACACCGCTTCGTGCTCCTCCTCTTTTTCAGACCGTTTCATGCTCCTCATATTTTTGACATCTATTGAAGCTCTTCATATTTCTCACACCTTTTCAGGTTCTTCACGTTTTTCAACACCACTTCATGCTCCTCCTATTTTTCAGACCGTTTCATGCACATCTCATTTTTGACACCTTTTGAAGCTCTTCATATCTTTCATATTTTTGAAGTTCTTCATATTTTCACAGGTTTTCAGACTCTTCATGTTTTTCAACACCGCTTCATGCTCCTGCTATTTTTGAGACCGTTTCATGCTCTTCATATATTTGACACCTCTTGAAGCTCTTCATATTTTTCACACCTTTTCAGGCTCTTCATGTTTTTCCCCACCACTTCATTCTTCTCCTATTTTTCAGATCATTTCATGCTCCTCATGAATTTCACACCTTTTGAAGCTCTTCATATTTTTCACACCTTTTCAGGCTCTTCATGTTTTTTATCAACGTTTCATGCTCCTATTTATCAGACCGTTTCATGCTCCTCATATTTTTGACACCTTTTGCAGCTCTTCATATTTTTCACAAGTTTTCAGTCTCTTCATGATTTTGAACACCGCTTCAAGATCCTCCTATTTTTAAGACCGTTTCATGCTCTTCATATTTTTGACACCTTTTGCAGCTCTTCATATTTTTCACACCTTTTCATGGCTCTTCATGTTTTTCAACACCGTTTCATACTGCTTCTCTTTTTCAGACCGTTTCATGCTCCTCATATTTTTCACACCTTTTGAAGCTCTTCATATTTTTCACACATTTTCAGGCTCTTCATTTTTTCAACACCGTTTAATTCTGCTTCTATTTTTCAGACCGTTTCATGCTCCTCATATTTTTGACACCTTTAGACTCTTCATATTTTTCACACCTTTTCAGGCTCTTCATGTGTTTCAACACCACTTCATGCTTCTCCTATTTTTCAGACCGTTTCATGCGCCTCATGTATTTCACACCTTTTGAAGCTCTTCATAATTTTCACATCTTTTCAGTCTCTTCATGTTTTTGAACACCATTTCATGCCGCTTCTATTTTTTAGACCGTTTCCTGCTCCTCATATTTTTCACACCTTTTGATGCTCTTCATATTTTTCACACGTTTTCAGGCTCTTCTTGTTTTTCAACACCGCTTCATGCTCCTCCTATTTTTCAGACCGTTTCTTGCACCTCATATTTTTCTCACCTTTTGAAGCGCTTCATATTTTCCACACCTTTTCAGGCTCTTCATGTTTTTCAACACCGCTTCATGCTCCTCCTATTTTTCAGACCGTTTCATGCTCCTCATATTTTTGACACGTTTTGAAGCTCTTCATATTTTTCACACGTTTTCAGGCTCTTCATGTTTTTGAACGCCATTTCATGATCCTCCTATTTTTCTGACCGTTTAATGCTCCTCATATTTTTGACACCTTTAGAAACTCTTCATATTTTTCACATCTTTTCAAGCACTTCATGTTTTTCCACACCACTTCATGCTCCTCCTATTTTTCAGACCGTTTCATGCTCATCTCATTTTTGACACCTTTTGAAGTTCTTCATATTTTTCCCACCTTTTGAAGCTCTTCATATATTTCACACGTTTTCAGGTTCTTCATGTTTTTCAACATCGTTTCATGCTGCTTCTATTTTTCAGACCGTTTCATGCTCCTCATATTTTTCACACCTTTTGAAGCTCTTCATATTTTTCACACGTTTTCAGGCTCTTCATTTTTTCAACACCGTTTAATTCTGCTTCTATTTTTCAGACCGTTTCATGCTCCTCATATTTTTGACACCTTTAGACTCTTCATATTTTTCACACCTTTTCAGCCTCTTCATGTTTTTCACACATTTTCAGCCTCTTCATGTTTTTGAACACCCCTTCTTGCTCCTTTTATTTTTCAGAGAGTTTCATGCTCCTCATGTATTTCACACCTTTTATAGCTCTTCATATTTTTCACACCTTTACAGGCTCTTCATGTTTTTGAACACCGTTTCATCCTCCTCCTATTTTTCAGACCGTTTCATGCTCCTCATATTTTTGACATCTTTTGAAGCTCTTCATAATTTTCACACCTTTTCAAGCTCTTCATGTTTTTGCACACTGCTTCATGCTCTTCCTATTTTTCAGACCGTTTCATGCTCCTCATATTTTTGACACCTTTTGAAGCTCTTCATATTTTTCACACCTTTTCAGGCTCTTCATGATTTTCCACACCAATTCATGCTTCTCCTATTTTTCAGACTGTTTAATGCTCCTCATATTTTTGACACCTTTAGAAACTCTTCATATTTTTCACACCTTTTCAAGCACTTCATGGTTTTCCACACCACTTCATGCTCCTCCTATTTTTCAGACCGTTTCATTCTCCTCATATTTTTGACACCTTTTGAAGCTCTCATATATTTCACACCTTTTCAGGCTCTTCATTTTTTTCAACACCACGTCATGCTCCTCCTATTTTTCAGACCCTTTTATGCTCTTCTCATTTTTGACACCTTTTGAAGCTCTTCATATTTTTCACACCTTTTGAAGCTCTTCATGGTTTTCACACCTTTTCAGGCTCTTCATGTTTTTCAACACCGCTTCATGCTCCTTCTATTTTTCTGACCGTTTCATGCTCCTCATAATTTTGACACATTTTGAAGCTCTTCATATTTTTCACACCTTTTCAAGCACTTCATGGTTTTCCACACCGCTTCATGCTCCTCCTCTTTTTCAGACCGTTTCATGCTCCTCATATTTTTGACATCTATTGAAGCTCTTCATATTTCTCACACCTTTTCAGTTTCTTCACGTTTTTCAACACCGCTTCATGCTCCTCCTATTTTTCAGACAGTTTCATGCACATCTCATTTTTGACACCTTTTGAAGCTCTTCATATTTTTCATATTTTTGAAGCTCTTCATGTTTTCAGACGTTTTCAGACTCTTCATGTTTTTCAACACCAATTCATGCTCCTCCTATTTTTCAGACCGTTTCATGCTCCACACATTTTGAAACCTTTTGAAGCTCTTCATATTTTTCACACCTTTTCAGGCTCTCCATGTTTTTCATCACCGCTTCATGCTCCTCGTATGTTCAGACCGTTTCATGCTCCTCATATTTTTGACACCTTTTGAATCTCTTCATACTTTTCACACCTTTTAGGCTCTTCATGTTGTTGAACAGCGCTTCATGCTCCTCCTATTTTTCAGACCGTTTCATGCTCCTCATGTATTTCACACCATTTGAAGCTCTTCCTGTTTTTCACACCTTTTCAGTCTCTTCATGTATTTGAACACCATTTCATGCTCCTCCGATTTTTTAGACCGTTTCATGCTCCTCATATTTTTGACACCTTTTGAAGCTCTTCATATTTTTCACACCTTTTGAAGCTCTTCATGTTTTTCATATTTTTGAAGCTCTTCATATTTTTCACACCTTTTCACGCTTTTCATGTATTTGAACACCGGTTCATGCTCTTCCTATTTTTCAGACCGTTTCATGCTCCTCCTATTTTTCACTCCTTTTGAAGCTCTTCATATTTTTCACACCTTTTCAGTCTCTACATGTTTTTGAACACCGCTTCATGCTCCTCCTATTTCTCAGACCATTTCATGCTCCTCATGTATTTCACACCTTTTGAAGCTCTTCGTATTTTGCACACATTTTCAGGCTTTTCATGTTTTTCACAACGACTTCATGCTCCTCATATTTTTCAGACCGTTTCATGCACATTTCATTTTTGACTCCTTTGGAAGCTCTTCATATTTTTCACACCATTTTCAGGCTCTTCATGTTTTTCAACACCGCTTTATGATCCTCCTATTTTTCAGACCGTTTCATATTCCTCATATTTTTGACATTTTTTGAGGCTCTTCATATTTTTCACACCTTTTCAGGCTCTTCATGTCTTTGAACACCGTTTCATGCTCCTCCTATTTTTGTGACCGTTTCATGCACATCTCATTTTGACACCTTTTGAAGCCTTTGATATTTTTCACACCATTTTCAGGCTCTTCATGTTTTTCAACACCGCTTTCTGATCCTCCTATTTTTCAGACCGTTTCATGCTCCTCATATATTTGACACCTTTTAAAGCTCCTCATATTTTTCACACCTTTTCAGGCTCTTCATATTTTTCACATAATTTCAGGCTGTTCATGTTTTTGAACACGGCTTCATGCTCCTCCAATTTTTCAGACCGTTTCATGTTCCTCATATTTTTGACACCTTTTGAAGCTCTTCATATTTTTCACACCTTTTGAAGCTCTTCATATTTTTCACACCATTTTCAGGCTCTTCATGTTTTTTAACACCGTTTCATGCTCCTCCTATTTTTCAGACCGTTTCATGCTCCTCTTATGTTTGACACCTTTTGAAGCTCTTCATATTTTTCACACCTTTTCACGCTCTTCATGTTTTTGAACACCGCTTCATACTCCGCATATTTTTCAGACCGTTTCATGCACATCTCATTTTTGACACCTTTTGAAGCCTTTGATATTTTTCACACCATTTTCAGGCTCTTCAGGTTTTTCAACACCACTTTCTGATCCTCCTATTTTTCAGACCGTTTCATGCTCCTCATATATTTGACACCTTTTGAAGCTCTTCATATTTTCACAATTTTTTAAGCTCTTCGTATGTTTCACACGTTTTCAGGTTCTTCATGTTTTTCAACACCGCTTCATGCTCCCCCTATTTTTCATTCCGTTTCATGCTCCTCATATTCTTGACACCTTTTGACGCTTTTCATATTTTTCACACATTTTCAGGCTCTTCTAGTTTTTCAACACCGCTTCATGCTCCTCCTATTTTTCATTCCGTTTCATGCTCCTCATATTTTTGACACCTTTTGAAGCTCTTCATATTTCTCACACCTTTTCAGGCTCTTCATGTTTTTCAACACCGCTTCATGATCCTCCTGTTTTTCAGACCGTTTCATGCTGATCTCATTTTTGACACCTTTGGAAGCTTTTCATATTTTTCACAACTTTTCAGGCTCTTCACGTTTTTGAACACCGCTTCATGTTCCTCCTATTTTTCAGACCGCATCATGCTCCTCATATATTTCACACGTTTTGAAGCTCTTCATATTTTTCATACCTTTTCAGGCTCTTCATGTATTTCAACACCAATTCATGCTCCTACTATTTTTCAGACCGTTTCATGCTCATCTCATTTTTGACACCTTTCGAAGCTGTTTATATTTTTCACACCTTTTGAAGCTCTTCATATTTTTCACACGTTTTCATGCCCTACATGGTTTTCATCAACGCTTCATGCTCCTCCTATTTTTCAGACCGTTTCATGCTCCTCATATTTTTGACACCTTTTGAAGCTCTTCATATATTTCACACCTTTTCAGGCTCTTCTTTTTTTTCAACACCACTTCATGCTCCTCCTATTTTTCAGACCGTTTCATGCTCATTTCATTTTTGACACCTTTTGTAGCTCTTCATATTTTTCACACATTTTCATGCTCTTCATGTAATTGAACACCGCTTCATTTTCCTCCTATTTTTCAGACCGTTTCATGCTCCTCATATTCTTGACACCTTTTGAAGCTTTTCATATTTTCACACCTTTTAAGGCTCTTCAAGTTTTTCAATACCGTTTCATGCTCCTCCTATTTTTCAGACCGTTTCATGCTCCTCTTATGTTTGACACCTTTTGAAGCTCTTCATATTTTCACAATTTTTTAAGCTCTTCATATGTTTCACACGTTTTCAGGTTCTTCATGTTTTTCAACACCGCTTCATGCTCCTCCTATTTTTCATTCCGTTTCATGCTCCTCATATTCTTGACACCTTTTGACGCTTTTCATATTTTTCACACATTTTCAGGCTCTTCATGTTTTGCCACACCACTTCATGCTCCTCCTATTTTTCAGACGTTTTCATGCTCCTCATATTTTTGACACCTTTAGAAACTCTTCATATCATTCACACCTTTTCAGGCTCTTCATGTTTTGCCACACCGCTTCATGCTCCTCCTATTTTTGAGCCCGTTTCATGCTCCTCATGTATTTCACACCTTTTGAAGCTCTTCATATTTTTCACAACTTTTGAATCTCTTATATTTTTCACACCTTTTCAGGCTCTTCATGATTTTCAACACCGCTTCATGCTCCTCCTATTTTTCAGACCGTTTCTTGTTCCTCATATATTTGACACCTTTTGAAGCTCTTCATATATTTCACACCTTTTCAGGCGCTTCATGTTTTTCAACACCGCTTCATGCTCCTCCTATTTTTCAGACCATTTCATGCTCATCTCTTTTTTGACACCTTTTGAAGCTCTTCATATTTTTCACACCTTTTGAGCTCTTCATATTTTTCAAGACTGCTTTATGCTCCTTCTATTTTTCAGACCATTCATGCCCCTCATAATTTTGAAACATTTTGAAGCTCTTCATATTTTTTACACCTTTTCAGGCTCTTCATGTTTTTCAACACCACTTCATCCTCCTCCTGTTTTTAAGACCGTTCATGTCCCTCATATTTTTGACACCTTTTGAAGCTCTTCATATTTTCACACGTTTTCAGGCTCTTCATGTTTTTCAACACCCTATCATGCTCATCGTATTTTTCAGACCGTTTCATGCTCCTCATATTTTTGACACGTTTTCAGTCTCTTCATATTATTGACACATTTTCAGGCTCTTCATGTTTTTCAACACTGCTTCATGCTCCTCCTTTTTTTCAGAACTTTTCATGCTCATCTCATTTTTGACACCTTGTGAAGCTCTTCGTATTTTTTACACCTTTTGAAGCTCTTCATATTTTTATACCTTTTCAGGCTCTTCATGTTTTTCAACACCGCTTCATGCTTCTCCTGTTTTTCAGACCGTTTCATGCTCCTCATATTTTTGACACCTTTTGAAGCTCTTCATACTTTTCACATCTTTTCAGGCTCTTCATGATTTTCAACACCACTTCATGCTCCTAGTATTTTTCAGACCTTTTCATGCTCCTCGTATTTTTGACACCTTTTGAAGCTCTTCATATTTTTCACACCTTTTAAGGCTCTTCATGTTTTTCAACACCACTTCATGTTCCTCCTATTTTTCAGAACGTTTCATGCTCCTCATATTCTTGACACCTTTTAAAGTTCTTCATATTTTTCACACCTTTTAAGGCTCTTCATGTTTTGAACACCGTTTCATGCTCCTCCTATTTTCAGACCGTTTCATGCTCTTCATTTTTTTGACACCTTTTGAAGCTCTTCATATTTTTCACACGTTTTGAAGCTCTTCATATATTTCACACCTTTTCAGGCTCTTCATGTTTTTGAACACCGCTTCATGCTCCTCCTATTTTTCAGGCCATTTCATGCTCTTCATTTTTTTGACACCTTTTGAAGCTCTTCATATTTTTCACACCTTTTGAAGCTCTTCATATATTTCACACCTTTTCAGGCTGTTCATGTTTTTCAAAACACCACTTCATGCTCCTCCTATTTTTCAGACCGTTTCATGCTCATCTAATTTTTGACACTTTTTGAAGCTCTTCATATATTTCACACCTTTTGAAGCTCTTCATATTTTTCACATTTATGAAGCTATTCAAATTTTTCACACGTTTTCAGGCTCTTCATGTTTTTGAACACCGCTTCATGTTCCTGCTATTTTTCAGAACGTTTCACACTCCTCATGTTTTTGACACATTTTGAGGCTACTCATATTTTTCACACCTTTTCAGGCTCTTCATGTTTTTGAACACCGTTTCATGATCCTCCTATTTTTCAGAACGTTTCATGCTCCTCATATTCTTGACACTTTTTAAAGTTCTTCATATTTTTCACACCTTTTAAATCTCTTCATGTTTTGAACACCGTTTCATGCTCCTCTTATTTTCAGACCGTTTCATGCTCTTCATTTTTTTGACACCTTTTGAAGCTCTTCATATTTTTCACACCTTTTGAAGCTCTTCATATATTTCACACCTTTTCAGGCTCTTCATGTTTTTGAACACCGCTTCATGCTCCTCATACTTTTCACACCTTTTGAAGCTCTTCATTTTTTTCACACATTTTCAGGCCCTTTATGTTTCTCACCACCGCTTCATGCTCCTCCTATTTTTGAGACCGTTTCATGCTCATCTCATTTTTGACACCTTTTGAAGCTCTTCGTATTTTTTACACCTTTTGAAGCTCTTCATATTTTTATAACTTTTCAGGCTCTTCATGTATTTCAACACCGCTTGATTCTTCTCCAGCTTTTCAGACCGTTTCATGCTCCTCATATTTTTGACACCTTTTGAAACTCTTCATATTTTTCACATCTTTTCAGGCTCTTCATGATTTTCAACACCACTTCATGCTCCTCGTATTTTTCAGACCTTTTAATGCTCCTCATATTTTTGACACCTTTTGAAGCTCTTCATATTTTTCACACCTTTTGAAGCTCTTCGTATTTTTCACACCTTTTCAGGCTCTTCATGTTTTTGAACACCGTTTTTTGCTGCTTCTATTTTTCAGACCGTTTCATGCTCCTCATATATTTTAAACCTTTTGAAACTCTTCATATTTTTCACACCTTTTCAAGCTGTTCATGTTTTTCAACAATGCTTCATGATCCTCCTATTTTTCAGACCGTTTCATGCTCCTCAAGTATTTCACAACTTTTGAAGCTCTTCATATTTTTCACACCTTTTCAGGCTCTTCATGATTTTGAAGACCGATTCATGCTCCTCCTGTTTTTCAGACGGTTTCAGGCTCCTCATATTTTTGACACCTTTTGAAGCTCTTCATATTTTTTACAACTTTTCAGGCATTTCATGTATTTGAACACCTCTTCATGCTCCTCCTATTTTTCACACCTTTTGAAGCTCTTCACATTTTTCACACCATTTCAGGCTCTTCATGTTTTTCAACACCGCTTCCTGCTCCTCCTATTTTTCAGACAGTTTAATGCTCCTCCTGTATTTCACACCTTTTGTAGCTCTTCATATTTTTTACACCTTTTCAAGCTCTTCATGTTTTTGAATAGCGCTTCATGCTCCTCCTATTTTTCAGACAGTTTCATGATCCTCATGTATTTCACACCTTTTGAAGCTCTTCGTATTTTTCACACCTTTTCAGGCTCTTCATGTTTTTGAGCACCGCTTCATGCTCCTCTTCTTTTTCAGACCGTTTCATGCTCCTCATATTTTTGACCTCTTTTGAAGCTCCTAATATTTTTCACATCTTTTGAAGCTCTTCATATATTTCACACTTTTTCAGGCTCTTCATGTTTTTCAACACCACTTCATGTTCCTCCTATTTTTCAGACCGTTTCATGCTCATCTCATTTTTGACAGATTTTGAAGCTCTTCATATTTTTCACACCTTTTCAGTCTCTTCATGTTTTTGAACACCGTTTCATGCTCCTCCTATTTTTCAGACCGTTTCATGCTCCTCATGTATTTCACACCTTTTGAAGCTGTTCATATTTTTCACACGTTTTCAGGCTCTTCATGTTTTTCATCAATGCTTCATGCTCCTTCTCTTTTTCAGACCGTTTCATGCTCCTCATATTTTTCACACTTTTTGAAGCTCTTCATATTTTTCACACCTTTTCAGGCTCTTCACGTTTTTCAACACCGTCTCATGCTCCTCCTATTTTTCAGACAGTTTCATGCTCCTCATGTATTTCACATCTTTTGAAGCTCTTCATATTTTTCACACCTTTTCAAGCTCTTCATGTTTTTGAACACCGCTTCATGCTCCTTCTATTTTTCAGACCGTTTCATTCTCCTCATATTTTTAACACCGTTTGTAGCTCTTCATATTTTTCACACCTTTTCAGGCTCTTCATGTTTCTGAACACCGCTTCATGCTCCTCCTATTTTATACACCGTTTCATGCTCCTCATGTATTTCACACCTTTTGTAGCTCTTCATATTTTTTACACCTTTTCAAACTCTTCATGTTTTTGAACAGCGCTTCATGCTCCTCCTATTTTTCAGACAGTTTCATGCTCCTCATGTATTTCACACCTTTTGAAGCTCTTCGTATTTTTCACACCTTTTGAAGCTCTTCATGTTTATCAACACCGCTTCATGCTCCTCCTATTTTTCAGACCGTTACATGCGCCTCATATTTTTGACACCTTTTGAAGCTCTTCATATTTTTCACACATTTTCAGGCTCTTCATGTTTATCAACACCGCTTCATGCTCCTCCTATTTTTCAGACCGTTTCTTGCTCCTAATATTTTTGACACTTTTTGAAGCTCTTCATATTTTTCACACCTTTTCATGCTCTTCATGTTTTCAACATCGATTCATGCTCCTATTATTTTTCAGACCGTTTCATCCTCGTCCTATTTTCACACCGTTTCATGCTCCTCATATTTTTGACACCTTTTGAAGCTCTTCATATTTTTCACACCTTTTCATGCTCTTCATGTTTTCAACATCGATTCATGCTCCTATTATTTTTCAGACCGTTTCATCCTCGTCCTATTTTCACACCGTTTCATGCTCCTCATATTTTTGACACATTTTGAAGCTCTTCATATTTTTCACACCTTTTCAGGCTCTTCAAGTTTTTGAACAATGCTACAATTCTCCTCCTATTTTTCAGACCGTTTCATGCTCCTCATATTTTTGATCTCTTTTGAAGCTCTTCATATTTTTCACGCCTTTTGAAGCTCTTCATATATTTCACACTTTTTCAGGCTCTTCATGTTTTTCAACACCACTTCATGCTTCTCCTATTTCTCAGACCGTTTCATGCTCATCTCATTTTTGACAGCATTTGAAGCTCTTCATATTTTTCACATTTTTGAAGCTCTTCAAATTTTTCACACTTTTTCAGGCTCTTCATGTTTTTGAACACCGCTTCATGCTCCTCCTATTTTCAGACCGTTTCTTGCTCCTCATATTTTTGACACCTTTTGAAGCTCTTCATATTTTTCACACCTTTTCCGGCTCTTCATGTTTTTGAACACCGTTTCATGCTCCTCCTATTTTCAGACCGTTTCTTGCTCCTCATATTTTTGACACCTTTGAATCTCTTCATATTTTTCACACCTTTTCAGCCTCTTCATATATTTCACACGTTTTAAGTCTCTTCATGTTTTTCAACACCGCTTCATGCTCCTCCTATTTTTCTGACCGTTTCATGCTCCTCATGTATTTCACACATTTTGAAGCTCTTCATATTTTTCACACCTTTTGAAGCTCTTCATATTTTTCACACCTTTTGAAGCACTTCATATTTTTCCCACCTTTTCAGGCTATTCATGTTTTTGAACACCGTTTCATGCTCCTCCTATAATTCAGACGGTTTCATGCTCCTCATGTATTTCACTCCTTTTGAAGCTCTTCATATTTTACACACCTTTTCAGGCTCTTCATGATTTTCAACCCCACTCATGCTCCTCCGATTTTTCAGACCGTTTCATGCTCATCTCATTTTTGACACCTTTTGAAGCTCTTCATATTTTTCACACCTTTTCAGGCTCTTCATGTTTTTCACACCTTTTCAGGCTCTTCATGATTTTGAACAGCGTTTCATGCTGCTCGTATTTTTCAGACCTTTTCATACTCCTCTTATTTTGACACATTTTGAAGCTCTTCATATATTTCACACCTTTTCAGGCTCTTCATGTTTTTCTACACTGCTTCATGCTCCTCCTGTTTTTCAGACCGTTTCATGCTCCTCATATTTTTGACACCTTTTAAAGCTCTTCATATATTTCACACCTTTTCAGGCTCCTCATGTTTTCTACACTGCTTCATGCTCCTACTCTTTTTCAGACCGTTTCATGCTCCTCGTATTTTTCAGACCGTTTCATGCTCCTCATATTTTGACACTTTTTGAAGCTCTTCATATTTTTTCACACCTTTTCATGCTCTTCATGTGTTTCAACACCGCTTCATGCTCCTCCTAGTTTTCATACCGTTTTATACTCCTCCTATTTTTGACACCTTTTGAAGCTGTTCATATATTTCACACCTTTCAGGCTCTTCATGTTTTTCAAAACCTCTTCATGCTCCTCCAATTTTCAGACCGATTCATGCTCCTCATATTTTTGACACCTTTTGAAGCTCTTCATATTTTTCACACCTTTTCATGATCTTCATGTTTTTCAACACAGTTTCATGCTTCTCCTAATTTTCAGAACGTTTCATGCTCCTCCTATTTTTGACAACTTTTGAAGCTCTTCATATTTTTCACAGCTTTTCAGGCTCCTCATGTATTTCAACACCGCTTCCTGCGCCTCCTATTTTTCAGACCGTTTCATGCACCTCATATTCTTGACACCTTTTGAAGCTCTTCATATTTTTCACACATTTTCCGGCTCTTCACGTTTTTCAACACCGCTTCCTGCTCCTCCTATTTTTCAGACCGTTACATGCGCCTCATATTTTTGACACCTTTTGAAGCTCTTCATATTTTTCACACATTTTCAGGCTCTTCATGTTTATCAACACCGCTTCATGCTCCTCCTATTTTTCAGACCGTTTCTTGCTCCTAATATTTTTGACACTTTTTGAAGCTCTTCATATTTTTCACACCTTTTCATGCTCTTCATGTTTTCAACATCGATTCATGCTCCTATTATTTTCAGACCGTTTCATCCTCGTCCTATTTTCACACCGTTTCATGCTCCTCATATTTTTGACACCTTTTGAAGCTCTTCATATTTTTCACACCTTTTCAGGCTCTTCATGTTTTTGAACACGGCTTCATGCTCCTCCTATTTTTCAGACCGTTTCATGCTCCTCATATTTTTGACACCTTTTGAAGCTCTTCATATATTTCACACCTTTTCAGGCACTTCATGTTTTCAACACCGCTTCATGCTCCTCCTATTTTTCAAACCGTATCATGCTCCTCATATTTTTTACACTTTTGAAACTCCTCATATTTTTCACACCTTTTCATGCTCTTCATGTTTTCAACACCGATTCATGCTCCTCCTATTTTTCAGTCCGTTTCATGCTCCTCCTGTTTTTCACACCGTTTCATTATCCTCATAATTTGACACCTTTTGAAGCTCTTCATATTTTTCACACCTTTTCAGGCTCTTCATGTTTTTGAACATGGCTTCATGCTCCTCCTATTTTTCAGACCGTTTCATGCTCCTCACATTTTTGACACCTTTTGAAGCTCTTCATATTTCACACCTTTTCATGATCTTCATGTTTTTCAATAACACTTCATGTTCCTCCGAGATTTCAGACCGTTTCATACTCCTCCTATTTTTGACACCTTTGGAAGCTCTTAATATATTTCACCCCATTTCAAGCTCTTCATGTTTTTCAACACCGCTTCATGCTCCTCCTATTTTTCAGACCGTTACAGGCGCCTCATATTTTTGACAGCTTTTGAAGCTCTTCATATTTTTCACACATTTTCAGGCTCTTCATGTTTTTCAACACCGCTTCATGGTCCTCCTATTTTTCAGACCGTTTCTTGCTCCTAATATTTTTGACACCTTTTGAAGCTCTTCATATTTTTCACACCTCTTCATGCTCTTCATGTTTTCAACATCGATTCATGCTCCTATTATTTTTCAGACCGTTTCATCCTCCTCCTATTTTCACACCGTTTCATGCTCCTCATATTTTTGACACCTTTTGAAGCTCTTCATATATTTCACACCTTTTCAGGCACTTCATGTTTTTTCACACCACTTCATGCTTCTCCTATTTTTCAGACCGTTTCATGATCCTCATGAATTTCACACATTTTGAAGCTCTTTATATTTTTCACACATTTTCAGGCTCTTCATTTTGTTCAACACTACTTCTTGCTCCTCCAAATTTTCAGACCGTTTCATACTCATCTAATTTTTGACACCTTTTGAAGCTCTTCATATTTTTCACACCTTTTCAGGCTCTTCATATTTTTCCCCACCACTTCATTCTTCTCCTATTTTTCAGACCATTTCATGCTCCTCATGAATTTCACACCTTTTGAAGCTCCTCATATTTTTCACACCTTTTCAGGCTCTTCATGATTTTCAACCCCACTTCATGCTCCTCCGATTTTTCAGACCGTTTCATGCTCATCTCATTTTTGACACCTTTTGAAGCTCTTCATATTTTTCACACCTTTTCAGGCTCTTCATGTTTTTCACACCTTTTCAGGCTCTTCATGATTTTGAACAGTGTTTCATGTTACTCCTATTTTTCAGACCGTTTCATACTCCTCATATTTTACACATTTTGAAGCTCTTCATATATTTCACACCTTTTCAGGCTCTTCATGTTTTTCTACACAGCTTCATGCTCCTCCTATTTTTCAGACCGTTTCATGCTCCTCATATTTTTGACACCTTTTAAAGCTCTTCATATTTTTCACAACTTTCAGGCTCTTCATGGTTTTCAACACCACTACATGCTCTTCCTCATATGTTTCACACCTTTTGAAGCTCTTCAAGTTTTTTAACACCTTTTCATGCTGCTCCTATATTTCCTACCATTTCATGCTCCTTATATTTTTGACACCTTTTGAAGCTCTTCATATATTTCACACCTTTTCACGCTCTTCATATTTTTCAACACCGCTTCAAGCTCCTCCTATTTTTCAGACCGATTATTGCTCCTCATATTGTTGACACCTTTGAGGCTCTTCATATATTTCACACATTTTCAGGCTCTTCATGTTTTCAACACCGCTTCATGCTCCTCCTAATTTTCAGACCGTTTCATTCTCCTCATATTTTTGACACCATTTTAAGCTCTTCATATTTTTCACACCTTTTCAGGCTCTTCATGTTTTTTAACACCTTTTCATGCTCCTGCTATATTTCAGACCGTTTCATGCTCCTTATATTTTTGACACCTTTTGAAGCTCTTCCTATTTTTCATACGTTTTCAGGCTCTACATATTTTTCAACACCGCTTCATGCTCCTCCTATTTTTCAGACCGTATCATGCTCCTCATATGTTTCACACTTTTTCAGGCTCTTCATGGTTTTCAACAACACTTCATGCTCCTCATATGTTTCAGACCGTTTCATGCTCCTCATATTTTTGACACAGTTTGAATCTCTTCACATTGTTCACACCTTTTGAGTTTCTTCATGTTTTTGAAAACAGTTTCTTGCTCCTCATATTTTTCAGACCGTTTCACCCTCTATATATTTGACACCTTTTTGAAGTTCTTCATATTTTTCACACCTTTTGAGGCTCTTCATGTTTTTGAAAACAGTTTCTTGCTCCGCAGATTTTTCAGACCATTTCACCCTCTGTATATTTGACAAATTTTTGAAGCTCTTCATATTTTTCACACCTTTTCAGGCTCTTCATGTTTTTCAACACCACTTCAAGTTCCTTCTATTTTTCAGACCGTTTCTTGCTCCTCATAATTTTGACACCTTTGAGGCTCTTCATATACTTCACACTGTTTCAGGCTCTTCATGTTTTTCAACACCACTTCAAGCTCCTTCTATTTTTCAGACCGTTTCCTGCTCCTCATATTTTTGACACCTTTGAGGCTCTTCATATATTTCACACTGTTTCAGGCTCTGTATGTTTTTCAACACCGCTTCATGCTCCTCCTATTTTTCAGACCGTTTCATGCTTCTCCTATTTTTCAGACCGTTTCATGCTCCTCATATTTTTGACGCCTTTTGAAGCTCTTCCTATTTTTCACACCTTTTCAGGCTCTTCATGTTTTTCAACACCGCTTCATGCTCCTCGTATTTTTCAGAGCGTTTCATGGTCCTCATAATTTTGACACCTTTGAAGCTCTTCATATTTTTCACACCTTTTCAGTCTCTTCATATTTTTCAACACCACTTCATGCTTCTCCTATTTTTCAGACCGTTTAATGTTCCTCATATTTTTGACACTTTTTGAAGCTCTTCATATTTTTCACACTTCTCCAGGCTCTTCATTTTTTTGAACACCGCTTCATGCTCCTCCTATTTTTCAGACCTTTTCATGCTCCTCATGTTTTTGACACCTTTTGAAGCACTTCATATTTTTCACACCTTTTCAGGCTCTTCATGTTTTTCAACAACGCTTCATGCTCCTCCTATTTTTCAGACCGTTTCATGCTCCTCATATGTTTCACACCTTTTGAAGCTCTTCATATTTTTTTAACACTTTTTCACGCTCCTCCTATATATCAGACCGTTTCAAGCTCCTCATATTTTTGACACTTTTTGTAGCTCTTCATATTTTTCACACCTTTTCAGGGTCTTCATGTTTTTCTCCACCACTTCATGCTCCTCCTATTTTTCAGACCGTTTTATTCTACTCATATGTTTCACACCTTTTTCAAGCTCTTCATGTTTTTCAACACCACTTCATGCTCCTCCTAATTATCAGACCGTTTCATTCTCCTCATATTTTTGACACCATTTGAAGCTTTTCATATTTTTCACACCTTTTCAGGCTCTTCATGTTTTTTAACACCTTTTCATGCTCCTCCTATATTTCAGACCGTTTCATGCTCCTTATATTTTTGACACCTTTTGAAGCTCTTCATATTTTTCACTCCTCTTTCAGGCTCTTCCTGTTTTTCAACAACACTTCATGCTTCACCTATGTTTCAGACCGTTTCATGCTCCTCATATTTTTGACACAGTTTGAAGCTCTTCACATTGTTCACACCTTTTGAGGCTCTTCATGTTTTTGAAAACAGTTTCTTGCTCCTCATATTTTTCAGACCGTTTCACCCTCTATATATTTGACACCTTTTTGAAGCTCTTCATATTTTTCACACCTTTTGAGGCTCTTCATGTTTTTGAAAACAGTTTCTTGCTCCTCTTAATTTTCAGACCGTTTCACCCTCTATATATTTGACACCTTTTTGAAACTCTTCATATTTTTCACACCTTTTCAGGCTCTTCGTGTTTTTCAACACCACTTCAAGTTCCTTCTATTTTTCAGACCGTTTCTTGCTCCTCATATTTTTGACACCTTTGAGGCTCTTCATATATTTCACACTTTTTCAGGCTCTTCATGTCTTTCAACACCACTTCAAGCTCCTTCAATTTTTCAGACCTTTTCTTGCTCCTCTTATTTTTGACACCTTTGAGGCTCTTCATATATTTCACACTGTTTCAGGCTCTTTATGTTTTTCAACACCGCTTCATGCTCCTCCTAATTTTCACATCGTTTCATTCTCCTCATATTTTTGACACCTTTTGAAGCTCTTCATATTTTTCACACTTTTTCAGGCTCTTCATGTTTTTCAAACCGCTTCATGCTCCTCCTATTTTTCAGACCATTTCATGCTTCTCCTATTTTTCAGACCGTTTCATGCTCCTCATATTTTTGACGCCTTTTGAAGCTCTTCCTATTTTTCACACCTTTTCAGGCTCTTCATGTTTTTCAACACCGCTTCATGCTCCTCGTATTTTTCAGACCGTTTCATGCTCCTCATATTTTTCACTCCTTTTGAAGCTCTTCATATTTTTCACACCTTTTCAGGCTCTTCATGTTTTTGAACACCGTTTCATGCTCGTCATATTTTTCAGACCGTTTCATGCTCCTCATATTTTTGACACCTTTTGAAGCTCTTCATATTTTTCACACCTTTTCAGTCTATTCATGTTTTTCAATACCGCTCATGATCCTCCTATTTTTCAGACCGTTTCATACTCCTCATGTATTTCACACCTTTTGAAGCTCTTCATATGTTTCACACCTTTTCAGGCTCTTCATGTTTTTCAACACCATTTCATGCTCCTCTTATTTTTCAGACCGTTTCATGCTCCTCATATTTTTGACACCTTTTGAAGCTCTTCATATTTTTCACACCATTTCAGGCTCTTCAAGTTTTTGAACAACGCTACAATGCTCCTCCTATTTTTCAGACCGTTTCATGCTCCTCATATTTTTGACACCTTTTGAAGCTCTTCATATTTTTTACACCTTTTCAGTCTCTACATGTTTTTCAACACGGCTTCATGCTCCTCTTATTTTTCAGACCGTTTCATGCTCCTCATATTTTTCACAACTTTTGAAGCTCTTCCTATTTTTCACACCTTTTCAGGCTCTTCATATTTTTCAGCACCACTTCATACTCCTCCTATTTTTCAGACCGTATCATGCTCCTCATATATTTGACACCTTTTGAAGCTCTTCATATTTTTCACACCTTTTCAGGCTCTTAATGTTTTTCAACACCGCTTCATGCTCCTCCTATTTTTCAGACCGTTTCTTGCTCCTCATATTTTTGACACCTTTTGAAGCTCTTCATATTTTTCACACCTTTTCACGCTCTTCATGTTTTTCAACATCGCTTGCTGCTCCTCCTCTTTTTCAGAGCGTTTCATGCTCCTCATAATTTTGACACCTTTGAAGCTCTTCGTATTTTTCACACCTTTTCAGGCTCTTCATATTTTTCAACCCCACTTCATGGTTCTCCTATTTTTCAGACCGTTTAATGCTCCTCATATTTTTGACACTTTTTGAAGCTCTTCATATTTTTCAAACTTCTCCAGGCTCTTCATTTTTTTGAACACCGCTTCATGCTCCTCCTATTTTTCAGACCTTTTCATGCTCCTCATGTTTTTGACACCTTTTGAAGCACTTCATGTTTTTCACACCTTTTCAGGCTCTTCAAGTTTTTCAACAACGCTTCATGCTCCTCCTATATTTCAGACTGTTTTATTCTACTCATATATTTCACACCTTTTTCAAGCTTTTCATGTTTTTCAACACCACTTCATGCTCCTCCTAATTATCAGACCGTTTAATTCTCCTCATATATTTGACAACATTTGAAGCTTTTCATATTTTTCACACCTTTTCAGGCTCTTCATGTTTTTTAACACCTTTTCATGCTCCTCCTATATTTCAGGCCGTTTCATGCTCCTTATATTTTTGACACCTTTTGAAGCTCTTCATATTTTTCACACCTTTTCAGGCTCTTCATATTTTTCAACACCGCTTCATGCTCCTCCTATTTTTCAGACTGTATCATGCTCCTCATATGTTTCACACATTTTTCAGGCTCTTCAAGTTTTTCAACAACACTTCATGCTCCTCCTATTTTTCAGAGCGTTTCATGCTTCTCCTATTTTTCAGACCGTTTCATGCTCCTCATATTTTTGACGCCTTTTGAAGCTCTTCATATTTTTCACACCTTTTCAGGCTATTCATGTTTTTCAGCACCACTTCATGCTCCTCCTATTTTTCAGACCGTTTCATGCTCCTCATATTCTTGACACCTTTTGAAGCTCTTCATATTTTTCACACCTTTTCAGCCTCTTCATGTTTTTCAACACCGCTTCATGCTCCTCCTATTTTTCAGACCCTTTCATGCTCCTCATATTTGTGACACCTTTTGAAGCTCTTCATATTTTTCACACCTTTTCACGCTCTTCATGTTTTTCAACATCGCTTGCTGCTCCTCCTCTTTTTCAGGGCGTTTCATGCTCCTCATAATTTTGACACCTTTGAAGCTCTTCATATTTTTCACACCTTTTCAGGCTCTTCATGTTTTTCAACACCACTTCAAGCTCCTTCTATTTTTCAGACCGTTTCTTGCTCCTCATATTTTTGACACCTTTGAGGCTCTTCATATATTTCACACATTTTCAGGCTCTTCATGTTTTTCAACACCACTTCACGCTCCTTCTATTTTTCAGAACGTTTCTTGCTCCTCATATTTTTGACACCTTTGAGGCTCTTCATATATTTCACACTGTTTCAGGCTCTTTATGTTTTTCAACACTGCTTCATGCTCCTCCTATTTTTCAGACCGTTTCATGCTTCTCCTATTTTTCAGACCGTTTCATGCTTCTCCTATTTTTCAGACCGTTTCATGCTCCTCATATTTTTGACACCTTTTGAAGCTCTTCATATTTTTCACACCATTTCAGGCTCTTCAAGTTTTTGAACAACGCTACAATGCTCCTCCTATTTTTCAGACCGTTTCATGCTCCTCATATTTTTGACACCTTTTGAAGCTCTTCATATTTTTTACACCTTTTCAGTCTCTACATGTTTTTCAACACGGCTTCATGCTCCTCTTATTTTTCAGACCGTTTCATGCTCCTCATATTTTTCACAACTTTTGAAGCTCTTCCTATTTTTCACACCTTTTCAGGCTCTTCATATTTTTCAGCACCACTTCATACTCCTCCTATTTTTCAGACCGTATCATGCTCCTCATATATTTGACACCTTTTGAAGCTCTTCATATTTTTCACACCTTTTCAGGCTCTTCATGTTTTTCAACACCGCTTCATGCTCCTCTTATTTTTCAGACCGTTTCTTGCTCCTCATATTTTTGACACCTTTTGAAGCTCTTCATATTTTTCACACCTTTTCACGCTCTTCATGTTTTTCAACATCGCTTGCTGCTCCTCCTCTTTTTCAGAGCGTTTCATGCTCCTCATAATTTTGACACCTTTGAAGCTCTTCGTATTTTTCACACCTTTTCAGGCTCTTCATATTTTTCAACCCCACTTCATGGTTCTCCTATTTTTCAGACAGTTTAATGCTCCTCATATTTTAGACACTTTTTGAAGCTCTTCATATTTTTCAAACTTCTCCAGGCTCTTCATTTTTTTGAACACCGCTTCATGCTCCTCCTATTTTTCAGACCTTTTCATGCTCCTCATGTTTTTGACACCTTTTGAAGCACTTCATGTTTTTCACACCTTTTCAGGCTCTTCATGTTTTTCAACAACGCTTCATGCTCCTCCTATTTTTCAGACTGTTTTATTCTACTCATATATTTCACACCTTTTTCAAGCTTTTCATGTTTTTCAACACCACTTCATGCTCCTCCTAATTATCAGACCGTTTAATTCTCCTCATATATTTGACAACATTTGAAGCTTTTCATATTTTTCACACCTTTTCAGGCTCTTCATGTTTTTTAACACCTTTTCATGCTCCTCCTATATTTCAGGCCGTTTCATGCTCCTTATATTTTTGACACCTTTTGAAGCTCTTCATATTTTTTACACCTTTTCAGGCTCTTCATATTTTTCAACACCGCTTCATGCTCCTCCTATTTTTCAGACTGTATCATGCTCCTCATATGTTTCACACATTTTTCAGGCTCTTCAAGTTTTTCAACAACACTTCATGCTCCTCCTATTTTTCAGAGCGTTTCATGCTTCTCCTATTTTTCAGACCGTTTCATGCTCCTCATATTTTTGACGCCTTTTGAAGCTCTTCATATTTTTCACACCTTTTCAGGCTATTCATGTTTTTCAGCACCACTTCATGCTCCTCCTATTTTTCAGACCGTTTCATGCTCCTCATATTCTTGACACCTTTTGAAGCTCTTCATATTTTTCACACCTTTTCAGCCTCTTCATGTTTTTCAACACCGCTTCATGCTCCTCCTATTTTTCAGACCCTTTCATGCTCCTCATATTTGTGACACCTTTTGAAGCTCTTCATATTTTTCACACCTTTTCACGCTCTTCATGTTTTTCAACATCGCTTGCTGCTCCTCCTCTTTTTCAGGGCGTTTCATGCTCCTCATAATTTTGACACCTTTGAAGCTCTTCATATTTTTCACACCTTTTCAGGCTCTTCATGTTTTTCAACACCACTTCAAGCTCCTTCTATTTTTCAGACCGTTTCTTGCTCCTCATATTTTTGACACCTTTGAGGCTCTTCATATATTTCACACATTTTCAGGCTCTTCATGTTTTTCAACACCACTTCACGCTCCTTCTATTTTTCAGAACGTTTCTTGCTCCTCATATTTTTGACACCTTTGAGGCTCTTCATATATTTCACACTGTTTCAGGCTCTTTATGTTTTTCAACACTGCTTCATGCTCCTCCTATTTTTCAGACCGTTTCGGCTTCTCCTATTTTTCAGACCGTTTCATGCTTCTCCTATTTTTCAGACCGTTTAATGCTCCTCATATTTTTGACACTTTTTGAAGCTCTTCATATTTTTCACACTTCTCCAGGCTCTTCATTTTTTTGAACACCGCTTCAAGCTCCTCCTATTTTTCAGACATTTTCATGCTCCTCATGTTTTTGACACTTTTTGAAGCACTTCATATTTTTCACACCTTTTCAGGCTCTTCATGTTTTTCAACAACGCTTCATGCTCCTCCTATTTTTCAGACCGTTTCATGCTCCTCATACTTTTCACACCTTTTGAAGCTCTTCATATTTTTTTAACACCTTTTCACGCTCCTCCTATATTTCAGACCGTTTCAAGCTCCTCATATTTTTGACACTTTTTGTAGCTCTTCATATTTTTCACACCTTTTCAGGGTCTTTATGTTTTTCTACACCACTTCATGCTCCTCCTATTTTTCAGACCGTTTTATTCTACTCATATGTTTCACACCTTTTTCAAGCTCTTCATGTTTTTCAACACCACTTCATGCTCCTCCTAATTATCAGACCGTTTCATTCTCCTCATATTTTTGACACCATTTGAAGCTTTTCATATTTTTCACACCTTTTCAGGCTCTTCATGTTTTTTAACAACTTTTCATGCTCCTGCTATATTTCAGACCGTTTCATGCTCCTTATATTTTTGACACCTTTTGAAGCTCTTCATATTTTTCACACATTTTCATGCTCTTCATATTTTTCAACACCGCTTCATGCTCCTCCTATTTATCAGACCATATCATGCTCCTCATATGTTTCACAACTTTTTCAGGCTCTTCATGTTTTTCAACAACACTTCATGCTCCTCCTATGTTTCAGACCGTTTCATCTCCTCATATTTTTGACACAGTTTGAAGCTCTTCACATTTTTCACACCTTTTGAGGCTCTTCATGTTTTTCAGCACCACTTCATGCTCCTCCTATTTTTCAGACCTTTTTTTGCTCCTCATATTTTTTACACATTTTGAAGCTCTTCATATTTTTCACACCTTTTCAGGCTCTTCATGTTTTTCACCACCGCTTCATGCTCCTCCTATTTTTCAAACCGTTTCATGCTCCTCATATTTTTGACACCTTTTGAATCTCTTCATATTTTTCACACCTTTTCAGGCTCTTCATGTTTTTCAACATCGCTTGCTGCTCCTCATCTTTTTCAGACCGTTTCATGCTCCTCTTAGTTTTGACACCTTTGAAGCTCTTCATATTTTTTACACCTTTTCAGGCTCCTCATATTTTTCTCCACCACTTCATGCTTCTCCTATTTTTCAGACCGTTTCATGCTCCTCATATTTTTGACACTTTTTGAAGCTCTTCATATTTTTGACACCTTTTCAGGCTCTTCATGTTTTTCAACAACGCTTCATGCTCCTCCTATTTTTCAGACCGTTTCATGCTCCTCATATTTTTGACACTTTTTGAAGCTCTTCCTATTTTTCACACCTTTTCAGGCTCTTCATGTTTTTCAACACCGCTTCATGCTCCTCGTATTTTTCAGAGCGTTTCATGGTCCTCATAATTTTGACACCTTTGAAGCTCTTCATATTTTTCACACCTTTTCAGTCTCTTCATATTTTTCAACACCACTTCATGCTTCTCCTATTTTTCAGACAATTTAATGCTCCTCATATTTTTGACACTTTTTGAAGCTCTTCATATTTTTCACACTTCTCCAGGCTCTTCATTTTTTTGAACACCGCTTCATGCTCCTCCTATTTTTCAGACCTTTTCATGCTCCTCATGTTTTTGACACCTTTTGAAGCACTTCATATTTTTCACACCTTTTCAGGCTCTTCATGTTTTTCAACAACGCTTCATGCTCCTCCTATTTTTCAGACCGTTTCATGCTCCTCATATGTTTCACACCTTTTGAAGCTCTTCATATTTTTTTAAAACTTTTTCACGCTCCTCCTATATTTCAGACCGTTTCAAGCTCCTCATATTTTTGACACTTTTTGTAGCTCTTCATATTTTTCACACCTTTTCAGGGTCTTCATGTTTTTCTACACCACTTCATGCTCCTCCTATTTTTCAGACCGTTTTATTCTACTCATATGTTTCACACCTTTTTCAAGCTCTTCATGTTTTTCAACATCACTTCATGCTCCTCCTAATTATCAGACCGTTTCATTCTCCTCATATTTTTGACACCATTTGAAGCTTTTCATATTTTTCACACCTTTTCAGGCTCTTCATGTTTTTTAACACCTTTTCATGCTCCTCCTATATTTCAGACCGTTTCATGCTCCTTATATTTTTGACACCTTTTGAAGCTCTTCATATTTTTCACTCCTTTTTCAGGCTCTTCATGTTTTTCAACAACACTTCATGCTCCACCTATGTTTCAGACCGTTTCATGCTCCTCATATTTTTGACACAGTTTTAAGCTCTTCACATTGTTCACACCTTTTGAGGCTCTTCATGTTTTTGAAAACAGTTTCTTGCTCCTCATATTTTTCAGACCGTTTCACCCTCTATATATTTGACACCTTTTTGAAGCTCTTCATATTTTTCACACCTTTTGAGGCTCTTCATGTTTTTGAAAACAGTTTCTTGCTCCTCTTAATTTTCAGACCGTTTCACCCTCTATATATTTGACACCTTTTTGAAACTCTTCATATTTTTCACACCTTTTCAGGCTCTTCATGTTTTTCAACACCACTTCAAGTTCCTTCTATTTTTCAGACCGTTTCTTGCTCCTCATATTTTTGACACCTTTGAGGCTCTTCATATATTTCACACTTTTTCAGGCTCTTCATGTCTTTCAACACCACTTCAAGCTCCTTCAATTTTTCAGACCTTTTCTTGCTCCTCTTATTTTTGACACCTTTGAGGCTCTTCATATATTTCACACTGTTTCAGGCTCTTTATGTTTTTCAACACCGCTTCATGCTCCTCCTAATTTTCAGACCGTTTCATTCTCCTCATATTTTTGACACCTTTTGAAGCTGTTCATATTTTTCACACTTTTTCAGGCTCTTCATGTTTTTCAAACCGCTTCATGCTCCTCCTATTTTTCAGACCATTTCATGCTTCTCCTATTTTTCAGACCGTTTCATGCTCCTCATATTTTTGACGCCTTTTGAAGCTCTTCCTATTTTTCACACCTTTTCAGGCTCTTCATGTTTTTCAACACCGCTTCATGCTCCTCGTATTTTTCAGACCGTTTCATGCTCCTCATATTTTTCACTCCTTTTGAAGCTCTTCATATTTTTCACACCTTTTCAGGCTCTTCATGTTTTTCAACACCACTTCAAGTTCCTTCTATTTTTCAGACCGTTTCTTGCTCCTCATATTTTTGACACCTTTGAGGCTCTTCATATATTTCACACTTTTTCAGGCTCTTCATGTCTTTCAACACCACTTCAAGCTCCTTCAATTTTTCAGACCTTTTCTTGCTCCTCTTATTTTTGACACCTTTGAGGCTCTTCATATATTTCACACTGTTTCAGGCTCTTTATGTTTTTCAACACCGCTTCATGCTCCTCCTAATTTTCAGACCGTTTCATTCTCCTCATATTTTTGACACCTTTTGAAGCTCTTCATATTTTTCACACTTTTTCAGTCTCTTCATGTTTTTCAAACCGCTTCATGCTCCTCCTATTTTTCAGACCATTTCATGCTTCTCCTATTTTTCAGACCGTTTCATGCTCCTCATATTTTTGACACCTTTTGAAGCTCTTCATATTTTTCACACCTTTTCAGTCTATTCATGTTTTTCAATACCGCTCATGATCCTCCTATTTTTCAGACCATTTCATACTCCTCATGTATTTCACACCTTTTGAAGCTCTTCATATGTTTCACACCTTTTCAGGCTCTTCATGTTTTTCAACACCATTTCATGCTCCTCTTATTTTTCAGACCGTTTCATGCTCCTCATATTTTTGACACCTTTTGAAGCTCTTCATATTTTTCACACCATTTCAGGCTCTTCAAGTTTTTGAACAACGCTACAATGCTCCTCCTATTTTTCAGACCGTTTCATGCTCCTCATATTTTTGACACCTTTTGAAGCTCTTCATATTTTTTACACCTTTTCAGTCTCTACATGTTTTTCAACACGGCTTCATGCTCCTCTTATTTTTCAGACCGTTTCATGCTCCTCATATTTTTCACAACTTTTGAAGCTCTTCCTATTTTTCACACCTTTTCAGGCTCTTCATATTTTTCAGCACCACTTCATACTCCTCCTATTTTTCAGACCGTATCATGCTCCTCATATATTTGACACCTTTTGAAGCTCTTCATATTTTTCACACCTTTTCAGGCTCTTCATGTTTTTCAACACCGCTTCATGCTCCTCCTATTTTTCAGACCGTTTCTTGCTCCTCATATTTTTGACACCTTTTGAAGCTCTTCATATTTTTCACACCTTTTCACACTCTTCATGTTTTTCAACATCGCTTGCTGCTCCTCCTCTTTTTCAGAGCGTTTCATGCTCCTCATAATTTTGACACCTTTGAAGCTCTTCGTATTTTTCACACCTTTTCAGGCTCTTCATATTTTTCAACCCCACTTCATGGTTCTCCTATTTTTCAGACCGTTTAATGCTCCTCATATTTTTGACACTTTTTGAAGCTCTTCATATTTTTCAAACTTCTCCAGGCTCTTCATTTTTTTGAACACAGCTTCATGCTCCTCCTATTTTTCAGACCTTTTCATGCTCCTCATGTTTTTGACACCTTTTGAAGCACTTCATGTTTTTCACACCTTTTCAGGCTCTTCATGTTTTTCAACAACGCTTCATGCTCCTCCTATTTTTCAGACCGTTTCATGCTCCTCATATGTTTCACACATTTTGAAGCTCTTCATATTTTTTTAACACCTTTTCACGCTCCTCCTATATTTCAGACCGTTTCAAGCTCCTCATATTTTTGACACTTTTTGTAGCTCTTCATATTTTTCACACCTTTTCAGGGTCTTCATGTTTTTCTACACCACTTCATGCTCCTCCTATTTTTCAGACTGTTTTATTCTACTCATATGTTTCACACCTTTTTCAAGCTTTTCATGTTTTTCAACACCACTTCATGCTCCTCCTAATTATCAGACCGTTTAATTCTCCTCATATATTTGACAACATTTGAAGCTTTTCATATTTTACACACCTTTTCAGGCTCTTCATGTTTTTTAACACCTTTTCATGCTCCTCCTATATTTCAGGCCGTTTCATGCTCCTCATATTTTTGACACCTTTTGAAGCTCTTCATATTTTTCACACCTTTTCAGGCTCTTCATATTTTTCAACATCGCTTCATGCTCCTCCTATTTTTCAGACCGTATCATGGTCCTCATATGATTCACACCTTTTTCAGGCTCTTCATGTTTTTCAACAACACTTCATGCTCCTCCTATTTTTCAGAGCGTTTCATGCTTCTCCTATTTTTCAGACCGTTTCATGCTCCTCATATTTTTGACGCCTTTTGAAGCTCTTCATATTTTTCACACCTTTTCAGGCTATTCATGTTTTTCAGCACCACTTCATGCTCCTCCTATTTTTCAGACCGTTTCATGTTCCTCATATTCTTGACACCTTTTGAAGCTCTTCATATTTTTCACACCTTTTCAGGCTCTTCATGTTTTTCAACACCGCTTCATGCTCCTCCTATTTTTCAGACCCTTTCATGCTCCTCATATTTGTGACACCTTTTGAAGCTCTTCATATTTTTCACACCTTTTCACGCTCTTCATGTTTTTCAACATCGCTTGCTGCTCCTCCTCATTTTCAGAGTGTTTCATGCTCCTCATAATTTTGACACCTTTGAAGCTCTTCATATTTTTCACACCTTTTCAGGCTCTTCATGTTTTTCAACACCACTTCAAGCTCCTTCTATTTTTCAGACCGTTTCTTGCTCCTCATAATTTTGACACCTTTGAGGCTCTTCATATATTTCACACTTTTTCAGGCTCTTCATGTTTTTCAACACCACTTCAAGCTCCTTCTATTTTTCAGACCGTTTCCTGCTCCTCATATTTTTGACACCTTTGAGGCTCTTCATATATTTCACACTGTTTCAGGCTCTTTATGTTTTTCAACACTGCTTCATGCTCCTCCTATTTTTCAGACCGTTTCATGCTTCTCCTATTTTTCAGACCGTTTCATGCTTCTCCTATTTTTCAGACCGTTTAATGCTCCTCATATTTTTGACACTTTTTGAAGCTCTTCATATTTTTCACACTTCTCCAGGCTCTTCATTTTTTTGAACACCGCTTCAAGCTCCTCCTATTTTTCAGACATTTTCATGCTCCTCATGTTTTTGACACTTTTTGAAGCACTTCATATTTTTCACACCTTTTCAGGCTCTTCATGTTTTTCAACAACGCTTCATGCTCCTCCTATTTTTCAGACCGTTTCATGCTCCTCATACTTTTCACACCTTTTGAAGCTCTTCATATTTTTTTAACACCTTTTCATGCTCCTCCTATATTTCAGACCGTTTCAAGCTCCTCATATTTTTGACACTTTTTGTAGCTCTTCATATTTTTCACACCTTTTCAGGGTCTTCATGTTTTTCTACACCACTTCATGCTCCTCCTATTTTTCAGACCGTTTTATTCTACTCATATGTTTCACACCTTTTTCAAGCTCTTCATGTTTTTCAACACCACTTCATGCTCCTCCTAAATATCAGACCGTTTCATTCTCCTCATATTTTTGACACCATTTGAAGCTTTTCATATTTTTCACACCTTTTCAGGCTCTTCATGTTTTTTAACACCTTTTCATGCTCCTGCTATATTTCAGACCGTTTCATGCTCCTTATATTTTTGACACCTTTTGAAGCTCTTCATATTTTTCACACATTTTCATGCTCTTCATATTTTTCAACACCGCTTCATGCTCCTCCTATTTATCAGACCATATCATGCTCCTCATATGTTTCACAACTTTTTCAGTCTCTTCATGTTTTTCAACATCACTTCATGCTCCTCCTATGTTTCAGACCGTTTCATGCTCCGCATATTTTTGACACAGTTTGAAGCTCTTCACATTTTTCACACCTTTTGAGGCTCTTCATGTTTTTGAAAACAGTTTCTTGCTCCTCATATTTTTCAGACCGTTTCACCCTCTATATATTTGACACCTTTCTGAAGCTCTTCATATTTTTCACACCTTTTCAGGCTCTTCATGTTTTTCAACACCACTTCAAGCTCCTTCTATTTTTCAGACCGTTTCTTGCTCCTAATATTTTTGACACCTTTGAGGCTCTTCATATATTTCACACTTTTTCAGTCTCTTTATGTTTTTCAACACCGCTTCATGCTCCTCCTAATTTTCAGACCGTTTCATTCTCCTCATATTTTTGACACCTTTTGAAGCTCTTCATATTTTTCACACCTTTTCAGGCTCTTCATGTTTTTCAACACCACTTCAAGCTCCTTCTATTTTTCAGACCGTTTCTTGCTCCTCATATTTTTGACACCTTTGAGGCTCTTCATATATTTCACACTTTTTCAGGCTCTTTATGTTTTTCAACACCGCTTCATGCTCCTCCTGATTTTCAGACCGTTTCATTCTCCTCATATTTTTGACACCTTTTGAAGCTCTTCATATTTTTCACACTTTTTCAGGCTCTTCATGTTTTTCAAACCGCTTCATGCTCCTCCTATTTTCAGACCGTTTCATGCTCCTCCTATTTTTCAGACCGTTTCATGCTCCTCGTATTTTTGACGCCTTTTGAAGCTCTTCATATTTTTCACACCTTTTCAGGCTCTTCATGTTTTTCAGCACCACTTCATGCTCCTCCTATTTTTCAGACCTTTTTTTGCTCCTCATATTTTTTACACATTTTGAAGCTCTTCATATTTTTCACACCTTTTCAGGCTCTTCATGTTTTTCAACACCGCTTCATGCTCCTCCTATTTTTCAAACCGTTTCATGCTCCTCATATTTTTGACACATTTTGAATCTCTTCATATTTTTCACACCTTTTCAGGCTCTTCATGTTTTTCAACATCGCTTGCTGCTCCTCAACTTTTTCAGACCGTTTCATGCTCCTCTTAGTTTTGACACCTTTGAAGCTCTTCATATTTTTTACACCTTTTCAGGCTCCTCATATTTTTCTTCACCACTTCATGCTTCTTCTATTTTTCAGACCGTTTCATGCTCCTCATATTTTTGACACTTTTTGAAGCTCTTCATATTTTTGACACCTTTTCAGGCTCTTCATGTTTTTCAACAACACTTCATGCTCCTCCTATTTTTCAGACCGTTTCATGCTCCTCATATGTTTCACACCTTTTTCAGGCTCTTCATGTTTTTCAACAACACTTCATGCTCCTCCTATGTTTCAGACCTTTTCATGCTCCTCATATTTTTGACACAGTTTGAAGCTCTTCACATTGTTCACACCTTTTGAGGCTCTTCATGTTTTTGAAAACAGTCTCTTGCTCCTCATATTTTTCAGACCGTTTCACCCTCTATATATTTGACACCTTTTTGAAGCTCTTCATATTTTTCACACCTTTTGAGGCTCTTCATGTTTTTGAAAACAGTTTCTTGCTCCTCATATTTTTCAGACCGTTTCAACCTTTATATATTTGACACCTTTTTGAAGCTCTTCATATTTTTCACACCTTTTCAGGCTCTTCATGTTTTTCAACACCACTTCAAGCTCCTTCTATTTTTCAGACCGTTTCTTGCTCCTCATATTTTTGACACCTTTGAGGCTCTTCATATATTTCACACTGTTTCAGGCTCTTTATGTTTTTCAACACCGCTTCATGCTCCTCCTAATTTTCAGACCGTTTCATTCTCCTCATATTTTTGACACATTTTGAAGCTCTTCATATTTTTCACACTTTTTCAGGCTCTTCATGTTTTTCAAACCGCTTCATGCTCCTCCTATTTTTCAGACCGTTTCATGCTTCTCCTATTTTTCAGACCGTTTCATGCTCCTCATATTTTTGACGCCTTTTGAAGCTCTTCATATTTTTCACACCTTTTCAGGCTATTCATGTTTTTCAGCACCACTTCATGCTCCTCCTATTTTTCATACCGTTTCATGCTCCTCATATACTTGACACCTTTTGAAGCTCTTCATATTTTTCACACTTTTTCACGCTCTTCATGTTTTTCAACATCGCTTGCTTCTCCTCCTCTTTTTCAGAGCGTTTCATGCTCCTCCTAATTTTGACACCTTTGAAGCTCTTCATATTGTTCACACCTTCAGGCTCTTCATGTTTTTCAACACCACTTCAAGCTCCTTCTATTTTTCAGACCGTTTCTTGCTCCTCATATTTTTGACACCTTTGAGGCTCTTCATATATTTCACACTTTTTCAGGCTCTTCATGTTTTTCAACACCACTTCAAGCTCCTTCTATTTTTCAGACCGTTTCTTGCTCCTCATATTTTTGACACCTTTGAGGCTCTTCATATATTTCACACTGTTTCAGGCTCTTTATGTTTTTCAACACTGCTTCATGCTCCTCCTAATTTTCAGACCGTTTCATGCTTCTCCTATTTTTCAGACCGTTTCATGCTCCTCATATTTTTGACGCCCTTTGAAGCTCTTCCTATTTTTCACACCTTTTCAGGCTCTTCATGATTTTCAACACCACTTCATGCTCCTCCTTTTTTCAGACTGCTTCATTCTCATCTCATTTTTGACACATTTTGAAGCTGTTCATATTTTTCATTTCTTTTGAAGCTCTTCATATATTTTACACGTTTTCAGGCTCTTCATGGTTTTCAACACCGCTTCGTGCTGCTCCTAATTTTCAGATCATTTCATGCTCATCGATTTTTACACCTTTTGCAGGTCTTCATATTTTCACACCTTTTGAAGCTCTTCATATTTTTCACACCTTTTTAGGCTCTTCATGTATTTGAACACCGTTTCATGCTCCTCCTCTTTTTCAGATCGTTTCATGCTCCTCATATTTTTGACACCTTTTGAAACTCTTCTTTTATTTTCACACCTTTTGAAGCTTTTCATATATTTCACACCTTTTCAGGCTCTTCATGCTTTTAAACAACACTTCATGCTCCTCCTATTTTTCAGACCGCTTCAAGCTCATCTCATTTTTCACACCTTTTGAAGCTGTTCATATTTTTCACACGTTTTCAGGTTCTTCATGTTTTTCAACACTGCTTCATGCTCCTCCTAATTTTCAGACCGTTTCATGCTTCTCCTATTTTTCAGACCGTTTCATGCTCCTCATATTTTTGACGCCCTTTGAAGCTCTTCCTATTTTTCACACCTTTTCAGGCTCTTCATGTTTTTCAACACCGCTTCATGCACCTCCTATTTTTCAGAACGTTTCATGCTCATCTCATTTTTGACACCTTTTGAAGCTTTTCATATTTTTCAAAACTTTTCAGGCTCTTCATGTTTTGAACACCGCTTCATGGTAATCCTATTTTTGAAACCATATCATGCTCCTCATATTTTTCACACATTTTGAAGCTCTTCATATTTTTCAATCCTTTTCAGACTCTTCATGTTTTTGAACACCACTTCATGCTCCTTCTATTTTTCAGAGAGTTTCATGCTCCTCATGTATTTCACACCTTTTGAAGCTCTTCATATTTTTCACACCTTTTCAGGCTCTTCATGTTTTTGAACACCGTTTCATGCTCCTCCAATTTTTCAGACGGTTTCATGCTCCGCATATTTTGACACCTTTTGAAGCTCTTCAAATTTTTCACACTTTTTCAAGCTCTTCATGTTTTTCAACTCCACTTCATACTCCTCCTATTTTTCAGACCGTTTCATGTTCCTCATATTTTTGACACCTTTAGAAACTTTTCATAATTGTCACACTTTTTCAGGCTCTTCATGTTTTTCAACACCGCTTCAGCTCCTCCTATTTTTCAGACAGTTTCATTCTCCTCATAAATTTGACACATTTTAAAGCTCTTCATATATTTCACACCTTTTCAGGCTCTTCATTTTTTCAACACCACTTCATGCTCCTCCTATTTTTCAGACCGTTTCATGCTCATCTACTTTTTAACACCTTTTGAAGCTCTTCATATTTTTCACACCTTTTAAGCTCTTCACATTTTTCACACCTTTTCAGGCTCTTCATGTTTTGTACACCGTTTCTTGCTACTCCTATTATTCAGACCGTTTCATGATCCTCATATATTTGACACCTCATGAAACTCTTCATATTTTTCACACCTTTTCAGGCTCTTCAAATTTTTCATATTTTTGAACCTCTTCATGTTTTTCACACCTTTTCAGGCTCTTCAAGATTTTCAACACCGCTTCATGCTCCTCCGATTTTTCAGACCGTTTCATGCTCATCTAATTTTTGACACCTTTTGAAGCTCTTCATATTTTTCACAACTTTTCAGGCTCTTCATTTGTTTAAAGACCGTTTCATGCTCCTTCTATTATTCAGACCGTTTCATGCTCCTCATATTTTTGACACCTTTTGAAGCTCTTCATATTTTTCACACGTTTTCAGGCTCTTCATGTTTTTCATCAATGCTTCATGCTCCTCCTATTTGTCAGACGGTTTCATTCTCCTCATATTTTTGACTCCTTTTGAAGCTCTTCATATATTTCACACCTTTTCAGGCTCTTCATGTTTTTCAACACTGCTTCATGTTCCTCCTATTTTTCAGACCGTTTCATGCTCCTCATATTTTTGACACCTTTTGAAGCTCTTCATATTTTTCACAGCTTTTCAGGCTCTTCAAGTTTTTGAACATCGTTTCATGCTCCTCCTATTTTTCAGAACGTTCCATGCTCCTCATATTTTTCACACGTTTTGCAGCTCTTCATATTTTTCACACCTTTTCTGGGTCTTCATATTTTTCAACACCACTTCATGCTTCTCCTATTTTTTAGAATGTTTAATGCTCCTCATAATTTTGACACCTTTTGAAACTCTTCATATTTTTCAAACCTTTTCAGACTCTTCATGTTTTTCAACAACAATTCATGCTCCTCCTATTTTTCACACCGTTTCATGCTCCTCATATTTTTGACATCTTTTGAAGCTCTTCATATATTTCACACCTTTTCATACTCTTCATGTTTTTCACCAGTGCTTCATTCTCCTCCTATTTTTCAGACCGTTTCATGCTCCTCATATTTTTGACACCTTTTGAAGCTCTTCATATTTTTCACAGCTTTTCATGCTCTTCATGTTTTTGAACACCCCTTCATGCACCTCTTCTTTTTCAGACCGTTTCATACTCCTCATATTTTTGACACCTTTTGAAGCTCTTCATATATTTCACAACTTTTCAGGCTCTTCATGTTTATCAACACCATTTCATGCTCCTCCTGTTTTTCAGCCCATTTCATGCTCATCTCATTTTTGACACCTTTTGAAGCTCTTCATATTTTTCACAGCATTTTAGGCTCTTCATGTTTTTCAAAACCGCTTCCTTTTCCTCCTATTTTTCAGAACGTTTCATGCTCCTCATATTTTTGATACCTTTTGAAGCTGTTCATATTTTTCACACCTTTTCATGCTCTTCATGTTTTCAACACCGATTCATGCTCCTCCTATTTTTCAGACCGTTTCATGCTCCTCCTATTTTTCAGACCGTTTCATGCTCCTCCTATTTTTCAGACCGTTTCATTCTGCTCATATTTTTGACACCTTTTGAAGCTCTTCATATTTGTCATATCTTTTCAGGCTCTTCATGTTTTTGAACACCGCTTCATGCTCCTCTTATTTTTCAGACCGTTTCATGCTCATTTCATTATTGACACCTTTTGAAGCTCTTCATATTTTTCACACCATTTCAAGCTCTTCATGTTTTTCAACACCGTTTCATGCTCCTCCTATTTTTCAGACCATTTCATGCTCATCTCATTTTTGACACCTTTTGAAACACTTCATATTCTTCACACATTTTGAAGCTTTTCATATTTTTTCACACGTTTTCAGGCTCTTCATGTTTTTCAACACCGCTTCATGCTCCTCCTATTTTTCAGACCGTTTCATGCTCCTCATATTTTTGACACCTTTTGAAGCTCTTCATATTTTTCACACTTTTCTGGCTCTTCATGTTTTTCAACACCACTTCCTGCTCCTCCTATTTTTCAGACCGTTTCATGCTCCTCATGTATTTCACACCTTTTGAAGCTCTTCATATTTTTCACACCTTTTCAGGCTCTTCATGTTTTTAATCACCGTTTCATCCTCCTCTAATTTTTCAGACCGTTTCATGCTCCTCATATATTTGACACATTTTGAAGCTCTGAATATTTTTCACACATTTTCAGGCTCTTCATGTTTTTGAACACTGCTTCATAATCCTCCTATTTTTCAGACCGTTTCATGCTCCTCATATTCTTCACACCTTTTGAAGCTCTTCATATTTTTCACACATTTTCAGGCTCTTCATATTTTTGAACACCGCTTCTCGCTCCTCCTATTTTAAGACCGTTTCATGCTCATCTCATTTTTCACACCTTTTGAAGCTCTTCATATTTTTCACACGTTTTCAGGCTCTTCATGTTTTTCAGCACTTCTTCAAACTCCTCCTATTTTTCAGCCCGTTTCATGCTCCTCATATTTTTACACCTTTTGAAGCTTTTCATATTTTTCAAACCTTTTCAGGCTCTTCATTTTTTTCAACACTACTTCTTGCTCCTCCAATTTTTCAGACCGTTTCATGCTCATCTCATTTTTGACACCTGTTGAAGCTATTCATATATTTCACACCTTCTGAAGCTCTTCATATTTTTCACACTTTTTCAGGCTCTTCATGTTTTGCAACACCACTTCATGCTTCTCCTATTTTTCAGCCCGTTTCATGCTCCTCATGTTTTTCACACCTTTTGAAGCTCGTCATATTTTTTACACCTTTTCAGGCTCTTCATGTTTTGATCACCGTTTCATGCTACCCCTATTTTTCAGACCGTTTCATGCTCATCTAATTTTTGACACCTTTTGAAGCTCTTCATATATTTCACACCTTTTGAAGCTCTTCATATTTTGCACACCTTTCCAGGATCTTCATATTTTTCAACACAGCTTCATGCTCGTTCTATTTTTCAGACCTTTTCATGCTCCTCATATTTTGACACCTTTTGAAGCTCTTCATATTTTTCACAGCATTTTAGGCTCTTCATGTTTTTCAACACCGCTTCAGGCTCCTCCTATTTTTCAGACCTTTTCATGCTCCTCATATTTTTGACACCTTTTGAAGCTCTTCATATTTTTCACAGCATTTTAGGCTCTTCATGTTTTTCAACACCCCTTCATGCTCCTCCTATTTTTCAGACCGTTTCATGCTCCTCATATTTTTGACAGCTTTTGAAGCTCTTCAAATATTTCACACCTTTTCAGGCTCTTCTATTTTTTTCAACACCACTTCATGCTCCTCCTTTTTTTCAGACCGTTTCATGCTCATCTCATTTTTGACACCTTTTGAAGCTCTTCATATTCTTCACACATTTTGAAGCTCTTCATATTTTTTCACATCTTTTCAGCTTCTTCATGTTTTTCAACACCGCTTCATGCTCCTCCTATTTTTCAGACCGTTTCATGCTCCTCATATTTTTGACACCTTTTGAAGCTCTTCATATTTTTCACACTTTTCAGGCTCTTCATGTTTTTCAACACCACTTCATGCTCCTCCTATTTTTCAGACCGTTTCATTCTCCTCATATTTTTGACACCTTTTGAAGCTCTTCATATATTTCACACCTTTTCAGGCTCTTCATGTTTTTAACACCACTTCATGCTCCTCCTATTTTTCAGACCATTTCCTGCTCATCGATTTTTGACACCTTTTGAAGCTCTTCATGTTTTTGACCACCGTTTCATGCTATTCCTATTTTTCAAACTGTTTCATGGTCCTCATGTTTGTTACACCTTTTGAAGCTATTCATATATTTCACACCTTTTCAGGCTCTTCTTGTTTTTCAACACAGCTTCATTCTCCTCCTATTTTACACCGTTTCATGCTCCTCCTGTTTTTGACACCTTTTGAAGCACTTCCTATTTTTCACACTTTTCAGGCTCTTCATGTATTTGAAAACCGCCTCATGCTCCTCCTATTTTTCAGACCGTTTCATGTCCAAATGTATTTCACACCTTTTGAAGCGCTTTATATTTTTCAAAACTTTTCATGCCCTTCATGTGTTTGATCAGCATTTCATGCTCCTCCTATTTTTCAGACCGTTTCATGCTCCTCATATTTTGACAACTTTTGAAGCTCTTCATATTTTTCACCCCTTTTCAGGCTCTTCATATTTTTGAACACCCCTTCATGCTCCTCCTATTTTTCAGACCGTTTCATTCTCCTCATATTTTTGACACCTTTTGGATCTCTTCATATATTTCACACCTTTTCAGGCTCTTCTTTTTTTTCAAAACCTCTTCATGCTCGTCCTGTTTGTCAGACCGTTTCATGCTCCTCATATTTTTCACACCTTTTGAAGCTCTTCATATTTTTCACACCTTTTGAAGCTCTTCATATTTTCCACACGTTTTCAGGCTCCTCATGTTTTTGAACACCGCTTCATGCTCCTCATATTTTTCAGACCGTTTCGTGCTCCTCATACTCTTGACACCTTCTGAAGCTCTTCATATTTTTCACACCTTTTCAGGCTCTTCATGTTTTTGATCACCGTTTTATGCTCCTCCTATTTATCAGACCGTTTCATGCTCATGTCATTGTCGACACCTTTTCAAGCTCTTCATATATTTCACACCTTTTGAAGCTCTTCATATTTTGCACACCTTTCCAGGCTCTTCATATTTTTCAGCACCGCTTCATGCTCCACCTATTTTTCAGACCGTTTCATGCTCCTCATATTTTTGACACCTTTTGAAGCTTTTCATATTTTTCACACCTTTTCATGCTCTTCATTTTTTTCAACACTACTTCTTGCTCCTCCACTTTTTCAGACCATTTCATGCTCATCTAATTTTTGACACCTGTTGAAGCTCTTCATATTTTTCACACCTTCTGAAGCTCTTTATATTTTTCACACTTTTTCAGGCTCTTCATGTTTTTCAACACCACTTCATGCTTCTCCTATTTTTCAGCCCGTTTCATGCTCATCATGTTTTTCACACCTTTTGAAGCTCGTCATATTTTTCACACCTTTTAAGGCTCTCCATGTTTTTGATCACCGTTTCTTGCTCCTCCTATTTTTCAGACCGTTTCATGCTCCTCATAGTTTTCACACCTTTTGAAGCTCGTCATATTTTTCACACCTTTTTAGGCTCTCCATTTTTTTGATCACCGTTTCTTGCTCCTCCTATTTTTCAGACCCTTTCATGCTCCTCATATTTTTGAAACCTTTTGAAGCTCTTCATATTTTTCACAAGTTCTCAGCCTCCTCATGTTTTTCAACACCGCTTCATGCTCCTCCTATTTTTCAGACCGTTTCATGCTTCTCATATTTTTGACACCTTTTGAAGCTCTTCATATTTTTCACACCTTTAAAGGCTCTTCATGTTTTTGAACACCGCTTCATGGTCCTCCTCTTTTTCAGACCATTTCATGCACCTCATATTTTTGACACCTTTTGAAGCTCTTCATAATTTTCACACCTTTTCAGGCTCTTCATATTTTTGAACACCGCTTCATGCTCCTCCTATTTTTCAGACCGTTTCATGCTCCTTGTAATTTTGACACCTTTTGAAGCTCTTCGTATTTTTCACACCTTTTCAGGCTCTTCATGTTTTTTAACCGCTGCATACTCCTCCTATTTTTCAGACCGTTTCATGCTCCTCATATATTTCACACCTTTTGAAGCTCTTCATATTTTTCACACCTTTTCAAGCTCTTCATATTTTCACACCTTTTCAGGCTCTTCATGTTTTTGAACACTGCTTCATGCTTCTTCTATTTTTCCGAGAGTTTCATGCTCCTCATGTATTTCTCACCTTTTGAAGCTCTTCATATTTTTCACACCTTTTCAGGCTCTTCATGTTTTTCCACACCACTTCATGCTTCTCCTATTTTTCAGCCCGTTTCATGCTCCTCATGTATTTCACACCTTTTGAAGCTCTTCAAATATTTCACACCTTTTCAGGCTCTTCACGTTTTGATCACCATTTCATGCTCCTTTATTTTTCAGACCGTTTCATGCTCATCTCATTTTTGACACCTTTTTATGCTCTTCATATATTTCACACATTTTCAAGCTCCTCATATTTTTCACACCTTTTCAGGCTCTTCATGTTTTGAACACCGCTTCATGCTCCTCCTATTTTTCAGACCGTTTCATGCTTCTCATATTTTTGACACCTTTTGAAGCTCTTCATATTTTTCACACCTTTTCAGGCTCTTCATGTATTTGATCACCATTTCTTTCTCCTCCTATTTTTCAGACCGTTTCATGCTCCTCATATTTTTGACACTTTTTGAATCTCTTCCTTTTTTTCACACCTTTTCAGACTCTTCATTTTTCTCAACTCCGCTTCATGCTCCTCCTATTTTTCAGACTGTTTCATGCTCCTCATATTTTTGACAAGTTTTGAAGCTCTTCATATTTTTCACACCTTTTCATGCTCTTCATGTTTTTGAACACCACTTCATGCTTCTCCTATTTTTCAGACCGTTTCATGCTCCTCATATGTTTCACTCCTTTTTCAGGCTCTTCATGATTTTCAACAACACTTCATGCTCCTCCTATTTTTCAGACCATTTCATGCTCCTCCTATTTTTCAGACCGTTTCATGCTCCTCATATTTTGACACCTTTTGAAGCTCTTCATATTTTTCACCTTTTCAGGCTCTTCATATTTTTCAACACTGCTACATACTTCTCCTATATTTCCGACCGTTTCATGCTCCTCATATTTTTGATACCTCTTGAAGCTCTTCATATTTTTCACACCTTTTCAGGCTCTTCATGTTTTTCAGCACCGCTTCATGCTCCTCCTATTTTCCAGACCGTTTCATGCTTCTCATATTTTTGACACCTTTTGAAGCTCTTCATATTTTTCACACCTTTAAAGGCTCTTCATGTTTTTGAACACCGCTTCATGGTCCTCCTCTTTTTCAGACCATTTCATGCACCTCATATTTTTGACACCTTTTGAAGCTCTTCATAATTTTCACACCTTTTCAGGCTCTTCATATTTTTGAACACCGCTTCATGCTCCTCCTATTTTTCAGACCGTTTCATGCTCCTTGTAATTTTGACACCTTTTGAAGCTCTTCGTATTTTTCACACCTTTTCAGGCTCTTCATGTTTTTTAACCGCTGCATACTCCTCCTATTTTTCAGACCGTTTCATGCTCCTCATATATTTCACACCTTTTGAAGCTCTTCATATTTTTCACACCTTTTCAAGCTCTTCATATTTTCACACCTTTTCAGGCTCTTCATGTTTTTGAACACTGCTTCATGCTTCTTCTATTTTTCCGAGAGTTTCATGCTCCTCATGTATTTCTCACCTTTTGAAGCTCTTCATATTTTTCACACCTTTTCAGGCTCTTCATGTTTTTCCACACCACTTCATGCTTCTCCTATTTTTCAGCCCGTTTCATGCTCCTCATGTATTTCACACCTTTTGAAGCTCTTCAAATATTTCACACCTTTTCAGGCTCTTCACGTTTTGATCACCATTTCATGCTCCTTTATTTTTCAGACCGTTTCATGCTCATCTCATTTTTGACACCTTTTTAAGCTCTTCATATATTTCACACATTTTCAAGCTCCTCATATTTTTCACACCTTTTCAGGCTCTTCATGTTTTGAACACCGCTTCATGCTCCTCCTATTTTTCAGACCGTTTCATGCTTCTCATATTTTTGACACCTTTTGAAGCTCTTCATATTTTTCACACCTTTTCAGGCTCTTCATGTATTTGATCACCATTTCTTTCTCCTCCTATTTTTCAGACCGTTTCATGCTCCTCATATTTTTGACACTTTTTGAATCTCTTCCTTTTTTTCACACCTTTTCAGACTCTTCATTTTTCTCAACTCCGCTTCATGCTCCTCCTATTTTTCAGACTGTTTCATGCTCCTCATATTTTTGACAAGTTTTGAAGCTCTTCATATTTTTCACACCTTTTCATGCTCTTCATGTTTTTGAACACCACTTCATGCTTCTCCTATTTTTCAGACCGTTTCATGCTCCTCATATGTTTCACTCCTTTTTCAGGCTCTTCATGATTTTCAACAACACTTCATGCTCCTCCTATTTTTCAGACCATTTCATGCTCCTCCTATTTTTCAGACCGTTTCATGCTCCTCATATTTTGACACCTTTTGAAGCTCTTCATATTTTTCACCTTTTCAGGCTCTTCATATTTTTCAACACTGCTACATACTTCTCCTATATTTCCGACCGTTTCATGCTCCTCATATTTTTGATACCTCTTGAAGCTCTTCATATTTTTCACACCTTTTCAGGCTCTTCATGTTTTTCAGCACCGCTTCATGCTCCTCCTATTTTCCAGACCGTTTCATGCTCCTCATATTTTTGACACCTTTGAAGCTCTTCATATATTTCAAACCTTTTCAGGCTCTTCAAGTTTTTCAACACAGCTTCATGCTCCTCATATTTTTCAGACCGTTTCATTCTCCTCATATTTTTGATACCTTTTGAAGCTCTTCTTATTTTTCACACCTTTTCAGGCTCTTCATGTTTTTCAACACCGCTTCAGGCTCCTCCTATTTTTCAGACCGTTTCATGCTCCTCCTATTTTTGTCACCTTTTAGAGCACTTCATATTTTTCACACCTTTTCAGGCTCCTCATGTTTTTCCTCACCGCTTCATGCTCCTCCTAATTTTCAAACCGTTTCATGCTCCTCATATGTTTCACACATTTTTCAGGCTCTTCATGGTTTTCAACACCACTTCATGCTCCTCCTATTTTTCAGACCTTTTCATGTTTCTCATATATTTGACACAGTTTGAAGCTCTTCATATTTTTCACAACTGTTGAGGCTCTTCATGTTTTTGAAAACAGTTTCTTGCTCCTCATGTTTTTCAGACCCTTTCACCCTCCTCATATTTTTGACACCTTTTTGAAGCTCTTCATTTTTTTCACACCTTTCCAGGCTCTTCAAGTGTATGAACACCATTTCATGATCTTCCTATTTTTCAGACCGTTTCATGCTCCTCATATATTTGACACCTTTTGAAGTTCTTCATATTTTTCACACCTTTTCAGACTCTTCATGTTTTTCAACACCACTTCATGCTCCTCCTATTTTTCAGATCGTTTCATGCTCCTTATATTTTTGACACCTTTTGAAGTTCTTCATATTTTTCACACCTTTCAGGCTCTTCATGGTTTTCAACACCACTTCATGCTCTTCCTATATTTCATACCGTTTCATGCTCCTTATATTTTTGACACCTTTGAAGCTCTTCATATATTTCACACCTTTTCAGGCTCTTCATATTTTTCAACACCGCTTCAAGCTCCTCCTATTTTTCAGACCGTTTCTTGGTCCTCATATTTTTGACACCTTTGAGGCTCTTCATATATTTCACACATTTTCAGGCTCTTCATGTTTTTCAACACCGCTTCATGCTCCTCCTAATTTTCAGACCGTTTCATTCTCCTCATATTTTTGACACCATTTGAAGCTTTTCATATTTTTCACACCTTTTCAGGCTCTTCATATTTTTTAACAACTTTTCATGCTCCTCCTATATTTCAGACCGTTTCATGCTCCTCATAATTTTGACACCTTTGAAGCTCTTCATATTTTTCACACCTTTTCAGGCTGTTCATATTTTTCAACACCACTTCATGCTTCTCCGATTTTTCAGACCGTTTCATGCTCCTCATATGTTTCACACCTTTTGAAGCTCTTCATATTTTTTTTAACACCTTTTCACGCTCCTCCTATATTTCAGACCGTTTCATGCTCCTCATATTTTTGACACAGTTTGAAGCTCTTCACATTTTTCACACCTTTTGAGGCTCTTCATGTTTTTGAAAACAGTTTCTTGCTCCTCCTATTTTTCAGACCGTTTCATGCTCCTCATATGTTTCACAACTTTTGAAGCTCTTCATATTTTTTACACCTTTTCAGGCTCTTTATGTTTTTCAACAGGCTTCATGCTCCTCTTATTTTTCAGACCGTTTTGTGCTCCTCATATTTTTCACACCTTTGAAGCTCTTCATATTTTTCACACCTATTCAGGCTCTTCATAATTTTGAACACGGCTTCATGCTCCTCCTATTTTTCAGACCGTTTCATGCTCCTCATATTTTTGACACCTTCTGAAGCTCTTCATATTTTTCACACCTTTTCAGGCTATTTATGTTTTTCAATACAGCTCATGATCCTCCTATTTTTCAGACCGTTTCATACTCCTCATGTATTTCACACCTTTTGAAGCTCTTCATATTTTTCACACCTTTTCAGGCTCTTCATGTTTTTGAACACAGTTTCATGTTCCTCCTATTTTTCAGACCGTTTCATGCTCCTCATATTTTTGACACCTTTTGAAGCTCTTCATATTTTTCACACCATTTCAGGCTCTTCACGTTTTTGAACAACGCTACAATGCTCCTCCTATTTTTCAGACAGTTTCATGCTCCTCATATTTTTGACACCTTTTGAAGCTCTTCATATTTTTTGCACCTTTTCAGTCTTTACATGTTTTTCAACACAGCTTCATGCTCCTCTTATTTTTCAGACAGTTTCATGCTCCTCATGTATTTCACACCTTTTGAAGCTCTTCATATTTTTCACACCTTTTCAGGCTCTTCATGTTTTTGAGCACCGTTTCATGTTCCTCCTATTTTTCACACCTTTTGAAGGTCTTCATATATTTCACACATTTTCAGGCTCTTCATGTTTTTCAACAACGCTTCATGCTCCTCCTATTTTTCACACCTTTTGAAGCTCTTCATATTTTACACCTTTTCAGGCTCTTCATGTTTTTGAACAACGCTTCATGCTCCTACAATTTTCAGACCGTTTCAAACTCCTCAGGTATTTCACACCATTTGAAGCTCTTCATATTTTTCACACCTTTTCAGTCTCTTCATGTTTTTGAACAGCGTTTCATGCTGCTCCTATTTTTCAGACGGTTTCATACTCCTCATAATTTTGACACATTTTGAAGCTCTTCATATATTTCACACCTTTTAAGGCTCTTCATATTTTTCAACACCACTTCATGCTCCTCCTATTTTTCAGACCGTTTCATGCTCCTCATATTTTTGACACCTTTTGAAGCTCTTCATAATTTTCACATCTTTTCAGGCTCTTAATGTTTTTCAACACAGCTTCATGCTCCTCCTATTTTTCAGACCGTTTCATGCTCCTCATGTATTTCACACCTTTTGAAGCTCTTCATATTCTTCACACCTTTTCAGGCTCTTCATGTTTTTGAACACCGTTTCATGCTCCTCCTATTTTTCAGACCGTTTCATGCTCCTCGTATTTGTGACATCTTTTGAAGCCTTTCATATTTTTCACACCTTTTAGGCTCTTCATGTTTTTCAGCACCAATTCTTGCTACTCCCCTTTTTCAGACCGTTTCATGCTCCTCTTATTTTTGACACCTTTTGAAGCTCTTCATATTTTTTACACCTTTTCAGGCTCTACATGTTTTTCAACACGGCTTCATGCTCCTCTTATTTTTCAGACCGTTTCATGCTCCTCATATTTTTCACACCTTTTGATGCTCTTCATATTTTTCACACTTTTTCAGGCTCTTCATGTTTTTCAACACCGCTTCATGCTCCTCCTATTTTTCAGACCGTTTCATGCTCCTCATATTTTTCACACCTTTTGATGCTCTTCATATTTTTCACACCTTTTCAGGCTCTTCATGTTTTTCAACACCGCTTCATGCTCCTCCTATTTTTCAGACCGTTTCATGCTCCTCATATATTTGACACCTTTTCAAGCTCTTCATATATTTCACACCTTTTCAGGTTCTTCATGTTTTTGAACACCGTTTCATGCTCCTCCTATTTTTCAGACCATTTCATGCTCCTCATATATTTCACATTATTTGAAGCTCTTCATATTTTTCACACCTTTTGAATCTCTTCATATTTTTCACACCTTTTGAAGCTCTTCATATTTTTCACACCTTTTCAGGCTCTTCATGCTTTTGAACACCGTTTCATGCCCCTCTATATTTCAGACTGTTTCATGCTCCTCATATTTTTGACACCTTTTGAAGCTCTTCATATTTTTCACACCTTTGCAGGCTCTTCATGTTCTTCAACAACACTTCATGCTCCTCCTTTTGTTCAGACCTTTTCATGCTCCTCATATTTTTGACACCTTTTGAAGCTCTTCATTTTTTTCACACCTTTTCAGGCTCTTCATGTTTTTCAACACCGCTTCATGGTCCTCCTATTTTTCAGACCCTTTCATGCTCCCACTTTTTTGACACCTTTTGAAGCTCTTCATATTTTTCACAGCTTTTCATGCTCTTCATGTTTTTCAACACTGCTTCATGCTCCTCCTATTCTTCAGACAGTTTCATGCTCCTCATGTGTTTCACACCTTTTGAAGCTGTTAGTATTTTTCACACATTTTCATGCTCTTAATGTATTTGAACACCGCTACAATCCTCCTCCTATTCTTCAGACCGTTTCATGCTCCTCATATTTTTCACACCTTTTGAAGCTCTTCATATTTTTAACACCATTTCAGGCTCTTCATTTTTTTGAACACCGCTTCATGCTCCTACTATTTTTCAGACCGTTTTTTGCTCCTCATATATTTGACACCTTTTGAAGCTGTTCATATTTTTCATATCTTTTCAGGTTTTCATGTTTTTCAACACCGCTTCATGCTCCTCCTATATTTCATACCATTTCATGCTCCTCATGTATTTCACATTATTTGAAGCTCTTCATATTTTTCACACCTTTTGAATCTCTTCATATTTTTCACACCTTTTGAAGCTCTTCATATATTTCACTCCTTTTGAACCTCGTCAAATTTTTCACAACTTTTCAGGCTCTTCATGTTTTTGAACACCGCTTCATGCTCCTCCTATTTTTCAGACCTTTTCATATTCCTCCTATTTTTCAGATCATTTCATGCTCCTCATATGTTTGACACCTTTTGAAGCTTTTCATATTTTTCACACCCTTTCAGGCTCTTCATGTTTTTCAACACCGTTTCATGCTCCTCCTATTTTAGACATTTTCATGCTCCTCATATTTTTGACTCCTTTTGAACCTCTTCATATTTTTCACACCTTTTCTGGCTCTTCATATTTTTAAACACCGCTTCATGCTCCTCGTATGTTTAGAACTTTTAATGCTCCTCATAATTTTGACACCTTTTGCAGCTCTTCATATATTTCACACTTTTTCTGGCTCTTCATATTTTTCAACACCACTTCATGCTCCTCCTATGTTTAGAACGTATAATGTTTCTCATAATTTTGACACCTTTTGAAGCTCTTCATAATTTTCACACCTTTTCAGTCTCTTCATGTTTTGAACACCGCTTCATGATCCTCCTATTTTTCAGACCGTTTCATGCTCTGCATATATTTCACACCTTTTGAAGCTCTTCATATTTTTCACACCTTTTCTGGTTCTCATGTTTTTGAACACAGCTTCATGCTTCTGCTATTTTTCAAACCGTTTCATGCTCCTCATATATTTCACACCTTTTGAAGCTCTTCATATTTTTCACACCTTTTCAGGCTCTTCATCTTTTTCGACATCACTTCATGCTCCTCCTATTTCTCAGACCATTTCAGGCTCCTCATATTTTTGACAGCTTTTGAATCTCTTCATATTTTTCACACCTTTTCATGATCTTCATGTTTTTCAACACCGTGTCATGCTCGTCCTATTTTTCAGACGGTTTCATGCTCCTCATATTTTTCACACCTTTAAAGCTCTTCATATTTTTCACACATTTTAAGGCTCTTCATATTTTTCAACACCGTGTCATGCTCCTGCTAATTTTCAGATGGTTTCATGCTCCTCATAATTTTCACAACTTTAAAGCTCTTCATATTTTTCACACCTTTTAAGGCTCTTCATGTTTTTGAACACCACTACATGCTCCTCCTATTTTTCTGACCGTTTCATGCTCCTCATATTTTTGACACCTTTTGAAGCTCTTCATATTTTTAACACCTTTTCAGGCTCTTCATGTTTTTCAACACCATTTCATGCTCCTCATATTTTGACAACTTTTGAAACTCTTCATATTTTTCAGACCGTTTCATGCTCCTCATATTTTTGACACCTTTTGAAGCTCTTCCTATTATTCACACCTTTCCAGACTCTTCATGTTTTTGAACACCGCTTCATGCTCCTCCTATTTTTCAGACCGTTTCATGCTCCTCATATTTTTCACACCTTTTGAAGCTCTTCATATTTTTCTCACCTTTTCAGGCTCTTCTTGTTTTTGAACAGCACTTCATGCTCCTCCTATTTTTCAGAGAGTTTCATGCTCCTCATGTATTTCACACCTTTTGAAGCTCTTCATATTTTTCACACCTTTTCAGGCTCTTCATGTTTTTCCACACCACTTCATGCTTCTCCTATTTTTCATCCGTTTCATGCTCATCTCAATTTTGACACCATTTGAAGCTTTTCATATTTTTCACAACTTTTCAGGCTCTTCATGTTTTTGAACACCGCTTCATGCTCCTCCTATTTTTCAGACCGTTTCATGCTCCTCATGTATTTCACACCTTTTGAAGCTCTTCATATTTTTCACACCTTTTCAGGCTCTTCATGTTTTTCCACACCAGTTCATGCTCCTCCTATTTTTCAGACCATTCATGCTCCTCATATTTTTGAAACCTTTAGAAACTCTTCATATTTTTCACACCTTTTCCGGCTCTTCATGTTTTTCAACACCGCTTCATGCTCCTCCTATTTTTCAGATCGTTTCATGCTCCTCATATTTGACACCTTTTGAAGCTCTTCATATTTTTCACACCTTTTCAGGCTCTTCATGTTTTTGAACACTTCTTCTTGCTCCTCCTCTTTTTCAAACCCTTTCATGCTTCTCATATTTTTGACATCTTTTAAAGCTCTTCATATTTTTCACACCTTTTCAGACTCTTCATGTTTTTCAACACCACTTCATGCACCTCCTATTTTTGAGACCGTTTCTTGCTCCTCATATTTCTGACACCTTTAGAAACTCTTCATATTTTTCACACCTTTTCCGGCTCTTCAGGTTTTTTAACACCTCTTCATACTCCTCCTATTTTTCAGACCGTTTCATTCTCCTCATATTTTTGACACCTTTTCAAGCTCTTCATATATTTCACACCCTTTCAGGTTCTTCATTTTTTTCAACACCACTTCATGCTCCTCCTATTTTTCAGAGCGTTTCATGCTCCTCATCTTTTTGACAGCTTTTGAAGCTCTTCATATATTTCACACATTTTCAGGCTCTTCATGTTTTTCAACACTGCTTCATGCTCGTCCTATTTTTCAGAACGTTTCATGCTCCTCAAATTTTTGACACCTTTTCAAGCTCTTCATATTTCTCACACCTTTTCAGGCTTTTCATGTTTTTTTGAACACCGCTTCATGTTCCTCCTATTTTTCAGACCGTTTCATGCTCCTCATATTTTTGACACCTTTTGAGGCTCTTCATATATTTCACAACTTTTCAGGCTCTTCATATTTTTGAACACCGCTTCATGCTCCTCCTATTTTCAGACCGTTTCATGCTCCTCTCATTTTTGACACCTTTTGAAGATTTGCATTTCTTTACACACCTATTCAGGCTCTTCATGTTTTTGAACACTGCTTCATGCTCCTCCTATTTTTCAGACCATATAATGCTCCTCATATTTTTCACACATTTTGAAGCTCTTCATATTTTTCACACCTTTTCAGGCTCTTCATTTTTTTCAACAGTACTTGTTGCTCCTCCTATTTTTTAGACCTTTTCATGCTCATCTAATTTTTGACACTTTTGAAGCTCTTCATATTTTTTACACCTTTTGAAGCTCCTCATATTTTTCACACATTTTGAAGCTCTTCATATTTTTCTCACCTTTTCAGGCTCTTCATGATTTTCATCACCGCTTCATGCTCCTCCTATTTTTCAGACCGTTTCATGCTCATCTCATTTTTGACACCTTTTGAAGCTCTTCCTATTTTTTACAGGTTTTCAGGCTCTTCATGTTTTTCAACAACGCTTCATGCTCCTCCGATTTTTCAGACCGTTTCATGCTCCTCATAATTTTGACACCTTTTGAAGCTTTAATATTTTTAACACCTTTTCAGGCTCTTCATCTTTTTCAACACCACTTCATGCTCCTCCTTTTTTGCAGACCATTTCATGCTACTCATATTTTTAACACCTTTTGAAGCTCTTCATATTTCTCACAACTTTTCAGGCTCTTCATGTTTTTCAACAACGCTTCATGCTCCTCCGATTTTTCAGACCGTTTCATGCTCCTCATATTTTTGACACCTTTTGAAGCTGTTCATGTTTTTCACACCTTTTCAGGCTCTTCATGTTTTTGAACACCGCTTCATGCTTCTCCTATTTTTCAGACCGTTTCATGCTCCTCATATTTTTGACACCTTTTGAAGCTCTTCATATTTTTCACAACTTTTCAGGCTCTTCATGTTTTTCAACACCGCTTCATGCACGTCCTATTTTTCAGACCATTTCATGCTCATCTCATTTTTGACACCTTTTGAAGTTTTTCATATTTTTCACAACTTTTCAGGCTCTTCATGTTTTTGAACACCACTTCACGCTAATCCTATTTTTCAAACCATATCATGCTCCTCATATTTTTCACACCTTTTGAAGCTCTTCATATATTTCACACCTATTCAGGCTCTTCATGTTTCTGAACACCACTTCATGCTCCTTCTCTTTTTCAGAGAGTTTTTTGCTCCTCATGTATTTCACACCTTTTGAAGCTCTTCATATTTTTCACACCTTTTCAGGCTCTTCATGTTTTTCAACACCGTTTCATGCTCCTCCTATTTTTCAAACCGTTTCATGTTCCTCATAATTTTGACACCTTTTGAAGATCTTCATAATTTTCACACATTTTCAGGCTCTTCATGTGTTTGAACACCGCTTCATGTTCCTCCTATTTTTCAGACCGTTTCATGCTCCTCATATTTTTGACACCTTTTGAAGCTCTCATATTTTTCATACCTTTTGAAGCTCTTCATGTTTTTGAACACTGCTTCATGCTCCTCGTATTTTTCAGATCGTTTCATGCTCCTCATTTTTTGGCACTTTTTGAGCTCTTCGTATTTTTCAAAACTTTTCAGGCTCTTCATGTTTTCGAACTCTGCTTCATGCTCCTCCAATTTTTCACACCGTTTCATGATCCTCATATTTTTGATACTTTTTGAGCTCTTCATATTTTTCACACCTTTTCAGGCTCTTCATGTTTTTGAACACCGCTTCATGCTACTCCTATTTTTCAGACCGTTTATGCTCCTCATATTTTTGACACCTTTAGAAGCTCTTCATATTTTTCACACATTTTCAGGCTCTTCATGTTTTTGATCACCGTTTCATGCTCCTCCTATTTTTCAGACCGTTTCATGCTCCTCATATTTTTGACACCTTTTGAAGTTCTTCATATTTTTCACACATTTTCAGGCTCTTCATGTTTTTGATCACCGTTTCATGCTCCTCCTATTTTTCAGACCGTTTCATGCTCCTCATATTTTTGACACCTTTTGAAGCTCTTCATATTTTTCACACCTTTTCAGGCTCTTCGTGTTTTTGAACACCGCTTCATGATCCTCTTGTTTTTCAGACCGTTTCATGCTCTTCATATTTGTGAAACATTTTGAAGCTCTTCATATTTTTCACACCTTTTCAGGCTCTTCATGTTTTTCACCACCACTTCACGCTCCTCCTATTTTTCAGACCGTATCATGCTCATCTCATTTTTGTCACCTTTGAAGCTCTTTATTTTTTTCACACCTTTTGAAGCTCTTCATATTTTTCACACGTTTTCATGCTCTTCATATTTTTCAACACCGTTTCATGCTGCTTCAATTTTTCAGTCCGTTTCATGCTCATCTCATTTTTGACACCTTTTAAAGCTCTTCATATTTTTCACACATTTTCAGGCTCTTCATATTTTTCAACACCGCATCATGCTCCTCCGATTTTTCAGACCGTTTCATGCTCCTCATATTTTTCAGACCTTTTGAAGCCTTTCATATTTTTCACAACGTTTCAGGCTCTTCATGTTTTTGAACATCGCTTCATGCTCCTCCTATTTTTCAGACCGTTTCATGCTCATCTCATTTTTGACACCTTTTGAAGCTTTTGATATTTTTCACAACTTTTCAGGCTCTTCATGTTTTTGAACACAGCTTCATGCTCCTCCTATTTTTCAGACCGTATCATGCTCCTCATATTTTTCACACCTTTTGAAGCTCTTCATATTTTTCACACGTTTTCAGTCTATTCATGTTTTTGAACACCATTTCAGGCTCCTCCTATTTTTCAGAGAGTTTCATGCTCCTCATGTATTTCACACCTTTGAAAGCTCTTCATATTTTTCAAAGATTTTGAAGCTCTTCATATTTTTCACACCTTTTCAGGCTCTTCATGTTTTTCAACACCGTTTCATGCTCCTCCTATTTTTCAAACCGTTTCATGTTCCTCATAATTTTGACACCTTTTGAAGATCTTCATAATTTTCACACATTTTCAGGCTCTTCATGTGTTTGAACACCGCTTCATGTTCCTCCTATTTTTCAGACCGTTTCATGCTCCTCATATTTTTGACACCTTTTGAAGCTCTCATATTTTTTCTTACCTTTTGAAGCTCTTCATGTTTTTGAACACTGCTTCATGCTCCTCGTATTTTTCAGATCGTTTCATGCTCCTCATATTTTTGACACTTTTTGAGCTCTTCATATATTTCACACCTTTTCAGGCTCTTCATGTTTTTGAACACCGCTTCATGATCTTCCTGATTTTCAGACCGTTTCATGCTCTTCATATTATTGAAACATTTTGAAGCTCTTCATATTTTTCACACCTTTTCAGGCTCTTTATTGTTTTCTCCACCACTTCATGCTCCTCATATTATTCAGACCGTTTCATGCTCATCTCATTTGTGTCACCTTTGAAGCTCTTCATATTTTTCACACCTTTTAAAGCTCTTCATATTTTTCACAAGTTTTCAGGCTCTTCATGTTTTTCAAAACCGTTTCATGCTGCTTCTATTTTTCAGACCGTTTCATGCTCCTCATATTTTTCACACCTTTTGAAGCTCTTCATATTTTTCACACCCTTTTAAGATCTTCATGTTTTTGAACACAGCTTCATGCTCCTCCTATTTTTCAGACCGTTTCATGCTCCTCATATTTTTGACAACTTTTGTAGCTCTTCATATTTTTCACACCTTTTCAGGCTCTTCATATTTTTGAACACAGCTTCATGCTCCTCCAATTTTTCAGACCGTTTCATGCTCCTCATATTTTTGACACCTTTTGAAGCTTTTCATATTTTTCACATCTTTTCAGGCTCTTCATGTTTTGCAACACCATTTCATGATCCTCCTATTTTTCAGACCGTTTCATGCTCATCTCATTTTTGACATCTTTTGAAGCTTTTCATATTTTTCACACATTTTCAGGCTCTTCATATTTTTGCACACCACTTCATGCTTCTCCTATTTTTCAGCCCGTTTCATGCTCCTCATGTTTTTGACATCTTTTGAAGCTCTTCATATTTTTCACACGTTTTCAGCTCTTAATGTTTTTCAACACCGCTTCATGCTCTTCCTATTTTTCAGACCGTTTCATGCTCATCTCATTTTTGACACCTTTGGAAGCTCTTCATATTTTTCACACGTTTTCAGCTCTTAATGTTTTTCAACACCGCTTCATGCTCTTCCTATTTTTCTGACGGTTTCATGCTCATCTCAAGTTTGACACCTTTTGAAGCTCTTCATATTTTTCACACATTTTCAGGCTCTTCATGTTTTTGACCATCGCTTCATGCTCCTCCTATTTTTCAGAGAGTTTCATGCTCCTCATGTATTTCACACCTTTTGAAGCTCTTCATATTTTTCACACCTTTTCAGGCTCTTCATGTTTTTCAACACCGCTTATGCTCCTCCTATTTTTCAGACCGTTTCATGCTCATCTCATTTTTGAAAACTTTTGAAGCTCTTCATATTTTTAATATTTTTGAAGCTCTTCATATTTTCACACGTTTTCAGACTCTTCATGTTTTTCAACACCGCTTCATGCTCCTCCTATTTTTCAAACGGTATCATGCTCCTCATATTTTTGAAAACTTTTGAAGCTCTTCATATTTTTCACACCTTTTCAGGCTCTTCATGTTTTTGAACACTTCTTCATGCTCTTCCTCTTTTTCAGACCGTTTCATGCTCCTCATATTTTTGACACTTTTTGAAGCTCTTCATATTTTTCACTCATTTTCAGGCTCTTCATATTTTTCAACACCACTTCATGCTCCTCCTATTTTTGAGACCGTTTGGTGCTCCGCATATTTTTGACACCTTTAGGAACTCTTCATATTTTTCACACCTTTTCAGGCACTTCATGTTTTTTATCACTGCTTCATGCTCGTCCTATTTTTCAGAACGTTTCATGCTCCTCATATTTTTGACACCTTTTGAAGCTCTTCATATTTTTCACACCTTTTCAGGCTTTTCATGTTTTTGAACACCGCTTCATGCTCCTCCTATTTTTCAGATTGTTTCATGCTCCTCATATTTTTGACACCTTTTGAAGCTCTTCATATTTTTCACACCTTTTCAGGCTCTTCATGTTTTTCAACACCGCTTCATGCTCGTCGTATTTTGCTGACCGTTTCATGCTCCTCATATTTTTGACACCTTTTGAAGCTCTTCAGATATTTCGCACCTTTCCAGGCTCTTCATTTTTTCAACATCACTTCATGCTCCTCCTATTTTTCAGATCGTTTCATGCTCATCTCATTTTAACACCTTTTGAAGCTCTTCATATTTTTGACAAATTTTGAAGGTCTTCATATTTTTCACACGTTTTCAGGCTCTTCATGATTTTCAACACCGCTTCATGCTCCTCCTATTTTTCAGACCTTTTCATGCTCATCTCTTTTTTGACACCTTTTGAAGCTCTTCAGATTTTTCACACCTTTTGAAACTCTTCATATTTTTCACATTTATTAATCTCTTCATATTTTCCACACGTTTTCAGACAATTCATGTTTTTCAACATCGCTTCATGCTCCTCCGATTTTTCAGACCGTTTCATTCTCCTCATATTTTTGACACCTTTTGAAGCTCTTCATATATTTCACACTTTTTCAGACTTTTCCTTTTTTTCAACACGACTTCATGCTCCTCCTATTTTTCAGACCGTTTCATGCTCATCTCATTTTGACATCTTTTGAAGCTCTTCATATTTTTCACACCTTTTGAAGCTCTTCATATTTTTCACATTTATGAATCTCTTCATATTTTTTACACGTTTTCAGACAATTCATGTTTTTCAACATCACTTCATGTTATTCCTATTTTTCAGACCGTTTCATGCTCCTCATAATTTTGACACCTTTTGAAGCTTTAATATTTTTAACACCTTTTCAGGCTCTTCATCTTTTTCAACACCACTTCATGCTCCTCCTTTTTTGCAGACCGTTTCATGCTACTCATATTTTTAACACCTTTTGAAGCTCTTCATATTTCTCACACCTTTTCAGGCTCTTCATGTTTTTCAACAACGCTTCATGCTCCTCCGATTTTTCAGACCGTTTCATGCTCCTCATATTTTTGACACCTTTTGAAGCTCTTCATATTTTTCACACTTTTTCAGGCTCTTCATGTTTTTGAACACCGCTTCATGCTTCTCCTATTTTTCAGACCGTTTCATGCTCCTCATATTTTTGACACCTTTTGAAGCTCTTCATATTTTTCACAACTTTTCAGGCTCTTCATGTTTTTCAACACCGCTTCATGCACGTCCTATTTTTCAGACCGTTTCATGCTCATCTCATTTTTGACACCTTTTGAAGTTTTTCATATTTTTCACAACTTTTCAGGCTGTTCATGTTTTTGAACACCACTTCATGCTCCTTCTCGTTTTCAGAGAGTTTTATGCTCCTCATGTATTTCACACCTTTTGAAGCTCTTCATATTTTTCACACATTTTCAGGCTCTTCATGTTTTTCAACACCGCTTCATGCTGCTCATATTTTTCAGACCGTTTCATGCTCCTCATATTTTTGACACCTTTTGAAGCTCTTCAATTTTTTCACACCTTTTAAGGCTCTTCATGTTTTTCAACATCGCTTCATGCTGCTCATATTTTTCAGACCGTTTCATGCTCCTCATATTTTTGACACCTTTTGAAGCTCTTCATATTTTTCACACTTTTTCAGTCTATTCATGTTTTTGAACACCCTTTCAGGCTCCTCCTATTTTTCAGAGTGTTTCATGCTCCTCATGTATTTCACACCTTTGAAAGCTCTTCATATTTTTCAAAGATTTTGAAGCTCTTCATATTTTTCACACCTTTTCAGGCTCTTCATGTTTTTCAACACCGTTTCATGCTCCTCCTATTTTTCAAACCGTTTCATGTTCCTCATAATTTTGACACCTTTTGAAGATCTTCATAATTTTCACACATTTTCAGGCTCTTCATGTGTTTGAACACCGCTTCATGTTCCTCCTATTTTTCAGACCGTTTCATGCTCCTCATATTTTTGACACCTTTTGAAGCTCTCATATTTTTCATACCTTTTGAAGCTCTTCATGTTTTTGAACACTGCTTCATGCTCCTCGTATTTTTCAGGTCGTTTCATGCTCCTCTTATTTTTGACACTTTTTGAGCTCTTCATATTTTTCAAACCTTTTCAGGCTCTTCATGTTTTCGAACACCCCTTCATGCTACTCCTATTTTTCAGACCGTTTCATGCTCATCTCATTTTTGACACCTTTTGACGCTCTTCATATTTTTCACACGTTTTCAGCTCTTAATGTTTTTCAACACCGCTTCATGCTCTTCCTATTTTTCAGACCGTTTCATGCTCATCTCATTTTTGACACCTTTTGACGCTCTTCATATTTTTCACACGTTTTCAGCTCTTAATGTTTTTCAAAACCGCTTCATGCTCTTCCTATTTTTCCGACCGTTTCATGCTCATCTCATTTTTGACACCTTTTGAAGCTCTTCATATTTTTCACACATTTTCAGGCTCTTCATGTTTTTGAACATCGCTTCATGCTCCTCCTATTTTTCAGAGAGTTTCATGCTCCTCATGTATTTCACACCTTTTGAAGCTCTTCATATTTTTCACACCTTTTCAGGCTCTTCATGATTTTCAACACCGCTCATGCTCCTCCTATTTTTCAGACCGTTTCATGCTCATCTCATTTTTGACACCTTTTTAATCTCTTCATATTTTTCAAAACTTTTGAAGCTCTTCATATTTTTAATATTTTTGAAGCTCTTCATATTTTCACACGTTTTCACACTCTTCATGTTTTTCAACACCGCTTCATGCTCCTCCTATTTTTCAAACCGTATCATGCTCCTCATATTTTTGACACTTTTTGAAGCTCTTCATATTTTTCACTCATTTTCAGGCTCTTCATATTTTTCAACACCACTTCATGCTCCTCCTATTTTTGAGACCGTTTGGTGCTCCGCATATTTTTGACACCTTTAGGAACTCTTCATATTTTTCACACCTTTTCAGGCACTTCATGTTTTTTATCTCTGCTTCATGCTCGTCCTATTTTTCAGAACGTTTCATGCTCCTCATATTTTTGACACCTTTTGAAGCTCTTCATATTTTTCACACCTTTTCAGGCTCTTCATGTTTTTCGACACAGCTTCATGCTCCTCCTATTTTTCAGACCGTTTCATTCTCCTCATATTTTTGACACCTTTTGAAGCTCTTCATATTTTTCACACATTTTCAGGCTCTTCATGTTTTTCGACACAGCTTCATGCTCCTCCTATTTTTCAGACCGTTTCATTCTCCTCATATTTTTGACACCTTTTGAAGCTCTTCATATTTTTCACACATTTTCAGGCTCTTCATGTTTTTGAACATCGCTTCATGCTCCTCCTATTTTTCAGAGAGTTTCATGCTCCTCATGTATTTCACACCTTTTGAAGCTCTTCATATTTTTCACACATTTTCAGGCTCTTCATGTTTTTCGACACAGCTTCATGCTCCTCCGATTTTTCAGACCGTTTCATGCTCCTCATATTTTTGACAGCTTTTGAAGCTCTTCAATTTTTTCACACCTTTTAAGGCTCTTCATGTTTTTCAACACCGCTTCATGCTGCTCATATTTTTCAGACCGTTTGATGCTCCTCATATTTTTGACACCTTTTGAAGCTCTTCATATTTTTCACACGTTTTCAGTCTATTCATGTTTTTGAACACCATTTCAGGTTCCTCCTATTTTTCAGAGAGTTTCATGCTCCTCGTGTATTTCACTCCGTTGAAAGCTCTTCATATTTTTCAAAGATTTTGAAGCTCTTCATTTTTTTCACACCTTTTCAGGCTCTTCATGTTTTTCAACACCGTTTCATGCTCCTCCTATTTTTCAAACCGTTTCATGTTCCTCATAATTTTGACACCTTTTGAAGATCTTCATAATTTTCACACATTTTCAGGCTCTTCATGTGTTTGAACACCGCTTCATGTTCCTCCTATTTTTCAGACCGTTTCATGCTCCTCATATTTTTGACACCTTTTGAAGCTTTTCATATTTTTCACAACTTTTCAGGCTCTTCATGTTTTGATCACCGTTTCATGCTCCTTCTATTTTTCAGATCGTTTCATGCTCATCATGTTTTTGACCCTTTTTGAGCTCTTCATATTTTTCACACCTTTTCAGGCTCTTCATGTTTTTGAACACCGCTTCATGATCCTCCTGATTTTCAGACCGTTTCATGCTCTTCATATTTTTGAAACATTTTGAAGCTCTTCATATTTTTCACACATTTTCAGGCTCTTCATGTTTTTCTCCACCACTTCATGCTCCTCCTATTTTTCAGACCGTTTCATGCTCTTCTCATTTTTGTCACCTTTGAAGCTCTTCATATTTTTCACACCTTTTAAAGCTCTTCATATTTTTCACAAGTTTTCAGGCTCTTCATGTTTTTCAAAACCGTTTCATGCTGCTTCTATTTTTCAGACCGTTTCATGCTCCTCATATTTTTCACACCTTTTGAAGTTCTTCATATTTTTCACACCCTTTTAAGATCTTCATGTTTTTGAACACAGCTTCATGCTCGTCCTATTTTTCAGACCGTTTCATGCTCCTCATATTTTTGACAACTTTTGAAGCTCTTCATATTTTTCACACCTTTTCAGGCTCTTCATATTTTTGAACACAGCTTCATGCTCCTTCTATTTTTCAGACCGTTTCATGCTCCTCATATTTTTGACACTTTTTGAAGCTTTTCATATTTTTCACATCTTTTCAGGCTCTTCATGTTTTTCAAGACCATTTCATGATCCTCCTATTTTTCAGACCGTTTCATGCTCATCTCATTTTTGACACCTTTTGAAGCTTTTCATATTTTTCACACATTTTCAGGCTCTTCATATTTTTCCACACCACTTAATGCTTCTCCTATTTTTCAGCCCGTTTCATGCTCCTCATGTATTTCACAGCTTTTGAAGCTCTTCATATTTTTCACACCTTTTCAGGCTCTTCATGTTTTTGGTCACCGTTTCATGCTCCTCCTATTTTTCAGACCGTTTCATGCTCCTCATATTTTTGACACCTTTTGAAGCTCTTCATATTTTTCACACGTTTTCAGCTCTTAATGTTTTTCAACACCGCTTCATGCTCTTCCTATTTTTCAGACCGTTTCATGCTCATCTCATTTTTGACACCTTTTGAAGCTCTTCATATTTTTCACACGTTTTCAGCTCTTAATGTTTTTCAACACCGCTTCATGCTCTTCCTATTTTTCAGACCGTTTCATGCTCATCTCATTTTTGACACCTTTTGAAGCTCTTCATATTTTTCACACGTTTTCAGCTCTTAATGTTTTTCAACACCGCTTCATGCTCTTCCTATTTTTCAGACTGTTTCATGCTCATCTCAATTTTGACACCTTTTGAAGCTCTTCATATTTTTCACACATTTTCAGGCTCTTCATGTGTTTGAACATCGCTTCATGCTCCTCCTATTTTTCAGAGAGTTTCATGCTCCTCATGTATTTCACACCTTTTGAAGCTCTTCATATTTTTCACACCTTTTCAGGCTCTTCATGATTTTCAACACCGCTCATGCTCCTCCTATTTTTCAGACCGTTTCATGCTCATCTCATTTTTGACACCTTTTTAATCTCTTCATATTTTTCAAAACTTTTGAAGCTCTTCATATTTTTAATATTTTTGAAGCTCTTCATTTTTTCACACGTTTTCACACTCTTCATGTTTTTCAACACCGCTTCATGCTCCTCCTATTTTTCAAACCGTATCATGCTCCTCATATTTTTGACACTTTTTGAAGCTCTTCATATTTTTCACTCATTTTCAGGCTCTTCATATTTTTCAACACCACTTCATGCTCCTCCTATTTTTGAGACCGTTTGGTGCTCTGCATATTTTTGACACCTTTAGGAACTCTTCATATTTTTCACACCTTTTCAGGCACTTCATGTTTTTTATCACTGCTTCATGCTCGTCCTATTTTTCAGAACGTTTCATGCTCCTCATATTTTTGACACCTTTTGAAGCTCTTCATATATTTCACACCTTTTCAGGCTCTTCATGTTTTTCGACACAGCTTCATGCTCCTCCTATTTTTCAGACCGTTTCATTCTCCTCACATTTTTGACACCTTTTGAAGCTCTTCATATTTTTCACACATTTTCAGGCTCTTCATGTTTTTCGACACAGCTTCATGCTCCTCCTATTTTTCAGACCGTTTCATTCTCCTCATATTTTTGACACCTTTTGAAGCTCTTCATATTTTTCACACATTTTCAGGCTCTTCATGTTTTTGAACATCGCTTCATGCTCCTCCTATTTTTCAGAGAGTTTCATGCTCCTCATGTATTTCACACCTTTTGAAGCTCTTCATATTTTTCACACATTTTCAGGCTCTTCATGTTTTTCGACACAGCTTCATGCTCCTCCTATTTTTCAGACCGTTTCATGCTCCTCATATTTTTGACACCTTTTGAAGCTCTTCAATTTTTTCACACCTTTTAAGGCTCTTCATGTTTTTCAACACCGCTTCATGCTGCTCATATTTTTCAGACCGATTCATGCTCCTCATATTTTTGACACCTTTTGAAGCTGTTCATATTTTTCACACGTTTTCAGTCTATTCATGTTTTTGAACACCATTTCAGGCTCCTCCTATTTTTCAGAGAGTTTCATGCTCCTCATGTATTTCACACCTTTGAAAGCTCTTCATATTTTTCAAAGATTTTGAAGCTCTTCATATTTTTCACACCTTTTCAGGCTCTTCATGTTTTTCAACACCGTTTCATGCTCCTCCTATTTTTCAAACCGTTTCATGTTCCTCATAATTTTGACACCTTTTGAAGATCTTCATAATTTTCACACATTTTCAGGCTCTTCATGTGTTTGAACACCGCTTCATGTTCCTCCTATTTATCAGACCGTTTCATGCTCCTCATATTTTTGACACCTTTTGAAGCTCTCATATTTTTCATACCTTTTGAAGCTCTTCATGTTTTTGAACACTGCTTCATGCTCCTCGTATTTTTCAGATCGTTTCATGCTCCTCATATTTTTGACACTTTTTGAGCTCTTCATATTTTTCAAACCTTTTCAGGCTCTTCATGTTTTCGAACTCTGCTTCATGCTCCTCCTATTTTTCAGACCGTTTCATTCTCCTCATATTTTTGACTCCTTTTGAAGCTCTTCATATTTTTCAAACCTTTTCAGGCTCTTCATGTTTTTCGACACAGCTTCATGCTCCTCCTATTTTTCAGACCGTTTCATTCTCCTCATATTTTTGACACCTTTTGAAGCTCTTCATATTTTTCACACATTTTCTGGCTCTTCATGTTTTTGAACATCGCTTGATGCTCCTCCTATTTTTCAGAGAGTTTCATGCTCCTCATGTATTTCACACCTTTTGAAGCTCTTCATATTTTTCACACCTTTTCAGGCTCTTCATGTTTTTCAACACCGCTCATGCTCCTCCTATTTTTCAGACCGTTTCATGCTCATCTCATTTTTGACACCTTTTGAAGCTCTTCATATTTTTCACACCTTTTCAGCCTCTTCATGTTTTTCAACACCACTTCATGCTCCTCCTATTTTTGAGACCGTTTGGTGCTCCTCATATTTTTGACACCTTTAGGAACTCTTCATATATTTCACACCTTTTCAGGCACTTCATGTTTTTTATCACTGCTTCATGCTCGTCCTATTTTTCAGAACGTTTCATGCTCCTCATATTTTTGACACCTTTTGAAGCTGTTCATATTTTTCACACCTTTTCAGGCTTTTCATGTTTTTGAACACCGCTTCATGTTCCTCCTATTTTTCAGACCGTTTCATGCTCCTCATATTTTTGACACCTTTTGAAGCTCTTCATATATTTCACACCTTTTCAGGCTCTTCATATTTTTGAACACCGCTTCATGCTCCTCCTATTTTTCAGATTGTTTCATGCTCCTCATATTTTGACACCTTTTGAAGCTCTTCATATTTTTCACACCTTTTCAGGCTCTTAATGATTTTCAACACCGCTTCATGCTCCTCCTATTTTTCAGACCTTTTCATGCTCATCTCTTTTTTGACACCTTTTGAAGCTCTTCAGATTTTTCACACCTTTTGAAGCTCTTCATATTTTTCACATTTATGAATCTCTTCATATTTTCCACACGTTTTCAGACAATTCATGTTTTTCAACATCGCTTCATGCTCCTCCTATTTTTCAGACCGTTTCATTCTCCTCATATTTTTGACACCTTTTGAAGCTCTTCATATATTTCACACTTTTTCAGACTTTTCCTTTTATTCAACACGACTTCATGCTCCTCCTATTTTTCAGACCTTTTCATGCTCATCTCATTTGACACCTTTTGAAGCTCTTCATGTTTTTCTCATCTTTTGAAGCTCTTCATATTTTTCACAACTTTTCAGGCTCTTTATGATATTCAACAGCGCTTCATGCTCCTCCTATTTTTCAGACCGTTTCATGCTCCTCATAATTTTGACACCTTTTGATGCTTTCATATTTTTAACACCTTTTCAGGCTCTTCATCTTTTTCAACACCACTTCATGCTCCTCCTTTTTTGCAGACCGTTTCATGCTACTCATACTTTTAACACCTTTTGAAGCTCTTCATATTTCTCACACCTTTTCAGGCTCTTCATGTTTTTCAACAACGCTTCATGCTCCTCCGATTTTTCAGACCGTTTCATGCTCCTCATATTTTTGACACCTTTTGAAGCTCTTCATATTTTTCACCCCTTTTCAGGCTCTTCATGTTTTTGAACACCGCTTCATGCTTCTCCTATTGTTCAGACCGTTTCATGCTCCTCATATTTTTGACACCTTTTGAAGCTCTTCATATTTTTCACTACTTTTCAGGCTCTTCATGTTTTTCAACACCGCTTCATGCACGTCCTATTTTTCAGACCGTTTCATGCTCATCTCATTTTTGACACCTTTGAAGGTTTTCATATTTTTCACAACTTTTCAGGCTCTTCATGTTTTTGAACACCGCTTCATGCTAATCCTATTTTTCAAACCATATCATGCTCCTCATATTTTTCAAACCTTTTGAAGCTCTTCATATATTTCACACCTTTTCAGGCTCTTCATGTTTTTCAACACCACTTCATGCTCCTTCTCTTTTTCAGAGAGTTTTATGCTCCTCATGTATTTGACACCTTTTGAAGCTCTTCATATTTTTCACACCTTTTCAGGCTCTTCATGTTTTTCAACACCGCTTCATGCTCCTCCAATTTTTCAGACCATTTCATGCTCCTCATATTTTTGACACCGTTTGAAGCTCTTCATATTTTTCACACATTTTCAGACTCTTCATGTTTTTCAACACCGCTTCATGCTCCTCCGATTTTTCAGACAGTTTCATGCTCCTCATATTTTTCACACCTTTTGAAGCCTTTCATATTTTTCACAACTTTTCAGGCTCTTCATGTTTTTGAACACAGCTTCATGCTCCTCCTATTTTTCAGACCGTATCATGCTCCTCATATTTTTCACACCTTTTGAAGCTCTTCATATTTTTCACACGTTTTCAGTCTATTCATGTTTTTGAACACCATTTCAGGCTCCTCCTATTTTTCAGAGAGTTTCATGCTCCTCATGTATTTCACACCTTTGAAAGCTCTTCATATTTTTCAAAGATTTTGAAGCTCTTCATATTTTTCACACCTTTTCAGGCTCTTCATGTTTTTCAACAGCGTTTCATGCTCCTCCTATTTTTCAGAGAGTTTCATGCTCCTCATAATTTTGACAGCTTTTGAAGATCTTCATAATTTTCACACATTTTCAGGCTCTTCATGTGTTTGAACACCGCTTCATGTTCCTCATATTTTTCAGACCGTTTCATGCTCCTCATATTTTTGACACCTTTTGAAGCTCTTCATATTTTTCACACCTTTTCAGGCTCTTCATGTTTTTCGACACAGCTTCATGCTCCTCCTATTTTTCAGACCGTTTCATTCTCCTCATATTTTTGACACCTTTTGAAGCTCTTCATATTTTTCACACATTTTCAGGCTCTTCATGTTTTTCGACACAGCTTCATGCTCCTCCTATTTTTCAGACCGTTTCATTCTCCTCATATTTTTGACACCTTTTGAAGCTCTTCATATTTTTCACACATTTTCAGGCTCTTCATGTTTTTGAACATCGCTTCATGCTCCTCCTATTTTTCAGAGAGTTTCATGCTCCTCATGTATTTCACACCTTTTGAAGCTCTTCATATTTTTCACACATTTTCAGGCTCTTCATGTTTTTCGACACAGCTTCATGCTCCTCCTATTTTTCAGACCGTTTCATGCTCCTCATATTTTTGACACCTTTTGAAGCTCTTCAATTTTTTCACACCTTTTAAGGCTCTTCATGTTTTTCAACACCGCTTCATGCTGCTCATATTTTTCAGACCGATTCATGCTCCTCATATTTTTGACACCTTTTGAAGCTGTTCATATTTTTCACACGTTTTCAGTCTATTCATGTTTTTGAACACCATTTCAGGCTCCTCCTATTTTTCAGAGAGTTTCATGCTCCTCATGTATTTCACACCTTTGAAAGCTCTTCATATTTTTCAAAGATTTTGAAGCTCTTCATATTTTTCACACCTTTTCAGGCTCTTCATGTTTTTCAACACCGTTTCATGCTCCTCCTATTTTTCAAACCGTTTCATGTTCCTCATAATTTTGACACCTTTTGAAGATCTTCATAATTTTCACACATTTTCAGGCTCTTCATGTGTTTGAACACCGCTTCATGTTCCTCCTATTTATCAGACCGTTTCATGCTCCTCATATTTTTGACACCTTTTGAAGCTCTCATATTTTTCATACCTTTTGAAGCTCTTCATGTTTTTGAACACTGCTTCATGCTCCTCGTATTTTTCAGATCGTTTCATGCTCCTCATATTTTTGACACTTTTTGAGCTCTTCATATTTTTCAAACCTTTTCAGGCTCTTCATGTTTTCGAACTCTGCTTCATGCTCCTCCTATTTTTCAGACCGTTTCATTCTCCTCATATTTTTGACACCTTTTGAAGCTCTTCATATTTTTCAAACCTTTTCAGGCTCTTCATGTTTTTCGACACAGCTTCATGCTCCTCCTATTTTTCAGACCGTTTCATTCTCCTCATATTTTTGACACCTTTTGAAGCTCTTCATATTTTTCACACATTTTTCTGGCTCTTCATGTTTTTGAACATCGCTTCATGCTCCTCCTATTTTTCAGAGAGTTTCATGCTCCTCATGTATTTCACACCTTTTGAAGCTCTTCATATTTTTCACACCTTTTCAGGCTCTTCATGTTTTTCAACACCGCTCATGCTCCTCCTATTTTTCAGACCGTTTCATGCTCATCTCATTTTTGACACCTTTTGAAGCTCTTCATATTTTTCACACCTTTTCAGGCTCTTCATGTTTTTCAACACCACTTCATGCTCCTCCTATTTTTGAGACCGTTTGGTGCTCCTCATATTTTTGACACCTTTAGGAACTCTTCATATATTTCACACCTTTTCAGGCACTTCATGTTTTTTATCACTGCTTCATGCTCGTCCTATTTTTCAGAACGTTTCATGCTCCTCATATTTTTGACACCTTTTGAAGCTGTTCATATTTTTCACACCTTTTCAGGCTTTTCATGTTTTTGAACACTGCTTCATGTTCCTCCTATTTTTCAGACCGTTTCATGCTCCTCATATTTTTGACACCTTTTGAAGCTCTTCATATATTTCACACCTTTTCAGGCTCTTCATATTTTTGAACACCGCTTCATGCTCCTCCTATTTTTCAGATTGTTTCATGCTCCTCATATTTTGACACCTTTTGAAGCTCTTCATATTTTTCACACCTTTTCAGGCTCTTAATGATTTTCAACACCGCTTCATGCTCCTCCTATTTTTCAGACCTTTTCATGCTCATCTCTTTTTTGACACCTTTTGAAGCTCTTCAGATTTTTCACACCTTTTGAAGCTCTTCATATTTTTCACATTTATGAATCTCTTCATATTTTCCACACGTTTTCAGACAATTCAGGTTTTTCAACATCGCTTCATGCTCCTCCTATTTTTCAGACCGTTTCATTCTCCTCATATTTTTGACACCTTTTGAAGCTCTTCATATATTTCACACTTTTTCAGACTTTTCCTTTTATTCAACACGACTTCATGCTCCTCCTATTTTTCAGACCTTTTCATGCTCATCTCATTTTGACACCTTTTGAAGCTCTTCATGTTTTTCTCATCTTTTGAAGCTCTTCATATTTTTCACAACTTTTCAGGCTCTTTATGATATTCAACAGCGCTTCATGCTCCTCCTATTTTTCAGACCGTTTCATGCTCCTCATAATTTTGACACCTTTTGATGCTTTCATATTTTTAACACCTTTTCAGGTTCTTCATCTTTTTCAACACCACTTCATGCTCCTCCTTTTTTGCAGACCGTTTCATGCTACTCATACTTTTAACACCTTTTGAAGCTCTTCATATTTCTCACACCTTTTCAGGCTCTTCATGTTTTTCAACAACGCTTCATGCTCCTCCGATTTTTCAGACCGTTTCATGCTCCTCATATTTTTGACACGTTTTGAAGCTCTTCATATTTTTCACCCCTTTTCAGGCTCTTCATGTTTTTGAACACCGCTTCATGCTTCTCCTATTGTTCAGAATGTTTCATGCTCCTCATATTTTTGACACCTTTTGAAGCTCTTCATATTTTTCACTACTTTTCAGGCTCTTCATGTTTTTCAACACCGCTTCATGCACGTCCTATTTTTCAGACCGTTTCATGCTCATCTCATTTTTGACACCTTTGAAGGCTTTCATATTTTTCACAACTTTTCAGGCTCTTCATGTTTTTGAACACCGCTTCATGCTTCTCCTATTGTTCAGACCGTTTCATGCTCCTCATATTTTTGACACCTTTTGAAGCTCTTCATATTTTTCACTACTTTTCAGGCTCTTCATGTTTTTCAACACCGCTTCATGCACGTCCTATTTTTCAGACCGTTTCATGCTCATCTCATTTTTGACACCTTTGAAGGTTTTCATATTTTTCACAACTTTTCAGGCTCTTCATGTTTTTGAACACCGCTTCATGCTAATCCTATTTTTCAAACCATATCATGCTCCTCATATTTTTCAAACCTTTTGAAGCTCTTCATATATTTCACACCTTTTCAGGCTCTTCATGTTTTTGAACACCACTTCATGCTCCTTCTCTTTTTCAGAGAGTTTTATGCTCCTCATGTATTTCACACCTTTTGAAGCTCTTCATATTTTTCACACCTTTTCAGGCTCTTCATGTTTTTCAACACCGCTTCATGCTGCTCATATTTTTCAGACCGTTTCATGCTCCTCATATTTTTGACACCTTTTGAAGCTCTTCATTTTTTTCACACCTTTTAAGGCTCTTCATGTTTTTCAACACCGCTTCATGCTCCTCCAATTTTTCAGACCATTTCATGCTCCTCATATTTCTGACACCGTTTGAAGCTCTTCATATTTTTCACACATTTTCAGGCTCTTCATGTTTTTCAACACCGCTTCATGCTCCTCCGATTTTTCAGACAGTTTCATGCTCCTCATATTTTTCACACCTTTTGAAGCTCTTCATGTTTTTGAACACTGCTTCATGCTCCTGGTATTTTTCAGATCGTTTCATGCTCCTCATATTTTTGACACTTTTTGAGCTCTTCATATTTTTCAAACCTTTTCAGGCTCTTCATGTTTTCGAACTCTGCTTCATGCTCCTCCACTTTTTCACACCATTTCATGATCCTCATGTATTTCACAACTTTGAACCTCTTAATATTTTTCACACCTTTTCATGCTCTTCAAGTTTTTCAACATCACTTCATGCTCCTACTTTTTTGCAGACCGTTTCATTCTCCTCAAATTTTTGACACCTTTTGAAGCTCTTCATATTTCTCACACCTTTTCAGGCTCTTCATGTCTTTCAACACCGCTTGATGCTCCTCCTATTTTTCAGACGGGTTCATGCTCATCTCATTTTTGACACCTTTTGAAGCTTTTCATATTTTTCACACCTTTTCAGGCTCTTCATGTTTTTGAACACAGGTTGATGCTCCTCCTATTTTTCAGAACGTTTCATGCTCCTCATAATTTTGACACCTTTTGTAGCTCTTCATATTTTTCACATCTTTTCAGGCTCTTCATGTTTTTCAACACCGTTTCATGATCCTCCTATTTTTCAGACCGTTTCATGCTCATCTCATTTTTGACACCTTTTGAAGGTCTTCATATTTTTCACACCTTTTCAAGCTCTTCATATTTTTAAACACCACTTCATGCTTCTCCTATTTTTCAGCCCATTTCATGCTCCTCATGTATTTCACACCTTTTGAAGCTCTTCATATTTTTCACAGCTTTTCAGGCTCTTCATGTTTTTCCACAGCACTTCATGCTTCTCTTATTTTTCAGCCCGTTTCATGCTCCTCATGTATTTCAAATCTTTTGAAGCTCTTCATATTTTTCACACCTTTTCATGCTCTTCATGTTTCTGCAAACCGCTTCATGCTCCTCCTATTTTTCAGACCGTTTCATTCTCCTCATATATTTCACACCTTTTGAAGCTCTTCATATTTTTCACAACTTTTCAGGCTCTTTATGATATTCAACAGCGCTTCATGCTCCTCCTATTTTTCAGACCGTTTCATGCTCCTCATAATTTTGACACCTTTTGATGCTTTCATATTTTTAACACCTTTTAAGGCTCTTCATCTTTTTCAACACCACTTCATGCTCCTCCTTTTTGGCAGACCGTTTCATGCTACTCATAATTTTAACACCTTTTGAAGCTCTTCATATTTCTCACACCTTTTCAGGCTCTTCATGTTTTTCAACAACGCTTCATGCTCCTCCGATTTTTCAGACCGTTTCATGCTCCTCATATTTTTGACACCTTTTGAAGCTCTTCATATTTTTCACTACTTTTCAGGCTCTTCATGTTTTTCAACACTGCTTCATGCACGTCCTATTTTTCAGGCCGTTTCATGCTCATCTCATTTTTGACACCTTTTGAAGGTTTTCATATTTTTCACAACTTTTCAGGCTCTTCATGTTTTTGAACACCGCTTCATGCTAATCCTATTTTTCAACCCATATCATGCTCCTCATATATTTCACACCTTTTGAAGCTCTTCCTATATTTCACACCTTTTCATGCTCTTCATGTTTTTGAACACCACTTCATGCTCCTTCTCTTTTTCAGAGAGTTTTATGCTCCTCATGTATTTCACACCTTTTGAAGCTCTTCATATTTTTCACACCTTTTCAGGCTCTTCATGTTTTTCAACACCGTTTCATGCTGCTCATATTTTTCAGACCGTTTCATGCTCCTCATATTTTTGACACCTTTTGAAGCTCTTCATTTTTTTCACACCTTTTAAGGCTCTTCATGTTTTTCAACACCGCTTCATGCTCCTCCAATTTTTCAGACCATTTCATGCTCCTCATATTTTTGACACCTTTTGAAGCTCTTCATATTTTTCACACATTTTCAGGCTCTTCATGTTTTTCAACACCGCTTCATGCTCCTCCGATTTTTCAGACCGTTTCATGCTCCTCATATTTTTCACACCTTTTGAAGCCTTTCATATTTTTCACAACTTTTCAGGCTCTTCATGTTTTTGAACACAGCTTCATGCTCCTCCTATTTTTCAGACCGTATCATGCTCCTCATATTTTTCACACCTTTTGAAGCTCTTCATATTTTTCACACGTTTTCAGTCTATTCATGTTTTTGAACACCATTTCAGGCTCCTCCTATTTTTCAGAGAGTTTCATGCTCCTCATGTATTTCACACCTTTGAAAGCTCTTCATATTTTTCAAAGATTTTGAAGCTCTTCATATTTTTCACACCTTTTCAGGCTCTTCATGTTTTTCAACACCGTTTCATGCTCCTCCTATTTTTCAAAACGTTTCATGTTCCTCATAATTTTGACAGCTTTTGAAGATCTTCATAATTTTCACACATTTTCAGGCTCTTCATGTGTTTGAACACCGCTTTATGTTCCTCATATTTTTCAGACCGTTTCATGCTCCTCATATTTTTGACACCTTTTGAAGCTCTCATATTTTTCATACCTTTTGAAGCTCTTCATGTTTTTGAACACTGCTTCATGCTCCTCGTATTTTTCAGATCGTTTCATGCTCCTCATATTTTTGACACTTTTTGAGCTCTTCATATTTTTCAAACCTTTTCAGGCTCTTCATGTTTTCGAACTCTGCTTCATGCTCCTCCACTTTTTCACACCGTTTCATGATCCTCATGTATTTCACAACTTTGAACCTCTTAATATTTTTCACACCTTTTCATGCTCTTCAAGTTTTTCAACATCACTTCATGCTCCTACTTTTTTGCAGACCGTTTCATTCTCCTCATATTTTTCACACCTTTTGAAGCTCTTCATGTTTTTGAACACTGCTTCATGCTCCTGGTATTTTTCAGATCGTTTCATGCTCCTCATATTTTTGACACTTTTTGAGCTCTTCATATTTTTCAAACCTTTTCAGGCTCTTCATGTTTTCGAACTCTGCTTCATGCTCCTCCACTTTTTCACACCATTTCATGATCCTCATGTATTTCACAACTTTGAACCTCTTAATATTTTTCACACCTTTTCATGCTCTTCAAGTTTTTCAACATCACTTCATGCTCCTACTTTTTTGCAGACCGTTTCATTCTCCTCAAATTTTTGACACCTTTTGAAGCTCTTCATATTTCTCACACCTTTTCAGGCTCTTCATGTCTTTCAACACCGCTTGATGCTCCTCCTATTTTTCAGACGGGTTCATGCTCATCTCATTTTTGACACCTTTTGAAGCTTTTCATATTTTTCACACCTTTTCAGGCTCTTCATGTTTTTGAACACAGGTTGATGCTCCTCCTATTTTTCATACGTTTCATGCTCCTCATAATTTTGACACCTTTTGTAGCTCTTCATATTTTTCACATCTTTTCAGGCTCTTCATGTTTTTCAACACCGTTTCATGATCCTCCTATTTTTCAGACCGTTTCATGCTCATCTCATTTTTGACACCTTTTGAAGGTCTTCATATTTTTCACACCTTTTCAAGCTCTTCATATTTTTAAACACCACTTCATGCTTCTCCTATTTTTCAGCCCATTTCATGCTCCTCATGTATTTCACACCTTTTGAAGCTCTTCATATTTTTCACAGCTTTTCAGGCTCTTCATGTTTTTCCACAGCACTTCATGCTTCTCTTATTTTTCAGCCCGTTTCATGCTCCTCATGTATTTCAAATCTTTTGAAGCTCTTCATATTTTTCACACCTTTTCATGCTCTTCATGTTTCTGCAAACCGCTTCATGCTCCTCCTATTTTTCAGACCGTTTCATTCTCCTCATATATTTCACACCTTTTGAAGCTCTTCATATTTTTCACAACTTTTCAGGCTCTTTATGATATTCAACAGCGCTTCATGCTCCTCCTATTTTTCAGACCGTTTCATGCTCCTCATAATTTTGACACCTTTTGATGCTTTCATATTTTTAACACCTTTTAAGGCTCTTCATCTTTTTCAACACCACTTCATGCTCCTCCTTTTTGGCAGACCGTTTCATGCTACTCATAATTTTAACACCTTTTGAAGCTCTTCATATTTCTCACACCTTTTCAGGCTCTTCATGTTTTTCAACAACGCTTCATGCTCCTCCGATTTTTCAGACCGTTTCATGCTCCTCATATTTTTGACACCTTTTGAAGCTCTTCATATTTTTCACTACTTTTCAGGCTCTTCATGTTTTTCAACACTGCTTCATGCACGTCCTATTTTTCAGGCCGTTTCATGCTCATCTCATTTTTGACACCTTTTGAAGGTTTTCATATTTTTCACAACTTTTCAGGCTCTTCATGTTTTTGAACACCGCTTCATGCTAATCCTATTTTTCAACCCATATCATGCTCCTCATATATTTCACACCTTTTGAAGCTCTTCCTATATTTCACACCTTTTCATGCTCTTCATGTTTTTGAACACCACTTCATGCTCCTTCTCTTTTTCAGAGAGTTTTATGCTCCTCATGTATTTCACACCTTTTGAAGCTCTTCATATTTTTCACACCTTTTCAGGCTCTTCATGTTTTTCAACACCGTTTCATGCTGCTCATATTTTTCAGACCGTTTCATGCTCCTCATATTTTTGACACCTTTTGAAGCTCTTCATTTTTTTCACACCTTTTAAGGCTCTTCATGTTTTTCAACACCGCTTCATGCTCCTCCAATTTTTCAGACCATTTCATGCTCCTCATATTTTTGACACCTTTTGAAGCTCTTCATATTTTTCACACATTTTCAGGCTCTTCATGTTTTTCAACACCGCTTCATGCTCCTCCGATTTTTCAGACCGTTTCATGCTCCTCATATTTTTCACACCTTTTGAAGCCTTTCATATTTTTCACAACTTTTCAGGCTCTTCATGTTTTTGAACACAGCTTCATGCTCCTCCTATTTTTCAGACCGTATCATGCTCCTCATATTTTTCACACCTTTTGAAGCTCTTCATATTTTTCACACGTTTTCAGTCTATTCATGTTTTTGAACACCATTTCAGGCTCCTCCTATTTTTCAGAGAGTTTCATGCTCCTCATGTATTTCACACCTTTGAAAGCTCTTCATATTTTTCAAAGATTTTGAAGCTCTTCATATTTTTCACACCTTTTCAGGCTCTTCATGTTTTTCAACACCGTTTCATGCTCCTCCTATTTTTCAAAACGTTTCATGTTCCTCATAATTTTGACAGCTTTTGAAGATCTTCATAATTTTCACACATTTTCAGGCTCTTCATGTGTTTGAACACCGCTTTATGTTCCTCATATTTTTCAGACCGTTTCATGCTCCTCATATTTTTGACACCTTTTGAAGCTCTCATATTTTTCATACCTTTTGAAGCTCTTCATGTTTTTGAACACTGCTTCATGCTCCTCGTATTTTTCAGATCGTTTCATGCTCCTCATATTTTTGACACTTTTTGAGCTCTTCATATTTTTCAAACCTTTTCAGGCTCTTCATGTTTTCGAACTCTGCTTCATGCTCCTCCACTTTTTCACACCGTTTCATGATCCTCATGTATTTCACAACTTTGAACCTCTTAATATTTTTCACACCTTTTCATGCTCTTCAAGTTTTTCAACATCACTTCATGCTCCTACTTTTTTGCAGACCGTTTCATTCTCCTCATATTTTTCACACCTTTTGAAGCTCTTCATGTTTTTGAACACTGCTTCATGCTCCTGGTATTTTTCAGATCGTTTCATGCTCCTCATATTTTTGACACTTTTTGAGCTCTTCATATTTTTCAAACCTTTTCAGGCTCTTCATGTTTTCGAACTCTGCTTCATGCTCCTCCACTTTTTCACACCATTTCATGATCCTCATGTATTTCACAACTTTGAACCTCTTAATATTTTTCACACCTTTTCATGCTCTTCAAGTTTTTCAACATCACTTCATGCTCCTACTTTTTTGCAGACCGTTTCATTCTCCTCAAATTTTTGACACCTTTTGAAGCTCTTCATATTTCTCACACATTTTCAGGCTCTTCATGTGTTTGAACACCGCTTTATGTTCCTCATATTTTTCAGACCGTTTCATGCTCCTCATATTTTTGACACCTTTTGAAGCTCTCATATTTTTCATACCTTTTGAAGCTCTTCATGTTTTTGAACACTGCTTCATGCTCCTCGTATTTTTCAGATCGTTTCATGCTCCTCATATTTTTGACACTTTTTGAGCTCTTCATATTTTTCAAACCTTTTCAGGCTCTTCATGTTTTCGAACTCTGCTTCATGCTCCTCCACTTTTTCACACCGTTTCATGATCCTCATGTATTTCACAACTTTGAACCTCTTAATATTTTTCACACCTTTTCATGCTCTTCAAGTTTTTCAACATCACTTCATGCTCCTACTTTTTTGCAGACCGTTTCATTCTCCTCATATTTTTCACACCTTTTGAAGCTCTTCATGTTTTTGAACACTGCTTCATGCTCCTGGTATTTTTCAGATCGTTTCATGCTCCTCATATTTTTGACACTTTTTGAGCTCTTCATATTTTTCAAACCTTTTCAGGCTCTTCATGTTTTCGAACTCTGCTTCATGCTCCTCCACTTTTTCACACCATTTCATGATCCTCATGTATTTCACAACTTTGAACCTCTTAATATTTTTCACACCTTTTCATGCTCTTCAAGTTTTTCAACATCACTTCATGCTCCTACTTTTTTGCAGACCGTTTCATTCTCCTCAAATTTTTGACACCTTTTGAAGCTCTTCATATTTCTCACACCTTTTCAGGCTCTTCATGTCTTTCAACACCGCTTGATGCTCCTCCTATTTTTCAGACGGGTTCATGCTCATCTCATTTTTGACACCTTTTGAAGCTTTTCATATTTTTCACACCTTTTCAGGCTCTTCATGTTTTTGAACACAGGTTGATGCTCCTCCTATTTTTCAGACCGTATCATGCTCCTCATATTTTTCACACCTTTTGAAGCTCTTCATATTTTTCACACGTTTTCAGTCTATTCATGTTTTTGAACACCATTTCAGGCTCCTCCTATTTTTCAGAGAGTTTCATGCTCCTCATGTATTTCACACCTTTGAAAGCTCTTCATATTTTTCAAAGATTTTGAAGCTCTTCATATTTTTCACACCTTTTCAGGCTCTTCATGTTTTTCAACACCGTTTCATGCTCCTCCTATTTTTCAAAACGTTTCATGTTCCTCATAATTTTGACAGCTTTTGAAGATCTTCATAATTTTCACACATTTTCAGGCTCTTCATGTGTTTGAACACCGCTTTATGTTCCTCATATTTTTCAGACCGTTTCATGCTCCTCATATTTTTGACACCTTTTGAAGCTCTCATATTTTTCATACCTTTTGAAGCTCTTCATGTTTTTGAACACTGCTTCATGCTCCTGGTATTTTTCAGATCGTTTCATGCTCCTCATATTTTTGACACTTTTTGAGCTCTTCATATTTTTCAAACCTTTTCAGGCTCTTCATGTTTTCGAACTCTGCTTCATGCTCCTCCACTTTTTCACACCGTTTCATGATCCTCATGTATTTCACAACTTTGAACCTCTTAATATTTTTCACACCTTTTCATGCTCTTCAAGTTTTTCAACATCACTTCATGCTCCTACTTTTTTGCAGACCGTTTCATGCTCCTCATATTTTTGACACCTTTTAAAGCTCTTCATATTTCTCACACCTTTTCAGGCTCTTCATGTCTTTCAACACCGCTTCATGCTCCTCCTATTTTTCAGACGGGTTCATGCTCATCACATTTTGACACCTTTTGAAGCTTTTCATATTTTTCACACCTTTTCAGGCTCTTCATGTTTTTGAACACAGGTTGAGGCTCCTCCTATTTTTCAGAACGTTTCATGCTCCTCATAATTTTGACACCTTTTGTAGCTCTTCATATTTTTCACATCTTTTCAGGCTCTTCATGTTTTTCAACACCGTTTCATGATCCTCCTATTTTTCAGACCGTTTCATGCTCATCTCATTTTTGACACCTTTTGAAGGTCTTCATATTTTTGACACCTTTTCAAGCTCTTCATATTTTTAAGCACCACTTCATGCTTCTCCTATTTTTCAGCCCATTTCATGCTCCTCATGTATTTCACACCTTTTGAAGCTCTTCATATTTTTAACAGCTTTTCAGGCTCTTCATGTTTTTGAACACTGCTTCATGCTCCTCGTATTTTTCAGATCATTTCATGCTCCTCATATTTTTGACACTTTTTGAGCTCTTCATATTTTTCACACCTTTTCAGGATCTTCATGTTTTTGAACACCGCTTCATGATCCTCCTGATTTTCAGACCGTTTCATGCCCTTCATATTTTTGAAACATTTTGAAGCTCTTCATATTTTTCACACCTTTTCAGGCTCTTCATGTTTTTCAACTCCGTTCATGCTCCTCCTATTTTTCAGACCGTTTCATGCTCATCTCATTTTTGTCACCTTTGAAGCTCTTCATGTTTTTCACACCTTTTGAAGCCCTTCATATTTTTCACACGTTTTCAGGCTCTTCATGTTTTTCAAAACCGTTTCATGCTGCTTCTATTTTTCAGACCGTTTCATGCTCCTCATATTTTTCACACCTTTTGAAGCTCTTCATATTTTTCACACCCTTTTAAGATCTTCATGTTTTTGAACACAGCTTCATGCTCCTCCTATTTTTCAGACCGTTTCATGCTCCTCATATTTTTGACACCTTTTGAAGCTCTTCATATTTTTCACACCTTTTCAGGCTCTTCATGTTTTTGAACACAGCTTCATGCTTCTCCTATTTTTCAGACCGTTTCATGCCCTTCATATTTTTGAAACATTTTGAAGCTTTTCATATTTTTCACATCTTTTCAGGCTCTTCATGTTTTTCAACTCCGTTTCATCATCCTATTTTTCAGCCCGTTTCATGCTCCTCATGTATTTCACACCTTTTGATGCTCTTCATATTTTTCACACCTTTTCAGGCTCTTAATGTTTTTGATCACCGCTTCATGATCCTCCTGATTTTCAGACGGTTTCATGCTCTTCATATTTTTGAAACATTTTGAAGCTCTTCATATTTTTCACACCTTTTCAGGCTCTTCATGTTTTTCACCACCACTTCATGCTCCTCCTATTTTTCAGACCGTTTCATGCTCCTCATATTTTTGACACCTTTTGCAGCTCTTTATATTTTTCACAGTTTTTCAGGCTCTTCATTATTTTCAACACCGTTTCATGTTATTCCTATTTTTCAGACCGTTTAATGCTCATCTCATTTTTGACACCTTTTGAAGCTTTTCATATTTTTCACAACTTTTCAGGCTCTTCATGTTTTTGAACACCGCTTCATGCTCCTCCTATTTTTCAGAGAGTTTCATGCTCCTCATGTATTTCACAGCTTTTGAAGCTCTTCATATTTTCCACACTTTTTCAGGCTCTTCATGTTTTTGATCACCGTTTCATGCTCCTTCTATTTTTCAGATCGTTTCATGCTCATCATATTTTTGACACTTTTTGAGCTCTTCATATTTTTCACACCTTTTCAGGCTCTTCATGTTTTTGAACACCGCTTCATGATCCTCCTATTTTTCAGACCGTTTCATGCTCCTCATATTTTTGACACCTTTAGAAGCTCTTCATATTTTTCACACCTTTTCAGGCTCTTCATGTTTTTCGACACAGCTTCATGCTCCTCCTATTTTTCAGACCGTTTCATTCTCCTCATATTTTTGACACCTTTTGAAGCTCTTCATATATTTCACACCTTTTCAGTCTCTTCTTTTTTTTTCAACACCACTTCATGCTCCTACTATTTTTCAGACCGTTTCATACTCATCTCAATTTTGACACCTTTTGAAGCTCTTCATATTTTTCACACATTTTCAGGCTCTTCATGTTTTTGAACATTGCTTCAGGCTCCTCCTATTTTTCAGAGAGTTTCATGCTCCTCATGTATTTCACACCTTTTGAAGCTCTTCATATTTTTCACACCTTTTCATGCTCTTCATGTTTCTGAAAACCGCTTCATGATCCTCCTATTTTTCAGACCCTTTCATTCTCCTCATATATTTCACACCTTTTGAAGCTCTTCATATTTTTCACACCTTTTCATGCTCTTCATGTTTCTGAAAACTGCTTCATGACCCTCCTATTTTTCAGACCGTTTCATGCTCCTCATATATTTCACACCTTTTGAAGCTCTTCATATTTTTCACACCTTTTCAGGCTCTTCATGTTTTTGAACACAGCTTCATGCTCCACCTATTTATCAGACCGTTTCATGCTCCTCATATTTTTGACACCTTTTGCAGCTCTTTATATTTTTCTCACTATTTCAGGCTCTTCATGATTTTCAACACCGTTTCATGTTATTCCTGTTTTTCAGACCGTTTAAGGCTCATCTCATTTTTGACACCTTTTGAAGCTTTTCATATTTTTCACAACTTTTCAGGCTCTTCATGTTTTTGAACACCGCTTCATGCTCCTCCTATTTTTCAGAGAATTTCATGCTCCTCATGTATTTCACACCTTTTGAAGCTCTTCATATTTTCCACACCTTTTCAGGCTCTTCATGTGTTTGATCACCGTTTCATGCTCCTTCTATTTTTCAGACCGTTTCATGCTCTTCATATTTTTGACACCTTTTGAAGCTCTTCATATTTTTCACATCATTGAAGCTCTTCATATTTTTCACCCCTTTTCAGGCTCTTCATGATTTTCAACACCGCCTCATGCTCCTCGTATTTTTCGGACCGTTTTATGCTCATCTCATTTTTGACACCTTTTGAAGCTCTTCATATTTTTCACACCTTTTGAAGCTCTTCATATTTTTCATATGTTTGAAGCTCTTCATATTTTCACACGTTTTCAGACTCTTCATGTTTTTCAACACCGCTTCATGCCCCTGCTATTTTTCAGACAGTTTCATGCTCCTCATATTTTTGACAGGTTTTGAGGCTTTTCATATTTTTCACACCTTTTCAGGCTCTTCATATTTTTGAACACCGTTTCATAATCCGCCTATTTTTAAGACCGTTTCATGCTCCTCATATTTTTGACACCTTTAGAACCTCTTCATATTTTACACAGCTTTTCAGGCTCTTCATGTTTTTCAACACCGCTTCATGCTCCTCCTCTTTTTCAGAACGTTTCATGCTCCTCATATATTTGACACCTTTTGAAGCTCTTGATATTTCTCACACCTTTTAAGGTTCTTCATGTTTTTCAACACCGCTTCATGCTCCTCCTATTTTTCAGACCGTTTCATGCTCATCTCATTTTTGACACCTTTTGAAGCTCTTCATATTTTTCACATCTTTTGAAGCTCTTTATATTTTTCACACATTTTCAGGCTTTTCATGTTTTTGAACACCGCTTCATGTTCCTCCTATTTTTCAGACCGTTTCATGCTCCTCATATTTTTGACACCTTTTGAAACTCTTCATATTTTTCACACCTTTTCATGCTCTTCATGTTTCTGATAACCGCTTCATGATCCTCCTATTTTTCAGACCGTTTCATTCTCCTCATTTATTTCACACCTTTTGAAGCTCTTCATATTTTTCACACCTTTTCAGGCTCTTCATGTTTTTAGACACCGCTTCATGCTCGTCGTATTTTGCCGACCGTTTCATGCTCCTCATATTTTTGACACCTTTTGAAGCTCTTCAGATATTTCACACCTTTCCAGGCTCTTCATTTTTTTAACACCACTTCATGCTCCTCCTATTTTTCAGATAGTTTCATGCTCATCTCATTTTAACACCTTTTGAAGCTCTTCATATTTTTGACAAATTTTGAAGGTCTTCATATTTTTCACACGTTTTCAGGCTCTTCATGATTTTCAACACCGCTTCATGCTCCTCCTATTTTTCAGACCTTTTCATGCTCATCTCTTTTTTGACACCTTTTGAAGCTCTTCAGATTTTTCACACCTTTTGAAGCTCTTCATATTTTTCACATTTATGAATCTCTTCATATTTTCCACACGTTTTCAGACAATTCATATTTTTCAACATCGCTTCATGCTCCTCCTATTTTTCAGACCGTTTCATTCTCCTCATATTTTTGACACCTTTTGAAGCTCTTCATATATTTCACACTTTTTCAGACTTTTCCTTTTTTTCAACACGACTTCATGCTCCTCCTATTTTTCAGACCGTTTCATGCTCATCTCATTTTGACACCTTTTGAAGCTCTTCATGTTTTTCTCATCTCTTGAAGCTCTTCATATTTTTCACAACTTTTCAGGATCTTCATGATATTCAACAGCGCTTCATGCTCCTCCTATTTTTCAGACCGTTTCATGCTCCTCATAATTTTGACACCTTTTGATGCTTTCATATTTTTAACACCTTTTCAGGCTCTTCATCTCTTTCAACACCACTTCATGCTCCTCCTTTTTTGCAGACCGTTTCATGCTACTCATACTTTTAACACCTTTTGAAGCTCTTCATATTTCTCACACCTTTTCAGGCTCTTCATGTTTTTCAACAACGCTTCATGCTCCTCCGATTTTTCAGACCGTTTCATGCTCCTCATATTTTTGACACCTTTTGAAGCTCTTCATATTTTTCACCCCTTTTCAGGCTCTTCATGTTTTTGAACACCGCTTCATGCTTCTCCTATTGTTCAGACCGTTTCATGCTCCTCATATTTTTGACACCTTTTGCAGCTCTTTATATTTTTCACACTATTTCAGGCTCTTCATGATTTTCAACACCGTTTCATGTTATTCCTGTTTTTCAGACCGTTTAAGGCTCATCTCATTTTTGACACCTTTTAAAGCTCTTCATATTTTTCACACCTTTTCTGGCTCTTCATGTTTTTGAACACCGCTTCATGATCCTCCTGATTTTCAGACCGTTTCATGCTCTTCATATTTTTGAAACATTTTGAAGCTCTTCATATTTTTCACACCTTTTCAGGCTCTTCATGTTTTTCACCACCACTTCATTCTCCTCCTATTTTTCAGACCGTTTCATGCTCATCTCATTTTTGTCACCTTTGAAGCTCTTTATATTTTTCACACCTTTTGAAGCTCTTCATATTTTTCACACGTTTTCAGGCTCTTCATAGTTTTCAACACCGTTTCATGCTGCTTCTATTTTTCAGATCGTTTATGCTCCTCATATTTTTGACACCTTTAGAAGCTCTTCATATTTTTCAAACCTTTTCAGGTTCTTCATGTTTTTGATCACCGTTTCATGCTCCTCCTATTTTTCAGACCGTTTCATGCTCCTCATATTTTTGACACATTTTGAAGCTGTTCATATTTTTCACACCTTTTCAGGCTCTTCATGTTTTTGAACACCGCTTCATGATCCTCCTATTTTTCAGACCGTTTCATGCTCCTCATATTTTTGACACTTTTTGAGCTCTTCATATTTTTCACACCTTTTCAGGCTCTTCATGTTTTTGAACACCGCTTCATGCTACTCCTATTTTTCAGATCGTTTATGCTCCTCATATTTTTGACACCTTTAGAAGCTCTTCATATTTTTCAAACCTTTTCAGGCTCTTCATGTTTTTGATCACCGTTTCATGCTCCTCCTATTTTTCAGACCGTTTCATGCTCCTCATATTTTTGACACATTTTGAAGCTGTTCATATTTTTCACACCTTTTCAGGCTCTTCATGTTTTTGAACACCGCTTCATGCTACTCCTATTTTTCAGATCGTTTATGCTCCTCATATTTTTGACACCTTTAGAAGCTCTTCATATTTTTCAAACCTTTTCAGGCTCTTCATGTTTTTGATCACCGTTTCATGCTCCTCCTATTTTTCAGACCGTTTCATGCTCCTCATATTTTTGACACCTTTTGAAGCTCTTCATATTTTTCACACCTTTTCAGGCTCTTCATGTTTTTGAACACCGCTTCATAATCCTCCTGTTTTTCAGACCGTTTCATGCTCTTCATATTTGTGAAACATTTTGAAGCTCTTCATATTTTTCACACCTTTTCAGGCTCTTCATGTTTTTGAACACAGCTTCATGCTCCACCTATTTATTAGACCGTTTCATGCTCCTCATATTTTTGACACCTTTTGCAGCTCTTTATATTTTTCACACTATTTCAGGCTCTTCATGATTTTCAACACCGTTTCATGTTATTCCTATTTTTCCGACCGTTTAATGCTAATCTCATTTTTGACACCTTTTGAAGCTCTTCATATTTTTCACACCTTTTCAGGCTCTTCATGTTTTTGAACACCGCTTCATGCTCCTCTTATTTTTCAGACCGTTTTTTGCTCCTCATATTTTTAACACCTTTTTAAGCTTTTCATATTTTTCACACCTTTTCAGGCTCTTCAAGTTTTTCAACACCACTTCATGCTCCTTCTTTTTTGCAGACCGTTTCATGCTCCTCATATATTTGACACCTTTTGATCCTCTTCATATTTTTCACACCTTTTCAATCTTCATTTTTCAACACCGCTTCATGCTCCTCCTATTTTTCAGACCGTTTCATGCTCATATCATTTTTGACACCTTTTGAAGCTTTTCATATTTTTCACAACTTTTCAGGCTCTTCATGTCTTTCAACACCGTTTCAGACTCCTCCTATTTTTCAGACCGTTTCATGCTCATCTCAATTTTGACACCTTTTGAAGCTCTTCATAATTTTCACACATTTTCAGGCTCTTCATGTTTTTGAACACCGCTTCATGCTCCTCCTATTTTTCAGAGAGTTTCATGCTCCTCATGTATTTCACACCTTTTGAAGCTCTTCATATTTTTCACACCTTTTCAGGCTCTTCATTTTTCAACACCGCTTCATGCTCCTCCTGTTTTTCAGACCGTTTCATGCTCTTCATATTTGTGAAACATTTTGAAGCTCTTCATATTTTTCACACCTTTTCAGGCTCTTCATGTTTTTGAACACAGCTTCATGCTCCACCTATTTATCAGACCGTTTCATGCTCCTCATATTTTTTTTTTGTTTTTTTATTCTTGATAAGCTTTTTTTTTTTTTTTTAATTTTTATTATTTTTTTTTCCAGTGGGTTTTGTCATACATTGCTATGAATCAGCCATTGATTTACATGTATTCCCAATCCCGATCATATTTTTGACACCTTTTGCAGCTCTTTATATTTTTCACACTATTTCAGGCTCTTCATGATTTTCAACACCGTTTCATGTTATTCCTATTTTTCAGACCGTTTAATGCTAATATCATTTTTGACACCTTTTGAAGCTTTTCATATTTTCCACAACTTTTCAGGCTCTTCATGTTTTTGAACACCGCTTAATGCTCCTCCTATTTTTCAGAGCGTTTCATGCTCCTCATATTTTTGACACTTTTTGAGCACTTCATATTTTTCACACCTTTTCAGGCTCTTCATGTTTTTCGACACAGCTTCATGATCCTCCTATTTTTCAGACCATTTCATTCTCCTCATATATTTGACACCTTTTGATCCTCTTCATATTTTTCACACCTTTTCAGGCTCTTCATATTTTTCAACACCGTTTCATGCTGCTTCTATTTTTCAGACCGTTTCATGCTCCTCATATTTTTCACACCTTTTGAAGCTCTTCATATTTTTCACACCTTTTCAGGCTCTTCATGTTTTTGAACACAGCTTCATGCTCCACCTATTTATCAGACCGTTTCATGCTCCTCATATTTTTGACACCTTTTGCAGCTCTTTATATTTTTCACATTATTTCAGGCTCTTCATGATATTCAACACCGTTTCATGTTATTCCTATTTTTCAGACCGTTTAATGCTCATCTCATTTTTGACACCTTTTGAAGCTTTTCATATTGTTCACACCTTTTCAGTCTGTTCGTGATTTTCAACACCGCTTCATGCTCCTTCTATTTTTCAGACCGTTTCAAGCTCATCTCATTTTTGACACCTTTTTAATCTCTTCATATTTTTCACAACTGTTGAAGCTCTTCATATTTTTAATATTTTTGAAGCTCTTCATATTTTCACACGTTTTCACACTCTTCATGTTTTTCAACACCGCTTCATGCTCCTCCTTTTTTCAAACCGTATCATGCTCCTCATATTTTTGACACCTTTAGAAACTCTTCATATTTTTCACACCTTTTCAGGCTCTTCATGTTTTTTATCACTGCTTCATGCTCGTCCTATTTTTTAGAAAGTTTCATGCTCCTCATATTTTTGACACCTTTTGAAGGTCTTCATATTTTTCACACCTTTTCAGGCTCTTCATTTTTTTCAACACTACTTGTTGCTCCTCCTATTTTTTAGAACTTTTCATACTCATCTAATTTTTGACACATTTTGAGGCACTTCATATTTTCTACACCTTTTGAAGCTCTTCATATTTTTCACATTTTTGAAGCTCTTCATATTTTTCACACGATTTCAGACCCTTCATGTTTTTCAAAACCGCTTCATGCTCCTGCTATTTATCATACCGTTTCATACTTCTCATATTTTTGACACGTTTTGAGGCTCTTCATATTTTTCACACCTTTTCAGGCTCTTCATGTTTTTGAACACTGCTTCATGCTCCTCCTATTTTTTCTACCGTATCATGCTCCTCATATTTTTCACACCTTTTGTAGCTCTTCATATTTTTCACACCTTTTCAGGCTCTTCATGTTTTTGAACAGCACTTCATGCTCCTCCTATTTTTCAGACCGTTTCATGCTCCTCATATTTTTGACACCTTTTGAAGCTCTTCATATTTTCCACACCTTTTCAGGCTCTTCATGTTTTTCAACACCGCTTCATGCTCCTCCGATTTTTCAGACCATTTCATGCTCCTCATATTTTTGACACCTTTTGAAGGTCTTCATATTTTTCACACCTTTTCAGGCTCTTCATGTTTTTCAACACCACTTCATGCTCCTCCTTTTTTTCAGACCGTTTCAGGCTCCTCATATTTTTCACACCTTTTGAAGCCGTTCATATTTCTCACACCTTTTCATGCTCTTCATTTTTTTCAACACTATTTGTTACTCCTCCTATTTTTTAGACCGTTTCATGCTCATCTCATTTTTTCACCTTTGAAGCTCTTTATATTTTTCACACCTTTTGAAGCTCCTCATATTTTTCACACGTTTTCAGGCTCTTCATGTTTTTCAACACCGTTTCATGCTGCTTCTATTTTTCAGACCGTTTCATGCTCCTCATATTTTTCACACCTTTTGAAGCTCTTCATATTTTTCACACCTTTTCAGGCTCTTCATGTTTTTGAACACCGCTTCATGCTCCTCTTATTTTTCAGACCGTTTTTTGCTCCTCATATTTTTAACACCTTTTTAAGCTTTTCATATTTTTCACACCTTTTCAGGCTCTTCAAGTTTTTCAACACCACTTCATGCTCCTTCTTTTTTGCAGACCGTTTCATGCTCCTCATATATTTGACACCTTTTGATCCTCTTCATATTTTTCACACCTTTTCAATCTTCATTTTTCAACACCGCTTCATGCTCCTCCTATTTTTCAGACCGTTTCATGCTCATATCATTTTTGACACCTTTTGAAGCTTTTCATATTTTTCACAACTTTTCAGGCTCTTCATGTCTTTCAACACCGTTTCAGACTCCTCCTATTTTTCAGACCGTTTCATGCTCATCTCAATTTTGACACCTTTTGAAGCTCTTCATAATTTTCACACATTTTCAGGCTCTTCATGTTTTTGAACACCGCTTCATGCTCCTCCTATTTTTCAGAGAGTTTCATGCTCCTCATGTATTTCACACCTTTTGAAGCTCTTCATATTTTTCACACCTTTTCAGGCTCTTCATTTTTCAACACCGCTTCATGCTCCTCCTGTTTTTCAGACCGTTTCATGCTCTTCATATTTGTGAAACATTTTGAAGCTCTTCATATTTTTCACACCTTTTCAGGCTCTTCATGTTTTTGAACACAGCTTCATGCTCCACCTATTTATCAGACCGTTTCATGCTCCTCATATTTTTTTTTTGTTTTTTTATTCTTGATAAGCTTTTTTTTTTTTTTTAATTTTTATTATTTTTTTTTCCAGTGGGTTTTGTCATACATTGCTATGAATCAGCCATTGATTTACATGTATTCCCAATCCCGATCATATTTTTGACACCTTTTGCAGCTCTTTATATTTTTCACACTATTTCAGGCTCTTCATGATTTTCAACACCGTTTCATGTTATTCCTATTTTTCAGACCGTTTAATGCTAATATCATTTTTGACACCTTTTGAAGCTTTTCATATTTTCCACAACTTTTCAGGCTCTTCATGTTTTTGAACACCGCTTAATGCTCCTCCTATTTTTCAGAGCGTTTCATGCTCCTCATATTTTTGACACTTTTTGAGCACTTCATATTTTTCACACCTTTTCAGGCTCTTCATGTTTTTCGACACAGCTTCATGATCCTCCTATTTTTCAGACCATTTCATTCTCCTCATATATTTGACACCTTTTGATCCTCTTCATATTTTTCACACCTTTTCAGGCTCTTCATATTTTTCAACACCGTTTCATGCTGCTTCTATTTTTCAGACCGTTTCATGCTCCTCATATTTTTCACACCTTTTGAAGCTCTTCATATTTTTCACACCTTTTCAGGCTCTTCATGTTTTTGAACACAGCTTCATGCTCCACCTATTTATCAGACCGTTTCATGCTCCTCATATTTTTGACACCTTTTGCAGCTCTTTATATTTTTCACATTATTTCAGGCTCTTCATGATATTCAACACCGTTTCATGTTATTCCTATTTTTCAGACCGTTTAATGCTCATCTCATTTTTGACACCTTTTGAAGCTTTTCATATTGTTCACACCTTTTCAGTCTGTTCATGATTTTCAACACCGCTTCATGCTCCTTCTATTTTTCAGACCGTTTCAAGCTCATCTCATTTTTGACACCTTTTTAATCTCTTCATATTTTTCACAACTGTTGAAGCTCTTCATATTTTTAATATTTTTGAAGCTCTTCATATTTTCACACGTTTTCACACTCTTCATGTTTTTCAACACCGCTTCATGCTCCTCCTTTTTTCAAACCGTATCATGCTCCTCATATTTTTGACACCTTTAGAAACTCTTCATATTTTTCACACCTTTTCAGGCTCTTCATGTTTTTTATCACTGCTTCATGCTCGTCCTATTTTTTAGAAAGTTTCATGCTCCTCATATTTTTGACACCTTTTGAAGGTCTTCATATTTTTCACACCTTTTCAGGCTCTTCATTTTTTTCAACACTACTTGTTGCTCCTCCTATTTTTTAGAACTTTTCATACTCATCTAATTTTTGACACATTTTGAGGCACTTCATATTTTCTACACCTTTTGAAGCTCTTCATATTTTTCACATTTTTGAAGCTCTTCATATTTTTCACACGATTTCAGACCCTTCATGTTTTTCAAAACCGCTTCATGCTCCTGCTATTTATCATACCGTTTCATACTTCTCATATTTTTGACACGTTTTGAGGCTCTTCATATTTTTCACACCTTTTCAGGCTCTTCATGTTTTTGAACACTGCTTCATGCTCCTCCTATTTTTTCTACCGTATCATGCTCCTCATATTTTTCACACCTTTTGTAGCTCTTCATATTTTTCACACCTTTTCAGGCTCTTCATGTTTTTGAACAGCACTTCATGCTCCTCCTATTTTTCAGACCGTTTCATGCTCCTCATATTTTTGACACCTTTTGAAGCTCTTCATATTTTCCACACCTTTTCAGGCTCTTCATGTTTTTCAACACCGCTTCATGCTCCTCCGATTTTTCAGACCATTTCATGCTCCTCATATTTTTGACACCTTTTGAAGGTCTTCATATTTTTCACACCTTTTCAGGCTCTTCATGTTTTTCAACACCACTTCATGCTCCTCCTTTTTTTCAGACCGTTTCAGGCTCCTCATATTTTTCACACCTTTTGAAGCCGTTCATATTTCTCACACCTTTTCATGCTCTTCATTTTTTTCAACACTATTTGTTACTCCTCCTATTTTTTAGACCGTTTCATGCTCATCTCATTTTTTCACCTTTGAAGCTCTTTATATTTTTCACACCTTTTGAAGCTCCTCATATTTTTCACACGTTTTCAGGCTCTTCATGTTTTTCAACACCGTTTCATGCTGCTTCTATTTTTCAGACCGTTTCATGCTCCTCATATTTTTCACACCTTTTGAAGCTCTTCATATTTTTCACACCTTTTCAGGCTCTTCATGTTTTTGAACACAGCTTCATGCTCCACCTATTTATCAGACCGTTTCATGCTCCTCATATTTTTGACACCTTTTGAAGCCGTTCATATTTCTCACACCTTTTCATGCTCTTCATTTTTTTCAACACTATTTGTTACTCCTCCTATTTTTTAGACCGTTCCATACTCATCTAATTTTTGACAACTTTTGAAGCTCTTCATATTTTTCACCTTTTTGAAGCTCTTCATTTTTTCACACAATTTCAGACTCTTCATGTTTTTCAACACCGCTTCATGCTCCTTCTATTTATCATACCATTTCATACTCCTAATATTTTGACACGTTTTGAGGCTCTTCATATTTTTCACACCTTTTCAGGCTCTTCATTTTTCAACACCGCTTCATGCTCCTCCTATTTTTCAGACCGTTTCATGCTCATCTCATTTTTGACACCTTTTGAAGCTTTTCATATTTTTCACAACTTTTCAGGCTCTTCATGTCTTTCAACACCGTTTCAGGCTCCTCATATTTTTCAGACCGTTTCATGCTCATCTCATTTTTGACACCTTTTGAAGCTCTTCATATTTTTCACACATTTTCAGGCTCTTCATGTTTTTGAAAACCCCTTCATGCTCCTCCTATTTTTCAGAGAGTTTCATGCTCCTCATGTATTTCACACCTTTTGAAGCTCTTCATATTTTTCACACCTTTTCAGGCTCTTCATGTTTTTGATCACCGTTTCATGCTCCTCATATTTTTCAGACCGTTTCATGCTCCTCATATTTATGACACCTTTTGAAACTCTTCCTGTTTTTCACACCTTTTCATGCTCTTCATGTTTCTGAAAACCGCTTCATGATCCTCCTATATTTCAGACCGTTTCATTCTCCTCATATATTTCACACCTTTTGAAGCTCTTCATATTTTTCACACCTTTTCATGCTCTTCATGTTTCTGAAAACCGCTTCATGATCCTCCTATTTTTCAGACCGTTTCATTCTCCTCATATATTTCACACCTTTTGAAGCTCTTCATATTTTTCCCACCTTTTCAGGCTCTTCATGTTTTTGAACACTGCTTCATGCTCCTCGTATTTTTCAGATCGTTTCATGCTCCTCATATTTTTGACACTTTTTGAGCTCTTCATATTTTTCACACCTTTTCAGGCTCTTCATGTTTTTGAACACCGCTTCATGATCCTCCTGATTTTCAGACCGTTTCATGCTCTTCATATTTTTGAAACATTTTGAAGCTCTTCATATTTTTCACACCTTTTCAGGCTCTTCATGTTTTTCACCACCACTTCATTCTCCTCCTATTTTTCAGACCGTTTCATGCTCATCTCATTTTTGTCACCTTTGAAGCTCTTTATATTTTTCACACCTTTTGAAGCTCCTCATATTTTTCACACGTTTTCAGGCTCTTCATATTTTTCAACACCGTTTCATGCTGCTTCTATTTTTCAGACCGTTTCATGCTCCTCATATTTTTCACACCTTTTGAAGCTCTTCATATTTTTCACACCTTTTCAGGCTCTTCATGTTTTTGAACACAGCTTCATGCTCCACCTATTTATCAGACCGTTTCATGCTCCTCATATTTTTGACACCTTTTGCAGCTCTTTATATTTTTCACATTATTTCAGGCTCTTCATGATATTCAACACCGTTTCATGTTATTCCTATTTTTCAGACCGTTTAATGCTCATCTCATTTTTGACACCTTTTGAAGCTTTTCATATTGTTCACACCTTTTCAGTGTGTTCATGATTTTCAACACCGCTTCATGCTCCTTCTATTTTTCAGACCGTTTCAAGCTCATCTCATTTTTGACACCTTTTTAATCTCTTCATATTTTTCACAACTGTTGAAGCTCTTCATATTTTTAATATTTTTGAAGCTCTTCATATTTTCCCACGTTTTTACACTCTTCATGTTTTTCAACACCGCTTCATGCTCCTCCTATTTTCAAACCGTATCATGCTCCTCATATTTTTGACACCTTTAGAAACTCTTCATATTTTTCACACCTTTTCAGGCTCTTCATGTTTTTTATCACTGCTTCATGCTCGTCCTATTTTTTAGAAAGTTTCATGCTCCTCATATTTTTGACACCTTTTGAAGGTCTTCATATTTTTCACACCTTTTCAGGCTCTTCATTTTTTTCAACACTACTTGTTGCTCCTCCTATTTTTTAGAACTTTTCATACTCATCTAATTTTTGACACATTTTGAGGCACTTCATATTTTCTACACCTTTTGAAGCTCTTCATATTTTTCACATTTTTGAAGCTCTTCATATTTTTCACACGATTTCAGACCCTTCATGTTTTTCAAAACCGCTTCATGCTCCTGCTATTTATCATACCGTTTCATACTTCTCATATTTTTGACACGTTTTGAGGCTCTTCATATTTTTCACACCTTTTCAGGCTCTTCATGTTTTTGAACACTGCTTCATGCTCCTCCTATTTTTTCTACCGTATCATGCTCCTCATATTTTTCACACCTTTTGTAGCTCTTCATATTTTTCACACCTTTTCAGGCTCTTCATGTTTTTGAACAGCACTTCATGCTCCTCCTATTTTTCAGACCGTTTCATGCTCCTCATATTTTTGACACCTTTTGAAGCTCTTCATATTTTCCACACCTTTTCAGGCTCTTCATGTTTTTCAACACCGCTTCATGCTCCTCCGATTTTTCAGACCATTTCATGCTCCTCATATTTTTGACACCTTTTGAAGGTCTTCATATTTTTCACACCTTTTCAGGCTCTTCATGTTTTTCAACACCACTTCATGCTCCTCCTTTTTTTCAGACCGTTTCAGGCTCCTCATATTTTTCACACCTTTTGAAGCCGTTCATATTTCTCACACCTTTTCATGCTCTTCATTTTTTTCAACACTATTTGTTACTCCTCCTATTTTTTAGACCGTTTCATGCTCATCTCATTTTTGTCACCTTTGAAGCTCTTTATATTTTTCACACCTTTTGAAGCTCCTCATATTTTTCACACGTTTTCAGGCTCTTCATATTTTTCAACACCGTTTCATGCTGCTTCTATTTTTCAGACCGTTTCATGCTCCTCATATTTTTCACACCTTTTGAAGCTCTTCATATTTTTCACACCTTTTCAGGCTCTTCATGTTTTTGAACACAGCTTCATGCTCCACCTATTTATCAGACCGTTTCATGCTCCTCATATTTTTGACACCTTTTGCAGCTCTTTATATTTTTCACATTATTTCAGGCTCTTCATGATATTCAACACCGTTTCATGTTATTCCTATTTTTCAGACCGTTTAATGCTCATCTCATTTTTGACACCATTTGAAGCTTTTCATATTGTTCACACCTTTTCAGTCTGTTCATGATTTTCAACACCGCTTCATGCTCCTTCTATTTTTCAGACCGTTTCAAGCTCATCTCATTTTTGACACCTTTTTAATCTCTTCATATTTTTCACAACTGTTGAAGCTCTTCATATTTTTAATATTTTTGAAGCTCTTCATATTTTCACACGTTTTCACACTCTTCATGTTTTTCAACACCGCTTCATGCTCCTCCTTTTTTCAAACCGTATCATGCTCCTCATATTTTTGACACCTTTAGAAACTCTTCATATTTTCCACACCTTTTCAGGCTCTTCATATTTTTGAACACCGCATCATGCTCCTCATATTTTCAGACCGTTTCATGCTCCTCTCATTTTTGACACCTTTTGAAGTTTTGCATTTCTTTACACACCTATTCAGGCTCTTCATGTTTTTGAACACTGCTTCATGCTCCTCCTATTTTTCAGACCGTATCATGCTCCTCATATTTTTCACACATTTTGAAGCTCTTCATATTTTTCACACCTTTTCAGGCTCTTCATTTTTTTCAACACTACTTGTTGCTCCTCCTATTTTTTAGACCTTTTCATGCTCATCTAATTTTTGACACTTTTGAAGCTCTTCATATTTTTTACACCTTTTGAAGCTCCTCATATTTTTCACACATTTTGAAGCTCTTCATATTTTTCTCACCTTTTCAGGCTCTTCATTTTTTTCAACACTACTTGTTGCTCCTCCTATTTTTCAGACCGTTTCATGCTCATCTCATTTTTGACACCTTTTGAAGCTCTTCATATTTGTCACACCTTTTGAAGCGCTTCATATTTTTTATATTCTTGAAGCTCTTCATATTTTCACACGTTTTCAGACTCTTCATGTGTTTCAACACCGCTTCATGTTCCTGCTATTGTTCAGACCGTTTCATGCTCCTCATATTTTTGACACGTTTTGAGGCTTTTCTATTTTTCACACCTTTTCAGCTCTTCATGTTTTTGAACACCGCTTCATCCTCCTTCTATTTTTCAGACCATTTCATGATCCTTATATTTTTGACACCTTTTGAAGCTCTTCTAATTTTTCACACCTTTTCAGGCACTTCATGTTTTTGAACACCGCTTTATGCTCCTCCTATTTTTCAGACCGTTTCATGCTCCTCATATTTTTGACACCTTTTGAAGCTCTTCATATTTTTCACACCTTTTCATTCTCTTCATGATTTTCAACAGCATTTCATGCTCCTCCTATTTTTCAGACCGTTTGATGCTCATCTCATTTTTGACACCTTTTGAAGCTCTTCATATTTTTCCCAACTTTGAAGCTCTTCATATTTTTCTAACCTTTTCAGGCTCTTCACTTTTTTGAACAACGCTTCATGCTCCTCGTATTTTTCAGACCGTTTCATGCTCCTCGAATTTTTGACACCTTTTGAATCTCCTCATATTTTTCACACCTTTTGAAGCTCTTCATATTTTTCAACACCGCTTCATGCTCCTCCTATTATTCAGACCGTTTCATGCTCATCTCATTTTTGACACCTTTTGAAGCTCTTCATATTTTTCACACCTTTTCAGGTTCTTCATGTTTTTGAACACCGCTTCATGGTCCTCCTATTTTTCAGAACTTTTCATGCTCCTCATATAATTCAGACCGTTTGAAGCTCTTCATATTTTTCACACCTTTTCAGGCTCTTCATGTTTTTCAACACCGTTTCATGCTCCTCCTATTTTTCAGACCGTTTCATGCTCCCCATATTTTTGACACATTTTGAAGCTCTTCATATTTTTCACACATTTTCAGGCTCTTCATGTTTTTCAACACCGCTTCATGCTCCTCCTATTTTTCAGAATGTTTCATGCTCCTCATATTTTTGACACCTTTTGAAGGTCTTCATATTTTTCACACATTTTCAGGCTCTTCATGTTTTTCAACACCGCTTTATGCTCCTCCTATTTTGCAGACCGTTTCATGCTCCTATATTTTTGACACCTTTTGAAGCTTTTCATATTTCTCACTCATTTTGAGGCTCTTCATGTTTTTGAACATCACTTCATGCTCCTCCTATTTTTCAGACCGTTTCATGCTCCCCATATTTTTGACACCTTTTGAAGCTCTTCATATTTTTCACCCCTTTTGAAGCTGTTCATATATTTCACACCTTTTCAGGCTCTTGATGTTTTTCAACACCACTTCATGCACCTTCTATTTTTCACACCCTTTCGTGCTAATCTAATTTTTGACACCTTTTGAAGCTCTTCATATTTTTCACACCTTTTGAAGGTCTTCATATTTTTCACACCTTTTCAGGCTGTTCATGTTTTTGAACACCGCTTATGCTCGTCCTATTTTTCAGACCATTTCATGCTCCTCATACTTTTGACACCTTTTGAAGCTCTTCATATTTTTCACACCTTTTCAGGCTCTTCATGTTTTTCAACACCGCTTCATGATCCTCCTATTTTTCAGACCGTTTCATGCTCCGCATATTTTTGACACCTTTTGAAGCTCTTCATATTATTCACACCTTTTCAGGCTCTTCATGTTTTTCAACAACACTTCATGCTCCTCCTATTTTTCGGACCGTTTCATGCTCATCTCATTTTTGACATTTTTGAAGCTCTTCATATTTTTCACACCTTTTGAAGCTCTTCATAATTTTCATATTTTTGAAGCACTTCATATTTTTCACACTTTTTCAGGCTCTTCATGTTTTTCAACACCTCTTCAGGCTCCTCCTATTTTTCGGACCCTTTCATGCTAATCTAATTTTTGGCACTTTTTGAAGCTCTTCATATTTATCACACCTTTTAAGTCTCTGCATGTTTTTGAACACCTTTACATGCTCCTCATGTATTTCACTCCTTTTGAAGCTCTTCATATTTTGCACAAATTTTCAGGCTCTTCATGTTTTTGAACACCGCTTCATCCTCCTATTTTTAAGAGGGTTTCATGCTCGTCGTATTTATGACACATTTTGAAGCTCTTCATATTTTTCACACCTTTTCAGGCTCTTCATGTTTTTGAACACCGCTTCATGCTCCTCCTATTTTTGAGACCGTTTCATGCTCCTCATATTTTCGACAGCTTTTGAAGCTTTCATATTTTTCACACCTTTTCAAGCTCTTCATGTTTTTCAACACCAGTTCATGCTGCTCCTTTTTTGCAGACCGTTTCATGCTACTCATATTTTTGACACCTTTTGAAGCTCTTCATACTTCTCACACCTTTTCAGGCTCTTCATGTTTTTCAACACCGCTTCATGCACCTCCGATTTTTCAGACCGTTTCATGCTCATCTCATTTTCAACACCTTTTGAAGCTCTTCATATTTTTCACATCTTTTGAAGCTGTTCATATTTTTCACACTTTTTCAGGCTCTGCATGTTTTTCAACAACCTTTTTTGCTCCTCCTATTTTTCAGACCGTTTCATGCTCCTCATATTTTTCACACCTTTTGAAGCTCTTCATATTTTTCACACCTTTTCAGGCTCTTCATGTTTTTGAACACCGCTTCATGCTCCTCCTATTTTTCAGACCGTTTAAACCTCCTCATGTATTTCACACCTTTTGAAGCTCTTCATATTTTTCACACCTTTTCATGCACTTCATGTGTTTGAACATCATTTCATGCTCCTCCTATTTTGCAGACCGTTTCATTCTTCTCATATTTTTGACACCTTTTGAAGCTCTTCATATATTTCACACCTTTTCAGGCTTTTCATTTTTTTCAACACCACTTCATCCTCCTCATATTTTTAAGACCGTTTCATGCTCCTAATATTTTTGACACCTTGTGAAGCTCTTCATATTTTTCACACCTTTTCAGGCTCTTCATGTTTTTCAACACCGTTTCATGATCCTCATATTTTTCAGACCGTTTCATGCTCCTCATATTTTTTACACCTTTTGAAGCTCTTCATATATTTAACACCTTTTCAGGCTCTTCTTATTTTGCAACACCGCATCATGCTCCTCCTCTTTTTGAGACCGTTTCATGCTCCTCATATTTCTGACACGTTTTGAAGCTCTTCATATTTTTCACACCTTTTCAGGCTCTTCATGATTTTGAACACCTCTTCATGATCCTCCTATTTTACAGACCGTTTCATGCTCTTCATATTATTGACCCCTTTTGAAGCTCTTCATATTTTTCACACCTTTTCAGGCTCTTCATGTTTTTCAACACCATTTCATGCCGCATCTATTTTTCAGACCGTTTCATGCTCCTCATATTTTTCACACCTTTTGAAGCTCTTCATATTTTTCAACACCATTTCATGCTGCTTCTATTTTTCAGGCCGTTTCATGCTCCTCATATTTTACATACCTTTTGAAGCTCTTCATATTTTTCACACATTTCAGGCTCTTCATGTTTTTCAACACCATTTCATGCCGCATCTATTTTTCAGACCGTTTCATGCTCCTCATATTTTTCACACCTTTTGAAGCTCTTCATATTTTTCACAACTTTTAAGGCTCTTCATGTTTTTGAACACCAATTCATGCTCCTCCTATTTTTCAGAGAGTTTCATGCTCCTCATGTATTTCACACCTTTTGAAGCTCTTCATATTTTTCACACCTTTTCAGGCTCTTCATATTTTTCTACACCACTTCATGCTTCTCCTATTTTTCAGACCATTTCATGCTCCTCATAAATTTCACACCTTTTGAAGCTCTTCATATTTTTCACACCTTTTCAGTCTCTTCTTTTTTTTCAACACCACTTCATGCTCCTCCTATTTTTCAGACCGTTTCATGCTCATCTCATTTTTGACACCTTTTGAAGCTTTTCATATTTTTCACAACTTTTTAGCCTCTTCATGTTTTTGAACACGGCTTCATGCTCCTCCTCTTTTTCACAGTTTCATTCTCCTCAAGTATTTCACACCTTTTGAAGCTCTTCATATTTTTCACAACTTTTCAGGCTCTTCATGTTTTTGAACACCGCTTCATGATCCTCCTATTTTTCAGACCGTTTCCTGCTCTTCATATTTTTGACACCTTTTGAAGCTCTTCATATTTTTCACACCTTTTCATGCTCTTTATGTTTTTCAACACCGTTTCATGCTGATTCTATTTTTCAGACCATTTCATGCTCCTCATATTTTTCACACCTTTTGAAGCTCTTCATATTTTTCACACCTTTCAGGCTCTTCATGTTTTTCGACACTGTTTCATGCTGCTTCTATTTTTCAGACCGTTTCATGAGCCTCATAATTTTCACACCTTTTGAAGATGTTCATATTTTTCACACGGTTTCAGGCTCTACATGTTTTTGAACACAGCTTCATGGTACTCCTATTTTTCAGTCCGTTTCATGGTCATCTCATTTTTGACACCTTTGAAGCTCTTCATATTTTTCACACCTTTTGAAGCTCTTCATATTTTTCACACCTTTTCATGCTCTTCATGTTTTTCAACACCCCTTCTTACTCCTCCTATTTTTCAGACCATTTCATGCTCCTCATATATTTGACACGTTTTGAAGCTCTTCATATTTTTCACACCTTTTCAAGCTCTTCATGTTTTTGAACACCGCTTCTTGCTCCTCCTATTTTTCAGACCGTTTCATGCTACTCATATTTTTGACACCTTTTCAAGCTTTTCATATTTTTCACACCTTTTCAGCCTCTTCATTTTTTTCAAAACTACTTCTTGTTCCTCCTATTTTGCAGACCGTTTCATGCTCATCTAATTTTTGACACCTTTTGAAGCTCTTCGTAATTTTCACATTTTTTGAAGCTCTTCATATTTTTCACACTTTTTCAAACACTTCATGTATTTCAACACCGCTTCTTGCTGCTTCTATTTTTCAGACCGTTGCATGCTCCTCATATTTTTGACCCGTTTTGAAGCTCTTTATATTTTTCACACCTTTTCAGGTTCTTCATGTTTTTGAACACCGTTTCATCCTCCTCATATTTTTCAGACCATTTCATGCTCCTCTTATTTTGACACCTTTTGAAGCTCTTCATATTTTTCACACCTTTTCAGGCTCTTCATGTTTCTGAACACCACTTCATGCTCCACCTATTTTTCAGACCGTTTCAAGCTCCTCATATTTTTGACACCTTTTGAAGCTCTTCATATATTTCACACCTTTTCAGGGTCTTCATGTTTTTCAACACCGTTTCATGACACTCCTATTTTTCAGACCGTTTCATGCTCCTCATATTTTTGACACCTTTTGAAACTCTTCATATATTTCACACCTTTTCAAACTCTTCATGTTTTTGAACACCGCTTCATGCTCCTCCTATTTTTCAGACCGTTTCATGCTCCTCATATTTTTGACACCATTTGAAGCTCTTCATATTTCTCACAGCTTTTCAGGTTCTTCATGTTTTTCAACACCGCTTCATGCTCCTCCTATTTTTCAGACCGTTTCATGCTCATATCATTTTTGACACCTTTTGAAGCTCTTCATATTTTACCACACCTTTTGAAGCTCTTCATATTTTACCACATCTTTTGAAGCTCTTCATATTTTTCACACCTTTTCAGTTTCTTCAGGTTTTTGAACACCACTTCATGCTCCTCCTGTTTTTCAGATCGTTTCATGCTCATCTCATTTTTGACACCTTTGAAACTCTTCATATTTTTCACACCTTTTGAAGCTCTTCATATATTTCACACCTTCTCTGGCTCTTCATGATTTTCAACATCACTTCATGCTCCTCCTATTTTTCAGACCCTTTCATGCTAATCTAATGTTTGACACCTTTTGAAGGTCTTCATATTTTTCACACCTTTTGAAGCTCTTCATATTTTTCAAACCTTTTCAGGCTCTTCATGTTTTTGAACACCGCTTCATGCTCCTCCCTTTTTTCAGACCGTTTAATGCTCCTCATATTTTTGACATTTTTTGAAGCTCTTCATATTTTTCACACCTTTTCAGGCTCTTCATGTTTTTGAACACCGCTTCATGCTCCTCCTATATTTCAGTCCGTTTCATGCTCCTCCTATTTTTCACACCTTTTGAAGCTCTTCATATTTTTCACACCTTTTCAGGCTCTTCATGTTTTTGAACACCGCTTGATGCTCCTCCTATTTTTCAGACCGTTTCATGCTCCTCATGTATTTCACACGTTTTGAAGCTCTTCATATTTTTCACACCTTTTCAGCCTCTTCATGATTTTGAACACCGCTTCATCATCCTCCTATTTTTCAGAATGTTTCATGCTCCTCATATTTTTGACAACTTTTGAAGCTTTTCATATTTTTCACAACTTTTCAGGCTCTTCATGTTTTTGAACAGAGCTTCATGCTCCTCCTATTTTTCAGACCGTATCATGTTCCTCATGTATTTTACACCTTTTGAAGCTCTTCATATTTTTCACACCTTTTCAGGCTCTTCATGCATTTGAACAACTTTTCATGCTCCTCATATTTTTCAGACCGTTTCATACTCCTCATTGTTTTGACACCTTTTGAAGCTCTTCATATTTTTCACACCTTTTCAGGTTCTTCATGTTTTTCAACATCGCTTCATGCTCCTCCTATTTTTCAGACCGTTTCATGCTCCTCATATTTTTGACACCTTTTGAAGCTCTTAATATATTTCACAGCTTTTCAGACTCTTCATGATTTCCATTACCGCTTCATGCTCCTCATATTTTTCAGACCGTTTCATGCTCATCTCATTTTTATCACCTTTTGAAACTCTTCATATTTTTCACCCCTTTGGAGCTCTTCATATTTTTCACACGTTTTCAGGCTCTTCATGTTTTTCAACACCACTTCTTGCTTCTCCTATTTTTCAGACCGTTTCATGATCCTCATATTTTTGACCCATTTTGAAACTCTTCATATTTTTCACACCTTTTCAGGCTCTTCATGTTTTTCAACACCGCTTCATGCTCCTCCTATTTTTCAGACCCTTTCATGCTCCTCATAATTTTGACACCTTTTGATGCTCTTCATATTTTTCACACCTTTTCAGGCTCTTCATGTTTTTCCACACCGCTTCATGCTCCTCCTATTTTTCAGACCATTTCATGCTCCTCATATATTTGACACATTTTGAAGCTCTTCATATTTTTCACACCTTTTCATGCTCTTCATGTTTGTGAACACCGCTTCATGCTCGTCCTATTTTTCAGACCGTTTCAGGCTCCTCATGTATTTCACACCTTTTGAAGCTCTTCATATTTTGCACAGCTTTTCAGGCTCTTCATGTTTTTCACAAACACTTCATGCTCGTCCTATTTTTCAGACCGTTTCATGCTCCTCATATTTTTGACAACTTTTGAAGCTCTTCATATTTTTGACACCTTTGAGGCTCTTCATGTTTTTGAACACCACTTCATGCTCCTCCTATATTTCAGTCCGTTTCATGCTCCTCCTATTTTTCACACCTTTTGAAGCTCTTCATATTTTTGACACCTTTGAGGCTCTTCATGTTTTTGAACACCACTTCATGCTCCTCCTATTTTTCAGACCGTTTCATGGTCCTCATATATTTGACTCCTTTAGAAGCTCTTCATATTTTTCACACCTTTTCAGGCTCTTCATGGTTTTCAACACCGCTTCATGCTCCTCCTCTTTTTCAGACCGTTTCATGCTCCTCATATTTTTGGCACCTTTTGAAGCTCTTCATATTTTTCACACCTTTTCAGGTCTTCATGTTTTTGAACACCATTTCATGCTCCTCCTATTTTTCAGACCGTTTCATGGTCCTCATATTTTTGACACCTTTTAAACCTCTTCATATTTTTCACACCTTTTCAGGCTCTTCATGTTTTCAACACCGCTTCATGCTCCTACTATTTTTCAGACGGTTTCATGCTCCTCATATTTTTGACACCTTTTGAAGCTCTTCATATTATTCACACCTTTTCAGGCTCTTCATGTTTTTCAACACCGCTTCATGCTCCTCCTTTTTTTCAGACCGTTTCATGCTCCTCATATTTTTGACGCCTTTTGAAGCTCTTCATATTTTTCACACTTCCCCAGGCTCTTCATGTTTTTGAACACCATTTCATGCTCCTCCTGTTTTTCAGACCGTTTCATGCTCCTCATCTTTTTGACACGTTTTGAAACTCTTCATATTTATCACACCTTTTCAGGCTCTTCATGTTTTTCAACACAATTTCATGCTCCTCCTTTTTTTCAGACCGTTTTATGCTCCTCATATATTTGACACCTTTTGAAGCTCTTCATAATTTCCACACCTTTTCAGGCTCTTCATGTTTTTCTACACCGCTTCATGCTCCCCCTACATTTCAGACCGTTCATGCCTCTCATATTTTTGAAACCTTTTGAAGCTCTTCATATTTTTCACACCTTTTTAGGCTCTTCATGTTTTTCAACACCATTTCATGCTCCTCCTTTTTTTCAAACCATTTTATGCTCCTCATATATTTGACACCTTTTGAAGCTCTTCATAATTTCCACACCTCTTCAGGCTCTTCATGTTTTTGAACACCATTTCATGCTCCTCTTATTTTTTTTTTTTATTGTTTTTTTTTTTTTAATTTTTTAAATTATTTTTATTTTTTCTTTCCCAGTCGGTTTTGTCATACATTGATATGAATCAGCCATGGATTTACATGTATTCCCAATTCCAATCCCCCCTCCCACCTCCCTCTCCACCCGATTCCTCTCCGTCTTCCCAGTGCACCAAGCCGGAGCACTTGTCTCGTGCATCCTACCTGGGCTGGTGATCTGTTTCACCATAGATAGCATACATGCTGTTCATTTGAAATATCCCACCCTCACATTCTCCCACAAAGTTCAAAAGTCTGTTCTGTATTTCTGTGTCTATTTTTCTGTTCTGCATATAGGGTTATCGTTATCACCTTTCTAAATTCCATATACATGTGTCAGCATGCTCTAATGTTCTTTATCTTTCTGGCTTACTTCACTCTGTATAATGGGCTCCAGCTTCATCCATCTCATTAGGACTGATTCAAGTGAATTTTTTAATGGCTGAGTAATATTCCATGGTGTATATGTACCACAGCTTTCTTATCCATTCATCTGCTGACGGGCATCTAGGTTGCTTCCATGTCCTGGCTATTATAAATAGTGCTGCGATGAACATTGGGGTGCACGTGTCTCTTTCAGACGAACCTATGGACACCTTATCTTTGACAAAGGAGGCAAGGATATACAATGGAAAAAAGACAACCTCTTTAACAAGTGGTGCTGGGAAAACTGGTCAACCACTTGTAAAAGAATGAAAATAGAACACTTTCTAACACCATACACAAAAATAAACTCAAAATGGATTAAAGATCTAAATGTAAGACCAGAAACTATAAAACTCCTAGAGGAGAAGATAGGCAATACACTCTCCGACATAAATCAAAGCAAGATCCTCTATGACCCACCTCCCAGAATATTGGAAATAAAAGCAAAACTAAACAAATGGGACCTAATGAAACTTAAAAGCTTTTGCACTACAAAGGAAACTATAAGTAAGGTGAAAAGACAGCCCTCAGATTGGGAGAAAATAATAGCAAATGAAGAAACAGACAAAGGATTAATCTCAAAAATATACAAGCAAATCCTGCAGCTCAATTCCAGAAAAATAAATGACCCAATACAAAATGAGCCAAAGAACTAAACAGACATTTCTCCAAAGAAGACATACAGATGGATAACAAACACATGAAAAGATGCTCAACATCACTCATTATTAGAGAAATGCAAATCAAAACCACAATGAGGTACCATTATATGCCAGTCAGGATGGCTGCTATCCAGAAGTCTACAAGCAATAAATGCTGGAGATGGTGTGGAGAAAAGGGAACCCTCTTACACTGTTGGTGGGAATGCACACTAGTACAGCCGCTATGGAAAACAGTGTGGAGATTTCTTAAAAAACTGGAAATAGAACTGCCATGTGACCCAGCTATCCCACTTCTGGGCATACACACTGAGGAAACCAGATCCTCTTATTTTTCAGACCGTTTCAAGCTCCTCATATTTTTTACACCTTTTGAAGCTCTTCATATATTTCACACCTTTTCAGGCTCTTCATGTTTTTCAACACCGCTTCATGCTCCTCCTATTTTTCAGACCGTTTCATGGTCCTCATGTTTTTGTCACCTTTTGAAGCTCTTCATATTTTTCACACCTTTTCATGCTCTTCATGTTTTTGAACACCATTTCATGCTCCTCCTATTTTTTAAACCGTTTCATGCTCCTCATATTTTTCACACATTTTGAAGCTCTTCATATTTTTCACACCTTTTCAGGCTCTTCATATTTTACAACAAGTTTTCATGCTCCTCCTATTTTTCAGACCGTTTAATGCTCCCCATAATTTTGACACCTTTTGAAGCGCTTCATAATTATCACACCTTTTCAGGCTCTTCATGTTTTTCAAATTTGCTTCTGCTCCTCCTATTTTTCAGACCGTTTCATGCTCCTCATATTTTTGACACCTTTTGAAGCTCTTCATATTTTTCACAGCTTTTCAGGCTCTTCATGTTTTTCAACACTGCTTTATTCTCCTCATATTTTTCAGACCGTTTCATGCGCCTCATATTTTGGATATCTTTAGAAGCTCGTCATATTTCTAACAACTTTTCAGGCTCTTCATGTTTTCAACACAGTTTCATGCTCCTCCTATTTTTCAGACCGTTTCATGCGCCTCATATTTTGAGTCCTTTTGAAGCTCTTCATATTTTTCACACATTTTCAGGCTCTTCATGTTTTTCAACACCGTTTCTTGCTCATCCTCTTTTTCAGACCGTTTCATGCCCCTCATATTTTTGACACCTTTTCAAGCTCTTCACATTTTTCAAACCTTTTCAGGCTCTTCATGTTTTTGAACAACGTTTCATGCTCCTCCTATTTTTCAGACAGTTTCATGCCCCTCATATTTTTGACACCTTTTCAAGCTCTTCACATTTTTCAAAACATTTCAGGCTCTTCATGTTTTGAACACCGTTTCATCCTCCTCCTAATTTTCAGACCGTTTCATGCTCCTCATATATTTGACACCTTTTGAAGCTCTTCATATTTTTCACAACTTTTCAGGTTCTTCATGTTTTCAACACCACTTCATGCTCCTCCTATATTTCTGACCGTGTCATGCTCCTCATATTTTTGACAACTTTTGAAGCTCTTCATATTTTTCACACCTTTTCAGGCTCTTCATGTTTTTCTACACCGCTTCATGCTCCTCCTATTTTTGACATCTTTTGAAGCTCTTCATATTTTTCACACCTTTTCAGGCTCTTCATGTTTTTGAACACCGTTTCATGCTCCTCATATTTTTCAGACCGTTTCATGCTCCTCATATTATTGACACCTTTTGAAGCTCTTCATATATTTCACACCTTTTCAGGGTTTTCATGTTTTTGAACACCGTTTCATGCTCCTCATATTTTTCAGACCGTTTCATGCTCCTCATATTTTTGACACCTTTTGAAACTCTTCATATTTTTCACAATTTTTCAGGCTCCTCATGTTTTTGAACACCGTTTCATGCTCCTCCATTTTTTCAGACCGTTTCATGCTCCTCATATTTTGACACCTTTTGAAGCTCTTCATATTTTTCACACCTTTTCAGGCTCTTCATATTTTTCAACAAGGTTTCATGCTCCTCCTATTTTTCAGACGGTTTCATGCTCCTCATATTTTTGACACCTTTTGAAGCTCTTCATATTTTTCACACCTTTCCATGCTCTTCATATTTTTGAACACCGATTAATGCTCCTCCTATTTTTCAGACCGTTTCTTGCTCCTCATATTTTTGACACCTTTTGAAGCTCTTCATATTTTTCACAGCTTTCCAGGCTCTTCATATTTTTGAACACCGATTAATGCTCCTCCTATTTTTCAGACCGTTTCTTGCTCCTCATATTTTTGACACCTTTTGAAGCTCTTCATATTTTTCACACCTTTTCAGGCTCTACATATTTTTCAACACAACTTCATGCTCCTCCTTTATTTGAGACCGTTTCATGCTCCTCATATTTTTGACACCTTTTGAAGCTCTCCATAGATTTCACACCTTTTCAGGCTCTTCATGTTTTTCTACACTGCTTCTTGCTCCTCCTATTTTTCAGAGCTATTCATGCTCCTCATATTTTTGTCACCTTTTGAAGCTCTTCATATATTTCACACCTTTTCAGGCTTTTCATGTTTTTCAACACCGCTTCATGCTCCTACTATTTTTCAGACCTTTTCATGCTCCTCATATGTTTCACACCTTTTTAAGCTCTTCATGTTTTTTAACACCTTTCACGCTCCTCCTATATTTCAGAACGTTTCAAGCTCCTCATATTTTTGACACCTTTTGAAGCTCTTCATATTTTTCACATTTATCAGGGTCTTCATGTTTTTCTACACCACTTCATGCTCCTCCTATTTTTCAGACCGTTTCATTCTCCTCATATTTTTGAAGCCTTTTGAAGCTCTTCATATTTTTCACACCTTTTCAGGCTCTTCATGTTTTTCAACACCGTTTCATGATCCTCCTATTTTACAGACCGTTTCATGCTCATCTCATTTTTGACACCTTTTGAAGCTTTTCATATTTTTCACAACTTTTTAGGCTCTTCATGTTTTTGAACACGGCTTCATGCTCCTCCTCTGTTTCAGAGTTTCATGCTCCTCATGTATTTCACACTTTTTGAAGCTCTTCATATTTTTCACACATTTTCAGCATCTTCATGCTTTTGATCACCGTTTCATGCTCATCCTATTTTTCAGACCGTGTCATGCACCTCATATTTTTCACACCTTTTGAAGCTCTTCATATTTTTCACACCTTTTCAGGCTCCTCATGTTTTTCAACACCGCTTCATGCTCCTCCTCTTTTTCAGACCGCTTCATGCTCCTCATATTTTTCAGACCGTTTCATGAACCTCATATTTTTCACACCTTTTGAAGCTCTTCATATTTTTTACACCTTTCTCAGGCTCTTCATGTTTTTCAACACCTCTTCATGCTCCTCCTACTTTTCAGACCATTTAATGTTCCTCATGTATTTCACACCTTTTGAAGTTCTTCATATTTTTCACACCTTTTGAAGCTCTTCATATTTTTCACACGTTTTCAGGCTCTTCATGTATTTCAAAACCGCTTCATGCTGCTTCAATTTTTCAGACCGTTTCATGCTCCTCATATTTTTGACCCGTTTGGAAGCTGTTCATATTTTTCACACCTTTTCAGTTTCTTCAGGTTTTTGAACACCACTTCATGCTCCTCCTGTTTTTCAGATCGTTTCATGCTCATCTCATTTTTGACACCTTTTGAAACTCTTCATATTTTTCACACCTTTTGAAGCTCTTCATATATTTCACACCTTCTCTGGCTCTTCATGTTTTTCAACATCACTTCATGCTCCTCCTATTTTTCAGACCCTTTCATGCTAATCTAATTTTTGACACCTTTTGAAGGTCTTCATATTTTTCACACCTTTTCAGGCTCTTCATGTTTTTGAACACCGCTTCATGCTCCTCCCTTTTTTCAGACCGTTTCATGCTCCTCCTATTTTTCACACCTTTTGAAGCTCTTCATATTTTTCACACCTTTTCAGGCTCTTCATGTTTTTGAACACCGCTTGATGCTCCTCCTATTTTTCAGACCGTTTCATGCTCCTCATGTATTTCACACGTTTTGAAGCTCTTCATATTTTTCACACCTTTTCAGCCTCTTCATGTTTTTGAACACCGCTTCATCATCCTCCTATTTTTCAGAATGTTTCATGCTCCTCATATTTTTGACAACTTTTGAAGCTTTTCATATTTTTCACAACTTTTCAGGCTCTTCATGTTTTTGAACAGAGCTTCATGCTCCTCCTATTTTTCAGACCGTATCATGTTCCTCATGTATTTTACACCTTTTGAAGCTCTTCATATTTTTCACACCTTTTCAGGCTCTTCATGCATTTGAACAACTTTTCATGCTCCTCCTATTTTTCAGACCGTTTCATACTCCTCATTGTTTTGACACCTTTTGAAGCTCTTCATATTTTTCACACCTTTTCAGGTTCTTCATGTTTTTCAACATCGCTTCATGCTCCTCCTATTTTTCAGACCGTTTCATGCTCCTCATATTTTTGACACCTTTTGAAGCTCTTAATATATTTCACAGCTTTTCAGACTCTTCATGATTTCCATTACCGCTTCATGCTCCTCATATTTTTCAGACCGTTTCATGCTCATCTCATTTTTATCACCTTTTGAAACTCTTCATATTTTTCACCCCTTTTGAAGCTCTTCATATTTTTCACACGTTTTCAGGCTCTTCATGTTTTTCAACACCACTTCTTGCTTCTCCTATTTTTCAGACCGTTTCATGATCCTCATATTTTTGACCCATTTTGAAACTCTTCATATTTTTCACACCTTTTCAGGCTCTTCATGTTTTTCAACACCGCTTCATGCTCCTCCTATTTTTCAGACCCTTTCATGCTCCTCATAATTTTGACACCTTTTGATGCTCTTCATATTTTTCACACCTTTTCAGGCTCTTCATGTTTTTCCACACCGCTTCATGCTCCTCCTATTTTTCAGACCATTTCATGCTCCTCATATATTTGACACATTTTGAAGCTCTTCATATTTTTCACACCTTTTCATGCTCTTCATGTTTGTGAACACCGCTTCATGCTCGTCCTATTTTTCAGACCGTTTCAGGCTCCTCATGTATTTCACACCTTTTGAAGCTCTTCATATTTTGCACAGCTTTTCAGGCTCTTCATGTTTTTCACAAACACTTCATGCTCGTCCTATTTTTCAGACCGTTTCATGCTCCTCATATTTTTGACAACTTTTGAAGCTCTTCATATTTTTGACACCTTTGAGGCTCTTCATGTTTTTGAACACCACTTCATGCTCCTCCTATATTTCAGTCCGTTTCATGCTCCTCCTATTTTTCACACCTTTTGAAGCTCTTCATATTTTTGACACCTTTGAGGCTCTTCATGTTTTTGAACACCACTTCATGCTCCTCCTATTTTTCAGACCGTTTCATGGTCCTCATATATTTGACTCCTTTAGAAGCTCTTCATATTTTTCACACCTTTCAGGCTCTTCATGGTTTTCAACACCGCTTCATGCTCCTCCTCTTTTTCAGACCGTTTCATGCTCCTCATATTTTTGGCACCTTTTGAAGCTCTTCATATTTTTCACACCTTTTCAGGTCTTCATGTTTTTGAACACCATTTCATGCTCCTCCTATTTTTCAGACCGTTTCATGGTCCTCATATTTTTGACACCTTTTAAACCTCTTCATATTTTTCACACCTTTTCAGGCTCTTCATGTTTTCAACACCGCTTCATGCTCCTACTATTTTTCAGACGGTTTCATGCTCCTCATATTTTTGACACCTTTTGAAGCTCTTCATATTATTCACACCTTTTCAGGCTCTTCATGTTTTTCAACACCGCTTCATGCTCCTCCTTTTTTTCAGACCGTTTCATGCTCCTCATATTTTTGACGCCTTTTGAAGCTCTTCATATTTTTCACACTTCCCCAGGCTCTTCATGTTTTTGAACACCATTTCATGCTCCTCCTGTTTTTCAGACCGTTTCATGCTCCTCATCTTTTTGACACGTTTTGAAACTCTTCATATTTATCACACCTTTTCAGGCTCTTCATGTTTTTCAACACAATTTCATGCTCCTCCTTTTTTTCAGACCGTTTTATGCTCCTCATATATTTGACACCTTTTGAAGCTCTTCATAATTTCCACACCTTTTCAGGCTCTTCATGTTTTTCTACACCGCTTCATGCTCCCCCTACATTTCAGACCGTTCATGCCTCTCATATTTTTGAAACCTTTTGAAGCTCTTCATATTTTTCACACCTTTTTAGGCTCTTCATGTTTTTCAACACCATTTCATGCTCCTCCTTTTTTTCAAACCATTTTATGCTCCTCATATATTTGACACCTTTTGAAGCTCTTCATAATTTCCACACCTCTTCAGGCTCTTCATGTTTTTGAACACCATTTCATGCTCCTCTTATTTTTTTTTTTTTATTGTTTTTTTTTTTAAATTTTTTTAATTATTTTTATTTTTTCTTTCCCAGTCGGTTTTGTCATACATTGATATGAATCAGCCATGGATTTACATGTATTCCCAATTCCAATCCCCCCTCCCACCTCCCTCTCCACCCGATTCCTCTCCGTCTTCCCAGTGCACCAAGCCGGAGCACTTGTCTCGTGCATCCTACCTGGGCTGGTGATCTGTTTCACCATAGATAGCATACATGCTGTTCATTTGAAATATCCCACCCTCACATTCTCCCACAAAGTTCAAAAGTCTGTTCTGTATTTCTGTGTCTATTTTTCTGTTCTGCATATAGGGTTATCGTTATCACCTTTCTAAATTCCATATACATGTGTCAGCATGCTCTAATGTTCTTTATCTTTCTGGCTTACTTCACTCTGTATAATGGGCTCCAGCTTCATCCATCTCATTAGGACTGATTCAAGTGAATTTTTTAATGGCTGAGTAATATTCCATGGTGTATATGTACCACAGCTTTCTTATCCATTCATCTGCTGACGGGCATCTAGGTTGCTTCCATGTCCTGGCTATTATAAATAGTGCTGCGATGAACATTGGGGTGCACGTGTCTCTTTCAGACGAACCTATGGACACCTTATCTTTGACAAAGGAGGCAAGGATATACAATGGAAAAAAGACAACCTCTTTAACAAGTGGTGCTGGGAAAACTGGTCAACCACTTGTAAAAGAATGAAAATAGAACACTTTCTAACACCATACACAAAAATAAACTCAAAATGGATTAAAGATCTAAATGTAAGACCAGAAACTATAAAACTCCTAGAGGAGAAGATAGGCAATACACTCTCCGACATAAATCAAAGCAAGATCCTCTATGACCCACCTCCCAGAATATTGGAAATAAAAGCAAAACTAAACAAATGGGACCTAATGAAACTTAAAAGCTTTTGCACTACAAAGGAAACTATAAGTAAGGTGAAAAGACAGCCCTCAGATTGGGAGAAAATAATAGCAAATGAAGAAACAGACAAAGGATTAATCTCAAAAATATACAAGCAAATCCTGCAGCTCAATTCCAGAAAAATAAATGACCCAATACAAAATGAGCCAAAGAACTAAACAGACATTTCTCCAAAGAAGACATACAGATGGATAACAAACACATGAAAAGATGCTCAACATCACTCATTATTAGAGAAATGCAAATCAAAACCACAATGAGGTACCATTATATGCCAGTCAGGATGGCTGCTATCCAGAAGTCTACAAGCAATAAATGCTGGAGATGGTGTGGAGAAAAGGGAACCCTCTTACACTGTTGGTGGGAATGCACACTAGTACAGCCGCTATGGAAAACAGTGTGGAGATTTCTTAAAAAACTGGAAATAGAACTGCCATATGACCCAGCAATCCCACTTCTGGGCATACACACTGAGGAAACCAGATCCTCTTATTTTTCAGACCGTTTCAAGCTCCTCATATTTTTTACACCTTTTGAAGCTCTTCATATATTTCACACCTTTTCAGGCTCTTCATGTTTTTCAACACCGCTTCATGCTCCTCCTATTTTTCAGACCGTTTCATGGTCCTCATGTTTTTGTCACCTTTTGAAGCTCTTCATATTTTTCACACCTTTTCATGCTCTTCATGTTTTTGAACACCATTTCATGCTCCTCCTATTTTTTAAACCGTTTCATGCTCCTCATATTTTTCACACATTTTGAAGCTCTTCATATTTTTCACACCTTTTCAGGCTCTTCATATTTTACAACAAGTTTTCATGCTCCTCCTATTTTTCAGACCGTTTAATGCTCCCCATAATTTTGACACCTTTTGAAGCGCTTCATAATTATCACACCTTTTCAGGCTCTTCATGTTTTTCAAATTTGCTTCTGCTCCTCCTATTTTTCAGACCGTTTCATGCTCCTCATATTTTTGACACCTTTTGAAGCTCTTCATATTTTTCACAGCTTTTCAGGCTCTTCATGTTTTTCAACACTGCTTTATTCTCCTCATATTTTTCAGACCGTTTCATGCGCCTCATATTTTGGATATCTTTAGAAGCTCGTCATATTTCTAACAACTTTTCAGGCTCTTCATGTTTTCAACACAGTTTCATGCTCCTCCTATTTTTCAGACCGTTTCATGCGCCTCATATTTTGACTCCTTTTGAAGCTCTTCATATTTTTCACACATTTTCAGGCTCTTCATGTTTTTCAACACCGTTTCTTGCTCATCCTCTTTTTCAGACCGTTTCATGCCCCTCATATTTTTGACACCTTTTCAAGCTCTTCACATTTTTCAAACCTTTTCAGGCTCTTCATGTTTTTGAACAACGTTTCATGCTCCTCCTATTTTTCAGACAGTTTCATGCCCCTCATATTTTTGACACCTTTTCAAGCTCTTCACATTTTTCAAAACATTTCAGGCTCTTCATGTTTTGAACACCGTTTCATCCTCCTCCTAATTTTCAGACCGTTTCATGCTCCTCATATATTTGACACCTTTTGAAGCTCTTCATATTTTTCACAACTTTTCAGGTTCTTCATGTTTTCAACACCACTTCATGCTCCTCCTATATTTCTGACCGTGTCATGCTCCTCATATTTTTGACAACTTTTGAAGCTCTTCATATTTTTCACACCTTTTCAGGCTCTTCATGTTTTTCTACACCGCTTCATGCTCCTCCTATTTTTGACATCTTTTGAAGCTCTTCATATTTTTCACACCTTTTCAGGCTCTTCATGTTTTTGAACACCGTTTCATGCTCCTCATATTTTTCAGACCGTTTCATGCTCCTCATATTATTGACACCTTTTGAAGCTCTTCATATATTTCACACCTTTTCAGGGTTTTCATGTTTTTGAACACCGTTTCATGCTCCTCATATTTTTCAGACCATTTCATGCTCCTCATATTTTTGACACCTTTTGAAACTCTTCATATTTTTCACAATTTTTCAGGCTCCTCATGTTTTTGAACACCGTTTCATGCTCCTCCATTTTTTCAGACCGTTTCATGCTCCTCATATTTTGACACCTTTTGAAGCTCTTCATATTTTTCACACCTTTTCAGGCTCTTCATATTTTTCAACAAGGTTTCATGCTCCTCCTATTTTTCAGACGGTTTCATGCTCCTCATATTTTTGACACCTTTTGAAGCTCTTCATATTTTTCACACCTTTCCATGCTCTTCATATTTTTGAACACCGATTAATGCTCCTCCTATTTTTCAGACCGTTTCTTGCTCCTCATATTTTTGACACCTTTTGAAGCTCTTCATATTTTTCACAGCTTTCCAGGCTCTTCATATTTTTGAACACCGATTAATGCTCCTCCTATTTTTCAGACCGTTTCTTGCTCCTCATATTTTTGACACCTTTTGAAGCTCTTCATATTTTTCACACCTTTTCAGGCTCTACATATTTTTCAACACAACTTCATGCTCCTCCTTTATTTGAGACCGTTTCATGCTCCTCATATTTTTGACACCTTTTGAAGCTCTCCATAGATTTCACACCTTTTCAGGCTCTTCATGTTTTTCTACACCGCTTCTTGCTCCTCCTATTTTTCAGAGCTATTCATGCTCCTCATATTTTTGTCACCTTTTGAAGCTCTTCATATATTTCACACCTTTTCAGGCTTTTCATGTTTTTCAACACCGCTTCATGCTCCTACTATTTTTCAGACCTTTTCATGCTCCTCATATGTTTCACACCTTTTTAAGCTCTTCATGTTTTTTAACACCTTTCACGCTCCTCCTATATTTCAGAACGTTTCAAGCTCCTCATATTTTTGACACCTTTTGAAGCTCTTCATATTTTTCACATTTATCAGGGTCTTCATGTTTTTCTACACCACTTCATGCTCCTCCTATTTTTCAGACCGTTTCATTCTCCTCATATTTTTGAAGCCTTTTGAAGCTCTTCATATTTTTCACACCTTTTCAGGCTCTTCATGTTTTTCAACACCGTTTCATGATCCTCCTATTTTACAGACCGTTTCATGCTCATCTCATTTTTGACACCTTTTGAAGCTTTTCATATTTTTCACAACTTTTTAGGCTCTTCATGTTTTTGAACACGGCTTCATGCTCCTCCTCTGTTTCAGAGTTTCATGCTCCTCGTGTATTTCACACCTTTTGAAGCTCTTCATATTTTTCACACATTTTCAGCATCTTCATGCTTTTGATCACCGTTTCATGCTCATCCTATTTTTCAGACCGTGTCATGCACCTCATATTTTTCACACCTTTTGAAGCTCTTCATATTTTTCACACCTTTTCAGGCTCCTCATGTTTTTCAACACCGCTTCATGCTCCTCCTCTTTTTCAGACCGCTTCATGCTCCTCATATTTTTCAGACCGTTTCATGAACCTCATATTTTTCACACCTTTTGAAGCTCTTCATATTTTTTACACCTTTCTCAGGCTCTTCATGTTTTTCAACACCTCTTCATGCTCCTCCTACTTTTCAGACCATTTAATGTTCCTCATGTATTTCACACCTTTTGAAGTTCTTCATATTTTTCACACCTTTTGAAGCTCTTCATATTTTTCACACGTTTTCAGGCTCTTCATGTATTTCAAAACCGCTTCATGCTGCTTCAATTTTTCAGACCGTTTCATGCTCCTCATAATTTTGACCCGTTTGGAAGCTGTTCATATTTTTCACACCTTTTCAGTTTCTTCAGGTTTTTGAACACCACTTCATGCTCCTCCTGTTTTTCAGATCGTTTCATGCTCATCTCATTTTTGACACCTTTTGAAACTCTTCATATTTTTCACACCTTTTGAAGCTCTTCATATATTTCACACCTTCTCTGGCTCTTCATGTTTTTCAACATCACTTCATGCTCCTCCTATTTTTCAGACCCTTTCATGCTAATCTAATTTTTGACACCTTTTGAAGGTCTTCATATTTTTCACACCTTTTGAAGCTCTTCATATTTTTCAAACCTTTTCAGGCTCTTCATGTTTTTGAACACCGCTTCATGCTCCTCCCTTTTTTCAGACCGTTTCATGCTCCTCCTATTTTTCACACCTTTTGAAGCTCTTCATATTTTTCACACCTTTTCAGGCTCTTCATGTTTTTGAACACCGCTTGATGCTCCTCCTATTTTTCAGACCGTTTCATGCTCCTCATGTATTTCACACGTTTTGAAGCTCTTCATATTTTTCACACCTTTTCAGCCTCTTCATGATTTTGAACACCGCTTCATCATCCTCCTATTTTTCAGAATGTTTCATGCTCCTCATATTTTTGACAACTTTTGAAGCTTTTCATATTTTTCACAACTTTTCAGGCTCTTCATGTTTTTGAACAGAGCTTCATGCTCCTCCTATTTTTCAGACCGTATCATGTTCCTCATGTATTTTACACCTTTTGAAGCTCTTCATATTTTTCACACCTTTTCAGGCTCTTCATGCATTTGAACAACTTTTCATGCTCCTCCTATTTTTCAGACCGTTTCATACTCCTCATTGTTTTGACACCTTTTGAAGCTCTTCATATTTTTCACACCTTTTCAGGTTCTTCATGTTTTTCAACATCGCTTCATGCTCCTCCTATTTTTCAGACCGTTTCATGCTCCTCATATTTTTGACACCTTTTGAAGCTCTTAATATATTTCACAGCTTTTCAGACTCTTCATGATTTCCATTACCGCTTCATGCTCCTCATATTTTTCAGACCGTTTCATGCTCATCTCATTTTTATCACCTTTTGAAACTCTTCATATTTTTCACCCCTTTTGAAGCTCTTCATATTTTTCACACGTTTTCATGCTCTTCATGTTTTTCAACACCACTTCTTGCTTCTCCTATTTTTCAGACCGTTTCATGATCCTCATATTTTTGACCCATTTTGAAACTCTTCATATTTTTCACACCTTTTCAGGCTCTTCATGTTTTTCAACACCGCTTCATGCTCCTCCTATTTTTCAGACCCTTTCATGCTCCTCATAATTTTGACACCTTTTGATGCTCTTCATATTTTTCACACCTTTTCAGGCTCTTCATGTTTTTCCACACCGCTTCATGCTCCTCCTATTTTTCAGACCATTTCATGCTCCTCATATATTTGACACATTTTGAAGCTCTTCATATTTTTCACACCTTTTCATGCTCTTCATGTTTGTGAACACCGCTTCATGCTCGTCCTATTTTTCAGACCGTTTCAGGCTCCTCATGTATTTCACACCTTTTGAAGCTCTTCATATTTTGCACAGCTTTTCAGGCTCTTCATGTTTTTCACAAACACTTCATGCTCGTCCTATTTTTCAGACCGTTTCATGCTCCTCATATTTTTGACAACTTTTGAAGCTCTTCATATTTTTGACACCTTTGAGGCTCTTCATGTTTTTGAACACCACTTCATGCTCCTCCTATATTTCAGTCCGTTTCATGCTCCTCCTATTTTTCACACCTTTTGAAGCTCTTCATATTTTTGACACCTTTGAGGCTCTTCATGTTTTTGAACACCACTTCATGCTCCTCCTATTTTTCAGACCGTTTCATGGTCCTCATATATTTGACTCCTTTAGAAGCTCTTCATATTTTTCACACCTTTTCAGGCTCTTCATGGTTTTCAACACCGCTTCATGCTCCTCCTCTTTTTCAGACCGTTTCATGCTCCTCATATTTTTGGCACCTTTTGAAGCTCTTCATATTTTTCACACCTTTTCAGGTCTTCATGTTTTTGAACACCATTTCATGCTCCTCCTATTTTTCAGACCGTTTCATGGTCCTCATATTTTTGACACCTTTTAAACCTCTTCATATTTTTCACACCTTTTCAGGCTCTTCATGTTTTCAACACCGCTTCATGCTCCTACTATTTTTCAGACGGTTTCATGCTCCTCATATTTTTGACACCTTTTGAAGCTCTTCATATTATTCACACCTTTTCAGGCTCTTCATGTTTTTCAACACCGCTTCATGCTCCTCCTTTTTTTCAGACCGTTTCATGCTCCTCATATTTTTGACGCCTTTTGAAGCTCTTCATATTTTTCACACTTCCCCAGGCTCTTCATGTTTTTGAACACCATTTCATGCTCCTCCTGTTTTTCAGACCGTTTCATGCTCCTCATCTTTTTGACACGTTTTGAAACTCTTCATATTTATCACACCTTTTCAGGCTCTTCATGTTTTTCAACACAATTTCATGCTCCTCCTTTTTTTCAGACCGTTTTATGCTCCTCATATATTTGACACCTTTTGAAGCTCTTCATAATTTCCACACCTTTTCAGGCTCTTCATGTTTTTCTACACCGCTTCATGCTCCCCCTACATTTCAGACCGTTCATGCCTCTCATATTTTTGAAACCTTTTGAAGCTCTTCATATTTTTCACACCTTTTTAGGCTCTTCATGTTTTTCAACACCATTTCATGCTCCTCCTTTTTTTCAAACCATTTTATGCTCCTCATATATTTGACACCTTTTGAAGCTCTTCATAATTTCCACACCTCTTCAGGCTCTTCATGTTTTTGAACACCATTTCATGCTCCTCTTATTTTTTTTTTTTATTGTTTTTTTTTTTTTAATTTTTTAAATTATTTTTATTTTTTCTTTCCCAGTCGGTTTTGTCATACATTGATATGAATCAGCCATGGATTTACATGTATTCCCAATTCCAATCCCCCCTCCCACCTCCCTCTCCACCCGATTCCTCTCCGTCTTCCCAGTGCACCAAGCCGGAGCACTTGTCTCGTGCATCCTACCTGGGCTGGTGATCTGTTTCACCATAGATAGCATACATGCTGTTCATTTGAAATATCCCACCCTCACATTCTCCCACAAAGTTCAAAAGTCTGTTCTGTATTTCTGTGTCTATTTTTCTGTTCTGCATATAGGGTTATCGTTATCACCTTTCTAAATTCCATATACATGTGTCAGCATGCTCTAATGTTCTTTATCTTTCTGGCTTACTTCACTCTGTATAATGGGCTCCAGCTTCATCCATCTCATTAGGACTGATTCAAGTGAATTTTTTAATGGCTGAGTAATATTCCATGGTGTATATGTACCACAGCTTTCTTATCCATTCATCTGCTGACGGGCATCTAGGTTGCTTCCATGTCCTGGCTATTATAAATAGTGCTGCGATGAACATTGGGGTGCACGTGTCTCTTTCAGACGAACCTATGGACACCTTATCTTTGACAAAGGAGGCAAGGATATACAATGGAAAAAAGACAACCTCTTTAACAAGTGGTGCTGGGAAAACTGGTCAACCACTTGTAAAAGAATGAAAATAGAACACTTTCTAACACCATACACAAAAATAAACTCAAAATGGATTAAAGATCTAAATGTAAGACCAGAAACTATAAAACTCCTAGAGGAGAAGATAGGCAAAACACTCTCCGACATAAATCAAAGCAAGATCCTCTATGACCCACCTCCCAGAATATTGGAAATAAAAGCAAAACTAAACAAATGGGACCTAATGAAACTTAAAAGCTTTTGCACTACAAAGGAAACTATAAGTAAGGTGAAAAGACAGCCCTCAGATTGGGAGAAAATAATAGCAAATGAAGAAACAGACAAAGGATTAATCTCAAAAATATACAAGCAAATCCTGCAGCTCAATTCCAGAAAAATAAATGACCCAATACAAAATGAGCCAAAGAACTAAACAGACATTTCTCCAAAGAAGACATACAGATGGATAACAAACACATGAAAAGATGCTCAACATCACTCATTATTAGAGAAATGCAAATCAAAACCACAATGAGGTACCATTATATGCCAGTCAGGATGGCTGCTATCCAGAAGTCTACAAGCAATAAATGCTGGAGATGGTGTGGAGAAAAGGGAACCCTCTTACACTGTTGGTGGGAATACACACTAGTACAGCCGCTATGGAAAACAGTGTGGAGATTTCTTAAAAAACTGGAAATAGAACTGCCATATGACCCAGCAATCCCACTTCTGGGCATACACACTGAGGAAACCAGATCCTCTTATTTTTCAGACCGCTTCAAGCTCCTCATATTTTTTACACCTTTTGAAGCTCTTCATATATTTCACACCTTTTCAGGCTCTTCATGTTTTTCAACACCGCTTCATGCTCCTCCTATTTTTCAGACCGTTTCATGGTCCTCATGTTTTTGTCACCTTTTGAAGTTCTTCATATTTTTCACACCTTTTCATACTCTTCATGTTTTTGAACACCATTTCATGCTCCTCCTATTTTTTAAACCGTTTCATGCTCCTCATATTTTTCACACATTTTGAAGCTCTTCATATTTTTCACACCTTTTCAGGCTCTTCATATTTTACAACAAGTTTTCATGCTCCTCCTATTTTTCAGACCGTTTAATGCTCCCCATAATTTTGACACCTTTTGAAGCGCTTCATAATTATCACACCTTTTCAGGCTCTTCATGCTTTTCAAATTTGCTTCTGCTCCTCCTATTTTTCAGACCGTTTCATGCTCCTCATATTTTTGACACCTTTTGAAGCTCTTCATATTTTTCACAGCTTTTCAGGCTCTTCATGTTTTTCAACACCGCTTTATTCTCCTCATATTTTTCAGACCGTTTCATGCGCCTCATATTTTGGATATCTTTTGAAGCTCGTCATATTTCTAACAACTATTCAGGCTCTTCATGTTTTCAACACAGTTTCATGCTCCTCCTATTTTTCAGACCGTTTCATGCGCCTCATATTTTGAGTCCTTTTGAAGCTCTTCATATTTTTCACACATTTTCAGGCTCTTCATGTTTTTCAACACCGTTTCTTGCTCATCCTCTTTTTCAGACCGTTTCATGCCCCTCATATTTTTGACACCTTTTCAAGCTCTTCACATTTTTCAAACCTTTTCAGGCTCTTCATGTTTTTGAACAACGTTTCATTCTCCTCCTATTTTTCAGACAGTTTCATGCCCCTCATATTTTTGACACCTTTTCAAGCTCTTCACATTTTTCAAAACATTTCAGGCTCTTCATGATTTGAACACCGTTTCATCCTCCTCCTAATTTTCAGACCGTTTCATGCTCCTCATATATTTGACACCTTTTGAAGCTCTTCATATTTTTCACAACTTTTCAGGTTCTTCATGTTTTCAACACCACTTCATGCTCCTCCTATATTTCTGACCGTGTCATGCTCCTCATATTTTTGACAACTTTTGAAGCTCTTCATATTTTTCACACCTTTTCAGGCTCTTCATGTTTTTCTACACCGCTTCATGCTCCTCCTATTTTTGACATCTTTTGAAGCTCTTCATATATTTCACACCTTTTCAGGGTTTTCATGTTTTTGAACACCGTTTCATGCTCCTCATATTTTTCAGACCGTTTCATGCTCCTCATATTATTGACACCTTTTGAAGCTCTTCATATATTTCACACCTTTTCAGGGTTTTCATGTTTTTGAACACCGTTTCATGCTCCTCATATTTTTCAGACCGTTTCATGCTCCTCATATTTTTGACACCTTTTGAAACTCTTCATATTTTTCACAATTTTTCAGGCTCCTCATGTTTTTGAACACCGTTTCATGCTCCTCCATTTTTTCAGACCGTTTCATGCTCTTCATATTTTGACACCTTTTGAAGCTCTTCATATTTTTCACACCTTTTCAGGCTCTTCATATTTTTCAACAAGGTTTCATGCTCCTCCTATTTTTCAGACGGTTTCATGCTCCTCATATGTTTGACACCTTTTGAAGCTCTTCATATTTTTCACACCTTTCCAGGCTCTTCATATTTTTGAACACCGATTAATGCTCCTCCTATTTTTCAGACCGTTTCTTGCTCCTCATATTTTTGACACCTTTTGAAGCTCTTCATATTTTTCACACCTTTTCAGGCTCTACATATTTTTCAACACAACTTCATGCTCCTCCTTTATTTGAGACCGTTTCATGCTCCTCATATTTTTGACACCTTTTGAAGCTCTCCATAGATTTCACACCTTTTCAGGCTCTTCATGTTTTTCTACACCGCTTCTTGCTCCTACTATTTTTCAGAGCTATTCATGCTCCTCATATTTTTGTCACCTTTTGAAGCTCTTCATATATTTCACACCTTTTCAGGCTTTTCATGTTTTTCAACACCGCTTCATGCTCCTACTATTTTTCAGACCTTTTCATGCTCCTCATATGTTTCACACCTTTTTAAGTTCTTCATGTTTTTTAACACCTTTCACGCTCCTCCTATATTTCAGACCGTTTCAAGCTCCTCATATTTTTGACACCTTTTGAAGCTCTTCATATTTTTCACATTTATCAGGGTCTTCATGTTTTTCTACAGCACTTCATGCTCCTCCTATTTTTCAGACCTTTTCATTCTCCTCATATGTTTCACAACTTTTTCAGACTCTTCATGTTTCTCAACACCACTTCATGCTCCTCCTATTTTTCAGACCGTTTCATGCTCCTCATATTTTTGACGCCTTTTGAAGCTCTTCATATTTTTCACACTTCTCCAGGCTCTTCATGTTTTTGAACACCGTTTCATGCTCCTCCTGTTTTTCAGACCGTTTCATGCTGCTCATATTTTTGACACCTTTTGAAGTTCTTCATATTTTTCACACCTTTTCAGGCTCTTCACGTTTTTCAACACCACTTCATGCTCCTCCTATTTTTCAGTCCGTTTCATGCTCCTTATATTTTTGACACCTTTTGAAGTTCTTCATATTTTTCACACCTTACAGGCTCTTCATGATTTTCAACACCACTTCATGCTCCTCCTAATTTTCACACCGTTTCATGCTCCTCATATATTTGACACCTTTTGAAGCTCTTCAGATTTTTCACACCTTTTCAGGCTCTTCATATTTTTCAACACCGCTTCATGCTCCTCCTATTTTTCAGACCGTTTCATGCTCCTCATCTTTTTGACACGTTTTGAAACTCTTCATATTTATCACACCTTTTCAGGCTCTTCATGTTTTTCAACACCATTTCATGCTCCTCCTTTTTTTCAGACCGTTTTATGCTCCTCATATATTTGACACCTTTTGAAGCTCTTCATAATTTCCACACCTTTTCAGGCTCTTCATGTTTTTCTACACCGCTTCATGCTCCCCCTACATTTCAGACCGTTCATGCCTCTCATATTTTTGAAACCTTTTGAAGCTCTTCATATTTTTCACACCTTTTTAGTCTCTTCATGTTTTTCAACACCATTTCATGCTCCTCCTTTTTTTCAAACCGTTTTATGCTCCTCATATATTTGACACCAGTTGAAGCTCTTCATAATTTACACACCTTTTCAGGCTCTTCATGTTTTTGAACACCGTTTCATGCTCCTCTTATTTTTTTTATTGTTATTTTTTTTATTTTTTTTATTATTTTTATTTTTTTTCCCAGTCGGTTTTGGCATACATTGATATGAATCAGCCATGGATTTACATGTATTCCCATTCCCGATTCCCCCTCCCACCTCCCTCTCCACCCGATTCCTCTGGGTCTTCCCAGTGCACCAAGCTGGAGCACTTGTCTCGTGCATCCTACCTGGGCTGGTGATCTGTTTCACCATAGATAGCATACATACTGTTCTTTTGAAATATCCCACCCTCACATTTTCCCACAAAGTTCAAAAGTCTGTTCTGTATTTCTGTGTCTCTTTTTCTGTTCTGCATATAGGGTTATCGTTGTCACCTTTCTAAATTCCATATACATGTGTCAGTATGCTGTAATGTTCTTTATCTTTCTGGCTTACTTCACTCTGTATAATGGGCTCCAGCTTCATCCATATCATTAGGCCTGATTCAAATGAATTCTTTTTAATGGCTGAGTAATATTCCATGGTGTATATGTACCACAGCTTTCTTATCCATTCATCTGCTGACGGGCATCTAGGTTGCTTCCATGTCCTGGCTATTATAAATAGTGCTGCGATGAACATTGGGGTGCACGTGTCTCTTTCAGACGAACCTATGGACACCTTATCTTTGACAAAGGAGGCAAGGATATGCAATGGAAAAAAGACAACCTCTTTAACAAGTGGTGCTGGGAAAACTGGTCAACCACTTGTAAAAGAATGAAAATAGAACACTTTCTAACACCATACACAAAAATAAACTCAAAATGGATTAAAGATCTAAATGTAAGACCAGAAACTATAAAACTCCTAGAGGAGAAGATAGGCAAAACACTCTCCGACATAAATCAAAGCAAGATCCTCTATGACCCACCTCCCAGAATATTGGAAATAAAAGCAAAACTAAACAAATGGGACCTAATGAAACTTAAAAGCTTTTGCACTACAAAGGAAACTATAAGTAAGGTGAAAAGACAGCCCTCAGATTGGGAGAAAATAATAGCAAATGAAGAAACAGACAAAGGATTAATCTCAAAAATATACAAGCAAATCCTGCAGCTCAATTCCAGAAAAATAAATGACCCAATACAAAATGAGCCAAAGAACTAAACAGACATTTCTCCAAAGAAGACATACAGATGGATAACAAACACATGAAAAGATGCTCAACATCACTCATTATTAGAGAAATGCAAATCAAAACCACAATGAGGTACCATTACATGCCAGTCAGGATGGCTGCTATCCAAAAGTCTACAAGCAATAAATGCTGGAGAGGGAGTGGAGAAAAGGGAACCCTCTTATACTGTTGGTGGGAATGCACACTAGTACAGCCGCTATGGAAAACGGTGTAGAGATTTCTTAAAAAACTGGAAATAGAACTGCCATATGACCCAGCAATTCCACTTCTGGGCATACACACTGAGGAAACCAGATCCTCTTATTTTTCAGACCGTTTCAAACTCCTCATATTTTTCACACCTTTTGAAGCTCTTCATATATTTCACACCTTTTCAGGCTCTTCATGTTTTTCAACACCGCTTCATGCTCCTCCTATTTTTCAGACCGTTTCATGGTCCTCATATTTTTGACACCTTTTGAAGCTCTTCATATTTTTCACACCTTTCCGTGCTCTTCATGTTTTTCAACACGCTTTCATGCTCCTCCGATTATTCAGATCGTTTCATGCTCCTCATATTTTTGACACATTTTGAAGCTCTTCATATTTTCGACACCTTTCAGGTTCTTCATGTTTTTCAACACCGTTTCATGCTCCTCCTATTTTTCAAACCGTTTCATGCTCCTCATATTTTTGACACATTTTGAAGCTCTTCATATTTTCGACACCTTTCAGGTTCTTCATGTTTTTCAACACCGTTTCATGCTCCTCCTATTTGTCAAACCGTTTCATGTTCCTCCTATTTTTCAGACCGTTTCTTGCTCCTCATATTTTTGACACCTTTTGAAGCTCTTCATGTTTTTTAACACCTTTTCACGCTCCTCCTATATTTCAGACAGTTTCAAGCTCCTCATATTTTTGACACCTTTTGAAGCTCTTCATATTTTTCACATTTTTTCAGGGTCTTCATATTTTTCTACACCACTTCATGCTCCTCCTATTTTTCAGACCGTTTCATTCTCCTCATATGTTTCACAACTTTTTCAGGCTCTTCATGTTTCTCAACACCACTTCATGCTCCTCCTATTTTTCAGACCGTTTCATGCTCCTCATATTTTTGACACCTTTTGAAGTTCTTCATATTTTTCACACCTTTTCAGGCTTTTCATGTTTTTCTACACTGCTTCATTCTCTTCCTATTTTTCAGACATTTTCATGCTCCTCATACTTTTGACATCCTTTGAAGCTCTTCATATTTTTCACACCTTTTCAGGCTTTTCAGGTATTTCAACACCGTCTCATGCGCCTCCTATTTTTCAGACCGTTTCATGCTCCTCATATGTTTCACACCTTTTTCAGGCTCTTCATGTTTTTCAACACCACTTCATGCTCCTCCTAATTTTCAGACCGTATCATGCTCATCATATTTTTGACACAGTTTGAAGCTCTTCCTACTTTTCACACCTTTTGAGGCTCTTCATGTTTTTGAAAACAGTTTCTTGCTCCTCATATTTTTCAGACCGTTTCATGGTCCTCATATTTTTGACACCTTTTGAAGCTCTTCATATTTTTCACACTTTTTCAGGGTCTTCATATTTTTCTACACCACTTCATGCTCCTCCTATTTTTCAGACCGTTTCATGCTCCTCATATTTTTGACACCTTTTGAAGTTCTTCATATTTTTCACACCTTTTCAGGCTTTTCATGTTTTTCTACACCGCTTCATTCTCTTCCTATTTTTCAGACATTTTCATGCTCCTCATATTTTTGACATCCTTTGAAGCTCTTCATATTTTTCACACCTTTTCAGGCTTTTCAGGTATTTCAACACCGTCTCATGCGCCTCCTATTTTTCAGACCGTTTCATGCTCCTCATATGTTTCACACCTTTTTCAGGCTCTTCATGTTTTTCAACACCACTTCATGGTCCTCCTATTTTTCAGACCGTATCATGCTCATCATATTTTTGACACAGTTTGAAGCTCTTCCTACTTTTCACACCTTTTGAGGCTCTTCATGTTTTTGAAAACAGTTTCTTGCTCCTCATATTTTTCAGACCGTTTCATGGTCCTCATATTTTTGACACCTTTTGAAGCTCTTCATATTTTTCACACTTTTTCAGGGTCTTCATGTTTTTCTACACCACTTCATGCTCCTCCTATTTTTCAGTCCGTTTCATTCTCCTCATATGTTTCACAACTTTTTCAGGCTCTTCATGTTTCTCAACACCACTTCATGCTCCTCCCATTTTTCAGACCGTTTCATGCTCCTCATATTTTTGACACTTTTTGAAGCTCTTCATATTTTTCACACCTTTCCAGGCTCTTCATGTTTTTGAACACCGTTTCATGATCATCCTATTTTTCAGACCGTTTCATGCTCCTCATATGTTTCACACCTTTTGAAGCTCTTCATGTTTTTTAACACCTTTTCATGCTCCTCCTATATTTCAGACCGTTTAATGCTCCTTATATTTTTGACACCATTTGAAGCTCTTCATATTTTTCGCACCTTTTCAGGCTCTTCATATTTTTCAACACCACTTCATGCTTCTCCAATTTTTCAGACCGTTTCATGCTCCTCATATATATGACACCTTTTGAAGCTCTTCATATTTTTCACATCTTTTCAGGCTCTTCATATTTTTCAACCCGCTTAAGCTCCTCCTATTTTTCAGAGCGTTTCTTGCTCCTCATATTTTTGACACCTTTGAGGCTCTTCATATATTTCACACCTTTTCTGGCTCTTCATGTTTTTGAACACCGATTCATGCTCCTCCTATTTTTCAGACCGTTTCATGCTCCTCATATTTTAGACACCTTTTGAACCTCTTCATATTTTTCACACCTTTTCAGGCTCTTCATGTTTTCAACACTGCTTCATGCTCCACTATTTTTCAGACGGTTTCATGCTCCTCATATTTTTGACACCTTTTGAAGCTCTTCATATTATTCACACCTTTTCAGGCTCTTCATGTTTTTCAACACCGCTTCATGCTCCTCCTTTTTTTCAGACCGTTTCATGCTCCTCATATTTTTGACGCCTTTTGAAGCTCTTCATATTTTTCACACTTCTCCAGGCTCTTCATGTTTTTGAACACCGTTTCATGCTCCTCCTGTTTTTCAGACCGTTTCATGCTGCTCATATTTTTGACACCTTTTGAAGTTCTTCATATTTTTCACACCTTTTCAGGCTCTTCACGTTTTTCAACACCACTTCATGCTCCTCCTATTTTTCAGTCCGTTTCATGCTCCTTATATTTTTGACACCTTTTGAAGTTCTTCATATTTTTCACACCTTACAGGCTCTTCATGATTTTCAACACCACTTCATGCTCCTCCTAATTTTCACACCGTTTCATGCTCCTCATATATTTGACACCTTTTGAAGCTCTTCAGATTTTTCACACCTTTTCAGGCTCTTCATATTTTTCAACACCGCTTCATGCTCCTCCTATTTTTCAGACCGTTTCATGCTCCTCATCTTTTTGACACGTTTTGAAACTCTTCATATTTATCACACCTTTTCAGGCTCTTCTGTTTTTCAACACCATTTCATGCTCCTCCTTTTTTTCAGACCGTTTTATGCTCCTCATATATTTGACACCTTTTGAAGCTCTTCATAATTTCCACACCTTTTCAGGCTCTTCATGTTTTTCTACACCGCTTCATGCTCCCCCTACATTTCAGACCATTCATGCCTCTCATATTTTTGAAACCTTTTGAAGCTCTTCATATTTTTCACACCTTTTTAGGCTCTTCATGTTTTTCAACACCATTTCATGCTCCTCCTTTTTTTCAAACCGTTTTATGCTCCTCATATATTTGACACCTTTTGAAGCTCTTCATAATTTCCACACCTTTTCAGGCTCTTCATGTTTTTGAACACCGTTTCATGCTCCTCTTATTTTTTTTTATTGTTATTTTTTTTATTTTTTTTTTATTATTTTCATTTTTTTTCCCAGTCGGTTTTGTCATACATTGATATGAATCAGCCATGAATTTACATGTATTCCCAGTCCCGATTCCCCCTCCCACCTCCCTCTCCACCCGATTCCTCTGGGTCTTCCCAGTGCACCAAGCCGGAGCACTTGTCTCGTGCATCCTACCTGGGCTGGTGATCTGTTTCACCATAGATAGCATACATGCTGTTCTTTTGAAATATCCCACCCTCACATTCTCCCACAAAGTTTAAAAGTCTGTTCTGTATTTCTGTGTCTCTTTTTCTGTTCTGCATATAGGGTTATCGTTGTCACCTTTCTAAATTCCATATACATGTGTCAGTATGCTGTAATGTTCTTTATCTTTCTGGCTTACTTCACTCTGTATAATGGGCTCCAGCTTCATCCATCTCATTAGGCCTGATTCAAATGAATTCTTTTTAATGGCTGAGTAATATTCCATGGTGTATATGTACCACAGCTTTCTTATCCATTCATCTGCTGACGGGCATCTAGGTTGCTTCCATGTCCTGGCTATTATAAACAGTGCTGCGATGAACATTGGGGTGCACGTGTCTCTTTCAGACGAACCTATGGACACCTTATCTTTGACAAAGGAGGCAAGGATATACAATGGAAAAAAGACAACCTCTTTAACAAGTGGTGCTGGGAAAACTGGTCAACCACTTGTAAAAGAATGAAAATAGAACACTTTCTAACACCATACACAAAAATAAACTCAAAATGGATTAAAGATCTAAATGTAAGACCAGAAACTATAAAACTCCTAGAGGAGAAGATAGGCAAAACACTCTCTGACATAAATCAAAGCAAGATCCTCTATGACCCACCTCCCAGAATATTGGAAATAAAAGCAAAACTAAACAAATGGGACCTAATGAAACTTAAAAGCTTTTGCACTACAAAGGAAACTATAAGTAAGGTGAAAAGACAGCCCTCAGATTGGGAGAAAATAATAGCAAATGAAGAAACAGACAAAGGATTAATCTCAAAAATATACAAGCAAATCCTGCAGCTCAATTCCAGAAAAATAAATGACCCAATACAAAATGAGCCAAAGAACTAAACAGACATTTCTCCAAAGAAGACATACAGATGGATAACAAACACATGAAAAGATGCTCAACATCACTCATTATTAGAGAAATGCAAATCAAAACCACAATGAGGTACCATTACATGCCAGTCAGGATGGCTGCTATCCAAAAGTCTACAAGCAATAAATGCTGGAGAGGGAGTGGAGAAAAGGGAACCCTCTTATACTGTTGGTGGGAATGCACACTAGTACAGCCGCTATGGAAAACGGTGTAGAGATTTCTTAAAAAACTGGAAATAGAACTGCCATATGACCCAGCAATTCCACTTCTGGGCCTACACACTGAGGAAACCAGATCCTTTTATTTTTCAGACCGTTTCAAACTCCTCATATTTTTTACACCTTTTGAAGCTCTTCATATATTTCACAACATTTGAGGCTCTTCATGTTTTTCAACACAACTTCATGCTCCTCCTATTTTTCAAACCGTTTCATGGTCCTCATATTTTTGACACCTTTTGAAGCTCTTCATATTTTTCACACCTTTCCGTGCTCTTTATGTTTTTCAACACGCTTTCATGCTCCTCCGATTATTCAGATCGTTTCATGCTCCTCATATTTTTGACACATTTTGAAGCTCTTCATATTTTCGACACCTTTCAGGTTCTTCATGTTTTTCAACACCGTTTCATGCTCCTCCTATTTTTCAAACCGTTTCATGCTCCTCATATTTTTGACACATTTTGAAGCTCTTCATATTTTCGACACCTTTCAGGTTCTTCATGTTTTTCAACACCGTTTCATGCTCCTCCTATTTGTCAAACCGTTTCATGTTCCTCCTATTTTTCAGACCGTTTCATGCTCCTCATATTTTTGACACCTTTTGAAGCTCTTCATGTTTTTCACACCCTTTCATGGTCTTCATATTTTTCAACACGGTTTCATGCTCCTCCTAATTTTCAGATCGTTTCATGCTCCTCATATTTTTGACACCTTTTGAAGCTCTTCTTATTCTTCACACTTTTTCAGGCTCTTCATGATTTTCAACACCGATTCATGCTCCTCCTCTCTTTCAAACCGTTTCAGGCTCCTCATATGTTTCACACCTTTTTCAGGCTCTTCATGTATTTCAACACCACTTCATGCTCCTCCTATTTTTCAGATCGTTTCATGCTCCTCATATTTTTGACACCTTTTGAAGCTCTTCATATTTTTCACAGCTTTCCAGGCTCTTCATATTTTTGAACACCGATTAATGCTCCTCCTATTTTTCAGACCGTTTCATGCTCCTCATATTTTTGACATCTTTTGAAGCTCTTCATATTTTTCACACATTTTCAGGCTCTTCAAATTTTTCAACACAACTTCATGCTCCTCCTTTATTTGATACCGTTTCATGCTCCTCATATTTTTGACTCCTTTTGAAGCTCTCCATAGATTTCACACCATTTCAGGCTCTTCATGTGTTTCTACACCACTTCATGCTCCTCCTATTTTTAAGAGCTTTTCATGATCCTCATATTTTTGTCACCTTTTGAAGCTCTTCATATTTTTCACACCTTTTCAGGCTTTTCATGTTTTTCAACACCGCTTCATGCTCCTACTATTTTCAGACCTTTTCATGCTCCTCATATGTTTCACACCTTTTTAAGCTCTTCATGTTTTAACACCTTTTCACGCTCCTCCTATATTTCAGACCGTTTCAAGCACATCATATTTTTGACACCTTTTGAAGCTCTTCATATTTTTCACATTTTTTCAGGGTCTTCATGTTTTTCTACACCACTTCATGCTACTCCTATTTTTAAGAGCTTTTCATGCTCCTCATATTTTTGTCACCTTTTGAAGCTCTTCATATTTTTCACACCTTTTCAGGCTTTTCATGTTTTTCAACACCACTTCATTCTCCTCCTTTATTTCAGACCGTTTCATGCTCCTCATCTTTTTCACACCTTTTGAAGCTCTTTATATTTTTCACACCTTTTCAGGCTTTTCATGTTTTTCTACACCGCTTCATTCTCTTCCTATTTTTCAGACATTTTCATGCTCCTCATATTTTTGACATCCTTTGAAGCTCTTCATATTTTTCACACCTTTTCAGGCTTTTCATGTATTTCAACACCGTCTCATGCGCCTCCTATTTTTCAGACCGTTTCATGCTCCTCATATGTTTCACACCTTTTTCAGGCTCTTCATGTTTTTCAACACCGCTTCATGCTCCTCCTATTTATCAGACCGTTTCATGCTCATCATATTTTTGACACAGTTTGAAGCTCTTCATACTTTTCACACCTTTTGAGGCTCTTCATGTTTTTGAAAACAGTTTCTTGCTCCTCATATTTTTCAGACCGTTTCATGGTCCTCATATTTTTGACACCTTTTGAAGCTCTTCATATTTTTCGCACCTTTTCAGGCTCTTCATTTTTTTGAACACCACTTCATGCTTCTCCAATTTTTCAGACCGTTTCATGCTCCTCATATATTTGACACCTTTTGAAGCTCTTCATATTTTTCACATCTTTTCAGGCTCTTCATATTTTTCAACCCGCTTAAGCTCCTCCTATTTTTCAGACCGTTTCTTGCTCCTCATATTTTTGACACCCTTGAGGCTCTTAATATATTTCACACCTTTTCAGGCTCTTCATGTTTTTGAACACCGCTTCATGCTCCTCCTATTTTTCAGACCGTTTCATGCTCCTCCTATTTTTCAGACCGTTTCATGCTCCTCATATTTTTGACACCTTTTGAACCTCTTCATATTTTTCACACCTTTTCAGGCTCTTCATGTTTTCAACACCGCTTCATGCTCCTACTATTTTTCAGACGGTTTCATGCTCCTCATATTTTTGACACCTTTTGAAGCTCTTCATATTATTCACACCTTTTCAGGCTCTTCATGTTTTTCAACACCGCTTCATGCTCCTCCTTTTTTTCAGACCGTTTCATGCTCCTCATATTTTTGACAACTTTTGAAGCTCTTCATATTTTTCACACTTCTCCAGGCTCTTCATGTTTTTGAACACCGTTTCATGTTCCTCCTTTTTTTCAGACTGTTTCATGCTGCTCATATTTTTGACACCTTTTGAAGTTCTTCATATTTTTCACACCTTTTCAGGCTCTTCACGTTTTTCAACACCACTTCATGCTCCTCCTATTTTTCAGACCATTTCAGGCTCCTCTTATTTTTTTTTTTTTATTGTTATTTTTTTTATTTTTTTTATTTTTTTTATTTTTTTTTTCCAGTGGGTTTTGTCATACCTTGATATGAATCAGCCATGGATTTACATGTATTCACAGTCCCGATTCCCCCTCCCACCTCCCTCTCCACCCGATTCCTCTGGGTCTTCCCAGTGCACCAAGCCGGAGCACTTGTCTCGTGCATCCTACCTGGGCTGGTGCTCTGTTTCACCATAGATAGCATACATGCTGTTCTTTTGAAATATCCCACCCTCACATTCTCCCACAAAGTTTAAAAGTCTGTTCTGTAATTCTGTGTCTCTTTTTCTGTTCTGCATATAGGGTTATCGTTGTCACCTTTCTAAATTCCATATACATGTGTCAGTATGCTGTAATGTTCTTTATCTTTCTGGCTTACTTCACTCTGTATAATGGGCTCCAGCTTCATCCATCTCATTAGGACTGATTCAAATGAATTCTTTTTAATGGCTGAGTAATATTCCATGGTGTATATGTACCACAGCTTTCTTATCCATTCATCTGCTGACGGGCATCTAGGTTGCTTCCATGTCCTGGCTATTATAAACAGTGCTGCGATGAACATTGGGGTGCACGTGTCTCTTTCAGACGAACCTATGGACACCTTATCTTTGACAAAGGAGGCAAGGATATGCAATGGAAAAAAGACAACCTCTTTAACAAGTGGTGCTGGGAAAACTGGTCAACCACTTGTAAAAGAATGAAAATAGAACACTTTCTAACACCATACACAAAAATAAACTCAAAATGGATTAAAGATCTAAATGTAAGACCAGAAACTATAAAACTCCTAGAGGAGAAGATAGGCAAAACACTCTCCGACATAAATCAAAGCAAGATCCTCTATGACCCACCTCCCAGAATATTGGAAATAAAAGCAAAACTAAACAAATGGGACCTAATGAAACTTAAAAGCTTTTGCACTACAAAGGAAACTATAAGTAAGGTGAAAAGACAGCCCTCAGATTGGGAGAAAATAATAGCAAATGAAGAAATAGACAAAGGATTAATCTCAAAAATACACAAGCAAATCCTGCAGCTCAATTCCAGAAAAATAAATGACCCAATAAAAAATGAGCCAAAGAACTAAACAGACATTTCTCCAAAGAAGACATACAGATGGATAACAAACACATAAAAGATGCTCAACATCACTCATTATTAGAGAAATGCAAATCAAAACCACAATGAGGTACCATTACATGCCAGTCAGGATGGCTGCTATCCAAAAGTCTACAAGCAATAAATGCTGGAGAGGGAGTGGAGAAAAGGGAACCCTCTTATACTGTTGGTGGGAATGCACACTAGTACGGCCGCTATGGAAAACGGTGTAGAGATTTCTTAAAAAACTGGAAATAGAACTGCCATATGACCCAGCAATTCCACTTCTGGGCATACACACTGAGGAAACCAGATCCTCTTATTTTTCGGACCGTTTCAAACTCCTCATATTTTTTACAACTTTTGAAGCTCTTCATATATTTCACACCTTTTCAGGCTCTTCATGTTTTTCAACACCGCTTCATGCTCCTACTATTTTTCAGACCGTTTCATGGTCCTCATATTTTTGACACCTTTTGAAGCTCTTCATATTTTTCACACCTTTTCAGGCTCTTCATGTTTTTGAACACCGTTTCATGCTCCTCCTATTTTTCAGACCGTTTCATGCTCCTCATGTTTTTGAGACGTTTTGAAGCTCTGCATATTTTTCATAACTTTCAGGCTCTTCATGCTTTTGAAACACCGTTACATGCTCCTCCTATTTTTCATACCATATCATGCTCCTCATTTTTTTGACACATTTTGAAGCTCTTCATATTTTTCACACCTTTTCAGGCTCTTTATGTTTTTCAACACCGTATCATGCTCCTCCTATTTTTCAGACCGTTTCATGCTCCTCATATCTTTGACACCTTTTGAAGCTCTTCATATTTTTCACATCATTTCAGGCTCTTCAAGTTTTTGAAAACGGCTTCATGCTCCTCCTAATTTTCAGACCGTTTTTTGCTCATCATATTTTTGACACATTTTGAAGCTTTTCATATTTTTCACAGCTTTTCAGGCTCTTCATGTTTTTGAACACAGTTTCATGCTCCGCATATTTTTCACACCTTTTCATGCTCTTCATATTTTTCACACCTTTTCAGGCTCTTCATGTTTCTCAACACCGTTTCATGCTTCTCCTATTTTTCAGACCATTTCATGCTCCTCATATTTTTGACAGCTTTTTAAGCTCTTCATATATTTCACACCTTTTCAGGCTTTTCATGTTTTTGAACACCGCTTCATGCTCCTCCTATTTTTCAGACCATTTCATGCTCCTCGTATTTTTCACACCTTTTGAAGCTCTTCGTATATTTCACACCTTTTCAGGCTCTTCATGTTTTTGAACACCGCTTAATGCTCCTCCCATTTTTCAGATTGTTTCATCCTCCTCATATTTTTGACACCTTTGAAGCTCTTCATATTTGTCACACCCTTCCAGGCTCTTCATGTTCTTCATCACTGTTTCATGCTCCTCCTATTTTTCAAACTGTTTCAGGCTCCTCATATTTTTCACACCTTTTGAAGCTCTTCATATTTTTCACACCTTTTCAGGCTCTTCATGTTTTTCAAAACCGCTTCATGCTCCTCCTGTTTTTCAGACCGTTTCAAGCTCCTCATGTTTTTCATATCTTTTGAAGCTCTTCATATTTTTCACAATTTTTCAGGCTCTTCATGATTTTCAACACCGCTTCATGATCCTCCTATTTATCAGACCGTTTCATGCTCATCTCATTTTTGACAGCTTTTGAAGCTGCTCATATTTTTCACACCTTTTGAAGCTCTTCATTTTTTTCACAACTTTTCAGGCTCTTCAAGTTTTTCAACACCGCTTCATGCTCCTCCTATTTTTCAGACCGTTTCATGCTCCTCATGTAATTCACACCTTTTGAAACTCTTCATATTTTTCACACCTTTTCAGGCTCTTCATGTTTTGGAACACCGTTTCATGCTCCTCCTATTTTTCAGACCTTTCATGCTCCTCATATTTTTGACACCTTTTGAAGCTCTTCATATTTTTCACAACTTTTCAGGCTCTTCATGTTTTTCAACACGGCTTCATGCTTCTCCTATTTTCCAGACCGTTTCATTGTCCTCATATTTTTGACACCTTTAGAAGCTCTTCATATTTTTCACAACTTTTCAGGCTCTTCATGTTTTTCAACACGGCTTCATGCTTCTCCTATTTTCCAGACCGTTTCATTGTCCTCATATTTTTGACACCTTTAGAAGCTCTTCATATTTTTCACACGTTTTCAGGCTCTTCATGTTTTTCAACACGGCTTCATGCTCCTCCTATTTTTCAGATCGGTTCATTCTCCTCATATTTTTCACACCTTTTGATGCTCTTCATATTTTTCACACCTTTTCAGGCTCTTCATGTTTTGGAACATCGTTTCATGCTCCTCCTATTTTTCAGACCTTTTCATGCTCCTCATATTTTTGACACCTTTTGAAGCTCTTCATATTTTTCACAACTTTTCAGGCTGTTCACGTTTTGGAACACCGTTTCATGCTCCTCCTTTTTTTCAGACCGTTTCATGCTCCTCATATCTTTGACACCTTTTGAAGCTCTATATTTTTCACACCTTTTCAGGATCTTCATGTTTTTGAACACCGCTTCATGCTACTCCTATTTTTCAGACCGTTTCATGCTCCTCCTATTTTTCACACTTTTTGAAGCTCTTCATATTTTTCACACCTTTTCAGGCTCTTCATGTTTTTGAACACCGTTTCATGCTGCTCCTATTTTTCAGACTCTTTCATGCTCGTCATATTTTTGACACCTTTTGAAGCTCTTCGTATTTTTCACACCTTTTCAGGCTCTTCATGTTTTTGAAAACCGCTTCATGCTCCTCCTATTTTTCACACCTTTTGAAGCTCTTCATATTTTTCACACCTTTTCAGGCTCCTCATGTTTTTCAACTCCGCTCATGCTCCTCCTCTTTTTCAGACCGTTTCATGCTCCTCATATTTTTGACACTTTTTGAGGCTCTTCATATTTTTCACACCATTTCAGGCTCTTCTTCGTTTTGAACAACGTTTCATGCTCCTCCTATTTTTCAGACCGTTTCATGCTCCTCATGTATTTCACACGTTTTGAAGCTCTTCATAATTTTCACACCTTTTCAGGCTCTACATGTTTTTCAACATCACTTCATGCTTCTCTTATTTTTCAGACCGATTCATGTTCCTCATATTTTTGACACCTTTTGAAGCTCTTCATATTTTTCACACCTGTTCAGGCTCTTCATGTTTTTCAACGCCGCTTCATGCTCCTCATCTTTTTCAGACCGTTTCATGCTCCTCATATTTTTCACACCTTTTGAAGCTCTTCATATTTTTCACAACTTTTCAGGCTCTTCATATTTTTGATCACCGTTTCATGCTCCTCCTATTTTTCAGACCGTTTCATGCTCCTCATATTTTGACACCTTTTTAAGCTCTTCACATTTTTCACACCTTTTCAGGCTCTTCATGTTTTTCAAAACCGCTTCATGATCCCCCTATATTTCAGACCGTTTCATGCTCCTCATATTTTTCACACCTTTTGAAGCTCTTCGTATTTTTCACACCTTTTCAGACTCTTCATGTTTTTCAACACCACTTCATGCTCCTCCTTTTTTTCCGACGGTTTCATGCTCATCGCATTTTTGACACCTTCTGAAGCTCTTCATTTTTTTCAAAACTTTTGAGCTCTTCACATTCTTCACACGTTTTCAGGCTCTTCATGTATTTCAATAACGGTTCTTACTCCTCCTATTTTTCAGAACGTTGCATGCTTCTCATATTTGTGATACGTTTTGAAGCTCTTCATATTTTTCACACCTTTTCAGGCTCTTCATGTTTTTCAACACCACTTCATGCTCCTCCTATTTTTCAGACCGTTTCATGCTCCTCCTATTTTTCACACCTTTTGAAGCTCTTCATATTTTTCACACCTTTTCAGGCTGTACATGTTTTTGAACACCACTTCATGCTCCTCCTATTTTTCCGATCGTTTCTTGCTCCTCATGTATTTCACACATTGTGAAGCTCTTCATATTTTTCACACCTTTTCAGGCTCTTCATGTTTTTCAACACCGCATCATGCTCCTCCTATTTTTCAGACCGTTTCATGCTCATTTCTTTTTTGACACCTTTTGAAGCTCTTCATATTTTTCATACGTTTTGAAGCTCTTCATACTTTTCACACTTTTTCAGGCTCTTCGTGTTTTTGAACACCGCTTCACGCTCCTCCTATTTTTCAGACCGTTTCATGCTGCTCGTATTTTTCAGACCGTTTCATGCTCCTCATAATTTTGACAATTTTATAAGCTCTTCATGTTTTTCACACTTTTTCAGGCTCTTCATGTTTTTGAACACCGCCTCATGCGCCTCCTATTTTTCAAACTTTTGAAGCTCTTCATGTTTTTCACACCTTTTCAGGCTCTTCATGTTTTTGAACACAGTTTCATGCTCCTCCTAATTTTCAGACCGTTTCATGCTCCTCATACATTTCACACCTTTTTAAGCTCTTCCTATTTTTCACACCTTTTCACGCTCTTCATGTTTTTGAACACCGTTTTATGCTGCCTCTATATTTCAGACCGTTTCATGCTCCTCATATATTTTAAACCTTTGGATCTCTTCATATATTTCACACCTTTTCAGGCTGTTCATGTTTTTCAACAACGCTTCATGATCTTCCTATTATTCAGACCGTTTCATGCTCCTCAAGTATTTCACACCTTTTGAAGCTCTTCATATTTTTCACACCTTTTCAGGCTCTTCATGTTTTTCAACACCACTTAATGCCCCTCCTATTTTTCAGACCGTAAGCTCTTCATATTTTTCACACCTTTTGAAGCTCTTCCTATTTTTCACACCTTTTCAGGCTCTTCAGGGTTTTGAACACCGCTTCATGCTCCTCATATTTTTCACACCTTTTGAAGCTCTTCATATTTTTCACACCTTTTCAGGCTCTTCATGTTTTTCAACACCGCTTCTTGCTCCTCCATTTTTCACACCCTTTCATGCTTCTCATGTATTTCACACCTTTTGAAACTCTTCATATTTTTCACATCTTTTCAGGCTCTTCATGTTTTTGAACAAGGTTTCATGCTCCTCCCATTTTTCAGACCGTTTCATGCTCCTCATATTTTTGACACGATTTGAAGCTCTTCATATATTTCCCATTTTTCAGGCTCTTCATGTTTTTGAACACCGTTTCATGCTCCTCCTATTTTTCAGACCGTTCATGCTCCTCATATTTTGACACATTTTGAAGCTCTTCATATTTTTCACATCTTTTCAGGCTCTTCATGTTTTTGAACAAGGTTTCATTCTCCTCCCATTTTTCAGACCGTTTCATGCTCCTCATATTTTTGACACGTTTTGAAGCTCTTCATATTTTTCACACCTTTTCAGGCTCTTCATGTTTTTGAACACCGTTTCATGCTCCTCCTATTTTTCAGACCGTTCATGCTCCTCATATTTTGACACCTTTTGAAGCTCTTCATATTTTTCACACCTTTTCAGGCTCTTCATGTTTCTGAACACCGCGTCATGCTCCTCCTATTTTTCATATCGTTTCATGCTTCTCATATTTTTCACACCTTTTGAAGCTCTTCATATTTTTCACACCTTTTCAGGCTCTTCATATTTTTCAACACCGCTTCATGCTCCTCCTATTTTTCAGACCGTTTCATGCTCATCTCATTTTTGACACCTTTTGAAGCTCTTCATATTCTTCACTCCTTTTGAAGCTCTTCATATTTTTCACACCTTTTGAAGCTCTTCATATTTCTCACACCTTTTCAGACTCTTCATGTTTTTCAACACCGCTTTTTGCTCCTCCTATTTTTCAGACCGTTTCATGCTCCTCATATTTTTGACACGCGTTGAAGTTCTTCATATTTTTCACACATTTTCAGGCTCTTCATGTTTTTAAACACCGCTTCATGCTGCTCCTGTTTTTCAGACCTTTTCATGCTCCTCATATTTTTCACATCTTTTGAAGTTCTTCTTATTTTTCACACCTTTTCAAGCTCTTCATCATTTTCAAAACCGCTTCATGCTCCTCCTATTTTACAGACCGTTTCATTCTCCTCATGTATTTCACACGTAATGAAGCTCTTCCAATTTTGCACAACTTTTCAGTCTCTTCTTGTTTTACAACACCGCATCATGCTCCTCCTATTTTTCAGACTGTTTCATGCTCCTCATATTTTTGACACCTTTTGAAGCTCTTCATATTTTTCACACCTTTTGAAGCTCTTCATGTTTTTCACACCTTTTCAGGCTCTTCATGATTTTCAACACCGCTTCATGCTCCTGCTATTTTTCAGACCGTTTCATGCTCATCTCTTTTTTGACACCTTTAGAAGCTGTTCATATTTTTCACACCTTTTAAAGCTCTTCATATTTTTCACATTTTTGAAACTCTTCATATTTTTCTCACCTTTTGAAGCTCTTCATGTTTTTCACACCTTTTCAGGCTTCTCATGTTTTTGAACACCGCTTCATGCTCCTCCTATTTTTCACTCCTTTTGAAGCTCTTCATATTTTTCACACCTTTTCAGGCTGTACATGTTTTTGAACACCACTTCATGCTCCTCCTATTTTTCAGACCGTTTCTTGCTCCTCATGTATTTCACACATTTTGAAGCTCTTCATATTTTTCACACCTTTTCAATGTCTTCATGTTTTTGATCACTGTTTCATGCTGCTCCTGTTTTTCAGACCATTTCATGATACTCATATTTTTGACACCTTTTGAAGCTCTTCATATTTTTCACACTTTTTCAGGCTGTTTATAGTTTTCAACACCGCTGCATGATTCTCCTATATTTGAGACCATTTCATGCTCCTCATATTTTTGACATTTTTTGAAGCTCTTCATATTTTTCACACCTTTTCAATGTCTTCATGTTTTTGATCACTGTTTCATGCTGCTCCTGTTTTTCAGACCATTTCATGATACTCATATTTTTGACACCTTTTGAAGCTCTTCATATTTTTCACACTTTTTCAGGCTGTTTATAGTTTTCAACACCGCTGCATGATTCTCCTATATTTGAGACCATTTCATGCTCCTCCTATTTTTCACACCTTTTGAAGCTCTTCCTATTTTTCACAGGTTTTCAGGCTCTTCATGTTTTTCAACACCGCTTCATGCTCCTCCTATTTTTCCGACCGTTTCATGCTCATCTCATTTTTGACACCTTTTGAACATCTTCATATTTTTCACACCTTTTGAAGCTCTTCATATTTTTCACTTCTTTTCAGGCTCTTCATGTTTTTTAACACCGCTTCATGCTCCTCATATTTTTCAGACCGTTTCATGCTCCTCATATTTTTGACATCTTTTGAAGCTCTTCACATTTTTCATACATTTTCAGGCTCTTCATGTTTTTCAACACCGCTTGATGATCCTCCTATATTTCAGACCGTTTCATGCTCCTCATATTTTTTACACCTTTTGAAGCTCTTCATATTTTTCACACCTTTTCAGACTCTTCATGTTTTTCAACACCGCTTCATGCTGCTCCTATTTTTCAGATCGTTTCAGGCTCCGCATATTTTTGACTCCTTTTGAAGCTCTTCATATTTTTCACACGTTTTCAGGCCCTTCATGTTTTTGAACACCGCTTCATGCTCCTCCTATTTTTCAGACGGTTTCAGGCTGCTCGTATTTTTCAGACCGTTTCATGCTCCCCATATTTTTGACAATTTTATAAGCTCTTCATATTTTTCACACATTTTCAGGCTCTTCATGTTTTTGAGCACCGCTTCATGCTCCTCCTATTTTTCAAACCTTTTGAAGCTCTTCATGTTTTTCACACCTTATCAGCCTCTTCATGTTTTTGAACATCTCTTCATGCTCCTCATATTTTTGACAATTTTATAAGCTCTTCATATTTTTCACACTTTTTCAGGCTCTTCATGTTTTTCAACACCGCTTCATGCTCCTCCTATTTTTCAAACCTTTTGAAGCTCTTCATATTTTTCACACGTTTTCAGGCCCTTCATGTTTTTGAACAACACTTCATGCTCCTCCTACTTTTCAGACTTTTTCATGCTCATCTCTTTTTTGACACCTTTTCAGGGTCTTCATATTTTTCAAACTTTTGAAGATCTTCATATTTTTCACACTTTTTCAGGCTCTTCATGTTTTGAACACTGCTTCATGCTCCTCCTATTTTTCAGACCGTTTCATTCTCCTCATGTGTTTCACACCTTTTGAAGCTCTTCATAATTTTCACACCTTTTCATGCTCTTCATGTTTTTGAACACCGTTTCATGCTCGTCCTATTTTTCAGACCATTTCAAGCTCCTCATATTTTTGAAACCTTTTGAAGCTCTTCATATTTTTCACACCTTTTCAGGCTTTTCATGTATTTGAACATCGCTTCATGCTCCTCACATTTCTCACACCTTTTGAAGCTCTTCATATTTTTCTCACCTTTTCTGGCTCCTCATGTTTTTGAACACCGCTTCATGCTCCTCATATTTTTCAGACCGTTTCATGATCCTCATGTATTTCACACCTTTTGAACCTCTTCATATTTTTCACACCTTTTCAATGTCTTCATGTTTTTGAACACTGTTTCATGCTGCTCCTGTTTTTCAGACCATTTCATGATACTCATATTTTTGACACCTTTTGAAGCTCTTCATATTTTTCACACTTTTTCAGGCTGTTTATAGTTTTCAACACCGCTGCTTGATTCTCCTATATTTGAGACCATTTCATGCTCCTCATATTTTTGACATTTTTTGAAGCTCTTCATATTTTTCACACCTTTTGAAGCTCTTCCTATTTTTCACAGCTTTTCAGGCTCTTCATGTTTTTCAACACCGCTTCATGCTCCTCATATATTTCAGACCGTTTCATGCTCCTCATATTTTTGACATCTTTTGAAGCTCTTCATATTTTTGACACCTTTTGAAGGTCTTCATGTTTTTCACACCTTTTGAAGCTCTTCATATTTTTCACTTCTTTTCAGGCTCTTCATGTTTTTCAACACCGCTTCATGTTCCTCATATTTTTCAGACCGTTTCATGCTCCTCATATTTTTGACATCTTTTGAAGCTCTTCACGTTTATCACACATTTTCAGGCTCTTCATGTTTTTCAACACCGCTTGATGATCCTCCTATATTTCAGACCGTTTCATGCTCCTCATATTTTTGACACGTTTTGAAGCTCTTCATATTTTTCACACCTTTTCCGTCTCTTCTTGTTTTTCAACACCGCTTCTTGCTCCTCCTATTTTTCAGACCGTTTCATGCTCCTCATATTGTTGACACCTTTTGAAGCACTTCATATTTTTCACACCTTTTCTGGCTCTTCATATTTTTGAACACCGCTTCATGTTCCTCCTGTTTTTCATACCTTTTGAAGCTCTTCATATTTTTCACACCTTTTCAGGCTCTTCAGGTTTTTGAACACCTCTTCATGCTCCTCCTATTTTTCAGACCGTTTCATGCTCCTCATGTATTTCACACCTTTTGCAGCTGTTCATATTTTTCACACCTTTTCAGGCTCTCCATGTTTCTGAACACCACTTCCTGCTCCTCCTATTTTTGAGGCCGTTTCATGCTCATCTCATTTTTGACACCTTCTGAAGCTCTTCATTTATTTCACACCTTTTGAGCTCTTCATATTCTTCACACGTTTTCAGGCTCTTCATGTATTTCAATAACGCTTCTTACTCCTCCTATTTTTCAGACCGTTTCATGCTCCTCGTATTTTTGACATCTTTTGAAGCTCTTCACATATTTCACACATTTTCAGGCTTTTCATGTTTCTGAACACCGCTTCATCCTCCTCCTATTTTTCACACCTTTTGAAGCTCTTCATATTTTTCACAGCTTTTCAGGCTGCACATGTTTTTGAACACGACTTCATGCTCCTCATCTTTTTCAGTCTGTTTCATGCTTCTCATATTTTTCACACCGTTTGAAGCTCTTCATATTTTTCACACGTTTTCAGGCTCTTCATGTTTTTGATCACCGTTTCATGCTCCTCCTATTTTTCAGACCGTTTCATGCTCCTCATATTTTTGACCATTTTATAAGCTCTTCATATTTTTCACACTTTTTTAGGCTCTTCATGAATTTTAACACCGCTTCATGCTCCTCCTATTTTTCAAACTTTTTGAAGCTCTTCATGTTTTTCACACCTTATCAGCCTCTTCATGTTTTTGAACACCTCTTCATGCTACTCCTATTTTTCAGACCTTTTCATGCTCCTCATATTTTTCACTCCTTAAAAGCTCTTCCTATTTTTCACAGCTTTTCAGGCTCTTCATGTTTTTCAACACCGCTTCATGCTCCTCATATTTTTCAGACCGTTTCATGCTCCTCATATTTTTGACATCTTTTGAAGCTCTTCATATTTTTGACACCTTTTGAAGGACTTCATATTTTTCACACCTTTTGAAGCTCTTCACATTTTTCACTTCTTTTCAGGCTCTTCATGTTTTTTAACACCGCTTCATGCTCCTCATATTTTTCAGACCGTTTCATGCTCCTCATTTTTTTGACATCTTTTGAAGCTCTTCACGTTTTTCACACATTTTCAGGCTCGTCATGTTTTTCAACACCGCTTCATGCTGCTCCTATTTTTCAGACCGTTTCATGCTCATCTCTTTTTTGACAACTTTTGAAGCTCTTCATATTTTCATACTTTTTGAAGCTCTTCATATTTTTCACACGTTTTCAGGCTCTTCATGTTTTTCAACACCGCTTCATGCTCCTCCTATTTTTCAGACCGTTTCATGCTCCTCATATTTTTGACACCTTTTGAAGCTCTTCATATTTTTCACACCTTTTCAGACTCTTCATGTTTTTCAACACCGCTTCATGCTGCTCCTATTTTTCAGACCGTTTCATGCTCATCTCTTTTTTGACAACTTTTGAAGCTCTTCATATTTTCATACCTTTTGAAGCTCTTCATATTTTTCACACGTTTTCAGGCTCTTCATGTTTTTCAACACCGCTTCATGCTCCTCCTATTTTTCAGACCGTTTCATGCTCCTCATATTGTTGACACCTTTTGAAGCACTTCATATTTTTCACACCTTTTCAGGCTCTTCATATTTTTGAACACCGCTTCATGCTCCTCATATTTTTCACACCGTTGGAAGCTCTTCATACTTTTCACACGTTTTCAGGCTCTTCATGTTTTTGATCACCGTTTCATGCTCCTCCTATTTTTCAGACCGTTTCATGCTCCTCATATTTTTGACCATTTTATAAGCTCTTCATATTTTTCACACTTTTTTAGTCTCTTCATGTTTTTTAACACCGCTTCATGCTCCTCCTATTTTTCAAACTTTTTGAAGCTCTTCATGTTTTTCACACCTTATCAGCCTCTTCATATTTTTGAACACCTCTTCATGCTACTCCTATTTTTCAGACCTTTTCATGCTCCTCATGAATTTCACACGTTTTGAAGCTCTACATATTTTTCACACCTTTTCAGACTCTTCATGTTTTGAACACTGCTTCATGCTCCTCCTATTTTTCAGACCGTTTCAAGCTCCTCATATTTTTGACACCTTTTGAAGCTCTTCATATTTTTCACACCTTTTCAGTCTCTTCATGTTTTTCAACTCCACTCATGCTCCTCCTCTTTTTCTGACCTTTTAATGCTCCTCATTTTTTGACACCTTTGGAAGCTCTTCATATTTTTCACACCTTTTGAAGCTCTTCATATTTTTCACAGCTTTTCAGGGTCTTCAAGTTTTTCAACATCGTTTCATTCTCCTCCTATTTTTCAGACAGTTTCATGCTCATCTCATTTTTGACACCTTTTGAAGCTCTTCATATTTTTCACACCTTTTGAAGCTCTTCATATTTTACACGTTTACAGGCTCTTCAAGTTTTTCAACATCGCTTCATGCTCCTCCTATTTTTCAGACCGTTTCATACTCCTCATATTTTTGACACGTTTTGAGGCTCTTCATAATTTTCACACCATTTTAGGCTCTTCATGTTTTTGAACACCGTTTCATGCTCCTCGTATTTTTCACACCTTTTAAAGCTCTTCATATTTTCACACCTTTTCAGGCTCTCATGTTTTTGAACACAGCTTCATGCTCCTCCTATTTTTTATACCGTTTCATGATACTCATGTATTTCACACCTTTTGAAGGTCTTCATATTTTTCACACCTTTTCAGGCTGTACATGTTTTTGAAGACCACTTCATGCTCCTCATCTTTTTCAGACCGTTTCATGCTCCTGATATTTTTCACACCGTTTGAAGCTCTTCATATTATTCACACGTTTTCAGATTCTTCATGTTTTTGATCAGCGTTTCATGCTCCTCATATTTTTGACACCTTTTGAAGCTCTTCACATTTATCACACGTTTTCAGGCTCTTCATGTTTTTCAACACCGCTTCATGATCCTCCTATATTTCAGAGCGTTTCATGCTCCTCATAATTTTGACAATTTTATCAGCTCTTCATATTTTTCACACTTTTTCAGGCTCTTCATGTTTTTGAACACCGCTTCATGCTCCTCCTATTTTTCAAACTTTTGAAGCTCTTCATGTTTTTCACACCTTTTCAGGCTCTTCATGTTTTTGAACACAGCTTCATGCTCCTCCTAATTTTCAGACCGTTTCATGCTCCTCATACATTTCACACCTTTTTTAGCTCTTCCTATTTTTCACACCTTTTCAAGCTCTTCATGTTTTTGAACACCGTTTTATGCTGCCTCTATTTTTCAGACCGTTTTATGCTCCTCATATATTTTAAACCTTTTGAATCTCTTCATATATTTCACAGCTTTTCAGGCTCTTCATGTTTTTCAACACCACTTAATGCCCCTCCTATTTTTCAGACCGTATCATGCTCATCTTATTTTTACACCTTTTGAAGCTCTTCATATTTTTCACAACTTTTGAAGCTCTTCCTATTTTTCACACCTTTTCAGGCTCTTCATGTTTTTCAACACCGCTTCTTGCTCCTCCATTTTTCACACCCTTTCATGCTTCTCATGTATTTCACACCTTTTGAAACTCTTCATATTTTTCACATCTTTTCAGGCTCTTCATGTTTTTGAACAAGGTTTCATGCTCCTCCCATTTTTCAGACCATTTCATGCTACTCATATTTTTGACACGTTTTGAAGCTCTTCATATTTTTCCCATTTTTCAGGCTCTTCATGTTTTTGAACACCGTTTCATGCTCCTCCTATTTTTCAGACCGTTCATGCTCCTCATATTTTGACACCTTTTGAAGCTCTTCATATTTTTCACACCTTTTCAGGCTCTTCATGTTTCTGAACACCGCGTCATGCTCCTCCTATTTTTCATATCGTTTCATGCTTCTCATATTTTTCACACCTTTTGAAGCTCTTCATATTTTTCACACCTTTTCAGGCTCTTCATGTTTTTCAACACCGCTTCATGCTCCTCCTACTTTTCAGACCGTTTCATGCTCATCTCATTTTTGACACCTTTTGAAGCTCTTCATATTCTTCACTCCTTTTGAAGCTCTTCATATTTTTCACACCTTTTGAAGCTCTTCATATTTCTCACACCTTTTCAGACTCTTCATGTTTTTCAACACCGCTTTTTGCTCCTCCTATTTTTCAGACCGTTTCATGCTCATCTCATTTTTGACACCTTTTGAAGCTCTTCATATTTTTCACACCTTTTGAAGCTCTTCATATTTTATACGTTTTCAGGCTCTTCAAGTTTTTCAACATCGCTTCATGCTCCTTCTATTTTTCAGACCGTTTCATGCTCCTCATATTTTTGACACGTTTTGAGGCTCTTCATAATTTTCACACCATTTTAGGCTCTTCATGTTTTTGAACACCGTTTCATGCTCCTCGTATTTTTCACACCTTTTAAAGCTCTTCATATTTTCACACCTTTTCAGGCTCTCATGTTTTTGAACACAGCTTCATGCTCCTCCTATTTTTTATACCGTTTCATGATACTCATGTATTTCACACCTTTTGAAGCTCTTCATATTTTTCACACCTTTTCAGGCTGTACATGTTTTTGAAGACCACTTCATGCTCCTCATCTTTTTCAGACCGTTTCATGCTCCTGATATTTTTCACACCGTTTGAAGCTCTTCATATTATTCACACGTTTTCAGATTCTTCATGTTTTTGATCAACGTTTCATGCTCCTCATATTTTTGACACCTTTTGAAGCTCTTCACATTTATCACACCTTTTCAGGCTCTTCATGTTTTTCAACACCGCTTCTTGCTCCTCCATTTTTCACACCCTTTCATGCTTCTCATGTATTTCACACCTTTTGAAAATCTTCATATTTTTCACACCTTTTCAATGTCTTCATGTTTTTGAACACTGTTTCATGCTGCTCCTGTTTTTCAGACCATTTCATGATACTCATATTTTTGACACCTTTTGAAGCTCTTCATATTTTTCACACATTTTCAGGCTGTTTATAGTTTTCAACACCGCTGCATGATTCTCCTATATTTGAGACCATTTCATGCTCCTCATATTTTTGACATTTTTTGAAGCTCTTCATATTTTTCACACCTTTTGAAGCTCTTCCTATTTTTCACAGCTTTTCAGGCTCTTCATGTTTTTCAACACCGCTTCATGCTCCTCATATTTTTCAGACCGTTTCATGCTCCTCATATTTTTGACATCTTTTGAAGCTCTTCATATTTTTGACACCTTTTGAAGGACTTCATATTTTTCACACCTTTTGAAGCTCTTCACATTTTTCACTTCTTTTCAGGCTTTTCATGTTTTTTAACACCGCTTCATGCTCCTCCTATTTTTCAGACCGTTTCATGCTCCTCAGGTATTTCACACCTTTTCAAGCTCTTCATATTTTTCACACCTTTTCAAGCTCTTCACGTTTTTGCACAACACTTCATGCTCCTCCTACTTTTCAGACTGTTTCATGCTCATCTCATTTTTGACACCTTTTCAGGGTCTTCATATTTTTCAAACTTTTGAAGATCTTCATATTTTTCACACTTTTTCAGGCTCTTCATGTTTTGAACACTGCTTCATGCTCCTCCTATTTTTCAGACCGTTTCATTCTCCTCATGTTTTTCACACCTTTTGAAGCTCTTCATAATTTTCACACCTTTTCATGCTCTTCATGTTTTTGAACACCGTTTCATGCTCGTCCTATTTTTCAGACCATTTCAAGCTCCTCATATTTTTGAAACCTTTTGAAGCTCTTCATATTTTTCACACCTTTTCCGTCTCTTCTTGTTTTTCAACACCGCTTCTTGCTCCTCCTATTTTTCAGACCGTTTCATGCTCCTCATATTGTTGACACCTTTTGAAGCACTTCATATTTTTCACACCTCTTCAGGCTCTTCATATTTTTGAACGCCACTTCATGTTCCTCCTCTTTTTCACACCTTTTGAAGCTCTTCATATTTTTCACACCTTTTCAGGCTGTACATGTTTTTGAAGACCACTTCATGCTCCTCATCTTTTTCAGATCGTTTCATGCTCCTGATATATTTCACACCGTTTGAAGCTCTTCATATTTTTCACACGTTTTCAGATTCTTCATGTTTTTGATCACCGTTTCATGCTCCTCCTATTTTTCAGACCGTTTCATGCTCCTCATATTTTTGACACCTTTTGAAGCTCTTCACATTTATCACACCTTTTCAGGCTCTTCATGTTTTTCAACACCGCTTCATGATCCTTCTATGTTTCAGAGCGTTTCATGCTCCTCATATTTTTGACACCTTTTGAAGCTCTTCACATTTTTCACACCTTTTCCGGCTCTTCATGTTTTTCAACTCCGCTTCATGCTCCTCCTATTTTTCAGATCGTTTCAGGCTCCGCATATTTTTGACTCCTTTTGAAGCTCTTCATATTTTTCACACATTTTCAGGCCCTTCGTGTTTTTGAACACCGCTTCATGCTCCTCCTATTTTTCAGACGCTTCAGGCTGCTCGTATTTTTCAGACCGTTTCATGCTCCTCATATTTTTGACATTTTTTGAAGCTCTTCATATTTTTCACACCTTTTGAAGCTCTTCCTGTTTTTCACAGGTTTTCAGGCTCTTCATGTTTTACAACACCGCTTCATGCTCCTCCTATTTTTCCGACCGTTTCATGCTCATTTCTTTTTTGACACCTTTTGAAGGTCTTCATATTTTTCACACCTTTTGAAGCTCTTCATATTTTGCACTTCTTTTCAGGCTCTTCATGTTTTTTAACACCGCTTCATGCTCCTCATATTTTTCAGACCGTTTCATGCTCCTCATATTTTTGACATCTTTTGAAACTCTTCACGTTTTTCACACATTTTCAGGCTCTTCATGTTTTTCAACACCGCTTGATGATCTTCCTATATTTCAGACCGTTTCATGCTCCTCATATTTTTGACACCTTTTGAAGCTCTTCATATTTTTCACACCTTTTCAGACTCTTCATGTTTTTCAACACCGCCTCATGCTGCTCCTATTTTTCAGACCGTTTCATGCTCATCTCTTTTTTGACAACTTTTGAAGCTCTTCATATTTTCATACCTTTTGAAGCTCTTCATATTTTTCACACGTTTTCAGGCTCTTCATGTTTTTCAACACCGCTTCATGCTCCTCCTATTTTTCACACCGTTTCACGCTCCTCATAATTTTGACACGTTTTGAAGCTCTTCATATTTTCACACCTTTTCCGTCTCTTCTTGTTTTTCAACAGCGCTTCTTGCTCCTCCTATTTTTCAGACCGTTTCATGCTCCTCATATTGTTGACACCTTTTGAAGCACTTCATAGTTTTCACACCTTTTCAGACTCTTCATATTTTTGAACACCACTTCATGTTCCTCCTGTTTTTCACACCTTTTGAAGCTCTCCATATTTTTCACACCTTTTCAGGCTGTACATGTTTTTGAAGACCACTTCATTCTCCTCATCTTTTTCAGACCATTTCGTGCACCTCATATTTTTGACACCTTTTGAAGCTCTTCACATTTATCACACCTTTTCAGGCTCTTCATGTTTTTCAACACCACTTCTTGATCCACCTATATTTCAGAGCGTTTCATGCTCCTCATATTTTTGACACCTTTTGAAGCTCTTCACATTTTTCACAGCTTTTCCGGCTCTTCATGTTTTTCAACACCGCTTCATGCTCCTCCTATTTTTCAGACGGTTTCAGGCTGCTCGTATTTTTCAGACCGTTTCATGCTCCTCATATTTTTGACAATTTTATAAGCTCTTCATATTTTTCACACTTTTTCAGGCTCTTCATGTTTTTGAGCACCGCTTCATGCTCCTCCTATTTTTCAAATCTTTTGAAGCTCTTCATGTTTTTCACACCTTATCAGCCTCTTCATGTTTTTGAACATCTCATCATGCTCCTCTTATTTTTGACAATTTTATAAGCTCTTCATATTTTTCACACTTTTTCAGGCTCTTCATGTTTTTGAACACCGCTTCATGCTCCTCCTATATTTCAAACCTTTTGAAGCTCTTCATATTTTTCACACTTTTTCAGGCTCTTCATGTTTTGAACACCGCTTCATGCTCCTCCTATTTTTCAGACCGTTTCATGCTCCTCAGGTATTTCACACCTTTTCAAGCTCTTCATATTTTTCACACCTTTTCAGGCTCTTCACGTTTTTGAACAACACTTCATGCTCCTCCTAATTTTCAGACTCTTTCATGCTCATCTCATTTTTGACACCTTTTCAGGGTCTTCATATTTTTCAAAGTTTTGAAGATCTTCATATTTTTCACACTTTTTCAGGCTCTTCATGTTTTGAACACTGCTTCATGCTCCTCCTATTTTTCAGACCGTTTCATTCTCCTCATGTTTTTCACACCTTTTGAAGCTCTTCATAATTTTCACACCTTTTCATGCTCTTCATGTTTTTGAACACCGTTTCATGCTCGTCCTATTTTTCAGATCATTTCAAGCTCCTCATATTTTTGAAACCTTTTGAAGCTCTTCATATTTTTCACACCTTTTCCGTCTCTTCTTGTTTTTCAACACCGCTTCTTGCTCCTCCTATTTTTCAGACTGTTTCATGCTCCTCATATTGTTGACACCTTTTGGAGCACTTCATATTTTTGACACCTTTTCAGGCTCTTCATATTTTTGAACGCTGCTTCATGTTCCTCCTGTTTTTCACACCTTTTGAAGCTCTTCATATTTTTCACACCTTTTCAGGCTGTACATGTTTCTGAAGACCACTTCATGCTCCTCATCTTTTTCAGACCGTTTCCTGCTCCTGATATTTTTCACACCGTTTGAAGCTCTTCATATTTTTCACACGTTTTCAGATTCTTCATGTTTTTGATCACCGTTTCATGCTCCTCCTATTTTTCAGACCGTTTCATACTCCTCATATTTTTGACACCTTTTGAAGGTCTTCACATTTATCACACCTTTTCAGGCTCTTCATGTTTTTCAACCCCGCTTCATGATCCTCCTATATTTCAGAGCGTTTCATGCTCCTCATATTTTTGACACTTTTTGAAGCTCTTCACATTTTTCACACCTTTTCCGGCTCTTCATGTTTTTCAACTCCGCTTCATGCTCCTCGTATTTTTCAGATCGTTTCAGGCTCCGCATATTTTTGACTCCTTTTGAAGCTCTTCATATTTTTCACACGTTTTTAGGCCCTTCATGTTTTTGAACACCGCTTCATGCTCCTCCTATTTTTCAGACGGTTTCAGGCTGCTCGTATTTTTCAGACCGTTTCATGCTCCTGATATTTTTGACAATTTTATAAACTCTTCATATTTTTCACACTTTTTCATGCTCTTCATGTATTTGAACACCGCTTCATGCTCCTCACATTTCTCACACCTTTTGAAGCTCTTCATATTTTTCTCACCTTTTCAGGCTCCTCATGTTTTTGAACACCGCTTCATGCTCCTATTTTTCAAACTTTTTGAAGCTCTTCATGTTTTTCACACCTTATCAGCCTCTTCATGTTTTTGAACACCTCTTCATGCTACTCCTATTTTTCAGACCTTTTCATGCTCCTCATGTATTTCACACGTTTTGAAGCTCTTCATATTTTTCACACCTTTTGAAGCTCTTCATATTTTTCACAGCTTTTCAGGCTCTTCAATTTTTCAACACCGTTTCATTCTTCTCCTATTTTTCAGACCGTTTCATGCTCATCTCATTTTTGACACCTTTTGAAGCTCTTCATATTTTTCACATCTTTTGAAGCTCTTCATATTTTTCACACCTTTTCAGGCTGTACATGTTTTTGAAGACCACTTCATGCTCCTCATCTTTTTCAGACCGTTTCATGCTCCTGATATTTTTCACACCGTTTGAAGCTCTTCATATTTTTCACACGTTTTCAGACTCTTCATGTTTTTCAACACCGCTTCATGATCCTCTTATATTTCAGACCGTTTCATGCTCCTCATATTTTTGACACCTTTTGAAGCTCTTCACATTTTTCACACCTTTTCCGGCTCTTCATGTTTTTCAACACCGCTTCATGATTCTCTTATATTTCAGACCGTTTCATGCTCCTCATATTTTTGACACCTTTTGAAGCTCTTCACATTTTTCACACCTTTTCCGGCTCTTCATGTTTTTCAACACCGCTTCATGCTCCTCCTATTTTTCAGATCGTTTCAGGCTTCGCATATTTTTGACTCCTTTTGAAGCTCTTCATATTTTTCACACGTTTTCAGGCCCTTCATGTTTTTGAACACCGCTTCATGCTCCTCCTATTTTTCACACGTTTTCAGACTCTTCATGTTTTTCAACACCGCTTCATGATCCTCTTATATTTCAGACCGTTTCATGCTCCTCATATTTTTGACAATTTTATAAGCTATTCATATTTTTCACACATTTTCAGGCTCTTCATGTTTTTGAACACCGCTTCATGCTCCTCCTATTTTTCAAACCTTTTGAAGCTCTTAATGTTTTTCACGCCTTAACATCCTTTTCATGTTTTTGAACATCTCTCCATGCTCCTCATATTTTTGACAATTTTATAAGCTCTTCATATTTATCACACTTTTTCAGGCTCTTCATGTTTTTGAACACCGCTTCATCCTCCTCCTATTTTTCAAACCTTTTGAAGCTCTTCATATTTTTCACACTTTTTCAGGCTCTTCATGTTTTGAACACCACTTCATGCTCCTCCTATTTTTCAGACCGTTTCATGCTCCTCAGGTATTTCATACCTTTTCAAGCTCTTCATAATTTTCACACCTTTTCATGCTCTTCATGTTTTTGAACACCATTTCATGCTCCTCCTATTTTTCAGACCTTTTCATGCTCCTCATGTATTTCACACGTTTTGAAGCTCTTCATATTTTTCACACCTTTTCAGGCTCTTCATGTTTTTGAACACTGCTTCATGCTCCTCCTATTTTTCAGACAGTTTCAAGCTCCTCATATTTTTGACACCTTTTGAAGCTCTTCATATTTTTCACACCTTTTTAGGCTCTCCATGTTTCTGAACAGCACTTCATGCTCCTCCTATTTTTCAGATCGTATCATGCTTCTCATATTTTTCACACCTTTTGGAGCTCTTCATATTTTTCACATCTTTTCAGGCTCTTCATGTTTTTCAACACCACTTCATGCTCCTCCTATTTTTCAGAGAGATTCATGCTCCACATATATTTCACACCTTTTGAAGCTCTTCATATTTTTCACACATTTTCAGGCTCTTCATTTTTTTCCACACCACTTCATGCTTCTCCTATTTTTCAGACTGTTTCATGCTCCTCATGTATTTCAAACCTTTGAAGCTTTTCATATTTTTCACACATTTTCAGTCTCTTCATGTTTTTGAACACCATTTCATGCTCCTCCTATTTTTCAGACCGTTTCATGCTTCTCATATTTTTGACATCTTTTGAAGCTCTTCATATTTTTCACACCTTTTGAAGCTCCTCATATATTTCACACCTTTTGAAGCTCTTCATATTTTTCACACATTTTCAGGCTCTTCATGTTTTTGAACACCACTTCATGCTCCTCCTATTTTTCAGAGAGTTTCATGCTCCTCATGTATTTCACACCTTTTGAAGCTCTTCATATTTTTCACACATTTTCAGGCTCTTCATGTTTTTCAACACCGCTTCATGTTCCTCCTATTTTTCAGATCGTTTCAGGCTTCGCATATTTTTGACTCCTTTTGAAGCTCTTCATAGTTTTCACACGTTTTCAGGCCCTTCATGTTTTTGAACACCGCTTCATGCTCCTCCTATTTTTCAGACGTTTTCAGGCTGCTCTTATTTTTCAGACCGTTTCATGCTCCTCATATTTTTGACAATTTTATAAGCTATTCATATTTTTCACACATTTTCAGGCTCTTCATGTTTTTGAACACCGCTTCATGCTCCTCCTATTTTTCAAACCTTTTGAAGCTCTTAATGTTTTTCACGCCTTATCATCCTCTTCATGTTTTTGAACATCTCTCCATGCTCCTCATGTTTTTGACAATTTTATAAGCTCTTCATATTTATCACACTTTTTCAGGCTCTTCATGTTTTTGAACACCGCTTCATCCTCCTCCTATTTTTCAAACCTTTTGAAGCTCTTCATTTTTTTCACACTTTTTCAGGCTCTTCATGTTTTGAACACCGCTTCATGCTCCTCCTATTTTTCAGACCGTTTCATGCTCCTCAGGTATTTCATACCTTTTCAAGCTCTTCATATTTTTCACACCTTTTCATGTTCTTCACGTTTTTGAACAACACTTCATGCTCCTCCTACTTTTCAGACTGTTTCATGCTCATCTCATTTTTGACACCTTTTCAGTGTCTTCATATTTTTCAAAGTTTTGAAGATCTTCATATTTTTCACACTTTTTCAGGCTCTTCATGTTTTGAACACTGCTTCATGCTCCTCCTATTTTTCAGACCGTTTCATTCTCCTCATGTTTTTCACACCTTTTGAAGCTCTTCATAATTTTCACACCTTTTCATGCTCTTCATGTTTTTGAACACCATTTCATGCTCCTCCTATTTTTCAGACCTTTTCATGCTCCTCATGTATTTCACACGTTTTGAAGCTCTTCATATTTTTCACACCTTTTCAGGCTCTTCATTTTTTTGAACACTGCTTCATGCTCCTCCTATTTTTCAGACAGTTTCAAGCTCCTCATATTTTTGACACCTTTTGAAGCTCTTCATATTTTTCACACCTTTTTAGGCTCTCCATGTTTCTGAACACCACTTCATGCTCCTCCTATTTTTCAGATCGTATCATGCTTCTCATATTTTTCACACCTTTTGGAGCTCTTCATATTTTTCACATCTTTTCAGGCTCTTCATGTTTTTCAACACCACTTCATGCTCCTCCTATTTTTCAGAGAGATTCATGCTCCACATATATTTCACACCTTTTGAAGCTCTTCATATTTTTCACACCTTTTCAGGCTCTTCATTTTTTTCCACACCACTTCATGCTTCTCCTATTTTTCAGACTGTTTCATGCTCCTCATGTATTTCAAACCTTTGAAGCTTTTCATATTTTTCACACATTTTCAGGCTCTTCATGTTTTTGAACACCATTTCATGCTCCTCATATTTTTCAGACCGTTTCATGCTTTTCATATTTTTGACATCTTTTGAAGCTCTTCATATTTTTCACACCTTTTGAAGCTCCTCATATATTTCACACCTTTTGAAGCTCTTCATATTTTTCACACATTTTCAGGCTCTTCATGTTTTTGAACACCACTTCATGCTCCTCCTATTTTTCAGAGTTTCATGCTCCTCATGTATTTCACACCTTTTGAAGCTCTTCATATTTTTCACACATTTTCAGGCTGTTCATGTTTTTGCACATCACTTCATGCTTCTCCTATTTTTCAGACCGTTTCATGCTCCTCATGTATATCACACCTTTGAAGCTTTTCATATTTTTCACACCTTTTCAGGCTCTTCATGTTTTTGAACACCATTTAATGCTCCTCCTATTTTTCAGACAGTTTCATGCTCTTCATATTTTTGACACCTTTTGAAGCTCTTCATATTTTTCACACCTTTTCAGGCTCTTCATATATTTCACACCTTTTCAGGCTCTTCATGTTTTTGAACACCATTTCATGCTCCCCCTATTTTTCAGACCGTTTCATGCTCTTCATATTTTTGACACCTTTTGAAGCTCTCCATATTTTTCACACCTTTTGAAGCACTTCATATTTTTCACACTTTTTCAGGCCCTTCATGTTTTTGAACACCGCTTCATGCTCCTCCTATTTTTCAGACCGTTTCAGGCTGCTGTATTTTTCAGACCGTTTCATGCTTCTCATATTTTTGACAATTTTATAAGCTCTTCATATTTTTCACACTTTTTCAGGCTCTTCATGTTTTGAACACCGCTTCATGCTCCTCCTATTTTTCAGACGGTTTCAGGCTGCTCGTATTTTTCAGACCGTTTCATGCTCCTCATATTTTTGACAATTTTATAAGCTCTTCATATTTTTCACACTTTTTCAGGCTCTTCATGTTTTGAACACCGCTTCATGCTCCTTCTATTTTTCAGACGGTTTCAGGCTGCTCGTATTTTTCAGACCGTTTCATGCTCCTCATATTTTTGACAATTTTATAAGCTCTTCATATTTTTCACACATTTTCAGGCCCTTCATGTTTTTGAACACCGCTTCATGCTCCTCCTATTTTTCAGACGGTTTCAGGCTGCTCGTATTTTTCAGACCGTTTCATGCTCCACATATTTTTGACAATTTTATAAGCTCTTCATATTTTTCACACTTTTTCAGGCTCTTCATGTTTTGAACACCGCTTCATGCTCCTCCTATTTTTCAGACCGTTTCATGCTCCTCAGGTATTTCACACCTTTTCAAGCTCTTCATATTTTTCACACCTTTTCAGGCTCTTCACGTTTTTGGACAACACTTCATGCTCCTCCTACTTTTCAGACTGTTTCATGCTCATCTCATTTTTGACACCTTTTCAGGGTCTTCATATTTTTCAAACTTTTGAAGATCTTCATATTTTTCACACTTTTTCAGGCTCTTCATGTTTTGAACACTGCTTCATGCTCCTCCTATTTTTCAGACCGTTTCATTCTCCTCCTGTTTTTCACACCTTTTGAAGCTCTTCATAATTTTCACACCTTTTCATGCTCTTCATGTTTTTGAACACCGTTTCATGCTCGTCCTATTTTTCAGACCATTTCAAGCTCCTCATATTTTTGAAACCTTTTGAAGCTCTTCATATTTTTCACACCTTTTCCGTCTCTTCTTGTTTTTCAACACCGCTTCTTGCTCCTCCTATTTTTCAGACCGTTTCATGCTCCTCATATTGTTGACACCTTTTGAAGCACTACATATTTTTCACACCTTTTCAGGCTCTTCATATTTTTGAACACCGCTGCATGTTCCTCCTGTTTTTCACACCTTTTGAAGCTCTTCCTATTTTTCACACCTTTTCAGGCTGTACATGTTTTTGAAAACCACTTCATGCTCCTCATCTTTTTCAGACCGTTTCATGCTCCTGATATTTTTCACACCGTTTGAAGCTCTTCATATTTTTCACACGTTTTCAAATTCTTCATGTTTTTGATCACCGTTTCATGCTCCTACTATTTTTCAGACCGTTTCATGCTCCTCATATTTTTGACACCTTTTGAAGCTCTTCACATTTATCACACCTTTTCAGGCTCTGCATGTTTTTCAACACCGCTTCATGATCCTCCTATATTTCAGAGCGTTTCATGCTCCTCATATTTTTGACACCTTTTGAAGCTCTTCACATTTTTCACACCTTTTCCGGCTCTTCATGTTTTTCAACTCCGCTTCATGCTCCTCCTATTTTTCAGATCGTTTCAGGCTCCGCATATTTTTGACTCCTTTTGAAGCTCTTCATATTTTTCACCCGTTTTCAGGCCCTTCATGTTTTTGAACACCGCTTCATGCTCCTCCTATTTTTCAGACGGTTTCAGGCTGCTCGTATTTTTCAGACCGTTTCATGCTCCTCATATTTTTGACAATTTTATAAGCTCTTCATATTTTTCACACTTTTTCAGGCTCTTCATGTTTTTGAACACCGCTTCATGCTCCTCTTATTTTTCAAACCTTTTGAAGCTGTTCATATTTTTCACACTTTTTCAGGCTCTTCATGTTTTGAACACCGCTTCATGCTCCTCCTATTTTTCAGATCGTTTCATGCTCCTCAGGTATTTCACACCTTTTGAAACTCTTCATATTTTTCACACCTTTTCAGGCTCTTCACGTTTTTGAACACCGCTCATGCTCCTCCTATTTTTCAGACGGTTTCAGGCTGCTCGTATTTTTCAGACCGTTTCATGCTCCTCATATTTTTGACAATTTTATAAGCTCTTCATATTTTTCACACTTTTTCAGGCTCTTCATGTTTCGAACACTGCTTCATGCTCCTCCTATTTTTCAGACCGTTTCATTCTCCTCATGTTTTTCACACCGTTTGAAGCTCTTCATATTTTTCACACGTTTTCAGATTCTTCATGTTTTTGATCACCGTTTCATACTCCTCCTATTTTTCAGACCTTTTCATACTCCTCATATTTTTGACACCTTTTGAAGCTCTTCACATTTATCACACCTTTTCAGGCTCTTCATGTTTTTCAACACCGCTTCATGATCCTCCTATATTTCAGAGCGTTTCATGCTCCTCATATTTTTGACACCTTTTGAAGCTCTTCACATTTTTCACACCTTTTCCGGCTCTTCATGTTTTTCAACTCCGCTTCATGCTCCTCCTATTTTTCAGATCGTTTCAGGCTCCGCATATTTTTGACTCCTTTTGAAGCTCTTCATATTTTTCACCCGTTTTCAGGCCCTTCATGTTTTTGAACACCGCTTCATGCTCCTCCTATTTTTCAGACCGTTTCAGGCTGCTGTATTTTTCAGACCGTTTCATGCTCCTCATATTTTTGACAATTTTATAAGCTCTTCATATTTTTCACACTTTTTCAGGCTCTTCATGTTTTGAACAACGCTTCATGCTCCTCCTATTTTTCAGACGGTTTCAGGCTGCTTGTATTTTTCAGACCGTTTCATGCTCCTCATATTTTTGACAATTTTATAAGCTCTTCATATTTTTCACACTTTTTCAGGCTCTTCATGTTTTGAACACCGCTTCATGCTCCTCCTATTTTTCAGACGGTTTCAGGCTGCTCGTATTTTTGAGACCGTTTCATGCTCCTCATATTTTTGACAATTTTATAAGCTCTTCATATTTTTCACACTTTTTCAGGCTCTTCATGTTTTGAACACCGCTTCATGCTCCTCCTATTTTTCAGACCGTTTCATGCTCCTCAGGTATTTCACACCTTTTCAAGCTCTTCATATTTTTCACACCTTTTCAGGCTCTTCACGTTTTTGAACAACACTTCATGCTCCTCCTACTTTTCAGACTGTTTCATGCTCATCTCATTTTTGACACCTTTTCAGGGTCTTCATATTTTTCAAACTTTTGAAGATCTTCATATTTTTCACACTTTTTCAGGCTCTTCATGTTTTGAACACTGCTTCATGCTCCTCCTATTTTTCAGACCGTTTCATTCTCCTCATGTTTTTCACACCTTTTGAAGCTCTTCATAATTTTCACACCTTTTCATGCTCTTCATGTTTTTGAACACCGTTTCATGCTCGTCCTATTTTTCAGACCATTTCAAGCTCCTCATATTTTTGAAACCTTTTGAAGCTCTTCATATTTTTCACACCTTTTCAGGCTTTTCATGTATTTGAACACCGCTTCATGCTCCTCACATTTCTCACACCTTTTGAAGCTCTTCATATTTTTCTCACCTTTTCAGGCTCCTCATGTTTTTGAACACCGCTTCATGCTCCTCATATTTTTCACACCGTTTCATGATCCTCATGTATTTCACACCTTTTGAACCTCTTCATATTTTTCACACCTTTTCAATGTATTCATGTTTTTGAACACTGTTTCATGCTGCTCCTGTTTTTCAGACCATTTCATGATACTCATATTTTTGACACCTTTTGAAGCTCTTCATATTTTTCACACTTTTTCAGGCTGTTTATAGTTTTCAACACCGCTGCATGATTCTCCTATATTTGAGACCATTTCATGCTCCTAATATTTTTGACATTTTTTGAAGCTCTTCATATTTTTCACAACTTTTGAAGCTCTTCCTATTTTTCACAGGTTTTCAGGCTCTTCATGTTTTTCAACACCGCTTCATGCTCCTCCTATTGTTCCGACCGTTTCATGCTCATCTCATTTTTGACACCTTTTGAAGGTCTTCATGTTTTTCACACCTTTTGAAGCTCTTCATATTTTTCACTTCTTTTCAGGCTCTTCATGTTTTTTAACACCGCTTCATGCTCCACATATTTTTCAGATCGTTTCATGCTCCTCATATTTTTGACATCTTTTGAAGCTCTTCACGTTTTTCACACATTTTCAGGCTCTTCCTGTTTTTCAACACCGCTTGATGATCCTCCTATATTTCAGACCGTTTCATGCTCCTCATATTTTTGACACCTTTTGAAGCTCTTCATATTTTTCACACCTTTTCAGACTCTTCATGTTTTTCAACATAGCTTCATGCTGCTCCTATTTTTCAGACCGTTTCATGCTCATCTCTTTTTTGACAACTTTTGAAGCTCTTCATATTTTCATACCTTTTGAAGCTCTTCATATTTTTCACACGTTTTCAGGCTCTTCATGTTTTTCAACACCGATTCATGCTCCTCCTATTTTTCAGACCGTTTCGTGCTCCTCATATTTTTGACACGTTTTGAATCTCTTCATATTTTTCACACCTTTTCCGTCTCTTCTTGTTTTTCAACACCGCTTCTTGCTCCTCCTATTTTTCAGACCGTTTCATGCTCCTCATATTGTTGACACCTTTTGAAGCACTTCATATTTTTCACACCTTTTCAGGCTCTTCATATTTTTGAACATCGCTTCATGTTCCTCCTGTTTTTCACACCTTTTGAAGCTCTTCATATTTTTCACACCTTTTCAGGCTCTTCAGGTTTTTGAACACCTCTTCATGCTCCTCCTATTTTTCAGACCGTTTCATGCTCCTCATGTATTTCACACCTTTTGAAGCTCTTCATATTTTTCACACCTTTTCAGGCTCTCCATGTTTCTGAACACCACTTCCTGCTCCTCCTATTTTTGAGGCCGTTTCATGCCCATCTCATTTTTGACACCTTCTGAAGCTCTTCATTTTTTTCACACCTTTTGAGCTCTTCATATTCTTCACACGTTTTCAGGCTCTTCATGTATTTCAATAACGCTTCTTACTCCTCCTATTTTTCAGACCGTATCATGCTCCTCATATTTTTGACACCTTTTGAAGCTCTTCACATTTATCACACCTTTTCAGGCTCTTCATGTTTTTCAACACCGCTTCATGATCCTCTTATATTTCAGACCGTTTCATGCTCCTCATATTTTTGACACCTTTTGAAGCTCTTCACATTTTTCACACCTTTTCCGGCTCTTCATGTTTTTCAACACCGCTTCATGCTCCTCCTATTTTTCAGATCGTTTCAGGCTCCGCATATTTTTGACTCCTTTTGAAGCTCTTCATATTTTTCACACGTTTTCAGGCCCTTCATGTTTTTGAACACCGCTTCATGCTCCTCCTATTTTTCAGACGTTTTCAGGCTGCTCGTATTTTTCAGACCGTTTCATGCTCCTCATATTTTTGACAATTTTATAAGCTCTTCATATTTTTCACACATTTTCAGGCTCTTCATGTTTTTGAACACCGCTTCATGCTCCTCCTATTTTTCAAACCTTTTGAAGCTCTTAATCTTTTTCACGCCTTATCAGCCTCTTCATATTTTTGAACATCTCTCCATGCTCCTCATATTTTTGACAATTTTATAAGCTCTTCATATTTATCACACTTTTTCAGGCTCTTCATGTTTTTGAACACCGCTTCATCCTCCTCCTATTTTTTAAAGCTTTTGAAGCTCTTCATATTTTTCACACTTTTTCAGGCTCTTCATGTTTTGAACACCGCTTCATGCTCCTCCTATTTTTCAGACCGTTTCATGCTCCTCAGGTATTTCACACCTTTTCAAGCTCTTCATATTTTTCACAACTTTTCAGGCTCTTCACGTTTTTGAACAACACTTCATACTCCTCCTACTTTTCAGACTGTTTCATGCTCATCTCATTTTTGACACCTTTTCAGGGTCTTCATATTTTTCAAACTTTTGAAGATCTTCATATTTTTCACACTTTTTCAGGCTCTTCATGTTTTGAACACTGCTTCATGCTCCTCCTATTTTTCAGACCGTTTCATTCTCCTCATGTTTTTGACAACTTTTGAAGCTCTTCATAAATTTCACACCTTTTCATTCTCTTCATGTTTTTGAACACCATTTCATGCTCCTCCTATTTTTCAGACCTTTTCATGCTCCTCATGTATTTCACACGTTTTGAAGCTCTTCATATTTTTCACACCTTTTCAGGCTCTTCATGTTTGTGAACACTGCTTCATGCTCCTCCTATTTTTCAGACCGTTTCAAGCTCCTCATATTTTTGACACTTTTTGAAGCTCTTCATATTTTTCACACCTTTTTAGGCTCTCCATGTTTCTGAACACCACTTCATGCTCCTCCTATTTTTCAGACCGTATCATGCTTCTCATATTTTTCACACCTTTTGAAGCTCTTCATATTTTTCACAGCTTTTCAGGCTGCACATGATTTTGAACACGACTTCATGCTCCTCATCTTTTTCAGTCTGTTTCATGCTCCTCATATTTTTCACACCGTTTGAAGCTCTTCATATTTTTCACACGTTTTCAGGCTCTTCATGTTTTTGATCACCGTTTCATGCTCCTCCTATTTTTCAGACCGTTTCATGCTCCTCATATTTTTGACCATTTTATAAGCTCTTCATAATTTTCACACTTTTTTAGGCTCTTCATGTTTTTTAACACCGCTTCATGTTCCTCCTATTTTTCAAACTTTTTGAAGCTCTTCATGTTTTTCACACCTTATCAGACTCTTCATGTTTTTGAACACTGCTTCATGCTCCTCCTATTCTTCAGACCGTTTCAAGCCCTCATATTTTTGACACCTTTTGAAGCTCTTCATATTTTTCACACCTTTTCAGTCTCTTCATGTTTTTCAACTCCACTCATGCTCCTCCTCTTTTTGTGACCTTTTCATGCTCCTCATATTTTTGACACCTTTTGAAGCTCTTCATATTTTTCACACCTTTTGATGCTCTTCATATTTTTCACAGCTTTTCAGGGTCTTCAAGTTTTCAACACTGTTTCATTCTCCTCCTATTTTTCAGACCGTTTCATGCTCATCTCATTTTTGACACCTTTTGAAGCTCTTCATATTTTTCACACCTTTTGAAGCTCTTCATATTTTACACGTTTTCAGGCTCTTCAAGTTTTTCAACATCGCTTCATGCTCCTCCTATTTTTCAGACCGTTTCATGCTCCTCATATTTTTGACACGTTTTGAGGCTCTTCATAATTTTCACACCATTTTAGGCTCTTCATGTTTTTGAACACCGTTTCATGCTCCTCGTATTTTTCACACCTTTTAAAGCTCTTCATATTTTCACACCTTTTCAGGCTCTCATGTTTTTGAACACAGCTTCATGCTCCTCCTATTTTTTATACCGTTTCATGATACTCATGTATTTCACACCTTTTGAAGCTCTTCATATTTTTCACACCTTTTCAGGCTGTACATGTTTCTGAAGACCACTTCATGCTCCTCATCTTTTTCAGACCGTTTCATGCTCCTGATATTTTTCACACCGTTTGAAGCTCTTCATATTATTCACACGTTTTCAGATTCTTCATGTTTTTGATCAACGTTTCATGCTCCTCATATTTTTGACACCTTTTGAAGCTCTTCACATTTATCACACCTTTTCAGGCTCTTCATGTTTTTCAACACCGCTTCTTGCTCCTCCATTTTTCACACCCTTTCATGCTTCTCATGTATTTCACACCTTTTGAAACTCTTCATATTTTTCACACCTTTTCAATGTCTTCATGTTTTTGAACACTGTTTCATGCTGCTCCTGTTTTTCAGACCATTTCATGATACTCATATTTTTGACACCTTTTGAAGCTCTTCATATTTTTCACACATTTTCAGGCTGTTTATAATTTTCAAAACCGCTGCATAATTCTCCTATATTTGAGACCATTTCATGCTCCTCATATTTTTGACATTTTTTGAAGCTCTTCATATTTTTGACACCTTTTGAAGCTCTTCATATTTTTCACACATTTTCAGGCTCTTCATGTTTTTCAACACCGCTTCATGCTGCTCCTATTTTTCAGACCGTTTCATGCTCATCTCTTTTTTGACAACTTTTGAAGCTCTTCATATTTTCATACCTTTTGAAGCTCTTCATATTTTTCACACGTTTTCAGGCTCTTCATGTTTTTCAACACCGCTTCATGCTCCTCCTATTTTTCAGACCGTTTCATGCTCCTCATATTTTTGACACCTTTTGAAGCTCTTCTTATTTTTCACACCTTTTCAGACTCTTCATGTTTTTCAACACCGCTTCATGCTGCTCCTATTTTTCAGACCGTTTCATGCTCATCTCTTTTTTGACAACTTTTGAAGCTCTTCATATTTTCATACCTTTTGAAGCTCTTCATATTTTTCACACGTTTTCAGGCTCTTCATGTTTTTCAACACCGCTTCATGCTCCTCCTATTTTTCAGAACCGTTTCATGCTCCTCATATTTTTGACACCTTTTGAAGCTCTTCATATTTTTCACACCTTTTCAGACTCTTCATGTTTTTCAACACCGCTTCATGCTGCTCCTATTTTTCAGACCGTTTCATGCTCATCTCTTTTTTGACAACTTTTGAAGCTCTTCATATTTTCATACCTTTTGAAGCTCTTCATATTTTCCACACGTTTTCAGGCTCTTCATGTTTTTCAACACCGCTTCATGCTCCTCCTATTTTTGAGACCGTTTCACGCTCCTCATATTTTTGACACGTTTTGAAGCTCTTCATATTTTCACACCTTTTCCGTCTCTTCTTGTTTTTCAACACCGCTTCTTGCTCCTCCTATTTTTCAGACCGTTTCATGCTCCTCATATTGTTGACACCTTTTGAAGCACTTCATAGTTTTCACACCTTTTCAGGCTCTTCATATTTTTGAACACCACTTCATGTTCCTCCTGTTTTTCACACCTTTTGAAGCTCTCCATATTTTTCACACCTTTTCAGGCTGTACATGTTTTTGAAGACCACTTCATGCTCCTCATCTTTTTCAGACCATTTCATGCACCTCATATTTTTCACACCGTTTGAAGCTCTTCATATTTTTCACACGTTTTCAGATTCTTCATGTTTTTGATCACCGTTTCATGCTCCTCCTGTTTTTCAGACCGTTTCATGCTCCTCATATTTTTGACACCTTTTGAAGCTCTTCACATTTATCACACCTTTTCAGGCTCTTCAGGTTTTTCAACACCACTTCATGATCCACCTATATTTCAGAGCGTTTCATGCTCCTCATATTTTTGACACCTTTTGAAGCTCTTCACATTTTTCACACCTTTTCCGGCTCTTCATGTTTTTCAACACCGCTTCATGCTCCTCCTATTTTTCAGATTGTTTCAGGCTCCGCATATATTTGACTCCTTTTTAAGCTCTTCATATTTTTCACACGTTTTCAGGCCCTTCATATTTTGGAACACCGCTTCATGCTCCTCCTATTTTTCAGACGGTTTCAGGCTGCTCGTATTTTTCAGACCGTTTCATGCTCCTCATATTTTTGACAATTTTATAAACTCTTCATATTTTTCACACTTTTTCAGGCTCTTCATGTTTTTGAGCACCGCTTCATGCTCCTCCTATTTTTCAAACCTTTTGAAGCTCTTCATGTTTTTCACACCTTATCAGCCTCTTCATGTTTTTGAACATCTCTTCATGCTCCTCTTATTTTTGACAATTTTATAAGCTCTTCATATTTTTCACACTTTTTCAGGCTCTTCATGTTTTTGAACACCGCTTCATGCTCCTCCTATTTTTCAAACCTTTTGAAGCTCTTCATATTTTTCACACTTTTTCAGGCTCTTCATGTTTTGAACACCGCTTCATGCTCCTCCTAATTTTCAGACTGTTTCATGCTCATCTCATTTTTGACACCTTTTCAGGGTCTTCATATTTTTCAAAGTTTTGAAGATCTTCATATTTTTCACACTTTTTCAGGCTCTTCATGTTTTGAACACTGCTTCATGCTCCTCCTATTTTTCAGACCGTTTCATTCTCCTCATGTTTTTCACACCTTTTGAAGCTCTTCATAATTTTCACACCTTTTCATGCTCTTCATGTTTTTGAACACCGTTTCATGCTCGTCCTATTTTTCAGATCATTTCAAGCTCCTCATATTTTTGAAACCTTTTGAAGCTCTTCATATTTTTCACACCTTTTCCGTCTCTTCTTGTTTTTCAACACCGCTTCTTGCTCCTCCTATTTTTCAGACTGTTTCATGCTCCTCTTATTTTTGACAATTTTATAAGCTCTTCATATTTTTCACACTTTTTCAGGCTCTTCATGTTTTTGAACACCGCTTCATGCTCCTCCTATTTTTCAAACCTTTTGAAGCTCTTAATGTTTTTCACGCCTTAACATCCTCTTCATGTTTTTGAACATCTCTCCATGCTCCTCATATTTTTGACAATTTTATAAGCTCTTCATATTTATCACACTTTTTCAGGCTCTTCATGTTTTTGAACACCGCTTCATCCTCCTCCTATTTTTCAAACCTTTTGAAGCTCTTCATATTTTTCACACATTTTCAGGCTCTTCATGTTTTTGAACACCGCTTCATGCTCCTCCTATTTTTCAAACCTTTTGAAGCTCTTAATGTTTTTCACGCCTTAACATCCTCTTCATGTTTTTGAACATCTCTCCATGCTCCTCATATTTTGGACAATTTTATAAGCTCTTCATATTTATCACACTTTTTCAGGCTCTTCATGTTTTTGAGCACCGCTTCATGCTCCTCCTATTTTTCAAACCTTTTGAAGCTCTTCATGTTTTTCACACCTTATCAGCCTCTTCATGTTTTTGAACATCTCTTCATGCTCCTCCTATTTTTGAAAATTTTATAAGCTCTTCATATTTTTCACACTTTTTCAGGCTCTTCATGTTTTTGAGAACCGCTTCATGCTCCTCCTATTTTTCAAACCTTTTGAAGCTCTTCATGTTTTTCACACTTTTTCAGGCTCTTCATGTTTTGAACACCGCTTCATGCTCCTCCTATTTTTCAAACCTTTTGAAGCTCTTAATGTTTTTCACGCCTTAACATCCTCTTCATGTTTTTGAACATCTCTCCATGCTCCTCATATTTTTGACAATTTTATAAGCTCTTCATATTTATCACACTTTTTCAGGCTCTTCATGTTTTTGAACACCGCTTCATCCTCCTCCCATTTTTCAAACCTTTTGAAGCTCTTCATATTTTTCACACTTTTTCAGGCTCTTCATGTTTTTGAACACCGCTTCATGCTCCTCCTATTTTTCAAACCTTTTGAAGCTCTTCATATTTTTCATACTTTTTCAGGCTCTTCATGTTTTGAACACCGCTTCATGCTCCTCCTATTTTTCAGACCGTTTCATGCTCCTCAGGTATTTCACACCTTTTCAAGCTCTTCATATTTTTCACACCTTTTCAGGCTCTTCACGTTTTTGAACAACACTTCATGCTCCTCCTAATTTTCAGACTGTTTCATGCTCATCTCATTTTTGACACCTTTTCAGGGTCTTCATATTTTTCAAAGTTTTGAAGATCTTCATATTTTTCACACTTTTTCAGGCTCTTCATGTTTTGAACACTGCTTCATGCTCCTCCTATTTTTCAGACCGTTTCATTCTCCTCATGTTTTTCACACCTTTTGAAGCTCTTCATAATTTTCACACCTTTTCATGCTCTTCATGTTTTTGAACACTGTATCATGCTCGTCCTATTTTTCAGATTATTTCAAGCTCCTCATATTTTTGAAACCTTTTGAAGCTCTTCATATTTTTCACACCTTTTCCGTCTCTTCTTGTTTTTCAACACCGCTTCTTGCTCCTCCTATTTTTCAGACTGTTTCATGCTCCTCATATTGTTGACACCTTTTGAAGCACTTCATATTTTTGACACCTTTTCAGGCTCTTCATATTTTTGAACGCTGCTTCATGTTCCTCCTGTTTTTCACACCTTTTGAAGCTCTTCATGTTTTTCACACCTTATCAGCCTCTTCATGTTTTTGAACATCTCTCCATGCTCCTCTTATTTTTGACAATTTTATAAGCTCTTCATATTTTTCACACGTTTTCAGATTCTTCATGTTTTTCAACCCCGCTTCATGATCCTCCTATATTTCAGACCGTTTCATGCTCCTCATATTTTTGACACCTTTTGAAGCTCTTCACATTTTTCACACCTTTTCCGGCTCTTCATGTTTTTCAACTCCGCTTCATGCTCCTCGTATTTTTCAGATCGTTTCAGGCTCCGCATATTTTTGACTCCTTTTGAAGCTCTTCATATTTTTCACACGTTTTCAGGCCCTTCATGTTTTTTAACACCGCTTCATGCTCCTCCTATTTTTCAGACGGTTTCAGGCTGCTCGTATTTTTCAGACCGTTTCATGCTCCTGATATTTTTGACAATTTTATAAGCTCTTCATATTTTTCACACTTTTTCAGGCTCTTCATGTATTTGAACACCGCTTCATGCTCCTCACATTTCTCACACCTTTTGAAGCTCTTCATATTTTTCTCACCTTTTCAGGCTCCTCATGTTTTTGAACACCGCTTCATGCTCCTCCTATTTTTCAAACTTTTTGAAGCTCTTATGTTTTTCACACCTTATCAGCCTCTTCATGTTTTTGAACACCTCTTCATGCTACTCCTATTTTTCAGACCTTTTCATGCTCCTCATGTATTTCACACGTTTTGAAGCTCTTCATATTTTTCACACCTTTTGAAGCTCTTCATATTTTTCACAGCTTTTCAGGCTCTTCAATTTTTCAACACCGTTTCATTCTTCTCCTATTTTTCAGACCGTTTCATGCTCATCTCATTTTTGACACCTTTTGAAGCTCTTCATATTTTTCACATCTTTTGAAGCTCTTCATATTTTTCACACCTTTTCAGGCTGTACATGTTTTTGAAGACCACTTCATGCTCCTCATCTTTTTCAGACCGTTTCATGCTCCTGATATTTTTCACACCGTTTGAAGCTCTTCATATTTTTCACACGTTTTCAGACTCTTCATGTTTTTCAACACCGCTTCATGATCCTCTTATATTTCAGACCGTTTCATGCTCCTCATATTTTTGACACCTTTTGAAGCTCTTCACATTTTTCACACCTTTTCCGGCTCTTCATGTTTTTCAACACCGCTTCATGATCCTCTTATATTTCAGACCGTTTCATGCTCCTCATATTTTTGACACCTTTTGAAGCTCTTCACATTTTTCACACCTTTTCCGGCTCTTCATGTTTTTCAACACCGCTTCATGCTCCTCCTATTTTTCAGATCGTTTCAGGCTTCGCATATTTTTGACTCCTTTTGAAGCTCTTCATATTTTTCACACGTTTTCAGGCCCTTCATGTTTTTGAACACCGCTTCATGCTCCTCCTATTTTTCAGACGGTTTCAGGCTGCTCGTATTTTTCAGACCGTTTCATGCTCCTCATATTTTTGACAATTTTATAAGCTATTCATATTTTTCACACATTTTCAGGCTCTACATGTTTTTGAACACCGCTTCATGCTCCTCCTATTTTTCAAACCTTTTGAAGCTCTTAATGTTTTTCACGCCTTAACATCCTCTTCATGTTTTTGAACATCTCTCCATGCTCCTCATATTTTTGACAATTTTATAAGCTCTTCATATTTATCACACTTTTTCAGGCTCTTCATGTTTTTGAACACCGCTTCATCCTCCTCCTATTTTTCAAACCTTTTGAAGCTCTTCATATTTTTCACACTTTTTCAGGCTCTTCATGTTTTGAACACCGCTTCATGCTCCTCCTATTTTTCAGACCGTTTCATGCTCCTCAGGTATTTCATACCTTTTCAAGCTCTTCATATTTTTCACACCTTTTCAGGCTCTTCACGTTTCTGAACAACACTTCATGCTCCTCCTACTTTTCAGACTGTTTCATGCTCATCTCATTTTTGACACCTTTTCAGGGTCTTCATATTTTTCAAACTCTTGAAGATCTTCATATTTTTCACACTTTTTCATGCTCTTCATGTTTTTGAACACCATTTCATGCTCCTCCTATTTTTCAGACCTTTTCATGCTCCTCATGTATTTCACACGTTTTGAAGCTCTTCATATTTTTCACACCTTTTCAGGCTCTTCATGTTTTTGAACACTGCTTCATGCTCCTCCTATTTTTCAGACAGTTTCAAGCTCCTCATATTTTTGACACCTTTTGAAGCTCTTCATATTTTTCACACCTTTTTAGGCTCTCCATGTTTCTGAACACCACTTCATGCTCCTCCTATTTTTCAGATCGTATCATGCTTCTCATATTTTTCACACCTTTTGGAGCTCTTCATATTTTTCACATCTTTTCAGGCTCTTCATGTTTTTCAACACCACTTCATGCTACTCCTATATTTCAGAGAGATTCATGCTCCACATATATTTCACACCTTTTGAAGCTCTTCATATTTTTCACACATTTTCAGGCTCTTCATTTTTTTCCACACCACTTCATGCTTCTCCGATTTTTCAGACTGTTTCATGCTCCTCATGTATTTCAAACCTTTGAAGCTTTTCATATTTTTCACACATTTTCAGGCTCTTCATGTTTTTGAACACCATTTCATGCTCCTCCTATTTTTCAGACCGTTTCATGCTTTTCATATTTTTGACATCTTTTGAAGCTCTTCATATTTTTCACACCTTTTGAAGCTCCTCATATATTTCACACCTTTTGAAGCTCTTCATATTTTTCACACATTTTCAGGCTCTTCATGTTTTTGAACACCACTTCATGCTCCTCCTATTTTTCAGAGAGTTTCATGCTCCTCATGTATTTCACACCTTTTGAAGCTCTTCATATTTTTCACACATTTTCAGGCTCTTCATGTTTTTCAACACCGCTTCATGCTCCTCCTATTTTTCAGATCGTTTCAGGCTTCGCATATTTTTGACTCCTTTTGAAGCTCTTCATATTTTTCACACGTTTTCAGGCCCTTCATGTTTTTGAACACCGCTTCATGCTCCTCCTATTTTTCAGACCGTTTCATGCTCCTCAGGTATTTCATACCTTTTCAAGCTCTTCATATTTTTCACACCTTTTCAGGTTCTTCACGTTTTTGAACAACACTTCATGCTCCTCCTACTTTTCAGACTGTTTCATGCTCATCTCATTTTTGACACCTTTTCAGGGTCTTCATATTTTTCAAAGTTTTGATGATCTTCATATTTTTCACACTTTTTCAGGCTCTTCATGTTTTGAACACTGCTTCATGCTCCTCCTATTTTTCAGACCGTTTCATTCTCCTCATGTTTTTCACACCTTTTGAAGCTCTTCATAATTTTCACACCTTTTCATGCTCTTCATGTTTTTGAACACCATTTCATGCTCCTCCTATTTTTCAGACCTTTTCATGCTCCTCATGTATTTCACACGTTTTGAAGCAATTCATATTTTTCACACCTTTTCAGGCTCTTCATGTTTTTGAACACTGCTTCATGCTCCTCCTATTTTTCAGACAGTTTCAAGCTCCTCATATTTTTGACACCTTTTGAAGCTCTTCATATTTTTCACATCTTTTCAGGCTCTTCATGTTTTTCAACACCACTTCATGCTCCTCCTATTTTTCAGAGAGATTCATGCTCCACATATATTTCACACCTTTTGAAGCTCTTCATATTTTTCACACCTTTTCAGGCTCTTCATTTTTTTCCACACCACTTCATGCTTCTCCTATTTTTCAGACCGTTTCATGCTCCTCATGTATTTCAAACCTTTGAAGCTTTTCATATTTTTCACACATTTTCAGGCTCTTCATGTTTTTGAACACCATTTCATGCTCCTCCTATTTTTCAGACCGTTTCATGCTTTTCATATTTGTGACATCTTTTGAAGCTCTTCATATTTTTCACACCTTTTGAAGCTCCTCATATATTTCACACCTTTTGAAGCTCTTCATATTTTTCACACATTTTCAGGCTCTTCATGTTTTTGAACACCACTTCATGCTGCTCCTATTTTTCAGAGAGTTTCATGCTCCTCATGTATTTCACACCTTTTGAAGCTCTTCATATTTTTCACACCTTTTCAGGCTGTTCAAATTTTCCACATCACTTCATGCTTCTCCTATTTTTCAGACCGTTTCATGCTCCTCATGTATATCACACCTTTGAAGCTTTTCATATTTTTCACACCTTTTCAGGCTCGTCATGTTTTTGAACACCATTTAATGCTCCTCCTATTTTTCAGACAGTTTCATGCTCTTCATATTTTTGACACCTTTTGAAGCTCTTCATATTTTTCACACCTTTTCAGGCTCTTCATATATTTCACACCTTTTCAGGCTCTTCATGTTTTTGAACACCATTTCATGCTCCCCCTATTTTTCAGACCGTTTCATGCTCTTCATATTTTTGACACCTTTTGAAGCTCTCCATATTTTTCACACCTTTTGAAGCTCTTCATATATTTCACACCTTTTCAGGCTCTTCATGTTTTTAAACACCGCTTCATGCTCCTCCTATTTTTCAGACCGTTTCAGGCTCTTCATATTTTTTTTACACCTTTTGACGCTCTTCATATTTTTCACATCTTTTCAGGCTCTTCAGGTTTTTCAACACCACTTAATGCTCCTGCTATTTTTCAGACCGTTTAATGCTCCTCATGTAGTTCAAACCTTTTGAAGCTCTTCATATTTTTCACACCTTTTCAGGCTCTTCATGTTTTTGAACACCGCTTCATGCTCCTCCTATTTTTCACACGGTTTCATGCTCTTCATATTTTAGACAACTTTTGAAGCTCGTCATATTTTTCACACCTTTTCAGGCTCTTCATGTTTTTGAACATCGCTTCATGCTCCTTTATTTTTCAGACAATTTCTTGCTCCTCATATTTTTAAAACCTTTTGAAGCTCTTCAGATTTTTCACACCTTTTCAGGCACTTCATGTTTTTGAACACCGCTTCATGCTCCTCCTATATTTCAGACCGTTTCATGCTCCTCATATATTTGACACCTTTTCAAGCTCTTCATATTTTTCACAACTTTTCAGGCTCTTCATGTTTTTGAACACCGCTTCATGCTCCTCCTATTTTTCAGACCGTTTCATGCTCATCTCATTTTTGACACATTTTGAACTTCTTCATATTTTTCACACCTTTAAAGCTCTTCATATTTTTCACAACTTTTCAGTCTCTGCATTTTTTTGAACACCGCTTCAATCTCCTCCTATTTTTCAGACCGTTTCATGCTCCTCATGTATTTCACACCTCTTGAAGCTCTTCATATTTTTCACAACTTTTCAGTCTCTGCATTTTTTTGAACACCACTTCATGCTGCTCCTATTTTTCAGACCGTTTCATGCTCATCTCTTTTTTGACAACTTTTGAAGCTCTTCATATTTTCATACCTTTTGAAGCTCTTCATATTTTTCACACGTTTTCAGGCTCTTCATGTTTTTCAACACCGCTTCATGCTCCTCCTATTTTTCAGACCGTTTCGTGCTCCTCATATTTTTGACACGTTTTGAAGCTCTTCATATTTTTCACACCTTTTCCGTCTCTTCTTGTTTTTCAAAACCGCTTCTTGCTCCTCTTATTTTTCAGACCGTTTCATGCTCCACATATTGTTGACACCTTTTGAAGCACTTCATATTTTTCACACCTTTTCAGGCTCTTCATATTTTTGAACACCGTTTTATGTTCCTCCTGTTTTTCACACCTTTTGAAGCTCTTCATATTTTTCACACCTTTTCAGGCTCTCCATTTTTCTGAACACCACTTCCTGCTCCTCCTATTTTTGAGGCCGTTTCATGCTCATCTCATTTTTGACACCTTCTGAAGCTCTTCATTTTTTTCACACCTTTTGAGCTCTTCATATTCTTCACACGTTTTCAGGCTCTTCATGTATTTCAATAACGCTTCTTACTCCTCCTATTTTTCAGACCGTTTCATGCTCCTCATATTTTTGACACCTTTTGAAGCTCTTCACATTTATCACACCTTTTCAGGCTCTTCATGTTTTTCAACACCGCTTCATGATCCTCTTATATTTCAGACCGTTTCATGCTCCTCATATTTTTGACACCTTTTGAAGCTCTTCACATTTTTCACACCTTTTCCGGCTCTTCATGTTTTTCAACACCGCTTCATGCTCCTCCTATTTTTCAGATCGTTTCAGGCTCCGCATATTTTTGACTCCTTTTGAAGCTCTTCATATTTTTCACACGTTTTCAGGCCCTTCATGTTTTTGAACACCGCTTCATGCTCCTCCTATTTTTCAGACGTTTTCAGGCTGCTCGTATTTTTCAGACCGTTTCATGCTCCTCATATTTTTGACAATTTTATAAGCTCTTCATATTTTTCACACATTTTCAGGCTCTTCATGTTTTTGAACACCGCTTCATGCTCCTCCTATTTTTCAAACCTTTTGAAGCTCTTAATGTTTTTCACACCTTATCAGCCTCTTCATGATTTTGAACATCTCTCCATGCTCCTCATATTTTTGACAATTTTATAAGCTCTTCATATTTATCACACTTTTTCAGGCTCTTCATGTTTTTGAACACCGCTTCATCCTCCTCCTATTTTTTAAACCTTTTGAAGCTCTTCATATTTTTCACACTTTTTCAGGCTCTTCATGTTTTGAACACCGCTTCATGCTCCTCCTATTTTTCAGACCGTTTCATGCTCCTCAGGTATTTCACACCTTTTCAAGCTCTTCATATTTTTCACAACTTTTCAGGCTCTTCACGTTTTTGAACAACACTTCATGCTCCTCCTACTTTTCAGACTGTTTCATGCTCATCTCGTTTTTGACACCTTTTCAGGGTCTTCATATTTTTCAAACTTTTGAAGATCTTCATATTTTTCACACTTTTTCAGGCTCTTCATGTTTTGAACACTGCTTCATGCTCCTCCTATTTTTCAGACCGTTTCATTCTCCTCATGTTTTTGACACCTTTTGAAGCTCTTCATAATTTTCACACCTTTTCATGCTCTTCATGTTTTTGAACACCATTTCATGCTCCTCCTATTTTTCAGACCTTTTCTTGCTCCTCATGTATTTCACACGTTTTGAAGCTCTTCATATTTTTCACACCTTTTCAGGCTCTTCATGTTTGTGAACACTGCTTCATGCTCCTCCTATTTTTCAGACCGTTTCAAGCTCCTCATATTTTTGACACTTTTTGAAGCTCTTCATATTTTTCACACCTTTTTAGGCTCTCCATGTTTCTGAACACCACTTCATGCTCCTCCTATTTTTCAGACCGTATCATGCTTCTCATATTTTTCACACCTTTTGGAGCTCTTCATATTTTTCACATCTTTTCAGGCTCTTCATGTTTTTCAACACCACTTCATGCTCCTCCTATTTTTCAGAGAGATACATGCTCCACATATATTTCACACCGTTTGAAGCTCTTCATATTTTTCACACTTTTTCAGGCTCTTCATTTTTTTCCACACCACTTCATGCTTCTCCTATTTTTCAGACCGTTTCATGCTCCTCATGTATTTCAAACCTTTGAAGCTTTTCAAATTTTTCACACATTTTCAGGCTCTTCATGTTTTTGAACACCATTTCATGCTCCTCCTATTTTTCAGACCGTTTCATGCTTTTCATATTTTTGACATCTTTTGAAGCTCTTCATATTTTTCACACCTTTTGAAGCTCCTCATATATTTCACACCTTTTGAAGCTCTTCATATTTTTCACACATTTTCAGGCTCTTCATGTTTTTGAACACCACTTCATGCTCCTCCTATTTTTCAGAGAGTTTCATGCTCCTCATGTATTTCACACCTTTTGAAGCTCTTCATATTTTTCACACCTTTTCAGGCTGTTCATGTTTTTCCACATCACTTCATGCTTCTCCAATTTTTCAGACCGTTTCATGCTCCTCATGTATATCACACCTTTGAAGCTTTTCATATTTTTCACACCTTTTCAGGCTCTTCATGTTTTTGAACACCATTTAATGCTCCTCCTATTTTTCAGACAGTTTCATGCTCTTCATATTTTTGACACCTTTTGAAGCTCTTCATATTTTTCACACCTTTTCAGGCTCTTCATATATTTCACACCTTTTCAGGCTCTTCATGTTTTTGAACACCATTTCATGCTCCCCCTATTTTTCAGACCGTTTCATGCTCTTCATATTTTTGACACCTTTTGAAGCTCTCCATATTTTTCACACCTTTTGAAGCTCTTCATATATTTCACACCTTTTCAGGCTCTTCATGTTTTTAAACACCGCTTCATGCTCCTCCTATTTTTCAGACCGTTTCAGGCTCTTCATATTTTTTTTACACCTTTTGACGCTCTTCATATTTTTCACATCTTTTCAGGCTCTTCAGGTTTTTCAACACCACTTAATGTTCCTGCTATTTTTCAGACCGTTTAATGCTCCTCATGTAGTTCAAACCTTTTGAAGCTCTTCATATTTTTCACACCTTTTCAGTCTCTTCATGTTTTTGAACACCGCTTCATGCTCCTCCTATTTTTCAGACGGTTTCATGCTCTTCATATTTTAGACAACTTTTGAAGCTCGTCATATTTTTCACACCTTTTCATGCTCTTCATGTTTTTGAACACCATTTCATGCTCCTCCTATTTTTCAGACCTTTTCATGCTCCTCATGTATTTCACACGTTTTGAAGCTCTTCATATTTTTCACACCTTTTCAGGCTCTTCATGTTTGTGAACACTGCTTCATGCTCCTCCTATTTTTCAGACCGTTTCAAGCTCCTCATATTTTTGACACTTTTTGAAGCTCTTCATATTTTTCACACCTTTTTAGGCTCTCCATGTTTCTGAACACCACTTCATGCTCCTCCTATTTTTCAGACCGTATCATGCTTCTCATATTTTTCACACCTTTTGGAGCTCTTCATATTTTTCACATCTTTTCAGGCTCTTCATGTTTTTCAACACCACTTCATGCTCCTCCTATTTTTCAGAGAGATACATGCTCCACATATATTTCACACCTTTTGAAGCTCTTCATATTTTTCACACTTTTTCAGGCTCTTCATTTTTTTCCACACCACTTCATGCTTCTCCTATTTTTCAGACCGTTTCATGCTCCTCATGTATTTCAAACCTTTGAAGCTTTTCAAATTTTTCACACATTTTCAGGCTCTTCATGTTTTTGAACACCATTTCATGCTCCTCCTATTTTGCAGACCGTTTCATGCTTTTCATATTTTTGACATCTTTTGAAGCTCTTCATATTTTTCACACCTTTTGAAGCTCCTCATATATTTCACACCTTTTGAAGCTCTTCATATTTTTCACACATTTTCAGGCTCTTCATGTTTTTGAACACCACTTCATGCTGCTCCTATTTTTCAGAGAGTTTCATGCTCCTCATGTATTTCACACCTTTTGAAGCTCTTCATATTTTTCACACCTTTTCAGGCTGTTCATGTTTTTCCACATCACTTCATGCTTCTCCTATTTTTCAGACCGTTTCATGCTCCTCATGTATATCACACCTTTGAAGCTTTTCATATTTTTCACACCTTTTCAGGCTCTTCATGTTTTTGAACACCATTTAATGCTCCTCCTATTTTTCAGACAGTTTCATGCTCTTCATATTTTTGACACCTTTTGAAGCTCTTCATATTTTTCACACCTTTTCAGGCTCTTCATATATTTCACACCTTTTCAGGCTCTTCATGTTTTTGAACACCATTTCATGCTCCCCCTATTTTTCAGACCGTTTCATGCTCTTCATTTTTTTGACACCTTTTGAAGCTCTCCATATTTTTCACACCTTTTGAAGCTCTTCATATATTTCACACCTTTTCAGGCTCTTCATGTTTTTAAACACCGCTTCATGCTCCTCCTATTTTTCAGACCGTTTCAGGCTCTTCATATTTTTTTTACACCTTTTGACGCTCTTCATATTTTTCACATCTTTTCAGGCTCTTCAGGTTTTTCAACACCACTTAATGCTCCTGCTATATTTCAGACCGTTTAATGCTCCTCATGTAGTTCAAACCTTTTGAAGCTCTTCATATTTTTCACACCTTTTCAGGCTCTTCATGTTTTTGAACACCGCTTCATGCTCCTCCTATTTTTCACACGGTTTCATGCTCTTCATATTTTAGACAACTTTTGAAGCTCGTCATATTTTTCACACCTTTTCAGGCTCTTCATGTTTTTGAACATCGCTTCATGCTCCTTTATTTTTCAGACAATTTCTTGCTCCTCATATTTTTAAAACCTTTTGAAGCTCTTCAGATTTTTCACACCTTTTCAGGCACTTCATGTTTTTGAACACCGCTTCATGCTCCTCCTATATTTCAGACCGTTTCATGCTCCTCATATATTTGACACCTTTTCAAGCTCTTCATATTTTTCACAACTTTTCAGGCTCTTCATGTTTTTGAACACCGCTTCATGCTCCTCCTATTTTTCAGACCGTTTCATGCTCATCTCATTTTTGACACATTTTGAACTTCTTCATATTTTTCACACCTTTAAAGCTCTTCATATTTTTCACAACTTTTCAGTTTCTGCATTTTTTTGAACACCGCTTCATGCTCCTCCTATTTTTCAGACCGTTTCATGCTCCTCATGTATTTCACAACTTTTGAAGCTCTTCAAATTTTTCACACCTTTTCAGGCTCTTCATGTTTTTGATTACCGTTTCATCCTCCTCCTATTTTTCAGACCGTTTCATGCTCCTCATATTTTTCACACCTTTTGAAGCTCTTCATATTTTTCCAACCTTTTCAGGCTCTTCATGTTTTTCAACACCAGTTCATGCTCCTCCTATTTTTCAGACCGTTTCAAGCTCCTCATAATTTTCACACCTTTTAAAGCTCTTCTTATTTTTCACACCTTTTCAGGCTCTTCATGTTTTTCAACACCGCTTCATGCTGCTCCTATTTTTCAGACCGTTTCATGCTCATCTCTTTTTTGACAACTTTTGAAGCTCTTCATATTTTCATACCTTTTGAAGCTCTTCATATTTTTCACACGTTTTCAGGCTCTTCATGTTTTTCAACACCGCTTCATGCTCCTCCTATTTTTCAGACCGTTTCGTGCTCCTCATATTTTTGACACGTTTTGAAGCTCTTCATATTTTTCACACCTTTTCCGTCTCTTCTTGTTTTTCAACACCGCTTCTTGCTCCTCCTATTTTTCAGACCGTTTCATGCTCCTCATATTGTTGACACCTTTTGAAGCACTTCATATTTTTCACACCTTTTCAGGCTCTTCATATTTTTGAACACCGTTTCATGTTCCTCCTGTTTTTCACACCTTTTGAAGCTCTTCATATTTTTCACACCTTTTCAGGCTCTCCATGTTTCTGAACACCACTTCCTGCTCCTCCTATTTTTGAGGCCGTTTCATGCTCATCTCATTTTTGACACCTTCTGAAGCTCTTCATTTTTTTCACACCTTTTGAGCTCTTCATATTCTTCACACGTTTTCAGGCTCTTCATGTATTTCAATAACGCTTCTTACTCCTCCTATTTTTCAGACCGTTTCATGCTCCTCATATTTTTGACACCTTTTGAAGCTCTTCACATTTATCACACCTTTTCAGGCTCTTCATGTTTTTCAACACCGCTTCATGATCCTCTTATATTTCAGACCGTTTCATGCTCCTCATATTTTTGACACCTTTTGAAGCTCTTCACATTTTTCACACCTTTTCGGCTCTTCATGTTTTTCAACACCGCTTCATGCTCCTCCTATTTTTCAGATCGTTTCAGGCTCCGCATATTTTTGACTCCTTTTGAAGCTCTTCATATTTTTCACACGTTTTCAGGCCCTTCATGTTTTTGAACACCGCTTCATGCTCCTCCTATTTTTCAGACGTTTTCAGGCTGCTCGTATTTTTCAGACCGTTTCATGCTCCTCATATTTTTGACAATTTTATAAGCTCTTCATATTTTTCACACATTTTCAGGCTCTTCATGTTTTTGAACACTGCTTCATGCTCCTCCTATTTTTCAAACCTTTTGAAGCTCTTAATGTTTTTCACACCTTATCAGCCTCTTCATGATTTTGAACATCTCTCCATGCTCCTCATATTTTTGACAATTTTAAAAGCTCTTCATATTTATCACACTTTTTCAGGCTCTTCATGTTTTTGAACACCGCTTCATCCTCCTCCTATTTTTTAAACCTTTTGAAGCTCTTCATATTTTTCACACTTTTTCAGGCTCTTCATGTTTTGAACACCGCTTCATGCTCCTCCTATTTTTCAGACCGTTTCATGCTCCTCAGGTATTTCACACCTTTTCAAGCTCTTCATATTTTTCACAACTTTTCAGGCTCTTTACGTTTTTGAACAACACTTCATGCTCCTCCTACTTTTCAGACTGTTTCATGCTCATCTCATTTTTGACACCTTTTCAGGGTCTTCATATTTTTCAAACTTTTGAAGATCTTCATATTTTTCACACTTTTTCAGGCTCTTCATGTTTTGAACACTGCTTCATGCTCCTCCTATTTTTCAGACCGTTTCATTCTCCTCATGTTTTTGACACCTTTTGAAGCTCTTCATAATTTTCACACCTTTTCATGCTCTTCATGTTTTTGAACACCATTTCATGCTCCTCCTATTTTTCAGACCTTTTCATGCTCCTCATGTATTTCACACGTTTTGAAGCTCTTCATATTTTTCACACCTTTTCAGGCTCTTCATGTTTGTGAACACTGCTCATGCTCCTCCTATTTTTCAGACCGTTTCAAGCTCCTCATATTTTTGACACTTTTTGAAGCTCTTCATATTTTTCACACCTTTTTAGGCTCTCCATGTTTCTGAACACCACTTCATGCTCCTCCTATTTTTCAGACCGTATCATGCTTCTCATATTTTTCACACCTTTTGGAGCTCTTCATATTTTTCACATCTTTTCAGGCTCTTCATGTTTTTCAACACCACTTCATGCTCCTCCTATTTTTCAGAGAGATACTTGCTCCACATATATTTCACACCTTTTGAAGCTCTTCATATTTTTCACACTTTTTCAGGCTCTTCATTTTTTTCCACACCACTTCATGCTTCTCCTATTTTTCAGACCGTTTCATGCTCCTCATGTATTTCAAACCTTTGAAGCTTTTCAAATTTTTCACACATTTTCAGGCTCTTCATGTTTTTGAACACCATTTCATGCTCCTCCTATTTTTCAGACCGTTTCATGCTTTTCATATTTTTGACATCTTTTGAAGCTCTTCATATTTTTCACACCTTTTGAAGCTCCTCATATATTTCACACCTTTTGAAGCTCTTCATATTTTTCACACATTTTCAGGCTCTTCATGTTTTTGAACACCACTTCATGCTCCTCCTATTTTTCAGAGAGTTTCATGCTCCTCATGTATTTCACACCTTTTGAAGCTCTTCATATTTTTCACACCTTTGCAGGCTGTTCATGTTTTTCCACATCACTTCATGCTTCTCCTATTTTTCAGACCGTTTCATGCTCCTCATGTATATCACACCTTTGAAGCTTTTCATATTTTTCACACCTTTTCAGGCTCTTCATGTTTTTGAACACCATTTAATGCTCCTCCTATTTTTCAGACAGTTTCATGCTCTTCATATTTTTGACACCTTTTGAAGCTCTTCATATTTTTCACACCTTTTCAGGCTCTTCATATATTTCACACCTTTTCAGGCTCTTCATGTTTTTGAACACCATTTCATGCTCCCCCTATTTTTCAGACCGTTTCATGCTCTTCATATTTTTGACACCTTTTGAAGCTCTCCATATTTTTCACACCTTTTGAAGCTCTTCATATATTTCACACCTTTTCAGGCTCTTCATGTTTTTAAACACCGCTTCATGCTCCTCCTATTTTTCAGACCGTTTCAGGCTCTTCATATTTTTTTTACACCTTTTGACGCTCTTCATATTTTTCACATCTTTTCAGGCTCTTCAGGTTTTTCAACACCACTTAATGCTCCTGCTATTTTTCAGACCGTTTAATGCTCCTCATGTAGTTCAAACCTTTTGAAGCTCTTCATATTTTTCACACCTTTTCAGGCTCTTCATGTTTTTGAACACCGCTTCATGCTCCTCCTATTTTTGACACGGTTTCATGCTCTTCATATTTTAGACAACTTTTGAAGCTCGTCATATTTTTCACACCTTTTCAGGCTCTTCATGTTTTTGAACATCGCTTCATGCTCCTTTATTTTTCAGACAATTTCTTGCTCCTCATATTTTTAAAACCTTTTGAAGCTCTTCAGATTTTTCACACCTTTTCAGGCACTTCATGTTTTTGAACACCGCTTCATGCTCCTCCTATATTTCAGACCGTTTCATGCTCCTCATATATTTGACACCTTTTGAAGCTCTTCATATTTTTCACAACTTTTCAGGCTCTTCATGTTTTTGAACACCGCTTCATGCTCCTCCTATTTTTCAGACCGTTTCATGCTCATCTCATTTTTGACACATTTTGAACTTCTTCATATTTTTCACACCTTTAAAGCTCTTCATATTTTTCACAACTTTTCAGTCTCTGCCTTTTTTTGAACACCGCTTCATGCTCCTCCTATTTTTCAGACCGTTTCATGCTCCTCATGTATTTCACACCTTTTGAAGCTCTTCATATTTTTCACACCTTTTCAGGCTGTTCATGTTTTTCCACATCACTTCATGCTTCTCCTATTTTTCAGACCGTTTCATGCTCCTCATGTATATCACACCTTTGAAGCTTTTCATATTTTTCACACCTTTTCAGGCTCTTCATGTTTTTGAACATCATTTAATGCTCCTCCTATTTTTCAGACAGTTTCATGCTCTTCATATTTTTGACACCTTTTGAAGCTCTTCATATTTTTCACACCTTTTCAGGCTCTTCATATATTTCACACCTTTTCAGGCTCTTCATGTTTTTGAACACCATTTCATGCTCCCCCTATTTTTCAGACCGTTTCATGCTCTTCATATTTTTGACACCTTTTGAAGCTCTCCATATTTTTCACACCTTTTGAAGCTCTTCATATATTTCACACCTTTTCAGGCTCTTCATGTTTTTAAACACCGCTTCATGCTCCTCCTATTTTTCAGACCGTTTCAGGCTCTTCATATTTTTTTTACACCTTTTGACGCTCTTCATATTTTTCACATCTTTTCAGGCTCTTCAGGTTTTTCAACACCACTTAATGCTCCTGCTATTTTTCAGACCGTTTAATGCTCCTCATGTAGTTCAAACCTTTTGAAGCTCTTCATATTTTTCACACCTTTTCAGGCTCTTCATGTTTTTGAACACCGCTTCATGCTCCTCCTCTTTTTCACACGGTTTCATGCTCTTCATATTTTAGACAACTTTTGAAGCTCGTCATATTTTTCACACCTTTTCAGGCTCTTCATGTTTTTGAACATCGCTTCATGCTCCTTTATTTTTCAGACAATTTCTTGCTCCTCATATTTTTAAAACCTTTTGAAGCTCTTCAGATTTTTCACACCTTTTCAGGCACTTCATGTTTTTGAACACCGCTTCATGCTCCTCCTATATTTCAGACCGTTTCATGCTCCTCATATATTTGACACCTTTTGAAGCTCTTCATATTTTTCACAACTTTTCAGGCTCTTCATATTTTTGAACACCGCTTCATGCTCCTCCTATTTTTCAGACCGTTTCATGCTCATCTCATTTTTGACACATTTTGAACTTCTTCATATTTTTCACACCTTTAAAGCTCTTCATATTTTTCACAACTTTTCAGTCTCTGCATTTTTTTGAACACCGCTTCATGCTCCTCCTATTTTTCAGACCGTTTCATGCTCCTCATGTATTTCACACCTTTTGAAGCTCTTCAAATTTTTCACACCTTTTCAGGCTCTTCATGTTTTTGATTACCGTTTCATCCTCCTCCTATTTTTCAGATCGTTTCATGCTCCTCATATTTTTCACACCTTTTGAAGCTCTTCATATTTTTCCCACCTTTTGAGGCTCTTCATGTTTTTCAACACCAGTTCATGCTCCTCCTATTTTTCAGACCGTTTCAAGCTCCTCATAATTTTCACACCTTTTAAAGCTCTTCTTATTTTTCACACCTTTTCATGTTCTTCATGTTTTTGAACACCGCTTCATCTTTCTCCTATTTTTAAGACCGTTTCATGCTCCTCATATTTTTGACACCTTTTGAAGCTCTTCATATTTTTCACACCTTTTCAGGCTTTTCATGTTTTTCAACACCGCTACATGATCCTCCTATTTTTCAGACCGTTTCCTGCTCCTCATATTTTTGACACCTTTTGAAGCTCTTCATATATTTCACAACGTTTCAGGCTCTTCATGTTTTTCAACACCGCTTCATGCTCCTCCTATTTTTCAGACCGTTTCTTGATGCTCATATTTTTGACACCTTTTGAGGCTCTTCATATTTTTCACACCTTTTCAGGCTCTTCATGTTTTTGAACACTGTTTCAAGCTCCTCCTCTTTTTCACACCGTTTCATGCCCCTCATAATTTTGATCCCTTTTGAAGCTTTTCATATTTTTCACACCTTTTCAGGCTCTTCATGTTTTTGAACACAGTTTCATACTCCTCCTATTTTTCAGCCCAATTAATGCTCCTCATATTTTTCACACATTTGGAAGCACTTCATATTTTTTCACACCTTTTCAGGCTCTTCACTTTTATCAACACCGCTTCATGCTCCTCCTATTTTTCAGACCGTTTCATGCTCCTCATATTTTTCACACCTTTGGAAGCACTTCATATTTTTTCACACCTTTTCAGGCTCTTCATGTTTTTCAACACCGCTTAATGCTCCTCATATTTTTCAGACCGTTTCATGCTCCTCATATTTTTGACACCTTTTGAAGCTCTTCCTATATTTCACACCTTTTCAGGCTCTTCATGTTTTTGAACACCTTTTCATGCTCCTTCTACTTTTCAGACCGTTTCATGCTACTCATATTTTTCACACCTTTTGAAGCTCTTCATTTTTTTCACACCTTTTCAAGCTCTTCATATTTTTCAACACCGTTTCATATTCCTCCTATTTTTCAGACCGTTTCATGCTCCTCATATTTTTGACAGCTTCTGAAGCTCTTCATATATTTCACATCTTTTCAGGCTCTTCATGTTTTTCAACACCTCTTCATGCACCTCCTATATTTCAGACCGTTTCATGCTCCTCATAATTTTGACACCTTTGAAGCTCTTCATATTTTTCAAACCTTTTCAGGCTCTTCATGTTTTTCAACACCACTTCATGCACCTCCTATATTTCAGACCGTTTCATGCTCCTCATATTTTGTCACGTTTTGAAGCTCTTCATATTTTTCGCACATTTCAGTCTCTTCATGTTTTTGAATACTGCTTCATGCTCCTCCTATTTTTCAGAGCGATTCATGCTCCTCATATTTTTGACACGTTTTGAAGCTCTTCATATTTTTCACACCTTTTCAGGCTCTTCATGTTTTTGAACACTGCTTAATGCTCCTCCTATTTTTCAGATTGTTTCATGCTCCTCATATTTTTGACACGTTTTGAAGCTCTTCATATTTTTCACACCTTTTCAGGCTCTTCATGTTTTTGAACACCGTTTCATGCTCCTCTTATTTTTTTTTTTATTGTTATTTTTTTTATTTCTTTTTTATTATTTTTATTTTTTTTTCCAGTGGGTTTTGTCATACTTTGATATGAATCAGCCATGGATTTACATGTATTCCCAGTCCCGATTCCCCCTCCCACCTCCCTCTCCACCCGATTCCTCTGGGTCTTCCCAGTGCACCAAGCCGGAGCACTTGTCTCGTGCATCCTACCTGGGCTGGTGATCTGTTTCACCATAGATAGCATACATGCTGTTCTTTTGAAATATCCCACCCTCACATTCTCCCACAAAGTTTAAAAGTCTGTTCTGTATTTCTGTGTCTCTTTTTCTGTTCTGCATATAGGGTTATCGTTGTCACCTTTCTAAATTCCATATACATGTGTCAGTATGCTGTAATGTTCTTTATCTTTCTGGCTTACTTCACTCTGTAAAATGGGCTCCAGCTTCATCCATCTCATTAGGACTGATTCAAATGAATTCTTTTTAATGGCTGAGTAATATTCCATGGTGTATATGTACCACAGCTTTCTTATCCATTCATCTGCTGACGGGCATCTAGGTTGCTTCCATGTCCTGGCTATTATAAACAGTGCTGCGATGAACATTGGGGTGCACGTGTCTCTTTCAGACGAACCTATGGACACCTTATCTTTGACAAAGGAGGCAAGGATATGCAATGGAAAAAAGACAACCTCTTTAACAAGTGGTGCTGGGAAAACTGGTCAACCACTTGTAAAAGAATGAAAATAGAACACTTTCTAACACCATACACAAAAATAAACTCAAAATGGATTAAAGATCTAAATGTAAGACCAGAAACTATAAAACTCCTAGAGGAGAAGATAGGCAAAACACTCTCCGACATAAATCAAAGCAAGATCCTCTATGACCCACCTCCCAGAATATTGGAAATAAAAGCAAAACTAAACAAATGGGACCTAATGAAACTTAAAAGCTTTTGCACTACAAAGGAAACTATAAGTAAGGTGAAAAGACAGCCCTCAGATTGGGAGAAAATAATAGCAAATGAAGAAACAGACAAAGGATTAATCTCAAAAATATACAAGCAAATCCTGCAGCTCAATTCCAGAAAAATAAATGACCCAATACAAAATGAGCCAAAGAACTAAACAGACATTTCTCCAAAGAAGACATACAGATGGATAACAAACACATGAAAAGATGCTCAACATCACTCATTATTAGAGAAATGCAAATCAAAACCACAATGAGGTACCATTACATGCCAGTCAGGATGGCTGCTATCCAAAAGTCTACAAGCAATAAATGCTGGAGAGGGAGTGGAGAAAAGGGAACCCTCTTATACTGTTGGTGGGAATGCACACTAGTACAGCCGCTATGGAAAACGGTGAAGAGATTTCTTAAAAAACTGGAAATAGAACTGCCATATGACCCAGCAATTCCACTTCTGGGCATACACAATGAGGAAACCAGATCCTCATATTTTTCAGACCGTTTCAAACTCCTCATATTTTTTACACCTTTTGAAGCTCTTCATATATTTCACACCTTTTCAGACTCTTCATGTTTTTCAACACCGCTTCATGCTCCTCCTATTTTTCAGACCGTTTCATGGTCCTCATATTTTTGACACCTTTTGAAGCTCTTCATATTTTTCACACCTTTTCAGGCTCTTCATGTTTTTGAACACCGTTTCATGCTCCTCATATTTTTGACACCTTTTGAAGCTCTTCATATATTTCAAACTTTTTCAGGCTCTTCAAGTTTTTAAACAACGCTTCATGCTCCTCCTAATTTTCAGACCTTTTCATGATCCTCATATTTTTGACACCTTTTGAAGCTCTTCATATTTTTCACACCTTTTCAGGCTCTTCATGTTTTTGAAAACCGTTTCCTGCTCCTCCGATTATTCAGATCGTTTCATGCTCCTCATATTTTTGACACCTTTTGAAGCTCTTCATATTTTTCACAGCTTAACAGGCTCTTCATGTTTTTGAACACCAATTCATGCTACTCCTATTTTTCAGACCGTTTCATGCTCCTCATATTTTTGACACCTTTTGAAGCTCTTCATATTTTTCACACTTTTTCAGGCTCTTCACGTTTTTAAACAACGCTTCATGCTCCTCATAATTTTCAGACCGGTTCATGATCCTCATATCTTTGACACCTTTTGAAGCTCTTCATATTTTTCACACCTTTTCAGGCTCTTCATGTTTTTCAACACCAATTCATTCTCCTCCTAATTTTCAGATCGTTTCATGCTCCACATATTTTTCACACCTTTTGAAGCTAATCATTTTTTTCACACCTCTTCATGCTTTTCATGTTTTTGAACACCGTTTCATGCTCCTCATATTTTTGACACCTTTTGAAGCTCTTCATATTTTTCACAGCTTAACAGGCTCTTCATGTTTTTGAACACCAATTCATGCTACTCCTATATTTCAGACCGTTTCATGCTCCTCATATTTTTGACACCTTTTGAAGCTCTTCATATTTTTCACACTTTTTCAGTCTCTTAATGTTTTTCAATGCCACTTCACGCTCCTCCTATTTTTCAGATCGTTTCATGCTCCTCATAATTTTGACACCTTTTGAAGCTCTTCATATTTTTCACACCTTTTGAAGCTCTTCATATTTTTCACACCTTTTCAGGCTTTTCATGTTTTTCAACACCGCTACATGATCCTCCTATTTTTCAGACCGTTTCCTGCTCCTCATATTTTTGACACCTTTTGAAGCTCTTCATATATTTCACAACGTTTCAGGCTCTTCATGTTTTTCAACACCGCTTCATGCTCCTCCTATTTTTCAGACCGTTTCTTGATGCTCATATTTTTGACACCTTTTGAGGCTCTTCATATTTTTCACACCTTTTCAGGCTCTTCATGTTTTTGAACACTGTTTCAAGCTCCTCCTCTTTTTCACACCGTTTCATGCCCCTCATAATTTTGATCCCTTTTGAAGCTTTTCATATTTTTCACACCTTTTCAGGCTCTTCATGTTTTTGAACACAGTTTCATACTCCTCCTATTTTTCAGCCCAATTAATGCTCCTCATATTTTTCACACATTTGGAAGCACTTCATATTTTTTCACACCTTTTCAGGCTCTTCACTTTTATCAACACCGCTTCATGCTCCTCCTATTTTTCAGACCGTTTCATGCTCCTCATATTTTTCACACCTTTGGAAGCACTTCATATTTTTTCACACCTTTTCAGGCTCTTCATGTTTTTCAACACCGCTTAATGCTCCTCATATTTTTCAGACCGTTTCATGCTCCTCATATTTTTGACACCTTTTGAAGCTCTTCCTATATTTCACACCTTTTCAGGCTCTTCATGTTTTTGAACACCTTTTCATGCTCCTTCTACTTTTCAGACCGTTTCATGCTACTCATATTTTTCACACCTTTTGAAGCTCTTCATTTTTTTCACACCTTTTCAAGCTCTTCATATTTTTCAACACCGTTTCATATTCCTCCTATTTTTCAGACCGTTTCATGCTCCTCATATTTTTGACAGCTTCTGAAGCTCTTCATATATTTCACATCTTTTCAGGCTCTTCATGTTTTTCAACACCTCTTCATGCACCTCCTATATTTCAGACCGTTTCATGCTCCTCATAATTTTGACACCTTTGAAGCTCTTCATATTTTTCAAACCTTTTCAGGCTCTTCATGTTTTTCAACACCACTTCATGCACCTCCTATATTTCAGACCGTTTCATGCTCCTCATATTTTGTCACGTTTTGAAGCTCTTCATATTTTTCGCACATTTCAGTCTCTTCATGTTTTTGAATACTGCTTCATGCTCCTCCTATTTTTCAGAGCGATTCATGCTCCTCATATTTTTGACACGTTTTGAAGCTCTTCATATTTTTCACACCTTTTCAGGCTCTTCATGTTTTTGAACACTGCTTAATGCTCCTCCTATTTTTCAGATTGTTTCATGCTCCTCATATTTTTGACACGTTTTGAAGCTCTTCATATTTTTCACACCTTTTCAGGCTCTTCATGTTTTTGAACACCGTTTCATGCTCCTCTTATTTTTTTTTTTATTGTTATTTTTTTTTATTTCTTTTTTATTATTTTTATTTTTTTTTCCAGTGGGTTTTGTCATACTTTGATATGAATCAGCCATGGATTTACATGTATTCCCAGTCCCGATTCCCCCTCCCACCTCCCTCTCCACCCGATTCCTCTGGGTCTTCCCAGTGCACCAAGCCGGAGCACTTGTCTCGTGCATCCTACCTGGGCTGGTGATCTGTTTCACCATAGATAGCATACATGCTGTTCTTTTGAAATATCCCACCCTCACATTCTCCCACAAAGTTTAAAAGTCTGTTCTGTATTTCTGTGTCTCTTTTTCTGTTCTGCATATAGGGTTATCGTTGTCACCTTTCTAAATTCCATATACATGTGTCAGTATGCTGTAATGTTCTTTATCTTTCTGGCTTACTTCACTCTGTAAAATGGGCTCCAGCTTCATCCATCTCATTAGGACTGATTCAAATGAATTCTTTTTAATGGCTGAGTAATATTCCATGGTGTATATGTACCACAGCTTTCTTATCCATTCATCTGCTGACGGGCATCTAGGTTGCTTCCATGTCCTGGCTATTATAAACAGTGCTGCGATGAACATTGGGGTGCACGTGTCTCTTTCAGACGAACCTATGGACACCTTATCTTTGACAAAGGAGGCAAGGATATGCAATGGAAAAAAGACAACCTCTTTAACAAGTGGTGCTGGGAAAACTGGTCAACCACTTGTAAAAGAATGAAAATAGAACACTTTCTAACACCATACACAAAAATAAACTCAAAATGGATTAAAGATCTAAATGTAAGACCAGAAACTATAAAACTCCTAGAGGAGAAGATAGGCAAAACACTCTCCGACATAAATCAAAGCAAGATCCTCTATGACCCACCTCCCAGAATATTGGAAATAAAAGCAAAACTAAACAAATGGGACCTAATGAAACTTAAAAGCTTTTGCACTACAAAGGAAACTATAAGTAAGGTGAAAAGACAGCCCTCAGATTGGGAGAAAATAATAGCAAATGAAGAAACAGACAAAGGATTAATCTCAAAAATATACAAGCAAATCCTGCAGCTCAATTCCAGAAAAATAAATGACCCAATACAAAATGAGCCAAAGAACTAAACAGACATTTCTCCAAAGAAGACATACAGATGGATAACAAACACATGAAAAGATGCTCAACATCACTCATTATTAGAGAAATGCAAATCAAAACCACAATGAGGTACCATTACATGCCAGTCAGGATGGCTGCTATCCAAAAGTCTACAAGCAATAAATGCTGGAGAGGGAGTGGAGAAAAGGGAACCCTCTTATACTGTTGGTGGGAATGCACACTAGTACAGCCGCTATGGAAAACGGTGAAGAGATTTCTTAAAAAACTGGAAATAGAACTGCCATATGACCCAGCAATTCCACTTCTGGGCATACACAATGAGGAAACCAGATCCTCATATTTTTCAGACCGTTTCAAACTCCTCATATTTTTTACACCTTTTGAAGCTCTTCATATATTTCACACCTTTTCAGACTCTTCATGTTTTTCAACACCGCTTCATGCTCCTCCTATTTTTCAGACCGTTTCATGGTCCTCATATTTTTGACACCTTTTGAAGCTCTTCATATTTTTCACACCTTTTCAGGCTCTTCATGTTTTTGAACACCGTTTCATGCTCCTCATATTTTTGACACCTTTTGAAGCTCTTCATATATTTCAAACTTTTTCAGGCTCTTCAAGTTTTTAAACAACGCTTCATGCTCCTCCTAATTTTCAGACCGTTTCATGATCCTCATATTTTTGACACCTTTTGAAGCTCTTCATATTTTTCACACCTTTTCAGGCTCTTCATGTTTTTGAAAACCGTTTCCTGCTCCTCCGATTATTCAGATCGTTTCATGCTCCTCATATTTTTGACACCTTTTGAAGCTCTTCATATTTTTCACAGCTTAACAGGCTCTTCATGTTTTTGAACACCAATTCATGCTACTCCTATTTTTCAGACCGTTTCATGCTCCTCATATTTTTGACACCTTTTGAAGCTCTTCATATTTTTCACACTTTTTCAGGCTCTTCACGTTTTTAAACAACGCTTCATGCTCCTCCTAATTTTCAGACCGGTTCATGATCCTCATATCTTTGACACCTTTTGAAGCTCTTCATATTTTTCACACCTTTTCAGGCTCTTCATGTTTTTCAACACCAATTCATTCTCCTCCTAATTTTCAGATCGTTTCATGCTCCACATATTTTTCACACCTTTTGAAGCTAATCATTTTTTTCACACCTCTTCATGCTTTTCATGTTTTTGAACACCGTTTCATGCTCCTCATATTTTTGACACCTTTTGAAGCTCTTCATATTTTTCACAGCTTAACAGGCTCTTCATGTTTTTGAACACCAATTCATGCTACTCCTATATTTCAGACCGTTTCATGCTCCTCATATTTTTGACACCTTTTGAAGCTCTTCATATTTTTCACACTTTTTCAGTCTCTTAATGTTTTTCAATGCCACTTCACGCTCCTCCTATTTGTCAGATCGTTTCATGCTCCTCATAATTTTGACACCTTTTGAAGCTCTTCATATTTTTCACACCTTTTGAAGCTCTTCATATTTTTCACACCATTTCAGGCTCTTCATGATTTTCAACACCGTTTCATGCTGCTTCTATTTTTCAGACCATTTCATGCTCCTCATATTTTTCACACCTTTTGAAGCTCTTCATATTTTTCACACCTTTTCAGGCTCTTCATGTTTTTCTACACCACTTCATGCTTCTCCTATTTTTCAGCCCGTTTCATGCTCCTCATTTATTTCACACCTTTTGAAGCTCTTCATATTTTTCACACCTTTTCAGGCTCTTCGTGTTTTTCAACACCGTTTCATGCTGCTTCTATTTTTCAGACCGTTTCATGCTCCTCATATTTTTCACACCTTTTGAAGCTCTTCATATTTTTCACACCTTTTCAGGCTCTTCATGTTTTTCTACACCACTTCATGCTTCTCCTATTTTTCAGCCCGTTTCATGCTCCTCATGTATTTCACACCTTTTGAAGCTCTTCATATTTTTCACACCTTTTCAGGCTCTTCATGTTTTTGAACACCACTTCATGCTCCTCCTATTTTTCAGACCGTTTCATGCTCCTCATATTTTTGACATCTTTTGAAGCTTTTCATATTTTTCACACTTTTTCAGGCTCTTCAAGTTTTTCAACACCACTTCATGCTCCTCCTTTTTTGCAGACCGTTTCATGCTCCTCATATTTTTGATACATTTTGATGATCTTCATATTTTTCACACCTTTTCAGGCTCTTCATTTTTTCAACACCACTTCATGCTCTTCCTATTTTTCAGACCGTTTCATGCTCATCTCTTTTTTGAAACCTTTTCAAGCTTTTCATATTTTTCACAACGTTTCAGGCTCTTCAAGTTTTTGAACACCGCTTCATGCTCCTCGTATTTTTCAGACCGTTTCATGCTCATCTCATTTTTGACACCTTTTGAAGCTTTTCATATTTTTCACAACTTTTCAGGCTCTTCATGTTTTTGAACACCGCTTCATGCTCCTCCTATTTTTCAGACCGTTTCATGCTCCTCATATTTTACACCTTGAAGCTCTTCATATTTTTCACACCTTTTCAGGCTCTTCATGTTTTTGATCACCGTTACATTCTCCTCCTATTATTCAGACCGTTTCATGCTCCTCATATTTTGACACTTTTTGAAGCTCTTTATATATTTCACACCTTTTCAGGCTCTTCATGTTTTTGAACACAGCTTCATGCTCCTCCTATTTTTCAGACAGTTTCATGCTCCTCATATTTTTGACACCTTTTGAAGCTCTTCATATTTTTCACATCTTTTGAAGCTCTTTATATTTTTTACACATTTTCAGGCTCTTCATGTATTTCAACACCCCTTGTTGCTCCTCCTATTTTTCAGACCGTTTCATGCTCCTCATATTTTTGACACCTTTTGAAGCTCTTCATATTTCTGACACCTCGTCAGTCTCTTCATGTTTTTCAACACCGTTTCTTGCTCCTCCTATTTTTCAGACCGTTTCATGGCCTCATGTATTTCACACCTTTTGAAGCTCTTCATATTTTGCACGCGTTTTCAGGCTCTTCATGTTTTTTCACAACCAATTCATGCTCCTCCTATTTTTCAGACCGTTTTACACTCATCTCATTTTTGACACCTTTTGAAGCTCTTCATATTTTTCACACCTTTTGAAGCTCTTCATTTTTTTCACACGTTTTCAGGCTCTTCATGTTTTTCAACACCACTTCCTGCTCCTCCTATTTTGCAGACCGTTTCATGCTCCTCATATTTTTGACACCTTTTGAAGCTCTTCATATTTTTCCCACCTTTTCAGGCTCTTCATGTTTTTGAACACCGCTTCATGCTCCTCCTATTTTTCAGACCGTTTCATGGTCCTCATATTTTTGACACCTTTTGAAGCTTTTCATATTTTTCACACCTTTTGAAGCTCTTCATATTTATCAAACCTTTTGAAGCTCTTCATATTTTTCACCCCTTTTCAGACTCTGCATGTTTTTGAACACCGCTTCATGCTCCTCCTATTTTTGAGACCGTTTCATGCTCCTCATGTATTTCCCACCTTTTGAAGCTCTTCATATTTGTCACACCTTTTCAGGCTCCTCATGTTTTTCAACACCGCTTCATGCTCCTCCTATTTTTCAGACCGTTTCATGCTCCTCATATTTTTCACACCTTTTGAAGCTGTTCATATTTTTCACACCTTTTCAGGCTCTTCATGTTTTTGAGCACCGGTTCATGCTCCTCCTATTTTTCAGACCGTATCATGCTCCTCATATTTTTCACACCTTTTGGAGCTCTTCATATTTTTCACACCTTTTCAGGCTCTTCAGGTTTTTCGACACCGGTTCATGCTCCTCATATTTTTCAGACCGTTTCATGCTTCTCATTTTTTTCACACCTTTTGAAGCTCTTCATATATTTCACACCTGTTCAGGCTCTTCATTTTTTTCAACACTACATCATGCTCCTCCTATTTTTCAGACCGTTTCATGCTCATCTCATTTTTGACATCTTCTGAAGCTCTTCATATTTTTCACACCTTTTGAAGCTCTTCATATTTTTCACAAGATTTCAGTCTCAGCATGTTTTTGAACACCGCTTCATGCTCCTCCTATTTTCAGACCGTTTCATGCTCCTCATGTATTTCACACCTTTTGAAGCTCTTCATATTTGTCACAACTTTTCAGGCTCCTCATGTTTTTCAACACCGCTTCATGCTCCTCCTATTTTTCAGACCGTTTCATGTTCCTCATATTTTTCACACCTTTTGAAGCTCTTCATATTTTTAACACCTTTTCAGGCTCTTCATGTTTTTGAACACCGCTTCATGCTCCTCCTAATTTTTAAACCGTTTAATGCTCCTCATGTATTTCACACCTTTTGAAGCTCTTCATATTTTTCACACCTTTTCAGGCTCTTCATGTGTTTGAACACGATTTCATGCTCCTCCTATTTTTCAGACCGTTTCATGCTCCTCATATTTTTGACATCTTTTGAAGCTCTTCATATTTCTCACACCTTTTCAGGCTCTTCATGTTTTTGAACACCGCTTCATGCTCCTCCTATTTTTCAGACCGTTTCATGCTCATCTCATTTTTGATACCTTTTGAAGCTCTTCATATTTTTCAAACCTTTTGAAGCTCTTCATATTTTTCACACCTTTTCAGACTCTGCATGTTTTTGAACACCGCTTCATGCTCCTCCTGTTTTTCAGATCGTTTCATGCTCCTCATGTATTTCACACCTTTTGAAGCTCTTCATATTTGTCACACCTTTTCAGGCTCTTCATGTTTTTCAACACCGCTTCATGCTCCTCCTATTTTTCAGACCGTTTCATGATCTTCATATTTTTCACACTTTTTGAAGCTCTTCATATTTTTCACACATTTTAAGGCTCTTCATGTTTTTCAACATCGCTTCATGCTCCTCCTATTTTTCAGACCGTTTCAAGCTTCTCATGTATTTCCCACCTTTTGAAGCTCGTCATATTTTGCACACGTTTTCAGGCTCTTCATGTTTTTTCACAACCACTTCATGCTCCTCCTATTTTTCAGACCGTATCATGCTCCTCATATTTTTCACACCTTTTCAGGCTCTTCATTATTTTCAACAGAACTTCATGCTCCTCCCATTTTTCAGACCGTTTTTTACTCATCTCATTTTTGACACCTTTTGAAGCTGTTCATATTTTTCACACCTTTTGAAGCTCTTCATGTTTTTGAACACCGTTTCATGCTCCTCCTATTTTTCAGACCGTTTCATGCTCCTCATATATTTCACAACTTTTGAAGCTCTTCATATATTTCACACCTTTTCAGGAACTTCATGTTTTTCAACACCTCTTCATGATCCTCCTATTTTTAAGACCGTTTCATATTCCTCATATTTTTGACACCTTTTTAGGCTCTTCATGTTTTTTACACCTTTTCAGGCTCTTCATGTTTTTCAACACCGCTTCATGCTCCTCCTATTTTTCAGACCGTGTCATGCTCCTCCTATTTTTGACACATTTTGAAGCTCTTCATATTTTTCACACCTTTTGAAGCTCTTCATATTTTTCACACCTTTTGAAGCTCTTCATGTTTTTCAAACCTTTACAGGCTCTTCATGTATTTCAACACCGCTTCATGCTCCTCCAATTTTTCAGACAATTTCATGCTCGTCATATTTTTCAAACCTTTTAAAGCTCTTCATAATTTTCACACCTATTCATGCTCTTCATTTTTTACACACTGTTTCATGCTCCTCCTATTTTTCAGACCGTTTCATGCTCCTCATATTTTTCACACCTTTTGAAACTCTTCATATTTTTCACACTTTTTGAAGCTCTTCATATTTTTCACAGTTTTCAGGCTCTTCATGCTTCTGAACACCGCTTCATGCTCCACCTATTTTTCAGACCGTTTCATGCTCTTCATATTTTTCACACCTTTTCAGGCTCTTCATATTTTTGAACACCTCTTCATGCTACTCCTATTTTTGATACCTTTTGAAGCTCTTCATATTTTTCACACCTTTTCAGGCTCTTCATGTTTTTCAACACGGCTTCATGCTACTCCTATTTTTGATACCTTTTGAAGCTCCTCATATTCTTCAAACCATTTCATGCTCTTCTTTTTTTTCATCACCGCTTCATGCTCCTCTTATTTTTCAGACCGTTTCATGCTCCTCATATTTTGACACCTTTTAACCTGTTCATATTTTACACATTTTCAGGCTCTTCAAGTTTTTCAACACCGTTTTATGCTACTACTATTTTTGATACCTTTTGAAGCTCCTTATATTCTTCAAACCATTTCATGCTCTTCTATTTTTTCATCACCGCTTCATGCTCCTCCTATTTTTCAGACCGTTTCATGCTCCTCCTATTTTGAGACCGTTTCATGCTCCTCATATTTTTCACACCTTTAGAAGCTCTTCGTATTTTTCTCACCTTTTCAGGCTCTTCATGTTTTTCAACACCGCTTCATGATCCTCCTATTTTTCTGACAGTTTAATGCTCCTCATATTTTTCATCCTTTTTGAAGCTCTTCATATTTTTCACACCTTTAGAAGCTCTTCGTATTTTTCTCACCTTTTCAGGCTCTTCATGTTTTTGAACACCACTTCATGCTCCTCCGATTTTCAGACCGTTTCATGCTCCTCATACTTTTGACACCTTTAGAAGCTCTTCATATTTTTCACACCTTTTCAGGCTCTTCATGTTTTTCAACACCGCTTCATGCTCCTCTTCTTTTTCAGACCGTTTCAGGCTCCTCATATTTTTGACACCTTTTTAAGCTCTTCATGTTTTTCACACATTTTCAGGCTCTTCATGTATTTCAACACCGCTTCATGCTCCTCCTATTTTTCAGAACGTTTCATGCTCCTCATATTTTTGACACCTTTTGAAGCTCTTCATATTTTTCTCACCCTTTGAAGCTCTTCATATTTTTCATATTTGAAGCTCTTCATATTTTCACAACTTTTCAGGCTCTTCATGTTTTTGAACACCACTTCATGCTCCTTTTATTTTTCAGAGAGTTTCATGCTCCTCATGTATTTCACACCTTTTGAAGCTTTTCATATTTTTCACACTTTTTCAGGCTCTTCATGTTTTTCAACACCACTTCATTCTTCTCCTATTTTTCAGCCCGTTTCATGCTCCTCATGTCTTTCACACCTTTTGAAGCTCTTCACATTTTTCACACCTTTCCAGGCTCTTCATGTTTTTGATCACCATTTCATGCTCCTCCCATTTTTCAGACCGTTTCATGCTCCTCATATTTTTGACACATTTTGAAGCTCTTCATATTTTTCACACCTTTTCAGACTCTTCATGTTTTTGAACACCGCTTCATGCTCCTCCTATTATTCAGACAGTTTCATGCTTCTCATATTTTTGACACCTTTTGAAGCTCTTCATATTTTTCACACCCTTTCAGGCTCTTAATGTTTTTCAACACCACTTCATGCTCCTCCTATTTTTCATACGTTTTCATGCTCCTCATATTTTTGACACCTTTTGAAGCTCTTCATATTGTTCACACCTTTTCAGGCTCTTCATGTTTTTGAACACCGTTTCATGTTCCTCGTATTTTTCAGGCCATTTCATGCTCGTCATGTATTTCACACTTTTGAAGCTCTTCATATTTTTCACACCTTTTCAGGATCTTCATGTTTTTCAACACCACTTCATGCTTCTCCTATTTTTCAGCCCGTTTCATGCTCCTCATATTTTTGACACCTTTTGAAGCTTTTCATATTTTTCACACCTTTTCAGGCTCTTCATGTTTTTGAACACCACTTCATGCTCCTTCTATTTTTCAGAGAGTTTCATGCTCCTCATGTATTTCACACGTTTTGAAGCTCTTCATATGTTTCACACCTTTTGAAGTTTTTCATATTTTTCACACCTTTTCAAGCTCTTCATATTTTTCACACCTTTTCAGGCTCTTCATGTTTTTCAACACCGCTTTATGCTTCTCCTATTTTTCAGACCGTTACTTGCTCCTCATATTTTTGACACCTTTAGAAGTTCTTCATATTTTTCACACCTTTTCAGGCTCTTCATATTTTTCAACACCGCTTCATGCTCCTCCTATTTTTCAGACCGTTTCAAGTTCCTCATATTTTTGACACCTTTTGAAGCTTTTCATATTTTTCACACCTTTTCAGGCTCTTCATTTTTTTCAACAGTACTTCTTGCTCCTCCAATTTTTCAGACCGTTTCATGCTCATCTAATTTTTGACACCTTTTGAAGCTATGCATATTTTTCACAACTTTTCAGGCTCTTCATGTTTTTCAACACCACTGCATGCTTCTCGTATTTTTAAGACCGTTTCATGCTCCTCATACTTTTGACACCTTTAGAAGCTCTTCATATTTTTCACACCTTTTCAGGCTCTTCATGTTTTTCAACACCGCTTCATGCTCCTCTTCTTTTTCAGACCGTTTCAGGCTCCTCATATTTTTGACACCTTTTTAAGCTCTTCATGTTTTTCACACATTTTCAGGCTCGTCATGTATTTCAACACCGCTTCATGCTCCTCCTATTTTTCAGAACGTTTCATGCTCCTCATATTTTTGACACCTTTTGAAGCTCTTCATATTTTTCTCACCCTTTGAAGCTCTTCATATTTTTCTCACCCTTTGAAGCTCTTCATATTTTTCATATTTTTGAAGCTCTTCATATTTTCACAACTTTTCAGGCTCTTCATGTTTTTGAACACCACTTCATGCTCCTTCTATTTTTCAGAGAGTTTCATGCTCCTCATGTATTTCACACCTTTTGAAGCTTTTCATATTTTTCACTCTTTTTCAGGCTCTTCATGTTTTTCAACACCACTTCATTCTTCTCCTATTTTTCAGCCCGTTTCATGCTCCTCATGTCTTTCACACCTTTTGAAGCTCTTCACATTTTTCACACCTTTTCAGGCTCTTCATGTTTTTGATCACCATTTCATGCTCCTCCCATTTTTCAGACCGTTTCATGCTCCTCATATTTTTGACACCTTTTGAAGCTGTTCATATTTTTCACACCTTTTCAGACTCTTCATGTTTTTGAACACCGCTTCATGCACCTCCTATTATTCAGACAGTTTCCTGCTTCTCATATTTTTGACACCTTTTGAAGCTCTTCATATTTTTCACACCCTTTCAGGCTCTTAATGTTTTTCAACACCACTTCATGCTCCTCCTATTTTTCATACGTTTTCATGCTCCTCATATTTTTGACACCTTTTGAAGCTCTTCATATTGTTCACACCTTTTCAGGCTCTTCATGTTTTTGAACACCGTTTCATGTTCCTCGTATTTTTCAGGCCATTTCATGCTCGTCATGTTTTTCACACTTTTGAAGCTCTTCATATTTTTCACACCTTTTCAGGATCTTCATATTTTCCAACACCACTTCATGCTTCTCCTATTTTTCAGCCCGTTTCATGCTCCTTATATTTTTGACACCTTTTGAAGCTTTTCATATTTTTCACACCTTTTCAGGCTCTTCATGTTTTTGAACACCACTTCATGCTCCTTTTATTTTTCAGAGAGTTTCATGCTCCTCATGTATTTCACACGTTTTGAAGCTCTTCATATGTTTCACACCTTTTGAAGTTCTTCATATTTTTCACACCTTTTCAAGCTCTTCATATTTTTCTCACCTTTTCAGGCTCTTCATGTTTTTCAACACCGCTTCATGCTCCTCCTATTTTTCAGACCGTTTCATGCTCCACACATTTTGAAACCTTTTGAAGCTCTTCATATTTTTCACACCTTTTCAGGCTCTCCATGTTTTTCATCACCGATTCATGCTCCTCTTATTTTTGAGGCCGTTTCATGCTCCTCATATTTTTGACACCTTTTGAAGCTCTTCATATTTTTCACACCTTTTAGGCTCTTCATGTTTTTGAACAGCGCTTCATGCTCCTCATATTTTTCAGACCGTTTCATGCTCCTCATATTTTTCACACCTTTTGAAGCTCTTCATATTTTTCATATTTTTGAAGCTCTTCATATTTTTCACACTTTTTCGGGCTCTTCATGTTTTTGAGCACACCTTCTTGCTCCTCCTATTTTTCAGACCGTTTCATGCTCCTCATATTTTTCACACCTTTTGAAGCTCTTCATATTTTTCATATTTTTGAAGCTCTTCATATTTTTCACACCTTTTCACGCTCTTCATGTTTTTGAACACCGCTTCATGCTCCGCCTATTTTTCAGACCGTTTCATGCTCCTCATATTTTTGACACCTTTTGAAGCTCTTCATATTTTTCACACCCTTTCAGGCTCTTAATGTTTTTCAACACAACTTCATGCTCCTCCTATTTTTCAGACGTTTTCATGCTCCTCATATTTTTGACACCTTTAGAAACTCTTCATATCTTTCACACCTTTTCAGGCTCTTCATGTTTTGCCACACCGCTTCATGCTCCTCCTATTTTTCAGCCCGTTTCATGCTCCTCATGTATTTCACACCTTTTGAAGCTCTTCATATATTTCACACATTTTCAGGCTCTTCATTTTTTTCAACACCGCCTCATGCTCCTCCTATTTTTCAGACCGTTTCATGCTCCTCATATTTTTGACACCTTTTGAAGCTCTTCATATTTTTCACACCTTTTCAGGCTCTTCATGTTTTTGAACACCGCTTCATGCTCCTCCAATTTTTCAGACCGTTTCATGTTTCTCATATTTTTGACACCTTTTGAAGCTCTTCATATTTTTCACACCTTTTGAAGCTCTTCATATTTTTCATATTTTTGAAGCTCTTCATATTTTTCACACCTTTTCAGGCTTTTCATGTATTTGAACACTGGTTCATGTTCCTCCTATTTTTCAGACCGTTTCATGCTCCTCCTATTTTTCACTCCTTTTGAAGCTCTTCATATTTTTCACACCTTTTCAGTCTCTACATGTTTTTGAACACCGCTTCATGCTCCTCCTATTTCTCAGACCATTTCATGCTCCTCATGTATTTCACACCTTTTGAAGCTCTTCGTATTTTGCACACATTTTCAGGCTTTTCATGTTTTTCACAACCACTTCATGCTCCTCATATTTTTCAGACCGTTTCATGCACATTTCATTTTTGACTCCTTTTGAAGCTCTTCATATTTTTCACACCATTTTCAGGCTCTTCATGTTTTTCAACACCGCTTTATGATCCTCCTATTTTTCAGACCGTTTCATATTCCTCATATTTTTGACATTTTTTGAGGCTCTTCATATTTTTCACACCTTTTCAGGCTCTTCATGTTTTTGAACACCGTTTCATGCTCCTCCTATTTTTCAGACCGTTTCATGCACATCTCATTTTTGACACCTTTTGAAGCTCTTGATATTTTTCACACCATTTTCAGGCTCTTCATGTTTTTCAACACCGCTTTATGATCCTCCTATTTTTCAGACCGTTTCATGCTCCTCATATATTTGACACCTTTTGAAGCTCTTCGTATTTTTCATAACTTTTCAGGCTCTTCATATTTTTCACACATTTTCAAGCTGTTCATGTTTTTGAACACGGCTTCATGCTCCTCCAATTTTTCAGACCATTTCATGTTCCTCATATTTTTGACACCTTTTGAAGCTCTTCATTCTTTTCACACCTTTTGAAGCTCTTCATATTTTTCACACTTTTTGAAGCTCTTCATATTTTTCACAGTTTTCAGGCTCTTCATGCTTCTGAACACCGCTTCATGCTCCACCTATTTTTCAGACCGTTTCATGCTCTTCATATTTTTCACACCTTTTCAGGCTCTTCATATTTTTGAACACCTCTTCATGCTACTCCTATTTTTGATACCTTTTGAAGCTCTTCATATTTTTCACACCTTTTCAGGCTCTTCATGTTTTTCAACACGGCTTCATGCTACTCCTATTTTTGATACCTTTTGAAGCTCCTCATATTCTTCAAACCATTTCATGCTCTTCTTTTTTTTCATCACCGCTTCATGCTCCTCTTATTTTTCAGACCGTTTCATGCTCCTCATATTTTGACACCTTTTAACCTGTTCATATTTTACACATTTTCAGGCTCTTCAAGTTTTTCAACACCGTTTCATGCTACTACTATTTTTGATACCTTTTGAAGCTCCTTATATTCTTCAAACCATTTCATGCTCTTCTATTTTTTCATCACCGCTTCATGCTCCTCCTATTTTTCAGACCGTTTCATGCTCCTCCTATTTTGAGACCGTTTCATGCTCCTCATATTTTTCACACCTTTAGAAGCTCTTCGTATTTTTCTCACCTTTTCAGGCTCTTCATGTTTTTCAACACCGCTTCATGATCCTCCTATTTTTCTGACAGTTTCATGCTCCTCATATTTTTCATCCTTTTTGAAGCTCTTCATATTTTTCACACCTTTAGAAGCTCTTCGTATTTTTCTCACCTTTTCAGGCTCTTCATGTTTTTGAACACCACTTCATGCTCCTCCGATTTTCAGACCGTTTCATGCTCCTCATACTTTTGACACCTTTAGAAGCTCTTCATATTTTTCACACCTTTTCAGGCTCTTCATGTTTTTCAACACCGCTTCATGCTCCTCTTCTTTTTCAGACCGTTTCAGGCTCCTCATATTTTTGACACCTTTTTAAGCTCTTCATGTTTTTCACACATTTTCAGGCTCTTCATGTATTTCAACACCGCTTCATGCTCCTTTTATTTTTCAGAGAGTTTCATGCTCCTCATGTATTTCACACCTTTTGAAGCTTTTCATATTTTTCACACTTTTTCAGGCTCTTCATGTTTTTCAACACCACTTCATTCTTCTCCTATTTTTCAGCCCGTTTCATGCTCCTCATGTCTTTCACACCTTTTGAAGCTCTTCACATTTTTCACACCTTTCCAGGCTCTTCATGTTTTTGATCACCATTTCATGCTCCTCCCATTTTTCAGACCGTTTCATGCTCCTCATATTTTTGACACATTTTGAAGCTCTTCATATTTTTCACACCTTTTCAGACTCTTCATGTTTTTGAACACCGCTTCATGCTCCTCCTATTATTCAGACAGTTTCATGCTTCTCATATTTTTGACACCTTTTGAAGCTCTTCATATTTTTCACACCCTTTCAGGCTCTTAATGTTTTTCAACACCACTTCATGCTCCTCCTATTTTTCATACGTTTTCATGCTCCTCATATTTTTGACACCTTTTGAAGCTCTTCATATTGTTCACACCTTTTCAGGCTCTTCATGTTTTTGAACACCGTTTCATGTTCCTCGTATTTTTCAGGCCATTTCATGCTCGTCATGTATTTCACACTTTTGAAGCTCTTCATATTTTTCACACCTTTTCAGGATCTTCATGTTTTTCAACACCACTTCATGCTTCTCCTATTTTTCAGCCCGTTTCATGCTCCTCATGTTTTTGACACCTTTTGAAGCTTTTCATATTTTTCACACCTTTTCAGGCTCTTCATGTTTTTGAACACCACTTCATGCTCCTTCTATTTTTCAGAGAGTTTCATGCTCCTCATGTATTTCACACGTTTTGAAGCTCTTCATATGTTTCACACCTTTTGAAGTTCTTCATATTTTTCACACCTTTTCAAGCTCTTCATATTTTTCACACCTTTTCAGGCTCTTCATGTTTTTCAACACCGCTTTATGCTTCTCCTATTTTTCAGACCGTTACTTGCTCCTCATATTTTTGACACCTTTAGAAGTTCTTCATATTTTTCACACCTTTTCAGGCTCTTCATATTTTTCAACACCGCTTCATGCTCCTCCTATTTTTCAGACCGTTTCAAGGTCCTCATATTTTTGACACCTTTTGAAGCTTTTCATATTTTTCACACCTTTTCAGGCTCTTCATTTTTTTCAACAGTACTTCTTGCTCCTCCAATTTTTCAGACCGTTTCATGCTCATCTAATTTTTGACACCTTTTGAAGCTATGCATATTTTTCACAACTTTTCAGGCTCTTCATGTTTTTCAACACCACTGCATGCTTCTCGTATTTTTAAGACCGTTTCATGCTCCTCATACTTTTGACACCTTTAGAAGCTCTTCATATTTTTCACACCTTTTCAGGCTCTTCATGTTTTTCAACACCGCTTCATGCTCCTCTTTTTTTCAGACCGTTTCAGGCTCCTCATATTTTTGACACCTTTTTAAGCTCTTCATGTTTTTCACACATTTTCAGGCTCTTCATGTATTTCAACACCGCTTCATGCTCCTCCTATTTTTCAGAACGTTTCATGCTCCTCATATTTTTGACACCTTTTGAAGCTCTTCATATTTTTCTCACCCTTTGAAGCTCTTCATATTTTTCTCACCCTTTGAAGCTCTTCATATTTTTCATATTTTTGAAGCTCTTCATATTTTCACAACTTTTCAGGCTCTTCATGTTTTTGAACACCACTTCATGCTCCTTCTATTTTTCAGAGAGTTTCATGCTCCTCATGTATTTCACACCTTTTGAAGCTTTTCATATTTTTTACACTTTTTCAGGCTCTTCATGTTTTTCAACACCACTTCATTCTTCTCCTATTTTTCAGCCCGTTTCATGCTCCTCATGTCTTTCACACCTTTTGAAGCTCTTCACATTTTTCACACCTTTCCAGGCTCTTCATGTTTTTGATCACCATTTCATGCTCCTCCCATTTTTCAGACCGTTTCATGCTCCTCATATTTTTGACACATTTTGAAGCTCTTCATATTTTTCACACCTTTTCAGACTCTTCATGTTTTTGAACACCGCTTCATGCTCCTCCTATTATTCAGACAGTTTCATGCTTCTCATATTTTTGACACCTTTTGAAGCTCTTCATATTTTTCACACCCTTTCAGGCTCTTAATGTTTTTCAACACCACTTCATGCTCCTCCTATTTTTCATACGTTTTCATGCTCCTCATATTTTTGACACCTTTTGAAGCTCTTCATATTGTTCACACCTTTTCAGGCTCTTCATGTTTTTGAACACCGTTTCATGTTCCTCGTATTTTTCAGGCCATTTCATGCTCGTCATGTATTTCACACTTTTGAAGCTCTTCATATTTTTCACACCTTTTCAGGATCTTCATGTTTTTCAACACCACTTCATGCTTCTCCTATTTTTCAGCCCGTTTCATGCTCCTCATATTTTTGACACCTTTTGAAGATTTTCATATTTTTCACACCTTTTCCGGCTCTTCATGTTTTGGAACACCACTTCATGCTCCTTCTATTTTTCAGAGAGTTTCATGCTCCTCATGTATTTCACACGTTTTGAAGCTCTTCATATGTTTTACACCTTTTGAAGTTCTTCATATTTTTCACACCTTTTCAAGCTCTTCATATTTTTCACACCTTTTCAGGCTCTTCATGTTTTTCAACACCGCTTTATGCTTCTCCTATTTTTCAGACCGTTACTTGCTCCTCATATTTTTGACACCTTTAGAAGTTCTTCATATTTTTCACACCTTTTCAGGCTCTTCATATTTTTCAACACCGCTTCATGCTCCTCCTATTTTTCAGACCGTTTCAAGGTCCTCATATTTTTGACACCTTTTGAAGCTTTTCATATTTTTCACACCTTTTCAGGCTCTTCATTTTTTTCAACAGTACTTCTTGCTCCTCCAATTTTTCAGACCGTTTCATGCTCATCTAATTTTTGACACCTTTTGAAGCTATGCATATTTTTCACAACTTTTCAGGCTCTTCATGTTTTTAAACACCACTGCATGCTCCTCGTATTTTTAAGACCGTTTCATGCTCCTCATACTTTTGACACCTTTAGAAGCTCTTCATATTTTTCACACCTTTTCAGGCTCTTCATGTTTTTCAACACCGCATCATGCTCCTCTTCTTTTTCAGACCGTTTCAGGCTCCTCATATTTTTGACACCTTTTTAAGCTCTTCATGTTTTTCACACATTTTCAGGCTCTTCATGTATTTCAACACCGCTTCATGCTCCTCCTATTTTTCAGAACGTTTCATGCTCCTCATATTTTTGACACCTTTTGAAGCTCTTCATATTTTTCTCACCCTTTGAAGCTCTTCATATTTTTCATATTTTTGAAGCTCTTCATATTTTCACAACTTTTCAGGCTCTTCATGTTTTTGAACACCACTTCATGCTCCTTCTATTTTTCAGAGAGTTTCATGCTCCTCATGTATTTCACACCTTTTGAAGCTTTTCATATTTTTCACACTTTTTCAGGCTCTTCATGTTTTTCAACACCACTTCATTCTTCTCCTATTTTTCAGCCCGTTTCATGCTCCTCATGTCTTTCACACCTTTTGAAGCTCTTCACATTTTTCACACCTTTTCAGGCTCTTCATGTTTTTGATCACCATTTCATGCTCCTCCCATTTTTCAGACCGTTTCATGCTCCTCATATTTTTGACACCTTTTGAAGCTGTTCATATTTTTCACACCTTTTCAGACTCTTCATGTTTTTGAACACCGCTTCATGCTCCTCCTATTATTCAGACAGTTTCATGCTTCTCATATTTTTGACACCTTTTGAAGCTCTTCATATTTTTCACACCCTTTCAGGCTCTTAATGTTTTTCAACACCACTTCATGCTCCTCCTATTTTTCATACGTTTTCATGCTCCTCATATTTTTGACACCTTTTGAAGCTCTTCTTATTGTTCACACCTTTTCATGCTCTTCATGTTTTTGAACACCGTTTCAGGTTCCTCGTATTTTTCAGGCCATTTCATGCTCGTCATGTATTTCACACTTCTGAAGCTCTTCATATTTTTCACACCTTTTCAGGATCTTCATGTTTTTCAACACCACTTCATGCTTCTCCTATTTTTCAGCCCGTTTCATGCTCCTCATATTTTTGACACCTTTTGAAGCTTTTCATATTTTTCACACCTTTTCAGGCTCTTCATGTTTTTGAACACCACTTCATGCTCCTTCTATTTTTCAGACCGTTTCATGCTCCTCATGTATTTCACACGTTTTGAAGCTCTTCATATGTTTCACACCTTTTGAAGTTCTTCATATTTTTCACACCTTTTCAAGCTCTTCATATTTTTCACACCTTTTCAGGCTTTTCATGTTTTTCAACACCGCTTCATGCTCCTCCTATTTTTCAGACCGTTTCATGCTCCACACATTTTGAAACCTTTTGAAGCTCTTCATATTTTTCACACCTTTTCAGGCTCTCCATGTTTTTCATCACCGATTCATGCTCCTCCTATTTTTGAGGCCATTTCATGCTCCTCATATTTTTGACACCTTTTGAAGCTCTTCATATTTTTCACACCTTTTAGGCTCTTCATGTTTTTGAACAGCGCTTCATGCTCCTCATATTTTTCAGACCGTTTCATGCTCCTCATATTTTTCACACCTTTTGAAGCTCTTCATATTTTTCACACTTTTTCAGGCTCTTCATGTTTTTGAGCACACCTTCTTGCTCCTCCTATTTTTCAGACCATTTCATGCTCCTCATGTATTTCACACCATTTGAAGCTCTTCATGTTTTTCACACCTTTTCTGTCTCTTCATGTGTTGAACACCATTTCATGCTCCTCCGATTTTTTAGACCATTTCATGCTCCTCATATTTTTGACACCTTTTGAAGCTCTTCATATTTTTCACACCTTTTCAGGCTCTTCATGTTTTTGAACACCGCTTCATGCTCCTCCAATTTTTCAGAACGTTTCATGTTTCTCATATTTTTGACACCTTTTGAAGCTCTTCATATTTTTCACACCTTTTGAAGCTCTTCATATTTTTCATATATTTGAAGCTCTTCATATTTTTCACACCATTTCAGGCTTTTCATGTATTTGAACACCGGTTCATGCTCCTCCTATTTTTCAGACCGTTTCGTGCTCCTCCTATTTTTTCACTCCTTTTGAAGCTCTTCACATTTTTCACACCTTTTCAGTCTCTACATGTTTTTGAACACCGCTTCATGCTCCTCCTATTTCTCAGACCATTTCATGCTACTCATGTATTTCACACCTTTTGAATCTCTTAGTATTTTGCACACATTTTCAGGCTTTTCATGTTTTTCACAACCACTTCATGCTCCTCATATTTTTCAGACCGTTTCATGCACATTTCATTTTTGACTCCTTTTGAAGCTCTTCATATTTTTCACACCATTTTCAGGCTCTTCATGTTTTTCAACACCGCTTTATTATCCTCCTATTTTTCAGACCGTTTCATATTCCTCATATTTTTGACATTTTTTGAGGCTCTTCATATTTTTCACACCTTTTCAGGCTCTTCATGTTTTGAACACCGTTTCATGCTCCTCCTATTTTTCTGACCGTTTCATGCACATCTCATTTTTGACACTTTTTGAAGCCTTTGATATTTTTCACACCATTTTCAGGCTCTTCATGTTTTTCAACACCGCTTTATGATCCTCCTATTTTTCAGACCGTTTCATGCTCCTCATATATTTGACACCTTTTGAAGTACTTCATATTTTTCACACCTTTTCAGGCTCTTCATGTTTTTGAACACCGTTTCATGCTCCTCCTATTTTTCTGACCGTATCATGCACATCTCATTTTTGACACTTTTTGAAGCCTTTGATATTTTTCACACCATTTTCAGGCTCTTCATGTTTTTGAACACCGTTTCATGCTCCTCCTATTTTTCAGACCGTTTCATGCTCCTCTTATGTTTGACACCTTTTGAAGCTTTTCATATTTTTCACACCTTTTCACGCTCTTCATGTTTTTGAACACCGCTTCATGCTCCGCCTATTTTTCAGACCGTTTCATGCTCCTCATATTTTTGACACCTTTTGAAGCTCTTCATATTTTTCACACCCTTTCAGGCTCTTAATGTTTTTCAACACACCTTCATGCTCCTCCTATTTTTCAGACGTTTTCATGCTCCTCATATTTTTGACACCTTTAGAAACTCTTCATATCTTTCACACCTTTTCAGGCTCTTCATGTTTTTCCACACCGCTTCATGCTCCTCCTATTTTTCAGTCCGTTTCATGCTCCTCATGTATTTCACACCTTTTGAAGCTCTTCATATATTTCACACATTTTCAGGCTCTTCATTTTTTTCAACACCGCTTCATGCTCCTCCTATTTTTCAGACCGTTTCATGCTCCTCATATTTTTGACACCTTTTGAAGCTCTTCATATTTTTCACACCTTTTCAGGCTCTTCATGTTTTTGAACACCGCTTCATGCTCCTCCAATTTTTCAGACCGTTTCATGTTTCTCATATTTTTGACACCTTTTGAAGCTCTTCATATTTTTCACACCTTTTGAAGCTCTTCATATTTTTCATATTTTTGAAGCTCTTCATATTTTTCACACCTTTTCAGGCTTTTCATGTATTTGAACACCGGTTCATGTTCCTCCTATTTTTCAGACCGTTTCATGCTCCTCCTATTTTTCACTCCTTTTGAAGCTCTTCATATTTTTCACACCTTTTCAGTCTCTACATGTTTTTGAACACCGCTTCATGCTCCTCCTATTTCTCAGACCATTTCATGCTCCTCATGTATTTCACACCTTTTGAAGCTCTTCGTATTTTGCACACATTTTCAGGCTTTTCATGTTTTTCACAACCACTTCATGCTCCTCATATTTTTCAGACCGTTTCATGCACATTTCATTTTTGACTCCTTTTGAAGCTCTTCATATTTTTCACACCATTTTCAGGCTCTTCATGTTTTTCAACACCGCTTTATGATCCTCCTATTTTTCAGACCGTTTCATATTCCTCATATTTTTGACATTTTTTGAGGCTCTTCATATTTTTCACACCTTTTCAGGCTCTTCATGTTTTTGAACACCGTTTCATGCTCCTCCTATTTTTCAGACCGTTTCATGCACATCTCATTTTTGACACCTTTTGAAGCTCTTGATATTTTTCACACCATTTTCAGGCTCTTCATGTTTTTCAACACCGCTTTATGATCCTCCTATTTTTCAGACCGTTTCATGCTCCTCATATATTTGACACCTTTTGAAGCTCTTCGTATTTTTCATAACTTTTCAGGCTCTTCATATTTTTCACACATTTTCAAGCTGTTCATGTTTTTGAACACGGCTTCATGCTCCTCCAATTTTTCAGACCATTTCATGTTCCTCATATTTTTGACACCTTTTGAAGCTCTTCATTCTTTTCACACCTTTTGAAGCTCTTCATATTTTTCACACCTTTTGAATCTCTTCATATTTTTCACACGTTTTCAGGCTCTTTATCTATTTCAACACCGCTTCATGCTGCTTCTATTTTTCAGACCGTTTCATGCTCCTCATATTTTTGACACCTTTTGAAGCTTTTCATATTTTTCACACCTTTTCAGGCTCTTCATGTTTTTGAACATCACTTCATGCTCCTTCTATTTTTCAGACCGTTTCATGCTCCTCATGTATTTCACACGTTTTGAAGCTCTTCATATGTTTCACACCTTTTGAAGTTCTTCATATTTTTCACACCTTTTCAAGCTCTTCATATTTTTCACACCTTTTCAGGCTCTTCATGTTTTTCAACACCGCTTCATGCTCCTCCTATTTTTCAGACCGTTTCATGCTCCACACATTTTGAAACCTTTTGAAGCTCTTCATATTTTTCACACCTTTTCAGGCTCTCCATGTTTTTCATCACCGATTCATGCTCCTCCTATTTTTGAGGCCATTTCATGCTCCTCATATTTTTGACACCTTTTGAAGCTCTTCATATTTTTCACACCTTTTAGGCTCTTCATGTTTTTGAACAGCGCTTCATGCTCCTCATATTTTTCAGACCGTTTCATGCTCCTCATATTTTTCACACCTTTTGAAGCTCTTCATATTTTTCACACTTTTTCAGGCTCTTCATGTTTTTGAGCACACCTTCTTGCTCCTCCTATTTTTCAGACCGTTTCATGCTCCTCATGTATTTCACACCATTTGAAGCTCTTCATGTTTTTCACACCTTTTCTGTCTCTTCATGTGTTGAACACCATTTCATGCTCCTCCGATTTTTTAGACCATTTCATGCTCCTCATATTTTTGACACCTTTTGAAGCTCTTCATATTTTTCACACCTTTTCAGGCTCTTCATGTTTTTGAACACCGCTTCATGCTCCTCCAATTTTTCAGAACGTTTCATGTTTCTCATATTTTTGACACCTTTTGAAGCTCTTCATATTTTTCACACCTTTTGAAGCTCTTCATATTTTTCATATATTTGAAGCTCTTCATATTTTTCACACCATTTCAGGCTTTTCATGTATTTGAACACCGGTTCATGCTCCTCCTATTTTTCAGACCGTTTCGTGCTCCTCCTATTTTTTCACTCCTTTTGAAGCTCTTCACATTTTTCACACCTTTTCAGTCTCTACATGTTTTTGAACACCGCTTCATGCTCCTCCTATTTCTCAGACCATTTCATGCTACTCATGTATTTCACACCTTTTGAATCTCTTAGTATTTTGCACACATTTTCAGGCTTTTCATGTTTTTCACAACCACTTCATGCTCCTCATATTTTTCAGACCGTTTCATGCACATTTCATTTTTGACTCCTTTTGAATCTCTTCATATTTTTCACACCATTTTCAGGCTCTTCATGTTTTTCAACACCGCTTTATGATCCTCCTATTTTTCAGACCGTTTCATATTCCTCATATTTTTGACATTTTTTGAGGCTCTTCATATTTTTCACACCTTTTCAGGCTCTTCATGTTTTGAACACCGTTTCATGCTCCTCGTATTTTTCTGACCGTTTCATGCACATCTCATTTTTGACACTTTTTGAAGCCTTTGATATTTTTCACACCATTTTCAGGCTCTTCATGTTTTTCAACACCGCTTTATGATCCTCCTATTTTTCAGACCGTTTCATGCTCCTCATATATTTGACACCTTTTGAAGTACTTCATATTTTTCACACCTTTTCAGGCTCTTCATGTTTTTGAACACCGTTTCATGCTCCTCCTATTTTTCTGACCGTATCATGCACATCTCATTTTTGACACTTTTTGAAGCCTTTGATATTTTTCACACCATTTTCAGGCTCTTCATGTTTTTGAACACCGTTTCATGCTCCTCCTATTTTTCAGACCGTTTCATGCTCCTCTTATGTTTGACACCTTTTGAAGCTTTTCATATTTTTCACACCTTTTCACGCTCTTCATGTTTTTGAACACCGCTTCATGCTCCGCCTATTTTTCAGACCGTTTCATGCTCCTCATATTTTTGACACTTTTTGAAGCTCTTCATATTTTTCACACCCTTTCAGGTTCTTAATGTTTTTCAACACACCTTCATGCTCCTCCTATTTTTCAGACGTTTTCATGCTCCTCATATTTTTGACACCTTTAGAAACTCTTCATATCTTTCACACCTTTTCAGGCTCTTCATGTTTTTCCACACCGCTTCATGCTCCTCCTATTTTTCAGTCCGTTTCATGCTCCTCATGTATTTCACACCTTTTGAAGCTCTTCATATATTTCACACATTTTCAGGCTCTTCATTTTTTTCAACACCGCTTCATGCTCCTCCTATTTTTCAGACCGTTTCATGCTCCTCATATTTTTGACACCTTTTGAAGCTCTTCATATTTTTCACACCTTTTCAGGCTCTTCATGTTTTTGAACACCGCTTCATGCTCCTCCAATTTTTCAGACCGTTTCATGTTTCTCATATTTTTGACACCTTTTGAAGCTCTTCATATTTTTCACACCTTTTGAAGCTCTTCATATTTTTCATATTTTTGAAGCTCTTCATATTTTTCACACCTTTTCAGGCTTTTCATGTATTTGAACACCGGTTCATGTTCCTCCTATTTTTCAGACCGTTTCATGCTCCTCCTATTTTTCACTCCTTTTGAAGCTCTTCATATTTTTCACCCCTTTTCAGTCTCTACATGTTTTTGAACACCGCTTCATGCTCCTCCTATTTCTCAGACCATTTCATGCTCCTCATGTATTTCACACCTTTTGAAGCTCTTCGTATTTTGCACACATTTTCAGGCTTTTCATGTTTTTCACAACCACTTCATGCTCCTCATATTTTCAGACCGTTTCATGCACATTTCATTTTTGACTCCTTTTGAAGCTCTTCATATTTTTCACACCATTTTCAGGCTCTTCATGTTTTTCAACACCGCTTTATGATCCTCCTATTTTTCAGACCGTTTCATATTCCTCATATTTTTGACATTTTTTGAGGCTCTTCATATTTTTCACACCTTTTCAGGCTCTTCATGTTTTTGAACACCGTTTCATGCTCCTCCTATTTTTCAGACCGTTTCATGCACATCTCATTTTTGACACCTTTTGAAGCTCTTGATATTTTTCACACCATTTTCAGGCTCTTCATGTTTTTCAACACCGCTTTATGATCCTCCTATTTTTCAGACCGTTTCATGCTCCTCATATATTTGACACCTTTTGAAGCTCTTCGTATTTTTCATAACTTTTCAGGCTCTTCATATTTTTCACACATTTTCAAGCTGTTCATGTTTTTGAACACGGCTTCATGCTCCTCCAATTTTTCAGACCATTTCATGTTCCTCATATTTTTGACACCTTTTGAAGCTCTTCATTCTTTTCACACCTTTTGAAGCTCTTCATATTTTTCACACCTTTTGAATCTCTTCATATTTTTCACACGTTTTCAGGCTCTTTATCTATTTCAACACCGCTTCATGCTGCTTCTATTTTTCAGACCGTTTCATGCTCCTCATATTTTTGACACCTTTTGAAGCTTTTCATATTTTTCAAACCTTTTCAGGCTCTTCATGTTTTTGAACATCACTTCATGCTCCTTCTATTTTTCAGACCGTTTCATGCTCCTCATGTATTTCACACGTTTTGAAGCTCTTCATATGTTTCACACCTTTTGAAGTTCTTCATATTTTTCACACCTTTTCAAGCTCTTCATATTTTTCACACCTTTTCAGGCTCTTCATGTTTTTCAACACCGCTTCATGCTCCTCCTATTTTTCAGACCGTTTCATGCTCCACACATTTTGAAACCTTTTGAAGCTCTTCATATTTTTCACACCTTTTCAGGCTCTCCATGTTTTTCATCACCGATTCATGCTCCTCCTATTTTTGAGGCCATTTCATGCTCCTCATATTTTTGACACCTTTTGAAGCTCTTCATATTTTTCACACCTTTTAGGCTCTTCATGTTTTTGAACAGCGCTTCATGCTCCTCATATTTTTCAGACCGTTTCATGCTCCTCATATTTTTCACACCTTTTGAAGCTCTTCATATTTTTCACACTTTTTCAGGCTCTTCATGTTTTTGAGCACACCTTCTTGCTCCTCCTATTTTTCAGATCGTTTCATGCTCCTCATGTATTTCACACCATTTGAAGCTCTTCATGTTTTTCACACCTTTTCTGTCTCTTCATGTGTTGAACACCATTTCATGCTCCTCCGATTTTTTAGACCATTTCATGCTCCTCATATTTTTGACACCTTTTGAAGCTCTTCATATTTTTCACACCTTTTCAGGCTCTTCATGTTTTTGAACACCGCTTCATGCTCCTCCAATTTTTCAGAACGTTTCATGTTTCTCATATTTTTGACACCTTTTGAAGCTCTTCATATTTTTCACACCTTTTGAAGCTCTTCATATTTTTCATATATTTGAAGCTCTTCATATTTTTCACACCATTTCAGGCTTTTCATGTATTTGAACACCGGTTCATGCTCCTCCTATTTTTCAGACCGTTCCGTGCTCCTCCTATTTTTTCACTCCTTTTGAAGCTCTTCACATTTTTCACACCTTTTCAGTCTCTACATGTTTTTGAACACCGCTTCATGCTCCTCCTATTTCTCAGACCATTTCATGCTACTCATGTATTTCACACCTTTTGAATCTCTTAGTATTTTGCACACATTTTCAGGCTTTTCATGTTTTTCACAACCACTTCATGCTCCTCATATTTTTCAGACCGTTTCATGCACATTTCATTTTTGACTCCTTTTGAAGCTCTTCATATTTTTCACACCATTTTCAGGCTCTTCATGTTTTTCAACACCGCTTTATGATCCTCCTATTTTTCAGACCGTTACTTGCTCCACATATTTTTGACACCTTTTGAAGCTCTTAATATGGTTCACACCTTTTCAGGCTCTTCATGTTTTTCAACACAGCTTCATGCTCCTCCTATTTTTCAGACCGTTTCATGCTCCTCATATTTTTGACACCTTTTGAAGCTCTTTACATATTTCACACCTTTTCAGGCTCTTCATATTTTTCAACACCACTTCATGCTCCTCCTATTTTTCAGACCGTTTCTTGCTCCTCATATTTTTGACAACTTTTGAAGCTCTTCATATTTTTCACACCTTTTCAGGCTCTTCATGTTCTTCAACACCGCTTCATGCTCCTCCAATATTTCAGATCATGTCATGTTTCTCATATTTTTCACACCTTTTGAGGCTCTTCATATTTTTCACACCTTTTCACGCTCTTCATGTTTTTCACCAACACTTCATGCTCCTCCTATTTTTTAGGCCATTTCATGCTCATCTCATTTTTGACACCGTTTGAAGCTCTTCATATTTTTCACACCTTTTGAAGCTCTTTATATTTTCACACCTTTTGAAGCTGTTCATATTTTTCACAGGTTTTCAGGCTCTTCATGTTTTCAACACCGCTTCATGCACCTCCTATTTTTCAGACCGTTTCATGCCCCTCATATTTTTCACACCTTTTGAAGATCTTCATATATTTCACACCTTTTCAGGCTCTTCATGTTTTTGAACAAAACTTCATGCTTCTATTTTTCAGAGCGTTTAATGCTCCTCATGTACTTCACACCTTTTGAAGTTCTTCATATATTTCACACCTTTTCAGGCTCTTCATGTTTTTCAACACCGCTTCATGCTCCTCCTATTTTTCAGACCGTTCATTCTCCTCATAATTTTGAAACATTTTGAAGCTCTTCTTATTTTTCACACCTTTTCAGGCTCTTCATGGTTTTCAAGACCGCTTCATGCTCCTGCTATTTTCTGGACCGTTCATGCTCATCATATTTTTGACAACTTTTGAAGCTCTTCATATTTTTCACACCTTTTCAGGCTCTTCATGTTTTTCAACACCGCTTCATGCTCCTCCTATTTTTCAGACCGTTTCATGCTCCTCATATTTTTGACACCTTTTGAAGCTCTTCATATATTTCACACTTTTTCAGGCTCATCATGTTTTTCAACACCACTTCATGCTCCTCCTATTTTTCAGGCCGTTTCATGCTCATCTCATTTTTGACACCTTTTGAAGCTCTTCATATTTTTCACACCTTTAGAAGCTCTTCATATTTTTCACACGTTCTCAGGCTCTTCATGTTTTTCGACACCGCTTCATGCACCTCCTATTTTTCAGACCGTTTCATGCTCCTCATATTTTTCACACCTTTTGAAGCTTGTCTTATTTTCGCAGCTTTTCAGGAACTTCATGTTTTTCAACACCGCTTCATGCTCCTCCCATTTTTCAGACGGATTCATGCTCCTCCTATTTTTCAGACCGTTTCATGCTCCTCATGTATTTCCAACCTTTTGAAGCTCTTCATATTTTTCACACCTTTTCAGGCTCTTAATGTTTTTGAACACCCCTTCATGCTCCTCCTATTTTTCAGACCGTTTCATGCTCCTCATAATTTTCACACCTTTTGAAGCTCTTCATATTTTTCACACCTTTTCCGGTTATTCATGTTTTTGAACACTGCTTCATGCTCCTCCTATTTTTCAACTGTTTCATGCTCCTCATAATTTTGACATCTTTTGAAGTGCTTCATATTTTTCACACCTTTTCAGGCTCTTCATGTTTTTCAACACTGCATCATGCTCTTCCTATTCTTCAGAACTTTTCATGCTCCTCAAATTTTTGACACCTTTTGAAGCTCTTCATATTTTTCACAACTTTTCAGACTCTTCATGTTTTTCAACACCGCTTCATGCTCCTCCTATTTTTCAGACCGTTTCATGCTCCTCCTATTTTTCAGACCGTTTTATGCTTTTCATATTTTTCACAACTTTTGAAGCTCTTCATATTTTTCACACCTTTTAAACTCTTCATGTTTTTGAACACCGCTTCACACTCCTCCTATTTTTCATACCGTTTCTTGCTCCTCAAATTTTTGACAGCTTTTGAAGCTCTTCATATACTTTCCACCTTTTCAGGCTCTTCATTTTTGTGGACTCCGCTTCATGCTCCTCCTATTTTTCAACCCGTTTTATGCTCCTCCTATTTTTCACACCGTTTCATTCTCCTCATAATTTGACACCTTTTGAAGCTCTTCATATTTTTCACACCTTTTCAGGCTCTTCATGTTTTTGAACATGGCTTCATGCTCCTCCTATTTTTCAGACCGTTTCATGCTCCTCACATTTTTGACACCTTTTGAAGCTCTTCATATTTCACACCTTTTCATGATCTTCATGTTTTTCAATAACACTTCATGCTCCTCCTAGATTTCAGACCGTTTCATACTCCTCCTATTTTTGACACCTTTTGAAGGTCTTCATATATTTCACCCCATTTCAAGCTCTTCATGTTTTTCAACACCGCTTCATGCTCCTCCTATTTTTCAGACCGTTACAGGCGCCTCATATTTTTGACACCTTTTAAAGCCCTTCATATTTTTCACACATTTTCAGGCTCTTCATGTTTTTCAACACCGCTTCATGCTCCTCCTATTTTTCAGACCGTTTCTTGCTCCTAATATTTTTGACACCTTTTGAAGCTCTTCATATTTTTCACACCTCTTCATGCTCTTCATGTTTTCAACATCGATTCATGCTCCTATTATTTTTCAGACCGTTTCATCCTCCTCCTATTTTCACACCGTTTCATGCTCCTCATATTTTTGACACCTTTTGAAGCTCTTCATATATTTCACACCTTTTCAGGCTCTTCATGTTTTTCAACAACACTTCATGCTTCTCCTATTTTTCAGACCGTTTCATGATCCTCGTATTTTTGACACTTTTTGAAGCTCTTCATATTTTTCACAACTTTTGAGGCTCTTCATATTTTTGACACCGCTTCATGCTCCTCCTATTTTTCTGACCGTTTCATGCTCCTCACATTTTTGACACCTTTTGTAGCTCTTCATATTTTTCACATCTTTACAGGTTCTTCATGTTTTTCAGTACCACTTCATGCTCCTCCTAGATTTCAGACCGTTTCAGACTCCTCCTATTTTTGACACCTTTTGAAGCTCTTCAAGTATTTCACACCTTTTCAGGCTCTTCATGTTTTTCAACATCGCTTCATGCTCCTCCTATTTTTCCGACCGTTTCATGCTGCTCCCATTTTTGATACCTTTTGAAGCTCTTCATATTTTTGGCACCTTTTCATGCTCTTCATGTTTTTCAACACCGCTTCATGCTCCTCCTATACTTCAGAACGTTTTATGCTCCTCATATTTTTAACACCATTTGAAGCTCTTCATGTTTTGGGCATCTTTTCATGCTCTTCATGTTTTTCAACACCGCTTCATGCTCCTCCTGTTTTTCAGACGGTCTCTTGCTCCTCAAATATTTGACACCTTTTGAAGCTCTTCATATTTTTCACACCTTTTGAAGCTCTTCATATTTTTTCACACGTTTTCAGGCTCTTCATGTTTTTCAACACCGCTTCATGCTCCTCCTATTTTTCAGACCGTTTCATGCTCCTCATATTTTTGACACCTTTTGATGCTCTTCATATTTTTCACACTTTTCAAGCTCTTTTTTTTTTCAACACCACTTCATGCTTCTCCTATTTTTCAGACCTTTTCATGCTCCTCATATTTTTGACACCTTTAGAAGCTCTTCATATTTTTCACACTTTTCAAGCTCTTCATGTTTTTCAACACCACTTCATTCTCCTCCTATTTTTAGACCGTTTCATTCTCCTCATACTTTTGACACCTTTTGAAGCTCTTCCTATATTTCACACCTTTTCAGGCTCTTCATGTTTTTAACACCACTTCATGCTCCTCCTATTTTTCAGACCATTTCCTGCTCTTCGATTTTTGATACCTTTTGAAGTTCTTCATATTTTTCACACCTTTTGAAGCTCTTAATATTTTTCACACATTTTCAGGCTCTTCACTTTTTTCAACAACGCTTCATGCTCCTCCTATTTTTCAGACCGATTCATGCTCCTAATATTTTTCACACCTTTTGAAGCTCTTAATATTTTTCACACGTTTTCAGGCTCTTCACGTTTTTCAACGACGCTTCATGCTCCTCCTATTTTTCAGACCGTTTCATGCTCCTCATATTTTTGACACCTTTTGAAGCTCTTAATATTTTTCACACGTTTTCAGGCTCTTCATGTTTTTGAACACACCTACATGCTACTCCTATTTTTCAGACCGATTCATGCTCCTCATATTTTTCACACCTTTTGAAGCTCCTATTATTTTTCAGACCTTTTCAGGCTCTTCATGTTTTTCAATATCGTTTCATGATCCTCCTATTTTTCAGTCCGTTTCATGCTCATCTCATTTTTGACCCCTTTTGAAGCTTTTCATATTTTTCAACCTTTTCTGGCTCTTCATGTTTTTCAACACCGTTACATGATCATCCTATTTTTCGGACCGTTTCATGCTCATCTCATTTTTGACCCCTTTTGAAGCTTTTCATATTTTTCACAACTTTTTAGGCTCTTCATGTTTTTCAACACCGCTTCTTGCTCCTCCTATTTTTCAGACCGTTTCATGCTCATCTCATTTTTGACACCTTTTGAAGCTCTTCATATTTCTCACAACTTTTTAGGCTCTTCATGTTTTTGACATCGCTTCATGCTCCTCCTATTTTTCAGAGAGTTTCTTGCTCCTCATGTATTTCACATCTTTTGAAGCTCTTCATATTTCTCACAACATTTTAGGCTCTTCATGTTTTTCCACACCACTTCATGCTTCACCTATTTTTCGGCCTGTTTCATGCTCCTCATGTATTTCACACCTTTTGAAGCTCTTCATATTTTTCAGACCTTTTCAGGCTCTTCATGTTTTTAATCACCGTTTCTTGCTCCTCCTATTTTTCAGGCCGTTTCATGCTCCTCATATATTTGACACATTTTGAAGCTCTGAATATTTTTCACACCTTTTCAGGCTCTTCATATTTTTGAACACCGCTTCATGCTCCTCCAATTTTTCAGGCCGTTTCATGCTCCTCATAATTTTGACACCTTTTGAAGCTCTTCATACGTTTCACAACTTTTCAGGCTCTTCATATTTTTGAACACCGCTTCATGCTCCTCCAATTTTTCAGGCCGTTTCATGCTCCTCATAATTGTGACACCTTTTGAAGCTCTTCATATTTTTCACACCTTTTCAGGCTCTTCATATTTTTGAACACCGCTTCATGCTCCTCCAATTTTTCAGGCCGTTTCATGCTCCTCATAATTTTGACACCTTTTGAAGCTCTTCATATGTTTCACAACTTTTCAGGCTCTTCATGTTTTTCCACACCCCTTCATGCTTCTCCTATTTTACAGCCCGTTTCATGCTCCTCATGTATTTCACACTTTTTGAAGCTCTTCATATTTTTCACACCTTTTCAGGCTCTTCATGTTTTTGATCACCGTTTCATGCTCCTCCTATTTTTCAGACCGTTTCATGCTCATGTCATTTTCGACACCTTTTGAAGCTCTTCATATATTTCACACCTTTTGAAGCTCTTCATATTTTGCACACCTTTCCAGGCTCTTCATATTTTTCAACACCGCTTCATGCTCCACCTACTTTTCAGACCGTTTCATGCTCCTCATATTTTTGACACCTTTTGAAGCTTTTCATATTTTTCACACCTTTTCAGGCTCTTCATTTTTTTCAACACTACTTTTTGCTCCTCCAATTTTTCAGACCGTTTCATGCTCATCTAATTTTTGACACCTGTTGAAGCTCTTAATATTTTTCACACCTTCTAAAGCTCTTTATATTTTTCACACTTTTTCAGGCTCTTCATGTTTTTCAACACCACTTCATGCTTCTCCTATTTTTCAGCCCGTTTCATGCTCCTCATGTTTTTCACACCTTTTGAAGCTCGTCATATTTCTCACACCTTTTAAGGCTCTCCATGTTTTTGATCATCGTTGCTTGCTCCTCCTATTTTTCAGACCGTTTCATGCTCCTCATATTTTTGACATCTTTAGAAACACTTCATATCTTTCACACCTTTTCAGACTCTTCATGTTTTTCAACACCGCTTCATGCTCCTCCTATTTTTCAGACCATTTCCTGCTCTTCATATGTTTGACACCTTTTGAAGCTCTTCATATTTTTCACTCCTTTTCAGGCTCTTCATGTTTTTCAACACCACTTCATGCTTCTCCTATTTTTCAGCCCGTTTCATGCTCCTCATGTTTTTCACACCTTTTGAAGCTCGTCATATTTTTCACACCTTTTAAGGCTCTCCATGTTTTTGATCACCGTTGCTTGCTCCTCCTATTTTTCAGACCGTTTCATACTCCTCATATTTTTGACATCTTTAGAAACACTTCATATCTTTCACACCTTTTCAGACTCTTCATGTTTTTCAACACCGCTTCATGTTCCTCCTATTTTTCAGACCGTTTCATTCTCCTCATATTTTTGACACCTTTTGAAGCTCTTCACATTTTTCACAAGTTCTCAGGCTCTGCATGTTTTTCAACACCGCTTCATGCTCCTCATATTTTTCAGACCGTTTCATGCTTCTCATATTTTTGACACCTTTTGAAGCTCTTCCTTTTTTTCACACCTTTTCACGCTCTTCATGTTTTTGAACACCGCTTAATGCTCCTCCTATTTTTCAGACCGTTTCATGCTTCTCATATTTTTACACCTTTTGAAGCTCTTCATATTTTCACACCTTTTCAGGCTCTTCATGTTTTTGAACACCGCTTCGTGCTCCTCCTATTTTTCAGACCGTTTCATGCTCCTAATATTTTTGACACCTTTTGAAGCTCTTCATATTTTTCACACCTTTTCAGGCTCTTCATGTTTGAACACCGCTTCATGCTCCTTCTATTTTTCAGAGAGTTTCATGCTCCTCATGTATTTCACACCTTTTGAAGCTCTTCATATTTTTCACACCTTTTCAGGCTCTTCATGTTTTTCCACACCACTTCATGCTTCTCCTATTTTTCAGCCCGTTTCATGCTCCTCATGTATTTCACACCTTTTGAAGCTCTTCATATTTTTCACACCTTTTCAGGCTCTTCACGTTTTGATCACCATTTCATGCTCCTCTTATTTTTCAGACCGTTTCATGCTCATCTCATTTTTGACACCTTTTGAAGCTCTTCATATATTTCACACATTTTCAACCTCTTCATATTTTTCACACCTTTTCATGCTCTTCATGTTTTTCAACACCGCTTCATGCTTCTCCTATTTTTCAGACACTTTCATGCTCCTCCTATTTTTCAGACTGTTTCATGCACCTCTTATTGTTGACACCTTTTGAAGCTCTCATATTTTTCACACCTTTTCAGGCTCTTCATGTTTTTCAACACCGCTTCATGCTCCTCCTATTTTTGCGACCGTTTCTTGCTCCTCATATATTTGACACCTTTGAAGCTCTTCATATTTTATCACACTTTTTCAGGCTTTTCATGTTTTTCATCACCGCTTCACGCTCCTCCTATTTTTGAGACCGTTTCACGCTCCACATATTTTTGACACCTTTTGGAGCTCTTCATATTTTTCACACCTTTTCAGGCTCTTCATGTTTTTCAACCGCTGCATACTCCTCCTATTTTTCAGACCGTTTCATGCTCCTCATATATTTCACACCTTTTGAAGCTCTTCATATTTTTCACACCTTTTCAGGCTCTTCATTTTTTTCAAATCCACTTCATGCTCCTCCTATTTTTCAGACCGTTTCATGCTCATCTCTTTTTTGACACCTTTTGAAGCTCTTCATATTTTTCACAAGTTCTCAGCCTCCTCATGTTTTTAAACACCGCTTCATGCTCCTCCTATTTTTCAGACCGTTTCATGCTCCTCATATTTTTCACACATTTTGAAGCTCTTCCTTTTTTTCACACCTTTTCACGCTCTTCATGTTTTTGAACACCGCTTCATGCTCCTCCTATTTTTCAGACACTTTCATGCTCCTCATATTTTTGACACCTTTTGAAACTCTTCATATTTTTCACACCTTTTCAGGCTCTTCATATTTTTGAACACCGCTTCATGCTCCTCCAATTTTTCAGGCCGTTTCATGCTCCTCATAATTTTGACACCTTTTGAAGCTCTTCATATGTTTCACAACTTTTCAGGCTCTTCATTTTTTTCAAAACCACTTCATGCTCCTCCTATTTTTCAGAAGGTTTCATGCTCATCTCATTTTTTACACCTTTTGAAGCTCTTCATATTTTTCACACCTTTTGATGCTCTTCATATTTTTCACACGTTTTCAGGCTCTTCATGTTTTTCAACACCGCTTCATGCTATTTCTATTTTTCAGAGAGTTTCATGCTCCTCATGTATTTCACACCTTTTGAAGCTCTTCATATTTTTCAAAACTTTTCAGGCTCTTCATGTTTTTCCACACCCCTTCATGCTTCTCCTATTTTTCAGCCCGTTTCATGCTCCTCATGTATATCACACCTTTTGAAGCTCTTCATATTTTTCACACCTTTTCAGGCTCTTCATGTTTTTCACACCTTTTCAGGCTCTTCATGTTTTTGAACACCATTTCAGGCTTCTCCGAATTTGCAGACCGTTTCATTCTCCTCATATTTTTGACACCTTTTGAAGCTCTTTATATATTTCACACCTTTTCAGGCTCTTCATTTTTTTCAACACCACTTCATGCTCCTCCTATTTTTCAGACCGTTTCATGCTCATCTCATTTTGACACCTTTTGAAGCTCTTCAAATTTTTCACGTCTTTTGAAGCTCTTCATATTTTTCACAACTTTTCAGGCTCTTTATGATTTTCAACACCGCTTCATGCTCCTCCTATTTTTCAGACCGTTTCATGCTCATCTCATTTTGACACATTTTGAAGCTCTTCAAATTTTTCACACCTTTTGAAGCTCTTCATATTTTTCATATTTTTGAAGCTCTTCATATTTTCACACGTTTTCAGGCTCTTCATGTTTTTCAACACCGCTCATGCTATTTCTATTTTTCAGAGAGTTTCATGCTCCTCATGTATTTCACACCTTTTGAAGCTCTTCATATTTTTCATATTTTTGAAGCTCTTCATATTTTCACACGTTTTCAGGCTCTTCATGTTTTTCAACAACGCTTCATGCTATTTCTATTTTTCAGAGAGTTTCATGCTCCTCATGTATTTCACACTTTTTGAAGCTCTTCATATTTTTCAAACCTTTTCAGGCTCTTCATGTTTTTCCACACCCCTTCATGCTTCTCCTATTTTTCAGCCCGTTCCATGCTCCTCATGTATTTCACACCTTTTGAAGCTCTTCATATTTTTCACATCTTTTCAGGCTCTTCATGTTTTTTATCACCGTTTCATGCTCCTCCTATTTTTCAGACCGTTTCATGCTCCTCATATTTTTGACACCTTTTGAAGCTTTTCATATTTTCACACCTTTTCAGGCTCTTCATATTTTTCAACACCGCTTCATGCTTCTCCTATTTTTCATACAGTTTCATGCTCCTCCTAATTTTCAGACTGTTTCATGCACCTCTTATTATTGATACCTTTTGAAGCTCTCATATTTTTCACACCCTTTCAGGCTCTTCATGTTTTTCAACACCGCTTCATGCTTCTCCTATTTTTCAGACAGTTTAATGCTCCTCCAATTTTTCAGACTGTTTCATGCACCTCTTATTATTGACACCTTTTGAAGCTCTCATATTTTTCACACCATTTCAGGCTCTTCATGTTTTTCAACACCGCTTCATGCTCCTCCTATTTTTGCGAGCGTTTCATGCTCCTCATATTTCTGACACCTTTGAAGCTCTTCATGTTTTATCACACGTTTTCAGGCTCTTCATGTTTTTCATCACCGCTTCCCGCTCCTCCTGTTTTTGAGACCGTCTCACGCTCCACATATTTTTGACAACTTTTGCAGCTCTTCATATTTTTCACACCTTTTCAGGCTCTTCATGTTTTTTAACCGCTGCATGCTCCTCCTATTTTTCAGACCGTTTCATGCTCCTCATATTTTTCACACCTTTTGAAGCTCTTCATATTTTTCACACATTTTCATGCTCTTCATGTTTTTGAACACCGCTTCATGCTCCTCCTATTTTTCAGACCGTTTCATGCTCCTCATATTTTTGACAGCTTTGGAAGCTCTTCATATTTTTCACACCTTTTCAGACTCTTCATGTTTTTCAACACCGTTGCATGATCCTCCTATTTTTCAGACCGTTTCATGCTCCTCATATACTTGACACATTTTTAAGCTCTTCATATATTTCACACATTTTCAGGCTATTCATGTTTTTCAACACCGCTTCATGCTCCTTGTATTTTTAAGACCGTTTCATGCTCCTCATATTTTTGACACCTTTTGAAGCTCTTCATATTTTTCACACATTTTCTGGCTCTTCATGTTTTTCAACAACTCTTCATGCACCTCCAATTTTTCAGACCGTTTCATGCTCATCTCATTTTTGACACTTTTTGAAGCTCTTCATATTTTTCACACCTTTTCAGGCTCTTCATGTTTTTGAACACCGCTTCATGCTCCTCCTATTTTTAAGACCGTTTCATGCTCCTCATATCTTTGACACATTTTGAAGCTCTTCATATTTCTCACACCTTTTCAGGCTCTTCATGGTTTTCAACAACGCTTCATGCACCTCCTATTTTTCAGAACGTTTCATGCTCATCTCATTTTTGACACCTTTTGAAGCTTTTCATATTTTTCACACCTTTTCAGGCTCTTCATGTTTTTGAACACCGCTTCATGCTAATCCTATTTTTCAAACCATATCATGCTCCTCATATTTTTCACACCTTTTTAAGCTCTTCATATTTTTCACACCTTTTCAGGCTCTTCATGTTTTTGAACACTACTTCATGCTCCTTCTATTTTTCAGAGAGTTTCATGCTCCTCATGTATTACACACCTTTTGAAGCTCTTCATATTTTTCACACCTTTACAGGCTCTTCATGTTTTTCCACACCACTTCATGCTTCTCCTATTTTTCAGCTCATTTCATGCTCCTCATGAATTTCACACCTTTTGAAGCTCTTCATATTTTTCACACTTTTTCAGGCTCTTCATGTATTTGATCACCGTTTCATGCTCCTCCTATTTTTCAGACCGTTTCATGCTCCTCATATTTTTGACACCTTTTGAAGCTCTTCATATTTTTCACACCTTTTCAGGCTCTTCATGTTTTTGAACACCGCCTCATGCTCCTCCTATTTTTCAGACCATTTCATGCTCCTCATATTTTTGACACATTTTGAAGCTCTTCATATTTTTCACACCTTTTCAGGCTCTTCATGTTTTTGGACACCACTTCATTCTCCTCCTGTTTTTCAGACCGTTTCCTGCTCTTCAAATTTTTACACCTTTTGAAGCTCTTCATATTTTTCACACATTTATAGGCTCTTCATGATTTTGAAAACAGCTTCATTCTCCTCCTATTTTTCAGACCTTTTCATGCTCCTCAAATTTTGACACCTTTTGAAGCTCTTCATATTTTTCACACCTTTTCAGGCTCTTATTGTTTTTCAACACCGTTTCATCATCCTCCTATTTTTCAGACCGTTTCATGCTCCTCATATATTTGACACATTTTTAAGCTCTTCATATATTTCACACATTTTCAGGCTATTCATGTTTTTCAACACCGCTTCATGCTCCTCCTATTTTTCAGACCGTTTCATGCTAATCATATTTTTGACACCTGTTGAAGCTCTTCATATTTCTCACACATTTTCAGGCTATTCATGTTTTTCAACACCGCTTCATGCTCCTCCTATTTTTCAGACAGTTTCATGCTCCTCATATTTTTGACACCTTTTGAAGCTCTTCATATTTTTCACATCTTTTGAAGCTCTTTATATTTTTCACACATTTTCAGGCTCGTCATGTATTTCAACACCCCTTGTTGCTCCTCCGATTTTTCAGACCGTTTCATGCTCCTCATATCTTTGACACCTTTTGAAGTTCTTCATATTTCTGACACCTCGTCAGTCTCTTCATGTTTTTCAACACCGTTTCTTGCTCCTCCTATTTTTCAGACCGTTTCATGCTCCTCATGTATTTCACACCTTTTGAAGCTCTTCATATTTTGCACGCGTTCTCAGGCTCTTCATGTTTTTTCACAACCAATTCATGCTCCTCCTATTTTTCAGACCGTATCATGCTCCTCTTTATTTTCACACCTTTTGAAGCTCTTCATATATTTCACACCTTTTCAGGCTCTTCATTATTTTCAACACCACTTCATGCTCCTCCCACATTTCAGACCGTTTTACACTCATCTCATTTTTGACACCTTTTGAAGCTCTTCATATTTTTCACACCTTTTGAAGCTCTTCATTTTTTTCACACGTTTTCAGGCTCTTCATGTTTTTCAACACCACTTCATGCTCCTCCTATTTTGCAGACCGTTTCATGCTCCTCATATTTTTGACACCTTTTGAAGCTCTTCATATTTTTCCCACCTTTTCAGGCTCTTCATGTTTTTGAACACCGCTTCATGCTCCTCCTATTTTTCAGACCGTTTCATGCTCCTCATATTTTTGACAGCTTTGGAAGCTCTTCATATTTTTCACACCTTTTCAGACTCTTCATGTTTTTCAACACCGTTGCATGATCCTCCTATTTTTCAGACCGTTTCATGCTCCTCATATACTTGACACATTTTTAAGCTCTTCATATATTTCACACATTTTCAGGCTATTCATGTTTTTCAACACCGCTTCATGCTCCTTGTATTTTTAAGACCGTTTCATGCTCCTCATATTTTTGACACCTTTTGAAGCTCTTCATATTTTTCACACATTTTCTGGCTCTTCATGTTTTTCAACAACTCTTCATGCACCTCCAATTTTTCAGACCGTTTCATGCTCATCTCATTTTTGACACTTTTTGAAGCTCTTCATATTTTTCACACCTTTTCAGGCTCTTCATGTTTTTGAACACCGCTTCATGCTCCTCCTATTTTTAAGACCGTTTCATGCTCCTCATATTTTTGACACATTTTGAAGCTCTTCATATTTCTCACACCTTTTCAGGCTCTTCATGGTTTTCAACAACGCTTCATGCACCTCCTATTTTTCAGAACGTTTCATGCTCATCTCATTTTTGACACCTTTTGAAGCTTTTCATATTTTTCACACCTTTTCAGGCTCTTCATGTTTTTGAACACCGCTTCATGCTAATCCTATTTTTCAAACCATATCATGCTCCTCATATTTTTCACACCTTTTTAAGCTCTTCATATTTTTCACACCTTTTCAGGCTCTTCATGTTTTTGAACACTACTTCATGCTCCTTCTATTTTTCAGAGAGTTTCATGCTCCTCATGTATTACACACCTTTTGAAGCTCTTCATATTTTTCACACCTTTACAGGCTCTTCATGTTTTTCCACACCACTTCATGCTTCTCCTATTTTTCAGCTCATTTCATGCTCCTCATGAATTTCACACCTTTTGAAGCTCTTCATATTTTTCACACTTTTTCAGGCTCTTCATGTATTTGATCACCGTTTCATGCTCCTCCTATTTTTCAGACCGTTTCATGCTCCTCATATTTTTGACACCTTTTGAAGCTCTTCATGTTTTTCACACCTTTTCAGGCTCTTCATGTTTTTGAACACCGCCTCATGCTCCTCCTATTTTTCAGACCATTTCATGCTCCTCATATTTTTGACACATTTTGAAGCTCTTCATATTTTTCACACCTTTTCAGGCTCTTCATGTTTTTGGACACCACTTCATTCTCCTCCTGTTTTTCAGACCGTTTCCTGCTCTTCAAATTTTAACACCTTTTGAAGCTCTTCATATTTTTCACACATTTATAGGCTCTTCATGATTTTGAAAACAGCTTCATTCTCCTCCTATTTTTCAGACCTTTTCATGCTCCTCAAATTTTGACACCTTTTGAAGCTCTTCATATTTTTCACACCTTTTCAGGCTCTTATTGTTTTTCAACACCGTTTCATCATCCTCCTATTTTTCAGACCGTTTCATGCTCCTCATATATTTGACACATTTTTAAGCTCTTCATATATTTCACACATTTTCAGGCTATTCATGTTTTTCAACACCGCTTCATGCTCCTCCTATTTTTCAGACCGTTTCATGCTAATCATATTTTTGACACCTGTTGAAGCTCTTCATATTTCTCACACATTTTCAGGCTATTCATGTTTTTCAACACCGCTTCATGCTCCTCCTATTTTTCAGACAGTTTCATGCTCCTCATATTTTTGACACCTTTTGAAGCTCTTCATATTTTTCACATCTTTTGAAGCTCTTTATATTTTTCACACATTTTCAGGCTCTTCATGTATTTCAACACCCCTTGTTGCTCCTCCGATTTTTCAGACCGTTTCATGCTCCTCATATCTTTGACACCTTTTGAAGTTCTTCATATTTCTGACACCTCGTCAGTCTCTTCATGTTTTTCAACACCGTTTCTTGCTCCTCCTATTTTTCAGACCGTTTCATGCTCCTCATGTATTTCACACCTTTTGAAGCTCTTCATATTTTGCACGCGTTCTCAGGCTCTTCATGTTTTTTCACAACCAATTCATGCTCCTCCTATTTTTCAGACCGTATCATGCTCCTCTTTATTTTCACACCTTTTGAAGCTCTTCATATATTTCACACCTTTTCAGGCTCTTCATTATTTTCAACACCACTTCATGCTCCTCCCACATTTCAGACCGTTTTACACTCATCTCATTTTTGACACCTTTTGAAGCTCTTCATATTTTTCACACCTTTTGAAGCTCTTCATTTTTTTCACACGTTTTCAGGCTCTTCATGTTTTTCAACACCACTTCATGCTCCTCCTATTTTGCAGACCGTTTCATGCTCCTCATATTTTTGACACCTTTTGAAGCTCTTCATATTTTTCCCACCTTTTCAGGCTCTTCATGTTTTTGAACACCGCTTCATGCTCCTCCTATTTTTCAGACCGTTTCATGCTCCTCATATTTCTGACACCTTTTGAAGCTCTTCATATTTTTCACCCCTTTTCAGACTCTGCATGTTTTTGAACACCGCTTCATGCTCCTCCTATTTTTGAGACCGTTTCATGCTCCTCATGTATTTCACACCTTTTGAAGCTCTTCATATTTGTCACACCTTTTCAGGCTCCTCATGTTTTTCAACACCGCTTCATGCTCCTCCTATTTTTCAGACCGTTTCATGCTCCTCATATTTTTCACACCTTTTGAAGCTGTTCATATTTTTCACACCTTTTCAGGCTCTTCATGTTTTTGAACACTGGTTCATGCTCCTCCTATTTTTCAGACCGTATCATGCTCCTCATATTTTTCACACCTTTTGGAACTCTTCATATTTGTCACACCTTTTCAGGCTCCTCATGTTTTTCAACACCGCTTCATGCTCCTCCTATTCTTCAGACCGTTTCATGCTCCTCATATTTTTCACACCTTTTGAAGCTATTCATATTTTTAACACCTTTTCAGGCTCTTCATGTTTTTGAACACCGCTTCATGCTCCTCCTAATTTTTAAACCGTTTAATGCTCCTCATGTATTTCACACCTTTTGAAGCTCTTCATATTTTTCACACCTTTTCAGGCTCTTCATGTGTTTGAACACCATTTCATGCTCCTCCTATTTTTCAGACCGTTTCATGCTCCTCATATTTTTGACATCTTTTGAAGCTCTTCATATTTCTCACATCTTTTCAGGCTCTTCATGTTTTTGAACACCGCTTCATGCTCCTCCTATTTTTCAGACCGTTTCATGCTCATCTCATTTTTCACACCTTTTGAAGCTCTTCATATTTTTCAAACCTTTTGAAGCTCTTCATAATTTTCACACCTTTTCAGACTCTGCATGTTTTTGAACACCGCTTCATGCTCCTCCTATTTTTCAGATCGTTTCATGCTCCTCATGTATTTCACACCTTTTGAAGCTCTTCATATTTGTCACACCTTTTCAGGCTCTTCATGTTTTTCAACCCCGCTTCATGCTCCTCCTATTTTTCAGACCGTTTCATGATCCTCATATTTTTCACACTTTTTGAAGCTCTTCATATTTTTCACACATTTTAAGGCTCTTCATGTTTTTCAACATCGCTTCATGCTCCTCCTATTTTTCAGACCGTTTCAAGCTTCTCATGTATTTCACACCTTTGAAGCTCGTCATATTTTGCACACGTTTTCCGGCTCTTCATGTTTTTTCACAACCACTTCATGCTCCTCCTATTTTTCAGACCGTATCATGCTCCTCATATTTTTCACACCTTTTCAGGCTCTTCATTATTTTCAACACAACTTCATGCTCCTCCCATTTTTCAGACCGTTTTTTACTCATCTCATTTTTGACACCTTTTGAAGCTGTTCATATTTTTCACACCTTTTGAAGCTCCTCATGTTTTTGAACACCGTTTCATGCTCCTCCTATTTTTCAGACCGTTTCATGCTCCTCATATATTTCACAACTTTTGAAGCTCTTCATATATTTCACACCTTTTCAGGAACTTCATGTTTTTCAACACCTCTTCATGATCCTCCTATTTTTAAGACCGTTTCATATTCCTCATATTTTTGACACCTTTTTAGGCTCTTCATGTTTTTTACACCTTTTCAGGCTCTTCATGTTTTTCAACACCGCTTCATGCTCCTCCTATTTTTCAGACCGTGTCATGCTCCTCCTATTTTTGACACATTTTGAAGCTCTTCATATTTTTCACACCTTTTGAAGCTCTTCATATTTTTCAAACCTTTACAGGCTCTTCATGTATTTCAACACCGCTTCATGCTCCTCCTATTTTTCAGACCGAGTCTTTCTCCTCTTATTTTTGACAAATTTTGAAGCTCTTCATATTTTTCACACCTTTTGAAGCTCTTCATATTTTTCAAACCTTTACAGGCTCTTCATGTATTTCAACACCGCTTCATGCTCCTCCTATTTTTCAGACAATTTCATGCTCCTCATATTTTTCACACCTTTTGAAACTCTTCATATTTTTCACACTTTTTGAAGCTCTTCATATTTTTCACAGTTTTCAGGCTCTTCATGCTTCTGAACACCGCTTCATGCTCCACCTATTTTTCAGACCGTTTCATGCTCTTCATATTTTTCACACCTTTTCAGGCTCTTCATGTTTTTCAACATGGCTTCATGCTACTCCTATTTTTGATACCTTTTGAAGCTCCTCATATTCTTCAAACCATTTCATGCTCTTCTTTTTTTTCATCACCAATTCATGCTCCTCCTATTTTTCAGACCGTTTCATGCTCCTCCTATTTTGAGACCGTTTCATGCTCCTCATATTTTTCACACCTTTAGAAGCTCTTCTTATTTTTCACACCTTTAGAAGCTCTTCGTATTTTTCTCACCTTTTCAGGCTCTTCATGTTTTTGAACACCACTTCATGCTCCTCCGATTTTTCAGACCATTACATGCTCCTCATATTTTTGACACGTTTTGAAGCTTCTCATAAGTTTCACACATTTTGAAGGTCTTCATATATTTCACACCATTTCAGGATCTTCATGTGTTTCAACACCACTTCATGCTCCTCCTATTTTTCAGACCGTTTCATGCTCCTCATAATTTTGACACCTTTTGAAGCTCTTTATATTTTTCACACCTTTTCAAGCTCTTCATGTTTTTCAACACCACTTCATGCTCCTCCAATTTTTCAGGCCGTTTCATTGTCCTCATATATTTGACACCTTTAGAAGATCTTCATATTTTTCACACATTTTCAGGCTCTGCATGTTTTTCAACATCGCTTCATGCCCCTCCTATTTTTTAGACCGTTTCAGGCTCCTCATATTTTTGACACCTTTAGAAGCTCTTCATATTTTTCACACCTTTTCAGGCTCTTCATTTTTTTCAACACCTCTTCATGCTCCTCGTATTTTTCAACACCGCTTCATGCTCCTCCTATTTTTCAGACCGTTTCATGCTCCTCATAATTTTGACACTTTTTGAAGCTCCTCATATTTTTCACACGTTTTGAAGGTGTTCATATATTTCACACCATTTCAGGCTCTTCATGTTTTTCAACACCACTTCATGCTCCTCCTATTTTTCAGACCGTTTCATGCTCATCTAATTTTTGACAACTTTTGAAGCTCTTCATATTTTTCACACCTTTTCAGGCTCTTCATTTTTTTCAACACCTCTTCATGCTCCTCGTACTTTTCAACACCGCTTCATGCTCCTCCTATTTTTCAGACCGTTTCATGCTCCTCATAATTTTGACACTTTTTGAAGCTCCTCATATTTTTCACACGTTTTGAAGGTGTTCATATATTTCACACCATTTCAGGCTCTTCATGTTTTTGAACACCACTTCATGCACCTCCTATTTTTCAGACCGTTTCATGCTCATCTAATTTTTGACAACTTTTGAAGCTCTTCATATTTTTCACATTTTTGAAGCTCTTCATATTTCTCACACCTTTTCAGGCTCTTCATGTTTTTCAACACTGATTCATGCTCCTCCTATTTTTCAGACCGTTTCATGCTCATCTCTTTTTTGACACCTTTTGAAGCTGTTCATACTTTTCACACCTTTTCAGGATCTTCATGTTTTTGATCACCGCTTCATGATCCTCCTATTTTTCAAACCATTTCATGCTCTTCATATTTTTGACAACTTTTGAAGCTCTTCATTTTTTTCACAACTTTTCAGGCTCTTCATGTTTTTCCACACCACTTCATGCTTCCCCTAATTTTCAGACCGTTTCATGCTCCTCATGTATTTCACACGTTTTGAAGCTCTTCATATTTTTCACACCTTTCAGGCTCTTCATGTTTTTCAACACCGTTTCATGCTGCTTCTATTTTTCAGACCGTTTCATGGTCCTCATATTTTTCACACCTTTTGAAGCTCTTCATATTTTTCACACCTTTTCAGGCTCTTCATGTTTTTGAACACATCTTCATGCTCCTCCTATTTTTCACACCGTTTCATGCTCCTCATATTTTGACACATTTTGAAGCTCTTTATATTTTTCACAACTTTTCAGGCTCTTCATGTTTTTCAACACCGTTTCATGATCCTCCTATTGTTCAGACCGTTTCATGCTCATCTCATTTTTGACACCTCTTGAAGCTTTTCATATTTTTCACAACTTTTTAAGCTCTTCATGTTTTTGAAAACCGCTTCATGCTCCTCCTATTTTTCAGAGAGTTTCATGCTCCTCTTGTATTTCACACGTTTTGAAGCTCTTCATATTTTTCACACCTTTTCAGGCTCTTCAAATTTTTCACACCTTTTCAGGCTCTTCAAATTTTTCACACCTTTTCAGGCTCTTCAAATGTTTCACACCTTTTCAGGCTCTTCAAATTTTTCACACCTTTTCAGGCTCTTCATATTTTTCACACCTTTTCAGGCTCTTCAAATTTTTCACACCTTTTCAGGCTCTTCAAATTTTTCCACACCACTTCATGCTTCTCCTATATTTCAGCCCGTTTCAAACTCCTCATGTATTTCACACGTTTTGAAGCTCTTCATATATTTCACACCTTTTCAGGCTCTTCATGTTTTTGATCACTGTTTCATGCTCCTCCTATTTTTCAGACAGTTTCATGCTCATCTCTATTTTGACACCTTTTGAAGCTCTTCATATATTTCACACCTTTTCAAGCTCTTCATATTTTTCACACCTTTTCAGGCTCTTCATGTTTTTCAACACCGCTTCATGCTTCTCCTATTTTTCAGACCGTTACTTGCTCCTCATATTTTTGACACCTTTAGAAGTTCTTCATATTTTTCACACCTTTTCAGGCTCTTCATATTTTTCAGCACCGCTTCATGCTCCTCCTATTTTTCAGACCGTTTCAAGGTCCTCATATTTTTGACACCTTTTGAAGCTTTTCATATTTTTCACACCCTTTCAGGCTCTTCATTTTTTTAAACAGTACTTCTTGCTCCTCCAATTTTTCAGACCGTTTCATGCTCATCTAATTTTTGACACCTTTTGAAGCTATGCATATTTTTCACAACTTTTCAGGCTCTTCATGTTTTTCAACACCACTGCATGCTCCTCGTATTTTTAAGACCGTTTCATGCTCCTCATATTTTTGACACCTTTAGAAGCTCTTCATATTTTTCACACCTTTTCAGGCTCTTCATGTTTTTCAACACCGCTTCATGCTCCTCTTCTTTTTCAGACCGTTTCATGCTCCTCATATTTTTGACACCTTTTTAAGCTCTTCATGTTTTTCACACATTTTCAGGCTCTTCATGTATTTCAACACCGCTTCATGCTCCTCCTATTTTTCAGAACGTTTCATGCTCCTCATATTTTTGACACATTTTGAAGCTCTTCATATTTTTCTCACCCTTTGAAGCTCTTCATATTTTTCATATTTTTGAAGCTCTTCATATTTTCACACGTTTTCAGGCTCTTCATGTTTTTCAAAACCGCTTCATGCTCCTCCTATTTTTAAAACTGTATCATGCTCCTCATATTTTTCATACCTTTTGAAGCTCTTCATATTTTTCACACCTTTTCAGGCTCTTCATGTTTTTCAACATCGCTTCATGCTCCGCCTATTTTTCAGACCGTTTCATGCTCCTCATATTTTTGACACCTTTTGAAGCTCTTCATATTTTTCTCACCCTTTGAAGCTCTTCATATTTTTCATATTTTTGAAGCTCTTCATATTTTCACAACTTTTCAGGCTCTTCATGTTTTTGAACACCACTTCATGCTCCTTCTATTTTTCAGAGAGTTTCATGCTCCTCATGTATTTCACACCTTTTGAAGCTTTTCATATTTTTCACACTTTTTCAGGCTCTTCATGTTTTTTAACACCACTTCATTCTTCTCCTATTTTTCAGCCCGTTTCATGCTCCTCATGTCTTTCACACCTTTTGAAGCTCTTCACATTTTTCACACCTTTTCAGGCTCTTCATGTTTTTGATCACCATTTCATACTCCTCCCATTTTTCAGACCGTTTCATGCTCCTCATATTTTTGACACCTTTTGAAGCTGTTCATATTTTTCACACCTTTTCAGACTCTTCATGTTTTGAACACCGCTTCATGCTCCTCCTATTATTCAGACAGTTTCATGCTTCTCATATTTTTGACACCTTTTGAAGCTCTTCATATTTTTCACACCCTTTCAGGCTCTTAATGTTTTTCAACACCACTTCATGCTCCTCCAATTTTTCATACGTTTTCATGCTCCTCATATTTTTGACACCTTTTGAAGCTCTTCATATTGTTCACACCTTTTCAGTCTCTTCATGTTTTTGAACACCGTTTCATGTTCCTCGTATTTTTCAGGCCATTTCATGCTCGTCATGTATTTCACACTTTTGAAGCTCTTCATATTTTTCACACCTTTTCAGGATCTTCATGTTTTTCAACACCACTTCATGCTTCTCCTATTTTTCAGCCCGTTTCATGCTCCTCATATTTTTGACACCTTTTGAAGCTTTTCATATTTTTCACACCTTTTCAGGCTCTTCATGTTTTTGAACACCACTTCATGCTCCTTCTATTTTTCAGAGAGTTTCATGCTCCTCATGTATTTCACACGTTTTGAAGCTCTTCATATGTTTCACTCCTTTTGAATTCTTCATATTTTTCACACCTTTTCAAGCTCTTCATATTTTTCACACCTTTTCAGGCTCTTCATGTTTTTCAACACCGCTTCATGCTCCTCCTATTTTTCAGACCGTTTCATGCTCCACACATTTTGAAACCTTTTGAAGCTCTTCATATTTTTCACACCTTTTCAGGCTCTCCATGTTTTTCATCACCGATTCATGCTCCTCCTATTTTTGAGGCCGTTTCATGCTCCTCATATTTTTGACACCTTTTGAATCTCTTCATATTTTTCACACCTTTTAGGCTCTTCAAGTTTTTGAACAGCGCTTCATGCTCCTCATATTTTTCAGACCGTTTCATGCTCCTCATATTTTTCACACCTTTTGAAGCTCTTCATATTTTTCATATTTTTGAAGCTCTTCATATTTTTCACACTTTTTCAGGCTCTGCATGTTTTTGAGCACACCTTCTTGCTCCTCCTATTTTTCAGACCGTTTCATGCTCCTCATGTATTTCACACCATTTGAAGCTCTTCATGTTTTTCACACCTTTTCAGGCTCTTCAAATTTTTCACACAATTTCAGGCTCTTCAAATTTTTCACACCTTTTCAGGCTCTTCAAATTTTTCACACCTTTTCAGGCTCTTCAAAATTTTCACACCTTTTCAGGCTCTTCATATTTTTCACACCTTTTCAGGCTCTTCAAATTTTTCACACCTTTTCAGGCTCTTCAAATTTTTCCACACCACTTCATGCTTCTCCTATATTACAGCCCGTTTCAAACTCCTCATGTATTTCACACGTTTTGAAGCTCTTCATATTTTTCACACCTTTTCAGGCTCTTCATGTTTTTGATCACCGTTTCATGCTCCTCCTATTTTTCAGACAGTTTCATGCTCATCTCAATTTTGACACCTTTTGAAGCTCTTCATATATTTCACACCTTTTCAAGCTCTTCATATTTTTCACACCTTTTCAGGCTCTTCATGTTTTTCAACACCGCTTCATGCTTCTCCTATTTTTCAGACCGTTACTTGCTCCTCATATTTTTGACACCTTTAGAAGTTCTTCATATTTTTCACACCTTTTCAGGCTCTTCATATTTTTCAACACCGCTTCATGCTCCTCCTATTTTTCAGACCGTTTCAAGGTCCTCATATTTTTGACACCTTTTGAAGCTTTTCATATTTTTCACACCCTTTCAGGCTCTTCATTTTTTTAAACAGTACTTCTTGCTCCTCCAATTTTTCAGACCGTTTCATGCTCATCTAATTTTTGACACCTTTTGAAGCTATGCATATTTTTCACAACTTTTCAGGCTCTTCATGTTTTTCAACACCACTGCATGCTCCTCGTATTTTTAAGACCGTTTCATGCTCCTCATATTTTTGACACCTTTAGAAGCTCTTCATATTTTTCACACCTTTTCAGGCTCTTCATGTTTTTCAACACCGCTTCATGCTCCTCTTCTTTTTCAGACCGTTTCATGCTAGTCATATTTTTGACACCTTTTTAAGCTCTTCATGTTTTTCACACATTTTCAGGCTCTTCATGTATTTCAACACCGTTTCATGCTCCTCCTATTTTTCAGAACGTTTCATGCTCCTCATATTTTTGACACCTTTTGAAGCTCTTCATATTTTTCTCACCCTTTGAAGCTCTTCATATTTTTCATATTTTTGAAGCTCTTCATATTTTCACACGTTTTCAGGCTCTTCATGTTTTTCAACACCGCTTCATGCTCCTCCTATTTTTAAAACTGTATCATGCTCCTCATATTTTTCATACCTTTTGAAGCTCTTCATATTTTTCACACCTTTTCAGGCTCTTCATGTTTTTCAACATCGCTTCATGCTCCGCCTATTTTTCAGACCGTTTCATGCTCCTCATATTTTTGACACCTTTTGAAGCTCTTCATATTTTTCTCACCCTTTGAAGCTCTTCATATTTTTCATATTTTTGAAGCTCTTCATATTTTCACACGTTTTCAGGCTCTTCATATTTTTCAACACCGCTTCATGCTCCTCCTATTTTTAAAACTGTATCCTGCTCCTCATATTTTCATACCTTTTGAAGCTCTTCATATTTTCACAACTTTTCAGACTCTTCATGTTTTTGAACACCGCTTCATGCTCCTCCTATTATTCAGACAGTTTCATGCTTCTCATATTTTTGACACCTTTTGAAGCTCTTCATATTGTTCACACCTGTTCAGGCTCTTCATGTTTTTGAACACCGTTTCATGTTCCTCGTATTTTTCAGGCCATTTCATGCTCGTCATGTATTTCACACTTTTGAAGCTCTTCATATTTTTCACACCTTTTCAGGATCTTCATGTTTTTCAACACCACTTCATGCTTCTCCTATTTTTCAGCCCGTTTCTTGCTCCTCATATTTTTGACACCTTTTGAAGCTTTTCATATTTTTCACACCTTTTCAGGCTCTTCATGTTTTTGAACACCACTTCATGCTCCTTCTATTTTTCAGAGAGTTTCATGCTCCTCATGTATTTCACACGTTTTGAAGCTCTTCATATGTTTCACACCTTTTGAAGTTCTTCATATTTTTCACACCTTTTCAAGCTCTTCATATTTTTCACACCTTTTCAGGCTCTTCATGTTTTTCAACACCGCTTCATGCTCCTCCTATTTTTCAGACCGTTTCATGCTCCACACATTTTGAAACCTTTTGAAGCTCTTCATATTTTTCACACCTTTTCAGGCTCTCCATGTTTTTCATCACCGATTCATGCTCCTCCTATTTTTGCGGCCGTTTCATGCTCCTCATATTTTTGAAACCTTTTGAATCTCTTCATATTTTTCACACCTTTTAGGCTCTTCATGTTTTTGAACAGCGCTTCATGCTCCTCATATTTTTCAGACCGTTTCATGCTCCTCATATTTTTCACACCTTTTGAAGCTCTTCATATTTTTCATATTTTTGAAGCTCTTCATATTTTTCACACTTTTTCAGGCTCTTCATGTTTTTGAGCACACCTTCTTGCTCCTCCTATTTTTCAGACCGTTTCATGCTCCTCATATTTTTCACACCATTTGAAGCTCTTCATGTTTTTCACACCTTTTCAGTCTCTTCATGTATTTGAACACCATTTCATGCTCCTCCGATTTTTTAGACCATTTCATGCTCCTCATATTTTTGACACCTTTTGAAGCTCTTCATATTTTTCACACCTTTTCAGGCTCTTCATGTTTTTGAACACCGCTTCATGCTCCTCCAATTTTTCAGACCGTTTCATGTTTCTCATATTTTTGACACCTTTTGAAGCTCTTCATATTTTTCACACCTTTTGAAGCTCTTCATATTTTTCATATTTTTGAAGCTCTTCATATTTTTCACACCATTTCAGGCTTTTCATGTATTTGAACACCGGTTCATGCTCCTCCTATTTTTCAGACCGTTTCGTGCTCCTCATGTATTTCACACCTTTTGAAGCTCTTAGTATTTTGCACACATTTTCAGGCATTTCATGTTTTTCACAACCACTTCATGCTCCTCATATTTTTCAGACCGTTTCATGCACATTTCATTTTTGACTCCTTTTGAAGCTCTTCACATTTTTCACACCTTTTCAGTCTCTACATGTTTTTGGACACCGCTTCATGCTCCTCCTATTTCTCAGACCATTTCATGCTCCTCATGTATTTCACACCTTTTGAAGCTCTTCGTATTTTGCACACATTTTCAGGCTTTTCATGTTTTTCACAACCACTTCATGCTCCTCATATTTTTCAGACCGTTTCATGCACATTTCATTTTTGACTCCTTTTGAAGCTCTTCATATTTTTCACTCCATTTTCAGGCTCTTCATGTTTTTCAACACCGCTTTATGATCCTCCTATTTTTCAGACCGTTTCATATTCCTCATATTTTTGACATTTTTTGAGGCTCTTCATATTTTTCACACCTTTTCAGGCTCTTCATGTTTTTGAACACCGTTTCATGCTCCTCCTATTTTTCTGACCGTTTCATGCACATCTCATTTTTGACACTTTTTGAAGCCTTTGATATTTTTCACACCATTTTCAGGCTCTTCATATTTTTCAACACCGCTTTATGACCCTCCTATTTTTCAGACCGTTTCATGCTCCTCATATATTTGACACCTTTTGAAGTACTTCATATTTTTCACACCTTTTCAGGCTCTTCATATTTTTCACACATTTTCAGGCTGTTCATGTTCTTGAACACGGCTTCATGCTCCTCCAATTTTTCAGACCGTTTCATGTTCCTCATATTTTTGACACCTTTTGAAGCTCTTCATATTTTTCACACCTTTTGAAGTTCTTCATATTTTTTACACCATTTTCAGGCTCTTCATGTTTTTGAACACGGCTTCATGCTCCGCCTATTTTTCAGACCGTTTCATGCTCCTCATATTTTTGACACCTTTTGAAGCTCTTCATATTTTTCACACCCTTTCAGGCTCTTAATGTTTTTCAACACAACTTCATGCTCCTCCTATCTTTCAGACGTTTTCATGCTCCTCATATTTTTGACACCTTTAGAAATTCTTCATTTCTTTCACACCTTTTCAGGCTCTTCATGTTTTGCCACACCGCTTCATGCTCCTCCTATTTTTCAGCCCGTTTCATGCTCCTCATGTATTTCACACCTTTTGAAGCTCTTCATATATTTCACACATTTTAAGGCTCTTCATTTTTTTCAACACCGCTTCATGCTCCTCCTATTTTTCAGACCGTTTCATGTTTCTCATATTTTTGACACCTTTTGAAGCTCTTCATATTTTTCACACCTTTTGAAGCTCTTCATATTTTTCATATTTTTGAAGCTCTTCATATTTTTCACACCTTTTCAGGCTTTTCATGTATTTGAACACCGGTTCATGCTCCTCCTATTTTTCAGACCGTTTCATGCTCCTCCTATTTTTCACTCCTTTTGAAGCTCTTCATAATTTTCACACCTTTTCAGTCTCTACATGTTTTTGAACACCGCTTCATGCTCCTCCTATTTCTCAGATCATTTCATGCTCCTCATGTATTTCACACCTTTTGAAGCTCTTCATATTTTGCACACATTTTCAGGCTTTTCATGTTTTTCACAACCACTTCATGCTCCTCATATTTTTCAGACAGTTTCATGCACATTTCATTTTTTACTCCTTTTGAAGCTCTTCATATTTTTCACACCATTTTCAGGCTCTTCATGTTTTTCAACACCACTTTATGATCCTCCTATTTTTCAGACCGTTTCATATTCCTCATATTTTTGACATTTTTTGAGGCTCTTCATATTTTTCACACCTTTTCAGGCTCTTCATGTTTTTGAACACCGTTTCATGCTCCTCCTATTTTTCAGACCGTTTCATGCACATCTCATTTTTGACATCTTTTGAAGCTCTTGATATTTTTCACACCATTTTCAGGCTCTTCATGTTTTTCAACACCGCTTTATGATCCTCCTAATTTTCAGACCGTTTCATGCTCATCTCTTTTTGACACATTTTGAAGCTCTTCATATTTTTCACACCTTTTGAAGTTCTTCATATTTTTCACACCTTTTCAGGGTCTCCATGTTAATGAACACCGCTTCATGCTCCTCCTATTATTCAGACCGTTACATGCTCCTCATATTTTTGACACCTTTTGAAGCTCTTCATATTTTTCAGACCTTTTCCGGCTCTTCATGTTTTCATCACCGCTTCATGCTCCTACTATGTTTCAGACTGTTTCATGCTCCTCATATTTTTGACACCTTTTAAAGCTCTACATATTTTTCACACCTTTTCAGGCTCTTCATATTTTTCACACCTTTTCTGGCTCTTCATGTTTTTCACCACCGCTTCATGCTCCTACTATGTTTCAGACTGTTTCATGCTCCTCCTATTTTTGACACCTTTTGAAACTCTTCATATTTTTCACACCTTCTCAGGCTCTTCATGTTTTTGAACTCCGTTTCATGCTCCTCCTATTTTTCAGACCGTTTCATGCTCCTCATATTTTTGACATCTTTTGAAGCTCTTCATATTTTTCATACCTTTTCAGGCTCTCCATATTTTTGAACACCTCTTCATGCTCCTCCTGTTTTTGAGACCGTTTCATGCTGCTCATATTTTTGACACCTTTTGAAGCTCTTCATATTTTTCACACCTTTTCAGGCTCTTCATGTTTTTGAACACCGCTTTATGCTCTTCCTATTTTTCAGATCGTTTCATGCTCTTAATATTTTTCACACCTTTTGAAGCTCTTCATATTTTTCACACCTTTTCAGGCTCTTCATGTTATTAAACACCACTTCATGCTCCTTCTATTTTTCAGACCGTTTCATGCACCTCATATTTTTGACACCTTTTGAAGCTCTTCCTTTTTTTCACACCTTTTCATGCTCTTCGTGTTTTTCACACCGTTTCATGCTCCCCTATTTTTAAGACCGTTCATGCTCCTCATATTTTTCACACCTTTTGAAGCTCTTTATATTTGTCACACCTTTTCAGGCTTTCATGTTTTTCTACACCGCTTCATGCTCCTCCAATTTTTCAGACCGTTTCATGCTCCTCATATTTTTGACACCTTTTGAAGCTCTTTACATATTTCACAACTTTTCAGGCTCTTCATATTTTTCAACACCGCTTCATGCTCCTCCTATTTTTCAGACCGTTTCATGCTCCTCATATACTTCTCACCTTTTGAAGCTCTTCCTATTTTTCACACCTTTTCAGGCTCTTCTTGTTTTTGAACACCGTTTTATGCTCCTCATATTTTACATACCGTTTCATGCTCTTCTTTTTTTGACATCTTTTGAAGCTCTTCATATATTTCACACCTTTTCATACTGTTCATGTTTTTCAACACCACTTCATGCTCCTCCTATTTTTCAGACCGTTTCATGCTCCTCATATTTTTGACTCGTTTTGAAGCTCTTCATATTTTCACAATTTTTTAAGCTCTTCATATTTTTCACACGTTTTCAGGTTCTTCATGTTTTTCAACACCGCTTCTTGCTCCTCCTATTTTTCAGACCGTTTCATGCTCCTCATATTTTTGACACGTTTTGAAGCTCGTCATATTTTTCACACCTTTTCAGGCTCTTCAGGTTTTTGAACACCGTTTCATGCTCCTCCGATTTTTCAGACCGTTTCATGCTACTCATTTTTTTGACACCTTTTGAAACTCTTGATATTTTTCACACCATTTCAGGCTATTCATGTTTTTGAACATCGCTTCATGCTCTTCCTATTTTTCAGACGGTTTCTAGCTCCTCATGTATTTCACACCTTTTGAAGCTCTTCGTATTTTTCACACTTTTTCAGGATCTTCATGTTTTGAACACCGCTTCATGCTCCTCCTATTTTTCAAACCGTTACTTGCTCCACATATTTTTGACACCTTTTGAAGCTCTTAATATTGTTCACACCTTTTCAGGCTCTTCATGTTTTTCAACACAGCTTCATGCTCCTCCTATTTTTCAGACCGTTTCATGCTCCTCATATTTTTGACACCTTTTGAAGCTCTTTACATATTTCACACCTTTTCAGGCTCCTCATATTTTTCAGACCGTTTCATGCCCCTAATATTTTTCACACATTTTCAGGCTCTTCATGTTTTTGAACACCGCTTCATGCTCCTCCTATTTTGCAGACCGTTTCATGCTCCTCATATTTTTGACACATTTTGAAGCTCTTCATATTTTTCACACCTTTTCAGGCTCTTCATGCTTTTCAACACCACTTCATGCTCCTCCTATTTTTCAGACCGTTTCCTGCTCCTCATATTTTTGACAACTTTTGAAGGTCTTCATATATTTCACACCTTTTCAGGCTCTTCATATTTTTCAACACCACTTCATGCTCCTCCTATTTTTCAGACCGTTTCTTGCTCCTCATATTTTTGACAAATTTTGAAGCTCTTCATATTTTTCACACCTTTTCAGGCTCTTCATGTTCTTCAACACCGCTTCATGCTCCTCCAATATTTCAGATCATGTCATGTTTCTCATATTTTTCACACCTTTTGAGGCTCTTCATATTTTTTACACCTTTTCACGCTCTTCATATATTTCCACACCACTTCATGCTTCTCCTATTTTTCAGCCCGTTTCATGCTCCTCATGTATTTCACACCTTTTGAAGCTCTTCATATTTTTCACACCTTTTCACGCTCTTCATATTTTTCCACACCACTTCATGCTTCTCCTATTTTTCAACCCGTTTCATGCTCCTCATGTATTTCACACCTTTTGAAGCTCTTCATATTTTTCACAACTTTTGAAGCTCTTCATATTTTTCACACGTTTTCAGGCTCTCCATGTATTTCAACACCGCTTCATGCTCCTCCTATCTTTCAGACCATTTCATGCTTATCTCATTTTTGACACCTTTTGAAGCTCTTCATATATTTCACACCTTTTGAAGCTCTTCATAATTTTCACACGTTTTCAGGCTCTTCATGTTTTTCAACACGACTTCATGATCCTCCTATTTTTCATACCGTTCCTGCTCCTCATATTTTTGACACCTTTTGAAGTTCTTCCTATTTTTCACAACTCTTCATGCTCTTCATGTTTTTCGACACCGCTTCATGCTCCTCCTATTTTACAGCCTGTTTCATGCTCTTCATATTTATGACACCTTTTGAAGCTCTTCATATTTTTCACACCTTTTCCCGCTCTTCATGTTTGTTAAAACCGTTTCTTGCTCCTCCTATTTTTCAGACCGTTTCATGCACATCTCATTTTTGACATCTTTTGAAGCTCTTGATATTTTTCACACCATTTTCAGGCTCTTCATGTTTTTCAACACCGCTTTATGATCCTCCTAATTTTCAGACCGTTTCATGCTCATCTCTTTTTGACACATTTTGAAGCTCTTCATATTTTTGAAGAGCTTTTGAAGTTCTTCATATTTTTCACACCTTTTCAGGGTCTCCATGTTAATGAACACCGCTTCATGCTCCTCCTATTATTCAGACCGTTACATATTTTTGACACCTTTTGAAGCTCTTCATATTTTTCAGACCTTTTCCGGCTCTTCATGTTTTCATCACCGCTTCATGCTCCTACTATGTTTCAGACAGTTTCATGCTCCTCATATTTTTGACACCTTTTAAAGCTCTACATATTTTTCACACCTTTTCAGGCTCTTCATATTTTTCACACCTTTTCTGGCTCTTCATGTTTTTCACCACCGCTTCATGCTCCTACTATGTTTCAGACTGTTTCATGCTCCTCCTATTTTTGACACCTTTTGAAACTCTTCATATTTTTCACACCTTCTCAGGCTCTTCATGTTTTTGAACTCCGTTTCATGCTCCTCCTATTTTTCAGACCGTTTCATGCTCCTCATATTTTTGACATCTTTTGAAGCTCTTCATATTTTTCATACCTTTTCAGGCTCTCCATATTTTTGAACACATCTTCATGCTCCTCCTGTTTTTGAGACCGTTTCATGCTGCTCATATTTTTGACACGTTTTGAAGCTCTTCATATTTTTCACACCTTTTCAGGCTCTTCATGTTTTTGAACACCGCTTTATGCTCTTCCTATTTTTCAGATCGTTTCATGCTCTTAATATTTTTCACACCTTTTGAAGCTCTTCATATTTTTCACACCTTTTCAGGCTCTTCATGTTATTAAACACCACTTCATGCTCCTTCTATTTTTCAGACCGTTTCATGCACCTCATATTTTTGACACCTTTTGAAGCTCTTCCTTTTTTTCACACCTTTTCATGCTCTTCGTGTTTTTCACACCGTTTCATGCTCCCCTATTTTTAAGACCGTTCATGCTCCTCATATTTTTCACACCTTTTGAAGCTCTTTATATTTGTCACACCTTTTCAGGCTTTCATGTTTTTCTACACCGCTTCATGCTCCTCCAATTTTTCAGACCGTTTCATGCTCCTCATATTTTTGACACCTTTTGAAGCTCTTTACATATTTCACAACTTTTCAGGCTCTTCATATTTTTCAACACCGATTCATGCTCCTCCTATTTTTCAGACCGTTTCATGCTCCTCATATACTTCTCACCTTTTGAAGCTCTTCCTATTTTTCACACCTTTTCAGGCTCTTCTTGTTTTTGAACACCGTTTTATGCTCCTCATATTTTACATACCGTTTCATGCTCTTCTTTTTTTGACATCTTTTGAAGCTCTTCATATATTTCACACCTTTTCATACTGTTCTTGTTTTTCAACACCACTTCATGCTCCTCCTATTTTTCAGACCGTTTCATGCTCCTCATATTTTTGACTCGTTTTGAAGCTCTTCATATTTTCACAATTTTTTAAGCTCTTCATATTTTTCACACGTTTTCAGGTTCTTCATGTTTTTCAACACCGCTTCTTGCTCCTCCTATTTTTCAGACCGTTTCATGCTCCTCATATTTTTGACACGTTTTGAAGCTCGTCATATTTTTCACACCTTTTCAGGCTCTTCAGGTTTTTGAACACCGTTTCATGCTCCTCCGATTTTTCAGACCGTTTCATGCTACTCATTTTTTTGACACCTTTTGAAACTCTTGATATTTTTCACACCATTTCAGGCGATTCATGTTTTTGAACATCGCTTCATGCTCTTCCTATTTTTCAGACGGTTTCTAGCTCCTCATGTATTTCACACCTTTTGAAGCTCTTCGTATTTTTCACACTTTTTCAGGATCTTCATGTTTTGAACACCGCTTCATGCTCCTCCTATTTTACAGCCTGTTTCATGCTCTTCATATTTTTGACACCTTTTGAAGCTCTTCATATTTTTCACACCTTTTCCCGCTCTTCATGTTTGTTAAAACCGTTTCTTGCTCCTCCTATTTTTCAGACCGTTTCATGCTCCTCATATTTTTGACATCTTTTGATACTCTTCATATTTTTCACTCCTTTTCAGATCTTCATGTTTTTCAACACCACTTCATGCTCCTTCTATATTTCAAACCGATTCTTGCTCCTCATATTTTTGACACGTTTTGAAGCTCTTCATATTCTTCACAGCTTTTCATGCTCTTCATGTTTTTCAACACCGCTTCATGCTCCTCCTATTTTTCAGACCGTTTCATGCTCCTCATATTTTTGACACCTTTTGAAGCTCTTCATATATTTCACACCTTTTCAGGTCTTCATGTTTTTCAATACCACTTCATGCTCCTCCTATTTTTCAGACCGTTTCATGCTCCTCTTATTTTTGACACCTTTTGAAGATCTCCATATTTCTCACACCTTTTCAGGCTCTTCATGTTTTTCAACACCGCTTCATGCTCCTCCTATTTTTCAGACCGTTTCATGCTCCTCATATTTTTGACACCTTTTGAAGCTCTTCATATATTTCACACTTTTTCAGGCTCATCATGTTTTTCAACACCACTTCATGCTCCTCCTATTTTTCAGGCCGTTTCATGCTCATCTCATTTTTGACACCTTTTGAAGCTATTCATATTTTTCACACCTTTAGAAGCTCTTCATATTTTTCACACGTTCTCAGGCTCTTCATGTTTTTCGACACCGCTTCATGCACCTCCTATTTTTCAGACCGTTTCATGCTCCTCATATTTTTCACACCTTTTGAAGCTCGTCATATTTTTCACACCTTTTTAGGCTCTTCACGTTTTTCAACACCACTTCATGCTCCTCCTATTTTTCAGACAGTTTCATGCTCCTAATATTTTTGACACCTTATGACGCTCTTCATATTTTTCACACCTTTTCAGACTCTTCATGCTTTACAAAACCACTTCATTCTCCTCCTATTTTTCAGACCGGTTCATGCTCCTCATATTTTTCACATCTTCTGATACTCTTCATATTTTTCACACCTTTTCAGGCTCTTCAGGTTTTTAAACATCACTTCTTGCTCCTCCTATTTTTCAGACCGTTTCATGCTCCTCATATTTTTGACACATTTTGAAGATCTTCATATTTCTCACACCTTTTCAGGCTCTTCATGTTTTTCAACACCGCTTCATGCCCCTCCTATCTTTCAGACCATTTCATGCTCATCTCATTTTTGACATCTTTTGAAGCTCTTCATATATTTCACACCTTTTGAAGCTCTTCATAATTTTCACACGTTTTCAGGCTCTTCATGTTTTTCAACACGGCTTCATGATCCTCCTATTTTTCATACCGTTCATGCTCCTCATATATTTGACACCTTTTGAAGTTCTTCATATTTTTCACAACTCTTCATGCTCTTCATGTTTTTCGACACCGCTTCATGCTCCTCCTATTTTTCAGCCTGTTTCATGCTCCTCATATTTTTGACACCTTTTGAAGCTCTTCATATATTTCACACCTTTTCACGCTCTTCATGTTTGTTTAAACCGTTTCTTGCTTCTTCTATTTTCCAAACCTTTTCTTGCTCCTCATATTTTTGACACCTTATGAAGCTCTTCATATTTTTCACACCTTTTCAGACTCTTCATGTTTTTCAACACCACTTCATGCTCATCCTATTTTTCAGACCGATTCAACCTCCTCATATTTTTGACACCTTTTGAAGCTCTTCAAATTTTTCACACATTTTCAGGCTCTTCATGTTTTTCAACACCGCTTCATGCTCCTCCTATTTTTCAGACCTTTTTCTGCTCCTCATATTTTTGACGTCTTTTGAAGCTCTTCATATTTTTCACACCTTTTTTGGCTCTTCATGTTTTTCAACATCACTTCATGATCCTCCTATTTTTCAGACCGTTTCATGCTCCTCATATTTTTGACACCTTTTGAAGATCTCCATATTTCTCACACCTTTTCAGGCTCTTCATGTTTTTCAACACTGCTTCATGCTCCTCCTATCTTTCAGACAATATCATGCTCATCTCATTTTTTACTTCTTTTGAAGCTCTTCATATATTTGACACCTTTTGAAGCTCTTCATATTTTTCACAGCTTTTCAGTCTCTTCATGTTTTTCAACACCAATTCATGTTCCTCCTAATATTCAGACCGTTTCATGCTCATCTCATTTTTGACACATTTTGAAGCTCTTCATATTTTTCACACTTTTTGAAGCTCTTCATATTTTTCACACCTTTTCAGACTCTTCTTGTTTTTCAACACCGCTTCATGCTCCTCCTATTTTTCAGACCGTCTCATGCTCCTCATATTTTTCACACCTTTTGAAGCTCTTCATATTTTGCACACCTTTTCAGGCTCTTCATGTTTTTCAAGAACGCTTAATTCTCCTTCTATTTTTCAGACCGTTTCATGCTCCTCATATTTTTGACACCTTTTGAATCTCTTCATATACTTCACACTTTTTCAGGCTCTTCATGTTTTTCACCAACCCTTCATGCTCCTCCTATTTTTTAGGCCATTTCATGCTCATCTCTTTTTTGACACCTTTTGAAGCTCTTCATATTTTTCACACCTTTTTAGGCTCTTCACGTTTTTCAACACCACTTCATGCTCCTCCGATTTTTCAGACAGTTTCATGCTCCTAATATTTTTGACACCTTATGAAGCTCTTCATATTTTTCACACCTTTTCAGACTCTTCATGCTTTTCAAAACAGCTTCATGCTCCTCCTATTTTTCAGACCGGTTCATGCTCCTCATATATTTCACATCTTTTGATGCTCTTCATATTTTTCACACCTTTTCTGGCTCTTCATGTTTTTAAACATCACTTCTTGCTCCTTCTATTTTTCAGACCGTTTCATGCTCCTCATGTTTTTGACACATTTTGAAGATCTTCATATTTCTCACACATTTTCAGGCTCTTCATGTTTTTCAACACCGCTTCATGCCCCTCCTATCTTTCAGAACATTTCATGCTCATCTCATTTTTGACACCTCTTGAAGCTCTTCATATATTTAACACCTTTTGAAGCTCTTCATAATTTTCACACTTTTTCAGGCTCTTCATGTTTTTCAACAAGATTTCATGCTCCTCCTGTTTTTCATACCGTTTCATGGTCCTCATGTATTTCACACCATTTGAAGCTCTTCATAATTTTCACAACTTTTCAGGCTCTTCATGTTTGTAAAAACCGTTTCTTGTTCCTCCTATTTTTCAGACCGTTTCATGCTCCTCATATTTTTGACACCTTATGAAGCTCTTCAAATTTTTCACTCCTTTTCAGATCTTCATGTTTTTCAACACCGTTTCATGCTCCTCCTATTTTTCAGACCATTTCCTGCTCCTCATATTTTTGACACCTTATGAAGCTCTTCAAATTTTTCACTCCTTTTCAGATCTTCATGTTTTTCAACACCGTTTCATGCTCCTCCTATTTTTCAGACCGTTTCATGCTCCTCATATTTTTGACACCTTTTGAAGCTCTTCATATATTTCACACCTTTTCAGGCTCTTCATGTTTTTCAACACCACTTCATGCTCCTCATATTTTTCAGAGCGTTTCATGCTCCTCATATTTTTGACACCTTTTGAAGTTCCTCATATTTTTCACACCATTTCAGGCTCTTCGTGTTTTTGAACACCGTTTCATGCTCCTCCTATTTTTCAGACCGTTTCATGCTCCTCATATTTTTGACACCTTTTGAAGCTCTTCATATATTTCACACCTTTTCACGCTCTTCATGTTTGTTAAAACCGTTTCTTGCTTCTCCTATTTTTCAGACCGTTTCATGCTCCTCATATTTTTGACACCTTTTGAAGCTCTTCAAATTTTTCACACATTTTCAGGCTCTTCATGTTTTTCAACACCGCTTCATTCTCCTCCTATTTTTCAGAACTTTTCATGCTCCTCATATTTTTGACACCTTTAGAAGCTCTTCATATTTTTCACACCTTTTTTGGCTCTTCATATTTTTCAACATCAATTCATGATCCTCCTTATTTTCAGACCGTTTCATGCTCCTCATATTTTTGACACCTTTTGAAGATCTCCATATTTCTCACACCTTTTCAGGCTCTTCATGTTTTTCAACACCGCTTCATGCTCCTCCTATCTTTCAGACAATATCATGCTCATCTCATTTTTGACTTCTTTTGAAGCTCTTCATATAATTCTCACCTTTTGAAGCTCTTCATATTTTTCACAGCTTTTCAGTCTCTTCATGTTTTTCAACACCAATTCATGTTCCTCCTAATATTCAGACCGTTTCATGCTCATCTCATTTTTGACACATTTTGAAGCTCTTCATATTTTTCACACCTTTTGAAGCTCTTCATATTTTTCACACCTTTTCAGACTCTTCTTGTTTTTCAACACCGCTTCATGCTCCTCCTATTTTTCAGACCGTTTCATGCTCCTCATATTTTTGACACGTTTTGAATCTCTTCATATACTTCACACTTCTTCAGGCTCTTCATGTTTTTCACCAACACTTCATGCTCCTCCTATTTTTTAGGCCATTTCTTGCTCATCTCATTTTTGACACCGTTTGAAGCTCTTCATATTTATCACACCTTTTGAATCTCTTCATATTTTTCACACCTTTTGAAGCTGTTCATATTTTTCACACGTTTTCAGTCTCTTCATGTTTTCAACACTGCTTCATGCACCTCCTATTTTTCAGACCGTTTCATGCCCCTCATATTTTTGACACCTTTTGAAGCTCTTCATATATTTCACACCTTTTCAGGCTCTTCATGTTTTTCAACACCACTTCATGCTCCTCCTATTTTTCAGAGCGTTTCATGCTCCTCATATTTTTGACACCTTTTGAAGTTCCTCATATTTTTCACACCATTTCAGGCTCTTCGTGTTTTTGAACACCGTTTCATGCTCCTCCTATTTTTCAGACCGTTTCATGCTCCTCATATTTTTGACACCTTTTGATGCTCTTCATATATTTCACACCTTTTCACGCTCTTCATGTTTGTTAAAACCGTTTCTTGCTTCTCCTATTTTTCAGACCGTTTCATGCTCCTCATATTTTTGACACCTTTTGAAGCTCTTCAAATTTTTCACACATTTTCAGGCTCTTCATGTTTTTCAACACCGCTTCATTCTCCTCCTATTTTTCAGAACTTTTCATGCTCCTCATATTTTTGACACCTTTTGAAGCTCTTCATATTTTTCACACCTTTTTTGGCTCTTCATATTTTTCAACATCACTTCATGATCCTCCTTATTTTCAGACCGTTTCATGCTCCTCATATTTTTGACACCTTTTGAAGATCTCCATATTTCTCACACCTTTTCAGGCTCTTCATGTTTTTCAACACCGCTTCATGCTCCTCCTATCTTTCAGACAATATCATGCTCATCTCATTTTTGACTTCTTTTGAAGCTCTTCATATAATCCTCACCTTTTGAAGCTCTTCATATTTTTCACAGCTTTTCAGTCTCTTCATGTTTTTCAACACCAATTCATGTTCCTCCTAATATTCAGACCGTTTCATGCTCATCTCATTTTTGACACATTTTGAAGCTCTTCATATTTTTCACACCTTTTAAGCTCTTCATATTTTTCACACCTTTTCAGACTCTTCTTGTTTTTCAACACCGCTTCATGCTCCTCCTATTTTTCAGACCGTTTCATGCTCCTCATATTTTTGACACGTTTTGAATCTCTTCATATACTTCACACTTCTTCAGGCTCTTCATGTTTTTCACCAACACTTCATGCTCCACCTATTTTTTAGGCCATTTCTTGCTCATCTCATTTTTGACACCGTTTGAAGCTCTTCATATTTATCACACCTTTTGAATCTCTTCATATTTTTCACACCTTTTGAAGCTGTTCATATTTTTCACACGTTTTCAGTCTCTTCATGTTTTCAACACCGCTTCATGCACCTCCTATTTTTCAGACCGTTTCATGCCCCTCATATTTTTCACACCTTTTGAAGATCTTCATATATTTCACACCTTTTCAGGCTCTTCATGTTTTTGAACAAAACTTCAATCTTCTCCTATTTTTCAGAGGGTTTAATGCTCCTCATGTACTTCACACATTTTGAAGGTCTTCATATATTTCACACCTTTTCAGGCTCTTCATGTTTTTCAACACCGCTTCATGCTCCTCCTCTTTTTTGGACCATTCATTCTCCTCATAATTTTGAAACATTTTGAAGCTCTTCTTATTTTTCACACCTTTTCAGGCTCTTCATGGTTTTCAAGACCGCTTCATGCTCCTGCTATTTTCTAGACCATTCATGCTCCTCATATTTTTGATACCTTTTGAAGCTCTTCATATTTTTCACAACTTTTCAGGCTCTTCATGTTTTTCAACCACGCTTCATGCTCCTCCTATTTTTCATACCGTTTCATGCTCCTCATATTTTTGACACCTTTTGAAGCTCTTCATATATTTCACACTTTTTCAGGCTCATCATGTTTTTCAACACCACTTCATGCTCCTCCTATTTTTCAGGCCGCTTCATGCTCATCTCATATTTGACACCTTTTGAAGCTCTTCATATTTTTCACACCTTTAGAAGCTCTTCATATTTTTCACACGTTTTCAGGCTCTTCATGTTTTTCAACACCACTTCATGCACCTCCTTTTTTTCAGACCGTTTCATGCTCATCTCATTTTTGACACGTTTTGAAGGTCTTCCTATTTTTCACAACTCTTCATGCTCTTCATGTTTTTCGACACCGCTTCATGCTCCTCCTGTTTTTCAGCCTGTTTCATGCTCCTCATATTTTTGACACCTTTTGAAGCTCTTCATATTTTTCACACCTTTTCATGCTCTTCATGATTATCAACAACATCTCATGCTCCTCCTATTTTTTTGACCGTTTCATGCTCCTCATATTTTTGACACCTTTTTAAGCTCTTCATGTTTTTCATACCCTTTCATGGTCTTCATATATTTCAAAACCGTTTCATGCTTCTTCTAATTTTCATACCGTTTCATGCTCCTCATAATTTTGACGCCTTTTGCAGCTCTTCTTATTCTTCACAACTTTTCAGGCTCTTCATGATTTTCAACACCTTTTCAGGCTCCTCCTAATTTTCATACCGTTTCGTGCACCTCATATTTTTTACACCTTTTGACGCTCTATATATTATTCAGACCTTTCCATGCTCTTCATGTTTTTGAACACCGCTTCATGCTCCTCCTTTTTTTTCAGATCGTTTCATGCTCCTCATTTTTTGACACCTTTTGAAGCTCTTCATATATTTCACACCTTCAGGCTCTTCATGTTTTTCAACACCACTTCATGCTCCTCCTATTTTTCAGACCATTTCATGCTCATCTCATTTTTGACACCTTTTGAAGCTCTTCATATATTTCACACCTTTTGAAGCTCTTCATAATTTTCACACGTTTTCAGGCTCTTCATGTTTTTCAACAAGATTTCATGCTCCTCCTGTTTTTCAGACCGTTTCAAGCTCCTCATGTATTTCACACCATTTGAAGCTCTTCATATTTTTCACACCTTTTCAGGCTCTTCATGTTTTTCAACACCGCTTCATGCTCCTCCTATCTTTCAGACCATTTCATGCTCATCTCATTTTTGACACCTTTTGAAGCTCTTCATATATTTCACACCTTTTGAAGCTCTTCATAATTTTCACACGTTTTCAGGCTCTTCATGTTTTTCAACACGGCTTCATGATCCTCCTATTTTTCATACCGTTCATGCTCCTCATATTTTTGACACCTTTTGAAGTTCTTCCTATTTTTCACAACTCTTCATGCTCTTCATGTTTTTCGACACCGCTTCATGCTCCTCCTATTTTACAGCCTGTTTCATGCTCCTCATATTTTTGAAACCTTTTGAAGCTCTTCATATTTTTCACACCTTTTCCCGCTCTTCATGTTTGTTAAACCCGTTTCTTGCTCCTCCTATTTTTCAGACCGTTTCATGCTCCTCATATTTTTGACACCTTATGAAGCTCTTCATATTTTTCACTCCTTTTCAGATCTTCATGTTTTTCAACACCACCTCATGCTCCTTCTATTTTTCAGACCGATTCATGCTCCTCATATTTTTGACACGTTTTGAAGCTCTTCATATTCTTCACAGCTTTTGATGCTCTTCATGTTTTTCAACACCTTTTCATGCTCCTGATATATTTCAGACAGTTTCATGCTCCTCATATTTTGACACATTTAGAAGCTCTTCATATTTTTCACACCTTTTCAGGGTCTTCATGTCTTTCAACACCGCTTCATGCTCCTCGTATTTTTCATACCGTTTCATGCTCCTCATATTTTTGACACCTTTTGAAGCTTGTCTTATTTTCACAGCTTTTCAGGAACTTCATGTTTTTCAACACTGCTTCATGCTCCTCCCATTTTTCAGACCGTTTCATGCTCCTCCTATTTTTCAGACCGTTTCATGCTCCTCATATTTTTGACACCTTTTGAAGCTTGTCTTATTTTCACAGCTTTTCAGGAACTTCATGTTTTTCAACACCGCTTCATGCTCCTCCCATTTTTCAGACCGATTCATGCTCCTCCTATTTTTCAGACCGTTTCATGCTCCTCATGTATTTCCAACCTTTTGAAGCTCTTCATATTTTTCACACCTTTTCAGGCTCTTCATGTTTTTGAACACCGCTTCATGCTCCTCCTATTTTTCAGACCGTTTCATGCTCCTCATAATTTTCACACCTTTTGAAGCTCTTCATATTTTTCACACCTTTTCCGGTTCTTCATGTTTTTGAACACAGCTTCATGCTCCTCCTATTTTTCAACTGTTTCATGCTCCTCATAATTTTGACATCTTTTGAAGTGCTTCATATTTTTCACACCTTTTCAGGCTCTTCATGTTTTTCAACACTGCATCATGCTCTTCCTATTCTTCAGAACTTTTCATGCTCCTCAAATTTTTGACACCTTCTGAAGCTCTTCATATTTTTCACACCTTTTCAGACTCTTCATGTTTTTCAACACCGCTTCATGCTCCTCCTATTTTTCAGACCGTTTCATGCTCCTCCTATTTTTCAGACCGTTTTATGCTTTTCATATTTTTCACAACTTTTGAAGCTCTTCATATTTTTCACACCTTTTAAACTCTTCATGTTTTTGAACACCGCTTCACACTCCTCCTATTTTTCATACCGTTTCATGCTCCTCAAATTTTTGACAGCTTTTGAAGCTCTTCATATACTTTCCACCTTTTCAGGCTCTTCATTTTTGTGGACTCCGCTTCATGCTCCTCCTTTTCTTCAGACCGTTTCATGCTCATCTCATTTTTGACATCTTTTGAAGCTCTTCATATTTTTCACACCTTTTGAATCTCTTCATATTTTTCATATTTTTGAAGCTCTTCATATTTTTCACACGTTTTTAGGCTCTTCATGTTTTTCAATACCACTTCATGCTCCTCCTATTTTTCAGACCGTTTCATGCTCATCTCATTTTTGACACCTTTTGATGCACTTCATATTTTTCACACCTTTTGAAGCTCTTCGTATATTTCACACCTTTTCAGGCACTTCATGTTTTCAACACCACTTCATGCTCCTCCTACTTTTCAGACCCTTTCATGCTAAACTAAATTTGACACCTTATGAAGCTCTTCATGTTTTTCACACCTTTTCATGCTCTTTATGTTTTTGAACACCGGTTCATGCTCCTCCTATTTTTCAACCCGTTTCATGCTCCTCCTATTTTTTACACCTTTTGAAGCTCTTCATATTTTTCACAATTTTTCAGTCTCTGCATTTTTTTGAACACTGCTTCATGCTCCTCCTATTTTTTAGACCGTTTCATGCTCATCTCATTTTTGACACATTTTGAAGCTCTTCATATTTTTTACACCTTTTGAAGCTCTTCATAATTTTCACACCTTTTCAGGCTCTTCATGTTTTTGAACACCGCTTCATCCTCCTCCTATTTTTAAGAGGGTTTCATGCTCGTCATATTTTTGACACATTTTGAAGCTCTTCATATTTTTCACACCATTTCAGGCTCTTCATCTTTTTGAACACCGCTTCATGCTCGTCCTATTTTCAGACCGTTTCATGCTCCTCATATTTTTGACACGTTTTGAACCTCTTCATATTTTTCACACCTTTTCAGGCTCTTCATGTTTTTCAACAGCGCTTCATGCTCCTCCTATTTTTCCGACCGTTTCATGCTCCTCATATTTGTGACACCTTTTGAAGCTCTTCCTATTTTTCACACCTTTTGAAGCTCTTCATGTTTTTCAACACCACTTCATCCTCCTCCTGTTTTTAAGACCTTTAATGTCCCTCATATTTTTGACACCTTTTGAAGCTCTTCCTATTTTTCACACATTTTCAGGCTCTTCATGTTTTTGAACAACGTTTCATGCTCCTCCTACTTTTCAGACCGTATAATGCTCCTCATATATTTCATACGATTTGAAGCTATTCATATATTTCACACCTTTTCAGGCTCTTCATGTTTTTCAACACCGTTTCATGCTCCTCCTATTTTTCAGACCATTTCATGCTCATCTCTTTTTTGACACCTTTTGAAGCTCTTCATATTTTCACACTTTTTCAGGCTCTTCATGTTTTTCAACACCTTATCAGGCTCATCGTATTTTTCAGAACGTTTCATGCTCCTCATATTTTTGACACGTTTTCAGTCTCTTCATATTTTTCACACATTTTCAGACTCTTCATGTTTTTGAACACCACTTCATGCTCCTCATACTTTTCACACCTTTTGAAGCTCTTCATATTTTTCACACCTTTTCAGGCTCTTCATGTTTTTCAACACCGGTTCATGCTTCTCCTATTTTTCAGAGAGTTTCATGCTCCTCATGTATTTCTCACCTTTTGAAGCTCTTCAAATTTTACACACCTTTTCAGGCTCTTCATGTTTTTCAACACCACTTCATGCTCCTCCTATTTTTCAGACCGTTTCATGCTCCTCATATTTTTGACATCTTTAGAAACTCTACATATCTTTCACACCTTTTCAGACTCTTCATGTTTTTCAACACCGCTTCATGATCCTCCTATTTTTCAGACCGTTTCATTCTCCTCATATTTTTGACACCTTTTGAAGCTCTTCTTATTTTTCACAAGTTCTCAGGCTCTGCATGTTTTTCAACACCGCTTCATGCTCCTCATATTTTTCAGACCGTTTCATGCTTCTCATATTTTTGACACCTTTTGAAGCTCTTCCTTTTTTTCACACCTTTTCACGCTCTTCATGTTTTTGAACACCGCTTAATGCTCCTCCTATTTTTCAGACCGTTTCATGCTTCTCATATTTTTGACACCTTTTATAGCTCTTCATATTTTCACACCTTTTCAGGCTCTTCATGATTTTGAACACCGCTTCGTGCTCCTCCTATTTTTCAGACCGTTTCATGCTCCTAATATTTTTGACACCTTTTGAAGCTCTTCATATTTTTCACACCTTTTCAGGCTCTTCATGTTTGAACACCGCTTCATGCTCCTTCTATTTTTCAGAGAGTTTCATGCTCCTCATGTATTTCACACCTTTTGAAGCTCTTCATATTTTTCACACCTTTTCAGGCTCTTCATGTTTTTCCACACCACTTCATGCTTCTCCTATTTTTCAGCCCGTTTCATGCTCCTCATGTATTTCACACCTTTTGAAGCTCTTCATATTTTTCACACCTTTTCAGGCTCTTCACGTTTTGATCACCATTTCATGCTCCTCTTATTTTTCAGACCGTTTCATGCTCATCTCATTTTTGACACCTTTTGAAGCTCTTCATATATTTCACACATTTTCAACCTCTTCATATTTTTCACACCTTTTCATGCTCTTCATGTTTTTCAACACCGCTTCATGCTTCTCCTATTTTTCAGACAGTTTCATGCTCCTCCTATTTTTCAGACTGTTTCATGCACCTCTCATTATTGACACCTTTTGAAGCTCTCATACTTTTCACACCTTTTCAGGCTCTTCATGTTTCTCAACACCGCTTCATGCTCCTCCTATTTTTGCGACCGTTTCATGCTCCTCATATATTTGACACCTTTGAAGCTCTTCATATTTTATCACACGTTTTCAGGCTTTTCATGTTTTTCATCACCGCTTCACGCTCCTCCTATTTTTGAGACCGTTTCACGCTCCACATATTTTTGACAACTTTTGGGACTCTTCATATTTTTCACACCTTATCAGCCTCTTCATGTTTTTTAACCGCTGCATACTCCTCCTATTTTTCAGACCGTTTCATGCTCCTCATATATTTCACACCTTTTGAAGCTCTTCATATTTTTCACACCTTTTCAGGCTCTTCATTTTTTTCACACCACTCCATGCTCCTCCTATTTTTCAAACCGTTTCTTGCTCATCTCATTTTTGACACCTTTTGAAGCTCTTCATATTTTTCACACCTTTTGATGCTCTTCATATTTTTCACAAGTTCTCAGCCTCCTCATGTTTTTAAACACCGCTTCATGCTCCTCCTATTTTTCAGACCGTTTCATGCTCCTCATATTTTTCACACCTTTTGAAGCTCTTCCTTTTTTTCACACCTTTTCACGCTCTTCATGTTTTTGAACACCGCTTCATGCTCCTCCTATTTTTCCCGACCCTTTCATGCTCCTCATAATTTTGACACCTTTTGAAGCTCTTCATATGTTTCACAACTTTTCAGGCTCTTCATTTTTTTCAACACCACTCCATGCTCCTCCTATTTTTCAGACGGTTTCATGCTCATCTCATTTTTACACCTTTTGAAGCTCTTCATATTTTTCACACCTTTTGATGCTCTTCATATTTTTCACACGTTTTCAGGCTCTTCATGTTTTTCAACACCGCTTCATGCTATTTCTATTTTTCAGAGAGTTTCATGCTCCTCATGTATTTCACACCTTTAGAAGCTCTTCATATTTTTCAAACCTTTTCAGGCTCTTCATGTTTTTCCACACCCCTTCATGCTTCTCCTATTTTTCAGCCCGTTTCATGCTCCTCATGTATTTCACACCTTTTGAAGCTCTTCATATTTTTCACACCTTTTCAGGCTCCTCATGTTTTTCACACCTTTTCAGGCTCTTCATGTTTTTGAACACCATTTCAGGCTTCTCCTAATTTGCAGACCGTTTCATTCTCCTCATATTTTTGACACCTTTTGAAGCTCTTTATATATTTCACACCTTTTCAGGCTCTTCATTTTTTTCAACACCACTTCATGCTCCTCCTATTTTTCAGACCGTTTCATGCTCATCTCATTTTGACACCTTTTGAAGCTCTTCAAATTTTTCACGTCTTTTGAAGCTCTTCATATTTTTCACAACTTTTCAGGCTCTTTATGATTTTCAACACCGCTTCATGCTCCTCCTATTTTTCAGACCGTTTCATGCTCATCTCATTTTGACACCTTTTGAAGCTCTTCAAATTTTTCACACCTTTGGAAGCTCTTCATATTTTCCATATTTTTGAAGCTCTTCATATTTTCACACGTTTTCAGGCTCTTCATGTTTTTCAACAACGCTTAATGCTATTTCTATTTTTCAGAGAGTTTCATGCTCCTCATGTATTTCACACCTTTTGAAGCTCTTCATATTTTTCAACCCTTTTCAGGCTCTTCATGTTTTTCCACACCCCTTCATGCTTCTCCTATTTTTCAGCCCGTTTCATGCTCCTCATATGTTTCACACCTTTTGAAGCTCTTCATATTTTTTTTAACACCTTTTCACGCTCCTCCTATATTTCAGACCGTTTCAAGCTCCTCATATTTTTGACACTTTTTGTAGCTCTTCATATTTTTCACACCTTTTCAGGGTCTTCATGTTTTTCTACACCACTTCATGCTCCTCCTATTTTTCGGACCGTTTTATTCTACTCATATGTTTCACACCTTTTTCAAGCTCTTCATGTTTTTCAACACCACTTCATGCTCCTCCTAATTATCAGACCGTTTCATGCTCCTCATATTTTTGACACCATTTGAAGCTCTTCATATTTTTCACACCTTTTCAGGCTCTTCATGTTTTTTAACACCTTTTCATGCTCCTCCTGTATTTCAGACCGTTTCATGCTCCTTATGTTTTTGACACCTTTTGAAGCTCTTCATATTTTTCACACGTTTTCAGGCTCTTCATATTTTTCAACACCGCTTCATGCTCCTCCTATTTTTCAGACCGTATCATGCTCCTCATATGTTTCACACCTTTTTCAGGCTCTTCATGTTTTTCAACAACACTTCATGCTCCTCCTATGTTTCAGACCGTTTCATGCTCCTCATATTTTTGACACAGTTTGAAGCTCTTCACATTTTTCACATCTTTTGAGGCTCTTCATGTTTTTCAAAACAGTTTCTTGCTCCTCATATTTTTCAGACCGTTTCACCCTCTATATATTTGACCCCTCTTTGAAGCTCTTAATATTTTTCACACCTTTTCAGGCTCTTCTTGTTTTTCAACACCACTTCAAGCTCCTTCTATTTTTCAGACCGTTTCTTGCTCCTCATATTTTTGACACCTTTGAGGCTCTTCCTATATTTCACACTATTTCATGCTCTTCATCTTTTTCAACACCACTTCAAGCTCCTTCTATTTTTCAGACCGTTTCATGTTTCTCATATATTTGACACAGTTTGAAGCTCTTCATATTTTTCACAACTGTTGAGGCTCTTCATGTTTTTGAAAACAGTTTCTTGCTCCTCTTGTTTTTCAGACCCTTTCTCCCTCCTCATATTTTTGATACCTTTTTGAAGCTCTTCATTTTTTTCACACCTTTCCAGGCTCTTCAAGTGTATGAACACCGTTTCATGCTCCTCCTATATTTCATACCATTTCATGCTCCTTATATTTTTGACACCTTTTGAAGCTCTGCATATATTTCACACCTTTTCAGGCTCTTCATATTTTTCAACACCGCTTCAAGCTCCTCCTATTTTTCAGACCGTTTCTTGCTCCTCATATTTTTGACACCTTTGAGGCTCTTCATATATTTCACACATTTTCAGGCTCTTCATGTTTTTCAACACCGCTTCATGCTCCTCCTAATTTTCAGACCGTTTCATTCTCCTCATATTTTTTACACCATTTGAAGCTGTTCATCTTTTTCACACCTTTTCAGGCTCTTCATGTTTTTTAACACCTTTTCATGCTCCTGCTATATTTCAGACCGTTTCATGCTCCTTATATTTTTGACACCTTTTGAAGCTCTTCATATTTTTCACACCTTTTCAGGCTCTTCATATTTTTCAACACCACTTCATGCTCCTATTTTTCAGACCGTATCATGCTCCTCATATGTTTCACACATTTTTCAGGCTCTTCATCTTTTTCAACAATACTTCATGCTCATCCTATGTTTCAGACCGTTTCATGCTCCTCATATTTTTGACACAGTTTGAAGCTCTTCACATTTTTCACAAATTTTCAGGCTCTTCATGTTTTTGAAAACAGTTTCTTGCTCCTCATATTTTTCAGACCGTTTCACCCTCTATATATTTGACACCTTTTTGAAGCTCTGCATATTTTTCACACGTTTTCAGTCTCTTCATGTTTTTCAACACCACTTCAAGCTCCTTCTATTTTTCAGACCGTTTCTTGCTCCTCATATTTTTGACACCTTTGAGGCTCTTCATATATTTCACACTGTTTCAGGCTCTTTATGTTTTCAACACCGCTTCATGCTCCTCCTAATTTTCAGACCGTTTCATTCTCCTCATATTTTTGACACCTTTTGAAGCTCTTCATATTTTTCACACTTTTTCAGGCTCTTCATGTTTTTCAACACCACTTCAAGCTCCTTCTATTTTTCAGACCGTTTCATGCTCCTCATATTTATGACACAGTTTGAAGCTCTTCACATTTTTCACAAATTTTCAGGCTCTTCATGTTTTTGAAAACAGTTTCTTGCTCCTCATATTTTTCAGACCGTTTCACCCTCTATATATTTGACACCTTTTTGAAGCTCTGCATATTTTTCACACGTTTTCAGTCTCTTCATGTTTTTCAACACCACTTCAAGCTCCTTCTATTTTTCAGACCGTTTCTTGCTCCTCATATTTTTGACACCTTTGAGGCTCTTCATATATTTCACACTGTTTCAGGCTCTTTATGTTTTCAACACCGCTTCATGCTCCTCCTAATTTTCAGACCGTTTCATTCTCCTCATATTTTTGACACCTATTGAAGCTCTTCATATTTTTCACACTTTTTCAGGCTCTTCATGTTTTTCAAACCGCTTCATGCTTCTCCTATTTTTCAGACCGTTTCATGCTCCTCATATTTTTGACGCCTTTTGAAGCTCTTCATATTTTTCACACCTTTTCAGGCTCTTCATGTTTTTCAGCACCACTTCATGCTCCTCCTAATTTTCAGTCCGTTTCATGCTTCTCATATTTTTGACCACTTTTGAAGCTCTTCATATTTTTCACACCTTTTCAGGCTCTTCATATTTTTCTACACCGCTTCATGCTCCTCCTATTTTTCAGATTGTTTCATGCTCCTCATATTTTTGACACCTTTTTAAGCTCTTCATATTTTTCACACCTTTTCACGCTCTTCATGTTTTTCAACATCGCTTGCTGCTCCTCCTCTTTTTCAGAGCGTTTCATGCTCCTCATAATTTTGACACCTTTGAAGCTCTTCATATTTTTCCCACCTTTTCAGGCTCTTCATATTTTTCAACACCACTTCATGCTTCTCCTATTTATCAGACCGTTTAATGCTCCTCATATTTTTGACACTTTTTGAAGCTCTTCATATTTTTCACACTTCTCCAGGCTCTTCATTTTTTTGAACACCGATTCATGGTCCTCCTATTTTTCAGACCTTTTCATGCTCCTCATGTTTTTGACACCTTTTGAAGCACTTCATATTTTTCACACCTTTTCAGGCTCTTCATGTTTTTCAACAACGCTTCATGCTCCTCCTATTTTTCAGACTGTTTCATGCTCCTCATATGTTTCACAACTTTTGAAGCTCTTCATATTTTTTTTAACACCATTTCACGTTCCTCCTATATTTCAGACCGTTTCAAGCTCCTCATATTTTTGACACTTTTTGCAGCTCTTCATATTTTTCACACCTTTTCAGGGTCTTCATGTTTTTCTACACCACTTCATGCTCCTCCTATTTTTCAGACCGTTTTATTCTACTCATATGTTTCACACCTTTTTCAAGCTCTTCATGTTTTTCAACACCACTTCATGCTCCTCCTAATTTTCAGACAGTTTCATTCTCCTCATATTTTTGACACCATTTGAAGCTGTTCATCTTTTTCACACCTTTTCAGGCTCTTCATGTTTTTTAACACCTTTTCATGCTCCTGCTATATTTCAGACCGTTTCATGCTCCTCATATTTTTGACACTTTTTGCAGCTCTTCATATTTTTCACACCTTTTCAGGGTCTTCATGTTTTTCTACACCACTTCATGCTCCTCCTATTTTTCAGAACGTATCATGCTCCTCATATGTTTCACACCTTTTTCAGGCTCTTCATGTTTTTCAACAACACTTCATGCTCCTCCTATGTTTCAGACCGTTTCATGCTCCTCATATTTTTGACACAGTTTGAAGCTATTCACATTGTTCACACCTTTTGAGGCTCTTCATGTTTTTGAAAACAGTTTCTTGCTCCTCATATTTTTCAGACCGTTACACCCTCTATATATTTGACACCTTTTTGAAGCTCTTCATATTTTTCACACCTTTTGAGGCTCTTCATGTTTTTGAAAACAGTTTCTTGCTCCTCATATTTTTCAGACCGTTTCACCCTCTATGTATTTGACACCTTTTTGAAGCTCTTCATATTTTTCACACCTTTTCAGGCTCTTCATGTTTTTCAACACCACTTCAAGCTCCTTCTATTTTTCAGACCGTTTCTTGCTCGTCATATTTTTGACACCTTTGAGGCTCTTCATATATTTCACACTTTTTCAGGCTCTTCATGTTTTTCAACACCACTTCAAGCTCCTTCTATTTTTCAGACCGTTTCTTGCTCCTCATATTTTTGACACCTTTGAGGCTCTTCATATATTTCACACTGTTTCAGGCTCTTTATGTTATTCAACACCGCTTCATGCTCCTCCTAATTTTCAGACCGTTTCATTCTCCTCATATTTTTGACACCTTTTGAAGCTCTTCATATTTTTCACACTTTTTCAGGCTTTTCATGTTTTTGAACACCGCTTCATGTTCCTCCTATTTTTCAGACCGTTTCATGCTCCTCATATTTTTGACACCTTTTGAAGCTCTTCATATATTTCACACCTTTTCAGGCTCTTCATGTTTTTGAACACCGCTGCATGCTCCTCCTATTTTTCAGATTGTTTCATGCTCCTCATATTTTTGACACCTTTTGAAGCTCTTCATATTTTTCACACCTTTTCAGGCTCTTCATGTTTTTCAACACCGCTTCATGCTCGTCGTATTTTGCCGACCGTTTCATGCTCCTCATATTTTTGACACCTTTTGAAGCTCTTCAGATATTTCACACCTTTCCAGGCTCTTCATTTTTTCAACACCACTTCATGCTCCTCCTATTTTTCAGATCATTTCATGCTCATCTCATTTTAACACCTTTTGAAGCTATTCATATTTTTTACAAATTTTGAAGGTCTTCATATTTTTCACACGTTTTCAGGCTCTTCATGATTTTCAACACCGCTTCATGCTCCTCCTATTTTTCAGACCTTTTCATGCTCATCTTTTTTTTGACACCTTTTGAAGCTCTTCATATGTTTCACACCTTTTGAAGCTCTTCATATTTTTCACATTTATGAATCTATTCATATTTTCCACACGTTTTCAGACAATTCATGTTTTTCAACATCGCTTCATGCTCCTCCTATTTTTCAGACCGTTTCATTCTCCTCATATTTTTGACACCTTTTGAAGCTCTTCATATATTTCACACTTTTTCAGACTTTTCCTTTTTTTCAACACGACTTCATGCTCCTCCTATTTTTCAGACCGTTTCCTGCTCATCTCATTTTGACACCTTTTGAAGCTCTTCATGTTTTTCACATCTTTTGAAGCTCTTCATATTTTTCACACCTTTCCAGACTCTTCATTTTTTCAACACCTCTTCATGCTCCTCCTATTTTTCAGATCGTTTCATGCTCATCTCATTTTAACACCTTTTGAAGCTCTTCATATTTTTGACAAATTTTGAAGGTCTTCATATTTTTCACACGTTTTCAGGCTCTTTATGATTTTCAACAGCGCTTCATGCTCCTCCTATTTTTCAGACCGTTTCATGCTCCTCATAATTTTGACACCTTTTGAAGCTTTCATATTTTTAACACCTTTTCAGGCTCTTCATCTTTTTCAACACCACTTCATGCTCCTCCTTTTTTGCAGACCGTTTCATGCTACTCATATTTTTAACACCTTTTGAAGCTCTTCATATTTCTCACAGCTTTTTAGGCTCTTCTTGTTTTTCAACAACGCTTCATGCTCCTCCGATTTTGCAGACCGTTTCATCCTCCTCATATTTTTGACACCTTTTGAAGCTCTTCATATTTTTCACACCTTTTCAGGCTCTTCATGTTTTTCAACACCGCTTCATCCTCCTCCTATTTTTCAGACCGTTTCATGCTCCTCATATTTTTGACACCTTTTGAAGCTCTTCATATTTTTCACAACTTTTCAGGCTCTTCATGTTTTTCAACACAGCTTCATGCACGTCCTATTTTTCAGACCGTTTCATGCTCATCTCATTTTTGACACCTTTTGAAGCTTTGCATATTTTTCACAACTTTTCAGGCTCTTCATGTTTTTGAACACCCCTTCATGCTAATCCTTTTTTTCAAACCATATCATGCTCCTCATATTTTTCACACCTATTGAAGCTCTTCATATATTTCACACCTTTTCAGGCTCTTCATGTTTTTGAACACCACTTCATGCTCCTTCTCTTTTTCAGAGAGTTTTATGCTCCTCATGTATTTGACACCTTTTGAAGCTCTTCATATTTTTCACACCTTTTCAGGCTCTTCATGTTTTTCAACACCGCTTCATGCTGCTCATATTTTTCAGACCGTTTCATGCTCCTCATATTTTTGACACCTTTTGAAGCTCTTCATATTTTTCACACCTTTTAAGTCTCTTCATGTTTTTCAACACCGCTTCATGCTCCTCCAATTTTTCAGACCGTTTCATGCTCCTCATATTTTTGACACCTTTTGAAGCTCTTCATATTTTTCACACATTTTCAGGCTCTTCATGTTTTTCAACACCGCTTCATGCTGCTCATATTTTTCAGACCGTTTCATGCTCCTCATATTTTTGACACCTTTTGAAGCTCTTCATATTTTTCACACCTTTTAAGGCTCTTCATGTTTTTCAACACCGCTTCCTGCTCCTCCGATTTTTCAGACCGTTTCATGCTCCTAATATTTTTCACACCTTTTGAAGCCTTTCATATTTTTCACAACTTTTTAAGCTCTTCATGTTTTTGAACATCGCTTCATGCTCCTCCTATTTTTCAGACCGTTTCATGCTCATCTCATTTTTGACACCTTTTGAAGCTTTTCATATTTTTCACAACTTTTCAGGCTCTTCATGTTTTTGAACACAGCTTCATGCTCCTCCTATTTTTCAGACCGTATCATGCTCCTCATATTTTTCAAACCTTTTGAAGCTCTTCATATTTTTCAGACGTTTTCAGTCTATTCATGTTTTTGAACACCATTTCAGGCTCCTCCTATTTTTCAGAGAGTTTCATGCTCCTTATGTATTTCACACATTTTGAAGCTCTTCATATTTTTCACACCTTTTCAGGCCCTTCATGCTTTTCCACACCACTTCATGCTCCTCCTATTTTTCAGACCGTATCGTGTTCCTCATATTTTTGACACATTTTGAAGCTCTTCATATTTTTAACAGCTTTTCAGGTTCTTCATGTTTTTCAACACCGCTTCATGTTCCTCATCTTTTTCAGACCGTTTCATGCTCCTCATATTTTTCACACCTTTTGAGGCTCTTCATGTTTTTGATCACCGTTTCACGATCCTCCTATTTTTCAGGCCGCTTCATGCTCCTCATATTTTTGACACCTTTTGAAGCTCTTCATATTTTTCACACATTTTCAGGCTCTTCATGTTTTTCAACACCGCTTCATGATCCTCCTATTTTTCGGACCGTTTCATGCAGATCTCATTTTTGACACCTTTTGAAGCTCTTCTTATTTTTCAAAATTTTGAAGCTCTTCATATTTTTCACACATTTTCAGGCTCTTTATGTTTTTGAACACCGCTTCATGGTCCTCCTAATTTTCAGAACTTTTCATGCTCCTCATATAATTCACACCTTTTGAAGCTCTTCATATTTTTCACACCTTTTCAGGCTCTTCATGTTTTTCAACACCGCTTCATGATCCTCCTATTTTTCGGACCGTTTCATGCTCCTCATATTTTTGACACCTTTTGAAGCTCTTCATATTTTTCACACCTTTTCAGGCTCTTCATGTTTTTCAACAACACTTCATGCTCCTCGTATATTTCAGACGGTTTCATTCTCCTCATATTTTTGACACCTTTTGAAGCTCTGCATATATTTCACACCTTTTCAGGCTCTTCATGATTTTCAACACCACTTCATGCTCCTCCTATTTTTCAGACCGTTTCATGCTCATCTCATTTTTGACATCTTTTGAAGCTCTTCATATTTTTCACACTTTTTCAGCCTCTTCATGTTTTTCTACACCTCTTCAGGCTCCTCCTATTTTTCAGACCCTTTCATGCTAATCTAATTTTTGACACTTTTTGAAGCTCTTCATACTTTTCGCACATTTTAAGTCTCTGCATGTTTTTGAACACCTTTTCATGCTCCTCATGTATTTCACTCCTTTTGAAGCTCTTCATATTTTGCACACATTTTCAGGCTCTTCATGTTTTTGAACACCGCTTCATCCTCCTCCTATTTTTTAGAGGGTTTCATGCTCGTCATATTTTTGACACATTTTGAAGCTCTTCATATATTTCACACCTTTTCAGGCTCTTCATGTTTTTGAACACCACTTCATGCTCCTCCTATTTTTCAGACCGTTTCATGCTCCTCATATTTTTGTCACCTTTTGAAGCTTTCATATTTTTCACACCTTTTCAGGCTCTTCATGTTTTTCAACACCACTTCATGCTCCTCCTTTTTTGCAGACAGTTTCATGCTACTCATATATTTGACACCTTTTGAAGCTCTTCATATTTCTCACACCTTTTCAGGCTCTTCATGTTTTTCAACACCGCTTCATGCACCTCCGATTTTTCAGACCGTTTCATGCTCCTCATATTTTTGACACCTTTTGAAGCTCTTCATATTTCTCAAACCTTTTCAGGCTCTTCATGTTTTTCAACACTGCTTAATGCACCTCCTATTTTTCAGACCGTTTCAGGCTCATCTCATTTTTGACACCTTTTGAAGCTTTTCATATTTTTCACATATTTTCAGGCTCTTCATGGTTTTGAACACCGCTTCATGCTAATCCTATTTTTCAAACCATATCATGCACCTCATATTTTTGAAACATTTTGAAGCTCTTCATATTTTTCACACCTTTTCAGGCTCTTCATGGTTTTCAACACAACTTCATGCTTCTCGTATTTTTCAGACCGTTACATGCTCCTCATATTTTTGACACTTTTTGAAGCTCTGCATATTTTTCACACCTTTTCAGGCTCTTCATGTTTTTCAACACCACTTCAGGCTCCTCCTATTTTTCAGACACTTTCATGCTAATCTAATTTTTGACACTTTTTGAAGCTCTTCATATTTTTCACACCTTTTCAGTCTCTGCATGTTTTTGAACACCGTTTCATGCTCCTCATATATTTCACACCCTTTGAAGCTCTTCATATTTTGCTCACCTTTTCAGGCTCTTCATGTTTTTGAACACCGCTTCATCCTCCTCCTATTTGTAAGAGGGTTTCATGCTCGTCATATTTTTGACATATTTTGAAGCTCTTCTTAATTTTCACACCTTTTCAGGCTCTTCATGTTTTTGAACCCCGGTTCAGGCTCCTCCTATTTTTCAGACCGTTTCATGCTCCTCATATTTTTCACACCTTTTGAAGCTCTTCATATATTTCACACCTTTTCAGGGTCTTCATGGTTTTGAACACCACTTCATGCTCCTCCTATTTTTCAGACCGTTTCATGCTCCTCATATTTTTGACACCTTTTGAAGCTCTTCATATTTTTCACACCTTTTCAGGCTCTTCATGGTTTTCAACACAACTTCATGCTCCTCGTATTTTTCAGACCGTTACATGCTCCTCATATTTTTGACACCTTTAGAAGCTCTGCATATATTTCACACATTTTCAGGCTCTTCATGATTTTCAACACCACTTCATGCTCCTCCTATTTTTCAGACCGTTTCATGCTCATCTCATTTTTGACATCTTTTGAAGCTCTTCATATTTTTCACACCTTTTCAGTCTCTGCATGATTTTGAACACCGTTTCATGCTCCTCATATATTTCACACCTTTTGAAGCTCTTCATATTTTGCACACCTTTTCAGGCTCTTCATGTTTTTGAACACCGCTTCATCCTCCTCCTATTTTTAAGAGGGTTTCATGCTCGTCATATTTTTGACATATTTTGAAGCTCTTCATAATTTTCACACCTTTTCAGGCTCTTCATGTTTTTGAACACCGCTTCATGCTCGTCCTATTTTTCAAACCGTTTCATGCTCCTCATATTTTTGACACCATTTGAAGCTCTTGATATTTTTCACACCTTTTCAGGCTCTTCATTTTTTTCAACACCACTTCATGCTCCTCCTATTTTTCAGACCGTTTCATGCAGATCTCCTTTTTGACACTTTTTGAAGCTCTTCATATTTTTCAAACCTTTTGAAGCTCTTCATATTTTTCACACGTTTTCAGGCTCTTCATGTTTTTCAACACCGCTTCATGCTCCTCCTATTTTTCAGACCGTTTCATGCTCCTCATATTTTTGACACCTTTTGAAGCTCTATATATTTTTCACACATTTTCAGGCTCTTCATGTTTTTCAACACCGCTTCATGCTCCTCCTATTTTTCAGACCGTTTCATGCTCCTCATATTTTTGACACCTTTTGAAGCTTTTCATATTTCTCACTCATTTTCAGGCTCTTCATGTTTTTGAACATCACTTCATGCTCCTCCTATTTTTCAGACCGTTTCATGCTCCTCATGTATTTCACACCTTTTGAAGCTCTTCATATTTTTCACACCTTTTCAGGCTCTTCATGTTTTTGAACCCCGGTTCAGGCTCCTCCTATTTTTCAGAACGTTTCATGCTCCTCATATTTTTCACACCTTTTGAAGCTCTTCATATATTTCACACCTTTTCAGACTCTTCATGATTTTGAACACCACTTCATGCTCCTCCTATTTTTCAGACTGTTTCATGCTCCTCATATTTTTGACACATTTTGAAGCTCTTCATTTTTTTCACACCTTTTCAGGCTCTTCATGTTTTTCAACACCGCTTCATGGTCCTCCTATGTTTCAGAACGTTTCATGCTCCTCATGTATTTCACACCTTTTGAAACTCTTCATATTTTTTACACCTTTTCAAGCTCTTCATGTTTTTGAACACCGTTTCATGCTCCTCCTATTTTTCAGACCTTTTCATGCTCCTCATATTTTTGACAAATTTTGAAGCTCTTCATATTTTGCACACCTTTCATTCTCTTGATATTTTTCAACACCACTTCATGCTCCTCCAATTTTTCAGTCCGTTTCATGCACATCTCATTTTTGACACCTTTTGAAACTATTCATATTTTTCACACCTTTTCAGGCTCTTCCGGGTTTTCAACACCGCTTCATGATCCTCCTATTTTTCAGACCGTTTCATGCTCCTCATATTTTTACACCTTTTGAAGCTCTTCATATATTTCACACCTTTTCAGGCTCTTCCGGGTTTTCAACACCGCTTCATCCTCCTCCTATTTTTAAGAGGGTTTCATGCTCGTCATATTTTTGACACCTTTTGAAGCTCTTCATATTTTTCACACCTTTTCAGGCTCTTCATGTTTTTGAACACCGCTTCATGCTCCTCCTATTTTTCAGACCATTTCATGCAGATCTCATTTTTGACACCTTTTGAAGCTCTTCTTATTTTTCAAAACTTTTGAAGCTCTTCATATTTTTCACACATTTTCAGGCTCTTTATGTTTTTGAACACCGCTTCATGGTCCTCATAATTTTCAGAACTTTTCATGCTCCTAATATAATTCACACCTTTTGAAGCTCTTCATATTTTTCACACCTTTTCAGGCTCTTCATGTTTTTCAACACCGTTTCATGCTCCTCCTATTTTTCAGACCGTTTCATGCTCCTCATAATTTTGACACCTTTTGAAGCTCTTCATAATTTTCACACCTTTTGAAGCTGTTCATATATTTCACAACTTTTCAGGCTCTTGATGATTTTCAACACCACTTCATGCTCCTCCTAATTTTCACACCCTTTCATGCTAATCTAATTTTTGACACCTTTTGAAGCTCTTCATATTTTTCACACATTTTGAAGGTCTTCATATTTTTCACACCTTTTCAGGCTGTTCATGTTTTTGAACACCGCTTATGCTCGTCCTATTTTTCAGACCGTTTCATGCTCCTCATATTTTTGACACCTTTTGAAGCTCTTCATATTTTTCACACCTTTTCAGGCTCTTCATGTTTTTCAACAACACTTCATGCTCCTCGTATTTTTCAGACGGTTTCATTCTCCTCATATTTTTGACACCTTTTGAAGCTCTGCATATATTTCACACCTTTTCAGGCTCTTCATGATTTTCAACACCACTTCATGCTCCTCCATTTTTCAGACCGTTTCATGCTCATCTCATTTTTGACATCTTTTGAAGCTCTTCATATTTTTCACACCTTTTGAAGCTCTTCATAATTTTCATATTTTTGAAGCTCTTCATATTTTTCACACTTTTTCAACCTCTTCATGTTTTTCAACACCTGTTCAGGCTCCTCCTATTTTTCAGACCCTTTCATGCTAATCTAATTTTTGACACTTTTTGAAGCTCTTCATACTTTTCGCACCTTTTAAGTCTCTGTATGTTTTTGAACACCTTTTCATGCTCCTCATGTATTTCACTCCTTTTGAAGCTCTTCATATTTTGCAGACATTTTCAGGCTCTTCATGTTTTTGAACACCGCTTCATCCTCCTCCTATTTTTTAGAGGGTTTCATGCTCGTCATATTTTGGACACATTTTGAAGCTCTTCATATTTTTCACACCTTTTCAGGCTCTTCATGTTTTTGAACACTGCTTCATCCTCCTCCTATTTTTAAGAGGGTTTCATGCTCGTCATATTTTTGACACCTTTTGAAGCTCTTCATATTTTTCATACCTTTTCAGGCTCTTCATGTTTTTCAGCACCAGTTCATGCTCCTCCTATTTTTCAGACCATTTCATGCAGATCTCATTTTTGACACCTTTTGAAGCTCTTCTTATTTTTCAAAACTTTTGAAGCTCTTCATATTTTTCACACGTTTTCAGGCTCTTCATGTTTTTGAACACTGCTTCATGCTCCTCCTATTTTTCAGACAGTTTCATGCTCCTCATATTTTTGACATCTTTTGAAGCTCTTCATATTTTTCACACATTTTCAGGCTCTTTATGTTTTTGAACACCGCTTCATGGTCCTCATAATTTTCAGAACTTTTCATGCTCCTGATATAATTCACACCTTTTGAAGCTCTTCATATTTTTCACACCTTTTCAGGCTCTTCATGTTTTTCAACACCGTTTCATGCTCCTCCTATTTTTCAGACCGTTTCATGCTCCTCATAATTTTGACACCTTTTGAAGCTCTTCATAATTTTCACACCTTTTGAAGCTGTTCATATATTTCACAACTTTTCAGGCTCTTGATGATTTTCAACACCACTTCATGCTCCTCCTAATTTTCACACCCTTTCATGCTAATCTAATTTTTGACACCTTTTGAAGCTCTTCATATTTTTCACACCTTTTGAAGGTCTTCATATTTTTCACACCTTTTCAGGCTGTTCATGTTTTTGAACACCGCTTATGCTCGTCCTATTTTTCAGACCGTTTCATGCTCCTCATATTTTTGACACCTTTTGAAGCTCTTCATATTTTTCACACCTTTTCAGGCTCTTCATGTTTTTCAACACCGCTTCATGATCCTCCTATTTTTCGGACCGTTTCATGCTCCTCATATTTTTGACACCTTTTGAAGCTCCTCATATTTTTCACACCTTTTCAGGCTCTTCATGTTTTTCAACAACACTTCATGCTCCTCGTATTTTTCAGACGGTTTCATTCTCCTCATATTTTTGACACCTTTTGAAGCTCTGCATATATTTCACACCTTTTCAGGCTCTTCATGATTTTCAACACCACTTCATGCTCCTCCATTTTTCAGACCGTTTCATGCTCATCTCATTTTTGACATCTTTTGAAGCTCTTCATATTTTTCACACCTTTTGAAGCTCTTCATAATTTTCATATTTTTGAAGCTCTTCATATTTTTCACACTTTTTCAGCCTCTTCATGTTTTTCAACACCTGTTCAGGCTCCTCCTATTTTTCAGACCCTTTCATGCTAATCTAATTTTTGACACTTTTTGAAGCTCTTCATACTTTTCGCACCTTTTAAGTCTCTGTATGTTTTTGAACACCTTTTCATGCTCCTCATGTATTTCACTCCTTTTGAAGCTCTTCATATTTTGCAGACATTTTCAGGCTCTTCATGTTTTTGAACACCGCTTCATCCTCCTCCTATTTTTTAGAGGGTTTCATGCTCGTCATATTTTGGACATTTTGAAGCTCTTCATATTTTTCACACCTTTTCAGGCTCTTCATGTTTTTGAACACCGCTTCATCCTCCTGCTATTTTTAAGAGGGTTTCATGCTCGTCATATTTTTGACACATTTTGAAGCTCTTCATATTTTTCACACCTTTTCAGGCTCTTCATGTTTTTGAACACCACTTTATGTTCCTCCTATTTTTCAGACCGTTTCATGCTCCTCATATTTTTGTCACCTTTTGAAGCTTTCATATTTTTCACACCTTTTCAAGCTTCATGTTTTTCAACACCACTTCATGCTCCTCCTTTTTTGCAGACCGTTTCATGCTACTCATATATTTGACACCTTTTGAAGCTCTTCATATTTCTCACACCTTTTCAGGCTCTTCATGTTTTACAACACCGCTTCATGCACCTCCGATTTTTCAGACCGTTTCATTCTCCTCATATTTTCGACACCTTTTGAAGCTCTTCATATTTTTCACACCTTTTCAGGCTCTTCATGTTTTTGAACAGCATTTCATGCTCCTCCTATTTTGCAGACCGTTTCATTCTCCTCATATTTTTGACACCTTTTGAAGCTCTTAATATATTTCACACCTTTTCAGATTTTTCATTTTTTTTCAACACGACTTCATGCTCCTCCTGTTTTTCAGACCGTTTCATGCTCATCTCATTTTGACACCTTTTGAAGCGCTTCATGTTTTTCACATCTTTTGAAGCTCTTCATATTTTTCACAACTTTTCAGGCTCTTTATGATTTTCAACAGCCCTTCATGCTCCTCATATTTTTCAGATCGTTTCATGCTCCTCATATTTTTGACACCTTTTTCAGCTTTCATATTTTTCACACCTTTTCAGGCTCTTCATGTTTTGAACACCACTTCATGCTCCTCCTATTTTTCATAGACTTTCATTCTCCTCATATTTTTGACACCTTTTGAAGCTCTTCATATTTTTCACACCTTTTGAATCTCTTCATATATGTCACACCTTTTCAGGCTCTTCATTTTTTTGAACACAGCTTCATGCTCCTCCTATTTTGCAGACCGTTTCATGCTCCTCATATATTTGACAACTTTTGAAGCTCTTCATATTTTTCACATCTTTTCAGGCTCTCATGTTTTTCAACACCGCTTCATGCTCCTCCTATTTTTCAGAGAGTTTCATGCTCCTCATATTTTTGACACGTTTTGAAGCTCTTCATATTTTTCACACCTTTTCAGCTCTTCATGTTTTGAACACCGTTTCATGCTCCTCCTATTTTTCAGACCGTTTCATTCTCCTATATTTTTGACAGCTTTTGAAGGTCTTCATATTTTTCTCACCTTTTCAAGCTCTTCATTCTTTTCAACACCGCTTCATGCTCCTCCTATTTTTCAGCCCGTTTCATGCTCCTCATAGTTTTGACACCTTTTGAAGCTCTTCATATTTTTCACACCTTTTCAGCTCTTCATGTTTTTGAACACCACTTCATGATCTTCCTATTTTTCAGACCGTTTCATGCTCCTCATATATTTTACATTCTTTGAGGCTCTTCATATTTTTCACACCTTTTGAAGCTCTTCATATTTTTCACACCTTTTCAGGCTCTTCATGTTTTTCAACATCGTTTCATGCTCCTCCTATTTTTCAGACCGTTTCATGCTCCTCATAATTTTGACACCTTTTGAAGCTCTTCATCATTTTCACACCTTTTGAAACTGTTCATATTTTTCACACCTTTTCAGGCTCTTCATGTTTCTCAACAACACTTCATGCTCCTCGTATTTTTCAGACGGTTTCATTCTCCTCATATTTTTGACACCTTTTGAAGCTCTGCATATATTTCACACCTTTTCAGGCTCTTCATGATTTTCAACACCACTTCATGCTCCTCCATTTTTCAGACCGTTTCATGCTCATCTCATTTTTGACATCTTTTGAAGCTCTTCATATTTTTCACACTTTTTGAAGCTCTTCATAATTTTCATATTTTTGAAGCTCTTCATATTTTTCACACTTTTTCAGCCTCTTCATGTTTTTCAACACCTCTTCAGGCTCCGCCTATTTTTCAGACCCTTTTATGCTAATCTAATTTTTGACACTTTTTGAAGCTCTTCATACTTTTTGCACCTTTTAAGTCTCTGCATGTTTTTGAACACCTTTTCATGCTCCTCATGTATTTCACTCCTTTTGAAGCTCTTCATATTTTGCACACATTTCCAGGCTCTTCATGTTTTTGAACACCGCTTCATCCTCCTCCTATTTTTCAGATTGTTTCATGCACATCTCATTTTTTACCCCTTTTGAGGCTCTTCATATTTTTCACACCTTTTCAGGCTCTTCATGTTTTTGAACACCACTTCATGATCTTCCTATTTTTCAGACCGTTTCATGCTCCTCATATATTTGACATTCTTTGAGGCTCTTCATATTTTTCACACCTTTTCAGGCTCGTCATGTTTTTGAATACCGTTTCATGCTCCTCCTATTTTTCAGACCGTTTCATGCTCCTCATATTTTTGACACCTTTTGAAGCTCTTCATATTTTTCACACCTTTTCAGGCTCTTCATGTTTTTCAACACCGCTTCATGCTCCTCCTGTTTTTCAGACCGTTTCATGCTAGTCATATTTTTGACACCTTTTGAAGCTCTTCATATTTCTCACACCTTTTCAGGCTCTTCATGTTTTTCAACAACGCTTCATGCTCCTCCAATTTTTCAGACGGTTTCATGCTCCTCATATTTTTGACACCTTTTGAAGCTCTTCATATTTTTCACACCTTTTCAGGCTCTTCATGTTTTTCAACACCGCTTCATGCACCTCCTATTTTTCAGAACGTTTCATGCTCATCTCATTTTTGACACCTTTTGAAGCTTTTCATATTTTTAACATATTTTCAGGCTCTTCATGTTTTTGAACACCGCTTCATGCTAATCCTATTTTTCAAACCATATCATGCTCCTCATGTTTTTCACACCTTTTGAAGCTCTTCATATTTTTCACACCTTTTCAGGCTCTTCTTGTTTTTGAACACCACTTCATGCTCCTTCTATTTTTCAGAGAGTTTCATGCTCCTCATGTATTTCACACCTTTTGAAGCTCTTCATATTTTTCACACCTTTTCAGGCTTTTCATATTTTTGAACACCGTTTCATGCTCCTCCTATTTTTCAGGCCGTTTCATGCTCCTCATATTTTTGACACCTTTTGAAGCTCTTCATATTTTTCAAACCTTTTCAGGCTCTTCATGTTTTTCAACACCGCTTCATGCTCCTCCGATTTTTCGGACCGTTTCATGCTCCACATATTTTTGACACCTTTTGAAGCTCTTCGTATAATTCACACCTTTTCAGGCTCTTCATTTTTTTCAACACCACTTCATGCTCCTCCTATTTTTCAGACCATTTCATGCAGATCTCATTTTTGACACCTTTTGAAGCTCTTCTTATTTTTCAAAACTTTTGAAGCTCTTCATATTTTTCACACGTTTTCAGGATCTTCTTGTTTTTCAACACCGCTTCATGCTCCTCCTATTTTTCAGACGGTTTCATGCTCATCTCATTTTTGACACCTTTTGAATCTCTTCATATTTTTCACATCTTTTAAAGCTGTTCATATTTTTCACACTTTTTCAGGCTCTGCATGTTTTTCAACAACCTTTCTTGCTCCTCCTATTTTTCAGACGGTTTCATGCTCATCTCATTTTTGACACCTTTTGAAGCTCTTCATATTTTTCACACCTTTTGAAGATCTTCTTATTTTTCACGTTTTTGAAGCTCTTCATATTTTTCACACGTTTTCAGCCTCTTCATGTTTTTCAACACCGCTTCTTGCTCCTGCTATTTTTCAGACCGTTTCATACTCCTCATATTTTTGACACGTTTTGAGGCTCTTCATATTTTTCACACCTTTTCAGGCTCTTCATGTTTTTGAACACCGCTTCATGCTCCTCCTATTTTTCAGACCGTTTCATGCTCCTCATGTATTTCACACCTTTTGAAGCTCTTCATATTTTGCACACCTTTTCAGGCTCTTCATGTTTTTCACAACCACTTCATGCTCCTCCTATTTTTCCGATCGTTTCATGCACATCTCATTTTTTACACCTTTTGAGGCTCTTCATATTTTTCACACCTTTTCAGGCTCTTCATGTTTTTGAACACCACTTCATGATCCTCCTATTTTTCAGACCGTTTCATGCTCCTCATATATTTGACATTTTTTGAGGCTCTTCATATTTTTCACACCTTTTCAGGCTCGTCATGTTTTTGAACACCGCTTCATGCTCCTCCTGTTTTTCAGACCATTTCATGCTAGTCATATTTTTGACACCTTTTGAAGCTCTTCATATTTCTCACACCTTTTCAGGCTCTTCATGTTTTTCAACAACGCTTCATGCTCCTCCGATTTTTCAGACGGTTTCATGCTCCTCATACTTTTGACACCTTTTGAAGCTCTTCATATTTTTCACACCTTTTCAGGCTCTTCATGTTTTTCAACACCGCTTCATGCACCTCCTATTTTTCAGAACGTTTCATGCTCATCTCATTTTTGACACCTTTTGAAGCTTTTCATATTTTTCAAAACTTTTCAGGCTTTTCATGTTTTGAACACCGCTTCATGGTAATCCTATTTTTGAAACCATATCATGCTCCTCATATTTTTCACACATATTGAAGCTCTTCATATTTTTCAAACCTTTTCAGACTCTTCATGTTTTTGAACACCACTTCATGCTCCTTCTATTTTTCAGAGAGTTTCATTCTCCTCATGTATTTCACACCTTTTGAAGCTCTTCATATTTTGCACACCTTTTCAGGCTCTTCATGTTTTTGAACACCGTTTCATGCTCCTCCTATTTTTCAGACGGTTTCATGCTCCTCATATTTTGACACCTTTTGAAGCTCTTCATATTTTTCACACTTTTTCAAGCTCTTCATGTTTTTCAACACCACTTCATGCTCCTCCTATTTTTCAGACGTTTCATGTTCCTCATATTTTTGACACCTTTAGAAACTTTTCATATTTTTCACACTTTTTCAGGCTCTTCATGTTTTTCCACACCGCTTCAGCTCCTCCTATTTTTCAGACCGTTTCATTCTCCTCATAAATTTGACACATTTTAAAGCTCTTCATATATTTCACACCTTTTCAGGCTCTTCATTTTTTCAACACCACTTCATGCTCCTCCTATTTTTCAGACCGTTTCATGCTCATCTATTTTGACACCTTTTGAAGCTCTTCATATTTTTACACCTTTTAAGCTCTTCACATTTTTCACACATTTTCAGGCTCTTCATGTTTTGAACACCGTTTCTTGCTCCTCTTATTATTCAGACCGTTTCATGATCCTGATATATTTGACATCTCTTGAGCTCTTCATATTTTTAACACCTTTTCAGGCTCTTCAAGATTTTCAACACCGCTTCATGCTCCTCCGATTTTTCAGACCGTTTCATGCTCATCTCATTTTTGACATCTTTTGAAGCACTTCGTATTTTTCACACCTTTTGAAGCTCTTCCTATTTTTCATATTTTTGAACCACTTCATGTTTTTCACACCTTTTCAGGCTCTTCAAGATTTTCAACACCGCTTCATGCTCCTCCGATTTTTCAGACCGTTTCATGCTCATCTAATTTTTGACACCTTTTGAAGCTCTTCATATTTTTCACACCTTTTCAGGCTCTTCATATTTTTCAACACAACTTCATGCATCTCCTATTTTTCAGACCATTTCATGCTCCTCATATTTTTCAAACCTTTTGAAACTCTTCATATTTTTCACACCTTTTCAGGCTCTTCATGTTTTGAACACCACTTCATGCTCCTCCTATTATTCAGAGAGTTTCATGCTCCTCATGTATTTCACACCTTTTGAAGCTCTTCATATTTTTCACACCTTTTGAAGCTCTTCATATATTTCACATCTTTTCAGGCTCTTCATGTTTATTTAACAACGTTTCATCTCCTCCTATTTTTGACACATTTTGAAGCTCTTCATATTTTTCACATCTTTTAAGACGCTTCATGTTTTTCAACACAGCTTCATGCTCCTCCGTTTTTTCAGACCGTTTCATCCTCCTCCTATTTTTGACACATTTTGAAGCTCTTCATATTTTTCACATCTTTTAAGACTCTTCATGTTTTTCAACACCGCTTCATGCTCCTCCGTTTTTTCAGACCGTTTCATGCTCCTCTCATTTTTGACACCTTTTGAAGCTCTTCATATTTTTCACACCTTTTGAAGCTCTTCATATTTTTCACAACTTTTAAGGCTCTTCATGTTTTTCGACACCGCTTCATGGTCCTCCTATTTTTCAGAACGTTTCATGCTCCTCAGATTTTTGACATCTTTGGAGCACTTCATATTTTTCACACGTTTTCAGCCTCTTCATGTTTTTCAACACTGCATAATGCTCTTCCTATTTTTCAGATCGTTTCATGCTCCTCAATGTTTGACATGTTTTGAATCTCTTTATATTTTTCACACCATTTCAGGCTCTTCATGTTTTGAACAACGTTTCATGCTCCTCCTATTTTTCAGAAAATTTCATGATCCTCATATATTTGAGACCTTTTAACGCTCTTCATATTTTTCACAGCTTTTCAGCTCTTCATGTTTGTCAACACCACTTCATGCTCCTCCTATTTTTCAGACCGTTTCTTTCTCCTCATATTTTTGACACCTTTTGAAGCTCTTCATATATTTCACAGATTTTCAGGCTCTTCATCTTTTTGCACACCGCTTCATGCTCCTCCTATTTTTCACACCGTTTCATGCTGCTCTCATTATTGACACATTTCGAAGCTATTCATATTTTTCACACCTTTGGAAGATCTTCATATTTTTCACACATTTTCAGGCTTTTCATGTTTTCAACACCTCTTCATACTCCTCCTTTTTTTCAGTCCGTTTCATGTTCCTCATATTTTTCACACCTTTTAATGCTCTTCATATTTTTCACACCTTTTCAGGCTTTTCATGTTTTTCAACACCGCTTCATGCTCCTCCTATTTTTCAGACTGTTTCATGCTCCTCATATTTTTGACAGCTTTTGAAGCTGTTCATATTTTTCACACCTTTTCAGGCTCTTCATGTTTTTCAACCGTGCTTCATGTTCCTCCTATTTTTCACACCGTTTCATGCTCCTCATATTTTTGACACCTTTTGAAGATCTTAATATTTTTCACACCTTTTCAGGCTCTTCATGTTTTTGAACACCATTTCATGCTCCTCCTTTTTTTTGACACATTTTGAACGTCTTCATAATTTTCACACCTTTCAGGCTCTTCATGTTTTACAACACTGTTTCATGCTCCTCCTATTTTTCAGATCATTTCATGCTCCTCATATATTTCACATCTTTTGTAGCTCTTCATATTTTTCACACCTTTTCAGTCTCTTCAGGTTTCTCAACATCACTTCATGCTTCTCCTATTTTTCACACCGTTTCATGCTCCTCATATTTTTGACACCTTTTGAACCTCCTCATTTTTTCACAACTTTGGAAACTCTTCATATATTTCCCACCTTTTCAGGCTCTTAAAGTTTTCAACACCGCTTCATGCTCATCCTATTTTTCAGACCGTTTCATGCTCCTCATATTTTTGACACGTTTTGAGGCTCTTCATGTTTTTCACACCTTTTCAGGCTCTTCATGTTTTTCAACACTGTTTCATGCTGCTCCTATTTTTCAGACCGTTTCATGTTCCTCATATTTTTCACACCTTTTGAAGCTCTTCATATTTTACAAAACTTTTCAGGTTCTTCATGTTTTTGACGACTGCTTCATGCTCCTCCTATTTTTCAGACCGTTTCATGCTCCTTATATATTTGACACCTTGTGAAGCTCCTCCTATTTTTCACACCTTTTCAGGCTCTTCATGTATTTCAACACCTTTTCATGCTCCTCCTATTTTTCAGACCGCTTCAGTCTCCTCATGTATTTCACACCTTTTCAAGCTCTTCATATTTTTCACACCTTTTCAGGCTCTTCATGTTTTTGAACACCGTTTCATGCTCCTCCTATTTTTCAGACCGTTTCATGCTCCTCGTATTTTTGACACCTTTTGAACCTCCTCATTTTTTCACAACTTTGGAAACTCTTCATATATTTCACACCTTTTCAGGCACTTCATGATTTCCACGACCACTTCATGCTCCTCCTATTTTTCAGACCGTTTCATGCTCATCTCATTTTTGACACCTTTGGAAGCTCTTAATATATTTCACACCTTTTGAAGCTCTTCATATTTTTCACACGTTTTCAGGCTCTTCATGTTTTTCAACACCGCTTCATGCTCCTCCTATTTTTCAGACCGTTTCATGCTCCTCATATTTTTGACACGTTTTGAGGCTCTTCATGTTTTTCACACCTTTTCAAGCTCTTCATGTTTTTGAACACCACTTCATGCTCCTCCTATTTTTAAGATCGTTTCATGCTCCTCATATTTTTGACCCCTTTTGAAGATCTTCATGTTTTTCACACCTTTTCAGGCTCTTCATATTTTTGAACACCGTATCATGCTCCTCCTATTTTTCAGACCGTTTCAGGCTCCTCATATTTTTGACACCTTTTGAAGCTCCTCATATTTTTCACACCTTTTGAAGCTCTTCATATATTTCACAACTTTTCAGGCACTTCATGTTTTTCAACATCACTTCATGCTCCTCCTATATTTCAGACCGGTTCATGCTCCTCATATTTTTGACACCTTTTGTAGCTCTTCATATATTTCACACCTTTTGAAGCTCTTCATATTTTTCACACGTTTTCAGGCTATTCATGTTTTTCAACGCCGCTTCATGCTCCTACTATTTTCAGACCGTTTCCACCTCCTCATGTATTTCACACCTTTTGAAGCTCTTCATATATGTCACACCTTTTAGGCTCTTCGTCTTTTTAAAACCGTTTCATGCTCATCCTATTTTTCACACTGTTTCATGCTCCTCATATATTTGACACCTTTTGAAGCTCTTCATATTTTTCACACCTTTTCAGGCTCTTCATGTTTATCAACACAGTTTCATGCTCTTCCTAAATTTCAGACCGTTTCATGCTCCTCATATTGTTGACACCTTTTGAAGCTCTTCATATTTTTCCACCTTTTCAGGCTTTTCATGTTTTTCAACACCGCTTCATGCTCCTCCAATTTTTCAGAAAGTTTCATGCTCCTCATATTTTTAACATCTTTTGAAGCTCTTCATTTTTTTCACACCTTTTCATGCTCTTCATCTTTTTCAAAAAAGTTTCATGCTCATCCTATGTTTCATACTGTTTCACGCTCCTAATATTTTTGACACCTTTTGAAGCTCTTTATATTTTTCACACCTTTTCAGGCTCTTCATGTTTTTGACCACCGCATCATGCTCCTCCTATTTTTCAGTCGTTTCATGCCTCTCATATTTTTTACACCTTTTGAAGCTCTTCATGTTTTTCACACCTTTTCATGCTCTTCATCTTTTTCAAAACCGTCTCATTCTCATCCTATTTTAAAGACTGTTTCATGCTCCTCATATTTTTGACACCTTTAGAACCTCTTCATATTTTTCACACCTTTTCATCTCTTCATGTTTTCAACACCGTTTCATGCTCCTCCTATTTTTCAGACCGATTCATGCTCCTCATATTTTTGACACCTTTTGAAGTTCTTCTTTTTTTTTCACACATTTTGAAGCTCTTCATATTTTTCACAACTTTTCAGGCTCTTCATGTTTTTGAACACCGCTTCATGCTCCTCTTATTTTTTAGAGAGTTTCATGCTCCTCATGTATTTCACACCTTTTGAAGCTCTTCATATTTTTCACACCTTTTCAGGCTCTTCATATTTTGAACACCATATCATGCTTCTCTTATTTTTCAGACCATTTCTTGCTCCTCATATTTATGACACCTTTTGAAGCTCTTCATATTTTTCACACCTTTTGAAGCTGTTCATATTTTTCACACCATTTGAAGCTTTTCATATTTTTCACATGTTTTCAGGTTCTTCATGATTTTCAACACCGCTTCATGCTCCTGCTAATTTTCAGACCCTTTCATGCTCCACATATTTTTGACACGTTTTGAAGCTCTTCATGTTTTTCACACCTTTTCAGGCTCTTCATGTCTTTCAACACCGTTTCATGCTCCTCCTATTTTTCAGAACTTTTAATGCTCCTCACATTTTTTACACCTTTTGTAGTTCTTCATATATTTCATACATTTTCAGGATCTTTATGTTTTTCAACAACACTTCATGCTCCTCCTATTTTTAAGACCGCTTCATGCTCATCTCATTTTTCACACTTTTGAAACGGTTCATATTTTTCACACCTTTTGAAGATCTTCATATTTTTACAAGTTTTCAGGTTCTTCATGTTTTTCAACACCGCTTCATGCTCCTCCTATTTTTCAGACTATTTCATGCTCCACATATTTTTGACACGTTTTGAAGCTCTTCATATTTTTCACACCTTTTCAGGCTTTTTATGTTTCTGAACACCGCTTCAAGCTGCTCCTATATTTCACATCTTTTGAAGCTCTTCATTATTTTCACACCTTTTCAGGCTCTTCATGTTTTTGAACACAGCTTCATGCTCCTCCTATTTTTCAGACAGTTTAATGCTCCTCATGTATTTCAAACCTTTTGAAGCTCGTCATATATTTCACATCTTCTCAGGCTCTTCATGTTTTGAACACCGTTTCATGCTCCTCCTATTTTTTAGACCGTTTTATACTCCTCATAATTTTGACACCTTTTGAAGCTCTTCATATTTTTCACAACTTTTCAGGCTCTTCATGTTTTTCAACACCGTCTCATTCTACTCCTATTTTTCAGACCGTTTCATGCTCCTCATGTATTTCACACCTTTTGAAGCTTTTCACATTTTTCACACCTTTTCAGGCTCTTCATGTTATTCAACACCGCTTCATGATCTTCCGATTTTTCAGTCCATTTCATGTTCCTCATATTTTTGACACCTGTTGAAGTTCTTCATATTTTTCCACCTTTTCAGCTCTTCAAGTTTTTCAACACCACTTCATGCTCCTCCTATATTTCAGAGCGTTTCATGCTCCTCATATTTTTGACACCTGTTGAAGGTCTTCATATTTTTCACACCTTTTCAGGCACTTCATATTTTTCAACACCGCTTCATGCTCCTCCTATTTTTCAGATCGTTTCATGCTCCTCATATTTTGACACCTTTTGAAGCTCTTCATATTTTTCACAAGTTTTCAGGTTCTTCATGTTTTTCAACACCGCTTCATGCTCCTCCTATTTTTCACACCGTTTCATGCTCCACATATATTTGACACGTTTTGAAGCTCTTCATATTTTTCACACCTTTACAGGCTTTTTATGTTTTTAACACCACTTCATGCTGCTCCTATATTTCATACCTTTTGAAGCTCTTCATATTTTCCACACCTTTTGAAGCTCTTCATATTTCTCAAACGTTTTCAGGCTCTTCATGTTTTTCAACACCCCTTCTTGCTCATCTATTTTTCAGACCGTTTCATGCTTCTCTCATTTCTGACATCTTTTGAAGCTCTTCATATATTTCACACATTTTCAGGCTCTTCATGTTTTTCAACACCACTTCATGCTCCTCCTATTTTTCAGACCGTTTCATGCTCATCTCACTTTTGACACATTTTGAAGCTCTTCATATTTTCCACACCTTTTGAAGCTCTTCATATTTTTCAAACGTTTTCAGGCTCTTCATGTTTTTCCACACCGCTTCATGCTCCTCCTTTTTTTCAGATAGTTTCATGCCCCCTTTATTTTTGACACCTTTTAAAGCTCTTCATATTTTTCAAACCGTTTCATGCTCTTCATGTTTTTCAACACCGCTTCATGCTCCTCCTATTTTTCAAACCGTTTCATGCTCCTCATATTTTTGACACCTTTTGAAGCTATTCATATATTTCACACCTTTTCCACCTCTTCATGTTTTTCAACACTGCTTCTTGCTCCTCCAATTTTTCAGACCGTTTCATGCTCCTCCTATTTTTGATACCTTTTGAAGCTGTTCATATATTTCACACCTTTTCAGGCGTTTCATGACTTTGAAAACCGTTTCATGCTTGTCATATTTTGACAGTTTTTGATGCTCTTCATATTTTTCACAGCTTTTCAGGCTCTTCATCTTTTTCAACACCACTTCATGCTCCTATTTTTCAGACCGTTTCCTGCTCCTCATATTTTTGACACATTTTCAAACTCTTCATATTTTTCACACCTTTTCAGGCTCTTCTTGTTTTTCAACACCGCTTCATGCTCCTCGTATTTTTCAGACAGTTTCATGTGCCTCCTCTTTTTAACATCTTTTGAAGGTCTTCATATTTTTCACACCTTTTCAGGCTCTTCATGTTTTTCCGCACCGCTTCCTGCTCTTCCTTTTTTTCAGACCGTTCCATGCTCCTCATATTTTTGACACCTTTTGAAGCTCTTCATATTTTGCACACCTTTTGAGGCTCTTTATGTTTTTCAACACCACTTCATGCTCGTCCTATTTTCAGACCGTTTAATGCTCCTCTTATTTTTGACACCTTTTGAAGCTCTTCATATTTTTCAAACCTCTTCAGGTTCTTCATATTTTTCAACACCGCTTCATGCTCCTCCTATTTTTCAGATAGTTTCATGCCCCCTCTATTTTTGACACATTTTGAAGCTCTTCATATTTTTCAAGCCTTTTCAGGCTCTTCATGTTTCTCAACACCGCTTCATGCTCCTCCTATTTTTCAAACCGTTTCATGCTCCTCATATTTTTGACACCTTTTGAAGCTCTTCATATATTTCACACCTTTTCCACCCCTTCATGGTTTTCAACACTGCTTCTTGCTCCTCCAATTTTTCAGACCGTTTCATGCTCCTCCTATTTTTGATACCTTTTGAAGCTGTTCATATATTTCACACCTTTTCAGGCGTTTCATGTCTTGAACACCGTTTCATGCTCCTCATATTTTGGCAGTTTTTGATGCTCTTCATATTTTTCACAGCTTTTCAGGCTCTTCATGTTTTTCAACACCACTTCATGCTCCTATTTTTTAGACCGTTTCCTGCTCCTCATATTTTTGACACATTTTCAAACTCTTCATATTTTTCACACCTTTTCAGGCGCTTCTTGTTTTTCAACACCGGTTCATGCTCCTCCTATTTTTCATACCGTTTCATGCTCCTCATATTTTTGACACCTTTTGAAGCTCTCCATATTTTTCAAACCTTTTCAAGCTCTTCATGTTTTTAAACAGAGCTTCATTTTCCTCCTATTTTTCAGACCGTTTCATGCTCCACATATTTTTGACACCTTTTGAAGCTCTTCATATTTTTCAACCTTTTCTTGCTTTCCATGTTTTTGAACACCGTTCCATGCTCCTCATATTTTTGACACCTTTGAAGCTCTTCAAAATTTTGACACCTTTTGAAGCTCTTCATATTTTTCAAACCTTTTCAAGCTCTTCATGTTTTTCAACACCGCTTCTTGCTCCTCCTTTTTTTCAGACCGTTTCATGCTCCTCATATTTTTGACACCTTTTGAATCTCTTCATATATTTCACACCTTTTCAGGCTCTTCATGTTTTTGAACACCGCTTCATGATCCTCCTATTTTTCAGACCGTTTCATACACCTCATATTTTTTTTACCTTTTGAAGCTCTTCATATTTTTCACACCTTTTCAGGCTCCTCATGTTTTGCAACACCGCTTCATGGTCCTCCTATTTTTCAGACCATTTCATACTCGTCATATTTTTGACACCTTTTACTGCTCTTCATATTTTTCACACCTTTTCAGGCTCTTCATTTTTTCAACACCGCTTCTTGCTCCTCCTATTTTTCAGACTGTTTCATGCTCATCTCATTTTTGACACCTTTGAAAGCTTTTCATATTTTTCACAACTTTTCAGGCTCTTCATGTTTTGAACACCGCTTCATGCTCCTACTATTTTTCAGACCGTATCATGCTCCTCATATTTTTCACATCTTTTGAAGCTCTTCATATTTTTCACACCTTTTCAGGCTCTTCATATTTTTGAACACCTCTTCATCTTCCTCCTATTTTTCAGACCGTTTCTTGCTCCTCATGTATTTCACACCTTTGGAAGCCCTTCATATTTTTCACACCTTTTCAGGCTCTTGATGTTTTTCCACACCACTTCATGCTTCTCCTATTTTTCAACACGTTTCATGCTCCTCATGTATTTCACACCCTTTGAAGCTCTTCATATTTTTCACACCTTTTCAGGCTCTTCATGTTTTTCAACACCGCTTCATGCTCCTCCTATTTTTCAGACCGTTTCATGCACCTCATATTTTTCTCACCTTTTGAAGCTCTTCATATTTTTCACACCTTTTCAGGCTCCTCATGTTTTGCAACACCGCTTCATGGTCCTCCTATTTTTCAGACCGTTTCATACTCCTCATATTTTTGACAACTTTTGATGCTCTTCATATATTTCACACCTTTTCAGGCTCTTCATTTTTTCAACACCACTTCATGCTCCTCCTATTTTTCAGACCGTTTCATGCTCATCTCATTTTTGACACCTTTTGAAGCTCTTCATATTTTTCACACCTTTTCAGGCTCTTCATGTTTTTGAACACCGCTTCATGCTCCTCCTATTTTTCAGACTGCTTCATACTCCTCTCATTTTTGACACCTTTTGAAGCTCTTCATATTTTTGACACCTTTTGAAGCTCTTCATATTTCTCACACTTTTTCAGGCTCTTCATGATTTTCAACACCGATTCATGCTCCTCCTCTTTTTCAGACCGTTTCATGCTCCTCATATTTTTGATACCTTTTGAATCTCCTCATATTTTTTACACCTTTTGAACCTCTTCATATATTTCACACTTTTTCAGGCTCTTCATGTTTTTCAACACGGCTTCATGCTCCTCCTATTTTTCAGACCGTTTCATGCTCCTCATATTTTTCACACCTTTTGAAGCTCTTCATATTTTTCACACCTTTTAAGCCTCTTCATGTTTTTTAACACCGCTTCATGCTCCTCCTATTTTCAAGACAGTTTCATACTCCTCATGTATTTCATACCTTTTGAAGCTCCTCATATTTTTCACACCTTTTCAGGCTCTTCATATTTTTGAAAACCGCTTCATGCTCCTCCTATTTTTAAGACCATTTCATGCTCCTCATATATTTCACACCTTTTGAAGTTCTTCATATTTTTCACACCTTTTCAGGCTCTGCATGTTTTTCAACACCGTTTCATGCTTCTCCTATTTTTCAGACCGTTTCATGCTCCTCATATTTTTGACACATTTTGAAGTCTTGATATATTTCACACCTTCTCAGGCTCTTCATTTTTTGGAACACGACTTCTTGCTCCTCCTATTTTTCAGACCGTTTCATGCTCATCTCATTTTTGACACCTTTTGAAGCTCTTCATATATTTGACACCATTTGAAGCTCTTCATATTTTTCACAACTTTTCAGGCTCTGCATGTATTTGAACACCGTTTCATGCTACTCCTATATTTCAGACCGATTCTTGCTGCTCATATATTTGACACCTTTTGAAACTCTTCATATTTTTAACACCTTTTTAGGCTCTTCATGTTTTTCAACACCGCTTCATGCTCCTCCTATTTTTCAGACCGTTTCATGCTCCTCATATTTTTGACACCTTTTGATGCTCTTCATATTTTTCACACCTTTTCATGCTTTTCATGTTTTTGCACACCGCTTCATGCTCCTCCTATTTTTCACACCTTTTGAAGCTCTTCATATTTTTCACCCTTTTCAGTCTCTTCATGTTTTTAACACGGTTTCATGCTCCTCCTATTTTTCAGACCGTTTCATGCTCCTCATATTTTTGACACCTTTTGAAGCTCTTCATATTTTTCACATCTTTTCAGGCTCTTGATGTTTTTCCACACCACTTCATGCTTCTCCTATTTTTCAACACGTTTCATGCTCCTCATGTATTTCACACCTTTTGAAGCTCTTCATATTTTTCACACCTTTTCAGGCTCTTCATGTTTTTCAACACCGCTTCATGCTCCTCCTATTTTTCAGACCGTTTCATGCACCTCATATTTTTCTCACCTTTTGAAGCTCTTCATATTTTTCACACCTTTTCAGGCTCCTCATGTTTTGCAACACCGCTTCATGATCCTCCTATTTTTCAGACCGTTTCATACTCCTTATATTTTTGACAACTTTTGATGCTCTTCATATTTTTCACACCTTTTCAGGCTCTTCATTTTTTCAACACCGCTTCATGCTCCTCCTATTTTTCAGAGCGTTTCATGCTCATCTCATTTTTAACACCTTTGGAAGCTTTTCATATTTTTCACACCTTTTCAGGCTCTTCATGTGTTTCAACACCACTTCATGCTCCTCAGCTTTTTCAGACCGTTTCATGCTCATTTCATTTTTGAAACATTTTGAAGCTCTTCATATTTTTCACACCTTTTGAATCTCTTCATATTTTTGACACCTTTTCAGCCTCTTCATGTTTTTGAACACCTCTGCATGCTCCTCCTATTTTTCAGGGCGTTTAATGCTCCTCATGTATTTCACACCTTTTGAAGCTCTTCATATTTTTCACACCTTTTCAATGTCTTCATGTTTTTGAACACCGTTTCATGCTGCTCCTATTTTTCACAACGTTTCATGCTCCTCATATTTTTGACACCTTTTGAAGCTCTTCATATTTTTCACACCTTTTCAGGCTCTTCATATTTTTGAACACCTCTTCCTCTTCCTCCTATTTTTCAGACCGTTTCTTGCTCCTCATGTATTTCACACCTTTTGAAGCCCTTCATATTTTTCACACCTTTTCAGGCTCTTGATGTTTTTCCACACCGCTTCATGCTCCTCCTATTTTTCAACACGTTTCATGCTCCTCATGTATTTCACACCTTTTGAAGCTCTTCATATTTTTCACACCTTTTCAGGCTCTTCATGTTTTTCAACACCGCTTCATGCTCCTCCTATTTTTCAGACCGTTTCATGCTCCTCATATTTTTGACACATTTTGAAGTCTTGATATATTTCACACCTTCTCAGGCTCTTCATTTTTTGGAACACGACTTCTTGCTCCTCCTATTTTTCAGACCGTTTCATGCTCATCTCATTTTTGACACCTTTTGAAGCTCTTCATATATTTGACACCATTTGAAGCTCTTCATATTTTTCACAACTTTTCAGGCTCTGCATGTATTTGAACACCGTTTCATGCTACTCCTATATTTCAGACCGATTCTTGCTGCTCATATATTTGACACCTTTTGAAACTCTTCATATTTTTAACACCTTTTTAGGCTCTTCATGTTTTTCAACACCGCTTCATGCTCCTCCTATTTTTCAGACCGTTTCATGCTCCTCATATTTTTGACACCTTTTGATGCTCTTCATATTTTTCACACCTTTTCAGGCTTTTCATGTTTTTGCACACCGCTTCATGCTCCTCCTATTTTTCACACCTTTTCAAGCTCTTCATATTTTTCACCCTTTTCAGTCTCTGCATGTTTTTAACACGGTTTCATGCTCCTCCTATTTTTCAGACCGTTTCATGCTCCTCATATTTTTGACACCTTTTGAAGCTCTTCATATTTTTCACATCTTTTCAGGCTCTTCATGTTTTTCAACACCGCTTCATGCTCCACCTATTTTTCAGACGGTTTCATGCTCCTCATATTTTTGACACCTTTTGAAGCTCTTCATATTTTTCAAACCTTTTCAGGCTCTTCATGTTTTTGATCACTGCTTCATGCTCCTCGTATTTTTCAAACCATTTCATGATCCTCATGTATTTCACACCTTTGAACCTCTTCATATTTTTCACACCTTTTCAGGCTCTTCATGTGTTTCAACACCACTTCATGCTCCTCAGCTTTTTCAGACCGTTTCATGCTCATTTCATTTTTGAAACATTTTGAAGCTCTTCATATTTTTCACACCTTTTGAATCTCTTCATATTTTTGACACCTTTTCAGCCTCTTCATGTTTTTGAACACCTCTGCATGCTCCTCCTATTTTTCAGGGCGTTTAATGCTCCTCATGTATTTCACACCTTTTGAAGCTCTTCATATTTTTCTCACCTTTTCAGGCTCTTCATGTTTTTGAACACCGCTTCATGCTCCTCATATTTTTCAGACCGTTTCATGCTCCTCATATATTTCAAACCTTTTGCACCTCTTCATATTTTTCACACCTTTTCAATGTCTTCATGTTTTTGAACACCGTTTCATGCTGCTCCTATTTTTCACAACGTTTCATGCTCCTCATATTTTTGACACCTTTTGAAGCTCTTCATATTTTTCACACCTTTTCAGGCTCTTCATATTTTTGAACACCTCTTCCTCTTCCTCCTATTTTTCAGACCGTTTCTTGCTCCTCATGTATTTCACACCTTTGGAAGCCCTTCATATTTTTCACACCTTTTCAGGCTCTTGATGTTTTTCCACACCACTTCATGCTTCTCCTATTTTTCAACACGTTTCATGCTCCTCATGTATTTCACACCTTTTGAAGCTCTTCATATTTTTCACACCTTTTCAGGCTCTTCATGTTTTTCAACACCGCTTCATGCTCCTCCTATTTTTCAGACCGTTTCATGCACCTCATATTTTTCTCACATTTTGAAGCTCTTCATATTTTTCACACCTTTTCAGGCTCCTCATGTTTTGCAACACCGCTTCATGGTCCTCCTATTTTTCAGACCGTTTCATACTCCTTATATTTTTGACAACTTTTGATGCTCTTCATATTTTTCACACCTTTTCAGGCTCTTCATTTTTTCAACACCGCTTCATGCTCCTCCTATTTTTCAGAGCGTTTCATGCTCATCTCATTTTTAACACCTTTGGAAGCTTTTCATATTTTTCACAATTTTTCAGGCTCTTCATGGTTTGAACACCGCTTCATGCTCCTCCTATTTTTCAGACCGTATCATGCTCCTCATATTTTGACACCTTTTGAAGCTCTTCATATATTTCACACCTTTTCAGTCTCTTCTTTTTCTTCAACACCACTTCATGCACCTCCTATTTTTCAGACCGTTTCATGATCATCTCATTTTTGACACCTTTTGAAGCTCTTCATATTTTTCACACCTTTTCAGGCTCCTCATTTTTTTCAACACCACTTCATTCTCCTCCTATTTTTCAGACCGTTTCATGCTCATCTCTTTTTTGACACCTTTTGAAGCTCTTCATATTTTTCACACATTTTGAAGCTCTTAATATTTTTCACACCTTTTCTGGCTCTTCATGTTTTTCAACACCGGTTCATGGTACTCCTATTTTTTAGACCGTTTCATGCTCCTCATATTTTTGACAACTTTTGAAGCTGTTCATATTTTTCACACCTTTTCAGGCTCTTCATTTTTTTCAACACTGCTTCATGCTCCTCCTATTTTTCAGAACGTTTCATGCTCCTTATAATTTTGACACCTTTTGAAGCTCTTCATATTTTTCACACCTTTTCAGGCTCTTCATGTTTTTCAACACTGCTTCATGCTCCTCCTATTTTTCAGACCGTTTCTTGCACCTCATATATTTCACACCTTTAGAAGCTCTTCATATTTTTCACACATTTTCAGGCTCTTCATGTTTCTCAACACCGCTTCCTGCTCCTCCTCTTTTTCAGACCGTTTCATGCTCCTCATATTTTTGACACATTTTGAAGCTCTTCATGTTTCTCACAGATTTTCAGGTTCTTCATGTTTTTAAACACTACTTCATGCTCCTCCTATTTTTCAGACGGTTTCATGCTCATCTCATTTTTGACACCTTTTGAAGCTCTTCATATTTTTCACATCTTTTGAAGCTCTTCATATTTTTCACACGTTTTCAGGCTCTTCATTTTGTTCAACACCCTTTCTTGCTCCTCCTATTTTTCAGACCATTTCATGCTCCTCATATTTTTGACACGTTTTGAAGCTCTTCATATTTTTCACACCTTTTCAGGCTCTTCATGTTTTTGAACACCGTTTCATAGTCCTCCTATTTTTCAGACCGTTTCATGCTCCTCATATTTTTGACACCTTTTGAAGCTCTTCATATTTTTCACTACTTTTCAGGGTCTTCCTGTTTTGAACACCGCTTCATGCTCCTCCTATTTTTCAGAACTTTTCATGCTCCTCATATTTTTGACACCTTTTGAAGCTCTTCATATTTTTCACACCTTTTCAGGCTCTTCATGTTTTTGAACACCATTTCATGCTCCTCCTATTTTACAGACCGTTTCATTCTCCTCATATTTTTGACACCTTTTGAAGCTCTTCATATATTTCACACCTTTTCAGGCTTTTCATTATTTTCAACACCACTTCATGCTCCTCTTATTTTTCAGACCGTTTCATGCTCATCTCATTTTGACACCTTTTGAAGCTCTTCATGTTTTTCACATCTTCTGAAGCTCTTCATATTTTTCACAAATTTTCAGGCTCTTTATGATTTTCAACACCGCTTCATGCTCCTCCTATTTTTCAGACCGTTTCATGTTCATCTCATTTTGACACCTTTTGAAGCTCTTCATATTTTTCACACCTTTTGAAGCTCTTCATATTTTGCATATTTTTGAAGTTCTTCATAATTTCACACGTTTTCAGACTCTTCATGTTTTTCAACACCACTTCATGCTCCTCCTATTTTTCAGAACGTTTCATGCTCCTCATATTTTTGACACCTTTTGAAGCTCTTCATATTTTTCACACCTTTTCAGGCTCTTCATGTTTTTGAACACCGCTTCATGCTCCTCCTATTTTTCAGACCGTTTCATGCTCCTCATATTTTTGACAACTTTTGAAGCTTTTCATATTTTTCACACCTTGTCAGGCTCTTGAATTTTTTCAACACCACTTCATGCTCCTCCTTTTTTGCAGACCGTTTCATGCTCCTCATATTTTTGACACCTTTTGAAGCTCTTCATATTTTGCACACCTTTTCAGGCTCTTCATGTTTTTGAACACCGCTTCATGATCCTCCTATTTTTCTGACCTTTTCATGCTCCTCATATTTTTGACAACTTTTGAAGCTCTTCATATTTTTCACAACTTTTCAGGCTTTTCCTGTTTTTGAACACCGCTTCATGCTCCTCCTATTTTTCAAACCGTTTCATGCTCCTCATATTTTTGACACCTTTTGAAGCTCTTCATATTTTTCACACCTTTTCAGGCTCTTCATGTTTTTGAACACCGCTTCATGCTCCTCCTATTTTCAGACCGTTTCATTCTCCTCATATTTTTGACACCTTTTGAAGCCCTTCATATATTTCACACCTTTTCCGTCTCTTCTTTTTTTTCAACACCACTTCATGCTCCTCCTATTTTTCAGACCGTTTCATGCTCATCTCATTTTTGACACCTTTTGAAATCTCTTCATATTTTTCACACCTTTTCAAGCTCTTCATGTTTTTGAACACCGCTTCATGCTCCTCCTATTTTTCAGACTGCTTCATACTCCTCTCATTTTTGACACCTTTTGAAGCTCTTCATATTTTTGACACCTTTTGAAGCTCTTCATATTTCTCACACGTTTTCAGGCTCTTCATGATTTTCAACACCGATTCATGCTCCTTCTCTTTTTCAGACCGTTTCATGCTCCTCATATTTTTGATACCTTTTGAATCTCCTCATATTTTTTACACCTTTTGAAGCTCCTCATATTTTTCACACCTTTTCAGGCTCTTCATATTTTTGAAAACCGCTTCATGCTCCTCCTATTTTTAAGACCATTTCATGCTCCTCATATATTTCACACCTTTTGAAGTTCTTCATATTTTTCACACCTTTTCAGGCTCTGCATGTTTTTCAACACCGTTTCATGCTCCTCCTATTTTTCAGACCGTTTCATGCTCCTCATATTTTTGACACATTTTGAAGTTCTTGATATATTTCACACCTTCTCAGGCTCTTCATTTTTTGGAACACGACTTCTTGCTCCTCCTATTTTTCAGACCGTTTCATGCTCATCTCATTTTTGACACCTTTTGAAGCTCTTCATATATTTGACACCATTTGAAGCTCTTCATATTTTTCACAACTTTTCAGGCTCTGCATGTATTTGAACACCGTTTCATGCTACTCCTATATTTCAGACCGATTCTTGCTGCTCATATATTTGACACCTTTTGAAACTCTTCATATTTTTAACACCTTTTCAGGCTCTTCATGTTTTTCAACACCGCTTCATGCTCTTCCTATTTTTCAGACCGTTTCATGCTCCTCATATTTTTGACACCTTTTGATGCTCTTCATATTTTTCACACCTTTTCAGGCTTTTCATGTTTTTGCACACCGCTTCATGCTCCTCCTATTTTTCACACCTTTTGAAGCTCTTCATATTTTTCACCCTTTTCAGTCTCTTCATGTTTTTAACACGGTTTCATGCTCCTCCTATTTTTCAGACCGTTTCATGCTCCTCATATTTTTGACACCTTTTGAAGCTCTTCATATTTTTCACATCTTTTCAGGCTCTTCATGTTTTTCAACACCGCTTCATGCTCCACCTATTTTTCAGACGGTTTCATGCTCATCTCTTTTTTGACACCTTTTGAAGCTCTTCATATTTTTCATACCTTTTGAAGCTCTTCATATTTTTCACTCGTTTTCACGCTCTTCATGTTTTTCAACACCGCTTCATGCTCCTCCTATTTTTCAGACGGTTTCATGCTCCTCATATTTTTGACACCTTTTGAAGCTCTTCATATTTTTCAAACCTTTTCAGGCTCTTCATGTTTTTGAACACTGCTTCATGCTCCTCGTATTTTTCAAACCATTTCATGATCCTCATGTATTTCACACCTTTGAACCTCTTCATATTTTTCACACCTTTTCAGGCTCTTCATGTGTTTCAACACCACTTCATGCTCCTCAGCTTTTTCAGACCGTTTCATGCTCATTTCATTTTTGAAACATTTTGAAGCTCTTCATATTTTTCACACCTTTTGAATCTCTTCATATTTTTGACACCTTTTCAGGCTCTTCATGTTTTTGAACACCTCTGCATGCTCCTCCTATTTTTCAGGGCGTTTAATGCTCCTCATGTATTTCACACCTTTTGAAGCTCTTCATATTTTTCTCACCTTTTCAGGCTCTTCATGTTTTTGAACACCGCTTCATGCTCCTCATATTTTTCAGACCGTTTCATGCTCCTCATATATTTCAAACCTTTTGCACCTCTTCATATTTTTCACACCTTTTCAATGTCTTCATGTTTTTGAACACCGTTTCATGCTGCTCCTATTTTTCACAACGTTTCATGCTCCTCATATTTTTGACACCTTTTGAAGCTCTTCATATTTTTCACACCTTTTCAGGCTCTTCATATTTTTGAACACCTCTTCCTCTTCCTCCTATTTTTCAGACCGTTTCTTGCTCCTCATGTATTTCACACCTTTGGAAGCCCTTCATATTTTTCACACCTTTTCAGGCTCTTGATGTTTTTCCACACCACTTCATGCTTCTCCTATTTTTCAACACGTTTCATGCTCCTCATGTATTTCACACCTTTTGAAGCTCTTCATATTTTTCACACCTTTTCAGGCTCCTCATGTTTTGCAACACCGCTTCATGGTCCTCCTATTTTTCAGACCGTTTCATACTCCTCATATTTTTGACAACTTTTGATGCTCTTCATATTTTTCACACCTTTTCAGGCTCTTCATTTTTTCAACACCGCTTCATGCTCCTCCTATTTTTCAGAGCGTTTCATGCTCATCTCATTTTTAACACCTTTGGAAGCTTTTCATATTTTTCACAATTTTTCAGGCTCTTCATGTTTTGAACACCGCTTCATGCTCCTCCTATTTTTCAGACCGTATCATGCTCCTCATATTTTGACACCTTTTGAAGCTCTTCATATATTTCACACCTTTTCAGTCTCTTCTTTTTCTTCAACACCACCTCATGCACCTCCTATTTTTCAGACCGTTTCATGATCATCTCATTTTTGACACCTTTTGAAGCTCTTCATATTTTTCACACCTTTTCAGGCTCCTCATTTTTTTCAACACCACTTCATTCTCCTCCTATTTTTCAGACCGTTTCATGCTCATCTCTTTTTTGACACCTTTTGAAGCTCTTCATATTTTTCATACCTTTTGAAGCTCTTCATATTTTTCACTCGTTTTCACGCTCTTCATGGTTTTCAACACCGCTTCATGCTCCTCCTCTTTTTCAGACGGTTTCATCCTCCTCATATTTTTGACACCTTTTGAAGCTCTTCATATTTTTCAAACCTTTTCAGGCTCTTCATGTTTTTGAACACTGCTTCATGCTCCTCGTATTTTTCAAACCATTTCATGATCCTCATGTATTTCACACCTTTGAACCTCTTCATATTTTTCACACCTTTTCAGGCTCTTCATGTGTTTCAACACCACTTCATGCTCCTCAGCTTTTTCAGACCGTTTCATGCTCATTTCATTTTTGAAACATTTTGAAGCTCTTCATATTTTTCACACCTTTTGAATCTCTTCATATTTTTGACACCTTTTCAGGCTCTTCATGTTTTTGAACACCTCTGCATGCTCCTCCTATTTTTCAGGGCGTTTAATGCTCCTCATGTATTTCACACCTTTTGAAGCTCTTCATATTTTTCTCACCTTTTCAGGCTCTTCATGTTTTTGAACACCGCTTCATGCTCCTCATATTTTTCAGACCGTTTCATGCTCCTCATATATTTCAAACCTTTTGCACCTCTTCATATTTTTCACACCTTTTCAATGTCTTCATGTTTTTGAACACCGTTTCATGCTGCTCCTATTTTTCACAACGTTTCATGCTCCTCATATTTTTGACACCTTTTGAAGCTCTTCATATTTTTCACACCTTTTCAGGCTCTTCATATTTTTGAACACCTCTTCCTCTTCCTCCTATTTTTCAGACCGTTTCTTGCTCCTCATGTATTTCACACCTTTGGAAGCCCTTCATATTTTTCACACCTTTTCAGGCTCTTGATGTTTTTCCACACCACTTCATGCTTCTCCTATTTTTCAACACGTTTCATGCTCCTCATGTATTTCACACCTTTTGAAGCTCTTCATATTTTTCACACCTTTTCAGGCTCTTCATGTTTTTCAACACCGCTTCATGCTCCTCCTATTTTTCAGACCGTTTCATGCACCTCATATTTTTCTCCCCTTTTGAAGCTCTTCATATTTTTCACACCTTTTCAGGCTCCTCATGTTTTGCAACACCGCTTCATTGTCCTCCTATTTTTCAGACCGTTTCATACTCCTCATATTTTTGACAACTTTTGATGCTCTTCATATTTTTCACACCTTTTCAGGCTCTTCATTTTTTCAACACCGCTTCATGCTCCTCCTATTTTTCAGACCGTTTCATGCTCATCTCATTTTTAACACCTTTGGAAGCTTTTCATATTTTTCACAATTTTTCAGGCTCTTCATGTTTTGAACACCGCTTCATGCTCCTCCTATTTTTCAGACCGTATCATGCTCCTCATATTTTGACACCTTTTGAAGCTCTTCATATATTTCACACCTTTTCAGTCTCTTCTTTTTCTTCAACACCACCTCATGCACCTCCTATTTTTCAGACCGTTTCATGATCATCTCATTTTTGACACCTTTTGAAGCTCTTCATATTTTTCACACCTTTTCAGGCTCTTCATGTTTTTCAACACCGCTTTATGCTCCTCCTATTTTTCAGACCGTTTCATGCACCTCATATTTTTCTCACCTTTTGAAGCTCTTCATATTTTTCACACCTTTTCAGGCTCCTCATGTTTTGCAACACCGCTTCATGGTCCTCCTATTTTTCAGACCGTTTCATACTCCTTATATTTTTGACAACTTTTGATGCTCTTCATATTTTTCACACCTTTTCAGGCTCTTCATTTTTTCAACACCGCTTCATGCTCCTCCTATTTTTCAGAGCGTTTCATGCTCATCTCATTTTTAACACCTTTGGAAGCTTTTCATATTTTTCACAATTTTTCAGGCTCTTCATGGTTTGAACACCGCTTCATGCTCCTCCTATTTTTCAGACCGTATCATGCTCCTCATATTTTGACACCTTTTGAAGCTCTTCATATATTTCACACCTTTTCAGTCTCTTCTTTTTCTTCAACACCACTTCATGCACCTCCTATTTTTCAGACCGTTTCATGATCATCTCATTTTTGACACCTTTTGAAGCTCTTCATATTTTTCACACCTTTTCAGGCTCCTCATTTTTTTCAACACCACTTCATTCTCCTCCTATTTTTCAGACCGTTTCATGCTCATCTCTTTTTTGACACCTTTTGAAGCTCTTCATATTTTTCACACATTTTGAAGCTCTTAATATTTTTCACACCTTTTCTGGCTCTTCATGTTTTTCAACACCGGTTCATGGTACTCCTATTTTTTAGACCGTTTCATGCTCCTCATATTTTTGACAACTTTTGAAGCTGTTCATATTTTTCACACCTTTTCAGGCTCTTCATTTTTTTCAACACTGCTTCATGCTCCTCCTATTTTTCAGAACGTTTCATGCTCCTTATAATTTTGACACCTTTTGAAGCTCTTCATATTTTTCACACCTTTTCAGGCTCTTCATGTTTTTCAACACTGCTTCATGCTCCTCCTATTTTTCAGACCGTTTCTTGCACCTCATATATTTCACACCTTTAGAAGCTCTTCATATTTTTCACACATTTTCAGGCTCTTCATGTTTCTCAACACCGCTTCCTGCTCCTCCTCTTTTTCAGACCGTTTCATGCTCCTCATATTTTTGACACATTTTGAAGCTCTTCATGTTTCTCACAGATTTTCAGGTTCTTCATGTTTTTAAACACTACTTCATGCTCCTCCTATTTTTCAGACGGTTTCATGCTCATCTCATTTTTGACACCTTTTGAAGCTCTTCATATTTTTCACATCTTTTGAAGCTCTTCATATTTTTCACACGTTTTCAGGCTCTTCATTTTGTTCAACACCCTTTCTTGCTCCTCCTATTTTTCAGACCATTTCATGCTCCTCATATTTTTGACACGTTTTGAAGCTCTTCATATTTTTCACACCTTTTCAGGCTCTTCATGTTTTTGAACACCGTTTCATAGTCCTCCTATTTTTCAGACCGTTTCATGCTCCTCATATTTTTGACACCTTTTGAAGCTCTTCATATTTTTCACTACTTTTCAGGGTCTTCCTGTTTTGAACACCGCTTCATGCTCCTCCTATTTTTCAGAACTTTTCATGCTCCTCATATTTTTGACACCTTTTGAAGCTCTTCATATTTTTCACACCTTTTCAGGCTCTTCATGTTTTTGAACACCATTTCATGCTCCTCCTATTTTACAGACCGTTTCATTCTCCTCATATTTTTGACACCTTTTGAAGCTCTTCATATATTTCACACCTTTTCAGGCTTTTCATTATTTTCAACACCACTTCATGCTCCTCTTATTTTTCAGACCGTTTCATGCTCATCTCATTTTGACACCTTTTGAAGCTCTTCATGTTTTTCACATCTTCTGAAGCTCTTCATATTTTTCACAAATTTTCAGGCTCTTTATGATTTTCAACACCGCTTCATGCTCCTCCTATTTTTCAGACCGTTTCATGTTCATCTCATTTTGACACCTTTTGAAGCTCTTCATATTTTTCACACCTTTTGAAGCTCTTCATATTTTGCATATTTTTGAAGTTCTTCATAATTTCACACGTTTTCAGACTCTTCATGTTTTTCAACACCACTTCATGCTCCTCCTATTTTTCAGAACGTTTCATGCTCCTCATATTTTTGACACCTTTTGAAGCTCTTCATATTTTTCACACCTTTTCAGGCTCTTCATGTTTTTGAACACCGCTTCATGCTCCTCCTATTTTTCAGACCGTTTCATGCTCCTCATATTTTTGACAACTTTTGAAGCTTTTCATATTTTTCACACCTTGTCAGGCTCTTGAATTTTTTCAACACCACTTCATGCTCCTCCTTTTTTGCAGACCGTTTCATGCTCCTCATATTTTTGACACCTTTTGAAGCTCTTCATATTTTGCACACCTTTTCAGGCTCTTCATGTTTTTGAACACTGCTTCATGATCCTCCTATTTTTCTGACCTTTTCATGCTCCTCATATTTTTGACAACTTTTGAAGCTCTTCATATTTTTCACAACTTTTCAGGCTTTTCCTGTTTTTGAACACCGCTTCATGCTCCTCCTATTTTTCAAACCGTTTCATGCTCCTCATATTTTTGACACCTTTTGAAGCTCTTCATATTTTTCACACCTTTTCAGGCTCTTCATGTTTTTGAACACCGCTTCATGCTCCTCTTATTTTCAGACCGTTTCATTCTCCTCATATTTTTGACACCTTTTGAAGCCCTTCATATATTTCACACCTTTTCCGTCTCTTCTTTTTTTTCAACACCACTTCATGCTCCTCCTATTTTTCAGACCGTTTCATGCTCATCTCATTTTTGACACCTTTTGAAGCTCTTCATATTTTTCACACCTTTTCAAGCTCTTCATGTTTTTGAACACCGCTTCATGCTCCTCCTATTTTTCAGACTGCTTCATACTCCTCTCATTTTTGACACCTTTTGAAGCTCTTCATATTTTTGACACCTTTTGAAGCTCTTCATATTTCTCACACGTTTTCAGGCTCTTCATGATTTTCAACACCGATTCATGCTCCTTCTCTTTTTCAGACCGTTTCATGCTCCTCATATTTTTGATACCTTTTGAATCTCCTCATATTTTTTACACCTTTTGAAGCTCCTCATATTTTTCACACCTTTTCAGGCTCTTCATATTTTTGAAAACCGCTTCATGCTCCTCCTATTTTTAAGACCATTTCATGCTCCTCATATATTTCACACCTTTTGAAGTTCTTCATATTTTTCACACCTTTTCAGGCTCTGCATGTTTTTCAACACCGTTTCATGCTCCTCCTATTTTTCAGACCGTTTCATGCTCCTCATATTTTTGACACATTTTGAAGTTCTTGATATATTTCACACCTTCTCAGGCTCTTCATTTTTTGGAACACGACTTCTTGCTCCTCCTATTTTTCAGACCGTTTCATGCTCATCTCATTTTTGACACCTTTTGAAGCTCTTCATATATTTGACACCATTTGAAGCTCTTCATATTTTTCACAACTTTTCAGGCTCTGCATGTATTTGAACACCGTTTCATGCTACTCCTATATTTCAGACCGATTCTTGCTGCTCATATATTTGACACCTTTTGAAACTCTTCATATTTTTAACACCTTTTCAGGCTCTTCATGTTTTTCAACACCGCTTCATGCTCTTCCTATTTTTCAGACCGTTTCATGCTCCTCATATTTTTGACACCTTTTGATGCTCTTCATATTTTTCACACCTTTTCAGGCTTTTCATGTTTTTGCACACCGCTTCATGCTCCTCCTATTTTTCACACCTTTTGAAGCTCTTCATATTTTTCACCCTTTTCAGTCTCTTCATGTTTTTAACACGGTTTCATGCTCCTCCTATTTTTCAGACCGTTTCATGCTCCTCATATTTTTGACACCTTTTGAAGCTCTTCATATTTTTCACATCTTTTCAGGCTCTTCATGTTTTTCAACACCGCTTCATGCTCCACCTATTTTTCAGACGGTTTCATGCTCATCTCTTTTTTGACACCTTTTGAAGCTCTTCATATTTTTCATACCTTTTGAAGCTCTTCATATTTTTCACTCGTTTTCACGCTCTTCATGTTTTTCAACACCGCTTCATGCTCCTCCTATTTTTCAGACGGTTTCATGCTCCTCATATTTTTGACACCTTTTGAAGCTCTTCATATTTTTCAAACCTTTTCAGGCTCTTCATGTTTTTGAACACTGCTTCATGCTCCTCGTATTTTTCAAACCATTTCATGATCCTCATGTATTTCACACCTTTGAACCTCTTCATATTTTTCACACCTTTTCAGGCTCTTCATGTGTTTCAACACCACTTCATGCTCCTCAGCTTTTTCAGACCGTTTCTTGCTCATTTCATTTTTGAAACATTTTGAAGCTCTTCATATTTTTCACACCTTTTGAATCTCTTCATATTTTTGACACCTTTTCAGGCTCTTCATGTTTTTGAACACCTCTGCATGCTCCTCCTATTTTTCAGGGCGTTTAATGCTCCTCATGTATTTCACACCTTTTGAAGCTCTTCATATTTTTCTCACCTTTTCAGGCTCTTCATGTTTTTGAACACCGCTTCATGCTCCTCATATTTTTCAGACCGTTTCATGCTCCTCATATATTTCAAACCTTTTGCACCTCTTCATATTTTTCACACCTTTTCAATGTCTTCATGTTTTTGAACACCGTTTCATGCTGCTCCTATTTTTCACAACGTTTCATGCTCCTCATATTTTTGACACCTTTTGAAGCTCTTCATATTTTTCACACCTTTTCAGGCTCTTCATATTTTTGAACACCTCTTCCTCTTCCTCCTATTTTTCAGACCGTTTCTTGCTCCTCATGTATTTCACACCTTTGGAAGCCCTTCATATTTTTCACACCTTTTCAGGCTCTTGATGTTTTTCCACACCACTTCATGCTTCTCCTATTTTTCAACACGTTTCATGCTCCTCATGTATTTCACACCTTTTGAAGCTCTTCATATTTTTCACACCTTTTCAGGCTCCTCATGTTTTGCAACACCGCTTCATGGTCCTCCTATTTTTCAGACCGTTTCATACTCCTCATATTTTTGACAACTTTTGATGCTCTTCATATTTTTCACACCTTTTCAGGCTCTTCATTTTTTCAACACCGCTTCATGCTTCTCCTATTTTTCAGAGCGTTTCATGCTCATCTCATTTTTAACACCTTTGGAAGCTTTTCATATTTTTCACAATTTTTCAGGCTCTTCATGTTTTGAACACCGCTTCATGCTCCTCCTATTTTTCAGACCGTATCATGCTCCTCATATTTTGACACCTTTTGAAGCTCTTCATATATTTCACACCTTTTCAGTCTCTTCTTTTTCTTCAACACCACTTCATGCACCTCCTATTTTTCAGACCGTTTCATGATCATCTCATTTTTGACACCTTTTGAAGCTCTTCATATTTTTCACACCTTTTCAGGCTCCTCATTTTTTTCAACACCACTTCATTCTCCTCCTATTTTTCAGACCGTTTCATGCTCATCTCTTTTTTGACACCTTTTGAAGCTCTTCATATTTTTCACACATTTTGAAGCTCTTAATATTTTTCACACCTTTTCTGGCTCTTCATGTTTTTCAACACCGGTTCATGGTACTCCTATTTTTTAGACCGTTTCATGCTCCTCATATTTTTGACAACTTTTGAAGCTGTTCATATTTTTCACACCTTTTCAGGCTCTTCATTTTTTTCAACACTGCTTCATGCTCCTCCTATTTTTCAGAACGTTTCATGCTCCTTATAATTTTGACACCTTTTGAAGCTCTTCATATTTTTCACACCTTTTCAGGCTCTTCATGTTTTTCAACACTGCTTCATGCTCCTCCTATTTTTCAGACCGTTTCTTGCACCTCATATATTTCACACCTTTAGAAGCTCTTCATATTTTTCACACATTTTCAGGCTCTTCATGTTTCTCAACACCGCTTCCTGCTCCTCCTCTTTTTCAGACCGTTTCATGCTCCTCATATTTTTGACACATTTTGAAGCTCTTCATGTTTCTCACAGCTTTTCAGGTTCTTCATGTTTTTCAACACTACTTCATGCTCCTCCTATTTTTCAGACGGTTTCATGCTCATCTCATTTTTGACACCTTTTGAAGCTCTTCATATTTTTCACATCTTTTGAAGCTCTTCATATTTTTCACACGTTTTCAGGCTCTTCATTTTGTTCAACACCCTTTCTTGCTCCTCCTATTTTTCAGACCATTTCATGCTCCTCATATTTTTGACACGTTTTGAAGCTCTTCATATTTTTCACACCTTTTCAGGCTCTTCATGTTTTTGAACACCGTTTCATAGTCCTCCTATTTTTCAGACCGTTTCATGCTCCTCATATTTTTGACACCTTTTGAAGCTCTTCATATTTTTCACTACTTTTCAGGGTCTTCCTGTTTTGAACACCGCTTCATGCTCCTCCTATTTTTCAGAACTTTTCATGCTCCTCATATTTTTGACACCTTTTGAAGCTCTTCATATTTTTCACACCTCTTCAGGCTCTTCATGTTTTTGAACACCATTTCATGCTCCTCCTATTTTACAGACCGTTTCATTCTCCTCATATTTTTGACACCTTTTGAAGCTCTTCATATATTTCACACCTTTTCAGGCTTTTCATTATTTTCAACACCACTTCATGCTCCTCTTATTTTTCAGACCGTTTCATGCTCATCTCATTTTGACACCTTTTGAAGCTCTTCATGTTTTTCACATCTTCTGAAGCTCTTCATATTTTTCACAAATTTTCAGGCTCTTTATGATTTTCAACACCGCTTCATGCTCCTCCTATTTTTCAGACCGTTTCATGTTCATCTCATTTTGACACCTTTTGAAGCTCTTCATATTTTTCACACCTTTTGAAGCTCTTCATATTTTGCATATTTTTGAAGTTCTTCATAATTTCACACGTTTTCAGACTCTTCATGTTTTTCAACACCACTTCATGCTCCTCCTATTTTTCAGAACGTTTCATGCTCCTCATATTTTTGACACCTTTTGAAGCTCTTCATATTTTTCACACCTTTTCAGGCTCTTCATGTTTTTGAACACCGCTTCATGCTCCTCCTATTTTTCAGACCGTTTCATGCTCCTCATATTTTTGACAACTTTTGAAGCTTTTCATATTTTTCACACCTTGTCAGGCTCTTGAATTTTTTCAACACCACTTCATGCTCCTCCTTTTTTGCAGACCGTTTCATGCTCCTCATATTTTTGACACCTTTTGAAGCTCTTCATATTTTGCACACCTTTTCAGGCTCTTCATGTTTTTGAACACCGCTTCATGATCCTCCTATTTTTCTGACCTTTTCATGCTCCTCATATTTTTGACAACTTTTGAAGCTCTTCATATTTTTCACAACTTTTCAGGCTTTTCCTGTTTTTGAACACCGCTTCATGCTCCTCCTATTTTTCAAACCGTTTCATGCTCCTCATATTTTTGACACCTTTTGAAGCTCTTCATATTTTTCACACCTTTTCAGGCTCTTCATGTTTTTGAACACCGCTTCATGCTCCTCTTATTTTCAGACCGTTTCATTCTCCTCATATTTTTGACACCTTTTGAAGCCCTTCATATATTTCACACCTTTTCCGTCTCTTCTTTTTTTTCAACACCACTTCATGCTCCTCCTATTTTTCAGACCGTTTCATGCTCATCTCATTTTTGACACCTTTTGAAGCTCTTCATATTTTTCACACCTTTTCAAGCTCTTCATGTTTTTGAACACCGCTTCATGCTCCTCCTATTTTTCAGACTGCTTCATACTCCTCTCATTTTTGACACCTTTTGAAGCTCTTCATATTTTTGACACCTTTTGAAGCTCTTCATATTTCTCACACGTTTTCAGGCTCTTCATGATTTTCAACACCGATTCATGCTCCTTCTCTTTTTCAGACCGTGTCATGCTCCTCATATTTTTGATACCTTTTGAATCTCCTCATATTTTTTACACCTTTTGAAGCTCCTCATATTTTTCACACCTTTTCAGGCTCTTCATATTTTTGAAAACCGCTTCATGCTCCTCCTATTTTTAAGACCATTTCATGCTCCTCATATATTTCACACCTTTTGAAGTTCTTCATATTTTTCACACCTTTTCAGGCTCTGCATGTTTTTCAACACCGTTTCATGCTCCTCCTATTTTTCAGACCGTTTCATGCTCCTCATATTTTTGACACATTTTGAAGTTCTTGATATATTTCACACCTTCTCAGGCTCTTCATTTTTTGGAACACGACTTCTTGCTCCTCCTATTTTTCAGACCGTTTCATGCTCATCTCATTTTTGACACCTTTTGAAGCTCTTCATATATTTGACACCATTTGAAGCTCTTCATATTTTTCACAACTTTTCAGGCTCTGCATGTATTTGAACACCGTTTCATGCTACTCCTATATTTCAGACCGATTCTTGCTGCTCATATATTTGACACCTTTTGAAACTCTTCATATTTTTAACACCTTTTCAGGCTCTTCATGTTTTTCAACACCGCTTCATGCTCTTCCTATTTTTCAGACCGTTTCATGCTCCTCATATTTTTGACACCTTTTGATGCTCTTCATATTTTTCACACCTTTTCAGGCTTTTCATGTTTTTGCACACCGCTTCATGCTCCTCCTATTTTTCACACCTTTTGAAGCTCTTCATATTTTTCACCCTTTTCAGTCTCTTCATGTTTTTAACACGGTTTCATGCTCCTCCTATTTTTCAGACCGTTTCATGCTCCTCATATTTTTGACACCTTTTGAAGCTCTTCATATTTTTCACATCTTTTCAGGCTCTTCATGTTTTTCAACACCGCTTCATGCTCCACCTATTTTTCAGACGGTTTCATGCTCATCTCTTTTTTGACACCTTTTGAAGCTCTTCATATTTTTCATACCTTTTGAAGCTCTTCATATTTTTCACTCGTTTTCACGCTCTTCATGTTTTTCAACACCGCTTCATGCTCCTCCTATTTTTCAGACGGTTTCATGCTCCTCATATTTTTGACACCTTTTGAAGCTCTTCATATTTTTCAAACCTTTTCAGGCTCTTCATGTTTTTGAACACTGCTTCATGCTCCTCGTATTTTTCAAACCATTTCATGATCCTCATGTATTTCACACCTTTGAACCTCTTCATATTTTTCACACCTTTTCAGGCTCTTCATGTGTTTCAACACCACTTCATGCTCCTCAGCTTTTTCAGACCGTTTCTTGCTCATTTCATTTTTGAAACATTTTGAAGCTCTTCATATTTTTCACACCTTTTGAATCTCTTCATATTTTTGACACCTTTTCAGGCTCTTCATGTTTTTGAACACCTCTGCATGCTCCTCCTATTTTTCAGGGCGTTTAATGCTCCTCATGTATTTCACACCTTTTGAAGCTCTTCATATTTTTCTCACCTTTTCAGGCTCTTCATGTTTTTGAACACCGCTTCATGCTCCTCATATTTTTCAGACCGTTTCATGCTCCTCATATATTTCAAACCTTTTGCACCTCTTCATATTTTTCACACCTTTTCAATGTCTTCATGTTTTTGAACACCGTTTCATGCTGCTCCTATTTTTCACAACGTTTCATGCTCCTCATATTTTTGACACCTTTTGAAGCTCTTCATATTTTTCACACCTTTTCAGGCTCTTCATATTTTTGAACACCTCTTCCTCTTCCTCCTATTTTTCAGACCGTTTCTTGCTCCTCATGTATTTCACACCTTTGGAAGCCCTTCATATTTTTCACACCTTTTCAGGCTCTTGATGTTTTTCCACACCACTTCATGCTTCTCCTATTTTTCAACACGTTTCATGCTCCTCATGTATTTCACACCTTTTGAAGCTCTTCATATTTTTCACACCTTTTCAGGCTCCTCATGTTTTGCAACACCGCTTCATGGTCCTCCTATTTTTCAGACCGTTTCATACTCCTCATATTTTTGACAACTTTTGATGCTCTTCATATTTTTCACACCTTTTCAGGCTCTTCATTTTTTCAACACCGCTTCATGCTTCTCCTATTTTTCAGAGCGTTTCATGCTCATCTCATTTTTAACACCTTTGGAAGCTTTTCATATTTTTCACAATTTTTCAGGCTCTTCATGTTTTGAACACCGCTTCATGCTCCTCCTATTTTTCAGACCGTATCATGCTCCTCATATTTTGACACCTTTTGAAGCTCTTCATATATTTCACACCTTTTCAGTCTCTTCTTTTTCTTCAACACCACCTCATGCACCTCCTATTTTTCAGACCGTTTCATGATCATCTCATTTTTGACACCTTTTGAAGCTCTTCATATTTTTCACACCTTTTCAGGCTCCTCATTTTTTTCAACACCACTTCATTCTCCTCCTATTTTTCAGACCGTTTCATGCTCATCTCTTTTTTGACACCTTTTGAAGCTCTTCATATTTTTCATACCTTTTGAAGCTCTTCATATTTTTCACTCGTTTTCACGCTCTTCATGGTTTTCAACACCGCTTCATGCTCCTCCTCTTTTTCAGACGGTTTCATCCTCCTCATATTTTTGACACCTTTTGAAGCTCTTCATATTTTTCAAACCTTTTCAGGCTCTTCATGTTTTTGAACACTGCTTCATGCTCCTCGTATTTTTCAAACCATTTCATGATCCTCATGTATTTCACACCTTTGAACCTCTTCATATTTTTCACACCTTTTCAGGCTCTTCATGTGTTTCAACACCACTTCATGCTCCTCAGCTTTTTCAGACCGTTTCATGCTCATTTCATTTTTGAAACATTTTGAAGCTCTTCATATTTTTCACACCTTTTGAATCTCTTCATATTTTTGACACCTTTTCAGGCTCTTCATGTTTTTGAACACCTCTGCATGCTCCTCCTATTTTTCAGGGCGTTTAATGCTCCTCATGTATTTCACACCTTTTGAAGCTCTTCATATTTTTCTCACCTTTTCAGGCTCTTCATGTTTTTGAACACCGCTTCATGCTCCTCATATTTTTCAGACCGTTTCATGCTCCTCATATATTTCAAACCTTTTGCACCTCTTCATATTTTTCACACCTTTTCAATGTCTTCATGTTTTTGAACACCGTTTCATGCTGCTCCTATTTTTCACAACGTTTCATGCTCCTCATATTTTTGACACCTTTTGAAGCTCTTCATATTTTTCACACCTTTTCAGGCTCTTCATATTTTTGAACACCTCTTCCTCTTCCTCCTATTTTTCAGACCGTTTCTTGCTCCTCATGTATTTCACACCTTTGGAAGCCCTTCATATTTTTCACACCTTTTCAGGCTCTTGATGTTTTTCCACACCACTTCATGCTTCTCCTATTTTTCAACACGTTTCATGCTCCTCATGTATTTCACACCTTTTGAAGCTCTTCATATTTTTCACACCTTTTCAGGCTCTTCATGTTTTTCAACACCGCTTCATGCTCCTCCTATTTTTCAGACCGTTTCATGCACCTCATATTTTTCTCCCCTTTTGAAGCTCTTCATATTTTTCACACCTTTTCAGGCTCCTCATGTTTTGCAACACCGCTTCATTGTCCTCCTATTTTTCAGACCGTTTCATACTCCTCATATTTTTGACAACTTTTGATGCTCTTCATATTTTTCACACCTTTTCAGGCTCTTCATTTTTTCAACACCGCTTCATGCTCCTCCTATTTTTCAGACCGTTTCATGCTCATCTCATTTTTAACACCTTTGGAAGCTTTTCATATTTTTCACAATTTTTCAGGCTCTTCATGTTTTGAACACCGCTTCATGCTCCTCCTATTTTTCAGACCGTATCATGCTCCTCATATTTTGACACCTTTTGAAGCTCTTCATATATTTCACACCTTTTCAGTCTCTTCTTTTTCTTCAACACCACCTCATGCACCTCCTATTTTTCAGACTGTTTCATGATCATCTCATTTTTGACACCTTTTGAAGCTCTTCATATTTTTCACACCTTTTCAGGCTCTTCATGTTTTTCAACACCGCTTTATGCTCCTCCTATTTTTCAGACCGTTTCATGCACCTCATATTTTTCTCACCTTTTGAAGCTCTTCATATTTTTCACACCTTTTCAGGCTCCTCATGTTTTGCAACACCGCTTCATGGTCCTCCTATTTTTCAGACCGTTTCATACTCCTTATATTTTTGACAACTTTTGATGCTCTTCATATTTTTCACACCTTTTCAGGCTCTTCATTTTTTCAACACCGCTTCATGCTCCTCCTATTTTTCAGAGCGTTTAATGCTCATCTCATTTTTAACACCTTTGGAAGCTTTTCATATTTTTCACAATTTTTCAGGCTCTTCATGGTTTGAACACCGCTTCATGCTCCTCCTATTTTTCAGACCGTATCATGCTCCTCATATTTTGACACCTTTTGAAGCTCTTCATATATTTCACACCTTTTCAGTCTCTTCTTTTTCTTCAACACCACTTCATGCACCTCCTATTTTTCAGACCGTTTCATGATCATCTCATTTTTGACACCTTTTGAAGCTCTTCATATTTTTCACACCTTTTCAGGCTCCTCATTTTTTTCAACACCACTTCATTCTCCTCCTATTTTTCAGACCGTTTCATGCTCATCTCTTTTTTGACACCTTTTGAAGCTCTTCATATTTTTCACACATTTTGAAGCTCTTAATATTTTTCACACCTTTTCTGGCTCTTCATGTTTTTCAACACCGGTTCATGGTACTCCTATTTTTTAGACCGTTTCATGCTCCTCATATTTTTGACAACTTTTGAAGCTGTTCATATTTTTCACACCTTTTCAGGCTCTTCATTTTTTTCAACACTGCTTCATGCTCCTCCTATTTTTCAGAACGTTTCATGCTCCTTATAATTTTGACACCTTTTGAAGCTCTTCATATTTTTCACACCTTTTCAGGCTCTTCATGTTTTTCAACACTGCTTCATGCTCCTCCTATTTTTCAGACCGTTTCTTGCACCTCATATATTTCACACCTTTAGAAGCTCTTCATATTTTTCACACATTTTCAGGCTCTTCATGTTTCTCAACACCGCTTCCTGCTCCTCCTCTTTTTCAGACCGTTTCATGCTCCTCATATTTTTGACACATTTTGAAGCTCTTCATGTTTCTCACAGCTTTTCAGGTTCTTCATGTTTTTCAACACTACTTCATGCTCCTCCTATTTTTCAGACGGTTTCATGCTCATCTCATTTTTGACACCTTTTGAAGCTCTTCATATTTTTCACATCTTTTGAAGCTCTTCATATTTTTCACACGTTTTCAGGCTCTTCATTTTGTTCAACACCCTTTCTTGCTCCTCCTATTTTTCAGACCATTTCATGCTCCTCATATTTTTGACACGTTTTGAAGCTCTTCATATTTTTCACACCTTTTCAGGCTCTTCATGTTTTTGAACACCGTTTCATAGTCCTCCTATTTTTCAGACCGTTTCATGCTCCTCATATTTTTGACACCTTTTGAAGCTCTTCATATTTTTCACTACTTTTCAGGGTCTTCCTGTTTTGAACACCGCTTCATGCTCCTCCTATTTTTCAGAACTTTTCATGCTCCTCATATTTTTGACACCTTTTGAAGCTCTTCATATTTTTCACACCTTTTCAGGCTCTTCATGTTTTTGAACACCATTTCATGCTCCTCCTATTTTACAGACCGTTTCATTCTCCTCATATTTTTGACACCTTTTGAAGCTCTTCATATATTTCACACCTTTTCAGGCTTTTCATTATTTTCAACACCACTTCATGCTCCTCTTATTTTTCAGACCGTTTCATGCTCATCTCATTTTGACACCTTTTGAAGCTCTTCATGTTTTTCACATCTTCTGAAGCTCTTCATATTTTTCACAAATTTTCAGGCTCTTTATGATTTTCAACACCGCTTCATGCTCCTCCTATTTTTCAGACCGTTTCATGTTCATCTCATTTTGACACCTTTTGAAGCTCTTCATATTTTTCACACCTTTTGAAGCTCTTCATATTTTGCATATTTTTGAAGTTCTTCATAATTTCACACGTTTTCAGACTCTTCATGTTTTTCAACACCACTTCATGCTCCTCCTATTTTTCAGACCGTTTCATGCTCCTCATATTTTTGACACCTTTTGAAGCTCTTCATATTTTTCACACCTTTTCAGGCTCTTCATGTTTTTGAACACCGCTTCATGCTCCTCCTATTTTTCAGACCGTTTCATGCTCCTCATATTTTTGACAACTTTTGAAGCTTTTCATATTTTTCACACCTTGTCAGGCTCTTGAATTTTTTCAACACCACTTCATGCTCCTCCTTTTTTGCAGACCGTTTCATGCTCCTCATATTTTTGACACCTTTTGAAGCTCTTCATATTTTGCACACCTTTTCAGGCTCTTCATGTTTTTGAACACCGCTTCATGATCCTCCTATTTTTCTGACCTTTTCATGCTCCTCATATTTTTGACAACTTTTGAAGCTCTTCATATTTTTCACAACTTTTCAGGCTTTTCCTGTTTTTGAACACCGCTTCATGCTCCTCCTATTTTTCAAACCGTTTCATGCTCCTCATATTTTTGACACCTTTTGAAGCTCTTCATATTTTTCACACCTTTTCAGGCTCTTCATGTTTTTGAACACCGCTTCATGCTCCTCCTATTTTCAGACCGTTTCATTCTCCTCATATTTTTGACACCTTTTGAAGCCCTTCATATATTTCACACCTTTTCCGTCTCTTCTTTTTTTTCAACACCACTTCATGCTCCTCCTATTTTTCAGACCGTTTCATGCTCATCTCATTTTTGACACCTTTTGAAGCTCTTCATATTTTTCACACCTTTTCAAGCTCTTCATGTTTTTGAACACCGCTTCATGCTCCTCCTATTTTTCAGACTGCTTCATACTCCTCTCATTTTTGACACCTTTTGAAGCTCTTCATATTTTTGACACCTTTTGAAGCTCTTCATATTTCTCACACGTTTTCAGGCTCTTCATGATTTTCAACACCGATTCATGCTCCTTCTCTTTTTCAGACCATTTCATGCTCCTCATATTTTTGATACCTTTTGAATCTCCTCATATTTTTTACACCTTTTGAAGCTCCTCATATTTTTCACACCTTTTCAGGCTCTTCATATTTTTGAAAACCGCTTCATGCTCCTCCTATTTTTAAGACCATTTCATGCTCCTCATATATTTCACACCTTTTGAAGTTCTTCATATTTTTCACACCTTTTCAGGCTCTGCATGTTTTTCAACACCGTTTCATGCTCCTCCTATTTTTCAGACCGTTTCATGCTCCTCATATTTTTGACACATTTTGAAGTTCTTGATATATTTCACACCTTCTCAGGCTCTTCATTTTTTGGAACACGACTTCTTGCTCCTCCTATTTTTCAGACCGTTTCATGCTCATCTCATTTTTGACACCTTTTGAAGCTCTTCATATATTTGACACCATTTGAAGCTCTTCATATTTTTCACAACTTTTCAGGCTCTGCATATATTTGAACACCGTATCATGCTACTCCTATATTTCAGACCGATTCTTGCTGCTCATATATTTGACACCTTTTGAAACTCTTCATATTTTTAACACCTTTTCAGGCTCTTCATGTTTTTCAACACCGCTTCATGCTCTTCCTATTTTTCAGACCGTTTCATGCTCCTCATATTTTTGACACCTTTTGATGCTCTTCATATTTTTCACACCTTTTCAGGCTTTTCATGTTTTTGCACACCGCTTCATGCTCCTCCTATTTTTCACACCTTTTGAAGCTCTTCATATTTTTCACCCTTTTCAGTCTCTTCATGTTTTTAACACGGTTTCATGCTCCTCCTATTTTTCAGACCGTTTCATGCTCCTCATATTTTTGACACCTTTTGAAGCTCTTCATATTTTTCACATCTTTTCAGGCTCTTCATGTTTTTCAACACCGCTTCATGCTCCACCTATTTTTCAGACGGTTTCATGCTCATCTCTTTTTTGACACCTTTTGAAGCTCTTCATATTTTTCATACCTTTTGAAGCTCTTCATATTTTTCACTCGTTTTCACGCTCTTCATGTTTTTCAACACCGCTTCATGCTCCTCCTATTTTTCAGACGGTTTCATGCTCCTCATATTTTTGACACCTTTTGAAGCTCTTCATATTTTTCAAACCTTTTCAGGCTCTTCATGTTTTTGAACACTGCTTCATGCTCCTCGTATTTTTCAAACCATTTCATGATCCTCATGTATTTCACACCTTTGAACCTCTTCATATTTTTCACACCTTTTCAGGCTCTTCATGTGTTTCAACACCACTTCATGCTCCTCAGCTTTTTCAGACCGTTTCATGCTCATTTCATTTTTGAAACATTTTGAAGCTCTTCATATTTTTCACACCTTTTGAATCTCTTCATATTTTTGACACCTTTTCAGGCTCTTCATGTTTTTGAACACCTCTGCATGCTCCTCCTATTTTTCAGGGCGTTTAATGCTCCTCATGTATTTCACACCTTTTGAAGCTCTTCATATTTTTCTCACCTTTTCAGGCTCTTCATGTTTTTGAACACCGCTTCATGCTCCTCATATTTTTCAGACCGTTTCATGCTCCTCGTATATTTCAAACCTTTTGCACCTCTTCATATTTTTCACACCTTTTCAATGTCTTCATGTTTTTGAACACCGTTTCATGCTGCTCCTATTTTTCACAACGTTTCATGCTCCTCATATTTTTGACACCTTTTGAAGCTCTTCATATTTTTCACACCTTTTCAGGCTCTTCATATTTTTGAACACCTCTTCCTCTTCCTCCTATTTTTCAGACCGTTTCTTGCTCCTCATGTATTTCACACCTTTGGAAGCCCTTCATATTTTTCACACCTTTTCAGGCTCTTGATGTTTTTCCACACCACTTCATGCTTCTCCTATTTTTCAACACGTTTCATGCTCCTCATGTATTTCACACCTTTTGAAGCTCTTCATATTTTTCACACCTTTTCAGGCTCCTCATGTTTTGCAACACCGCTTCATGGTCCTCCTATTTTTCAGACCGTTTCATACTCCTCATATTTTTGACAACTTTTGATGCTCTTCATATTTTTCACACCTTTTCAGGCTCTTCATTTTTTCAACACCGCTTCATGCTCCTCCTATTTTTCAGACCGTTTCATGCTCATCTCATTTTTAACACCTTTGGAAGCTTTTCATATTTTTCACAATTTTTCAGGCTCTTCATGTTTTGAACACCGCTTCATGCTCCTCCTATTTTTCAGACCGTATCATGCTCCTCATATTTTGACACCTTTTGAAGCTCTTCATATATTTCACACCTTTTCAGTCTCTTCTTTTTCTTCAACACCACCTCATGCACCTCCTATTTTTCAGACCGTTTCATGATCATCTCATTTTTGACACCTTTTGAAGCTCTTCATATTTTTCACACCTTTTCAGGCTCCTCATTTTTTTCAACACCACTTCATTCTCCTCCTATTTTTCAGACCGTTTCATGCTCATCTCTTTTTTGACACCTTTTGAAGCTCTTCATATTTTTCATACCTTTTGAAGCTCTTCATATTTTTCACTCGTTTTCACGCTCTTCATGGTTTTCAACACCGCTTCATGCTCCTCCTCTTTTTCAGACGGTTTCATCCTCCTCATATTTTTGACACCTTTTGAAGCTCTTCATATTTTTCAAACCTTTTCAGGCTCTTCATGTTTTTGAACACTGCTTCATGCTCCTCGTATTTTTCAAACCATTTCATGATCCTCATGTATTTCACACCTTTGAACCTCTTCATATTTTTCACACCTTTTCAGGCTCTTCATGTGTTTCAACACCACTTCATGCTCCTCAGCTTTTTCAGACCGTTTCATGCTCATTTCATTTTTGAAACATTTTGAAGCTCTTCATATTTTTCACACCTTTTGAATCTCTTCATATTTTTGACACCTTTTCAGGCTCTTCATGTTTTTGAACACCTCTGCATGCTCCTCCTATTTTTCAGGGCGTTTAATGCTCCTCATGTATTTCACACCTTTTGAAGCTCTTCATATTTTTCTCACCTTTTCAGGCTCTTCATGTTTTTGAACACCGCTTCATGCTCCTCATATTTTTCAGACCGTTTCATGCTCCTCATATATTTCAAACCTTTTGCACCTCTTCATATTTTTCACACCTTTTCAATGTCTTCATGTTTTTGAACACCGTTTCATGCTGCTCCTATTTTTCACAACGTTTCATGCTCCTCATATTTTTGACACCTTTTGAAGCTCTTCATATTTTTCACACCTTTTCAGGCTCTTCATATTTTTGAACACCTCTTCCTCTTCCTCCTATTTTTCAGACCGTTTCTTGCTCCTCATGTATTTCACACCTTTGGAAGCCCTTCATATTTTTCACACCTTTTCAGGCTCTTGATGTTTTTCCACACCACTTCATGCTTCTCCTATTTTTCAACACGTTTCATGCTCCTCATGTATTTCACACCTTTTGAAGCTCTTCATATTTTTCACACCTTTTCAGGCTCTTCATGTTTTTCAACACCGCTTCATGCTCCTCCTATTTTTCAGACCGTTTCATGCACCTCATATTTTTCTCCCCTTTTGAAGCTCTTCATATTTTTCACACCTTTTCAGGCTCCTCATGTTTTGCAACACCGCTTCATTGTCCTCCTATTTTTCAGACCGTTTCATACTCCTCATATTTTTGACAACTTTTGATGCTCTTCATATTTTTCACACCTTTACAGGCTCTTCATTTTTTCAACACCGCTTCATGCTCCTCCTATTTTTCAGACCGTTTCATGCTCATCTCATTTTTAACACCTTTGGAAGCTTTTCATATTTTTCACAATTTTTCAGGCTCTTCATGTTTTGAACACCGCTTCATGCTCCTCCTATTTTTCAGACCGTATCATGCTCCTCATATTTTGACACCTTTTGAAGCTCTTCATATATTTCACACCTTTTCAGTCTCTTCTTTTTCTTCAACACCACCTCATGCACCTCCTATTTTTCAGACCGTTTCATGATCATCTCATTTTTGACACCTTTTGAAGCTCTTCATATTTTTCACACCTTTTCAGGCTCCTCATTTTTTTCAACACCACTTCATTCTCCTCCTATTTTTCAGACCGTTTCATGCTCATCTCTTTTTTGACACCTTTTGTAGCTCTTCATATTTTTCACACATTTTGAAGCTCTTAATATTTTTCACACCTTTTCTGGCTCTTCATGTTTTTCAACACCGGTTCATGGTCCTCCTATTTTTCAGACCGTTTCATACTCCTTATATTTTTGACAACTTTTGATGCTCTTCATATTTTTCACACCTTTTCAGGCTCTTCATTTTTTCAACACTGCTTCATGCTCCTCCTATTTTTCAGAGCGTTTCATGCTCATCTCATTTTTAACACCTTTGGAAGCTTTTCATATTTTTCACAATTTTTCAGGCTCTTCATGGTTTGAACACCGCTTCATGCTCCTCCTATTTTTCAGACCGTATCATGCTCCTCATATTTTGACACCTTTTGAAGCTCTTCATATATTTCACACCTTTTCAGTCTCTTCTTTTTCTTCAACACCACTTCATGCACCTCCTATTTTTCAGACCGTTTCATGATCATCTCATTTTTGACACCTTTTGAAGCTCTTCATATTTTTCACACCTTTTCAGGCTCCTCATTTTTTTCAACACCACTTCATTCTCCTCCTATTTTTCAGACCGTTTCATGCTCATCTCTTTTTTGACACCTTTTGAAGCTCTTCATATTTTTCACACATTTTGAAGCTCTTAATATTTTTCACACCTTTTCTGGCTCTTCATGTTTTTCAACACCGGTTCATGGTACTCCTATTTTTTAGACCGTTTCATGCTCCTCATATTTTTGACAACTTTTGAAGCTGTTCATATTTTTCACACCTTTTCAGGCTCTTCATTTTTTTCAACACTGCTTCATGCTCCTCCTATTTTTCAGAACGTTTCATGCTCCTTATAATTTTGACACCTTTTGAAGCTCTTCATATTTTTCACACCTTTTCAGGCTCTTCATGTTTTTCAACACTGCTTCATGCTCCTCCTATTTTTCAGACCGTTTCTTGCACCTCATATATTTCACACCTTTAGAAGCTCTTCATATTTTTCACACATTTTCAGGCTCTTCATGTTTCTCAACACCGCTTCCTGCTCCTCCTCTTTTTCAGACCGTTTCATGCTCCTCATATTTTTGACACATTTTGAAGCTCTTCATGTTTCTCACAGCTTTTCAGGTTCTTCATGTTTTTCAACACTACTTCATGCTCCTCCTATTTTTCAGACGGTTTCATGCTCATCTCATTTTTGACACCTTTTGAAGCTCTTCATATTTTTCACATCTTTTGAAGCTCTTCATATTTTTCACACGTTTTCAGGCTCTTCATTTTGTTCAACACCCTTTCTTGCTCCTCCTATTTTTCAGACCATTTCATGCTCCTCATATTTTTGACACGTTTTGAAGCTCTTCATATTTTTCACACCTTTTCAGGCTCTTCATGTTTTTGAACACCGTTTCATAGTCCTCCTATTTTTCAGACCGTTTCATGCTCCTCATATTTTTGACACCTTTTGAAGCTCTTCATATTTTTCACTACTTTTCAGGGTCTTCCTGTTTTGAACACCGCTTCATGCTCCTCCTATTTTTCAGAACTTTTCATGCTCCTCATATTTTTGACACCTTTTGAAGCTCTTCATATTTTTCACACCTTTTCAGGCTCTTCATGTTTTTGAACACCATTTCATGCTCCTCCTATTTTACAGACCGTTTCATTCTCCTCATATTTTTGACACCTTTTGAAGCTCTTCATATATTTCACACCTTTTCAGGCTTTTCATTATTTTCAACACCACTTCATGCTCCTCTTATTTTTCAGACCGTTTCATGCTCATCTCATTTTGACACCTTTTGAAGCTCTTCATGTTTTTCACATCTTCTGAAGCTCTTCATATTTTTCACAAATTTTCAGGCTCTTTATGATTTTCAACACCGCTTCATGCTCCTCCTATTTTTCAGACCGTTTCATGTTCATCTCATTTTGACACCTTTTGAAGCTCTTCATATTTTTCACACCTTTTGAAGCTCTTCATATTTTGCATATTTTTGAAGTTCTTCATAATTTCACACGTTTTCAGACTCTTCATGTTTTTCAACACCACTTCATGCTCCTCCTATTTTTCAGACCGTTTCATGCTCCTCATATTTTTGACACCTTTTGAAGCTCTTCATATTTTTCACACCTTTTCAGGCTCTTCATGTTTTTGAACACCGCTTCATGCTCCTCCTATTTTTCAGACCGTTTCATGCTCCTCATATTTTTGACAACTTTTGAAGCTTTTCATATTTTTCACACCTTGTCAGGCTCTTGAATTTTTTCAACACCACTTCATGCTCCTCCTTTTTTGCAGACCGTTTCATGCTCCTCATATTTTTGACACCTTTTGAAGCTCTTCATATTTTGCACACCTTTTCAGGCTCTTCATGTTTTTGAACACCGCTTCATGATCCTCCTATTTTTCTGACCTTTTCATGCTCCTCATATTTTTGACAACTTTTGAAGCTCTTCATATTTTTCACAACTTTTCAGGCTTTTCCTGTTTTTGAACACCGCTTCATGCTCCTCCTATTTTTCAAACCGTTTCATGCTCCTCATATTTTTGACACCTTTTGAAGCTCTTCATATTTTTCACACCTTTTCAGGCTCTTCATGTTTTTGAACACCGCTTCATGCTCCTCCTATTTTCAGACCGTTTCATTCTCCTCATATTTTTGACACCTTTTGAAGCCCTTCATATATTTCACAGCTTTTCCGTCTCTTCTTTTTTTTCAAAACCACTTCATGCTCCTCCTATTTTTCAGACCGTTTCATGCTCATCTCATTTTTGACACCTTTTGAAGCTCTTCATATTTTTCACACCTTTTCAAGCTCTTCATGTTTTTGAACACCGCTTCATGCTCCTCCTATTTTTCAGACTGCTTCATACTCCTCTCATTTTTGACACCTTTTGAAGCTCTTCATATTTTTGACACCTTTTGAAGCTCTTCATATTTCTCACACGTTTTCAGGCTCTTCATGATTTTCAACACCGATTCATGCTCCTTCTCTTTTTCAGACCGTTTCATGCTCCTCATATTTTTGATACCTTTTGAATCTCCTCATATTTTTTACACCTTTTGAAGCTCCTCATATTTTTCACACCTTTTCAGGCTCTTCATATTTTTGAAAACCGCTTCATGCTCCTCCTATTTTTAAGACCATTTCATGCTCCTCATATATTTCACACCTTTTGAAGTTCTTCATATTTTTCACACCTTTTCAGGCTCTGCATGTTTTTCAACACCGTTTCATGCTCCTCCTATTTTTCAGACCGTTTCATGCTCCTCATATTTTTGACACATTTTGAAGTTCTTGATATATTTCACACCTTCTCAGGCTCTTCATTTTTTGGAACACGACTTCTTGCTCCCCCTATTTTTCAGACCGTTTCATGCTCATCTCATTTTTGACACCTTTTGAAGCTCTTCATATATTTGACACCATTTGAAGCTCTTCATATTTTTCACAACTTTTCAGGCTCTGCATATATTTGAACACCGTTTCATGCTACTCCTATATTTCAGACCGATTCTTGCTGCTCATATATTTGACACCTTTTGAAACTCTTCATATTTTTAACACCTTTTCAGGCTCTTCATGTTTTTCAACACCGCTTCATGCTCCTCCTATTTTTCAGACCGTTTCATGCTCCTCATATTTTTGACACCTTTTGATGCTCTTCATATTTTTCACACCTTTTCAGGCTTTTCATGTTTTTGCACACCGCTTCATGCTCCTCCTATTTTTCACACCTTTTGAAGCTCTTCATATTTTTCACCCTTTTCAGTCTCTTCATGTTTTTAACACGGTTTCATGCTCCTCCTATTTTTCAGACCGTTTCATGCTCCTCATATTTTTGACACCTTTTGAAGCTCTTCATATTTTTCACATCTTTTCAGGCTCTTCATGTTTTTCAACACCGCTTCATGCTCCACCTATTTTTCAGACGGTTTCATGCTCATCTCTTTTTTGACACCTTTTGAAGCTCTTCATATTTTTCATACCTTTTGAAGCTCTTCATATTTTTCACTCGTTTTCACGCTCTTCATGTTTTTCAACACCGCTTCATGCTCCTCCTATTTTTCAGACGGTTTCATGCTCCTCATATTTTTGACACCTTTTGAAGCTCTTCATATTTTTCAAACCTTTTCAGGCTCTTCATGTTTTTGAACACTGCTTCATGCTCCTCGTATTTTTCAAACCATTTCATGATCCTCATGTATTTCACACCTTTGAACCTCTTCATATTTTTCACACCTTTTCAGGCTCTTCATGTGTTTCAACACCACTTCATGCTCCTCAGCTTTTTCAGACCGTTTCATGCTCATTTCATTTTTGAAACATTTTGAAGCTCTTCATATTTTTCACACCTTTTGAATCTCTTCATATTTTTGACACCTTTTCAGGCTCTTCATGTTTTTGAACACCTCTGCATGCTCCTCCTATTTTTCAGGGCGTTTAATGCTCCTCATGTATTTCACACCTTTTGAAGCTCTTCATATTTTTCTCACCTTTTCAGGCTCTTCATGTTTTTGAACACCGCTTCATGCTCCTCATATTTTTCAGACCGTTTCATGCTCCTCATATATTTCAAACCTTTTGCACCTCTTCATATTTTTCACACCTTTTCAATGTCTTCATGTTTTTGAACACCGTTTCATGCTGCTCCTATTTTTCACAACGTTTCATGCTCCTCATATTTTTGACACCTTTTGAAGCTCTTCATATTTTTCACACCTTTTCAGGCTCTTCATATTTTTGAACACCTCTTCCTCTTCCTCCTATTTTTCAGACCGTTTCTTGCTCCTCATGTATTTCACACCTTTGGAAGCCCTTCATATTTTTCACACCTTTTCAGGCTCTTGATGTTTTTCCACACCACTTCATGCTTCTCCTATTTTTCAACACGTTTCATGCTCCTCATGTATTTCACACCTTTTGAAGCTCTTCATATTTTTCACACCTTTTCAGGCTCTTCATGTTTTTCAACACCGCTTCATGCTCCTCCTATTTTTCAGACCGTTTCATGCACCTCATATTTTTCTCACCTTTTGAAGCTCTTCATATTTTTCACACCTTTTCAGGCTCCTCATGTTTTGCAACACCGCTTCATGGTCCTCCTATTTTTCAGACCGTTTCATACTCCTCATATTTTTGACAACTTTTGATGCTCTTCATATTTTTCACACCTTTTCAGGATCTTCATTTTTTCAACACCGCTTCATGCTCCTCCTATTTTTCAGAGCGTTTCATGCTCATCTCATTTTTAACACCTTTGGAAGCTTTTCATATTTTTCACAATTTTTCAGGCTCTTCATGTTTTGAACACCGCTTCATGCTCCTCCTATTTTTCAGACCGTATCATGCTCCTCATATTTTGACACCTTTTGAAGCTCTTCATATATTTCACACCTTTTCAGTCTCTTCTTTTTCTTCAACACCACCTCATGCACCTCCTATTTTTCAGACCGTTTCATGATCATCTCATTTTTGACACCTTTTGAAGCTCTTCATATTTTTCACACCTTTTCAGGCTCCTCATTTTTTTCAACACCACTTCATTCTCCTCCTATTTTTCAGACCGTTTCATGCTCATCTCTTTTTTGACACCTTTTGAAGCTCTTCATATTTTTCATACCTTTTGAAGCTCTTCATATTTTTCACTCGTTTTCACGCTCTTCATGTTTTTCAACACCGCTTCATGCTCCTCCTATTTTTCAGACGGTTTCATGCTCCTCATATTTTTGACACCTTTTGAAGCTCTTCATATTTTTCAAACCTTTTCAGGCTCTTCATGTTTTTGAACACTGCTTCATGCTCCTCGTATTTTTCAAACCATTTCATGATCCTCATGTATTTCACACCTTTGAACCTCTTCATATTTTTCACACCTTTTCAGGCTCTTCATGTGTTTCAACACCACTTCATGCTCCTCAGCTTTTTCAGACCGTTTCATGCTCATTTCATTTTTGAAACATTTTGAAGCTCTTCATATTTTTCACACCTTTTGAATCTCTTCATATTTTTGACACCTTTTCAGGCTCTTCATGTTTTTGAACACCTCTGCATGCTCCTCCTATTTTTCAGGGCGTTTAATGCTCCTCATGTATTTCACACCTTTTGAAGCTCTTCATATTTTTCTCACCTTTTCAGGCTCTTCATGTTTTTGAACACCGCTTCATGCTCCTCATATTTTTCAGACCGTTTCATGCTCCTCATATATTTCAAACCTTTTGCACCTCTTCATATTTTTCACACCTTTTCAATGTCTTCATGTTTTTGAACACCGTTTCATGCTGCTCCTATTTTTCACAACGTTTCATGCTCCTCATATTTTTGACACCTTTTGAAGCTCTTCATATTTTTCACACCTTTTCAGGCTCTTCATATTTTTGAACACCTCTTCCTCTTCCTCCTATTTTTCAGACCGTTTCTTGCTCCTCATGTATTTCACACCTTTGGAAGCCCTTCATATTTTTCACACCTTTTCAGGCTCTTGATGTTTTTCCACACCACTTCATGCTTCTCCTATTTTTCAACACGTTTCATGCTCCTCATGTATTTCACACCTTTTGAAGCTCTTCATATTTTTCACACCTTTTCAGGCTCTTCATGTTTTTCAACACCGCTTCATGCTCCTCCTATTTTTCAGACCGTTTCATGCACCTCATATTTTTCTCACCTTTTGAAGCTCTTCATATTTTTCACACCTTTTCAGGCTCCTCATGTTTTGCAACACCGCTTCATGGTCCTCCTATTTTTCAGACCGTTTCATACTCCTCATATTTTTGACAACTTTTGATGCTCTTCATATTTTTCACACCTTTTCAGGCTCTTCATTTTTTCAACACCGCTTCATGCTCCTCCTATTTTTCAGACCGTTTCATGCTCATCTCATTTTTAACACCTTTGGAAGCTTTTCATATTTTTCACAATTTTTCAGGCTCTTCATGTTTTGAACACCGCTTCATGCTCCTCCTATTTTTCAGACCGTATCATGCTCCTCATATTTTGACACCTTTTGAAGCTCTTCATATATTTCACACCTTTTCAGTCTCTTCTTTTTCTTCAACACCACCTCATGCACCTCCTATTTTTCAGACCGTTTCATGATCATCTCATTTTTGACACCTTTTGAAGCTCTTCATATTTTTCACACCTTTTCAGGCTCCTCATTTTTTTCAACACCACTTCATTCTCCTCCTATTTTTCAGACCGTTTCATGCTCATCTCTTTTTTGACACCTTTTGTAGCTCTTCATATTTTTCACACATTTTGAAGCTCTTAATATTTTTCACACCTTTTCTGGCTCTTCATGTTTTTCAACACCGGTTCATGGTACTCCTATTTTTTAGACCGTTTCATGCTCCTCATATTTTTGACAACTTTTGAAGCTGTTCATATTTTTCACACCTTTTCAGGCTCTTCATTTTTTTCAACACTGCTTCATGCTCCTCCTATTTTTCAGAACGTTTCATGCTCCTTATAATTTTGACACCTTTTGAAGCTCTTCATATTTTTCACACCTTTTCAGGCTCTTCATGTTTTTCAACACTGCTTCATGCTCCTCCTATTTTTCAGACCGTTTCTTGCACCTCATATATTTCACACCTTTAGAAGCTCTTCATATTTTTCACACATTTTCAGGCTCTTCATGTTTCTCAACACCGCTTCCTGCTCCTCCTCTTTTTCAGACCGTTTCATGCTCCTCATATTTTTGACACATTTTGAAGCTCTTCATGTTTCTCACAGCTTTTCAGGTTCTTCATGTTTTTCAACACTACTTCATGCTCCTCCTATTTTTCAGACGGTTTCATGCTCATCTCATTTTTGACACCTTTTGAAGCTCTTCATATTTTTCACATCTTTTGAAGCTCTTCATATTTTTCACACGTTTTCAGGCTCTTCATGTTGTTCAACACCCTTTCTTGCTCCTCCTATTTTTCAGACCATTTCATGCTCCTCATATTTTTGACACGTTTTGAAGCTCTTCATATTTTTCACACCTTTTCAGGCTCTTCATGTTTTTGAACACCGTTTCATAGTCCTCCTATTTTTCAGACCGTTTCATGCTCCTCATATTTTTGACACCTTTTGAAGCTCTTCATATTTTTCACTACTTTTCAGGGTCTTCCTGTTTTGAACACCGCTTCATGCTCCTCCTATTTTTCAGAACTTTTCATGCTCCTCATATTTTTGACACCTTTTGAAGCTCTTCATATTTTTCACACCTTTTCAGGCTCTTCATGTTTTTGAACACCATTTCATGCTCCTCCTATTTTACAGACCGTTTCATTCTCCTCATATTTTTGACACCTTTTGAAGCTCTTCATATATTTCACACCTTTTCAGGCTTTTCATTATTTTCAACACCACTTCATGCTCCTCTTATTTTTCAGACCGTTTCATGCTCATCTCATTTTGACACCTTTTGAAGCTCTTCATGTTTTTCACATCTTCTGAAGCTCTTCATATTTTTCACAAATTTTCAGGCTCTTTATGATTTTCAACACCGCTTCATGCTCCTCCTATTTTTCAGACCGTTTCATGTTCATCTCATTTTGACACCTTTTGAAGCTCTTCATATTTTTCACACCTTTTGAAGCTCTTCATATTTTGCATATTTTTGAAGTTCTTCATAATTTCACACGTTTTCAGACTCTTCATGTTTTTCAACACCACTTCATGCTCCTCCTATTTTTCAGACCGTTTCATGCTCCTCATATTTTTGACACCTTTTGAAGCTCTTCATATTTTTCACACCTTTTCAGGCTCTTCATGTTTTTGAACACCGCTTCATGCTCCTCCTATTTTTCAGACCGTTTCATGCTCCTCATATTTTTGACAACTTTTGAAGCTTTTCATATTTTTCACACCTTGTCAGGCTCTTGAATTTTTTCAACACCACTTCATGCTCCTCCTTTTTTGCAGACCGTTTCATGCTCCTCATATTTTTGACACCTTTTGAAGCTCTTCATATTTTGCACACCTTTTCAGGCTCTTCATGTTTTTGAACACCGCTTCATGATCCTCCTATTTTTCTGACCTTTTCATGCTCCTCATATTTTTGACAACTTTTGAAGCTCTTCACATTTTTCACAACTTTTCAGGCTTTTCCTGTTTTTGAACACCGCTTCATGCTCCTCCTATTTTTCAAACCGTTTCATGCTCCTCATATTTTTGACACCTTTTGAAGCTCTTCATATTTTTCACACCTTTTCAGGCTCTTCATGTTTTTGAACACCGCTTCATGCTCCTCCTATTTTCAGACCGTTTCATTCTCCTTATATTTTTGACACCTTTTGAAGCCCTTCATATATTTCACACCTTTTCCGTCTCTTCTTTTTTTTCAACACCACTTCATGCTCCTCCTATTTTTCAGACCGTTTCATGCTCATCTCATTTTTGACACCTTTTGAAGCTCTTCATATTTTTCACACCTTTTCAGGCTCTTCATGTTTTTGAACACCGCTTCATGCTCCTCTTATTTTTCAGACTGCTTCATACTCCTCTCATTTTTGACACCTTTGGAAGCTCTTCATATTTTTGACACCTTTTGAAGCTCTTCATATTTCTCACACGTTTTCAGGCTCTTCATGATTTTCAACACCGATTCATGCTCCTCCTCTTTTTCAGACCGTTTCATGCTCCTCATATTTTTGATACCTTTTGAATCTCCTCATATTTTTTACATCTTTTGAACCTCTTCATATATTTCACACTTTTTCAGGCTCTTCATGTTTTTCAACACGGCTTCATGCTCCTCCTATTTTTCAGACCGTTTCATGCTCCTCATATTTTTCACACCTTTTGAAGCTCTTCATATTTTTCACACCTTTTAAGCCTCTTCATGTTTTTTAGCACCGCTTCATGCTCCTCCTATTTTCAAGACAGTTTCATACTCCTCATGTATTTCATACCTTTTGAAGCTCCTCATATTTTTCACACCTTTTCAGGCTCTTCATATTTTTGAAAACCGCTTCATGCTCCTCCTATTTTTAAGACCGTTTCATGCTCCTCATATATTTCACACCTTTTGAAGTTCTTCATATTTTTCACACCTTTTCAGGCTCTGCATGTTTTTCAACACCGTTTCATGCTCCTCCTATTTTTCAGACCGTTTCATGCTCCTCATATTTTTGACACATTTTGAAGTTCTTGATATATTTCCCACCTTCTCAGGCTCTTCATTTTTTGGAACACGACTTCTTGCTCCTCCTATTTTTCAGACCGTTTCATGCTCATCTCATTTTTGACACCTTTTGAAGCTCTTCATATATTTGACACCATTTGAAGCTCTTCATATTTTTCACAACTTTTCAGGCTCTGCATGTATTTGAACACCGTTTCATGCTACTGCTATATTTCAGACCGATTCTTGCTGCTCATATATTTGACACCATTTGAAGCTCTTCATATTTTTAACACCTTTTCAGGCTCTTCATGTTTTTCAACACCGCTTCATGCTCCTCCTATTTTTCAGACCGTTTCATGCTCCTCATATTTTTGACACCTTTTGATGCTCTTCATATTTTTCACACCTTTTCAGGCTTTTCATGTTTTTGCACACCGCTTCATGCTCCTCCTATTTTTCACACCTTTTGAAGCTCTTCATATTTTTCACCCTTTTCAGTCTCTTCATGTTTTTGAACACGGTTTCATGCTCCTCCTATTTTTCAGACCGTTTCATGCTCCTCATATTTTTGACACCTTTTGAAGCTCTTCATATTTTTCACATCTTTTCAGGCTCTTCATGTTTTTCAACACCGCTTCATGCTCCACCTATTTTTCAGACGGTTTCATGCTCATCTCTTTTTTGACACCTTTTGAAGCTCTTCATATTTTTCATACCTTTTGAAGCTCCTCATATTTTTCACTCGTTTTCACGCTCTTCATGTTTTTCAACACCGCTTCATGCTCCTCCTATTTTTCAGACGGTTTCATGCTCCTCATATTTTTGACACCTTTTGAAGCTCTTCATATTTTTCAAACCTTTTCAGGCTCTTCATGTTTTTGAACACTGCTTCATGCTTCTCGTATTTTTCAAACCATTTCATGATCCTCATGTATTTCACACCTTTGAACCTCTTCATATTTTTCACACCTTTTCAGGCTCTTCATGTGTTTCAACACCACTTCATGCTCCTCAGCTTTTTCAGACCGTTTCATGCTCATTTCATTTTTGAAACATTTTGAAGCTCTTCATATTTTTCACACCTTTTGAATCTCTTCATATTTTTGACACCTTTTCAGGCTCTTCATGTTTTTGAACACCTCTGCATGCTCCTCCTATTTTCAGGGCGTTTAATGCTCCTCATGTATTTCACACCTTTTGAAGCTCTTCATATTTTTGACACCCTTTCAGGCTCTTCATGTTTTGCAACACCGCTTCATGCTGTTCCTATTTTTCAGACCGTTTCATGCTCCTCATATTTTTGAGACCTTTTGAAGCTCTTCATATCATTCACACCTTTTCAGGCTCTTCATGTTTTTCAATACCACTTCATGCTCCACCTTTTTTTCAGACCGTTTCATCCTCATCTCATTTTTGACACCTTTTAAAGCTCTTCATATTTTTCACACCTTTTGAAGCTCTTCATATTCTTCATACGTTTTCATGCTCTTTATGTTTTTCAACACCGCTTCTTGCTCCTCCTATTTTTCAGACCGTTTCATGCTCATCTCATTTTTGACACCTTTTAAAGCTCTTCATATTTTTCACACCTTTTGAGGCTCTTCATATTTTTCACACCTTTTGAGGCTCTTCATATTTTTCATATTTTTGAAGCTCTTCATATTTTTCACACCTTTTCAGGCTCTTCATATTTTTGAACACCGCTTCATGCTCCTCCTATTTTTCAGAGAGTTTCATGCTCCTCATGTATTTCACACCTTATGAAGCTCTTCATATTTTTCACACCTTTTCAGGCTCTTCATGTTTTTCAACACCGCTTCATGCTCCTCCTGTTTTTCAGACCATTTCATGCTAGTCATATTTTTGACACCTTTTGAAGCTCTTCATATTTCTCACACCTTTTCAGGCTCTTCATGTTTTTCAACAACGCTTCATGCTCCTCTGATTTTTCAGACGGTTTCATGCTCCTCATACTTTTGACACCTTTTGAAGCTCTTCATATTTTTCACACCTTTTCAGGCTCTTCATGTTTTTCAACACCGCTTCATGCACCTCCTATTTTTCAGAACGTTTCATGCTCATCTCATTTTTGACACCTTTTGAAGCTTTTCATATTTTTCAAAACTTTTCAGGCTTTTCATGTTTTGAACACCGCTTCATGGTAATCCTATTTTTGAAACCATATCATGCTCCTCATATTTTTCACACATATTGAAGCTCTTCATATTTTTCAAACCTTTTCAGACTCTTCATGTTTTTGAACACCGCTTCATGCTCCTTCTATTTTCAGAGAGTTTCATTCTCCTCATGTATTTCACACCTTTTGAAGCTCTTCATATTTTGCACACCTTTTCAGGCTCTTCATGTTTTTGAACACCGTTTCATGCTCCTCCTATTTTTCAGACGGTTTCATGCTCCTCATATTTTGACACCTTTTGAAGCTCTTCATATTTTTCACACTTTTTCAAGCTCTTCATGTTTTTCAACACCACTTCATGCTCCTCCTATTTTTCAGACGTTTCATGTTCCTCATATTTTTGACACCTTTAGAAACTTTTCATATTTTTCACACTTTTTCAGGCTCTTCATGTTTTTCCACACCGCTTCAGCTCCTCCTATTTTTCAGACCGTTTCATTCTCCTCATAAATTTGACACATTTTAAAGCTCTTCATATATTTCACACCTTTTCAGGCTCTTCATTTTTTCAACACCACTTCATGCTCCTCCTATTTTTCAGACCGTTTCATGCTCATCTATTTTGACACCTTTTGAAGCTCTTCATATTTTTACACCTTTTAAGCTCTTCACATTTTTCACACCTTTTCAGGCTCTTCATGTTTTGAACACCGTTTCTTGCTCCTCTTATTATTCAGACCGTTTCATGATCCTGATATATTTGACACCTCTTGAAGCTCTTCATATTTTTCACACCTTTTCAGGCTCTTCAAGATTTTCAACACCGCTTCATGCTCCTCCGATTTTTCAGACCGTTTCATGCTCATCTCATTTTTGACATCTTTTGAAGCACTTCGTATTTTTCACACCTTTTGAAGCTCTTCCTATTTTTCATATTTTTGAACCACTTCATGTTTTTCACACCTTTTCAGGCTCTTCAAGATTTTCAACACCGCTTCATGCTCCTCCGATTTTTCAGACCGTTTCATGCTCATCTAATTTTTGACACCTTTTGAAGCTCTTCATATTTTTCACACCTTTTCAGGCTCTTCATATTTTTCAACACAACTTCATGCATCTCCTATTTTTCGGACCATTTCATGCTCCTCATATTTTTCAAACCTTTTGAAACTCTTCATATTTTTCACACCTTTTCAGGCTCTTCATGTTTTGAACACCACTTCATGCTCCTCCTATTATTCAGAGAGTTTCATGCTCCTCATGTATTTCACACCTTTTGAAGCTCTTCATATTTTTCACACCTTTTGAAGCTCTTCATATATTTCACATCTTTTCAGGCTCTTCATGTTTATTTAAAAACGTTTCATCCTCCTCCTATTTTTGACACATTTTGAAGCTCTTCATATTTTTCACATCTTTTAAGACTCTTCATGTTTTTCAACACAGCTTCATGCTCCTCCGTTTTTTCAGACCGTTTCATCCTCCTCCTATTTTTGACACATTTTGAAGCTCTTCATATTTTTCACATCTTTTAAGACTCTTCATGTTTTTCAACACCGCTTCATGCTCCTCCGTTTTTTCAGACCGTTTCATGCTCCTCTCATTTTTGACACCTTTTGAAGCTCTTCATATTTTTCACACCTTTTGAAGCTCTTCATATTTTTCACAACTTTTAAGGCTCTTCATGTTTTTCAACACCGCTTCATGGTCCTCCTATTTTTCAGAACGTTTCATGCTCCTCATATTTTTGACACCGTTTCAAGCTCTTCATATATTTCACACCTTTTCAGGCTCTGAATGTTGTCAACACCGCTTCATGCTCATCCTATTTTTCGGACCGCTTCATGCTCCTCAGATTTTTGACATCTTTGGAGCACTTCATATTTTTCACACGTTTTCAGCCTCTTCATGTTTTTCAACACTGCATCATGCTCTTCCTATTTTTCAGATCGTTTCATGCTCCTCAATGTTTGACATGTTTTGAATCTCTTTATATTTTTCACACCATTTCAGGCTCTTCATGTTTTGAACAACGTTTCATGCTCCTCCTATTTTTCAGAAAATTTCATGATCCTCATATATTTGAGACCTTTTAACGCTCTTCATATTTTTCACAGCTTTTCAGCTCTTCATGTTTGTCAACACCACTTCATGCTCCTCCTATTTTTCAGACCGTTTCTTTCTCCTCATATTTTTGACACCTTTTGAAGCTCTTCATATATTTCACAGATTTTCAGGCTCTTCATCTTTTTGCACACCGCTTCATGCTCCTCCTATTTTTCACACCGTTTCATGCTGCTCTCATTATTGACACATTTTGAAGCTATTCATATTTTTCACACCTTTGGAAGCTCTTCATATTTTTCACACATTTTCAGGCTTTTCATGTTTTCAACACCTCTTCATACTCCTCCTTTTTTTCAGTCCGTTTCATGTTCCTCATATTTTTCACACCTTTTAATGCTCTTCATATTTTTCACACCTTTTCAGGCTTTTCATGTTTTTCAACACCGCTTCATGCTCCTCCTATTTTTCAGACTGTTTCATGCTCCTCATATTTTTGACAGCTTTTGAAGCTGTTCATATTTTTCACACCTTTTCAGGCTCTTCATGTTTTTCAACCGTGCTTCATGTTCCTCCTATTTTTCACACCGTTTCATGCTCCTCATATTTTTGACACCTTTTGAAGATCTTAATATTTTTCACACCTTTTCAGGCTCTTCATGTTTTTGAACACCATTTCATGCTCCTCCTTTTTTTTGACACATTTTGAACGTCTTCATAATTTTCACACCTTTCAGGCTCTTCATGTTTTACAACACTGTTTCATGCTCCTCCTATTTTTCAGATCATTTCATGCTCCTCATATATTTCACATCTTTTGTAGCTCTTCATATTTTTCACACCTTTTCAGTCTCTTCAGGTTTCTCAACATCACTTCATGCTTCTCCTATTTTTCACACCGTTTCATGCTCCTCATATTTTTGACACCTTTTGAACCTCCTCATTTTTTCACAACTTTGGAAACTCTTCATATATTTCCCACCTTTTCAGGCTCTTAAAGTTTTCAACACCGCTTCATGCTCATCCTATTTTTCAGACCGTTTCATGCTCCTCATATTTTTGACACGTTTTGAGGCTCTTCATGTTTTTCACACCTTTTCAGGCTCTTCATGTTTTTCAACACTGTTTCATGCTGCTCCTATTTTTCAGACCGTTTCATGTTCCTCATATTTTTCACACCTTTTGAAGCTCTTCATATTTTACAAAACTTTTCAGGTTCTTCATGTTTTTGACGACTGCTTCATGCTCCTCCTATTTTTCAGACCGTTTCATGCTCCTTATATATTTGACACCTTGTGAAGCTCCTCCTATTTTTCACACCTTTTCAGGCTCTTCATGTATTTCAACACCTTTTCATGCTCCTCCTATTTTTCAGACCGCTTCAGTCTCCTCATGTATTTCACACCTTTTCAAGCTCTTCATATTTTTCACACCTTTTCAGGCTCTTCATGTTTTTGAACACCGTTTCATGCTCCTCCTATTTTTCAGACCGTTTCATGCTCCTCATATTTTTGACACCTTTTGAACCTCCTCATTTTTTCACAACTTTGGAAACTCTTCATATATTTCACACCTTTTCAGGCACTTCATGATTTCCACGACCACTTCATGCTCCTCCTATTTTTCAGACCGTTTCATGCTCATCTCATTTTTGACACCTTTGGAAGCTCTTCATATATTTCACATCTTTTGAAGCTCTTCATATTTTTCACACGTTTTCAGGCTCTTCATGTTTTTCAACACCGCTTCATGCTCCTCCTATTTTTCAGACCGTTTCATGCTCCTCATATTTTTGACACGTTTTGAGGCTCTTCATGTTTTTCACACCTTTTCAAGCTCTTCATGTTTTTGAACACCACTTCATGCTCCTCCTATTTTTAAGATCGTTTCATGCTCCTCATATTTTTGACCCCTTTTGAAGATCTTCATGTTTTTCACACCTTTTCAGGCTCTTCATATTTTTGAACACCGTATCATGCTCCTCCTATTTTTCAGACCGTTTCAGGCTCCTCATATTTTTGACACCTTTTGAAGCTCCTCATATTTTTCACACCTTTTGAAGCTCTTCATATATTTCACAACTTTTCAGGCACTTCATGTTTTTCAACATCACTTCATGCTCCTCCTATATTTCAGACCGGTTCATGCTCCTCATATTTTTGACACCTTTTGTAGCTCTTCATATATTTCACACCTTTTGAAGCTCTTCATATTTTTCACACGTTTTCAGGCTATTCATGTTTTTCAACGCCGCTTCATGCTCCTACTATTTTCAGACCGTTTCCACCTCCTCATGTATTTCACACCTTTTGAAGCTCTTCATATATGTCACACCTTTTAGGCTCTTCGTCTTTTTAAAACCGTTTCATGCTCATCCTATTTTTCACACTGTTTCATGCTCCTCATATATTTGACACCTTTTGAAGCTCTTCATATTTTTCACACCTTTTCAGGCTCTTCATGTTTATCAACACAGTTTCATGCTCTTCCTAAATTTCAGACCGTTTCATGCTCCTCATATTGTTGACACCTTTTGAAGCTCTTCATATTTTTCCACCTTTTCAGGCTTTTCATGTTTTTCAACACCGCTTCATGCTCCTCCAATTTTTCAGAAAGTTTCATGCTCCTCATATTTTTAACATCTTTTGAAGCTCTTCATTTTTTTCACACCTTTTCATGCTCTTCATCTTTTTCAAAAAAGTTTCATGCTCATCCTATGTTTCATACTGTTTCACGCTCCTAATATTTTTGACACCTTTTGAAGCTCTTTATATTTTTCACACCTTTTCAGGCTCTTCATGTTTTTGACCACCGCATCATGCTCCTCCTATTTTTCAGTCGTTTCATGCCTCTCATATTTTTTACACCTTTTGAAGCTCTTCATGTTTTTCACACCTTTTCATGCTCTTCATCTTTTTCAAAACCGTCTCATTCTCATCCTATTTTAAAGACTGTTTCATGCTCCTCATATTTTTGACACCTTTAGAACCTCTTCATATTTTTCACACCTTTTCATCTCTTCATGTTTTCAACACCGTTTCATGCTCCTCCTATTTTTCAGACCGATTCATGCTCCTCATATTTTTGACACCTTTTGAAGCTCTTCTTTTTTTTTTCACACATTTTGAAGCTCTTCATATTTTTCACAACTTTTCAGGCTCTTCATGTTTTTGAACACCGCTTCATGCTCCTCTTATTTTTTAGAGAGTTTCATGCTCCTCATGTATTTCACACCTTTTGAAGCTCTTCATATTTTTCACACCTTTTCAGGCTCTTCATATTTTGAACACCATTTCATGCTTCTCTTATTTTTCAGACCATTTCTTGCTCCTCATATTTATGACACGTTTTTCAGAACTTTTAATGCTCCTCACATTTTTGACACCTTTTGTAGTTCTTCATATATTTCATATATTTTCAGGATCTTTATGTTTTTCAACAACACTTCATGCTCCTCCTATTTTTAAGACCGCTTCATGCTCATCTCATTTTTCACACTTTTGAAACGGTTCATATTTTTCACACCTTTTGAAGATCTTCATATTTTTACAAGTTTTCAGGTTCTTCATGTTTTTCAACACCGCTTCATGCTCCTCCTATTTTTCAGACTATTTCATGCTCCACATATTTTTGACACGTTTTGAAGCTCTTCATATTTTTCACACCTTTTCAGGCTTTTTATGTTTCTGAACACCGCTTCAAGCTGCTCCTATATTTCACATCTTTTGAAGCTCTTCATTATTTTCACACCTTTTCAGGCTCTTCATGTTTTTGAACACAGCTTCATGCTCCTCCTATTTTTCAGACAGTTTAATGCTCCTCATGTATTTCAAACCTTTTGAAGCTCGTCATATATTTCACATCTTCTCAGGCTCTTCATGTTTTGAACACCGTTTCATGCTCCTCCTATTTTTTAGACCGTTTTATACTCCTCATAATTTTGACACCTTTTGAAGCTCTTCATATTTTTCACAACTTTTCAGGCTCTTCATGTTTTTCAACACCGTCTCATTCTACTCCTATTTTTCAGACCGTTTCATGCTCCTCATGTATTTCACACCTTTTGAAGCTTTTCACATTTTTCACACCTTTTCAGGCTCTTCATGTTATTCAACACCGCTTCATGATCTTCCTATTTTTCAGTCCATTTCATGCTCCTCATATTTTTGACACCTGTTGAAGTTCTTCATATTTTTCCACCTTTTCAGCTCTTCAAGTTTTTCGACACCACTTCATGCTCCTCCTATATTTCAGAGCGTTTCATGCTCCTCATATTTTTGACAGCTGTTGAAGCTCTTCATATTTTTCACACCTTTTCAGGCACTTCATATTTTTCAACACCGCTTCATGCTCCTCCTATTTTTCAGATCGTTTCATGCTCCTCATATTTTGACACCTTTTGAAGCTCTTCATATTTTTCACAAGTTTTCAGGTTCTTCATGTTTTTCAACACCGCTTCATGCTCCTCCTATTTTTCACACCGTTTCATGCTCCACATATATTTGACACGTTTTGAAGCTCTTCATATTTTTCACACCTTTACAGGCTTTTTATGTTTTTAACACCACTTCATGCTGCTCCTATATTTCATACCTTTTGAAGCTCTTCATATTTTCCACACCTTTTGAAGCTCTTCATATTTCTCAAACGTTTTCAGGCTCTTCATGTTTTTCAACACCCCTTCTTGCTCATCTATTTTTCAGACCGTTTCATGCTTCTCTCATTTCTGACATCTTTTGAAGCTCTTCATATATTTCACACATTTTCAGGCTCTTCATGTTTTTCAACACCACTTCATGCTCCTCCTATTTTTCAGACCGTTTCATGCTCATCTCACTTTTGACACATTTTGAAGCTCTTCATATTTTCCACACCTTTTGAAGCTCTTCATATTTTTCAAACGTTTTCAGGCTCTTCTTGTTTTTCCACACCGCTTCATGCTCCTCCTTTTTTTCAGATAGTTTCATGCCCCCTTTATTTTTGACACCTTTTGAAGCTCTTCATATTTTTCAAACCGTTTCAGGCTCTTCATGTTTTTCAACACCGCTTCATGCTCCTCCTATTTTTCAAACCGTTTCATGCTCCTCATATTTTTGACACCTTTTGAAGCTATTCATATATTTCACACCTTTTCCACCTCTTCATGTTTTTCAACACTGCTTCTTGCTCCTCCAATTTTTCAGACCGTTTCATGCTCCTCCTATTTTTGATACCTTTTGAAGCTGTTCATATATTTCACACCTTTTCAGGCGTTTCATGTCTTTGAAAACCGTTTCATGCTCGTCATATTTTGACAGTTTTTGATGCTCTTCATATTTTTCACAGCTTTTCAGGCTCTTCATGTTTTTCAACACCACTTCATGCTCCTATTTTTCAGACCGTTTCCTGCTCCTCATATTTTTGACACATTTTCAAACTCTTCATATTTTTCACACCTTTTCAGGCTCTTCTTGTTTTTCAACACCGCTTCATGCTCCTCGTATTTTTCAGACAGTTTCATGTGCCTCCTCTTTTTAACATCTTTTGAAGGTCTTCATATTTTTCACACCTTTTCAGGCTCTTCATGTTTTTCCGCACCGCTTCCTGCTCTTCCTTTTTTTCAGACCGTTCCATGCTCCTCATATTTTTGACACCTTTTGAAGCTCTTCATATTTTGCACACCTTTTGAGGCTCTTTATGTTTTTCAACACCACTTCATGCTCGTCCTATTTTCAGACCGTTTAATGCTCCTCTTATTTTTGACACCTTTTGAAGCTCTTCATAATTTTCAAACCTCTTCAGGTTCTTCATATTTTTCAACACCGCTTCATGCTCCTCCTATTTTTCAGATAGTTTCATGCCCCCTCTATTTTTGACACATTTTGAAGCTCTTCATATTTTTCAAGCCTTTTCAGGCTCTTCATGTTTCTCAACACCGCTTCATGCTCCTCCTATTTTTCAAACCGTTTCATGCTCCTCATATTTTTGACACCTTTTGAAGCTCTTCATATATTTCACACCTTTTCCACCCCTTCATGTTTTTCAACACTGTTTCTTGCTCCTCCAATTTTTCAGACCGTTTCATGCTCCTCCTATTTTTGATACCTTTTGAAGCTGTTCATATATTTCACACCTTTTCAGGCGTTTCATGTCTTGAACACCGTTTCATGCTCCTCATATTTTGGCAGTTTTTGATGCTCTTCATATTTTTCACAGCTTTTCAGGCTCTTCATGTTTTTCAACACCACTTCATGCTCCTATTTTTTAGACCGTTTCCTGCTCCTCATATTTTTGACACATTTTCAAACTCTTCATATTTTTCACACCTTTTCAGGCTCTTCTTGTTTTTCAACACCGGTTCATGCTCCTCCTATTTTTCATACCGTTTCATGCTCCTCATATTTTTGACACCTTTTGAAGCTCTCCATATTTTTCAAACCTTTTCAAGCTCTTCATGTTTTTAAACAGAGCTTCATTTTCCTCCTATTTTTCAGACCGTTTCATGCTCCACATATTTTTGACACCTTTTGAAGCTCTTCATATTTTTCAACCTTTTCTTGCTTTCCATGTTTTTGAACACCGTTCCATGCTCCTCATATTTTTGACACCTTTGAAGCTCTTCAAAATTTTGACACCTTTTGAAGCTCTTCATATTTTTCAAACCTTTTCAAGCTCTTCATGTTTTTCAACACCGCTTCTTGCTCCTCCTATTTTTCAGACCGTTTCATGCTCCTCATATTTTTGACACCTTTTGAATCTCTTCATATATTTCACACCTTTTCAGGCTCTTCATGTTTTTGAACACCGCTTCATGATCCTCCTATTTTTCAGACCGTTTCATACACCTCATATTTTTTTCACCTTTTGAAGCTCTTCATATTTTTCACACCTTTTCAGGCTCCTCATGTTTTGCAACACCGCTTCATGGTCCTCCTATTTTTCAGACCATTTCATACTCGTCATATTTTTGACACCTTTTAATGCTCTTCATATTTTTCACACCTTTTCAGGCTCTTCATTTTTTCAACACCGCTTCTTGCTCCTCCTATTTTTCAGACTGTTTCATGCTCATCTCATTTTTGACACCTTTGAAAGCTTTTCATATTTTTCACAACTTTTCAGGCTCTTCATGTTTTGAACACCGCTTCATGCTCCTCCTATTTTTCAGACCGTATCATGCTCCTCATATTTTTCACATCTTTTGAAGCTCTTCATATTTTTCACACCTTTTCAGGCTCTTCATATTTTTGAACACCTCTTCATCTTCCTCCTATTTTTCAGACCGTTTCTTGCTCCTCATGTATTTCACACCTTTTGAACCTCTTCATATTTTTCACACCTTTTCAGGCTCTTGATGTTTTTCCACACCACTTCATGCTTCTCCTATTTTTCAACACGTTTCATGCTCCTCATGTATTTCACACCCTTTGAAGCTCTTCATATTTTTCACACCTTTTCAGGCTCTTCATGTTTTTCAACACCGCTTCATGCTCCTCCTATTTTTCAGACCGTTTCATGCACCTCATATTTTTCTCACCTTTTGAAGCTCTTCATATTTTTCACACCTTTTCAGGCTCCTCATGTTTTGCAACACCGCTTCATGGTCCTCCTATTTTTCAGACCGTTTCATACTCCTCATATTTTTGACAACTTTTGATGCTCTTCATATATTTCACACCTTTTCAGGCTCTTCATTTTTTGAACACCACTTCATGCTCCTCCTATTTTTCAGACCGTTTCATGCTCATCTCATTTTTGACACCTTTTGAAGCTCTTCATATTTTTCACACCTTTTCAGGCTCTTCATGTTTTTGAACACCGCTTCATGCTCCTCCTATTTTTCAGACTGCTTCATACTCCTCTCATTTTTGACACCTTTTGAAGCTCTTCATATTTTTGACACCTTTTGAAGCTCTTCATATTTCTCACACTTTTTCAGGCTCTTCATGATTTTCAACACCGATTCATGCTCCTCCTCTTTTTCAGACCGTTTCATGCTCCTCATATTTTTGATACCTTTTGAATCTCCTCATATTTTTTACACCTTTTGAACCTCTTCATATATTTCACACTTTTTCAGGCTCTTCATGTTTTTCAACACGGCTTCATGCTCCTCCTATTTTTCAGACCGTTTCATGCTCCTCATATTTTTCACACCTTTTGAAGCTCTTCATATTTTTCACACCTTTTAAGCCTCTTCATGTTTTTTAACACCGCTTCATGCTCCTCCTATTTTCAAGACAGTTTCATACTCCTCATGTATTTCATACCTTTTGAAGCTCCTCATATTTTTCACACCTTTTCAGGCTCTTCATATTTTTGAAAACCGCTTCATGCTCCTCCTATTTTTAAGACTATTTCATGCTCCTCATATATTTCACACCTTTTGAAGTTCTTCATATTTTTTAACACCTTTTCAGGCTCTGCATGTTTTTCAACACCGTTTCATGCTTCTCCTATTTTTCAGACCGTTTCATGCTCCTCATATTTTTGACACATTTTGAAGTCTTGATATATTTCACACCTTCTCAGGCTCTTCATTTTTTGGAACACGACTTCTTGCTCCTCCTATTTTTCAGACCGTTTCATGCTCATCTCATTTTTGACACCTTTTGAAGCTCTTCATATATTTGACACCATTTGAAGCTCTTCATATTTTTCACAACTTTTCAGGCTCTGCATGTATTTGAACACCGTTTCATGCTACTCCTATATTTCAGACCGATTCTTGCTGCTCATATATTTGACACCTTTTGAAACTCTTCATATTTTTAACACCTTTTTAGGCTCTTCATGTTTTTCAACACCGCTTCATGCTCCTCCTATTTTTCAGACCGTTTCATGCTCCTCATATTTTTGACACCTTTTGATGCTCTTCATATTTTTCACACCTTTTCAGGCTTTTCATGTTTTTGCACACCGCTTCATGCTCCTCCTATTTTTCACACCTTTTGAAGCTCTTCATATTTTTCACCCTTTTCAGTCTCTTCATGTTTTTAACACGGTTTCATGCTCCTCCTATTTTTCAGACCGTTTCATGCTCCTCATATTTTTGACACCTTTTGAAGCTCTTCATATTTTTCACATCTTTTCAGGCTCTTCATGTTTTTCAACACCGCTTCATGCTCCACCTATTTTTCAGACGGTTTCATGCTCCTCATATTTTTGACACCTTTTGAAGCTCTTCATATTTTTCAAACCTTTTCAGGCTCTTCATGTTTTTGATCACTGCTTCATGCTCCTCGTATTTTTCAAACCATTTCATGATCCTCATGTATTTCACACCTTTGAACCTCTTCATATTTTTCACACCTTTTCAGGCTCTTCATGTGTTTCAACACCACTTCATGCTCCTCAGCTTTTTCAGACCGTTTCATGCTCATTTCATTTTTGAAACATTTTGAAGCTCTTCATATTTTTCACACCTTTTGAATCTCTTCATATTTTTGACACCTTTTCAGCCTCTTCATGTTTTTGAACACCTCTGCATGCTCCTCCTATTTTTCAGGGCGTTTAATGCTCCTCATGTATTTCACACCTTTTGAAGCTCTTCATATTTTTCTCACCTTTTCAGGCTCTTCATGTTTTTGAACACCGCTTCATGCTCCTCATATTTTTCAGACCGTTTCATGCTCCTCATATATTTCAAACCTTTTGCACCTCTTCATATTTTTCACACCTTTTCAATGTCTTCATGTTTTTGAACACCGTTTCATGCTGCTCCTATTTTTCACAACGTTTCATGCTCCTCATATTTTTGACACCTTTTGAAGCTCTTCATATTTTTCTCACCTTTTCAGGCTCTTCATGTTTTTGAACACCGCTTCATGATCCTCCTATTTTTCTGACGTTTTCATGCTCCTCATATTTTTGACACCTTTTGAAGCTCTTCATATTTTTCACACCTTTTCAGGCTCTTCATATTTTTGAACACCTCTTCCTCTTCCTCCTATTTTTCAGACCGTTTCTTGCTCCTCATGTATTTCACACCTTTGGAAGCCCTTCATATTTTTCACACCTTTTCAGGCTCTTGATGTTTTTCCACACCACTTCATGCTTCTCCTATTTTTCAACACGTTTCATGCTCCTCATGTATTTCACACCTTTTGAAGCTCTTCATATTTTTCACACCTTTTCAGGCTCTTCATGTTTTTCAACACCGCTTCATGCTCCTCCTATTTTTCAGACCGTTTCATGCACCTCATATTTTTCTCACCTTTTGAAGCTCTTCATATTTTTCACACCTTTTCAGGCTCCTCATGTTTTGCAACACCGCTTCATGGTCCTCCTATTTTTCAGACCGTTTCATACTCCTCATATTTTTGACAACTTTTGATGCTCTTCATATTTTTCACACCTTTTCAGGCTCTTCATTTTTTCAACACCGCTTCATGCTCCTCCTATTTTTCAGAGCGTTTCATGCTCATCTCATTTTTAACACCTTTGGAAGCTTTTCATATTTTTCACAATTTTTCAGGCTCTTCATGTTTTGAACACCGCTTCATGCTCCTCCTATTTTTCAGACCGTATCATGCTCCTCATATTTTGACACCTTTTGAAGCTCTTCATATATTTCACACCTTTTCAGTCTCTTCTTTTTCTTCAACACCACCTCATGCACCTCCTATTTTTCAGACCGTTTCATGATCATCTCATTTTTGACACCTTTTGAAGCTCTTCATATTTTTCACACCTTTTCAGGCTCCTCATTTTTTTCAACACCACTTCATTCTCCTCCTATTTTTCAGACCGTTTCATGCTCATCTCTTTTTTGACACCTTTTGAAGCTCTTCATATTTTTCACACATTTTGAAGCTCTTAATATTTTTCACACCTTTTCTGGCTCTTCATGTTTTTCAACACCGGTTCAATGTACTCCTATTTTTTAGACCGTTTCATGCTCCTCATATTTTTGACAACTTTTGAAGCTGTTCATATTTTTCACACCTTTTCAGGCTCTTCATTTTTTTCAACACTGCTTCATGCTCCTCCTATTTTTCAGAACGTTTCATGCTCCTTATAATTTTGACACCTTTTGAAGCTCTTCATATTTTTCACACCTTTTCAGGCTGTTCATGTTTTTCAACACTGCTTCATGCTCCTCCTATTTTTCAGACCGTTTCTTGCACCTCATATATTTCACACCTTTAGAAGCTCTTGATATTTTTCACACATTTTCAGGCTCTTCATGTTTCTCAACACCGCTTCCTGCTCCTCCTCTTTTTCAGACCGTTTCATGCTCCTCATATTTTTGACACATTTTGAAGCTCTTCATGTTTCTCACAGCTTTTCAGGTTCTTCATGTTTTTCAACACTACTTCATGCTCCTCCTATTTTTCAGACGGTTTCATGCTCATCTCATTTTTGACACCTTTTGAAGCTCTTCATATTTTTCACATCTTTTGAAGCTCTTCATATTTTTCACACGTTTTCAGGCTCTTCATTTTGTTCAACACCCTTTCTTGCTCCTCCTATTTTTCAGACCATTTCATGCTCATCATATTTTTGACACGTTTTGAAGCTCTTCATATTTTTCACACCTTTTCAGGCTCTTCATGTTTTTGAACACCGTTTCATAGTCCTCCTATTTTTCAGACCGTTTCATGCTCCTCATATTTTTGACACCTTTTGAAGCTCTTCATATTTTTCACTACTTTTCAGGGTCTTCCTGTTTTGAACACCGCTTCATGCTCCTCCTATTTTTCAGAACTTTTCATGCTCCTCATATTTTTGACACCTTTTGAAGCTCTTCATATTTTTCACACCTTTTCAGGCTCTTCATGTTTTTGAACACCATTTCATGCTCCTCCTATTTTACAGACCGTTTCATTCTCCTCATATTTTTGACACCTTTTGAAGCTCTTCATATATTTCACACCTTTTCAGGCTTTTCATTATTTTCAACACCACTTCATGCTCCTCTTATTTTTCAGACCGTTTCATGCTCATCTCATTTTGACACCTTTTGAAGCTCTTCATGTTTTTCACATCTTCTGAAGCTCTTCATATTTTTCACAAATTTTCAGGCTCTTTATGATTTTCAACACCGCTTCATGCTCCTCCTATTTTTCAGACCGTTTCATGTTCATCTCATTTTGACACCTTTTGAAGCTCTTCATATTTTTCACACCTTTTGAAGCTCTTCATATTTTGCATATTTTTGAAGTTCTTCATAATTTCACACGTTTTCAGACTCTTCATGTTTTTCAACACCACTTCATGCTCCTCCTATTTTTCAGACCGTTTCATGCTCCTCATATTTTTGACACCTTTTGAAGCTCTTCATATTTTTCACACCTTTTCAGGCTCTTCATGTTTTTGAACACCGCTTCATGCTCCTCCTATTTTTCAGACCGTTTCATGCTCCTCATATTTTTGACAACTTTTGAAGCTTTTCATATTTTTCACACCTTGTCCGGCTCTTGAATTTTTTCAACACCACTTCATGCTCCTCCTTTTTTGCAGACCGTTTCATGCTCCTCATATTTTTGACACCTTTTGAAGCTCTTCATATTTTGCACACCTTTTCAGGCTCTTCATGTTTTTGAACACCGCTTCATGATCCTCCTATTTTTCTGACGTTTTCATGCTCCTCATATTTTTGACACCTTTTGAAGCTCTTCATATTTTTCACACCTTTTCAGGCTCTTCATATTTTTGAACACCTCTTCCTCTTCCTCCTATTTTTCAGACCGTTTCTTGCTCCTCATGTATTTCACACCTTTGGAAGCCCTTCATATTTTTCACACCTTTTCAGGCTCTTGATGTTTTTCCACACCACTTCATGCTTCTCCTATTTTTCAACACGTTTCATGCTCCTCATGTATTTCACACCTTTTGAAGCTCTTCATATTTTTCACACCTTTTCAGGCTCTTCATGTTTTTCAACACCGCTTCATGCTCCTCCTATTTTTCAGACCGTTTCATGCACCTCATATTTTTCTCACCTTTTGAAGCTCTTCATATTTTTCACACCTTTTCAGGCTCCTCATGTTTTGCAACACCGCTTCATGGTCCTCCTATTTTTCAGACCGTTTCATACTCCTCATATTTTTGACAACTTTTGATGCTCTTCATATTTTTCACACCTTTTCAGGCTCTTCATTTTTTCAACACCGCTTCATGCTCCTCCTATTTTTCAGACCGTTTCATGCTCATCTCATTTTTAACACCTTTGGAAGCTTTTCATATTTTTCACAATTTTTCAGGCTCTTCATGTTTTGAACACCGCTTCATGCTCCTCCTATTTTTCAGACCGTATCATGCTCCTCATATTTTGACACCTTTTGAAGCTCTTCATATATTTCACACCTTTTCAGTCTCTTCTTTTTCTTCAACACCACCTCATGCACCTCCTATTTTTCAGACCGTTTCATGATCATCTCATTTTTGACACCTTTTGAAGCTCTTCATATTTTTCACACCTTTTCAGGCTCCTCATTTTTTTCAACACCACTTCATTCTCCTCCTATTTTTCAGACCGTTTCATGCTCATCTCTTTTTTGACACCTTTTGAAGCTCTTCATATTTTTCATACCTTTTGAAGCTCTTCATATTTTTCACTCGTTTTCACGCTCTTCATGTTTTTCAACACCGCTTCATGCTCCTCCTATTTTTCAGACGGTTTCATGCTCCTCATATTTTTGACACCTTTTGAAGCTCTTCATATTTTTCAAACCTTTTCAGGCTCTTCATGTTTTTGAACACTGCTTCATGCTCCTCGTATTTTTCAAACCATTTCATGATCCTCATGTATTTCACACCTTTGAACCTCTTCATATTTTTCACACCTTTTCAGGCTCTTCATGTGTTTCAACACCACTTCATGCTCCTCAGCTTTTTCAGACCGTTTCATGCTCATTTCATTTTTGAAACATTTTGAAGCTCTTCATATTTTTCACACCTTTTGAATCTCTTCATATTTTTGACACCTTTTCAGGCTCTTCATGTTTTTGAACACCTCTGCATGCTCCTCCTATTTTTCAGGGCGTTTAATGCTCCTCATGTATTTCACACCTTTTGAAGCTCTTCATATTTTTCTCACCTTTTCAGGCTCTTCATGTTTTTGAACACCGCTTCATGCTCCTCATATTTTTCAGACCGTTTCATGCTCCTCATATATTTCAAACCTTTTGCACCTCTTCATATTTTTCACACCTTTTCAATGTCTTCATGTTTTTGAACACCGTTTCATGCTGCTCCTATTTTTCACAACGTTTCATGCTCCTCATATTTTTGACACCTTTTGAAGCTCTTCATATTTTTCACACCTTTTCAGGCTCTTCATATTTTTGAACACCTCTTCCTCTTCCTCCTATTTTTCAGACCGTTTCTTGCTCCTCATGTATTTCACACCTTTGGAAGCCCTTCATATTTTTCACACCTTTTCAGGCTCTTGATGTTTTTCCACACCACTTCATGCTTCTCCTATTTTTCAACACGTTTCATGCTCCTCATGTATTTCACACCTTTTGAAGCTCTTCATATTTTTCACACCTTTTCAGGCTCTTCATGTTTTTCAACACCGCTTCATGCTCCTCCTATTTTTCAGACCGTTTCATGCACCTCATATTTTTCTCACCTTTTGAAGCTCTTCATATTTTTCACACCTTTTCAGGCTCCTCATGTTTTGCAACACCGCTTCATGGTCCTCCTATTTTTCAGACCGTTTCATACTCCTCATATTTTTGACAACTTTTGATGCTCTTCATATTTTTCACACCTTTTCAGGCTCTTCATTTTTTCAACACCGCTTCATGCTCCTCCTATTTTTCAGAGCGTTTCATGCTCATCTCATTTTTAACACCTTTGGAAGCTTTTCATATTTTTCACAATTTTTCAGGCTCTTCATGTTTTGAACACCGCTTCATGCTCCTCCTATTTTTCAGACCGTATCATGCTCCTCATATTTTGACACCTTTTGAAGCTCTTCATATATTTCACACCTTTTCAGTCTCTTCTTTTTCTTCAACACCACCTCATGCACCTCCTATTTTTCAGACCGTTTCATGATCATCTCATTTTTGACACCTTTTGAAGCTCTTCATATTTTTCACACCTTTTCAGGCTCCTCATTTTTTTCAACACCACTTCATTCTCCTCCTATTTTTCAGACCGTTTCATGCTCATCTCTTTTTTGACACCTTTTGAAGCTCTTCATATTTTTCACACATTTTGAAGCTCTTAATATTTTTCACACCTTTTCTGGCTCTTCATGTTTTTCAACAGCGGTTCATGGTACTCCTATTTTTTAGACCGTTTCATGCTCCTCATATTTTTGACAACTTTTGAAGCTGTTCATATTTTTCACACCTTTTCAGGCTCTTCATTTTTTTCAACACTGCTTCATGCTCCTCCTATTTTTCAGAACGTTTCATGCTCCTTATAATTTTGACACCTTTTGAAGCTCTTCATATTTTTCACACCTTTTCAGGCTGTTCATGTTTTTCAACACTGCTTCATGCTCCTCCTATTTTTCAGACCGTTTCTTGCACCTCATATATTTCACACCTTTAGAAGCTCTTCATATTTTTCACACATTTTCAGGCTCTTCATGTTTCTCAACACCGCTTCCTGCTCCTCCTCTTTTTCAGACCGTTTCATGCTCCTCATATTTTTGACACATTTTGAAGCTCTTCATGTTTCTCACAGCTTTTCAGGTTCTTCATGTTTTTCAACACTACTTCATGCTCCTCCTATTTTTCAGACGGTTTCATGCTCATCTCATTTTTGACACCTTTTGAAGCTCTTCATATTTTTCACATCTTTTGAAGCTCTTCATATTTTTCACACGTTTTCAGGCTCTTCATGTTGTTCAACACCCTTTCTTGCTCCTCCTATTTTTCAGACCATTTCATGCTCCTCATATTTTTGACACGTTTTGAAGCTCTTCATATTTTTCACACCTTTTCAGGCTCTTCATGTTTTTGAACACCGTTTCATAGTCCTCCTATTTTTCAGACCGTTTCATGCTCCTCATATTTTTGACACCTTTTGAAGCTCTTCATATTTTTCATTACTTTTCAGGGTCTTCCTGTTTTGAACACCGCTTCATGCTCCTCCTATTTTTCAGAACTTTTCATGCTCCTCATATTTTTGACACCTTTTGAAGCTCTTCATATTTTTCACACCTTTTCAGGCTCTTCATGTTTTTGAACACCATTTCATGCTCCTCCTATTTTACAGACCGTTTCATTCTCCTCATATTTTTGACACCTTTTGAAGCTCTTCATATATTTCACACCTTTTCAGGCTTTTCATTATTTTCAACACCACTTCATGCTCCTCTTATTTTTCAGACCGTTTCATGCTCATCTCATTTTGACACCTTTTGAAGCTCTTCATGTTTTTCACATCTTCTGAAGCTCTTCATATTTTTCACAAATTTTCAGGCTCTTTATGATTTTCAACACCGCTTCATGCTCCTCCTATTTTTCAGACCGTTTCATGCTCATCTCATTTTGACACCTTTTGAAGCTCTTCATATTTTTCACACCTTTTGAAGCTCTTCATATTTTGCATATTTTTGAAGTTCTTCATAATTTCACACGTTTTCAGACTCTTCATGTTTTTCAACACCACTTCATGCTCCTCCTATTTTTCAGACCGTTTCATGCTCCTCATATTTTTGACACCTTTTGAAGCTCTTCATATTTTTCACACCTTTTCAGGCTCTTCATGTTTTTGAACACCGCTTCATGCTCCTCCTATTTTTCAGACCGTTTCATGCTCCTCATATTTTTGACAACTTTTGAAGCTTTTCATATTTTTCACACCTTGTCAGGCTCTTGAATTTTTTCAACACCACTTCATGCTCCTCCTTTTTTGCAGACCGTTTCATGCTCCTCATATTTTTGACACCTTTTGAAGCTCTTCATATTTTGCACAGCTTTTCAGGCTCTTCATGTTTTTGAACACCGCTTCATGATCCTCCTATTTTTCTGACCTTTTCATGCTCCTCATATTTTTGACAACTTTTGAAGCTCTTCATATTTTTCACAACTTTTCAGGCTTTTCCTGTTTTTGAACACCGCTTCATGCTCCTCCTATTTTTCAAACCGTTTCATGCTCCTCATATTTTTGACACCTTTTGAAGCTCTTCATATTTTTCACACCTTTTCAGGCTCTTCATGTTTTTGAACACCGCTTCATGCTCCTCCTATTTTCAGACCGTTTCATTCTCCTCATATTTTTGACACCTTTTGAAGCCCTTCATATATTTCACACCTTTTCCGTCTCTTCTTTTTTTTTCAACACCACTTCATGCTCCTCCTATTTTTCAGACCGTTTCATGCTCATCTCATTTTTGACACCTTTTGAAGCTCTTCATATTTTTCACACCTTTTCAAGCTCTTCATGTTTTTGAACACCGCTTCATGCTCCTCCTATTTTTCAGACTGCTTCATACTCCTCTCATTTTTGACACCTTTTGAAGCTCTTCATATTTTTGACACCTTTTGAAGCTCTTCATATTTCTCACACGTTTTCAGGCTCTTCATGATTTTCAACACCGATTCATGCTCCTCCTCTTTTTCAGACCGTTTCATGCTCCTCATATTTTTGATACCTTTTGAATCTCCTCATATTTTTACACCTTTTGAACCTCTTCATATATTTCACACTTTTTCAGGCTCTTCATGTTTTTCAACACGGCTTCATGCTCCTCCTATTTTTCAGACCGTTTCATGCTCCTCATATTTTTCACACCTTTTGAAGCTCTTCATATTTTTCACACCTTTTAAGCCTCTTCATGTTTTTTAACACCGCTTCATGCTCCACCTATTTTCAAGAAAGTTTCATACTCCTCATGTATTTCATACCTTTTGAAGCTCCTCATATTTTTCACACCTTTTCAGGCTCTTCATGTTTTTGAACACCACTTCATGCTCCTCAGCTTTTTCAGACCGTTTCATGCTCATTTCATTTTTGAAACATTTTGAAGCTCTTCATATTTTTCACACCTTTTGAATCTCTTCATATTTTTGACACCTTTTCAGGCTCTTCATGTTTTTGAACACCTCTGCATGCTCCTCCTATTTTTCAGGGCGTTTAATGCTCCTCATGTATTTCACACCTTTTGAAGCTCTTCATATTTTTCTCACCTTTTCAGGCTCTTCATGTTTTTGAACACCGCTTCATGCTCCTCATATTTTTCAGACCGTTTCATGCTCCTCATATATTTCAAACCTTTTGCACCTCTTCATATTTTTCACACCTTTTCAGGCTCTTCATATTTTTGAACACCTCTTCCTCTTCCTCCTATTTTTCAGACCGTTTCTTGCTCCTCATGTATTTCACACCTTTGGAAGCCCTTCATATTTTTCACACCTTTTCAGGCTCTTGATGTTTTTCCACACCACTTCATGCTTCTCCTATTTTTCAACACGTTTCATGCTCCTCATGTATTTCACACCTTTTGAAGCTCTTCATATTTTTCACACCTTTTCAGGCTCTTCATGTTTTTCAACACCGCTTCATGCTCCTCCTATTTTTCAGACCGTTTCATGCACCTCATATTTTTCTCACCTTTTGAAGCTCTTCATATTTTTCACACCTTTTCAGGCTCCTCATGTTTTGCAACACCGCTTCATGGTCCTCCTATTTTTCAGACCGTTTCATACTCCTCATATTTTTGACAACTTTTGATGCTCTTCATATTTTTCACACCTTTTCAGGCTCTTCATTTTTTCAACACCGCTTCATGCTCCTCCTATTTTTCAGACCGTTTCATGCTCATCTCATTTTTGACACCTTTGGAAGCTTTTCATATTTTTCACAATTTTTCAGGCTCTTCATGTTTTGAACACCGCTTCATGCTCCTCCTATTTTTCAGACCGTATCATGCTCCTCATATTTTGACACCTTTTGAAGCTCTTCATATATTTCACACCTTTTCAGTCTCTTCTTTTTCTTCAACACCACCTCATGCACCTCCTATTTTTCAGACCGTTTCATGATCATCTCATTTTTGACACCTTTTGAAGCTCTTCATATTTTTCACACCTTTTCAGGCTCCTCATTTTTTTCAACACCACTTCATTCTCCTCCTATTTTTCAGACCGTTTCATGCTCATCTCTTTTTTGACACCTTTTGAAGCTCTTCATATTTTTCACACATTTTGAAGCTCTTAATATTTTTCACACCTTTTCTGGCTCTTCATGTTTTTCAACACCGGTTCATGGTACTCCTATTTTTCAGACCGTTTCTTGCACCTCATATATTTCACACCTTTAGAAGCTCTTCATATTTTTCACACATTTTCAGGCTCTTCATGTTTCTCAACACCGCTTCCTGCTCCTCCTCTTTTTCAGAACGTTTCATGCTCCTCATATTTTTGACACCTTTTGAAGCTCTTCATGTTTCTCACAGCTTTTCAGGTTCTTCATGTTTTTCAACACTACTTCATGCTCCTCCTATTTTTCAGACGGTTTCATGCTCATCTCATTTTTGACACCTTTTGAAGCTCTTCATATTTTTCACATCTTTTGAAGCTCTTCATATTTTTCACACGTTTTCAGGCTCTTCATGTTGTTCAACACCCTTTCTTGCTCCTCCTATTTTTCAGACCATTTCATGCTCCTCATATTTTTGACACGTTTTGAAGCTCTTCATATTTTTCACACCTTTTCAGGCTCTTCATGTTTTTGAACACCGTTTCATAGTCCTCCTATTTTTCAGACCGTTTCATGCTCCTCATATTTTTGACACCCTTTGAAGCTCTTCATATTTTTCATACCTTTTGAAGCTCTTCATATTTTTCACTCGTTTTCACGCTCTTCATGTTTTTCAACACCGCTTCATGCTCCTCCTATTTTTCAGACGGTTTCATGCTCCTCATATTTTTGACACCTTTTGAAGCTCTTCATATTTTTCAAACCTTTTCAGGCTCTTCATGTTTTTGAACACTGCTTCATGCTCCTCGTATTTTTCAAACCATTTCATGATCCTCATGTATTTCACACCTTTGAACCTCTTCATATTTTTCACACCTTTTCAGGCTCTTCATGTGTTTCAACACCACTTCATGCTCCTCAGCTTTTTCAGACCGTTTCATGCTCATTTCATTTTTGAAACATTTTGAAGCTCTTCATATTTTTCACACCTTTTGAATCTCTTCATATTTTTGACACCTTTTCAGGCTCTTCATGTTTTTGAACACCTCTGCATGCTCCTCCTATTTTTCAGGGCGTTTAATGCTCCTCATGTATTTCACACCTTTTGAAGCTCTTCATATTTTTCTCACCTTTTCAGGCTCTTCATGTTTTTGAACACCGCTTCATGCTCCTCATATTTTTCAGACCGTTTCATGCTCCTCATATATTTCAAACCTTTTGCACCTCTTCATATTTTTCACACCTTTTCAATGTCTTCATGTTTTTGAACACCGTTTCATGCTGCTCCTATTTTTCACAACGTTTCATGCTCCTCATATTTTTGACACCTTTTGAAGCTCTTCATATTTTTCACACCTTTTCAGGCTCTTCATATTTTTGAACACCTCTTCCTCTTCCTCCTATTTTTCAGACCGTTTCTTGCTCCTCATGTATTTCACACCTTTGGAAGCCCTTCATATTTTTCACACCTTTTCAGGCTCTTGATGTTTTTCCACACCACTTCATGCTTCTCCTATTTTTCAACACGTTTCATGCTCCTCATGTATTTCACACCTTTTGAAGCTCTTCATATTTTTCACACCTTTTCAGGCTCTTCATGTTTTTCAACACCGCTTCATGCTCCTCCTATTTTTCAGACCGTTTCATGCACCTCATATTTTTCTCACCTTTTGAAGCTCTTCATATTTTTCACACCTTTTCAGGCTCCTCATGTTTTGCAACACCGCTTCATGGTCCTCCTATTTTTCAGACCGTTTCATACTCCTCATATTTTTGACAACTTTTGATGCTCTTCATATTTTTCACACCTTTTCAGGCTCTTCATTTTTTCAACACCGCTTCATGCTCCTCCTATTTTTCAGACCGTTTCATGCTCATCTCATTTTTAACACCTTTGGAAGCTTTTCATATTTTTCACAATTTTTCAGGCTCTTCATGTTTTGAACACCGCTTCATGCTCCTCCTATTTTTCAGACCGTATCATGCTCCTCATATTTTGACACCTTTTGAAGCTCTTCATATATTTCACACCTTTTCAGTCTCTTCTTTTTCTTCAACACCACCTCATGCACCTCCTATTTTTCAGACCGTTTCATGATCATCTCATTTTTTGACACCTTTTGAAGCTCTTCATATTTTTCACACCTTTTCAGGCTCCTCATTTTTTTCAACACCACTTCATTCTCCTCCTATTTTTCAGACCGTTTCATGCTCATCTCTTTTTTGACACCTTTTGAAGCTCTTCATATTTTTCACACATTTTTAAGCTCTTAATATTTTTCACACCTTTTCTGGCTCTTCATGTTTTTCAACACCGGTTCATGGTACTCCTATTTTTTAGACCGTTTCATGCTCCTCATATTTTTGGCAACTTTTGAAGCTGTTCATATTTTTCACACCTTTTCAGGTTCTTCATTTTTTTCAACACTGCTTCATGCTCCTCCTATTTTTCAGAACGTTTCATGCTCCTTATAATTTTGACACCTTTTGAAGCTCTTCATATTTTTCACACCTTTTCAGGCTCTTCATGTTTTTCAACACTGCTTCATGCTCCTCCTATTTTTCAGACCGTTTCTTGCACCTCATATATTTCACACCTTTAGAAGCTCTTCATATTTTTCACACATTTTCAGGCTCTTCATGTTTCTCAACACCGCTTCCTGCTCCTCCTCTTTTTCAGACCGTTTCATGCTCCTCATATTTTTGACACATTTTGAAGCTCTTCATGTTTCTCACAGCTTTTCAGGTTCTTCATGTTTTTCAACACTACTTCATGCTCCTCCTATTTTTCAGACGGTTTCATGCTCATCTCATTTTTGACACCTTTTGAAGCTCTTCATATTTTTCACATCTTTTGAAGCTCTTCATATTTTTCACACGTTTTCAGGCTCTTCATGTTGTTCAACACCCTTTCTTGCTCCTCCTATTTTTCAGACCATTTCATGCTCCTCATATTTTTGACACCTTTTGAAGCTCTTCATATTTTTCACACCTTTTCAGGCTCTTCATGTTTTTGAACACCGTTTCATAGTCCTCCTATTTTTCAGACCGTTTCATGCTCCTCATATTTTTGACACCTTTTGAAGCTCTTCATATTTTTCACTACTTTTCAGGGTCTTCCTGTTTTGAACACCGCTTCATGCTCCTCCTATTTTTCAGAACTTTTCATGCTCCTCATATTTTTGACACCTTTTGAAGCTCTTCATATTTTTCACACCTTTTCAGGCTCTTCATGTTTTTGAACACCATTTCATGCTCCTCCTATTTTACAGACCGTTTCATTCTCCTCATATTTTTGACACCTTTTGAAGCTCTTCATATATTTCACACCTTTTCAGGCTTTTCATTATTTTCAACACCACTTCATGCTCCTCTTATTTTTCAGACCGTTTCATGCTCATCTCATTTTGACACCTTTTGAAGTTCTTCATGTTTTTCACATCTTCTGAAGCTCTTCATATTTTTCACAAATTTTCAGGCTCTTTATGATTTTCAACACCGCTTCATGCTCCTCCTATTTTTCAGACCGTTTCATGTTCATCTCATTTTGACACCTTTTGAAGCTCTTCATATTTTTCACACCTTTTGAAGCTCTTCATATTTTGCATATTTTTGAAGTTCTTCATAATTTCACACGTTTTCAGACTCTTCATGTTTTTCAACACCACTTCATGCTCCTCCTATTTTTCAGACCGTTTCATGCTCCTCATATTTTTGACACCTTTTGAAGCTCTTCATATTTTTCACACCTTTTCAGGCTCTTCATGTTTTTGAACACCGCTTCATGCTCCTCCTATTTTTCAGACCGTTTCATGCTCCTCATATTTTTGACAACTTTTGAAGCTTTTCATATTTTTCACACCTTGTCAGGCTCTTGAATTTTTTCAACACCACTTCATGCTCCTCCTTTTTTGCAGACCGTTTCATGCTCCTCATATTTTTGACACCTTTTGAAGCTCTTCATATTTTGCACACCTTTTCAGGCTCTTCATGTTTTTGAACACCGCTTCATGATCCTCCTATTTTTCTGACCTTTTCATGCTCCTCATATTTTTGACAACTTTTGAAGCTCTTCATATTTTTCACAACTTTTCAGGCTTTTCCTGTTTTTGAACACCGCTTCATGCTCCTCCTATTTTTCAAACCGTTTCATGCTCCTCATATTTTTGACACCTTTTGAAGCTCTTCATATTTTTCACACCTTTTCAGGCTCTTCATGTTTTTGAACACCGCTTCATGCTCCTCCTATTTTCAGACCGTTTCATTCTCCTTATATTTTTGACACCTTTTGAAGCCCTTCATATATTTCACACCTTTTCCGTCTCTTCTTTTTTTTCAACACCACTTCATGCTCCTCCTATTTTTCAGACCGTTTCATGCTCATCTCATTTTTGACACCTTTTGAAGCTCTTCATATTTTTCACACCTTTTCAGGCTCTTCATGTTTTTGAACACCGCTTCATGCTCCTCTTATTTTTCAGACTGCTTCATACTCCTCTCATTTTTGAAACCTTTTGAAGCTCTTCATATTTTTGACACCTTTTGAAGCTCATCATATTTCTCACACGTTTTCAGGCTCTTCATGATTTTCAACACCGATTCATGCTCCTCCTCTTTTTCAGACCGTTTCATGCTCCTCATATTTTTGATACCTTTTGAATCTCCTCATATTTTTTACACCTTTTGAACCTCTTCATATATTTCACACTTTTTCAGGCTCTTCATGTTTTTCAACACGGCTTCATGCTCCTCCTATTTTTCAGACCGTTTCATGCTCCTCATATTTTTCACACCTTTTGAAGCTCTTCATATTTTTCACACCTTTTAAGCCTCTTCATGTTTTTTAGCACCGCTTCATGCTCCTCCTATTTTCAAGACAGTTTCATACTCCTCATGTATTTCATACCTTTTGAAGCTCCTCATATTTTTCACACCTTTTCAGGCTCTTCATATTTTTGAAAACCGCTTCATGCTCCTCCTATTTTTAAGACCATTTCATGCTCCTCATATATTTCACACCTTTTGAAGTTCTTCATATTTTTCACACCTTTTCAGGCTCTGCATGTTTTTCAACACCGTTTCATGCTCCTCCTATTTTTCAGACCGTTTCATGCTCCTCATATTTTTGACACATTTTGAAGTTCTTGATATATTTCACACCTTCTCAGGCTCTTCATTTTTTGGAACACGACTTCTTGCTCCTCCTATTTTTCAGACCGTTTCATGCTCATCTCATTTTTGACACCTTTTGAAGCTCTTCATATATTTGACACCATTTGAAGCTCTTCATATTTTTCACAACTTTTCAGGCTCTGCATGTATTTGAACACCGTTTCATGCTACTCCTATATTTCAGACCGATTCTTGCTGCTCATATATTTGACACCTTTTGAAACTCTTCATATTTTTAACACCTTTTCAGGCTCTTCATGTTTTTCAACACCGCTTCATGCTCCTCCTATTTTTCAGACCGTTTCATGCTCCTCATATTTTTGACACCTTTTGATACTCTTCATATTTTTCACACCTTTTCAGGCTTTTCATGTTTTTGCACACCGCTTCATGCTCCTCCTATTTTTCACACCTTTTGAAGCTCTTCATATTTTTCACCCTTTTCAGTCTCTTCATGTTTTTGAACACGGTTTCATGCTCCTCCTATTTTTCAGACCGTTTCATGCTCCTCATATTTTTGACACCTTTTGAAGCTCTTCATATTTTTCACATCTTTTCAGGCTCTTCATGTTTTTCAACACCGCTTCATGCTCCACCTATTTTTCAGACGGTTTCATGCTCATCTCTTTTTTGACACCTTTTGAAGCTCTTCATATTTTTCATACCTTTTGAAGCTCCTCATATTTTTCACTCGTTTTCACGCTCTTCATGTTTTTCAACACCGCTTCATGCTCCTCCTATTTTTCAGACGGTTTCATGCTCCTCATATTTTTGACACCTTTTGAAGCTCTTCATATTTTTCAAACCTTTTCAGGCTCTTCATGTTTTTGAACACTGCTTCATGCTCCTCGTATTTTTCAAACCATTTCATGATCCTCATGTATTTCACACCTTTGAACCTCTTCATATTTTTCACACCTTTTCAGGCTCTTCATGTGTTTCAACACCACTTCATGCTCCTCAGCTTTTTCAGACCGTTTCATGCTCATTTCATTTTTGAAACATTTTGAAGCTCTTCATATTTTTCACACCTTTTGAATCTCTTCATATTTTTGACACCTTTTCAGGCTCTTCATGTTTTTGAACACCTCTGCATGCTCCTCCTATTTTTCAGGGCGTTTAATGCTCCTCATGTATTTCACACCTTTTGAAGCTCTTCATATTTTTGACACCCTTTCAGGCTCTTCATGTTTTGCAACACCGCTTCATGCTGTTCCTATTTTTCAGACCGTTTCATGCTCCTCATATTTTTGAGACCTTTTGAAGCTCTTCATATCATTCACACCTTTTCAGGCTCTTCATGTTTTTCAATACCACTTCATGCTCCACCTATTTTTCAGACCGTTTCATGCTCATCTCATTTTTGACACCTTTTAAAGCTCTTCATATTTTTCACACCTTTTGAAGCTCTTCATATTCTTCATACGTTTTCATGCTCTTTATGTTTTTCAACACCGCTTCTTGCTCCTCCTATTTTTCAGACCGTTTCATGCTCATCTCATTTTTGACACCTTTTAAAGCTCTTCATATTTTTCACACCTTTTGAGGCTCTTCATATTTTTCACACCTTTTGAGGCTCTTCATATTTTTCATATTTTTGAAGCTCTTCATATTTTTCACATCTTTTCAGGCTCTTCATATTTTTGAACACCGCTTCATGCTCCTCCTATTTTTCAGAGAGTTTCATGCTCCTCATGTATTTCACACCTTATGAAGCTCTTCATATTTTTCACACCTTTTCAGGCTCTTCATGTTTTTCAACGCCGCTTCATGCTCCTCCTCTTTTTCAGACCGTTTCATGCACCTCCTATTTTTCTCACCTTTTGAAGCTCTTCATATTTTTCACACCTTTTCAGGCTCCTCATGTTTTGCAACACCGCTTCATGCTCCTCCTATTTTTCAGACCATTTCATGCTCATCTCATTTTTGACACCTTTTGAAGCTCTTCATATATTTCACACCTTTTGAAGCTCTTCATAATTTTCACATCTTTTCAGGATCTTCATGTTTTTCAACAACTTTTCATGATCCTCCTATTTTTTAGACCGATTCATGCTCCTCATATTTTTGACACCTTTTGAAGCTCTTCATATATTTCACACCTTTTCAGGCTGTTCATGTTTTTCAACACCACTTCATGCTCCTCGTATTTTTAAGACCGTTTCATGCTCCTCATATTTTTGACACCTTTAGAAGCTCTTCATATTTTTCACACATTTTCAGGCTCTTCATGTTTCTCAACACCGCTTCCTGCTCCTCCTCTTTTTCAGACCGTTTCATGCTCCTCATATATTTGACACATTTTGAAGCTCTTCATGTTTCTCACAGCTTTTCAGGTTCTTCATGTTTTTCAACACTACTTCATGCTCCTCCTATTTTTCAGACGGTTTCATGCTCATCTCATTTTTGACACCTTTTGAAGCTCTTCATATTTTTCACATCTTTTGAAGCTCTTCATATTTTTCACACGTTTTCAGGCTCTTCATGTTGTTCAACACCCTTTCTTGCTCCTCCTATTTTTCAGACCGTTTCATGCTCCTCATATTTTTGACACGTTTTGAAGCTCTTCATATTTTTCACACCTTTTCAGGCTCTTCATGTTTTTGAACACCGTTTCATAGTCCTCCTATTTTTCAGACCGTTTCATGCTCCTCATATTTTTGACACCTTTTGAAGCTCTTCATATTTTTCACTACTTTTCAGGGTCTTCCTGTTTTTGAACACCGCTTCATGCTCCTCCTATTTTTCAGAACTTTTCATGCTCCTCATATTTTTGACACCTTTTGAAGCTCTTCTTATTTTTCACACCTTTTCAGGCTCTTCATGTTTTTGAACACCATTTCATGCTCCTCCTATTTTACAGTCCGTTTCATTCTCCTCATATTTTTGACATCTTTTGAAGCTCTTCATATATTTCACACCTTTTCAGGCTTTTCATTATTTTCAACACCACTTCATGCTCCTCTTATTTTTCAGACCGATTCATGCTCATCTCATTTTGACACTTTTTGAAGCTCTTCATGTTTTTCACATATTCTGAAGCTCTTCATATTTTTCACAAATTTTCAGGCTCTTTATGATTTTCAACACCGCTTCATGCTCCTCCTATGTTTCAGACCGTTTCATGTTCATCTCATTTTGACACCTTTTGAAGCTCTTCATATTGTTCACACCTTTTGAAGCTCTTCATATTTTTCATATTTTTGAAGTTCTTCATAATTTCACACGATTTCAGACTCTTCATGTTTTTCAACACCGCTTCATGCTCCTCCTATTTTTCAAACCGTATCATTCTCCTCATATTTTTCACACCTTTTGAAGCTCTTCCTATTTTTCACACGTTTTCAGGCTCTTCATGTTTTTGAACACCACATCATGCTCCTTCTATTTTTCAGAGAGTTTCATGCTCCTCATATATTTCACACCTTTTGAAGCTCTTCATATTTTTCACACCTTTTCAGGCTCTTCATGTTTTTGAACACTTCTTCATGTTCCTCCTATTTTTCAGACCGTTTCATGCTCCTCATATTTTTGACACCTTTTGAAACTGTTCATACTTTTCACACCTTTTCAGGCTCTTCATGTTTTTCAACACCACTTCATGCTCCTTTTTTGCAGACCTTTTCATGCTATTCATATTTTTGACACCTTTTGAAACTCTTCATATTTTTCACACCTTTTCAGGCTCTTCATGTTTTTCAACACCGCTTCATGCTCCTCCGATTTTTCAGTCCGTTTCATGCTCCTCATGTATTTCACACCTTCTGAAGCTCTTCATATTTTTCACACCTTTTCAGGCTCTTCATGTTTTTCCACACCACTTCATGCTTCTCCTAATTTTCAGCTCTTTCATGCTCCTCATGTATTTCACACCTTTTGAAGCTTTTCATATTTTTCACACCTTTTCAGGCTCTTCATGTTTTTCAACACCGTTTCATGCTCCTCCTCTTTTTCAGACCGTTTCATGCTCCTCATATTTTTGACACCTTTTGAAGCTCTTCATATTTCTCACACCTTTTCAGGCTCTTCATGTTTTTCAACACCGCTTCATGCTCCTCCTATTTTTCAGACCGTTTCATGCTCCTCATATTTTTGACACCTTTTGAAGCTCTTCATATTTTTCACACCTTTTCAGGCTCTTCATATTTTTGAACACCGCTTCATGCTCCTCCTATTTTTTAGACCGTTTCATGCTCCTCATATTTTTCACACCTTTTGAAGCTCTTCATATTTTCACACGTTTTCAGACTCTTCATGTTTTTCAACACCGCTTCATGATCCTGCTATTTTCAGACCGTTTCATGCTCCTCATACATTTCACACCTTTTGAAGCTCTTCATATTTTTCACACCTTTTGAGGCTCTTCATATTTTTCATATTTTTGAAGCTCTTCATATTTTTCACACCTTTTCAGGCTCTTCATATTTTTGAACACCGCTTCATGCTCCTCCTATTTTTCAGAGTGTTTCATGCTCCTCATTTATTTCACACCTTCTGAAGCTCTTCATATTTTTCACACCTTTTCAGGCTCTTCATGTTTTTCCACACCACTTCAATCTTCTCCTAATTTTCAGCTCTTTCATGCTCCTCATGTATTTCACACCTTTGAAGCTTTTCATATTTTTCACACCTTTTCAGGCTCTTCATGTTTTTCAACGCCGCTTCATGCTCCTCCTCTTTTTCAGCCCGTTTCATGCTCCTCATATTTTTGACACCTTTTGAAGCTCTTCATATTTTTCACACCTTTTCGGGCTCTTCATGTTTTGAACACCGCTTCATACTCCTCCTATATTTCAGACAGTTTCATGCTCATCTCATTTTTGACACCTTTTGAAGCTTTTCATATTTTTCACAACTTTTCAGGCTCTTCATGTTTTTGAACACCTCTTCATGCTAATCCTATTTTTCAAGCCATAACATGCTCCTCATATTTTTCACACCTTTTGAAGCTCTTCATATTTTTTACACCTTTTCAGGCTCTTCATGTTTTTGAACACCACTTCATGCTCCTTATATTTTTCAGAGAGTTTCATGCTCCTCATGTATTTCACACCTTCAGAAGCTCTTCATATTTATCACACCTTTTCAGGCTCTTCATGTTTTTCCACACCACTTCATGCTTCTCCAAATTTTCAGCTCTTTCATGCTCCTCATGTATTTCACACCTTTTGAAGCTTTTCATATTTTTCACACGTTTTCAGGCTCTTCATGTTTTTCAACACCGCTTCATGCTCCTCCTCTTTTTCAGACCGTTTCATGCTCCTCATATTTTTGACACCTTTTGAAGCTCTTCATATTTCTCACACCTTTTCAGGCTCTTCCTGTTTTTCAACACCGCTTCATGCTCCTCCTATTTTTCAGACCGTTTCATGCTCCTCATATTTTTGACACCTTTTGAAGCTCTTCATATTTTTCACACCTTTTCAGGCTCTTCATATTTTTGAACACCGCTTCATGCTCCTCCTTTTTTTTAGACCGTTTCATGCTGCTCATATTTTTGACACCTTTTGAAGCTCTTCATATTTTTCACACGATTTCAGGCTCTTCATGTTTTTGAACACCATTTCATGCTCCTCCTATTTTGCAGACCGTTTCTTGCTCCTCATATTTTTGACACCTTCTGAAGCTCTTCATATATTTCACACCTTTTGAAGCTCTTCATATTTTTCATATTTTTGAAGCTCTTCATATTTTCACACGTTTTCAGACTCTTCATGTTTTTCAACACCGCTACATGATCCAGCTATTTTTCAGACCGTTTCATGCTCCTCATAAATTTCACACCTTTTGAAGCTCTTCATATTTTTCACACCTTTTGAAGCTCTTCATATTTTTCATATTTTTGAAGCTCTTCATATTGTTCACACCTTTTCAGGCTCTTCATATTTTTGAACACCGCTTCATGTTCCTCCTATTTTTCAGAGAGTTTCATGCTCCTCATGTATTTCACACCTTTTGAAGCTCTTCATATTTTTCACACCTTTTCAGGCTCTTCATGTTTTTCCACACCACTTCATGCTTCTCCTAATTTTCAGCTCTTTCATGCTCCTCATGTATTTCACACCTTTTGAATCTTTTCATATTTTTCACACCTTTTCAGGCTCTTCATGTTTTTCAACACCGCTTCATGCTCCTCCTCTTTTTCAGACCGTTTCATGCTCCTCATATATTTGACACCTTTTGAAGCTCTTCATATTTTTCACACCTTTTCGGGCTCTTCATGTTTTGAACACCGCTTCATACTCCTCCTATATTTCAGACAGTTTCATGCTCATCTCATTTTTGACACCTTTTGAAGCTTTTCATAGTTTTCACAACTTTTCAGGCTCTTCATGTTTTTGAACACCTCTTCATGCTAATCCTATTTTTCAAACCATAACATGCTCCTCATATTTTTCACACCTTTTGAAGCTCTTCATATTTTTTACACCTTTTCAGGCTCTTCATGTTTTTGAACACCACTTCATGCTCCTTATATTTTTCAGAGAGTTTCATGCTCCTCATGTATTTCACACCTTTGAAGCTCTTCATATTTTTCACACCTTTTCAGGCTCTTCATGTTTTTCCACACCACTTCATGCTTCTCCTAATTTTCAGCTCTTTCATGCTCCTCATGTATTTCACACCTTTTGAAGCTTTTCATATTTCTCACACCTTTTCAGGCTCTTCATGTTTTTCAACACCGCTTTATGCTCCTTCTATTTTTCAGATCGTTTCATGCTCCTCATATTTTTGACACCTTTTGAAGCTCTTCATATTTCTCACACCTTTTCAGGCTCTTCATGTTTTTGAACACCGCTTCATGCTCCTCCTATTTTTCAAACCGTTTCATGCTCCTCATATTTTTCCCACCTTTTGTAGCTTTTCATACTTTTAACACCTTTTCAGGCTCTTCACGTTTATCAACACCACTTCATGCTCCTCCTTTTTGCAGACCGTTTCATGCTCCTCATATTTTTGACACCTATTGATGCTCTTAATATATTTCACACCTTTTCAGGCTCTTCATTTCTTCCACACCACTTCATGCTCCTCATATTTTTCAGGCAGTATCATGCTCCTCATATTTTTCACATCTTTTGAAGCTCTTCATATTTTTCACACCTTTTTAGGCTCTTCATATTTTTCAACACCATTTCATGCCGCTTCTATTTTTCAGACCGTTTCATGCTCCTCATATTTTTCACAACTTTTGAAGCTCTTCATATTTTTCACACCTTTTCAGGCTCTTCATGTTTTTCCACACCACTTAATGCTTCTCCTAAATTTCAGACCGTTTCATGTTCCTCATGTATTGCACACCTTTTGAAGCTCTTCATATTTTTCACACCTTTTCATGCTCTTCATGTTTTTGATCACCGTTTCATGCTCCTCCTTTTTTTTCAGACCGTTTCATGCTCCTCATATTTTTCACACCTTTTTAAGCTCTTCATGTTTTTCACACCTTTTCAGCCTCTTCATGTTTTTGAACACCCCTTCTTGCTCCTTTTATTTTTCAGAGAGTTTCATGCTTCTCATGTATTTCACACCTTTTGAAGCTCTTCATATTTTTCACACCTTTACAGGCTCTTCATGTTTTTGAACACCGTTTCATGCTCCTCCTATTTTTCAGACCGTTTCATGCTCCCCATATTTTTGAGACCTTTTGAAGCCCTCATATATTTCACACCTTTTCAGGCTCTTCATTTTTTTCAACACCACGTCATGCTCCTCCTATTTTTCAGACCCCTTTATGCTCTTATCATTTTTGACACCTTTTGAAGCTCTTCATATTTTTCACACCTTTTGAAGCTTTTCATATTTTTCACACCTTTTCATGCTCTTCATGTTTTTGATCACCGCTTCATGCTCCTCCTATTTTCAGACCGTTTCATGCTCCTCATATTTTTCACATATTTTGAAGCTCCTCCTATTTTTCACAACCTTTCACGCTCTTCATGTTTTTCAACACGGCTTCATGATCCTCCTATTTTTCTGACAGTTTCATGCTCCTCCTATTTTTCAGCACGTTTCATACTCCTCCAAATTTTCAGACCGTTTCATGCTCCTCATATTTGTCACACCTTTCGAAGCTCTTCATATTTTTCACACCTTTTCTGGATCTTCATGTTTTTGAGCACAGCTTCATGCTCCTCCGATTTTTCAGACCGTTTCATGCTCCTCATATATTTCACACCTTTTGAAGCTCTTCATATTTTTCACAGCTTTTCAGGATCTTCATGTTTTTCAACACCATTTCATGCTGCTCCTATTTTTCAGACCGTTTCATGCTCCTCATATTTTTGACACCTTTTGAAGTTCTTCATATTTTTCAAAACTTTTCAGGCTCTCCATGTTTTTGAACACCGCTTCATGCTCCTACTATTTTGGAGACCGTTTCATGCTCCTCATTTATTTCACACCTTTTGAAGCTCTTCATATTTTTCAAGCCTTTTCAGGCTCTTCATGTTTTTGAACACCGCTTCATGCTCCTCCTATTTTTCAGACCGTTTCATGCTCCTCATTTATTTCACACCTTTTGAAGCTCTTCATATTTTTCAAGCCTTTTCAGGCTCTTCATGTTTTTGAACACCGCTTCATGCTCCTCCTATTTTTCAAACCTTTTCATGATCCTCATGTATTTCAAACCTTTGAAACTCTTCATATTTTTCACACCTTTTCTTGCTCTTCCTGTTTTTCAACAACATTTCATGCTCCTCCTATTTTTCAGACCTTTTCATGCTCCTCATATTTTTCACACCTTTTCATGCTCTTCTTGTTTTTCAACACAGTTTCATGGTCCTCATATGTTTGACACCTTTTGAATCTCTTCATATTTTTCACACCTTTTCAGGCTCTTCATGATTTTCAACACTGCTTCATGCTCCTCATATTTTTGAGACCGTTTCATGCTCCTAATATTGTTCACACCTTTTCAAGATCTTCATGTTATTCAACACCGCTTCATGCTCTTCCTATTTTTCAGGCCGTTTCATGCTCCTCATATTTTTGATACTTTTGAAGCTCTTAATATTTTTCACACCTTTTCAAGCTCTTCATGTTTTGAACACCATTTCATGCTCCTCCTATTTTTCAGACCGTTTCATGCTCCTCATATTTTTGTCAACTTTTGAAGCTCCTCATATTTTTCACACCTTTTCAGGCTCTTCATGTTTTTCAACACACTTTCATGCTCCTCATATGTTTGACACCTTTTGAATCTCTTCATATTATTCACACTTTTTCACGCTCTTCATGATTTTCAACACCGCTTCATGCTCCCCATATTTTTGAGACCGTTTTATGCTACTCATATTTTGACACCTTTTGAAGCTCTTCATGTATTTCACACCTTTTCAGGCTCTACATGTTTTTCAACACCGCTTCATGCTCGTCATATTTTGAGACCGTTTTATGCTACTCATATTTGACAACTTTTGAAGCTCTTCATATATTTCACACCTTTTAAGGCTCTTCATGTTTCTGAACACCGCTTCATGCTCCTCCTATATTTCACACTTTTTGAAGCTCTTCATATATTTCACACCTTTTCAAGCTCTTCATGTTTCTGAACACCGCTTCATGCTCCTCTTATTTTTGACACCTTTTGAAGCTCTTCATATATTTCACACCTTTTCAGGCTCTTCATGTTTTTGAACACCGCTTCATGCTCCTCCTATATTTCACACCTTTCGAAGCTCTTCATATATTTCACACCTTTTCAGACTCTTCATGTTTTTCAACATCACTTCATACTCCTCCTATTTTTTTGACCGTTTCATGCTCCTCATATATTTGACACCTTTTGAAGCTCTTCATATTTTTCACACCTTTTGAAGCTCTTCATATTTTTCACACCTTTTGAAGCTCTTCATATTTTACACATATTTTCACCCTCTTCATGTTTTTCAACACCTTTTCATGCTCCTCCTATTTTTCGGACTGTTTCATTCTCTTCATATTTTTGACACTTTTTGAAGCTCTTCATATTTTTCACACCTTTTCAGGCTCTTCATCTTTTTCAACACCGTTTCATGCTCCTCATATTTTTCAGACTGTTTCATTCTCCTCATATTTATGTCAACTTTTGAAACTCTTCATTTTCTTCACACTTTTTCATGCTCTTCATGTTTTTGAACACTGCTTCATGCTCCTCCTATGTTTCAGACCGTTTCATGCTCCTCATATTTTTGAAACCTTTTGAAGTTCGTCATATATTTCACACCTTTTCAGGCTCTTCATGTTTTTAAACACCTCTTCATTCTTCTCCTGTTTTTCAGACCATTTCATGCTCCTCATATTTTTCACACTTTTTGAAGCTCTTCATATTTTTTACACTTTTTGAAGCTCTTCATACTTTTCACACCTGTCAGGCTCTTCATGTTTTTGAACACCGCTTCCTGCTCCACCTATTTTTCAGATCGCTTATGCTCCTCATATTTTTCACACTTTTTGAAGCTCTTCATATTTTTCACACTTTTTCAGGCTCTTCATGTTTTTGAACACCGCTTCATGCTCCTCCTATTTTTCAGACCGTTTCATGCTCCTCATGTATTTCACACCTTTTGAACCTCTTCGTATTTCGCACACCTTTTCAGGCTCTTCATGTTTTTCACAACCACTTCATGCTCTTCCTATTTTTCAGACCGTTTCATGCTCCTCATATTTTTGATACCTTTGAAGCTCTTCATATTTTTCACACCTTTTCAGGCTCTTCATGTTTTGAACACCATTTCATGCTCCTCCTATTTTTCCGACCGTTTCATGCTCCTCATCTTTTACACACCTGTTGAAGCTCTTCATATTTTTCACACCATTTCAGGCTCTTCATGTTTTTCAACACCGCTTCATGCTCCTCCTATTTTTTCAGACCGTTTAATGCTCTTCCTATTTTTGACACGTTTTGAGGCTCTTCATATTTTTCTCACCTTTTCAGGCTCTTCATGTTTTCGAACACCGCTTCATGCTCCTCCTATTTTTGAGACCGTTTTATGCTCCACATGTATTTCACAGCTTTTGAATCTCTTCAGAATTTTCCCACCTTTCAGGCTCTTCATGTTTTTGAACACCGTTTCATGGTCTTCCTATTTTTCAGACCGTTTCATGCTCCTCATATTTCTGACACCTTTAGAAACTCTTCATATTTTTCACACCTTTTCAGGTTCTTCATGTTTTTGAACACCGTTTCATGCTCCTCCTATTTTTCAGATCATTTCATGCTCCTCATATTTTTGACACATTTTGAATCTCTTCATATTTTTCACACCTTTTCAGGCTCTTCATGTTTTTGAACACCGCTTCATGCTTCTCCTATTTTTCAGACCGTTTCATGCTATTCATGTATTTAATACCTTTTGAAGCTCTTCATATTTTTCACACCTTTTCAGGCTCTTCATGTTTTTGAACACCTTTTCATGCTCCTCGTATTTTTCTGACCGTTTCCTGCTCCTCATATTTTTGACCCTTTTTGAACCTCCTCATATTTTTCGCACCTTTTGAACCTCTTCATATATTTCACATCATTTCAGGCTCTTCATGTTTTTCAACACCACTTCATGCTCCTCCTATTTTTCAGACCGTTTCATGCTCCTCATAATTGTGACACGTTTTGAAGCTCTTCAAATTTTTCACACCTTTTCAGGCTCTTCATCTTTTTCAACACCACTTCATGCTCCTCCTCTTTTCCAGAGCGTTTCATTGTCCTCATATTTTTGACACCTTTAGAAGCTCTTTATATTTTTCACAACTTTTCAGGCTCTTCATGTTTTTGAACACCACTTCATGATCCTCCTATTTTTCAGACCATTTCATGCTCTTCATAATTTTGACCCATTTTGAAGCTCTTCATATATTTCACACCTTTTCAGGCTCTTCATGTTTTTCAAAACCACTTCATGCTCCTCCTAATTTTCAGACCGTTTCATGTTCTTCTCATTTATGATACATTTTGAAGCTCTTCATATTTTTCACACCTTTTCAGGCTCTTCATGTTTTTGAACACAGCTTCATGCTCCTCCTATTTTTCAGACCGTTTCATGCTCGTCATATTTTTGACACCTTTTGAAGCTCTTCATATTTTTCACACCTATTCAGGCTCTTCATGTTTTTGAACACTGTTTCATGATCCTCCTATTTTTCAGACCGTTTCATGCTCCTCATATATTTGACACATTTAGAAGCTCTTCATATTTTCACACCTTTTCAGGATCTTCATATTTTTCAATACCGCTGCATGCTCCTCCTATTATTCAGACGGTTTCATGTTGATCTCATTTTTGACACCTTTTGAAGCTCTTCATATTTTCACACCTTTTGAAACTCTTCATATTTTTCACACCTTTTCAGGCTCTTCATGTTTTTCACACCTTTTCAGGCTCTTCATGTTTTGCAACACATCTTCATTCTCCTAGTATTTTTAAGACCGTTTCATGCTCCTCATATTTTTGACACCTTTTGAAGCTCTTCATATTTTTCACACCTTTTCAGGCTCTTCAGGTTTTTCAACACGGCTTCATGCTCCACCTATTTTTCAGACCGTTTCATCCTCCTCATATTTTTGACACCTTTTGAAGCTCTTCATATTTTTCACACCTTTTCAGGCTCTTCAAGTTTTACAACACCACTTCATGCTCCTCCTATTTTTCAGAGAGTTTCATGCTCCTCATGTATTTCACACCTTATGAAGCTCTTCATATTTTTCACACCTTTTCAGGCTCTTCATGTTTTTCACACCTTTTCAGGCTCTTCATGTTTTGCAACACATCTTCATTCTCCTAGTATTTTTAAGACCGTTTCATGCTCCTCATATTTTTGACACCTATTGAAGCTCTTCATATTTCTCACACCTTTTCAGGATCTTCATGTTTTTCAACACCGCTTCATGCTGCTTCTATTTTTCAGACCGTTTCATGCTCCTCATATTTTTCATATCTTTTGAAGCTCTTCATATTTTTCACACCTTTTGAAGCTCTTCATATTTTTCACACGTTTTCAGGCTCTTCATGTTTTTCAACACTGCTTCATGCTGCTTCTGTTTTTAAGACCGTTTCATGCTCCTCATGTTTTTCACACCTTTTGAAGCTCTTCATGTTTTTCACACCTTTTGAAGCTCTTCATATTTTTCAAACCTTTTCAGGCTCTCATATTTTTCATCACCGTTTCATGATCCTCCTATTTTTCAGACCGTTTCATGCTCCTCATATATTTGACACATTTAGAAGCTCTTCATATTTTCACACCTTTTCAGGATCTTCATATTTTTCAACACCGCTGCATGCTCCTCCTATTATTCAGACGGTTTCATGTTGATCTCATTTTTGACACCTTTTGAAGCTCTTCATATTTTCACACCTTTTGAAACTCTTCATATTTTTCACACCTTTTCAGGCCCTTCATGATTTTCAACACCGCTTCATGCTCCTCCAATTTTTAAGACCGTTTCATGCTCCTCATATTTTTGACACCTTTAGAAGATCTTCATATTTTCACACCTTTTCATGCTCTTCATGTTTTTCAACAACGCTTCATGCTCCTCCTAATTTTCAGACCGTTTCATGCTCCTCATATTTTTGACACCTTTTGAAGCTCTTCATATTTTTCACACCTTTTCAGGCTCTTCATATTTTTCAACACCGCATCATGCTCCTCCTATTTTTCAGACCGTTTCATGCACCTCATATTTTTCACACCTTTTAAAGCTCTTCATATTTTTCACACCTTTTCATGCTCCTTATGTTTTTCAACACCGATTCATTCTCCTCCTATTTTTCAGACCGTTTCATGCTCCTCATAAAATTGACACCTTTTAAAGCTCTTCATATTTTTCACACCTTTTAAGGCTCTTCGTGATTTTGAACACAGCTTCATGCTCCTCCTATTTTTCAGACCGTTTCATGCTCCTCATAATTTTCACACCTTTTGAAGCTCTTCATATTTTTCACAACTTTTCAGGCTCTTCCTATTTTGAACACCGCCTCATGCTCCCCCTTTTTTCAGAGCGTTTAAGATCCTCATGTATTTGACACCTTTTGAAGCTCTTCATATTTTTCACACGTTTTCAGGCTCTTCATGTTTTTGAACACCGCTTCATGCTCCACCTATTTTTCAGACCGTTTCATGCTCCTCATATTTTTGACACCTTTTGAAGCTCTTCATATTTTTCACACCTTTTCAGGCTCTTCAGGTTTTTCAACACGGCTTCATGCTCCACCTATTTTTCAGACCGTTTCATCCTCCTCATATTTTTGACACCTTTTGAAGCTCTTCATATTTTTCACACCTTTTCAGGCTCTTCAAGTTTTACAACACCACTTCATGCTCCTCCTATTTTTCAGAGAGTTTCATGCTCCTCATGTATTTCACACCTTATGAAGCTCTTCATATTTTTCACACCTTTTCAGGCTCTTCATGTTTTTCACACCTTTTCAGGCTCTTCATGTTTTGCAACACATCTTCATTCTCCTAGTATTTTTAAGACCGTTTCATGCTCCTCATATTTGACACCTATTGAAGCTCTTCATATTTCTCACACCTTTTCAGGATCTTCATGTTTTTCAACACCGCTTCATGCTGCTTCTATTTTTCAGACCGTTTCATGCTCCTCATATTTTTCATATCTTTTGAAGCTCTTCATATTTTTCACACCTTTTGAAGCTCTTCATATTTTTCACACGTTTTCAGGCTCTTCATGTTTTTCAACACTGCTTCATGCTGCTTCTGTTTTTAAGACCGTTTCATGCTCCTCATGTTTTTCACACCTTTTGAAGCTCTTCATGTTTTTCACACCTTTTGAAGCTCTTCATATTTTTCAAACCTTTTCAGGCTCTCATATTTTTCATCACCGTTTCATGATCCTCCTATTTTTCAGACCGTTTCATGCTCCTCATATATTTGACACATTTAGAAGCTCTTCATATTTTCACACCTTTTCAGGATCTTCATATTTTTCAACACCGCTGCATGCTCCTCCTATTATTCAGACGGTTTCATGTTGATCTCATTTTTGACACCTTTTGAAGCTCTTCATATTTTCACACCTTTTGAAACTCTTCATATTTTTCACACCTTTTCAGGCCCTTCATGATTTTCAACACCGCTTCATGCTCCTCCAATTTTTAAGACCGTTTCATGCTCCTCATATTTTTGACACCTTTAGAAGATCTTCATATTTTCACACCTTTTCATGCTCTTCATGTTTTTCAACAACGCTTCATGCTCCTCCTAATTTTCAGACCGTTTCATGCTCCTCATATTTTTGACACCTTTTGAAGCTCTTCATATTTTTCACACCTTTTCAGGCTCTTCATATTTTTCAACACCGCATCATGCTCCTCCTATTTTTCAGACCGTTTCATGCACCTCATATTTTTCACACCTTTTAAAGCTCTTCATATTTTTCACACCTTTTCATGCTCCTTATGTTTTTCAACACCGATTCATTCTCCTCCTATTTTTCAGACCGTTTCATGCTCCTCATAAAATTGACACCTTTTAAAGCTCTTCATATTTTTCACACCTTTTCAGGCTCTTCGTGATTTTGAACACAGCTTCATGCTCCTCCTATTTTTCAGACCGTTTCATGCTCCTCATAATTTTCACACCTTTTGAAGCTCTTCATATTTTTCACAACTTTTCAGGCTCTTCCTATTTTGAACACCGCTTCATGCTCCCCCTTTTTTCAGACCGTTTAAGATCCTCATGTATTTGACACCTTTTGAAGCTCTTCATATTTTTCACACGTTTTCAGGCTCTTCATGTTTTTGAACACCGCTTCATGCTCCACTTATTTTTCAGACCGTTTCATGCTCCTCATATTTTTGACACCTTTTGAAGCTCTTCATATTTTTCACACCTTTTCAGGCTCTTCAGGTTTTACAACACCACTTCATGCTCCTCCTATTTTTCAGAGAGTTTCATGCTCCTCATGTATTTCACACCTTATGAAGCTCTTCATATTTTTCACACCTTTTCAGGCTCTTCATATTTTTCACACCTTTTCAGGCTCTTCATGTTTTGCAACACAACTTCATTCTCCTAGTATTTTTAAGACCGTTTCATGCTCCTCATATTTTTGACACCTATTGAAGCTCTTCATATTTCTCACACCTTTTGAAGCTCTTCATATTTTTCACACGTTTTCAGGCTCTTCATGTTTTTCAACACTGCTTCATGCTGCTTCTGTTTTTAAGACCGTTTCATGCTCCTCATGTTTTTCACACCTTTTGAAGCTCTTCATGTTTTTCACACCTTTTGAAGCTCTTCATATTTTTCACACCTTTTCAGGCTCTCATATTTTTCATCACCGTTTCATGCTGCTTCTGTTTTTCAGACCGTTTCATGCTCCTCATATTTTTCACACCTTTTGAAGCTCTTCATATTTATCACACCTTTTCAGGCTCTTCATGTTTTTAACACCACTTCATGCTCCTCGTATTTTTCAGACCGTTTCATGCCCCTATATTTTTGACACCTTTTGAAGCTCTTCATATTTTTCACACTTTTCTGGCTCTTAATGTTTTTCAACACAACATAATGCTCCTCCTATTTTTCAGACTGTTTCATGCACCTCATATTTTTGATACTTTTAGAAGCTCTTCATATTTTTCACACCTTTTCATGCTCTTCTAGTTTTTCAACATCATTTCATGCTCCTCCAATTTCTCAGACCGTTTCATGCTCCTCATATTTTTGACACATTTAGAAGGTATTCATATTTTTCACACCTTTTCAGGCTCTTCATTTTTCAACACCACTTCATGCTCCTCCTATTTTTCAGACCGTTTCATGCTCATCTCAGTTTTGAAAGGTTTTGAAGCTCTTCATATTTTCACACCTTTTGGAGCTCTTCATATTTTTCACAACTTTTCAGGCTCTTCTTGTATTTGAACACCGGTTCATGTTCCTCCTATATTTCAGGCCGTTTAATGCTCCTCATGTATTTCACACATTTTGAAGCTCGTCATATATTTTACACCTTTTCAGGCGCTTCATGTTTTTGAACAACGCTTCATGATCCTCTTATTTTTCAGATCATTTCATGCTCTTCATATTTTTTACACCTTTTGAAACTCTTCATATTTTTCACACCTGTTCAGGCTCTTCATGTTTTTCCACACCACCTCATGCTTCACTTAATTTTCAGACGTTTCATGCTCCTCATGTATTTCACACCTTTTGAAGCTCTTCATATTTTTCACACATTTTCATGCTCTTCATGTTTTTCAACACAGTTTCATGCTGCTTCTATTTTTCAGACCGTTTCATGATACTCCTATTTTTCAGACCGTTTCATGCTCATCTCATTTTTGACACCTTTTGAAGCTTTTCATAATTTTCACTACTTTTTAGGCTCTTCATGTTTTTGATCACCGCTTCATGCTCCTCCTATTTTTCAGAGAGTTTCATGCTCCTCATGTATTTCACAACTTTTGAAGCTCTTCATATTTTTCACACCTTTTCAGGCTGTTCATGTTTTTGAACATCGCTTCATGGTTCTCCTATTTTTCAGACCGTTTCATGCTCTTCATATTTTTGACCCATTTTGAAGCTCTTCATATTTTTCACACCTTTTCAGGCTCTTCATGTTTTTCCACACCACTTCATGCTTCTCCTAATTTTCAGACCGTTTCATGCTCCTCATATATTTCACACCTTTTGAAGCTCTTCCTATTTTTCACACCTTTTCAGGCTCTTCATGTTTTTGACGACCGCTTAATGCTCCTCTTATTTTTCAGACCGTTTGATGCTCCTCATATTTTTGACACCTTTTGAAGCTCTTTCTATTTTTCACAACTTTTAGTGACTTCATATTTTTCAACACCTTTTCATGATCTTCCTATTTTTCAGACCGTTTCATGCTCATCTCATATTTGACACCTTTTGAAGCTTTTCATATTTTTGACAACTTTTCAGGCTCTTCATGATTTTGAAAACAGCTTCATGCTCCTCCTATTTTTCAAAGAGTTTCATGCTCCTCATGTATTTCACACCTTTTGAAGCTCTTCATATTTTTCACACCTTTTCAGGCTGTTCATGTTTTTCCACACCACTTCATGCTTCTCCTATTTTTCAGCCCGTTTCATGCTCCTCATGTATTTCACATCTTTTGAAGCTCTTCATATTTTTCAAACCTTTTCAGGCTCTTCATGTTTTTGATCACCGTTTCATGCTCCTCCTATTTTTCAGACAGTTTCATGCTCCTCATATTTTTGACACTTTTTGAAGCTCTTCATATTTTACACACCTTTTCAGGCTCTTAATGTTTTTCAACACCACTTCATGCTCCTCCTATTTTTCAGGGCGTTTAATGCTCCTCATGTATTTCACACCTTTTGAAGCTCTTCATAATTTTCACATCTTTTCAGTCTCTTCATGTTTTTGAACACCATTTCATGCCGCTTCTATTTTTTAGACCGTTTCCTGCTCCTCATATTTTTCACTCCTTTTGATGCTCTTCATATTTTTCACACGTTTTCAGGCTCTTCTTGTTTTTCAACACCGCTTCATGCTCCTCCTATTTTTCAGACCGTTTCTTGCACCTCATATTTTTCTCACCTTTTGAAGCGCTTCATATTTTCCACACCTTTTCAGGCTCTTCATGTTTTTCAACACCGCTTCATCTTCCTCCTATTTTTCAGACCGTTTCATGCTCCTCATATTTTTGACACGTTTTGAAGCTCTTCATATTTTTCACACGTTTTCAGGCTCTTCATATTTTTCACACCTTTTCAGGCTCTTCATGTTTTTGAACACCATTTCATGATCCTCCTATTTTTCTGACCGTTTAATGCTCCTCATATTTTTGACACCTTTAGAAACTCTTCATATTTTTCACACCTTTTCAAGCACTTCATGGTTTTCCACACCTCTTCATGCTCCTCCTATTTTTCAGACGGTTTCATGCTATTCATATTTTTGATAACTTTTGAAGCTCTTCATATTTTTCACACCTTTTCAGGCTCTTCATGTTTTTCAAGACCACTTCATGCTCCTCCTATTTTTCAGACCGTTTCATGCTCATCTCATTTTTGACACCTTTTGAAGTTCTTCATATTTTTCCCACCTTTTAAAGCTCTTCATATATTTCACACGTTTTCAGGTTCTTCATATTTTTCAACACCGTTTCATGCTGCTTCTATTTTTCAGACCGTTTCATGCTCCTCATATTTTTCACACCTTTTGAAGCTCTTCATATTTTTCACACGTTTTCAGGCTCTTCATGTTTTTCAACACCGTTTAATTCTGCTTCTATTTTTCAGACCGTTTCATGCTCCTCATATTTTTGACACCTTTAGACTCTTCATATTTTTCACACCTTTTCAGCCTCTTCATGTTTTTCACACATTTTCAGCCTCTTCATGTTTTTGAACACCCCTTCTTGCTCCTTTTATTTTTCAGAGAGTTTCATGCTCCTCATGTATTTCACACCTTTTAAAGCTCTTCATATTTTTCACACCTTTACAGGCTCTTCATGTTTTTGAACACCGTTTCATCCTCCTCCTATTTTTCAGACCGTTTCATGCTCCTCATATTTTTGACACCTTTTGAAGCTCTTCATATTTTTCACACCTTTTCAAGCTCTTCATGTTTTTGCACACTGCTTCATGCTCTTCCTATTTTTCAGACCGTTTCATGCTCCTCATATTTTTGACACCTTTTGAAGCTCTTCATATTTTTCACACCTTTTCAGGCTCTTCATGTTTTTCAACACCAATTCATGCTTCTCCTATTTTTCAGACTGTTTAATGCTCCTCATATTTTTGACACCTTTAGAAACTCTTCATATTTTTCACACCTTTTCAAGCACTTCATGGTTTTCCACACCGCTTCATGCTCCTCCTATTTTTCATACCGTTTCATTCTCCTCATATTTTTGACATCTTTTGAAGCTCTCATATATTTCACACCTTTTCAGGCTCTTCATTTTTTTCAACACCACGTCATGCTCCTCCTATTTTTCAGACCCTTTTATGCTCTTCTCATTTTTGACACCATTTGAAGCTCTTCATATTTTTCACACCTTTTGAAGCTCTTCATGGTTTTCACACCTTTTCAGGCTCTTCATGTTTTTCAACACCGCTTCATGCTCCTTCTATTTTTCTGACCGTTTCATGCTCCTCATAATTTTGACACATTTTGAAGCTCTTCATATTTTTCACACCTTTTCAGGCTCTTCATGTTTTTCAACACCGCTTCGTGCTCCTCCTCTTTTTCAGACCGTTTCATGCTCCTCATATTTTTGACATCTATTGAAGCTCTTCATATTTCTCACACCTTTTCAGGTTCTTCACGTTTTTCAACACCACTTCATGCTCCTCCTATTTTTCAGACCGTTTCATGCACATCTCATTTTTGACACCTTTTGAAGCTCTTCATATCTTTCATATTTTTGAAGTTCTTCATATTTTCACAGGTTTTCAGACTCTTCATGTTTTTCAACACCGCTTCATGCTCCTGCTATTTTTGAGACCGTTTCATGCTCTTCATATATTTGACACCTCTTGAAGCTCTTCATATTTTTCACACCTTTTCAGGCTCTTCATGTTTTTCCCCACCACTTCATTCTTCTCCTATTTTTCAGATCATTTCATGCTCCTCATGAATTTCACACCTTTTGAAGCTCTTCATATTTTTCACACCTTTTCAGGCTCTTCATGTTTTTTATCACCGTTTCATGCTCCTATTTATCAGACCGTTTCATGCTCCTCATATTTTTGACACCTTTTGCAGCTCTTCATATTTTTCACAAGTTTTCATTCTCTTCATGATTTTGAACACCGCTTCAAGATCCTCCTATTTTTAAGACCGTTTCATGCTCTTCATATTTTTGACACCTTTTGCAGCTCTTCATATTTTTCACACCTTTTCAGGCTCTTCATGTTTTTCAACACCGTTTCATGCTGCTTCTCTTTTTCAGACCGTTTCATGCTCCTCATATTTTTCACACCTTTTGAAGCTCCTCATATTTTTCACACCTTTTCAGGCTCTTCATGTTTTTGAACACAGCTTCATGCTACTCCTATTTTTCAGACTGTTTCATGCTCCTCATATTTTTCACACCTTTTGAAGCTCCTCATATTTTTCACACCTTTTCAGGCTCTTCATGTTTTTCAACACCGTTACATGATCCTCCTATTTTTCAGACTGTTTCATGCTCATCTCATTTTTGACACCTTTTGAAGCTTTTCAGATTTTTCTCAACTTTTTAGGCTCTTCATGTTTCTCAACACGGCTTCATGCTCCACATATTTTTCAGACCGTTTCATGCTCATCTCATTTTTGACACCTTTTGAAGCTCTTCATATTTCTCACAACTTTTTAGGCTTTTCATATTTTTGAACACCGCTTCATGCTCCTCCTATTTTTCAGAGAGTTTCATGCTCCTCATGTATTTCACATCTTTTGAAGCTCTTCATATTTCTCACAACTTTTTAGGCTCTTCATGTTTTTCCACATCACTTCATGCTTCTCGTATTTTTCGGCCTGTTTCATGCTCCTCATATTTTTGACACCTTTTGAAGCTCTTCATATATTTCACACATTTTCAGGCTCTTCATGTTTTTCAACACCATTTCATGCTCCTCCTATTTTTCAGACCGTTTCATACTCATCTCGCTTTTGACACATTTTGAAGCTCTTCATATTTTCCACACCTTTTGAAGCTCTTCATATTTTTCAATCGTTTTCAGGCTCTTAATGTTTTTCAACACCGCTTCTGGCTCCTCCTATTTATCAGACCGTTTCATGCTCCTCATATTTTTGACACGTTTTGAAACTCTTCATTTTTTTCACACCTTTTGAAGCTCTTCATATTTTTCACACCTTTTCAGGCTCTTCATGTTTATTACACCGCATCATGCTGCTCCTATTTTTCAGACTGTTTCATGCTCCTCATATTTTTGACACCTTTTGAAGGTCTTCATATCTTTCACATGTTTTCAGGCTCTTCATGTTTTTGAACACCTTTTCATTTTCCTCCTATTTTTCAGACCGTTTCATGCTCCTCATATTTTTGACACCTTTTGAAGCTCTTCATATTTTTCACACCTTTTCAGGCTCTTCATGTTTTTGAACACCGTTTCATTCTCCTTCTATTTTTCAGACCGTTTCATGCTCCTCATATTTTTGACACCTTTTGAAGCTCTGCATATTTTTCACACCTTTTCAGGCTCTTCATGTTTTTCAACACCGCTTCATGCTTCTCCAATTTTCAGACCGTTTCATGCTCCTCATATTTTTGACACGATTTGAAGCTCTTCATATTTTTCACACCTTTTCAGGGTCTTCATGTTTTTCAACACTGCTTCATGCTCCTCCAATTTTCAGACCGTTTCATGCTCCTCATATTTTTGACACGATTTGAAGGTCTTCATATTTTTCACACCTTTTCAGGGTCTTCATGTTTTTCTACACCGCTTCATGCTCCTCCTATTTTTGACACCTTTTGAAGCTGTTCATATATTGCACACCTTTTCAGGCGTTTCATGTTTTTGACCACCGTTTTATGCTCCTCATAATTTGACAGGTTTTGATGCTCTTCATATTTTTCACAGCTTTTCAGGCTCTTCATGTTTTTCAACACCACTTCATGCTCCTCCTATTTTTCAGACCGTTTCCTGCTCCTCATAGTTTTGACACATTGGAAGCTCTTCATATTTTACACACCATTTGAGGCTCTTCATGTTTTTCAACACCGCTTCATGCTCCTCCTATTTTTCAGACCGTTTCATGCTCCTCATGTATATAACACCTTTGGAAGCTCTTCATAATGTTCACACCTTTTCAGGCTCTTCATATTTTTCAACACCGTTTCATGCTCCCCCAATTTTTCAGACCGTTCCATGCTCCTCATATTTTTGACACCTTTTGAAGCTCTTCATATATTTCACACATTTTCAGGCTCTTCATGTTTTTCAACACCATTTCATGCTCCTCCTATTTTTCAGACCGTTTCATACTCATCTCGCTTTTGACACATTTTGAAGCTCTTCATATTTTCCACACCTTTTGAAGCTCTTCATATTTTTCAAACGTTTTCAGGCTCTTAATGTTTTTCAACACCGCTTCTGGCTCCTCCTATTTATCAGACCGTTTCATGCTCCTCATATTTTTGACACGTTTTGAAGCTCTTCATTTTTTTCACACCTTTTGAAGCTCTTCATATTTTTCACACCTTTTCAGGCTCTTCATGTTTATTACACCGCTTCATGCTCCTCCTATTTTTCACATCGTTTGAAGCTCTTCATATTTTTCACACCTTTTCAGGCTCTTCATGTTTTTCAACACCGCTTCATGCTCCTCCTATTTTCCAGACCGTTTCATGCTCCTCATTTTTTTCACACCTTTTGAAGCTCTTCATATTTTTCACACCTTTCATGCTCTTCATGTTTTTAACCACCGCTTCATGCTCATCCTATTTTCCAGACCGTTTCATGCTCCTGATATTTTTGATACGTTTTGAAGCTCTTCATATTTTTCACACCTTTTGAAGCTCTTCATATTTTTCACACCTTTTCAGGCTCTTCATGTTTTTGAACACCGCTTCATGCTCCTCCTATTTTTCAGACCGTTTCATGCTCCTCATGTATTTCACACCTTTTGAAGCTCTTCATATTTTTCTCAACTTCTCAGGCTCTCATGTTTTTGAACACAGCTTCTTGCTCCTCCTAATTTACAGACCGTTTCATGCTCCTCATGTATTTCACACATTTTGAAGCCCTTCATATTTTTCACCACTTTTCAGACTCTTCAGGTTTTATAACACGGTTTCATGCTCCTCCTATTTTTCAGACCGTTTCATGCTCCTCATATTTTTGACACCTTTTGAAGCTCTTCATATTTTTCACACCTTTTCATACTCTTCATGTTTTTGAACACCGCTTCATGATCCTCCTATTTTTGAGATGGTTTCATGCTCCTCATATTTTTGACACCTTTTGAAGCTCTTCATATTTTTCACACGATTTCAGACTCCTCATGTTTTGAAAACCGCATCATGCTCCTCCTATTTTCAGACCGTTTCATGCTCCTTATGTATTTCACACCTTTTGAAGTCCTTCACATTGTTCACACCTTTTCAGGCTCTTCATGTTTTTGAACACAGTTTCAAACTGTTCCTAATTTTCAGACCGTTTCATGCTCCTCGTATTTTTGACACCTTTTGAAGCTCTTCATATATTTCACAACTTTTCAGGCTCTTCATGTTTTTCAACAGCACTTCCTCCTCCTCCTATTTTTCAGACCCCTTCATGCTCCTCTCATTTTTGACACCTTTTGATGCTCTTCATATTTTTGACACCTTTTGAAACTCTTCATATTTCTCACACATTTTCAGGCTCTTCATGTTTTTCAACACCGCTTCATGCTCCTCCTTTTTTCAGACCGTTTCATGCTCCTCATATTTTTGACACCTTTTGAAGCTCCTCATATTTTTTACACCTTTTGAAGCTCTTCATATATTTCATACTTTTTCAGGCTCTTCATGATTTGCAACAACACTTCATGCTCCTCCTATTTTTTAGACCGTTTCATGCTCCTCATATTTTTGACACCTTTTGAAGCTCTTCATATTTTTCAAACCTTTTCAGGCCCTTCATGTTTTTGAACACCGTTTCATGCTCCTCCTATTTTTCAAACCATTTCATGATCCTCATGTATTTGACACCTTTGAACGTCTTCATTTTTTTCACACCTTTTCAGGCTCTTCATGTGTTTCAACACCACTTCATGCTCCTCATCTTTTTCAGACCGTTTCATGCTCATCTCATTTTTGAAACATTTTGAAGCTCTTCATATTTTTCACACCTTTTGAATCTCTTCATATTTTTGACACCTTTTCAGGCTCTTCATGTTTTTGAACACCGCTTTATGTTCTTCCTATTTTTCAGACCGTTTCATGCTCGTTATATTTTTGACACCTTTTCAGGCTCTTCAGGTTTTTGAACACCGCTTCAAGTTCCTCCTATTTTTCAGACAGTTTCATGCTCTTCATATTTTTGACACATTTTGAAGCTCTTCATATTTTTCACACCTTTTCAGGCTCTTCATGTTTTTCAACACCGTTTCATGCTCCTCCTATTTTTCAGACCGTTTCATGCTCCTCATATTTTTGGCACCTTTTGAAGCTCTTCATATTCTTCACACCTTTTCAGGCTCTTCATGTTTTTCAACACCACTTTATGCTCCTCCTCTTTTTCAGACCGTTTCATGCTTCTCATATTTTTGACACCTTTTGAAGCTCTTCATATTTTTCACATCTTTTCATGCTTTTCATGTATTGCAACACTGCTTCATGCTCCTCCGATTTTTCAGACCGTTTCATGCTCCTCATATTTTTGACATCTTTTGAAGCTCTTCATATATTTCACACCTTTTCAGGCTCTTCATGTTTTTCAACACCACTTCCTGCTCCTCCTATTTTTCAGACCGTTTCATGGTCATCTCATTTTGGACACCTTTTGAAGCTCTTCATATTTTTCACACCTTTTGAAGCTCTTCATATTCTTCATACGTTTTCATGCTCTTTATGTTTCTCAACACCGCTTCATGCTCCTCCCAATTTTCAGACCATTTCATGCCACTCATATTTTTGACACTTTTTGAAGCTCCTCATATGTTTCACACATTTTGAAGCTCTTCATATATTTCACACCATTTCAGCATCTTCATGTTTTTCAACACCACTTCATGCTCCTCCTTTTTTTCAGACCGTCTCATGCTCCTCATATTTTTCACACTTTTGAAGCTCTTCATATTTTTCACACCTTTTAAGGCTCTTCATGTTTTTCACCACCGCTTCCTGCTCCTCCTATTTTTCAGACCGTTTCATGCGCCTCATATTTTTGACACCTTTTGAAGCTCTTCGTTTATTTCACACCTTTTCATGCTCTTTATGTTTTCAACACCGTTTCATGCTCCTCCTATTTTTCAGATCGTTTCATGCTCCTCCTATTTTTCAAACCGTTTCATGCTCATCTCATTTTTGACACCTTCTGAAGCTCTTCATATTTTTCACACCTTTTGAATCTCTTCATATTTTTCAAACCTTTTGAAGCTCTTCATATTATTCACACGTTTTCAGTCTCTTCATATTTTTCAACACCGCTTCATGCTCCTCCTATTTTTCAGACAGTTTCATGCTCCTCATATTTTTGACACATTTTGAGGCTCTTCATATAATTCACACCTTTTCAGGCCCTTCATATTTTGAACACCGTTTCATGCTCCTCGTATTTTTCAGACCGTTTCATGCTCCTCATATTTTTGACACCTTTTGAAGGTCTTCATGTTTTTCACACCTTTTCAGGCTCTTCATGTTTTTCAACACCGCTTCTTGCTCCTCCTATTTCTCAGACCGTTTCATCCTCATCATATTTTTGACACCTTTTGATGCTCTTCATATTTTTCACACCTTTTGAAGCTCTTCATATTTTTCACACCGTTTCAGGCTCTTCATGATTTTCAACACCGCTTCATGCTCCTCCGATTTTTCAAACCGTTTCATGCTCATCTCATTTTTGACACCTTTTGAAGCTCTTCATATTTTTGACACCTTTTGAAGCTCTTCATATTTTTCACAACTTCTCATGCTCTTCATGTTTTTGAACACCGTTTCATGATCCTCCTCTTTTTCAGAACGTTTCATGCTCCTCATATATTTGACACCTTTTAAAATTCTTCATATTTTTCACACCTTTTAAGGCTCTTCATGTTTTTGAACACCCCTTCATACTCCTCCTATTTTTCAGACCGTTTCATGCTACTCATATACTTGACAGCTTTTGAAGCTCTTTATATTTTTCACACCTTTTCAGACTCTTCATGTATTTGATCAGCGTTTCTTGCTCCTTTATATTTCAGACCGTTTCATGCTCATCATATTTTTGACACCTTTTGAAGCTCTTCATATTTTTCACATCTTTTCAGGCCTTTCATGTATTGCAACACTGCTTCATGCTCCTCCTATTTTTCAGACCGTTTCATGCTCCTCATATTTTTGACACCTTTTGAAGCTCTTCATATATTTCACACCTTTTCAGGCTCTTCATGTTTTTCAAAACCACTTCATGCTCCTCCTATTTTTCAGACCGTTTCATGCTCATCTACTTTTTGACACCTTTTGAAGCTCTTCATATTTTTCACACCTTTTGAAACTCTTCATATTTCTCACAACTTTTCAGGCTCTTCATGTTTTTCAACACCATTTCATGCTCCTCCTATTTTTCAGACCGTTTCATGCTCCTCATATTTTTGACATCTTTTGAAGCTTTTCATATTTTTCACAACTTTTCAGGCCCTTCATGTTTCTGAACACCGCTTCATACTCCTCCTATTGTTCAGACCGTTTCATCCTCCTCATATTTCTCACACCTTTTGAATCTCTTCATATTTTTCACAAATTATCAGGCTCTTCATGTTTTTGAACACCACTTCATGCTCCTCCTATTTTTCAGAGAGTTTCATGCTCCTAATGTATTTCACACCTTTTGAAGCTCTTCATATATTTCACACTTTTTCAGGCTCTTCATCTTTTCCCACACCACTTCATGCTTCTCCTATTTTTCAGACCGTTTCATGCTCCTCATATTTTTGACACCTTTTGAAGCTCTTCATATTTTTCACACTTTTCAGGCTCTTCATGTTTTTCAACACCACTTCATGCTCCTCCTATTTTTCAGACCTTTTCATGCTCCTCATATTTTTGATACCTTTAGAAGCTCTTCATATTTTTCACACTTTTCAGGCTCTTCATGTTTTTCAACACCACTTCATGCTTCTCCTATTTTTCAGACCGTTTCATGCTCCTCATATTTTTGACACATTTTGAAGCTCTTCATATTTTTCACACCGTTTCAGGCTCTTCATGTTTCTGAACACCGCTTCATCCTCCTCCTATTTTTCAGACCGTTTCATGCTCCTCATATTTTTGACACTTTTTGAAGCTCCTCATATGTTTCACACATTTTGAAGCTCTTCATATATTTCACACCATTTCAGGATCTTCATGTTTTTAAAACCACTTCATGCTCTCCTATTTTTCAGACCATTTCCTGCTCATCGATTTTTGACACATTTTGAAGCTCTTCATATTTTTCACACCTTTTGAAGCTCTTCATGTTTTTCACACTTTTCAGGCTCTTCATGTTTTTCAACACCACTTCATGCTCTTCCAATTTTACACGTCGTTTCGTTTCCTCATATATTTGACACCTTTAGAAGATCTTCATATTTTTCACACATTTTCAGGCTCTTCATGTTTTTCAACATCGCTTCATGCCCCTCCCATTTTTCAGACCGTTTCATTCTCCTCATATTTTTGATTCCTTTTGAAGCTCTTCATATATTTCACACCTTTTCAGGCTCTTCATGTTTTTAAAACCACTTCATGCTCTCCTATTTTTCAGACCATTTCCTGCTCATCGATTTTTGACACATTTTGAAGCTCTTCATATTTTTCACACCTTTTGAAGCTCTTCATATTTTTCACACTTTTCAGGCTCTTCATGTTTTTGAACACCGCTTCATGCTCCTCCTATTTTTCAGACCGTTTCATGCTCCTCATGTATTTCACATCTTTTGAAGCTCTTCATATTTTTCACACTTTTTCAGGCTCTTCATCTTTTTCCACACCACGTCATGCTTCTCCTATTTTTCAGACTGTTTCATGCTCCTCATGTATTTCACACCTTTTGAAGCTCTTCATATTTTTCACACCTTTTCAGGCTCTTCATGTTCTTGATCAGCATTTCATGCTCCTTCTATTTTTCAGACCGTTTCATGCTCCTCATATTTTTGACACCTTTTGAAGCTCTTCATATTTTTCACACATTTTCAGGGTCTTCATGTTTTGAACACCGCTTCATGCTCCTCCTATTTTTCAGACCGTTTCATGCTCCTCATATTTTTGTCACCTTATGAAGCTCTTCATATTTTTCACACTTTTCAGGCTCTTCATGTTTTTCAACACCACTTCATGCTCCTCCTATTTTTCAGACATTTTCATGCTCCTCCTATTTTTCAGACCTTTTCATGTCCTCATAATTTTGACACTTTTTCAAGCTCCTCATATTTTTCACACGTTATGAAGGTCTTCATATATTTCACAACATTTCAGGCTCTTCATGTTTTTCAACACCACTTCATGCTCCTCCTATTTTTCAGAGAGTTTCATGCTCCTCATGTATTTCACACCTTTTGAAGCTCTTCATATTTTTCACACCTTTTCAGGCTCTTCATATTTTTCAACACTACTTCTTGCTCCTCCAATTTTTCAGACCGTTTCATGCTCATCTATTTTTTGACACCTTTTGAAGCTATGCGTATTTTTCACAACTTTTCAGGCTCTTCATGTTTTTGAACACCACTGCATGCTTCTCCTATTTTTTAGACAGTATCATGCTATTCATATTTTTCACACCTTTTGAAGCTCTTCATTTATTTCACACCTTTTCAGGCTCTTCATATTTTTGAACACCGCTTCATGCTCCTCCTATTTCTCAGACCATTTCATGCTCCTCATGTATTTCACACCTTTTGAAGCTCTTCATATTTTGCACACATTTTCAGGCTTTTCATGTTTTTCACAACCACTTCATGCTGCTCCTATTTTTCAGACCGTTTCATGCACATCTCATTTTTGACACCTTTTGAAGCTCTTCATATTTTTCACACCATTTTCAGGCTCTTCATGTTTTTCAACACCGCTTTATGATCCTCCTATTTTTCAGACCGTTTCATATTCCTCATATTTTTGAGACATTTTGAAGCTCTTCATATTTTCCCACGTTTTCAAGCTCTTTATGGTTTTCAACACCACTTGATGCTCCTCCTATTTTTCATACCGTTTCATGGTCCTCATATTTTTCACACCTTTTGAAATTCTTCATATTTTTCACACATTTTCAGGCTTTTTTTTTTTTCAAAACCGCTTCATGCTTCTCCTATTTTTCAGACCGTTTCATGCTCCTCATGTATTTCACACCTTTTGAAGCTCTTCGTATTTTTCACACCTTTTCAGGATCTTCATGTTTTTGAACACCGCTTCATGCCCCTCCTATTTTTCCGACCGTTTCATTCTCCTCATATTTTTGATACCTTTTGAAGCTCTTCATATATTTCACACCTTTTCAGGCTCTTCATGTTTTTAACACCATTTCATGCTCTCCTATTTTTTAGACCATTTCCTGCTCATCGATTTTTGACACTTTGAAGGTCTTCATATTTTTCACACCTTTTGAAGCTCTTAATATTTTTCACACGTTTTCAGGCTCTTCACGTTTTTCAACACCGCTTCATGCTCCTCCTATTTTTCAGACCGTTTCATGCTCCTCATATATATGACACGTTTTGAAGCTCTTCATATTTTTCACCACTTTTCAGTCTCTTCATGTTTTTGAACACCGTTTCATGCTCTTCCAATTTGTCAAACCGTTTCATGCTCCTCATATTTTTGACACCTTTTGAAGCTCTTCATATTTTTGACATCTTTTCAGGCTCTTCATGTTTTTGAACACCACTTCTTGCTCCTTATTTTTTGCAGATCGTTTCATACTCCTCATATTTTTGACACCTTTTGAAGCTCTTCATATTTCTCACACCTTTTCAGGCTCTTCATGTTTTTCAGCACCGATTCATGCTGCTCCTATTTTTCAGACCGTTTCATGCTCATCTCTTTTTTGACACCTTTTGAAGCTTTGCATATTTTTCACAACTTTTCAGGCTCTTCATGTATTTGAACACCGCTTCAGGCTAATCCTATTTTTCAAAACATATCATGTTCATCATATTTTTCACACTTTTGAGGCTCTTCATATTTTTCACACCTTTTCATGGTCTTCATGTTTTTGAACACCACTTCATGCTCCTCCTATTTTTCAGACCGTTTAATCCTCCTCATGTATTTCACACCTTTTGAAGCTCTTCATAATTTTCACATCTTTTCATGCTCTTCATGTTTTTGAACACCATTTCATGCTCCTCCTATTTTGCAGACGGTTTCATGCTCCTCATATTTTTACACCTTTTCAAGCTCTTCATATATTTCACACCTTTTCAGGCTCTTCATGTTTTGAACACCGCTTCATGCTCCTCCTATTTTTCAGACCGTTTCAGGCTCATCTCATTTTTTACACCTTTTGAAGCTCTTCATATTTTGCACACCTTTCCAGGCTCTTCATGTTTTTCAGCTCCACTTCATGCTCCTCCTATTTTTCAGACCGTTTCATGCTCCTCATATTTTGACACGTTTTGAAGCTCTTCATATTTTTCACACCTTTTCAGGCTCTTCATGTTTTTGAACTCCGTTTCATGCTCCGCCTATTTTTCAGACCGTTTCATTCTCCTCATATTTTTGACAACTTTTGAAGCTCTTCATATTTTTCACACCTTTTGAAGCTCTTCATATTTTTCACACCTTTTCAGGCTCTTCATGATTTTCAACACGGCTTAATGCTCCTCCTATTTTTCAGACCGTTTCATGCTCATTTCATTTTTGACACCTTTTGAAGCTCTTCATATTTTTCATACCTTTTCAGGCTCTTCATATTTTTCGCACCTTTTCAGGCTCTTCATGTTGTTGAACACAGCTTCATGCTCCTCCCATTTTTCAGACCTTTTAATGCTCCTCATAATTTTGACACCTTTTGAAGCTCTTCATATTTTTCACCCCTTTTCAGGATCTTCATGTTTTTGAACACCTCTTCATGCTCCTGCTATTTTTCAGACCGTTTCATGCTCATCTCATTTGACAGCTTTTGAAGCTCTTCATATTTTTCACATCTTTTGAAGCTCTTCATATTTTTCACACATTTTCAGACTCTTCATGTTTTTCAACACCGCTTCTTGCTCCTCCTATTTTTCAGACCGTTTCATGCTCCTCATATTTTGACATGTTTTGAAGCTCTTCATATTTTTCACACCTTTTCAGGCTCTTCATGTTTTTGAACACCGTTTCATGCTCCGCCTATTTTTCAGACCGTTTCATTCTCCTCATATTTTTGACAACTTTTGAAGCTCTTCATATTTTTCACACCTTTTGAAGCTCTTCATATTTTTCACACCTTTTCAGGCTCTTCATGTTTTTCAACACCGCTTCATGCTCCTGCTATTTTACAGACCATTTCATACTCCTCATATTTTTTACATTTTTTAAGGCTCTTCATATTTTTCACACCTTTTCAGGCTCTTCATGTTTTTGAACACGGTTTCATGATCCTCCTATTTTTCAGAAAGTTTCATGCTCCTCATATTTTTGACACCTTTTAAACCTCTTCATATTGTTCACACCTTTTCAGGCTCTTCATGTTTTTCAACACCGGTTCATGCTCCTCCTCTTTTTCAGAAAGTTTCATGTTCCTCATATTTTTGAAACCTTTTGACGCTGTTCATATTTTTCTCACATTTTCTGGCTCTTCCTGTTTTTCAACACCATTTCATGCTCCTCTTATTTTTCAGACCGTTTCATGTTGCTCCTATTTTTCAGACCGTTTCATGATCCTAATATTTTTGAAACCTTTTGAAGCTCTTCATATTTTCACACCTTTTCAAGCTCTTCAAGATTTTCAACATCGCTTCATGCTCCTCCTTTTTTTCAGACCGTTTCATGCTCATCTCATTTTTGACAGCTTTTGAAGCTCTTCATATTTTTCACACCTTTTCAGGCTCTTCATGTTTTTGAACACCGCTTCATGCTCCTCCTTTTTTTCAGACCGTTTCTTTCTCCTCTTATATTTGACACTTTTTGAAGCTCTTCATATTTTTCACACCTTTTCAGGCTCTTCATGTTTTTCAACACCGATCCATGCTCCTCCTATTTTTCAGACCGTTTCATGCTCCTCATATTTTTCACACCTTTTGAAGCTCTTCATATTTTTCACACCTTTTCAGGCTCTTCAGGTTTTTCAGCTCCACTTCATGCTCCTCCTATATTTCAGACCGTTTCATGCTGCTCAAATTTTCTACACCTTTTCAAGCTCTTCATATTTTTCACACCTTTTCAGGCTCTTCATGTTTTTGAACACAGCTTCATGCTCCTCCTATTTTTCAGATCGTTTCATGCTCCTCCTATTTTCCGACCGTTTCTTGCTCCTCATACTTTTGACACTTTTTGAAGCTCTTCATATTTTTCACACCTTTTCTGGCTCTTCATGTTTTTGAACACAGCTTCATGCTCCTCCAATTTTTCAGACCGTTTCATGCTCGTCATATTTTTCACACCTTTTAAAGCTCTTCATATTTTTCTCACCTTTTCATGCTCTTCATGTTTTTCAGCACCAGTTCATGCTCCTCCTATTTTTCAGACCGTTTCATGCTCATCTCATTTTTTACACCTTTTGAAGCTCTTCATATTTTGCACACCTTTTCAGGCACTTCATGTTTTTCAGCTCCACTTCATGCTCCTCCTATTTTTCAGACCGTTTCATGCTGCTCTCATTTTTTACACCTTTTGAAGCTCTTCATATTTTTCACACCTTTTCAGGCTCTTCATGTTTTTCAACACAGCTTCATGCTCCTCCTATTTTTCAGATCGTTTCATGCTACTCCTATTTTTCAGACCGTTTCATTCTCCTCATATATTTGACACATTTTGAAGCTCTTCATATTTTTCACATTTTTGAAGCTCTTCATATTTTTCACACCTTTTCAGGCTCTTCATGATTTTCAACACCGCTTAATGCTCCTCCTATTTTTCAGACCGTTTCATGCTCATCTCATTTTTGACACCTTTTGAAGCTCTTCATAATTTTCACACCTTTTCAGGCTCTTCATATTTTTCGCACCTTTTCAGTCTCTTCATGTTGTTGAACACAGCTTCATGCTCCTATTTTTCAGACCGTTTAATGCTCCTCATAATTTTGACACCTTTTTAAGCTCTTCACATTTTTCACCCCTTTTCAGGCTCTTCATGTTTTTGAACACCGCTTCATGCTCCTTCTATTTTTCAGACCGTTTCATGCTCATCTAATTTGACAGCTTTTGAAGCTCTTCATATTTTTCACACCTTTTGAAGCTCTTCATATTGTTCACACATTTTCAGGCTCTTCATGTTTTTCAACACCGCTTCTTGATCCTCCTATTTTTCAGACCATTTCATGCTCCTCATAATTTGACACGTTTTGAAGCTCTTCATATTTTTCACACCTTTTCAGGCTCTTCATGTTTTTGAACACCGTTTCATGCTCCGCCTATTTTTCAGACCGTTTCATTCTCCTCATATTTTTGACAACTTTTGAAGCTCTTCATATTTTTCACACCTTTTGAAGCTCTTCATATTTTTCACACCTTTTCAGGCTCTTCATGTTTTTCAACACCGCTTCATGCTCCTGCTATTTTACAGACCATTTCATACTCCTCATATTTTTGACATTTTTTAAGGCTCTTCATATTTTTCACACCTTTTCAGGCTCTTCATGTTTTTGAACACGGTTTCATGATCCTCCTATTTTTCAGAAAGTTTCATGCTCCTCATATTTTTGACACCTTTTAAACCTCTTCATATTTTTCACAACTTTTCAGGCTCTTCATGTTTTTCAACACCGGTTCATGCTCCTCCTCTTTTTCAGAAAGTTTCATGCTCCTCATATTTTTGAAACCTTTTGAAGCTGTTCATATTTTTCTCACATTTTCAGGCTCTTCATGTTTTTGAACACCGTTTCATGCTCGTCCTTTTTTTCAAATCGTTTCATGCTCCTAATATATTTCACAACTTTTGAAGCTCTTCATATTTTTCACACCTTTTCAGGCTCTTCATGTTTTTCAACACCGCTTCATGATCCTCCTATTTTTCAGAAAGTTTCATGCTCCTCATATTTTTGACACCTTTTAAACGTCTTCATATTTTTCACACCTTTTCAGGCTCTTCATGTTTTTCAAAACCATTTCATGCTCCTCTTATTTTTAAGACCATTTCATGTTGCTCCTATTTTTCAGACCGTTTCATGATCCTCATATTTTTGAAACCTTTTGAAGCTCTTCATATTTTTAATAACTTTTCAAGGTCTTCCAGATTTTCAACAACGCTTCATGCTCCTGCTTTTTTTCAGACCGTTTCATGCTCATCTCATTTTTGACATCTTTTGAAGCTCTTCATATTTTTCACACCTTTTCAGGCTCTTCATGTTTTTGAACACCACTTCATGCTCCTCCTTTTTTTCAGACCTTTTCTTTCTCCTCATATATTTGACACTTTTTGAAGCTCTTCATATTTTTCACACCTATTCAGGCTCTTCATGTTTTTCAGCACCAGTTCATGCTCCTCCTATTTTTCAGAATGTTTCATGCTCCTCATATTTTAACCCCTTTTGAAGCTCTTCATATTTTTCACACCTTTTCAGGCTCTTCATGTTTTTCAGCACCAGTTCATGCTCCTCCTATTTTTCAGACCGTTTCATGCTCATCTCGTTTTTTACACCTTTTGAAGCTCTTCATATTTTGCACACCTTTTCAGGCACTTCATGTTTTTCAGCTCCACTTCATGCTCCTCCTATTTTTCAGACCGTTTCATGCTGCTCAAATTTTTTACACCTTTTGAAGCTCTTCATATATTTCACACCTTTTCAGGCTCTTTATGTTTTTGAACGCCACTTCATGCTCCTCGTATGTTTCAGACCGTTTCATGCTCCTCATATTTTTGACACGTTTTGGGGCTCTCATATTTTTCACACCATTTCCAGGCTCTTCATATTTTTGAACACCGTTTCATGCTCCTCCTATTTTTCAGAACGTTTCATGCTCCTCATATTTTTCACACCTTTTGAAGCTCTTCATATGTTTCGCACCTTCTCAGGCGCTTCATGTATTTGAGCACAGATTCATGCTCCTCCTATATTTCAGACCGTTTCATGCTCCTCCTATTTTTCAGACTGTTTCATGCACGTCTTATTATTGACACCTTTTGAAGCTCTTCATATTTTTCACCCCTTTTCAGGCTCTTCATGTTTTTGAACACCGCTTCATGCTCCTGCTATTTTTCAGACCGTTTCATGCTCATCTCATTTGACAGCTTTTGAAGCTCTTCATATTTTTCACATCTTTGAAGCTCTTCATATTATTCACACATTTTCAGGCTCTTCATGTTTTTCAACACCGCTTCTTGCTCCTCCTATTTTTCAGACCGTTTCATGTTCCTCATATTTTGACACGTTTTGAAGCTCTTCATGTTTTTCACACCTTTTTAGGCTCTTCATGTTTTTGAACACCGTTTCATGCTCCGCCTATTTTTCAGACCGTTTCAGTCTCCTCATATTTTTGACACCTTTTGAAGCTCTTCATATTTTTCAACCTTTTGAAGCTCTTCATATTTTTCACACCTTTTCAGGCTCTTCATGTTTTTCAACACTGCTTCATAATCCCCCTATTTTTAAGACCGTTTCATGTTGCTCCTATTTTTCAGACCGTTTCATGATCCTCATATTTTTGAAAACTTTTGAAGCTCTTCATATTTTTCACACCTTTTCAAGCTCTTCAAGATTTTCAACAACGCTTCATGCTCCTGCTTTTTTTCAGACCGTTTCATGCTCATCTCATTTTTGACAGCTTTTGAAGCTCTTCATATTTTTCACACCTTTTGAAGCTCTTCACATTTTTCACACCTTTTCAGGCTCTTCAAGTTTTTGAACATCACTTCATGCTCCTCCTATTTTTCAGACCGTTTCTTTCTCCTCATATATTTGACACTTTTTGAAGCTCTTCATATTTTTCACACCTTTTCAGGCTCTTCAAGTTTTTGAACATCACTTCATGCTCCTCCTATTTTTCAGACCGTTTCTTTCTCCTCATATATTTGACACCTTTTAAAGCTCTTCATATTTTTCACACCTTTTCAGGCTCTTCATGTTTTCAGCACCAGTTCATGCTCCTCCTATTTTTCAGACCGTTTCATGCTCATCTCATTTTTTACACCTTTTGCAGCTCTTCATATTTTACGCACCTTTTCAGGCTCTTCATGTTTTTCAACACAGCTTCATGCTCCTCCTATTTTTCAGACCGTTTCATTCTCCTCAAGTTTTTGACACCTGTTGAAGCTCTTCACATTTTTCACACCATTTCAGGCTCTTCACGATTTTCAACACCGCTTCATGATCCTCCTATTTTTCAGACCGTTTCATGCTCTTCTTATTTTTCAGACCGTTTCATGCTCCTCCTATTTTTCCGACCGTTTCATTCTCCTCATATATTTGACACATTTTGAAGCTCCTCCTATTTTTCCACACCTTTTCTGGCTCTTCATGTTTCTCCAAGCCGTTTAATGCTCCTCCTATTTTTCAGACCGTTTCATGCTCATCTAATTTTTGACACCTTTTGAAGCTCTTCATATTTTTCACACCTTTTCAGCCTCTTCATATTTTTCGCACCTTTTCAGTCTCTTCATGTTGTTGAACACAGCTTCATGCTCTTCCTATTTTTCAGACCGTTTAATGCTCCTCATAATTTTGACACCTTTTGAAGCTCTTCATATTTTTCACACCTTTTCAGGCTCTTCATATTTTTCACACATTTTCAGGCTCTTCATGTTTTTCAACACCGCTTCTTGCTCCTCCTATTTTTCAGACCGTTTCATGCTCCTCATATTTTGACACGTTTTGACGCTCTTCATATTTTTCACACCTTTTTAGGCTCTTCATGTTTTTGAACACCGTTTCATGCTCCGCCTATTTTTCAGACCGTTTCATTCTCCTCATATTTTTGACACCTTTTGAAGCTCTTCATATTTTTCACACCTTTTGACGCTCTTCATATTTTTCACACCTTTTCAGGCTCTTCATGTTTTTCAACACCGCTTCATGCTCCTGCTATTTTTCAGACCGTTTCATACTCCTCATATTTTTGACATTTTTTAAGGCTCTTCATATTTTTCACACCTTTTCAGGCTCTTCATGTTTTTGAACACGGTTTCATGATCCTCCTATTTTTCAGAATGTTTCATGCTCCTCATATTTTTGACACCTTTTAAACCTCTTCATATTTTTCACACCTTTTCAGGCTCTTCATGTTTTTCAACACCGGTTCATGCTCCTCCTCTTTTTCAGAAAGTTTCATGCTCCTCATATTTTTGAAACCTTTTGAAGCTCTTCATATTTTTCTCGCATTTTCAGGCTCTTCCTGTTTTTCAACACCATTTCATGCTCCTCTTATTTTTCAGACCGTTTCATGTTGCTCCTATTTTTCACACATCTTGAAGCTCTTTATATTTGTCACACCTTTTCAGGCTCTTCATGTTTTTTAACACCGCTTCATGCTCCTCCTATTTTTGAGATCGTTTCATGGTCCTCATATTTTTCACACGTTTTGAAGCTCTTCATATTTTTCGCACCTTCTCAGGCGCTTCATGTATTTGAGCACAGATCATGTTCCTCCTATTTTTCAGACCGTTTCATGCTCCTCATATTTTTCACACATCTTGAAGCTCTTTATATTTGTCACACCTTTTCAGGCTCTTCATGTTTTTTAACACCGCTTCATGCTCCTCCTATTTTTGAGATCGTTTCATGGTCCTCATATTTTTCACACCTTTTGAAGCTCTGCATATTTTTCGCACCTTCTCAGGCGCTTCATGTATTTGAGCACAGATTCATGTTCTTCCTATTTTTCGGACCGTTTCATGCTCCTCATATTTTTCACACATCTTGAAGCTCTTTATATTTGTCACACCTTTTCAGGCTCTTCATGTTTTTTAACACCGCTTCATGCTCCTCCTACTTTTGAGATCGTTTCATGGTCCTCATATTTTTCTCACCTTTTGAAGCTCTTCATATTTTTCGCACCTTCTCAGGCGCTTCATGTATTTGAGCACAGATTCATGTTCCTCCTATTTTTCAGACCGTTTCATGCTCCTCATATTTTTGACACCTTTTGAAGCTCTTCATATTTTTCACACCTTTTCATGCTCTTCATGTTTTTCACACCGTTTCATGCTCCTCCTATTTTTCAGACCGTTACATGCTCCTCATATTTTTCACACGTTTTGAAGCTCTTCATTTTTTTCACACCTTTTCAGGCTCTTCATGTTTTTGAACACCGCTTCATGCTCCTCATATTTTTGAGACCGTTTCATGCTCCTCATATTTTTGACACCTTTTGAAGCTCTTCATATTTTTCACACCTTTTCATGCTCTTCATGTTTTTCACACCGTTTCATGCTCCTCCTATATTTCAGACCGTTTCATGCTCCTCCTATTTTTCAGACTGTTTCATGCACATCTTATTATTGACACCTTTTGAAGCTTTTCATTTTTTTCACACCTTTTCAGGCTCTTCATGTTTTTCAACACCGCTTCATGCTCCTCCTATTTTTCAGACCATTTCATGCTCCTCATGTATTTCACACCTTTTGAAGCTCTTCATATTTTCCATATCTTTCAGGCTCTTCATGTCTTTAAAAACCGCTTCATGCTCCTCCTATTTTTCACACCGTTTCATGCTCCTCATATTTTTGACACGTTTTGGGCTCTTCATATTTTTCACACCATTCCAGGCTCTTCATATTTTTGAACACCGTTTCATACTCCTCCTATTTTTCAGACCGTTTCCTGCTCCTCATATTTTTGACACCTTTTGAAGCTCTTCATATATTTCACACCTTTTCAGGCTCTTCATTTTCTTTAACACCGCTTCATGCTCCTCCTATTTTTCAGACAGTTTCATGCTCCTCATAATTTTCACACCTTTTGAAGCTTGACATAATTGCACAGCTTTTCAGGCTCTTCATGGTTTTGAATATCGCTTCATGCTCCTCCTATTTTTCAGACCGTTTCATGCTCCTTATATTTTTGACACCTTTGGAAGCTCTTCATATATTTCCCACTTTTTCAGGCTCATCATGTTTTTCAACACCACTTCATGCTCCTCCTATTTTTCAGGCCGTTTCATGCTCATCTCATTTTTGACACCTTTTGAAGCTCTTCATATTTTTCACACCTTTAGAAGCTCTTCATATTTTTCACACGTTCTCAGCCTCTTCATGTTTTTCAACACCGCTTCATGCACCTCCTTTTTTTCAGACCGTTTCATGCTCATCTCATTTTTGACACGTTTTGTAGGTCTTCATATTTTTCACAAATTTTCATGCTCTTCATGTCTTCGAACACCATTTCATGCTCGTCCTATTTGTCAGACCGTTTCATGCTCCTCATATTTTTCACACCTTTTGAAGCTCTTCATATTTTTCACACCTTTTGAAGCTCTTCATATTTTCCACACGTTTTCAGGCTCCTCATGTTTTTGAACACCGCTTCATGCTCCTCATATTTTTCAGACCGTTTCGTGCTCCTCATATTCTTGACACCTTCTGAAGCTCTTCATATTTTTCACACCTTTTCAGGCTCTTCATGTTTTTGATCACCGTTTCATGCTCCTCCTATTTATCAGACCGTTTCATGCTCATGTCATTGTCGACACCTTTTCAAGCTCTTCATATATTTGACACCTTTTGAAGCTCTTCATATTTTGCACACCTTTCCAGGCTCTTCATATTTTTCAACACCGCTTCCTGCTCCACCTATTTTTCAGACCGTTTCATGCTCCTCATATTTTTGACACCTTTTGAAGCTTTTCATATTTTTCACACCTTTTCATGCTCTTCATTTTTTTCAACACTACTTCTTGCTCCTCCACTTTTTCAGACCATTTCATGCTCATCTAATTTTTGACACCTGTTGAAGCTCTTCATATTTTTCACACCTTCTGAAGCTCTTTATATTTTTCACACTTTTTCAGGCTCTTCATGTTTTTCAACACCACTTCATGCTTCTCCTATTTTTCAGACCGTTTCATGCTCCTCATATTTTTGACACCTTTTGAAGCTCTTCATATTTTTCACACTTTTCAGGCTCTTCATGTTTTTCAACACCAATTCATGCTCCTCCTATTTTTCAGACCTTTTCATGCTCCTCATATTTTTGATACCTTTAGAAGCTCTTCATATTTTTCACACTTTTCAGGCTCTTCATGTTTTTCAACACCACTTCATGCTTCTCCTATTTTTCAGACCGTTTCATGCTCCTCATATTTTTGACACATTTTGAAGCTCTTCATATTTTTCACACCTTTTCAGGCTCTTCATGTTTCTGAACACCGCTTCATCCTCCTCCTATTTTTCAGACCGTTTCATGCTCCTCATATTTTTGACACTTTTTGAAGCTCCTCATATGTTTCACACATTTTGAAGCTCTTCATATATTTCACACCATTTCAGGATCTTCATGTTTTTAAAACCACTTCATGCTCTCCTATTTTTCAGACCATTTCCTGCTCATCGATTTTTGACACATTTTGAAGCTCTTCATTTTTTTCACACCTTTTGAAGCTCTTCATGTTTTTCACACTTTTCAGGCTCTTCATGTTTTTCAACACCACTTCATGCTCTTCCAATTTTACACGTCGTTTCGTTTCCTCATATATTTGACACCTTTAGAAGATCTTCATATTTGTCACACATTTTCAGCCTCTTCATGTTTTTCAACATCGCTTCATGCCCCTCCCATTTTTCAGACCATTTCATTCTCCTCATATTTTTGATTCCTTTGAAGCTCTTCATATATTTCACACCTTTTCAGGCTCTTCATGTTTTTAAAACCACTTCATGCTCTCCTATTTTTCAGACCATTTCCTGCTCTTCGATTTTTGACACATTTTGAAGCTCTTCATATTTTTCACACCTTTTGAAGCTCTTCATATTTTTCACACTTTTCAGGCTCTTCATGTTTTTGAACACCGCTTCATGCTCCTCCTATTTTTCAGACCGTTTCATGCTCCTCATGTATTTCACATCTTTTGACGCTCTTCATATTTTTCACACTTTTTCAGGCTCTTCATCTTTTTCCACACCACGTCATGCTTCTCCTATTTTTCAGACTGTTTCATGCTCCTCATGTATTTCACACCTTTTGAAGCTCTTCATATTTTTCACACCTTTTCTGGCTCTTCATGTTCTTGATCAGCATTTCATGCTCCTTCTATTTTTCAGACCGTTTCATGCTCCTCATATTTTTGACACCTTTTGAAGCTCTTCATATTTTTCACACATTTTCAGGGTCTTCATGTTTTGAACACCGCTTCATGCTCCTCCTATTTTTCAGACCGTTTCATGCTCCTCATATTTTTGTCACCTTATGAAGCTCTTCATATTTTTCACACTTTTCAGGCTCTTCATGTTTTTCAACACCACTTCATGCTCCTCCTATTTTTCAGACATTTTCATGCTCCTCCTATTTTTCAGACCGTTTCATGTCCTCATAATTTTGACACTTTTTCAAGCTCCTCATATTTTTCACACGTTATGAAGGTCTTCATATATTTCACAACATTTCAGGCTCTTCATGTTTTTCAACACCACTTCATGCTCCTCCTATTTTTCAGAGAGTTTCATGCTCCTCATGTATTTCACACCTTTTGAAGCTCTTCATATTTTTCACACCTTTTCAGGCTCTTCATATTTTTCAACACTACTTCTTGCTCCTCCAATTTTTCAGACCGTTTCATGCTCATCTAATTTTTGACACCTTTTGTAGCTATGCGTATTTTTCACAACTTTTCAGGCTCTTCATGTTTTTGAACACCACTGCATGCTTCTCCTATTTTACAGACTGTATCATGCTTTTCATATTTTTCACACCTTTTGAAGCTCTTCATTTATTTCACACCTTTTCAGGCTCTTCATATTTTTGAACACCGCTTCATGCTCCTCCTATTTCTCAGACCATTTCATGCTCCTCATGTATTTCACACCTTTTGAAGCTCTTCATATTTTGCACACATTTTCAGGCTTTTCATGTTTTTCACAACCACTTCATGCTGCTCCTATTTTTCAGACCGTTTCATGCACATCTCATTTTTGACACCTTTTGAAGCTCTTCATATTTTTCACACCATTTTCAGGCTCTTCATGTTTTTCAACACCGCTTTATGATCCTCCTATTTTTCAGACCGTTTCATATTCCTCATATTTTTGAGACATTTTGAAGCTCTTCATATTTTCCCACGTTTTCAAGCTCTTTATGGTTTTCAACACCACTTGATGCTCCTCCTATTTTTCATACCGTTTCATGGTCCTCATATTTTTCACACCTTTTGAAATTCTTCATATTTTTCACACATTTTCAGGCTTTTCATGTTTTTCAAAACCGCTTCATGCTTCTCCTATTTTTCAGACCGTTTCATGCTCCTTATAATTTTTACACATTTTGTAGCTCTTCATATTTTTCACCCCTTTTCAGGCTCTTCCTGTTTTTGAACACCACTTCATGCTCCCCCTTATTTTTCAGACCGTATCATGCTCCTCATATTTTTGACAACTTTTGAAGCTCTTCATAATTTTCACACCTTTTCAAGCTCTTCTTGGTTTTGAACAACGCTTCATGCTCCTCCTATTTTTCAGACCGTTTCAAACTCCTCATATTTTTGACACCTTTTGAAGCTATTCACATTTTCCCACCTTTTCAGGCTCTTCATGTTTTTGAACACCGCTTCATGCTCCTCCTATTTCTCAGACCATTTCATGCTCCTCATGTATTTCACACCTTTTGAAGCTCTTCATATTTTGCACACATTTTGAGGCTTTTCATGTTTTTCACAACCACTTCATGCTGTTCCTATTTTTCAGACCGTTTCATGCACATCTCATTTTTGACACCTTTTGAAGCTCTTCATATTTTTCACACCATTTTCAGGCTCTTCATGTTTTTCAACACCGCTTTATGATCCTCCTATTTTTCAGACCGTTTCATATTCCTCATATTTTTGAGACATTTTGAAGCTCTTCATATTTTCCCACGTTTTCAAGCTCTTTATGGTTTTCAACACCACTTGATGCTCCTCCTATTTTTCATACCGTTTCATGGTCCTCATATTTTTCACACCTTTTGAAATTCTTCATATTTTTCACACATTTTCAGGCTTTTTTTTTTCAAAACCGCTTCATGCTTCTCCTATTTTTCAGACCGTTTCATGCTCCTCATGTATTTCACACCTTTTGAAGCTCTTCGTATTTTTCACACCTTTTCAGGATCTTCATGTTTTTGAACACCGCTTCATGCCCCTCCTATTTTTCCGACCGTTTCATTCTCCTCATATTTTTGATACCTTTTGAAGCTCTTCATATATTTCACACCTTTTCAGGCTCTTCATGTTTTTAACACCATTTCATGCTCTCCTATTTTTTAGACCATTTCCTGCTCATCGATTTTTGACACTTTGAAGGTCTTCATATTTTTCACACCTTTTGAAGCTCTTAATATTTTTCACACGTTTTCAGGCTCTTCACGTTTTTCAACACCGCTTCATGCTCCTCCTATTTTTCAGACCGTTTCATGCTCCTCATATATTTGACACGTTTTGAAGCTCTTCATATTTTTCACCACTTTTCAGTCTCTTCATGTTTTTGAACACCGTTTCATGCTCTTCCAATTTGTCAAACCGTTTCATGCTCCTCATATTTTTGACACCTTTTGAAGCTCTTCATATTTTTGACATCTTTTCAGGCTCTTCATGTTTTTGAACACCACTTCTTGCTCCTTATTTTTTGCAGATCGTTTCATACTCCTCATATTTTTGACACCTTTTGAAGCTCTTCATATTTCTCACACCTTTTCAGGCTCTTCATGTTTTTCAGCACCGATTCATGCTGCTCCTATTTTTCAGACCGTTTCATGCTCATCTCTTTTTTGACACCTTTTGAAGCTTTGCATATTTTTCACAACTTTTCAGGCTCTTCATGTATTTGAACACCGCTTCAGGCTAATCCTATTTTTCAAAACATATCATGTTCATCATATTTTTCACACTTTTGAGGCTCTTCATATTTTTCACACCTTTTCATGGTCTTCATGTTTTTGAACACCACTTCATGCTCCTCCTATTTTTCAGACCGTTTAATCCTCCTCATGTATTTCACACCTTTTGAAGCTCTTCATAATTTTCACATCTTTTCATGCTCTTCATGTTTTTGAACACCATTTCATGCTCCTTCTATTTTGCAGACGGTTTCATGCTCCTCATATTTTTATACCTTTTCAAGCTCTTCATATATTTCACACCTTTTCAGGCTCTTCATGTTTTTGAACACCGCTTCATGCTCCTCCTATTTTTCAGACCGTTTCAGGCTCATCTCATTTTTTACACCTTTTGAAGCTCTTCATATTTTTCACACGTTTTCAGGCTCTTCACGTTTTTCAACACCGCTTCATGCTCCTCCTATTTTTCAGACCGTTTCATGCTCCTCATATATTTGACACGTTTTGAAGCTTTTCATATTTTTCACCACTTTTCAGTCTCTTCATGTTTTTGAACACCGTTTCATGCTCTTCCAATTTGTCAAACCGTTTCATGCTCCTCATATTTTTGACACCTTTTGAAGCTCTTCATATTTTTGACATCTTTTCAGGCTCTTCATGTTTTTGAACACCACTTCTTGCTCCTTATTTTTTGCAGATCGTTTCATACTCCTCATATTTTTGACACCTTTTGAAGCTCTTCATATTTCTCACACCTTTTCAGGCTCTTCATGTTTTTCAGCACCGATTCATGCTGCTCCTATTTTTCAGACCGTTTCATGCTCATCTCTTTTTTGACACCTTTTGAAGCTTTGCATATTTTTCACAACTTTTCAGGCTCTTCATGTATTTGAACACCGCTTCAGGCTAATCCTATTTTTCAAAACATATCATGTTCATCATATTTTTCACACTTTTGAGGCTCTTCATATTTTTCACACCTTTTCATGGTCTTCATGTTTTTGAACACCACTTCATGCTCCTCCTATTTTTCAGACCGTTTAATCCTCCTCATGTATTTCACACCTTTTGAAGCTCTTCATAATTTTCACATCTTTTCATGCTCTTCATGTTTTTGAACACCATTTCATGCTCCTCCTATTTTGCAGACGGTTTCATGCTCCTCATATTTTTACACCTTTTCAAGCTCTTCATATATTTCACACCTTTTCAGGCTCTTCATGTTTTGAACACCGCTTCATGCTCCTCCTATTTTTCAGACCGTTTCAGGCTCATCTCATTTTTTACACCTTTTGAAGCTCTTCATATTTTGCACACCTTTCCAGGCTCTTCATGTTTTTCAGCTCCACTTCATGCTCCTCCTATTTTTCAGACCGTTTCATGCTCCTCATATTTTGACACGTTTTGAAGCTCTTCATATTTTTCACACCTTTTCAGGCTCTTCATGTTTTTGAACACCGTTTCATGCTCCGCCTATTTTTCAGACCGTTTCATTCTCCTCATATTTTTGACAACTTTTGAAGCTCTTCATATTTTTCACACCTTTTGAAGCTCTTCATATTTTTCACACCTTTTCAGGCTCTTCATGATTTTCAACACCGCTTAATGCTCCTCCTATTTTTCAGACCGTTTCATGCTCATTTCATTTTTGACACCTTTTGAAGATCTTCATATTTTTCATACCTTTTCAGGCTCTTCATATTTTTCGCACCTTTTCAGGCTCTTCATGTTGTTGAACACAGCTTCATGCTCCTCCCATTTTTCAGACCTTTTAATGCTCCTCATAATTTTGACACCTTTTGAAGCTCTTCATATTTTTCACCCCTTTTCAGGATCTTCATGTTTTTGAACACCTCTTCATGCTCCTGCTATTTTTCAGACCGTTTCATGCTCATCTCATTTGACAGCTTTTGAAGCTCTTCATATTTTTCACATCTTTTGAAGCTCTTCATATTTTTCACACATTTTCAGACTCTTCATGTTTTTCAACACCGCTTCTTGCTCCTCCTATTTTTCAGACCGTTTCATGCTCCTCATATTTTGACATGTTTTGAAGCTCTTCATATTTTTCACACCTTTTCAGGCTCTTCATGTTTTTGAACACCGTTTCATGCTCCGCCTATTTTTCAGACCGTTTCATTCTCCTCATATTTTTGACAACTTTTGAAGCTCTTCATATTTTTCACACCTTTTGAAGCTCTTCATATTTTTCACACCTTTTCAGGCTCTTCATGTTTTTCAGCACCGCTTCATGCTCCTGCTATTTTACAGACCATTTCATACTCCTCATATTTTTGACATTTTTTAAGGCTCTTCATATTTTTCACACCTTTTCAGGCTCTTCATGTTTTTGAACACGGTTTCATGATCCTCCTATTTTTCAGAAAGTTTCATGCTCCTCATATTTTTGACACCTTTTAAACCTCTTCATATTGTTCACACCTTTTCAGGCTCTTCATGTTTTTCAACACCGGTTCATGCTCCTCCTCTTTTTCAGAAAGTTTCATGTTCCTCATATTTTTGAAACCTTTTGACGCTGTTCATATTTTTCTCACATTTTCTGGCTCTTCCTGTTTTTCAACACCATTTCATGCTCCTCTTATTTTTCAGACCGTTTCATGTTGCTCCTATTTTTCAGACCCTTTCATGATCCTAATATTTTTGAAACCTTTTGAAGCTCTTCATATTTTCACACCTTTTCAAGCTCTTCAAGATTTTCAACATCGCTTCATGCTCCTCCTTTTTTTCAGACCGTTTCATGCTCATCTCATTTTTGACAGCTTTTGAAGCTCTTCATATTTTTCACACCTTTTCAGGCTCTTCATGTTTTTGAACACCGCTTCATGCTCCTCCTTTTTTTCAGACCGTTTCTTTCTCCTCTTATATTTGACACTTTTTGAAGCTCTTCATATTTTTCACACCTTTTCAGGCTCTTCATGTTTTTCAACACCGATCCATGCTCCTCCTATTTTTCAGACCGTTTCATGCTCCTCATATTTTTCACACCTTTTGAAGCTCTTCATATTTTTCACACCTTTTCAGGCTCTTCAGGTTTTTCAGCTCCACTTCATGCTCCTCCTATATTTCAGACCGTTTCATGCTGCTCAAATTTTCTACACCTTTTCAAGCTCTTCATATTTTTCACACCTTTTCAGGCTCTTCATGTTTTTGAACACAGCTTCATGCTCCTCCTATTTTTCAGATCGTTTCATGCTCCTCCTATTTTCCGACCGTTTCTTGCTCCTCATACTTTTGACACTTTTTGAAGCTCTTCATATTTTTCACACCTTTTCTGGCTCTTCATGTTTTTGAACACAGCTTCATGCTCCTCCAATTTTTCAGACCGTTTCATGCTCGTCATATTTTTCACACCTTTTAAAGCTCTTCATATTTTTCTCACCTTTTCATGCTCTTCATGTTTTTCAGCACCAGTTCATGCTCCTCCTATTTTTCAGACCGTTTCATGCTCATCTCATTTTTTACACCTTTTGAAGCTCTTCATATTTTGCACACCTTTTCAGGCACTTCATGTTTTTCAGCTCCACTTCATGCTCCTCCTATTTTTCAGACCGTTTCATGCTGCTCTCATTTTTTACACCTTTTGAAGCTCTTCATATTTTTCACACCTTTTCAGGCTCTTCATGTTTTTCAACACAGCTTCATGCTCCTCCTATTTTTCAGATCGTTTCATGCTACTCCTATTTTTCAGACCGTTTCATGCTCCTCAAGTTTTTGACACCTGTTGAAGCTCTTCACATTTTTCACACCATTTCAGGCTCTTCACGATTTTCAACACCGCTTCATGACCCTCCTATTTTTCAGACCGTTTCATGCTCTTCCTATTTTTCAGACCGTTTCATGCTCCTCCTATTTTTCAGACCGTTTCATTCTCCTCATATATTTGACACATTTTGAAGCTCTTCATATTTTTCACATTTTTGAAGCTCTTCATATTTTTCACACCTTTTCAGGCTCTTCATGATTTTCAACACCGCTTAATGCTCCTCCTATTTTTCAGACCGTTTCATGCTCATCTCATTTTTGACACCTTTTGAAGCTCTTCATAATTTTCACACCTTTTCAGGCTCTTCATATTTTTCGCACCTTTTCAGTCTCTTCATGTTGTTGAACACAGCTTCATGCTCCTATTTTTCAGACCGTTTAATGCTCCTCATAATTTTGACACCTTTTTAAGCTCTTCACATTTTTCACCCCTTTTCAGGCTCTTCATGTTTTTGAACACCGCTTCATGCTCCTTCTATTTTTCAGACCGTTTCATGCTCATCTAATTTGACAGCTTTTGAAGCTCTTCATATTTTTCACACCTTTTGAAGCTCTTCATATTGTTCACACATTTTCAGGCTCTTCATGTTTTTCAACACCGCTTCTTGATCCTCCTATTTTTCAGACCGTTTCATGCTCCTCATAATTTGACACGTTTTGAAGCTCTTCATATTTTTCACACCTTTTCAGGCTCTTCATGTTTTTGAACACCGTTTCATGCTCCGCCTATTTTTCAGACCGTTTCATTCTCCTCATATTTTTGACAACTTTTGAAGCTCTTCATATTTTTCACACCTTTTGAAGCTCTTCATATTTTTCACACCTTTTCAGGCTCTTCATGTTTTTCAACACCGCTTCATGCTCCTGCTATTTTACAGACCATTTCATACTCCTCATATTTTTGACATTTTTTAAGGCTCTTCATATTTTTCACACCTTTTCAGGCTCTTCATGTTTTTGAACACGGTTTCATGATCCTCCTATTTTTCAGAAAGTTTCATGCTCCTCATATTTTTGACACCTTTTAAACCTCTTCATATTTTTCACAACTTTTCAGGCTCTTCATGTTTTTCAACACCGGTTCATGCTCCTCCTCTTTTTCAGAAAGTTTCATGCTCCTCATATTTTTGAAACCTTTTGAAGCTGTTCATATTTTTCTCACATTTTCAGGCTCTTCATGTTTTTGAACACCGTTTCATGCTCGTCCTTTTTTTCAAATCGTTTCATGCTCCTAATATATTTCACAACTTTTGAAGCTCTTCATATTTTTCACACCTTTTCAGGCTCTTCATGTTTTTCAACACCGCTTCATGATCCTCCTATTTTTCAGAAAGTTTCATGCTCCTCATATTTTTGACACCTTTTAAACGTCTTCATATTTTTCACACCTTTTCAGGCTCTTCATGTTTTTCAAAACCATTTCATGCTCCTCTTATTTTTAAGACCATTTCATGTTGCTCCTATTTTTCAGACCGTTTCATGATCCTCATATTTTTGAAACCTTTTGAAGCTCTTCATATTTTTAATAACTTTTCAAGGTCTTCCAGATTTTCAACAACGCTTCATGCTCCTGCTTTTTTTCAGACCGTTTCATGCTCATCTCATTTTTGACATCTTTTGAAGCTCTTCATATTTTTCACACCTTTTCAGGCTCTTCATGTTTTTGAACACCACTTCATGCTCCTCCTTTTTTTCAGACCTTTTCTTTCTCCTCATATATTTGACACTTTTTGAAGCTCTTCATATTTTTCACACCTATTCAGGCTCTTCATGTTTTTCAGCACCAGTTCATGCTCCTCCTATTTTTCAGAATGTTTCATGCTCCTCATATTTTAACCCCTTTTGAAGCTCTTCATATTTTTCACACCTTTTCAGGCTCTTCATGTTTTTCAGCACCAGTTCATGCTCCTCCTATTTTTCAGACCGTTTCATGCTCATCTCGTTTTTTACACCTTTTGAAGCTCTTCATATTTTGCACACCTTTTCAGGCACTTCATGTTTTTCAGCTCCACTTCATGCTCCTCCTATTTTTCAGACCGTTTCATGCTGCTCAAATTTTTTACACCTTTTGAAGCTCTTCATATATTTCACACCTTTTCAGGCTCTTTATGTTTTTGAACGCCACTTCATGCTCCTCGTATGTTTCAGACCGTTTCATGCTCCTCATATTTTTGACACGTTTTGGGGCTCTCATATTTTTCACACCATTTCCAGGCTCTTCATATTTTTGAACACCGTTTCATGCTCCTCCTATTTTTCAGAACGTTTCATGCTCCTCATATTTTTCACACCTTTTGAAGCTCTTCATATGTTTCGCACCTTCTCAGGCGCTTCATGTATTTGAGCACAGATTCATGCTCCTCCTATATTTCAGACCGTTTCATGCTCCTCCTATTTTTCAGACTGTTTCATGCACGTCTTATTATTGACACCTTTTGAAGCTCTTCATATTTTTCACCCCTTTTCAGGCTCTTCATGTTTTTGAACACCGCTTCATGCTCCTGCTATTTTTCAGACCGTTTCATGCTCATCTCATTTGACAGCTTTGAAGCTCTTCATATTTTTCACATCTTTGAAGCTCTTCATATTATTCACACATTTTCAGGCTCTTCATGTTTTTCAACACCGCTTCTTGCTCCTCCTATTTTTCAGACCGTTTCATGTTCCTCATATTTTGACACGTTTTGAAGCTCTTCATGTTTTTCACACCTTTTTAGGCTCTTCATGTTTTTGAACACCGTTTCATGCTCCGCCTATTTTTCAGACCGTTTCAGTCTCCTCATATTTTTGACACCTTTTGAAGCTCTTCATATTTTTCAACCTTTTGAAGCTCTTCATATTTTTCACACCTTTTCAGGCTCTTCATGTTTTTCAACACTGCTTCATAATCCCCCTATTTTTAAGACCGTTTCATGTTGCTCCTATTTTTCAGACCGTTTCATGATCCTCATATTTTTGAAAACTTTTGAAGCTCTTCATATTTTTCACACCTTTTCAAGCTCTTCAAGGTTTTCAACAACGCTTCATGCTCCTGCTTTTTTTCAGACCGTTTCATGCTCATCTCATTTTTGACAGCTTTTGAAGCTCTTCATATTTTTCACACCTTTTGAAGCTCTTCACATTTTTCACACCTTTTCAGGCTCTTCAAGTTTTTGAACATCACTTCATGCTCCTCCTATTTTTCAGACCGTTTCTTTCTCCTCATATATTTGACACTTTTTGAAGCTCTTCATATTTTTCACACCTTTTCAGGCTCTTCAAGTTTTTGAACATCACTTCATGCTCCTCCTATTTTTCAGACCGTTTCTTTCTCCTCATATATTTGACACCTTTTAAAGCTCTTCATATTTTTCACACCTTTTCAGGCTCTTCATGTTTTCAGCACCAGTTCATGCTCCTCCTATTTTTCAGACCGTTTCATGCTCATCTCATTTTTTACACCTTTTGCAGCTCTTCATATTTTACGCACCTTTTCAGGCTCTTCATGTTTTTCAACACAGCTTCATGCTCCTCCTATTTTTCAGACCGTTTCATTCTCCTCAAGTTTTTGACACCTGTTGAAGCTCTTCACATTTTTCACACCATTTCAGGCTCTTCACGATTTTCAACACCGCTTCATGATCCTCCTATTTTTCAGACCGTTTCATGCTCTTCTTATTTTTCAGACCGTTTCATGCTCCTCCTATTTTTCCGACCGTTTCATTCTCCTCATATATTTGACACATTTTGAAGCTCCTCCTATTTTTCCACACCTTTTCTGGCTCTTCATGTTTCTCCACGCCGTTTAATGCTCCTCCTATTTTTCAGACCGTTTCATGCTCATCTAATTTTTGACACCTTTTGAAGCTCTTCATATTTTTCACACCTTTTCAGCCTCTTCATATTTTTCGCACCTTTTCAGTCTCTTCATGTTGTTGAACACAGCTTCATGCTCTTCCTATTTTTCAGACCGTTTAATGCTCCTCATAATTTTGACACCTTTTGAAGCTCTTCATATTTTTCACACCTTTTCAGGCTCTTCATATTTTTCACACATTTTCAGGCTCTTCATGTTTTTCAACACCGCTTCTTGCTCCTCCTATTTTTCAGACCGTTTCATACTCCTCATATTTTGACACGTTTTGACGCTCTTCATATTTTTCACACCTTTTTAGGCTCTTCATGTTTTTGAACACCGTTTCATGCTCCGCCTATTTTTCAGACCGTTTCATTCTCCTCATATTTTTGACACCTTTTGAAGCTCTTCATATTTTTCACACCTTTTGACGCTCTTCATATTTTTCACACCTTTTCAGGCTCTTCATGTTTTTCAACACCGCTTCATGCTCCTGCTATTTTTCAGACCGTTTCATACTCCTCATATTTTTGACATTTTTTAAGGCTCTTCATATTTTTCACACCTTTTCAGGCTCTTCATGTTTTTGAACACGGTTTCATGATCCTCCTATTTTTCAGAATGTTTCATGCTCCTCATATTTTTGACACCTTTTAAACCTCTTCATATTTTTCACACCTTTTCAGGCTCTTCATGTTTTTCAACACCGGTTCATGCTCCTCCTCTTTTTCAGAAAGTTTCATGCTCCTCATATTTTTGAAACCTTTTGAAGCTCTTCATATTTTTCTCGCATTTTCAGGCTCTTCCTGTTTTTCAACACCATTTCATGCTCCTCTTATTTTTCAGACCGTTTCATGTTGCTCCTATTTTTCACACATCTTGAAGCTCTTTATATTTGTCACACCTTTTCAGGCTCTTCATGTTTTTTAACACCGCTTCATGCTCCTCCTATTTTTGAGATCGTTTCATGGTCCTCATATTTTTCACACGTTTTGAAGCTCTTCATATTTTTCGCACCTTCTCAGGCGCTTCATGTATTTGAGCACAGATCATGTTCCTCCTATTTTTCAGACCGTTTCATGCTCCTCATATTTTTCACACATCTTGAAGCTCTTTATATTTGTCACACCTTTTCAGGCTCTTCATGTTTTTTAACACCGCTTCATGCTCCTCCTATTTTTGAGATCGTTTCATGGTCCTCATATTTTTCACACCTTTTGAAGCTCTGCATATTTTTCGCACCTTCTCAGGTGCTTCATGTATTTGAGCACAGATTCATGTTCTTCCTATTTTTCGGACCGTTTCATGCTCCTCATATTTTTCACACATCTTGAAGCTCTTTATATTTGTCACACCTTTTCAGGCTCTTCATGTTTTTTAACACCGCTTCATGCTCCTCCTACTTTTGAGATCGTTTCATGGTCCTCATATTTTTCTCACCTTTTGAAGCTCTTCATATTTTTCGCACCTTCTCAGGCGCTTCATGTATTTGAGCACAGATTCATGTTCCTCCTATTTTTCAGACCGTTTCATGCTCCTCATATTTTTGACACCTTTTGAAGCTCTTCATTTTTTTCACACCTTTTCAGGCTCTTCATGTTTTTGAACACCGCTTCATGCTCCTCCTATTTTTGAGACCGTTTCATGCTCCTCATATTTTTGACACCTTTTGAAGCTCTTCATATTTTTCACACCTTTTCATGCTCTTCATGTTTTTCACACCGTTTCATGCTCCTCCTATTTTTCAGACCGTTACATGCTCCTCATATTTTTCACACGTTTTGAAGCTCTTCATTTTTTTCACACCTTTTCAGTCTCTTCATGTTTTTGAACACCGCTTCATGCTCCTCATATTTTTGAGACCGTTTCATGCTCCTCATATTTTTGACACCTTTTGAAGCTCTTCATATTTTTCACACCTTTTCATGCTCTTCATGTTTTTCACACCGTTTCATGCTCCTCCTATATTTCAGACCGTTTCATGCTCCTCCTATTTTTCAGACTGTTTCATGCACATCTTATTATTGACACCTTTTGAAGCTTTTCATTTTTTTCACACCTTTTCAGGCTCTTCATGTTTTTCAACACCGCTTCATGCTCCTCCTATTTTTCAGACCATTTCATGCTCCTCATGTATTTCACACCTTTTGAAGCTCTTCATATTTTCCATATCTTTCAGGCTCTTCATGTCTTTAAAAACCGCTTCATGCTCCTCCTATTTTTCACACCGTTTCATGCTCCTCATATTTTTGACACGTTTTGGGCTCTTCATATTTTTCACACCATTCCAGGCTCTTCATATTTTTGAACACCGTTTCATACTCCTCCTATTTTTCAGACCGTTTCCTGCTCCTCATATTTTTGACACCTTTTGAAGCTCTTCATATATTTCACACCTTTTCAGGCTCTTCATTTTCTTTAACACCGCTTCATGCTCCTCCTATTTTTCAGACAGTTTCATGCTCCTCATAATTTTCACACCTTTTGAAGCTTGACATAATTGCACAGCTTTTCAGGCTCTTCATGGTTTTGAATATCGCTTCATGCTCCTCCTATTTTTCAGACCGTTTCATGCTCCTTATATTTTTGACTCCTTTGGAAGCTCTTCATATATTTTCCACTTTTTCAGGCTCATCATGTTTTTCAACACCACTTCATGCTCCTCCTATTTTTCAGGCCGTTTCATGCTCATCTCATTTTTGACACCTTTTGAAGCTCTTCATATTTTTCACACCTTTAGAAGCTCTTCATATTTTTCACACGTTCTCAGCCTCTTCATGTTTTTCAACACCGCTTCATGCACCTCCTTTTTTTCAGACCGATTCATGCTCATCTCATTTTTGACACGTTTTGTAGGTCTTCATATTTTTCACAAATTTTCATGCTCTTCATGTCTTCGAACACCATTTCATGCTCGTCCTATTTGTCAGACCGTTTCATGCTCCTCATATTTTTCACACCTTTTGAAGCTCTTCATATTTTTCACACCTTTTGAAGCTCTTCATATTTTCCACACGTTTTCAGGCTCCTCATGTTTTTGAACACCGCTTCATGCTCCTCATATTTTTCAGACCGTTTCGTGCTCCTCATATTCTTGACACCTTCTGAAGCTCTTCATATTTTTCACACCTTTTCAGGCTCTTCATGTTTTTGATCACCGTTTCATGCTCCTCCTATTTATCAGACCGTTTCATGCTCATGTCATTGTCGACACCTTTTCAAGCTCTTCATATATTTGACACCTTTTGAAGCTCTTCATATTTTGCACACCTTTCCAGGCTCTTCATATTTTTCAACACCGCTTCCTGCTCCACCTATTTTTCAGACCGTTTCATGCTCCTCATATTTTTGACACCTTTTGAAGCTTTTCATATTTTTCACACCTTTTCATGCTCTTCATTTTTTTCAACACTACTTCTTGCTCCTCCACTTTTTCAGACCATTTCATGCTCATCTAATTTTTGACACCTGTTGAAGCTCTTCATATTTTTCACACCTTCTGAAGCTCTTTATATTTTTCACACTTTTTCAGGCTCTTCATGTTTTTCAACACCACTTCATGCTTCTCCTATTTTTCAGCCCGTTTCATGCTCATCATGTTTTTCACACCATTTGAAGCTCGTCATATTTTTCACACCTTTTCAGGCTCTCCATGTTTTTGATCACCGTTTCTTGCTCCTCCTATTTTTCAGACCGTTTCATGCTCCTCATAGTTTTCACACCTTTTGAAGCTCGTCATATTTTTCACACCTTTTTAGGCTCTCGATTTTTTTGATCACAGTTTCTTGCTCCTCCTATTTTTCAGACCCTTTCATGCTCCTCATATTTTTGACACCTTTTGAAGCTCTTCATATTTTTCACAAGTTCTCAGCCTCCTCATGTTTTTCAATACCGCTTCATGCTCCTCCTATTTTTCAGACCGTTTCATGCTTCTCATATTTTTGACACCTTTTGAAGCTCTTCATATTTTTCACACCTTTAAAGGCTCTTCATGTTTTTGAACACCGCTTCATGGTCCTCCTCTTTTTCAGACCATTTCATGCACCTCATATTTTTGACACCTTTTGAAGCTCTTCATAATTTTCACACCTGTTCAGGCTCTTCATATTTTTGAACACCGCTTCATGCTCCTCCTATTTTTCAGACCGTTTCATGCTCCTTGTAATTTTGACACCTTTTGAAGCTCTTCGTATTTTTCACACCTTTTCAGGCTCTTCATGTTTTTTAACCGCTGCATACTCCTCCTATTTTTCAGACCGTTTCATGCTCCTCATATATTTCACACCTTTTGAAGCTCTTCATATTTTTCACACCTTTTCAAGCTCTTCATATTTTCACACCTTTTCAGGCTCTTCATGTTTTTGAACACCGCTTCATGCTCCTTCTATTTTTCAGAGAGTTTCATGCTCCTCATGTATTTCTCACCTTTTGAAGCTCTTCATATTTTTCACACCTTTTCAGGCTCTTCATGTTTTTCCACACCACTTCATGCTTCTCCTATTTTTCAGCCCGTTTCATGCTCCTCATGTATTTCACACCTTTTGAAGCTCTTCAAATATTTCACACCTTTTCAGGCTCTTCACGTTTTGATCACCATTTCATGCTCCTTTATTTTTCAGACCGTTTCATGCTCATCTCATTTTTGACACCTTTTGAAGCTCTTCATATATTTCACACATTTTCAAGCTCCTCATATTTTTCACACCTTTTCAGGCTCTTCATGTTTTGAACACCGCTTCATGCCCCTCCTATTTTTCAGACCGTTTCATGCTCCTCATATTTTTGACACCTTTTGAAGCTCTTCATATTTTTCACACCTTTTCAGGCTCTTCATGTATTTGATAACCATTTCTTTCTCCTCCTATTTTTCAGACCGTTTCATGCTCCTCATATTTTTGACACCTTTTGAAGCTCTTCATATTTTTCACACCTTTTCAGGCTCTTCATGTTTTTTAACACCACTTCATGCTCCTCCTATTTGTTAGACCGTTTCATTCTCCTCATATTTTTGACACCTTTTGAAGCTCTTCATAATTTTCACACCCTTTCAGGCTATTTATGTTTTTCAACACCACTTCATGCTCCTCCTATTTTTCAGACCGTTTCATGATCCTCATATTATTGACACCTTTTGAAGCTCTTCATATTTTTCACACCTTTTCAGGCTCTTCATGTTTTTCAACACCACTTCATGCTCCTCCTATTTTTCAGACCGTTTCATGCTCCTCATATTTTTGACACATTTTGAAGCTCTTCATATTTTTCACACCTTTTCAGGCTCTTCATGTTTTTCAACACCACTTCATGCTCCTCCTATTTTTCAGACCGTTTCATGCTCCTCATAATTTTGACACCTTTTGAAGCTCTTCATAATTGTCACACACTTTCAGGCTCTTCATGTTTTTCAACACCACTTCATGCTCCTCCTATTTTTCAGACCGTTTCATGCTCCTCATATTTTTGACATCTTTAGAAACTCTTCATATCTTTCACACCTTTTCAAGCTCTTCATATTTTTCACACCTTCTCAGGCTCTTCATGTATTTGAGCACAGCTTCATGCTCCTCCTATTTTTCAGACCGTTTCATGCTCCTCATATATTTGACACGTTTTGAAGTTCTTCATATTTTTCACACCTTTTCACGCTCTTCATGTTTTTCACACCTTCTCAGGCTCTTCATGTATTTGAACACCGTTTCATGATCCTCCCATTTTTCAGACCGTTTCATGCTCCTCATATATTTGACACGTTTTGAAGTTCTTCATATTTTTCACACCTTTTCACGCTCTTCATGTTTTTCAGCACTTCTTCAAACTCCTCCTATTTTTCAGACCGTTTCATGCTCCTTATATTTTTGACACCTTTTGAAGTTCTTCATATTTTTCAAACTTTACAGGCTCTTCATCGTTTTCAACACCACTTCAGGCTCTTCCTATTTTTCAGACCGTTTCATGCTCCTCATATATTTCACACCTTTTGAAGCTCTTCATGTTTTTTAACACCTTTTCATACTCCTCTTATATTTCAGACCGTTTCATGCTCCTTATATTTTTGACACCTTTTGAAGCTCTTCATATTTTTCACACTTTTTCAGGCTCTTCATATTTGTCAACACCACTTCATGCTTCTCCAATTTTTCAGACCGTTTCATGCTCCTCATATATTTGACACCTTTTGAAGCTCTTCATATTTTTCACACATTTTCAGGCTCTTCATATTTTTCAACACCGCTTCAAGCTCCTCCTATTTTTCAGACCGTTTCATGCTCCTCATATTTTTGACACTTTTTCAAGCTCTTCCTTTTTTTCACACCTTTTCATGCTGTTCATCTTTTTCAACACCGCTTCATGCTTCTCCTATTTTTCAGACCGTTTCATGCTCCTCCTATTTTTCAGACTGTTTCATGCAACTCTTATTATTGACACCTTTTGAAGCTCTCATATTTTTCACACCTTTTCAGGCTCTTCATGTTTTTCAACACCGCTTCATGCTCCTCCTATTTTTGCGACCGTTTCATGCTCCTCATATTTTTGACAGCTTTGAAGCTCTTCATATTTTATCACACGTTTTCAGGCTCTTCAAGTTTTTCATCACCGCTTCACGCTCCTCCTATTTTTGAGACTGTTTCACGCTCCACATATTTTTGACAACTTTTGGAGCTCTTCATATTTTTCAAACTTTTTCAGGCTCTTCATGTTTTTTAACCGCTGCATACTCCTCCTATTTTTCAGACCGTTTCATGCTCCTCATATTTTTGACACTTTTTGAATCTCTTCCTTTTTTTCACACCTTTTCAGACTCTTCATTTTTTTCAACTCCGCTTCATGCTCCTCCTATTTTTCAGACTGTTTCATGCTCCTCATATTTTTGACAAGTTTTGAAGCTCTTCATATTTTTCACACCTTTTCATGCTCTTCATGTTTTTGAACACCACTTCATGCTTCTCCTATTTTTCAGACCGTTTCATGCTCCTCATATGTTTCACTCCTTTTTCAGGCTCTTCATGATTTTCAACAACACTTCATGCTCCTCCTATTTTTCAGACCATTTCATGCTCCTCCTATTTTTCAGACCGTTTCATGCTCCTCATATTTTGACACCTTTTGAAGCTCTTCATATTTTTCACCTTTTCAGGCTCTTCATGTTTTTCAACACCGCTTCAAGCTCCTCCTATTTTCCAGACCGTTTCTTGGTCCTCATATTTTTGACACCTTTGAGGCTCTTCATATATTTCACACATTTTCAGGCTCTTCATGTTTTTCAACACCGCTTCATGCTCCTTCTAATTTTCAGACCGTTTCATTCTCCTCATATTTTTGACACCATTTGAAGCTTTTCATATTTTTCACACCTTTTCAGGCTCTTCATATTTTTTAACAACTTTTCATGCTCCTCCTATATTTCAGACCGTTTCATGCTCCTCATAATTTTGACACCTTTGAAGCTCTTCATATTTTTCACACCTTTTCAGGCAGTTCATATTTTTCAACACCACTTCATGCTTCTCCGATTTTTCAGACCGTTTCATGCTCCTCATATGTTTCACACCTTTTGAAGCTCTTCATATTTTTTTTAACACCTTTTCACGCTCCTCCTATATTTCAGACCGTTTCATGCTCCTCATATTTTTGACACAGTTTGAAGCTCTTCACATTTTTCACACCTTTTGAGGCTCTTCATGTTTTTGAAAATAGTTTCTTGCTCCTCCTATTTTTCAGACCGTTTCATGCTCCTCATATGTTTCACAACTTTTGAAGCTCTTCATATTTTTTACACCTTTTCAGGCTCTTTATGTTTTTCAACAGGCTTCATGCTCCTCTTATTTTTCAGACCGTTTTGTGCTCCTCATATTTTTCACACCTTTGAAGCTCTTCATATTTTACACACCTATTCAGGCTCTTCATAATTTTGAACACGGCTTCATGCTCCTCCTATTTTTCAGACCGTTTCATACTCCTCATGTATTTCACACCTTTTGAAGCTCTTCATATTTTTCACACCTTTTCAGGCTCTTCATGTTTGTCAACACCGTTTCATGCTCCTCCTATTTTTCAGACCGTTTCATGCTCCTCATATTTTTGACACCTTTGAAGCTCTTCATATTTTTCACACCTTTTCAGGCTATTTATGTTTTTCAATACAGCTCATGATCCTCGTATTTTTCAGACCGTTTCATACTCCTCATGTATTTCACACCTTTTGAAGCTCTTCATATTTTTCAGACCTTTTCAGGCTCTTCATGTTTTTGAACACCGTTTCATGTTCCTCCTATTTTTCAGACCGTTTCATGCTCCTCATATTTTTGACACCTTTTGAAGCTCTTCATATTTTTCACACCATTTCAGGCTCTTCACGTTTTTGAACAACGCTACAATGCTCCTCCTATTTTTCAGACAGTTTCATGCTCCTCATATTTTTGACACCTTTTGAAGCTCTTCATATTTTTTGCACCTTTTCAGTCTTTACATGTTTTTCAACACAGCTTCATGCTCCTCTTATTTTTCGCACAGTTTCATGCTCCTCATGTATTTCACACCTTTTGAAGCTCTTCATATTTTTCACACCTTTTCAGGCTCTTCATGTTTTTGAGCACCGTTTCATGCTCCTCCTATTTTTCACACCTTTTGAAGGTCTTCATATATTTCACACATTTTCAGGCTCTTCATGTTTTTCAACAACGCTTCATGCTCCTCCTATTTTTCACACCTTTTGAAGCTCTTCATATTTTTCACACCTTTTCAGGCTCTTCATGTTTTTGAACAACGCTTCATGCTCCTACAATTTTCAGACCGTTTCAAACTCCTCAGGTATTTCACACCATTTGAAGCTCTTCATATTTTTCACACCTTTTCAGTCTCTTCATGTTTTTGAACAGCGTTTCATGCTGCTCCTATTTTTCAGACGGTTTCATACTCCTCATAATTTTGACACATTTTGAAGCTCTTCATATATTTCACACCTTTTAAGGCTCTTCATATTTTTCAACACCACTTCATGCTCCTCCTATTTTTCAGACCGTTTCATGCTCCTCATATTTTTGACACCTTTTGAAGCTCTTCATAATTTTCACATCTTTTCAGGCTCTTAATGTTTTTCAACACAGCTTCATGCTCCTCCTATTTTTCAGACCGTTTCATGCTCCTCATGTATTTCACACCTTTTGAAGCTCTTCATATTTTTCACACCTTTTCAGGCTCTTCATGTTTTTGAACACCGTTTCATGCTCCTCCTATTTTTCAGACCGTTTCATGCTCCTCGTATTTGTGACATCTTTTGAAGCTTTTCATATTTTTCACACCTTTTAGGCTCTTCATGTTTTTCAGCACCACTTCTTGCTCCTCCTCTTTTTCAGACCGTTTCATGCTCCTCTTATTTTTGACACCTTTTGAAGCTCTTCATATTTTTTACACCTTTTCAGGCTCTACATGTTTTTCAACACGGCTTCATGCTCCTCTTATTTTTCAGACCGTTTCATGCTCCTCATATTTTTCACACCTTTTGATGCTCTTCATATTTTTCACACTTTTTCAGGCTCTTCATGTGTTTCAACACCGCTTCATGCTCCTCCTATTTTTCAGACCGTTTCATGCTCCTCATATTTTTCACACCTTTTGATGCTCTTCATATTTTTCACACCTTTTCAGGCTCTTCATGTTTTTCAACACCGCTTCATGCTCCTCCTATTTTTCAGACTGTTTCATGCTCCTCATGTATTTCACTCCTTTTGAAGCTCTTCATATTTTTCACATATTTTTAGGCTCTTCATGTATTTCCACAACGTTTCAGCCTCTCCTATTTTCAGACCGTTTCATGCTCCTCATATATTTGACACCTTTTCAAGCTCTTCATATATTTCACACCTTTTCAGGTTCTTCATGTTTTTGAACACAGTTTCATGCTCCTCCTATTTTTCAGACCATTTCATGCTCCTCATGTATTTCACATTATTTGAAGCTCTTCATATTTTTAACACCTTTTGAATCTCTTCATATTTTTCACACCTTTTGAAGCTCTTCATATTTTTCACACCTTTTCAGGCTCTTCATGTTCTTCAACACCACTTCATGCCCCTCTATATTTCAGACTGTTTCATGCTCCTCATATTTTTGACACCTTTTGAAGCTCTTCATATTTTTCACACCTTTGCAGGCTCTTCATGTTCTTCAACACCACTTCATGCTCCTCCTATGTTTAGAACGTATAATGCTCCTCATAATTTTGACACCTTTTGAAGCTCTTCATAATTTTCACACCTTTTCAGTCTCTTCATGTTTTGAACACCGCTTCATGATCCTCCTATTTTTCAGACTGTTTCATGCTCCGCATATATTTCACACCTTTTGAAGCTCTTCATATTTTTCACACCTTTTCTGGTTCTCATGTTTTTGAACACAGCTTCATGCTTCTGCTATTTTTCAAACCGTTTCATGCTCCTCATATATTTCACACCCTTTGAAGCTCTTCATATTTTTCACACCTTTTCAGGCTCTTCATCTTTTTCGACATCACTTCATGCTCCTCCTATTTCTCAGACCATTTCAGGCTCCTCATATTTTTGACAGCTTTTGAATCTCTTCATATTTTTCACACCTTTTCGTGATCTTCATGTTTTTCAACACCGTGTCATGCTCGTCCTATTTTTCAGACGGTTTCATGCTCCTCATATTTTTCACACCTTTAAAGCTCTTCATATTTTTCACACATTTTAAGGCTCTTCATATTTTTCAACACCGTGTCATGCTCCTGCTAATTTTCAGATGGTTTCATGCTCCTCATAATTTTCACAACTTTAAAGCTCTTCATATTTTTCACACCTTTTAAGGCTCTTCATGTTTTTGAACACCACTACATGCTCCTCCTATTTTTCTGACCGTTTCATGCTCCTCATATTTTTGACACCTTTTGAAGCTCTTCATATTTTTCACACCTTTTCAGGCTCTTCATGTTTTTGAACACCATTTCATGCTCCTCATATTTTGACAACTATTGAAACTCTTCATATTTTTCAGACCGTTTCATGCTCCTCATATTTTGACACCTTTTGAAGCTCTTCATATATTTCACAGATTTTCAGGCTCTTCAGGTTTTTGAACATCGTTTCTTGCTCCTCCTATTTTTCAGAACGTTCCATGCTCCTCATATTTTTCACACCTTTTGCATCTCTTCATATTTTTCACACCTTTTCTGGCTCTTCATATTTTTAAACACCACTTAATGCTCCTCCTATGTTTAGAACGTTTAATGCTCCTTATAATTTTGACACCTTTTGAAGCTCTTCATATTTTTCACACCTTTTCAGTCTCTTCATGTTTTGAATACCGCTTCATGATCCTCCTATTTTTCAGACTGTTTCATGCTCCGCATATATTTCACACCATTTGAAGCTCTTCATATTTTTCACACCTTTTCTGGTTCTCATGTTTTTGAACACAGCTTCATGCTTCTCCTATTTTTCAGACCGTTTCATGGTCCTCATATATTTCACACCTTTTGAAGCTCTTCCTATTTTTCAGACCTTTTCAGGCTCTTCAAGTTTTTCAAAAGCATTTCATGCTCCTCCTATTTTTCAGACCGTTTCATGCTCCTCATAATTTTGACACCTTTTGAAGCTCTTCATATATTTCACAGATTTTCAGGCTCTTCAGGTTTTTGAACATCGTTTCATGCTCCTCCTATTTTTCAGAACGTTCCATGCTCCTCATATTTTTCACACCTTTTGCATCTCTTCATATTTTTCACACCTTTTCTGGCTCTTCATATTTTTAAACACCACTTAATGCTCCTCCTATGTTTAGAACGTTTAATGCTCTTAATAATTTTGACACCTTTTGCAGCTCTTCATATTTTTCACACTTTTTCTGGCTCTTCATATTTTTCAACACCACTTTATGCTCCTCCTATGTTTAGAACGTTTAATGCTCCTCATAATTTTGACACCTTTTGAAGCTCTTCATATTTTTCACACCTTTTCAGTCTCTTCATGTTTTGAACACCGCTTCATGATCCTCCTATTTTTCAGACTGTTTCATGCTCCGCATATATTTCACACCATTTGAAGCTCTTCATATTTTTCACACCTTTTCTGGTTCTCATGTTTTTGAACACAGCTTCATGCTTCTCCTATTTTTCAGACCGTTTCATGCTCCTCATATATTTCACACCTTTTGAAGCTCTTCCTATTTTTCAGACCTTTTCAGGCTCTTCAAGTTTTTCAACAGCATTTCATGCTCCTCCTATTTTTCAGACCGTTTCATGCTCCTCATAGTTTTGACACCTTTTGAAGCTCTTCATATTTTTCACACCTTTTCAGGCTCTTCATGTTTTTGAACATGGCTCATGCTCCTCCTATTTTTCAGACCGTTTCATGCTCCTCATATTTTTGACACCTTTTGAAGCTCTTCATATTTTTCACACCTATTCAGGTTCTTCATGTTATTGAACACCACTTCATGCTCCTCCTATTTTTCAGACAGTTTCATGCTCCTCATGTATTTCCCACCTTTTGAAGCTCTTCATATTTTTCACACCTATTCAGGCTCTTCATGTTTTTGAACACCGCTTCATGCTCCTCCTATTTTCAGACCGTTTCATTCTCCTCTTATATTTCACACCTTTTGAAGCTCTTCATATTTTTCACAGCTTTTTAGGATCTTCAAGTTTTTCAACACCGTTTCATGCTCCTCCTATTTTTCAGACCATTTCATGCTCATCTCATTTTTGACACTTTTGGAAGCTCTTCATATTTTTCAAAGCTTTTCAAGCTCTTCATATTTTTCACACCTTTTCAGGCTCTTCATGTTTTTCAACACCGTTTCATGCTCCTCCTATTTTTCAAACAGTTTCATGTTCCTCATAATTTTGACACCTTTTGAAGATCTTCATAATTTACACACATTTTCAGGCTCTTCATGTGTTTGAACACCGCTTCATGTTCCTCCTATTTTTCAGACCGTTTCATGCTCCTCATATTTTTGACACCTTTTGAAGCCCTTCATATTTCTCACACCTTTTCAGGCTCTTCATGTTTTTCAACACCGCTTCATGCTCCTCCTATTTTTCAGACCGTTTCATGCTCCTCATATTTTTGACACCTTTTGAAGCTCTTCATATTTTTCACACCTTTTCATGCTCTTCAAGTTTTTCAACATCACTTCATGCTCCTACTTTTTTGCAGACCGTTTCATGCTCCTCTTATTTTTGACACCTTTTGAAGCTCTTCATATTTTTCACACCTATTCAGGCTCTTCATGTTTTTGAACACAGGTTGATACTCCTCCTATTTTTCAGAACGTTTCATGCTCCTCATATTTTTGACACCTTTTGAAGCTCTTCATATTTTTCACACCTATTCAGGCTCTTCATGTTTTTGAACACAGGTTGATGCTCCTCCTATTTTTCAGACTGTTTCATGCTCATCTCATTTTTGACACCTTTTGCAGCTTTTCATATTTTTCACACCTTTTCAAGCTCTTCATATTTTTAAACACCACTTCATGCTTCTCCTATTTTTCAGCCCATTTCATGCTCCTCATGTATTTCACACCTTTTGAAGCTCTTCATATTTTTCAGACCTTTTCAGGCTCTTCATGTTTTTCCACAGCACTTCATGCTTCTCTTATTTTTCAGCCCGTTTCATGCTCCTCATGTATTTCACACATTTTGAAGCTCGTCATATTTTTCACACCTTTTCAGGCTCTTCATGTTTTTGATCACCGTTTCATGCTCCTCCTATTTTTCAGACCGTTTCATGCTCCTCATATTTTTGACAGAGTTTGAGGCTTTTCATATTTTTCACACCTTTTCAGGCTCTTCATGTTTTTGAACACCGTTTCATAATCAGCCTATTTTTAAGACCGTTTCATGCTCCTCATATTTTTGACACCTTTAGAACCTCTTCATATTTTACACAGCTTTTCAGGCTCTTCATGTTTTTGAACACAGTTTCATAATCAGCCTATTTTTAAGACCGTTTCATGCTCATCATATTTTTGACACCTTTTGAAGCTCTTCAGATATTTCACACCTTTCCAGGCTCTTCATTTTTTCAACACCACTTCATGCTCCTCCTATTTTTCAGATCGTTTCATGCTCTTCTCATTTTAACACCTTTTGAAGCTCTTCATATTTTTGACAAATTTTGAAGGTCTTCATATTTTTCATACGTTTTCAGGCTCTTCATGATTTTCAACACCGCTTCATGCTCCTCCTATTTTTCAGACCTTTTCATGCTCATCTCTTTTTTGACACCTTTTGAAGCTCTTCATATTTTTCACACATTTTGAAGCTCTTCATATTTTTCACATTTATGAATCTCTTCATATTTTCCACACGTTTTCAGACAATTCATGTTTTTCAACATCGCTTCATGCTCCTCCTATTTTTCAGACCGTTTCATTCTCCTCATATTTTTGACACCTTTTGAAGCTCTTCATATATTTCACACTTTTTCAGACTTTTCCTTTTTTTCAACACGACTTCATGCTCCTCCTATTTTTCAGACCGTTTCATGCTCATCTCATTTTGAAACCTTTTGAAGCTCTTCATGATTTTCACATCTTTTGAAGCTCTTCATATTTTTCACAGCTTTTCAGGCTCTTTATGATTTTCAACAGCGCTTCATGCTCCTCCTATTTTTCAGACCGTTTCATGCTCCTCATAATTTTGACACCTTTTGAAGCTTTAATATTTTTAACACCTTTTCAGGCTCTTCATCTTTTTCAACACCACTTCATGCTCCTCCATTTTTGCAGACCGTTTCAAGCTACTCATATTTTTAACACCTTTTGTAGCTCTTCATATTTCTCACACCTTTTCAGGCTCTTCATGTTTTTCAACAACGCTTCATGCTCCTCCGATTTTTCAGACCGTTTCATGCTCCTCATATTTTTGACACCTTTTGAAGCTCTTCATATTTTTCACACCTTTTCAGGCTCTTCATGTTTTTGAACACCGCTTCATGCTTCTCCTATTTTTCAGACCGTTTCATGCTCCTCATATTTTTGACACCTTTTGAAGCTCTTCATATTTTTCACAACTTTTCATGCTCTTCATGTTTTTCAACACCGCTTCATTCACGTCCTATTTTTCAGACCGTTTCATGCTCATCTCATTTTTGACACCTTTTGAAGTTTTTCATATTTTTCACAACTTTTCAGGCTCTTCATGTTTTTGAACACCGCTTCATGCTAATCCTATTTTTCAAAACATATCATGCTCCTCATATTTTTCACACCTTTTGTAGCTCTTCATATATTTCACAACTTTTCAGGCTCTTCATGTTTTTGAACACCACTTCATGCTCCTTCTCTTTTTCAGAGAGTTTTATGCTCCTCATGTATTTGACACCTTTTGAAGCTCTTCATATTTTTCACACCTTTTCAGGCTCTTCATGTTTTTCAACACCGCTTCATGCTGCTCATATTTTTCAGACCGTTTCATGCTCCTCATATTTTTGACACCTTTTGAAGCTCTTCATTTTTTTCACACCTTTTAAGGCTCTTCATGTTTTTCAACACCGCTTCATGCTGCTCATATTTTTCAGACGGTTTCATGCTCCTCATATTTTTGACACCTTTTGAAGCTCTTCATATTTTTCACACATTTTCAGGCTCTTCATGTTTTTCAACACCGCTTCATGCTCCTCCGATTTTTCAGACCGTTTCATGCTCCTCATATTTTTCACACCTTTTGAAGCCTTTCATATTTTTCACAACTTTTCAGGCTCTTCATGTTTTTGAACATCGCTTCATGCTCCTCCTATTTTTTGGACCGTTTCATGCTCATCTCATTTTTGACACCTTTTGAAGCTTTTCATATTTTTCACAACTTTTCAGGCTCTTCATGTTTTTGAACACAGCTTCATGCTCCTCCTATTTTTCAGACCGTATCATGCTCCTCATATTTTTCACACCTTTTGAAGCTCTTCATATTTTTCACACGTTTTCAGTCTATTCATGTTTTTGAACACCATTTCAGGCTCCTCCTATTTTTCAGAGAGTTTCATGCTCCTCATGTATTTCACACCTTTGAAAGATCTTCATATTTTTCAAAGATTTTGAAGCTCTTCATATTTTTCACACCTTTTCAGGCTCTTCATGTTTTTCAACAACGTTTCATGCTCCTCCTATTTTTCAAACCGTTTCATGTTCCTCATAATTTTGACACCTTTTGAAGGTCTTCATAATTTTCACACATTTTCAGGCTCTTCATGTGTTTGAACACCGCTTCATGTTCCTCCTATTTTTCAGACCGTGTCATGCTCGTCATATTTTTGACACCTTTTGAAGCTCTCATATTTTTCATACCTTTTGAAGCTCTTCATGTTTTTGAACACTGCTTCATGCTCCTCATATTTTTCAGATCGTTTCATGCTCCTCATATTTTTGACACTGTTTGAGCTCTTCATATTTTTCAAACCTTTTCAGGCTCTTCATGTTTTCGAACTCTGCTTCATGCTCCTCCAATTTTTCACACCGTTTCATGATCCTCATGTATTTCACAACTTTGAACCTCTTCATATTTTTCACACCTTTTCATGCTCCTCAAGTTTTTCAACATCACTTCATGCTCCTACATTTTTGCAGACCGTTTCATGCTCCTCATATTTTTGAAACATTTTGAAGCTCTTCATATTTCTCACACCTTTTCAGGCTCTTCATGTCTTTCAACACCGCTTCATGCTCCTCCTATTTTTCAGACGGGTTCATGCTCATCTCATTTTTGACACCTTTTGAAGCTTTTCATATTTTTCACACCTTTTCAGGCTCTTCATGTTTTTGAACACAGGTTGATGCTCCTCCTATATTTCAGAACGTTTCATGCTCCTCATAATTTTGACACCTTTTGAAGCTCTTCATATTTTTCACATCTTTACAGGCTCTTCATGTTTTTCAACACCGTTTCATGACCCTCCTATTTTTCAGACCGTTTCATGCTCATCTCATTTTTAACACCTTTTGAAGGTCTTCATATTTTTCACACCTTTTCAAGCTCTTCATATTTTTAAACACCACTTCATGCTTCTCCTATTTTTCAGCCCATTTCATGCTCCTCATGTATTTCACACCTTTTGAAGCTCTTCATATTTTTCACATTTTTGAAGCTCTTCATATTTTTCACACAGTTTCAGACTCTTCATGTTTTTCAACACCGCTTCATGCTCCTTCTATTTATCATACCGTTTCATACTCCTCATATTTGACACGTTTTGAGGCTCTTCATATTTTTCACACCTTTTCAGGCTCTTCATGTTTTTGAACTCCGCTTCATGCTCCTCCTGTTTTTTCGACCGTATCATGCTCCTCATATTTTTCACACCTTTTGAAGCTCTTCATATTTTTCTCACCTTTTCAGGCTCTTCATGTTTTTGAACAGCACTTCATGCTCCTCCTATTTTTTAGAGAGTTTCATGCTCCTCATGTATTTCACACCTTTTGAAGCTCTTCATATTTTTCACACCTTTGCAGTCTCTTCATGTTTTTCCACACCACTTCATGCTTCTCCTATTTTTCATCCGTTTCATGCTCCTCATGTATTTCACACATTTTGAAGCTCTTCATATTTTTTACACCTTTTCAGGCTCTTCATGTTTTTCAACACCGCTTCATGCACCTCTATTTTGCAGACCGTTTCATGCTCATTTCAATTTTGACACCTTTTGAAGCTTTTCATATTTTTCACAACTTTTCAGGCTCTTCATGTTTTTGAACACCGCTTCATGCTCCTCCTATTTTTCAGACCGTTTCCTGCTCCTCATATTTTTGACACGTTTTGAAGCTCTTCATTTTATTCACACATTTTCAGGCTCTTCATGTATTTGAACAACGTTTCATGCTCCTCCTATTTTTCAGACCGTTTCATGCTCTTCATATATTTCACATCTTTTGAAGCTCTTCATAATTTTCACATTTCTGAAGCTCTTCATATTTTTCACACCTTTTCAGGCTCTTCATGTTTTTCAACACCGCTTCATGCTCCTCCTAATTTTCAGACTGTTTCATGCTCCTCATATTTTTGACACATTTTGAAGCTCTTCATATATTTCACACCTTTTGAAGCTGTTCATATTTTTCACACCTTTTAAAGCTCTTCATATTTTTCACACGTTTTCAGGCTCTTCATGTTTTCAACACCACCTCATGCTCCTCCTATTTTTCAGACGGTTTCATGTTCTTCATATTTTTGACCCCTTTTGAAGCACTTCATATTTTTCACACCTTTTCAGGCTCTTCATGTTTTTGAACACTGCTTCTTGCTCCTCCTAATTTTCAGAGAGTTTCATGCGCCTCATGTATTTCACACCTTTTGAAGGTCTTCATATTTTTCACACATTTTCAAGCTCTTCATGTTTTTCAACACTGCTTCTTGCTCCTCCTAATTTTCAGAGAGTTTCATGCGCCTCATCTATTTCACACCTTTTGAAGCTCTTCATATTTTTCACACCGTTTCAGGCTCTTCATGTTTTTGAACACTGCTTCTTGCTCCTCCTAATTTTCAGAGAGTTTCATGCACTTCATGTATTTCACACCTTTTGAAGCTCTTCATATTTTTCACAAGTTTTCAGGCTCTTCATGTTTTTGAACACCGCTTCATCCTCCTCCTATTTTTAAGAGGGTTTCATGCTCATCATATTTTTGACACATTTTGAAGCTCTTCATATTTTTGACACTTTTTGAAGCTCTTCATATTTTTCACACCTTTTCAGGCTCTTCATGTTTTTCCCCACCACTTCATTCTTCTCCTATTTTTCAGATCATTTCATGCTCCTCATGAATTTCACACCTTTTGAAGTTCTTCATATTTTTCACACCTTTTCAGGCTCTTCATGTTTTTTATCAACGTTTCATGCTCCTATTTATCAGACCGTTTCATGCTCCTCATATTTTTGACACCTTTTGCAGCTCTTCATATTTTTCACAAGTTTTCAGTCTCTTCATGATTTTGAACACCGCTTCAAGATCCTCCTATTTTTAAGACCGTTTCATGCTCTTCATATTTTTGAAACCTTTTGCAGCTCTTCATATTTTTCACACCTTTTCAGGCTCTTCATGTTTTTCAACACCGTTTCATGCTGCTTCTCTTTTTCAGACCGTTTCATGCTCCTCATATTTTTCACACCTTTTGAAGCTCCTCATATTTTTCACACCTTTTCAGGCTCTTCATGTTTTTGAACACAGCTTCATGCTACTCCTATTTTTCAGACTGTTTCATGCTCCTCATATTTTTCACACCTTTTGAAGCTCCTCATATTTTTCACACCTTTTCAGGCTCTTCATGTTTTTCAACACCGTTACATGATCCTCCTATTTTTCAGACTGTTTCATGCTCATCTCATTTTTGACCCCTTTTGAAGCTTTTCAGATTTTTCACAACTTTTTAGGCTCTTCATGTTTCTCAACACGGCTTCATGCTCCACATATTTTTCAGACCGTTTCATGCTCATCTCATTTTTGACACCTTTTGAAGCTCTTCATATTTCTCACAACTTTTTAGGCTTTTCATATTTTTGAACACCGCTTCATGCTCCTCCTATTTTTCAGAGAGTTTCATGCTCCTCATGTATTTCACATCTTTTGAAACTCTTCATATTTCTCACAACTTTTTAGGCTCTTCATGTTTTTCCACATCACTTCATGCTTCTCGTATTTTTCGGCCTGTTTCATGCTCCTCATGTATTTCACACCTTTTGAAGCTCTTCATATTTTTCACCCCTTTTCAGGCTCTTCATGTTTTTAATCACCGTTTCATGCTCCTCCTATTTTTCAGACCGTTTCATGCTCCTCATATATTTGACACATTTTGAAGCTCTTTATATTTTTCACACATTTTCAGGCTCTTCATGTTTTTGAACACTGCTTCATGATCCTCCTATTTTTCAGACCTTTTCATGTTCTTCATATGTTTGACACATTTTGAAGCTCTTCATATTTTTCACACCTTTTCAGGCTCTTCATGTGTTTCAACACCACTTCATGCTTCTCCTATTTTTCAGACCGTTTCATGCGCCTCATGTATTTCACACCTTTTGAAGCTCTTCATAATTTTCACATCTTTTCAGTCTCTTCATGTTTTTGAACACCATTTCATGCCGCTTCTATTTTTTAGACCGTTTCCTGCTCCTCATATTTTTCACACCTTTTGATGCTCTTCATATTTTTCACACGTTTTCAGGCTCTTCTTGTTTTTCAACACCGCTTCATGCTCCTCCTATTTTTCAGACCGTTTCTTGCACCTCATATTTTTCTCACCTTTTGAAGCGCTTCATATTTTCCACACCTTTTCAGGCTCTTCATGTTTTTCAACACCGCTTCATGCTCCTCCTATTTTTCAGACCGTTTCATGCTCCTCATATTTTTGACACGTTTTGAAGCTCTTCATATTTTTCACACGTTTTCAGGCTCTTCATGTTTTTGAACGCCATTTCATGATCCTCCTATTTTTCTGACCGTTTAATGCTCCTCATATTTTTGACACCTTTAGAAACTCTTCATATTTTTCACACCTTTTCAAGCACTTCATGTTTTTCCACACCACTTCATGCTCCTCCTATTTTTCAGACCGTTTCATGCTCATCTCATTTTTGACACCTTTTGAAGTTCTTCATATTTTTCCCACCTTTTGAAGCTCTTCATATATTTCACACGTTTTCAGGTTCTTCATGTTTTTCAACATCGTTTCATGCTGCTTCTATTTTTCAGACCGTTTCATGCTCCTCATATTTTTCACACCTTTTGAAGCTCTTCATATTTTTCACACGTTTTCAGGCTCTTCATTTTTTCAACACCGTTTAATTCTGCTTCTATTTTTCAGACCGTTTCATGCTCCTCATATTTTTGACACCTTTAGACTCTTCATATTTTTCACACCTTTTCAGCCTCTTCATGTTTTTCACACATTTTCAGCCTCTTCATGTTTTTGAACACCCCTTCTTGCTCCTTTTATTTTTCAGAGAGTTTCATGCTCCTCATGTATTTCACACCTTTTAAAGCTCTTCATATTTTTCACACCTTTACAGGCTCTTCATGTTTTTGAACACCGTTTCATCCTCCTCCTATTTTTCAGACCGTTTCATGCTCCTCATATTTTTGACACCTTTTGAAGCTCTTCATAATTTTCACACCTTTTCAAGCTCTTCATGTTTTTGCACACTGCTTCATGCTCTTCCTATTTTTCAGACCGTTTCATGCTCCTCATATTTTTGACACCTTTTGAAGCTCTTCATATTTTTCACACCTTTTCAGGCTCTTCATGATTTTCCACACCAATTCATGCTTCTCCTATTTTTCAGACTGTTTAATGCTCCTCATATTTTTGACACCTTTAGAAACTCTTCATATTTTTCACACCTTTTCAAGCACTTCATGGTTTTCCACACCACTTCATGCTCCTCCTATTTTTCAGACCGTTTCATTCTCCTCATATTTTTGACACCTTTTGAAGCTCTCATATATTTCACACCTTTTCAGGCTCTTCATTTTTTTCAACACCACGTCATGCTCCTCCTATTTTTCAGACCCTTTTATGCTCTTCTCATTTTTGACACCTTTTGAAGCTCTTCATATTTTTCACACCTTTTGAAGCTCTTCATGGTTTTCACACCTTTTCAGGCTCTTCATGTTTTTCAACACCGCTTCATGCTCCTTCTATTTTTCTGACCGTTTCATGCTCCTCATAATTTTGACACATTTTGAAGCTCTTCATATTTTTCACACCTTTTCAAGCACTTCATGGTTTTCCACACCGCTTCATGCTCCTCCTCTTTTTCAGACCGTTTCATGCTCCTCATATTTTTGACATCTATTGAAGCTCTTCATATTTCTCACACCTTTTCAGTTTCTTCACGTTTTTCAACACCGCTTCATGCTCCTCCTATTTTTCAGACAGTTTCATGCACATCTCATTTTTGACACCTTTTGAAGCTCTTCATATTTTTCATATTTTTGAAGCTCTTCATGTTTTCAGACGTTTTCCGACTCTTCATGTTTTTCAACACCGCTTCATGCTCCTGCTATTTTTCAGACCGTTTCATGCTCCTCATATTTTTGACAGTTTTTGAGGCTTTTCATATTTTTCACACCTTTTCAGGCACTTCATGTTTTTGAACATTGCTTCATGCTCCTCCTATTTTTCAGACCGCTTCAGGCTCTTCATATTTTTGACACCTTTTGAAGCTCTTCATATTTTTCACACCTTTTCAGGCTCTTCATGTTTTTGAACACCGCTTCATGCTCTTCCTATTTTTCAGACCGTTTCATGCTCCTCATATATTTGACACCTTTTGAAGCTCTTCATATTTTTCACACCTTTTCAGGCTCTTCATGTTTTTGAACACCGCTTCATGCTCTTCCTATTTTTCAGACCGTTTCATGCTACTCATATACTTGACAGCTTTTGAAGCTCTTCATATTTTTCACACCTTTTCAGGCTCTTCATGTTTTTGAACACCGCTTCATGCTCTTCCTATTTTTCAGACCGTTTCATGCTCCTCATATTTTTGACACCTTTTGAAGCTCTTCATATTTTTCACACCTTTTCAGGCTCTTCATGTTTTTGAACACCGCTTCATGCTCTTCCTATTTTTCAGACCGTTTCATGCTACTCATATACTTGACAGCTTTTGAAGCTCTTCATATTTTTCACACCTTTTCAGGCTCTTCATGTTTTTGAACACCGCTTCATGCTCCTCCTATTTTTCAGACCATTTCATGCTCCTCATAATTTTGACACCTTTTGAAGCTCCTCCTATTTTTCACACGTTTTCAACTCTTCATGTTTTTGAACACTGCTTCATGCTCCTCATATATTTCAGACCGTTTCATGATCCTCATGTATTTCACACCTTTTGAACCTCTTCATATTTTTCACACATTTTAAATGTCTTCATGTTTTTGAACATCATTTCATGTTGCTCCTATTTTTCAGACCGTTTCATGCTCCTCATATTTTTGACACCTTTTGAAGCTCTTCATATTTTTCACACTTTTTAAGGCTGTTTATAGTTTTCAACACCGCTGCATGATTCCCCTATTTTTCAGACCGTTTCATGCTCCTCATATTTTTGACATTTTTTGAAGCTCTTCATATTTTTCACACCTTTTCAGGCTCTTCATGTTTTTGAACACCGTTTCATGCTCCTCCTATTTTCCAGACAGTTTCATGCTCATCTCATTTTTGACACCTTTTGAAGCTCTTCATATTTTTCACACGTTTTCAGGCTCTTCATGTTTTTCAACACCGCCTCAGGATCCTCCTGTTTTTCAGACCGTTTCAGGCTCATCTCAATTTTGACACCTTTTGAAGCTCTTCATATTTTTCACACGTTTTGAAGCTCTTCATATTTTTCACACCTTTTCAGGCTCTTCATGTTTTTCAATACCACTTCATGCTCCTCCTATTTTACAGACAGTTTCATGCTCATCTCATTTTTGACACCTTTCGAAGCTCTTCATAGTTTTCACACCTTTTGAACCTCTTCATATTTTTTACACGTTTTCAGGCTCTTCATGTTTTTCAACACCGCTTCATTCTCCTCCTATTTTTCCGACCGTTTCATGCTCCTCATATTTTTGACACCTTTTGAAGCTCTTCGTATTTTTCACACCTTTTCAGGCTCTTCATGTTTTTCACCACCACTTTATGCACGTCCTATTTTTCAGATCGTTTCATGCTCCTCTTTTTTTTGACACATTTTCAAGCTCCTCATATATTTCTCACGTTTTCAGGCTCTTCATGTTTTTCAACACAACTTCATGCTCCTCCTATTTTTCAGAGCGTTTCATGCTCATCTCATTTTTGACACCTTTTGAAGCTCTTCATATTTTTCACACCTTTTGAAGCTCCTCAAATTTTTCACATCTTTTCAGGCCTTCATGTTTTTGAACACCGGTTCATGGACCTCATATATTTCAGACCGTTTCATGCTCCTCTTATTTTTGACACCTTTTGAAGCTCTTCATATTTTTCACACCTTTTCAGGCTCTTCATGTTTTTCAACATCACTTCATGCTCCTCCTATTTTTCAGACCGTTTCATGCTCCTCAGATTTTTGACACCTTTTGAAGCTCTTCATATTTTTCACACCTTTTCAGGCTCTTCATGTTTTAGAACACCGCTTCATGCTCCTCCCATTTTTCAGACCGTTTCATGCTCCTCATATTTTTGACACCTTTGGAAGCTCCTCTTATTTTCCACACCTTTTCAGGCTCTTCAAGTTTTTCAACACCGTTTCATGCTCCTGCTAGATTTCATACCGTTTCATGCTACTCATATACTTGACAGCTTTTGAAGCTCTTCATATTTTTCACACCTTTTCAGGCTCTTCATGTTTTTGAACACCGCTTCATGCTCCTCCTATTTTTCAGACCATTTCATGCTCCTCATAATTTTGACACCTTTTGAAGCTCCTCCTATTTTTCACACGTTTTCAACTCTTCATGTTTTTGAACACTGCTTCATGCTCCTCATATATTTCAGACCGTTTCATGATCCTCATGTATTTCACACCTTTTGAACCTCTTCATATTTTTCACACATTTTAAATGTCTTCATGTTTTTGAACCTCGTTTCATGTTGCTCCTATTTTTCAGACCGTTTCATGCTCCTCATATTTTTGACACGTTTTGAAGCTCTTCATATTTTTCACACTTTTTAAGGCTGTTTATAGTTTTCAACACCGCTGCATGATTCCCCTATTTTTCAGACCGTTTCATGCTCCTCATATTTTTGACATTTTTTGAAGCTCTTCATATTTTTCACACCTTTTCAGGCTCTTCATGTTTTTGAACACCGTTTCATGCTCCTCCTATTTTCCAGACAGTTTCATGCTCATCTCATTTTTGACACCTTTTGAAGCTCTTCATATTTTTCACACCTTTTGAAACTCTTCATATTTTTCACACCTTTTCAGGCTCTTCATGTTTTTCAACACCGCCTCAGGATCCTCCTGTTTTTCAGACCGTTTCGGGCTCATCTCAATTTTGACACCTTTTGAAGCTCTTCATATTTTTCACACGTTTTGAAGCTCTTCATATTTTTCACACCTTTTCAGGCTCTTCATGTTTTTCAATACCACTTCATGCTCCTCCTATTTTACAGACAGTTTCATGTTCATCTCATTTTTGACACCTTTTGAAGCTCTTCATATTTTTCACACCTTTTGAAACTCTTCATATTTTTTACACGTTTTCAGGCTCTTCATGTTTTTCAACACCGCTTCATTCTCCTCCTATTTTTCCGACCGTTTCATGCTCCTCATATTTTTGACACCTTTTGAAGCTCTTCGTATTTTTCACACCTTTTCAGGCTCTTCATGTTTTTCACACCCACTTCATGCACGTCCTATTTTTCAGATCGTTTCATGCTCCTCTTATTTTTGACACATTTTCAAGCTCCTCATATATTTCTCACGTTTTCAGGCTCTTCATGTTTTTCAACACAACTTCATGCTCCTCCTATTTTTCAGAGCGTTTCATGCTCATCTCATTTTTGACACCTTTGAAGCTCTTCATATTTTTCACACCTTTTGAAGCTCCTCAAATTTTTCACATCTTTTCAGGCCTTCATGTTTTTGAACACCGGTTCATGGACCTCATATATTTCAGACCGTTTCATGCTCCTCTTATTTTTGACACCTTTTGAAGCTCTTCATATTTTTCACACCTTTTCAGGCTCTTCATGTTTTTCAACATCACTTCATGCTCCTCCTATTTTTCAGACCGTTTCATGCTCCTCAGATTTTTGACACCTTTTGAAGCTCTTCATATTTTTCACACCTTTTCAGGCTCTTCATTTTCTTGAACACAACTTCATGCTCCTCCTATTTTTCAGGCCGTTTCATGCTCATCTCTTTTTTGACACCTTTTGAAGCTCTTCATATTTTTCATACCTTTTAAAGATCTTCATATTTTTCACACGTTTTCAGGCTCTTCATATTTTTCAACACCGCATCATGCTCCTCCTATTTTTCAGACAGTTTCATGCTCCTCATATTTTTGACATGTTTTGAAGCTCTTCATATTTTTCACACCGTTTCAGGCTCTTCATGTTTTTCAACACTGTTTCATGCTCCTCCTATTTTTCAGACCGTTTCATGCTCCTCATAATTTTGACACCCTTTGAAGCTCTTCTTATATTTCACACCTTTTCAGACTCGTCATGTTTTTGAACACCGGTTCAAGGTCCTCCTTTTTTTCGAGCGTTTCATGCTCCTCATATTTTTGACACCTTTTGAAGCTCTTCATATTTTTCACGCCTTTTCAGGCTCTTCCTGTTTTTGAACACGGTTTCATGCTCCTCCTATTTTTCAGAGCGTTTCATACTCCTCATATGTTTCACACCTTTTGAAGCTCTTCAAATTTTTCACACCTTTTCAGGCTCTTCATGTTTTTCAACACCGCTTCATGCTCCTCCTATTTTGAGACCGTTTTCTGCTCCACATGTATTTCACAGCTTTTGAATCTCTTCATATTTTTCACACCATTTCAGGCTCTTCATGTTTTTCAACATCACTTCATGCTCCTCCTATTTTTCAGACCATTTCATGCTCCTCTTAATTTTGACAACTTTTGAAGCTCTTCATATTTTCCACACTTTTTCAGGCTCATCATGTTTTTGAACAACACTTCATGTTCCTCCTATTTTTCAGAGAGTTTCATGCTCCTCATGTATTTCACACCTTTTGAAGCTCTTCATATTTTTCACACATTTTCAGGCTCTTCATATTTTTTCACACCACTTCATGCTTCTCCTATTTTTCAGACCGTTTTATGCTCCTCATGTATTTCACACCTTTTGAAGCTCTTCATATTTTTCACAACTTTTCAGGTATTCATGTTTTTGATCACCGTTTCATGCTCCTCCTATTTTTCAGACCGTTTCATTCTCCTCATATTTTTGATACCTTTTGACGCTCTTCATATATTTCACACCTTTTCAGGCTCTTCATGTTTTAACACCACTTCATGCTCTCCTAATATTCAGACCATTTCCTGCTCATTTATTTTTGACACGTTTTGAAGCTCTTCATATATTTCACACCATTTCAGGCTCTTCACGTTTTTCAACACCGCTTCATGCTCCTCGTATTTTTCATACCGTTTCATGCTCCTCATATATTTGACACGTTTTTAAGCTTTTCATATTTTTCACACCTTTTCAGGCTCTTCATTTTTTCAACACCCCTTCATGCTCCTCCTATTTTTCAGACCGTTTCATGCTCCTCATATTTTTGACACTTTTTGAAGCTCCTCATATGTTTCACACATTTTGAAGGTCTTCATATATTTCACACCATTTCAGGATCTTCATGTTTTTCAACACCACTTTATGCTCCTCCTATTTTTCAGACCGTTTCATGCTCCTCATAATTTTGACACCTTTTGAAGCTCTTTATATTTTTCTCACCTTTTCAGGCTCTTCATGTTTTTCAACACCACTTCATGCTCCTCCAATTTTTCAGGCCGTTTCATTGTCCTCATATATTTGACACCTTTAGAAGATCTTCATATTTTTCACACATTTTCAGGCTCTGCATGTTTTTCAACATCGCTTCATGCCCCTCCTATTTTTCAGACCGTTTCAGGCTCCTCATATTTTTGACACCTTTAGAAGCTCTTCATATTTTTCACACCTTTTCAGGCTCTTCATTTTTTTCAACACCTCTTCATGCTCCTCTTATTTTTCAACACCGCTTCATGCTCCTCCTATTTTTCAGACCGTTTCATGCTCCTCATAATTTTGACACTTTTTGAAGCTCCTCATATTTTTCACACGTTTTGAAGGTCTTCATATATTTCACACCATTTCAGGCTCTTCATGTTTTTCAACACCACCTCATGCTCCTCCTATTTTTCAGACCGTTTCATGCTCATCTCTTTTTTGACACCTTTTGAAGCTCTTCATATTTTCACACGTTTTCAGACTATTCATGTTTTTCAACACGGCTTCATGCACCTCCTATTTTTCAAACTGTATCATGCTCCTCATATTTTTCACACCTTTTGAAGCTCTTCATATTTTTCACAGCTTTTCAGGCTCTTCATGTTTTTGATCACCGTTTCATGCTCCTCATATTTTTCAGACGGTTTCATGTTCATCTCATTATTAACACCTTTTGAAGCTCTTCATATATTTCACACGTTTTCAGGCTCTTCAAGTTTTTCAATACCGTTTCATGCTCCTCCTATTTTTCAGACCGTTTCATGCTCCTCTCATGTTTGACACCTTTTGAAGCTCTTCATATTTTCACAATTTTTTAAGCTCTTCATATGTTTCACACGTTTTCAGGTTCTTCATGTTTTTCAACACCGCTTCATGCTCCTCCTATTTTTCATTCCGTTTCATGCTCCTCATATTCTTGACACCTTTTGACGCTTTTCATATTTTTCACACATTTTCAGGCTCTTCATGTTTTGCCACACCACTTCATGCTCCTCCTATTTTTCAGACGTTTTCATGCTCCTCATATTTTTGACACCTTTAGAAACTCTTCATATCATTCACACCTTTTCAGGCTCTTCATGTTTTGCCACACCGCTTCATGCTCCTCCTATTTTTGAGCCCGTTTCATGCTCCTCATGTATTTCACACCTTTTGAAGCTCTTCATATATTTCACACCCTTACATACTCTTCATGTTTTTCAACACCACTTCATGCTCCTCCTATTTTTCAGACGTTTTCATGCTCCTCTTATTTTTGACACCTTTTGAAGCTCTTCATATTTTTCACACCTTTTCAGGCTCTTCATGTTTTTCAACATCACTTCATGCTCCTCCTATTTTTCAGACCGTTTCATGCTCCTCAGATTTTTGACACCTTTTGAAGCTCTTCATATTTTTCACACCTTTTCAGGCTCTTCATTTTCTTGAACACAACTTCATGCTCCTCCTATTTTTCAGGCCGTTTCATGCTCATCTCTTTTTTGACACCTTTTGAAGCTCTTCATATTTTTCATACCTTTTAAAGATCTTCATATTTTTCACACGTTTTCAGGCTCTTCATATTTTTCAACACCGCATCATGCTCCTCCTATTTTTCAGACAGTTTCATGCTCCTCATATTTTTGACATGTTTTGAAGCTCTTCATATTTTTCACACCGTTTCAGGCTCTTCATGTTTTTCAACACTGTTTCATGCTCCTCCTATTTTTCAGACCGTTTCATGCTCCTCATAATTTTGACACCCTTTGAAGCTCTTCTTATATTTCACACCTTTTCAGACTCGTCATGTTTTTGAACACCGGTTCAAGGTCCTCCTTTTTTTCGAGCGTTTCATGCTCCTCATATTTTTGACACCTTTTGAAGCTCTTCATATTTTTCACGCCTTTTCAGGCTCTTCCTGTTTTTGAACACGGTTTCATGCTCCTCCTATTTTTCAGAGCGTTTCATACTCCTCATATGTTTCACACCTTTTGAAGCTCTTCAAATTTTTCACACCTTTTCAGGCTCTTCATGTTTTTCAACACCGCTTCATGCTCCTCCTATTTTGAGACCGTTTTCTGCTCCACATGTATTTCACAGCTTTTGAATCTCTTCATATTTTTCACACCATTTCAGGCTCTTCATGTTTTTCAACATCACTTCATGCTCCTCCTATTTTTCAGACCATTTCATGCTCCTCTTAATTTTGACAACTTTTGAAGCTCTTCATATTTTCCACACTTTTTCAGGCTCATCATGTTTTTGAACAACACTTCATGTTCCTCCTATTTTTCAGAGAGTTTCATGCTCCTCATGTATTTCACACCTTTTGAAGCTCTTCATATTTTTCACACATTTTCAGGCTCTTCATATTTTTTCACACCACTTCATGCTTCTCCTATTTTTCAGACCGTTTTATGCTCCTCATGTATTTCACACCTTTTGAAGCTCTTCATATTTTTCACAACTTTTCAGGTATTCATGTTTTTGATCACCGTTTCATGCTCCTCCTATTTTTCAGACCGTTTCATTCTCCTCATATTTTTGATACCTTTTGACGCTCTTCATATATTTCACACCTTTTCAGGCTCTTTATGTTTTAACACCACTTCATGCTCTCCTAATATTCAGACCATTTCCTGCTCATTTATTTTTGACACGTTTTGAAGCTCTTCATATATTTCACACCATTTCAGGCTCTTCACGTTTTTCAACACCGCTTCATGCTCCTCGTATTTTTCATACCGTTTCATGCTCCTCATATATTTGACACGTTTTTAAGCTTTTCATATTTTTCACACCTTTTCAGGCTCTTCATTTTTTCAACACCCCTTCATGCTCCTCCTATTTTTCAGACCGTTTCATGCTCCTCATATTTTTGACACTTTTTGAAGCTCCTCATATGTTTCACACATTTTGAAGGTCTTCATATATTTCACACCATTTCAGGATCTTCATGTTTTTCAACACCACTTTATGCTCCTCCTATTTTTCAGACCGTTTCATGCTCCTCATAATTTTGACACCTTTTGAAGCTCTTTATATTTTTCTCACCTTTTCAGGCTCTTCATGTTTTTCAACACCACTTCATGCTCCTCCAATTTTTCAGGCCGTTTCATTGTCCTCATATATTTGACACCTTTAGAAGATCTTCATATTTTTCACACATTTTCAGGCTCTGCATGTTTTTCAACATCGCTTCATGCCCCTCCTATTTTTCAGACCGTTTCAGGCTCCTCATATTTTTGACACCTTTAGAAGCTCTTCATATTTTTCACACCTTTTCAGGCTCTTCATTTTTTTCAACACCTCTTCATGCTCCTCTTATTTTTCAACACCGCTTCATGCTCCTCCTATTTTTCAGACCGTTTCATGCTCCTCATAATTTTGACACTTTTTGAAGCTCCTCATATTTTTCACACGTTTTGAAGGTCTTCATATATTTCACACCATTTCAGGCTCTTCATGTTTTTCAACACCACCTCATGCTCCTCCTATTTTTCAGACCGTTTCATGCTCATCTCTTTTTTGACACCTTTTGAAGCTCTTCATATTTTCACACGTTTTCAGACTATTCATGTTTTTCAACACGGCTTCATGCACCTCCTATTTTTCAAACTGTATCATGCTCCTCATATTTTTCACACCTTTTGAAGCTCTTCATATTTTTCACAGCTTTTCAGGCTCTTCATGTTTTTGATCACCGTTTCATGCTCCTCATATTTTTCAGACGGTTTCATGTTCATCTCATTATTAACACCTTTTGAAGCTCTTCATATATTTCACACGTTTTCAGGCTCTTCAAGTTTTTCAATACCGTTTCATGCTCCTCCTATTTTTCAGACCGTTTCATGCTCCTCTTATGTTTGACACCTTTTGAAGCTCTTCATATTTTCACAATTTTTTAAGCTCTTCATATGTTTCACACGTTTTCAGGTTCTTCATGTTTTTCAACACCGCTTCATGCTCCTCCTATTTTTCCGACCGTTTCATGCTCCTCATATTTTTGACACCTTTTGAAGCTCTTCGTATTTTTCACACCTTTTCAGGCTCTTCATGTTTTTCACCACCACTTCATGCACGTCCTATTTTTCAGATCGTTTCATGCTCCTCTTATTTTTGACACATTTTCAAGCTCCTCATATATTTCTCACGTTTTCAGGCTCTTCATGTTTTTCAACACAACTTCATGCTCCTCCTATTTTTCAGAGCGTTTCATGCTCATCTCATTTTTGACACCTTTGAAGCTCTTCATATTTTTCACACCTTTTGAAGCTCCTCAAATTTTTCACATCTTTTCAGGCCTTCATGTTTTTGAACACCGGTTCATGGACCTCATATATTTCAGACCGTTTCATGCTCCTCTTATTTTTGACACCTTTTGAAGCTCTTCATATTTTTCACACCTTTTCAGGCTCTTCATGTTTTTCAACATCACTTCATGCTCCTCCTATTTTTCAGACCGTTTCATGCTCCTCATAATTTTGACACCTTTTGAAGCTCTTTATATTTTTCTCACCTTTTCAGGCTCTTCATGTTTTTCAACACCACTTCATGCTCCTCCAATTTTTCAGGCCGTTTCATTGTCCTCATATATTTGACACCTTTAGAAGATCTTCATATTTTTCACACATTTTCAGGCTCTGCATGTTTTTCAACATCGCTTCATGCCCCTCCTATTTTTCAGACCGTTTCAGGCTCCTCATATTTTTGACACCTTTAGAAGCTCTTCATATTTTTCACACCTTTTCAGGCTCTTCATTTTTTTCAACACCTCTTCATGCTCCTCTTATTTTTCAACACCGCTTCATGCTCCTCCTATTTTTCAGACCGTTTCATGCTCCTCATAATTTTGACACTTTTTGAAGCTCCTCATATTTTTCACACGTTTTGAAGGTCTTCATATATTTCACACCATTTCAGGCTCTTCATGTTTTTCAACACCACCTCATGCTCCTCCTATTTTTCAGACCGTTTCATGCTCATCTCTTTTTTGACACCTTTTGAAGCTCTTCATATTTTCACACGTTTTCAGACTATTCATGTTTTTCAACACGGCTTCATGCACCTCCTATTTTTCAAACTGTATCATGCTCCTCATATTTTTCACACCTTTTGAAGCTCTTCATATTTTTCACAGCTTTTCAGGCTCTTCATGTTTTTGATCACCGTTTCATGCTCCTCATATTTTTCAGACGGTTTCATGTTCATCTCATTATTAACACCTTTTGAAGCTCTTCATATATTTCACACGTTTTCAGGCTCTTCAAGTTTTTCAATACCGTTTCATGCTCCTCCTATTTTTCAGACCGTTTCATGCTCCTCTCATGTTTGACACCTTTTGAAGCTCTTCATATTTTCACAATTTTTTAAGCTCTTCATATGTTTCACACGTTTTCAGGTTCTTCATGTTTTTCAACACCGCTTCATGCTCCTCCTATTTTTCATTCCGTTTCATGCTCCTCATATTCTTGACACCTTTTGACGCTTTTCATATTTTTCACACATTTTCAGGCTCTTCATGTTTTGCCACACCACTTCATGCTCCTCCTATTTTTCAGACGTTTTCATGCTCCTCATATTTTTGACACCTTTAGAAACTCTTCATATCATTCACACCTTTTCAGGCTCTTCATGTTTTGCCACACCGCTTCATGCTCCTCCTATTTTTGAGCCCGTTTCATGCTCCTCATGTATTTCACACCTTTTGAAGCTCTTCATATATTTCACACCCTTACATACTCTTCATGTTTTTCAACACCACTTCATGCTCCTCCTATTTTTAAGACTGTTTCATGCTCCTGATATTTTTGACTCGTTTTGAAGCTCTTCATATTTTCACAATTTTTTAAGCTCTTCATATTTTTCACACGTTTTCAGGTTCTTCATGTTTTTCAACACCGCTTCATGCTCCTCCTATTTTTCTTTCCGTTTCATGCTCCTCATATTCTTGACACCTTTTGACGCTTTTCATATTTTTCACACATTTTCAGGCTCTTCAAGTTTTTCAACACCGCTTCATGCTCCTCCTATTTTTCATTCCGTTTCATGCTCCTCATATTTTTGACACCTTTTGAAGCTCTTCATATTTCTCACACCTTTTCAGGCTCTTCATGTTTTTCAACACCGCTTCATGATCCTCCTGTTTTTCAGACCGTTTCATGCTGATCTCATTTTTGACACCTTTGGAAGCTTTTCATATTTTTCACAACTTTTCAGGCTCTTCACGGTTTTGAACACCTTTTCATGTTCCTCCTATTTTTCAGACCGTATCATGCTCCTCATATATTTCACACGTTTTGAAGCTCTTCATATTTTTCATACCTTTTCAGGCTCTTCATGTATTTCAACACCAATTCATGCTCCTACTATTTTTCAGACCGTTTCATGCTCATCTCATTTTTGACACCTTTCGAAGCTGTTTGTATTTTTCACACCTTTTGAAGCTCTTCATATTTTTCACACGTTTTCATGCCCTTCATGTTTTTCATCACCGCTTCATGCTCCTCCTATTTTTCAGACCGTTTCATGCTCCTCATATTTTTGACACCTTTTGAAGCTCTTCATATATTTCACACCTTTTCAGGCTCTTCTTTTTTTTCAACACCACTTCATGCTCCTACTATTTTTCAGACCGTTTCATGCTCATCTCATTTTTGACACCTTTTGATGCACTTCATATTTTTGACACCTTTTGAAGCTCTTCGTATATTTCACACCTTTTCAGGCTCTTCATGTTTTCAACACCACTTCATGCCCCTCCTATTTTTCAGACCCTTTCATGTTAAACTAAATTTGACACCTTATGAAGCTTTTCATGTTTTTCATACCTTTTCATGCTCTTTATGTTTTTGAACACCGGTTCATGCTCCTCCTATTTTTCAACCCGTTTCATGCTCCTCATGTATTTCACATCTTTGAAGCTCTTCATATTTTTCACACCTTTTCAGTCTCTTCATGTTTTTGAACACCGTTTCATGCTCCTCCTACTTTTCAGACCATATAATGCTCGTCATATATTTCACACGTTTTGAAGCTCTTCATATTTTTCACACCTTTTCAGGCTCTTCATGTTTTTAAACACCACTTCATGCTCCTCCTAATTATCAGACCGTTTCATGCTCCTCATATATTTGACACCTTTTGTAGCTCTTCATATTATTCACACCTTTTCAGACTCCCCATGTTTTTCAACACCACTTCATTTTCCTCCCATTTTGCAGACAGTTTCATACTCCTCATATTTTTGACAACATTTGAAGCTCTTCATATTTCTAACACCTTTTCAGGCGCTTCATGTTTTTCAACACCGCTTCGTGCGCCTCCTATTTTTCAGACCGTTTCATGCTCATCTCATTTTTGACACCTTTTGAAGCTCTTCTTATTTTCCACATCTTTTGAAACCCTTCATATTTTTCACACGTTTTCAAGCTCTTCATGTTTTTCAACAACGTTTCATGCTCCTCCTATTTTTCAGACCGTTTCATGCTCCTCATATTTTTGACACCTTTTGAAGCTCTTCATATTTTTCACAACTTTTGAATCTCTTATATTTTTCACACCTTTTCAGGCTCTTCATGATTTTCAACACCGCTTCATGCTCCTCCTATTTTTCAGACCGTTTCTTGTTCCTCATATATTTGACACCTTTTGAAGCTCTTCATATATTTCACACCTTTTCAGGCGCTTCATGTTTTTCAACAACGCTTCATGCTCCTCCTATTTTTCAGACCATTTCATGCTCATCTCTTTTTTGACACCTTTTGAAGCTCTTCATATTTTTCACACCTTTTGAGCTCTTCATATTTTTCAAGACTGCTTTATGCTCCTCCTATTTTTCAGACCATTCATGCCCCTCATAATTTTGAAACATTTTGAAGCTCTTCATATTTTTTACACCTTTTCAGGCTCTTCATGTTTTTCAACACCACTTCATCCTCCTCCTGTTTTTAAGACCGTTCATGTCCCTCATATTTTTGACACCTTTTGAAGCTCTTCATATTTTCACACGTTTTCAGGCTCTTCATGTTTTTCAACACCTTATCATGCTCATCGTATTTTTCAGACCGTTTCATGCTCCTCATATTTTTGACACGTTTTCAGTCTCTTCATATTATTCACACATTTTCAGGCTCTTCATGTTTTTCAACACTGCTTCATGCTCCTCCTTTGTTTCAGAACTTTTCATGCTCATCTCATTTTTGACACCTTGTGAAGCTCTTCGTATTTTTTACACCTTTTGAAGCTCTTCATATTTTTATACCTTTTCAGGCTCTTCATGTTTTTCAACACCGCTTCATGCTTCTCCTGTTTTTCAGACCGTTTCATGCTCCTCATATTTTTGACACCTTTTGAAGCTCTTCATACTTTTCACATCTTTTCAGGCTCTTCATGATTTTCAACACCACTTCATGCTCCTAGTATTTTTCAGACCTTTTCATGCTCCTCGTATTTTTGACACCTTTTGAAGCTCTTCATATTTTTCACACCTTTTGAAGCTCTTCGTATTTTTCACACCTTTTCAGGCTCTTCATATTTTTGAACACCGTTTTATGCTGCTTCTATTTTTCAGACCTTTTCATGCTCCTCATATATTTTAAACCTTTTGAATCTTTTCATATTTTTCACACCTTTTCATGCTGTTCATGTTTTTCAACAATGCTTCCTGATCCTCCTATTTTTCAGACCGTTTCATGCTCCTCAAGAATTTCACACCTTTTAAAGCTCTTCATATTTTTCACACCTTTTCAGGCTCTTCATGTTTTTCAACACCGCTCATGCTTCTCCTGTTTTTCAGACCATTTCATGCTCCTCTTAATTTTAACACCTTTTGAAGCTCTTCATATTTTCCACATCTTTTCAGGCTCTTCATGTTTTTGAACACTGCTTCATGTTCCTTCTATTTTTCAGACCGTTTCATGCTCCTCAAATTTTTAAAACTTTTGAAGCTCTTCATATTTTTCACACCTTTTCAGGCTCTTCATGTTTTTGAAGACCGATTCATGCTCCTCCTGTTTTTCAGACCGTTTCAGGCTCCTCATATTTTTGACACCTTTTGAAGCTCTTCATATTTTTTACAACTTTTCAGGCATTTCATGTTTTTGAACACCTCTTCATGCTCCTCCTATTTTTCACACCTTTTGAAGCTCTTCACATTTTTCACACCATTTCAGGCTCTTCATGTTTTTCAACACCGCTTCATGCTCCTCCTATTTTTCAGACCGTTTAATGCTCCTCCTGTACTTCACACCTTTTGAAGCTCTTCATATTTTTCACACCTTTTCAGGCTCTTCATGTTTTTCAATACCGCTTCATGCACCTCCTATTTTCAGACCTTTTAATGCTCCTCCTGTACTTCACAACTTTTGAAGCTCTTCATATTTTTCACATCTTTTCAGGCTCTTCATGTTTTTCAACAACACTTCATGCTCCACCATTTTTCAGACCGCTTCATTCTCATCTCATTTTTGACAATTTTTGAAGCTCTTCATATTTTTCACACCTTTTGAAGCTCTTCATATTTTTGACACGTTTTCAGGCTCTTCATGTTTTTTAACACCGCTTCATGCTCCTCCTATTTTTCACATCTGTTGAAGCTCTTCAAATTTTTCACACCTTTTCAGGCTCTTCATGTTTTTGAACACGGCTTCATGCTCCTCATATATTTCAGACCGTTTCATGCTCCTCTTATTTGTGACACCTTTTGAAGCTCTTCGTATTTTTCACACATTTTCAGGCTCTTCATGTTTTTCAACATGACTTCATGCTCCTCCTATTTTTCAGACCGTTTCATGCTCCTCATATTTTTGACACCTTTTGAAATCTTCATATACTTCACACCTTTTCAGGCTCTTCATTTTTTTGGAAATAACTTCATGCTCCTTCTATTTTTCAGACCGTTTCATGGTCATCTCATTTTTGACACCTTTTGAAGCTCTTCATATTTTTCATACCTTTTGAAGATTTTCATATTTTTCACACTTTTTCAGGCTCTTCATATTTTTCAACACCGCATCATGCTCCTCCTATTTTTCAGACAGTTTCATGCTCCTCATATTTTTGACACGTTTTGAAGCTCTTCATATTTTTCACACCTTTTCAGGCTCTTCATGGTTTTCAACACTGTTTCATGATCCTCCTATTTTTCAGACCGTTTCATGCTCCTCATAATTTTGACAACCTTTGAAGCTCTTCTTATATTTCACACCTTTTCAGACTCTTCATGTTTTCGAACACCAATTCAAGTTCCTCCTATTTTTGCGACCGTTTCATGCTCTTCATATTTTTGACACCTTTAGAAGCACTTCATATTTTTCACACCTTTTGAAGATCTTCATATATTTCACACATTTTCAGCCTCTTCATGTTTCTCAACACCACTTCATGTTCCTCCTATTTTTCAGAACGTTTCATGCTCCTCATATTCTTGACACCTTTTAAAGTTCTTCATATTTTTCACACCTTTTAAGGCTCTTCATGTTTTGAACACCGTTTCATGCTCCTCCTATTTTCAGACCGTTTCATGCTCTTCATTTTTTTGACACCTTTTGAAGCTCTTCATATTTTTCACACGTTTTGAAGCTCTTCATATATTTCACACCTTTTCAGGCTCTTCATGTTTTTGAACACCGCTTCATGCTCCTCCTATTTTTCAGGCCATTTCATGCTCTTCATTTTTTTGACACCTTTTGAAGCTCTTCATATTTTTCACACCTTTTGAAGCTCTTCATATATTTCACACCTTTTCAGTCTGTTCATGTTTTTCAAAACACCACTTCATGCTCCTCCTATTTTTCAGACCGTTTCATGCTCATCTAATTTTTGACACTTTTTGAAGCTCTTCATATATTTCACACCTTTTGAAGCTCTTCATATTTTTCACATTTATGAAGCTATTCAAATTTTTCACACGTTTTCAGGCTCTTCATGTTTTTGAACACCACTTCATGTTCCTGCTATTTTTCAGAACGTTTCACACTCCTCATGTTTTTGACACATTTTGAGGCTACTCATATTTTTCACACCTTTTCAGGCTCTTCATGTTTTTGAACACCGTTTCATGATCCTCCTATTTTTCAGAACGTTTCATGCTCCTCATATTCTTGACACTTTTTAAAGTTCTTCATATTTTTCACACCTTTTAAATCTCTTCATGTTTTGAACACCGTTTCATGCTCCTCTTATTTTCAGACCGTTTCATGCTCTTCATTTTTTTGACACCTTTTGAAGCTCTTCATATTTTTCACACCTTTTGAAGCTCTTCATATATTTCACACCTTTTCAGGCTCTTCATGTTTTTGAACACCGCTTCATGCTCCTCATACTTTTCACACCTTTTGAAGCTCTTCATTTTTTTCACACATTTTCAGGCCCTTTATGTTTCTCACCACCGCTTCATGCTCCTCCTATTTTTGAGACCGTTTCATGCTCATCTCATTTTTGACACCTTTTGAAGCTCTTCGTATTTTTTACACCTTTTGAAGCTCTTCATATTTTTATAACTTTTCAGGCTCTTCATGTATTTCAACACCGCTTGATTCTTCTCCAGCTTTTCAGACCGTTTCATGCTCCTCATATTTTTGACACCTTTTGAAACTCTTCATATTTTTCACATCTTTTCAGGCTCTTCATGATTTTCAACACCACTTCATGCTCCTCGTATTTTTCAGACCTTTTAATGCTCCTCATATTTTTGACACCTTTTGAAGCTCTTCATATTTTTCACACCTTTTGAAGCTCTTCGTATTTTTCACACCTTTTCAGGCTCTTCATGTTTTTGAACACCGTTTTTTGCTGCTTCTATTTTTCAGACCGTTTCATGCTCCTCATATATTTTAAACCTTTTGAAACTCTTCATATTTTTCACACCTTTTCAAGCTGTTCATGTTTTTCAACAATGCTTCATGATCCTCCTATTTTTCAGACCGTTTCATGCTCCTCAAGTATTTCACAACTTTTGAAGCTCTTCATATTTTTCACACCTTTTCAGGCTCTTCATGATTTTGAAGACCGATTCATGCTCCTCCTGTTTTTCAGACGGTTTCAGGCTCCTCATATTTTTGACACCTTTTGAAGCTCTTCATATTTTTTACAACTTTTCAGGCATTTCATGTATTTGAACACCTCTTCATGCTCCTCCTATTTTTCACACCTTTTGAAGCTCTTCACATTTTTCACACCATTTCAGGCTCTTCATGTTTTTCAACACCGCTTCCTGCTCCTCCTATTTTTCAGACAGTTTAATGCTCCTCCTGTATTTCACACCTTTTGTAGCTCTTCATATTTTTTACACCTTTTCAAGCTCTTCATGTTTTTGAATAGCGCTTCATGCTCCTCCTATTTTTCAGACAGTTTCATGATCCTCATGTATTTCACACCTTTTGAAGCTCTTCGTATTTTTCACAACTTTTCAGGCTCTTCATGTTTTTGAGCACCGCTTCATGCTCCTCTTCTTTTTCAGACCGTTTCATGCTCCTCATATTTTTGACACCTTTTGTAGCTCTTCATATTATTCACACCTTTTGAGGCTCTTCGTGATTTTCAAAACCGTTTCATGCTCCTCCTATTTTTCAGACCGTTTCATGCTCATCTCATTTTTGACACCTTTGGAAGCTCTTCTTATTTTTCACATCTTCTGAAACTCATCATATTTTTCACACGTTTTCAGGCTCTTCATGTTTTTCAACACCGCTTCATGCTCCTCCTATTTTTCACAACTGTTGACGCTCGTCATATTTTTCACACCTTTTCAGGCTCTTCATATTTTTGAACACCGCTTCATGCTGCTCCTATTTTTCAGACCGTTTCATGCTCCTCATATTTTTGAAAGGTTTTGAAGCTCTTCAAATTTTTCACACCTTTTCAGGCTCTTCATGTTTTTCAACACCGCTTCATGATCCTCCTATTTTTCAGACCGTTTCATGCTCCTCATGTATTTCACACCTTTTGAAGCTGTTCATATTTTTCACACGTTTTCAGGCTCTTCATGTTTTTCATCAATGCTTCATGCTCCTTCTCTTTTTCAGACCGTTTCATGCTCCTCATATTTTTCACACTTTTTGAAGCTCTTCATATTTTTCACACCTTTTCAGGCTCTTCACGTTTTTCAACACCGTCTCATGCTCCTCCTATTTTTCAGACAGTTTCATGCTCCTCATGTATTTCACATCTTTTGAAGCTCTTCATATTTTTCACACCTTTTCAAGCTCTTCATGTTTTTGAACACCGCTTCATGCTCCTTCTATTTTTCAGACCGTTTCATTCTCCTCATATTTTTAACACCGTTTGTAGCTCTTCATATTTTTCACACCTTTTCAGGCTCTTCATGTTTCTGAACACCGCTTCATGCTCCTCCTATTTTATACACCGTTTCATGCTCCTCATGTATTTCACACCTTTTGTAGCTCTTCATATTTTTTACACCTTTTCAAACTCTTCATGTTTTTGAACAGCGCTTCATGCTCCTCCTATTTTTCAGACAGTTTCATGCTCCTCATGTATTTCACACCTTTTGAAGCTCTTCGTATTTTTCACACCTTTTGAAGCTCTTCATGTTTATCAACACCGCTTCATGCTCCTCCTATTTTTCAGACCGTTACATGCACCTCATATTTTTGACACCTTTTGAAGCTCTTCATATTTTTCACACATTTTCAGGCTCTTCATGTTTATCAACACCGCTTCATGCTCCTCCTATTTTTCAGACCGTTTCTTGCTCCTAATATTTTTGACACTTTTTGAAGCTCTTCATATTTTTCACACCTTTTCATGCTCTTCATGTTTTCAACATCGATTCATGCTCCTATTATTTTTCAGACCGTTTCATCCTCGTCCTATTTTCACACCGTTTCATGCTCCTCATATTTTTGACACCTTTTGAAGCTCTTCATATTTTTCACACCTTTTCATGCTCTTCATGTTTTCAACATCGATTCATGCTCCTATTATTTTTCAGACCGTTTCATCCTCGTCCTATTTTCACACCGTTTCATGCTCCTCATATTTTTGACACATTTTGAAGCTCTTCATATTTTTCACACCTTTTCAGGCTCTTCAAGTTTTTGAACAATGCTACAATTCTCCTCCTATTTTTCAGACCGTTTCATGCTCCTCATATTTTTGATCTCTTTTGAAGCTCTTCATATTTTTCACGCCTTTTGAAGCTCTTCATATATTTCACACTTTTTCAGGCTCTTCATGTTTTTCAACACCACTTCATGCTTCTCCTATTTCTCAGACCGTTTCATGCTCATCTCATTTTTGACAGCATTTGAAGCTCTTCATATTTTTCACATTTTTGAAGCTCTTCAAATTTTTCACACTTTTTCAGGCTCTTCATGTTTTTGAACACCGCTTCATGCTCCTCCTATTTTCAGACCGTTTCTTGCTCCTCATATTTTTGACACCTTTTGAAGCTCTTCATATTTTTCACACCTTTTCCGGCTCTTCATGTTTTTGAACACCGTTTCATGCTCCTCCTATTTTCAGACCGTTTCTTGCTCCTCATATTTTTGACACCTTTGAATCTCTTCATATTTTTCACACCTTTTCAGCCTCTTCATATATTTCACACGTTTTAAGTCTCTTCATGTTTTTCAACCCCGCTTCATGCTCCTCCTATTTTTCTGACCGTTTCATGCTCCTCATGTATTTCACACATTTTGAAGCTCTTCATATTTTTCACACCTTTTGAAGCTCTTCATATTTTTCACACCTTTTGAAGCACTTCATATTTTTCCCACCTTTTCAGGCTATTCATGTTTTTGAACACCGTTTCATGCTCCTCCTATAATTCAGACGGTTTCATGCTCCTCATGTATTTCACTCCTTTTGAAGCTCTTCATATTTTACACACCTTTTCAGGCTCTTCATGATTTTCAACCCCACTCATGCTCCTCCGATTTTTCAGACCGTTTCATGCTCATCTCATTTTTGACACCTTTTGAAGCTCTTCATATTTTTCACACCTTTTCAGGCTCTTCATGTTTTTCACACCTTTTCAGGCTCTTCATGATTTTGAACAGCGTTTCATGCTGCTCGTATTTTTCAGACCTTTTCATACTCCTCTTATTTTGAAAAAATTTTGAAGCTCTTCATATATTTCACACCTTTTCAGGCTCTTCATGTTTTTCTACACTGCTTCATGCTCCTCCTGTTTTTCAGACCGTTTCATGCTCCTCATATTTTTGACACCTTTTAAAGCTCTTCATATATTTCACACCTTTTCAGGCTCCTCATGTTTTTCTACACTGCTTCATGCTCCTACTCTTTTTCAGACCGTTTCATGCTCCTCGTATTTTTCAGACCGTTTCATGCTCCTCATATTTTGACACTTTTTGAAGCTCTTCATATTTTTTCACACCTTTTCATGCTCTTCATGTGTTTCAACACCGCTTCATGCTCCTCCTAGTTTTCATACCGTTTTATACTCCTCCTATTTTTGACACCTTTTGAAGCTGTTCATATATTTCACACCTTTCAGGCTCTTCATGTTTTTCAAAACCTCTTCATGCTCCTCCAATTTTGAGACCGATTCATGCTCCTCATATTTTTGACACCTTTTGAAGCTCTTCATATTTTTCACACCTTTTCATGATCTTCATGTTTTTCAACACAGTTTCATGCTTCTCATAATTTTCAGAACGTTTCATGCTCCTCCTATTTTTGACAACTTTTGAAGCTCTTCATATTTTTCACAGCTTTTCAGGCTCCTCATGTATTTCAACACCGCTTCCTGCGCCTCCTATTTTTCAGACCGTTTCATGCACCTCATATTCTTGACACCTTTTGAAGCTCTTCATATTTTTCACACATTTTCCGGCTCTTCACGTTTTTCAACACCGCTTCCTGCTCCTCCTATTTTTCAGACCGTTACATGCGCCTCATATTTTTGACACCTTTTGAAGCTCTTCATATTTTTCACACATTTTCAGGCTCTTCATGTTTATCAACACCGCTTCATGCTCCTCCTATTTTTCAGACCGTTTCTTGCTCCTAATATTTTTGACACTTTTTGAAGCTCTTCATATTTTTCACACCTTTTCATGCTCTTCATGTTTTCAACATCGATTCATGCTCCTATTATTTTCAGACCGTTTCATCCTCGTCCTATTTTCACACCGTTTCATGCTCCTCATATTTTTGACACCTTTTGAAGCTCTTCATATTTTTCACACCTTTTCAGGCTCTTCATGTTTTTGAACACGGCTTCATGCTCCTCCTATTTTTCAGACCGTTTCATGCTCCTCATATTTTTGACACCTTTTGAAGCTCTTCATATATTTCACACCTTTTCAGGCACTTCATGTTTTCAGCACCGCTTCATGCTCCTCCTATTTTTCAAACCGTATCATGCTCCTCATATTTTTTACACTTTTGAAACTCCTCATATTTTTCACACCTTTTCATGCTCTTCATGTTTTCAACACCGATTCATGCTCCTCCTATTTTTCAGTCCGTTTCATGCTCCTCCTGTTTTTCACACCGTTTCATTATCCTCATAATTTGACATCTTTTGAAGCTCTTCATATTTTTCACACCTTTTCAGGCTCTTCATGTTTTTGAACATGGCTTCATGCTCCTCCTATTTTTCAGACCGTTTCATGCTCCTCACATTTTTGACACCTTTTGAAGCTCTTCATATTTCACACCTTTTCATGATCTTCATGTTTTTCAATAACACTTCATGTTCCTCCGAGATTTCAGACCGTTTCATACTCCTCCTATTTTTGACACCTTTGGAAGCTCTTAATATATTTCACCCCATTTCAAGCTCTTCATGTTTTTCAACACCGCTTCATGCTCCTCCTATTTTTCAGACCGTTACAGGCGCCTCATATTTTTGACAGCTTTTGAAGCTCTTCATATTTTTCACACATTTTCAGGCTCTTCATGTTTTTCAACACCGCTTCATGCTCCTCCTATTTTTCAGACCGTTTCTTGCTCCTAATATTTTTGACACCTTTTGAAGCTCTTCATATTTTTCACACCTCTTCATGCTCTTCATGTTTTCAACATCGATTCATGCTCCTATTATTTTTCAGACCGTTTCATCCTCCTCCTATTTTCACACCGTTTCATGCTCCTCATATTTTTGACACCTTTTGAAGCTCTTCATATATTTCACACCTTTTCAGGCACTTCATGTTTTTTCACACCACTTCATGCTTCTCCTATTTTTCAGACCGTTTCATGATCCTCATGAATTTCACACATTTTGAAGCTCTTTATATTTTTCACACATTTTCAGGCTCTTCATTTTGTTCAACACTACTTCTTTCTCCTCCAAATTTTCAGACCGTTTCATACTCATCTAATTTTTGACACCTTTTGAAGCTCTTCATATTTTTCACACCTTTTCAGGCTCTTCATATTTTTCCCCACCACTTCATTCTTCTCCTATTTTTCAGACCGTTTCATGCTCCTCATGAATTTCACACCTTTTGAAGCTCCTCATATTTTTCACACCTTTTCAGGCTCTTCATGATTTTCAACCCCACTTCATGCTCCTCCGATTTTTCAGACCGTTTCATGCTCATTTCATTTTTGACACCTTTTGAAGCTCTTCATATTTTTCACACCTTTTCAGGCTCTTCATGTTTTTCACACCTTTTCAGGCTCTTCATGATTTTGAACAGTGTTTCATGTTACTCCTATTTTTCAGACCGTTTCATACTCCTCATATTTTACACATTTTGAATCTCTTCATATATTTCACACCTTTTCAGGCTCTTCATGTTTTTCTACACAGCTTCATGCTCCT